>NW_027361703.1:4545000-13887500 GCF_039654945.1 Dendrobates tinctorius | reverse complement strand
GCAGTCACATGTTTTGGGGTGTTTCCCCTTCACTAGTGCAAAGCAAGAGGTTTGATTTGGCTAATTGACAGGCCTCTGATAGTGAGACTAAGGGGAATCTCTCCTTGTGGACAGTACAAAGCTTGTGCAAAAGCTGAACTACTGTTAGAGGCATCTCGCCTAGCCAAATCAGACCTTTTGCTTTGCACTGAACGGCACACATTCTAAAACACATGTCTGCAAGGGGAATATCTGGTTTGCCATTGTATCCTGGCATGTGGTATAGCTTATTAAAGGGTCAGTATAGATTTTTCAAGTATATTTCCTCTCTTTTTTTTAACTGCAAAGAAAAAAAAAATCCTGAAACCAAAGCTCGTGTGCCATTGAAAGAGTGCTTTTTGGCTCGTAAGATAGGCAAACCCCAATTTTTTTGTTAAAGACAAAACAAAAATGTTCACAATCAAGAAATGTGCATACAAAACTCTTCACAAAAGAGTTCACAAAGTGTGCGTGTTGTAAAAATTATTTTTATTGCACACTTCCTTTCTGTAATAGTCGACCAGAATACTGTTGTTGGTTACCACTAGAGATGAGCAAATTTGTTCGGATTTTGGCCTCGAATCTGATCTTGACATATTTGAACACTATTTGTGCCGAATGTATGTCTTACAATTGGTTCTGAACGTATTCGGTAATTTCTACTCCCATTGACTCTAATGATGTTTGGCTGTGTTCGACGAATATTGCAAAAAAAATTCAAATCCAATCGTATTCGGAATCCAAACAAATTTGCTTATCTCTAGAACTTACCATCGCTTAGCAATGTTTTTTCCCTAGCCACATAGATTGAGACCTTTTGAACATTAATAAGGCTGTGTTTGGTTTTCAATACATTCCTGGAATACCTTAGAGTTTAGTAAAGATAACTTTTCCAAGCAATTAGAGGCTTCCCAGCAATGAGATTTGCAGTAAATGAATTCATTAAGAATCAATTTTTTGGCAAAACTCTTGACTATTTGTTGCAATATATCTGTTTAAGGCTGGTTTCACACTTGCGTTTTTTTGCGCTGTTTTTTAGCGCAAAAAAACGCATGCGTTTTTTTCCCTATACTTTAACATGGGTGCGCATATGTGCGCATACACATGCATTTGTACGCGTTTGTATGCGCATGCGTTTTTTTGTAGTGTGCGCTCGGGCGCACAAAATGCATCGAAAACCCGCAAAAAATGCACACAAACGCATGATGCGTTTTTTTCATGCGTTTGTGTGTGCAAAAAACGCGCAGCAAAAAAACGCAAGTGTGAAAGTAGCCTATGTAAACTCTGGTGTCAGGATTTTGTTTTCAGAAAAGATAGCAGACTTAATACAATGGTATCCACCTCTTGGCTAGGCTAAACAGAAGTTGGATGACAAGATAGTAAGTTTTACCATAAATTATAGAATAACTTACAGATTGCTGGGACCCAAAGTGATAAGAAAGGGGCTTTGAAACCAAGAACTGGGCTCTGCGAAGCCCCATCTTGAAAGAAGTGGTGATGCACATGTTCTTCCTCTGCTCCATTCACTGTCCAATAGCCTGTTGGAGAAAACTAAGCACACATTCCAAAATTACAGAAAAATATTAAGACTGTCAGTAACAGTGGTGATGATATATTATTTTATTGAAGCTACAGAGAAATTGCAAATGCATCAATAGACTATATGCATTATATAAATTGGACTATATAGCATTTGTGCCCAGGTCAGCATGAACTTTATATAAATGTCTCTGCATAACTCTTACCTGACAATGAAAATTCCTTTGCAAAATTTTGCATTTGACGGCATAAATACTTGGCATTTGGGAGGATTACCTACAACAGTGACAAAACCTTAATAATAATTCAAAGACAGCAGGATATTTCCCTCGACATATTAATACTTTAACGTTGACATTGTCGAATTTCTGACTTTACTTATGACACATATGAATAATTTTTACTGCTAATGTTGATATTTGCTGTTGAACATGCATCACTTGTGTACATCATTTTCGGTTTCCCAATGTATCTTTATGAATTTTATAGTACCTTCAATCCAAAGCTTGACTGCATTTTGCAAAGCGCAATACTTCTTATTTTAGATCTTATTGACATGAAGATCGAGTATGAATGTTAATATTGCAAGTCAACGTGCCATCTCTACATACCACTGTACTGGTAGCTTTAAAACATCAAGCAAAACAGTCTAAGTGATGGTGTGTAAAAAGCAGAAATATGTCTTTTCCTTTTTCCATGTAGAGGTAACTGGCATTAGACCAGAGAGAAATTGAGTAAAATAATAAAAAGTGTAATAAATGAACCACACCCAGTCCATTCATGTAGAGACATATACAGTGCTGTATGTATGCAGAACATAAGAACATATCATATCATGATAATCATTATCAGTAAGACAGTAAAAACCTCTACACTGTCTTTTGCCTAAGGCAGTTTATTTTCCTATTCTGAGATTGTAGTATTTTTAAAAATGGAAGCTAAAGTGCCAAGGGTACATCCTGAAGTGTACTGCAATGGATGGCATTGTTATACAGCACTAGAAATATACATTTTTTCTTCTTCTTTCCATGGATTACTATGGCCAGATCGCTAGCGATATCGCTAAAGAGTCACCGATTTTGTGACCCAGCAGCGATATTGCTAGCGATATCGCTATGTGTGATACTTACCTCCGACCGGCTCCCCCGCTGGCTATCGCTGATCGCGCTAGAACATCCTGGGCCATTTCTCGTCAGCCGCTTCCTGCTGGTGCCGACGAGCGACGTGGGCGGGAGGACGTCTTCATTGCAGCATCTGACAGGTAAGTAACGACCACCGACCGCTGCTGCATCACTGGTGAGATCTTCCTGTTTGGCAGCTCACTAGCAACCATTTAGCAATGCACCCGCGATCCTGACTGGGTCGTATCATTGTCGGGATTGCTGGTGCATCGCTAAATGTGACAGTACCCGTAGAGCTACACTCTGCAGGCGAGAGGACCCTGCTGACCATAAGAGCTTATACTCTGCAGGCGAGAGGACCCTGCTGACCATAAGAGCTTACACTCTGCAGGAGAGAGGACCCTGCTGACCATAAGAGCTTACACTCTGCAGGAGAGAGGACCCTGCTGACCATAAGAGCTTACACTCTGCAGGAGAGAGGACCCTGCTGACCATAAGAGCTTACACTCTGCAGGAGAGAGGACCCTGCTGACCATAAGAGCTTACACTCTGCAGGAGAGAGGACCCTGCTGACCATAAGAGCTTACACTCTGCAGGCGAGAGGACCCTGCTGACCATAAGAGCTTACACTCTGCAGGAGAGAGGACCCTGCTGACCATAAGAGCTTACACTCTGCAGGAGAGAGGACCCTGCTGACCATAAGAGCTTACACTCTGCAGGAGAGAGGACCCTGCTGACCATAAGAGCTTACACTCTGCAGGAGAGAGGACCCTGCTGACCATAAGAGCTTACACTCTGCAGGAGAGAGGACCCTGCTGACCATAAGAGCTTACACTCTGCAGGAGAGAGGACCCTGCTGACCATAAGAGCTTACACTCTGCAGGAGAGAGGACCCTGCTGACCATAAGAGCTTACACTCTGCAGGAGAGAGGACCCTGCTGACCATAAGAGCTTACACTCTGCAGGCGAGAGGACCCTGCTGACCATAAGAGCTTACACTCTGCAGGAGAGAGGACCCTGCTGACCATAAGAGCTTACACTCTGCAGGAGAGAGGACCCTGCTGACCATAAGAGCTTATGCTCTACAATAGAAAGAGTGAGGACTGCCCTGGCCATAAGAGCTTACGCTGTACAATGAGAGAGACTTACCCAGTGACTGTGGATATGAAACATGACTCTACTGTACAAACTGTGCTCCATTAAAAACCGCCATCTGTGATAGCCCAAGTACTGATCACCACTGCACAAGGTATGATAATCCATAAAATGTCCTAGCTGCAGGGGAAGCTGTGTAGCTGTTAAAATGATATTAGCCTGTCCTCTGATACTTCGGCAGTTGGGGAAATGGTGCTCCACAAGTTTTTTTTGTGAACTGTGAAGTCAATCTCAAAATGTTTGAATTCGAGTGAAACTGTCAATTTCATGAAATTCAACTCCAGATCGATCACCTCATCTTTAATCATTAGACTTTCGTTGATGTAAAATATCAAAGGGGTTGTCCGGTCCAAATTGATAAGTCTTCAGTCACTCTGTGTGACTCCAGACTTATGAATCCCCCAGCGCACGCACTGTGCTCTGCGAGAATTTGCTGATTTCTGAGTTGGGACCTGAAGTGTATGTATGCATTATACATACTCCCGGAAAAAGCCTGACTAGTGGGCATGGCCTTGCTTAATAAACTTGTATTGAGCTCGCTTGCACCCGGACTAGTGGGCGTGGCCAACTAGAGAGCACGACCTAACTCCATACAAGTGTATGGAGCGATGTCGCACCCACTGTAAGAGCTCTGGCTGGAAGCATGTACAACGCGTACATACCCTCTGGTCACGGCTCAAAAACTGGCAAATGCCCACAGCACATAGTGCGTGTGCTGAGGGAATCATAAGTCTGCACTCACATAGAGAGACTGCAAACTTATCGATTTGCACTAGACAACCCCTTTAAAATAACACACTTGTGGTCAAGTTAAAATTACAGCACTGTCTAAGAATTCTCTTTTTAATTATTTTCTAATAAAATGCTTTCATGTTCTGTATTTGCCACTGTTTCAATTGAGTGGTGAAGGACAGCATTTCTAAAACACCTGCCCTTTTTAAGGACTTAACTGTTATAATAGCCATCTTATAATATGCACGCTTTGCAAGCATTCTGATAAATGCAGAACATTAGCGAGCGTATAGCTCTACCGATCACCGCTTATTATTGCTAATAAATTTAATCTGTTTTATAATGGAATTGTCTTCTTTTTCTTCAATGAAGCAGAAATTCACCTGACGTGTTGTGTAGAGCAGCTATTAAAAAGTATATAAGAAGCTGCCTGCCTGGATAAATCACTGTGAAACTTAAATGGAAACATGACAGATGTTTATTAAGGCAGGTCTGGAGGTGCCGGTGTGGTTACGAATTACAATTAGAACTTCAAGTCTTGATTAATCAAACAAATTGTTACATGGTCAGCAGGGCTTACTAAAGCTATCGTGACAGTTCATCTTCTAGACTAGTAGACACTAATAAGACAAATACTCAGGATCTATCACCCAGATATACTGTACATTCACATATGGGGCTATGCTCTCCATATGCTCATTCCATGCTGTCACCTGTATTCCTGCTGTTGAAATAATTGGTTTTCAGGCACTGCAATGTGCTGCTCATTGATAGGTAAAGAATGGATTGCTTTTTAATTCTTCCATGGAATAAAGCAGTATAAATTGAACAGAGCTCTCCTAAGTACAAATTCCTTATACACTTAAAGGAATTTGTTACCAGGTTTTTTTTCAGACTATTCGTATAACAATGTAGTGTCAGAGACTCTTATTCCAGTGATGTGTCACTTAAGGCCCTTTACATTTAGCGATGCACCAGCTATCCCGACAACAATAGGACCCGGTCAGGATCGCTGGTGCATGGCTAAATGGTCGCTAGTGAGCTGCCAAACAGCAGATCTCACCAGCGATGCAGCGGCGTCGGCGGTCATGACTTACCTGTCATATGCAGCGAGGATGACGTCTTACGCCCGCGTCCATGGAGTCGCTCGTCGGCGCCAGCAGGAAGCCACCGACGAGAAATGGACTAGGACGATCTTGCGCGATTAGAGATATCTAGCGGGGAGCCGGGTCAGAGGTATCGCTAGCGATCTCGCTACATGTGACACAAAATCGGTGACGCTTTAGCGATATCGCTAGCAATCTCGCTATGTGCGAAGGGGGCTTTACTTAGCTGTTTTGTTTAATTTTGATAAAATCACTATTTTATCAGCAGGAGGTTATCAGTAGAAGACTAGTAAATCTGCTGCCAGATGGTCAAGTATATTCATGAGCTCTGTATAACCCTGCTCCTATCACTTACTGGAAACTTTCTGCCTATGCACAGTGTACACAGAAAGCTATTAATCAATGGTAGGGGCGGGGTTATACAGAGCTCAGCAGTCAGAAAACTGATAGATCTCAATCACAAAAAACATGGATTTTATTAAAAACACAATACGGAGCCCAGGAAGTGACACATTGCTTGAATCAGGATCTGTCTCTACATTATGCTACTCTTAGATCTGGAAGCAAAAAAATGGTGACAGATTCCTTTGAAGCTGATGGTAAACCAGTTTTTGCTTCCAGATCTAACAATACAATAATGAATTAATCAGCTTAAAAGAAATTTTAAGCAAAACTTTGGTTTTCTTTTTTTTGTATGATTGCTACTTGATCCACTGAATGACCCCCAAAAAAGTCCTATAGGAGCCAATCAATATTAGCTGTTGCTCCATCCACTAATGTGACTACTACACCATTCTGAAGTGAGCTGAAAGTCTCTCCGATTGCTTTATCTATTTCTTCGCATATTGGTCATACATCGTTTGGCTCCTGGTTCAGGACTTTAGCATATGCATTATGGCAGGTATTTCTATCTTTTGGACGGAACGGGGAGATACTGAAATGCATAGAGTAAGCGACCCATAATGAAGGCTAAGTAACAGTTCAATATATATGAGGTATGTAGACTTTATGTGTCGCATATATTTGTATTCTTTTATCTACAGTTAAATGGCTTTAGTAACTATGTATATAATGTACATGTCCTAAAAATAATTCTAGGATAAAATATATCTTCTGTATATACTAGAAGACTTTTGATCTTTGACACGTAATAATTTTGTGTGTAATGCTGCTATTATATGTTTTCTAGGCATTCCTTCCAAAGTACACCAATGTTATTACTTTAATTTGCATCTTCTGCGATGCCACCTTCTGTTAGCCTGTGTCCTGTGAGGCCTCTAACACGGCAATCATGATATAGCACACATATCATCAAGAGAGCTCATTTAAATTTTAATGAGCACATGCTGCGTCAGGTTGTGTGCCCAATTAAAACTTTTGCCATTGGGATAGTGAGACATTTTTCCCGAGATTACATTTCTCCACAGTGCTCCGCGCTTTACATGGTTGTACTGCTGGTCTTCAACCCGTGACTGTTGCCTACAATCCAGCAGCCTGAAAATTTTCGTTTAACGTATTTGTTAAAGCATTCTCTAATTTGCCACTATAGAAACTAATATACAACGTGCTTCCTGCAGAAAAAAAAACATTTTAACTTTGTTTTTCATTGAAGTTTTATTTGCTGTGTTAAACTTTTGAAGCAACACTTTAATGGGGCTTTTATATGTCAATAAAATCTGCTTGTTTTACAATGCAGAGACATGACAAGAATCTGTATAACTAAACATATGCTAAATAGTTGTAAGTCAAACTTACGAGTATGTACGAGAAAGCTAAGATGATTGTCTATAAAATGATGGAGGTCTCACATTCGAAGCAGTAGTGTATGGTGAGGTCAGGAGCCTGAAAGTCAAAAGTTCAAAACATTGTTACCCTTTTGCTCGCCAGTGTATATTAGTAAATGTATTTAATCTACTTTTACAAATCATTCAGGATAATCTTCTAACGCTATCCCCCACCCCAATTTACAAATTTGCCTCCGCAGCCAATGTTTGTTTTTACATTTGTACATTTCCTTCCTTTTCTTCCAAGAGCCATAACTTTCTTTTAGGCTAGGTTCAGATTGCGTTAGTACAGTCAGCTCAATGCATGCGTTAAATGGACTGTGCTAACGCAACTGCCTTTTTTGATCATGTTTTGCGATCACGCTAATGCAGATGCTTCATATGCGCTAGTAGTGACGGACCCTCAAACTCTGCAGACCACGTCCGAGGGTCCGTCACAGCATGACGGCACATCCCTAATGCATGCCAATTTTCACATGCATTAGCTATGCGCCAGTCTATGGCAGTATTAACAGATGCATTACATCGCATTAATGCCACGGTGTAACGCAATCCGTTAAACGGGCTGCCATGCCATGAACAAATGCAAAGGATTTCAGTAAAAGCATAAAAAAAGATAAACTAACAGCTGAAAAAAATATGAAAAAATATCCTATAAGAATTTTACTTATAATTTCAGAAATTGCTCTTAGAAAAGAAGTCTTCAATTACAATGTTTTTTGTTTTATTTTATTCTCACCCCAACAGAACAACAGGATATAAGAATCAATATGTAAAGATTCCGAATGGACATATATGGATAGAAGGTGACCATCACGGACACAGCTTTGACAGTAATGCTTTCGGACCTGTAAGTGATACATTACTTTTCTCTCTTTCAGAATTTATTGTTGAGTCTATCAGCTTGTACTTTTTGCTTTAATGAACCGTTGAAAATGTGATCTGCTTTTTATACCAACTAGATGACCTGTATTAACCAAGTGCATGAAATAGGCAAATCCAGAATAATTGCCCAGAGGATAATTTACATAAATCATGAGCAGGATCAGAATAATAAAGAATTGTCAACTTCCTTACCTGCATTTGATCGCACAAAGGCATTGACATATTTGTACTATTAAAAGACGAATCTTGGGCTTGCAGTAAAAATATGTTGACCCTTAACAGATACTATCAGCAAGCACTAAAGTAGATACAGCAGGGATTTGGTAGTCTATTAAAGGAAATGTCATCAGAAAGTGACCTATGTTTTAAACGCAGTTTTACGTTAAAAGGTTTTTAAAATGTTTTGGTATTTATTTTACATGTTTTTGCACGCCAACAAGTATATTAAAATAATCATGACATTTTGCAATTTTCACGCTGGTTCACTGAGTTTAATACTACACTGGCTCCTTTGTTTCTAGAAAAGACTTCTTTTTAGTGATTTCATTATCAAAGTTATTTCATTATCATCACAGGCAGGATTACAATTTACTAGTTAAAGGGAATCTGTCACCCCTTTTTTGAGATATCATATAATGATATCATTCAATTGTGTGTCACATAAGGATTCTCTTAGTACTTTAGCTTCCCCCTGACCCCGCACCTTTCATGCATAAATACCTTTTTTAGATGTATGTAAACTGCCGCTGTCCGATCTGCTGGGCGGGGCTTATTCACCTGCTCCTCCCTCCCGGTCTTGCTCTACGCATTTCTTCTTGTGTAGGTCCAATGATCAGAAAATAGAAAAAATAAATATTCAGTCAGAAAATGAAAACAGCATATAAAAAAATAAATGAGCATCTGTTTTTTTTTAGTATTATAATTATAAGCAATATATTCCCTTTAATTTCTTGCATTTGCCTTTTTTATGTAAAATAATCTTTTTTTTTACTGAATTCATGTATATTCATGTGCTGTTTATAAAAGCTCTTTACATGCTTTGTGTAGACATAGCATTTTGCTATCTACACCATGCATCTGTGCAGCCCGTCAGTCAAAAAGATAAAATAAATCGTTTTCAACTTCCATTCCGTCTGAGGCTAGGCTATCATTGTGCTATTTCTGCGGGCGATGTTCCCATTTTATTTCCTTTGTTTTGTTGATGTTTTATATAGCATTTTCCTTAAGGTTTCTTTCTTCGTAGAAACTTGTTTTAATTTCTTTGAAGCATCATAATGCTGTTTTCTTTGCTTGCAAGCCAGACCTCCAGGTATAATGCTCAGTTTAGTTTTATTCTTCAGCTGTTAAGGGCGATTACTTAGTCATATCGTAGAACTGTGTGTGCTCATTTTATACCGACATCCATCAGATGGGATTTATTGCTTTAAAATATGGCAAATGCTGGAATATATATTGTGTTCATGTTAGTATATGATTTCTTCTGCTCGTGACATTGTAACAGCTTTGATATGTTCCACTTCGCAATTTATAACTGCGCTGCAGAATCATTTTAGAGCTCTCAATACATTGTAAAAGAAACCATTTAGTGCAGTATGTTTGAGTGTAAGAGCTGTGAACATTGTATTAAAAATGATTCTAGGCCAACGTGCCTCACTATCAGTGGCACTGATATAGAGTACGTGCGGAAACAATTTAACGTCAGTGTCGATAAAGCACAAAAACCTTTAGTTATCACATGTATGCTGAATAAAGGCTTGTTCCTCTGACTAAACAATTTCATATCTAGCTCTACAATGTACAAATGTACGGCTGTAATATTAAAGGTCTATGGGGTATTATAGAATGTGTAAATCAATATACATGTACTGTACCTTGGTACTTAACGTAACCAGATTTGTACATTTTCCTCTTCTTTTCCTTTCATATTTTACCTTATTATTGTACATTAGTGTAACAGTGTACTCTGTGACCAAAGAGGGACAAATATAATTTATCCAGTGTGTTGTGCATTGTTGGGTCAAATACATGCCTTTCTTTTGGGCATAGAATGACAGAAGTAATGCAACATTTTAAGGGGTTCTATGGCATGCAGCCAGAATAGTTGGGTTCTTATTTCATGTACCCCCAATGATAATGTCTATAAAACTATTCTATTCTCTGATTGAAGTTTCAAGCTAGCCTGACGTACAATAATAAATTATATTGTGGTTCCGTGTTAGCCAGAAAAATCGATGTGAATACTTTTCCACCCAATGATGACAAACGTATTCTCAGGGTGATACTTTTATTGGCTAACCAGAAAATAATATGTTTGCAAGCTTTCAGAGCACAGTGGCTCCTTCTTCAGGCATATAACAAATGGAAAGAAAAAAGCACATTTAAGGGATACTACATTAGGATATTTGTTCATTAGGTGGAAGGTGTGATGCCTCCTAAAGATGAGTCAAGGAAATTGAATTAGCATTTTCTTACAAATGGAGAGGCAGTTGGAATGATGTTCTAAGTTGTCTGAAGTGCTTCTGGTAGAAGTGTGAACTGTGTCCATGTAGTGAGTCATAAATCCAGGTGGTGTTATATTGAGTCCTAGTGTCAAAGTGTTGAACATCCTTATAAGTTTAAATTCCCAAATAAGCTAGCCTGACATAATTTGTCACTCTCTATTGAAACTACTTAATCATACAAACATTTTCTGTAGACTTCTCAAAAATATGGAGCCCAGTTCATCAAATTAATTACACCAGAATTAGAAGTGGAAAGCTTTGAAAAGTTGCAAAGTTTGGGCACAACGCAAGGCTGTGTTGCGACTTTTGACAATTCTCAAGCCAATTCCATGGTGTGATGGAAGCATGGCAACCCTAGCTTGTCAAGTTCATGACGAGCAGTGGCTTTTGCTATGCCATGAATCTTACTATAGGTCCTAGAATGGAGTAAAATTTATGGTGAGGCACACAAGGAGTCTCACACCACTTTTAAGATGAGCTGGATTCATTAAAAGGCATGCACTTTTTAATAAATCAGGAGTGTCTAATGACAGAACACCCCCTCATCAAGACTGGTGTGAAACCAATGGTTCTGATGAATCAGGGCCATAAGCTTCAATGACCTATTGTGTTTCCAGTAGATTAAGGGTTCTTTTACACTTGCCATGTTTTTGCGGGCCGTTTTTGCGACCCCAATAGAATTCTATGGGGCCGCAAAAAGCGGCCCGCAAAAATACACCGGAGCGCTGTATGGCCGTGAGGGCCGTATATAGGTCATGAAAGAATATCGAGCTTGCTCGATATTTTTCACGGCTCACAGAAACTGCCTCCATTTAAATCAATTGTACCACAAAAACAGCATTTTTTTGCGGTACACCGTATTTGCGGATCGCCATATTTTTCCCACCAATTTATTACAACAGGGAAAAACGTCAATCTGATAAGGTTTTTTGTTGCCTGTTTTTGTGGGAAACCACAGAAATACTGGCAAAATGGCCAGCAAAAAAACGGGCAAGTGTAAAAGAAGCCTAAATCAAAAAGATTTGTAGGGACATGTTCCAGTGGCCAAATCTGTAGTTTGTGGCTCTTGAACAATTGCCCTATGAATCTCCTAACTTCTAATATCCCTGGCATTGTCATGCATGCATCATGCTGCAATTATGACTGCTAATCAAAAGTGGCACTGGGGATGCTGACAAGTAAGAAGAGGTCTGCAATGCTCTGCAGGCCATATACATCCAACAATCTTTTTTGCTCAACTGTAGTTTCCTATCTTTATGGAGCCATAAATTCTCACACTTATGCCTATATATACACTCACTGGCCACTTTATTAGGTACACCATGCTAGTAAGGGGTTGGACCCCCTTTTGCCTTCAGAACTGCCTCAATTCTTCGTGGCAAAGATTCAACAAGGTGCTGGAAGCATTCCTCAGAGATTTTGGACCATATTGACATGATGGCATCACACAGTTGGCGCAGATTTGTCGGCTGCACATCCCTGATGCGAATCTCCCGTTCCACCACATCCCAAAGATGCTCTATTGGATTGAGATCTGGTGACTGAGGAGGCCATTTGAGTACAGTGAACTCATTGTCATGTTCAAGAAACCAATCTGAGATGATTCGAGCTTTATGACATGGCGCATTATCCTGCTGAAAGTAGCCATCAGATGTTGGGTACATTGTGGTCATAAAGGGATGGACATGGTCAGCAACAATACTCAGGTAGGCTGTGGCGTTGCAACGATGCTCAATTGGTACCAAGGGGCCCAAAGAGTGCCAAGAAAAAATTCCCCACACCATGACACCACCACCACGAGCCTGAACCGTTGATACAAGGCAGGATGGATCCATGCTTTCATGTTGTTTACGCCAAATTCTGACCCTACCATCCGAATGTCGCAGCAGAAATCGAGACTCATCAGACCAGGCAACGTTTTTCCAAACTTCTACTGTCCAATTTCGATGAGCTTGTGCAAATTGTAGCCTCAGTTTCCTGTTCTTAGCTGAGAGGAGTGGTACCCAGTGTGGTCTTCTGCTGCTGTAGCCCATCTGCCTCAAAGTTCGACGCACTGTGCGTTCAGAGATGCTCTTCTGCCTACCTTGGTTGTAACGGGTGGCAATTTGAGTCACTGTTGCCTTTCTATCAGCTCGAACCAGTCTGCCCATTCTCCTCTGACCTCTGGCATCAACAAGGCATTTCCGGCCACAGAACTGCTGCTCACTGGATTTTTTTTCTTTTTCGGACCATTCTCTGTAAACCCTAGAGATGGTTGTGCGTGAAAATCCCAGTAGATCAGCAGTTTCTGAAATACTCAGACCAGCCCTTCTGGCACCAACAATCATGCCACGTTCAAAGGCACTCAAATCACCTTTCTTCCCCATACTGATGCTCGGTTTGAACTGCAGGAGATTGTCTTGACCATGTCTACATGCCTAAATGCACTGAGTTGCCGCCATGTGATTGGCTGATTAGAAATTAAGTCTTAACACACAGTTGGACAGGTGTACCTAATAAAGTGGCCAGTGAGTGTATATTCTGCATAGGCAAAAGCAGTTCATAGGGTTCATGGATAGTTTTTTTTACGTGCATACATTATGTAAACTTTAAGTGTAAGTTGCTTTTCTGTTACAACCGCTAAAATACATTCATACGAGTAATGTACAAACCAGGAAAACAAATACCTAAACTTGACAGGTAGGAAGAAACCCTCTCTGTCCCTGCCTGACCGCTGAGGTTGACACCCTAAGATGACATAATGGCACCCTACTCGACGGAAACTTACTCTGAATATCCTTAGCAGTTCCTAAGATCACTAGAGTAGCGGTTCCCTAAGAATACAAGAATCGCACACAAAACTACTGCAACCAACTCAAACTGCAGCAAAGTGAATGAATCTAACAAAGTCTACCAACCACAAAACACAGATTCAAGTGTTTGAATCCAGAGGCATGTCAGTTTTATTAATTTAGGATCCAACAAACATAAAATTAAAGCGCCAAGTCTAAGTCCCCTGCCCACAGTCTTATACTCACCTTCCTGTGTCTTCATCTGTTATCACTGCTGTTCCCGTCAGTCTCCCACAGTATTTTATGGAGCGAGCCAGAGGTCACAAATCAGTATCAGTCTATGAGTGCCTTTTTCTTGCATTGCATTGAGAGCGTGTGACTGTTACCTCTAACTTCTGGCCAGTCAGAAGCTGCGGTCACAAGATGGGGCCGCGGGACCAGAGCAGCACTGAAAAAAGTGAAGATGCCTCAGGGTGAGTATAGAACAGGGGAAAAGGACCATAGGTTTAAAGCACCACTCCAGTGCTGAATAAAACAACAATGTTGGAGTGGTGCTTTAAGTTTGTGATTTTCTGATGAGTAGCAAAAAAAATATTTTATCTCCTATATGTATTCTTCTATGCTTTGGTTTTATTTAACTGCACTTTTGTTAGATTTTACCTTCTCACTTGCACAATCACCCCCAGCTTCACACTTGGTGACTGACAATTGGTATTTGAAATTAAATGAAATCTAAGTCTCTGTATTCTAAAGAATATACTACAGTTTATGACTAATATGCAAATCACCTATGGCTTTCAACACTGAAATGTTAGTATTTTGATTGTTTTTATGTGAAAGTTATAAGTAAATAGAATAAATCTATTTTTTAATATCTACTTTATGGGTAAGACTTTTGAATACCTTACCAGTAGGCAAAGGAATGTTTTCAAGGTCACTAAGCTTGACCCTGTAATTCAGTGGAGGACCTCGCAGACTTTATTGCTTTGTAACATGTATATGTTCTTTTTGTACATATTCTCTGTCATGGGAATAGAACTTGCTCATCTTTTCCACTTATTCAGAATTATTTAGCTTTACAAAACTGTCTAAAAGTCGAGTACTGTGTCTGGCATTGTAGATATACATTGTGCAGTACTAGACTCTATTGCATTTTATAGATCCGGTAATCTCACCATAAATTGCCAATTTGAGATATATTCAATAAGTTTTAACAAGAGGAAAATGCAGCTATTTTTCTCAAGTACACAACTGCTGGCTTTGAGAGAGAAAATTTCTGGATAATATTCCTGCTTCCCTTGACAGCCATGACTTAGGGGCACCACTTCTATTTATACTTCTTTCATAGAATTACTTGCAGTCCTTGTGAAAGTCTACTGGAGGAGAATGGTAAGAAATGTAAAGTTAACTAACATGTATTTTGCTAAAATGATTAAGATTCTGATTACTGCTTGAACTTAACATCTCATAATATTTCTTCATTTACATTAGCATGAAATATCTAATTATTTATACATAAACAGTATTACATAAAATATATAACATAAAACTTATATTACGTAAGTAATTCCATGTCAGATTTTACTGCATATTCCCAATACATTTATCCCAAATAAGGCTGAAAGTACTGTATTAAAGCTCATCCATTATAATATAACAAAACCCCAAACAAAATGGACTAGAAGCAGTTCATAAAAATATATGAATTTTATTGTACAAATATAAAAAATGAAAACAAGATCATACATAAATAATTAATAATATAGTATAAAAGGGAGTCAGCAAACACCTAGACACCACATACGACTCCCTTACATACAGTACTATATTCCCAATACAGTCTATAAATGCCATATACTTGCTGGTCCACCTATTTTGACAATGGGGCTTTAGCTCACTCTACAATTGATAGATAGATAGAAAAATATTTAGAATTGAGAGTCCTCAGAGGTTGATACCTTTTAATGGCTAACTGAAAAGATGGTAACACATTGCAAGCTTTCGAGACTACTCAGGTCTCTTCATCAGGCATTGACTAATACAAGATCTGAAGAGTCATATATTTATGCACAACACAGCACAGAAAAAAATGCAATAGCTAAGACAAGTGACGTGAAGGAGAACTGTTATGAATGAGTCACCGAGGAGGAAAAAACAAAAAACAAGCTAAGCCCAGAAAACCAGAGAGGTTGGTAACTAGCGGATTGCAGACCCCTGAACCTATCCACACAACTAGCAGTAGCCGTGGAGCGTGCCTACGGTGGTCCTAGATGCCTCGTCACGGCCGGAGAACTAAATAAGCCTAAAGAAAGAAAGGGAAAATCTAAACTGCCCCAGAGCAGACCCCAAAGCAATAGACAGCCTCCAACATGTATTGTTGGTGAAACAAGATGAAAACACAGACACAGGTAGAAAGATAGGCTGAGCAAACGATGGGGCCCTAGCTAATTAGAAAGGACAGGAAATAAAAGCTGCTGTCTGCAATCACACAAAAAACCCTGCCAAAAAGAATGTCCAACACGTCTGATAGAAAAAGGCCCTGAAATCACTATATCAGCACTCAGGTATATTCTGAAGACAGAGCAAAAGAGATCAACTGATCAGAGACAAAATGGGGATTCATCCCAGTCCCAGCCAGGGCTGGCTGAACACAAAAACTAAGTAAACCAGACAAAAACTCATATGAACAATAACAGAGAAAACTTAGCTTTAGGAAGGCAGGAACCAAACTGGAAACCAGGAGCCACAGTCAGGAAAAATCACCAGCAAGAAACTAGGGAGTCAGCTGCCTTAAATCCAATCAGAAACTCCTGATGTCCAATCGCAGTCCTCTTCCTCTGGTGGCCGGCCTCTGCCATTTAGATCAGCTTCATTACCTCCCTTAAGCAACAGAGGGAGTCCAGATAGAGAACTCACTACTCCTCTGTCAGCACAGCCAGCTCCATAACCCTCACCAGAATACAGACGTAAACCCGAAAATGAGCTCACAACAGAGAACTATCATTATGGGAGAGGGATAAGCATAAATATTGAACAAGTTCATAGATAAGGAGTGAAAGTTTTATTGTCCTCTGATTGGGATCTCCTAATGTGTTGTGATGCCCCCACAAGGTCTTAGGAGCAAATTCCTTAATTGATGTAAAAAGACATAAATCCATGTGACACGTTCATTCCTGCATTGGGAGTGTAAAGGGTCGTCATGAGCTTGTACTCCCAGACTTTTCTGTCTCTCTGAAATGTGAAGTTATCTAGATAGTTACCTAGATAGATAGTTACTCATGTGCTATTTTCTCTATTAATATTGATTAGAGTTTGAAAAAATCCAAATTTTCCACACCCACTGAAAAATATTTAAATTACCATAATTTCTGTTGTGTTTTAAATTCTCTAAAAAAAGGATGTGTATACCTTAGAAGATTTGTGAAAAGCTTAGTGACTATTCCTAAGGGCCTTATTATGGCTTCCGCCAATAGTAGTTGTAATTTTGCAACTGGTACTATTGTAATAATAGACTTTAAAGAGGCTGTAAAGGAGAACTGATGTTCAATGCAATTTTTTTCAGTTAATTTTAGAGTGAAATGTGCTAGCATAGCTTTTCATGTTTTTGTCACGTGCCCCATCCTGTGTGACACGGCCAGCAGGCCGGTAACTGATACAACAGGACACGGCATGTGTAATTGTCCAGTGTGACGCGGCCCACAGGCCGGTAACTAATACAACCAGACAAAGGGGGTAGGGAAAACCTGGGTAACAATAACAATGGTGGCCCTGCGATAGGGAACGGGGAAATGGAGACCTGCTGCACTCCCCTGAGTCAGTGTCTCTACACTCCTAACGTTCCCTAGGCCGGTTCCGCACCGGGGCCGATCAGGAACCTAAAAACCCTGACTCACCCTGCACCTAAGCCCTCACTAGGGAAATGGTCGGTGCGGAAACTAATCCCACCACTGCACTAAACACACATAAGGAAAAGTGTCAAAACCGGGGAACACCACTTAGCTTTGCTCTGTTGCTTACGCTCCCAGCAATAGAGCCCACCACCTGCATGCATCTTTTTCTCCAACCAGATCCAACACCATAGTGCAGCCTTGGAGCAAACAGAATCCACCAGCTGCGTGCAGCTGTCGAGAAACAGAGTCCAGCAAATGAGTCCAGCTTTTCTGCCAAAGAGTCCAACATTTTGAGTCCAGCTTTCCAGCAACCGAGTCCAGCATCCTGAGGGCAGCTCTACACCATAGCCGCCACTCCACCAAGCAATGCCAGCCCTCCTTGCAGACACCATAGCTGCTACTCCAGGACTCTCACTGAGCTGCCCGTGACTCTCCTTCAGCTCCATTCTTCACCCAGGCTTGCTTGCAAATGAGGAACTATCACCAACTGTGATTGACACACCTGACACTCTTTTATAGAGCAATCACACCTGTTACATAATCACGTGCACAAACTAAGGTAACCAGAGTGCAATGACCCTAATGGCCACCGGGGGCAAAACCACCTTTGGCACACAGCCAAGGGAAAAAAAAACCTGGATCATGACAGTTTTTAAGTATGGATATGTTAATGAGCGATTTTATTGAAGTAATGCAAAGGGCAAGAGGTTTAGCATTTATCATTTGCCAATTTCATGAATCAAAAGTTAATATGAAAGTAAGCAACTTTGTGATATACCTTATCAGAGAAATTTGCTTCTTTCATTCTCAGTTCTTGGGTAAAATCTGTGTTTAACAAAGACAGATTTTCCCATTACTGGTATGGGAAATGACAGTCAATATTTTAAAAATTCCTTGAAGGGAGGAGCAATGAATAGACACAGACATTCGGCAGCAAGTTTTCCTGAAATAGCAGTTGTCCTTAGAACTTTATAAGCAGCATCTGTCATCTCCTCTCAATAATCTTCTCAGTAATGATAAAGTTTGTGACAAAAAGAAGAGAATTGACTTGGCACTGTCATTTAAATAAAAATGTCTGTGTGAATTCCTGTGTGGACTCAGTCTGACATCCAAAGCCCAAAGTGTTTGGTGGTGCTCAGCTAACCGGTGCCACATGGGGAAAAAGGCATTATAGCGCATCCAGTGAAGAAGAAAGTTAGCAGTACTCACCAATGTCCATAAAAAGTTTTTTTTAATTTCCAATTTTCCTTAAAACCATCTCTGTAGCAGAGGGATTGGGGAGAGTGTGAGGGTGGCAGGTAGAGAAGAGCAGACTATGGCCATTTTGCGCTGGAGTGCTTCCAACGGTTCTTCATTGGATACAATTTGATGGCAGTTAGACAGGATGATTGGGACCACAAGATCATCCAGAGTGAAACACGTTGGATTTTGTTGCTGGAATCTCTTATCCCTAATGGGTTAAATGAACAATTGTGCTTCTCTATCTTTTTTTTAACAATATGGTTACAGATAGGTCCAGCATGGTTTGTGTACATAGGCTCATTGTGACCTATTATTAAAATAAATATTGCAACAATTTTGGTTGCTTTGTTGATTTTTTGCTTATTACATTTCACATACTTTCATATGTTTTATACACTTTATATGTCTTGGTGCTGCATATATTGTAGGGGTTGTACTCACTCAGGTGCGATGGGAGGAAAGCAGGAGGCATGTACCTTTGTACCTTTAAAGCTCCATGTAGGTTTATTGGCTTCATAAACCCAGGAGCACCAACAAAAAGTAAACAGCCTTTAGAGCAGGCAAAAACAAAGTATAAATGTCCTTAGCAGGGCTCTGCTCTCCCAGGCCTGTGTGCACACAGGATGGGGGTAATGTCAAACCCGCAGGCTCGGTCTGGAGCTACACACACAGGAGTGCTTCTTCCTCCCAACACACAGACCATGTGCCAAACAGCCTCCATTACATAAGCTGTAACCACACATAGATGTGAGGTATGTGGGTGGCCAGCTCCACCCATTTCTCATAACTACCCAAATGCCAGACCCAGGTGCACCAAACGACATCTTATTGCTTACGTGCATGAAAGAAAATACTCTGGGTTACATCACAGAGAGCAGCCATCTCTGTAAAGCATACCTCCCATTGATTACGCAGCCTTTAGCCTCCTTACAATATGTTAATTGGATATAGATTATATCTTACCATAGTCCCAATTTTTCTAACCCTATTATTATTTCCCTTTGTAAAAAGGGTAAAGTTGTAGACATACCCGTACCTTAAATCCATTGAACCCTTCTGAAAGGTGGGAGGAGAGTATTTATGCTCTTCCCTTGATTATGTTTGGCTATTCTTTCGTGGAACACGATTTATGTTGCAAGCACTACCTCTCTGAACCGGAGCTGACTTCACTTCCGGTTTGCGACCAGGTGACATGCATCCTGCATTTCATAACTTATAGTGCAGGTAACGAGGATGATAAGGGGCGGTCCCATGACCCTTTGTTGTGATGCAGGTGGACCGCAACTTGTGGTTCACATATGCATTCATCACATTTGGGAACGTAAGTGAGGCCATGGCTTGGTAATAGTGCTTAATAGACAAGATGCACCTCGAATTTGCCGCACACAGCATTGACCTCAGCCAGGGGGAACACTGAAGCCCTCAACCCTGGATCCCCTGATGAACCCTTGCACTTTCTAAGGGAACAAAAGGGAGCTAATGGATGATAAATACCACAACTGTGTGTGACATTTTTTTCATGGCTATTGATATCTAATTCTGTACCCATTTTTACTTGCTGGTTCCTGGAATTAAGAAGGAGCGGGAACAGGAGGATGGCAGATTAATATCATAATTGTGTGGGATTGTTTCTTATGGCCATCTGATATTTAATTCAGTATTTATCTTACTGTTGCTCTCTGGAAATAAGAGAGAACTATTTTTGGAATTAGGCTATTGGACGGAGGGAACAAGAAATAGTTTATTGTTGAGTACCATTACCATTGGGAATTCTTTCTTTTAAACTTAATGCTTATATCTAACTTTGCACCCACCTGATCTATGGGACCAAGGGGGAACTATTTTGTTGTACCTATGGTTTAGGACTATGGGACTGTTATTTGCATTGTGCAATAGTTTCATACATGACTGTTTAATCTACAGCTTGAAATAGCCTAAATCTCATTAATGACAATAAAACCTAATTGTCATTAATGTGACTATATACTTTGGCTGTATCCCTTTCGGATCATTTTTTGATGTGACTGTACACCTTGGCAATATCCCTTCAGGAACACTTACAGCAATAATTGTGAGATATTTATCTTTTCAATTGGACCACTATTTGATTTTTTTTGTATTTAGGGTACTTTCAAATATTTTTGTATGTGTGTGTTTTGGGAATATATCTCAGTGTTTAATGTGTTTAGGGTGCATTAGGGTCACTAGGGCTACTGACATTGAGCGGGGGTGCCGTCACATCTACAACCAGGGTGCCAATCTCCGCTAACAGGTAGGGTTACTAATAGGGCTCTTCTACAGAGAGATTAGCTGTTTAATATAAGTTATCATACTTTATTTCCTCTCTTGTCCTTATATTCTGCACCATTTTAGGCATTACCTTGACTTTTAAATATACAGTATAATAAAAAAGGTTAATTATTAGAGGTCTATTTTTTCTTTTGGGTTTGAATAATATTGAGACCCTATCATTTCAAAAAAGATTCTGTTACACACTATGATGGAGCCTGTAATCACTGAAGATAGATTTTACCCATAAATTGAGGAATTTGAGAATGAAAGATCAATTCAGGAAGAGAAAGAAGCAGATGTCTCTAATAAGATATATTACAAAGTTTCTTATTTTGAAACTTATTATTGATTTATAAAAAAAAAAAAAACTAAAACCATGGTTACTCTTCAAGTTTTCTTCTCCCAGTTATTGGAGCATTATGTGGAGCTGTTACAGTCACCTCTTGCTACACAGTGAGCACAGCTGAAATAACTCTGTGATGCATTGACTGACAGCTTGCTTCACAGTATGTGTATAGAGCATGCTGGGAATCAGTATATAAGGTAGTAACTACAGCACTGTGTAGTGAGTGGTGGCTGATAAAGCTCCCTGGAAACGAACGGCTGCAGGGAGAATATAATTTATTTTCTCCCTGTAGCTGCTGCTTCATTAAGCCACTGTATTTGCAGGTAATTAGCATTTATGGAGGTGAGAGGTTCTCATTAAATAACCACATTTTAGATTAATTAAAAGTTAAATTAAAAAGGTTACTAAAGCAAAAGTTAAAATTTTAACCTGTACTTACTCTGTTTCTTTTCCAGGCAAACATGGCCTTCTTTGTCATGTAAAATGTTTTAATTGTGCTGTCATTTATGCAACGATATATGCATGACATAAAGCCAAATACACAGCTGATAATCATAGTGTTTTGGCAAAGGCAAAATAAAACAACTCTAAAGTAATTGGATCCAGATGGTTGTACATCCTTTTTACCAAGTCAAATGAGCTGTTCTTCTGTATCTGGAATGCCCAAAATAACATTAGTTTCTGCACTCCTCATTGTAACTAGACAATGGAAACATATGGATTTCTCATAAAAGAGTCCATTATTTGCAAAGAAGCAATAAACCAAGATTGTTTGGGAGCTGTTCATCCTTTTATCTTTGAGGGGAATGCTTTGTGATAACATTGAATGCAGTATGAAGTCTGCAGATTTTCAGAAGGTTGACCAAACATTGGCTATTGTTGATTGTGTTCATCATTTCTTCCAATACATCTGCACATACTGAACCACACAGCGCCAGTAATAATTTCCGTACCCACATCAATGCGAAGTAGAAGGGACAGGTTTTGTGTGGTGCTGAATTGGTATCAGTGGGTGTTATAGGAAATATTGTGTCTTTTCTCTGCTGATTTATGTGGAGGGTTTTGAATCTCTTCATACCTGCAGTTTGTTTCAGTAGTTTTTGCCTTTAAAAGCAGAAAAATAATGTGTTAAGGAGTGAAGGAGAAGAGATAAATGACTATTCTGCTTAATATTAAAGAGGTTTCTAGTAATCTTGAATTGTTAACTTTACAAAATATTTATAAATAACAAAATGATTAACAAGTAAATTTGTAATTTATTTGTTATTTAAAATCACTGGATTTTATTTTTATTTTTTCTGTTAAATGCTCGCTGCAGAGGTTACCAGACACTTTTGCTGCCTATCAGCAGTAACTGATCACCCAGGCAACAGCATACACAGTGCTGGCAAGCTCTTTGCTCTAAAACTTGCACACACTGCTTTGGTGCTGGTTGAATAGCTGGATTTAGACAACTTCAGGGCAATGCTCTTTTCCAGTGCCTCTACTTGCTGCCTTTGATTGTGCACAGACATAAGTCATCAGCAAGCTGGAAGCTGGGAGGCAGGAGAGCTGGGTGCTCCTGAACTGCAGTAGTGATTAAAGCCCTTAGGGTCCCGTTACATTTAGCAATGCACCAGCGATTCCGACAGCGATACGACCTGGTCAGGATCGCTGGTGCATTGCTAAATAATCACTAGTGAGCTGCCAAACAGGCAGATCTCACCAGAGACGCAGCAGTGATAAGCGATCCGTCGGCAGTCGCTCTTACTTGTCACACCGCAGCGATGATGATGACTTCCGCCTGCGTCCATGCATCGCTAGTTGGCGCCAGCGGGATGCCAACAAGGAAAAAATGGCCCAGGACATTCGAGCGCGATCAGCAATATCCAGCGGGGGACCGGTCGCCGCTATGTGTCACACAAAGCGAGATCGCTAGCGATATCGCTGTTGCGTCACAAAATCGGTGACGCTTTAGCGATATCGCTAGCGATCTCGCTATATGTAAAAGGCCCTTTAGTTAAGGGAAAGAAAAAAGGAGATAAGCACTTGTAGGGTAATATGGCCTGGTAAATGGGGGTAAAGAGTGAGATGTTGCTCATCTGACGGAGTTATGAATGTCACAACTCCAATAAAAATGTATTGCATTTTCGTGCGGTCGCCGCACACATGAAATTGCTGCATCTGCATACAACGCATGTCACTGTGTACCCAATGTTAAAGATAGGTACGCAGGGAAATGCAGGATGCATACAGAAGTATGCGGAGCATAGGCGGAGCTTCAGAGAGGAAGAAAGGAGGAAGTAGGCAGCCATCCGCAGCCCACCTGAACTAGTGTGAAACTAGCCTAAGTGAGCCTCTGCAGTCCACCAGCAGATAGAAGATCCACTTCTTCTGCATGCAATAGATAGCACAATGGAGGATAGGCATCTAAATGACCATGCTGCTGCATGAGATGAAAAGGTTCCTACTCGCTGAGGTTTTTGCAGGTTGTTTTATCATGTGTTTCAGGCTTGGACTGAACCCTTCCTCAAATATAAACTACAAACAGAGATCAATTAAGAACACATGAGACATGCACAAATAATGAACAGGTCAGTAAGAAACTGTTCACGCCACCCAAAGACTAAGACACAGAAAAAACACACATTATGACAAGCATGCATGAATACTCTGTTGTTAAATATATGCAACAGTAAGCAGCAAGTGCTAGTAAAAGATGATAACAAACACAGGGTATTTAGTTGATATGTTTTTTGCAAAAAATGTATACTAAGCCACTCCACCACATCACGGTAACCCTTCACAGAGCAGTCCTATCTAATGTATTTAAAACCTGATCATTTGAACAATACCTACATGAGCAGGATTCAGAAGGGCGCTGCACAGTATGGGCATGCTGGGAAAAATGGCTCTTCATGTGCAAGTCCCACAAGAGAGAGGCGGGGATCTCCCAAAGCTTGCATGAGCAAGAAATTAATAAATTAAGAACACATGAGACATGCACAAAAAATGAACAGGTCAGTAAGAAACTGTTCACACCACCCAAAGACTAAGACACACAGTATATATATATTTTACAACAGAGTATTCATGCACGTTTGTCATACTGTGTGTTTTTTCTGTGTCTTAAACAAGGATCAATATAGAGACTCGGGTGCTTAAATAATAGAAAGATTAAAAAGAGTGGCAATGTGTGATGTACCACAGTACAGGCCTGAAAAAGTGTAATATTAAAGAAAGAGGCCAGTAAAAATAAGAAGTTACAATGTCTGTTCCTATAATAAAATCAGGAGAGGTGTCAATCATAGCGAGTCTGGCACTGAGGACATAAAGAGAAATGGAGTTAATATCCAGATTGTTTAGATTCAAACATTGCCAATGTTTGGGGTCATACAATCAGGAAAAAATGAATGTTCTTACATGGTTCTCTGGATTGTGTTCATTTATTCAAGGATTACTCTTAAATGTGTTTATGTAAGCAGATATAATTCCCTGGAAGGTATTCTGCTCATTGTATTCATGTACTTTAGGCAGCGAGCCAAGAAACATTAAACCTACACAGAGCAATTATTGTTCATTGAGGAGCAGACACTCTTTATGAACATCAGCATTAATGTTCAAAAAACTGTCAACAGATTTAACATTCTGGAAATATCTGCTGCCCAAGACAGTGCGCTGCTTCATTGTAGGTGTACGGCATCTCAGGTAAAACTCTTCTGTCTGCAGTAGTGAAAGCTTTACCCTTGGTACTCGCTTTTACCATCTGTGCGCATTACAGCAAGTCAGCTGCTCTCCTAAAGGATAATAATTTGGCTGACAACATGCAGTACATACATCAGACTAATTTACGCCTAGTTTTGTTTTGTCGGACAGTTAAAATGCCACAGAGCCATGACCTATATGATGATAAATGAAAGGTTCTAACACACACAACATTAATCTTATTATTGACAATTAATGTCTGACTCTTTTCACATTTTGTTATTACCAACAACCAAAGGTTTATATCTGCCCAGCATGTACAAAAAGAATTTTTTTGGCAAGGGCCAAATAAATCTGGCCCTTTGGATAGTCTCAGCATACAGTACATGCTAGGAGCAATCCCAGTGCATATGTCTAACATTACGCATACACAAAGTGTGAACGGAGCCTTGGCTAGTTATGAAGAGCTGTAAAGCATGCCTACGATTTTCTTTTGCTTTGTATTATGTGACAGAATTTGAAATCTTTGGAAACATGAAACTGTAGAATATCTAACTTAGACATATAGGAGACAAAAAAATGGAGGCAGCACACCAGTTAGGCTGGTTTCACACTTGTGTTTTTTTGCGCTGTATTTTAGCGCTAAAAAACGCATGCGGTTTTTTTCCTATATTTTGCATGGGATGCGCTTATGTGCGCATACACATGCGTTTGTATGCGTTTTTACGCGCATGCGTTTTTTTGTGGTGTGCGCTCGGGTGCACAAAATGCATCCTGTTGCATTTTTTGGGCGTCCGACTTGCCTCAAAAAAATGCATGGGCGCACAATGCGTTTTTTTTACAGCAAGACACCCATTATAAGTCTATGGGTGCGCTTATGTGCGCATTGGCATGCTCATGTATGCGTTTTTTGCGCATGCGTTTTTTTTGTTGACCATTAGTTAGACAATGGAATTTAGGGGTTTGGGTTAGGGTTAGTATGGTTTGGTTAAGGGTTAGGGTTTAGGGTTAGTTAGGGTTTAGGGTTAGGGTTTGGGTTAGGGTTAGTAGGGTTTGGTTAAGGGTTAGGGTTAGGGTTAGGGTTAGGGTATGGTTTGGTTAAGGGTTAGGGTTAGGGTTAGGGTCAGGGTTAGGGTCAGGGTTAGTAAAGTCATGGTTTGGGTTAGTGTGAGGGGCCAACTAATGTTGGTAAAAACGCACTAAAAACGCATACAAGCGCATAAAAACACTGCGTTTTTTTCATGCATGCTCATAAAAATGCTTGAAAAAAACGCAGCATTTGTATGCGTTTGTATGCGTTTTTTCCATGCGTTTTTTTGCGGGAAAAATGCGCTGCAAAACAAAGCAAGTGTGAAAGTAGCCTTAGAGGGGAAAAAATAGTGCTATTTAATAGCCCAAAATGGCAACGTTTCGGCTCTAGATGTGAGCCTTTTTCAAGGCACGAAAAAGGTTCACATCTTTGCCATTTTGGGCTATTAAAGAGCACATTTTTTCCCCTCTAACTGATGTGCTGTCTCCATTTTTCGTCTCCGATATTGAAGATGTGGTATTTGCTTGGGAGACACGGCACCCAGGAATATAATTGCCTGCTGCTTATTCTCTTTTTTCATTCTTTGCAGGAGTATTAAATCATTATATGATGAATATTAAAGGGAACCTGTCATGTTGATCATTGATCTGACAGCAGAATGTTATAGAGCAGGGGAGGCTAAACATTCAGATTCACTATAACTTATCTATTTATTCAGATTTTTTCGCTATATAGAGTTAGTTTTCAAGAGGGGTCCAAATCAGTGACTGACAGCTATCTCTATATGCATACTTATACAGGGAAAGCTGTCAAACACAAACTTAGACCACCTACGTGACTGCTAAGCTAGGAGTCAGTAAGGATTTCTTAAATAATAAATTACATATACAAACCTATGTATCAATCTGCGCAGCATCTTCTTCTCTATAGCACGCAGCCCATAGCTTGCATAGCATTGCCAAGCTGATAGCGACCCATAAACTGTTAAAATTTGAGTTTTCAGTATTTAATTTTGCTAGTTCTGCTTTTATTCATCACCACTGTGTCAGCTTCTATCTGGCTGAAGATGATGTATGAACATCTGACTTTGCGCTTCTGCTGTGATATCAGATACCGTATGTTATTACACCACAACATGTTATTGCTTGGATTCCTCAACCAAAAAAAATACAAGAAATTTAAATAGGAAAAATGAGCATAATGGAGGAATACAGAAATTTAATTATTAATTAATAAGTACTTAGCAAATTACATGCCACATGAAGCAGAAAATAGTGTCCCTAATGTCCTTATCTAAGAACACGAGTTATCTTCTTCATCTTATGTTTTAATATGTTATATTAAGCATAGAAGATGCTAAGAGCAAAACAAGTTAAAACAATTAGACATTGTCAGCTGCAGTATAAGTCAGAATATAATCAAAAGGAAATTGTAATGTGAAGCAAATCAGAACTAAAGTATAAAAAGTAACACTAGAGGACACTTTCATTTAATGGGAATCTGCCACAAGAGATCCCCACCAAAACTCTCTATATGTGCACATAGTTAGCTTTTTCAAAGACAAGTCTTGGAATATCTCCACATGATCATTCCATTTCTCAATTACTGAGAAATCAGTATTTCAGTTGGTACGCAAACGAGGTTAAGAGCTATTGTAGAGTTGAAGCTTTTGTCACTCCAGCTCTACTCCCTGCCCAGCATCGCATCTTCTTGCCTGATAGACAGCCTCTATGCTATGTAACTTCAGACAAAGGAGAACCTTAGATGGCCTCCAACAGGATAGCAATAAAAAGAAATACTAATACTTGTCTTATTGGCCAGCATCACGGCATTTTGATGTATCCATTCAGAAGCAAATAATAAAATCCCACATTTTGGTAAATACACACTTTTGGTGAATTTTGGTGAATAAACATTTTTGTGATATTCGAGTAGAATTCAATTCCAGTCAGATATATCTGCTCATTTCTAGTACTGTGAATAGGTTTTAGGCAGGTGTGGAAAAATTGCTGTAAAGTAGTAATATTTTCAAAAATAGAATTTTTAATAGTTTAATTTTTTCAGTTAACAAAATGTAAAGTGAACATCGTTTACCCTCAAAATAAAATTAAAACATCAATTCTTCTAGGTAAACTTGCTCACAGTTTATGAAGAAACTTTGCAGGGAAGTTATTGCAAATATCTTGGAGAACTAACCACACATCTTCTGTGGATGTAGTTTTGCACAAATCCTTCTGTCTCTTCATATAATCCCTCCCACATTCAATAGTGTTGAGATAAGGGCTCTATGGGGTCACATTATCACTTCCTAGACTCATTGTCCTTCATTACAGATGCCTCCCATCACAATATGCTCAGGGAGACGTCTGATTGGCTCCAAATTCAGAGTAAGGAAGATTCAAGGTGTCAACACCAATCTCTGTTATTAATTCTGTTTTTCATTACATGAAGAGATAGAAGGATTGATGCAACCCTACATCCATAGAAGATTTATGGTTAGTTTTTCAAGATGTTTAGAGCAGCCTGCCTTCCAAGTTACGTCAAACACTGTGCATAAGTCTAGAAAAATTTAGCTTTTTAGCTTGCACCCGTACTTTTGATTGCTGTTTTATCCCTCTCTATTTTTGGAATTTTAGGTACAGTATATTTCTTAAGGTGTGCGAGTGCAACTGATAATGATCTTGTAGTGCTGTACAGGAGTAACCGAATATTAACTATATTTTGAGAATTTTTGCTTATCAACCTCTTTAGAGTTTCACATTAATTAAAAGCTGAACCATATTCTTTCCTATTTCATAATATCCTAAAATTGGCTCACTTTATGAATAAAGGATAATGGCAATGTATGGCATAAATGCTATGCACAGAATTATCAACTTCAACCAAATTTCTCATATAATATCTTAAATAGTTAAAATATACAAAACTGTAACTCTGTATATGCTTACTTAAATACCAAAGAAACTAGAAAGTGTAAAATTAAATAATGGATTCAATTACATTGCACACAATAATAACTACTGAAACTGCTGTAAGTATACTGTACGGTCTGTAGTCAGGTTTGCCAACTTGACTTTTCATTTTTCCTGGCAGCTTCTCAAAAAATCACTGACAGACAAACTTTTTATGATCACATTAGAAAACTATAATAAATCATTAAGATTATAAGTGATACATGACTATAGATCATAAATCCTATATGCAGACATGTGCTTTCACGGTGACCTGTAGAAGGAAGATAATTACAGTCATAAAAATCTATACAAGTTTCTCTAACTTTAAAAAAAATTCACAGACACATGAGATTTCTTTTATGGACAGAGAAAAAAAATTGCCCAATTTTATGGACTGCCCAGGAATTTCCAGATAGTTGTCAACCCAACCTGTAGTAGTACTGTCCTAGTAGCTATATGATTCAGTACATACACTAGACAGTTAATGGTTGAAGGCAATTTTTAGAAGTGAGAAATCAACATTGTGGTAGCTGGAGAATAGATTACCATAAATTAGCAATTTTGGGAATAGGACGTGTTAGGTGAGGATGAGCAAGCTTTGTCGAAAGTGAAAATGTAAGGAGTGTGACGCGTCGTACATCATTTACAATGCTGAGCAGGAAATGGATGTGAAACTTTCTCAACAAAGGAATAATTTACAGGATATCTAGTTGTTTGATAAATCTTTGTAAAAATATGCTAAATTAAAATATGAAAATTAATGCTAGCAACTACTTCAAATTCGAAATAAAGATTAACTAAAAGATTGAAATCTGAATTTTCTGGTTAATGAGAACCATAGTACTTACCAGACAGCGAACTGCAACAATCCCTATGAAATCCAGCAGCTCTCATAATCCCTATCTGTAAATTGAAAGTGAAGCACATCACTTGCTATTGGAGTGAATAGTTTTTCTTTTCTGTTACTTCAAAAATATTAGACGCAATGGATCTTGCAATCTGATAATGCATAGTAATGCTCAGAAGGAATGGTGGCTATGTATGTTGGTTTAATTGAATCTGTATCAATAAATTGTATTTGTTCTCTACTCAGATTAGTTATACATGGAAAATGTAATAAATGGATTTACTTTATCTGCTCATTTTGCCTTTTTGTATTTACCGTATATACTCGAGTATAAGCCGACCCGAGTATAAGCCAAGGTACCTAATTTTACCTAAAAAACTGGGAAAACTTATTGACTCGAGTATAAGCCGAGGGGGAGTTGCAGCAGCTACTACATCCGAGAGTCTCCCCTCTCCCCATCGGTCCATGAGTCTCCCACAGGGGTGTTTCTTACCCCCTCCTTCACAGCAACAGCGGCGGCTGAGCAGCACAATACTGGCATGTATTGAGTCCCAGAGGTAGTGGCATGGAGCAAGCAGTAGCCAGAGGATACTAGAAAGAGGGTAAGGGAAAAGGGAAAGTGAATATAGGCTGTAATAAAATGCCGGTAATCTCCTAGTCATTGAATATTACATCACACATTGGCAATGCAGCCATATTATTGTAGCATAGCTACTATTTGCAGTGCAAACTGCCCTAAACAAGAACACTGCATATATAAATCACTGCCAGAGGTCTCCGATCAGCTGTTAGATAAAGATCTGGGTGACCGTCTGATAACGTGTCTAGGAGAGCTATCTTAGTTGTGCTAACACACACTGAAGCGGATCATTAACCACCGCTCTCAGTATTAGTGTGTTTAATTAGAAGCAGAGTGTGCTGGCATTCCACACTGAAGTCTGTTCATTGCATGTCTCACATTACAGAGACCATGCAGCAATGAAAGTACTCACATGATCCCTGTTGCTCTGACCCAGTGTCTCAAGCAGAAAGCTAGCGGGGAGGGTGAGGACAGCCTGCAGCAGCTAATAGTTAAGATAAGATAAGTCCCTGACACACAGGGGAAGCCGGCTTTCTCTAAAGGTACTGTCACACTTAGCGATGTACCAGCAATCCCGACCAGCGATATGACGCGGTCAGGATCGCTGGTACATAGCTAAGTGGTCGCTAGTGAGCTGCCACACAGGCAGATCTCATCAGCGACATCGCTGGGGATGGGGGTCGCTACTTACCTGTCACACTAGGCGATCATGATGTCCTCCCGCCTGGCTCCACGCTCGTCGCTCGTCTCTCCATAGTAAGTGCCGCAGGAAGCTGACGACGAGAAACAGTCCAGGACGTTCTTGCGCGATCAGAGATAGCCAGCGGGGGAGCCGGTCGTTGGTAAGTATCAGACACAGCGATATCGCTAGCAATATCACTATAACATCACAAGTTATAGCGATATTGCTAGCGATATCGCTTAGTGTGACAGTACCTTAAGACTGGGTTCACATGTACCGGAACTCTCGCGGAAATTACTGCGAGAATTCTGGAATTCCATTCCGCGGGAAAATCGCATTTTAAATTCCCCTGATTTTCCCGCGGAAAAACTAGCATTTTGCAAGCGTAATTAGCTTGCAGAATTGCTAGCATTTTCCAAGCGATCTGGAGCTTCGCTTGGAGAACTGATTGACAGGTTGGTCACACTTATCAAACATAGTGTTTGACGAGTGTGACCAACTTTTTACTATTGAGGCGGCCTATGCAGCCTCAATAGTAAAAGATAGCCTGTAAAAAATAATAATAAAAAAAATATTGTTATTCTCACCTTCCGACGTCCCGCGCAGCCTTCCCGCCTCTCTCCACGCTCCCGATCCAAGTAATCCTTTGCACGAATGACCGCGATGATGTCTGTTCTCACGGGATCGCGACGTCTTGCAGTCATTCGCGATGACATTGCGCGAATGACCGCAAGACTTCGCGATCCTGCGAGAACGGACGTCATCGCTCGCAAAGGCTGACTGGGAACGGGAGCGTGGAGAGAGGCGGGAAGGCTGCGCTGGACATCGGAAGGTGAGAATAACAATATTTTTTATTTAAAATTCTATTTTTTACAGGGATATGGTACCCAAAGCCCGGAGGAGCCCTGGGTATCCAAAGCCCCTGGGTACCATCTGCAAATGTTCTGCTTACTTTTCACATGGTGTGCACAGCCACATGCAGAAAGTAAGCAGAACAATGCATTCCTATGGGTGCGGGATCACCGCGATTCCGCAAAATTAATGAGCATGCTGCATTTTTTACCGCAAAGCGATTCCACTGCGGTAAAAACTGCAGCATTAGCACAGCATTGCGGAATCCCATAGGAATGCATGGGATGCTTATTTTTCACGTTTTTGCGGCAAAATCGCGCGGTTAAAACCGCCGCGGAAACGTGAAAAAACTGCAACGTGTGAACTCAGCCTAAGGGTCCCGTTAAACTTAACTACACACCAGCGACCCCGACAACAATACGACCTGGTCAGGTTCGCTGGTGCGTCGCTGCATGATCGCTGGTGAGCTGTCAAACAGGCAGACTCACCAGTGATCAGGACCAGCGAGGACGCTGGCATCCAAGGTAAATAGCGGGTACCTAAGCAAGTGTGGCACTTAGTTACCCACTGTTTACCTTGGAAACCTGCTCCCAGCGTGAGCACGCTGGTATCCAGGGTACACAGTGGGTAACTAAGCCACGTACGTGCTTAGTTACCTGATATTTACCTTGGATACCAGCTTACAGTGCTGGGAGCTCGCTGATTGTTGGTCTTCCGCTGCCACACGCAGTGATGCGTGCTGGCCAGCGGAAGACCAACGATCAAAAAATGGCCCAGGACATTCCTGCACGATCAGCGATACCCGGCGGGGGGGCAGTCTCTGATGCGTGCCACACACGGCGAGATCGCTGATGCGTCACAAAATCAGTGATGCATCAGCGTTCTCGCTAGTGATCTTACTTAGTGTGAAATACCCCTAAGGCTGGTGGAGGTTGCAGGCAACCTGTGTTTTCAGTGCCGCACGCTTCACTTCCAGTGACGTCATGAATATTCATAAGTCATTATGAGCGGGACCGGAAGTGAAGTGTGCGCAGCTACTGCTGTGAAGGAGTGGGTAAGAAACACCCCCTGAGAGGAGAGATGGACCAGGGGAGACAGACCAGTGGGGGTGACTTGAGTATAAGCCGAGAGGGGCACTTTCCACCCAAAAAATTGCGCTGAAAAATCTCGGCTTATACTCGAGTATATATGGTAAATTACCAGGATAAAAATTATTATGGAAGCAGCAAAGAATGTATATATGTATCTGTGGAAGAAAATGAAATATTTGATCCTATTTTATCCTTCCAAAAGGCTCCTACTTACAGCAAATCAATAAAGTAAGACATTTTTCCCTGCTGGGACCCACCTCTATTTGGAGAACCTTGCCCTAGTGTTCTATTAGGAATGGAGAGGGTCAAATTCAATTCTATGGAACATCCAAATATTGCACAGCACATTATGTAACAGTGGAAGTGATAATTATTTATCTGTAGTAGAGAAGTAAATATTTCTGGAAAACTGATGGAATATACCATAAATATCTGATAAATACCCACCTATATTTTGAGTACCATGTTCCAGCTTTCTTTTAGGATTGGAGAGAGGATCATACTCTCCATTCATTTCTATGGGAGATCCAAAACTTGCTTGGCACATTTTATAGGAGTGGGGATTATAAGTATAGATTTGTGGCAGAGGATGTAATATTTATCTCAAATTGATTTAATATGCCATAAATGCCTATAAAATATGTGAAATATGGCAGGACCCACATCTATCTTGAGAATGGTGCAAATTGCAGTCAGGAAAGAAGAAATGGTTGTGCTTTCTCCATCCATTTTTACAGGAGGTATGAAAATGATTAATTCATGAACTGTTTTGTAGCTGTTCTGGATATTGTTTGGACAGCTTCTGAAACTAAGTATATCAGGTCCACAGTTTCATCAGTTCTAACAGAATTACTTATCAATCTATGTAGATGATAATGTGAAATTAGATGATACATCTAATTTAAGAACAAATGGACCAATTCATTAAGACTTGCATTACACACCTCTTAACTAGCCTGCACCTCCAGCAGAAATGTAGTCCTTTCAAAAACTGGAGGACATTTCTGGAATAAGTTATGCCATGAAAATGGTGAAACTTGTCATTAATTTGATGTTTGGGCATAGGCACACCTCATATGGCCAATGCCCTGCCCATATTATAACAATAATGGTGTAGCATACTGGAGCTGGTATGAAAATATCAAAGGCCAAAATATTTTTTCACTTCTTCTAAAGAAATTGTTCCTTAAGGATTAATTACCATATACATTTGAGTATAAGCCGAGATTTTCAGCCCATTTTTTAAGGCTGAAAGTCCCCTTCTTGGCTTATACTTGAGTCATATATGGTTGTCAGTGGTCTCGGCACCCCAGCTCTTCCGGCGTTCAGTGGTCACAAAGTACCTCATTAAAGTCATGAATATGCGCATGAGTATGTCATTTTTTAAAAAAAATTGCAGCAGCAGGGGTAGCAGAAATATATGGGCCGTATTTATCTATGGAGCATCTTCTTGGGCCACCATTAACCCTTGTGAAGCATTTTATGGGCCATATTTATCTATGGCGCATCTTCTTGGGCCACCATTAACCCTTGTGCAGCATTGTATGGGGGATATTTATCTATGGAGCATCTTTTTGGACCCCCATTAATCCTTGTGCAGCCCCACCCTTGGCTTATACTCGAGTCAATAAGTTTTCCCAGTTTTTTGTAGCAAAATTAGGGTCCTCGGCTTATGCTCGGGTCAGCTTACACGCAAGTATATACGGTAATAACCCCCAAAGTGTTCTTAGTGGTAGAATAGGAAAGCATTAATCCCTCTGTTCCCTTTATTGTGATAAATGTATGATACATAATTCTCTTAATACCCCGAGACCTTGATTGATATGTTTCATATGTATTTTGCTGAAACCCCCTTTATACCCGAGTGGAAGTTTTGAAATAAAATATAACTGAAATGTTCAATATTAGCAATATCAGTTGGAAAGAAACATTGCAGATCATGTAACATTTCATACATAACTGTTTTTTTGTTAATATTAACTATTGCAAAATATATGTACAAGATAAATGAATCAACCGTGACATTGAAAAATAACTGAGAACAATTACAGAGCTCTAAAATTAATAATTTCTCACCAGTCCCATGCAAAAACCCTACACACCTTTCACAAAAATCAATGTGACAATTATAACATAGGAATGCTTTCTGAATAATTGAAAGCTGATTATTTTTCGCTGCAATTAAATCTTTATTTTCGACAACATTCACTGCATATTTGTTACTGTATTTCTATTGTGACTAATTAGGACATTCACAATCCAATTTGATTTCCTGCCAAAGCATATACTTTTAGCAACTCTACTACTAACAAGCTGTTTATTAAAATGTGGTTCTTTTCGTCACTTTTATCATTAAGTGCTAATAATTATTTATTATGTTCCACACCAGTGCAGGCAACAAATACAAAGTGCCTTCCATAAAGCATTTTACTTGGATTCATATTTAGGTTCCAATTTCTTCCCTAAGTGTTAGATTAATTAAATTAATGATGCTTCTTGCATTACAGTACATAAACAATCAAATTTGATGTTTTGATTTGTTACATTCTGTTTTCTATAATTAAAGCTGTTTCTGTGAGTGCAGGAAAATTAACCAGTAGGTAATAAATTGTTTGTTACTCCCCTCCTTGTGTTGTTTTCTTTGTGACCCTATTTGGTTGTCTCAACCCTCTTATAGCAGGCATGGTGAGAAGTGATTGTGATTTTGCAAGTGCGATCGCTTGTAATATTTTAGCAACTTTAGTATTATTAGAGCATATTTCCAGTTACTTGTACATTTTGAAATGTTTGTTATGCCACATTGTTATAGCCATAATCATGCATATTGTTCTTTAGGTCACATTCGTATTGCATGTACTTGTTTTGTTTGTGGTTTTACAATTAGAACAAGCACCCATTATAGTCTAGGGGTCTGTTCACTTGTCTGTGTTTTTTGTGGACCGTTTGTCCATGTAAAAATAATGGAAACAAGTCCTTTAGTTACCAGCAGCAGTAATGAAAATCACCCATGCCAATCTATGGATCCTTAAGCCCTTAATGACCACAGATATTTTTGTTTTTCCATTTTCATTTTTTGCTCCCCTTCTTCCCAGAGCCATAACTTTTTTAACTTCTTGTGAGGGCTTGTTTTTTGCGGGACAAGTTGTACTTTTGAACAACGACATTGGTTTTAACATGCCAGGTACTGGAAAATGGGAAAAAATCCAAGTGTGGTGAAATTGCAAAAAAAGTACAATCCCACAGTTGTTTTTTTTTACCATGTTCACTAAATGCAAAAACTAACCTGCCATTTTGATTCTCCAGGTCATTACGAGTTGGATGTGCATTAAAAATCATTTTGTTTCCACTTCACCTAAAGTTGAGTGCCAAGTCTTTTCTATTATTATGAGTTCATAGACACCAAATATGTCCAGGTTATTTTTTATGTACTTGGTGAAAAAAAATCACAAAGTTTGTAAAAAACTAAAAATTTGTACTATTTTCCTATACCCATAGCATTTTCAATTTTCGTGATCTCGGGTTGGGTGAGGCTATATTTTGTGCATGCTGAGCTGACGTTTTTAAATACATCATTTTGGTGCGGATATGATCTTTTGATCGCGCATTATTGCATTTTAATGCAATGTTGCGGCAACCAAAAAAATGTAATTCTGGCATTTTGAATTTTTTTCTTGCAACGCCGAATTCTTTTTTTATATTGATTAATTGGAGTGATTATGAATTCGGTGATACCAAATATGTGTATGTTGGTTTTTTTATTGTTTTATTTTGACTGGGGCAAAAAGGGGTGATTTGAACTTTTATATATTATCTATATATTTATAAAAACTTTTTTTTACTTTTTGTATGCTTCAATAGTCTCCATGGGAGACTAGAAGCTGCCATAATCCGATTGACTCTGCTACATGCAGGCAATGATCAGATCGCATGTATGTAGTAGAAATACTCACTTGCTATGAGTGCCGACCATTGGGCGGCGCTCAGAGCAATCTTGCAGTGACAACCATAGAGGTCTGCTGGAGACCTCTGGTTGTCATTCCAACACACTGGTGACCTACGGTCACGTGACGAGGTCATCTATGGATGGGATTTCTGGCGCGCTTGACAGAAGCATGAGTTAAATGCCACTGTTAGAGATTGGCAGTGGCATTTAATGGGTTAACAGCCGCAGGTGAATCATGATTCCACTTCCAACTGTTGCGGCAGGCACATGTCAGCTGTATATATCAGCTGACATGTGCCTGGAAAAATGCAGGCTCAGTGTTGAAGCCAGCACCAAATGGGAGAGTCCAACTTCAGCGTACTAATATGCTCAATGTCTGAAAGGGGTGAAATATCACGGACTGCACACTATTGCCAGTCCGTGTTCTGTCCGTGATTAACATTGTATGGGATATTAGAAGCATTCTAATTAATTTATTTATCCATATGCAAAAAACACTGATGAAACAAGAATCAAACACTGATGAGACTTGTACCATTTTTATGCATATGTGAAAAGACTGATGTCTGAATGAGGCTTTGGACTGAAATTAATGAAACATTTTGCATTGCTGGTTGCAGTATGTATGTGACCTCTGGGAACTACAGGAGGGGGACAATGATTGTCCATGTGCGGATCTGTTCTGAAGCCTTCATTGCAGAACAGGACAAAATCAGTGGACTAAATAGCACAACATGCTGCTTTATTTTGTCCTGTAAAGGGACAAAAAATGGAAAACTCATGGCCATCATTATATATTTATATATAACTAGTAACCAGCTATAACTAGTGTATGTCATAAAAATAAAAGGAAGAGTCAGCTTACCAGCACAAGTGTGTTTCCTCCCAGTTGCAAACTAACGCCTCGCAAGGATAAGGGTGAAGCAGCCACAGCAAACAGTCCAAAAGAAAAAAATCCGGCGAAGGGTGGAGGTTGCTAAAAAGTAACTTTTATTCCAGATAGATAAAAATTATTAGGCTAACATATTAAGTCCAGCACTGCATCACTATTATAGGGAAAGATCAACTCGTTTGGACTTGCATCTTATTCATGATCTCATGATCATACAGTGCTGGACTTAATATGTTAGCCTAATAATTTTTATCTATCTGGAATAAAAGTTACTTTTTAGCAACCTCCGCTCTTTGCTGGATTTTTTTATTTTTTGATAGTGTATGTCATGTGTCAAATTTTACTTACCGTAAGTTACTTTTAATGTAATTGTCTACGGCAGGATGGAATGGGGCTGAAATTGCTTCACTGTGATGGATTTCAAATCCTTAGTTCTAAAACAACTAACTAGACGGTAAATGCTTCTTGGCATCTTCATGAAATTGTTCTGTTTGTGGTCGTTATGATAGCTATATTGATTTGCTCTTATTGGAGGTGTTAGTTTCCATCTAGGAGATGTATAATGATATTGCACATACATGATGTATATAATTTTTCCCGTCTTTACTTACTCTTTAGATCTTATAATAGAAGCGATTTAAATGCATGCAATTTTTCTCTATTTTTATAAGTTCATGTCGGATCTTTATTTGCGCACCATATGCTAATTTGTTGAAGGCCATTACATTTCTGTGAGAAGTAATAAAATGTAGCTGTGAAAAGAATACAATCGAGCAGGTGCTTCTATTGGGTAGTTATAATTGCCACCAGTATACATCCAGGCGGCAAATTGCTACCACTCTGGTTTAAAATTAAGATGCTGCTTTTATACAGCTCATTATCATTTTGTAATAATCTCCTCCATCACATGAGCTCATCTTACTTTGCACTACTTTGTCATAACTTTGAAAAAAATTTCAGCACAACTCTTGGGAGGTGTTTATTTCTAACTGAGCTTGTGTTGTGGAACAAGGCATTTCTCCCTGAGGGAATCCGCTGTCCCCATCCTTCATTTTCACCTCTGTACACTGCTTTCAAGTAAAAATAAAGTGTCTGGTAGTTGGTGTACAAAATATTCCAGTTTAACTGTTCATTTTTTTTCCTTGTTGGTGAATCAGTTATGATAACATATTTATCACAATCTCATTTTTATTCTTGAAATGTAGGTTTTTGCCACATCACTCTTTTTTGTCATCTTCCCCTTGGTTGTGCATTGCCGTAAGTTTGCCATGTATAGATACAGCAGACTCCGTTTGTAAATCTTAGCGTCTAGTTTGACTTTTAGTGTCTTCCTTATATTAGGAAGCGAAATAAGTCTCCCACAGCTACAAATTAAAAGTTGAGATTAGCATAAGAATGTTCAAGCATAAGAATGAACAGGACAGAGATCTGTCTAATGATTTTTTACACCTATGTGATTACAAAGGGGTACCCTCAATCGTTGGATGAAGCAAATAATATGTAACTCTTACTGCTGGCAGGATAAACTTTATACCTAAAATGTTTGTAAATGAAGATGAAAGAAAAAAAGGAAATTAGGTACACCATTATTATCACAAATAGTTTTCATTGGGATGCCAATATAAAGCATATTCACTCATCAGACTTCATCATTCCTGTAATCTGCCCCCAGTCCCAATTTGCTTTGAAGGCAATCAGTAGATAGATTGATGCAATTTTAATTTTTTTTCAAAAGTTAAGAATCTATCCCCTATGCAAATAATAAGGATTGCCAAGGGTTCTATCACTGGGAACCCCAGTGATCTCAAAAATTAGCTTTTAAATTTGGGATTGGAGATGGATCCTATGGATGGGCGATTACTTTTAGGGTTATACCAATAGCAAGTTATCTATTAGCAGATTTTTGCTATGTAATCAGTGACCAGCATGATCTAGGGGCATAGACCGTGATTTCGATGATGTGTAACTTAGTGGGTTGCTTGTTGCAGTTTCAATAGAGTCAAAGATTTATCAGCAGTAGACTATCATTAGAGGGAGGGCAAGTTGTCTCATGCCATGTAGTCCCTTGCTCTGTGTAACCCCACTCCCACTACTTACTAGCAGAATTTTTGTCAATTTGCACTGCACACAGAAAGCTGCCGATCAGTGTGCAGAAATATACAGTGCTCAACATTCAGTGAGCTGCTAGATGTGCGGCAGAGAAAACAGTGATTTTATCAAAATGACAGCATACAATTATTCAATGCTCTCCAAAAATGGCATAACAGGAATCGCTTGGTAAGTAGGTATATATCTCAAAAAAAAAAATGACAGCAGGCCATATACAAACTTTGCATGGGCGATTGTCAAATTAGAATTAGAGTTGAGCGATACCGTCCGATACTTCAAAGTATCGGATCGGAATGGATCGGCCGATCTTTAAAAAAAGTATCGGTATCGCCGATTCCGATACCGGAAGTTCCATTCAAGTCTATGGGACTTCCGGTATCGGAATAAGAAAAACCCTGTTTTTGCCTTGTACAGCCTCTCTGGGGTCTGTACGGGCCTTTCGGGGGGCTGTGCCGGCCTGCCAGGGGGTCTGTGCAGGCTCCGGTGGTCTGTGCCGGCCTGCCGGGGGGCTGTGCCGGCCTGCCGGTGGTCTGTGCAGGCTCCGGTGGGCTGTGCCGGCCTGCCGGGGGGCTGTGCCGGCTTCGGGGGTCTGTGCAGGCATCGTCCGATGGGACTACAAGTCCCACCGGGCGATGCCTGCTACCATGACAGTGATTGACACATTAGCCAATGATGGGACAGTAGTAGTCCCATCATCCGGCTAATGTGTTGAATGTAAAAAAAAAAAAAAAATTACATGCTACATACATGCTACATTCATACTACATACTACATACATGCTACATTCATACTACATAAATACTACATGCAACATACATACTACATATATACTACATACATACTACATGCATGCTACATACATACTGCATGCTACATACATACTACATGCTACATACATACCACATATATACTACATACATACTACATGCATGCTACATACATACCACATACATACTACATACATACTACATGCATGCTACATGCATGCTACATGCTACATACATACCACATACATACTACATGCATGCTACATACATACTACATGCATGCTACATACATACTACATATATACTACATGCATGCTACATACATACTACATGCTACATACATACTACATATATGCTACATGCATGCTACATACATACTACATACATACTACACATATACTACATGCATGCTACATACTACATGCTACATACATACTACATATATACTACATGCATGCTACATACATACTACATGCTACATACATACTACATATACTACATGCATGCTACATGCATACTACATGCTACATACATACTACATATATACTACATGCATGCTACATACATACTACATGCTACATACATACTACATACATACTACATATATACTACATGCATACTACATGCTACATACATACTACATATATACTACATGCATACTACATATATACTACATGCATGCTACATACATACTACATGCATGCTACATACATACTACATGCTACATACATACTACATATATACTACATGCATGCTACATACATACTGCATGCTACATGCATGCTACATACATACTACATACATACTACATGCTACATACATACCACATACATACAATACATTCATACAATACATACATAGACATACAGTACATATAACATAGAGTAACATACTTACCAATACTTGTCACATTGTTCCCCGAAGCCATTGTCTTTTCCGGAATAAATATTAACATAACAAACCACAAAAATACTCACCCACGATCCGAAGCAGTCCACGAGTGTGTCCCACGACGGTCTTGGGTAGAGAACTGCAGCATCAGCTGATGCTGCCGTTCTCTATGGGCTGTAGGAATCCAATGACGGAAGGTAGGTATCCTTCCGCACTGTATTGCTCCGCCACTTAAAAAAAAAAAAAAGTCCCTAGTCTCACTTTATGCCATTGCTGTGTGGGAATTTCCCACGCAGCAATGGCATAAAGTGAGACTAGGGACTTTTTTTTTTTTTAAGTGGCGGAGGAATACAGTGCAGAAGGATACCTACCTTCCGTCATTGGATTCCTGCAGCCCGTAGAGAACGGCAGCATCATCTGATGCTGCCGTTCTCTACCCAAGATCGTCGTGGGACACACTCGTGGACTGCTTCGGATCGTGGGTGAGTATTTTTGTGGTTTGTTATGTTAATATTTATTCTGGAAAAGATAATGGCTTCGGGGAACAATGTGACAAGTATTGGTAAGTATGTTACTCTATGTTATATGTACTGTATGTCTATGTATGTATGTATGTATGTATGTAGTATATATGTGGTATGTATGTAGCATGTATGTAGCATGTATGTAGAATGCATGTAGCATGCAGTATGTATGTAGCATGCATGTAGTATATATGTAGTATGTATGTAGCATGCATGTAGTATATATGTAGTATGTATGTAGCATGTAGCATGTATGTAGTATGTATGTAGTATGTATGTAGCATGTAGCATGTATGTAGTATATATGTGGTATGTATGTAGCATGTAGTATGTATGTAGTATGTATGTAGTATGCATGTAGCATGCAGTATGTATGTAGCATGCATGTAGTATATATGTAGTATGTATGTAGCATGCATGTAGTATATATGTAGTATGTATGTAGCATGTATGTAGTATATATGTAGTATGTATGTAGCATGTAGTATGTATGTAGCATGCATGTAGCATGCATGTAGCATGCATGTAGCATGCATGTAGCATGCATGTAGTATGTATGTAGCATGCAGTATGTAGTATGTATGTAGTATATATGTAGTATGTATGTAGTATGTATGTAGCATGTAGTATGTATGTAGCATGTAGTATGTATGTAGCATGTAGTATGTATGTAGCATGTAGTATGTATGTAGCATGCATGTAGTATATATGTAGTATGTATGTAGCATGTAGTATGTATGTAGCATGCATGTAGTATATATGTAGTATGTATGTAGCATGTAGTATGTATGTAGCATGCATGTAGTATGTATGTAGTATGTATGTAGCATGCATGTAGCATGCATGTAGTATGTATGTAGCATGTATGTAGCATGTATGTAGCATGCAGTATGTAGCATGTATGTAGCATGTATGTAGTATATATGTAGTATGTATGTAGTATGTATGTAGTATGTATGTAGCATGTAGTATGTATGTAGCATGTAGTATGTATGTAGCATGCATGTAGTATATATGTAGTATGTATGTAGCATGTAGTATGTATGTAGCATGCATGTAGTATATATGTAGTATGTATGTAGTATTTTTTTTTTTTAACATTTAACACATTAGCCGGATGATGGGACTACTACTGTCCCATCATTGGCTAATGTGTCAATCACTGTCATGGTAGCAGGCATCGCCAGATGGGACTTGTAGTCCCATCGGACGATGCTTGCACAGACCCCCGGACATCAGCACAGCCCCCCGGCAGGCCGGCACAGCCCCCCGGCAGGCCGGTACAGACCCCCACAGGGTGCACAGACCACCGGCAGGCCGGCACAGCCCCCCGGCAGGCCGGTACAGACCCCCACAGGGTGCACAGACCACCGGCAGGCCGGCACAGCCCCCCGGCAGGCCGGTACAGACCCCCACAGGGTGCACAGACCACCGGCAGGCCGGCACAGCCCCCCGGCAGGCCGGTACAGACCCCCACAGGGTGCACAGACCACCGGCAGGCCGGCACAGCCCCCCGGCAGGCCGGTACAGACCCCGGGCAGTCCACACAGCCCCCGGCAGGCCGGCAGAGACCCCCGGAAGGCCCGAAATGACGGCGCATCATGATGCGCACACACCGCGCATCATGATGACGTCAGGCTGTCAATCAACTTTGAACTTCCGATTCCGATGCCGAATTCCGATATTGAAAAAATATCGGAAGTCGGTATCGGAATTCCGATACAGCAAGTATCGGCCGATACCCGATACTTGCGGTATCGGAATGCTCAACACTAATTAGAATAGTAAAATAGGTGTGTAAAACACACATTGAATAATTAAATGTCTACTTTTTCTATTTTTTTGCGCTTAACGATGTTTAATCCCCTTCTCCAATATGATGTATTGAGAAATGGTAAGTAGGTAGACGTCCAAAAAGCACATGCAACAGGTTTTAGGTGCGACATAAAGATGTAAAATTTAAAATGTAAACAGATATGCAAAAGAAAAATTGTTTACACACTTTGTGAGGTAAACAGTTGTAGTTAAATACTGTATCTGGATTTTGTAGATTTTTCTTTTGTATTTTTTTTAATTATGTCTCCCTTTACAAAAGGATTTCAAAAGAAATGCTCCATATAGCTTGTGAAAGGCAGACACTGTGCCTGACTCAGCCTTATTTCTAATTTTTTCAGAAAAAAAATAATTGTGCAGCCTTGCTGCTACTTTCTAGTGCATTAAGACTGAAAAATAAAACCATGTGTAATTGGAATTCGTATGCAGCAGGTCAATTGTCAATTACATCATGTTAATAATTAATTACACTGTCTGCTATTGCTGCTGGCACCTCTCCTATCTCTTTCCCCCTATCAATTGAATCTCTGTATTATTCACTGACTACTGCACTCCTCTTCTTCAGTCTTGCAGTTGTACAACCCTCTTATCTCTGGATTAATTGTCCAGTGTTTTAGGGCTTTATTTACATATCTATTGCTGAGCTGACATCTCTGAAATCTTCGCACTATCCTAATTAACACTGAATGGCTGCAGCATTCCCTGATTCAGCTTTTTTTTACTGGCTATAATAGTCCCTTCTGATCAGCTGCACTGTACCATGTGATATAATAGTCATTATTGAAAAGTGCATGTGGTCTTGTGTGATCCTTTGTGGCTGATTTAATCTTTAAAACCCTACAAAAAACACAATGATAGGCAACAATGTAGTATAGCCCCAAGATGGAACTGTAGTAAAGAACAGTGTTAACTTAATTGTCCATTCACAGTTTTGAACCAGAGTGGAATAGTCCAAGTATACTTATCACTATGGTGAAAATAAGTACATAAGTATAGCAGTAAGAGTTTACCCATACAACCAAGTGACCTGGTATATGTCAGCAGTCCCCTTGCACATTTCAAGTGGGCTGCCACACGGCCCCACATCTTATGACTATGCTACATTATTATTTTTGGAATAGGGAATTGTCTTGCACTTTCATTTATTACCATGTGTATGGATATACCTTTAGCTACCCTTATACTGATCATTACATACATCATTGTCCTTGGCTATGCCTTTTTTTGTGTCCTCACCACTGACCTACTAGTTTGATCATTCATTTGTATATACTCTCTGTCCATTGTTATGTGTTTTTTTATTTCTTTGGTATTTGTAAAGGGCCTGTCTCACTAAGAGATATCGCTAGCAATATCGCTATAACTAGTGACATTATAGCGATATTGCTAGCGATATCGTTGTGTCTGATACTTACCTACGACCCGCTCCCCCGCTGGTTATCGCTGATCGCGCGAGAACGTCCAGGACTGTTTCTCGTCGTCAGCTTCCTGCGGCGCTTCCTGCTGTGAGGACGAGCGACGCGTGGAGCCGGACGGGAGGACGCAGGATCGCCTGGTATGACAGGTAAGTAGCGACCCCCGTCCCCAGCGATGTCGCTGGTGAGATCTGCCTGTATGGCAGCTCACTAGCGACTACTTAGCGATGTACCAGCGATCCTGACCGCGTCATATCGCTGGTCGGGATCGCTGGTACATCATTAAGTGTGACAGTACCTTTAGACAATAGATAATTTTTGCTGTCACATCTTTACAATGGATGGTGTTTAAATGTTTGATTTCAGTGATTAGGGATTATTACTTCATTATCTTGCAGGTTTTTTTTTTATTTGGGAGTTCCCCATTATTTGAGTTACTATGGCCTCTTTATATACCCATGGTTTCGGCGTTATGGGACCTCCTGATTTAGTTTTTTCTATGTTGAAAAATGGAAGTGGGCATTTTTTGGATGATTGAATTTTCCGGGACCGCATATTTCATAATATTCAGCACAAATTTGATTTGCATGGAATCAACTTGCTCATCTCTAGTAGATAATGAATGATATTTACTGATATTTTAACATTTTTCAAGGTACGATAATCATTTTGTTGTTGTCACTCTTCTAAATAAGAAGTACATGGTTGTGAGCCTGAATCTGTAATGTTACCCCTTTCCTTTCCTGCAATATTTTAAAGAGTTGGCAGCTAATAAAAACAAAGTACCAGTTTTTAAAAATGAGACAAGAGATAAATCTAAGACGCAAGATCAAATCTTATTAGGTGAATTTCAGATGACAAATGATACCTCTGACTTTATGATACCAAAATAAAGTAACAGCATCAGCAAACTGGCATTATGGCGTTATATTGTCAGATCAATAATCTGTTGACAGTTCATCAAGTCAGCAGCCTAGTAATTCACTACAACATTTATATATACTGACATGTTCTGCTCATTAAAGGAATGCACTTTGATAAATCAGTAACCAATGACTCTAACCAGACAGCTTGGAAATGATGACTATTGAGTTCTTTTTAGCATACCCTTTCAGATTTTTATATAGACCTCCTGAGATCTGTTTAGATTGAAATGCAAAAAAAAATTCACTCATTATTTTTTAAAAATGCGGTCTTAAGTATTTGTTAGAATATCTGATAATTAAAGCAGATAGAGGTTAAACTGGAAAGGTCTGTTTGCTGCTTTTACCCTTCTTGTGTCAGTGGAAGCTTGATGTAAAGGTGCAATTTTAACACAATGTCATTTTTTATCCAACTTTCTGCACTGATGAATTTTTAAAGGGTTACTGTATTTTCAAGTAACTTTTCCGAAAAATCTATCCTGTGTGTGTACACTAGGCATAATACCAATCCTGGCCATTATATTGGTTGCATCCTGCATTTTCAGCAGTTTTGTACTCTGTAGGCTCTATCTCTTAATTTGCAATTGACTCAGAGCTGGAGGGAGGAGTCTAGCTACTGTGATGACTTTCATACACAGGGATTCATTGCTCTTTATTCCATTATTAGCATACAGGAAAACAGCAGAGGCATGGAGAAAATTATATGGCAGTACTGATCTGTTTTGGGTTGAGGTAAAATACTTGTTAGAAAGCTCAGCAGAATCTTTCTGTATCTCCCTCTGCCTGTTTTCTCACTTTGCTTCTTACTCCCTAACCTCTTCATAGAGTATGGTAGCTTGTGTAAACCTAACACCCCACTGTGCCAGAAGTTCATCTTGTCTTCAGCAAGACAAAGTAGTACTTTTTTTTTTTTAGTGGATGACAAGTTCAGGAGGCAGGTCAGAGAAGAAGAAGTATCTTATAAATAGAGCAAGAATATTTTTTGATAAGATATGTAACATTTCTTGCATTTATATCTTTATATATATAGTGCATTGGTTTAAGGAAAGTTTGCTGAAAATATAATACCCATTCATTACATTTAATAGAAATTAGAACTCCACTTTGTTTATTCAGAGTTTTAATTTAAAAAATTCTGTTTGACTGCAGTAAGCAGTAAAAGAAAACTAAGCTTTGCTCCCAATGTGCAAATATAGTATATTTTTGATGTTTGATTCTCAGCATAGTTTCTGCACCAATAAGCCAAGTTAGGTTATATTTTTTTGATCCATCACTGAAAATAAAATATACCATAAAACATAACCTGTAATAATAATAATTAAAAATGACCAAATACACAAAAAACCCACTACCATATAAACTGCTCTAAAATGTTACAATTCCTGGTAAGTACTCAGGAATTAACTAATAAACATACAAACCTAAACTTAAACAAACCCTATAGTCTCTATAAATAATATGGTTCATGTAGTCAAGACACCATATTTATTAACCCCTTAATGACATGCGCCATACTAGTACTACTCTGCGGGAGATGCGTTCGTGCCCAGAGCAGTACTAGTATGGTGGCACGATCGCTAGGCCTCACATTGAGCGCTGTATGTGACAGTTGACACCCCGCAGCAATGCCCACGATCAGTGCTAGCACCAAACGTGGGAATTTAACCCCTCTGATGCCACTGTCAGTAGTGACAACAGCATAGAGAAGCATCGCAAAGGGAGGGGGCTCCCTGCGCACTTCCATCAGCACATCACGATCGCATTCACGATGTCCTGATGGTCTCCATGGAGACCCCAGGCACCAAGATGGCCATGGGTCCTTCCGGGTCCTACAGGGAAGGTGGCTTGTGAGCGCCTGCTGAGAGCATGCCTCCTTTCCTGCCTGTCAGATCCTGACCTGAAACTCTGATGTGCAGTGTCACATCAGCGATCTAACATTTTATAGTAATGTCCCGTACTGGGACAATGTAAATAAGTAAAAAAAAATTATGAAGTGTAAAAATGTTTTTTAAAGAGTACCTAAATAAAGAAAAAAAATATTTTTTCCAATAAATACATTTATTTACTGTATGCAAATAAAAAAAAACAATAAAAGTACACATATTTGGCATTGCCACGTCCATAACGACCTTCTCTATAAAACTGTCCCACTAGTTAACCCCTTCAGTGAACACCATAAAAAATAAACAAAAAACAAGGCATAAAACAATGCTCTATCATCAGACCGCCAAACAAAAAGTGCAATAAAACGCGATCAAAAGATGGATGTAAATAAAAATGGTGCCGCTGAAAATGTCATCTTGTCCCGCAAAAAACAAGCTACCATACAGCTCCATCAGCAGAAAGTTCTAACTCTCAGAATAAAGCGATGCAAAAATAATTATTTTTTCTATAAAATAGTTTTTATTGTGTAAAAGCACCAAACTGTTAGGCAGCAGGCAGGATTGGTTGTGTGAGCACACTAGGCGTCAATGATGACAGAATATCCCTCATTTGTTAATTAATTCCACACAGAAGAGGAGTGTCTGTCAGCACTACTATCACCAGCCTCACAGTGCATAAAAACAATATTCTCCCTTACAGTAGTACCAAATCCCATTAATATAAAAATCCCTGTTCATTGAACATTTGTCACAGGATTGTAGTCATGATTATAGGATGCAGATGAGAAAAAAGTCTGTGCCTGCTAATTTCTGCCACGGTCTATGAACAGAGCGGTAACTGAACACCCCATGACAGAATGCCGAAATTTGCCAGGAGGAAAAAGTTAATTTCCACTTGGCAGTGGTGCTCTAAGCGCATGTGCCAGACAGGTTCAGAACTTTGGTGTTAAAAATAATAAACTCTTATACTCCCGTGAACTTTCCTTTAATTCATCCTTCGAGATGAGCGAACCTTTCAAGGGTCTCCACAAGATGGAGACCCAACTTGGAGTCTCCACATTTAAAAAAATATTGTCACACACCACTGACGAGGCATCAATTCCCACAGAGTGGAAATAGTATAATGGGCCTCTGACACCCCTTCCACAACAGGCAACCCACCAGATGGAGACCCAATTTTGAATCTACTCTCCACATTTCAAAAAATAACCGTCACACACCAACTCTGAGTCTCCACAATTCAAAAAATTGTTTGTAACATCAGTAGCAGTAGCAAGAGCAGGCACAGAAGACACCACAAAGATGGCACAGACTGCAATAACGCTAGATCAATGCATGACAATAAAAATTACACCATCGCCTAGTCTGCCCAGTCTCTCGACTGGGGTTCAAAAGTCATTGGAGATCAATGACTTGTTCATTTTGATGAAAATTAGGTGGTCTACACTTTCAGGGGACAGCCAGACATGCTTATCCATTAGGACATTACCAGCACCGCTGAATACACATTCTGAGAGAACATTGGCTGCCGAGCATGACAAAACCTCCAAGGCATGACAGGCAAGCCCAAGTCATACTTCTATTTTTGAAGACCCAAATGCAAAAGGGTCCAAATTCCCTCTGATGGCATTGATATTGAGCTTGAGATACTCCTGCACCACCCTATAAAGTCATTCACAATGTGTCAGACTTGTACTCTGTTCTGCTGGTGCATGGGCTGCTGCTGCCACTAATGTTCTTGTGGTGGCGGTTTGACATCACTGGGATTGGATATCCAGAGCTGTGATGCACACTGTGTGCCTCACTACTGTCTTGGGGATTAAGACTGTCTACAAGTGTGTTTCGATATCCCAGCATGTGCACGTCCCTTTCCAGGGGAAGGGACCAACTGGCAAAATTTACTCTTGTACCGTGGATCTAACAAGTGGCAACCCAGTAGTTAGCATTATTTCTAATCCTAAGAATACCAGCATCATGTTGAAGATGGTGCAGCATGAAGTCCAAGTCCATGATGTCTTGCTTGCCGGGTAACACTCAACTTGTTTCCTCCATCCCCACTCACCAACCAAGGACAACAAAGAGGGGATCATTATCCTCTTTATCTCCTGACTGTTGTGTGCCCATCACCTCTTCCTCCTCATCGTCCTTCATTTGTAACTCGACTCATGCACCTAACAGTTTGTATTGTACCATGAGCCCCCGTCGATTGCGGTAATTCACCCTCCCATAACACCGGCCTGTGCGATGACAGTCCGGAACTTAGAGATATTATTATCCCTTCCACATCCACCTCTGCTTCCAATTCTTCCTCTGGGACCAACGGCTCCTCACACAGACTATTCAAAGTGTGCTCCACCATGTAGATGACTGGAACAGTGATGCTGATGACTGCATCGTCACCTCTAACCATCTTATTAGCCATTTAGAAATTGTGCAGAAGAATGCAGAGGTATTTCATCTCTGCCCACTCTACAAGCGTGATTTACACAATGTCCATACTGTGTTGGCCCAGGCTATGCAAAAGGACATACTGCACCAGGGTTCATCTGTCACGCTCAGACACGGATAAGTCCGGTGGACGACACAGCATGTAAATAAGACAGGATGAAAAAGGGCGAGGAAGGCCCTAATGGTAGGTAGTGAGGGATGGGACACCTCCTGACACCAACCTGTGCTTGTTCCTAAGCTTCCTTAACACCCTATGTGAGTCATTCCACCATCCACCATAACGTGTCTAGTCCGTGATTGCCATGTTGCTTGGTGTTTTTAATGAGAAGCAAAGAGAAGAGATTATTTATTGGTTGATCACTCTAGCCTCCTCTTGATGCAGGCAGCCATTCAGCCCCTCATGAGACCCATTATTTTGGGCATGCGGTCAATAACAACAGTGAATGGTTGACACAGTCCTTCAACCACTAGCTCAGAGAACACCTGGGTATCTTAGGGATTCATGTGATGTTTTTCAGGTAAAAAAAATGGAACAGTCATTTTTCATGGCTTACTTGTGATGTAACATCGCAGGACATATTAATACCTCACAATGTAGCCATCATAGCACTAGAATTTCATGTGTCTCATTATAGCAATTTCACACAGGATCTTCAAAACTTTATTTTGCAGAAGACTTTTTTCTTATGGCACTTACCGTATTTTTCGGACCATAAGACGCACTTTTTTCCCCCAAAATTTTTGGGGAAAGTGGGGGGTGCGTCTTATGGTCGCAATGCACGGTACCTGGTGCGCTGGTGGCAGCGGGCGAGGCTCTGTGGTGCGGTGGTGGCAGCGGGCGGCGCTCTGCGGTGGTGGCAGCGGGCTGTGCTCCGGTGCAGGGGCGGCGGCTCCGCCGGTGTTTCTTCGCAGCCCGGAGGCCACCGCACACCCCTTGCTGGGCGCCGCCATGTTGCGGTGGCCTCCGGGAGCATGGACGCCGGCAAGATGGCAGCCGGTCCGGGGACGGCGCATGCGCAGCTTCAGATCTCGTGCCGAGATCTCGGGGGACGAGATCTCGTTGCCGAGATTTGAATCTCGCCCCCCGAGATCTCGGCACGAGATCTGAAGCTGCGCATGCGCCGTCCCCGGACCGGCGGCCATTTTGCTGGCGTCCATGCTCCCGGAGGCCACCGCAACATGGCTGCGCCCAGCAAGGGGTGTGCGGTGGCCTCCGGGCTGTGAAGAAACGCCGGCGGAGCCGCCGCCCCTGCACCGGAGCACAGCCCACTGCCACCACCGCACCGCAGAGCGCCGCCCGCTGCCACCACCGCAGAGCCCACCTGTCCCTGCCACAGCTGCCCCTGCCACAGCTGCCCCTGCCCCAGCACAGCTGCCCCTGCCCACCTGCCCCTGCCACAGCTGCCCCAGCCACAGCTGCCCCAGCCACAGCTGCCCCAGCCACAGCTGCCCCTGCCCCAGCACAGCTGCCCCTGCCCACCTGCCCCAGCCACAGCTGCCCCTGCCCCAGCACAGCTGCTCCTGCCACAGCTGCCCCTACCCACCTGCCCCAGCACAGCAGCCCCTGCCACAGCAGCCCCTGCCACAGCTGCCCCTGCCACAGCACAGCTGCCCCTGCACAGCCCACCCGCCCCAGCCCCAGTGCAGCTGCCCCAGCACAGAGCCGCCGCCACCGCACGAGCCTGGACCACTGAATGACCCCTGTGACTACTTCTCCACCTGTGCCGGATCCCTTCCCAGGTAAGCTGAATTCGGACTGTAAGACAGACCCCCACTTGACACATTATTATTTTTTTCCCTATTTTCCTTCTGAAAATAGGGGTGCGTCTTAGGGTCCGGTGCGTCTTATAGTCCGAAAAATACGGTAATTTTTTTACATTCGATCAATCCTGTTACTTACAAAATAGAGTTTCTATTGCGGCCAAACACTCCCCGTCGCTTGCAAATTTAGTTATGGTGCACTGGGAATGGTCATTTTTATATTCCATTTCGAATCTCTTTGCAGAACATCTCATATGGCATGGCAGATAAATTGATGACCTCCTATTCATATGGGGGGGCAATGTGTCTGCCATACCAAAATTTGTGGTGTACTTTAATGATAACAATTTTAATTTTAATTTCACCTATACATTCCACAGCACTGATATTTCTTTTTTGAACTTGCAATTATCAGGGAGTTCGGACCGTATTATTACATCAGCCAATTTGTAAAGCGCTGTGGAATTAATGGTGTTATGTAAGTGAGTAAAATCTAATATATAATTACCTTGTAATGTCTTCACATCCTGTTCCATCCAGACGTCTCCGGATCCCAGAATTCCAAGCAGCAGAAGTTCACCGACTGCCATATTGGGACACCCAAGTGATGGGTGTCTCAATATGGAAACTGCTGTTGGTACCAGCCTCTTGCGCGGTACCACCAGCGGAACATCATCGCACCACACATACACGCTGTATAAACAGTACGCACCACACACAAACACACACTGTATATGTCGCACACACCACACACACTGTATATTCCATACGCACCACACACATACACTCTCTGTATATGCCATAAGCACCACACATAAACACACACTGTATATGCTGTATGTAGCATCTTGCATGGTACCACCAGTGGAACACCTTCACAAACACGCCGCCCCCAGGATCAGCTGAATTATTCACTGACAGCTGCCATCTTTGTACAGGAGGAGCGCATGTGCAGTTTTAATGTGACTGCCGCTATCTGTCTGCACAAAGATGGCGGCGGTTTGATTTACAGCATCTGCCTGAATTCCGCACAGGAGCAGTGAATCATTCGGTTGATACTAATGGAAGATGCACAACATGACTACAGGCAGAGAAAGCCGGTCACATTAAAGGGTTTTTTCCAGGAACGAAAGTTCATTTTAAGAATTGTCTGTGTCTGACCATACTGAGCAAACCACATCTCCTGGGCAGGGGAGGAAGCAAAAGACAATACTGACATTACAGCAGGGGATCACAGAGGATTCATTTTGTGAGGTAAAATATTTCACTGACTGTTTTTAAACAATATTTTACCTCACAAAATATATTCTCTGCGATCTCCTGTTGTAATGTCAGCTGCTATGAATGCATCACCGAGGAGGATGGCAGGAATAGGCTAAGCCACCAGAAGACCAGAGAGGTTGGTAATTAAAAGGATTGCAGACCCATGATCCTATCAGCACAACTAGCAGTAGCCGTGGAGCATTCCTACGATGCCTTTGACGCTTCGTCACAGCCGGAGGACTAACTAAGCCTACAGACAGAAAGATGAAATCTAAACTGCCCCGGAGCAGATTCCCAAAGGAATAGACAGCCCCCAAACATATATTGTTGGTGGGACAAGATGAGACACAAACACAGGCAGAGAACAGACTGAGCAAACGGTGGGGCCCAAGCTGTCTAGACAGGACAGGACAGAAAAGATACTGTCTGCAATCATGCACAAACCCCTGAAAAAGTCCAACACTACTGATATACAAAAAACCTGAGATCATAAGATCTCACCCCGCTAGATCAGCACTCTGGTATAAACTGGCAGGAAAACAAAAAGATACTAACATAACAGGGGACTGAACAAGCTGCAACATATGAAGCAGGGCCCAGCACTGCCCCCAGCAGGGAGCATGCTGAACCCTAGCAGAAAAACAGAAAGCTTAAAAAAACAACCAGAATAGATGCAAAGGATTAGCAAAAGAAACACTTAGCTGAACCATGCAGATCAAGCAGGGGAAAAAAGAGCTCCAAATGCACATTGAGGAAATCACCAGCAACCTCCAGGAGCAGCCAGCTCAATTATATGCTCCCAGCCAGTAATCCCAGGTTTCCAATTATCATCGTCAGGTGGGGGAACTTCCGTCCACCTGGCCAGCTCCACTACTCTCAGCAACCACCAGAGAGAGCAGAGGGAGCTTCAGCTCAGAACTCCAAGCAAGAGAATTCACAACAGTACCCCCCCTTGAGGAGAGGTCACCGAACCCTCATCCATGCCACCAGGCCAATCAGGATGGGCCCGGTGAAAGGCACGAATCAATCTTTTGGCAGGAATGTCAGAAGCAGAGACCCAAGAATTATCCTTCTGGCCATAACCCTTCCACTTGACCAAGTACTGAAGTCTCTGTCTAGCCAGATGAGAATCCAATATCTTCTCTACCTCATACTCCAAATTACCCTTAACCAGTACAGGGTCAGGGGGTGCTGCTATGGGAACGACTGGCTCCACAAACCTTTTCCTTTGCCTTTTTTCGGGTCGAATCGGGTTTCATGAAACCCGACTTTCGCAAAATCGGGTTGAACGAAATCGGCCGACTATAGGGAAAAATCGGAGGCCGACTGAAACATGAAACCCAATGCAAGTCAATGGGGAAGCAAAGTCGGCAGGGAGTGGAAGACAGTAAACACACCTACAGTGCCCATTTCAATGCCAAAAACATCAATTCTTATAACTGAAGCTTGTCAACCTTAATTTACTTCCTAATAATAGTTACGCATTGAAAACTGGGGGTTATTTGGCTAAAGTTGTGGGGGGGTTGGGCTGGCTCCAAGTTTTCGTGTGCCCTGGGCCAAAGATTGTCAGTGTGCCCCTTTAACACATACCACAACTCATGATGCTCCGATACGCCACAGAAATATAGGTATAGTACAATGACACATACTTCACTGCTTACATGACATGACTGATCTATTTTAAATTGTACAGTAGCTCAAAAACAGGACAGTATATTACTCCATACAGTGTTATGGCCACCACATTGTACGCCATACAGAATAATGAGCCCCTTATATTTCTCCATACCAAATAATTAATCACATATAATGTTTCATACAGTATCTGATGAGCTCCACATAATGCTCCATATATAATGGGCCCCATTTGTAATGCTCCAGTGTATAATGCGCCCCTTAGATGCTGCTCCAGTGTCTGATCTGCCCCATTTACATTGCTCCAGTACAAGATGGGCCTCATGGATTCATGGATGATGCTCCAGTGTATGATGGGGTCCAATAATTTTCCATATATAATGGGCCCCATTTGTAATGCTCCAGTGTATAATGGGCCCCTTAGATGCTGCTCCAGTGTCTGATCTGCCCCATTTACATTGCTCCAGTACATGATGGGCCCTATTTTTAATTAACCCAGGCATGGTATGTGAAAAGATCTCCATGGAGTAATCTGAGGTGTGTGCTTCCACATCCTTCACTTTTGGTGTGGGTGAAGGACACAAGGAAAGGGGTTGCTCCTGACCAGAAGCCTGCAGTTACGACTCAGTGCTTGCATTTTTTACAACTTCAGAAGAGGAGGCGATAGAGCTGGAGGCTGTTTCAGCAATGTAAGCCACAAACAGTTCCTGATACTCTGGCTTTAAAAGCAGTCTACCTACTCCCAGAAAAGGGAGCCTTACAGGCCTTCCAGAGCTACACCATGATGCTGGCTCAACACCTCTTGCCTTAGCTGCTATTGTGTTTTTGGCACAACCAGCAGATGCACCACCACCACCACCAGTACCAGGTGGCCCTCCACGCCCACATCCGTGTCCTCTTCCACCATACTTCCTCATGTTTTTGAAAATCAACCCAAAATACCAGCAGATATATGGTACTGTATCAGAAGCATACAACTCTATACAGTCTATGGATAACAGTAAATCTCCGTATATATTTCATGAGAGAAAACAAGGGCGGGGGCGCAGACATAGGGCTTCACCTGGTATAAATCAATTAAAATATAAAAGTACTCTGGAGTACTCACCCTTTATGGGTTGTGTTCAGACACAACCACTCTCAACGTTTGTTGCAGTCATATAGCTGCTGCAGAGCTCGTGCAGGTGGACAGCGTCCACTAGGTATCATAAGTTGAGGATCCAAGAAAAGCACTTCTGAGCATCCGCGCTGCTTTAGTGACAAGAATTCTTCAGAAATTCATATAAAGAGTTGTCCTGTACTGTAACCTGAAGAAGAGGTGCGGTTTGTCACCTCGAAACGTGTAGTTTCTGTAGTACATATAATAAAGAACGTGAAAGATTTATATGGATTTCTGAAGAATTCTTATCACTAAAGCAGCGCGGAGGCTCAGAAGTGCTTTTCTTGGATCCTCAACTTATATATTTCATGAGGCATTCACAGACGCTCACAGGCTCAGTATGGATTACCCAATAAAATAACAAGTTGAAAAAGGGTACAGTATCACCAGATACAAGGTATATGTAGTATAGTGTAAACATTCTGATTCTCAGTATACATTTCAGGAGGCAGGCACAAATGCTCTCAGGCCCAGTATGGATTACACAAGAATATGAAAAGCTGTAAATGGGTTATGTAACACAAGCGTACAGCTGTATACAGTGTTGGGGTAATCTTAAAGTTCCAAATATATTGCCAGAGTAACAGACAGACGTTTACAGGCTCATTATGGATTACACCAGAATCTAAATAGCTAAAAAGGTTACTGTATCAGAAGCGTTCTGCTGTATACAGTGTTGGCCAAATTGAAAATATCGGTATATATTTCCGTAGTCACCCTCAGACGCTCACTCAGTTTGGTTTTGACCATAACAAAAAATGTTGTAAAAAAGGTCCTGGATAACAAGATAGCAAGTATATATTTTTTAGGTTAGAATTGAAATCTCCATATAAATAGTCCCGTAGTCACTCTCAGACACGCTTACACAGAATGCTAAATGTCAAACAAAGGTACTGCAGAACAAGATACAAGCTGTATCGAGTATAGTGTAAAAATGTGTTTCTCCGATTCACCATAAATATAGAAGGCGTAACCCACACACACACACTCACTATGGATGATGTAGGGAAGGTGGACTGACAGACAAACCAGCCCGTAGTGAGAAGCAGAGGTGTAGCGCAGTGTAGGTGTGAAACCGCTAAGATAAAGAGAAAGGGTGCAGTGTTTTAGCTTGCCCATTGGAGGGCAGTGGAGAGTGTAGGAGTGGGACTGAATAACTGCCATTGGTCAGAGAAAATTTTAGGTGACTGTGGGCGGAGTTACCAGAACTGGAAGTATAAAAGGCTGAGGGAAGGTTCTGGAAGAGTCAGTCAGCGAAGGGAGCACAGTAAAGAGAAAGTTCTGCTGAGGAAATAGAGACAGTGGAAAGGCTCCAGAGAGGACTGACAGTTGAGGCGGTCACGGGGGGGTGGCCCAGAGAACGGTAGCTGCAGACAAAGACGGCCTGGTCCTATCATACATATGGTGTGCTCAGACTGGTGCAGCACTGTGGTGGTTGGGCCTAAGCCAGCCACAGTGGAAGAGCCACAGAGGATGCCATGATTATAGTTACAAAGGAAGTGAAGGTACTGGGGCCTGTGTACAAAGAAATGTGAAACGGCTGTGGTGAATTACTGTTGTCGACAGAAGGATGGGCACTAAAAACGGACCTGTTCAATACAACTCTGCCTCATTCTCGTGTTTGTCTGTGGCAAGAAGAGGGTCCCCCCCACAGCTGGTTATCCTACAGATGATACCTTAATACAAATATTTGAAACAAGGTACTGTATCAGCACATACCAGGTGTGTCCAGTCTAGGGTTAAATTTCCATCTATACTTCCGGAGTCAGACACAGACACTCACTGGCTCACTATGTATTACACCAGAATTAAAAAAGTAGAAAAAGGGAAAGGTATTCATAGCGTACACCAGTATACAGTGTTGTGGTACTTTTAAATCTTCGTATATATTTCAATCTCAGTAAGCCCGTCGAGAATCTCTGCTACTGGAAACTACATGGATACAAGTATAGACGCAAAGTCGAGTGTTAGCAGAAATTTTGGAACTTCTCATCGCGGGAAAACCTCCCGGTAGATGTTGCAGAGGCGATGCAGACCCTCAATTACTGTGTCTGTGGAGAAAGCGAAAAAAGTTCTTTGTGAAGAAAGGATTGCTTTATTGCAATAGCCTGGATCACATCACCGTTACTCGTCTCCATCAAATTGTTATCACAGGGAGAGATGTACCCATGGTCCTCACTAGAGTTGAGCGACTTTTGGTTTTTTAGGGTCGCGTTTCGTTTCGTGAAACCCGACTTTTCCAAAAGTCGGGTCGAGCAAGATCGTCCGATTATAGGGAAAAGTCAGGGTCGTACCGAAACACGAAACCCAATGTAAGTCAATGGGGAATAAAAGTCGGCAGTGAGAGGAGGACAGGAAACACACCAACAGTGCCCATTTGAATGCCAAAAGCATCAATTCTTCTTACTTAAGCTTGTCAACCTTAATTAACTTCATAATACAAGTTACGCACTGAAAAATGGGGGTTATTTGGCTACAGTTGTGGGGGGGAGGGCTGGCTCCAGGTTTTCATGTGCCCTGGGTGAAAGAGCGCCCCTTTAACACATACCACAACTCATCATGCTCCGATACGGCAGAGAAATAGCGGTATAGTACAATGAAAAATACCTCACTTTTTACATCTCATGACGAGGCCCATCTATTTCTCCATACAGAATCATTGGTCCCATATAATGTTTGAAACAGTATATGATGAGCTCCACATAATGCTACAGTATATGTTGGTCCCCATGGATGAAGCTCCACTGTCTTATGGGCCCAAATAATGCTCCAAACATAATGGGCCCCATTTCTAATGCTCTAGTGTATAATGGGCCCTGTAAATGCTGCTCCAGTGTCTGATGTCCACCTTTGGAATGTTCCAGTGTATGGTGGGCCCCATCTATCATTCTCCAGAGTATAGTGCTCCCCAAAAATTGCTGTCCCAACATTGAAAACAATCAAATAAGTCTCCTCGCTAGGGATCCCTGTACTTGTCTGGACTCCTCGTCGTCCCCATCTTCCATCTCACTGCACAGTATTTCAACTTTGCAAGTGCTGTGATCCTGAGCAAGCAGGGGGGGCCCACTCGTTGGCGATGGCACTGGCACAGGGCCCCTGATAGTACGGTGGTGTGTCTGATGGCGGGTGGGCCGAACCTGCACTTTCATCTGCAGCTTCCTCTTTGTCACCGTGTAAGATGGAACTGTATATGGGAAGGGTAACCTGAGTTTCATCAGGGTCAGATTCAGATTCGTGTAGCGTGCGAGGGGAATGTAGTGGTCTGGGTCAATGTACCAGCAGATTCATCGAGCAGTGGCTGGGCATCAGTGCACTTGTGTCGCCCCCAGGAGTACGGTCGCCACAGTGGCATTACCTTCTTCCTAGGGAGTGTGATGTCATGCTTGGGAGCAACGAACGATCTCTCTAGCAGGTTAACTGATTGGACGGCGTTATTCCCACGAGTCAAGACCCTCCAAACAGCGTTCATGAAGGTAAAGTGTTTGTTTTACGTGGGCAGTATGGTTGCAAAGCTGAACCTTAAAGGAATGTCCAGAAGGGCACCACCAGGAATGGAGCCTACGGTTAAATTCGACTCCACCTGGGAAACCTCAACCATTCCAGCTACAGAACAGATGCACACATTGCAAGCTTAATTCCGTTAACGAACGAGACTCCGTCATGCCCCGCGGTCCGAGTCCGGCTTACTAGAGGGACACGTGAGGCTCTGGCACATGAGATTGGCCAATAACTGGTGTGTCATGCCCTTACATGTCCGTGGCTACATGTGCGCTACACTGAAAAGGCCAGCATTTGTCGCTTACAGGTGCAGATAACCCGCTGAACAACGTTAGTGATGGGGATCACTGATTACAATTATTACCCGCGAACAATGATTTCCCAGTAAGTGCAGGTCAACCGCAGTTCTGGAATTAGGCCTAACCGTCATTCCTGAAAAAATGAAAAACTTACGTATGCAAACCACAGGTGCTGTAGCTTGCTTAACAGCTCGCCAGCCGTTCTCACGCCCAGTATGGATTACACGTGATTGCACAAAGGTGAGAAAGGGTACCGTATCCCCAGATAACATGTATGGATAGTGTACACATTCAAAATATATGTCTATACATCAGGAGGCAGGCTCAGACGGTGTTAGGCCCAGTATGGATTGCACGTGATTGCACAAAGGTGAGAAAGGGTACCGTATCCCCAGATAACATGTATGGATAGCGTACACATTCAAAATATATGTCTATACATCAGGAGGCAGGCTCAGACGGTGTCAGGCACAGTATGGATTTGACGGCCCAGACTACACAGCGGAGGAGCAGGGAGAGGTAAAGATTGCAAATGCTGGGGCCCTGCCCAAGCAAGGGGGGCCCACTCGTGGGCGTCGGTACTGACACTGGGCCCCTCATAGTACGGCGGTGTGTATGACGGCGGGTGTGCACCACCACCGTCAGAGACACTTGATTGCACTATGAGGGACCCTGTGCCAGTGCCCGCGCCCAAAAGTCGACCTACCCACCTGTCCAGGGCAACGGCACTCGCACGGTGTCGTGCGCTAGGTGGTGACCCCGGCCATGGGGGGGGAGGCAGCACAGTTAGGGAGTTTTAGAAAGTGGCATATGTTGATGTTGGACATTCAGCTGATGCAAAAGGTGAAATAGGTCAAGTCCCAGGAAGAGGTGGACCAAAGCAAGCCATTTTTCTGTCACCCTATGTGTCATCAGGGGAAGATGGGACAAAATCCTTGGAAACCCATGCGTGGTTCATTTTAATGAAGGTTAGATCATCCACATTTTGGGTTGACAGACGGGTCCTTTTTTCTGTCAGGATTGATCCAGCTGCACTGAAGACTCTTTCCGATAGCACACTTGCAGCTGGGCAAGCGAGCTCCTGTAAGGCATATTGGGCCAATTCAGGCCAGGTGTCCAGTTTAGCGGCCCAATAGTCAAAGGGGAATGACCTGTGTGGGAGAACATCGATATGGGAGGAAAAGTAGTTTGTAACCATAGTTGACAACTGCTGTCTCCTGTCACTTTCCATCGATGCAGTATTACCAGTTGCGTGAGCGGTACTTGAAAAATCAGTCCACAACATTGTCATGAAACCCCTGTCTCCAACGCCACTTCTGCTGTGTGCACCACGAACACCTCTGCCAAGCTGACCCCGGCCCGTACGGCTCGTGTGAGAACCATCACCGCTGCTGTGTGCTGAGAAAGCCTCAAGCAACCGATTTACCAGAGTTGCTTGTTTATTAGCCAATATTAGGTCAAGGTTCTCCTGTGGCATGATGTTTTGTAATTTGCCTTTATAGCGTGGATCCAGGATGCTGGCCAACCAGTAGTCGTCATCGTTCATCATTTTGGCAATGCGGGGGTCCCTTTTTAGGATCTGCAAGGCATAATCTGACATGTGGGCCAATGTTCCCGGTGTCAATGATGCACTGCGAGTGCTGGTTGGAGGAGCACTTCTGGCAAATCCACATCCCTCCAGTCACGCACAAACCCTGTACCAGACCTTGCCACACCAACATTTCCACTTGCCCCAGTAGATGCATCCTCCTTCCCTAAGTAATCATCCCCAACATCCTCCTCCTCCTCCTCCTCCTCCTCTTCCTCCACCTCGTCCAGGAGAGGTCCCTGAGCAGATAATGGCTGAATGTCATCAAGGATTCCCTCCTCCTCTTCCTCCTCATCAACATTGGCTGCAGACGCCTGCTCCTTAAGGTGCGTCAAAGTTTGCATGAGCAGACGCATAAGTGGGATGCTTATGCTTAGGATGGCGTCGTCTGTGCTTACCAGCCGTGTGCATTCCTCAAAACACTGAAGGACTTTACAGAGGTCTTTCAGCTTCGACCACTGCACACCTGTCAACTCCATGTCTGCTCTCAAAGTGCCTGGCCGTGTATCCTCCCACAAATGCATTATGGCCTGCCTCTGCTCGCACAGCCGCTCCATCATGTGCAGGGTGGAGTTCCACCTTGTTGCAATGTCGATAATTAGGCGGTGGTTGGGAAGGTGGAGCAATCGCTGCAGCTTCTGCATACGAATGGAGTGTACAGGCGACCGGCGGATGTGCGTGCACAGTCTTCGCACCTTCTGGAGCAGGGCTGTTAACTCCGGATAATTTTTGAGGAAGCACTGCACCACCAGGTTCAAGGTGTGAGCCAAGCAAGGTATGTGGCTGAGTTTTGAAAGGGCTATGGCTGCCACAAAATTATGGCCGTTATCATTAACTACCTTGCCTGCCTCAAGATGTACACTGCCCAGCCATGACTCAGTTTGTCGCTTCAAGTACTCGGCCAGCTGCTCGATAGGGGGACACCTCGTGTGCAACAGTGGCAGCTGCAGATGGAGTGCTCGTACGACTGCGCTCTGTGGACGAGCTTTCGCTTCTGGAGGAGGAGGAGGGTTGAACGCCTACAGCCAACTGTTTCCTATACCGTGGGCTAGGCAGCACTGTCCCACCACCGCTGTCCCCTGTGGACCCTGCATCCACCACATTAACCCAGTGCGCAGTGATGGACACGTAACGGCCCTGGCCATGCCAACTGGACCATGCATCAGTTGTGAGGTGCACCTTTCCGCTCACTGACTGCTTGAGTGCATGGATAATGCGGTCTTTCACATGATGGTGGAGGGCTGGGATGACTTTGCGAGAGAAGAAGTGGCGACTGGGTAGGTCATAGCATGGTACCGCATAGGCCATGAGTTCGCGGAAAGCTGCGCTTTCCACCAACCGAAAGGGCATCATCTCAAACGAGATTAGTTTGGCAATGTGGGCGTTCAAACCCAGTGTACGCGGATGAGAGACTGAGTACTTTCTTGACCTACTCATAGTGTCTGGGAGGGTGAGCTGGACTTGAGAGCTGCATATGGTGGAAGTAGCGGTGGACAGGGCGGACTGAGAGAGGGTTGATGATGGTGATGGAGTTGGTGTTCTTTCTGATGGCCTAGAATCAGTCTTTCGTTGATATAACAGTGGGATTCCCTGACTGCTGTGGCCTTGCAACGACACCTCAACATTTGCTGCTGTGCTAACCGGTGGGCTTACAGTGGGGGAAACAATGTAGCGTTGCTGACTACCTTCGTTGTGATCAGTTGCACATGTGGCACTTGAGGTTTGGTGTTGTGTCCACGCTTGCAAGTGCATGCTGGTTAAATGTCTAAGCATGCAACTGGTATTCAAATTTTTCAGATTTTTCCCTCGGCTAAAGGTCTTTGCGCACTTCTTACAGATAACCTTGGCCTGATCATGAGGATTTTGTTCAAAAAAGCGCCACACTGCACTCTTCCTACTTTGGCAGACATTTTGCGGCCTAGCACGCTGTGATCTTTTGACCCTTTGGACAAGCTGTCCAGCAACTCTTTTGATTTTTGGAACCTGTCTTTGGAGTGCTCCGGGCCTGCCAGATAACAGCTGTTGCGATGTCGATGTCTGCTGTGGATGCTCCTCATCTGAGCTATTGGAAGCAGCACCCTCTTCCCCCAACGGATGCCAATCTGGGTCAACAACTGGGTCATCCATCACCTCCTCTTCAATGTCATGTGCACCTTCCTCTGTGTCACCGTGTATGGTGGTATAGTGTGCGGGATGGGGCACCTGAGTCTCATCAGGGTCAGAATCTGGCTCTGTACACTGCGAGGACAATGTAGTGCTCTGAGTGAATGTACCAGCAGAATCATCCATCAGCGGCTGTGCATCAGTGCACTCCATGTCAGATTCATCTTGGCCTGGGTAATTCACCATTTCACTTGATAATCCAGGCATGGTATGTGAAAACAGCTCCATGGAGTAATCAGTAGTATGGCCTGCATCATCCTTCAATCTTGGTTGGGGTGAAGGACACAAGGAAAGGTGTGGTTCATGAACATGAGCCTCCAATGACGACTCAGTGCTTTTACTTTTTACAACTGAAGAAGAGGAGGCAATAGAGCTGGAGGCTGAGTCAGCAATGTAAGACAAAACTTTTTCCTGATGCTATGGCTTTAAAAGCGGTTTGCCAACTCCTAGAAAACTAAGCCTTCGAAGCCTTATGGAGCCAAACGATGACGCAGGCTCAACACCTCCTGCATTCGGTCCTATTTTGCTCTTGCCACTACCATCAGATCCACCACCAACACCATCATTACCAGCTGCCAACCTCCGCCCAATTCCACGGCCTCTTCCACCAGCCTTCCTCATTTTTGGTAGAAATGTAGACAAAATCCAACAAACTATATAGTAATGTAAAACAAGGTACAAGGTGTCTATAGGACAGGGGAGATTTTGAATTTCTGCTCACACTAGTGGACACTGGACACTTTTGGATTGTGTGAGGCCCACTGAATATCTGAGCGCTATGTCACAGGCTCGATGGCACAGCTGTGACCAAAGTGACTAGAGGATAAGTGAGATTTTGAATTTCTGCAGACACTTGTGGACACTGGACACTTTTGGATTGTGTGAGGCCCACTGAATATCTGAGCGCTATGTCACAGGCTCGATGGCACAGCTGTGACTAAAGTGACTAGAGGATAAGTGAGATTTTGAATTTCTGCAGACACTTGTGGACACTGGACACTTTTGGATTGTGTGAGGCCCACTGAATATCTGAGCGCTATGTCACAGGCTTGATGGCACAGCTGTGACCAAAGTGACTAGAGGATAAGTGAGATTTTGAATTTCTGCAGACACTTGTGGACACTGGACACTTTTGGATTGTGTGAGGCCCACTGAATATCTGAGCGCTATGTCACAGGCTCGATGGCACAGCTGTGACCAAAGTGACTAGAGGATAAGGGAGATTTTGAATTTCTGCAGACACTTGTGGACACTTTTGGATTGTGTGAGGCCCACTGAATATCACAGCGCTATGTCACAGGCAGAAATTGGCTAGTGTATCACAAACTACAAGGTGTATGTAGAATTGGGCAGAGTAGGAATCTCCCTAGAGTGCAGGTCTGTAAGAACGGAACATGTCCTCGACTTATTCTCACAGAGTGACACAGATAGCTTCACTGTGGCTGTGATAACAGCCGTTACACCGTACTGTGTGAGGAGCGTACACCGCTGTATGGTGTGAAAAAATGCACGCTCAGTACCTCAGCAGGACAAAAAAAAAAATTGGGATTGCTTTTAAAAAAGCAGTTTGCAGCTCAGTACCTCAGCAGGACAAAAAAAAAAAATTGGGATTGCTTTTAAAAAAGAAGTTTGCAGAGCAGTGGGTAAACAGCAATGCAGCTGTCAGGAAGCCTTAGAAGGCAGCCCAACAACCAATACCACTGATACACCACAATATAGCCTCCCCTTGCACTGCACACACAGTGACTGGCGTGTTGTACAGGCACAATCGCTAGCAGCAGAAGCAGTTTTTTTTTCTTCTTCCCTGCCTAACACTCTCCCTACAGAATCAGCAGCAACCTCTCCCTATGCTAAGATCGGCAGAAGTAAGATGGCGGTCGGCATGCACGCCCTTTTATACGCCCTGTGACGCCCACCAAAGCAAGCCAATCACTTGCATGCCCTTCTGAAAGATGGTGGTGACCCGTGCCTATGTCATCACGTTGCCCACAGTGTCCGTGGATCCTGATTGGCTGAAAAAGAGAGCAAAACAAACTTTTGAAACGCGACTTTGGCGCGTAAGTCGCCGACCTCGTGGCCGACCTCATCCTAGGGTCGGGTTTCATGAAATGAAACCCGACTTTGCCAAAAGTCGGCGACTTTTGAAATTTTTAGACCCGTTTCGCTCAACTCTAGTCCTCACTGCCTATCACGATGCGTCTGGTCATTTTGGAGTGCAAAAGACAGAAGCCACAGGCCGTAGGCGATTCTATTGGATTGGCATGAGAGGAGACATTGAAAAATGGTGGCAGGAATGTCACATGTCTGTGACTATCACAACTATGAAAGGTGATCATAAACCACCACTGCATCTGCTTGTAAGTTGCCGTCCATTTCAAGTGGTAGCCATTGATCATCTGAAGGTAGAGGCCAGCAGGACAGGCCATAGCTACATCTTAACCATCATTGATCAATACACCAAATTTCTAGTGGCCGTCACTGTGAAGGGTTTAACTGCCCAGACTACACAGCGGTGGAGCAGGGATAGGTAAGTATTGCAACTTGCAAGTGCTGTGGCCAAAACCAAGCAGGGGGGCACAATTGTGGTCCATGGTATGGACACAGGGCCCCTCATAGTACGCTGGTGTGTCTGACAGCGAGTGGGCCCTCCCACCATCTGAGACACTGTATTGTACTATGAGGGGCCCTGTGCCATTGCCGTCGGCCATCAGTGGGCCTATCCACCTGTTCAGAGCAACGTCACTTGCCTGGGTGCGCCAGGTCTTGACCCCAGCTGTTGGGGGAGGGGTGGGCAGCCCCGTTAGGGAGGTTTAAAAATTGGCATATGTAGATAGGTTGGCTGGACATTCAGCTGCTGCAAAGGGCATAATTGGGCAAGTCCGAGGAGGAGGAGGAAAAAAACGAGGCACTTTTCTATGTATCATCAGGGGAAGGTGGAACAAAATCCTTTGAAACCCATGCATGGTTCATTTTAATGAAGGTTAGATCATCAACATTTTGGGTTGACAGATGGGTCCTCTTTTCTGTCAGGATTGATCCAGCAGCACTGAAGACACTAGCAGGAGGGCAAGCGAGCTCCTGTAAGGCATATTGTGCCAATTCAGGCCAGGCGTCCAGTATAAAGGCCCAATAGTCAAAGTGGATTGACCTGTGAGGGAGAACATCGATATTGTCACATCACGGTCTGACTCAGGGTCTGCTATCCCAGCCTCGGCCACTAGGAGGCGCCGGACTGTCCCATCACTGGCTGACTCACGGCCTGCTGTTCCTGCCTCGGTCACTGGGAGGTGCTGTGCTTCACCCCGAGTAATGGCGGCAATAGAGATGAGGCACTTGCTCAGGCATCCGCTGGACGCAGGCTCCGCTCCTCGGTCAGTCATGAAGGGGCTGGTGCATCACCATCCGACCTGGTCCTGGGGGCGGTCCGGATGACATCAGCAGTCCGGGAGCCTGTGAGGGATGACCTGATTCTTCAAATACTTTGGGTCTGGTCTTGCAGGCCGCCGGATATATTCTTGGTTCCCCTATGTGCTACTGTGTGATTGACTATTGTTTGACTCTGACCTCAGTCTGGATTTGTGACCCCTCTATTGCCTGACGATTCTGTACTTCTGCTATTCTCCTGGTTTGTGACCTTGGCCTGGATATTCTGACTCTGCTCCTGCCTAACGATTCTGTACCTCTGCTGTCCTCCTGGTTTATGACTCTGACCTTGGCCTGAATTTGACTCTGCTATTGCCTGCCGTTTTTGTACTTCTGCTGTCCGCCTGGTTTAGACTCGGATTCCCGACTACGCTTTTGGTCCCGTTTTTAACCCCTCTCTGGCGACCGTCCTGCTCTGGCCGCTGCTCATATTCAGACAGCTACCTCCTGGGCTCTGCTGTAAATCCAGATCCCTGTATAGGGGTAAAGGATATCGGGGTTGCTTGGGGTGCTGTCTTACTGCAGCCCAGACTTGCAGATGGACGTTACATTATATCCGGCCACAACTATTAACTGCTTTTTGTGTATATATCCAACATATACAAAAGCAGTCTTCCTGAATTTTTTTTCCTTCTTCTGACTGAGCTGATTTTTGGCCTGAACACCTGTTGCATTGCACAGCCTGGAAGATCACTCTCATTTTCCTGCACCAGCATGCTGCAGTCTGGAGTCCTCAGGGAGAGAGCTGCACGTCAGAGTTCCATGTTCCTGGGACGTCGGCCTCTGGGCAACTACTCTGGCTATGGTTGTCCAGAGGTTCAGGTATTGCCCGCAGATGCGGCTAAAGTTTTATTATCTATCTCAGTTTCATGTGGTCAGAAAACGCTGTGTTTAAACGCGTATGTGGATAGTGGGTCTGAAGGAAATTTTATGGATTCTTTGACTGCTAGGAATCTGGGTGTACCTGTATTAAAACTTAACGCCCCTATTAAAACCACGGCTATTAATGGCACATCTATTATTCAGGAGGGGGTTAAATTTGTTACTACCAAAGTTCCTATGTCTGTGGGAGCATTACATACTGAGCTTGTGTCATTTTTTGAGATGGACAATTTATCCTCTGCAGTTATTCTGGGAATGCCGTGGTTACGCCAGCACAATCCTGTCATCGACTGGCATTTGGGTGACATTGTACGCTGGAGCCCACAGTGTCAGGAAAATTGCATATCCCTAGCAGTAAACCAAGTTAAGGTTAAAACCCCCCACATACCGTTTGCTTTCAGAGATTTTGAGGATGTCTTTTCTATTGTAGAATCTGAAAAGCTACCCCCTCACAGAGAGTATGATTGCCCCATAGACCTGATTCCGGGTGCCCGGCTCCCCAAGGGAAGAATATTTCATCTCTCTGGCCCAGAGCGTCATGCCATGAATGACTATATTGCAGACAGCTTAAGAAAAGGGTTTATTAGACCGTCCATTTCTCCAGTTGGGGCCAGGTTCTTCTTTGTGGAAAAGAAAGATGGTGGTCTCAGACCCAGTATTGATTATCGGGAGTTGAATGCAATCACTATAAAAAAAAGGATCCGCTTCCACTCATCCCTGATCTTTTTAATCAGCTAACAGGAGCCCGTTGGTTTACTAAACTTGACCTCCGGGGTGCTTATAATCTGGTCCGCATAAGAAAGGGAGATGAGTGGAAAGCGGCCTTTAATACACCCCTTGGCCATTTTGAGTATCTGGTAATGCCGTTCGGACTCAGTAACGCACCTGCCGTATTCCAGCACTTTGTTAATGATATTTTCAGAGACATTTGTGGGGTGTATGTCGTGGTGTATTTAGATGACATTCTGATTTACTCTGCTGACCCTGTGACACACTCTCAACACGTCTGTTCTGTGCTACAGAGACTACGTGAACACTCCTTGTTTGCTAAACTGGAGAAATGTGTCTTTTTTGCTGAGGAGGTACAGTTTTTAGGATACATGGTTTCAGGCAAAGGCTTCCGCATGGATCCTGCCAAGATCCAACCGATTAAGGCTTGGGTGCAACCCAAATCGCTGAAAGCGCTGCAGCGATTTTTGGGGTTTGCTAACTATTACCGCAAGTTTATCAGAGGTTTCTCAGAGATTGCCAAGCCACTCACGGATCTGACCCGGAAAGGGGCGGACGTGGCCAATTGGAATCCTGAGGCAATTCAGGCATTTTCTACGTTAAAGGAGTGCTTTGTGGCCAACTCGGTTTTGGTTCAGCCGGATCTGGACCGTCCGTTTATTGTGGAGGTGGATGCCTCTGAGGTCGGAGTGGGAGCAGTGCTATCACAAGGCACTACATCCCTCACTCAGCTTCGCCCATGTGTTTTTTTTTTTCCCACAAATTCTCTTCCACAAAGAAAAACTATGATATAGGTAATCGGGAACTATTGGCAATCAAATGGGCCTTCGAGGAATGGCGTCACTTCCTCGAGGGCGCCAAACACAAGATCACGGTAATTACTGATCATAAGAACCTGACATACCAGGAGTCAGCTAAAAGGTTAAATCCTAGACAAGCAAGGTGGATATTGTTTTTCTCTAGGTTTAATTTTATAATCACCTTCCGCCCTGGTACAAAAAATGTGAGGGCCGATGCCCTCTCTCGCAGTTTTTGCCCCTCACAAGCTGAGGACTGTGAACCAGTTCCAATATTGGCCACTGGGATCGTTGTGTCCGCAGTGTCTTTGGACCATCTGGAGGAGATCCGTAAATCCCCAGAACAAGCCCCTGACACTACGCCCCCCAACAAATTGTTCATTCCACCTGCGTTTCGCCTACAAGTTCTTAGAGAATCACATGACTCTGTCTTGGCAGGTCATCCTGGTCTCAATAATACCGCCAGAATTAATAACTAGGAATTTTTGGTGGCCGACGGTGGTTAAGGACTGCAAAGAATATGTTTTAGCATGTGAAGTCTGTGCCCACGCCAAGTCCTCCCATAATCGCCCTGCCGGCTGGCTCCAGTCCTTGCCCACCCCCGAGACTCCATGGACCCACATCTCCATGGACTTCATTACGGACCTGCCGTCCTCAGATGGAAAACATGAATCTGGGTGGTAGTGGACAGGTTCAGCAAACAATGTCATTTTGTCCCCCTGTCGGGGCTACCTAACTCCGAAACGCTGAGTAAACTGTTTATTGTACATGTGGTACGTTTACACCGTGCCCCGGTCAATGTTGTGTCCGACAAGGGTACCCAATTCGTGTCAAAGTTCTGGAGGGCGTTCTGTAAACGCATTGGTATTGAGCTGTCTTTTTCCTCGGCTTACCACCCCGAAACCAATGGTCAAACCGAGCGTATCAACCAGGCTCTGGAGCAATACCTTCGCTGCTACGTCTCAGAACACCAGTCCGATTGGGTGGAACATCTGCCACTAGCCGAGATTGCCCTAAATAATCAGTATCAGGACTCCATTAAGTCTACCCCCTTTTTCTGCAACCACGAGCTGCATCCGCACTTTGGTTCATTCTCAGCCAGAATGTCAGAACTCCCTGGGGTAGAGAAAAATATACACCGTTTAAAAACAATTTGGTCTGAGGTAAACTCGAACTTGAAAGGGGCCCAGGTTAGACAGGCCTCGGCAGCGAACAGACGGCGATCCAAAGGACCGCACCTGGGAGTTGGAGACAAGGTTTGGCTCTCCACCAAAAACATCAAGCTTAAAGTACCATCTGCCAAGCTGGACCCCAGATTTATTGGTCCATACAAGATTATAGAGGTGATTAACCCTGTGGCCTTCCATTTTAAAAACTCCCTCAGTCTTTCAAATTGCCCAACGTCTTCCACAAGTCTCTCCTCAAGCTGTATCACTCCCCAATTCACCCTGTCCAGTCCCCTCCTCCTCCTGTTTCGGTCGGAGGGTCCTTGGAGTATGAAGTCCAGGGTGTCCTTGACTCCCACCTTGTAAGAGGGTCCATACAGTATCTTGTACACTGGAAGGGCTACGGCCCGGAGGAGAGGTCCTGGATCCCTGCGAGGGACATCCATGCCAAAGCACTAATTAGGAGATTTCATCTCCTTCACCCTGATAAACCAGGTTTTGAGGGTCCGGAGGCCCCTCCTAGAGGGGGGGTACTGTCACATCATGGTCTGACTCGGGGTCTGCTATCCCGGCCTCGGCCACTAGGAGGCGCCGGACTGTCCCATCACCGGCTGACTCACGGCCTGCTGTTCCTGCCTCGGTCACTGGGAGGCGCTGTGCTTCACCCCTGAGTAATGGCGGCAATAGAGATGAGGCTCTTGCTCAGGCATCCGCTGGACGCAGGCTCCGCTCCTCGGTCAGTCATGAAGGGGCTGGTGCATTACCATCCGACCTGGTCCTGGGGGTGGTCTGGATGACATCAGCAGTCTGGGAGCCTGTGAGGGATGACCTGATTCCTCAAATACTTTGGGTCTGGTCAGGCAGGCCGCCGGATATATTCTTGGTTCCCCTATGTGCTGCTGTGTGATTGACTATTGTTTGACTCTGACCTCAGCCTGGATTTCTGTCCCCTCTATTGCCTGACGATTCTGTACTTCTGCTATTCTCCTGGTTTGTGACCTTGGCCTGGATATTCTGACTCTGCTCCTGCCTAACGATTCTGTACCTCTGCTGTCCTCCTGGTTTATGACTCTGACCTTGGCCTGAATTTGACTCTGCTACTGCCTGCCGTTTTTGTACTTCTGCTGTCCGCCTGGTTTAGACTCGAATTCCCGACTACGCTTTTTGTCCCGTTTTTAACCCCTCTCTGGCGACCGTCCTGCTCTGGCCACTGCTCATATTCAGACAGCTACCTCCTGGGCTCTGCTGTAAATCCAGATCCCTGTATAGGGGTAAAGGGTATCGGGGTTGCTCGGGGTGCTGTCTTACTGCAGCCCAGACTTGCAGACGGACGTTACAGATATGGGAGGAAAAGTAGTTTGTAACCATAGTTGACAACTGCTGCCTCCTGTCACTTTTAATTGATGCAGTATTAGCAGTTGTGTGAGCGGTACTTGGGAAATCATTCCACAACAATGTCATTAAACCCCTGTCTCCAACGCCACTTCTGCTGTGTGCACCATGAACACCTCTTTCATTGTGCCCACTACAGCTTGTGGGAGAACCAGCACTACTGCTGTGTGCTGGGAAAGCCTCAAACAAACGGTTTACCAGAGTTGCTTGTTTGTTTGCCAATATTATCTCTAGGTTCTCCTGTGGCATGATGTTGTGTAATTTGCCTTTGTAGCGTGGATCGAGGATGCTGGCCAGCCAGTAGTCATCATCCCTCATCATTTTGGCAATGCAGGGGTCCCTTTTTAGGATCCGCAAGGCATAATCGCACATGTGGGCCAATGTTCCCTGGTGTCAATGATGCACTGCCCGTGGTGGGTGCAGTTTCTGGCAAATCCACATCCCTACAGTCATGCACAAACACTGTCCCTGACCTTGGAACACCAACATTTTCTCTTGCCCCCTGAGAAACATCCTCCTGCCCAAAATAATCATCCCCCTCATCCTCATCCTCCTCCTCTTCTTCCTCCACCTCGTCCAGGACAGTTCCCTGACCAGACAATGGCTGACTGTCATCAAGGCTTCCCTCCGCCTCCGCTGCAGACGCCTGATCCTTTATGTGCATAAAACTTTGCATGAGCAGACGCATAAGTGGGATGCTTATGCTTACGATGGCGTCGTCTGCGCTTACCAGCCGTGTGCATTCCTCAAAACACTGAAGGACTTTACAGAGGTCTTTCAACTTTGACCACTGCACACCCGACAATTCCATGTCTTCCCTCAAACTGCCTGCCCGTGTATCCTCCCACAAATGCATTACAGCCTGCCTCTGTTCGCACAGCCTCTCAACCATGTGCAGGGTGGAGTTCCACCTTGTTGCAACATCTATGATTAGGCGGTGCTTGGGGAGGTGGCGCAATCGCTGCAGCTTCTGCATATGACTGGAGTGTACGGCCGAGTGACGGATGTGCGAGTACAGTCTTCGCACCTTATGGAGCAGGGATGTTAACTCCGGATAATTATTAAGGAAGCACTGCACCACCAGGTTCAAAGTGTGAGTCAGGCAAGATATGTGTATGAGTTTTGCACGGGCTATGGCTGCCACAAAATTATGGCCGTTATCACTGACTACCTTGCCTGCCTCAAGATGTAGAGGAAAAACAGCGTATGCACAACTTCAGAAGGTGCTCAAGTAGGGCCCCACACCATACATGAATAATAAAGAAAACTTGGCACTCAACTTCTAGAATATTTTTTTGGATTTTTTAATGCAGCCAGAAAATAGACGTTTTGGCCTCACTGGCCTTCATCAGTAACAGACTGCAGTATAGTAGTTAATCACATTCAGTGCAATAATAGAAGTGACACCATAGTCACTTTAAATGTGCCTGGTCATGCACTAGGCGCTGGGCATGGAGCCTGAATCAAATAGTACCTGGGTGGGTGGGGGTGCCATGCAGACATCAGCGACCCAGAATCCACTGTTGATCAGCTGTGATGTCTGCATGCCCAGCACCTAGGGTCCATGCCCAGCGCCTAGTGCATGACCAGGCACATTTAAAGTGACTATGGTGTCACTTCTATTATCGCACTGAATGCGATTAACTACTATACTGCAGTCTGTTACTGGTAAAGGCCAGTGAGGCCAAAACGTCTATTATTTTATGGATGCATTAAAAAATCAAAAAAAATATTCTAGAAGTTGAGTGTCAAGTTTTCTTTATTATGCCTCAAGATGTAGACTGCCCAGCCATGACTCTGTTTGTCGCTGCAAGTAGTCGGCCAGTACCTCCGTGGTGTGTCTGTTGTCGCCCAAAGACATCATCTTTAACAGCCTACTGACGCTTACCACTAGCTGTTTGATAGTGGGACTCCTCGTGTACAACACTGTCAGCTGCGGATGTAGTGCTCGTGCGACTGCGCTATGTGGATGAGCTATTGCTGATAGACGAGGAGGAGGAGGAGCGAAAGCCTACAGCCAACTGTTTCCTATACCGTTTGCTAGGCAGCACTGTTCCTCCAGTGCTGTCCCCAGTGGAGCCTGCATCCACCACATTAACCCAGTGCACAGTGATGGACACATAACGGCCCTGGCCATGCCTACTGGTCCATGCATCCATTGTGAGGTGCACCTTTCCACTCGCTGACTGTTTTAGTGCATGGACAATGCGGTCTTTCACATGCCAGTGGAGGGCAGGGATGGCTTTTCGATAAAAGAAGTGCCAACTGGGTAGGTCATATCGTGGGACAGCGTAGGCCATGAGGTCGTGGAAAGCTTCGCTTTCAACTAAACGGTAGGTCATCATCTCTAATGAGATTAGTTTGGCAATGTAGGCGTTCAATCACAGTGTAAGTGGATGAGAGGATGAGTACTTTCTTGTCCTACTCAGAGTGTCTAGTAGGGTGAGCTGGACTGGAGAGCTGCATATGGGGGAAGTAGCGGTGGACCGGATGGAGTCAGAGGGGGTTGGTGATGGTATTGGTGGTGATGGCCTAGATTCAGTGTTGTGTTGCAAAACCATTGTGATTCACTGAGTGCTTTGGCCTTGTGATGACACCTCCACATTTAGTGCTGGTGGTGTGCTTAACGGTGGCGGTGGTCTTACAGTGGGGGTAGCGATGGAGCGTTTTTGGCTATCTTCAGTCGGAGCAGGTGCACATGTGCTACCTGAGGTTTTGAAGTCCGTGCATGTTGATTAAATGTCTACGCATGCAACTGGTATTCAAATTTCTGAGTTGTTTACCTCGGCTAAAGGTCCTTCCGCACTTCTTACAGGTAACCTTTGCCTCATCAGTAGGATTTTGGACAAAGAAGTGCCACACTGCACTCTTCCTACTATGGTAAACATTTTTTGGCCTTGCACGCTGTGCTAAGTTGACCATCTGGTAAAGCTGTAATGTAGCTCTTTTAGTTTTTGTTCCACGTTTTAGGACAGCTACGGGCCTGCTTGATAACCGCTGCTGCGATGTCAATGCCTGCTGCGGATCCTTCTCCTTATCTAAACTATTGCCAGCTCCACCCTCCTCCCCCAATGGATGCCAATCCGGGTCCAGAACTGGGTCATCTATCAACTCCTCTTCAAAGTCATCTGCACATTCCTCTTTACCTTCCTCTGTGTCACCGTGTAAGGTGGTATAGTATGTGGGAAGGTGCACCTGGGTTTCATCAGGGTCAGATTCTGGCTCAGTAGACTGCGAGGGCAATGTAGTGCTGTGGGTCAATGTACCAGCATAATCATCTAGCAGTGGCTGTGCATCAGTGCACTCCATGTAAGATTCATCGTGGACTGGGGAATTCAGGATTTGACTGGATAACCCAGGCATGGTATGTGAAAAGAGCTCCATAGAGTAATCTGAAGTGTGGGCTGCCGCATCCTTAACTTTTGGCGGGGGTGAAGGACACAAGGAAAGGGGTTTTTTATGACCAGAACCCTGCACTGACGACTCCGGGCTTGCAGGTTTCGACCGTTCAGAAGAGGAGGCAATAGAGCTAGTGGCTGTTTTGGCAATGTACGCCAAAACCTGTTCCTGATGCCTCGCTTTAAAAGCGGTTTTCCTACTCCAAGAAAAGGCAACCTTACAGGCCTTCTTAGGCAAGAGGATGACGCAGGCTCAACACCTCCTGCCTTAGCTGCTATTGTGATTTTGCCAGAACCAGCTGATGCACCACCACCATCAGTACCAGCTGCGCCCCCTGCCCACGTCTGCAGCCTCTTCCACCATACTTCTTCATGTTTGGGAAAATGTACCAAAAATACCAGCAGAGAGATGGTACTGTATGAGGAGCGTCCAGCTGTGTAAGGTGTATTAACCAAATTAAATCAACGTATATATTATGTTAGTCACAGACGCTCTCACAGTATGTATTGGACCGTAATCCAACAAGCAGATATAAAGAACTGTATCTGAAGTGTACAGTTGTATACGATTTTTGTGCAACTAACAATCTCCGTATATGTATTTACGGAGTGTCACACACACGCGCTGACTAGGTATAAAAGTGACTAATGCGAACGGCAGATATACAATACTGTTGGAGAATTGGACAGCTCTATACGATGTGTATAAGAAAATTGTCAAGCTCCGTGTATTTGTACATGGACTGACACACGCTGTCTCTGTCTAGTTTTGACTGTATCAAACAGCAGATATACAAAACTGTTTGAAAAACGGACACAACTCTAAAGTGTAGGTCTGAAAAAACAGAAAAACTCCTCGTTTTTTTTCCAGAGTCACACACAGGTAGTTTCTATTTGTCTGTGCTAGAAGGCGGTACACGGTAGTGTGTGAGGAGCGTACACTGCTGTATGGTGTGTGTAAGTAAAATTGTCAAGCTCCGTGTATTTGTATACGGACTGACACACACTGTCTCTGCATAGTTTTGACTGTCATCAAACAGCAGATATACTACGAAACTGTTTGAAAAATGGACACGACTCTAAGGTGTAGGTCTGGAAAAATGGAAAAACTCCTCGTTTTCTTTTTCCAGTGTCACACACAGGTAGCTTCTATTTGTCCATGATAGAAGGCGGTACACGGTAGTGCGTGAGGAGCGTAAACCGCTGTATGGTGTGTGTATGTAAAATTGTCAAGCTCCGTGTATTTGTATACGGACTGACACATGCTGTCTCTGTCTAATTTTGACCATGATCAAACAACAGATATACGAAACTGTTTGAAAAACGGACACGACTCTAAGGTGTAGGTCTGGAAAAACGGACAAACTCCTCGGCTTTTTCTTTTAGAGTCACACCCAGATAGCTTCTATTTGTCCGTGATACCAGCCGGTACATGGTAATTTATGAGGAGCGTACCCCGCTAGATGGTGTCTGTATGGAAAATTGTCAAGCTCCGTGTATTTGTATACGGACTGACACACGCTGTCTGTCTAGTTTTGACTGTAATCAAGCAGCAGATATACGAAACTGTTTGAAAAACTGACACAACTCTAAGGCTTTTTCTTCCAGAGTCACACCCAGATAGCTTCTATTTGTCCGTGATACCAGCCGGTACACTGTAGTGTGTGAGGAGCGTATACCGTTAGACGGTTTGTGAAAAAATGAATGCTCAGTAACTCACTCGGACAAAATAATAAAATTTGGAGTGCTTTGAAAAAAGCAGTTTGAACAGCAGTGTGCACACAGCAATGCAACTAGCAGGTGGCCTTAAAAGGCAGCCTAATCACCACCAGCGCTGCTGCACACAACAAAAATCCTCCCCTTTCACTGCACACTAACTGTACAGTGAAAAGCGCTATCAGCAGAAGCAGTTTTTTTTCTTCTTCCCTGCCTAATGCTCTCCCTGTTCAGAATCAGCAGCAGCACCTCTCCCTATTGTAAGATTGGCAGAAGTAAGATGGCGGTCAGCGTTCACAGCCTTTTATATCCACTGTGACACCACACAAAGCCAGCCAATCTAAGATGGTGCTGGCCGCTGCGCATGTCATGCCCACAGTGTGCGTCCTCCATCACTGGGTGAGAAAAGGCTCTGAAAGCATCATTTGAAACGCGACTTTGGCACGCTGATCGGCGACCTCATGGACAACCTCACGCTAGGGTCGGGTTTCGATCGGCGAAACCCGACTTTGGCGAAAGTTGGCGATTTTTGAATCTGACTGACTTGTTTCGCTCAACTCTAGTTATGAATCTTAAGCGTAACTGGAAGAGCCAAACAAAAAGAAATGGGGTTAAGGATTTCCAAAATCTTATAAGGTCCAATAAACTTTGGCTTGAATTTTGGAGATGCAACCTTCATGGGAATATTTTTTGAGGACAACCAAACCATATCACCCACTTTAAACCGGGGACCAATGGTCCTATGCCGGTTGGAAAACCATTGTGCCTTTTCCTGAGAGTACAATGTGAGAAAAAAGAAGTGTGTATTATGGATGAAAAAACCCAAAATAAATACAAATTATATATTAATAATCAATGTTTATTGAAAACATGAAAAGGACACACAAGTGACAAAAACTAATTAAAAACAATTAAAAAAGGCCAAAAGACAAGAATTTGGCCTGAAATGACACTCCAGAATAACAGGTCTTTAAATGAAAACCTGATACATACCCCCCTCCAATAAAAGTGGGCAGAGCCTTATGGAATGGTATAAAGTACACAAGTGTGCACAGACCAAAAAAATAAATAAATGAACCTCAATGCATAATAAACAACTCACAGTCTATCAAAAAACATGCGGTGCAAAGAACACAATAGGTATGATATAACAAGACACAATAATCATAAGTAACCTTAGAGCATGGTTGCAGTTGCCCAAAATGTATAAATGCACCACATGATGAGACCCTATAACTTGAGAAGCAACAGTATTAGAAAATATATGTATACCAATACTTTAAATACCAAAAGGTTGTGAACCCATATGGATGATGATGAATCAACTATCTGAAAGAATGACAGTTGTCAAAAAAATGAATACAGTTGCTATAGGTGTGGATATACCACGCAATAGAAAACTATAGCCTCAACAAACAAATGTTCAGGTCTCTACAATAAGAGACAAACCAAACCTCTGAATACCTAAAGGCTGCACACGCATAAGGGTGAGATAGAAATATCATGATAAATCAAATGCCCACAAGATGTAATAAAAATAGGAGGGGGGGATGTTACCCCACACGTATCGCCACCTCTGGCGTGGCTTCCTCAGGGGAAATGGAGGTGAGTCATTGTCACAAACGGCGCCTGTAATTCTGGAGTGTCATTTCAGGCCAAATTCTTGTCTTTTGGCCTTTTTTAATTGTTTTTAATTAGTTTTTGTCACTTGTGTGTCCTTTTCATGTTTTCAATAAACATTGATTATTAATATATAATTTGTATTTATTTTGGGTTTTTGCGTCCATAATACACACTTCTTTTTTCTCACATTGTATTCCCTTTTCAAGTGTGTGGACTGCAGCTCCCTGTTGTTTATTTGTAGTGCCCTCAAGGTTCATATATTTTTCCTGAGAGTGGGACAACTTATCCACTGCTTGGTCCCAAATCTGCTGCATTCTCTCTACCACTGAATCCACACCTGGGCAGGCAGAAGCTTCTACCTGCCCCGAAGATAATCGAGGATGAAACACAGAGTTACAAAAGAAAGGCGTCAAAGTGGCAGAGCTAGACATATTGTTTAGCAAGAATTTGGCCAAGGGCAAAAATGAGACCCAATCACCCTGATCAGCAGATATGAAACATCTCAAATAGGACTCCTACGTCTGGTTTGTTCTCTCAGTCTGCTCATTGGTCTGACGATGAAATGCAGAGGAGAAAGACAACTGAATTCCCAGTTTGGAAAAAAAAACCCTCCAAAATTTGGAAACAAACTGGACCCCTCTGTCCGACACAATGTTCTCAGAAATCCCGTGCAAATGAACCACTTGTTGTAAAAACAAGGGCACCAACTCAGAAGATGATGGCAACTTTGGGGGAGTGGTACAAGATGGACCATCTTAGAAAATCTATCACAGATCACCCAAATAACAGTCATTCTCTGAGAGACAGGGAGATCAGAGATAAAATCCATTGAGATATGGGTCCATGGCCTCCTGGGCACCGGCAGAGACATCAACAAACTACTATCACGAGAACAGGGCTTAGGGTACCGTTACACCTAGCGACTCACCAGCGATCCTGACCAGCGATATGACGTGGTCAGGATCGCTGGTGCATCGCTAGGTGGTCGCTAGTGAGCTGCCACACAGGCAGATCTCACCAGCGACATCGCTGGGGACGGGGGTCGTTACTTACCTGTCAGACGCGGCGATCTTGCGTCCTCCTGCCCGCGTCCACGCGTTGCTCGTCGTCACAGCAGGAAGCTGACGATGAGGAATGATCCAGGAGCTTCTCGCGCGATCAGCGATAACCAGCGGGGGAGCCGGTCGGAGGTAAGTATCACATGCAGCGATATCGCTAGCAATATCACTGCAGCGTCACAAAATCGGTGACTTTACAGCGATATTGCTAGCGATATCGCAGTGTGTAACAGGGGCTTTAGACCGAGAACAAGTCCCACAGGACTGCACAAAATTACTGACATCAGGAGATAAGGCAGGCTACCAAAAAGACCGACTCACCAAATCTCTGGTACCAAAGATACCTGGATGACCAGCCAACACGGAGCAATACATTTCAGACATTACTCTTTTCCTCCACTGGTCAGGGACATACAATTTTCCCATAGGGAATCGTTTAGGTTTATCCTCCTGAAATTCCACCAGGGCACGTCTCAAATCAGGAGTGATGGCAGAAAGAACTAAACCCTCATTTAGAATAGTCGTAGGCTTGGTCACGTCAATAGAATCCACAAAGAAACTCCTAGAAAGGGCGTCCCCCTTAACATTCTTAGTGCCGCGAAGAAAGGAGACCACAAAATTAAAATGCGTGAAAAACAAGGCCCACCTAGCCTGTCTAGGATTCAAGCGCTTGGCTGATTCAAGATAAATCAAATTCTTGTGATGGGTGAGGACCACAACTTGATGTCTAGCTCCCTCCAAGCAATGTCTCCACTCTTCAATGCCCACTTCATGGCCAATAATTCCCGATTCCCCACGTCATAGTTACGTTCAGATGGAGAAAATTTTCGAGAAAAGAAGGCACATGGATTCATCTTAGAGGTTACCGGATCTCTTTGAGACAAAACGGCTCCTGCACCAATCTCAGAAGCATCTATCTCCACCTGAAATGGGAGTGAAACATCAGGTTGCCGTAAAACCGGAGCAGAAGTGAATCTCTGCTTAATCTCCTGAAATGCCGAGACTGCCTCTGGAGACCAATTTACCACATCAGCGCCCTTTTTGGTCAAATCCGTCAGAGGTTTAACAACACCAGAAAAATTACTTATAAATTTATGGTAGAAATTAGCAAAACCCAAAAACTTCTGAAGAGCCTTCAGAGAAGTGGGCTGAACCCAATCATAAATGGCCTGTACCTTGGCCGGGTCCATTTCAATAGCAGACGGGGACAAAATGAGTCCCAAAAGCGAAATCCTCTGTACACCAAAAAGACATTTCGATCCCTTAACATACAGAGTATTTTCCCTCAAAATCCGGAACACAGTCCAGACTTGTTCCACATGAGAATCCCAATCACTGGAAAAAATCAAAATATCATCCAGATAAATGATCAAAAACGTATCCACAAGGTCCCGGAAAATATCGTTCATAAAAGATTGAATGACAGAAGGGGCTTTAGTGAGCCCACAAGGCATCACCAGGTACTCAAAATGTCCCTCCGGAGTATTAAACACCGTCTTCCATTCATCCCCGTGCTTGATGCGAATAAGATTATACGCCCCTGAGGTCAAGTTTGGTAAATCAACAAGCACTTTTAACTCTGGAAAATAAATCAGAAATCAGGGGTAACGGGTACTGATATTTAACAGTGATTTTGTTAAGGGAACGATAGTCAATACATGGCCTTAATGAGCCATCTTTTTTGGCCACAAAGAAAAAACCAGCACCCAAAGGCAAAGAGGATGGTCTGATATAACCCTTCTCCAATGATTCCTTGATATAAAATTTACAACCGGGCATTAACTCAATTGCGCAGTCATAACTCCTATGAGAAGGCAAAGACATGGACTTACTCTCACTAAATATGTCAGAAAAATCAGCCAAATAGTCAGGAACGTCTTGAGACTGGGGAGAGGTGGAGAAAACAGGAGTGTCACTAAGAACACATTGACAACCCCAACTTACCACAGACAGAGATTTCCAGTCTAAAACAGGATTATGGGTTTAAAACCAAGGAAAACCCAGTACAATAGTATCATGTAAATTCTGCAACACCAAAAATTTATAATTCTCTTGATGGCCAAGCGTGATCCGCATTACCACCTGGGTCCAAAACTGGGGTTTATTCTCCAAAGGGATAGCATCAATCCCCCTCAAGGGAATAGGAGTTCTCAGGGGCACCATGGGGAAACCACAACGCTTGGCAAAGTCAAGATCCATCAGATTCAAAGCTGCTCCTGAATCAACAAAGGCCTTAGCAGAAAAAGTAGACAAGGAGCTGATCAAGGTAACTGCCAACAGGAACTTAGGCTGTATACTGCCCACCATAAATGTGAGAGCAAAACGTTTTTCTCATTTAGGACAGACAGAAATAACATGAGCGGCGTCCCATAAAAGAAGCATAACTTATTACGTCTTCTAAACTCTTGATGTTGCGTCCTAGACAAAACCCTATCACATTGCATGGGTTCAGAAGTTTGTTCAAAAAGCAGCACCGCCTCTCGTGTACTTTTACGTTCACGTAAACATCGATCAATTTGAATGGCTAATGACATGGAGTCGTTAAGACCAGAGGGGACAAGAAATCCCACCATAACATCTTTCTTGGTTTCTGCTAGACCTTTCCGAAAGAGAGCAGCTAGGGCATCATCATTCCATTTAGTTACGACCGCCCACTTTCGGAACTTCTTGTAGTATAACTCCGCAGTATCCTGACCCTGGTTCAATGCCAATAAGGTCTTCTCAGCTTGATCAATAGTATTAGGTTTATCATACAACAACTCCAGGGCCTGAAAAAAATGCATCCACATTAGCCAGAATAGGATCTCCAGGTGTCAGAGAAAAAGCCCAATCCTGGGGATCGCCATGCAACAGGGAGATGACAATTTTAACCTACTGCACCGAGCTCCCCGAAGAATTAGGCTTCAAGGCAAGAAATAGTTTACAGTTATTCTTGAAATTCAAAATTTAGACCGATCCCCAGAAAACACATCAGGAATAGGGATCTTTGGTTCTACAGCAGATGATTGAGCGAGATAGGCAGAAATTCCCCGCACTTCAGCAGCGAGCTGCTCAACACGATGGGATAATTGCTTAGTCTCCATTAAAGAAAAAATCCTCCTACGGCTCCAGAGAAAAAGAGGAAAAAAAATATAAAAAAATTCTGACACTTTTTTTTTTACAATTCTTTCCTTCTTTTGAGTACCCTAGAGTCTGCGGTTAGGCTGGTGATTCTGTTATGAATGGGCCACCGAGGAGGATGGCAGGAACAGGCTAAGCCACCAGAAGACCAGAGAGGTTGGTAACTAAGCGGATTGCAGACCCCTGATCCTATCCCCACAACTAGCAGCAGCTGTGGAGCATTCCTACGATGCCTTAGACGCTTCGTCACAGCCGGAGGACTAACTAAACCTACAGACAGAAAGATGAAATCTAAACTGCCCTGGAGCAGATTCCCAAAGGAATAGACAGCTCCCAAGCATATATTGTCGGTGAGACAAGATGAGACACAAACACAGGCAGAGAACAGACTGCCCAAATGGTGGGGCCCAAGCTGTCTAGACAGGACAGGACAGAAAAGATACTGTCTGCAATCACGCACAAACCCCTGAAAAAGTCCAACACTACTGATATACAAAAAACCTGAGATCACAAGATCTCACCCCCGCTAGATCAGCACTCTGGTATAAACTGGCAGCGAAGCAAAAAGATACTAACATAACAGGGGACTGAACAAGCTGCAACATGTGAAGCAGGGCCCAGTGCTGCCCCCAGCAGGGAGCACGCTGAACCCTAGCAGCAAAACAGAAAGCAAAAAAAACACAACCAGATTAGATGCAAAGGATTAGCAAAAGAATCACTTAGCTGACCCATTCAGATCAGGCAGGGGACAAAAGAGCTCCAAATGCATACTGAGGAAATCACCAGCAACCTCCAGGAGCAGCCAGCTCAATTATATGCTCCCAGCCAGTAATCCCAGATTTCCAATTATCGTCATCAGGTGGGAAACTTCTATCCACCTGGCCAGCTCCACTACTCTCAGCAACCGCCAGAGGGAGCAGAGGGAGCTTCAGCTCAGAACTCTGAGCAAGAGAATTCACAACAGTCAGTATTGTCTTTTGCTTCCTCCCCTGCCCAGGAGCTGTGGTATAGACAGGTCAAAGAAGAGCACAGAGTTGGGATTGTTTAGTTTGCAAAAGCGAAGACTGAGAGGAGACTTAATAGCTGTCTACAAATATCTAAAGGGCTGTCACATTGTAGAAGGATCAACTTTATTCTCATTTGCACAAGGAAAGACTAGAAGCAATGGGATGAAACTGAATGGGAGGAGACACAGATTAGATGTTAGAAAAAACTTTTTGACAGTTAGAGTGATCAATGAGTGTAACAAGCTGCCACAAGAAGTGGTGAGTTCTCCTTCAATGGAAGTCTTCAAACAGAGGCTGGACAGACATCTGACTGGGATGATTTAGCAAATCCTGCTTTGAGCAGGGGGTTGGACCAGATGGCCCAGGAGGTCCCTTCCAACTCTACGATTCTTTGATTCTATGATAAGTCAGCATATGGGGAAAGAGAGCGTGGATAGGTGGGTGAGCACGTGGGGGAGAGATTCTCAATGCTGCAAAGCCTGCCCCCATATTAGTAGTGATGAGCGAGTATACTCCTTGCTTGGGTTTTCCCAAGCATGCTCGGGTGTCCTCCGAGTATTTTGGCGTACACAGAGATTTAGTTTTCGTCGCCTCAGCTGCATGATTTGCGGCTTCTGGGCAGCCTGAATATATGTGGAGATTCCCTAACAAACACGTATTTCTCACATGTATTCAGCCTGTCCAGCAGCCACAAATCATGCAGCTGCATAGACAGAAACTACGTCTCCGAGCATGCCCAAAATACTCAGAAGTCACCCGAGCATGCTCGGAAAAAACGAGCAACGAGTATACTCGCTCATCACTAATATTAACCCTTTCGCGCCAGAGCCTGTTTTTCCCTTCGTGACCGGGCCAAAGTTTTCAATTCTGACCAGTGTCACTTTATGAGGGCATAACTCTAGAATGCTTCAATGGATCCTGCTGATTATGATATTGTTTTCTCGTGAGATATTGTACTTCATGATAGTGGTAAAAATTTTTAGATATGACTTGTGCTTATTTGTTAAAGAAATCGAAATCTGACAAAAATTTAGAAAATTTTGCAATTTTCAAACTTTTCATTTTTATGCTCTTAAATCAGAGTCATATCACACAAAATAGTTAATAAATAACATTTCACACATGTCTACTTTACATCTGCACTATTTTGTAAACATAATTTTTTTTGTTAGGATTTATCATTTTTACAAAATTTACAAAACCATTTTTTTTAGGGACCACCTCACATTTGAAGTGTGTTTGGGTGGTCTATATGACAGAAAATACACAAAAGTGACACCATTATAAAAATTACACCCCTCAATGTACTCAGAAGCACATTCAAGAAGTTTATTAACCCTTCAGGTGCTTCACATGAATGAATGGAATGTGGAAGGAAAAAATAAATATTTAACCTTTTTTCACAAACATTTTACTTCAGAACCAATTTTATTTTTTTTCCCAAGTGTAAAAAGAGAAAATGAACCACAAAATTTTTTGCGCAATTTCTCCTGAATATGCCGATATCCCGTATGTGGGGCTAAACCACTGTTTGGGCACATGGCAGAGGTCAGAAAGGAAGGAGTGCCGTTTGACTTTTTCAATGCAGAATTGGATGGAATTGAGATCGGATGCCATGTTGCATTTGGAGAGTCCCTGATGTGCCTGAACAGTGGAAACCCCCCACAAGTGACCCCATTTTGGAAACTAGACCCCTTAAGGAACTTATCTAGATGTGTGGTGAGCACTTTGAGCCCCCAAGTGCTTCACAGAAGCTTATAACGTAGTCATGAAAATAAAAAAATCATATTTTTTCCACAAAAATGATCTTTTCGCCCCCAAAATTTTATTTTCCCAAGGGTAACAGGAGAAATTGTACCCCAAAAGTTGTTGTCCAATTTGTCCTTAGTATGCTGGTACCCCATATGTTGGAGAAAACTACTGTTTGGGCACACGGTGGGGCTCGGAAGGGAAGTAGTGACATTCTGGAATGCAGACTTTGATGAAATGGTCTGCGAGCGTCATGATGCGCTTGCAGAGCCCCTGATGTGCCTAAACAGTAGAAACCCCCCACAAGTGACCCCATTTTGGAAGCTAGACCCCAAGGAACTTATCTAGATGTGTGGTGAGCACTTTGAACCCCCAAGTGTTTCACTAAAGTTTATAACGTAGAGCTGTGAAAATAAAAAAATCATTTTTTTTCCACAAAAATGATCTTTTAGCCCCCAATTTTTTATTTTCACAAGGGTAACAGGGGAAATTGGACCCCAAAAGTTGTTTTCCATTTTGTCCTGAGTACGCCGGTACCCCATATGTGGGAGAAAACTACTGTTTGGACACGGTGGGGCTCGGAAGGGAAGTAGTGATGTTCTGGAATGCAGACTTTGATGGAATGGTCTGCGGGCATCATGTTGCATTTACAGAGCCCCTGATGTGCCTAAACAGTGGAAACCCCCAATTCTAATTCCAACCCTAACCCCAACACACCCCTAACCCTAATCCCAACCATAACCCTAACCACAACTCTAACCCCAACACACACCTAACCCTAATCCCAGCCCTAGCCATAACCCTAGCCCTAACCCTAGACCTAACCCTAGTCCTAACCCTAGTCCTAACCCTAACCCTAGCCCTAACCCTAGCCCTAACCCTAACTTGCGTACCTGCTTTTTTTTCTTTACTTTTTTTGTGACAAGATCGCTGCCTGGCACAGCTGTTGCCAGCAGCACTTGTCACACTATTTCTCCTCTGAACCATGCAATCTGACTCATAGTAACACCACTTCTCCTCTGATCTCGCACTGACAGGAGATCAGAGGAGAAGCAGCGTTACTGTGTGACAAGATCACTGCCTGGCACAGCTGTTGCCAGCAGCACTTGTCACAGTTTCTCTTCTGATTCCTACGATCTGACTCATAGTAATGCCACTTCTCCTCTGATCTCGCACTGACAGGACATCAGAGGAGAAACAGCGTTACTGTGTGACGAGATCGCTGCCTTGTCGCGTTACTATGAGTCAGATCACCGGGATGCAACAAGCTTTCCCACCAAGCTCTCTCATTGGCTGCTGTGACTCTGACATCATCAGGACCTGAACCAATCAGGTCTCAATGAGGTCGGGGGTCGCAGAAAGCATTGTGAGCTGGGATAAACATCGGCGCTGCACAAAGCCCAGAAAGCGCCGACGTATACCTACCGTTGGCGGTCTGGAAGCGGTTAAACCTATCACAGGCAATAACATTTTACATGCCCAAAGTAGTCACCCTAACACACAAGTCGTGCTATCCCAGTAGGAGAACTTAATAGGATCAAAAGAAATTGCAGTGATTCAAACATTCTTGATAGGGAAATTGATGAAGCTTGTTCTAGACTAAAGAAAAGAGGCTACCCTTCTTGGTCTTTAAACAGGGCCACTAACATTATTCTTACTAAAAACAGATAGGGCCTAGTTATCAAGAGAGATTCCAAAAGTCCCAAAAATCCAAAAGGAAAGGACAAAACTCTATTGTCCAATCAATATAGTCCCCAATTCAATCACATGAAAAATTTGTTATCTACAAATTGCTCCTGATATTATATCAGTATCCAACCTTATATTCTTGAACCGGACTGTGCAATAGTAGCTAAAAAAGCAACTACAATAGGTAATATAGTTTCTGCCTGCTATTTTTCTTCTCAAGACAAAGTTCAGACTTGGCTCTCCTGCAAAGGGTTCTATAGGTGAGGAGGTGATAGATGCAGAACATGTACACATGCGGTTAATAATAAAAAATTCTTTCACAATCAAAATATTTCATGTACCTATGATATAAAAAGTTTCATAAACTATAATACTTCAGATGTATTTATGTCACGGATTGCTTCATATGTCAGAAAATGTATGTGGAATGTACATCGCGTAAACTCAAGACCTGTACATCTGAAAATATTACTGACATTATCAGCACTAATAGTACAAACCTTAATATTTCGCAAGCATCCAAACATTTAATTTTACAACATAACAGAAGTATTTCATCATTCAAGGTTTTTGGTATAGATCAAGTTGATAGACATAAAAGGGGTGATAACCATATGAGAAGATTGCACACTAGGGAAGCTTTTTGGATTTAGAATCTAGATACCTGTGTTCCTTTTGGGTTGAACATGCGCAAGGAAATCATGTTCTATAATTAATATTATTTATCTCATTATTACATGTTATGGTATTTTATCATCTTGCATATGATTTTAATCTTTTACCTTTTCTTCCCCCTATTTTTGCCTATGTACAATTCTTTGCACTTTTGGGGATTGAAGACTGTTTGGCAAATACAGTCACGTTATGCGTCCACCCAACAGACATCACATGATCTGAGCACTACACCTGTTTGTAATAACTGCAGGTATATAGGGTTGATTGCCCTCTGTAAAGGGAGCTGTTACAAATAACGGCAGAGTTGCATTAGAAATGCATTGCATTGCCTTCTACCCCCTACCCTATACTTGTCAAAGATGTATTTTTAACCATTTTCTACAAATTAACGCATTGATTTTACCTGGAGCTGGACACCAATTTCTTTTTTCCCATGCCATCTCAATGTACCCTGGCTAATGCACTGGCCAACAAGGACACTAGCAGCACCACTGCAGATGGTAACATACAGGAGAAGAGACAAACAAGGACAGCAAAGAAAAAGGAAGAAATACTCAGCTTCAGGCTCTGCTGCTAAGCTCCACAGCAGCAAAATTACACAAGGAATCTAAGCTCCCACAGAAGCAACACCACCGACACAGGAGAGCTCCTCACTCCTAACTGGTATGCATAGAAGAACTCTATTACCGACAATCAGCTGATGGGTCATGTGACTATGTAAAGGAAGGAGGAAGTGGTTACCAGCCAGCATCAGCTGACCAACCTAAAATAACAGCCAGCAAGAGACAGACATTAACTCTTGCGGGACTGAAAGGAAAAAACATTTAAATTTCAGCAGAACCTGAGCTTCCATGAATCCCATAATGAATCATGAAATCGTCGCTGCTGTCACAGTCACTGCAACATATGCAAAGTAGAATGCCACCATATCAGAACTTCACAAACCCAATGGTTAATGGGTAGGCTGAAAGACATCTGTTGTGATTCAAATTGTTGTAGTGAGCACACCGCAACTGTGCTTTCTACAGCAGTGCATCCATGCTGGGATAGTGGCGGAGAAGATGCTGTACCACCAGGATGAGGATGTGAGCCATGCAAGGCATATGTGTGAGGTTGCTCTGGCATAGTGCCACCACCAGATTTGCACTGTTATTGCACACAGCCTTCCCTGGCTTTTAGGTAAGTGGAGACAGCCATTGTTCTAACTCAGCCTGGATAGCTGTCCATAACTCTTGAGCTGTATGACTGTGATCTCCTAGGCATATTATTTAAACACTACCTGATTGTGGCGAGCCCAGGCAGCACAGTATGGAGGTGGGGAGAATTCTCTCTGTACTGTTGAAACATGTGTCTCATTAAGTGAGGGGTAAAGGGCGCAGATGGAGGCCCTTGAGGAGGTGGAGGAGCCAGAAGCAGTGACGGAAGTGTTAGATGCAGACGTTTGTCCCTCAAGCCTTGGGGATTCCAAGACTTGTGGAGCAGCCCCTTAACCACCTGCTTTTACAGTCACTAGTCACGCAGTACCCAGTCAGTTAGATATAACGCCCCTGGCCATGTTTGCTCATCCAGGTCTCAGTGGTGATATGCACCCTGGCAGTCATAGATTTTCTCAAGGAATGGGTGGTGTATGTGACATGCCAGTGTAGAGCAGGCACAGCTTTCTTATAGAAGTAATGGTGACTGGGCAACTGATACTGGGGAACTGTGATGGCCATCAACTTTCAGAAACCATCTGTATCCATCAAGTGGAAAGGTAACATTTCCATGGCCAACAAAGAAATGGTGGAGTTCATGCTCTTAGCTTTGGCCATTGTAGGAGGATACATTCTTTTACGTGACCACAACTGTGGGTCCAAAGGCTGGCTGCTGTGCTGAGAGGGGGAAGAGTAGGGTGAGCAGGAAAAACTGCTGGACTGTGAGTGAGGTGCAGGTAGAGATGTTATATTGAATTGAGAAAGATGTGTTGTGCTCTGTGAAACAAAAACAGAAGGCATTTCCACTTCCCTAACAGATGACAGGCTCTCACTCCGACTGTAGGGGATAAACAAGTGGAAGTTCTGCAGATGGAGACTTGTGTGAGAACACTTGGCATGGTGACAGAGGAGGGAGAAGCAGAAGATGAGGTTAATGGGATGGCCAGTGGTAAGCGAGACCAGCTAGTCTGCATTTTAGCCCAGTGTGATTCCCCGACTAAAGCATGTTGGTCGCGCATGTGCTAGTTCATGCATGTAGTAGTAAAATTATTGCAAATTTTGCCTTTACTGAGTCTTTTTTTTGCAAAGTTGGGTCATCCTTTCAGGTCTCAAAAAAGGCAGAGTCTAGGGCAAACCTTGCCACCTTGGTGAACTGCAGTCTCGCGACCAATGCTGGGGCTGAGGATGCAGTGCTTGTCATGTTTGCATCACTCTGTGTCTATGTGGCAAGCTGCAACATAATATCCTTTTCTTCCTCCTCCCCATAGTTCCATACATTCAGTTGGGCAGTTGGAGAGTTGTGATGCAGTGTGAAACAAGGGTAATTGGGGTGCCACTTCTGAGGACTGTACTGTGTGTGATGTTAATTTGAAGGAACACCGTTTTTGCCAAAATTATTTTGATTAGCAAATAGGGCCTCCTCGCTGAACCCCAATATTAGGCCTAATGATTTTGATTAGCCAATGGGGCCTCTTGATTCCTTTCTGCAACTCAGTTTTAGCCCAAACGATTTGGATTAAGTTATTAAAAAAAAATTACACTTCTCCGCTCTTCTGACCTAGATGACACATCCCCTCCTTCCATAAAACATGTCCCCCTGCTCGTCATACAGTCTCACTATCCTAGACAAAGTCAAAACAAAAGCGTTAGTGAAAACGCGATCATTTACCGATCTTTGACTGAATTTTGCCGACTTCAAGCAAAAATGCTTGGGAAACCGAACACGAATCAAAATGTGCTACATTTGTCTCAAATTTAAGATTGACAAACATCCTGCCACATTGCACCCCACATGATTTTGCAAGCAATGTACAGTGGAAACACCTGTAAAAAAACAGAAGGTCAAGAAGAGCTGATTGAAAGTAGAAAGGGCTGAGAGATGAGTATAAGAGTTTATACTTTTTCTTAACTTTTTCCAGGTTTCAGAATCCAGCAAGATGACATAGTAATCCTACTAATATGTTACATATTCTTTTTGTCTGTATGTTTCCATACATGGTACTTTGAGATGGTAGAATTCATTGATCAGGTTCAATGTCAACATAAAATAAAGAGTGATGTGACCTGGAAAGAGTGAATGTAGAATAGATTTTTTAGCTTAGTTTATATCTGATACATACTAAGATTCAGCAATAATACCCATTTATCTAGCATTACAAAAACATACAGAAATCTAGTGAGATGGGGCAACTAAACTGCATATCTTGGAAAACACTTAGCCTGAGGGTCATGGCACAGCAGGGAAGACTAATGGTCCCATTTCACATAGCGACGCTCAAGCGATCCCGACAACGATATGACCTGGTAAGGATCGCTGGTGCGTCGCTACATGGTCACTAGTAAGCTGTCAAACAGGCATATCTAATCAATGATGCAGCAATGATATGGCGATCTGTATAATGACCTCGGCGGTCGTTGGGACCTTGTCACACAGCAGCTATTCTGACGACTCACACCTGCGTCCCAGAGTTCTGTGTCGCTAACGAGGTCGTTCGTCGGCGTCAAACACAGTGATGCATGCTGCCCAGCGGGATGCCAACGATCAAAAAATGGCCTAGGACATTCGAGCATGATCAGCGATATCCAGTGGGGGGCCGGTCGCCGCTATGTTTCACACGTATCGAGATCGCTGGCTAAGTTGCTGTTGCGTCACAAAACCTGTGACGTTTCAGTGAACTCGCTAATGATCTCGTTATGTGAGATGGGGCCTTAAGGCAACACACTATGTTGGATGGCAAACAAGTCTCTAAATAACAGTTCATAATGCATACAGCAAACCAGGAGGTCTGAGCAGCAGATGCAAGTTGTAAAAATCACAAGACTTTGAATCGATGATTGAAGCTGAAAGAATAGAATGATGGTAAAGTTCAAGACAAGCGACAACAGAAGACAACATTAAAATTGAAGGTTTTTTTAAAGCACAATGTCGGTCATCATTAGAACACATGATCTGCTAAACTTTTTTTCTGAACTTTGTTAGTACTTCTTTCTGTTGGGTAGATGAATTGTAATGCTATTTTTTCTCTGTGCGCCACATACATGCACAGCACTCAGTCAGCTATACTAATATCTTGATGCTACTTAGGACCAGTTGTTGTCCAGATGTCTGATGATCCACTGTATTGAACCTTTCTGCCCAATGAATTATCCTTGAGGTGATAAAGGGTTATACAGGATATTCTAGGGGCAGTCAACATTTGAGTGGGGCGCCAGTTGCATGTTACATAACTGTCAGGCAGCTATATTATAGGGTTTGTTAGGAGCATCTGTCATCTGACTGTCGTATCTGATATTTCAGGGATAGACGACATCTGCGTGGGGACGCCAACTGTGTATATTTATAGCGTCCCTACTCTCACAGTCAGGAAGCTATACTACAGGGTTTTTTCAAAACCTCTGTTTGTTTTAGTCTATCATTTGACTGTGTTATGCTATGGGTCTGTAGTTCTTCATTTTTAGAACCTTCTCCTTATACTAATTTGCATGACTGCTGTATTAGACTACAGCATTTCAAGGACAGACCATGTTGAGTGAGGGTGCAAGTTTCATTTAGTTAGGGTGCGAATTCTGTGGTCAGGCAGCATCTGAGATAATATACATGTAGGATGTATATATCGCTGCTGAAACCTATCTTCTAAATTAGCTTGCACACCAACTGCTGGTAGTGTGCATTTTTGTACATAGTAAATCATTTTGTTTTAATTAATCTAATAAAAGTAACAGTTTAGGGAGTATATATACAGTGGGTCCGGAAAGTATTCTGACCCCTTTAAATTTTTCACTCTTTATTTCATTGCAGCCATTTGGTAAATTCAAAAAAGTTCATTTTTTTTCTCATTAATGTACACTCTGCACCCCATCTCGACTGAAAGAAGCAAAATTTAGAAATTTTAGCAAATTTATTAAAAAAGAACACCTGAAATATCACATGGTCATAAGTATTCAGACCCTTTGTTCAGACACTCATATTTAAGTCACATGCTATCCATTTCCTTGTGATCCTCCTTGAGATGGTTCTATTCCTTCATTGGAGTCCAGCTGTGTTTAACAAAGAGTGAATACTTTCCATACCCACTCTTTGGTTAGTCACCGTTGTCAGTGAGGCACGCTTGTAAAACCGGTTGTGGACCACAGCAAAGGAGGCAGCATTGGGGTAAGGGAGCGACAGGCAACTCTGGAGTCAAAACAGTTGCCTAATTGTGAGACGATGCATCTGTATAAGTAATTTTTATTGAGATTACTGTGGCTATAACAATTTTTTTTATTTCAATTAGTACTAATTGTAATGTACTTATTATTATTATTTGCAGAACACTATACCACATAAAAACTAATCAAATCTACAGAAAATACTTAACCATTTGAATGACATTCAATTAAACAGTTTTTCTGGTGCAGAAGGGTGCAAAAGGATTGTTTTGCTTCATTTTTCTTTCAATAATTTAGGGAAGTCTATACAGTAGTTCTAAAAAAATTTCACTCCTGGTAACAAGCTCATGTTTTGTTCTACTACAAGATTTAATCTCAGTAACTTTAATGGTGTATATTATTTAATTGTGCATATTGATAAATATTGTTTTATTTCAAAGTGAATTAAATCAATGAGATCTATATTGCTAAGAGTTAGATAACAGGAGAATAATTACATGAATTACTCACCATATTAATCTAACGCAATTACAGTCAATTAGTCTTAGATTTAATCAATAGTAGAGCACCCATGACCAGTCAAGGTGTTTCAAGTGATTGTAGCAAAATTAAATCTGTATCTTTGTATTTCCTGGAATAAAGGACACCACAAAGACAAGAGAACATACCAATCAAGCCTGTGATTTTTGAAGGTTATTTGAAAGAACTTGTTTGGTAAAGAGTACAAGAAAAGTCATTGAATGTCACTCAAAATATAGTTAACTTAGTCACTGAAATAGACTATAATAAAGCTATAAACTTGTCCATGATAGGCTGTCTTCAAAAACAATGCAAAGAGGGTGCTAGTGACAGGGGCACTAATTACAAGCTGCTGGAATAGTCAGTTATTGTTTTGGTAGTGTACCAGTGACAACTGTATGGTATATAAATATAAATTTCTAATGATTTGTTGGTTATAGTTTCCTACATTGTATGTGTAAGATCATGAAATGATTACTATTATTATTTACTTACCTTCCAGGACACTTTCCTTGTAAAAGTTTGAAAGATTAAAAATTTCTGTCCTTGTTGATTTTGAAGGGGTAAAAAAAAGAAAACGGATGCACATGTTAAAGGGTTTGTCCATCTTTATGGACAATTTTTCTTCCTTATTTAAATGCATGCGGCTAAATGTCATTTTTGTATTTAGGTTTCATTAAACATTTTGCACATTTTGCCTCCTAAGGCCTCTGTATTACACTGTATATTGCTATCTGCAGAAGGAGTTGATGGGGTGGGCCACATTATCCTTATATTTACTCCGTTTACTCCTTTACAATATCTGCAGTACATTTACAGTGCTGCAAGAGGTGCATTCCTGCAAACCGCTGTACGTGTATGGCGTGATGACAGCACAAGCTCACTCTGAGTAACAGTGCGTTCAAAGGTGAGTGTCAGTGCTATATGAGTGCTGATTCACCTCTGCCTGTGTCTAAAGGTACTGTCACACTAAGCGATATCGCAAGCAATATCCCTATAACTTGTGACTAGAGTTGAGCGAAACGGGTCGAAAAATTTCAAAAGTCGCCGACTTTTGGCAAAGTCGGGTTTCATGAAACGAAACCCGACCCTAGGATGAGGTCGGCCACGAGGTCGGCGACTTACGCGCCAAAGTCGCGTTTCAAAAGTTTGTTTTGCGCTCTTTTTCAGCCAATCAGGATCCACGGACACTGTGGGCAACGTGATGACATAGGCAGGGGTCACCACCATCTTTCAGAAGGGCATGCAAGTGATTGGCTTGCTTTGGTGGGCGTCACAGGGGGTATAAAAGGGCGTGCACGCCGACCGCCATCTTACTTCTGCCGATCTCAGTATAGGGAGAGGTTGCTGCTGATTCTGTAGGGAGAGCGTTAGGCACGGAAGAAGACAAAAAAACTGATTCTGCTGCTAGCGATTTGGCCTGCACAACACACCAGTCACAGTGTGTGCAGTGCAAGGGGAGGCTATATAGTGGTGTATCAGTGGTGTTGGTTGTTGGGCTGCCTTCTAAGGCTTCCTGACATTCCTGCATTGCTGTTTACCCACTGCTCCGCAAACTGCTTTTTTAAAAGCAATCCCAATTTTTTTTTTTGTCCTGCTGAGAAGAATAAAAAACTGCTTCTGCTGCTAGCAATTTGGCCTGCACAACACACCAGTCACTGTGTGTGCAGTACAAGGGGAGGCTATATTGTGGTGTATCAGTGGTGTTGGTTGTTGGGCTGCCTTTTAAGGCTTCCTGACAGGCTGGCATTGCTGTTTACCCACTGCTCTGCAAACTGCTTTTTTAAAAGCAATCCAATCTCCCTTATCCTCTAGTCACTTTTGTCACAGCTGTGCCATCGAGCCTGTCACATAACGCTCAGATATTCATTGGGCCTCACACAATCCAAAAGTGTCCAGTGTCCAAAAGTGTGTGCAGAGATTCAAAATCTCCCTTATCCTCTAGTCACTTTTGTCACAGCTGTGCCATCGAGCCTGTCACATAGCGCTCAGATATTCATTGGGCCTCACACAATCCAAAAGTGTCCAGTGTCCAAAAGTGTGTGCAGAGATTCAAAATCTCCCTTATCCTCTAGTCACTTTTGTCAAAGCTGTGCCATCGAGCCTGTCACATAGCGCTCAGATATTCATTGGGCCTCACACAATCCAAAAGTGTCCAGTGTCCAAAAGTGTGTGCAGAGATTCAAAATCTCCCTTATCCTCTAGTCACTTTTGTCACAGCTGTGCCATCGAGCCTGTCACATAGCGCTCAGATATTCATTGGGCCTCACACAATCCAAAAGTGTCCAGTGTCCAAAAGTGTGTGCAGAGATTCAAAATCTCCCTTATCCTCTAGTCACTTTTGTCACAGCTGTGCCATCGAGCCTGTCACATAGTGCTCAGATATTCATTGGGCCTCACACAATCCAAAAGTGTCCAGTGTCCAAAAGTGTGTGCAGAGATTCAAAATCTCCCTTATCCTCTAGTCACTTTGGTCACAGCTGTGCCATCGAGCCTGTCACATAGTGCTCAGATATTCATTGGGCCTCACACAATCCAAAAGTGTCCAGTGTCCACAAGTGTCTGCAGAAATTCAAAATCTCCCCTGTCCTATAGACACCTTGTACCTTGTTTTACATTACTATATAGTTTGTTGGATTTTGTCTACATTTCTACCAAAAATGAGGAAGGCTGGTGGAAGAGGCCGTGGAATTGGGCGGGGGTTGGCAGCTGGTAATGATGGTGTTGGTGGTGGATCTGATGGTAGTGGCAAGAGCAAAATAGGACCGAATGCAGGAGGTGTTGAGCCTGCGTCATCGTCTGGCTACATAAGGCCTCGAACGCTTAGTTTTCTAGGAGTTGGCAAACCGCTTTTAAAGCCAGAGCATCAGGAAAAAGTTTTGTCTTACATTGCTGACTCAGCCTCCAGCTCTATCGCCTCCTCTTCTTCAGTTGTAAAAAGTAAAAGCACTGAGTCATCATTGGAGGCTCATGTTCATGAACCACACCTTTCCTTGTGTCCTTCACCCCAACCAAGATTGAAGGATGACGCAGGCCATACTACTGATTACTCCATGGAGCTGTTTTCACATACCATGCCTGGATTATCAAGTGAAATGGTGAATTACCCAGGCCAAGATGAATCTGACATGGAGTGCACTGATGCACAGCCGCTGATGGATGATTCTGCTGGTACATTCACTCAGAGCACTACATTGTCCTCGCAGTGTACAGAGCCAGATTCTGACCCTGATGAGACTCAGGTGCCCCTTCCCGCACACTATACCACCATACACGGTGACACAGAGGAAGGTGCACATGACATAGAAGAGGAGGTGATGGATGACCCAGTTGTTGACCCAGATTGGCATCCATTGGGGAAGAGGGTGCTGCTTCCAATAGCTCAGATGAGGAGCATCCACAGCAGACATCGACATCGCAACAGCTGTTATCTGGCAGGCCTGGAGCACTCCAAAGACAGGTTCCAAACATCAAAAGAGTTGCTGGACAGCTTGTCCAGAGGGTCAAAAGATCACAGCGTGCTAGGCCGCAAAATGTCTGCCAAAGTAGGAAGAGTGCAGTGTGGCACTTTTTTGAACAAAATCCTCATGATCAGGCCAAGGTTATCTGTAAGAAGTGCGCAAAGACCTTTAGCCGAGGGAAAAATCTGAAAAATTTGAATACCAGTTGCATGCTTAGACATTTAACCAGCATGCACTTGCAAGCGTGGACACAACACCAAACCTCAAGTGCCACATGTGCAACTGATCACAACGAAGGTAGTCAGCAACGCTACATTGTTTCCCCCACTGTAAGCCCACCAGTTAGCACAGCAGCAAATGTTGAGGTGTCATTGCAAGGCCACAGCAGTCAGGGAATCCCACTGTTATATCAACGAAAGACTGATTCTAGGCCATCAGAAAGAACACCAACTCCATCACCATCATCAACCCTCTCTCAGTCCGCCCTGTCCACCGCTACTTCCACCATATGCAGCTCTCAAGTCCAGCTCACCCTCCCAGACACTATGAGTAGGTCAAGAAAGTACTCAGTCTCTCATCCGCGTACACTGGGTTTGAACGCCCACATTGCCAAACTAATCTCGTTTAAGATGATGCCACTTCGGTTGGTGGAAAGCACAGCTTTCCGCGAACTCATGGCCTATGCAGTACCACGCTATGACCTACCCAGTCGCCACTTCTTCTCTCGCAAAGCCATCCCAGCCCTCCACCATCATGTGAAAGACCGCATTGTCCATGCACTCAAGCAGTCAGTGAGCGGAAAAGTGCACCTCACAACTGATGCATTGTCCAGTCGGCATGGCCAGGGCCGTTACGTGTCCATCACTGCGCACTGGGTTAATGTGGTGGATGCAGGGTCCACAGGGGACAGCGGTGGTGGGACAGTGCTGCCTAGCCCACGGTATAGGAAACAGTTGGCTGTAGGCGTTCGACCTTCCTCCTCCTCCTCCAGAAGCGAAAGCTCGTCCACAGAGCGCAGTCGTACGAGCACTCCATCTGCAGCTGCCACTGTTGCACACGATGTGTCCGCCTATCGAGCAGCTAGTGGAAAGCATCAGCAGGCTGTGTTGCAGATGATGTGTTTGGGCAACAGACACACCGCCGAGGTGCTGGCCGAGTACTTGAAGCGACAAACTGAGTCATGGCTGGGCAGTGTACATCTTGAGGCAGGCAAGGTAGTTAGTGATAACGGCCGTAATTTTGTGGCAGCCATAGCCCTTTCAAAACTCAGCCACATACCTTGCTTGGCTCACACCTTGAACCTGGTGGTGCAGTGCTTCCTCAAAAATTATCCGGAGTTAACAGCCCTGCTCCAGAAGGTGCGAAGACTGTGCGCGCACATCCGACGGTCGCCTGTACACTCCATTCGTATGCAGAAGCTGCAGCGATTGCTCCACCTTCCCAACCACCGCCTCATTATCGACATTGCAACAAGGTGGAACTCCACCCTGCACATGGTGGAGCGGCTGTGCGAGCAGAGGCAGGCCATAATGCATTTGTGGGAGGATACACGGCCAGGCACTTTGAGAACAGACATGGAGTTGACAGGTGTGCAGTGGTCGAAGCTGAAAGACCTCTGTAAAGTCCTTCAGTGTTTTGAGGAATGCACACGGCTGGTAAGCGCAGACGACGCCATCCTAAGCATGAGCATCCCACTTATGCGTCTGCTCATGCAAACTTTGACGCACCTTAAGGAGCAGGCGTCTGCAGCCAATGTTGATGAGGAGGAAGAGGAGGAGGGAATCCTTGATGACATTCAGCCATTGTCTGCTCAGGGACCTCTCCTGGACGAGGTGGAGGAAGAAGAGGAGGAGGAGGAGGAGGAAGATGGGGATGATTACTTAGGGGAGGAGGATTCATCTCGTGGGGCAAGTGAAAAGGTTGGCGTGGCAAGGTCTGGTACAGGGTTTGTGCGTGACTGGAGGGATGTGGATTTGCCAGAAAGTGCTCCTCCAACCAGCACTCGCAGTGCATCATTGACACCGGGAACATTGGCCCACATGTCAGATTATGCCTTGCAGATCCTAAAAAGGGTCCCACGCATTGCCAAAATGATGAACGATGACGACTACTGGTTGGCCAGCATCCTGGATCCACGCTATAAAGGCAAATTACAAAACATCATGCCACAGGAGAACCTTGACCTAATATTGGCTAATAAACAAGCATCTCTGGTAAATCGGTTGCTTGAGGCATTCCCAGCACACAGCAGCGGTGATGGTTCTCACACGAGCCGTACGGGCCGGGGGCAGCTTGGCAGAGGTGTTCGTGGTGCACACAGCAGAAGTGGCGTTGGAGACAGGGGTTTCATGACAATGTTGTGGACTGATTTTTCAAGTACCGCTCACACAACTGGTAATACTGCATCGATGGAAAGTGACAGGAGACAGCAGTTGTCAACTATGGTTACAAACTACTTTTCCTCCCATATCGATGTTCTCCCACACAGGTCATTCCCCTTTGACTATTGGGCCACTAAACTGGACACCTGGCCTGAATTGGCACAATATGCCTTACAGGAGCTCGCTTGCCCAGCTGCAAGTGTGCTATCGGAAAGAGTCTTCAGTGCAGCTGGATCAATCCTGACAGAAAAAAGGACCTGTCTGTCAACCTAAAATGTGGATGATCTAACCTTCATTAAAATGAACCACGCATGGGTTTCCAAGGATTTTGTCCCACCTTCCTCTGATGACACATAGGGTGACAGAAAAATGGCTTGCTTTGGTCCACCTCTTCCTGGGACTTGACCTATTTCACCTTTTGCATCAGCTGAATGTCCAACATCAACATATGCCACTTTCTAAAACTCCCTAACTGTGCTGCCTCCCCCCCCCATGGCCGGGGTCACCACCTAGCGCACGACACCGTGCGAGTGCCGTTGCCCTGGACAGGTGGGTAGGCCGACTCTTGGGCGCGGGCACTGGTACAGGGTCCTTCATAGTGCAATCAAGTGTCTCTGACGGTGGTGGTGCACACCCGCCATCAGACACACCGCCGTACTATGAGGGGCCCAGTGCCAGTACCGACGCCCACGAGTGGGCCCCCCTTGCTTGGGCAGGGCCCCAGCATTTGCAATCTTTACCTCTCCCTGCTCCTCCACTGTGTAGTCTGGGCCGTCAAATCCATACTGTGCCTGACACCGTCTGAGCCTGCCTCCTGAGACATATATTTTGAATGTGTACGCTATCCATACATGTTATCCGGGGAAACGGTACCCTTTCTAACCTTTGTGCAATCACGTGCAATCCATACTGGGCCTAACACCGTCTGAGCCTGCCTCTTGAGACATATATTTTGAATGTGTACGTTATCCATACATGTTATCCGGGGATACGGTACCCTTTCTAACCTTTGTGCAATCACGTGCAATCCATACTGTGCCTGACACCGTCTGAGCCTGCCTCCTGAGACATATATTTTGAATGTGTACGCTATCCATACATGTTATCCGGGGAAACGGTACCCTTTCTAACCTTTGTGCAATCACGTGCAATCCATACTGGGCCTAACACCGTCTGAGCCTGCCTCTTGAGACATATATTTTGAATGTGTACGCTATCCATACATGTTATCTGGGGATACGGTACCCTTTCTCACCTTTGTGCAATCACGTGTAATCCATATTGGGCGTGAGAACGGCTGGCGAGCTGTTAAGCAAGATACAGCACCTGTGGTTTGCACACGTAAGTTTTTCATTTTTTCAGGAATGACGGTTAGGCCTAATTCTGGAACTGCGGTTGACCTGCACTTACTGGGAAATCATTGTTCGCGGGTAATAATTGTAATCAGTGATCCCCATCACTAACGTTGTTCAGCGGGTTATCTGCACCTGTAAGCGACAAACGCTGGCCTTTTCAGTGTAGCGCACATGCAGCCACGGACATGTAAGGGCATGACACACCAGTTATTGGCCAATCTCATGTGCCAGAGCCTCACGTGTCCCTCTAGTAAGCCGGACTCGGACCGCGGGGCATGACGGAGTCTCGTTCGTTAACGGAATTAAGCTTGCAATGTGTGCATCTGTTCTGTAGCTGGCATGGTTGAGGTTTCCCAGGTGGAGTCGAATTTAACCGTAGGCTCCACTCCTGGTGGTGCCCTTCTGGACATTCCTTTAAGGTTCAGCTTTGCAACCATACTGCCCACGTAAAACAAACACTTTGCCTTCATGAACGCTGTTTGGAGGGTCATGACTCGTGGGAATAACGCCGCCCAATCAGTTAACCTGCTAGAGAGATCCTTCGTTGCTCCCAAGCATGACATCACACTCCCTAGGAAGAAGGTAATGCCACTGTGGCGACCGTACTCCTGGGGGCGACACAAGTGCACTGATGCCCAGCCACTGCTCGATGAATCTGCTGGTACATTGACCCAGACCACTACATTCCCCTCGCACGCTACACGACCTGAATCTGACCCTGATGAAACTCAGGTTACCCTTCCCATATACAGTTCCATCTTACACGGTGACAAAGAGGAAGCTGCAGATAAAAGTGCAGGTTCGGCCCACCCGCCATCAGACACACCACCGTACTATCAGGGGCCCTGTGCCAGCGCCGTCGCCAACGAGTGGGCCCCCCCCTGCTTGCTCAGGATCACAGCACTTGCAAGGTTGAAATACTGTGCAGTGAGATGGAAGATGGGGACGACGAGGAATCCAGACAAGTACAGGGATTCCCTAGCGAGGAGACTTATTTGATTGTTTTCAATGTTAGGACAGCAATTTTTGGGGAGCACTATACTCTGGAGAATGATAGATGGGGCCCACCATACACTGGAACATTCCAAAGGTGGACATCAGACACTGGAGCAGTATTTACAGGGCCCATTATACACTAGAGCATTAGAAATGGGGCCCATTATGTTTGGAACATTATTTGGGCCCATAAGACAGTGGAGCTTCATCCATGGGGACCAACATATACTGTAGCATTATGTGGAGCTCATCATATACTGTTTCAAACATTATATGGGACCAATGATTCTGTATGGAGAAATAGATGGGCCTCGTCATGAGATGTAAAAAGTGAGGTATTTTTCATTGTACTATACCGCTATTTCTCTGCCGTATCGGAGCATGATGAGTTGTGGTATGTGTTAAAGGGGCGCTCTTTCGCCCAGGGCACATGAAAACCTGCAGCCAGCCCTCCCCCCCCCACAACTTTAGCCAAATAACCCCCATTTTTCAGTGCGTATCTTGTATTATGAAGTTAATTAAGGTTGACAAGCTTAAGTAAGAAGAATTGATGCTTTTGGCATTCAAATGGACACTGTAGGTGTGTTTCCTGTCCTCCTCTCACTGCCGACTTTTATTCCCCATTGATTTACATTGGGTTTCGTGTTTCGGGACGACCCCGACTTTTCCCTATAATCGGACGATCTTGCTCGACCCGACTTTTGGAAAAGTCGGGTTTCACAAAACGAAACGCGACCCTAAAAAAACAAAAGTCGCTCAACTCTACTTGTGACGTTATAGCGATATTGCTAGCGATATCGCTGTGTCTGATACTTACCAACGACCGCTCCCCAGCTGGTTAACGCTGATCGAGAGAGAACGTTCAGGACCGCTTCTCGTCATCAGCTTCCTGTGGCGCTTCCTGCTGTGACGACGAGCGACGCGTGGAGCCGGGCGGGAGGACGCAGGATCGCCTGGTGTGACAGGTAAGTAGCGACCCCCGTCCCCAGCGATGTCACTGGTGAGATCTGTGTGGCAGCTCACTAGCGACCACTTAGTGATGTACCAGCGATCCTGACCGCGTCATATCGCTGGTCGGGAACGCTGGTACATCGCTAAGTGTGACAGTACCTTTATTCACTGATCTAATGCCCTGCAATGCCAAAGCATTGCAGAGTATTAGGTAAGTGATCAAGTCAGGAAAAGGTGATGATCCTTGCTGGGACAAGGTAAAAAAGTTTAAATTTTTTTTTAAATATTAAAAAGAAAAAGACAAAATGCAAAAAAAATCTAATAAATACATATAATTATGTAAAAACAAAAACAAATAAAGTAAACATATTTGGTATTGTTGCATCTGGAACAACTTGACCTATAAAACTGTCCCACTAGTAGAGATGACCAAACTTTTCAAGATTCGGTTCAGCTCGGCGAATGCCCCGATGTTCACCGAACATGTTCATCGAATGGTTTGCCAAACATTCCAGAGCCCCATTGAATTCAATGGGAGGCAAACTGAAACATATAGACAGCACCTTCAGGAGGGGGGCAAAAGTTATCAAAACAGCTCGATTAGGAGCAGATGCTAGGAAAAGTGGCATTAATTAACACAGAGTACAAATAGAAAAATTACTGTTAATTATTATCATAGCACCATTTATTCACATGTGAAAAGGGGTATACATAGAAAACAACAATTACAATAATCTTAAACAAAAACGAGTCTCTGAACTGCACAGGAGGAGAGAGGACCCTGCCTGCGAGGGCTCACAATCTACAAGGGATGGGTGAGGATACAGTACACTGTGTGCAGAATTATTAGGTAAATGAGTATTTTGATCACATCATCCTTTTTATACATGTTGTCCTACTTCAAGCTGTATAGGCTTGAAAGCCAACTGCCAATTATATAAATCAGGTGATTTGCATCTCTGTAATGAGGAGGGGTGTGGTCTAATGACATAATCAACATCCTATATAAAGTGTGCTTAATTATTAGGCAACTTCCTTTCCTTCGGCAAAATGGGTCAGAAGAGAGATTTGGCAGACTCTGAAAAGTCAAAAATTGTGAGATGTCTTGCAGAGGGATGCAGCAGTCTTGAACTTGCCAAACTTTTGAAGCGTGATCACTGAACATTCAAGCGTTTCATGGCAAATAGCCAACAGGGTCGCAAGAAGCGTGTTGATAAAAAAAGGCGCAAAATAACTGCCCAGGAATTGAGGAAAATCAAGCTTGAAGCTGCCAAGATGCCATTTGCCCCCAGTTTTGCCATATTTCAGAGCTGCAACGTTACTGGAGTATCAAAAAGCACAAGGTGTGCCATACTCAGGGACATGGCCAAGGTAAGGAAACCTGAAAATCAACCACCTTTCAACAAGAAACATAAGATAAAACATCAAGACTGGGCCAAGAAATATCTTAAGACTGATATTTTTAAGGTTTTATGGACTGATGAAATGAGAGTGACTCTTGATGGGCCAGATGGATGGGCCCGAGGCTGGATCAGTAAAGGGCAGAGAGCTCCACTCCGACTCTGACGCCAGCAAGGTGGAGGTGGGGTATTGGTATGGGCTGGTATCAAAGATAAACTTGTGAGACCTTTTCGGGTTGAAGATGGAGTGAAGCTCAACTCCCAGACCTACTGCCAGTTTCTGGAAGACACCTTCTTCAAGCAGTGGTACAGGAAGAAGTCAATATCGTTCAAGAAAAACATGATTTTCATACAGGACAATGCTCCATCACATGCATCCAAATACTCCACAGTGTGGCTGCCCAGTAAAGGTCTAAAAGAAGAAAAAATAATGACATGGCCCCCTTGTTCGCCTGATCTGAACCCCATAGAGAACTTGTGGTCCCTCATAAAATGTGAGATCTACAAGGAGGGAAAACAGTACACCTCTCGGAATAGTGTCAGGGAGGCTGTAGTGGCTGCTGTATGCAATGTTGATCGTAAACAGTTCAAGCAACTGACAGAATCTATGGATGGAAGGCTTTTGAGTATCACTGTAAAGAAAGGTGGCTATATTGCTCACTGATTTTTTTTGTTTTGTTTTTAAATGTCAGAAATGTTTATTTCAACATTTTGTGTTGTTATATTGGTTTACCTGGTGAAAATAAACAAGTGAGATGGGTGTATATTTGGTTTTTATTAAGCTGCCTAATAATTCTGTACAGTAAGTTACCTGCACAAACAGATATCCTCCTAAGATAGCCAAATCTAAAAAAAACCCACTCCAGCTTTCAAAAATATTAAGCTTTGATATCTATGAGTCTTTTGGGTTGATTGAGAACATAGTTGTTGTTCAATAATAAAGAGAATCATCTCCAATACAACTTGCCTAATAATTCTGTACACAGTGTAGTTGAGGGTAGAGTTAGTCATGCAGTGGTATAGTGGAGTGTGGTTTACTGCAGTTTGTATGCTTGTTGGAAGAGGTAGGTTTCTTTTGAAGGTTTCCTCGGTAGCTGAGAGTCTGATATGCTGGGGTAGAGAGTTCCAGCGTAGGGGAGATGCATTGGACAAATCTTGTATGTGATTGTGGGAAGAGGAGATAAAAGGGAAGTAGAGAAGGAGATTTTGTGAAGATCGCAGGTTTTGTGAAGGTACATACTGGGAGACTAGGTCACAGTTGTAAAGAGGAGACAGATTTTGGATGGTTTTGCATGACAGAATTAGGGTCTTGAACTGGAGTCTCTGGAAAATGGGAACCAGTGCAGGGATTGACAGAGGGGAGTAGCCAGGGAATAGCGGGGTGACAGATGGATTAGTTGGCCAGCAGAGTTTAGAATAGATTAGAGGGGTGTGAGAGTGTTAGAAGGGAGGCAACAGAGCAGAAGGTTGGAGTGATCTAGGCAAGAGATGATGAGGGCATGCACCAGTGGTTTTGAAGATTCATTGTTGACGAATGTGATTCCGGAGATATCTTGGAGTTGGAGCTGGCAGGATGTGGAAATGGCTTGGATCTCAAATTTTAAGGAGAGATCAGAGTCAAGCTTGCAGGACTGGGGAGAGTGTGCAGCCATTGACTTTGATGGATAGGTCAGTTGAGTTGGTTGAATGAGATGTGGAAAGATGATGAATTTGGTTTTATCCATGTTGCGTTTTAGAAATCTAGCAGACAAGGAAGATTATATAGTGGATAGACATGTGAGATTCTGGTTAGTAAGGAGGTGATATCAGTTCCAGAGTGGTCGTTCTGTGTGTCATCAGCATAGATGTGATATTGAAAGCCATGAGACTCTGAGCTGTCCCAGGCCAAAGGTGTAGATGGAAAAGAGTAGGGGTCCTAGAATTGAACCTTGGGGGACACTGACAGATAAGGGGTGAGATGAGGAGGTTCTTTGTGAGTGGGAGACCCAGAATGTCTGGTCTGTTAGGTATGAGGAGATCCATGATAGGGACAAGTCTGTGATGCCAAGAGAAGAGAGAGACTGTAGTAAGAGGGAATGGTCCACAGAGGCGGAGGAGAGAATTGAAAATACTGAATAGCATTTTAGCGTTGTGACACAGGGATGATATGTGAGATGAGAAGTAGGTTTGTTTTGCTGCAGTGAGTAATTGTGCAGCATTTTGACAACTTCTGTTAGTGGATGGGCTACTCGACTCCCTTTCTGTAACAGCCGCACAGTGGTACGCCTTGTAAATGAGGGACAAAAAGAACATGTGGTACAGTGGATGGCAAGCACTGCAACAAGTGGCTTCTTCTCTTAACATCACACTCAGTACAGTGCTCAGAAGTGGAACCCCAATTTCCCTTATTTTCCTCTGCGTCACAACTCTTCAACCGCTCAACTGACTGTGGGGAATCACAGATAAGCGAGTCTGCAGAGCTATTTGCACATTCTTTTCCATGGGCATCAGATATCTGATCCAAAGATTCACAGCATCTGCATTGATGGGCAAATTTTTTTTCAATTGGATCCGGGGCTGGTCAAAGTAGGGTCTAAACAGATCCTGTACCTTTATTTCCAGATCTTAACCCCAGGGGTGGAGGTGATCCTGAGGAGATTCATAAACCTGAGGAGCATGCGGACTGTACTATGCTGTCAGGGTAAAAAGAAGATGAGGGTGATTCTCAGGATGAGGAGTGGGAGAACAGAGAGGATGACAATGAGGCTGTAGATCTCACTTGGTGTTAACCCTGAGGCATGCAGTTGAGCAGCTCATCAGAGGAGGTGGAGGAGGAGGAAAACAAGTAGGTTATGCTGCAGCTTCCTGCTCAGGCACTGAGTTATACAGCCATGACAAGCACTGCATCCTCAGCCATAACTCTGATTGTGGCAAGCAGGTCTGAAGTTTGCAGTGGCGGGAAGGGTTAGCTATCCTTGCCCTTTTTTGAGACCACAAAGGATGACCCAATTCACGTTATTAACTTTGTAAAAATGACTGAATAGAGGCAAAAGATCCATTAATTTGACTGTTACATGCATAAACCACACATGCACAGTCAAGATGCGTTAGTCAGGGAATCTCACTGCGCTAAAATGAAGACTAGCAGGCCTTGCCAAATACCAGCCATCCCATCAATCACATCTGCTGATTCTTTCTCCTCCATCACAGTGGCATGTCTTCTCACACAGGTCTCCAGCCAGACAACCTCCATTTGTTTAGCTGCTACAATTGGGGTGATTGAGAGCCCATCAGCTGCTATGGAAGTTGATAAGCCTGTCGTTTTTTACCAATCTCAGACACCAAGTATATCACATCTTTCTCAATCCACCATAACATCCTGCGCCTGCACCTCACACACAGTTAAGCAGTTTGTCATGTTCACCTTACTCCACCCTCTGCCAGCACAGCAGCCAGCCCCCTTTCATGCAGTTTTGGTCATGTAAAAGATTGTTTCCTCCTATACATGACAAAGCTAAAAACTTGAACTTCACTATCTTGAATCTAATAACTAAGGGTATGTGCAAACATTGTGGGTTTTGATGCGGATCCACAGCGTTTTTTTGCCACGCGTATTTGCATAAAATCCACAGTGTAGTGCACAGGCAAAGTTAGTCTATGGTAAATGAAGAATTGCTGTTGACACGCTGCGGAAAATTCCGCGCAGATTTGCAGCTGGTTTTTTTTCGCAGTATGTCAATTCTTTTTGAGGATCCGCAGCAGCGTTTTCCAGTGTGGCACATAAAAATCTCTCTCTCTATGATGACCCTGCTCATAGGAGCTTACAATTTACAATAAGGTGGTGACACAAAGTACAGGTGATTATTTAAAATGATGGCCCAGCTACCTTGTTAAAAAGGGGGGTAGATAAATACTGCATGAGGTAGTCACCAGCCAATATTGGTGGTGCTTTTGGTTGTGGTGAAGTTTGATGGTGAATTATGTTCAAAGAAGTAGAGAATGGGCTATTGATTAGGGAACGTGATAGACCGCCCTAAACAAATGTGATTTTAGTAGGTGCCTAAAACTGTGTAAGGTGAGGTTAGTTCTAATTTCTTGGGATAGAGAGGGGAAGAGATGAGTTATCTAGGTAGGAGATTGAACAAAGCCAGACAAAGAGAAGATCAAGGGTGTTAACATCATTGTGTGTCTCAGACTTTGAAAGCTGTAAGAGGCCAAAAGAAGTGGTTAGAGATAGAAGCTGGTAGCAGATGTTGAGAGGGATCTTTTTATGGGGATGATAAAGGCTCCCAGGATAAGGGTTGGCAATTCTGATAACATGAAGTCTGGCAGTCAGACAGAAAAGTGGTCAAGGAAGTGAGTGAGTTAGCTTGTCGGATGGTATATGACCGCTATTCTGAGGGAGAAGGGATAGAAAAGCCCGATGATGTGGACTTCCAAAGAAAAATGCCATTGGCCTGTATTTTTTTTTAAAAAGGATTGGTGGTGGCAGCGAGTAGTGGGGGGTCATCGTGGAGTTAGCAGTGATCGTAAGGCAGTATATACACATATTCCATGCACTGTAATCAGTAGCGGTGAGAGCACACTTCATTTATGGAGTCTATGTCTCCAGAAGCATGAGCCATGCACAATGTATGGGCACTACAGTGTATGGGCATTACAGCGTATGGGCCATACAATGGCAGATTTGCAAGTTTCACTCAACAACATTCACTACTTCTTGTTTTTGGCAAACATCTGTGGGGTCAAAATCGTCACTGCATCCGCAGATAAATTGTTGGGGGGTGTAATTTCCAAAATATGCTCACTTGAGGGGGATTTTGGCACTTAGGGGCTCTGTATATGGAGTCTACAAACTATTCTTCAATAATTTGTTCTCTAAAAGTCAAATGGCGCTCTTTCCATTTTGAGTCATGCCCTGTGGCTAAGCAGTACTGTTCAGCCACACACATTTTGATGCCATTTTATCCACTTTTCCATGAGGCAATATGAAATCTGGGACTAATAAAATATTTGTGGTAAAAATGTAATTACATTTTCTTCACTGCCCAATGGTATAAAATTTTGTTACACACTTGTGGTGTCAATATTATCACTGCACACCTAGATGAATTAATTGAGAGATGTAATTTGTAAAATGGTGTATCTTATGGGGGGTTCTGCTGTTCTGGCACCTTAGGGGCTCTGCCAATGAAACACAGCACTTCAAAAACCATTTCCACAAAATCTACACTAATATGGAGCTCCTTCCTTTCTTAGCTTTGCACTGTGCCTCAAATGTAGTTTTCTACCACATATGAGGTGTTGGCATACTTGTGTAACATATTTTGTGGTCCATTTTCAACTATTAAGTCTTTTGAAATTTGAAAACCTGGGGTCAAAGAAACATTTTAGTGGAAAAAATGGTCATTTTCCATTGACTCAGCCCAATGTAATGCAATTCTGTGAATCTACTATGCCTTAAAAATGCTCACTAAACACTAGATGAATTCCACAATAGGTGTGGTTTTCAAAATTGGGTCATTTGTGGGGGTTTATGCTGTTTTGGCATGTCAGGTGCTCTACAAATTTGACATGGCATCTGCAATCTGCTCCAGCCAAAATTGTTCTCCAGATTTGAATTAGTGCTGCTTCTCTTCTGAACCCTGCCGTGTGCCAGAAAAGTAGTTTTCTGTCACATATTGGGTATCATGTACTCAGGACAAATTTCACAACAAATTGTATGGTACTTTTTCTCCTGCTACCTTTGTGAAAATAAATTGCTTTGGCTAAAGCAACATTTTTGCTTGAAAAATATATTTTTTCATTTTCACGGCTCAATGCTATAAAATTCTATTAAGCACCTGTGGCTTTAATGTGCTCAATAGTGTTGAGCATTCTGATACTGCAAATATCAGGTATCGGCCGATATTCGCTGTATCGAAATTCCGATACCGAGTACCGATATTTTTACAATATCGGATACCGGAATCGGAAGTTCCCATAATGCAATGAGCCACTGTTGTGGCTGTGATTGGCTGCTGAAATGATGTCATCATGATGCGCGGTCTGTCCACATCATGATGCGCGGTCTGTGTGGGCCTGCCGGGGGTCTGTGCGGGACTGCCGGGGGTCTGTGCGGGACTGCCGGGGGTCTGTGCGGGACTGCCGGGGGTCTGTGCGGGACTGCCGGGGGTCTGTGCGGACTGCCGGGGGTCTGTGCGGACTGTTGGGGGTTGTGTGTGTGCAGGCATCGTCCGTTGGGACTACAAGTCCCATCGGGCGATGCCTGCTACAATGACAGTGATTGACACATTAGCCAATGATGGGACAGTAGTAGTCCCATCATCCGGCTAATGTGTTGAATGTAAAAAAAAAAAAAATATATATATATATATATATATATATATATACACTACATACTACATATATACAACATTCATACAACATACATACATACTACATACATACTTCATATATACTACATTCATACAACATACATACATACTACATACATACTACATTCATACAGCATACATACATACTACATACTGTATATACAACATTCATACAACATACATACATACTATATACTACATACATACTTCATATATACTACATTCATACAACATACATAAATACTACATACATACTACATATATACTACATTCATACAGCATACATACATACTACATATATACAACATTCATACAACATACATACATACTACATACATACTACATATATACAAGATTCATACAACATACATACTACATATATACTACATTCATACAGCATACATACATACTACATATATACTACATTCATACAACATACATACATACTACATTCATGCAACATACATACACTACTTATATACTGCATTCATACAACATTCATACAACATACATACATACTACATATATACTACATTCATACAGCATACATACATACTGCATAATACATGCATACTACATATATACAACATTCATACAACATACATGCATACTATATACTACATACATACTTCATATATACTACATTCATACAACATACATAAATACTACATACATACTACATATATACTACATTCAGACAGCATACATACATACTACATATATACAACATTCATACAACATACATACATGCTACATATATACAAGATTCATACAACATACATACTACATACATACTACATATATACTACATTCATACAGCATACATACATACTACATATATACTACATTCATACAACATACATACATACTACATACATACTTCATATATACTACATTCATGCAACATACATACATACACTACTTATATACTGCATTCATACAACATTCATACAACATTCATACAACATTCATACAACATTCATACATACTACATATATACTACATTCATACAGCATACATACATACATACTACATACATACTTCATATATACTACATTCATACAACATACATGCATACTACATACATACTACATATATGCTACATTCATACAACATACATACTACATATATATACTACATTCATACACCATGCATACTACATATTACATACATACTACATACAGTGGGGAAAAAAAGTATTTAGTCAGTCAGCAATAGTGCAAGTTCCACCACTTAAAAAGATGAGAGGCATCTGTAATTTACATCATAGGTAGACCTCAACTATGGGAGACAAACTGAGAAAAAAAAATCCAGAAAATCACATTGTCTGTTTTTTTTTCATTTTATTTGCATATTATGGTGGAAAATAAGTATTTGGTCAGAAACAAGCAATCAAGATTTCTGGCTCTCACAGACCTGTAACTTCTTCTGTAAGAGTCTCCTCTTTCCTCCACTCATTACCTGTAGTAATGGCACCTGTTTAAACTTGTTATCAGTATAAAAAGACACCTGTGCACACCCTCAAACAGTCTGACTCCAAACTCCACTATGGTGAAGACCAAAGAGCTGTCAAAGGACACCAGAAACAAAATTGTAGCCCTGCACCAGGCTGGGAAGACTGAATCTGCAATAGCCAACCAGCTTGGAGTGAAGAAATCAACTGTGGGAGCAATAATTAGAAAATGGAAGACATACAAGACCACCGATAATCTCCCTCGATCTGGTGCTCCACGCAAAATCCCACCCCGTGGGGTCAGAATGATCACAAGAACGGTGAGCAAAAATCCCAGAACCACGCGGGGGGACCTAGTGAATGAACTGCAGAGAGCTGGGACCAATGTAACAAGGCCTACCATAAGTAACACACTACGCCACCATGGACTCAGATCCTGCAGTGCCAGACGTGTCCCACTGCTTAAGCCTGTACATGTCCGGGCCCGTCTGAAGTTTGCTAGAGAGCATTTGGATGATCCAGAGGAGTTTTGGGAGAATGTCCTATGGTCTGATGAAACCAAACTGGAACTATTTGGTAGAAACACAACTTGTCGTGTTTGGAGGAAAAAGAATACTGAGTTGCAACCATCAAACACCATACCTACTGTAAAGCATGGTGGTGGAAACATCATGCTTTGGGGCTGTTTCTCTGCAAAGGGGCCAGGATGACTGATCCGGGTACATGAAAGAATGAATGGGGCCATGTATCGTGAGATTTTGAGTGCAAACCTCCTTCCATCAGCAAGGGCATTGAAGATGAAACGTGGCTGGGTCTTTCAACATGACAATGATCCAAAGCACACCGCCAGGGCAACGAAGGAGTGGCTTCGTAAGAAGCATTTCAAGGTCCTGGAGTGGCCTAGCCAGTCTCCAGATCTCAACCCTATAGAAAACCTTTGGAGGGAGTTGAAAGTCCGTGTTGCCAAGCGAAAAGCCAAAAACATCACTGCTCTAGAGGAGATCTGCATGGAGGAATGGGCCAACATACCAACAACAGTGTGTGGCAACCTTATGAAGACTTACAGAAAACGTTTGACCTCTGTCATTGCCAACAAAGGATATATCAAAGTATTGAGACGAAATTTTGTTTCTGACCAAATACTTATTTTCCACCATAATATGCAAATAAAATGAAAAAAAAACAGACAATGTGATTTTCTGGATTTTTTTTTCTCACTTTGTCTCCCATAGTTGAGGTCTACCTATGATGTAAATTACAGATGCCTCTCATCTTTTTAAGTGGTGGAACTTGCACTATTGCTGACTGACTAAATACTTTTTTTCCCCTTCCCCACTGTATATACTACATTCGTACAACATACATGCATACATACTACATATATGCTACATTCATACAGCATACATACATACATACTACATAATACATGCATTCTACATAGATACAACATTCATACAACATACATGCATACTACATACTACATATATACTACATTCATGCAACATACATACATACATAGTACATACATACTACATGCTACAGACATACAACATACATACTACATGCATACTACATACATACTACATAAATACATTCATGTATTCATACAATACATACAACATATAGACATACAGTACATATAACATAGAGTACATACTCACCATCACTTGTCACTTTGTTCCCCGTAGGCCCGTACAGACCCCCGGCAGTCCGCACAGACCCCCGGCAGTCTGCACAGACCCCCGGCAGGCCCGTACAGACCCCCGACAGGCCCACACAGACCCCCGGCAGGCCCGCATAGACCCCGCCTGCACACACAGACACGCACAGTGTCCTCCCAAGCACCGCCCACACTCTTCCCCCTCCTGTGCAAGTAAAGAAAGGGTTTTTTTAATTCTGATATTTCTGTCCCATTGACTTGAATGGGACTTCTGGTATCAGAATCGATGATACCCGATAATTTTTGGGTATCGGTCCGATCCAATCGCTCAACACTAGTGCTCAATATACCTATAGATAAGGTCCTTGAACAGTGTAGTTTTCAAAATGGGGTCACTTTCCACTGTTTAGGCATGTCAGGGGCTTTCCAAGCGCAACATGGTATGTGTATCTATCCCAACTAATTCTGCACTCCAAATGCCAAGTGGCTTTCCTTCCCCTCTGAGCCCTGCCATGTGCCCAAGCAGTACTTTTTCTTCCATAAATGGGGAATCAGGATACTTAGGAGAAAGTGCACAACAAATTGTAAGGTTAATTTTGTCCTGTTACCCTTGTAAAAATGCAAAATTTGTGGTTCAGACAACATTTTTGTTGGAAAAAGTAAAAAGTTTTTTTTTTTCTTCCATATTGCTTTAATTTCTTTGGAGCACCTAAAGGGTTAATACACTTCTAGAATGTGATTTTGAGCACTTTAAGGAGTTTTTAGAATGGTGTCAATTTGGGGTATTTTCTGTCATATAGGCCCCTCAAAGTCGCTTCAAACGTGATGTGGTCCTTGAAAGTACAGTTTTTTTAAATTTTGCAGGAAAAATTAGAAACTGCTGATCAGCTTTTAACCCTTCTAACTTTCTGATAAAAAAATTATGTTTAAAGAATTGATGCTGTTGTAAAGTAGACATATGGAAAATGTTATTTATAAACTATTTTGTACAGCATCACCAACTGGTTTAAGGATATAAAAATTGAAGGTTTAAAAATGGCAGCACTTTCACCAAAATTCAGATATTTTCACAAATAAACACAAAAACCACTACCATAAGTTACAATGTGTCACAAAAAAAAATCTCAGAAACTCTTGGATTTCTTGAAGCATTCAAGAGTTCTTACCACATAAAAGGACACTGGTTCAAAAATGTAAAATTTGGCCTGGTCAGAAAGCTAAAAACAAGCTTTGGGACGAAGGGGTTAACAGATGTGATGAGGATGAGATTTTAGACATTGTAAATCAGCTAATAGGAATCAGGTGGTGCAAAATGTTTAATGAAATTATTTTTAGGCCCAAATCCATGCATTTTAGTAAGAAAAAAAATTGTCCAGAAAGATGAACAACCTATCTAAAATGAATAATTCTGTTAGAAAAGGGATACATTTGCTGCACACACATCGTCTCCAGCATAAGACATAGTGTTTAAAGTTTAATGCTGTTGGGATGTTTCCCTACTAAAAGACATGTAAGGATAGAGAATGAAATGATTGCAAAAACAAGGTAAAACTGTAGCAGTCTGCTGGAGAACTGAGACTTGTGTCACACAAACGCTTTTATATATTTAGGCCAGTATTTTGAATCATTATTTGTAAGCCAATACCAGAAATAAACCAGAAAGATTGAAGCGGTATAATGAAAATCTTGCATATCCTTTGTGTTTTGTACCTATTAAGCCGATCAGAAATCATGGGAGTGAATGTATTAGATTAAATTATTTAATCTTTGCTGATCCTGTGACAAAATTATTATTTTCAAAAAATGGTTATCAATGGGATATAGAGTTGAGCGACTTTTGGTTTTTTAGGGTCGAGTTTCGTTTCGTGAAACCCGACTTTTCCAAAAGTCGGGTCGAGCAAGATCGGCCGATTATAGGGAAAAGTCGGGGTCGTCCCGAAACACGAAACCCAATGTAAGTCAATGGGGAATAAAAGTCGGCAGTGAGAGGAGGACAGGAAACACACCTACAGTGCTCATTTGAATGCCAAAAGCATCAATTCTTCTTACTTAACCTTGTCAACCTTAATTAACTTCATAATACAAGTTACGCACTGAAAAATGGGGGTTATTTGGCTAAAGTTGTGGGGGGGTAGGGCTGGCTCCAGGTTTTCATGTGCCCTGGGCGAAAGAGCGCCCCTTTAACACATACCACAACTCATCATGCTCCGATACGGCAGAGAAATAGCGGTATAGTACAATGAAAAATACTTCACTTTTTACATCTCATGACGAGGCCCATCTATTTCTCCATACAGAATCATTGGTCCCATATAATGTTTGAAACAGTATATGATGAGCTCCACATAATGCTACAGTATATGTTGGTCCCCATGGATGAAGCTCCACTGTCTTATGGGCCCAAATAATGCTCCAAACATAATGGGCCCCATTTCTAATGCTCTAGTGTATAATGGGCCCTGTAAATGCTGCTCCAGTGTCTGATGTCCCCCTTTGGAATGTTCCAGTGTATGGTGGGCCCCATCTATCATTCTCCAGAGTATAGTGCTCCCCAAAAATTGCTATCCCAACATTGAAAACAATCAAATAAGTCTCCTCGCTAGGGAATCCCTGTACTAGTCTGGACTCCTCGTCGTCCCCATCTTCCATCTCACTGCACAGTATTTCAACCTTGCAAGTGCTGTGATCCTGAGCAAGCAGGGGGGGCCCACTCGTTGGCGACGGCACTGGCACAGGGCCCCTGATAAAACGGTGGTGTGTCTGATGGCGGGTGGGCCGAACCTGCACTTTCATCTGCAGCTTCCTCTTTGTCACCGTGTAAGATGGAACTGTATATGGGAAGGGTAACCTGAGTTTCATCAGGGTCAGATTCAGGTCGTGTAGCGTGCGAGGGGAATGTAGTGGTCTGGGTCAATGTACCAGCAGATTCATCGAGCAGTGGCTGGGCATCAGTGCACTTGTGTCGCCCCCAGGAGTACGGTCGCCACAGTGGCATTACCGTCCTCCTAGGGAGTGTGATGTCATGCTTGGGAGCAACGAAGGATCTCTCTAGCAGGTTAACTGATTGGGCGGCGTTATTCCCACGAGTCATGACCCGCCAAACAGCGTTCATGAAGGCAAAGTGTTTGTTTTACGTGGGCAGTATGGTTGCAAAGCTGAACCGTAAAGGAATGTCCAGAAGGGCACCACCAGGAGTGGAGCCTACGGTTAAATTCGACTCCACCTGGGAAACCTCAACCATGCCAGCTACAGAACAGATGCACACATTGCAAGCTTAATTCCGTTAACGAACGAGACTCCGTCATGCCCCGCGGTCCGAGTCCGGCTTACTAGAGGGACACGTGAGGCTCTGGCACATGAGATTGGCCAATAACTGGTGTGTCATGCCCTTACATGTCCGTGGCTGCATGTGCGCTACACTGAAAAGGCCAGCGTTTGTCGCTTACAGGTGCAGATAACCCGCTGAACAACGTTAGTGATGGGGATCACTGATTACAATTATTACCCGCGAACGATGATTTCCCAGTAAGTGCAGGTCAACCGCAGTTCCGGAATTAGGCCTAACCGTCATTCCTGAAAAAATGAAAAACTTACGTGTGCAAACCACACGTGCTGTTGCTTGCTTAACAGCTCGCCAGCCGTTCTCACGCCCAGTATGGATTACACGTGATTGCACAAAGGTGAGAAAGGGTACCGTATCCCCGGATAACATGTATGGATAGCGTACACATTCAAAAAATATGTCTATACATCAGGAGGCAGGCTCAGACGGTGTTAGGCCCAGTATGGCTTGCACGTGAATGCACAAAGGTGAGAAAGGGTACCGTATCCCCGGATAATATGTATGGATAGCGTACACATTCAAAATATATGTCTATACATCAGGAGGCAGGCTCAGTCGGTGTTAGGCCCAGTATGGCTTGCACGTGATTGCACAAAGGTGAGAAAGGGTACCGTATCCCCGGATAACATGTATGGATAGCGTACACATTCAAAATATATGTCTATACATCAGGAGGCAGGCTCAGACGGTGTTAGGCCCAGTATGGATTGCACGTGATTGCACAAAGGTGAGAAAGGGTACCGTATCCCCGGATAACATGTATGGATAGCGTACACATTCAAAATATATGTCTATACATCAGGAGGCAGGCTCAGACGGTGTCAGGCACAGTATGGATTTGACGGCCCAGACTACACAGTGGAGGAGCAGGGAGAGGTAAAGATTGCAAATGCTGGGGCCCTGCCCAAGCAAGGGGGGCCCACTCGTGGGCGTCGGCACTGGCACTGGGCCCCTCATAGTACGGTGTTGTGTCTGACGGCGGGTGTGCACCACCACCGTCAGAGACACTTGATTGCACTATGAGGGACCCTGTGCCAGTGCCCGCGCCCAAGAGTCGGCCTACCCACCTGTCCAGGGCAACAGCACTCGCACGGTGTCGTGCGACAGGTGGTAACCCCGGCCATGGGGGGGAGGCAGCACAGTTAGGGAGTTTTAGAAAGTGGCATATGTTGATGTTGGACATTCAGCTGATGCAAAAGGCGAAATAGGTCAAGTCCCAGGAAGAGGTGGACCAATGCAAGCCATTTTTCTGTCACCCTATGTGTCATCAGGGGAAGGTGGGACAAAATCCTTGGAAACCCATGCATGGTTCATTTTAATGAAGGTTAGATCATCCACATTTTGGGTTGACAGACGGGTCCTTTTTTCTGTCAGGATTGATCCAGCTGCACTGAAGACTCTTTCCGATAGCACACTTGCAGCTGGGCAAGCGAGCTCCTGTAAGGCATATTGTGCCAATTCAGGCCAGGTGTCCAGTTTAGCGGCCCAATAGTCAAAGGGGAATGACCTGTGTGGAAGAACATCGATATGGGAGGAAAAGTAGTTTGTAACCATAGTTGACAACTGCTGTCTCCTGTCACTTTCCATCGATGCAGTATTACCAGTTGTGTGAGCGGTACTTGAAAAATCAGTCCACAACATTGTCATGAAACCCCTGTCTCCAACGCCACTTCTGCTGTGTGCACCATGAACACCTCTGCCAAGCTGCCCCCGGCCCGTACGGCTCGTGTGAGAACCATCACCGCTGCTGTGTGCTGGGAATGCCTCAAGCAACCGATTTACCAGAGTTGCTTGTTTATTAGTCAATATTAGGTCAAGGTTCTCCTGTGGCATGATGTTTTGTAATTTGCCTTTATAGCGTGGATCCAGGATGCTGGCCAACCAGTAGTCGTCATCGTTCATCATTTTGGCAATGCGGGGGTCCCTTTTTAGGATCTGCAAGGCATAATCTGACATGTGGGCCAATGTTCCCGGTGTCAATGATGCACTGCGAGTGCTGTTTGAAGGAGCACTTTCTGGCAAATCCACATCCCTCCAGTCACGCACAAACCCTGTACCAGACCTTGCCACGCCAACATTTTCACTTGCCCCACGAGATGCATCCTCCTCCCCTAAGTAATCATCCCCATCATCCTCCTCTTCTTCCTCCACCTCGTCCAGGAGAGGTCCCTGAGCAGACAATGGCTGAATGTCATCAAGGATTCCCTCCTCCTCTTCCTCCTCATCAACATTGGCTGCAGACGCCTGCTCCTTAAGGTGCGTCAAAGTTTGCATGAGCAGACGCATAAGTGGGATGCTTATGCTTAGGATGGCGTCGTCTGTGCTTACCAGCCATGTGCATTCCTCAAAACACTGAAGGACTTTACAGAGGTCTTTCAGCTTCGACCACTGCACACCTGTCAACTCCATGTCTGCTCTCAAAGTGCCTGGCCGTGTATCCTCCCACAAATGCATTATGGCCTGCCTCTGCTCGCACAGCCGCTCCACCATGTGCAGGGTGGAGTTCCACCTTGTTGCAATGTCGATAATGAGGCGGTGGTTGGGAAGGTGGAGCAATCGCTGCAGCTTCTGCATACGAACGGAGTGTACAGGCGACCGGCGGATGTGCGCGCACAGTCTTTGCACCTTTTGGAGCAGGGCTGTTAACTCCGGATAATTTTTGAGGAAGCACTGCACCACCAGGTTCAAGGTGTGAGCCAAGCAAGGTATGTGGCTGAGTTTTGAAAGGGCTATGGCTGCCACAAAATTACGGCCGTTATCACTAACTACCTTGCCTGCCTCAAGATGTACACTGCCCAGCCATGACTCAGTTTGTCGCTTCAAGTACTCGGCCAGCACCTCGGCGGTGTGTCTGTCGCCCAAACACATAATCTGCAACACAGCCTGCTGACACTTTCCACTAGCTGCTCGATAGGGGGACACCTCGTGTGCAACAGTGGCAGCTGCAGATGGAGTGCTCGTATGACTGCGCTCTGTGGACGAGCTTTCGCTTCTGGAGGAGGAGGAGGAGGGTCGAACGCCTACAGCCAACTGTTTCCTATACCGTGGGCTAGGCAGCACTGTCCCACCACCGCTGTCCCCTGTGGACCCTGCATCCACCACATTAACCCAGTGCGCAGTGATGGACACGTAACGGCCCTGGCCATGCCTACTGGACCATGCATCAGTTGTGAGGTGCACCTTTCCACTCACTGACTGCTTGAGTGCATGGACAATGTGGTCTTTTACATGATGGTGGAGGGCTGGGATGACTTTGCCAGAGAAGAAGTGGCGACTGGGTAGGTCATAGCGTGGTATTGCATAGGCCATGAGTTCGCGGAAAGCTGTGCTTTCCACCAACCGATAGGGCATCATCTCAAACGAGATTAGTTTGGCAATGTGGGCGTTCAAACCCAGTGTACGCGGATGAGAGACTGAGTACTTTCTTGACCTACTCATAGTGTCTGGGAAGGTGAGCTGGACTTGAGAGCTGCATATGGTGGAAGTAGCGGTGGACAGGGCGGACTGAGAGAGGGTTGATGATGGTGATGGAGTTGGTGTTCTTTCTGATGGCCTAGATTCAGTATTTCGTTGATATAACAGTGGGATTCCCTGACTGCTGTGGCCTTGCAACGACACCTCAACATTTGCTGCTGTGCTAACCGGTGGGCTTACAGTGGGGGAAACAATGTAGCGTTGTTGACTACCTTCTTTGTGATCAGTTGCACATGTGGCACGTGAGGTTTGGTGTTGTGTCCACGCTTGCAAGTGCATGCTGGTTAAATGTCTAAGCATGCAACTGGTATTCTAATTTTTCAGATTTTTCCCTCGGCTAAAGGTCTTTGCGCACTTCTTACAGATAACCTTGGCCTGATCATGAGGATTTTGTTCAAAAAAGTGCCACACTGCACTCTTCCTACTTTGGCAGACATTTTGCGGCCTAGCACTCTGTGATCTTTTGACCCTCTGGACAAGCTGTCCAGCAACTCTTTTGATTTTTGGAACCTGTCTTTGGAGTGCTCCGGGCCTGCCAGATAACAGCTGTTGCGATGTCGATGTCTGCTGTGGATGCTCCTCCTCATCTGAGCTATTGGAAGCAGCACCCTCTTCCCCCAATGGATGCCAATCTGGGTCAACAACTGGGTCATCCATCACCTCCTCTTCAATGTCATGTGCACCTTCCTCTGTGTCACCGTGTATGGTGGTATAGTGTGCGGGAAGGGGCACCTGAGTCTCATCAGGGTCAGAATCTGGCTCTGTACACTGCGAGGACAATGTAGTGCTCTGAGTGAATGTACCAGCAGAATCATCTATCAGCAGCTGTGCATCACTGCACTCCATGTCAGATTCATCTTGGCCTGGGTAATTCACCATTTCACTTGATAATCCAGGCATGGTATGTGAAAACAGCTCCATGGAGTAATCAGTAGTATGGCCTGCGTCATCCTTCAATCTTGGTTGGGGTGAAGGACACAAGGAAAGGTGTGGTTCATGAACATGAGCCTCCAATGACGACTCAGTGCTTTTACTTTTTACAACTTCAGAAGAGGAGGCGATAGAGCTGGAGGCTGAATCAGCAATGTAAGACAAAACTTTTTCCTGAAGCTCTGGCTTTAAAAGCGGTTTGCCAACTCCTAGAAAACTAAGCCTTCGAGGCCTTGTGGAGCCAGACGATGACGCAGGCTCAACACCTCCTGCATTCGGTCCTATTTTGCTTTTGCCACTACCATCAGATCCACCACCAACACCATCATTACCAGCTGCCAACCCCCGCCCAATTCCACGGCCTCTTCTACCAGCCTTCCTCATTTTTGGTAGAAATGTAGACAAAATCCAACAAACTATATAGTAATGTAAAACAAGGTACAAGGTGTCTATAGGACAGGGGAGATTTTGAATTTCTGCAGACACTTGCGGACACTGGACACTTTTGGATTGTGTGAGGCCCACTGAATATCACAGCGCTATGTCACTGGCTCGATGTCGCAGGTGTGAAAAATGTCACTAGAGGATAAGGGAGATTTTGAATTTCTGCACACACTAGTGGACACTGGACACTTTTGGATTGTGTGAGACCCACTGAATATCAGAGCGCTATGTCACAGGCTCGATGGCACAGGTGTGAAAAAAGTGACTACAGGATCACAGAGATTTTGAATTTCTGCACACACTAGTGGACACTGGACACTTTTGGATTGTGTGGGGCCCACTGAATATCAGAGCGCTATGTCACAGGCTCGATGGCACAGGTGTGAAAAAAGTGACTACAGGATAAGGGAGATTTTGAATTTCTGCACACACTAGTGGACACTGGACACTTTTGGATTGTGTGAGGCCCACTGAATATCAGAGCGCTATGTCACAGGCTCGATTGCACAGGTGTGAAAAAAGTGACTACAGGATCACAGAGATTTTGAATTTCTGCACACACTAGTGGACACTGGACACTTTTGGATTGTGTGAGGCCCACTGAATATCAGAGCGCTATGTCACAGGCTCGATGGCACAGGTGTGAAAAAAGTGACTACAGGATCACAGAGATTTTGAATTTCTGCACACACTAGTGGACACTGGACACTTTTGGATTGTGTGGGGCCCACTGAATATCAGAGCGCTATGTCACAGGCTCGATGGCACAGGTGTGAAAAAAGTGACTACAGGATAAGGGAGATTTTGAATTTCTGCACACACTAGTGGACACTGGACACTTTTGGATTGTGTGAGGCCCACTGAATATCAGAGCGCTATGTCACAGGCTCGATGGCACAGGTGTGAAAAAAGTGACTACAGGATCACAGAGATTTTGAATTTCTGCACACACTAGTGGACACTGGACACTTTTGGATTGTGTGAGGCCCTCTGAATATCAGAGCGCTATGTCACAGGCTCGATGGCACAGGTGTGAAAAAAGTGACTACAGGATAAGGGAGATTTTGAATTTCTGCACACACTAGTGGACACTGGACACTTTTGGATTGTGTGAGGCCCACTGAATATCAGAGCGCTATGTCACAGGCTCGATGGCACAGGTGTGAAAAAAGTGACTACAGGATAAGGGAGATTTTGAATTTCTGCACACACTTGTGGACACTGGGCACTTTTGGATTGTGTGAGGCCCACTGAATATCAGAGCGCTATGTCACAGGCTCGATGGCACAGGTGTGAAAAAAGTGACTACAGGATAAGGGAGATTTTGAATTTCTGCACACACTAGTGGACACTGGACACTTTTGGATTGTGTGAGGCCCACTGAATATCAGAGCGCTATGTCACAGGTAGAAATTGGCTAGTGTATCACAAACTACAAGGTGTATGTAGAATTGGGCAGAATAGGAATCTCCCTAGAGTGTAGGTCTGTAAGATCGGAACAAGTCCTCCACTTATCCTTCCACAGTGACACACAGATAGCTTCACTGTGGCTGTGATAACAGCCGTTACACGGTACTGTGTGAGGAGCGTACACCGCTGTATGGTGTGAAAAAATGCACGCTCAGTACCTCAGCAGGACAAAAAAAAAAAAATTGGGATTGCTTTTAAAAAAGCAGTTTGCAGAGCAGTGGGTAAACAGCAATGCAGCTGTCAGGAAGCCTTAGAAGGCAGCCTAACAACCAACACCGCTGATCCACCACAATATAGCCTCCCCTTGCACTGCACACACAGTGACTGGTGTGTTGTACAGGCAAAATCGCTAGCAGCAGAAGCAGTTTTTTTTTCTTCTTCCCTGCCTAACGCTCTCCCTACAGAATCAGCAACCTCTCCCTATGCTAAGATCGGCAGAAGTAAGATGGCGGTCGGCGTGCACGCCCTTTTATAACCCCTGTGACGCCCACCAAAGCAAGCCAATCACTTGCATGCCCTTCTGAAAGATGGTGGTGACCCCTGCCTATGTCATCACGTTGCCCACAGTGTCCATGGATCCTGATTGGCTGAAAAAGAGCGCAAAACAAACTTTTGAAATGCGACTTTGGCGCGTAAGTCGCCGACCTCGTGGCCGACCTCATCCTAGGGTCGGGTTTCGTTTCATGAAACCCGACTTTGCCAAAAGTCGGCGACTTTTGACATTTTTCAACCCGTTTCGCTCAACTCTAATGGGATATACACAATTTTTCTATGGAAACTTATTGATTGGATGAGGTTTTTTGACACAAGTAATAGACCTGATTTAATAAAGTAGCATAATTCTACCTCCTAATATCCATTAAACAATTTCTCCAACTTCACTATATGACTTAGCTAGAAAGTTGATCTGTGTATTTTATCCTATCCTCATATATTTATTATTTATATATTACAGCCTAAATTCGACTATTTTTCATTCAAGATTAGCAACTATAATCAGGGATCTAAGGTGCAACGGTTCTCCTTCTGGAGAGTGACATGCCAGGCCTGAGGCACGTCAGAGTGAGGAGACTTGTAAGCCATGCTTGTTCTTCTGGGAAATTTAAATATGCAAATTGAATATTCAGAGAGGAACAGGACTTGAACTCTAGTGCCCCCTATTGGAAGTAGAAATCCTAAAAGTCAATTTTGACCCTTTAACGAGCCTTGCTTTTGGGCTAAGTCATATGGCAAGGCTCGTTAAAGAGTCGATATTGACTTTTAGGATTGCTATTTCCAATAAGTGGCACTAGAGTTCAAGTCCTCTTTGTGAATAGGCAATTGGCAAGTATAACTTAAAATTTTTAAATATAATGCTCCTGGTAAATAAATCTTACTCAAATAAGTAAATCAGTAAAAAAAAAAATTGTACACTGTTGTTTTCATGATCTGTTTAATATTAACATCAGAAAAATTTTTGTCTAGCTTCTGGAATCATATTTTGCTCAGGAAATCATTTTCTAATTTTTATTATTTATGAACTGTTCTTTGAGAGCCAAAACTGCTATAGCCAAAATTTTGTTACAGGACATTTCAAATGATTTATGGCATCCTATTTACCTTCATGCCAGAGAGTGCCATGAGACTATTGTCAGATGGTCAAAATACATTAACACAATACCCTGTTGTTGTGTTTTGTTCCTAAGACTCCTCTTGAGAAATGTGTGGTTTATACACATTTTGCATTATATTTACACTCATTCCACAGATTTATTTTGCTTTATTGCATTGTAGCTATTAATTATCGCTGTCTAAGCAATATTTGCATATAACTCACATTAAGCCTGGTTAAAGCCTCTTAAATTGCATTGTTTATCTGGTTGATTATTTTCAGAACAATTTGCAATACCTTTATATAATCCCTACTGTGATGGTTATTTTAGATAACAATGTATTTGTAATACGCTGTTGATAAAAAGCAAAGTTCATACACTTTTGCAGAATGAATTATGCATTATGGCCTGGATTTGGCCCTGAATGCATAACCAGTATAAAACATAACAACGATACAACATACATTGTTAGATTCATATCCCAAGCCAGGAAACCCCCATTGGTTTGAAACCACTTACACTACAGTTAATAGCACAAACTTAGAATATAGCAGAATATGAGATAAACTTGGCAGCACAACGTTAACATCTGTGAAATACAGACACAATAAATGATTCTTATTATACAACATGGTCCATTTTTTTTACTAAGGCATTATTCAATTTATTCTCCATCCATTCAACTATCATTACACTGTTCCCACCTCTACCTCTGCACAGCCTCTAACTTTACCTCCTCTATATTGTCTGAAGAATATACTCTATACCGAAATAATTCAGTATTGCTAGAAAAAGCAAATGTATTCTTTGAAACAAAAGTGATTTTTCTTCTGACTCATATATTTTGTATTTTATCAGTTAAACAATTTTGTTTTATTTACCGTTTATACTTGAATATAAGCCGACCCAAGTATAAGCCGAGGCACCTAATTTTGCCACGGAAAACTGGGTAAGCTTATTGACTCGAGTATAAGCTGGGTATGCATTGTCCACTCATCCCTGACTTGGAATACTGTATATGGCTCCCCTGTCCTGCTGTCCCCTCATCCCTGTCCTGTTGTGTGTGGCTACCCCTATTGTGTGCATGGCTCCTCCATTCCCCTCATTGTATACATGGCTGGCTGTGCTCGCACACACCCCCCCATCATTGTATTGGCTGACACGCCATCATTGTGCCCCATCACTGTGGCTGGCTGCCCTATCATTGTGGCTGACTGTCCCATAATTGTGGCTGGCTGCTCCACCATTGTGGCGGACAGCCCCATAATTGTGCCTGGCTGCACTATCATTGTGGCTGGCTGCCCCATCAATGTGGCTGGCTGGCTGCCCCATCATTGTGGCTGGTTGCTCCATCATTCTGGATGACTGGCTGGCTCCCCCCGCTGTCCTACTCGCCCTCCTCGCGCGGTCCCTGGTCCCTCCGTCTCCGATGGTAGCGGCCATCCTCTTTCTGTGCAGAGTGGTCATGTGATAATGCTCATTAAGGTAATGAATATGTGCTCCATGCCTATGGGAGTGGAGATGCATGCATATTCATTACCTTAATGAGTGGTACCACATGACTGCACAGGATGCCAGCGCCGAGACCATCGGAGATGCAGGGACCGCACGAGGAGGGTGAGTATGATGTCTTAAAGAAGCCGGTGGCTGTAGCTGCAGCTGTCACTGTGCCACAGCTGCTGGTTCCTGCCACTGCTCCGCTGCTCCCCCTCCCCTGCCAGCTTTCTGGACCATGACTCGTGTACAAGCCGAGGGGGGCGTTTTCAGCATGAAAAAGGTGCTGAAAATCTCGGCTTATACACGAGTATATACGGTATATACAGATGTATTAAGGATTATCATGACTCACAACTTGACACTATTTTGAGAACTTTCTCATAGAAAGTATTCTCACTTAAAGTGGTGGTGCAAAACTTACATTTATTTTAATACTAAATGTCTATCTGTGTAATGTAATGTTCTAATTGCTTTTCTAATATTCGTTATTTAAAAAGTCTCTACTCTTCCCTCTCTACCCTAAATGCTTTATTTCTTTTGTTCTACTGCCAATTGATGACATTTTTGGTATTCTAAAATGCAATGTCATCAGACAACAGGTTGCAGCTACTGTCACCACCCTGGAATGAAGCTTCTCCTCTTCTATTGAGCATGCATCAATTGTGAATTCTGACGTATGCTCAGTATGGCCTCCTTGCTCGATATTTCTTTATGTGCTGTAAGGTAGCACTCACTGAGGGCATTGGGGAACACTCACTTGGCTGCGATATTAATGCATACAGGAACACTTTCCACTTAAACAGTCTAGTGCAATTTATTATGCCTTCATAAACTGCTGAGGAACATGTTACACATCACATGCTTACACATAGTCCATCACAATCCTTGGTACATGGCTTTAACATGCTGTCACTAAACACACTGGACCTCTTTGCCTAGTTACCTTGGGTGATCACACGCCAAACAGTTCATTAGTGACCATAAAACATCACGGGCACCAACAGTTATATCCCCATGTCCGGAGTTACCTCGCAGGAGCTCTGCTCCAGATGCCGACTCTTTGGTAGTCCTCTCTCTCAGGGAAGCTGCCGAACTGGGATCACCATCCCGGACAACACCTTGCTCACCAGGCCACCTGACAGTCCAGATCCAAAGACGGACGGTAGCTCTCCCAATGCAGTGCAGTCACTGACTCTGCAAACACATGTGGCCTGTCTGTGTGCTATTCAGGATGTCCGTCCCCACTTTGGAACTGTCCAACACACAGGCCTCACCGGGTGCTATTCAGGGATCCGACCCTCCTCCCAGGGTCTCCCAACACACCGGCCACCAGGTACAGGGCCTCAGCGGGTGCTATTCAAGATGTCCATCCCCTCCTGAGACTGTCCAACAATCACGCCTCACGAGGTCCAAGGTTGCAGCACGTGCTCCAGGGATCTGATCCTCCCCTCCCAGGATCTCCCAACACTGACACTCCAGGACCCTGAACCATTCAGGTACACACTCTATCCCCATGTGACCAGACCTCAGGCACATTATATGGTACATAACCACACCCACAGGCGAGGTATGGATCACATGGTCATGACCTCACTACAGGTCCTATTACACACACAGCCACACACATACAGGCTTTACTTTGGGCGTTCAGACACACCCCTGGGTGAGTTTGTAGGTGACTGGTCCCACCCATCTCACCAAGTCACCTGGAAGCTTCCCTAATACACAGTAACAAACCCTCAGCAATACCTCTGCTGATCAATACACGTTCCAGCTTCTATCACAGGACCACCCATCCTTGTGATACATATCAGCCATTCACAACCCTGCCGCTCATCATTTCCCCATCACAATAAAGGAAACGCCTGCATGCATGTCCTGGGAAGGCCATACAGCACCCCCTAGCTGTCACAGGGGTCACTGCATCACAGTGCACAGTGACAGTGCTCACCCCAACAAGCTTCTAATGAGAAGTGACAAATGAGCAAGAAAGTGCACTATAAGTCTGCATTGAATAGGAGAGAATGCAGCGAACAGGGGAACAGAGATCTTACCTACACCCAAAACAGATGTCATTATGATGTCTGTTTTGGGAGAAGGGCTGACCTCTGCTTTCCCTCATCTACTCACCACATTCTCTCCTTTATAATGCACATTGACAGTGTGCTCTCAGTAGAACTGGTAAGGCATAGCACATTGACTATGCGTAGAAAGGAAATATCGCTCAGGGAGCTTATACTGAACAACTGTCAAAATTGACAACTGACGCATGCTCAGTAGAACAGTGACTAACCCAGCCCTATTTCAGGGTGGGGACAATAGCTGTGGTAATGCCCAAAACTAGAGTTGAGCGAAACGGGTCGAAAAAATTCAAAAGTCGCCGACTTTTGGCAAAGTCGGGTTTCATGAAACGAAACCCGACCCTAGGATGAGGTCGGCCACGAGGTCGGCGACTTACGCGCCAAAGTCGCGTTTCAAAAGTTTGTTTTGCGCTCTTTTTCAGCCAATCAGGATCCACGGACACTGTGGGCAACGTGATGACCTAGGCACGGGTCACCACCATCTTTCAGAAGGGCATGCAAGTGATTGGCTTGCTTTGGTGGACGTCACAGGGGGTATAAAAGGGCGTGCACGCCGACCGCCATCTTACTTCTGCCGATCTTAGTATAGGGAGAGGTTGCTGCTGATTCTGTAGGGAGAGCGTTAGGCAGGGAAGAAGACAAAAAAAACTGCTTCTGCTGCTAGCGATTTGGCCTGCACAACACACAAGTCACTGTGTTTGCAGTGCAAGGGGAGGCTATATTGTGGTGTATCAGTGGTGTTGGTTGTTGGGCTGCCTTTTAAGGCTTCCTGACACGCTGGCATTGCTGTTTACCCACTGCTCCGCAAACTGCTTTTTTAAAAGCAATCCAATCTCCCTTATCCTCTAGTCACTTTTGTCAAAGCTGTGCCATCGAGCCTGTCACATAGCGCTCAGATATCAGTGGGCCTCACACAATCCACAAGTGTCCAGTGTCCAAAAGTGTGCGCAGAGTGTCAGGAACACCGCACTGAACTTGCTCACTGAGCCAGTGCGCGTGCCCTGAGTAAAGCAAAAGCGTGCTCAAAGCTACCTGTGGAGCGAGCAGCAACCGAATAGATGCGTACTTCAGAGCCGCAGGACCTGAAGCACGCGACTGCTAGAGGCGTGGCCTAAACTCCACAGAGCTAGGAGCTGCAAGACAATTCCTAGCAGAGTAACTGCGAGACAAAGTTACCAAGGGGCATAGACAGGGAGAATAATCAGGACGTAGCCAATGAGTCATACACAGAGATAACTGCAAGGTACCAAAGGGGGCGAGCAGAGAGTAGTCAGGTCACATGCAATGAGTCATACACCGATAGTTGCAAGGTACAAGAGGGGCGAGCAGAGAGTTGTCAGGTCACAGGCAATGAGTCATACACAGATAATAACGCAGTACAAAATCAACAGGCAAACTCACAACGGGAAACAGAATCGGGTCAGAACCATATAATCAAGCAATAGCAACAAACAAGCACACGGGGGTCAGCACACTAGACCAAAGGCAAAAGTATAACTGGCAGGGATTGAAGCTGCCCAGAGGTTTATGAAGCTCTCCCAGAACCAGAAAGAGGCCACAATCATTAACCCCAAGTGTGCAGGTCAAAACCTGCACAGAGCTCCAGACATTAACCCCCGGTGTGCAGCTCAAAAACCTGCACTGGGATCATGACAGTACCCCCCTCTCAACGGGGGGCCTCTGGACCCCCGGGCTTCCCCGGGTACTTGGCATGGAACGCCTGAACCAGGCGATCAGCATGTACCGAACGAGCAGGGACCCACGAGCGCTCTTCTGGTCCATATCCCTTCCAGTGGACCAGGTACTGCAAAGAGCGGCGCACCCGGCGAGAGTCCACAATATGTCCGACCTCATACTCCAATTGACCCTCCACCAGCACTGGAGGAACAACAGTCTCAGAGTTCTCTTTGACAGATCCTGCTGGTTTTAACAGAGACTTATGGAACACATTAGATATTTTTAAGGAGGCGGGGAGACGCAACCTATATGCCACAGGGTTGACTATCTCCATAATCTCGTACGGACCAATGAACTTTGGTCCCAACTTAACTGATGGTACCTTTAAGTTGATGTTACGCGTGGAGAGCCAAACCTTCTCTCCCACCTGAAACATGTCTCCCGAGGCTCTCTTTTTGTCCGCAAAATATTTGTATCTCCCCTGGGCCCGAGAGATATTACGCCGGACTTCAGCCCAGAGGTTTTTTAACCGTTGAACGGACCCCTCTGCTCCTGGACAACCGGAATCCACCCGAGAAAACTCCCCAAAATGCGGATTAAAGCCATAGTTAATCAGGAATGGGGACATGTTGGTGGACTGACTCACCCGGTTGTTAAAAGCGAATTCAGCCAACGGTAACGCATCACACCAATCCTCCTGTCTGGCGGAGGTCAGACACCTGAGAATTTGTTCCAGGGATTGATTGGTGCGTTCCGTCTGACCATTGCTCTCCGGGTGATATGCCGACGAGAAGGAGAGTGAGATGCCCAATTTCATACAGAACGCCCTCCAAAATTTGGCCACAAACTGCACACCTCTGTCAGACACAACATTCAGGGGTACCCCATGCAATCGGACCACATGCTGCACAAACAACCTTGACAATGTTTCTGCTGAAGGTAATGCTGTCAAGGGAATGAAATGGGCCTGTTTAGAAAACCTGTCCACCACCACCCAGATCACGGTATTGCCCCCGGAAGGTGGAAGACCGGTAATAAAATCCATGGAAAGATGAGTCCATGGCCTATCAGGAACCGGTAAAGGTATGAGTTCCCCAGCCGGTCGGTTATGCGAGCTTTTGGAACGGGCACACATGCCACAAGCAGAAACAAATTTTTTGACATCGGACCTTAATGAAGGCCACCAAAAACCCCTGGTTACTGCCTCTCTAGTGGCCGTGATACCTGGATGAGCACTCAGCCTAGAATCATGAAACTCCTGCAGAAGTCTAGGCCGCAATGAATCAGGAACAAACAGTTTATCGCTTGGCCTGGTTGCCGGAGCTAGGACCTGAGCCCTTAGGATTTCTTGTTCCAACTCAGTTGAGACCCCCGCCACTACTACCCCTGGGGGAAGGATGGAGGATGGCGGCTCAGGGGGAGACACTGGATCAAAACTTCTGGACAGGGCATCCGCTTTAACATTTTTGGATCCCGGTCGAAAAGTAATTGAGAACTGAAATCGTGAAAAAAAAAGTGACAAACGGGCCTGTCTAGGAGTAAGCCTCTTAGCAGATTCAAGGTATGCCAAATTTTTGTGATCCGTGACAACCGTGATAGGGTGAGCCGCCCCTTCCAAAAAATGCCTCCATTCCTCAAATGCCAGCTTGACCGCAAGAAGTTCTCTATTGCCTACATCATAGTTTTTCTCAGCTGAAGAGAACTTCTTGGAGAAGAAGGCACAGGGTTTGAGATTGGTAAGGGTGGCCGGACCCTGGGACAGCACAGCCCCCACCCCCACTTCAGAAGCATCCACCTCCACAATGAATGGTTTGGACGGGTCAGGTTGCACCAACACCGGGGCAGACATAAAACACTTCTTAATCGCTGAGAAGGATTCCTTAGCAAATACAGACCAATTTTTTACATCAGCTCCCTTCTGGGTAAGATCAGTGAGTGGTTTAACCACTTGTGAGAAACCTTTAATGAATCTCCGATAATAGTTCGCAAATCCCAAGAAGCGCTGGAGCCCCTTGAGATCTCGGGGCTGAACCCAGTCAGCGATCGCCAGCACCTTCTTAGGATCCATACGAAACCCCTCACAGGACACAATCAACCCCAAAAAAGACAGCTCCTGTACAAAGAACGAACATTTTTCCAATTTGGCGAACAATTGGTTCTCCCTGAGTCTCTGGAGAACTGTTTTAAGATGTTGCAAGTGAGATTGACTGTCCGGGGAATACACCAAAATATCATCCAAATAAATAATAACAAAACGGCCTATCAGATCAGAAAACACAACATTGATGAAATTTTGGAAAATAGCGGGTGCATTAGTTAACCCAAATGGCATTACCAGGTTCTCGAAGAGTCCTTCTTATGTGAGGAATGCCGTTTTCCACTCGTCCCCTTCCCGAACCCTTATCAGGTTGTAGGCCCCCCGCAGATCTAACTTGGAGAACCATTGGGCCCCAGCTAACTGGTTACATAAGTCTGGGATGAGGGGAAGCTGGTAAGAGTTCCTAACCGTTATCTTGTTCAGTTCCCGAAAGTCGAGGCACGGCCGCAAACCACCATCTTTTTTCTTCACAAAGAAGAACCCTGCTGCCACAGGTGACACAGAAGGCCTGATATGCCCTTTGCGGAGACTCTCAGCTATGTACTCCTTCATGGCTTGGCGCTCAGGCCCAGACAAATTGAACAATCGAGCCTTAGGTAACTTGGCTCCGGGTACTAAATCAATGGCACAATCATAGGGTCTATGTGGTGGCAGCGCCTCAGCCTCACTTTCGGAAAAAACGTCTTCGAAATCTTTCAGGTACTCCGGGATACCTTCCAGATCGACAGACGACACAGACACAGATTTAACAGCGTTAACAAGATGTCTCCGGTTACCACATTTACTATTGCATCCCCATTGAGTGATTTCCCCTGTAACCCAATCAATGGTAGGATTATGGCATTGAAGCCAAGGCATCCCCAGTACCAGTCCTGTAGGCAAGTTATCTACCACCAGACAACTTAGTTTCTCCACATGAGCGGAACCCACTTTTAGGGAAAAAAGTTCAGACCTGCAACAGATACCTTTTTGTGTAAGAGGAGATGAGTTAATTGCCACAAGTTTAACAGGATCGTGAAGCCTTACTGTCCCTATCTTATAAAGAGTCATGACCTTGGTATCAATCAGGTTCACAGCCGAACCGCAGTCAATAAAAGCAGTAGTCTGAACAGGACCATAACCAAGTTCCAGTTCCACCTGCAGCACCATTTTAGCACATGAGGAAAATTGTACCTGAAGGTCTGGGTAGCCTCCTCGATTACTACCCAGACCTAGTCGTTTCCCGCCATCTTGGAGGATGACGGACAGGAGGGGCAGTCTTTCTTCCAATGTCCAGATTTCCCACAATAGAAGCACAACTGCTTTTCCCGGCGGCGTCTTCTTTCCTTTCCCTCACAGGTGACAGCGTTCACCTCCATAGCTATAGGAAGAGTCTGGGTCTCATCTCCACTGAAGAATAATGGTGTTTCCTGTTGCATAATGCCTCTAGCCCGCAGCCTGCGAACCATGCGAACCGCTTGGACCATGGCATCCTCCAGGGAGTCAGGCGGAGGATGAAGTGCCAAAGCATCCTTCAGACGTTCACACAGGCCTCTGTGGAACAGCCCCCGCAGGGCAGCATCACTCCAGGAAATCTCTGCTGCCCAACGTCTGAATTCAGTACAGAACCATTCGGCTGAGTGCTCCCCCTGACAGACACTCATTACTTTGTCCTCAGCCAACCGCACTCTATCAGGCTCATCATAAATAAGCCCTAGGGCTTCAAAAAATGCATCCACAGACATTCTCTCAGGGGCAGAAGAGGAAAGCGAGAATGCCCAGGCTTGTGGGGACCCCCTAAGCAGGGACATCACCACCCCCACCCTCTGTTTCTCGTCCCCAGAGGAGCGGGGTCTCAAAGAAAAAAAAAAAGCTTACAGCCTTCCTTAAATGCCCTGAAATCATCCTTGTTACCAGAAAACATATCTGGTAATTTAACTGGGGATTCAGGTGGGACTAAAATGACATCTCTATTCCCCACCTGCTGGAAGCCTGCGGAAAGTACCCCCTGAACTGAGTCCTCAACCCGCCGTTGGGACTGGGCCAGAGCTTGGTGTTCCAAACTAAGCTTCTGCAGTGACTGAGTCAAGCTTTTCACCTGCTCAGATAAAGCACACATTGGGTCCATGCTGCAGCAGTGAGGAGAGAAAAAAAAAAAAAATTGTATGGCCAGTTATAATGTCAGGAACACCGCACTGAACTTGATCACTGAGCCAGTGCGCGTGCCCTGAGTAAAGCAAAAGCGTGCTCAAAGCTACCTGTGGAGCGAGCAGCAACCGAATAGATGCGTACTTCAGAGCCGCAGGACCTGAAGCACGTGACTGCTAGAGGCGTGGCCTAAACTCCACAGAGCTAGGAGCTGCAAGACAATTCCTAGCAGAGTAACTGCGAGACAAAGTTACCAAGGGGCATAGACAGGGAGAATAGTCAGGACGTAGCCAATGAGTCATACACAGAGATAACTGCAAGGTACCAAAGGGGGCGAGCAGAGAGTAGTCAGGTCACATGCAATGAGTCATACACCGATAGTTGCAAGGTACAAGAGGGGCGAGCAGAGAGTTGTCAGGTCACAGGCAATGAGTCATACACAGATAATAACGCAGTACAATTTCAACAGGCAAACTCACAATGGGAAACAGAATCGGGTCAGAACCATATAATCAAGCAATAGCAACAAACAAGCACACGGGGGTCAGCACACTAGACCAAAGGCAAAAGTATAACTGGCAGGGATTGAAGCTGCCCAGAGGTTTATGAAGCTCTCCCAGAACCAGAAAGAGGCCACAATCATTAACCCCAACTGTGCAGGTCAAAACCTGCACAGAGCTCCAGACATTAACCCCCGGTGTGCAGCTCAAAAACCTGCACTGGGATCATGACACAGAGATTCAAATATCCATTATCCTCTCGTCACTTTGGTCACAGGCAGCTGTGCCATCGAGCGTGTCACATAGCGCTCAGATATCAGTGGGCCTCACACAATCCACAAGTGTCCAGTGTCCAAAAGTGTGCGCAGAGATTCAAAATCTCCATTATCCTCTCGTCACTTTGGTCACAGGCAGCTGTGCCATCGAGCGTGTCACATAGCGCTCAGATATCAGTGGGCCTCACACAATCCACAAGTGTCCAGTGTCCAAAAGTGTGCGCAGAGATTCAAAATCTCCATTATCCTCTCGTCACTTTGGTCACAGGCAGCTGTGCCATCGAGCGTGTCACATAGCGCTCAGATATCAGTGGGCCTCACACAATCCACAAGTGTCCAGTGTCCAAAAGTGTGCGCAGAGATTCAAAATCTCCATTATCCTCTCGTCACTTTGGTCACAGGCAGCTGTGCCATCGAGCCTGTCACATAGCGCTCAGATATCAGTGGGCCTCAAACAATCCACAAGTGTCCAGTGTCCAAAAGTGTGCGCAGAGATTCAAAATCTCCATTATCCTCTCGTCACTTTGGTCACAGCTGTGCCATCGAGCCTGTCACATAGCGCTCAGATATCAGTGGGCCTCACACAATCCACAAGTGTCCAGTGTCCAAAAGTGTGCGCAGAGATTCAAAATCTCCATTATCCTCTCGTCACTTTGGTCACAGGCAGCTGTGCCATCGAGCGTGTCACATAGCACTCAGATATCAGTGGGCCTCACACAATCCACAAGTGTCCAAAAGTGTGCGCAGAGGTTCAAAATCTCCATTATCCTCTCGTCACTTTGGTCACAGGCAGCTGTGCCATCGAGCGTGTCACATAGCGCTCAGATATCAGTGGGCCTCACACAATCCACAAGTGTCCAGTGTCCAAAAGTGTGCGCAGAGATTCAAAATCTCCATTATCCTCTCGTCACTTTGGTCACAGGCAGCTGTGCCATCGAGCGTGTCACATAGCGCTCAGATATCAGTGGGCCTCACACAATCCACAAGTGTCCAGTGTCCAAAAGTGTGGGCAGAGATTCAAAATCTCCATTATCCTCTCGTCAATTTGGTCACAGACAGCTGTGCCATCGAGCCTGTCACATAGCGCTCAGATATCAGTGGGCCTCACACAATCCACAAGTGTCCAGTGTCCAAAAGTGTGCGCAGAGATTCAAAATCTCCATTATCCTCTCGTCACTTTGGTCACAGGCAGCTGTGCCATCGAGCGTGTCACATAGCGCTCAGATATCAGTGGGCCTCACACAATCCACAAGTGTCCAGTGTCCAAAAGTGTGCGCAGAGATTCAAAATCTCCATTATCCTCTCGTCACTTTGGTCACAGGCAGCTGTGCCATCGAGCCTGTCACATAGCGCTCAGATATCAGTGGGCCTCACACAATCCACAAGTGTCCAGTGTCCAAAAGTGTGCGCAGAGATTCAAAATCTCCATTATCCTCTAGTCACTTTGGTCACAGGCAGCTGTGCCATCGAGCGTGTCACATAGCGCTCAGATATCAGTGGGCCTCACACAATCCACAAGTGTCCAGTGTCCAAAAGTGTGCGCAGAGATTCAAAATCTCCATTATCCTCTCGTCACTTTGGTCACAGGCAGCTGTGCCATCGAGCGTGTCACATAGCGCTCAGATATCAGTGGGCCTCACACAATCCACAAGTGTCCAGTGTCCAAAAGTGTGCGCAGAGATTCAAAATCTCCATTATCCTCTCGTCACTTTGGTCACAGGCAGCTGTGCCATCGAGCCTGTCACATAGCGCTCAGATATCAGTGGGCCTCACACAATCCAAAAGTGTCCACTGTCCACAAGTGTGTGCAGAAATTCTAAATCTCCCCTGTCCTATAGACACCTTGTACCTTGTTTTACATTACTATATAGTTTGTTGGATTTTGTCTACATTTCTACCAAAAATGAGGAAGGCTGGTGGAAGAGGCCGTGGAATTGGGCGGGGGTTGGCAGCTGGTAATGATGGTGTTGGTGGTGGATCTGATGGTAGTGGCAAGAGCAAAATAGGACCGAATGCAGGAGGTGCTGACCCTGCGTCATCGTCTGGATACATAAGGCCTCGAACGCTTAGTTTTCTAGGAGTTGGCAAACCGCTTTTAAAGGCAGAGCATCAGGAAAAAGTTTTGTCTTACATTGCTGACTCAGCCTCCAGCTCTATCGCCTCCTCTTCTTCAGTTGTAAAAAGTAAAAGCACTGAGTAGTCATTGGAGGCTCATGTTCATGAACCACACCTTTCCTTGTGTCCTTCACCCCAACCAAGATTGAAGGATGACGCAGGCCATACTACTGATTACTCCATGGAGCTGTTTTCACATACCATGCCTGGATTATCAAGTGAAATGGTGAATTACCCAGGCCAAGATGAATCTGACATGGAGTGCACTGATGCACAGCCGCTGATGGATGATTCTGCTGGTACATTCACTCAGAGCACTACATTGTCCTCGCAGTGTACAGAGCCAGATTTTGACCCTGATGAGACTCAGGTGCCCCTTCCCGCACACTATACCACCATAAACGGTGACACAGAGAAAGGTGCACATGACATAGAAGAGGAGGTGATGGATGACCCAGTTGTTGACCCAGATTGGCATCGATTGGGGGAAGAGGGTGCTGCTTCCAATAGCTCAGATGAGGAGCATCCACAGCAGACATCGACATCGCAACAGCTGTTATCTGGCAGGCCCGGAGCACTCCAAAGACAGGTTCCAAACATCAAAAGAGTTGCTGGACAGCTTGTCCAGAGGGTCAAAAGATCACAGCGTGCTAGGCCGCAAAATGTCTGCCAAAGTAGGAAGAGTGCAGTGTGGCACTTTTTTGAACAAAATCCTCATGATCAGGCCAAGGTTATCTGTAAGAAGTGCGCAAAGACCTTTAGCCGAGGGAAAAATCTGAAAAATTTGAATACCAGTTGCATGCTTAGACATTTAACCAGCATGCACTTGCAAGCGTGGACACAACACCAAACCTCAAGTGCCACATGTGCAACTGATCACAACGAAGGTAGTCAGCAATGCTACATTGTTTCCCCCACTGTAAGCCGACCGGTTAGCACAGCAGCAAATGTTGAGGTGTCGTTGCAAGACCACAGCAGTCAGGGAATCCCACTGTTATATCAACGAAAGACTGATTCTAGGCCATCAGAAAGAACACCAACTCCATCACCATCATCAACCCTCTCTCAGTCCGCCCTGTCCACCGCTACTTCCACCATATGCAGCTCTCAAGTCCAGCTCACACTCCCAGACACTATGAGTAGGTCAAGAAAGTACTCAGTCTCTCATCCGCGTACACTGGGTTTGAACGCCCACATTGCCAAACTAATCTCGTTTGAGATGATGCCCTTTCGGTTGGTGGAAAGCACAGCTTTCCGCGAACTCATGGCCTATGCAGTACCACGCTATGACCTACCCAGTCGCCACTTCTTCTCTCGCAAAGCCATCCCAGCCCTCCACCATCATGTGAAAGACCGCATTGTCCATGCACTCAAGCAGTCAGTGAGCGGAAAGGTGCACCTCACAACTGATGCATGGTCCAGTCGGCATGGCCAGGGCCGTTACGTGTCCATCACTGCGCACTGGGTTAATGTGGTGGATGCAGGGTCCACAGGGGACACCGGTGGTGGGACAGTGCTGCCTAGCCCACAGTATAGGAAACAGTTGGCTGTAGGCGTTCGACCCTCCTCCTCCTCCTCCTCCTCCTCCTCCAGAAGCGAATGCTCGTCCACAGAGCGCAGTCGTACGAGCACTCCATCTGCAGCTGCCACTGTTGCACACGATGTGTCCCCCTATCGAGCAGCTAGTGGAAAGCGTCAGCAGGCTGTGTTGCAGATGATGTGTTTGGGCGACAGACACACCGCCGAGGTGCTGGCCGAGTACTTGAAGCGACAAACTGAGTCATGGCTGGGCAGTGTACATCTTGAGGCAGGCAAGGTAGTTAGTGATAACGGCCGTCATTTTGTGGCAGCCATAGCCCTTTCAAAACTCAGCCACATACCTTGCTTGGCTCACACCTTGAACCTGGTGGTGCAGTGCTTCCTCAAAAATTATCCGGAGTTAACAGCCCTGCTCCAGAAGGTGCGAAGACTGTGCGCGCACATCCGCCGGTCGCCTGTACACTCTGTTCGTATGCAGAAGCTGCAGCGATTGCTCCACCTTCCCAACCACCGCCTCATTATCGACATTGCAACAAGGTGGAACTCCACCCTGCACATGGTGGAGCGGCTGTGCGAGCAGAGGCAGGCCATAATGCATTTGTGGGAGGATACACGGCCAGGCACTTTGAGAGCAGACATGGAGTTGACAGGCGTGCAGTGGTCGAAGCTGAAAGACCTTTGTAAAGTCCTTCAGTGTTTTGAGGAATGCACACGGCTGGTAAGCGCAGACGACGCCATCCTAAGCATGAGCATCCCACTTATGCGTCTGCTCATGCAAACTTTGACGCACCTTAAGGAGCAGGCGTCTGCAGCCAATGTTGATGAGGAGGAAGAGGAGGAGGGAATCCTTGATGACATTCAGCCATTGTCTGCTCAGGGACCTCTCCTGGACGAGGTGGAGGAAGAAGAGGAGGAGGATGATGGGGATGATTACTTAGGGGAGGAGGATGCATCTCGTGGGGCAAGTGAAAATGTTGGCGTGGCAAGGTCTGGTACAGGGTTTGTGCGTGACTGGAGGGATGTGGATTTGCCAGAAAGTGCTCCTCCACCCAGCACTCGCAGTGCATCATTGACACCGGGAACATTGGCCCACATGTCAGATTATGCCTTGCGGATCCTAAAAAGGGACCCCCGCATTGCCAAAATGATGAACGATGACGACTACTGGTTGGCCAGCATCCTGGATCCACGCTATAAAGGCAAATTACAAAACATCATGCCACAGGAGAACCTTGACCTAATATTGGCTAATAAACAAGCAACTCTGGTAAATCGGTTGCTTGAGGCATTCCCAGCACACAGCAGCGGTGATGGTTCTCACACGAGCCGTACGGGCCGGGGGCAGCTTGGCAGAGGTGTTCGTGGTGCACACAGCAGAAGTGGCGTTGGAGACAGGGGTTTCATGACAATGTTGTGGACTGATTTTTCAAATACCGCTCACACAACTGGTAATACTGCATCGATGGAAAGTGACAGGAGACAGCAGTTGTCAACTATGGTTACAAACTACTTTTCCTCCCATATCGATGTTCTCCCACACAGGTCATTCCCCTTTGACTATTGGGCCGCTAAACTGGACACCTGGCCTGAATTGGCCCAATATGCCTTACAGGAGCTCGCTTGCCCAGCTGCAAGTGTGCTATCGGAAAGAGTCTTCAGTGCAGCTGGATCAATCCTGACAGAAAAAAGGACCCGTCTGTCAACCCAAAATGTGGATGATCTAACCTTCATTAAAATGAACCACGCATGGGTTTCCAAGGATTTTGTCCCACCTTCCCCTGATGACACATAGGGTGACAGAAAAATGGCTTGCTTTGGTCCACCTCTTCCTGGTACTTCACCTATTTTGCCTTTTGCATCAGCTGAATGTCCAACATCAACATATGCCACTTTCTAAAACTCCCTAACTGTGCTGCCTCCCCCCCCATGGCCGGGGTCACCACCTACCGCACGACACCGTGCGAGTGCCGTTGCCCTGGACAGGTGGGTAGGCCGACTCTTGGTCGCGGGCACTGGCACAGGGTCCCTCATAGTGCAATCAAGTGTCTCTGACGGTGGTGGTGCACACCCGCCGTCAGACACACCGCTGTACTATGAGGGGCCCAGTGCCAGTACCGACGCCCACGAGTGGGCCCCCCTTGCTTGGGCAGGGCCCCAGCATTTGCAATCTTTACCTCTCCCTGCTCCTCCGCTGTGTAATCTGGGCCGTCAAATCCATACTGTGCCTGACACCGTCTGAGCCTGCCTCCTGAGACATATATTTTGAATGTGTACGCTATCCATACATGTTATCCGGGGATACGGTACCCTTTCTAACCTTTGTGCAATCACGTGCAATCCATACTGGGCCTAACACCGTCTGAACCTGCCTCCTGAGACATATATTTTGAATGTGTACGCTATCCATACATGTTATCCGGGGATACGGTACCCTTTCTAACCTTTGTGCAATCACGTGCAATCCATACTGTGCCTGACACCGTCTGAGCCTGCCTCCTGAGACATATATTTTGAATGTGTACGCTATCCATACATGTTATCCAGGGATACGGTACCCTTTCTAACCTATGTGCAATCACGTGCAATCCATACTGGGCGTGCGAACGGCTGGCGAGCTGTTAAGCAAGCTACAGCACCTGTCCAGACAAGTACAGGGATTCCCTAGCGAGGAGACTTATTTGATTGTTTTCAATGTTGGGACAGCAATTTTTGGGGAGCACTATACTCTGGAGAATGATAGATGGGGCCCACCATACACTGGAACATTCCAAAGGTGGACATCAGACACTGGAGCAGCATTTACAGGGCCCATTATACACTAGAGCATTAGAAATGGGGCCCATTATGTTTGGAGCATTATTTGGGCCCATAAGACAGTGGAGCTTCATCCATGGGGACCAACATATACTGTAGCATTATGTGGAGCTCATCATATACTGTTTCAAACATTATATGGGACCAATGATTCTGTATGGAGAAATAGATGGGCCTCGTCATGAGATGTAAAAAGTGAGGTATTTTTCATTGTACTATACCGCTATTTCTCTGCCGTATCGGAGCATGATGAGTTGTGGTATGTGTTAAAGGGGCGCTCTTTCTCCCAGGGCACATGAAAACCTGGAGCCAGCCCTCCCCCCCACAGTTTGTAGCCAAATAACCCCCATTTTTCAGTGCGTAACTTGTATTATGAAGTTAATTAAGGTTGACAAGCTTAAGAAAGAAGAATTGATGCTTTTGGCATTCAAATGGGCACTGTAGGTGTGTTTCCTGTCCTCCTCTCACTGCCGACTTTTATTCCCCATTGACTTACATTGGGTTTCGTGTTTCGGGACGACCCCGACTTTTCCCTATAATCGGACAATCTTGCTCGACCCGACTTTTTGGAAAAGTCGGGTTTCACGAAACGAAACGCGACCCTAAAAAACCAAAAGTCGCTCAACTCTACCCAAAACCACTACCTGCCCATTTCAGTATCGCAGCATGCATTTTGGATTCTTACATAAAATGTCATAAAACGGAGAGTAAAAATAAATTAATAAAGCAGTAGTAAGAAAAGTGATTTATTACATTAAATAGATAGACATAGGATTAAAATCAATATTAGTTTCAGACCACCCATTTAAGGAGATTAAGTTAAAAAAGCATTCCCAAGAAATATTTTGTTAATTTAACCTGTCTAAATATGAATGTTATATAATGTAATTTCAATAAAACATCTACTATTTGCTGTCTTCCTTTTTATCCAGTGCAGCTCTGGTCCTCTTCTCATTCACGTGACTGAAATTACAATTCAATGGATTATATTGAAGTTTATGTGTGAGCTGAAAGTCATTTTAATAATGTAAGCCTCAGGCTGTGTGCCCACGATGAGATTTTTAAGCGTTTTTGCTGCGATTTTCGGCGCGAAAACGCTGCGAAAACGTTTAAAAATCATGTACAGAACGCACCCCATGCATTCCTATGGCATTCCGCACATGCTGTGCTAATGCTGCGCTTTTTTCCGCAGCGGAATCGCATCACGGAAAAAATCGCAGCATGATCATTCTTTTGTGCGGAATTGCAAAGAATTGCCGCGATTCCACACCCATAGGAATGCATGAGAATCGCTTACTTCCCGCATGTGGCTATGCCCACCATGCGGGAAGTTAAGCGTCTCATGTGCGGTTGGTACCCACGGTGTGGAGGAGAGGAGACTGTCCTCCAGGCCCCGGGTACCATACCCCTGTAAAAAAAAGAATAAAAAATAAAAAATCAGGGTCTATTTACCTTCCGGCGTCCCACGCTGCATTCCCGGCCTAAGCGTTCCCAGTAATGCCTTGCGGCAAGGTCCTGTGATGACGTAGTCTCGCGTGACTCTAGCGGTTTCGCGAGATCGCTATAGTAACGCGAGACCAACGTCATCACAGGTCTCGCAAGGCATTACTGGGAACACTGAGGCCCTGGATGGCAGCGCGGGATGTCGGAAGGTAAATATACCCCGATTTTTTATTTTTTTATCATTTTTAACATTTTATCTTTTACTATTGATGCCGCATAGGCAGCCTCAATAGTAAAAAGCTGGTCACACTTGTCAAACACTATGTTTGACGAGTGTGACCAACCTGTCAATCACTTTCCAAGCGATGCTTCAAATCGCTTGCAAAGTGCTTGAGAAAATCGCGGCAAAATCGTGAACAGAATCGCGGTAAAATCGCAGAGAAATCGCGGGGAAAAAACCGCTCAATTTCTGGGAAGGAGTCCGGTTTTTAGTGTGCGTTTTAACACACAACGTGGGCACATAGCCTCAATCCTCATTCTCACACTCCATAGACTTACACAGTAAAAACAGTGAAACAGAATTTCAGTCACATGAGTGAAAAAAGGACCGAATCATTGCTGGAATCCGGGGAAGGTGGCATGCGGTAATCATTTTATTTCAAATATAGGACATGACAATTTAGAAAGGTTTTGCTAATAAAACATTTATTGAAAGTGCTTCTTTAAAATTGCTCAAGTGGTCATTGACTGATGTCAAGTTAGGTGTTGAATTAATCTTTTTGATGCCATGATATTCCAGTTTTGTGTTATCAGTCTCAAACAAACCTCTGCTAAATTTGTATGATTGGATTTTCAAATGTATAACATAAATGGACCCAGCTTGACTCCAACTACCTTATTCTTCTACCACCCATTCACTGTCATGAACATTTTTTTCCATTTTTTGTTATTTGATGGATCATTCACTATTTTACATTTCACTTCCAGAACTTTTTAATACGCTTCTATAATTTACATTGTGGATCACATGTAAAACATTAAAACACATTGTTAGGAATTTACTGTACTATGCTTAGCCCCTTCCTGACAATGTCCATACATATACTGCGGTGCGGGAGCTGCATTAGCGCAAATAGCAGTATATGTATGGCGGCACAATCACGATGGCTCACGCTGAGTGCTGCAGAGATTGGATACGGGTGTCAGCTCTGTGTGAGAGATGACACCCTGCTGCACACCCAATATTAGCAGGCATTTAACCCCTCTGATGCCACTGTCAGTAGTGACAGTGACATAGAGGAGCATTATGCAGGGAATCAGTTCCCTGTGCGCTTTCATCAGGACAACCCAATGCAATTCCATTGTCCTGATGGTTTCCAAGGAGATCCCCTGCCGCAAGATGGCCGTGGGTCCTTTGAGGTCCTGAATGGAAGGTGGCTTGTGAGCGTTTGCTGAGAGTAGGTATTGACATGCCTCCTTCCCTGCCTGTCAGATGCTGATGTGCAATAAAAAGTGTCTTTTAGTGTGTAACAGCAGCCAAACATAGAAACCTGATATAAACCGCACCAACCCAAAGAACAAAGTTGCCTAATCACTTATACCGCACAAGGAATGGCATAAAAAATAAATAAAACCAATTCTTCAAATGCGTTTGATTTTTTTTATTCTGCCTCCAAAAGATTGCAGTAAGACTTGGCACACAAAAATTTGCTTTTCTCCAGTCTTCTGGGAAATGTAGGTCCTATCCTCAAAAAGGGGAAGAAGGTGGACCCAGGGAACTATAAGATGGTGAGTCTGACTTCTATACCAGGAAAGATCTTTGAACAAATTATTAAACATTAAACAACATGTATGTAAGTACCGTATTTTTCGCTTTATAAGACGCTCTGGATTATAAGACGCACCCCAAATTTTGAGGAGAAAAATAGGAAAAAACTTTATTTTTAATAAAATGGTGGTGCATCTTATAATCCATGCGTCTTATTGCTTTCCAGGGGTGGTGATGGAGGAGGCCGGAGTGGAACATTGCTGCTGGGATGAGGGGGTGTTTTAATGTGCAGCGTGCCGCTGCCGGTGTCTGTTACTGCCACCGCCCTCTGTCCCCTGATGCTTGCCACCACCGCCACGCTCTGTCCCCCGGTGCCTGCTTGCCACCACCGCCGCACTCTGTCCCCCAGTGCTTGCCACCACCGCCACGCTGTCCCCCGGTGCCTGCTTGCCACCACCGCCGCGCTCTCCCCCGGTTCTTACCGCCACCACCGCGCTCTGTCCCCCGGTTCTTACCGCCACGCTCCTATCCCCCGGTGTTTGCCCCCATCGCCGCGCTCTGTCCCGTTCTGAGGGTACTTGCCGCGGCACTCTGTGCCCTGATGCTGCCGCTGCGCTGTCCGCCACCGCCGCGCTCCTGTCCCCCGGTGGTTTCTGCCGCCGCGCTCTGTCCCGTTCAGCGTGGGGGGTCTCTGTCGCTCCATGCCTGCTTTCTTCCTGGAAAATGGCCGCCGCGTATGCGCAGACGGACATCTCGGCACTGAAATCTTGGGAGATGAGATTTCAGCGCTGAAATCTCATCTCCCGAGATTTCAGTGCCGAGATGTCCGTCTGCGCATGCGCGGCGGCCATTTTCCAGGAAGAAAGCAGGCATGGAGCGACAGAGACCCCCCACGCTGAACAGGACAGAGCGCGGCGGCGGCGGAGGGGCGGAAGAAACCACCGGGGGACAGGAGCGCGGCGGTGGCGGACAGCGCAGCGGCAGCATCAGGGCACAGAGTGCCGCGGCAAGTACACTCAGTGGCAGCGCAAATGTATATCCTCTTTGTAAGACGCACCCCCTTTTTCCCCTCAATTTTGGGGGAAAAAAGTGCGTCTTACAAAGCGGAAAATACGGTACACGGATAAGAAGGAAGTGATTGACCAGAGTCAGCATGGGTTTGTAACTAATTAGTCACATCAGACTAACTTAATTTCCTTCTATGACAGAAACACTGACTGGGTGGATCAGGGAAATGCTGTTGATATCATATATCTTGACTTCAGCAAAGCATTTGACAAAGTATCTCACACCATCCTTATTGAAAAAATGTATGGAATGGACAAGGCAACTTTAGGTGGATTCATAACTGGCTTCATGATCGGACCAAAAGAGTGGTTGTAAATGGTTGCACATCCAGTTGGAAGAATGTCTCAAGTGGGTTACCACAGGGTTCTGTCCTGGGCCCTGTATTGTTCAACATCTTTATCAATGATTTCGATGAAGGAATTGAGGGTACACAGATTAAGTTTGCTGATGACACAAAGCTAGGAGGGATAGCTAATACTAGAGAAGAGAGAGAGAGGATTCAAAAAGATATAAATAAACTTGAGCAGTAGGCAGCAACTAACAGAATGGTTTTTAACAGTGAAAAATGCAAAGTACTACATCTGGGCAATAAAAATGAAAAAAGCATATACAGAATGTATATGCCATGTATGTAAGATTAGTTCACTAGGGGGTCTAGTTTCCAAAATAGTGTCATTGTTGGGGCTTTCCACTGTTTAGGCAAATCAGAGGCTCTCCAAACATGACATGGCGTCTGCTAATTATGCCAGCAAGTTTTACATTTAAAAAGTGAAATGGTACTCTTTTCCTTCAAAGCCCTGCCGTGTGCCCAAAGAGTAGATTTCCCCCGCATATGAGGTATCGGCATGCTCAGGAGGAATTGCACAACAAACTGTATAATCCATTTTCTCCTCTTACCCTTGTGAAAGTAAAAAAAAATTAGGTCTAAAGGAAAATGTTTGTGACAGAAAAGTGTTTATTATTTCCTTCCACATTCAAAAAATTCCTGTGAAGCACATGAAAGGTTAATGAACTTCTTGAATGTGGTTTTGAGTACCTTGAGAGGTGCAGTTTTTAGAATGGTGTCAATATTGGATATTTTCTGCCATATGGGTCCCCTCAAAGTCACTTCAAATGTGAGGTGGTCCATAAAAAAATGGTTTGGCCAATTTTGTTGTAAAGATGAGAAATCGCTGGTCTAATTTTAACCTTTATAACTTCCTAACAATAAATTATGTTTCAAAAATTGGGCTGATGTAAAGTGGACATGTGGGAAATGGTATTTTATTAACTATTTTTTGTGACATATCTTGAGCACAACCCCCATCTGTGGACGTCGGGCCCTCATGCAATCCTCATGGACTCGGTTTCTAACCATTTGTGCAGACACATTCACATTTGTGGCCTGCTGTAGGTCATTTGCAGGGCTCTGGCAGTGCTCCTCCTGTTCCTCCTTGCACAAAGGCGCAGGTAGTTGTCCTGCTGCTGGGTTGTTGCCCTCGTATTGCCACCTCCACATCTCCTGATGTACTGGCCTGTCTCCTGGTAGCGCCTTCAACCTCTGGACACTATGCTGACAGACACAGCAAACCTTCTTGTCACAGTTCGCATTGATGTGCCATCCTGGATGAGCTGCACTACCTGAGCCACTTGTGTGAGTTTTAGAGTCCATCTCATGCTACTACGAGTGTGAAAGCACCACCAACATTTCAAAAGTGACCAAAACATCAGCCAGAAAGCTTTGGTACTGAGATGTGGTCTATGGTCCCCACCTGCAGAACCACTCCTTTACTGAGTGTGTCTTGATAATTGCCAATAATTTCCATCTGTTGTCTATTCCATTTGCACAACAGCATGTGAAATTGATTGTCAATTAGTGTTGCTTCCTAAGTGGACAGTTTGATTTCACAGAAGTTTGATTTACTTGGAGTTATATTCTGCTGTTTAAGTGTTCCCTTTATTTTTTTGGGCAGTGTATATTATTTTGAAACCATTGCTGCTGCTTGTAAATGTATGTATTGGCCAGAAAACACCTCTTCCCAACATATGTCGTACATGTACAGCACAAGTTAGCCCGAACCATACCCAGCAGGTAATAGCTGTGATACACAGCCAGAATTTGCCTCAAACAGCTGTGGGTGGAGAGGAGCTCCAACTGCAACTTTTAACCTGTTAAATTACACTGTCAAACTCTGACAGCAGCGTTAACAGCAAGCCCACATGAGGGTTCATCATTCTGTACTCTATCAGTTCCCCCATCACGCGATCAAGGGAAACTGATGGGTTTCTATGGTCTGTTGAAGACCTTTGCACCTGTCATTGTGGAGTTCCTTTGAAACCCAGCCAAAGCTTGGGCTTGATATATGCAGCAATACTGTTTTATTGCTAAATGTAGTACAAGTGATCAGATGATTGCAGGTTCATGTCCCCTTAGAGGACTAATTAATACATTGAAAAGTAAAAAAAAGTTTTAAAAAATATGAAAACGATAAAAAAGCTTGATTTACTACTCTTTTCCCAGCATGAAAAATAGATCATAAAAAATACACATGTAGTATTGCAGAGTACATAAAAGTTCAATCTATTAAACACCATTAACAGAAAAAAAATTAAAATGCCTTTATTGTGTTTTTTTGGTCTATGCAATACCACAAAATATGCAGCTAGAAGCAATAAAAATATTGTATTGATTCCAAGAAGGGATCAATAAAACATAAGCTCTCGCACAGCTTTAGCAACCAAAAAATGAAAACAATTTTTGCTACAAATTTCTGATTTTTTTTTTCACCACAAACACAAAAAAGTTGATAAATTTGATATTGTTGTAATTGTTCTGATTAGAAGAGTAATATTATTAGGTCATTTTTACCACACAATGTATGCCATAAAAACAATTCCTAGAAATCAGTATTGTGTTTTTTGCAATTGTATCACCCCTGGAATTTTTTTTCTGTTTTCAAGTTCAATATTTATTAAAACTAATGATAATGCAAAAGTACAAGTTTGACCTGCAAAATAAAGCCGTCATATGTCCACGTGGACATAAAAATAAAAAAGTTATGGCTCTTGGAAGAAGGGGAGGAAGAAATTCAAAACGTGAAATTGAACATGTCAGGAAGGGGGCAAAACCATAACAAACATGGACATACACTTTTGTCACAGGTTCCTGAGGGAGTGGGCTCAGAAGGTGATCCTGCTTTGTGCATAGCATTTCCCGGCTATGTTTCATCTCTGACATCTGTCTCTAATCATATATATATATGATCATTAGTGTTCATTTTTAGGAGACACTGTCAATCTCTGACAGTGGCAATTGCCTGTAATGTAATCGAGGGGAACAGATGGTGTCGGTGGATAGCCCCTGTAGTTAGCCAATGTGGTTGTCATCTTTTGAAGCCTATACAGAGACAGGGCTGTATAGGACAACCACAATTATACCATATACTGCAATATCATAGTATTGCCATAAAGAATTCAAATGATTGCAGGTTCAAGTTAACTAAGGGGATTCAAAAATATTGAAAATTAAAAAACAAAAATGCATTTAAAAAATACTACTGCCATAAGTGCTCCAAAATGGTATCAATAAAAATGACAGCATGGCACACAAAAAAAGCCTTGACCCAGCTCTGTGGACCAAAAATGAAAAGGTAAAAGTCTTAGAAAATGTCAACACAAACAAATTATATTTTTGGTTTTACAAGCTTCTGATTTTTTTTTATCAAAATGTAAACAAAAAATATGTTTGGTATTGTTGTAACTGTACTGACCTGTAGAATCATATTGCATGATCATTTACTGAACAGTGAATGACATAAAAACAAAATTCTTAAAATCCAATGGCAAAATTGTGCTTTTTTCACCCCACTTATAATGTTTCTTACCTATTTCAGTATATTACGGTATATTGTAAAATGAATGGTTTTGTTCAAAACTAAAAGACTCCCATCTAAAAAAAAAACACAAAAACCATGATATAGTTATGCTGATGAGAGTATTTAAAAAAAGATGTGGCTCTTGGAAAAAAGGAAGATATAAAAGGAGAGCTTAAAAACAAAAAATATCCTGGTACTTAAAGGGAATCTGTCACCCTTTTTTTGACTATCAGCTGCCGGCATTGACATCAGGGGCTTATCTACAGCATTCTGTAATGCTGTAGATAAGCCCCCGATGTAACCTGAAAGATAAGAAAAACGCGTTAGATTATACTCACCGGAGGGAGCAGTCCAGTCCGATGGGTGTCGTGGTCCGGTCCGGCGCCTCCCATCTTCATACGATGCTGTCCTCTTCTTCCCTTCCTGTAGTGGCTCCAGCACGCTTCTTGTCAATCTGGTACATGGGGGGAGATGTTAAACAAATTTCATTTTGTGTGATTGAGAGAGTCCAACCCGCAGCCAGACAGGGAGATTGGGATAGGAAGATCCTACAGCGAGAAACACACTGGATCTTCTGTCTCGAATCACAGAGCCCTAAAGGTTTAAATGAACGGTTGAATTTTAATAGCTATCTATGATCAGTGTGGTCTCATAAAGTTCCAGCTTATCTCTTTAGCTCTTTCTGAGCTCTACGGCGATTGTGTAATTCTATTTACTATTTTTGTTGTCATTTTTAAGGATACATTTATTTGCTCCATGTTCACTATACATCTGGGGTATAATTATCTATTTTTTATTTTTTTCATACTGTTGGCAGGGTGTTACTAACTATGGGATATTGGGCAATTAATCCTTGTTGTAAGAAAAATCTATTTTTTAGGAGTATCTGATTATAATACCTTGTATGTGAATACTCTATATGGAATGTATTATGTGACTCCTAAGTGCCTCATTAGACGGGTGTTGCTTTGCAGCCACTTGTATATGCCCTGCTGCTATTATGGAACACTCAACCCCTATGCGCCTCATTAGATCTGCGCTCGTTTTGATATCCTGCTGCATTTTTCATTCTATCAGTTTCGCTCAGTATGGTCTGCCCCCTTTTTGCTATGACACACCTCCGGTCTTTGGAGCGCATACTGCGTTCCATTTGGCATCCATTATTCCAGCTAACAAACCGGAAGTGGGCAGTCCAGATGGCGCTGAATCTTTAAATAATGGCGCCAGATGTGCCTGGAGCTAGCCCCACACTGCATTTGTCTCTTGGCCAGAGGTAATGAGACCCCACTTTCTTGACCCCTGATGAACCCTCAGCTACTTAGAGGGGGACACGCGTTGGGTCCCGCTGTCACCAATGGCTGATAAGTATATTTTTTTGCACATTGCATTGGGCAGACTGTGATTTCACATGCTGTATTATGACTGAGGTAACTGCATTTAACCTCATGAGATGGTGTCGTCAACAACTAGGGTGCCAACCTACACGGATGGAAAGGGCCTTATTAGGGCTTTATAGATTTTTGCTCCTTTTGTATATACACCTTATTTATATGTTGAGTATATAAGACTATTTTCTCTGACCCCCTGGTATTGTGTGATTTCACATATGTATGTTCCCTTTTAATCATTTAATTAAAAATTATATTTTAGGGGTTTTCCCTTTTTGTGCTCTGTGGTTTACTACTAATGCTGTAGATAAGCCCCTGATGTAACCTGAAAGATAAGAAAAACACGTTAGATTATACTCACCGGAGGGGCGGTCCAGTCCGATGGGTGTCGCGGTCCGGCGCCTCCCATCTTCATACGATGCTGTCCTCTTCTTCCCTTCCTGTAGTGGCACCAGTGCTGGCGCACTGCTCTGCCCTGTTTAGGGCAGAGCAGAATACTACAGTGCGCAAGCACCAGATCTCTCCCAGCGCCTGCGCACTGCATTACTCTGCTCTGCCCTGAGCAGGGCAGAGCAGTGCGCCTGCGCCGGAGCCACTACAGGAAGGGAAGAAGAGGATGGCATCGTATGAAGATGGGAGGCGCCAGACTGGACTGCGACACCTATCAGACCGGACCGCCCCCCCGGTGAGTATAATCTAACGTGTTTTTCTTATCCTTCAGGTTACATTGGGGGCTTATCTACAGAATTACAGAATGCTGTAGATAAGCCCCTGATGTCAATGCCGGAAGCTGATAGTCAAAAAAAAGGTGACAGATTCACTTTAAAGGGAATCTGTCTCCTACTTTTGGCGGGCAATTTAAATGAGATCTGTCCGGGGCTTAGTTAACACAGCAAAATATTTCCGGGGCTTAGTTAACCAGCGCATGTGCAGCCAGCTTTTCAGCTTTGCCCGCAGTTGGGCAAAGCATACTGCGCGTGCGAGAGCCAAGAATGATTAGCGCACACGCGAAAGACGGCGGACACCTACTCCTATTCATGAAAAAACTGTGGACGGCGGCCAAGGATGGGAAGGCAGCAAAGATCGGAAACACCACCATCCAGACTGGACAGACCTTATTTAAATAGCCCGCCAAAAGTAGGTGACAGATTCCCTTTAAATGTTAAAAACAATTTCAGCAAAAATCATGCGATTGGCCATAAGTTAGTAACTCAAAAGTTGGAGTAGTTTTACAAATACTTTTTCAATTTTAGTTTTGTTATATAGGTCACTTTTTGAAGAGTAGCAGCAATATTATGTCCAGTTGTAGTAACTGACATATCAGACTTCTGATGCTGACAAGCTAATTCAAAAGTGACAACTAGTTTGGCTCTAATCCCTACTGCTACAAATCTGGAAAATTACCAATATCTCTTTCAGTATAGAAAACATAGTGATCACACTTAATTATTTCACTAACTTAATTTAATGTGATAACCAATTTTTAAGTGTAGCTCTACTTATACAGTGTTATTGCTCCTATCTCAATCTTAAAAAAGGCTTAGCTAAACATATTTTGGAAAATTATTTGTTCTGTAGCCTTGCAAAAGTTTTATCTAACTAAAATTCTTGGCTAAAAATGATTTAATATTAGTAAATAAATAGTAAGAGGTACTTTCGGTAAAGGCTTTTAAGGTTGTCCAGTTGCCTTGGCTACAGGATCTTGTGTGGCACTTTAAAACTTAGGATAATTAAATACTGTGTAAACAGAGCTACACTTCAGGTTTTGATTGGAAATTCTCTCAAGGTGGTCATCATCATACTAATAATCTGAGAGTGTGTGGTGAAATCATCTACTCAAATAAGTACTCATTTCATTGAAGAATCTTTATCATAAATTGAGAATAAATCCTAGTGAATGTACTCACCTAACTGGTCCTCATTTTTCATAGTACTTAACATTTTGTTCCCTTTTCTTAGTTACATCTGCTTATCTATCTATCTATCTATCTATCTATCTATCTATCTATCTATCTATCTGTCTGTCTGTCTATGTATCTATATATATATATATATATATATATACAGTATCTGTCTATCTATCTATCTATCTATCTATATATATATATATATAAACTGGTCATCACCTCCATAAAGAATAAAGCAAGTGTGTTAAGGTGAAAGCTTCTATGACTGCATAATATTCAAATAAAAGAATACAGCAGCACTCTATAAGTTCAAAGATGTATGTAAATATTAAATATGTGAAGATAGCACTATATTACTACTACATAAAATATTCTTATAATATGAAGGCACTTAGCGTACAAACTGGCATGTTCATGTGAGCCCAAAAGAAATGTGGGCTAAGTACCTTCATTTTGTAGATGCAATTTATATAGCAGTAATGTAGCCGAAACTTCGTACAGTGAGGAAAATAAGTATTTGATAAACTGACGAATTGCAAGTTTTCCCACCTACAAAGAATGGAGAGGTCTGTAATTTTTATCGTCGGTACACTCCAAGTGTAAGAGACAGAATCTAAAAATAAAAACCAGACAGTCACTTTAATGATTTTTACATAATTAATTTTAATTTTATTGCATGAAATAAGTATTTGATATGATAGAAAAACAACTTAATATTTGTTACAGAAACGTTTTTTTTCAATTACAGAGTTCAGATGTTTCCTGCAGTTCTTGACCAAGTTTGCACACACGGCAGCAAGGATAGTGACCCACTCCTTCATACAGGTCTTGTCCAGATCTTTCAGTCTTTTATTTTTCGTGGCTGTGACTGGGCGACATTGAGTTTAAGTTCCCTCCAAAGATTTTCTATTGGGCTCAGGTCTGGAACCTGGCTAGGCCACTCTAGGACCTTGAAATGAGGTCAAAGGAACTGGCCAAGGAGCTCAGAGACAGAATTGTGGCAAGGCACAGATCTGGCCAAGGTTACAAAATAATTTCTGCAATACTCAATGTTCCTAAGAGCACAGTGGCCTCCACAATCCTTAAATGGAAGAAGTTTTGGACCACCAGAAGTCTTCCTAGACCTGGCCTTCTAGCTAAACTGAGCAATCGTGGGAGAAGAGCCTTGGTGAGAGAGGTAAGGAAGAACCCCAAGATCACTGTGGCTGAGCTCTACAGATGCAGTAGGGAGATGTGAGGAAGGGCAACAAAGTCAACTATCACTGCAGCCCTCCACCAGTCAGGCATTTATGGCAGACTGGCCCGATGGAAGCCTCTCCTCAACGCAAGACATATGAAAGCCCGCATTGAGTTTGCTAAAAAACACAAGAAGGACTCCCAGACTATGAGAAATAAGATTCTCTGGTCTGATGAGATGAAGATAGAACTTTTTGGTGACAATTCTATGCGGTATAAGAGGAGAAAACCAGGCACTGCTCATCATCTGCCCAATACAATCCCAACAGTGACGCATGTTGGTGGCAGCATCATGCTATGGGGGTGTTTTTCAGCTGCAGGGACAGGACGACTGGTTGCAATTGAAGGAAACATGAAAGTGGCCAAGTACAGAGATATCTTGGATGAAAACCTCTTCCAGAGTGGTCTGGACCTTAGACTTGGCCAAAGGTTCACCTTCCAACAAGACAATTACTGTAAGCACACAGCTAAGGCTGGTTTCACACTTGCGTTTTTTTTGCGCTGTTTTTTAGTGCAAAAAAACATGCATTTTTTCCCTATCTTTGAGGCTACTTTCACACTTGCTTTTTTTGCAGCACGTTTTTCTCGCAAAAAAGCGCATGGAAAAAACGCATACAAACACATACAAATGCTGCATTTTTTTCAAGCATTTGTATGCACGTGCATGAAAAAGACGCAGCATTTTTATGCGTTTGTATGCGTTTTTAGTGCATTTTTACCGTGTTTGCGTTTTTTTCCAACATTAGTTGGCCTCACCAAAAAAATCAAGATAGGGTTAGGATTAACACTAACCCAAACCATGACTTTACTAACCCTAACCCTTAACCAAACCATACTAACCCTAACCCTAACCCTTAACCAAACCATACTAACCCTAACCCTTAACCAAACCATACTAACCCTAACCCTTAACCAAACCCTACTAACCCTAACCCAAACCCTAACCCTATCCCTAAACCCTAACTAACCCTAAACCCTAACCCTTAACCAAACCATACTAACCCTAACCCAAACCCTAACCCTAAACCCCCTTAACTAACCCTAACTCTAACCCAAACCCCTAATTTCCTTGTCTAACCAATGGTCAACAAAAAAACGCATGCGCAAAAAAAGCATACATGAGCATGCCAATGCGCACGTATGCGCACCCATAGACTTACAATGGGTGTCTTGCTGTAAAAAAACGCATTGCGCGCATGTGTTTTTTTGAGGCAAGTCGGAAGCCCAAAAAATGCAACAGGATGCATTTTGTGCGCCCGAGCGCACTCCACAAAAAAGCATGATCGTAAAAACGCATACAAACGCATGTGTATGCGCACATAAGCGCATCCCATGCAAAATATAGGAAAAAAGCGCATGCGTTTTTAGCGCTATAATACAGTGCAAAAAAAATGCAAGTGTGAAACCAGCCTTACAAGGGTGCGCATACACATGCATTTGTACGCGTTTGTATGCGCATGCGTTTTTTTGTAGTGTGTGCTCGGGCGCACAAAATGCATCCTGTTGCATTTTTTGTGCGTCTGACTTGCCCCCAAAAAACGCATGCGCACGCAATGCATTTTTTTTTACCTCCAAACACCCATTATAGTCTCTGGGTGCTCATGGTAATGCGCACGTATGCCCAAAAAAAGCACCAAAACCCGCAAAAAAACGCACACGAACGCATGATGCGTTTTTTATGTGCATTTGCTCTGCGCACAGTGCGCAGCGCAAAAAAAACGCAAGTGTGAAAGTAGCCTAAAATAACAAAGGAGTGGCTTCAGAACAACTCTGTGACCATTCTTGACTGGCCCAGCCAGAGCCCTGGCCTAAACCCAATTGAGCATCTCTGAAGAGACCTGAAAATGACTGTCCACCAACATTCACTATCCTACCTGACAGAACTGGAAAAGATTCTGCAAGGAAGAATGGCAGAGGATCCCCAAATTCAGGTGTGAAAAACTTTTGCATTATTCCCAAAAAGACTCATGGCTGTATTAGCTCAAAAGGATGCTTCTACTCAATACTGAGCAAAGGGTTTGAATACTTATGACTATGTGATATTTCAGTTTTTCTTTTTTAATAAGTTTGCAGAAATTTCTACATTTAAGTTTTTTTTCAGTCAAGATGGGGTGCAGACTGTACATTAATGAGAAAAATATGAACTTTTTTGAATTTACCTAAAGGCTGCAATGAAACAAAGAGTGAAAAATGTAAAGATATATGAATACTTTCCATACCCACTGTATATCTATATCTATCTATATATATTATTAAAGCCAGGTAGGACAGGGTTAAAACCTAGTACTGGAGGTTGATTATATGACATGGCTAGCTTTGTATGGAGCCAGCCAAGTCCTGTGCTCATTGTTGGTCAGTCAGCTGTACATTATTTGTGTTGGAGCCGGTGAGTGACTAGCAAATGTGAGCTGTCTTGGGGATGTGATAGTGAATATGAAGAGAAGCCAGTGTTGATTTACAGACTGTGCCTGCGACAACTAATGCCTGTGCTGTGGTGTGAGTACAACCATAAACTATGCCTACCCTGACAAAAGAACTGTGTAGTTTGTCAGTTTGGGCTGAATATTAGCTGTTATGATTTGATTTTCGTTTGGATTATGGAGAAACGCAATAACCCTTACCTTGTTTTTCAGCAAGACCTGTGTCTGTGCCATCAAAAAAGCACTAAACCATCAATTCTTCTAGCCACACACAATTTTTTAAGGAATTTGAAAGGGAGGTCAATCCAAACATCTTAAAGAACTAACCATAGATCTTGTGTCCTGTGTTTTTTTTTATTTTGACCATTTCTCCTTTTCAGAAAAAAATCAAAATGTATTGCTTGGAAATTCGGAGACATGTTGTCAGAAGCTTGTGGACTAAAAGAACAATTTACATTTTACTCAACAATATGCCTATAAAGAGAAAAATCAGAAAACCTGAACATTTGGAAGTGGTCTCTTAATTTTTGCCACTGCTGTGTATATATATACACTACCGTTCAAAAGTTTGGAATCACCCAGACAATTTTCTGTTTTCCATGAAAACTCATACTTTTATTAATCCAATGAGTTGCCAAATAAATTTAAAATCTAGTCCAGACATTGTCAAGGTTAAAAAAAAGATTTTTCTTTGAAATAATAATTTTCTCCTTCAAACTTTGCTTTCGTCAAAGAATGCTCCCTTTGCAGCAATTACAGCATTGCAGACCTTTGGCATTCTAGAAGTTAATTTGCTGAGGTAATCTGGAGAAATTTCTGGAGACATATGGCATTAGCCACTCTTCCAGCATCTTTTTAGTTGTTCTGCATCTCACAAATGTTCTATATAATCCAAACACCTCAAACTTGAATTCATCTGTCCATAACACTTTTTTCCAATCTTCCTCTGTCCAATGTCTATGTTCTTTTGCCCATATTAATCTTTTCCTTTTATTAGAAGGCTTTTATCCCAAGTCATATCACAAGACTCGATAAAGAGTTGATTGTGACTTGTAGGATCGCTACTACCAACAGGTGGCGCTATAGAGTTCAAGTCCTCTTTTTCTCTGAAGAGCTAATTTGCATATTCCTTTTATTAGACAGTCTCAGATATGGCTTTTTCTTTGCCACTCTGCCCTGAAGGCCAGCATCCTGGAGTTGCCTCCTCACTGTAGACATTGACACTGGCGTTTTGCGTGTACAATTTATTGAAGCTGCCAGTTGAGGACCTGTGAGGCGTCGATTTCTCAAACTACAGACTCTAATGTACTTGTCTTGTTGCTCAGTTGTGCAGCGGGGCCTCCCACTACTCTTTCTACTCCTTGGTCAGAGCCTGTTTGTGCTCTCCTCTGAAGGGAGTAGTACACACCGTTGTAGGAAATCTTCAGTTTCTTGGCAATTTCTCTCATGGACTAGCCTTCATTTCTAAGAACAAGAATAGACTGTCGAGTTTCACATTAAAGTTCTTTTTTTCTGGCCATTTTGAGAGTTTAATGGAACCAACAAATGTAATGCTTCAGATTCTCAACTAGCTCAAAGGAAGGTCAGGTTTATAGCTTCTCTAATCAGCTAAACTGTTTTCAGCTGTGCTAACATACTTGCACAAGGGATTTCAAGGGTATTCTAACCATCCATTAGCCTTCTTACACAGTTAACAAACACAAAGTACTATAAGAACACTGGAGTGATGGTTGTTGGAAATGAGCCTCTTTACACCTATGAAGATATTGCATTACAAACCAGACGTTTGCAACTAAAATAGTCATTTACCACATTAACAATGTATAGAGTGTATTTCTGAATCATTTAATGTTAGCTTCATTGGAAAAAACTTTTTTTTCAAAAATAAGGAAATTTCTAAGTGACCCTAACGGTAGTGTATATATATATATATATATAATGCATATACACACACATATAACAACAAACAACTCCAAAACATCTTTGAATCTTTGAACCTCCATTATATTTAATTTTAGGCACTGTGTCCTTTTCTTTGTAGGCCTCACTCCATTTTCATTAAATAGAACTTCAGTACAATGATGTACTTTACTAAAAAGCTCTTTCTTGGTTTCATCTGTTTACAAGATGCTTTCTCTGAAGGATTTTGTCTTATTACATTTTGGCAAACTGCAGTCTAGCTTTTTTATTTTTCTGTCAGTAGTGAGGTCCTCCTGGCTCTCCTGCCTTAGCATATTATTTAATTCAATTGTGGATGGATAGTCCGTGCTGACGCAGATGCACCTTGAGCCTGTAGGACAGCTTGAATATCTTTGGAACTTGATTGGGGCTGCTTAGCCTCCATCTCGACTATCCTACATTGCAACCTTTCATCGGTTTTTCTTTGACTTCCATGCCCAGGAAGATTACCTACAGTGCCATAAGTTGTAAACTTCTTGATTATGTTGCTGACCATGGACAAAGGAACATCAAGAACTCTGTAGATGGTTCTTAAGTCCTCAGACAGTTATCATCTTTTTCTGTTCTTAGTGTAGCACAGACAAACACATAATGCAAAGATTGAGTACCCCTTTTTATCTCGTTTCAGGTGTGATTTTTATATTGCTCACAACTCTTACTTGAAGCAGGTGAATTTGGTTACCAACAATTGTATTTTAGATATAGATATTTTGCAATTTGTGTATAAGATATTTGTCAACTTTGTTGTAAACTGGAGTTTCAGTTTGTCCTCCGTTATCTTTCAACTATTATAAACATGATTACAATGGCAGTAATAGACGTAAGATGTGAAATTTGTATTAATACACTGCCATGTACAGTAGATTCAAAATATAATATGCATACTGCTAAATGTACAAATTCTTTGAAAATCATTTGCAAGATTGTGAGATTTAACCGCACAACAAAATAGTTGATTTGTTGACTAGTTAAACCTATCTAATGGAATATAGTAACTCTTGTTTTAAGGTTCATTTAAAGTTTTAATTTATATTTTATTAATTTGCTAAAAACTTAGACATCCCAGCAGATGATACTTAGCTGAATGATGCTGAGTATGCAGGAGGAAATCCTGCTGTTAGTTTAATTCTGGAATGCCCTTCATTTAACTCATTTCAGCAAGCAGCAATTAAAGTTAAATGTCATTTAGACATTTGTATTTGACTTTGAGCTTTTGTGGAAACAAGAAAACAAGTGTTTGCACTGAGGCTTAAAACTCGATATGCAAGAAGACTCATTGTTTATTTAATCTATGTATTTGTAGCTTATGTATTGACAATGCTTATCATAACTGCATACACACAGGACCTTGGATCTGTGTTCTCATCTTTAAAAAAATCTTAATTTTCTTTCATCCTCTTCTATAATTCTGCCTGTTTACTACATTTTATTTATCATATTGACATGGATTTTTATATATTTTAGGCTATTGATTATATCACTGATAAATTGTAGTCTCATTAAAAATCTGGTTCTGATCATTGATATTCTACATGTATGCTATATAGTAGACCATTATGGAATGTATCATAAAATGGTACTAAGATCCTCAGCTGACATAAGTAAGTTAAATCTCTTCCCTTACCACCTCTTAATCAATCTATGTCAGCTAAATCCATAATATTTTCATTGGGACATTGCCACAGCGAAACGTACATTATCTAGAGGTCTCTTGCTTTACTGTAATTAGTTGCACCCATTTGGTGTCAGTACGCTGTATTAATCATATCATCCACATTAGTCCTAGCGTGGTGTCTATTTTCGTTTTTTTTTTATATATATATATATATATACTGTATATATATATATATAAACATTTGTTGAACATTCATTCTGCAACTTTATTGGAAATTAATTCTTGCGACTTTTATTCTTCTCTTCAAAGCTTCTCTTGATACCTTTTCTCTTATAGAAGACCTGCAGATCTTCTCCGTGAAGAATCCAGCAGTAGTACCCCATCATGTTCACATTTCATCTACCTTGGCAGCATTGTTCCATCTCCTTGATATCCTGATGAAATCTTTCTTCTTGCTCTTTGCTAACAGCACCAAGGTTTTCAGGAAAGTAGTCCAAATGGGAATGTAAAAAATATAACTTATAATTCATCAGACAACCCAAGGCTTTGAAATGTTTCAACATGTTGTCCACGATAATCTTAAATTTTGGATCTTTGTTATTACCTAGAAGTTTCTTCCCAACTTTTTTTTAAGAGTTTCAAGCCCTTTCCTAATATCCCACAAAAGTGCCTTCCTTCAGTTTTGCTTTGGACAGTTCCTGAAACTTAGTACACAAGTACTTAAATGTCTCTCCTTCTGTCTTTCAGTAAAGCTTTCACAAACTGTCCAATATTAATGTGGAGTGGTTGCAGGAGAACTTTAGAGGGATCAACTAAACTTTCTGCAAGTATGCTATTAAGTCAAAGTTGCAAAAATGTTCTTGTTAGACAAATTTTATGGTTCTAATGATCAGTAGTGTTGAGCATTCCGATACCGCAAGTATCGGGTATCGGCCGATATTCACTGTATCGGAATTCCGATACTGAGTTCCGATACTTTTAGCATATCGAATACCGGAATCGGAAGTTCCCATAATGCTATGAGCCAGTTTGATTTGATTCAGCCAATGACAATCCTCAGAAGTGTGGGCACATCCTGTTAGGCATGTAGGCATGTTAACTAATGGCATGGCTGTGATTGGCTGCTGAAATGATGTCATGATGCACTATAAAAGCCACTGCCGCCGCCATTTCTGGTTCACTCTGCTGTGAATTCAGTTAGGGACAGGCTGCTGTTCAAGACTCTGAGGGACAGTTAGTGATAGCGATTTTACCAATCACATTGTGCTTTACCCAGGCTACATTCTCAATAAGTGTAGCTTTCTTTTGCCTTGCAGCAGTGTTCACAGCTGTCTGCAAGGTCTGTGTGAGTGCAGCTCACGCTGTGTAGTGTGTCCTGCAGGCACGTCTGCTTGTAGGCCGCTCAGCGTGTCACTGCCTCATACATATTTTTCTTTCATAGCTGCAAAGTTTTCATTCTCCTATTAGTGTGCAATTGCATCCATCCGTATCCATACACGTTGGTTGCAACCACTATAGGAGTAGAGATCGGAGCCTTTCTGCAGCCTTTCAGTGCTAGTGCCCATTTATCTGCACTGTTCATGGCTGTCTGAGAGGTCTTTGTGTGAGTGCAGCTCACACTGTAGTGTGTCCTGTAGGAACGTCTGCTTGTAGGCTGCTCAGCATGCGTCACTGCTTCACACATATTTTTCTTTTATTGCAGCTAATTTTTAATTCTCCTATTACTGTGCATCCATCCGTATCCATATATGGTGGTTGCAAACACTATAGGAGTAGACAGCGGAGCCTCTCTGCAGCCTTTCAGTGCTAGTGCCCACTTATCTCCACTGTTCACGGCTGTCTGAGAGGTCTCTGTGTGTGAGTGCAGCTCACGCTGAGTAGTGTGTCCTGCAGCTACGTCTGGTTGTAGGCCGCTCAGTGTGCGACACTGCCTCACACATATTTTCCTTTTATTGCAGCTCATTTTTTATTCTCCTATTAGTGTGCATCCATCCGTATCCATCTACATTGGTTGGTTGCAAACACTATATAGGAGTAGATAGAGGAGCCTTTTTTCTGGCTTGTGCCCTTCAGCTGCAGCCAGATTAGTAGTACCCTATTTTTTGGAGCCTCATATTTTGCATTGTAGGTTACCTTCCTGCATTGTAATAGCTCCAAAAAGTTTGTGATACTATCGCTTTCAAATCATTGGTCACATCCTTTTAATTTTTTTTCAAAAAACAAAACAAAATAAAGTTCACTAAACACTACATTTGACAGTTGTGTAGGCCACATTAGCTCCAATTAAAGTGTAGTCCACACACACACTTCATAAAATTAGTGTTTCTTACACCTGATACCAGCTGTTCAGGAATAAGCACACTAAGCCCCCCTTTGTACTTTTCTGCCTATCTTTATCAGTCTACCAAGATGAAGAATGCAGGGAGTAAGGCACGTGGGCGTGGGCGTGGAGTTTCAGCAGGGAGAGGATGTGGGGATTCTGCAGGGAGAGGACGTGGGGATTCTGCAGGGAGAGGATGTGGGGATTCTTTCCCTGCTGCTGGCACCAGTGAGTCAGCATCCCCCAGTTTTAGCAGGCAACAGTCCTTTATGTGCAGCTTTGTAGGACCTCGCCGTACCCCACTGCTGCGGGAGGAACAAATTGAAGCCGTTGTCGGTTGGATGGCAGCTAATGCATCGACTTCAATGACTTCCACGTCCTCTCAGGGCCAGAGCACTGAAGAGCAACCATCTGTCTCTTCACCACCTGCCAAAGTGCCCAGGCAGTCAGAGACTCCTGGACAGGAGCCATCACAGTCTCTACTTCTGTTCTCTGAATCTGTTGGCTTGGAAAGAGGGGGCCAGCCAAGCAGCATTCAAGAATGTGAAGAAGAGGGAGTATGCAGTGATGCGCAACTTCTTTAGCCCTCTGAATCTGAAGAGGCGGGTGGGCCAGTGCCTATGGTCAGCACACCTCAGTACACATCAGATGATGACGAGACTCAGGTGCCACTTTCTGGTGCGTACGGTGCTGGCGAGACAACCCAGGAGAAGCAGGTGTTTGAAGAGGGGAGTGTAGATGATGATGCCCTTGACCCATCATGGCATGAGGAACAGGAAGGTGGTGGGAGCAGCTCTGAGGAAGAGATTCCCCGAACGGCCAAAACATGAGGGAGAGGGAGGGGGCAGACTTGGTTGCCTGTAGCCTCCACTTTGGCACCCGTTAGGAGTATTCCTCTTCCAAAAGCCAAAACGGGTGCTCCCAAGACTTGCAGTGCGTGGTCCTTTTTTGACACAGTTGCAGATGACATTTGCTTTGTCAAATGCAAGCTGTGTCATCAGAAAGTCAAAAGAGGGAAAAATGTCAGCAACCTCAATACCACAAATATGTGGAAACATGTGCGGACCAAGCACGAGGTGGAGTTACACAGACACACTGAAGACGTACGCCAACATACAGCACCACCTACCACCTCTTCAGCTCGTGTTGGGGCCTCTTCCTCCAGCTCACACACAGCTGGTTCGGCTTCCTCACAGGATCGGCCAAGGAAGAACCTCTGGCACTGTTGTCCGGTGACCCAGTGACATTCCACCCACAGCACCACGTTCCCAGTCATCCTCACACTCCCAGGCCACTCTACAGCCATCGGTAGCACAGGCATGGGATAAAAGGCGGCCATACTCGGCAAACTATCCCCAAGCACAGGCTCTGAATGCTGGCATTGCCAAACTACTGGCCCTAGAAATGCTCTCATTCAGGCTGGTGGAGACTGACACCTTCCGGAACTTCATGGCATTGGCAGTCCCACAATACACCGTGCCCAGCTGCATTTATTTCAGCAGGCAAGCCATCCCTGCCCTGCAAAAGCATGTGGAGGGAAAAATAAAACATGCGCTACTAAACGCCATCAGTAGCAAGGTCCACCTGACCACTGATGCGTGGACCAGTAACCATGGACAGGGACGATACCTTTCCCTCACTGCCCATTGGGTCAATGTTGTGGAGCCAGGTACAGATCTGGAGAGTGGCGCTGTACGTGTTCTGCCAACTCCACAGATTGCAGGAATCCAGTCTCTACACATTAACTCCTCCTCCTACTCAAGTTCCTCAGAAACAGCACTGCAGGAGTCTGTTACGACCAATATGAGCACAGCCGTGGCCAAACGTCAACAGGCCGTACTCAAATTAATTTCTTTGGGGAATCGAAGCTACACAGCGCAGGAGCTCTGGAATGCCATCAAGCAGGAGAGCGACGTGTGGTTTGTGCCAGCGAATCTCCAGCCAGGCTTGTTAGTGTGTGACAATGGCCAAAATCTGGTGGCAGCTCTGGACCTAGGCAACCTGACTCACATTCCATGTCTGGCACATGTGCTGAACTTGGTTGTGCAGAGCTTTCTGAGGGACTATCCGGATCTTGATGCACTGCTGCACAAGGACCGCATAGAGTGCGCTCACTTGCGGCGTTCCAGCACGGCAATATCGCGCCTTGCTGCTCTGCAGCGCCGATTATGCCTTCCGGAACATCGCATCATATGTGACCTACCCACCAGGTGGAATTCAACGTTACATATGTTGGATCGGTTTTGTGAGCAGCAGGCAGCAGTCATGGAGTACCAGCTGCATCAGGCGCAAACAAGTCGCACTGTGCGCCGGTCACACTTCAGCACCACTGAGTGGGCCTCTATGAAGGACATCTGCCTCGTTTTGCGTGCCTTTGATGATTCCACTTGGATGGCGAGTGCAGATGATGCACTAGTCAGCATGACTGTCCCCCTTATCTGCCTGGTTCAAAAAGCACTGCAAGCACTAAGGGAGGAGGTTTTGGAAGAGGTGGAGGATGAGGAATCACAAATGCCATCTGCTTCTGGACAGTCTGCGCTACGTGGTTCCTCACAAAGGCCTAGGCAGGGGACACTTTGTGAGGAGGATGAGGAGGAGTCAATGGAGGAGGAAGACATCTCTCCAGAGGAGGGAGGTACACAATATTCTAGTCAGTATGTACAGCGAGGGTAGGGTGATGCAGAGCAGGCAGAGATGACGACTCAAGCAGGGGACAGCGTTTCTTTGGCAGTTGGGATTCTGCAGCACATGGTTGATTTCATGCTGCAGTGCCTGAGAAACGACCGCCGCATTGCCCACATTCTCAACACGGCTGATTGTTGGGTGTACGCCCTCCTAGATCCTCGCTACCGGGACAACTTACAAAGCCTCATACCACCGCTGAATTGGGAGCATAAAATGTGGGAGCACCAAGACGTGTTCTCCATTCCACCCGACAGCAGTGCTGCTAGTGCTTTACAAAGCAGCTCTGTGAGTCGAGGCAGTGGAGGAAGCTTTGCACAAAGAGGGAGCAGAGGCAGCGCCTCAGCACAAGGCAAGACCAGTATGGCCCAAATGTGGCAAAGTTTTGTGTGTCCGCCACAAATGTCTACACCATCACAGACGGCTCCAGTCAGCAGGAGGCAACGTTTACGTCAGATGGTGACAGACTACATGTCTTGCCATGTCAGTGTACTCCCAGATGGCTCTTCCCCCTTCAAGTTTTGGGTCTCTAAGCTGGATACATGGCCAGAGCTTAGCCAGTATGCATTGGATGTGCTGGCTTGCCCTGCTGCCAGTGTATTATCGGAACGCGTCTTTAGTGCCGCATGTGGTGTACTAACAGACCATCTCACGCGACTATCCTCCGATAATGTTGACCGACTTACTTTTCTGAAAATGACCAAGGCCTGGATCTCACCAGAATTTGCCAGTCCTCTTCCAGAATAAATAATTGGTTGGCAACAGTAACCAGGTCTCCTGTTGTGTTCATGTTTCTACCACCTGAACTGTAATCCCTGGGCTTCAACACAGCCAGTTGTCGCTCAGAAGTGCCGTCTGCACAGAGAAAAACACTTGCTCCTGTGTTAGTGGGGTTCAGTAACGCCAGCTGCTCCCCTGCTGTGTGGATGGCAAAGTCTCCTGCTCCCTCCAAAATCACACTACATCAGCTTTTCAACTTGCTACAAGTAGGCCTCAGCCTACACCATGATTTTAAACGTGATCCAATTAGGCCTCTGGCTCCACTCTGTCTCTAATATTTCCCCAGGCCTCCAACACCGCCAGTTGCTGCTCAGAAGTGGCGTCTGCACAATCCACACTTGTTCCTGTGTTACTGGGGCTCAGTCATGTCAGTTGATCCCCTGATATGTGTCCGGCAAGGTCTCCTGCTCTGTCCACATTCCCATTACTAGTAGTGGGAATGTGGACAGAGCAGGAGACCTTGCCGGACACACATCAGGGGATCAACTGACGCGACTGAGCCCCAGTAACACAGGAACAAGTGTGGATTGTGCAGACACCACTTCAGAGCAGTAACTGGCGGGGTTGGAGGCCAGGGGAAATACTAGAGACAGTGGAGCCACAGGCCATAGTGGAGCACGGTTACAATCAGTAGTAGTCTACAACCTATATAAAACTTGCTGCAAGTTGGCCTCCGTCTGCTGCATGATTGATCCTGGGCTCCAACAACGCGATTTGGTGTCCAGAAGTGCCATCTTCACAGAGAAAAACACACTAGCTCCTGTGCTAGTGGGGTTCGGTAACGTCAGCTGTTCCCCTGCTGTGTGGACGGCAATGTCTCCTGCTGCCTCCACATTCAAAAAACAGCGCTCCATGCTTGATCCTGGGCTCCAACAATGCCAGTTGGTGTTCAGAAGTGCCGTCTTCACAGAGAAAAACACACTAGCTCCTGTGTTAGTGGGGTTCAGTAACGTCAGCTGTTCCCCTGCTGTGTGGACGGCAATGTCTCCTGCTGCCTCCACATTCAAAAAACAGCAGGCCTCAGCCTGCTCCATGCTTGATCCTGGGCTCCAACAACGCCAGTTGGTGTTCAGAAGTGCCGTCTTCACGGAGAAAAACACAGTAGCTCCTGTGTTAGTGGGGTTTAGTAACGTCAGCTGTTCCCCTGCTGTATGGACAGCAATGTCTCCTGCTGCCTCCACATTCAAAAAACAGCAGGCCTCAGCCTGCTCCATGCTTGATCCTGGGCTCCAACAATGCCAGTTGGTGTTCAGAAGTGCCGTCTTCACAGAGAAAAACACAGTAGCTCCTGTGTTAGTGGGGTTCAGTAACATCAGCTGTTCCCCTGCTGTATGGACAGCAATGTCTCCTGCTGCCTCCACATTCAAAAAACAGCAGGCCTCAGCCTGCTCCATGCTTGATCCTGGGCTCCAACAATGCCAGTTGGTGTTCAGAAGTGCCATCTTCACAGAGAAAAACACACTAGCTCCTGTGTTAGTGGGGTTCAGTAACGCCAGCTGCTCCCCTGCTGTGTGGACAACAAAGTCTCCTGCTGCCTACACAGTCATACTACTACAGACTTTTAACCATGCTCCACTTAGGCCTCTGGCTCCACTGTCTCTAGTATTTCCCCTGGCCTCCAACCCCGCCAGTTGCTGCTCAGAAGTGGCTTCTGCACAATCCACACTTGTTCCTGTGTTACTGGGGCCCATTCACGTCAGTTGATCCCCTGATGTGTGTCTGGCAATGTCTCTTGCTCTGTCCACATTCCCATTACTAGTAGTGGGAATGTGGACAGAGCAGGAGACATTGCCAGACACACATCATTGGATCAACTGATGTGAATGGGCCCCAGTAACACAGGAACAAGAGTGGATTGTGCAGACGCCACTTCTGAGCAGCAACTGGTGGGGTTGGAGGCCAGGGGAAATACTAGAGACAGTGGAGCCAGAGGCCTAAGTGGAGCACGGTTACAATCAGTAGTAGCGTACAACCGATATAAAACTTGCTTCAAGTAGGCCTCAGTCTGCTCCATGATTGATCCTGGGCTTCAACACAGCCAGTTGTTGCTTGGAAGTGCTGTCTTCACAGAGAAAAACACATGCTCCAGTGCTAGTGGGGTTCAGTAACGCCAGCTGCTCCCCTGCTGTGTGGACGACAAAGTCTCCTGCTGCCTCCAAAATCACACTACATCTTATTTACTACTTGCTCCAAGTAGGCCTCAGCCTACTGCATGATTGACCCTGGGCTCCAACATCGCCAGTTGCTGCTCAGAAGTGTCTTTGGCATGGGTACTCCCTCCTGCCCAGCCTGGTTCCAGCACGCCTGCTGTTTCCGGGGAGTGTCAACGTCACTTTGCCACCAATACATTGTCCTGTTGTGTTGCGGTCGGGTTAGCAGAGTCTATGGTGCCTGCAGTTTAGGTGCTTCCTATGTGGGCTGCGGGTTCTGGTAATAAAGGCTGGTTCCGTAGTGCCAATAGGACTAGCACCCCCGGTTGGACAGTGGGTTTCGGTAACTGCGGCCTTGCAACTTTGTTTATTATGGGTACCTTCTGCTACCCATCCAGGTTCCAGCACCGTCTGCTGGTTCTCGGCAGTGCCTTTGGCCTAGGTGCCTCCTTCTCGGTATCCGAGTCCAAGCAATGTCAGCTGGTCCTTGGTAGTGCTTTGTAGCACAGGTACCTCCTGCTTAGTAACCGTGTTCCAGCACCGTCAGCTGGTCCACGGTTGTGCCATTGGCTCTTGTTTCTTCTGCTGCCCCTCCGGGTTCCAGCACCGTCAGCTGGTTCTCGGCAGTGCCTTTGGCCTATGTGCCTCCTTCTCGGTATCTGAGTTCCAGCAACGTCTGCAAGTCCTTGGTAGTGCTTTGTAGCACAGGTACCTCCTGCTTAGTAACCGTGTTCCAGCACCGTCAGCTGGTCCACGGTTGTGCCATTGGCTCTTTTTCCTTCTGCTGCCCCTCCGGGTTCCAGCACCGTCAGCTGGTTCTCGGTAGTTCCATTGACTCTTGTAGCTTCTGCTACTCATGCGGGTTCCAGCACCATCAGCTGGTTCTCGGCAGTGCCTTTGGCTGAGGTGCCTCTTTCTCAGTATCCGAGTTCCAGCAACGTCTGCTGGTTCTTGGTAGTGCTTTGTAGCACAGGTACCTCCTGCTTAGTAACCGTGTTCCAGCACTGTCAGCTGGTCCACGGTTGTGCCATTGGCTCTTGTTCCTTCTGCTGCCCATCCGGGTTCCAGCACCATCAGCTGGTTGTCATGTCGGACGCTGTTCACACCACAGCATCCGGCAGGCAGAGGTAGTTCCACCTCCAGCCACTATAGCCTCAGTGGCGCCGGTTTGATCTTCAGGCTCTCGGGGGTTAATCCTGCTGGAGACCAGGTTGGAAGGTTAGTCACGCCCACGGTCTTTAAATAGTCATACTGGCATATGGGCATCGCCGATTATAGCTTGTGTTTCATACCAAGTGGTTCCGGTCTGGAGTGGAGGTGTTCAAGAGAGAGAGATTCATATCTGGTGTCGTATGATCCGTCGTTATCCCTTCTCCTTCCCATATTTGTGTTTAGTTGTGCCCTGTTCACATTACTGTTTATTCCTGTGTGTGTGCGGCGCAGTGCAGTTTAAGTTCTCCCTGTCTGTCATTATTTGTGTGGGAGCTTTGGTGGTGTGACTCCTCACTGGGTGGAGGGTGGAGGGTTAAGTGCAGGGCTGAGCAGGAGATAAGGAAAGGTCGGAGGCTCAGGCATTTGCACCTTCAGCAAAAACCCTGGGTTGAGGGTCAGACAGGGTTTCCCCTAGTAAAAGGGACACCACAGGGGCCCCGGGTATTTCAGCCTTAGTTGAACTAAGCCCCCGTGACATTATAATCGGCCCACATTTTTTCAGGAGTCCATGGATCCATTAGATTCCATAACCCGCCAGTTGGCGGCGCTGTCCATACAGGTCTCCGAGTTGAAAGGGGCAGTTCAGCAGCAGGGCCTGGTAGTAGCAAAGGTGCAAACGGCATCTGCAGGTATCGGTGCAGAGCCGAAGTTTCCGCTGCCAGAACAATTTTCAGGCGATCGCAGCAAATTTGTCGTATTTCGGGAGGCCTGCAAATTATACTTCCGCATGCGGCCAATATCCTCAGGTAATGAGGCCCAGCGAGTAGGGCTGGTGTTGTCATTACTGAGTGGTGACCCCCAAGCATGGGCATTTTCCTTACCAGCTGACTCTGCTACATTTCATTCGGTCGATAATGTTTTTTCTGCCCTCGGGCTCATTTACGATGACCCTGACCGACTGGCTCTAGCGGAATCTAAAATCCGCGCCCTCCGCCAGGGGGAGCGCTTGGCAGAAGACTATTGTTCGGAATTTCGCCACTGGGCTGTAGACACACAGTGGAATGACCCAGCACTGCGGAGCCAGTTTATTCATGGGGTATCAGGGAGGGTGAAACAAGCCCTCCTGATGTATGAGACTCCGGCATCATTGGAGTCTGCCATGAGTTTGGTGATACGTATTGATCGCCGTTTTCGTCAGGGGGCACAGGAGACGCTACCTCTGGGGGAAAACAGAGGTGCAGGTGTGGTTGAAGTAGATGAGTCCCCTGAACCTATGCAGATTGCTGGCGTGGCACAGGTTCAGCCTCGCGCTCCGGGATTCCGGAAGCCCGGAGCATGTTTCTACTGTGGTAAAGGAGGTCATTATGTTAACGTTTGCCCGGTACTACCTAAGAGGGTCACACCGGCGGAAAACTGTTAAGCTCAGAGGGTATGGAGGAGACCCAACTGAGCGTATGCATATCCTCCATGATGGTATCTCAATGTATGCTCCCTGCCAAGGTTATTATCGCCGGCAGAGAGCTACCTATATCAGTGTTTGTGGATAGCGGTTCCGCCACCAATCTCATAGATGAGGAGTTTGCACACACCGCCGGGTTTAAGATCGAAAAACTTCCTCACCCCATACAGGTGGTGACCATTAATGCTGTTCCCCTCCCTCAAGGGGAGATTACTGAGTTTGTGGCAGAGGTGAAACTCCACATTGGGGTCCTACATTCTGAGTCGGTTACATGTAGGGTCCTCCGTAATCTCCCAGCTCAAATAGTCCTGGGTTTTCCATGGCTGTCCAGGCACAACCCGGTAATTGATTGGAAAACTCAGGACATAGTACAATGGAGTGGTTTCTGCCAAGACAATTGCTTGGCCACATGTGTGTCCGCCGTGACGCCCAGCCTGCCGGAGGCTTTGCAGGATTTCGCGGATGTTTTCTCTGAGAAGGGTTGCTCAGAACTGCCTCCACATAGAGCCTATGACTGTGCTATTAGGTTAAAACCCGGGGCCAAATTACCTAAGGCCAGGATGTTTAATATTTCTGGTCCTGAGAGACAAGCTCTGAAAGACTACATCGCGGAGAGTCTGAGCAAAGGTCACATCCGGCCTTCGTCCTCGCCTGTAGCCGCGGGGTTTTTCTTCATTAAGAAGAAAGATGGGGGGTTACGCCTGTGTCTGGATTTCCGAGAGTACTGTCATGTCGGACGCTGTTCACACCACAGCATCCGGCAGGCAGAGGTAGTTCCACCTCCAGCCACTATAGCCTCAGTGGCGCCGGTTTGATCTTCAGGCTCTCGGGGGTTAATCCTGCTGGAGACCAGGTTGGAAGGTTAGTCACGCCCACAGTCTAATGGACAAACTGAGCGCATGAACCAAAATCTAGAACAGTATTTACGATGCTTTGTGTCCGACAACCAGGAGGAGTGGTCTACTTTCCTTCCTCTGGCCGAATTCGCATTAAATAATCACCGCCAAGAGTCATCAGGAGAGTCTCCATTCTTTTGTGTGTACGGTCAACATCCTCAGTTTTGTACCTTACGTCAGGGTGACTCCGGGGGTGTCTCGGAGGAGGATCAGCTAGGAGCCCAATTGTCATCAGTCTGGAGGCGGGTGAAACAGCGTTTGTTGAGCATGAGTGCCAGGTACAAACGGGTGGCTGACAGTAGACGCGTGCCAGGTCCGGAACTGTGTGTGGGTGAATGGGTGTGGTTAGCTACGAAGAACATAAAACTCAAAATCCCATCTTTAAAACTGGGTCCAAGGTTTATTGGGCCTTTTAGGATTTCTGCCATCATTAACCCAGTGGCTTATCGGTTGGAACTTCCTGCGGTGTACAGAATACATAACGTTTTTCACAGGGCTTTATTGAAAAAGGTGGTAGGCTTGGTGGACACGACGCCGATGCCACCTCCAGTCATGGTGGATGGCGAGTTAGAGTTCGAGGTCGCCAAGGTGGTGGACTCTCGAGTAGTATGCCGTACTCTTCAGTATTTGGTGCACTGGCGGGGGTATGGTCCAGAGGAGAGGTCTTGGGTTCCAGCCTCAGACATACATGCGGATCGGCTGGTCAGTTCTTTTCACCGTCGTCATCCGGACAAGCCGGGTCCTATGAGTCTTGAGGGCCCTGGGGTCCCTCGTAGAAGACGGGGTACTGTCATGTCGGACGCTGTTCACACCACAGCATCCGGCAGGCAGAGGTAGTTCCACCTCCAGCCACTATAGCCTCAGTGGCGCCGGTTTGATCTTCAGGCTCTCGGGGGTTAATCCTGCTGGAGACCAGGTTGGAAGGTTAGTCACGCCCACGGTCTTTAAATAGTCATACTGGCATATGGGCGTCGCCGATTATAGCTTGTGTTTCATACCAAGTGGTTCCGGTCTGGAGTGGAGGTGTTCAAGAGAGAGAGATTCATATCTGGTGTCGTATGATCCGTCGTTATCCTTTCTCCTTCCCATATTTGTGTTTAGTTGTGCCCTGTTCACATTACTGTTTATTCCTGTGTGTGTGCGGCGCAGTGCAGTTTAAGTTCTCCCTGTCTGTCATTATTTGTGTGGGAGCTTTGGTGGTGTGACTCCTCACTGGGTGGAGGGTGGAGGGTTAAGTGCAGGGCTGAGCAGGAGATAAGGAAAGGTCGGAGGCTCAGGCATTTGCACCTTCAGCAAAAACCCTGGGTTGAGGGTCAGACAGGGTTTCCCCTAGTAAAAGGGACACCACAGGGGCCCCGGGTATTTCAGCCTTAGTTGAACTAAGCCCCCGTGACACTGGTTCTCGGCAGTGTCTTTGGCACGGGTATTCCCTCCTGCCCAGCCTGGTTCCAGCACGCCTGCTGTTTCCGGGTAGTGTCAACGTCACTTTGCCACCGACTCGTTGTCCGGTCGTGCTGTGGTCGGGTTAGCCGAGTCTATGGTACCTGCAGTTTAGTGCTTCCTATGTGGGCTGTGGGTTCTGGTAATAAAGGCTGGTTCCGTAGTGCCTATAGGACAAGCACCCCCTGTAGGACTGTGGGTTTCGGTAACTGCGGCCTGCTCGCGGCCTTGCAACTTTGTTTATCATGGGTACCTTCTGCTATCCATCCGGGTTCCAGTACAGTCAGCTGGTTCTCGGCAGTGCCTTTGGCCTAGGTGCCTCCTTCTCGGTATCTGAGTTCCAGCAATGTCTGCTGGTCCTTGGTAGTGCTTTGTAGCACAGGTACCTCCTGCTTAGTAACCGTGTTCCAGCACCGTCAGCTGGTCCACGGTTGTGCCATTGGCTCTTTTTCCTTCTGCTGCCCCTCCGGGTTCCAGCACCATCAGCTGGTCCTCGCTAATTCCATTGGCTCTTGCAGCTTCTGCTATCCATCCGGGTTCCAGCACCGTCAGCTGGTTCTCGGCAGTGCCTTTGGCCTAGGTGCCTCCTTCTCGGTATCCGAGTTCCAGCAACGTCAGCTGGTCCTTGGTAGTGCTTTGTAGCACAGGTACCTCCTGCTTAGTAACCATGTTCCAGCACCGTCAGCTGGTCCACAGTTGTGCCATTGGCTCTTGTTCCTTATGCTGCCCCTCTGGGTTCCAGCACCGTCAGCTGGTCCTCGCTAGTTCCATTTGCTCTTGTTCCTTCTGCTAACCATCCGGGTTCCAGTACTGTCAGCTGGTTCTCAGCAGTTCCTCAGCCTTCTTGTACCTTCTGCTACTTTTCCAAGTTTGAGCTTGTGGAAATGGTTTTTGGTTCTCACTCTGGATCTCCCTGACGACGACCCTGAAGACGACGACCCTGAAGACCACACCAAAGAAGACCAAAAAGATGACCCTGAAGAAGATGACCAAGAGGACAAAGAATCTGAAGACAACCACCAAGATGCAGAACAACAAGACAGAAGACCAAGAAGCAGAAAAACCAAAAGCAGAAGAACATTAAGCATAAGACTAAAAATCAGAGCAAATTATATTATCTAAATTATAAGCAGAAGAAGACTAAGCAGTGCATGGGGGTGAGTCCATTCCTCCTCGTGGTGCCCCTGGAAAATGCCTGCTGCTGCAGGCCAAACTGAACGTGGACAAATCCTGTAGTAAATCTTTTGTGACAGGCAGAACGGAAGGTTTAATCTTCATACTTTTATAGATAACAACTACAGGAATGCCTGTCACAAATAAGAATATGATGAAGTAGAAGAAGAATAGGAAGAAGATGAAGAAGTAGAATTTGAAGAAGAAGAATAGTTGAATAAGAAGAATATGAAGAATGTAAAAAAAAAGAATAATAGGAAGAAGGTGAAGAAGAAGAAGAAGAAGAAGAAGAAGAAGATGAATAAGGTAAAGAAGAAGTTGATGAAAAAGATGCTGCTGCTGAGGATGATGAAGGAGAAAGTGTGGGAGAATTAAAATAGAAGGTGAAGAGCATGGAAGTAGTGAAACATACTGAAACATACATATCTGACAAAATATAAAAGAGGTTAACATAGTCAATATCTTTGTAACTCAGATCGTCTTTAAAAAAAAAATGTAATTCCTGCTATTCCATTTGATTGGGCTAAACCTCTATGGCTTTAATGTCTCCTACATCTCCCACAATACATTCTACATTATTCTTAGTTGTTTTTCTTCATGTAGAATTAACCTACAAGGAAAGAAAGGGTTTTTTTTATTCCGATATTTCTGTTCCATTGACTTGAATGGGACTTCCGGGATCGGAATCGGCGATACCCGATAATTTTTGGAGATCGGCAGATCCAATCCGATCCGATATTTTTCAATATCGGGTGGTATCGCTCAACACTAATGGTGAGTCCTATCCCGGCTGTCCCATTCACACAAAAGCATGGGTACTTTGTGTATCATCCTTGCTGTCCAAGGAGCACAGAGAGAACTTCAGATGATCATATATTAACCATCTTTTATTCTCGTAGTTAAGTTTCTTAAGAATAATGTCTAAATTCTCATGGCTTTGCTTCGAGTGCAGATTGTGCAGTAGCACAGCTTTCAGACTTTTTTTTTGATCAATCAATAGTCTCTACTCCCTCACATTGTACTCAATGTAAAATTTTTCCATCAGCCCAGAAGCAACATTGCAAAACACTAGAGCACCATCTTGATAAAAGTATGGAAGGAATTTGTTTTCTCTGCTTCTGTACCATGAAAAACAGGTAGCAGTAGCTATCAGGTTATTTTCCTTTTGTCTAGAGTAGAGTTGAGCAAAATGGGTTGGTCAAATTCAAAAATAGCCGACTTTAGCTAAAGTCGGGTTTCGCAGATCGAAACCTGACCATAGCGTGAGGTCGGCCATGAGGTTGCCGATCAGAGCACCAAAGTCGCATTTCAAATAATGCTTCCAGCGCCTTTTCTCAGCCAATGATGGAGGACGCACACTGTGGGTAACGCGATGACATGGGCAGTGGCCACCACCATCTTAGAGAAGGGCATTGAAGTGATTGGCTTTGTGTGGCGACACAGTGGGTATAAAAGGCTGTGACCGCTGACCGCCATCTAACTTCTGCCGATCTTACAATAGGGAGAGGTGCTGCTTCTGATTCTAAAAAGGGAGAGTGTTAGGCAGGGAAGAAAAAAAAACTGCTTCTGCTGATAGCGCTTTTCACTGTACAGATAATGTGCAGTGAAAGGAGAGGATTTTTGTTGTGTGCAGCAGCGCTGGTGGTGATTAGGCTGCCTTTTAAGGCTACCTGCTAGCTGCATTGCTGTGTGCACACTGTTGTTCAAACTGCTTTTTTCAAAGCACTCCAACTTTTATTATTTTGTCCTGGTGAGTTACTGAGCATTCATTTTTTCACACACCTTATAGTGGTGTACGCTCCTCACACACTACCATGTACTGGCTGGTATCACGGACAAATAGAAGCTATCTGGGTGTGACTCTGGAAGAACAAGCCGAGGAGTTTTTCCATTTTTCCTGACCTACACCTTAGAGAGCTGTCTGTTTTTCAAACAGTTTTGTATATCTGCTGTTTGATCACGGTCAAAACTAGACAGAGACAGCGTGTGTCAGTCCCTATACAAATAGATGGAGATTGACAATTTTCCATACAGACACCATATAGCGATGTACGCTCCTCACACACTACCGTGTACCACTTTGTATCACGGACAAATAGAAGTTATCTGTGTGTGACTCTGGAAAAAAAAGCCGAGGAGTTTTTCCGTTTTTCCAGACCTACACCTTAGAGTGCTGTCCGCTTTTCAAACAGTTTCGTATATCTGCGTTTGATAATGGTTAAAACTAGACAGAGACAACGTGTGTCAGTCCCAATACAAATAGATGGAGATTGACAATTTTCCATACACACACCGTATAGAGCTGTCCGATTCTCAAACAGTATTGTATATCTGCCGTTCGCATTACAGTCACATCTATACAGAGTCAGTGTGTTTGTGTGACACTCCGTAAATACATATACGGAGATTGTTAGTTACACAAAAACCGTATACAGCTGTACACTTCTGATACTGTTCCGTATATCTGCTTGTTGGATTACGGTCAAATACATACTGTGAGGGCGTCTGTGACTAACAAAATATATACGTAGAATTAATTTTTTTAATACACCTTACACAGCTGGACACTCCTCATATAGTACCATCTCTCTGCTGGTATTTTTGGTACATTTTCCCAAGCATGAGGAAGAATGGTGGAAGAGGCCGCGGACGTGGGCAGGGTTGCGCAGCTGGTACTGATGGTGGTGGTGCATTGGCTGGTTCTGGCAAAAGCACAATAGCAGCTAAGGCAGGAGGTTTTGAGCCTGCGTCATTGTCTGCCCCAAGAAGGCCTGTAAGGTTGCCTTTTCTTGGAGTAGGAAAACCGCTTTTAAAGCCGTAGCATCAGGAACAGGTTTTGGCGTAATTTGCCGAAACAGCCACCAGCTTTATTGCCTCCTCTTCTAAACGTAACGTTCGAAACCTGCAAGCACGGAGTCATCAGTGCAGGGTTCTGGTCAGGAAAAACACCTTTCCTTGTGTCCTTCACCCCCACCAAAAGTTAGGGATGCGGCAGCCCACACTTCAGATTACTCTATGGAGCTCTTTTCACATACCATGCCTGGGTTATCCAGTCAAATCCAGAATTCCCCAGTCCAAGATGAATCTGACATGGAGTGCACTGATGCACAGCCACTGCTAGATGATTCTGCTGGTACATCGACCCAGAGCACTACATTGTCCTCGCAGTCTATTGAGCCAGAATCTGACTCTGATGAAACTCAGGTGCCCCTTCTCGCATATTATACCACCTTCCACGGTGACACAGAGGAAGGTAAAGAGGAAGGTGCAGATGACTTTGAGGAGGTGATGGATGACCCAGTTCTTGACCTGGATTGGCATCCATTGGGGGAGGAGGGTGGTGCTGGCAATAGTTCAGATAAGGAGAAAGATCCGCAGCAGGCATTGACATCGCAGCAGCAGTTATCTGGCAGGCCCGGAGCTGTCCATAAACGTGGAACAAAAACTAAAAGAGTTGCAGGACAGCTTGGCCAGACGGTCAACTGAGGCTACTTTCACACTTGCGTTGATTGGGCTAAACCTCTATGCCTTTAATGTCTCCTCCACCTCCTCCAATACATTCTACATTATTCTTAGTTGTTTTTCTTCATGTAGAATTAACCTACAAGGAAAGAAAGGGTTTTTTTTAATTCCAATATTTCTGTCCCATTGACTTGCATTGGTTTCCTGTATCGGAATCGGCAATATCCCATACTTTTTGGGTATCGGTCCGATCCAACCCGATCCGATATTTCACAATATCAGAAGGTATCGCTCAACACTATCAGTTATGTCATGTAAGCAGTGAAGTATTTGTCATTGTACTATACCGCTATTTCTCTGCCGTATCAGAGCATCATGAGTTGTGGTATGTGTTAAAGGGGCGCACTGACACTCTTTGGCCAAGGGCACACGAAAACCTGGAGCCAGCCCAACCCCCCCACAACTTTAGCCAAATAACCCCCTGTTTTTAATGCGTAACTATTATTATGAAGTATTTAAGGTTGACAAGCTTCAGTAATAAGAATTGATGTTTTGGCATTGAAATGGGCACTGTAGGTGTGTTTACTGTCCTCCACTCCCTGCCGACTTTGCTTCCCCATTGACTTGCATTGGGTTTCGTGTTTCAGTTGGCCTCCGACTTTTCCTATAGTCGGCCGATTTCGTTCGACCCGACTTTTGGGAAAGTCGGGTTTTATGAAACCCGACTCGACCCTAAAAAAGGCAAAGTCACTCATCTCTAGTCTAGAGCTTAAAAGTTCTGAGGCATGTTTATGAAGCTCAAAGTCCCTGACAAGATCATATAATTCATGCTGTGAGAAAAGCTGTGACTCGTTGAGACTACAGTGAAAGACTGTCAGAATCCTGCTCTACATATTCTGAATCTTATGAATCAGGTGTATCCGGAGGTGAAGGGACAGGTATTCCTGGAACGTGAAGTACAGAGCAAATTGCTAATAGGAGCTCTATGTATATAATTTCCTTCTTATTTTTAAGGTTGAATACCTCCACATTGCATGTACAATAGTAGCAGTCATCACTAGTGTTGAGCATTCCGATACTGCAAATATCGGGTATCGGCCGATATTCGCTGTATCAGAATTCCGATACCGAGTACCGATATTTTTACAATATCGGATACCGGAATCGGAAGTTCCCATAATGCAATGAGCCAGTGTTGTGGCTGTGATTGGCTGCTGAAATGATGTCATCATGATGCGCGGTCTGTGCGCATTATGATGCGCGGTCTGTGCGGGCCTGCCGGGGCTCTGTGCGGGCCTGCTGGGGGTCTGTGCGGGCCTGCAGGGGCTCTGTGCGGGGTTGCCGGGGGTCTGTGCGGGCTGCCGGGGCTCTGTGCTGGCCTGCCGGGGCTCTGTGCGGGCCTACCGGGGCTCTGTGCGGGCCTACCGGGGGTCTGTTTGGGCTGCCGGGGGTCTTTGCGGGTCTGACGGGGGTCTGTGCGGGCTGCCTGGGGTCTGTGCGGGCTGTCAGGGGTCTGAACGGGCCTGCCGGGGGTCTGTACGGGCCTGCCGGGGGTCTGTGCGGGCCTGCCGGGGGTCCGTGCGGGCCTGCACATTGGCAAATGTGTCAGTCACTGTCATTGTAGCAGGCATAGCCCGATGGGACTTGATGCCTGCACACACACAACCCCTGGCAGTCCCGCACAGACCCCCGGCAGCCCGCACAGACCCCCGGCAGGACCGCACAGACCCCCGGCTGACCCGTACAGACCCCCGCCAGCCCGCACAGACCCCCGGCAGCCCGCACAGACCCCCGGCAGCCCACACAGACCCCTGGCAGGCCCGCACAGAGCCCCGGCAGGCCCGCGCAGAGCCCTGGCAGGCCCGCACAGACCCCCAGCAGATCCGTACAGACCCCCGGCAGCCCGCACAGACCCCCGGCAGCCCGCACAGACCTTTGGCAGGCCCGCACAGAGCCCCGGCAGGCCTGTACAGACCCTGCCCGCACACACAGACATGCACAGTGTCCACCCACGCACCGCCCACACTCTTCCCCCCTCCTGAACTGGATGTGTAAGTAAAGAAAGGGTTTTTTTAATTCCGATATTTCTGTCCCATTGACTTGCATGGGACTTCCGGTATCAAAATCGGCGATACCCGATACTATTTGGGTATCGGTCCAATCCAATCCGATCCGATATTTCTCAATATCAGAAAGTATCGCTCAACACTAGTCATCACTATCTTTTTGTAGTTCCCTCCAGATCATAAGCACGCCAAAATGAAAGCTCTCTTTCTTCCCTTTAGACCACTGTCGTAGTTCTACATAAACAGAAAACTCTACATGTGGAGCTCACGACTTGTCCTGATTAGAGATGAGCAAACTTGTTCAGAAAACATTTTCTAATCTCAAAGATGGCACGAAACCTTGCACATTCTGATTCCTGTTTGGAATCCCGAGCATTTTCTTCAAAATCAGCAAAAATTGTCTAAAGTTTGGTAAATGATCGTTTCCACCAAGGCTGTGTGAACATGGTAGTTCTAATCATGTTAATACCTGTAATGCCATTACCGTTGGTCAGAGCACTACGGGACCTACTGTCCGATGTCATTGTGGCCATGCAGCTGTGACTGACCCACCATAGAAAGCTTACCAGAGGTCACAGGCATCAGCTGATGAGAGCCCACTACTCTCATCAGTCTACCCCTACTGGTGCCAGTGCTCAAAGTAAAGAAAAAAAGTTAAAATAAAGAAATAAATATTGTAAACAAATAAAAAGCACAGTATATACCCACCTTACACCTAATTCCTGAAGCCCTTGTCTTCTGTTAAAAATAAAAAATCACAAGATGCTCATCTTAACACCTAATCCCCAATGCCAATAGCACTTGGAAAAGAGAAAAAATAATAAACCACCATATTCCTTACCTATGCGCTGTACTTCATATTGTTCCATGACTCTTTGCATTAATTGTAGAGCAGTCACATCAGCTGCTGTGTGTGGGGGGATTGCTATCTGCAAGTGCTATATGAAAAACAGATTGGAGTAGTTATTATAATAACAGGGAAAAGGGAAATGATGAATGAACAATATCTGAAAATCATGGTTTCTGTAATAACAAAAATGAGTGGGGGAGGGGTCTGCAAGAGAATGGCATGTCATAACTATTTACTGGAAATCATGGTTGCTGTGATATTATAGGAGTTTGGTTAGCCTGGAGGCAAATAGCATATGAAGGCAGTATATTGAAAACCATGGTTAATGTGATAATAAATTAGAGAGGGCTATGACAGTACAGCCCATAGGGGTTACATTAGTAAAATGACACCATTTCATTTTTGCTTCAGGCAGCAGAGGAGGTAGAATCAGGTCTTGCTAAGCACTTTCTATTTTTTGGGGATAGTTTGAGATATTTTGTAATAAACAAAAGTCACAATTTTTTTTAAGGTTGAGGGCACAACAGGACTGTGTAGCGTCACCTACCACCACGGCTGATTATGGAATTGGTCACATGCTAGACCCAGGGTTCATGTAGAAAAGTTGCTTAGTATTTATGAAGAATAGGATGTTGGATATTTTTACATCAAGACTATGTTTGCAGAGTTGTTTCCATATATGTGATGGGTTGGTGTTATGAATGGGTCACCGAGGAGGAAAAAAACTAAACAAGCTAAGTCACAGAAAACCAGAGAGGTTGGTAACTATGCAGATTGCAGATCCATGATCCTAACCACACAACTAGCAGCAGCCGTGGAGCGTTCCTACGATGAATCTAGATGCCTCGTCACAGCCGGAGGACTAAATAAGCCTAAAGCAAGAAAAGGGGAAAACTAACTGCCCCAGAGCAGACCCCAAAGGAACGACAGCCCCCACACATGTATTGATGGTGAAACAAGATGAAAGCACAAACACAGGCAGGAAAATAGGCTGAGCAAACGATGGGGCCCAAATTAACTAGAATGGATAGGAAAGGAAAGACACTGTCTGCAATCTGCCAAAAACCCTACAAAAATAATGTCCAACACTTCTGATAACAAAATTAACCCTGAAGTCACTAGACTTCTCCCACTATATCAGCACTCTGAAATATTCTGAGACAGAGCAAAAAGAGGCCAATCTAATAAGGGACAAAAAGTAAATTGGCAAATACAGATAAATAAGAGTGGTAATTCAGCACAGCCCCGTCCGGGGCTGGCTGGCCACACAAAAAACTGAATAGAACAACAAAATCAAGTGTGAACATTAGCAGAAAAACTTAGCTTGAGATGACTGGAACAGAGCTGAAAACCAAGACCTGAAAAGCCAGAAGGAATCACCAGCACCAGAATAGGGCGTTGGCTGTCTTAAATCCAGTCTGAGATTCCTGAGGTCCAATTGTCATCCTCATTATCAGGTGGCAGATTTCTACTGATTAAATCAGCCTCACTACCTCCTGTTACCACCAGAGGGAGCCTGGAAGGAGAACTCACAACTGGTAGATCAGAAAATGAACTCACAACAGGTTGACTTCCGCTGCATGTGCATGGATTTCTGTCATTTCTTCACAATAAGAGTTTAGATTCTTATATTAGACTAGTTATAGCATCTTGTTTGCCATCTTGGATTTGACAAGTTTTGAATATACAGCAAAAGAGTGTTCTTAATCACAAATCTACCTTCTAATTGTAATAAGTAGAAGTATCATTTTTTGACTTTCAAATACTCATTCACTCTCCATCTACACCACAGTCCTAACACACAATACAGATTTTTAGCCCATTTCTTCTCCTGTGAAAACTGATAAATTGTCATCCTTTTTTTAGTTATTTTAAAAATCAGGTTTCAATATATGTCATTTTCCCATAAAAGATTTATTGTGAGAAGCTACATTATGTAAAAATACAGTGCTCCAGCATAGTGTCTTTATAGAAAGTTGTGCATTCTCAGGCTGGATGTCTGGTTGTTAAAAGCAGCTTGACACTCTTTAAAGAAGGCAGAAACTTTTGCTTTTAGCATATTAACCTTTTTAGTCATTATGTAAACAGCACTTATTTAATGTTGTCTATACAAAAGGGAAAACTACAACCATTTAGAAACAGATTGGGGAAAATTGGTGACAATTCTTTCCAAAAATATATAAAGCATTAAGGGTTGAAAACAATACTTGCAATTTAAGGCAGAATGTAATATAAAAGGCAATATACTCTAGAAAAATGCTGTGATAATACAAGTATTTGTTATTATGTTGAAGTTGTAAGAAAAAACATGAACTTTGTGTTCAATCTTTATAAGATCTCACATTGTTCTGTTATTAAGTAGATCTATGAAAATGACATTTCTGATACTGGTCATGTACTGAATTTATTTACTAACATATTGCTTTTAAAAAAAACATAAAAGCAGGTTAGCAACAAAAAGATGACTTGGCAAAATGTAACTACCTCTAAGCTTTCTCTGCTACAAGTAGAACATATAAATCCGTAACGCTATTATTTCTTCCTGGATGGGGATTAATCACCACTCTTCTGACAGTATAGCCTCTGCAAAAATGCAACAGTAACATACTCTGATGATTTATTTGACTTGCATCTTATGGCTTAAAAATATATTTTTTGTTAAAAGCAATTTCTAAGTAGCATGTTACTTAGAAGTCTTCATAAACTTTCTACATTATAAGCCTAATATTAACGTTACATTCAAATGTTCCAAAATTTTGTGAAAAATGTTTACAAACTGGGATAAATACTGTAAGTAAAGCCAAAACTATTGTTTTTAACTTTAAAGGGCCATTGTCCCCTTTGCATCTTTAAAAATCTTTCTTACCTACTTTAATATCATCTAACTCAGAAGTCTAATTTCATACATTGGGTTTGTCATACTTTTATGACCAAAATGTAGGTTATTTGCAGATGTTTGTTTCTCTACTATGACATTTGTTTTTGCTATTCTGATCTCCGAGGCACCACCTGTGTAATACACAGCCTTGTACCTGAAATTTCTTATTCTGAGGTCGCATTCACACAGCAGTATTTTGGTCAATATATTTAATCAGAATTCGTAAGGGAAAACCATGAGTGGTTCACAGAATAATGGCAAATGTTTCATTGTTTGCTCTCTTCATGTGTTCTACTTCTGATTTTGGCTGGAAAATACTGAGTAAAATACTGCTATGTGAACATGGCCTTGTTTTCAAGACCCTCAGTGTAATGATCACAGGACCATAGAAAGGGGCGCGATCCCTTGTATTGGTGAGTTCCAGTCCCTTTGGCCTTAATTTCAGGACCTGATGACGATCACCAGTGTAAATACTTTTAAGTAGGCCATATGAGAGCTTGGTTCTACTTGTTTTGCTAATGCAATGCAGTCACAGCAACCTACATCTGCATATTTGTTGCATTTTGTTAGGCTCTTAGCAATTTTGTTGTAGTACCTGCAGTATATTGAAAGTATGTCCTATTGTTGGTTGGCAGAAGTATCTGTGCATAGTTTAGTTTAATAAAGTGGAAAATTCATACCTTTATATGAGACAAAACAAATATTTTTTTTTCTTAAAAATACATTTTCTAAATGAAATCCATAGAAAATAAAATAATCAAATATTTGGCAGCCACAGGGCTTTCTTAGCAAGCATAAACTGTATGCGAATTTACAGTATTGGTTAATTATCTGGAACACTTGTTTATCGGTAATTGGTTTATCCAAACAGGCTGACAATTACCCAAAAAGTGAACAAAAATGTTCATCTGCTACATCATTGTTCTTAGCAGTAGATTGTCCTGCGTAAACGTGTGCTGTCGAAAGCAATGATATGTTATGGACACAGAGTGATCATTCTGGGTGCCTGGAAGTGTGATTGACCTGTTTAAACAGGTTATAATATTACTGCCGATTGGCTTCTTTTTTTTTACCACCTAACACTCCATAACTATTACGTCATGGAGCATATCAGAGACTTTGGAGCAGGCTCAGAAACAGAACCCATTGCACACGGGATAAATGCCAGCTTTAATGTACCTTCTAATTAACCTCTCTCTTAAATGTTGCTGTCAATAACTGATAATGGCATTTAAGTGCCGTGATCCAGCCTAGATGTTATTTCAAGTGCCTATCGGCCCCTCTGTGATGCAATCGCAGCAAGCTGGCGGGTTGCTGTTTGCCCTCGTGCCTGTCATGTGATTTTTCTGTGATGTTCAGCCTGCAGTATTGCTGTATATAGTACAATCAATCAAACAATTGCAAGTTCAAGTCCCCTATGGGAAATAAAAAAATGAAATAAAAATATTTCTTAAAAATATAAAAATTAAAATCACCCGCTTTTTGTCCAGTTAACAAAAAAGAAATGTAAAAAATATATACATATTTGTTATCCAGAAAAGTCTAATCTGGTAAAATACAAAGTTAATTAAGCCAATTGTTAAATGAAATGAGAAAAAAAAATCAAAAACACCACAATTACGTTATTTTGGTAACCACAATAATGCTAACAAATGCAGTACGAAGTGATCAAACCATAGTATGTACCCCAAAATTGTATGAATACAAACACCAGCTCAGCATGCAAAAAAAAAACAATACCCCAACACAACTCCATTGAAAATGGAAACACAACATTTTTACAAAACCTGGAATTTTTTTAAGGCAATAAGCTATTAAAAATGCACTCTACATGTTTGCTATATCACCTTAATCAAATCAGAAAAATCATGATTCCAGGTCATTTTTACTGTAAAATAAATGCCATAATCCCAAAAGCAATGGCAGAATTGTGTTTTTTAACCACACTTGTAAATTTCCTAATTTTTTTACTCTATATGATAATATGAATGTTGTCATTAAAAACTGCTTCTTGTCCCACAAAAGCCAAGCCTTCATAAGACTCTGTAAGTGCAAAAATACAATAGCTATTTAAAAAAGGAAGAGAAAAAAATGAAGATGCAAATGGATGATGAGGGAAAGGGCTCATTGCTAGATTTTGTCCAGCTTTAGCTTTCATTCAGACATCCATGATTTGTCTGCAAAGTAAAAAAACAGACCATCGCTCATGAGTAGAGATGAGTGACTTTGCCTCTTTTCGGGTCGAGTCGGGTTTCATGAAACCCGACTTTCGCAAAAGTCGGGTCGAACGAAATCGGCTGATTATCGTGAAAAGTCGATGGCTGACTGAAACACGAAACCCAATGCAAGTCAATGGGGAAGCGAAGTCGGCAGTGAGTGGAGGACAGGAAACACACCTACAGTGCCCTTTTGAATGCCAAAAACATAAATTCTGATTACTGAAGCTTTTCAACCTTAATTTACTTTATAATAATAGTTAGGCATTGAAAACTGGGGGTTATTTGGCTAAAGTTGTGGGGGGGTAGGGCTGGCTCCAGGTTTTCGTGGGCCTAGGGCCAAAGAGTGTCAATGGGCTCCTTTAACACATGCCACAATTCATGATCCTCTGATACAGCAGAGAAATAGCAGTATAGTACAATGAAAAATACTTCACTTCTTACATCACATGACTGATATCCATTTTAAATTCTCTAATAGCTCCAAAAACGGACAGTATATTACTCCATACAGTATTATGGCCACCGCATAGTGCGCTATACAGAGTAATGAGGCCCATATATTTCTCCATACAGAATCATTGGTCCCATATAATGTTCGATATAGTATATGATGAACTCCACATAATGCTACAGTATATGTTGGTCCCCATGGATGAAGCTCCACTGTCTTATGGGCCCAAATAATGCTCCATATATAATGGGCCCCATTTCTAATGCTCTAGTGTATAATGGGCCCTGTAAATGCTGCGCCAGTGTCTGATGTCCACCTTTGGAATATTCCAGTGTATGGTGGGCCCCATATATCATTCTCCAGAGTATAGTGCTCCCCAAAAATTGCTCCCAACCTTTAAAACAATTAAATAAGTCTCCTCGCTAGGGAATCCTTGTACTAGTCTGGACTCGTCGTCCCTATCTTCCATCTCTCTGCACTTGGACTGTTTAGGCAGAGGGCGTACAGACGTGATGTCATTGCGCTCTCTGACCAGAATGTGAACTAAAATGGAGGGCACCACTGGAAAGAGGGGTTCACCAGAGACTAGTCAAAAATATGTGACAGAAAAAAAGAGAACAAAGCGACCAGCCTATGAATAGGGAACACCACATGTGTGAGTAAAAAATGTATGAAGTTTATTGAATACATCCAACACAGACATGGAATAACACAGACTCCATAAAAACATTTAAAAACATGTGGAAAAGTGGTAAGTCAAATCATGAAATAATGATATGATAAACCTCCCACATCAACAGACCCCACAGACAATGTATGAATGAGCACTATAAAGTGTCTAATGAGGAACAATCTCTAAAACAAACAAATGAAAAAAGGCATTAAACATGAAAAATCAAAATGCCTGACTGGTTTGGAAAGAGAACTATTCACAGCACCATGAATATATTAAGCACATATGAAACCCCTGAACTGGCATCTATGTACTCACTGATGTAGTTAATGAGCACACACTCCTGTGGACTGCATATAACAAAAAAAAAAAAAAAAAAAAAGGTTGAGCAGATGAATACAAGAATGGAAAAATATCAAAAGCCCATATGGGACAGCAGTACTAATGCCCTTGCACCTCTAACAAGGTCATTGCAGACATACAGACCACAAATGGCAGAGACAATGAAGGCAGAAAAGGTCAAATAAATCAAAGCTCCATAATATGCCAGTGCATATGAAAAATAAAGTGCCTGGTGCTTCTGTGGGATGAGTGTGCGGGGGGAGCAAACCCCACGCGTATCGCCACCTTGAGAAAGCCACTTTCTGGTGGCGATACGCGTGGGGTTTGCTCCCCCCGCACACTCATCCCACAGAAGCACCAGGCACTTTATTTTTCATATGCACTGGCATATTATGGAGCTTTGATTTATTTGACCTTTTCAGCCTTCATTGTCTCTGCCATTTGTGGTCTGTATGTCTGCAACGACCTTGTTAGAGGTGCAAGGGCATTAGTACTGCTGTCCCATATGGGCTTTTGATATTTTTCCATTCTTGTATTCATCTGCTCAACCTTTTTTTTTTTTTTTTATATGCAGTCCACAGGAGTGTGTGCTCATTAACTACATCAGTGAGTACATAGATGCCAGTTCAGGGGTTTCATATGTGCTTAATATATTCATGGTGCAGTGAATAGTTCTCTTTCCAAACCAGTCAGACATTTTGATTTTTCATGTTTAATGCCTTTTTTCATTTGTTTGTTTTAGAGATTGTTCCTCATTAGACACTTTATAGTGCTCATTCATACATTGTCTGTGGGGTCTGTTGATGTGGGAGGTTTATCATATCATTATTTCATGATTTGACTTACCACTTTTCCACATGTTTTTAAATGTTTTTATGGCGTCTATGTTATTCCATGTCTGTGTGGGATGTATTCATTAAACTTCATACATTTTTTACTCATACATGTGGTGTTCCCTATTCATAGGCTGGTCGCTTTGTTCTCTTTTTTTCTCTGACCAGAATGTCACTGTCAGGAAACGCGGAAGACGTCACGGCGGTGGAGCAGGGAGAGGTAAGTATTTCAACATTGCAAGTGCTGCGATCCTGAGCAAGCAGGGGGGCCTACTCTTTGGCGATGGCACTGGCACAGGGCCCCTCAAAGTACTGCGGTGTGTCTGACGGCGCGGGTGGCGGGTTGGTGGGCCCCCCCACCGGCAGAGACACTTTTGCATACTATGAGGGGCTCTGTGCCAGTGCCGTCGCCCATGAGTATGCCCCCCACCTGCTCAAGGAACCTGCACTTTCATCTGCATTTTTCCTCTTTGTCACCGTGTAAGGTGGTATTGTATGCGGGAAGGGGAACCTGAGTTTCATCAGGGTCAGATTCTGGCTGTGTAGAGTGCGAGGGGAATGTAGTGGTCTGGGTCAATGAACCAGCAGAATCATCTAGCCGTGGCTGGGCATCAGTGCACTTGTGGCGCCCCCAGGAGTACGGTCACCACAGTGGCATTACCTTCCTCCTAGACAGTGTGATGTCATGCTTGGGAGCAATGAAGGATCTCTCTAGCAGTTAAACCAACACACAACACAATTCCCACTCCAGGCCAGCAGGGAGAGCTCTTAACCTGACTGCTGAGGAGCTGCTCTCTGTGGTCGGGAGGAGGAAAGTTAGGGCAGTCTGTGAAGGGAAGGGGAAGTGTGTGGATGTGAGAAGGGGAGCTGGAGGATGAGCAGAGTTAAGGCTCACTCCTAGCTGGAGCGCATGATCCGGATTCCGGTCTCCGAGTTTGTAGGGATACTGACGGTCCTGCAGCAGAAACTGGAGGAAGTCGCAGCTGAAAATGCTCTGTTCCCAACTAAGGCTTGGAGGCCCCAGCAGCGACTTGTGTGAGCCAGAAGGAAAAGGCTACGGCTGCCTGCCATACGAGAACATTTCAAAAGAGAGTCAACAGGGGGAACTTCAGTGAACTCAGTACTGCGAGTACCTCAGATAAGCGCTAGAATGGAGGCCACACTACCTATCTGCAGAGACAGAATTCCTAATTTGCTTCCAGGCTGACCAACTCCTTCTCCATCTGTACTCTGGGTCCTGTACGGCACTTACCAAGTACAGGTAAAGGAACTGCACGACTGTGTCTGTCATCTTTCTCCTGCGCCTGGAGCATGGCTCTGCTACATCCTGCACTGCACACCATCTACCAACTCTTTCATCTGCCCTGCGACTATGGCCCTACCTGTGCAGGGCTTCTACATCTTAGCTGCACCACACCATATGTCCCAGAGAAGCGACACTGCAGCGCTGGTCAATCTGATCAGAAACCACAGGTGGCGTCACGTATTATTCACCTATAAACGTTATTCACCCCTTTGCATGGACGCCCATGCCCATGGACCGGGTCACCACCACCATGACACATCCCTCTGAGACACCGGCCAGGTACTGATTTAACCCCACTGCCCTGGCTGGCAACCCACACTCGATGTCAGATTCATCTTGGACTGGGGAATTCACGATTTGACTTGATAACCCAGGCATGGTATGTGAAAAGAGCTCCATGGAGTAATCTGTAGTGTGGCCTGCCGCATCCTTCACTTTTGGTAGGGGTGAAGGACACAAGGAAAGGTGTTGTTCCTGACCAGGAGCCTCCACTGACGACTCAGTGCTTTTATTTTTTGAAACTTCAGAAGAGGAGGCGATAGGGCTGGAGGCTGTGTCAGCAATGTAAGCAAAAACTTGTTCCTGAAGCTCCGGCTTTAAAAGCGGTTTACCTACTCCCAGAAAAGGGAGCCTTCGAGGCCTTGTGGAGCCAGACGATGTCGCAGGCTCAACACCTCCTGCCTTAGGTGCTATTGTGCTTTTGCCACTACCACCAGATGCACCCCCACCCCCACCACTATCAGTACCTGCTGGCAACCCCCGCCCACTTTCACGGCCTCTTCCACCATACTTCCTCATTTTTGGAAAAATGTACCCAAAATACCACCAGCTATATGGTACTGTAAAACAAGGTACGAGGTATATATAGTATTGTGGAGAATTTGAATCTCCCTAGAGATTTTAGGAGGCTTAACTATTATCTCAGGCCCACTATAGATTACACCTCAATTTAACAGGCTGAAATTGGCTGTTGTATGACAAAGTCCAAGGTGTGTATATAGTATTGGGGAGAATTGGAAGCTCCCTAGAGATTTTAGGAGGCTGAACTATTATCTCAGGCCCACTATAGATTACACTTCAATTTAACAGGCTGAAATTGGCTGGTGTATGACAAAGTACAAAGTGTGTATATAGTATTGTGGAGAATTGGAATCTCCCTAGAGATTTTAGGAGGCTGAACTATTATCTCAGGCCCACTATAGATTACACTTCAATTTAACAGGCTGAAATTGGCTGGTGTATGACAAAGTACAAGGTGTGTATATAGTATTGTGGAGAATTTGAATCTCCCTAGAGATTTTAGGAGGCTGAACTATTATCTCAGGCCCACTATAGATTACACCTCAATGTAACAGGCTGAAATTGGCTGGTGTATGACAAAGTACAAAGTGTGTATATAGTATTGGGGAGAATTGGAAGCTCCCTAGAGATTTTAGGAGGCTGACAATGATGCTCTCAGTCCAAGTATGGCAGCAGGCAGCCTAATAAGCATGACTGCTGCACACAAAAGTGTGGAAAAATGAACGTTTGGTGACTGTGCAGAAAAGAGGAAGAAAAGTATTTTTGCTTTTAAAAAAGCTGTTTGCACAGCAGTGTGCAAACAGCAATGCATCTATCAGGGAGCCTTATAAGGCAGCCTAATAACCAGCAGAGCTGATGCACAAAAAAATATAGCCTCCCCTGTCACTGCACACAAAGTGTTGTGTTGTAAGTGGAAATCGCTAACAGTAGAAGCAGTTTTTTTGCTCTTCTTCCCTGCCTAACGCTCTCCCTTATTCAGAATCAGCAGCTGCAACCTCTCCCTAATGCTAATATCGGCAGAAGTAAGATGGCGGTCGGCGTGCACGCCCTTTTATAGCCCCTGTGACACCACACAAAGCAAGCCAATCACTTGCATGCCCTTCTCAAAGATAGTGGTGACTGATGCCAATGTCATTGCGTTGCCCACAGTGTGCGTCCTCCATCATTGGCTAAAAAAGGGTGCTGGAAGCATAATTTCAAACGTGACTTTGGCGTTCTGATTGCCGACCTCGTGGCCGATCTCATGCTATGGTCGGGTTTCGTTTCGTAAAACCCAACTTCAGCGAAAGTCGACGACTTATGAATTTGACCGACCCGTTTCGCTCAACTCTACTCATGTGAACTTGAGATTCCAGTTTCATCAGTATTTTGTCAGTATCTACGTTTTTACCATTAGTGTTTCATCAGTGATATTTAAAAAAAATGTAAAATAAAAACTGCAAAGCTTTTATCCACTGGAATGTTAATCACCGACAGCACACAACATTGTTTGCTCTACATGTTTTTCACGGACCCATGGACTTGTTTGGGCAATGTTGATCTGTAACTAGGATCAAAAATGGACATGTCTGTATGATTTTTTACAGCCCCCCTAAAATATGATGGGCATATGTTCTATTCTTGAAAAATACATAACTCACAGACATCTGTATGTGACCTTAGTTTTCTAAAGTGGTTTTCTGAAATGTGACAATAACTTCCTTAGAGTATGAAAGGATATAAAAGAGAGTATTAGAAAATATTTATCCCTTGAATGTGCCAGTTAAATCTAATATATAAAGCTCAAAGTGTGTATGTGTGTATGTATGTGTGTGTGTGTATGTCTGGGATAGGCATCAGCACCGTCGCAGCTACAGCCACAAAATTAGGCACAGTCACACGTCTGGACCCCGAGAGCGTCCTAGGCTATGTTGTGAGGCAAAATTTTAGCTCCGCGTGTTCCAATTCACCAAACAATGTTGCCTCTGTCTACATACAGTAATGGGGAAAAAGTGTGTGCGTGTCAAGCCCCGCCCCTCATTATGATGTCATAATGCCCCTATCTACATAATGGGGAAACAGTGTGTGCGTATCAAGCCCCGCCCCTCATTATGATGTCGTAATGGTTGCCATGGCGACGCTGATGTCATCATAGGTTGCAAGCCCCGCCGCTCATTATGATGTCATAATGGTTGACTATGGGATGGAGGATGTGTGATGGGTATATGGGCACTGGACTATGGGATGGAGGATATGTATGACGGGTATATGGGCACTGGACTATGGGATGGAGGATATGTATGACGGGTATATGGGCACGGGACTATGGGATGGCAGATATGTATGATGGGTATATGAGCATGGGACTATGGGATGGCGGATATGTATGATGGGTATATGGGCACGGGACTATGGGATGGAGGATGTGTGATGGGTATATGGGCACTGGACTATGGGATGGAGGATATGTATGATGGGTATATGGGCATGGGAGTATGGGATGGCGGATATGTATGATGGGTATATGGGCATGGGACTATGAGATGAAGGATGTGTGATGGGTATATGGGCACTCGACTATGGGATGGCAAATATGTATGATGAGTATATGGGCATGGGACTATGGGATGAAGGATGTGTGATGGGTATATGGGCATGGGACTATGGGATGGAGGATGTGTGATGGGTATATGGGCACTCGACTATGGGATGGAGGATATGTATGATGGGTATATGGGCATGGGCCTATGGGATCGTGGATATGTATGATGGGTATATGGGCACGGGACTATGGGATGGAGGATAATTATAATTTGCTATAACTAACCACAGTTAGCTACTATGCCCGGGCAGCGCCGGGCTCTTCAGCTAGTTAGGATTAAAGTAAAAAAATTTAACTTGTAAGTATGTGGCAACATATGAGGCCTCATTCAACTGAATCAAATCAATAGCAAAAAAAGTTGCATGAACTAGAATGCTGACATATTAAATCCCCCCAAAAACCGAAACCTCAGAAGAAATTCTATTTGGTCCTTGACGTCTTAAAAAATAGCGATGTCCTTTATTTGCTTTTCACTATGCAGAATTGATATCTGATCATTATGTGGTGATTAAAATATTTACATTCATAGTACTATAAATAAGGAATGCAAGTGTTGTAATATGTGATCTTAGCTCTCATGTCCGTATCAGATAATTGAAACATTTTTCCAGGTGAAATTTTAAACTCCAACATTTCCGCTGGAGGACAAGATAGTATTTCTTCTTTTCGCTGTACCTAACTAATGCTATACTTACAGCTGATCTGCTGTATATATGTTTTCCATGTTATGAAATTTGCTTCATTGTTATGCTGGCTCTGATGCGTATTTGTATTTTTTTTTAAGAAAAAAATATCTTGGGTCTTGTGCACCTAAGATTTTAAGATAACACAATATCCCTGGCTGCTAGTGCTTCTGCTGGTAGCAATGCAGCTGAATATCATGAATGTGCTGTGATTACTGGCCATAAAGAAAAGCTGGGTGAGGGACCCAAACTGATTTTTTTGTACTAGGCCTCTTGAGCCTTTAGTTATGCCACTGGGGCCTTACATACTTTCTGTTGAATGGTTGATGGCAATCTCTGTGGTATGTTGATCAGGAAAATATAGTTGCTAGATATCAGCACATGGAGGGGGGAATTGATAAGAATAAATGTAGTGGACACTAAACTATCACAATGGTCTTACTTGGTAGGAAAATGTTCATCTTGGATTTCAAAAGGAAAAGCTTGGTGTTTTTAGAAATAAAAGCAAAAACATCAACAACAAAATATTCACAAGTAATGACTTTGGTGAAAGAACAGTTTAGTGAAGCCTATTTTATGTGAAGTTTTTTCCACTCTGTTGTACGGTAAGTACTGCATCCATTTGAAAAAATACCCTATCTATCTATCTATCTATCTATCTATCATCTATCTATCTAGCAAAACAATTCTCATAGTAATTATAGGCTTGTCAGAGGAAATTATTATTTGGGATATCATTTTATCACATATTGAATATAAGACTGCAGGACTTAAAATATTATGGATTCTTAGTCATAGCACGGTATGATGCAAAAAGATAGAGCCAACTCAGTAGTACAATGCACAGGAAATCTCTGAGGATATTTTGCACTGCTGGACTGTAAACTTTTGGAATAAACATTGACGTTTTTGATTGACCAGACGAGTGCCCATATTAATAATCTTTTCAAGCCTTGTTTATTACAACCAGTGCACAACATGATCAGATCATCTTCTTAAATATTTTCTTTTTCTGCCCCAGAGATGTGGGAGGGCCTGTTTTTGACATAGTGCGCTCTTATTTTTTTGTTTTACTATTTTAGGATACGTTGGACTTTCTCAGCACTTTCTATTGCATCTTTTGTGAGTTGAGATGAGCAAAAACTGCAATTCTGGCATTATTTGCATTATTTGTGGTGCTCAACATTTCCTAAATAATGATATTGTTTTAATTTTATTACTTGTGTTTTTATTTAAAATTTTCACAAATGCAAGAATGAAAAATAGCTGAATCATTGGAATATCCTGACGTATATGACCAAATAGGCTCCAAAGTTTAACTGAATAACTTTGTAGTAATATAAGTTTACTACAAGCAAAGAACAACAACAGATGATAAAAAGGTAAGAAAACACTAATACAAGACAGAACAGACTAGACACAAAGGAAAGTAAAAATAATAAAGGAAAAGAGTCCTGTAATCCCAAAAGATGGTCATCAACTTCACAATATTTTGAGTGTCACACCACTATTAAACATTTTGTAGATGTCAAAAAGTAAAGAATTAACCTAGCAGATTTTTCAGATATTTTCCTCTGCTGGGAATGGAAGCACATTTAGAAGGTAATCTAGAGGATTCAATGCTATCCATATATATATATTACCCTTGATATAAGGTTTTGGACTTCTATCCAATAAGGTTGGATTAAAGCACAAGACTAAAAAATATGGGTTGGGTAAGCCCTTGTAATCTCACACCTTCAACAAGTCATTACTAATGTGATAATGCCAAATCTCAAAATCAAAATTGCAAAACCAAGAAGGAAAATAAGTGGAATTATGGATATCATAGTATACTGTATATAGACACATTAATGATATGCAAATGGTAAAAGAATGTAAAGAAATTTTTTTATAACATCTTGATTTATTCAGTATCGAGTACAGCCGGCACACACGGAAATACGTGAACTTATACACATTGGCATGTTATCCACAAGGTTGTTAATGGTTGCCTATGTTACAGAATATTTATCTGACAACAATTAACCCCTTCACAACCAGAGGTATTTCATTTTTTGTGTTTTTTGCTCCCTTTCTTCCCAAAGCCATAACTTTTTTATTTTTTAGTCAATATGGCCATGTGAGGGCTTGTTTATTGTGGGACAAGTTGTACTTTTGAACAGCACCATTGTTTTTAACATATCATGTACTGGAAATCGGAAAAAAAGTTCCGTGTGGTGAAATTGCTTAAAAAAATTCCACAGTATTTTTTTTCTATATTCACTGAAACTAACATGCCATTATGATTCTCCAGGTCATTATGAGTTCATAGACATCAAACATGTCTAGTTTATTTTTATCTAAGTGGTGAAAAAAATTCCCAAATTTTGAAAAAAAAGGCGACATTTTCCAAGGCCTGTAGTGTCTTCATTTTTCGGGAGCTGGTGCTGGGTGAGGGCTTATTTTTTGAGTGCTGACCTTTGTATTGATAACATTTTGGTGTAGATACGATCTTTTGTTATTGCAATGTAGCAGCAACCAAAAAAAATGTAATTCTGGCGTTTTGACTTTTTTTTTCATTACACCGTTTAGTGATCGAGTTAATTCTTTTTTATATTGATCATAGAATAATAGAATGGTAGAGTTGGAAGGAACCTACTGGGTCATCTGGCCCGACCCCCTGCTCAAAGCAGGATTCACTAAATCATTCGACAGATGTCTGTACAGCCTCTGTTTGAAGACTTCCATTGAAGGAGAACTCACCACCTCTTGTGGCAGCCTGTTCCACTTATTGATCACCCTAACCGTCAAAACATTTTTTCTAATATCTAATCTATGTCTTCTCCCATTCTGTTTCATCTCATTGCTTCTAGTCTTTCCTTGTGCAAATGAGAATAAAGATGATCCTTCTACAATTTGACAGCCCTTGAGATATTTGTAGACAGCTATTAAGTCTCCTCTCCGTCTTCTTTTTTGCAAGATAAACATACTCAAATCCTTTAACCTTTCCTCATAGGACATGGTTTGCAGACCGGTCACCATTATGTCGGCTCTTCTCTGAACCTGTTACAGTTTGTTAATGGCTTTTTTAAAATATGGTGCCCATAACTGGGCACAGTATTCCAGATGAGGTCTGACCAAAAAGGAGTAGAGGACAATAATGACTTCATGTGATCTAGACTGTATGCTTCTGTTAATGCATCCCAGAATTGTATTTGCATTTTTTGCTGCTGCATCACATTGTTGACTCATGTTCAGTCTGTGGTCTATTAGTATACCCAAGTCTTTTTCACATGTGCTATTGCTTAGCCCTATTCCTCCCATTCTGTATATGCTTTTTTCATTTTTATTGCCCAGATGTAGCACTTTGTATTTTTCCCTGTTAAAAACCATTCTGTTAGTTGCTGCCCACTGCTCCAGTTTATTTATATCTTTTTGAATCCTCTCTATCTTCTCTAGTATTAGCTATCCCTCCTAGCTTTGTGTCATCAGCAAATTTAAGCAGTTTACCTTCAATTCCGTCATCTAAATCATTGATAAAGATGTTGAACAATACAGGGCCCAGCACAGAGCCCTGTGGTACCCCACTTGAGACATTCTTCCAGCCATTTACGACCACTCTTTGGGTCCGATCACAAAGCCAGTTATGAATCCACCTAACCGTTGCCTTGTCCAATCCATACTTAGTCATTTTTTCAATAAGGTTAGTATGAGATACTTTGTCAAATGCTTTGCTAAAGTCAAGAAAGATATACTATATCTACCACATTTCCCTGATCCACCCAGTCAGTGATTCTGTCACAAGGAAATTAAGTTAGTCTGACATGACTTATTAGTTACATCAAGATGATCGGGCAATTCTGAACTCAGCAATACCAAATGTGTGTATGCTTTTTTTTATTGTTTTATTTTGAATGGAGTGAAAGGGGGGTTGTTTGAGCTTCTATATTTTTAAAAACTTTTTTTTAACTTTTTGCATGCTTCAATAACCTCTGTGGGAGATTAGAAACTGCAGTACTCTGATCGCCTCTGATACACATAGGCGATGATCCAATCCCCTGTGTGTAGCAGGAATGCTCACTTGCTATGAGCACCAACCAGCGAGCGATGCTCATAGCAATCTGGCAATGACAACCACAGGGGTCTGCTGCAGACCCCAGGTTGTCATGCCAACCCATAGGCGACTCGTGGTCATGTGACATGGGCGCCAATGAGTGGAATTAGTGATGAGCTTCCGGTATGTGCGAGTTAAATGCCGCTGTCAGAAATTGACAGCGGTATTTAACTAGTTAACAGCCACAGGTGGATTGTGATTCCACCCGCAGCTGTTGCAGGGACTTGTCAACTGCATAGATCAGCTGTCATGTGTCAGTGCCCACACCAAACAGGGGGAGTCCGGCATCGGCATACTATTACACCCGATGTCGGAAAGAGGTTAATGACCTCATTGATAAGGTGCCAAGCAAGGCATGTAAATATGTGTATTTCTGCATGTGTTGCTCATACTCAATATTGAATAAATTGAGATGTTTTGAAAATTGAATTTCCATTTTTTATTGTTTGCTTAATATTATCATATATGCCCATCCTGTGATTTCATAATTCCACAACTCTTTCTTCTTGGTGTTGCAGTGTTAATGTTGAGGTGTAGCTATGTCCTTTTGACGACATTTGTTTTTTTCAAGAATAATTTTTTTTTTAGACTTTGATCTATAGCAGACGTAGAGACCATTGTTAGACCTTATAATTTGTAATGGTGAGTTTATAAGGTACAGTGCTGTGCAAATTAATTGGGACAGAGCATTTTTTTACGTAAAATCATAAGTTAGTTACCAGTCAGTGATTCAAACCAGTTTTAACTGCTTTGAACAGGCACTCACACCTGTTTAAAGCAGTTAAAACTGGTTTTAATCACTGACTGGTAACCAACTTACGATTTTACTTAAAAAAAATGCTTTGTCCCAATTAATTTGCACAGCACTGTAATAGAGTGAATTCCCTCCTTCTGTAAAAAGATTCCTAAATTGCTGGTTTTGTTCATTCTGCCTCCAAAAAATCAGAATAGAGAGTGATCAAAAAATGTCATATGCCCGACAATAGTACCGATAAATATGTCAACTCGTCCTGCAAAAAAAAAAAGCCATCACATAAGTCTTTCAGCCGAAATATGGAAAAATGACAGCTATCAAAATATGGTAATGCAAAAACTAGTTTTTGCAATAAAAAGCATTTTTTTAGTGTGTGACAGCAGCCAACCATAAAAAAGAATATAAATCTGGTATCGCTGGAATCGCGCTGACCCAAAGAGTAAAGTCGTCTAATTGCTGGTACCGCATGAGAAACGGTGTAAAAAATAAATAAAATCAATTCTTCATCTGCTGTTGATTTGTTCATTCTGCCTCCCAAAGATCGTAGTAAGGCTCGGCTCACATTTTTCGTGCGCTATGCACTTACACTCGGATTTCCATGTAAATTGTAAATTTCTGAAATGCACGATCCAGGCGGAGCCCTCAACGGAAGATTCCTTATAATGAGGCAGACAGAGGCACTTGGACTCTGGCCGCTTATGATCCAATGGTGTCTGTCTTTTTGGGCATGCATAAAAGTGCAGTCCGCCACAGTTTTGTGCTCCTCTGAAAAGAAGGAAAATGATGAAAAGAGGCCAGAGTCCAGAGTAATTCTGCTGCCGTATTATACTGATTGGATACCTTGTGGGATTATTCGAAATCACGTCACTCAGAGATTTAGATGGAAACCTCGATGTAAGTGCTTAGTGTATAGCGCTGGATAAATGTAATCACAAATGTTATGTAAAATGTTCCCAATTAAAGCTTCATCTCAATCCACAAAAATGCAAGTCCCCACTCAGCTCCATCATCTGTTAATGGAAATATTGGGGGCTTCCATATTACTGGTAGCACAAAGGCTTTAAAAAAAGCATTATAGATCCTCGCCCCCCAACACAAATTCAGCAAATTCTATACTCCCAAATTCAAATGCCCCACTCCCTTCTGAGCCTCACAGTGTTCTTAAACCACATTTAGAGTCCACATGTTTGGCATCTCTCCATCACTTTATCAGCTGATGCGACTGCTCTACCCAACAGCTGGTGACATGCTGACAGTAGCATGTAATCACAACTGAGCGGTGGTGAGAAAGTTCTCCAGAGTTCATCAGCTGATGAACCCCGATGACCTAGCTTATGGCACTGTAAAATTCTTACACAGCAGAGATGCCATAAGTGCGATCATAACTTTTTAACAATAAAAAGGTTCATACACGATGATGATGTGAAGTAGAGATGTAGTAAACATTGTTTATTAACTATTTTGTGTGATATAACTATCAAGTTTAACCCCTTCACCCAGCAGCCCATTTTCATTTTTGCGTTTGTTTTTTTGCTCTCCTGCTTCCCAGAGCCATAACTTTATTTTTCTGTCAAAATAGCCATGTGAGGGATGTTTTTTTTTGCAGAATGAGTTGTACTTTTGAATACAGTTGAGAAAATTTGTTTGGATTTGATTGCCAAATCTGAATTTGCCATATTTGTGGCATATTGGTACTCTATTCGTGTCAAATGTATTTTTGATGATTGGTTCCGAACACATTCGGTAATTTCTACTCCTATTGACTCTAATAACATTTTGCTGTGTTCGACGAATATTGAAAATCCAATATTCCCTGCCGATCATATTCGGAACTGAATCCGAACAAATTCGCTCAACTCTACTTTTGAACATCGCTATTAGTTTTACCATATCGTGTACTGGAAAACGGGAAAAAAATCCCAAGTGCGGTGAATCTGCAAAAAAGTGCACTTCCACAACTGTTTTTTGTTTTACCATATTCACCAAATGCTAAAACTGACCCATCATTATGATTCTACAGGTTTGTAGATATCAAACATGTCTACAAAAAAAATCCAACGTTTGTTTAGAAAAAAAGCATTTTCCGAGACCCATAGCATCTCTATTTTCAGTGATTTGGGGCTGGGTGAGGGCTTATTTTTTCTGTGCCAAGCTGACATTTTTAATGAATGATACCATGTTGGTATTGTAGTGCAGTGTGTTTGGTGCAGTGCGACAGCTAGGCAGGGACCACCAAAAGTTCAACATAAACAGTGTCTTTATTCTCAGACGCGCATAACATTAGTGAAATCCTCTGGATTGCCACCATGTTCTGTACATATAGTCCATTAAAAAATGGCACCACCATGTCTTCTTGGGAGCATCAGCCACTTTGAAGTCCCTGGCTCTGTGTTAGCTTCACACAGACCTTGGTTGCACAGAGCCTGCTGCTCTGCAGCTTGCAGACTCCAAACTGACTGAGAGATTTAAACGGAATCATGGCCATGGAGCAACTTCCAAAACCTGGAGTGGAGAGAGGGATTTGCCGCACTACCAAACATGCAAAACCCTCTAAAAATAAAAGCCATTGATGTGTGTTCCTAAAAATCTTTCAGGGTCAACTACTTTGACCCAATCCACATTTCCTTTTATTTTGCCTTGTGATTCACAGGCGTTCAGCTGTAACCACAAGGCTCTCCAGCGGGTTTAATATCATGCCATCCACATCAAGGTGGACACATATCGACGCTCGCATATGATTCCCCTCACTGCCTCACAGTGTAGATACAATCTTTTTAATCCGTTATTGCATTTAATGCAATGTGGCAGTGACCAAAAAAACATAAATTTTGGAGTTTAAACTTTTTTTCCCTGTGCCATTCACCGATCAGAATAATTATTGTTATATCTTGATAGATCGGGCGTTTCTGGATGTGGCAATATCAAATATCTGTATTTTTAATTGTTTTATTTTGAATGGAGCAAATGGGGAGTAATTTGAACTTTTATATTTTTTGATTTTTTTTTATATTTTTAAAAACTTTTTTACTTTTCACTTGTTTCAGTAGTCTCATGGGAGACTAGAAGCTACAATCATCTGATTGCCTCTGCTACACACAGGCAGATCGCCTATGTGTAGCAGAAATGCTCACTTTCTATGAATACATGTATGGCGCGTGTAGTGAAGGGATTAAGGACCTAAAAATTCATTAAGTTTGAAAATTGTAAAATTGTCATATTTTATTGTCAAATTTCCAATATTTTCATAAATAAACACTAGTCCTATCTACCAATATTTATGATTAACAAAAAGTACAATATGTCACGGAAAAACTGACTCTGAATCACAGTGATATGTTAAAGCGCTCCAGAGTTGTTATCTCTAGAGTTGAGCGATACCAGCCGATACTTGAAAATATCGGATCGGAATGGATCGGCCGATCTTAAAAAAAAGTATCGGTATCGCCGATTCCGATACCGGGAACCAATGCAAGTCAATGGGGCCAAAATATCGGAATTAAAAAAAAACCTTTCTTTCCTTGTAGGTTAATTCTACATGAAGAAAAACAACTAAGAATAATGTAGAATGTATTGTGGGAGGTGGAGGAGACATTAAAGCCATAGAGGTTTAGCCCAATCAAATGGAATAGCAGGAATTAAACTTTTTTTTTTAAAGATGTTAGGAGTTACAAAGATATTGACTATGTTTGCCTCATTTATATTTTGCCAGACATGTATGTCTTCTTCTTCTACTTCCTTTTTTTACATTCTTCTTCTTCTTCTTCTACTTCCTTTTTTTACATTCTTCTTCTTCTTCTTCTACTTCCTTTTTTTACATTCTTCTTCTTATTCCTTTTTTTACATTCTTCTTCTTCTTCTTCTTCCTTTTTTTACATTCTTCTTCTTCTTCTTCTTCTTCTTCTTCTTCTTCTTCTTCTTCTTCTTCTTCTTCTTCTTCTTCCTTTTCTTACATTCTTCATATTCTTCTTATTCAACAATTATTATTCTACATATTCAGCTTCTTCATCTTCTTCCTATTCTTCTTCATCATATTCTTGTTTGTGTCAGGCATTCCTGTAGTTGTTATCTAGAAAAGTTAGAAGTTTACACCTTCCGTTCTGCCTGTCACAAAAGATTTACAACAGGATTTGTCCGCGTTCAGTTTGGCCTGCAGAAGCAGGCCTTTTCCAGGGGCACCACGAGGAGGAACGGACTCACCCCCATACACTGCTTAGTCTTCTTCTGCTTATAAATAAGATAATATCATTTGCTCAGAGTATTAGTCTTATGCTTAATGTTCTTCTGCTTTGTTTTTTTTATGCTTCTTTGTCTTCTCTCTCTTGTTGTTCTGCATCTTGGTGGTTGTCTTCCTGTTCTTTGTCCTCTTGAACCAGCTGACGGTACTGGCACCCGGAGGGGCAGCAGAAGGAACAAGAGCCAATGGCACTACCGAGGACCAGCTGACGGTGCTGGAACCCGGTTACTAAGCAGGAGGTACCTGTGCTACAAAGCACTACCAAGGACCAGCAGACGTTGCCGGAACTCGGATACCGAGATGGAGGCACCTAGGCCAAACGCTCTGACGAGAACCAGCTGACGGTGCTGGAACCCGGAGGGGTAGCATAAGCTGCAAGAGCAAATGGAAATAGCGAGGACCAGCTGACAGTGCTGGCACCCGGAGGGGCAGCAGAAGGAATAAGAGCCAATGGCACAACCGAGGACCAGCTGACGGTGCTGGAACCCGGTTACTAAGCAGGAGGTACCTGTGCTACAAAGCACTACCAAGGACCAGCAGACGTTGCCGGAACTCGGATACCGAGATGGAGGCACCTAGGCCAAAGGCTCTGACGAGAACCAGCTGACGGTGCTGGAACCCGGAGGGGTAGCATAAGCTGCAAGAGCAAATGGAAATAGCGAGGACCAGCTGACAGTGCTGGCACCCGGAGGGGCAGCAGAAGGAATAAGAGCCAATGGCACAACCGAGGACCAGCTGACGGTGCTGGAACCCGGTTACTAAGCAGGAGGTACCTGTGCTACAAAGCACTACCAAGGACCAGCAGACGTTGCTGGAACTCGGATACCGAGATGGAGGCACCTAGGCCAAAGGCTCTGATGAGAACCAGCTGACGGTGCTGGAACCCGGAGGGGTATCAGAAGTTACCCCTGAAAAGCAAAGTTGGCATGCCGCAAGCTGGCCGCAGTTACCGAATCACACAGTCCTACAGGGGGTGCTTGTCCTACTGGCACTATGGAACAAACCTTTCTTACCAGAACCCGCAGTCCACATAGGAAGCACCTAAACTGCTGGCACCCTAGCCTCGGCTAACCCAACCGCAACACGACATGGCAACTTGGGGTGGCAAACTGACATTGACACTTCCCGGAAACAGCAGGCAGGGCTGGAACCAAGCTGGGCAGGAGGGAGTACCCGTGCCAAAGTCAGTTATGAGCAGCAACTGGCGATGTTGGAGCCCAGGACAAGCACTTAGCAGGCTGAGGCCTGATGTGCTGTCAATTGGGAGGCAGCAGGACAGATTGCCATCAAAACAGCAGGGGAACAGCTGACGTTACTGAACCCCACAAACACAGGAGCTAGTGTTTTACTCTGTGAAGACGGCACTTCCGAGCAACAACTGGCTGTGTTGAAGCCCAGGGACAAGCACGGAGCAGGCTTAGGCTGCATTGAAGAAATTTTAAGATCGGTTGTAGACTACTAATTTGAACCAAGCTCCACTTAGGCCTGTGGATTCACTGATTTTCGTATTTCCCCTGTCCTCCAACCCCGCCAGTTACAGCTCCGAAGTGGCGTCTGCACAATCCACACTTGTTCCTGTGTTACAGGTGTTCAGTCCGGTCAGTTAATCCCCTGATGTGTGTCCGGCAATGTCGCCTGCTCTGTCCACATTCTGATAATGGGAATGTGGACAGAGCAGGCGACATTGCCGGACACACATCAGGGGATTAACTGATCGGACTGAACACCTGTAACACAGGAACAAGTGTGGATTGTGCAGACGCCACTTCGGAGCTGTAACTGGCAGGGTTGGAGGACAGGGGAAATACGAGAGACAGTGGAGCCACAGGCCTAATTGGAGCACGGTTAAAAATCAGTAGTGGTACGACTGTGTAGGCAGCAGGAGACTTTGCCATCCACACAGCAGGGGATCAGCTGACATTACTGAACCCCACTGAGACACGGGAGCAAGTATCTCTTTCCGTGTGGACGGCACTTCCGAACTACAACTGGCTGTGTTGAAGCCCAGGAAATAGGAGGGTGTAGGCAGAGGCCTACTGTATTTTGAATGAGTTTACAGCAGGAGAGACTGCCATCCACAAAGCAGGGGATCAGCTGACGTTACTGAACCCCACTGAGACACGGGAGCAAGTATCTCTTTCCGTGTGGACGGCACTTCCGAACTACAACTGGCTGTGTTGAAGCCCAGGAAATAGGAGGGTGTAGGCAGAGGCCTACTGTATTTTGAATGAGTTTACAGCAGGAGAGACTGCCATCCACACAGCAGGGGATCAGCTGACGTTACTGAACCCCACTGAGACACGGGAGCAAGTATCTCTTTCCGTGTGGACGGCACTTCTGAACTACAACTGGCTGTGTTGAAGCCCAGGAAATAGGAGGGTGTAGGCAGAGGCCTACTGTATTTTGAATGAGTTTACAGCAGGAGAGACTGCCATCCACACAGCAGGGGATCAGCTGACGTTACTGAACCCCACTGAGACACGGGAGCAAGTATCTCTTTCCGTGTGGACGGCACTTCCGAACTACAACTGGCTGTGTTGAAGCCCAGGAAATAGGAGGGTGTAGGCAGAGGCCTACTGAATTTTGAATGAGGTGACAGCAGGAGAGACTGCCATCCACACAGCAGGGGATCAGCTGACGTTACTGAACCCCACTGAGACACGGGAGCAAGTATCTCTTTCCGTGTGGACGGCACTTCCGAACTACAACTGGCTGTGTTGAAGCCCAGGAAATAGGAGGGTGTAGGCAGAGGCCTACTGAATTTTGAATGAGGTGACAGCAGGAGAGACTGCCATCCACACAGCAGGGGATCAGCTGACGTTACTGAACCCCACTGAGACACGGGAGCAAGTATCTCTTTCCGTGTGGACGGCACTTCCGAACTACAACTGGCTGTGTTGAAGCCCAGGAAATAGGAGGGTGTAGGCAGAGGCCTACTGTATTTTGAATGAGTTTACAGCAGGAGAGACTGCCATCCACACAGCAGGGGATCAGCTGACGTTACTGAACCCCACTGAGACACGGGAGCAAGTGTCTCTTTCCGTGTGGACGGCACTTCCGAACTACAACTGGCTGTGTTGAAGCCCAGGAAATAGGAGGGTGTAGGCAGAGGCCTACTGAATTTTGAATGAGGTGACAGCAGGAGAGACTGCCATCCACACAGCAGGGGATCAGCTGACGTTACTGAACCCCACTGAGACACGGGAGCAAGTATCTCTTTCCGTGTGGACGGCACTTCCGAACTACAACTGGCTGTGTTGAAGCCCAGGAAATAGGAGGGTGTAGGCAGAGGCCTACTGTCTTTGTAATGCGGAGACAGCAGGAGAGACTGCCATCTCCACAGCAGGGGAACAGCTGGCAGTGCTGAACCCCACTAACACTTGAACGAATGTGTTTGGCTCTGTGGAGACGACACTTCTGAACACCAACTGACGCTGTTGGAGCCCAGGATTAGGCGAGGAGCAGGCTGGGGCCTACTGGATTTTGGCAGGTGAAGGCAGCAGGAGACTTGCCATCTCCACAGCAGGGGAACAGCTGGCAGTGCTGAACCCCACTAACACTTGAACGAATGTGTTTGGCTCTGTGGAGACGACACTTCTGAACACCAACTGACGCTGTTGGAGCCCAGGATTAGGCGAGGAGCAGGCTGGGGCCTACTGGATTTGGGCAGGTGAAGGCAGCAGGAGACTTGCCATCTCCACAGCAGGGGAACAGCTGGCAGTGCTGAACCCCACTAACACTTGAACGAACGTGTTTGGCTCTGTGGAGACGACACTTCTGAACACCAACTGACGCTGTTGGAGCCCAGGATTAGGCGAGGAGCAGGCTGGGGCCTACTGGATTTTGGCAGGTGAAGGCAGCAGGAGACTTGCCATCTCCACAGCAGGGGAACAGCTGGCAGTGCTGAACCCCACTAACACTTGAACGAACGTGTTTGGCTCTGTGGAGACGACACTTCTGAACACCAACTGACGCTGTTGGAGCCCAGGATTAGGCGAGGAGCAGGCTGGGGCCTACTGGATTTTGGCAGGTGAAGGCAGCAGGAGACTTGCCATCTCCACAGCAGGGGAACAGCTGGCAGTGCTGAACCCCACTAACACTTGAACGAACGTGTTTGGCTCTGTGGAGACGACACTTCTGAACACCAACTGACGCTGTTGGAGCCCAGGATTAGGCGAGGAGCAGGCTGGGGCCTACTGGATTTTGGCAGGTGAAGGCAGCAGGAGACTTGCCATCTCCACAGCAGGGGAACAGCTGGCAGTGCTGAACCCCACTAACACTTGAACGAATGTGTTTGGCTCTGTGGAGACGACACTTCTGAACACCAACTGACGCTGTTGGAGCCCAGGATTAGGCGAGGAGCAGGCTGGGGCCTACTGGATTTTGGCAGGTGAAGGCAGCAGGAGACTTGCCATCTCCACAGCAGGGGAACAGCTGGCAGTGCTGAACCCCACTAACACTTGAACGAATGTGTTTGGCTCTGTGGAGACGACACTTCTGAACACCAACTGACGCTGTTGGAGCCCAGGATTAGGCGAGGAGCAGGCTGGGGCCTACTGGATTTGGGCAGGTGAAGGCAGCAGGAGACTTGCCATCTCCACAGCAGGGGAACAGCTGGCAGTGCTGAACCCCACTAACACTTGAACGAATGTGTTTGGCTCTGTGGAGACGACACTTCTGAACACCAACTGACGCTGTTGGAGCCCAGGATTAGGCGAGGAGCAGGCTGGGGCCTACTGGATTTTGGCAGGTGAAGGCAGCAGGAGACTTGCCATCTCCACAGCAGGTGAACAGCTGGCAGTGCTGAACCCCACTAACACTTGAACGAATGTGTTTGGCTCTGTGGAGACGACACTTCTGAACACCAACTGACGCTGTTGGAGCCCAGGATTAGGCGAGGAGCAGGCTGGGGCCTACTGGATTTGGGCAGGTGAAGGCAGCAGGAGACTTGCCATCTCCACAGCAGGGGAACAGCTGGCAGTGCTGAACCCCACTAACACTTGAACGAATGTGTTTGGCTCTGTGGAGACGACACTTCTGAACACCAACTGACGCTGTTGGTGCCCAGGATTACGCATGCCGCATGCAGAGGCCAATGGGCAGCGGTTTTTATGGAGGTTGTGGACTACTACTGATTCTAACCATGCTCCACTTAGGCCTCTGGCTCCACTGTCTCTACTATTTACCCTGGCCTCCAACCCCGCCAGCTACATCTCTGAAGTGGCGTCAGCACAATCTACACTTGTTCCTGTGTTACTGGTGCTCAGTCCCATCAGTTGATCCCCTGATGTTTGTCCGGCAAGTTCGCCAGCTCTGTCCTCATTCCCACTACTGGTTATGGGAATGTGGACAGAGCAGGAGACCTTGCCGGACACACATCAGGGGATAAACTGATGGGACTGAGCCACAGGAACACAGGAACAAGTGTAGATTGTGCTGACGCCACTTCAGAGATGTAGATGGCGGGGTTGGAGGTCAGGGGAAATAGTAGAGACAGTGGAGCCAGAGACCTAAGTTGGGCACGGTTAAAAATCAGTAGTGGTTTGAATGTTGATGGAGCTGGTGACTCTGCCGTCCACACAGCAGGGGATCAGCTGGCATTACTGAACCCCAGTAACACAGGAGCTAGTGTGTTTCTCTGTGCAGACGACACATCTGAGCGACAACTGGCTGTGTTGAAGCACAGGGATTATAGTTCAGGTGGTAGAAAAATGAACACACCAGCAGACCTGGATACAGTTGCCAACCACTAATTTAGTCTGTAAGAGGAATGGCAAAGTCTTTGGAGATCCAGGCCTTGTTCATTTTCAGAAAAGTCAGCCGGTCAACATTATCGGAAGATAGTCGCGTGCGACGGTCTGTTAGTACACCACCTGCGGCACTAAAGACACGTTCCGATAATACACTGGCAGCAGGGCAAGCCAGCACCTCCAATGCATACTGGCTAAGCTCTGGCCATGTATCCAGCTTAGAGACCCAAAACTTGAAGGGGGAAGAGCCATCTGGGAGTACAGCGACAGGGCAAGACATGTAGTCTGACACCATCTGACGGAAGCGTTGCCTCCTGCTGACTCGAGGCGTCGCTGATGGTGTAGACAATTGTGGTGGACACACAAAACTTTGCCACATTTGGGCCATAGTGGTCTTGCCTTGTGCTGCGGCACTGCCTCTGCTCCCTCTTTGTGCAGAGTTTCCTCCACTGCCTCGACGCACAGAGCTGCTTTGTAAAGCACTTGCAACAATGCTGTCGGGTGGAATGGAAAACATTATGGACTGCACCAGTGACTCTTCGTACTCCCGCATTTTACGCTCCCGGTTCAACGTTGGTATGAGCCTTTGTACGCTGTCCCGGTAGCGAGGATCTAGGAGGGTGTACACCCAATAATCAGCCGAGACGAGAATGTGGGCGATGCGGCGGTCGTTTCTCAGGCACTGCAGCATGAAATCAACCATGTGCTGCAGACTCCCAACTGCCAAAGAACCGCTGTCCCCTGTTTGAGGCGTGACCTCGACCTGCTCTGCATCACCCCACCCTCGCTGTACATACTGAGTAGAGGTTTGTGTACCTCCCTCCTCTGGAGAGATGTCTTCCTCCTCCATCGACTCCTCCTCATCCTCCTCACAAAGTGTCCCCTGCCTAGGCCTTTGTGAGGAAACACGTAGCGCAGACTGTCCAGAAGCAGATGGCATTTGGGACTCCTCATCCTCCACCTCTTCTGAAACCTCATCCCTTAGTGCTTGCAGTGTTTGTTGAAGCAGGCAGATAAGGGGGACAGTCATGCTGACTAGTGCATCATCTGCACTCGCCATCCGCGTGGATTCATCGAAGGCACGCAAAACGAGGCAGATGTCCTTCATAGAGGCCCACTCAATGGTGCTGAAGTGTGAACGGCGCACAGTGCGACTTGTTTGCGCCTGATGCAGCTGGTACTCCATGACTGCTGCCTGCTGCTCACACAACCGCTCCAACATATGTAACGTTGAATTCCACCGGGTGGGTAGGTCACATATGATGCGATGTTCTGGAAGGCCAAATCGTCGCTGCAGAGCAGCGAGGCGCGATCTTGCCGTGCTGGAACGTCGCAAGTGAGCGCACTCTATGCGGACCTTGTGCAACAGTGCATCAAGATCCGGATAGTCCCTCAGAAAGCTCTGCACGACCAAGTTAAGAACATGTGCCAGACATGGGATGTGTGTGAGGTTGCCTAGGCCAAGAGCTGCCACCAGATTTCGGCCATTGTCACACACTACCAAGCCCGGCTGGAGATTCGCTGGCCCAAACCACACATCGCTCTCCAGCTTGATAGCATTCCAGAGCTCCTGCGCTGTGTGGCTTCGATTCCCCAAAGAAATTAATTTGAGTACAGCCTGTTGACGTTTGGCCACGGCTGTGCTCATATCGGTCGTAACAGGCTCCTGCTCTGCTGTTTCTGAGGAACTTGAGTAGGAGGAGGAGTCTATGTGTACAGACTGGAGTCCTGCAATCCGTGGCGTTGGAAGAACACGTACAGCGCCACTCTCCAGATCCGTACCCGGCTCCACAACATTGACCCAGTGGGCAGTGAGGGAAAGGTATCGTCCCTGTCCATGGTTACTGGTCCACGCATCGGTGGTCAGGTGGACCTTGCTACTAACGGCGTTTAGTAGCGCATGTTTTATTTTGCCCTCAACATGTTTCTGCAGGGCAGGGACGGCTCGCCTGCTGAAATAAAAGCGGCTGGGCACGTTGTATTGGGGGACTGCCAATGCCATTAAGTCCCGGAAGGTGTCAGTGTCCACCAGCCTGAATGACAGCATTTCAACTGCCAGAAGTTTGGCAATGCCAGCATTCAGAGACTGCTCGGGGATGGTTTGCCGAGTAAGGGCGCCTTTTATCCCATGCCTGTGCTACCGATGGCTGTGATGGATGGGAACGTGCTGTTATGGGTGGAATCTGACAGGGTCTCCGGACAACAGTGGCAGAGGTTCTTCCTTGGCGATCCTGTGAGGAAGCCGAACCAGCAGTGTGTGAGCTGGAGGAAGAGGGCCCAACACGAACTGAAGAGGTGGTAGGTGGTGCTGTACGTTGGCCTACGTCTTGAGGGTGTCTATGCAACTCCAACTCGTGCTTGGTGCGCACATGTTTCCACATATTTGTGGTATTGAGGTTGCTGACATTTCTCCCTCTTTTGACTCTCTGATGACACAGCTTGCATTTGACAAAGCAAATGTCATCTGCAACTGTGTCAAAAAAGGACCACGCACTGCAACTCTTGTGAGCGCCCGGTTTGCCTTTGGAAGGAGGAATGCTCCTAACGGGTGCCGAAGTGGAGGGTACAGGCAACCAAGTCTTCCCCCTCCCTCTGCCTCCTGTTTTGGCCGGTAGGGGAATCTCTTCCTCCGAGCTGCTCCCACCACCTTCCTGTTGCTCACGCCATGATGGGTCAAGGACCTCATCATCTTCCCTCCCCTCTTCAAACAGCTGCTTCTCCGGGGTTGTCTCGCCAGCACCGTACGCACCAGAAAGTGGCAACTGAGTCTCGTCATCATCTGATGCGTACTGAGGTGTGCTGACCATAGGCACTGGCCCACTCGCCTCTTCAGATTCAGAGGGACAAAGAAGTTGCGCATCACTGCATACTCCCTCTTCTTCACATTCAGGAATGCTGCTTGGCTGGCCCCCTCTTTCCAAGCCAACAGATTCCGAGAACAGAAGTAGAGATTGTGATGGCTCCTGTCCATGTCTCTCTGACTGCCTGGGCACTTTGGCAGGTGGTGAAGAGACAGATGGTTGCTCTTCGGTGCTCTGACCCTGAGAGGATGCGGAAGTAATTGAAGTCGATGCGTTAGCTGCCATCCATCCGACAACGGCTTCAATTTGTTCCTCCCGCAGCAGTGGGGTACGTTGAGGTCCTACAAAGCTGCGCATAAAGGACTGTTGCCTGCTAAAACTGGGGGATGCTGATCCACTGGTGCCCGCAGCAGGCCCAGAATCCCCACGTCCTCTACCTGTAGAATCCCCACGTCCTCTCCCTGCAGAATCCCCACGTCCTCTCCCTGCTGAAACTCCACGCCCACGCCCACGCCCCCGCGCCTTACTCCCTGCCTTCTTCATCTTGCAAGACTGCTTAAGATAGGCAAAAAAGGACAAAGGGGGGCCTTAGTGTGCTTATTCCTGAACAGCTGGTTACAGGTACAAGAAACACTAATTTTATGAAGTGTGTGTGTGTGGACTAGACTTTAATAGGAGCTGATGTGGCCTACACAAGTTCAAAATGTAGTGTTTGGTGAACTTTTTATGTGGTTTCTTTGTTTGAAACAAACTCAAAGTATGAGAACAAAGAATTGAAACTGATAGTATCACCAACTTTTTGGAGCTATTACAATGCAGGCAGGTAACCTACAATGCAAAAGATGAGGCTCCAAAAAAATTGGGTAATACTAATCTGGCTGCGCCGGCAGGGCACAAGCCAGAAAAAAAGGCTCCTCTATCTACTCCTATATAGTGTTTGCAACCAACCAATGTTGATGGATACGGATGGATGCACACTAATAGGAGAAGAAAAAATGAGCTGCACTCAGAGACAAATATGTGTGAGGCAGTGACGCACGTTGAGCGTCCTACAACCAGACGTAGCTGCAGGACACTCTACTCAGCGTGAGCTGCACTCACACACAGTCAGAGACCTCTCAGACAGCCGTCAACAGTGCAGCTAAGTGGGCACTGGCACTGACAGGCTGCAGAAAGGCTCCGCTGTGTACTCCTATATAGTGTTTGCAACCACCGTAGATGGAGACGGATGGATGCACACTAATAGAAGAAAAAATGAGCTGCACTCAAATAAAAATATGTGTGAGGCAGTGACGCACGCTGAGCGTCCTACAGCCAGACGTAGCTGCAGGACACACTACTCAGCGTGAGCTGCACTCACACACAGTCAGAGACCTCTCAGACAGCCGTGAACAGTGCAGCAAAGTGGACACTAGCACTGAAAGGCTGCAGAAAGGCTCCGCTGTCTACTACTAGTGTTTGCAACCAACGTATATGGATACGGATGGAAGCACACTAGATTGAAATTATTTAAAAAATGCAGCTCAAAAAATAAAAGATGTATGAGGCAGCAGTGATCACACTGGGTGGCCTACAGCCTGACGTGGCTGCAGGACCCACTCCACAGCGTGAGCTGCACTCACACAGCCCTTGCAGACAGCTGTGAAAACAGCGCTGCTAGGGAAAAGCAAGCTACAGTGGTGGTTTATGTAGCCTGGATAAAGCACAATATTGTTTTTAGAATCGCTATTTCTAACTGTCCCTCACAGTCTTCTACAGCAGCCTGTCCCTAACTGAATTCACAGCAGAGTGACCAGAAATGGCGGCTGCGGTGGCTTTTATAGTGCATCATGACATCATTTCGGCAGCCAATCACAGCCATGCCAATAGTTAACATGCCTACATGCCTAACAGGATGTGCCCACACTTCGGAGGATTCCCATTGGCTTAATCAAAGCAAGCAGGCTCATAGCATGATGGGAACTTCCTATTCCGATTCCGATCCCGGAATCCGATATGAAAAAAGTATCGGAATTAAGTATCGGAATTCCGATACCGCTGATATCGGCCGATACCCGATACTTGCGGTATCGGAATGCTCAACACTAGTTATCTCATAAAGTGACACTGGTTAGAATTTAAAAAATGTAAATGCTCATGAAGAGAAAAACATGCTGGAGAGTGAAGGGGTTAAAATGTCTTTCCTTATTATATAACCTCCTAAGTGCTATTATTTTTGCGGTCACATTACCAAGTATTCATTCCTTTTTTCCATGCTAGATGACATTATACACAATTAACATGTGATATTCTACCTGCAAAATAGCTCCACCATTATACAGCACATCATGAATCACATTATGAGCTTTTAATCTCACTTTTTGAGCCTGCCCTGCTCATTGTGGTGGGCTTGATGCTGTTACTTTCCGTCATTAGAAAGATGGTGTCAAGATGCATGCATTCCATTGGGGAAGAGATGCATCTGAATTTCACTAATGTTAAAACAATTCAGCTGAAATTTAATGAGCAGATGGAAAGTAGCCGCCATAAGTACTACTTACAGTAGCTAGCCAGTTCATATAACTTTCAATCAATATTATTTCACGTGAAAAGCAAATGACTAAATATTCCATAAAAGCAAGAAATGAACATTTCAAATGCCAGATTATTAATGTTTTATGTATTTTTGCACTTTTAGCCCCTAGAAATTCCATCAGTGGATTGTTGTCATTGATGAGAATTTTCTACCAACTATTTACCACCCTTTACATATTTATTATCTGAACTCCATTATTCATGGGATCCCAGCTTGTAAATTTTCATTACCTAAGTCAGAAACATTTATCATTGGAAAACATCCCTAACCCTCTCAAGAATTGGCCATTTTTACATTTTTCTCTGTTGCTTTTCCTCCTCTTATTTCAAGAGGTATACCATTTTTATTTTTCCATTGATTTACCCATTTAAGGTCTTGTTTTATGCTGTGAAATTGTAGTTTTGAATGACACAATTTGCTTTACCACATAACTGTACCAGAAAACAGGAAAAAAATGCAAGTAGGGTGAAAGGGTGAAAAAAATGCAATGCTGCCATTCTTTTCTTAGTTTTATTTTATTTTTCATTGTTCGGGAATAATTACCTGGAAATAAGTCTCTCTAGATTTTTGTGGTTAGAAATAAATAAATCTTAATCTAGAAAAATAAAAAAAAAATTGTTTTGTGAGCTTCTGAGAAACAAGGAGTAGAAAACTATGTAAGGGCATGGTTTTTGTGTGATGTTCTGTAGTTTTATTTATACAATTTTGGGGTACATACAATATTTTGCTTTCTTTTTACTGCATTTGGGGGGGGGCAAGTGCAGTGATCGCAAAAAGACTTTTATGGAAAACCTTATAGCAAATGTGTTTATTTTTCTTTGAATGGGGAAAGGTTAGGTGACGTAGACTTGCATATATTTTTAAAATATTTTTAACAAGTTTACTTTCATTTATATTTATTTAACCCATTTAGCGCTTTAGCAGACTTGAAACTGCGAATCATGCTTGATATTGAAATATCATAGTCTCTAGTGTAAGTGATGGTCTCCGTTGTATAATAGTCCATGGCTTGATTTCAGATGAGTTCATAAATGGCAGCCATATGGACCTTCACCAGGTTGCCATCTGCCATTGTAACCCATGGACACCATATAATCACTTTGGGGCAGAAGCCAGCTGGCATTTTTGTGCATCGGTGATTGCTCCATTTAAATGCAGCTGTTCGTAATTGACAGCAGCATTTATTTGGTTGAACAACAGGTATCAAAATTAGCTCCAGTTGCTGATGTTTCAGGCAAATGCGGACTGTGTAAGGCTATGTGCTCACGATCAGAAATAGCAGCATTTTGGACACAGTGCATTTGCGCTGTGTCCAAAATCCTGCATTCTACATTATAAGCACAGAGGATGAGATTTAATGGGGAAATCCTATGCCCTCTGTGCTTCTATTTTCTGCAGTGTAAACTCATCCGCAGTATGGGTTTATGAGCCACAGCATATCAATTTCTGTAGTGGAGATGCTAGTGTCCACTGCGGATTTTGACCAATTAAATGTCATTACATTCATTAAATCTGCATGTACTGACAAACAAGTTCAGCAATTAGAATGCAGCAAAATGGATGCAGTGGAAATTTGCTAAGTCCAAAACTCTGCTATTCCTGATCTTGGAGACGTAACCTTACAAAGTCAGTATCTGCTCATTATGGAGTGGGCTCAGCTCCTGAGCCTCCTCCATATCGCCAGCACATTAAACCATTGATGGATAATACTGGTATAAATTGCTATCAATGTATTTCAACAATCATGCCATATTATGTAGGCCTTTTTCAACGACTTAGAAATGTGATCATCAGGCACCACAATTAATAAATCTCTACAATGAGTCAATAAGCATCCAAAATTCAGAACCATAACTTTATTTAACCTAATACTAGGTTGGGTAAATCTTCCATGATTGGAGGTAATATGTTGTGATCAAATTTCTGAATGAAGCCTGGAAAGACTGATGGAGTTAGATGATCAGAGTCTGAATTTATTTCTGAGAATGATGAAAGCTTTAAATGACCTAGAAGAACATGTAAGATCTCTTAATACATTCTACATATCAAGCCATTATGTATGCTTGACATGTGATGGGCTGAAGAAATGAAACCTGACCACTAACAAAGTGACCTCAAATTTATTCATTAGAATTAGATTATTGAGTAGCCACTTTATTATGCTACATTTATTTTATGCACAGAACAGATGCTATCATTTTCAGTAATAAATCTCCAATTATTTATGTGCTCTTTGATTATAGCAATGATCAGTGTTAGTGAAGACATTGCTTTTTAGATTGTGGTAGATGTCACATAATGCTTTGGCGGTCCAATTTTTAATTTAATAGTTGAGGGTAGTAATATAGTTCATAAATAATGAGGACCACCTCTAGGTGTTTTCTAACAGTATGTATTACGTGTGTGCTACACTCACTTTATTGCTTTCCCTGTATGAATAAGATCACTGAGAAAATATGCTTTTCTGGGATATAGCCAGTAAAAGCTTTGCACTTTGTACTTCTCACTATGAACAATGTATGAATTTCAGTTTGGTCTGAAGAAAACTGCTAATGAACTCAACTGAAGTGAAGCTAATCTGGCAAAAGAACTGGAATGCTTACTTTGTATTTAGAATTTTACTTTGCCTGTTCTATTCCATGCATTCTCAGATAAAAGTAAAATCTACAGTAGCTTTGAATATATATTTAAAATGACACAAGGGAATAAAGTCTTCTTTGAAGGTTTAGAAGAAATGTGTTCCTTGTATTCTTGGCATTACAGTTGAATAGAACTTTAAAGAAATGCTTGGCTTCTAAAGACATGGGTTGTACTGATTAATGTTAATGCCCCAGATCTGCATGTTAAATAAAATGACTATTTTGCTTGCAATTGGATGCTAAATATTTTGATTATTCTATTCAATGAGGAGTAAGACCGGGGTCACACTGGCGAGGAATACGGACCAGTGAGAGGTGTTAAAAGCACGCATTAGACACGGCCCAATGATTGTCTATGGGGCAGCTCCCATCAGCCATATATTTCTCGTCTGTATTCTACGGTCCGTGCCAATCGCAGCATGCTGCAATTGTCAGCGTACTACGCCCGTAGTACGCCAATGCAAGTCTATGGGTGCGCTAAAAATACGTATTACACACGGACCAGATGTGTGACTTGCGAGAAATACGCACCCAGTGTCCTTTAGAAAAGCCGGCAATTCAGTGTGCGATACAGTAAAATCACACTGGGAGGGTTTAATAATACAAACGAAAGAATAGATATAGACACATATAATGCATACATATATATATATATACATGTCATTGAGACACATATATATATATATTTCACAGAGTTCTTCATAGCAGAAAAGCCGCTAATTCAATTGCCGGCTTTTGTGAAATGATTCCCCAAGCCGACATGAAATGACACATGGTTTACATACAGTAAACCATTTCATTTCATGTTTTGTTTTGTATGTCTTTCATTAGTAATTAGATGAGGTTTGATGTGTAAAATTTGGGAGGTGTAGGTGTTAATTTAAGGGGTTAATTCATTGTTAAAAAATGTGTGGGCTCCCGCATTGACAAATTACCGCAGGAGCCCACACATTTTTTTACAACTAATTAACCCCTTAAATTAACACCTACACATCCCAAATTTCACACATCAACCCTCATCTAGTTACTAATGAAAGACATACAAAACATGAAATGAAATGGTTTACTGTATGTAAACCATGTGTCATTTCATGTCGGCTTGGGGAATGATTTCACAAAAGCCGGCAATTGAATTAGCGGCTATTCTGCTATGAAGAACTCTGTGAAATATAACTATATATATATATATACACTCACTGGCCACTTTATTAGGTACACCATGCTAGTAAGGGGTTGGACCCCCTTTTGCCTTCAGAACTGCCTCAATTCTTCGTGGCAGAGATTCACCAAGGTGCTGGAAGCATTCCTCAGAGATTTTGGACCATATTGACATGATGGCATCACACAGTTGGCGCAGATTTGTCGGCTGCACATCCCTGATGCGAATCTCCCGTTCCACCACATCCCAAAGATGCTCTATTGGATTGAGATCTGGTGACTGAGGAGGCCATTTGAGTACAGTAAACTCATTGTCATGTTCAAGAAACCAATCTGAGATGATTCGAGCTTTATGACATGGCGCATTATCCTGCTGAAAGTAGCCATCAGATGTTGGGTACATTGTGGTCATAAAGGGATGGACATGGTCAGCAACAATACTCAGGTAGGCTGTGGCGTTGCAACGATGCTCAATTGGTACCAAGGGGCCCAAAGAGTGCCCAGAAAAAATTCCCCACACCATGACACCACCACCACCAGCCTGAACCGTTGATACAAGGCAGGATGGATCCATGCTTTCATGTTGTTTACGCCAAATTCTGACCCTACCATCCGAATGTCGCAGCAGAAATCGAGACTCATCAGACCAGGCAACGTTTTTCCAATCTTCTACTGTCCAATTTCGATGAGCTTGTGCAAATTGTAGCCTCAGTTTCCTGTTCTTAGCTGAGAGGAGTGGTACCCAGTGTGGTCTTCTGCTGCTGTAGCCCATCTGCCTCAAAGTTCGACGCACTGTGCGTTCAGAGATGCTCTTCTGCCTACCTTGGTTGCAACAGGTGGCAATTTGAGTCACTGTTGCCTTTCTATCAGCTCAAACCAGTCTGCCCATTCTCCTCTGACCTCTGGCATCAACATGGCATTTCCGGCCACAGAACTGCCGCTCACTGGATTTTTTTTCTTTTTCGGACCATTCTCTGTAAACCCTAGAGATGGTTGTGCGTGAAAATCCCAGTAGATCAGCAGTTTCTGAAATTCTCAGACCAGCCCTTCTGGCACCAACAATCATGCCACGTTCAAAGGCACTCAAATCACCTTTCTTCCCCATACTGATGCTCGGTTTGAACTGCAGGAGATTGTCTTGACCATGTCTACATGCCTAAATGCACTGAGTTGCCGCCATGTGATTGGCTGATTAGAAATTAAGTCTTAACACACAGTTGGACAGGTGTACCTAATAAAGTGGCCAGTGAGTGTATGTCTCAATGACATATGTATATATATATCTATCTATGTATGTATTCTATGTGTCTATATCTATTCTTTCGTTTGTGTTATAAAACCTGTCATAGGGCTCCATTATATGTCCATTTTGCAAGCCGGCGAGAAAATCTCGCCATACGGATTACATACGGATTACATACGGATACAGACATGCGCAAAATACACAACCACACCTTGCTTATAGATGACATACGAAGCACTATTTAGGGGTCATTCATCCGTATTACGCATGTAAACTACGGACTGTATTTTGCATCGGTTAGTGTGACCCCGGCCTTAAAAGTTAATTCACCTTTGGAAAATCTTCATTAAAAATTACATTTAAACTTTACATAGCATTTTTTTGATAGTCACGGTCTTTTTCTTCGAGAAAAGTAGCATCTATTTCATCAATAAATCTGTGGTGAGATTATATTTTCAAAAAAGGAAAAGTTTTACTGGTTACTAAATGAGCAGAGATGGAAGGTTAGGAGACACCCACCAAGAATAACAAAGATGGGTCATTGAAAGAACCCATAGAAAATCTGTCTTTGTTTATCACAAATTCAGACAAAATGGCCAGTGTCACTTTTTCCATTTCACCCACATACATGAATGTCCCACAAACGTCTCATAGTTAACTGATTATAATTATTCTAGTATGCAAGGATCATGCAGAAACAATAGATAAAAATAACAGACCAACTAGCCAAGAAACAGACACCTATATCTATATAAAACATATATTTTGATCAAAAAATTTGTTTTTATTGTTGTCTTTTACTTATGACTGAGTTATGTTTTATATATTTTATAAATGAGAGTAGGGATCGTTCAATTTATTAACCCCTTCACTCACAGAGCTTTTTTCAATTTTTTGTTTTTGTTTTTCGCTGCCCTACTTTCCAGAGCCATAACTTTTTTTATTTTTCTGTCAATATGGCCATGTGTGGGCTTATTTTTTGTGAGATGAGTTGTACTTTTAAACGACACCATTGGTTTCACCATGACGTGTACTCGAAAATGGGAAAAAAATTCCAAGTGCGGTGAAATTGCAAAAAAAGTGCAATCCCACACTTGTTTTTTGCTTGTCTTTTTTGCTAGGTTCACTAGTTGCTAAATCTAACAGCCATTATGATTCTCCAGGTCATTACGAGTTCATAGACACCAAACATGTCTATGCTCTTTTTTATCTAAGTGGTGAAAAAAAATTCCAAAGTTTGCTAAAAATATAAAAAATTGGGCAATTTTCTGAGACCCGTAGCTTCTCCATTTTTCGTGATCTGGGGTCGGATAAGTACTTATTTTTTGCGTACTGGGCTGACATTTTTAATGATACCACATTTGTGCAGATACGCTCTTTTGATCGCCCGTTATTGCATTTTAATGCAATGTCGCGGCGACCAAAAAAACGTAATTCTGGCGTTTTGAATTTTTTTACCGCTACACCGTTTATCGATCGGGTTAATGCTTTTTTTATTGATAGATCTGGCAATTCTGAGCGCTGCGATACCTAATATGTGTATGTGGGATTTTTTTATTGTTTTATTTTGATTGGGGCGAAAGGGGGGTGATTTGAACTTTTAGGTTTTTTTATTTTTAAACATTTTTTTTACTTTTGGCATGCTTCAATAGCCTCCATAGGAGGCTTGAAGCATGCAATACTCGATTGGCTCTGCTACATATGGGCGATGAGCAGATCGCCCATATCTAGCAAATTTAGTCCTGTGCTTTAAGTGCCGACCACCGGGTGGCGCTGAAAGCCATCTGCCTGGAACAACCATAGAGGTCTCTATGAGACCTCTGGTTGTCCAGGCAACATGACGCCAACCCCCGATCGTGTGACGGGGGTCGGCAATGAGCTCATTTCCAGCTTTGACAGCGGGATTTACCTAGTTAATAGCGATTAACTAGGTTAATGGCGATTCCGCTCGCACCTAATGAGGGCACATGTCAGCTGTTCATAACAGCTGACATGTTGCGGCTTTGAGGTGGGCTCACCGCCGGAGCCCACCTCAAAGCGGGGGACCTTACCGATGATGTAGTATTCCGTCATCCGTAAGGAAGGGGTTAAACAGGTGGTAACTTGTGAATCAGAATTTTTTTATTATTCATTTCCTAAACTCAAAGATAAGCATCTTTCTAAATAGTCTTCATTTATAAAAATTCTACCATTTTGTTTGTGAATTTCATACATCCGTGAACATAGAACATGCACGGATCAAAGATCCGACCTCTGGGTTTCCTGATCTGGGCTGTTAAATATACAGTTGTGGCCAAAAGTATTGACACCCCTGCAATTCTGTCAGATAATGCTCAGTTTCTTCCTGAAAATGATTGCAAACACAAATTCTTTGGTATTATTATCTTCATTTAATTTGTCTTAAATGAAAAAACACAAAAAGAATTGTCCTAAAGCCAAATTGGATATAATTCCACACCAAACATAAAAAAGAGGGTGGACAAAAGTATTGGCACTGTTCGAAAAATCATGTGATGCTTCTCTAATGAGTGTAATTAACAGCACCTGTTACATACCTGTGGCACCTAACAGATGTTGGCAATAACTAAATCACACTTGCAGCCAGTTGACATGGATTAAAGTTTACTCAACCTCTGTCCTGTGTCCTTGTGTGTACCACATTGAGCATGGAGAAAAGAAAGAAGACCAAAGAACTGTCTGAGGACTTGAGAAACCAAATTGTGAGGAAGCATGAGCAATCTCAAGGCTACAAGTCCATCTCCAAAGATCTGAATGTTCCTGTGTCTACCGTGCGCAGTGTCATCAAGAAGTGTAAAGCCCATGGCACTGTGGCTAACCTCCCTAGATGTGGACGGAAAAGAAAAATTGACAAGAGATTTCAAGGCAAGATTGTGCGGATGTTGGATAAAGAACCTCGACTAACATCCAAGCAAGTTCAAGCTGCCCTGCAGTCCGAGGGTACAACATTGTCAACCCGTACTATCCGTCGGTGTCTGAATGAAAAGGGACTGTATGGTAGGAGACCCAGGAAGACCCCACTTCTTACCCCGAGACATAAAAAAGCCAGGTCGGAGTTTGCCAAACTTACCTGAAAAAGCCTAAAACGTTTTGGAAGAAGGTTCTCTGGTCAGATGAGACAAAAGTAGAGCTTTTTGGGCAAAGGCATCAACATAGAGTTTACAGGAGAAAAAAAGAGGCATTCAAGGAAAAGAACGCGGTCCCTACAGTCAAACATGGTGGAGGTTCCCTGATGTTTTGGGGTTGCTTTGCTGCCTCTGGCACTGGACTGCTTGACTGTGTGCATGGCATAATGAAGTCTGAAGACTACCAACAAATTTTGCAGCATAATGTAGGGCCCAGTGTGAGAAAGCTGGGTCTTCCTCAGAGGTCATGGGTCTTCCAGCAGGACAATGACCCAAAACACACCTCAAAAAGCACTAGAAAAATGGTTTGAGAAAAAGCACTGGAGACTTCTAAGGTGGCCAGCAATGAGTCCAGACCTGAATCCCATAGAACACCTGTGGAGAGATCTAAAAATGGCAGTTTGAGGAAGGCACCCTTCAAATATCAGGGACCTGGAGCAGTTTGCCTAAGAAGAATGGTCTAAAATTCCAGCAGAGCATTGTAAGAAACTCATTGATGGTTACCGGAAGCGGTTGGTCGCAGTTATTTTGGCTAAAGGTTGTGCAACCAAGTATTAGGCTGAGGGTGCCAATACTTTTGTCTGGCCCATTTTTGGAGTTTTGGGTGAAATGATCAATGTTTTGCTTGTTGCTTCATTCTCTTTTGTGTTTTTTCATTTAAGAGAAATTAAATGAAGATAATAATACCAAAGAATTTGTGTTTGCAATCATTTTCAGGAAGAAACTGAGTATTATCTGACAGAATTGCAGGGGTGTCAATACTTTTGGCCACAACTGTATGTGAATATGAAGCAGTTGTCGTCATGCTGGATCTTCTGATTCAAGCGTGGTCGCTATTTGCGGATGTGTGAAAACAGCAGAAGTCTTTTACCTAGCTCTGTGCTCTTTCAAAAATGTTTCAAATCTGTCAGAGCCAATGCTCCTGGTTCTGAAAGCTTTCTGCCCCCCTTCTCTCATTGGTATAGATGGAAGAAGTTAGTGGGAGGTGTTGTACACAGATCAGCAGTGGAGACAAGAGCAAGTATCTAATAGGGCAGTATTCAAACTGGGCTGATTAGAGTTGTGTGAAATAATTAGAGGCAAATCAAATATACCTGGAATTTTACTAAAAAAAAATAATTTGTGCAAGTTCAAATTATTATTGTAATTTGCTTCAAACAAATAGCAACAAAATGGTGACCTCTGCCTTTTAATTTTTCTGGATTCAAAATAGCTGGCAAAATGGTCAAGAGTGAATAAAGTTATACTCATCATCCACTGGCCCTCAACTTTTCTATGCAATTTCCCACCCAGAGTGATGCATGACATCGCATAAGGCTGGTTACTGAATAGGCTGAATGTGAAAACACAATGGCACAAGGTCTGGTCAGTACTGGAGGCAACAAAAACTAGATGAGACCAGCGAGGAAGAGCGAAGACCTGCAGTGACTGAAGACCTAAGAACTGGACCAGGCTTGGAGGTGTGCTGAAAAGTAAAGGGCCAAGTGAGCATTGCTTTTTTTGTTTTATTTTTTTTTACCCTCCATTTATTATGCTCTAAAGTTTGGATAGATCATAGAGCAAAACAAGGCACATTTGGTTTGCATTGAATAGATTCAATGCAAATTTAATTTTCAAAACAAATTGAAGTGAATCTACAAATCTGAATTTTTGTAGATTCTCTTATCCTTAGTGCTGATCCATGAAAGCAAGAGGAATCAGTAATACAAATCTCAAAATTGAATCATACTGCAAATAGCATATCGGGGGTCTGAAAATCAAAGAAGTTATGAAGATTGCAGTCTGAAACGTGGTTCAATGTTACCAACTAAAGGTAACCTCTACCCTATATAAATCTCTTTTTTCCATGTCGAAGGTGGCCATAGCATAAAAGTGTGAATGTTATATAAATAAGATACTGTTTCAAAATTTTAGGCAGACATTGAAAAAATGCTTCATAGTAAGAATGCTTTCAAAAATAGAAGTATTAATAGTTCAATTTTAACAATTAGAAAAATGAATAAGGAATGAGGAGTAAAAAAGTAAACCAATATTTGGTGCGACCACTTTTTGCATTCAAAATGCATCTATTCTTCTAGGTACACTTGCACAAAGATTTTGAACTCAGCTGGGATGTTGTTTCAAATATCATGAAAAACTAACCATAGATCTTCTTTGGGGGCCATTTCATCACTTTCAGCGCTCCTTGTTCTTCTATATTCTGAAGATAGTTCTTAAATTGCATTGACTGTATGTTTGGAATTGTTGCCCTGCTGCAGAATAAATTTGGAACTAATCAGATCCCTCCCTGATGGTATCACATGAAATGGAGCTGTTTTGATGAGAAAGAACGGCGACAACAAATATTGATTTGATTTAGCTTATTTCCCTTTTATTCATTGTTTTTACATTTTGTTAATTTATAAAACTAAAATGTTGACGTTTTTGTTTTTGAAAGCATTCTTAATTTGTAACATTTTTTTCAACACGTACAGTTGTGGCCAAAAGTATTGACACCCCTGCAATTCTGTCAGATAATACTCAGTTTCTTCCTGAAAATGATTGCAAACACAAATTCTTTGGTATTATTATCTTCATTTAATTTCTCTTAAATGAAAAAACACAAAAGAGAATGAAGCAACAAGCAAAACATTGATCATTTCACCCAAAACTCCAAAAATGGGCCAGACAAAAGTATTGGCACCCTCAGCCTAATACTTGGTTGCACAACCTTTAGCCAAAATAACTGCGACCAACCGCTTCCGGTAACCATCAATGAGTTTCTTACAATGCTCTGCTGGAATTTTAGACCATTCTTCTTTGGCAAACTGCTCCAGGTCCCTGATATTTGAAGGGTGCCTTCCTCAAACTGCCATTTTTAGATCTCTCCACAGGTGTTCTATGGGATTCAGGTCTGGACTCATTGCTGGCCACCTTAGAAGTCTCCAGTGCTTTTTCTCAAACCATTTTCTAGTGCTTTTTGAGGTGTGTTTTGGGTCATTGTCCTGCTGGAAGACCCATGACCTCTGAGGAAGACCCAGCTTTCTCACACTGGGCCCTACATTATGCTGCAAAATTTGTTGGTAGTCTTCAGACTTCATTATGCCATGCACACGGTCAAGCAGTCCAGTGCCAGAGGCAGCAAAGCAACCCCAAAACATCAGGGAACCTCCACCATGTTTGACTGTAGGGACCGCGTTCTTTTCCTTGAATGCCTCTTTTTTTCTCCTGTAAACTCTATGTTGATGCCTTTGCCCAAAAAGCTCTACTTTTGTCTCATCTGACCAGAGAACCTTCTTCCAAAACGTTTTAGGCTTTTTCAGGTAAGGTTTGGCAAACTCCAACCTGGCTTTTTTATGTCTCGGGGTAAGAAGTGGGGTCTTCCTGGGTCTCCTACCATACAGTCCCTTTTCATTCAGACACCGACGGATAGTACGGGTTGACAATGTTGTACCCTCGGACTGCAGAGCAGCTTGAACTTGCTTGGATGTTAGTCGAGGTTCTTTATCCAACATCCGCACAATCTTGCGTTGAAATCTCTTGTCAATTTTTCTTTTCCGTCCACATCTAGGGAGGTTAGCCACAGTGCCATGGGCTTTAAACTTCTTGATGACACTGCGCACGGTAGACACAGGAGCATTCAGATCTTTGGAGATGGACTTGTAGCCTTGAGATTGCTCATGCTTCCTCACAATTTGGTTTCTCAAGTCCTCAGACAGTTCTTTGGTCTTCTTTCTTTTCTCCATGCTCAATGTGGTACACACAAGGACACAGGACAGAGGTTGAGTAAACTTTAATCCATGTCAACTGGCTGCAAGTGTGATTTAGTTATTGCCAACACCTGTTAGGTGCCACAGGTATGTAACAGGTGCTGTTAATTACACTCACTAGAGAAGCATCACATGATTTTTCGAACAGTGCCAATACTTTTGTCCACCCTCTTTTTTATGTTTGGTGTGGAATTATATCCAATTTGGCTTTAGGACAATTCTTTTTGTGTTTTTTCATTTAAGACAAATTAAATGAAGATAATAATACCAAAGAATTTGTGTTTGCAATCATTTTCAGGAAGAAACTGAGCATTATCTGACAGAATTGCAGGGGTGTCAATACTTTTGGCCACAACTGTACCTAAAAATCTTTTGCCCATTACTACATATCTTCCCTAGATTTCTTATTATTTTAATGCTACATTGGCAAAGCCTCTATGGTACTTGTGATTTTTACTTGTTGTACTCTATATTATTATTATTATGCATTTATATAGCGCCATTTATTCCATGGCGCTTTACATGTGAATGGTACTTTTGTACCTTTTTCTCTTACTTAACATGGTCATTGCTTTTTTTTTTTTTTACTAATTCGTACATTTTTTTATTAAAAATACTGAAAAATTAAAATATAAAAACTATCTTGCTGGTTGCCTTTCCACCAAGTATTCAACTACAATATGAGCAGATGCTGCTGTCACACTTGAGCCTGCAAGATTAAGGGTCCCAAAATATCTCTTATGCATATATGAAAAAAAATATATACTATTAATGACCCATGATGGTTGAGGGTTCAGTTACAGATTTTACATTGGGGCCCACAGCTCCAAGTGATATAACTAATTTGAACACATGGTTTTTGAGAAAAAATGCTGCCTTTTAGTGAATTTTTTTGTGTGTTGTGTCCCATTTCTACCCACAGACTTCAACATAAGTTGCTGTTTGGAATACTTTTACTAAAGCTTATTTTTTTAAATAGATGAATAATGTGTGTTATATAACATTACCACTGAGGGAGATTAACAATATGTAGTGAAAGAAAATGGTTTGTCACTATGGACAGCATCACTATTTTTATTGCATTTTTTTCTGCAATGTCTTTCCCTAAATTCATTTTGTGCCATGTTAAGCTAATTTAAAACTAGCTGATGCATTTTTTAGTAATGCACAATAATAAAATAACAGACTTATGACTGCTTTCATACATGTGTAATTTAATGAACTAATATAGCCAGTTTCATAATGATGTCCTAGAGCCTCGTATACACTTCAGTAAACTGCATCACTTTGCAAAAATCTGAGACCTTTTTGCTCACGCCTGCTTTTGAGAAAGGATAAGAAATCAAATTTGCACATGAGAATACACCTTACAATTTTAAGAATTGTCAGGGGTACTGACTTTAATGAAAGTCTCCATCACTGGACATTTGGGCACAATTTAATATAATAGTTATTACAAACTTTTCAAAAGTTGTTTAACATATCAGTATGGAATATTTTCTGCAATTTTTTTCTATCTACTCCTTTACATTAGAAAATAATTTTAGTTCAAAACTTTTCAACACGAGCCAATTTTTGACTAGAGCCAATGTATTGTTCTTTTGTGCTACTGAACATACAGCTCTGGCAGAAATTAAGAGACCACTGCAAAATTTTCATTTTGTCTGATCTTTCTCTTTCTAGGTATATTTTTGAGTAAAATGTAAATTGCTCTTTTATTCTTTAAACTACTGACATGTCTTCAGATTTCTAAGCAATACATTTTGTATATATTTTCAGAAAATGAAAAATGTTCAAAATAAAAAAATGCAGTGCTTACAGACCTCAAATAATGCTAAGAAAAGAAGTTCATAATCATTTAGAAACAACAATACTTAATGTTTTAACTCAGTAAGGGTTCAGTAATCAATATTTTTTTGAATAACCATGATTTTTAGCCACAGCATTCATGTGTCTAGGCATACTTTCCACCAGTCTTTCACACTGCTTTTGGGTGACCTTATGCCATGCCTAGTACAAAAATTTAAGCAGTTCTTTGATTGATGGCTTGTGACTATCCATATTCCTCTTATTTACATTCCAGAGGTTTTCAATGGGGTTCAGGTCTGGAGATTGGGGTGTCCATGACAGGGATATGATGTGGTGATCCTTCATCCACACATTGCTTGACCTTGCTATATGGCATGGTGCATTGTCCTGCTGGAAAAAAACAGTTCTTAGAGTTGGGGAACATTGCCTGAGCAGAAGGAATCAACTGTTTTTCCAGGATAACCTTGGATGCGGCTTGATTCATATGTCCTTTGCAAAGATTATCCTGCCCAATTCCAGCCTTGCTGAAGCATCCCCAGATCATCACTGATCCTCCAACAAATTTCACAGTGGCTGCAAGACACTGTGACTTGTATGCATATCCAGGTTTCCGTCTAACCATTAGATAAGCAGGTGTTGGGCAAAGCTGAAAATTAGACTCATCAGAGAAGATAACCTTACTCAAGTCCTCTATGGTCCAATTCTTATGGTGTTTGGCAAATTTTAGCCTGGCTCTCCTTTGCTTCTCATTGATGAAAGGCTTTTTTCTAGCTTTACATGACTTGAGCCCTGCTTCTAGGAGCTGGTTTCAAACTGTTCTTGCCATGCACTTCACCCCAGCTGCCATTTGCCATTCCTTTTGTAGGTCACTTGATGTTATCCTGTGGTTGCTGAGTGACATTTAAATAAAATGACGGTCATCCCTGTCAGTAGAGTGTCATTTTCGCCCTCTGCCAGTCTGTAGCTTTGTTGTCCCCAATGTCTGCTGCTTGACATTGTTGTAATGGACTTCTGTCTTTGAAATTTTAAGGATGGAGGCAACATGACACTCACTGTATCCAGTTAGTAAAGCCAGAATTGAGCCTTTCTTTTCCTCACTCAAGACTTTTCTTTTCAGCTCCTTTGGCATGGATAAAAGTTATTTTTTCATTCCTATTACTTTTGGGATATTACTACCACTTGTTTTGCCATCCAGCTTGTCCTATTGCAAGAGGATTGTGAACACCACAGCAGGTTCTTTTTATACTTTCCTTCGCTAGATAAGATTTGGTTCAGGTGATCACCTAATCAAAAGCATTAAGTAGAATGAGGTGCATTCTGTTTGGATTTCAACTGACACTGGAATGGAATGGCTGTCAGACATGCAGAGAAGCTGTTTTTTTTATAAAACTGTGCAGTGGTGTTTTAATTTTTGCCAGAGCTGTATGTCATCATGTGAACCATATGCATTTTTGAAGTTTTATTCCACTTCTGCAATTAAATGTTTTATTACAAGGCTACTGTCCCTAGGAGGCATAAAAGCATTATACAAGGCACCTTATGGCTTTCAAAAAAGAAACTACAGTACCATGATATAGATCCATACAGCCGTCTGCACACAAAATAATTTAAAGTAATATATATTTTACTGATTTTTATTTTCTTATAAAGGCATTTAGCATGCCAGAATGAAAATGCATTTTATTTCCATATTTGATAGATGATTATAATTTAAAAATCACATTTTCAGTTGTGAGCAGTATTATGAGAAGGAAAAATAAGAGTAGCATTTGATATTAAACAGAAGTACATAGTCAGTTTTAGATGAGAATGGATAAGGAGTCTATTTTTGGTTAATGGAACAAGACAGAAAATAAACAATGCAGGAGGGAATCCTTCCCTTAGGGAATTTCAATCTCAGCGACATGGTGGGAGGCGGATAGACACTGCTGACAGCTCTGAGCTGAGTGCTGAATTAAAGAAGATCTGTCACTCGCATTATACTGAATAGTGACAGCAGTTTATTATGGTATGTGTGACTTTGTTGCTAACGTTAACCTTCAGAAATCTAGAACATTTTAAAAACCCTTTTCTATACACTTTGAGAAATGTTCATTTTATTTTAGGAAATCTAAACCATCTATTTGTGACATGTTAGAAGGGCATTACCAGCTCTTAAATAGGGACAACATTTGTCTTCGGTTATAAACTATCTCAATTATTTCTTAACCTGCGATAAAACTAGAGGCGTAAAGTGCACACTATGTGAATTTGATAAAAATGACACTAATTCATAAACACTTTATAATACAGTAATAGTCATTGTTCATTGGCACTGAAAAAGTAGTGTTATGTTTCCCGGAGGAATTTTTGTTAACATAGTTGCATAAAAAGGATTTATGCTGTCACCACCGCATTTCTTTCACAGCCCAGTGGGATTTAGGAAAGCATAATGAGAGATTTCTAAATATGCATGTATTCATATTCCTGAGCTGCAATACTTTTCCAAGTGGCATTCATAACAAGCTAAAGAGATTAGGTTTGTGTTCTACATGAACAAAATGTTTCAAATCTACATTTTAAGATAAAAAGTAGTTACGAATATCAAAGAATATAGTATACTTGTAACCAATGTGCTCTGATTACTTGCTGTTTCCTTCCTGGTACAACCATTGTTACTAAGTAAAGAAGTTCAAGCTTAGCAGAGTGAATAATAATATCATCATAGTTTTACGCTATGGTTTCTGAAAAGAACTAATAATCTACACTGAGCAACAGAGAAAAGAATTGACATAGGTTGTTTAACATTTTTCTTTTGTGATTGTCAAAGATGAAGTTAATCTACTGTATAAACTTTCCATTTTTTTTATACATGGGTTAAAAAATGGAGATCAACTGGTACATATATTAACCTTAAAAACCTTTCAACTAGAGCACGCTCTATTTTGGAAAATTTTCAGAGGTCAAGGATAAAAGAAATGTTATAAAACTAAGGCTTTTATTTATAAATCATGTAATGTCTGTGCCAGAAAATGTAGGGGTTTTGGCTCTTAATTTTCTTTTGGAAATGTCCGGCTGGCTGAAATTTTTTTTACACCTACTATTATCAATTGCATACATATCATAAGTATGTAAACACAATGAAATTCTAGGGGAACTGGACTGTGATTCTCTCAATCCACTCGTTTCCTGAATTGTATTTATTTTACCAACAAGCTAAGGAAAACTAAAGGGCATGCACACTGTGATCTAGCGACAAGGAATGGGCGGACCCGTGCATGTTCAAGTCAGTCGGGTTTGGCCGAACATTATAAAAAAGTTTGGTTCGGGTACCAGGACGGGACCAAAACTTGATCCCGAACCTGAATAAGTGAATGGGGTCCCAAACATCCTGTGGTTTCCATGTTGTCCTCTGTGTGACAACATGGGAAACAGTGGCACTGACCGGCAGTTAACTAACTGAAGTCACCGCCGGTCATAGCCACTGGGCATCGCTGTTCCCACACTGTAACATAGAGGACAGAGTGTGATCCAGCAGCTGTGACTGGTGATGACAAGGTTACTGCCAGTCAGGGGCCGGCTAATGACTACTACTGTCATCAGCATCTCCTGCTCTCACTAATGGCTGTGAGAGCAGGCAACGCTGGTGAGAGTATTCATCAACCTGCACCTGTGCAGAGTGGTATTCTTTACTGTCACTCACAGGGACCAGAGACAGAGAAGATGAATGTACATTTTTTTGTGGGATAATTTTATTAATAAATTGGTGAACAAGGGCTAGTGTGGGGGTGTTTTCATTCGTATAAAGTTTTTTCTTGTGTGTGTTTATTTTTACTAATGGGTAAGTAATGGGGGTGTCTGACTGACACCGCTCCATTACTAACCCTAAAAACAATTACCCAAATTGCCAACACACCAGGGCAATCGGGAAGAGCTGAAGTTAAGCTTCAGAATTGGCTCATAAAATATGATGCGCTACTTCAGGGGAAGCTGCAGGCTGATATTTCTTGATTGGGAATTGCCCAACAACCATGGGCATTTCCAGCCTATTAATATCATCCTGCAGCTGTCTGCTTTTCCTTAACTGGTTATTAAATATAGGGGACCCCCACACTGTTTTTTTTTTCAGTTTTTACTAGCCAAGAGAGATAAGAGCTGTCCCATTGCTCTGGTTCAGTGGCAATTGAGATAATGGGGTTGTGGGGTTGATGTTAGTTGTATAATGTCCTCTGACATCTAGCCCACACGTTAGTAATTAAGAGGCATCTATCAGACACCTCCATAACTAACCCAGTAAGTACTATTTTTAAGGAAAATTCCCAGAGAAATTCAAGTTTTTAGCAGGTGGTTTTAATATTTCTTAAAATTTAGAATGAAATAAAGCAACAATATATCTTTTAGATCAAATAATAGGAAACCAAATACAGGACCAATATACAGATTCTAGAAATGGAAAGGAAATGTATGTGTTTATATACACATATTTTCTGCATATTTAATGTCAGGTCACTTTAATTAATTTCAGTCCAATTATGTTGCTATTGTTGAAGTTCCAATCCTTGGAAATATAGATTACGATATATATGGTAATTTTGTAATATAGATCACGATATATATGGGATTTTGAATTGGCCAGGTATTAGTGAAAATGGAGACACAAGAGCTTCATAAATAAATTGCAAAATCATGTCGTTGTCTTATTGTGAGACATAGACAGTATAGCAAAAAATAGAAATGAAAAAAGAAAAATAAAACACAAGGAACAAATCAAGAGGACCGATTTAATAGAGCAACCAGCATAATTTGAGAAACCTATCAAGCAAGAAGGATTTATTAATTCTGTGTCTTATGCAGTTTTTATTAAGAAAATATTTATATTTTTTATATTTGTATAGTGTTATTGCATTTTTATATGCACTATATATTTAACAGATGTATTTTAGTAATTTAATCTCTTCTTGTGGCAGAAAAGTGTAAGCAAGATCAAGGTTAGTGTGCCACAGTGTGAATATGGTTCTGAACAAAAGTACAGAGCAAAAGTTAAATATGCATGTGTTTAAACCTTTTCCTTCCCTGCCATCTGCTCCTCCTCCCTCTCCTTTACATTCCTTCCACTTCCTGGTAGTGGAGGATATAAAGTTGGATGCATATATTTTTATTATACACCCAATAAAGGCTAAAAAAAGACAAAAAAGATATGAACTGGGATATAAACTGGTGTGCGTGCAGCATGTGAGCACATGTTCACTCAGGCCACTAGACAGAAACATAACTATATCATTTTTTTTGGTGACCATGCAATCGAAAAAATTGGTACCATGAGATGGTGTATTGAATATAAAATATCTATTCTTTATTATGAATATAATAAAAACAATTAGCAAAGAAAGGTGCAAGACACAATGAAGAGGTACTACAATGCCATGAGATCTCCCAGAAAAAACAAAAAAAACAACCAAAACAAACCGGTGTGATTTATCACAATTGCTAACTATCCTAAGCACACAATCACCATGTATAATATGCTAATGAATGGGAGGCATGCTACCACAATCCTACTTTTAATTAAACAATGCCCCAATAGGCATATGACAATTAAAACAAATAAGGCTGGTAAACAGCTATAACCCTATCTAAATGGCTACTGGTAACACAGTGTATAAAGTGCTGTGTGCAAATTGGACATAGTATTAAAGCATATTGCACCTACTGGTGGTCAGTTAGTGGGAATCCCCGGATGTCCCTCTGCCCCGATGCACTTTTCGCTCAGCTTCTTTGGGAGGCGTGTCAGGGCAGGGGGCAATCCAGTTTAAGTAATAAGCCTGCTTGTGCTATTGGGTAATCACTATAATGTACACCTGTGTATATAAGAACGGGCTGCGCCAATGAACTACGTCAAAGGAGCGCCTGCGCAATGAGCAAAAGGTCCTGTTTCTAAATGAAGGATAAACTACACACCAGCGCATGCGTGGATTCCATTTATATACGAAGAACGCCAAGTATGGTGCTGACACAGGTGCCTACGCAGTGCACGTAAGATTCTGTTATAAAGTGAAGGAGAGGGAAAGAAGCACATCGGCGCATGCGTGAAATCAATGAGATCTTCTCAACCAATAAGAGGGACAGCAAGCGATCACGTGGCCTGGTGAACACCAGGTCCTTACCAGGATGTGGATACACCGAAGCCACTGCAGATCGCTATATATCCCTCTGCAGCTCTGTATAACGCGCATGCGCACCGCCTCAAAGAAGAAAAAATAAATAAATGGAATAATAGATAATAAAGTGTGCTATAAAAAAGGGGGCCTAATAAGATATTTGAGACTACCAGTCTGTGTAAACTAAGCTATACATTCAATGTGCACAACAAAAGCACAGAAAACTAGAAATATAATGTACTGGAAAGATATGCATACAGTGGGGAAAAAAAGTATTTAGTCAGTCAGCAATAGTGCAAGTTCCACCACTTAAAAAGATGAGAGGCGTCTGTAATTTACATCATAGGTAGACCTCAACTATGGGAGACAAACTGAGAAAAAAAAATCCAGAAAATCACATTGTCTGTTTTTTTTTCATTTTATTTGCATATTATGGTGGAAAATAAGTATTTGGTCAGAAACAAGCAATCAAGATTTCTGGCTCTCACAGACCTGTAACTTCTTCTTTAAGAGTCTCTTCTTTCCTCCACTCATTACCTGTAGTAATGGCACCTGTTTAAACTTGTTATCAGTATAAAAAGACACCTGTGCACACCCTCAAACAGTCTGACTCCAAACTCCACTATGGTGAAGACCAAAGAGCTGTCAAAGGACACCAGAAACAAAATTGTAGCCCTGCACCAGGCTGGGAAGACTGAATCTGCAATAGCCAACCAGCTTGGAGTGAAGAAATCAACTGTGGGAGCAATAATTAGAAAATGGAAGACATACAAGACCACTGATAATCTCCCTCGATCTGGTGCTCCACGCAAAATCCCACCCCGTGGGGTCAGAATGATCACAAGAATGGTGAGCAAAAATCCCAGAACCACGCGGGGGGACCTAGTGAATGAACTGCAGAGAGCTGGGACCAATGTAACAATGCCTACCATAAGTAACACACTACGCCACCATGGACTCAGATCCTGCAGTGCCAGACGTGTCCCACTGCTTAAGCCTGTACATGTCCGGGCCCATCTGAAGTTTGCTAGAGAGCATTTGGATGATCCAGAGGAGTTTTGGGAGAATGTCCTATGGTCTGATGAAACCAAACTGGAACTGTTTGGTAGAAACACAACTTGTCGTGTTTGGAGGAAAAAGAATACTGAGTTGCATCCATCAAACACCATACCTACTGTAAAGCATGGTGGTGGAAACATCATGCTTTGGGGCTGTTTCTCTGCAAAGGGGCCAGGACGACTGATCCGGGTACATGAAAGAATGAATGGAGTCATGTATCGTGAGATTTTGAGTGCAAACCTCCTTCCATCAGCAAGGGCATTGAAGATGAAACGTGGCTGGGTCTTTCAACATGACAATGATCCAAAGCACACCGCCAGGGCAACGAAGGAGTGGCTTCGTAAGAAGCATTTCAAGGTCCTGGAGTGGCCTAGCCAGTCTCCAGATCTCAACCCTATAGAAAACCTTTGGAGGGAGTTGAAAGTCCGTGTTGCCAAGCAAAAAGCCAAAAACATCACTGCTCTAGAGGAGATCTGCATGGAGGAATGGGCAAACATACCAACAACAGTGTGTGGCAACCTTGTGAAGACTTACAGAAAACGTTTGACCTCTGTCATTGCCAACAAAGGATATATCACAAAGTATTGAGATTAAATTTTGTTTCTGACCAAATACTTATTTTCCACCATAATATGCAAATAAAATGAAAAAAAAAACAGACAATGTGATTTTCTGGATTTTTTTTTTCTCAGTTTGTCTCCCATAGTTGAGGTCTACCTATGATGTAAATTACAGACGCCTCTCATCTTTTTAAGTGGTGGAACTTGCACTATTGCTGACTGACTAAATACTTTTTTTCCCCACTGTATATAACATGTGAATGCACATGCAAATGTGTATGAGACATAAAAGTGATAATGTGCAACATTAAAAAGCGGTATCACAAAATACATATATAAGGAATACATACAGCATAAATATTCAGATAATACATACAATTAAGAATAAAGACAAATAAGCAATACATAAAAATAAATGAAGGGCATACAACTGCCAAAAGTGATAGTGCTAATAAGGAATAATGAGGCGCTCTGGGGCCCTCCCACCCAAACAATAGTTACTGAAAATAGGTTCCGAACCAAACCACAGCTAATGCTAAATGTAAGCGTCCATGAGAGGATCCAAATTCTTCATTTTCACAGAACCATAATAGCATACAAAGCAAGCGGCAAGAATAATCACTCCAAAGTAGACAGATGAAAGATAAAACCAGGACAAAGCTAAAAAATAAAAACATAAAGGAAGTAAAAACATACAATGCAAAAGTTAAAATATCAACCACCTACCTGTGAACTTCCAAACCTATTAAAGAAATGCGCCAAAACCCGATGTTTCATTCAGTCCCTGAGGAGTAAGTGTCCCTAATATGTAGATCCATTGACATTCTTTTTTTAGCTAGTCTTTGGGACAAGTCCCCCCTCTGGGGCCAAGGTCAACCACATCAATCCCCTTTATAGTGATAAATCTCGAGTTACATTGGTGGTAACTCCTAAAGTGCCTAAGAAGAGTCTTTAAAGCAGTGACATCAGTCTCAGTCTTAGCTTTATCAATATTTAGGCAATGCTCACAGACCCTAGTCTTCAATTCATGACTTGTCATGCCAATATAAATTTTTCCACATGGGCATTCCACAAAGTACACTACTCCATTGGATGAACATGTAATGTGGGCCCTAATATCAAACCTCCTTGCTTGATCAAAATTATGAAATGTAAAACTTTTCTTCTTATTGGCACATCTTTTACATATTCCACATGGGAAAAATCCCTTGTGTTCCAAGATTTTATTAACCTTTTCCTTCCTTTTATGTTCATAATTCATAGGTTCGGGTTTCAGCTGCTTACAGCCTTCATCAGGAAAAATCAAAGACAGAAATATATTGGTTAAATACCCTGCGGTAAATAATGAAATAGCATAGTGCATAAAAATAATGTACGGTATTTAGTTAACATGTTTTTTGATCAAAACAAGTTAACTAAATACTGTACGTTATTTTCATACACTAAGCTATTTATTTACTGCATGGTATTTAACCATTATATTTCTGTCTTTGATTTTTACCTGATGAAGGCTGTAAGCAGCTGAAATGCATTGTGTAAACTAGTGTTTTAATACTCTTTTATTTTTAAATAAATGCTCATTGAGGCAATCAAAGCAATGCCGTCCTTGATAAAATTGTGGCAACAGAAGACAGTCCTGATCCTGGTCTTCATTTTTAACCCAGTAAGTAAACAGAGAAGAAAACACACTGAAAAAAATCTTTATTTGAAAAAACACACAGAAAAATATATTTATTTGAAAAAAACTCCCCAACAATTTCCCTCTTTCCTCCCAATTATTAAAAAAATTAAAAAAAATTCCAGAGGGTCCACCTTAATCCATAATATGGAGGTCCAACATTGTCATGGTAGCTATTTAGGGAGGGCTAAATTAACCCTTCACGGTTGAGCCAGTGATGTCCAAATTATTCCACAGAGTGTTGCTAGCAACTCAAATGACCACATGGAGACGGGGGTCTCTGTACTGGAGGATCAAGGCAGATCACCAAGCCCCTTTATTTTAGTCACTTCTTTTATAATATTTTGCTTAATTATGCAAAGTTCTCAACTACCAATAACATCATTTCACTTTATAAGCCAATAATATTGCAAGAAAACCGGAAACTACATATATGTCTGTATCCAAATAGAAAGCAATATAATGGTTCCCTTATCTTGCACTTGATGGGAACAGTCTGGTTTCATGACAGCCCATCCCAATTACAAAAATGTATAGTACAGCAACAAAAATGAAGAAACGAAACCTTCAGGAAAAATGGAGAAGTGAAACTTCAGCTCTGATTTTAGTATTAACCCTTCACAACATCAATCACAGTGTTCCTTATCCAGTCTATGGAGCGCCATTAAAAGAAGGCATCTCCATAAACTGGAGCAGCAGCCACTGAAGAGTCTCGCACTGTGTAGTGCGAGACCCAGCTACTGAGGTGATGTTAGAAAGGTTATCTCAGTTCACAGTGGCTGATTCTCATGAGGAGAGCACTGTTGTGAACTGAAGTAACCTTACTGATGTCACCTTAGTTTACAGCGGCTTGTTCTCACAATGACAGCAAGAGTGCCAGTCTAATAAACAGCATGGGGGCTCCTCTATTTTTGATAACCAGACAAGATAAAGCAGATATCTGAGGGCTGCAGACCGCATCTGTCTGCTTTACCTGCTCTTGATATAAAAAATAGAGGGACTTCACGTCTTGTATTTATTTATTTTTTTACATGCCGCACCAGCCAATGACAACCATGCCAATGATTGGCATGGCTGTGTTAGGGCCGGACATGCCCACACTGGAAATCTTGTTGATTGGCTATGCAGCAGCCTTTCAAGAAGCTCTGTTCAGGCTGCCGAACCCAAACAGTAAGGGCTCATACTCACTTGCGAGAGATTCACATGATTCTCATGCAAGTCTCTAGCATGAAAACCTGGCACTGCCACTGGAACTCGGACCGGAGCGTGCGGCTGCATAGAAATACATGTAGCTGCACACTCCGGTCCAAGTGTGGCAGCATTGGCAGGTTTTCATGTGAGAGACTCGCACGAGAATTGTGCGAGTCTCTTGCAAGTGAGTATGAGCCTTAACACAGACTTCAGTGATAAGTCCTTGTTTCGAGTCCATTTGGGTTCAACCATCACTACTCTTGACTACTGTCCTAAACCAACTGTGGTATTATTCAGATAGGACTAGGGTGCTCTACCAGAAAAACCACCCACACATAAGAAATAAAGTATGCCTAATGCAGCACTGGAGCTTCACCAACAAATGTGTGAGCTGGTGATAAGAACTAACATAAATCTACATAGAAAAGTGAGTTGTGTGAAAAAAGGAACATCAAAACTATTAATTAAAAGTCATCTGTAAGCTCTTATAGAAAATAAAATATCCTGTTGAAACTATAGGTTCATAGTCCAAAGTCCCTATAATCTAAAAAGTTAGCGAACTCCAGTATTTTCATTTCAACAATTAACATCTATATGCAGCAACCAAAAATTTTGTTATTACAAAAACAGCTGAGCGTGCTGTGCTAAGCTCTTTGAGTAACTCCCAAATGTGACTAGGAGTTAGAATCCATATCCAGAAATGTTATATAGTTTTCTTATCTTGTATTTAGTTCAATGGGAGTTCCAGAAGCAGTGTTTCACTTGAGTGCTTTCATAGTCCCTTCCCTTGCATATAGACACATATTTCCATCTCATCTATAAATGATTGAGAGAAAATGAATGACTGAAGGAAAAGTAAATCTTTACATTTAGCTATGACTTATGAGGAAGACTCTCAAGGCCATAGGTCAGTATCAGCAGTATTAATGCAGCATGGGCAAGAGGTGCTGGTGCAACAGAGCGATAAAGTTGAAACAACAGTGGTAGATGTAGCAGACCCAGCAGGAGTAACAGCAACTGGAGTAGCCAAGTTAGTGACAGAGTTTGCCACCATGCTGCAATGTAGGAGAGCTGACACAATGATGACTGATATCACAGTGATGGAATCGCAGAATAGCAAAGCTGAGCAGTGGAAACTGATGTATCAGTATTTGATTCAAAGAATAGCACAGGTGAACTGTGGATACTGATGTAACAGTACTCGAACCATGCCACGGAATAACAGAGCTGAACAGTAGAGACTGATGTATTATAGCAATACTGGAGGCAAGGAATAGTAGAGCTCGACAGCGGAGAGGCGGCATCCAGTACAGGTGACCAAATGGATGTGTAACAAATCAAATTTGTTACAAATTTGCCCATAACTTATATCGTAACAAATTTAAAATTTCACCTATTTGATTCACACAAATCCAGCGAAATGGTTTCCAATCACCATCCATTTTGCTGTTTAATTTTAGAACCATAAAAGAGGTTAAAATAATCTAACACTTAAAACTCCAAGGCTCATACCGGTCCTTATGCCACCTGTGCTGAATTTGCAGCTCCTTGGTCCTCTCTTCTGGTTTACTATTGTTTTGATGTGTCTTTGCAGCACTGAGGCTTCATATAGTAGCATAGGGGCAGGGAAGGCACACACATCTTTGACCAGGGTATAGTGGCAGTGAGAACCTAGAGCACATGAGTATAAAGTATGTAGGTATAAAATCTGCTATAAGCATCTTAATGATCATGTTTCCACTTCATACATGTACTTATTAAAGTTTCAATCAGGTGAGTTGTAGAGGTGAGCTACTCTTTTGAAATTCAAACTTGCTAACTTTGCAGTATTTTTCCAAACTCCAGTTTGATCTGAATCACAACTACTCCAATAGCTCTGAAAAGCCATAAATAACTCTAAGACCGGGGTCACACTGGCGAGTAATACGGACGAGTGAGAGGCGTTAAAAGCACGCATTACACATGGACAAATGATTCTCTATGGGGCAGCTCCCAACAGCCGTAAATTTCTCGTCCGTATTCTACGGTCCGTGCCAATCGCAGCATGCTGCGATTGTCAGCGTACTACACCCGTAGTATGCCAATGAAAGTCTATGGGTGCGCTAAAAATACGCATTACACACGGACCACACATGTGACTTGCGAGAAATACGCACCCGGTGTCTTTTAGAAAAGCCGGCAATTCAGTGCGCTATACAGTAAACTCACACTGACAGGTTTAATAAAGAAACGAAAGAATAGATATATACACATAGAATACATATATATATATACATACATACATGTCATTGTGACAAACATATATATATATATTTATATTTCACAGAGTTCTTCATATCAGAATAGCCGCTAATTAAATTGCCGGCTTCTATCAAATCATTCCCCAACCCGACATGAAATGACACATGGTTTACATTCAGTAAAGCATTTCATTTCATGTTTTTTTATATGTCCCTGACTAATAATTAGATGTGGGTTTGTGTGCAAAATTTTGGAGTTGTAGTTGTTATTTTAATGGGTTAATTAGTTGTTAAAATATGCATGGGCTTCCCATTGCCCTATATTGTTGGCGAGTGGGTTAATCTAACAAAGGGTTAATGTCACCATTCGATTGTAAGGTGACATTAACCCTTTGTTAGATTAACCCATTTGCCACCGCTACAGGGCAATGGGAAGCCCACACATTTTTTAACAACGAATTAACCCCTTAAAATAACAACTACAACTCCCCAATTTTGCACACAAACCCACATCTAATTATTAGTCAGGGACATATAAAAACACATGAAATCAAATGCTTTACTGAATGTACACCATCTGTCATTTCATGTCGGGTTGGGGAATGATTTGATAGAAGCCGGCAATTTAATTAGCGGCTATTCTGATATGAAGAACTCTGTGAAATATATATGTATATATATGTTTATCTCTATGACTTGTGTGTGTATATATATATATATGTATTCTATGTGTCTATATCTATTATTTCGTTTCTGTTAGAAACTCTGTCATAGGGCTCCATTATATGTCCATTTTGCAAGGCGGCGAGAAAATGTCGCCATACGGATTGCATACAGATGCAGACATGCGCAGAATACGCGACCACACCTTGCTTACGGATGACATACTGATCACTATTTAGGGGTCATTCATCCGTATTACGCCTGTAAACTACGGACCGTATTTTGCGTCGGTTAGTGTGACCCCGGCCTAAGAGATCTTTTAGGAATTGATCCAACTCTTGTTTAACGCAAACCTCTTTAATAATATCAAATTGACCTCAACATATATGGCTATGGGTATACTGATGACAATGAATTTGCCAGGTTTTGTGAACTCCTGAAAACTCAACATAAATTAGATTTTCATCAAACTGATTTGCTCATCTCCAATGAGTGGGACAATAGCAGTAATTTTTACAATGTGCATTATGAAAATATACCCTGAAGAGAGAAAATACTTTTTAAACACATGAAAAAGCACAGTTGCATGAAAAGAAAATGTGATATCAGAAGATTTTCTTCTATTAACTTATTTTGTATTTAACATGAAGAATCAAAGGTGATACAAAAGGGCGAATGAAATGAAATCACTCCATGTCTTGCAAGCAACATTTGTGCATGCAGACAAAAGTTCATATGCATCATAATACGTACTGTTGAAAACGTGATAATACATTTTTCCTTTGCAAAAATAGTCTTGTAATTACTTTCATTGTAATTCAGCTCATGTTACAAATCAAATGGCCATATGATTTTCCATGTCATAGAATCAATGTGCTAAGGGTTTGGATTCAGCATCTGTTGTCGTGCAGTAATATATTATATATGCCAAATTACCACCAACAAAAAGTCTCCACAAATATTAAAACTGTCTGTTTCAATTGAGTCAGCGAACTTGGTCTTGTATCTTAGTCTAAATCTAATTAGGACATTTCAAGTTTCCAGATGGATGGTTTGCTTTGCCTATAATTTTCAGTTTTCAAGACTAATCATTTTTATCCTCTGGTTCCTGCAATTAAATCTGTCTTCCAATAAGACTCAATCATGGCACTGCTTTACAACCAGAATACTTCAGCATTGTATGTAAAATTAGACAAACTGAATATTTTCAGTATCAGAATACCAATTTTCTATTTAAAGATGCACTGTGTTGTAGAAATGGAATAGTATGCTGCATAGCTTAAGCAGATCAGTTATGCTTGCATTTATACACTAAGCAAAGAAAAAAGGAAATGAAGCAGAAAATGTTGAATATAGTGATATTGCTTTAATTATCTATATTAATTTTTTCATATAAACAGTAACAAGATACAACAAATCTCTATGCATCTAACTCCGACAAGTCGTATCTTTTGTGTTTCTTCATGTCGTCCATCCAACCGAAGTCCAACACCTTTCTTTATCAGTAACAAGTACAAATTTCATAGTATATGTGTTAAGGCCCGGTCACACACAGCTAGCGAGATCGCAGATTTTGTGATGCCACAACGATCTCGCCAGCAAGATCGCTGTGTGTGACGGGGATCAGCGACCGGCCCCCCTGCTGGGTATCGCTGATTATGCTCGATCGTCCTGGGCCATTTTTTGATCGCTGGTCTCCCGCTGGCCAGCACGCATCGCTGCGTGTGGCAGAAAGAGACCAGTGATCAGCGACGCTGGACGCTAGTTTCTAATGTAAACATTGGGTATCTAAGGGCCGTGCGGCTCTTGGATACCCGCTGTTTACCTTGGAAACCAGCGGCTCTTAGATACCTGATGTTTACATTGGAAACCAGCTTGCTCACTGGTCCTGATCGCTGGAGGGGCTGTCTATCGATCTCCCAGCGATCACATCCATGTCGGATCGTTGGTGGGATCGCTGGGGCAGCGTTATGTGTCATGGGGCCTTTAGATGCCGAGATTCTCCCAACACACAGCGTAGATCCCAAGTCTTGTCTGCTTCTGTGGTCTCCCATACTGTTTCAGTCGCAGTGGGTGCTGCTGAGCAAAGACGTCTGTCTCAGCATCTTGCTCAGGCTCATGCTGTTTGCTTGGTTACAGCTGGCATTCCAGCCTAGTCTATGGTAACCTACGATAGGCAGTGGAAAAACATACGCTCTGGAGGCTAAGTCCAGGGATCACCCTACTGAGCATGCTCATGATGTAGTGATCGCTCATTGGTGGTTGGTTGTCAGCTGCTCTGGTGATGTGGCTTTGGATTGGTCCACAGGCAAGGTTCTGTCCACCTGGACATGAGCGGAACATATAAAAGGTTCTCTGGGGTGCACGCTGGTGCACTAGTATCATTTGTATTATGTGTGTGAGTGGACATGCTACAACTCAGTGAATGTGTGCCGCTACTATAACGGCGATTGATTGTCTAGGCAGGCAGTGTAGAGTGGGAACTCCCGCTTGGCTTAGCATCTGATTCCGGTCATGTGTGCGGTTAGCACAGCTGAGTTTCAGAGCACGCACAACCACCAGCCTAGACTTTGCTGGAGGGTAGCCATAGGGACTCCAACTAGCGCCAAATTTGCTTTACTCCTGTGTCGTATAACAGTGTATTGCTCTAAGAGCTCTGTTGTATAGTACCACTCTGTGGAGTAACAGAGCTAGGTACTTTGCACTCTGTTCACACTGAGTGACGTTTAACTCAGTGTGTTTATAGTGCTTGCTCACGGTCTCGCTCTGCCATTGTTCAATAGCTGCGGTTTTACATAACTGCATGGTCACTGCACAGTGGAACCCGGGTTGCGATCACACTGTTTCATATTTTATATTTAATGCGATCCACAAACCCTAACAATATGCTTGCACAATAACGTTATAAATGTGTGAAATAGGTTTATTTCCTGTGTTACAATGAATTTAAAATCCACATCTGTGGTGCTTACATAGTTTACATGACAATTTCTTTTATTTTTGTACAAATCATGGCATGATACCGTTAATAATATCTTATAAATCCATTTCCATCACATTGAACATTTTCCTGTGGAACCTCCCAATTGAACATTGTACTTTCCTTAAATATCTGTTTAACCAACCAAACTTATCTGCATCTCCTAGTGAGAGTAATCTTTTATAGAGCTGAATTATGTAAAAATATTGCATATCAGTGTAAACTTCAATGTCACTTCAAAACCTCAAAGTTTCTTCTATAGAAACCAGCTTTTGTTTAAGTACACATTGCTATATAATATGACATATTATTGCAGTATATTAAGAGGATAAAAACTTTAAGGGTAGCGCTTCTTTAAGTTTTTAAAGGGGTATTCCTATTTCCAATATTATATGTAAATATGTAGTAGGTATGATAATAATATTAGTAAATACCTCCAAATAGAAATGTAGTATAGTTCTCCTTTGAATATGTTATTTTCATGCTATTGTAGTGACATTTGACGCCGGCGCCTGATCAGCACTGGAGTCACTGTCCTACTGTAATATGCAGGTGCAGAGATGCAGTAACACAAATGTTGCAGAGCAGGAGTTAACTATATTTGATTAATCAACAGTAGGGAACTCCTCGCAGGGACATACCAGGGTAAAAGAATTCAGAATTATACTGAATAAATGGTTGTTTAACTAAACAGTCTCTGGTTAACAGTTTCACTTATCGTGGCTCCGCAGCCTGTCACTCACTGAGCATTTTGCGGGTTGCAGGATGCTGGCAGCGATCAGTGTGGTGTCTGCTGCCCTGCACATGGTCCTATTTCTGGTGGCAGTGGGCAGTCTTCAGCTTTGCTCACTGAGCCCCTAGTCCATATATCTGCAGAGCAAAAGAATAGAGCTCTTCACAGGATTACTATCGGCGAGTGCCTCTTTGAGCAGCCGCTGTCACCTGAAAGGCTGTGCTGCAATGCTGTGCCCGGTGTGCGCCTCTCTGAATGTCAGCCGACACCTGGACATCTGAACTGCGATGCACTGTCAGTCACATGCTCCCCTGTGCACCCGCTGGTATAGGTGAGTCCCTCACAATGCAGCCTTTCCTCTGCGTGCTGTGGCCAGTCACTCCCCTCACAGCGGCTGCAGTCTGCCCCTCATCTGCGTTCTGGCGGGAAGAACACTTCAGTTGCCGTGCAACCCATTTTACCTCAGACTGACTGACCATGCCCCCTTCACCCTGGTTACTGGCTCGCTCCAGCTGTAATCTCGTTCCCCCCAGTAACAGGAAGTTCAGCCCCAGCAGTTCCGGACCCAATGCTTCAGCAGCCCTGGCAGCCCGGTCATCCCTTCTACACTACCTCCTGTCGAACTCAGCAGGAAGATGAAGTCTGAGATCAGCTGCAGCCCAGAATTCTTCTTCGTGTTCGATTTGTCCGAAGCTGGACAGTGATAGCAGTGCTGATTGGGCATTGGCGTCACGTGTCACAACAACTGTACTAGAGTCCCTGAATCGCGAGTGCCAACACAGCAGCAACGGTGACGACATGGGAGGGGAGAATGGGTTTAATTATTTTATCGGCGCCAAAATTTTGATCAAGAAGGGGTTGTCCTAGTAATGGACATTCCCTTTAAGTATCCGTGTTTACGACCACTCATATAGTGACAGTTAACTAGTTAGCTGTTAGTAGTCGTAATCATGGATACCTAAGCTACTGCAATGCCTTGCACATTGTAAGCAATCAGGAGAACTATATTACAATTCTAATTTGAGGTATTTGCTAATATTATTATTATTATTATTATTATTATTATTATTACACCTAGTGCATATTTGAATAGGATCTTGGAAATGGCAATAGACCTTTAAGCTCCATACAAACTATTTTTCTTCCCCACACAGATTCATTAATCAGTATATCAATCAATTTGAATATCCTCTCATTGATACAAACTGGATTGGCACAAAGTGCATAGAATAATTGTGACATAATAACCAACTTAATACAGCCATAGAAAAAAGTGTTTTCCCCATTGAACTTGTTCCAGAAAATGAAGTACATAGCATAATTGTGTATTAGCACTCAAGCTTGAAAATAATAGTAGTAGTCTGTGAATAATAAATACCGTAGATTCTATTGAAGGCAGAGAGACCCAGTCCTAGCTGAAAGTGTTGGCACCCCTAAAAGTGTTCGATAAAATGAAGTATTTCTCCCAGAAAATTATTGCAATTATACATGTTTTGTTATGCACATGTTTATTTCCTTTCTGTGTATTGGAACTACACAAAAAACAGAGAAAAAAAGGCAAATTGGGCATAATTTTACATAAAAAAACTCAAAATGGGCTGGCAAAATTGATGGCACTCTCAACTTAATATTTAGTTGTGAACCCATCTAAATGCTGGAGCACACTTTGAATAGTCTGCTTGAGGAGGTGGTGGAAGCAGATGAGGATGCGGAAGCCATAACATTATCTCTAAGTTCCGGATTGTTGTCGCACAAGAGTGTGCCATGGGAGAGTGGATTACAGTGATCAAGAGAGGCTCATGGTACCAGACAAACTATTAGTGAAGGTGCAGGAGCTGAGGAACAAATGGAGAAGGACGAGGAGGATAAAGTGATGGGTGTTCAACAGTCTGGAGATGAAGAGGATAATGATCCCCTCGCTGTTGTCTGTGATTTGTGAGAGGGGATGGAGGAAGCAAGCCTTAGTGTTACCCCACCACCAACACACCGTGCACTTGCACCTCATGGACACGCCCGACGCATGAGCACCTTCCTACTGCATTATATGCAACATGATGCCCATAATGTTAGGATTAGAAATAGTGCTGACTACTGAGTTGCCACTCTGTAAGATTCATTGTACAAGAGTAAATTTTGCCAAATGGTTCCGCCCATGGACAGGGACGCGAACATTCTGGAGTATCAAAGCACGCTTGTAGACAATCTTAAGATTGTTTTTAACTAAGACAGCAGTAAGGCACACAGTGTCTGCATCGCAGTTCTAAACTTCCAACCCTGGGAACAGCAAAGCATCACCTCAAAAAAATTAGCAGCAGTGGCATATGCAATTTCTGTGAGTCATTTCATCAAGGGGAATATTGACCATTTTGCATTTAGGTCTTCAAACATGGAAGAGTGGTCAGAAGTTGCCTGTCATGCCCATCAGTCAGTGTTCTCACAGAACATGTGTTCAGCACTGCTGGTGGTTATTTGATTGTCCACTGAAAGTGTAGACCACCTAACATTTATCAAAATGAACAAGTCATGGATCTCCAATGACTTTTGCATACCAATCACAGACTGGGCAGACTAGCTTCACCTAGTCCACACTCACATTTATTTTGCATTGTAACCACAGCTATGGCTGTAATTACAATGTTCTCCAGTGGGTTCAGTATGTTTCTATGCACATCCTGGGGCACACGAAATGACCCTCAGTTTGCATGAAGCAGTGAAGGGAATCATATCTATCTATCTATCTTTAAGAATTCTGGCTCTCGCAGACCTGTTAGTTTTTCTTTAAGAAGCCCTCCTACTTTGCACTCATTACCTGTATTAATTGCACCTGTTTGAACTCGTTACCTGTATAAAAGACACCTGTTCACACACTCAATCAATCATACTCCCATCTCCACAATGGCCACGTTCAAAGAGCTGTTTAAGGATACTAGGTACATAATTGTAGACCTGCACAAGGCTGGGATTGACTACAGGACAATAGGCAAGCAGCTTGGTGAGACAGCAACAACTGTTGGCATAATTATTAGAAAATGGAAGAAACACAAGATGACTGTCAAACTTCCTCGGTCTGGGGCTCCATGTAAGATCTCGCTTCGTGTGGTAAAGATGATTCTGAGAAAGGTCAGGAATCAGTCCAGATTACATGGGAGGACCTGGTCAATGACTTTAAGAGAGCTGGGACCACAGTCTCAAACATTACCATTAGTATCAAACTACACCGTCATGGAGTAAAATTCTGCAGAGAATGCAAAGATCCCTTTCTCACACGAGCACATGTCCTGGCACATTTGAAGTTTTTCAATGACCATCAGGATGATCCAGAGGAGGAGTGTGAGAAGATCATGTGGTCAAATGAGACCAATATAGAACTTTTTGGTGTCAACTCCACTTGCCATGTTTAGAGAAAGAAGGAGGATGTGTACAACCCCAATAACATCATTCCAACTGTGAAGCATGGTGGGGTAAACATCAAACTTTGAGTGTGCTTTTCTACAAAGGGGACAGGACAACACTGTATTGAAGAAAGAAAAGAAAGAAAATTTTTCTAAGAAAATGAAGATGGGTCATGGCTGGGTCTTCCAGCATGGCAATGACCCGAAACACACAGCCAGGGCAACTAATGAGTGGCTCCGCAAGAAGCATTTCAATGCCCTGGAGTGGCCTAGCCAGTCTCCAGACCTGAACCCAATAGAAAATCTTTGGAGGGAGCTGAAACTCAATGTTTCCCACAGACAGTCCTGAAACCTGAAAGATCTGGAGAAGATCTCTAAGGAAGAGTGAGCCAAAATACCTGCTGCAATGTGTGCAAACTTGGTCAAGAACTACAGAAAAAGTCTTACCTCTGTAATACAGAATTATGTAGAACTTAGTGGAATATCAGAATTGACACAGCTGCTATTGCAGAAGATCCATTTTAGTTACTATTACATAAATTTCATACAAAATTTGTTTGTAACCTTCTGTAAAATTAAGAAAAACCCACAATAGTTACTGGAATAATTTGAAACTGACAGTATTAATTTTCAGTTTAAAGTTACTGAATATCAACTAATAATATTTATTTTAAATTGTGGTTCAACAGAAAAAAACTAATGAAAAAGGCCTTGACAAAAATGTTCATACCCCTAGAAAAGAATGAAAATAATTGAATCATAGAGACATTTTAAAATAACGTGTGTCCCGTAATTTGCATAACAGATGTCTACAATCTTATAAAGTTTGTCTTTTGTCTTTTTAACCCCTTTCTGCCATTAGACGTACTATCCCGTCCATGTGCCCTGGGACTTAATTCCCAAGGATGGGATAGTACGTCTAATGCGATCAGCGGCGCCCACGTGGTGAGCGCCGCTGATCATGGCCGGGTGTCAGCTGATTATCACAGCTGACACCCGGCACAATGTGTCAGGGGCGGTCACGGACCGCCCCCGACACATTAACCCCTTGTACACCGCCATCAAACACGATCGCGGTGTACCGGGGGTTAAAGGGAAGCATCGGCAGGGAGGGGGCTCCCTCCGTGCTTCCCTGAGCCCCCCATGGCAGCGCAATGTGCAGCGCTGCTGCGGGGGACTCCTTCCCTACAGGCCCCCGGATCCAAGATGGCGACGGGGGCCTTCGTGGACCTGTAGGGAGCTGACTTCCTCACTGCCTGCAAAGCGCAGGCATGAGGAAGTCTGCAGAACTGCCTGTGACAGATCGCTGATCTGTCACAGTGATCAGTGTTGTGACAGATCAGCGATCTGTCACAGGACAGTGATGTCTCACCTGGGACTATGTAAGGCTGGTTTCACATTAGCGCTTTTTAAGCGCACGCACGGCCGGGGGTAGCTCCGCCCCCGAGCCGGCTCTCTGCCCGGCGTGCCCGCCCCTTGCTTGTAGCGCCGCCTCCTAGCGGACAGCGGCGCCTGCGATCGGCGCACCCTATCTTTAGCATAGGGTGCGCAGATCGTGCGCAGGCCGTGCGCTAGTTGCGCTTTGACCTGCGCTGCGCACTTTTGACGGTGCGCCGTGCGTGCCAAAATCGAACTTTTGGCGCGCACGGCGCACCGTCAAAAGTGCGCAGCGCAGGTCAAAGCGCAACTAGCGCACGGCCTGCGCACGATCTGCGCACCCTATGCTAAAGATAGGGTGCGCCGATCGCAGGCGCCGCTGTCCGCTAGGAGGCGGCGCTACAAGCAAGGGGCGGGCATGCCGGGCAGAGAGCCGGCTCGGGGGCGGAGCTACCCCCGGCCGTGCGTGCGCTTAAAAAGCGCTAATGTGAAACCAGCCTAATAAAGTAAAAAAAAAAAAAAAAAAGTGTAAAAACAATTTTAAAAAAATCGCTAAATAAATTAGTAAAAAAAAAAAAATATTCCCCAATAAATTCATTTTTTGAAAATAAATAAAAAAAACAATAAAAGTACACATATTTGGTATTGCCACGTCCATAGTGACCCGCCCTATAAAACTGTCCCATTAGTTAACCCCTTTAGCGAACCCCTTAAAAAATAAAAATAAAAAACGAAGCAAAAAATAATGATTTAATATCATACCACCGAACAAAAAGTGCAATAACGCGCGATCAAAAAGACGCATATAACTATCCATGGTACTGCTGAAAACTTCATCTTGTCCCGCAAAAAACGAGTTGCCATACAGCATCATCCGCAAAAAAATAAAAAAGTTATAGCTCGCAGAATAAAGCGATGCAAAAATAATTATTTTTTATATAAAATTGTTTTCATTGCATAAAAGCGCCAAAACATAAAAAACGACCTAAATGAGGTATCGCTGTAACCGTACCGACCCGAAGAATAAAACCGCTTTATCAATTTTACCGCACGCAGAACGGTGTAAACGCGCCCCCCCAAAAGAAATTCATGAAATGCTGGTTTTTGTTCATTCTGCGTCACAAAAATCGGAATAAAAAGCGATCAAAAAAGTCACATGCCCGAAAATGGTATCAATAAAAACATCAACTCGTCCCGCAAAGAATAAGACTTCACATGACTCGGTGGGTCAAAATACGGAAAAATTATAGCTCTCAATATGTGGTGATGCAAAAACTATTTTTACAATAAAAAGCGTCTTTTAGCATGCGACAGCTGCCAAGCATAAAAACCGCCATAAATAGTAAATCAAACCCCCCATTATCACCCCCTTAGTTAGGGAAAAATAATAAAATTAAAAAAAGTATTTATTTCCATTTTCCCATTAGGGTTAGGGTTAGGGCTAGGGTTAGGGTTAGGGCTAGGGTTATGGCTAGGGTTAGGGTTAGGGCTAGGGTTAGGGTTAGAGCTAGGGTTAGGGCTAGGGTTAGGGTTAGGGCTAGGGTTAGGGCTAGGTTTAGGGCTCAGATTAGGGCTAGTGGTGTGTTGGGGTTAGGGTTGGAGTTATAATTGGGGGGGTTTCCACTGTTTGGGCACATGAGGTGCTCTCCAAATGCAACATGGTGTCTGATCTCAATTCCAGCCAATTCTGTGTTGAAAAAGTCAAATGGTGCTCCTTCCCTTCCAAGCTCTGCCATGCGCCCAAACAGTGTTTTACCCCCACATATAGGGTATCAGCATACTCAGGACAAATTGCAAAACAACTTTTGGGGTCCAATTTCTCCTGTTACCCTTAGGAAAATAAAAAATTGGGGGCAAAAATATCATTTTTGCGGAAAAAAAATGATTTTTTATTTTCACGCCCACGCGTTATAAACTTCTGTGAAGCACTTGGGGGTTCAAAGTGCTCACCACACATCTAGATAAGTTCCATGCGTGGGGGGTCTAGTTTCCAAAATGGGGTCACATGTGGGGAGTTTCAATAGTTTAGGTACATCAGGGGCTCTCCAAACGCACATGACACCCGCAGACCAATCCATCAAAGTCTGCATTCCAAAACGTCACTACATCCCTTCCGAGCCCCGACGTGTGCCCATACAGTAGTTTTCTCCCACATATGAGGTATCAGTGTACTCAGGACAAATTGGACAACAACTTTTGGGGTCCAATTTCTCCTGTTACCCTAGGGAAAATAAACAAATTGGAGACTAATTGATCATGTTTGTGGAAAAAATATGATTTTTTTATTTTCGTGCCTGGGCATTATAAACTTCTGTGAAGCCCTTGGGGGTTCAAATGCTCACCAAACATCTAGATAAGTTACTTAGGGTAGGGTGATGACAATTTTAAAAATTTTGCAAAACGAAAATGAAACCCCTTACATTGGAGGAACAATTGCATTCAAATGACATTAGTATCATCAAATTTGTAAAATATTCAAAAAAGTTCCCCCTCTTTTTCAAAAGATTTTTCGTCTTTTAATTTTAATCTTTAAAGAAAATATCTTTCTAAGTTGTAACAAAAAGTGGTATTTTATTCTCATCTAGAACATTCTGGAATATTTTAAAATATTTTGGAACTTAGTATTATCTTTTCATTTTCAGTGCAAAGCTTCAAGTTTTACGATCAAGAAGTGCATTCAGAAAATGTCTTCTAGAAATTCCAGCAACAGTGTAAAAGCAAACAGGTCTATCTGGACGAGGAATCTGCCCTCCTATTGTCAACATAAAAGATAATAATGCAAAATTGCATGTCCTTTTTTGGCGGAAAAATACCATTTTTGCCTTATTTCATTTGAATGAAAGGGGGAACTTTTTTTAAAAAACAAAAAAAGCAATACTTATTCTTAAATAACCCATAAAAGTTCCTCCATTGCACATGGTTTCATTAAAAAAAATTTTTTGTCATTACACTAACTTAGGGGGTCTAGTTTCCAAAATGGGGTCATTTGTGGGGGGTTTCCACTGTTTAGGTACATTAGGGGCTTTCCAAAGGCAACATGACACCCGCAGACCATTCCATCAAAGTCTGCATTCCAAAACGTCACTACTTCCCTTCCGAGCCCCGACGTGTGCCCATACAGTAGTTTTCTCCCACATATGGGGTGTCAGCGTACTCAGTACAAATTGGACAACAACTTTTGGTGTTCAATTTCTCCTGTTACCCTTGGGAAAATAAAAAAAATGGGGACTAAAAGATGATGTTTGTTGAAAAAATATGATATTTTTATTTTCATGCCCAGTCGTTATAAACTTCTGTGAAGCACTGGGGGGTTCAAAGTGCTCACCACACATCTAGATAAGTTCCTTAGGGGGTCTAGTTTCCAAAATGCGGTCACTTGTGGGGGTTTCCACTGTTTAGGTACATCAGGGGCTCTCCAAAAGCAACATGACACCCGCAAACCATTCCATCAAAGTCTGCATTCCAAAACATCACTACTTCCCTTCCGAGCCCCGACGTGTGCCCATACAGTAGTTTTCTCCCACATATGAGGTATCAGCGTACTCAGGACAAATTGGACAACAACTTTTGGGGTCCAATTTCTCCTTGTACCCTTGGGAAAATGAAAAAATTGGTGACTAAAAGATCATGTTTGTGGAAACAATACGATTTTTTTATTTTCACTCCCGGGCGTTATAAACTTCTGTGAAGCAATGGGGGGTTCAAAGTGCTCACCACAAATCTAGATAAGTTCCTTGGGGGGTCTAGTTTCCAAAATGGTGTCATTTGTGGGGGGTTTCTACTGTTTTGGTACATCAGGGGCTTTCCAAACGCGACATGGTGTCCGATCTCAATTCCAGCCAAAACGTCAAATGGCGCTGCTTCCCTTCCGAGCTCTGCCATGCGCCCAAATAGTGGTTTACCCCCACATGTGGGGTATCAGCGCACTCAGGACAAATTGCACAATATCTTTTATGGTCCTGTTACCCTTGTAAAAATAAGAATTGAGGGTGAAAAGATCATTTTTGTGGAAAAAATATGATTTTTTAATTGTACGGCTGTATGTTATAAACTTCTGTGAAGCCCTTGGGGGTTCAAAGTTCTCACCACACATCTAGATAAGTTCCTTGGGGGTTCTAATTTCCAAAATGCTGTCATTTGTGGGGAGATTCCACTGTTTTGGTACATCAGGGGTTTTCCAAACGCGACATGGTGTCCGATCTCAATTCCAGACAAAAACGTCAAATGGCACTGCTTCCCTTCCGAGCTCTGCCATGCGCCCAAATAGTCATTTACACCCACATGTGGGGTATCAGTGCACTCAGGACAAATTGCACAATATCTTTTAGGGACCTGTTACCCTTGGAAAAATAAAAATTGGGGGAGAAAAGATCATTTTTGTGGAAAAAATATGATTTTTTAATTGTACCGCTGTACGTTATAAACTTCTGTGAAGCCCTTGTGGGTTCAAAGTTCTCACCACATATCTAGATAAGTTCCTTGGGGGGTCTAGTTTCCAAAATGGGGTCACTTGGGGGGTTTCCACTGTTTAAGTACATCAGGGGCTCTCCAAACGCGACATGGCGTCCGATCTGAATTCCAGCCAATTTTGCATTGAAAAAGTCAAACGGCGCTCCTTCCCTGCTGAAGTCTGCCATGCGCCGAAACAGTGGTTCCCCCCCACATATCAGGTATCAGCATACTCAGGACAAATTGCACAATAACTTTTGCAGTCCAATTTCTCCTGTTACCCTTGGTAAAATAAAAAAATTTGAACCTGAAGTATTTTTTTAGTGAAAAAAAGTTAAATGTTCATTTTTTTTTAAAATATTCAAAAAATTCCTGTGACGCACCTAAAGGGTTAATAAACTTCTTGAATGTGGTTTGGAGCACCTAAAGGGGTGCAGTTTTTAGAATGGTGCCACTTTTGGGTATTTTCTATCATATAGACCCCTCAAAGTGGCTTCAAATGTGATGTGGTCCGTAAAAATAAAATGGTGTTGCAAAAATGAGAAATCGCTGGTCAATTTTTAACCCTTATAACTTCCTAACAAAAAAAAATTTTGGTTTCAAAATTGTGCTGATGTAAAGTAAACATGTGGGAAATGTTACTTATTAAGTTTTTTGTGTGCCATATCTCTGTGATTTAAGGGCATGAAAATTCAAAGTTGGAAAATTGCGAAATTTTCAAAATTTTTGCCAAATTTACGTTTTTTTCACAAATAAACGCAAGTTATTTGAATGAAATTTTACCATTAACATGAAGTAGAATATGTCACGAGAAACTAATGTCAGTATCACCAGGATCCATGGAAGCATTTCAGAGTTATTACCTCATAAAGGGATAGTGGTCAGAATTGTAAAAATTGGCCTGGTCATTAACGTGCAAACCACTCTTGGGGCTTAAGGGGTTAAAGAGTGAAAAGTTGTCACTGTGCTGTTTGGTATCATTGTGTGTACCACACTCAACATGGACCTAAGAAAGCAAAGGAGAGAGTTGTTTCAGGAGATTGGAAAGAAAAGGATAGACAAACATGTTAAATATAAATGCTATAAAATAATCTCCAAACAACTTGATGTTAGTGTTACTACAGTTTCAGGTACTATTCAAAAGTTTAAGATCTATGGTATAGTAGGACTAGCAAACCTTCCTGGACATGGCTACAAGAGGAAAATTTATATCGAATTGAAGAGACAGATAATACAAATGATAACCGAAGAACTCGGAACAACTTTCAAAGAGATTACAGAAGAACTCCAAGGTCAAGGTACATCAGTGTCAGATCACACCATCTGTCGCTCTCCTGGCCCAAATGGACCTCATCAAAAAATATAAAGAAAGACACAGCTATTGATGTCAAATCATAAAAAGGGAGACTAGGCTTTGCTAAAATGCATGTAGACAAGCCACAAAGCTTCTGGGAGAATTTTCTTTGGATAGATGAAAACAATTGAAGCTTTTTGGCAAGTCTCATCAGCTCTGTGATCACATACAGAGAAATGAATCATACAAAGAAAGAAACATTGTACCTATTGTAAAAAAACAGAGGAGGCTCAGTTATTTTTGCGGGACTGCTTTGTCTCATCTGGCATAGGATATCTTAAATCTGTGCAGTGTAGAAGAAAATCTCAAGACTATTAAGGCATTCTGGAGCAAAATGTGTTGCTAGGAGGCAAAATCTTGGTCTGATTTGCAGCTCATGGATCCTTCAAAAGAATAATGATCCAACATACAGCTAAAAATATCCAAGAATGGCTAAGAGCAAAGTATTGGACTATTCTGAAGTGGCTTTCTATTATGAACCCTAATCTAAGTCATATTGGGCATCTGAAGAAGGATCTGAAACATGGAGTTTGAAAAAGACAACCTTCAAATCCAATTTGCTCATGAAGAGTGGGCCAAAATACCAGTGAACAGGTGCAGAAGTCCCATTAAGAGTTCCAAAAATAATTTCTTTGCAGTGATTTCCACAAAAGGTTGTGCAACATAATATTAAGTTAAGGGTACCATCATATTTGTACAGGCTATTTTTATTTATTTGTGTCTACATTTTTCGGTTAACCCAAAATTCCAAAGCAATGTCTGATTTTCATGGCTGTGACTCACAAGCCGTACCCTCCATGTGTTTCTCTATTTTGGACATTGATTACTTCACAGAGTGGTGAGCTGAATCCATTTTCCCATTTTCGTTCTCATTCTAATTAGTTGATATTCAGTAAATTTAAATTTAAAATTATTTTGTCCAGTTTCAAGTTATTTCAGTGACCATTGTGTGTTTTACAGAAGGGTACCAACAATTTTGTCCATGTCTGTATAGACATATCTAGCTTTCTGTATTAAGCTTGTGTCAAAGAGGAGTCAAATTGTCCAAATATCAGTGGAAAACACCAAAATTAGAATATGTAATAGATAGTAATTTTACTTTTATTTATCAAACATGCTAAATTAATCAAATAGTGCAGTGACAACAAGCTCCTGGATGAACTAATGTTACACATTGACTACTTTTTGGCAGAACTGCCATGTCTAAAAACATTATCTACTTTTCAACGTACTATCAGATCAATTATATAGAAACAAATAGATTCCATATACTATTGATAAATATTTCATTAAAGTGATTATCCAGTACTTTGATATTGATGGCTTATCCTGAGGATACCCGAAACCCTTATTGATTAGCTGTAAAAATGTCCCACACTGGCCAGACAAAACTAATCACTTGGTTTCACATTCATATCAATAAGAGTCAAGCTGCACTAAAAAATCCCAATACACAGGGTAGATAGCTGTTATATTCCAGCTGCTTACCACTTTTGCCCACTTCTGAAAGACGTGCTAACAAATTCTAAGGACAGGTCTTCAATATCAAAGTCCTGGACAACCTCTCTATGGCTTGGTAAAGTCTAGGATTTGCATGTGTCTTTTGCAAGTCTATAGGAAATGTACAAAAACTTAGAAGAGTTGATTTTTTTTCAGTAATGGGACTAAATATCACATCAAAGCTATGAAAAAGAAGCCACAAAACAAAATATCTGTATATAGTGACTTTCACATTTTCATATTGACTTAAAAAATCTGGTGCAAATGTTTCTAGAGCAAAAAAACCTACATATAAAAGTCGTAAGGGCATTTTCAAATATGAATTGTTTAGGAAGATCTCTGCAGGTAAATTCTTCATGGAGTAGAACAAATATTGCTCACTCACACTTTTTAATGGCTGCTCAAAGACACTATAGATCTGCTTTTATTCATCTGCATGCAAGCTGTCCTACAGTACACCCAGCAACCACTAGGCAGTGTGACAGAGCTGTGGTTTTCCACTTCATATATCGCATACATCCAGCCAATGGTTCAGATAATTGTTATACAACTTTCTTGGGTATCCACTGCCCTCTGTAGTTCTCCATGTCAAGTTTTGCAGGTAGCCTGATATGGATCAATGACTTGATCTCCTTAAACCTATTTATGGCCCCTTGATATATACATCTGGGTCTTAAGGCCCCTTTATATTTAGCGATGCACCAGCGATCCCGACATCGATATGACCAGTTCAGGGTCGCTGGTGCATCGCTAAATGGTCGCTAGTGAGCTGCCTCACAGGCAGATCTCACAGCGATGTAGCGACGCAGCAGCGGTCGTTACTTACCATTCAGAAACGGAAATCCTGACGTCCTCCTGCCCGCGTCCACGCATCGCTCGTCGGCGCCAGCAGGAAGCGCCCGACGAGAAATGGAGCTGCACGATCTCGCGTGATCAGCGATAATCAGTGGGGGAGAGCCGGTTGGAGGTAAGCATCACTTATAGCGATATCGATGCTGCGTCACAAAATCGGTGACGCTTTAGCGATATCGCTAGCGATATCGCTATGTGTAAAGGCCCCTTTAGGACTGAGAGTCTAGTTTTCCATATTTGGTTTGCTTCATTATCTGTACTACTGTTTTTCAACTTGCATCAAACCCTTCTGGGTTCCTTTTCATCTGTCCGTCTGCTCCTGAGTCTCCAGCTAGTAGTAGTCCCACAATTCCACTAGTCTTCTGGAAGTTGCACCATCACATGGGGTCTTTGTGTCCACCCAGACCAGAGGCTTAGCAGATCCACCTCACCTTGTGAGCACTTACAGTTGTAACAGATGTTGGTCCCCACAAATATGATGTTTATGACGTATTCTTGAGATAGGTCATCAATATCAAAATGGTGAAAAATCCATTCTTAACATATATTTAGCTGTAAAAAGTATAACAATTGAGATTTAATTGTCCTTTTATCGTGATAAGTCAATAAAAGCTGCGCATATGGATAAAAACGATTAAAAGCTGTCTGCTCCGACAAAATGTATTGAAAACACTGGTACAGCAGCTATTTGTTTCGACAACTGCATGTAGCCTAGCTATAAAGCTGACCAAATTACTGAGTTATCGTGGAGATAAGGAGATAATATGGCTGGTGCAGTGATAATGAGTCAATCCAGGAAGTTGGAAGAAGTGAGAAGGTTTAGATGAAATTTATTTTCACTCCTTTGTAGAAGTAGTGGAAAGGTCAGATATTAGCTGCTGAAGATTTCCTCCCTGTGGTGTATTGCCATTTTTGTTCTTGAGCAAGTGCATATAAGTTATGCTTATACCTGAAAACAAATAGTAAACTGAACTGATCAAGTAAATTATTTGTATTGTATGTAAAGAAAAATGGTGCTGTATTTTAGTCCTCTGTATAACAGCGATTTGACAGGCAGTGCGGGAGGCCTGCTCTCAGCAGGCACTGACATGCCACCTCCCTGCAGGACCCGGAGGACCCTGTGGCGATCTTGGATCCGGGGGCCTGCAGGGAGGAGGCCCTTGGAACAACGCGATCACATCGAGTTGTTCTGAGGGTCGCAGAGAAGCACGCAGGGAGCCCCTTTCCTGCGTGATGCTTCTCTATGTCACCGGAATGCTGCGATCATGTTTGATCGCAGTGTGCCGGGGGTTAAACAGTCCGCGCTTTTTGTTAATCTAATTTACTGATATAATGACTTTTGGGTTTTCAATGGCTATAAGCCATAATAAGGGCCGCTATCAGGGCATTACTGCCCTGACTGGCGTATGGGGCCCGATGGGCAGAGGGGGCCGGCATCGGGCCCCGTCTCATCTGCTCACCAGGCCCTAGCAGCAGGCTTCTGGCAGTGCAGAAACTGAACCTGCGTCTATTGCCCTGCGGGCCTGCATGTCAATAGTTAAAAGCCACCAGCTAATCGGAGGCTGGCAGCTGATGTCAGCCCGCACATCGCTGGCTTATGACATCATTGTCATACGCCGGCAAGTGCGCACTTGAATGGCGTGGAGGGAGCTTTGCCACAGGAGCGCGGCCAGGTAAAGAAAAAGTGTTTTTTGTTATTGGAAGCGGCAAGCCCAGGGCAGGATATGAGACACAGGGGGCAGAATGTGAGACACAGGGGGCAGGATGGGAGACACAGGGGGCAGGATGGGAGACACAGGGGGCAGGATGGGAGACACAGGGGGCAGGATGTGAAACACAGGGGGCAGAATGGGAGATGCAGGGGGAAGAATTTGAGACATAGGTGGCAGGATGTGAGACACGGGGGCAGGATGTGAGACACAGGGGCAGGATGTGAGACACAGGGGCAGGATGGGTGACACAGGGGGCAGGATGTGAGACACAGGGTAGGATGGGAAATGTCACGCCGTGCTCACCCGGCGCCGGGACTCAGCCCCTGACCTTACCACTTCCGGCGCTGCGGCCGCTTCGGGGGTCTCGTCGGGTGCGCACGTGCACCTCCCATGCTTGATCCTATGGCTGCACAGCCTTGTCAAGGGCGCATGCGCTCACTTCTCTGTCATGACTGCAGCCACACTATCTCTATGGCCTTGGAGGACCTGACCCAGAAGTCCTAGCGCTCATACCCTATATCAGGCCGCCTCTTCCTATGGGAGGCATCTGATTATGGTTGTGCTTCCTTGCTAGGCCTGCTTGGTCCCTGCTCAGTCGCTCTCTGTATTCAGGTCTCTTGCCTTGTGCTCTGCCGTGCTTCTTAGCACATGCTCTGCTCCTGCACTCTGCTTTGTAGTGCTTCTCAGCATACGCTCTGGTCCAGTCCTGTGCTCTGTCGTGCTTCTTAGCACATGCTCTGCTCCAATGCTGTAGTGTGTCGTGCATCTTAGCACACGCTCCGATCCTGCCTTGTGTCCTGTCGTGCCTTCCCAGCATGCACTCTGTCTAGTCTTGTACTCTGGCGTACTATCCTGCACACGCTCTGCTTTACTCCATATCCAGGTGTGCTTGTCACAGCACGTCATACATGCTCCCGTACCTAGCTTGCTACCGTGTACGTGCCTTGCACTACCCACTACTCAGCGTTCCCCGTGTTCACGCCCTGTACTGTCCTGAACCCTCCGTACTTCCATGCACACACCCTGAACTGTCCTATACCCAGCGTGCCCCTGTGTCCATGCTTTGCACACTCTTGTATTCTGCACGTTCCCTATTGCACCTTACTAGACACACTCACTCGTGTTTCCTGTGAGCTGGCCACCTGGTTCAAGCAGTCATGGTACTTTACCCCCTTGGGTCTGCCCCTGACACTTCCTGAATAGGGGGTGGTCCTCACTAGGTCAGCTCACCCTGGGTGGGTTGGTATCATGACCCAGAGGGTCCACTCCAGCGGTCGTCACAGGAGACACATGGTGCAGGATCATGGGGCACGATGGATACGATGGAGACAGAGAGGGTAGCAGGATCATGAGGCAGGATCATGAGACAGATGGGGCAGGATCGGTAGATCATATGGGGGCATTAATATGATTCTATGTAAAGGGGAGGAGGAGAGATGAGCTAGAGGCAGAGAGCTCCCTCATAGTCTTCACAAAATCTTATCAGTAATAACTTCCATCTCCTATCACAGTTTTGTAATAATTGATCTTCAGTGAAAACAGATTTTATCTGACAACTGAGTATTTTGAAAATGTAAGATCAGTCATAGCCAAAAAAGAAACAGATTTCTCTGATAAGATATAATACAAAGTTGTTTATTTTCATGTGTTTCTGAAATAAAAATTAAAACAATGACTATACTTTAATATTATTTGTATTTGACATAAAATGTTAGTTAGCTTTATTTAGAAAATATCTTAACATTTTTAACCCCTTCACCCCCAAGCTTGTTTTCACCTTCACGACCAGGCCAATCATTACAATTCTTACCAGTGTCACTTTGTGCTAATAATACTGGAATACTTCAATGGATCACGCTGATTCTGAGATTATTTTTGTTACATATTGTACTTCATGATAGTGGTAAAATGTATTAGATATGACTTGCGATTATTTGTGGAAAAAAACAAAAATTTGGCAAAAAGTTTTAAAATGTTGCAATTTTCAAACTTGTAATTTTATGACCTTAAACCAGAGAGGTATGTAACACAAAACTGTTAATAAATAACATTTCCTACATGTCTACATTGCATCAGCACAATTTTTGAAACATAATTTTTTTGTTAGGAAGTTAGAAGGGTTAAAATTTGACCAGCAATTTCTAATTTTTCCAGCATAATTTACAAAATCATTTTGTTAGGGACCACATAATATTTGTAATGACTTTGGGGGGCTATATGACAGAAAATACCAAAAAGTGACACCTTTCTTTAAACTACACCCCTCAAAGTCCCCAAAACCATATTCAAGAAGTTTATTAACCCTTTCTGTGCTTCACAGGAATTAAGGCAATGTGGAAGGAAATATTGAACATCTTACTTTTTTCACACAAATTTTTCCTTTAGCCCAAATTTTTTTTATTTTCACAAATGTAACAGAAAAAAATGAAACCCAATATTTGTTGCACAATTTCTCCTGAGTATGCCAATATCCCATATTTGGCAGAAAACTACTGTTTGGGAACACATCAGTGCTTGGAATTTAAGGAACACCATTTGACTTTTTGAACTAAAAAAATGGCTAGAATAGAGAGGCAGATTCCATGTCGTATTCGGAGAGCCCCTGATATGCCTAAATAGTGGAATCCACCCACAATTGACCACATTTTGGAAACTAGGCTGTCCAAGGAATGTATCTAGAAGTGTAGTGAGCACCTTCATATTCCATGTGCTTCAATGGAAATTTAGAACTTTGAGCTGTAAAATGAAAAATTTGGGCCAAAACCAACATTTTTGCCAGAAAAATTTATTTTTCCATATTCACAATTCAACATTTTAAACTTCTGTGAAGCATAAGGGGGTTCAAAGTGCTCACCGCATGTCTAAATAAATTCCTTAAGAGGATTAGTTTCCAATAGGGCATCATTTGTGGAGGGGTTTCCACTGATTAGGCACATCGTGGGAGCTTAAAACCCAAGATGGCTTTTGCTAACTATTCCAGCTAATCTTGTGTTGAAACAGTCAAATGGCGCTCCTTCCCTTTGAGCCCTGCTGTGTGCACAAACAGTAGTTTTCCCCCACATATGGGGTATCGGCGAAATTGCACAACAAATTCTATGGTACAATTTCTCCTTTCACCCTTAAGAAAATAAAAAAATGAGGCTAAAAGTGTTGGTTTTGGCCCAAATTTTTCATTTGACAAAGGTAACGGGAGCAAAATGGACCATACAATTTGTTGTGCAATTTCTCCTGATTACACAGATCCTATATCTGTGGTAGAAAACTACTTTTGAGGCACAGTGCAAAGCTCAGAAGGGAAGAAGTGCCATACTGGAGTTCATATTTTGCTAGAATGGTTTGAGGGTTCCATGTCACATTGGTAGAGCCCTAAGGTGCCATAACAGCAGAAACCCCCTATAAGTGATGTCATTTTACAAACTACACCTTTCAGTGAATTAATCTAGGGGTGCAGTGAGAAATGTATGCCATTAAACGGTGAAGAATGAATAATTCAATTTTTATAGCTAAAATGTTGTATTAACCCCAAATGTGCAATTTCTTCTGAGTATGCCAATACCCTATATGTAATCGGGGACTACTTTTGAGGCATAGTGCAAAACTCAGAAGGGAAGGAGCACCTTAATTTAGTGCAGATTTCACCGTTATGGTTTGTGGGTGCCATGACTCCATGGGAGAGCCCCTGAGGTGCCAGAGCAGCCGAAAATCCCATAAGTGACCTTGTTTTACAAGCCTTACCTCTTAATGAATACAGCTAATGGTGTAGTGATCATATTAACACCAATTATTATTATATTTTTCCCACAAAAATTTTGCTTTAGCCCCAGACTTTACATTTTCACAAGGGAAAATGTGCAAAAATAGCACCAAAATTTTTCACACATTTTTTGACGAACATGGAAATACCCCATATGTTGTACAGTACAGTTAGCTACACAGCAAGACTCTGGAGGGACAAAGTGCTATTTGCCTCCTGGAGCGCAGATTTTCCTAGAATAGTTTGCAAACTTCATATACAGAGTCCCTGTGTTCTAGAACCGTAGAATAGCCACCCCAAGTGACCCTATTTTGGAAATGATACCCTTTTCAGAATTTATCTACAAGTGTAGTAATGATTTGACTCCATGGCTGTTTTCCAAAAACAAGCAGCAGTAGATGCTCCTGAGGGAAAATTGGAAATCTGCTATAGTAGTACCCAGTATGTTATGCCCAACACATGCTTCTAGAGACATGCACCCGTAAATTGAGCAGGCTCTCACAGCTACAGAAATGCCTAACACATTGGTGCTAAATGTTGTTTAGACACACTGTGAGGCTCAGAAGGGATCGGGCATTTGGATTTGGGAGTGCAGAATTGGCTGTATTTCCTTTGGAGGGTGAGGAGCAATAGCGCTTTTCCAGAGCCTTTGTAATAGCAGCAATGCGAAAACCCTCTATTTTTCTGTTAACAAATGACTGACTGGTGTGGGAACTTCCCTTTTTTGTGGATTGATTTGCTATTATTGGGAACATTTTCCACGACGTTTGGAATCACATTTATCCGGTACTCTATGCTGAGCACTTACATATGGGTTGCCATCTCATTATCCTAATGACATGATTCAAATGAAACTCCCAAGGGATCCATTCACTGTAATGAGGCAGCAGAGTTATTTTAGACTCTGTCTGGCTACTGTTCAGCAGTGTTCATTTCAGAGGTGCACAAAATGATGGCCCACCACAATTTTAAGCAAGCCTAAGAAGATGGACTTGGCAGATCATTGGCCATACGGCGTCCACAGTGTCTCCATCTGCCTCTTTATAGGGAGTCTTCTTGGAGTTCTGTCTGAATCATGTATTTAAGAGTTTTACATGTAAACCCCTGTGTAAGCACTCAGCATAGAGAGCAGGGTAAATGTGAGCTGAGCCTTATTCCGATGTTTGCGAGGCAGAGTGAATAAATCAATAGTAGGTTTTATTTATTTTTTACTCTGTTCCTTGTGTGGTATAAATGATTTGGCGACTTTACTCTTTTCGTTGGTGAGATTACAGCGATACCAGATTTACATAGCTTTTATCTTTTTAGCTGCTGTCACACACTAAATGAAGCTTTATTTTGCAAAAACTAGTCTTTGCATCACCATATTTAGAGTGCTGTAATTTTTTCTCTATTTCTGTCAACAGAGTCGGGGATGGCTTGCTTTTTTTATAAAATAAAAGCTAATATATAGAAAAAGAATATTTTTTTTTTGCATTAAGGTGATGTTTTCACCATTACCACTCACCATTAGCGATACCAGTTTTAGTTGCATTCATTTTTTATAGCGTTTTATTACACTTTTTTATATGGTGTTAACTGAAAGGGTTGACTTGTAGAACAGTTTTAACGGCCGGATCTTTCTGGACTTGGCAGTACCAAATGTGTACTTTTTTTGCTTGTCTTCTTTTTCATAAAAATACTGTGGTGTAATGACCACTGTGTCCACTAGGGGGCGCTGTGTGGATGTCCCAAGAGAGAGGATGAGTGGCAGAATACGGAGTGGCCGTGGTGTGTCTCAAAGTGGGTGGCTTTGAGATGAAGGCTTGGTTATGTGCTGATCAGCAGAGCTGATCTGTCGTGCCTATGTGTTAGGGAGAAGCCTTCAGGCAGCTGGAGAGATGGGTGGGTTCTAGCTGCCCACAAACCCACCCAGGGGTGTGTCTGATAACACCTATAGTAAAAGGCTGTGTGAGTAGGTGAAGGACCTGAGATGAGGTCATAGCCATGTGACCCAGGGGGCGTGGCTACGGACCATATAACGTAGCCAGGGTAGGTCACAAGAGTGAATGCTGGGACCTGATTGGTCCAGTTTGGAAGGTCCCGTGAGGAGAAGGATCTCCTCACTAACAGCCTGTGGAGCGGCTGTGTGGGTAATGGCGGCCAGTGTCTGAGAGTCCCTGAGGAGTGAGTGGATGTCTGCAGCCTGGAGAAACAGCCATATGGGAACCCTGACGTGGGTGAGATAACCCTGGGGCTAAATAGCCTGTATAATGGATGCTATGCTGTCATGTGAAGCTATATAATGGAAGCTGCGCTGTTGTATATTGCTGCTGTGGTTTATGATGGCAAATAAACCTCATGGACTGTTATGGCTTATGAAAACCCGAGCTGGATCTGATTGTGTGGCTGCCAAGCAAGTGTCCCCCAACCTTGAATAACAGCGCTACCTCACAATTGGTGGAGAAGGCTATGGGCAGTGGTGTAGCCTTGTTGCTGTGAGCAACGGATAAGGACGGCAAAATTCGGTGGCAAAGAGCAACGCTGAGCCAGGAGGGCTGACGGTTGTGGAAGCCGTGTGATGTGCTGCTGACCGGCCACGTGTGAGCAGAGTCTGTGACGGCCTGCAAGTGGGGAAGCCACTGTCCGGCTGTGGTTATGGAAACCGTGGGGCGGCCTAGTGAGTAAGGCGCTGTCCGGATCGGTGAGCTCAGTGAGGCTGCTTCCCCAGGAGAAAGAGACTGGTGATTGCTAGGGTGCCTCTGTGGAGAAGAGGTACCCGAGGACCTGTGTGGGCGACACAGGAGAAACGGACTGGTGTTCGTGTGGTACTGACCTGGGTCAATGAGTAAAACGGTGACCCGTGTGGCCGACACAGGTATCGGACAGCTGTTCGTGTGGTACTGACCTGGGTCAGTGAGGAAGACAGTGTACCTGGAGGGTCCAGTGAGGAAAGGTCCTGGAGGGTCAGCCCTGGGAGCAGAGTCGGATCCCAGGAGCACGTGGTGTGACCTTGGACCTGGTGAGGCGCGAGTGTTGGGCAGTCTCAGGCGGAGACAGATGTCCTGAAGAGCACCTGCCAAGCCCCTGAACCTGGTGAGGCCGGTGTGTGGGGAGACCCTGGGAGGAGGGTCGCTCCCTGAATCGCACCCGGTGGCCCTGTGTGTTGGACGGTCTCAAGTGGAGACAGGAGCGTCCTGAATAGCACACAGTCAGGACACGTGAGTTTTGGAGTTTTTTGTGGTGTGTTTTTTTTCTTCTTTTTTCTCGACTCAGCCTGCCGTGGCTCAGTGGGAGTCAAGAAGGTGACAAGCGGCTTGATGTGGCTCGGTGGGGCCACGAAGGTGACAAGCGGCTTCCGGTGGATCGGCGGGTCCACGACGACGGTGCAGTAGGAGCTGCAGTGACTCCAGCCGCTGTGTGTGTGAACAGCAGCCGATGGTGCCGGTGATCGGTGACAGCAGGAGCTGTGGTGGTGCCAGCAAGGACTTGTGTGGTATCGTGAGAGACAAACTGTGTGGTGTGAACTGTGGTCTGAGAAGACCGGTATAACAGACATGGGGAGATCCCGAAAGGGGGTGGAGTCCCAAAAGGGGGCGATGACCCAAACCGGGGTGGTAGCCCAAAAAGGGGTGGAGTCCCAAATTGGGGTGGTAGCCAAAAAAGAAGTGGAGTCCCAAAAGGGGGTGGTGTCCCAAATTGGGGTGGTAACCCAAAAAGGGGTGGAGTCTCAGAGGGAGGCGGTAACCCAAATTGGGGTGGTGGTCCAGAAAGGGGCCGAATTTGATGAAATGGCAGCACTGGTTGGCTCAGTGGGTATGTCTGGGAAACTGCAGTGTTCATGTATGTCATTTCCAGAATGTGGGATATTCTTTCCGAGTGATGACTGGCCGCAAGTGTGTTCCATGATGCTACACCGGGAAGGGATCTCGGGACGGTTGGACTCAAAGAGTCAGGTGACGCTGGTAGGAACTCCTCTCACTTTCTGTCTGACTGAGAAAATGGTCCAGGTTCGCTGTGCACATGGGGTCACAGTGAACTATGCGGTAGACAGAATAATGTTTGAGGGTCTCGAAGGCAGTGAGTGCCAAGGGGGCAGTATACCATCAGACTTAGTGTATGCCTTGGAGTGGGGCCGGGACTTTGTCAGGTTTGATGATATATGCCAGGAGGGTGGAGACATTCCTACTGTTGGGCTAACCAATACGAAGACGGTGATGGCTCCTGACGTGGAAAGGTCAGAGGTGGAAGTGACCGGGAAAAGGGGTATGTCAGCCCAACGGACGGACCAGACATCTCGTGACAAAACTGGCACTGACCTGGTGGATAAGACGGCTGAAGTACTCACACGGTTAGTGAGTAACTGGAGGGATGACTCAGACTCTGGGGGTGACTGTGGCTCTGAGAGAGACAGGGAGCACAGAATAGCAGGGCTAGAGAAAGAAGTCTCTGAGCTCAAAGGTCACATGGTAACGTGGCAAGGACTGAATCAGGCCCTCAGAGAAGAGGTGGATGAACATGTCAAACAAGAAAGCGTACTGAGACAAATGGCCGAGCACAGGGTCGAGGAGCTCGAGAGAGAAGTCTTGGAGCTCAGAGGTCACCTGTCCACCTGGCAAAGTGTGAACAAGAACCTCAAGGAAGAGATGGAGGAACTCAGAGGAGTAGTAAAAAGTCTTCTGCGAGAGAAGTTGGACGAAGACTTACCGCTGGTGAACGCGAGTGATAATAAGACAGAACTGTCAGTAACCATCGTGGCAAAGGGACATGAAGTGATCCCATCGTGTGAAGTTGGTGGGTTAAGAACTAAAGAAGACAGTCACCCGGTCGGGGCAACTGTAGTGAGGGAAGTGTCCGTGGTAAAGCCAGATCCTTCGGTCCAGGAAGAGAGCAAGACCATGACCTTCCAGTCTGTGATTGATGTACCAGAGGACATGCAAGAAGCCTGTGCTGAGGAAGGTGTGCATGAAGCTTTCAAAGAGGCGGTCAAGGCGTGTGAGGTGCACTGGGCACCTGAGACTCGGCAGTTAGTGATAGTATCAGCCAGAGAAGATACATCAAACCGAGTAGCTGTCCTGAAAGAGATGCATTTGCAGTGTCTACGTGTCAAACAATTGGTTAGGCAGAGTAATGTGAAGGCTGCTCGACGCCTAGAGATAGCAAGAGAAGCTATGGATCGGCGGGGTTTGCGGAAAGATGTGGTTCCGGTACCCAAAGCTCTGATTGGGAGAATCATTGGAAGATCCAGGAAGGTGATGCAAGACCTCATGAATATCTCCGGTGTGATGAGGGTGAGGATCCCTCCTGATGATGAAGACCCGGTGTCCAGTGAAGTGGGTAGAATTCCGATCATCGTGGTTGGCTCCATGGAGAGCCTGAGAGATTTTCGGATGCTCGTGGAGTATCGGGTGGGGTACCTGAAAGAAATTGAGCAGTTGAGGCTGGACCGTCAGCGAATTAATAAAGAAGTACGGAATACCAGGTGGCGGCCGCCTCCAACCCAAGATGTAAGGACCCGAAGGGTTCCTCCAAGTAGTGACATGGCAGGTGGCCGAAGAATGTCAGAAAGTGGCAGTACGATGGGCCGTGCGAGGCTGAGAGACAGCAGTTCCTGTGAGACGCTGAATGGGTCAGACTCAGGCCAGACAGTAGGACCGATTAAGACTGATGACCATACCAACCGGCAGAGCTGGTCAGTGGGAGAACGGTCAGGTGACGAAGCGCACTCTAGGAGGGTGGTGACTAAACAGTGTCTGATGATGCAGACAGACTGCAAATGGAGGGTCAAAGACAATGACCGATATTCTGACCGCTTGGGGCGGGGGAGGCCTAATGCAGAGATGAGGCCGTATGACAGATGGAGACGGTTCTCTCGACCTGTGGGGCAAGGTGTAATGTGTGCCCGGTCTCGAGATCCTGGTGTAAGATTGTGTGTTCAACCCCACAAGTTTGAACAGAGGGGCGGGGTATGTGGTGTAATGACCACTGTGTCCACTAGGGGGCGCTGTGTGGATGTCCCAAGAGAGAGGATGAGTGGCAGAATACGGAGTGGCCGTGGTGTGTCTCAAAGTGGGTGGCTTTGAGATGAAGGCTTGGTTATGTGCTGATCAGTAGAGCTGATCTGTCGTGCCTATGTGTTAGGGAGAAGCCTTCAGGCAGCTGGAGAGATGGGTGGGTTCTAGCTGCCCACAAACCCACCCAGGGGTGTGTCTGATAACACCTATAGTAAAAGGCTGTGTGAGTAGGTGAAGGACCTGAGATGAGGTCATAGCCATGTGACCCAGGGGGCGTGGCTACGGACCATATAACGTAGCCAGGGTAGGTCACAAGAGTGAATGCTGGGACCTGATTGGTCCAGTTTGGAAGGTCCCGTGAGGAGAAGGATCTCCTCACTAACAGCCTGTGGAGCGGCTGTGTGGGTAATGGCGGCCAGTGTCTGAGAGTCCCTGAGGAGTGAGTGGATGTCTGCAGCCTGGAGAAACAGCCATATGGGAACCCTGACGTGGGTGAGATAACCCTGGGGCTAAATAGCCTGTATAATGGACGCTATGCTGTCATGTGAAGCTATATAATGGAAGCTGCGCTGTTGTATATTGCTGCTGTGGTTTATGATGGCAAATAAACCTCATGGACTGTTATGGCTTATGAAAACCCGAGCTGGATCTGATTGTGTGGCTGCCAAGCGAGTGTCCCCCAACCTTGAATAACAGCGCTACCTCACAATACTTATTTTGGGGTGCTGCCAAAACCAGAAACTATTTCTACAAATTTCATACTTTTTTTTTCTACTTCTTTACTTAGTCCCCCTATGGGACTTTCACTTTTTGTAGTCACTGTTATAAACCATTGCAGTGTACGAACATTGCAATAGTTTATAATTGTCAGTGCTGCTCTGACACAAACTTTTTAGATCATGCACTGCACATGATCTGGTAAGCTTACTAGCCCTGGTGTCCCGGATGTTGTCATCATGATGTTGGGTCACCATGGCACCAATCGGCACCTTGTGATGTCATTGCAGGAACGCCATTCAGGGGGGAAAGGGAGCCCCCTCCCTCTCTCTGCCTTCTGAATTCGGCAATTAATATTGGTTACAGCATTCAGGGGGTTAAATTGCGTAGATTGGTGTTGGCATGGTTCCTGACAGTGAGAGCCTGGTGTCAGCTATAATGTTAGCTGAACACCCGGTAGTGATCGTGCGCACACCTCCTGTACGCATAAAATCACCAGGACGTATCAATACGTCCAAGGTCAGTAAATTCTGCCCAACCTGGACCTATGGATACATCTAAGGTCGTGAAGAGGTTAAAGAAGTTAACATGAAAAAAAGACATTTCTCTCCTTTGAGAATAATTATCACCCAAATACTATATCGATGTGGCCCAGGACCAACTGCAATAGGTGAAGACTGAGAAGTAAAATAGTTATTAAGGACATTAATAAAACCATTACAGTAAATATCTCCCCTTAGGTAGTCACTTTTAAATAATTATTAGATCGCTATTTCAACCCTTAATTCTCCTTACTGTTAGTTCTCCCTCAGCACGGCACTGTAATGTTTTTAATATCTACTTTCCTGTGAATTTGTCCTCCGAATGGAATTTCTGTAAACACATCAGAGCACAAAAGCAATGAATTTCAGCACTGTGGTAGCATAGATTCATGGTGACTTAGGAGGAGATTAGTTCAGCAGGGTAGATATTCACATAAAATGATTTGATCCAAGGGTCTTCATGAACTATAAGGTTTTCGAAACCAATGTATTTCCTAACTGCATGCATTGCATTGAACTGTAAAAATATTTCATGAAATTATATTTCTAATGAACAGAGTTGGTCTGATTCACTATAAGTAATATTTTCCATATAAAGAAAAGAAACACTTAAAAGAAATATCAAAAGTGAGAGCAGGGGGTGTAAGATCCGCATTCTACATTCAGGCTGTATTTATTCACTAGTAAGTAAATGCCTTTCTCTGGCTTAGTTGTAGACACAAGGCTAGGTGGCAGTCTCTTTTCATTAGTGCCACTTAGCATTATAAACTGTTTATAGCTTTGCAGCTTAACATTGGATGAAAACATTTGGAACGTGTCTAGGTGCTTAAAACCAGAAGTAAATATATTTGGGATGTGTGACGCTTGGAAGCATTTGCAGAAAACAAACATTTACTAACGTCGCGCACAGTCTCTGTGTTAAACGCAATCAATTGTAACCGGATCATTTATTACAAAGCACATTATGAATGTGGAGTATTTTCTTGAGAGCTGGGCTTACCTGACATGGGTTAATATGATAGAGAATGTCACCTTGCTAAGCAGCCCACTCTGGGATTTGCCATGCTATTTGAAACCATTGATTGGTCCTTGCTTAACAACCATTGTGTCTTTCCTTGTCTTTCATGGGCTGCTAAGAAAGTGCTGGCACATCTATAGTTTCTTATGTTCCCCTCACCTTTGTCTTAATTGGTTTTCTTGTAAGGACATGACAAGGGTAAATCAAGTACCTGACAGGCAAATATCCTTTAATTTAGAGTCCATGAAGATGGGTGGCTCCCTGTCCATGCCGTTAATAGAGAGAGAATGATCTAGATACAATTCATGTTAAATAATATTATCCTTGCTGATTTGTAAAATTTTTCTTATAAACGTTTATGAAAGATTAACTACAATACAGGTAGAAATCCACTGAAACGTTATGGTAATGATAAGTGAGGGCACATGTTATATTACTTTCCCGTGTTTGAGACTCTTAAATGAGGCTCCATGGACTTTATTTGCATATTCGTATTTCCCAGGGAGCAATGCACCTAGGATTTCACTGATTGAGCGCCTTTGCCGGCTGCCGCAGTGTTTTCTTTGACTGGTCTCCCTGAGGTCAGTGATTGTTTCGTGATGTTGGTCTTCTAGGCATTGCTCCCACCTAGCCAGAATCCTACTCCACACTGATTAGGGGCAACACCCCGAAACAGCTGTCTGTGAATGGATACTTGGCATTTCCCTTGTCATATCTGTAAACTCGTAAAGACCGGGTTTTGACTTAAAGGACCACTTAATATGGTGGTAATGGTGGTTTCCGAAAGGAGCCACTCCTTGGCTGGATCCTTCCCTGGAGGAAGATCTGGCTAGTCCCGTGTTTGAGACTCTTAAATGAGGCTCCACGGACTTTATTTGCATATTCGAATTTCCCAGGGAGCAATGCAACTAGGATTTCACTGATTGAGCGCCATTGACGGCTGCCGCAGTGTTTTCTTTGACTGGTCTCCCAGAGGTCAGTGATTGTTTCGTGATATTACTTTCCTTGACACTTCTATAATACATACAAGAATGCAAATATTTCATTTACTAAAGCTCCTTTGACAAATTACACTTACTTGAGAAAAAAATGCTTTCATAAACTTGACAGTGATCTATATGTGCCCTTCATATCTATAACTATTGTATTTAGCATGTGTATTCGCCTCCCTTTCTGGATACCAGGCAAAATAACCCATGCATTATAGTCTAAGGGGTAAGGTTTCTCCTTGTGGAGAGTGACATGCCAGCTCTGGCTTGTCAAGGTAAGGAGGCTTATTCGCCGTGCAATGCTCCTCTGGGAAAATAATTTGCAAATTGCCTCTTGAGAGAAAAAGAGGACTTGAACTATATAGCGCCACCTGATGGTACTAGCGATCCTACAAGTCATATTATTCTAAGTCATATTACAAGACTCGTTAAAGGGTGGATTGTGACTTGTAGGATCGCTACTACCAACAGGTGGCGCTATAGAGTTCAAGTCCTCTTTTTCTCTGAAGAGGCCATGCATTATAGTCACTAAGGCTGGTTTCACATTTGCGTTTTTTAGCGCTGGAAAAAAACGCATATGTGCGCATGCGTTTTTTCCCCTATATTTAACATGGGTGCGCATACCTGCGCGCTTGTAAGCGCATGTATGCGATTTTCATGCGCTGCGTTTTTTTGGGGTGTGCGTTGGTATTTTCCAGACGCAGCATGTTGCATTTTTTGGCCCTGCAAAAAAGCGCATGCGCACATATGCGCACGTTTTGCGCTAAAAATGGCCATTATAGCCTATGGATGCGCATATGTGCGCACTGGCATGCTCATGTATGCGTTTTTTTGCATATGCATTTTTTTTTTTTAACCATGGAATTTAGGGGTTTGGGTTAGAGTTAGGGTTAGTTAAGGGGGTTTAGGGTTAGGGTTAGGGTCAGGGTCAGGGTTAGGGTTGGGGTTTGGGTCAGGGTTAGGGTTAAGTATGGTTTGGTTAAGGGTTAGGGTCAGGGTTAGGGTCAGGATTAGGGTTAAGTATGGTTTGGTTAAGGGTTAGGGTCAGGGTTAGGGTTAGGGTTAGGGTCAGGGTTAGGGTTAGGGTCAGGGTTAGGGTTAAGTATGGTTTTGTTAAGGGTTAGGGTCAGGGTTAGGGTCAGGATTAGGGTTAAGTATGGTTTGGTTAAGGGTTAGGGTCAGGGTTAGGGTCAGGGTTAGGGTTAGGGTTAGGGTTAGGGTTAGGGTTAGGGTTAGGGTCAGGGTTAGGGTTAAGTATGGTTTTGTTAAGGGTTAGGGTCAGGGTTAGGGTCAGGATTAGGGTTAAGTATGGTTTGGTTAAGGGTTAGGGTCAGGGTTAGGGTTAGGGTTAGGGTCAGGGTTAGGGTTAGGGTTATGGTCAGGGTTAGGGTCAGGGTTAGGGTTAAGTATGGTTTTGTTAAGGGTTAGGGTCAGGGTCAGGGTTAGGGTCAGGGTTAGGGTTAGGGTTAGGGTCAGGGTTAGGGTTAGGGTTAGGGTCAGGGTTAGGGTTAGGGTCAGGGTTAGGGTTAGGGTTAGTTAGGGTTTAGGGTTTGGGTTAGGGTTAAGTATGATTTGGTTAAGGGTTAGGGTCAGGGTTAGGGTTAGGGTTAGGGTCAGGGTTAGGGTTAGGGTTAGGGTCAGGGTTAGGGTTAGTAAAGTCATGGTTTGGGTTAGTGTGAGGGGCCACCTAATGTTGGAAAAAAACGCAAACGCGGTAAAAACGCACTAAAATCGCATACAAACGCATAAAAACGCTGCGTTTTTTTCATGCACGCTCATAAAAATGCTTGAAAAAAACGCAGCAGTTGTATGCTTTTGTATGCGTTTTTTCAATGCGTTTTTTTGCGGGAAAAACGCGCTGCAAAAAAAAGCAAGTGTGAAACTAGCCTAATCCTCACTTAAATGAAAACTATTCCGGAAAATATATCTTTACTCTAGGATTTGTGAATTGTTTTATCAATACTTAATTAGGGCATGCAATTTTACCCATTAAATGACCCCACCACTACCACACAACTGTCAATCTATTCTATATCCATGTGATATTTGAATTGAAACAAATGATCATCCTGCTCCACTGGGAACATACAGTACTTGTAAATCATGTTCTTCGTCAGCATTCCTTGGGATAAATACTCAGGTATGTTACATTGCATAGATTTTGTTAGCAGATCAATAATCCGCAGTTCAAGATCAGCTTACATTGCTCTTCCAAAAAGAAAGATACATAGATGATAGATAGATATGGGATAGACAGATAATACATATATGATAGATAAGAAAGATAAGATTGATAGATTAGATATATCCTAGATAGATACATGATAAATAGAGAGATAGAGATATTGATTGATAGATAGATAGATATACAGATAGATAGATATGGGATAGATCGATCTATAGATTGATAGAAAAGATAAGATAGATAGATTAGATAGATCCTAGATAGATAGAGATCCAAATAGAGCGATAGACAGATAGATAGAGAGAGATAAATAGATAGATAGATGTAATAGCTAGAGAGATAGATAGATAATGGATTGCTAGATAGATAGATAGACAGAGATATAGATAGAGCGATAGATAGAGAGATAGGTAGGTGTATAGCAGATCTGTCACAAGATTTCTCAATTTATGATAGATACATTATTAAGTATAGCTCCTGGATCTGATGAGGCTGGTGTACTTACTTTTAAACCCATATCAGTGGAGCAGTATAATCCTGTTATTAATGTGAGAATTTTATGAGCTCAGATAAAGGGTGAAAGAGCAAATGAGGCTAAATGTATTCAGTCTCGGCTTATGCAACCTAATAGCTGCAGCTTGTATGGAGCAGTGTGAGATCTCAGCAATAGCAAAAAAGAAGGAACACTGTGGGGCTGTCAATGAGGTTAAGTGGTCTGAAATGTAAATTTTAATAGCGTTAGATTGCCATACATTTTCGTAAAGGATTATACAGCCTTTCTGATGTGGCATTCTTATCCAGTCTAAGGCTAGTTTCACACTAGCATTCGGCAGGGCTGGGAATGGCAGCCTACTTCCTTCTTTCTGCTTCTGTTCTGACCTGCATTGAGAGACCTGGCATATCTGCTTAGGCCTCTTTCACACTTCAGTTTTTTGTGTCAGTTATAATCCGCCAAAAAGGAGGACAAGCGGATCTGTTCCTAACTGATGTGAACGGATGCCACAGGATCCGTTTTTTGACGGATCCGCAAAATGAGGAAATTTAAAGGAACCGCTGGCCGGGGAGAGAGAGAGAGAGAGAGAGAATTTCGGGATAAATCAGTGTCTGGAGGATCCGCCGACCAAAAAAACGTTACAAGCTCCGTTTGGAAATCTTTGAGGATGTTGACGGACAGCAACATTATGGCGGATCCACACAAAAACGGATGCAACGGACGGCAATCCGTCAAGATCCGCCTATACTGAAAGTCAATGGGGAAAAAAACGGATCCGCAAAAATAAATTGCGGATCCGTTTTTTTCAAATCCTGGCGGATTTTGATTGATTGTAAAAAACGGAAGTGTGAAAGAGGCCTTACTACAAATCATTGATAACTTTGCTTGTTCTTTTAATCTTTTAATATATTTGATATAATAATAATAATAATAAAACTTTATATATTTTTACAAACCTCAGGTTGCAAAGTGCATGTCACACCAATCTTGGCACTGTCCAATCAAAACGCTGAAAAACAAAACCCAAACTTCTCCCAAAATGCTTAAAAACTTTTCAAAGCCTCCAAAAGAAATTAAAAACATCCAAATAATAAGCATTTCCATCAGCAATTTACACTAGAAAACTTTATGGTTTTGACTGCCTAACAATATCTGTGCAAACCCACTCTTAGGCTTGCTTCACACTTGCGGTGTGCAGCGCTGCGAATGGCAGCCTACTACCTTCCTTCTTCCTCCATTAAGCCCCGCCCACTGCCGCACCTCTTCCTTCAGCTCCAGCTTCAGCGTCAGCATACATCCTCATGGCCTGCGTACCCAATGTTAAAGATAGGGTACGCAGGATGCATGCAGGCGTAGGCGGGTTGCCTACAGTGACAAATTAGGTCATATTTTTGTTTAGAACTCTGGTTATAGAAAATGCACTTGCACTTTATAAACTGATGTACAGAGCTCTATCATGGCCTGCCACCACTTTTTTACTGTTTCTAGCACCTTGCACTTCAGTTATTACATTATCGAAATTTCTGAGGCAAAATTCTTGTACTTATCATAGCACTATGCACTTTACCAATCTATTGCGCACCATTATTATTCATTTGCCCTTAAAATATTGGAATTTTTTGGGAGACTATATAGATCTGCGTTTAGAGACCTGGCTTATCTGTTTGCTACAAATCATTGACACCTTTTGCTTGCACTTTTAATTTTTTCATATAGTAGATGTAATAATAAAGCTTGAATGGAGCCTGTGTGTACAAGGATTTAATATCTCTGGTAGAGTTGCTTCATTCGTACCTTGAAGGTGTTTTGCACATATTCATGACTTAATGTCTTAATTTTTCCAAACTTGAAGCTGAACAGAAAAATATGACTTATGAAGGGCAAAGTGGTTTTCTAATAGAAGAGGGTGGGAAGAGTTTTTCAAGCAATGTTAAGGGAGATTTTGAAGTGGATGTGTTACAGAAAAAAAAACTTCTAAAAAATTCTGTGATCCATTTAATAATGTGAACATTTTGTAGTGTGAAATCTGCTGACAGATCTGCTTTGAGAACTATATGAGTAATTGATCATCAGTGAAATTGATATTTACTTGATGGTGCGATATTGTCTCATTGTAACATGTAAATAGTTATCCCCTGACACGGCACTGTTATATTAATTCTACTATCTGTAGGTATTTTTAGTTTAAAGCCCAGTTAATTGACATTTTCAGCACATAGATCTTCACCTTATTAACTTGATACTTGCTTCCGTCTTAACTTTGGATTGCTCGTGTAATTTTCGGTCTGTGCTCAGAATGTGAGACTAATCTCTGGTAAACATCCGACACTTCTTCAAATACGGCCTACTTGGTTTCATCTTCATGCTGCTGAAAATACATCAGTCGCGGCTTTACTACAAGGCACGTACCTGCAACCCATTCCAAAAGAACACGTTTTAGATCCTGCCTAAAATCTGTCTATTTTCCGCTGAACCCTGGACCTAACACCTTTACTGGCCTGAAATAAGAATTTCTTTTTTTCATACCAGGTGAAGGAAACAGTTCACTGTGTAATATTTTCAGCTATGTTCTGAGTAGGCCTAAGAATTCCATTTCATATTGCGGCAATTAAGTGGCTCTATTATATTACCTTTGCGGATATAACATGCAAGCAGGATTGGTGTGCCCATTTGAGACGGATGTCAGCAAAATGAATAATAATTACATTTAAAATGAAAGACTAGGGAAAAATAGGACAAACGCTAGAGCTGTGCTAATTACCTGCAATTTGCCAGAATCCATTTCAGTCACATTTTATTCAATTGAATGTACATAAAATGCATATATTTATATTACTATAATTATCGTAATATTGCACATATAACCAGTGTTACCACTGGAACTTTATCAGAATTTACCAGAATGAAAGTGACTCATTGCTGAAGTGCATTTAATACTGTTAAAGGCATAGTATGGGAACAGGACTTTCACCCTTTACTATGGTCTTCCTAGTGATTTATAGCATATCTTCAGTGTCCTTCTTAAGGACTTAGAGCGAGGTGGCTGGTGGTAATTGTATCAAATGGGGTTGATTTAGCATTTTCCGTAACAACCATTGACTTAACTGGAAAGAACTGCACTCACCTTTAACATTTTATTCCCAGCCTGTATGATGCAGCCAAATCTATGAGAATTATTTAAAGAGCCCAGTAGAATGAGTTAGTCTTTTAGATGTAGGACGTCTACTGATCAGATATTTATGGCATATCATCTGCACAAGATTGTACTGCAAATCTTGATTGCGTTTAATGCTGTTAATTGCAAGATTGTTGCAATACAGCAGAGCTCAGAGAGCTGCAAAAAATATGTTTACAGAAAACAAATTCTTTTTCTCCTATTCTGTGTTGGTTGCATGTCTCTCATTAGTAATGCTCCCTTTTATTTATAATGAGCTCTGGAGGTGATGTTTTATTCTAGACAACATCCTCTCCAAAGCCTGAAAGAATCATAGAATCGCAGAGTTGGAAGGGACCTCCTGGGCCATCTGGTCCAACCCCCTGCTCAAAGAGATAATTTACATATAAGAAAAATGTTGATTCCTCTGGAATAAGACCTCAGAAGGCAGATATCAAGGTATAATTATATTCAGCTTTCTATGAGGGCTGATCCTACTCACAGATTCCCTTTAAAACTCCTATACTCATGAAGAGAAAGATCTATACTGTCACCTCTCTATTTAAACTTTATGTGAATGCAGGGCATCAAGACTGAGTTTGTGTTGAAATTCATAAAATTACGTAAATTCCCTGCAAATTTGAACAATTTGCAATTTGGTTAGCATAAGTCATCAAAAAATACCCACCACTATTTAACACATTGCCAAAGACTACTTCAAGAGGTAAGGGCTCAAGCGACCTTAGGCGCAGCTATGCAGGTTTTACCAAGATGGCTTGCAGAAATTACAGTATGTCATATGATATAGCGCCACTAATCAGTAGGGACCATAAAACCTGAAGTTGGGAATGCAGCAGTCATTCTGGGGTGTTACAGTCTACACAGAGGACCTCAGAGGACCTCTGATTATAGATAGGGAGAGAAAGGGCTAAAATATTGAACAGCTATTCTAGACAGAGCATAATTGTGCCGCAGCACTCAGGGTTGAATATAGGAATAAACCAAAAACAAAACACAAAACAAATATCCTGGAATAAAAAAGTAAAAAAATATATCGCAAAAATTGCATGAAGGTAGTAATAATAGTAATAAGGGTATTTAGTTAACATAATTTTGATCAAAATAATGTAGAAGCCATCCCGCCACGTCACGGCAACCCTTGTGGGACAGTCCTAACTCTTGTATTTAAAACCTTTCCACTTGTCAAGTGACGTAAATGTGAACAAGGACAGAGGGACTGAACCACCAGTAATAGTGTAGGCCAGACAGGATGGATTTTATTATTATTACTACCTTCATGCAATTTTTGCAATATATTTTTTTACTTTTTTATTCCAGGACATTTGTTTTGTGTTTTGTTTTTGGTTTTCTCTGTGTAAAGGTCATGTGTTCATATGCAATTACATTTTGCATGCACATTAATTTACTTTTTCTGCTCAGAGCCAGTTTCTCATTTGAATATAGGAATAGTAGTCTGTGAATAATAAATATATTCTATTGAAGGAAGAAAGAGAGAGATACAATCATGGCCGAAAGTGTTGGCATCCTTAAAATTATTCCACAAAATGAAAAATATTCAGAATTGAGAGTCCTCAGCGGTTGATACCTTTTAATGGCTAACTGGAGTATTTCTCCCAGAAAATTATTGCATGTACACAAGTTTTGTTATACACATGTTTATTACATTTGTGTGTATTGGAACAACAAAAAATAAGAGGAAAAAAGGCAAATTGGACATAATTTCACATAATTCCCAAAAATGGGCCAAACAAAATGGTTGGCACCCTCAACTTAAAATTTGGTTGCACACCTTTTGGAGTAAATAACTGCGCTCAACGGCTTCATATAACCATCAACAAGCTTCTTAAACCTCTCAGCTGGAATTTTGGACCACTCTTCTTTTGCCAACAGCTCCAGGTCTCTGATATTTGAAGGGTGTCTTGTCACTACAGATGTTCAATGGTATTTAGATCCAGAATCATTGCTTGCCACTTTGCAACTCTCCAGCACTTTATTTCCATCCATTTCTGGGGGCTTCTTGACATATGTTTTTGGTCATTGTCCTGCTGGAAGACCCATGACCTAGGACGCAAAGCACAAGGTCAATACATCCAGTGCCAAAGGCAGCAAAACAAACTCAAAACATCTTTGAACCTCCACCATATTTGACTGTAGGTACTGTGCTTTTTTCTTTGTAGGCATCATTCCATTTGTTGTAAACAGTAGAATGATGTGCTTTACCTCAAAGCTCTATCTTTGTCTCATCTGTCCACAATACGCATTCCCAGATGAATTTTGGCTTACTCGAACACATTTTGGCAAACTTCAGTCTAGCTTTTTTATGTATTTGTGTCAGACATAAAAAAGTTTAATTTCATTCAAATGTTGATGGACAGTTCGCTCTGAAACTGATGCACCCTGATCCTGCAGGACAGCTTGAATTTCTTGAGAACCTAATTGGAACTGCTTATCCAGCAATTTTTCTCCTCCATTTTAACCCAAGGAGATTAGCTACAGTGCCATGGGGAATATTGAAGTGGGATGCTGGGTGAACCCAGTCCACAGGAGCGCAAAGGACAAAGATCTGTTATTAGATAATCTTCGTTTTTTATGGTAACAGTTATATCCATAACGTGTTTTGACAGATTATCAAGCCACCTGAGGAAGACGGAGTTAATCTGTCGAAACATGTTGTGGATAAAACTGTACAGTACAGTGGGAATTTCCCACGCAGCAATGGCATAAAGTGAGACTAGGGACTTTTTTTTTTAAGTGGCGGAGGAATACAGTGCGGAAGGATACCTACCTTCCGTCATTGGATTCCTGCAGCCCGTAGAGAGCGGCAGCATCAGCTGATGCTGCAGTTCTCTACCCAAGATCATCGTGGGACACACTCGTGGACTGCTTCGGATCATGGGTGAGTATTTTTGTGGTTTGTTATGTTAATATTTATTCCGTAAAAGACAATGGCTTCGGGGAACAATGTGACAAGTATTGGTAAGTATGTTACTCTATGTTATATGTACTGTATGTCTATGTATGTATTGTATGAATGTATTGTATGTAGCATGCATGTAGTATGTATGTAGTATGTATGTAGCATGTAGTATGTATGTAGTATGTATGTAGCATGTAGTATGTATGTAGCATGCATGTAGTATATATGTAGTATGTATGTATGTAGCATGTAGTATATATGTAGCATGCATTTAGTATGTATGTAGCATGCATGTAGTATGTAGTATGTATGTAGCATGCATGTAGTATGTATGTAGTATGTATGTAGTATGTATGTGGTATGTATGTAGCATGTAGTATGTATGTAGCATGCATGTAGTATATATGTGGTATGTATGTAGCATGTAGTATGTATGTAGCATGCATGTAGTATGTATGTAGTATATATGTAGTATGTATGTAGCATGTAGTATGTATGTAGCATGCATGTAGTATGTATGTAGTATATATGTAGTATGTATGTAGTATGTATGTAGCATGCATGTAGTATGTATGTAGTATGTATGTAGCATGCAGTATGTATGTAGCATGCATGTAGTATATATGTAGTATGTATGTAGCATGTAGTATGTATGTAGCATGCATGTAGTATATATGTAGTATGTATGTAGCATGTAGTATGTATGTAGCATGCATGTATTATATATGTGGTATGTATGTAGTATGTATGTAGCATGCATGTAGTATGTATGTAGTATATATGTGGTATGTATGTAGCATGTAGTATGTATGTAGCATGCATGTAGTATGTATGTAGTATATATGTGGTATGTATGTAGCATGTAGTATGTATGTCGTATGTATGTAGTATGTATGTAGCATGCATGTAGTATGTATGTAGTATGTATGTAGCATGCAGTATGTATGTAGCATGCAGTATGTATGTAGCATGCATGTAGTATATATGTAGTATGTAGCATGTAGTATGTATGTAGCATGCATGTAGTATATATGTAGTATGTATGTAGCATGTGGCATGCATGTAGTATATGTGGTATGTATGTAGCATGTAGTATGTATGTAGCATGCATGTAGTATGTATGTAGTATATATATATATATTTTTTTTTAAACATTTAACACATTAGCCGGATGATGGGACTACTACTGTCCCATCATTGGGTAATGTGTCAATCACTCTCATGGTAGCAGGCATCGCCAGATGGGACTTGTAGTCCCATCGGACGATGCTTGCACAGACCCCCGGACATCAGCACAGCCACCCGGCAGGCCGGCACAGCCCCCCGGCAGGCCGGTACAGACCCCCACAGGGTGCACAGACCACCGGCAGGCCAGCACAGCCCCCCGGCAGGCCGGTACAGACCCCCACAGGGTGCACAGACCACCGGCAGGCCGGCACAGCCCCCCGGCAGGCCGGTACAGCCCCCCACAGGGTGCACAGACCACCGGCAGGCTGGCACAGCCCCCCAGCAGGCCGGTACAGACCCCGGGCAGTCCACACAGCCCCCCGGCAGGCCGGCAGAGACCCCCGGAAGGCCCGAAATGACGGCGCATCATGATGCGCACACACCGCGCATCATGATGATGTCATTTCGGCTGTCAATCAACTTTGAACTTCCGATGCCGATGCCCGATATTGAAAAAATATCGTAAGTCGGTATCGGAATTCCGATACAGCAAGCATCGGCCGATACCCGATACTTGCGGTATCGGAATGCTCAACACTAACCACAACCTAAAAAAAAAATACAGTGTGCAACAGCACCCTGCAAGCACTAAGGCATATGCTAATCTTGAATATATGAATTACATTAAGTTGCTATTTTAGTAGGGAAACCCATCTATTGTTTTAGCAGGTTGGACCACTTTGAACTTCAGAAATGCAGCTTCACACAAATATAGAATAAGACACTGATATGCTCTGAACAGTCTGTTTTAGGGACTGTGAAGGCCAAAGTAACAAGAAAAAATAGCCGTTGTGTTCCTGGATCCAAATCATAGCTATTTGACCTTTGTACATTGTTCTGCTGATAGTATCCTTCTGCCATAGAATAAACAGGTGTTATGAAGAGTAGAAATGCTTAAGTAAGCCCTAGTGTCAAAATATCCATCCACGGGTATCAAATGACCCAGGAATACAAAAAAAACCCAACACATTCCACATATCATTAGTACTTAAAGTGGCAATTGAGTGAAATAAATAAATTTCTGATAGGTGGGTGTCCAAGAGCTGGGACCCTCACTAATCAGCAGAACAGGGAATTGTTATCGATTCTATTGTGGATTCACATTAAAACTACTTTAGCTTGATTTTATATTATACTCCAATGTAGATTTGAGCGAAACGGGTCGAACAATTTCAAAAGACGCCGACTTTTGGCAAAGTCGGGTTTCATGAAACGAAACCCGACCCTAGGATGAGGTCGGCCACGAGGTCGGCGACTTACGCTCCAAAGTCGCGTTTCAAAAGTTTGTTTTGCGCTCTTTTTCAGCCAATCAGGATCCACGGACACTGTGGGCAACGTGATGACATAGGCAGGGGTCACCACCATCTTTCAGAAGGGCATGCAAGTGATTGGCTTGCTTTGGTGGGCGTCACAGGGGGTATAAAAGGGCGTGCACGCCGACCGCCATCTTACTTCTGCCGATCTCAGTATAGGGAGAGGTTGCTGATTCTGTAGGGAGAGCGTTAGGCAGGGAAGAAGACAAAAAAACTGCTTCTGCTGCTAGCGATTTGGCCTGCACAACACACCAGTCACTGTGTGTGCAGTGCAAGGGGAGGCTATATAGTGGTGTATCAGTGGTGTTGGTTGTTGGGCTGCCTTCTAAGGCTTCCTGACATTCCTGCATTGCTGTTTACCCACTGCTCCGCAAACTGCTTTCTTAAAAGCAATCCAATCTCCCTTATCCTCTAGTCACTTTTGTCACAGCTGTGCCATCGAGCCTGTGACATAGCGCTCAGATATCAGTGGGCCTCACACAATCCAAAAGTGTCCAGTGTCCAAAAGTGTGTGCAGAGATTCAAAATCTCCCTTATCCTCTAGTCACTTTGGTCACAGCTGTGCCATCGAGCCTGTGACATAGCGCTCAGATATCAGTGGGCCTCACACAATCCAAAAGTGTCCAGTGTCCAAAAGTGTGTGCAGATATTCAAAATCTCCCTTATCCTCTAGTCACTTTGGTCACATCTGTGCCATCGAGCCTGTCACATAGCGCTCAGATATTCATTGGGCCTCACACAATCCAAAAGTGTCCAGTGTCCAAAAGTGTGTGCAGAGATTCAAAATCTCCCTTATCCTCTAGTCACTTTGGTCACAGCTGTGCCATCGAGCCTGTCACATAGCGCTCAGATATTCATTGGGCCTCACACAATCCAAAAGTGTCCAGTGTCCAAAAGTGTGTGCAGAGATTCAAAATCTCCCTTATCCTCTAGTCACTTTGGTCACAGCTGTGCCATCGAGCCTGTGACATAGCGCTCAGATATCAGTGGGCCTCACACAATCCAAAAGTGTCCAGTGTCCAAAAGTGTGTGCAGAGATTCAAAATCTCCCTTATCCTCTAGTCACTTTGGTCACAGCTGTGCCATCGAGCCTGTCACATAGCGCTCAGATATTCATTGGGCCTCACACAATCCAAAAGTGTCCAGTGTCCAAAAGTGTGTGCAGAGATTCAAAATCTCCCTTATCCTCTAGTCACTTTGGTCACAGCTGTGCCATCGAGCCTGTCACATAGCACTCAGATATTCATTGGGCCTCACACAATCCAAAAGTGTCCAGTGTCCAAAAGTGTGTGCAGAGATTCAAAATCTCCCTTATCTTCTAGTCACTTTGGTCACAGCTGTGCCATCGAGCCTGTGACATAGCGCTCAGATATCAGTGGGCCTCACACAATCCAAAAGTGTCCAGTGTCCAAAAGTGTGTGCAGAGATTCAAAATCTCCCTTATCCTCTAGTCACTTTGGTCACAGCTGTGCCATCGAGCCTGTGACATAGCACTCAGATATCAGTGGGCCTCACACAATCCAAAAGTGTCCAGTGTCCAAAAGTGTGCGCAGAGATTCAAAATCTCCCTTATCCTCTAGTCACTTTGGTCACAGCTGTGCCATCGAGCCTGTCACATAGCGCTCAGATATCAGTGGGCCTCACACATTCCAAAAGTGTCCAGTGTCCAAAAGTGTGTGCAGAGATTCAAAATCTCCCTTATCCTCTAGTCACTTTGGTCACAGCTGTGCCATCGAGCCTGTCACATAGCGCTCAGATATTCATTGGGCCTCACACAATCCAAAAGTGTCCAGTGTCCAAAAGTGTGTGCAGAGATTCAAAATCTCCCTTATCCTCTAGTCACTTTGGTCACAGCTGTGCCATCGAGCCTGTCACATAGCGCTCAGATATCAGTGGGCCTCACACAATCCAAAAGTGTCCAGTGTCCAAAAGTGTGTGCAGAGATTCAAAATCTCCCTTATCCTCTAGTCACTTTGGTCACAGCTGTGCCATCGAGCCTGTCACACAGCGCTCAGATATTCATTGGGCCTCACACAATCCAAAAGTGTCCAGTGTCCAAAAGTGTGTGCAGAGATTCAAAATCTCCCTTATCCTCTAGTCACTTTGGTCACAGCTGTGCCATCGAGCCTGTCACATAGCGCTCAGATATTCATTGGGCCTCACACAATCCAAAAGTGTCCAGTGTCCAAAAGTGTGTGCAGAGATTCAAAATCTCCCTTATCCTCTAGTCACTTTGGTCACAGCTGTGCCATCGAGCCTGTGACATAGCGCTCAGATATCAGTGGGCCTCACACAATCCAAAAGTGTCCAGTGTCCAAAAGTGTGTGCAGAGATTCAAAATTTCCCTTATCCTCTAGTCACTTTGGTCACAGCTGTGCCATCGAGCCTGTCACATAGCGCTCAGATATCAGTGGGCCTCACACAATCCAAAAGTGTCCAGTGTCCAAAAGTGTGTGCAGAGATTCAAAATCTCCCTTATCCTCTAGTCACTTTGGTCACAGCTGTGCCGTCGAGCCTGTCACATAGCGCTCAGATATTCATTGGGCCTCACACAATCCAAAAGTGTCCAGTGTCCAAAAGTGTGTGCAGAGATTCAAAATCTCCCTTATCCTCTAGTCACTTTGTTCACAGCTGTGCCATCGAGCCTGTCACATAGCGCTCAGATATCAGTGGGCCTCACACAATCCAAAAGTGTCCAGTGTCCACAAGTGTCTGCAGAAATTCAAAATCTCCCCTGTCCTATAGACACCTTGTACCTTGTTTTACATTACTATATACTTTGTTGGATTTTGTCTACATTTCTACCAAAAATGAGGAAGGCTGGTGGAAGAGGCTGTGGAATTGGGCGGGGGTTGGCAGCTGGTAATGATGGTGTTGGTGGTGGATCTGATGGTAGTGGCAAGAGCAAAATAGGACCGAATGCAGGAGGTGTTGAGCCTGCGTCATCGTCTGGCTACATAAGGCCTCGAACGCTTAGTTTTCTAGGAGTTGGCAAACCGCTTTTAAAGCCAGAGCATCAGGAAAAAGTTTTGTCTTACATTGCTGACTCAGCCTCCAGCTCTATCGCCTCCTCTTCTTCAGTTGTAAAAAGTAAAAGCACTGAGTCGTCATTGGAGGCTCATGTTCATGAACCACACCTTTCCTTGTGTCCTTCACCCCAACCAAGATTGAAGGATGACGCAGGCCATACTACTGATTACTCCATGGAGCTGTTTTCACATACCATGCCTGGATTATAAAGTCAAATGGTGAATTACCCAGGCCAAGATGAATCTGACATGGAGTGCACTGATGCACAGCCGCTGATGGATGATTCTGCTGGTACATTCACTCAGAGCACTACATTGTTCGCGCAGTGTACAGAGCCAGATTCTGACCCTGATGAGACTGAGGTGCCCCTTCCCGCACACTATACCACCATACACGGTGACACAGAGGAAGGTGCACATGACATAGAAGAGGAGGTGATGGATGACCCAGTTGTTGACCCAGATTGGCATCCATTGGGGGAAGAGGGTGCTGCTTCCAATAGCTCAGATGAGGAGCATCCACAGCAGACATCGACATCGCAACAGCTGTTATCTGGCAGGCTCGTAGCACTCCAAAGACAGGTTTCAAACATCAAAAGAGTTGCTGGACAGCTTGTCCAGAGGGTCAAAAGATCACAGCGTGCTAGGCCGCAAAATGTCTGCCAAAGTAGGAAGAGTGCAGTGTGGCACTTTTTTGAACAAAATCCTCATGATCAGGCCAAGGTTATCTGTAAGAAGTGCGCAAAGACCTTTAGCCGAGGGAAAAATCTGAAAAATTTGAATACCAGTTGCATGCTTAGACATTTAACCAGCATGCACTTGCAAGCGTGGACAAAACACCAAACCTCAAGTGCCACATGTGCAACTGATCACAACGAAGGTAGTCAGCAATGCTACATTGTTTCCCCCACTGTAAGCCCACCGGTTAGCACAGCAGCAAATGTTGAGGTGTCGTTGCAAGGCCACAGCAGTCAGGGAATCCCACTGTTATATCAACGAAAGAGTGATTCTAGGCCATCAGAAAGAACACCAACTCCATCACCATCATCAACCCTCTCTCAGTCCGCCCTGTCCACCGCTACTTCCACCATATGCAGCTCTCAAGTCCAGCTCACCCTCCCAGACACTATGAGTAGGTCAAGAAAGTACTCAGTCTCTCATCCGCGTACACTGGGTTTGAACGCCCACATTGCCAAACTAATCTCGTTTGAGATGATGCCCTTTCGGTTGGTGGAAAGCACAGCTTTCCGCGAACTCATGGCCTATGCAGTACCACGCTATGACCTACCCAGTCGCCACTTCTTCTCTCGCAAAGCCATCCCAGCCCTCCACCATCATGTGAAAGACCGCATTGTCCATGCACTCAAGCAGTCAGTGAGCGGAAAGGTGCACCTCACAACTGATGCATGGTCCAGTCGGCATGGCCAGGGCCGTTACGTGTCCATCACTGCGCACTGGGTTAATGTGGTGGATGCAGGGTCCACAGGGGACAGCGGTGGTGGGACAGTGCTGCCTAGCCCACGGTATAGGAAACAGTTGGCTGTAGGCGTTCGACCCTCCTCCTCCTCCTCCTCCTCAAGAAGCGAAAGCTCGTCCACAGAGCGCAGTCGTACGAGCACTCCATCTGCAGCTGCCACTGTTGCACACGATATGTCCCCCTATCGAGCAGCTAGTGGAAAGCGTCAGCAGGCTGTGTTGCAGATGATGTGTTTGGACAACAGACACACCGCCGAGGTGCTGGCCGAGAACTTGAAGCGACAAACTGACTCATGGCTGGGCAGTGTACATCTTGAGGCAGGCAAGGTAGTTAGTGATAACGGCCGTAATTTTGTGGCAGCCATAGCCCTTTTAAAACTCAGCCACATACCTTGCTTGGCTCACACCTTGAACCTGGTGGTGCAGTGCTTCCTCAAAAATTATCCGGAGTTAACAGCCCTGCTCCAGAAGGTGCGAAGACTGTGCGCGCACTTCCGCCGGTCGCCTGTACACTCTGTTCATATGCAGAAGCTGCAGCGATTGCTCCACCTTCCCAACCACCGCCTCATTATCGACATTGCAACAAGGTGGAACTCGACCCTGCACATGGTGGAGCGGCTGTGCGAGCAGAGGCAGGCCATAATGCATTTGTGGGAGGATACACGGCCAGGCACTTTGAGAGCAGACATGGAGTTGACAGGTGTGCAGTGGTCGAAGCTGAAAGACCTCTGTAAAGTCCTTCAGTGTTTTGAGGAATGCACACGGCTGGTAAGCGCAGACGACGCCATCCTAAGCATGAGCATCCCACTTATGCGTCTGCTCATGCAAACTTTGACGCACCTTAAGGAGCAGGCGTCTGCAGCCAATGTTGATGAGGAGGAAGAGGAGGAGGGAATCCTTGATGACATTCAGCCATTGTCTGCTCAAGGAACTCTCCTGGACGAGGTGGAGGAAGAAGAGGAGGAGGAGGATGATGATGGGGATGATTACTTAGGGGAGGAGGATGCATCTCGTGGGGCAAGTGAAAATGTTGGCGTGGCAAGGTCTGGTACAGGGTTTGTGCGTGACTGGAGGGATGTGGATTTGCCAGAAAGTGCTCCTCCACCCAGCACTCGCAGTGCATCATTGACACCGGGAACATTGGCCCACATGTCAGATTATGCCTTGCAGATCGTAAAAAGGGACCCCCGCATTGCCAAAATGATGAACGATGACGACTACTGGTTGGCCAGCATCCTGGATCCACGCTATAAAGGCAAATTACAAAACATCATGCCACAGGAGAACCTTGACCTAATATTGGCTAATAAACAAGCAACTCTGGTAAATCGGTTGCTTGAGGCATTCCCAGCACACAGCAGCGGTGATGGTTCTCACACGAGCCGTACGGGCCGGGGGCAGCTTGGCAGAGGTGTTCGTGGTGCACACAGCAGAAGTGGCGTTGGAGACAGGGGTTTCATGACAATGTTGTGGACTGATTTTTCAAATACCGCTCACACAACTGGTAATACTGCATCGATGGAAAGTGACAGGAGACAGCAGTTGTCAACTATGGTTACAAACTACTTTTCCTCCCATATCGATGTTCTCCCACACAGGTCATTCCCCTTTGACTATTGGGCCGCTAAACTGGACACCTGGCCTGAATTGGCCCAATATGCCTTACAGGAGCTCGCTTGCCCAGCTGCAAGTGTGCTATCGGAAAGAGTCTTCAGTGCAGCTGGATCAATCCTGACAGAAAAAAGGACCCGTCTGTCAACCCAAAATGTGGATGATCTAACCTTCATTAAAATGAACCATGCATGGGTTTCCAAGGATTTTGTCCCACCTTCCCCTGATGACACATAGATGAACCATGCATGGGTTTCCAAGGATTTTGTCCCACCTTCCCCTGATGACACATAGGGTGACAGAAAAATGGCTTGCTTTGTTCCACTTCTTCCTGGGACTTCACCTATTTCGCCTTTTGCATCAGCTGAATGTCCAACATCAACATATGCCACTTTCTAAAACTCCCTAACTGTGCTGCCTCCCCCCCAATGGCCGGGGTCACCACCTAGCGCACGACACCGTGCGAGTGCCGTTGCCCTGGACAGGTGGGTAGGCCGACTCTTGGGCGCGGGCACTGGCACAGGGTCCCTCATAGTGCAATCAAGTGTCTCTGACGGAGGTGGTGCACACCCGCCGTCAGACACACCGCTGTGCTATGAGGGGCCCAGTGCCAGTACCGACGCCCACGAGTGGGCCCCCCTTGCTTGGGCAGGGCCCCAGCATTTGCAATCTTTACCTCTCCCTGCTCCTCCGCTGTGTAATCTGGGCCGTCAAATCCATACTGTGCCTGACACCGTCTGAGCCTGCCTCCTGATGTATAGATATATATTTTGAATGTGTACGCTATCCATACATGTTATCTGGGGATACGGTACCCTTTCTAACCTTTGTGCAATCACGTGCAATCCATACTGGGCCTAACACCGTCTGAGCCTGCCTCCTGAGACATATATTTTGAATGTGTACGCTATCCATACATGTTATCCGGGGATACGGTACCATTTCTAACCTTTGTGCAATCACGTGCAATCCATACTGGGCCTAACACCGTCTGAGCCTGCCTCCTGAGACATATATTTTGAATGTGTATGCTATCCATACATGTTATCCGGGGATACGGTACCCTTTCTAACCTTTGTGCAATCACGTGCAATCCATACTGGGCCTAACACCGTCTGAGCCTGCCTCCTGAGACATATATTTTGAATGTGTACACTATCCATACATGTTATCGGGGGAAACGGTACCCTTTCTAACCTTTGTGCAATCACGTGCAATCCATACTGGGCCTAATACCGTCTGAGCCTGCCTCCTGATGTATAGACATATATTTTGAATGTGTACGCTATCCATACATGTTATCTGGGGATACGGTACCCTTTCTAACCTTTGTGCAATCGCGTGCAATCCATACTGGGCCTAACACCGTCTGAGCCTGCCTCCTGAGACATATATTTTGAATGTGTACGCTATCCATACATGTTATCTGGGGATACGGTACCCTTTCTAACCTTTGTGCAATCACGTGCAATCCATACTGGGTCTAACACCGTCTGAGCCTGCCTCCTGAGACATATATTTTGAATGTGTACGCTATCCATACATGTTATCCGGGGATACGGTACCCTTTCTAACCTTTGTGCAATCACGTGCAATCCATACTGGGCCTAACACCGCCTGAGCCTGCCTCCTGAGACATATATTTTGAATGTGTACGCTATCCATACATGTTATCCGGGGATACGGTACCCTTTCTAACCTTTGTGCAATCACGTGCAATCCATACTGGGCCTAACACCGTCTGAGCCTGCCTCCTGATGTATAGACATATATTTTGAATGTGTACGCTATCCATACATGTTATCTGGGGATACGGTACCCTTTCTAACCTTTGTGCAATCACGTGCAATCCATACTGGGCCTAACACCGTCTGAGCCTGCCTCCTGAGACATATATTTTGAATGTGTACGCTATCCATACATGTTATCCGGGGATACGGTACCCTTTCTTATCTTTGTGCAATCACGTGTAATCCATACTGGGCGTGAGAACGGCTGGCGAGCTGTTAAGCAAGCTACAGCACCTGTGGTTTGCACACGTAAGTTTTTCATTTTTTCAGGAATGACGGTTAGGCCTAATTCCGGAACTGCGGTTGACCTGCACTTACTGGGAAATCATTGTTCGCGGGTAATAATTGTAATCAGTGATCCCCATCACTAATGTTGTTCAGCGGGTTATCTGCACCTGTAAGCGACAAACGCTGGCCTTTTCAGTGTAGCGCACATGCAGCCACGGACATGTAAGGGCATGACACACCAGTTATTGGCCAATCTCATGTGCCAGAGCCTCACGTGTCCCTCTAATAAGCCGGACTCGGACCGCGGGGCATGACGGAGTCTCGTTCGTTAACGGAATTAAGCTTGCAATGTGTGCATCTGTTCTGTAGCTGGCATGGTTGAGGTTTCCCAGGTGGAGTCGAATTTAACCGTAGGCTCCACTCCTGGTGGTGCCCTTCTGGACATTCCTTTAAGGTTCAACTTTGCAACCATACTGCCCACGTAAAACAAACACTTTGCCTTCATGAACGCTGTTTGGAGGGTCATGACTCGTGGGAATAATGCCGCCCAATCAGTTAACCTGCTAGAGAGATCCTTCGTTGCTCCCAAGCATGACATCACACTCCCTAGGAAGAAGGTAATGCCACTGTGGCGACCGTACTCCTGGGGGCGACACAAGTGCACTGATGCCCAGCCACTGCTCGATGAATCTGCTGGTACATTGACCCAGACCACTACATTCCCCTCGCACGCTACCCGGCCTGAATCTGACCCTGATGAAACTCAGGTTACCCTTCCTATATACAGTTCCATCTTACACGGTGACAAAGAGGAAGCTGCAGATGAAAGTGCAGGTTCGGCCCACCCGCCATCAGACACACCACCGTACTATCAGGGGCCCTGTGCCAGTGCCGTCACCAACGAGTGGGCCCCCCCTGCTTGCCCAGGATCACAGCACTTGCAAAGTTGAAATACTGTGCAGTGAGATGGAAGATGGGGACGGCGAGGAGTCTAGACTAGTACAGGGATTCCCTAGCGAGGAGACTTATTTGATTGTTTTCAATGTTGGGACAGCAATTTTTGGGGAGCACTATACTCTGGAGAATGATAGATGGGTCCCACCATACACTGGAACATTCCAAAGGTGGACATCAGACACTGGAGCAGCATTTACAGGGCCCATTATACACTAGAGCATTAGAAATGGGGCCCATTATGTTTGGAGCATTATTTGGGCCCATAAGACAGTGGAGCTTCATCCATGGGGACCAACATATACTGTAGCATTATGTGGAGCTTATCATATACTGTTTCAAACATTATATGGGACCAATAATTCTGTATGGAGAAATAGATGGGCCTCGTCATGAGATGTAAAAAGTGAGGTATTTTTCATTGTACTATACCGCTATTTCTCTGCCGTATCGGAGCATGATGAGTTGTGGTATGTGTTAAAGGGGCGCTCTTTCGCCCAGGGCACATGAAAACCTGGAGCCAGCCCTACCCCCCCCACAACTTTAGCCAAATAACCCCCATTTTTCAGTGCGTAACTTGTATTATGAAGTTAATTAAGGTTGACAAGCTTAAGTAAGAAGAATTGATGCTTTTGGCATCTGGGATAAGTGAAGAGTCTCCGCGAGCTCAACGATCACTGGGTTTTGGCCGTTGCAGCTGAAAAGAGGAAATTGGAAAACCAGGGGAAGAGTCTTGAGGAGATCATTTGCATATTCCCAGTGCCTTCTGGGATAAGTGAAGAGTCTCCGCGAGCTCAACAATCACTGGGTTTTGGCCGTTGCAGCTGAAAAGAGGAAATTGGAAAACCAGGGGAAGAGTCTTGAGGAGATCATTTGCATATTCCCAGTGCCTTCTGGGATAAGTGAAGAGTCTCCGCGAGCTCAACGATCACTGGGTTTTGGCCGTTGCAGCTGAAAAGAGGAAATTGGAAAACCAGGGGAAGAGTCTTGAGGAGATCATTTGCATATTCCCAGTGCCTTCTGGGATAAGTGAAGAGTCTCCGCGAGCTCAACGATCACTGGGTTTTGGCCGTTGCAGCTGAAAAGAGGAAATTGGAAAACCAGGGGAAGAGTCTTGAGGAGATCATTTGCATATTCCCAGTGCCTTCTGGGATAAGTGAAGAGTCTCCGCGAGCTCAACGATCACTGGGTTTTGGCCGTTGCAGCTGAAAAGAGGAAATTGGAAAACCAGGGGAAGAGTCTTGAGGAGATCATTTGCATATTCCCAGTGCCTTCTGGGATAAGTGAAGAGTCTCCGCGAGCTCAACGATCACTGGGTTTTGGCCGTTGCAGCTGAAAAGAGGAAATTGGAAATTTGGCTCATCTTTCATCGTTTTTAAGAAATCTCAAGATGGAAGAGGCCAGGAGCCATTTGGTGAGCTGCATTTCTTGCTACATGTTCACAGATTTACCAGTGGAAAAGCCAAACTTCACATGCAACAAATGCAAGCTTGTGTCCCTGTTGGAGGAAAAGTTGCAAAATCTCGAAGAGAGGTTAGCTACGTTGAAGATCATTAAGGAAGGTGAAGAGTTCTTGGACAGAGCAGAATTATCTCTTCATGTTACAGAAAGAGAAGAAATTCGAAGTGCACCTGAAGAAACAGAGGAATGGAGACATGTGACCCAGAGAAGCAGGAGGATCAGGAGGCAGTCAGCACCCATACTGCTCAGGAACCAGTACCAGGCTCTCACGCAGGAAAACGATGAAGAAATACATCAGGATAAGACTTTGCCAACAAACAGCAACCTTGTACGCCCTCAGAGTCCTCCTGGATGGAGAAAGAAAAATGTTGTGAAGAAGAAACGGAGAGTGGTGGTCATGGGGGATTCCCTGCTGAGAGGAACAGAGGCCGCTATCTGCAGACCGGATATAACTACAAGAGAAATGTGCTGTCTTCCAGGTGCAAAAATTAAAGATGTGTCTGACAGGATATCAGGACTCTTCAGACCTACAGATGACTACCCATTCCTGCTACTACATGTGGGGACAAATGACACCGCAAGAAACGACCTGGAAATCATCTGCAGAGACTTTGAAGACTTAGGCAAGAAAGTGAAAGAACTGGGAGCGCAGGTGGTCTTCTCTTCCATCCTCCCAGTGGATGGCCATGGAACAAGGAGGTGGAATAAGATTCTGCAGGTGAACAACTGGCTACGTCGATGGTGCCGTCAGCAACGATTTGGATTTCTGGATCACGGAGTGAACTACTTATACGATGGACTACTTGCTAGAGATGGGGTGCACCTTACGAAGACTGGAAAGCATGTATTTGGAAGTCGCCTTGCTACACTTGTAAGGAGAGCTTTAAACTAGAACAACATGGGAAGGGAAGCAAAAGACCAGAAAAAGCCATACACCTGACAAATGCTATTGAGAACTCTGCTATTAGAAGTGGAAAGGAAGAACAAAGACGAAAGAATCTAATTAATAAAAATAATGGAGAAAGAGAAACCAATCACAAACTAAAATGTTTCTATACTAATGCACAAAGCATGGGCAACAAACAAGGAGAATTGGAACTACTAACAAAGGAACAGAAATATGATGTAATTGGAATCACTGAAACTTGGTGGGACAATACACATGATTGGAATACAAGACTAGAAGGATACAACTTATTTGCAAGAAATAGACTTGATAAACGAGGAGGGGGTGTCGCATTGTATGTTCGAAACGCGTATATCTGCACAGAGATTGAAGCTTCAGAGACTGGGAGTTCTGTGGAAACTGTTTGGGTAAGAATACAAGGACAGAACAATGGAAAGGACACCATTGTAGGCATTTACTACAGGCCGCCTGTGCAAGCCGAAGATATAGATGAACTCTTTATGCATCAGATGGCCAAGTTCTCCAAAAAATATGACATAGTTGTCATGGGAGATTTCAACTATCCAGACATTTGTTGGGAATCTCTCTCAGGCAAAACTAACAGGTCAAGGAAATTCTTATCCTCTCTTGCTGACAACTTTATCTTCCAAAAGGTAAGGGAGAAAACAAGGGGAACTGCTACCTTGGATCTAATCCTTATAAACAGGGAGGAAATGGTTGAGGAGGTGAAAGTGGCTGGGACCCTAGGAGGTAGCGACCATGCTATTTTAGAATTTTGGATTACTAGAGGTGGAAGACCTGTGAAGACTCAGACGTCAAGGTTAGATTTCAGAAAGGCAGATTTTAAGGGATTCAGAAAGAGAATTGGAGGGATCCAATGGCTGGATATCCTTAAAGACAAAAATGTCCAGGAAGGATGGGAAATCTTGAAAAATGAAATTCTCAAAGCACAGTTGTTAACAATTCCGAAAAGAGGGAAGAATAGGAAGCATTTAAGGAAACCAGGATGGATGAACACAGAACTTAAGCACATGCTAAAAAGGAAGAAAAAAATGTTTATAAAATGGAAAGAGGGAGGCATATCTAAAGAAGAATATAATGCTGTCAGCAGAACCTGCAGGGCACAAATCAGATTAGCTAAAGCTGAAAATGAACTGAGGCTTGCAAGAGATGTCAAAAGCAATAATAAAGGATTTTGGGGATATGTCAAAAGTAAAAGAAAAGTCAAAGATGCTATAGGATTTTTACAGGATGAAAATGATGAAATGGTAAGACAGGATGTTGAGAAGGCTGAACTTTTAAATTCCTATTTTGCATCTGTTTTCTCTCAGAAAGGAAATGCAACATCAACTGTTATTCACTGTCCTATTAAGGGAATAGAAGAATCCAGGATATCTATAAACAGAAAGATAGTGAGGAAACACTTAGCTAACCTAAATGAATTCAAGTCTCCAGGTCCAGATGAATTACACCCCAGAGTACTGAAGGAGATAGCAGAAGAAATTTTTGAACCCCTCTCCATAATCTTTGAAAATTCTTGGAGAACAGGAGAAGTGCCAGAAGACTGGAGAAGAGCAAATGTTGTTCCTATCTTCAAAAAGGGGAAGAAGGTGGACCCAGGCAACTATAGGCCGGTGAGTCTGACTTCTATACCAGGAAAGATCTTTGAACAAATTATTAAACAACATGTATGTCAATACCTGGATAAGAATGAAGTGATTAAACAGAGTCAGCATGGGTTTGTAACTAATAAGTCATGTCAGACTAACTTAATTTCCTTCTATGACGGTATCACTGATTGGGTGGATCAAGGAAATGCTGTAGATATAGTATATCTTGACTTCAGCAAAGCATTTGACAAAGTCTCTCATACAATCCTTATTGAAAAAATGACTAAGTATGGAATGGACAAGGCAACTGTTAGGTGGATTCATAACTGGCTTAGTGATCGGACCCAAAGAGTGGTCGTAAATGGCTGCACATCCAGTTGGAAGAATGTCTCAAGTGGGGTACCACAGGGCTCTGTCCTGGGCCCTGTATTGTTCAACATCTTTATCAACGATTTAGATGAAGGAATTGAGGGTAAACTGATTAAATTTGCTGATGACACAAAGCTAGGAGGGATAGCTAATACTAGAGAAGAGAGAGAGAGGATTCAAAAAGATTTAAATAAACTGGAGAAGTGGGCAGCAACTAACAGAATGGTTTTTAACAGGGAGAAATGCAAAGTACTACATCTGGGCAATAAAAATGAAAAAAGCATATATAGAATGGGAGGAATAGGGATAAGTGACAGCACATGTGAAAAAGACTTGGGTATACTAATAGATCACAGACTGAATATGAGTCAACAGTGTGATGCAGCAGCAAAAAAGGCAAATGCAATTCTAGGATGTATTAACAGAAGCATACAGTCTAGATCACGTGAAGTCATTATTTCCCTCTACTCCTCTTTGGTCAGACCTCATCTGGAATATTGTGTCCAGTTTTGGGCACCACATTTTAAAAAAGACATCAACAAACTGGAGCAAGTTCAGAAAAGAGCGACCAGAATGGTGACCGGTCTGCAAACCCTGTCTTATGAGGAAAGGTTGCAGGATTTGGGAATGTTTAGTTTGCAAAAGAGAAGACTGAGAGGAGACTTAATAGCTGTCTACAAATATCTAAAGGGATGTCACATTGTAGAAGGATCAACTTTATTCTCATTTGCACAAGGAAAGACTAGAAGCAATGGGATGAAACTGAATGGGAAGAGACACAGATTAGATATTAGAAAAAACTTTTTGACAGTTAGAGTGATCAATGAGTGGAACAGGCTGCCACGAGAAGTGGTGAGTTCTCCTTCAATGGAAGTCTTCAAACAGAGGCTGGACAGACATCTGACTGGGATGATTTAGCGAATCCTGCTTTGAGCAGGGGGTTGGACCAGATGGCCCAGGAGGTCCCTTCCAACTCTACGATTCTATGATTCTATGAAATGGGCACTGTAGGTGTGTTTCCTGTCCTCCTCTCACTGCCGACTTTTATTCCCCATTGACTTACATTGGGTTTCGTGTTTCGGGACGACCCCGACTTTTCCCTATAATCGGACGATCTTGCTCGACCCGACTTTTGGAAAAGTCGGGTTTCACGAAACGAAACGCGACCCTAAAAAACCAAAAGTCGCTCAACTCTACTCCAATGTCTAATTCCCATACAGGGAAGCTTCCAAAGGGAAGGCATCTGATAGAGAGGCCATTCAGTGTATTCTTAACTGCATTACTGCTATATGTAAATGAAGACATTTGTTTTATTAGCTCATATTTTGATCAAGATGTATGCTCCCAGCTGCCAGAAAAAAGTGGTGCTCATTAGGAGCCTTATATTGTTTTAGTGTGACTATTTTGCTTTCTCTGCATTTATTAGTGCAGTGGGATAATAATCCATTATAATTTTTATTTATTGCTTTGTTGCTCTAAAGTCAGATCCACCCTGATCAACAGGTTATCACTTATTACGGGAAAAGTGATAAATTGTTTCCACCGTACAACCCCTTTAACCTCCACTCGCCTAACTGCATTGTTATTATAATTAAATTAATACATTTGAGGTTGTTAGGTCATATTTTGATCAGGTTGTATGTGACAAGCTTCCAGATAGAGGCGACCTCATAAAGTGGGACCCTGCTTCATATTTCTTTGGTGGGCCTGTTTTGTTTTCTTTGCATTTAACAGTGCAGTGGGACAATTAATTGATTATCAATATATTTATAGCCTTTGTAAGGAAATTTGCGTTTGAATCATCTTGTTTACATGTATAAATACCACAGGAAAATTCAGCCTTGAGTATTTGACCTTGATGCTTTAAATTATATAAAAGCATGGTGTACACTTGTTTGCCTTTGAACGGTCAATTAAAATGCTTTTTTAATGTGGTTATTTTATTTCTGGCACTGTAATTAAATCTGCAAATGTCTGTACAAATGAAGTTTTTGTCACAAAGTCAGCAGAAAAAAAATAACCTGAAAATCAATTGGTTTATATTACTGTATATTTACATGTGTAATCAGGACATGCAGTGTATATTATCTGATATAACTTGCTTATCATATATTCTTGTTTGTCATATCAGCTCACCTGCTAGTTGACTGTAGTCTTAAGTCCATTGAGTTTAACCTATAGAAAAATCTCTTAAAGGATCAGTGAGCACCAAATGCTCTTCACTCCAGCAAGTATTCTATGCTCCTAGCTTAGCGAATAGTCTTAAATAGTTGGTCCACTACTTTAACATTCATGACATATCCTATTGATTTGATTAGGGGGCAGATATGCAATACCTGGCCATGGCCTCTATCAGTAGATGTAGCAGATCCATAACTGAGCCCTTCTGGCCGCTGCCGCCACCGAGAACAGCTGATCTGCTCAGGTGCCGGATGTTGAACCCCCACCGGTAAGACACTGATGCACAATCCTAAGGATAGTTTATCAATGCTAAAGCGGTGGACAACCTGATTAACCTGACCTCCCTAAATACAAGATCTTTTTCAATTTCTGCTGTCATGCATTTGTTCCTAGCCTTATAGTTTTAAACCTGCTTGTTTTCTTCACCTTGACCGTTCTCTATCTGACCACATTTCTTGCCTTCTGCAAATTAGCTCTAAGAGTTACCAATGTTTCAGTTGCTATACAAGCATAGCTCTAGGGATGGTGAACTGTTGATTTAATGTGGAAAAGTACATAATCCCTTGCGGAATTAAGTACAAAGAATGGACAATCCCTTAGATTCCACAGCCTGATTTAGCCTTAACCTAGAAATTCTGTGATGCCAATTGACTGTCATTACAATTGTCAAGCAGCAACATTATTGCTCTTGTCGTGGTGCCAAGCCATATAAGCTTGGTAAGATAAAATATTTGCGGATCTTATAGCAATCAAAAGCTATACCTCTTTTAATTAAAATTAACTGTTCAAACCATACACAGCATCTTGTCGAGGACATTGCCCTAATAAACATCATATCTTTAGTCTCCCAATCCATGGCTGAGTGTTAGGGCTGGCGGAACGCACCAAATAATAAAATAATAGTAAGGTGCATTCGCAGCCCGGTGTCCACCATGCAGGGGTGGTAAACTGCTGCTTAGTAATGGTGGAAGTGTAAAGCGGTATACAAGAGGTCACACGTGGGTTAACGCCACCCAGTGTGAACAGGGCGAACTCTGTTACCTCACAGAGCCGCACTACCGCAGAACACAAATGCCGAAGCCTGTTTAGCTCACAGAGCTCGGCAACGGAGCTCATAGAATGTGGTCACAGAACTCTGCCCCAAGGACACTGGGTCAGAGTCCCTCTAGACCTTCTGAGCATGTGGCGTCGCACCTGCGAAAACCACTGTAGACACTGACTATGGTGGAGTGTCGAGTACGTGCACATGGCGTGCAGAGCCACCGGTGTACACTGATGCCAGTCTCAGACTCTGCCTCTACCTACACCTAAGCCTGGGCGCTTAACAGGCTAGGCTGCACAACACATGCGTACCAAGGGTAGGGGTTTCTTAATGAGTCATTCACCAGAGACATTCATACATGCATGCAACACTCACTCCTCATAGTCTGGTAATGCAGTCTATACTAGCGCATGACCTTTTATAGCAGCGTCCTTCCGGGACCTTCCTGATGGTCCAATCCGAGCTGGAGAAGGACCTGAGCATGTGGCCTCCGATCTCCAATGAGAGATCATCCCACGGGCATGTTCAGTGGATCGAAAGGAGGACTTAGTCCCTGGAGTAGCTCGCTGCTGACCAGCATGCATTGCTATAGCTGGACCAGAGGTGGCAGCAGCAACCAAACCCACAGAGCTGGTCTAAGCAGAGCGCTGGGATTGACGAGTCTGCTGAGCAGCCTCCTCTGCGGCCGGAGAGGAATGAGAGACTGCCGAATGCAAGGCTCGGGATTCCTGCTGTGCAGCGACAGGAACCCGACGCCTAACACTGAGTTTGCCAGAAAATGTTCTTTATTCAGGTATTGACGCTTGATGGAAAACAACAATTTCACCACTATCTTTTGGTGTTTTTTTGCCATAAACTGTGCAGTACAAACGACATGTTAAAGCGGTTTTCCAGTACTCAGAGAAGCCCTTCTCCTATCCCTTTTTAAAATATAAGCATCCTATAACCACCTCTGAGGTCAGTGCCATTCCAACTATGTCAGCACCAAGTCTCCTAGGTTTGCGTGACATTTTTATGCCACACGCACCCTGCAGATAAAGAGTGGCCACCTCACTCACTTTTTCGGACGTAACTGACATCAAGAGGAGGATAAATATCAGTAACTCTGACTTTTTCCGAGTTTAGTCCAAAGGAAGTGAGAGTGATGTGGACTCTGATTGGCTGCAGAGCTCATGTGACACAACAATGTCACACTAGAGCCAAAGCCGACATAGCTGGTGGTGGCATCGGAGGTGCACATAGGTTGTATTAAGAAGGGGTTGCTGAGTAATAGGCAACTTTTTTTAACTCTATTTTATTAATTGGAACATTTTCAGGGAAGCCAAGTAAATTTTGAACTATTTACTTTTACTAGAGGGAATGAGGAAAAATAGCAGTTACACCACTGATTTTCTGCATTTGTTTTCACGCATGACACTTTCTAACTAATGTGCTTTGGTACAATTATGGAGGGACTTTATATTAATTTTTTTACTTTACTATTTTCAAAAATGATTTTAGTTGTATTTTTTACATGATCTTAATTTAATTACAATATCTAAATTGTTAAATGGACCGATCTGGAACTTTCCACTTACTTTTGTCTAAGAAAGTCTAAACTGAGCAGAGGATGGATTGTCACTTCTTAATGGAAAGTGGCACATCTACTAAGATGTAAAAATTTAGTGCTGTGACATGAAACGGTTATTATAAAAAGTTGATTTTGGCAATAAGTCATATTCTGGCTATAGGCTCCACCATGATATTAAGAGTAGCATATTTCTTGTATAATATTACTTTTATGCACGACTATAATATAATACAAAGTACATTTAGTTCTATAATAGAGGAAGAATGTAAGTACAATCAATTATCTATTGTAACGTATCTCAATGACTTTAAATGGCCTTCATGACTACATAATAAGAGCATTTACCTGTATGGGTGCTATACACCTACATGCAATTTTATTTCCACCAAAGGTATTCTTCATTTTCACCGGTTATAAAACTCTAAAAATGGTTTATAGACATTTTTCACAGTTACATATTTTTGTATAATATAATAGACGTCTAGAACATAATGAAATCCAAAATTTGAGGAACCTTGTTAAAAATAGAAACTCATATAGCCATTTTATTACCCTAGCAACAATTGGACTGCAAATGAATACAACTTTTGGTATTAGCATAAAATGAAATATATGCAGTTCCTCAGCTGTCAAGTTGAAACACATTTTCGTACAAAAGGCTTCATTTAGCATTTAGTGGGTTATTTTTCATCTTTCTTAACACTGCATTTTCATATTCTTTATCAATTCCTTCAGCTATCAAGAGATAATCCCGCCTTCATTATTATTCTGATTATTCCCATACGTTCGCTGTACCTTTTCGACGGACTTCTGGATCTGACGTTTTGGTTGATCTTCGAAATAACTGCTACATTATCAGTTTGTTTAAAGTATTATATGCTAACTAGATTATGGCCCGATGCTATCGCATCGGGAGGATGCGATAGCATCACACCTCTTGCCATGTCAACCCTCAACACACACACTCCTCAACACACACTCCTCTCACCTTTCACCATCTCCACTCACTCTTTCACTCCATATACGACCCCTTCTCTCACTCCGTCTATCATACTCACGCCATCATCGCCGCTGCTCCACGATCCCCGACATCTTCTTCCGCCGGCGCCATCCTGGATCCAGACGTTGTCCATGCCGGCGACATGTTCTTGCGGCGACGCCATCTTGAGTATCGTGAAATCCCGCGATAGTCAAGATAGCGTCGCCGGAAGAACATGTCGCCGGCGTGGACGACGTCGGGATCCAAAATGGCATCGGCGAAATCTCGCGAGTTTTCGCCGATGCCATTTTGGATCCCGACGTCATCCTCGCCGGCGACATGTTTTTGCGGCGACGCCATCTTGACTATCGCGGGATTTCGCCGATCCAAAATGGCGTCGCCGCAAGAACATGTCGCCGGCGTGGACGACATCGGGAGTCAAAATGGCGTCGGCGTAATCTCGCGAGATTTCGCCGACGCCATCTTTTTGGATCCCGAGTCGTCCACGCCAGCGACATGTTCTTGCGGCGACGCCATCTTGAATCTCGCGGGATTTCACGAAATCCAAGATGGCGTCGCCGCAAGAACATGTCGGCGGCCTGGAGAACGTCTGGATCCAGGATCGCGGCGGCGGAGGAAGATGTCGGGGCAGCGACGATGACGGTGTGAGTATGAGAAACGGAGTGAGAGAAAGGAACGTATGTGGAGTGAAAGAGTGAGTGGACGTGAGTGGAGGTGAAAGGTGAGAGGAGTGTGTGTTGAGGCGGTGTGGTGTGTTGAGGGTTAACGTGCGTGTGTGTGTGGTGTCATCACCGGTTACAACTGGACGGAAGTTGTTACAACCGGAAGCTGGTTAGGGCATTTATTATTATAGATGATGAGGAAGAAGCAGTCTGTTGTTGGGGGTGATGGCATGTAGAGGCTTCTTCAGCCAATGTAATAGATTTAGAGTTAGGGGATTCGTGTGTGAGACAACGGCGTTTATAAGCCTTAATCTTGTGAAGTCGATGCTGTTTTTCCTCAGGAGTCTCATTAGCACGGCGTTGTTTTTGTCGTAGTGCTAAAGCTGCTTTCCTTTCACTGGCATTGGCATACTGTGCATCGGTATTGAATGGTGGTATTGATAGGGAAGAAACAGATTGCTGATTAGTTATGTCAGTGAACGGCATATGGGATGAAGTGTAGCAGTAAATTGTTCCACATGCTGATGTGGAAGCATCCTGTTGTGAGTCTAATAATAATGATGAGGAAGAGGCCGTCTGTTGTCGGCGGTGACGGCGTGCAGAGGCTTCTTCAGGCAATCTTATGGATTTAGAGTTAGGGGATTCGTGTGTGAGGCGACGGCGTTTATAAGCCTTAATCTTCTCAAGGCGATGGTGTTTTTCCTCAGGAGTCTCATTAGCACGGCGTTGTTTTTGTCGTAGTGCTAAAGCTGCTTTCCTTTCACTGGCATTGGCATAATTTTTGTTATGACTCATGTTGGCACAGGTAAAGGAGTCTATTTGGCAGTTATCTGGCAGTGAAGAAGGCGTCCTGGAGTATTGTAGAGTAAACAGATACTAATTGACCCTGTAATTGCCCAGCAGTAGTTATGAAGTGGTAGTGGCAAATTGGCCCTGTAGTTAGACACCGGCAGAGGAGCAAGGCAGCAGTAGTTATGGCGGTAGAGGCAAATTGGCCCTGTAATTAGACACCGGCAGAGGAGCAAGGCAGCAGTAGTTATGGCGGTAGAGGCAAATTGGCCCTGTAATTAGACACCGGCAGAGGAGCAAGGCAGCAGTAGTTATGGCGGTAGAGGCAAATTGGCCCTGTAATTAGACACAGGCAGTGAACAGTCAGAGGAGCAAGGCAGCAGTACTTATGGCGGTAGAGGCAAATTGGCCCTGTAATTAGACACCGGCAGAGGAGCAAGGCAGCAGTAGTTATGGCGGTATTGGCAAATTGGCCCTGTAATTAGACACCAGCAGAGGAGCAATGCAGCAATAGTTATGGCGGTAGAGGCAAATTGATCCTGTAATTAGACACCGGCAGAGGAGCAAGGCAGCAGTAGTTATGGCGGTAGAGGCAAATTGGCCCTGTAAATTAGACACCGGCAGAGGAGCAAGGCAGCAGTAGTTATGGCGGTAGAGGCAAATTGGCCCTGTAATTAGACACCGGCAGAGGAGCAAGGCAGCAGTAGTTATGGCGGTAGAGACAAATTAGCCCTGTAATTAGACACCGGCAGAGGAGCAAAGGCAGCAGTAGTTATGGCGGTAGAGGCAAATTGGCCCTGTAATTAGACACAGGCAGTGAACAGTCAGAGGAGCAAGGCAGCAGTACTTATGGCGGTAGAGGCAAATTGGCCCTGTAATTAGACACCGGCAGAGGAGCAAGGCAGCAGTAGTTATGGCGGTATTGGCAAATTGGCCCTGTAATTAGACACCAGCAGAGGAGCAATGCAGCAATAGTTATGGCGGTAGAGGCAAATTGATCCTGTAATTAGACACCGGCAGAGGAGCAAGGCAGCAGTAGTTATGGCGGTAGAGACAAATTAGCCCTGTAATTAGACACCAGCAGAGGAGCAAGGCAGCAGTAGTTATGGCGGTAGAGGCAAATTGGCCCTGTAATTAGACACCGGCAGAGGAGCAATGCAGCAGTAGTTATGGTGGTAGAGGCAAATTAGCCCTGTAATTAGACACCGGCAGAGGAGCAAGGCAGCAGTAGTTATGGCGGTAGAGGCAAATTAGCCCTGTAATTAGACACCGGCAGAGGAGCAAGGCAGCAGTAGTTATGGCGGTAGAGGCAAATTAGCCCTGTAATTAGACACCGGCAGAGGAGCAAGGCAGCAGTAGTTATGGCGGTAGAGGCAAATTGGCCCTGTAATTAGACACCGGCAGAGGAGCAAGGCAGCAGTAGTTATGGCGGTAGAGGCAAATTGGCCCTGTAATTAGACACAGGCAGTGAACAGTCAGAGGAGCAAGGCAGCAGTACTTATGGCGGTAGAGGCAAATTGGCCCTGTAATTAGACACCGGCAGAGGAGCAAGGCAGCAGTAGTTATGGCGGTATTGGCAAATTGGCCCTGTAATTAGACACCAGCAGAGGAGCAATGCAGCAATAGTTATGGCGGTAGAGGCAAATTGATCCTGTAATTAGACACCGGCAGAGGAGCAAGGCAGCAGTAGTTATGGCGGTAGAGGCAAATTGGCCCTGTAAATTAGACACCGGCAGAGGAGCAAGGCAGCAGTAGTTATGGCGGTAGAGGCAAATTGGCCCTGTAATTAGACACCGGCAGAGGAGCAAGGCAGCAGTAGTTATGGCGGTAGAGACAAATTAGCCCTGTAATTAGACACCGGCAGAGGAGCAAAGGCAGCAGTAGTTATGGCGGTAGAGGCAAATTGGCCCTGTAATTAGACACAGGCAGTGAACAGTCAGAGGAGCAAGGCAGCAGTACTTATGGCGGTAGAGGCAAATTGGCCCTGTAATTAGACACCGGCAGAGGAGCAAGGCAGCAGTAGTTATGGCGGTATTGGCAAATTGGCCCTGTAATTAGACACCAGCAGAGGAGCAATGCAGCAATAGTTATGGCGGTAGAGGCAAATTGATCCTGTAATTAGACACCGGCAGAGGAGCAAGGCAGCAGTAGTTATGGCGGTAGAGACAAATTAGCCCTGTAATTAGACACCGGCAGAGGAGCAAGGCAGCAGTAGTTATGGCGGTAGAGGCAAATTGGCCCTGTAATTAGACACCGGCAGAGGAGCAATGCAGCAGTAGTTATGGCGGTAGAGGCAAATTAGCCCTGTAATTAGACACCGGCAGAGGAGTAAGGCAGCAGTAGTTATGGCGGTAGAGGCAAATTAGCCCTGTAATTAGACACCGGCAGAGGAGCAAGGCAGCAGTAGTTATGGCGGTAGAGGCAAATTAGCCCTGTAATTAGACACCGGCAGAGGAGCAAGGCAGCAGTAGTTATGGCGGTAGAGGCAAATTGGCCCTGTAATTAGACACTGGCAGAGGACAAAGGCAGCAGTAGTTATGGCAGTATAGGCAAATTGGCCCTGTAATTAGATACCGGCAGAGGACAAAGGCAGTAGTTATGGCGGTATAGGCAAATTGGTCCTGTAATTAGACACCGGCAGAGGAGCAAGGCAGCAGTAGTTATGGCGGTACAGGCAAATTGGTCCAGTAATTAGACACCGGCAGTAAACAGGCATAGGACCAAGGCAGCAGTAGTTATGGTGGTACAGGCAATGCCAAGCGTCCGCACAGCAAGTCGGCGTGAGGTAAATGACGCAATTTCACGAATGCAAGATGGCGTCGGCGGACGTCGTTAACACCTCTTGCCATGTTAACCCTCAACACACCACACCGCCTCAACACACACTCCTCTCACCTTTCACCTCCACTCATGTCCACTCACTCTTTCACTCCACATACGTTCCTTTCTCTCACTCCGTTTCTCATACTCACACCGTCATCGTCGCTGCCCCGACATCTTCCTCCGCCGCCGCGATCCAGGATCCAGACGTTCTCCAGGCCGCCGACATGTTCTTGCGGGATGCCATCTTGGATTTCGTGAAATCCCGCAATATTCAAGATAGCGTCGCCGCAACAACATGTCGCTGGCGTGGACGACATCGGGATCCAAAAAGATGGCGTCGGCAAAATCTCGCGAGATTACGCTGACGCCATTTTGGATCCCGATGTCGCCCACGCCAGCGACATATTCTTGCGGGACGCCATCTTGGATGTCGTGAAGTCCCGCGATATTCAAGATGGCGTCGCCGCAACAACATGTCGCTGGCATGGGCGACATCGGGATCCAAAATGGCGTCGGCGTAATCTCGCGAGATTTCGCCAACGCCATCTTTTTGGATCCCGATGTCGTCCACGCCAGCGACATATTGTTGCGGCGACGCCATCTTGAATCTCGCGGGATTTCACGACATCCAAGATGGCGTCCCGCAAGAACATGTCGGCGGCCTGGAGAATGTCTGGATCCTGGATCGCGGCGGCGGAGGAAGATGTCGGGGCAGCGACGATGACGGTGTGAGTATGAGAAACGGAGTGAGAGAAAGGAACGTATGTGGAGTGAAAGAGTGAGTGGACATGAGTGGAGGTGAAAGGTGAGAGGAGTGTGTGTTGAGGCGGTGTGGTGTGTTGAGGGTTAATATGTGCGTGTGTGTGTGGTGACGTCACCGGTTACAACTGGACGGAAGTTGTTACAACCGGAAGCTGGTTAGGGCATTTATTATTATAGATAATCCTTGCAGCAACTAACAGCACTACAGATGCATTATTTAGAAGGAATAATGTGCTCTTTTTAATTTTTTTTGCCTGATTGAATTATGCAAGTAATGGAGACAAAAAGCTTCTTGAGTGTTGTGTTATGTGAATGTAACTTGTACTGTTGTATGGGTTGCATTGTTACCCGAAACAGTTTAAGCATCCATAGAAAGAAAAGGTTTAAATATAGTGTCATGAATTGGGCAATCTGTCTTTGACATTTCAAAGGTGTTATTTAATTAATAAATTACATCAGAGGAAAAATGTTAATTTATACCTCAAATATCCTATGTGGTAATTGGTTATTGGAAGGTGCACCCTGATTTGCTTGCTTGAATGAATTTCCATATATCCAAAATATACTCACAATGCTCAAACTTAAATCAAGGACACTGTAAACTTACTTTTTATTATGTGTACTGTATAAGAATACTGTATATATGTGCAAAAATAGCAGTGCCGCTATATAGACAGTAATCTTGAAATTGTCAGTGCAATAAAGGGTTTAATGTCTTTCAACCTGCCAAATTTCTTAGGGTTTGGGAATTGACATGAGAACATCATGAAACAAAGATTTGTTCAGTGGTTTGACTAAGTTGGGTGGATACAGCAAAAGTCTTTACTTACAATTCAGCTATGTATTCTTCTATTTGATATCATGTTAGAAAGGCCTAAATTAATACAAGGAAGGCCTATATTCATGAAAACTATAAATTAAAAGGGTTCTCCACTACTCAGACAACCCCTTTTCAATCACTAAGTTTCCCCTAAGTTAAATAATGATACTTATTGTAAGGCAGCAGCTGAAAAGCTTCTGAATGGGAGATGTGTATCAATGAGGTGGTTAGCCTCGGTGATATGTGAAACCTGGGAAAGCAGGCTCTAGCACAGATAGTGCTGAGATGGTTTTTAATGGGCATGATTTTTGGGTCGAGGTTTCAGGAATGGCCATGGGTGTTTGGTGGGACTGGCCGTTCCCATATCTCCATTTCCAGGCTTTATCTGCCTATTTAAGGCAGCTTAACTGTCTTAGTCTGTGTCTGTGAGTGAGAGGCGGAAAGATCTCTCTCTGCTGTGAAAATCTGGACGTTACTCTGATCAGGTGAGCCTGTTCTGTCATATGAATATTTTGTTTTTCTTTTGCTCATATTTATGCCTAAGAAAATGCCATGTTTTTCTTTATGCTTTATGACTATGAACTTTAATATATCTTACTTTGTGAGCAAGACACTAGGTGCATATGCGTGTACCTAACCTGCTGCAAGAGAGCACAAGTTCTTACACTATACATACCTCAGGTCAGCATTGTTGCAGTGATATCAGCTCTGGCTCTCCCAGGGCTCACTTGACATAATCTCCTGCAATCCCTATTTCCAATCTGTGGCCGCTTCATTGTTCCCTCCTTTCGACGCAACTTGACATCTGGGTGAAGTGAGAGCTGCGGCTTGTCTTTCACTTCTCCTGAATTTCTGATTTTTCCAAAAGTGGGGAGAATGAAGCAGCTGCTGATTGGCCACTGGAAACATGTGACATAACAATATCATGCAAGCCTCGAGAGAGCAAGGGCCAATACCGCTGCAATGGCGCATTTGAGATGAACAAGGATGAACTAGACATTGTAAAGGACTTCATCCTACTCTGATCTATGATCACTCAAGATGTAGCATGTTTACTGACAGAGAAAATTTTGGAAAGAAAAATGCTAAAAACAATGCAAATCACAGATATTAAAAAATTTCTTAAGCATAAAATATCTTTATTTTCCTTATCTTTTACAATTTTTTTTTAGCCAATTAATCTATAAAAAACAAGTAGTAATCAAGAAAAGTGCCAGTAAACTGCAAATGACTTTTTATGTTTAAAATTATGCACATCTCCCATCCATTATTTTTTTTTTACCATTTCAAATGCAGAAACTTTTCAAAGGTATGATAGGATTTCCTTAAAAGAGTTTTCTGAGATTGGGTGAGATTTGATAAGGTTAAGACAGCATAAACTCTAATTAATACTCAACTGCAGCTATTTGGAAAGCATGACTGTTCATTCCCTATAAAGGTAACTTCATAGTAATTGTCGAGTCATCTTAGCAATTGTAGCCAAAGTCCATTAGTAAGTAAGATATTAAGGATTAGACTTTGGCTTGTGTGAAGAGGTAGAATGTTTTTTTATTTTAGTAAACCTGGTAGTGGTACATTGCTTTTTCTAGTCTGACAGCTTCTTTGTGAATTTGTGTGAATTCTTATCTCCTACTTTTCTTATGAGGCTGGCCACCTAATTTACTTTTCATTCTCTTTCTGAGGTTCCAGCTAGGAAGAATAGTCCAATACAAAGAAAAAAAAAATATGTGTATAAAATTCTGTTTAAATAATAGTGTTTGTATGTGACAAATTCACTTTCCTGCACTAGTCCAGGTCCAGCAGAGTGACGGTTCTGATTTTATAAGAGACATGCCAGGAGCCTATACAGTGAATACTGAAAAGTATTGTGAGAGTTTCCATGTGTATAAATTGTCACAATTAACAGCAATCAGTGTGGATAGGTGGTGTGTAACAGCCTAATGTACAAGGTTTCTATTGAGCAAAATATGTTTTTTTAGTTACTGTTATTTTCTTTTGCTAAGGGAAAGGACTGCTTAAAAAAACTCCTTTGGAATTTTGTGCATCTATCAAAAGCTCTCATTTTTTAAAACCCATGCTTCACAACATGATTGTAGTCCCATCTTAAATCTATAAATCTATAATATTTGTAGTAGTGATGGTAATCTTGGGTTTTATATTGGTGGGTCCTTTATTGCTTTGGTTTCAGACCAAAAATAAGTATTACAGCTTTTTTAATAATATTTGTATAATAGTGCAATTATTAATATACTTAGGGGGAAATGTATAATTCCCTATATGCTGTATCACTAATGCCAGCCTGTCCACATGGTGAGCTCCCTGTCTGATGCTTCCTGCCTCTCTGTGGAAGCAGCATTGACTTCCCAGTGGCGCGACTAGTGCACACGTACTCCCCTACTCTTAAATGGGCAGTGCATGCACATTGTAAATGCCCCTAGCCAATAGCTGGAAGACATCTAAGTATAAAAGGCACCCAACTCATTAGGGAAATACCTGAGCAACCCCTATACTTAATTGAGTAAAGTGTTTGTGCAACTGCATGTTGTCAGGTCCCTTGTCCCGTGTAATTGAGTATTAGCCTAAACCCCTGGTCTATGTGTGGCCAGGATCTGATCCTGAACCTTTGGTCCTTGTGTGGCCACTGGCCAGGGCCTCAACCTGAGGGTCTTTGAACCTGAGACCACACCTGGCGGTCCGTGTAGTCGGAAGCCACACCAGTAGTACCTGAACTCTGGAAAACACACTGGCAATACCTGAACATGAGAAGCCACACTGGATCTACTTGAATCCTGAGAAGCCGCATCCATGGTATCTGAACCCTGAGCAGCGACATTGGCAGTACATGGAACCTGTAACTGTTCCATCAATACTTGAACCTGCACCTGTGTCAGTCCTGGTTAGCATAATGTCAAAACCTGGCACATCATAAAAATGGCACCAAAAAGATGAGATGATGTGAGAAAGTCTAAGGCAGCTACATCAGATCTGGAAGGAATAACAGGAACATGAAGCGCCATGGCCAGACAAGCCACTGCATGGGATGTACCATCGGCAGATAATGGAGGTGGCTGAAATGGAGAAATCCTACCAATGGCTGGAGAAAGCGGGACTCTGAGACAGCATAGAGGCACTAATCATAGCGGCACAAGAGCGAGCACTAAGTACCATATCCATAGAAGTAGAAATCTGCCACACAAGACAAGACCCAATGTGCAGAATATGCAAAGAAACCTCAGAAACCATCCAGCACAGAGTGGCAGGATGCAAAATGCAAGCAGGAACAGCCTATACCAAACACCACAACCGAGAAGCGGGAACTGTATACAGGAACATCTGCACAGCATATGGGCTGTCCTCCTAAGTCCAGGTGGGAGACCCCAGAGAAAGTGGTGGAGAGTGAAAGTGCTAAAATTCTGTGGGATTTCAAGATCCAGATGGATAAGCAGGTGTTGGATAACCAACCAGACATTGTGATAGCATACAGGGATCAGAATACAGCAATGATAATACAGTTGTGGCCAAAAGTGTTGACACCCCTGCAATTTTGTCAGATAATACTCAGTTTCATCCTGAAAATGATTGCAAACACAAATTCTTTGGTATTATTATCTTTATTTAATTTGTCTTAAATGAAAAAACACAAAAAGAATTGTCCTAAAGCCAAATTGGATATAATTGCACACCAAACATAAAAAAGAGGGTGGACAAAAGTATTTGCACTGTTCGAAAAATCATGTGATGCTTCTCTAATTTGTGTAATTAACAGCACCTGTAACTTACCTGTGGCACTTAACAGGTGTTGGCAATAACTGAATCACACTTGCAGCCAGTTGACATGGATTAAAGTTGACTCAACCTCTGTCCTATGTCCTTGTGTGTACCACATTGAGTATGGAGAAAAGAAAGAAGAACAAAGAACTGTCTGAGGACTTGAGAAACTAAATTGTGAGGAAGCATAAGCAATCTCAAGGCTACAAGTCCATCTCCAAAGACCTGAATGTTCCTGTGTCTATCGTGCGCAGTGTCATCAAGAAGTTTAAAGCTCATGGCACTGTGGCTAACCTCCCTAGATGTGGACGGAAAAGAAAAATTGACAAGAGATTTCAACGCAAAATTGTGTGGATGTTGGATAAAGAACCTCGACTTACATCCAAACAAGTTCAAGCTGCCCTGCAGTCCGAGGGTACAACAGTGTCAACCCGTACTATCTGTCGGCGTCTGAATGAAAAGGGACTGTATGGTAGGAGACCCAGGAAGACCCCACTTCTTACCCCGAGACATAAAAAAGCCAGGCTGGAGTTTGCCAAAACTTACCTGAAAAAGCCTAAAATGTTTTGGAAGAATGTTCTCTGGTCAGATGAGACAAAAGTAGATCTTTTTGGGCAAAGGCATCAACATAGAGTTTAAAGGAGAAAAAAAGAGGCATTCAAAGAAAAAACACGGTCCCTACTGTCAAACATGGCTGAGGTTCCCTGATGTTTTGGGGTTGCTTTGCTGCCTCTGGCACTGGACTGCTTGACCGTGTGCATGGCATTATGAAGTCTGAAGACTACCAACAAATTTTGCAGCATAATGTAGGGCCCAGTGTGAGAAAGTTGGGTCTCCCTCAGAGGTCATGGGTCTTCCAGCAGGACAATGACCCAAAACACACTTCAAAAAGCACTAGAAAATGGTTTGAGAGAAAGCACTGGAGACTTCTAAGGTGGCCAGCAATGAGTCCAGACCTGAATCCCATAGAATACCTGTGGAGAGATCTAAAAATGGCAGTTTGGAGAAGGCACCCTTCTAATATCAGGGACCTGGATCAGTTTGTCAAAGAAGAATGGTCTAAAATTCCAGCAGAGCATTGTAAGAAACTCATTGATGGTTACCAGAAGCGGTTGGTTGCAGTTATTTTGGCTAAAGGTTGTGCAACCAAGTATTAGGCTGAGGGTGCCAATACTTTTGTCTGGTCCATTTTTGGAGTTTTGTGTGAAATGATCAATGTTTTGCTTTTTGCGTCATTCTCTTTTGTGTTTTTTCATTTAAGACAAATTAAATGAAAATAATAATACCAAAGAATTTGTGTTTGCAATCATTTTCAGGAAGAAACTGAGTGTTATCTGACAAAATTGCAGGGGTGTCAATACTTTTGGCCACAACTGTAGATGTGAAAGTGCCAAGAGACAGCAACATCAGAAAGAAGGATTATGAGAAGTTGGAGAAGTACCAGGGCCTCAAAGAAGAACTGGAAATGATTTTGAAGGTGAAGGCAACAGTGATTCCAGTGGTGATAGGAGCACTTTGAGCAGTGACCCCTAAGTTGGAAAAAGGATACAACAGATTCCAGAAGCAATATCGGAGCTCTCTGTCCAGAAAAGTGCAATGCTGGGAACAACTAAGATCCTGCACAGAACCCTCAAACTCCCAAGCCTCTGGTAGAAGACCCGAGAATGAGAAAGGACAGCAAAGACCACCCCCATAAGGGGGTGAGAAAGAAGTTTATAGATGTCAGTGACACACATACACATATATATACTATATATATATATATATATATATATATTACATAGACAGAAGAAAAGCCGGGAATTCATGTGCCGTGTACTGTAAAATCACTGCAGGAGCCAACTGGATAGAAGAGATGGATTACATACTGTAAATACAAATAGAATAGATAGATATATAGATGTCAGTGACATATACACTTAGTATAGTGTTTGTGCAGCTTACTGTCTGTGATTTATTTAAAAGAAAATTATTTTATGAAAAAAAAAATGCCGTGGGCTCCCGCACAATTTTCGTAATCAGCAGAAGGAAAGCCGACAGCTGGGGGCCAATGTTTATAGCCTGGGAAGGCGGTAATAACCATGGAGCTTCCCATGCTTTTAATATCAGCTCACAGCTGTGTAATTAGCCTGTACTGGCTATTAAAATGGGGGAACCCCAAAAGAGACATGGGGTCCCCCTCTAATTAATAACTATCAAAGGCTATGCAGACAGCTATGGGCTGGTATTAATAACCTAGGAAGGGGCCATGGATACTGCCCCCCTAGGCTAAAATATCAACTCTCAGCCGCCCCAGAAAAGTCGCATCTCTAATATACGCAAATTCTGGCACTTAGCCTCGCTCTTCCCACTTGCACTGTAGCGGTGGCATAGTTGGGGGTTGATCTCACCTTTGTATTGTCAGGTGACATTAAACCTCGAGTTTAGTAATGGAGAGGTGTCAATAAGACACCCCCATTACTCAACCCATAGTCACATTGTAAGAAAACACTGACACCCAGAAAAAAAAGTCCTTTATTTGAAAGAAAGTCACAGACTCCTTTAATATTCTTAATTAAATCATACTTATGACCACTCTTAATTCCACCAAAGCCTTCGTCACCTGGAAAAGAGGTAAAAAACAAACAAAATTCCTCACCTATCCTCAGAGATGCTTTTAATCCATTTGCCCCACGATGAGTCTAGCTCTGTTACATCTAGATGGCAGGCTGCATGAATGCATGACGCATCCATACAGTCTGTCATATAGCAGACATTGAGCAGCGTGTGCTCAGTGTCTGCGTGTGAACTGCTATTCCTTGTCTGAAGGCACAGGAGTGTGAGAAAGTACTCCTGCTCTCGGTGCCATCAGACAGGTCCTGTGAGCTCACAACCAATAAAGTCAGCTAACCTTTCCGACGTCAGCGTGAGTGTCGTGGGAAAATTTCCCTTCTTAGGTTTATTATTATTTATTATTATAGCACCATTTATTTCATGACGCTTTACATGTGAAAAGGGGTATACATAATAAAAACAATACAAGTCATGACTGGTACAGAAGGAGAGAGCATCCTGCCAATGAGGTCAGTTCAAAATGGATGTGTTGTTCCAGTAGTTTTGAGACATAGGGAAGAAGTGATATGGGGCGATAGCTAGATATAGAGGAAGGGTAAAGAGAGGGTTTTTTGAGGATGGGTGTGATTGAGGCATGTTTGAAGTACGAGGGGAAAATACTAGTTGTTAATGATAGCTTGAAGAGATGGGTTAGGGTTGGGATGAAGACTGTGGTGAGGTTTGAGATGAAGTGGGATGGGATCAGGTCAAGTGCACAGGTGGTGACATGTGATCTTGAGAGTAGAGTGGAAATTCGGTCTTCTGTAATGGTTGAGCAGTTGGTTTTGGAGAAGGAGGGCAGGGTATTTAGGAGGAGGGGCTCTGAGAGTTGTAGGCCAAAGCTTTCTATTATCTTATTCATTATCAAGTTTATAGGGCGGCACGGTGGCTCAGTGGTTAGCGCTGTAGCCTTGCAGCGCTGGAGTCCTGGGTTCGAATCCCACCAAGGACAACATCTGCAAGGAGTTTGTATGTTCTCCCCGTGTTTGCGTGGGTTTCCTCCGGGCACTCCGGTTTCCTCCCACATTCCAAAGACATACTGATAGGGAATTTAGATTGTGAGCCTTCAGGGACAGCGATGCTAATGTGTGCAAAACTGTAAAGCGCTGCGGAATATGTTAGCGCTATATAAAAATAAAGATTATTATTATTATTATAATCTGGTTATGGTATTACCTGCTGATTGATTGTGACCACATGATATGATAGTTGCAAGACATTATGGGTAAGCCCACATGTTCTCGGCTGAGGTCATTTTAGCTTTCTGTGATGGATACAATCTTATTATTATTTATTTATTTTAATCGCTTTTATAGAGCCATTTTTTCCACAGCCCTGTACAGACATTATTGGTACTATCCCCGTCGGGACTCACAATCTAAATTCAGTATGTCTTTGTAGTGTGGAAGGAAACCGGAGGAAACACACGCAAACACATCATCTGCAATGTGTAATATTATGGTGGCCATATTTTAGGTGATTTGTAGAGTTGAGCGAAACGGGTCGAACAATTTCAAAAGTCGCCGACTTTTGGCAAAGTCGGGTTTCATGAAACAAAACCCGACCCTAGGATGAGGTCGGCCACGAGGTCGGCGACTTACGCGCCAAAGTCGCGTTTCAAAAGTTTGTTTTGCGCTCTTTTTCAGCCAATCAGGATCCACGGACACTGTGGGCAACGTGATGACATAGGCAGGGGTCACCACCATCTTTCAGAAGGGCATGCAAGTGATTGGCTTGCTTTGGTGGGCGTCACAGGGGGTATAAAAGGGCGTGCACGCCGACCGCCATCTTACTTCTGCCGATCTCAGTATAGGGAGAGGTTGCTGATTCTGTAGGGAGAGCGTTAGGCAGGGAAGAAGACAAAAAAACTGCTTCTGCTGCTAGCGATTTGGCCTGCACAACACACCAGTCACTGTGTGTGCAGTGCAAGGGGAGGCTATATAGTGGTGTATCAGTGGTGTTGGTTGTTGGGCTGCCTTCTAAGGCTTCCTGACATTCCTGCATTGCTGTTTACCCACTGCTCCGCAAACTGCTTTTTTAAAAGCAATCCAATCTCCCTTATCCTCTAGTCACTTTTGTCACAGCTGTGCCATCGAGCCTGTGACATAGCGCTCAGATATCAGTGGGCCTCACACAATCCAAAAGTGTCCAGTGTCCAAAAGTGTGTGCAGAGATTCAAAATCTCCCTTATCCTCTAGTCACTTTGATCACAGCTGTGCCATCGGGCCTGTCACATAGCGCTCAGATATTCATTGGGCCTCACACAATCCAAAAGTGTCCAGTGTCCAAAAGTGTGTGCAGAGATTCAAAATCTCCCTTATCCTCTAGTCACTTTGGTCACAGCTGTGCCATCGAGCCTGTGACATAGCGCTCAGATATCAGTGGGCCTCACACAATCCAAAAGTGTCCAGTGTCCAAAAGTGTGTGTAGAGATTCAAAATCTCCTTTATCCTCTAGTCACTTTGGTCACAGCTGTGCCATCGAGCCTGTCACATAGCGCTCAGATATTCATTGGGCCTCACACAATCCAAAAGTGTCCAGTGTCCAAAAGTGTGTGCATAGATTCAAAATCTCCCTTATCCTCTAGTCACTTTGGTCACAGCTGTGCCATCGAGCCTGTCACATAGCGCTCAGATATTCATTGGGCCTCACACAATCCAAAAGTGTCCAGTGTCCAAAAGTGTGTGCAGAGATTCAAAATCTCCCTTATCCTCTAGTCACCTTGGTCACAGCTGTGCCATCGAGCCTGTCACATAGCGCTCAGATATTCATTGGGCCTCACACAATCCAAAAGTGTCCAGTGTCCAAAAGTGTGTGCATAGATTCAAAATCTCCCTTATCCTCTAGTCACTTTGGTCACAGCTGTGCCATCGAGCCTGTCACATAGCGCTCAGATATTCATTGGGCCTCACACAATCCAAAAGTGTCCAGTGTCCAAAAGTGTGTGCAGAGATTCAAAATCTCCCTTATCCTCTAGTCACTTTGGTCACAGCTGTGCCATCGAGCCTGTGACATAGCGCTCAGATATGAGTGGGCCTCACACAATCCAAAAGTGTCCAGTGTCCAAAAGTGTGTGCAGAGATTCAAAATCTCCCTTATTCTCTAGTCACTTTGGTCACAGCTGTGCCATCGAGCCTCTCACATAGCGCTCAGATATCAGTGGGCCTCACACAATCCAAAAGTGTCCAGTGTCCAAAAGTGTGTGCAGAGATTCAAAATCTCCCTTATCCTCTAGTCACTTTGGTCACAGCTGTGCCATCGAGCCTGTGACATAGCGCTCAGATATCAGTGGGCCTCACACAATCCAAAAGTGTCCAGTGTCCAAAAGTGTGTGCAGAGATTCAAAATCTCCCTTATCCTCTAGTCACTTTGGTCACAGCTGTGCCATCGAGCCTGTCACATAGCGCTCAGATATTCATTGGGCCTCACACAATCCAAAAGTGTCCAGTGTCCAAAAGTGTGTGCAGAGATTCAAAATCTCCCTTATCCTCTAGTCACTTTGGTCACAGCTGTGCCATCGAGCCTGTGACATAGCGCTCAGATATCAGTGGGCCTCACACAATCCAAAAGTGTCCAGTGTCCAAAAGTGTGTGCAGAGATTCAAAATCTCCCTTATCCTCTAGTCACTTTGGTCACAGCTGTGCCATCGAGCCTGTCACATAGCGCTCAGATATTCATTGGGCCTCACACAATCCAAAAGTGTCCAGTGTCCAAAAGTGTGTGCAGAGATTCAAAATCTCCCTTATCCTCTAGTCACTTTGGTCACAGCTGTGCCATCGAGCCTGTGACATAGCGCTCAGATATCAGTGGGCCTCACACAATCCAAAAGTGTCCAGTGTCCAAAAGTGTGTGCAGAGATTCAAAATCTCCCTTATCCTCTAGTCACTTTGGTCACAGCTGTGCCATCGAGCCTGTCACATAGCGCTCAGATATTCATTGGGCCTCACACAATCCAAAAGTGTCCAGTGTCCAAAAGTGTGTGCAGAGATTCAAAATCTGCCTTATACTCTAGTCACTTTGGTCACAGCTGTGCCATCGAGCCTGTGACATAGCGCTCAGATATCAGTGGGCCTCACACAATCCAAAAGTGTCCAGTATCCAAAAGTGTGTGCAGAGATTCAAAATCTCCCTTATCCTCTAGTCCCTTTGGTCACAGCTGTGCCATTGAGCCTGTCACATAGCGCTCAGATATTCATTGGGCCTCACACAATCCAAAAGTGTCCAGTGTCCAAAAGTGTGTGCAGAGATTCAAAATCTCCCTTATCCTCTAGTCACTTTGGTCACAGCTGTGCCATCGAGCCTGTGACATAGCGCTCAGATATCAGTGGGCCTCACACAATCCAAAAGTGTCCAGTGTCCAAAAGTGTGTGCAGAGATTCAAAATCTCCCTTATGCTCTAGTCACTTTGGTCACAGCTGTGCCATCGAGCCTGTCACATAGCGCTCAGATATTCATTGGGCCTCACACAATCCAAAAGTGTCCAGTGTCCAAAAGTGTGTGCAGAGATTCAAAATCTCCCTTATCCTCTAGTCACTTTGGTCACAGCTGTGCCATCGAGCCTGTGACATAGCGCTCAGATATCAGTGGGCCTCACACAATCCAAACGTGTCCAGTGTCCAAAAGTGTGTGCAGAGATTCAAAATCTCCCTTATCCTCTAGTCACTTTGGTAACAGCTGTGCCATCGAGCCTGTCACATAGCGCTCAGATATCAGTGGGCCTCACACAATCGAAAAGTGTCCAGTGTCCAAAAGTGTGTGCAGAGATTCAAAATCTCCCTTATCCTCTAGTCACTTTGGTCACAGCTGTGCCATCGAGCCTGTCACATAGCGCTCAGATATCAGTGGGCCTCACACAATCCAAAAGTGTCCAGTGTCCAAAAGTGTGTGCAGAGATTCAAAATCTCCCTTATCCTCTAGTCACTTTGGTCACAGCTGTGCCATCGAGCCTGTCACATAGCGCTCAGATATTCATTGGGCCTGACACAATCCAAAAGTGTCCAGTGTCCAAAAGTGTGTGCAGAGATTCAAAATCTCCCTTATCCTCTAGTCACTTTGGTCACAGCTGTGCCATCGAGCCTGTGACATAGCACTCAGATATCAGTGGGCCTCACACAATCCAAAAGTGTCCAGTGTCCAAAAGTGTGTGCAGAGATTCAAAATCTCCCTTATCCTCTTGTCACTTTGGTCACAGCTGTGCCATCGAGCCTGTCACATAGCGCTCAGATATTCATTGGGCCTCACACAATCCAAAAGTGTCCAGTGTCCAAAAGTGTATGCAGAGATTCAAAATCTCCCTTATCCTCTAGTCACTTTGGTCACAGCTGTGCCATCGAGCCTGTCACATAGCGCTCAGATATCAGTGGGCCTCACACAATCCAAAAGTGTCCAGTGTCCACAAGTGTCTGCAGAAATTCAAAATCTCACCTGTCCTATAGACACCTTGTACCTTGTTTTACATTACTATATAGTTTGTTGGATTTTGTCTACATTTCTACCAAAAATGAGGAAGGCTGGTGGAAGAGGCCGTGGGATTGGGCGGGGGTTGGCAGCTGGTAATGATGGTGTTGGTGGTGGATCTGATGGTAGTGGCAAGAGCAAAATAGGACCGAATGCAGGAGGTGTTGAGCCTGCGTCATCGTCTGGCTACATAAGGCCTCGAACGCTTAGTTTTCTAGGAGTTGGCAAAGCGCTTTTAAAGCCAGAGCATCAGGAAAAAGTTTTGTCTTACATTGCTGACTCAGCCTCCAGCTCTATCGCCTCCTCTTCTTCAGTTGTAAAAAGTAAAAGCACTGAGTCATCATTGGAGGCTCATGTTCATGAACCACACCTTTCCTTGTGTCCTTCACCCCAACCAAGATTGAAGGATGACGCAGGCCATACTACTGATTACTCCATGGAGCTGTTTTCACATACCATGCCTGGATTATCAAGTCAAATGGTGAATTACCCAGGCCAAGATGAATCTGACATGGAGTGCACTGATGCACAGCCGCTGATGGATGATTCTGCTGGTACATTCACTCAGAGCACTACATTGTCCTCTCAGTGTACAGAGCCAGATTCTGACCCTGATGAGACTCAGGTGCCCCTTCCCGCACACTATACCACCATACACGGTGACACAGAGGAAGGTGCACATGACATAGAAGAGGAGGTGATGGATGACCCAGTTGTTGACCCAGATTGGCATCCATTGGGGGAAGAGGGTGCTGCTTCCAATAGCTCAGATGAGGAGCATCCACAGCAGACATCGACATCGCAACAGCTGTTATCTGGCAGGCCCGGAGCACTCCAAAGACAGATTCCAAACATCAAAAGAGTTGCTGGACAGCTTGTCCAGAGGGTCAAAAGATCACAGCGTGCTAGGCCGCAAAATGTCTGCCAAAGTAGGAAGAGTGCAGTGTGGCACTTTTTTGAACAAAATCCTCATGATCAGGCCAAGGTTATCTGTAAGAAGTGCGCAAAGACCTTTAGCCGAGGGAAAAATCTGAAAAATTTGAATACCAGTTGCATGCTTAGACATTTAACCACCATGCACTTGCAAGCGTGGACAAAACACCAAACCTCAAGTGCCACATGTGCAACTGATCACAACGAAGGTAGTCAGCAACGCTACATTGTTTCCCCCACTGTAAGCCCACCGGTTAGCACAGCAGCAAATGTTGAGGTGTCGTTGCAAGGCCACAGCAGTAAGGGAATCCCACTGTTATATCAACGAAAGACTGATTCTAGGCCATCAGAAAGAACACCAACTCCATCACCATCATCAACCCTCTCTCAGTCTGCCCTGTCCACCGCTACTTCCACCATATGCAGCTCTCAAGTCCAGCTCACCCTCCCAGGCACTATGAGTAGGTCAAGAAAGTACTCAGTCTCTCATCCGCGTACACTGAGTTTGAACGCCCACATTGCCAAACTAATCTCGTTTGAGATGATGCCCTTTCGGTTGGTGGAAAGCACAGCTTTCCGTGAACTCATGGCCTATGCAGTACCACGCTATGACCTACCCAGTCGCCACTTCTCTCGCAAAGCCATCCCAGCCCTCCACCATCATGTGAAAGACCGCATTGTCCATGCACTCAAGCAGTCAGTGAGCGGAAAGGTGCACCTCACAACTGATGCATGGTCCAGTCGGCATGGCCAGGGCCGTTACGTGTCCATCACTGCGCACTGGGTTAATGTGGTGGATGCAGGGTCCACAGGGGACAGCGGTGGTGGGACAGTGCTGCCTAGCCCACGGTATAGGAAACAGTTGGCTGTAGGCGTTCGACCCTCCTCCTCCTCCTCCTCCTGCAGAAGCGAAAGCTCGTCCACAGAGCGCAGTCGTACGAGCACTCCATCTGCAGCTGCCACTGTTGCACACGATGTGTCCCCCTATCGAGCAGCTAGTGGAAAGCGTCAGCAGGCTGTGTTGCAGATGATGTGTTTGGGCAACAGACACACCGCCGAGGTGCTGGCCGAGTACTTGAAGCGACAAACTGAGTAATGGCTGGGCAGTGTACATCTTGAGGCAGGCAAGGTAGTTAGTGATAACGGCCGTAATTTTGTGGCAGCCATAGCCCTTTCAAAACTCAGCCACATACCTTGCTTGGCTCACACCTTGAACCTGGTGGTGCAGTGCTTCCTCAAAAATTATCCGGAGTTAACTGCCCTGTTCCAGAAGGTGCGAAGACTGTGCGCGCACATCCGCCGGTCGCCTGTACACTCCGTTCGTATGCAGAAGCTGCAGCGATTGCTCCACCTTCCCAACCACCACCTCATTATCGACATTGCAACAAGGTGGAACTCCACCCTGCACATGGTGGAGCGCCTGTGCGAGCAGAGGCAGGCCATAATGCATTTGTGGGAGGATACACGGCCAGGCACTTTGAGAGCAGACATGGAGTTGACAGGTGTGCAGTGGTCGAAGCTGAAAGACCTCTGTAAAGTCCTTCAGTGTTTTGAGGAATGCACACGGCTGGTAAGCGCAGACGACGCCATCCTAAGCATGAGCATCCCACTTATGCGTCTGCTCATGCAAACATTGACACACCTTAAGGAGCAGGCGTCTGCAGCCAATGTTGATGAGGATGAAGAGGAGGAGGGAATCCTTGATGACATTCAGCCATTGTCTGCTCAGGGACCTCTCCTGGACAAGGTGGAGGAAGAAGAGGAGGAGGAGGATGATGATGGGGATGATTACTTAGGGGAGGATGCATCTCGTGGGGCAAGTGAAAATGTTGGCGTGGCAAGGTCTGGTACGGGGTTTGTGCGTGACTGGAGGGATGTGGATTTGCCAGAAAGTGCTCCTCCACCCAGCACTCGCAGTGCATCATTGACACCGGGAACATTGGCCCACATGTCAGATTATGCCTTGCAGATCCTAAAAAGGGACCCCCGCATTGCCAAAATGATGAACGATGACGACTACTGGTTGGCCAGCATCCTGGATCCACGCTATAAAGGCAAATTACAAAACATCATGCCACAGGAGAACCTTGACCTAATATTGGCTAATAAACAAGCAACTCTGGTAAATCGGTTGCTTGAGGCATTCCCAGCACACAGCAGCGGTGATGGTTCTCACACGAACCGTACGGGCCGGGGGCAGCTTGGCAGAGGTGTTCGTGGTGCACACAGCAGAAGTGGTGTTGGAGACAGGGGTTTCATGACAATGTTGTGGACTGATTTTTCAAATACCGCTCACACAACTGGTAATACTGCATCGATGGAAAGTGACAGGAGACAGCAGTTGTCAACTATGGTTACAAACTACTTTTCCTCCCATATCGATGTTCTCCCACACAGGTCATTCCCCTTTGACTATTGGGCCGCTAAACTGGACACCTGGCCTGAATTGGCCCAATATGCCTTACAGGAGCTCGCTTGCCCAGCTGCAAGTGTGCTATCGGAAAGAGTCTTCAGTGCAGCTGGATCAATCCTGACAGAAAAAGGGACCCGTCTGTCAACCCAAAATGTGGATGATCTAACCTTCATTAAAATGAACCACGCATGGGTTTCCAAGGATTTTGTCCCACCTTCCCCTGATGACACATAGGGTGACAGAAAAATGGCTTGCTTTGGTACACCTCTTCCTGGGACTTCACCTATTTCGCCTTTTGCATCAGCTGACTGTCCAACATCAACATATGCCACTTTCTAAAACTCCCTAACTGTGCTGCCTCCCCCCCCAATGGCCGGGGTCACCACCTAGCGCACGACACCGTGCGAGTGCCGTTGCCCTGGACAGGTGGGTAGGCCGACTCTTGGGCACGGGCACTGGCACAGGGTCCCTCATAGTGCAATCAAGTGTCTCTGACGTGGTGGTGCACACCCGCCGTCAGACACACCGCTGTACTATGAGGGGCCCAGTGCCAGTACCGACGCCCACGAGTGGGCCCCCCTTGCTTGGGCAGGGCCCCAGCATTTGCAATCTTTACCTCTCCCTGCTCCTCCGCTGTGTAATCTGGGCCGTCAAATCCATACTGTGCCTGACACCGTCTGAGCCTGCCTCCTGATGTATAGACATATATTTTGAATGTGTACGCTATCCATACATGTTATCTGGGGATACGGTACCCTTTCTAACCTTTGTGCAATCACGTGCAATCCATACTGGGCCTAACACCGTCTGAGCCTGCCTCCTGAGACATATATTTTGAATGTGTACGCTATCCATACATGTTATCCGGGGATACGGTACCCTTTCTAACCTTTGTGCAATCACGTGCAATCCATACTGGGCCTAACACCATCTGAGCCTGCCTCCTGAGACATATATTTTGAATGTGTACGCTATCCATACATGTTATCCGGGGATACGGTACCCTTTCTAACCTTTGTGCAATCACGTGCAATCCATACTGGGCCTAACACCGTCTGAGCCTGCCTCCTGAGACATATATTTTGAATGTGTACGCTATCCATACATGTTATCTGGGGAAACGGTACCCTTTCTAACCTTTGTGCAATCACGTGCAATCCATACTGGGCCTAACACCGTCTGAGCCTGCCTCCTGATGTATAGACATATATTTTGAATGTGGACGCTATCCATACATGTTATCTGGGGATACGGTACCCTTTCTAACCTTTGTGCAATCACGTGCAATCCATACTGGGCCTAACACCGTCTGAGCCTGCCTCCTGAGACATATATTTTGAATGTGTACGCTATCCATACATGTTATCTGGGGATACGGTACCCTTTCTAACCTTTGTGCAATCACGTGCAATCCATACTGGGCTTAACACCGTCTGAGCCTGCCTCCTGAGACATATATTTTGAATGTGTACGCTATCCATACATGTTATCTGGGGATACGGTACCCTTTCTAACCTTTGTGCAATCACGTGCAATCCATACTGGGCCTAACACCATCTGAGCCTGCCTCCTGAAACATATATTTTGAATGTGTACGCTATCTATACATGTTATCCGGGGATGCGGTACCCTTTCTAACCTTTTGTGCAATCACATGCAATCCATACTGGGCCTAACACCGTCTGAGCCTGCCTCCTGAGACATATATTTTGAATGTGTACGCTATCCATACATGTTATCCGGGGATACGGTACCCTTTCTAACCTTTGTGCAATCACGTGCAATCCATACTGGGCCTAACACCATCTGAGCCTGCCTCCTGAGACATATATTTTGAATGTGTACGCTATCCATACATGTTATCTGGGTATACGGTACCCTTTCTAACCTTTGTGCAATCACGTGCAATCCATACTGGGCCTAACACCGTCTGAGCCTGCCTCCTGAGACATATATTTTGAATGTGTACGCTATCCATACATGTTATCCGGGGATACGGTACCCTTTCTAACCTTTGTGCAATCACGTGCAATCCATACTGGGCCTAACACCGTCTGAGCCTGCCTCCTGAGACATATATTTTGAATGTGTACGCTATCCATACATGTTATCCGGGGAAACGGTACCCTTTCTAACCTTTGTGCAATCACATCCAATCTATACTGGGTCTAACACCGTCTGAGCCTGCCTCCTGATGTATAGACATATATTTTGAATGTGTACGCTATCCATACATGTTATCTGGGGATACGGTACCCTTTCTAACCTTTGTGCAATTACGTGCAATCCATACTGGGCCTAACACCGTCTGAGCCTGCCTCCTGAGACATATATTTTGAATGTGTACGCTATCCATACATGTTATCTGGGGATACGGTACCCTTTCTAACCTTTGTGCAATCACGTGCAATCCATACTGGGCCTAACACCGTCTGAGCCTGCCTCCTGAGACATATATTTTGAATGTGTACGCTATCCATACATGTTATCCGGGGATACGGTACCCTTTCTAACCTTTGTGCAATCACGTGCAATCCATACTGGGCCTAACACCGTCTGAGCCTGCCTCCTGATGTATAGGCATATATTTTGAATGTGTACGCTATCCATACATGTTATCCGGGGATACGGTACCCTTTCTAACCTTTGTGCAATCACGTGCAATCCATACTGGGCCTAACACCGTCTGAGCCTGCCTCCTGAGACATATATTTTGAATGTGTACGCTATCCATACATGTTATCCGGGGATACGGTACCCTTTCTAACCTTTGTGCAATCACGTGCAATCCATACTGGGCCTAACACCGTCTGAGCCTGCCTCCTGAGACATATATTTTGAATGTGTACGCTATCCATACATGTTATCCGGGGAAACGGTACCCTTTCTAACCTTTGTGCAATCACATCCAATCTATACTGGGTCTAACACCGTCTGAGCCTGCCTCCTGATGTATAGACATATATTTTGAATGTGTACGCTATCCATACATGTTATCTGGGGATACGGTACCCTTTCTAACCTTTGTGCAATTACGTGCAATCCATACTGGGCCTAACACCGTCTGAGCCTGCCTCCTGAGACATATATTTTGAATGTGTACGCTATCCATACATGTTATCTGGGGATACGGTACCCTTTCTAACCTTTGTGCAATCACGTGCAATCCATACTGGGCCTAACACCGTCTGAGCCTGCCTCCTGAGACATATATTTTGAATGTGTACGCTATCCATACATGTTATCCGGGGATACGGTACCCTTTCTAACCTTTGTGCAATCACGTGCAATCCATACTGGGCCTAACACCGTCTGAGCCTGCCTCCTGATGTATAGGCATATATTTTGAATGTGTACGCTATCCATACATGTTATCCGGGGATACGGTACCCTTTCTAACCTTTGTGCAATCACGTGCAATCCATACTGGGCCTAACACCGTCTGAGCCTGCCTCCTGAGACATATATTTTGAATGTGTACGCTATCCATACATGTTATCCGGGGATACGGTACCCTTTCTCACCTTTGTGCAATCACGTGTAATCCATACTGGGCGTGAGAACAGCTGGCGAGCTGTTAAGCAAGCTACAGCAACTGTGGTTTGCACACTTAAGTTTTTCATTTTTTCAGGAATGACTGTTAGGCCTAATTCCGGAACTGCGGTTGACCTGCACTTACTGGGAAATCATTGTTCGCGGGTAATAATTGTAATCAGTGATCCCCATCACTAACGTTGTTCAGCGGGTTATCTGCACCTGTAAGCGACAAACGCTGGCCTTTTCAGTGTAGCGCACATGCAGCCACGGACATGTAAGGGCATGACACACCAGTTATTGGCCAATCTCATGTGCCAGAGCCTCACGTGTCCCTCTAGTAAGCCGGACTCGGACCGCGGGGCATGACGGAGTCTCATTCGTTAACAGAATTAAGCTTGCAATGTGTGCATCTGTTCTGTAGCTGGCATGGTTGAGGTTTCCCAGGTGGAGTCGAATTTAACCGTAGGCTCCACTCCTGGTGGTGCCCTTCTGGACATTCCTTTAAGGTTCAGCTTTGCAACCATACTGCCCACGTAAAACAAACACTTTGCCTTCATGAACGCTGTTTGGAGGGTCATGACTCGTGGGAATAACGCCGCCCAATCAGTTAACCTGCTAGAGAGATCCTTCGTTGCTCCCAAGCATGACATCACACTCCCTAGGAAGAAGGTAATGCCACTGTGGCGACCATACTCCTGGGGGCGACACAAGTGCACTGATGCCCAGCCACTGCTCGATGAATCTGCTGGTACATTGACCCAGACCACTACATTCCCCTCGCACGCTACCCGGCCTGAATCTGACCCTGATGAAACTTAGGTTACCTTTCCCATAGGGCACATGAAAACCTGGAGCCAGCCCTACCCCCCCCACAACTTTAGCCAAATAACCCCCATTTTTCAGTGCGTATCTTGTATTATGAAGTTAATTAAGGTTGACAAGCTTAAGTAAGAAGAATTGATGCTTTTGGCATTCAAATGGGCACTGTAGGTGTGTTTCCTGTCCTCCTCTCACTGCCGACTTTTATTCCCCATTGACTTACATTGGGTTTCGTGTTTCGGGATGACCCCGACTTTTCCCTATAATCGGACGATCTTGCTTGACCCGACTTTTGGAAAAGTCGGGTTTCACGAAACGAAACGCGACCCTAAAAAACCAAAAGTCGCTCAACTCTAGTGATTTGCATAAATCAAATTTCTCAAATTCTCCAGGACTGGAAAGTCTAACTAGGCTATGTTCACACATTCAGTATTTGGTCAATATTTTACATCAGTATTTGTAAGCCAAAACCAGGAGTGGGTGATAAATGTAGAAGTGATGACGTGTTTCTATAATACTTTTCCTATGATTGTTCCATTCCTAGTTTTGGTTTACAAATACTGATGGCTTTTGCACTTTTTGATCAAAATAATGTTAACCAAGTACCTGATGTTATTTACATGTAGTATTACTATTAAGTTATTTACTTGCGAAAGGATATATGATCATTTTTTTTCACCTTGGGTTTTGCTTATAAATATTGATGTAAAATACTGAACATGTGAATGTGTCTTTAAATTGACTCAAATCTGAATCACATCAAATTGATTCAATTATCTCTAGTTTTCATGTACTCCTCCCTTTGTTTCCTCCTTCCATTAACCTATCTATGCCCAATATTGCCATTTCGGTTTATGGTTCTACCATTACTCCCCAGGAACATTCCCGCTTTCTTGGAGTCACTCTTGATTCATATTTTTCGTTCACCTTCTACATCCGTTCACTTGAATGATCATGTCACCTACACCTCACACACATCTCTAGAATTAGACCTTTTCTTACCTTTGACTCTGCAAAAATTCTTACTGTAGCTTTTATTTATACTCGTCTGGACTACTTCAATTCTCTACTAATTGGTCTCCATCTTACTAAACCCTTCCCTGTCTATTCCGTCCTGAGTGCAGCGGCCAAGATCACCCATGCTTCCAATCTGTGCCAATTGTTGCATTGGTTGACCAACCAATACAGAGTTCAATACAAACATATCACTCTGTTGGAATATGTTGAACTATGTTTGGTGCAGTCAACAAAAGTAAAAAAGGCATACTAAGCCAGCGATCACCCAAAAAGGATCAGATACATATTTCAAAAAGGTATAAATAATTATTAGCAACATATGCAGAAAAAACACACACAGGGGGAGGAAAAACCCAGCAGCAGACTAACTACAGTTGTAGTAACACCAGCGGCCACCGGGGACAAAAACCAATTTTATCCCCCGAGGACCAGAAAGGAAAAAGGTTTATATACGAGAGTCAAGACTCTGACACAGATCCAAAAATGGATCGTGACAGTACCCCTCCTTCAATGAGGGGACTCTGGACCCTCAACACTGCATATCGCCAGAAAACCACCTACGGTGAGGATGCCTGGATCCACCAGAGTTCATCTCAGCAACCACCTGACTCACAGGTTTATGGCAAGCGTGGGCAGATGAAAGTGGCAACGTATGATCCGGATGCACCACAAATCTCCAGAGAGCCGACCTGGGGAATGAGTTGTGTATGGGCATTATTAGGGGTAGCTCCAGCTGGTAAGTCCCTGGGCCGAGGATGGCCGACACCCCATACTGCCTGATCACCCGAGAACTCCTGACCCCAGCAGCACATCTCCACCGGATAATTTGGTGGACAGCCATACGTTCTCATTCACACACAGGTCCAGACACATTTGCCACAAGATGGTGAATTCTTCACAATACCGACAGCAGAGGCGTCCCCCTGTGTCATCACACTCAAACCCTCACAATGCTCAGAAGGAGTCACCACCCTCCTCTGACCCCTCCTCCTAAGAGGACTCCGACACCCAGGGTTAGCATGTGGTGAGGGTAGAGACTTGCCCCTACTCCCTGGCAGTACCTCTGCTGCCCCCATTGGAGGAGAAGGGGATGATTGTAGTATGATGGCAGAGACAGTAGCCCCCAAGCAGCAGCCCTCACACGACTGATCCCAGCTGACTACTTCCCTGGACCGCCAATCTATGACCGGGTTGTGTTTTTCCAACCAAGAGAGGCCTAAAACGACAGGTGATGGCATTCCCCCCAAGACGTAGCATTACAGGGACTCTACATGATGAGTCCCTATATGCAGATGTATATTTTCCACAACTTGGGTCAACCTGCCCTTGCTCAGTGGGACAGAGTCAATGACCTGGATGCTTAGGGGTTTGCCCAGCATCCTACACCTCAGGCCATGGGTCTGGACAACGTGAGCGTCCACCAGATTGACTCCCGCTCCACTGTCCACAAACACCGGTATGTCCTCAGGTACACCACCAACCACCACGTCTGCTGACAAAGTAAACAGAAAGGACAAAATGGAGGAAATATACACTCCTTGGTTGCCTCCCTCCACACGACTAGGGGGACGCGGCTTCTTAGGTGGTATGGAAGTTTTGGCACGAGCCGGGCAGACCCTGATAAAATGACCAGTCTGCCCACAGCTAAAACATGCACCCAAACCACGATGAACCACAGGCAACACCATTGGGGAGCCAACTCCTCCCACCTGCCTGGGCTCATCCGACTGCAACAGTGAGTTCTCCTCCCTAGCAAGGACTTCAGGGGCATATTCACCAAAGCTGCAAAAGACTCGTCCACCGACCGTAGAGATGGTGAATTGGCCGGCAGGGAGAAGGCCCAGGTTTGGGGATCATCTTTAAGGAGGGATATGATGAATCCCACCCGCTGTTCCTCACTCCCTAATGAACGAGGGCGGAGTCTGAAGTGTAGGTTGCAGGCCTCCTGAAAAGCCAAAATATTGTCTCTCCCTCCAGAAAACCTGTCTGCAAGGGATAACTTAGGTTCTGGTTGAGACTGCACCTGAGCTGAGGCCTTGAACCCCACCAACTGCCACAGCTGCTGCTCTACCACACCACGCAGCACCCCATGATCCTCAGTGAGGGTCTGTAGCAATTGGAGACAGGTCTGCATTAGGGCCATGGCTCACCAGAAAAAATGGGCGGTTCGTAATAATGTCACGGGGCAGTAGTGGGAAAACAGAGGATGAGGAACCTGGGCCCCTGAACTTCCCCTCAGGCTAAGGAGGTGCCCTGACTTTCCTTAACTTGGGTGGTACACTTGATGGTAGGGAGGCCCAAGTCCCCGACCTGTCCCTATCTCCTATTAAGCCATGAGCTAAACCTCCAACTCCCTCCCCAGGAGGTGAGACAGAGAATAAAGTGAACTGCACCGCAAACCAAAGGAAAGATAAAACAGACACCACTGGGTTAAAGCAACCAAAAAACAAAACTTAGCTTTATCTGCTGCCAATGCTCCAAGCATCAGAGTAAGGAACCTGATCAGCACTCAGCAGCAACACCACTGCTCCAGATAAGCCGAACCCCCTCTGCACCAGGTAGGTCCAGTCTTCACCAAGGTTGGTTAGCAAATGGCCAGTATTGTCAACAGTGATATGCAGCACCAGGTGGGCTTATAAAGGGAAGGGGGAGTGGCACCCACCTGCATAGCTAATTAATCACCATGCAGTAACACCAGCAGCCACCGGGGGGAAAAACCCATCAGCAGACCAACTATAGTTGTAGTAACACCAGCGGCCACCGGGGGGCAAAACTGACATTAACCCCCGATGGCCTGAAAGAGAAAAAGTTTATAAAAGAGAATCCCGAATCTGAAAGATCCAAAAATAGATCGTGACTAGTGTTGAGTGATACCACTTGATACTGAAAAATATTGTATCGGAATGGATCGGCTGATCTAGAAAAAGTATCGGGTATCGCCGATTCCGATCCCGGAAGTCCCATTCAAGTAAATGGAACAGAAATATCAGAATTAAAAAAAAACCCTTTCTTTCCCTGCTGGTTAATTCTACATGGAGAAAAACAACTAATAATAATGTAGAATGTATTGTGGGAGGTGTAGTAGACATTAAAGCCATAGAGGTTTAGCCCAATCAAATGGAATCGCAGTATTTTTTTTTTTTAAGACGTTCGTAGTTACAAAGATATTGACTATGTTAAAGTCTTTAATTTTTTGTCAGATATGTATGTTTCACTACTTCCATGCTCTACACCTTTTTTACTTCTCCCACACTTTTTCCTTCATCATCTTCAGCAGCAGCAGTATCTTCTTCTTTTATTCTTCTTCATATTCTACTTCTTCATCTTCTTCCTATTCTTCTTCATCATTATATTCTTATTTGTGTCAGGCATTCCTGTAGTTGTAATCTATAAAAGTTTGAAGATTACACCTTCCGTTCAGCCTGTCACAAAAGATTTACAACAGGATTTGTCCGCGTTCAGTTTGGCCTGCAGCAGCAGGCATTTTCCAGGGGCACCACGAGGAGGAACGGACTCACCCCCATACACTGCTTTGTCTTCTTCTGCTTATAAATTAGATAATATCATTTGCTCTGATTTTTAGTCTTATGCTTCATGTTCTTCTGCTTTTGGTTTTTATGCTTCTTGGTCTTCTGTCTCTTGTTGTTCTGCATCTTGGTGGTTGTCTTCCTGTTCTTTGTCCTCTTGGTCATCTTCTTCAGGGTCATCTTTTAGGTATTCTTCTGTGTGGTCTTCAGGGTCGTCGTCTTCAGGGTCATTGTCAGGGAGATCCAGAGTGACAATCAAAAACCATTTCCACAAGCTTGAACTTGGAAAAGTAGCAGAAGGTACAAGAAGGCTGAGGAACTGCCGAGAACCAGCTGATGGTACTAGAACCCGGAGGGGCAGCAGAATGAACAAGAGCAAATGGCACAACCGTGGACCAGCTGATATTGCTGGAACACGGTTACTAAGCAGGAGGTACCTGTGCTCCAAAGCACTACCAAGGACCAGCAGACGTTGCTGGAACTCGGATACCAAGAAGGAGGCACCTAGGCCAAAGGCACTGCCGAGAACCAGCTGATGGTGCTGGAACCCGTATGGGTAGCAGAAGCTGCAAGAGCAAATTACACTAGCGAGGACCAGCTGACGGTGCTGGAACTCGGTGGGGCAGCAGAAGGAACAAGAGCCAATGGAAGAACCGTGGACCAGCTGACGGTGCTGTAACACGGTTTCTAAACAGGAGGTACCTGTGCTACAAAGCACTACCAAGGACCAGCAGACGTTGCTGGAACTCGGATACCAAGAAGGAGGCACCTAGGCCAAGGGCTCTGCAGAGAACCAGCTGACGGTGCTGGAACCCGGATGGGTAGCAGAAGGTACCCAGGAAAAAAACAAAGTTGCAAGGCCATGAGCAGGCCGCAGTTACCGAAACCCACAGTCCTACAGGGGGTGCTTGTCCTATTGGCACTACGGAACCAGCCTTTATTACCAGAACCCGCAGCCCACATAGGAAGCACCGAAACTGCAGGCACCATAGACTCGGCTAACCCGACCGCAACACGACAGGACAACGTATCGGTGGCAAAGTGACATTGACACTACCCGGAAACAGCAGGCGTGCTGGAACCAGGCTGGGCAGGAGGGAGTGCCCGTGCCAAAGACACTGCAGAGAACCAGCTGACGGTGCTGGAACCCGGATGGGTAGCATTAGCTACAAGAGTCAATGGAACTATCGAGAACCAGCTGACGGTGCTGAAACCCGGAGGGGCAGCAGAAGGAACAACAGCCAATGGCACAACCGTGGACCAGCTGACGGTGCTAGAACACGGTTTCTAAGCAGGAGGTACCTGTGCTACAAAGCACTACCAAGGACCAGCAGACGTTGCTTGAACTCGGATACCATGAAGGAGGCAGCTAGGCCAAGGCTCTGCCGAGAACCAGCTGACGGTGCTGGAACCCGGATGGGTAGCAGAAGGTATCCAGGAAAAAAACAAAGTTGCAAGGCCGTGAGCCGGCCGCAGTTACCGAAACCCACAGTCCTACAGGGGGTGCTTGTCCTATTGGCACTACGGAACCAGCCTTTATTACCAGAACCCGCAGCCCACATAGGAAGCACCGAAACTGCAGGCACCATAGACTCGGCTAACCCGACTGCAACACGACAGGACAACGTATCGGTGGCAAAGTGACGTTGACACTACCCGGAAACAGCAGGCGTGCTGGAACCAGGCTGGGCAGGAGGGAGTGCCCGTGCCAAAGACACTGCCGAGATCCAGCTGACGGTGCTGGAACCCGGAGGGGCAGCAAAAGGAACAAGAGCCAATGGCACAACCATGGACCAGCTGACGGTGCTGGAACACGGTTTCTAAGCAGGAGGTACCTGTGCTAAAAAGCACTACCAAGGACCTGCAGACGTTGCTGGAACTCGGACACCATGAAGGAGGCACCTAGGCCAAAGGCTCTGCCTCGAAACAGCTGACGTTGCTGGAACCCGGCTGGGCAGGAGGCCGTACCCGTGGCAAACACACTTCTGAGCAGCAACATGCGATTTTGAAGCCCAGGGGTCAATCAGGCAGCAGGCTGAGGCCAACTTGGAGCAAGTTTTATATTGGTTGTACACAACTACTGATTGTAACCGTGATCCACTTTGGCCTCTGGCTCTAGTATTTCCCCTGGCCTCCAACCACGGCAGTTGCTGCTCTGCAGAGTTGTCTGCACAATCCACACTTGTTCCTGAGTTACTGGGGCTCAGTCACGTCAGTTGATCCCCTGATGTGTGTCCGGCAATGTGTCCTGCTCTGTCCACATTCCCACAACTATTAATGGGATTGGGGACAGAGCAGGAGACATTGCCGGACACACCACAGGGGATCAACTGATGTGACTGAGCCCCAGTAACACAGGAACAAGTGTGGATTTTGCAGACGGCACATCAGAGCAGTGACTGGCGGGGTTGGAGGCCAGGGGGAATACTAGAGACAGTACAGCCAGAGGCCTAAGTGGACCATGGTTAAAAGTCAGTAGTAGTGTGATGTTGGAGGCGGCAGGAGACTTTGCCATCCGCACAGCAGGGGAACAGCTGGCGGTACTGAACCCCACAGACACAGGAGCGAGTGTTTCTAACTGTGCGGACGGCACTTCCAAGCTACAACTGGCTGTGCTGAAGCCCAGGATCAATGCTCCGAGCAGACTGAGGCTTACTTGGAGCAAGTGGTAAATAACATGTAGTGTGATGTTGGAGGCAGCAGGAGACTTTGCCATCCGCACAGCAGGGGAACAGCTGGCGTTACTGATCCCCACAGACACAGGAGCGAGTGTTTCTATCTGTGCAGATGGCACTTCCAAGCTACAACTGGCTGTGTTGAAGCCCAGGATCAATGCTCCGAGAAGGCTGAGGCCTACTTGGAGCAAGTGGTAAATAACATGTATTGTGATGTTGGAGGCAGCAGGAGACTTTGCCATCCGCACAGCAGGGGACAGCTGACGTTACTGAACCCCACAGACACAGGAGCAAGTGTGTGTTTCTCTGTTAAGAAGGCGCTTCTGAACACCAACTGGCATTGTTGGAGCCCAGGAAGAGGCATGGAGTTGGCTGAGACCAACTTGCAGCACGTTTTATAGAGGTTGTAGACTACTACTGATTGTAACCGTGCTCCACTTAGGCCTCTGGCTCCACTGTCTCTAGTATTTCCACTGGCCTCCAACCCCGCCAGTGACAGCTCATTCACACTACTAGTAATGGGAATGTGGACAGAGCAGGAGACCTTGCCGGACACACATCAGGGGATCAACTGACGTGACTGAGGCCAAGTAACACAGGAACAAGTGTGGATTGTGCTGACGCCACTTCAGAGCTGTCACTGGCGGGGTTGGAGGCCAGGGTAAATACTAGAGACAGTGGAGCCAGAGGCCTAAGTGGAGCAGGGTTAACAATCAGTAGTAGTCTACAACCTCTATAAAACCAGCTGCAAGTTGTCCTCCGCCTGCTGCATGAATGTGGACAGAGCAGGAGACCTTGCCGGACACACATCAGGGGATCAACTGACGGGAATGAGCCACAGTAACTCAGTAACAAGTGTGGATTGTGCAGACGCCACTTCACAGCTGTAACTGGCGCAGTTGTCGGCCACGGGAAATACTAGAGACAGTGGAGCCAGAGGCCTAAGTTGACCAAAGTTAAAAATCTGTAGTAGTTTGCATGTGGATTGAGCAGGAGACTTTGCCGTCTACACAGCAGGGGAACAGCTGGCATTACTGAACCCCACTGACACAGGAGCTACTGTGTTTTTCTCTGTGAAGACGGCACTTCTGAACACCAACTGGCATTGTTGGAGCCCAGGATGAGGCATGGAGCAGGCTGAGGCCTGATGGTGTTGGCATGTGGAGGCAGCAGGAGACTTTGCTGTCTACACAGCAGGGGAACAGCTGGAAATACTGAACCCCACTGACACAGGAGCTAGAGTGTTTTTCTCTGCGGAGACGGCACTTCTGAACACCAACTGGCGTTGTTGGAGCCCAGGATGAGGCATGGAGCAGGCTGAGGCCTGATGGTGTTGGCATGTGGAGGCAGCAGGAGACTTTGCCATCTACACAGCAGGGCAACAGCTGGCATTACTGAACCCCACTGACACAGGAGCTAGTGTGTTTTTCTCTGTGAAGACGGCACTTCTGAACACCAACTGGCGTTGTTGGAGCCCAGGATGAGGCATGGAGCAGGCTGAGGCCTGCTGTTTTTTGAATGTGGAGGCAGCAGGAGACATTGCCGTCCACACAGCAGGGGAACAGCGGACGTTACTGAACCCCACTAACACAGGAGCTAGTGTGTTTTTCTCTGTGCAGACGGCATTTATGAACACCAACTGGTGTTGTTGGAGCCCAGGATGACGCATGGAGCAGGCTGAGGCCTGCTGTTTTTTGAATGTGGAGGCAGCAGGAGACATTGCCGTCCACACAGCAGGGGAACAGCTGACGTTACTGAACCCCACTAACACAGGAGCTAGTGTGTTTTTCTCTGTGAAGACGGCACTTCTGAACACCAACTGGCGTTGTTGGAGCCCAGGATGAGGCATGGAGCAGGCTGAGGCCTGCTGTTTTTTGAATGTGGAGGCAGCAGGAGACCTTGACGTCAACACAGCAGGGGAACAGCTGACGTTACTGAACCCCACTAACACAGGAGCTAGTGTGTTTTTCTCTGTGAAGACAGCACTTCTGAACACCAACTGGCGTTGTTGGAGCCCAGGATGAGGCATGGAGCAGGCTGAGGCCTGATGGTGTTGGCATGTGGAGGCAGCAGGAGACTTTGCTGTCCACACAGCAGGGGAACAGCTGGCATTGCTGAACCCCACTAACACAGTAGCTAGTGTGTGTTTCTCTGCGAAGACGGCACTTCTGAACACCAACTAACGTTGTTGGAGCCCAGGATGAGGCATGGAGCTGGCTGAGGCCAACTTACAACACGTTTTATAGAGGTAGTAGACTAAAACTGATTGTAACCGTGCTCCACTATGGCCTCCGTTTCTAGTATTTCCCCTGGCCTCCAACCCCGCCAGTGACAGCTCAAAATTGGCGTCAGCACAATCCACACTTGTTCCTGTGTTACTTGGGCTCAGTCCCGTCAGTTGATCCCCTGATGTGTGTCCGGCAAGGTCTCCTGCTCTGTCCTCATTCACACTACTAGTAATGGGAATGTGGACAGAGCAGGAGACCTTGCCGGACACACATCAGGGGATCAACTGACGTGACTGAGACCAAGTAACACTGGAACAAGTGTGGATTATGCAGACGCCACTTAAGAGCTGTCACTGGTGGGGTTGGAGGCCAGGGGAAATACTAGAGACAGTGGAGCCAGAGGCCTAAGTGGAGCAGGGTTAAAAATCAGTAGTAGTTTGAATGTGGATGGAGCAGGAGACTTTGCCGTCCACACAGCACGGGAGCAGCTGGCGTTACTGAACCCCACTAACACAGGAGCTAGTGTTTTTCTCTGTGCAGATGACACATCTGAGCGACAACTGGCTGTGTTGCAGCCCAGGGATTATAGTTCAGGTGGTAGAAACATGAACACAACAGGAGACCCAGATACAGTTGCCAACCAATTATTTAGTCGGGAAGAGGACTGGCAAATTCTGGGGAGATCCAGGCCTTGTTCATTTTCAGAAAAGTAAGCCGGTCGACGTTATCGAAAGAAAGTCGCCTGCGACGGTCTGTTAGTACACCACCTGCGGCACTAAAGACGCGTTCCGATAATACACTGGCAGCAGGGCAAACCAGCACCTCCAATGCATACTGGCTAAGCTCTGGCCATGTATCCAGCTTAGAGACCCAAAACTTGAAGGGGGAAGAGCCATCTGGGAGTACACTCACAGGGCAAGACATGTAGTCTGTTACCATCTGACGGAAACGTTGCCTCCTGCTGACTGGAGCCGTCAGTGATGGTGTAGACAATTGTGGCGGACACACAAAACTTTGCCACATTTGGGCCATAGTGGTCTTGCCTTGTGCTGAGGCGCTGCCTCTGCTCCCTCTTTGTGCCGAGTTTCCTCCACTGGGTCGACGCACAGAGGTGCTTTGTAAAGCACTAGCACCACTGCTGTCGGGTGGAATGGAAAACATGATGGACTGAACCAGTGTGTCTTGGTACTCCCGCAGTTTACGCTCCCGGTTCAACGTTGGTATGAGGGTTTGCAAGTTGTCCCGGTAGTGAGGATCTAGGAGGGTGTACACCCAATAATCAGCCGTGTAGAGAATCTGGGTGATGCGGCGGTCGATTCTCAGGCACTGCAGCATGAAGTCAACCATGTGCTGCAGACTCCCAACTGCCAAAGAACCGCTGTCCCCTACTTGAGGCGTGATCTCTGCCTGCTCTGCATCACCCCACCCTCGCTGTACATACTGACAAGAGCTTTGTGTACCTCCCTCCCAGATAAGGGGGACAGTCATGCTGACTAGTGCATCATCTGCACTCGCCATCCGCGTGGAATCATCGGAGGCACACAAAACGAAGCAGATGTCCTTCATAGAGGCCCACTCAGTGGTGCTAAAGTGTGACCGGCGCACATTGCAACTTGTTTGCGCCTGATGCAGCTGGTACTCCATGACTGCTGCCTGCTGCTCACACAACCGCTTCAACATATGTAACGTTGAATTCCACCTGGTGGGTAGGTCACATATGATGCGATGTTCCGGAAGGCGTAATCGGCACTGCAGAGCAGCAAGGCGCGATCTTGCTGTGCTGGAACGCCGCAAGTGAGTGCACTCTATGCAGACCTTGTGCAGCAGTGCATCAAGATCCGGATAGTCCCTCAGAAAGCTCTGCACAATCATGTTGAGCACATGTGCCAGACAAGGGATGTGAGTGAGGTTGCCAAGGCCAAGAGCTACCACCAGATTTCAGCCAATGTCACACACTACCAAGCCCGGCTGGAGATTCGCTGGCAGAAACCACACGTCACTCTCCTGCTTGATGGCATTCCAGAGCTCCTGCGCTGTGTGGCTTCGATTCCCCAATGAAATTAATTTCAGTACGGCCTGTTGACGTTTGGCCACGGCTGTGCTCATATCGGTCGTAACAGGCTCCTGTTGCGCTGTTTCAGAGGAACTGGAGTAGGAGGAGGAGTCAATGTGTACAGACTGGATTCCTGCAATCCGTGGAGTTGGCAGAACACGTAGAGCGCCATTCTCCAGATCTGTACACGGCTCTACAACATTGACCCAATGAGCAGTGAGGGAAAGGTATCGTCCCTGTCCATGGTTACTGGTCCACGCATCGGTGGTCAGGTGGACCTTGCTACTGACGGCGTTTAGTAGCGCATGTTTTATGTTTGCCTCCACATGTTTCTGCAGGGCAGGGACGGCTCGCCTGCTGAAATAAAAGCGGCTGGGCACAGTGTATTGTGGGACTGCCAATGCCATGAAGTCCCGGAAGGTGTCAGTCTCCACCAGCCTGAATGACAGCATTTCGAGGGCCAGTAGTTTGGCAATGCCAGCATTCAGAGCCTGTGCTCGGGGATGGTTTGCTGAGTATGGCCGCCTTTTCTCCCATGCCTGTGCTACTGATGGCTGCCGAGTGGCCTGGGAGTGTGAGGATGACTTGGAACGTGGTGCTGTGAGTGGAATGTCACAGGGTCTCCGGACAACAGTGCCAGAGGTTCTTCCTTGGCGATCCTGTGAGGAAGCCGAACCAGCTGTGTGTGAGCTGGAGGAAGAGGCCCCAACACGAGCTGAAGAGGTGGTAGGTGGTGCTGTACGTTGGCCTACATCTTCAGTGTGTCTGTGTAACTCCAGCTCGTGTTTGGTCCACACATGTTTCCACATATTAGTGGTATTGAGGTTGCTGACATTTTTCCCTCTTTTGACTCTCTGATGACACAGCTTGCATTTGACAAAGCAAATGTCATCTGCAACTGTGTCATAAAAGGACCACGCACTGCAAGTCTTGGGAGCGCCCTTTTTGCCTTTTGAAAGTGGAATGCTCCTAACGGGTGCCGAAGTGGAGGCTACAGGCAACCAAGTCTGCCCCCACCCTCTCCCTCCGGTTTTGGCCGTTCGGGGAATCTCTTCCTCAGAGCTGCTCCCACCACCTTCCTGTTCCCCACTCCTGTTTGGGTCAAGGACCTCATCATCTACACTCCCCTCTTCAAACACCTGCTTCTCCTGGGTTGTCTCGCCAGCACTGTATGCAACAGAAAGTGGTAACTGAGTCTCGTCATCATCTGATGCATACTGAGGTGTGCTGACCATAGGCACTGGCCCACCCGCTTCTTCAGATTCAGAGGGACAAAGAAGTTGCGCATCACTGCATACTCCCTCTTCTTCACATTCTGGAATGCTGCTTGGCTGGCCCCCTCTTTCCAAACCAACAGATTCCGAGAACAGAAATAGAGACTGTGATGGCTCCTGTCCAGGGCTCTCTGACTGCCTGGGCACTTTGGCAGGTGGTGAAGAGACAGATGGTTGCTCTTCGGTGCTCTGGCCCTGAGAGGATGTGGAAGTAATTGAAGTCAATGCATTATCTGTCTTCCATCCGACAACGGCTTCAATTTGTTCCTCCCGCAGCAGTGGGGTACGGTGAGGTCCCACAAAGCTGCGCATAAAGGACTGTTGCCTGCTAAAACTGGGGGATGCTGACTCACTGGTGCCAACAGCAGGCACAGAATCCCCACGTCCTCTCCCTGCAGAATCCCCACGTCCTCTCCCTGCTGAAACTCCACGCCTATGGCCACGTGCCTTACTCCCTGCCTTCTTCATCTTGCTAGACTGAGAAAGATAGGCAGAAAAGTACAAAGGGGGGCCTTAGTGTGCTTATTCCTGAACAGCTGGTTACAGGTATAAGAAACACTAATTTTATGAAGTGTGTGTGTCGACTACACTTTAATGGGAGCTAATGTGGCCTACACAACTTTCAAATGTAGTGTTTAGTGAACTTTGTTGTTTTTTTAGGGGGAAAAAAAACTAAAAGGATGTGACCAAAGATTTGAAAGTCAGAGTATCACCAACTTTCTGGAGCTATTACAATGCAGGCAGGTAACCTACAATGCAAAAGATGAGGCTCCAAAAAAATTGGGTAATACTAATCTGGCTGCAGCTGAAGGGCACAAGCCAGAAAAAAGGCTCCTCTATCTACTCCTATATAGTGTTTGCAACCAACCAATGTAGATGGATATGGATGGATGCACACTAATAGAAGAAAAAATGAGCTGCAATTAAAGAAATGTATGTGTGAGGCAATGACGCATGCTGAGCAGCCTACAACCAGACGTAGCTGCAGGACACACTACTCAGCGTGAGCTGCACTCACACACAGTCAGAGAACTCTCAGACAGCTGTGAACAGTGCAGCTAAGTGGGCACTAGCACTGGCAGGCTGCAGAAAGGCTCCGCTGTGTACTCCTAGAGTGTTTGCAACCACCGTATATGGATACGGATGGATGCACACTAATAGGAGAAAAAATGAGCTGCAATAAAAGAAAAATATGTGAGGCAGTGACACGCTGAGCGGCCTACAACCAGACGTAGCTGCAGGACACACTACTCAGCGTGAGCTGCACTCATAGTCAGAGACCTCTCAGACAGCCGTGAACAGTGCAGCTAAGTGGGCACTAGCACTGAAAGGCTGCAGAAAGGCTCCACTGTCTACTACTAGTGTTTGCAACCAACGTATATGGATACGGATGGAAGCACACTAGATAGAATTTTTTAAAAATAAGCAGCTCAAAAAGAAAAATATGTATGAGGCAGCAGTGAGGCACGCTCGGCGGCCTACAACCAGACGTGGCTGCAGGACCCACTCCACAGTGTGAGCTGCACTCACACAGCCCTTGCAGACAGCTGTGAACACTGCTGCTAGGGAAAAGCAAGCTACAGTGGTGGTTTATGTAGCCTGGGTAAAGCACAATATTGTTTTGAGAATCGCTATTTCTAACTGTCCCTCACAGTCTTCAACAGCAGCCTGTCCCTAACTGAATTCACAGCAGAGTGACCAGAAATGGCGGCGGCAGTGGCTTTTATAGTGCATCATGACATCATTTCAGCAGCCAATCACAGCCATGCCAATAGTTAACATGCCTACATGCCTAACAGGATGTGCCCACACTTCTGAGGATTCCCATTGGCTGAATCAAAGCGAGCGGGCTGATAGCATTATGGGAACTTCCGATTCCGGTATCCAATATGAAAAAAGTATCGGAAGTCAGTATCGGAATTCCGATACAGCTAATATCGGCCGATACCCGATACTTGCGGTATCGGAAAGCTCAACACTAATCGTGACACATAGAAGAGCCAAGTCAACGTCCAGTCAGGAGATGAGAAAGGCCAAACAAAGGTATCCAAGCTAGATGCCTTTATTATATGGTCAGAACACTTCCTGAGCCAGAGCCACAGTCATGGCAAGAGATGCAAAAACCACGAGAAGAAGTGGATAAATGCTGCAAATGAAGAGATGGAGTCTCTTTTCCAGCTCCAGACATGGGAGCTCACTGAGCTACCACAAGGAAAAAGAGCTATCTGATGTAAGTGGGTCTTCTAAAACAAATATGACTCAAAAGGTAAAGTTCACCGGTTTAAGGCAAGATTGTTCACAAAAGGGTACTCACAAAAGTATGGTGAATAATATGATACTACATTTTCTCCAGTTGCAAAGCAAACCACATTCAGAACTTTAATGTCTATAGCTGCAGTTCAACAGATGACAGGGAGACATTTTGACATCAAAACAGCCTTCCTACATGTTGAATAAGAGTTGGACATGAGTCAACCCGAGGGATATATTAAAAAGGGTAATGAGCACCTTGTTTGTAAAATGTAAAAATCTCTCTATGGACTTAAGCAGTTGGCAAGAGCTTGGAACTTGAAAATGAACAAAGTTTGGATGGATGAAGGATTTCAAAAGATCTCCTCTCTATCCGTGCCCTTCGTTTTGCTAATGACCTAAGACTAACATCCCCTATAATCTGAACTTCCCACTCCTGTCTCCAAGATTTCTCACATGTTGTGCCAATTAATTGGAATGCACTACCAAGGATTATTTGATTAATTACCAATATCCACAGTTTTAAGCATACGCTAAAAACACATTTCTTTAGACTGGTCTATCACCTATCCACACTTACAGTAACTAACTATCCCTGTTTTGCCAATACAAAATTTTCTTCAAAATCAAGACCCACCACTTTTCAGCCCTCTGTATCTGTACAGGTACTGATACTGGCTGATGAAAGGTTCATGCAACATTATTTGAATCCCCCTATGTATTTTATTGATGGTCGGACTGTACAATCCAAGCATTATTTACCATTCACCTATCTCTTCATACAATGTAAGCTTGCAAGCAGGGACCTCACTCCTTTTGTGTTGCTAGGTAATGTCCTCGCTAAAATGTAAAGTGCTGCGGAATATGATGGCGCTATAGGAATAAAAATTATTATTAAAAAAAATATATTATCTTTACAGTGGTCAAAACCTTTCAGCCTGATGCTATTTTTTTTACAATAAACAGTAAACTACATAAATCTTTATGCCTCATGATAATTTAATAATTACTAAATACTTTGCAATAAAGATAGTTGCCAGGCTGGAAACCATTTGCCCTTGAATAACTCACAGCAACCGCATTTGCTTCATTTTAACTAGAGCAATATTTTTCTAAACCTTTCACCATTAGTCACGTTTTCATTTTATAGTTGGTGACTTCTTGCTCAGTTACAGTCAAAAAGGTAAAATAGAACAAAGACAAATATTCCACACAAAACATAAAACCAATGCACAGAGCATCTCATGGATTTCTTCTGTTCCATCTGCCTGCATTGTTGTTTTGTGGTTTGTTTTTATGAGTGTCTCCCAGGGGATTGTTGGTCAGCACACGCTTACAAGAAATGTCATCAATTCTGCATAGTTAAGAGTCCCATAGGTCCTATTTTCACTGCAAAGTAGATTTTATGTTTTTCAAGCTAAACTTCTGGTATTATCCTAGAATTTATATTCTTGATGTTTTAGGATTAGGGATGTTTGCAGCATATTCCTTTATAACTTGTAGCACATACAGTGGGTATGGAAAGTATTCAGACCTTTTTAATTTTTTTTACTCTTTGTTTCATTACGTCCATTTGCTAAATTCAAAAAAGTTCATTTTTTTACTCATTATTGTACACTCTGCACCCCATCTTAACTGAAAAAAACAGAAATGTGGACATTTTTGCAAATTTATTAAAAAAGAAAAACTGGAATATCACATGGTCATAAGTATTCAGACCCTTTGCTCAGGCACTCATATTTAAGTCACACGCTGTCCATTTCCTTGTGATCCTCTTTGAGATGGTTCTACTCCTTCATTGGAGTCCAGATGTGTTTAATTGAACTGAAAAGACTTGATTCGGAAAGGCACACACATGTCTATATAAGACCTCACAGCTCACAGTGCATGTCAGACCAAAAGAAAATCATGAGGTCAAAGGAACTGGCCAAGGAGCTAAGAGACAGAATTGTAGCAAGGCACAGATCTGGCCAAGGTTACAAAGTAATTTCTATGGTACTGAAGATTCCTAAAAGCACAGTGGCCTCCATAATCCTTAAATGGAAGAAGTCTGGGACCACCAGAAGTCTTCCTAGACCTGGCCATCCAGCCAAACTGACCAATCATGGGAAAATAGCCTTAGTGAGAGAGGTAAAGAAGAACCCCAAGATCACTGTGGCTGAGTGCCACAGATGCAGTAGAGGGAAGTGGGAGAAAGTTCCACAAAGTCAACTATCACTGCAGCCCTCCACCAGTCGGGCCTTTATGGCAGAGTGGCCTGATGGAAGCCTCTCCTCAGTGCAAGACATATGAAAGTCTGCGTAGAGTTTGCTAAAAAACACATGACGGAGTCCCAGACTAAGAGAAATAATATTCTCTGCTCTGATGAGATGGTGATAATTCTAAGTGGTATGTGTGGAGAAAACCAAGCACTGCTCGTCACCTGCCCATTAGAATCCCAACAGTGAAACATGGTGGTGGCAGCATTATGCCATGGAGGTGTTTTTCAGCTGCAGGGACAGGATGACTGGTTGCAATTGAAAGAAACATGAATGCAGCCAAGTGCAGAGATATCCTGGATGAAAACCTCTTCCAGAGTGCTCTGGAACTCAGACTTGGCCGAAGGTTCACCTTCCATCAAGACAATGACCCTAAGCACACAGCTAAAATAACAAAGGTGTGGCTTCAGAACAACTAACTCTGTGACCATTCTTGACTGGCCCAACCAGAGCCCTAACCTAAACCAAATTGAGCATCTCTGGAGAGACCCGAAAATGACTGTCCAACAACGTTCACCATCCAACTTGATGGAACTGTAGAGGATCTGCAAGGAAGAATGGCAGAGGATCCCCAAATCCAGGTGTGAAAAACTTATTGCATCATTCCCAAGAAGACTCATGGCTGTACTAGCTCAAAAGGGTGATTCTACTCAATACTGAGCACAGTGTCTGAATACTTATGACCATGTGATATTTCAGTTTTTATTTTTTAACAAATTTGCAAAAATGTCTACATTTCTGTGTTTTTTCATTCAAGATGGGGTGCACAGTGTACATTAATGAGAAAAAAATGAACTTGGGGGTTGGTCAGATTTTTACAGCTTGGAGAGGAGAGAAAGTAAATTAGGGAGGGCGGAGAAAACATACTATAGAAAAGTAAGAAAGCATATGGATAGGAAGTAATTGTAGGAGAGATGCTGCAGCTTGGATACACAAATAGCTAACATACAGCTCATATTATAGGTGAAAAATCTGATGCTTGGATCATGTTATAAACTGTATATCAGGAGGCAGGAAAATAAAGGAATGAAGATTTGAGAGTTATCAAAGATTTCCATAACTTTCAAGTCCTACAAGAAGATTCATTAAATACAATCCATTGTCAGAAAGTTTATAGCTGCCTATAATATGGTGATTTATTAGCAATACATAATCAAAGTTTTTTTTATCATTACATCATATTTTCAGATTGTTACCAGGCTTATTTGAATCATAACTTGAGCATTAATTTGTTTCATATTTTCTTTACTTTACTTAAAGGGAACCTGTTACCAGGTTTTCCCTATATAAAGTACAGCCACCGCCATTGGTGCCTTTTTTAATAGTGTACTGCAATGCTGTAAAAAAGTCCCCAATCCAGTCTGCAGATCCCAAAAAGACCTTTTATTATACACACAAATGGGGTGGTTCGGTCGGATGGGCATCTCCTGTGGCTTCTCCTTTCTTCTTGCTATCGCCGTCCTCCTTCCTTGCTTCATATAGATGTTGCGTCCTATGTCCTCCATCACGTTCCTGTGCAGGCGCACTTCTATCTGCCCTGCCGAGAGTTGAGCAAAGTACTTTAATGCGCATGCGCTGGCTTTACTTTTGGATCATCAACGCTCTTTGACTTTTCCCGGCGCATGTGCACTTCACAACTTTGCTCTGCCCTTGGTAGGGCAGATAAAAATGTGCCTGCGCAGGAACACATTAGAGGACACTGTGTGTAAATGTAGGACACATCATCAACATGAAGCAAGGAAGAGGATGGCGATTACAAGAGGAGAAAGGGCACCAGATCAAGGCCAGAGATGCCCATTGGACCTGTCTGTACTTATAATAAAAGCTTTTTTGGGGGGGATCTGCAGAATGGATGGGGACTTTTTTTATAGCATTCCATTATGTTGCAAAAAAAGGCCCTAATGGTGGTAGCCATACTTTATATGGGAAAAACCTGGCAACAGGTTTCCTTTAATTTTGATTAGTTTTACCTTGTTTATTTTTTCTCAAACAAATTAAGTGATGTAACTTGAAGAACCTGCACCCAATTGCAAAATTTACAACAGACCCTGAATCTACTATGTGTTATTTAGGCTGAGTTCACACGTGGCGTTTTTTTCGCGTTTACGCGGCGGTTTTAACCGAGCGAGTTTGCAGCGAAAACGCGAAAAATAATCATCCCATGCATTCCTATGGAATTCCGCAATGCTGTGCTAATGCTGCGGTTTTTACCGCGGCGGAATCGCTTTGCGGTAAAAAACGCAGCATGCTCATTTATTTTGTGGAATCGCGGCGATCCCGCACCCATAGGAATGTATTGTTCCACTTACTTCCTGCATGTGGCTGTGCACAACATGCGGAAAGTAAGCAGAACAATTGTGGATGGTACCCACGGTCCCGAGGAGAGGAGACTGTCCTCCGGGCTTTGGGTACCATATCCCTGTAAAAAACAGAATAAAAAATAAAAAATATTGTTATTCTTACCTTCCGGCGTCCCGCGCAGCCTTCCCGCCTCTCTCCACGATCTCGTTCCCAGTAATCCTTTGCGAAAATGCCCGCGATGGTGGCCGTTCTCCCGTGATCGCGAAGTCTCGCGGTCATTCGCGCGACGTCATCGCGAATAACCGCGAGACGTCGCGATCCCGCGAGAACGGACGCCATCGCGGGCATTTTCGCAAAGGATTACTGGGAACGGCTGCGCGGGACGTCGGAAGGTAAGAATAACACCATTTTTTGTTTTTTTTTACATTTTATCTTTTACTACTGATGCTGCATAGGCGGCCTCAGTAGTAAAAAGTTGGTCACACTTGTCAAACACTGTTTGACGAGTGTGACCAACCTGTCAATCAGTTCTCCAAACGATGCTCCAGATCGCTTGGAAAACGCTAGCATTCTGCAAGCTAATTACGCTTGCAAAATGCTAGTTTTTCTGCGGGAAAATCGCGGGAATTTAAAATGCGATTTTCCCGCGGAATGGAATTCCGGAATTCTCGCGGTAATTTCAGCGAGAGTTCCGTTACGTGTGCACATAGCCTTATTGTCTATGTATGTGGTGGCAGGGCTATTGGACCTGAGTGTTGCTGTTACCTTGGCACCTCCTATAGCTGTGCTATGGTTGGATTCCAGCAGCATGAACACCTTTTTATTTCATGCATATACTATATTATACAATGGTAAATAACAATATGTAAGTATGAGATTGAGTCAAGACTCCTTATTATAAACTTTTAACTGCATACAATATATATAACATGCTTAAAGGTCCAAAAATAGCAGAATTAATTGTTATAGTCAATTCATTTATCACTGTAAGTCATTGAATCTAAATACTTCTCAGCTGGTGTTTTTAATAGCAATAAATGGCTCATTAGCCTGTACTGAACAGATTTATACTCTGGGCACACTGAGTGACATTTCATAATTATAGCAATATTCTGACATAAATATGATGTTACATTGATTTAAATACAGCCTAATATTTTAAAAATTTTCATTGACACCATAAAAATATCGGTCACTAAAATTTCATTATGCAAAATTTAATGAAGCTATACTCATTCTCAAATCATTTAATAGAAATTCTTACAGCAAATGACAGTCTGTTTTAGGGAGCTGAAAGATTATTTTTGAATTGGCTGAAAATATCACAAGATGATTGACACAAGATGGCCAGCTCTAGAAACACATTGTACCTGTCTGTAGAGTTCCTCCACTAGAAGGCTATACTGAATACCTATATGCACTTCACCTTGTCAAACTACCCTAATGCAGCACCCTCAATAATCCATAATGACTCTTTTCAGTGCTTTGTCAGTGCACAGGTGCAGTCATCATCAGGGCCGGACTGGGACTGAAATTCTATAAAATGCACAATATAAATTGTGAACAGATCAATACCACTAGACCATAATCACATATTACCAGCATACACAATACAGCTATTACCATGATTCTGATCATTAACCAAAACCACTGTATTAGGAATAAGCTTACCATCATACTGATCTGCAGACCATATATGATATGTGTATATGTTAGCACCATGCTGGATCCCTGCTCTGACAGGCAGGGTCTCTGGCATGTCTCTTCACTCACCTGGGCTGCAGTCAGTTCTTCCCATCCCAATGCTCTGCATACTTTCAGCCAGACCTTCAGCCATGTCCTTAGGACACGTGCATGCGCTCCCGCCCTCTTAAAGGGCCAGCACGTGCACTTGCTATTTCCTCCCCAGCCAAAGGCTGTGGCACATTATGTATATATTGCTTCCTCCCCACTAGGGAGGTGCCTGAGCAACCTTCCTGTTTTGCAGTCTATGTTGTGTAAGGTTGCATACCAGTACCTGCTGCACTCTGTTGCAAATCCTGCTTGCTGCACTCTGTTGCAAATCCTGCCTGCTGCATTTTGGTGCAGACCCTGCCTTATCCACTCTGATACAAACTCTGCCTGCTACACTCTGATACAAATTCTGCCTGCTGCACTCTGATACAAACTCTGCCTGCTGCATTCTGGTGCAAACTCTGTCTGCTGCATTCTGGTGCAAACTCTGTCTGCTGCACTCTGGTGCGAAATCTGTCTGCTGCACTCTGGTGAAAACTCTTTCTGCTGCACTCTAATGCAAACTGTGTCTGCTACACTCTGACACAAACTCTGCCTGTTGCTCCATCCAGTCTGTCCTCTGGTCCAGCTGCTGCTGCGCATCCGTTGGTCTGTCCTGGAGTGGCACCTGGTGTTCATTGGGAGCCAAGTCTGACCTCACCATCAGAGGCTCTATTGAGCAGTCAGGTGCTCGCTTAGTCATGCCCCTCTAGACTCTCCGCGGTCCGTGGCACAGTGGTTCCACAAACCACATCTGTGACAGTATACTTTACAAGTATTCGTCAATTGTGTGCTTGGTGATTGTAGTCATTCCATTTCACTTTTCTTTTCCATTTGGCCCAGATCCCCATGACCACTTCTATCAATAACACATCCCTTCAAAATGTAAATCATAGACATCTTTAGCTTACTGCGTTTCCAGCACTGTCCTCACATTCCCCACATTACACAAACTAAATAGTGCCATAGAAAATAGTAATGACTCTTTTTTGACATTTATAGTACCCTTATTTGTGCCACAAACCAATAATAGTGCCTCTCTGTGCCCTTGCACAGTAATAATGTTCCCCTGTACTTCTTCATAGTCATAATGATCCCTTATGGCTCCTAACAGTTATACAGTAAAGTTTGGCGTCTGTACTGAACACCTACTGTTCAGGCACAGACAGTGAACACGGACTTTACTAAGAAGTCCATATTACTGTTCGGGTTTAGCCCCCTGAACACTGGATGTGGCAACGTTTCGGCTGTGACCAGCCTTTCTCAGCCTTTTTCGCTTCACAGCCGAAACGTTGCCACACCATATGGGCTAATAAAGGCCACTTTTTTCATCATTTATTGGAGTGCTGCCTCCTTTTTTCTTCTTTATTATTCATACAAATGGATATTTGTTTGGAGCGCCTTGCACCCTGAATTCATCTATACGGTGCTGTTCCATTTTTTTCCTCTATTTAGAATCAAGGAATGAAAGCAATTTATAAGGGCAAGATACGCTTATCATTTAGGAAAAATAATCCTTGCTATGCGGTTTTGACAGCTGACTAAAAATTCAGCTTGTCTTCTTTCGAGTGAAATAATCTTTTTGGATTTTCAAAGTAAAAGAGTTAGTGATAACAAGGACATAATGGACCCATGTTGAAAGAATACAATGGAACAAAGTGAAAACTTTTCAGCATAGTATTTGATTTATAAAATGCCTTTGCCAATATGTGCAGAAATGACCAATGCAATTACTTGATAACTAAAGAAAAAAAAGAATAGATAAACATCATACCAGCAGACGTACTGACCCTCTTAATATAATTTTTCACCAAATGCAGTAATAAAAACTTTGCAATAATGCCTATAGCATTTTCTTTTAAGTGTTACAATTCAGTATAACTCAGCCTAGGGTTATAACGAAAAAAAAAAATTACATCAGATTTTTGCAGGCCATATGATTCTAAAAAGCATTTTACAGACGAGAGTTTAACACCCACTGAGAAGAAAGTCGCATATTAATAATCTGTCATTTTTTTTAAGAAAAATAATACCGAATGCTTTCAGCTGTAAAGAAAATAATGAAGGAAGTTTATGCTAAAATAAAAGTAATGCATTTATAATGTTTATGACATTTAAATAGTACTTTGTGGCATTTAAGGATAATCATGTTTTTCACTAAAATTAAATGTGTTCGGTAATGATGATGGGAGATTATATTTTTCTTTTTTTAGGTTTCAAAATATGTAAAGTGGCAAGTGATTATATTCTTCTTCTCTATAGTGTGTTCCCTTACAGTCTTTAGGTGATCATCCACATAGTCAAACAGCTTTCCTTCTCAACCTCCGAAATGCATGCTTGGTTTGGCCAAGTCTACATGTGTTGTGTATAGTATAGGAAAAGTAAGCCATTCTCAATAGGAATGAAAAGAATGGGCATTGAAATTCAAAATGCCCAATTTTCATTTTCCATAAAATCTTCTGCCAGGGGAGCATTTGGAGGCATCCATGCACAGTAGATGGTTGACTGGTCCCACTGATCTCATTGGGTTTAGCCAACTTTACCCCAATGTGTATCAGAGACAATTACACTTCCCATCAAACATCTCACTATGTAGGAAAAAGGCTGAAAATGTTACAAAAAGCCTTATTTTAGTTTTTGGGTGGAATTATGCTTTAAGATATCAAGAACACTTGCATTTGTCCTCTTTAAACCCTTTCCGACATCGGGCGTACATTTATACCAATGTCGGACTCCGTCCCTTTGATGTGGGCTCTGGCAGTGAACTCACATCTTTCCCAGGACATATCAGCTGTTTTGAACAGCTAACATGTGCCCAGTCTAGCCGTGGGTGGAATCATGATCCACCTGTTGCTATTAACCCAATAAATGCCACTGTCAAACACTGACAGCTAGCGGCATTTAACAAGTACTTCTGGCAATCGCACTGGAAATCCGCCCACCGGTGACCCACGTCACGTTATCATGGGTCACCAGTATGTTGGCATGACAACCGGAGGTCTCCTGGAGATCTCTATGGTGGTCAGTGCTGGCTTGCTGTGAGTGCCACCCAGTGGTCAGCGCTCATAGCAAGTAAGTAATTCTACTATATAGAGGCGAAGTGATCATCGCCTCTATGTAGCAGAGTCGATTGGGCTATGGAAGCTTCTACTCTCCCATGGAGACCATTGAAGCATGCCAAAAGTAAAAGAAAATGTTTTTAAAAATATAAAAATAATTAAAGTTCAAATCACCCCCCTTTCACCCCTTTCAAAATAAAACAGTTAAAAAAATGAAACATACACATATTTGGTATCACTGCATTCAGAATAACCCAATCTATGAATAAAAAAAGGATTAACCTAATCGATAAATGGCGTAGCGAAAAAAAAGTAAAAACGCCAGAATTATGTTTTTCTGGTCACCACGACATGGCATTAAAATGCAATAACGGGCGGTCAAAAGTTTGTATCTGCGTTAAAAGGGTATCATTAAAAGCATCAGCTTGGCACACAAAAAATAAGCCCTCATCCAACCTGAGACCACGAAAAATGGAGACACTACAGGATAATGGCAAAACTTTATTTTTTCTTTTCACAAAGTTTGGAATTTTGTTTTTGGCACATATATAAAAAAGAACCTAGTCATGTTTGGTGACTATTAACTCGTAATGACCTGGAGAATCATAATGGCAGGTCAGTTTCAGCATTTAGTGAACCCAGTGAAAAAGGCAAACAAAACACTTGTGGGATTGCTCTTTTTTTGCAATTTCACCTCACTTGTAAATTTTTCCTGCTTTCTAGTACAGGACATGGTAAAACCAATAGTGATGATCAAAAGCACAACTCGTCCCGCAACAAATCAAGCCCTCACATGGCCATATTGATGGAAAAATAAAAAAGTTATGGCTCTGGGAAGAAGGGGAGTGAAAACCAAAAATGCAAAAATGAAAATACCTCTGGGGGTTTAGAGGTTAAAGAAATATGCCAAAAGGACAGAGATCACCAGGTAAATGGTTGGTGATTCCTGTCCTTTGGGCATACTTTTTTTTGTCTATTAGCATATTTTTCTCTTCAGTATGCCTTAGGTTGATCCCAGTTTATCAGGTGGTGCCCTCATTACGTCTTTGTATACATTGTTCTCTTGAAAGAGTGTTGCAAGGATGTGACTTTTGACGTGACTACTGCATACTCTATGTCTATTTTTAATGTATATTTTACATAAATATTTTTTATTCCTAACATCACCCACCGAAAGAAAAAAAAATGCCTGGTATAAGAACAACATACATAATTTCCAAACTTCACAACTTATAATAACCTTAACAACTGGTCAAATAGGGATTTTGCATTATTTTTTGTAATTACGGATATATTTTAAATACATAAGGCCAGTTTCACATTTGCGCTTTATAGCGCAGCGACGGCCTGCGCATGGCCGCCGCTAAGCCCCGCCCCCTCCCGGCTCCCTGCCCGCCCCATCCGGTCATCGCCGCCTACTAACGCACATGGACGCTTGCAATCTGCGCACCCTATCTTTAGCATAGGATGCGCAGATCGTGCGCTGGTCGTGCGCTAGCAGCACTTTGCCGTGCGCTGCGTACTTTTGAAGGTGTGCCCGTGTGCGGCGAATGCAGCATGTTGCATTTAGGCTGGGGCGGGCAGGGAGCCGGGAGGGGGCGGGGCTTAGCGGCAGCCGTGCGCAGGCCGTCGCTACGCTATAAAGCGCAAATGTGACACCGGCCTTATTCCGACATTGTGTGATTGGTGAGAAATCTTCCCCTTTTGCATCATGTTCAGCTGAAAAAAATATTATAAATTAGATGTTTGTTTGCAAAACATCATATGTTTATGTGAAAAACTATTTTCACTCATGCTTTCTGACTCTGCATGGTGCGCTCGCCCCGCAAGGCTTGAAAGCCATGTGCAGTATTTCTTTATGGCTGCATTTCTCTATTTGTAAAAAATATTTTTGCTTGATGTGTTTATTCATTTTATTAAGCAGAATCATGAAATCTCCACATAATTAGATGAAACCACGTATATTTTGATGTTTGCAGGCTAAATGATTGGGCTTTCACTAAAGAAGATGCTCTCATTGCTTCTTACAAGACTCTGCTTTTATTCCAATTCGAAAAGCCATGCACAATCATTGTCATCTTGGAGAGCAGTTTAAAGTGTAAAGTTGAGGCGAGTATTTTTTGAACATTTTAATGGCTTTTTCAACATGATTTTTTGTGCCTTAATGCTTCAATAAATTGCTTGTTGTACAGTTTTATGATTTATCTTGTTTAATAGCCACAGTTATATGCCTCTGGTTAGTCATGTGAAATACAGCCTTCTAAATCAATGATTCGTTTAAGTGGAAGCAGATTATAACCACATAATATTCTTTTTTTTTCCCTTTCACACAAACTGTGCTAACTCCCAGTCATCCTCTATTGATGATAATTACAAGTTTACTCTGCTGAGGTTTTCAGAAGTTAGTAATTATACATTAAAATTAGACCACTGTCTTAAGAGAAGCACATTTAGAACAATCATACAAATTAAATATTGCTATAACTAGAAATGCATTGGGCTTTTCATCTAGCGCAGCAGTTGAAACAAGACCAGAAAATACAAATAAACATCCCTTGATGTGTGTCTAAGCGGATTCATTTTGTTGGCAGGGTTACATTTACTATAGCTTAGCTGCTTGAGCCAAGTTACATTTTGTGGATCAGTGTGTTAAAAGATGATAATGACTTCCTTAGAAATTTGCATGTAGGATATTTAGGGACTAGCAAAATCTTTGTCTGTCTTTCACCTTTTCACAATACGGCTAGTTTGCATTTTTGACTTGCCTTATGTCAGCAATGAGGAAATCTCTGACAGTCACATTTGTTCAAAGAGCTTCAGCGCTATGATGTCAGGTCGTTCTCTAAAGCTATGGGCAATTTTTGTGAACTACGTCGCTTGGTAATTATGTGAAAGGATTTAGGTGCATGGTCTTTAATTTGGATAGTAAATACATAACTGGGATTGTGTTCAATTTTAAATCACAGAAAATTGCTGTCCTAGAATTACCTTATCATATGCTGGATGAAGTAGAGGCAAGTTTAAGTCAAAAAATGTTGGAAACTATCTGATCCTGGTGTAAAAACTTTACCTGTTTTCACCAATCAAAAAGTAAGAGCATATTTCTGACAGTGGTTATATTATGCTGAATAGGATTGATATACAGAGATAGAAGATATATTCAATTGTATGGCATGATTACATATATTAGGCATATAGAACCCTTTGAAGTGGAAACTTATTCTTACATCTACACCACCTAACACTAGTGTATGCACTCATCATTTCTCGCTTGACCACTGCAACTTCCTGCTCTGTGGCCTCCCCCAACACCTTTGCACCCCTCCCAAACTCTGCTGCCTGACCAAGCCACCTGTTTTCCTGCTATTTCCCAGCCTCTGCTCTCTGTCAATGCCTGCACTGGCTCCTCATTGCCCAGAGACCCCAGTTCAAAACCCTATCCATGGCATACAAAGCTATCCACAACCTGTTTCCTTCATACATTTATGACCTATTCTCCCGGTACTTACCTGCACACAATCTCCGATACTCACAAGATCTCCTTCTCTACTCCCCTTTTATATCGTCTTCACATAATCGCTTGCAAGATTTTTCCCATGCATCCCCCCTACTCTGGAACTCCCTACTCCAACATATCAAACACTTGCCTATCGTGGAAACCTTCAAAAGGAACTTGAAGACTCACCTCTTCCGACAAGCCTACAACCTGCAGTAACTGACTTGTATTGTTTAAAATTATTGTACTTTTTTATTATTTATACCCCTTTTCACGTGTAAAGTGCCATGTCATAAATGGTGCTTTAATAATAATAATTAGTAATAATCTATATCAATGGAATGAGACTTAACCTCTTTTTTTCTTCAGCCTTACATTTTTAAGCAAAACTAAAAACAGAATACCCATTAAAAAATAATCCACACAGGTCAATGTAAATCTTCATTCAATAACACTTTGGTTAGGAGTAGAGATGAGTGAAACGGGTCGGTCAAATTCAAAAGTCGCCGACTTTCGCTAAAGTCGGGTTTCGCCGAGCGAAACCCGACCATAGCGTGACGTCAGCCATGCGGTCGCTGACCCAAGCACCAAAGTCGCGTTTCCTATAATGCTTACAGGCATCTTTGCTCAGCCAATGAGCAAGGACGCACACTGTGGGCAACGCGATGACATGTGCAGTGGCCACCACCATCTTAGAGAAGGGTATTTCAGTGACTGACTTTCTTTGTGTGGCGTCACAGTGTTTATAAAAGCCCTGACCGCCGACCGCCATCTTACTTCTGCTGATCTTAGCATAGGGAAAGGTTGCTGGCTGCCGCTGCTTCTAAATCGAGAGAGTGTTAGGCAGGAAAGAAAACAGATAGGCAGGGAAGAAAAAAGAATCTGTGCTTCTGTTGATAGCAATTGTGCTGCACAGTTAGTGTGCAGTGACAGGGGAGGATTTTTGTGTGTGCAGCAGAGCTGGTTATTAGGCTGCCTTATTAGGCTACCTGATAGCTGAATTGCTGTGTGCACACTGCTGTGCAGACTGCTTTTTACAAAGCACTCCTACTTTTATTCTTTTTTTCTGAACAGCTACCGAGCGTTCATTTTTTCCCACACCATATTGGGCTTGTACGCTCCTCACACACTACCGTGTACCGGCTGGTATCACAGACAAATACATACTATCTGTGTGTGACTCCTGAAAAAAATAGACGGATCTTTACATTTTTCCATACATAGACCATATAGAGCTGTCCGCTTCTGATACAGTACCGTATATCTGCTGTTTGGATTATGGTCAAAACCATACTGAGACAGCATCTCTGTGTGACTCCGGAAAAAAAAGTAGATTTACATTTTTCCATACATACACCGTATAGCGCTGTCTGCTTCTGATACAGTACCGTGTATCTACTGTTTGGATTACGGTCAAATCCATGGTGAGACAGCGTCTGTGTGTGACTCCGGAAAAAAAAGACGGAGAGTTACATTTTTCCATACATACACCGTATAGAACTGTCCGCTTCTGATACAGTACCGTATATCTGCCATTTGGATTACCGTCAAATCCATACTGAGACAATGTCTGTGTGTAACTCCGGAAAAAATAGACGGAGATTTACATTTCTCCATACATACACCATATAGAGCTGTCTGCTTCTGATACAGTACCGTATATCTGCCCTTTGGATTACGGTCAAATCCATACTGAGACAGCGTCTGTGTGTGACTCCGGAAAAAATAGACGGAGATTTACATTTCTCCATACATACACCATATAGAGCTGTCTGCTTCTGATACAGTACCGTATATCTGCTATTTGGATTACGGTCAAGTCCATACTGAGACAGCGTCTGTTTGTGACTCCGGAAAAAAATAGATGGAGATTTACATTTTTCCATACATACACTGTATACAGCTGTCCACTTCTGATACAGTACTGTGTATCTGCTGTTTGGATTACTGTCAAATCCATAGTGAGATAGCATCTGTGTGTGACTCCGGAAAGAAAAAGACGGAGAGTTACATTTTTCCATACATACACCATATAGAGCTGTCCGCTTCTGATACAGTACTGTATATCTGCTTTTTGGATTATGGTCAAATCCATACTGAGACAGCGTCTGTGTGTGACTCGGAAAAAAAATAGACTAGATTTACATTTTTCCATACATTCACCGTATAGAGCTGTCCGCTTCTGACACAGTACCGTATATCTGCCATTTGGATTACGGTCAAATCCATACTGAGACAGCGTCTGTGTGTGACTCTGTAAAAAAAAATAGACAGAGATTTACATTTTTCCATTCATACACCGCATAGAGCTGTCCGCTTGTGATACAGTACCGTATGTCTGCTATTTGGATTATGGTCAAATCCAAATTGAGACAACGTCTGTTTGTGACTCCAGAAAAAAACTTTATACAGCTGTCTGCTTCTGATACTGTACCGTACATCTGTTGGTTGGATTACGGTCAAATACATACTGGGAGAGCGTCTGGGTGTGAGTAAGGATATATATAAAAGGAGATTTAAAATTTCCCCTACACTTTATACAGCTGTCCACTTCTGATACTGTGCCGTATATCTGATGGTTGGATTACGGTCAAATACATACTGGGAGAGCGTCTGGGTGTGAGTAAGGGTATATATAAAAGGAGATTTAAAATTTTGCCTACACTTTATACATCTATCTGCTTCTGATACTGTACCGTATATCTGATGGTTGGATTACGGTCAAATACATACTGGGAGAGCGTCTGTGAATAAGAAAATATTTACGGAGATTTAACATTTTCACTACACCTTATACAGCTGTACGCTCCTCATATAGTACCATATATCTGCTGGTATTTTTGGTACATTTTCCCAAACATGAGGAAGTATGGTGGAAGAGGCCGCAGACGTGGGTGAGGGGGCAGCTGGTACTGATGGTGCTGGTGGTACATCTGCTGGTTATGCCAAAAGAACAATAGCAGCTAAGGCCTGTTTCACACTTCCGTTTTTTCAAATCCGTCAAAATCCGTTGTTTTCCGTAAAAAAAGGATCCGCCATTTTTTGCAGGATCCGTTTTTTTTGTCCCATAGACTTCCATTACGGTTACCGCGGATCCGTCAAAAAAACGGATCCGTTTTTTAAAAAACGGATCCGTTTGCATCAGTTTCCGTCAAAAAAACGGAAACGGATCCGTTTGGCGGACACAAAAACGGAAGTGTGAAACAGGCCTAAGGAAGGAGATGTTGACCCAGCGTCATTGTCTGGCTCAAGAAGGCCTGTAAGGTTCCCTTTTCTGGGAGTAGGTAAACCACTTTTAAAGCTGGAGCATCAGGAACAGGTTTTGACTTACATTGCCGAAACAGCCTCCAGCTCTATCGTCTCCTCTTCTGAAGTTTCAAAAACTGCAAGCACTGAGTCATCAGTGCAGGCTTCTGGTCATGAACAACACCTTTCCTTGATTGATACCCCTATTGATAGTGGGGGATTTAGATCTGTAAGGCTGGTTTCACATTTGCGTTTTTTAGCGCTGGAAAAAAACGCATACCTGCGCATGCGTTTTTTCCCCTATATTTAACATGGGTGCGCATACCTGCGCGCTGGTAAGCGCATGTATGCGATTTTCATGCGCTGCGTTTTTTTGGGGTGTGCGTTGGTATTTTCCAGACGCAGCATGTTGCATTTTTTGGCCCTGCAAAAAAGCGCATGCGCACATATGCGCACGTTTTGCGCTAAAAATGGCCATTATAGCCTATGGATGCGCATATGTGCGCACTGGCATGCTCATGTATGCGTTTTTTTGCATATGCGTTTTTTTTTTTAACCATGGAATTTAGGGGTTTGGGTTAGAGTTAGGGTTAGTTAAGGGGGTTTAGGGTTAGGGTTAGGGTCAGGGTCAGGGTTAGGGTTGGGGTTTGGGTCAGGGTTAGGGTTAAGTATGGTTTGGTTAAGGGTTAGGGTCAGGGTTAGGGTCAGGATTAGGGTTAAGTATGGTTTTGTTAAGGGTTAGGGTCAGGGTTAGGGTTAGGGTTAGGGTCAGGGTTAGGGTTAGGGTTAGGGTCAGGGTTAGGGTCAGGATTAGGGTTAAGTATGGTTTTGTTAAGGATTAGGGTCAGGGTTAGGGTCAGGATTAGGGTTAAGTATGGTTTTGTTAAGGGTTAGGGTCAGGGTTAGGGTTAGGGTCAGGGTTAGGGTTAGGGTTAGGGTCAGGGTTAGGGTTAGGGTCAGGGTTAGGGTTAAGTATGGTTTTGTTAAGGATTAGGGTCAGGGTTAGGGTCAGGATTAGGGTTAAGTATGGTTTTGTTAAGGGTCAGGGTTAGGGTTAGGGTTAGGGTTAGGGTCAGGGTTAGGGTTAGGGTTAGGGTTAGGGTTAGGGTCAGGGTTAGGGTTAGGGTTAGGGTTAGGGTTAGGGTCAGGGTTAGGGTTAAGTATGGTTTTGTTAAGGGTTAGGGTCAGGGTTAGGGTCAGGGTTAGGGTTAGGGTTAGGGTTAGGGTCAGGGTTAGGGTTAGGGTTAGGGTTAGTTAGGGTTTAGGGTTTGGGTTAGGGTTAAGTATGATTTGGTTAAGGGTTAGGGTCAGGGTTAGGGTTAGGGTTAGGGTCAGGGTTAGGGTTAGGGTCAGGGTTAGGGTTAGTAAAGTCATGGTTTGGGTAGTGTGAGGGGCCACCTAAAAATGTTGGAAAAAAACGCAAACGCGGTAAAAACGCACTAAAAACGCATACAAACGCATAAAAACGCTGCGTTTTTTTCATGCATGCTCATAAAAATGCTTGAAAAAAACGCAGCAGTTGTATGCTTATGTATGCGTTTTTTCAATGCGTTTTTTTGCGGGAAAAACGCGCTGCAAAAAAAAGCAAGTGTGAAACTAGCCTAACTGAGATGCGCCAGCCCGGGCACTGGTCTGGGCATGCGCACTTAATGGCTGAAGCAACAGGAAGTGCTCATGTAACCGTGGTGATGTGCTGTTATCAATCTTATGATGCACTTCCGGTTGCACACCGACCTATGGGCATGCACAATGAGAACAGGAAACACCGCCTGTCAGATGGATCTCACTTGCGGACAAATCAGTGTGTAGCGCTGCACATCAGCTGTAGGCTGAGTGCGTTCCAGATGGAGCGCACGCCTGACATCATAATAATGGCGGTCTATCTGTTTCCTTTACTCTTGATTGACAGGCTTACTGGCCAATGATGTATAATGATTCTTGGTTGATAGAGTGCAAATTAGTGTTCACTTCCAATATGGAATCCACACTTGGTCATTTTTGTGAGATCATTATACAGGGACCTCTAGGTTATACAGGAAGTGATTGTTACTAATTAGCAGCCACATTTATATATAGGGGAGGTTTATGGTCAGTTACAACACAGCATCCAACTACCTCCTGATGATCCTGATAGGAGAAATGCATTGAGGTTCATTCTATCCTGCATAAAAAAAAACTTGAGTACCCCTTTTCTGTTATCAGTATATTTGATTTGAATATTCATTATGTCATGTCATATCATTATGTCATAATGCCTTCCATTTTTATTCCCCCTAATGTGGAGTTATCAAGCAATATAAGGCCTGTTTAAGGGTGAGCCATCGTGGAGAGGGGGTGCCATTCCGCTGACCAGTAGGGTGCCAACCTCCGCTGTTAGGAAGGTTTACAGATTCAGGGAACAAGTAGTCAGGTACTCAATTGTTTGAACATGTCACTTTATTGTCTTGTCAATTGCACTCTTTTTTGCACTTTTTTCTATTGTTGCCTACCTATCAATCATCATTGTGGCAACCCCTATATTTTCCTTTCCTGATTGAGTGAATAGTTGTCTGCTGAACTCATACAGGGCTATCTAGGAGCTTAAGGGTACAGCTGTCGTCGAGCGGGGGCGCCAATCTCGCATATGTTTAGGGTGCCAACCTCCGCTGCTAGGCAGTTTTGATATCAGGATCCCTGAGTGTAGGGTAAAGTAGGTGACACGGTTAATTGCTTTTGTGTGTGTTAGTGTCGTCTTATATCTAGACTTTAATAAAGGTTGGTTTTATATCATATATTCTAAGTTATGTAAGGCTCCTTCATAATACCACCTTACAAGGTGACACAGAGGAAGGTGCATATGAAATTGAAGAGGAGGTGATGGATGACCCAGTTGTTGACCCGGATTGGCATCCATTGGGGGAAGAGGGTGCCACTGGCAATAGGTCAGAAGAGGAGAACGATCCGCAGCAGGCATCATCATCGCAGCAGCGGCTATCCGGCAGGCCCGTAGCTGTCAAAAACATGTTTAAAAAACGAAAAGAGTTGCAGGACAGCTTGGCCAGATGGTCAAATTAGCACAGCGTGCAAGCCCTGAAAATTTATACCATAGTAGGAAGAGTGTCATGTGGCCCTTTTTTTTATCAAAATCCTATTGATGAGGCAAAGGTTATCTGTAAGAAGTGCGGAAGGACCTTTACCCGAGGGAAAAATCTCCGAAATTTTAATACCAGTTGCATGCTTAGACATTTAACCACCATGCACTTGCAAGCGTGGATGGACTACAAAACTTCAGGTAGCACATGTGCACCTGCTCCGACTGAAGGTAGCCAGCAACGCTCCATTGCTTCCCCCACTGTAAGCCCACCGGTAAGCACACCAGCAGCAAGAAATGTTGAGGTGTCGTTGCAAGGCCAAAGCAGTCAGGGAAGCACAATGTTTTTGCAATGAAAGACTGAATCTAGGCCATCTCCACAACCACCATCACCAACACCCTGTCAGTCCGTCAGGTCCACCGCTAGTTCCCCCATATGCAGCTCTCAAGTCCAGCTCACCCTACCAGACACTCTGAGTAGGACAAGAAAGTACTCATCCTCTCATCTGCATACACTGGCTTTGAACGCCTATATTGCTGCCAAACTGATCTCATTAGAGATGATGCCCTTCCGTTTGGTTGAAAGCGAAGCGTTCCGAGAGCTCATGGCCTACGCTGTCCCATTCTACGACCTACCCAGTCAGCACTTCTTTTCTAGAAAAGCCATCCCTGCCCTCCACCTGCATGTGAAAGACCGCCTTGTCCATGCACTCAAACAATCAGTGAGTGGAAAGGTGCACCTCACAACAGATGCATGGGCCAGTAGGCATGGCCAGGGCCGTTACATGTCCATCACTGCACACTGCGTCAATGTGGTGGATGCAGGGTCCACAGGGGACAGCGACGGTGGGACACTGCTGCCTAGCCCACGGTATAGGAAACAGTTGTCTCTAGGCGTTCGACCCTCCTCCACCTCCAGAAGCGAAAGCTCGTCGACAGAGCGTAGTCGCACGACCACTCCATCTGCAGCTGCCAGTGTTGCACCCAAGGTGTCCCACTATCGAACAGCTAGTGGTAAGTGTCAGCAGGCTGTTTTAAAGATGATGTCTTTGGGCGATAACAGACACACCGCCGGAGGTACTGGCTGACTACTTGCAGCGAGAAACTGAGTCATGTCTATGCAGTCTAGATCTTGAGCCAGGCAAGGTAGTCAGGGATAATGGCTGGAATTTTGTGGCGGCCATAGCCCTTGCGAAACTCACACACATACCTTGCCTGGATCACATCTTGAACCTGGTGGTGCAGTGCTTCCTAAATAATTATCCAGAGTTAACAGGCCTGCTCCATAAGGTGCGAAGACTGTGCTTGCACATCCGTCGCTCGCCCGTAGACTCCAGTCGTAAGCAGAGGCTGCAGTGATCACTCCACCTCCCCAAGCACCACCTAATCATAGATGTTGCAACAAGGTTGAATTCCATGATGCACATGGTTGAGAGGCTGTGTGAACAGAGGCAGGCTGTAATGCATTTGTGGGAGGATACACAGGCACGCAGTTTGAGGGCAGACATGGAGTTGTCGGGTGTGCAGTGGTCAAAGCTGAAAGACCTCTGTAAAGTCCTTCAGTGTTTTGAGGAATGCACACAGCTGGTAAGCGCAGACGACGCCATCATAAGCATGAGCATACCACTTATGCATCTGCTCATACAAACTTTGATGCACATTAAGGATCAGGCATCTGCAGCGGAGGAGGAACAGGAGTAGGAGGAGTGAAACCTTGCTGACAGTCATCCTGTTAGGAGTTGAATTCCTGCGTTTACTCAGCAGGGATCCAGATCCTCACATTCTGCACTCTCCTCCTATTTTTCCACTGCAGAGGAGATTGCAAAGGAGATTGCCTTGCAGCAAATCTCTCCTGAGACTAAGTCCTTCTGTCCTCTTACTGGGCAGGCTCATGGGACGATCTCCCATTGGAGATCGGGAGTCATGTGCTCAGGTCCTGCTCCAGTTCTCACTGGTCCATCTCAGAGATCTGGAAGCGTGCAGAAGGTCCCAGCTGCTATAAAATGCACGCATGGCTATTCCGCCATGCGCTAGTATAGTCATACTTGCTGCTGTGTGTATGAGGACGGATGCATGATTCTGGTGACTGACTCATTTGAAACCCCTTCCCTCTGATATTACGCATGTGAATAGGGACTGAGTTAGTTTCAGCGCCAGCGCTCCTCTGCTTCAACTTGCACAGCTGCTAGCGTCCGACATTGCGCTTGCGCCTTGCCTTTGTCGTTTGGCAGCAGTGTCCACGCCGTGCTGCAGTAGCAGCCTCCTTTGCGTTCGCAGTTGCAACACCATGCACACGGTAGGTCTAGACGGACGTAGTGTCGCTGACTTGGGCTACTCCTGTGATCGTATACCGTGTGTGCGTTTTTTACTGAGTACTGTGACTACAACAAGCTCAGTTATTTGTGTTTGTACTTTTGGCATCTCCGTGAGTTTAACTGAGATTGCTCTGCGCACCTTTGTGGAGTTTAACCCTGTGTGCAATTCCGCCATATTGCTCCTGCCACCACTTAGCAGCGGTTATTTCACCTACTGCAAGGTAGACCCCGAGCGGCGAACGCACTTTATTTGTATTTTTATTTAGTGCATTCCGCCGTTCCTGACACATCCATTGTCTGCTCAGGGAACTGTCCTAGACGAGGTGGAGGAAGAAGAGGAGGAGAAGTAGGATGAGAGGGATGATTATTTTAGGGAGGAGGATGTTTCTCAGGGGGGCAAGAGAAAATGTTGGCTTTCCAAGGTCAGGTACAGGGTTTGTGTGTGACTGGAGGGATGTGGATTTGGCAGAAAGTGCTCATCCACCCGCCACTGTCAGTGCATCATTGACACCTGGAACATTGGCCCACATATGTGATTATCTCTTATGGAGCCTAAAAAGGGACCCCCGCATTGTCAAAATTATGAAGGATGACGACAACTGGTTGGCCAGCATCCTCGATCCACGCTATAAAGGCAAATTCCAAAACATCATGCCACAGGAGAACCTGGAGCTAATATTGGTGAACAAACAAGCAACTCTGGTAAACTGTTTGTTAGAGGCATTCCCAGCACACAGCAGCTGGGCAGGTTCTACCACGAGCCGTACTCGGTCAAATAGAAGAGGTGTTCGTGGTGCACACAGCCGAACTGGCGTTGGAGACAGGGGTTTCATGACCAGGTTGTGAACTGATTTCTCGAGGACCGCTCACATGACTGTGAAAGAAGGACCCAGCTGTCAACCCAAAATTTTGGTCATCTCACCTTCATTAAAATGAACCATCCCTGGGTTTCAAAGGATTTTGTACCACCTTCCCCTGATGACACATAGGTTGACAGCAAAATGGCTCGCTTTGTCCTCCTCTTCCTATGACTTCTGCAAATCCTCCATTTGCAGCTGCTGAATGTCCAGCCTACACCTCAACATATGCCAGTTTTTCCACCTCCCTAACTTGGCTGTTCCACCCCAGGGCCGGCGTCAGCACCTGGTGCACCCAGGAAGGTGCTGGAGCCCTGAGCAGGTGGGGGGCCTCTCACAGTACACAAAAGTCTCTGACGGTGAGGGGGCCCACTCACCGTCACAGACACCATCATACCATGAGGGGCCCTGTGCCACTGCCGTAGCCCAAGAGTGGGCCACCCCTGCTTGCTCAGGGCACCAGCACTTGCAATACTTACCTCTCCCTGCTACACCGCTGTGACCTCTTCCACGTTTCCTGACAGTGACATTCAGATCAGAGAACGCGATGATGTCACATCTGTACGCCATCTGCCTGAACAGTCCAAGTGCAGAGAGCTGGAATATGGCGACGCTGAGGAGTCTAGAGTCGAGCAGTGCCCAGCGAGGAGAGGTGTTTCATTTTTTTAATGTTTGGAGCTATATATGGGGAGCATTATACACTGGAGAATTATATATGGGGCCCATCATACACTTTAGCATCATAGATAGGGCCCGTTATACACTGGAGCATCATATGGGGCCCATTTTATATGGAGCATTATATGGGCCCATCATATACTGGAGCATTATAAATGGGGCCCATCATACACTGGAGCATCATCCATGGGGCCCATCATACACCTGCGCGTTATAAATGGGGCCCATTATATATGGAGCATTATACACTGCATATTTAATTTTTTTATGTCAGGTAATTTTTTAGTAAACATTTTCCAAAATTGAAAAAACAGATAGTCATATACAGGATATTTCCCAAATAGTGCATTACATAAACACAATAGAACACCACAGAAATCCCTCCCAACTCACCCCCCACCCTCACCCGAAAAAACACCTCTCATCTCTCCCGATGTATTTGGTCTCTCACAGCTAAAATTATTGGGTTATATCCTCCTCAACGCTCTCATCCATGTTAATCTAGGAGGCACCAATCCGGGTGTGTCCAACCAAGGTGCCCACATATCTTTCCATTTCTTAGTTGTTCTTCTGTTTTGATGCACATATTTTTCCATATCTATATTATTATTAACTGCAGCGGTAATTTCCATGATTGTGGGTACAGAAGATCCCTTACAGTGAGCCGCCACCCTTTTACGAGCTTGATATAATATTCGTGAGACCGCCAGCTGGTGCTACTCCGAAAGCAAAAGTCTCCACCCGCCACAGAAGAGCCATTTTGGGGTCTAGTACCATTTGACATTGATAGACAGTATTAAGCAAATCATTCACACCTCCCCAAAACCTACGTAACCAAGGACAGTTCCAGGTCATGTGTATCAGATCCGCATTTTTACAGAAACGGGTTAGGAACCGCTAACCCCTCCAGTTATTTAGATGTACGCAAAACCTCCAACTGAATTCTAGGAACACTCCTCTTCCAGATAAGCTCTCTAAATATTCTGTTTATCTGAAAAAAGATTCGACCAGGAATTCAAATGGGCGCATTGTGGAGGGCATGCAAAGCTTGTGGCATGAGAACCATTTTTACCATGTTTGCCATTCCCACCATACTCAGTGGTAACTTGCACCAGTCCTTTATTTTTGGATGAAATTTAGCAAGTAGCGGGGTAATATTTAAACGCTCAAAATCATGTATATTATACCCAATATGAATTCCCAAGTATTTAAACTCTTTGACTACATTTAATCGTCCAGACAATTCCAAGGAGTTCTCGGGAGCATCTCCCACCCGCATAATTGAAGATTTCTCCCAGTTAAAACATAAACCAGAGATTACTGCGAAGGATCCAAAGACTTCCATTGCCACACTCAGAGAAGACGGCCACTCTCCCAAAAACAAAAGCATGTCATCAGCATACAACGCTATTTTTTCTTGCAAAGACTCATACCCAAACCCCTTAATTTCAGGTGTCGCCCGAATTACTACTGCCAAGGGCTCAATTGCCAGAGCAAACAGTAGGGGAGACAGGGGCATCCCTGTCTGGTCCCTCTGTGTAAGTTAATTGTATTTGAGATCTCCCCATTAATTCTACTTTTGGCCTCTGGACTCGAATACAGCAGCTGTATCCAGGCAATAAAATTTTTACGGGAACCCATCTTGGCTAATATAGCCCACAGATATGGCCATTTGACGCTGTCAAATGCTTTAGCAGCATCCAAAGATGCAACAGCCCTAGGTTCCTTTCTCTTTGATGGGATCTGTAAATTTAGATACAACTGCTGGATATTAATTGCAGTTGTTTTCTCTGGCATAAAACCAGTTTGATCTGGATGAATAATACTAGATATTACTCTAGACAGCCGCATCGCCAGAATCTTTGCAAAAATCTTGACATCAACGTTTAAAAGGGAGATAGGCCTGTATGACTCTGGAAGACAAGGATCCTTATCAGCCTTGGGGATCACCACTATGATTGCAAGTGCCCATCTTCCCTAGCCGCCTCAAACACCTTCAACAGCTGTGGAAGCATATTTGAGTACTGTTTATATACCTCCACAGACAGCCCTTCAGACCCCGGTGTCTTATTCCCTGCCATAGAATCTAGAGCTTCCTCTAATTCCTCCAGACTAATTGGTGTCTCCAGCCCAACAGCTTCCGATTCCGACAGAGTAGGCACACCAGCAGTCCCCAAAAACTACTGAGCAACTCGTCATAGGATTCGCCTTGTGAATTATATAATGTCTCAAAAAACTCGCTAAAAGTTGCTAGAATTGCCCCAGAAGATCTTTCAAGTTCCCTATTTTTGTTTTTTTATCTCCGGTACCATTGCAGGGCCAGATTGATCAGGGTAGCTAGTAGATGTCCAGTTCCCTCACCCTCCCCGAAATACACCTGCCGCCGAAAGTATCATTTATCTGCAGCTTTTGAAAGCTTATGTTGGGCTGATCGTTGTTCTGCATCTTTTAATGTGTTAAAATGTATATCCGACGGAGTTTTCAAATATTGCAATTCTTCAGAGATACAGTAGCTTCCTTCTGTAAAAGTTCCTCATATTCTCTAGACTTAGTTGTAACTCTATTCACTTCCGAGATCAACAGTCCTCTCACATAAGCTTTAGACGCATCCCATAATCTTTCCCTGGGGGCTGTACCCTCATTAATAGCAAAAAATTATTTTAGCAAGTCAGGGATCCTAGCATCTGCTTGAATAATAGGTAACCAGAATGCATCAAATGACCATGGTGCCCGTTACCCTCTCCCGCCATTTTCCCAATTAAATGTCGCCATAACAGGGGAGTGAACTGACAAGGACCTAGGTTGATACATGTTTGCATAATTATTACTAGGCAAGTTGTATTTGAGAGGATTCTTTTTATTATTGAACAACAACTATGTTCTCAATCAACTGAAAAGACTCATAAATATCAAAGCTTAATATTTTTGGAAGTTGGAGTGGGTTTTTTTTTAGATTTGGCTATCTTAGGAGGATATCTGTTTGTGCAGGTAACTATTACTGTGCAGAATTATTAGGCAACTTAATAAAAACCAAATATATACCCATCTCACAGGTTTATTTTCACCAGGTAAACCAATACAACAACACAAAATGTAGAAATACACATTTCTGACATTCAATACCAAAAAAAGGGGACCAACAGAGCCACCTTTCTTTACGATGACACTCAAAAGCCTTCCATCCATACATTCTGTCAGTTGCTTGATCTGTTTACGATCAACATTGCATCCAGCAGCCACCACAGCCTCCCTGACACTGTCCCCAGAGGTGTAATGTTTTGACTCCATGTAGATCTCACATTTTATGAGGGACCACAGGTTCTCTATGGGGTTCAGATCAGGTGAACAAGGGGGCAATGTCATTATTTTTTCTTCTTTTAGACCTTTACTGGGCTGCCACGCTGTGGATTATTTGGATGCATGGGATGGAGCATTGGCCTGCATGAAAATCATGTTTTTCTTGAACGATACCGACTTCTTCCTGTACCACTGGTTGAAGAAGGTGTCTTCTAGAAACTGAAAGTAGGTCTGGGAGTTGAGCTTCACTCCATCCTCAACCCGAAAAGGTCCCACAAGTTCATCTTTGATGCTAACAGCCCATACCAGTACCCCATCTCCACCTTGCTGGTGTCTGAGTAAGAATGGAGCTCTATGGCCTTTACTGATCCAGCATTGGGCCCATCCATCTGGCCCATCAAGAGTCACTCTCATTTCATCAGTCCATAAAACCTTACAAAAATCTGTCTTAACATAATTCTTGGCCCAAGCTTGACATTTTATCTTATGTTTCTTGTTCAAAGGTGGTCATTTTCCAGCCTTTCTTACCTTGGCCATGTCCCTGAGTATGGCACACCTTGTGCTTTTTGATACTCCAGGAACATTGCACCTCTGAAATTTGGCAAAACTGGTGTCAAATGGCATCTTGGCAGCTTTACGCTTGATTTTCATCAATTCATGGGCAGTTATTTTGAGTCTTTTTTTATCAACACGCTTCTTGCGACCCTGTTGGCTATTTGCCATGAAACGCTTGATTGTTCAGTGATCAGTCACGCTTCAAAAGTTTGGCAATTTCAAGACTGCTGCATCCCTTTGCAAGACATCTCACAATTTTTGACTTTGAGTCCGTCAAATCTCTCTTCTGACTCATTTTGCCAAAGGAAAGGAAGTTACCTAATAATTAAGCACACCTTATATAGGGTGTTGATGTCATTAGACCACACCCCTCCTCATTACAGAGATGCAAATCACCTGATTTACATAATTTGTAGTTGGCTTTCAAGCCTATACAGCTTGGAGTAGGACAACATGTATGAAAAGGATGATGTGATCAAAATACTCATTTGCCTTAGAATTCTGCACACAGTGTATAGACTCATCATACACTGGAGCATCATCCAAGGGGCCCATCATATACTTCAGCATCATATGGGGCCCATTATATATGGAGCATAATATAGGCCCATCATACAATGGAGCATCAGCCATGGGGCCCATCATATACTGGAGCATCCTATGGGGCCCATCATTTACTAGAGCATCATATGGGGCCCATTATATATAGAGCATAATATAGGCCCTTCATACAATGGAGCATCATCCATGGGACCCATCATATACTGGAGAATCCTATGGGGCCCATCATATACTAGAGCATCATATGGGGCACATTATATATGGAGCATTTTATAGGCCCATCATACAATGGAGCATCATCCATGGGGCCCATCATATACTGGAGCACCATATGGGGTTCATTATTTATGGGGCATCATATAGGGTATGGAGCATTATATGGAGCACATATGGGGCCTATTCTGTATCGAGCATTATATGGAGCACATTCTGTATGGAGCAATATATGGGGCCCATCATATACTGTATGGAGCTTTATATGTGACTCATTAGACTGTATAAAGCAATATGTGGGGCTCATTCTACTCTATAGGGACCATCCTATACTGTATGGCACATTATATGGGGACCATCATATACTGTTGCATTATGTGGAGCTCATCATATATGGGACCAATTATTCTGTATGGAGCAATATTTGGGGCTCATTATTCTGCATGGTGCACTATGTGGTGACCATAATACAGTATGGAGGAATATACTGTCCGTTTTTTGAGCTATTGTAGAATTTAAAATAGATATCAGTCATGTAATGTTAGAAGTGAAGTATTTGTCATTGCACTATACCAATATTTCTCTGCGATATTGGAGCATCATGAATTCTGGTATGTGTGCCCGGGGCACACGAAAACCTGAAGCCAGCCCTACCCCCCCACTACTTTAGCCAACTAACCCCCAGTTTTCAGTGCGTAAATATTATTATAAAGTAAATTAAGGTTGACAAGCTTAAGTAATAAGAATTGATGTCGTTGGCATTGAAATGGGCACTGTAGGTGTGTTTACTATCCTCCACTCCCTGACGACTTTGATTCCCCATTGACTTGCATTGGGTTTCGTGCTTCAGTCGGAAGTCTGACTTTTCACGATAGTCGGCCGATTTCGTTCGACTCGACTTTTGAGAAAGTTGGGTTTCATGAAACCCGACTCGACCCTAAAAAGGCAAAGTCGCTCATGTCTAGTTAGGAGGTCTGTGCCCCACAGTCAGGATGAATGTTGAGGCTTCTGTCCACCAAAGGAATCCCTTGTAAAGAAAGATATACTGCACATTATGTTTGTTTGCACTAGCCTTATGTATGGGAAAATGCAGTCTGCCACATGCCAGTTGGAGGCTGAAAGAACACACTTTTGTCATTTATCTAGAGCAATTCTTCCCAAACTCCAGGTCTCATGGCCCTCTTCACATCATGTTTTCAGGATTTCACAGGTGATGAAATTATTATTAAGGCATCTGACATTGCCACAGGTTCTCTCACCTGTTCAATACTAAAAAATATCCTGAAAACATTATCTGTTGGGAGGCTGTATGCACCTAACCTTAGTGAAAAAGTGATAAAACACCTATAAGTAGTGGTAAAAGATTGTCACTCTAATGATATAGAAACTATGTGCAAGCAAATATAATGTATGTATCTCACAGTAATGCCACACACTAACCAGCTACTCAACTGAATTACTATAAACTATATCATCCAGTCAAACTAACAACTTGTTATAAAGTGATAAAATGCTAAATTAATGCAAAGTTTGTGCAAACCACAGAAAGTGAACATACAAGTGTCTCACACACATTTGCCATTACTTTTTGTGGGGCAAGTGATCCTGATAGTGTTTAGCATCTCTTTAAATATTCTTCATCCATTCAGAATAATCATCGCAACTGATATATTATCAATTTGAAGCCAATAACTTACCAATAGGAGGTATTTTGTAGGAGGTGGGCAAAACACACAACTCCACGATGCCATCTATATGCACCATAGGCAGTTGATAGTGGCTAGACGCCAACACAACTACATGTGCAGAGGTGTATTTTCTTTTTGTTTACCCTCCTTCTCTCCTAAATTATTTTTATTTGGCTGGCATATTTTCACCTCCTAAAGGACATTTCCCATTAGAAATTTACTGGCCAGTTTTGATTAATTGTACAGTATATGACATTCATTGTGTTTCTTGGATGAAGCATAATAAAATAAATATCAATAGATATTCACCCCTTCACCTCAAAGCCTGCTTACACCTTCCTGATCAGGCCAATGTTTTCAACTCTAACCACTGTCACTTTATAAGGTCATACTGTAACTCTGGAAGGCTTGAATGGATTCCACAACTGTTTTTTTTTCAAGACATATTGTACTTCATTATAGTGGTAGCATTTCTTTGATATGACTTACATTTGTTTGTGAAAAGAAGTACATTTGGCATAAATTTTGGAAATTTCAAAAGTTTAATTTTTATGCCCTTAATTCAGAGAGTCACATAAAATAGTTGATAAATAACATTTCCCATATGTCTACTTTACATCAGAGCAATTTTTTAAACATATTTTCTTTTTGTTAGGAAGTTATAAGGGTTAAAAGTTGGCCAGCAATTTCACATTTTTACAACAAAATTTACAAAACCATTTTTTTAGGGACCACATCACATTTGATGTGACTTTAAGGGACCTGTATGACAGAAAATGCCCAAAAGTGACACCATTATAAAAACTGCACTCCTTAAGGTGCTCAAAACCACATTCAGGAAGTTCAGGTGCTTCGCAGGAATTAATGGAATGTTGCAGGAAAAATACAATTTTTTCCTTTAGACACAGTTTTTTTACTATCACAAGGGTAACGTGAGAAAAAGGACATTACAATTTTCCTGAAATTTCTTCATAGCACAATGATAACCCATATGTGGAAGAAAACCACTGTTTGGGGCGCATGGCAGGGCTCAGAAGGGAAGGAGCGCCATTTGACATTTTAATGCAAAATTTGCTGGCACAATTACTGGACATCATTCGGAGTTAGGAGAGCCCCTGATGTGCCAAAACAATTGAAACCCCCCCATAAGTGACATCATCTTGGAAACTAGACTCCTCAGAGAACTTATTTAGATGTGTGGTGAGCACCTTGAAATCCTGGGTGCTTCACAGAAGTTTATAACATAGAGCTGCAAAGATAAAAAATAATCAAGTTTTTCCAACAAAAATGTTTTTTAACCCCAAATTTTGCATTTTCTTAAGGGTAACAGGAGAAATTGCACAATACAATTTGTTGGGCAATTTATCGAGAGTCCGACGATACCCAATATGCGAAGGAAAACTACTGTTTGGATGCAAAGCTGGGCTTGGATGGGAAGGAGCGCCAATTGATGTTTTGAATGCAAAATTTGCTGAGATAATTATGTTGCTTTTGGAGAGCCAATGATCTGCCTAAACAGCGGAAACCTCCCTCAAGGAAACTAGACCTCTCAGGGAACTTATCTAGATGTGTTGTGAGCACATTGAAATCCCAGGTCATTCACAGAAGTTTATAATGCTGAAAAAACAATCACATTTTTTCCACAAAAATGTCTTTTTAGCCCCAAATATACAAGGGTAACAGGAGAAAATAGACCCCAAAATTTGTTGTGCAAAATCTATTGAGTACACCGATATACCATATGTGGTTCCCAACTAAGATTGAGGCACAGTGCAAAGCTCAGAAGTGAAAGAGTGCCATATTACTGTGCAGATTTTGCTGTAATGGTATGCGTGTGTCATGTCACATTGGCAGAGCCTCTGAGGTGCCAGAACATCAGCATTCCCCATAAGTGACCCAATTTTACAAACTACACCTCTCAATGAATTCAACTAGGGGTGCAATGATCATATTGACACTACACGTGTGTCACAGAAATTTATACCATTGGGCGGTGAAGAAAAAATAATTTACATTTTTACGACAAAGATTGTGTGTTAGCTCCAGATTTTACTGTTTCATACTGGTAAAAATGGCACCAAAATTTGTCCCACAATTTCTCTTGAATGTAAAAATACCCCATATGTAGTTGCACAGTACTGCTTAGAAACACGGCGAGACTCAGGAGGGATGGAGAGGTATTTGCCCCTTGGAGTGCTGATTTTCTTAGAATAGTTTGTGGACTCCATATATAGAGCCCCTAAGTGCTAGAAAAGCAGAATTCCTTGTCAAATGACCCCATTTTGGAAATTATACCCCTTTGGGAACTTATCTACAGGTGTAGTCAGAGAATTACACTGAAACTCTGGTGTAAGCCCTCAGCGCAGTGTGCAGGATAAATGTGAGCTGAGCTTAACTGTGATCTTAGGGAGGCAGAATAAACAAATCAACAGGAGGTGAAGAATTGGTTTTATTTGTTTTTTACACCATTCCTTGTACGGTATAAGTTATTAGACAACTTTACTCTTTGGGTCAGTGTGATTACAGGTATACCAGATTTATATTGGGATTTTATGTTTGGCAGCTGTCACACAATAAAAGATTCTTTTAGTGTTTTTGCATCGCCATATTAAGACAGCTATCATTTTTCCATATTTTGGCCGACGGGGTCATGTGACAGCTTCTTTTTTTGCTGGACGAATTGCAATTTTTACTGGTACCACTTATGGGAACACGACTTTCTTTAATTGCTCTCTATTTTGGGAGATAAAATGAACAAAAGCCAGCAATTCAGGAATTGTTTTTTTTATACTGCTCCACAGGTGATAAAATTACACATACAAAGGTTTCATTTTGTAAGGTAAAATATTTCACTGACTATTTTTAAACAATATTTTACCTCACAAAATGTATCCTCTGTGATCTCCTGCTGTAATTTCAGTATTGTCTTTTGCTTCCTTCCCTGCACAGGAGCTGTGGTATGTTCTGTACACGGTCAGACACAGAAAATTTTTTAAATGAACTTTCATTCGTGGGAAAAACCCTTTAAATAGACATTCTTCCTGACATGCTGTGCACTGACTGTTTAGTGATGGGGTACACAGGTCAAACAAGAGATTACATGAGAGCAGAAGACAGCAGATGGGGAGAGAGAAAGCGCACAGGGGTGAGACAGACAGAGCACAGGGGGACACAGTTCAAATGGGACAGCACATGAGGGGAGAACACAGCACAGGAAGGAGATAGACAGCAGACAAGGGGGATAGCACATGGGATAGACAGGTCAAAGAAGAGAGCACAGACAGGAGAAGTCAGCACATGAGGAAAGAGAGAGTGGATAGGTGAGTAAGCACATGGGGGGGAGATTCTCAATGCTGAAATGCATCCCCAGGTCACTATGGAGACCTTCAGCACAACATGATCGCATCACGTTGTGCAGATGGAAGCAGAGAGGTTGAGCTTACTCCCTCTGCGATGCTCTTCGATGTCGCTGTCATTATTGCCAGCAGCATCAAAGGGATTAAATGTCCACGATCGATGCTGGCACCGATCGTGGGTGTTGCTGCAGGGTGTCAGCTGTCACATACAGCTGACACCTGCACTCAGTCGTGGCGGTACTCATTGTGAGCCTGTGCTGTTTTGGCACCATAAATATACGGCGGTTTGCAGGAATGCAGCTCCTGAGGCGCCGTATATATCGAAAAACAGAAAAATACTTCTAGAATAAAACCAAGGGGTTGAACCACAGTTGACTTTATTGACTGAAAATTCAAAAGGCTGAATTGCTCTATTGCATATAATATGTATACAACCCAGAGAAAATTAAATCAAGTTAGAATACTTACACTGGTTCATTCACAGGACTTTAGGGGGTTTTATACATAGCGATATCGCTAGCAATATCGCTAAAGCGTCACCGATTTTGTGACGCAGCAGCGATATTGTTAGCAATATCGCTATGTGTGATACTTACCTCCGACCGGCTTCCCCCCTGTCTGTCGCTGATCGCGCGAGATCGGTCGGGTCCATTTCTCGTCGGGCGCTTCCTGCTGGCGCCGACAAGCGACGTGTGGACGTGGGCGGGAGGACGTCAGCATCGCTGCGTGTGAAAGGTAAATACCAACCACTGCTGCGTCGCTTCATCGCTAGTGAGATCTGCCTGTTTGACAGCTCACTAGCAACCATTTAGCGATGCGCCAGCGATCCTGACCGGGTCTTATCGTGGTCAGATTGCTGGTGCATCGTTAAATGTAAAGGGGCCTTTAGTCTAGCGGTCATGTCTGCAATCTGCCAGAAATGAATCTTGTTAACTGCTACTTAATTGAATCTTCATTGGCTCCTCTTTTGATTAGCTGACCTTGTATGATGTCATTGATGTGGTGTGATGCCCAGGTAACATCACTCCAGGATGGCAAATCAAAAGAAGAGCTGCAGATTCCTGACTAGGACTGGGTCCTGTAAATCTTGCAAAACATTTTACAACATGTTTTAAAATATGAAAGCCTTGGTTGCTTACACCTGTGAACACACTGAAAAAGGTGTAGGTGTGACAGTGTGACAAGTTGTGAAATCTGGATAATGGACTATGCATCAAATACAATGTGGCTTTGAGATTAATGCATGGGTTATCTATTTTTAAGTCTCATCAAAACAGTTAAATTAATTTATAGATTTGGACTGTTCTTTGCAGAACATTCAATTTGTTTTGAGTTTTTTTCATACAAAAATGGATTATTTTCGATTTGCTTCTAAGAGGTAGGTATAATGAATGTAAATTGCCATTGCTACATATTTTGTGTTAAGGGAGGTTTAGCTACTGCATTTAATGAGTTTAGGATTTATGAAGGCCATTAGAACTCTAGCTGTGCTTTTACACTTGGCTCAATTTTTCTTATGCTAATTCACTTGAAACAATATTTATCAAAGAATTACAACTATACTGAAACAAACAGCACTTTGTGCCATGAAATCTTAATCACGCAGTGTCTTTTTGCTCAGTTTTGAGAGCAGTTTAAACCAGAAAGTATGAAAAGTATAAATCTATTTCAATGAATTGCAATTTTACATTTTTGAAAAATCAACAATAAGTTGGGAATGCGTACGAAATATTTCTAAATAAGGGAATAATTACAAAAATTGTCTTTAAACAATAGTGATAGTACAGGAACGTCAAACATAGTTTTTAAATCATTATTTTTCAATACAAACCGGATCTTATTAATAAAATTATGTAAAATAACCAATGCGGGCAGATACTATCTCTAAGGCAAAAGTGGGCAGATTGGGAAGTATTTGACACTACTCAATTCATGCTGACACTGGCAGGCTTTGTAGGGACAAGAAGAATGGTAATGCAGTAGTCAGTGTATTCAAAAGCTTCTTAGAAAATGGACAAGTCTGGAGAGAACCACGAAAGCCAAAATTTGATCTTCATTATTATTATTAGTAGTATTATTAATATAGCTCCATTTATTCCATGGCGCTTTACATGTGAGGAGGGGTGTACATAATAAAAAGCAGGTACAATAATCTTAAACAATACAAGTCATGACTGGTACAGGAGGAAAGAGGACCCTGCCATCAAGAGTTCACAATTTATAAAGGATGGGTTAGAATACAGTAGGTGAGGATAGAGCTGGTCGTGCAGCAGTTTGGTGGTTGCTGCAGGTTGTAGGCTTGTTGAAAAAGGAAGGTCTTCAGGTTCCTCTTGAAGGTTTTGACAGTAGGCGAAAGTCTGACATGTTGTGGTAGAAAGTTCCATGTACCAAGAATCTGTAATATTATGGTCAATAAGTTTGTCTCTTATGGGAGACTATATGAGATTTATTCTTTTAAACTCATTGAGAGTCATTCATTTCACCCAGATTGCTGAACACAGTGTGATCATTCTTAACAGCTATGAAATTGCAAATGAACTCTCCAGTAAAAGGATGCAGTGATGACCAAAAGTGGAGTGCCCCATGATTTAACCCTCTCTAACAAGAAATAAAAAGCTTTTATTATTAAAATTTAAAATATTGCAGATTATAAAACGCTCCAGATTATAAGACGCATCCCAAATTTTGAGGAGAAAAATAACTTTTTTTAATAAAATGGTGGTGCTTCTTATGGTGATGCGTCTTATTTCTTACCAGAGGTGGTGGCTGCAGTGAAGCGGGGTCCCAGGATCGCTGCTGGAGGAGGCAAGAGAGGAGCATTGCTAAAGGCCACAGGCTGGGTTATTATTATTTATTATTATTGCGCCATTTATTCCATGGCGCTTTACATGTGAGGAGGGGTATACATAATACATATAAGTACAGTAATCTTAAACAATACAAGTCACAACTGGTACAGGATGAGAGAGGACCCTGCCCACGAGGGCTCACAATCTACATCTGGATGGGTGAGGATACAGTAGGCGAGGGTAGAGCTGGTCGTGCAGCGGTTTGGTGGATCGGTGGTTACTGCAAGTTGTAGGCTTGTCGGAAGAGGTAGGTCTTCAAGTTCTTTTTGAAGGTTTCCATGGTAGGCGAGAGTCTGATATGTTGTGGTAGAGAGTTCCAGAGTAGAGGGGATATGCGGGAGAAATCTTGTATGCGATTGTGGGAAGAGGAGATAAGAGGGGAGTACAGAAGATCTTGTGAGGATCAGAGGTTTCGTGCAGGTAAGTACCTAGGTCACAGATGTACAGAGGACTCAGGTTGTGGATAGGCTTTGTATGTCATGGTTAGGATTTTGAACTGGAGTCTTTGGGTAATGGGGAGCCAGTGCAGGGATTGACAGAGGGGAGAGGCCAGGGAATAGTGGGGGGACAGGTGGATTAGTCAGGCAGCAGAGTTAAGAATAGATTGGAGGGGTGCGAGAGTGTTAGAGGGGAGGCCACAGAGCAGGAGGTTGCAGTAGTCAAGGCGGGAGATGATGAGGGCATGGATTTGGGTTTTTGCAGATTCTTGGCTGAGGAATGTACGGATCTGTGAAATATTTTTGAGTTGAAGTCGGCAGGAAGTGGAAAGGGCTTGGATATGTGGTTTCAATTTAAGGTGTTGAATAACTGCTTAGGGTTGTGAGACATGGAGGATAAGAGAGATTAGAAGTAGGTTTGTTTTGCTGCAGCGAGTGTGGCCTTGAAAGTAGTGAGAGACTGTTTGAATGTGATGAAGCCCTCATTGGAGTGGGATTTTTTCCATCTCTGCTCAGCAGCCCTGGAAGCCAGCCTCAGTTCTTTGGTCATACTGGTGTGCCAGGGCTGTCTGTTGATTTTGCAAGTTTTGGTATGTTTGAGAGGGGCAACTGATTCGAAAGCTACAGCTATTGTGGTGTTATATAGAGCGGCAGCGGCATCTGCATTGTGTAGGGAACTTATGTCTGTAAGAGGGAGGAGGGATTCAGAAAGTGAGTGTAGATCAAGGTGTTGAAGACTTCTGCGAGGGTGTGCGAGTTTTTGAGGTGGGGATTGTGGACCTGAGGAGGAGAGGGAAGAGAATGTAAGTAGGTTGTGGTCAGAGAGAGGAAGAGGTGAGTTAGAGAGGCTAGACAGGGAGCAGAGGCGGGTGAAAATGAGGTCTAGTGTGTGGCCATCTTTGTGAGTGGATGCAGAAGACCATTGAGTGAGGCCGAAGGAGGAATTGAGAGATAGAAGTTTAGTGGCAGCTGAGAGGGAAGTGTCAATGGGGATGTTGAAGTCTCCCAAAATGATAGTGGGGATATAAGTGGAAAGGAAATGGAGTAGCCAGGTGGTGAAGTGGTCAAGGAAGGTGGTGGCTGACCCTGGAGGGCGGTATATGACAGCTAGTTGGAGGGGGAGTAGATGCGCACAGAGTGCACCTCGAAGGAAGGGAGGGTAACAGAGGGTGGCAGTGGGATTGGGGTGAAGGAGCAGTATTCTGACAGGAGAAAACCAACTCCTCCACCATGCTTGCAGCTGGGGCGGGAGGTGTGGGAAAGGTGGAATCCACCATATGAGAGTGCAGCAGGAGAGGCTGTGTCAGAGGAGGTGAGCCAAGTTTCGGTGATGGCAAGGAAGGAAAGTTTGTTAGTAATAAAAAGATCACGGATGAAAGAAAGTTTGTTGCAGACAGAGCGAGCGTTCCACAGAGCTCCTGTTAGTGGGACCGGGGAAGCTGGGGCTGGGCGAATGTGTATAAGGTTGGAGTGGTTACGGAAAGTTGTGATTGGTTGTGGATGGGAGGTAGAGATGACTGTGGGATTGTGGTGAGGAGGACCAGGATTTGGAGAGATATCGCCGGCAGTGAGGAGGAGCAGAGAGAGTGTTAGCAGGTGGGAGCAGGAGAGGGCATGAGGGGGCTGTCTGTGTTTGGAGACAGAGGATTGTATGTTGAGGAACAGATCTGAGGAAGAGGAGAGATGGATTGGAAGGATTGAAGAAGAGATGAACAGTTTCTTACTAGGTGTAGGGATTAGTGGGGTTATCAGAAAGTGAAGGATTATAGTGGTTAGAGTGGAAACAAACAGAAACATTGTTTACAGTGACTCTTTCCAGTTACCTTCTGTTCCAATTCTGGATTAATTCATATTTTCATATCATCTCACACTTTTAAGATACACACTTTTAGGATACACACTGCAGACTAAAGTCTTGGCAGACTTGTGCTATGCAATATATGTGCTACAAAGTGCATTCAGGTGTGAAGCTGAGAGGAGTGGTCTGTGCTCCTCTTGGTCAGATAATTAAGAGTGGACCAGATGCATATGATGAAGCCAAAGTAAACAAGGTCATAAATAATACTGGGGTAAAGCAGGGGGTTATTTGAGAGACATACCAAGTGAATGCTATGTGCAGAGGTAAGAAGTCTTTGTGGAAAGCTGAGTGACGTACCAAGTGAATGCTATGTGCAGAGGTAAGAAGTCTTTGTGGAAAGCTGAGCTACATACCAAGTGAATGCTATGTGCAGAGGTAAGAAGTCTTTGTGGAAAGCTGAGTGACGTACCAAGTGAATGCTATGTGCAGAGGTAAGAAGTCTTTGTGGAAAGCTGAGTGACGTACCAAGTGAATGCTATGTGCAGAGGTAAGAAGTCTTTGTAGAAAGCTGAGTGACGTACCTGTAGGGAGAATAGATAGACATGCTGGTTAGAGTGCGATGGTGGCAGATGAGAGGGCACAGTCTGTATGCATCATTCTGGATTAATTCATATTTTCATATCATCTCACACTTTTAAGATACACACTTTTAGGATACACACTGCAGACTAAAGTCTTGGCAGACTTGTGCTATGCAATATATGTGCTACAAAGTGCATTCAGGTGTGAAGCTGAGAGGAGTGGTCTGTGCTCCTCTTGGTCAGATAATTAAGAGTGGACCAGATGCATATGATGAAGCCAAAGTAAACAAGGTCATAAATAATACTGGGGTAAAGCAGGGGGTTATTTTAGAGACATACCAAGTGAATGCTATGTGCAGAGGTAAGAAGTCTTTGTGGAAAGCTGAGTGACGTACCAAGTGAATGCTATGTGCAGAGGTAAGAAGTCTTTGTTGAAAGCTGAGCTACATACCAAGTGAATGCTATGTGCAGAGGTAAGAAGTCTTTGTGGAAAGCTGAGTGACGTACCAAGTGAATTCTATGTGCAGAGGTAAGAAGTCTTTGTGGAAAGCTGAGTGACGTACCAAGTGAATGCTATGTGCAGAGGTAAGAAGTCTTTGTAGAAAGCTGAGTGACGTACCTGTAGGGAGAATAGATAGACATGCTGGTTAGAGTGCGATGGTGGCAGATGAGAGGGCACAGTCTGTATGCATCATTCTGGATTAATTCATATTTTCATATCATCTCACACTTTTAAGATACACACTTCTAGGAGACACACTGCAGACTAAAGTCTTGGCAGACTTGTGCTATGCAATATATGTGCTACAAAGTGCATTCAGGTGTGAAGCTGAGAGGAGTGGTCTGTGCTCCTCTTAGATAATTAAGAGTGGACCAGATGCATATGATCAAGCCAAAGTAAACAAGGTCATAAATAATACTGGGGTAAAGCAGGGGGTTAGTTGAGAGACATACCAAGTGAATGCTATGTGCAGAGGTAAGAAGTCTTTGTGGAAAGCTGAGTGACGTACCAAATGAATGCTATGTGCAGAGGTAAGAAGTCTTTGTGGAAAGCTGAGTGACGTACCAAGTGAATGCTATGTGCAGAGGTAAGAAGTCTTTGTGGAAAGCTGAGTGACGTACCAAGTGAATTCTATGTGCAGAGGTAAGAAGTCTTTGTGGAAAGCTGAGTGACGTACCTAGTGAATGCTATGTGCAGAGGTAAGAAGTCTTTGTGGAAAGCTGAGTGACGTACCTGTAGGGAGAATAGATAGACATGCTGGTTAGAGTGTGATGGTGGCAGATGAGAGTGCACAGTCTTTATGCATCATTCTGGATTAATTCATATTTTCATATCATCTCACACTTTTAAGATACACACTTCTAGGATACACACTGCAGACTGGGAGAGGGTGTTGAGGGAGTGTCCGGTGCTGCAGGTGTCTCCGGTGATGTGGGTCTCTGGTGCTTCTGCTGTGTCTCCGGTGCTGCTGAAGGTATCCGATGCTGCTGTGCGTATCTCCGGTGCTGTTGCGGGGACTCTGCTGACATTTTGTGAAAGGCCAGAGCACCCGGAGTTCCATGGTATCCTATGCGGTGGACTCTGGGCAAATGGCTGCAGTGGGCGGCTCATGCGCAGATGGAGATCTCAGCACTAAGATCTCAGGAGATGAGATCTAAAGCAGTGTTGCATTCATCACTAATACATCAGTTACTGATGTATATCATTATTTCAGAATGGTAACTGCTATGTTGATGAGGCACATAGAGATGCTTGTACTGTGAAAACTCTAAATTGTGAGATAAAATGAGAGTTGCTTGCATTTTTACATATAGAGCTGCTGTGGAGCATTGAGTCATCTTGCTCCGGATGCTGGGATTCCACAACCCTGAAGTTCAGACCCAACTTCTGCTGCGAAGTTGGGTCCTTTAGAAGAGACAAACTCAAACTAACACTAAAGAGGGCATTGTACAGGCACCTCCTTACATGGAAGTGTGTGTCTTAAAACTTAGATGACCCAGCTATTGGCTGGGGGCAGATTTCTAGGTGTGCACACTACCCCTTTTAAGAGACATGGAGTGCGCCGCAGGGACACCCACATGCCGTGTGCAGGCCAAGGAGACCAGGAAGCCATGCAATGAATGGAGGAACCACTGAGCGGCCTGGACAGTGAGTATGTCAGTATCCCTGCTGAGAAGAGGGAGAGGGAGCATGCACGTATGCTGGCATCAGCATTACAGGAGGCATAACTTTGGAACCAGGGTACACAGAAAAAAACTGTTCTAGAATAAGTGAAACACCAATTGGTAGTAGTTATAATTAAAAAAAAAAAAAATCCAGTGAAAAGTCCTTCTAAAATCATGGTGTGTTTAGGGGTTTATCATTATCATTACTGATCATCATAATTACAATTTCTAATTTAATTGATTTCTTATTTTCAATTCATCTTTTTCAAAGAAATCTATTGTAATTGTAAATAACAGTATTAATTGTATGTGAGCACAGCACTTCACAAAACATCTTGTTCTTCAGTTCATTCCTTCTGCCGAAAGTCTATTTTGCTGTTAAATCTGTTAGAAACTCAGATTTGTGTTCCATTTACTATTGCTGTAATAGACACATAATGAAAGTCAAGGATAAGAACTGACAAATATATCACCATTATTAGGTGTGGTGACCGCTTCTGTTTCTAGAGCAATTCTAAGTCTGTAAATAAAAGTTTAATGAAACGATGGGCTCCTGTAATTGAGATTTACATTGTTTCTTCTTTTTTTCTGTAAATCAAATAGATTGCCTACTGTCTAGTGTATTTGCATATTTCGTAGATAGATTTACTAGGACGAGTAGAATCTTTTTCTTTATGAATTATTTTACAGATGAAAAATAAAATGCCTCAGGAGGTCAACATATCTAACAACCCATGGAGTTCTTTATTTTATCATGCTGTAGTTTGGAATAAAGATTCAACTCGTAGAAATAAAGTAAGATTCCTGCCCAACTTTACTTGTTTTAAATAACACAGTACTCCTTGTCATTTAGTCACTGGCATAAAACTTCTTGTTGATTAGTCAAAGCAGTACTTGTTCAGACATTTTTCTGCATGCACCTTTATTTAACAGTTAACTTTCTTTTTTCCATAGGATTAAGAATATAAACTGATATAAATGTATAATCAATCCCAGTCTAAACTTTTATAATTTGTTTAAGACTGGAAGAAGGTATTTTTTCATATGACAAACACTAGCGCTTCACTCACAGGTAACCCTAACTATTTTGCTGCTGGAGGAAAAGGAAAAATGGGAACCCCCTTTTGGGAGGAGTGACTTAAGGCAAAGCTCTTTCCCCAGAGATGGTGCATCCTCTCACCTTCATAAGAAATGCATCCTCAATGTACCCATGCTAATTTAAACTGTTGTTTTAACCCCTTCATCCTCGGACATTTTCCATATTTTTCATTTTTTTTCCCTTTCTTCCAAGAGCCATCATTTTTTATTTTTGGCCCCCATAGCTATATGAAGGCTTATTTGTGTTGGAAGAAGCTGTAGTTTTGAAGGACATAATTCCTTTTAGCATATCATCCACTGGAGAGTGGGAATAAAACTCCAAGCACATTGAAATTGCAAAAAAAGTGCAATTTCACAATTTTTGTTGTTTTTATTTACCAACTTTACTATTTGAAAAAATTGACCTAGCAAATATAATTTTCCAGGTAAGGACGATTAGGCAAATACCAAAAAACGCATAGTTTTTTTTTTTATTTAAGAGGTGAAAAAAATTTGGAAATTTGTAAAAAAAAAAAAATAATTTTGATTGTGTCACTATTTTCTGAGACCTGTAATGCTTTTACATTTCGCACATTGAAGGGTGATTGCTCACTTTTCAGCCCTAAGCTTACATTTTGGGCTAGATATGATGTTTTGATCGCCTCTTATTGCATTTTATTGCAATATTGCGGTGGTAAAAAAAATGTAATTTATTTTCTCATTGCTCCGTTTACAGTTATAAATAATTTAATTTATATTTTCATAATTTGTGCTTTTACGAATGCAGCAATACCAAATGTGTCTATATTTTAATTTTTTAATTGTTTTATTTTTTAAGGGGGCAAAAGGGGGGAGATTTGACTCTTTGTGCTTTTTTTTATTTTTTTCATATTTAAAACAAGAATGTTTTCACTTTTTTACTGATTTTAATAGTCTCCTTAGTGGACTTAAAGTTGTGATTGATATTAATTGTGCCTAAGTAGGATCCGATTCCGTGACACTTAAAGGGTCTCTGTCACCACAGAACTTTTTCTTACAAATGGCGGGGCCAATAATTTAAACACACTTTCCCACCTGCTTGCTTTCATTTTATCTCCTCCCTTCTCTATCTCTATTAAGTCAGAGCTGTCAATCAAATAAGGGTGTGTCGAGATAGAGGGGAAAATCAAGCGGGTGGGAAGGTGTATGTAAATGCGTAGCTCCGCCATGAAGCACTGAGAGGCAGTATTTAGTTTAAGCAGTCTTTCTGTTCTGACAGATTCCATTTAGGTTGCAAAACTTGGCACTCAGATGCAACAAGAAATTTAAATTTTTTGAGTAGCAGCAAATCCAATAATGCAGTCGCTCCGGTTTATACACTAGATCTTCATTACTGCAGAATTGCCCTGGTAGGATAATTGGTCTAAAAAAACAGCATAAGGGCAAAGGGCAGTGTCTAACTCTGGTGAAAGAGTGAGAAGCTTTTCCCTTCTTCCCCCTCCACAGAAGTTTACAAGCACCAACTGCCATATATTAGCTCAGTAATGGAAAAATGTGTCTCTCCTGAATACAAATTTTACTCAAAAGTTGAGAGTAAAATCAGTCTGAGGAGAAGGAAGCAGATGTATCTAATAAAATATATTACAAAGTGGCTTATTTAATGTAGACTGTTGATTTATGAAAGAAAAAATAAAACTCTTTACTCTTTAAGGCTAAGTTCACACTTGCATATGTCTCGTCTGTGGATGGCTGCGTACGTCCTCCCTTAAACTCCGCCTATGCTTCACCTATTTCCGCATGTGTTCTGCGTTGTCTTGCATCCCTATCTTTAACATTGGGTATGCAGGGGCATGCGTTGTATGCAGATGCATCCGCATGCAGCATTTTGACGTGCTCGCTATCTGCAAAGAAATGCAGCTTGTTGCATTCCCGTGTGGTCGGCAAGCACTTCAAAACGCCGCATACGGATGTATCTGCATACAACGCAAGTCCCTGCGCACCCAATGTTAAAGATAGGTATGCAGGACAGCACATGACTCATGTGGAAGTAGGTGGATCATATGCGGAGCTTAAGGGAGGATGTATGCAGCCATCCAGAGATCAGTCATACGCAAGTGTGAACTTAACCTAACCCCTTTTCTTGACATGACGTACATTTACATCATATGTCGGGTTCCTGTCTTTGAAGCAGATTTAGTAACTGAGCTTACCTTTATTGCTGACAGATGATGGCTGTGTTATTCAGCCATCATCTGCCTCTTAAAGAAACTGATAGAGCCGAGCTACCATGCTGTTTCCATTGTTAGTACCAGCATCCCAACTCTTTCTATAAACTGAAAGGTTATTTTAAATAAATCTAGAAAAGTATAAATAATTCATAAACTTAGCTAAAGATTTAAGACACTGCTAATAACAGTATACTTATTGAGATATTTTGATTTGTTTTTTATAAGATCCCATATGGCAATTTTGCGCTGTCGCCATCAAGGATTCATTCCATTAGGTGTGCATGTTTTATCATGTGCTCAAAATAAAACATTTGAAAACTGTGCAAGGCTGGACAAAAAAGGGATATTAAACTATGAGTCATTAACTTCTATTTGTAGCTAATGCTTGCTTATAGAATGCTACATATTACATCATGTAGGCAACAAAAACATCTTGATTTTTACAAGAATATTAACCAATGCAATATTATTTTTCGTCCTGTCATCCATATTGATTTTATTCAACACCGTTTTCAAATTTGACTGAATGGAGGTCATGTTTGTAGAATAAGGGCACACTATTAAATAAAGTGAAGCAATTTATCTAGTATAAAACATATTGAACCTTCACTCAAAACACTTTGTCAGCATTTCAGGTATGACATCTACAGTAAATAAATACTGGGTGCAATAATGCTGCCAATTTTCTATTTTAAGAGAAACTTTGGGGGCTTTTTCTCTTTAACCTTACACACAGTGAAATGTGTTAACAGAATATTACCTTACTAGTCTACCAGAGTCAACAAGGTTATCGGTATTCAGTTCTGTATTCACACATAACATCTGAGGAGTGGACTTGGATGCCTGACATATGTAACACCCTCCAAATCTTTGAGGAATCCACCAAGAGGGTCAATGACACCATAATTATCGTCTCCATCCTGCTTATCTGTGTTCTAATTTGAAGATTGATAGTTATTATAGAGTGAAAACATATTTACAGTTTAACAGTTTCAAACACAACAGTCCTAAGTAACAACTATAACAATAATACAATAACTAAACCAAAATAAAATGACCTTGCTAGTGACAGCTTATATTCTACACTATGTAACAATGATAACTATATTTAAACCCAAACAAAACAATCCTGCTCGTGACAACTTACAATCTACAAAGAGGTGGGGGAGATAAAAACTACAAGGGTTTATTTACAAGAACGCATTTACAATGATGTTTGTACAATGATATTACTGAGGTTAGCTAAATGTCGTGGAGGCCTGAGGACAAGGAGGAGGAGGAGAGCATGGTCAGTCGTCCTCTTGGTGAGGACACGGAAGAATTGACTGTTAGCAGTCTTGCACACATGGCTCAGTTAATGTTATTCTGCCTTTCCCGTCACCCTCGCATTATCAAAATTTTGGGTGACGGGCAAGACTGATTTTTGACACTTCTAGACCCACGCTACAAGGAGAACTTTACATCTCTCATTCCAGAGGCAGACAGGTGTACTAAAATGTTGGAGGACCAGAGGGCCCTTCTTTTGGAATTATTAAAAAAATTCACATCTGAAAATGCTGGCAGCAGAGGTCACAGATTGTTGGCCAAGCAAGGAGTACAGGTGAGAGAGACACAACTCCAAGCCAGCAAAGGTAGTGGAACATTGGCAAAGTTTGGGGAGAGTTTTCTCAGACCCTCTCATCGCCCTGGCCCTGAGGTGCAGGGGATTCTCACAAGGAGTGCAAAGTTTGGGAAAATGCTGAGGGATTACCGTATACACTCGGATATAAGCCGACCTGAGTATAAGCCGAGACACCTAATTTTGCCACAGAAAACTGGGTAAGCTTATTGACTTGAGTATAAGCCGGGTATGCATTGTCCCCACATCCCTGTCCTGGTATGTGTGGCTCCCCCTGCTGTATGCATGGCTCCTCCATCCACCCCCTGTTGTATGCATGGCTCCCCTGTCCTCCCCCTGCTGTATACATGGCTCCCCATCCTCCCTCTGCTGTATGCATGGCGCTCCCGTCCTCCCCCTGTTGTATGCATGGCCCTTCCATCCTCCCCCTGCTGGATGCACAGCTTCCCCGGTCCTCTCCGTCATACTCATCCCCTCCTGGCGTGGTCTCTGCACTTCCCTGCTTCTCAGTTGGTCTCCAGTGCCTGCAGCTCTTCCTGTGTTCAGCGGTCACATGGTACCATTCATTAAAGTAATGAATATGCGCTCCACGCCTATGGGAGTGAAGACGTGTGCATATTCATTATTTTATTGAGCAGTACCACGTGACCGCTGAACACAGGAAGAGCTGCAGGCGCTGGAGACCATCTGAGAAGCAGGGAAGTGCAGAGACTGCGCTAGGAGGAGGTGAGTATGATATGACAGCTGCCAGCTCCTGCTGCTCCCCCTCCCCAGCTGACCCCCTGGGACAATGACTCGAGTATAAGCTGAGATGGGAACTTTCAGTCTAAAAAAAGGGCTGAAAATCTTGGCTTATACTCAAGTAAATACGGTACCTTGCTGACCGTACCAACATCCTCTGTGCCTTATAATTGGCTATTCACGCTCAACATGTGGCATGAACTGGCTCTCTCTACTGTGCACATGCGCTGTACTCACGGTCAAGGAGTGCACAATGCCTCGTTCTCGGGCGGTCACTGGGTACACGGCGCCTTGCTAAATGGCAGTACCGCTTTTAGTGGCGGTAGACAATGGGAACAGTCCTTTGCAGCGCCACTGCTCTTAAGACGGAGCACCCTACTCAACCACCTATGCGCTGCTTGTCCACGCCAAAAAATTTTTGCTGGCGTGCCTGCTTTCTCTTAAGCTATCCCCCTGTCTCTAAGTCACTGGGTCTGTCTGTCTGCTGCATTTCGCCACGGCATCGGCGCTTCATGTGCATATTGCATTGCCTCCCTTGCTGCTCACATGCTCACAGCTGGGGACTCACTCCTGCTTTGCTTATTTTTCCCTCAGCTTCCGGCAAGGTTCTCTGTCTAAACATGACCCCTCTTTCTGTGTAATGGGGCCTGTCCATTCCCCTATTCCTTCTGCCGGGAAATAGGAGACGCAGCCTTGACAGTTCCGGACACGGCACAGCACAGGTACCCACAGCCCGGTCATCCTAACTCTATACATATCTGACCAATCAGTTTTTTAATGCAAGCAGCATAGAAGGCATGTTCTTCCAATTTTCTAGAGAAAATTGTACGGTACATCCAGAACAGTTTCAATTTGAAGGACTTTTTGGCTCATCATTCCACAAGATGACATTAGTCTCATACTTAAAATTTTCGGTGGAAAATAATTTCCTCACTGATAGGTTGTGTATGTTCTGAATTATGTAACACTAGCCATTCAAAATTTTCACACATTGGTCGTTAAGGGGCGCAGGCAATTTCAGCAAAAGCAAGCTGGTCAAATGGAAATGTATTTCATGAGCTGATGAACACAGACAGGTATTTATATAATGTATGTAGATTGGTAATACAATAAATTGTTTTGATAAGTAGGGGCCAAAAAATGTTTTCTGGTTGAGGTGCCACCTGCAGGTCATTGTGTCTTCCTGCAGGTTTATAAAAATGAATGTTTAAACTGTATTTATTGATAAAATAATGAATGTGTGGTTTGTTTGGCTGTTTTCTTGCAGAAGGGAGCAAGTTTACCTTTCAAATGGTGTATCATGTGTGTGTGTGGGGCGAAGTAATGAGTGAAAAAGCAGTGCATGTTTACAAATGTGTTGGTATTGTGCTTTGGGGAACTGTGGTGCCACCTCAAGGTCATTTTTCCATACTGTAGGTTTATGAAAATTAATGTTTAACGTGTATTTTGTGATCAAATTGTGGATGTGTGGTTTGTTTGGCTATTTTCTTGCTGAAGGGGGCAAGTTTACTTTTCAAATGGTGTATCATTTGTGCGTGTTGGTGCAGTATGAATGGGGATACAAAGGAATCACCGAAAAAACGGTGTTTAGAAATAATAGAATAGATTAGAAAATAATAATTTTATGAAATAGAGAAGAAGAGTTTTAATTCAGAGCCATGACTGGTGATTGGATGAATGCTCTTTACTGATGGGGAGGGATATCATTCTCTGTGTCTAAGCAAGGGGATCCTTGATGCATGAGATAGGTACAAAAATATTAACATATTCCATTTACAGGATTTTGTTGATTGTCTTTTTTAGGACAGGAGTTCCTTATAGCGGCTATAATAGGAGTTAGCTGTCAATGAGTGAGGGCGCCAGATATTATCTTAGGGTGCTAACCTCCACGGCAAGGCAGGATACAGCTTTAGGGACATTATTAGGGCTAATAGGCATTTAGCTACAGTGGTTTATCGTCTATTGCCCAATTGTCCTTACTTCTAGGTCAATTGGGGTTAATTACTTCTTGACTGTATGTCTTTTATAGTATCCCCATTTTTTCTTGAGATTTTCTATTTTGTCTGCATTTACATTGCATTTAAACTGGGTGTTTTGATATATTTTGAATGTCTTTTTACCAGAATTATTGGTTTTTAACACAGTGGAATGTATAGTAATCACAAATTAGAGCTTATCTGTCATGCCGCCTGTCACGCCGATCTCACCTGGGGGGCGGGACCTCGGTTCGGACGTCACGTCTTCCGGAGCTGCGGCCACTCCAGGGGTCCCATTGGGTGCGCATGCGCACCTCTCGTACTTAGGTTCATGCTTGCACCATGTTCTTTGTGCGCAAGCGCGCTTTTCTCAGCTCTGTCTCTGGGCCTTTCCTCTCTATGGCATTGAAGGACTTGACCCAGAAGTCCTAGTGATCATGTGCTATATCAGGCTACCTCTTCCTATGGGAGGTACCTGATTATCGTTGTGCTTCCTGGCATAGTCTTCCTTGTCCTTGCCTGCCTGTGCGCTGTATTCGGGTCCTCTGCCTTGTGCTCAGTTGTGCCTCCTGGCACACGCTCTGATCCTGTACTCTGCCTTGTGCTCTGTAGTGCCTCCTGGCACACGCTCTGATCCTGTACTCTGCCTTGTGCTCTCTAGTGCCTCCTGGCACTTGCTCTGATCCTGTACTCTGCCTTGTGCTCAGTAGTGCCTCCTGGCACACGCTCTGATACTGTACTCTGCCTTGTGCTCTCTAGTGCCTCCTGGCACACGCTCTGATCCTGTACTCTGCCTTGTGCTCAGTTGTGCCTCCTGGCACATGCTCTGATCCTGTCCTCTCCCTTGTGCTCAGTTGTGCCTCCTGGCACACCTTCTGCCTAGCCGTGCTTCTCTGCACGCGCTCTGTTTAACTCTATCCTCAGGCGTGCTCCTTAGCACGCGCCCTGCTTTGCTTGCTCCCGGGCGTGCTTGTCTGTGCACGCCATACATGCTCTCGTGTACCCGCCATGCACTATCCTGTATCTAACGCACTCCTGTGTACATGCCTTGTGTCCTCCAGTACTCTCCGTGCCTCCATACACTCACCCTGTACCATCCTGTACTCACCTTGTACCTGGCGTGTTCCTGTGTCCACGCTTTCCTGCAGACACACTCACTCATAACTCCTGTGAGCTGGCCACCTGGTGCCAGCAGTTGTGGTACCTTACCCCCTTGGGCTTGCCCCTGACACTCCCTGTATAGGGGGTGGTCCTCACTAGGTCAGCTCGCCCTGGGAGGGTTGGTGCCACGACCCAGAGGGTCCACTTCATGAGTCATCACATTATCCATAAAAACGGTATTAAAGTATTAAAAGTTGTGCCTCATAATATGACAAACAAAAACCAAACACTTGCGCTATTTAAAAAAATCTGTAAACTTGCGCTGTTTAAAAAAATCTGTAAACAAACTATTTGAATTTGATGTTGTTAGCATTGCACTGATCTAGACTGTAAGTTTCTGTTAATGCAACCAATAATTGGTTTTGCTGTTTTTCTGCTGCATCATGCTGTTGACTCGTGTTCAGTCTGTGATCTATTAGTAGACCAAAGTCTTTTTCACATGGGCGGTTGCTTAGCCCTATTTCTCCCATTTGGTATATGCTTTTTTCATTTTTCCTGCCAAGATGTAAGACTTTGCATTTCTCCCTGTTAAAAATCATTCTGTTAGTTGCTGTCCATAGTTCCAATTTGATTAGATCTTTTTGAATCCTTTCTCTTTCTCTTCTTTAGTATTAGCTTTGCGTCATCATCAAATGTAATTAGTTTACCCTCAATTCCTTCATCTATATCATTGATAAAGATGTTGAACACCACAAGGCCCAGAACAGAGCCCTGTGGTACCCCGCTTAAGACATTCTTCCAACTGGGTGTGCAACCATTTATTACATTTGCATACAGGACGACAAAGCCTTCCTATGCCAGAGACAGTCAGCGATCCCGGATGATAGTAAGGGCCCTTGTGGATTTTCAGCAATCAGTAAAAAGTAAGAATAACAAAATATTAACTAGCAGTCCCTCAAGAGTCTTTTTATTAACAATTTCAGTTTCATATGCGCATTCAAGAATTTTTCCAAGATTGTCTGTAAAAGAGGTCAAAGGATTATGGTGCAGTAAGTATAAACCTAAAAAATGTCCATGTGGCCAAATGGGACACACCCTTAAGTCTAGAAAAACACTCTGAGAAAATGCAAAAAGATCACCAGATATAAAGTGTCCTAACTGAGTCCACAGATCGTGCTGAAGAATAATAATTGACCCAAGATCCAAAAAATATGTAGGGGGATATACGGTATATATTGAATCAATAAAATTTTTATTATGCATGATCTGTGGACTCGGTTAGGGCCCTTTATATCTGGAGATCTTTTCACATTTTTTCAGTGTGTTTATGGTGCAGTAAGGTATAAGTCTCCCTACTTCGTCTCCTTGTACTTCACTAGCCAGATCACTACATTTCCTCCCTGATCAGTCAGCTTAAAAACATCATCATCCAAAGCTCTTAAGTGCTTGTCGTTGGTGAGAAGTAAGATTGTTCCTCCTCTTCTTGTTACTTATTGCTTTAAAATCCTTAGTACCCAATTTGGTAAATAATTGAACTTGGGGACATAGTGACAGGGGGATGGTATATATGGTACAGATGGGTGAAGCAAAAGTACCTGGAGATGTAGAATTGAACTCACTCAATTGGATTCACTCACCAATTCTTCAAAGCTCTTGATTGCCTCTTGTTCAGTTGTACTATTCAGGACTAGATCTAAGGCCTATTTGGAATGTCATTTCTTCAGAAAAAGTTTCCAGTAAAACAAATGTAAATCCTTTATAGGTGTAACGAAATCAAAATTGTTACTGAGTGCAAATGTTTGACACGGGGAATCTCCACTTGATTGCTCGAGCCGCATAGATGGACAGAACCTTGATATACTGTATCTTTAGCCAATAGACATGTGCCACTTATATGGCTCTATTAATGACCATTACAGTGGTCCTTATATAATGGCATCCAGCACACATTCTCCCATAACCCTCCAAGGAAGCCCATGCGAAAAACGCATTGGGGTTTAGGCACGAGGTCTAACACAGTGACTTGCGTAAGCCATTCGACTTCATTCTGTAATGTAAAGCTAACAATTTTTGTATACCCTCTGTCTTAGGCTGGGATCAAACATGCGAGGAATATGGCCGAGTCTCGCATGTTAATACCCGGCACTGTCACCGGCACTCAGGAGCGGAGCATGCGGCTCCATGTATTGCTATGCAGCCACATGCTCCAATCCGAGTGCCGGGTATTAATATCTGAGACTTGGCCATATTCCTCGCATGTGTGATCCCAGCCTAAGTCTAATATGCTACATATACTATATACTTTGATTTTTACCCATTATGATGGTTCTGTTTTTTGAACTGCATTGTATGACTTCAGCATACTTAGATGATATGCAGATTACATATTGTGTGGTTCCATGCTGCTCCGCCTTAATTTTTGTGGTTTGACCTTTGCCCTAGTTTATCTGAGTCTCCATCTATAACCTCTTAAACTGTATATTTATTTGTTGTTAGTGTAATTTTTCAATAAAATGTAATTCTTTATTACATGGTGTATTTCTGACTTAATGACTCCATGTTTTTGTACGATATATACAGTATGTCATATGTTAGTCATACACGGGCTTATGATTTTTTTCCATTATTCTGGTATTACTGTATCAATTCGGATGATACTGATCCCAAAATACTAGATGTACTAGTTTTTGATGTGGGAAGGGTGGCCCGATGGAAGCCTCTCCTCAGAGGCAAGGAAGTCAAGACTGATGGAGTGGAATTACCAACAGGACACATAGCAGATGTACAGATATGCTACAAGTACCTTGGCATCCCACAGGGATATGGTAACCATGATGAGGCAAGGAAAGCAGCAACATCCAAATACCATCAAAGGGTAAGACAGGTCCTGAAGCGAAAACTCAATGGAAAGAATAAAATTTGCGCCATCAATATCTATGCCCTACCGGTTATCAGATACCCTGCTGGCATTGTGTGCTGGCCAAAAGAAGAGATAGAAGCTGCAGATGTGAAGATACAAAAGCTCTTCACAGTGCATGGAGGTCTCCACCCTAAGTCTAGCACCCAAAGATTGTGTACCAACAGTAAGGAGGGTGGTCGAGTCTTGATAAGCATCCAAGCCACCATCACAGATGAAACAAGGAGTATCCAGGAATACATCAGAAAAATGGCACCAAAAGATGAGATGTTGAGAGAAAGCCTAAGGCAGCAGCAACAACAACAGATCTGGAAGGAAGGACAGTAACATGAAGTGCCATAGCAAGAAAAGCTGCTGCATGGGGTGTACCATCGACAGATAATGGAGGTGGCTAACATGGAGAAATCCTAGTAATGGCTGGAGAAAGCTGGACTCCGAGACAGTACAGAGGCACTAATCATAGCGGCACAATAGCAAGCACTAAGTACCAGATCCATAGAAGCAGGAATCTACCACACAAGACAATACCCAAGGTGCAGACTATGCAAAAAAACTTCATAAACTGTCCATCACATAGTGGCAGGATACATGGAAAATGCAAGCAGGAACAGCATATACCGAACGCCACAACCAAGTAGTGGGAATTGTATACAGGAACATCTGCACAGCATATGGGCTAAGTCCCCCTAAGTCCAGGTGGGAGAACCCAGAGAAAGTTGTGGAGAATGAAAGGGCTAAATTCCTGTGGGACTTCAAGATCCAGATGGATAAGCCGGTGTTGGGTAACCAACCAGACAAGGATCAAAAGACAGCAATGATAATAGATGTGGCAGTGCAAAGTGACAGCAACATCAGAAAGAAGGAATATGAGAAGCTGGAGAAACACCAGGGCATCAAAAGGAGAAATGGAGAAGATGTGGAAGGTGAAGGCAACAGTGATTCCAGTGGTGATAGGAGCACTTGGAGCAGTGAACCCTAAGTAGGAAGAATGGCTACAACAGATCCCAGCAGCAACATCAGAGGTCTCTGTCCAGAAAAGTGCAATGCTGGGAACAACTAAGATCCTGCGTAGAACCCTCAAACTCCCAGGCCTCTGGTAGAGGACCCGAGAGTGAGAAAGGACAACAAAGACCACTCCCATTGGAAAGTGAGAAGGAAGTTTTATACACATATATATATATGTGTGTGTGTGTATATATATATATATATATATATATATTTACATTGTTGTTCATTTATTTTTCCGGTTTTAAATATTTAAGTCATATAATAAATATTTCTCCCTGCATAGGTTTCTTTAAGGCACAGAACTAAGCTCTTTTTCGTGTAGGTAAATGTTAACATTTTTATGTAGTTTGAAGAGTCTTGGAAAATATGGACCTATACAAATGCAAAACATTGACACAACACAGAGTTTTAGTGCTATTTCTAATTTTTTTTAATGCAGTCTTCACTGATGTCCTTTTGGAAATAATGCAAAGTTATATGTTTTTTATTTATAAACAAATATTTTTGAAAGATATTTATTTACTTCTGATCACTTATGGACAGTAATTGCAGCAATTTGCACCATAGTCATGCAGTGCATGCGGAAAGTATTCAGACCCCTTTAAATTTTTCTCTCTTTGTTTCATTGCAGCCATTTGGTAAATTCAAAAAAGTTCATTTTTTTTCTCATGAAAAGGAATCTGTCACCTATTTTTTTGGCATATAAGCATTCTGTAATGCTGTAGATAAGCCTCCGATGTAACCTGAAAGATAAGAAAAGCAAGTTAGATTATACTCACAGGGGGGGTCCGGGTCCGATGGGTGTGGTGGTCCGGGTCCGTCGCCTCCCAACTTCTAGCGATGACGTCCTCTTCTTTGCTTCCCTTCGTGGCTCTGGCACAGGCGTACTGCTCTGCCCTGTTGAGGGCAGAGCAAAGCACTGCAGTGTGCAGGCGCCGGGAAAGGTCAGAGAGGTCCGGTGCCTGCGCACTGCAGTACTCTATCACTATCACTGCAGCTCTCCACCAGTCGGGCTTTTAAGGCAGGGCGGCCCGATGGAAGCCTCTCCTCAGTGCCAGACATATGAAAGCCTGCATAAAGTTTGCAAAAAAACACATGAAGGACTCCCAGACTATGAGAAATAAGATTCTCTGGTCTGATGAGACGAAGATAGAACTTTTTGGTGATAATTCTAAGTGGTATGTGTGGAGAAAACCATGCAATGCTCATCAACTGCCCATTCCAATCCCAACAATGAAACATGGTAGTGGCAGCATCATGCTATGGGGGTGTTTTTCAGTTGCAGGGACAGGACGATTGGTTGCAATTTAAGGAAACATGAATGCGGCCAAGTACAGAGATATCCTGGATGAAAACCTCTTCCATAGTGCTCTGGACCTCAGACTTGGCCAAAAGTTCACCTTCCAACAAGACAATGACAGTAAGCACACAGCTAAAATAACAAAGTAGTGCTTACAGAACAGCTCTGTGACCATGCTTGACTAGCTCAGCCAGAGCTCTGACCTAAACCCAATTGAGCATCTCTGCAGAGACCTGAAAATGGCTGTCCACCAATGTTCACCATCCAACCTGATGGAACTGGATAGGATCTGCAAGGAAGAATGGCAGAGGATCCCCAAATCCTGGTGTGAAAAACTTGTTGCATCATTCCCAAAAAGATTCATGGCTGTACTAGTTCAAAAGGGTGTTTCTACTCAATACTGAGCAAAGGGTCTGAATACTTATGACTAGAGTTGAGCGAAACGGGTCGGTCAATTTCAAAAATCGCCGACTTTCGCCAAAGTTGGGTTTCATGAAACGAAACCCGACCATAGCGTGAGGTCGGCCATGAGGTCGGCGACCTGAGCGCCAAAGTCGCATTTCAAATGATGCTTCCAGCGCCTTTTTTCAGCCAATGATGGAGGACGCACACTGTGGGCAACGCGATGAAATAGGCAGCGGCCACCACCAACTTAGAGAAGGGCATTGAAGTGATTGGCTGGCTTTGTGTGGTGTCACAGTGGGTATAAAAGGCTGTGACCGCCGACCGCCATCTTACTTCTGACGATCTTAGCATAGGGAGAGGTGCTGCTGCTGATTCTGAATAGGGAGAGCGTTAGGCAGGGAAGAAGAAAAAAAACTGCTTCTGCTGAAAGCGCTTTTCACTGTACGGTTAGTGTGCAGTGAAAGGGGAGGATTTTTGCTTTTGCGCAGCAGCGCTGGTGGTGATTAGGGTGCATTGTAAGGCTACCTGCTAGCTGCATTGCTGTGTGCACACTGTTGTTCAAACTGCTTTTTTCAAAGCACTCCAACTTTTATTATTTTGTCACCAACCCCCTCTCGCTCCATCCGGTCCACCGCTACTTCCCCCACATGCAGCTCTCCAGTCCAGCTCGCCCTACCAGACACTCTGAGTAGGACAAGAAAGTACTAATCGTATCATCCGCGTACACTTTGTTTGAACGCCTACATTGCTAAACTACTCTCATTAGAGATGATGCCCTACCGTTTGGTTGAAAGCGAAGCTTTCCGCAACCTCATGGCCTACGTTGTCCCACGCTATGACCTACCCAGTCGGCACTTCTTTTCTCAAAAAGCCATCCCTGCCCTCCACTGGCATGTGAAAGACCGCATTGTCCATGCACTAAAACAGTCAGTGAGTGGAAAAGTGCAACAGATGCATGGACCAGTAGGCATGGCCAGGGCCGTTATGCGTCCATCACTGCGCACTGGGTTAATTTAGTGGATGCAGGCTCCACTGGGAACAGCGGCGGTGGAACAGTGCTGCCTAGCCCACGGTATAGGAAACAGTTGGCTGTAGGCTTTTGCTCCTCCTCCTCCATCAGCGAAAGCTTGTCCACAGAGCGCAGTCGCACGACCACTCCATCCGCAGCTGGCAGTGTTGCACACGAGGTGTCCCACTATCGAGCAGCTAGTGGTAAGCATCAGCAGGTTGTGTTAAAGATGATGTCTTTGGGCGACAACAGACACACCGCAGAGGTACTGGCCGACTACTCGATTAAAAGTGACAGGAGACAGCAGTTGTCAACTATGGTTACAAACTACTTCTCCTCTCTTATCGATGTTCTCCCTCACAAGTCATTCCCCTTTGACTATTGGGCCTCTAAACTGGATGCCTGGCCTGAATTGGCACAATATGCCTTACAGGAGCTCGCTTGCCCTGCTGCTACTGTGTTATCTGAAAGAGTCTTCAGTGCTGCTGGATCAATCCTGACAGAAAAAAGGACCCGTCTGTCTACCCGAAATGTTGATGATCTAACCTTCATTAAAATGAACCATGCATGGTTTGCAAAGGATTTTGTCCCACCTTCGCCTGATGACACATAGGTTCCCGGAAAACTGCCTCGCTTTTGCCTCCTCTTCCTCGGACTTGCCCAATTCCACCCTTTGCAGCAGCTGAATGTCCAGCCAACACATCAACATATGCCATTATTTTAACCTCCCTAAGTGGGCTGCCCAGCACCCCTCAATGGCTGGGGACAACACCTGGCGCACCCGGGCAAGTGCCATTGCTCTGAACAGGTGGATGGATCCACAGATGGCCGACGGCACTGGCACAGGGCCCCTCATAGTACAATCACCGTCAGACACACCAGCGTACTATGAGGGGCCCTGTGCCAGTACCGTCGACCACGAGTGCACCCCCCTGCTTGGTCTTGGCCACAGCACTTGCAAGTTGCAATACTTACTTCTCCCTGCTCCACTGCTGTGCAATCTGGGCAGTTAAATTCTTCACAGGGATGGCCACTAGAAATTTGGTGTATTGATCGATGATGGTTAAGATGTAGCTAAGCCCTGTCCTGCTGGCCTCTACCTTCAGATGATCAATGGCTACCATTTGTAATGGACGTCAACTTACAAGCGGATGTAGTGGTGCTTTATGATCACCTTTCACAGTTGTGATAGTCACAGACTTGTGACATTCCTGCCACCATCTTTCAATGTCTCCTCTCATGCCAATTCAATAGAATAGCCTACGGCCTGTGGCTTCTGTCTTTGGCACTCCAAAATGACCAGACACATCATGATAGGCAGTGAGGACCATGTGTACAACTCTCCCCATGATCACAGTTTGATGGAGACGAGTAACAGTGATGTGATCCACGCTACTGCGATAAAGCAAATGTCACGTCAGCCATGTCTGCCATGTCTGTTTGTCTCAAGAACTCCTGGAGCGATGTGCATGCGCATGTTTTGTCTGCTGTCCTGCATGTTCGCTAGAGCTGTGTGCAGACTCACCTCATGTCTGAGCTGCAGGATCCCTGCGTTTCTGCTCTGCCTTCTGTGATCTTCTCGTCATGTCTGGAGTCCTTGATCATGTGATGTTTCTTAAGATCCTGCACTGTCTGGTTCTGCAATCATCTCGTCATGTCTAGAATCCCGGATCATGTGTTCTTCCTAGGATCCTGCACTGGTTGGTTCGGTGATCATCTCGTCATGTCTGAAACCCTGATCATGTGACGTTTCCTAAGATCCTGCACTGTCTGGTTCTGCTATCATCTCGTCATGTCTAGAATCCCGGAAGTTCTCCCCTGGTCCTGACCTGGAGGAGGAGGTGCTATGCCCTATATCAGGCCGCCTCTTCCTATGCTCAGGGCCTGATTATTGTGTTGCTTCCCTGCAAGGCTCTGGGTCTGTGGGGTTGCTCCCTCTATTCTGTGCCCTTGTACTTTGCTCTGTAGTGCATCTCTGCACACGCTCCGTGCTCGTATTCCGCCTCTTGTCTTGTGCCATGTCTTGTGTTGTCTCTCGTGCCATGTTTGTCTTTGCCTTGCTTTGCCTTGTAGTCCTTCTGCTGTTCTTTGTCTTAGTCTGTTTTGCTATGTCTTGCCTTAGCTATGCTTTGACTTGTAGTCCTTCCTTTGTTCTCTGCCTCGCCTGTTTTGCCATGTCTTGCTTTTGCTATGCTTTGACTTGTAGTCCTCCCTGTGTTCTCTGCCTTGCTATTCCTTGCTTTGTGTTCCTCCCTATGGTCTCAGTCTTTGCTTGCTCTGCCTCGCTCTCTCCTATGGTGCTCTGTAGTGCTCCCTGGCACACGCACCATTTCTCCTGTCCTTAGTGCTCGTTTCTTTGTCTAGTTCCAAGGTCTTCCCTTGGCCCGGCTCTGGGCTTCTGCCTACGCTCCGCTGCTAGACTCTGTCCTCTCTCTGACCTGGCTCTGTTTCTGCCTGTATTCCTTGCCTTGTTTCCTGCCTTGTCCTTGCATTGAACCCCGGCGTGGGTTCCCCTTGGCCGTCTCCTGTGCCGTGGTAAGTGCCACGTGTTTGTGTACAGCCGTGTGTACTGGCCAGTGTGGCGTGCCCCCTGCGTGGCTCCTAGCACGCAGCCCTTCCTTGTGCCCTGGCGTGGCTCCTAGCACGAAGGTTCCTTTGCCCCCTCCTGTGCCTTAGTCGTGCCTCGTGCTGGCGTTACAGCCGTGTGCATTGGCCAGTGAGGTGTGCGTCCCTGCATAGCTCCTAGCACGCAGCCCTGCTCTGAACCCTGGCGTGTCTCTACACGCACCCTGTCTTGTGCCTTGGCGTGTCTCTACACGCACTCTGTCTTGTACCTTGGCGTGTCTCTACACGCACTCTGTCTTGTACCTTGGCGTGTCTCTACACGCACTCTGTCTTGTACCTTGGCGTGTCTCTACACGCACTCTGTCTTGTACCTTGGCGTGTCTCTACACGCACTCTGTCTTGTACCTTGGCGTGTCTCTACACGCACTCTGTCTTGTACCTTGGCGTGTCTCTACACGCACTCTGTCTTGTACCTTGGCGTGTCTCTACACGCACTCTGTCTTGTACCTTGGCATGTCTCTACACGCACTCTGTCTTATCCTATGCTTTGGCGTGGCTTTACACACGCACCCTGTCTCGTTTGTGAACCCTGGCGTGTCCCCTACACACGCACCTCGCTTTGAACCTTGGCGTGTCCCCTACACACGCACCTCGCTTTGAACCCTGGTGTGTCCCCTACACACGCACCTAGCCTTGGACCCTGGCGTGTCCCCTACACACGCACCTAGCCTTGGACCCTGGCGTGTCCCCTACACACGCACCTAGCCTTGGACTTTGGCGTGTTCCCTAAACACGCACCCTGCTTGGATATCTGTCGTGCCTCCTTGCCTGAACCCTGGTTTGCCTGCCGGATGCCCGGAACCTGCCGACCGTTGCCAGAGGTCCGGAACCAGATGACTACGGCCTGATGTCCGGAGCTGACGTCCGCAGCCTGATCCCTGGACCCTGTCGGTTTGCCAGCAGTCCGGAGTCCGATGCCATCATGCCATTACCTGTGCCTAGGCGTGCCATCTGGCACGTACCATGTTATGGACCTTGGCGTGCCCACGCGCGCACCTTGCACGTTTTGCTTGTTTTCTCTGTATGTGATCTTGTGTTATTCTAATGAAGATACCTTGCACCTACGTCTAGTCTCGTCTTGCTTCCTGCTCATCCTTGTCGTCAGACACTCGTCTAGTGTCCCCTGAGCCGGCCGTCTGGTCCCAGCAGTCGTGGTGGCTCACCCCCTTGGTCTTGCCCCTGACACTCCCTGTATAGGGGGTGGATTCTCACAAGGTCAGCTCGCCCTCGGTGGGTGGGTGCCACAACCCAGAGGGTCCACTCAAAAAATGGGCTCAGCAGGAGCTGAGTCCGTCACAGCAATCCTTTCTTCACAAAGAACCGTTTTCGCTGTTTCCACAGACACAGTAATTGAGGGTCTGCACCGCCTCTGCAACATCTACCGGGAGGTTTTCCCACGATGAGTAATTCCCAAATTTCTGATAACACTCATATTTCTGTCTGTACTTGTATCCATGTAATTTCCAGTAGTGGAGAGTCTGGACTTGCTTACTAAGATTGAAATATATATGAAGATTTAAAAGTACCACAACACTGTATACTGGTGTATGCTTCGACTACTTTTCCCTTTTTCTACATGTTAAATTCTGGTGTAATACATACTGAGCCTGTGAGTGTCTGTGTCTGACTCCGGAAGTATAGACGGAAATTTACAATTACCCCTAGACTGGATACACCTGGTATGTGCTGATACAGTACCTTTGCTCAAAATTTTGTATTACAGAATCATCCATAGTGAGTGAGCGTGTGTGGTTTATGCCTTCTATATACACTCACTGGCCACTTTATTAGGTACACCATGCTAGTAAGGGGTTGGACCCCCTTTTGCCTTCAGAACTGCCTCAATTCTTCGTGGCAGAGATTCAACAAGGTGCTGGAAGCATTCCTCAGAGATTTTGGACCATATTGACATGATGGCATCACACAGTTGGCGCAGATTTGTCGGCTGCACATCCCTGATGCGAATCTCCCGTTCCACCACATCCCAAAGATGCTCTATTGGATTGAGATCTGGTGACTGAGGAGGCCATTTGAGTACAGTAAACTCATTGTCATGTTCAAGAAACCAATCTGAGATGATTCGAGCTTTATGACATGGCGCATTATCCTGCTGAAAGTAGCCATCAGATGTTGGGTACATTGTGGTCATAAAGGGATGGACATGGTCAGCAACAATACTCAGGTAGGCTGTGGCGTTGCAACGATGCTCAATTGGTACCAAGGGGCCCAAAGAGTGCCCAGAAAAAATTCCCCACACCATGACACCACCACCACCAGCCTGAACCGTTGATACAAGGCAGGATGGATCCATGCTTTCATGTTGTTTACGCCAAATTCTGACCCTACCATCCGAATGTCGCAGAAGAAATCGAGACTCATCAGACCAGGCAACGTTTTTCCAATCTTCTACTGTCCAATTTCGATGAGCTTGTGCAAATTGTAGCCTCAGTTTCCTGTTCTTAGCTGAGAGGAGTGGTACCCAGTGTGGTCTTCTGCTGCTGTAGCCCATCTGCCTCAAAGTTCAACGCACTGTGCGTTCAGAGATGCTCTTCTGCCTACCTTGGTTGTAACGGGTGGCAATTTGAGTCACTGTTGCCTTTCTATCAGCTCGAACCAGTCTGCCCATTCTCCTCTGACCTCTGGCATCAACATGGCATTTCCGGCCACAGAACTGCCGCTCACTGGATTTTTTTTCTTTTTCGGACCATTCTCTGTAAACCCTAGAGATGGTTGTGCGTGAAAATCCCAGTAGATCAGCAGTTTCTGAAATTCTCAGACCAGCCCTTCTGGCACCAACAATCATGCCACGTTCAAAGGCACTCAAATCACCTTTCTTCCCCATACTGATGCTCGGTTTGAACTGCAGGAGATTGTCTTGACCATGTCTACATGCCTAAATGCACTGAGTTGCCGCCATGTGATTGGCTGATTAGAAATTAAGTCTTAACACACAGTTGGACAGGTGTACCTAATAAAGTGGCCAGTGAGTGTATATGGTGAATCAAAGATACCAATTTTTACCCTATACTCGATATAGCTTGTATCTTGTTATACATTACCTTTGTTCGACATTTAGTATTACGGTCTAATCCATACCTAGTAAGCGTCTGAAACTGACTACGGGACTATGTAAACGGAGATTTCAATTGTAACCTATAATATATATACTTGCTATCTTGTTATCCAATACCTTTTTTCCAACATTTTTTATTATGGTCAAACCCAGACTGAGTGAGCGTCTGAGGGTGACTCCGGAAATATATACCGAGATTTCAAATTTGGCCAACACTTTATACAGCTGTACGCTTGTGTTACATTACCCATTTACAGCTTTTCATATTCTTGTGTAATCCATACTGGGCCTGAGAGCGTTTGTGTCTGCCTCCTGAAATGTATACGGAGATTCATAATGTTTACACTATACTATATATACCTTGAATCTGGTGATACTGTACCCTTTTTGACCTTTTTATTTTATTGGGTAATCCATACTGAGCCTGTGAGAATCTGTGTATGACTCATGAAATATATACGGAGGTTTACTGTTATCCCTAGACTGCATAGAGCTGCGCGCTTCTGATAAAGTACCATATATCTGCTGGTATTTTGGGTCAATTTTCTAAAACATGAGGAAGTATGGTGGAAGAGGATGCGGACGTGGGCGTGGGGGGCCACCTGGTACTGATGGTGGTGGTGCATCTGCTGGTAGTGCCAAAAACACAATAGCAGCTAAGGCAGGAGGTGTTGAGCCTTTGTCATGGTGTAGCTCTGGAAGGCCTGTAAGGCTCCCTTTTCTGGGAGTAGGTAGACAGCTTTTAAAGCCGGAGCATCAGGAATTGTTTTTGGCCTACATTGCTGAAACAGCCTCCAGCTCTATCACCTCCTCTTCTGAAGTTTAAAAAAATGCAAGCACTGAGTCGTAAGTGCAGGCTTCTGGTCAGGAACAACCACTTTCCTTGTGTCCTTCACCCACACCAAAAGTGAAGGATGTGGCAGCACACACTTCAGATTACTCCATGGAGCTCTTTTCACATACCATGCCTGGGTTAATTAAAAATGGGGCCCATCCTGTACTGGAGCATTCAAAATGGGGGACATCTGACACTGGAGCATCATCTATGAGGCCCATGATATACTGGAGCATTCCAAATGGGGCAGATCAGACACTGGAGCAGCTTCTATGGGGCACATGATACACTGGAGCATTAGAAATAGGGCCCATTATATATGGCACATTATTAGGGCCCATAAGACACTGGAGCATCATCCATGGGGCCCATCATATATTGGAGCATTCTAAATGGGGCATATCAGACACTAGAGCAGCATCCATGGGGCACATTATACACTGGAGCATTAGAAATGGGGCCCATTATATATGTAGCATTATTTGGGCCCTTACCACACTGGAGCATTGTCCATGGGGACCATCATATACTGTAGCATTATGTGGAGCTCATCATATACTGTATGGAACATTATATGTGACCAATTATTCTGTATGGAGAAATATATGGGGCTCATTATTCTGTATGGCGCACAATGTGGCGGCCATAAAACTGTATGGAGTAATATACTGTCCTTTTTTTGAGCTATTGTACAATTTAAAATATATCAGTCATGTCATGTAAGCAGTGAAGTATTTGTCATTGTACTATACCTATATTTTTGTGCCGTATCGGCGCATTATGAGTTGTGGCATGTGTTAAAGGGGCGATCTTTGGCCCAAGGCACATGAAAACCTGGAGCCAGCACAACTTTATCCAAATAACCCCCAGTTTTCAGTGCGTAACTATTATTATAAAGTAAATTAAGGTTGACAAGCTTCAGTAATAAGAATTGATGTTTTTGGCATTGAAATGGGCTCAGTAGGTGTGTTTACTGTCCTCCACTCCCTGCCGACTTTGCTTCCCCATTGACTTGCATTGGGTTTCGTGTTTCAGTCAGCCTCCAACTTTTTCCCTATAGTTGGCCGATTTCGTTCAACCCGACTTTTGAGAAAGTCGGGTTTCATGAAACCCGACTCAACCCTAAAAAAGGCAAAGTCGCTCATCTCTACTTATGACCATGTGATATTTCAGTTTTTCTTTTTTAATAAATTTGCAAAAATGTCTACATTTCTTTTTTTTGTTTCAGTCAGGATGGGGTGCAGAGCATTAATGAGAAAAAAATGAACTTTTTTGAATTTACCAAATGGCTGTAATGAAACAAAGAGTGAAAAATGTAAAGGGGTCTGAATACTTTCCATACCCACTGTATGTCAACAATATATGCTACATTTTATATTCAAGGTCCTTGTGAAAGCAAACACCTTTGCAATTAATTGTTTATCAAAAATTGCCTCTGTGCTCAAAAATAGAGAAATCAATTCTGTAGTTTAATGGTTTCCTATGTTACTTGCCTGTCACTAAGTCAAAGAGCACAATACTTGCAAACTCTTTGCTATAGTGCTTGAAGGCAATGTTCTGATGCAGACTGAATAAAGTATCTGGCTAGCTTCAGTGTCCATGTGCTCCTGCAATGTTGCAAAGCAAATTGCCTCTGGTTGAAGAATGGTAAAGTGTACAGTTTGGGTCAGTGCTTCAACCATGCCACAGGTCCAAATAGTCATTCATCAGGGGAGAGAAGTGCTTTTAAAGAGAAAATCCCTTTAAAATATTTACAAATATTAATTAAACTAATAACTAAAATTATGGGAAATAAAAAATCCACAGTCTTCCTATAATGATATGAAAAATAGTATTCTTCAAGAAGCTACTTCATGTAGTAATATGAAAACTATCTAGTTTGTATATAAATTTGATTTAATAATAAATTACTTGTATTTCAAACATATAGCCTAATAATACAATCATGACACTGCAACTACTTAACAAGATGAAGCACTTCTTAGTAAGCTTGATTTTAATCTTTTTTATGTGTCCTTTAAAAAGAGCCTAAGAGAAGCATTGTGGGCAAAAAAAATTAATTGCTTGCGGCCTTTTCTTCAACCAGATTATGAAAGAAGCTCAATGAATCCTACCACAAAAGTCCAGGCATAGAAATCAATCTATGGGGACTCCATTCATCATCCACAATTAATGAAGCTCATTTCAACAAAGAAAGACTGAATTGAAGAAATTCTGATAAAATGAATGCTTGAAATCCTCTAAGTAGAGCTGTGACAATTTTATCTGTGGATAGAAGAATGCTCATAGAGTTCTAAATATATGCTATTTCAAAGATCTCATGTGATGATAATCGAATGTCTTTAGTTCCTTTAAAATTGCTTTTTTTAGAGTTACCATCGCATAATTTTGTGTCACATTTATTCTATTTTCATCCATACCTTCAATTATTTAATACAATTCAGTATTTTTTACATATATATATATATATATATATATATATATATATCTCGCGTAGCGATCCTAGAAAGTGGTAGCATACAGTCACTGGTGAGATATTTTGCAAATATATGTGCCGAACATTCTTTTTCTACCTTGTGGCTATGATCAGACAAATGTTTTTTATATGGAAAATGAACAGCACAGTGACTGAAGAAAACAAGTGAGAGGAAAAATTGCATCATACCGTTTTCTAAAAATGCAGCCTAGCTCTTGCATAAGGGCTACTTCTGCCAAAAGAAGTCTGTCTCTCAGGGGGTGTAAAAATCACCCCTCCATCCCTCTGCTTCACGCACAGTAGTTGCTGGCACTGTAGGGGCACTGCAGTGACATCAGCAGCATGATGAAGCCATTTCAGTTTTGGGCATGCTGCTGATGTCACTGCATTGCCACAGAGGTTGCAAAGACGTGAGAGAAGATAAGCGTTTTATTGTGAAGCTAAAGATACAGGACACTTTTAGTAGTGAAGGGAAAGAGGTGTGACAGGGTCACTAGTGCTGTATGTGAGGGGAGATATGTGTCACGGGGATTGCTTTCTTCCATGATGTGAAACCCATATGTTTCTCCCAGCATGCTATGTGCTGAAGGGGTTAACCAGCCATTACAAGGGTCAGGTTTTTAGTGAGTAGGTGAGAGATGGACGGTAAGCCTACCCACAATGTCTCCACATCAAGGGTGTGGTTGGGAAGTTAAATCTGTTTTTTTTCTGTGTTGTGTGTTTACAGAGGAAGGTCTCCAGACGTGGCTCCAGGAGGAACTGAAAATATACGGTGGTCTGAGCGTGCAAACCCCTCAGACACAAGGACTTTGCTGTGATTTATCTTTTGTTTTTCCTTTATGCCAGAAAGGCCATGTTTATTTTGTTAAACCCTAGGAAGGTTTATGTTGTCCAATAATAAAACCAGCAGGTGACTTACCTAAGAAGCATTCCTGTGTCTACCTCTGAAAGCAGCTGAGTGAGTCAACCTCGCACAGAGGTTATCAGTATATAGAAGAAGAGGATAGTGTGAGGGCAAAGTGTTAAGGGGGCAGTGTAAGATGAGACAGTGTAAAGACATATATATGGGAGGGGAGGGGGACAGTATCAGGAGGTGAAAGAGTGAAGAAGTGGCACAATATGAAGATGATGTAGGAGTACAGGTAAAAATTTGAACATTGACATAACATGGAGAGTGGCATTGTGGAGGAAATTGTGTAGAGATGTGAATAACATGAAACCGGGACAGTGTGGAGGCCATTATTCACATGGGTGGATGGTGTGGTATCATCTGGGGAAATGCTGTGCCCTCCATCATTAATCAGGGAGACAATGTAGTGGGTAAAATTCTTAAGAGTATGGTCACCAGGTTAAATGTGGCCAATTTGTACTAAACTTACTGTAATACTCTATACGGTTCCGTAGATATGGGCCTTTTTACTTTTGTGGTGTATAGCAATGGTCTGTTGCTCTCAGGATTATCTGTTGGTGTGCATTTAGGCTGGATGGCTTTGTTAGCTTGTGAACAGCCCCTACCTTAGTAACCTTAGTAAATAACAAAAATGTTTGCATTAATCAAAAATGCCCATATTTCTGAAACCATATGGTTTATTTAAAAGACAAAACACAATCTGAAATACTCTGAGGAATAAAGGGAAAAAATACCATATAAGCCGACCCAAGTAAAAGCCGAGGTACCTAATTTTGCCATGGATAACTGGGTAAGCTTCTTGACTCAAGTATAAGCCAGGTATGCGTTGTCCCCTCATCCCTGTCCTGCTATGTGTGGCTCCCCAGTCATGTCCTGCTCTGTGTGGCTCCCCCTGTCCTGCTCTGCATGGCTCCCCCCATCCTGTCCTGCTCTGTGTGGCTCCCTGTGTTGTATGCATGGCTACCCCCTGTTGTAGGCATTGCTCCCCCAGTCCCCTCGTTGTTTGCATGGCTCCCCTCCCCATCCCATCTTTTATGCATGGCTGGGCTCCCCCATCCCATCCTTGTATGCATGGCTCCACTTGGATCCCCCACCATCCTCCCCATCTTCCCTCATCCTCCCCTATCCTCCTCACCCTCCTCGCACCATCACTGCGCATCCCTGCATCTCCATTGTCCCGGGGCGGCAGCTCTTCACTAAGGTAATGAATATGCGCTCCACAACTATGGGAGTGGAGATGTGTGCATATTCATTACCTTAATGAGCGGTACCATGTTACCGCTCAGCACAGGAAGAGCTGCTGCACCAGGACAGTGGAGAGGCAAGGAAGTTCAGTGACGGCGCGAAGAGGGTGAGTATGATGTCACAACCACCGTCTCCTGCCACTACTCCATCGCTCCCCTCGCCCTCTGATTTTCTGGACAATGACTCATGTATAAGCCGAGGGGGCATTTTCAGCACAAAAAATGTGCTGAAAATCTCAGCTTATACATGAGTATATAAGGGAAGAGAAAAAACTGTCTATTTATTTCCTGATAACAGGTCCTCTTTAAGCAAGCTTGAAAATCATTTCACTCAACAAATAAACTTTTTCCTTGAACAAGGGGTGATTGGCAGCATGTTTAGATTAGTTAACTAATTTAGGGGATTTTTTTTACGTTTCAGACCTTTTTATTTTGAGCAAATTGGTGATAGTCTTGGATCTGAGTCCTCTACCAGTCACTCAGAATACTTTCTTAGAAGTGTGACACTCAGAATACAGAAGTGCACACACACAATGTAGTTCTGTCTCTCTTGAGTTATGCACTTCTAAGAGGTCATTGAGCAGTCAATAGGGGTCTTAGGACCCTGACCCAGCGACTCAACAATCTTCTCAGAATTAAAGGATCTAAAACATATAAAATATCTAAAAAAAATTAAGTTACTTTCTAAATGTTTAACCCCTTCACCCCCAAGGGTGGTTTGCACGTTCATGACCGGGCCAATTTTTACAATTCTGACCACTGTCCCTTTATGAGGTAATAACTCTGAAACGTTTCCATGGATTCTGGTGATTCTGACATTGTTTTCTCGAGACATATTGTACTTCATGTTAGTGGTAAAATTTTATTCAAATAACTTGCGTTTATTTGTGAAAAAAATGGAAATTTGGCGAAAATTTAGAAAATTTCGCAATTTTCCAACTTTGAATTTTTATGCCCTTAAATCACAGATATGGCACACAAAAAAATTAATAAGTAACATTTCCCACATGTTTACTTTACATCAGCACAATTTTGGGACCAAAATTTTTTTTGTTAGGAAGTTATAAGGGTTAAAAGTTGACCAGCGATTTCTCATTTTTGCCACACCATTTTATTTTTACGGACCACATCACATTTGAAGCCACTTTGAGGGGTCTATGTGATAGAAAATACCCAAAAGTGACACCATTCTAAAAATGGCACCCCTTAAGGTACTCAAAATCACATTCAAGAAGTTTATTAACCCTTCACAGGAATTTTTTGAATATTTAAAAAAAAAATGAACATTTAACTTTTTTTCACAAAAAAATACTTCAGGTTCAATTTTTTTTATTTTACCAAGGGTAACAGGAGAAATTGGACTGCAAATGTTATTGTGCAATTTGTCCTGAGTACACTGATACCTGATATGTGGGGGGGAACCACTGTTTCGGCGCATGGCAGAGCTCAGAAAGGAAGGAGCGCCGTTTGACTTTTTCAATGCAAAATTGGCTGGAATTCAGATCGGATGCCATGTCACGTTCGTAGAGCCCCTGATGTACCTAAACAGTGGAAACACCCACAAGTGCCCCCATTTTGGAAACTAGACCCCACAAGGAACTTATCTAGTTATGTAGTGAGAACTTTGAACCCACAAGGGCTTCACAGAAGTTTATAACGTACAGCGGTACAATTTATAATCATATTTTTTCCACAAAAATGATCTTTTCACCCCCCAATTTTTATTTTTCCAAGGTTAAAAGTTATTGTGCAATTTGTCCTGAGTACGCTGATACCCCACATGTGGGGGTAAACCACTATTTGGGCGCATGGCAGAGCTCAGAAGGGAAGCAGCGCCATTTGACTTTTTTGGCTGGAATTGAGATCGGACACCATGTCGCGATTGGAAAACCCCTGATGTATCAAAACAGTGGAAACCCCCACAAATGACAACATTTTGGAAACTAGACCCCCCAAGGAACTTACCTAGATGTGTGGTGAGCACTTTGATTCCCCAGTGCTTCACAGAAGTTTATAATGCCCGGGTGTGAAAATAAAAAAATCGTATTTTTTCCAAAAACATTATCTTTTAGTCACCAATTTTTTTATTTTCCCAAGGGTAACAGGAGAAATTGGACCCCAAAAGTTGTTGTCCAGTTTGTCCTGAGTACGCTGATACCCCATATGTGGGAGAAAACTACTGTATGGGCACACGTCAGGACTCAGAATGGAAGAAGTGACGTTTTGGAATGCAGACTTTGATGGAATGGTCTGCGGGTGTCATGTTGCTTTTGGAGAGCCCCTGATGTACCTAAACTATTGAAACTCCCCACAAGTGACCCCATTTTGGAAACTAGACCCCCCCACGGAACTTATCTAGATGTGTGTTGAGCACTTTGAACCCCCAAGTCCTTCACAGAAGTTTATAACGCCCAGGCTTGAAAATAAAAAAAATCATTTTTTTCCACAAAAATGATATTTTTGCCCCCAATTTTTTATTTTCCTAAGGGTAACAGGAGAAATTGGACCCCAAAAGTTGTTTTGCAATTTTTCCTGAGTGGGCTGATACCCTATATGTGGGGGTAAAACACTGTTTGGACGCATGGCAGAGCTTGGAAGGGAAGGAGCACCATTTGACTTTTTCAACGCAGAATTGGCTGGAGTGGAGATCAGATGCCATGTTTCATTTGGAGAGCACCTGATGTGCCTAAACAGTGGAAACCCCCCAATTCTAACTCCAACCCTAACCCCAACGCACCCCTAACCGTAATCTCAGCCCTAACTCTAGCCCTAGCCCTAAGCCTAGCCCTAACCATAGCCCTAACCCTAATGGGAAAATGGAAATAAATACATTTTCTTTTAATTTTATTATTTTTCTCTAACTAAGGGGGTGATAACGGGTGTTTGATTTACTATTTATGATGGATTTTTATGTTTGGCAGCTGTCATACGCTAAAAGACGCTTTTTATTGTAAAAATAGTTTTTGCATCACCACATATTGAGAGCTATAATTTTTCTATATTTTGACCCACCAAGTCATGTGAGGTCTTATTTTTTGCGGGACGAGTTGACGTTTTCATTGGTACCATTTTCGGGCACGTGACTTTTTTGATCGCTTTTTAATCCGATTTTTGGGGCGCAGAATGAAGAAAAACCAGTGTTTCATGAATTTCTTTTGGGGGGTGCGATTACTCCATTCCGCCTGCGGTAAAATTTATACAGCAGTTCTATTCTTCGGGTCAGTACGGTTAAAGCTATACCTCATTTATGTTGTTTTTTATGTTTTGGCACTTTTATGCAATGAAAACAATTTTATATAAAAAATAATTATTTTTGCATCGCTTTATTCTGCGAGCTATAACTTTTTTATTTTTTCTCTAATGATGCTGTGTGGTGGCTTGATTTTTGCGAGAAAAGATGATGTTTTCAGGGGTACCATGGATATTTATATGCGTCTCTTTGATCGCGTGTTATTGCACTTTTTGTTCAGCAGTATGATAATAAATCATTATTTTTTGCTTCGTTTTTTATTTTTATTTTTTAAGGGGTTCGCTAAAGGGGTTAACTAATGGGACAGTTTCATAGGGCGGGTCGTTACGGATGCGGCGATACCAAATATGTGTACTTTTATTGTTTTTTTTTTCAAAAAAATGAATTTATTAGGGAATATTTTTTTTTTATTAATTTATTTAGTGATTTTTTTAAAAATTATTTTTACACTTTTCTTCTTTTTTTAACCTTATCACATTGTCCCAGGTGGGACATCACTGTCCTGTGACAGATTGCTTATCTGTCACATCACAGATCACTGTGACAGATCAGCGATCTGTCACAGGCACTACACAAGGCTTCCTCGTGCCTGCACTTTGATCGCGGTGTGCAAGGGGTTAACGTGTCGGGGGTGGTCTGTGATAATCAGCTGACACCCGGCCGCGATCAGCGGCGCTCACCACGTGAGCGTCGCTGATCGCGCTAGACGTACTATCCCGTCCATGGGCATAGGGGCCCGGGTCCTATGGATGGGATAGTATGTCTGATGTCAGAAGGGGGTTAATGGTGCTACTGCCTGTGTCTATTCAGTAATGTTGTTCCTGTTTGGTCTGCAGTCTGATGATGGCTAGTAACAACAATTCCCAGCATCTCCTTAACATTGGTAAGATGTTAATGGTCGGTTCATGTAGGATACAAATTTTATATAGAGGAGACTGACACAACATTGAAATTGATCGCTGTTCTATGCTTGATGTATTAATGTATTGATGATGGTTCTGGTTATGTATTGATGTAAAGATGATGGTTCTGTTGATGCATTTATGTACTGATCATGGTTCTGGTGCTGCATTCATGCATTTATGATAGCATTCATGCTGTATTCATGTACTGATTATGGTTCTGGTGCTGTATTCCAGTACTGATAGTAGTTCTGGCTCTGTATTCTAATACTGATGGTCAATCAATTATTGTAGGTATTTATTGATGGTGGTTCTGGCACTGTATTCATGTAATGATTGTGGTTCTAGTGTTGTATGCATGTACTGATGCTGGTTCTGGTGCTATATTTATTTACTAATAGTCATTATGTTATTTTAGGTTTGGATTGATCTTGGTTCTTGTGTTGTATTCATGTACTGATAGTGGTTCCAGTGTTCCATTCATGTACTGATGTTGGTCCTGATTCTGTAGTAATGCAGATGCAGTACCTAATTTCTAAAACGGCATTCTACAAGGGTAGAAATATGGCAGTCTTACTTTGTAATTTATGTAGATTCTTAAACTCGTTCCCAACATATAACATACTGATACAACATATTTTGGGTCCCCTTCTTTGATGTGGGCTCAGGACAGCAGATGATTCTAGTGTTATTTAGCCATCATTTAGCTTTAATAACCACAAGTAAATCTGAGCTCCATCTACTGCTACTAACTTGTTAATGCCACCATCAATCTGTGACAGTGGAATTTAAAGTGTGAGACCCAGGGAGCATGCTGTTAGACCACTGTTACTATATTGCAGGGTGCTTATAAATGGTCATGACAGTTGTCTGTCCTGATAATGCAACTGTGAAGATCAGCCTGTGGCTGGCATTCATAGGTGAATGTCATTTATATTGCTTATACTCATAATAAGGTTTTTGTGGATATCATCCACGCTGCTGTGAATAATGAACGTCCAGGCATATTGTAGATAAAGATGATGGTTTATTCTCAACGCTTTTCAAAGTCACTAAGACTTCTTCCTCAGGAATGCTATAAACGGTAAAAATAAAATAAAAGGTTTATAGCATCTCCTGAGGAAGGAGTCTTAGTGACTTTGAAATGCGTTGAGAATAAACCATTATCTTTATCTACAATACACCTGGACATTCATTCTTCACAGCAGCACAGATGATATCCACGGAAACCTTATTTTGAATATCCTGAATGAGTCACTAGTTTGACCAGTGGATCTGCGGCAGCTGGCAAACTCAGGAGTTTTTTCATGCTATATTTAATGGAAACATCAGGTGAGTGCAATCTTATTTTATATCTTGAAATCTCCATCGGATAAGACCCTATCGCACTTTTCTTTCCTGCAGTGTCTTTGATTAATATTGAATATACTGTAATATTTCAGTATACAGTATATACTGCAATGCTATAGTATAGCAGCATATATATGGCATGTAAAGTTTTTGCACCCCTCGTCAAAATGACTGTTATTGTAAACAGTATCATAGCTTGTAAATGCATTTTTTAGCAAGATTCTTTGAATTTTTTTGAGGGATTTTCAGCCATTCTTCCATGGAAAGTTCTGTGAGATTCATGTGTGGGTTGTCTTGCAGGCATTTTGAGGTCTAGCCACATATTTTCAATGATGATAATATCAGGGAACTGTGAGGGTCATTATAAAACCTTCAGCTTCCTCCTTTTGAGGTAGTCTATTGTGGATTTTGACGGGGTTTAGGACCATTATCCATTTGTAGAAGCCATCCTCTTTTCAAATTCAGCATTTTTACAGATGGTGTTATGTGTATATCAAGAATTTGTTGAAATTTGATTGAATCCATTCTTCCCTCCAACTGTGAAATGTTGCCTATGCCCTTGCTGCAGCATAACCCCAAAGCATGAATGATACATCCCCATGTTTAATGGTTGGGGAGATGTTCCTTTCCTGAAATCATGTGCTTTTTTTACTCCACACAAACAGGACTTGTTTTCAAAATGCATCAGGCTTGTTTAGATGTTCTTTGACATATTTCTGATGCTGAAGTTTATGGTGAGGATGCAGGAGAGGTTTTCTTCTGATGACTCTTCCACGAAGGCCATATTTGTGCAGTTCTCTCTGAAAAGTAGAACAATGTACCACAACTCCACAGTTTGTTAAAACTTTCTGAAGGTCTTTTGCTTTCAAAAGCCGGTTCTAATTTGCCTTTGCAGCAATCCTAATAGCAGCTGTCACTGAAATTTAGTCTTTCAGACCTTATCTTGACCTCTCCATTTCCTGTTAACTGCTACTTCTTTATTCCATTTCAAACTGAGGAAAATTTAACATGAATATTCTTTTCTATCTTCATATACCTTTCTGCTTTGTGGGCCTCCTCCATTTTCATTTTCAGAGTGTTTGGCAGTTACTTTGAAGAACTCATAGTTGCTATTTTTTGGCACAAGTTTAAAGGAGGCTGAATTTTTATAAAGCTGGGAAATTTGCTTCATCTGGTTTTTCCTAACAATGAGTATGAGCCATAACCCTAACAGGATAATGAAGGTCTCAAACCTTGGTCCAAGTTATCTCAGCACACAAATCTCCATGGGTGGCCAAACCTTTGCATCAGCCCATTTTCCTTTTTCCAATTTTTAAAATGTACAAGATGACAATATTTTTTTTGTCTAAAATGCAAAGGAAATGTGTCATCTTTAAAGGGATTCTGTCAGCAGTATTGTGCACAGTAGCCTACAGACAGTGTCAGGTTGGCACTGTTAAACTGATTAAAATGATACTTCTGTTGATGAAAGCCATCTTCTGTTTGTTGTTTAATCTTCATTTTCAGTTTTGAGTTAATGATATGCTCGTGTTCCAGAGCAAGCCTGTGGAGGGTCTTCATATGGTGCTCTGCTTAGGTATTCATGTGTATGGCTTCTTAAAGGTCACTGATCACTCAGTGACCTGCCCCCTAGTTTACTTAATGAATATTAAATATATCTTGGGAAAAAATCCCCTTCTGCAGGCAGGCACCTGCGGTTGCACCTGCGCTACAGCTGGATCACATATGTAATGAGTATATAATTAATGTGCTTGAGGTTATCCTTAAGTTCATTAAAAAAAATCCATTTGAAAATGTCTCTGGCTGCGCCTGCGCTGTAGCAGCTATCGGTGATCCAATAGCTGCTACTGTGCAAGCGCTGGTGGCACCGTCTTTGTAGAAAGAAAATAATTACCTCCTCCAAGATGGCTCTGCTGGTGCCTGCTCAGTAACAGCTATTGGTGATTGCCGATAGCTGCTACTGTGCAGGCACCGACAGTGCTATCTTGGAGGAGGACTTTTTTTTCCTCTAGCAAGAGAGTGCCACCAGCATCTGTGCAGTAGCAGCTATTGCACAGGTGCTGCCAGCACCATTGTGGAGGAGGATTTTTTTTCCTCTAGCAAGATGGCTCTGCTGGTGCCAACCTGACATTGTCTGTAGTTTACTGGGCACAATCTTGCTGACAGGATCCCTTTAACGTCAGACCTTTTAGAGATCATTTCATCTTCAACTTGATTAACTGCTCACAATAACTAATTATGACCAGGGGTGACCAAACTTTTACATGACACTGTATAGTACCAGTGAAGAGACGATCACAAAATATAGTAAAAATTATATATAAAAGTTTGAATCACCCCCTTTTTAAATAAGTGAAAACATTTTAAAGTATACATATATGTGGTATCTACTGTATATGGAAGTAAAAGTCTGGTCTATCAAAATATAAAATTAATCCATTCTGTAAACTCCATAATGAAAAATCCTTGAAGTTCTCAGTGTTTTCATCATGTCCATGTGAGACAAATGTCATTTCAACAGAGCATGCTGCAGATGTGACCTTCTCTGGGTGTTTGTTTTTTCCCTTTCATGACCCTGCCATAGAACGGCATGTGCAGCATATAGTCACTTCTGTCAAAGCTGCCTCCTTAGCTGCCCTTCTGCAGCAACTCAGTGGAGCATCATCAGTGAAGCCTATTTTACAGATTTAGATGCACAGATTTAGTTAACTGATCTAGTGCCTTTCATAAATACAGTTTATAATTAACTTATTGATCTGCTTAAAAATTCTAAAAAAAAACCCCCAAATAATATGGTTCAAAAAATAATATGAAATGTCTAATTCCAAAAGGCTTAACTATACCATCAGTTATCTCGTATTCTTTGTCAATACCCTGACTAGCAGATAGCATAAAAAGTAATTATATGACAAGACAAGATTATGTTTCTTCCTGCAGTCAACAACAGGCAAAGAAAGTTATACTTAATGCCTGAGGGCAGGTAAGAAATCATTGGCTGCTCTCCATATTTTCCTGCCTTGTTCTTTTTGCTTTCTTTAGTAACAGGAACACTCATATCTCCAATGCAACATCCTTATTTAATCTCAGAGCTCTCTATATTTTTCTTCAATCGTCCTTGTTTCAATATTTGTATTTCTTTTAAAATATATAGCAAAATCAAGAATTGTTATTCTATCCGTATTTTATGGTTTGGATAACATGTACTGTACCTGCTTGATTCTTTACAAATGTGTGCAATGTTTTTTAGTAAATACATTTCTGTATAATATTCAAACACAATATAATGAGAGGAATTAGAATGATGTAGATAGAAAAAAGGAAAATTGTCAGCTGAGTCTTTTTTTCAGCAACATTTTTACTGCGTAGTCAGGGAATAGGTTAAATAACTACAAATTATATATTTGGGGAAAAAAGTCTCCAATATGCAGTGAAAGGGTACTAGATGTTGATATTGAATTTTAGTGTTTCACAGTGCAAATGCCTGCACTTTTATTGTTAAAACATTAAATGTTAAATGACTTTTTACATACTTGACTAATATTGCATCAGGTTTCAGTTACATTACTTTAACCTTAGTGTTAAAGGGGTTGTCTCATGAAAAGTAATCTTCAAAACTCAGTAGCACTCCCATCAAAATTTTCATCATATAAATTTTAAGCATGGATGCATCAGGTAAGAATCTCCATGTTATTGAGGTTCTGATCATACCGCCTTCTGAACCCTTTAGAATGAGATCTTTTTTTCAGTCACTGTATTGGAAGTGGTGCACATCCAATGTAGGCAGACCACAAATATGCTGAACTGCCTCCTGCCGGAATCTGCCCTCTTCTGCAAACCTAGTCTTGACCAATTTCTCTTTGGTGCTGTTATCCTGTTGACTAATTTTTATGTGGAGGTGGGAAGGGTTTTGACATAATTTGGACTTGCCATGCTGCTTCATCATTTCTATGTACACCCATGGATAGATAGACAGATAGATAGATAGATAGATGGATAAATAGATAAATAGATGGATTGGACAGATCAGTGTTTCCCAATCTCCAGCCCTCACAACCCCCAATAGATCATGTTTTGATGACTTCCTTAATAATGCACAAGTGATTGAAGTTTCATCAAGGCATCAGAAATTCTCTCACCTGTGCAACACTATGTAATTCGTGTCAACATTTCCTGTTGGAGACTGTGAGGACTGGAGTTTAGGAAACATTGGGATAGATGAAGGAACAAAAAAAAGAACATTCGTCGACCATAACTGAGCCGCTAACTACATACCTATTTCCGATTTTCCCTTCATCTCTAAACTCCTGGAACGCTTGGTCCACTCCCGTCTTATCCTCTATCTCTCAAATAACTCTATTCTCGAGTTTCTTCTTGGTTTCCGCTCTAAGGAAACTGTGCTCACTTAAATCTCTAATGATCTACTAACATCTAAATCTATTGATCACTAATCCCTGTTGATTTTCCAGGACTTCTCTGCAGCATTTAACACTGTGGATCACCAGCTCCCCTTCACTATGCTCCACTCTATTGGCCTGAAAACCACTGTTCTCCTACTATCTCTCTGACCACTCCTTCACTGTATCTTTTGCTGGCCCCTCTTCCCTTCCCCTTACTGTCTGGGTTCCTCAAGATTCCATTCTAAGCCCTCTCCTTTTCACTTTGCACACTGAGGCTATTGGACAAAGAATCATTAAATTTGGTTTTCAGTACCATCTCTATGATGATGACATCTAGTTACACACATCGTCTCCTGACATCACCCCTGCATTACTTCAAAATATCAGTGATTGTCTTTCTGCTGTCTCTAACATTATGTCCTCCATCTATCTAAAACTGAATCTGTCAAAAACTGAACTCCTTGTGTTACCTCTCTCCACTAACCTACCTATGACTGATATTGCCATTTTCGTGTGTGGTTCCATCATTACTCTCCAGCAACATCTTGGTGTCATATTGTTTCAGATCTTTACTTCACTCCCTACATCCGATTACTTGTCCGCTCATGTCACCTACAGCTCAAAAATATCTCCAGAATTCTACCTTTTCTTACGTATGACACGGCGATAGTGCTTACTGTAGCTCTTATTTACCAAACTCTCCCCTCTCCAATCCATCCTGAATGCAGCAGACAGAATCATGTTCCTTTCCAATCATTACACTGAAGCCCCTATCCTGTGCTAGTTGTTGCACTGGTTGTCTATCCGATACAGAGTTCAATATAAACTTATTAATCTTATCCACAAAGTGCTTCATGGTTCAGAACCAACCTACATCTCCTCCCTTGTCTCAGTCTACCATCCTACCCATCCCTCCATTTTGCTAATGACTTAAGACTAAAATCCTTAATAAACTGAACCTTTCACTCCTGTCTCCAAGACTTCTTGTGTTCTATGCCAATAATTTGGAATGCACTGCCAAGTGCAATTCAATTAATTTCCCATACCCACTCTTTTACGTGTGGCCTAAAAATGCATTTTTATAGACTGGCCTATCACCCCACCTCACTTATCTAACTATCCCTCTTTCGCACATACAAAATTTTCTTCAAAATAATGACCCTCGTAGCATCTGTTCACACACCGTTCATGCACTTAAAAGGAATCTATCACCACCTTTGACCTATCTAAACTATTAATATGGGCATGTAGGCTGTAAACGCCTGAAAACTATCCTCCCTGTATGTCTTATATCAGCTCTGTTGTTGCTGAGAAATCATCTTTCATCACTTTATATAAGTGACCTCTTCCAGGCTCTGGGTCAGATGGTGCCTGGAGATAACTCTGCCCCCCAGAGGTTATTTTAACCCCTTAGCGACAGAGCCAGCTTGCAGCTTAATGACCAGGCCAATTTTTACAATTCTGACCACTGTCCCTTTATGAGGTTATAACTCTGGAACGCTTTAATGGATCCCGCTGATTCTAAGACTGTTTTTTCGTGACATATTGTACTTCATGTTAGTGGTAAAATTTCTTCGATAAGTCTTGTGTTTATTTATGAAAAAAATGGAAATATGGCGAAAATTTTGAAAATTTTGCAATTTTAAAACTTTAAATTTTTATGCCCTCAGATCAGAGAGATGTGTCACACAAATTTCTTAATAAATAACATTTCCCACATGTCTACTTTACATCAGCACAATTTTGGAAGCAAAATTTTTTTTTGTTAGGAAGTTATAAGGGTTAAAAGTTGACCAGCGATTTCTCATTTTTACAACAAAATTTACAAAACCATTTTTTTTAGGGACCACATCATATTTAAAGTCATTTTGAGGGGTGTACATGACAGAAAATACCCAAAAGTGGCACCATTCTAAACACTAGACCCCCTCAAGGTGCTCAAAACCACATTCAAGAAGTTTATTAACCCTTTAAGTGCTTCACAGGAACTAAAGCAATGTGGAAGGAAAAAATTAATATTTAACTTTTTTTTGCAAAAAATTTACTTCAGAACCATTTTTTTTTATTTTCACAAGTGTTAAAAGAGAAAATCAACCACAAAATTTGTTATACAATTTCTCCTGAATACGCCGATACCCTATATGTGGGGGTAAACCACTATTTCAGCACACGGCAGAGCTCGCAAGGGATGGAGCGCCGTTTGACTTTTTCAACGCAGAATTGGCTGGAATTGAGATCGGATGCCATGTTGCGTTTGGAGAGACCTTAATGTGCCTAAACAGTGGAAACCTCCAACAAGTGACCCCATTTTGGAAACTAGACCCATTAAGGAACTTATCTAGATGTGTGGTGAGCACTTTGAACCCCCAAGGGCTTCACAGAAGTTTATAACGTAGAGCCGTGAAAATAAGAAATCTATTTTTTTCCACAAAGATGATCTTTTCGCCCCCAAATTTTTATTTTTTACAAGGGTAACAGGAGAAATCATACCCGCACAGTTGTTATGCGATTTGTCCTGAGTACGCCGATACCCCATATGTGGGGGGGAACCACTGTTTGGGCGCATGGGAGAGCTTGGAAGGGAAGGAGTGCCATTTTGGAATGCAGACTTTGATGGAATGGTCTGCGGGCATCATGTTGCGCTTGCAGAGCCCCTGATGGGCCTAAACAGTGGAAACCCCCCACAAGTGACCCCATTTTGGAAACTAGACCCATTAAGGAACTTATCTAGATGTGTGGTGAGCACTTTGAACCTTCAAGTGCTTTACAGAAGTTTATAACGTAGAGCCGTGAAAATAAAAAATCCATTTTTTTTCCACAAAAATGATCTTTTTGTCCCCAAATTTTTATTTTTACAAGGGTAACAGGAGAAATCATACCCGCACAGTTGTTATGCGATTTGTCCTGAGTACGCCGATACCCCATATGTGGGGGGGAACCACTGTTTGGGCGCATGGGAGAGCTCGGAAGGGAAGCAGTGCCATTTTGGAATGCAGACTTTGATGGAATGGTCTGCGGGCATCATGTTGCGCTTGCAGAGCCCCTGATGGGCCTAAACAGTGGAAACCCCCCACAAGTGACCCCATTTTGGAAATTAGACCCCCTAAGGAACTTATCTAGATGTGTGCTGAGCACTTTGAACCCCCAAGCGCTTCACAAAAGTTTATAAACGCAGAGCCGTGAAAATAAAAAGTCTTTTTTTATTTCCACAAAAGTGATTTTTCAGACCCCAATTTTTAGACCCCCAAAGTTGGCAAATAGTGGAAACCCCTCAATTCTTGCTCCAACCCTAACCCCAACACACCCCTAACCCTAATCCTAACCCTAACCCCAACCCTAATCCCTAATCCTAATTCTAACCCTAATTCTAGTTCGCCCTAACCCTAATTCTAACCCTAGTCGTTACCCGAGCCCTAACCCTAGCCCTAGCACAACCCTAACCCTAACCCTAGCCCTAACTCTAGCCCAAACCTAACCCTAGCCCAACCCTAGCCCAACCCTAACCCTAGCCCAACCCTAACCCTAACCCAACCCTAACCCTAACCCTACCCTAACCCTAACCATAGCCCTAACCCTACCCTAACCCTAACCCTAGCCCAACCCTAACCCTAACCCTAATGGAAAACTGAAAAAAAAAATATTTTCTTTATTTCATTATATTGGCCTATATAAGGGAGTGATAAACGGGGGGGTTATGTACTATTTTTTTTATTTTGATCACTATGATCGTTTATCATAGTGATCAAAATAATGAATGGAATCTGCCAGCCGGAGCCGGCAGATTCCCGGCGGGCGCACTGCGCATGCGCCCGCCATTTTCAAGATGGCGGCGCCCATCGGAGGATGCCGGCGGGACGTGGGGATGTGCAATCACATCAGAGGAGAGAGAAATTAAATGTAAAATCGCGGCTTTTTTTTTTTGCGGTCGCCGTTATAGGGTTAATAACGGCGATCGCAAAAGCGGGGGTCGGTAAAAACCGACCGATTCATGTTCTCTGGGGTCTCGGCTACCCCTGGCAGCCGAGACCCTGGAGAAAATCCGACACTGGGGGGCGCTATTCACTTAAATCACAGCGCCATGAATTAACGGCGCTGTGGTTTTAGTACCCTTAATTACCGCCGTTAAAAGGCGTATCGGCGCTCGTTAAGGGGTTAAATATAAAGGGGATTTGCCTGTGTGCTGTGATATGGTTACCAGTGTGATGTGTAATCGCTGCTCTCTGCTCTCCTGATAACGGACACATCTGCAGGTTCCTCTCAGCTTCATCTTCCATCTCACAGGCAGACAGGGCTGCAATATTGTTGCGATACAGCAGAGCTGAGAGAAGCAAAAATGTGTTTGTAAGAAGACAAATTTCCTTTCTCCTGTTATGTGTTGAATACTTGTCTCACACTGGGAACGCCTCCTTCATGTAAAATAATCTCTGGGGTCAGAGTTATCTGGAGGCACTATCTGCCTCGAAGCCTGGAAGAGGTCATTTATACACAGTGACAAAAGATGATTTCTCAGCAACAACACACCTGTTATGACACACACAGGGAGGACTGTTTTCTGCGTTCTATAACCTGTATGGCCATATTAATGGTTTAGATAGGTCAAATATGGTGACAAATTCCCTTTAATTGTCCTTCCTGCATGTCTGTACTGTACACATACTGGCTGGTGACTGGTTCATGCAGTGTTATGTGAATCCCCTATTTAGTATATTATGGCTGTATTGTACAATATAAGCACATTTTATTATTGATCTTTCATGTCTCTATTTCTCATGTTGCAAGCTTGCAAGTAGGGCCCTCACTACTCTTAATATCTGAGTTATGCTTCTTCTGTAATGTTTTTTATTGTCTTTAGAAGTCCCCTCTAAAATTGTAAGGTGCTGCGGAATATGTTTGAGTTATAGAAATCATTATTACCTTTACATTATTGGTATTGCTCAGGCTGCGTGTCAGAAACTATTTTCTCTGATTACCTGGGAAGGAAGACATGAGCACAGTTGTTAGTAGCTAGATGATTGCAATGCACTCATGGGAGATTCTGTTGCTTCCCCATCACGTGGGACAAACTGCAGTCCATTCACAAAAAGAAAAGGCGCAAATATTCAAGGATTAAATGAGGATGCTGAAATATCTGAAAATGACACTGGAGATTTTTTTTGCATTGATATGGCTACATTAATTATGTGGATCACTTCAGTGATATATACGTGTGTGCATATACTGTATATACATGTGTTTGTATTGTAGCGCAGTGCTCATTAAACGTGATGGGGAACACTCGCTTGGCAGCAGATTATTGTAGCCAGGCACGTGTTTTTCACACAAAACAGTCCATACTGTTTATTTAAGCGCCATAAACCGTGTCGTAAGCCAGGTTGCACATCACTGGCTTACACACAGTCCATTACTTTATAACATAAGCTTTACCAAGCATTCACTAGTCACGCCTGACTTTCTCCAGTCACCAGGTGACCGCTCAGTTCAATAACTGACCTTTTCCAGTGCACATAGTTCTTTCCCCATGCCTGGGGTTACCTCTCAGGAGCTTCTGCTTCACAGAATGACCTCCTGTTAGTCCTGGTTTCTGGGGAAGCTGCCAAACTGGGATCACCATCCTTGTGTTCAGTGCACTACTGACAGTCCAGATCCTCAGACAGAAGGTAGCTCCCCCAAACGCAGTGCCTTCACAGACTCTGCAAACACACATGGCCTGTCCTAGTGCTATTCTGGACATTCGTCCAACACCCAGGCCACCAGGTCCAGGGCCTCACCGGGTGCCATTCAGGGCTCCGATCCTACTCCCAGGATCTCCTAACACACCAGCCTCCAGGTCCAAGATCTCACCACGCGCTCCAGGAATCCGATCCTACTCCCAAGATCTTCCAACACAGACCTTCCAGGACCTTGCACCCTGAACCATTCAGGTAAAGACACTCTATCCCATGTGGTCACATTATATGGATGGGCGGTGTATGTGTGGTTAGTCAACTCCCGCCCAGCTCTCTGACTAAAGGCCCCTTTACTTTTAGCGATGCACCAACAATCCCGACCACAATATGACCTGGTCAGGATCGCTGGTGCATTGCTAAATGGTTGCTAGTGAGCTGCCAAACAAGCAGATCTCACTAGCGATGCAGCACAAAATCGGTGACGTTTTAGCGATATCGCTATGTGTAAAGCCCCCTTAACCCTATAATCCCCCCTTATAAGTAATACACAACAAACACTTGTAGAACTATAAGTCCCAGCATAACCATATCATTTTGGGCTTTTTGGGCTTAGAGCGCAGAGAACCTCTGCGAAACATACCGGCCATTTGCAATAATGCCAGACCCTAATTCACCATCATTATTATGCCTCCAAGCGCATCTTGAAGCACACACACAGCACCCCCTAGCTGTAACAGGGGTCACTGCATCATAATATATATATATATATATATATATATATATACACTCACTGGCCACTTTATTAGGTACACCTGTCCAACTGTGTGTTAAGACTTAATTTCTAATCAGCCAATCACATGGCGGCAACTCAGTGCATTTAGGCATGTAGACATGGTCAAGACAATCTCCTGCAGTTCAAACCGAGCATCAGTATGGGGAAGAAAGGTGATTTGAGTGCCTTTGAACGTGGCATGATTGTTGGTGCCAGAAGGGCTGGTCTGAGAATTTCAGAAACTGCTGATCTACTGGGATTTTCACGCACAACCATCTCTAGGGTTTACAGAGAATGGTCCGAAAAAGAAAAAAAATCCAGTGAGCGGCAGTTCTGTGGCCGGAAATGCCATGTTGATGCCAGAGGTCAGAGGAGAATGGGCAGACTGGTTCGAGCTGATAGAAAGGCAACAGTGACTCAAATTGCCACCCGTTACAACCAAGGTAGGCAGAAGAGCATCTCTGAATGCACAGTGCGTCGAACTTTGAGGCAGATGGGCTACAGCAGCAGAAGACCACACTGGGTACCACTCCTCTCAGCTAAGAACAGGAAACTGAGGCTACAATTTGCACAAGCTCATCGAAATTGGACAGTAGAAGATTGGAAAAACGTTGCCTGGTCTGATGAGTCTCGATTTCTGCTGCGACATTCGGATGGTAGGGTCAGAATTTGGCGTAAACAACATGAAAGCATGGATCCATCCTGCCTTGTATCAACGGTTCAGGCTGGTGGTGGTGGTGTCATGGTGTGGGGAATTTTTTCTGGGCACTCTTTGGGCCCCTTGGTACCAATTGAGCATCGTTGCAACGCCACAGCCTACCTGAGTATTGTTGCTGACCATGTCCATCCCTTTATGACCACAATGTACCCAACATCTGATGGCTACTTTCAGCAGGATAATGCGCCATGTCATAAAGCTCGAATCATCTCAGATTGGTTTCTTGAACATGACAATGAGTTTACTGTACTCAAATGGCCTCCTCAGTCACCAGATCTCAATCCAATAGAGCATCTTTGGGATGTGGTGGAACGGGAGATTCGCATCAGGGATGTGCAGCCGACAAATCTGCGCCAACTGTGTGATGCCATCATGTCAATATGGTCCAAAATCTCTGAGGAATGCTTCCAGCACCTTGTTGAATCTCTGCCACGAAGAATTGAGGCAGTTCTGAAGGCAAAAGGGGGTCCAACCCCTTACTAGCATGGTGTACCTAATAAAGTGGCCAGTGAGTGTATATACACTGTATATCAGATTGTTACAGAGCTGTCGATTTGTATTTTCCATAATGTTTCATTTACAGTCTGTGCGGAGATTGAAGTCCCATGATAAAGTATTGTCTTTACTTTTTTTAATGTATTTTTAATTTGAAGACATGGGTCTAGCATTTCTTAATTGAATGGAGTGGTAGTAATGTATGCTCTATTCAATGTCTATGGGACTGACGAAAATACAGTATCAGTAACCTGCAGGCATTTTATTATAGCCTATGGTGTAAAGGGACTCATAGTGATAGTTTTAGTTATACTGAAAGTGATTATTGCTAATATAATATATGCTTCAATTAATGATAGTAGTGATTACGTACCTCAGAGTTATACCTACTAAATAGCTATATTGTCTGGATAAAATGTTTCTTTTTGGTGAACTCATTAATTTGTTAATTTACCATATTGTAGTGTGACTGATTTTCTGTATACTTTATACTCAATAACTAAATATGATTTGGCTGCTTTTTCATCTTAGAGAGGGTTTTGTTATATGCATTAGACTGTTTAGTCATGACACCATAAAATATAAAAATAATGAAATAAACCATATTTTGTATTGTTAAACATTCATTTTCCATCACTAAAAGCAGCAATATTAATAGTCATGGCAACTTAATGATATGCCTAGTATCATGTATAATGTATATAGCAACAGGTACTATTGTTTCTGTATCCTTTATTATAATTCTGAACGTTAATTGAAACTTGGATCTTATTCTACATTTTCCTGATAAATATAAAAAATCCTATACATTCAGATCAATGGACAAGTTAATTGAATTCATACATCATTACTATGCAGCTCTATTTAGGATTAAAAGAGGTTTAGAAAATGTTCTAAAAACCTTTTACTGTTGGTTTATCTGTTTTTATGCTGTACTTTATATTGTTATTATCTTTGATGTTGTGGTCACTATGTGTCCATGCCAGTGGTGTACTGTACCTTGTATAGAGTCAGACTATACTAGTGTTACTTTGGGCTGCTGCCTAGTTGTTAGAGCCCATATCTCAGCCAAGCAGGGCACTTTGTTGCCTATGAACCGCAACTTTATTCTCACCTTGTCTTAAAATATACATAAAATACATTATACAGTGTATTAAATAACAGACAATGAAAGTTATTGAAGTAGGGGTCTGTCAAACAATGTTACAGAGTAGACCCTGGTGTGAAGGAGTTATTAAGTGTTCTAATGGACCTGACATCAGAGTGGAGGATATAGTGTGTAGTTTTTGATGGGACTGCATGTATTTGTGTCCTTCTGCTGTACGTTTTTATGTAAATAAGTGCATATTCACAGTTGTGTGTATCTTGTTTATGCACAGTGGGTTCGGAAAGTATTCAGACCCCTTTAAATTTTTCACTCTTTGTTTCATTGCAGCCATTCGGAAAATTGAAAAATGTTCCTTTTTTCTCATTAATGTCCACTCTACACCCCATCTTGACTGAGAAAAAACAGAAATATAGAAATTTTTGCAAATTTATTAAAAAAGAAAAACTGAAATATCACATGGTCATAAGTATTCAGACCCTTTGCTCAGATACTCATATCTAAGTCACATGCTGTCCATTTCCTTGTGATCCTCCTTGAGATGGTTCTACTCCTTCATTAGAGTCCAGTTGTGTTTAATTAAACTGATAGGACTTGATTTGTAAAGGCACACACCTGTCTATATAAAACCTCACAGCTCACAGTGCATGTCAGACCAAATGAGAATCATGAGGTCAAAGGAACTGGCCGAGGAGCTCAGAGTCAGAATTGTGACAAGGCACAGATCTGGCCAAGGTTACAAAAGAATTTATGCATTACTTGAAGTTCCTAAGGGTACAGTAGCCTCCATAATCCTTTAATGGGAGAAGTTTTGCACCACCAGATATCTTCCTAGGCCTGGCTGTCCAGCCAAACTGAGCAATCGTGAAAGAAGAGCTTTGGTCAGAGAGGTAAAGAAGAACCCGAAGATCACTGTGGCTGATCTCCACAGATGCAGTAGGGAGAAAAGTCAACTATTACTGCAGCCCTCCACCAGTCAGGCCTTTATAGCAGAGTGGCCCAACAGAGGCTTCTCCTCAGTGCCAGACATATGAAAGTGCCCGCATAGAGTTTGCTAAAAAAAACACAAGAAGGACTCACAGACAATGAGAAATAAGATTCTCTGGTCTGATGAGATGAAGATAGAACTTTTTGGTGATAATTCTAAGTGGGGTGTGTGGAGAAAATCAGGCACTGCTCGTCACTTGCCCAATACAATCCCACCAGTGAAAGATGGTGGTGGCAGCATCATGCTATGGGGGTGTTTTTCATCTGCAGGGTCAGGATGACTGGTTACAACTGAAGGAAACATGACTGTGGCCAAGTACAGAGAGATCCTGGATGAAAACCTCTTCCAGATTGTTCTGAACCTCAGACTTGGCCGAAAGTTCACCTTCCAAGAAGACAATGACCCTAAGCTCAAAGCTAAAATAACAAAGGAGTGGCTTCAGAACAACTCTGTGACCATTCTTTACTGGCCCAGCCAGAGCCCTGACCTAAACCCTATTGAGCATCTCTGGAGAGACCTGAAGATGTCTGTCCACCAACGTTCACCATCCAACCTGATGGAACTGGTGAGGATCTACAAGGAAGAATGGCAGAGGATCCCCAAATCCTGGTGTGAAAAACTTGTTGCATCACTACTAAGGGTATGTGCACACGGTGCGGATTCTGCTGCAGATGTGCAGTGGTTTTGGCCCTGCGGGTCCGCAGCAGATTTAGTTGCGTTGTATGGTACCATTGTTTTCAATGGTAAACTGGAAAACGCTGTGCACATGCTGCGGATTTTTCCACGCGGATTTGCTACGGTTTACAATCCGCAGCATGTCAATTCTCTTGTGCAGAACTGCTGCGGTTTCACACCTCATCCACTATGAGGTGTGAAACCGCAGGGCAAAACCGCAGGCAAATCCGCAGATAAATTTTACTACAAAATCCGCACCACCAAAAAACTGAAGACTCATGGCAGTACTAGCTCAAAAGGGTGCTTCTACTCAATACTGAGCAAAGGGTCTGAATACTTGTGACCATGTGATATTACAGTTTTTGTTTTTTACCAAATTTGCAAAAATTTCTACATTTCTTTTTTTCAGTCAAGATGGGGTGCAGAGTGTACATTAATGAGAAAAAAATGAACTTTTTTGAATTAACCAAATGGCTGCAATGAAACAAAGAGTGAAAAATGTAAAGGGGTGTAAATACTTTCCATACCTACTGTATATGTAAACTTGTGTATCAGATTTGTTTTTTACTGTTTTTTACAAAAGTGGCTGTGTGTGTATCATTATCAAGTAACTCTGGGATTGCACAAAGCAAAAGAAGAATTTTCACAAGCCTACATCAACAGAAGATATGTGGTTAGTTTTCCAAGCTGTTTTGAAAAAATTCCTTGCCGTATTCCTTCAAAAACTGTGTGCAAGTTTACCTAGAACAATTGGTGTAGTTTTAAATGGAAAAGGGTGGTCACACCAAATATTGATTTGATTTAGATTTTTGTTTTGATAATTGCTAATAATGAACGATTAACCCTTCTATTTTCCAAACATTATTCCTAGGTAGCATTTTTTCCCACAGCTGCATAAATATTTTGCACAGTCCTGTATATCTGTATTTATTGCAAAGGAGGTGGTATGTGATTAAATGGACATCAGTTGTACTCGGTGACAATCTTAATATAGCAGAACTGAATAACATAATGTATATGAATAGTATTCCAGATATCTTATCTTGAAGGGAAAATAAATAAGCTCCACATCCACATTTTAAAATGATGTTATCTTAAAGTTGTTATTACAAGCAAAATAAACTTTTTTCAAAATCAAGGGTTAAATTTAGTCTTTGTTAAAGGCAAAACTGCCGTTCATTTCCTCCAGCAGTGTTATGGTACTTACAATGTTTCTGATTTTTGCCACATGCAGTAATTTCAGAAGAATGCTTGTAAGTAAAATGTAGCTGAAAGTATGGAAAATGCATGTACTATATAAGCAAAGTATAGACGAGGAAAATTATGCTATTAAATTTGCAGTTTCTGAGGTCTGCTAGATACTAAAAGTACAAAAGAGCAATTTCTCTATACTTTTCTTTGCTACGTTAAATGGGATGATTAAAGAGGTTATGCAGCACTCAAAATGTGCCAATTTCATGTTTCTTGTTTTATTACATAACTGTTTTTGTGAGCAAGTAAAACTACTTAATAAATGCAGTCATTGTTTTATGTCAATCAATGGAGATAAATGAATTAGCATTTACTATAATAAAATTAATCATTTTAGAGTAAGTAAAAACATTGCAATAAAAGATACACAACAGCAAAGATGATAAAAACAAGTGTAAAAAACAAGTCTGCAAAGTGTTACAAACTAAGTTAAAAATTCTGCATAAATTGGTAAATACACAGTATAAGGTACAAAGGAATATTAGAACCATTTTTCATCGCTAACATAATCATTTTGAAGAAGTATCTTTGTTTCTTGCAACAATGATCAATCCTTCATAGCAAACCTCAAATTCTAACTAACTGTGTTGGAGCAATCCTTTATTGAATCAAGTTTGAATGTGTGGTATTTGGAATATATGACACTCTATTTTGCTCTATGCTCACACAAGCTTAATATTTTACGCTCCTTGATACTATTGTATCCATCGGACCAAGAAAATGCTGGAACGTACATTGCTCTGTGACCCTTGAGTAGAACAGGAAAGGTTTTATGAAGCAATATTACCAATTCAAAGTTTGAATTGGAGAAAATACTGAGCCACACTGTAACTACTTTGCATTACTTATGCCTGGTCATTTCGTATTTAAGAAGCTTCATTCTGAAATGTATTCATTACCTTTGGATACAGACAGCCGTATCACTCTGCAATCAAACATGTGATTTAGCAGCTTAGCTCTGTGTGATCTAGAATTCTAACAGTATCAATGAATGTGACATAAGGGAAAACTGATAACAATTGATACCTGTAAACTAATTTCATAGCTGCATTAGCCTCTTAATGTTAATTATGGGCAACCCCACTGTGTGGGAAAAGTTCACAGTGTATTGTGATTTCTCATACTTTCAAAGATCATTCTTGTTAATAGGATTAGTTCAAGAGGACTCTAGTCCTGCCCCATCGCCCTATTTCCCACATACACTTTGGCATTAATGAGATCACCTATCTGCCCTTACACTGGGGTTTTGGAATATTTAATTCCATGCCTGCTCATCAACACCGCAATCTAGGACATACACAGTGGATCTTTGCCTATTTGCAAAGGCTTTCGGTCACACTGCGCATGCCTTGGAATTCAGTCAGTTGCCTGCTACTCCCTAAGTAGTAACTACGCACTCCAGAATGAAACCAGTACTGCATACTCTCCAGGTTAAATGCACATCTGATAAACTGTCCAGGGTGCATGCCTTCTACTGAGATAGAAGGGCATCTGTCCGACTTTCAGGGAATGCGCAGTGTGACACCGAGCCTCTGGCATTTAGGCAGAGATCAACTGTAATTAGGCTAGGTTGCTGTTTCCTAATTTAAAGTTTCAAAAGGGATTCAAAGTTCTTGGAGGACTTTTTTGGGCAGATCAGGGATCCTAGTCGTGTCTCAGCAGGCATGTTATGTAAAGACGGGGCAGGCCTGTTCTGTGGATAGGTGATGCCTCTTGGACTAGATAAAATCGTAAATACATTTGGAGAACAATCTTTGAAAAGATGAGGATTGCGATATGTTGTTAATTGTATGCAAGTGGCATAAGTAGAGTTCTGTGGGCCCAGGGCAAAATTTGAGCCCCCATCCTCCATACTAGCCTGCTGCTCAGATGCATGACCCCCAGTAGTGTTGATAGTCTTTTTTAGCTCTGCCATAAAAAACTATATAAATATCTCAGAGAAAATGCTTTATGCTTTATGCTGTGTTTTTATAAGTAGTGCTAAATAATAGAGTCATATAGTAACCGAAAGGCAAATATTATTCCCATACTATTAACAACATCCACTATACCAAGACCAATATTATCAATAATACCACATATATCAGACAAATAACACCATGGTGGAAATATCATCTTTACTGTTCATCAATATGTACAATGTCTCCAGTGACATCTCCAATTAAAGTAATTCATTTTTGCTTTTCTTCTTCTTTCAGCACAGAATATTATAATGAATTCCTCAAGGCATGATTAATGTCTATAAAATGTAGCACAAAAATATCTATGGCAGATCTCTTTTAAGGCACCATCCCCACATTATCCCCCTATTCTACAGTAACAGTACTGTCCTTTTGTCCAACAGTAACAATATACTTACAAATAAAATACAATTCAGTAGTGATGTTACACTGTGTCCCTCAGTACTGTAGTAATTCATATATCCCCTTTGTGCCCAAATTCAGTAGAAATGCTCCCACTCTAAGGCCCATACAGCAGCGTTGTTCACCTCACAGGTTCACAGTTGTAACATCTCTACTTGTGGCCCTAATAGAGTAGTGAGGTTCCTCATTGTAGCCCCATACATTAATAGAGTCCCCCTTAAATGGAACCCATATGTTAACAATGTCCACTGTAAGACAGCGGTAGCACCGTATGCAGTGAAGAGGCAGTGATCCACAAAATTCAAGACAAAAGTCTTTTTAATGTGTTGTCTTCACACCTAAAAGTCCAAATTAACACAATTGCATATAACTTCAGTGCATATTATCAGTGTTCAGTCCACACCAGGTCATAGCACTCCATAGTACACCGTATCCTTTAGATTGCAGTCACTACACATGCTAGTCCTCCTCAGACTAGTTCCCGTGGGTGTCATGCACCTCTTGTATCACAGTCTCTACTCACAGCCGTACACAGTCCAGGATATCCTGTGGATCGCAGCCGGGCACCATATCCACCTGTTTTGCAATCGTTACACGCCAATCCTCTCTTGGGCACAGGACCTCCACCTCCGGTTCACCTCCGGGCACAGGACTGTCTACATCCGAGACCAGTTACCGTGGATGATTTGCATCACTGTGTATGCTGTCAGTGCCATGCCTATTGGCACAGCAACAAGCACCAACTCACTCTGGCCCTGACACCCCTGACTCACTTAGATCTCCTCATATCTCTTTAACCCGTTCCTGCAAGGTTTTTAACACAGCAACCTGTGACTTTCAGCCACATAGAAAACCTGGATCTGGAATGGAACAGACTGCAACACTATCATACTTCAATCTGTTTCAAACAACACACAGAGGAGATTTTCCCTACCTCTGTCTTGGACATTAACATGTCCAAGACTAACACTAACTTTTATTATCAGTCTTAATTGCAGTCACAGCTACGCCTATGACTGCCATGCACACCTATGGCCTTCATACACCTCCGTGCATATCCTGGAGAAACTACACAGTGACCCCTACCTGTGACATTGGTCACTGCTTCCCCATTGCAATCCCAGCTACGCCTGTGACCACAATGCTTCCTCATAGCCTCAGTATGCCTCCGTGCATATCCTGGGGAGAACACACAGTGTCCCCTAGTTGTAACAGGGGTCACTGCCTCACACCACCTATGTGGTCTTCAAATAGTAATAATGTTCTCCCATTTAGGCTCCTATATCATAATAATGTCACCACATTTTGGCCCCCTATAGTTAAAATTTCTCACAATGAAGCCACCATATAATATTACTATCTCCCTGTGCGACCCTTATTGTGTCCCCATAGATCGCCCTCACAGTGTTCCACTACTATTAAATGAAAGCCATCTCTCACCTGTCTCTGCACACAAGCAGAGAGGCTCTGTTTTCTTCCTTTTCCCAGCTTGCTTTCTGCCCTGCAGTTACTCTACAGCTGCAGGCCACTGACCCTATTTTAGGAAATGCTGGGGTTCACAAGAGTAGAACCAACAAACTTGCTACAATAATCTGAGATATTTTTTCAGGCCATTAAAAATAATACAAATGTCCAAATTAAGAAGAGTTACTAAGATATTTGCCAATCATGGTATACTTTAAATAAAATGAACTTTAAACTTTAAGTGCATTTATTTGCTCTTTAAAGAGAACCTGTCATGTTGCCCATGCAGACTGATATGTGGACAGATTGGTAGAGGGAAGGTTAATCTGTCATGTTTAACCCCCTCACGTTGCAGCCCTTTTTCATTTTTGCGTTTGTTTTTTGCTCCCCTTCTTCCCAGAGCCATACTTTTTTATTTTTCCATCAATATGGCATTGTGAGGGCTTATTTTTTGTGGGATAAGTTGTACTTTTGAACAACACCATTAGTTCCACCATATCGTGTACTGGAAAACAGGAAAAAAAATTCCAAGTGCGGTGAAATTGCAAAAAAAAAAATTCCACTACTGTTTAAAAAAAAAAAAAAAATTCTTACCATGTTCATCTCAGATACCAAACATGTATAGGTTCTTTTTCATTTAAATGGCGAAAAAAAAGAGCATGTTTAAAAAAAATTGTGTTATTTACTATGACCCGTAGCATCTCCATTTTTGAGTGAAGCCTTATTTTTAGTGCTCCTAGCTGAAGTTTTTATTGATACCATTTTGGTGTGCATGCAATTTTTTGATCGCCCGTTATTGCATTTTAATGCAATGTTGTGGCGACCGTAATTCTAGCATTTTTACTTTTTTTTTGCTATGCCGTTTACCAATTGGACTAATTCTTTTTTATAGTTTGATAGATCGGGTATTCTGAACACGGTGATACCAAATATGTGTATTTTTTATTTTTTTTAATTGTTTTATTTTGAATGGGGCAAATGGGGGGTGATTTTTTTTATATTTTTAAAAACTTTTTTTTACTTTTTGCTTGCTTTAATAGTCTCCATGGGAGACTAGAAGCTGCGATAATCCAATCACTTCTGCTACACACAGGCGATGATCAGATCACCTGTGTAACAGAAATGCTCACTTGCTATGAGCGCCGACAGCTGGGCGGCACTCACAGCAACCCGGCAATGACAACCACAGTGGTCTGCTAAAGACCCCAAGTTGTCATGCCAACCCATCGACGACCTGTGGTCATGTGACACAGGTGCCAATGGGAGGGATTAGTAACACGTTTCCGATGCGATCACTTAAAATGCATTTAACAGGTTAACAGCTGCGGGTAGATCGCGATTCGGCATACGTCAGCTGTTAAAAACATCCCACATCAAAGAGAGACACTACATGTGCGGTGCATGTCGTGAAGGGGTTAAAATTGTATTTGATTTGCTGGCAGGATGTTACAGAGAAGGAAGAGCTGAGCAGACTGGTATAAAGGTAATTAATTTTTCCCAAAAAATGTTTATGTTATTCATTGAAATCCTAGTGTTTGAATTCATATTAGTCCAGTGTAGGTTCCTATCCTGTGAATGACAGTATTCACTTCATTACTGTGCATGGAGAGATAACCTCAGTCACTAGTAGGATAGCCAACTGGTCTCATACACATACAAAAACCAGCGATCTCAATGAATAAGGTGTCCTGAATATTTACCTACAAACCAATATGTCATTCTGCACAGGTTGCCTTTAAACTTGTTAAAGAAAAAAATGAATTTATTAATAAAGTTAATTATTTTGGTATTTTGTTAAAAATGTTGGAATACTTGAAAGCTATTTCTAGTATACATTTTTATGATATAACCATTCATCTGAGTAAAATTGAAGACAATGAAACTAACATAATTTTAATTGTTTCAACAGATTTCTCTTGGACTTCTTCATGCACACGCAACGCATATACTGTGGCCTCCCAGCCGATGGCAAAAACTAAAGTCCCTGTTACCTCTGGAATGCAAACCAATACTGAGAGACCAAGATTGATCTCAATTTCACATTTTTACATACAGTTGACATGCCACAACACACAATGTTTTGTTCATACAAACATATTTCAATCCTGACCTGATAAGACTAAGATTTTTTGGGCTAGTAGCCTTTATGGGGACCTTCTAAAATTGTATTTTGTTGTGATTGTTTAAAAAAAAAACGTAGTCAAAAAGTTACACGTCATTTTGTTATGTGGCATAACATATTTCGCTAACAACCCATTTTTATGTATACTTTTCTGGGAATTCGGGCGATAACTTGTCACTCGTAAAAAGTGATTAAAGTGATTAAAGTTACTACAAACATGCATATTAGGCTAGTTTCACACTAGCGTATTTTACATGCAGCACACGGCGCCGCTCAGCCCCGCCCCCTGCCCACACCGTCCGGTCATCTCCTCCTAGTATCGCACACGGCCGCATGCGATCTGCGCACCCTATCTTTAGCATAGGGTGCACAGACCGTGCGCTGGCCGCGTGTTAGTAGTGTTTTTGCGTGCGCTGCACACTTTTGAAGGTGCGCCGGTGTGCACCGAACGCAGCATGTTGCATTTTGGTGCGCTCGGCGCACCTTCAAAAGTGCGCAGTGCATGCAAAAATCCTACTAGCGCATGGCCAGTGCACGGTCTGCGCACCCTATGCTAAAGATAGGGTGCGCAGATCGCATGCGGCCGTGTGCGATACTAGGAGGAGATGACCGGACGGGGCGGGGCTTAGCGGCGCCGTGAGCTGCATGTAAAATGCGCTAGTGTGAAACTAGCCTTAGTCACACGCATAAAGTATACTTCCAGTCAGAAAGTTGATCTTTTTGAATCTAAATACAAGGGGTAAATGTCTTTATGTTAGGTAAACCTACCAGTCTCCTTCCAGGATCATTGATTGTATTCTTTTACCACTCAGGAAGTCTAATTCAGTTTTTGAGGAGTTACACGTCAACCTGAATTAAAGTTAATAGCAAATAAATTGTTATCTGTCTCATTATTTCTCTATCTAAAAAGATTCAAGCTCAGCAGACCTGCGTTCATTTCCAGTCTTTGAAAACTGTGGAGGGCAAAGTACATTTTATGAATATTCATCTTCTTCACGGCTTTTGAATTATATAGGATTTGGCACAAAATATTGCTTTGGAACATTATGGGTTATTTGATGACTTATAACATATAAGCTAAATATTTTGTGAAAATATTTCTCTAATTTTATACCTATGGTCTTGCTCGATTGAGAATCTAAAAATATAGTGACACTTTAAAAACTCAAAATTTCTAGGGCAACATCTGTGCTGATTTTACAGCTTTAATATTGCAGGCTCATTGAAAAAAAGAAAAGCTATTATAGTTGGCCTCTCAGTGACTTTGCTTGACAGGTATAATTTAGTATAAAAATGCTAAAGCTTGAGCCAATTTTTTATTGTCAGTGATCAACGAGTCATCACATACACAATACAACAGATGTGTAGTGGTAAAAATAGTAAATGAAAGGAGGAGTACAGTCCACATAATCATTTTTGTATATTTACATTTAAAAGATGCAGGAAAAAATAGTAATTTGGCCTGTGTTGTTTAGATTTTCCTCTAATTATATAGGGATATCATTTTAGACACAATGACATCTGCTGGTAAATATAGCGTATGAAATAACTGTTTGATATTTCAACTGTACGTAGTTAAACCATAATAAAGCTTACTGTAAGAAATACTATTACATGTTGAAACTTGCAAAATGAAAATTGTTAATGAGAACCTGTCATCTAGTTTTAGTAGCAGGCCAAAAAAAGGCAGATGATGCACTGGACTGGAATTGGGCAAAGTGATTTAATGAAGTCATTGATGTGAGACTCTGATGTTGTGTGTGTACCTCAGCTCATCAATGACAACATTGGTTTGCCCATAAAGGGAAAAAAAGGGAGGCGCCCCAGCCCCTTAAAACTTGAAAAAAATTCTTTATCACAAATCCATTAAAAATAATTGACAAATGGCTACTCCTCAGCAGGAATGCAGCGACTCGTTTCGATCACTAGGATCTTTATCACCGCTGACTAAGTCATATACTTTACATAATTATATAGTCCAAACTAACCAATAGTATCTTAGAGCCAAATCACATAATTCAAATTTTCAGGTACTTTAACCCTTAGAATACAACCTTGCACACAATATACTGATTACAATAAAAAATAAAAAAACATTAGAAAAACATTAAAATATATATATATATATATATATATATATACGAGGGGCTATCCAAAAGTAATGATAATCGGTTATTTCTATTGCACACAGAAATTAAAATAAAATGTTTTCTTCTCTCTTAGGTACCCACTAGTCCAGGAAAAAAAAAATCACTTAAATAGGCCATGATTCCCGGGAGCTACATTCATTTGAATATGAACTGCCAAGGAGTGAACATCAAAATGGAAAAAAACGAGCTCAGAGCTGTCATCAAATACCTCTGCTTGAAAAAAATGTCTACCAAAGACATACACAGCGACTTGGTGGAAACATTGGGGGACTCTTCTCCTCCATATTCCACATTTGCATGCTGGGCCAAGGAATTTAAGCTGGGAAGAACATCGACGGAAGATAAACATCACGAAGGACGCCCATCCACGTCCCTCAATGAAGAAAACGTGAAAAAAGTTGAAGAAGTTGTGTTGGCAGATCGAAGAGTGACTATCAGGCATGTAGCTGAGGTCACAGGGATCTCATTTGGCAGTATTCAAAGAATCCTTGCAAAAGAATTGCATATGAGAAAGGTCTCCGCGCGTTGGGTGCCAAAAATGTTAACCGACGAGCAAAAGAAGAAACGAGTTGACATTTCAATAGCAAATCTCGAAAAGTTACCAGCAGACAAGGAAAAGTTATTGTCACGTTTTTTGACCATGGATGAGACCTGGATCCACCACTTTGATCCCGAAACTAATCAACAATCGATGACATGGAAATGAGCCGACGAACCGACGCCGAGAAATTCAAAGTGTCAAGCTCAGCAGGGAAGGTTATGGCGTCCATTTTTTGGGACGCTGAAGGAATTATTATGGTGGACTATTTGGAGAAGGGAGCCACTATTACGGGCTCCTACTATGCAGAACAAATAAGAAGATTGCGGGAGGCTATCAAGGTGAAAAGGCGCGGCAAACTGCGGGCTGGAGTGCTGTTTCACCAAGATAACGAACCGGCTCACAAAGCTGCAGTTGCCATGGCTACCATTCATGAAGCGGGCTTTGAACTGGTGGAGCACCCCCCCTATTCACCAGATCTAGCCCCCAGTGACTTCTTTCTCTTTCCTCGGCTCAAGGAACACCTCCAGGGCAAGAAATTTGACGACAATAGCGACGTGATAACCGCTGTTGGGGAGTTTTTTGAGGGTCAAGATCAAGAATTTTTTTCGAAGGGAATTCTAAGTTTAGAAAAGAGATGGACTAAATGTATAGACTTGTTAGGAGACTATGTAGAAAAATAAAAAAAATTTTTTACTATATTCATTGTGTTTATTATTGATTGTCATTACTTTTGGATCGCCCCTCGTATATATATATACAGTGGGGAAAAAAAGTATTTAGTCAGTCAGCAATAGTGCAAGTTCCACCACTTAAAAAGATGAGAGGCGTCTGTAATTTACGTCATAGGTAGACCTCAACTATGGGAGACAAACTGAGAAAAAAAAATCCAGAAAATCACATTGTCTGTTTTTTTTTCATTTTATTTGCATATTATGGTGGAAAATAAGTATTTGCTCAGAAACAAAATTTCATCTCAATACTTTGTGATATATCCTTTGTTGGCAATGACAGAGGTCAAACGATTTCTGTAAGTCTTCACAAGGTTGCCACACACTGTTGTTGGTATGTTGGCCCATTCCTCCATGCAGATCTCCTCTAGAGCAGTGATGTTTTTGGCTTTTTGCTTGGCAACACGGACTTTCAACTCCCTCCAAAGGTTTTCTATAGGGTTGAGATCTGGAGACTGGCTAGGCCACTCCAGGACCTTGAAATGCTTCTTACGAAGCCACTCCTTCGTTGCCCTGGCGGTGTGCTTTGGATCATTGTCATGTTGAAAGACCCAGCCACGTTTCATCTTCAATGCCCTTGCTGATGGAAGGAGGTTTGCACTCAAAATCTCACGATACATGGCCCCATTCATTCTTTCATGTACCCGGATCAGTCGTCCTGGCCCCTTTGCAGAGAAACAACCCCAAAGCATGATGTTTCCACCACCATGCTTTACAGTAGGTATGGTGTTTGATGGATGCAACTCAGTATTCTTTTTCCTCCAAACACGACAAGTTGTGTTTCTACCAAACAGTTCCAGTTTGGTTTCATCAGACCATAGGACATTCTCCCAAAACTCCTCTGGATCATCCAAATGCTCTCTAGAAAACTTCAGACGGGCCCGGACATGTACAGGCTTAAGCAGTGGGACACGTCTGGCACTGCAGGATCTGAGTCCATGGTGGCGTAGTGTGTTACTTATGGTAGGCCTTGGTACATTGGTCCCAGCTCTCTGCAGGTCATTCACTAGGTCCCCCCGCGTGGTTCTGGGATTTTTGCTCACCGTTCTTGTGATCATTCTGACCCCTCGGGGTGGGATTTTGCGTGGAGCACCAGATCGAGGGAGATTATCAGTGGTCTTGTATGTCTTCCATTTTCTAATTATTGCTCCCACAGTTGATTTCTTCACTCCAAGCTGGTTGGCTATTGCAGATTCAGTCTTCCCAGCCTGGTGCAGGGCTACAATTTTGTTTCTGGTGTCCTTTGACAGCTCTTTGGTCTTCACCATAGTGGAGTTTGGAGTCAGACTGTTTGAGGGTGTGCACAGGTGTCTTTTTATACTGATAACAAGTTTAAACAGGTGCCATTACTACAGGTAATGAGTGGAGGAAAGAGGAGACTCTTAAAGAAGAAGTTACAGGTCTGTGAGAGCCAGAAATCTTGATTGCTTGTTTCTGACCAAATACTTATTTTCCACCATAATATGCAAATAAAATGAAAAAAAAACAGACAATGTGATTTTCTGGATTTTTTTTTCTCAGTTTGTCTCCCATAGTTGAGGTCTACCTATGATGTAAATTACAGACGCCTTTCATCATTTTAAGTGGTGGAACTTGCACTATTGCTGACTGACTAAATACTTTTTTGCCCCACTGTATATATATATATATATATATATATATATATATATATATATATATATATATAAAGAAAACATTGCAAATCCTCAGTAATGGAGATTTTGTTTCTTTTATTTAAACCTGATGGATATCTTGTTTCCAGGCTTAGAGGTCATGGAAATATTACGGTTACTAATATTATTGCTAATTATGTCTTTGACATGTTCAGAGATATGAGATTTTTAATTTCCTAGTGATGCACCCTATATACATTAAATTGCATTCAGTGCATTCAATTTTGTAAACAATATTTTTTGAATTGCAATTGATGAAGTTATTAATATTATGAATTTGGGTGCCATCCTGATTATCTGTATACATATACATGCATACATATATATGTTTTTTAATGTTTCTCTAATGTTTTTTATTTTTTATTTTAATCAGTATATTGTGTGCAAGGTTGTATTCTAAGAGTTAAAGGACCTGAATATTTGGATCATGTGATTTGGCTCTAAAATCCTATTGGTTAGTTTGGACTATATAATTATGTATGGTATATGATTTAGTCAGCTGTGGTAAAGATCCTAGTGATCGAACCGCATCACTGCATTCCTGTATGCTTCATGTGCACTGTCACTGCTGAGGAATAGCCATTTGTCAATTATTTGTAATGGATTTTTAATAAAGAATTTTTTCAAGTTTTAAGTAGGACGCCTCCCTTTTTTTTTCCCTTCTTTGATTATATACATCAGTCTAGACAGAGTCCCAGGCACCTTCAGGCTGTCGGTGAGCTGGCTTGGGCATATAGCCCACTTTTTTCTATTTATATTGGTTCGCCCATGCCTTGCTGATGTCTGCCAGTTGAAGCGCCAGCATCTGAATTTATGTGAGTATGTAATATTTATTTTTTATTTTAATAGCACTTGAAGAGGAAATGTGAGGCCATCATACAGTGTGGGTGGCAATATACTATGTATAATGGAACCAAGGAGGCATCATATTCTGTATAGAGAGGAATTACTATGTATATGGGGCTTTTGGGCATTATACTGTGTAAGGACTATTGCGGGGGCCATCATTCATTGTGCGAGGCATTATACTGTGTATAGTGGAATTATGACAGCTTCATACTGTTATATAGGGGAGAAATGAGAGCATCATTATTTGTGGGGCCGTTGAGGGATATCATACCATGTATAAGGAAGCTGTGGGCCATCACACTATTTATAAAGTAGCAGTGGGGGCATCATATTGTTTATAGAAGGCTTTGGGGGACATCATACTTTATCGTGGGTTTTGGAGGACATTATGTGCATAGGGGAGCTGGGCCAGATGTGAAAGATGGAAAAAAATGAAGATCCTATCAGAAGAATACCAACTGTAAGTTACTATCTAAAACTGTTGTCATGATTACTTCGTTCAATGTGTTTTGGACCCAGTGACTGACAGCTCAGTCGTCAAATCTGAGGCACGGGCATGCTGAGCTGTCAGTGTTTTTATGGACAGCTCAGCCATCCAATCTGAGTGTGGGAGGTGATGAGCTTCTTACGGGTGTTCCCTCTTCCAGGTGATTACCCAGCTACTTAGCTGAGCTGTCGGTCCCAGATCTCTGTCAAACATAGCATTTGCTCAGTGGTTTGCCTTGTATTTCTGTGCTCTATTTATTGATCTATTGCAGCCTGGCTTTGGAACTCATTCTGATCATCCGCTTGCCTAGCCCCTTTGCTATGATCTTCGCTCATCCTGGTATTCTGGCTACGGACCTTGACCAGACTTCACCTTTGCTTTTCCACTTTAGATTACTTGCTCTCTTGGTATTTGACTCTGTAACATTTGACTATCCTGTCTCACGGCTTGTCCATGAGTAGTGACTTGTGTCACAACTGTGCTCTCAATAAACGATGCTACAATCTAACATAAACAATGGAGAGAAACTAATTTTTATTACAACACTAAAGAATCTGCCTGAAAAAAGTGCAGCAAAAAATGAATATAATACACAACAATGTTAAAACAATAATGCTCCTGCTTACATGTTCCATCTTATGTAATCTCTGTTAACCTCTTCAGGGATTGGAAAGCTTGAATCAGTTTAAAGAAGTAACTAGTGAATCCTTTGTGTGGCTTTTTGTGGAAGCTTCACTCTCTATATGCTTGAAATTAGAGCGCAAAAGACCCCAGTGAAGGGGTTGCTTGATAAAAAAACTGAAAAGACATAAAGCGTTTTCACAATTGAAAACTCTGTGTTTCGGCTGGTGTCTTTAAGATTTCGTGTGCACATCCCCTTACAGTCAATGTACTGGAAAACAGGGAAAATTCCAAATTGGAACAAATTGTCAAATTTTTATAGTTGTGTCATTTATTCTGTGGTAAAATGACTGAAACATGATTCTCCGGGTCAGTACGATTGCGGCAATACTAAACTTGCATATTTTTTTATTTAGATACAAAAAATTCTCAGTTTTGTATTAAAAAAATAAATAAAAATCTCTCAGGCATGAAGGGGTGAACTGTACATCATGTAAGTGTTGATTACATGTATTTAATTGTTTTTATAATACTAAACTAATGATTTAAGTGTTTTGCTCTGTTTGAAATAATGCAGAATACAAGACTGCAAATTACAAAGGGCAGCATAAAATAAGGTAATTCACCTCTTCATGTGTTTGATCAATATTGTTCTGCTTTGTGAAAGGTGCTCTTAATAGAATTGTAATTTACTTTCTGCAACAAAAATAAGTGAATGAAAAGCACATCTAAAGTAGTCTGTATTGTTGTATACTTGAAACTATCCTGACAACATAGGTCACACATACTTTGCTTGCTGCACTTGTCAAATAAAGCACAAATGATTAACAGAACAGAAGCTGTAGGTGACCTAAGCTGGTAATTCTCCAAGGCACCAGAGACCTTGAAAGGTAGATCAATTAAATACATAGACTGCTTTAGCTTCATAAGCTCCTTCTCATCAAGCTATCACTTGTGTTTGATAACACTGCAAAAGGTCATGTCTCTTATAAACATATTGGTAGCAAAGAGTATAAAAAGTAATACATTGACAGGGAATTTAAAAGATTCTAAAATATACAATGGACAAAAACAAAATTGTATTAAAGCGCTACACTTTTTTTTTGCAAATGTTTATGATACAAAAAACATTTTACATGATACCTTTCTTTTACCCAAAATTGTATGACAAAATATTTGAGCTCTTCTTTCATATATTCCTAGGTGTGAGAATGAGTTGATTATTTCTAGCTGTACATTACTGCATCTGTGCAATGTACCTGCCATGACACAGCTGTTAGGTGTCCCGGGACCAGGGGCTCCTTCCCTGTCATTAACACTAGGGGGTGCCCTAGCTCGCCCTACTCCCCATGATACTTATGAAGGTAAAGATGCCAGGGCCTCCACCCTTGCCTTATCTCCTGAGTTAGTCCTCTGTCTGTTCTCTTCCCCCACCGAGGGAAGAGGGGAGCTACTGTGTACCATAGTACACCAACCCAACAAACAAGGCAAAACAAACAAGGGTTAACAGAAAACACCAGGCATAAAACATTCACTCACATATAGCAGCGGAATGCATCGGGGCAGGCAGGTAGGGGAATGATCCAAAGTAAAGAAGGATAGGAAATTACCACACATATTATGAAATGGGAAAGGAGTGGCTAACTGAGCTCAGCTGCGAGCACAGAGATTACCAACATGGCCGATTAACCCCTGTTCTTCCAGAAGGAATAAACACCATTAAAATGAAGAAATGCTTCTTCTCAGCGCCAGAGAAGGAACAATCAGATGCTGCGGTCTTCAGGCTCCACACTGTAAAATAACCTTGTGGCAGTACCACAAATGGAAAAAATACATCTTTTGTAGTCAATCAGTCCTAGTTAAGAGGGGCATTCATTAAAGATATCCCTTGACCCACTTTTATTTATCACAGATAAATTGATTTACCTGGAGCCCTGTGAAACCCTGCCTACACCACCGCTCTCTGTGTACATTGCATAGTGACATAGAGGTGCTTAATCAGTCATAAGGGTCTGGTTTGACTGGTAGGCAGAAGGCTAGTTGTCCTCTTGTGATAATCTCCTGCTGATAAAACACTGATTGAAACAGGAAAACACAGCTCAGTAAGGGACAAATTACTGGAATCAGCCTCACTTCTCCTGCAATAAGTTGCTCTCAAATTACATGGCACAAGAGGCTCCTTTTAAAATGTAAGAAAGACTTAGTTGGGTGATGAAGCCCATAGTCAGAAGGATATGTTTTAATATATGGCTAGTGGTATGCGAGCACTAAAATGCTCAGGTGCTTGTTGCTCAGGTCGAGCAAATGGGAATGCTCGGATACTCGACCTGAGCAACGAGCCCAATGTAAGTCTATGGGAAACACAAGCATTTTCCCGACGGCTTCCCCCACAGTGGTCTGCAAAGGGACTAGAAATTGTAGAAATCGATGAAAACAGTGTTCAAATGACATGGAAACAACCTGGGGAACACCCCTGGAAGCATTTCTAACTCCCAGGCCACTGCTGTGAACAATGTTGTCAGAGTCTTACTCCACTTTTACAGACTCATAATAAAACATGCAAAAACGTAACCAAAATGGATTTTCCTGGGAAATATGATAAGGAACATCCTTTCCAGGGTAATGATTTGTATAAAAGGCAAAATAAATAGCCAAAAACAAAAATGCTCCTCCACACCTTGGGCTATGTTCACACATAGCGTTTTTGAGCTTTAGCATTGCTTTCAATCAATACAAATGCATTCACTCGGAACTGTCATTTTAACATTTTATAACCTTATATGGCCATGTGGTGTGTGACACATCATCAGACTCATCCTGTTTTATTTATGAAGGAGCGACTCTGAAAGTCACCAAGCCTGTTTTTATAAGGCCATCAGGCGGTCTTTACTATTCTTAAAGGGCCAGCAGTCGGCCCTCACTATTCTTAGAGAGCCATCAGCCAGCTATGCTTTGTTATTCCCATTATTAAACAGTGGGTTTCTTATACTGCTATTGTGTATGCAGGGCTGCCCAAAATTTGGGCCCACCCCAATACCCCTTTTAAGATACTTACAGGAGGGCCTCCTGAAAACAATGTTCCCATTATTAGGAAGTGGGTCTCCCATACTGTTTGCCTATGAAGTGAATGCAAGGCCTGCCAAAATTTGGAGGCACTCCCAATGCCCCTTTGAAGAGATTGAACAACAAAATCCCAAGTACAGAATGCATAATGCATAATCTACAGTAGTGTCACATTCATCACAACCAGGATGATTTGGGAAAATACCCTATGGAGCTCCTAACAAATAATAACCACCAAAAATTGGCACCAATAACACCATAATAACAGCAATTCTCAATATTAAAAAAGTCTTTAATTCAATCATGTAAAAATATTAAAATGCAGACTTAGACTATACCAAACAGCTCGTTCCTGCACGTGAATACAGACATGGGTAAGGAAAACTCCTAACTATACCTTTCCCTGGGTCACTATTATATCCTATCATAAGACCTAGGGATAGGAGAACATCAGTGTTGGTTACCAGGATTTACTACAGTGGGGACTATCATTAGGAGACCTTAAGTGACTTCTCTATGGCACTATTTCCTAAATTAAGAGATGTGATTTTGGGAGTTTGAGTGTACTATACACCTCCTACCCTTTTAATATTTGTCCCACTGTGCAATGTCTGTTTATAATCTGGCATTCCCAGCCCAGAAAAAATATTTCAATGTTTCATACTATATTATATACTGTTTGGTATATGCTATGTCTGCATTTTAATATTTATATGATTGAATTAAAGACTTCTTTAATATTGAGAATTGCTGTTATTATGGTGTTATTTGCTCCAATTTTTTGGTGGTTACCCTTTGAAGAGATGTAGAGGAGGGCTTCATGAAAAAATGTTCCCATTATTAGGAAGTGGGTGTCCCATACTGTTTGCCTATGCAGTGAATGCACGAGCTGCCAAAAATTTGGAGGTACTCCAATGCCCCTTGTAAGAGATGTGGAGGAAGGCCTCATAAAAAAAATGTTCCCACTAGAAAGTAGTGGGTCTCCTATACTTGTAATACCCATTTACCCCTTGGGGTATACATGAGCATACTGTATAACCATTTATTTTAACGGGCATCATAAACACCCTTTAAAAAAATTATGTGGATGTTGCATCACGAACCACGGTCACGCTGGTGATATGGTGGTGGAGGATGAGGATGAGGAGAAGGAGCAGGACAACAGCAAGTAGTCAAAATCAGGAAGCATATACCCATGTGTGTTTGGAAAGAGGTATGTAGGAATAGACCTCCAAAAAAAGACACTGGATTTGAGTTTATGTTACGCTGCTATCATTTGGTGGTGCTGAGAAGTCTGGCCCAATCCAGCCCTCATTCATTTTTATAAGAGTCAGCCTGTCAGCATTTTCAGTTGACAGGCAGATGCGCTTATAATTCTACCAGCGGCACTAAAAACCCTCTCTGCAAAATTGCTAGTGGCAGGGCAGGTCAGGACCTCCAAGGCAAAGAGAGACAGTTCATGCCACATGACCAGCTTGGATACCAATAATTATAAGGCACAGAGGAATCACAGAGGACATTAGTATGGTCAGCAAAGTACTTCCTTAGCATCTTCCCAAACTTTGCACTCCTTGAGATAGTACCCCATGCCTCAGGGCCTGTGCGATGGGGGGTCTGAGAATACTATCCAAGAACTTTGCCAATGTTCCCCTGCCTCTGCTGGATTAGAGTTGTGTCCCTCCCACCTGTACTCCTTGGTTGTTCAATGAACTGTGATCTCTGCCATCGGCGTTTTCAGATGGGTTTTTTTAATATTTCCGCAACAAGGGCCTTCTGGTACTGGCCAATTTCAGTAGACCTGTCTGCCTTGGGAACAAGAGATAGAAAGTTCTCCTTGTAGCGTGAGACTAGAAGTGTCACCAACCAGTCATAACTCTCACCCAAAATTTTGAGAACACGATAGTCATGGGAAAGGCAGCATAACAAACTCAGCCATGCATGCCAGTTTGCTAACAGGCAAGAGTTCCATGTCCTCACCAGGAGGACGACTGACCATGCTCTCCTCCTATTCCTCCTTCCTGTCCTCAGGCCATCCACGCTGAACAGACGGTATGACAGTTGTACAGGTATTACCATCTATAGCGCATGAAACTAGCTCCTGTTCTTTCTCCTCCTCTTCCTCACTGTCAGCCAATCCACATTGGGATGAGATGAGGCTGGGCTGTGTGTAATCACCCTGTATGCACCATATCATTCCTTGCTCCATCTCATTTTGCTCCGCCTGCAATGCATCCTCTTTGATTGTGAGCAGATAGCATTTCATAACACAGAGAAGCGGGATGGTGACGCTAATTATGGCATCATTGCCGCTCACCATCTTGGTGGAGTCCTCAAAGTCTTGGAAGATAGTACGTATGTCTGACATCCATGTCCACTCCTGAGGTCTTATGTGAGGAGTCTGAACTGAATACCAATGGTCTTATTGATGCTGGTAGTCAACAACTGCCATCTTCTCATAAATCCTTTCCAACATCTGCAGTGTAGAGTTCCAATGCATGGGTACATCACACAACAGTCGGTGAGCCGGAAACTGCAAACACTGCTGAAGCATGCAAGGGTGGCGAAATCTGTAGCTGACTTTCTAAAATGGGCACACAGGTAGTGTACTTCGACAAGCAGATCTGGCAGCTCTGGGCAGGTTTTGAGAAATCACTGAACCATGAGGTTAAGCACATGGGCCAGGAAAGGTACGTTTGTGAGCTTGCCTCACCTCAGAGCCACCACTGTTATGAATGGGTCACCGAGGAGAAAAAAAGCAAAACAAGCTAAGCCACAGAAAACCAGAGTGGTTGGTAACTATGCAGATTGCAGATCCCTGATCTTACCACACAACTAGCAGTAGCCGTGGAGCGTGTCTACAATGAACCTAGATGCCTTGTCACGGCCGGAGTACTACATAAGCCTAAAGCAAGAAAAGGGAAAACTAACTGCCCCAGAGCAGACCCCAAAGGAATAGATAGCCCCCACACATGTATTGACGGTGAAACAAGATGAAGGCACAAACACAGGCAGGAAAATAGGCTGATGATGGGGCCCAAACTAACTAGACAGGAAAGGAAAGGGAAGACACTGTCTGCAACCTGCAAAAAACCCTACAAAAATAATGTCCATCACTTTTGATAGTAAAATTAACCCTGAAGTCACTAGACTTCTCCCACTGTATCAGCACTCTGAAATATTCTGAGACAGAGCAAAAAGAGACCAAACTAGTCAGGGACAAAAAGCCAATTGGCAAAATACTGATAAATAAGAGTGGAAATTCAGCTCAGCCCCCCGGCCGGGGCTGGCAGACCACACAAAAAACTGAATAGACCAACAAAATCAAGTGTGAATATTAGCAGAAAAACTTAGCTTTAGATGACTGGAACAGAGCTGAAAACCAAGAGCTGACAAGCCAGAAGGAATCACCAGCAACTGAATAGGGCGTCAGCTTTCTTAAATCCAATCTGAGAATCCTGAGATCCAATCGTCATCCTCATTCTCAGGTGGCAGATCTCCACCGATCAAACCAGCCGCACCACCTCCCGTCACCACCAGAGGGAGTCCAGAAGGGGAACTCACAACTGGTGAACCCGAGAATGAACTCACAACAGTACCACCCTTGAGGAGGGGTCACCGAACCCTCATCCACGCCACCAGGTCGATCAGGATGGGCTCGGTGAAAAGCACGAACCAATCTATTGGCATGAATATCGGAGGCAGAGACCCAAGAATTATCCTCCTGACCATAACCCTTCCATTTGACCAAATACTGGAGTCTCCGTCTAACCAAACGAGTATCCAATATTTTCTCTACCTCATATTCCACATTGCCTTCGACCAACACAGGGTCAGGAGGTGCTGCCATAGGAACCACTGGCTCAACAAACCTCTTCAACAGAGATTTGTGAAATACGTTATGGATCTTGAACGTAACTGGAAGAGCCAATCGAAACAAAACAGGATTAAGAATTTCCAAAATCTTATAAGGACCAATAAATCTTGGCTTAAATTTAGGAGATGCAACCTTCATAGGAATATTCTTAGACGACAACCAAACCATATCACCCACTTTAAACCGGAGACCAATGGTCCTATGCCGGTTGGAAAATCGCTAGGCCTTTTCCTGAGAGAGAGACAACTTATCCACCACTTGGTCCCATATCTGCTGCATTCTCTTAACCACAGTGTCAACACCAGGGCAGGATGAAGATTCCACTTGCCCTGAAGAGAATCGAGGATGAAACCCAAAATTACAGAAAAAGGGTGACATCAAAGTGGCAGAACTAGCTCTATTGTTCAGTGCGAATTCGGCCAAGGGCAAAAATGAGACCCAATCATCCTGATCAGCAGATATAAAACATCTCAAGTAAGACTCCAAGGTCTGGTTTGTTCTCTCAGTCTATCCATTGGTCTGGGGATGAAACGCAGAGGAGAAGGATAACTGAATTCCCAGATTGGAACAAAAGGCTTTCCAGAATCTGGAAACAAACTGGACTCCTCTGTCGGACACAATGTTCTCAGGAATCCCATGTAACCGAACCACCTGTTGTAAAAACAAGGGCACCAACTCAGCAGAAGATGGCAACTTTGGGAGTGATACAAGATGGACCATCTTCGAAAATCTATCACAAATCACCCAGATAACAGTCATTCTCTGAGAGACAGGAAGATCAGAAATAAAAATCCATTGAGATATTGGTCCATGGCCTCTTGGGCACTGGCAAGGGCATCAGCAACCCACTAGAACGAGAACAGTGTTTAGACCGAGAACAAGTCCCACATGACTGTACAAAGTTCCTGGCGTCACGAGATAAGGCAGGCCACCAAAAGGACTGACTCACCAAATCTCTGATACCAAAAATACCTGGATGACCAGCCAATGCGGAGCAATGAATTTCAGACATCACTCTCTTTCTCCACTGGTCAGGAACATACAATTTTCCCATAGGGCAACGCTCAGGTTTATCCTCCTGAAATTCCTCCGGGGCGTGTCTCAAATCGGGTGAAATGGCAGAAAGAACTACCCCCTCACCTAGGATGGTAGTAGGCTCAGTCACACTAAGAGAATCGGCAAAGAAACTCCTAGAAAGGGCATCTGCCTTAACATTCTTAGTGCCCGGAAGAAAAGAGACCACAAAATTAAAACGCGTGAAAAACAAGGCCCATCTAGCCTGTCTAGGATTCAAGCATTTGGCCAACTCCAGGTAAATCAAATTCTTGTGATCGGTGAGGACCACAACTTGATGTCTAGCTCCCTCCAACCAATGTCTCCACTCCTCAAATGCCCACTTCATGGTCAACAATTCCCGATTCCCCACTTCATAGTTGCATTCAGATGGGGAGAACTTTCGAGAAAAGAAGGCACAGGGATTCATCTTAGAAGTCACAGGGTCTTTGTGGGACAACACAGCTCCTGCACCAATCTCAGAAGCATCTACCTCCACCTGAAATGGAAGTGAGACATCAGGCTGCCGTAAAACTGGAGCTGAAGTAAATCTCTGCTTAAGCTCCTGAAATGCTGAGATAGCCTCAGGAGACCAATTCAGCACATCAGCGCCCTTCTTGGTCGGATCAGTCAATGGTTTGACAATACCAGAAAAATTACCTATAAATTTACGATAGAAATTAGCAAAACCCAAAAACTTCTGGAGGGCCTTCAAAGAAGTAGGCTGAACCCAATCATAAATGGCCTGTACCTTGACCGGGTCCATTTCAATAGTCGATGGAGATAAGATAAATCCCAAAAATGAAATCCTCTGTACACAAAGAGGCATTTCGATCCCTTAACAAACAGGGAATTCTCCCTCAAAATCCGGAACACAGTCCGGACGTGTTCCACATGAGAATCCCATTCACTAGAAAAGATCAAAATATCATCCAGATAGATGATCAAAAACTTATCCACAAAGTCACGGAAAATATCATTCATAAAGGACTGGTAGACAGAAGGGGCATTAGTGAGCCCAAAAGGCATCACCAGGTACTCAAAATGTCCCTCCGGAGTATTAAACGCCGTCTTCCATTCATCCCCGTGCTTGATGCGAATAAGATTATACGCCCCCTGGGGTCAAGCTTAGTAAACCAGCAGGTACGCTTAACTCTGTAGAATAAATCAGACATCAGAGGTAACGGGTACTGATATTTAACCATCATCTTGTTAAGGGAACGATAATCAGTACACGGTCTTAATGAACCATCTTTCTTGGTCACAAAAAAAAACCCGCACCTAAAGGTGCCGGGGATAGTCTAATATGACCCTTCTCCAATGACTCCTTAATATAGGATCGCATAGCATCATGTTCGGGTACTGATAAGTTGAAAAGCCGACCCTTGGGAAATTTACACCCAGGCATCAACTCAATTGCATCATAACTCCTATGAGGAGGCAAAGACGCAGACTTGCTCTCACTAAATACATCAGAAAAATCGGCTAGATAATCAGGAATATCATGAGATTGAGGAGAGGTGGAGAAAACAGGAGCGTCCCTAAGAACACACTGACAACCCTAACTCACCACAGGCCCAGATTTCCAATCCAAAACTGGATTATGAGTTTGCAACCAAGGAAAACCCAGAACAATAGTATCATGCAAATTATGCAGCACCAAAAATTTACAATTTTCTTGGTGGTCAGGGGCAACCTGCATCGTCACCTGGGTCCAAAACTGAGGTTTATTCTCCGCCAAAGGAGTAGTATCAATACCCCTCAAAGGAATAGAAGTACGCAGAGGCGTCATGGAAAAACCACAACGTTTAGCAAAGAACAAATCCATCAGATTCAACGCTGCTCCTGAATCCACAGAAGCCTTCGTGGAAAATGTGGATAAGGAGCAGATCAGAGTAATTGCAAAAAGAAACTTAGGTTGTATGCTGCCCACAGCAAATGTGTGTGCAAAACGTTTCTCTCGTTTTGGGCAGACAGAAATAATATGAGAGACGTCTCCACAGAAAAAACACAGCGTATTACACCTTCTAAACTCCTGACGTTGCGCCCTAGACAAAACTCTATCACATTGCATAGGTTCAGACATTTGTCCAAAAGGTGGCAACTCCTCTCGCGTAGTTTTGCGTTCACGTAAACGCCGATCAATTTGAATGGCTAATGACATAGAATGTTCAAGACCAGAGGGAACAGGAAATCCCACCATAGTATCTTTTACGGTTTCTGACAAACCCTTCCGAAAGAGAGCTTACAAGGCACCATCTTTCCAGGTAGTAAGGACCGCCCACATTCGGAATTTATGACAGTATAACTCTGCAGTATCCTGACACTGGTTCAATGCCAATAGGGATTTCTCAGCTTAATTAATAGCATTAGGTTCATCATACAACAACCCCAAGACTTGAAAAAATGCATCCACATTAGTCAGAATAGGATCTTCAGGTATCAAAGAAAACGCCCAATCCTGGGGATCACCGCACAGCAAAGAGATGACAATTTTAACCTGCTGCGAAGAGTTCCCTGATGAATTAGGCTTCAAGGCAAGAAATAATTTTCAATTATTCTTAAAATTCAAAAATTTAGACTGATCCCCAAAAAACACATCAGGAGTAGGGATCCTTGGTTAAGCAGCATGTGAATGAGTGAGATAGGCGGAAATTCCCCGCACTTCAGCAGTGAGCTGCTCCACACATTCAGACAATTGCTTAATCTCCATTAAAAAAAAAAAAATCCTCCTACGGTCCCAAAGAAAAAGAGGAAAAAATATACATATAAAAAAAAATTCTGACACTTTTTTTTTTTCTTTACAATTCTTTCCTGCTTTTGAGTACCCTAGAATCTGCGGTATGGCTGGTGATTCTGTTATGAATGGGTCACCGAGGAGAAAAAAGCAAAACAAGCTAAGCCACAGAAAACCAGAGTGGTTGGTAACTATGCAGATTGCAGATCCCTGATCTTACCACACAACTAGCAGTAGCCGTGGAGCGTGCCTACGATGAACCTAGACGCCTCATCACGGCCGGAGGACTACATAAGCCTAAAGCAAGAAAAGGGAAAACTAACTGCCCCAGGGCAGACCCCAAAGGAATAGATAGCCCCTACACATGTATTGACGGTGAAACAAGATGAAGGCACAAACACAGGCAGGAAACTAGGCTGAGCAAATGATGGGGCCCAAACTAACTAGACAGGAAAGGAAAGGGAAGACACTGTCTGCAACCTGCAAAAAACCCTACAAAAATAATGTCCAACACTGATAGCAAAATTAACTCTGAAGTCACTAGACTTCCCCCACTATATCAGCACTCTGAAATATTCTGAGACAGAGCAAAAAGAGACCGAACTAGTAAGGGACAAAAAGCCAATTGGCAAAATACTGATAAATAAGAGTGGAAATTCAGCTCAGCCCCCCGGCTGGGGCTGGCAGATCACACAAAAAACTGAATAGACCAACAAAATCAAGTGTGAATATTAGCAGAAAAACTTAGCTTTAGATGACTGGAACAGAGCTGAAAACCAAGAGCTGACAAGCCAGAAGGAATCACAAGCAAGTGAATAAGGCGTCGGCTGTCTTAAATCCAATCTGAGAATCCTGAGATCCAATCGTCATCCTCATTCACAGGTGGCAGATCTCCACCGATCAAACCAGCCGCACCACCTCCTGTCACCACCAGAGGGAGTCCAGAAGGGGAACTCACAACTGGTGAACCGGAGAATGAACTCACAACACGCCACCAGGTTCCTGCCATTGTCACACATGACCATGCCTGACTGTAGGTTCAGCGGTGTCAGCCACAGATCTGCCTGCTCTTTCAGAGCTGTCCACAACTCTTGAGGATTGTGCGGTTTGTCACCTAAGCATATTAGCTTCAGCAGAGCCTGTTGCCGATTGGCTGAGACAGTGCTGCAGTGCTTCCAACTTGTGACTGATGTAGTCATTTCAGAGATTGAGGCTGAAGAGGAGGAGGATAAGGTGCAGGAGCTGTAGACTGTGGGGGCAACCCTGATTGACCTAGGGCCCACAAACCTTGGTGTCGGGAGGATGTATTCCATCCCAAGGTCCAACTGGGTCCTGACTTCCACTATGTTAGCCCAGTGTGCCGTCAGCGAGATGTACCATCCCTGCCCACAAGCACATGTCCAAGTGTCTGTGGTTAGGGGGATTTTCCCAGTAACTGCATTGTTGAGGGGACAGCTAATGTTGTGGGACACGTGCTTGTGTAATGCGGGGACGGCACACTGGGAGAAATAGTGGTGGCTGGGGACGTAGTACAGAGGGACGCCCGCTGCCATCAGGTTGCGGAAAGCTTCCATCTCCACCAGCCTACAAGGCAACATTTTGAGTGCAAGCAGGCGCAAAATGTGGGAATTTAGTAGTGTGGCCTGTGGGGCATTGGTTGCATATTTGCGCTTGCGTTCCCAGGACTGGAGTATGGAGAACTGAACGCTGCACTGTGACAAGGACGTGCTTGGTGATGGTGCTAGTTGAGTGTGTGCATCGACAGCTGCAGGGCAGGAGGCATCTTCACATGCACCATTGACAGGGGATTGGCTTGCATGCAGAACAGAGGAAGAAGCAGTGGTGTCACCAGCAGACACTGTTCCTGGACCATGGGGTTTGGCCCTTAAAGTCGGGTGCTTTGCTGCCATGTGCCTGATCATGCTGGTGGTGGTCAGGCTGGTAGATTGCTACCCCTGCTGATGCTGGCCTGGCAGGTGGTGCAAATGGCCTTTTGAGGTTATCAGAAGTCTTTAAAATACAACCAGACTCGGGAAGACCTACCAGTTGGACTTGCAACTTCCGTCGTGTTGGTGTTATGAGGAACGGTTGCCCGCCTTCTGTCTACGGCCACCACACTGCTTCTTCCTGCCTATTTGGGTGCTACTCCTCCATCCCCCTGTGTGCTGCTGTCCTCGCTCTGCATGTCCTCCAGCCACGTTGGGTCAGTTACTATATCATCCTCCACCTCATCTTCCACTTCCACATTCTGGTCCTCCTCCTGATTTTCTGACAATTGTGTCTCATCATCGTCCACTTCTTGTGACATTTTCCCACCATTGCCTTCATGTCACTGTGGCTGCTCAAATATTTGGGCATCGCTGCATGTCCCGCTTCAAGTTCTTGCCCGAATTTGTAAATGGAAAAGTGAACAGCTCTTCAGAGTATCCAAGTATGGGATCAGTTGTCGCCGGGCACTCGACATGTTGGGAGGAAGGAGGATCAGGGTGAGGAATATGCGATCCAGACTTATGGCTGCTGAGACTTTACTATGTGAGAGGCAGGGTGGTGGTGGCAAAGTGACTGGAAGCATTATCCGCTATCCAACCAGCTGCCTTTTGACACTGCTTTAGGTTCAATAGTGGTGTGCTGCGGTCCCCTAGTAATTGGGACAGGAAGGTCAGGAGAGAAGATGTGGGTGTTTGTTGTGGCACAATTTCTGCTTGCCCATGGCCTTGGCCTTTGCATGCACCATCACCATCACGTCCAGTTCCCCGTCCCTTGCCATGCACCTTTCCTATTTTAAATGGAGGAAAATATTTTCCACATTCACTACAAATGGCTGAATTTGGAACGAACTTATATGTGAAATGTGTGACAGAGAATCACAGTTTCAAATAGCTGGCCTGTAGGTAACTATTTTTACCAGCAAACTGGTGTTTATAACTTCACTAACACACTGCAACAAAATTTAAATGGAGGCTAGAAATGGCAGAATTTTGAGTGCGCTATTTATCTGTGATCCGTGTGATGGACAAACCACAGTTTTAAATAGCTGGCCTGTAGGTAACTATTTTTACCCACAAACTGGTGTCAATAACTTTGCTAACACACTACAATAAAATTTAAATGGAAGCCAGAAATGGCAGAATTTTGAGTGCACTTTTTATCTGTGATCCTTGGGACAGACAAACCATAGTTTTAAATAGATGGATTTTTAGCGCTGTAATATGGAAAGGATCTGGCTGTATTCTTCAGTGCCAACAAGCAAATAGAGCAGAAAAACGGTGTTCTCTGGATTGCTTTATAAGCAAATAATCAGGATTAAGATCCAAAAAAAATTATTCCTGGCCCCTGATACCTGGGGCTTTGTCTAGAAATATCTGTAAAAGTAGCAGCAACAGACAGAACTGGAATGGACCCTCTTGCTATATGCACTGCACCCTGCCACATACACTGCCTGCCTAGCACTAACATGTATTCAGCTGGATTAGTCCTCAGAAGGACTGTTAGTTGAGATGGAAATGTGTCTAATATATTGTGGTATACCTACACTGACTAAGATACAAGCAAAAATCTCTCCCTAGCTGGACAGAAACTCTCCTTACTCTGCTTGATTCCGGAGTAGACTGTGACAAGCATGGCGGCGCCAGGTCTGATACAGACCTAATAACACTGTGCGGCCAGCCAATCACTGTAATGCCTCAATCAACATGGCTGCGGCATTACAGTGTGTGGCAAACAATCCCTACATGTTCATTGGCTCTCTAAATAGTGCCAAACATGCAGAGCGGGGACCCGAGCTCCCTCCGAGCAACCCCGGAAATACTCTGCGAGCTCTGCGCATCTCGAGCAGTGAGATGATTGGGCAAGTACCGAGTAATGGCGAATATGCTCGCTGATCACTATGTATGGCACCAACTGGCGTAAATTTTAAAGGAAGTGTAAGCTATCTTGTAGGTGCCTGAGAATCCCTCACACAGCTGTCCAAATGTGACATACCTAAGCAAGTGCCTCTTAATAAATTTGACATATTTTAACTGGCAGTCTGGTGATTAAATCCAGAGTATGAATTGCCAATTTTAAAGAGGTTGCCCACTACTAGGACAATTCCTTCTTACTCCCCTCACTTGGCCCTGAAAAAATAAAGAAGCTTATATTCACCTCCCTTGCTGGCACCATTCCTGCGCTGTTGGGGCTCCTGTGCGGTGTTGTGACATGTGGTGCCTGGTGCCCAATCAGCGCTGGCGTCAATGCCCCCGCCTTTAGACAAATTGAACATAAAGAGGAAGTCAGAGATAAGCTGCAGCCAAGACTTCCTCTTCATGTTCAATTTGTTTGAAGGCAGGGACATTGGCGCCAGCCTTGATTGGGTGACGGGCATCACATGTCATACAACTGCACGAGAGCCCCAAGACTGCGAGTGCAGACACCGCATGAACAGCGCTGGCATATGAGGGAAGCATAGGCTTTTTTATTTTATGGGGGCCAAGTGTGGGGAATGAGAAGAGGTTGTCCTAGTAGGGGACAACCCCTTTAACCCCTTTACCCCCAAGGGTGGTTTGCATATTAATGACCAGGCCAATTTTTACAATTCTGACCACTGTCCCTTTATGAGGTAATAACTTTTGAATACTTCCATGGATCCTGGTGATTCTGACATGGTTTTCTCATGACATATTGTACTTCATGAAAGTGGTAAAATTTATTTGATATGACTTGCGTTTATTTGTGAAAAAAATGGAAATTTGGAGAAAATTTTTCAATTTTCCAACTTTGAATTTTCATGCCCTTAAAATGGAGAAATATGTCACGCAAAATAGTTAATAAAAAATATTTTCCATATGTCTACTTTACATCAGCATAATTTTGAAACCAATTTTTTTGTTAGGAAGTTATAAGGGTTAAACGTTAAACAGCAATTTCTCATTTTTACAACACCATTTTTTTTAGGGACCACATCGCACTAAAAGTCACTTTGAGGGGTCTATATGATAGAAAATACCCAAAAGTGACACCATTCTAAAAACTGAATCCCTCAAGGTGCTCAAAACCACATTCAAGAAGTTTATTAACCCTTCAGGTGCTTCACACGAATTTTTGGAATGTTTAAAAAAATGAACATTTAACTTTTTTCACAAAAAAATTTACTTCAGATCCAATTTGTTTTATTTTACCAAGGATAACAGGAGAAATTGGACCTCAACATTTATTGTACAATTTGTCCTGAGTACGCTGATACCCCATATATGCAGGTAAACCACTGTTTGGGTGCATGGCAGAGCTCAGAAGGGAAGGAGCGCCTTTTGCTTTTCAGTGCAAAATTGGCTGGAATTGAGATTGGATGCCATGTCACGTTTGGAGAGCCCCCGATGTTCCTAAACAGTGGAAACCCCCCACAAGTGACACCACTTTGGAAAGTAGACCTCCTAAGGAACTTATCTAGATGTGTGGTGAGCACTTAGAACCCCCAAGTGCTTCACAGAAGTTCATAATGTAGAGCAAGAAAAATAAAAAATCATATTTTTTATACAAAAATTATATTTGGCCCACAATTTTTTATTTTCCCAAGAGTAACAGGAGAAATTGGACCCCAAAATTTGTTGTGCAATTTGTCCTGAGTATGCTGATACCCCATATGTGGGGGTAAACCACTATTTGGGCGCATGGCAGAACTCAGAATGGAAGGAGCACCGTTTGACTTTTTCAACGCAGTATTGGCTGGAATTGATATCAGACACATGTCGCGATTGGAGAGCCCCTGATGTGCCTAAACAGTGGAAACCTCCCAATTCTAACTCCATCCCTAACCCCAACACACCCCTAACCCTAATCCCAACCCTAACCATAACCCTAGCCAGAAACCTAACCCTAATCCCAACCATAACCCTATTCCCAACCCTAATCCTAACTTTAGCCCCAACCCTAACCCTAACTTTAGCTCCATGCCCAAATCCTAACTTTAGCCCCATCCCTAACCCCAACCTCAACCCTGACCCTAATGGGAAAATGGAAATAAATCCTTTTTTTGTTTTTCACTAACTAAGGCTGGTTTCACATTAGCGCTTTTTAAGCGCACGCACGGCCGGGGGTAGCTCCGCCCCCGAGCCGGCTCTCTGCCCGGCGTGCCCGCCCCTTGCTTGTAGCGCCGCCTCCTAGCGCACAGCGGCGCCTGCGATCGGCGCACCCTATCTTTAGCATAGGGTGCGCAGATCGTGCGCAGGCCGTGCGCTAGTTGCGCTTTGACCTGCGCTGCGCACTTTTGACGGTGCGCCGTGCGCGCCAAAATCAAACTTTTTGGATTTCGGCGTGCTCGGCGCACCGTCAAAAGTGCGCAGCGCAGGTCAAAGCGCAACTAGCGCACGGCCTGCGCACGATCTGCGCACCCTATGCTAAAGATAGGGTGCGCCGATCGCAGGCGCCGCTGTGCGCTAGGAGGCGGCGCTACAAGCAAGGGGCGGGCACGCCGGGCAGAGAGCCGGCTCGGGGGCGGAGCTACCCCCGGCCGTGCGTGCGCTTAAAAAGCGCTAATGTGAAACCAGCCTAACGGGGTGATAAAGGTGGATTTGATTTACTATTTATAGCAGGTTTTTAAAGTGTGTATTTATGTGTGGCAGCTGTCACACACAAAAAGACACTTTTTATTGCAAAAAATATCTTTTCAATCACCACATTTTGAGAGCTATAATTTTTCCATATTTTGGCCCACAGAGTCAAGTGAGGTCTTGTTTTTTGCTGGACGAGTTGATATTTTTATTGGTTCCATTTTTGAGCACATGACATTTTTTAATTGCTTTTTATTCTGATTTTTGGGAGGTAGAATGGACAAAAACCAGCAATTCATGAATTTCTTTTTTTGGGGGGGGGCATTTATACTGTTCCGTGTGTGGTAAAATTGATATAGCAGTTTTATTCTTCGGGTCAGTATGATGACAGCGATACCTCATTTATATTTTTTTATGTTTTGGCGCTTTTATACAATAAAAACTATTTTATATAAAAAATAATTATTTTTGCATGGCTTTATTCTGAGAGCTATAACTTTTTTATTTTACTGATGATTGATTTATATGGCAGCTTGATTTTTGCAGGACAAGATGACTTTTTCAGCGGTACCACGTTTATTTATATCTGTTTTTTTGATCACGTGTTATTCCACTTTTTGTTCAGCAGTATGATGATAAAGCATTATTTGTTTGCCTTGTTTTTTTTTTAATGGTGTTTACTACAGGGGTTAACAAGTGGGACAGTTTTATAGGTCGGGTCGTTACGGATGCGGTGATACTACATATGTGTACTTTTATTGTTTAGATTTTTTTAATTCAAATATTTATTTATTGATGCAATAAATATTGATTTTTATTATTATTTTTTTTTTTAAATATTTTTACAATTACTTAAACTTTTTTTTTTAATTCTTACTTTTACACTTTGTCCCACTATGGAACACTTATTTTGTGCATGCTATAGAAGCTGTCAGTGTTGCAGCTTCTATACACTAACCTGAGAGATTTCCTAGTCATAACTGCGCATGACAGAAAGTCTCTCAGGTATGGAGACTCGGATGTTGTCATGATGACATCAGGTCTCCATGGCAGCGATCGGGACCTCGTGTCCGATCCCAAGACACAGGGCCTGTCAGCCCCTCTGCCAGCTCCGTAATGCTGCAACAATGTTTGATCACAGTGTTCCGGGGTTAAAGTCGGGAGTGGTCTGTGACTGCTCCAGGCACTTAGTGCCGGGTGTCAGCTGTGAGAATCCCACCGTGAGTGCAGCTGATCGCCTATGATGTACTATCCCATCCATGGGCAGTAAGTCCCAGGGCACATGGAAGGGATAGTACATCTATTGTCAGAGAGGGGTTAAGAAAATGTACCTCTATGTGTTTTAACTGTGAGACAATGTGGTTTTGCAATGTGTTTATTTGTTGTGTGACTTTTTCAGACAAAAATATACATTGTAAAGCTACATTAGATGCTCATAATTAAATGACATGCATTTGTAGTATCTGACTGTAAAACGGATGCGGATGGACCTTTGCTCGAAACTTCAATAGAAGTGTTCATAGGAGTCAAATTTGTTGCAAACATTTTCTTTGACTTTCCTTTCTGAATAAGTTATGCAGAAATCCATCAACATGCTTCAAAAATAAAATTATTCAAATATATGAAATGCATTTCTAGTTGAACAACTTTCGGCAACATATCTACAGAAATATTTCAAGTATGTTTCTGCAGTTGGTTGTTTTATATTTGGATTAAGTTCAAAAAAGGAAATTCAAAATCATTGAGCCATAATAAGACTAATTATAAAATTCATAACAACACCAGGTTTTAATTATTGTTGAAGGTAGCAGTGCTTTAAAAATCTTGTAGAAATTAAATGCTGCAATATTGTATTTTAAGGAAATACAAATATTCAAGTCTTCTAAAAGCAATTATGCAAAAATGTACTCTAATGGCTTAGACTAACTCCGTTTCATACTGCTCATATATTAAACAAACTGAGTGAAACCATTATTTGAATCTGAATATACATTATTCTGCTTAATGGTATTTAACCCCTTCACCCCCAAGGGTGGTTTGCATGTTCATGACCGGGCCTTGACCTATATAGTGTTTACTTTTGAAAGAAATTGAGGGAATTGAATGAACTTCAGCCATGGGTATAGACTGTTAAAAGGAAATGATTCAGATTTTTTATGGATCTAGCTCATAATGTATGTAGAAGCCGTCTTTGAAACTTGCATATTGGATATCAAGATGACAATTGTAAAAACATTTTGCTGTTATTAACATTTGTGTCAAATTTGAATTAGAGAAGTAAGAAGTGATGTCATTAGTAGTAAATATGTCTGATTGTTAAGACGATTTATGGAAAACCTGAAAACTAAGAAATGTGCAATCTAAGGAGAGATTGTTAGAAGAAAATGAACAGATTATTATATTGGATTGTTGGAAAAGATTCAGTATAGCTAGTATATACAGGTTATGTGTAACAACCCTGCTGGCATCACTGCATGGCCTCCCATCCCACGCACACCAACTTACTTTCTGCTTCAAGCCATGCTGTGAATTCTGTCTGTTGCCAGCTCTGTGCCTCTCCTCTCCATGTTTCCTGTCTGTGTGTATAGGGGGGGGCGGCGCCTGAACTCTCTGGTTCTTATGCAGTCAGGGTGCACCTGTGTAATATGTCCCTGACCAATCACCTAGAGCCCTTGACTATTTAGTTTCGCCACACCCACTGACCTTTGCCTGTGCAATGTCTAAACTCAGTTAGCTCCTTGCAGCTGAGCCAGCCAGGCCCTGTCCTATGTCTTGCCTTCTCTGAAGGCTCTTACTGCGTTTTCCTGTATCTTGGTACCTTGCCTAGCATTTCTCTGTCCGCCTGCCAGGAGGCAGAATATCCTGGCCCTTGAGTCTTGTTCCCAGTGCCTTGTCTCTTCTCTGTCCGCCTGCCAGGAGGCAGAATATCCTGGTCCTTGCGTCTTGGTCCCTGTGTCTCTGTCTGAACTCAGTCTTACCTCTGTCTGTCAGTCTCCTTGTTTGTGGTTCCTTCTCTGCCGTGTCTTTCCTTGTGTCCTCCCTGTCTGTGCATCTGCACCCTTGCAGCTTTATCTGTGCATCTGCACCCTTGCAGCTTTATCTGTGCATCTGCACCCTTGCAGCTCTATCTGTGCATCTGCACCCTTGCAGCTCTATCTGTGCATCTGCACCTTTGCAGCTTTATCTGTGCATCTGCACCCTTGCAGCTTTATCTGTGCATCTGCACCCTTGCAGCTCTATCTGTGCATCTGCACCCTTGCAGCTCTATCTGTGCATCTGCACCCTTGCAGCTCTATCTGTGAATCTGCACCCTTGCAGCTCTATCTGTGAATCTGCGCCCTTGCAGCTCTATCTGTGAATCTGCACCCTTGCAGCTCTATCTGTGAATCTGCTCTCTTGCAGCTCTATCTGTGAATCTGCACCCTTGCAGCTCTATCTGTGAATCTGCACCCTTGCAGCTCTATCTGTGAACCTGCCTGCACGGCTCTCTAGCCGCTCTGCCTGCACGGTTCTCTAGCCGCTCTGCCTGCACGGTTCTCTAGCCGCTCTGCCTGCCCAGCTCCTTTGCCGTCCAGCCTACTCCGCACTCCTGCGGCTCTGCCTACTCCACACTCCTGCCTATATCCATACCTGCTCCTCCTGTGTGAACAGGTCCAAATCCTGTTCCAACATACACCACTCCCTCCTGCCTGCACCTGCTGTGTGAACAGGTCCCTACCTGCCCATTTTCATACCACGCCAGTCTGTCCTGTGTCTCCAAGCCATGCCCGCCTGTCCTGTGTCTCCAAGCCTTGCCCGCTTGCCCAGTGTCTCCAAGCCGTGCCTGCTTGCCCAGTGTCTCCAAGCCGTGCCTGCTTGCCCAGTGTCTCCAAGCCGTGTCCGCTTGCCCAGTGTCTCCAAGCCATGCCTCCAAGCCGTACCTGCCTGCCAGTGTACCAAGCCGTGCCTGCTTGCCCAGTGTCTCAGCCTGCCTGGTAGTCACACCTGTCCAAGTGACTTGTCCCTGAGTGGGATCAGCAGCCACAGCCAGACACCACCCTGGAGTGGCACCCAACAGCTACCTGCCGCACAAGCCTGACCTCACCATCAGAGGCTCCAGTGAAGACCGAGGTAGCTGTCGTAGTCACGCCCCTTCCAGGGTAGTCTGGTTTGTGGCACAGTGGGGCCACAACCCCCCGGCTCACGCCATTCAGCCAAGGCACGAGCGTGACAGTTTGCACAGGCCATGGTCCCCGCTGAGTCCCATGTCCTTCCGCTCGCAGAACATGGTGAACTCTCTTCCTGCCAGTGTGAGCCACCGGAAGAATTTGTTCCGCCTTGCATGGTTCCAATTGTTGAGACGTCTGAACCACTCATTGTCTCCAGGGCTATGTATGAGCAACTTCTGGCCTATGAGGAGCACAACCCAGATGACCCGCCTAGGTTCTATGGGGACCCTAAAGAGTGCCAAGGGTTCCTGAAAAAGTGCCTGCACTACATCCTGCAGAATGCAGCTTGTTTCCCCTCTGACCGGGTCAAGGTGGGATACATCATGTCCTACCTAGCTGGTGATGCCTTGATGTGGATCTGTCCCCTTTGGGAAGCAGGGGACCCTGTCATCATGAGCCTGGGGGCCTTTCTGGTGGCCTTCCGTAAAGTGTTCGACATGCCTCGTCCAGCTGCTTCTGAAAAGTCTTCCCCTCCAAGCTTCCAGAGACAGACCAGACAAGAGGAACCTGTGGGTGAAACGTCTCAACCACCTATGACCATCCAGCCATCACCTGTTCCACAGTCTGCTGATGCAGCCTCCCGTGCAAGATCCAAGAGGTCTAAAAATAAGAAGCGGGCAAAGTTGCAGCCGGAATCTGGTCTCTGTCCTGTGAAGCCAATGACTGTTTCTCTGCCTTCAGGGACCTTTGGTGTGTATAAACCGCCAGCCATACGGAGTCAGTGTGTGGTCTCTGTCATACAGCTCCCGAAGCCAGCGTGGGCGTTGTCTCGTGGTGGCCGAGCCCTACTTGAGAACAGTCTAGTCCTGAAAGGACAACTACAGCTCCAGGTCGGAGCTTTGTATACAAAGAAGTTTGTCTTCCATTGGCTGTCTGGTATGCCCATGGGTCATTCTGAACCAGAGATCCTGGTGCCCATTTATGTTTGGAGACCCAGCAAGGTACCGCGCCTGAGACAACCAAGTGACAAGAGGTGTCTGGTTCCCTTGCGTCAGATTCAGTCAGCCAAGTCGTCGTCTTTATCCAGTCTGCTGGTCATCGAGTCTAGGGGTGATGACGCCTCCGAAGAGGGTGAAGCGGAGGTCTCCTCGTCACACATCTCCAGCAATGATGCCAGTGATCTGCTCCCTAGAGCATCCCTGCCTCCTGATTGTCTTCCCCAGGATAAAGGGCTGAAGATGGATCCTGAGTGGATGCCCTCGACTCCTCTATGGCCAGTGGGTGAAGGTCCCAAGATGGAGCATTACTCATCCTCTAACCTGAAAAAGGGGGCCCAGTTTTTTCTGAGTAACAGGTTGAAATGGCTCCCTGTATGTATGCCTCCAGCTTCCATATGGCAGGTGGATGCAGAGGTGAGAACTGTGGCCTACGTATCTCCGTTGTTCACTCACCTGAAGGAGATCCAATTTTCTTTGGATAATGGGCTAAAAAGGGACTCTGTGCAGGTGTCTTCAGCTTCTAGCTGGCCAGCTGATGTAGGAGCGATGTCGGAAGCTGCCAGGGCCCCACTTTTTGCCAATCTGGAGGAAGAAGTCTTTGTACCCTCTGTGTTGGAAGATGACTCCATCAGGCACCAAGAAGCTTGGCACTCTGGGATTCCTGATGGCACATATATTCCACTCTACCTGAAGGATGTCATGTCAACCAGGACTGTGTGTGGTCCCATACTCCTTATTCTGGTCATTCTGCCAGGCTTGAGGAAGAGGGGCCGTAAAGGGGGGGTACTGTAACAACCCTGCTGGCATCACTGCATGGCCTCCCATCCCCCGCACACCAACTTACTTTCTGCTTCAAGCCATGCTGTGAATTCTGTCTGTTGCCAGCTCTGTGCCTCTGCTCTCCATGTTTCCTGTCTGTGTGTATAGGGGGGCAGCGCCTGAACTCTCTGGTTCTTATGCAGTCAGGGTGCACCTGCATAATATGTCCCTGACCAATCACCTAGAGCCCTTGACTTTAGTTTCGCCACACCCACTGACCTTTGCCTGTGCAATGTCTAAACTCAGTTAGCTCCTTGCTGCTGAGCCAGCCAGGCCCTGTCCTATTTCTTGCCTTCTCTGAAGGCTCTTATTGCGTATTCCTGTGTCTTGGTACTTTGCCTAGCATTTCTCTGTCCGCCTGCCAGGAGGCAGAATATCCTGGCCCTTGAGTCTTGTTCCCAGTGCCTTGTCTGTTCTCTGTCCGCCTGCCAGGAGGCAGAATATCCTGGTCCTTGCATCTTTGTCCCTGTGTCTCTGTCTGAACTCAGTCTTACCTCTGTCTGTCAGTCTCCTTGTTTGTGGTTCCTTCTCTGCCGTGTCTTTCCTTGTGTCCTCCCTGTCTGTGCATCTGCACCCTTGCAGCTTTATCTGTGCATCTGCACCCTTGTAGCTTTATCTTTGCATCTGCACCCTTGCAGCTCTATCTGTGCATCTGCACCCTTGCAGCTCTATCTGTGAATCTGCACCCTTGCAGCTCTATCTGTGAACCTACCTGCACGGCTCTCTAGCCCCTCTACCTGCACGGCTCTCTAGCCGCTCTGCCTGCACGGCTCTCTAGCCGCTCTGCCTGCACGGCTCTCTAGCCACTCTGCCTGCACGGTTCTTTAGCCGCTCTGCCTGCATGGTTCTCTAGCCACTCTGCCTGCCCGGCTCCTTTGCCGTCCAGCCTACTCCGCACTCCTGCGGCTCTGCCTACTCCACAGTCCTGCCTATATCCATACCTGCACCTCCTGTGTGAACAGGTCCAAATCCTGTTCCAACATACACCACTCCCTCCTGCCTGCACCTGCTGTGTGAACAGGTCCCTACCTGCCCCTTCTCATACCATGCCAGTCTGTCCTGTGTCTCCAAGCAGTGCCCGCCTGTCCTGTGTCTCCAAGCCGTGCCCGCCTGTCCTGTGTCTCCAAGCCGTGCCCGCCTGTCCTGTGTCTCCAAGCCGTGCCCGCCTGTCCTGTGTCTCCAAGCCATGCCTGCCTGTCCTGTGTCTCCAAGCCGTGCCCACTTGCCCAGTGTCTCCAAGCCGTGCCCACTTGCCCAGTGTCTCCAAGCTGGGCCCGCTTGCCCAGTGTCTCCAAGCCGTGCCATCTTGCCCAGTGTCTCCAAGCCATGCCTCCAAGCCATGCCTGCCTGCCTGCCCAGTGTCTCAGCCTGCCTGGTAGTCACACCTGTCCAAGTGACTTGTCCCTGAGTGGGATCAGCAGCCACAGCCAGACACCACCCTGGAGTGGCACCCGACAGCTACCTGCCGCACAAGCCTGACCTCACCATCAGAGGCTCCAGTGAAGACCGAGGTAGCTGTCATAGTCACGCCACTTCCAGGGTAGTCTGGTTTGTGGCACAGTGGGGCCACAACCCCCCGGCTCGCGCCATTCAGCCAAGGCGCGAGCGTGACATTATGCATTCATATCCATGCTTATCTTGGACTTAGGTTTTTCTACAGACCTTCCCTTTTAGAGCTCGACATGGCTGCTTTGGGGGCAAACCCCCCTAAAAAAATCAGCTGAAAACCAATAATGAAATATAGTGTAATATGAATAATGTGGTCCTTTATTTAGGCATATTCCATATTAATCTCTACAGACTTTGAACAACCTCTAATAAAATTCAAGTAAAAAAATCTAAGAAGTCATAAAAATTAAAAATATGAAATTCATGACATTTAGCAAGCTTAAAAAAGGACCCAAAGGCCATAAAAGGAATTCACAATCCCCTGCATGCCAGTTTTTTTTGCAACAAAAAGTCACAAAATTTGAGACTTTTCCCTCTTTGTGATGACAATTTTCTAAAAACTATGTAGGACTTAAAAAAAAGGCAGAACCAATAAAAATACATAAATAAAAATAATATATGCCAAAAACTAGTCGTTTATAGTTGTTGTACATTTGATTTTTTTTTTGCGTTCAAACAGCGCAGTTTTCTAAATGTCTTAATTCCCCTCTATTTATGATGAGAAAAGTCAGTCTTTTTATATCCCTCCAATTCTAAACGTTCAGTGTTGGTGCCATTCAGCAAAACTTTTATGCCAGAATTCTAGTGTAAAAAGCATTGTAAAGTTGCTGAATTTTGGTGCAGTGCAAGGCTTTACAACTTATGGCGTTCTACCTGGTGAATCGGGTCCTAAATGTTCAAAAACAGCAAAGTTATTTATTTATTACAACAAAAAGCAACAAAAGTTTTAGCAAGTCTCATAAAATATACATTTTATTGAAAATATTTAAACAATACAAAGTAAATAAAGATTCAAATAAATGCAGAGTCTCCAAAATTGGGATTACAACTGCACATAAATGTGTAAAAAATGTCCAAGAAACACAGGAAGAATGTGTCAGCCTGAACTCTCAGTTTTTACAAATAGAATGATATGCACTAGGTAAAAGACCACAGAGCAGGCATAATACTTACATCAAGTGATGCACCCAAATGGAGTTGTGTATAGCCTGATTCCCAAGCCCCAATGCACATTTCAGCCAAGCTCGATCAGGAGGTGTATCTAGCTAAGGGCAAAGTGTGGGTATTTATAGAGGAAACAATAAGAGTCATTTATTTGTGCAGTTTTAGATCCCAGGAAAGTTTACTGTATACTGCTCTCTTGATATAAGAAAAAAACTGTAGCAAAACGACTTAGTGAAGGGAACCTGTCAGGTCGGACACCGCTATTAACCTGTATTTAGGATTAATCTGCAGGCTATAAATGTTATGGAAGTGTCTGGCCAACATACTAAAATCATTGTAACTGAAAGAAAATGAAGTTTATTTCTCCTAGGAGCCGCAGGCTTTCAATCATGATGCACTGCAAAGCCAGCTGACAGGCAATGCCAGTGCACGCATACAGCTGACACTCACAGTACTGTGAGTACTGTAATTGCTCTGGACACAACTGCATGACTGAAAACCAGTGGCTCCTGGAACAAAAAAACAGAATTTTTGCCTGGGTGCTGCACTTTCATGTCGACGAAGCACCTCCGTAACTCTATTAATCTGCAGATTAAGGCTGTGTTCAAACGTAGTGTCTTTTTTTTTTGGTTTTCACGGTGATTTTAAACGTGCGATTTTGCCGCGAAAACGCAAAAAAAGCATCCCATGCAATCCTATGGCATTCTGCACATGCTGTGCTAATGCTGTGGATTTTTCCGTGGCGGAATTGCATCGCGAAAAAATACGCTGCATGCTCATTCTTTGTGCGGAATCGCGGGAAAATCCACACACATTGGAATGCATTGATCTGCTTACTTTCCGCATGTGGCTGTGCCCACCATGTGAAAAGTAAGCAGAACATTTGCGAATGGTACCCACGGTCTGCAGAAGAGGAGATTACATTAGAAATCAGCGTCCAGCATCGCTGATCGCTGGTCTTTTGCTGCCACACGCAGCGATGCGTGCTGGCCAGCGGGATACCAGCGATCAAAAAATGGCCCAGGCCGATCGAGCATGATCAGCGATACCCAGCCGGGGAGCCGGTCACTGATCCCCATCACACACAGCGATCTCGCTGGTGAGATCGATGAGGCGTCACAAATTCAGTGATCTCGCTAGCGTGTGTGACGAGGCCTTTAGGTTCACATCCCAAAAGCAAGCACTTAAAGTAGTCCGGTTGGTCTGTATGAGCCTAGTATTGGATTTTTACAACAAGAAAGTGTGCTAAAAGAATTTTTTGTTTACTACACTTACAATTTGTGAGGTAGACAGTTGTGTTTAAATTTCTGAATTCTGAACATCATAATTTGTCTTTAAAAAAATGGCTTGCCTTTATTACAATCCAGGAAGCACACTTTCAGGGACACACTGTTAGGATCTATCCCACGCAGTGGGTCAATCCAGCGTCTAAGAATTATCTGGTACTGCAGTCTCCCATTCAAGTCCGGCCTCTGTGATTGCTGCTCAGCACAGACGTCAGTCCCAGTGTCTTGATAAAGCTTGTGGTATACACTTGGTTACAGCTGCCTCTCCAGCCAAGTCTATGGTAACCAGTGTTATACAGGTGCAGCCTTGTACTCTGGAGTCTAAGTCCATAGATCACCTTACTGCGCATGTCTGTGATGTGGTGTCGTCTAGCATCCCATGTCTTCACTTGGCTTAGCATCTGTCTCCTTCTTGTGTGCGGTTAGCACAGTTGAGTTACAGAGCAAGTCTAACCCACGTGCTAGTTCCCTATGACGTTTAGCAGGGTTTAGTACTTTACTTATAAAGGCCCACCTCAGGCACTGGAGATGTGGATCATGCTGTTGTGGGAGCCCCAAGGGCCAGTGTACCGCTAGGGGCCATGTTGAGCAACCTCACTAAGTTTAAAGCGAGCTACATTCTGCTACGGGACTGAACTGAGGGGGTCAGGTATATGTTGAGGATGCACCCCATGACCCCTGTGATGGAGGCGGAGTTTGCCATGACGGCTCTAGACGGAGAGGCAAGGAGCTCTGTCATGTTCCAGCCCCCCTATGAGCAAGATACCTTCACCAAAGTGCTGCAAATCCTAGAAGAAATGCACGGAGACCCCACAGACGTCAGAGAATTGCACATGTGCTTGTTTAGCCGTGTCCAAAGTTAGGGGGAGTCCGTGACCCAATACATGAACACACTGCAGGAGATTCACGCTGTGATTGCTAAGTGAGATGGCATAGGCTTAGGACCCCCTGACAAAGTCCTGAAAGACCAGCTAGTGACAGGCATTAGGGACAGCTTGCTTAAACAAGCCTTGAGAGAATGCTTGTGAGTAAATCCGCGCATATTGTTTTTAGAGGTTGGCGACAAAGCGCGTGCATGTGAGCAAGAGCAGAGGGTGACAGTCCCGACATGGAAGGTCCAGAGCAGAGAGGTAGCCACTTCGTTGGCAACTGAACCAAGTTGGGTGAGAGAGCTTCGGAAGGAAACCAGGACATGCGGGAGGAATGGGCTGACCTGAAGAAGAAGCCTTCCGTATCATTAGATTCCCCCAGAAGCCAAACTGGTCCTGGGTAGAGTTGAGCGAAACGGGTCGAAAAATTTCAAAAGTCGCTGACTTTTGGCAAAGTCGGGTTTCATGAAACGAAACCCGACCCTAGGATGAGGTCGGCCACGAGGTCGGCGACTTACGCGCCAAAGTCGCGTTTCAAAAGTTTGTTTTGCGCTCTTTTTCAGCCAATCAGGATCCACGGACACTGTGGGCAATGTGATGACATAGGCAGGGGTCACCACCATCTTTCAGAAGGGCATGCAAGTGATTGGCTTGCTTTGGTGGGCGTCACAGGGGTTATAAAAGGGCGTGCACGCCGACCGCCATCTTACTTCTGCCGATCTTAGCATAGGGAGAGGTTGCTGCTGCTGATTCTGTAGGGAGAGCGTTAGGCAGGGAAGAAGAAAAAAAAACTGCTTCTGCTGCTAGCGATTTTGCCTGTACAACACACCAGTCACTGTGCAGTGCAAGGGGAGGCTATATTGTGGTGGATCAGCGGTGTTGGTTGTTAGGCTGCCTTCTAAGGCTTCCTGACAGCTGCATTGCTGTTTACCCACTGCTCTGCAAACTGCTTTTTTAAAAGCAATCCCAATTTTTTTTTTGTCCTGCTGAGGTACTGAGCGTGCATTTTTTCACACCATACAGCGGTGTACGCTCCTCACACAGTACCGTGTAACGGCTGTTATCACAGCCACAGTGAAGCTATCTGTGTGTCACTCTGTGAGAATAAGTCGAGGACATGTTCCGTTCTTACAGACCTGCACCTACTAGTTTTGGCTGGCTTTCAAACAGTAAAATATATTTGCTGTTTGATCACATTCAAAACTATAGAGAGACAGCGTGTGTCAGTCCGTATACTTAAAAAACACGGAGCTTGACAATTTTACGTACACCGGACAGCCGTGTACTTGCACGCTCCTCTCAGTACCGTGTAACGGCTTTTATCACGGCCACAGTGAAGCTATCTGTGTGTCACTCTGTGAGAATAAGTCGAGGACATGTTCCGTTCTTACAGACCTGCACCTACTAGTTTTGTCTAGCTTTCAAACAGTTAAATATATTTGCTGTTTGATCACATTCAAAACTATAGAGAGACAGCGTGTGTCAGTCCGTATACTTAAAAAACACGGAGCTTGACAATTTTACGTACACCGGACAGCCGTGTACGTGCACGCTCCTCTCATTACCGTGTAACGGCTGTTATCACGGCCACAGTGAAGCTATCTGTGTGTCACTGTGGAAGGAAAAGTGGAGGACTTGTTCCGTTCTTACAGACCTAAACTCTAGGGAGATTCCTATTCTGCCCAATTCTACATACACATTGTAGTTTGTGATACACTAGCCAATTTCTGCCTGTGACATATCGCTCTGATATTCAGTGGGCCTCACACAATCCAAAAGTGTCCACTGTCCACTAGTGTGTGCAGAAATTCAAAATCTCCCTTATCCTGTAGTCACTTTTTTCACACCTGTGCCATCGAGCCTGTGACATAGCGCTGTGATATTCAGTGGGCCTCACACAATCCATAAGTGTCCAGTGTCCACAAGTGTGTGCAGAAATTCAAAATCTCTGTGATCCTGTAATCACTTTTTTCACACCTGTGCCATCGAGCCTGTGACATAGCGCTCTGATATTCAGTGGGCCTCACACAATCCAAAAGTGTCCAGTGTCCACTAGTGTGTGCAGAAATTCAAAATCTCCCTTATCCTGTAGTCACTTTTTTCACACCTGTGCCATCGATCCTGTGACATAGCGCTGTGATATTCAGTGGGCCTCACACAATCCATAAGTGTCCAGTGTCCACAAGTGTGTGCAGAAATTCAAAATCTCTGTGATCCTGTAGTCACTTTTTTCACACCTGTGCCATCGAGCCTGTGACATAGCACTCTGATATTCAGTGGGCCTCACACAATCCAAAAGTGTCCAGTGTCCACTAGTGTGTGCAGAAATTCAAAATCTCCCTTATCCTGTAGTCACTTTTTTCACACCTGTGCCATCGAGCCTGTGACATAGCGCTGTGATATTCAGTGGGCCTCACACAATCCATAAGTGTCCAGTGTCCACAAGTGTGTGCAGAAATTCAAAATCTCTGTGATCCTGTAGTCACTTTTTTCACACCTGTGCCATCGAGCCTGTGACATAGCGCTCTGATATTCAGTGGGCCTCACACAATCCAAAAGTGTCCAGTGTCCACTAGTGTGTGCAGAAATTCAAAATCTCCCTTATCCTGTAGTCACTTTTTTCACACCTGTGCCATTGAGCCTGTGACATAGCACTCTGATATTCAGTGGGCCTCACACAATCCAAAAGTGTCCAGTGTCCACTAGTGTGTGCAGAAATTCAAAATCTCCCTTATCCTGTAGTCACTTTTTTCACACCTGTGCCATCGAGCCTGTGACATAGCACTCTGATATTCAGTGGGCCTCACACAATCCAAAAGTGTCCAGTGTCCACTAGTGTGTGCAGAAATTCAAAATCTCCCTTATCCTGTAGTCACTTTTTTCACACCTGTGCCATCGAGCCTGTGACATAGCGCTCTGATATTCAGTGGGCCTCACACAATCCAAAAGTGTCCAGTGTCCACTAGTGTGTGCAGAAATTCAAAATCTCTGTGATCCTGTAGTCACTTTTTTCACACCTGTGCCATTGAGCCTGTGACATAGCGCTCTGATATTCAGTGGGCCTCACACAATCCAAAAGTGTCCAGTGTCCACTAGTGTGTGCAGAAATTCAAAATCTCTGTGATCCTGTAGTCACTTTTTTCACACCTGTGCCATCGAGCCTGTGACATAGCGCTCTGATATTCAGTGGGCCTCACACAATCCAAAAGTGTCCAGTGTCCACTAGTGTGTGCAGAAATTCAAAATCTCCCTTATCCTGTAGTCACTTTTTTCACACCTGTGCCATCGAGCCTGTGACATAGCGCTCTGATATTCAGTGGGCTTCACACAATCCATAACTGTCCAGTGTCCACAAGTCTGTGCAGAAATTCAAAATCTCCGCTGTCCTATAGACACCTTGTACCTTGTTTTACATTACTATATAGTTTGTTGGATTTTGTCTACCTTGAACCTGGTGGTGCAGTGCTTCCTCAAAAATTATCCGGAGTTAACAGCCCTGCTCCAGAAGGTGCGAAGACTGTGCGCGCACATCCGCCGGTCGCCTGTACACTCCGTTCATATGCAGAAGCTGCAGCGATTGCTCCACCTTCCCAACCACCACCTCATTATCGACATTGCAACAAGGTGAAACTCCACCCTGCACATGGTGGAGCAGCTGTGCGAGCAGAGGCAGGCCATAATGCATTTATGGGAGGATACACGGCCAGGCACTTTGAGAGCAGACATGGAGTTGACAGGTGTGCAGTGGTCGAAGCTGAAAGACCTCTGTAAAGTCCTTCAGTGTTTTGAGGAATGCACACGGCTGGTAAGCGCAGATGACGCTATTCTCTTCATACAGGTAACCAGCTTTTCCAATCTCTGCTCTGAATCCACTCCTGTGTCTCCATTCAATGTCAGCAAGCAGTTAATCCTGAATGCTATCTCTGTGTTTTCAACTCTGCAAGCTTCTATATGGTATATAGTTTTTTCAACTTACTCTGCTTGTCCCCTTATGTTGTGAGGTCAAGAAACTTTTCAAAGTGCTTTATGATCCATGTAGTGCTGGACATGTGTTTATTTGACCACAACATTTTATTGGGTCCTGGTGTCTCAATTTAGTGTGATTGATTAACGAGAAGAGAGAGAGCCCAAAAAAAAAAAAAAAAAAAGTTCTAAGTCTTATCCTCCTATATATTCAGACATAGCTTGGGGATAGCATTTATGCAGGGGGCATTTATGCACACTTTATCCAAGTACAGTTTATCAAAGTACTGGCAGTTATAACATGGCAGTTAGACAGGGCAGGAGACAGGTAAGACATTTATATACATTTACTCCCTGTACATTTGGAGTACAACAAATATATACCATATGCATTTGTGTAATTTTAATCCTGGCCGCTGCATTCACACACATCCACCGCCCTGGCATTAACTCTCTACACTCCATCCACATTGGCCCCTCGCTTCTTTCCTCTCCTATGTATAGCACTCATGCTCTTTTCACGTTGTTAAACTGCACAGATCCAGTCAGTCCCACCATTCAACATCAGAGACGCTCTCACAAATCACTTAACCATCTGCTCACTCTTTCTATCCTCCTTCTCCTAGTCGCAGGAGACATTGCTCCAAACCCTGGTCCCCCATGTTATAGAAAGTCAAACCTCCCGACTGCTACACTCAGAAACCCCTCTAATCTTATTAATATTCCCTGCATGCCATCTGTCTCTCTTAATTGTGCACTTTGGAATTCTCGCTCAGTGTGTAACAAACTCTCCTTCATTCATGACTTTTTCCTTTCTAATTCTCTTAACCTCCTGGCTCTTACTGAAACCTGGATCCAGCAGTCAGACACTACCGCTGCTGCTGCTCTTTCATACGGGGGGCTTCACTTCTCTCATTCCCCAAGATCAGACAATAGAGCTGGTGGAGGCGTTGGTCTGCTCCTATCACCAAAATGTACCTTTCAGGTTATCCCTCAAGTACCCTCACTTGTCTTCCCTTCTTTTGAGGTCCATGCCATCAGACTCTACACCCCCTTCTCCATGCGAGTGGCGGTGGTGTATCGTCCTCCCGGCCCCTCCCATCAGTTCCTGGATCATTTTGCCACTTGGCTTCCACATTTTCTCTCCTGTGACATCCCTACCCTCATCATGGGTGATTTCAACATCCCCATTGCTCTTCCCCTCTCACCATCTGCTACTCACCTTTTATCTCTAACCTCCTCATTTGGCCTTTCGCAGCTTACTAATTCTCCAACGCATGAAGACGGAAACTCCCTCGACTTGGTCTTCTCTCGGCTTTGTGCAGTGGATGATTTTGCAAACTCCCCTCTCCCGCTCTCTGACCACAATCTTCTTTCATTCTCTATCAAGAACTGCCATGCTGCTCAGGTCACCCCCACTGTCCATACTTATAGAAACATACAGGCCATTAACACCCAGAAACTTATGAAGAACTTGCAGTCTTCATTGGCCCCTATCTCCTCCCTCTCCTGTCCTGATTCTGCATTGAAGCATTACAATGAAACACTTCAAAGTGCCCTGGATGAATTTGCACCCCCTATAAATAGAACACCACAACGCAGACGGCGACAACCCTGGCACACGGTGCAAACACGTTTCCTGCAGCGGTGCTCCAGGTGCGCCGAACGTCTGTGGAGAAAATCCAATCTACCCGAAGATTTCATCCATTTTAAGTTTATGCTTAGAACATACAACACTGCCCTTCACCTCTCCAAACAAACCTATTTCAACACCCTCATCACCTCACTGTCCAATAACCCGAAACGTCTCTTTGACACTTTTCATTCTCTACTCAATCCAAGAGTACAGGCCCCAACCACGGAGCTCTGAGCTGACGATCTGGCCAATTACTTCAAAGAAAAAATTGACCAGATCCGACAGGAAATTATCTCCCAATCACCTCATACCATGCACTGTCCTCCCTCCCCCACTGCATCGAACTCACTCTCTGATTTTGAACCAGTCACAGAAGAAGAAGTAAGCAGGCTCCTTGCATCTTCTCGCCCAACTACTTGCACCAGTGACCCATTTCCGTCACAGCTCCTTCAGTCCCTTTCCCCTGCTGTCACCCCTCACCTAACTAAAATATTTAACCTTTCTCTCTCTTCTGGTATTTTTCCCTTCTCATTTAAGCATGCCATCATACATCCACTACTTAAAAAACCATCCCTCGACCAAAACTGTGCCGCTAACTATAGACCTGTCTCTAATCTTCCCTTCATCTCTAAACTCCTGGAACGCCTGGTCCACTCCCGTCTTATCCGCTATCTCTCAGAAAACTCTCTTCTCAACCCTCTCCAATCCGGTTTCCGCTCTTTACACTCCACTGAAACTGCCCTCACTAAAGTCTCTAATGATCTGCTAACAGCTAAATCAAATGGTCACTACTCCATGCTAATTCTCTTGGATCTCTCTGCAGCATTCGACACTGTGGATCATCAGCTCCTCCTCACTATGCTCCGTTCCATTGGCCTCAAGGATACCGTTCTCTCCTGGTTCTCCTCCTATCTCTCCGACCGCTCCTTTACTGTATCTTTTGCCAGTTCCTCCTCCTCTCATCTTCCCCTTACTGTTGGGGTCCCCCAAGGATCGGTTCTAGGTCCCCTCCTCTTCTCCTTGTACACTGCCCCTATTGGTCAAACAATCAGTAGATTTGATTTCCAGTACCATCTCTATGCTGATGACACCCAATTATACGCTTCTTCTCCTGACATCACGCCAGCCTTTCTAGAAAACACCGGCGATTGTCTAAACGCTGTGTCTAATATCATGTCCTCACTATATCTGAAACTGAACCTGTCAAAGACTGAACTCCTGGTGTTTCCTCCCTCTACTAATGTACCTATACCCGACATTGCCATTTCTGTGTGTGGTTCCACTATTACTCCCCAGCAACAGGCCCGCTGTCTTGGGGTCATACTTGATTCCGAGCTTTCCTTTGCCCCCCACATTCGATCACTGGCTCGCTCTTGTCATCTGCACCTCAAAAACATTTCTAGAATTCGACCTTTTCTTACCTTTGACTCTGCAAAAACTCTTACTGTTTCTCTTATTCATTCTCGTCTCGACTATTGTAACTCTCTTCTAATCGTTCTCCCTCTTACCAAACTCTCCCCCCTCCAATCTGTCTTGAATGCTGCAGCCAGGATCATATTCCTCACCAATCGTTACACCGATGCCTCTACCTTGTGCCAGTCATTACACTGGCTACCCATCCACTCCAGAATTCAGTATAAACTTATTACCCTCACTCACAAAGCCCTCCATGGCTCAGCACCACCCTACATCTCCTCCCTTGTTTCAGTATACCACCCTACCCGCGCCCTCCGTTCTGCTGATGACCTGAGATTAGCATCCTCAATAGTCAGAACCTCCCACTCCCGTCTCCAAGACTTTACACGTGCCGCGCCAATTCTTTGGAATGCACTTCCCAGGTCAATACGATTAGTCCCCAATCCCCACAATTTTAAGCGTGTCCTGAAAACGCATTTATTCAGACTGGCCTACCACCCCAACACATTAACCTAATCTATCCCTGTGTGGCAGAGCCAAAAGTTTTACCATAACCAGGTTCCCCGCATCATGTTCCCACATGCTTTATGCCTCCATTAGCCCTCTGTGTCTGTACTGTTACACACTTAATATTATGACTGGTCCATACAATCAGGGTAACTGTTACCACCCACCTTTCGTGTCTCCCTCTTTCCTCATAGACTGTAAGCTTGCGAGCAGGGCCCTCTTTCCTCTTGGTATTTGTTATAATCTACTGTATGTGATTATTGTTATGCTGTAATGTCTATTGTCTGTACAAATCCCCTCTGAATTGTAAAGTGCTGCGGAATATGTCGGCGCTATAAAAATAAAATTTATTATTATTATTATTATTATGACGCCATCCTAAGCATGAGCATCCCACTTATGCGTCTGCTCATGCAAACTTTGACGCACCTTAAGGAGCAGGCGTCTGCAGCCAATGTTGATGAGGAGGAAGAGGAGGAGGGAATCCTTGGTGACATTCAGCCATTGTCTGCTCAGGGACCTCTCCTGGACGAGGTGGAGGAAGAAGAGGAGGAGGAGGATGATGATGGGGATGATTACTTAGGGGAGGAGGATGCATCTCGTGGGGCAAGTGAAAATGTTGGCGTGGCAAGGTCTGGTACAGGGTTTGTGCGTGACTGGAGGGATGTGGATTTGCCAGAAAGTGCTCCTCCAACCAGCACTCGCAGTGCATCATTGACACCGGGAACATTGGCCCACATGTCAGATTATGCCTTGCAGATCCTAAAAAGGGACCCCCGCATTGCCAAAATGATGAACGATGACGACTACTGGTTGGCCAGCATCCTGGGTCCACGCTATAAAGGCAAATTACAAAACATCATGCCACAGGAGAACCTTGACCTAATATTGGCTAACAAACAAGCAACTCTGGTAAATCGGTTGCTTGAGGCATTCCCAGCACAAACAAGCAGCGGTGATGGTTCTCACACGAGCCGTACGGGCCGGGGGCAGCTTGGCAGAGGTGTTCGTGGTGCACACAGCAGAAGTGGCGTTGGAGACAGGGGTTTCATGACAATGTTGTGGACTGATTTTTCAAGTACCGCTCACACAACTGGTAATACTGCATCGATGGAAAGTGACAGGAGACAGCAGTTGTCAACTATGGTTACAAACTACTTTTCCTCCCATATTGATGTTCTCCCACACAGGTCATTCCCCTTTGACTATTGGGCCGCTAAACTGGACACCTGGCCTGAATTGGCACAATATGCCTTACAGGAGCTCGCTTGCCCAGCTGCAAGTGTGCTATCGGAAAGAGTCTTCAGTGCAGCTGGATCAATCCTGACAGAAAAAAGGACCCGTCTGTCAACCCAAAATGTGGATGATCTAACCTTCATTAAAATGAACCATGCATGGGTTTCCAAGGATTTTGTCCCACCTTCCCCTGATGACACATAGGGTGACAGAAAAATGGCTTGCTTTGGTCCACCTCTTCCTGGGACTTGACCTATTTCGCTTTTTGCATCAGCTGAATGTCCAACATCAACATATGCCACTTTCTAAAGCTCCCTAACTGTGCTGCCTCCCCCCCCCATGGCCGTGGTCACCACCTAGTGCACGACACCCTGCGAGTGCCGTTGCCCTGGACAGGTGGGTAGGCCGACTCTTGGGCGCGGGCACTGGCACAGGGTCCCTTATAGTGCAATCAAGTGTCTCTGACGGTGGTGGTGCACACCCGCCATCAGACACACCGCCGTACTATGTGGGGCCCAGTGCCAGTACCGACGCCCACGAGTGGGCCCCCCTTGCTTGGGCAGGGCCCCAGCATTTGCAATCTTTACCTCTCCCTGCTCCTCCACTATGTAGTCTGGGCCGTCAAATCCATACTGTGCCTGACACCGTCTGAGCCTGCCTCCTGATGTATAGACATATATTTTGAATGTGTACGCTATCCATACATGTTATCCGGGGATACGGTACCCTTTCTCACCTTTGTGCAATCACGTGCAATCCATACTGGGCCTAACACCGTCTGAGCCTGCCTCCTGAGACATATATTTTGAATGTGTACGCTATCCATACATGTTATCCAGGGATACGGTACCCTTTCTAACCTTTGTGCAATCACGTGCAATCCATACTGGGCCTAACACCATCTGAGCCTGCCTCCTGATGTATAGACATATATTTTGAATGTGTACGCTATCCATACATGTTATCCGGGGATACGGTACCCTTTCTCACCTTTGTGCAATCACGTGCAATCCATACTGGGCCTAACACCGTCTGAGCCTGCCTCCTGATGTATAGACATATATTTTGAATGTGTACGCTATCCATACATGTTATCCGGGGATACGGTACCCTTTCTCACCTTTGTGCAATCACGTGCAATCCATACTGGGCCTAACACCGTCTGAGCCTGCCTCCTGATGTATAGACATATATTTTGAATGTGTACGCTATCCATACATGTTATCCGGGGATACGGTACCCTTTCTCACCTTTGTGCAATCACGTGCAATCCATACTGGGCCTAACACCGTCTGAGCCTGCCTCCTGATGTATAGACATATATTTTGAATGTGTACGCTATCCATACATGTTATCCGGGGATACGGTACCCTTTCTCACCTTTGTGCAATCACGTGCAAGCCATACTGGGCCTAACACCATCTGAGCCTGCCTCCTGACGTATTGACATATATTTTGAATGTGTACGCTATCCATACATGTTATCCGAGGATACGGTACCCTTTTTCACCTTTGTGCAATCATGTGTAATCCATACTGGGCGTGAGAACGGCTGGCGAGCTGTTAAGCAAGCTACAGCACCTGTGGTTTGCACACGTAAGTTTTTCATTTTTTCAGGAATGACGGTTAGGCCTAATTCCGGAACTGCGGTTGACCTGCACTTACTGGGAAATCATCGTTCGCGGGTAATAATTGTAATCAGTGATCCCCATCACTAACGTTGTTCAGCGGTTTATCTGCACCTGTAAGCGACAAACGCTGGCCTTTTCAGTGTAGCGCACAGGCAGCCACGGACATGTAAGGGCATGACACACCAGTTATTGGCCAATCTCATGTGCCAGAGCCTCACGTGTCCCTCTAGTAAGCCAGACTCGGACCGCGGGGCATGACGGAGTCTCGTTCGTTAACGGAATTAAGCTTGCAATGTGTGCATCTTTTCTGTAGCTGGCATGGTTGAGGTTTCCCAGGTGGAGTCGAATTTAACCGTAGGCTCCACTCCTGGTGGTGCCCTTCTGGACATTCCTTTAAGGTTCAGCTTTGCAACCATACTGCCCACGTAAAACAAACACTTTGCCTTCATGAATGCTGTTTGGAGGGTCATAACTCGTGGGAATAACGCCGCCCAATCAGTTAACCTGCTAGAGAGATCCTTCGTTGCTCCCAAGCATGACATCACACTCCCTAGGAGGAAGGTAATGCCACTGTGGCGACCGTACTCCTGGGGGCGACACAAGTGCACTGATGCCCAGCCACTGCTCGATGAATCTGCTGGTACATTGACCCAGACCACTACATTCCCCTCGCACGCTACACGGCCTGAATCTGACCCTGATGAAACTCAGGTTACCCTTCCCATATACAGTTCCATCTTACACGGTGACAAAGAGGAAGCTGCAGATGAAAGTGCAGGTTCGGCCCACCCGCCATCAGACACACCACTGTACTATCAGGGGCCCTGTGCCAGTGCCGTCGCCAACGAGTGGGCCCCCCCTGCTTGCTCAGGATCACAGCACTTGCAAGGTTGAAATACTGTGCAGTGAGATGGAAGATGGAGACGACGAGGAGTCCAGACTAGTACAGGGATTCCCTAGCGAGGAGACTTATTTGATTGTTTTCAATGTTGGGACAGCAATTTTTGGGGAGCACTATACTCTGGAGAATAATAGATGGGGCCCCCCATACACTGGAACATTCCAAAGGTGGACATCAGACACTGGAGCAGCATTTACAGGGCCCATTATACCCTAGAGCATTAGAAATGGGGCCTATTATGTTTGGAGCATTATTTGGGCCCATAAGACAGTGGAGCTTCATCCATGGGGACCAACATATACTGTAGCATTATGTGGAGCTCATCATATACTGTTTCAAACATTATATGGGACCAATGATTCTGTATGGAGAAATAGATGGGCCTCGTCATGAGATGTAAAAAGTGAAGTATTTTTCATTGTACTATACCGCTATTTCTCTGCCGTATCGGAGCATGATGAGTTGTGGTATGTGTTAAATGGGCGCTCTTTCGCCCAGGGCACATGAAAACCTGGAGCCAGCCCTACCCCCCCACAACTTTAGCCAAATAACCCCCATTTTTCAGTGCGTAACTTGTATTATGAATAGTGTTGAGCATTCCGATACCGCAAGTATCGGGTATCGGCTGATATTAGCTGTATCGGAATTCCGATACTTAGTTCCGATACTTTTTTCATATCGAATACCGGAATCGGAAGTTCCCATAATGCTAGGAGCCCGCTCGATTTGATTCAGCCAATGGGGATCCTCAGAAGTGTGGGCATATCCTGTTAGGCATGTAGGCATGTTAACTACTGGCATGGCTGTGATTGGCTGCTGAAATGACATCATGATGCACTATAAAAAGCGCTGCAGCCGCCATTTCTGGTCACTCTGCTGTAAATTCAGTTAGGGACAGGCTGCTGTTTAAGACTGTGAGGGACAGTTAGAAATAGCGATTCCACAAAACATATAGTGCTTAACCCAGGCTACATAAACCACCACTGTAGCTTGCTTTTCCCTAGCAGCGCTGTTTTCACAGCTGTCTGCAAGGGCTGTGTGAGTGCAGACCCACGCTGTGTAGTGTGTCCTGCAGGCACGTCTGCTTGTAAGCCGGCCAGCGTGTGTCTCTGCCTCATACACATTTTTCTTTTATTGCTGCTTTTTTTTTCTCCTGTATAGTGTGCTTCCATACGTATCCATATACGTTGGTTGCAAACACTAAAGGAGTGGACAGCGGAGCCTTTCAGCAGCCTTTCAGTGCTATAGCCCATTTCTCTGCACTGTTTTTGGCTGTCTGATAGGTCTCTCTGTGTGTGAGTGCAGCTCACGTTGCAGTGTGTTCTACAGCCACAACTAGCTGTAGTCCGCTCAGCGTGCGTCACTGCCTCATACATAGTCCTTTTTTTGCAGCTAATTTAGCCAGATTTTTGCTCCTATATTTGTGTGCTTCCAACCGCATCCATTGTCATTGGTTGGTCGCAAACACTATATAGGATTAGATAGAGGAGCCTTTTTGCTGGCTTGTGCCCTTCAGGGCCAGCCAGGCTAGTATCACCCTATTTTTTGGAGCCTCATCAATTGCATTGTAGGTTAGCTTTAGAGTTGAGCGAAACGGGTCGAAAAAATTCAAAAGTCGCCGACTTTTGGCAAAGTCGGGTTTCATGAAACGAAACCCGACCCTAGGATGAGGTCGGCCACGAGGTCGGCGACTTACGCGCCAAAGTCGCGTTTCAAAAGTTTGTTTTGCGCTCTTTTTCAGCCAATCAGGATCCACGGACACTGTGGGCAACGTGATGACCTAGGCACGGGTCACCACCATCTTTCAGAAGGGCATGCAAGTGATTGGCTTGCTTTGGTGGGCATCACAGGGGGTATAAAAGGGCGTGCACGCCGACCGCCATCTTACTTCTGCCGATCTTAGTATAGGGAGAGGTTGCTGCTGATTCTGTAGGGAGAGCGTTAGGCAGGGAAGAAGACAAAAAAACTGCTTCTGCTGCTAGCGATTTGGCCTGCACAACACACAAGTCACTGTGTGTGCAGTGCAAGGGGAGGCTATATTGTGGTGTATCAGTGGTGTTGGTTGTTGGGCTGCCTTTTAAGGCTTCCTGACACGCTGGCATTGCTGTTTACCCACTGCTCCGCAAACTGCTTTTTTAAAAGCAATCCAATCTCCCTTATCCTCTAGTCACTTTTGTCACAGCTGTGCCATCGAGCGTGTCACATAGCGCTCAGATATCAGTGGGCCTCACACAATCCACAAGTGTCCAGTGTCCAAAAGTGTACGCAGAGATTCAAAATCTCCATTATCCTCTCGTCACTTTGGTCACAGGCAGCTGTGCCATCGAGCGTGTCACATAGTGCTCAGATATCAGTGGGCCTCACACAATCCACAAGTGTCCAGTGTCCAAAAGTGTACGCAGAGATTCAAAATCTCCATTATCCTCTCGTCACTTTGGTCACAGGCAGCTGTGCCATCGAGCGTGTCACATAGCGCTCAGATATCAGTGGGCCTCATACAATCCACAAGTGTCCAGTGTCCAAAAGTGTACGCAGAGATTCAAATTCTCCATTATCCTCTTGTCACTTTGGTCACAGGCAGCTGTGCCATCGAGCGTGTCACATAGCGCTCAGATATCAGTGGGCCTCACACAATCCACAAGTGTCCAGTGTCCAAAAGTGTACGCAGAGATTCAAAATCTCCATTATCCTCTCGTCACTTTGGTCACAGGCAGCTGTGCCATCGAGCGTGTCACATAGCGCTCAGATATCAGTGGGCCTCACACAATCCACAAGTGTCCAGTGTCCAAAAGTGTACGCAGAGATTCAAAATCTCCATTATCCTCTCGTCACTTTGGTCACAGGCAGCTATGCCATCGAGCGTGTCACATAGCGCTCAGATATCAGTGGGCCTCACACAATCCAAAAGTGTCCACTGTCCACAAGTGTGTGCAGAAATTCTAAATCTCCCCTGTCCTATAGACACCTTGTACCTTGTTTTACATTACTATATAGTTTGTTGGATTTTGTCTACATTTCTACCAAAAATGAGGAAGGCTGGTGGAAGAGGCCGTGGAATTGGGAGGGGGTTGGCAGCTGGTAATGATGGTGTTGGTGGTGGATCTGATGGTAGTGGCAAGAGCAAAATAGGACCGAATGCAGGAGGTGCTGACCCTGCGTCATCGTCTGGCTACATAAGGCCTCGAACGCTTAGTTTTCTAGGAGTTGGCAAACCGCTTTTAAAGGCAGAGCATCAGGAAAAAGTTTTGTCTTACATTGCTGACTCAGCCTCCAGCTCTATCGCCTCCTCTTCTTCAGTTGTAAAAAGTAAAAGCACTGAGTCGTCATTGGAGGCTCATGTTCATGAACCACACCTTTCCTTGTGTCCTTCACCCCAACCAAGATTGAAGGATGACGCAGGCCATACTACTGATTACTCCATGGAGCTGTTTTCACATACCATGCCTGGATTATCAAGTCAAATGGTGAATTACCCAGGCCAAGATGAATCTGACATGGAGTGCACTGATGCACAGCCGCTGATGGATGATTCTGCTGGTACATTCACTCAGAGCACTACATTGTCCTCGCAGTGTACAGAGCCAGATTTTGACCCTGATGAGACTCAGGTGCCCCTTCCCGCACACTATACCACCATACACGGTGACACAGAGAAAGGTGCACATGACATAGAAGAGGAGGTGATGGATGACCCAGTTGTTGACCCAGATTGGCATCCATTGGGGGAAGAGGGTGCTGCTTCCAATAGCTCAGATGAGGAGCATCCACAGCAGGCATCGACATCGCAACAGCTGTTATCTGGCAGGCCCGGAGCACTCCAAAGACAGGTTCCAAACATCAAAAGAGTTGCTGGACAGCTTGTCCAGAGGGTCAAAAGATCACAGCGTGCTAGGCCGCAAAATGTCTGCCAAAGTAGGAAGAGTGCAGTGTGGCACTTTTTTGAACAAAATCCTCATGATCAGGCCAAGGTTATCTGTAAGAAGTGCGCAAAGACCTTTAGCCGAGGGAAAAATCTGAAAAATTTGAATACCAGTTGCATGCTTAGACATTTAACCAGCATGCACTTGCAAGCGTGGACACAACACCAAACCTCAAGTGCCACATGTGCAACTGATCACAAAGAAGGTAGTCAGCAACGCTACATTGTTTCCCCCACTGTAAGCCCACCGGTTAGCACAGCAGCAAATGTTGAGGTGTCGTTGCAAGGCCACAGCAGTCAGGGAATCCCACTGTTATATCAACGAAAGACTGATTCTAGGCCATCAGAAAGAACACCAACTCCATCACCATCATCAACCCTCTCTCAGTCCGCCCTGTCCACCGCTACTTCCACCATATGCAGCTCTCAAGTCCAGCTCACCCTCCCAGACACTATGAGTAGGTCAAGAAAGTACTCAGTCTCTCATCCGCGTACACTGGGTTTGAATGCCCACATTGCCAAACTAATCTCGTTTGAGATGATGCCCTTTCGGTTGGTGGAAAGCACAGCTTTCCGCGAACTCATGGCCTATGCAGTACCACGCTATGACCTACCCAGTCGCCACTTCTTCTCTCGCAAAGCCATCCCAGCCCTCCACCATCATGTGAAAGACCGCATTGTCCATGCACTCAAGCAGTCAGTGAGCGGAAAGGTGCACCTCACAACTGATGCATGGTCCAGTCGGCATGGCCAGGGCCGTTACGTGTCCATCACTGTGCACTGGGTTAATGTGGTGGATGCAGGGTCCACAGGGGACAGCGGTGGTGGGACAGTGCTGCCTAGCCCACGGTATAGGAAACAGTTGGCTGTAGGCGTTCGACCCTCCTCCTCCTCCAGAAGCGAAAGCTCGTCCACAGAGCGCAGTCGTACGAGCACTCCATCTGCAGCTGCCACTGTTGCACACGATGTGTCCCCCTATCGAGCAGCTAGTGGAAAGCGTCAGCAGGCTGTGTTGCAGATGATGTGTTTGGGCGACAGACACACCGCCGAGGTGCTGGCCGAGTACTTGAAGCGACAAACTGAGTCATAGCTGGGCAGTGTACATCTTGAGGCAGGCAAGGTAGTTAGTGATAACGGCCGTAATTTTGTGGCAGCCATAGCCCTTTCTAAACTCAGCCACATACCTTGCTTGGCTCACACCTTGAACCTGGTGGTGCAGTGCTTCCTCAAAAATTATCCGGAGTTAACAGCCCTGCTCCAGAAGGTGCGAAGACTGTGCGCGCACATCCGCCGGTCGCCTGTACACTCCGTTCGTATGCAGAAGCTGCAGCGATTGCTCCACCTTCCCAACCACCGCCTCATTATCGACATTGCAACAAGGTGGAACTCCACCCTGCACATGGTGGAGCGGCTGTGCGAGCAGAGGCAGGCCATAATGCATTTGTGGGAGGATACACGGCCAGGTACTTTGAGAGCAGACAGGGAGTTGACAGGCGTGCAGTGGTCGAAGCTGAAAGACCTTTGTAAAGTCCTTCAGTGTTTTGAGGAATGCACACGGCTGGTAAGCGCAGACGACGCCATCCTAAGCATGAGCATCCCACTTATGCGTCTGCTCATGCAAACTTTGACGCACCTTAAGGAGCAGGCGTCTGCAGCCAATGTTGATGAGGAGGAAGAGGAGGAGGGAATCCTTGATGACATTCAGCCATTGTCTGCTCAGGGACCTCTACTGGACGAGGTGGAGGAAGAAGAGGAGGAGGAGGAGGATGATGGGGATGATTACTTAGGGGAGGAGGATGCATCTCGTGGGGCAAGTGAAAATGTTGGCGTGGCAAGTTCTGGTACAGGGTTTGTGCGTGACTGGAGGGATGTGGATTTGCCAGAAAGTGCTCCTCCACCCAGCACTCGCAGTGCATCATTGACACCGGGAACATTGGCCCACATGTCAGATTATGCCTTGCGGATCCTAAAAAGGGACCCCCGCATTGCCAAAATGATGAACGATGACGACTACTGGTTGGCCAGCATCCTGGATCCACGCTATAAAGGCAAATTACAAAACATCATGCCACAGGAGAACCTTGACCTAATATTGGCTAATAAACAAGCAACTCTGGTAAATCGGTTGCTTGAGGCATTCCCAGCACACAGCAGCGGTGATGGTTCTCACACGAGCCGTACGGGCCGGGGGCAGCTTGGCAGAGGTGTTCGTGGTGCACACAGCAGAAGTGGCGTTGGAGACAGGGGTTTCATGACAATGTTGTGGACTGATTTTTCAAATACCGCTCACACAACTGGTAATACTGCATCGATGGAAAGTGACAGGAGACAGCAGTTGTCAACTATGGTTACAAACTACTTTTCCTCCCATATCGATGTTCTCCCACACAGGTCATTCCCCTTTGACTATTGGGCCGCTAAACTGGACACCTGGCCTGAATTGGCCCAATATGCCTTACAGGAGCTCGCTTGCCCAGCTGCAAGTGTGCTATCGGAAAGAGTCTTCAGTGCAGCTGGATCAATCCTGACAGAAAAAAGGACACGTCTGTCAAACCAAAATGTGGATGATCTAACCTTCATTAAAATGAACCACGCATGGGTTTCCAAGGATTTTGTCCCACCTTCCTCTGATGACACATAGGGTGACAGAAAAATGGCTTGCTTTGGTCCACCTCTTCCTGGTACTTCACCTATTTCGCCTTTTGCATCAGCTGAATGTCCAACATCAACATATGCCACTTTCTAAAACTCTCTAACTGTGCTGCCTCCCCCCCATGGCCGGGGTAACCACCTAGCGCACGACACCGTGCGAGTGCCGTTGCCCTGGACAGGTGGGTAGACCGACTCTTGGGCGCGGGCACTGGCACAGGGTCCCTCATAGTGCAATCAAGTGTCTCTGACGGTGGTGGTGCACACCCGCCGTCAGACACACCGCTGTACTATGAGGGGCCCAGTGCCAGTACCGACGCCCACGAGTGGGCCCCCCTTGCTTGGGCAGGGCCCCAGCATTTGCAATCTTTACCTCTCCCTGCTCCTCCGCTGTGTAATCTGGGCCATCAAATCCATACTGTGCCTGACACCGTCTGAGGCTGCCTCCTGAGACATATATTTTGAATGTGTACGCTATCCATACATGTTATCCAGGGATACGGTACCCTTTCTAACCTTTGTGCAATGACGTGCAATCCATACTGGGCCTAACACCGTCTGAGCCTGCCTCATGCTGTATAGACATATATTTTGAATGTGTACGCTATCCATACATGTTATCCAGGGATACGGTACCCTTTCTAACCTTTGTGCAATGACATGCAATCCATACTGGGCCTAACACCGTCTGAGCCTGCCTCATGCTGTATAGACATATATTTTGAATGTGTACGCTATCCATACATGTTATCCAGGGATACGGTACCCTTTCTAACCTTTGTGCAATGACGTTCAATCCATACTGGGCCTAACACCGTCTGAGCCTGCCTCAACTGTATAGACATATATTTTGAATGTGTACGCTATCCATACATGTTAACAAGGGATACGGTACCCTTTCTAACCTTTGTGCAATCATGTGCAATCCATACTGGTCCTAACACCGTCTGAGCCTGCCTCATGCTGTATAGACATATATTTTGAATGTGTACGCTATCCATACATGTTATCCAGGGATACGGTACCCTTTCTAACCTTTGTGCAATCACGTGCAATCCATACTGGGCCTAACACCGTCTGAGCCTGCCTCATGCTGTATAGACATATATTTTGAATGTGTACGCTATCCATACATGTTATCCAGGGATACGGTACCCTTTCTAACCTTTGTGCAATGACGTGCAATCCATAATGGGCCTAACACCGTCTGAGCCTGCCTCATGCTGTATAGACATATATTTTGAATGTGTACGCTATCCATACATGTTATCCAGGGATACGGTACCCTTTCTAACCTTTGTGCAATGACGTGCAATCCATACTGGGCCTAACACCGTCTGAGCCTGCCTCATGCTGTATAGACATATATTTTGAATGTGTACGCTATCCATACATGTTATCCAGGGATACGGTACCCTTTCTAACCTTTGTGCAATGACGTGCAATCCATACTGGGCCTAACACCGTCTGAGCCTGCCTCATGCTGTATAGACATATATTTTGAATGTGTACGCTATTCATACATGTTATCCAGGGATACGGTACCCTTTCTAACCTTTGTGCAATCACGTGCAATCCATACTGGTCCTAACACCGTCTGAGCCTGCCTCATGCTGTATAGACATATATTTTGAATGTGTACGCTATCCATACATGTTATCCAGGGATACGGTACCCTTTCTAACCTTTGTGCAATCACGTGCAATCCATACTGGGCCTAACACCGTCTGAGCCTGCCTCATGCTGTATAGACATATATTTTGAATGTGTACGCTATCCATACATGTTATCCGGGGATACGGTACCCTTTCTAACCTTTGTGCAATCACGTGCAATCTATACTGGGCCTAACACCGTCTGAGCCTGCCTCATGCTGTATAGACATATATTTTGAATGTGTACGCTATCCATACATGTTATCCAGGGATATGGTACCCTTTCTAACCTTTGTGCAATGACGTGCAATCCATACTGGGCCTAACACCGTCTGAGCCTGCCTCATGCTGTATAGACATATATTTTGAATGTGTACGCTATCCATACATGTTATCCAGGGATACGGTACCCTTTCTAACCTTTGTGCAATGACGTGCAATCCATACTGGGCCTAACACCGTCTGAGCCTGCCTCATGCTGTATAGACATATATTTTGAATGTGTACGCTATCCATACATGTTATCCGGGGATACGGTACCCTTTCTAACCTTTGTGCAATCACGTGCAATCCATACTGGGCCTAACACCGTCTGAGCCTGCCTCATGCTGTATAGACATATATTTTGAATGTGTACGCTATCCATACATGTTATCCAGGGATACGGTACCCATTCTAACCTTTGTGCAATGACGTGCAATCCATACTGGGCCTAACACCGTCTGAGCCTGCCTCATGCTGTATAGACATATATTTTGAATGTGTACGCTATCCATACATGTTATCCAGGGATACGGTACCCTTTCTAACCTTTGTGCAATGACGTGCAATCCATACTGGGCCTAACACCGTCTGAGCCTGCCTCATGCTGTATAGACATATATTTTGAATGTGTACGCTATCCATACATGTTATCCAGGGATACGGTACCCTTTCTAACCTTTGTGCAATCACGTGCAATCCATACTGGGCCTAACACCGTCTGAGCCTGCCTCATGCTGTATAGACATATATTTTGAATGTGTACGCTATCCATACATGTTATCCGGGGATACAGTACCCTTTCTAACCTTTGTGCAATCACGTGCAATCCATACTGGGCCTAACACCGTCTGAGCCTGCCTCATGCTGTATAGACATATATTTTGAATGTGTACGCTATCCATACATGTTATCCAGGGATACGGTACCCTTTCTAACCTTTGTGCAATCACGTGCAATCCATACTGGGCCTAACACCGTCTGAGCCTGCCTCATGCTGTATAGACATATATTTTGAATGTGTACGCTATCCATACATGTTATCCAGGGATACGGTACCCTTTCTAACCTTTGTGCAATCACGTGCAATCCATACTGGGCCTAACACCGTCTGAGCCTGCCTCATGCTGTATAGACATATATTTTGAATGTGTACGCTATCCATACATGTTATCCGGGGATACGGTACCCTTTCTAACCTTTGTGCAATGACGTGCAATCCATACTGGGCCTAACACCGTCTGAGCCTGCCTCATGCTGTATAGACATATATTTTGAATTTGTACTCTATCCATACATGTTATCCAGGGATACGGTACCCTTTCTAACCTTTGTGCAATGACGTGCAATCCATACTGGGCCTAACACCATCTGAGCCTGCCTCATGCTGTATAGACATATATTTTTTTAATGTGTACGCTATCCATAATGTTATCCAGGGATACGGTACCCTTTCTAACCTTTGTGCAATCACGTGCAATCCATACTGGGCCTAACACCGTCTGAGCCTGCCTCATGCTGTATAGACATATATTTTGAATGTGTATGCTATCCATACATGTTATCCAGGGATACGGTACCCTTTCTAACCTTTGTGCAATGACGTGCAATCCATACTGGGCCTAACACCGTCTGAGCCTGCCTCATGCTGTATAGACATATATTTTGAATGTGTACGCTATCCATACATGTTATCCAGGGATACGGTACCCTTTCTAACCTTTGTGCAATCACGTGCAATCCATACTGGGGCTAACACCGTCTGAGCCTGCCTCATGCTGTATAGACATATATTTTGAATGTGTACGCTATCCATACATGTTATCCGGGGATACGGTACCCTTTCTAACCTTTGTGCAATGACGTGCAATCCATACTGGGCCTAACACCGTCTGAGCCTGCCTCATGCTGTATAGACATATATTTTGAATGTGTACGCTATCCATACATGTTATCCAGGGAAACGGTACCCTTTCTAACCTTTGTGCAATCACGTGCAATCCATACTGGGCGTGAGAACGGCTGGCGAGCTGTTAAGCAAGCTACAGCACCTGTCCAGACAAGTACAGGGATTCCCTAGAGAGGAGACTTATTTGATTGTTTTCAATGTTGGGACAGCAATTTTTGGGGAGCACTATACTCTGGAGAATGATAGATGGGGCCCACCATACACTGGAACATTCCCAAGGTGGACATCAGACACTGGAGCAGCATTTACAGGGCCCATTATACACTAGAGCATTAGAAATGGGGCCCATTATGTTTGGAGCATTATTTGGGCCCATAAGACAGTGGAGCTTCATCCATGGGGACCAACTTATACTGTAGCATTATGTGGAGCTCATCATATACTGTTTCAAACATTATATGGGACCAATGATTCTGTATGGAGAAATAGATGGGCCTCGTCATGAGATGTAAAAAGTGAGGTATTTTTCATTGTACTATACCGCTATTTCTCTGCCGTATCGGAGCATGATGAGTTGTGGTATGTGTTAAAGGGGCGCTCTTTCACCCAGGGCACATGAAAACCTGCAGCCAGCCCTCCCCCCCCCCACAACTTTAGCCAAATAACCCCCATTTTTCAGTGCGTAACTTGTATTATGAAGTTAATTAAGGTTGACAAGCTTAAGTAAGAAGAATTGATGCTTTTGGCATTCAAATGGGCACTGTAGGTGTGTTTCCTGTCCTCCTCTCACTGCCGACTTTTATTCCCCATTGACTTACATTGGGTTTCGTGTTTCGGGACGACCCCGACTTTTCCCTATAATCGGACGATCTTGCTCGACCCGACTTTTGGAAAAGTTGGGTTTCATGAAACGAAACGCGACCCTAAAAAACCAAAAGTCGCTCAACTCTAGTTAGCTTCCTGCATGGTAATCGCTCCAAAAAGTTTGTGATACTATAGCTTTCAAACTTTGGTCACATCCTTTCCTTTCCCCCCACCCAAAAAAAAGGAAATAAAGTTCACCAAACACTCCACTTTACAGTTGTCTAGGCCACATTAGATCATATTAAAGTGTAGTACACACTCTTAGCCAAATTAGTGTTTCTTATACTGGTTAGCAGGTGTTCAGGAATAAGAACACTAAGCCACCCCTTTTTTACTTTTCTGCCTATCTTTATCAGTCTACTAAGATGAAGAAGGCAGGGAGTAAGGCACGTGGTCGTGGCCGTGGAGTTTCAGCAGGGAGAGGACGGGGGGATTCAGCAGGGAGAGGACGTGGGGATTCGGTATCTGCTGCGGCCACCAGTGACCCGGCATCCCCCACTTTTACCAGGCAACAGTCCTTCATGCGCAGCTTTGTAGGACCTCGCCGTACCCCACTGCTGCGTGACGAACAAATTGAAGCCGTTGTCGGATGGATGGCAGCTAACGCATCCACTTCAATGACTTCCGCATCCTCCCAAGGCCAGAGCACTGAAGAGCAACCATCTGTCTCTTCACCATCTGCCAAATTGCCCAGGCAGTCTGAGAGCCCTGGACAGGAGCCATCTCAATCTTTACTTCTGTTCTCAGAATCTGTTGGCTTGGAAAGAGGTGGCCAGCCAAGCAGCATTCTAGAGCGTGAAGAAGAGGGAGTATGCAATGATGCGCAACTGCTTTGTCCCTCTGAATCTGAAGAGGCGGGTGGGCCAGTGCCTATGGTCAGCACACCTCAGTATGCATCAGATGATGATGAGACTCAGTTGCCAATTTCTGGTGCGTACGGTGCTGGCGAGACAACCCAGGACCAGCCGGTGCTTGAAGAGGGGAGTGAAGATGATGAGGTCCTTGACCCATCATGGCGTCAGCCACAGGAAGGTGGTGGGAGCAGCTCTGAGGAAAAGATTCCCCGAACAGCCAAAAGAGGAGGGAGAGGGCGGGGGCAGACTTGGTTGCCTGTAGCCTCCACTTTGGCACCCGTGAGGAGCAATCCTCTTCCAAAACACAAAACGGGCGCTCCCAGGACTTGCAGTGCGTGGTCTTTTTTTGACACAGTTGCAGATGACATTTGCTTTGTCAAATGCAAGCTGTGTCATCAGAAAGTGAAACGAGGGAAAAATGTGACCAACCTCAATACCACAAATATGTGGAAACATGTGCGTACCAAGCACGAGGTGGAGTTACACAGACACACTGAAGATGTAGGCCAACCTTCAGCAGCACCTACCACCTCTTCAGCTCGTGTTGGGGCCTCTTCCTCCAGCTCACACACAGCTGGTTCGGCTTCCTCACTGGAACGCCATGGAAGAACCACTGCCACTGTTGTCCAGAGACCCAGTGAAATTCCACCCACTGAACCACGTTCGCAGTCATCAGCACACTCCCAGGCCACTCACCAGCAATCGGTAGCACAGGCATGGGAGAAAAAGCGGCCATACTCGGCAAACCATCCCCGAGCACTGGCTCTGAATGCCGGCATTGCCAAACTACTGGCCCTTGAGATGCTGTCATTCAGGCTGGTGGAGACTGACACCTTCCGGAACTTTATGTCATTGGCAGTTCCACAATACAATGTGCCCAGCCGCTTGTATTTCAGCAGGCAAGCTGTCCCTGCCCTGCAAAAGCATGTGGAGGGAAAAATTAAAAATGCGCTACTAAATGCCGTCAGTAGCAAGGTCCACCTGACCACCGATGCGTGGACCAGTAGCCATGGACAGGGATGATACCTTTCCCTCACTGCCCATTGGGTCAATGTTGTGGAGCCGGGTACAGATCTGGAGAGTGGCTCTGTACGTATTCTGCCAACTCCAAGGATTGCAGGAATGCAGTCTGTACATATTGAGTCCTCCTCCTACTCTAGTTCCTCGGAATCAGCACTGCGTGAGCCTGTTAGGCCAGATATGAGCACAGGTGTGGCCAAACGTCAACAGGCCGTCCTTAAATTAATTTCTTTGGGGAATCGGAGCCACACAGCACAGGAGCTCTCGAATGCCATCAAGCAGGAGAGCGATGTGTGGTTTGTGCCAGCGAATCTCCAGCCAGGTTTGGTAATGAGTGACAATGGCCGAAATCTAGTGGCAGCTCTGGGCCTAGGCAACCTCACTCACATACCATGTCTGGCACACGTGCTCAATTTGGTCGTGCAGAGCTTTCTGAGGGATTATCCGGATCTTGATGCACTGCTGCACAAGGTTCGCCTACAGTGTGCTCACTTGCGGCGTTCCAGCATGGCAAGATCGCGCATTGCATCTCTGCAACGCCGATTCCGCCTGCCAGAACATCGCATCATATGTGACCTCCCCACCAGGTGGAATTCAACGTTACATATGTTCGAGCGGTTGTGTGAGCAGCAGGCAGCAGTAATGGAGTACCAGCTGCATCAGGCGCAAACAAGTCGCACTGTGCGCCGGACACACTTCACCACCACTGAGTGGGCCACTATGAGGGTCATCTGCCAAGTTTTGCGTGCCTTCGATGACTCCACGCGGATGGCCAGTGCAGATGATGCACTAATCAGCATGACTGTCCCCCTCATCTGTCTGCTTCAAAAAACCTTACAAGCACTAAGTGAGGAGGTTTTTGAAGAGGTTGAGGATGAGGAGTCAGAAATGCCATCTGCTTCTGGCAAGTCTGCGCAACGTGCTTCCACACAAAGGCCCAGGCAGGGGACACTTAGTGAGGAGGATGACGAGGAGTCAATGGAGGAAGAGGAACACATCTCTCCAGAGGAGGGAGGTACACAAGGCTCTAGTAGTCAGTGTGTACAGCGAGGGTGGGGTGATGCTGAGCAGGTAGAGATGCTGCCTCAAGCTGGGGACAGCGTTTCCGGTCCAGTTGGCAGTCTGCAGCACATGGTTGATTTCATGCTGCAGTGCTTGTTAAATGACCGCCGCATCGCCAACATTCTCCACACGGCTGATTATTGGGTGTACACCCTCCTAGATCCTCGCTACTGGGACAACTTACAAAGCCTCATACCACAGTTGAACCGGGAGCGAAAAATGCGGGAGTACCAAGAAACACTTGTGCAGGCCATCATGTTCTCCATTCCCCCCACAAGTGTTGCTGGTAGTGCTTTTCAAAGCAGCCATGTGGGTAGAGGCAGTGGAGGAAGCTCTGCACAAAGAGGTAGCAGAGGCAGTGCCACAGGACAAGGCAAGGCCAGTATGGCCCAAATGTGGAAAAGTTTTGTGGGACCGCCACAAACGGCTACACCATCACAGACGGCTCCAGTCAGCAGGAGGCAACGTTTCTGTCAGATGGTGACAGACTACTTCTCGTGCCCTGTTAGTGTTCTCCCAGATGGCTCTTCCCCGTTCAACTATTGGGTCTCTAAGCTGGATACATGGCCAGAGCTTAGCCAGTATGCATTGGAGGTGCTGGCTTGCCCTGCTGCCAGTGTATTATCGGAACGTGTCTTTAGTGCTGCAGGTGGTGTGGTAACAGACCGTCGCACGCGACTGTCCGCCGATAATGTTGACCGGCTTACTTTTGTGAAAATGAACAAGGCCTGGATCTCACCTGAATTTGCCAGTCCTCTTCCAGAATAAATAATTGGCTGGCAACAGGATCCAGGTCTCCTGTTGTGTTCATGTTTCTATGACCTGAACTTTATTTCCTGGGCTACAGCAACGCCCGTTGTTGCTCAGAAGTGCTGTCCACACAGACAAAACACTCGCTCATGTGTAAGTGAGGTTCGGTAACGTCAGCTGATCCCCTGCTGTGTGTACGGCAAACTCTCCTGCTGCCTACAACTTCTGACTACCTCAGATTTAATATGTTCTCTGATTTGCCCTCTGTCTCCACTCTGTTTTGAGTATTTCCTCCGGCCTACAACACTGCCTGTTTCTGCTCTCAAGTGCCGTCTGCACAATCTACACTTGTTCCTGTGGTACCTGGGTCCTGTAACATCTGCTCATCTCCAGAGTTGAGCACGGCAATGTCTCCTGCTTTGTTTACATTCCCACTACTTGTAGTGGAAATGTGGACAGAGCAGGAGACATTGCCTGACTCACCTCTAGGGAGAAGCTGCTGTTACAGAACCCCAGTAACACAGGAACAAGTGTGGGTTGTGCAGACGGCATTTCAGAGCAGCAACTGGCGAGGTTGGAAGCCAGAGGAAATACTCGAAACAGAGTGAAGACAGAGGCCTAATTGGAGTACGTTGACAGTTAGTAGTAGTCTAGAAACAATCGCAAACTGCCACCAAGTAGGCCTCGGCCTACTAGCTGATTTTCCCTGGGCTCCGACACCGCCAGTTGGTGCTCAGAAGTGCTGTCCGTACAGACAAAACACTCGCTCATGTGTAAGTGGGGTTCGGTAACGTCAGCTGATCCCCTGCTGTGTGTATGGCAAAGTGTCCTGCTCCCTCCACAGTCAAACAACCTCAGATTTACACCTGGCTCCAAGTAGGCCTCGGCCTACTACCTGATTTTCCCTGGGCTCCGACAATGCCAGTTGTTGCTCAGAAGTGCTGTTCGCACAGACAAAACACTCGTTCATGTGTAAGTGGGGTTCGGTAACGTCAGCTGATCCCCTGCTGTGTGTACGGCAAACTCTCCTGCTGCCTACAACTTCTGACTACCTCTGATTTAATATGTTCTCTGATTTGCCCTCTGTCTCCACTCTGTTTTGAGTATTTCCTCCGGCCTACAACACTGCCTGTTTCTGCTCTCAAGTGCCGTCTGCACAATCCACACTTGTTCCTGTGGTACCTGGGTCCTGTAACATCTGCTCATCTCCAGAGTTGAGCACGGCAATGTCTCCTGCTTTGTCTACATTCCCACTACTTGTAGTGGAAATGTGGACAGAGCAGGAGACATTGCCTGACTCACCTCTAGGGAGAAGCTGCTGTTACAGAACCCCAGTAACACAGGAACAAGTGTGGGTTGTGCAGACGGCATTTCAGAGCAGCAACTGGCGTGGTTGGAAGCCAGAGGAAATACTCGAAACAGAGTGAAGACAGAGGCCTAATTGGAGTACGTTGACAGTTAGTAGTAGTCTAGAAACAATCGCAAACTGCCACCAAGTAGGCCTCGGCCTACTACCTGATTTTCCCTGGGCTCAGACACCGCCAGTTGGTGCTCAGAAGTGCTGTCCGCACAGACAAAACACTCGCTCATGTGTAAGTGGGGTTCGGTAACGTCAGCTGATCCCCTGCTGTGTGTATGGCAAAGTGTCCTGCTCCCTCCACAGTCAAACAACCTCAGATTTACACCTGGCTCCAAGTAGGCCTCGGCCTACTACCTGATTTTCCCTGGGCTCCGACACCGCCAGTTGTTGCTCGGAAGTGCTGTCCACACAGAAAAACACACTCGTTCATGTGAAAGTGGGGTTCGGTAACGTCAGCTGATCCCCTGCTGTGTGGAGGGCAAAGTGTCCTGCTCCCTCCAAAGTCAAAATACCTCAGCTTTACACCTGGCTCCTAGTAGGCCTCGGCCTGCACCATGATTGTCCCTGGCCTCCAACACCGCCAGTTGGTGCTCGGAAGTGCTGTCCACACAGAAAAACACACTCGTTCATGTGAAAGTGGGGATCAGTAACGTCAGCTGATCCCCTGCTGTGTGGAGGGCAAACTGCTGCTGCCTCCAAATTGTAACTACTTCAGATTTAAACATTCTCTGATTTGGCCTCTGTCTCCACTCTGTCTCTAGTATTTCCCCTGACCTCCAACACCACCAGTTCCTGCTCACAGTTGCCGTCCACGCATTCCACACTTGTTCCTGTGTTCCTGGAGTTCTGTAACATGAGCTGATCCCCCAATGTGTGTCCGGCACTGTCTCCTGCGCTGTCCACCTTCCCACTGCAAGTGGTGGGAATGTGGACAGAGCAGGAGACATTGGCAGACAAACATCAGGGGATCTGCTGACATTACAGAACACCAGTAACACAGGAACACGTGTGGATTGGGCAGACGGCTACTGTATGCATAAACTGGTGGTGTTGGTAGTCACGTGAAATCCTGGAAACAGAGTGGAGACAGATGCCTAATTGGAGCACGTTGACAGTCTGTTGTAGCCTACAAACAATCTAAAACTACCACCAAGTAGGCCTCGGCCTGCACCCTGGTTCTCCCTGGGCTCCAACAACGCTAGTTGGTGCTCAGAAGTGCTGTCCACACAGAAAAACACACTCGTTCATGTGAAAGTGGGGGTCAGTAACGTCAGCTGATCCCCTGCTGTGTGGAGGGCAAAGTGTCCTGCTCCCTCCAAAGTCAAAATACCTCAGCTTTACACCTGGCTCCTAGTAGGCCTCGGCCTGCACCATGATTGTCCCTGGGCTCCAACACCGCCAGTTGGTGCTTGGAAGTGCTGTCCACACAGAAAAACACACTCGTTCATGTGAAAGTGGGGTTCAGTAACGTCAGCTGATCCCCTGCTGTGTGGAGGGCAAACTGCTGCTGCCTCCAAATTGTAACTACTTCAGATTTAAACATTCTCTGATTTGGCCTCTGTCTCCACTCTGTCTCTAGTATTTCCCCTGACCTCCAACACCGCCAGTTCCTGCTCACAGTTGCCGTCCACGCATTCCACACGTGTTCCTGTGTTACTGGGGTTCTGTAACGTCAGCAGATCCCCCAATATGTGTCCGCCACTGTCTCCTGTGCTGTCCACCTTCCCACTGCAAGCGGTGGGAATGTGGACAGAGCAGGTGACAGTGGCAGACACACATCAGGGGATCTGCTGACATTACAGAATCCCAGTAACACAGCAACACGTGTGGATTGGGCAGACGGCTGCTGTATGCATAAACTGGCGGTGTTGGTGGTCACGTGAAATCCTGGAAACAGAGTGGAGACAGATGCCTAATTGGAGCACGTTGACAGTCTGTTGTAGCCTACAAACAATCTAAAACTACCACCAAGTAGGCCTTGGCCTACACCATGATTGTCCCTGGGCTCCAACAACGCCAGTTGGTGCTCGGCAGTGTCTTTGGCACGGGGACTCCCTGTTGCCCAGCCTGGTTCCAGCACGCCTGCTGTTTCCGGGTAGTGTCAAGGTCACTATGCCACCAATCCGTTGTCCTGTCGTCTTGCGGCCGGGTTAGCTGACTCTACGGTGCCTGCAGTTTAGGTGACTCCTATGTGGGCTGCGGGAACTGGCACTGAAGGCTGGATCCGTAGTGCCAATGGGACATGGACCCCCTGTAGGACTGTGGGTTTCGGTAACTGCGGCCGGCTTGCGGCCTGGCTACTTTGCTTTCAATGGGTACCTTCTGCTACCCACCCGGGTTCCAGCACTGTCTGCTGGTTCTCGCCAGAGCCTTTGGCCTAGGTGCCTCCATCTCGTTATCCGAGGTCCAGCACCGTCAGCTGGTCCTTGGTAGTGCTTTCTAGCACAGGTACCTCCTGCCTAGTAACCGTGGTCCAGCACCGTCAGCGGTTCCTCGGTAGTGCCATTGGCTCTTGTAGCTTTTGCTACCCATCTGGGTTCCAGCACCGTCACCTGGTTCTCGGCAGTGTCTTTGGCACGGGGACTCCCTGTTGCCCAGCCTGGTTCCAGCACGCCTGCTGTTTCCGTGTAGTGTCAAGGTCACTATGCCACCAATCCGTTGTCCTGTCGTTTGGCGGCCGGGTTAGCCGACTCTACGGTGCCTGCAGTTTAGGTGACTCCTATGTGGGCTGCGGGAACTGGCACTGAAGGCTGGATCCGTAGTGCCAATGGGACATGGACCCCCTGTAGGACTGTGGGTTTCGGTAACTGCGGCCGGCTTGCAGCCTGGCTACTTTGCTTTCAATGGGTACCTTCTGTTACCCACCCGGGTTCCAGCACTGTCTGCTGGTTCTCGCCAGAGCCTTTGGCCTAGGTGCCTCCATCTCGTTATCCGAGGTCCAGCACCGTCAGCTGGTCCTTGGTAGTGCTTTCTAGCACAGGTACCTCCTGCCTAGTATCCGTGGTCCAGCACCGTCAGCTGTTCCTCGGTAGTGCCATTGGCTCTTGTAGCTTTTGCTACCCATCTGGGTTCCAGCACCGTCACCTGGTTCTCGGCAGTGTCTTTGGCACGGGGACTCCCTGTTGCCCAGCCTGGTTCCAGCACGCCTGCTGTTTCCGGGTAGTGTCAAGGTCACTATGCCACCAATCCATTGTCCTGTCGTCTTGCGGCCGAGTTAGCCGACTCTACGTTGCCTGCAGTTTAGGTGACTCCTATGTGGGCTGTGGGAACTGGCACTGAAGGCTGGATCCGTAGTGCCAATGGGACTTGGACCCCCTGTAGGACTGTGGGTTTCGGTAACTGCGGCCGGCTTGCGGCCTGGCTACTTTGCTTTCAATGGGTACCTTCTGCTACCCACCCGGTTTCCAGCACTGTCTGCTGGTTCTCGCCAGAGCCTTTGGCCTAGGTGCCTCCATCTCGGTATCCGAAGTCCAGCACCGTCAGCTGGTCCTTGGTAGTGCTTTTTAGCACAGGTACTTTCTGCTTAGTAACCATGGTCCAGCACCGTCAGTTGGTCCTCGGTAGTGCCATTGGCTCTTGTTCCTTCTGCTACCCATCCGGGTGCCAGCACTGTCTACTGGTTCTCGCCACAGCCTTTGGCCTAGGTGCCTCCATCTCGGTATCCGAGGTCCAGCACTGTCAGCTGGTCCTTGGTAGTGCTTTTTAGCACAGGTACCTTCTGCTTAGTAACCGTGGTCCAGCACCGTCAGTTGGTCCTTGGTAGTGCCATTGGCTCTTGTTCCTTCTGCTATCCATCCGGGTGCCAGCACTGTCTGCTGGTTCTCGCCAGTTTCTCAGCCTTCTTGTACCTTCTGCTACATTTCCAAGATCAAGCTTTTTGAAATTGTCTTTGGTAATCCTTATTGATCTCCATGACGATGACCCTGATGATGATGACCCTGAAGACCACACCAAAGAAGACCAGAAATATGACCCTAAATAATAAGACCAAGAGGACAAAGAACATGACGACAACCACCAAGATACAGAACAAAAGACAGAAGAACAAGAAGCAGAAGAAGCAAAAGCAGAAGAACAGAAAGCAGAAGAACATTAAGCATAAGACAAAAAATCAGCATAGAAGAAATCAAAATTATAAGCAGAAGAAGACTAAGCAGTAAATGGGGGTGAGTCCGTTCCTCCTCGTGGTGCCCCTGGAAAATGCCTGCTGCTGCAGGCCAAACTGAACGCGGACAAATCCTGTTGTAAATCTTTTGTGACAGGCAGAACGTAAGGTGAAATCTTATAACTTTTATAGATAAGTACTACAGAAATGCCTGTCACCATATGAAAATGATAAAAAAGAAGAATAGGAAGAAGATGAAGAAATAGCATATGAAAATTAATAATAGCTGAATAAGAAGAATATGAAGAATGGAAAAAAAAAATTAATGGGAAGAAGGTGAAGAAGAAGAAGATGAATAAGGTGAAGAAAAAGTTGATGAAAAAAATGCTACTGCTGCGGATCATGAAGGAGAAAGTGTGGGAGAAGTACAAAAGAAGGTGAAGAGCATGGAAGTTGCGAAACATACATATCTGACTAAATATAAAAAAGTTAACATAGTCAATATCTTTTTAACTCCGAACGTCTTGAAAAAAAAAATTGGAATTAATGCTATGCCATGTGATTTGAATAAACCACTATGCTTTTAATGTCTCCTCCACCTCCCACAATACATTCTACATGATTCTTATTTGTTTTCAATTATGTAGAATTAGCCAACAAGGAAATAAAGGCCTTTTTTTAATTCCGATACCGGAAGTCCCATTGACTTGAATGGGACTTCTGGTATCGGAATCGGCGATACCCGATATTTTTTTCGTTTTTTCGGCGATACCATCCAATACGATATTTTTGGGTATCGAACGGTATCGCTCAACACTAATTATGAAGTTAATTAAGGTTGACAAGCTTAAGTAAGAAGAATTGATGCTTTTGGCATTCAAATGGGCACTGTAGGTGTGTTTCCTGTCCTCCTCTCACTGCCGACTTTTATTCCCCATTGACTTACATTGGGTTTCGTGTTTCGGGACGACCCCGACTTTTCCCTATAATCGGCCGATCTTGCTCGACCCGACTTTTGGAAAAGTCGGGTTTCACGAAACGAAACTCGACCCTAAAAAAACAAAAGTCGCTCAACTCTAGTCCTGGGTCCAGACAGGAAAAGAGGCCAGCCTGCATGGAAAAGCAGCCGACCTGTTTTAACTGTGGGAGCCCCGGACATTATGCTCGAGGATGCCCGCATCGGGGGAGATCCCTCTACCACCGCCCAGAGCCTGAGCAGCCAAGAAGGAAAGAGAAAAGTCCCACAAGCTTAGTTTCCCTGAGTCCTCTCATATGGGCCAAAATGGATGGTCAGGCTATCCGCTGTTTAGTTGATAACGGCTCCAAAGTGACAGCTATGCCTGAGACTTATTTCAGATGACATTTCCCTGAAGCGATGTGGCCTTAATGGGGTCCAGTGATCAAGTTGACACAAGTCAATCATTTGCCCATCCCAGTCGCAGGGGTGGTCTGAATGCAAGTCACAGTGTGCCGTAAAGATGTGGGCTGGAAAGGAGTCGTGCTGACCACTGGGAATCCCGGCAATGGCCCCACTGTGACTTTAGGAATGAACGTACTAAAAGAACTCGGGAGCATCCTGGTTAATGAGTCAGCAAATGCATTCTTGAATCGATGGAGCCCTCGCACCCCTCAGAGAAAAATGTTCCAACAGCTGATACGAGCAGCCTAGGCCCAAGAGACATTGAGTGAAGGGAAAACCTTGGGCAAAGTAATCATCCCGGCTGCTGCCAACCTTGTCTTACCACCAGGTCAGACTGTGCTCACCCTGCCTATCCGATCCTGTACCCCTCTTGAAGGAGTTGAAGTGCAGATAGAGCCCACTTGCATGGGTCAATTACATCCAGGGCTTCTCGCTGCACGAACATTAGCCATTGTTCACGACGGCAGTGTACCAGTTCGGAGTGTCAACCTCGGAGAAAGCACGCTCATGCTTCCACTCAAGAGTGAGGTAGCACAGGTTATGGGAATGCCAGAAGAGCTGATATTTCCAGAGGCCATTCAGTTGGCAGTAAAGCAGGGAGATCCCTGGACAGAGACCATATCGGTGTCCTCAGAGTCAGAATCTAATCACCTAAAGGAGGGGTGCCAAATCCTGGAGCAGATGCGGGCTGAACTCACAGAACCCTTACCACAACAGGTGCAACAAATAGAAGCGGTGCTAGAGCGGTGTCAGGATGTCTTTGCTCAACATGATGATGACTTTGGGCATACCACAGCTATCACCCATGAGATTCCAATGGGAAATGCTGCACCCATTAGGGAATGATATTGAGAGATCCCACCACAAATGTACCAGGAGGTGAAAGAGATGTTGGCATATATGCTGCAGAGTGGAGTCATCCGAGAGAGCCAAAGTCCTTGGGTCACACTCATTATCCTAGTCTGAAAAAAAGACGGAACCCTGGCTTTTGTGTAGACTCTCTGAAGCTGAATGCTTGCACCGTGTGCGATTCATACCCGCTGCCGGGGACTGAAGAATCACTGTCTGCTCTTTGAAAAGCAAAGTACTTCTTGTCATTGGACCTGGCCAGTGGATATTGGCAAGTGCCGAGCATGACCGGGCGAAGACAGCCTTCATACTGCCTATGGGGTTGAGTTCAACAGGATGCCTTTTGGCCTGTCTAACGCACCTGGGACCTTCCAGTGACTGATGCAAAGATGTCTGGGAGACTTAAACTTCGAGGCAACTCTCATCTATTTGGATGACATCATTGTTTATGCAGCCACTTTTGAGGAACACCTGCAAAGGCTGTAGCAAGTTTTAAGTCATTTATAGAAGCATGGCCTGAAAGTGAAGCCTCGGAAGTGTCTTCTCTTTCACACACAGATTGAATACCTGGGACATGTTGTCTCTGCTGAAGGGGTAAGACTGCCATGTGAGAAAATCACAGCAGTACAGGAATGGCCCACCCTGAAGACTGTGAAGGATGTTTGGGCTTTCCTGGGACTCACCGGGTATTATCGACGGTTCGTGAAAAACTTCACCCGCATTGCTAACCCGCTGTTAGAGTTGTTGAAAGGAGTGCCGTCTGGTGCGATAAACTGGACCAGATAGTGGGGAGATAGTCATGAAGAAGCTTTCTGATCCCTGAAGATGGCTCTCACCGAAGCACCCGTACTAGCCTTTGCAGACTTCTCTCAACCTTTGCACTAAGCAGCAGGGGGCGTGGTTAAGGCTCTGAGGCAACAGCATGCTTGGGAACAGAGAAACTTGGTGGAAAGGGACAGGGCGCAGCAGACAGAGGTGAGCTCTCCTTCCCCCAAGCACCGGCACGACGCAGGCCCGTGCCAGAGCATCCCCTCTACTGCCCGCAGAACTTGTAAGAAAAGATGTGCGGTGCACCCGCTGATCGTGAGTAGGCAAGAAACTGAGCACTCCATGCCCGTGAGTACCGCGTGGGATCCGCTTGAGACAGATCAAGAGTCGAACTGCTATCAGTACTTTGCTTCCCCAGTATACTTTTGCCGGACCACGTTGGGCCCAGACCGTGCGGTGGCTTCCATCCTTCCAGCCACACTGGTACATGGACTAGGGGCTTAGCGGAAGGTACCGGAGATGAACCGCTGCCACCAGAATAATGACCACCATTATTTCCAGGACCTACGTGGACAAGTGTCGTGTCATCCATTGTTGGCTCCATCACCGCTTCACAACACCCACGGCCAGAGGATCAGCAGATAGGATAAGAACTGTCACAAGAACTGTCCCTACTGTCTTCACTGTTCTTTAACCGTACCCACAATTTCACCATTGAATTGTTTTATTCCCTGTTTAACCCTTTACCTCCCTGCGTGGAGTATCCCACTGTTGACTAAAACCCAGTTAACCCTTGCTCTGTCTCCTGCCTGTCACTGCACCCGGCAACCTCCTCACACTAGATTTTTAGCTAGTTTCTATTAGTTCTAGGTTCTTTTATGTCCATTCCATAAGAAAAAAAAAAAAAAAAAAAAAAAACAATGAAAAGAAAAAAAGAAAACACAAACAATACAAAAAAGTGTTGAATTACGCCTCCCTTTCTTCTTCCAGCTATACCGCCACGTCCATCCCTACCTCCATTTGGTACTACGCCTCCTGCTTCTAGATTGCTAGTTTTAGTTTTGTTATTTCTAGGTTATTTTAAATCAATTTCACAAAAAACTGAATATACAAAAAATAAAATAAAAAAACACAAAGAAAGAAAATACAAACAATGCAAAAGAAAGCAAAAAAAGTGTTGAATTACTCCTCTCTTGCCTCTTCCACCTATACCACCCCACCCATCTCCTCCTCCACCAGGATCCACACCTCCTGGTTCTAGATTGCTCTTTTTAATTTTGTTAATTCTAGACTGTTCCATAAAAAACAGAAAAAAAGAATCAAAAACAATACAAATAAAACAGTGTTGAATTACTCTTCCCTTGCCTGTTCTACCTTTACCGTCACGTCCACCTCCTCCTACACTCGGACCTGTTTCTCCCAGTTCAAGATTATTATTTTTTATTTCTGCTCTGCTTAGCATTGGCACAGGATGCAGCTGTATTGAGGGACAGTATTAGGTTTTATATGTGTGCAGTTTTCCTAAAACATTCTCTGTGTACTTTGCACCCGTGTCCGCGATAGTGCTGTGGGTACCCAAAAGTTTTTTTTTTTAATCTGCAGCCATGTTGGTGGGAATCATGTGCATCAAAATATATTTTCCTACTCTTATGCACCCATGTCTGTGTGCCAATAAGCTGCTGTGTGTACTCTGCAACTAAATCTATGGGGATACTGTGCCAAAAAGCTTCTGTGTGTACTCTTCAACCCTGCCTGTGGGAGTACTGTGCCTTTAAGACTGTGTGTACTCTGTTACCTCCCCTTTCAAAAAATCCTTTGTGTACTCTGCAGCTGTTTCTGTATGAGTAGTGTGCCCAATAAATGATTCTACTCTGCAGCTGTGTTTCTGGGAGTAGTGTGTAAACGAAAAATTATTTTGTGCATCCGTCTCTTTCCCATTTATGTGCTGAAAAAAATCTTTTATTCTACCACTGTTTCTATATGAGCAGTGTGTCTAAAAATGTTTCTACTCTGTAGCTGTCTTTTTGTGATTATTGTATCTAATAAATATTTCAACTATGTAGCCATGTTTTTTGGAGTAGTTCTTCTAAAAATATGTCTCCAGCCGTCTTTCCCATTTGTGGGCCTAAAAAATTATTTTTTTGTATTGCTGTCTCTGTAAGAGCAGTGTTCCTAAAAGATATTTCTTCTCTGCAGCCGCCTTTTTCCCATTTGTGGGCTGAAAAAATTATTTTATTGTTTCGCTGTCTCTATATTTGTAGTGCATCTTAAAAAATATTCTACTATGCAGCCATCTCTTTCCCACTTATAGTCCAAAAAGCCTCTGTTTGTACTATACCAAAAAGCCTATTGGACTACTGTGACAAAAAGCCTGTGGTATACTGTAACAAAAAACCTCTGGGAGTACTCTGCCGAAAAGCCTCTGTGTTTACTGGGCCTAAACGCCTCTATTTCTTCTTTACCAAAAAGCCTCTGGGAGTACTGTGCCAAAAAGCCTCTGGGAGTACTGCACCAAAAAGTCTATGAGAGTACTATGCCAAAAAGCCCCTGTGTGCACTTTAGCAAAAAACTACTGTTCCAAAAAGCCTCTGGGAGTACTGTGCCAAAAAGGCTCTGTGTGTACTTTGGCAAAAAGCCTCTGTTTCTAGTTTACCAAAAAGCCTTTGGAAGTACTGTGCCATAAAGCCTCAGCTTGTACTGTACCAAAATAGGGACCATATCAGATGGTGGGGCTGTATTTTATGACGTGCTGTTGATGGTGTGCCACATTTCTCCCATGCTAACCATACCTTTCAAGATGGTGCCAGTGCCCCAGCTGCGCTGGCTGCCATCAGTAGTGCATCTACCAGTGTGTGCTTGTATTCTCGCATTTTCAGATCTTGCTCTAGTGACGTAAGGATGGCATGCTGTGCTTATAGGGGGGAGCCAGCAGGGTGGCCACCCAGTAATCAGCACTTGTAACAATCCGAGCAACTGGGCGATCATTACGCAGATACAGCAGCATGTATTGCCTCATGTGTTCCAGGCTGCCAAGAGGCAATGACAAGCTCCCTTTGATGGAAGGTATATATCCTGGATCCTCTGCATCGTTTGTATATTTCCAGCCATGCTCCAGTGAAGCCTGTGAGCATGTTTGAGTGCCAATCTGCTGTGAACATTGTTGTTCCTTATCCTTCAAAGCTGTCCCCAGGCTTACATATACCTGGCCACTGTTGGTATAGGAACCCATACTTCAAGACATTTGTAGATGCTTGGCCTGATAATGGTGTGAATATTCCCTGTTCCTTCTACTCTTTGTCCTGTGCCACCACCTCATTCATCATTGCCTGATGCTTTTTCTTTTCAAGGAGGCACACAAGTGGGATGGTAATGCTGATGATGTCTAGAGATGGGCTAACCCGAAGAGTAAAGTTCAGCATCCTTACTGAACACCTATGTGTTACTTTTTGGGTTCGGCCCCCTGAACAACGGGTGTTTGCCATGTTTTTTTTGATAACCATCCAGGAAAAACTCACAGGTGGGGGCTGCAACTCTCAGCTGTCAGCTTCAGCAAACCTTGTTTCATGAATAGAGGTATCCCCATTCCAATTTTTTAAATTATTTAAATAATTTAAAAAATGGTGTGAAGTCCTTCCCATTTTGACAACCAGCCAAGCTAAAGCAGACAGCTGGGCATTGGTATTCATAGGCTGGTAAGGGGCCATGGGTATTGGCCTCTGTAACGCCGGTGTGTTTGTACTTTGTTTCCCCGGCGTTACTCTGCATGTGTCTGCATTAACCCTTTGCTCCTCTCCTCCTAACTAGCAGGGAAACTGTTGTCTGTTACCGTTATGGATGCTGCTCAGTTCCCTGCCTCGCTGTGTAGCCGTACATGCGCGTGTGGCTCCGCTGTTTTGCATGACCACCCACTGGTGCGGTCCCTGGCTGCTGCTCTGGAAAGCTATCTGTGGGTTCATTGGTCCTCTGCATGGTGTATGGCTGACCACGTGTGTTCAGGCTTGCAGCTCTCGCCAGGTGCCCTTTGCATTGCTGATTTCTGTCTGGCTTTGCTTAGGGTGCGTGCGGCCACACCTCCCCTGCTTTTATGAGGAATGGGTGTGTGCTACAATTGCTGCTCCAGCCTATCGCTGTGAGGCAGCTGCTATATAAAAGTTCCCTGCCCTGTGGGGCATTGTCAGAGCTTCACATTGAGTTCCTGAACCTAGCCATGTGAGTTTGTGTGTTCAGCTCCTGCTCCGATCAGTTCTGGGGGCGCTGTTGCTCTTTGTCCCTGTGTGAACTGTGTCTTGAATCTTGGCCTGCTCTGGGGGCATAATACCCAGATTGCCCTTTCTGGAGGCTGCATATCCAAGCCTGTCCATGTTGTGTCTTGTTTCCTGAATCCTTGACCCTGGATCTGTTCCTGCACCTGACCGTGTCTGAATTGTGTCTTGTATCTTGGCCTGCTCTGGGGGCATAATACCCAGATCGCCCTTCCTGGAGGTTGCATATCCATGCCCATCCATGTTGTGTCTTGTTTCCTGAATCCTGGATCTGCTCCTTTACCTGACCCTGTCTGAACTGTGTCCTCTGTGTGATGTTCCTGAGGTCCTTTTGTGTCTTGAACCCTGTGCCCAGTGACTGTGACTCTTTGCTACCTGACTTGCTGTGATTTAACCTGGGTTCATCTTGGAAGTAGGAGTCCGGTGTGTCCGCTGAGTTTCTGCTACTCTGCGCTCAGCTGGGGATTCGGTGCAAATCCCTGCCGTTTCCAGCCCAACCTGGCGGGGTTTGCACCAGACCGCTTGGGTTCCTTTCTAGGTCGCTGCCAGATGTCTGGAGCCTGATGTCGGTGGCCTCTCGTCTGGAGCCTGATGACTGTCGCCTGATGTCCGGTGTCTGACAACCTCTTCCAGATGTACTGCACCTAATGTCCTCTTCCAGATGTCCAGATCCTATGCTTCCCTGCCTGATGACCGGAGCCTGCCGATGACTGCGGCCTGATGTCTGGAGCCTTTCGATCGTGGTCAAGTGTCCGGAATCTGATGCCAGTGTGCTAATGCTCTATCTGAGTTCCGAGTCCTGATGTCCTGCCTGGTGTCCTGATGTCCTGCCTGGTGTCCTGATGCCCTGCCTGTGTCCCGGTGTTCCGCCAATTCCCTGAGGTCCACCCAGTGATGACATCCTTCTGGGATCGGTGTCTGATGTTCTCCTGCTGAGCCTATGCTATGCCTGAGACCTGAGAGAGAGGCCGTCCTAGTATGCCCATGCCAAAGGATCCTGGACTGCATCAACCTGTGATGACTCCTGCCATCGTCTGACGTCTGTCCTGGGTATGTGTCTGATGTTCTCCTGCTGAGCCGGTGCTATATCCTTCTGGGATCGGTGTCTGATGTTCTCCTGCTGAGCCTATGCTATGCCTAAGACCTGAGAGAGAGGCCGTCCTAGTATGCCCATGCCAAAGGATCCTGGACTGCATCAACCTGTGATGACTCCTGCCATCGTCTGACGTCTGTCCTGGGTATGTGTCTGATGTTCTCCTGCTGAGCCGGTGCTATGCCTGAGGCCTGAGAGAGAGGCTGCCCTAGTATGCCCGTGCCAGACAACCCTGGACTGCATCAACCTGTGATGTCCTTCTGCCTTTGTCTGTTATCCTAGACGTGTACCCTTCCCTGATGTGCAGAACTGGGAGCCTTGCATAACTGTTTTGTTTATGTACCATGCCTTGTTCAAGTAAACTTTATGTCTATACCTGAAGTTGTGCGGTGTTATGTAGTTGTCTTCTCGTCCACATGCTCAGCTGCCACAGACCCCGGTCGCTACCCTTCCCTAGTCCGGGTAGGCCCGGGTCCCCCCTGTGGTCCAGTGGGTCCACATTCCATCCCCACCTGGGAGGCTCGCCCCAGGTCGGCATGGTCAGTCGACGTGGAGGCGCCAGCTGGGCCGCGTCCGCTAGTCGAGACAGCCTCCATCCTAAAAATAACAGCCGGCAGCCGCTCAGGAAAGGTGCATCTATTAGATGTGCCAATTCTGGCATTTTGCCCAGCTCTTCCCACTTGCCCCATAGTGCTGGAAAGTAGGGTTCATATTTGTGGGATTGATGTCACCTTTGTATTGTCAGGTAACATAAAGTATTGGAGAGGCATCTATAAATCACCTATCCATTACTAATTCTATAGTTGTATGGGAAATAAAAACACAGCCAGAATAGTATTTTATTTGAAGCAAAACAAAACACCCTTATCCATTTTAATTTTAAAATAACAAACACAATTATACTCACCCAACGCCCATTCCTTTGAATTCCTCTTCTCCTTTAATAAAACAAAAAAATCATTCTGTCCTATGTCATAATTCATGTTTGGGGGATAAACAGTTTTCAACCTGGACGGGGCCAAGATACGACCATCCAGGCTGAGATCCACTGATGAATGAGCTGGTGGGAGCGCAGTACCAGTGACGTCTTTGAGGTTACTGCCGATCACTGAGGCTGCGTTCCCAGCCTGGCAAATGAACTGAGGTGACCTCCCTCCAGTGTGATCATTGCTAGCACAGTGAGAAAAAGTCTCACGGTGCAGAGACGAGTTCAGTGCAGTTCAAATTCGTAACAGTGAAATTCTCCCTTTGAACTTTTTTGAACTGTGGTCAACTTGGCTCTGCACCATGAAACGTTTTCTCACTTTGCTAGCAGTGATCTCACCAAGGTCACTGCAGTTCATTGGCCTTGTTAGGAATACAGCCTCAGTGACCGGCATTAACCTCAATAATGTCACTACTAGTCACTGATACTGCGTTCACAACAGCTCCTTCATCAGTGGTTCTCAGCCTGTACAGTCGCATCTTGTCACAGTCCAGGATGAAAACTGTTTATCCCCCAGACATGGCTTACAGCGTGGGACAGAATGCACATGTGAAGGATATTGTTGTTTTTTTATTTTTGTTTTGTTACAGGAGTCAAGGGATTCAATGCAATGGGCACTGACATAAGTATGGTTCAATTTAAAAACATTAAAGAAGTATGTGTCATTCTTTCAATTAAAATACATTTTTATGGCTGTGTGTTTATTTACAATATAATTATAGGATAAGTAATGGATAGACACTTCTCCATTACTAATTCATGGGCTTGATGTCACCTGATAATACAAAGATGATATCAACCCCACAAATATTACCCCACTAGCCACCACTACAGTGCAAGTGGGAAGAGCTGGGCAAAGTGGCAGAATTGGTGCATCTAATAGATGTCACCGTTGCTCACTGATTCTGCGCTCACAGTAGCTCATTCCCCAAATTTTTTCAGCCTGGATGGTCGCATCTTGGCCCCATCCAGGTTGAAACTATTTATCCCCCAGACATGGATTACCTCATGGGACAGAACAACAGACAGGTGAGGGATATGTTTTTTGTTTTGCTTTATTACAGGAGACGAGGGATTCAATGGAAAGGACATTAGGTGAGTATAACTGTTATTTTTAAATACATACAACTATAGTATTAGTAATGGAGAAGTGTCTTATAGTGTCTTAATGGTGTCTCCATTACTAAGCTGTGGGCTTGATGTCATTAGACAATACAGAGGTGACATCAACCCCACAAATATGAACCCCACTTGCCACCACTATGAGGCAAATGGAAAGAGACGGGTAAAGCACCAGAATTGGCGCATCTAATAGATGTGCCTTTTCTGGGCAGCTGCAGGGTGCTATTTTTAGGCTGGGGGGCCAATATCCATGGCCCCTTACCAGCCTGAGAATACCAACCTCCAGATGTCTGCTTTAGCAAGGTTGGTTGTCAAAATAATTTTAAAAAATGCCATTTTTTAAAATTATTTATTTAAATAATTTAAAAAAATAGTGTGGGGACCCCTCTATTCTTGATAACCAGCCTTGTTGATACTGACAGCTGAGGGCTGCAGCCCCCTTCTTTGAGTTTTGCTTGGCCGGCTATAAAAAATACAGGGGAACCCATGCTATTTTTTTTATTTATTTACAGCTCAGGCACCGGCTGATGAATACTCCCATCAGCCACTGCCTACTCTCACTGTTATTAGCGGCAGCAGGCGTCGGCTGGTGGGAGCAGTAGTTCCATCAACTGACACCAGTGACCGGAGGTAAACTTTATGCTTCCGACCACAGTTGCAAGTTCATGCTATCTTTTGACAGCATGGGAACCACAGCTCTCTGACTGGCAGTGATGATTTTACCGCCGATCAGAAGCAGTGTTTGCCACGCTGTCATACACATGACAGAGTGGCAAACACTGGATGTTCGGGCCCCTCATTCAAGTGAATGGAGTCTGTGTTCAGGTCCGGGTACTGTTCCGGTACCCAAACCCAAACTTTTTGTAACTGTTCGGCCGAACTCGGTGGACCCAAACATCCAGGTGTTCTCCATCTCTAATGATGGCATTATCAGCACTGGCCATGTTCGTGGAGTACTTGAAACAGTGCAACAGGCTCGCATGGAGGCCAAATCGTTGGTTGTGAAGTGGTGTTTTTCCAAAGAGCGACTCACCCATGCATGCGGCAGCACAAACTTCAGTATCGCCTGCTGCTTGCAGTCTCTCCAGCATCACTTGCCGCTGTTCACACAGTCTCTCCAGTATATACAAGGTGGAGTTCCACCTTGTTGGTACATCACATATGAGGTGGGTAGCAGGAAGGTAGAAGTGATGCTGCACCGCAGACAGGAGAACATCAGCAGGGTGAGAACTCCAGAAGCGTGCACAAGCGGCCTGCACTTTCTGTTTTCTGACTGGATGAGAAGGAAACACAGACAGAGAAAAGGCTAAGTGCTGGCTGTGATGCAAAGTAACAGCCAACTCATTGGCTAGAGGCCGGTCTCTGTTCTTTTACACATTGCTCCCTCATTTACTGTGCAGCTGGAGCAGCATAACCACCACCTCTTCCTTTGAACTGCCCACATCACTCGGATTGCCTTGAATTTGTGTGGTGTCTAGGACCTCATCATCCCCCATTGCATCATGATACCTCTCCAGTCTGTCCTTAACTCTGCTGCCCTACTAATCCACTTCTGTCCTAGCTACTCCTCCGCTTCTCCCCTCTACAAATCCCTTAATTGTCTCCCTAGTCCACAATGTATCCACTGCAACCTAGTAATATTGACCTACAAAGCCATTCATAATCTGTCTCCCGATATCTCCCATCACGCAGTCTCTAGTCTACCCAAGATCTCCGTCTCTCCTCCACAATCGTAGGTTCCTCATCAAATTGACTGCAAGACTTCTCCCAAGTATCCTCAATCTGTCACGATGACCCATCCTGTGTGACGCGACCCGCATGCCGGTAACTAAAACAACAAGACGTGGCACGTGATACTGTCCTGTGTGACACGGCCTGCAGGCTGGTAAATAAAACAACAAGACATGGGGAAAGGGGAAACAGTTACAACGGTGGGCCCTGCGATAGGGAAAGGGGACATGGAGACCGCCTGCACTCCCCTGAGACAGTGGCCCTAACGCTCCTAAAGTTCCCTATGCCGGTTCCGCACCAGGCGCCGATCAGGAACCTGTCGCCCTAGCACACCCTATGTTAGGCGTCAGGCTTCTGCGTCTGCTCTGCAGGTATCTAGAGCCTCACATTCTGCGGTCTCCTGCTGTCTTTCTATGACAGAGGAGATTACTTTGCAGCAGACCGCTCCAGAGACTAAGTCCCTCTGTGCTCCTACTGGGCATGCTCACGAGACGATCTCCCATTGGAGATCGGGAGTCATGTGCCCAGGTCCTCTTCCAGATCTCATTGGTCCATCTCGGAGATCTGGAAGGTCCCGCATGGCTATAAAAAGCGCACATGGCTGTTCCGCCATGCGCTAGTATAGACTATACTGCTATGTGTGAATGGTGATGGATGTATGACTCTGGTAACTGACTCATTTGAAACCCCTTCCCTCTGATATTACGCATGGTGATAGGGAATTAGTTTACTAGTCAACGCCAGTCAGTGGCAAGCCTTAAGCCACTGTGCTCACCACACCGCTACGCTAGCGTCCAACATCGCGCTTGCCTTCCAGCCTTGTCATCGAGTGGCAGTGTCCTATGCCGCGCTGCAGTTGCAGCCCCCCTTGACGCTAGCAGTAGCAACGCCGCACACACGGTAGGTCTAGAAGGACGCAACTCCTCTGTCTTAGGGCCTGCTCCTGTGACCAGATATCGTGTGTACATTTTAACTGAACTCTGTGACACTAACAGGTTCAGTGTTCTTTGTGTTTTTGTACTGCGGCGTCTCTGTGTGTGAACAGAGCATGCTCTGCTCACTACGGGTGAAGTTGAACCCATGCACATTATACCACCATATTGCTCCTGCCATCACTCAGCAGCGGTTGTAACACCTATTGCACCGTGGACCCCGAGCGGTGAACGCACTTTATTATCATTTTTATTTAGTGCGTTCCGCCATTCCTAACAATATACTAGCTCCAGGGTCTGGCTAGTGATGGCAGATCAGCAGCAACTCCTTCAGTGCATTCGCCAGCTAGAGGGCCGGTTGGCTACTCTTGAGAGTGTCATCGCAGTGGCAAAGTCTTCGGAGGCTGCTGTACAGGCGATCGCCGAGGCGGTTTCCCGTATGTCCACGTCCTCCCACGTGCCGACAGTTACCCGCCTCCCGTTGCCCGATTAATTTTCTGGCGATGGCGCCTCCTGTAGGGGTTTTGTCAGCCAGTGGTCTATCCATCTGGAGTTACTGGCTGTGCGATTCCCTACAGAACGGGCCAAGGTGGGGTTTATTGTTTCCCCTCTGTCGGGCAAGGCGTTGGAGTGGGCTACGCCACTTTGGGAGCGTGGTGACCCAGAGGTTCGGACCGCTGCTCAGTTTTTAACAGCTATTAAGCAGGTCTTCTTGGGACCACGGGTCATGCACGACACCTCTCTACAGCTACTGGCTTTGACTCAGGGATCCCTCTCGATTAGTCAGTATGCCGTTCGTTTTTGGACACTGGCTTCCAAGCTGGAGTGGTCTGACAAAGCCCTCATCCCTGTGTTTTGGAGAGGTTTAGCTGAGCATGTTAAGGATGCTCTTTCTACCAGAGAGATTCCTGCAAATCTGGAGGAGCTGATTGCCATTGCCACCCGTATTGATCTCCGTTTTTCGAAGTGCGGGCTGGAGCATGCTCAATCCAGATGGAGGGTTACTTCGGCTCCCAACCTCTTTGAACCTCTGGAACCACCCGAGCCAGAGATTTCACTTCCAGTGCCCATGGAGGTGTCTCGCGCCGTTCTTGAGGCGCGTCTGGCGCAAAACTTCATTTGCGGTTACCATTGTCAACTTGCTGTTTCTCAGGACAACAATGTCCCACAATGGCCAAACTCTGTGCCGCCAGGCAAGACCTTTGTCCCTCCCCACCTTTGGCTGAAGGTCCTCGCCTGGGCACACGCGTCCAGGACGGGTGGCCACTGTGGCTACATGCAGACCACAAAACTCCTGGCGGGGTCGTATTGGTGGCCGCACAGGGCTCGGGATATTAAGAAATATATTGATGCATGCGCCTCGTGTGCTCGGGTAAGCCTCCTTAAACAGAGAGTGGAGACGTCCGCCGACACACCACGGCGTTCCATTTCAACTTATGCTCCGGGCGGTTTTGCTGCACCAGTTGTCTCCCAAGTGTCCCTTCTTAAACCTGGCGATCTTGCCATCTCTGATACCTTCCACATGTCCCGGTTTTCCGTGTCACCTACCGGGACATCAGACTTGCCTTCGGACGAGTCTGAGGCCTATGCCTCTGATGGGCACAGGGTGGTGGATTGGAAGGCTCAGAGAGGAGGGGGCTCTAGGAGGGGGGTAATGTTAGGCATCAGGTTTCTGCCTCTGCTCTGCAGGTATCTAGAGCCTCACATTCTGCGGTCTCCTGCTGTCTTTTTACTGCAGAGGAGATTAGATTGCAGCAGACCGCTCCAGAGACTAAGTCCCTCTGTGCTCCTACTGGGCATGCTCACGAGACAATCTCCCATTGGAGATCGGGAGTCATGTGCCCAGGTCCTGTTCCAGATCTCATTGATCCATCTCGGAGATCTGGAAGGTCCCGCATGGTTATAAAAAGCACGCATGGCCGATCCGCCATGCGCTAGTATAGACTATACTGCTATGTGTGAATAGTTATGGATGTTTGACTCTGGTGACTGACTCATTTGAAACCCCTTCCCTCTGATATTACGCATGGTGATAGGGAATTAGTTTACTAGTCAGCGCCAGTCAGTGGCAAGCCTTAAGCCACTGTGCTCACCGCACCGCTACGCTAGCCTCCGACATCGCGCTTGCCTTCCAGCCTTGTCGTCGAGTGACAGTGTTCTATGCCGTGCTGCAGTTGCAGCCCCCCTTGGTGCTTGCAGTAGCGACGCCGCACACATGGTAGGTCTAGAAAGCTCCTCTGTCTTAGGGCCTGCTCCTGTGACCAGATACCGTGTGTGCATTTTAACTGAACTCTGTGACGCTAACAGGTTCAGTGTTCTTTGTGTTTTTGTGCAGCGGCATCTCTGTGTGTGAACAGAGCCCGCTCTGCGCACTACGGGTGAAGTTGAACCCATGCGCATTATACCGCCATATTGTTCCTGCCATCACTCAGCAGCGGTTGTAACACCTACTGCACCGTGGACCCCGAGCGGTGAACGCACTTTATTGAACGCACTTTATTATCATTTTTATTTAGTGCGTTCCGCCGTTCCTAACACCCTACACCTATCCCTTGCTAGGGAGCTGGGTGGCGCAGGCACTGGCCCCACCGCTGTACTAATACACACTAAGGAAAAACACAAACAGGGAAACACCACTTAGCTTTACTCTGTTGCACTTTCTCCTGGCAACAGAGTCCACCACCAGAATGCAGCTCTCCTCCTGAATCGCTGCCACCAAGCTCTGTCAGAGCTACAAGGAAATCCCCTATGACTCCTTCCACACCAGGGCTAAGACAGTGCTGCAAGGAACGCTCTCCAGCTCCTTCCTCCACCAAGGATGGTTGAAATGAGCACTATCACCAACACTGATTGCAACACCTGTGACTCTTTTATAGGTAAGAGCCAGCAATCACACCTGCATTATAATCATGTGCACTTAATTAAAGAAACAAGAGTGCAATGACGCTCACCACCACCGGGGGCAAACTTAGAACAAAAGACACCACAGAGTAATAATCCTAATGGCCACCGGGGGCAAAAACCAAACTTAAGCACAGCTTAAGAAATAAAAAAGGTTACCTGTGCTTTTCATCAGTCCTGATCCAGCATGGATCTTGACAGTACCCTCCCCTTAATGAGGGGCCTCTGGACCCTCAAGACCGCTCCTCATCAGGGAACCACCTACAGCGGGGACGCCCAGACTCAGAGTTCACCCCAGCAACTACATGCACGTTAGGTTGATGACAAACGAACCCGCTGGTATTGGCAATGTTTCTGGAGGCACCACATTTCCGAAGCGCTGACCTGGGGAACGATGTTGTGAGCTCATCTGCTCATTCATCTTTTGTGTCCGAGGATCTCCCTCTTCTGGTGAAGGAAGGTAGTGAGGCTGATTACCAAACACCTGATCAGGTGGATGGTGACTGGGTAACGGGAACTTCTGACTGGATATAAGGCAGCCGACGCCCTTCTAAATCGCTGGTGATTTCTCTGCTGGATTCTTGGAGACCAGTCTGATTCCTGCTTCCCAAAGATAAGTTTTTGCTCTGCTATTGAACTTATTAGTTTTGGTTTTGTTTACCTTGTTTTTTGGAGTTCAGCCATCCCCGGCTGGGGATGTGCTGGATTCTTATTCCTTGATCAGTGTTCTCTTCAGAATATTCTGAGTGCTGATATAGGGTTTGAAGTCTAGTGACTTCAGGGTCGTTTTTGCTTATCAGTTGTGTTGGTAATATTTTTTAGCAGGGTTTTCTCGATTGCAGACAGCAGCTTTTCTATCCTGTCCTTTTTAGTTAGCTTGGGCCCCATCGCTTGCTCAACCCATCTTTCTATCTGTGTTAGTGTTTTCATCTTGCTTCACCGTCATTATATGTTGGGGGCTGCCTATTGCTTTGGGGTCAGCTCTGGGGCAGTCAGTTTTCCCTTTTCTCTATTTGGGATTATGTAGATTTCTGGCTGTGACGAGGTGTCTAGGATCACCGTAGGAACACTCCACGGCTACTGCTAGTTGTGTGATAGGATTAGGGGTCTGCAATCCGCTAGTTTCCAACCTCTCTGTTTTTCTGGGCTGAGCTTGTGTTTTGTTTTTTCCTCCTCAGTGACTCAATCATAACAGAACGAGTTGTGTATGTGTATGTTTGGTATGAGCTGGTAACACTCCACAACACACTTCCACTGGATGGTTTTTGGTGGCCACCCATACACGCTCGTTCACACACAGGTCCGGATCTGAACATTTATTGCCACTCCTTCATTTGTCACCATTTGGAGAACTCTTTCTGGGATTGACAACAGAGACGTTCCCCTGTGTCACCACACTCATACCCCCGCACTTCACCAAGGGGTACACCACCCTCCAACCCCTTCCACCAGGAGGACTGTGCCTCCCAGGGTTGGCCAATGGCAAGGGTTGAGACTTGCCCCTACTCTCCTGCAGCACATCTGCTGCTCTCACCGGAGAGGAAGGGGTCTGTTGAAGAGAGATGGCAGAGAGTAGTTCTTAGGCAGCAGTCCTCTCACGAGTGCCCCCAGCTGACCACTCCCCTTGCCCTCCAATCTATTACCGGGTTGTGTCTTTTCAGCCAAGGGAGGCCTAAAACGATAGGTACTGGCATTCCCTCCAAGACGTAGCATGACAAGGACTCCTCATGATGTCCTATACGCAGACGGATATTCTCTACGACTTGGGTCAAGCTCCCCTGGCTCAGTGGAACAGAGTTTATGGCCTGGACGCTAATAGGTTGGGCTAGCGTCCTACACCTCAGACCATGAGTCTGGACAAAGCGAGCATCTACCAGACTGACTCCTGCTCCGCTATCCACAAGCACCAGTATCACCTCCGGTACCCCGCCAGCCAAGACCTCTGCTGACATGGTACCTTGGGAGGACAAAATGGAGGAAATGTATACTCCCTGGTCGCCTCCCTCCAAGCGACCAGGGGAATGCGGCTTCTCAGATGGCACAGATAATTTGGCGTGCAATGGGCAAGCCTTCAGGAAATGACCAGTCTGCCCACAGTACAAACATGCTGACACCACTCCCCGAACCGTAGGCAGCTCCGAATACAAACTAGCTCCTCGTACTTGCATGGGTTCGTCAGGAGACTTGGCATGAACTGGGCAGGCTCTCATAAAATGGCCAGACTTCCCACAGGAAAAGCATACCCCCACCACGACAAGCCGCAGACACCCCCTTTTTTGTATCAACAACACTGGGCTGTCTGGGTTCCTCCATCCGCACTGGTGGGTCCTTCTTCCTTAGCGTGGACATCAGGGGGCACTTTTTGAATTTGTCTTTCCCTAAGGCGTCTATCCACCCGGATGGCAAGGGACATGGCGGCCTCCAGCGATCTGGGGGCGGCGTACTGCACCAGAGTATCCTGCAACTTTGGAGACTAACCCCGCACAAATTGACTCCTAAGTGCAGGGTCATTCCACTGAGTGTTAGTGGCCCATCTCCTAAACTCTGAGCAGTACTCCTCAGCAACCCGGGCTCCCTGTTTACACCTGCAGATTCGAGATTCCGCCAGGGCGACACCATTAGGATCCCCATACACAAGCGCCAAAGCCGCAAAAAACTCATCCACGGACTCTAATGATGGAGAATCGTCCGGTAGGGAGAAGGCCCAGGATTGGGTATCCCCTTTAAGAAGGGACATAATGATTCCCACTCGTTGCTCTTCACTCCCTGATAAACGAGGGCACAGCCTGAAATACAATTTATAGGCTTGTTGAAACACCAAGAATTGACCTCTCCCTCCAGAAAATGTCAGGGAGGGATATCTTCGGTTCTGGATGAGCCTGTCTCTGAACCAAGCTCCCAAAGCCCACCAACTGCTTCAGTTGCTGCACCAACTCACCGCGCAGCCCCCTATTCTCATCAGTAAGGGTCTGCAGCATTTGGGCAAAGGTCTGAACTGGGTCCATGGCTCAGCAGAGCAAAAAAAAAATTATTGGTTGGTGATAATGTCACGATGACCCATCCTGTGTGACGTGACCCTCAGGCCGGTAACTAAAACAACAAGATGCGGCATGTGATACTGTCCTGTGTGACACGGCCCGCAGGCCAGTAACTAAAACAAAAAGACACGGGGAAGGGGGAACCAGTTACAATGGTGGGCCCTGCGATAGGGAAAGGGGACGTGGAGACCTCCTGCACTCCCCTGAGACAGTGTACCTAACGCTCCTAACATTCTCTATGCCGGTTCCACACCGGGCGCCGATCAGGAACCTGTCGCCTTAGTACACCCTACACATATCCCTTGCTAGAGAGCTGGGTGGCGCAGGCACTGGCCCCACCGCTGTACTAATACACACTAAGGAAAAACACAAACAGGGAAACACCACTTAGCTTTACTCTGTTGCACTTGCTCCTGGCAACAGAGTCCACCACCAGAATGCAGCTCTCCTCCTGAATCGTTGCCACCAAGCTCTGTCAGAGCTACAAGGAAATCCCCTATGACTCCTTCCACACCAGGGCTAAGACAGTGCTGCAAGGAACGCTCTCCAGCTCCTTCCTCCACCAAGGATGGTTGAAATGAAAACTATCACCAACACTGATTGCAACACCTGTGACTCTTTTATAGGTAAGAGACAGCAATCACACCTGCATTATAATCTTGTGCACTTAACTAAAGAAACCAAAGTGCAATGACGCTCACCACCACCAGGGGCAAACTTAGAACAAAAGACACCACAGTGCAATAATCCTAGTAGCCACCGGGGGCAAAAAACAAACTTAAGCACAGCTTAAGAAAAAAAAAGATTACCTGTGCTTTTTATCAGTCCTGATCCAGCATGGATCATGACACCATCCTGTAGAATTCTGTGACCCAACACATCATCTTATCTGTATAAAAGTCCAGCTCATCCACGTCTGACCTCACCGCACCTCAGACTCGGATCTGGCCCTGCCCTGGCCGCACACCAATAATAAAAGAAGAAGCGATCCAGCTGAGTGCTCTGGTGATTTATTGAATGCTGTTCAAACAACAGAACGTTGTTTACGCATTTCTGGCTAGACGCCCTTAATCATAACGGTTATGATTAAGGGCGTCTAGCCAGAAACCCGTAAACAACGTTCTGTTGTTTGAACAGCATTCAATAAATCACCAGAGCACTCAGCTGGATCGCTTCTTCTTTTATTACATCATCTTATCCCCTACATTTGAAATTTTCAAGCGGAACTTGAAAACCCATGTCTTCTGAACAGCCTACAGCCTGCAATGACCCTGCTGCAGCTTTGCCAACACCAGAGCTGCTGAAACCCCTGAATCTACTGTCTCCTTCACCATTATCCTGTAGAATGTAAGGCCACAAGGGTAGGGTCCTCTCCTCTCTGTACCTGTCTATCACTATTGGTTGGATAATTGTAATTTGTATTTGTGTTTTGCATAATAATTCTCTGCATCATGTTCCACCCAGTCCTCATCCCTGCCCTTTTTGCCGAACTACACAAACCAGAAAGCTGCAACAGTTGGCACTTGTGTTTCATCATCATCATTAGAGATGCGCTGCGGTGGTGACTGTTTGCATTTCCCCTCCAACATAGTCATACTCCAACAGAACAAGTGGTTGGGCATCAGTGCACTAAATCTCTTCCAATCGATGGCCATGTCCCACGGAACAACATGGCATAGTCATAAAAAAGCAGAAATGACTGCTGATTGACATTGGTCTTAGTCTGCTTGCCTGATTTGCAAGGGGGTGAGGTAGAAGACAGATTCCCATGGGATGCAGGTGCAAAATCTGCACTTTCAGCTGGGGACCGGGTGAAAGTCAATGCGAAGGAACTGAAAGCACTCTCAGCCAACCAAGCTAAAAGCACCTCTACTTGTTCTGGCATCAGCATTGACCAGCGGTACTCAGGCCTACAAAATTAATGAGAATGTCTTCTCACCTGCTTGCACCAGATCAAAATGTTTCATTTGAATGCATAGCAGGCACAGGTCGAACACGGTCTCTTTCTCCTTGCAGCACCTACACCAACACCAGCAACAGAGGCACATCCTTTACTTTACTTGATGCTCTCCTCATTGTTTTCATTTCAAAAAATTGCAGAGTATTACACCTCCTGTATACAGAGAGCCAGAGTGGCCAGCAGATTATTACATTGCCTGTTTTAAGAGTATCCCCCAAAAATCAATAAAAAAACCCCCACAAAAACAGTGTTCTATACCTCCTCCAATGCTAATTCCACCTACACCACCACCTCATCCTCCTCCTAGACTTTGACCTCTGCTTCCTGGTTCAAGATTTATATTTTTTTATTTATTTATACTATGTTATTTTAAGACAATTTGCAAAATTTGTTTGCAGGTCTTTGTCTTGCTCTTACACCTATATAGCTTCATTTTGCAGCCCCAACCCTTACTATGACCATTTTACAACCATATTAACACACCGAAGTTCAGATTCCCATTGATTTCTATTGGGTTCGAGTTCAGGGTCAAATTCAGAATCAAGTTTGTATAACAAACCAAACTTTTAACTCTAGTTTATTAGAACCCAATGAACCTGAACATCCAAGGGTTTGTTCAACACTAAACAAGATCTATTTTTCACTGGTGTAATTTTTTAGTTACATACAGTAATATGCAAAAGATTTTAAGCAATTGTGGAAGAACTATATACCGTATTTTCGGATAATAAGACGCACTTTTTCCCCAAAAATTTTGAGGGAAAATGAGTGTGTGTCATATAATGTGTATATGCCATACCGATACCATTGCTGCAGGCCGCAGGCCGGGATAAGGGGGTGTCTGGAGGTGCAGCTGGTGCCTGGTGGTGCTATGGGGGTGTTTGACGGTGCTGCCCGGTGCTGCTGCGGGTGTCTCCGGTGCTGCCGGGGCTCTGCCAACATTTTGTGAAAGGCCAGAGCCCCAGCAGTTCCATGATTTCCTCTGCAGTGGAGTCTGGGAAAAAGGCCACCGGGGGCGGCACATGCGCAGATGGAGATCTCAGCACAAAGATCTTGGGATATGAGATTTCAGCACTGAGATCTCATTTCCCGGGATCTTGGTGCCCAGATCTCCATCTGCACATGCGCCACCCCCGATGACCATTTTCCCAGAGTCCACCGCACAGGAAACCATGGAACTGCCGGGGCTCTGGCCTTCACCAAAATGTTGGCAGAGCCATGGTAGCAATGAAGTCACCCGCGGCAGCACCGGGCAGCACCACCGGACACCCCTGTAGCACCGCTGGGCACCCACAGCACCGGAGACACCTGCAGCAGCACCGGACACCCGCAGCAGCACCAGTCACCTTCAGCGGTGTGCTGCACATCGGAACATCCCCTCATCCCAGCATGCAGCATCGCTCCACTCCTGCATTCTACAGCAGCGACCCTGTGACCCTGCGTCACTGCAGCCACCACCCCCGGTAAGCAATAAGATGCATGGATTATAAGAAGCACCACCATTTTATAAAAAAAAAATTCCTATTTTTCTCCTTAAAATTTGGGGTGCATCTTATAATCCTTAGCGTCTTATAATCCGAAAAATACCGTAACCCAAAAAAGAAAAAAATAGGAACCAGGCAAATCTCAGGAAAAAAGTTACAATCTTTATTAAAGAATTTATAAAACCAGACATCTTCCAAAAATGAATAAATAAGGGGAGAAAGAGACATCAGAGTGCCACGTAATACCAAGGAGAACACAGCAAAATGGCAAGGAAATATGACTATAGCTGAAGAAATGGAGACAAATATCAACCTGAGTGAGATTACAGTATGTACAACATAAATCCGCTGTGGGTATATTAGATATAAAAGGCAACATTAGACAGGCCTGACATGATCTTTATCTGTTTTAAAGTGCCTGTGCATCAATAAAGCAGCAATACATGTAATAGAAGTGTCTTAAATAGTAATAGTCAAAACATAAATATACCATAAGATCACAGAGGGTAGACCAAACAAAAAAGGCAATTAAATACATATGTAACATGATATCAGTATGATTTAAAAATGTCAGTATTATAAGTATATTATTAGGTTCAGGGAAATCAATCAAAATGATAGTGCAAGAAACACCAACCAGGAATAATGCAATTTGCATAGTGTAGAGAGAAATGCCTAGGTAGTCAAGAAGGTAAAGAGCACAATAATCCCACGTTCCAAATGCAGTAAGAACCCCTGTATACAACCTGGTGGTAACGGGGAGAATGGCTCCAACGCACGTTTTCTTTTGTAAATTAATTTTCCTTATTGTTAATTGATAAAAAATAAGCTACTATTATATGTAAACTCCAATTTTGGAAACCATTCTTGATTTGCAGCATTTTTCAAGACCTGCCTAAAACATTGCACAGAACTGTCTTTTACATACAGTTGTGGCCAAAAGTATTCACACTCCTGCAATTCTGTCAGATAATACTCAGTTTCTTCCTGAAAATGATTACAAACACAAATTCTTTGGTATTATTATCTTCATTTAATTTGTCTTAAATGAAAAAACACAGAAGAGAAAGAAGCAAAAAGCAAAACATTGATCATTTCACACAAAACTCCCAAAATGGGCCAGACAAAAGTATTGACACCCACAGCCTAATACTTGGTTGCACAACCTTTAGCCAAAATAACTGCGACCAACCACTTCCGGTAACCATCAATGAGTTTCTTACAATGCTCTGCTGGAATTTTAGACCATTATTCTTTGGCAAACTGCTCCAGGTCCCTGATATTAGAAGGGTGCCTTCCCCAAACTGCCATTTTTAGATCTCTCCACAGGTGTTCTATGGGATTCAGGTCTGGACTCATTGCTGGCCACCTTAGAAGTCTCCAGTGCTTTCTCTCAAACCATTTTCTAGTGCTTTTTGAAGTGTGTTTTGGGTCATTGTCCTGCTGGAAGACCCATCACCTCTGAGGGAGACCCAGCTTTCTCACACTGGGCCCTACATTATGCTGCAAAATTTGTTGGTAGTCTTCAGACTTCATGATGCCATGGACACGGTCAAGCAGTCCAGTGCTAGAGGCAGCAAAGCAACCCCAAAACGTCAGGAAACCTCCGCCATGTTTGACTGTAGGGACCATGTTTTTTTTCTTTGAATGCCTCTTTTTTTCTCCTGTAAACTCTATGTTGATGCCTTTGCCCAAAAAGCTCTACTTTTGTCTCATCTGACCAGAGAACATTCTTCCAAAACGTTTTAGGCTTTTTCAGGTAAGTTTTGGCAAACTCCAGCCTGGCTTTTTTATGTCTCGGGGTAAGAAGCGGGGTCATCCTGGGTCTCCTACCATACAGTCCCTTTTCATTCAGACGCCGACGGATAGTACGGGTTGACACTCTTGTACCCTCGGACTGCAGGGCAGCTTGAACTTGTTTGGATGTTAGTCGAGGTTCTTTATCCAACATCCGCACAATCTTGCGTTGAAACCTCTTGTCAATTTTTCTTTTCCATCCACATCTAGGGAGGTTAGCCACAGTGCCATGGGCTTTAAACTTCTTGATGACACTGCGCACGGTAGACACAGGAACATTCAGGTCTTTGGAGATGGACTTATAGCCTTGAGATTGCTCATGCTTCCTCACAATTTGGTTTCTCAAGTCCTCAGTCAGTTCTTTTGTCTTCTTTCTTTTCTCCATGCTCAATGTGGTACACACAAGGACACAGGACAGAGGTTGAGTCAACTTTAATCGATGTCAACTGGCTGCAAGTGTGATTTAGTTATTGCCAACACCTGTTAGGTGCCACAGGTAAGTTACAGGTGCTGTTAATTACACAAATTAGAGAAGCATCACATGATTTTTCAAACAGTGCCAATACTTTTGTCCACCCTCTTTTTTATGTTTGGTGTGGAATTATATCCAATTTGGCTATAGGACAATTCTTTTTGTGTTTTTTCATTTAAGACAAATTAAATGAAGATAATAATACCAAAGAATTTGTGTTTGCAATCATTTTCAGGAAGAAGCTGAGTATTATCTGACAGAATTGCAGGGGTGTCAATACACCCCTGCAATTGTTGGCCACAACTGTAATTTATTCTATTTTTTTTTTTTTTGTGAAGTTGGATGAACAAAAACCAGCAATTCCGTTTTTGTTTTTTCTTATGAAATTGACAACGCAGGATAATTAATTGTATAATTTTATAGTATGTGTTGACTCTATATGATTACAGTAGTAACAATTTACATAATTACTTTTTGCTTGGTTTATACTCTTTACTAAAATATTTTATTTTAGCCTGAAAGCCATAACTTTTTCATTTTTTTGTTTACAGAGCTGTATTAATGCTTTTTTTGCATTACAAACTGTAGCTTTTATTTGTACGATTCTTGGATATGTACAACTTTTTGATCACTTTTAATTTAATTCTTTATAAGTCAGGATGAATAAAAACAGAAGTGTTATAACAATATTGTTATTTTTTGTTTGCTGTGTGGGGATAAATAATTATATAGTGTTCAAGTATGTGTCATTAGCGAAGCATTGATTAAAAATATTTCTGATTTTGTTAATATATTTTTATTTTAGCCTATTTTTTCACTGGGAAAAAAATTATTTTGGGGAAGCTATTTTTGATTTTTTAAAACAGTTTAAAAATATGCTTTTTTTTACAATACTTGTTTGTTTCCCAAGGGGATATGAACATGCAATCCTATAGCATGATTACATGGATAGTATACTGCTCTACTTGTGCAGTGATAAGGAGCTATCAGACGCCACGTTTAGCAGGATCTGATTTGCTTTAGTGTGTAGAACTGGAGGTCTTTTTCAGGCCTTCTGTCACGACTGTTGTCGGGTGTCTCGGGACCAGGGTCTCCTTCCCTGTCCCTAGTGCTAGGGCCGCCCTAGCTTGCCCTGTTCCATGGATTACTTCTGATGGTGAAGATGCTAGGGCCACTTACCTTGCCTTAGCCCCTAAATCAGACATCAGTCTGTACTCTTTCCCCACCCAAGGAAGAGTAGTATACCATAATACTCCAAACAGATTAACAAGGTAATACGAACAGGGATATAAGAAAATACCAATCATACAAATATCCACACATAAGCAACAGAGGTAAAAACAGGAGAGTGGAGGATAGGGTTAAACCAAAGTAGGAGAAGAAAGAGAATTATCACACACTCAAAACCTAGCAACTGTCACAGATAAATCCACCAAATGCCTTCTCCAATAATAACCAACAACAACAACCTCCAGCCATGTAGCATAAGCTAACTCTGACAATGAGTGCAAGCCAGGGCCCATATTATGTAGGAGATGGGAGTGGCTAAAAGTGCACAGCTGAGAATCTTAACACAGGAAATCTTCCAGGAGCATATTAACCCCTGCACTGCTAAAGGAAATTTATACCATTTAATATGAAGGTGAAGTGCTTCTAATCAGTGCAGGAGTAAGAAAAATCAGACGCTGCAGTCTTCTGACTCCTCTCTGTCACTGTAAACCCATGACACCTCGAGTTATATAGCAAAGCAGCAAGACACACTCCAACTTTCTTCAGTGTTTCATTCGTAAAAATTCAGTTTTTATTTCCAGTATATAGAATACTATTGTCGTACATTATAATTTAATAATCAATTTCCAGTCACCACAGTAGACTCAGTTTAGTAGTTTTGGTGTAAACGATCCCCTCCCCCCAATGAACAGGAGCATAGGCAGAGACTCCGTTCAGATAATCAAAGGGCCTGCACCTGTGCATCATTTTTGGGGATCCTCCCCTTCCTTTAATCTCTGGTTGCCATAGCAACTCATTAGCATCCCGTAATTGCATTATGGGGATGCCAATAGACTGAAAGAAGCAGAGCTCGCCCTCTGTCAAATTCCTTATGTACCACTATCAATATTGACAGTGGCATATGAGGGGTTGAACTGCTATGATCAGCAAGAACTCTGATCCTAGGAGTTACAGCAGGAGCCTGACTGTGTATATCAGTCAGGCTCCTGCAGTTCATCGCACCAGCACAGAAACTGTACTGTGTGATCAGCATGACTTACATATCTGTAGCATCAGTAATTACTGATACTGTAGCATGCAAGCATCAAGAAGTTGAGTTAATTAAAAGTTTTTGAGTGCTGTATGTTCCAACATGATTTTATGTTAATAAAATACTTTACCTGTAGTGCAGAGTTTTACTTATAAAAGAAAATGTTAATTTTATTTTGATTTCAAAACCTTTTTTCCTTTTGTGTCTGTGCAGAATATAATACAGTCAGTTATGCTTTCCTTATCATTACGCAGTATAGCGAGCTTCGCGGCAGGATTTCCCATCTACAGTTTAAATATTGATGAAGGCCATCTTCTCAACATGTTTTATTGTTAAAAAATCTCCCCTACTCCTTCCCTCTCCAGATGAACAGCTGTTCAGAAAACATCTCTTTCATCTGCAATATCTAATACTTAATGCTTATTGAAACTAATGATTCTCTCTCCTGCTGGTGCAAAGTGAATTAAATTACAGTCATGAGTGTAGTAGACTATACAGGCTAATCCCTCACAATGTTCAGCTGGTAATAGATATCAATTTTCTTTTTGTCTTTCATAATGTCTATCAAATGCTGCAGCTATTTAAAATGTGCATTTTTATTATGTCGCTTAAAAATACAGATGCATTTATTCATCCTGTGACAATATATTTTCTTCCACATTTGCAGATAGTATTTATAGCAAATCCTACTTAGAGAAAGTACATGCTCTTCAGATCACTCATCTTTTGAAAGAGAAATTGAAAAATCAAGTAATAAGAAATAGTAGGTGCAAATGTGTCCTTCCTTATGTAGTTTCTTGATTTCACATATCCTGAAATGAGTTCCACAAGCTGACAAGCTTTGAAAAAATAATCCCAAAGCATGTTTGTGCGATAATCTGTAGAGATGTATATGCTGCATTTGTCTATGTGTGACACCCAGTGATGGTTTTACGCATTTCCTGTTCTTGAGGGTATTCTTTAGGAGCTGTGATAGTGTAAATTACTGAGTGTCAAGCTGGAAAGTTTAACCTTGGGGATGCTACTCAGCACAACGAAGACCAAGACATAGACTACTGCCAGGTACGACAGTGAAACATTTGAGGTGGACATCAATGAACTGGACCTTGTAAAGGAATTCAACCTACTCTAATCAATGATCACTAAAGATGCAGCAACGACAGCAGAAATCAAGAGGAGAATGACTATGGTCAAACCAACAATGAATTCACTGGACAAGATTTTCAAGTTGAGCAATATTTCGCTGGTGACGAAGACTCGACTCATACAAAGTTTGGCCTTTTCTGTGGAAACATATGGATGCCATCCTGGACATAATAGAAACAAGACTGAAAAAGTATGTGGTGCTGGAGAAGGATGCTATCAATACTATGGAGAGCAAGAAGAACAATCAAATACATTTTTGAACAATTCAAGCCAGACATATAATTAACAGCAAAGATTTTCAAACTATAACTTGCCTACTATGAACACATCATATGAAGAGAGCAATCACTGGAGAAGCACATCAAGGCCTGAAGAATAAAAGGAACAAGGCAAAGAGGAACACCAGCAACCGAATGGTTTGATACTATCAAGATAACGGCTTGCACAAGAATAATCTTACTACAGATCGTTTATTAGGCATCAGGATTCTTCTGCTGCATGGGATGGATGCCGGGCTTTGCCTGCCTCTGCGGTCTTCCATTCAGGCTCAGCCGCTGGGATTGTTACTTAGCATAGACTTTGGTCCCAGCATCTTGCACTGCCTTGTAGTGTCCACATGGTTACTGCTGGCTCTCCAGCTAAGTCTATGATAACCAGTGGTATACAGAGGCAGCCTTACCCTTTGGAGTCTAATCCAAAAATCATCGTACTGAGCATGTCCATGATGTGATCCCTTCTCATTGGTGCTCGGATGCTGACTGCTCTGGTGATGTTGCAGCTCCGGATTCGTCCACGGGCGACGTCCCATCTGCCTGGGCGTGAGTGTTTGGGGTGGAGCCCAGTGCATAAAAGGGTGTGTGTGTTTGCATGTATCTGCGCCACTCTTTACCAGCGACTGTGTGTTTAGACAGGCAGTGTGGCATGGGAAAACCCCATTTGGCTTAGCATCTGTCTCTGGTCATGAGTGCGGTAAGCACAGCTGAGTTACAGAGCAAACCCAACCACTAGCCTAGATTTCCCTGGAAGAGCAATAGGGTTCCACACCTAGTTTGCCATTTGCTTCTACCTCTGCTGGTTTAACAGGGTATAGCACTTTTCTTATTTTTCTGTGTCACTCAGTGGTTAGCTGAGCCTGGTACTCTGCATCCCGTTTGCTCTTTGTTGTTTTAATGCAGTGTGCTTGATAGTTTTTTATCCGCCATTATTCACACTAGCTGCAGTTATTCATCTCTGCATGGTGGACCCCAGGTTGTGTTTGCACTTTATAGTTTAATTTAATTTAGAGCAATCTGCCAACCCTAACATCATTCATCCATCAAGTCGCCATGGCTCAAAATCAAGCTATATTCCGGTAAAAAAAAAGAATGAAATTTGTATTTTCAGAAATTGGAGAATTTAACAAAGTTTTCACAAAGGTAAGGATGGATAGTTCCGCAAATTTGCAATGTACAGTGAAACAGTTTATGTGCTCTCTTATATCAATAAAAAAATTAGAGTCTCTTAAAAATTGCATAAAGGTAAGGCTACATTTGAAGATTTAGAAGGAAAACTGCTCATATGCGCTATTATGGCAAAAAAAAAGTCTGTCTATAGTATATGGTTCCACAAATAAAAACTCTCACAATTAGCCACAGTAATGAGATGCCACTCTGTTTATGCCTGCCTGAAGCTTTCCCTAGTTTAAATAAATGTCTTAATCACACATTTGTGTGTCATGGTCTGAGCACAGACCATGATTCACCGACAAATCACTGGTCTCCTGTGTAGTGATGAGCGAGTATACTCATTGCTCGGGTCTCCCCAGGCATGCTCTGGTGGTCTCTGAGTATTTTAACGTGCTCGGAGATTTAGTTTTCGTCACCTCAGCTGCATGATTTGGGACTGCTAGACAGCTTGAATACATGTATGGAATGCCTGTTTGTTAGGGAATTCCCACATGTATTCAGCCTGTCTACAAGTCGCAAATCATGCAGCTGAGATGCCGAAAGCTAAATCTCCGAGCACGCCAAAATACTTGGAGATCACCCAAGCATGCTCGGGGAGACCCGAGCAATGATGCTACTCACCCATCACTACTCCTGACTTAAAGGGGGTTGTCCAATTTTTTTCTTACTGAAATCCAAGAAACGGAGGCTGAAAATCATTTTTGCAATTAGGTTTCATTGAAATTTTTGCATCGTATTCCTCCTATGGCCACTGTATTATACTGTATATTACTGACTGCAGAATGCATTAATGGCGCTGACTACATGAGCTTTAATTTATCATATGAATTGAGGACAACATTTTGTGGTATTTACTATTATATAGGTATGACCGGCTGTTTTCCTGCTCTTGTTAATGCAGCTTTCATCACAGACTGAACATCTCTCCTGTCCTTAAAGTGGCTACTGGTGGAGGAGCATGTGACAGCCATGTACATCAGTCTTGTCCAAATTCAAAACTCACATGAGAAAACGGCTTTTCTATTGGGGAAGACTGATACATACAGTGGGTACCCCTTTAAATTTTTCACTCTTTGTTTCATTGCAGCCACTTTGTAAATTCAAGAAAGTTCATTTATTTCTCATTAATGTACACTGCGCCCCATCTTGACAGAAAAAAACAAATGTAGACATTTCTGAAAATTTATTAAAAAAGAAAAACTGAAATATCACATGGTCATAAGTAGAGTTGAGCGAAAAGGGTCGGTTAAATTCAAAAGTCACCGACTTTTGCTAAAGTTGGGTTTCGCCGATCTAAACCCGGCCATAGCGTGAGGTCGGCTATGCGGTCACCGACTCGAGCCCCAAAGTCGCGTTTCCCATAATGCTTCCAGCGCCTTTTCTCAGCCAATGATCAAGGACGCACACTGTGGGCAATGAGATGACATGGGCAGCGGCCACCACCATCTTAGAGAAGGGCATTGCAGTGATTGGCTGGCTTTGTGTGGCATCACAGTGGCTATAAAAGCCCTGAACACCGACTGCCATCTTACTTCTGCCGATCTTAGTATAGGGATAGGTTGCAGCTGCTCGTTCTCAATAGGGAGAGTGTTTAGGCAGGAAAGAAAAAAAATCTGTGCTTCTGCTGATAGTGATTTTTCCTGTAAACTACAGTTAGTGTGCTGTGACAGGGGAGACTTTTTTTGTGTGCAGCAGCGCTGGTGGTTATTAGGCTGCCTTATAAGGCTACCTGATAGCTGCATTGCTGTGTGCGCATTCCTGTGCAGACTGCTTTTTTCAAGGCAAAAATACTTTTATTCCTTTTTTCTGCACAGTTAGTGAGCGTTCATTTTTTCACACACCGTATAGAGGTGTACGTTCCTCACACACTACCGTGTACCAGCAGGTATCACGGACAAATACATGCTATATGTGTGTGACTCCGTAAAAAAATACACAGAGATTTACATTTTTCCATACATACACTGTATAGAGGTGTCCGCTTTTCAAACAGCATTGTATATCTGCTGTTTGCGGATTACGGTCACATCTATACAGAGACAGCGTGTGTGTGTGACTTCGTAAAAAAATACATGAAGATTTACATTTTTTCATACATACACCGTATTGAGCTGTCCGCTTCTCAAACAGTATCGTATATCTGCTGTTTGGATTACGGTCACATCTATACAGAGGCAGTATGTGTGTGTGACTCTGGAAAAAAATAGACGGAGATTTAAAATTTTCCATACATACACCTTATAAAGGTGTCCGCAACTCAAACAGTATCGTATATCTGCTGTTCGCATTACGGTCACATCTATACAGAGACAGCGTGTGTGTGTGAGACTCTGGAAATACATATACAGACATTTCCATTTTTCCATCCACCGTATAGAGCTGTCCGCTTGTCAAACAGTATTGTATATCTGCTGTTCGCATTACGGTCATATCTATACAGAGACAGCGTGTGTGTGACACTCAGGAAATACATATATGGACATTTCCTTTTTTCCATACCCCGTATAGAGCTGTCCGCTTCTCAAACAGTATTGTATATATCTGCTGTTCGCATTACGGTCACATCTATACAGAGACAGCGTGTGTGTGTGAGACTCCGGAAATACATATAAGGACATTTCCATTTTTCCATACACCGTATAGAGCTGTCCACTCCTCAAACAGTATCGTATATCTGCTGTTTGGATTAGTGTGACATCTATACAGAGACAGCGTGTGTGTGTGAGACTCCGGAAATACATATATGGACCTTTCCATACAACGTATAAAGAGCTGTCCGCTTCTCAAACAGTATCGTATATCTGCTGTTCACATTGCGGTCACATCTATACAGAGACAGCGTGTGTGTGAGACTCCGGAAATACATATATGGACCTTTCCATACAACGTATAAAGAGCTGTCTGCTTCTCAAACAGTATCGTATATCTGCTGTTCACATTGCGGTCACATCTATACAGAGACAGCGTGTGTGTGAGACTCAGGAAATACATATAAGGACATTTCCATTTTTCCATACACCGTATAGAGCTGTCCGCTTCTCATACAGTACCATATCTCTGCTGGTATTTTTGGCACTTTTTCCCAAACATGAGGAAGTATGGTGGAAGAGGCCAGGTACGTGTGTGGGGGGGGGGCGCAGCTGGTACTGATGGTGGTGGTGCATCTGCTGGTTCTGGCAAAAGCACAATAGCAGCTAAGGCAGGAGGTGTTGAGCCTATGGCATCGTCTGGCACAAGAAGGATTGTAAGGTTCCCTTTTCTGGGAGTAGGTAAACCGCTTCTAAATCCGGAGCATCAGGAACAGGTTTTGGCTTATATTGCCAAAACAGCCTCCAGCTCTATTGCCTCCTCTTCTGAAGTTTCAAAAACTGCAAGCACTGAGTCGTCAGTGCAGGCTTCTGGTCAGGAACAACACCTTTCCTTGTGTCCTTCACCCACACCAAAAGTGAAGGATGCGGCAGGCCACACTTCAGATTACTCCATGGAGCTCTTTTCACATACCATGCCTGGGTTAGCAAGTCAAATCCTGAATTCCCTGTCCAAGATGAATCTGACATGGAGTGCACTGATGCACAGCCACTGCTAGATGATTCTGCTTGTACATTGACCCAGAGCAATAAATTTGCCTTGCAGTCTAGTGAGCCAGAATCAGACCCTGATGAAACTCAGGTGCCCCTTCCTGCATACTATACCACCTTACACGGTGACACAGAGGAAGGTGCAGATGAAATTGAAGAGGAGGTGATGGATGACCCAGTTGTTGACCCAGATTGGCATCCATTGGGGAAGAGGGTGCCACTGGCAATAGCTCAGAAGAGGAGAAGGATCCGCAGCAGGCATCGACATTGCAGCAGTGGTTATCTGGCAGGCCCGTAACTGTACCAAAACTTGGTAAAAAAACAAAAGCGTTGCAGGACAGCTTGGCCAGATGGTCAAATTAGCACAGCGTGCAAGCCCTGAAAATTTATACCATAGTAGGAAGAGTGCAGTGTGGCACTTCTTTGACCAAATGACCAAAATCCTATTGATGAGGCAAAGGTTATCTGTAAGAAGTGCGGAAGGACCTGTAGCCGAAGTAAAAATCTCCGAAATTTGAACACGAGTTGCATGCTTAGACATTTAACCACCATGCACTTGCAAGCGTGGACGGACTACAAAGCCTCAGGTAGCACATGTGCACCTGCTCCAACTGAAGGTAGCCAGCAACGCTCTATTGCTTCCCCCACTGAATGTCCACCGGTAACCAAACCACCAGCAAGAAATCTTGAGGTGTCGTCGCAAGGCCAAAGCAGTCAGGGAATCACAATGTTTTTGCAACAAAAGACTGAAGCTAGGCCATCACTACCACCAACATCCTCTCAGTCCATCAGGTCCATCGCTAGTTCCTAAATATGCAGCTCTCAAGTCCAGCTAACCCTATCAGACACTCTGAGTAGGACAAGAAAGTACTCATCCTCTCATCCGCATACACTGGCTTTGAAAGCCTTCATTGCGAAACTGATCTCATTAGAGATGATGCCCTTCTGTTTGGTTGAAAGCCAAGCGTTTGTAGAGCCTATGGCCTATGCTGTAACACGCTATGACCTACCCAGTCGGCACTTCTTTTCTTGAAAAGCCATCCCTGTCCTCCACCTGCATGTGAAAGACCGCATTGTCCATGCACTCAAACAATCAGTGAGTGGAAAGGTGCATCTCACAACAGATGCATGGGCCAGTAGGCATGGCCAGGGCCATTACGTGTCCATCACTGCGCACTGGGTTAATGTGGTGGATGCAGGCTCCACAGGGGACAGCGGCGGTGGAACAGTGCTGCCTAGCCCACGGTATAGGAAACAGTTAGCTGTAAGCGTTTGACCCTCCTCCTCCTCCAGAAGCGAAAGCTCGTCGACAGAGCGCAGTCGCACGAGCACTCCATCCGCAGCTGCCAGAGCTGCCAGTGTTGCACATGAGATGTCCCACTATTGAACATCTAGTGGTAAGCGTCAGCAAGCTGTCTTAAAGATGATGTCTTTGGGCGACAACAGACACATCGCGGAGGTACTGGCCGACTACTTGCAGCGACAAACTGAGTCATGGCTGGGCAGTCTACATCTTGAGCCAGGCAAGGTAGTCAGTGATAACGGCTGTAATTTTGTGGCAGCCACAGCCCTTGCAAAACTCAGCCACATACCTTGCCTGGCTCACACCTTGAACCTGGTGGTGCAGTGCTTCCTAAATAATTATCCGGAGTTAACAGCCCTGCTCCATAAGGTGCGAAGACCATAAGGTGCGACATCCATCCCTCGCCCGTACACTCTAGTCATATGCAGAAGCTGCAGCGATCACTCCACCTCCCCAAGCACCGCCTAATCATAGACGTTGCAACAAGGTGGAACTCCTCCATTCACATGGTTGAGAGGCTGTGTGAACAGAGGCAGGCTGTAATGCATTTTTGGGAGGATACACGGGCAGGCAGTTTGAGGGCAGACATGGAGTTGTCAGGTGTGCAGTGGTCAAAGCTGAAAGACCTCTGTAAAGTCCTTCAGTGTTTTGAGGAATGCACACGGCTGGTAACCGCAGACGACGCCATCATAAGCATGAGCATACCACTTATATGTCTGCTCATGCAAATTTTGACACACATTAAGGATCAGGCATCTGCAGCACAGGAGGAGGAAGAGGAGGAGGGAAGCCTTGATGACAGTCAGCCATTGTCAACGAAGGCAACTGAACTGGACAAGGTGGAGGAAGAAGAGGAAGAGGAGGAGAAGAATGAGGGGGATGATTATTTTGGGGAGGAGGATGCTTCTCAGGGGGCAAGAGAAAATGTTGGCGTGCCAAGGTCAGGTCCAGGGTTTGCGCGTGACTGGAGGGGTGTGGATTTGCCAGAAAGTGCTCCTCCACCCACCACTGGCAGTGCATCATTGACACCTGAAACATTGGCCCACATGTCTGATTATGCCTTGCGGATCCTAAAAAGGGACGCTCGCATTGCCAAAATGATGAAGGATGACGACTACTGGTTGGCCAGCATCCTCGATCCACACTATAAAGGCAAATAACAGAACATCATGCCACATGAGAACTTAGAGATAATATTGGCTAACAAATAAGTAACTCTGGTAAACCATTTGTGGGAGGCATTCCCAACACACAGCAGCAGTGATGGTTCTCCCACGAGACGTAGAGGGCAAGATGGAAGAGGTGTTCGTGGTGCACACAGCCGAAGTGGCGTTGAAGACAGGGGTTTCATGACCATGTTATGGACTGATTTCTCAAGTACCGCTCACACGACTGGTAATACTGAAACGATTGCAAGTGACAGGAGACAGCAGTTGTCAACGATGGTTACAAACTACTTCTCCCATATTGAGGTTCTCCCTCACAGGTCATTCCCCTTTGACTATTGGGCCAGTAAACTTGACACCTGGCCTGAATTGGCACAATATGCCTTGCAGGGGCTCACTTGCCGTGCTGGTAGTGTGCTATCTGAAAGAGTCTTCAGTGCTGCTGGATCAATCCTGACAGAAAAAAGGATCCGTCTGTCGACCCAAAATGTTGATGATCTAACCTTCATTTAAATGAACCATGCATGGGTTTCAAAGGATTTTGTCCCACCTTCCCCTGGTGACACATAGGTGGCAATAAGAATGGCTCGCTTTTGTCCTCCTCTTCCTCGGACTTCTCCACTTCCTCCATTTGCAGCTGCTGAATGTCCAGCCTACACATCAACATATGCCATTTTTCAACCTCCCTAACTGGGCTGCCCCCCAGGGCCGGGGTCACCACGTGGCACACCCGGGCAAGTGCCGTTGCCCTGAACAGGTGGGTGGGCCCACTCTTGGGCGACGGCACTGGCACAGGGCCCCTCATAGTACAATAAAGTGTCTCTGATGGTGGGGGGCCCACTCGCCATCAGACACACCGGCGTACTATGAGGGGCCCTGTGCCATTGCCGCCGCCCACAAGTGGGCCCCCCTGCTTGCTCAGGGCCCCAGCACTTGCAATACTTCTCTCTGCTCCACTGCTGTGTAGTCTGGTCAGTTAAATCCTTCACAGGGACAGACACTACAAATTTGGTGAACTGATCGATGATGGTTAAGACGTAGCTATGGCCTGTCCTGCTGGGCTCTACCTTCAGATGGTCAATGGCTACCATTTGTAATGAACGTTGACTCACAATTGGATGCAGTGGTGCTTTATGATCAGCTTTCACAGTTTTCCTAGTCACAGACGTGTGACATTCCTGCCACCATTTTTCAATGTCTCCTCTCATGCCAATCCAATAGAATCGCCTATGGCCTGTGGCTTCTGTCTTTTACACTCCAAAGTGAACAGACAGATCATGATAGGCAGTGAGGACCATGTCTACATCTCTCCCTGTGATCACAATTAGATGGAGATGAGTAACGGTAATGGGATCCACGCTACTGCGATACAGCAACCCTTTCTTCACAAAGAACCATTTTCGCAGTCTCCACAGACAAAGTAATTGAGGGTTAGCATCTCCTCTGCGAATTCTTCCGGGAGATTTTCCCATGATTTGAAATTTAAAAAATTTCTGCAATCACTCCACTTTCCGTCTGTACTTGTATCTGTTGTGAGCTCATTTTCTCGTTCACCTTTGATGTCCGATGAACTCCCTCTGCTGGTGAAAGGAGGTGGTGAAACTGATTTGGATGGGAGAAACCTGTCACCTGAACAGGTGGATTGCGATTGGAAATCCGGAATCTCTGAGTGGATATAAGGCAGCCGACACCCTGTAGGGTTGCTGGTGATTTCTCTGCTCTGAGCTCTGGCCTCCAGTTCAGTTCCTGTCTTCTAAAGCTAAGTTTTGCTCTGTTATTGTTCCATGAGATTTTGTCTGATTTGCTTAGTTTTGTGTTCTGCCAGCCCCGGCTGGGGCTCTGCTGAATTTCCATTTTTGTCCCTGATCGGTTAAATCTCTTTTGCTCTGTCTTCAGAATATATCGGAGTGCTGATATAGGGATTTTGAAGTCTAGTGACTTCAGGGCCGTTTTTCCTATCAGACGTGTTGGGACATTTTTGGTAGGGTTTTTGCGGATTGCAGCCAGCATCATTTCTATCCTTTCCTATCTAGTTATTTGGGCCCCATCATTTGCTCTGCCTGTCTTTCTGTCTGTGTTTGTGTTTTCATCTGTTTTCACTGACAATACATGTTGGGGGGCTGTCTATTGCTTTGGGGTCTGCTCTGGGGCAGTTTAGATTTCCCCTTTCTTTCTTTAGGCTTATTTAGTTCTCCGGCTGTGAAGAGGCGTCTAGGACCACCGTAGGAACGCTCCACGGCTACTGTTAGTTGTTGTGAATAGGATCAGGGGTCTGCAATCCGCTAGCTACCAACCTCTCCGGTTTTCTAGACTTAGCTTGCATTTTTGTTTTTTCCTCCTCCGGTCACTCATTCATAACAGAATCACCAGCCATACCGCAGATTCTAGGGTACTCAATAGCAGGAAAGAATTGTAAAAAAAAAAAAAAAAAAAAGTGTCAGAATTGTTTTTTTTTAATGTATATTTTTTTCCTCTTTTTCTCTGGGGCCGTAGGAGGAATTTTTTCTTAATGGAGATTAAGCAATTGTCTGATCGTGTGGAGCAGCTCGCTGCTGAAGTGCGGGGAATTTCCGCCTATCTTGCTCATTCACATGCTGCTGAACCAAAGATCCCTACTCCTGATGTGTTTTTTGGGGATCGGACTAAATTTTTGAATTTTAAAAATAATTGTAAATTATTTCTTGCCTTGAAGCCTAACTCATCCGGGAGCTCTGCGCAACAGGTTAAAATTGACATCTCTTTGCTGCGCGACGATCCCCAGGATTGGGCGTTTTCTTTGACACCTTATGATCCTATTCTAACTAATGTGGACGCATTTTTTCAAGCCTTGGGGTTGTTGCATGATGAACCTAATGCTATTGATCAAGCTGAAAAAGCCCTGTTGGCATTGAGCCAGGGTCAGGATTCTGCAGAGTTGTACTGTCAAAAATTCCAAAAGTGGGCGGTCCTTACTACCTGGAATGATGGTGCCTTGGCAGCTCTCTTTCTGAAGGGTTTGTTAGAAACCCTAAAATATATTATGGTGGGATTTCCTGTTCCCTCTGGTCTTGACGATTCTATGTCATTAGCCATTCAGGTTGATCGGCGTTTACGTGAACGTAAAATTACACGAGAAATGTTGCCACCTGTTGAACAAATGTCTGAACCTATGCAATGTGATAGAGTTTTGTCTAGGGCGCAACATCAGGAGTTCAGAACGCTTAATAAGCTGTGTTTTTTCTGTGGAGATGCCTCTCATAATATTTCTGTCTGCCCTAAACGAGAGAAACATTTTGCACACACATTTGCTGTGGGTGGTATACAACCTAAGTTTCTTCTGGCAATTACTCTGATCTGCTCCCTGTCCACATTTTCCGCTAAGGCTTTTGTGGATTCAAGAGCGGCTCTGAACCTGATGGACTTGGATTTTGATAAACGTTGTGGGTTTCCTATGACACCTCTGCGGACGCCTATCCCTTTGAGGGGTATTGATGCTACTCCTTTGGCAAAGAATAAACCTCAGTTTTGGACCCAGGTGGTAATGCGGGTCGCCCCAGACCATCAAGAAAATTGCAGATTTTTGGTGTTGCATAATTTGCATGATATCATTGTTCTGGGGTTTCCCTGGTTGCAAATCCATGATCCAGTTTTGGATTGGAAATCTGTGTCTGTGGTGAGTTGGGGTTGTCAGTGTGCTCTTAGTGACACTCCTGTTTTCTCCACCTCTCCCCAGTCGCATGATGTTCCTGACTATTTGGCTGATTTTTATGAGGTATTTAGTGAGAATAAGTCTGCATCTTTGCCTCCTCATAGGAGTTATGACTGTGCAATTGAGCTGAGCCCTGGGTGTAAATTTCCCAAGGGTCGACTTTTCAATTTATCTGTACCCGAGCATGAGGCTATGTGATCTTATATTAAGGAGTCGTTGGAGAAAGGTCATATTAGACCATCCTCTTCACCCTTGGGTGCTGGGTTTTTTTTCGTGGCCAAGAAAGATGGTTCATTAAGGCCTTGTATTGACTATCGTTCCCTCAACAAAATTAATGTTAAATATCAGTATCTGTTACCCTTGATTTCTGATCTATTCTCCAGAGTTAAAGGTGCTTGCTGGTTTACCAAGCTTGACCTCAGGGGGGCGTATAATCTTATTCGCATTAAGCATGGGGATGAATGGAAGACTGCATTTAATACTCCGGAGGGACATTTTGAGTACCTGGTGATGCTTTTTGGGCTCACTAATGCCCCTTCTGTCTTCCAGTGATTCATGAATGATATTTTCCGGGACTTTGTGTATAAATTTTTGATCATCTATCTGGATGATATTTTGATCTTTTCCAAGGATTGGGACTCTCATGTGGAACATGTTCGAACTGTGTTCCGGATTTTGAGGGAGAATTCCCTGTATGTTAAGGGGTCGAAATGCTTTTTTGGTGTACAGAGGATTTCATTTTTGGGATTTATTTTGTCTTCGTCAACTATTGAAATGGACCCGGCCAAGGTACAGGCCATTTATGATTGGGTTCAGCCCACTTCTTTGAAGGCCCTCCAGAAGTTTTTGGGTTTTGCTAATTTTTATCAGAAATTTATAGCTAATTTTTATGGTATTGCCAAACCATTGACTGATTTGACTAAGAAGGGTGCTGATGTGCTGAATTGGTCTCCAGAGGCTGTTTGTTCCTTTCAGGAGCTGAAGCGGAGGTTCACTTCTGCTCCGGTTTTGCGGCAACCTGATGTCTCACTCCCGTTTCAGGTAGAGGTGGACGCTTCTGAGATTGGTGCAGGAGCTGTTTTGTCCCAAAAAGATTCGGTAACATCTAAAATGAATCCCTGTGCTTTCTTTTCCTGAAACTTCTCCCCATCTGAGCGCAACTATGATGTGGGGAATCGGAAACTGTTAGCCATGAAATGGGCATTTAAGGAGTGGAGACATTGGTTGGAGGGAGCTAGACATCAAGTCGTGGTCCTCACTGACCACAAGAATTTGATTTACCTTGAGTCGGCCAAACGCTTGAATCCTAGACAGGCTAGGTGGGCCTTGTTTTTCACACGTTTTGATTTTGTGGTCTCTTTTCTTCCGGGCACTAAGAATGTCAAGGCAGACACCCTCTCTAGGAGTTTCTTTGCTGATTCTCCTATTGTGACCAAGCCTGCTACCATCTTAGGTGAGGGGGTAGTTCTTTCTGCCATCTCGCCCGATTTGAGACGTGCTCTGGAAGAGTTTCAGGAGGACAAACCTGAGCGTTGTCCCATTGGAAAATTGTATGTTCCTGACCAGTGGAGGAAGAGAGTAATGTCTGAAGTTCATTGCTCCGCATTGGCTGGTCATCCAGGTATTTTTGGTACTAGAGATTTGGTGAGTCGGTCTTTTTGGTGGCCCGCCTTATCTTGTGATGTCAGGAATTTTGTGCAGTCCTGTGGGACTTGCTCCCGGTCTAAACCTTGTTCTCGCTCTAGTGGGTTGTTGATGCCTTTGCCAGTGCCCAGGAGGCCATGGACCCATATTTCAATGGATTTTATTTCTGATCTGCCTGTCTCTCAGAGAATGACTTATCTGGGTGATTTGTGATATATTCTCTAAGATGGTCCATCTTGTACCACTCCCTAAGTTGCCATCTTCCTCAGAGTTGGTGCCCTTGTTTTTGCAACAGGTGGTTCGCTTGCATGGGATTCCTGAGAACATTGTGTCTGACAGAGGAGTTCAGTTTGTCTCTAGATTTTGGAGAACTTTTTGTTCCAAGCTGGGAATTCAGTTGTCCTTCTCCTCTGCGTTTCACCCTCAGACCAATGGGCAGACTGAGAGAACAAACCGGACTTTGGAGTCTTATTTGAGATGTTTTATCTCTGCTGATCAGGATGATTGGGTCTCATTTTTGCCCTTGGCCAAATTTGCTTTAAATAATAGAGCTAGTTCTGCCACTTTGATGTCACCTTTTTTTTGTAACTTTGGGTTTCATCCTCGATTCTCTTCAGGGCAGGTGGAGTCTTCTGCCTGCCCAGGTGTTGACACTGTGGTGGAGAGAATGCACCAGATTTGGGACCAAGTGGTGGATAAGTTGTCTCTCTCCCAGGAAAAGGCCCAGCGGTTTTCCAACTGGCATAGGACCATTGGTCCCCGGTTTAAGGTGGGTGATATGGTTTGGTTGTCATCAAAGAATATCTCTATGAAGGTGGCTTCTCCAAAGTTTAAACCTAGATTTATTGGACCTTACAAGATTTTGGAGATTCTTAATCTGGTCTCTTTTCGATTGGCTCTTCCTGTTACATTTAAGATCCATATCGTGTTTCATAAGTCTCTGTTGAAGAGGTTTGTTGAGCCAGTAGTTCCTGTGGTGGCACCTTCTGACCCTGTATTGGTTGAAGGTAATGTGGAATATGAGGTTGAGAAGATACTGGATTCTCGTCTGGCTAGACGGAGACTCCAGTATTTGGTTAAGTGGAAGGGTTATGGCCAGGAGGATAATTCTTGGGTCTCTGCATCTGATATTCATGCTGAAAGATTGGTTCGTGCTTTTCATTGGGCCCATCCTGATCGGCCTGGTGGCGTGGATGAGGGTTCGGTGACCTCTCCTCAAGGGGGAGGTACTGTTGTGAGCTCATTTTCTCGTTCACCTTTGATGTCTGATGAACTCCCTCTGCTGGTGAAAGGAGGTGGTGAAACTGATTTGGATGGGAGAAACCTGTCACCTGAACAGGTGGATTGCGATTGGACATCTGGAATCTCTGAGTGGATATAAGGCAGCCAACGCCCTGTAGGGTTGCTGGTGATTTCTCTGCTCTGAGCTCTGGCCTCCAGTTCAGTTCCTGTCTTCTAAAGCTAAGTTTTGCTCTGTTATTGTTCCATGATATTTTGTCTGATTTGCTTAGTTTTGTGTTCTGCCAGCCCCAGCTGGGGCTCTGCTGAATTTCCATTTTTGTCCCTGATCGGTTAAATCTCTTTTGCTCTGTCTTCAGAATATATCGGAGTGCTGATATAGGGATTTTGAAGTCTAGTGACTTCAGGGCCGTTTTTCCTATCAGACGTGTTGGGACATTTTTGGTAGGGTTTTTGCGGATTGCAGCCAACATCTTTTCTGTCCTTTCCTATCTAGTTAGTTGGGCCCCATCGTTTGCTCTGCCTGACTTTCTGTCTATGTTTGTGTTTTCATCTGTTTTCACCGACAATACATGTTAGGGGCTGTCTATTGCTTTGGGGTCTGCTCTGGGGCAGATTAGATTTCCCCTTTCTTTCTTTAGGCTTATTTAGTTCTCCGGCTGTGAAGAGGTGTCTAGGACCACCGTAGGAATGCTCCACGGCTACTGTTAGTTGTTGTGAATAGGATCAGGGGTCTGCAATCTGATAGCTACCATCCTCTCTGGTTTTCTAGACTTAGCTTGCATTTTTGCTTTTTCCTCCTCCAGTGACTCATTCATAACATGTATACATCTAGTTTCCTGTAGCGGAGAGTCTGGACTGGCTTACTGACTCTGAAATTTTTACGAAGATTTAAAAGTACCCCAACACTGTATACTGGTGTATGCTTCGAATACATTTCCCTTTTTCTAATTTTTATATTTTGGTGTAATCCACACTGAGCCTGTGAGAGTTTGTGTCTGACTCTGGTAAACTATAAGGAGGTTTAATATGACAACAACACTGTATGCAGCTGTACGCTTGTAATATATTACCCTTATTGGACTTTTTATATTCGTGTCTAATCCATACTGAGCCTGTTAGTGTATTTGTCTGACTCCGAAAATATAGACGGATACTTACAATTACCCCTGGACTGGATACACCTTGTATCTGCTGATACAGTACCTTTTTTCAACATGTTTGAGTACGGTTAAATCCATACTGACTGAGTGAGCATGTGAGGCTGACTCGTGAAATCCGGTGGTTGGAAAAAATAATGGAAACACCTGGAAACATCAACAAAACTTAGGTTAATATGGTGTAGGTCCACCTTTTGCGGCGATTACAGCCTCGATTATCCGAGGTATGGATTCATACAAGGTGTGAATTGTTTCCAAAGGAATTGTAGCCCATTCTTCAGTTAAAACACCCTCCAGTTCTTTGAGCGATGATGGCGGCGGAAATCGACGTCTCATTTGAATCTATAAAATTGGCCATAAATGCTCAATAATGTTGAGGTCTGGGGATTGTAGGGGACAAATGAGATGCTCAACTTCATTACAATGTTCCTCGTGCCATGCCTTAACGATTCTAGCTGTATGAATTGGTGAATTATCATCCTGAAAGATGGCATTCCCCTCCGGGAACAGTGCTTGATCCTTAGGATGCACTTGGTTGCCCAAAATGCCTAAATAATCGCGGCTGTTAATTCTTCCATGAAGGGATATCATTGGCCCGGCGGATCTCCATGAAATAGCACCCCAGATCATCACAGAACATCTGCCATGTTTTACGGTTGGGAGAAGGCAGTCTGGATGGAATGCTTCTTTCGTCTGTCTCCAAATGAACACTCAGCCGGAGGTTGGAAATAGGGTAAACGATGATTCGTCTGAGAATATCAAATGTTTTCACTGCTCGAGGGACCTGTTCTGGAGGTTTCTACACCACTCTAAATGCTTGGAAACATTTGTCATTGAGAGCAGGGTTTTAAAATTGCAGCTCTTCCGTGGAATCCAGATTTGTGCAGCTCACAATGAACTTTTTTCGTAGAAACTGTGTTCTGTAGGTGTTCATTGAGCTCTGCATTGTTTTTCTGAGTAGTGGTTTTGCGATCCTCTCTCACAATTTGCTTTACAGTCAGTCTCTCTCGGTCAACTTCAACTTTCGGCCAGACCTGTGCTTTGCTGTGAACGTTTTTCCGTCTCTTTCAAACGCAGTCATTACTTTATAGACAGTACCTCTTGACACGCCAAGCATACGGGCACTTTCTGTTACACTAGCGCCTGCCATACCAACATCAACAATTTGGCCTCTTTGAAAATCAGAGAGGTCTGCCATTGGTATCAGGTTTTCCTCAATGTTCTTACAATTATGCAAAACAAACAGTTAATTTACATACACATATCACATGACACAAATAATCAACTACAAAACATTAACATATGTCACGGTTTGCATGTGTATAACATGTTTGAAGATTATGATGACAAAACGTTAGGTGTTTGCATTATTTTGTCCAACCCCTGTATATACGGAGTGTGTATAAAAGCACTCACCGCCGACCGCCATTTTTCTTCTGCCCATCTTTACAGTAGGGAGAGGTTGCTGACGTTGTTTATCATTTGGGAGACACTTAGGCCTGTAAACGGAAGTTCTTATGTGCTTGTGCTGAATGCAATTGTTGTGTTCTGTTAGTGTGCAGTGACAGGGGAGGATTTTCTTGTGTGCAGCAGCGCTAGTTATTAGGCTGCCTGCCAGTGACAGTGATGATTTTCTTGTGTGCAGCAGCGCTGATTATTAGCCTGCCTTATAGCAGTATTGCTGTGTGGACACTGCTGTGCAGACTGCTTTTTACACAAAACTCCTACAATGTATACAGCTGTACGCTTGTGATACATTACCCATTTACTGCTTTTTATATTCTGGTCTAATGCATACAGAGCCAGTGAGAGTCTGTTTCTGACTCAGGAAATATATACGGAGATTTACAATGACCCCTACACTGTATAAAGCTGTACACTTCTGATCCATTACCCTTTTACTGCTTTTTATATTGTGGCATAATCCATACTGAGCCTGAGAGCGTCTGTGTCTGCTTACTGAAATATATACAGAGATTTAGAATATTTAAACTATACTATATACACCTGGTATCTGGTGTTACTGTACCCTTTCTCAACTTTCTATATTATTTTTGAATCCATACTGAGCCTGAGAGTGTCTGTGTCTGCATCCTGAAATATATATGGAGATTTAGAATGTTTAAACTATGCTATATATACCTGGTATCTGGTGTTACTGTACCCTTTCTCAACTTCCTATATTCTTTTTGAATCCATACTGAGCCTGAGAGTGTCTGTGTCTGCCTCCTGAAATATATACGGAGATTTAGAATGTTTAAACTATACTATATATACCTTGTATCTGGTAATACTGTACCCTTTTTCAAATTTTTATAGTATTGTCTAATTCATACTGAGCCTGTGAGCATCTGTGTCTGACTCATGAAATATATACGGAGATTTACAATTATCCCTACACTGTATACAGCTGTACTCTTCTGATACAGTACCATATATCTGCTGTTATTTTGCGTCCATTTTCACAAAAATTAGGAAGTATGGTGGAAGAGGCTGCGGACTTGGGTGTGGGGGGCCAGCTGGTACTGATGGTGGTGGTGGTGCATCTGCTGGTAGTGCCAAAAGCACAATAGCAGCTGAGGCAGGAGGTGTTGAGACTGCGGAATTGTCTGGCTCCGGAAGGCCTGGAAAACTCCTTTTTCTGGGAGTAGGTAAACTGCTTTTGAAGCCGGAGCATCAGGAACTGGTTTTGGCTTACATTGCCGAAACAGCCTCCAGCTCTAACACCTCCTCTTCTGAAGTTGCAAAAAATGCAAGCACTGAGTCGTCAGTGCAGGCTTCTGGTAAGGAAGAACCACTTTCTTTGTGTCCTTCACCGCCACCAAAAGTGAAGGATATGGCAGCTCACACTTCAGATTACTCCATGGAGCTCTTTTCACATACCATGCCTGGGTTAGCAAGTCAAATCCTGAATTCCCCAGTCCAACATGAATCAGAGATTGAGTGCATTGATGCACAGCCACTGCTAGATGATTCTGCTGGTACATTCACCAACAGCACTACATTCCTCTCGCACTTTACAGAGCCAGAATCTGACCATGATGAAACTCAGGTGCCCCTTCCCGCATACTATACCACCTTACACTGTGACACAGAGGAAGGTGCAGATGAAAGTTCCGGTTCCCTGAGCAGGCGGGGGGCATACTCGTGGGTGACGGCACTGGCACAGGGCCCCTCATAGTACGCAAAAGTGTCTCTGCCGGTGGGAGGGCCCATTTACCGTCAGACACAGCGGCATACTATGAGGGGCCCTGTGCCAGTGCCGCCATCCATGTGTGGGCCCCCTGCTTGCTCAGGGCCACAGCACTTTCAATACTTACCTCTCCCAGCTCCACCGCTGTGACGTCTTCCACGTTTCCTGACAGTGACATTCAGGTCAGAGAGCACGATGACATCACGTCTGTATGCCCTCTGCCTAAACCTTCCAAGTGCAGAGAGCTGGAAGATGGTGACGCTGAGGAGTCCAGAGTAGAGCAGTGCCCAGTGAGGAGAGGTATTTAATTTTTTTAAAGGTTGGGAGCAATTTTTGGGGAGCACTAGACACTGGAGAATGAGTTATGGGGCCCATCCTACACTGGAGCATCATCCATGGGGCCCTTCATATACTGGAGCATTCCAAATGGGGTACATCAGACACTTGAGCAGCATTTACGGGGCCCATTATACACTGAAGGATTAGAAATGGGGCCCATTAATTATGAAGCATTACTTGGGCCCATAACATAATGGAGCACCATCCATGGGGCCCATCATATACTGGAGCATTCTAAAGGGGGCAGATTACACAGGTCAACGAAAAAAATTTTTTTTTCTGGTGTCCAAAATATTTTAATGAATTTGGGGTATTTTTGGGGTGCTGATTCTGAATATGTCATCAGTTTTGCCAGATTGGCTCAAGTTTTTGAGATTTTTGGTATCTTATTTATAGCACTTGTTGGTAAATGCGACGCATCATCTCATTAATTTCTTTGGATTAGTACTTGAACTGAGCAGTTCTCAATATAGTTTTGTGTTAATTAGTGTTCTAAAAGTTTGTTCATAGCTTGATTTTTGCACTAACTTTATGTTGTTGTCTGTTTTCCAGTGAAAAGCATGAACTCATCATGAAGAAGTTGTCTTAACGATCCAGACTCATTCTGTTACATTTGTGGTGAATATACACTGCCAAAACATAGAAGAAACATAACACACTTCGTAAAAAAAGTGTATTTTGCCTATTTTGGGGTTATGCTTGGGGACCAAGACAAGTTTTGGGCACCACACATAGTGTGCAAAGCATGTATCGAATTATTACGAAAATGGAGCAAAGGACAAAGAAAAAGCTTCAAATTTGGTGTTCCAATGGTGTGGAGAGAGCCAAAAAATCATCATGATGACTGTTATTTATGGTAAACACAGGTACAGGCACATCTTCACAATGAGGGACAGGCCTTCTTGCAGATTCCATGTTACTCCCATTTTCGTTTCTTATGCTTATTGAATCCTTGCACTTGCACTGCACAGAAATAACAGTCATCATGATGATTTTTTGGCTCTCTCCACACCATTGGAACACCAAATTTGAAGCTTTTTCTTTGTCCTTTGCTCCATTTTCGTAATAATTCGATACATGCTTTGCACACTATGTGTGGTGCCCAAAACTTGTCTTGGTCCCCAAGCATAACCCCAAAATAGGCAAAATACACTTTTTTTACGAAGTGTGTTATGTTTCTTCTATGTTTTGGCAGTGTATATTCACCACAAATGTAACAGAATGAGTCTGGATCGTTAAGACAACTTCTTCATGATGAGTTCATGCTTTTCACTGGAAAACAGACAACAACATAAAGTTAGTGCAAAAATCAAGCTATGAACAAACTTTTAGAACACTAATTAACACAAAACTATATTGAGAACTGCTCAGTTCAAGTACTAATCCAAAGAAATTAATGAGATGATGCGTCGCATTTACCAACAAGTGCTATAAATAAGATACCAAAAATCTCAAAAACTTGAGCCAATCTGGCAAAACTGATGACATATTCAGAATCAGCACCCCAAAAATACCCTAAATTCGATGAAATATCTTTGGCACCAAAAATGCTGTTGACCAGTGTTATATATGGAGCATTATTTGGGCCCAACATACACTGGAGCATCATCCATGAGTCACATCATACACTGGAGCATTCCAAATGGGGGACATCAGACACTGGAGCAGCATTTACAGGGCCCATTATACACTGGAACATTAGAAATGGGGCCCATTATATATGGAGCATTATTTGGGCCCATCATGCACTGGAGCATCATCCATGAGGCCAATCATATACTGGAGTATTCCAAATGGGGGACATCAGACACTGGAGCAGCATTTACGGGGCCCATTATACACTGGAGCATTAGAAATGGTGCCCATTATATATGGAGCATTATTTGGGCCCATCATACACTGGAGCATCATCCATGAGGCCCATTATATACTGGAGCATTCCAAATGGGGGACATCAGACACTGGAGCAGCATTTACAGGGCCCATTATACACTGGAGGATAAGAATTTTGGCCCATTATATATGGAGCATTATTTGGGCCCATAACACAATGGAGCATCATCCATTGGGCCCATCATATACTGGAGCATTCTAAATGGGGCAGATTATGTATGGAGCATTATTTGGGCCCATAATCCATGAGGCACATCATATACTGGAGCATTCCAAATGGGGGACATCAGTCACTGGAGCAGCATTTACGGGGCCCATTTTACACTGGAGCATTAGAAATGGGGCCCATTATATATGGAGCATTATTTGGGCCCATAAGACAGTGGAGCATCATCCATGGGACCAGCATATACTGTAGCATTATGTGGAGCTCATCATATACTGTATGGAACATTATATGGAACCAATTATTCTGTATGGAGAAATGTATGGGGCTCATTATTCTGTATGGCGCACTATGTGGTGACCATAATACTGTATGGAGTAATATACTGTCTGCTTTTTGAGCTATTGTAGAATTTAAAATAGATATCAGTCATGTCATGTAAGAAGTGGAGTATTTTTCATTGTACTATACCAATATTTCTCTGCTGTATAGGAGCATCATGAATTGTGGTATGTGTTAAAGGGGCCCACTGGCACTTCAGGTGCTTCACAGGAGCTAAACTCATGTGGGTAGAAAAAAAAATAACATTTACCATTTTTTCATGAAAATTTTTCTTAAGACCCCAATTTTTTATTTTCACAAGGGTAGCAGGTAGTGTTGAGCATTCCGATACCGCAAGTATCGGGTATCGGCCGATATAGCTGTATCGGAATTCCGATACTTAGTTCCGATACTTTTTTCATATCGAATACCGGAATCGGAAGTTCCCATAATGCTAGGAGCCTGCTCGATTTGATTCAGCCAATGGGGATCCTCAGAAGTGTGGGCACATCCTGTTACGCATGTAGGCATGTTAACTACTGGCATGGCTGTGATTGGCTGCTGAAATGATGTCATGATGCACTATAAAAACCGCTGCAGCCGCCATTTCTGGTCACTCTGCTGTGAATTCAGTTAGGGACAGGCTGCTGTTGAAGACTGTGAGGGACAGTTAGAAATAGCGATCATCAAACATATCTATTGCTCTACCCAGGCTACATAATCCACCACTGTAGCATTTTTGTAGCCCAGCAGCGCTGTTTTAATAGCTGTCTGCAAGGGCTGTGTGAGTGCAGACCCACGCTGTGTAGTGTGTCCTGCAGGCACGTCTGCTTGTAGGCCGCCCAGCGTGTGTCTCTGCCTCATACACATTTTTCTTTTATTGCTGCTTTTTTTTTCTCCTCTATAGTGTGCTTCCATACGTATCCATATATGTTGGTTGCAAACACTAAAGGAGTGGACAGCAGAGCCTTTCAGCAGCCTTTCAGTGCTATAGCCCATTTCTCTGCACTGTTTTTGGCTGTCTGTTAGGTCTCTCTGTGTGTGAGTGCAGCTCACGTTGCAGTGTGTTCTACAGCCACCGCTAGCTGTAGTCCGCTCAGCGTGCGTCACTGCCTCATACATAGTCCTTTTTATGCAGCTAATTTAGCCAGATTTTTTGCTCCTATATTAGTGTGCTTCCATCCGCATCCATTGTCATTGGTTGGTTGCAAACACTATATAGGATTAGATAGAGGAGCCTTTTTGCTGGCTTGTGCCCTTCAGGGCCAGCCAGACTAGTATCACCCTATTTTTTGGAGCCTCATCAATTGCATTGTAGGTTAGCTTCCTGCATTGTAATCGTTCCAAAAAGTTTGTGATACTATAGCTTTCAAACTTTGGTCACATCCTTTTCTTCCCCCCCAAAAAAAAAAAGGAAATAAAGTTAACCAAACACTCCACTTTACAGTTGTGTAGGCCACATTAGATCATATTAAAGTGTAGTACACACACTCTTAGCCAAATTAGTGTTTCTTATACTGGTTAGCAGGTGTTCAGGAATAAGAACACTAAGCCACCCCTTTTTTACTTTTCTGCCTATCTTTATCAGTCTACCAAGATGAAGAAGGCAGGGAGTAAGGCACATGGTCGTGGCCGTGGAGTTTCAGCAGGGAGAGGACGGGGGGGATTCAGCAGGGAGAGGACGTGGGGATTCGGTGTCTGCTGCGGCCACCAGTGACCCGGCATCCCCCACTTTTACCAGGCAACAGTCCTTCATGCGCAGCTTTGTAGGACCTCGCTGTACCCCACTGCTGCGTGACGAACAAATTAAAGCCGTTGTCGGATGGATGGCAGCTAACGCATCCACTTCAATGACTTCCGCATCCTCCCAAGGCCAGAGCACTGAAGAGCAACCATCTGTCTCTTCACCACCTGCCAAATTGCCCAGGCAGTCTGAGAGCCCTGGACAGGAGCCATCTCAATCTTTACTTCTGGTCTCAGAATCTGTTGGCTTGGAAAGAGGTGGCCAGCCAAGCAGCATTCTAGAGCGTGAAGAAGAGGGAGTATGCAGTGATGCGCAACTGCTTTGTCCCTCTGAATCTGAAGAGGCGGGTGGGCCAGTGCCTATTTTCAGCACACCTCAGTGCTCATCTGATGATGATGAGACTCAGTTGCCAATTTCTGGTGCGTACGGTGCTGGCGAGACAACCCAGGACCAGCCGGTGCTTGAAGAGGGGAGTGGAGATGATGAGGTCCTTGACCCATCATGGCGTCAGCCACAGGGAGGTGGTGGGAGCAGCTCTGAGGAAGAGATTCCCCGAATGGCCAAAAGAGGAGGGAGAGGGCGGGGGCAGACTTGGTTGCCTGTTGCCTGTAGCCTCCACTTTGGCACCCGTGAGGAGCAATCCTCTTCCAAAACACAAAACAGGCGCTCCCAGGACTTGCAGTGCGTGGTCTTTTTTTGACACAGTTGCAGATGACATTTGCTTTGTCAAATGCAAGCTGTGTCATCAGAAAGTGAAACGAGGGAAAAATGTGAGCAACCTCAATACCACAAATATGTGGAAACATGTGCGGACCAAGCACGAGGTGGAGTTACACAGACACACTGAAGATGTAGGCCAACCTTCAGCAGCACCTACCACCTCTTCAGCTCGTGTTGGGGCCTCTTCCTCCAGCTCACACACAGCTGGTTCGGCTTCCTCACTGGAACGCCATGGAAGAACCACTGCCACTGTTGTCCAGAGACCCAGTGAAATTCCACCCACTGAACCACGTTCGCAGTCATCAGCACACTCCCAGGCCACTCACCAGCAATCGGTAGCACAGGCATGGGAGAAAAAGCGGCCATACTCGGCAAACCATCCCCGAGCACTGGCTCTGAATGCCGGCATTGCCAAACTACTGGCCCTTGAGATGCTGTCATTCAGGCTGGTGGAGACTGACACCTTCCGGAACTTGATGTCATTGGCAGTTCCACAATACAATGTGCCCAGCCGCTTTTATTTCAGCAGGCAAGTCGTCCCTGCCCTGCAAAAGCATGTGGAGGGAAAAATTAAAAATGCGCTACTAAACGCCGTCAGTAGCAAGGTCCACCTGACCACCGATGCGTGGACCAGTAGCCATGGACAGGGACGATACCTTTCCCTCACTGCCCATTGGGTCAATGTTGTGGAGCCAGGTACAGATCTGGAGAGTGGCTCTGTACGTATTCTGCCAACTCCAAGGATTGCAGGAATGCAGTCTGTACATATTGAGTCCTCCTCCTACTCTAGTTCCTCGGAATCAGCACTGCGTGAGCCTGTTAGGCCAGATATGAGCACAGGTGTGGCCAAACGTCAACAGGCCGTCCTTAAATTAATTTCTTTGGGGAATCGGAGCCACACAGCACAGGAGCTCTGGAATGCCATCAAGCAGGAGAGCGATGTGTGGTTTGTGCCAGCGAATCTCCAGCCAGGTTTGGTAGTGAGTGACAATGGCCGAAATCTAGTGGCAGCTCTGGGCCTAGGCAACCTCACTCACATACCATGTCTGGCACACGTGCTCAATTTGGTCATGCAGAGCTTTCTGAGGGACTATCCGGATCTTGATGCACTGCTGCACAAGGTTCGCCTACAGTGTGCTCACTTGCGGCGTTCCAGCATGGCAAGATCGCGCATTGCATCTCTACAATGCCGATTCCGCCTGCCAGAACATCGCATCATATGTGACCTCCCCACCAGGTGGAATTCAACGTTACATATGTTGGAGTGGTTGTGTGAGCAGCAAGCAGCAGTAATGGAGTACCAGCTGCATCAGGCGCAAACAAGTCGCACTGTGCGCCGGACACACTTCACCACCACTGAGTGGGCCACTATGAGGGACATCTGCCAAGTTTTGCATGCCTTCGATGACTCCACGCGGATGGCCAGTGCAGATGATGCACTAATCAGCATGACTGTCCCCCTCATCTGTCTGCTTCAAAAAACCTTACAAGCACTAAGTGAGGAGGTTTTTGAAGAGGTTGAGGATGAGGAGTCAGAAATGCCATCTGCTTCTGGCAAGTCTGCGCAACGTGCTTCCACACAAAGGCCCAGGCAGGGGACACTTAGTGAGGAGGATGACGAGGAGTCAATGGAGGAGGAGGAATACATCTCTCCAGAGGAGGGAGGTACACAAGGCTCTAGTAGTCAGTGTGTACAGCGAGGGTGGGGTGATGCTGAGCAGGCAGAGATGCTGCCTCAAGCTGGGGACAGCGTTTCCGGTCCAGTTGGCAGTCTGTAGCACATGGTTGATTTCATGCTGCAGTGCTTGTTAAATGACCGCCGCATCGCCAACATTCTCCACACGGCTGATTATTGGGTGTACACCCTCCTAGATCCTCGCTACCGGGACAACTTACAAAGCCTCATACCACAGTTGAACCGGGAGCGAAAAATGCGGGAGTACCAAGAAACACTTGTGCAGACCATAATGTTCTCCATTCCCCCCGCAAGTGTTGCTGGTAGTGCTTTTCAAAGCAGCCATGTGGGTAGAGGCAGTGGAGGAAGCTCTGCACAAAGAGGTAGCAGAGGCAGTGCCGCAGGACAAGGCAAGGCCAGTATGGCCCAAATGTGGAAAAGTTTTGTGGGACCGCCACAAACGGCTACACCATCACAGACGGCTCCAGTCAGCAGGAGGCAACGTTTCCCTCAGATGGTGACAGACTACTTGTCTTGCCCTGTTAGTGTACTCCCAGACGGCTCTTCCCCGTTCAAGTATTGGGTCTCTAAGCTGGATACATGGCCAGAGTTTAGCCAGTATGCATTGGAGGTGCTGGCTTGCCCTGCTGCCAGTGTATTATCGGAACGTGTCTTTAGTGCTGCAGGTGGTGTTGTAACAGACCGTCGCACGCGACTATCGGACGATAATGTTGACCGGCTTACTTTTCTGAAAATGAACAAGGCCTGGATCTCACCTGAATTTGCCAGTCCTCTTCCAGAATAAATAATTGGCTGGCAACAGGATCCAGGTCTCCTGTTGTGTTTATGTTTCTATGACCTGAACTTTATTTCCTGGGCTACAGCAACGCCCGTTGTTGCTCAGAAGTGCTGTCCGCACAGACAAAACACTCGCTCATGTGTAAGTGGGGTTCGGTAACGTCAGCTGATCCCCTGCTGTGTGTACGGCAAACTCTACTGCTGCCTACAACTTCTGACTACCTCTGATTTAATATGTTCTCTGATTTGCCCTCTGTCTCCACTCTGTTTTGAGTATTTCCTCCCGCCAACAACACCGCCTGTTTCTGCTCTTAAGTGCCGTCTGCACAATCCACACTTGTTCCTGTGTTACCTGCGTCCTGTAATATCTGCTCATCTCCAGAGGTGAGCACGGCAATGTCTCCTGCTTTGTCTACATTCCCACTACTTGTAGTGGAAATGTGGACAGAGCAGGAGACATTGCCGTGCTCACTAGAGTTGAGCGAAACGGGTCGAAAAATTTCAAAAGTCGCCGACTTTTGGCAAAGTCGGGTTTCATGAAACGAAACCCGACCCTAGGATGAGGTCGGCCACGAGGTCGGCGACTTATGCGCCAAAGTCTCATTTCAAAAATTTGTTTTGCACTCTTTTTCAGCCAATCAGGATCCACGGACACTGTGGGCAACGTGATGACATAGGCAGGGGTCACCACCATCTTTCAGAAGGGCATGCAAGTGATTGGCTTGCTTTGGTGGGCGTCACAGGGGTTATAAAAGGGCGTGCATGCCGACCGCCATCTTACTTCTGCCGATCTTAGCATAGGGAGAGGTTGCTGCTGCTGATTCTGTAGGGAGAGCGTTAGGCAGGGAAGAAGAAAAAAAACTGCTTCTGCTGCTAGCGATTTTGCCTGTACAACACACCAGTCACTGTGTGTGCAGTGCAAGGGGAGGCTATATTGTGGTGAATCAGCGGTGTTGGTTGTTAGGTTGCCTTCTAAGGCTTCCTGACAGCTGCATTGCTGTTTACCCACTGCTCTGCAAACTGCTTTTTTAAAAGCAATCCCAATTTTTTTTTTTTGTCCTGCTGAGGTACTGAGCGTGCATTTTTTCACACCATACAGCGGTGTACGCTCCTCACACAGTACCGTGTAACGGCTGTTATCACAGCCACAGTGAAGCTATCTGTGTGTCACTCTGTGAGAATAAGTCGAGGACATGTTCCGTTCTTACAGACCTGCACCTACTAGTTTTGTCTAGCTTTCAAACAGTTAAATATATTTGCTGTTTGATCACATTCAAAACTATAGAGAGACAGCGTGTGTCAGTCTGTATACTTAAAAAACACGGAGCTTTACAATTTTACGTACACCGGACAGCCGTGTACGTGCATGCTCCTCTCAGTACCGTGTAACGGCTGTTATCACGGCCACAGTGAAGCTATCTGTGTGTCACTGTGGAAGGATAAGTGGAGGACTTGTTCCGTTCTTACAGACCTACACTCTAGGGAGATTCCTATTCTGCCCAATTCTACATACACCTTGTAGTTTGTGATACACTAGCCAATTTCTGCCTGTGACATAGCGCTCTGATATTCAGTGGGCCTCACACAATCCAAAAGTGTCCAGTGTCCACTAGTGTGTGCAGAAATTCAAAATCTCCCTTATCCTGTAGTCACTTTTTTCACACCTGTGCCATCGAGCCTGTGACATAGCGCTCTGATATTCAGTGGGCCTCACACAATCCAAAAGTGTCCAGTGTCCACTAGTGTGTGCAGAAATTCAAAATCTTTGTGATCCTGTAGTCACTTTTTTCACACCTGTGCCATCGAGCCTGTGACATAGCGCTCTGATATTCAGTGGGCCTCACACAATTCAAAGTGTCCAGTGTCCATTAGTGTGTGCAGAAATTCAAAATCTCCCTTATCCTGTAGTCACTTTTTTCACACCTGTGCCATCGAACCTGTGACATAGCGCTCTGATATTCAGTGGGCCTCACACAATCCAAAAGTGTCCAGTGTCCACAAGTGTGTGCAGAAATTCAAAATCTCCCTTATCCTGTAGTCACTTTTTTCACACCTGTGCTATCGAGCCTGTGACATAGCGCTCTGATATTCAGTGGGCCTCACACAATCCAAAAGTGTCCAGTGTCCACTAGTGTGTGCAGAAATTCAAAATCTCTGTGATCCTGTAGTCACTTTTTTCACACCTGTGCCATCGAGCCTGTGACATAGCGCTGTGATATTTAGTGGGCCTCACACAATCCAAAAGTGTCCAGTGTCCACAAGTGTGTGCAGAAATTCAAAATCTCTGTGATCCTGTAGTCACTTTTTTCACACCTGTGCCATCGAGCCTGTGACATAGCACTCTGATATTCAGTGGGCCTCACACAATCCAAAAGTGTCCAGTGTCCACTAGTGTGTGCAGAAATTCAAAATCTCCCTTATCCTGTAGTCACTTTTTTCACACCTGTGCCATCGAGCCTGTGACATAGCGCTCTGATATTCAGTGGGCCTCACACAATCCAAAAGTGTCCAGTGTCCACTAGTGTGTGCAGAAATTCAAAATCTCTGTGATCCTGTAGTCACTTTTTTCACACCTGTGACATCGAGCCTGTGACATAGCGCTGTGATATTCAGTGGGCCTCACACAATCCAAAAGTGTCCAGTGTCCACCAGTGTGTGCAGAAATTCAAAATCTCCCTTATCCTGTAGTCACTTTTTTCACACCTGTGCCATCGAGCCTGTGACATAGCGCTGTGATATTCAGTGGGCCTCACACAATCCATAAGTGTCCAGTGTCCACAAGTGTGTGCAGAAATTCAAAATCTCCCTTATCCTGTAGTCACTTTTTTCACACCTGTGCCATCGAGCCTGTGACATAGCGCTCTGATATTCAGTGGGCCTCACACAATCCAAAAGTGTCCAGTGTCCACTAGTGTGTGCAGAAATTCAAAATCTCTGTGATCCTGTAGTCACTTTTTTCACACCTGTGCCATCGAGCCTGTGACATAGTGCTCTGATATTCAGTGGGCCTCACACAATCCAAAAGTGTCCAGTGTCCACTAGTGTGTGCAGAAATTCAAAATCTCCCTTATCCTGTAGTCACTTTTTTCACACCTGTGCCATCGAGCCTGTGACATAGCGCTGTGATATTCAGTGGGCCTCACACAATCCAAAAGTGTCTAGTGTCCACAAGTGTGTGCAGAAATTCAAAATCTCCCCTGTCCTATAGACACCTTGTACCTTGTTTTACATTACTATATAGTTTGTTGGATTTTGTCTACATTTCTACAAAAAATGAGGAAGTCTGGTGGAAGAGGCCGTGGAATTGGGCGGGGGTTGGCAGCTGGTAATGATGGTGTTGGTGGTGGATCTGATGGTATTGGCAAGAGCGAAATAGGACCGAATGCAGGAGCTGTTGAGCCTGCATCATCGTCTGGCTCCATAAGGCTTCGAAGGCTTAGTTTTCTAGGAGTTGGCAAATCGCTTTTAAAGCCAGAGCATCAGGAAAAAGTTTTGTCTTACATTGCTGACTCAACCTCCAGCTCTATCGCCTCCTCTTCTGAAGTTGTAAAAAGTAAAAGCACTGAGTCGTCATTGGAGGCTCATGTTCATGAACCACACCTTTCCTTGTGTCCTTCACCCCAACCAAGATTGAAGCATGACGCAGGCCATACTACTGATTACTCCATGGAGCTGTTTTCACATACCATGCCTGGATTATCAAGTGAAATGGTGAATTACCCAGGCCAAGATGAACCTGACATGGAGTGCACTGATGCACAGCCGCTGATAGATGATTCTGCTGGTACATTCACTCAGAAAACTACATTGTCCTCGCAGTGTACAGAGCCAGATTCTGACCCTAATGAGACTCAGGTGCCCCTTCCCGCACACTATATCACCATACACGGTGACACAGAGGAAGGTGCACATGACATTGAAGAGGAGGTGATGGATGACCCAGTTGTTGACCCAGATTGACATCCATTGGGGGAAGAGGGTGCTGCTTCCAATAGCTCAGATGAGGAGCATCCACAGCAGACATCGACATCGCAACAGCTGTTATCTGGCAGGCCCGGAGCACTCCAAAGACAGGTTCCAAAAATCAAAAGAGTTGCTGGACAGCTTGTCCAGAGGGTCATAAGATCACAGCGTGCTAGGCCGCAAAATGTCTGCCAAAGTAGGAAGAGTGCAGTGTGGCACTTTTTTTAACAAAATCCTCATGATCAGGCCAAGGTTATCTGTAAGAAGTGCGCAAAGACCTTTAGCCGAGGGAAAAATCTGAAAAATTTGAATACCAGTTGCATGCTTAGACATTTAACCACCATGCACTTGCAAGCGTGGACACAACACCAAACCTCAAGTGCCACATGTGCAACTGATCACAAAGAAGGTAGTCAGCAACGCTACATTGTTTCCCCCACTGTAAGCCCACCGGTTAGCACAGCAGCAAATGTTGAGGTGTCGTTGCAAGGCAACAGCAGTCAGGGAATCCCACTGTTATATCAACGAAATACTGAATCTAGGCCATCAGAAAGAACACCAACTCCATCACCATCATCAACCCTCTATCAGTCCGCCCTGTCCACCGCTACTTCCACTATATGCAGCTCTCAAGTCCAGCTCACCCTCCCAGACACTATGAGTAGGTCAAGAAAGTACTCAGTCTCTCATCTGCGTACACTGGGTTTGAACGCCCACATTGCCAAACTAATCTCGTTTGAGATGATGCCCTATCGGTTGGTGGAAAGCACAGCTTTCCGCGAACTCATGGCCTATGCAGTACCACGCTATGACCTACCCAGTCGCCACTTCTTCTCTCGCAAAGCCATCCCAGCCCTCCACCATCATGTAAAAGACCGCATTGTCCATGCACTCAAGCAGTCAGTGAGTGGAAAGGTGCACCTCACAACTGATGCATGGTCCAGTCGGCATGGCCAGGGCCGTTACGTGTCCATCACTGCGCACTGGGTTAATGTGGTGGATGCAGGGTCCACAGGGGACAGCAGTGGTGGGAGAGTGCTGCCTAGCCCACGGTATAGGAAACAGTTGGCTGTAGGCGTTCGACCCTCCTCCTCCTCCTCCTCCTCCAGAAGCAAAAGCTCGTCCACAGAGCGCAGTCGTACGAGCACTCCATCTGCAGCTGCCACTGTTGCACACTAGGTGTCCCCCTATCGAGCAGCTAGTGGAAAGCGTCAGCAGGCTGTGTTGCAGATGATGTGTTTGGGCGACAGACACACCGCCGAGGTGCTGGCCGAGTACTTGAAGCGACAAACTGAGTCATGGCTGGGCAGTGTACATCTTGAGGCAGGCAAGGTAGTTAGTGATAACGGCCATAATTTTGTGGCAGCCATAGCCCTTTCAAAACTCAGCCACATACCTTGCTTGGCTCACACCTTGAACCTGGTGGTGCAGTGCTTCCTCAAAAATTTTCCGGAGTTAACAGCCCTGCTCCAGAAGGTGCGAAGACTGTGCGCGCACATCCGCCGGTCGCCTGTACACTCCGTTCGTATGCAGAAGCTGCAGCGATTGCTCCACCTTCCCAACCACTGCCTCATTATCGACATTGCAACAAGGTGGAACTCCACCCTGCATATGGTGGAGCGGCTGTGCGAGCAGAGGCAGGCCATAATGCATTTGTGGGAGGATACACGGCCAGGCACTTTGAGAGCAGAAATGGAGTTGACAGGTGTGCAGTGGTCGAAGCTGAAAGACCTCTGTAAAGTCCTTCAGTGTTTTGAGGAATGCACACGGCTGGTAAGCGCAGACGACGCCATCCTAAGCATGAGCAGCCCACTTATGCGTCTGCTCATGCAAACTTTGACGCACCTTAGGAGCAGGCGTCTGCAGCCAATGTTGATGAGGAGGAAGAGGAGGAGGGAATCCTTGATGACATTCAGCCATTGTCTGCTCAGGGACCTCTCCTGGACGAGGTGGAGGAAGAAGAGGAGGAGGAGGATGATGATGGGGATGATTACTTAGGGGAGGAGGATGCATCTCGTGGGGCAAGTGAAAATGTTGGCGTGGCAAGGTCTGGTACAGGGTTTGTGCGTGACTGGTGGGATGTGGATTTGCCAGAAAGTGCTCCTCCAACCAGCACTCGCAGTGCATCATTGACACCGGGAACATTGGCCCACATGTCAGATTATGCCTTGCAGATCCTAAAAAGGGACCCCCGCATTGCCAAAATGATGAACGATGACGACTACTGGTTGGCCAGCATCCTGGATCCACGCTATAAAAGCAAATTACAAAACATCATGTCACAGGAGAACCTTGACCTAATATTGGCTAATAAACAAGCAACTCTGGTAAATCGGTTGCTTGAGGCATTCCCAGCACACAGCAGCGGTAATGGTTCTCACACGAGCCGTACGGGCCGGGGGCAGCTTGGCAGAGGTGTTCATGGTGCACACAGCAGAAGTGGCGTTGGAGACAGGGGTTTCATGACAATGTTGTGGACTGATTTTTCAAGTACCGCTCACACAACTGGTAATACTGCATCAATGGAAAGTGACAGGAGACAGCAGTTGTCAACTATGGTTACAAACTACTTTTCCTCCCATATCGATGTTCTCCCACACAGGTCATTCCCCTTTGACTATTGGGCCGCTAAACTGGACACCTGGCCTGAATTGGCACAATATGCCTTACAGGAGCTCGCTTGCCCAGCTGCAAGTGTGCTATCGGAAAGAGTCTTCAGTGCAGCTGGATCAATCCTGACAGAAAAAAGGACCCGTCTGTCAACCCAAAATGTGGATGATCTAACCTTCATTAAAATGAACCATGCATGGGTTTCCAAGGATTTTGTCCCACCTTCCCCTGATGACACATAGGGTGACAGAAAAATGGCTTGCTTTGGTCCATCTCTTCCTGGGACTTCACCTATTTCGCCTTTTGCATCAGCTGAATGTCCAACATCAACATATGCCACTTTCTAAAACTCCCTAACTGTGCTGCCTCCCCCCCCATGGCCGGCGTCACCACCTAGCGCACGACACCGTGCGAGTGCCGTTGCCCTGGACAGGTGGGTAGGCCGACTCTTGGGCGCGGGCACTGGCACAGGGTCCCTCATAGTGCAATCAAGTGTCTCTGACGGTGGTGGTGCACACCCGCCGTCATACACACAGCCGTACTATGAGGGGCCCAGTGCCAGTACCGACGCCCACGAGTGGGCCCCCCTTGCTTGGGCAGGGCCCCAGCATTTGCAATCTTTACCTCTCCCTGCTCCTCCGCAGTGTAGTCTGGGCCGTCAAATCCATACTGTGCCTGACACCGTCTGAGCCTGCCTCCTGATGTATAGACATATATTTTGAATGTGTACGCTATCCATACATGTTATCCGGGGATACGGTACCCTTTCTCACCTTTGTGCAATCACGTGCAATCCATACTAGGCCTAAAAATTAAAGATGTGTCTGACAGGATATCAGGACTCTTCAGACCTACAGATGACTTCCCATTCCTGCTACTACATGTGGAGACAAATGACACCGCAAGACACGACCGGGAAACCATCTGCAGAGACTTTGAAGACTTAGGCAAGGAAGTGAAAGAACTGGGAGCGCAGGTGGTCTTCTCTTCCATCCTCCCAGTGGATGGCCATGGAACAAGGAGGTGGAATAAGATTCTGCAGGTGAACAACTGGCTACGTCGATGGTGCCGTCAGCAACGATTTGGATTTCTGGATCACGGAGTGAACTACTTATACGATGGACTAATTGCTAGAGATGGGGTGCACCTTACGAAGACTGGAAAGCATGTATTTGGAAGTCGCCTTGCTACACTTATAAGGAGAGCTTTAAACTAGAACAACATGGGAAGGGAAGCAAAAGACCAGAAAAAGCCATACACCTGACAAATGCTATTGAGAACTCTGCTATTAGAAGTGGAAAGGAAGAACAAAGACGAAAGAATCTAATTAATAAAAATATTGGAGAAAGAGAAACCAATCACAAACTAAAATGTTTCTATACTAATGCACAAAGCATGGACAACAAACAAGGAGAATTGGAACTACTAACACAGGAAAAGAAATATGATGTCATTAGAATCACTGAAACTTGGTGGGACAATACACATGATTGGAATACAAGACTAGAAGGATACAACTTATTTGCAAGAAACAGACTTGATAAACGAGGAGGGGGTGTTGCATTGTATGTTAGAAACTCGTATATCTGCACAGAGATTGAAGCTTCAGAGACTGGGAGTTCTGTGGAAACTGTTTGGGTAAGAATACAAGGACAGAACAATGGAAAGGACACCATTGTAGGCATTTACTACAGGCCGCCTGTGCAAGCTGAAGATATGGATGAACTCTTTGTGCATCAAATGGCCAAGTTCTCCCAAAAATATAACATAGTTGTCATGGGAGATTTCAACTATCCAGACATTTGTTGGGAATCTCTCTCAGGCAAAACTAACAGGTCAAGGAAATTCTTATCCTCTCTTGCTGACAACTTTATCTTCCAAAAGGTAAGGGAGAAAACAAGGGGAACTGCTACCTTGGATCTAATCCTTATAAACAGGGAGGAAATGGTTGAGGAGGTAAAAGTGGCTGGAACCCTAGGAGGTAGCGACCATGCTATTTTAGAATTTTGGATAACTAGAGGTGGAAGACCTGTGAAGACTCAGACGTCAAGGTTAGATTTCAGAAAGGCAGATTTTAAGGGATTCAGAAAGATAATTGGAGGGATCCAATGGCTGGATATCCTTAAAGACAAAAATGTCCAGGAAGGATGGGAAATCTTGAAAAATGAAATTCTCAAAGCACAGTTGTTAACAATTCCGAAAAGAGGGAAGAATAGGAAGCATTTAAGGAAACCAGGATGGGTGAACACAGAACTTAAGCACATGCTAAAAAGGAAGAAAAAAATGTTTATAAAATGGAAAGAGGGAGGCATATCTAAAGAAGAATATAATGCTGTCTGCAGAACCTGCAGGGCACAAATCAGATTAGCTAAAGCTGAAAATGAATTGAGGCTTGCAAGAGATGTCAAAAGCAATAATAAAGGATTTTGGGGATATGTCAAAAGTAAAAGAAAAGTCAAAGATGCTATAGGATTTTTACAGGATGAAAATGATGAAATGGTAAGACAGGATGTTGAGAAGGCTGAACTTTTAAATTCCTATTTTGCATCTGTTTTCTCTCAGAAAGGAAATGTAACACCAACTGTTATTCACTGTCCTATTAAGGGAATAGAAGAATCCAGGATATCTATAAACAGAAAGATAGTGAGGAAACACTTAGCTAACCTAAATGAATTCAAGTCTCCAGGTCCAGATGAATTACACCCCAGAGTACTGAAGGAGATAGCAGAAGAAATTTTTGAACCCCTCTCCATAATCTTTGAAAATTCTTGGAGAACAGGAGAAGTGCCAGAAGACTGGAGAAGAGCAAATGTTGTTCCTATCTTCAAAAAGTGGAAGAAGGTGGACCCAGGCAACTATAGGCCGGTGAGTCTGACTTCTATACCAGGAAAGATCTTTGAACAAATTATTAAACAACATGTATGTCAATACCTGGATAAGAATGAAGTGATCAAACAGAGTCAGCATGGGTTTGTAACTAATAAGTCATGTCAGACTAACTTAATTTCCTTCTATGACGGTATCACTGATTGGGTGGATCAAGGAAATGCTGTAGATATAGTATATCTTGACTTCAGCAAAGCATTTGACAAAGTCTCTCATACAATCCTTATTGAAAAAATGACTAAGTATGGAATGGACAAGGCAACTGTTAGGTGGATTCATAAATGGCTTAGTGATCGGACCCAAAGAGTGGTCGTAAATGGCTGCACATCCAGTTGGAAGAATGTCTCAAGTGGGGTACCACAGGGCTCTGTCCTGGGCCCTGTATTGTTCAACATCTTTATCAACAATTTAGATATAGGAATTGAGGGTAAACTGATTAAATTTGCTGATGACACAAAGCTAGGAGGGATAGCTAATACTAGAGAAGAGAGAGAGAGGATTCAAAAAGATTTAAATAAACTGGAGAAGTGGGCAGCAACTAACAATGGTTTTTAACAGGGAGAAATGCAAAGTACTACATCTGGGCAATAAAAATGAAAAAAGCATATATAGAATGGGAGGAATAGGGCTAAGTGACAGCACATGTGAAAAAGACTTGGGTATACTAATAGATCACAGACTGAATATGAGTCAACCGTGTGATGCAGCAGCAAAAAAGGCAAATGCAATTCTAGGATGTATTAACAGAAGCATACAGTCTAGATCACGTGAAGTCATTATTTCCCTCTACTCCTCTTTGGTCAGACCTCATCTGGAATATTTTGTCCAGTTTTGGGCACCACATTTTAAAAAAGACATCAACAAACTGGAGCAAGTTCAGAAAAGAGCGACCAGAATGGTGACCGGTCTGCAAACCCTGTCTTATGAGGAAAGGTTGCAGGATTTGGGAATGTTTAGCTTGCAAACGAGAAGACTGAGAGGAGACTTAATAGCTGTCTACAAATATCTAAAGGGCTGTCACATTGTAGAAGGATCAACTTTATTCTCATTTGCACAAGGAAAGACTAGAAGCAATGGGATGAAACTGAATGGAAGGAGACACAGATTAGATATTAGAAAAAACTTTTTGACAGTTAGAGTGATCAATGAGTGGAACAGGCTGCCACGAGAAGTGGTGAGTTCTCCTTCAATGGAAGTCTTCAAACAGAGGCTGGACAGACATCTGACTGGGATGATTTAGCGAATCCTGCTTTGAGCAGGGGGTTGGACCAGATGGCCCAGGAGGTCCCTTCCAACTCTACGATTCTATGATTCTAACACCGTCTGAGCCTGCCTCCTGATGTATATTTTGAATGTGTACGCTATCCATACATGTTATCCGGGGATACGGTACCCTTTCTCACCTTTGTGCAATCACGTGCAATCCATACTGGGCGTGAGAACGGCTGGCGAGCTGTTAAGCAAGCTACAGCACCTGTCCAGACAAGTACTCAGGAGGCAGGCTCAGACGGTGTCAGGCCCAGTATGGATTGCACGTGATTGCACAAAGGTTAGAAAGGGTACCGTATCCCTGGATAACATGCATGGATAGCGTACACATTCAAAATATATGTCTCAGGAGGCAGGCTCAGACGGTGTCAGGCCCAGTATGGATTGCACGTGATTGCACAAAGGTTAGAAAGGGTACCGTATCCCCGGATAACATGTATGGATAGCGTACACATTCAAAATATATGTCTCAGGAGGCAGGCTCAGACGGTGTTAGGCCCAGTATGGATTGCACGTGATTGCACAAAGGTTAGAAAGGGTACAGTATCCCCGGATAACATGTATGGATAGCGTACACATTCAAAATATATGTCTCAGGAGGCAGGCTCAGACGGTGTCAGGCCCAGTATGGATTGCACGTGATTGCACAAAGGTTAGAAAGGGTACCGTATCCCTGGATAACATGTATGGATAGCGTACACATTCAAAATATATGTCTCAGGAGGCAGGCTCAGACGGTGTTAGGCCCAGTATGGATTGCACGTGATTGCACAAAGGTTAGAAAGGGTACCGTATCCCCGGATAACATGTATGGATAGCGTACACATTCAAAATATATGTCTCAGGAGGCAGGCTCAGACGGTGTCAGGCCCAGTATGGATTGCACGTGATTGCACAAAGGTTAGAAAGGGTACCATATCCCTGGATAACATGTATGGATAGCGTACACATTCAAAATATATGTCTCAGGAGGCAGGCTCAGACGGTGTTAGGCCCAGTATGGATTGCACGTGATTGCACAAAGGTTAGAAAGGGTACCGTATCCCCGGATAACATGTATGGATAGCGTACACATTCAAAATATATGTCTCAGGAGGCAGGCTCAGACGGTGTCAGGCCCAGTATGGATTGCACGTGATTGCACAAAGGTTAGAAAGGGTACCGTATCCCTGGATAACATGTATGGATAGTGTACACATTCAAAATATATGTCTCAGGAGGCAGGCTCAGACGGTGTTAGGCCCAGTATGGATTGCACGTGATTGCACAAAGGTTAGAAAGGGTACCGTATCCCCGGATAACATGTATGGATAGCGTACACATTCAAAATATATGTCTCAGGAGGCAGGCTCAGACGGTGTCAGGCCCAGTATGGATTGCACGTGATTGCACAAAGGTTAGAAAGGGTACCGTATCCCCGGATAACATGTATGGATAGCGTACACATTCAAAATATATGTCTCAGGAGGCAGGCTCAGACGGTGTTAGGCCCAGTATGGATTGCACGTGATTGCACAAAGGTTAGAAAGGGTACCGTATCCCCGGATAACATGTATGGATAGCGTACACATTCAAAATATATGTCTCAGGAGGCAGGCTCAGACGGTGTCAGGCCCAGTATGGATTGCACGTGATTGCACAAAGGTTAGAAAGGGTACCGTATCCCCGGATAACATGTATGGATAGCGTACACATTCAAAATATATGTCTCAGGAGGCAGGCTCAGACGGTGTCAGGCCCAGTATGGATTGCACGTGATTGCACAAAGGTTAGAAAGGGTACCGTATCCCTGGATAACATGTATGGATAGCGTACACATTCAAAATATATGTCTCAGGAGGCAGGCTCAGACGGTTTTAGGCCCAGTATGGATTGCACGTGATTGCACAAAGGTTAGAAAGGGTACCGTATCCCTGGATAACATGTATGGATAGCGTACACATTCAAAATATATGTCTATACAGCATGAGGCAGGCTCAGACGGTGTTAGGCCCAGTATGGATTGCACGTGATTGCACAAAGGTTAGAAAGGGTACCGTATCCCTGGATAACATGTATGGATAGCGTACACATTCAAAATATATGTCTATACAGCATGAGGCAGGCTCAGACGGTGTTAGGCCCAGTATGGATTGCACGTGATTGCACAAAGGTGAGAAAGGGTACCGTATCCCTGGATAACATGTATGGATAGCGTACACATTCAAAATATATGTCTCAGGAGGCAGGCTCAGACTGTGTCAGGCACAGTATGGATTTGACGGCCAAGATTACACAGCGGAGGAGCAGGGAGAGGTAAAGATTGCAAATGCTGGGGCCCTGCCAAGCAAGGGGGGCCCACTCGTGGGTGTCGGTACTGGTACTGGGCCCCTCATAGTACAGCGGTGTGTCTGACGGCGGGTGTGCACCACCACCGTCAGAGACACTTGATTGCACTATGAGGGACCCTGTGCCAGTGCCCGCGCCCAAGAGTCGGCCTACCCACCTGTCCAGGGCAACGGCACTCGCACGGTGTCATGCGGTAGGTGGTGACCCCGGCCATGGGGGGGGAGGCAGCACAGTTAGGGAGTTTTAGAAAGTGGCATATGTTGATGTTGGACATTCAGATGATGCAAAAGGCGAAATAGGTGAAGTACCAGGAAGAGGTGGACCAAAGCAAGCCATTTTTCTGTCACCCTATGTGTCATCAGGGGAAGGTGGGACAAAATCCTTGGAAACCCATGCGTGGTTCATTTTAATGAAGGTTAGATCATCCACATTTTGGGTTGACAGACGGGTCCTTTTTTCTGTCAGGATTGATCCAGCTGCACTGAAGACTCTTTCCGATAGCACACTTGCAGCTGGGCAAGCGAGCTCCTGTAAGGCATATTGGGCCAATTCAGGCCAGGTGTCCAGTTTAGCGGCCCAATAGTCAAAGGGGAATGACCTGTGTGGGAGAACATCGATATGGGAGGAAAAGTAGTTTGTAACCATAGTTGACAACTGCTGTCTCCTGTCACTTTCCATCGATGCAGTATTACCAGTTGTGTGAGCGGTCCACAACATTGTCATGAAACCCCTGTCTCCAACGCCACTTCTGCTGTGTGCACCACAAACACCTCTGCCAAGCTGCCCCCGGCCCGTACGGCTCGTGTGAGAACCATCACCGCTGCTGTGTGCTGGGAATGCCTCAAGCAACCGATTTACCAGAGTTGCTTGTTTATTAGCCTATATTAGGTCAAGGTTCTCCTGTGGCATGATGTTTTGTAATTTGCCTTTATAGCGTGGATCCAGGATGCTGGCCAACCAGTAGTCGTCATCGTTCATCATTTTGGCAATGCGGGGGTCCCTTTTTAGGATCCGCAAGGCATAATCTGACATGTGGGCCAATGTTCCCGGTGTCAATGATGCACTGCGAGTGCTGGGTGGAGGAGCACTTTCTGGCAAATCCACATCCCTCCAGTCACGCACAAACCCTGTACCAGACCTTGCCACGCCAACATTTTCACTTGCCCCACGAGATGCATCCTCCTCCCCTAAGTAATCATCCCCATCATCCTCCTCCTCCTCCTCTTCTTCCTCCACCTCGTCCAGGAGAGGTCCCTGAGCAGACAATGGCTGAATGTCATCAAGGATTCCCTCCTCCTCCTCTTCCTCCTCATCAACATTGGCTGCAGACGCCTGCTCCTGCAATCGCTGCAGCTTCTGCATACGAACGGAGTGTACAGGCGACCGGCGGATGTGCGCGCACAGTCTTCGTACCTTCTTGAGCAGGGCTGTTAACTCCGGATAATTTTTGAGGAAGCACAGCACCACCAGGTTCAAGGTGTGAGCCAAGCAAGGTATGTGGCTGAGTTTTGAAAGGGCTATGGCTGCCACAAAATTACGGCCGTTATCACTAACTACCTTGCCTGCCTCAAGATGTACACTGCCCAGCCATGACTCAGTTTGTCGCTTCAAGTACTCGGCCAGCATCTCGGCGGTGTGTCTGTCGCCCAAACACATCATCTGCAACACAGCCTGCTGACGCTTTCCACTAGCTGCTCGATAGGGGGACATATCGTGTGCAACAGTGGCAGCTGCAGATGGAGTGCTCGTACGACTGCGCTCTGTGGACGAGCTTTCGCTTCTGGAGGAGGAGGAGGAGGAGGAGGAGGGTCGAACGCCTACAGCCAACTGTTTCCTATACCGTGGGCTAGGCAGCACTGTCCCACCACCGCTGTCCCCTGTGGACCCTGCATCCACCACATTAACCCAGTGCGCAGTGATGGACACGTAACGGCCCTGGCCATGCCGACTGGACCATGCATCAGTTGTGAGGTGCACCTTTCCGCTCACTGACTGCTTGAGTGCATGGACAATGCGGTCTTTCACATGATGGTGGAGGGCTGGGATGGCTTTGCGAGAGAAGAAGTGGCGACTGGGTAGGTCATAGCGTGGTACTGCATAGGCCATGAGTTCGCGGAAAGCTGTGCTTTCCACCAACCGAAAGGGCATCATCTCAAACGAGATTAGTTTGGCAATGTGGGCGTTCAAACCCAGTGTACATGGATGAGAGACTGAGTACTTTCTTGACCTACTCATAGTGTCTGGGAGGGTGAGCTGGACTTGAGAGCTGCATATGGTGGAAGTAGCGGTGGACAGGGCGGACTGAGAGAGGGTTGATGATGGTGATGGAGTTGGTGTTCTTTCTGATGGCCTAGAATCAGTCTTTCGTTGATATAACAGTGGGATTCCCTGACTGCTGTGGTCTTGCAACGACACCTCAACATTTGCTGTTGTGCTAACCGGTGGGCTTACAGTGGGGGAAACAATGTAGCGTTGCTGACTACCTTCGTTGTGATCAGTTGCACATGTGGCACTTGAGGTTTGGTGTTGTGTCCACGCTTGCAAGTGCATGCTGGTTAAATGTCTAAGCATGCAACTGGTATTCAAATTTTTCAGATTTTTCCCTCGGCTAAAGGTCTTTGCGCACTTCTTACAGATAACCTTGGCCTGATCATGAGGATTTTGTTCAAAAAAGTGCCACACTGCACTCTTCCTACTTTGGCAGACATTTTGCGGCCTAGCACGCTGTGATCTTTTGACCCTCTGGACAAGCTGTCCAGCAACTCTTTTGATGTTTGGAACCTGTCTTTGGAGTGCTCCGGGCCTGCCAGATAACAGCTGTTGCGATGTCGATGTCTGCTGTGGATGCTCCTCATCTGAGCTATTGGAAGCAGCACCCTCTTCCCCCAATGGATGCCAATCTGGGTCAACAACTGGGTCATCCATCACCTCCTCTTCTATGTCATGTGCACCTTTCTCTGTGTCACCGTGTATGGTGGTATAGTGTGCGGGAAGGGGCACCTGAGTCTCATCAGGGTCAAAATCTGGCTCTGTACACTGCGAGGACAATGTAGTGCTCTGAGTGAATGTACCAGCAGAATCATCCATCAGCGGCTGTGCATCAGTGCACTCCATGTCAGATTCATCTTGGCCTGGGTAATTCACCATTTCACTTGATAATCCAGGCATGGTATGTGAAAACAGCTCCATGGAGTAATCAGTAATATGGCCTGCGTCATCCTTCAATCTTGGTTGGGGTGAAGGACACAAGGAAAGGTGTGGTTCATGAACATGAGCCTCCAATGACGACTCAGTGCTTTTACTTTTTACAACTGAAGAAGAGGAGGCGATAGAGCTGGAGGCTGAGTCAGCAATGTAAGACAAAACTTTTTCCTGATGCTCTGCCTTTAAAAGCGGTTTGCCAACTTCTAGAAAACTAAGCGTTCGAGGCCTTATGTAGCCAGACGATGACGCAGGGTCAGCACCTCCTGCATTCGGTCCTATTTTGCTCTTGCCACTACCATCAGATCCACCACCAACACCATCATTACCAGCTGCCAACCCCCGCCCAATTCCACGGCCTCTTCCACCAGCCTTCCTCATTTTTGGTAGAAATGTAGACAAAATCCAACAAACTATATAGTAATGTAAAACAAGGTACAAGGTGTCTATAGGACAGGGGAGATTTTGAATTTCTGCACACACTTGTGGACAGTGGACACTTTTGGATTGTGTGAGGCCCACTGATATCTGAGCGCTATGTGACACGCTCGATGGCACAGCTGCCTGTGACGAAAGTGACGAGAGGATAATGGAGATTTTGAATCTCTGCGCACACTTTTGGACACTGGACACTTGTGGATTGTGTGAGGCCCACTGATATCTGAGCGCTATGTGACACGCTCGATGGCACAGCTGCCTGTGACCAAAGTGACGAGAGGATAATGGAGATTTTGAATCTCTGCGCACACTTTTGGACACTGGACACTTGTGGATTGTGTGAGGCCCACTGATATCTGAGCGCTATGTGACACGCTCGATGGCACAGCTGCCTGTGACCAAAGTGACGAGAGGATAATGGAGATTTTGAATCTCTGCACACACTTTTGGACACTGGACACTTGTGGATTGTGTGAGGCCCACTGATATCTGAGCGCTATGTGACACGCTCGATGGCACAGCTGCCTGTGACCAAAGTGACGAGAGGATAATGGAGATTTTGAATCTCTGCACACACTTTTGGACACTGGACACTTGTGGATTGTGTGAGGCCCACTGATATCTGAGCGCTATGTGACACGCTCGATGGCACAGCTGCCTGTGACCAAAGTGACGAGAGGATAATGGAGATTTTGAATCTCTGCGCACACTTTTGGACACTGAACACTTGTGGATTGTGTGAGGCCCACTGATATCTGAGCGCTATGTGATACGCTCGATGGCACAGCTGCCTGTGACCAAAGTGACGAGAGGTTAATGGAGATTTTGAATCTCTGCGCACACTTTTGGACACTGGACACTTGTGGATTGTGTGAGGCCCACTGATATCTGAGCGCTATGTGACACGCTCGATGGCACAGCTGCCTGTGACCAAAGTGACGAGAGGATAATGGAGATTTTGAATCTCTGCGCACACTTTTGGACACTGGACACTTGTGGATTGTGTGAGGCCCACTGATATCTGAGCGCTATGTGACACGCTCGATGGCACAGCTGCCTGTGACCAAAGTGATGAGAGGATAATGGAGATTTTTAATCTCTGCGCACACTTTTGGACACTGGACACTTGTGGATTGTGTGAGGCCCACTGATATCTGAGCGCTATGTGACACGCTCGATGGCACAGCTGCCTGTGACGAAAGTGACGAGAGGATAATGGAGATTTTGAATCTCTGCGCACACTTTTGGACACTGGACACTTGTGGATTGTGTGAGGCCCACTGATATCTGAGCGCTATGTGACACGCTCGATGGCACAGCTGCCTGTGACCAAAGTGACGAGAGGATAATGGAGATTTTGAATCTCTGCGCACACTTTTGGACACTGGACACTTGTGGATTGTGTGAGGCCCACTGATATCTGAGCGCTATGTGACAGGCTCGATGGCACAGCTGTGACAAAAGTGACTAGAGGATAAGGGAGATTGGATTGCTTTTAAAAAAGCAGTTTGCGGAGCAGTGGGTAAACAGCAATGCCAGCGTGTCAGGAAGCCTTAAAAGGCAGCCCAACAACCAACACCACTGATACACCACAATATAGCCTCCCCTTGCACTGCACACACAGTGACTTGTGTGTTGTGCAGGCCAAATCGCTAGCAGCAGAAGCAGTTTTTTTGTCTTCTTCCCTGCCTAACGCTCTCCCTACAGAATCAGCAGCAACCTCTCCCTATACTAAGATCGGCAGAAGTAAGATGGCGGTCGGCGTGCACGCCCTTTTATACCCCCTGTGACGCCCACCAAAGCAAGCCAATCACTTGCATGCCCTTCTGAAAGATGGTGGTGACCCGTGCCTAGGTCATCACGTTGCCCACAGTGTCCGTGGATCCTGATTGGCTGAAAAAGAGCGCAAAACAAACTTTTGAAACGAGACTTTGGCGCGTAAGTCGCCGACCTCGTGGCCGACCTCATCCTAGGGTCGGGTTTCGTTTCATGCCAAAAGTCGGCGACTTTTGAATTTTTTCGACCCATTTCGCTCAACTCTAGTGCCAGAGCCTCACGTGTCCCTCTAGTAAGCCGGACTCGGACCGCGGGGCATGACGGAGTCTCGTTCGTTAACGGAATTAAGCTTGCAATGTGTGCATCTTTTCTGTAGCTGGCATGGTTGAGGTTTCCCAGATGGAGTCGAATTTAACCGTAGGCTCCACTCCTGGTGGTGCCCTTCTGGACATTCCTTTAAGGTTCAGCTTTGCAACCATACTGCCCACGTAAAACAAACACTTTGCCTTCATGAACGCTGTTTGGAGGGTCATGACTCGTGGGAATAACGCCGCCCAATCAGTTAACCTGCTAGAGAGATCCTTCGTTGCTCCCAAGCATGACATCACACTCCCTAGGAGGAAGGTAATGCCACTGTGGTGACCGTACTCCTGGGGGCGACACAAGTGCACTGATGCCCAGCCACTGCTCGATGAATCTGCTGGTACATTGACCCAGACCACTACATTCCCCTCGCACGCTACCCGGCCTGAATCTGACCCTGATGAAACTCAGGTTACCCTTCCCATATACAGTTCCATCTTACACGGTGACAAAGAGGAAGCTGCAGATGAAAGTGCAGGTTCGGCCCACCCGCCATCAGACACACCACCGTACTATCAGGGGCCCTGTGCCAGTGCCGTCGCCAACGAGTGGGCCCCCCCTGCTTGCTCAGGATCACAGCACTTGCAAGGTTGAAATACTGTGCAGTGAGATGGAAGATGGGGACGACGAGGAGTCCAGACTAGTACAGGGATTCCCTAGCGAGGAGACTTATTTGATTGTTTTCAATGTTGGGACAGCAATTTTTGGGGAGCACTATACTCTGGAGAATGATAGATGGGGCCCACCATACAGTGGAACATTCCAAAGGTGGACATCAGACACTGGAGCAGCATTTACAGGGCCCATTATACACTAGAGCAATAGAAATGGGACCCATTATGTTTGGAGCATTATTTGGGCCCATAAGACAATGGAGCTTCATCCATGGGGACCAACATATACTGTAGCATTATGTGGAGCTCATCATATACTGTTTCAAACATTATATGGGACCAATGATTCTGTATGGAGAAATAGATGGGCCTCGTCATGAGATGTAAAAAGTGAGGTATTTTTCATTGTACTATACCGCTATTTCTCTGCCGTATCGGATCATGATGAGTTGTGGTATGTGTTAAAGGGGCGCTCTTTTGCCCAGGGCACATGAAAACCTGGAGCCAGCCTACCCCCCCACAACTTTAGCCAAATAACCCCCATTTTTCAGTGCGTAACTTGTATTATGAAGTTAATTAAGGTTGTCAAGCTTAAGTAAGAAGAATTGATGCTTTTGGCATTCAAATGGGCACTGTAGGTGTGTATCCTGTCCTCCTCTCACTGCCGACTTTTATTCCCCATTGACTTACATTGGGTTTCGTGTTTCGGGACGACCCCGACTTTTCCCTATAATCGGCCGATCTTGCTCGACCCGACTTTTGGAAAAGTCGGGTTTCACGAAACGAAACTCGACCCTAAAAAGCCAAAAGTCGCTTAACTCTAGTGCTCACCTCTAGGGAGAAGCTGCTGTTACAGAACCCCAGTAACACAGGAACAAGTGTGGGTTGTGCAGACGGCATTTCAGAGCAGCAACTGGTGTGGTTGGAAGCCAGAGGAAATACTCGAAACAGAGTGAAGACAGAGGCCTAATTGGAGTATGTTGACAGTTAGTAGTAGTCTAGAAACAATTGCAAACTGCCACCAAGTAGGCCTCGGCCTACTACCTGATTTTCCCTGGGCTCCGACACCGCCAGTTGTTGCTCAGAAGTGCTGTCCGCACAGACAAAACACTCGCTCATGTGTAAGTGGGGTTCGGTAACGTCGGCTGATCCCCTGCTGTGTGTATGGCAAAGTGTCCTGCTCCTTCCACAGTCAAACAACCTCAGATTTACACCTGACTTCAAGTAGGCCTCGGCCTACTACCTGATTTTCCCTGGGCTCCGACACTGCCAGTTGTTGCTCAGAAGTGCTGTCCACACAGACAAAACACTCGCTCATGTGTAAGTGGGGTTCGGTAACGTCAGTTGATCCCCTGCTGTGTGTATGGCAAAGTGTCCTGCTCCCTCCACAGTCAAACAACTTCAGATTTACACCTGGCTCCATGTAGGCCTCGGCCTACTCCCTGATTTTCCCTGGGCTCCGACACCGCCAGTTGGTGCTCAGAAGTGCTGTCCGCACAGACAAAACACTCGCTCATGTGTAAGTGGGGTTCGGTAACGTCAGCTGATCCCCTGCTGTGTGTATGGCAAAGTGTCCTGCTCCCTCCACAGTCAAACAACCTCAGATTTACACCTGGCTTCAAGTAGGCCTCGGCCTACTACCTGATTTTCCCTGGGCTCCGACACCGCCAGTTGTTGCTCAGAAGTGCTGTCTGCACAGACAAAACACTCGCTCATGTGTAAGTGGGGTTCGGTAACATCAGCTGATCCCCTGCTGTGTGTATGGCAAAGTGTCCTGCTCCCTCCACAGTCAAACAACTTCAGATTTACACCTGGCTCCAAGTAGGCCTCGGCCTACTCCCTGATTTTCCCTGGGCTCCAACACCGCCAGTTGGTGCTCAGAAGTGCTGTCCGCACAGACAAAACACTCGCTCATGTGTAAGTGGGGTTCGGTAACGTCAGTTGATCCCTTGCTGTGTGTATGGCAAAGTGTCCTGCTCCCTCCACAGTCAAACAACTTCAGATTTACACCTGGCTCCAAGTAGGCCTCGGCCTACTCCCTGATTTTCCCTGGGCTCCGACACCGCCAGTTGGTGCTCAGAAGTGCTGTCCGCACAGACAAAACATGTGTAAGTGGGGTTTGGTAACGTCAGCTGATCCCCAGCTGTGTGGAGGGCAAAGTGCTGCTGCCTCCAAATTGTAACTACTTCAGATTTAAACATTCTCTGATTTGGCCTCTGTCTCCACTCTGTCTCTAGTATTTCCCCTGACCTCCAGCACCGCCAGTTCCTGCTCACAGTTGCCGTCCGCGCATTCCACACGTGTTCCTGTGTTACTGGGGTTCTGTAATGTCAGCAGATCCCCCAATGTGTGTCCGCCACTGTCTCCTGCGCTGTCCACCTTCCCACTGCAAGCGGTGGGAATGTGGACAGAGCAGGAGACAGTGGCAGACACACATCAGGGGCTCTGCGGACATTACAGAACCTCAGTAACCAAGGAACACGTGTGGATTGGGTAGACGGCTGCTGTACGCATAAACTGGCGGTGTTCGTGGTCACGTGAAATCCTGGAAACAGAGTGGAGACAGATGCCTAATTGGATCACGTTGACAGTCTGTTGTAGCCTACAAACAATCTAAAACTGCCACCAAGTAGGCCTCGGCCTGCACCCTGATTGTCCCTGGGTTCCAACAACGCTAGTTGGTGCTCGGAAGTCCTGTCCACACAGAAAAACACACTTGTTCATGTGAAAGTGGGGGTCAGTAACGTCAGCTGATCCCCTGCTGTGTGGAGGGCAAAGTGTCCTGCTCCCTCCAAAGTAAAAATACCTCAGCTTTACACCTGGCTCCTAGTAGGCCTCGGCCTGCACCCTGATTGTCCCTGGGTTCCAACAACGCTAGTTGGTGCTCGGAAGTGCTGTCCACACAGAAAAACACAATTGTTCATGTGAAAGTGGGGGTCAGTAACGTCAGCTGATCCCCTGCTGTGTGGAGGGCAAAGTGCTGCTGCCTCCAAATTGTAACTACTTCAGATTTAAACATTCTCTGATTTGGCCTCTGTCTCCACTCTGTCTCTAGTATTTCCCCTGACCTCCAACACCGCCAGTTCCTGCTCACAGTTGCCATCCACGCATTCCACACTTGTTCCTGTGTTCCTGGTGTTCTGTTACGTGAGCTGATCCCCCAATGTGTGTCCGCCACTGTCTCCTGCGCTGTCCACCTTCCCACTGCAAGTGGTGGAAATGTGGACAGAGCAGGAGACATTGGCAGACACACATCAGGGGATCTGCTGACATTACAGAACCCCAGTAACATAGGAACACATGTGGATTGGGCAGACGGCTGCTGTACGCATAAACTGGCGGTGTTGGTGGTCACGTGAAATCCTGGATCAGAGTGGAGACAGATGCCTAATAGGAGCACGTTGACAGTCTGTTGTAGCCTACAAACAATCTAAAACTGCCACCAAGTAGGCCTCGGCCTGCACCCTGATTGTCCCTGGGCTCCAACAACGATAGTTGGTGCTCGGAAGTGCTGTCCACACAGAAAAACACACTCATTCATGTGAAAGTGGGGTTCGGTAACGTCAGCTGATCCCCTGCTGTGTGGAGGGCAAACTGCTGCTGCCTCCAAATTCAAAATACCTCAGCTTTACACCTGGCTCCTAGTAGGCCTCGGCCTGCACCCTGATTGTCCCTGGGCTCCAACAACGCTTGTTGGTGCTCGGAAGTGCTGTCCACACAGAAAAACACACTCGTTCATGTGAAAGTGGGGTTCGGTAACGTCAGCTGATCCCCTGCTGTGTGGAGGGCAAACTGCTGCTGCCTCCAAATTCAAAATACCTCAGCTTTACACCTGGCTCCTAGTAGGCCTCGGCCTGCACCCTGATTGTCCCTGGGCTCCAACAACGCTAGTTGGTGCTCGGAAGTGCTGTCCACACAGAAAAACACACTCGTTCATGTGAAAGTGGGGTTCGGTAACGTCAGCTGATCCCCTGCTGTGTGGAGGGCAAACTGCTGCTGCCTCCAAATTCAAAATACCTCAGCTTTACACCTGGCTCCTAGTAGGCCTCGGCCTGCACCCTGATTGTCCCTGGGCTCCAACAACGCTAGTTGGTGCTCGGAAGTGCTGTCCACACAGAAAAACACACTCGTTCATGTGAAAGTGGGGTTCGGTAACGTCAGCTGATCCCCTGCTGTGTGGAGGGCAAACTGCTGCTTCCTCCAAATTCAAACAACGTCTTATCTTAAACTGCCTCCAAGTAGGCCTCAGCCTACAAAATGACTATCCCTGGGCTCCAACATCGTCAGTTGTTGCTTGGAAGTGCTGTCCACACAGAAAAACACACTTGTTCATGTGAAAGTGGGGGTCAGTAACGTCAGCTGATCCCCTGCTGTGTGGAGGGCAAACTGCTGCTGCCTCCAAATTGTAACTATTTCAGATTTAAACATTCTCTGATTTGGCCTCTGTCTCCACTCTGTCTCTAGTATTTCCCCTGACCTCCAGCACCGCCAGTTCCTGCTCACAATTGCCGTCTGCGCATTCCACACGTGTTCCTGTGTTACTGGGGTTCTGTAATGTCAGCAGATCCCCCAATGTGTGTCCGCCACTGTCTCCTGCGCTGTCCACCTTCCCACTGCAAGCGGTGGGAATGTGGACAGAGCAGGAGACAGTGGCAGACACACATCAGGGGATCTGCTGACATTACAGAACCCCAGTAACACAGGAACACGTGTGTATTGGCCAGACGGCTGCTGTACGCCTAAACTGGCGGTGTTGGTGGTCACGTGAAATCCTGGAAACAGAGTGGAGACAGATGCCTAATAGGAGCACGTTGACAGTCTGTTGTAGCCTACAAACAAACTAAAACTGCCACCAAGTAGGCCTTGGCCTGCACCCTGATTGTCCCTGGGCTCCAACGCCAGTTGGTGGTCGGCAGTGTCTTTGGCACGGGTACTCCCTGTTGCCCAGCCTGGTTCCAGCACGCCAGCTGTTTCCGGGTAGTGTCAAGGTCACTATGCCACCAATCCGTTGTCCTGTCGTCTTGCGGCCGGGTTAGCCGACTCTACGGTGCCTGCAGTTTAGGTGACTCCTATGTGGGCTGCGGGAACTGGCACTGAAGGCTGGATCCGTAGTGCCAATGGGACATGGACCCCCTGTAGGACTGTGGGTTTCGGGAACTGCTGCCGGCTTGCGGCCTGGCTACTTTGCTTTGAATGGGTACCTTCTGCTACCCACCCGGGTTCCAGCACTATCTGCTGGTTCTCGCCAGAGGCTTTGGCCTAGGTGCCTCCATCTCGGTATCCGAGGTCCAGCACCGTCAGCTGATCCTTGGTAGTGCTTTTTAGCACAGGTACCTTCTGCTTAGTAACCGTGGTCTAGCACTGTCAGTTGGTCCTCGGTAGTGCCATTGGCTCTTGTTCCTTCTGCTACCCATCCGGGTGCCAGCACTGTCTGCTGGTTCTCGCCACAGCCTTTGGCCTAGGTGCCTCCATCTCGGTATCTGAGGTCCAGCACCGTCAGCTGGTCCTTGGTAGTGCTTTTTAGCATAGGTACCTTCTGCTTAGTAACCGTGGTCCAGCACCGTCAGTTGGTCCTCGGTAGTGCCATTGGCTCTTGTTCCTTCTGCTACCCATCCGGGTGCCAGCACTGTCTGCTGGTTCTCGCCAGTTTCTCAGCCTTCTTGTACCTTCTGCTACATTTCCAAGATCAAGCTTTTTGAAATTGTCTTTGGTAATCCTTATTGATCTCCATGACGACGACCCTGATGACGACGACCCTGAAGACCACACCAAAGAAGACCAGAAATATGACCCTAAATAATAAGAACAAGAGGACAAAGAACATGAAGACAACCACCAAGATACAGAACAAAAGACAGAAGAAAAAGAAGCAGAAGAAGCAAAAGCAGAAGAACAGAAAGCAGAAGAACATTAAGCATAAGACTAAAAATCAGCATAGAAGAAATCAAAATTATAAGCAGAAGAAGACTAAGCAGTAAATGGGGTGAGTCCGTTCCTCCTCGTGGTTCCCCTGGAAAATGCCTGCTGCTGCAGGCCAAACTGAACGCGGACAAATCCTGTTGTAAATCTTTAGTGACAGGCAGGACGTAAGGTGTAATCTTATAACTTTTATAGATAAGTACTACAGGAATGCCTGTCACCATAAGAAAATGAAGACAAAGAAGAATAGGAAGAAGATGAAGAAATAGCATATTAAAATTAATAATAGCTGAATAAGAAGAATATGAAGAATGGAAAAAAAAAATTAATGGGAAGAAGATGAATAAGGTGAAGAAAAAGTTGATGAAAAAAATACTACTGCTGCGGATCATGAAGGAGAAAGTGTGGGAGAAGTACAAAAGAAGGTGAAGAGCATGGAAGTTGTGAAACATACATATCTGACAAAATATAAAAAAGGTTAACATAGTCAATATCTTTTTAACTCCGAACGTCTTGAAAAAAAAATTTGGAATTAATGCTATGCCATGTGATTTGAATAAACTACTATGCCTTTAATGTCTCCTCCACCTCCCACAATACATTCTACATGATTCTTATTTGTTTTCAATTATGTAGAATTAGCCAACAAGGAAATAAAGGGCTTTTTTAAATTCCGATACCGGAAGTCCCATTGACTTGAATGGGACTTCAGCGATACCCGATATTTTTTTCGTATCGGGCGATACCATCCGATACGATATTTTTGGGTATCGAACAGTATCGCTCAACACTAGTAGCAGGAGAAATCGGTCAACAAAATTTGTTTTGCAATTTCTCCTGAGCACTCTGATAACTCATATGTGGGGGAAAAACTGCTGTTTGGGAGCACGGTAGGTTTCAGAAGTGAAGGAGCAAAATTTGACTTTTTGAATCCAAAATTTGCTGGAATCATTAGAGGATGCCATGCCACATTTTGAGAGCCCCTGATGTGCCTAAACAGTGGAAGCCCTTACAAGTGAACCCATTTTGGAAGCTAGACCCCTCAAGGAACATATCTAGATGTGTGGGGAGCCCCAGGTGCTTCACAGAAGTTTATAATGTAAATCTGTGAAAATAAAAAATCAAATTATTCCCACAAAAATGTTCTTTTAGCCTCAAATTTTGCAGTTTCTTAAGGGTCACAAGAGAAATTGCACTATATAATTTGTTGTGCAATTTCATTTGAATATGCAGTTGCACCATATGTGGGCGAAAACTACTGTTAGAGTGCACGGCAGGTATTGAAAGGGAAGAAGTGCCATTTGACTTTGAGCACAAAATTGGCTGGAATCATTATCATCACATTTGGATAGCCCCTGATGTGTCTAAACAGTGGAAACCCCCCACAACTAGAAACTAGACCCCTCAAGCAACTAACTCATATGTGCAGTGAGCTCCCACGTGCTTCACAAACGTTCATAATGGAGAGAAGTGAAAATAATCACAATTTTTCCCACAAAAATGATCTTTTTGCCTCAAATTTTGAATTTTTACAAGGGTAATAGGAGAAAATGTACACCAAAATCTGTTGTGAAATTTCTCCTGAGGTACCCCTTATGTGGAGGAAAATAAATGTTTGGGGACACGGCAAGGCTCAGAAGGGAAGAAGTGACTTTTGGAATACAGACTTTGATGAAATGGTCTGCGGGCATCATGTTGCATTTTGAGAGCCCCTGCTAAACAGTGGAAACCCCAACAAGTGACCACATTTTAGCAACTAGACCTTTCAAGGAAATTATCTAAATGTGTGGTTAGCACTGTGAACGCACAGGTGCTTCACAGAATTTTAGAATGTTGATCTGAAATTTATCTATGTCCCGGAACACAGCGAAATACTTCCGGGACATAGTTAACCAGCGCATGCGCAGTAATGCGTTTAGGCTTTGCCCGCAGTTGGGCAAAGCATACTTCGCCTGCGCGAGGCAAGATTGCATTGCGCACGCGCGGACTATGGCAGACACCTATTCCAATTCCAAAAAATATTGCGGCCGGCAGCCAATGATGGGGAGGAAGAATGGATAGAAAACACTGCCTATCAGACCGGACTGAAATCATTTAAATAGCACGCTAAATTCAGGTGACAGATTCCCTTTAAAAATCATTAGGGCTAAGCTAATATTGTGTTGAAGCCATGAGGCCCAATTTGCTTCTCCAAATCATTTGTGATTAAACTGTGTTTCACAGACAAATCAGGAGGCCATGTTGCCACTTAAAAATTAATAGGCTTAATATAGTGGTGCAGCTGTAAGGGGGTGAAGAGGAAGAAGAGCCAAAAAGGGGTTACCTTTCCTGCTCCGCATCCGGAGCCACCTAGCCAGACAGCAGGGTTGCCAGTGGGAAGACATTCTGGCCCGGATCGACTGAACCATGTGACCGTGGGGGGCTGTGACAAGAGAGGAGGGGTGCTGGACTGCACCAGACAGAGCAGAGCGCACCAGAGACAGAGCAGAGAATGCCAGACAGAGAGCAGGCTGCAGCACCATGCTCCCAGAGAGAGAGAACTCCCCATCACAGGACTGGGACTGAAGGACTAGGTGATAAGAACGCTGTATGTGAGTACATGGACTTGGTAGCCTCCGTGACCAGAGGAGACTTTCCCCCTGTCAATGCAGAGACAGTGACCCAAGCGCGCAGTCCCGGTGACCGCAGTGACAAGCTGGAGCCCCTGAGTGTGGTAAAGAGACTTCCTAGTGTGCGCAGCATTGTTCCTGCAGAGAGACAGATGGAGTTTCATACAGAGACTCAGAGCAAGGGAGATTCAGGTTCGCATCATCTCCTTGCTACCCTGGAGGCCCCAACTTCATTCAGAGAAGAGACTGTAGAGACTGCAAGCGCCGCTGTTGTCGGTGCCAACGTGGGACAAGGAGACCCTTCAATCAACCTTCCCTGGACTGATAAGTTATAATAATCCTAGTTTAACCGTTTCAACACTGCAGAACTGTTATATAGCTTTCTTTACTACCATTTTGCAGATTTACTGTTTACTCTGTCACATTTAACCCCCCACCTGTGTGGAGAGAAAAGTCCCCTGTAAATAAACCTTTAACTCTTGATCTGTCTTGGATCCATGGCGACATCCTCAGCATATACAGTTTATTACACAGCCATGAGGCTCAATTAGGTACTCCAAATCATTTGTGATAAAACTGTGTTTCAGTGGCAAATCAGAAGGCCATATTTCCACATAAAAATCATTAGACCGAATATTGTCGTGCAGCTATGAGTCCCAATTACCTACTCAAAATCATTTGTGCTAAAACTATGTTTTAGTGGAAAATCAGAAGGCCAGATTTCCACTTAAAAATCATTAGGTATAACAGTGTTGTTCAGGCACACTAAGAAAATAAATAGTGATTGTTCATTTAGTGACAGGTGACTGACAGGTTGTGAAACAGCAGTTTAAAAGAGGGGAACGCTACTTACAACATGATTGGGAAAAAGCCAGGTCATAGTGGAAGTTGGAATAGGCTTGATGTTTGATGTGTAAGTGGGTTAGTTGTTAATGTGAATGAAAGCTCAACTGAACAAACACCGTCTTGTCCTATCCAAAGACCACTAACAACATCTGTAACTGGCCAGACTACTTGACTCCCTTTATTTGGCAGTCTCACTGCAGTATGCCTTGAAGATGAAGCTCAGAAAAAAACATGTGGCCTCCCCTCCTCTTCCTCCACCTTAACATCACACACAGTACAATCCTCAGAAGTGGCACCACAATCACCTTTGTTTCCCCCCCATCAAAAATTTACAAACGCCCAACTGCCTGTGGGGAACCTCAGATGGGCCATTCTGAAGAGCTGTTCACACATTCTACTCCATGGGGATCAGAGGTCTGCACCAAAGAATCACAGAATCCAGAGGAGAAAAGCATCTGCACCGATGCCCAAAATTTTTTCCTGTTGGATCCGGGGATGGACAAAGTAGGGTCTGAGCAGAATCCAGAGTCTCATCACCAGACATTAACCACCAAGGGTGGAGGTGATCCGGATGAGACTCAGATTGCAGAGGCACACGTGGACTGTACTGTGGTGTCAGGGCAGAAAAAGGAGTAGGGTGACTCTCAGGGTGAGAAGTGTGAGAACAGAGAGGCTGGTGATGAGGTTGTAGATCCCACTTGGTGTGCAGTTCACAGGTGCGGCAAGGGTTGCCTAGGGTGGGCATTTTTTGAGACAGCAAAGGATGAACAAACACATGTTGTCTCAAATTTGCAAAAGAAAAATTAACTGAGGAAAAAATTGCAATAATTTGACTACTACATGCATGAACTGGCACATGATCTATCAACATGCCTTAGTGTGGGAATCTCACTGTGCTAAAATGAGGACTAGTGATTCTTGCCAAACCCCAGTCGTCCCATCAACCCCATCTGCTGCTTGTTCCTCCTCTGTCACCATTTCAAGTCTTCTCACACAGGTCTCTGGCCACAGAAACTACAGTTTTTTACCCATCACAGTTGGAGTGAGTGAAAGCCAGTCAACTGTTTTGGAAGTAGACATGACTGCTGCTTTTGTGTCACCTAGCACAACACATCTTTCTCAATCCACAATAACACCTCCACTTGCACCTCATTCACAGTCCTGCAGTTAGTCCTGTTCTCCATACTCCACCCTCTCTCAGCACAGCAGTCAGCCCTCGGTCCCGCAGTTTTGGTCATGTAAAACAATGCTTACTTCTACATATGGCAAAGCTAAGAGTTTGAAGTACACCATCTCCAAGGGGAGAAAACAAGGGGAACTGCTACCTTGGACCTAATCCTTATAAACAGGGAGGAAATGGTTGAGGAGGTAAAAGTGGCTGGGATCCTAGGAGGTAGCGACCATGCTATTTTAGAATTTTGGATAACTAGAGGAGGAAGACCTGTGAAGACTCAGACGTCAAGGTTAGATTTCAGAAAGGCAGATTTTAAGGGATTCAGAAAGAGAAATGGAGGGATCCAATGGCTGGATACCCTTACAGACAAAAATGTCCAGGAAGGATGGGAAATCTTGAAAAATGAAATTCTCAAAGCACAATTGTTAACAATTCCAAAAAGAGGGAAGAATAGGAAGCATTTAAGGAAGCCAGGATGGATGAACACAGAACTTAAGCACATGCTAAAAAGGAAGAAAAAAATGTTTATAAAATGGAAAGAGGGAGGCATATCTAAAGAAGAATATAATGCTGTCTGCAGAACCTGCAGGGCACAAATCAGATTAGCTAAAGCTGACAATGAATTGAGGCTTGCAAGAGATGTCAAAAGCAATAATAAAGGATTTTGGGGATATGTCAAAAGTAAAAGAAAAGTCAAAGATGCTATAGGATTTTTACAGGATGAAAATGATGAAATGGTAAGACAGGATGTTGAGAAGGGCGAACTTTTAAATTCCTATTTTGCATCTGTTTTCTCTCAGAAAGGAAATGTAACATCAACTGTTCTTCATTGTCCTATTAAGGGAATAGAAGAATCCAGGATATCTATAAACAGAAAGATAGTGAGGAAACACTTAGCTAACCTAAATGAATTCAAGTCTCCAGGTCCGAGATTAATTACACCCCAGAGTACTGAAGGAGATAGCAGAAGAAATTTTTGAACCCCTCTCCATAATCTTTGAAAATTCTTGGAGAACAGGAGAAGTCCCAGAAGACTGGAGAAGAGCAAATGTTGTTCCTATCTTCAAAAAGGGGTAGAAGGTGGACCCATGCAACTATAGGCCAGTGAGTCTGACTTCTATACCAGGAAAGATCTTTGAACAAATTATTAAACAACATGTATGTCAGTACCTGGATAAGAATGAAGTGATTAAACAGAGTCAGCATGGGTTTGTAACTAATAAGTCATGTCAGACTAACTTAATTTCCTTCTATGATGGAATCACTGATTGGGTGGATCAAGGAAATGCTGTAGATATAGTATATCTTGACTTCAGAAAAGCATTTGACAAAGTATCTCATACAATCCTTATTGAAAAAATGACTAAGTATGGAATGGACAAGGCAACTGTTAGGTGGATTCATAACTGGCTTAGTGATCGGACCCAAAGAGTGGTCGTAAATCGCTGCACATCCAGTTGGAAGAATGTCTCAAGTGGGGTACCATAGGGCTCTGTCCTGGGCCCTGTATTGTTCAACATCTTTATCAACGATTTAGATGATGGAATTGAGGGTAAACTGATTAAATTTGCTGATGACACAAAGCTAGGAGGGATAGCTAATACTAGAGAAGAGAGAGAGAGGATTCAAAAAGAAATAAATAAACTGGAGAAGTGGGCAGCAACTAACAGAATGGTTTTCAACAGGGAAAAATGCAAAGTACTACATCTGGGCAATAAAAATGAAAAAAGTATATACAGAATGGGAGGAATAGGCCTAAGCAACAGCACATGTGAAAAAGACTTGGGTATACTAATAGATCACAGACTGAATATGAGTCAACAGTGTGATGCAGCAGCAAAAAAGGCAAATGCAATTCTAGGATGTATTAACAGAAGCATACAGTCTAGATCACGTGAAGTCATTATTTCCCTCTACTCCTCTTTGGTCAGACCTCATCTGGAATATTGTGTCCAGTTTTGGGCACCACATTTTAAAAAAGACATCAACAAACTGGAGCAAGTTCAGGAAAGAGCAACCAGAATGGTGACCGGTCTGCAAACCCTGTCTTATGAGGAAAGGTTGCAGGATTTGGGATTGTTTAGTTTGCAAAAGAGAAGACTGAGAGGAGACTTAATAGCTGTCTACAAATATCTAAAGGGCTGTCACATTGTAGAAGGATCAACTTTATTCTCATTTGCACAAGGAAAGACTAGAAGCAATGGGATGAAACTGAAAGGGAGGAGACACAGATTAGATATTAGAAAAAACTTTTTGACAGTTAGAGTGACCAATGAGTGGAACAAGCTGCCACGAGAAGTGGTAAGTTCTCCTTCAATGGAAGTCTTCAAACAGAGGCTGGACAGACATCTGACTGGGATGAGTTAGCGAATCCTGCTTTGAGCAGGGGGTTGGACCAGATGGCCCAGGAGGTCCCTTCCAACTCTACGGTTCTATGATTCCAATCTGTTGGCCACAGAAATGCTGCCTTTTCTCCTGGTGAATACAGACGGTTTCAGAAAGTTGATGGCCGTCGCAGTCCCCCAGTACCAGTTGCCCAGTTGCTATAACTTTTCTAAGAAAGCTGTGCCTGCACTACTCAGCATTTCACCAACAACATCACCGGTTCACTAAAAAAATCTATGTCTGACAGGGTGCATTTCACCAATGACACCTGGACAAGCAAACATAAGCAGGGGCATTACATCTCGCTGACTGGGCACTGGGTGGCTATGGTGGCTGTGGTGGCATGCGGTCAAGGGGCTGTTCCACAAGTCTTGAAATTCCCATTCCTTGTAGGACAAACCTTTGTATCTAACAGTTCCTCCATTGATTGTGCCTCCTCCACCTCCTCTAAGGCCTCCACCTGTGCCCTCAAACTCTCCCTTAAGGAGACACACCTTCCAACTGTGCAGATAGAATCTCCCTCACCTCCGTCCTGCACAGCCATGATTCACTACAATCAGGCAGTCTTTAAATTAATATGCCTTGGAGATCGCAATCACACAGCTCAAGAGCTGTGGGCAGGTATCCAGGCCGAGTTAGAGCAATGGTTGTCTCCACTAAACCTGGAGCTAGGGAAGGCCATGTGTGATAATGGTGCAAACCTGGTGGCAGCCCTACACAGTGGCAACCTCACACAAGTGCCTTGCATGGCTCACATTCTTAACGTAGTGGTGCAGCAATTTCACCACCACCTTCCAGGCCTGGATGCACTGCTGTAGAAAGATCGGTCACTGTGTGCTTACTTCAGACGATCGCACCCCACAGGTCATCAACTTGTATTGCTACAGAGGTCTTTTGGTCTATCGGTTAACCACTTGATTAATGAAGTTCCAACATGGTGGAATGCGCACATTGCAGCAGCTGTGGCAGAGTCTATGAGCGCTGATGCACTATGTCATTTTGCATACCCTGGGCCAGTCCGAACGTGGTGAAAATTATGCTTGCGGAGTGGGCACAGGTAAAAGAACTCTGGACCTTTCTGCACAGCTTTGAAATAGCTACTAAGATTGTTAGCACTGACGATGCCATCATCAGCACCACTATTCCAGTCATCTATATGCTGGAGCACACTTTGAGTAGGAGGATGCGGAAGGGATAACAATATCTCACATTTCTAGACTGTCGTCGCACAGGCGGTTGCCTTGGGAGGGTGGCTAACAGCGATCAAGGAGGCTCATGATACCAGAAAAACTGAGAGTGAATATGCAGGAGCCGAGGAGCAAATGAAGGAGGATGAGGTGATGGATGTTCAACAGTCAGGAGATGAAGAAAATAATGATACGTTCTCTGTTGTCCATGGTTAGTAGGACATGACAGAGAAAGCAACCTTGTGTGTTATCCCACCACCAACACAGCATGAACATGGACCTCATGGAAGCGCTCGACACATGAGCACCTTCTTGCTGCACTATCTTCAACATAATGCCCATATTCTTATGTTAGAAATAGTGCTGACTTCTGGGTTGCCACTCTGTTAGATCCATGGTACAAGTGTAAATTTAGCCAGATGCTTCCACCCCCACTCTAAGGAGTGGTTTTTCCCAAGACAGCAGTGAGGCACACAGTGTGCATCCCAGCTTTAGATATCCAACCCCGGAACGTCAAGGCATCATTGCAAAAACATTAAGTAAGTGGCATGTGAGTTGTTTAACACATTTTTTAGACCAGCCCGTGCACCAGTAGAACAGAGTACAAATTTGACACATTATGAACGACTGGAGAGGATGGTGTAGGAGTATCTGGAGCTCAATATCAATGCCATCAGGGGGTGTTTGGACCCTTTTCCATTTTGGTCTTCAAAAATGGAAGAGTAGCCTGAACTCGCCTGTCACACCTTAGAGGTTTTGTCACGCTAAGCAGCCAGCATTCCCTCAGAATGTATTATCAGCATTGCTGTTGGTATCCTGACTCAAAAGCACATCGGGCTGTCCCCTGAAAGTGTAGACCATCTAACTTTCAGGGGCCCACCTGGAATTACACTACAGCATGCACAGCACTCCGATATAGTAATCTCCATGGTAGAGCAGACATGATCTCCCTGCAATACCGCTGGCAGAGAGGCAGAGGAACACATGCCCCCCCACCCGACGCTGGGTGCCAGCACTGTAGCTATGACAACTGCCTCCAGTATACAGCAGACATGCCCGCATTGCATGCTGAGTGAGCATGTCTGCTGCAAAGAAGTCAGGACTCACCGCACTGCTTCTTCCCTCCAGAGAGGAAAGTCTTAGTTACTCACCGGTTAACGGTATTTTTCGGAGTCCATGACAGCACCACCTGAGAGAGGGGATCCACCCTTCAGGAACAGGAAACCTACAGATACAAAAGGGCGGCACCTCTCCCACGCATCAGTTGGATTACAGAGTACAAGAGGACCTCCAAGGTTAATGGCATGATTTATGTACAATACTATTATTACTTAATTATTTATCACCAGTGGACATATACAAGAGGAAGACGTGCACACCCAAATTAACAAAGGGAAGGGAATATATGGGTGCTGTCATGGACTCCGAAAAATACCGTTAACCTGTGAGTAACTAAGACTTTATTCTGTCGTCCATGACAGCACCACCTGAGAGAATTACAGAGAGTAATAACTACTTTAGGGAGGGACTACAGCCTGTAGTACCCTTACACCAAAGGAGAGGTCTGCGGAAGCACCCAGGTCTAGCCTATAATGACTATAAAAGGTGCTCAGAGAGGACCAAGTAGCCGCCTTACATATCTGTTCAATGGAGACTTCTGATCTTTCGACCCACGAGGTCGCCATGGCTCTGGTGGAATGCACCCTCAGCTTCCCTGGTGCCGATCTGCCTTTTGAGATGTATGCTAGTGAAATAGCCTCTCTAATCCACCTGGCTAGTGTATTTTTTGATGCTATAAGACCTTTCCTAGCGCCTTGATGGGAGACAAATAGGGCATTATCCTTTTTCCAGGGATCGGTAACTGCCAGATATTCTAAGAGACATCTCCTAACATCCAGGGTGTGTAGTTTCTTTTCCTTCTTGTTAGCTGGATTAGGGAGGAAGGATGGAAGGACTATTTCCTGTGTCCTATGAAAGCTAGAAACTACCTTAGGTAAGTATGCTGGATCAGGCCTAAGTATTACCCTATCGTCTTTGAACTGTATTTAAGGAGGATGCCTAGATAGTGCCTGGATGTTGCTTACTCTACAAGCTGACGTCAGAGCTACCAGGAAGGCTTCTTTGAGGGACAGGTTTTTTATGGAAGCTGATGAGATAGGTTCAAATGGAGCTTCCGTCATAGTCGTGAGGACTAGGTTCAAGTCCCATGGCATGAACCTATCCTTCACTACTGGTCTGGATCTACCTGCCGCCTTAATGAATCTACTGACCCAGTAATTACCCGCGATGTTGCAGCTAAAGAGGGCCCCCAAGGCTGATACTTGTACTTTAAGAGTACTGGTGGAAAGCCCCATGTCCAGACCTTTCTGTAGAAATTCTAAGATTTGAATTATAGGCGCTGAATCCCCAGTGATTACTCCTGAGCTCTGAAGGAATTTCTTCCAGATTCTAACGTAAATTTTGGTTGTAATGATTTTTCTACTTTTAAGTAGGGTGTTAATCAGGTCTGGGGAGAAACCTTTATCTTTTAGCAGTGACCGTTCAAACTCCAAGCCGTCAGATGTAGGCCAGCCACCTGAGGATGGAAATTTGGGCCCTGGGATAGGAGATCCGGGATGTCCGGAAGAACCGAAGGATCGGACACCGACATGCTCCTGAGGCATGAGAACCCTGCCCTCCTGGGCCAAAATGGAGCGATTACTATAATCCTTGCCCTGTCTTTTCTGATTTTCCTCATCACCAGGGGTAGTAGAGACAGGGGAGGGAAGGCGTAGGCTAGCCTGAAATCCCACTTTATCAAAAAAGCGTCTACCACCAGAGGATCCTCTCTGGGATTTAGAGAGCAGAATTGTCTTATTTTTCTGTTTTCCTTGGTGGCGAAGAGATGTACCTCTGGGTGTCCCCACTTTTGTACAATCAGGTCGAAGATGGAGGTTTTTAGGGACCATTCCCCTTGTTTTAGTAGATTGCGGCTTAAGAAATCTGCCGTGGTATGTTCTTTCCCTTTTATATGTAGAGCTGTTAAAGATAGAAAATGCTGCTCTGCTAGTTGGAACAATCGCTCTGCTACATTCATCAGGGGTCTCGAACGAGACCCGCCTTGGTGATTGATATAAGCCACGGTGACCTGATTGTCGGAGAACACTCACACGGGATGACCCTTTAGATACACAAGGAGCTTTTTAGCTGCCTGCTCCACTGCTGTCAATTCTTTCAGGTTAGACGACGTTTCTATCTGATGATGCTCCCATAGGCCCTGGACCAGAATCTCACCCATATGGGCCCCCAACCGGAAGGGCTTGCATCTGTGGTGATTATGCGGGTTATGTTATACTCCCAGGGCACCCCCCTGGATAAATTATTCTTTTCTAGCCACCACTATAGGGACTCCCTTGTATTTCGGGACAAAGTTAGCTGGCCCTCCAGGTAACCCCCAAGTACTCTTTGATGTAATAAGACCTAGAGATTTTTTGATGTTAAGCAGCCACCCTAACCGCTCTAGGGCAGACATTGCCATTTGTAGCTGTTTCAAACAATGTTCCGCCGTTTTGCCTATAATAAGGAAGTCATCCAGGTAGAGGACCACTAGAATGTCTGATTCATGTAGATGGGCCATAACCTCTGCTATAACTTTAGTAAACTCCCGGGAAGCGACTGCCACACCAAAGGGGAGGGCCGCATATTGGAAATGTTGAATTGACCCATCTAACTGAACTGCCACTCTGAGGAAACGCTGATTAGCTGCATGAATTGCATGAATGGGTATATGGTAGTAGGCGTCTTTTAAATCTAACACCACCATAAAGCAATTTTGAAACAGAAATTTTATTGTGGAATCAATTGTTTCCATTTTGAACGGACGTATGACCAGAAACTTGTTGAGGGCCTTAAGATTTATTATAGTCCTGAAGGAGCTGTCTGGCTTACGGACTAGGAACAGAGGGGAGTAGAAACCTTTTCCCCTTTCCGCCTCTGGCACCTCTGTCAGGACCTTCTTGCGGCATAGATTATGAACCTCGGACTCCAGGGCAGGTTGTTATGATGGGGAAGATCTGAGTGGGGTGACCTTAAATCGATTTTGGAGAACACAGGAGAATTCTAGTCATAGTCCCGAGGCTATCAACCCCAGGATCCAGTTGCTACTAGAGATTAGCGACGAGGCCGGGTAGAAGGCAGCTAGTCTCCCTCCTACCAGAGCAACTAGTCATTGGGGCGGCTTTTTAGCGTCATGCGCTGGACCTTCCTGGCGCCCCCTCCTCCAAACATAAATCCTGTACCTTTCCTTCTTTTTTCATCCCATCTGCCATGATCCCTGGACGACCTTCTACAGAAATATCCCTTTTCTGGTAAAGGGACGTCTATAAGAAGGGTTCGGCAGACTGGAGAATTTCTTTTTTCATCCCCGGCTTCTTCTAAAAGTTCATCCAGCACGGGACCAAATAGATATTCCCCCTCACACGGAATGGAACAGAGACGGGACCTGGCCTGGATATCTCCCAGCCAACACTTTAACTAGAGAGCCCTTCAAGCTGCATTAGACAATCCTGCGGTCCTGGCCGCCATCCTTGCAGAATCTGTGGAAGCATCAGCTAAAAAGGCAGCGGCGTTTTGAATGATCGGCAGGGTTTTCCGGAAGGATGCTCTCGAGGCTCCGTCATTCAGCTGAGAATCCAGTTGATCTAGCCAGACCATCATGGATCTGCTGTGCACATGGCAGCTACGGCTGGTCTTAGAGCGCCAGCTGACATCTCCCATGTTCCTTTTAGAAAAGAATCCGCTTTTTTATCCAATGGATCTTTTAAGGAGGCCATGTCATCAAAAGGTATGGAGAATTTTTTGGAGGCTTTGGCTACTGCCACGTCAAGCTTAGGAGCCTTGTCCCATCTGCTTACCACTGGGTCATCAAAAGGGTACCGCCGCTTAAAGGCTGGTGGCAATGTGCCCCTTTTTTCAGGCATCTTCCATTCTCTGTCTATCAGGCTCTGGACTTTGTTATTTAGTGAGAAAGCCCTGCGCTTCCTAGGATCTAGACCACCGAACATCATATCCTGTGCTGAGAGTTCTGGTTTTGTGTCTGCTACCCTCATGGTGGAACTTACTGCTTTGACTAGCCTATCCATTTGGTCTAAGGGGAAGCAGAACCAGCTAGAGTCTTCATCCGAAGAAGACGAAGAGGAGGCAGGGGATTCTGAGGAGTCATCGTCCTTCCTAGGGGCGACCGAGGACTCTGAGCCTGAAAAACTAGCCTCTCTTCTCCTAGAAGATTCCCCTTGTGATAGGGCTTTCATCTCTGTCCTGATTATCTCTCTCAGGCTTGTGGTGAAGTCAGGGGTCTCTTCCGCTACCTGTATAAATGGGGGAGAGTGTAAGGGCCTGCCAATCTACCCATGGACTATCGTTCCCTTTTAAACCCTACCGTCTGTCGCATGCACGGCTGACACAACTTTTTAGGGTGGGCATCTGGCAAGGGGCAACTACAGAGGGCACACTCCCTGTGCTTCTGTTTTCCCGAACTTTTCTTCCCCTGCGAAAAAACATAAGGGAACACTGCATCAGGGTACTTTCACGGAGATCTCTTACCCATGCAGTTGAAGCAGGTACTGGATCATGGAGGGAGGCAGGGGGATCTTTCAGTCTGGAGGAACTTTTGTGGCTCTGTCAGCTCGTTCGTCCTTGCTTCTTCTGCTGGCCACTTGTATGAGGCTTCACTGAGGCCTTTTTCTGCGGGTGCTCCTGCACCTCATCCTACTCGTCTATGGGGGCTTCCGTCGAATCCATTGCTGCAATGGGCCTTCAGAAGCACCACAGCAGCGTCCCAGCCTGCCTTATATTGCCTCTGAATATCCGGGTCAGCAGGGTTCTGGCCTAGGGCACCTCCCACCTGGGACCCTCCCGTGACCTCTCCGCCCCGCACTCTGGTCGCTGCACGCGATCCAGGACAGCCGCGCTCCTGCGGCGCATACAAAAAAGCCGGCCGGCACACGACTTACGGTTTCGGCGTTCCCGGCCCCAACCCCCCCCGCGTCACTTCCGCTGCTCAAACTGAGACTGCGGGAATGCGCGGGAAGGAGCCGGCACGGCGCCCCCGGCCTGGTATGCCTCCAGCCCCCCGTGCGCCGCCATGCACCTGCCGACTGGACTCTAGCGCAGGACCAGGATGGGAAGGAGACCGGGGAACGCACCAGGAAGGGCCCGGGGTATACATACCTCCGGTGCTGGCACTCTGGAGACGGCTGTCCTCCGGACCCCTTGCTCCACTTGCTCCGCACACTGCCGTGGTGACCTTCCTGGCCCCACCATGGCGCTTCCAGGGACCCCGCACTGACCGAGGTAGGAGACCCCCCTGCTACCTGAGTCGGTCAGCTGGCCTGGGAATATCCTTAGCGATCCACGACGGACGATCTGTAGGAAGTCCTGTCCTCTAGGAACAGGAAACCAACTGATGCGTGGGAGAGGTGCCGCCCTTTTGTATCTGTAGGCTTCCTGTTCCTGAAGGGCGGATCCCCTCTCTCAGGTGGTGCTGTCATGGACGACCGAATAAAAGGACAAGGCACAGTGTGCTGTAAGTAACAACTCAGACTCCTTCCGGTACCGGCCGGAGGTGTTTTTTACTGTGCAGTGAGAAGGGGACAGGACACGGCTCCATCCTGATAAGACACAGCCGGATTCTTATACTGTATCTGCAGTCTCTATCTGAGGCACAGTAGATTTATGGCAGCTGCTTGAACTTTTAGGCAGATCGGGTCACTGTCAGTGCAAATCACTGGAGCATCTCCAGATCTGTGAAAGACTTCAGAGCAGCTGCCTTAAATCTCATGGTAAGACTGGTCAGAAATGTGCACTGATTGACGTGACCCCCGGCTGCAGGACCCCACAGATGAGGTTATGTCTTCTTCCCTCATATATTTTTTATAGATATATATATTGTGATGTGGTCCTGTAGCTGATGTGAGGGTCATATGAGTCAAGTGTTTGTATGATCTCATATTAGTAAATTCAGGGTGGCAAACACAAAAAACCCATTATAAAACCTTTCATTAAAAAAAAGTTGTGGATGAATATATAGAATAAATGGCCAAACAGAAGAAAATAGAAACAGTAGGTGCGTATTGAAAATCACATATGAGTGCAGGCCCCCGAGCATATACTCAATATAGACAACAAGACCCCCAAAGGAGGAGAAGGGGAAAAAGAGAGGAACAGATGAGCCAGGGAGCACGCTTTCTTCTTTAGATTGGTAATATTATACCTCCATCTCTTTCTCCTGGTTCCCTCCTTTCGTTTCCCTCTTTGGAGTCTTTTCCAGACAAGACTATTTTTTTAGGGTTACCTGGATACATTCAGGGTACTATACCCATATGCTGGCCTCTATACACACCTACTAACTGTTTCTATTTTATTCTATTTAGCTCTTTGTCATATAAATCAGAGCTGCTCAAGTAGCAGCCCACAGACAGGGACAGACAGAGACCAGAATCCAAGGCGTTGGAGCTAATGCGGATTCCATTATACAATGTGGCAGCTAAAGCGGGGGTCATTATACAGTGTGGGAGATAATGTGGGATCATTATACAGTGTGGGAGCTAATGTGGGGGTCATTATACAACATGGGAGCTAATGCGGGGTCATTATACAACGTGGGAGCTACTGTGGGGGTTATTATACAGTGCGGGAGCTAATGCGGGGTTCATTATACAGTGTGGGAGCTAATGTGGGGGAAATTATACAGTGTGAGAGATAATACGGGGGTCATTATACAACATGGGAGCTAATGCCGGGTCATTATACAACGTGGGAGCCATTATACAGTGTGGGAGCTACTGTGTGGGTCATTTTACAGTGTGGGAGCTACTGTGGGGGTCATTATACAGTGTTGGAGCTAATGCAGGGTCATTATACAATGTGGAAGCTAATGGGGGGTCATTATACAATGTGGAAGCTACTGTGTGGGGTCATTATACAGTTTGGGAGCTACTGTGGGAGTCATAAAGTGTGGGTGAAAATGGGGGGTCATTACACAATGTGGGAGCCATTATACAGTGTGGGAGCTAATGTGGGGGGTCATTATACAGTGTGGGAACTAATGCGGAGGTCAATATACAGTGTGGGAGCTAGTGCGGGGATCATTATACAGTGTGGGAGCTAATGTGGGGGTCATTATATAGTGTGGGAGCTACTGTGGGGGCCATTATACAGCATGGGAGCTAATGCGGGGGTCATTACACAACGTGGAGCTAATGCTGGGGTCATTATACATTTGGGAGCTAATGTGGGGATAATTATACAGTGTGGGAGTTAATGCGGGGTCATTATACAGTGTGGGAGCTAATGTTAGGAACGGCGGAACGCACTAAATAAAAATAATAATAAAGTGCGTTCGCCGCTCAGGGTCCACCGTGCAGTAAGTGATATAACCGCTGCTAAGTGGTGGCAGGAGCAATATGGCGGAAATGCGTACAGGGTTAAACTCCACCCAGCTGCGCAGCGCAATCTCAGTTAATTCACAGACATGCCAAATAAGTACAAATACAAAAGACTGAGCCGGTTGAGGTCACAGTACTCAGTAAAAACGCACACATGGTATCAGGTCACAGGAGTAGCCCAAGACGGCGGCACTACGTACGTCTAGACCTACCGTGTGCGGAGCGTCGCAACTGCGAACGCAAAGGGGCTACTACTGCAGTGCGGCGTGGACACTGCCGCTAAACGACAAGGCTAAGGCACAAGCGCAATTTCGGACGCTAGCAGCTGTAGATGTTGCAGCAGAGGAGTGCTGGCGCTGATTCTAACTCAGTCTCTAACCACATACGTAAAATCAGAGGGAAGGGGTTTTTTAATGAGTCATTCACCCGAATCATACATCCGTCCTCATACACACAGCAGCAAGTAAGTCTATACTAGCGCATAGCGGAACAGCCTTGCGTGCCTTTTATAGCAGCCGGGACCTTCCGCAGGCTTCCAGTTCTCTGAGATGGACCAATGAGATCTGGAGCAGGACCTGAGCACATGACTTCCGATCTCCAATGGGAGATCGTCCCATGAGCATGCTCAGTAGGAGGACAGAAGGACTTAGCCTCAGGAGAGATTTGCTGCAAGGCAATCTCCTCTGCAATCTCCTCTGCAGTAGATAAACAGCAGGAGACTGCAGAATGTGAGGGTCTGGATCCCTGCGGAGTAAAAGCAGAAATCCGACACCTAACAGCTAATGCGGGGTTCATTATACAAAGTGGAACTAATGCGGGGGTCATTATACATTGTGTGGGAGCTAATGTGGGGGTCATTATACAGTGTGGGAGCTAGTGAGGGGATCATTATACAGTGTGGGAGCTAATGTGGGGGTCATTATATAGTGTGGGAGTTACTGTGGGGGTCATTATACAGCATGGGAGCTAATGCAGGGGTCATTATACAGTGTGGGAGCTAGTGCGGGGATCATTATACAGTGTGGGAGCTAATGTGGGGGTCATTATATAGTGTGGGAGCTAATGTGGGGGTCATTATACTGTGTGGGTCATTATACAGCATGGCAACTAATGCGGGTGTCATTATACAGTGTGGGAGCTTATGCGGGGGTCATTATACGGTGTGGGAGATCATGTGGGGTTATACAGTGTGGGAGCTAATGCAGGGGTCATTATACAATGTGAGACTAATGCGGGGGTCATTATGCAGTGTGGGAACTAATGCGGGGGTCATTATACAGTGTGGGAGCTAATGCGGGAGTCAATATACAGTGTGGAAGCTAATGTGGGGGTCATTATACTGCGTGGGAGCTACTGTGGTTGTTATTATACAGCATGGGAGCTAATACGGGGGTCATTATACAGTGTGGGAGCTAATGCGGGGGTCATTACACAATGTGGGAGCTAGTGTGGGGGTCATTATACAGTGTGGGAGCTAATGCGGGGTCATTACACAAGGTGGGAGCTAGTGCGGGAGTCATTACACAGTATGGGAGCTAATGCGGGAGTCATTATACAGTGTGGGAGCTAATGTGGGGGTCATTATACTGTGTGGAAGCTACTGTGGGGGTCATTATACAGCATGGGAGCTAAAGTGGGGGTCATTATACAGTGTGGGAGCTAATGCAGGGGTCATTATACAGTGTGGAGATAATGTGGGGGTCATTATACAGAGTGGGAGATAATGCAAGGGCCGTAATACAGTTTGAGGGCTGCTGTCGGGCCAATAATACAGTGTAGGGACTACTGTGGGGGCCTATAAAGAGTTTGGGGCTACTGTGAGGGCATAAAGGAGACATTTTACTTTGTAAGAGCACAGTTGTGGCATTACTACGTGAAGGAGTATGAGGAGGCATTGCTTTTGAACTGCACAGCAGGTGCAATAATAGGGACACATACGGCAGCAGTGGCTCAGTATTGGGTTATCAGCAGGATAGTGTGTTTGTGCAGGTTGGGAATAGATGGGGACGGGGGTGGAAATGTATGAAGTCAAATGTGTCTGTTTTGTCATCTCTGCAGATGAGTCCAGGCAGGAGAAGTCGTCATGTCGGTCTGGACCGGATGTAAAAGACGAGAAAAGTGAACGATTCCATCAGAAAGAACATCAGCTGTAAGTTATTATCTGTAACTGTGCTGTAATCACTTGTATGATTTGTAGGACTGGTATCTACCACTGACTATACAGCGGTAATAACAATGTTGGTCTTTGTGGAGATTTTTTTTAGTTACAGCAGGATCATCTGCTGAGGTTCGCCTATACCTAAGATTAGAGTGTGCCACCATAGTTATAATCAGGGGTTAGGGGCCCACTCAGATGTTTCACCCCCCCTGAGCTGAACCTCTAGCTACGCTTCTGGCTGTGATCAATATCAATTGCAGCATTTATAGGGAAAACAGCAAGAAGCAGTGAAGAAATCGCTCCTGGCAGTTAGTGCCAGGTGTCAGCTGTCATATCAGCTGAACATCCGGCACACAGACTCTTGTGCACGGGGAATCACCATGATGTATATATACCTCATCAGTCAGGAAGTACTTCCCAAGCATGACGTATATACTGTATATACTTCAAATGTTGTGAAGGGGTTAAACTTGACAGCTTTATAGACATAAGTGAAGCTGTCAAGTTTGGGCCAGGAGACCCCAGGACAGTTTGGACTGTGACACACAAATGAGTGAATGCCACTTAACTGATCATCAATACGTACCTTTTTAGAGAAGTTGTTGTCCGGATGGACCAACCCTTTAAAGAAACCGTAACACAATTTTTGGAATTTCTTTTTGAAACAACTTAGGATAATGGATCCTATTCAATTCAATGGAAAAATACAAATACTGCATTTTTTGTACAATCATACAAACATTTTAGTGCATAAATGCTCTAACAGTAGAAATATTGATGCATACCATTTTCTTTTCCAAGAGGTTGACAGAAAAAAGGTTTTGAAAAGTCACAAAATATTAGCACAACGCAAAGCTGTATAAAGCTTTTGTGACTTTTGGTGGTCTTATAATAAATAATCCTAATAAATTTTATTTCTATAGCGCCGACATATTCCGCAGCACTTTACATTTCAGAGGGGACTTGTACAGACGATAGACATTACAGCATAACAATAATCACATAGATTATAACAAATACCAAGAGGAATGAGGGCCCTGCTTGCAAGCTTACAATCTATGAGGAAAAAGGTAGATACGAAAGGTGGGTGGTAACAAATGCCCTGATTGTATGGACCAGCCATAATGTTAAGTGTGTAACAGTACAGACACCGAGGGCTGATAGCAGCATAAAGCATGTGGGAACATGATGCGGGGAACCTGGTTATGGCAAAACTTTTGACTGTGCCGCACAGGGATAGTTAGGTTCATTCATTGAGGTGGTAGGCCAGTCTGAATAAATACGTTTTCAGGGCACGCTTAAAATTGAAAGGATTGGGGACTAATTGTATTGACCTGGGTAGTGCATTCCAAAGAATCAGCATGGCACGTGAAAAGTCTTTGAGACGGGAGTGGGAGGTTCTGATTATTGAGGATGCTAACCTCAGGTCATCAGCAGAACGGAGGGTGCTGGTAGGGTGGTAGAACGAAATGAGGGAGTAGATGTAGGGTGGTGCTGAGCCATGGAGTGCTTTGTGGATGAGGGTAATAAGTTTGTACTGGATTCTGGAGTGGATGGGTAGCCAGTGTAATGACTGGCACAAGGTAAAGGCATCGGTATAACGACTGATGAGGAATATGATCCTGGCTGCAGCATTCAAGACAGATTGGAGAGGCGAGAGTTTGGTAAGAGGGAAATTGATTAGAAGAGAGTAACAATAGTCCAGACGAGAATGAATAAGAGAAACAGTAAGAGTTTTTGCAGAGTCAAAAGTAAGAAAAGGTCGAATTCTAGAAATGTTTTTGAGGTGCAGATAACAAGAGCGAGCCAGTGATCGGATGTGGGGGGCAAAGTAAAGCTCGGAGTCAAGTATGACCCCAAGACAGTGGGTATGTTGCTGGGGAGTAATAGTGGAACCACACACGGAAATGGCAATGTTGGGTATAGGTACATTAGTAGCATTAGGAGCATAGGTACATTAGTATATAGTCTTATGCCATTTCCTCCCAGCTTAAATAAAATTGTCAGAGCTGAGGCAGGGCAACACCAACTGGTCAGATTCATGATGAGTGGCCACTTTCTGTATACTTCAAATATTTCTCCAGTCTCCGACTGGAGTTGGATTTCTAGGAGGTGCACATGAAGGCGCACACACACACCATACTTTTCAGAGACCCCAGAGCAACTGACTCTAGCACACTTCCATATCAAGACCAGCGTGAATAATGTTGGTCTTCATGAATCAGGTCCAAGGTGTATTATTATATACAGTAGAGTTTTCCAGTTTGAGCTTTTCTCTCTGCATAGTCTATAGGTGTCAACTCAAATTATATGGTATTCAGAGCCAAGATTACCTGGTATTTCAGTATTTATGGGGTCACATGTATAAATATTTTTTATACAAACTTGAATAATGTAGTCTAACATATTCTGTATTTCTTTACAAAATGCACCTTCATGACCATAATACACACCACGCATTTATTTGTTAACATTTATAAAAATCAATACATTCAATATTGCGCATAATTTCAAAAATGACAACAACGGCTATTTATTAAGTACAATGTATTACAGTCGACATAATGACAGAATACGGTACATTGCTTCTCGCATAATTGCTTGTTCTTTACTAGTTAGCTTTCACATGTCATAGACCTTGTTCATACAAGCATATTGAAATACAGGCAAAATATATGGTTATTTTTTATCTGTATTCACATATTCATATCTATATTGATCTTTAGCTCACTGTTTTGTTAATGTTTTGTCACTTTTTCATTTAATGTAAATGACAACTAAACAGATTCTTATTCCAAACATAAGCCTTCTTGGCTATTGGAAAATATCTACATGCAGATTATGATTTTTCCGATTCAATAATCTTAAAGGGATTGTTTTAAAGGTGCAGTCTCAGTGTCACGGAGTGACTGATCAGTGCGACACGACCCAATGATTGGTTAGTCACCAAATAGCAAAACAAACAAGGGAACACCGGGGACAAAATTATAACAATTACAAAGGTGGACCCTGCGATAGGGAAAGAGGAAATGGAAACCTCTTGCACTCTCCTAAGGATGTGCCTTGATCTCCCTGACGTACCTATACAGGTTTTTTCAACCTGTTGCCGAGCAGGATACCTAAGCCCTCACTTGCCCTGAACCTATCCATAAGTAGGGAATTGGCAAGTGAGGACACTGGTCCCACCACTACACTAATACAAAACAAAGGGAAGGTATGACAGACAAGGTAAAAGAAAACAACACTTAGCTCTCTGCTGCAAAGCACTGCACAGCAGAAATGAAACACCAGATACACCGGACTCAGCTGAAGCACCACCGCTCCCAGAAAGCTCCTTCCTCCAGCAAGGTCGCTGCAGCATGAACTCTAACACCGACAGTCAGCTGATGCATCAGGTGACCTTTTAAAGGATGGTGGGAGTGGTCATCACCTGAATCAGCAAACACATCAGCAATATATTTACACCAGCAGCCACCGGGGGGAAAAACAGACATTAACCCCCGATGGCCTGAAAGGAAAAAGTTTATATGTGAGAATCCAGATCTGCCAAAGATCCAAAAATGGATCGTGACACTCAGGCTGTTCACCTGACAATGAGTTTTTGACCCTGGCTCTTTTGCTGGAATGCAAGATCTCAAGGTGATTAGTTGCTGCAATTTGATTGGGGAGGTAGCCAACGTTGAGTACAAATGTTGATTATGTAATGCATTGTCTAAATTAAAGGAAACTGTGAGCACATTTTTACATATATAAGTATTGGTATGGCTGTATAGGTGCTTCTTCTCCAAAAAAAAGTATATTTTTTTTGTAGAGATGTGTGTAAGTCATGATAAATCTAGTGTAGAAGTAGTCTGCAAATTAGGCTGGAAGTGCATTAGGGACGTGTCAATACACTTGGACTGCCTTAACCTAACGCATTTGCAGCCTGATTTACAACTGTCTTCTAAGTCTGAGCTCAGAATTATCTACTTTGTCAGGGTTTTGATGCAAAAATGTATCAGTTACCATCTTTTTCACCATTCTTCTCTTAGGTTGCCCCCTGATCAATATCTGCACCTGGACAGGACAACAACTGATGCACCCGTGATGTTACAAATTTGCACGTATGTGCAGGGGCCTAAGCCATTTTTCTCATTCTTTACATATTGAATCTCTATAAAAAATCAATCATTTTTATTGGGGAACAAATGCCTATAAACACATACCACTACTTAAATATGTAAAAACTGCTAACAGGATCCCTTTAAGTACTCCATAGTGAGAGTTACTTTATGAAAAGCCGTAAATGAAAAACTCAAATTTATAAATAAATATGCATTTTATGTCCAATGAGATTGATGATGTGCCCCCAGTGACAAAACTTGAAGCTCATGGGCCCCATTGCAAAATCTCCATCGGAGCCTCAATTATTGCAAGTCTTTAAAAGCATTGGTCATTTTATATAGGCCCAGAGAAACTTTATGGCCTCTAATGGCTCCAGGGCCCTGGTGCGATTTATTCCCTGCAACTATTGTAGTTACACCCTTGTCTGCCCCTCTTTACATATCCTCTTGGCTCAATATATGCTAAGGTGAGAGGTGTGAAATTACCAAAGAAAAAATCCAAAAAAGTAAAAACACAATAGCATGATTTTACAATACTCTGTTACCAGATGTCTAAAGGTACTGTCACGTTAAGCGATATCGCTAGCAATTTCACTATAACTTGTGACGTTATAGCGATATTGCTAGCGATATCGCTGTGTGTGATACTTACCTACAACCCGCTCCCCCGCTGGTTATCTCTGATCGCACGAGAACAGGCTGGACTGTTTCTCGTTGTCAGCTTCCTGCGGCGCTTCCTGCTGTGACGACGAGCGACGCGTGGAGGCGGGCGGGAGGACGCAGGATCGCCTGGTGTGACAGGTAAGTAGCGACCTCCCGACCCCAGCGATGTCGCTGGTGAGATCTGCCTGTGTGGCAGCTCACTAGCGACCACTCAGCGATGTACCAGCGATCCTGACCGCGTCATATCGCTGGTCGGGATCGCTGGTACATCGCTAAGTGTGACACTACCTTAAGATGTATGTGTCTATGTGTGACTGACCAGTGATAGGGATGTTAATTGCAACTTGTCGGGTAAGAAATTGTTAACATTTGCAAAAAAAGGAAACAAGGAAAAAAAATGCTCATGTAAAGGTGTACAGTAAATATCAATGCTTCTTTTAAAAAGAAGGAAACTAATTCCAATAGAATGATGAAAGTAGCAATATGCTAACCCATGAAATTTTTTGCATTACCTCCAAAAGATTTAGAAAATATGACTGTTCATTAAGCGTACAGATAGTATAGCTGAGTTTGTCATTTAGCAGAATTAAAAGTGGCTACTGATTCTAAAATGGAGTTTTCTTAATGTGTAATATTAAGGGTATTATTTAACAGGTCCTAAATTGTGCAATGCTCAGTCCCAGCACATTCACATGATTATTTAAGAACAGCAAATTATTTTTTGGCTGATAACTTTTTTTTCCATTATAGTAATGAATTTTATATCGATCAAAAATATAAAAAGAAGTTTAAGCATTTTTGGTCTTTCAGAACATAGCAAAGTCTATATATGATATGAAACAGCTACAAAAGTCATACATTTTCTTAAATTATATTCTTTAGAAAGTTGAAAGTATTAGTATATATTCAATCAGACAGAGTATTTATGGTGATGTAATTAATTCAAGTGATCTGTTTTCTGGTGTAACATAAAATGAAACTACTTTTTCTCATTCACCTTGTTTTTCAAATCTTAGCTATGCTTTACATATAATTATTCCCAAACCTTATTGATATCTATTGAAACTTTACTCCTTACTTATTCCACCATTCAGTTATATATACTTCCCGGCCCTGAATGCACTAAATGTAAAGTTAATTTCATAAAGTAGATCATAAAGTTACAGCATTGACAATTACCATAGTTGACAATGGTTGGAGTTAGGCAGCTCATGTACTTTGCCATAAGAATTGTAGGAAAGTCTATAGCATAATTTTAAGAATCTAGACATGTGAGAAATCAAATGAGCCAGCACTAAAATGCTCGGATGTTTGTTACTCAAACAGCAATTTCTAATGCTCATATGTCCGTTTCGAGTAATGAGTATAATGGTTGTCAATGGGAAATCCTAGCATTTTTCTGGCAAAAAATACAAAGAGGTATGGGGCAGTGAAAATGTTGAAATGGATGAAAAAAGTGCTGAATGGAAAGAAAACAGCATGGGGAAGACCCCTGGACACATCTCTAACTCTCAGATCGCTGATGAGAACAATGGTGTCACACTTTTACTCCACTTTACTGACTGACAATGAAACTTTCAAAATGGATGAGAATTTGGAGTTTATAGGGTTAAAAAAGGACAAGAGACACTATTTCCTATATAATCTCTATATATAAAAATGAACGTGTGTGTGTGTGTGTATCACCAACCAATCACGAAGCATCTTTCATTTCACTAGAGCTGTTCAAAAGAAGCTGAGCTGTTATTGGTTGCTATGAGCAACAGTTTTCCTTGCAACCAATCACTAAGCATCTCTCATTTCACTAGAGCTGGTTAAAAGAAGCTGAGCTGTGATTGGTTGCTATGAGCAAGTTTTTCCACTTGACAACACCTCAGCAGACACTGATATGGTGGGAGAAATCTAGCATCCCTGGGAACATAAGCTCACAGCCATTGTCTTCCCCCCTGAAAGGAGCAGAGAGCACACGACAGAAATGCAGAAATGAATACCCCATCCCATGCCCATATCCCCATCATACATCTTTCCTCTTAAAAGGATCATTGGTATGGAAGTCAGAGCAAATCCATCTAGCGCTTTGGTTTTGACCCCAGGCCTCTCTTAAAGGGATCCCCGATATGGAAGTCAGGGCAATTGCCTTCAATTGCTCTGGTACCGACCCCAGGCTCTCTTAAAGGGATCTCCTGTATGGAAGTTAGGACCATTCCACTCAGCTCTTTGGTTCTGACCCCAGGGTCACTTAAAGGGATCTCTGGTATGGAAGATAGGGCAAATCCCTCAGCACTCTGATTCTGACCCCAAGCTTCCTATTAAAGGGATCATTGGTATGGAAGTCAGAGCAAATTCATCCAGCACTTTTTTCTGACCCCAGGCCTTTCTTATAGGTATCTCCGGTATGGAAGTCAGGGCAAATCCATCCAGTGGTTTGGTTCTGAACCCAGGCCTCTCTTAAAGGGATCCCCAGTATGGAAGTCAGGGCAATTGCCTTCAAATGCTCTGGTACTGACCCCAGGCTCTCTTAAAGGGACCTCCTGTATGGAAGTTAGGACAAATCCCTCAGTGCTCTGATTTTGACCCCAGGGTTCTATTAAAGGGATCATTGGTATGCAAGTCAGGGCGAATCCACTCAGCGCTCTGGTCCTGATCCCAGGCTCTCTTAAAGGGATCATTGGTATGGAAATTAGGGCAAATCCACTCATCGCTCTGATTCTGACCCAAGGCCCCTCTTAAAGGGATCCCCGGTATGGAAGTGAGGGCAAATCCACTATGCGCTTTGGTACTGACACCAGGCCTCTCTTAAAGGGATCCTCGGTATGAAAGTTAGGGTAAGTCCATCAGCGCTCTGATTCTCTCCCCAGGCTTCTATTAAAGGGATCATTGGTATGGAAGTCAGGGCAAATCCACTCAGCACTCTGGTTCTGACACCAGTACTCTCTTGAAGGGATCCAAAGTATGGAAGTTAAGTCCGTTCCACTCAGCACTATGGTTTTGACCCCAGGCTGACAGGATGATGTGGGATATTAGGGGTAGTAGTCTGGTGACTCTGGCTGATGGAATGATGTGGGATATTAGTGGTAGTAGTCCAGTGGCTGTGACAGGATGATGTGGGATATTAGTGGTAGTTGTCCGGTTGCTCTGGCTGACGGGATGATGTGGGATATTAGTGGTAGTAGTCTGGTGGCTCTGGCTGACGGGATCAGGTGGGATATTAGGGGTCATAGTCCGGTGGCTCTGGCTGATGGGACGATGTGGGATATTAGAGGTAGTAGTCCGGTAGCTCTGGCTGACGGGATGGTGTTGGATATTATAGTGAATGTGGCTATGCGGAGTGGGCTGGGCTATACACTCAGTTTTATATATATATATATATATATATATATATATATATATTCATTAGAATTTGTTATATCTAACTGTAGTTAGTTACTATGCCCGGACAGCGCCAGGTTCTTCAGCTAGTGATATATATAAGGAAACATTTAAAAAGGATTTTAAAAAAATAATAATTTAAGTAGACCAAAATTTAAGTTTTTATGAAACAATTGGAAATTTAAATTAATTTATGAAGGAAGAAATAATTGCCAAAAATATCATAAAAGAGGAAATCAGATACACCCAATGTTAGACATAAAGGAGGGCCTCAATCATATTTTGTTCAAATTGCACATATAGTGGTACTCCCAGACTCATAAAGGCTATGCACTAAGTGCAAAACCTGCTGCAAATTACAAGCAGGGTGATCCATACACCCCTGAAAGCTCCAATTGTACTACCTGTAGGGATTCACTCTGGTAGGCAATGGCACTTAGTAACCAGCCAGTTAACAGAACATAAGGAATAAAACATACATATACTCCAGCTTAGAGAACCAATGGTCCCAGACTCACCCCTTGCACAGGACGGGCTTAACTAAGCGGCTGCCAGGTCCTGCGGCATCCACCAGGTGCCATTCCCGGGTTTCTTCCGAGTCTTGCTGCCATAGTCCTGCAGCATGGAGATCCGGTGTACAAGTTTCAGGCTGAGTCAGCCAAGTTCCTGTAGCTTCCAGAAACACACTCTCCTTGTGGCAATTACCAACCTCCATTACATAGGGCCCAACCCCTCCCACCAGTGAGATAGACATCACATGGGCTGATCAGGTGACCCTGACATCATCGCAGGTCCTGTCTTTAGGGAAAAACCCGGCCAAACATTAATCTGCTGGGAGAAACATATCTCCCATCCAGTAAAACACCCTTTACTGTACCACATACCTCCCCCCTATGTTCAACCCTAAGGGGGTGGACACATGACATACAGTGAACTCTGGACAGGGCATCTGCATTCCCCTGTAGTCTGCCTGCGCGATGTTCCACTGGAAACTTAAAATTTTTCAGGGACAGGAACCACCTGGTGACTCGGGCATTCCGCTCCTTAGCTTGACTCATCCACATAAGAGTGGAATGATCTGTCACCAATCGAAATGTTCTCCCCAGCAAATAGTAGCGCAATGACTCCAGGGCCCACTTGATGGCCAGGCACTCTCTCTCCACAATACTGTATCGAGTTTCAGCTGGGGTAAGCTTCCGGCTTAGGAAACTAACGGGATGCTCTTCACCGTTAACTTCCTGAGACAGCACGGCACCGAGCCCTATCTCAGAGGCATCAGTCTGCACAACAAACTCTTTTTTGAAATTTGGAGTGATCAGGATTGGAGTACCACACAGTGCCCATTTTAACTTTGTAAAGGCCTCCTCTAACTGATCATTCCAGTCGACCATCACAATTTTTTTTTTTTAAAGCAATCTGTTAAAGGCGCGGACAGGGTTGCAAAGTTGGTAATGAACCGCCTATAATATCCCACCAAACCTAAAAAGGCTTTTACCTGTTTTGCTGTGAGGGGACGGGGCCAGTTCTGGATTGCCTCTACTTTGTTTACTTGGGGCTTGAGAACTCCTCTCCCAATGATATAACACAAGTACCGGGCTTCTTCCAACCAGGTGGAACACTTCTTTGGGTTGGCAGTTAGCCCTGCTTGTCGCAGAGAGTCTATCACTGCCTGTACTTTTGTTAAGTGGCTTTCCCATTTGGTGCTGTACACAATGATGTCGTCTAGATAGGCTGAGGCATAGAGGTGATGGGGACGGAGCACAATATCCATTAACCGCTGGAAAGTTGCTGGAGCGCCATGCAACCCAAAGGGGTAACACCTATACTGGAACAGCCCCTCAGGTGTTACAAAAGCCGTTTTTTCCTTCGCCGCCTCTGTTAGGGGTACCTGCCAATAACCTTTTGTGAGGTCCAGAGTTGTAAAATACCGTGCTTGCCAAAAGCGCTCTATGAACTTGTCAACCCGGGGCGTGGGGTAGGCGTCAAAATTTGAAATGTCATTGAGTTTTCTAAAATCATTACAGAATCTTAGAGACCCATCAGGCTTGGGTATTAGGACTATTGGGCTGGCCCACTCACTTTGAGACTCTTCGATGACCCCTAACTGTAGCATAGCTTTTACCTCTTCCGAGATGGCTTGTCGCCGGGCCTCAGGCACTCGATAAGGCTTTAGTCGGACCTTGGCCTGTGGCTCCATGACAATGTCATGTTGGATTAGGGAGGTGCGTCCAGGGAGCTCCGAAAAAACATCTGTATTTTGGATAATGAACTCCCGGACCTCCTGAACCTGTCTAGGACACAATGTATCTGCAATTTTGACCGTGGGTTGGGCTTCTCCTGCCTCGCCTTGAGGTAACGGAGCCTTTTCCATCTGAAATGCTGGCAGCGGACTATCCCCACCAAGGTGCTCTCTATCTTTCCAGGGTTTAAGAAAATTAATATGGTAAACCTGTTCTGGCTTTCTCCGTCCTGGCTGGTGTACCTTGTAGTGTACTGGCCCCACCTTCTCCATGATCTCGTAGGGTCTCTGCCACCTTGCGAGAAATTTGCTATCTACGGTAGGCACAAGCACCAACACCCGATCCCCAGGGCTAAAGGTTCTTACCCGAGCCTCCCGGTTATAGATCCGACTCTGTGACCGTTGTGCTGCCTCCATATGTTCCCGGACCAAGGGTAGGACTGTCTCCATTCTCTCTTGCATTTTTGCAACATGTTCTATCACACTTTTGTGGGGGGTAGGTTGGTTCTCCCAGGCCTCTTTGGCTATATCGAGTAAGCCCCGTGGATGTCTGCCGTACAACAGTTCAAAGGGCGAGAACCCCGTAGATGCCTGAGGCACCTCCCGTACTGCAAACAACAAATATGGCAATAAGAGATCCCAGTCCTTCCCATCTTTGGAAACTGCCTTTTTTAACATGCTCTTCAGCATCTTATTGAACCTTTCTACCAGACCATCTGTTTGGGGGTGATAGACCGATGTGCGCAACTGTTTCAAATTTAACAACCGGCAGAGTTCCTTCCTAATTTTTGACATAAAGGGGGTTCCCTGGTCTGTTAAAATCTCTTGCGGAATTCCCACCCATGAAAACATACCCATGAGTTCCTTTGCTATAAGCTTAGCTGATGTGTGGCGCAGAGGAATGGCCTCAGGATATCGGGTAGCATAATCTAGAACTACAAGAATGTGTTGATGTCCCCTTGCCGACTTTTTGAGAGGCCCCACCAGGTCCATAGCCACTCTCTTGAAGGGAACCTCTATAATTGGCAAAGGCACCAAAGGGCTCTGAAAGTGAGGCTGGGGACTGGTTACCTGGCACACTGGACAGGAGCTACAAAACCAGGGGAAGAGTCTTGAGGAGATCATTTGCATATTCCCAGTGCCTTCTGGGATAAGTGAAGAGTCTCCGCGAGCTCAACGATCACTGGGTTTTGGCCGTTGCAGCTGAAAAGAGGAAATCGGAAAAATTTTGGATCATCTTTCATCGTTTTTAAGAAATCTCAAGATGGAAGAGGCCAGGAGCCATTTGGTGAGCTGCACTTCTTGCTACATGTTCACAGATTTACCAGTGGAAAAGCCAAACTTCACATGCCACAAATGCAAGCTTGTGTCCCTGTTGGAGGAAAAGTTGCAAAATCTCGAAGAGAGGTTAGCTACGTTGAAGATCATTAAGGAAGGTGAAGAGTTCTTGGACAGAGCAGAATTATCTCTTCATGTTACAGAAAGAGAAGAAATTCGAAGTGCACCTGAAGAAACAGAGGAATGGAGACATGTGACCCAGAGAAGCAGGAGGATCAGGAGGCAGTCAGCACCCATACTGCTCAGAAACCAGTACCAGGCTCTCACGCAGGAAAACGATGAAGAAATACATCAGGATAAGACTTTGCCAACAAACAGCAACCTTGTACGCCTTCAGAGTCCTCCTGGATGGAGAAAGAAAAATGTTGTGAAGAAGAAACGGAGAGTGGTGGTCATGGGGGATTCCCTGTTGAGAGGAACAGAGGCCGCTATCTGCAGACCGGATATAACTTCAAGAGAAATGTGCTGTCTTCCAGGTGCAAAAATTAAAGATGTGTCTGACAGGATATCAGGACTCTTCAGACCTACAGATGACTACCCATTCCTGCTACTACATGTGGGGACAAATGACACCGCAAGAAATGACCTGGAAACCATCTGCAGAGACTTTGAAGACTTAGGCAAGAAAGTGAAAGAACTGGGAGCACAGGTGGTCTTCTCTTCCATCCTTCCAGTGGATGGCCATGGAACAAGGAGGTGGAATAAGATTCTGCAGGTGAACAACTGGCTACGTCGATGGTGACGTCAGCAACGATTTGGATTTCTGGATCACGGAGTGAACTACTTATACGATGGACTACTTGCTAGAGATGGGGTGCACCTTACGAAGACTGGAAAGCATGTATTTGGAAGTCGCCTTGCTACACTTGTAAGGAGAGCTTTAAACTAGAACAACATGGGAAGGGAAGCAAAAGACCAGAAAAAGCCATATACCTGACAAATGCTATTGAGAACTCTGCTATTAGAAGTGGAAAGGAAGAACAAAGATGAAAGAATCTAATTAATAAAAATATTGGAGAAAGAGAAACCAATCACAAACTAAAATGTTTCTATACTAATGCACAAAGCATGGGCAACAAACAAGGAGAATTGGAACTACTAACACAGGAAAAGAAATATGATGTCATTGGAATCACTGAAACTTGGTCGGACAATACACATGATTGGAATACAAGACTAGAAGGATACAACTTATTTGCAAGAAACAGACTTGATAAATGAGGAGGGGGTGTCGCATTGTATATTAGAAACGCGTATATCTGCACAGAGATTGAAGCTTCAGAGACTGGGAGTTCTGTGGAAACTGTTTGGGTAAGAATACAAGGACAGAACAATGGAAAGGACACCATTGTAGGCATTTACTACAGGCCGCCTGTGCAAGCTGAAGATATGGATGAACTCTTTATGCATCAAATGGCCAAGTTCTCCAAAAAATATGACATAGTTGTCATGGGAGATTTCAACTATCCAGACATTTGTTGGGAATCTCTCTCAGGCAAAACTAACAGGTCAAGGAAATTCTTATCCTCTCTTGCTGACAACTTTATCTTCCAAAAGGTAAGGGAGAAAACAAGGGGAACTGCTACCTTGGATCTAATCCTTATAAACAGGGAGGAAATGGTTGAGGAGGTAAAAGTGGCTGGGACCCTAGGAGGTAGCGACCATGCTATTTTAGAATTTTGGATAACTAGAGGCGGAAGACCTGTGAAGACTCAGACATCAAGGTTAGATTTCAGAAAGGCAGATTTTAAGGGATTCAGAAAGAGAATTGGAGGGATCCAATGGCTGGATATCCTTAAAGACAAAAATGTCCAGGAAGGATGGGAAATCTTGAAAAATGAAATTCTCAAAGCACAGTTGTTAACAATTCCGAAAAGAGGGAAGAATAGGAAGCATTTATGGAAACCAGGATGGATGAACACAGAACTTAAGCACATGCTAAAAAGGAAGAAAAAAATGTTTATAAAATGGAAAGAGGGAGGCATATCTAAAGAAGAATATAATGTTGTCTGCAGAACCTGCAGGGCACAAATCAGATTATCTAAAACTGAAAATGAATTGAGGCTTGCAAGAGATATCAAAAGCAATAATAAAGGATTTTGGGGATATGTCAAAAGTAAAAGAAAAGTCAAAGATGCTATAGGATTTTTACAGGATGAAAATGATGAAATGATAAGACAGGATGTTGAGAAGGCTGAACTTTTAAATTCCTATTTTGCATCTGTTTTCTCTCAGAAAGGAAATGTAATATCAACTGTTCTTCACTGTCCTATTAAGGGAATAGAAGAATCCAGGATATCTATAAACAGAAAGATAGTGAGGAAACACTTAGCTAACCTAAATGAATTCAAGTCTCCAGGTCCAGATGAATTACACCCCAGAGTACTGAAGGAGATAGCAGGAGAAATTTTTGAACCCCTCTCCATAATCTTTGAAAATTCTTGGAGAACAGGAGAAGTGCCAGAAGACTGGAGAAGAGCAAATGTTGTTCCTATCTTCAAAAAGGGGAAGAAGGTGGACCCAGGCAACTATAGGCCGGTGAGTCTGACTTCTATACCAGGAAAGATCTTTGAACAAATTATTAAACAACATGTATGTCAATACCTGGATAAGAATGAAGTGATTAAACAGAGTCAGCATGGGTTTGTAACTAATAAGTCATGTCAGACTAACTTAATTTCCTTCTATGACGGTATCACTGATTGGGTGGATCAAGGAAATGCTGTAGATATAGTATATCTTGACTTCAGCAAAGCATTTGACAAAGTCTCTCATACAATCCTTATTGAAAAAATGACCAAGTATGGAATGGACAAGGCAACTGTTAGGTGGATTCATAACTGGCTTAGTGATCGGACCCAAAGAGTGTTCGTAAATGGCTGCACATCCAGTTGGAAGAATGTCTCAAGTGGGGTACCACAGGGCTCTGTCCTGGGCCCTGTATTGTTCAACATCTTTATCAATGATTTAGATGAAGGAATTGAGGGTAAACTGATTAAATTTGCTGATGACACAAAGCTAGGAGGGATAGCTAATACTAGAGAAGAGAGAAAGAGAATTCAAAAAGATTTAAATAAACTGGAGAAGTGGGCAGCAACTAACAGAATGGTTTTTAACAGGGAGAAATGCAAAGTACTACATCTGGGCAATAAAAATGAAAAAAGCATATATAGAATGGGAGGAATAGGGCTAAGTGACAGCACATGTGAAAAAGACTTGGGTATACTAATAGATCACAGACTGAATATGAGTCAACAGTGTGATGCAGCAGCAAAAAAGGCAAATGCAATTCTAGGATGTATTAACAGAAGCATACAGTCTAGATCACGTGAAGTCATTATTTCCCTCTACTCCTCTTTGGTCAGACCTCATCTGGAATATTGTGTCCAGTTTTGGGCACCACATTTTAAAAAAGACATCAACAAACTGGAGCAAGTTCAGAAAAGAGCGACCAGAATGGTGACCGGTCTGCAAACCCTGTCTTATGAGGAAAGGTTGCAGGATTTGGGAATGTTTAGTTTGCAAAAGAGAAGACTGAGAGGAGACTTAATAGCTGTCTACAAATATCTAAAGGGCTGTCACATTGTAGAAGGATCAACTTTATTCTCAATTGCACAAGGAAAGACTAGAAGCAATGGGATGAAACTGAATGGGAGGAGACACAGATTAGATATTAGAAAAAACTTTTTGACAGTTAGAGTGATCAATGAGTGGAACAGGCTGAAGTGGTGAGTTCTCCTTCAATGGAAGTCTTCAAACAGAGGCTGGACAGACATCTGACTGGGATGATTTAGCGAATCCTGCTTTGAGCATGGGGTTGGACCAGATGGCCCAGGAGGTCCCTTCCAACTCTACGATTCTATGATTCTACCGTTTAACTTTTTCATGGACCCCTTGTCAGTAAAATCGCTGCAGAATTCGGTCGAGGGTTTTCTTTTGGCCCAAATGCTCCCCAAGTACATGCACATGCGCTAAATCCATTACCAGCCTCTGATACGTCTGAGGTACCAGTAATTGTTCTACCATTTCCCCCCGTATTTTCTCCACTCGGTACAACAAATCCTGGTTCAGCTCAAAGTGTGTCAACACCGTATCTGCCCCAGGTTGTTGGGGTTCCCCATTGACAAACAGTACATTTTCTCTGGCCCGGGCTAAAGTAAGGTCTTGGAGTTGCGCTGTACCAAAATTATCACCTGATACATTCAAGTCTGACAACTCATGTCCCGGCGGCAAGTCTCCCACCTCTCCAGCCAATACTTCCCTGGGAGAATTCTCCCCCTCCTCCACCGAAGGGAAGGTTATTCCTACAGCCAGCACTTCTTCCTCCGGGCCACCAGGTTCATGCCCCACTTCTGGAGAATGTAACCTGGTTGCCTCTGGTGCCGGCAGTTGCTCAGTGGGTCGGACAACAGACAGCCACAGCACAGAAAACAACGGAAAGTATCGTCCAATTATCACTTCATAATGTAAATTAGTCACAACCCCCACCTCGTGGCACCGCCTCCCCGCTGGGGTGCTGATTACCACTAGTGCGGTGGGACAGTCTTTTAAGTCTCCATGTATACACAACACCCCAATTTTCCGACCTGTATACTCGCTGGTGTGTACCCAGCTGGCTCGTACCAGGGTTACAAGACTCCCTGAGTCCAATAGGGCCACAGCCGGGGAAACCTCCACTTCAACCCGACATAAATGTTCCATATTGGGACCTTTCGGGGTACCCATTGCACACATCGGTTCGGCATAGTGGGACTGGCAGTACCCAAAATTTGTGTCCATGGGCTCAGTCAGATGGGGGCAATCAGCTCTCTTGTGACCTGGTTCCTGGCACTGCCAGCAGATTATGGGGCACCTTACTTCCCCAGATAAGTCCTGAGCGGCCTTCCTGGGCTCTGCTCGCTAAACCAGGGGTGGGGACTTAGGGAACCTTCCTGTTACCTTCTGGGGGGTCCCTCCTTGTAGCTCTTTGGTAGCCCCATACCTTTCTATGAGGTCTTTCATCTGCATGGCATTAGTAGGGGATGCCTGTCCGACCCAAAATTTATCAGTCACTATGTGGTCCAGCATGGCCATGGGGGACAACACCTCAGGCTGCAACCACTTTTGTAACAGGTGCAACAGGTCGTAATACTGGGACCGGGCCGGCTTGGAGGGGGTAAACTCCCACTGGTGTACCCGCTGGGCCCGCACTAACACATTTACCCCAAGACGTGCCAGTATCTCACCCTTGACGACCGTGTAGTCTGCCCTTTGCTCTCTGGGAAGGTCCTGATACGCTTTCCAAGGTCCTGGGGTCAGAAACGGAGTGAGGATATCCGCCCAATGGTCCCGGGGTAGCTTCTCTCTCTCAGCGACTCCTTCGAACATCTCCAGGTACGCCTCTATATCGTCCGATTTCTCCATCTTGGGAATCGCTATACGAACCGCTTTCCGGACCTCATGGATTCCCCGGTCAGCTCCTTTTGTCTGCGCTGTTGTGATATGCTGTATCAACAGCTGATTGGTTTCCTGCTGCTGCTGCATAGTCTGCTGCTGCATAGACTGCTGTCGCATGGCCTCTTGTTGCTGCTGCCACATGGCCTCCTGTTGCTGCTGCATAGCCTGCTGCTGCTGTGTAGCCTGCTGATGCATAGCCTGCTGCTGCTGTCGCTTGGCCTCTATGAGCATTTTTACCGTGGCCTCCATTTCTGGAAAGTTCCCCGCCTGGGTCTCTGCCACTCGTTTCACCAAGGACATAGGCTGGGGTACAAATCAAAAAATAAGAAAAACAGCCTGGCCTCACTGCTTCTGCCCGCATTCAGTCCACCAATTGTAGGGATTCGCTCTGGTAGGCAATGGCAGGGCGGCAGTAACGAGGCAACACACAGGTATAAAGTCCAGTTTCAGTGGTTTTAATGTCACTTAGTAACCAGCCAGTTAACAGAACATAAGGAAAAAAACATACATATACTCCAGCTTGGAGAACCACTGGTCCCAGACTCACCCCTTGCACAGGACAGGCTTAACTAAGCGGCTGCCAGGTCCTGCGGCATCTGCCAGGTGCCATTCCCGGGGTTCTTCCGAGTCTTGCTGCCATAGTCCTGCAGCATGGGGATCCTGTGTACAAGTTTCAGGCTGAGTCAGCCAAGTTCCTGTAGCTTCCAGAAACACACTCTCCTTGTGGCAATTACCAACCTCCATTACATAGGGCCCAACCCCTCCCACCAGTGAGATAAACATCACATGGGCTGATCACGTGACCCTGACAGCATCGCAGGTCCTGTCTTTAGGGAAAAACCTGGCCAAACATTAATCTGCTGGGAGAAACATATCTCCCATCCAGTAAAACACCCTTTACTGTACCACATACCTCATTCAAATATTGTGAACAAAGTATAGTTGTAGTACTCATACACTCATAAAAGTTCTGCAGAGTGCAAAGTCTGTCAAAAATTACAAGCAGGGACATCCACAGATCAGCTTAACAACTCCAAGGCATAGAGGGAAACTTATTTCCAGATGTCAAGCTTTGAGACCCAATAATTGAAGGTCACAGAGGAATTAGGGAGTAAGTTGGTTTTGTAAGGCAGGTAATGCTTGACCATCTTTAAAAATGTTTCCCTCCTTGTCAACAATACCCAATTATTATGGCCTGGATGCTGTTATGGTATCGTGAAATTGGCCCAGGCCTTTGACAGTGTACCCTTGACTCTGCTGTGTGTCTCCCTCACGTCACTTCCTTGATTTGGCAAGGAAGCTTCCCGTGCTGCTGGCATTGTCTGATAGAAATTTTTCCAACATTTCCATAATGGCTCTCTGCTATAGCACCATTTTGGTAGGCATCTCCACCTCAGAAAGAAGAGATCAAAGTTTCTCCTTGCAGCATAGGTCTAGTAGGGTGAACAACCTTTACTCTTTTTTGCTAAGATGAATGTAATGTGATAGTTACGCGAAAGGAAGTGGTACATAACGTTGGCCATATGTGCTAAGGTCCCTACAGCCATCATTTCCCTGTCACCACCATGATGTCTACTCTCCATCTACTCCTCCTCCATCTCTTCCTCTTCACTCCCCTCCTCAGTCCATCCACAAAGGAGAGACAGGAAGAAGCTTGTGTGGATACTAACCTCTTAGCCAGCTCCTGTTCAACCTCCTCCTCAGCCATCATGTCCTCATTATTACACAATCTGCGCTAAGCAGATGAGATGAAGCTGGACTGGGTAGTATCTTGCTGTTTTATATCTTCCTTCATCTTCCTTCACCTGTTTTGCATACAAAGCTTCCTGTTTAATTGTCAGCATAGACTGTTTAAGTAGGCATAAAAGTGGAATCGTTGTGCTGATGATGGTGACATCACTGCTCAACATCTTTGTAGAGTCCTCAAAATCTTGGAGAATTGCACAAATGTCAGATATTCTTTCCCACTATTCTGTTGTTATGTGCAGAGGCTGACTAGAATACCAATGGGTGTGTTGAAGCTAGTACTCTACCACTGGCCTCTGCTGTTCTCAAAGCCTTGTCAGCATGTGCAGTGTGGGGTTCCTGTGCATGGTCACATCTCATACCAGTTGGTGAGCTGACACTTGCATGCGCTTCTGCAGCGCTGCCAGAGTGGCATCAGTTCTAGCTGATTTGTGGAAATGGGAGCTTACATGACACGCCTTGACCAGAATCTTTGGCAAAATTGAGTAGGTTCTCATAGGTTCCTTAGACTTAGGAGGAACTGTTCGCGAGATGACATTTTTTTACAGCCAAGCGAGGGATATGCATAACAGATTTAAAGAAAAAGGTTACCCGAGACTTGTCATTGATACTGCATTTGATTTCGCCAAAAAGGGCAATAGACAACAGCTTTTACAAAAGCGTGATAACAAGGATGCACCAGAGGTGATAAGGATTATTGGGACTTGACCAACAACATCAGGCTGTCAGAAAAATCCTTAATAAACATTGGGATATCCTTAAGTTGGACCCAGATCTAAAGGAAATAATTGGCGTACGTCACAATATCACCTTTAGAAAAGGGAAGTCCCTGAAAGATCTACTGATACATAGTCAGTATTAGAAACCATCAACTAAAGGGACCTGGCTCAATAGAAGACCTTGTGGCTCCTACAAATGCGGTGACTGCAGCATGTGTAGATGGATGCAACTGGGCAAATCCTTTAGGAGTTCAGCCACAGGTAAAGTTTTTTACCAACATGATTTCTATAATTGTAAGACAACAGGGGTGGTGTATATGGCTACATGCACATGCCCGAGAGATTACATTGGTAAAACCAAAAGAGAGTTGAGGCGGAGAGTTGGGGAACACATGGTTGACATAAGGAACAACAGGGATACCCCCTTGGCGAAACATATGCAGGCATACCATAAAGGAAACCTGGATGAAGTTAAATTTACGGTAGTTGAAGTAGTTAACATCAACCCAAGAGGTGGCAACATAGATAAGGCCATCTTGAGACGAGAATGTGCGTGGATATTTAGGATGGAATCTTTAGAGCCCAAAGGTATAAATGAGCAATTGTCCTTTGAATGTTTTCTATAGGTCTAACTAGACTCCTTAACAATAGGGACCCTTTAATTGGAAGTTATTATTTCATTTTTTGCGCAAAATTTCAAGATATTAAATTTACATATTACTGTAAATGATTTTGGATATTGTCGTCTCCAAAGATCCATCAATGCAGGGGGTGTTATCTAATCTATGAGGTTTTTGGTACTGTTAACAGCACTTCATCTAAATATATGTGTTTCTACTCCCCCTCAAAAGATGTACATGTATATTAAATATTCAATATTGATGACTCATTTGATTGAAAATGTGAGTGGGGGATATAATTTAATAATCCCCTGTTATAGTAATAGTTCGCTGAGTTGTGAACCTGAAAATGTGGGGGGATTTTAATTTAATCTGAGTATTGCTATGAGCACCCATTTAAAGATATATGTATATACTCCAATATTGGTAATGCCTATGATCCTAAATGAGAGTGGTTGATATATATTCCATTAATTCCCTATCATAGTATTAGTTCACTGAGTTGTAAATCTTATTATCTGCATTAAGGTACCGTCACATTTAGCGATGCACCAGCGATCCCGACCACGATACGACCCAGTCAGGATCGCTGGTGCATTGCTAAATGGTCGCTAGTGAGCTGCCAAACAGGCAGATCTCACCAGAGATGGAGCAGCGGTCGGCGGTCGTACTTACCTGTCAGACGAGGCGATGAAGATATCTTCCCACCCGCATCCACGCGTCGCGTGTCGGCGCCAGCAGGAAGTGGCCAATGAGAAACGGCCCAGGATGTTCTCGTGTGATCAGCGATAGACAGCGGGGGAGACGGTCGGAGGTAAGTATCACACTTAGCGATATCGCTAGCAATATCGCTGCTGCGTCACAAAATCGGTGACGCTTAAGCGATATCGCTAGCAATCTCGCTTAGTGTGACGGGGCCTTTAGAACTGGGCTTCTCTTATCTGTTAAAGTATCGGCTTCCATCATAAGAGGCAAGCTCTACATGTGAGCTACTCCCCTTTCAGCATAGTGAAGGTTGATCACTTGCATTCCACTTCAGGCATGCGCATTAAGTGACTCCCTGGAGAGACTGAATTGCTTTCACACTTGGAAGCTGATAAGAATGAAGGCACAACAGAGGACTGTGGGCTCCTTGTGGGCATGAGCAGTACCAACAGTCTGGATGTGATGACTTCTGGGATAAGCAGGGGGATGGGCGTTTACAGAGATCTGGGCGCCATATTTAAATCGAGGTAGATCTGACATCATGTTGGTCACATCACACCAGAATCAGGACACAAGTCTTTGTTACATCAGGCCTCCTGATGAGCCCTAATGGGTGAAACACGTCGAGGCGTATAATTCTCTATGGCTGGTGGCGGTTAACCAGATGAGTACCATCTTTCTTGTGGCAGCAATATGCAGCATTCCTCATCATATCTGTTATATGTGGCTGTTTCTCTTTCCTGATTATCAGTTGTGGGGTTACACACCATGTCAGGTTATGTTGGTATCTGTGCCACTACAATACAGAGTATAGATTGGATCATAGTCTGCAGTAAACCTGCTAATTACATCTATATGTGTGCAAACCATTTTTTATTTTCCCTTGCCATGAATGTGTTGTATCTCGGGTCCTTCATTGACCTGATTGTAGTTTCAAGTTGGTTTAGCATTGTTACTCATCTGTGTTATTAACAATTGGTATTAAAAAGCAGTATCTATTGCAGCAGTTTTTTAAACCCAGTCTGCATGCTTAGAAACCACTTCCAATACCATCATTCTTTTGGCAGCAATATGCCGCACTCTTTATCATATCTGTTATATGTGGCTGTTTTTCTTTCCTGATTATCAGTTGTGGGGTTACACACCATGTCAGGATATGTTGGTATCTGTGCCACTACAATGCAGAGTATAGATTGGATGATAGTCTGCAGTAAACCTACTAATTATATCTATATGTGTGCAAACCATTTTATATTTTTTTTCTTTCTCCTGCCATGAATGTGTTGTATATCTCGGGTCCTTCATTGACTAGTTTCAAGTTGGTTTAGCAGTGTTACTCATCTGTGTCATTAACAATTGGCATTAAAAAGCTGTATCTATTGCAGCAGTTTTTTTAACAGTCTGCATGCCTGGAAACCACTTCCATTTTATATACGTGGTTAATGATGGGGTTATAACTTCTTTTGGGCAACATCATGCAGCATTTTTTGTCACATTTGAAATGTGGCATTGTTGGTCTTTTTGTTTGGTCGTTTTTTGCTATTGGAAAGAGTGTGAACATACACTGCATGCTTAGAAAACACAGATTTAACCAACATTAGGTTTTTCCTACAGTGACCACATCTGAATTGGCTCTAAAAGTTTTCTGAGCACCATTATTTCATCTATGCCAACTATTAGTTGGCAGTGTAAGCAGTATCTAATTTCTGTAGCAACTTTTTAAATTTAGTCTGCATGTTAAGAGACTACAGTCTATTTTGGCAAACCAAGGGCCCAAACCCCTGGAGTATTGTTATCCTTTGACCACGTTGTGAAATTATGTCTATCGTCACAAATTGCCTATTGTGTTCTTTTTTGTTTTTAATTGGGGTCTAGGGACCTCTTAGATATAGGATCGTCTTGTCTATTGATAGGGGTTCCTTTAGGACATCGGGTAGGAGGGTTCCCCAAGTGGCTGCAGGGAATATAGGGCTCCCAGGGTCAGCCAGTGTGGAGTGGGGGCGCCACAACGTTACCCCCCCTAGGGTGCCAACCTCCGCAGCCAGGAAGGCGACAGCCTAGTTGACGTAAGAGGGACTTCTAGCTTACCCATTTTAATTGGTAATTTTGGAACATGGTTATTTTTGTTTGTGCATGTTTTTTTTTTATGTGAACCATTGCATATGTTTTTTTAATCAATGAAGATAATATTTAGGGATATATATGATTTAACGGTTGGATACCCTTTTTGGATCAATTTTTGATAATTTTTAGGTTCTCATAAACCTCTGAACTACCAAGCTGAGCATGTGGGCCAAGCAAAGAACATTTGTGAGCTTGTTAAGCTTCACAGCCGCCCTCAGGTTACATCTATTAACACACACGATTGTGCCTGATTGTAACACTGAGAGCCACAGGATTTGTCTGGTCTGTTACTCCTTTGCCATAGTGTGCAGTTTGTTTCTTAGATAAATTTACTTCAGCAGAGCCTGTTGCCACTTTGCTGAGGCAGTGATGCAGAGCTTCCAACTGATGTGTGCTCTGAGATATCACATCGGAGAAGGATGTTGAACAGGAGTAGGAGGGGGTGCAGGAGCCCATGTAGCAGGTAGAGGAAATCCTGATAGAAGTAGGGCGATCATTCCTAGGCAGCTCATGTGGCGTACCAGGCTGAGACTCAGCCCTGGCCTCCACAATGTTCACTCAGTACTCCATCAGAGAACTTAACAAAACTCGGACTTGCATAACAAATAGCCGAAAGAAGAGTTCCAGATTTCATTAAAAATCATTCATTGTTTTATTAAAAATATCATACTGACAATAAAATATACAAGATATACACATAAGCATCCAAAATAGGAGGGAACAACCACAATGTGTGAAATATCCGGCTGCTCAAAACACCACTGCTACTGCAATCAACCATATACTGCAATTAAGCATCAAGTGAGAAATATATGGAAAAATTACCAGGGAAGGCAGAAGACCAGTGAAGGCAGCAGCGACACTGTGGATGCGAGTCCCTTCTCACCCCGATGCGTGTTTCGCATCCAGCTTCTTCCGGGACCAAATTTGTATACCTGTAGCAGGCCAATTTTGATTTATATTTCAAACCAATGAAAGTTAAAACAAAGCAAGTTCTACAGTATGTATTACAAAAGTCATTTTTTTTTAACAAAAATATTTTGTTAACTGTACAAGGCCAAATGGATTTTAAAAATTTGAATCCACCATAATTTTATGCAAAGCACGTATGTAAACTAATTGAATCCGTAAAAAATTTTTGGAAGGTTTTTTGGGAGGTTTACATACCACCATAATGTAACAAGAACTACAGTAAACTCTATCTATAATAATAAATGCTCTAAGCAGCTTCCGGTTGTAACAACTTCCGTCCAGTTGTAACCGGTGACGTCACCGCACACCTCTTTCTATGTTAACCCTCAACACACCACTCCTCCTCAACACACACACTCCTCTCACCTTTCACCATCTCCACTCATGTCCACTCACTCTTTCACTCCACATACGACCCTTTCTCTCACTCCGTCTCTCATACTCACGCCGTCATCGCCGCTGATCCACGATCCCCGACATCTTCTTCCGCCGGCACCATCCTGGATCCAGACGTCCTCCACGCCGGCGACATGTTCTTGCGGCGATGCCATTTTGGATCGGCGAAATCCCGCGATAGTCAAGATGGCATCGCCGCAAGAACATGTCGCCGGCGTGGAGGACGTCGGGATCCAAAATGGCGTCGGCAAAATCTCGCGAGATTTCAGCGACGCCATTTTGGATCCCGACGGCATCCACACCGGCGACATGTTCCTGCGGTGACGCTATTTTGGATCGGCGAAATCCCGCGATACTCAAGATGGCGTCGCCGGCGAGGACGACGTCGGGATCCAAAATGGCGTCGGCGAAAACTCGCGAGATTTCGCCAACACCATTTTGGATCCCGACGTGTTCTTCCAGCGACGCCATCTTGAGTATCGCAGGATTTCACGATACTCAAGATGGCTTCGCCACAAGAACATGTCACCGGTGTGGACAACGTCTGGATCCAGGATGGTGCCGGCGGAAGAAGATGTCAGGGATCGTGGAGCAGCGGCGATGACGGAGTGAGAGAAGGGGTCGTATGTGGAGTGAAAGAGTGAGTGGAGATGGTGAAAGGTGAGAGGAGTGTGTGTGTTGAGGGTTAACATGGCAAGAGGTGTGATGCTATCGCATCCTTCCGATGCGATAGCATCGGGCCATAATCTAGTGGATGAATAATTGAATTCATAAAAATTTTTGGAGGGGATTTTTTAGTTTTATATATTACCGTAATGTAACAAGAATCGTGTTAAACTGTGTGGATGACTATTTGAATCCATAAAAAATATTGGAACTTTTTATGGAGTTTTATATACCACTGTAATGTAACAAGAACCATGTTAAACTGTATGGATGAATCATTGAATAAGGAGACAAGGGCTTCAATGCAATGGGCGTTAGGTAAGTATAACTGTGTTTGCTGTCTAATATATAAAGCTCAATGTGTGTGTGTGTATGTACGGGATTGGCATCCGCACCGTCGCAGCTATAGCCACAAAAATTTGGCACAGTCACACATCTGGACCCCGAGAGCGTCATAGGCTATGTTGTGAGGTGAAATTTTAACCCCGCGCATTCCAATTCACCAAACAATTTTGCCCCTATCTACATAATGGGGGAAAAAGTGTATGTATGTATTGGCATCTGCACCGTCGTAGCTACAGCCACAAAATTTTGCACAGTCACACGCCTGGACCCCGAGAGCGTCATAGGCTATGTTGTGAGGCAACATTTTAACCCCGTGTGTTCCAATTCACCAAACAATTTTGCCCCTATCTACATAATGGGGAAACAGTGAAATGAAAAGTGTTGGAGGCAAATTGACAGCTGCCAGATGTGAACAAGGGGGACTTAAAGAATGAGAGCGATGGCGCCAAAGAGTATATACCGTACAGTTGCTAAGGTGGGGCCCTGACATGGGATACTCACTGCACACGGGGATATGAACACACACACAAAATGCGCCACACACTACCACGTGCTTCAACACATATACCACCCTCAGCACACATTTCACCACACATACACCAACCTCGCCACATAAAAGGTTTTTAATATTAACATGATAATTTAACATAAGGTTTTTAATATTAGACAGTGTAGGACCGCCACGACCACAGAGTCACCTTGTCGATGGTGGGACGGTTTTTATGCTATGTTTGATCAAATACAGTATTACTAAGAACTCTGTATGATTTAAATGCACTTTTGCTTTTTACTTATTTAATTACAGCAGGGTTTTTTGCATTTTGTCTTTTGTAGGTTTTGTATGCTTGTTGCTTAGGAAGAGAAATCATAGACTGAAAAGAAACTTATAGCATAATGTAACAAAGCAAATTACTTTTATTTTCAATCTTTACTAGCTGTACAATACAGATTTTCACTTTTAACAGCTTCCCCTCTTTTAAATACAGTTAAAATATGGAAATAAGGGATAACTATGGATTTTAACATAATGTTCCTGGTGATCTTGTAGAAAGGATACAGTTATCAAGTTTTAATACTAACCTGATGGGGAATATTCACACATTGTATCATCTTGTAAGCCTTCTGTCCTTGATGTGTGCAGTTACTCATGGCTCTTGACAACATCACAGATAGGATTTTTGAAAGATTTATAGAACTCAAATGGAGAGATGTATTGGAAATGATACAAACTAGTAGGGAGTCAGTCGATAAGCTTTGATATCCTGCTGAACTCTCTGAGATTCAAAGTTTATCCTGCCAGTTTGGGAAATTTTTTGCCAACAGACAATATTTGATGGAGAGTGGCTTAAAAGATCAAGCAGCATGATGGAATACGGTTAGATCATATGTAGCTTATTTACCTTCTCAATACTTAAAGAACTTACAACGAAACTCACAGGGAAACTGAAATATCTTGCAACATTTGTGTCAAAGGTTTTTCAATTTTTACTGATTTCATCATATATCCCATCGTTAAAGAAATTGTTCACTATTAGACAAACACTTCTTAACTTCATCAAGTGCCCATTTAAAATTAAAAAAGCACATACTCACATCATAGATCTGAGTCATTTTAGCAATATCAGGTAAACAACGCAAAAGCACAACATAGTCTTATCCAAGTATTAAATAGAAAAAAAACATTTTAGGAGGTGATCACCTTAAGGAGTTGTATGAGACACAACACCTCGAAATCCATAAATCACAACCGCTGCCGCTTCCATAGGATATACAGTATATATACAATTATGCCAAGGACAATGAAAGTATCCTGGGCTGCTGATAAGTGATAAGTCATGATGAAATGAAGAATTGTTGGTTTATTGTCAACGCGTTTCAGAATTATTCCAACTCCTTGTTCAGGACAAACCAGACATAAAAGCAATGGATAACATAAGCCGTTAATACATGAAATATTAAAAAATGGAGCCAAGGAGAGGAGGGGATATGCAATCACATGTAGTCAAGGACACATACTATATCTTGTATAGTTGTGGTCAGTACCTAGGCCGTGACATATCAAATTATGGAAAGCTGGGTTCACTCTCTCTCCTCTCCCCTAATTGTATGCTATGAGCAAATTCTTGCTTTCCAGTTTTGAGACTTGGGTGATTTCATACGCCACAAACTAAATTTTTGGAGAAATTTAGTCAGTCAGCAAATTTCAATTTAAAAAGATCCACTCATCATTAATTAAAAGCTATTATAAGCTTTAGCGATGTTCTCAAAACATGTTTCACTGCTATGCAGCATCCTCAGGGAATTCAACATAGTGTAGATGACATTAGAATGTAATCCATGCCTTCTATTTATAGCCATCATCTGCATCATCATGCAGAGATTGGTTCTCAGTTATGACTACCAAGGCAAAGTCTCTTGAGTTTCTTGAGATCTCACTCTTTCAACTAAAGATGTGTTGCTATATTCGTTAATAAGCAGTTACTGACAATAGCGCTAATGATGTTACAGATCGGCAACTGCTTTGTAAAGAATGCAGCAATGCTTATTTTGCCTAACATTTGGGTATCATTCAAGATATTGTGTTTTAACAGGGTAAGGGGCTGAGGAAGTTTGTGGGATCTCGCTCTGTATTTCAGGATCCCATAGCCCAGAAGTTTACGCCTTTCTATTACTATAAATCAGAGTCTTTAAAGAGCTATTACAAACATTTAGGAGCATTTCTGGCTATAGGTGTTATTTTGTAATATCATCAGTGTCTGGCTACTCATTTCCTTAAGTGAAAAGTGCAACCACACATTCATGATAGGTACTCTTTCGTGGCATATCTGTGTCTACTGTGATCATAGTTTTCCAGAATCCAGCAGGGCTGCATATGGATGTCTATGCAGCCAAAATTGCTTAATTCTTCATGTTTGAGTAGCCTAGTAACATTAGTCTTTATCTCTGTATCTAGAGTTCTGGTGACATCTTCGGGCTTCTCCATCAAAAAGCTAGGCTGCAGGAAACACAGCATACAGTAAAAATCAGAAAATGTACATGGAGAGTATTCTACATGCTTTAAAAGCACCAACATATTGTAGCTTAACTTATTATTTTTCATTTGGACAATACGTATCTACCAGAAAACTTTTGACATTTTATACAAACACCGGTGCTGAGATCCCCATTCATCTCTAAAAGGAACTTAAGAGATCACCTTAGCACTGTTCTCCTCTGGGACCAAAGATGGACTCAGTAGAAAGCAGTCCTTAGCTAAGCATTTAGGCTGGGTTCATACTGCGTTTAGGCAGACCGTTAGACAGACTGCGTTACACCGTGGCATAACGCAATGTAACGCAGTCCGTTAACGCTGCCATTGCCCTCTATTGTCGGGAGCATCGCGATGCATGCCGTAAAGTGGCACGCGTTCATGATGTGCCGTCATTCAGTGGTGGAGCCTCAGACGCGGGCTGCAGCGTCTGAGGCTCCGTCACCGCTAGCCCTGATGAATCATCAGCACTAGCGGGTATAGCAAAACACGATCGCGTTATGCTATACAGTTTAACCAGCCTGTCAACGCTATGCATTGAACGGGCTGGTTAAACACAAAGTGAACCTGGCCTTAGTCTTTAAACTTTAGAGATCAGTAGGTGTCTAATCACCTGGGCTCTGTTGTGAATTCACTTACTTCTGAGTCGGGGCTCCCTCTGGTGGTTACTGTGGGTAGTGGAGCTGGCCGGATTGACAGAGGTCTGCCACCTGACAATAATGATTGGAAATCTGGGGTTACTGATTGGGAGTATTTAAATGAGCAGGCTTCCCTCAATTGTTGCTGGTGATTACTTCTTCCTGTGCAACTTGAGGTCTGCTGTCTCCTGCCTGATCCTGCATTTTTCGGTTAAGTTGTCTATTTGCTAATCCTTTGCATCTGATCTGGTTTTGGCTCTTTCTGCTTTGCTGTGCGGGTTCAGCGTGCTCCCTGCTGGGGCTATGCTGGACCCCGCTCCATATGTTACGGCTTGTGTCAGTTTGTTCAGTCCCCTGTTATATTAGTCTCTTTTGCTTTACTACCAGTTTACACCAGAATGCTGATATAGAGGGGGATAGGTCGTGAGACCTCAGTGTTTTTTTGTACATCAGACATGTTGGATTTTTTAGTGTTTTTGCGTGATTGCAGACAGTGTCTTTCCTTTCCTATCCTATCTAGACAGTTTGGGCCCCATCATTTGCTCAGTCTATTTTCTGCCTGTGTTTGTCCCTCATCTGGTCTCACCAGCAATATATGTTTGGGGGCTATCTATTTCTTTGGGATTCTACTCTGGGGCAGTTTAGATTTCACCTTTTTTGCTTTAGGCCTAATTAATTCTCCGGCTGTGTTGAGGCATCTAGGGCATTGCAGGTACGCTCCACGGCTACTGTTAGTTGTGTTGTTGGGATTAGGGGTCTGCAATTCGTTAAGTGACCAACCTTTCTGGTTTCCTGGTGGCCTAGCCTATTCCTGCCATCCTCCTCGGTGACCTGTTCATAACAGGGCTCACACCAAACAAAACTCTGTTGACTTGACGCATTAAAGGATTTCTAAAAGTGCAGTTACACTTCAATTACAATATATAAATTATCTGCGTATGTAATCAGATAGAATTGTATATAAAGGAAAAAACAACAGTGTAGGCCAAAAAATATCTTAGAATCTTCTGTTAAGTTGTCAGTTCAAGGTATCTCATGAAATTTGTGGTTGCCTCAATTGCATCAGACAACTTTTACATGTTTTAATATGTTGTAGATAATGACTAAACGTGTGGTCTTTTTGGTGGTTAAATGATTAGCACTGATTATTTTTTTGTTGCTGCAGTTTTCTTTGGCAGTGGAGACTGGATTAAGCTCACAATGAGTAAAGGGCCTGTCACACTAAGCGATATCGCTAGCAATATCGCTATAACGTCACTGGTTTTGTGACGTAGCAGCGATATTGCTAGCGATATCACTATGTGTGATACTTACCTGTGACCGGCTCCCCCGCTGATTATCGCTGATTGCGCGAGAACGTCCTGGACCGTTTCTCGTCGTCAGCTTCCTGTGGCGCTGACGAGCGACGTGTGGACGCAGGCGGGAGTACGTCAGGATCGCCTCATCTGACAGGTAACGACCCCCGACCGCTGCTATGTCGCTGGTGAGATCTGCCTGTGTGGCAGCTCACTAGCGACCACTTAGCGATGCACCAGCGATCCTGACCGCGTCATATTGCTGGTCGGGATCGCTGGTGCATCGCTAAGTGTGACAGTACCTTAACTTAACTTTGTAGGCAAACGCAGTCACTGAATACATTTAAATTGAGAAAGACAGTTTACAAAGTTATCAGAAATTTAAGCCAATATTCTGATATGCACAGTTCTCCAAAACATTTTCACACACTACTTTTTACAGTAATATAAATGTAGCGTAGAAATTATGAAGCTCCTAAGTTTCAGATTTCTGCTGCATCATTCAGAGTTGGCATGGATTAGGTTGCAGACTACCTAAACCTCAATCAGCAAAAAGCTAAATATGCTGTTTAATGAAATTGTTACATATGCATTTTATGCAATATTGTGAATAAGACCAATACATTTACCATTTTTTATTTTATTAGAGCCTGGTGTGCACTTTATTTGTAGTGTCCAGGGAAGACCTAGATGTTATAAGTGCCAGGGCTGGCCAATAATAAAGAAGTTAGGAATGTTACTTACAGCCTCTTAGTGTGTGTGTGCGCAGTTTCAAGAATGAATGATGACAAGGGTATTAACGTATTCAAAAGGGAGTCTTTATAGTATTCATTTCAAAATACATAGTCCGTAACAATGGTATCATAGTCTTTCATACAAACTTGAAATTGTAGGTAGCAAGAGAGATGGTCACCGTCCCGTTTAAGAAGGAATCTTCCCAGTTAATGGCTTAAATAAAGTAATCGGCTGATTGCCGGTTATATATTGGGTTACTATCTTAATTTACACAACCCTTCAGTTATTTTAGAAGCATGGATGGGCCCACACAGTTTGGTTCACTGTGGAAATTGTGTTTACTTCTTACTCACATTTAAGTCCTGATACGATTCCCTGTCGCATGGCGTACAGTAAGTAGAAGATGCAGTAGAGCATGAGGCATTCACGCTGGCGGAAAAATTAAAGGTGTGGAGAGTAGATGACAGTGTAGGTCAGTTTATCGAATAAACCACATAACAGGATATAGGTTTTTGGCAACCATCCAACAACTATATTTTGCAACAGATAGTAGGAGGTACCGGGACATTACATTTGTGCTTGTTGACCCTACATGGGACCTATGTTTATGACTGACTATATGAATACCTGAGATTGCTACAAATAAACATGGTGAATATTGTGGCAGCACACCAAAACAGATTTTCTTCACTGCATTTGTTCTCCTATAAAAAAAAAATTGTCCTACACACAGCACTTGTACCTCACAAGGAACTTTGTGTTTTTATACATTTTCTTTGTAGTCATTAACTTGGTCCATTTTCTTATTGCAGAGCTCTTTGGCATATATTAATCATACCATAAGGTAGATAATATTAACATCACTGAAGTGAATGCAGTGCTAAGCATCGATTTAATGCATGCACTGGGAACGCTACTGGGAAATATGGTAAAGATGCACTGCAGACAAGGACATGGCAGGAGAATGATACCCTAACATAAAGAATGTGTCTTATATGGCTTAGGGTGTTAAATAAGCCTTCACGGATGTACCGTGAAAAAAGGCATATCATAAATGCTTGGCAAACACTTCTTTCCTACCATGGGTAGTCACTGAATTTTAAAAAGATTTCTCTTCTTCTGTACATGTTAAATCATACACTTGAAAAAAATATTTTGCAGTAAATTAATCATTTTATCAATATTTGTGTCCACAAGAAAAAAAATTAAACATTTAGTTTTTACAGTAAATTGAAATATACTGTATACGTTATAAAAATATGTAATATTAGCCGTCTGATTTAGAAAACTTTTCTAGAAATTCAGGGCATTTCTTACCCATACTTCTTAATCACTTCTGCAGATTTTCAGTTGGCTCTATTATATATTTACTTTAGATATAAACATTAAAAACCAAGTTATATCCCGGTTTAAAAACAGTAACTGCAAAAACTATAAGAAATTCACTCTTCTAGTTTCATATTCACCAGTCTAACATAGATGAAAAAGAATGGATGAAAAAATTAATGGCATAATATCAATAACTGAAATAATAAAATAACTTTGTACTATGATAAAAAAAACTCCTTATTGAATTGAATCATTGCATGAAGTGCATTTTGAAAAATCCATACAAAAGGAGGAAAATCATATGGTTTTACTTATTTGATTAAAAAAGTGTGGAGTTTCTGATTATTTTTACTCCTGAAATATATGGTGTCTCCTAATCTTTTTAAGAAGTAAAGTGCTGAAAAGTCAAATAAAAGCACCAACAACAGCTACAGTCAGTTTTTTTAATTCTCCTTAATTTTACTTTATTTCTGCAACATTGCTTTTATTCCTGATAATTCTAGCTTATTCTTGCATTGTGGCTGTATTCTGATAATCACCCTTGCAGGAAAAAGCATAGGGAATATAAGATTGTCCTCTGGGTGCAGAAAAATAACCACCCGCCCCTCCTCTATTTCCCAGAAAAAGAGTGACAATGTTGTTCTAAGGAATTTCTGTTTACGCTATCCTGGTTGCAAAAGGGCAGATTCAATTTAAATTAGATTTTTTCCACTTTAGGAGCTATTAAAATTTAGTTGAAAGGTTCAATTTTTACAGTAAAAATAGTGCTTGGTAGTCTGGAATTTATTAATCCCTTAAGGATCGCGGTTACGCCTTTTAATTGCGGCTGTTTAGGGCATTTATTCCTCAACGCTGCTTTTAAATGGCGATGAGAAAAAAGGTTATAACACCCTTCAGTGTTCAAAATTCTCCAGGGTCTTACAGGGGGGTTAAAAATATTGCTACATCAAAGAAATAAAAATGGGAATAAGTAATATGTCAAACACGTACATCATATATCAAAAAATCTTTCAGTGTATTAATTAAAGTAAGGTGACAGTGCATACTCCACAATTATAAAGGGATGGCTAAATCCTTAATACTACACGGCCAATTACATTTTAATTTCATAAAAGATTCTCAGGTCAGTGACCTCTCAAAGCAAGATAAAACCTAATAAGCAAAAGGGCCATCAATATTATCAATCAGTCATGCCCATGATGATGTTCATGTGTAAACATGCATCAAATTTAAATATTTTTTTGGTGGTGTTAATACTCCATACCCTTGTAGCTTAATGTTGATTGGGAGCTCCATAGGGTATGTACCCATATTAGTTCAGGATCAAAATTCCCGGATTTTGTTAGAGTATGGTATCTGTATTTGAGTTTGAGATTGTGTTATCCAAATTCAGATATGCCTGATCACCAGTGAGACCGAATTAAGAGATTTTGCCCCCAGATAACGAGCTCGGAGAAAAGAATGCAAACTGGTAGTGTCATAGATTTTTGATTGATATAGATATATATCTATGTGTGTGCTGCGACCTGTCCTAATTAGACAGAGTCTTATTGAGCGCTCAAGGAAGGAAAGACGCCAAGCCTAGTTAGCAGCAATCCTTTCCAGGAAAACTCTGGAAGTTTATTGAATATACTTGGTTTTATCAGTTCATTCAGAAAGGAGTGGTTACTCATTAACATAAAGGCTGAACTTCTTATCTAATTGGTCAGTTTAAATACATGAACATATATGGGAGAGTTTACCAGAAAGCTGATTCTAGCAATATAATTTACGGCCCATTGTCCTGCAGTGTCAGCAATGTTCTGATATCGGCTGGCACATGTGGCCTTACTTCCTCATTTCCCATGTCTGCTATATATTTATCAAGACACGAGACAATGCTATCACGTTGGTTGTCCAGACGGGCTTCATGGGGTTAGGGCATCTTTAGCCACTGATTATAAAGTTCAAGACAGCTGTGAAGGTATCTGTGTGCATATGAATATATAGAGTATATATGAGTATATCAGTACATGGCATATAGCATATAGCCTATAGCAGGCAAGTGAGATCTAGATGAAATACATATACATTTATATTTCCATAACAATCCCCCCTTAGCTATCTCTTGCCCTAAAATCCTGCTCCTGGCCCAAAGCGGTGCAACTCTTTTATGCTGCCAGTGGTCTGACGCACGCCTAGCGCATACATCTTCCCTCTGTACAGACTTTCGCAAATGGGCTGTCAGGAGATCTGTCACTAACGGGGGTTTGCCGCAATGTAATCAAAGTCTCTTAGTTAGCAGTCTATGCAGTCAGTGCATGTGTATTCTCTATCAGGTAGGTAATTTATTCAGTCAGGTAGGTCATCCACAGCATCATTCCAGCTCAGGTGTATCTTCTGGTATGAAGGCCTTTTCCTGCAATGTGGTGCGTGGATCCTGTGGGGCTTTTTTCTTCCAGGTTGGTGGCGTCAGCACGTGGAGAAGGGCCATCAAATCTGGGATCGAGTGCTTCTCCTTATGGACTTTTTCCACCAACACTCCACCTCCTGACTTCAGGGCGTGCATACCAGGCACTGAGTCTGGACCTGACAATGAAGGAAAAACTTGAGAATGGACATTAGCAAGATTCTTGATAAATTCAATTACACATGCAGACAAAGTATCATTTTGCATAGTCAACTACCAAGTAAAGAATACCCCTAACCTTGGTTTTTGCCCCAAATAAAGTTTCATATTGGTGACAGCTTTTTCTGAGCCTATGGGAGTGTCTAATGCCAGGGTTTGTCTCTTGGGCAAAATTTTTAGCATGCTGCTCTTAAGTGTCCCACTTAGTCTATGGTGCAGGATGGTGGGAAGTGTGTGTAGGCCTAAGTCTGACCCTACTGCTAATCCGGTCTCTTGTGTCAGGTTTGCTGTGAATGTGGGTCCCTGATCACTTGCTATTGCTTCTGGAACCCCCATATTTGCACACTATTTTTGAGAGTAGCTCCTTTGCAGTAGTCTTCGCCAACCGGTTCCTTACTGGGAAGTCTTCAGGCCAGATGATGTGGGGGAACCTTTCCCACTAGTCCGATGTTGAATTTGTCGGAGGCCAAACAGCTGCTGGGAATTTGGCTGTTAAGGTGTGAGTTGAGTCCAATCAGGTCATTCATCTGTGTCTTCATCTCCATGCGGGGCTATGTGCCCATTGAACCACCGTAGGGTACATACTCTGAGGTAGACTGGGTCTGTCTTGAGGTAGATGTTTTGAGGTAGATGGTTTGAGGTAGACAGGTTTCTTGGAGCCCAGTGCTTTTGCCCTTTAGCATCCAGCTTTCCTTCTCCTCCTTCCGAATCTGGTCCTGCTACTTCTTGTACAGGTTTCGGGAAGTCATTTTGTCAGGTTTTCTCGTCTTCAGCCATCATGTAGTAGCCGTCCGGCTCTACGACCTCTCCCATTTTCCATATTGTCTTCCTCTTGGCTGCCACGTCTGCCATGTTGATGCCCCGTGTCTCTACTGTGTTCAGTTTTCCGTGTGCCTTGACCTTCAACACTGCCACCACTTTTAGTAGTTGAAGAGCGTCCAGCAGGTCTCTGATGGCTCCATGATGCTTCACGGTTGATCCGCTTGCTGTGATGAAGTCTCTTGCAGCCCAGATGGGTCCGAAGTCATGTGCTATGCCATGCGAGTACCTGGAATCGGTATAGACTTTTGCAGTTTTGTCCTTCGCAATCTGGCAGGCCTTTCGTCAGCTCTATCAGCTCCGCTTCTTGGGCTCTGGGGCTGGCAAAACTTCTGGACCATAGGATGTCTTGATTGCTGGTCACTGCACATCCCGTGTAGAACCTTCCTTCATCATCTGCAAAACTGGAGCCATCTACGGCATCTTGCAGATTTTTCATCTGAGGGTCTGCATCCGCATCCCCCCTTGGGAGTGGTAGTAGAGACAGGTAACGGCTGAGAGCACTGAAGAGTGGTGGAGAGCAGCCTTGTCAGGAGGGCGTGTGCTGCAGATATTGTTTTCATGCAGGAGGGCCCCCCTTGCAACTGGATCCAGGCCAGCTGAGAGGTAGTCTAGAGGCCTCTGTGTTATGATGAGTCACCGAAGGAGGAAAAAACAAAATACCAGCTAAGTCCAGAAAAACCAGAGAGGTTGGCAGCTATCGGATTGCAGACCCCTGAACCTATCCACAACAACTAGCAGTAGCCGTGGGGGGTTCCTACGGTGACCTAGACCCCTCGATCACAGCCGGAGAACTATATAGCCTAAAGACAGAAAGGGGAAAAACTAAACTGCCCCAGAGCAGACCCCAAAGCAATAGGCAGCCCCCAACATATAATGACTGTGAAGCAAGATGAAAACACTAACACAGATAGAAAGATAGATTGAGCAAATGATGGGGCCCAAGCTAACTACATAGGACAGGATAGGAAAGCTGCTGTCTGCCATCCGCAAAAACCCTATCAAAATGAGCCAACCGACTGATAGGAAAAACAGGCCCCGAAGTCGCTAGGCTTCAAAAGACTATATCAGCACTTAGGTATATTCTGAAGACAGAGCAAAATATCAACAGATCAGAGACAAAAATGGAGTTCAGCTCACCCCCGGCCGGGGATGGCAGAACTCCCAAAAAACAAGGCAAAACAAAACTGAAGAGTACAAAGAAGAGCAGAAAAACTTAGCTTTGAGATGCAGGAATCAGACTGGTCTCCAAGAATCCAGCAGGAAAATCACCAGCCAGGAAGAAGGGCGTCGGCAGCCTTATATCCAGTCCTCAATTCCAGCCACCCAGTCATCATCTAGCTGCCCAGGTGTTTGGTAATCATCCTCACTACCTTCCTTCACCAGAGGAGGGAGTTCATCAGACCTCAATGGTGAAGGGAAAAATGAACTCACAACACCTCTGGTTTTCCTCGTCGGGTCTGTTTTAGGACTGGCCAGTAGCATGACCTTCTCCATCTTTGTCCTTCCTTTTCGGTTCGGCCAAAACGGGATGGCTTCTCGTAGTCAGGGAGGCCTAGAGCTGGTGCAGAGACCATGAAGTCTTTCAGTTTCCTGTATGAGATGAAGGCTGCAATGCATTGATGCAATTGTGCAGAGGCTGCATTAAGCCTGGAGCACCAGGGATCTGAGTTCTGCAGTACAAAGATGCAGGCCTTCCTTGGTCTGGTCTCGGAGTTGTTGAGGGAGCCATCTTCTCCTCCGCGGTCCTCCGGTCATCTGTCAAGTGTTTCGTCTAGTGGGTGATACGGTGACTTCAGGAATGTAACTTGCTTTTGACACCACTGGACTCTGTTTTTGCAGAACTTACGTTGCTGCTCCGCCAGACAGAGTAGAGGAGACAAGGAAAGGGCTGTGCAGGTAGCGATGTCGATGACTTCTGCATGCTCTGCAATCCAGTTGACGAGGATGGAGGACAATGCTCTGGCGAGCTGTGAAAGTCTGTTCTGGGCCCTCTTGGGCATCACTGTCCATTTGCTCTGCACCCCCCTTGTGCGTTTTCAGGAACTGGTCGTCCAGGTGCGTTTTCAGGAACTGGTCGTCCAGGTGAGGCGGAACATTGAGGGGAGCTTCGGGCAGATCCATCACCGTGAGCACCGTTGCTGTGGCTGGCACGTTTGTCAGCAGAGTGTGCAGATCTGGCACAACTGGGGTTTCAAACATGGTTGCTTCACTCACAGCCCTCAGGTTATGCACCATTCAACCCAGTCTGGTTCTCCTTTCACAATCTTCCTCTTGATCGAGAAAAGCTGAGACTGCATGATGATTCCCGTGGGTGAGGCGGCTCAATCTGGCCTTGCTCTTCACAGTGCCGTGAGTGACTCCCATCTTCTGGCTCAGGGCCGGCAGAAAAGCAAGCCGTTTTACTGGGGTCCTCTTCATCAGAGAAGACATCCAGCTGAGCTTTCTTGCTCTCACAGGGGGTCTTTTTGCTGTGACGTCTTCTTTACCAGCCAGCAGCAGTTCCTTTCTCACAGCTTGATCTCAGGTCAGCTTTTGTTACCCAGTTTGAGGAGCTGAGTGGCTGTCTTCTGGTCCAGGGCCTGGATTAACTTCAGGGAGCACCTTCAGAGTCTTGTCCAAAATGATCCTCTGGCACTGGAGCTGGAAGCAGTGCAGCCATTTCACAAAGCGGGTGTGGTCCCTCTGGGTTGAGAGTTTTCCTGGCCCATGCCAAAGTTCTTAGGCTGTTTCTTGAACAGCAGTTCCACTTAGACATCCAGTTGGTCAGAGGCAGTTTAGCTCTAGATGATGAGCAGCAGATGCTGGGCTTTGTGAGGGTTCGTGGTTCCAGACTTGAGTGACACCCGCACAGGCGCAACTTGGAGTCTCCCTTGGACCATAGGCTTCCGGGTACTATGTCCGGCACCTCCTTGGGTAAGCTTGCACCGGTTGTTTGAGGGAAGCTCTTGTAGGGCCACCAGTATGATTGTTTATTCTTGGGTCTGGGGTGGAGAAGAGGTCAAGGTCACATCTTCATGGGACACTTTGGTCACCTTCAGTTCCTGCAGTAGGTCTGCTCTCATCAGGTGTGGTGGGCAGGTCTCCACCATAAACTGGAACAGGATGGAGTGTCCTGGCTGTGTCCACATGCTCAGGGGCCTGCAAGCTGGGGAACGTCTGTCTTGACCTTCAGCCCCCATACAAGACAGAGTGCTCTGATAGACTGGTGGGGTCGGGGATTTTCACTTCTGACTGTACCAGTGTCCACAAGGAAAGATATGACAGCCCCCAGTGATTAGAGGTATTGGGTCCGCTGATGGGGTTTCACATGTCAGGGGCGTGACGTCTGGCGGACCTGGTTTGCCTCTGTCCTATGGACAGGGTTCTTCATTGTCTTCTGTGTTTCTTTCTTGGCAAATTCCTAAGCGGGATGCCCTGGGTTGCCGGGGTGCTGAGCACTGGTTCTGGAAATAGCCAAGGTTGCCACAGTTGAAACACCTGCCAGCTCTCCTGACTCTGTGTGATAGTTGCTCCTCCACATCAGTGGCCACCACAGGAGGGCCTGTCCTCTGCACTCCTGGGAGGGACTCAATTCTTCTGGCTACTGCGAGCAGGACATCTACTGCTATTGTCCTGTACTCAGGCCTGGCCACTATCAGCAGTTTCTTGATTGGTTCTCTTAGTCCATGCACAAAGGCCTGTGCCAACATTTGTCCGTGTATCTGATCATGAATAGTGAAGCCTAAAATTTGGAATACTTGCCTCACTCTGCCATGAAACTCGTCTACAGACTGTCTCGGCCTGGTTCATATTATGTAGGCTGAGTGCTTGTCTGGCTTTGGCCCACTCTCTGAGCTGTTCAATTAGCTTTGATCCTGATTCCCAGGAATGCACATCTAATTCTGATGGAAGCTTGAAGTGTTCCTTCATGATTGGCCAGAGTGTTTCACCTGCCTTTATCTCCATTATGGACCAGAGATCACTCCAGGTTGCAGCATATGTCTGCTGGCTCTGCTGCTTTCTTCAGTAAAATTGCATGGGGTCCATATCTGGGTCTGGCAGATTTCTTAGAATACTGAACACCTGACTAGGGGTGAAGGGCACATAGTGTAAGAGTTCTGGCTCTATCTGCCCCTGCCTACTTGGTGTCTGTGAGTTCCCCCTAGTGCTAGGCAGCATGTATGTCCCTTCTTCATTTTCATCAGAGGAGGAACTGTGCCATTGTGTGATTGTCTTTGTGTGTGGGTACTCCCCCTCCCCCCCGAGACTGTAGCTCCGTCTGGCACATAGGATGTGAACCGCATAGCATAGTCAAGGATGACCAATATATATTGATGCCCACCAGCAGATTTGACCAGGTGACAAAGTAAGTCCATGGCAATTCTTTCAAAGGGCACTTCTATGATGGGTAATGGAACAAGGGGGCTTTAAAAGTGAAAAGTGAGGATGGTTAGCTGGCAGGTGGGACAGAACCTGAAATACTTTCGATTTTACGGTGACATCCTGGCCAATAGAACCTCTGCATGACCTGCTCTTGAGTTTATTCCACCCATAGATGGCCACCCAAGACATGTGAATGGACCATATCCAACACCCACTGTCTATAGTCCTGGTACAAATAACTGTTCCACTATCTTCTCCCTCTCTTTCATAACCCGGTACAAAAAGTCCCCACTCAACATAAAATAAGGAAAGTTGGTGTCAGCCACCGGCACCTGCACTTTACCATGATGGTTACATTATTGAACGCCTGCCTTAGAGTTAAGTACCTATGCCAGACCCAAAATTTTCGCCGTTCACTCCTAAATTAGGAATGTTGGTGTTTGAGGGCACTACCTTCTCATCACCCACAAGAACACAGAAAGAAAACTCATCAGACTCTGGGTGTGGTGATACTACTTTAGGGCTAACACATCTCTTATATAAACCACCAAGCCCTGTCCCCTTCCACACAGGTCCTCAAACAAAAAGTCCAGGGCTATCTTAATGGGGTGCAATAAGTCCAGGACCATGCTGACCTCCTTGAACACATTACCTTGGGCCATTTCAATGTCAACTCTGGCCACTGGATAGTATTTAGCATCCCCATGAATGCAGCAGAAGCCAAACTTCTACCTATAGATCAGATTCAGAAGAAGTGTGGCCCTTATGAGGGTAACCAAATTCCATGAGTCTAGCAGTCCTGTCACTTGCCAGCTATTCATTTTTACAGAACAAGCTTTCTGGGTGAACAGTTCATAGTGTAGTCAATGCAAGAAAGCGGACGGCACCGCTGTTACCGTGTTAAGGTCCGTGGCTGGCAGCAGGCGGAGAGCTCACATCCAGGACTCCCGGGTGCTTGACCTCGTAGCAAGACGAATGTAGTTTCCAAGAGAAAAAGGTCGCACTCTGTGGGACAATGATGAATGTTTATTGACACTGAATTACATGTCACGTCGGAGATGTGAAGGAGAGTGTGTCAAATGGCTGACTACGGCCGTTTCACGCTTTCTTGTGATTTCATTAAATCCTCTTTTACTGTGTCATAATTACGCAAGTAGGTATCCAAGACCAATTGCAATAAATCTTGCGAACATTTAAGTAGAATTTTCTCCCATTCCATTCTAAAGGAAGCATCACCTTTGAACTCAGAAATTTCCTTCCACACTCTCAATCCGCGGGGTACTCGTCCACAGTCTCTGTAGGACTTCAATGAATTATTGGTCCAAAATAACTTTGTTTCCCTCTCAGCCAGATTCATTAATTTAAATTCCAAAGCTTTAGTGCTTAAAGCCTGCACTTCATCACACGTTTCACACTCTTTGAAGTAATTATCAACATCCTCCCGACCAGCCTGTAAGCTCTGTCCCAGTGTAGCTGTATCCGCCTCCATGTCCAACGACATGGTTAAACTACTTCATGTGCTGCACATGAAGTAGTTTAACCATGTCGTTGGACATGGAGGCAGATACAGCTACACTGGGACAGAGCTTACAGGCTGGTCGGGAGGATGTTGATAATTACTTCAAAGAGTGTGAAACGTGTGATGAAGTGCAGGCTTTAAGCACTAAAGCTTTGGAATTTAAATTAATGAATCTGGCTGAGAGGGAAACAAAGTTATTTTGGACCAATAATTCATTGAAGTCCTACAGAGACTGTGGACGAGTACCCCGCGGATTGAGAGTGTGGAAGGAAATTTCTGAGTTCAAAGGTGATGCTTCCTTTAGAATGGAATGGAAGAAAATTCTACTTAAATGTTCGCAAGATTTATTGCAATTAGTCTTGGATACCAACTTGCGTAATTATGACACAGTAAAAGAGGATTTAATGAAATCACAAGAAAGCGTGAAACGGCCGTAGTCAGCCATTTGACACACTCTCCTTCACATCTCCGACGTGACATGTAATTCAGTGTCAATAAACATTCATCATTATCCCGCAGAGTGCGACCTTTTTCTCTTGGAAACTAGTTCATAGTGTAGGCCGGATAGTCATAGTATGAACAGTGCCGTCTCAGGCTAATATCCATCTGCTTGGATGTCAGGGGACAATAGACAGCTATATGGCCTGGGCCATGACATTTCCAGAATATTATATCGCCAGCTGGGACCATCGGCATTATCTCCTCTCACCTTTGAAACCCGGAAGCTCCATCCTCTGTTGGGACCCCCAGTATAGATTAGGCTGCTTCCCCAAAGAAACCTCGACCCCTTGATACCTCTTGACTAGAGATGAGCGACTTTGCCTTTTTCGGGTCAAGTCGGGTTTCATGAAACCTGACTTTCTCAAAAGTCGGGTCGAACGAAATCGGCCAATTATCATGAAAAGTCGAAGGCCGACTGAAATACGAAACCCAAAGCAAGTCAATGGGGAACCAAGGTCGGCAGGGAGTGGAGGACAGGAAACATACCTACAGTACCCATTTTAATGCCAAAAACATCAATTCTTATTACGCAAGCTTGTCAACCTTAATTTACTTTATAATAATAGTTAGGCATTGAAAACTGGGGGTTATTTGGCTAAAGTTGTGGGGGGGGTAGGGCTGGCTTCAGATTTTCGTGGGCCCTGGGCCATAGAGTGTCACTGGGCTCCTTTAACACATGCCACAATTCATGATCCTCTGATGCGGCAGAGAAATAGCGGTATAGTACAATGAAAAATACTTCACTTCTTACATCTCATGACTGATATCCATTTTAAATTCTCCAATAGCTCCAAAAACGGACAGTATATTACTCCATACAGTATTATGGCCACCGCATAGTGCGCTATAAAGAGTAATGAGGCCCATATATTTCTCCATACAGAATCATTGGTCCCATATAATGTTTGAAACAGTATATGATGAGCTTCACATAATGCTTCAGTATATGTTGGTCCCCATGGATGAAGCTCCACTGTGTTATGGGCCCAAATAATGCTCCATATATAATGGGCCCCATTTCTAATGCTCCAGTGCATAATGGGCCCTGTAAATGCTGCTCCAGTGTCTGATGTCCACCTTTGGAATGCTCCAGTGTATGGTGGGCCTCATATATCATTCTCCAGAGTATAGTGCTCCCCAAAAATATCTGTCCCAACATTGAAAACAATTAAATATGTCTCCTCGCTAGGGAATCCCTGTACTAGTCTGGACTCATCGTCGTCCCCATCATCTATCTCACTGCACTTGGCTGTTTAGGCAGAGGGCGTACAGACGTGATGTCATTGCGCTCTCTGATCAGACTATCACTATCAGGAAACGCGGAAGACGTCATGGCGGTGGAGCAAGGAGAGGTAAGTATTTCAACTTTGCAAGTGCTGTGATCCTGAGCAAGCAGGGGGGCACACTCCTTGGTGATGGCAGTGGCACAGGGCCCCTGTAATAGTATGGTGGTGTGTGGTGGTGTGTCTGACGGCGGGTGGGGGTGGTGGGGGTGGTGGGGGTGGGCCCACCGGCAGAGACACTTTTGCGTACTATGAGGGGTCCTGTGCCAGTGCCGTCGCCCATGAGTATGCCCCCCACCAGCTCAAGGAACCTGCACTTTCATCTGCACCTTCCTCTTTGTCACCGTGTAAGGTGGTATAGTATGCGGGAAGGGGAACCTGAGTTTCCTCTGGGTCAGATTCTGGCTGTGTAGATTGTGAGGGGAATGTAGTGGTCTGGGTCAATGTACCAGCAGAATCATCTAGCAGTGGCTGGGCATCAGGGCACTTGTGGCGTCCCCAGGAGTACGGTTGCCACAGTGGCATTACCTTCCTCCTAGGGAGTGTGATGTCAAGCTTGAGAGCAACGAAGGATCTCTCTAGCAGTTAAACCAACACACAACACAGTTCCAACTCCAGGCCAGCAGGGAGACCTCTGAACCTGACTGCTGAGGAGCTGCTCTCTGTGGTCGGGAGGAGGTAAGTTAGGGCAGTCAGTGAAGGGAAGGGGAAGTGTGTGGACGTGAGAAGGAGAGCTGGAGGATGAGCAGAGTTAAGGCTCACTCCTAGCTGGAGCGCATGGTTGGGATTCCAGTCTCCGAGTTTGTAGGGACACTGACAGTCCTGCAGCAGAAACCAGAGGAAGCAGCAGCTGTAAATGCTCTGTTCCCAAATAAGGCTCGGAGGCCCCAGCAGCGACATGTGTGAGCCAGAAGGAAAAGGCTATGGCTGCCTGCCATACGAGAAAGTTCCAAAAGAGAGTCAACAGGGGGAACTTCAGAGAACTCAGTACTGCGAGTACCTCAGATAAGCGCTAGAACGAAGGCCACACTACCTATCTGCAGAGAGAGAATTCCAAATTTGCTTCCAGGCTGACCAACTCCTTCTCCATCTGTACTCTGGGTCCTGAACGGCACTTACCAAGTACAGGTAAAGGAACTGCATGACTGTGTCTGTCATCTTTCTCCTGCGCCTGGCGCACGGCTCTGCTACATCCTGCACTGCACACCATCTATCAACTCTTTCATCTGCCCTATGACTACGGCCCTACCTGTGCAGGGCTTCTACATCTTAGCTGCACCACAACATCTGTCCCAGAGAAGCGACACTGCAGCGCGGGTCAATCTGATCAGAAACCACAGGTGGCGTCACGTATCATTCACCTATAAAAGTTATTCACCCCTTTGCATGGACGCCCAGGGCCACAGAATGGGTCATCACCACCAACGTGACACATCCCTCTGAGACACCGGCCCGGTACCGATTAACCCCACTGCCCTGGCTGGCCACCCACACTCCATGTCAGATTCATCTTGGACTGGGGAATTCATGATTTGACTTGATAACCCAGGCATGGCATGTGGGAAAGAGCTACATGGACTAATGTGAAGTGTGGCCTGCTGCATCATTCACTTTTGGTGGGGGTGAAGGACACAAGGAAAGGGGTTCTTCCTGACCAGAAGCCAGCACTTGACGACTCAGTGCTTGCATTTTTTGAAACCTCAGAAGAGGAGGGCATATTTGCTGGAGTCTGTTTCGGCAATGTAAGCCAAAACCAGTTCCTGATGCTCCATCTTTAAAAGCGGTTAACCCACTCCCAGAAAAGGTAGCCTTCCAGGCGTTCCGGAGCCAGACCATGACGCAGGCTCAACGCCTCCTGCCTTAGCTGCTATTGTGCTTTTGCCACTACCTGCAGATGCACCACCACCATCAGCACCAGCTGGCACCCCCACGCCCACATCCGCGGCCTCTTCCACCAAACTTCAAAATGTTGCAGAACATGAACCCAAAATAACATCAGATATATGGTACTGTATCAGAAGCATACAGCTCTATACAGTCAAAGGATGATTGTCAATCTCCCTATATATACCATCAAATAAAGTCCATGGAGCCTCATTTAAGAGTCTCAAACATGGGACTAGCCAGATCTTCCTCCAAGGAAGGACCCAGCCAAGGGGTGGCTCCTTTCGGAAACCACCATTACCACCATATTAAGTGGCCCTTTAAGTCAATATCCAGCTCTTTACGAGTTTACAGATATGACAAGGGAAATACCAAGGCCAGGTATCCATCCACAGACAGCTGTTTCGGGGTGTTGCCCCTCATCAGTGTGGAGTAGGATTCTGGCTAGGTGGGAGCAATGCCTAGTAGACCAACATCACGAAACAATCACTGACCTCAGGGAGACCAGTCTAAGAAAACACTGCGGCAGCCGGCAAAGGTGCTCAATCAGTGAAATTCTAGGTGCAATGATCCCTGGGAAATACGAATATGCAAATAAAGTCCGTGGAGCCTCATTTAAGAGTCTCAAACACGGGACTAGCCAGATCTTCCTCCAGGGAAGGACCCAGCCAAGGGGTGGCTCCTTTTGGAAACCACCATTACCACCATATTATTTGCATATTCGCATTTCACAAGTAGTGTTGAGCATTCCGATACTGCAAATATCAAGTATCGGCCGATATTCGCTGTATCGGAATTCCGATACCGAGTACCGATATTTTTTCAATATCGGATACCGGAATCGGAAGTTCCCATAATGCAATAAGCCACTGCTGTGGCTGTGATTGGCTGCTGAAATGATGTCATCATGATGCGCGGTCTGTGCCGACTGCGGGGGGTCTGTACAGGCCTGCCAGGGGCCTGTGCCGGCTGTCAGGAGCCTGTACGGGCCTGCCGGGGGCCTGGGACTATAAGTCCCATCGGGCGATGCCTGCTACAATGACAGTGATTGACACATTAGCCAATGATGGGACAGTAGTAGTCCCATCATCCGGCTAATGAGTTGAATGTAGAAAAAAAAAAAAAAAACACACATACTACATACATACTACATACTTACTTCATATATACTACATTCATACAACATGCATACATACTACATATATACTACATTCTTACAACATACATACATACTTCATATATATACTACATTCATACAACATACATACATACTACATATATGCTACATATATACTACATTCATACAACATACATACTACATACTTACTACTTACATACATACAACATAGATACAACATGCTACATACATGCTACATACATGCTACATACATGCTATATACATGCTACATACATGCTACATACATGCTTCATATATACTACATTCATACAACATGCATACATACTACATACATACTACATTCTTACAACATACATACATACTTCATATATGCTACATATATACTACATTCATACAACATACATACTACATACTTACTACTTACATACATACAACATAGATACAACATGCTACATACATGCTACATACATGCTACATACATGCTACATACATGCTACATACATGCTACATACATAGTACATACATGCTACATACATAGTACATACATGCTACATACATGCTACATACATGCTACATACATGCTACATACATAGTACATACATGCTACATACATGCTACATACATGCTACATACATGCTACATACATAGTACATACATAGTACATACATGCTAAATACATAGTACATACATGCTACATACATAGTACATACATGCTACATACATGCTATATACATGCTACATACATGCTTCATATATACTACATTCATACAACATGCATACATACTACATACATACTACATTCTTACAACATACATACATACTTCATATATGCTACATATATACTACATTCATACAACATACATACTACATACTTACTACTTACATACATACAACATAGATACAACATGCTACATACATGCTACATACATGCTACATACATGCTACATACATGCTACATACATGGTACATACATGCTACATACATGGTACATACATGCTACATACATGGTACATACATGCTACATACATAGTACATACATGCTACATACATAGTACATACATGCTACATACATAGTACATACATGCTTCATATATACTACATTCATACAACATGCATACATACTACATACATACTACATTCTTACAACATACATACATACTTCATATATGCTACATATATACTACATTCATACAACATACATACTACATACTTACTACTTACATACATACAACATAGATACAACATGCTACATACATGCTACATACATGCTACATACATAGTACATACATGCTACATACATGCTACATACATGGTACATACATGCTACATACATAGTACATACATGCTACATACATAGTACATACATAGTACATACATGCTACATACATGCTACATACATGGTACATACATGCTACATACATAGTACATACATGCTACATACATAGTACATACATGCTACATACATAGTACATACATGCTACATACATAGTACATACATGCTACATACATAGTACATACATGCTACATACATAGTACATACATGCTATCTACATGCTACATACATGCTTCATATATACTACATTCATACAACATGCATACATACTACATACATACTACATTCTTACAACATACATACATACTTCATATATGCTACATATATACTACATTCATACAACATACATACTACATACTTACTACTTACATACATACAACATAGATACAACATGCTACATACATGCTACATACATGCTACATACATGCTACATACATGCTACATACATGGTACATACATACTACATACATACAACATACAATACATTCATACAATACATATAGACATACAGTACATATAACATAGAGTACATACTCACCATCACTTGTCACTTTGATTCCCGAAGCCAGTGTCATCTATGAAAAAAATTAAAAACTAACAAACAAGCGATATACTCCCTGATCCGCAGAAATCCACGAGCGTCCCACGCCGATTTCCTGCACTGCATCACTGAGAGGTTATTATCGTTCACTGGTCTCACTTTATGGCAAAAGCTGCGTGGGAACTTTCTCACACAGCAATGCCAAAAGTGAGACTAGGGACTATTTTTTTTTACAGTGGCGGAGGAATACAGTGCGGAAGGATACCTACCTCCCGTCATTGTATCCTGGGGCCCCTAGAGAGCGGTCGCATCAGCTGATGCTGCTGTTCTCCACGGGAGATCGGCGTGGGACACTCATGGATTTCTGCGGATCAGGGAGTATATCGGGTTGTTTGTTATTTTCATATTTTTTCACAGTTGACACTGGCTTTGGGGAACAAAGTGACAAGTGATGGTGAGTATGTACTCTGTTATATGTACTGTATGTCTATAAGTATGTATTGTATGTATGTAGTATCTATGTTGTATGTATGTAGTATGTATGTAGTATGTACTATGTATGTATGTTGTATGAATGTAGTATATATGTACTTTGTATTGTATGAATGCTTGAATGTATTGTATGTAGTATGTATGTTGTATGTATGTTGTATGTAGTATGTATGTTGTATGTATGTTGTATGTCTGTAGCATGTATGTATGTTGTATGAATGTAGTATGTATGTATTATGTATGTAGTATGCATGCATGTTGTATGAATGTAGTATGTATGTTGCATGAAAGTAGTAAGTATGTATGTTTTTTTTTGTTTGTTTGTTTTTTTTTTTTTACATTCAACACATTAGCCAGATGATGGGACTACTACTGTCCCATCATTGGCTAATGTGTCAATCACTGTCATTGTAGCAGGCATCGCCCAATGGGACGTGTAGTCCCATCGGACGATGCCTGCACACACACAAGACCCCCGGCAGGCCCGTACAGACCCCCGACAGCCGGCACAGACCCCCGGCAGGCCCGTACAGACCCCCGACAGCCGGCACAGACCCCCGGCAGGCCCGTACAGACCCCCGGCAGCTGGCACAGGCCCCCGGCAGGCCCGTACAGACCCCTGACAGCCGGCACAGGCCCCCGGCAGGCCCATACAGACCCCCAGCAGCCGACACAGACCCCCGACAGGCCTGTACAGACCCCCGGTAGGCCCGCACAGACCCCGCCCGCACACACAGACACGCACAGTGTCCGCCTATGCACCGCCCACATTCTTCCCCCCTCCCGAACAGGATGTGCAAGGAAAGAAAGGGTTTTTTTTATTTCCGATATTTCTGTCCCATTGACTTGAATGGGACTTCCGGTATCGGAATCGGCGATACCCGATACTTTTTGGGTATCGATCCGATATTTCTCTATATCAGATGGTATCACTCAACACTAATCACAAGCGTAGAGCTGTATACACTAGTGTTGGGGTAATTTTTAAATGTACATCTAAATTGCAGGTGTAACCCACAGACTCTCACACGCTCAGGATGGATCACACCACAATATAACAAGAAGCTCTGCAAGAAATAATCACACATGTGGGCCAATTTTCCAGGTGTCAATGATACACTTAGAGTGGTGGGTGGAGGAGGAATTCCTGGCAGAAAGGGTACAGTATCACCAGATACCAGGTATATATAGCATAGTTTAAAAAAAAGTACGTCTATATATTCAGGAGTAGTGTTGAGCCATCCCGCTAGTGTTCCAGTTCGTTTTGGTTCGTCCAACACGAGGCAAGTTCGTCGAATGTTTGTCGAACGTTCGACGAACAACGTTGAACACCATTGAAAACAAAGGCAGGGAAACACAAACACATAGAAAACAATTACAAAACACCTTAAAAGGTGTCCCAAAGCAGACAAAATGCTCAGAATACAAAACTAACATATGGAAAACGGCAACTACATATAGAAAAGAGGTGGAGGAGTAAAAGGAGGAGGAGGAGACACCGATATAGGCATGTCATGCCCTTATGCAGTCAAGAAAGGCTGGAATAAAAATGTAAAATACCAAAAAACATTAAAAATCTGAAATCGAAGACAATCATATACCGTCGGACTTCCCACCATAAATTGGGCCAACTGCTGATCGTGCAGCGTTATTCCCACGAACCTCTGAACAGCGTCCATGAAGGCAAAGTGTTTGGTTTCCGGGGGCAGTATGGTTGCAAAGCTGAACCTTAAAGAAATGTCCAGAACGGCTTAATTCGACTCCACCCGGGAAACCTCAACCATGCCAGCTACAGAAAAGATTGACAGATTTCAAGCTTTGTTAATTCTGTGGGTGGTGGTGGATGTCTGTTTTTAGTTGTGCTAGCAATTTGTCAGCTTAATTCCGTTAGCGAACGAGACTCCGGCATGCCCCCGTGGTACGCGTCAAGCTTACTAGACGGACACGCGAGGCTCTGCTACGCGAGATCGAGCAATAACAGGTCTGTCATGCCCTTACATGTCCAGAAGACATAACTACTGTCAAAAGTGGAGAGCTGTGGAGAGCACCCAGAGTACAAAACTGACCCTGCAGGTGGGACTGAGAAGAATCTAGCCTCTGGTGATCCCTGGCCAGATAATGAATCATCTGGGTCAAATATTCCACCTTGTCACAGAGTGTACGAACTGGATCCATTGGTGAGGAAAAAATAAATATATCACCAGATGTAATGTGACACTGCTTACTACTCACAGACAGAACATGAAGCAGAGAAGTCAAAAGTTTTGGGGTCAGTAACAAGAGAACAGTTAGATAAGTTAGATAACCAAGGAAAAAATAAGGTGTATGTCAGGTCATGGTCCAAGGGTCAAAATACCAGGAGATAGTGGATCAAGCAAAAAGACAATGTAAGACAAAGGGCTAGTCTAAACATGCTCCAAAGGGTCAGGCAGCAGCAGATCAGAATTCAGAATAATAGAATCAGGTAAATACTCAACAGGAAGCACAAACTGTGCCTGGCAGGAATTAGGGGCAGACAGCTTAGTTAAATAGCTTGGGAAATGTTCAGAACACATACCACCTGTAAATAGTCCAGCACCTCCCAGTCACAAATTGGACAGCCAAGCTGTCAATCAAAGCACCGACATCTCAGCATGACCCAGTTTTCATAGGACAGCAGAACAATCACTCACTGAGTGGAAGAATTGTGAAAGATGCAGTTTTAAGGTGTGTGAAATTTCAATAAAATAATTCATTTAAGCAAATTTAGAATAAAATTCCAGTTCTAGATTTTAATAGCTATTTTATGTGCAAAGATGCTTGTTGCTTGTTTATAGAATAGTTTAATGAACATTAGATGATAGTAAAGAGTCATTACTTATATCCACAAAAAAGATAGTTTTATTGCAAATAAATAAAATCAAATTTTGAGATTGCCTACAAATTCTTTATCATCATACACGCTGGGATTTATCATCAGAAGGAGAATTTATTATCTATCAGCAAATTACACCTGAAAATAACTTCCCAGCAGTAATGAATAAAGATTAAATTGTGACATCAGGTTGTTTACTGTTATTTGACATCTGTGCAGGAACCAATTCGCATGAAGGAATTTTCAAGCTAATAAAGCCGAGGCTCACGGTAAACTGGCATTTCACTAGATACCAAAAACACCCATTAAAAGTTTAATTTGAAATAACAAAATACTTGTAGAAACACTACTAAATATGATTTCTATAGCTCATTTAAATGACCCAAATTCCTTTTTTAGTGTAATGGCTGTTGTATTAGTAGATGTCTTAGCATTCCAATGTTTATAGAAATTTCACCCAGTTAGGCCGGGGTCATACTAGAGAGGAATACGGACGAGTGAGAGGCATTAAAAGCACGCATTGCACACGGACCAATGATTCTCTATGGGTTTGCTCCCAACAGCCGTATATCTCTCGTCCCTATTCTACGGTCTGTGCCAATCACAGCATGCTGCAATTGTCAGCATACTACGCCCGTAGTATGCCAATGCAAGTCTATGGGTGCGCAAAAAATACGGGTTACACACGGACCACAGGTGTGACTTGCGAGAAATACGCAGGTCTTTTTGCTGGAGACAGGAAATGGTCCAATCCATCATCAGGAAGCCTAGACATGCAAATGAGCTCAAAAAGCACTCCAGCCATCCAGGAAGTACGCCTCCACGGAGTACAGCAGCATCATGGCGCCATATTTCCTAAATGTGGAGATGCTCATTGTACTGGTGCAGGAGCGGCCAGAACTCTGGGACCAACGTGATGCCCATTATGCGAACCGGGCAAGAAAGGAGGCGTCATGGAGGCGCATATGTCGCCATGATTTTGGTGATCGGTCACATGAGGAGCAGCAGAAACTGAGCAAGTAGAAGCCAAAAAATGATTAAAATGATAATACATAGAGAGAGCGTGATGTTCTTGAGGCTGTTCGCCTTGATTTGGGAATATAGTTAGCTGCCAAAAAAGTGACTAATTGAATAAAGACAGCACGCCTTTTCTATGCATTATCAAGTGAGTAGTCTATTTTCATCCTTTGACTTACCCAGTATAGCGCGGTGAAATATTTTTATTTTTTACAGACATGTAATGTGTCTGAAACGCATAAGGTAGCCTTGCCTGTCATGGTGGCTTATTAATATGATTTGAAAACATTACTAATAAATGTGAGTTTTATCTTTTTTTCTATAATTTTGTTGCTGGAGACCACCTCTTTTTTCCTGTGTATTCAAAATGTCTAATGTAGCAATTTTGTTATTGCATTATGTTCTTTTTTGATATGTGTGAAAATTGTATTTTTCAAAAATGTTCACATCTGCAAAAAGGCCAATTTGGCCCAGTGCTCCAGTTATCATATGGCACTAATATGTTTGAGTTTAAAAAAACAAAACAAAACAAAAAAAAGGCAAAAGTAAAAATTTGTCTACTACAGTTTACATCTCTATCTTAATTCTCAAAAACCGTGTCAGCATACTAACATACGCTTACCAATGCAATTAAACAGTCATACAATCATAAGGGGTAGAAATATATATATTTAGACACACATAAAACCAAAAATTCTAACATAGATACAGCATGCTCTTGCCAAGAAGTTTCCCCCTAAGGTGACATAAAGTAATTAGTGAGAATATCACGCACTTTGAGCCCAGAGAGCGGTCTACATTGAGGGTTGATAGGTGGTCTCACCCTACGCACATTGGCCGGCCTATGAAGAACCACACAGAATTTAACTACTTCATTAACATTTTGTTCATTCAGCTGAATTGCAGACTGGAGTACCCGCCATTTGGCATAAAGAATGCCAAAGGATCACTCCACCAGTCGCCGAGCACGTGATAGGCACAAGCTAAAAATTCTGCGCCTGTGGTCAAGGTTGCGCCGGGGATATGGCCTCATGACATTGTGTGTTAACTGAAACGCCTCATCTGCCACAAGGACATAAGGGACTGGTTCTTGAGTGGAGCCTGGTAGCTGGCGTGGTGGTGGTAGATCCAACTGGTTGGTGCGTAGCCGCTGAGCCATAATGGAAGTATTGAAAACTCTAGAGTCTCCCGTCCTTCCATAGGCCGCAATGTCAACAATTATAAACTTGTATTGAGGGTCGGCCAGAGCCAACAATACAACAGAAAAGTATTGTTTATAATTGAAGAATTGGGAGCCAGAGTTCGGCGGCTTACGCACCCGGATATGTTTGCCATCAAGGGCCCCAATACAATTAGGAAACTGGCATTCCTCCTCAAAGTTCCTTGATATCCTCAACCAGTCTTCCATCCTGGGCTCGGGCATGACGACTTGATGTAGTCTTGTCCAGATTTCAATACATGTTGACCTGACTATGGCAGAAATGGTAGATCTTCCAATGAGAAACTCATGGTGGAGGGCGGCATAAGACAGGCCAGTGGACAGGAAGCTGAAGAACAACAGAAAAGGAACATTTTAGAATGCAAAAATTAGAAAAAAAACAGGTACATACATACCAAACTTGTTAGGAATTCAGATCGACTAACACACATATTTGCTTGCACAATTACTAAGTGATATTCAGTTAATATTACACATAACATTCTGGTCTGTAAGTTGAAACATATGTGGACTAAGATGAGGGCATTAAACTTAGTCCAAGAAGCCAAAAATACATACTTTGCCCAACACATTATGAACATAGAGAATGTGGTTGTGTAGTACATACCGTAATGTGAGTAGAAGTCGCTCCTCTGCAGATATAGCTGTGCGCATCCTTGTGTCCTGAAAGGTTATCCCAGGGCGCACTGTCTCCAAGAGTCGATCAAATGTTGCAAGGCTCATGCGACAGTATTGGTAGAATTTTACAGGATGCTCACGCATAGAAGAATAGAGGCGGTGAAAATGACCTCTCGTGAGTCGTTGCCTCAAAAGTGGATGGACCCACATGCGTCTCCTCCTCCGCGGATCCACTATCACTGGGTATGGTTGGCAAAAGCGGCGTGACAAAAGCCAGTTGAAGAGACCCTGATCAGTTGTGTTGAAACTCAGACTGTTTGCCATGTTGCACATACAACACCAACACACCTAGTGAAGGCAAGGTCCCAAATGGACAGAATGGAGGCAGCCACCTGTTCCTGAGACAATAAATAGGGTGCAGGCTAATGATTTAAATAGTTAGTAGGCCTCAAAACCGTTAAATGTCCATTTTGCAAGGCTGCGAGAAAATCTCGCCATACGGATTACATATGGATGCTGACATGCGCAAAATACGCGACCACACCTTGCTTACGGATGACATGCAGAGCACTATTTAGGGGTCATTCATCCGTATTACGCATGTAAACTACGGACCGTATTTTGCGTCGGTTAGTGTGACCCCGGCCTTACTGTAGCTACAGTAAGTAATATCATGGTTCCACCCCTCAGGGTGCCTGGAATGCAGTTACTGACAGCTCGGCTGTCAAAGCCGTTATAGGGGCACGCTGAAGCTGTTAGTTCTTTGATGGACAGCATGGCCATCCAAACTGGTACAGGGGCATGCTGAGCTGTCAGTTTGTTGATTGACAGCTCGACTAGACAATCTGTGACTGGGAGGCGTCGACTGTCTCAGGTATTCACTATCCCTGTTAATTGCAATGCCTACTTAACTGAGCAGCTTCTCCCAGACCATTGCCAGATGTACATTAATTTTGTGATTTTTGTACTTTGTGCTCTCCTGTGCCTTGTGCTCTGTTTGCATTATCTGTTGCCTGACTTTGGACTTTATTCTGACCATCCAACTGCTTAACCCCTTCAGCTCTGTCCTCAGAACGTTACCTGGCTATGCTTTTGTCTCTTCCTTCTGTTTATGATATACCCTCCTGGCTTCTGACCTTGGACTCCTTGACCACTCCAACTCAAGGCTTGGCCTTGAGAAGTGACTAGCGCCACATTATGTATGGCAGCTACATTTTTCTTTTTCACTAGTATGGATCCTGCTCACACACTTTGTGACCAGGTGGTGAATTTGATGCAGTTGACTCAGGATCTGGCAAAGGATTGGCAGAGTCTGGAGTCTTCACAATATCAGTTGCAGGGTCAGATAAATAATTTGATGAAGATCTCCCATAGCCCCCCACTGCCGGCAGTGGCTGTGACGTCAGTACCCTCTGATGTACAGTTGGTCTCTCCCAAACCTGTTATATCCCTCCCTGATAAATTTTCAGGAGAGAAAGATCACTTTAGGATATTCAGGGAGAGCTGTAAGTAATTTTTTACCGTGCGCCCTTGGTCATCAGGGGAAGAGTTCCAGTGGGTGGGAATAATCGTGTCCCTACTGCGAGGGGGTCCTCAGACCTGGGCATTTTCTTTATCCCAACAAGCCCCAGAACAGTTTTCTGTTGATGCCTTTTTTGACAGTTTAGGTCTGATATATGATGTACTCAAAAGAATCCAATATGCAGAGGCTAAAATCATGAACCTAGCACAAGGGGGGGTCACACAGTTGAGGACTACTGTAATGACTTCCAGCAGTTGTCCACAGAAGTTCTATGGAACAATGCTGCTCTCAGGTGTCAGATCCAAAGAGACCTTTCCAGGATCCTCAAGGATGCTCTGGTCCTCTATGACGCCCCTTGTTCTCTGATGGAGGTCATGACTCAGGCCATACGAATGAACCGCAGAATGCGTGAGAGACATGGTGAACAGCAGGCCGCATGTACTACTCTCATAGAGCTGGTCTATTTACCCGAGGTTAGAGTTGCCAGTCTTCGAGTTGCGGAGAGAAGATGGAGAGAAGATCTTGGACTTTGTCTATACTGTGGTCTCTCTGGACATTTTAAGTATTTCCCAACTCGTCCTCAAGCTATCAAACCATCAGGAGAATGTCTGAGTCTGGGTGATGGCTGAGGAGGTCACCCAGACTCCCAGGTACCTTTTTTCTTCCTCTGATAAAGTACTGATAAATTTGATGATTGCCTTTGAGAACCAGGTGTTATCAACATTGGTGTTCATTGACTGTGTGTCTGCTGCTAACTTTAATGATTCGGAACTGGTTCAGAAGGTAGGCTTACGGACTGTTAGATTGGAAAGACCCATTCAAGCCATCGCCCTTGACAAGACATTGAGAGAGAGCAGCGGTGGATTTCACTCTCTAAGTGGTAGCTCTCCACTCTGAATCCATCTACTGTTTTGTGTTGGATAATTTACCTACTGGAGTTTCCATGGCTGCAGATTCACAATCCAGTTATTGATTGGTGTCAGAAGGAGATTGTGAAATGGTGCCCCAATAGCTACAAAAAAATGTCTAAAAAAATGTACAAATATGCTCCTCTAGTCTGGAGGGTCTTCCGAGGTACCTGAAGAACTTCAGAGATGTGTTTTCAGAAAAAAGGCAGAGATACTACCTCCCCATCATCCCTATTATTGTGCTATTGATATTTCTAGCGCCAAGTTGCCAAAAGCTCGCTTTACAAATTGTCGGGGCCTGAACGAGCCACTATGAAAGAATATGCTAACAAAAGTTTACAGAAGGGTCATATCCGTCCTTCCTCCTCCCCTAATGCTGCTGGATTTTACTTTGTTAAAAAGAAAGATTGCAGTCTCCGTCCTTGCCTTAATTTCAGAGAACTAAACAAGATCACGGTTAAAAATACTTACCCACTTCCACTCATCCTTGACCTATACAATCAGCTTCTGGGGGCCAGGGTGTTTTCTAAACTTGGTCTTAAAGGGCTTACAATTTGATATGCAACCAGAAGGGTGATGAGTGTAAAGCGGCTGTTTTAATGTCTGAGGGTCTTTTTGAAAACCTTGTCATGCCTTTTAGATTATCTAATCCAACTGCTGTGTTTCAAAATTTTATGAGTGATATTTTCTCAGATTGCATTGGAAGATTTGTTATGATTTACCTCGATGACATTTTAATTTTCTCGCCAGACTTGGACACTCACCAGGTACATGTCCGTGTTGTGTTACAGAGGCTAAGGGAGAACTCTATTTGCTAAATTAGAGAAATATGCTTTTTCTGTGCCAGAAATCTTTTTTGGGGTTTATCTTGTCAGCAGAAGGGTTCAACCTCGTGATCTTAAGGCTTGCAGCATTTTTTGGGAATCGCGAACTATTACTGAAAATTTATCAAGGGGTTTTCACAGATTGCTAAACCACTTACTGACCTTACATGGAAGGGGGCGAATCTCAAGGTTTGGTCAACGGGTGCTATCAGGACTTTTGAAAGATTAAGAGTGTTTTATGTCAGCACCCATTCTGATCCAACCTGATCTTCAAGAACCATTCGTTGTAGAGGTGAATGCTTTGGAGATCGGGGTGAGGGCAGTTTTATCGCAGGGGTCCAAAACTCTGACTAACCTGCATCCATGTGCTTTTCTTTCTAAACAATTTTCACTTTAGAAAAAAACACGGCACTTGATGACTGAGAGGGAGGTACAGAAGTAGGATATCCAATCCACTATAGATTATAGTAAAGACTTGGCACTCAAAAAGGAAAATTGAATTTGACAGTTCCTTTATTGTACAAAGCATCCAGTTAAAAAATTCTTGAACGTTTTCGGTCGTACAATCGACCTTCATCAGAAAAGGAAATTCACAGTTGATTTAACTATAATGAGTTTACAAGAAAAACAAAACATTGCAATCAGTAAATAACACAGTAATGAATTCAAATACACACAGCCGGACGCTTCAGATAAATACATTCTGTGAACGAAGATTTATAGAAACAACAATTTTTGACAAAGTGTCGGTAGAAAATTTTAATCACTACTGAAATGCGAATCCTGAGATACGGTTGAAAGTGAGTTCAGTGAAGAGCCACAGAGTCCATGGGCAGTGGTAAAGGGTCCATGCTATGATGGTTATTAAGGAACATAAAATATGCATGCCTTGAGGGATATAAAGAAGTCTGTGCATAAAAGTACTGAAAGAAGGATACTTAGAATATTTGTGGTCAGCTTGACTAATTGGTGCTTGTGCACCATAAGTGGAAGGTGGTAGCTGATTGAAGTGGGTGCCCAAACATATACCTGAAAGGAGCTGTAATGGAAAATTTCACATATCATTAGAGAGACAGCTGGCCTGTGGGGTAATATTCAGTACTGAAAGAGAATCACAAGTAACTTTAATAAGCAATAACAGCACGTAGTGATATTCGTGGTTTACCTATGAGTAGTCTGAAAAAGGAGAATAAGCCCATGTCAATCAATTAATACCTGAATATCTGGTCTAAAAGTTTGGAATAAGAGGCGTCTGGTAAGCAGCGGATACTGAAGGTAATAACTAAAGAAGATGAGATGACAAAATTGAAGTATCATTTTACTGACTCAGCTATGCAAATTAGGATGGGAAAAGAGCTACACAAAATGCAACACCCTTGTTTTAAGTAGAGGAACACTGGATTTCAGAATTGGGACTAGCAAAGGTCCTGGTAAAATGATCTGTAGGTCCATAAATGGAGCTAAGATTAGAAACAAGTAATCAACATTGGCAATGTAGCTGGTCGTGTTTTAATGGAGTTGTATCCACCAATTGTTTATAAGTGAAGTACCTGAGATTTAATTAGAAGATATGCCACATGTTTTTCATAGCAGGCTTGTGTCCCTGATATGGGCCTGGTACTAAAAGGAAAATAAACATGATATAAGGCAAAGAAGGCATGGGGATATACAGTGGCTGGTACTGTACGTGTTATGGAGCTAATAAGCTCACCTGTTTGAGGAAGTATGTCCTGCCCAGGTATGAGTGCCACGGGAGGAGGATGCACTGGTTAGAAAGGCACGTGAGTGCAGGGGAATAGCGCTGGAAAAACAGGTGAAATGCATCAACATAAGGAAGGAAGAAGTTAACAACTGAACAGTGAGCTGAGTCACTAGAATTTACCTGTGTCTGTGTCCGGGCGGGCGTGTGTACAGCTGCTGTAGGAGACGCTCAGTCCTGGTGGATACTTCCGGGTCTAAAAAGGGGGGAAGGAGCCAATCACAGACGCTGCAGAGCGGTCATGTGATGGAGTGGAGGAGGTGAAGAGAGAACACTACTGTATTCTTGTCTGCACTGCAGAGTGGAGTCTGCGCAGTAGGCTGCAGACTGAAGAGCGGTCACATGATCAGGGGACAAGCAAGAGGAGATGCCTGTATGATGACCATTGTTATCCATAAAAGGGGGGAGGTGGCGCCTGCACAGTAGACTGCAGACTGGGGACAGAAAAAAGAATGGGTCTGAGTCTTGCGCTGAAGTGGCAGCGCCAGAGACCTGCGCTGTGACACTGCAAAAGAGCCTCATGTGATTCTAATGAGTAAATAAAGGATTTTAAATTAAAGGGACAGAGTTTGCATTTTTTGGTAGGGCAGTTCTAGGGAAGAGAGTCGCTTTCTAATGTCAGGTTTGATTGACTGGACCTATTGAGAAAAAATATAATCAGTAATGATGAAGCTAAGTGGGAGAGACCACCTGTGAGAAAAAGCCCCAGAAAACGTCTTATATATGTAAATATTAAAGTGATGTGGTGGGTCAATTACCATCCTATGAGCCGGACGTGTCCAGAAAGAGTGGTGAGGTGACTCTAACGCAGTGTTTCTCAACTCCAGTCCTCAAGACCCACCAACAGGTCAAGTTTTCAGGATATCCTTAGCATTGCACAGGTGATTTCAACACCTTCTCAAGCATTAATTCCATCACCTGTGCAATACTAAGGAAATCCTGAAAACATGACCTATTGGTGGGTCTTGAGGACTGGAGTTGAGAAATATTGTTGTTCTTGTCATTAAAATGGAAAGGGAGGGGGAGATGTGTCTTCTTGGTCCTAATATTGGATTTATGCTGCGAGATGCGATCTCTAACAGCCTGTGTTGTCTCCCCCACATATGCCAAACCACAAGGGCATTTCATAACGTATATCACATGTGATGATTCACAGGTATAGAAACCATTGATGGGTATTCATTTACCTGTTTGTGGGTGAAAGTTTTTGGCCGTTTTGAACATTGCTACACTGGAGGCAATTGAGGCAGGGAAAGTGCCTAGTTTGGGTGTCTGGAGGAATGTTTGTTTAGGGACTATAATTCTGGAGCCAAGATCAGCTCTGACCAGCTTATCCTTAATATTCCTAGGATGGCGGAAACAGGAGAGGTGCGGAACCTGAAACTATAGGATGTTGGGGTAACTTTTGGTTAGTTCCAATGCTGTCTAATGGCAGACTGTGCCAATTGGGAAAAGGGGTGATATGTGCTGACAAAAGGTATACGTTTCGTGGTGTTTGTAGTCCTATGTGATGTTTTGTCATTTCTTGCTTTTGTGAGGACTGTCTTTGGATAACCCCTATCCATGAACTTGGTCTCCATCTCAGCTTTTCTCAGAGTTTTGATGGTAGTGTCCGAGACTATTCTATCAACTCTACTGAACTGAGATTTCGGTATTGAATTTTTAACCGCCGTGGATGGCAACTATTAAAATGTAATAAATTGTTCCTATCAGTAGGTTTGATGAATAGATCTACACTAAGGGAATCCTGTGTATCTTTGCAGATCAAGGTATCCAGGAAGTTGATTTTTGTCGAACTATATTGCAAAGTAAATTTCAGTTCAGGTAAGATATTATTTATGTGTTCATTGAATTGGATCAAGGTTTCAAGGGGGGGGGCATTCCAAAGGCAAAAGATGTCATCTATGAAATGTCACCATGTCAACGCATGTTGACAAAATGATGGATGATTGTAGACAAAATCATCCTCAAATACTGCCATATAGGCTACTGCAAAAGGGGTGCTACGTTTGCCTCTATCGCTGTGCCTTGTTGAATGTACCAGGTGTCCTCGAATAGGAAATAAGTTTCCTTGAGGAGAAGTTCCATCGGCACAAAAGTGTCTAACCTGGTAGTCTATACCAGCTTGCTGCAAAACTCTGTCTGTCGCCGCCAGGCCCTTCTCATGGGTGATAGATGTATACAAGCTCTGTACATCCCAATTAACCAGTAGTGTAGAAAGAGAAATTTGGCCCAATGAATGTATCATTTGGATAAACTCGCTGGTGTCAAGAAGGAATGACTTAGTTTTCTTTACTATGGGAGTGAGAATCCTCTCAAGCACAATCGATAGCGGTGACAAGACAGAATCTGTTAGTGACACAATCGGTCTACCTGGTGGTTTGTGGAGTCTTTTATGAATTTTTGGTAAGATATCAAAGATGGGCGTAATGGGGTCGGTTTTAATTAGAAAGTCTCTTAAATTTTTGTCAATTGTGCCTGTTTGGAGATGGATATAAAGGACAGATTTGATTTTGCCTGCCAAGTTATTGATTGGGTTGTGTGGAATGACCTTGTATATATCAGTATCACTAAGCTGTCTAAGGGCCTCCTCCAAATAGTCTGACCTGTTCATAACTACTGTTGCGCCCCCTTTATCTGCAGGTTTGATGACCAGTGATTTAACTGTGGATAATTGCTCAAGAGAAAGTTTCTCAGCCAGCGAAAAATTTGCCTGGAAGTGGAATTTACCCATGTCAATGTTACGAATGGTTTGATTGATATCTCTTTCTACCAAAGAAACAAAAGTTTCAATGGGTGGGTTGTCTATGGGTGGCTTAAAAGTACTAGGTATTTTGAGGTTCAAATCATGGAACTGAAGGAGTGTATGAGTTGTTTGTGGTGAAATCGTATGCTCAAGAGGTTTTTTCGCAAAATGGGCATGTAGCCGTAGATTGCGAAAAAAACCTTGAAGGTCCATACTCAATTCAAACGAATTGAATTTGTAAGTGGGACAAAATGACAAACCCTTTTGTAAAACAGCGAGCTGATGTGCAGACAAACTCCTAGAATGTATTTATCTGAAGCGTCCGGCTGTGTGTATTTGACTACATTACTGTGTTATTTACTGATTGCAATGTTTTTGTGTTTCTTGTAAACCCATTATAGTTAAATCAACTGTGAATTTCCTTTTCTGATGAAGGTCGATGTACGACCAAAAACGTTCAAGAATTTTTGAACTGGATGCTTGTACAATAAAGGAACTGTCAAATTCAATTTTCCCTTTTGAGTGCCAAGTCTTTACTATAAACAATTTTCACTGGCAGAGAGAGCCCAGCAAAATGACCTCCAGCAGGCCACAAATGTGCGTGTGTCTGCACAAACTGTTAGAAACCGACTCCATAAGGATGGGCTCAGGGCCCGACGTCCACAGATGAGGGCTGTGCTCACAGCCCAACACCTTGTGGCCTTCCAAAGAAATGCCACCCCACACCATTACTGAGCCACTGCCAAACTGGTCATGCTGAAGGATGTTGCAGGCAGCAGATCGCTCTCAATGGCATCTCCAGACTCTGTCACATCTGTCACATGTGCTCAATGTGAACCTGCTTTCATCTGTGAAGAGCACCGGTCGACAGTGGCGAATTTGCCAATCCTGGTGTTGTGTGGCAAATGCCAAGTATCCTGCACGGTGTTGGGCTGTGAGCACAACCCCCATCTGTGTATGTCGGGCACTCAGTCCATCCTCATGGAGTCAGTTTCTAACCGTTTGTGCAGACACATGCACATTTGTGGCCTGCTGGAGGTCATTTTGCAGGGCTCTGGCAGTGCTCCTCCTGTTCCTCCTTGCACAAAGGCTGAGGCAGCGGTCCTGTTGCTGGGTTGCTGCCCTCCTACAGCCCCCTCCACATCTCCTGGTGTACTGGCCTGTTTCCTGGTAGCACCTCCAGCCTCTGGACACTACGCTGACTGACACAGCAAACCTTCTTGCATTGATGTGCAATCCTGGATGAGCTGCACTACCTGAGCCACTTGTGTGGGTTGTAGAGTCTGTCTCATGCTACAACGAGTGTTAAAGCACAATCAACATTCAAAAGTGACCAAAACATCAGCCAGAAAGTATTGGCACTGAGATGTGGTCTGTGGTCCCCACCTGCAGAACCACTCCTTTATTGAGGGTGTCTTGATAATTGCCAATAATTTCTATCTGTTGTCTATTCCATTTGCACAGCAGCATGTGAAATTGATTGTCAATCAGTGTTGCTTCCTAAGTGGACAGTTTGATTTACTTGGAGTTATATTCTGTTGTTTAAGTGTTCCCTTTATTTTTTTGAGCAGTGTGTATATATTGTGAGGTAGCGCTGTTACTCAAGTAGGGGATACTCGCTTAGCCGCCACAAAACCAGATCCGGCACGGGTTTTCCATAAACAATCATAGTCCATGCGGTTTATTTAGCATCATAAACCCACAGCAGCAACATAAACTTCATAACATCAGCATAGAGTCCATGACAGAGTTCAGCTCTGTAAACCCTGTGGTCACACAGGTTATGCATACACAGGCTCTTCAGTCTCAGTTATCTCACCCACGTCAGGGTTTCCTCACAGTTCCTTTATCTCATGCTGCAGACGTCCATTCCCTCCAGAGAATCATCAGGCATGTACAGCCATTCAACACAGCATTCTTTGCTGTCAGGAAGACAGCCACATCTCTCCCAGACGGGGCCTTCCAAAATGGACCAACCAGGTACCTGCATTCATCTCATGTGACCTACCCTGGCCACCTTGGGTGGGTTTGTAGGTAACTGGGTCCACCCGTCTCCCCTGTCAGCGGGAGCGCTTCTTTCTTAAAGCACACATCAGCCACTTATCTTGGGCTGTCTTCTTAAAAGATTTTCTTCTCCTTCTGCACCTTATGCAAATTTCCAATACTGGACTAAGCGATAAAGTGATAAAGGCTCGGGCTGAGCCGAAGCGTCTTATTTGTATCGCTTCTACTGTGTGCTATATTCTTGTTTGGCTCCCACATGTAATAAAATGAACACTTATTTGCATCTAAATCTGTTTGAGTGTGCGGTGAATTAGACTAAATTTGCTCTCTTCCTGGACAGAAGACTCTGGCTTTACCACGGACACTTCCCTCACTACAGTTGACCCGACCGGGTGACTGTCTTCTTCCGTTCATTGCTCACCAACTTCACAAGATTTTATCTCTTCATGACCCTTTGCCAAGATGGAAACTGGCAGTTCCGTCTTATCACTCGCACTCACCTGCAGTAAGTCTTCGTCTAACTTCCTCTCCTGCCGAAGACCTTTTACTACCCCTCTGAGTTCTTCCCTCTCTTCCCTAAGGGTCTTGTTCACGTTTTGCCACATTGACAGGTGACCTCTGAGCTCCAAGACTTCTTTCTCGAGCCCCTCCACCCTGTGCTTGGCCATTTGTCTCAGGATCCTTTCTCGTTCGAGATGTTCTTCCACTGTCTCATTTATTTATCTGTATCTCATGATCTTTTTCTCTTTTGGCTAGCACGTGTCACACCACTACCTCTTTAATTATATTGTCAAAGGGTACCACTGGGTCAGTCCCACCAGTCGAGTAAACCCTCCAGTTACCATCCACCAATGTGTCTAGTCCAGACATCTCATCTTCCAGCCCACCATCCGTCATGTCACGAGACGTCAGATCCGTAAGTTGGGCAGATGTACTTCTTCTTCCGGTCAGTTCTACCTCTGACCTGTCCATGTCAGAAGGTGTCACCGTCTCAGTGTCTGCTGGCCCCACCGTTGAAACGTCTCCACCTTCCGGCCATACATCATTAAACAAAACAAAGTCCTGGCCCGTCTCCAAGGCATAGACTAAGGCTGGTTTCACATTTGCGTTTTTTTTCGCGGTATTTTAGCGCTAAATAGCGCATGCATTTTTTTTCCTATACTTTGCATGGGATGCGCTTATGTGCGCATACACATGCGTTTGTACGCGTTTTTCCGCGCATGCGTTTTTTTGCGGTATGCGCTCGGGCGCACAAAATGCAACCTGTTGCATTTTTTGGGCGTCCGACTTGCCTCAAAAAAACGCATGCGTGCGCAATGCGTTTTTATACAGCAAGACACCCATTATAAGTCTATGGTGAGCATATGTGCGCATTGGCATGCTTATGTATGCGTTTTTTTGCACATGCATTTTTTTTTTTACCATTAGTTTAGACAATGGAATTTAGGGGTTTGGGTTAGAGTTAGGGTTAGTTAAGGGGGTTTAGGGTTAGGGTTAGGGTTAGGGTCAGGGTTAGGGTTAGGGTCAGGGTTAGGGTTAGGGTTAGTAAAGTCATGGTTTGGGTTAGTGTGAGGGGCCACCTAATGTTTGGAAAAAATGCAAACGCGGTAAAAACGCACTAAAAACGCATACAAACGCATAAAAACGCTGTGTTTTTTTCATGCATGCTCATATAAATGCTTGAAAAAAAACGCAGCAGTTGTATGCTTTTGTATGCGTTTTTTCAATGCGTTTTTTTGCGGGAAAAACGCGCTGCAAAAAAAAGCAAGTGTGAAACTAGCCTAAGTCCCGTGGTATCCCGCCCCCTTGGCACTCACCACCTTTGGTCCCCTCGAACATTATTCTGTCTACGGCATAGTTCACCGTGACCCCGTGTTTACAGCAAACCCTGACGTTTTTCTCGGCCAGAGAGAAAACGAGAGGAGTTCCTGTCAGTCACCTGACTCTGAGTCCAGTCTACCAGAGACTCCTTCCCGGTGCAGCATCACGGTACACACCTGTGGCCCGTCATTATCCGGAAAATACATGCTGCACTCCTCAAAAGACATATACACACACACTGCGGTTCCCCAGACATACCCACTGAGGCAACCAATGCTGCCATTTCATCTTTTGACACACTGGCCCCTTTCTGGACCACCCAATTTAGGTCACCGCCCCCTTCTGGGACTCCACCCCTTTTTTGGTTACCACCCCGATTTGGGTCACCACCCCCCTCTGGGACTCCATCCTCTTTTGGGCTATCACCCCGATTTGGGTCACCGCCCCCTTTCGGGATTTTCCCATGCCCGTTATACTGGTCTTCTCAGACAGTTCACACCACACAGTTTATGTCTCTTACGATACCACATAAGTCCTTGTTGGCACCACCACAGCTCCTGCTGTCACCGATCATCGACACCACCGGCTGCCATTCACACACAGCTGCTGGTGTCCTCTTCGTAACCCTGCCGAGCTACAGGAAGCCGCTTGTCTCCTTCGTAACCCCGCCGAGTTACAGGAAGCCGCTTGTCACCTTCTTGACTCTCACTGAGCCACCACAGGCTGAGTTGAGAAAAGAAAAAAAAGCACACCACACAAAACTCACGTGTCATGTCTGTGTGCTATTCAGGACATCCGTCTCCTCTCCTGAGACCATCCAACACACAGGGTGCACCGGGTGCTATTCAGGGAGCTGACCCTCCTCCCACGGTTTCCCAACACACCGGCCTCACCAGGTCCAGGAGCTCAGCGGGTGCTCTTCAGGACATTCGTCTCGGCCTGAGACTACCCAACACTCACGCCTCACCAGGTCCAAGGTCATACCACATGCCCCAGGGATCCAATTCTTCTCCCAGAACCTCCCAACACTGACCCTCCAGAACCTTTGCTCACTGAATCCTCCAGGTACACAGTCTTTCTCACTGACCTGCTGTCAGTATATCACACGGCTTTTACAACCGTCAGCTCTCCCGGCTCAGCTTTGCCAGCACTGCACCATGTGCTTTTTGGAAACCGTTGCCCTTAGCAACCAAATTTTGCAGTCCTCTTCCGTTGCTCCTAGCAACAAGGCTACAACAATGCCCTTTGCATTTCTCCATGAATTGTGAGGTAGCGCTGTTATTCAAGTAGGAGATACCAGATCCGGCACGGGTTTTCCATAAACAATCATAGTCCATGCGGTTTATTTAGCATCATAAACCAACAGCAGCAACATAAACTTCATAACATCAGTATAGAGTCCATGACAGAGTTCAGCTCTGTTAACCCTGTGGTCACACAGGTTATGCATAAACAGGCTCTTCAGCCTCAGTTATCTCACCCACGTCAGGGTTTCCTCACAGTTCCTTCATCTCATGCTGCAGACGTCCATTCCCTCCAGGGAATCATCATGCATGTACAGCCATTCAACACAGCGTTCCTTGTTGTCAGGAAGACAGCCACATCTCTCCAAGATGGGGCCTTCCAAAACGGACCAACCAGGTCCCTGCATTCTTCTCATGTGACCTACCCTGGCCACCTTATATGGTCCGTAGCCACGCCCACTGGGTCACATGGCTATGACCTCATCACAGGTCCTTGAACCATTCACACACTTTTATCACAACATTCTCAAACACACCCCCTGGGTGGGTTTGTAGGTAACTGGGTCGCCCGTCTCCCCAGTTACCTGGAGACTTCTCCCTGACACATTGAAACAACACCTCAACAATATCATTGCTGATCAACACACACACAAGTCTCCATCTCAAAGCCACCCACTCATCCTCTCTCTTGGGACATCCACACAGCGCCCCCTAGCGGACACAGTGGTCACTGCACCACTAAATATATATATATATATATATATATATATATATATATTCAAACAATGTGAAAAACATATAGCCAGCTCACCATAAAGGAGTTCCTCTTGATGCAATAATCAGTGTTCACCCTATACTTTGCATGGATCCAGGCAGGGAGTATGCCCCAACAAATAGAAATATGAGGAAATTGGGATGCAGCAAAAGGATGAAAGTTTTTATTAAACTTTATTAATCCATTATGTCATAAAAAGTATGAGGAACTCCAATCAATTAGTAGCATTCCAGCAAGGGACTACATGTTTCAGCACTATGTGCCTTCCTCACGGTCCTATTTGAACTGAGCTCCAACACTAGCAATATATCCTCCTTTGTGGAACATATTCAAATGACCCTTAATTAAAAACAGTGGAACAAACCAATTAAAAACATCTGAGTAGATGGTTGAAACTCAGTTCAAAAATGTTGCCAGAAAAATACCTATATTGAACATGTTTTATACATAGACTAATAATATAAACATTTAGTAATGAATCAACATGTAGTCCCTTGCTGGAATGCTACTAATTTTTATGACATAATGGATTAATAAAGAAGAAGTTTTTACAAATCTGGTGAACTTTCTTCCTTTTGCTGGATCCCAATTTCCTCATATATATATATAATCACCATGCTATACTGAGATAAAAGCAGGGTATAAGAAACTGGCGTGCCCTCAGAATTTGTCAAACCTTTTTAGGTTGTACTTACTTGTACTACTATAGGTGATGCAGTGTGCAGAGAGGATCAATGGGATATCGAATGTAGTATTTAGTTGACTGATGGAGCTGCTGAAATAGTATATATACACATGAATCACTGCACTGCACTAGAGCTTGAAAAGATAGCATGTATAGCTGAAAAAAAAAAATATATATAAAGACTCTAAGGGCACCACACATTGCTGTTATACACTTACTTGTATTAACGTTGGTGGTACAGCGTGCTAGCAAGGTCCATGAGGTGTGAGAGGTAATAACCAGTGGCCCGGAGAGGCTGCGTGCAGGCGCAGAGAGCCGAGATTGTCAGAGGTCAGGGAAAGCTTACCGCACAAAGTGCTGCTTTAGGGAGACCGCTGACAGGCACAGAGGTACGCCAGCATCTCGCGCACTCCGGCCAGAAGCGACGCTGAGAATGTGGCATGATAGGGAGGGGTGGAGCTAGCGTAACATCATTGGGTTGCAGGGACCGGTGTGCAAAACGGGCAATTGCCAGCGCGTTTTGAGAGGTATCGCCTATCTTCGTCAGGGCTGTACCCCCAGCTGGTAGCCAGTCCTTTTATAGCTCACTCCCTCATCAATCAATTGGTCGCACACACCCCTAATTAATTACAAACATGCTGCAATTAGAGGTCACAGAATGGGATTGTGTAAAGTGTGCAGTGATGGCTATATTAAGTAGAGCGTCCTGTACATAGAATGTTACTTCAGATGCTTTGCCGAACAATGTTGCCAATAAAATCGCAATACACTCAAATTTCTAAATATATATATATATATATATATATATATATATATATATATATATACACATATATACATCTTCATTTATTCCAGATAGTTAGATGGGCATCAACAATATAAAAAATGGGGTGGTGAAAAAATGTAATTATTAAAACCTAAATAATTTATTAATATTATTCTAAAAACATGTATTTGCATCTGGGTGTATAAAGTTTGAGGAACGTAGAAAAATCACAAATATAGGAAAATCAAAAATAAATAAAAAATAAAAGATTTTATTAATTAATTTTAAGAATTGGATCTATAAAATCTTTTCAAAAAGTGTTTTCAAATTTTTTTATGGCAGAAAGGTATAAAAAAGGATATGAAAACAATGAAACATTGATGATACCTACTATAAAATTAACTTTTAAAACTAAATCAATCTAATATACAGTTGTGGCCAAAAGTATAGACACCCCTGCAATTCTGTCAGATAATACTCAGTTTCTTCCTGAAAATGATTGCAAACACAAATTCTTTGGTATTATTATCTTCATTTAATTTGTCTTAAATGAAAAAACACAAAAAGAATTGTCCTAAAGCCAAATTGGATATAATTCCACACCAAACATAAAAAAGAGGGTGGACAAAAGTATTGGCACTGTTCGAAAAATCATGTGATGCTTCTCTGAGGCTGGTTTCACATTCGCGCTTTTTAAGCGCACGCACGGCCGGGGGTAGCTCCGCCCCCGAGCCGGCTCTCTGCCCGGCGTGCCCGCCCCTTCCTTGTAGCGCCGCCTCCTAGCGCACAGCGGCGCCTGCGATCGGCGCACCCTATCTTTAGCATAGGGTGCGCAGATCGTGCGCAGGCCGTGCGCTAGTTGCGCTTTGACCTGCGCTGCGCACTTTTGACGGTGCGCCGTGCGCGCCAAAATCCGAAAAGTTTGATTTTGGCGCGCACGGCGCACCGTCAAAAGTGCACAGCGCAGGTCAAAGCGCAACTAGCGCACGGCCTGCGCACGATCTGCGCACCCTATGCTAAAGATAGGGTGCGCCGATCGCAGGCGCCGCTGTGCGCTAGGAGGCGGCGCTACAAGGAAGGGGCGGGCACGCCGGGCAGAGAGCCGGCTCGGGGGCGGAGCTACCCCCGGCCGTGCGTGCGCTTAAAAAGCGCGAATGTGAAACCAGCCTAATTTGTGTAATTAACAGCACCTGTAACTTACCTGTGGCACCTAACAGGTGTTGGCAATAACTAAATCACACTTACAGCCAGTTGACATGGATTAAAGTTGACTCAACCTCTGTCCTGTGTCCTTGAGTGTACCACATTGAGCATGGAGAAAAGAAAGAAGACCAAAGAACTGTCTGAGGACTTGAGAAACCAAATTGTGAGGAAGCATGAGCAGTCTCAAGGCTCCAAGTCCATCTCCAAACACCTGAATGTTCCTGTGTCTACCGTGCGCAGTGTCATCAAGAAATTTAAAGCCCATGGCACTGTGGCTAACCTCCCTAGATGTGGACGGAAAAGAAAAATTGACAAGAGATTTCAACGTAAGATTGTGCGGATGTTGGATAAAGAACTTCAACTAACATCCAAATAAGTTCAAGCTGCCCTGTAGTCCGAGGGTACAACAGTGTCAACCCGTACTATCCGTCAGCGTCTGAATGAAAAGGGACTGTATGGTAGGAGACCCAGGAAGACCCCACTTCTTACCCTGAGACATAAAAAAGCCAGGCTGGAGTTTGCCAAATCTTACCTGAAAAAGCCTAAAACGTTTTGGAAGAATGTTCTCTGGTCAGATGAGACAAAAGTAGAGCTTTTTGGGCAAAGGCATCAATATAGAGTTTAAAGGAGAAAAAAAGAGACATTCAAAGAAAAGAACACGGTCCCTACAGTCAAACATGGCGGAGGTTCCCTGATGTTTTGGGGTTGCTTTGCTGCCTCTGGCACTGGACTGCTTGACCATGTGCATGGCATTAAGAAGTCTGAAGACTACCAACAAATTTTGCAGCATAATGTAGGGCCCAGTGTGAGAAAGCTGGGTCTCCCTCAGAGGTCATGGGTCTTACAGCAGGACAATGACCCAAAACACACTTCAAAAAGCACTAGAAAATGGTTTGAGAGAAAGCACTGGAGACTTCTAAGGTGGCCAGCAATGAGTCCAGACCTGAATCCCATAGAACACCTGTGGAGAGATCTAAAAATGGTAGTTTGGAGAAGGCACCCTTCTAATATCAGGGACCTGGAGCAGTTTGCCAAAGAAGAATGGTCTAAAATTCCAGCAGAGCTTTGTAAGAAACTCATTGATGGTTACCGGAAGCGGTTGGTCGCAGTTATTTTGGCTAAAGGTTGTGCAACCAAGTATTAGGCTGAGGGTGCCAATACTTTTGTCTGGCCCATTTTTTGGAGTTTTGAGTGAAATGATCAATGTTTTGCTTTTTGCTTCATTCTCTTTTGTGTTTTTTCATTTAAGACAAATTAAATGAAGATAATAATACCAAAGAATTTGTATTTGCAATCATTTTAAGGAAAAAACTGAGTATTATCTGACAAAATTGCAGGGGTGTCAATACTTTTGGCCACAACTGATTCTACATAATGGGATATATTGGCAGTAAGGCAATTTATACCCTATATAATAGGTCTACCAGGGGGATTAGTTGTATCTTTATGAATTTTTGGAATATGGTAAAAAATTGCTACGGGTGGAGTTTTGTTATTGTCAGTATTCCGGGTTTTCTAAATCACCTTGTGAATGAATTTGCCCTTTGTTAAGATGGAGGTTGCTGTGTTTGTGTGCCCTACTTCCTGTTCATGTGTATAAAACCAGCTCAGGTGCTGCCTTTCCTTGCTGGAGCTGTGCTGCTGGTTTCTGAGTGTGCTTCTGCTGTGGCTCTGGATATTCCCTGTTCTCTGTAGGAAAGCTGCACTCATCTTTGGAACTTAACCCTTGGTTCATGGTAGCTGGTAAGAACTGTGTTCCTGAACTGTGTGGTTCTTAACCCTTCACTGTTCCCCAATGAGAGCAGTCGGAACTGTCACCTACTGTATGCCTTAACGTGAACCTGTTTCTGGACTCACCTGTGTTAATGCCGCTCCAGGGATCAACTTGTGAATCAGCTTTTGGACTTTCCTGTGCTCTTGCTGCGTCTGGGATTTATCTATAGACTTGTTCTGGATTTCCCTGTGCTTGCTACATACCTGATTGGACTCTCTCTGCATCACTACGTTGTGAACTGCGCCACATCACCTGAGTGTTACACTCACCTTGGATCACATGTTTATGAGGACCCTGTTTTGGGAACTTTACTGAATTGCTATATAGCTTTAGGACTTGTCTCATTTTAGGTTATCAGCATATTGTTTTTGGGTGTCACTGCTGTTATAAAATACACTATTTGCACTAAAGTAACCCGCTTCTGTCTGTTCATTGCCCCACGCTATCAGAATCCTCGAGTTCCTACAATAGTATTACAGGATACTCCAGCCAAAAGAGGATTCTGCTGGGGCAATGTCACAGTCACAAGCAGACAAGATGTTTTCTATGATTAACTCCTTGCAGCAGGAGGTGGGGGCTTTACAAAATAAGCTCAGAGACTTGGAGTCCCAGGTGGACCACAATGCACAGGTGTTTGGTCAGGCTCTTCAAGATGTACGTACCAGGACAGAAGTCCAGGAGGCCTTACCTACTGAGCGTATACCGTCCCCCAGTATGCCCAAGTTGCCCCCATTCCTGTTTAATGGTGACCGAAGTCAATTTCGTGGGTTTGTTAATCAATGCATATTATTTTTTGATGTACATGCCTCTTACTACCGGTCTGATAGATCTAAGGTTTTATGTATTATTATGTTGTTGACATCGCGGGCTCTGGCTTGGGCAAATCCTATGGTTGAAAGTCACGATACCCGCCTAAATAATTTGGATGATTTTCTGACATCTATGGCGCAAATGTTCGACGATCCCAACCGCCGTGCCACTGCTGAATCTGCCCTGCTGTCATTACGCCAGGGGAAGCGCTCAGTCATAGAATATGTTACTGAATTTAAGAGGTTAGTGGTGGATACCAACTGGGACAACAATGCTTTATTGCCAATTTTTAGGAAAGGTTTATCCAGTGCAATCAAGGATGAGCTAGCTCGTTCCGAGTCCCCGCAGGAGTTCGAGTCGTTTTTACAACACTGTGTGCGTATTGACATTCGCCTAACTGAACGCAGACAAGAGAAATGGGCAGCTGTAAATCGCATTGCTAATTTTTCTCTTCCATCTAGGGAAACTACAGGCAAGAACCCGCTGGAGACAGAGGAGGTGCCTATGCAAGTGGACTCGCTACAAAGACGTGAGAATAATGAACGCCGGGAATACCGTTTCCGTGAACGATTATGTTTTTATTGCGGTCAATCAGACCATTTCCTCATTAATTGTCCTAAATGTCCCAGGCGACCTAACAAGGTGTTAGCGGCAGTAGGGGATTATGACAATACGGACGCTGAGTCTGAAGTTTCGGAGACCAGTCTACACCTAGACGCTGTGTTTCCCCCAACATTGATGTCGACTTCCCCTAAAGATCAAGGGGAAAAATATTCACATTGTTCTCTTCCTATTCAGATTCTGTGGGAAGGTCAGTGGATACCAAGTTCTGCCATGATAGACTCTGGAGCAGGTGGGAATTTCATGGATTCTTCTTTTGCCAGGAAACATGGTATAAGGACACAACTATGAGCTTCGCCAGTCACCATGGAAACGGTGGATGGTTCCCCATTAACTTCTGGACCAGTAGACCGGGAAACGGTGCTCCTGGAGTGTAAGATGGAACCAGACCATCAGGAAACCCTTTCATTTATGCTAATATCTTCTCCTCATTTTCCTATAATTTTAGGAATTCCCTGGCTACGGTCGCAAAATCCAAACATCAATTGGGAAACCAAGGAGATATCCTTCCCCTCGAAGGGTAGTCCTACCATCTGTCCAACAGTCACGGTTCCAGTTACCCGGGACATGGAAGAGGCAATACAGGTACCCACTCTCCCTCTGGTTTACCAGGAATTCGCAGACGTTTGTGACAAAAAGAAGGCAGACCAACTCCCACCACATAGACCATATGACTGCCCCATAGAATTGCTTCCTGGGGCAGCGATCCCTTTCGGCTATGTTTACCCGCTGGCAGCTCCAGAACTAAAAACATTACGAGAGTATATAGATGAGAACCTAGCCAAGGGGTTTATCCGACCATCCTCTTCACCAGCGGGAGCCCCAATATTCTTTGTAAAGAAGAAAGATGGGACTCTAAGACCCTGCATTGACTACCGGGAGCTAAATAAGGTAACCATTCGTAACAGGTATCCGTTGCCGCTAATTCCTGAAATGTTGGAAAGAGTTCGTCAAGCCAAGGTGTTTACCAAATTAGACCTTCGTGGGGCATATAATTTACTCCGTATACGTCCCGGAGATGAATGGAAGACGGCTTTTAGATGCCGGTATGGACATTTTGAATATTTAGTGATGCCATTCGGACTGTGTAACGCTCCTGCTGCTTTTCAACACTTAGCCAATGATATCTTCAGGGATTTATTGGACCATTATGTGGTAATTTACCTGGATGACATCTTAATCTTCTCTGATTCTCTACAGGAACATCAGGAACATGTCAAGACCGTGCTCAGACGTTTAAGAGAGAATTATTTATACATCAAACTCGAAAAATGTGAGTTTCATTGCTCCGAAATTCAATTTCTGGGCTATATTATTTCTCCCCAGGGATTGAACATGGAATCCAGCAAGATCCAGGCAATCATAGACTGGCCGGTACCAGGAAACATCAAAGAGGTACAACGATTTATTGGTTTTGCAAATTTTTATAGACGTTTTATCCGGAATTTTTCGGAAATTGTCCGTCCCATCACTCTCCTTACTAAGAAGGGGAAGAAGTTTGTATGGTCTTCGCAAGCCCAGGAAGCCTTTGACCGCCTCAAGGTTTGTTTTACCACGGCTCCGATATTAATGCATCCGGATCCTGCACTGCCTTTCATCGTGGAGGTGGACGCTTCTGACTGTGCACTGGGAGCTATCCTCTCACAACGAACCGGAGACAAAGGTTTGCTGCACCCGTGTGCCTTCTTTTCGCGCAGGTTATCTTCTGCTGAACTAAATTATGACATTGCAGATAAGAAACTTTTAGCAATCATTTCCGCCTTTAAAGAATGGAGACACCATTTGCAGGGAGCAACTCAACAGGTAGTAGTGCTTACAGATCATCGTAATTTGGAATTTCTTAAATCCGCCAGGTGTCTTTCTCCCCGACAAGCTAGGTGGAGTTTGTTCTTGAACCAGTTTGATTTTATTATCTCGTACCGCCCAGGTTCACGTAATGGGAAGGCCGATGCATTATCCCGAATCCACACGGTGGACTCCGTGCCTGGGACCCCGTCTAAGACCATCTTGTCTGATGCCAATTTCATAGGAGTGCTCCAGGACCGGGACTTGTGGGAGGAGATCAAGCTGGCCTATGACGGTGATGCATTTCTTGCTGCTCCACCTGACAACGTGAATCTTGTCTTTCAGAATGGTGTGTGGCTTAGAGATTGACGTATTTACGTCCCAGAGGCTGTGAGACTTCGAATCCTCAAATTGGTCCATGACTCCGTATTGGCTGGTCATAGGGGGGTACAGAAGACTCAGGAATTTTTAAGTCGTTTTTTCTGGTGGCCTACCTGCTTAAACGATGTGAATGAGTATGTCCGCTCTTGTGAGGTTTGTGCCCGGTACAAAGTTCCTCGTGTTTCACCTACTGGTCTTCTCAAACCACTACCCGTACCATCTCGCCCTTGGGGGTCTATTTCGATGGATTTTATTGTGGAATTACCCACCTCTGGCAGTAAAAACACTATTTTGGTGGTAGTGGACCGTTTAACAAAGGCGGCCCATTTTATTCCTTGTACCGGTCTCCCCTCAGCTACAGAGACAGTGGATCTGGTTATCCAGAACGTTTTCCGGCTGCATGGGGTACCAGATGAGATCATCTCTGACAGGGGAATACAGTTTACCTCTAGGTTTTGGAAAGAATTTTGCTCTGCGCTCCACATTAATGTTTGCTTGTCTTCTGCATACCATCCTCAGACCAACGGGCAGACCGAACGTACCAATCAAACCTTGGAGCAATATCTACGCTGCTACGTCAGTCATTTGCAGGATGACTGGCTGAAGCTACTTCCTTTAGCGGAATTTTCGTACAACAACTCACAGAGCAGTTCCACGAAGGTAACTCCTTTTTTTGCCAATCTGGGATATCATCCAAATATTCTCCCTAGGTCTCCGGTTGTCTCTTCGGTACCGGCGGTTCACGACAGAGTGGAGCTGTTGCAACGTAATCTTGAAGTTTTGAAGGACTCCCTGACTGTAGCACAGGAGCGTTACAAGAAGTCAGCTGATAGGTTCCGGAAACCAGCACCTTTGTATAAGGTAGGAGACTCGGTTTGGTTGTCTACCAAGAATCTAAGGTTGGGTGTTCCTTCGCAGAAACTGGGACAGAAGTTCATCGGTCCATTCAAAATTACCGGGATTGTGAGCTCCGTTGCTTGTCGGCTGAAGCTACCACGAACTATAAAGGTACACCCAGTATTTTATGTTTCTTTATTAAAACCGGTTTCTCCTAACAAGTTTCAGGGACGTATCGTACCTCCCCCTCCACCAGTGTTGGTGAATGGCGAAGAACAATTTGTGGTCCAGGACATTATTGATTCAAGACTTCATCGAAACCGGCTTCAGTATCTAGTTAGATGGCAGGGTTACTCTCCTGAAGATGATTCCTGGGAACCAGTAAGTAACATCAATGCTCCCCTGAAGGTTGCTCAGTTTCATCGGAGATACCCAGACAAACCTGGTCCGGGATCGTCCTGAGGCCGTTTCTAGGGGGGGAGTAATGTCAGTATTCCGGGTTTTCTAAATCACCTTGTGAATGAATTTGCCCTTTGTTAAGATGGAGGTTGCTGTGTTTGTGTGCCCTACTTCCTGTTTATGTGTATAAAACCAGCTCAGGTGCTGCCTTTCCTTGCTGGAGTATTCTGCTTCCTTCAGCTGTGCTGCTGGTTTCTGAGTGTGCTTCTGCTGTGGCTCTGGACATTCCCTGTTCTCTGTAGGAAAGCTGCACTCATCTTTGGAACTTAACCCTTGGTTCATGGTAGCTGGTAAGAACTGTGTTCCTGAACTGTGTGGTTCTTAACCCTTCACTGTTCCCCAATGAGAGCAGTCAGAACTGTCACCTACTGTATGCCTTAACGTGAACCTGTTTCTGGACTCACCTGTGTTAATGCCGCTCCAGGGATCAACTTGTGAATCAGCTTTTGGACTTTCCTGTGCTCTTGCTGCGTCTGGGATTTATCTATAGACTTGTTCTGGACTTCCCTGTGCTTGCTACATACCTGATTGGACTCTCTCTGCATCACTACGTTGTGAACTGCGCCACATCACCTGAGTGTTACACTCACCTTGGATCACATGTTTATGAGGACCCTGTTTTAGGAACTTTACTGAATTGCTATATAGCTTTAGGACTTGTCTCATTTTAGGTTATCAGCATATTGTTTTTGGGTGTCACTGCTGTTATAAAATACACTATTTGCACTAAAGTAACCCGCTTCTGTCTGTTCATTGCCCCACGCTATCAGAATCCTCGAGTTCCTACAATAGTATTACAGTTATTGATAAATTGATATTCTTTTTTGGTGAGGATTCCTAGAGATTTACCCCTTAATGAATGCCAGTGTATTGAGTTTCTTAATGTAATTTATTGTAGGGTCAAAGGTTATTTTTTGTATGTAGCGCTGTCCCCCAGGAGCCTTAATGATTCATTATAATACATTGTGCAGTCAAGTACCTCAATGGCTCCACCCTTATCCACAGGGCAGATAATGATTTGATTATTCTCTTGAAGTTTAACCCCTTCACCCCCAAGGGTGGTTTGCACGTTCATGACCGGGCCAATTTTTACAATTCTGACCACTGTACCTTTATGAGGTCATAACTCTGGAACGCTTCCATGGATCCCGGTGATTCTGACACTGTTTTCTCGTGACATATTGTACTTCATGTTAGTGGTAAAATTTCATTCAAATAACTTGCGTTTATTTGTGAGAAAAATGGAAATTTGGCTAAAATTTTGAAAATTTCGCAATTTTCCAACTTTGAATTTTTATGCCCTTAAATCACAGAGATACAGCACACAAAAAACTTGATAACTAACATTTCCCACATGGTTACTTTACATCAGCACAATTTTGAAACCAAAATTTTTTTCTGTTAGGAAGTTATAAGGGTTAAAAGTTGACCAGCGATTTCTCATTTTTACAACACCATTTTATTTTTAGGACCACATCACATTTGAGGTCACTTTGCGGGGTCTATATGAAAGAAAATACCCAAAAGTGACACCATTCTAAAAACTGCACCCCTTAAGGTGCTCAAAACCACATTCAAGAAGTTTATTAACCCTTTAGGTGCGTCACAGGAATATTTTTGAATATTTAAAAAAAATGAACATCTAACTTTTTTTCACAAAAAAATACTTCAGGTTCAATTTTTTTTATTTTACCAAGGGTAACAGGAGAAATTGGACTGCAAAAGTTATTGTGCAATTTGTCCTGAGTATGCTGATACCTGATATGTGGGGGGGAACGACTGTTTCGGCGCATGGCAGAGCTCAGAAAGGAAGGAGCGCCGTTTGACTTTTTCAATGCAAAATTGGCTGGAATTCAGATCGGACGCCATGTCACGTTTGGAGAGTCCCTGATGTACCTAAACAGTGGAAACCCCCTACAAGTGACCCCATTTTGGAAACTAGACCCCCCAAGGAACTTATCTAGATATGTGGTGAGAACTTTGAACCCACAAGGGCTTTACAGAAGTTTATAACGTACAGCGGTACAATTAAAAAATCATATTTTTTCCACAAAAATGATCTTTTCACTCCAATTTTTATTTTCCCAAGGATAACAGGACCCTAAAAGTTATTGTGCAATTTGTCCTGAGTACGCTGATACCCCACATGTGGGGGTAAACCACTATTTGGGCGCATGGCAGAGCTCGGAAGGGAAGCAGCGCCGTTTGACGTTTTTGGCTGGAATTGAGATCGGACATCATGTCGCGATTGGAAAACCCCTGATGTACCAAAACAGTGGAAACCCCCCACAAATGACACCATTTTGGAAACTAGACCCCCTAAGGAACTTATCTAGATGTGTGGTGAGAACTTTGAACCCCCAAGGGCTTCACAGAAGTTTATAACGCCCTGGCGTGAAAATAAAAAATTTGTATTTTTTCCACAAACATGATCTTTTAGTCACCATTTTTTTATTTTCCCAAGGGTACCAGGAGAAATTGGACCCCAAAAGTTGTTGTCCAATTTGTCCTGAGTATGCTGATACCCCATATGTGGGAGAAAACTACTGTATGGGCACACGTCGGGGCTCGGAAGGGAAGTAGTGATGTTTTGGAATGCAGACTTTGATGGAATGTTCTACGGGTGTCATGTTGCCTTTGGAGAGCCCCTAATGTACCTAAACAGTGGAAACCCCCCACAAATGACCCCATTTTCGAAACGAGACCCCCTAAGGAACTTATTTAGATGTGTGGTGAGCACTTTGAACCCCCAAGGGCTTCACAGAAGTTTATAATGCCCGGGCATGAAAATAAAAAAATCATTTTTTTCCACAAAAATGATATTTTTGCCCCCAATTTTTTATTTTCCTAAGGGTAACAGGAGAAATTGGACCCCAAAAATTGTTTTGCAATTTGACCTGAGTAGGCTCATACCCTACATGTGGGGGTAAAACACTGTTTGGGCGCATGGCAGAGCTTGGAAGGGAAGGAGCACCATTTGACTTTTTCAACTCAGAATTGGCTGGAATTGAGATCAGACGCCATGTTGCATTTGGAGAGCCCCTGATGTGCCCAAACAGTGGAAACCCCCAATTCTAACTCCAGCCCGAACCCCAACACACCCCTAACCCTAATCTCAGCCCTAACCCTAACCCTAGCCCTAACCCTAGCCCTAACCCTAGCCCTAACCCTAACCCTAGCCCTAACCCTAGCCCTAACCCTAGCCCTAATGGAAAAATGGAAATAAATACATTTTTTTTATTTTATTATTTTTCCCTAACTAAGGGGGTGATAACGGGGGGTTTGATTTACTACTTATGGCGGTTTTTATGTTTGGCGGCTGTCACACGCTAAAAGACGCTTTTTATTGTAAAAATAGTTTTTGCATCACCACATATTGAAAGCTCTAATTTTTCCGTATTTTGACCCACCGAGTCATGTGAGGTCTTATTTTTTGCGGGACGAGTTGACGTTTTTATTGGTACCATTTTCGGGCACGTGACATTTTTTGATCGCTTTTTATTCCGATTTTTGGGACGCAGAATGAACAAAAACCAGCGTTTCATGAATTTCTTTTGGGGGGGTGCGTTTACACCGTTCCGCGTGCGATAAAATTGATAAAGCGGTTTTATTCTTCGGGTCAATACGCTTACAGAGATAACTTATTTAGGTTTTTTTTATGTTTTGTCGGTTTTATGCATGAAAACTATTTTATATAAAAAATAATTATTTTTGCATCGCTTTATTCTGTGTGCTATAACTTTTTTATTTTTTTGCGGATGATGCTGTGTGGCAGCTCGTTTTTTGCGGGACAAGATGACGTTTTCAGCGCTACCATGGATATTTATATGCGTCTTTTTGATCGCGCGTTATTACACTTTTTGTTTGGCGGTATGATAACAAATCATTATTTTTTGCTTCGTTTTTTATTTTTATTTTTTAAGGGTTTCGCTAAAGGGGTTAACTAATGGGACAGTTTTATAGGGCGGGTCGTTACGGACGCGGCGATACCTAATATGTGTACTTTTATTGTTTTGTTTGTTTTTTATTTCTATAAAATGGATTTATTTGGGGGAATATTTTTTTTTTTCTAATTTATTTGGCGATTTTTTTTTTTTTTAAATTTATTTTAACACTTTTTTTTTTTACTTTTTTTTTACTTTTTTAAATAGTCCCAGGTGAGACATCACTGTCCTGTGACAGATTGCTGATCGACAGATCAGCAATCTGTCACAGGCACTGCAGAAGGCTTCCTCATGCCTGCGCTTTGCAGGCACTGAGGAAGCCAGCTTCCTGCAGGCCCCCGAAGGCCCCCGTCGCCATCTTGGATTCGGGGGCCTGCAGGAAAGGAGCCCCCGGCAGCAGCGCTTCACATTGTGCTGCCGTGGGGGGCTCAGGGAAGCATGGAGGGAGCCCCCTCCCTGCCGAAGCTTCCCTTTAACTCCCGGTACACCGCGATCGTGTTTGATCGCGGTGTACAAGGGGTTAACGTGTCGGGGGCTGTCCGTGACCGCCCCTGACACATTGTGCCGGGTGTCAGCTGTGATAATCAGCTGATCGCGGTAGACGTACTATCCCGTCCATGGGCATAGGGTCCCATGGACGGGATAGTACGTCTCATGTCAGGAAGGGGTTAATTATTGAAATCCTTTCTCCATGACTTAAGTTGTGCAGGGTATAATTGGAGGTTTTCCTGTATATTTTTTAATATCTGCTGTTACCAATGTTTCAAAAGCCCGAAATGAATTGGAATACTCATTTAGGGGATTAAAGGCTGATGGTTGAGAAAGGTTTGTGTGGATGTACTCCGGGAATGTTTGGTTTAAGATAGTATAAGCGGTCCTAGGGATAGGATCGTCTTTTTAAAAAAAAATATTTTTTCAAAGCTAAATTACGTAAAAAAATTTAACACGAATGTACTGTATAAATTAAAGCGTTTAGCTGTGGTTGTAGGCGCAAATTTGAGACCTTTTTTGGAGAAGTAGTTGTTCATTTTGAAATAATTGATAAGAACTCAAATTAAAATTTTTTTGTGTGTTTGTGGTTGTTTGTGTGTGGCTTTTTATTTTCTTTTTGGTGAGTGTCCCACCCCTCTTACCTCTTTTGGTTTTGTGCCCTGTAACCGAAAAAAATCTTTATTAATTGACGGGTATGTTTGAGACCCCTGCTGTCTTATTTAGAATTTTTCTGTGATTGTTAATCGGTACTTGTATATTAGTAGGATTTAGTTATTTGGCTGAGTTTAAGTGTGTTCTTCGCTGCCTATTTGGTGTTGTCTCATGTGGTAATTTGACAGTCTTATTGCCTGAGGGGGTAGATTCCTCCCAACCTCCAGTGTTATCTGGTTCTTCAGACAGTGAGGATAGTTGGGAATACCTATTTGTGATTGGGATGTCAATTGTATCTATCATGGGTGATTCAGTGGCTATACAAGTGCCCTCATATCTATGAGAAATATTCAAAATTGCCCCTTCTTTTGGGAAGATAACAGGCAGTGTTGTGAAATTGTTTCTGGTACGGGTTGATATCGGAGTGTATTGAGTCGAGTTGGTGTATGTTGAGAAAGCTGTTGATAGATCTAGTGAATTGTGTGTAGGGGTTAAATTATATTCATCCAGGGTAACAAGGTTACTTATTGGACTTGTGTTGGGTGCTTCCTGTCCATTAGAGGGAGCGGTTTTAGGTGTGTTGTCTCGAGCAAATTTCTTTTTTAGTTATAATTTCTTTTTCTTTTAACCTATACATGATGTTCGAGGTTAATTTATGAATGCCATCATTGTGATTGAAGGCATTGAGTTCTTCAAATACCTGGTTAATTACACAGCTTGTTTTTCGGAGATTAGATAGACACTTATCAATAATAAATTGTAATAATTGGTTAGAGAATTTAGAGAATAAATTGTCCCACTCAAACTGTATGTCTAGGTCACCAAAGTCTCCAGCCAGTGTTTTGTAAATCACAAGACCCCTAGGAATAATGCCTGCTTGGGCATACTTTTCCAGTGAGGCGACTTCCCACATATCCCTCATTTGGTTGATTAGATGTTTCTCTTGAGATCTTAATAGACTTTTAGCTTGATCATATTTGTTGGTAGGGTTTTGATATTGCAGGAATTGTGAATGAATGAATTTGCAAAGGAAATTTTATCCTTTCTTAAGGCATCAATGGCCATGGTGGAGCAGCCAAAGTGTACTAACACAGAGGTTAAAGTATAAAATAAACAAATGATTTACACTGGCACTTTCCACTCAGAGAGGATGAGGCAGAAAACTCAGAAGCAGCTGGTGATTAAAACAGGCTCTGTGTAAACGTCTGTGTAAAAGATCCTGGCCCGACTGGGAGTAACAATGTCTGTAAGGGTGACAAACCCCCAAGCTCCCAGATGTTTGACTTGTTGCACCTGGTTCAAAAGTGGATGCAGCCAGAGACTTCGACTCCGGCCCAAATGGTTGAGTGTGTGGTCATGGACAGGTTCGTCGACTCCCTCCCCAGGCCAATACAGAACTTGGTTGTCCAGGACGACCCCCAGAATGCAGATAACTTGGTCGGCCAGGTTGAGAGATACCAAGTGGTGGAGAAATCCCTTGGGAAACCAGACGTCGCCACTTCCTCGTACCCAAAAGAGAGCTGGCTCACCACGGAGGGTGGTAGACACACAACTGGGAGGCATCTCAACCCTGTTGAGGGGTCACCTAAGCCTGCTATCAAGGATGTGGTCTGTTGGCGGTGTCACAATCCTGGACACGTTGCCACCCGGTGTCATCTGCCACCTGACTATATGGACTGTAATTTAGGCCGGCACTGCTCCTACTATGCCTACCTGGCCTGCAGTATGGACTGTCAACCCGGTGAAGGGCCCCATTCGTGTGCCGTGTCTGTCAAAGGGTAATGGTTCTAGGACTGTTGGACTTGGGAAGTTTGGTGACCCTGATAAGCATTGCGCTACCTCACCAGCTAATCCCTAATAAGTTTGTGGGGGTCCGCTGTATTCATGTAGATGCCAAGGAGTACCCTGTAGCCAGAGTGACCATGGGAACAGACTGTGGTAAAAAGTCCCATGAGGTTGGGGTAGTAAAAGACTTAATCCATCTGGTCATCCTGGGGTGGGATTTTTCGCTGTTTTGGAACTTGTGGGGATAGGGGGCTCCACAGTCTCCTGGTGAAAAGCCAGGCCCCTCTGGAGGAATGAGAAATTGGAAACGGTCTTAGGAGCCCAGGGAAGAAACTCAGACAAGAGATGGGGTTAAACCACAATGCGTTTTGACGGAGGATCCGTCTTCATCAGGTGGAAGTTTATTAATGACATAGGGAATGGGGTATATAAATGGGAAGCAGCCAATCACAACAGTCAAAACAGTCACATGTTATGATAGTCACATGTTATGACAAGATGACATCATATATTATAATAAAAAAAGATAAAAACAACCTAGATAAAACAGCATGAGGTAAACAAGTTTCAAATGTATAAAATGTGCAAAAAGGAGCAATAAAATAATATAGATAAAAATGAATAAAATTATTAACATGTTAGTAGACCAGTAAAAAGACCAATAAAAAAGCGAGAACCCATATTAATAATAAAAGCATGTAAGCAATAGCATCTAGGTAAAATGCACTGGTGATAAAAAGGCAAAAAGTTATCTGGTCACTTTATCAATAGTTAAATTCAGACCTTCAGGGGCAAGTGTGCCAAGCTGTTGAAGCGATCAGCCACGGAATCAGGTATGTGGTCAATGATCGTTGGTTTCAAAGTTTTTGGATTTTTTTGATGCACAGTTAAAAAATGTTTAGAAAGGCTGTGCAAGAGAAAGCCATTTCGGATATTCTGTCAATGCTTGTTCAATTTAGCATGCATTGTTTGTATGGTTCGACCTACGTACTGTAGGCCATAACCACATTCAATCAAGTATACCACAAAAATGGATTGACAGTTAACATGAAAATTAATTTTATATGAGGTACCTGTAGTGTTGGATTTAAATTCATGTACCCCATTTAAAATGGAGGTGCAGCAGAGACATTTGGGGGCTCTACATGCATAGCAACCAGGGTTCAGAGAAATTGGGAGAAAGGATAGGGAGCATGAACTCAAGGTGGTGTTGCTTGGTGCAACAAGGTTCCGTAACGTGTGGTTTCTGCGGAATACCGTTCTAGGTCGGGGGGAATATGCTTAGTCAGAACTGGCTCCCCTTTCAGGATGAACCAGTACTTGGTAAGGAGCTTCTTAATCAACCCATAGGATTGGTTGAAAGTGGTAACAAAACTCCATCTACCTAGATCAGTACCAGAAGAACAAGCGGTTTTATTACTCATAATCTTGCTTATACAGTCTTTCTGTGTGAAAGTTTTGGCTCTCAGGAATGCATCTTGGACCAATTTTTTAGGATACCCTTTCTGCTGAAACCGCTGTTTCAAAACTTTTGGCTACTCAATGAAGTCAGTATCTTCTGTGCAATTTTTTCATATACGCCAATATTGCCCATATGGAATGTTCTGAACCCACTTGGGTAGATGACCACTGCTGAAACTAAGGTAGCTGTTCACATCTACTTCTTTAAAATGTGTGGTGGTGAAAAACCGTCCCAATTTGTCAACATGTACCAACAGGTCAAGGAATTGGATGGACATAGTGGAGGTGTTAGCTGTGAAGCGGAGGCCCCAGGCATTCAAATTTAGATTGCAGATGAATTCAAGAGCTTCCTCCTCTGTGCCAGTCCAAATGATGACCAGATCATCTATAAAGGGCTATTTTGCCCAATGCCAGGTCGGACTGCGCGATGAAGAGAGATTCAATTGCCCCCATGAAGGGATTTGCATAACTGGGGGCGAATCTCATCCCCATTGCGCAGCCCTTGACCAGGCGGGAGAAGGAATGTTCAAAAGAAAATACATTATTATTAAACACAAAGCGAATAGCATTTTTTAGAAATTCCCTTTGAAGAGGGGGTAATAATGCATCATTGGAAAGGAATTGGTCTACAGCCTCTATGCCTAGATCATGAGATATATTCGTATAGAGTGCTTGAACATCCATTGTGACAAGAAGGCAGTTAGGAATAGGTGGTATTCTTTGAAGGGACTCAATGAGGTGGAAGGAATCTTTAAGATACGAGTCTAAACCCATGACATACTTCTGAAGGAAGAGATCTACATAATGGGACAGATTACTCGTAATTGAGCCAATGCCAGAAATGATAGGGCGTCCAGGAGGGTTAAGCGGGTTCTTATGGATTTTTGGTAGAAAGTAAAAGAATGGAGTTTTGAAATGGGGGATGTTGAGGAATTTAAATTCTTTTTTTATTCAAGATACCTAAGGAGTGGGCTCCCTTAATGAATGCAAGGTATTCAAGAAAAATATTGATAGAGGTATCATGGTCCAGCCTAGAATAGAAATCCGGATCATTGAGTAATCTGAACCCTTCCTGGATATAGAATCCCCTATTCACTATAACCACCCCACCCCCTTTATCAGCATTTTCTTATGCTAATATTGCTGTTCTCACGAAGGGACTTGATGGCTGCCTTCTCACCAGTGCTCAGGTTAGTAATTCACTTCTTACCAGGGGATAGCGTGCGAACCTCCTTAAAGATGAGCTGTTGGAATGTTTCTATATGTGACCCTTTGTGGTGAAGAGGATAGAACTGACTATGGGCGTTTCTTGATGCCACATGCAAAAGTGGATCTGTTTGGGTGGAGGGAATATCCGCTGCAGAACCATTGTCAACCTTATTGCTTTCAATTAAAAAGTGACGTTGTATAGTGAGTTTCTGAATGAAATCATTCAGATCAAGGTAGAGGTTAAAAACATTCAGTGGTGAATCTGGACAAAATGATAGGCCCTGTTCTAAAAGTGACCTTTCATCATCATTAAGATTATAGTCCGACAAATTGAAGATGCTGGAACGTGCATCTAAATTGTCAGGGCTGTTGCTGGTTCTCTCACTGGAGGGCCCGCAGGTTGCCCAAAGGCTTTTTTTGTTTGCCTTTGCCCCTGCATCCTTGTGTTCCCTTTTTCTTTTTGGCTGGTGGCCCGGTACCACCTGAAAAAAATGAGTGATTTTTGAATTATGCGAGTCAATCCTCAAGGGAGAGGATAGGGTAAAATTCTCTGATTGAGGGAATCCAACTGTACTATTCCTCAATGTAACACTGGATTCTATGGTGTCAATTACTGGTAGAGCAGTAGACGTACTAGAAATGGTAGAGGGGGGTGTCTGGGGTAGAGGCTGAGTGGAGAATAGGGAAGTGGAACATTCCTCATGAACCGTGAATTGAGACAAGCAATCTGAAATGTCTTGCCCATTCGGAACAGGGGTAATCCCATTGTTAGGTAGAACCCCCAACGAAGTTATAATATTACTAGTAGTCACCACATATGAATCTTTAATACTGGGATGGGGTTCCTTAGTGGTAGGGTTTAAAATCAGAGGGGGAATGGTGATTTTTCCTGAATCGATAGAGATAGCAGACCCCACCATATTAGTGTTGACACTACCTTTTAACCTATCCTTGTGTTTGTAAAATATTTTCTGCTGCTTATTACATAAAATGGATGAAAAGGAATCAGAGTCACCTGCCTGGGGGGTTTCCACACTGGATGAGGCACCTGTAATGACTGCTGATTGTGTCGGTATGCCTATTTCCATTGGGACTGTTGAATTATTGATCAATTTGTGTCACTCAAAAATTTATTTGCCTTTTTCCTAATTAAATCTTCTTCAAATTTATTTAATTTGCTGTATAGTTTAGTACTATACTCAGTGAATTCAGCAGAAGAGGAGAATTGAGTAAGTTTCTCCTTAGTTAGGGCAAGTTGGGATAAAGCAGAATCAGCAAGAGAATTACGTTTAGAAATAAGAAGATCCATCATGTGCATGGAGCATTTAAACCAAATATCATCCCAGGATTCAGAAAATGTAGTATTATTAGGAAAAGAAAATTGTTGGGCTATAATTAGACCTTTGGGCACAAGGCCCTCTGATATATATTGTTTTAAGAAGAACAAATCTATATGATTAGTGATCTCTATTTTACTAAAATTTTCATAGTCAAGAAATAATTTTATCATATCCCTTCTTTCTGTATCGTTTAATTTCTGAGCAGGGAATTGATCCTTGGGTGCTAGAGGATTTACTGAAGCACCTAGTGCTTCTATGATGGATGTAATCCTAAGGGTAAAGTAAAAGAATGGAGTTTTGAAACGGGGGATGTTGAGGAATTTAAATTCTTTTTTATTCAAGATACCTAAAGAGTGGCCTCCCTTAATGAATGCAGTGTATTCAAGAAAAATATCGATAGAGGTATCATGGTCCAGCCTAGAATAGAAATCCGGATCATTGAGTAATCTGAACCCTTAAAGTAAAAGAATGGAGTTTTGAAACTGGGGATGTTGAGGAATTTAAATTCTTTTTTATTCAAGATACCTAAAGAGTGGGCTCCCTTAATGAATGCAGTGTATTCAAGAAAAATATCGATAGAGGTTTCATGGTCCAGCCTAGAATAGAAATCCGGATCATTGAGTAATCTGGTGAAAAGCCAGGCCCCTCTGGAGGAGGCTCAGATGAAATTAAAGATGGGAGAGTTTCCCTTATGTGTCCTTGCCGGAGAGGAGGATGAGACGGTGACAGAGGAGCCTGGCTTCCTTGACTTAGAGGTTCACAATGAGAACTTTGGGAATGCTCAGCTTCGAGACCTCACATTGAAATATGCTTTTGAAAATGTCACTGTATGTAATGGGGATGCTCAAGAGCCGGGGGGCTGACACCAGGTTCCCTCATTTTGCTGTGACTAACAAGCTAATGTATTGAGTGACTAAATTGAGAGGTGGAGAAATTGTGGAACAGCTGCTATTTCTGACATTGTACAAGCGGAGGGTTCTAGATATGGCACGCACATATACTGGGTGGCCATCTAGGGGTAGAGAATACACAGGAGAGAATACTGCAGAGATTTTATAGGCCAGGTTGTTACCACGAGATTCTAGATTACTGTAGGTCTTGCCCTAGCTGCCAGAAAACTGCCCTTGTGTCTCACTTCCGAAGCCCCTTAGTCGCATTGCCAGTGATAGAAATTCCCTTAGAGAAAATCGCTATGGACTTGGTTTGTCCACTTGATAAGTCAGCATGAGGCCACCAAAGCATCTTGGTGGTTATGGATTACACGACCCGATACCCTAAAGCAGTGCCCCTGAGGAACTCATTGGCTAAGAGTATCACCAAGTAGCTGGTACTAATCTTTGCCAGGACCGGTTTACCCTAGTAAATTTTGACGGATCAGGGAAACACCGTTTATGAGCAAAGTGATGCGGGAGCTGTGCAAAGTCCTCCAGATCACTCAGCTGCGAACCTAGGTGCACCATCCATAGACCGATGGCCTGGTGGAGCGCTTCAACAAAACCTTGAAGGCCATGCTTAAGAGGGTCATTGAGAAGGATGGTCAAGACTGGACGGTCAAGACTGGGACTATCTGCTCTCCTTCTTGTTTTTCTCTATTAGAGAAGTTTCACAGGCATCCATGGGGTTCTCACAGTTTGAGCTTGTATACGGCCGACATCCACGAGTGCTCCTGGACATCGCCAAGGAAACCTGGGAAGCTGAGGTCATGCCACACTGAAGCGTAATAGAGAATGTCCCCCAGCTGCAGGAGAGGTTGGCTCACGTAATGCCCATCGTGAAGGAACATCTCCTCCAGGCTCAGTAGGCCCAATACAGAGTGTACAACCGGTCAGCAAGGCTGAGGCAGGTCCAGCCAGGTGACTGTGTGCTAGTACTCATACCAACGGTGGAGAGCAAGTTCCTGGTTAAGATGCAAGGCCCATATAAAGTTGTGAAGAAAGTTGGGGACATGAATTTTCAGGAAGCTGTACCAGATGTATCATGTGAACCTGCTCAACCCCTGGCGGGACCATTAAACACTGGAAGCTACTTGCCTGGGGGCCCATCCCAAAGTCAAGATCAAGGAGGTCATGATTGCAGAGACATTAATGCTGGCCCAGAAGCATCAGTGTTGAGAGATGTTGCAGCAGAATCGTGATCTATTCTCGGAATTGCCAGGGCGCGCACAGGTCAGGGAACATGACATCCTAACAGAACCGCATGTAAGGGTAAACCTCAAACCCTACAGAATCCCCAAAGCCCACCAGGAGATCATCTCCAAGAAGGTGAAGAGAATGTGGACCTTGGGGTGATAGAGGAGTCAAGAAGTGGCTGGTCAAGTCCCATTGTCCTTGTACCGAAGCCCAACGGCGAGTGGCGGTTTTGTAATGACTACCACCGCCTCAATGCGGTGTCTACTGTAGCTTCCGATGCCCATGTGGATGAACTCATTGAGTGATTGGGACCCGCAAAATACATCACAACTCATGACCTGATGAAGGGGTATTGGCAGATCCCCATGTCCCAAAGCTCCAAGGGGAAGACGGCCTTCTCAATGCCAGATGGGTGTTTTCAATACACCAGAGTGCCATTCGGACTTCAGAGAGCCCCAGCTACCTTCTGGAGGGTGATGGATTGAATTATGGCTCCACACAAGAAATACGCCACAGCCTACTTGGATGACATAGTCATTTTCAGCCAGGCCTGGAGCTCGCATCTGCCAAAGGTACAGGCAATCCTCGATGCATTGGGGAAAGCGGGATTCACAATAAATCTCCAAAAGTGTGCAATAGGGAAGGAAGACACCAGGTACTTGGGTTGCATCATTGGGAGAGGCGAAATCAAGCCCCAGTTGAACAAAATAGAGGCGATTCAGTAGTGGCAGCAACCACTCTCCAAGAAGCAAGTGAGGGCATTTCTTGGGATTGTGGGGTATTACCGCCTTTTTATGCCGAACTTAGCCATAATTTCCGCACCGTTAACAGATCTCCTTCTGGGCACCAAATCTATGATGGTAAAATGGAGTCCTAACACAGAGATGGCTGTTGTGAATTCCCTGGCTCAGACTTCTGAGCCGAAGCTCCCCCTGCTCCCTCCGGTGGTTACTGGAGGTAGTGGAGCTGGCCAGATTGACAGAGGTCTGCCACCTGATGATGATGATGATGATGACGATTGGAGATCTGGGGTTACTGATTGGAGTATTTAAGTTGCAGACTTCCTTCAATCCCTGCTGGTGATTGCTTTCCTGTGCATTCTGAGGTCTGATGTCTCCTGCCCTGATCCTGCATTGTTCAGCTAAGTGTTTCATTTGCTAATCCTTTGCATCTGATCTGGTTTTGTCTCTCTCTGCTTGTTGTGCGGGTTCAGCTTGCTCTTCTGAGGGCTGTGCTGGACCACCGCTCCATATGTTACAGCCTGTGTCAGTTTGTTCAGTCCCCTGTTATATTGGTCTCTTTTGCTTTGCTGCCAGTTCATACCGGAGTGCTGATATAGTGGGGGCGAAGTCATGTGACTTCAGTGTCTTTTGTACATCAGACGTGTTGGATTTTTCAGGGTGTTTGCGTGATTGCAGACAGTATCTTTCCTTTCCTATCCTATCTAGTCAGTTTGGGCCCCATCATTTGCTCAGTCTATTTTTCTGCCTGCGTTTGTGTTTCATCTTGTTTCACCAACAATATATGTTTGGGGGCTATCTATTCCTTTTGGGGTCTGCTCCAGGGCAGTTTAGATTTCACCTTTCTTGCTTTAGGCTTAGAAAACTCTCTGGCTATGCTGAGGCGTCTAGGGCATCGTAGGTACGCTCCACGGCTACTGCTAGTTGTGTGGATAGGATCAGGGGTCTGCAATCCGCTTAGTTACCAACCTCTCTGGTTTTCTGTTGGCTTAGCCTGTTCCTGCCATCCTCCTCAGTGACCCATTCATAACAGATGGCGTTTCAAGAGCTCACTCTGTCTCTATGTAAGCATCAGGTTCTGGTCGCACCAGACTTTAGCAAGGAATTTGTGGTCCTGACCGATGACAGTTGCGTTGGGAGCTGTATTGTCTCAAGAGATAAATGGAGAAGGCCATCCCATCCTATACTTGAGCCAGAAACTCTCTTCTTGCGAGAAGAATTACGCCACAGTGGAGGAATGTTTGGCTATAAAATGAGCCACAGACACTCTGAAGTACTACCTGTTAGTCCACAGGTTTAAGTTAGTTTCAGACTCTGCCCCTCTGATATGGTTAAGCGAGAAGGGTAAGAGCGCCAGGATGACTAGGTGGCTCTTAGCCCTTCAAGACTTCACTTTCTATGTAGAGCATAGGCCAGGAAAGTTGCATGGCAATGTGGATGCTCTCTCCAGAATTCCCTGTTTAGTGTCTGAAGGTGTCAAAACACCCAGCTTTGGGCAGAGGGGGGAATATGTGACAGGATCACTGGCACAGTGTACGAGGGGAGATATCTATCACTGCACATGTTGACATCAGTGGTGTGAAACCAGGATATTTTTCCTCCAGCATACTATGTGTTGGGATGGTTAAAGTAAGTTGCATATGTGGGCTGATTTTATGTGAGCACTCAGAATGGGCGGGAGAGCGCTCACCATATTTCTTCCTGCAGCCAACACTGGAAGGTGTACTAGCAGGACCTGCGTTGATGTCACAATCATGTGACCATCACATGGTCCTGGTTAAATACCTGCACATGTGAGACAATGGGTGTGGTATATTGGGAGAGAAAGTACTCCCACATAGCTCCAAGGAGGAGCGGAGAACATTGCTTGGTGCCTGCTGGTTGAGACCTGCAGAGGAAAGGTCTCTGTTACCCTTTATTTTTTTTTGTTTTTTTCCCCTTAAGCAAGAAGGGCTCTGTTTTGTTTGTGAACCCTGCCTAGGTTTATGCTGATTCAAATAAACCAGCAGGTGTTTCACCACCAAAGTGTTCCGTGTATACCTGAAGAAGCATTTAAGAATGTCAACCTCTCACAATTTATACTGTATATACAGGGGCGGACACTGACAGGTTGGGGCCCCTGTGCAATAAATATGTCTGGGCCTCCCTCCCTGCCTGGCATGCGGCTTATGATGAGAACAATCTGGCCATGGAACCTCCCGGAGCCTTCGCCTCTGAGCAACAGGTCGGATTGCCCTCCATATCAGCGCCCTGCAATAAGGGGCATACATTCACATGCCACCATAGGAAAAGTTCTATTTGGGCCTCCCCACATCTCTCAAAATATATATTTTTATATTTTTAACTGAGATGGAGATATATATCTATTAGGACTCCTTACTGCTGAGCCCAACCATGTATATATTATATCAAATTATATGTCTGGTATCTATACCATCTGGCATTTGATAAAGGGTCATTCCCTAAATAAATCAAGTTATCCCCAATCCCGATGATAAGGGATAACTTACTGACTTTTGGGAAATGGGGAACTGACCACTGGGAGCCCCAGCAATCCTGACAACAGAACTCTGCTCAGCCATGAATGGATTGGAGGGGTGCATGTTGGACTCCTGCTCTATTCATTGTCTATGGAACTGATGTAAATAGCCGAGTGAAGCGCTTAACAGCTCTATAAATAATGAAGAGTGCTGAGGTCAAGCATCTTTTACACTTTTCAAAAATGTAAGCAGCTTGTCTTTGTTTGATGGCTTGGGACTATCCATCATCCTCTTGATTACATTCCAGAGGTTTTCAATGGGGTTCAGGTCTGAGGAATGGGCTAGCCATGACAGGGTTTTGATGTGGTGGTCTCTTAATTTTTGCCAGAGCTGTATACACAAACATATAAAAACACACATACACACATATGAATACCTACATGCATAAACACATACACACACTTGAATAAACACATAAACACATGAACACATGCACAGACACACAGGGCCGGCACCTGGTTTTTGTGAGTCTCAGTGGGCACCTAAATTTAGCACATACCTCAATTCATGAGACAAAGATACAGCAGAGCAATATAGTACAATGTGAACGATTTCACTTACTTTTTACATTACATGAGTAATAATATAATAATAATAAATTTTATTTTTATAGCGCCGACATATTCCGCAGCACTTTACATTTCAGAATTCAAATTGCCCCATGAGTGATATCTATTGTAAATTCTACAATACCAAACAGCAGAACGGATTCAAGTGATCAAGGGTCCACATGTTTCAGGGTTTTAGTACCTGTAGTATTAGAGGTAAATCGGATATTGATAAATGTACCCTACCAGTAGAAACTATCATCAGCAGTGTTCCCTTTACAAGTCTATTTCCTCCTATATAGTCTTTCATACAGTATAATGGGCCTCACATATTATCCCATACAGTATAATGGACCCATATTTTGATCCATACAGAATAATGGGCCACATATAATGCTCCATACAGAATAATGGGACCCAAGGCCTCATATAATACGGTATATAGATTGGGCCCCATATAATGTTCCATACAGAACAATGGCCCCATATAATGTTGAATACAAAATAATTACCCTATATAATGTGCTATACATAATGGGCCTCATATAATGCTCCATACAGAAAAATGCCCCATATAATGCTCCATATAAAATTATGGCCCCATATAATGCTTCACACAGAATAATGGCCCCATATACTGCTCCATACAGGATAATGGGCAAAATATAATTCTCCATGCAAAATAATGGACCTCATATAATTCTTCATACAGAATAATAGGCCCCTTACAATGCCGTATACAAAATAATGGGGTACCATAAATTGCTCCATACAGAATAATGGCCCCATACATTGCTCCATACAGAATAATGGGTCACATGTAATGCTCCATACAGAATAATGAACCCCAAACAATGCCCCATACAGAATGAGCCGCATATAATGCTCCATACAGAATGGGCCTCATATAATGCTCGATACATAGAAAAAATCAAATACTTTCCCCTCCCACTTCACTCTGCAGAGCCGGTCTCGACAGCAACTTCTGTCTTTCTGCATTGCTCAGGACAGAGCAGTACTGACATCATTGTGCCCTCTGCTCTGAGACGTCAGAGTCACAAGAAGCAGATGAGACAGAACCTGCAGAGAAACAGGGAGACGCAAGTATTTCATACAGTTTAAAGCAAGTGGGTACTCATGGGCCCCACGTGTGCCAGAGTCCCCGACGGTGAGTGGGCCTGGCACTTGCCAGGTGCACTGGGTGGTGATGCCTGCCTGCAAGGCTTCCACTAGATATCTGGACCCCGATACTTCATGTGATCTAGACTGTATGCTTCTCTTAATACGAGGGGCTGCTGATAAGTCTTTGGTTTTACCCAGAAAGAAATGGGATAGGAAGTTGAAACTTTACATTTAATCCACATACTCTCCACTGAGGTCAACTCACTTCTTACATCAGTATTCTAAGTTCTGTAAACCTTGCAAAAAGAAGCATTTTGGTTGTGCATCAAGCCAGTCATCTGTAACAGCCATGGCATCAGAAATGGTGTGAAATTTGGTACCCTTGATGTGCTATGAAGGGCATTGATCCCCGAATGTCTGCGACATATCACCATGAATATCCTTTGCGGACTTTCCTTGAAGAAACAACAAGAATTTTATCACTCCTCTGCTCTCATTTGTTGTCAATATCGCATTAGACTCCGCCATTTTGTTTTCCTACATGTGTAGAACACTGTTGTCATAAGCTAAAGCACAAAATTTTGAAAACATATATTAGACACATAAGGCTTTCATGTGATGTGACATTTGTTACCATAGAAGCAAAAAAAGATCACAAAGTCAAAGACTTATCAGTAGCCCCTCTTACATCCTAGAATGGTGTTTGCCTTTTTTGCTGCTGCATCACACTGTTAACTGATGTGCAATCTGTGATCTATTAGGATACCCAAGTCTTTTTCAAACGTGCTGTAGCTTAGTTCTATTCCTCCCATTCTGTAGATGCAATTTTTGTTTTTCTGGCCCACAAGGAGAATCTTGAATTTCTCTAGGTTAAATACCATTCTATTAGTTGCTAACCATTGTTCAAGCTAATCTAGAACCTTCTGAATCCTTTCTCTGTCTACCCTAGAGTTAGCTGCCTCTCTTAGCTTTGCATGATCTGCAAATTTGAATCATTTATCTTCAGTTCCCTTATCTAGATTTTTTTTAAAAAATGTTGAACAACACTGGCGCCAGGACAAAACCTTGTGGTACAATACTTGAAACACTTTTCCAATTGGGTGTGCAACCACTGAGTATGACCACCGAGCCAGTTATGAATCACCCTAACCAAAGCCTTGACAATCCCATACTTGGTCAGTTTTTCAATAAGGCTAGTATGAGACACTATCTTTTTGTATGTTACTGGATCTTTTTGTATTTTTCTTTGCTTAGAAAACCTCTTTATGCTCCCCAATTTAGGTGCCAGAAATTGTGTTTTTGCAAAAGAGAGATGACATAGATCTTGCCCGTTCTTCGATGCAGCCTAAGACAGAGCTTTTGGTAGCAACAACTGAATTAAAATAATTAGAAGACGACAGTATTGGATGCTACACAGGCACTCTTTTCTATTTCTTTGTCTGACCTTCTTAAATACATGACATTGATGCCAGCTGATATTGTTTTATTTATATTACTAAATATTCACAAAGTGCTGTCTTTTCATAAACAAAATGAAAACTTTACAGGCTGATATCTCTATTATGTTCTTCTTTTGATCATTCGCAGCAGAAAAATCAGCATAGTTCATCATGAGCACTATATGCTAAAGATTTGGTTGCTAGGTGACTGGTAACTGTGAAGTCAGAACATATAAATAAACCTTTTTCCTCTTCCTACTGCAAAAGCCCTGCTTTTAGCTTGTGTTTTTAACTATCTAATGATATGCTAATTAAAGTAAGAAACTGTGAAAATATGGCATTCCATTTCCATCTGATTAGATACTGTATTTTCCAACCTAAATACAGATTTCTGACTTAATGTTTCATCAAAACATTTATTTGCTAATATAATGTACTGTATATCTCAATGTAACACGCACTCCTTTAAATGCTCACATAGTCAGTTTATGACTATGTGAATGTATTTATTATCTCTAATTTTTAAAGGGCACTCATATACTAAAGAACTACTGAGTCAGGCAAATTACTTCCATACCATGAGCAATTTCGCAAATAGTAAGTGAATAGAGATGAGTAAATATATTTGAGTAGAATTCAATTTAACTCAAAGCTTTAAAAAATCCACAACCACCAAAATTCGGTTTATTTGTAATTCTCTTCTACATGGATTTAGCTAAATGATGTATGCTATTCCAATACTTATACTCAAGTAAGTACTCACCTCTCCAGCCTGCTCTTTATTGTCACCTGTCCGGTCCTCGACATCTTCTTATTACTGCCCCAAGTGTAGAGATCCCCAGGACTCTCATGGTATGCCAGGACTTCCGGCTCTGATGAAGATATGGATGGTTCTGCCCATGAAAGCATAAGGTTACAGAACACCTGGTTACATCATAACGTCATGACCTTTTACACATTTGTTCAGAACTCTGCCTAAATGTCCGACATTTCAACATTAACCCCTTAAGCCCCAAGGGTGTTTTGCACGTTCATGACCGGGCCAATTTTTACAATTCTGACCACTGACCCTTTATGAGGCAATAACTCTGAAACGCTTCCAGGGATCCCGGTGATTCTGACATTGTTTTCTCATGACATATTGTATTTCATGTTAGTGGTAAAATTTTATTCAAATAACTTGCGTTTATTTGTGAAAAAAACGGAAATTTGGCGAAAATTTTGAAAGTTTTGCAATTTTCCAACTTTGAATTTTTATGCCCTTAAATCACAGAGATACCACACACAAAAAACTTGATAAGTAACATTTCCCACATGTTTACTTTACATCAGCACAATTTTGGAACCAAAATTTTTTTTTGTTAGGAAGTTATAAGGGTTAAAATCTGACCAGCGATTTCTCATTTTTGCAACACCATTTTATTTTTACGGACCACATCACATTTGAAGCCACTTTGAGGGGTCTATATGATAGAAAATACCCAAAAGTGACACCATTCTAAAAACTGCACCCCTTAAGGTGCTCAAAATCACATTCAAGAAGTTTATTAACCCTTTAGGTGCGACACTTTAAAAAAAAATGAACATTTAACCTTTTTTCACAAAAAAAATACTTCAGGTTCAATTTTTTTATTTTACCAAGGGTAACAGGAGAAATTGGACGGCAAAAGTTATTGTGCAATTTGTCCTGAGTACGCTGATATCTGATATGTGGGGGAAACCACTGTTTCGGCGCATGCAGAGCTCAGAAGGAAAGGAGTGCCGTTTGACTTTTTCAATGCAAAATTGGCTGGAATTCAGATCGGAAGCCATGTCGCATTTGGAGAGCCCCTGATGAACCTAAACAGTGGAAACCCCCCACAAGTGACCCGATTTTGGAAACTAGACCCCCCAAGGAACTTATCTAGATATGTGGTGAGAACTTTGAACCCACAAGGGCTTCACAGAAGTTTATAACGTACAGCGGTACAATCAAAAAATCATATTTTTTCCACAAAAATGATTTTTTTCACCCCCGATTTTTATTTTCCCAAGGTTAACAGGACCCTAAAAGTTATTGTGCAATTTGTCCTGAGTACGCTGATACCCCACATGTGGGGGTAAACCACTATTTAGGCGCATGGCAGAGCTCGGAAGGGAAGCAGCTCCATTTGACGTTTTTGGCTGGACTTGAGATCGGACACCATGTCGCGATTGGAAAACCCCTGATGTACCAAAACAGTGGAAACCCCCCACAAATGACACCATTTTGGAAACTAGACCCCCCTAAGGAACTTATCTAGATGTGTGGTGAGATCTTTGAACCCCCCAGTGCTTAACAGAAGTTTATAATGCATGGGCGTGAAAATAAAAAAATCGTATTTTTTCCACAAACATGATCTTTTAGTCACCAATTTTTTTTATTTTCCCAAGGGCACCAGGAGAAATTGGACCCCAAAAGTTGTTGTCCAATTTGTCCTGAGTACGCTGATACCTCATATGTGGGAGAAAACTACTGTATGGGCACACGTCGGGGCTCGGAAGGGAAGTAGTGGCGTTTTGGAATGCAGACTTTGATGGAATGGTCTGCGGGTGTGTCATGTTGCTTTTGGAGAGCCCCTGATGTACCTAAACAGTGGAAACCCCCCACAAGTGACCCCATTTTGGAAATTAGACCCCCCAAGGAACTAATCTAGATGTGTGGTGAGCACTTTGAACCCCCAAGGGCTTCACAGAAGTTTATAATGCCCGGGCATGAAAATAAAAAAATCATCCAATTTTCTTATTTTCCTAAGGGTAACAGGAGAAATTGGACCCCAAAAGTTGTTTTGCAATTTGTCCTGAGTAGGCTGATACCCTATATGTGGGGGTAAAACACTGTTTGGGCGCATGGCAGAGCTTGGGAGGGAAGGAGCACGATTTGACTTTTTCAACGCAGAATTGGCTGGAATTGAGATCCGACGCTATGTTGCATTTGGAGAGCACCTGATGTGCTCAAACAGTGGAAACCCCCAATTCTAACTCCAACCCTAACCCCAACACACCCCTAACCCTAATCTCAGCCCTAACCCTAACCCTAGCCCTAGCCCTAACCCTAGCCCTAATGGGAAAATGGAAATAAATACATTTTCTTTTAATTTTATTATTTTTCCCTAACTAAGGGGGTGATAACGAGGGGTTTGATTTACTATTTATGGCGGTTTTTATGTTTGGCAGCTGTCATAGGCTAAAAGACGCTTTTTATTGTAAAAATAGTTTTTGCACCACCACATATTGACAGCTATAATTTTTCCATATTTTGACCCACCGAGTCATGCGAGGTCTTATTTTTTGCGGAACGAGTTGACATTTTTATTGGTACCATTTTCGGGCATGTGACATTTTTTGATCGCTTTTTATTCCAATTTTTGGGACGCAGAATGAACAAAAGCCAGCGTTTCATGAATTTCTTTTGGGGGGTGCGTTTACACCGTTCCGCGTGCGGTAAAATTGATAAAGCTTTTTTATTCTTCGGGTCAGTATGGTTACAGTGATACCTCATTTATGTCTTTTTTTATGTTTTGGCGCTTTTATGCAATGAAAACTATTTTATGTAAAAAATAATTATTTTTGCATCGCTTTATTCTGCGAGCTATAACTTTTTTATTTTTTCGCTGATGATGCTGTATGGTGGCGCGTTTTTTGCAGGACAAGATGATGTTTTCAGCGATACCATGGATATTTATGTGTCTTTTTGATCGCGCGTTATTGCACTTTTTGTTCGGCGGTATGATAATAAATCGTTATTTTTTGCGTCGTTTTTGATTTTTATTTTTTAAGGGGTTCTCTAAAGGGGTTAAGTAATGGGACAGTTTTATAGGGCAGGTCGTTACGCACGTGGCGATACCAAATATGTGTACTTTTATTGTTTTTTTTTCTTTTTTTATTTCCAAAAAATGAATTTATTGGGGAATATTTTGTTTTTTTTTCTAATTTATTTAGCAATTTTTTTTTTAAAAAAATTATTTTTACTATTTTTTTAAATTTATTAGGTTGTCCCAGGGGGGACATCACTGTCCTGTAACAGATCGCTGATCTGTCACATCACAGATCACTGTGACAGATCAGCGATCTGTCACAGGCATAGATGCAGACTTCCTCATGCCTGCGCTTTGCAGGCACTGAGGAAGTCAGCTCCCTACAGGCTTCCAAAGGTCACCGTCGCCATCTTGGATCCGGGGACCTGTAGGGAAAGAGACCCCCGCAGCAGCGCTGCACATTGCGCTGCTGTGGGGGGCTCAGGGAAGCACGGAGGGAGCCCCCTCCCTGCCGATTCTTCCCTTTAACCCCCGGTACACCACGATCGTGTTTGATCGCAGTGTGCAAGGGGTTAACGTGTCGGGGGTGGTCCATGACCGCCCCTGACACATTGTGCCGGGTGTCAGCTGTGATAATTAGCTGACACCCGGCCGCGATCAGTGGCGCTCACCACGTGGTCGCCGCTGATCGCTGTGACGTACTATCCTGTCCCTGGGAATTAAGTCCCAGGGCACATGGACGGGATAGTACGTCACATGGGATTAAGGGGTTAATGACTTGTATAAGAAGATTCAAACAGGATTGGATGGGTGATGGAGAGGAGAGGCCGGAGAAGTAAGCAGTTAGGTGAGTCAGTCCAATGTTAAAATCATATGCACTATTGATCAGTTGTGCTGAACTCGGCAGGCTACCAGGTCCAGAAGCAATATGGAATTTCAGAAAAGCTGAAGTACCAAAACAGCAAATTCTTGATGAAAACTTGTTCTTTATTAAATACTAGCTGAAGAGCCCAGCGTTGCCCGGGCATAGTACCTAACTGTGGGTCCCGCTGTCTTCCTTAACATCCCCACTCTCCACCCGCCATCCCATTCTATCCCTCTGCAGCCGCGCTCTACATCCATGTCCCGGTGTCCCTCCACAGCCCCTTTCTCTTCCTTCACAGCCCTGCTCTCCACATCCACAGCCCTGTTCTCTTCCTTCACAGCCCTGCTCTCCCGCTCTCTCCATCCACAGCCCCATTCTCTTCCTTCACAGCCCTGCTCTCCCTGTCCACAGCCCTGTTCTCTTCCTTCACAGCCCTGCTCTCCCCGTCCACAGCCCCGTTCTCTTTCTTCACAGCCCTGCTCTCCCACTCTCTCCCTACAGCCCCGCTGTCTTCCTTCCTCCATAGCCCCACTCTCCATGCACCACACGCAGTGACGCAGGGACCAGGAGAGAGAGGTGTGCAGATTGTTCGTTCTGCCGGGGTGGGCGGAGCTAGAGCGGAGCTGCAGCGCATGTGATTGGGCGGCCTGTGTGGGGCGTGGCCTAGTTCTGGTGGCCGGAGTGGGCAGAGCTTGCCTGAGTGGACGGATCTGCAGCGCGTGTGATTGGGCGGCCTGTGGGGCGTGGCCTAGCGCTGTAGTAGGCCGCAGTAGAAGCGGGGACTAAATATAGGCTGGGGGGTAGCTGCAGGGGAGAGGGGGATAGCACAGTTGGCGACGGGGAGCGCCGACTGAGCCTGGACAGGACTGGGAGGATGCCGGCACTATTCGGCCCCTGTCCTGAAGACTGTCTTCCTCACAGCCCCGCTCTCCATGCACTGTCCTGCTGTATCCATCCTCAGCCCTGCTCTCCAACCGCGTCCCACTATTGTAGTGGACAATATTAAAAGTATAATATACTTCTTTAACCAAAAACATATTCCGAGTGAAAAATTGCACAAAATTTAAGACCAGTAAGAGCCAGAATTATCATTTTTATTTTTTCAAGTCACTATTTTTGGCTTGTGGTATTCGTTGACTTTGCTCCAAGTTCTTCAAAATGGCACACTTGATTCATTAATTTTGTATAAGATCAAACATGCTTTTTTTGTCTTTATATTTTTAACAACTTTTTACACCAAAAAGTTACATTTTATTATATTGTGAAACATTTTGTGTAAAAGATAGATATGCTGAAAATCACTTCAGGTGTACAAGAGTATGTTTATGCAATATTGTGACTTTTTTAAATCTGCAATTGAGAAATCACCTGAAAACGTCTTAAAGAAAATTGTCGAACAAATAAAATTTTTTAAAAACTGTAAATTAATAGTGACAGTGACATTGTGGGGTATAGCACAGGGAGGAGGCCCCCATGTGCTTCCATCAGCACAACGGGATGCGGTTGTGTTTTGCTGATGGTCTCCATGGTGACCACTGGCTGCAAGATGGCCGCTGGGTCCTTCAGGGAAGATGGCTTCTTAGTGACTGCTAAGAGCAAGAGCTGGGAGGCCACCTTCTCTGCCTATCAGAAGTTGATCTGATGCTCGGCAATGCACAAAAGTATCAATATCGGCGATCTGTTACTGTTAGAGATGAGCAAATATTTGAATATTCGGTTCCGCTCACGTTCGCCGAATTTGCATTATTCGCCGATTTAATTGTCAATTAAATTGCCGAATATAGCCGAACATACCGTGCACAGCACAAAAGCCGGTGTTTTCCAAGCTGTGTGACAGAGTGGGAAACACCAGCATAGCGTTTACCTCCGGTCACTGGTGTCAGCTGATGGAACTACAGCTCCCATCATCCAACACCTGCTGCAGCTAATTACAGTGAGAGCAGGAGCTGCGGATGGGAGTGTTCATCACCCGCTCCTGCACTGTAAATAAAGAAAAAAAGGTGTAGGGTCCAGCAGAGTGGACCCAAACCCCATTCACTTAAATGGGGGGCCCAACAATACAGTGTTTGACATGCTGTCATATGCATGACAGCTCGGCAAACACCGCTTCTGATGGGCAGTAAAATCATCTCTGCCCGTCAGAGCCATATTTCCAATGCTGTCAAAAGACAGAGTGACCGCTCAGCTGTGATCGGAGGTATGCAGTTTACCTCCAGTCACTGGTGTCAGCTGATGGGACTGCAGCTCTCATCAGCTGACGCTTGCTGCTAATAACAGCGAGAGCAGGAGCAGTGGATGGGAGTATTCCAGAAGTTTTAAATTTAAATAAGTTCTACTGCCCACAGTCACTGGATTAATAAATCATTCTTTGGTTTCCAAAATGGTGTCAATTGTGTGGCCTTCCGCTCTTTAGGCACACCAGGGGCTCTATAAAATGCAACATGGCATCGGGTAATTATTCCAGCAAATTTTTCATTCAAAAAGTCAAATAGAGCTCCTTCCTTTCTGAGCTCTGTCGTGTACCCAAACAGTGGTTTTCCTCCACATGCTCAGAAGAAATTGAACAACAAATTGTATGGTGCAATTTCTCCTGTTACCTTTATGAAAATGCAAAAAAAAATTGTAGGAAAAATGTAACTTTTTTTTTGCTTTCACAGCTCAATATTATAAACTTCTGTAAAGCACCTTGGGGTTCTATGTGCTCAATACACAACTAGATAAGTTGCCTGAGGGGTCTTGTTTCTAAAATGGTGTCACTTGGGGGTGTTTTCCACTGTTAACCCCTTTCTGCCATGTGACGTACTATCCCATCCATGTGCCCTGGGACTTAATTCCCAGGGACGGGATAGTACATCTCAGCGATCAGCGGCGCCCACGTGGTGAGCGCCGCTGATCACAGCTGGGTGTCAGCTGATTATCACAGCTGACACCCGGCACAATGTGTCAGGGGCGGTCACGGACCGCCCCCAACACGTTGACCCCTTACACACCACGATCAAACACGATCGCGGTGTACCGGGGGCTAAAGGGAAGCATCGGCAGGGAGGGGGCTCCCTCCGTGCTTCCCTGAGCCCCCCACAGCAGCGCAATGTGCAGCGTTGCTGCGGGGGCTCCATCCCTGCAGGTCCCCGAATCCAAGATAGCGACGGGGGCCTGCAGGGAGCTGGCTTCATCAGTGCCTGCAAAGCGCAGGCACGAGGAAGCCTTGTGCAGTGCCTGTGACAGATCAGCGATCTGTCCCATGACAGTTATGTCCCTTCTGGGACAATGTAATAAAGTTTAAAAAAAAGTGCAAAAATAATTTTTAAAAAATCGCTAAATAAATTAAAAAAAATAAAAATATTCCCTAATAAATTCATTTTTTGGAAATAAAAAAAAACAATAAAAGTACACATTTGGTATTGCCGCGTCCGTAACGACCCACCCTATAAAACTGTCCCATTAGATATCCCCTTCAGCGAACCAGAAAGATTTTAAACCAGAATGATATTAATATGCAGTTTACATCTGAAATACACAGTGAGACTATGACATTTCTCGACCTTCAGATAATCAAAAATGGAGAGGGGGGTATCACCACAAAGACGTTTAGAAAACCTACATCCATGAATAGCCTCCTGCGTTGGGACAGCTATCATCGTGGCCCCCATAAAAGGGGTATACCCAAGGGACAATTTCTACGCATTAAGAGGAACTGCTCGGATGGGCGAGATTTTGATACACAAGCCCAAGACCTGGGGCAGAGGTTCTGACAGAGAGGGTATCCAAGGGATGTAATAAAAAAAGCATGGGATCATGTGGTAGGATGTAATCGTCATGATTTACTACATCCAACCCCAAAAGAGGAGTCATCAGATATATTGAGAATTATAGGCATGTTCAATGACAGATCTAATGAGGTGTAGGGTATACTGAGGAGACACTGGGGAATCTTAAGGATGGACCCATGAACTGAGATATGTCATTCCACCTACACCCCGGATAACATACAGGAAGGGGAGATCCATACGGGATAGGTTGGTTCATAGTTTCTACAATAAACCAAGACCAGAAGGCACGTGGCTGGATCGTAAGCCATGTGGCACGTTTAAATGTGGCAGTTGCAAATTCTGTCCTTGGATCAGTAAAGGAAAATCATTCAAAGGTAGCACATCGGGAAAAGTTTACTATATGCGAGACTTTGCAAACTGCAAAACAGAAGGTGTAGTCTACATGGCCACATGTTCCTGTCCACGTAATTATATAGGAAAAACCAAAAGGGAATTGCATAGACGAGTGGGGGAACATTTGGGAGACATAAAACATGAGAGAGATACACCCCTGGCGAGACATATAAAATTAGAACATCATAATGATACAAAAGCTGTGTCCTTCTGTGTCCTTGAGGTAGTGTGGCGTAACCTACAGGGGGGAAACTGGGATAAGTCATTATTAAAAAAGGAATGTCAGTGGATATTTAGACTACGTACTCTTGTGCCGAATGGCCTTAATGAACAACAGAATTACTGTTGTTTCATTTGATTCCTTGTCCATTATCATGAAGCCATGCCTGTGACTAGGTCTTGTGATCCAGTCTATTATTATAATCAGGATATGATACTTGATTAGAATGTACTCCAAATGTTAGTTCCTACCCTTATTTACAGTCACTGTATATACTATGGTTCTGGGCATGAGGTTAAAATTATTTAAAAATTTTATAATCTTGATGGGTATATAAGAGATCTAAAATTATAAATCATGATCCTATGTGTTTTTGGTTGAACATTAAGTATATATAAACTCTGCCTATTTATACAATATGTGCGGTGGTAGTCACTGTTCATATGTATCGAGCCTAATGTAATAATGCTCTTTTTGTGCCTGGAATATAGGTAAATAGCCTCACAGTTTAGGGCATGCGCATTTCCATTATAGGAGTAAATTTATCCATGTACTCGCAGGATGTAGAGCAAGCTCAGGTATAATGCATGAAGAAAAACATCCCTATAGATCTGATCATGCGTACTTCAGAAGTGAGAACGCTGCTTATATGAGCTGTAATATGCTTCTATGTGACTACACTGCATCTGTGCAATGATGGATATTGTGGTGACTGTAGCCTGATCACGTGACTCTCCCAGCGTCTAGACACTGAGTGGACATGCGCAATGAAACAATGAGGACACAATGGTATTGGTAGGAAAACTTACTGTGTGCCTCTAGCACTGTGTGGGCAGGTGCTGACGTCAGTGTGAGAGCAGCAATTGCTGTGAGCTGATCATGTGACTCCTCTAGCGTCTGGACACTGAATGGACATGTGCAGTGAGAATGTGAGGACACAATCTGCAGGTAAACATACATTGTGCTTCAAGTGTTGTGGCACCAGGTGATGACGTTAGTCTGAAAGCAGGGGATGCTGGGAGTGATACAGTTATATAAGGGGGAATGGTAAGCTACAGGTGCAGCCTCATCAATTGGATTAGTCTCCACTGCCAGACCGCTCTGACCAATATGCATCTCTCCTGATGAACCCGCAGTAGGGGGAAACGCGTTGAGAGTGTGCGGACTATATCTGAGGAATGATGTTATCATGGACCTTATGGATATCATTATGAAGGAGTATATATTCACAGATAAGTATTGTTTTGTTTTTGTTTTGTTTTTTCCCCAAGAATGGGCTTATTGTTGTTAGTATCTGGTGATTTAAACTAGGGGTACGATATATATATCTGATATCTGCAGTGGCTGTAGCAACCCTACTAATTTACACTGAGACTTGAAAATCTGGTACATTCAGTGGTGTCTTTGTTTGCTTTCATGATTTCTGACAATTTGTTATCAGATAAGCCATTCCTGTTTACCTACCATTGATTCATCATTGTGTCTAATAGGCAGTTTTTTATCTGGGTACTTGATGTGACAATTTTTATATATACTTCATATACATAACATAGTGGTTTTGGGAAAGGGCATAATTTGCTACAAATTTATATGTAACTGGTTCTACTGTGTGTGAGTGTTATGCATCTATTCAGACTGTCTGGACTTTCTACCTTTCCTCACATGCACATGTGATTGTATAAATCTACTTTACTGCATTCATGAAGATATTCTAAGCAAATGGATACAGGCCATCTGGTCCTCTGGTTCTAATCTGTCGTCTTATAGGATGATCTAGGAGATTAGGGATAGCCATTGCACGAGCGGGGGTGCCATTCTCGTATTTCTTAGGGTGCCAACCTCCGCACCTAGGTAGGTGCTCAGATAGTCATTTTGTATAGGGCCAGGTCACTCTTTTCTTCACATCGGTTGAGTGAAATTATCAGATGGTAGCACGTATTATCAATTTTGATACATCTTCTTTATGTCCATTTCCCCTTTTTTTTTTCCGTTTTTTGAGGTTTTTGGGCTATAATAGTATTGTGCAGTTTTTAACTGCTATGATTTAGGTTTTTCTGACCACGTGATTGGATTGGCAGATTCAGCTAGTTAGATTTGGTTTGACTGTTATACCTTATCTCTTTCCAGCAATACAATAGCCCGTTTTTTTACAAGGCTTTATAATAGGGGGCATGTGTGCAATTTTATATTGTTATTTTTGTACTTAATAAAAGTTATATTTTAATAGGGTTTTTTTTCAGTTAGTTGCCTTTAGCGAACCCCTTAAAAAATAAAATTAAAAACGAAGCGAAAAATAATTTATAATCATACCGCCGAACAAAAAGTGCAATAACGCACGATCAAAAAGATACATATAAATATACATGGTACCGCTGAAAACGTCATCTTGTCCCGCAAAAAACGAGCCACCATACAGCATCATCAGTAAAAAATAAAAAAGTTATAGCTCGCAGAATAAAGCGATGCAAACATAATTATTTTTTTATAAAAAATTGTTTTCATTGCATAAAAGCACCAAAACATAAACGACATAAATGAGGTATCGCTGTAACCATACTGACCTGAAGAATAAAACTGCTTTATCAATTTTACCACAGGCGGAACAGTGTAAACGCACCCCCCAAAAGAAATTCATGAAACGCTGGTTTTTGTTCATTCTGCATCCCAAAAATTGGAATAAAAAGCGATCAAAAGATGTCACATGCCCGAAAATGATACCACTAAAAACATCAATACGTCCCACAAAAAATAAGACCTCACATGACTCGGTGGGTCAAAATATGGAAAAATTATATGTGGTGATGCAAAAACTATTTTTACAATAAAAAGCGTCTTTTAGCGTATGACAGCTGCCAAACATAAAAACCCGCCATAAATAGTAAATCAAACCCCCCTTTATCACCCCCTTAGTTAGGGAAAATAATAAAATTAAAAGAAAATGTATTTATTTCCGTTTCCCGCTAGGGTTAGGGCTAGAGTTAGGGCTGAGGTTAGGGGTGTGTTGGGGTTAGGGTTGGAGTTAGAATTGGGGGGGTTTCCACTGTTTGGGCACATCAGGTGCTCTCCAAATGCAACATGGCGTCTGATCTCAATTCCAGCCAATTCTGCGTCGAAAAAGTAAAATGGTGCTCCTTCCATTCCAAGCTCTGCCATGCGCCCAAACAGTGTTTTACCCCCACATATAGGGTATCAGCCTACTCAGGACAAATTGCAAAACAACTTTTGGGGTCCAATTTCTCCTGTTACCCTTAGGAAAATAAAAAATTGGGGGCAAAAATATCATTTTTGTGGAAAAAAATGATTTTTTTATTTTCACGGCCGGGCGTTATAAACTTCTGTGAAGCACTTGGGGGTTCAAAGTGCTCACCACACATCTAGATAAGCTCCGAGGGGGGTATAGTTTCCAAAATGGGGTCACTTGTGGGGAGTTTCAATAGTTTAGGTACATCAGGGGCTCTCCAAAAGCAACATGACACCCGCAGACCATTCCATCAAAGTCTGCATTCCAAAACGTCACTATTTCCTTTCCTAGCCCTGACGTGTGCCGATACAGTAGTTTTCTCCCACATCTGGGGTATCAGCATACTCAGGACAAATTGGACAACAACTTTTGGGGTCCAATTTCTCCTGGTACCCTTGGGAAAATAAAAAAATTGGTGACTAAAAGATCATGTTTGTGGAAAAAATACGATTTTTTTTTATTTTCGCGCCCGGGCGTTATAAACGTCTGTGAAGCCCTTGGGGGTTCAAAGTGCTCACCACACATCTAGATTAGTTCCTTGGGGGGTCTAGTTTCCAAAATGGTGTCATTTCTGGGGGGTTTCTACTGTTTTGGTACATCAGGGGCTTTCCAAATGCGACATGGTGTCCGATCTCAATTCCAGCCAAAAACGTCAAATGGCGCTGCTTCCCTTCCGAGCTCTGCCATGCACCCAAATAGTGGTTTACCCCCACATGTGGGGTATCAGCATACTCAGGACAAATCGCACAATAACTTTTAGGGTCCTGTTACCCTTGGAAAAATAAGAATTGAGGGTGAAAAGATCATTTTTGTGGAAAAAATATGATTTTTCAATTGTACCGCTGTACGTTATGAACTTCTGTGAAGCCCTTGTGTGTTCAAGGTTCTCACCACATATCTAGATAAGTTCCTTGGGGGGTCTAGTTTCCAAAATGGGGTCACTTGTAGGGGGTTTCCACTGTTTAGGTACATCAGGGGTTCTCCAAACGTGACATAGCGTCCGATCTGAATTCCATCCAATTTTGCATTGAAAAAGTCAAACGGCCCTCCTTCCCTTCTGAGCTCTGCCATGCGCCAAAACAGTGGTTCCCCCCACATATCAGGTATCAGCGTACTCAGGACAAGCTGCACAATAACTTTTGCAGTCCAATTTCTCCTTTTACCCTTGGTAAAATAAAAAAAAAATTGAACCTGAAGTATTTTTTTTTGTGAAAAAAAGTTAAATGTTCATTTTCTTTAAATATTCAAAAAATTCCTGTGATGCACCTGAAGGGTTAATAAGCTTCTTGAATGTGGTTTTGAGCACCTTAAGAGGTGCAGTTTTTAGAATGGTGTCACTTTTGGGTATTTTCTATCATATAGACCCCTCAAAGTGGCTTCAAATGTGATGTGGTCCATAAAAATAAAATGGTGTTGCAAAAATCAGAAATCGCTGGTCAACTTTTAACCCTTATAACTTCCTAACAAAAAGAAAAATTTGGTTCCAAAATTGTGCTGATGTAAAGTAAACATGTGGGAAATGTTACTTACTAAGTTTTTTGTGTGCCGTATCTCTGTGATTTAAGGACATAAAAATTCAAATTTGGAAAATTGCGAAATTTTAAAAATTTTCGCCAAATTTATGTTTTTTTCACAAACAAATGCAAGTTATTTGAATGAAATTTTACCACTAACATGAAGTACAATATGTCACGAAAAAACATTGTCGGAATCACCAGGATCCATGGAAGCGTTTCAGAGTTATTACTTCATAAAGGGACAGTGGTCAGAATTGTAAAAATTGGCCCGGTCATGAACGTGCAAACAACCCTTGGGGTTAAGGGGTTAAGCACATCAGGGGCTTTTCAGACATGACATGACATCCACTAATTAAACAGGTCTACAAAAAATATTTTTTGTAATCGCAGGTGACTTTGTACTTTTCTGAATCCTTTTGTCCTGATTTAAAAAATGTATATAGTTTTTCTGTAGCACATATACTGTAGTTTCCATGGAGCAGCATTAGTGATGAGCGAGCACTAAAATGCTTGGGTGCTTGTTGCTCGGGTTGAGCAAATTGGAATACTTGGGTACTCGGACAGAGCAACAAACCTAATGTAAGTCTATGGGAGACACCAAAAAATCTACAAAAGCTAAACCAAAATGGATTTTGCTGGGAAATATATTAAGGAACATCCTTTCCAGGTAATGATTTTTTTCGAAGCCAAAATAATTAACCCAAAACCAAAATGATCCTTCACCACTTGGGCTATGTTGACACACAGCATTTTTCAGGCGTTTTGCAACTTTAGCATTGCTTTCAACCAGTACAAATGCATTTACTGGGAAATGTCATTGAAACATTTAACAAACCTAGCTGGCCATGTGGTGTGTGGTGTGTTACACATAAGCAGACACATCTTGTTTCATTTATGAAGCAGGGACTCTTAAAGTCACAGAGCCTATTTTTACAGGGGCATCAGGAAGCATTACTCTTTTTAAAGGGCCATTATTAAACAGTGGGTCTCCTATGCTGTTATTGCCTATGCAGTGAGTGGATGGGCTGCCAAGAATTACGACGCACCCCAATACCCCTTTCATGAGTAGTACAGGAGGGCTTCCGGAAAAAAATGTTGCATTGAATGCAAAGCCTGGCTTGCCCCAAAGTTACATGTACCCCAATAAGCTTTTGAAGCCATATACTGGAAGGGTACAGGAAAATCCACTTCACATCATTCATTTTGTACTCCCATACTGTTTTATTATACATTGACAGCAAGGCCTGCCCTGTTGCCAAGTCATAGGCACCCCAATAAGCCATTGAACCAAGGCACTGGATGGGCACATGCAAATCCACTTCACATTCATTTTGTACTCCCATAATGTTTTATTATACATTGACAGCAAGGCCTGCCCTGCTGCCAAGTCATATGCACCCCAATAAGCCATTGAACCCAGGCACTGGATGGGCACAGGAAAATCCACTTCACATTATTCATTTTGTACTCCCCCCACTATTTTTTTTATGCATTGACTGCAAGGCCTGCCCTGCTGCCAAGTCATATGCACCCCAATAAGCCTTTGAACCCACGTAATGGATGGGTCCAGGAAAATCCACTTCACATTATGCATTTTGTACTCCCATACTCTTTTCTTATGCATTGACAGCAAGGCCTGACCTGCTGCTAAGTCATATGCACCTCAATAAGCCTTTGAACCCACATACTGGAAGGCCACATGAAAACCCACTTCAGTCTTCAGTTGGTCCTGCCATACAGTTTCCTTATTCTTTGAATGCAAGGGCCGCTCTGACCCAAATTTGCACACACCACAATCCCCCCTTGGCTGAAAATGGAGGAGGGCCTCCTAAAAAAAATTGTCCCATTACAAAGGAGCGGGTCTCCTTGACTTGTAATGCCCATACTCGCAGTGCATGGGCTGACAAACATTTCCCCATGGGGGTACATTTTGTAAAAGTATTCTATGGGCATCCTAGACACCCTTGCCAAAAATTGGACTGCCTGTAGCAGCACAGAACACGTTAACCCTGGTCATCTAGTGGCGGAGAAGGAATAGACCTAATGATAAATCATACTGAAATCAAACAAATAAATTAAAAATGTGAATCCACCTAAGAAAGAAACTAACAAAAGGGAGGGGCGAACACAGCTTCATAGATATGAAGCCAGAATGTGTTCAACAAGACATGTATGTCCCTAGCAACAGCTCAGAGACAGGGATATAAATAAAAATATGATCTAATAGGATTTTGCTATTTTTATATTGGAGAGGTATACACTAGGTCATAAGAGGATGTTCCACAGATATGAAAGATGGAAAATATAATAATAAATGGGAAGAAGATACGTATATCTCATTTGTATGAGATTTCCCCCTGGGGGAGTAACATTTGCTTTGCTTTAAAATTAGTAACAGGCATCATAAAAACAACTTTGCCAAAAATTGGACTGCCTTTGGCAGCACAAAAGACGTTAACCCTGGTGATCTTGTGTCTGAGAATGAGGAGACATTGATGAAGGCCTCATGAAAACCTTGGCCCAATGTAAAGGAGCTGGTCTCCTAGACTTGTAATGCCCATACACGCAGTGCATGGTCTGACAAACATTTCCCCATGGGGTACACATTTGCAAAAAGTATATTATGGGCATGATAGACACCCTTGCTAAAAACTGGACTGCCTGTAGCAGCACAGAACACGTTAACCCCGGTCATCTAGTGGCGGACATGGAGGAGACAATGATGAAGGCCTCAGTAAAAACTAGGCCCAATGTAAAGGAGCTGTTCTCTTAGACTTGGAACGCACATACACGCAGTGCATGGGCTGACAAACATTTCCCCATGGGGGTTACACATATTTTAAAAGTATAATATGGGCATCAGAGACACCCTTGACAAAAATTTGACTGCCTGTAGCAGCCCATAACATGTTAACCCTGGTGAACTTGTGGTGGAGAATGAGGAGACATAATGGGAAATCAGACTGAAATCAAGCAAATAAATTAAAAATATAAATCCACCTATGAAAGAAAATAACAAAAGGGAGGGGCGAACACAGGTTCATAGATATGAAGCCAGAATGTGTACAACGTGATTTGTTTGTCCCTAGCAACAGCTCAGAGACGGGGATATAAATAAAAATATAGTGACCTTTGCATCATGGAATACGTTGACCCTGGTATTCTACTGGTTGTGGATGATGAGGATAAGGAGGATAACACCAAACAGACCCAATCAGGAAGTGGATAACTGTGTGTGATTGCGAAGAGGTGCATGAGAATACACCTCCCAAAACAAGCCAAAAATTAATTTTAGGTTATGTTTCAATGTTTTCATTTGGTGGTGTACAGAAGTCTTGGCCAATCCAGCCCTTGTTCATTTTTATGAGTCAGCCTGTCAGCATTATCAGTTGACAGGCGGATGCACTCATCTGTTATAATTCCTCCAGCGGCACTAAAAACCCGCACTGACAGAACACTAGCAGGAGGGCAGGCCAGGACCTCCAAGATGTAGAGAGCTAGTTCATGCTATGTGTCCAGCTTGGATACTAAATAGTTAAAAGGCAAATACGATCTGCAAGGTGCTCCCTCACCATCTTCCCAAACATTGCACTTCTTGTGACACCACTCCTTGCCTCTGTGGTGGCACAATGTGAGGGTCTGAGAAAACTGTCCCAGAACTTAGTAGGTGCAGGAGCTGTACAATGTAGACTGTGGCGGCAACCCTGATTGATGTTGGGCCCACAATCCTGGGCGTGTGGAGGATGAGTTCCATCCCAAGGTCTGACAGGGTCCCAGCTTCCACTATATTAACCCAGTGTGCCGTCAGTGAGATGTACCATCCCTGCCCACAGGCACTTGTTCACATGTCTGTGGTTAGTTGGACTTTCCCAGTAACAGCATTGTTGAGGGCACGAGTAATGTTGTGGGACACATGCTGGTGTAATGCAGGTACAGCACAATGGGAGAAATAGTTTCGACTGGGGACCGAGTATCTTGGCTTCCATCTCAATGAGCCTAAAAGGCAACATTTCGAGTGCAAGCAGACGAGAAATGTGCAAATTAAGTACTGTGGCCTGTGAGGCATTGGCTGCGTATCTCCGCTAGCATTCCAATGACTGGGGTATTGACAAGTGAAGGCTGGGCTGAGACAAGGACATGGATGTGTTTGATGATGTGCTGGTTGACTATGGGCAACAACAGGTGCAGGGCCCAAGGCATCTTCACAGGCACAGTGAACTAGGGATTGGCTTGGACGCGAAACAGTGGAAGAAGCAGTGTTGTCACCTGCAGACAGTGTTCCTGCAGCTTGGGGTTCGGCCCACAAAGTCGGTTGCTCTGCCGCTATGTGCCTAATCATGCTGGTGGTTGTCAGGCTGGTAGTTTTGCTACCCCTGCTGATGCGGGCATGGCAAGTGCTGCAAATGGCCTGTTTGGGGTTATCAGCAGAGTCTTTAAAAAAATAACCAGACTCGGAAAGATCTAACCAAAGGAATGGCCACTTCCGTCCTGTTGGTGTTATGAGGAATGGATGCATGCCTTCTGTCTGCGGCCACCACACTGCTTCTTCATGCCTGTTGGGGTGATATGCCTCCTTCACCATGTGTGCTGCTGTCATCGCTCTGCATGTCCTCCCGCCAGGTTGGTTCAGTCACTATGTCATCCACCATCTCATCTTCCACATCCGTACCCTGCTCCTCCTCCTGACTTTCCAGCAATTTTGTCTCATCATCATCCACCTCAAGTGACCGTGGCTGCTCAAAGATTTGTGCATCACTACATGGAATATCATCTTGCCCCGCTTCAAGTGGAGCTGGCGAGAGGCACGAATCTATAAATGGATAACTGAACAGCTCTTTGGAGTGTCCGAGTGTGGTATCAGTTGTCTCAGGGCACTTGGCATGGTGGGAGGAAGGAGGATCAGGGTGAGTAATATCCGGTCCACAGTCATGGCTACTCATACTTGACTGTGTAAAAAACGTGGTGGTGGCTAAGTGACTGGAAGCATTATCTGCTATCCAACCAACAACCGCTTCACACTGCTCGGGATTCAATAGTGGTGTGGTGCGGTCCCCTAGAAACTGGGACAGAAAGGTCGTGCGTGCAGATGTGGGTCTTTGCTGTGACCCACTTTCTGCTTGACCACAGCCTCGTCCTCTGCATGCACCATCAGCATCACGTCCACTTCCTCATCCCTTGCTCCTTGCTTTGCCAATTTTTAATGGACTACTGAAATATTTCAAAACCTCAATACAAATGAATTTCTTGTGAGAAAAAATAGATGTGATAAGTATGCCTGCAAACAAACAATTTTCCACCACAGATACACCAGGCCTCAGCCTGAGATAACAGACTGTATTAATTTTTTAGGATTTTTTTGGATACAAAAGACTGCTGGATATAACAACTGTGACAGCCAGGCCAAAAAAAACTAAACCAACGTAAACTGACCAAACTTTCACCACGCACAGATAACAGAGGCCATGAAGATACTACACCAAAAAATGGGTGGCCTTTTGTATTTTTTTTGGCCTAAGTTCTGCTATATTGAAGCAAAGCTAACAGCCTAGCACAAAAGAGAAAAAAGCCGTAAACTGGCCAAAATTTCACCACGCACGATTAAGAGCTGGCACTAGGCTACCACACAAAAAAATGGGTGGCCTTTTTTTTTTTTTGGCCTAAATACTGCTTTATTGATGTAAAATTAACAGCCAGGCAAAAAAGAGAAAAAAGCCATAAACTGGCTTTCAGCACGCACAGATATGATATATGCAATGCTCTATATGCACACATACAGTGCCTGCAGGCCTTGCACTGATGTGTATACAGCAACGTACACTACCCTGCCTGCCTAACACTGGAGCCTATATACTTCAGAATTAGTCCTTACAAGGACTGATGGTTTAGCTGGATGTGAGAATTTAGGATGGTAGACCCCACACTAACTGAGAAATACCCAATTCTGACCCTATCAAGGCAGCCGCTCTCCCTATACTCTCTCAATCTGGAGCTGAATGTGGCGAGCAGGGCTGCGTCCGATCCCTTATACCTCTGATGCTGTGCGGCCAGCCAATCACTGCACGAACACAAGAAAGATGGCTGTAGCATTTCATAGCCTGGCAGACAATCCCTGCACTGTGATTGGGTCACTAAAGTCTACCAAAATTGCTGGGTGGAGACCAGAGTTCCCGCCGTGTAATCCCGGAAATACTTGGTGCTCCCTGAGTACAATGAGCACAGTGATACTCAGGCGAGTGGCAAGCATGTTCTCTCATCACTATCCGTATGGTGCCCGTATGGCAAGATTTTCTCGCCAGCTTGCAAAATGGACATATAATGGATCCATGGCCTCAAAAATTCATGAGAACATATTTACAGTCTATATATACAGTATACATATATATATATATGTCTTAATTATATATATATATATATATATATATATATATTATAGTATATATTTATATTTCATACAGAGGTAGATAGCAGAATAGCCGATAATTCAATGGTCAGCTTCTGTAAAATCATTACAGGACCTGACAGGATATGAGACATGGTTTACATACAGTAAACCTTTGCATATCCATTAGATTCATATGACTCTCACTAATAATGTTAGTAGTGTGTGTGTGTGTGTGTGTGTGTGTGTGTGTGTGTGTGTGTGTGTAAAATTTGGAGCTGTAGCTGTTAAATTAAAGGATTAATTCACTGAAAAAGTTTGTGTGGGCTCCTGAACAATTTTTTCTTCCAGAGAGGGCAAGCAAGTGACTGAGGGCAGATATTAATAGCCTAGAGAGGGACCATTGTTTTGGGCCCCCTCTGGATAAAAAAAATCTGCCACCAGCCATTCCAGAAAAGGTGCATCTGTAAAATGTGCCAATTCTGGCACTTACCCTCTCTCTTCCCTCTTGCTATTGTAAGGTGACATTAAGCCTGGTTAATAATGGACAGGTGTCAATAAGACACCTATCCATTATTAATCCACTAGTCTGAAAGGGTAAAAAAAAACACACAGACATTAAGAATAAAGACTTATAATTAAATAAACACACATTTTTTTCCATCTTTATTTCACTCCCAATCCAAGTGAAGCCATCGTTCTCCTGTAAAAAAAAGCCAAAATAAAAACCAACAATATCCCATACCTGTCCACCGTACAGTCAAGTCCCATGCTGCAATCCATCTGAAGGGGCTAAATAGTTTACAACCGGGAGCGGCGCTAATGCAACCGGCCCGGCTGTAAACCACAGAGGAATGAAGGAAAAGCTGCCTGCGCAGCCTCTCCGCCTGACCAGAGAAGAACTGATTAGCATGGGAAAGTTTCTGAACATTTTCCCATGCTGTCAGTTCACCACAGGTCGGGCGGGGAGTCAGCGCAGCCTTAGTGACGTCAGCGGTAAATGTATTCTATCTATTCTATTTTAACTTGTCAGTGTGATTTTACAGTATAGCACACTGAATAGCCAGCTTTTCTAAAGGACACTGGTGCATATTTGGGTGTAATATGGTGCAAATCGCAGCATGCTGCCCCATAGAGTAACATTGGTCCAAGTGCTATGCGATATTTTTTTTTTTTACCGCATAGCACTCACCCGTATTTCTCTCTAGTGAGACTCCGGCCTTATAGAGAGTCAGAGTCATTTAAAAGAAAAATATCTTATAGTCACCTATTCTCTTCTCATACTTGGCCCACCACCGCCAGTCCTATGCTCTTATGTCTTTTATCTTTGTTCCAAGCTTCTGGGCACTTCCAGCCGTGTGGGACATGGCACAAATCAATGGCAAAGACCTGACTGAAAGTGGCCAGAGGCCTGGAATTATTAGAAAGAATATAAAAGAGCCATTTGGAGGACCTGTCTGAAGAAGAAAAGTGAATGTAAAGATGTGCAGTAAATATACTTGACATGAATTTGTATATGCGTGTGGGGAAACAACTAGAATCAGGAAGAGATAGTGTAGGACCGGGTTTTGGCCACTAGGGAGACAAAGAATAGCAGAAAAAGGAGACGGTGCAGTGCTGAGTTTGGCCACTAGAGGGAGACAAAAGAAAGCAGGAAAAGGACTTAACAGCAGCTAATGCTTGAGAAACTGCTAAGTCATGGTGGGCAGAGTTATGGGGACTCGAGAGGGGAATTCCTAGGCAGGGCAATAAAAAAGAGAGAGAGAGTCCCAGGGAGGAATCCACTCCAGGAAGAGATCAGCGCAGCTCTGCTCAGGAGGAGACTGAAGAAGGATGAGCTCCGAAAGGGACTGGAAGGAGAGACAGTCAGGGGGGTGGCCCTGACAGGATAGCCGCAGGACAGAGGATGCCAGGGGTACCCAAAGGCCGGACTTTTCCAGGGGAAGCGCTGTGGTGGTGGGCCTAAGGCAGCCACAGTGAAAGAACCGCGAGGGATGTCACTTAGGGTAGAGGAGGAGGTGAAAGGTACTCAGGCCTGTGCGTAGGAGCTGTCGTGGTGCTGTGGTCGTCGAGAGGGCGGCCAATAAAGAGGACCTGTTTGAACACATGTTGGTTTATGTCTCCAGTCTGTTCGCAGCCGACAGACCGATGATGGCTGGACAGATATGAGGATTTTTTTTTAACCTTTTCCAGCACACTTCAATTCACATTTCTTCAAAATAAAATGTATTTTATATGCAAATTGAACTGAACTGATCAAATCTGCCCAAACTGAATTTTGGGAATTTTATTCAGCTCTAATTGTAGTAAGGGAGTGCAAACTGCTGGTAGATCAGCCAGCAAAGTACACACATGAAAGAAGCATTTCCAGTGAGTGAGGCAGCTGTGTTTTTTTTTTTTTTTTTTTTTAAATTTTGCCATTCAGCGAGTTGAGTGGGTGCTTGTTTTCTGTGAGAATATTTTTTTCACTGGTACCATTTTGGGGTACAAATTACTTCCTCACTATGATTGTTTTTTGTTCCGCTATTTTTGGAAAAGTCAGATGATTACAATGACTATGGTGCCATTGCTTTTTATTTTTTTTATATTCACAGTGCAGGTTTATAGTACACTGAAAACAATTGTGTATACTTTTTTCATTTAATCAGTAAAGTATTTTCACTAGAGAAAATACAACTTTTTTTATCTTTTAAAAATGTTTATTTTTTTTTTTTACTTTGATACCATCCCAATAAAGGACTAGACCATGGAATGTGGTGATTGATTTTATATTATTTTGCAGTATTTACAGTATGTACTGCTGGGTATTATGATAGTCAGTGTAAGGCCGGGGTCACACTAACCGAAGCAAATATGGTCCGTATTTTACATGCATAATACGGATGAATGACCCCTAAATAGTGCTCCGTATGTCACCCGTAAGCAAGGTGTGGTCGCGTATTTTGCGCATGTCAGCATCCGTATGTAATCCGTATCGCATCTGTATGGTAAGATTTTCTCGCAGGCTTGCAAAATGGACAATTAACGGTTTTGAGGCCTGCAAACTATTTAAATCATTAGCCTGCACCCTAGTTATTGGCTCAGGAACAGGTGGCTGCCTCCATTCTGTCCATTTCTGACCATGCCTTGACTAGGTGTGTTGCTGTTGCATATGCAACATGGCAGACAGTCTGACTTTCAACACAACTGAGCAGGTTCTCTTCAACTGGCTTTTGTCAAGCCGCTTTGGTCAACCATACCCACGGATAGTGGATCCGCGGAGGAGGAGACGCATGTGGGTCCATCCACTTTTGAGGCAATGACTCACAAGAGGTCATTTTCACTGCCTCTATTCTTCTCTGTGGGAGCATCCTGAAAAATTCTACCAATACTGTTGCATGAGTCTTGCAACATTTGATCTACTCTTGGAGACAGTGCGCCCTGGGATAACCTTTCAGGGCACAAGGATGCACAAAGCTATATCTGCAGAGGAGCGACTTCTACTCACATTACGGTATGTACTACACAATCACATTCTCTATGTTAATGACGTGTTGCCCAAAGTATGTATTTTTGGCTTCTTGGACTAAGTTTAATGCCCTCATCTTATTCCAGATATGTTTAAGCTTACACACCAGAATGTTATGTGTAATATGTACTGAATATCACTTAGTCATTGTGCGACAAAATATGTGTGTGTTAGATCAGAATTACTAACAAGTTTGGTATGTATGTACCTGGTATTTGGTTAATTTGTGCATTCTAAAATGTTCCATTTCTGTTGTTCTTCAGCTTCCTGTCCACTGGCCTGTCGTCTGCCGCCCTCCACCATGATTTTCTCATTGGAAGATCTACCATTTCTGGCATAGTCAGATCAACATGTAGTCAAATATGGTCAACACTACATCAACTCATCATGCCCCAGCCCAGGATGGAAGACTGGTTGAGGATATCAAGGGACTTTGAGAAGGAATGCCAGTTTCCTAATTGGATTGGGGCCCTTGATGGCAAAAATATCCGGGTGCGTAAGCTGGCGAACTCTGGCTCACAATTCTTCAATTAGAAACAATAATTTTCTGTTGTATTGTTGGGTCTGGTCGACTCTCAATACACGTTTATAATTGTTGACATTGGGGCCTATGGAAGGACGGGAGACTCTAGAGTCTTCAATACTTCCATTATGGCTCGGCGGCTACGCAACAACCAGTTGGATCTACCACCACCCCGCCAGCTACCAGGATCCACTCAAGAATCAGTCCCTTATGCCCTTGTGGCAGATGAGGCTTTTCAGTTAACGTGCAATGTCATGAGGCCATATCCCTGGCGCAACCTGGACCACCGGCGCAGAATTTGTAACTTGCGCCTATCACGTGCTCGGCGACTGGTGGAGTGTTCCTTTGGCATTCATTGTCCAAAATGGTGGGTCCTCCAGTCTGCCATTCAGCTGATTAAGCAAAATGTAAATGAAGTAATTAAAGCATGTGGCGTTGCCCATAACTTCACCAGGATACATGATTGTTCCTCCTCTGCTGGTGTTGTGCGTGGGTCAGACAATGTACGTAGGGCGAGACCACCTATCAACCCTCAACGTAGAACGCTCTCTGGGCTCAAAGTGCCTGATATTTTCACAAATTACTTTGTCACCTGAGGGGGAAACTTCTTGGCCAGAGCATGCTGTGTCTATGCTGAAAATGTTTCTTTTTGGCCTTTGGGAAACTATATATATTACAACCCCTTATGTCTTTTCTCTGTTTAGAAATCAATGTGTAAGCATATGACAGCATGTCGTTATGTAAGTGCATCATTGATAAAGACAACAACAATTGAAAGTGCAAACTTTTTATGTATCCTTTTTTTTAAAGGCCTTGTGAAGCCTTATGTTATTTAGCAAAATGGCCAGAATTGGCCTTAGAACACAAACAAATTTTTCGAATGTTAAAATACAGCATTTAACCACAAAAACACACACAAAGTTATAAATTATAGTATGTAGGGGGTGGAGAAGGCGGCAGCCCAGCCTGTGTTGCCTGATGGCTAGTGTGGCCACCTTGGCCCTCGGCCTGTGTGGGGGCATACTCTTGCCCATGATGGATGTAGTGGGCAGGCTCATGGTCTTGAGGTGGATACTGGGCATTATATTGGTGACGACTCTCCTGTTGAGGCTGGTAGGGCCATGAGTCTAAACGACCAAAATGGCCATGTCGTCCCCAACCAGATTGGGACCAGCCTCCAACATTGGCTGGGAACAAGTGGCCATATTGGTGTGCTGGGTTATACCCTGACATTTGGGAATGATGTTGCCAATGTTGGGAAGGGGGGGAAGGGGGTGAGGTGTAGGCCCACGTTTAGGAGGATCCTCAGACACTGATTGAGCAAGCACTTGGGGGTGTGGGTTAAGACACATGAGATTTCTGGGTGACAGCTGTCACCTCTCCAGAAACTCAAACAGCTCATAAGGGGTATTGGGGGGTGTGCTTGCATCAATTAGGATCTGAATGGATCCTCACACACGTAGCCGCACCTCATGGGGAAGGGAACGTAAATAATGGGCAAGGCTGCGTGAGTACTCCTCCTCCCCATCATCAGTGGCATCTCTGTTTCAGGAATTTTGGGCCCCTGTATCCATATTGGTTGTGGTATCAGTGGCAGGGATATGGCACCTTCATCTACGTCACCTGGATGGCACAGCAGGCTGGGGGGAGCCCTCTAGGTAAACAGTTGGGCTGCTGCTGTTGCCCTGTTCATCATGGATGTCGGGTGGTGATGCAGCTGACGGTCCTTGTTGTGGCTCTGTTCCTGGTGGTGGTGTTTCTGGTGGCGGCCCAGGTTCTAGGGCAGGATCAGGTCGAGCCGGAGAAGTGACTTGGGCCTGGCTCCTTGGAAGCTCACAAGATGGTCCAGACAGCTCTACGCCTCCACCTACAGGATCGATGGTCTCTGATTCAGACCCTGTCTCCCTTTCAGTGATGTTAGAGTGAGTTCTGTGATTAAATATAAAATGTAGAAAAAGGAAATTTTTGATCGGGCCCTATAAAGCATTTGTGTCATGCGGTGTTTTTGTTATACTTATGGTCTGAGATCCATAATTGGAGCGAGAAACGAGAGGCAGTCGAAATAAACATATTTCCGCTTTGCGTGGGCCCCTGAAACACTTCTTGCCCGCTGCTGGTGCTCACAGTGATACTGGTCACGGATGCTGTGCCAGTGTCTCATCACATCTTCGAATGCAATGTGACATAAAAGAATGAAAACTTACAACTTGCCTAAAACAAGTTTTTGAACTAGTATCAAAGTCATGTGGCCTACTAGGGTGTGAGTTCTACCCAGGGTGGCATATAACATTGCTGCAACCAGGCCAGATGCACAGGGTCACAGTAGCTCATGTGGCAATTAGCAACTCTTTAAATTGTTTTGCTAGGCATTATGAGGAGCTTGGGGACAGGGTAACATTTTCTCAGGGTCAAACAGTGTGTCCAAAAATAATTTACAAGACACAAGCGCCCAATATCAGAAGCACAGGATGTGGGGGGGCCTACTTATAACATTTTTTTGGGATGGCAGGTAATTTGACAAACATAATTTATGTGCACGTACTTATGTGCTGCTGCTCGTCACGTGGCCGATCACCAAAATCGGGGAACATTTTGCGACATATGCGCCTCCATGCAGACTCCTTTTTTGCCCGGTCAGCATAATGTGCATCCCGTTGGTCCCATAATTCCTGGCGATTATGCACAAGAACAATTAGCAGCTCCACATTGAGATTATGGTAGGGTGCCATGATGCTGTACTCCGTGGAGGCGTACTTCCTGTATGTCTGGAGCAGTTTTTGAGCTCATTTGCATGTCTAAACTTCCTGATGATGGATTGGCCCATTTCCTGTCACCTGCCAAAAGACCTGCGTATTTCTCGCAAGTCACACGTGTGGTCCGTGTGTAATCCGTATTTTTTGCGCACCCATAGACTTGCATTGGCATACTATGGGCGTAGTACGCTGACAATCGCAGCATGCTGCGATTGGCACGGACCGTAGAATACGGACGAGAAATATACGGCTGTTGGGAGCAAACCATAGAGAATCATTGGTCCGTGTGTAATGCGTGCTTTTAACGCCTCTCACTTGTCCGTATTCCTCTCTAGTGTGACCCCGACCTTAGGCTGGAGTCACACTAGATAGGAATGTGGATGAGTGCTGTACGAGAAAAAAATCACATAGCACTCGGACCGCTGTTAATCTATGGGGCAGCTCCCAGACTCGCCAATACAAGTCACTGGGTACGACAAAAAAAATCGCACAGCACTTGCACCATGCGAGTGCTGTCCAATTTTTACACACCGGTGTCCTTTGTTAAACATTAGTATTGTTTCTAAATGATTATGAACTTGTTTTCTTTGCATTATTTGAGGTCTGAAAGCACTGGGTTTTTATGTTAATTTTGACCATTTTTTTGCCAGAAAAAATACAAAATGGATTGCTTGGAAATTAGGAGACATGTTGTCAGAAGTTTGTAGACTAAAAGAACAATTTACATTTTACTCAAAAATATACCTATAAAGAGAAAAATCAGACAAACTGAACAACTGGAAGAGGTCTCTTAATTTTTGCCAGAGCTGTGTGTATATATATATATATATATATATATATATATACATATATATACACTACCTGAAGAGCCCAGCATTGCCTGGGCATAGTAACCAACTGTGGTCAGTTATAACAAATTATAATGATTATATTGCACGTAAAGACCGTGCATCTAATCCTATCCTGTGTGATACTGACTGCTGAGCTGTGTATCTAAACCTATCCTATGTGATACTGACTGCTGAGCTGTGTATCTAATTCTATCCTGTGCGATACTGCCTGCAAATCTGTGTGTCTAATCCTCTCCTCTGTGATACTGACTGCTGAGCCGTGTATCTAATCCTATCCTGTGTGATACTGGGCTCCCCCTTCAGTCTGTGTCAGAGGGTGGTCTGTGTTGGCACGGTAATAAATTATGTTATTTCCAGCTTTACAGAAAGACGATAACACCCTAGAAATGATAAGAATTATAGGCCTCAGTTACCACAACTGTCTACAAAGAAAACTGTTGCTGATAGCAACCAATCACAGCTCATTTTTCATCTTTTAAACAGCTCTGGGACAGCGTGGCGAGTTTTGAGTGGCGACTTTTGTGTTTTGATTTTTATGTGGCGAGGTTGGTGTATGTGTGGTGAAATGTGTGCTGAGGGTGGTATATGTGTTGAAGCACGTGGTAGTGTGTGGCGCATTTTGTGTGTGTGTGTTCATATCAATATGTGTGGTGAGTATCCCATGTCAGGGCCCCACCTTAGCAACTGTACAGTATATACTCTTTGGCGCCATTGCTCTCATTCTTTAATTCCCCCTTGTTCACATCTGGCAGCTGTCAATTTGCCTCCAACACTTTTCCTTTCACTTTTTTCCCATTATGTAGATAGGGGCAAAATTGTTTGTTGAATTGGAATGCGCAGGGTTAAAATTTTGCCTCGCAACATAGCCTATGATGCTCTTGGGGTCCAGACGTGTGACTGTGTCAAATTTTGTGGTTGCGGATGCCAATCCCAGACATACACACATACATACATACATACATACACACCCACATTGATATATACGGTATATATATATATATATATATATATATATATATATATATATATATATATATATATGTGTGTGTGTATGTATTACATAGAGTTCACCGCAGTGAAATTCTCCAGTTGAGATTCTCCTTGTGAGCTCACATCTGCACTGTGTGACTTTCTCACGATAGTAGCAGGGATCTCACTGAGGTCACCGCAGTTCATCCCGGCTGGGAACAGAGCCTCACTGACCACTAGTCAGTCAGGTGGAATAAGATTCTGCAGGTGAACAACTGGCTACGTCGATGGTGCCATTAGCAAGAATTTGGATTTCTGGATCACGGAGTGAATTACCTATACAATGGACTACTTGCTAGAGATGGGGTGCACCTTTCGAAGACTGGAAAACATGTATTTGGAAGTCGCCTTGCTACACTCATCAGGAGAGCTTTAAACTAAAACAATGTGGGAAGGGAAGCAAAAGGCCAGAAAAAGCAATACACCTGACAAATGCTATTGAGAACTCTGCTATTAGAAGTGGAAAGGAAGAACAAAGACAAAAGAATCTAAATAATAAAAATATTGGAGAAAGAGAAGCCAATCACAAACTAAAATGTTTCTATACTAATGCACAAAGCATGGGCAACAAACAAGGAGACTTAGAACTACTAACGCAGGAAAAGAAATATGATGTCATTAGAATCACTGAAACTTGGTGGGACAATACACATGATTGGAATACAAGGCTAGAAGGATACAACTTATTCGCTAGAAACAGACTTGATAAACGAGGAGAAGGTGTCGCATTGTATGTTAGAAACATTAGAAACGCGTATATCTGCACAGAGATTGAAGCTTCAGAGACTGGGAGTTCTGTGGAAACTGTTTGGGTAAGAATGCAAGGACTGAACAATGGATGGAAAGGACACCCTTGTAGGCATTTACTACAGGCCACCTGTGCAAGCTGAAGATATGGATGAACTCTTTATGCATCAAATGGCCAAGTTCTCCAAAAAATGACATAGTTGTCATGGGAGATTTCAACTATCCTGACAATCTCTCTCAGGCAAAACTAACAGGTCAAGGAAATTCTTATCCTCTCTTGCTGACAACTTTATCTTCCAAAACGTAGGGGAGAAAACAAGGGGAATTGCTACCTTGTATCTAATCCTTATAAACAGGGAGGAAATGGTTGAGGAGGTAAAAGTGGCTGGGACCCTAAGAGGTAGCGACTAGAGTTGAGCGAAACGGGTCGAAAAATTTCAAAAGTCCCCGACTTTTGGCAAAGTCGGGTTTCATGAAACGAAACCCGACCCTAGGATGAGGTCGGCCACGAGGTCGGCGACTTACGCGCCAAAGTCGCGTTTCAAAAGTTTGTTTTGCGCTCTTTTTCAGCCAATCAGGATCCACGGACACTGTGGGCAACGTGATGACATAGGCAGGGGTCACCACCATCTTTCAGAAGGGCATGCAAGTGATTGGCTTGCTTTGGTGGGCGTCACAGGGGGTATAAAAGGGCGTGCACGCCGACCACCATCTTACTTCTGCCGATCTCAGTATAGGGAGAGGTTGCTGCTGATTCTGTAGGGAGAGCGTTAGGCAGGGAAGAAGACAAAAAAACTGCTTCTGCTGCTAGCGATTTGGCCTGCACAACACACCAGTCACTGTGTGTGCAGTGCAAGGGGAGGATATATAGTGGTGTATCAGTGGTGTTGGTTGTTGGGCTGCCTTCTAAGGCTTCCTGACATTCCTGCATTGCTGTTTACCCACTGCTCCGCAAACTGCTTTTTTAAAAGCAATCCCAATTTTTTTTTTTTGTCCTGCTGAGAAGAAAAAAAACCTGCTTCTGCTGCTAGCAATTTGGCCTGCACAACACACCAGTCACTGTGTGTGCAGTGCAAGGGGAGGCTATATTGTGGTGTATCAGTGGTGTTGGTTGTTGGGCTGCCTTTTAAGGCTTCCTGACAGGCTGGCATTGCTGTTTACCCACTGCTCCGCAAACTGCTTTTTTAAAAGCAATCCAATCTCCCTTATCCTCTAGTCACTTTTGTCACAGCTGTGCCATCGAGCCTGTGACATAGCGCTCAGATATTCATTGGGCCTCACACAATCCAAAAGTGTCCAGTGTCCAAAAGTGTGTGCAGAGATTCAAAATCTCCCTTATCCTCTAGTCACTTTGGTCACAGCTGTACCATCGAGCCTGTCACATAGCGCTCAGATATTCATTGGGCCTCACACAATCCAAAAGTGTCCAGTGTCCAAAAGTGTGTGCAGAGATTCAAAATCTCCCTTATCCTCTAGTCACTTTGGTCACAGCTGTGCCATCGAGCCTGTCACATAGCGCTCAGATATCAGTGGGCCTCACACAATCCCAAAGTGTCCAGTGTCCAAAAGTGTGTGCAGAGATTCAAAATCTCCCTTATCCTCTAGTCACTTTGGTCACAGCTGTGCCATCGAGCCTGTCACATAGCGCTTAGATATTCATTGGGCCTCACACAATCCAAAAGTGTCCAGTGTCCAAAAGTGTGTGCAGAGATTCAAAATCTCCCTTATCCTCTAGTCACTTTGGTCACAGCTGTGCCATCGAGCCTGTCACATAGCGCTCAGATATTCACTGCGCCTCACACAATCCAAAAGTGTCCAGTGTCTAAAAGTGTGTGCAGAGATTCAAAATCTCCCTTATCCTCTAGTCACTTTGGTCACAGCTGTGCCATCGAGCCTGTCACATAGCGCTCAGATATTCATTGGGCCTCACACAATCCAAAAGTGTCCAGTGTCCAAAAGTGTGTGCAGAGATTCAAAATCTCCCTTATCCTCTAGTCACTTTGGTCACAGCTGTGCCATCGAGCCTGTCACATAGCGCTCAGATATTCATTGGGCCTCACACAATCCAAAAGTGTCCAGTGTCCAAAAGTGTGTGCAGAGATTCAAAATCTCCCTTATCCTCTAGTCACTTTGGTCACAGCTGTGCCATCGAGCCTGTCACATAGCGCTCAGATATCAGTGGGCCTCACACAATCCCAAAGTGTCCAGTGTCCAAAAGTGTGTGCAGAGATTCAAAATCTCCCTTATCCTCTAGTCACTTTGGTCACAGCTGTGCCATCGAGCCTGTCACATAGCGCTCAGATATTCATTGGGCCTCACACAATCCAAATGTGTCCAGTGTCCAAAAGTGTGTGCAGAGATTCAAAATCTCCCTTATCCTCTAGTCACTTTGGTCACAGCTGTGCCATCGAGCCTGTCACATAGCGCTCAGATATTCATTGGGCCTCACACAATCCAAAAGTGTCCAGTGTCTAAAAGTGTGTGCAGAGATTCAAAATCTCCCTTATCCTCTAGTCACTTTGGTCACAGCTGTGCCATCGAGCCTGCCACATAGCGCTCAGATATTCATTGGGCCTCACACAATCCAAAAGTGTCCAGTGTCCAAAAGTGTGTGCAGAGATTCAAAATCTCCCTTATCCTCTAGTCACTTTGGTCACAGCTGTGCTATCGAGCCTGTCACATAGCGCTCAGATATCAGTGGGCCTCACACAATCCAAAAGTGTCCAGTGTCCACAAGTGTCTGCAGAAATTCAAAATCTCCCCTGTCCTATAGACACCTTGTACCTTGTTTTACATTACTATATAGTTTGTTGAATTTTGTCTACATTTCTACCAAAAATGAGGAAGGCTGGTGGAAGAGGCCGTGGAATTGGGCGGGGGTTGGCAGCTGGTAATGATGGTGTTGGTGGTGGATCTGATGGTAGTGGCAAGAGCAAAATAGGACCGAATGCAGGAGGTGTTGAGCCTGCGTCATCGTCTGGCTACATAAGGCCTCGAACGCTTAGTTTTCTAGGAGTTGGCAAACCGCTTTTAAAGCCAGAGCATCAGGAAAAAGTTTTGTCTTACATTGCTGACTCAGCCTCCAGCTCTATCGCCTCCTCTTCTTCAGTTGTAAAAAGTAAAAGCACTGAGTCGTCATTGGAGGCTCATGTTCATGAACCACACCTTTCCTTGTGTCCTTCACCCCAACCAAGATTGAAGGATGACGCAGGCCATACTACTGATTACTCCATGGAGCTGTTTTCACATACCATGCCTGGATTATCAAGTCAAATGGTGAATTACCCAGGCCAAGATGAATCTGACATGGAGTGCACTGATGCACAGCCGCTGATGGATGATTCTGCTGGTACATTCACTCAGAGCACTACATTGTCCTCGCAGTGTACAGAGCCAGATTCTGACCCTGATGAGACTCAGGTGCCCCTTCCCGCACACTATACCACCATACACGGTGACACAGAAGAAGGTGCACATGACATAGAAGAGGAGGTGATGGATGACCCAGTTGTTGACCCAGATTGGCATCCATTGGGGGAAGAGGGTGCTGCTTCCAATAGCTCAGATGAGGAGCATCCACAGCAGACATCGACATCGCAACAGCTGTTATCTGGCAGGCCCGTAGCACTCCAAAGACAGGTTCCAAACATCAAAAGAGTTGCTGGACAGCTTGTCCAGAGGGTCAAAAGATCACAGCGTGCTAGGCCGCAAAATGTCTGCCAAAGTAGGAAGAGTGCAGTGTGGCACTTTTTTGACCAAAATCCTCATGATCAGGCCAAGGTTATCTGTAAGAAGTGCGCAAAGACCTTTAGCCGAGGGAAAAATCTGAAAAATTTGAATACCAGTTGCATGCTTAAACATTTAACCAGCATGCACTTGCAAGCGTGGACACAACACCAAACCTCAAGTGCCACATGTGCAACTGATCACAACAAAGGTAGTCAGCAACGCTACATTGTTTCCCCCACTGTAAGCCCACCGGTTAGCACAGCAGCAAATGTTGAGGTGTCGTTGCAAGGCCACAGCAGTCAGGGAATCCCACTGTTATATCAACGAAAGACTGATTCTAGGCCATCAGAAAGAACACCAACTCCATCACCATCATCAACCCTCTCTCAGTCCGCCCTGTCCACCGCTACTTCCACCATATGCAGCTCTCAAGTCCAGCTCACCCTCCCAGACACTATGAGTAGGTCAATAAAGTACTCAGTCTCTCATCCGCGTACACTGGGTTTGAACGCCCACATTGCCAAACTAATCTCGTTTGAGATGATGCCCTTTCGGTTGGTGGAAAGCACAGCTTTCCGCGAACTCATGGCCTATGCAGTACCACGCTATGACCTACCCAGTCGCCACTTCTTCTCTCGCAAAGCCATCCCAGCCCTCCACCATCATGTGAAAGACCGCACTGTCCATGCACTCAAGCAGTCAGTAAGCGGAAAGGTGCACCTCACAACTGATGCATGGTCCAGTCGGCATGGCCAGGGCCGTTACGTGTCCATCACTGCGCACTGGGTTAATGTGGTGGATGCAGGGTCCACAGGGGACAGCGGTGGTGGGACAGTGCTGCCTAGCCCACGGTATAGGAAACAGTTGGCTGTAGGCGTTCGACCCTCCTCCTCCTCCTCCTCCTCCAGAAGCGAAAGCTCATCCACAGAGCGCAGTCATACGAGCACTCCATCTGCAGCTGCCACTGTTGCACACGATGTGTCCCCCTATCGAGCAGCTAGTGGAAAGCGTCAGCAGGCTGTGTTGCAGATGATGTGTTTGGGCAACAGACACACCGCCGAGGTGCTGGCCGAGTACTTGAAGAGACAAACTGAGTCATGGCTGGGCAGTGTACATCTTGAGGCAGGCAAGGTAGTTAGTGATAACGGCCGTAATTTTGTGGCAGCCATAGCCCTTTCAAAACTCAGCCACATACCTTGCTTGGCTCACACCTTGAACCTGGTGGTGCAGTGCTTCCTCAAAAATTATCCGGAGTTAACAGCCCTGCTCCAGAAGGTGCGAAGACTGTGCGCGCACATCCGCCGGTCGCCTGTACACTCCATTCGTATGCAGAAGCTGCAGCGATTGCTCCACCTTCCCAACCACCGCCTCATTATCGACATTGCAACAAGGTGGAACTCCACCCTGCACATGGTGGAGTGGCTGTGCGAGCAGAGGCAGGCCATAATGCATTTGTGGGAGGATACACGGCCAGGCACTTTGAGAGCAGACATGGAGTTGACAGGTGTGCAGTGGTCGAAGCTGAAAGACCTCTGTAAAGTCCTTCAGTGTTTTGAGGAATGCACACGGCTGGTAAGCGCAGACGACGCCATCCTAAGCATGAGCATCCCACTTATGCGTCTGCTCATGCAAACTTTGACGCACCTTAAGGAGCAGGCGTCTGCAGCCAATGTTGATGAGGAGGAAGAGGAGGAGGGAATCCTTGATGACATTCAGCCATTGTCTGCTCAGGGACCTCTCCTGGACGAGGTGGAGGAAGAAGAGGAGGAGGAGGATGATGATGGGGATGATTACTTAGGGGAGGAGGATGCATCTCGTGGGGCAAGTGAAAATGTTGGCGTGGCAAGGTCTGGTACAGGGTTTGTGCGTGACTGGAGGGATGTGGATTTGCCAGAAAGTGCTCCTCCACCCAGCACTCGCAGTGCATCATTGACACCGGGAACATTGGCCCACATGTCAGATTATGCCTTGCAGATCGTAAAAAGGGACCCCCGCATTGCCAAAATGATGAACGATGATGACTACTGGTTGGCCAGCATCCTGGATCCACGCTATAAAGGCAAATTACAAAACATCATGCCCCAGGAGAACCCTGACCTAATATTGGCTAATAAACAAGCAACTCTGGTAAATCGGTTGCTTGAGGCATTCCCAGCACACAGCAGCGGTGATAGTTCTCACACGAGCCGTACGGGCCGGGGGCAGCTTGGCAGAGGTGTTCGTGGTGCACACAGCAGAAGTGGCGTTGGAGACAGGGGTTTCATGACAATGTTGTGGACTGATTTTTCAAATACACAACTGGTAATACTGCATCGATGGAAAGTGACAGGAGACAGCAGTTGTCAACTACGGTTACAAACTACTTTTCCTCCCATATCGATGTTCTCCCACACAGGTCATTCCCCTTTGACTATTGGGCCGCTAAACTGGACAACTGGCCTGAATTGGCCCAATATGCCTTACAGGAGCTCGCTTGCCCAGCTGCAAGTGTGCTATCGGAAAGAGTCTTCAGTGCAGCTGGATCAATCCTGACAGAAAAAAGGACCCGTCTGTCAACCCAAAATGTGGATGATCTAACCTTCATTAAAATGAACCATGCATGGGTTTCCAAGGATTTTGTCCCACCTTCCCCTGATGACACATAGGGTGACAGAAAAATGGCTTGCTTTGGTCCACCTCTTCCTGGGACTTCACCTATTTCGCCTTTTGCATCAGCTGAATGTCCAACATCAACATATGCCACTTTCTAAAACTCCCTAACTGTGCTGCCTCCCCCCCCATGGCCGTGGTCACCACCTAGCGCACGACACCGTGCGAGTGCCGTTGCCCTGGACAGGTGGGTAGGCCGACTCTTGGGCGCGGGCACTGGCACAGGGTCCCTCATAGTGCAATCAAGTGTCTCTGACAGTGGTGGTGCACACCCGCCGTCAGACACACCGCTGTACTATGAGGGGCCCAGTGCCAGTACCGACGCCCACGAGTGGGCCCCCCTTGCTTGGGCAGGGCCCCAGCATTTGCAATCTTTACCTCTCCCTGCTCCTCCGCTGTGTAATCTGGGCCGTCAAATCCATACTGTGCCTGACACCGTCTGAGCCTGCCTCCCGATGTATAGACATATATTTTGAATGTGTACGCTATCCATACATGTTATCTGGGGATACAGTACCCTTTCTAACCTTTGTGCAATCACGTGCAATCCATACTGGGCCTAACACCGTCTGAACCTGCCTCCTGAGACATATATTTTGAATGTGTACGCTATCCATACATGTTATCCGGGGATACGGTACCCTTTCTAACCTTTGTGCAATCACGTGCAATCCATACTGGGCCTAACACCGTCTGAGCCTACCTCCTGAGACATATATTTTGAATGTGTACGCTATCCATACATGTTATCCAGGGAAACGGTACCCTTTCTAACCTTTGTGCAATCACGTGCAATCCATACTGGGCCTAACACCGTCTGAGCCTGCCTCCTGAGACATATATTTTGAATGTGTACGCTATCCATACATGTTATCCGGGGATACGGTACCCTTTCTAACCTTTGTGCAATCACGTGCAATCCATACTGGGCCTAACACCGTCTGAGCCTGCCTCCTGAGACATATATTTTGAATGTGTACGCTATCCATACATGTTATCCGGGGAAACGGTACCCTTTCTAACCTTTGTGCAATCACGTGCAATCCATACTGGGCCTAACACTGTCTGAGCCTGCCTCCTGAGACATATATTTTGAATGTGTACGCTATCCATACATGTTATCTGGGGATACGGTACCCTTTCTAACCTTTGTGCAATCACGTGCAATCCATACTGGGCCTAACACCGTCTGAGCCTGCCTCCTGAGACATATATTTTGAATGTGTACGCTATCCATACATGTTATCCGGGGATACGGTACCCTTTCTAACCTTTGTGCAATCACGTGCAATCCATACTGGGCCTAACACCGTCTGAGCCTGCCTCCTGAGACATATATTTTGAATGTGTACGCTATCCATACATGTTATCCGGGGATACGGTACCCTTTCTAACCTTTGTGCAATCACGTGCAATCCATACTGGGCCTAACACCGTCTGAGCCTGCCTCCTGAGACATATATTTTGAATGTGTACGCTATCCATACATGTTATCCGGGGATACGGTACCCTTTCTAACCTTTGTGCAATCACGTGCAATCCATACTGGGCCTAACACCGTCTGAGCCTACCTCCTGAGACATATATTTTGAATGTGTACGCTATCCATACATGTTATCCGGGGAAACGGTACCCTTTCTAACCTTTGTGCAATCACGTGCAATCCATACTGGGCCTAACACCGTCTGAGCCTGCCTCCTGAGACATATATTTTGAATGTGTACGCTATCCATACATGTTATCCGGGGATACGGTACCCTTTCTAACCTTTGTGCAATCACGTGCAATCCATACTGGGCCTAACACCGTCTGAGCCTGCCTCCTGAGACATATATTTTGAATGTGTACGCTATCCATACATGTTATCCGGGGATACGGTACCCTTTCTAACCTTTGTGCAATCACGTGCAATCCATACTGGGCCTAACACCGTCTGAGCCTGCCTCCTGAGACATATATTTTGAATGTGTACGCTATCCATACATGTTATCCGGGGATACGGTACCCTTTCTAACCTTTGTGCAATCACGTGCAATCCATACTGGGCCTAACACCGTCTGAGCCTACCTCCTGAGACATATATTTTGAATGTGTACGCTATCCATACATGTTATCCGGGGAAACGGTACCCTTTCTAACCTTTGTGCAATCACGTGCAATCCATACTGGGCCTAACACCGTCTGAGCCTGCCTCCTGATGTATAGACATATATTTTGAATGTGTACGCTATCCATACATGTTATCTGGGGATACGGTACCCTTTCTAACCTTTGTGCAATCACGTGCAATCCATACTGGGCCTAACACCATCTGAGCCTGCCTCCTGAGACATATATTTTGAATGTGTACGCTATCCATACATGTTATCCGGGGATACGGTACCCTTTCTAACCTTTGTGCAATCACGTGCAATCCATACTGGGCCTAACACCGTCTGAGCCTACCTCCTGAGACATATATTTTGAATGTGTACGCTATCCATACATGTTATCCAGGGAAACGGTACCCTTTCTAACCTTTGTGCAATCACGTGCAATCCATACTGGGCCTAACACCGTCTGAGCCTGCCTCCTGAGACATATATTTTGAATGTGTACGCTATCCATACATGTTATCCGGGGATACGGTACCCTTTCTAACCTTTGTGCAATCACGTGCAATCCATACTGGGCCTAACACCGTCTGAGCCTGCCTCCTGAGACATATATTTTGAATGTGTACGCTATCCATACATGTTATCCGGGGAAACGGTACCCTTTCTAACCTTTGTGCAATCACGTGCAATCCATACTGGGCCTAACACTGTCTGAGCCTGCCTCCTGAGACATATATTTTGAATGTGTACGCTATCCATACATGTTATCTGGGGATACGGTACCCTTTCTAACCTTTGTGCAATCACGTGCAATCCATACTGGGCCTAACACCGTCTGAGCCTGCCTCCTGAGACATATATTTTGAATGTGTACGCTATCCATACATGTTATCCGGGGATACGGTACCCTTTCTAACCTTTGTGCAATCACGTGCAATCCATACTGGGCCTAACACCGTCTGAGCCTGCCTCCTGAGACATATATTTTGAATGTGTACGCTATCCATACATGTTATCCGGGGATACGGTACCCTTTCTAACCTTTGTGCAATCACGTGCAATCCATACTGGGCCTAACACCGTCTGAGCCTGCCTCCTGAGACATATATTTTGAATGTGTACGCTATCCATACATGTTATCCGGGGATACGGTACCCTTTCTAACCTTTGTGCAATCACGTGCAATCCATACTGGGCCTAACACCGTCTGAGCCTACCTCCTGAGACATATATTTTGAATGTGTACGCTATCCATACATGTTATCCGGGGAAACGGTACCCTTTCTAACCTTTGTGCAATCACGTGCAATCCATACTGGGCCTAACACCGTCTGAGCCTGCCTCCTGATGTATAGACATATATTTTGAATGTGTACGCTATCCATACATGTTATCTGGGGATACGGTACCCTTTCTAACCTTTGTGCAATCACGTGCAATCCATACTGGGCCTAACACCATCTGAGCCTGCCTCCTGAGACATATATTTTGAATGTGTACGCTATCCATACATGTTATCCGGGGATATGGTACCCTTTCTAACCTTTGTGCAATCACGTGCAATCCATACTGGGCCTAACACCGTCTGAGCCTGCCTCCTGAGACATATATTTTGAATGTGTACGCTATCCATACTTGTTATCCGGGGAAACGGTACCCTTTCTAACCTTTGTGCAATCACGTGCAATCCATACTGGGCCTAACACCGTCTGAGCCTGCCTCCTGATGTATAGACATATATTTTGAATGTGTACGCTATCCATACATGTTATCTGGGGATACGGTACCCTTTCTAACCTTTGTGCGATCACGTGCAATCCATACTGGGCCTAACACCATCTGAGCCTGCCTCCTGAGACATATATTTTGAATGTGTACGCTATCCATACATGTTATCCGGGGATACGGTACCCTTTCTAACCTTTGTGCAATAACGTGCTATCCATACTGGGCCTAACACCGTCTGAGCCTGCCTCCTGAGACATATATTTTGAATGTGTACGCTATCCATACATGTTATTCGGGGATATGGAACCCTTTCTAACCTTTGTGCAATCACGTGCAATCCATACTGGGCCTAACACCGTCTGAGCCTGCCTCTTGAGACGTATATTTTGAATGTGTACGCTATCCATACATGTTATCCGGGGAAACGGTACCCTTTCTAACCTTTGTGCAATCACGTGCAATCCATACTGGGCCTAACACCGTCTGAGCCTGCCTCCTGATGTATAGATATATATTTTGAATGTGTACGCTATCCATACATATTATCCGGGGATACGGTACCCTTTCTCACCTTTGTGCAATCACGTGTAATCCATACTGGGCGTGAGAACGGCTGGCGAGCTGTTAAGCAAGCTACAGCACCTGTGGTTTGCACACGTAAGTTTTTCATTTTTTCAGGAATGACGGTTAGGCCTAATTCCGGAACTGCGGTTGACCTGCACTTACTGGGAAATCATTGTTCGCGGGTAATAATTGTAATCAGTGATCCCCATCACTAACGTTGTTCAGCGGGTTATCTGCACCTGTAAGCGACAAACGCTGGCCTTTTCAGTGTAGCGCACATGCAGCCACGGACATGTAAGGGCATGACACACCAGTTATTGGCCAATCTCATGTGCCAGAGCCTCACGTGTCCCTCTAGTAAGCCGGACTCGGACCGCGGGGCATGACGGAGTCTCGTTCGTTAACGGAATTAAGCTTGCAATGTGTGCATCTGTTCTGTAGCTGGCATGGTTGAGGTTTCCCAGGTGGAGTCGAATTTAACCGTAGGCTCCACTCCTGGTGGTGCCCTTCTGGACATTCCTTTAAGGTTCAGCTTTGCAACCATACTGCCCACGTAAAACAAACACTTTGCCTTCATGAACGCTGTTTGGAGGGTCATGACTCGTGGGAATTACGCCGCCCAGTCAGTTAACCTGCTAGAGAGATCCTTCGTTGCTCCCAAGCATGACATCACACTCCCTAGGAAGAAGGTAATGCCACTGTGGCGACCGTACTCCTGGGGGCGACAAAAGTGCACTGATGCCCAGCCACTGCTCGATGAATCTGCTGGTACATTGACCCAGACCACTACATTCCCCTCGCACGCTACCCGGCCTGAATCTGACCCTGATGAAACTCAGGTTACCCTTCCCATATACAGTTCCATCTTACACGGTGACAAAGAGGAAGCTGCAGATGAAAGTGCAGGTTCGGTCCACCTGCCATCAGACACACCACCGTACTATCAGGGGCCCTGTGCCAGTGCCGTCGCCAACGAGTGGGCCCCCCCTGCTTGCCCAGGATCACAGCACTTGCAAAGTTGAAATACTGTGCAGTGAGATGGAAGATGGGGACGACGAGGAGTCTAGACTAGTACAGGGATTCCCTAGTGAGGAGACTTATTTGATTGTTTTCAATGTTGGGACAGCAATTTTTGGGGAGCACTATACTCTGGAGAATGATAGATGGGGCCCACCATACACTGGAACATTCCAAAGATGGACATCAGACACTGGAGCAGCATTTACAGGGCCCATTATACACTAGAGCATTAGAAATGGGGCCCATTATGTTTGGAGCATTATTTGGGCCCATAAGACAGTGGAGCTTCATCCATGGGGACCAACATATACTGTAGCATTATGTGGAGCTCATCATATACTGTTTCAAACATTATATGGGACCAATGATTCTGTATGGAGACATAGATGGGCCTCGTCATGAGATGTAAAAAGTGAGGTATTTTTCATTGTACTATACCGCTATTTCTCTGCCGTATCGGAGCATGATGAGTTGTGGTATGTGTTAAAGGGGCGCTCTTTCGCCCAGGGCACATGAAAACCTGCAGCCAGCCCTCCCCCCCCACAACTTTAGCCAAATAACCCCCATTTTTCAGTGCGTAACTTGTATTATGAAGTTAATTAAGGTTGGCAAGCTTAAGTAAGAAGAATTGATGCTTTTGGCATTCAAATGGGCACTGTTGGTGTGTTTCCTGTCCTCCTCTCACTGCCGACTTTTATTCCCCATTGACTTATATTGGGTTTCGTGTTTCGAGACGACCCCGACTTTTCCCTATAATCGGGCGACCTTGGTCGACCCGACTTTTGGAAAAGTCGGGTTTCACGAAACGAAACGCGACCCTAAAAAACCAAAAGTCGCTCAACTCTAGTAGCGACCATGCTAATTTAGAATTTTGGATAACTAGAGGAGGAAGACCTGTAAAGACTCAGACGTCAAGGTTAGATTTCAGAAAGTCTATACAGCAGTAAGTGAGGTTAAAAAATAACTTTTAATATGTAACTTAAAAGCTCCAAAACGATAATGTCACCAATAGTGATTAAAAGGATGCCAATAAATGGGTAATCCCTAAGAAGAGATGGGAACACCCAAGCGCATCAATCAGGATATAAAACGTTGCTAATGTATCATATCAGGCAACAATTTATAAACAGGATACAGCATTTAACAGTTAGCACACAATGCCATAACCAAATGCATATATGTCTATTGTGTTTGGCTAGACCAAAAGAGGTTTATAGCCACAAAATACTAGAAGGTGAGATATATAAAATAGGAACGATCTCACCGGTTTTTGCAGACGGCCAGGAGTCTCCAGGGATACTCTGTGTACACACAGGGAGGTAGCGATAGGAAGACAATACCCTGTCAAATCCCTCAAAAACTAACCGTCATCTGATCCCCAGACTCCTGCCCTTACAAGGGCAGTCCACAGCTCACCCTATATTGCACATGCCCTGCACTTTCCCTTAGAAGAGCGTTCCAACGCGTTTCATCCAAGTAAATCTTCAGGGGACTAACTTGTTGCAAAGTGCCATAGTGCTAAAGCTAAAAACATGGATCCTTCCACTATAAATGCTATCTGCTGTCTGCAGAGAGTGAAGGAAAAAGGGCATATTTATATGATAAACCATCAACACCTGATGCCACAATCAAACACACACTCCCATATATGGTTAATTAATCAAACATCGGTCATTAGGCGGTTCAGCATCTGTGGAACGCACGCCGAGATCGGCGCTAACTCCGCCCATACCAGCCTCACAGGAATCAGGCAAATCAGAAAGTGGAAAAAATTACCTCACTTCCGGTTGGACCACCAAGATGGAGGAGTGCCCCACTTCTGGTGACGTTCATCTAGAGGCGGGTCGCCCCAGAAACCAATACCAATGACGTCTCTGGAGGCGAACCGCCATACATGTAAACGTCACCGTTCCGGTCAGTGGACATACCGCAATAGTGCCCCACTCCCGGTAACGCTTCATCTGCGATGTCGCTAGTCAGCGAGAAAGGCGCCTGACCGGTGCTAATCCCGCCCACAGTGGTGTCACAGATATCAGGCAAATAAAAAAGGAAGAAGGATACCACACTTCCGGTTAAACCACCAAGATGGAGGAGTGCCCCACTTCCGGTGACATCCCCTCAGATGCAAATGCCACACTTCCGGTGACGCTTTTAAAACGCGAACCGCCACAGATGCAAATGCCAAGTGTATGTATGTATACATTCATCTCCTGTTGTCATTTAACTATTATGACTTGTCATATTACATTTACTCTCTAATTTTGATGCCAGTTGGACCACTGTTCTTTATTAGGCGCTCTTGTGACGCCTCTTGGAAAGTATTTTCCTTCTTGTGGTTGCGCCAGGTTAAGCGTTACTTTTGCTGACAGGATTATCAGGCGACGCCGCAGATGAGATGTTGCCGGAAGTGGGGCATTATCCTAATATGTCCGCTGACCGGAAGTGTGGCATTTGCATCTGTGGCGGTTCGCATTTTAAAAACATCACCGGAAGTGTGGCATTTGCATCTGAGGGGATGTCACCGGAAGTGGGGCACTCCTCCATCTTGGTGGTTTAACCGGAAGTGTGGTATCCTTCTTCCATTTTGATTTGCCTGATATCTGTGACACCGCTGTGGGCGGGGTTAGCACTGGTCAGGCGCCTTTCTCGCTGACTAGCGACATCGCAGATGAAGCGTTACCGGGAGTGGGGCGCTATTGCGGTATGTCCACTGACCGGAACGGTGATGTTTACATGTATGGCGGTTCGCCTCCAGAGACGTCATTGGTATTGGTTTCTGGGGCGACCCGCCTCTAGATGAACGTCACCAGAAGTGGGGCACTCCTCCATCTTGGTGGTCCAACCGGAAGTGGGGCATTTTTTCCACTTTCTGATTTGCCTGATTCCTGTGAGGCTGGTATGGGCGGAGTTAGCGCCGATCTCGGCGTGCATTCCTCAGATGCAGAACTGCCTAATGACCGATGTTTGATTAATTACCCATATATGGGAGTGTTTGTTTGATTGTGGCATCAGGTGTTGATGGTTTATCATATAAATATGCCCTTTTTCCTTCACTCTCTGCAGACAGCAGATAGCATTTATAGTGGAAGGATCCATGTTTTTAGCTTTAGCACTATGGCACTTTGCAACAAGTTAGTCCCCTGAAGATTTACTTGGATGAAACGCGTTGGGACGCTCTTCTAAGGGAAAGTGCAGGGCATGTGCAATATAGGGTGAGCTGAGGACTGCCCTTGTAAGGGCAGGAGTCTGGGGATCAGATGACGGTTAGTTTTTGAGGGATTTGACAGGGTATTGTCTTCCTATCGCTACCTGTGTGTACACAGAGTATCCCTGGAGACTCCTGGCCGTCTGCAAAAACCGGTGAGATCGTTCCTATTTTATATATCTCACCTTCTAGTATTTTGTGGCTATAAACCTCTTTTGGTCTAGCCAAACACAATAGACATATATGCATTTGGTTATGGCATTGTGTGCTAACTGTTAAATGCTGTATCCTGTTTATAAATTGTTGCCTGATATGATACATTAGCAATGTTTTATATCCTGATTGATGCGTTTGGGTGTTCCCATCTCTTCTTAGGGATTACCCAATTATTGGCATCCTTTTAATCACTATTGGTGACATTATCGTTTTGGAGCTTTTAAGTTACATATTAAAAGTTATTTTTTAACCTCACTTACTGCTGTATAGACATATAAGTTTTGGGTGAGATATATGTGTCATTTTTGACCAAAAATTGGCATTTTTTGCTATATTTCTAGATTTCAGAAAGGCAGATTTTAAGGGATTCAGAAAGAGAATTGGTGGGATCCAATGGCTGGATATCCTTAAGGACAAAATTGTCCAGGAAGGATGGGAAATCTTGAAAAATGAAATTCTCAAAGCACAATTGTTAACAATTCCAAAAATAGGGAAAAATAGGAATCATTTAAGGAAACCAGCATGGATGAACACAGAACTTAAGCACATGCTAAAAAGGAAGAAAGAAATGTTTATAAAATGGAAAGAGGGAGGCATATCTAAAGAAGAATATAATGCTGTCAGCAGAACTTGCAGGGCACAAATTAGATTATCTAAAGCTGCCAATGAATTGAGACTTGCAAGAGACTCAAATCCAAAAATAATGGATTTTGGGGATATGTCAAAAGTAAAAGAAAAGTCAAAGATGCTATAGGATTTTTACAGGATGAAAATAATGAAATGGTAAGACAGGATGTTGAGAAGGCCGAACTTTTAAATTCCTATTTTGCATCTGTTTTCTCTCAGAAAGGAAATGTAACATCAACTGTTCTTCACTGTCCTATTGAGGGAATAGAAGAATCCAGGATATCCATAAACAGAAAGATAGTGAAGAAAAACTTAGCTACCCTAAATTAATTCAAGTCTCCAGGTCCAGATGAATTACACCCCAGAGTACAGAAGGAGATAGCAAAAGAAAATTTGGAACCCCTCTCCATAATCTTTGAAAATTCTTGGAGAACAGGAGAAGTCCCAGAAGACTGTAGAAGAGCAAATGTTGTTCCTATCTTCAAAAAAGGGAAGAAGGTGGACCCAGGCAACTATAGGTCAGTGAGTCTGACTTATATACCAGGAAAGATTTTTGAACAAATTATTAAACAACATGTATGTCAGTACCTGGATAAGAATGAAGTGATTAAACAGAGTCAGCATGGGTTTGTAACTAATAAGTCATGCCAGACTAACTTAATTTCCTTCTATGACAGAATCAATGATTGGGTGGATCAGGGAAATGCTGTAGATATAGTATATCTCGACTTCAGCAAAGCATTTGACAAAGTATCTCACACAATCCTTATTGAAAAAATGGCTAAGTATGGAATGGACAAGGCAACTGTTAGGTGGATTCATAACTGAGGAGGGATAGATAATACTAGAGGAGAGAGAGAGGATTCAAAAAGATATAAATAAACTGGAGCAGTGGGCAGCAACTAACAGAATGGTTTTTAACAGGGAAAAATGCAAAGTACTACATCTGGGCAATAAAAATGAAAAAAGCATATACTGAATGGGAGGAATAGGGCTAAGCAACAGCACATGTGAAAAAGACTTGGGTATACTAATAGATCACAGACTGAATATGAGTCAACAGTGTGATGCAGCAGAAAAAAAGGCAAATGCAATTCTAGGATGTATTAACAGAAGCACACAGTCTAGATCACGTGAAGTCATTATTGCCCTCTACTCCTCTTTGGTCAGACCACATCTGGAATACTATGTCCAGTTTTGGGCACCACATTTTAAAAAAGACATCAACAAACTGGAGCATTGACTTCCATTATACTTATTACTCGGGTCAAGTACCCAAGAATTAGATTTATTTGACTTGAGTAACGAGCACCTGCACATTTTAGTGTTGTCTCGTCACTAATTGTGGCCAAACAGTTCTATTTTAACCTCATGGGTCCACATCACTTGCTTCCAAAATGCATCACGCTTGTTTAGATGTTCTTTTACATACCTAGGATGCTGAATTTTATGGTGAGGATGCAGGAGAGATTTTCTTCTGATGACTCTTCCATGAAGGCCAAATTTTGTAGGTGTCTCTGGACAATAGAACAATGTACCACAATTTCAGAGTCTGCTAAATCTTTCTGAGGGTCTTTTGCTGTCAACCAGGGATTCTGATTTGCTTCTCTAGAAATCCTACAAGCAGCTCTCAATGAAATTTATCTTAGCCTTCCTGTTAACTGTCCTTTATTAAACAAATTTGGAACTAAGGTAAGGGCAACTTGAAAAAAAACTGCTATCTTCTTTTAGCCTTCTCCTGCTTTGTGGGCATCCACCATTTTCATTTTCAGAGCGCTAGGCAGCTGCTTAGAAGAGCCTATGGCTGCTGTTTTTTGACACAAGGTTAGAGGAGGCTAGGTTGTCATAAAACTGGGAAATTTGCATCACCCTGCCTTTTCTAATGATAGTAAACAAGCCATAACCCTAACAGTTTAATTAATATCTGCAATCTTGGTCAAAGTTTTCTCAGCACACAAATCTCAAAGGATGCCCAAACTTTTAAAAATGTAAAAGATGAACTTTTTTTGTGACTCAAATACAAAAGGAAATGTGTCATCTCATCTTTAATTTTAGGCCTTGTGGAGATTGTTTTACAATAGCAGTAATTTAGACCAGGGGTGAACAAACTTTTACATGCCACTATATATACTGCTCCAAAAAATGAAGGGAACAATATTCCAGTTGCAAATTTCTATTCATTACATAGTGTAATGCATTGAGAACAATAAAACATAAAAAAGATCAATGTAAATCAAAATTAATATCCCATGGAGTTTTGGATTTGGAATGCTACTCCGAATAAAAGTATAAAATCAAATAACAGGCTGTTAATGTTTTCTTTATTTCTTTGAGCAGTATATATAAGCGGATGAAATCAGTATTTAACACGTCAACAAATTTTTAAGTTAATATATTTCTAAAGTTGATATTGACATGAAATTCTCACCAGATATTGGTAACAGCTAGAGATGAGTGAACTAGTTCTGAAAATGTTCGCCAATCTCAAATTCAGCATGAATGTAGCACTTTCGGATTTGTGTTCAGTTTCATGAGCACTTTTAATCAAAGTTGGCAAAATTCCATCACAGTTCGTAAAATTATCTACTAATGCTTTTGTTATTATATTGGCTAGGATAGTGGTGCTGTTTGAGTGGGGGGTACATAATTGATGAGGGGAGGTGTTGTGGAGAAGTTAAAGGAGTGGCGCGCTCATTTTTTTTCCCCTTAGGCTGAGTTCACACGTGGTGTTTTTTTCGCGTTTCCGCGGTGGTTTTAACCGCGCGATTTTGCCGCGAAAACGCGAAAAATAAGCATCCCATGCATTCCTATGGGATTCCGCAATGCTGTGCTAATGCTGCGGTTTTTACCACGGCGGAATCGCTTCGCGGTAAAAACGCAGCATGCTCATTAATTTTGCAGAATCGCGGCGATCCCGCACCCATAGGAATGCATTGTTACGCTTACTTCCCGCATGTGGCTGTGCACACCCATGCGGAAAGTAAGCAGAACAATTGCGGATGGTACCCACGGTCCGGAGGAGAGGAGACTGTCCTCCGGGCTCTGGGTACCATACCCCTGTAAAAAATAGAATTTAAAATAAAAAATATTGTTATTCTCACCTTTCGATGTCCCGCGCAGCATTCCCGCCTCTCTCCACGCTCCCGTTCCCAGTAATCCTTTGTGAAAATGCCCGCGATGACGTCCGTTCTCGCGGGATCGTGAAGTCTCGCGGTCATTCGCGCGACGTCATCGCGAATGACCGTGAGACTTTGCAATCCCGCGAGAACTGACGTCATCGCGGGCATTTTCGCAAAGGACTACTGGGAACGGATGCGCAGGACGTCGGAAGGTGAGAATAACACCATTTTTTATTTTTTTTTACATTCTATCTTTTACTACTGATGCCGCATAGGCGGCCTCAGTAGTAAAAAGTTGGTCACACTCGTCAAACACTATGTTTGACGAGCGTGACCAACCTGTCAATCAGTTCTCCAAGCGATGCTCCAGATCGCTTGGAAAACGCTAGCATTCTGCAAGCTAATAACGCTTGCAAAATGCTAGTTTTTCCGCTGGAAAATCGCGGGAATTTAAAATGCGATTTTCCCGCGGAATGGAATTCCGGAATTCTCACGGTAATTTCCGCGAGAGTTCCGGTACGTGTGCACTTAGCCTTAACGTTATGTATATTGATTCTGTCAGCCAATCAGGGTGCAGAAACCATCCACAACTTCATGACACATGTCCCTGACCATATAAAAAGTTGATATCTTGCTTTTCTGGCACCATTTTCTCAGTGTCACAGTACAGAGGAGCAGTTACTGATAGTGCTGCAAGTGAACTTGTTAGTTAGCTAGATAGAATCCTACCCTGTGTGAAATTGATCTTCCAGCATCTAACTAGATTGTGCAAAAACTGTGTGGCAGTCTCAGGAGGTCCCTATGATGGTCAACGTGTGGCTGGACACACCGCCTCCAGCAGGGCGAATTTCTCTGACACACGTGACCCTGGATACACCGCCTCCAGTAGAGTGAATTTAAATAATATAATGCGCAGCCAGATACACCGCCTCCAGCAGGCGAATTTCAGAATTTCACGTGAAACTGGATACACCGCCTCCAGCAGGGTGAATTTAAATAATAAGGGGAAACACCAGGGAAACCGATACAGTGGAGGGCCCTGCGATAGGGAACAGGGATGTGGAGACCTCCTACACTCCCCTGAGCCAGTCTCTACACTCCTAACAGTCTTGGTGCTTTCCTATTTGAAATACAGTGATTTTCAGCGCTCACAGCTAACAAGGTTTACACCACTCCCTTAACCGCCAGGTCCTCATTCAAACTTTGCTTCCAAGCTGTAAATGCTGGGCAACACCCTGATACCTCATTCATAGCCCATGGCTGACTGCTGCTGTACCATTTTCACATTTCTACTGTTGGTCAATTGATGCCACTTTTCATGATATCTGTCCCTAATTTTAGCTGTTTAGGAAGCTTTTTGTCACCTCTTAAGGTGTTGTGTATATGTTTGGTACGGCTTCCCATTGAATCTAATGGTGTTCGGTTATGTTCGGTGAACTGTTCGTCGAAAATGTTGGGTCTAAACGTTTGCAAATCAAACTTATCCAAACCTTCACAGGCTTTAGAATATGGGATATCTGTGCAATTTTATATTGTTGTTTATGCACTTAATGAAGGTTATATTTTAATAGGGTTTTTTTTTCAGTAAGTCAATTGCACATTTAGAAATATATTTTGAAAATTGGTGACATGTTCAATACTTTTTTTACCCACTGTATATGAGAAGAGCCATAGACAAGAGTCATACATATATGTACTTTAGAACAGATTTTTAGAATTCCAAATTTAGATTCTACTGTTAACATTTTGAATCTAAATACATTAAATCATCTTACATTATGAGCAACCATCACTCAGTGTTTTTAGTTTGTAGTGAAGGCTAAAGCAGAACAATATTCATGCAATGATGAATCACTATAAACGCCTACACATTTCATAAGTTTGATGGAACATAGACAGAATGCTTGATGGATCTTTGTTCATATTCACTCATGATGTCACATGTTGACATGTTCTATCTGATTAGTATTGCTAGAAAACTTAAAAATGTGTGTATTTTATATTGTTTACCATGAGTCTTTTCCAAGTAGTAAATTAAAGGAAACACAAGTTCCATCCACGGAATGTCCCAGCTAATTTAATTTTTGCACTAGATGTATGAATAAATATAGATGAATGGTGACTTAATAGAGTTTTATCAATAAGTCAGTGTGGTTGGGTCAGTAAGAAGGATGATGTAAATGAAATCTAAAAACTTTAAGAGATAACAATACAGTTATGGTAATGTAATGTTAGCATATGCACAATTTGTAAGTATTTGTCTGCAGTTTTAGGCTCGTTTCACACTTGCATTGAGGAGGGCTGCGGATGGCAGCCTACTTCCTCCTTTCTTCCTCCATGAAGTTCTGCCTACTGCCACATGCGTCTTGCATTTCCCTGTGTACCTATCTTTAACATTGGGTACGCAGGGACATGCGTTGTATGCGGATGCGTCCGCATGCGGGAATTTGACATGTGCGGCGACAGCAGGGAAATGCAAAAATTTCCCTGCGTACCCAATGTTAAAAATAGGTATGCAGGGAAACACAGGACGCATGCGGCAGTAGGTGGCGCATAGGTGGAGCTTCATGGAGGAAGAAAGGAGGAAGAAGGCTGCCATCTGCAGCCCTCCTCAAGGCAAGTGTGAAACTAGTCTTAGTCCTCTATATCAACCATGTTGCGTTAAAATTTTTATGTCTACCAAAATGAAAGTAATTAAAAGGTTTGCCTTGACCTATGCATCTTTTTGTATTTCAGATGTATAAGGGAGCAGTCAGACGGCTGTATATATTGTACCAAAATCATACGGACTGGCTGGCAGCTCACCCGAGCGTGACAGTTGCATAAAAATACATGAAGCTGTCATGTTCAAGTCCAGAAAGCCCCTGGCCAGTCCATGCACTGCATTTTAATCTTGGTCCGATTTATTTTACCATCTGACTGCACCATTAGAATGTGCTAATGGTATAATGAATCCATTAATTTTCCCAGGGCTGTTACGTACATACACCAGCTGAAGGTGTATGCAAAACTTAAAGGTGAGTGGTACTGATTCTATATTATAAACAATTAGCCTTAAGTAAGGTTGAATTTAATGAATGAGCAACTTTTTTTACCTACACACAAATTATACAAAACGTACAATATGGTAGCTAATTGACAACCCACACTGTATCAGCAGATTACAGACCACTAATGAATGCAGTAGTGCAGTCTTTCTGTACTTGCAACAATTTGGTTACAGTGACAGGTTAAAATTTTGGAACACCTGATCAAAATTACTGTTCTTGTGAATATCAGATATGAAATGAAGATCAAATATGAAATGATCTCTAAAAGGCCTAAAGTTAAAGATGACACGTTTCCTTTGTATTTTAATCCAAAAATAGTTTTTTTTATCTTTTTAGATTTTAAAAATTACAAAAAGGAAAATGTTCCAATGAAATAGTTTGGATACCCTGCAAGGTTAGTACCTAGAGAGCATATAAGAAGAGGCATAAGATGAACAATAAAATTACAATATTTTATTAGAAATAATTTGAAAGACAAACAATGTTAAAAAAAGCCAATAAAGTTCAAGTGAAATGCGTGTAAGGGAAGTGGCACCATCGCATGGTAAGGTATGTTTATTACATTCATTACATCAGTGTAGGATACTATGGTTTTCACATATATGCTCCAGTGTTCTATCCAAAGTGTATTGCAGGCACTTTAGCCATAATTTTGAGGGTTATGGGAATATAGTCAATACACTATATGATTTTTTTCTAGTTTCTGGATGCAAGTTTTTTTATGTTGGTACAGATTTGTGCATTTTCAATCTTTGACTATGTTGTTTATTAGCATTACATCTTGCTCTTGTCTGCTATCTGGTGGTGCCACTTACCATATTTTCCGGCATATAAGATGACTTTTTAACCCCTGAAAATCTTCTTAAAAGTCGGGGGTCGTCTTATACGCCGAGTGCATATGGTGGGGGAGTGGTCCCGATGAAGAAGGGAGGGTGTAAGTGGTGCTATCATCCCCCTTTTACCTCATTGGTGGTAGCAGTGTGACGGCTCTGTGCTGGGGTTGGTGGTAGCTCCTCTTTGTCCAGCGTGGGGGCGCTGTGCTGGGGGGCGGCTTCGGAGGCTCTCTGTCCAGCGTCGGGACTCTTCCGGCATTTCCCCAAAGCCCAGAGGCCCAGGCAGCTCCATTGCTGTGATATGGTGGAAAATGGCCGCCGGAGCCTGCGCATGCTCAGATTCAGATCTCATCCTGAGATCTCGGGAGACGAGATCTGAATCTGAGCATGTATGGGCTCCGGCGGCCATTTTCAGGGAGGCCACCGCATCGCAGCAATGGAGCTGCCTGGGCCTCCAGGCTTTGGGGAACTGCCGGAGGAGCCCCGACGCTGGACAGTGAGCCACCGCAGCCGCCCCTCAACACAGAGCCCCCATGCTGCACAAAGAGGAGCCGCCGCCGACCCCCAACACAGAGCAGCCACAGTGCAGAAAGAATAGCCGCCGATCCCCTGCACAGAGACCCGCAGACAGCACCGCTGCCACCAATGAGGTAAAAGGGGATGATAACTCCATGTACACCCTCCCTTTGTCATCGGGACCACTCCCCCGCACCCAGCATATAAGATGACACACGGCATATAAGAAGACATCTGACTGGGATGATTTAGCGAATCCTGCTTTGGGCAGGGGGTTAGACCAGATGGCCCAGGAGGTCCCTTCCAACTCTACGATTCTATGATTCTATGATTCTATGAAGACCCGCAACTTTTAAGAAAATTTTCTATTTTAACTGGAAAAGTTGGGGGGTTGTCTTATATGCCGAAAAATATGGTACTTTCTTTGGCTCATCACTATATTGGCACTTTTTTTAACACTGTCTCTAAATATTGTAATTTTATTGTTCATCTTACGCCCCTTATATGCTCTCTCTGTTGTAGCTTGGAACGGTTTTTTATACAGTCCTATTTGGATGCTAGAAAACTTTTTGTCCCACTGGACCATTTAATTATTTTTGATCATTATTGGCATCATTTGCTAGGAATTTAATCTCTGCTTTTATATGGTAAGTACCCAGTAACACCCCCTTTTTGAAAGTATCTCAGCTTGTAAATTATTTTTGCAACCAGCCAAGAGTCTTTCAATTATTGCTTGAGGGATTCTCATCCATTCATCCTTGGAAAATTATTCCAGTTCTGTGAAATTCCTGGGTTGTCTTACATGCACTCCTGTGTTTAGGTCTAGCCACAGATTTTCAATGTTGTTAAGATCATCGGACTGCGTAGGCCATTGTAAAACCTTCAGCTTGCACATTTTGAGGTAGTCTATTGTGGATTTTGATGTGCTTAGGAGCATTATCCATTTATAGAAGCCATCCTCTTTTCAACTTCAGCTTTTTCAGATGGTGTTATGTTTGTGAAAAATGAGGATGAATGAACTCATGGAGATCAACATCCAACACTGCGGAGACACCATCACGTGTTTCTCAACGCAGTGATTCTAGAGCACTGCCCCCATCCCTTATGGGAAATATGCAAAACAGAAGCCGCGGAGACACCATCACATGTTTCTCAACACAAGCAATGACCAGCCAGGTCTTTCCCCGGGAAGGAACAACCACGGGAAGGGCAGTCTCCAATGAAGGAAACCACCTATGCCAAAACATGGTATCCATCCACAGACAGCTGTTTCAGGGTATTGCCCCTCATCAGTGTGGAGTAGGAAACTGGCTGGTAGGAGCAATGCCTAGTAAAAGACTGTGAAAAATGAGGATGAATGAACTCATGGAGATCAACATCCAACACTGCGGAGACACCATCACGTGTTTCTCAACGCAGTGATTCTAGAGCACTGCCCCCATCCCTTATGGGAAATATGCAAAACATGCAAAACAGAAGCCGCGGAGACACCATCACATGTTTCTCAACGCAAGCAATGACCAGCCAGGTCTTTCCCCGGGAAGGAACAACCACGGGAGGGGCAGTCTCCAATGAAGGAAACCACCTATGCCAAAACATGGTATCCATCCACAGACAGCTGTTTCAGGGTATTGCCCCTCATCAGTGTGGAGTAGGAAACTGGCTGGTAGGAGCAATGCCTAGTAAACGACTGTGAAAAATGAGGATGAATGAACTCATGGAGATCAACATCCAACACTGCGGAGACACCATCACGTGTTTCTCAACGCAGTGATTCTAGAGCACTGCCCCCATCCCTTATGGGAAATATGCAAAACATGCAAAACAGAAGCCGCGGAGACACCATCACATGTTTCTCAACGCAAGCAATGACCAGCCAGGTCTTTCCCCGGGAAGGAACAACCACGAGAAGGGCAGTCTCCAATGAAGGCAACCACCTATGCCAAAACATGGTATCCATCCACAGACAGCTGTTTCGGGGTATTGCCCCTCATCAGTGTGGAGTAGGAAACTGGCTGGTAGCAGCAATGCCTAGTAAAAGACTGAAAAATGAGGATGAATGAACTCATGGAGATCAACATCCAACACTGCGGAGACACCGACTCTAAGGGGTTCATTGCCAGCTGCTATTTGATTTCCTGGTTGAGCCAAATGGGAAGCCCCAGACCCTGATAATTGCTGCTGAACTGCTTCAACACACCATGCAGCTCCTCACTCAGCTCAGTGAGGCCCAGCAGCAAATACTCACAGGTCTGAACATGGCCTGAGGCTAACCATAAAAAAAAGTATGGTTGGTGATAATGTCACGTGCCCCATCCTGAGTGACACGGCCAACAGGCAGGTAACTGATACAACAGGACGCGGCAAGTGTAATTGTCCTACGTGACGCGGCCCGCAGGCCGGTAACTAATACAATAAGACAAGGGAATAGGGAAAACCTGGGTAACAATAACAATGGTGGCCCTGAGATAGGGAACGGGGAAGTGGAGACCTCCTGCACTCCCGAATCAGTGTCTCTACACTCATAACGCTCCCTAGGCCGGTTCCGCACCAGGCGCCGATCAGGAACCTAAAAACCCTGACTTGCCCTGAACCTAAACCCTCGCTAGGGAATTGGTCGGTGCGGAAACAAATCCCGCCGCTGCACTAAACACACATAAGGAAAAGTGACAAAACAGGGGAACACCACTTAGCTTTGCTCTGTTGCTTACACTCCCAGCAACAAAGCCCACCACCTGCGTGCATCTTTTCCTCCACCGAGTCCAACATCTGGGTGCACTGTCCAGCAACGGAGTCCAGCACCTGAGTGCAGCTGTCCAGCAACAGGGTTCAGCACCTGAGTGCAGCTTAGCAAAAGAGTCCAGCAACTGAGTGCAGCTCTACACCATAGCAGTCACTCCACCAAGCATTGCAAGAATTCTTCACTGACACCATAGCTGCCACTAAACCATGCTTTCCACGAACTCCTTGCTGACACAATAGCTGCCACTCCAGGACTCTGACTGAGTTGTCCTAGACTCTTCTCAGCACCATAGTGCAGCCTTGGAGTCCACACCTGCGTGCATCTGTCCAGAAACAAAGTCCAGCAAATGAGTCTAGCTTTTCTGCCAAAGAATCCAACATTTTGAGTCCAGCTTTCCGCAACCGAGTCCAGCATTCTGAGTGCAGCTCTACACCATAGCTGCCACTCCACCAAGCAATGCCAGCCCTCCTTGCAGACACCATAGCTCCTACTCCAGCACTCTGGCTGGGCTGCCAGTGACTCTCCTTCAGCTCCATTCTTTACCCAGGCTTGCTTGCAAATGAGGAACTATCACCAACAGTGATTAACACACCTGATACTCTCTTATAGAGCAATCACACTTGTTACATAATTACATGCACAAACTAAGGTAACCAAAGTGCAATGACCCTAATGGCCACCGGGGGGAAAACTACAACTGAAATCACCACAGTGCAATGACCCTAATGGCCACCGGGGGCAAAACCACCATTGGCACAAAGCCAAAGGAAAAAAAAGGTTACTTTGTGCATTTAATCTGTCAGATCCAACCTGGATCTTGACAGTTTGCCTCAAGAATTGGTTGAAAATTCATTTAATGCATTCTTTCCTCTACCCGTGAAATGTTTCCAGTGCGATTTGCTGCAGCACAACTCCAAAGCAAGATTAATCCATTCCCATACTTTATGGCTGGCAAGATGTTCTTTTCCTAAAACTCTGGGCCCTTTTTTATCCACACATACCTTTGATCATTGTGACCAAACAGTTAATTTTTAACCTCAAGAGTCCACAGGTCTTGTTTCCAAATGCATCAGGCTTGTTTAGATTTCCGTTTGCATACTTCTGAAGATGAATTTTATGGTGAGGATACAGGAGAGGTTTTCTTCTGATGACTGTTCCATGAGGACCATATTTGTGCAGGTGTCTCTGAACACTAGAACAATGTACCACAACTCCTGAGTCTGCTAAATCTTTCTGAAGGTCTTAAGCAGTCAAGCAGGGGTTCTGATTTGCCTCTCTAGCAATTCTTTGAGCAGCTCTGAATGAAATTTTGCTTGGTCTTTTTATTGGAAATCACAGGGTTGAATATTGATCATCAATTTCTCATTTTTCCAACAAAAATTACAAAACCATTTTTTAGGGACCACATCACATTTGAAGTGACTTTAGGTGGCCTATATGACAGAAAATACCCAAAATAACACCACTCTAAAAACTACACCCCTTAAAGTAGTCAAAACCACATTCAAGAAGCTTATTAACCCTTCCGGTGCCTCACAGGAACTAGAGCAAGGTGAAAGGAAAAAATTAACATATAATTTTTTTTCACAAATATTGTAATTTAGCTCCAAATTTATTATTTTCACAAAGTTAACAAGAGAAAATGAACCATAAAATTTGTTGTGCAATTTCTCCTGAGTATGCCTAAACCCCATATGTGGGGGCAGTCCACTGTTTGGGTGTGTGGCAGATTTTGGAATGGAAGTAGCACAGTTTCAGTTTTTGAACACAAAAATGTCTGGTATAGATAGTGGACACCATATTAAGTTTGGAGAGCCCCTGATGTGCCTAAACAGTGGAAACGCCCCACAATTGACCGTGTATTGGAATCTAGACCCCTGAAGGAACTTATCTAGATGTGTCATGAGCACCTTCAACAGCCAGGTGCTTCACAGAAGTTTATAACGTAGAACTGTGAAAATACATAATGACATTTCACCCACAACAATGTATTTTAACCCCAATTTTTCATTTTCACAAAGGTAACAGCAGAAATTGCACCCAAAAGTTTGTTGTGTAATTTCTCCTGAGTATGCTGATAACCCATATGTGGATAAAAAAACATTGTTTGGGCACATGGCAGGGCTCGGAAATGAAGAAGTGATGTTTTGGTGTTTTGGAATGCAGAATTTGATGGAATGGTCTGTGGGCGTCGTGTGTTTGGAGAGCCCCTGATCTGCATAAACAGTGAAAAAAAAAACACAAGTGACCCCATTTTGGAATATACACCCCTCAAGGATTTTATCCTGGGTTATAGTGAGCATTTTGAACCCTCAGGTACTACAAGGTATTTTATAGCATTACCTCGCCATATTGAAAATTTTCATTTTTTTTTATAAAAATGTTATTTTAGCTGCAAATTTGTAATTTTCACAATGGATATTAGAAGAAATTGGACCACATAATTTGTAGCACAATTTTTACCAAACGCGACTATACCCCATATGTGGTCAAAAACTTCTGATTGGGCAAAACGCAGGGCTAGGAATTGAAAAAGTGCTATTTGCCTGGGATAGATTGTGAAAGCCATGTTGCATTTGAAGAGCCCCTGACATGTGAAAACAGAAGAAATTCCCAACAAGTGACCCCATTTTGGAAACTAGACCCCTCAAGAAATTCTTCTAGGGGAGTAGTGAGTATTTTGAACCCATAGGTGCCTCACAGAATTTTATAACATTGAGATGTTGAAATATGACATTTTAATGATAAAAATATAATTTTTGTATCTGCTGCAAATTTGTCAGGTACACACTGGTTAATAAGTAAAACTAGACCCCACAATTTGTTGTGCAATTTCTCCCAGATGCGATGCTGCCCCATATGTTGTTAGAAATTACTGTTAGACTACATGTTAGGGCTGAGAAGGAAAGAGCGCTATTTGGCTTTTGGAGCACAGATTTTGCTAGATTAGTTTACAAGTGACATTTGCAGAACCCCAAAGATGCCAGAACAGCAGAAAAGCCTCAAAAGTTACCCCATTGTAGAAATCGCACCTCTCAATGAACTCATCTACAGCTGCAGTGTTTATTTTGTAACATCCAAGCCAGGCTTTTGTTCTGTAGAATTGCAAATCTGCCAGTGTAGAGCCCCATAAATTAGAGCGCCCCTATACAGTCATATGTTAAAGTTTGGGCACCCCTATTAATGTTAACCTTTTTTCTTTATAACAATTTTGGTTTTTGCAACAGCTATTTCAGTTTCATATATCTAATAACTGATGGACTCAGTTATATTTCTGGATTCAAATGAGGTTTATTGTACTAACAGAAAATGTGCAATCTGCATTTAAACAAAATTTGACCGGTGCAAAAGTATGGGCACCCTTATCATTTTCTTGATTTGAACACTCCTAACTACTTTTTACTGACTTCCTGAAGCACTAAATTGGTTTTGTAACCTCATTGAGCTTTGAACTTCATAGCCAGGTGTATCAAATCATGAGAAAAGGTATTAAAGGTGGCCACTTGCAAGTAGTTCTCCTATTTGATTCTCCTATGAAGCGTGGCATCATGGGCTCCTCAAAACAACTCTCAAATGATCTGAAAACAAAGATTATTCAACATAGCTTTTCAGGGGAAGGATACAAAAAGTTGTCTCAGAGATTTAACCTGTCAGTTTCCACTGTGAGGAACATAGTAAGGAAATGGAAGAACACAGGTACAGTTCTTGTTAAGCCCAGAAGTGGCAGGCCAAGAAAAATATCAGAAAGGCAGAGAAGAAGAATGGTGAGAACATTCAAGGACAATCCACAGACCACCTCCAAAGACCTGCAGCATCATCTTGCTGCAGATGGTGTCACTGTGCATCGGTCAACAATACAGCGCACTTTGCACAAGGAGAAGCTGTATGGGAGAGTGATGCGAAAGAAGCCGTTTCTGCAAGCACGCCACAAACAGGGTCGCCTGAGGTATGCAAAAGCACATTTGGACAAGCCAGTTACATTTTGGAAGAAGGTCCTGTGGACTGATGAAGCAAAGATTGAGTTTTTTGGTCATACAAAAAGGCGTTATGCATGGAGGCTAAAAAACACAGCATTCCAAGAAAAACACTTGCTACCCACAGTAAAATTTGGTGGAGGTTCCATCATGCTTTGGGGCTGTGTGGCCAATGCCGGCACCGGGAATCTTGTTAAAGTTGAGGGTCGCATGGATTCAACTCAGTATCAGCAGATTCTTGACAATAATGTGCAAGAATCAGTGACGAAGTTGAAGTTACGCAGGGGATGGATATTTCAACAAGACAATGATCCAAAACACCGCTCCAAATCTACTCAGGCATTCATGCAGAGGAACAATTACAATGTTCTGGAATGGCCATCCCAGTCCCCAGACCTAAATATCATTGAACATCTGTGGGATGATTTGAAGCGGGCTGTCCATGCTCGGCGACCATCAAACTTAACTGAACTAGAATTGTTTTGTAAACAGGAATGGTCACAAATACCTTCATCCAGGATCCAGGAACTCATTAATAGCTACAGGAAGCGACTAGAGGCTGTTATTTTTGCAAAAGGAGGATCTACGAAATATTAATGTCACTTTTATGTTGAGGTGCCCATATTTTTGCACCGGTCAAATTTTGTTAAAATGCAGATTGCACATTTTCTGTTAGTACAATAAACCTCATTTGAATCCAGAAATATAACTGAGTCCATCAGTTATTAGATATATGAAACTGAAATAGCTGTTGCAAAAACCAAAATTGTTATAAAGAAAAAAGGTTAACATTAATAGGGGTGCCCAAACTTTAACATATGACTGTATGTTGTGCTTAGCTTGTGCTTCTGGCAATATACACGCATAAATTAATTGCATTCTCTCCATTACAATAATGCCAAACATGTGGCCGCTTACTGAGGTTTTGTCAAGCTGTACACAGTCGCAATGCATCTAGCTGCAGAAGGTCTCTGTGTTTGGCTTTGCAGACACCTTATTAACCCTTCTGACTCTTTGACCCAGTGGCAACCTTGTAGATACCTTATTAATTCTTCTGATGGTTTGACCCAGTGGCAACCTTTCTCCAACTCTGATTGATACACTTGGTCCTGGGTGTTTATAGACTCCCAGCCTGCTGCTGGGAATCGCCGGTGATATTTCCATTTTCCTCTTTTGAGGCTTAGAGCTATACCAGTCGGTTATCTTCATCTTTGGCGTTGCAGGAGGATATCTGTGTTACATCTCTGACTCTACTCAACATAAATATTCCCCTGGTTTGTCTATCAAGATCAGATATAATATATTACATAGGAATTCAACATTAAGGTACTCTCAGGAATAGTAGGAATGTAGCTTGGAGAGTTTCCCATGAATAATAAAATATAACCTTTATTGGATAGTATTAAAATAAACACTCTGGACAGAAAAGTGACACAAAATTATAATAAACACATACATACATACATACATAAAGTGGTCGTGCATACCAGTGCTCAGTAAAAAATGGTTTGATCTCACCAGTATATTAGAAGTACATTGTGGCATGTTCGCCTCGGAGTGGAGTAGGGTATATATAGTCTAAATAAGAGGGGAGGAGTTTCCTTTCATTCCCTGTCACGCCCCTGCATTGCTCCTGTCCTCACAAGGACAGTACCCAAGTAATGGTGGGTAACTACTACGGGTTACCCACCATTAATGTATGGAATAAATCTCCCTATGCGTTTCCTCCCCAATGGAGGGGAGTCATCAAGGGAGCTAGAAATAGAGTAAATGGGAAAAGAAAATAGATAATTGGTCCTACAGTGGCAGGAGACCCTTTTCACAGGTGTGACCAATGGTGTCACTGCTCCTATATATATGGATGGTATAGTCTAGCTCAGAGATCTGCGCTTCCTTAAATAGAGGTACACCATGCCTCTCATTTCTCCTGCATGTGATGTCACCCCTCGATACTCAGTCACCTGCCGGAGAGGCCAGGGGTGCCCGGGACTCAGGAAATGACATCACAGCTGCATCATGTCTATCAGGTTTGGGCATGGTCTCCCGTGGTCCATAGAGTGGAATGCAGCCCACACAGAAGTTAACACGCCATCTTGCCAGCATCAAATCCGGTTTCGGTCACAGCATATTATTAGTCTCTATAGTTACATCGGCTCCTCAGCCCTTTGTGATACTAAGTGGAATGACTCAGCCCTCAGAAGCTAAATTCCACAGGGTCTCACTGAAAGGTTGAACGATGCTTTGGCAGTATATGAAATCCCTGAGTCCTTGGTGGCCGCTATGTTCTTTACTTTACGTGTTGACAGACACCATCAGGATAGATGGGTAAGACCACCTTCTCTGGAGCTTCTTTTTAGGGGTATTGCCCCTTTGTCAAGGAAGCAGTTTAGCGGTGAACCTGCTTGGGAGAGGGTGGAGGAACTCATGCAGTTAACGAGTGCCTCTGCATCATACATTTCTCACAGCAGAGGTGGTGCTGGTTAGCAAAACCGGGGAGATTTCTGTGTTTGTTCACAGTGGAGCTGGAGTCACCATTGTTGATGCTGAGTTTTCCAGAGCTCATGGGCTGGTTTGCTGTGCTGTAGCTAAACCCATTATCATTTTCACCATTAACTCAGTGCCACTTGCACAAAAAGCTCTCACTCAAATTGTACAGAATATAAGACTGAGGGTGGGGTCGGTTCTATCTCAAATAATTCCTTGCTATGTCCTGGATAGTCTTCCCACCCCAATTGTATTGGGTCTTCCCTAGTTTGTGAAACTTAATACGTTTGTGGATTGGAAAGCCAAGGAGATCATTGAGTGGGCGAATTACTGCCATGAAAACTGTTTAAATATTTTTATAGTCTCTACAGAAACCATGCCTGCATTTTTGTCAGGGGTTTGAGAAAGTCTTCTCTGGTGTCAGGATTTGCCTCCTCATCATATATATGACTGTCCTATTAATCTGACTCCCGGAGCTAAACTACCAAAATCCAGACTATATAATTTTTCTGGTCCTGAGAAACAAGCCATGAAAGATTTCATTGCAGAAAGTCTGGAGAAGGGACACATCAGACCCTCATCTTCACTTGTGGTGGCAGGGTTCTTCTTCGTGAAGAAAAAAGATAGCGGTCAATGTCGCTGTTTAGATTTCCAGGAATTAAATCAAATTACCGTCCGAGATCCATACCCTCTTCCTCTGATCCATGATCTGTTTAGTCAGGTTGTGGGATCTAAAGTGTTCTCCAAGTTGAAATTTAAAGGGGGGGTCTACCACCTGGTTAGAATCAGCGAAGGGGATGAATGGAAGACAACGTTCAATAACCCTGAGGGCCATTTCGAGAGTCTTAGCAAGCTTTTCAATTTTTACCAATGCACCTGCTGTATTTCAGCATTTCATCAATGATATTTTCCATCATTTGGTGGGTAGGTTTGTGGTGGTCTTTCTAGATAATATTGTGGTTTACTCTCCCTATTCATCGTGGGCATGTTAAACAAGTGCTGCAAATAAAGAGATAACAAATTATATGTCAAAATAGAAAAATGTGTTTTCACTGTGCAGGAGGTGCATGTTGTCATCTTCAGGTTTTTGAATGGATCCAGAAAAGATCCATGTTGTCCTTGATTGTAACTGTCCCGAGAACTTGAAGGCCCTACAGCGTTTTTTGGGCTTTACTAATTTTTACCGGAAATTCATCAGGAATTATTCAGTAATTGTGAAACCCCTTAGTGACATGATGAGGAAGGGATTGGACTTATCCAAATAGTTGAATGATGCCCTGTTGGCTTTTTCCTCCCTTAAGAGCTGTTTTGCCATGGCTCCTATACATGAACCCGATATTTCCCAGCCCTTTATTGTGGAGGTTGATGCGTCGGAGGTGAGGGTTGGGATTGTGTTATCTCAAGGTCTATCCCCTGGTAAATGGCATCCATGCGCCTTCTTTTCAAAATGTTTTTCTTTGGTTGAGAGAAATTATGACATGGGTAATAGGGAGCTTTTGTCAATTTAATTGGCATTTGAAGAATGACAAAATTGGCTGGCGGGGGCTGTCCATCCTATTACTGTTATCACTGACCATAAGAACTTGTAATATCTTTAATCGGCTAAACATCTACACCCTAAGCAAGCTAGATGGTCCCTGTTTTCAATTTTGTGGTCACTTTCCATCCAGGGGTAAAAAATGTCAAAGCTGATGCTTTGTCCCTGAGCTTCCCTGGTGTTGGTGACCATGAGGACCCTGTCCTGATTTTGCAGAAGGGGGTAGTCATTTTGGCATTGTACCCTGAGCTGGAGGATGAGGTGTTGGAGGCTCAGGGGGATGCCCCGGCCTCCTGCAGTCCAGGAAGGTTATTTGTGCCACCAAATCTTCACCGCAAAGTAATTGGGAAACATCATCACTCTGTGCTTGCTGGGCATCCAAGTGGTAAGGCAATGTCGTTGCCTACAATACGTGGTGCACTGGAAGGGTTACAGTCCATAGGAAAGGATGTGGTTCTTGGCATCTTTGGTGAATGCCCCCAGGCTGGTTTGTTCATTTCACACTTCCTATCCCGAGAAACCTAGTCCTGTGTGTCCAGAGGCCACTGGTAGAAGGTGGGGGTGCTGTCATGACTATGTCAGAAGCTGCAGACAGTCACACTGCATCCAGCTGCAGAAGGTCTCTGGCTTTGCAGACACCTTCTTTACCCTTCTGACTCTTTGATCCAGTGGCAACATTTGTCCAGCTCTAATTGACACACCTGATCATGGATGTTTATAGACTCCCAGTCTGCTGCTTGGAATCACCAGTTATATTTCCCTTTTCCCCTGTTGAGGCTTGAAGCTATAGCAGTCAGCTATGTTCCTCTTCAGTGTTGCTGGAGGACATCTGTGTTAGATCTGAGTCTACTCAAGATAAGTGTTCCAATTGTTTGTCTATCCCAGCTGTCTTTATTGGTAGTGGGTATTGACTAATGTGCACCACATACATCCCTAAGCAGATATAATTGCCAGAGTGAGGCAGGGATTATGCTCCTGCTTGGCAATAGGTGCAGAACCTATACAGGGATGTTTAGGGCAGAAAGGGTGACTTTAGATTTGCTTAGGGGTTTCCAGTTCCCCCTTCACTAGTGTTGGTGTCAGGGTCCTGACAGCACCGGCCTACAGCCTCCGCTAAGCAGGGTCTCACCCGCACCGTAGGGACCCCTGGGGACAAGAACAGCCAGAAAATAAAGATGCACAGGACCTGAATGTAGAAGTTTAGCAAGCCGGCACAGGACCTACGGTCATGTGAACGGTCATGTGACTGCAAGGGGGCGGGGCTTAGCATCCTGCTTTCAAAGAAGGTAGAAAACTCAAAGTCGGGCAAAGCGGGGGTCATGCACAGTACAGGCAAGCGAGGTACAGGAGGGATAAACAGACGGGAGGTCAGACAAAGCCAAAGGTCATACACAAGATATCAGTAAAGTACCAGGGATGAGACAGAATGGATAGTCAGGGCCAAGCAGAGATCAAAACCAAACAGACATAGAAGGTACCAGGCAGAATCCAAAGCAAAATCCAGAGAACAGACCGAGTCATACACTAAACTGAGGTCAGAACATTAACCCCAGCAGTGCCGGTCACCCAGCACTGGTATCATGACAGTTGGACTCCCTTCCGCTCATCCCTTCGTGTTGTACTTACTCTTTCCTACACTGTGCGTGACAAGTACAGGCATAGTGGAGCTCAGAAGGAGGGGATATTTGGATTTGGGAGTGCAGAATTCACTGGATTTTACTTGGGGAGTGGGAGCCATGTCGCTTTTTCAGAGTCTTTGCTCTACCAGTAATGTGGGAAACCCATAGTTTCAGTGACAGATGACAGACCTGAGTGGGGGCTGATTTTGTGAAGGCTAAATTAGGGTTTTTATTGGTAACATTTTGGGGTACATAATAATTTTTTATTGCTTCCTCAATAAGGCTGAATCACATTTTTGTGTTGTACACTGAGCACTTACCACTGGGTTTACATGTATTTCATACAAAATTGCAACTCAGACAAAAACCCCTATGGAACCCCCCATCATGAGGCAGACAGAGACATTTTGTACTCCATTTAGCATCTGTTCCAGTGATATCCATCATTTTAGGCCTGCACAGATCTGTGGTCGCCCACACTTATGCGCTAAAAGATGCCTAAGATGATGAGACACCGCTGCAACAGAGACAAGGCCAAAGTGTCTCCATCTTCCTCATAAGTGAGTGGTTCCATTTGTGGTTATGTCTTTATTGCGGTTTTGAGGAATTTACCCGACGTAAGTGCTCAGCGGAGAGCACAATATAAATGTGAGCCAAGCCCTATTGCGATTTTTGGGAGGTAGAATGAACAAATAGACAGCAGTACAAGAATAGTTCTTATTTTTATTTTTGCACGTTTCACCATGCCGTATAAGCAATAAGACAAATTTATTCTTTGAGTTGGTCTGATTACAGCGATACCAGATTTATATCAGCTATTTTTTTTTAGATTGTTTAAGCTTTTTTATTAAGTCTTTGTTTTGCCACCATATTCTGAGAGCTGTAACTTTTTTATTTTTTGGTGACAGAGCAGTATGAGGGTTTATCTTTTGCAGGATGAGTTGCCGATTTTTTAACCCAGCAATTCAGTTATTGTTTTTATTTTATTTTTTTATGCTGCTCACCGTGCGGTAAAAGTGATAACACCGAGTTGTTTGTCGGGTCTATATGATTAGGCCGGGGTCACACTGGCGATGAATACGGCCGAGTGAGAGGCGCTAAAAGCACGCATTACACATGGACAAATGATTCTCTATGGGGTCCCTCGCACCAGCCGTATATTTCTCATCCATATTCTACGGTCCGTGCCAATCGCAGCATGCTGCGATTGTCAGCGTACTACGGCCATAGTACGCCAATGCAAGTCTATGGGTGTGCAAAAAATATGCATTACACACGGACCACATGTGTGACCTGCGAGCAATACGCAGGTCTTTTGGCTGGTGACAGGAAATGGGCCAATCCATCATCAGGAAGCCTAGACATGCAAATGAGCTCAAAAAGCGCTCCAGACATCCAGGAAGTACGCCTCCACGGAGTACAGCAGCATCATGGCGTCCACTTACATTAATGTGGAAATGTTAATAGTCCTGGTGCAGGAGCGTCCCGAACTCTGGGACCAACGTGATGCCCATTATTCCAACCGGGCAAGAAAGGAGGCGTCATGGAGGCGCATCTGTCGCCAGATGTACCATGACTTTGATGATTGGCCACGTGAGGAGCAGCATAAAATTCGTAAGTACAAGCCAAAACATGAGTAACCTTAGCGCACAACAAGAAAGGAATATAGAATCAGCACCCCCCTTCCTGTACTTGTACTTTTTTCCTCATGAGGCCGTTAGATTTGGATGTGACACGTGGATTCACACAGTCATAATTTGGGTTTAGGCCACAAGCTCCTCATCCTCCTAGACAAACCAATTATTAAGTGTAGCTATTTGATACATCAACTAAAGAGACCCTGTGTATCTGCCCAATTAGATATGCCACCATGGGTAGAAAGCACACCCCAGAAGGCCCCATGCCTAGACTACTGGTAGCAAATGTGACCTATCAAATATGTGATTTTGACAATATTTCCTGTCACATTGCAGTGGAAGATGTGATGAGACGCTGGTGAAGCATCCGGGTCCAATACCGCCGGGAACGCCAGCAGCGGTCCAGGAGTGGGGATGCTAGCTACGTTAAAGAAAATATATATATTACGACCGCCTCTCCTTCCTCGCCCCAATTCTGGATCTGAGACCGTAAGTAGATACCTCACACCACATTACACAGATACTTTACAGGGCCAAAAATAGGTATTTATTTTTGGCTCTGTTCTATTTCTTCACAGAACTCAGTCCAACTTTATGGACAGAGGCACTGGCTCGGATACAGAGCCCATCATTGATCCTGGGTCTGCAGGGGAAGAGGTGGCTGGCCCATCTTCTCCCCCTACTAGGAGCAGGGGTGAAGACTCGAGTCAGGATGTGCCATTGCCTGCACCCCAAAGCCGACCACCAGGACCATCTGGTGCTGCTGCTGCATCAGCACCAGCAGAGGATCAGGGCAATATCAGCAGCAGCCCAACTGGCCACATCCGGGGCTCCCCTCAGCCTGCTGCCACATCCCGGCGAGGAAGAAGCCGAAGATGGCAAATACCTGCCCCTGATACCCGCACTAATGTGAACACTGGGGTCCTGAATTATTTAGCCAGAGTTAACACTGATGATGGGGAGGAGGCATACTCTCGCAGCCTGGCCAATTATCTCTGTGCCCTTTCCCGTGAGGTCAGGCTCCATATTAGAGGATGCTTTCAGACCCTGCTTGATGCCTGCACATACCCCAATAGGCCCTACGAACTATTTGAATACATTGAGAGGTGGCAGCTTTCACCACAAAATCTCATGCGCCTTAGGCACCCCCCACAAATGCAAGCTCAAGCAGGATCTGAGGATCCTCAAATACGTGGGCCTACACCTCACCCCCTTCCTCCCACTACCCAACCTTCTATTCAGCAGCCCCAAATGTCAGCCTCTAGCCAACCCCACCAATATGGCCACTTGTACCCACCCAGTGTTGGAGGCTGGTCCCAACCCGGTTGGGGACGATATGGCTATCTTGGTGGGTATGAGCCACGTGCCTACCACAGCCAACAAGATGCCCCTCCCCATCACTACTCTGACCAGTACCCCCAACATTCCCAGGAGGCAGGACAATTCCCACATCATGGGCAACAGTATGGCCCCACACAGGGCGATGTTGGCCACAGTGTCCAGCAGCACCCACAGGCTGCTCTTCCACGTTCCCCTTCCCCAACCTATGAGGATTCATAAGTCTGATGGCCGTAGATGTCCAGTGCGGTTTCACTGGTGCTCCAAATACAAAGGAAAAAACAGGTGGTCTCCATCACCAAACTTTGTAAAAAAAATTTAACATTCAAATTTTTTAACAATGTTTTACAATCATATTAAGAATCCATCATGACAGGCAAGGCTACCTCATGCCTTTCAGACAGATATTACATGTCTGTACAAAAGAGAATATTTAAACGCGCAATACTGTAAAGTCAAAGGATGAAAATACACTACTCACTTGCTAATGCCTAGGAAAGGCGTGCTGGCCTTAGTGAAGTACTCACCTTTTTTGCTAGCAATCTATAGTAACAAATCAAGGCGACCAGCCTTCAGAATATCACCCTCTCTCTATGTCTTAACAAGTGAGTTTTGTTTTTTCATCCTTTCCAGTATAGCATGGTTAAATATTCTCTGTTCTACAGACAGGTAATATCTGTCTGAAAGCCGTGAGGTAGCCTTGCCTGTCATGGTGGAATATTTCTATGATTGGAAAACATTCGGAAGATATGTGAGTGTTATCTTTTAGCATTAATTTTGTTTATGGAGATCACCTATTTTTTTCCTTTGTATTTAACCCCTTAGCGACAGAGCCAGTTTGCAGCTTAATGACCAGGCCAATTTTTACAATTCTGACCACTGTCCCTTTATGAGGTTATAACTCTGGAACGCTTTAATGGATCCCGCTGATTCTAAGATTGTTTTTTCGTGACATATTGTACTTCATGTTAGTGGTAAAATTTCTTCGATAAGTCTTGTGTTTATTTATGAAAAAAATGGAAATATGGCAAAAATTTTGAAAATTTTGCAATTTTAAAACTTTAAATTATTATGCCCTCAAATCAGAGAGATGTGTCACACAAATTTCTTAATAAATAACATTTCCCACATGTCTACTTTACATCAGCACAATTTTGGAAGCAAAATTTTTTTTTGTTAGGAAGTTATAAGGGTTAAAAGTTGACCAGCGATTTCTCATTTTTACAACAAAATTTACAAAACCATTTTTTTAGGGACCACATCATATTTAAAGTCATTTTGAGGGGTGTACATGACAGAAAATACCCAAAAGTGGCACCATTCTAAACACTAGACCCCTCAAGGTGCTCAAAACCACATTCAAGAAGTTTATTAACCCTTTAAGTGCTTCACAGGAACTAAAGCAATGTGGAAGGAAAAAATTAACATTTAACTTTTTTTTGCAAAAAATTTACTTCAGAACCAATTTTTTTTATTTTCACAAGTGTTAAAAGAGAAAATCAACCACAAAATTTGTTGTACAATTTCTCCTGAATACGCTGATACCCTATATGTGGGGGTAAACCACTTTTTCAGCACACGGCAGAGCTCGCAAGGGATGGAGCGCCGTTTGACTTTTTCACCGCAGAATTGGCTGGAATTGAGATCGGATGCCATGTTGCGTTCGGAGAGCCCTTAATGTGCCTAAACAGTTGAAACCTCCAACAAGTGACCCCATTTTGGAAACTAGACCCATTAAGGAACTTATCTAGATGTGTGGTGAGCACTTTGAACCCCCAAGGGCTTCACAGAAGTTTATAACGTAGAGCCGTGAAAATAAGAAATCTATTTTTTTCCACAAAAATGATCTTTTCGCCCCCAAATTTTTATTTTTACAAGGGTAACAGGAGAAATCATACCGGCACAGTTGTTATGCGATTTGTCCTGAGTACGCCGATACCCCATATGTGGGGGGGAACCACTGTTTGGGCGCATGGGAGAGCTCGCAAGGGAAGGAGTGCCATTTTGGAATGCAGACATTGATGGAATGGTCTGCGGGCATCATGTTGCACTTGCAGAGCCCCTGATGGGCCTAAACAGTGGAAACCCCCCACAAGTGACCCCATTTTGGAAATTAGACCCCCTAAGGAACTTATCTAGATGTGTGGTGAGCACTTTGAACCCCCAAGCGCTTCACAAAAGTTTATAAACGCAGAGCCGTGAAAATAAAAAGTCTTTTTTTTATTTCCACAAAAGTGATTTTTTAGACCCCCAAAGTTGGCAAATAGTGGAAACCCCTCAATTCTTGCTCCAACCCTAACCCCAACACACCCCTAACCCTAATCCCAACCCTAACCCTAATCCCAACCCTAATCCCTATTCCTAATTCTAACCGTAATTCTAGTTCGCCCTAACCCTAATTCTAACCCTAGTCGTGACCCGAGCCCTAGCCCTAGCACAACCCTAACCCTAGCCTAACCCTAGCCCTAACCCTAGCCCAACCCTAACCCTAGCCCAACCCTAACCCTAGCCCTACCCTAACCCTAGCCCTACCCTAACCCTAACCCTAGCCCTAACCCTAACCCTACCCTAACCCTAGCCCTAACCCTAGCCCTATCCCTACCCTAACCCTAACCCTAACCCTAGCCCTAACCCTACCCTAACCCTAACCCTAATGGAAAACTGAAAAAAAAATGTTTTCTTTATTTCATTATATTGGCCTATATAAGGGAGTGATAAACGGGGGGGTTATGTACTATTTTTTTTATTTTGATCACTATGATCGTTTATCATAGTGATCAAAATAATGAATGGAATCTGCCAGCCGGAGCCGGCAGATTCCCGGCGGGCGCACTGAGCATGCGCCCGCCATTTTCAAGATGGCGGCGCCCATCGGAGGATGCCGGCGGGACGTGGGACCACCGGGAGGGGACGGAGGGCCACAGAGAGGTACCGGGGGGGATCGGGGACCCTATTTCTCTCTCCTCTGATGTGCGATCACATCAGAGGAGAGAGAAATTAAATGTAAAATCGCGGCTTTTTTTTTTTTTTTGCGGTCGCCGTTATAGGGTTAATAACGGTGATCACAAAAGTGGGGGTCGGTAAAAACCGACCGATTCATGTTCTCTGGGGTCTCGGCTACTCCTGGCAGCCGAGACCCCAGAGAAAATCCGATACTGGGGGGCGTTATTCACTTAAATCACAGCGCCGTGAATTAACGGCGCTGTGGTTTTAGTACCCTTAATTACCGCCGTTAAAAGGCGTATCGGTGGTCGTTAAGGGGTTAAATATTCTCATGCAGCAATGTTGTTATTGCCTAATGTTTTTTTGGGTTATGTTATATAATGTTACTTTTCAAAAAAGTTTAATAATGCAAAAAGGGCAATTTTGCCCATTGCCAAACTTTTAATATGGCAATATTATGTTTGCCTTTAAGATAAAAAAAGCAAAAAGGCAAAACTAAAAACTTGTCTACTACAGTTAACGTCTCTGTGTGATTTATCAAAAACCCTGTCAATATACTAACATACACTAACCAATGCAATGAAACAGTCATCGAATCATAAGGGGTTGAGTAATATATATTTAGACACACTTAAAGAAACAAATTATAACATAGACACAGCATGCTCTTGCCAAGAAGTTGCCCCCTCAGGTGAGATAAAGTAATTAGTGAAAATATCACGCACTTTGAGGCCAGAGAGCGGTCTACGTTGAGGGTTCATAGGTGGTCTCACCCTGCGCACATTGTCTGGCCTACGCACAACACCAGCAGAGGAGGAACAATCATGTATCCTGGTGAAGTTATGAAGAACCACACAGGCTTTCACAACTTCATTAACATTCTGTTCACTCAACTGAATGGCAGACTGGAGTACCCACCATTTGGCACAAAGAATGCCAAAGGAACACTCCACCAGTCGCCTAGCACGTGATAGGTGCAAGTTAAAAATTCTGCGCCTGTGGTCAAGGTTGCGCCGGGGATATGGCCTCATGACATTGCGCGATAACTGAAACGCCTCATCTGCCACAAGGACATAAGGGACTGATTCTTCAGTGGAGCCTGGTAGCTGGCGTGGTGGTGGTGGTAGATCCAACTGGTTGGTGCGTAGCCGCCAAGCCATTATGGAAGTATTGAAGCCTCTAGAGTCTCCCATCCTTCCATAGGCCCCAATGTCAACAATTATAAACTAGTATTGAGGGTCTACCAGAGCCAACAATACAACAGAATAAAAAGAATTTTTTTTTTTTTTTTTTTTTACACCTCAAAAATAATTTATAGATGCGCAGGAATGAGTGGTTCCGTGCAAAAGGTATAAATAGGTACCTACAAACAATATATGGAATTAATAACAATCAAATGAAGTTTTTTGCACGTATAACTTTATATTGTCCATAGGCACTCATTCACACCTTTCGCATGGAATCATTCATTTCTGCGCAGAAAATCCATTTTCCATTGGAAGATTACCTTGGAGTTATTTAATTACTTTTAGATATATCCATTTATATTATTGTACCTTTTTTTTTTTCTCTTGGGAACTTCAATCCTGGAGTGATCTCTATCATTGCAAGGAACCGTTCACTTTTCCTTTCATGTGTTGCCACTTTTTGTAATTAATTGCAAGCTTTGTGATTGGTTTGTAACCTGTATATATTTTTCTATGCATATTGTTTTTATTTACCTATGACTAAGGGTGCCTTTGTGCACCGGAAACGCGTCAGGTGTTTTTTGCATCTTAATATGGCATATTAGCCTAATAAAGTTTTTTTCATTTATGCCGGTGTGCTGAACGAACTTTTTCTTCTTGTGGACATCTGCTGTGCTCACCAGCGTATTCATGCACCCACCTGTGGATCAATGAACTCAGCCCAAAGTGGTTTTCATTTGGATGCGATGCAAGCTCCCAGTCCTCCCTCTCCTGCAATACAACAGAATAGTATTGTTTATAATTGAAGAATTGGGAGCCAGAGTTCGGCGGCTTACGCACCTGGATATGTGTGCCATCTAGGGCCCCGATACAATTAGGAAACTGGCAGTCTTCCTCAAAGTCCCTTGATATCCTCAACCAGTCTTCCATCCTGGGCTCGGGCATGACCACTTGATGGAGTCTTGTCCAGATTTCTGTACATGTAGACCTCACTATGCCAGAAATGGTTGATCTTCCAATGAGAAACTCATGGTGGAGGGCAGCATAAGACAGGCCAGTGGACAGGAAGCTGTAGAACAACAGAAATTGATAATTTTAGAATGCAGAAAGTCCAAAAACATCAGTTACATGCCGACCAAACTTGGTAGGAATTGAGATAGAATAACACACACATATTTGGTTGCACAATGACTAAGTGATATGCAGTACATATTAGAGCTAACATTCTGGTGTGTAAGTTGAACCATATTTTGAGTAAGAGATGAGAAAAAGGAGGACATAGAATCCAAATCCATTGCAAACATGTATGAATTTATTTATCAGAAAAAAGACACATATCAGAGATACAGGATAATACAAAAATCCAATAAAATGGGTAATCACATAAGGCCTGATGCTAGAAAAAACAAGTGGGCAGCCTGTGATGGGTATGGATACCCAGAGCCAATACCACAGGGAATGAAAAATGTGAACAAAAGTACAACATTGGTTGTGAAATGGCATAAGATATAATCATAATACCAACCAAAAGGTATGTAATAGGATATATTATTCAAGGGTCACCAATGTAAGGTTTCACTTGGGCAATATTATGTCATATATAATGCCTAGATAAATAATACTGGTGATGCCAATAACTACTGCACTGGACATGAACCGGCTAATACATCCTAACGCTGAGTCTATTCAAAGCTCAGCTGTATACCATGTCAATGACAAATGATAAAGCATATAACAAAAGAAAACTGTGGGAAAGGTCAAAGTATGCTTAAATAAGCTGGATGAACATACCCATCATGTCCTGATGTATAGCAGGCGCCGACTTGTGTACCCCTACGCGCGTTTCGCGGTATGCAAGATGCTTCCTTTTTTTCTAGCATCGGGCCTTATGTGATTACCCATTTTATTGGATTTTTGTATTATCCTGTATCTCTGATATGTGTCTTTATTTCTGATAAATAAATTCATACATGTTTGCAATGGATTTGGATTCTATGTCCTCCTTTTTCTCATGCTATTGAGAATCGTCTCCATTATATTTGACTTCATGAGGCACTATTTAGGTATTTTACTTAAAATGAAATAAGGATGTTCTTTTGGAGTATTTTTCATACATATTTTGAGTAAGATGAGGGCATTAAACTTAGTCCAAGAAGGCAAAAAAACATACTTTAGCCCACACATTATGAACATAGAGAATGTGGTTGTGTAGTACATAACATATTGTGAGTAGAAGTCGCTCCTCTGCAGATATAGCTTTGCGCATCCTTGTGTCCTGAAAGGTTATCCCAGGGCGCACTGTCTCCAAGAGTCGATCAAATGTGGAAATGCTCATGCGACAGTATTGGTAAAATTTTAGTGGATGCTCCCGCAGAGAAGAATAGAGGCCGTGAAAATGACCTCTTGTGAGTCGTTGCCTCAAAAGTGGATGTACCCACATGCGTCTCCTCCTCCGCGGATCCACTATCACTGGGTATGGTTGCCCAAAGCGCCGTGACAAAAGCCAGTTGAAGAGAACCTGCTCAGTTGTATTGAAACTTAGACCCTCTGCCATGTTGCACATACAGTGGGGCAAAAAAGTATTTAGTCAGTCAGCAATAGTGCAAGTTCCACCACTTAAAAAGATGAGAGGCGTCTGTAATTTACATCATAGGTAGACCTCAACTATGGGAGACAAACTGAGAAATAAAAATCCAGAAAATCACATTGTCTGTTTTTTTTTCATTTTATTTGCATATTATGGTGGAAAATAAGTATTTGGTCAGAAACAAGCAATCAAGATTTCTGGCTCTCACAGACCTGTAACTTCTTCTTTAAGAGTCTCCTCTTTCCTCCACTCATTACCTGTAGTAATGGCACCTGTTTAAACTTGTTATCAGTATAAAAAGACACCTGTGCACACCCTCAAACAGTCTGACTCCAAACTCCACTATGGTGAAGACCAAAGAGCTGTCAAAGGACACCAGAAACAAAATTGTAGCCCTGCACCAGGCTGGGAAGACTGAATCTGCAATAGCCAACCAGCTTGGAGTGAAGAAATCAACTGTGGGAGCAATAATTAGAAAATGGAAGACATACAAGACCACTGATAATCTCCCTCGATCTGGTGCTCCACGCAAAATCCCACCCCGTGGGGTCAGAATGATCACAAGAACGGTGAGCAAAAATCCCAGAACCACGCGGGGGGACCTAGTGAATGAACTGCAGAGAGCTGGGACCAATGTAACAAGGCCTACCATAAGTAACACACTACGTCACCATGGACTCAGATCCTGCAGTGCCAGACGTGTCCCACTGCTTAAGCCTGTACATGTCCGGGCCCGTCTGAAGTTTGCTAGAGAGCATTTGGATGATCCAGAGGAGTTTTGGGAGAATGTCCTATGGTCTGATGAAACCAAACTGGAACTGTTTGGTAGAAACACAACTTGTCGTGTTTGGAGGAAAAAGAATACTGAGTTGCATCCATCAAACACCATACCTACTGTAAAGCATGGTGGTGGAAACATCATGCTTTGGGGCTGTTTCTCTGCAAAGGGGCCAGGACGACTGATCCGGGTACATGAAAGAATGAATGGGGCCATGTATTGTGAGATTTTGAGTGCAAACCTCCTTCCATCAGCAAGGGCATTGATGATGAAACGTGGCTGGGTCTTTCAACATGACAATGATCCAAAGCACACCGCCAGGGCAATGAAGGAGTGGCTTCGTAAGAAGCATTTCAAGGTCCTGGAGTGGCCTAGCCAGTCTCCAGATCTCAACCCTATAGAAAACCTTTGGAGGGAGTTGAAAGTCCGTGTTGCCAAGCGAAAAGCCAAAAACATCACTGCTCTAGAGGAGATCTGCATGGAGGAATGGGCCAACATACCAACAACAGTGTGTGGCAACCTTGTGAAGACTTACAGAAAACGTTTGACCTCTGTCATTGCCAACAAAGGATATATCACAAAGTATTGAGATGAAATTTTGTTTCTGACCAAATACTTATTTTCCACCATAATATGCAAATAAAATGAAAAAAAAACAGACAATGTGATTTTCTGGATTTTTATTTCTCAGTTTGTCTCCCATAGTTGAGGTCTACCTATGATGTAAATTACAGACGCCTCTCATCTTTTTAAGTGGTGGAACTTTCACTATTGCTGACTGACTAAATACTTTTTTGCCCCACTGTACAACACCATCACACCTAGTGAAGGCAAGGTCACAAATGGCCAGAATGGAGGCAGCCACCTGTTCCTGAGCCAATAAATAGGGTGGAGGCTAATGATTTAAATTGTTTGCAGGCCTCAAAACCGTTAAATGTCCATTTTGCAAGGCTGCGAGAAAATCTCGCCATACGGATTGCATACAGATGCCATACGGATTACATACAGATGCTCACATGCGCAAAATACGCGACCGCACCTTGCTTACGGATGACCTACGGACCACTATTTAGAGGTCATTCATCCGTATTACGCCTGTAAACTACGGACCGTATTTTGCGCAGGTTAGTGTGACCCCAGCCTAACAGCGATTCCAGATTTACATATGTTTTTATGCTATGCTATTTTTACACATGATATAGAATATTTTAGCAAAATGAACCCGTTTTTGCATCGTCATATTCCGAGAACTGTAATTTTTTTTTTATTTTATTTTTTCTGAATGAGCCATTTTAGGGTTTGTTCTTGTGGGCCAGTTTAATGTTTTCATTTAAAACCATTTCATTTTACATATGAATTTTTTAACACTTATTCTTCCCTTTTTTTGTGTGTCACTATGATGAAAAAGCGACATTTTTTTTTTTTTTTTTGACATTCGCCAAATGAATTAAATAACATGCCAGTTTTATACAACACGTCATTCTGGACTCAACGATATCAATTTTGTGTACTTACACGTCCCATAGTGAAAAAGTGTATCATTTTTAATTTTATCACTGGTCTCCTACACCGCTTTCCTGATGTACAGAAGTGTATGAGACTGTCAGTGTCTCACTGACACTACCTGTGAGATCCAGCTTATTACTGAATCCCACGTGTCACTATAACATGGGGTCGTCACCTCAGGGTAATATGGTAACCATTGGGACCCGCAAATCTCATTGCAGGGGTCCGATAGTTACTAAGGGAGTCTTGTGACACCCCTTGTAACAACTTAAATATCGGTGTCGTGATTGATAGCGGTATTTAAGGGGTTCATTGGCCTCGATCAGTTGCAAAACCAGCAATGGCCAATAATGCAGGGTGTCAGCTTTCTCATACAGTTGACAATCACAAGAATCGCTGCCGCTCGACCGCTCTATGCATTCTTAATGCTCAGTACCATTAAAAAGTGGCACGGAGGTGGTCATTATGGGGTTAAAACGTAAAAATGTCAATTTTTTGGGTCTAAAATACAAAGGAAAATTGACATCATTAGAGATAATTTCATCTTCAATTTGCTTAACTGTTCTCAACATCAATAATTTTAACTAGGCGTGCACAAGCTTTTACATGTCACTGTAAGTACAGAATACTAGGCAAATGCTCATACTCTATAGCAGGTAAAAATTGTATCCAGCATGCCTTCTAGGCACAAATGTTTATTTTTTTTTTCTTGTCTTGGACTTCTAAAACAAGAGCCTGCTGTTCACTCAATGATTCAATGTTTTAAAAGTCCCGTAAACTAGCTGGTTGTGTTTGTTCTGCTCCTCCATTTATTTCCTAATATAAAAGATGTCTTTCTGTGGAATGAAATGATAATGGAAAAACATAAAAAAAATTCTCCAGTATAGTTTACTTTTCTATAAAAAAACAAAAAAACAAAACAAAGCATGAGATTATTGTAGTCTGTGTTATTTATTGATCTATTGATTTTCTTTTTCCTTTTTTAGTATTGCAGTACACCTTAAATAAAATATCCGCTATTTTCTGGAAGACTTTGTAGGAAAGATCACATCATATATTACTTCATTTGAATACGGAATGCTAACTAATTTCTACTCTAACTGAGAATGGAAAGAAAGACCAAAAGGGCAAAGGGTGACATCTGTTACAGGAGTCTGGTTCTGGCAGATTGCCTGTCTGCAGCAGAAATACCCCTGACAAAAATATATAGTAAAGAGGACAATGAACCATTTCTTTCTAATCTTTCACTGTCACTAACTTGTCAAAATAGCTTTTTGTTGCATATTTAACAGGCCATCATCTAGTTGGAAATTCATAGGAGCTGTGTGAAAGTGTTATGTCAAGTTTCATGCAGAATAGTCTGTACAATAGAGCTCACCTTTTCACCTGGATGAGTGATACACAAAATATTCCCATTATTCACAAACTGTAGGACAGAGACCTAAATTTCCATACATTTAAATGGAACAGCAGAACTTTATGAAATGTTATCTTTATATGTTAACAGAAAGGAATGTTAAATATTACACTCTACATGGAGTAAATGTTCTATGAACATTAACAGAAATGATAAAACTGCTTTGAAAATAGATTTAACTATAGTATATTGATGTAAAAATTAGCTTAGCTGGTTGGTACAGATAGGTACTGATAGGTACTAGGTAATTTTTTTTTTTATTTTGCACAACAAAATGTAAATACAACCCCTGGCAAAAATTATGGAATCACTGGCCTTGGAGGATGTTCATTCATTTGTTTAATTTTGTAGAAAAAAAGCAGATCACAGACATGGCACAAAACTAAAGTCAATTCAAATGCCAACTTTCTGGCTTTAAGAAACACTAAAAGAAATCAAGAACAAAAAATGTAGTAGTCAGTAATGGTTACTTTTTTAAACCAAGCATAGGGGAAAAATTATGGCCGATCGGAGGTCTGTGCTGGCTGTGCCGGGACGATCGGGGGTCTGTGCCGGGCCGATCGGAGGTCTGTGCGGGCTCTATGGGGCTCTGTGTGGGCTCTGTGTGAGCTCTATGGGGCTCTGTGCGGGCTCTGCCGGGCCTGTGGGGCTTTGTGGGGTCTCTGTGCGGGCTCTGTGGGATCTTTTCTCATGCAGCAATGCTGCCGTAAGTCACAGGTGAACTTGTGTGACCTCCGGCGGAGTGATACAGCAGCGGAGGGTTATCTCTGTCCTTGTATAGCTGTGCCCCTGGAGAGCGGTCACATCAGCTGATGTGGCTGTTCTCCACAGGAGATCGACATGGACCCTCGATATTTGTGGACTACGGTGGAGAGGTGAGTATAGGTTGCTTTATTATTTTATGTTTATTACAGGAGACAAAAGCTTCGGGGAATTTGGTGTGTGCGGTGAGTATGTACTCTGTTATGTGTTGTATGTCATGTGTATGTACTGTATGTTATATGTTGTGTATGTTCTGTTTGTGGTTTTTTTTTACATTCTCCACAATAGCTGGATGATGGTAATACTACTTTCCCATCATCCCTAATGCTGCCACTATAGCGGGCATACCTGGATGGGACAAGTAGTCCCATCGGACCATGCCCGCACAGGCCATGCACAGGCCCCACACAGGTCGCGCAGGAAACACAGACCCCACAGAGCCCCACAGAGCCTGCACAGGCCCCACAGAGCCCGCACAAAGCCTGCACAGAGCCCCACAGAGCCCGAACAGGCCGGGCAGAGCCCACACAGACCTCCGATCCGCCCCAGCACAGCCCGCACAGACCTCCAATCTGCCCGGCAAAGCCCGCACAGACCTCCGATCGGCCAGGGACAGCCCGCACAGACCTCCGATCGGCCCGGCACAGCCCGCACAGACCTCCGATCGGCCCGGCACAGCCCGCACAGACCTCCGATCGGCCCGGCACAGCCCGCACAGACCTCCGATCGGCCCGGCACAGCCCGCACAGACCTCCGATCGGCCCGGCACAGCCGCACAGACCCCCGACCAACCCGGCACAGCCCGCACAGACCCCCGACTGGCCCGGCACAGCCCGCACAGACCTCTGATCAGCCCGGCACAGCCCGCACAGACCTCCGATCGGCCCGACACAGCCCGCACATACCCCCGATTGGCCCGGTACAGATGCACAGACCCCCGACCAACCCGGCACAGCCCGCACAGACCCCCAACTGGCCCGGCACAGCCTGTACAGACCTCCGATCTGTCCAGCACAGCCCGCACAGACCTCCGATCGGCCCGACACAGCCCGCACAGACCCCCGATTGGCCCGGCACAGCCGCACAGACCCTCGACCAACCCGGCACAGCCCGCACAGACCCCCAACTGGCCCGTCACAGCCCGCATAGACCTCCGATCGGCCCGGCACAGCCCACACAGACCTCCGATCGGCCCGGCACAGCCCGCACAGACCTCTGATCGGCCCGGCACAACCCGCACAGACCTCTGATCGGCCCGGCACAGCCCGCACAGACCTCTGATCGGCCCGGCACAGCCCGCGCTGACCTCTGATCGGCCCGGCACAGCCCGCGCTGACCTCTGATCGGCCCGGCACAGCCCGCCCAGACCTCTGATCGGCCCGGCACAGCCCGCACAGACCTCTGATCGGCCCGACACAGCCCGCACAGACCCCCGATCGGCCCGGCACAGATGCACAGACCCCCGACCAACCCGGCACAGCCCGCACAGACCACCGATCTGCCCGGCACAGCCCGCACAGACCTCCGATCTGCCCGGCACATCCCGCACAGACCTCCGATCGGCCCGGCACAGCCCGCACAGACCTCCGATCGGCCCGACACAGCCCGCACAGACCTCTGATCATCCCGGAACAGCCCGCACAGACCTCTGATCGGCCCGGCACAGCCCGCACAGACCTCCGATCGGCCCGACACAGCCCGCACAGACCCCCGATTGGCCCGGCACAGATGCACAGACCCCCGACCAACCCGGCACAGCCCACACAGACCCCCAACTGGCCCAGCACAGCCCACACAGACCTCCGATCTGCCCGGCACAGCCCGCACAGACCTCCGATCGGCCCGGCACAGCCCGCACAGACCTCCGATCGGCCCGACACAGCCCGCACAGACCCCCGATTGGCACAGCCCGCACAGACCTCTGATCGGCCCGGCACAGCCCGCACAGACCCCCGACTGGCCTGGAACAGCCCACACAGACCTCTGATCAGCCCAGCACAGCCCGCACAGACCTCCGATCGGCCCGACACAGCCCGCACAGACCCCCGATTGGCCCGGCACAGCCGCACAGACCCCTGACCAACCCGGCACAGCCTGCACAGACCCCCAACTGGCCTGTCACAGCCTGCATAGACCTCCGATCAGCCCGGCACAGCCCGCACAGACCTCTGATCGGCCCGGCACAGCCCGCACAGACCTCCGATCGGCCCGACACAGCCCGCACAGACCCCCGATTGGCCTGGCACAGCCCGCACAGACCTCCAATCGGCCTGGCACAGACACTCGATTGGCCCAGCACAGTCCGCACATACCTCTGATTGTTAGGGACGGCGGAACACAATAAATATTAAATAACAGAAAGTGCGTTCTCCGCCCAGGGTCCACCGTGCAGAGGTGTTAAACTACTGCTATATAATGGCAGACGAGCTATATGGCGGTATAGCACACGTGGGTTATACGTCACCCGATGTGCACTGGCGAGCTCTGTTAACCTCACAGAGACGCCTAAGTTATAAACATAAATGCTGAGCCTGTTGACCTCACATTTCTCGGCGGTGTGTGCACACACGGTATACGGTCACAGGACTAGGCCCAAGGCTCAGAGTCAATGTCCGTCTAGACCTACCGTGCGTGCGACGTCGCTACCGCGGACGCCAATAAGTGCTGCTGACTGCAGCGCGGCGACCAACTCAGCCGCCCCACGACAATGCCCAAGAGGGGGCGTACTGTCGGACGCTAGTGCTGTAAGATGTGAACTGTGGCCTGTAGTGCGCCACTGACTGGTGCTGACTCTATGACTAAGTCCCTACCCACACACATAATATCAGAGGGAGGAGATCTTAAAGAGTCATTCACAGGCACATGCATTCATCATCATTCACACAGATAGCAATTAGAGTCTATACTAGCGCATGGCCGAGCGGCCATGCGGGCCTTTTATAGCCGTGCGCTTCCGGGACCTTCCAGATCTCTGAGATGGACTAATCAGATCAGGAGAAGGACCTGAGCATGTGACTCCTGATCTCCACTGGGACATCATCTCGTGAGCATGCCCAGTAGCGCGGCGAGAGGACTTAGCCTCTGGAGTGGCTTGCTGCAGAGCAGGCTGCGCTACTATTGCTAGTCCAGAGGTGGCAGCAACAACCAGACCCAGAGAACTGGTTTGAGCAGGGCGTCTGGATCGCTGAGATTGCTGTGCAGGTCCCTGAGAGGTTGGTGGGGAATGGGAGACCGCTGGCTGCATGGCTCTGGATTCCTGCTGTGCAGTTGCAGGAGCCCGACGCCTAACACTGATCGGCCTGCACAGACCCCCAATCGGCCCGGCACAGCCCGCATAGAGCCCCGCACACATATATGACGCTGTGCGGCTAGCCAATCACAGTAATGCCACAACAAAGAAGGCGGTGGCTTTACTGTGATTGGCTGACACATGCCGGTGGGAGATCCGAATATTGTGAGGCGAGTAGTGAAAAACTTGCTAGGATTCGAGTACCGCATTACTTGCCGAGTACTGAATCCTAACGAGTATGCTCGCTCATCCCTAGTGGTAGCCAGCACTGTTTTTAGTAAGACAAGACAAGTCAGAGAGACAAGTCTTTAAGGGTCAAATCAATTTTGAGACTATTAAATGGGGAAGACCCATCACTCAATACGTGGAGATGTGTTGACACGTACTCACCTGTTAGTGTTCAAGGTGAGAAATCATGGAGATTAGTCCTGACCAGACAGAGTGATCCAAGAAAAAAGATAGTGTTTCCAGCTAAAAAAAAAACCGAACCACAATTCATTTTTGAAAATCTTTAAAATGACAAATCCATGAAGGGGGTAGGTGGATAGATGGACAATGCAAATCATTTCAGATGCAGCTCAGGTGTCCTTTATGAAAAGTTTGACTGATAATGTCTGTAAAGTACTGTGGAATTAATTACGCTATATAGAACAAGTCAGTTTAATAAATAAATTTCTTACTGCAAATCAGATATGGACTGTGGAAAAGATGTATGTGACCAGTATGAACATTAATTTGCAGCAGATGATACTGATACGGCACAATAAGAAAGACATCAGTAGAAAAAGTTTTCATACCCCGCCATAATTTTTGCTTTCTTGGCCTTTTTTCAGAAAACATGAATGATAACACCAAAACTTTTTCTCCACTCATAGTTAGTGGTTGGGTGAAGCCAATTATTGTCAAACTACTGTGTTTTCTCTTTTTAAATCATAATGACAACCCAAAACATCCAAAGGACCCTGATCAAAAGTTGACATACCCAGGTGATTTTTGCCTGATTACATGCACAAAAGTTGACACAAATGTGTTTGAATGGCTACTAGTGCCAACTCTGCGCTTTCAGCAGGGAACCAAGTGGAAAATAATGTGACTTATAGGAGGCACTCTCAGCCATCCAATTTAAAACCCGCCTCAAAATGTTCTGGCCTCACCATTCATGCAGCAGTACTCAGCTCTTCGAAATGACAAAATGAGTACACACACAGAAGCTTTTATGGCAGAGTACTCCCACAGAGACAGGTACAGAGTAGAGATGAGCAAATATATCAATATTCGGTTCGGATCACAATCACCAAATTTGCAATATTTGCTGATTTAATCAACGAATAAAGCTGAATGCCATACACAACACAAAAGCCGGCGTTTCTCGCGCTGTGTAGGGCACCTGATCGGCAGTAATGTTATCGCTGGCAGATTTTTACCACCAGAGCCCTGTGGGGTCACGTTGTCAGATGTTGGCATGACCCCACAGAGATGAGGTAAAAAGCTTACCGCAGGTCAGCAGGTGCCAGCTGATGCGATACTACTACTCCCATCAGGCTGCATCTGCTGTCACTGATAACAGTGATAGCAGGAGCTGCTGATTGGAGAAGTAGTCTTGTCAGCCGGTGCCTGTGCTCAAAGTTAAAAAAACCAAACCCGTTACTGCAGTCAGAGAACTGCAGGGTCACACTGTCAGATGTCAGCGTGACCCCGCAGAGATACTGTGACTCATGGTAAAAAGCTAGAAAACAAATAAAGCAGCTCTCTGTAGCGCCATAGCATGCAAATATGAAATATGAAATTGAATTGCATTACTGAACTAGAAATATGAAAAATTGAGAATGCTTAGCGCATAAATTGGCCAATCCATTTGTACCTGGAAGTCACGTTAAGGCGATCTGTCTTTATCGTGATTGATCTAGGCTGTTGTACACACTTACAGCAGCCCCATCCTCCCCCATAGTCTTTACATGATTATGCATCCGCAACTTGGCCTGTTTAACTCTTCATCCATGGTTGCTGGTTTGGCAGTGTGGAGGTCAGATCTGAAATGTACGGATGTCCTGTCCGGACCTGGTTGGCCTTTATCTGTGCTCGCCCTTCTGGCGCCAAGGGAATGTTTCAGAAATGCTTCAGGTACGTTTGCATTTAATATCGTCTTGTCAAATGTCTCAGTTAAAGTACAGTTAGAAACCAATATGTGCATATGCACTTTATGTATTGCGTACTAACCATAGGCAGCGCTGGCTTCTTGGCTTTTTTAAACAAACCATATACTCCCTGTTCCGACGTAATCCATTTAATAGCGATTGTCCCATGACAATCTCCCCTGTAGAGCAGTCACATCATCAGATGTGACCGCTCTACAGGGGCTCCAGTGTACAGTGACCTGAGGGAGATAATGCTCCCACTGTGGATCACTCTGCCGTGTGAGAGTGGTGCTGTAAAGTGAGATCATGAACTCCGATGATACACCGCGGGAGTATTATATCTGGTCAGTGTGTCATTTAAGGTCCTGTAGAGCTGTCTGCATAGCCTTTCTGGCTATTAATTACAGCAGGACCCCAGATCATTTTTAGCCAGTAAAGGCTATGCAGACAGCTGTGGGCTGATATTCATAGTCTGGGAAGATCCATGGGTATTAACCCCTTCCTAGGCTATAAACATCTGCCCTCGGTCACTGGCTTTCCCTCTCTGGACTGGAAAATTGTGCAGGAGCCATTTTTTTTCCCTTTCTTGTAAAATTAAACAGATATTGCAGATTTTGTGTGTGTCTTTATTTAACTCTTTATGTACCATTTTATTATGTTGATTACTAAACATCGGCCTTGGTATCTCTATCTATCCATAGATATATCTACTTACTGTATCTATAGCTATATCTATGGATAGATATATCTATGGATAGATTAACATATCTATAGATAGATATGTATATCTATAGATAGATATATCTATAGATCTATATCTATTTTTCTATAGATATATCTATCCATAGATATGTCTATCCATAGATGGATAAATCTATGGATAGATACACACAAGGTCAAAATTGCTTTTCAACCATGCTTCCACAGAATTTAAAAAAAAATAAAAATCATAGAATAGGCCTGGACAGAAATGATGGTACCCTTAACTTAATATTTTGCTGTGCAATCTGTTGAGGCAATCACGGCAATCAAACGATTCATGTAACTGTCAATGAGACTTCTGCACCTCTTGACAGGTATTTTGGCCCACTCCTCAAGAGCAAACTGCACCAGTTGTCTTGTGATTGAAGGCTGCCTTTTCCAGACTACATGTTTCAGCATTTTTCCAAAGATGCTCAATAGGATTTAGGTCAGGGCTCATGGAAGGCCGCTTCGGAATAGTCCAATGCTTTCCTCTGAGCCATTCTTAGTTGTTTTTAGCTGTGTGTTTTGGGTTGTTATCTTGTTGCAAGACCCATGACCTGCGACTAAGACCAAGCTTTCTGACACTGGGCAGCACATTTCTCTCTAGAATACCTTGATAGTCTTGAGATTTCCTTGTACCCTACACAGATTCTAGACATCCTGTGCCAGATGCAGCAAAGCAGCCCCAGAACAAAGCAGAGCCTCCTCCATGTTTCACAGTAGGGACATTGTTCTTTTCTTGATATGCTTCATTTTTCCATCTGTAAACATAGAGCTGATGTGCCTTGCCAAAAAGTTCCATTTTTGTCTCATCTGTCCATTGGACATTCTCCCAGAGGCTTTGTGGGTGGCTTGTCAACATGTAGTTTGGAAAATTCCAGTCTAGCTTTTTTTATGATTTTTTTAAACAATGGTGTCCCCTTGATCATCTCCCATGAAATCCACATTGGCTGATACAACGACAGATGGTGTGATCTGACACTGATGTTCCTTGAGCTTGAAATTCACCTTTAATCTGTTTAGAAGTTTTTCTGGGCTCTTTTGTTATCATTTGCATTATCCATCTCTTTGATTTGTGATGAATTTTTCTTCTGCGACCACGTCCAGGGAGATTGGCTACAGTCCCAAGGATCTTCAATTTCTGAATAATATGTGCAATTGTAGCCACAGGAACATCAAGCTGCTTGGAGATGGTCTTATAACTTTTACCTTTAACATGTTTGTCTATAATTTTCATTGTAATCTCCTGAGACAACTTATTCCTTTTCTTCCTCTAGTCCATGTTGAGTATGATACACATCATGTCACCAAACAGCATAGTGTTTATCTGTAGCCCTAGGTACAGGCTCATTCACTGTTTCCAAGATTGTAGACACCTGTGATGCTAATTAGTAGACACACCATGATTTAACATGTCCCTTTTGTCACATTATTTTCAGGGGTACCAGCACTGCTGTCCAGGCCTATTTCATGAGTTTTACTTTCTAAAATATTCTGTGAAAGTATGGTTGAAAAGTAATGTCTGACTTTCATTTGTTCATTATCATAGATTTTTTAATTATTATTTTTGTGAGATTCAAGTTTTTTCTGTGACCATTGTGTGTTTTTCTGTCATTATACATGGGGTGCCAAAAATTTTGACCAAGTATGTATGTATGTATGTATATGGATAGATAATACCAAGGCCGATGTTTAGTAATGAACATAGTAAAATGGTACATAAAGAGTTAAATAAAGACACACAAACAAAATCTGCATGCAATATCTGTTTAATTTTTTAAAAAGGAGAAAAATGGCGTGGGCTCCCGTGCAATTTTCCAGTCCAGAAAGGGAAAGCCAGTGTCCAGGGGCAGGTGTTTATAGCCTGGGAAGGGGTTAAAACCCATGGATCTTCCCAGGCTATGAATATCAGCCACAGCTGTCTGCATAGCCTTTACTGGCTATTAAAATAGGGGGACTCCCCCAAAAAATGACATGGGGTCCACCTATAATTTAGTAGCCAGAAAGGCTATGCAGACAGTTGTGGGCTGAGATTCATAGCCTTGAAAGGGGCCATGGATTTTGCCCCCCCGGCTACAAACACCAGCTCTCAGCAGCCCCAGAAATTTCACATCACTAAGATACGCCAATTGCGGCACTTGGTCTCTGTCTTCCCACTAACCTGTAGCGGTGGCATATGGGGAAATAGGGGGTTAATGTCATCTTAACATTGTAAGGTGACATCAAGTCTGAAATGGAGAGGCGTCAATAAGATGCCTTATCCATTACTAATCCTAAAGTTATTAATAGGTTAAAAAAGACACAGCCAGAATAAAGTATTTTAATGAAATAAAACACCACACAGATTTCGCATACGCTTAACACCTTTATTATACGCTCAACCCCTTTACCCCCAAGGGTGGTTTGCATGTTCATGACCGGGCCAATTTTTACAAGTCTGACCACTGTCCCTATATGAGGTAATAACTCTGGAACACTTCCATGGATCCCGGCGATTCTGGCACTGTTTTCTCGAGACATATTGTAATTCATGATAGTGGTAAAATTTCATTCATAAAACTTGCGTTTATTTGTGAAAAAAATGGAAATTTGGCGAAACGTTTGAAAATTTTGCAATTTTCCAAATTTGAATTTTTATGCCCTTAAATCACAGAGATATGGCACACAAAAAACTTAATAAGTAACATTTCCCACAAGTTTACTTTACATCAGCACAATTTGGGAACCAAATTTTTTTTGTTAGGAAGTTATAAGGGTTAAAAGTTGACCAGTGATTTCGCATTTTTACAACACCATTTTATTTTTAGGGAACACATCACATTTGAAGTCACTTTGAGGGATCTATATGATGGAAAATACCCAAAAGTGACACCATTCTAAAAACTGCACCCCTCAAGGTGCTCAAAACCAGATTCAAGAAGTTTATTAACCCTTCAGGTGCTTCCCAGGAGTTTTTTGAATGTTTAAAAAAATGAACATTTAACTTTTTTCACAAAAAAAAAATTACTTCAGGTCCAATTTTTTTATTTTACCAAGGGTAACAGGAGAAATTGTACTGCAAAAGTTATTGTGCAATTTGTCCTGAGTACACTGATACCTGATATTTTGGGGGGAACCACTGTTTGGGCACATGGCAGAGCTCAGACGGGAAGGAGCGCCGTTTGACTTTTTCAATGCAAAATTGCCTGGAATTCAGATCTGACGCCATGTCATGTTTGGAGAGCTCCTAATGTGCTTAAACAGTGGAAATCCCACACAAGTGACACCATTTTGGAAACTAGACCCCCCAAGGAACTTATCTAGATATGTGGTGAGCACTTTGAACCCCCAAGGGCTTCACAGAAGTTTATAACATACAGTCGTACAATTACAAAATCATATTTTTTTCCACAAAAATGATCTTTTCACCCCCATTTTTATTTTCCCAAGGGTAACAGGACCCCAAAAGTTATTTTGCAATTAGTTCTGAGTATGCTGATACCCCACATGTGGGAGTTAACCACTATTTGAGCACATAGCAGAGCTCAGAAGGGAAGCAGCGCCATTTGACTATTTTGGCTGGAATTGAGATCGGAGGCAATGTTGCATTTGGAAAGCCCCTGATGTGCCAAAACAGTGGAAACCCCAACAAATGACACCAATTTGGAAACTAGACCCTCCAAGGAACTTATCTAGATGTGTGGTGAGCACTTTGAACCCCAAAGTGCTTCACAGAAGTTTATAATGCGCGGGCATGAAAATAAAAAAATCAAATTTTTTCCACAAACATGATCTTTTAGTCCCCAATTTTTTTATTTTCCCAAGGGTAAAAGGAGAAATTTGACCTCAAAAGTTGTTGACCAATTTGTCCTGAGTATGCTGATATTCCATATGTGGGAGAAAACTACTGTATGGGCACACATCGGGGATCGGAAGGGAAGTAGTGACATTTTGGATTGCAGACTTTGATGGAATGGTCTGCGGATGTCATGTCACCTTTGAAGAGTCTCTGATGTGCATAATCTGTTGAAACCCCAAAAAGTGACCCCATTTTGGAAACTAAAAAAAATTACTTCAGGCCCAATTATTTTATTTTACAAAGGGTAACAGGAGAAATTGGACCACAAAAGTTATTGTGCAATTTATCCTGAGTACGCTGATGCCTGATATGTGGGGGGAGCCACTGTTTGGGCGCATGGCAGAGCTCGGAAGGGAATGAGCGCCGTTTGACGTTTTCAACGCAGAATTGGCTGGATGCCATGCTGCGTTTGGAGAGCCCCTGATGTGCCTAAACAGTGGAAACCCTCACAAGACACCATTTTGGAAACTAGACCCCCCAAGGAACTTATCTAGATGTGTAGTGAGAACTTTGAACCCCCAAGGGCTTCACAGAAGTTTATAGCGTACAGCCATAAAATTTAAAAAATCACATTTTTTCCACAAAAATGATCTTTTCACCCCTAATTTTTATCTTCCCAAGGGAAACAGGACCCCAAAAGTTATTGTGCAATTTGTCCTGAGTATGCTGATACCTCATATGTGGGGTAAACCACTGTTTGTGCACATGGCAGAGCTCGGAAGGAGAGCCGTTTGACTTTTTCAATGCAAAATTGGCTGGAATTTAGATGAGATGCCATGTCACGCTGGGAGAGCCCCTGATGTGCCTGAACAGTGGAAATACCCCACAAGTGACCCGATTTTGGAAACTATACCCCCTAAGGAACTTAGCTAGATGTGTGGTGAGCACTTTGAACCCCTAAGTGCCTCACAGAAGTTTATAATGCCCTGGCGTAAAAATAGAAAAATAAAAAATTTTACACTAGCATGATCTTTTAGTCCCCAATTATTTATTTTACAAAGGTTAACAGGAGAAATTGGACCCAAAACGTCATCCAATTTGTCCTGAGTACGCTGATACCCCATATGTGGGAGAAAACTACTGTATGGGTAAGCGTTGGGGCTCGGAAGGGAAGTAGTGATGTTTTGAAATGCAGACTTTGATGGAATGGTCTACAGGTGTCATGTCGTGTTTGTAGAGCCCCTGATGTGCCTAAACAGTGGGAACCCCCCCACAAGTGACACCATTTTGGAAACTAGACTCCCCAAGGAACCTATCTAGATGTGTGGTGAGCACTTTGAACCACCAAGTGCTTCACAGAAGTATATAACGTAGAGCCAAGAAAATAAAATCATATTTTTTTCCACAAAAATGATCTTTTTGGCCCCAATTTTTTATTTTCCCAAGGGTAACAGGAGAAATTGGACCCCAAAAGATGTTGTACAATTTGTCCTCAGTTGACTGTTTGGGCGCATGGCAGAGCTTGGAAGGGAAGGAGCACCGTTTGACTTTTTCAATGCAGAATTGGCTGGAATTGAGATCAGACACCATGTTGCATTTGGAGATCCCCTGATGTGCCTAAACAGTGGAAACCCCTCAATTCTAACTCCAACCCTAATCCCAACACACCCCTAACCCTAATCTCAGCCCTAAACCTAGCCCTAACCCTAGCCCTAGTCCTAACCCTAGCCCTAGCCCTAACCCTAATGGGAAAATGGAAATACATTTTTTTAATTTTATTATTTTTCCCTAACTATGGGGTGATAAAGGGGGTTTGATTTACTATTTATAGCAGGTTTTTATGTTTGTCAGCTGTCGCACGCTAAAAGATGCTTTTTATTGTAAAAATAGTTTTTGCATCACCACATTTTCAGAGCTATAATTTTTCCATATTTTGACCCACTGAGTCATGTGAGGTCGAGTTAATGTTTTTATTGGTACCATTTTCGGGCACGTGGAATTTTTTGATCGCTTTTTATTCCGATTTTTGGGATGCAGAATGAACAAAAACCAGCAATTCATGAATTTCTTTTTTGGGGGGGCGTTTACTCCGTTCTGCATGTGGTAAAATGATAAAGGGGCTTTATTCTTCAGGTCAGTATGATTACAGCAATGCCTTATTTATATCTTTTTTATGTTTTGTTGCTTTTATACAATAAAAACAATTTTATATGAAAAATAATTATTTTTGCATTGCTTTATTCTGTGAGCTATAACTTTTTTATTTTTTGCTGATGATGCTGTGTGGTGGCCCATGTTTTGCCGTACAAGATGACATTTTCAGAGGCACCATGTTTATTTTTATACGTCATTTTAATCGCACGTTATTGCACTTTGTTCGGCGGTATGATGATAAACAATTGTTTTTTGCCTAGTTTCTTTTTTTTAAAGGGGTTAACTAGTGGGACAGTTTTATAAGATGGATCGTTACGGACGCTGCGATACTAAATATGTTCATTTTTATTGTTTTTTACAAAAAAAATTTATTAGGGAATATATTTTATTTTTTTAATTTATTTAGGATTTCTTTTTTTTTAAATTATTTATACAAGTGGTTTTTTTTTTTTACTTTATTATTTTGTCCCGGGGGGGAAATCACTATGAAGTGTCAGATCGCTGATCTGACACTTTGCAGTGCAGCGTCCGATCAGCGATCTGACACGGGCACTGCAGCAGGCTTTCTCGGTGCCACCTCCCTGCAGGTCCCTGAAGGCCCCTGTGGCCATCTTGGCTCCAGGGGGCCTGCAGGGAAGGAGGCCCTCGGAACAGCACAATCACATTGCGCTGTTCCGAGGGTCCAGGGAAGCATGCAGGGAGCACCCTCCCTGCGTGATTCTTCCGTAATCCCCCGGTACACTGCACTCATGTTTGATCGCAGTATGCCAGGGGTTAATGTGCCGGGGCGCCGGTGATCACTATGACATACTATCCTGTCCTTGGGAATTAAGTCCCAGGTCACATGGATGGGATAGTACGTCCGATGGCAGAAAGGGGTTAAAGCATTCTTACTTTGCAGCATTTTTTCCCACACTTGCCTTAAACTGCTTTTAACAGAGGTTGCTGACATATAGTGTATATAGTTTGGGAGTGTATAAAGGAAAGATGTTTTGCTCTCTTGTGGCACCCTAATCATTTCCCAAACTAAAATCTCAAAGAAATTTAAATCTGTGATATAATTATGCATTTTATTCAGCTATTTCTTCAGCTATTTCTTATTAATTTTGACACTTGCTGCCAGCGTCCTACTGGGTGCAAATTAAGTCCAATTGAGGTCAAGCAATCTCTAGCATAAACTGTATCATAAATTATATTATCCATTTAAAGTTTGGAAGATGCATTTCTTGCATTTGGAATAACAGGGCTTAGGTTATTGTGCAAATATAGACAGCGGGTCATTTCATCAATGTCCACAAAACTAATGAAGCAAATCTAAGTCCTGCATATTAGCATGCAAGCTCTTGGCCTTTACCAGTCTAAACTGCTGATTTAGTAATATAATTATTTTAAAAGTGAGACACTTATTCTAGAAGACATTTGTCCATGAATGTAATTTAGAAGAGTGAAATAATTTGTCACTGCAACACTCAAATTCTATTCCAATCTTAAATATTGAAAATTAATATTAGTCTTCTGTAAGTAAAAATATATTTTATATTATTCTGCATACATAATACATTGTGCTAACCATTTTTTTTATTAATGTAATATACATTGAGGTAGTACATAGTATAATTCCTTATAGTGAAAAGTAAGACTAGTTTTGTCCTTTACAATTAAATTGCACTTGACTCTGAAGGGATAAGTAGAGAGTAGCTACCAAGATGCCTCCTAAAAAAGAGCACAGCACACATAGAGGGATTTCTGCTTTTCAATGCTTAGTTAGCACACATAGAGAAGCAGCAATTTGGAAATTATATAACAGTTCTGACTTGTGTAGCCAGAATCAGCTGACACCCAGGGATGATCGCTCGCTCACAGCCCCCTGTGCGCGGACGATCGACATGACATACAGTACATATATATATTGCATTGGTCAGGAAGTCCTTTCCGATCAGGACGTATATATACTGCAAATGTTGGGAAGGATTTAAAAGAACTTGCAAACGCCATATGTAATCTGATATATTTACGATGATAGATAAATAGGTATGAATAAATATAAGAGAGGCAGCACTCCAAATATTACAAAGTTCTTTCTAGCCCTCAGTCGGGAACAAGTGATCTAACAGACGCAGCTCTTTTAGTTTCAATTCTCCCTCTTCACCAGATTGTTGGGAAATTCCCCACCTCCAATACTTTCCTGACTCTTGATGCTTTGTGAAACCTGAGGCTGTGTGCCCACGTTGCGTTTTTTAAGCGTTTCTGCAGCGCTTTTAGACAAGCGTTTCTGCTGCGGAAATGCTTAAGAAAAGCATCTAATGTAATAGAATGGAAAACGCACATGTTGTGCTAATGGTGCGTTTTTTTCTGCATACATACATAGTAATTGCAAAAATGCATAGGAAAACGCATGTCAAAACACTTGACAATCGCGTCAAAAACGAGTGTCAAAAAGCGCATGCATTTTCCCTGGCAAGGGCATGCGCTTCTGCTCTGGAAAAAAAATGCTTGAAAAACGCTACGTGGCCACATAGCCTGATATCACAATTGTACTGCAGAGACTCAGAGGAGCAGATACAACTGTGCTGGCTTCTCAGACACATTATTCCTGAATACGTCACACTTTATAAGGTTGGTATTTTATGCTTTCACAATTGTTAATTTAGCTTGTTTTATGAATGGATAGTGCAAAGTTTGCGGATATTTAATAGAAATAAGTAATGTAGTAGTGTGCTTCTCAGGCACATTGTTCCTTAACTTATATTCTCTCTCTTGCTTCAGATTATCTGCTGAAATAGAGAGGAAAATGTATGATTTGTCAAAACCCCTTCATGTTGATGAAGTGCAGATGCTGTTAGATGATGATGATGATGCAGACACTGCAAGAGGATATAGAGAAGAAAATGAGATTAATTCTCATGATGAGGTATAAGTATGTGAAATTGATTCTGAAACAAAGCAAGATGGTGTGAGTGTTGAGGATGAAGAAGATATAGAAACCTATTAAATGGGAAGAGATAAAAAAATGGAGCAATAAGCCACCCATGCAAACTAAACAGAGGGAACCTCAAAACACTCTCACTCAGCTTCCTCCAGTTAAAGGAACAGCAAGGAAAACTGCAGCTGAATGCTGGAATAGTTTATTCACAGATGACATTCTGGACTCTATTATCACATACACAAATCAATATTATAAAGGACAAGTTCATCTGCAACAGAATCATCAAGCCCACAGATGAAATAGAATTGAGGGCTTTTTTGGATTGCTATACCTTACAAAAACTCACCAAAGGTTGAAGGAAGTTTGGGGTGATGGACTAGAAAAATTTCTCCTTGTTACAGTGAAGGAAAAAATCATTTTATCCCTTGCTGATTTTGTAAGTTTTCCCAATGACAAAGACATGAACAGTCTAAAATTTAAAGGTTAGGTTAATTTTAACATTGAGAGATACAATATCAAAAACAAAATAAAAAAAATCACATTGTATAAATTATATAAATTTATTTGCTTTTTGCAGTGAGAAAAAAGTATTTGATCCCTGTGGCAAACAAGACTTAATACTTGGTGGCAAAACCCTTTTTGGCAAGCACAGCAGTCAGATTTTTTTTGTGGTTACCCACATGTCAGGTGGCATTTTGGTCCACTCCTCTTTGCAGATCATCTCTAAATCATTACGATTTTGAGACTGCCGCTTGGCAACTCAGAGCTTCAACTTCCTCCACAAGTTTTCTATTGTATTAAAGTCGGGAGTCTGGCTAGGCCAGTCCATGATCTTAACCCCTTTACTCCCAAGGGTGGTTTGCATAATGACCGGGCCAATTTTTACGATGCTGACCATTGTCTCTTTATGACATAATAACTCTAGAACGCTTCCATAGATCTTGGTGATTCTGACAATGTTTTCTTGTGACATATTGTAATTGATATTAGTGGTAAAATTTCTTTGATATAAATTGCGTTTATTTGGAACAAAAATGGAAATTTGGCAATAATTTAAAAAATTTAGCAATTTTCCAACTTTGAATTTTCATGCCCTTAAATCACAGAGATATGGCACACAAAATACTTAAAAAGTAACATTTCCCACATGTTTACTTTACATCAGCACAATTTTGGAACCAAAAATTTTTTGTTAGGAAGTTATAAGGGTTGACCAGCGATTTATCATTTTCAAGGCACCATTTTTTTATGGACCACAACACATTTGAAGTCACTTTGAAGGGTCTATATGATAGAAAATACCCAAAAGAGACACCATTCTAAAAACTGCACCCTTCAAGGTACTCAAAACTACATTCAAGAAGTTTATTAACCCTTCAGGTGCTTCCCAGGAATTTTTTGAATGTTTAAAAAAAATGAACATTTAACTTTTTTCATAAAAAAATTACTTCACGCCCAATTTTTTTATTTTACAAAGGGTAACAGGAGAAATTGGACTGCAAAAGTTATTGTGCAATTTATCCTGAGTATGCTGATACCTGATATGTGGGGGGAGCCACTGTTTGGGCGCATGGCAGAGCTCTGAAGGGAATGAGCGCCGTTTGACGTTTTCAACGCAGAATTGGCTGGATGGCATGCCGCGTTTGGAGAGCCCCTGATGTGCCTAAACAGTGGAAACCCTCACAAGACACCATTTTGGAAGCTAGACCCCCCAAGGAACTTATCTAGATGTGTAGTGAGAACTTTGAACCCCCAAGGGCTTCACAGAAGTTTATAAGGTACAGCCATAAAATTAAAAAATCATATTTTTTCCACAAAAATGATCTTTTCACCCCTCATTTTTATCTTCCCAAGGGAAACAGGACCCCAAAAGTTATTGTGCAATTTGTCCTGAGTATGCTGATACCTCATATGTGGGGTAAACCACTGTTTGTGCACATGGCAGAGCTCGGAAGGAGAGCCGTTTGACTTTTTCAGCGCAAAATTGGTTGGAATTGAGATCGGATGCCATGTCACGCTTGGAGAGCCCCTGATATGCCTGAACAGTGGAAATACCCTACAAGTGACCCGATTTTGGAAACTATACCCCCTAAGGAACTTATCTAGATGTGTGGTGAGCACTTTGAACTCCCAAGTGCCTCACAGAAGTTTATAATGCCCTGGCGTAAAAATAAATTTTTTTTTCCACAAACAAGATCTTTTAGTCCCCAATTTTTTATTTTCCAAAGGGTAACAGGAGAAATTGGACCCAAAACATAGTTGTCCAATTTGTCCTGAGTACGCTGATACCGTTGGGGCTCGGAAGGGAATTGGTCTGCGGGTGTCATGTCGTGTTTGGAGAGCCCCTGATGTGCCTAAACAGTGGGAACCCCCCACAAGTGACACCATTTTGGAAACTAGACCCCCAAGGAACTTATCTAGATGTGTGGTGAGTAGTGTTGAGCATTCCGATACCGCAAGTATCGGGTATCGGCCGATACTTGCTGTATCGGAATTCCGATACCGACTTCCGATATTTTTTCAATATCGGAATTCGGCATCGGAATCGGAATTCAAAGTTGATTGACAGACTGACGTCATCATGATGCGCGGTGTGTGCGCATCATGATGCGCCGTCATTTCGGGCCTTCCGGGGGTCTCTGCCGGCCTGCCGGGGGTCTCTGCCGGCCTGCCGGGGGGCTGTGCCGGCCTGCCGGGGGGCTGTGTGGACTGCCCGGGGTCTGTACCGGCCTGCCGGGGGGCTGTGCCGGCCTGCCGGTGGTCTGTGCACCCTGTGGGGGTCTGTACCGGCCTGCCGGGGGGCTGTGCCGGCCTGCCGGTGGTCTGTGCACCCTGTGGGGGTCTGTACCGGCCTGCCGGGGGGCTGTGCCGGCCTGCCGGGGGGCTGTGCTGATGTCCGGGGGTCTGTGCAAGCATCGTCCGATGGGACTACAAGTCCCATCGGGCGATGCCTGCTACCATGACAGTGATTGACACATTAGCCAATGATGGGACAGTAGTAGTCCCATCATCCGGCTAATGTGTTAAATGTTAAAAAAAAAAAAAAAAAAAAATACTACATACATACTACATACTACATATATACTACATACATACTACATGCTACATACATACTACATGCATGCTACATACATACTACATACATACTACATACATACTACATACATGCTACATACATACTACATGCATGCTACATACATACATGCTACATACATACTACATGCATGCTACATACATACTACATGCTACATACATACTACATATATACTACATACATACTACATATATACTACATACATGCTACATACATGCTACATACATGCTACATGCATGCTACATGCATGCTACATGCTACATACATACCACATACATACTACATACATACTACATACATACTACATGCTACATACATACCACATACATACTACATACATGCTACATACTACATACATACTACATACATACTACATGCATGCTACATACATACTACATGCATGCTACATACATACTACATGCCACATACATACCACATACATACTACATACATACTACATACATACTACATGCTACATACATACTACATATATACTACATGCATGCTACATACATACTACATGCTACATACATACCACATACATACTACATACATGCTACATATATACTACATGCATGCTACATACATACTACATGCTACATACATACTACATACATACTACATGCTACATACATACCACATATATACTACATACATACTACATACAATACATTCATACAATACATACATACAGTACATATAACATAGAGTAACATACTTACCAATACTTGTCACATTGTTCCCCGAAGCCATTGTCATCTACGGAATAAATATTAACATAACAAACCACAAAAATACTCACCCACGATCCGAAGCAGTCCACGAGTGTGTCCCACGACGATCTTGGGTAGAGAACTGCAGCATCAGATGATGCTGCCGTTCTCTACTGGCTGCAGGAATCCAATGACGGAAGGTAGGTATCCTTCCGCACTGTATTCCTCCGCCACTTAAAAAAAAAAAAGTCCCTAGTCTCACTTTATGCCATTGCTGCATGGGAAATTCCCACACAGCAATGGCATAAAGTGAGACTAGGGACTTTTTTTTTTTTTAAGTGGCAGAGGAATACAGTGCGGAAGGATACCTACCTTCCGTCATTGGATTCCTGCAGCCCGTAGAGAACGGCAGCAACAGCTGATGCTGCAGTTCTCTACCCAAGATCGTCGTGGGACACACTCGTGGACTGCTTCGGATCGTGGGTGAGTATTTTTGTGGTTTCTTATGTTAATATTTATTCCGGAAAAGACAATGGCTTCGGGGAACAATGTGACAAGTATTGGTAAGTATGTTACTCTATGTTATATGTACTGTATGTCTATGTATGTATTGTATGAATGTATTGTATGTATGTAGTATATATGTGGTATGTATGTAGCATGTAGTATGTATGTAGTATGTATGTAGCATGCATGTAGCATGCAGTATGTATGTAGCATGCATGTAGTATATATGTAGTATGTATGTAGTATGTATGTAGCATGCAGTATGTATGTAGCATGCATGTAGTATATATGTAGTATGTATGTGGTATGTATGTAGCATGTAGTATGTATGTAGCATGCATGTAGTATGTATGTAGCATGCATGTAGTATATATGTAGTATGTATGTAACATGTAGTATGTAGCATGTATGTAGTATATATGTAGTATGTATGTAGCATGTATGTAGCATGCATGTAGTATGTATGTAGTATGTATGTAGCATGTAGTATGTATGTAGCATGCATGTAGTATGTATGTAGCATGCATGTAGTATGTATGTAGCATGCATGTAGTATGTATATGGTATGTATGTAGCATGTAGTATGTATGTAGCATGCATGTAGTATATATGTGGTATGTATGTAGCATGCATGTAGCATGTATGTAGTATGTATGTAGTATATATGTAGTATGTATGTAGCATGTAGTATGTATGTAGCATGCATGTAGTATATATGTAGTATGTATGTAGCATGTAGTATGTATGTAGCATGTATGTAGCATGCATGTAGTATGTATGTAGTATGTATGTAGCATGTAGTATGTATGTAGCATGCATGTAGTATATATGTAGTATGTATGTAGCATGTAGTATGTATGTAGCATGCATGTAGTATATATGTAGTATGTATGTAGCATGTAGTATGTATGTAGCATGTATGTAGCATGCATGTAGTATGTATGTAGTATGTATGTAGCATGTAGTATGTATGTAGCATGCATGTAGTATGTATGTAGCATGCATGTAGTATGTATGTAGCATGCATGTAGTATGTATATGGTATGTATGTAGCATGTAGTATGTATGTAGCATGCATGTAGTATATATGTGGTATGTATGTAGCATGCATGTAGCATGTATGTAGTATGTATGTAGTATATATGTAGTATGTATGTAGCATGTAGTATGTATGTAGCATGCATGTAGTATATATGTAGTATGTATGTAGCATGTAGTATGTATGTAGCATGCATGTAGTATATATGTAGTATGTAGCATGTAGTATGTATGTAGCATGCATGTAGTATATATGTGTTATGTATGTAGCATGTAGCATGCATGTAGTATATATGTAGTATGTAGCATGTAGTATGTATGTAGCATGCATGTAGTATATATGTGGTATGTATGTAGCATGCAGTATGTATGTAGCATGCATGTAGTATATATGTAGTATGTATGTTGCATGTAGTATTTATGTAGCATGCATGTAGTATATATGTAGTATGTATGTAGCATGTAGTATGTATGTAGCATGCATGTAGTATATATGTAGTATGTATGTAGCATGTAGTATGTATGTAGCATGTATGTAGCATGCATGTAGTATGTATGTAGTATGTATGTAGCATGTAGTATGTATGTAGCATGCATGTAGTATGTATGTAGCATGCATGTAGTATGTATGTAGCATGCATGTAGTATGTATATGGTATGTATGTAGCATGTAGTATGTATGTAGCATGCATGTAGTATATATGTGGTATGTATGTAGCATGCATGTAGCATGTATGTAGTATGTATGTAGTATATATGTAGTATGTATGTAGCATGTAGTATGTATGTAGCATGCATGTAGTATATATGTAGTATGTATGTAGCATGTAGTATGTATGTAGCATGCATGTAGTATATATGTAGTATGTAGCATGTAGTATGTATGTAGCATGCATGTAGTATATATGTGTTATGTATGTAGCATGTAGCATGCATGTAGTATATATGTAGTATGTAGCATGTAGTATGTATGTAGCATGCATGTAGTATATATGTGGTATGTATGTAGCATGCAGTATGTATGTAGCATGCATGTAGTATATATGTAGTATGTATGTTGCATGTAGTATTTATGTAGTATGAATGTAGCATGTATGTAGTATGTAGTATGAATGTAGCATGTATGTAGTATGCATGTTGTATGTATGTAGCATGTAATTTTTTTTTTTTTTTTTACATTTAACACATTAGCCGGATGATGGGACTACTACTGTCCCATCATTGGCTAATGTGTCAATCACTGTCATGGTAGCAGGCATCGCCCGATGGGACTTGTAGTCCCATCGGACGATGCCTGCACAGACCACCGGCAGGCCGGCACAGCCCCCCGGCAGGCCGGCACAGCCCCCCGGCAGGCCGGCACAGCCCCCCGGAGCCTGCACAGCCCCCCGGCAGGCCGGCACAGACCACCGGCAGGCCGGCACAGCCCCCCGGCAGGCCGGCACAGCCCCCCGGCAGGCCGGCACAGCCCCCCGGAGCCTGCACAGCCCCCCTGGCAGGCCGGCACAGCCCCCCGAAAGGCCCGTACAGACCCCAGAGAGGCTGTACAAGGGCAGGAAAGGGTTTTTCTTATTCCGATACCGGAAGTCCCATAGACTTGAATGGGACTTCCGGTATCGGAATCGGCGATACCGATACTTTTTTTAAAGATCGGCCGATACCATCCGATACGATACTTTGAAGTATCGGACGGTATCGCTCAACTCTAGTGGTGAGTACTTTGAGCTCCCAAGTGCTTCACAGAAGTTTATAACGTAGAGCTATAAAAATAAAAAAATCATATTTTTTTTCCACAAAAAAGATCTTTTTGCACCCAAATTTTGTTATTTTCCCAAGGGTAACAGGAGAAATTGGACCCAAAAGTTGTTGTGCAATTTGTCCTGAGTAGGCTGATACCTCATATGTGGGGGTAAACCACTGTTTGGGAGCATGGCAGAGCTTGGAAGGGAAGGAGCTCCGTTTGACTTATTCAACGCAGAATTGGCTGGAATTGAGATCAGACGCTAAATCGCGTTTGGGGAGCCTCTGATGTGCCTGAACAGTGGATATCCCCCAATTCCAACTCTAACACTTACCCCAACACACCCCTAGCCCTAACCCTAATGGAAAAATGGAAATAAATACATTTTTTTTAATTTTATTATTTTTCCCAAACTAAGGGGGTGATAAAGAGGGGTTTAATTTATGATTTATAGCGTGTTTTCATGTTTGGCAGCTGTCACACGCTAAAAGCTGCTTTTTATTGAAAAAAATAGTTTTTGCCTCACCATATTTTGAGAGCTATAATTTTTCCGTATTTTTACCCACAGAGTCATACGAGGTTGTATTTTTTGCAGGATGAATTGACATTTTTATTTGTACCATTTTTGGGCACATTACATTTTTTGTTCGCTTTTTATTCAAATTTTTGGGACGCAGATTGAACAAAAATCAGCACTTCATAAATTTCTTTTGGGGTCTGCGTTTACATCATTTTGTGTGTGGTAAAATTGATAAAGCAGTTTTATTCTTTGGGTTAGTATGATGACAGCAATACCTCATTTATATTTTTTTATGTTTTGGCGCTTTTATACAATAAAAACAATTTTATATAAAAAATAATTATTTTTGGATTGCTTTATTCTGCGGGCTATAACTTTATTATTTCACTGATGACGCTGTATGGCAGCTCATTTTTTGCGGGACAAGATGACGTTTTCAGCGGTAACATGTTAATTTTTATCCGTCTTTTTCATCGCATGCAATCGCACTTTCTGTTCAGCAGTATGATGATAAAGCATTGTTTTTTGCCTCGTTTTTTTAAGGGGTTCACTAAAGGGGTTAACTAGTGGGACAATTTTATAGCGCTGGTTGTTACGGATGCGGCGATACTAAATATGTGTAGTTTTATTTTTTTTATTTACAAAAAAAGAATTTGTTAGGGAATTTTTTATTTATTTAGGAATTTTTTTAAAAAATTATTTTTACATTTTTTTTATTTTATTACATTGTTCCAGGGAGGACATCATTATATAGGGTCAGATCGCTGATCTGACACTTTGTACAGCACTGTGTCAGATCAGCGATCTGACAGTGTTGGAGGCTTCTCAGCACCTGTTCTCAGCAGGCACTGAGAAGCCACCTCCCTGCAGGATCGGGAAGGTCCCCACGGCCATCTTGGATCTGAGGGCCTGCAGGGAGAAGGTCCTCGGAACAACGCGAGCACATCGCATTGTTCTGAGGATCTCAGGAAAGCATGCAGGGAGCCCCCTCCCTGCATGATGCTTCCCTATGCCCCTAGACACTGTGATCATGTTTGAGCCTAGTGTGCCGGGATTATTGTGCCAGGAGCAGTCCGTGATCACTCCTAGCACATAGTGCTGGGTGTCAGCTGTGATAATTAGCTGACACTCAGCCCGATCAGCTGCGCTGCCCCCGTGAGTGCAGCTGATCGTGATGATGTACTATCTCATCCATGGGCATTAAGGCCCAGGGCACATGGATGGGATAGTATGTCATATGTCAGGAAGGGGTTAATGTGCTTCCTTTTGAGCCATTCCTTTGCTTCCTTGGCTGTATGTTTTTTGTCATTGTCTTGCTGGAAGACCCAGCCATGATCCAATTTTAATGTCCTGGCAGAGGGAAGGATGTTGTCACTAAAGATTTTACGGTACATGGCTCCATCCATTCTTCCATTGATGCGGTGAAGTAGTCCTGTGCCCTTAGCAGAAAAACACCCTCAAAATATAATGTTTCCACCTTCTTGCTTGACAGTGGGGACGGTGTTCTTTGGGTCATAGGCAGCATTTCTCTTCCTCCAAACACAGCGAGTTGAGTTAATGCCAAAGAGCTCAATTTTTGTCTCATCTGACCACAGCACCTTCTCCCAATCACTCACAGAATCATCCAAGTGTTCATTGACAAACTTCAGACAGGCCTGCACATGTGCCACCTTGAGCAGGGGGACCTTGCGGGCACTACAGGATTTTAAACCTTTACGGTGTAATATGTTACAAAGGGTTTTATTGGTGATTATGGTCCCAGCTGCCTTTTAGTTCCCCCATGTAGTTTTAGGCTGATCTCTTACCATCCTCATGATCAAGGATAGCCCACGAGGTGATATTTTGCAATGTGCCCCAGGTCGATGTTGATCGTCAGTCATTTTGTATTTCTTCCATTTTTTTTTTACTATTGCACCAACAGTTGTCTCCTTCTCACCCAGTGCCTTATATATGGTTCTGTAGCCCATTCCGGATTTGTACATGTCTATGATCTTGTCCCTGACCTCCTTAGAAAGCTCTTTCATCTTGCCCATGTTGTAGAGGTTAGAATCTGACTGATTAATTGAGTCTGTGGACAGGAGTCTTTATAAGGATGACTATGTAAGACAGCTGTCTTTAATGCTGGTAACAAGTTGAGTAGGAGCGTCTAACTGGTCTGTACGAGCCAGAACACTTAATGGTTGGTTAGGGATCAAATACTTATTTCTCACTGCAAAATACAAATACATTTATATAATTTATACAATGTAACTTTCTGGATTTTATTTTTTATATTCTATCTCTCAATGTTAAAATAATCTTACCCTTAAAATTATAGACTGTTCATGTCTTTGTCAGTGGGCAAACTTACAAAATCAGCAAGGGATCAAATAATTATTTCCTTCACTGTATACACAACTATCTGTGAATCCAACAAAACAGTTTCTTGCTTGTTGGCATAAAGCCCTTTCTACCAGTGGTGTATATAAACCCCACCAGCAAATAATTAAAGTGGAATCTTTTTTTTTTATAATAATCTTTTTCTTTATATAGCACTAACATATTCCGCAGCAGTTTACACACATTATTATCGCTGTCCCTGATGGGGCTCACAATCTAAATTACCTATCAGTACTGTATGTCTTTGAAGTGTGGGAGGAAACAAGAGTACGCAGAGGAAACACACGCAAACACAGGGAGGTCATACAAACTCCTTGCAGATGTTGTTCTTGGTGGGTTTTGAACCCAGGATGCAAGCACTGCAAGGCTAACCACTGTGCCACCATGCTGCCCAAGCTTATGCTGGACACTACGTGTGTGTGTGTACTGTATTGTTTCTCCAAGCTGATTCATTACAACATCTTTAATCCATTCTTGCACTCTCGTGGAATCGTTGTGCCCATAATAGCCCTTCAGTTACTTAATGGGAATTTACACAAAACGTAATGAAAAAATTAAAAATGTATTTTTCCCCTAAAATGTAGATGTAGGCAAAACATTTTCATTTTGAAAAGAGTACATGAGAAAATGGACCTCACAATTTGTTTCACCTAAATAGAGAAATGCTGAATAAATGGTTGGAAACAACTGTTCGAAACTAGAAAAAAATATAAGAAAGAAAAGAGTGTAACACTGTATCTAATAGAAAGTGCTGTCAAGAGTAGGTGGGGTAAATGCATGCCCCTCTCTTTTGTGTGACTCGCTGACCGTATTGTGTTGTGTTGATGGGACAATACCCAGCTATGCTTAAATAAATCCAACCATTGCTGCCTGCCAATAGGCTATCCAAAGCCTAATTGCAATGAAGGAATTTTTGTGATCCCAGTGTCATTTTAAAAAGATACAACTAGGAAACTTGGCTGCACTGCTGATGAAGATAGGTTCTGATGCAAGATGTACTTTAGGAATCAAACTGACCCCTTTATCTGGATATTAACAGTGTACTGAATGGTAAAACACTAGAGATGAGTGAGCATTAAAATACTTGGATGCTCCTTACTCAAACCAAGCAATTCCTAATACTCGCATGCTCGTTTCGAGTAACAAGTATAATGAGAGTCAATGGAAAATCTGAGCATTTTTCTGACAGATACTAGGTCTGAGGGACAGGTAAAATGTTGAAATGAATGGAAGAAGAACAACATCTCTGACTCCCAGATCACTGCTGAGAGCAATTGGGTCACACTTTTACTCCATTTTATGGACTCACAATAAAATAATCAAAATTGATGAGAAATTGTAGTTTAGAGAAAAAAATGTTAAGAAACATTCCTTTCTGTATAATGACTAGTATGTAATGCAAAAATGTAAAAAGGATTTAAGCAAAATAGTAATTTAAGTAAACTAAATTTGAAATTTTTATTAAAATATTGGAAATTTCAGTGTAATTTCTGAAGGAATCAAGAACTGCTAAAAATATGATGAAAGAGGGACTGAGACACAGCCTGTATCAGAGATAAAGGAGAGCCTCATATGTAATCTATTGAAATTGTCATTTAGTGGTACTCGTAGACTCATAAAGACTTTGCACTAATTGCAACTTTGCCAAAAATTACAAGCAGGGTCATTTAAACATCCTTGAAGGCAAAAACTCTTGTACCTCATTAAAATATTGTGAACAAAATGTAGATGTGGTGCTTCTACACTCTTGACAGTTCAGTAAACATTGCAAAGCATGCCAAAAATTACAAGCAGGGTCATCTATACTCCTTTGAAGGCATCAACTGGAGTGCTTCATAAAAAAATAAGAAAGTGTAGTTGTGGCACTCTGTTGTGAGTTCATTCTCTGGTTCACCAGTTGTAAGTTCTCCTTCCAGACTCCCTCTGGTGGTAACAGGAGGTAGAGAGGCTGATTTGATTGGTGGAAATCTGCCACCTGAGAATGAGGATGACGATTGGATCTCAGGAGTCTCAGATTGGATTTAAGACAGCCGACGCCCTATTCAGTTGCTAGTGATTCCTTCTGGCTTGTCAGCTCTTGGTTTTCAGCTCTGTTCCAGTCATCTAAAGCTAAGTTTTTCTGCTAATGTTCACACTTGATTTTGTTGGTCTATTCAGTTTTTTTTGGTGTGGTCAGCCAGCCCCTGCTGGAGGCTGTGCTGAATTTACACTCTTATTTACCAGTATTTTGCCAATTGACTTTTTGTCCCTTACTAGTTCGGTCTCTTTTGCTCTGCCTCAGAATATTTCAGAGTGCTGTGTTGTGAGCTCATTTTCCGGTTTGCCTCTGGCTTCTGGTGAGGGTAATGGAGCTGGCTGTGCTGACAGAGGAGTAGTGAGTTCTCTATCTGGACTCCCTCTGTTGGTGAAGGGCGGTAATGAAGATGATCTAAATGGCAGAGATCGGCCACCTGAGGAAGAGGACTGTGATTGGACATCAGGAATTTCTGATTGGATTTAAGGCAGCCGACTCCCTAGTTTCTTGCTGGTGATTTCTCCTGACTGTGGCTTCTGGTTTCCAGTTTGGTTCCTGCCTTCTTAAAGCTAAGTTTTCTCTGCTATTGTTCATATGAGTTTTCGTCTGGTTACTTAGTTTTTGTGTTCAGCCAGCCCTGGCTGGGACTGGGCTGAATCCCCATTTTGCGTGATTGCAGACAGCAGCTTTTCTTTCCTGTCCTTTCTAGTTAGTGAGGGCCCCATTGTTTGCTCAGCCTATCTTTCTATCTGTGTTTGTGTTTTCATCTTTTTTCACCGACAATACATGTTGGGGGCTGTCTATTGCTTTGGGGTCTGCTCTGGGGCAGTTTAGATTTTCCCTTTCTTTCTTTAGGCTTATCTAGTTCTCCAGCCATGATGAGGCGTCTAGGACCACCGTAGGCACGCTCCACAGCTACTGCTAGTTGTGTGTATAGGATCAGGGGTCTGCAATCCGCTAGTTACCAACATCTCCAGTTTTCTGGGCTTAGCTTGCTTTTTGTTTTTTCCTCCTCGGTGACTCATTCATAACACTGCTGATATAGTGGGAGAAGTCTAGTGACTTCAGGGTTAATTTTGCTATGAGAAGTGTTGGACATGATTTTTGTAGGGTATTTTGCAGGTTGCAGACAGTGTCTTTCCTTTCCTGTCTAGTTAGTTTGGGCCCCATCATTTGCTCAGCCTATTTTCCTGCCTGTGTTTGTGCCTTCATCTTGTTTCACTGTCAATACATGTGTGGGGGCTATCTATTCCTTTGGGGCCTGCTCTGGGGCAGTTAGTTTTCCCTTTTCTTGCTTTAGGCTTATTTAGTCCTCCAGCCGTGACAAGGCATCTAGGAACATCGTAGGCACGCTCCACTGCTACTGCTAGTTGTGCTGTAAGATCAGGGATCTGCAATCTGCATAGTTACCAACCTCTCTGGTTTTCTGTGACTTAGCTTGTTGTGCTTTTTTCTCCTCGGTGACCCATTCATAATAGCACTCCTACACTCATTAAGGCTCTGGACACAGTGCAAAGCCAGGAAAAAATAAGTAGGGTCATTCAAACATCCATAGACCCTTGAAGGCAACAACTTGTGGGCCTCATTCAAATATTGAAGATAATAAACACTTTACGTGCTGCTGTCATCTGGTGGAGTGAAAAAGTTGAGACTAATCCAAGCTTTGCTCATTTTTGTGAGACTAAGCCTGTCAGCACTTTCTGCAGACAGGTGAAAGCACCTGTCTGTTATGACCTATCCCAGCAGCACTAAAACTCCGCTCAGACAAGATGCAAGCTGTAGGGCAGATGAACACTTCCAAAGCATAGAGAGGCATTTCATTCCAGATGTACAGCTTTGAGACCCAATAGCTAAAGGTTACTGAGGAATTTGGGAATTTGTTGGCTAGGTATTGATTGACCATCCTTGTCAAAATACCCGGTCATCAGGGTCTGGACACTGGAAGGATCTCATGAAATTGTCCCAAGACTTTGACAGCCTACCCCTGACTCTGCTGTACCTGGTGTGCCTCCCTCACCTCTCCCCCTTTCTTTGGTCAAGGATGCTTGCCCCCTGCCACTAGAATTGTCTGATCGGATTTTTTTCAACATATTTTCCACAATGGCGTTTTGCTATAGCACTATTTTAGTCGACCTCTCCGCCTCAGGAAGGATAGATGCAAGGTTCTCCTTGTAGTATAGGTTTAGCAGGGTGAACAACCAGAACTCTTTTTAGGCCAAGATAAATGTAATGTGAGGGTCATGGGAAAGGCAGTGGTACATACAGTCTACCATAAGCCCCCAACAGTCAACACTTCTGTGTCTCCACCATGAAGTTAATCTCCATCTCCTACTCCCTCTTTTCCTTCTCATTCTCATCCTCAACCCATCCATGTAGGCGAGACAGAAAAAAACTTGTGTGAGTACTAGCATCTGTTGCACTAGCCAACAGTTTCTGTTCCTCCTTTTTGCTACCCAATATGTGCTGAGCAGATGAGATGAGGCTGGGCTTGGTAGTAACTTCCTGTCTCATGCCTTTCTCCATCTCCAACTGGTCCACATGCAAAGCTTCATGTTTGATTGTCAGCAGCGACTGTTTAAGTAGGGGCAAAAGCATGATCATTAAAATAAAATAACCTCACTGATAACATGCCAAGATTTGTAAGTGCATGTTTGCTGCATGTGGTGATCAGTTTCAATACTGAATAACTTGAGATACTATGAAAATTTTGTCTTCATTTTTTTACCATTTACCTATCATTAACATGTCTAGCGATCCTGTGATTTTCAGAACTCCACGACTTTTTCTTCTCAGTGTTGCTAATTCAGTGTTGTCGTGTATATACCAATTACTCACTCTCCTTATATAAATAATAGAGTACACTTTGTATTCAGGAATGTAATCTTATGAGGATTGCAAAATTATTTAGGAGAATGTGTCCTTGTGATGTATTTATGGTGCCTGCTATGGAATCACAAAGTATAACTAGATGTGTATTTCCTGAAGGAAGTACAGATAGTGCTTTGAAATGGTGCTCGGGCTGCCCCTTTAAGAGAGACTTGCCTGCTGCCCCTGCAAGACTTTCAACTCAGGACCCATTTTTGTGGGTGCCTCTCAGGGGCCACTTTGGCCTCAGGGTCTGATTTGGTGGGTGGGGCCCCTCATGATCCGATTCGGTGGCCTGGGTTCCTCAGGGCTTGAATTGGTGACCGGGATCCCTCAGGGTCCGATTTTGTGGGTGTGGCCCCTCAGGGTCTGATTTTGTGGCCGGGGCCCCTCAGGGTCTGATTTTGTGGGTGGGGCCCCTCAGGGTCCGATTTTGTGGGTGGGGCCCCTCAGGGTCTGATTTTGTGGGTGGGGCCCCTTAGGGTCTGATTTTGTGGGCGGAGACTCTCTGGGTCTGATTTGGTGGGCGGGGCCACTCTGGGTGGGGACCCTCATGGTCCGATTTGGTGGGCGGGGCCCCTCAGTCTGATTTGGTGGGCGGGGCCACTCTGGGTCCAATTTGGTGGCCGGGGCCCCTCAGGGTCTGATTTTGTGGCTGGGGCCCCTCAGGGTCCGATTTTGTGGGTGGGGCCCCTCAGGGTCTGAATTTGTGGGTGGGGCCCCTCAGGGTCCGATTTTGTGGCCGGGGCCCCTCAGGGTCTGATTTTGTGGGTGGGGCCCCTTAGGGTCTGATTTTGTGGGTGGGGCCCCCTAGGGTCTGATTTTGTGGGTGGGGCCCCTTATGTTCTGATTTTATGGGCGGGGCCCCTCTGGGTCTGATTTGGTGGGCGGGGCCACTCTGGGTCCAATTTGGTGGGCGGCAGTCCTCTGGGTCTAATTTGGTGGGCGGAGCCACTCTGGGTCCGATTTGGTGAGAGGGGCCACTCTGGGTCCGATTTGGAGGCCAGGGTGGCTCAGCCTCCGATTTGGAGGCCGGGGTGGCTCAGCCTCCGATTTGGAGCCTGGGGTCACTCAGCTTTCGATTTGGCGCGCTCTCCCTTTAAGACTCATTTCGGTGCTCCGGCCCTTTAAGAATCACTTTGGCGTGTCGGCCCTTTAAGAACCAGTGTGGCTTACTGGGCTTCTAAATCCACTTTGGCGCACATTCTCTCTCAGGGGCATGTGTCATGTGATGAAGCTAGATTTGCATTTGTGCTGTGGGTTTCACTTTAAGAGCTGAAATTATCCGGCAGAAACTGTGTCCAGGGGGGTCATGTATAGTTCGTAGGCGTTGGCATAGTAACTGGGTCTGCCTGCGCATATCAATGAGCTTAACTGCCATTTGAATCGCCTCAGGGCATGTTTTCTCTGTGGCAACATTTCCCCATTGAAATGCATTGAGGAAAATGTTTTTTCAAATGCAAATTGCACAAAAACTACAAATACGATCGACACGAAAATTAGTTTGCACACCATTCGTGGACGCTGGCTTCGAAACGACACCTCAATGGAGTCTGTGCGTGTAGCGGTTCGGGCCGCATTAATTGCGGAAAATCAACTGAATAATGATAAGAAGAAGCAGAAGAAGAAGAACTAGATGTGTATTTCCTGAAGGAAGTACAGATAGTGGTTTGAAATGCTACCCGGGCTGCCCCTTTAAGAGAGACTTGCCTGCTGCACCTGCAAGACTTTCAACTCAGGATCCGTTTTAACTGTGGGTGCCTCTCAGGGGCCACTTTGGCCTCAGGGTCCGATTTTGTGGGTGGTGCCCCTCAGGGCCCGATTTTGTGGGTGGTGCCCCTCAGGGTCCGATTTTGTGGCCGGGGCACCTCAGGGTCCGATTTGGTGGGTGGGGCCCCTCAGTGTCCGATTTGGTGACCGAGTCCCCTCAGGGGCTGATTTGGTGGGTGGGGCCCCTCAGGGTCTGATTTTGTGGCCGGGGCCCCTCAGGGTCTGATTTGGTGGTTGGGGCCCCTCAGGGTCCAATCTTGTGGCCGGGGCCCCTCAGGGTCCGATTTTTGTGGCCGGAACCCCTCAGGGTCCAATTTTGTGGGTGGGGCCCCTCAGGGTCCGATTTTGTGGTTGGGTCCCCTCAGGGTCCGATTTTGTGGTTGGGGCCCCTCAGGGTCCGATTTTGTGGCAGGGGCCTATCAGGGTCCAATTTTGTGACCGGGGCCCATCAGGGTCCGATTTTGTGGCAGTGGCCCCTCTGGGTCTGATTTTGTGGCAGTGGCCCCTCTGGGTCTGATTTTGTGGGCGGAGCCCCACTGGGTCCAATTTGGTGGGCGGGACCACTCTGGGTCCAATTTGGTGGGCGGGACCACTCTGTGTCCAATTTGGTGGGCGGGGCCCCACAGGGTCCGATTTGGTGGGCGGGGCCCCTCAGGGTCCGATTTGGTGGGCAGGGCCTCTCTGGGTCTGATTTGGTGGGTGGGGCCACTCTGGGTAAGATTTGGAGGCTGGGGTCGCTCAGCCTCCAATTTGGAGGCCGGGGTCGTTGAGCTTCCGATTTGGAGGCCGAGGTCAAAGAGCCTCCGATTTGGAGGCCGGGGTCGATGAGCCTCCGATTTGGAGGCCGGGGTGGCTCAGCCTCCGATTTGGAGGCCGGGGTGGCTCAGCCTCCGATTTGGAGGCCGGGGTGGCTCAGCCTCCGATTTGGAGGCCGGGGTGGCTCAGCCTCCGATTTGGAGGCCGGGGTGGCTCAGTCTCCGATTTGGTGTGTCGGCCCTTTAAGACTCATTTGGGTGCGCTGGCCCTTTAACAATCACTTTGGCGCGTTGGCCCTTTAAGAGCTAGTTTGGCTCACTGGGCTTCTTTTAAATCCACTTTGGCGCACACATTCTCTCTCAGGGGCATGTGTCATGTGATGAAGCTAGATTTGCATTTGTGCTGTGGGTTTCGCTTTAAGAGCTGATATTATGTGGCAGAGGCTCTGTGCTGGGGTTCAAGTGAAGTTCGTAGGCGTTGGCATAGTAACTGGGTCTGCCTGCGCATATCAATGAGCTCAACTGTCATTTCAATCGCCTCAGGGCACGTTTTGCCATTTCCCATTGAAAAGCATTGGAGACAGTGCATTCCAATGACGGGAAAAAAAATTTTCAAACGCAAATTGCGCAAAAACTACAAATCCGATTGACACGAAAAATACTTAGCACACCTCTCATGGACGCTGGCTTCGAAACGACACCTTAACGGAGTCTGTCCGTGTAGCGGTTCGGGCCGCATTAATTGCGGAAATCAACTTAATAATAATAATAATAACTAGATGTGTATTTCCTGAAGGAAGTACAGATAGTGGTTTGAAATGGTGCCCGGGCTGCCCCTTTAAGAGAGACTTGCCTGCTGCCCCTGCAAGACTTTCATCTCAGGATCTGTTTTAACTGTATGTGCCCTCTCAGGGGCCACTTTGGCCTCAGGGTCTGATTTGGTGGGTGGGGCCCCTCAGGATCTGATTCCTTGGCCTGGGCTCCTCAGGGCTTGATTTGTTGGCCGGGATCCCTCAGGCTCCTATTTTGTGGGTGTGGCCCCTCAGGGTTCAATTTTGTGTGTGTGGCCCCTCAGGGTCCGATTTTGTGGGTGGGGCCCCTCAGGGTCCGATTTTGTGGGTGGGGCCCCTCAGGGTCCGATTTTCTTGCCGGGGCCCCTCAGTGTCCCATTTGTGGCCGGGGCCCCTCAGGGTCTGATTTTGTGGCCGGATCCCCTCAGGGTCTGATTTTGTGGGTGGGGCCCCTCAGGGTCCGATTTTGTGTCCGGGGCCCCTCAGGGTCCAATTTTGTCAGTGGGGCCCTTAAGGGCCCGATTTTGTGGCCGGGGCTCCTCAGGGTCCGATTTTGTGGTTGGGGCCTCTCAGGTTCCGATTTTGTGGGTGGGGCCACTCTGGGTCTGATTTGGTAGGCGGGGCCCCTCAGGGTCTGATTTTCTGGTCGGGGCCCCTCAGGGTCCGATTTTGTGGGTTGGGCCCCTCAGGGTCCGATTTTGTGGTTGGGACCCCTCAGGGTCCGATTTTGTGGCCGAGGCCCCTCAGGGTCCGATTTTGTGACTGGGGCCCATCAGGGTCCGATTTTGTGGCCGGGTCCCCTCAGGGTCCAATTTTGTGGTTGGGGCCTTTCAGGGCCCGATTTTGTAGCCGGGGCTCATCAGGGTCCGATTTTGTGGTTGGGGCCACTCAGGGTCCCATTTGGTGGGCAGGGCCACTCGGGGGCCGATTTGGTGGGCGGGGCCACTCAGGGGCCGATTTGGTGGGTGCGGCCACTTGGGGGCCGATTTGGTGGGCGGGGCCCCTCAGGGTCCGATTTGGTGGGCGGGGCCCCTCAGGGTCCGATTTGGTGGGCGTGGCTACTCTGGGTCTGATTTGCTGGGCGGGGCCACTCTGGGACTGATTTGGTGAGCGGAGCCCCTCTGGGTCCGATTTCTTGAGCGGGGCCACGCTGGGTCCGATTTGGAGGCCAGGTTCGATCAGCCTCCAATTTGGAGGCCAGGGTGGCTAAGCCTCCGATTTGGAGCCTGGGGTCACTCAGTTTTCGATTTGGCGCGCTGGCCCTTTAAGAGTCACTTTGGTGCGTCGGCCGTTTTAGAGACAGGGTGGCTCACTGGGCTTCTAAATCCACTTTGGCGCACATTCTCTCTTAGGGGCCTGCTTCATGTGATGAGGAAAGATTTGCATTTGTGCTGTGGGTTTCGCTTTAAGAGCTGATATTATGTGCCAGAAGCTCTGTCCTGGGGCGTTATATGACGTTTGTAGGCGTTGGCATAGTAAATGGGTGTGCCTTCACATATCAATGAGCTTTACTGCCATTTCAATCGCCTCAGGGCACGTTTTAAGTTGCCCATTGAAAAGCATTGAGACATGCATTCCAATGACGGGAAAAAAATTTTCAAACGCAAATTGCGCAATAACTACAAATCTGATCGACACGAGAAATACTTAGCACACCTCTCGTGGACGCTGGCTTCGAAACAACACCTCAACGGAGTCTGTGCGTGTAGCGGTTCGGGCCGCATTAATTGCGGAAATCAACTGAATAAAAAGAAAAAGTTAGCAGCATTCGGATTACAACATTAATACTAGATGTGTATTTCCTGAAGGAAGTACAGATAGTGGTTTGAAATGGTGCCCGGGCTGCCCCTTTAAGAGAGACTTGCCTGCTGCCCCTGCAAGACTTTCAAGTCAGGATACGATTTAACTGTGGGTGCCTCTTAGGGGCCACTTTGGCCTCAGGGTCTGATTTTGTGGGTGGGGCCCCTCAGGGCCCGATTTTGTGGGTGGGGCCCCTCAGGGTCCGATTTTGTGGGTGGGGCCCCTCAGGGTCCGATTTTGTGGCCGGGGCCACTCAGGGTCTGATTTTGTGGCCGGGGCCCCTCAGGGTCCGATTTGGTGGCCGGGGACCCTCAGGGTCTGATTTGGTGGGTGGGGTCCCTCAGGGTCCGATTTTGTGGCTGGGGCCACTCAGGGTCCGATTTTGTGGCCGGGGCCACTCAGGATCCGATTTTTGTGGCCGGAACTCCTCAGGGTCCAATTTTGTGGGTGGGGCCCCTCAGGGTCCGATTTTGTGGCTGGGGCCCCTCAGGATCCAATTTGGTGGGCAGGGCCCCTCAGGGTCCAATTTGGTGGGTTGGGCCCCTCAGGGTCCGATTTTGTGGCCGGGGCCCCTCAGGGTCCGATTTAGTGTCAGGGGCCCCTCAGGGTTCGATTTTGTGGTTGGGTCCCCTCAGGGTCCGATTTTGTGGTTGGGGCCCCTCAGGGTCCGATTTTGTGGCCGCGGCCCCTCAGGGCCTGATATTGTGGCCGCGGCCCCTCAGGGTCCGATTTTGTGGGCGGAGCCCCACTGGGTCCAATTTGGTGGGCGGGACCACTCTGGGTCCAATTTGGTGGGCGGGACCACTCTGGGTCCAATTTGGTGGGCGGGGCCTCTCAGGGTCCGATTTGGTGGGCGGGGCCCCACAGGGTCCGATTTGGTGGGCGGGGCCCCTCAGGGTCCTATTTGGTGGGCAGGGCCTCTCTGGGTCTGATTTGGTGGGTGGGGCCACTCTGGGTAAGATTTGGAGGCTGGGGTCGCTCAGCCTCCAATTTGGAGGCCGGGGTCGTTGAGCTTCCAATTTGGAGGCCGAGGTCAAAGAGCCTCAGATTTGGAGGCAGGGGTCAATGAGCTTCCGATTTGGAGGCCGGAGTCGATGAGCCTCCGATTTGGAGGCCGGGGTGGCTCAGCCTCCGATTTGGAGGCCGGGGTGGCTCAGCCTCTGATTTGGAGGCCGGGGTGGATCAGCCTCCGATTTGGAGGCCGGGGTGGCTCAGCCTCCGATTTGGAGGCCGGGGTGGCTCAGCCTCCGATTTGGAGGCCGGGGTGGCTCAGCCTCCGATTTGGAGGCCGGGGTGGCTCAGCCTCCGATTTGGAGGCCAGGGTGGCTCAGCCTCCGATTTGGAGGCCGGGGTGGCTCAGCCTCCAATTTGGAGGCCGGGGTGGCTCAGCCTTCGATCTGGAGGCCGGGGTGGCTCAGCCTCCGATTTGGAGTCCGGGGTGGCTCAACCTCCAATTTGGAGGCCGGGGTGGCTCAGCCTCCGATTTGGAGGCCGGGGGGTCGATCAGCCTCCCATTTGGAGCCTGTGGTCACTCAGCTTTCGATTTGGCGTGTTGGCCCTTTAAGACTCATTTCGGTGCGCCGGCCCTTTAACAGTCACTTTTGCACTTTGGCCCTTTAAGAGCCAGTTTGGCTCACTGGGCTTCTAAATACACTTTGGCGCACATTCTCTCTCAGGGGCATGTGTCATGTGATGAAGCTAGATTTGCATTTGTGCTGTGGGTTTTGCTTTAAGAGCTGATATTATGTGGCAGAAGCTCTGTTCTGGAGATGTCATGTGACGTTCGTAGGCGTTGGCATAGTAACTGGTTCTGCCTGCGCATATCAATGAGCTCAACTGCCATTTCCATCGCCTCAGGGCACGTTTTGCCATTTCCCATTCAAATGCATTGGAGACAGTGCATTCCAATGACGGGAAAAAAATTTTTTGAACGCAAATTGCGCAAAAACTACAAATCTGATCGACACGAAAAATACTTAGCACACCTCTCATGGGCGCTGGCTTCGAAATGACACCTCAACGGAGTCTGTGCGTGTAGCGGTTCGGGCTGTATTAATTGCGGAAATCAACTTAATAATAATAAGAAGAAGAATAAGTTAGCAGCGTTCGGATTACAATATAGTGGTTTTTTCAAACCACTATAACTAGATGTGTATTTCCTGAAGGAAGTACAGATAGTGGTTTGAAATGGTGCCCGGGCTGCCCCTTTAAGAGAGACTTGCCTGCTGCCCCTGCAAGACTTTCAACTCAGGATCCGTTTTAACTGTAGGTGCCTCTCAGGGGCCACTTTGGCCTCAGGGTCCGATTTTGTGGGTGGGGCCCCTCAGGGTCCGATTTTGTGGCCGGAACCCCTCAGGGTCCGATTTTGTGAGTGGGGCCCCTCAAGGTCCGATTTGGTGGGTGGGGCCCGTCAGGAGTCCTATTTGGTGGGTGGGGCCCCTCAGGGTCCAATTTTGTGGCAGGGGCCCCTCAGGGTCCGATTTGGTGGGCGGGGCCACTCTGGGTCCAATTTGATGGGCGGGACCACTCTGGGACCAATTTGGTGGGGGGCCCCTCAGGGTCCGATTTGGTGGGCGGGGCCCCTCAGGGTTTGATTTGGTGGGTGGGGCTCCTCAGGGTCCGACTTTGTGGTTGGGGCCCTTCAGAATCCGATTTGGTGGGTGGGGCCCCTCAGGGTCCGTTTTGGTGGGCGGGGCAACTCGGGGTCCGATTTGGTGGGCGGGGCCCCTAAGGGTCCGATTTGCTGGGCGGGGCCACTCAGAATCCGAATTGGTGGGTGGGGCCCCTCAGGGTCCGAATTGGTGGGCGGGGTCCCTCAGGGTCCGATTTGGTGGGCGGGGCCCCTCAGGGTCCGATTTTGTGGCCGGAACCCCTCAGGGTCCGATTATTTGAGTGGGCCCCCCAGGGTCTGATTTTGTGGCCGGGGCCCCTCAGGGTCCAATTTTGTGGCCGGGGCCCCTCAGGGTCCGATTTGGTGGGCGGGGCCACTCTGGGTCCAATTTGGTGGGCGGGGCCACTCTGGGTCCAGTTTGGTGGGGGGGCCCTCAGGGTCCGATTTGGTGGGCGGGGACCCTCAGGGTTCGATTTGGTGGGTGGGGCTCCTCAGGGTCCGACTTTGTGGTTGGGGCCCTTCAGAATCCAATCAGCCCCTCAGGGTCCGATTTGGTGGGCGGGGCAACTCAGGGTCCGATTTGGTGGGCGAGGCCCCTAAGGGTCCGATTTGGTGGGCAGGGCCACTCAGAATCCAAATTGGTGGGTGGGGCCCCTCAGGGTCCGATTTGGTGAGCGGGGCCCTTCAGGGTCCGATTTGGTGGGCGAGGCCCCATATGGGTCCGATTTGGTGGGCGGGGCCACTCTGGGTCTAATTTGGTGGGCGGGGCCCTTCAGGGTCCAATTTGGTGGGTGGGGTCCCTCAGAATCCGATTTGTTGGGCAGCGTCACTCTGGGTCCAATTTTGTGGCGGGGCCCCTTAGGGCCCGATTTGGTTGGTGGGGCCCCTCATGGTCCAATTTGGTGGGCGGGGCCCCTCAGGGTCTGATTTGGTGGGCGGGACCCCTCTGGGTCTGATTTGGTGAGCGGCTCCCTCAGGGTTTGACTTGGTGGGCAGGGTCCCTCAGGGTCCCATTTGGTGGGCGGGGACCCTCAGGGTCCGATTTTGAGGTTGGGGCCTTTCAGAATCCGATTTGGTGGGCGGGGCCCCTCAGGGTCTGATTTGGTGAGCGGGGCCACTCAGGGTCCGATTTGGTTGGCGGGGCCCCTCAGGGTCTGATTTGGTAGGTGGGGCCCCTCAGGGTCCGATTTGGTGGGCGGGGCCCCTCAGGGTCCGATTTTGTGTCTGGGGCCCCTCAGGGTCCAATTTTGTGGTTGGGGCCTTTCAGAATCCGATTTGGTGGGCGGGGCCACTCAGGGTCCGATTTGGTGAGCGGGGCCCCTCAGGGTCCGCTTTGGTGAGCGGGGCCCCTCAGGGTCCGATTTGGTGAGCGGGGCCCCTCAGGGTCTGATTTGGTGGGCGGGATCTCTCAGAGTCCAATAGGTGGGCGGGGTCCCTCAGGGTGCGAATTGGTGGGTTGGGCCTCTCAGGGTCTGATTTGGTGAGCAGGGCCCATCAGGGTCCGATTTGGTGGGCGGGGCAAATCTGGGTCTGATTTGGTGGGCGGGGCCCTTCAGGGTCCGATATGGTGGGCGGGGCCCTTCAGGGTCCGATATGGTGGGTGGGGCCCCTCAGGGTCCGATTTGGTGAGCTGGGCCACTCTGGGTTCGATTTTGTGGTTGGGGCCCCTCAGGGTCCGATTTGGTGTGGGGTGTGGCCCCTCAGCATCTGATTTTGTGGTTGGGACCCCTCAGGGTCCGATTTTGTGGCCGTGGCCCCTCAGGGCCCGATTTGGTGGGCGGGGCCACTCTGGGTCCGATTTGGTGGGCGGGTCCCCTCAGGGTCTGATTTAGTGGGCGGGGCCCCTCAGGATCCGATTTGGTGGGCGGGGCAACGCTGGGTCTAATTTGGTGGGCGGGGACTTTCAGGGTCCGATTTGGTGGGCAGGGCCATTCTGGGTCTGATTTGGTGGGCGGGGCCTCTCAGGATCCGATTTGGTGGGTGGGGCCACTCTGGGTCCGATTTGGAGGCCAGGGTGGCTCAGTCTCCGATTTGTAGGCCAGGGTGGATCAGCCTCCGATTTGGAGCCTGGGGTCACTCAGCTTTCGATTTGGCGCTCCAGCCCTTTAAGGCTCATTTTGGTGCGCCGGCCCTTTAAGTATCACTTAGGCGCGTCGGCCGTTTAAGAGCTGGTTTGGCACACTGGGCTTCTAAATCCACTTTGGCGTACATTCTCTCTCAGGGGCATGCGTCATGTGATGAAGCTAGATTTGCATTTGTGCTGTGGGTTTCGCTTTAAGAGCTGATATTATCTGCCAGAAATTGTGTCCTGGGGGCGTCATGTAAAGTTTGTAGGCGTTGGCATAGTAACTGGGTCTGCCTATGCGTAGCTTAACTGCCATTTGAATCGCCTCAGGGCATGTTTTCTCTATGGCAAAATTTCCCCATTGAAAAGCATTGAGACAATACTTTCCAATGACTGGAAAATAAATTTTCTAACGCAAATTGCACAAAAACTACAAATCCGATCGAAACGAAAATTAGTTAGCACACTGCTCGTGGACGCTGGCTTCGAAACGACACCTCAACGGAGTCTGTGCATGTAGCGGTTCGGGCCGCATTAATTGCGGAAATCAACTGAATAATAAGAATGAGTTAGCAACTTTCGGATTACAACATTAATACTAGATGTGTATTTCCTGAAGGAAGTACAGATAGTGGTTTGAAATGGTGCCCGGGCTGCCCCTTTAAGAGAGACTTGCCTGCTGCCCCTGCAAGACTTTCAACTCAGGATACGATTTAACTGTGGGTGCTCTCAGGGGCCACTTTGGCCTCATGGTCTGATTTTGTGGGTGGGGCCCCTCAGGGCCTGATTTTGTGGGTGGGGCCCCTCAGGGTCCGATTTTGTGGTTGGGTCCCCTCAGGGTCCGATTTTGTGGTTGGGTCCCCTCAGGGTCCGATTTTGTGGCCGCGGCCCCTCAGGGTCCGATTTTGTGGCCGGGGCCCCTCTGGGTCCGATTTTGTGGCAGGGGTCCCTCTGGGTCCGATTTTGTGGGTGGGGCCCCTCTGGGTCCAATTTGGTGGGCGAGACCACTCTGGGTCCAATTTGGTGGGCGAGACCACTCTGGGTCCAATTTGGTGGGCGGGGCCTCTCAGGGTCCGATTTTGTGACTGGGGCCCATCAGGGTCCGATTTTGTGGCCGCGGCCCCTCAGGGTCTGATTTTGTGGCAGGGGCCCCTCTGGGTCTGATTTTGTGGGCGGAGCCCCTCTGGGTCCAATTTGGTGGGCGGGACCACTCTGGGTCCAATTTGGTGGGCGGGACCACTCTGGGTCCGATTTGGTGGGCGGGGCCTCTCAGGGTCCGATTTGGTGGGCGGGGCCCCACAGGGTCCGATTTGGTGGGCGGGGCCACTCTGGGTAAGATTTGGAGGCTGGGGTCGCTCAGCCTCCAATTTGGAGGCCGGGGTCGTTGAGCTTCCGATTTGGAGGCCGAGGTCAAAGAGCCTCTGATTTGGAGGCCGGGGTTGATGAACTTCCGATTTGGAGGCCGGGGTCGATGAGCCTCCGATTTGGAGGCTGGGGTGGCTCAGCCTCCGAATTGGAGGCCGGGGTGGCTCAGCCTCCGATTTCGAGGCCGGGGTGGATCAGCCTCCGATTTCGAGGCCGGGGTGGCTCAGCCTCCTATTTGGAGGTCAGGGTGGCTCAGCCTCCGATTTGGAGGCCTGGGTGGCTCAGCCTCTGATTTGGAGGCCTGGGTCAATCAGCCTCCGATTTGGAGGCCGGGGTGGATCAGCCTCCGATTTGGAGGCCGGGGTGGCTCAGCCTCCGATTTGGAGGCCGGGGTGGCTCAGCCTCCGATTTGGAGGCCGGGGTGGATCAGCTACCGATTTGGAGGCCGGGGTGGATCAGCTACCGATTTGGAGGCCGGGGTGGATCAGCCTCCGATTTGAAGGCCGGGGTGGATCAGCCTCCGATTTGGAGGCCGGGGTGGCTCAGCCTCTGATTTGGAGGCCGGGGTCGCTCAGCCTCCGATTTGGAGGCCGGGGTCGCTCAGCCTCCGATTTGGAGGCCGGGGTCGCTCAGCCTCCGATTTGGAGGCCGGGGTCGCTCAGCCTCCGATTTGGAGGCCGGGGTGGCTCAGCCTCCGATTTGGAGGCCGGGGTGGCTCAGCCTCCGATTTGGAGGCCGGGGTGGCTCAGCCTCCGATTTGGAGGCCGGGGTCGATCAGCCTCCGATTTGGAGGCCGGGGTGGATCAGCCTCCGATTTGGAGGCCGGGGTGGCTCAGCCTCCGATTTGGTGTGTCGGCCCTTTAAGACTCATTTGGGTGCGCTGGCCCTTTAACAATCACTTTGGCGCGTTGGCCCTTTAAGAGCTATTTGGCTCACTGGGCTTCTTTTAAATCCACTTTGGCGCACACATTCTCTCTCAGGGGCATGTGTCATGTGATGAAGCTAGATTTGCATTTGTGCTGTGAGTTTCGCTTTAAGAGCCGATATTATGTGGCAGAGGCTCTGTGCTGGGATTCAAGTGAAGTTCGTAGGCGTTGGCATAGTAACTGGGTCTGCCTGCGCATATCAATGAGCTCAACTGTCATTTCAATCGCCTCAGGGCACGTTTTGCCATTTCCTATTGAAAAGCATTGGAGACAGTGCATTCCAATGACGGGAAAAAAATTTTTCAAACGCAAATTGCGCAAAAACTACAAATCCGATCGACACGAAAAATGCTTAGCACACCTCTCATGGACGCTGGCTTCGAAACGACACCTCAACGGAGTCTGTGCGTGTAGCGGTTTGGGCCGCATTAATTGCGGAAATCAACTTAATAATAATAAGAAGAATAAGTTAGCAGCGTTCGGATTACAATATAGTGGTTTTTTCAAACCACTATAACTAGATGTGTATTTCCTGAAGGAAGTACAGATAGTGGTTTGAAATGGTACATTGGCTGCCCCTTTAAGAGAGACTTTCAACTCAGGACCCGTTTTAACTGTGGGTGCCTCTCAGGTGCCACTTTGGCCTGTGGGGCCCCTCAGGGTCTGATTTGGTGGGTGTGGCCCCTCGATCCGATTTGGTGGGCGGGGCCAAGCTGGGTCGGATATGGTGGGCGGGGCCACACTGGGTCCGATTTGTAAGCCAGGGTCGATCAGCCTCCGATTTGGAGGCTGGGGTGGCTCAGCCTCCGATTTGGAGCCTGGGGTCACTCAGCTTTCGATTTGTCGCGCTGGCCCTTTAAGATTCATTTTGGTGCACCAGCCCTTTAAGAATCACTTAGGCGCGTTGGCCCTTTAAGAGCCAGTTTGGCGCACTGGGCTTCTAAATCCATTTTGGCGCACATTAACTTTCATGGGCTTGCGTCATGTGATGAAGATAGATTTGCATTTGTGCTGTAGGTTTCGCTTTAAAAGCTGATATTATCTGGCAGAAACTGTGCCCTGCTGGGGTCATATAAAGTTCGTAGGCATTGGCATAGTAACTGGGTGTGCCTGCGCATATCAATGAGCTTAACTGCCACCTCATGACTGCCCCATGTTTTCCCTATAGCAACATTTTCCCATTAAAATGCATTGAGACAATGCATTCCAATGACAGGAAAATGTTTTTTCAAATGCAAATTGCGCAAAATCTACAAATCCGATTGACACGAAAAACACTTAGCACACCACTCGTGGACGCTGGCTTCGAAACGACGTCTCAACGGAGTCTGTGTATGTAGCGGTTCGGGTCGCATTAATTGCGGAAATCAACTGAACTGAATAGTAATAATAATACTAGATGTGTATTTCCTGAAGGAAGTACAGATAGTGGTTTGAAATGGTGCCCGGGCTGCCCCTTTAAGAGAGACTTGCCTGCTGCCCCTAAAAGACTTTCAACTCAGGATCCGTTTTAAGTGTGGGTGCCTATCAGGGGCCACTTTGGCCTCAGGGTCTGATTTTGTGGGTGGGGCCCCTCAGGGTCCGATTTTGTGACCGGGGCCCCTCAGGGTCTGATTTTGTGGTTGGGGCCCCTCAGGGTCCGATTTTGTGGCCGGGGTCTCTCAGGGTCCGATTTTGTGGCCGGGGCCCCTCAGGGTCTGGATTTGTGGATGGGGCCCCTCAGGGTCCGATTTTGTGGGTGGGGCCCCTCAGGGTCCAATTTTGTGGCTGGGGCCCCTCAGGGTCTGATTTTGTGGCTGGGGCCCCTCAGCGTCCGATTTTGAGAGTGGGGCCCCTCAGGGTCTAATTTTGTGGGCGGGGCCCCTCAGGGTCCGATTTTGTGGGCGGGGCCACTCAGGGTCCGATTTTGTGGGTGGGCCCCTCAGGGTCTGATTTTGTGGCTGGGGCCCCTCAGGGTCTGATTTTGTGGCTGGGGCCCCTCAGGGTCTGATTTTGTGGGTGGGGCCCCTCAGGGTCCGATTTTGTGACCGGGGACCCTCAAGGTCTGATTTTGTGGTTGGGGCCCCTCAGGGTCCGATTTTGTGGCCGGGGTCTCTCAGGGTCTGATTTTGTGGCCGGGGCCCCTCAGGGTCCAGATTTGTGGATGGTCCCTTCAGGGTCCGATTTTGTGACCGGGGACCCTCAAGGTCTGATTTTGTGGTTGGGGCCCCTCAGGGTCCGATTTTGTGGCCGGGGTCTCTCAGGGTCTGATTTTGTGGCCGGGGCCCCTCAGGGTCCAGATTTGTGGATGGTCCCTTCAGGGTCTGATTTTGTGGTTGGGGCCCCTCAGGGTCCGATTTGTGGCTGGGGCCCCTCAGGGTCTGATTTTGTGGGTGGGGCCCCTCAAGGTCCGATTTTGTGACCGGGGACCCTCAAGGTCTGATTTTGTGGTTGGGGCCCCTGAGGGTCCGATTTTGTGGCTGGGGCCCCTCAGGGTCTGATTTTGTGGGTGGGGCCCCTCAGGGTCTGATTTTGTGGGTGGGGCCCCTCAGGGTCCGATTTTGTGGGTGGGGCCCCTCAGGGTCTGATTTTGTGGCTGGGGCCCCTCAGGGTCTGATTTTGTGGCTGGGGCCCCTCAGGGTCTGATTTTGTGGGTGGGGCCCCTCAGGGTCCGATTTTGTGACCGGGGCACCTCAGGGTCTGATTTTGTGGTTGGGGCCCCACAGGGTCCGATTTTGTGGATGGGTCCCCTCAGGGTTTGATTTTGTGGGTGGGGCCCCTCAGGGTCCGATTTTGTGGGTGGGGCCCTTCAGGGTCCGATTTTGTGACCGGGGTCCCTCAGGGTCTGATTTTGTGGCCGGGGCCCCTCAGGGTCTGATTTTGTGGTTGGGGCCCCTCAGGGTCCGATTTTGTGGCCGGGGTCTCTCAGGGTCCGATTTTGTGGCCGGGGCCCCTCAGGGTCTGGATTTGTGGATGGGGCCCCTCAGGGTCCGATTTTGTGGGTGGGGCCCCTCAGGGTCCAATTTTGTGGCTGGGGCCCCTCAGGGTCTGATTTTGTGGCCGGGGTCTCTCAGGGTCCGATTTGGTGGGTGGGGCCCCTCAGGGTCTGATTTTGTGACTGGGGCCAATCAGGGTCCGATTTTGTGGGCGGGGCCACTCAGGGTCCGATTTTGTGGGTGGGCCCCTCAGGGTTTGATTTTGTGGCTGGGGTCCCTCAGGGTCTGATTTTGTGGGTGGGGCCCCTCACGGTCCGATTTTGTGACCGGGGCCCCTTAGGGTCTGAATTTTTGACTGGGGCCCCTCTGGGTTCGATTTTGTGGCCGGGGTCTCTCAGGGTCCGATTTTGTGGGTGGGGCCCCTCAGGGTCTGATTTTGTGGCTGGGGCCCCTCAGGGTCTGATTTTGTGCATGGGTCCCCTCAGGGTCCGATTTTGTGGGTGGGGCCCCTCAGGGTCCGATTTTGTGACCGGGGCACCTCAGGGTCTGATTTTGTGGTTGGGGCCCCTCAGGGTCCGATTTTGTGGCTGGGGCCCCTCAGGGTCTGATTTTGTGGGTGGGGCCCCTCAAGGTCCGATTTTGTGACCGGGGACCCTCAAGGTCTGATTTTGTGGTTGGGGCCCCTCAGGGTCCGATTTTGTGGCCTGGGTCTTTCAGGGTCCGATTTTGTGGCCGGGGCCCCTCAGGGTCTGGATTTGTGGGTGGGGCCCCTCAGGGTCCGATTTTGTGGTTGGGGCCCCTCAGGGTCCGATTTTGTGGCTGGGGCCCCTCAGGGTCTGATTTTGTGGGTGGGGCCCCTCAAGGTCCGATTTTGTGGTTGGGGCCCCTCAGGGTCCGATTTTGTGGCTGGGGCCCCTCAGGGTCTGATTTTGTGGGTGGGGCCCCCTCAGGGTCTGATTTTGTGGGTGGGGCCCCTCAGGGTCCGATTTTGTGGCTGGGGCCCCTCAGGGTCTGATTTTGTGGGTGGGGCCCCTCAGGGTATGATTTTGTGGGTGGGGCCCCTCAGGGTCTGATTTTGTGTGTGGGGCCCCTCAGGGTCCGATTTTGTGACCGGGGCACCTCAGGGTCTGATTTTGTGGTTGGGGCCCCTCAGGGTCCGATTTTGTGGCCGGGGCCCCTCAGGGTCCAGATTTGTGGATGGGTCCCCTCAGGGTTTGATTTTGTGGGTGGGGCCCTTCAGGGTCCGATTTTGTGACCGGGGCCCCTCAGGGTCTGATTTTGTGGCCGGGGCCCCACAGGGTCTGGATTTGTGGGTGGGTCTCCTCAGGGTCCGATTTTGTGGGTGGGGCCCCTCAGGGTCTGATTTTGTGACTGGGGCCCCTCAGGGTCTGATTTTTTGGGTGGGGCCCCTCAGGGTCTGATTTTGTGGGTGGGGCCCCTCAGGGTCTGATTTTGTGACTGGGGTCTCTCAGGGTCCGATTTGGTGGGTGGGGCCCCTCAGGGTCTGATTTTGTGACTGGGGCCCCTCAGGGTCTGATTTTTTGGGTGGGGCCCCTCAGGGTCTGATTTTGTGGGTGGGGCCCCTCTGGGTCTGATTTTGTGGGTGAGGCCCCTCAGGGTCCGATTTTGTGACCAGGGCACCTCAGGGTCTGATTTTGTGGTTGGGGCCCCTCAGGGTCCTATTTTGTGACTGGGGCCCCTCTAGGTTCGATTTTGTGGCCGGGGTCTCTCAGGGTCCGATTTTGTGGTTGGGGCCCCTCAGGGTCTGATTTTGTGGCCGGGCCCACTCAGGGTCCAATTTTGTGGGTGGGGCCCCTTAGGGTCTGATTTTGTATGTGGAGCCCCCTGGGTCCATTTTGGTGGGCGGGGCCACTCTGGGTCCGATTTGGTGGGTGGGGCCCCTCTGGGTCCGATTTGGTGGGCAGGGCCCCTCTGGGTCCGATTTGGTGGGCGGGGCCCTTCAGGGTCCGATTTGGTGGGCGGGGTCACTCTGGGTCCGATTTGGTGGGCAGGGCTCCTCAGGGTCCGATTTGATGGGCGGGGCCCCTCTGTGTACCATTTGGTGGGAGTGGTCACTATGGGTCCGATTTGGTGGGCGGGGCTCCTCAGGGTCCGATTTGATGGGCGGGGCCCCTCTGGGTCCGATTTGGTGGGCGGGGCCACTCTGGGTCTGATTTGGTGGGTGTTGCCACTCTGGGTCCGATTTGGTGGGTGGGGCAACTCTGGGTCCGATTTGGAGGCCAGGGAGGCTCAGCCTCCGGTTTGTAGGCCAGGGTCGATCAGCCTCTGATTTCGAGGCAGGGGTGGCTCAGCCTCCGATTTGGAGCCTGGTGTCACTCAGCTTTCGATTTGGCGCGCCGGCCCTTTAAGACTCATTTCGGTGCGCGGCCCTTTAAGAATCACTTTCGCGCATTGGCCCTTTAAGAACCAGTTTGGCTCACTGGGCTTCTAAATCCACTTTGGCGCACATTCTCTCTCAGGGGCATGCGTCATGTGATGAAGCTAGATTTGCATTTGTGCTGTGGGTTTCACTTTAAGAGCAGAAATTATCTGGCAGAAACTCTGTCCTCGGGGGGTCATGTGAAGTTCGTAGACGTTGGCATAGTAACTGGGTCTGCCTGCGCATATCAATGAGCTTAACTGCTATTTGAATCACCTCAGGGCATGTTTTCCCTGTGGCAACATTTTCCCATTGAAATACATTGAGGAAAATGTTTTTTCAAATGCAAATTGCGCAAAAACTATAAATCCGATTGACACGAAAAATACTTAGCACACCTCTCATGGACGCTGGCTTCGAAACAACACCTCAAAGGAGTCTGTGCGTGTAGCGGTTCGGGCCACATTAATTGCGGAAAATCAACTGAATAATAATAATAATACTAGATGTGTATTTCCTGAAGGAAGTACAGATAGTGGTTTGAAATGGTGCCCGGGCTGCCCCTTTAAGACAGACTTGCCTGCTGCCCCTGCAAGACTTTCAACTCAGGATCTGTTTTAACTGTGGGTGCCTCTCAGGAGCCACTTTGGCCTGTGGGGCCCCTCAGGGTCTGATTTGGTGGGTGGGGCCCCTCAGGATCCGATTCGGTGGCCTGGGCTCCTCAGGGCCTGAATTGGCGGACGGGATCCATCAGGGTCCGATTTTGTGGCCGGGGCTCCTCTGGGTCCGATTTTGTGGCGGGGGCCCCTTAGGGTCCGATTTTGTGCATGGGGCCCTTTAGGGTCTGATTTTGTGGGCGGAGCCCCTCTGGGCCTGATTTGGTGGGCGGAGCCCCTCCGGGTCTGATTTGGTGGGTGGGGCGACTCTGGGTCTGATTTGGTGGGCAGGGCACCTCATGGTCCAATTTGGTGGGCGGGGCCCCTCAGGGTCTGGTCTGGTGTGTGGGGCCCCTCAGGGTCCCATTTGTTGGGTGGGGTCACTCTGGGTCCGATTTGGTGGGCAGGGCCCCTCAGAGTCCGATTTGGTGGGCGGGGCCCCTCAGGGTCGGATTTGGTGATCGGGACCCCTCAGAATCCGATTTGGTGGGCGGGGGCACTCTGGGTCCGATTTGGTGGGTGGGACCACTCAGGGTCCCATTTGGTGGGTGGGGCCACTCTGGGTCCGATTTCGAGGCCTGGGTGGCTCAGCCTCCGATTTGTAGGCCAGGGTCGATCAGATTTGCATTTGTGCTTGGGTTTCCCTTTAAGAGCTGATATTATTTGGCAAAAACGCTGTCCTGCTGGGGTCATGCAAAGTTCGTAGGCGTTGGCATAGTAACTGGGTGTGCCTGTGCATATCAATGAGCTTAACTGCCACCTCACCACTGCCCCATGTTTTCCCTATGGCAAAATTGTCCCATTGAAATGCATTGACACAGTGCATTCCAATGACAGGAAAATGTTTTTTCAAATGCAAATTGCGCAAAAACTACAAATCTGATCGACACGAAAAATACTTAGCACACCACTCGTGGACGCTGGCTTCGAAACGACGCCTCAACGGAGTCTGTGCGTGTAGCGGTGCGGGCCGCATTAATTGCGGAAATCAACTGAATAATAATAACTAGATGTGTATTTCCTGAAGGAAGTACAGATAGTGGTTTGAAATGGTGCCCGGGCTGCCCCTTTAAGAGAGACTTGCCTGCTGCCCCTGCAAGACTTTCAACTCAGGATCCGCTTTAACTGTGGGTGCCTCTCAGGGGCCACTTTGGCCTCAGGGTCCGATTTTGTGGGTGGGGCGCCTCAGGGTCCGATTTTGTGGGTGGGGACCCTCAGGGTCCAATTTTGTGGCCGAGGCCCCTCAGGGTCCGATTTGGTGGGTGGGGCCCCTCAGGGTCCGATTTGGTGGCCGGTGCCCCTCAGGGTCTGATTCGGTGGGCGGGGCCCCTCAGGGTCCGATTTGGTGGGCGGGACCCCTCAGGGTCCGATTTGGTGAGCGGGGACACTCTGGGTCCGATTTGGTGGGCGGGCCCCTCGGGGTCCGATTTTGGTGAGCGGGGCCACTCTGGGTCCGATTGGGTGGGTGGGCCCTCAGGGTTTGATTTGGTGGGCGGGGACCCTCAGGGGCCGATTTTGTGGCTGGGGCCCCTCACGGTCCGATTTTGTGGGTGGGGCCCCTTAGGATCTGTTTTTTTGGGTGGAGCCCCTCTGGGTCCAATTTGGTGGGCGGGGCCACTCTTGGTTCGATTTTGTGGCTGGGGCCCCTCAGGTTCCGATTTTGTGGGCGGAGTACCTCTGGGTCCAATTTGGTGAGTGAGGCCCCTCAAGGTCCGATTTGGTGGGCGAGACCCCTCAGGGTCCGATTTTGTGGGTGGGGCCCCTCAGGGTTGGATTTTGTGGGTGGGGCCCCTCAGGGTCGGATTTTGTGGGTGGGGCCCCTCAGGGTCTGATTTTGTGGGTGGGGACCCTCAGGGTCCGATTTTGTGGGTGGGGCCCCTCAGGGTCCCATTTTGTGGCCAGGGCCCCTCAGGGTCCCATTTTGTGGCCGGGGCCCCACAGGATCCGATTCGGTGGCCTGGGCTCCTCAGGGCTTGAATTGTTGGCCGGGATCCCTCAGGGTCTGATTTTGTGGGTGTGGCCACTCAGGGTCCGATTTTGTGGGTGGGGCTCCTCAGGGTCCGATTTTGTGGCCGGGGCCCCTCAGGGTCCAATTTTATGGATGGGCCCCTCAGGGTCCGATTTGGTGGGCGGGGCCCCTCTGGGTCCGATTTGGTGGGCGGGGCCCCTCTGGGTCCGATTTGGTGGGCGGGGCCCCTCAGGGTCCGATTTAGTGGGCGGGGCCACTCTGGGTCCTATTTGGTGGACAGGGCCCTGCAGGGTCCAATTTTGTGGGTGGGGTCACTCTGGGTCCAATTTGGTGGGCGGTGTTTCTCAGGGTCCAATTTGGTGGGCGGGGCCACTCTGGGTCTGATTTGGTGGGCGGGGCCCTTCAGGGTCCAATTTGGTGGGCGTGGACACTCTGAATCTGATTTGGTGGGCGGGGCCCCTCAGGGTCCGATTTGGTGGGCTGTACCACTCTGGGTCCGTTTTGGTGGGCGGGGCCACTCAGGGTCTGATTTTTTGAGCAGGGCCATGCTGGGTCCGATTTGGAGAGCAGGGTGGCTCAGCCTCCGATTTGGAGCCTGGGGTCACTCAGCTTTCGATTTGGCGCGCCGGTCCTTTAAGACTCATTTCGGTGCGCCGGCCATTTAAGAATCACTTTGGCGCGTCGGTCCTTTAAAAGCCAGTTTGGCACACTGGGCTTCTAAATCCACTTTATCGCACATTCTCTCTCAGGGGCATGCGTCATGTGATGAAGCTAGATTTGCATTTATGCTGTGGGTTTCGCTTTAAGAGCTGAAATTATGTGCCAGAAACTCTGTCTTGGAGGGGTCATGTGACATTCGTAGGCGTTGGCATAGTAACTGGGTGAGCCTGCGCATATCAATGAGCTTAACTGCCACTTCCCGACTGTCTCATGTTTTCTCTTTGGCAACATTTTCCCATTGAAATGCATTGAGGAAAATGTTTTTTCAAACGAAAATTGCGCAAAAACTCCAAATCCGATCGACACGAAAAATACTTAGCACACCACTCATGGACGCTGGCTTCGAAACAAGGCCTCAACGGAGTCTGTGCGTGTAGCGGTTCGGGCCGCATTAATTGCGGAAATCAACTGAATAGTAATAATAATACTAGATGTGTATTTCCTGAAGGAAGTACAGATAGTGGTTTGAAATGGTGCCCGGGCTGCCCCTTTAAGAGAGACTTGCCTGCTGCCCCTAAAAGACTTTCAACTCAGGATCCGTTTTAAGTGTGGGTGCCTATCAGGGGCCACTTTGGCCTCAGGGTCTGATTTTGTGGGTGGGGCCCCTCAGGGTCCGATTTTGTGACCGGGGCCCCTCAGGGTCTGATTTTGTGGTTGGGGCCCCTCAGGGTCCGATTTTGTGGCCGGGGTCTCTCAGGGTCCGATTTTGTGGCCGGGGCCCCTCAGGGTCTGGATTTGTGGATGGGGCCCCTCAGGGTCCGATTTTGTGGGTGGGGCCCCTCAGGGTCCAATTTTGTGGCTGGGGCCCTTCAGGGTCTGATTTTGTGGCTGGGGCCCCTCAGCGTCCGATTTTGAGAGTGGGGCCCCTCAGGGTCTAATTTTGTGGGCGGGGCCCCTCAGGGTCCGATTTTGTGGGCGGGGCCACTCAGGGTCCGATTTTGTGGGTGGGCCCCTCAGGGTCTGATTTTGTGGCTGGGACCCCTCAGGGTCTGATTTTGTGGCTGGGGCCCCTCAGGGTCTGATTTTGTGGGTGGGGCCCCTCAGGGTCCGATTTTGTGACCGGGGACCCTCAAGGTCTGATTTTGTGGTTGGGGCCCCTCAGGGTCCGATTTTGTGGCCGGGGTCTCTCAGGGTCTGATTTTGTGGCCGGGGCCCCTCAGGGTCCAGATTTGTGGATGGTCCCTTCAGGGTCCGATTTTGTGACCGGGGACCCTCAAGGTCTGATTTTGTGGTTGGGGCCCCTCAGGGTCCGATTTTGTGGCCGGGGTCTCTCAGGGTCTGATTTTGTGGCCGGGGCCCCTCAGGGTCCAGATTTGTGGATGGTCCCTTCAGGGTCTGATTTTGTGGTTGGGGCCCCTCAGGGTCCGATTTGTGGCTGGGGCCCCTCAGGGTCTGATTTTGTGGGTGGGGCCCCTCAAGGTCCGATTTTGTGACCGGGGACCCTCAAGGTCTGATTTTGTGGTTGGGGCCCCTGAGGGTCCGATTTTGTGGCTGGGGCCCCTCAGGGTCTGATTTTGTGGGTGGGGCCCCTCAGGGTCTGATTTTGTGGGTGGGGCCCCTCAGGGTCCGATTTTGTGGGTGGGGCCCCTCAGGGTCTGATTTTGTGGCTGGGGCCCCTCAGGGTCTGATTTTGTTGGTGGGGCCCCTCAGGGTCCGATTTTGTGACCGGGGCACCTCAGGGTCTGATTTTGTGGTTGGGGCCCCACAGGGTCCGATTTTGTGGCTGGGGCCCCTCAGGGTCCAGATTTGTGGATGGGTCTCCTCAGGGTTTGATTTTGTGGGTGGGGCCCCTCAGGGTCCGATTTTGTGGGTGGGGCCCTTCAGGGTCCGATTTTGTGACCGGGGTCCCTCAGGGTCTGATTTTGTGGCCGGGGCCCCTCAGGGTCTGATTTTGTGGTTGGGGCCCTTCAGGGTCATATTTTATGGCCGGGGTCCCTCAGGGTCTGATTTTGTGGCCGGGGCCCCTCAGGGTCTGATTTTGTGGTTGGGGCTCCTCAGGGTCCGATTTTGTGGCCGGGGTCTCTCAGGGTCCGATTTTGTGGCCGGGGCCCCTCAGGGTCTGGATTTGTGGATGGGGCCCCTCAGGGTCCGATTTTGTGGGTGGGGCCCCTCAGGGTCCAATTTTGTGGCTGGGGCCCCTCAGGGTCTGATTTTGTGGCCGGGGTCTCTCAGGGTCCGATTTGGTGGGTGGGGCCCCTCAGGGTCTGATTTTGTGACTGGGGCCAATCAGGGTCCGATTTTGTGGGTGGGCCCCTCAGGGTTCGATTTTGTGGCTGGGGTCCCTCAGGGTCTGATTTTGTGGGTGGGGCCCCTCACGGTCCGATTTTGTGACCGGGGCCCCTTAGGGTTTGAATTTTTGACTGGGGCCCCTCTGGGTTCGATTTTGTGGCCGGGGTCTCTCATGGTCCGATTTTGTGGGTGGGGCCCCTCAGGGTCTGATTTTGTGGCTGGGGCCCCTCAGGGTCTGATTTTGTGCGTGGGTCCCCTCAGGGTCCGATTTTGTGGGTGGGGCCCCTCAGGGTCCGATTTTGTGACAGGGGTCCCTCAGGGTCTGATTTTGTGGGTGGGGCCCCTCACGGTCCGATTTTGTGACCGGGGCCCCTTAGGGTCTGATTTTTTTACTGGGGCCCCTCTGGGTTCGATTTTGTGGCCAGGGTCTCTCAGGGTCCGATTTTGTGGGTGGGGCCCCTCAGAGTCTGATTTTGTGGCTGGGGCCCCTCAGGGTCTGATTTTGTGGGTGGGGCCCCTCAGGGTCTGATTTTGTGGGTGGGGCCCCTCAGGGTCCGATTTTGTGACCGGGGCACCTCAGGGTCTGATTTTGTGGTTGGGGCCCCTCAGGGTCCGATTTTGTGGCTGGGGCCCCTCAGGGTCTGATTTTGTGGGTGGGGCCCCTCAAGGTCCGATTTTGTGACCGGGGACCCTCAAGGTCTGATTTTGTGGTTGGGGCCCCTCAGGGTCCGATTTTGTGGCCTGGGTCTTTCAGGGTCCGATTTTGTGGCCGGGGCCCCTCAGGGTCTGGATTTGTGGGTGGGGCCCCTCAGGGTCCGATTTTGTGGTTGGGGCCCCTCAGGGTCCGATTTTGTGGCTGGGGCCCCTCAGGGTCTGATTTTGTGGGTGGGGCCCCTCAAGGTCCGATTTTGTGACCGGGGACCCTCAAGGTCTGATTTTGTGGTTGGGGCCCCTCAGGGTCCGATTTTGTGGCTGGGGCCCCTCAGGGTCTGATTTTGTGGGTGGGGCCCCCTCAGGGTCTGATTTTGTGGGTGGGGCCCCTCAGGGTCCGATTTTGTGGCTGGGGCCCCTCAGGGTCTGATTTTGTGGGTGGGGCCCCTCAGGGTATGATTTTGTGGGTGGGGCCCCTCAGGGTCTGATTTTGTGGGTGGGGCCCCTCAGGGTCCGATTTTGTGACCGGGGCACCTCAGGGTCTGATTTTGTGGTTGGGGCCCCTCAGGGTCCGATTTTGTGGCCGGGGCCCCTCAGGGTCCAGATTTGTGGATGGGTCCCCTCAGGGTTTGATTTTGTGGGTGGGGCCCTTCAGGGTCCGATTTTGTGACCGGGGCCCCTCAGGGTCTGATTTTGTGGCCGGGGCCCCTCAGGGTCTGGATTTGTGGGTGGGTCTCCTCAGGGTCCGATTTTGTGGGTGGGGCCCCTCAGGGTCCGATTTTGTGGCTGGGGTCCCCCAGGGTCTGATTTTGTGGGTGGGGCCCCTCAGGGTCCGATTTTGTGACCGGGGCACCTCAGGGTCTGATTTTGTGGTTGGGGCCCCTCAGGGTCCGATTTTGTGGCTGGGGCCCCTCAGGGTCTGATTTTGTGGGTGGGGCCCCTCAAGGTCCGATTTTGTGACCGGGGACCCTCAAGGTCTGATTTTGTGGTTGGGGCCCCTCAGGGTCCGATTTTGTGGCCTGGGTCTTTCAGGGTCCGATTTTGTGGCCGGGGCCCCTCAGGGTCCGATTTTGTGGTTGGGGCCCCTCAGGGTCCGATTTTGTGGTTGGGGCCCCTCAGGGTCCGATTTTGTGGCTGGGGCCCCTCAGGGTCTGATTTTGTGGGTGGGGCCCCTCAAGGTCCGATTTTGTGACCGGGGACCCTCAAGGTCTGATTTTGTGGTTGGGGCCCCTCAGGGTCCGATTTTGTGGCTGGGGCCCCTCAGGGTCTGATTTTGTGGGTGGGGCCCCTCAGGGTCTGATTTTGTGGGTGGGGCCCCTCAGGGTCCGATTTTGTGGCTGGGGCCCCTCAGGGTCTGATTTTGTGGGTGGGGCCCCTCAGGGTCTGATTTTGTGGGTGGGGCCCCTCAGGGTCTGATTTTGTGGGTGGGGCCCCTCAGGGTCCGATTTTGTGACCGGGGCACCTCAGGGTCTGATTTTGTGGTTGGGGCCCCTCAGGGTCCGATTTTGTGGCCGGGGCCCCTCAGGGTCCAGATTTGTGGATGGGTCCCCTCAGGGTTTGATTTTGTGGGTGGGGCCCTTCAGGGTCTGATTTTGTGACCGGGGCCCCTCAGGGTCTGATTTTGTGGCCGGGGCCCCTCAGGGTCTGGATTTGTGGGTGGGTCTCCTCAGGGTCCGATTTTGTGGGTGGGGCCCCTCAGGGTCCGATTTTGTGGCTGGGGTCCCCCAGGGTCTGATTTTGTGGGTGGGGCCCCTCAGGGTCCGATTTTGTGACCGGGGCCCCTTAGGGTCTGATTTTGTGACTGGGGCCCCTCTGGATTCGATTTTGTGGCCGGGGTCTCTCAGGGTCCGATTTGGTGGGTGGGGCCCCTCAGGGTCTGATTTTGTGACTGGGGCCCCTCAGGGTCTGATTTTTTGGGTGGGGCCCCTCAGGGTCTGATTTTGTGGGTGGGGCCCCTCTGGGTCTGATTTTGTGGGTGAGGCCCCTCAGGGTCCGATTTTGTGACCAGGGCACCTCAGGGTCTGATTTTGTGGTTGGGGCCCCTCAGGGTCCTATTTTGTGACTGGGGCCCCTCTAGGTTCGATTTTGTGGCCGGGGTCTCTCAGGGTCCGATTTTGTGGTTGGGGCCCCTCAGGGTCTGATTTTGTGGCCGGGCCCACTCAGGGTCCAATTTTGTGGGTGGGGCCCCTTAGGGTCTGATTTTGTATGTGGAGCCCCCTGGGTCCATTTTGGTGGGCGGGGCCACTCTGGGTCCGATTTGGTGGGTGGGGCCCCTCTGGGTCCGATTTGGTGGGCAGGGCCCCTCTGGGTCCGATTTGGTGGGCGGGGCCCTTCAGGGTCCGATTTGGTGGGCGGGGTCACTCTGGGTCCGATTTGGTGGGCAGGGCTCCTCAGGGTCCGATTTGATGGGCGGGGCCCCTCTGTGTACCATTTGGTGGGAGTGGTCACTATGGGTCCGATTTGGTGGGCGGGGCTCCTCAGGGTCCGATTTGATGGGCGGGGCCCCTCTGGGTCCGATTTGGTGGGCGGGGTCACTCTGGGTCCGATTTGGTGGGCGGGGCCACTCTGGGTCCGATTTGGTGGGCGGGGCCACTCTGGGTCTGATTTGGTGGGTGTTGCCACTCTGGGTCCGATTTGGTGGGTGGGGCAACTCTGGGTCCGATTTGGAGGCCAGGGAGGCTCAGCCTCCGGTTTGTAGGCCAGGGTCGATCAGCCTCTGATTTCGAGGCAGGGGTGGCTCAGCCTCCGATTTGGAGCCTGGAGTCACTCAGCTTTCGATTTGGCGCGCCGGCCCTTTAAGACTCATTTCGGTGCGCGGCCCTTTAAGAATCACTTTCGCGCATTGGCCCTTTAAGAACCAGTTTGGCTCACTGGGCTTCTAAATCCACTTTGGCGCACATTCTCTCTCAGGGGCATGCGTCATGTGATGAAGCTAGATTTGCATTTGTGCTGTGGGTTTCACTTTAAGAGCAGAAATTATCTGGCAGAAACTCTGTCCTCGGGGGGTCATGTGAAGTTCGTAGACGTTGGCATAGTAACTGGGTCTGCCTGCGCATATCAATGAGCTTAACTGCTATTTGAATCACCTCAGGGCATGTTTTCCCTGTGGCAACATTTTCCCATTGAAATGCATTGAGGAAAATGTTTTTTCAAATGCAAATTGCGCAAAAACTATAAATCCGATTGACACGAAAAATACTTAGCACACCTCTCATGGACGCTGGCTTCGAAACAACACCTCAAAGGAGTCTGTGCGTGTAGCGGTTCGGGCCACATTAATTGCGGAAAATCAACTGAATAATAATAATAATACTAGATGTGTATTTCCTGAAGGAAGTACAGATAGTGGTTTGAAATGGTGCCCGGGCTGCCCCTTTAAGACAGACTTGCCTGCTGCCCCTGCAAGACTTTCAACTCAGGATCTGTTTTAACTGTGGGTGCCTCTCAGGAGCCACTTTGGCCTGTGGGGCCCCTCAGGGTCTGATTTGGTGGGTGGGGCCCCTCAGGATCCGATTCGGTGGCCTGGGCTCCTCAGGGCCTGAATTGGCGGACGGGATCCATCAGGGTCCGATTTTGTGGCCGGGGCTCCTCTGGGTCCGATTTTGTGGCGGGGGCCCCTTAGGGTCCGATTTTGTGCATGGGGCCCTTTAGGGTCTGATTTTGTGGGCGGAGCCCCTCTGGGCCTGATTTGGTGGGCGGAGCCCCTCCGGGTCTGATTTGGTGGGTGGGGCGACTCTGGGTCTGATTTGGTGGGCAGGGCACCTCATGGTCCAATTTGGTGGGCGGGGCCCCTCAGGGTCTGGTCTGGTGTGTGGGGCCCCTCAGGGTCCCATTTGTTGGGTGGGGTCACTCTGGGTCCGATTTGGTGGGCAGGGCCCCTCAGAGTCCGATTTGGTGGGCGGGGCCCCTCAGGGTCGGATTTGGTGAGCGGGACCCCTCAGAATCCGATTTGGTGGGCGGGGGCACTCTGGGTCCGATTTGGTGGGTGGGACCACTCAGGGTCCCATTTGGTGGGTGGGGCCACTCTGGGTCCGATTTCGAGGCCTGGGTGGCTCAGCCTCCGATTTGTAGGCCAGGGTCGATCAGATTTGCATTTGTGCTTGGGTTTCCCTTTAAGAGCTGATATTATTTGGCAAAAACGCTGTCCTGCTGGGGTCATGCAAAGTTCGTAGGCGTTGGCATAGTAACTGGGTGTGCCTGTGCATATCAATGAGCTTAACTGCCACCTCACCACTGCCCCATGTTTTCCCTATGGCAAAATTGTCCCATTGAAATGCATTGACACAGTGCATTCCAATGACAGGAAAATGTTTTTTCAAATGCAAATTGCGCAAAAACTACAAATCTGATCGACACGAAAAATACTTAGCACACCACTCGTGGACGCTGGCTTCGAAACGACGCCTCAACGGAGTCTGTGCGTGTAGCGGTGCGGGCCGCATTAATTGCGGAAATCAACTGAATAATAATAACTAGATGTGTATTTCCTGAAGGAAGTACAGATAGTGGTTTGAAATGGTGCCCGGGCTGCCCCTTTAAGAGAGACTTGCCTGCTGCCCCTGCAAGACTTTCAACTCAGGATCCGCTTTAACTGTGGGTGCCTCTCAGGGGCCACTTTGGCCTCAGGGTCCGATTTTGTGGGTGGGGCGCCTCAGGGTCCGATTTTGTGGGTGGGGACCCTCAGGGTCCAATTTTGTGGCCGAGGCCCCTCAGGGTCCGATTTGGTGGGTGGGGCCCCTCAGGGTCCGATTTGGTGGCCGGTGCCCCTCAGGGTCTGATTCGGTGGGCGGGGCCTCTCAGGGTCCGATTTGGTGGGCGGGACCCCTCAGGGTCCGATTTGGTGAGCGGGGACACTCTGGGTCCGATTTGGTGGGCGGGCCCCTCAGGGTCCGATTTTGGTGAGCGGGGCCACTCTGGGTCCGATTGGGTGGGTGGGCCCTCAGGGTTTGATTTGGTGGGCGGGGACCCTCAGGGTCCGATTTTGTGGCTGGGGCCCCTCACGGTCCGATTTTGTGGGTGGGGCCCCTTAGGATCTGGTTTTTTGGGTGGAGCCCCTCTGGGTCCAATTTGGTGGGCGGGGCCACTCTTGGTTCGATTTTGTGGCTGGGGCCCCTCAGGTTCCGATTTTGTGGGCGGAGTACCTCTGGGTCCAATTTGGTGGGTGAGGCCCCTCAAGGTCCGATTTGGTGGGCGAGACCCCTCAGGGTCCGATTTTGTGGGTGGGGCCCCTCAGGGTCGGATTTTGTGGGTGGGGCCCCTCAGGGTCGGATTTTGTGGGTGGGGCCCCTCAGGGTCTGATTTTGTGGGTGGGGCCCCTCAGGGTCCCATTTTGTGGCCGGGGCCCCTCAGGGTCCCATTTTGTGGCCGGGGCCCCACAGGATCCGATTCGGTGGCCTGGGCTCCTCAGGGCTTGAATTGTTGGCCGGGATCCCTCATGGTCTGATTTTGTGGGTGTGGCCACTCAGGGTCCGATTTTGTGGGTGGGGCTCCTCAGGGTCCGATTTTGTGGCCGGGGCCCCTCAGGGTCCAATTTTATGGATGGGCCCCTCAGGGTCCGATTTGGTGGGCGGGGCCCCTCAGGGTCCGATTTTGTGGGTGGGGCTCCTCAGGGTCCGATTTTGTGGCCGGGGCCCCTCAGGGTCCGATTTGGTGGGCGGGGCCCCTCTGGGTCCGATTTGGTGGGCGGGGCCCCTCTGGGTCCGATTTGGTGGGCGGGGCCCCTCAGGGTCCGATTTAGTGGGCGGGGCCACTCTGGGTCCTATTTGGTGGACAGGGCCCTGCAGGGTCCGATTTTGTGGGTGGGGTCACTCTGGGTCCAATTTGGTGGGCGGTGTTTCTCAGGGTCCAATTTGGTGGGCGGGGCCACTCTGGGTCTGATTTGGTGGGCGGGGCCCTTCAGGGTCCAATTTGGTGGGCGTGGACACTCTGAATCTGATTTGGTGGGCGGGGCCCCTCAGGGTCCGATTTGGTGGGCTGTACCACTCTGGGTCCGTTTTGGTGGGCGGGGCCACTCAGGGTCTGATTTTTTGAGCAGGGCCATGCTGGGTACGATTTGGAGAGCAGGGTGGCTCAGCCTCCGATTTGGAGCCTGGGGTCACTCAGCTTTCGATTTGGCGCGCCGGTCCTTTAAGACTCATTTCGGTGCGCCGGCCATTTAAGAATCACTTTGGCGCGTCGGTCCTTTAAAAGCCAGTTTGGCACACTGGGCTTCTAAATCCACTTTATCGCACATTCTCTCTCAGGGGCATGCGTCATGTGATGAAGCTAGATTTGCATTTATGCTGTGGGTTTCGCTTTAAGAGCTGAAATTATGTGCCAGAAACTCTGTCTTGGAGGGGTCATGTGACATTTGTAGGCGTTGGCATAGTAACTGGGTGAGCCTGCGCATATCAATGAGCTTAACTGCCACTTCCCGACTGTCTCATGTTTTCTCTTTGGCAACATTTTCCCATTGAAATGCATTGAGGAAAATGTTTTTTCAAACGAAAATTGCGCAAAAACTCCAAATCCGATCGACACGAAAAATACTTAGCACACCACTCATGGACGCTGGCTTCGAAACAAGGCCTCAATGGAGTCTGTGCGTGTAGCGGTTCGGGCCGCATTAATTGCGGAAATCAACTGAATAGTAATAATAATACTAGATGTGTATTTCCTGAAGGAAGTACAGATAGTGGTTTGAAATGGTGCCCGGGCTGCCCCTTTAAGAGAGACTTGCCTGCTGCCCCTGCAAGACTTTCAACTCAGGATCCGTTTTAACTGTGGGTGCCTCTCAGGGGCCACTTTGGCCTCAGGGTCCGATTTTGTGGGTGGGACCCCTCAGGGTCCGATTTTGTGGCCGGGGCACCTCAGGGTCCGATTTTGTGGGTGGGGCCCCTTAGGGTCCGATTTGGTGGACGGGGCCACTCAGGGTCCGATTTGGTGGGTGGGGCCCCTCAGGGTCCGATTTTGTGGTTGGGGCCTTTCAGAATCCGATTTAGTGGGCGGGGCCCCTCCGGGTCTGAATTGGTGGGCGGGGCCCCTCAGGGTCCGATTTGGTGGGCGGGGCCCCTCAGGGTCCAATTTGGTGGGTTGGGCCCCTCAGGGTCCGATTTTGTGGGTTGGACCCCTCAGGGTCCGATTTTGTGTCCGGGGCCCCTCCGGGTCCGATTTTGTGGCCGGTGCCTCTCAGGGTCCGATTTTGTGGTAGGGGCCCCTCAGGGTCCGATTTTGTGTCCGGAGCCTCTCAGGGTCCGATTTTGTGGGTGGGGCCCCTCAGGGTCCGATTTTGTGGCCGGGGCACCTCAGGGTCCGATTTTGTGGGTGGGGCCCCTCAGGGTCCGATTTTGTGAGTGGGGCCCCTCAGGGTCCGATTTTGTGACCGGATCCCCTCAGGGTCCGATTTTGTGGGTGGGGCCCCTCAGGGTCCAATTTTGTGGGTGGGGCCCCTCAGGGTCCGATTTTGTGGTTGGGGCCCCTCAGGGTCCGATTTTGTGGTTGGGCCCCTCAGGATCCATATTTGTGGTTGGGGCCCCTCAGGGTCCGATATTATGGGTGGGGCCCCTCAGGATCCGATTTTGTGGGTGGGGCCCCTCAGGATCTGATTTTGTGGTTGGAGCCCCTCAGGGTTCAATTTTGTAGGTGGGGCCCCTCAGGGTCCGATTTTGTGGCCGGGGCCCCTCAGGGTCCGATTTTGTGGCCGGGGCCCGTGAGGGTCCGATTTTGTGGCCGGGGCCCCTCAGGGTCCGATTTTGTGGCCGGGGCCCCTCAGGGTCCGATTTTGTGGTTGGGGCCCCTCAGGGTCCGATTTTGTGGTTGGGGCCCCTCAGGGTCCGATTTTGTGAGTGGGGCCCCTCAGGGTCCGATGTTGTGGCCGGGGCCCCTCAGAGTCTGATTTTGTGGCCGGATCCCCTCAGGGTCCGATTTTATGGTTGGGGCCCCTCAGGGTCCGATTTTGTGGCCGGGGCCCCTCAGGATCTGATTTTGTGGTTGGGGCCCCTCAGGGTTCAATTTTGTGGCCGGGGCCCCTCAGGGTCCGATTTTGTGGCCGGGGCCCTTCAGGGTCCGATTTTGTGGCCGGGGTCCATGAGGGTCCGATTTTGTGGCCGGGGCCCCTCAGGGTCCGATTTTGTGGTTGGGGCCCCTCAGGGTCCGATTTTGTGGTTGGGGCCCCTCAGGGTCCGATTTTGTGAGTGGGGCCCCTCAGGGTCCGATGTTGTGGCCGGGGCCCCTCAGGGTCTGATTTTGTGGCCGGATCCCCTCAGGGTCCGATTTTGTGGCCGGGGCCCCTCAGGGTCCGATTTTGTGGCCGGGGCCCCTCAGGGTCCGATTTTGTGGGTGGGGCCCCTCAGGGTCCGATTTTGTGGGTGGGGCCCCTCAGGGTCCGATTTTGTGGCCGGGGCCCGTGAGGGTCCGATTTTGTGGCCGGGGCCCCTCAGGGTCCGATTTTGTGGCCGGGGCCCGTGAGGGTCCGATTTTGTGGCCGGGGCCCCTCAGGGTCCAATTTTGTGGTTGGGGCCCCTCAGGGTCCGATTTTGTGGTTGGGGCCCCTCAGGGTCCGATTTTGTGGTTGGGGCCCCTCAGGGTCCGATTTTGTGAGTGGGGCCCCTCAGGGTCCGATGTTGTGGCCGGGGCCCCTCAGGGTCTGATTTTGTGGCCGGATCCCCTCAGGGTCCGATTTTATGGTTGGGGCCCCTCAGGGTCCGATTTTGTGGCCGGGGCCCCTCAGGATCTGATTTTGTGGTTGGGGCCCCTCAGGGTTCAATTTTGTAGGCGGGGCCCCTCAGGGTCCGATTTTGTGGCCGGGGCCCTTCAGGGTCCGATTTTGTGGCCGGGGCCCCTCAGGGTCCGATTTTGTGTCAGGGGCCCCTCAGGGTCCGATTTTGTGGTTGGGTCCCCTCAGGGTCCGATTTTGTGGTTGGGGCCCTTCAGGGTCCGATTTTGTGTCCAGGGCCTATCAGGGTCCAATTTTGTGGCCGCGGCCCCTCAGGGTCTGATTTTGTGGCAAGGGCCCCTCTGGGTCTGATTTTGTGGGCGGAGCCCCTCTGGGTCCAATTTAGTGGGCGGGACCACTCTGGGTCCAATTTGGTGGGCGGAACCACTCTGGGTCCAATTTGGTGGGCGGGGCCTCAGGGTCCGATTTGGTGAGCGGGGCCCCACAGGGTCCGATTTGGTGGGTGGGGCCACTCTGGGTAAGATTTGGAGGCTGGGGTCGCTCAGCCTCCAATTTGGAGGCAGGGGTCGTTGAGCTTCCGATTTGGAGGCCGAGGTCAAAGAGCCTCCGATTTGGAGGCCGAGGTCAAAGAGCCTCCGATTTGGAGGCCGGGGTCGATGAGCTTCCGATTTGGAGGCCGGGTGGCTCAGCCTCCGATTTGGAGGCCGGGGTGGCTCAGCCTCCGATTTGGAGGCCGGGGTGGCTCAGCCTCTGATTTGGAGGCCGGGGTGGCTCAGCCTCCGATTTGGAGGCCGGGGTGGCTCAGCCTCCTATTTGGAGGCCGAGGTGGCTCAGCCTCCGATTTGGAGGCCGGGGTGGCTCAGCCTCCGATTTGGAGGCCTGGGTCGATCAGCCTCCGATTTGGAGGCCGGGGTGGATCAGCCTCCGGTTTGGAGGCCGGGGTGGCTCAGCGTCCGATTTGGAGGCCGGGGTGGCTCAACGTCCGATTTGGAGGCCGGGGTGGCTCAGTCTCCGATTTGGTGTGTCGGCCCTTTAAGACTCATTTGGGTGCGCTGGGCCTTTAACAATTAGTTTGGCGCATTGGCCCTTTAAGAGCTAGTTTGGCTCACTGGGCTTCTTTTAAATCCACTTTGGCGCGCACATTCTCTCTCAGGGGCATGTGTCATGTGATGAAGCTAGATTTGCATTTGTGCTGTGGGTTTCACTTTAAGAGCTGATATTATGTGGCAGAATCTCTGTCCTTGGGATGTCATGTGACGTTCGTAGGCGTTGGCATAGTAACTGGGTCTGCCTGCGCATATCAATGAGCTCAACTGTCATTTCAATCGCCTCAGGGCACGTTTTGCCATTTCCTATTGAAAAGCATTGGAGCCAGTGCATTCCAATGACGGGAAAAAAAATTTTCAAACGCAAATTGTGCAAAAACTACAAATCCGATCGACACGAAAAATACTTAGCACACCTCTCATGGACGCTGGCTTCGAAACTACACCTCAACGGAGTCTGTGCGTGTAGCGGTTCGGGCCGCATTAATTGCGGAAATCAACTTAATAATAATAATAATAATAAGAAGAAGAATAAGTTAGCAGCGTTCGGATTACAATATAGTGGTTTTTTCAAACCACTATAACTAGATGTGTATTTCCTGAAGGAAGTACAGATAGTGGTTTGAAATGGTGCCAGGGTTGCCCATTTAAGAGAGACTTGCCTGCTGCCCCTGCAAGACTTTCAACTCAGGATCTGTTATAACTGTGGGTGCCTCTCAGGGGCCACTTTGGCCTCAGGGTCTGATTTTGTGGGTGTGGCCTCTCTGGGTCCGATTTTGTGGGTGGGGCCCCTCAGGGTCCAATTTTGTTGCCGGGGACCCTCAGGGTCCAATTTTGTGGCCGGGGACCCTCAAGGTCCGATTTTGTGGCCGAGGCCCTACAGGGTCTGATTTTGTGGCCGGGGCCCATCAGGGTCTGATTTTGTGGGTGGGGCCCCTCAGGGTCCGATTTGGTGGGTGGGGCCCCTCTGGGTCTGATTTGGTGGGCGGGGCCCCTCTGGGTCCGATTTGGTAGGCGGGGCCCCTCAAAGTCCGATTTGGTGGACGGGGCCCCTCAGAGTCCGATTTGGTGGGCGGGGCCACTCTGGGTCTGATATGGTGGGTGGGGCCTTTTAGGGTTCAATTTGGTGGGCGTGGTCACTCTGGGTCCGGTTTGGTGGGCGGGGCCCCTCAGGGTCTGATTTGGTGGGCTGTGCCATTCTGGGTCCTTTTTGGTGGGCAGGGCCACTCATGGTCTGATTTTTTGAGCGGGGCCACGCTGGGTCCGATTTGGAGGCCAGGGTGGCTCAGCTTCCGATTTGGAGGCCGTGGTGGCTCAGCCTCCAATTTGGTGCCTGGGGTCACTCAGCTTTCGATTTGGCGCGCCGACCCTTTAAGGCTCATTTTGGTGCACCGGCCCTTTAAGAATCACTTTGGTGCGTCGGCCCTTTAAGAGCCAGTTTGGCTCACTGGGCTTCTAAATCCACTTTCGCGCACATTCTATCTCAGGGGCATGCGTCATGTGATGAAGCTAGATTTGCATTTGTGCTGTGGGTTTCGCTTTAAGAGCTGAAATTATCTGCCAGAAACTCTGTCCTGGAGAGGTCATGTGAAGTTCGTAGGCATAGTAACTGGGTGAGCCTGCGCATATCAATGAGCTTAACTGCCACCTCACGACTGTCCCATGTTTTAACTATGGCAACATTTTCCCATTGAAATGCATTGAGGAAAATGTTTTTTCAAACGCAAATTGCGCAAAAACTCCAAATCCGATCTACATGAAAAATACTTAGCACACCTCTCGTGGACGCTGGCTTCGAAACGAGGCCTCAACGGAGTCTGTGCGTGTAGCGGTTCGGGCCGCATTAGTTGCGGAAATCAACTGAATAGTAATAATAATACTAGATGTGTATTTCCTGAAGGAAGTACAGACAGTGGTTTGAAATGCTGCCCAGGCTGCCCCTTTAAGAGAGACTTGCCTGCTGCACCTACAAGACTTTCAACTCAGGATGCGTTTTAACTGTGGGTGCCACTCAGGGGCCACTTTGGCCTCAGGGTCCGATTTTGTGGGTGGGGCCCTCAGGGCCCGATTTTGTGGGTGGGGCACCTCAGTGTCTGATTTTGTGGCTGGGGCCCCTCAGGGTCCGGTTTTGTGGTTGGGGCCCCTCAGGGTCTGATTTTGTGGCTGGGGCCCCTCAGGGTCCGATTTTGTGGCCGGGGCCCCTCAGGGTCCGATTTTGTGGCTGGGGCCCCTCAGGGTCCGATTTGGTGGGCGGGGCCCCTCTGGGTCCGATTTGGTGGGCGGGGCCCTTCAGGGTCCGATTTGGTGGGCGGGGAACCTCTGGGTCCGATTTGGTGGGTGGGGCCCTTCAGGGTCCGATTTGGTGGGCGGGGTCAATCTGGGTCCGATTTGGTGGGCGGAGCTCCTCGTGGTCGATTTGGTGGGCGGGGTCAATCTGGGTCCGATTTGGTGGGCGGGGCTCCTCAGGTTCCGATTTGGTGGGCGGGGCCCCTCAGGGTCCGATTTGATGAGCGGGGCCCCTCTGGGTCCGATTTGGTGGGCGGGGCCACTCTGGGTCCGATTTGATGGGCGGGGCCCTTCAGGGTCCGATTTGGTGGGTGGGGTCACTCTGGGTCCTATTTGGTGGGCGGGGCTTCTCAGGGTCTGATTTGGTGGGCAGGGCTCCTCAGGGTCCGATTTGGTGGACGGGGCCCTTCAGGGTCCGATTTGGTGGACGGGGCCCTTCAGGGTCCGATTTGGTGGGCGGGGCCCCTCAGGATCCGATTTGGTGGGCTGTGCTACTCTTTGTCTGATTTTTTGAGCGGGGCCACACTGGGTCCGATTTGGAGGCTCAGCCTCCGATTTGGAGGCCGGGGTGGTTCAGCCTCCGATTTGGAGGCCGGGGTGGCTCAGCCTCCGATTTGGAGGCCGGGGTCACTCAGCTTTCGATTTGGCACGCCGGCCCTTTAAGACTCATTTCGGTGCGCTGGACCTTTAAGAATCACTGAGGCACGTCGGCCCTTTAAGAGCCAGGGTGGCTCACTGGGCTTCTAAATCCACTTTGTCGCACATTCTATCTCAGGGGCATGTGTCATGTGATGAAGCTAGATTTGCATTTGTGCTGTGGGTTTCACTTTAAGAGCTGATATTATGTGGCAGAAGCTGTCCTTGGGATGTCATGTGACCTTCGTAGGCGTTGGCATAGTAACTGGGTCTGCCTGCGCATATCAATGAGCTCAACTGCCATTTCAATCGCCTCAGGGCACGTTTTGCCATTACCCATTGAAAAGCATTGGAGACAGTGCATTCCAATGACGGGAAAAAAAAATTTCAAACGCAAATTGCGCAAAAACTAAAAATCCGATCGACACGAAAAATACTTAGCACACCTCTCGTGGACGCTGGCTTCGAAACAACACCTCAACGGAGTCTGTGCGTGTAGCGGTTCGGGCTGTATTAATTGCGGAAATCAACTTAATAATAATAATAATAAGAAGAAGAATAAGTTAGCAGCGTTTGGATTACAATATAGTGTTTTTTTCAAACCACTATAACTAGATGTGTATTTCCTGAAGGAAGTACAGATAGTGGTTTGAAATGGTGCCCGGGCTGCCCCTATAAGAGAGACTTGCCTGCTGCCCCTGCAAGACTTTCAACTCAGGATCCGTTTTAACTGTGAGTGGGGGCCACTTTGGCCTCAGGGTCTGATTTGGTGGGTGGGCCCCTCAGGATCTGATTCCTTGGCCTGGGCTCCTCAGGGCTTGAATTGTTGGCGGGGATCCCTCAGGCTCCAATTTTGTGGGTGTGGCCCCTCAGGGTCCGATTTTGTGGGTGTGGCCCCTCAGGGTCCGACTTTGTGGGCGGGTCCCCTCAGGGTCTGATTTGGAGGTTGGGGTGGCTCAGCCTCCGATTTGGAGGTTGGGATTGCTCAGCCTCCGATTTGGAGGTTGGGGTTGCTGAGCCTCTGATTTTGAGGTTGGGGTGGCTCAGCCTCCGATTTGGAGGTTGGGGTGGCTCAGCCTCCGATTTGGAGGTCGGGGTGGCTCAGCCTCCGATTTGGAGGTCGGGGTGGCTCAGCCTCCGATTTGGAGGCCGGGGTGGCTCAGCCTCCGATTTGGAGGCCGGGGTGGCTCAGCCTCCGATTTGGAGGCCGGGGTGGCTCAGCCTCCGATTTGGAGGCCGGGGTGGCTCAGCCTCCGATTTGGAGGCCGGGGTGGCTCAGCCTCCGATTTTTAGGCCGGGGTGGCTCAGCCTCTGATTTGGTGGCCGGGGTCGATCAGCCTCTGATTTGGAGGCCGGGGTGGCTCAGCCTCCGATTTGGAGGCCGGGGTGACTCAGCCTCCAAATTGGAGGCCGGGGTGGCTCAGCCTCTGATTTGGAGGCCGGGGTGGCTCAGCCTCCGATTTGGAGGCCGGGGTGGCTCAGCCTCCGATTTGGAGGCAGGGGTGACTCAGCCTCCGATTTGGAGGCCGGGGTGGCTCAGCCTCCGATTGGAGGTCGGGGTGGCTCAGCCTCCGATTTAGAGGCCGGGGTCGATCAGTCTCCGATTTGGAGGCCGGGGTCGATCAGCCTCCGATTTGGAGGCCGGGGTGGCTCAGCCTCCGATTTGGTGGCCGGGGTCGATCAGCCTCCGATTTGGAGGCCGGGGTCGATCAGCCTCCGATTTGGAGGCCGGGGTCGATCAGCCTCCGATTTGGAGGCCGGGGTCGATCAGCCTCCGATTTGGAGGCCGGGGTCGATCAGCCTCCGATTTGGAGGCCGGGGTCGATCAGCCTCCGATTTGGAGGCCGGGGTCGATCAGCCTCCGATTGGGAGGCCGGGGTCGAACAGCCTCCGATTGGGAGGCCGGGGTCGATCAGCCTCCGATTGGGAGGCCGGGGTCGATCAGCCTCCGATTGGGAGGCCGGGGTCGATCAGCCTCCGATTGGGAGGCCGGGGTCGATCAGCCTCCGATTTGGAGGCCGGGGTGGCTCAGCCTCCGATTTGGAGGCTGGGGTCGAGCAGCCTCCGATTTGGAGGCCGGGGTCGATCAGCCTCCGATTTGGAGGCAGGGGTCGATCAGCCTCTGATTTGGAGGCCGGGGTCGATCAGCCTCCGATTTGGAGGCCGGGGTGGCTCAGCCTCCGATTTGGAGGCCGGGGTGGCTCAGCCTCCGATTTGGAGGCCGGGGTGGCTCAGCCTCCGATTTGGAGGCCGGGGTGGCTCAGCCTCCGATTTGGAGGCCGGGGTGGCTCAGCCTCTGATTTGGAGGCCGGGGTTGATCAGACTCCGATTTGGAGGCAGGGGTCGATCAGCCTCTGATTTGGAGGCCGGGGTGGCTCAGCCTCTGATTTGGAGGCCAGGGTGGCTCAGACTCCGATTTTGATGCCGGGTTCATTCAGCCTCCGATTTGGAGCCTGGGGTCACTCAGCTTTCGATTTGGCGCGCCGACCCTTTTAGAATCACTTTGGCGCGTCATCCCTTTAAGAGCTAGTTTGGCTCACTGGGCTTCTAAATCCACTTTGGTGCACATTCTCTCTCAGGGGCATGCGTCATGTGATGAAGCTGCCCCATGTCTTAATATGGCAAAATTTTCCCATTGAAATGCATTGAGACAATGCATTCCATTGACGAGAAAAAAATGTTTCAAATGCAAATTGCTCAAAAGCTACAAATCCGATTGACACGAAAAATACTTAGCACACCACTTGTGGACGCTGGCTTCGAAACGACGTCTCAACGGAGTCTGTGCGTGTAGCGGTTCGGGCCGCATTAATTGCGGAAATCAACTGAATAAAGATAACAAAATTAACACTAGATGTGTATTTCCTGAAGGAAGTACAGATAGTGGTTTGAAATGGTGCCCGGGCTGCCCCTTTAAGAGAGACTTGCCTGCTGCCCCTGCAAGACTTTCAACTCAGGATACGATTTAACTGTGGGTGCCTCTCAGGGGCCACTTTGGCCTCATGGTCTGATTTTGTGGGTGGGGCCCCTCAGGGCCTGATTTTGTGGGTGGGGCCCCTTAGGGTCCGATTTTTTTGGGTGGGGCCTCTCAGGGTCCGATTTTGTGGCCGGGGCCACTCAGGGTCCGATTTGGTGGCCAGGGCCCCTCAGGGTCCGATTTGGTGTCCGGGGCCCCTCAGGGTCTGATTTGGTGGCCTGGGCTCCTCTGGGTTTGAATTGGTGGCCGGGATCCCTCAGGGTCCAATTTTGCGGGTGTGGCCCCTCAGGGTCCGATTTTGTGGGTGTGGCCCCTTAGGGTCTGATTTTGAGGGTGGGGCTCCTCAGGGTCCGATTTTGTGGGTGGGTCTCATCAGGGTCCGTTTTGTGGTTGGGGCCCCTCAGGGTCCGAATTTGTGGGTGGGGCCCCTCAGGGTCCTATTTTGTGGCCGGAACCCTTCAGGGTCCAATTTTGTGGCCAGGGCCTTTCATGGTATGATTTTGTGGGTGGGGCCCATCAGGGTCCGATTTTGTGGTTGGGGCTCCTCAGGATCCGATTTTGTGGCCGGGGCCCGTCAGGGTCCAATTTGGTGGGCGTGGCCCCTCAGGGTTCGATTTTGTGGTTGGGGCCCGTCAGGATCCGAATTGGTGGGCGGGGACCCTCAGGGTCCGATTTTGTGGTTGGGGCCCCTCAGGGTCCGATTTTGTGGCCGAGGCACCTCAGGGTCCGATTTTGTGGGTGGGGCCCCTTAGGGCCCGATTTTGTGGTTGGGGCTCCTCAGTGTCTGATTTGGTGGGCGAGGCCACTCTGGGTCAGATTTGGTGGGCGAGGCCACTCCAGTCCGATTTGGTGGGCGGGGCCACTCTGAGTCCAATTTGGTGGGCGGGGCCACTCTGGGTCCAATTTGGTGGGCGGGGCCCCACAGAGTCCGATTTGGTGGGCAGGGCCACTCTAGGTCCTATTTGCAGGCCGGGGTCAATCAGCCTCAAAATTTGAGCTTTTGGTCACTCAGCTTTCGATTTGGCGCGCCAGCCCTTTAAGACTCATTTTGGTGCGTCGGTCCTGTGGGGTCATGTAAAGTTCGTAGACGTTGGCATAGTAATTGTGTCTTCCTGCGCATATCAATGAGCTTAACTGACATTTGAATCGCCTCACGACTGCCGCATGCTTTCCCTATGGCAAAATTTTCCAATTGAAATGCATTGAGACAGTGCATTCCAATGACAGGAAAATGTTTATTCAAACACAAATTGCGCAAAAACTATAAATCTGATCAACATGAAAAATACTTAGCACACCTCTCGTGAACGCTGGCTTCGAAACGACACCTCAACGGAATCTGTGCGTGTAGCGGTTCGGGCCGCATTAATTGCGGAAATCAACTGAATAGTAATAATAATACTAGATGTGTATTTCCTGAAGGAAGTACAGATAGTGGTTTGAAATGGTGCCCGGGCTGCCCCTTTAACAGAGACTTGCCTGCTGCATCTGCAAGACTTTCAACTCAGTATCCGTTTTAACTGTGGGTGCCTCTCAGGGGTCACTTTGGCCTGTGGGGCCCCTCAGGGTCTGATTTGGTGGGCAGGGCCCCTCAGGGTCCGATTTGGATAGCGGGGCCCCTCAGGGTCTGATTCGGTGGGCGGGACCCCTCAGGGTCCAATTTGGTGGGCGGGGCCCCTTAAGGTCCAATTTGGTGGTCGGGGGGGGTCCCTCAGGGTCTGATTTTGTGGTTGGGGCCCCTCAGGGTCCGATTTTGTGGGTGGGGCCCCTCAGGGTCCGATTTTGTGGCCTGGGCCCCTCAGGGTCTGATTTTGTGGGTGGTGCCCCTCAGGGTCCGATTTGGTGGGCGGGGCCACTCTGGGTCCGATTTGGAGGCCAGGGTGGCTCAGCCTCCTTTTTGTAGGCCAGGGTAGATCAGCCTCCGATTTGGAGCCTGGGGTCACTCAGCTTTCGATTTGGCGCCCAGGCCCTTTAAGACTCATTTTGGTGCGCCGGCCCTTTAAGAATCACTTAGGCGTGTTTGCCCTTTAAGAGCTAGTTTGGCACACTGGGCTTCTAAATCCACTTTGTCGCACATTCTCTCTCAAGGGCATGCATCATGTGATGAAGCTAGATTTGAATGTGTGCTTTGGGTTTCTCTTTAAGAGCTTATATTATCTGCCAGAAACTGTGTCCTGGGGGCGTCATGTGACGTTCGTAGGCGTTGGCATAGTAACTGCGTCTGCCTGTGCATATCAATGAGCCATTTGAATCGCCTCAGGGCAAGTTTTACCTTCCCATTGAAAAGCATTGAGACAGTGCATTCCAATGACGGGAAAAAAAAATTTCAAACGCAAATTGCGCAAAAACTACAAATCCGATCGACACGAAAAATACTTAGCACACCTCTTGTGGACGCTGGCTTTGAAACGACACCTCAACGGAGTCTGTGCTTGTAGCGGTTCGGGCCGCATTAATTGCGGAAATCAACTGAATAATAAGAATAAGTTAGCAGCATTCGGATTACAACATTAATACTAGATGTGTATTTCCTGAAGGAAGTACAGATAGTGGTTTGAAATGGTGCCCGGGCTGCCCCTTTAAGAGAGACTTGCCTGCTGCCCCTGCAAGACTTTCATCTCAGGATACGATTTAACTGTGGGTGCCTCTCAGGGGCCAATTTGGCATCATGGTCTGATTTTGTGGGTGGGGCCCCTCAGGGCCTGATTTTGTGGGTGGGGCCCCTCAGGGTCCGATTTTGTGGTTGGGTCCCCTCAGGGTCCGATTTTGTGGTTGGGTCCCCTCAGGGTCCGATTTTGTGGCCGTGGCCCCTCAGGGTCCGATTTTGTGGCCAGGGCCCCTCTGGGTCCGATTTTGTGGCAGGGGACCCTCTGGGTCCGATTTTGTGGGTGGGGCCCCTCTGGGTCCAATTTGGTGGGCGGGACCACTCTGGGTCCAATTTGGTGGGCGGGGCCTCTCAGGGTCCGATTTTGTGGTTGGGTCCCCTCAGGGTCCGATTTTGTGGTTGGGGCCCCTCAGGGTCCGATTTTGTGGCCGGGGCCTATCAGGGTCCAATTTTGTGACTGGGGCCCATCAGGGTCCGATTTTGTGGCCGCGGCCCCTCAGGGTCTGATTTTGTGGCAGGGGCCCCTCTGGGTCCGATTTTGTGGGCGGAGCCCCTCTGGGTCCAATTTAGTGGGCGGGGCCTCTCAGGGTCCGATTTGGTGGGCAGGGCCCCACAGGGTCCGATTTGGTGGGCGGGGCCACTCTGGGTAAGATTTGGAGGCTGGGGTCACTCAGCCTCCAATTTGGAGGCCGGAGTCGTTGAGCTTCCGATTTGGAGGCCGAGGTCAAAGAGCCTCTGATTTAGAGGCCGGGGTCGATAAGCCTCCGATTTGGAGGCCGGGGTGGCTCAGCCTCCGATTTGGAGGCCGGGGTGGCTCAGCCTCCGATTTGGAGGCTGGGGTGGATCAGCCTCCGATTTGGAGGCCGGGGTGGCTCAGCCTCCGATTTGGAGGCCGGGGTGGCTCAGCCTCCGATTTGGAGGCCAGGGTCGCTCAGCCTCCGATTTGGAGGCCGGGGTCGCTCAGCCTCCGATTTGGAGGCCGGGGTCGCTCAGCCTCCGATTTGGAGGCCGGGGTGGATCAGCCTCCGATTTGGAGGCCGGGGTCGATCAGCCTCCGATTTGGAGGCCGGGGTGGCTCAGCCTCCGATTTGGAGGCCGAGGTGGCTCAGCCTCCGATTTGGAGGCCGGGGTGGCTCAGCCTCCGATTTGGAGGCCGGGGTGGCTCAGCCTCCGATTTGGAGGCCGAGGTGGCTCAGCCTCCGATTTGGAGGCCGGGGTGGCTCAGCCTCCGATTTGGAGGCAGGGGTGGCTCAACCTCCGATTTGGAGGCCGGGGTGGATCAGCCTCCGATTTGGAGGCCGGGGTGGATCAGCCTCCGATTTGGAGGCCGGGGTGGCTCAGCCTCCGATTTGGAGGCCGGGGTGGCTCAGCCTCTGATTTGGAGGCCGGGGTGGATCAGCGTCCGATTTGGAGGCCGGGTGGCTCAGCGTCCGATTTGGAGGCCGGGGTGGCTCAGCGTCCGATTTGGAGGCCGGGGTGGCTCAGTCTCCGATTTGGTGTGTCGGCCCTTTAAGACTCATTTGGGTGCGCTGGCCCTTTAACAATCACTTTGGCGCGTTGGCCCTTTAAGAGCTAGTTTGGCTCACTGGGCTTCTTTTAAATCCACTTTGGCGCACACATTCTCTCTCAGGGGCATGTGTCATGTGATGAAGCTATATTTGCATTTGTGCTGTGGGTTTCGCTTTAAGAGCTGATATTATGTGGCAGAGGCTCTGTGCTGGGGTTCAGGTGAAGTTCGTAGGCGTTGGCATAGTAACTGGGTATGCCTGCGCATATCAATGAGCTCAACTGTCATTTCAATCGCCTCAGGGCACGTTTTGCCATTTCCTATTGAAAAGCATTGGAGACAGTGCATTCCAATCACGGGAAAAAAAATTTTCAAACGCAAATTGCGCAAAAACTACAAATCCGATCGACACGAAAAATACTTAGCACACGTCTCATGGACGCTGGCTTCGAAACGACACCTCAACGGAGTCTGTGCGTGTAGCGGTTCGGGCCGCATTAATTGCGGAAATCAACTTAATAATAATAAGAAGAAGAATAAGTTAGCAGCGTTCGGACTAGATGTGTATTTCCTGAAGGAAGTACAGATAGTGGTTTGAAATGCTGCCCAGGCTGCCCCTTTAAGAGAGACTTGCCTGCTGCACCTGCAAGACTTTCAACTCAGGATCCGTTTTAACTGTGGGTGCCTCTCAGGGGCCACTTTGGCCTCAGGGTCCGATTTTGTGGGTGGGGCCCCTCAGGGTCCGATTTGGTGGGTGGGGCCCCTCTGGGTCCGATTTGGTGAGCGGGGCCCCTCAGGGTCCGATTTAGTGAGCGGGGCCCCTCAAGGTCCGATTTTGTGGTTGGGGCATTTCAGAATCCGATTTAGTGGGCGGGGCCCCTCAGGGTTCGATTTGGTGGGCAGGGCCCCTCAGGGTCCGATTTTGTGGCCGGGTCCCCTCAGGGTCTGGATTTGTGGGTGGGGCCCCTCAGGGTCCGATTTTGTGGGTGGGGCCCCTCAGAGTCCGATTTTGTGGGTGGGGCCCCTCAGGATCTGATTTTGTGGCCGGGGTCCCTCAGGGTCCGATTTTGTGGCCGGGGCCCTGAGGGTCCAATTTTGTGGGTGGGGCCCCTCAGGGTCCGATTTTGTGGGTGGGGCCCCTCAGGATCCGATTTTGTGGTTGGGACCCCTCAGGGTTCAATTTTGTAGGTGGGGTCCCTCAGGGTCCGATTTTGTGGCCGGGGCCCCTCAGGGTCCGATTTTGTGGCCGGGGCCCATTAGGGTCCGATTTTGTGGTTGGGGCCCCTCAGGGTCCGATTTTGTGGGTAGGGCCCCTCAGGGTCCGATTTTGTGAGTGGAGCTCCCTGGGTCCATTTTGGTGGGCGGGGCCACTCTGGGTCCGATTTAGTGGGCGGTGCCCCTCATGGTCCGATTTGGTGGGCGGGGCCCCTCATGGTCCGATTTTGTGAGTGGAGCCCCCTGGTTCCATTTTGGTAGGCGGGGCCCCCCTGGGTCTGATTTGGTGGGCGGGGCCCCTCTGGGTCCGATTTGGTGGGCGGGGCCCTTCAGGGTCCGATTTGGTGGGCGGGGACCCTCTGGGTCCGATTTGGTGGGCTGGGCCCTTCAGGGTCCGATTTGGTGGGCGGGGTCAATCTGGGTCCGATTTGGTGGGCGGGGCTCCTCAGGTTCCGATTTGGTGGGCGGGGCCCCTCAGGGTCCGATTTGATGGGCGGGGCCACTTTGGGTCCGATTTGATGGGCGGGGCCCTTCAGGGTCCGATTTGGTGGGCGGGGTCACTCTGGGTCCGATTTGGTGGGCGGGGCTTCTCAGGGTCTGATTTGGTGGGTGGGGCTCCTCAGGGTCCGATTTGGTGGACGGGGCCCCTCAGGGTCTGATTTGGTGGTTGGGGCCCCTCAGGGTCTGATTTTGTGGCTGGGGCCCCTTAGAGTCCGATTTTGTGGCTGGGGCCCCTCAGGGTCTGATTTTGTGGGTGGGGCCCCTCAGGGTCTAAATTGGTGGGCGGGGCCACTCTGGGTCTGATTTTGTGGCTGGGGTCCCTCAGGGTCTGATTTTGTGGGTGGGGCCCCTCAGGGTCCGATTTTGTGACCGGGGCCCCTCTGGGTCCGATTTTGTGGCCGGGGTCTCTCAGGGTCCGATTTTGTGGCTGGGGCCCCTCAGGGTCTGGATTTGTGGGTGGGGCCCATCCGGGTCAGATTTTGTGGGTGGGGCCCCTCAGGGTCCGATTTTGTGGCTGGGGCCCCTCATGGTCTGATTTTGTGGCTGTGGCCCCTCAGGGTCTGATTTTGAGGGTGGGGCCCCTCAGGGTCTAATTTGGTGGGCGGGGCCCCTCAGGGTCCGATTTTGTGGGTGGTGCCCCTCAGGGTCTCATTTTGTGGGTGGGGCCCCTCAGGGTCCGATTTTGTGGCTGGGTCCCCTCAGGGTCTGATTTTGTGGCTGGGGCCCATCAGGGTCCGATTTTGTGACTGGGGCCCCACAGGGTCTGATTTTGTGGGTGTGGCCCCTCAGGGTCCGATTTTGTGGCTGGGGTCCCTCAGGGTCTGATTTTGTGGGTGAGGCCCCTCAGGGTCCAATTTTGTGGCCGGGGCCCCTTAGGGTCTGATTTTGTGACTGAGGCCCCTCTGGGTTCGATTTTGTGGCCGGGGTCTCTCTGGGTCCGATTTTGTGGGTGGGGCCCCTCAGCGACCGATTTTGATGGTGGGGCCCCTCAGGGTCTAATTTGGTGGGCGGGGCCCCTCAGGGTCCGATTTTGTGGGTGGGGTCCCTCATGGTCTGATTTTGTTGGTGGGGCCCCTCAGGTTCTGATTTTGTGGTTGGGGCCCCTCCGGTTCTGATTTTGTGGCTGGGGTCCCGCAGGGTCTGATTTTGTGGGTGGGGCCCCTCAGGGTCCGATTTTGTGACTGGGGCCCCTCAGGGTCTGATTTTGTGGTTGGGGCCCCTCAGGGTCCGATTTTGTGGCCGGGGTCTCTCAGGGTCCGATTTTGTGGCCGGGTCCCCTCAGGGTCTGGATTTGTGGGTGGGGCCCCTCAGGGTCCGATTTTGTGGGTGGGGCCCCTCAGAGTCCGATTTTGTGGGTGGGGCCCCTCAGAGTCCGATTTTGTGGCTGGGGCCCCTCAGGGTCTGATTTTGTGGCTGGGGCCCCTCAGGGTCTAATTTGGTGGGCGGGGCCCCTCAGGGTCTGATTTTGTGGATGGGGCCCCTCATGGTCCGATTTCGTGACCTGGGCCCCTTAGGGTCTGATTTTGTGACTGGGGCCCCTCTAGGTTCGATTTTGTGGACGGGGTCTCTCAGGGTCCGATTTTGTGGTTGGGGCCCCTCAGGGTCTGATTTTGTGGCCGGGCCCACTCAGGGTCCGATTTTGTCGGTGGGGCCCCTTAGGGTCTGATTTTGTGGGTTGAGCCCCCTGGGTCCATTTTGGTGGGCGGTGCCCCTCATGGTCCGATTTAGTGGGCGGTGCCCCTCATGGTCTGATTTGGTGGGCGGGTCCCCTTATGGTCCGATTTGGTGGGCGGGGCCCCCTGGGACCGATTTGGTGGGCGGGGCCCCTATGGGTCCAATTTGGTGGGCGGGGCCCTTCAGGGTCCGATTTGGTGGGCGGGGCACCTCTGGGTCCGATTTGGTGGGCGGGGCCCTTCAGGGTCTGATTTGGTGGGCGGGGTCAATTTGGGTCCGATTTGGTGGGCGGGGCTCCTCGGGGTCCGATTTGGTGGGCGGGGTCAATATGGGTCCGATTTGGTGGGCGGGGCTCCTCAGGTTCCGATTTGGTGGGCGGGGCCCCTCAGGTTCCGATTTGGTGGGCGGGGCCCCTCAGGGTCCGATTCGATGGGCGGGGCCCCTCTGGGTCCGATTTGGTAGGCGGGGCCACTCTGGGTCCGATTTGATCGGCGGGGCCCTTCAGGGTTCGATTTGGTGGGCGGGGTCACTCTGGGTCCGATTTGGTGGGCGGGGCTTCTCAGGGTCTGATTTGGTGGGCGGGGCTCCTCAGGGTCCTATTTGGTGGACGGGGCCCTTCAGGGTCCGATTTGGTGGGCGGGGTCACTCTGGGTCCGATTTGGTGGGCGGGGCTTCTCAGGGTCTGATTTGGTGGGCGGGGCTCCTCAGGGTCCGATTTGGTGGACGGGGCCCTTCAGGGTCCGATTTGGTGGTCGGGGCCACTCGGAGTCTGATTTGGTGGACGGGGCCCTTCAGGGTCCGATTTGGTGGGCGGGGCCACTCGGAGTATGATTTGGTATGCGGGGCCTCTCAGGATCCGATTTGGTGGGCTGTGCTACTCTGGGTCTGATTTTTTGAGCGGGGCCACACTGGGTCCGATTTGGAGGCCAGGGTGGCTCAGCCTCCGATTTGGAGGCCGGGGTGGTTCAGCCTACGATTTGGAGGCCGGGGTGGCTCAGCCTCCGATTTGGAGGACGGGGTCACTCAGCTTTCGATTTGGCGCGCCGGCCCTTTAAGACTCATTTCGGTGCGCTGGCCCTTTAAGAATCACTGTGGCACGTCGGCCCTTTAAGAGCCAGGGTGGCTCACTGGGTTTCTAAATCCACTTTGTCGCACATTCTATCTCAGGGGCATGTGTCATGTGATGAAGCTAGATTTGCATTTGTGCTGTGGGTTTCACTTTAAGAGCTGATATTATGTGGCAGAATCTCTGTCCTTGGGATGTCATGTGACGTTCGTAGGCGTTGGCATAGTAACTGGGTCTGCCTGCGCATATCAATGAGCTCAACTGCCATTTCAATCGCCTCAGGGCATGTTTTGCCATTACCCATTGAAAAGCATTGGAGCAAATTGCGCAAAAACTACAAGTCCGATCGACACGAAAAATACTTAGCACACCTCTCATGGACGCTGGCTTCGAAACAACACCTCAACGGCGTCTGTGCGTGTAGCGGTTCGGGCTGTATTAATTGTGGAAATCAACTTAATAATAATAAGAAGAATAAGTTAGCAGAGTTCGGATTACAATATAGTGGTTTTTTCAAACCACTATAACTAGATGTGTATTTCCTGAAGGAAGTACAAATAGTGGTTTGAAATGGTGCCCGGGCTGCCCCTTTAAGAGAGACTTGCCTGCTGCCCCTGCAAGACTTTCAAGTCAGGATACGATTTAACTGTGGGTGCCTCAGGGTCTGATTTTGTGGGTGGGGCCCCTCAGGGCCTGATTTTGTGGGTGGGGCCCCTCAGGGTCCGATTTTGTGGGTGGGGCCCCTCAGGGTCCGATTTTGTGGCCGGGGCCCCTCAGGGTCCGATTTGGTGGCCGGGGCCCCTCAGGGTCCGATTTGGTGGCCGGGGCCCCTCAGGGTCCGATTTGGTGGGTGGGGCCCCTCAAGGTCCGATTTTGTGGCTGGGGCCCCTCAGGGTCCGATTTTGTGGCCGGGGCCACTCAGGATCCGATTTTTGTGGCTGGAACCCCTCAGGGTCCAATTTTGTGGGTGGGGCCCCTCAGGGTCCAATTTTGTCGCCGGGGGCCATCAGGGTCCGATTTTGTGGGTGGGGCCTCTCAGGGTCCGATTTGGTGGGCGGGGCCCCTCAGGGTCCAATTTGGTGGGCAGGGCCCTTCAGGGTCCGATTTTGTGGGCTGGGCCCCTCAGGGTCCGATTTTGTGGCCGGGGCCCCTCAGGGTCCGATTTTGTGTCAGGGGCCCCTCAGAGTCCGATTTTGTGGTTGGGTCCCCTCAGGGTTCGATTTTGTGGTTGGGGCCCCTCAGGGTCCGATTTTGTGGCCGCGGCCCCTCAGGGTCCGATTTTGTGGCCGCGGCCCCTCAGGGTCCGATTTTGTGGGCGGGACCACTCAGGGTCCAATTTGGTGGGCGGGACCACTCTGGGTCGAATTTGGTGGGTGGGGCCTCTCAGGGTCCGATTTGGTGGGCGGGACCACTCAGGGTCCAATTTGGTGGGCGGGACCACTCTGGGTCGAATTTGGTGGGTGGGGCCTCTCAGGGTCCGATTTTGTGGTTGGGTCCCCTCAGGGTCCGATTTTGTGGCCGGGGCCTATCAGGGTCCAATTTTGTGACCGGGGCCCATCAGGGTCCGATTTTGTGGCCGCGGCCCCTCAGGGTCTGATTTTGTGGCAAGGGCCCCTCTGGGTCTGATTTTGTGGGCGGAGCCCCACTGGGTCCAATTTGGTGGGCGGGACCACTCTGGGTCCAATTTGGTGGGCGGGACCACTCTGGGTCCAATTTGGTGGGCGGGGCCTCTCAGGGTCCAATTTGGTGGGCGGGGCCCCACAGGGTCCGATTTGGTGGGCGGGGCCCCTCAGGGTCCGATTTGGTGGGCAGGGCCATTCTGGGTCTGATTTGGTTGGTGGGGCCACTCTGGGTAAGATTTGGAGGCTGGGGTCGCTCAGCCTCCAATTTGGAGGCCGGGGTCGTTGAGCTTCCGATTTGGAGGCCGAGGTCAAAGAGCCTCAGATTTGGAGGCAGGGGTCAATGAGCTTCCGATTTGGAGGCCGGGGTCGATGAGCCTCCGATTTGGAGGCCGGGGTGGCTCAGCCTCCGATTTGGAGGCCGGGGTCGATCAGCATCCGATTTGGAGGCCGGGGTGGCTCAGCCTCCGATTTGGAGGCCGGGGTGGCTCAGCCACCGATTTGGAGGCCGGGGTGGCTCAGCCTCCGATTTGGAGGCCGGGGTGGCTCAGCCTCCGATTTGGAGGCCGGGGTGGATCAGCCTCCGATTTGGAGGCCGGGGTGGATCAGCCTCCGATTTGGAGGCTGGGGTGGCTCAGCCTCCGATTTGGAGGCCTGGGTCGATCAGCCTCCGATTTGGAGGCCGGGGTGGATCAGGCTCCGATTTGGAGGCCGGGGTGGATCAGCCTCCGATTTGAAGGCCGGGGTGGCTCAGTCTCCGATTTGGTGTGTCGGCCCTTTAAGACTCATTTGGGTGCGCTGGCCCTTTAACAATCACTTTGGCGCGTTGGCCCTTTAAGAGCTAGTTTGGCTCACTGGGCTTCTTTTAAATCCACTTTGGCGCACACATTCTCTCTCAGGGGCATGTGTCATGTGATGAAGCTAGATTTGCATTTGTGCTGTGGGTTTCGCTTTAAGAGCTGATATTATGTGGCAGAGGCTCTGAGCTGGGGTTCAAGTGAAGTTCGTAGGCGTTGGCATAGTAACTGGGTCTGCCTGCGCATATCAATGAGCTCAACTGTCATTTCAATCGCCTCAGGGCACGTTTTGCCATTTCCTATTGAAAAGCATTGGAGACAGTGCATTCCAATGACGGGAAAAAAAATTTTCAAACGCAAATTGCGCAAAAAGTACAAATCCGATCGACACGAAAAATACTTAGCACACCTCTCATGAACGCTGACTTCGAAACGACACCTCAACGGAGTCTGTGCGTGTAGCGGTTCGGGCCGCATTAATTGCGGAAATCAACTTAATAATAATAATAAGAAGAATAAGTTAGCAGCGTTCGGATTACAATATAGTGGTTTTTTCAAACCACTATAACTAGATGTGTATTTCCTGAAGGAAGTACAGATAGTGGTTTGAAATGGTGCCCAGGCTGCCTCTTTAAGAGAGACTTGTTTGCTTCCCCTGCAAGACTTTCAACTCAGGATCCGTTTTAAGTGTGGGTGCCTCTCAGGGGCCACTTTGGCCTCAGGGTCTGATTTGGAGGGTGGGGCCCCTCAGGATACGATTCGGTGGCCAGGGCTCCTCAGGGTTTGAATTGGTGGCTGGGATCCCACAGGGTCCAATTTTGTGGGTGTTGCCCGTAAGGGTCCGATTTTGTGGGTGTGGCCCCACAGGGTCCGATTTTGTAGGTGGGGCCCCTCAGGGTGCAATTTTATGGGTGGGTCCCCTCAGGGTGTGATTTTGTGGGTGGGGCCCCTCAGGGTGCGATTTTGTGGGTGGGGCCCCTCAGGGTGCGATTTTGTGGGTGGGGCCCCTCAGGGTCCAATTTTGTGGCCGGGGTCCCTCAGGGTCTGATTTTGTGGTTGGGGCCCCTCAGGGTCTGATTTTGTGGGTGGGGCCCCTCAGGGTCCGATTTTGTGGGAGGGGACCATCAGGGTCCGATTTTGTGGCCCGGGCCCCTCAGGGTCCGATTTTGTGGGTGGGGCCGCTCTGAGTCCGATTTGGTGGGCGGGGCCACTCTTGGTCCGATTTCGAGGCCAGAGTGGCTCAGCCTCCGATTTGTAGGCCATGGTCGATCAGCCTCCGATTTGGAGCCTGGGGTCACTCAGCTTTCGATTTGGCGCGCCGGCCCTTTAAGAATCACTTAGGCGCATCGGCCCTTTAAGAGCCAGTTTGGTGTACTGGGCTTCTAAATCCACTTTGGCACACATTATCTTTCAGGGGCATGCATCATGTGATGAAGGTTGATTTGCATTTGTGCTTTGGGTTTCGCTTTAAGAGCTGAAATTATCTGCCAGAAACGCTGTCTCAGAGAGGTCATGTGAAGTTCTTAGGCGTTGGCATAGTAACTAGGTGTGCCTGCGCATATCAATGAGCTTAACTGCCACCTCACGACTGCCCCATGTTTTCCCTATGGCAACATTTTCCCATTAAAATGCATTGAGACAGTGCATTCCAATGACAGGAAAATGTTTTTTCAAACGCAAATTGCACAAAAACTACAAATCCAATGGACATGAAAAATACTTAGCACACCTCTCGTGGACACTGGCTTCGAAACAACGCCTCAATGAGGACTGTGCGTGTACCGGTTCGGGTCGCATTAATTGCGGAAATCAACTGAATAGTAATAATAATACTAGATGTGTATTTCCTGAAGGAAGTACAGATAGTGGTTTGAAATGGTGCCTGGGCTGCCCCTTTAAGAGAGACTTGGCTGCTGCCCCTGCAAGACTTTCAACTCAGTATCCGTTTTAAATGTGGGTGCCTCTCAGGGGCCACTTTGGCCTCAGGGTCTGATTTGGTGGGTGGGGCCCCTCAGGATCCGATTCAGTGGCCTGGGCTCCTCAGGATTTGAATTAGTGGCCGGGATTCCTCAGGGTCCAATTTTGTGGGTGGGGCCCCTCAGGGTCTGATTTTGTGGGTGTGGCCTCTCAGGGTCCGATTTTGTGGGTGTGGACCCTCAGGGTCCGATTTTGTGGGTGGGTCCCCTCAGGGTCCGATTTTATGGGTGGGGCCCCTCAGGGTCCGATTTTGTGGGTGGGGCCCCTCATGGTCTGATTTTGTGGGTGGGGCCCCTCAGGGTACGATTTTGTGGCCGGGGCCCCTCAGGGTACGATTTTATGGCCGGGGCCCCTCAGGGTACGATTTTATGGCCGGGGCCCCTCAGGGTCTGATTTTGTGGGTGGGGCCCCTCAGGGCCTGATTTTGTGGCCAGGACCCCTCAGGGTCCGATTTTGTGGCCGGGGCCCCTCAGGCTCCGATTTTGTGGCCGGGGCCCCTCATGGTCCGATTTTGTGGCGATTTTCTTGGTTGGACCCCTCAGGGTCCGATTTTGAGGGTGGGGCCCCTCAGGGTCCGATTTTGTGGGTGGGGCCCCTCAGGGTCCGATTTTGAGGGCGGGGCCCCTCAGGGTCCGATTTTGTGGGCGGGGACCCTCAGGGTCCGATTTGGTGGGCGGGGCCACTCAGGGTCCAATTTTGTGGGTGGGGCCCCTCTGGGTTCGATTTTGTGGCCGGGGTCTCTCAGGGTCCGATATTGTGGCCGGGGCCCCTCAGGGTCCGATTTTGTGGTTGGGGCCCCTCAGGGTCCGATTTTGTGGTTGGGGACCCTCAGAGTCCAGTTTTGTGGTTGGGGGCCCTCAGGGTCCGATTTTGTGGCGGGGCCCCTCAGGGTCTGATTTTGTGGTTGGGGGCCCTCAGGGTCCGATTTTGTGGCCGGCGCCCCTCAGGGTCTGATTTCGTGTCTGGGGCCCCTCAGGGTCCGATTTTGTGGTTGGGGCCCCTCAGTGTCCGATTTTGTGGCCGGGGCCCCTCAGGGTCCGATTTTGTGGTTGGGGTCGCTCAGGGTCTGATTTTGTGACTGGGGCCCCTCAGGGTCTGATTTTGTGGTTGGGACCCCTCAGGGTCTGATTTTGTGGCCGGCACCCCGCAGGGTCCGATTTTGTGGCCGGGGCCCCTCAGGGTCCGATTTTGTGGCCGGGGCCTCTCAAGGTCCGATTTTGTGGCCGGGGCCCCTCAGGGTCCGATTTTGTGGCCGGGGTCTCTCAGGGTCCGATTTTGTGGTTGGGGCCCCTCAGGGTCCGATTTTGTGGTTGGGGGCCCTCACGGTCCGATTTTGAGTCCGGGGCCCCTCAGGGTCTGATTTCGTGGTTGGGACCCCTCAGGGTCAGATTTTGTGGCCGGGGCCCCTCAGGTTCCAATTTTGTGGCCGGGGCCCCTCAGGGTCCGATTTTGTTGGTTGGGCTCCTCAGGATCCGATTTTGAGGGTGGGGCCCCTCAGGATTTGATTTTGTGGTTGGGACCCCTCAGGGTCCGATTTTGTGGGTGGGGCCCCTCAGTGTCCGATTTTGTGGCCGGGTCTACTCAGGGTCCGATTTTGAGGGTGGGGCCCCTTAGGGTCCTATTTTGTAGTTGGGGGCCCTCAGGGTCTGATTTTGTGGGTTTGGCCCTTTAGAGTCCGATTTGGTTGGCGGAGCCCCTCAGGGTCTGATTTGGTGGGCGGGGCCTCTCAGGGTCCGATTTTTGAGGGAGGGGCAGCTCAGGGTCCGATTTTGAGGGCGGGGCCCCTGAGGGTCCGATTTTGTGGCCGGGGCCCCTCAGGGTCCGATTTTGGGGTTGGGGCCCCTCAGGGTCCGATTTTGTGGTTGGGGGCGCTCAGGGTCCAATTTTGTGGGTGGGGCCCCTCTGGGTTCGATTTTGTGGCCGGGGTCTCTCAGGGTCCGATTTTGTGGCCGGGGCCCCTCAGGGTCCGATTTTGTGGGTGGGGCCCCTCAGGGTCCGATTTTGTGGGTGGGGCCTTCACGGTCCGATTTTGTGGGTGGGGCTCCTCAGGGTCCAATTTGGTGGGCGGGGCCACTCTGGGTCTGATTTGGTGGGCGAGGCCACTCTGGGTCCGATTTCGTGGGCGGGGCCACTCTGGGTCCGATTTGGATGCCAGGGTTGCTCAGCCTCCTTTTTGTAGGCCAGGGTCTATCAGCCTCCGATTTGGAGCCTTGGGTCACTCAGCTTTCGATTTGGCACGCCGGCCCTTTAAGACTCATTTTGGTGCGCCGGCTCTTTAAGAATCACTTTGGCGCGTCGGCCCTTTAAGAGCCAGGGTGGCTCACTGGGCTTCTAAATCCACTTTGGCGCACACATTCTCTCTCAGGGGCATACGTCATGTGATGAAGCTAGATTTGCATTTGTGCCGTGGGTTTAGCTTTAAGAGCTGATATTATGTGGCAAAAGCTCTGTTCTGGAGATGTCATGTGACGTTCGTAGGCGTTGGCATAGTAACTGGGTCTGCCTGCGCATATCAATGAGCTCAACTGCCATTTCAATCGCCTCAGGGCACGTTTTAAGCTTCCCATTGAAAAGCATTGACACAGTGCATTCCAATGACGGGAAAAAAAATTTTCAAACGCAAATTGCGCAAAAACTCCAATTTTGTGGCCGGGGCCCCTCGGGGTCCGATTTTGTTGGTTGGGCTCCTCAGGATCCGATTTTGAGGGTGGGGCCCCTCAGGATTTGATTTTGTGGTTGGGACCCCTCAGGGTCCGATTTTGTGGGTGGGGCCCCTCAGTGTCCGATTTTGTGGCCGGGTCTACTCAGGGTCCGATTTTGAGGGTGGGGCCCCTTAGGGTCCTATTTTGTAGTTGGGGGCCCTCAGGGTCTGATTTTGTGGGTGGGGCCCTTTAGAGTCCGATTTGGTTGGCGGAGCCCCTCAGGGTCTGATTTGGTGGGCGGGGCCTCTCAGGGTCCGATTTTTGAGGGAGGGGCAGCTCAGGGTCCGATTTTGAGGGCGGGGCCCCTGAGGGTCCGATTTTGTGGCCGGGGCCCCTCAGGGTCCGATTTTGGGGTTGGGGCCCCTCAGGGTCCGATTTTGTGGTTGGGGGCGCTCAGGGTCCAATTTTGTGGGTGGGGCCCCTCTGGGTTCGATTTTGTGGCCGGGGTCTCTCAGGGTCCGATTTTGTGGCCGGGGCCCCTCAGGGTCCGATTTTGTGGGTGGGGCCCCTCAGGGTCCGATTTTGTGGGTGGGGCCTTCACGGTCCGATTTTGTGGGTGGGGCTCCTCAGGGTCCAATTTGGTGGGCGGGGCCACTCTGGGTCTGATTTGGTGGGCGAGGCCACTCTGGGTCCGATTTCGTGGGCGGGGCCACTCTGGGTCCGATTTGGATGCCAGGGTTGCTCAGCCTCCTTTTTGTAGGCCAGGGTCTATCAGCCTCCGATTTGGAGCCTTGGGTCACTCAGCTTTCGATTTGGCACGCCGGCCCTTTAAGACTCATTTTGGTGCGCCGGCTCTTTAAGAATCACTTTGGCGCGTCGGCCCTTTAAGAGCCAGGGTGGCTCACTGGGCTTCTAAATCCACTTTGGCGCACACATTCTCTCTCAGGGGCATACGTCATGTGATGAAGCTAGATTTGCATTTGTGCCGTGGGTTTAGCTTTAAGAGCTGATATTATGTGGCAAAAGCTCTGTTCTGGAGATGTCATGTGACGTTCGTAGGCGTTGGCATAGTAACTGGGTCTGCCTGCGCATATCAATGAGCTCAACTGCCATTTCAATCGCCTCAGGGCACGTTTTAAGCTTCCCATTGAAAAGCATTGACACAGTGCATTCCAATGACGGGAAAAAAAATTTTCAAACGCAAATTGCGCAAAAACTACAAATCCGATCGACACGAAAAATACTTAGCACACCTCTCATGGACGCTGGCTTCGAAACGACACCTCAACGGAGTCTGTGCGTGTAGCGGTTCGGGCCGCATTAATTGCGGAAATCAACTTAATAATAATAATAATAATAAGAAGAAGAATAAGTTAGCAGCGTTCAGATTACAATATAGTGGTTTTTTCAAACCACTATAACTAGATGTGTATTTCCTGAAGGAAGTACAGATAGTGGTTTGAAATGGTGCCCGGGCTGCCCCTTTAAGAGAGACTTGCCTGCTGCCCCTGCAAGACTTTCAACTCAGGATACGATTTAACTGTGGGTGCCTCTCAGGGGCCACTTTGGCCTCATGGTCTGATTTTGTGGGTGGGGCCCCTCAGGGCCTGATTTTGTGGGTGGGGCCCCTCAGGGTCCGATTTTGTGGGTGGGGCCCCTCAGGGTCCGATTTTGTGGTTGGGTCCCCTCAGGGTCCGATTTTGTGGTTGGGTCCCCTCAGGGTCCGATTTTGTGGCCGCGGCCCCTCAGGGTCCGATTTTGTGGCCGGGGCCCCTTAGGGTCCGATTTTGTGGGTGGGGCCCCTCTGGGTCCAATTTGGTGGGAGGGACCACTCTGGGTCCAATTTGGTGGGCGGGGCCTCTCAGGGTCCGATTTTGTGACTGGGGCCCATCAGGGTCCGATTTTGTGGCCGCGGCCCCTCAGGGTCTGATTTTGTGGCAGGGGCCCCTCTTGGTCTGATTTTGTGGGTAGAGCCCCTCTGGATCCAATTTGGTGGGCGGGACCACTCTGGGTCCAATTTGGTGGGCGGGACCACTCTGGGTCCGATTTGGTGGGTGGGGCCTCTCAGGGTCCGATTTGGTGGGCGGGGCCCCACAGGGTCCGATTTGGTGGGCGGGGCCAATCTGGGTAAGATTTGGAGGCTGGGGTCGCTCAGCCTCCAATTTGGAGGCCGGGGTCGTTGAGCTTCTGATTTGGAGGCCGAGGTCAAAGAGCCTCTGATTTGGAGGCCGTGGTGGCTCAGCCTCCGATTTGGAGGCCGGGGTGGCTCAGCCTCCGATTTGGAGGCCGGGGTGGCTCAGCCTCCGATTTGGAGGCCGGGGTGGCTCAGCCTCCGATTTGAAGGCCGGGGTGGCTCAGCCTCCGATTTGGAGGCCGGGGTGGCTCAGCCTCCGATTCGGAGGCCGGGGTGGATCAGCCTCCGATTCGGAGGCCGCGGTGGATCAACCTCCGATTCGGAGGCTGGGGTGGATCAGCCTCCGATTCGGAGGCCGGGGTGGATCAGCCTCCGATTCGGAGGCCGGGGTGGATCAGCCTCCGATTTGGAGGCCGAGGTGGCTCAGCCTCCGATTTGGAGGCCTGGGTCGATCAGCCTCCGATTTGGAGGCCGGGGTGGATCAGCCTCCGATTTGGAGGCCGGGGTGGATCAGCCTCCGATTTGGAGGCCGGGGTGGCTCATTGTCCGATTTGGAGGCAGGGGTGGCTCAGCCTCCGATTTGGAGGCCGGGGTGAATGAGCCTCCGATTTGGAGGCCGGGGTGGCTCAGCCTCCGATTTGGAGGCCGGGGTGGCTCAGCCTCCGATTTGGAGGCCGGGGTGGCTCAGCCTCCGATTTGGAGGCCGGGGTGGCTCAGCCTCCGATTCGGAGGCCGGGGTGGCTCAGCCTCCGATTTGGAGGCCGGGGTGGATCAGCCTCCGATTTGGAGGCCGGGGTGGCTCAGCCTCTGATTTGGAGACCTGGGTCGATCAGCCTCCGATTTGGAGGCCGAGGTGGATCAGACTCTGATTTGGAGGCCGGGGTGGATCAGCCTCCGATTTGGAGGCCGGGGTGGCTCATTGTCCGATTTGGAGGCCGGGGTGGCTCAGCCTCTGATTTGGAGGCCGGGGTGGATCAGCCTCCGATTTGGAGGCCGGGGTGGATCAGCCTCCGTTTTGGAGACCGGGGTGGATCAGCCTCCGATTTGGAGGCTGGGGTGGATCAGCCTCCGATTTGGAGGCCGGGGTGGCTCAGCCTCGGATTTGGAGGCCGGGGTGGATCACCCTCCGATTTGGAGGCCGGGGTGGATCAGCCTCCGATTTGGAGGCCGGTGTGGATCAGCCTCCGATTTGGAGGCCGGGGTGGCTCAGCCTCTGATTTGGAGGCCTGTGTCGATCAGCTTCCGATTTGGAGGCCGGGGTGGATCAGCCTTCTATTTGGAGGCCGGGGTCGATCAGCCTTCTATTTGGAGGCCGGGGTCGATCAGCCTCCGATTTGGAGGCCGGGGTGGCTCAGCCTCCGATTTGGAGGCCGGGGTGGCTCAGCCTCCGATTTGGAGGCCGGGGTGGATCAGCCTCCGATTTGGAAGCCGGGGTGGATCAGCCTCCGATTTGGAGGCCGGGGTGGATCAGCCTCCGATTTGGAAGCCGGGGTGGCTCAGCCTCCGATTTGGAGGCCGGGGTGGCTCAGCCTCCGATTTGGAGGCCGGGGTGGCTCAGCCTCCGATTTGGAGGTCGGGGTGGATCAGCCTCCGATTTGGAGGCCGGGGTGTCTCAGCCTCCGATTTGGAGGCCGGGGTGGATCAGCCTCCGATTTGGAGGCTGGGGTGGCTCAGCCTCCGATTTGGAGGCCGGGGTGGCTTAGCCTCCGATTTGGAGGCCGGGGTGGCTCAGCCTCTGATTTGGAGGCCTGGGTCGATCAGCCTCCGATTTGGAGGCCGGGGTGGATCAGGCTCTCATTTGGAGGCCGGGGTGGATCAGCCTCCGATTTTGAGGCCGGGGTGGCTCATTGTCCGATTTGGAGGCCGGGGTGGCTCAGCCTCCGATTTGGAGGCCGGGGTGGCTCAGTCTCCGATTTGGTGTGTCGGCCCTTTAAGACTCATTTGGGTGCGCTGGCCCTTTAACAATCACTTTGGCGCGTTGGCCCTTTAAGAGCTAGTTTGGCTCACTGGGCTTCTTTTAAATCCACTTTGGCGCACACATTCTCTCTCAGTGGCATGTGTCATGTGATGAAGCTAGATTTGCATTTGTGCTGTGGGTTTCGCTTTAAGAGCTGATATTATGTGGCAGAGGCTCTGTGCTGGGGTTCAAGTGAAGTTCGTAGGCGTTGGCATAGTAACTGGGTCTGCCTGCGCATATCAATGAGCTCAACTGTCATTTCAATCGCCTCAGGGCACGTTTTGCCATTTCCTATTGAAAAGCATTGGAGACAGTGCATTCCAATGACGGGAAAAAAAATTTTCAAACGCAAATTGCGCAAAAACTACAAATCCGATCGACACGAAAAATACTTAGCACACCTCTCATGGGCGCTGGCTTCGAAACGACACCTCAACGGAGTCTGTGCGTGTAGCGGTTCGGGCCGCATTAATTGCGGAAATCAACTTAATAATAATAATAATAATAAGAAGAATAAGTTAGCAGCGTTCGGATTACAATATAGTGGTTTTTTCAAACCACTATAATAATAATAACTAGATGTGTATTTCCTGAAGGAAGTACAGATAGTGGTTTGAAATGATGCCCGGTCTGCCCCTTTAAGAGAGACTTGCCTGCTGCCCCTGCAAGACTTTCAACTCAGGATCCGTTTTAAATGTGGGTGCCTCTCAGGGGCCATTTTGGCCTCAGGGTCTGATTTGGTGGGTGGGGCCCCTCAGGATCCGATTCGGTGGCCTGGGCTCCTCAGGATTTGAATTAGTTGCAGGGATTCCTCAGGGTCCAATTTTGTGGGTGTGGCCCCTCAGGGTCCAATTTTGTGGGTGTGGCCCCTCAGGGTCGGATTTTGTGGGTGTTTGCCCCTCAGGGTCCGATTTTGTGGGTGGGTCCCCTCAGGGTCCGATTTTATGGGTGGGGACCCTCAGGGTCTGATTTTGTGGGTGGGGCCCCTCATGGTCTGATTTTGTGGGTGGGGCCCCTCAGGGTATGATTTTGTGTCCGGGGCCCCTCAGGGTCCGATTTTATGGCCGGGGCCCCTCAGGGTCTGATTTTATGGCCGGGGCCCCTCAGAGTCTGATTTTGCGGGTGGGGCCTCTCAGGGTCCGATTTTGTGGGTGGGGCCCCTCAGGGTCCGATTGTGTGGCTGGGGCCCCTCAGGGTCCGATTTTGTTGATTGGGCCCCTCAAGGTCCGATTTTGAGGGTGGGGCCCCTCAGGGCTTGAATTGCTGGCCGGGATCTCTCAGGCTCCTATTTTGTGGGTGTGGCCTCTCTGGGTCTGATTTGGTGGGTGGGGCCACTATGGGTAAGATTTGGAGGCTGGGATCGCTCAGCCTCCAATTTGGAGGCCGGGGTCGTTGAGCTTCCGATTTGGAGGCCGAGGTCAAAGAGCCTCCGATTTGGAGGCCGGGGTCGATGAGCCTCCGATTTGGAGGCCGGGGTGGCTCAGCCTCAGATTTGGAGGCCGGGTTGGCTCAGCCTCCGATTTGTAGGCCGGGGTGGCTCAGCCTCCGATTTGGAGGCCGGGGTGGCTCAGCCTCCGATTTGGAGGCCGGGGTGGCTCAGCCTCCGATTTGGAGGCCGGGGTGGTTCAGCCTCCGATTTGGAGGCCGGGGTCGCTCAGCCTCCGATTTGGAGGCCGGGGTCGCTCAGCCTCCGATTTGGAGGCCGGGGTCGCTCAGCCTCCGATTTGGAGGCCGGGGTGGCTCAGCCTCCGATTTGGAGGCCGGGGTGGCTCAGCCTCCGATTTGGAGGCCGGGGTGGCTCAGCCTCCGATTTGGAGGCCGGGGTGGCTCAGCCTCCTATTTGGAGGCCGGGGTGGCTCAGCCTCTGATTTGGAGGCCGGGGTGGCTCAGCCTCTGATTTGGAGGCCGGGGTGGCTCAGCTTCCGATTTGGAGGCCGGGGTGGCTCAGCTTCCGATTTGGAGGCCGGGGTGGCTCAGCTTCCGATTTGGAGGCCGGGGTGGCTCAGCCTCCTATTTGGAGGCCGGGGTGGCTCTGCCTCCTATTTGGAGGCCGGGGTGGCTCAGCCTCCGATTTGGAGGCCTGGGTCGATCAGCCTCCGATTTGGAGGCCGGGGTGGATCAGCCTCCGATTTGGAGGCCGGGGTGGATCAGCCTCCGATTTGGAGGCCGGGGTGGATCAGCCTCCGATTTGGAGGCCGGGGTGGATCAGCCTCCGATTTGGAGGCCGGGGTGGATCAGCCTCCGATTTGGAGGTCGGGGTGGATCAGCCTCCGATTTGGAGGCCGGGGTGGATCAGCCTCCGATTTGGAGGCCGGGGTGGATCAGCGTCCGATTTGGAGGCCGGGGTGGATCAGCGTCCGATTTGGAGGCCGGGGTGGATCAGCGTCCGATTTGGAGGCCGGGGTGGATCAGCGTCCGATTTGGAGGCCGGGGTGGCTCAGCCTCGGATTTGGAGGCCGGGGTGGCTCAGCCTCCGATTTGGAGGCCGGGGTGGCTCAGTCTCCAATTTGGTGTGTCGGCCCTTTAAGACTCATTTGAGTGCGCTGGCCCTTTAACAATCACTTTGGCGCGTTGGCCCTTTAAGAGCTAGTTTGGCTCACTGGGCTTCTTTTAAATCCACTTTGTCGCACACATTCTCTCTCAGGGGCATGTGTCATGTGATGAAGCTAGATTTGCATTTGTGCTGTGGGTTTCGCTTTAAGAGCTGATATTATGTGGCAGAGGCTCTGTGCTGGGGTTCAAGTGAAGTTCGTAGGCGTTGGCATAGTAACTGGGTCTGCCTGCGCATATCAATGAGCTCAACTGTCATTTCAATCACCTCAGGGCACGTTTTGCCATTTCCTATTGAAAAGCATTGGAGACAGTGCATTCCAATGACGGGAAAAAAAATTTTCAAACGCAAATTGCGCAAAAACTACAAATCCGATCGACACGAAAAATACTTAGCACACCTCTCATGGACGCTGGCTTCGAAACGACACCTCAACGGAGTCTGTGCGTGTAGCGGTTCGGGCCGCATTAATTGCGGAAATCAACTTAATAATAATAAGAAGAATAAGTTAGCAGCGTTTGGATTACAATATAGTGGTTTTTTCAAACCACTATAACTAGATGTGTATTTCCTGAAGGAAGTACAGATAGTGGTTTGAAATGGTGCCCGGGCTGCCCCTTTAAGAGAGACTTGCCTGCTGCCCCTGCAAGACTTACAACTCAGGATCCGTTTTAACTGTGGGTGCCTCTCAGGGGCCACTTTGGCCTCAGGGTCCGATTTTGTGGCCGGCGCCCCTCAGGGTCCGATTTGGTGGGTGGGGCCCCTCAGGGTCCGATTTGGTGGCCGGGGGCCCTCAGGGTCCGATTTGGTGGCTGGGGCCCCTCAGGGTCCGATTTGGTGGCTGGGGCCCCTCAGGGTCCGATTTGGTGGTTGGGGCCTCTCAGGGTCCGATTTTGCAGCCGGAACCCCTCAGGGTCTGATTTTGTGGGTGGGGCCCCTCAGGGTCCGATTTTGTTTCGATTTTGTGGCTAGGGCCCCTCAGGGTCCGATTTTGTGGGTGGGGCCCCTCAGGGTCCGATTTGGTTTGTGGGGCCCCTCAGGGTCCGATTTTGTGGCCGGGGCCCCTCGGTCCAATTTGGTGGGCGGGGCCACTCTGGGTCCAATTTGGTGGGTGGGGCCCCTCAGGGTCCGAATTTTTGGTTGGGGCCCCTCAGGGTCCGATTTTGTGGGTGGGGCCCCTCAGGGTCCGATTTTTTGTTCGGGGTCCCTCAGGGTCCGATTTTGTGGTCGGGGCCCCTCAGGGTCCGATTTTGTGGTCGAGGCCCCTCAGGGTCCGATTTGGTGGTCGGGGCCCCTCAGGGTCCGATTTTGTGGTCGGGGCCCCTCAGGGTCAGATTTGGTGGGCGGGGCCCCTCAGGGTCCGATTTGGTGGTCGGGGCCCCTCAGGGTCTGATTTGGTGGGCGGGGCCCCTCAGGGTCCGATTTGGTGGGCGGGGCTCCTCAGGTTCCGATTTGGTGGGCGGGGCCCCTCAGTGTCCGATTTGATGGGCGGGGCCCCTCTGGGTCCGATTTGGTGGGCGGGGCCACTCTGGGTCCGATTTGATGGGCGGGGCCCTTCAGGGTCCGATTTGGTGGGTGGGGTCACTCTGGGTCCGATTTGGTGGGCGGGGCTTCTCTGGGTCTGATTTTTTGAGCGGGGCCACACTGGGTCCGATTTGGAGGCCAGGGTGGCTCAGCCTCCGATTTGAAGGCCGGGGTGGTTCAGCCTACGATTTGGAGGCCGGGGTGGCTCAGCCTCCGATTTGGAGGCCGGGGTCACTCAGCTTTCGATTTGGCGTGCCGGCCCTGTAAGACTCATTTCGGTGCGCTGTCCCTTTAAGAATCACTGTGGCACGTCGGCCCTTTAAGAGCCAGGGTGTCTCAATGGGCTTCTAAATCCACTTTGTCGCACATTCTATCTCAGGGACATGTGTTATGTGATGAAGCTAGATTTGCATTTGTGCTGTGGGTTTCACTTTAAGAGCTGATATTATGTGGCAGAAGCTCTGTCCTTGGGATGTCATGTAACGTTCGTAGGCGTTGGCATAGTAACTGGGTCTGCCTGCGCATATCAATGAGCTCAACTGCCATTTCAATCGCCTCAGGGTACGTTTTGCCATTACCCATTGAAAAGCATTGGAGACAGTGCATTCCAATGACGGGAAAAAAAATTTCAAACGCAAATTGCGCAAAAACTACAAATCCGATCGACACGAAAAATACTTAGCACACCTCTCATGGACGCTGGCTTCGAAACAACACCTCAACGGCATCTGTGCGCGTAGCGGTTCGGGCCGCATTAATTGCGGAAATCAACTTAATGATAATATTAAATAGATGTGTATTTCCTGAAGGAAGTACAGATAGTGGTTTGAAATGGTGCCCGGTCTGCCCCTTTAAGAGAGACTTGCCTGCTGCCCCTGCAAGACTTTCAACTCAGGATCCGTTTTAAATGTGGGTGCCTCTCAAGGGCCACTTTGGCCTCAGGGTCTGATTTGGTGGGTGGGGCCCCTCAGGATCCGATTCGGTGGCCTGGGCTCCTCAGGATTTGAATTAGTTGCCGGGATTCCTCAGGGTCCAATTTTGTGGGTGTGGCCCCTCAGGGTCGGATTTTGTGGGTGTTTGCCCCTCAGGGTCCGATTTTGTGGGTGGGTCCCCTCAGGGTCCGATTTTATGGGTGGGGACCCTCAGGGTCCGATTTTGTGGGTGGGGCACCTCATGGTCTGATTTTGTGGGTGGGGCCCCTCAGGGTATGATTTTGTGTCCGGGGCCCCTCAGGGTCTGATTTTATGGCCGGGGCCCCTCAGGGTCTGATTTTATGGCCGGGGCCCCTCAGGGTCTGATTTTGCGGGTGGGGCCTCTCAGGGTCCGATTTTGTGGGTGGGGCCCCTCAGGGTCCGATTTTGTTGATTGGGCCCCTCAGGGTCCGATTTTGAGGGTGGGGCCCCTCAGGGCTTGAATTGTTGGCTGGGATCTCTCAGGCTCATATTTTGTGGGTGTGGCCTCTCTGGGTCTGATTTGGTGGGTGGGGCCACTCTGGGTAAGATTTGGAGGCTGGGGTCGCTCAGCCTCCAATTTGGAGGCCGGGGTCGTTGAGCTTCCGATTTGGAGGCCGAGGTCAAAGAGCCTCCGATTTGGAGGCCGGGGTCGATGAGCTTCCGATTTGGAGGCCGGGGTCGATGAGCCTCCGATTTGGAGGCCGGGGTGGCTCAGCCTCCGATTTGGAGGCCGGGGTGGCTCAGCCTCCGATTTGGAGGCCGGGGTGGCTCAGCGTCCGATTTGGAGGCCGGGGTGGCTCAGCCTCTGATTTGGAGGCCTGGGTCGATCAGCCTCCGATTTGGAGGGCGGGGTGGATCAGCCTCCGATTTGGAGGGCGGGGTGTATCAGCCTCCGATTTGGAGGGCGGGGTGTATCAGCCTCCGATTTGGAGGCCGGGGTGGATCAGCCTCCGATTTGGAGGCCGGGGTGGCTCAGCGTCCGATTTGGAGGCCGGGATGGCTCAAACTCCGATTTGGAGGCCGGGGTGGCTCAGCCTCCAATTTGGAGGCCGGGGTGGCTCAGTCTCCGATTTGGTGTGTCGGCCCTTTAAGACTCATTTGAGTGCGCTGGCCCTTTAACAATCAATTTGGCGCGTTGGCCCTTTAAGAGCTAGTTTGGCTCACTGGGCTTCTTTTAAATCCACTTTGGCGCACACATTCTCTCTCAGGGGCATGTGTCATTTGATGAAGCTAGATTTGCATTTGTGCTGTGAGTTTCGCTTTAAGAGCTGATATTATGTGGCAGAGGCTCTGTGCTGGGGTTCAAGTGAAGTTCGTAGGCGTTGGCATAGTAACTGGGTCTGACTGCGCATATCAATGAGCTCAACTGTCATTTCAATCGCCTCAGGGCACGTTTTGCCATTTCCTATTGAAAAGCATTGGAGACAGTGCATTCCAATGACGGGAAAAAAAATTTTCAAACGCAAATTGCGCAAAAACTACAAATCCGATCGACACGAAAAATACTTAGCACACCTCTCATGGACGCTGGCTTCGAAACGACACCTCAACGGAGTCTGTGCGTGTAGCGGTTCGGGCCGCATTAATTGCGGAAATCAACTTAATAATAATAAGAAGAATAAGTTAGCAGCGTTTGGATTACAATATAGTGGTTTTTTCAAACCACTATAATAAGAAGAAGAATAAGTTAGCAGCGTTCGGATTACAATATAGTGGTTTTTTCAAACCACTATAACTAGATGTGTATTTCCTGAAGGAAGTACAGATAGTGGTTTGAAATGGTGCCTGGGCTGCCCCTTTAAGAGAGACTTGCCTGCTGCCCCTGCAAGACTTTCAACTCAGGATCCGTTTTAACTGTGAGTGCCTCTCAGGGGCCACTTTGGCCTCAGGGTCTGATTTGGTGGGTGGGGCCCCTCAGGATCTGACTCCTTGGCCTGGGCTCCTCAGGGTTTGAATTGTTGGCGGGGATCCCTCAGGCTCCGATTTTGTGGGTGTGGCCCCTCAGGGTCCGATTTTGTGGGTGTGGCCCCTCAGGGTCCGATTTTGTGGGTGGGGCCCCTCAGGGTCCGATTTTGTGAGTGGGGCCCCTCAGGGTCCGATTTTGTGTCCGGGGCCCCTCAGGGTCTGATTTTGTGGCCGGATCCCCTCAGGGTCTGATTTTGTGGGTGGTGCCTCTCAGGGTCCGATTTTGTGGCCAGGGCCTCTCCGGGTCCGATTTGGTGGCTGGGCCCCTGAGGGTCCGATTTGTTGGCTGGGCCCCTAAGGGTCCAATTTTGTGGGTGGGGCCCCTCAGGGTCCGATTTTGTAGGTGGGGCCCCTCAGGGTCTGATTTTGTGGCTGGGGCCACTCAGGGTCTGATATTGTGGGTGGGGCCCCTCAGGGTCCGATTTTGTGGTTGGGACCCCTCAGGGTCCGATTTTGTGGCCGGCACCCCTCAGGGTCCGATTTTGTGGCCGGGGCCCCACAGGGTCCGATTTTGTGTCAGGGGTCCCTCAGGGTCTGATTTTGTGGGTTCGGCCCCTCAGGGTCCGATTTTGTGGGTTGAACCCCTCGGGGTCCGATTTTGTGTCAAGGGCCCCTCAGGGTCTGATTTTGTGTCAGGGGCCCCTCAGGGTCCGATTTTGTGTCAGGGGCCCCTCAGGGTCCGATTTTGTGGTTGGGGCCCATCAGGGTCTGATTTGCTGGGTGGGGCCCCTCAGGGTCTGATTTTGTGGGTGGGGCCCCTCAGGGTCCGATTTTGTGGGTGGGGCCCCTCAGGGTCCGATTTTGTGGGTGGGGCCCCTCAGGGTCCGATTTTTTGGCCGGGGCCCCTCAGGGTCCAATTTTGTGGCAGGGGCCCCTCAGGGTCCAATTTTGTGAGCAGGGCCTCTCAGGGTCCAATTTTGTGAGCGGGGCCTCTCTGGGTCTGATTTGGTGGGCGGGGCCCCTCAGGGTCCGATTTGGTGGGCGGGGCCCCTCAGGGTCCGATTTTGTGGCCGAGGCCCCTCAGGGTCCGATTTTGTGGGTGGGGCCCCTCAGGTTCCGATTTTGTGGCCGGGGCCTCTCAGGGTCCGATTTTGTGGCCGGGGCCCCTCAGGGTCCAATTTTGTGGCAGGGGCCCCTCAGGGTCCAATTTTGTGAGCGGGGCCTCTCAGGGTCCAATTTTATGAGCGGGGCCTCTCTGGGTATGATTTGGTGGGCGGGGCCCTTCAGGGTCCGATTTGGTGGACGGGGCCCCTCAGGGTCCGATTTGGTGGGTGGGGCCCCTCAGGGTCCGATTTGGTGGGCGGGGCCCCTCAGGGTCTGATTTGGTGGCCGGGGCCCCTCAGGGACCGATTTGGTGGGCGGGGCCCTTCAGGGTCCGATTTGGTGGCTGGGCCCCTAAGGGTCCAATTTGTTGGCTGGGCCCCTAAAGGTCCGATTTTGTGGGTGGGGCCCCTCAGGGTTCGATTTTGTAGGTGGGGCCCCTCAGGGTCTGATTTTGTGGCTGGAGCCCCTCAGGGTCCAATTTTGTGGGTGGGGCCCCTCTGGGTTCGATTTTGTTGCCGGGGTTTCTCAGGGTCCGATTTTGTGGCCGGGGCCCCTCAGGGTCCGAATTTGTGGCCGGGGCCCCTCCAGGTCCGATTTTGTGGTTGGGGCCCGTTAGGGTCCGATTTTGTGGTTGGGGGCCCTCAGGGTCCGATTTTGTGGTTGGGGCCCCTCAAGGTCCAATTTTGTGGCCGGGGCCCCTCAGGGTCCGATTTTGTGGCCGGGGCCCCTCAGGGTCCGATTTTGTGGGTGGGGCCCCTCAGGGTCCGATTTTGTGGCCGGGGCCTCTCAGGGTCCAATTTTATGGTTGGGGCCCCTCAGGGTCTGATTTTTTGGCCGGGTCCACTCAAGGTCCGATTTTGTGGGTGGGGCCCCCTGGGTCCATTTTGGTGGGCGGGGCCACTCTGGGTCCGATTTGGTGGTCGGGGCCCCTCGAGGTCCGATTTGGTGGGCGGGGCCACTCTGGTGCCGATTTGGTGGGCGGTGCCACTCTGGGTCCGATTTGGTGGGCTGTGCCACTCTGGGTCCGTTTTGGTGGGCGGGGCCACTCTGGGTCTGATTTTTTTAGCGGGGCCACGCTGGGTCCGATTTGGAGGCCAGGGTGGATCAGCCTCCGATTTGGAGGTCGGGTTGGCTCAGCCTCTGATTTGGAGCCTGGGGTCACTCAGCTTTCGATTTGGCGCGCCGGCCCTTTAAGACTCATTTCGGTGAGCTGGCCCTTTAAGAATCACTTTGGCGCGTCGGCACTTTAAGAGCCAGTTTGGCTCACTGGGCTTCTAAATCCACTTTGGTGCACATTCTCTCTCAGTGGCATGCGTCATGTGATGAAGCTAGATTTGCATTTATTCTGTTGTTTTCGCTTTAAGAGCTGATATTATGTGGCAGAAGCTCTGTCCTTGGGGCGTCATGAGACATTCGTAGGCGTTGGCATAGTAACTGGGTGAGCCTGCGCATATCAATGAGCTTAACTGCCACCTCACGACTGTCCCATGTTTTCCCTATGGCAACATTTTCCCATTGAAATGCATTGAGAAAAATGTTTTTTCAAACGCAAATTGCGCAAAAACTCCAAATCCGATCTACATGAAAAATACTTAGCACACCACTCGTGGACGCTGGCTTCGAAGCGAGGCCTCAACGGAGTCTGTGCGTGTAGCGGTTCGGGCCGCATTAATTGCGGAAATCAACTGAATAGTAATAATAATACTAGATGTGTATTTCCTGAAGGAAGTACAGATAGTGGTTTGAAATGGTGCCCGGGCTGCCCCTTTAAGAGAGACTTGCCTGCTACCCCTGCAAGACTTTCAACTCATGATCCGTTTTAACTGTGAGTGCCTCTCAGGGGCCACTTTGGCCTCAGGGTCTGATTTGGTGGGTGGGGCCCCTCAGGATCTGATTCCTTGGCCTGGGCTCCTCAGGGCTTGAATTGTTGGCCGGGATCCCTCAGGCTCCTATTTTGTGGGTGTGGGCCCTCAGGGTCCGATTTTGTGGGTGTGGCCCCTCAGGGTCTGATTTTGTGGGTGTGGCCCCTCTGGGTCCGATTTTGTGGGTGGGCCCCTCAGGGTCCCATTTTGTGAGTGGGGCCCCTCAGTGTCCGATTTTGTGGCCGGGGCCCCTCAGGGTCTGATTTTGTGGCCGGGGCCCCTCAGGGTCCGATTTTGTGACTGGGGCCCATCAGGGTCCGATTTTGTGGCTGAGGCCCCTCAGGGTCTGATTTTGTGGCCGGGGCCCCTCAGGGTCTGATTTTGTGGCCGGGGCCCCTCAGGGTCCAATTTTGTGGGTGGGGCCCCTTAGGGTCTGATTTTGTGGGCGGAGCCCCTCTGGGTCCAATTTGGTGGGCGGGACCACTCTGGGTCAGTTTTGGTGGGCGGGACCACCCGGGGCCCGATTTGGTGGGCGGGGCCACTCAGGGGTCGATTTGGTGGGTGGGGCCACTCGGATTACAACATTAATACTAGATGTGTATTTCCTGAAGGAAGTACAGATAGTGGTTTGAAATGCTGCCCAGGCTGCCCCTTTAAGAGAGACTTGCCTGCTGCACCTGCAAGACTTTCAACTCAGGATCCGATTTAACTGTGGGTGCCTCTCAGGGGCCACTTTGGCCTCAGGGTCCGATTTTGTGGGTGGGGCCCTCAGAGCCCGATTTTGTGGGTGGGGAACCTCAGGGTCAGATTTGGTGGGTGGGGCCCCTCAGGGTCCGATTTGGTGGCCGGGTCCCCTCGGGGGCCGATTTGGTGGGCGGGGCCACTCGGGGGCCGATTTGGTGAGCGGGGCCACTCGGGGGCCGATTTGGTGGGCGGGGCCCCTCAGGGTCTGATTTGGTGAGTGGAGCCACTCTGGGTCCGATTTCTTGAGCGGGGCCACGCTGGGTCCGATTTGGAGGCCAGGGTCGATCAGCCTCCAATTTGGAGGCCGGGGTGGCTAAGCCTCCGATTTGGAGCCTGGGGTCACTCAGTTTTCGATTTGGCGCGCTGGCCCTTTAAGAATCACTTTGGCGCGTCGGCCGTTTTAGAGACAGGGTGGCTCACTGGGCTTCTAAATCCACTTTGGCGCACATCCTGTCTCAGGGGCATGCTTCATATGATGAGGCTACATTTGCATTTGTGCTGTGGGTTTCCCTTTAAGAGCTGATATTATGTGCCAGAAGCTCTGTCCTGGGGGCTTTATGTGACGTTCGTAGGCATTGGCATAGTAAATGGGTGTGCCTGCGCATATCAATGAGCTTTACTGCCATTTGAATTGCCTCAGGGCACATTTTAAGTTGCCCATTGAAAAGCATTGCATTCCAATGACGGGAAAAAAAAATTCAAACGCAAATTGCGCAAAAACTACAATTCCGATCTACACGAAAAATACTTAGCACACCTCTCGTGGTCGCTGGCTTCGAAACAACACCTCAATGGAGTCTATGCGTGTAGCGGTTCGGGCCGCATTAATTGCGGAAATCAACTGAATAAAAAGAAAAAGTAAGCAGCGTTCGGATTACAACATTAATACTAGATGTGTATTTCCTGAAGGAAGTACAGATAGTGGTTTGAAATGGTGCCCGGGCTGCCCCTTTAAGAGAGACTTGCCTGCTGCCCCTGCAAGACTTTCAACTCAGGATACGATTTAACTGTGGGTGCCTCTCAGGGGCCACTTTGGCCTCATGGTCTGATTTTGTGGGTGGGGCCCCTCAGGGCCTGATTTTGTGGGTGGGGCCCCTCAGGGTCCGATTTTGTGGTTGGGTCCCCTCAGGGTCCGATTTTGTGGTTGGGTCCCCTCAGGGTCCGATTTTGTGGCCGTGGCCCCTCAGGGTCCGATTTTGTGGCCGGGGCCCCTTAGGGTCCGATTTTGTGGGTGGGCCCCTCTGGGTCCAATTTGGTGGGAGGGACCACTCTGGGTCCAATTTTGTGAGCAGGGCCTCTCAGGGTCCAATTTTGTGAGCGGGGCCTCTCTGGGTCTGATTTGGTGGGCGGGGCCCCTCAGGGTCCGATTTGGTGGGCGGGGCCCCTCAGGGTCCGATTTTGTGGCCGAGGCCCCTCAGGGTCCGATTTTGTGGGTGGGGCCCCTCAGGTTCCGATTTTGTGGCCGGGGCCTCTCAGGGTCCGATTTTGTGGCCGGGGCCCCTCAGGGTCCAATTTTGTGGCAGGGGCCCCTCAGGGTCCAATTTTGTGAGCGGGGCCTCTCAGGGTCCAATTTTATGAGCGGGGCCTCTCTGGGTATGATTTGGTGGGTGGGGCCCTTCAGGGTCCGATTTGGTGGACGGGGCCCCTCAGGGTCCGATTTGGTGGGTGGGGCCCCTCAGGGTCCGATTTGGTGGGCGGGGCCCCTCAGGGTCTGATTTGGTGGCCGGGGCCCCTCAGGGACCGATTTGGTGGGCGGGGCCCTTCAGGGTCCAATTTGTTGGCTGGGCCCCTAAAGGTCCGATTTTGTGGGTGGGGCCCCTCAGGGTTCGATTTTGTAGGTGGGGCCCCTCAGGGTCTGATTTTGTGGCTGGGGCCCCTCAGGGTCCAATTTTGTGGGTGGGGCCCCTCTGGGTTCGATTTTGTTGCCGGGGTTTCTCAGGGTCCGATTTTGTGGCCGGGGCCCCTCAGGGTCCGAATTTGTGGCCGGGGCCCCTCCAGGTCCGATTTTGTGGTTGGGGCCCGTTAGGGTCCGATTTTGTGGCTGGGGCCCCTCAGGGTCCAATTTTGTGGGTGGGGCCCCTCTGGGTTCGATTTTGTTGCCGGGGTTTCTCAGGGTCCGATTTTGTGGCCGGGGCCCCTCAGGGTCCGAATTTGTGGCCGGGGCCCCTCCAGGTCCGATTTTGTGGTTGGGGCCCGTTAGGGTCCGATTTTGTGGTTGGGGGCCCTCAGGGTCCGATTTTGTGGTTGGGGCCCCTCAAGGTCCAATTTTGTGGCCGGGGCCCCTCAGGGTCCGATTTTGTGGCCGGGGCCCCTCAGGGTCCGATTTTGTGGGTGGGGCCCCTCAGGGTCCGATTTTGTGGCCGGGGCCTCTCAGGGTCCAATTTTATGGTTGGGGCCCCTCAGGGTCTGATTTTTTGGCCGGGTCCACTCAAGGTCCGATTTTGTGGGTGGGGCCCCCTGGGTCCATTTTGGTGGGCGGGGCCACTCTGGGTCCGATTTGGTGGTTGGGGCCCCTCGAGGTCCGATTTGGTGGGCGGGGCCACTCTGGTGCCGATTTGGTGGGCGGTGCCACTCTGGGTCCGATTTGGTGGGCTGTGCCACTCTGGGTCCGTTTTGGTGGGCGGGGCCACTCTGGGTCTGATTTTTTTAGCGGGGCCACGCTGGGTCCGATTTGGAGGCCAGGGTGGATCAGCCTCCGATTTGGAGGTCGGGTTGGCTCAGCCTCCGATTTGGAGCCTGGGGTCACTCAGCTTTCGATTTGGCGTGCCGGCCCTTTAAGACTCATTTCGGTGAGCTGGCCCTTTAAGAATCACTTTGGCGCGTCGGCACTTTAAGAGCCAGTTTGGCTCACTGGGCTTCTAAATCCACTTTGGTGCACATTCTCTCTCAGTGGCATGCGTCATGTGATGAAGCTAGATTTGCATTTATTCTGTTGTTTTCGCTTTAAGAGCTGATATTATGTGGCAGAAGCTCTGTCCTTGGGGCGTCATGAGACATTCGTAGGCGTTGGCATAGTAACTGGGTGAGCCTGCGCATATCAATGAGCTTAACTGCCACCTCACGACTGTCCCATGTTTTCCCTATGGCAACATTTTCCCATTGAAATGCATTGAGAAAAATGTTTTTTCAAACGCAAATTGCGCAAAAACTCCAAATCCGATCTACATGAAAAATACTTAGCACACCACTCGTGGACGCTGGCTTCGAAGCGAGGCCTCAACGGAGTCTGTGCGTGTAGCGGTTCGGGCCGCATTAATTGCGGAAATCAACTGAATAGTAATAATAATACTAGATGTGTATTTCCTGAAGGAAGTACAGATAGTGGTTTGAAATGGTGCCCGGGCTGCCCCTTTAAGAGAGACTTGCCTGCTGCCCCTGCAAGACTTTCAACTCATGATCCGTTTTAACTGTGAGTGCCTCTCAGGGGCCACTTTGGCCTCAGGGTCTGATTTGGTGGGTGGGGCCCCTCAGGATCTGATTCCTTGGCCTGGGCTCCTCAGGGCTTGAATTGTTGGCCGGGATCCCTCAGGCTCCTATTTTGTGGGTGTGGGCCCTCAGGGTCCGATTTTGTGGGTGTGGCCCCTCAGGGTCTGATTTTGTGGGTGTGGCCCCTCTGGGTCCGATTTTGTGGGTGGGCCCCTCAGGGTCCCATTTTGTGAGTGGGGCCCCTCAGTGTCCGATTTTGTGGCCGGGGCCCCTCAGGGTCTGATTTTGTGGCCGGGGCCCCTCAGGGTCCGATTTTGTGACTGGGGCCCATCAGGGTCCGATTTTGTGGCTGAGGCCCCTCAGGGTCTGATTTTGTGGCCGGGGCCCCTCAGGGTCTGATTTTGTGGCCGGGGCCCCTCAGGGTCCAATTTTGTGGGTGGGGCCCCTTAGGGTCTGATTTTGTGGGCGGAGCCCCTCTGGGTCCAATTTGGTGGGCGGGACCACTCTGGGTCAGTTTTGGTGGGCGGGACCACCCGGGGCCCGATTTGGTGGGCGGGGCCACTCAGGGGTCGATTTGGTGGGTGGGGCCACTCGGATTACAACATTAATACTAGATGTGTATTTCCTGAAGGAAGTACAGATAGTGGTTTGAAATGCTGCCCAGGCTGCCCCTTTAAGAGAGACTTGCCTGCTGCACCTGCAAGACTTTCAACTCAGGATCTGATTTAACTGTGGGTGCCTCTCAGGGGCCACTTTGGCCTCAGGGTCCGATTTTGTGGGTGGGGCCCTCAGAGCCCGATTTTGTGGGTGGGGAACCTCAGGGTCAGATTTGGTGGGTGGGGCCCCTCAGGGTCCGATTTGGTGGCCGGGTCCCCTCGGGGGCCGATTTGGTGGGCGGGGCCACTCGGGGGCCGATTTGGTGAGCGGGGCCACTCGGGGGCCGATTTGGTGGGCGGGGCCCCTCAGGGTCTGATTTGGTGAGTGGAGCCACTCTGGGTCCGATTTCTTGAGCGGGGCCACGCTGGGTCCGATTTGGAGGCCAGGGTCGATCAGCCTCCAATTTGGAGGCCGGGGTGGCTAAGCCTCCGATTTGGAGCCTGGGGTCACTCAGTTTTCGATTTGGCGCGCTGGCCCTTTAAGAATCACTTTGGCGCGTCGGCCGTTTTAGAGACAGGGTGGCTCACTGGGCTTCTAAATCCACTTTGGCGCACATCCTGTCTCAGGGGCATGCTTCATATGATGAGGCTACATTTGCATTTGTGCTGTGGGTTTCCCTTTAAGAGCTGATATTATGTGCCAGAAGCTCTGTCCTGGGGGCTTTATGTGACGTTCGTAGGCATTGGCATAGTAAATGGGTGTGCCTGCGCATATCAATGAGCTTTACTGCCATTTGAATTGCCTCAGGGCACATTTTAAGTTGCCCATTGAAAAGCATTGCATTCCAATGACGGGAAAAAAAATTCAAACGCAAATTGCGCAAAAACTACAATTCCGATCTACACGAAAAATACTTTGCACACCTCTCGTGGTCGCTGGCTTCGAAACAACACCTCAATGGAGTCTATGCGTGTAGCGGTTCAGGCCGCATTAATTGCGGAAATCAACTGAATAAAAAGAAAAAGTAAGCAGCGTTCGGATTACAACATTAATACTAGATGTGTATTTCCTGAAGGAAGTACAGATAGTGGTTTGAAATGGTGCCCGGGCTGCCCCTTTAAGAGAGACTTGCCTGCTGCCCCTGCAAGACTTTCAACTCAGGATACGATTTAACTGTGGGTGCCTCTCAGGGGCCACTTTGGCCTCAGGGTCTGATTTTGTGGGTGGGGCCCCTCAGGGCCTGATTTTGTGGGTGGGGCCCCTCAGGGTCCGATTTTGTGGGTGGGGCCCCTCAGGGTCCGATTTTGTGGCCGGGGCCACTCAGGGTCCGATTTGGTGGCCGGGGCCCCTCAGGGTCCGATTTGGTGGCCGGGGCCCCTCAGGGTCTGATTTGGTGGGTGGGGCCCCTCAAGGTCCGATTTTGTGGCCGGGCCACTCAGGATCTGATTTTTGTGGCCGGAAACCCTCAGGGTCCAATTTTGTGGGTGGGGCCCCTCAGGGTCCGATTTTGTGGCTGGGGCCCGTCAGGGTCCGATTTTGTTGGTGGGGTCTCTTAGGGTCCGATTTGGTTGGCGTGGCCCCTCAGGGTCCAATTTGGTTGGCAGGGCCCCTCAGGGTCCGATTTTGTGGATTGGGCCCCTCAGGGTCCGATTTTGTGGCCGGGGCCCCTCAGGGTCCGATTTTGTGGCCGGGGCCCCTCAGGGTCCGATTTTGTGGCCGGGGCCCCTCAGGGTCCGATTTTGTGGTTGGGTCCCCTCAGGGTCCGATTTTGTGGTTGGGGCCCCTCAGGGTCCGATTTTGTGGTTGAGTCCCCTCAGGGCCCGATTCGGAGGCCGGGGTGGCTCAGCCTCCGATTTGGAGGCCGGGGTGGCTCAGCCTCCGATTTGGAGGCCGGGGTGGCTCAGCCTCCGATTTGGAGGCCGGGGTGGCTCAGCCTCCGATTTGGAGGCCGGGGTGGCTCAGCCTCCGATTTGGAGGCCGGGGTGGCTCAGCCTCGGACTTGGAGGCCGGGGTGGCTCAGCCTCCGATTTGGAGGCCGGGGTGGCTCAGCCTCCGATTTGGAGGCCGGGGTGGCTCAGCCTCCGATTTGGAGGCCGGGGTGGCTCAGCCTCCGATTTGGAGGCCGGGGTGGCTCAGCCTCCGATTTGGAGGCCGGGGTGGCTCGGCCTCCGATTTGGAGGCCGGGGTGGCTCGGCCTCCGATTTGGAGGCCGGGGTGGCTCAGCCTCCGATTTGGAGGCCGAGGTGGCTCAGCCTCTGATTTGGAGGCCGGGGTGGCTCAGCCTCCGATTTGGAGGCCGGGGTGGATCAGCCTCCGATTTGGAGGCCGGGGTGGATCAGCCTCCGATTTGGAGGCCGGTGTGGCTCAGCCTCCGATTTGGAGGCCGGGGTGGCTCAGCCTCCGATTTGGAGGCCGGGGTCGCTCAGCCCCCGATTTGGAGGCCGGGGTGGCTCAGCCTCCGATTTGGAGGCCGGTGTGGCTCAGCCTCCGATTTGGAGGCCGGGGTGGCTCAGCCTCCGATTTGGAGGCCGGGGTGGCTCAGCCTCCGATTTGGAGGCCGGGGTGGCTCAGCCTCCGATTTGGATGTCTGGGTCGATCAGCCTCCGATTTGGAGGCCGGGGTGGCTCAGCCTCCGATTCGAAGGCCGGGGTGGCTCAGCCTCCGATTTGTAGGCCGGGGTGGCTCAGCCTCCGATTTGGAGGCCGGGGTGGCTCAGCGTCCAATTTGGAGGCCGGGGTGGCTCAGCCTCCGATTTGGAGGCCGAGGTGGCTCAGCCTCCGATTTGGAGGCCGGTGTGGCTCAGCCTCCGATTTGGAGGCCGGGGTGGCTCAGCCTCCGATTTGGAGGCCGGGGTGGCTCAGCCTCCGATTTGGAGGCCGGGGTGGATCAGCCTCCGATTTGGAGGCCGGGGTGGATCAGCCTCCGATTTGGAGGCCGGGGTGGATCAGCCTCCGATTTGGTGACCGGGGTGGTTCAGCCTCCGATTTGGTGACCGGGGTGGATCACCCTCCGATTTGGAGACCGGGGTGGATCAGCCTCCGATTTGGAGGCCGGGGTGGCTCAGCCTCCGATTTGGAGGCTGGGGTCGATCAGCCTCCGATTTGGAGGCCGGGGTGGCTCAGCCTCCGATTTGGAGGCCGGGGTGGCTCAGCCTCCGATTTGGAGGCCGGGGTGGCTCAGCCTCCTATTTGGAGGCCGGGGTGACTCATCCTCCGATTTGGAGGCCGGGGTGGCTCAGCCTCCGATTTGGAGGCCTGGGTCGATCAGCCTCCGATTTGGAGGCCGGGGTGGATCAGCCTCCGATTTGGAGGCCGGGGTGGCTCAGCCTCCGATTTGGAGGCCGGGGTGGCTCAGCCAAGAGCAGGCAAGAGGAAGTCTGCTTCAATGCCTGGGACAGATTGCTGATCTGTCACAGTGATCTGTGATGTGACAGATCAGCGATCTGTCACAGGACAGTGATGTCCCACCTGGGACTATGTAATAAAGTAAAAAAAAATTAAAAAAAAATGTAAAAATAAATTTAAAAAAATCGCCAAATAAATTAGTAAAAAAAAAAAAAAAATATTCCCCAATAAATTCATTTTTTGAAAATAATTAAAAAAAAAACCAATAAAAGTACACATATTAGGTATCGCCGCGTCCGTAATGACCCGCCCTATAAAACTGTCCCATTAGTTAACCCTTTTAGTGAACCCCTTAAAAAATAAAAATAAAAAACGAAGCAAAAAATAATGATTTATTATCATACGCCAAACAAAAAGTGTAATAACGCGCGATCAAAAAGATGCATATAAATATCCATGGTACCGCTGAAAACGTCATCTTGTCCCGCAAAAAACGAACCACCACACAGCATCATCAGCGAAAAAATAAAAAAGTTATAGCTCACAGAATAAAGCGATGCAAAAATAATTATTTTTTATATAAAATAGTTTTCATTGCATAAAACCGACAAAAACATAAAAAAACGACCTAAATGAGGTATCGCTGTAACCGTACTGACCCGAAGAATAAAACCGCCTTATCAATTTTACCGCACGCAGAACGGTGTAAACGCACCCCCCCAAAAGAAATTCATGAAACGCTGGTTTTTGTTCATTCTGCGTCCCAAAAATAGGAATAAAAAGCGATCAAAAAATGTCACGTGCCCGAAAATGGTACTAATAAAAACGTCAACTCGTCCCGCAAAAAATAAGACCTCACATGACTCATTGGGTCAAAATACGGAAAAATTATAGCTCTCAAAATGTGGTGATGCAAAAACTATTTTTACAATAAAAAGCGTCTTTTAGCGTGTGACAGCCGCCAAAAATAAAAACCGCCATAAATAGTAAATCAACCCCCCGTTATCACCCCCTTAGTTAGGGAAAAATAATAAAACTAAAAAAAAGTATTTATCTCCATTTTCCCGTTAGGGTAAGGCTGTGTGCACACGCTGCGGATTAGGTGCGGATTCATCCGCGCGGATTTTGTAAAATCCGCAGGTGAAACCGCAGGTCAAAAGACCTGCGGTTTTACCTGCAGATTGCTCTGCGGTTTTGTCCTGCGGTTTTTCATCTCCTCAATAGAGGAGATGGCAAACCGCAGGAGAATCCGCAGAAAGAATTGACATGTCAATTCTTTCTGCGGATTGAAAACCGCAGATAATCCGCGCGGAAAATTCCGCACCGTCTGCACTGCGGTTTTTGATTCCCATAGGGAATCATGGTACTGGGGTCCGCAGCAGCCAAAACCGCTGCGGAACCGCAGCAAAATCCGCAGCGTGTGCACACAGCCTTAGGGTTAGGGCTAGGGTTAGGGTTAGGGCTAGGGTTAGGGCTAGGGTTAGGGCTAGGGCTAGGGTTAGGGCTAGGGTTAGGGCTAGGGTTAGGGCTAGGGCTAGGGTTAGGGCTCAGATTAGGGTTAGGGGTGTGTTGGGGTTAGGGTTGGAGTTATAATTGGGGGTTTCCACTGTTTGGGCACATCAGGGGCTCTCCAAATGCAACATGGCGTCTGATCTCAATTCCAGCCAATTCTGAGTTGAAAAAGTCAAATGGTGCTCCTTCCCTTCCAAGCTCTGCCATGCGCCCAAACAGTGTTTTACCCCCACATGTAGGGTATCAGCCTACTCAGGACAAATTGCAAAACAATTTTTGGGGTCCAATTTCTCCTGTTACCCTTAGGAAAATAAAAAATTGGGGGCAAAAATATTATTTTTGTGGAAAAAAATTATTTTTTTATTTTCACGTCCAAGTGTTATAAACTTCTGTGAAGCACTTGGGGGTTCAAAGTGCTCACCACACATCTAGATAAGTTCCGTGGGGGGTCTAGTGTCCAAAATGGGGTCACTTGTGGGGAGTTTCAATAGTTTAGGTACATCAGGGGCTCTCCAAACGCACATGACACCCGCAGACCATTCCATCAAAGTCTGCATTCCAAAACGTCACTGCTTCCCTTCCGAGCCCCGACGTGTGTCCATACAGTAGTTTTCTCCCACATATGGGGTGTCAGCGTACTCAGGCCAAATTGGACAACAACTTTTGGGGTCCAATTTCTCCTGTTACCCTTGGGAAAATGAAAAAATTGCGGACTAATTGATCATGTTTCTGAAAAAAATACGATTTTTTTATTTTCATGCCCTGGCATTATAAACTTCTGTGAAGACCTTGGGGGTTCAAAGTGCTCACCTCACATCTAGATAAGTTCGTTAGTGGGTCTAGTTTTCAAAATGGGGTCATTTGTGGGGGGTTTCCACTGTTTAGGTACATTAGGGGCTCTCCAAAGGCAACATGACACCCGCAGACCATTCCATCAAAGTCTGCATTCCAAAACGTCACTACTTCCCTTCCGAGCCCCGACGTGTGCCCATACAGTAGTTTTCTCCCACATATGGGGTATCAGCATACTCAGGACAAATTGGACAACAACTTTTGGGGTCCAATTTCTCCTGGTACCCTTGGGAAAATAAAAAAATGGTGACTAAAATATCATGTTTGTGGAAAAAATACGAATTATTTATTTTCACGCCCGGGCATTATAAACTTCTGTGAAGCACTGGGGGGTCAAAGTGCTCACCACACATCTAGATAAGTTCCTTAGGGGGTCTAGTTTCCAAAATGGTGTCATTTGTGGGGGGTTTCCACTGTTTTGGTACATCAGGAGTTTTCCAAACGCGACATGGTGTCCGATCTCAATTCCAGCCAAAAACGTCAAATGGCGCTGCTTCCCTTCCGAGCTCTGCCATGCGCCCAAATAGTGGTTTACCCCCACATGTGGGGTATCAGCGTACTCAGAACAAATTGCACAATAACTTTTATGGTCCTGTTACCCTTGGAAAAATAAGAATTGAGGGTGAAAAGATCATTTTTGTGGAAAAAATATGATTTTTTAATTGTATGGCTGTATGTTATAAACTTCTGTGAAGCCCATGGGGGTTCAAAGTTCTCACCATACATCTAGATAAGTTCCTTAGGGGGTCTAGTTTCCAAAATGGTGTCATTTGTGGGGGGTTTCCACTGTTTTGGTACATCAGGGGTTTTCCAAACGCGACATGGTGTCCGATCTCAATTCCAGCCAAAAACGTCAAATGGCATTGCTTCCCTTCCGAGCTCTGCCATGCGCCCAAATAGTGGTTTATCCCCACATGTGGGGTATCAGCGTACTCAGGACAAATTGCACAATAACTTTTAGGGTCCTGTTACCCTTGGAAAAATAAGAATTGAGGGTGAAAAGATCATTTTTGTGGAAAAAATATGATTTTTTAATTGTATGGCTGTATGTTATAAACTTCTGTGAAGCCCATGGGGGTTCAAAGTTCTCACCACACATCTAGATAAGTTCCTTAGGGGGTCTAGTTTCCAAAATGGTGTCATTTGTGGGGGGTTTCCACTGTTTTGGTACATCAGGGGTTTTCCAAACGCGACATGGTGTCCGATCTCAATTCCAGCCAAAAACGTCAAATGGCATTGCTTCCCTTCCGAGCTCTGCCATGCGCCCAAATAGTGGTTTACCCCCACATGTGGGGTATCAGCGTACTCAGGACAAATTGCACAATAACTTTTAGGGTCCTGTTACCCTTGGGAAAATAAAAATTGGGGTGAAAAGATCATTTTTGTGGAAAAAATATGATTTTTTAATTGTACCGCTGTACGTTATAAACTTCTGTAAAGCCCTTGTGGGTTCAAAGTTCTCACCACATATCTAGATAAGTTCCTTGGGGGGTCTAGTTTCCAAAATGGGGTCACTTGTAGGGGGTTTCCACTGTTTAGGTACATCAGGGACTCTCCAAACGTGACATGGCGTCCGATCTGAATTCCAGCCAATTTTGCATTGAAAAAGTCAAACGGCGCTCCTTCCATTCTGAGCTCTGCCATGCGCCGAAACAGTCGTTCCCCCCCACAAATCAGGTATCAGCATACTTAGGACAAATTGCACAATAACTTTTGCAGCCTAATTTCTCCTGTTACCCTTGGTAAAATAAAAAAAATTGAACCTGAAGTATTTTTTTTGTGAAAAAAAGTTAGATGTTCATTTCTTTTTAAATATTCAAAAAAATTCCTGTGACGCACCTAATGGGTTAATAAACTTCTTGAATGTGGTTTTGAGCACCTTAAGGGGTTCAGTTTTTAGAATGGTGTCACTTTTGGGTATTTTCTATCATATAGACCCCTCAAAGTGGCTTCAAATGTGATGCGGTCCTAAAAATAAAATGGTGTTGTAAAAATGAGAAATCGCTGGTCAAATTTTAATCCTTATAACTTCCTAACAAAAAAAAATTTTGGTTCCAAAATTGTGCTGATGTAAAGTAAACATGTGGGAAATGTTACTTATCAAGTTTTTTGTGTGCCGTATCTCTGTGATTTAAGGGCATAAAAATTCAAAGTTGGAAAATTGCGAAATTTTCAAAATTTTTGCCAAATTTCCATTTTTTCACAAATAAACGCAAGTTATTTGAATGAAATTTTACCACTAACATGAAGTACAATATGTCACGAGAAAACAATGTCAGAATCACTGGGATCAATGGAAGTGTTCCAGAGTTATGACCTCATAAAGGTACAGTGGTCAGAATTGTAAAAATTGGCCCGGTCATGAACGTGCAAACCACCCTTGGGGGTGAAGGGGTTAAGAGCTAGTTTGGCTCACTGGGCTTCTTTTAAATCCACTTTGGCGCACACATTCTCTCTCAGGGGCATGTGTCATGTGATAAAGCTAGATTTGCATTTGTTCTGTGAGTTTCGCTTTAAGAGCTGATATTATGTGGCAGAGGCTCTGTGCTGGGGTTCAAGTGAAGTTCATAGGCGTTGGCATAGTAACTGGGTCTGCCTGCGCATATCAATGAGCTCAACTGTCATTTCAATCGCCTCAGGGCACGTTTTGCCATTTCCTATTGAAATGCATTGGAGACAGTGCATTCCAATGACGGGAAAAAAAAATTTCAAACGCAAATTGCGCAAAAACTACAAATCCGATCGACACGAAAAATACTTAGCACACCTCTCATGGACGCTGGCTTCGAAACGACACCTCAACGGAGTCTGTGCGTGAAGCGGTTCGGGCCGCATTAATTGCGGAAATTAACTTAATAATAATAATAATAATAAGAAGAAGAAGTTAGCAGCGTTCGGATTACAATATAGTGGTTTTTTCAAACCACTATAACTAGATGTGTATTTCCTGAAGGAAGTACAGATAGTGGTTTGAAATGGTGCCCGGGCTGCCCCTTTAAGAGAGACTTGCCTGCTGCCCCTGCAAGACTTTCAACTCAGGATACGATTTAACTGTGGGTGCCTCTCAGGGGCCACTTTGTCCTCAGGGTCTGATTTTGTGGGTGGGGCCCCTCAGGGCCTGATTTTGTGGGTGGGGCCCCTCAGGGTCTGAATTTGTGGGTGGGGCCCCTCAGGGTCCGATTTTGTGGCCGGGGCCACTCAGGGTCCGATTTGGTGGCCGGGGCCCCTCAGGGTCCGATTTGGTGGCCGGGGCCCCTCAGGGTCTGATTTGGTGGGTGGGGCCCCTCAAGGTCCGATTTTGTGGCTGGGGCCCTTCAGGGTCCGATTTTGTGGCCGGGGCCACTCAGGATCCGACTTTTGTGGCCGGAACCCCTCAGGGTCCAATTTTGTGGGTGGGGCCCCTCAGGGTCCGATTTTGTGGCCGGGGCCTGTCAGGGTCCGATTTTGTGGGTGGGGCCCTCAGGGTCTGATTTGGTGGGTGGGGCCCCTCAGGGTCCAATTTGGTGGGCGGGGCCCCTCAGGGTCCAATTTGGTGGGCAGGGCCCCTCAGGGTCCGATTTTGTGGCCGGGGCCCCTCAGGGTCCGATTTTGTGTCAGGGGCCCCTCAGGGTCCGATTTTGTGGTTGGGGCCCCTCAGGGTCCGACTTTGTGGCCGCGGCCCCTCAGGGTCTGATTTTGTGGCCGCGGCCCCTCAGGGTCTGATTTTGTGGCAGGGGCCCCTCTGGGTCCGATTTTGTGGGTGGGGCCCCTCAGGGTCTGATTTGGTGGGTGGGGCCCCTCAAGGTCCGATTTTGTGGCTGGGGCCCTTCAGGGTCCGATTTTGTGGCCGGGGCCACTCAGGATCTGACTTTTGTGGCCGGAACCCCTCAGGGTCCAATTTTGTGGGTGGGGCCCCTCAGGGTCCGATTTTGTGGCCAGGGCCCGTCAGGGTCCGATTTTGTGGGTGGGGCCCTCAGGGTCCGATTTGGTGGGTGGGGCCCCTCAGGGTCCAATTTGGTGGGCGGGGCCCCTCAGGGTCCAATTTGGTGGGCAGGGCCCCTCAGGGTCCGATTTTGTGGCCGGGGCCCCTCAGGGTCCGATTTTGTGTCAGGGGCCCCTCAGGGTCCGATTTTGTGGTTGGGGCCCCTCAGGGTCCGATTTTGTGGCCGCGGCCCCTCAGGGTCTGATTTTGTGGCAGGGGCCCCTCTGGGTCCGATTTTGTGGGTGGGGCCCCTCTGGGTCCAATTTGGTGGGCGGGACCACTCTGGGTCCAATTTGGTGGGCGGGGCCTCTCAGGGTCCGATTTTGTGGTTGGGTCCCCACAGGGTCCGATTTTGTGGTTGGGGCCTCTCAGAGTCCGATTTTGTGGCCGGGGCCTATCAGGGTCCAATTTTGTGACTGGGGCCCATCATCCGATTTTGTGGCCGCGGCCCCTCAGGGTCTGATTTTGTGGCAGGGGCCCCTCTGGGTCTGATTTTGTGGGCGGAGCCCCTCTGGGTCCAATTTGGTGGGCGGGACCACTCTGGGTCCAATTTGGTGGGCGGGACCACTCTGGGTCCAATTTAGTGGGCGGGGCCTCTCAGGGTCCGATTTGGTGGGCGGGGCCCCACAGGGTCCGATTTGGTGGGCGGGGCCCCTCAGGGTCCGATTTGGTGGGCAGGGCCTCTCTGGGTCTTATTTGGTGGGTGGGGCCACTCTGGGTAAGATTTGGAGGCTGGGGTTGCTCAGCATCCAATTTGGAGGCCGGGGTCGTTGAGCTTCCTTTTTGGAGGCCGAGGTCAAAGAGCCTCCGATTTGGAGGCCGGGGTCGATGAGCTTCCGATTTGGAGGCCGGGGTCGATGAGCCTCAGATCTGGAGGGGTGGCTCAGCCTCCGATTTGGAGGCCGGGGTGGCTCAGCCTCCGATTTGGAGGCCGGGGTGGCTCAGCCTCCGATTTGGAGGCCGGGGTGGCTCAGCCTCCGATTTGGAGGCCGGGGTGGCTCAGCCTCCGATTTGGAGGCCGGGGTGGCTCAGCCTCCGATTTGGAGGCCGGGGTGGCTCAGCCTCCGATTTGGTGGCTGGGGTGGCTCAGCCTCCGATTTGGAGGCCAGGGTGGCTCAGCCTCCGATTTGGAGGCCGTGGTGGCTCAGCCTCCGATTTGGAGGCCGGGGTGGCTCAGCCTCCGATTTGGAGGCCGGGGTGGCTCAGCTTCCGATTTGGAGGCCAGGGTGGCTCAGCCTCCGATTTGGAAGCCGGGGTGGCTCAGCCTCCGATTTGGAGGCCGGGGTGGCTCAGCCTCCGATTTGGAGGCCGGGGTGGCTCAGCCTCCGATTTGGAGGCCGGGGTGGCTCAGCCTCCGATTTGGAGGCCGGGGTGGCTCAGCCTCCGATTTGGAGGCCGGGGTGGCTCAGCCTCCGATTTGGAGGCCGGGGTGGCTCAGCCTCCGATTTGGAGGCCGGGGTGGTTCAGTTTCCGATTTGGTGTGTCGGCCCTTTAAGACTCATTTGGGTGCGCTGGCCCTTTAACAATCACTTTGGCGCGTTGGCCCTTTAAGAGCTAGTTTGGCTCACTGGGCTTCTTTTAAATCCACTTTGGCGCACACATTCTCTCTCAGGCGCATGTGTCATGTGATGAAGCTAGATTTGCATTTGTGCTGTGGGTTTCGCTTTAAGAGCTGATATTATGTGGCAGAGGCTCTGTGCTGGGGTTCAAGTGAAGTTCGTAGGCATTGGCATAGTAACTGGGTCTGCCTGCGCATATCAATGAGCTCAACTGTCATTTCAATCGCCTCAGGGCACGTTTTGCCACTTCCTATTGAAAAGCATTGGAGACAGTGCATTCCAATGACGGGAAAAAAAATTTTCAAACGCAAATTGCGCAAAAACTACAAATCCGATCGACACGAAAAATACTTAGCACACCTCTCAAGGACGCTGGCTTCGAAACGACACCTCAACGGAGTCTGTGCGTGTAGCGGTTCGGGCCGCATTAATTGCGGAAATCAACTTAATAATAATAATAAGAAGAAGAAGAATAAGTTAGCAGCGTTCGGATTACAATATAGTGGTTTTTTCAAACCACTATAACTAGATGTGTATTTCCTGAAGGAAGTACAGATAGTGGTTTGAAATGGTGCCCAGGCTGCCCCTTTAAGAGAGACTTGCCTGATGCCCCTGCAAGACTTTCAACTCAGGATCCGTATTAACTGTGGGTGCCTCTCAGGGGCCACTTTGGCCCCAGGGTCCGATTTTGTGGGTGGGGCCCCTCAAGGCCCGATTTTGTGGGTGGGGCCCCACAGGGTCCGATTTTGTAGCCAGGGCCCCTCAGGGTCCGATTTGGTGGCTGGGGCCCCTCAGGGTCCGATTTGGTGGCTGGGGCCCCTCAGGGTCCGATTTTGTGGCCGGAACCTCTCAGAGTCTGATTTTGTGGGTGGGCCCCTCAGGGTCCAATTTTGTGGCCAGGGCCCCTCAGGGTCCAATTTGGTGGGCGGGGCCCCTCAGGGTCCGATTTGGTGGGCAGGGCCCCTCAGGGTCCAATTTGGTGGGCGGGGCCCCTCAGGGTCCGATTTTGTGGGCTGGGCCCCTCAGGGTCCGATTTTGTGGCCGGGGCCCCTCAGGGTCCGATTTTGTGTCAGGGGCCCCTCAGGGTCCGATTTTGTGGTTGGGTCCCCTCAGGGTCCGATTTTGTGGTTGGGGCCCCTCTGGGTCCAATTTTGTGGGTGGGGCCCCTCTGGGTCCAATTTGGTGGGCGGGGCCTCTCAGGGTCCGATTTTGTGGTTGGGTCCCCTCAGGGTCCGATTTTGTGGTTGGGGCCCCTCATCGTCCGATTTTGTGGCCGGGGCCCATCAGGGTCCAATTTTGTGGCCGCGGCCCCTCAGGGTCCGATTTTGTGGCCGCGGCCCCTCAGGGTCTGATTTTGTGGGCGGAGCCCCACTGGGTCCAATTTGGTGGGCGGGACCACTCTGGGTCCAATTTGGTGGGCGGGACCACTCTGGGTCCAATTTGGTGGGCGGGGCCTCTCAGGGTCCGATTTGATGGGCGGGGCCCCACAGGGTCCGATTTGGTGGGCGGAGCCCCTCAGGGACCGATTTGGTGGGCAGGGCCACTCTGGGTCTGATTTGGTGGGTGGGGCCACTCTGGGTAAGATTTGGAGGCTGGGGTCGCTCAGACTCCAATTTGGAGGCCGGGGTCGTTGAGCTTCCGATTTGGAGGCCGAGGTCAAAGAGCCTCCGATTTGGAGGCAGGGGTTGATGAGCTTCCGATTTGGAGGCCGGGGTGGCTCAGCCTCCGATTTGGAGGCCGGGGTGGCTCAGCCTCTGATTTGGAGGCCGGGGTGGCTCAGCCTCCGATTTGGAGGCTGGGGTGGCTCAGCCTCCGATTTGGAGGCCGGGGTGGCTCAGCCTCCGATTTGGTGTGTCGGCCCTTTAAGACTCATTTGGGTGCGCTGGGCCTTTAACAATCACTTTGGCGCATTGGCCCTTTAAGAGCTAGTTTCGCTCACTGGGCTTCTTTTAAATCCACTTTGGCGCACACATTCTCTCTCAGGGGCATGTGTCATGTGATGAAGCTAGATTTGCATATGTGCTGTGGGTTTCGCTTTAAGAGCTGATATTATGTGGCAGAGGCTCTGTGCTGGGGTTCAAGTGAAGTTCGTAGGCGTTGGCATAGTAACTGGGTCTGCCTGCGCATATCAATGAGCTCAACTGTCATTTCAATCGCCTCAGGGCACGTTTTGCCATTTCCTATTGAAAAGCATTCCAATGACGGGAAAAAAAATTTTCAAACGCAAATTGCGCAAAAACTACAAATCCGATCGACACGAAAAATACTTAGCACACCTCTCATGGACGCTGGCTTCGAAACGACACCTCAACGGAGTCTGTGCGTGTAGCGGTTCGGGCCGCATTAATTGCGGAAATCAACTTAATAATAATAATAAGAAGAACTAGATGTGTATTTCCTGAAGGAAGTACAGATAGTGGTTTGAAATGGTGCCCGGGCTGCCCCTTTAAGAGAGACTTGCCTGCTGCCCCTGCAAGACTTTCAACTCAGGATACGATTTAACTGTGGGTGCCTCTCAGGGGCCACTTTGGCCTCAGGGTCTGATTTTGTAGGTGGGGCCCCTCAGGGCCTGATTTTGTGGGTGGGGCCCCTCAGGGTCCGATTTTGTGGGTGGGGCCCCTCAGGGTCCGATTTGGTGGCCGGGGCCCCTCAGGGTCTGATTTGGTGGGTGGGGCCCCTCAAGGTCCGATTTTGTGGCTAGGGCCCTTCAGGGTCCGATTTTGTGGCCGGGGCCACTCAGGATCCGATTTTTGTGGCCGGAACCCCTCAGGGTCCAATTTTGTGGGTGGGGCCCCTCAGGGTCCGATTTGGTGGGCGGGGCCCCTCAGGGTCCAATTTGGTGGGCAGGGCCCCTCAGGGTCCGATTTTGTGGGCTGGGCCCCTCAGGGTCCGATTTTTTGGCCGGGGCCCCTCAGGGTCCGATTTCGTGTCAGGGGCCCCTCAGGGTCCGGTTTTGTGGTTGGGTCCCCTCAGGGTCCGATTTTGTGGTTGGGGCCCCTCTGGGTCCAATTTTGTGGGTGGGGCCCCTCTGGGTCCAATTTTGTGGGTGGGGCCCCTCTGGGTCCAATTTGGTGGGCGGGACCTCTCAGGGTCCGATTTTGTGGTTGGGTCCCCTCAGGGTCCAATTTTGTGACCGGGGCCCCTCAGGGTCCGATTTTGTGGCCGCGGCCCCTCAGGGTCTGATTTTGTGGCAGGGGCCCCTCTGGGTCTGATTTTGTGGGCGGAGCCCCACTGGGTCCAATTTGGTGGGCGGGACCACTCTGGGTCCAATTTGGTGGGCGGGACCACTCTGGGTCCAATTTGGTGGGCGAGGCCTCTCGGGGTCCGATTTAGTGGCCGGGGCCCCACAGGGTCCGATTTGGTGGGCGGGGCCCCTCAGGGTCCAATTTGGTGGGCAGGGCCTCTCTGGGTCTGATTTGGTGGGTGGGGCCACTCTGGGTAAGATTTGGAGGCTGGGGTCGCTCAGCCTCCAATTTGGAGGCCGGGGTCATTGAGCTTCCGATTTGGAGGCCGAGGTCAAAGAGCCTCCGATTTGGAGGCAGGGGTCGATGAGCTTCCGATTTGGAGGCCGTGGTCGATGAGCCTCCGATTTGGAGGCCGGGGTGGCTCAGCCTCCGATTTGGAGGCCGGGGTGGCTCAGCCTCCGATTTGGAGGCCGGGGTGTCTCAGCCTCCGATTTGGAGGCCGGGGTGGCTCAGCCTCCGATTTGGAGGCCGGGGTGGATCAGCCTCCGATTTGGAGGCCGGGGTGGATCAGCCTCCGATTTGGAGGCCGGGGTGGCTCAGCCTCCAATTTGGAGGCCGGGGTCGCTCAGCCTCCGATTTGGATGCCGGGGTCGCTCAGCCTCCGATTTGGAGGCCGGGGTCGCTCAGCCTCCGATTTGGAGGCCGGGGTCGCTCAGCCTCCGATTTGGAGGCCGGGGTGGATCAGCCTCCGATTTGGAGGCTGGGGTCGATCAACCTCCGATTTGGAGGCCGGGGTGGATCAGCCTCCGATTTGGAGGCTGGGGTGGCTCAACCTCCGATTTGGAGGCCGGGGTGGCTCAGCGTCCGATTTGGAGGCCGGGGTGGCTCAGCCTCCGATTTGGAGGCCGGGGTGGCTCAGTCTCCGATTTGGTGTGTCGGCCCTTTAAGACTCATTTGGGTGCGCTGGCCCTTTAACAATCACTGTGGCGCGTTGGCCCTTTAAGAGCCAGGGTGGCTCACTGGGCTTCTAAATCCACTTTGTCGCACATTCTATCTCAGGGGCATGTGTTATGTGATGAAGCTAGATTTGCATTTGTGCTGTGGGTTTCACTTTAAGAGCTGATATTATGTGGCAGAAGCTCTGTCCTTGGGATGTCATGTGACGTTCGTAGGCGTTGGCATAGTAACTGGGTCTGCCTGCGCATATCAATGAGCTCAACTGCCATTTCAATCGCCTCAGGGCACGTTTTGCCATTACCCATTGAAAAGCATTGGAGACAGTGCATTCCAATGACGGGAAAAAAAAATTTCAAACGCAAATTGCGCAAAAACTACAAATCCGATCGACACGAAAAATACTTAGCACACCTCTCGTGGACGCTGGCTTCGAAACAACACCTCAAAGGCGTCTGTGCGTGTAGTGGTTCGGGCTGTATTAATTGCGGAAATCAACTTAATAATAATAAGAAGAAGAATAAGTTAGCAGCGTTCGGATTACAATATAGTGGTTTTTTCAAACCACTATAACTAGATGTGTATTTCCTGAAGGAAGTACAGATAGTGGTTTGAAATGGTTCCCGGGCTGCCCCTTTATGAGAGACTTGCCTGCTGCCCTGCAAGACTTTCAACTCAGGATCCGTTTTAACTGTGGGTGCCTCTCAGGGGTCACGTTGGCCTGTGGGGCCCCTCAGGGTCTGATTTGGTGGGTGGGGCCCCTCAGGATCCAATTTGGTGACCTGGGCTCCTCGGGGCTTGAAATGGTGGACGGGATCCCTCAGGGTCAGATTTTGTGGCCGGGGCCTCTCGGTCCGATTTTGAGTGGGGCCCCTTAGGGTCCGATTTTGTGGGCGGAGCCCTATGGGTCCAATTTGGTGGCCGGGGCCCCTCAGGGTTCGGTTTGGTGGGCAGGGCCCCTCAGAGTCCGATTTGGTGAGCGGAGCCCCTCAGGGTCCAATTTGGTGGGCGGGGCCTCTCTGGGGTCCTATTTGGTGGGCGGGGCCCCTCTGGGTCCGATTTGGTGGGCGGGGCCCCTCTGGGTCCGATTTGGTGGGCGGGGCCACTCTGGGTCCGATTTGGTGGCCGGGGCCCCTCAGAGTCCGATTTTGTAGTTGGGACCCCTCATAGTCCGATTTGGTGGGCAGGGCCCCTCAGGGTCCGATTTGGTGGGCGGGGCCACTGTTGTTCCAATTTGGTGGGCGGGGCCCTTCAGGGTCCGATTTGGTGGGCGGGGCCCTTCAGGGTCCGATTTGGTGGGCGGGGCACCTCAGGGTCCGATTTGGTGGGCGGGGCACCTCAGGGTCCGATTTGGTGGGCGGGGCACCTCAGGGTCCGATTTTGTGGCCGGGGCCCCTCAGGGTCCGATTTCGTGTCAGGGGCCCCTCAGGGTCCGGTTTTGTGGTTGGGTCCCCTCAGGGTCCGATTTTGTGGTTGGGGCCCCTCTGGGTCCAATTTTGTGGGTGGGGCCCCTCTGGGTCCAATTTTGTGGGTGGGGCCCCTCTGGGTCCAATTTGGTGGGCGGGACCTCTCAGGGTCCGATTTTATGGTTGGGTCCCCTCAGGGTCCGATTTTGTGACCGGGGCCCATCAGGGTCCGATTTTGTGGCCGCGGCCCCTCAGGGTCTGATTTTGTGGCAGGGGCCCCTCTGGGTCTGATTTTGTGGGCGGAGCCCCACTGGGTCCAATTTGGTGGGCGGGACCACTCTGGGTCCAATTTGGTGGGCGGGACCACTCTGGGTCCAATTTGGTGGGCGAGGCCTCTCGGGGTCCGATTTAGTGGCCGGGGCCCCACAGGGTCCGATTTGGTGGGCGGGGCCCCTCAGGGTCCGATTTGGTGGGCAGGGCCTCTCTGGGTCTGATTTGGTGGGTGGGGCCACTCTGGGTAAGATTTGGAGGCTGGGGTCGCTCAGCCTCCAATTTGGAGGCCGGGGTCATTGAGCTTCCGATTTGGAGGCCGAGGTCAAAGAGCCTCCGATTTGGAGGCAGGGGTCGATGAGCTTCCGATTTGGAGGCCGTGGTCGATGAGCCTCCGATTTGGAGGCCGGGGTGGCTCAGCCTCCGATTTGGAGGCCGGGGTGGCTCAGCCTCCGATTTGGAGGCCGGGGTGTCTCAGCCTCTGATTTGGAGGCCGGGGTGGCTCAGCCTCCGATTTGGAGGCCGGGGTGGATCAGCCTCCGATTTGGAGGCCGGGGTGGATCAGCCTCCGATTTGGAGGCCGGGGTGGCTCAGCCTCCGATTTGGAGGCCGGGGTCGCTCAGCCTCCGATTTGGAGGCCGGGGTCGCTCAGCCTCCGATTTGGAGGCCGGGGTCGCTCAGCCTCCGATTTGGAGGCCGGGGTGGATCAGCCTCCGATTTGGAGGCTGGGGTCGATCAGCCTCCGATTTGGAGGCCGGGGTGGATCAGCCTCCGATTTGGAGGCTGGGGTGGCTCAACCTCCGATTTGGAGGCCGGGGTGGCTCAGCGTCCGATTTGGAGGCCGGGGTGGCTCAGCCTCCGATTTGGAGGCCGGGGTGGCTCAGTCTCCGATTTGGTGTGTCGGCCCTTTAAGACTCATTTGGGTGCGCTGGCCCTTTAACAATCACTGTGGCGCGTTGGCCCTTTAAGAGCCAGGGTGGCTCACTGGGCTTCTAAATCCACTTTGTCGCACATTCTATCTCAGGGGCATGTGTTATGTGATGAAGCTAGATTTGCATTTGTGCTGTGGGTTTCACTTTAAGAGCTGATATTATGTGGCAGAAGCTCTGTCCTTGGGATGTCATGTGACGTTCGTAGGCGTTGGCATAGTAACTGGGTCTGCCTGCGCATATCAATGAGCTCAACTGCCATTTCAATCGCCTCAGGGCACGTTTTGCCATTACCCATTGAAAAGCATTGGAGACAGTGCATTCCAATGACGGGAAAAAAAAATTTCAAACGCAAATTGCGCAAAAACTACAAATCCGATCGACACGAAAAATACTTAGCACACCTCTCGTGGACGCTGGCTTCGAAACAACACCTCAACGGCGTCTGTGCGTGTAGTGGTTCGGGCTGTATTAATTGCGGAAATCAACTTAATAATAATAATAAGAAGAATAAGTTAGCAGCGTTCGGATTACAATATAGTGGTTTTTTCAAACCACTATAACTAGATGTGTATTTCCTGAAGGAAGTACAGATAGTGGTTTGAAATGGTTCCCGGGCTGCCCCTTTATGAGAGACTTGCCTGCTGCCCTGCAAGACTTTCAACTCAGGATCCGTTTTAACTGTGGGTGCCTCTCAGGGGTCACGTTGGCCTGTGGGGCCCCTCAGGGTCTGATTTGGTGGGTGGGGCCCCTCAGGATCCAATTTGGTGACCTGGGCTCCTCGGGGCTTGAAATGGTGGACGGGATCCCTCAGGGTCAGATTTTGTGGCCGGGGCCTCTCGGTCCGATTTTGAGTGGGGCCCCTTAGGGTCCGATTTTGTGGGCGGAGCCCTATGGGTCCAATTTGGTGGCCGGGGCCCCTCAGGGTTCGGTTTGGTGGGCAGGGCCCCTCAGAGTCCGATTTGGTGAGCGGAGCCCCTCAGGGTCCAATTTGGTGGGCGGGGCCTCTCTGGGGTCCTATTTGGTGGGCGGGGCCCCTCTGGGTCCGATTTGGTGGGCGGGGCCCCTCTGGGTCCGATTTGGTGGGCGGGGCCACTCTGGGTCCGATTTGGTGGCCGGGGCCCCTCAGAGTCCGATTTTGTAGTTGGGACCCCTCATAGTCCGATTTGGTGGGCAGGGCCCCTCAGGGTCCGATTTGGTGGGCGGGGCCACTGTTGTTCCAATTTGGTGGGAGGGGCCACTGTGGGTCCGATTTGGTGGGCGGGGCCCTTCAGGGTCCGATTTGGTGGGCGGGGCACCTCAGGGTCCGATTTGGTGGGCGGGGCACCTCAGGGTCCGATTTGGTGGGCGGGGCACCTCAGGGTCTGAATTGGTGAGCGGAGCCCCTCAGGGTCCAATTTGGTGGGCGGGGCCTCTCTGGGGTCCTATTTGGTGGGCGGGGCCCCTCTGGGTCCGATTTGGTGGGCGGGGCCCCTCTGGGTCCGATTTGGTGGGCGGGGCCACTCTGGGTCCGATTTGGTGGCCGGGGCCCCTCAGAGTCCGATTTTGTAGTTGGGACCCCTCATAGTCCGATTTGGTGGGCAGGGCCCCTCAGGGTCCGATTTGGTGGGCGGGGCCACTGTTGTTCCAATTTGGTGGGCGGGGCCACTGTGGGTCCGATTTGGTGGGCGGGGCCCTTCAGGGTCCGATTTGGTGGGCGGGGCACCTCAGGGTCCGATTTGGTGGGCGGGGCACCTCAGGGTCTTTATTGGTGGGCGGGGCCCCTCAGGGTCTGTTTGGTGGGCGGGACCCCCAGGGTCTGTTTTGGTGGGCGGGGCCCATCAGGGTCCGATTTGGTGGGCGGGGCCGCTCTGGGTCCAATTTGGTGGGCGGGGCCCCTCGGGGTCCGATTTGGTGGGCGGGGCCCCTCAGGGTCCGATTTGGAGGCCGGGGTCAATCAGCCTCCGTTTTGGAGCCTCGGGTCACCCATATTTCGATTTGGCGTGCCGGCCCTTAAAGACCCATTTTGGTGCACCGGCCTTTAAGAATCACTTTGGCGCATCAGCCCTTTAAGAGACAGTTTGGTGCACTGGGTTTCTAAATCCACTTTGGCGCACATTCTCTCAGGGGCATGCGTCATGTGATGAAGCTCGATTTGCATTTGTGCTTTGGGTTTCGCTTTAAGAGCTGATATTATCTGTCCTTGTGGGGTCATGTAAAGTTCGAAGGCGTTGGCATAGTAACTGGGTCTGCCTGCGCATATCAATGAGCTTAAGGCTGTGTGCCCACGATGCGTTTTGTTAAGCGTTTCCGCAGCGTTTGAGCCGGATCAGACGCTGCAGAAACGCTTAAAAGATGCATCAAATTAATTAGCATGCGTTTTTGACTTTTTGTGCCAATGCATTCGTTTTTAACCGCTCAGGAATCGCTTAGCAGCTAAAAACGCAGCATGCTCATTAATTCCCGCATTGCTCAGCGTTTTTAGCCATCCCCAATGATCCCAGAAATCGCGTGTCAAAAAACGCGTCACAAACGCGTCAAAATCGCGTCAAAAGTCGCGCAAAAAACGCGCGGAAAAAGATGCGCGATTTCTGAGAAGGGGATCCTTTTCCTGAGCGTTTAAAAACGCTAGCATGGGCACATAGCCTTAATGCTGCAACTGATCCTCACATTTGAATCGCCTCACATCTGCCCCATGTATTCCTATGGCAATGCATTGAGACAATGCATTCCAATGATAATAAAAAAAATTTTCAAACACATATTGCGCAATAGCTACAAATCAGATCGACACGAAAAAATACTTAGCACACCACTTGTGGATGCTGGCTTCGAAACGACGCCTCAACGGAGTCTGTGCGTGTAGCGGTTCGGGCCGCATTAATTGCGGAAATCAACTGAATAAAGATAACAAAATTAACACTAGATGTGTATTTCCTGCAGGAAGTACAGATAGTGGTTTGAAATGCTGCCCAGGCTGCCCCTTTAAGAGAGACTTGCCTGCTGCACCTGCAAGACTTCCAACTCAGGATCCGTTTTAACTGTGGGTGCCTCTCAGGGGCCACTTTGGCCTCAGGGTCCGATTTTGTGGGTGGGGCCCTCGGGGCCCGATTTTGTGGGTGGGGCCCCTCAGGGTCCGATTTGGTGGGTGGGGCCCCTCAGGGTCCAATCTTGTGGCTGGGGCCCCTCAGGGTCCAATTTTGTGGGTGGGGCCCCTCAGGGTCCAATTTTGTGGCCGGGGCCCCTCAGGGTCCGATTTGGTGGGTAGGGCCCCTCAGGGTCCGATTTGGTGAGCGGGGCCCCTCAGGGTCCGATTTAGTGAGCGGGGCCCCTCAGGGTCTGATTTGGTGGGTGGGGCCCCTCACAGTCGGATTTGGTAGGTGGGGCCCCTCCGGGTCCTATTTGGTGAGCGGGGCCACTCTAGGTCTGATTTGGTAGGCGGGCCACTCTGGGTCCGATTTGGTGGGCGGGGCCCCTCAGAGTTCAATTTGGTCAGCGGGGCCCCTCAGGGTCCGATTTTGTGGTTGGGGCATTTCAGAATCCGATTTAGTGGGCGGGGCCCCTCAGGGTCCGATTTGGTGGGCAGGGCCCCTCAGGGTCCAATTTTGTGGCCGGGTCCCCTCAGGGTCTGGATTTGTGGGTGGGGCCCCTCAGGGTCCGATTTTGTGGGTGGGGCCCCTCAGAGTCCGATTTTGTGGGTGGGGCCCTCAGGATCTGATTTTGTGGCCGGGGTACCTCAGGGTCCGATTTTGTAGCCGGGGCCCTGAGGGTCCAATTTTGTGGGTGGGGCCCCTCAGGGTTCAATTTTGTAGGTGGGGTCCCTCAGGGTCCGATTTTGTGGCCGGGGCCCCTCAGGGTCCGATTTTGTGGCCGGGGCCCATCGGGGTCCGATTTTGTGGTTGGGGCCCCTCAGGGTCCAATTTTGTGGGTAGGGCCCCTCAGGGTCAGATTTTGTGAGTGGATCCCCCTGGGTCCATTTTGGTGGGCGGGGCCACTCTGGGTCCAATTTAGTGGGCGGTGCCCCTCATGGTCCGATTTGGTGGGCGGGGCCCCTCATGGTCCTACTTGGTGGGCGGGGCCCCCTGGGTCCGATTTGGTGGGCGGGGCCACTGTGGGTCCGATTTGGTGGGCGGGGCCCTTCAGGGTCCGATTTGGTGGGCGGGGTACCTCAGGGTCCGATTTGGTGGGCGGGGCACCTCAGGGTCTGAATTGGTGGGCGGGGCCCCTCAGGGTCTGTTTGGTGGGCGGGACCCCCAGGGTCTGTTTTGGTGGGCGGGGCCGCTCTGGGTCCAATTTGGTGGGCGGGGCCCCTCGGGGTCCGATTTGGTGGGCGGGGCCCCTCAGGGTCCGATTTGGAGGCCGGGGTCAATCAGCCTCCGTTTTGGAGCCTCGGGTCACCCATATTTCGATTTGGCGTGCCGGCCCTTAAAGACCCATTTTGGTGCACCGGCCTTTAAGAATCACTTTGGCGCATCAGCCCTTTAAGAGACAGTTTGGTGCACTGGGTTTCTAAATCCACTTTGGCGCACATTCTCTCAGGGGCATGCGTCATGTGATGAAGCTCGATTTGCATTTGTGCTTTGGGTTTCGCTTTAAGAGCTGATATTATCTGTCCTTGTGGGGTCATGTAAAGTTCGAAGGCGTTGGCATAGTAACTGGGTCTGCCTGCGCATATCAATGAGCTTAAGGCTGTGTGCCCACGATGCGTTTTGTTAAGCGTTTCCGCAGCGTTTGAGCCGGATCAGACGCTGCAGAAACGCTTAAAAGATGCATCAAATTAATTAGCATGCGTTTTTGACTTTTTGTGCCAATGCATTCGTTTTTAACCGCTCAGGAATCGCTTAGCAGCTAAAAACGCAGCATGCTCATTAATTCCCGCATTGCTCAGCGTTTTTAGCCATCCCCAATGATCCCAGAAATCGCGTGTCAAAAAACGCGTCACAAACGCGTCAAAATCGCGTCAAAAGTCGCGCAAAAAACGCGCGGAAAAAGATGCGCGATTTCTGAGAAGGGGATCCTTTTCCTGAGCGTTTAAAAACGCTAGCATGGGCACATAGCCTTAATGCTGCAACTGATCCTCACATTTGAATCGCCTCACATCTGCCCCATGTATTCCTATGGCAATGCATTGAGACAATGCATTCCAATGATAATAAAAAAAATTTTCAAACACATATTGCGCAATAGCTACAAATCAGATCGACACGAAAAATACTTAGCACACCACTTGTGGATGCTGGCTTCGAAACGACGCCTCAACGGAGTCTGTGCGTGTAGCGGTTCGGGCCGCATTAATTGCGGAAATCAACTGAATAAAGATAACAAAATTAACACTAGATGTGTATTTCCTGAAGGAAGTACAGATAGTGGTTTGAAATGCTGCCCAGGCTGCCCCTTTAAGAGAGACTTGCCTGCTGCACCTGCAAGACTTCCAACTCAGGATCCGTTTTAACTGTGGGTGCCTCTCAGGGGCCACTTTGGCCTCAGGGTCCGATTTTGTGGGTGGGGCCCTCGGGGCCCGATTTTGTGGGTGGGGCCCCTCAGGGTCCGATTTGGTGGGTGGGGCCCCTCAGGGTCCAATCTTGTGGCTGGGGCCCCTCAGGGTCCAATTTTGTGGGTGGGGCCCCTCAGGGTCCAATTTTGTGGCCGGGGCCCCTCAGGGTCCGATTTGGTGGGTAGGGCCCCTCAGGGTCCGATTTGGTGAGCGGGGCCCCTCAGGGTCCGATTTAGTGAGCGGGGCCCCTCAGGGTCTGATTTGGTGGGTGGGGCCCCTCACAGTCGGATTTGGTAGGTGGGGCCCCTCCGGGTCCTATTTGGTGAGCGGGGCCACTCTAGGTCTGATTTGGTAGGCGGGCCACTCTGGGTCCGATTTGGTGGGCGGGGCCCCTCAGAGTTCAATTTGGTCAGCGGGGCCCCTCAGGGTCCGATTTTGTGGTTGGGGCATTTCAGAATCCGATTTAGTGGGCGGGGCCCCTCAGGGTCCGATTTGGTGGGCAGGGCCCCTCAGGGTCCAATTTTGTGGCCGGGTCCCCTCAGGGTCTGGATTTGTGGGTGGGGCCCCTCAGGGTCCGATTTTGTGGGTGGGGCCCCTCAGAGTCCGATTTTGTGGGTGGGGCCCTCAGGATCTGATTTTGTGGCCGGGGTACCTCAGGGTCCGATTTTGTAGCCGGGGCCCTGAGGGTCCAATTTTGTGGGTGGGGCCCCTCAGGGTTCAATTTTGTAGGTGGGGTCCCTCAGGGTCCGATTTTGTGGCCGGGGCCCCTCAGGGTCCGATTTTGTGGCCGGGGCCCATCGGGGTCCGATTTTGTGGTTGGGGCCCCTCAGGGTCCAATTTTGTGGGTAGGGCCCCTCAGGGTCAGATTTTGTGAGTGGAGCCCCCTGGGTCCATTTTGGTGGGCGGGGCCACTCTGGGTCCAATTTAGTGGGCGGTGCCCCTCATGGTCCGATTTGGTGGGCGGGGCCCCTCATGGTCCGACTTGGTGGGCGGGGCCCCCTGGGTCCGATTTGGTGGGCGGGGCCCCTCTGGGTCCGATTTAGTGGGCGGGGCTTCTCAGGGTCTGATTTGGTGGGTGGGGATCCTCAGGGTCCGATTTGGTGGACGGGGCCCCTCAGGGTCTGATTTGGTGGTTGGGGCCCCTCAGGGTCTGATTTTGTGGCTGGGGCCCCTCAGGGTCTGATTTTGTGGGTGGGGCCCCTCAGGGTCTAATTTGGTGGGCGGGGCCCCTCTGGGTCTGATTTTGTGGGTTGGGCCCCTCAGGGTCCGATTTTGTGGCCGGGCCCCTCAGGGTCCAATTTTGTGTCCGGGGCCACTCAGGGTCCGATTTTGTGGCCGTGCCTCTCAGGGTCCGATTTTGTGGATGGGGCCCCTCAGGGTCCGATTTTGCAGCCGGAGCCTCTCAGGGTCCGATTTTGTGGTTGGGGCCCCTCAGGATCTGAATTTGTGGCCGGGGTCCCTCAGGGTCCGATTTTGTGGGTGGGGCCCCTCAGGATACGATTTTGTGGTTGGGGCCCCTCAGGGTTCAATTTTGTAGGTGGGGTCCCTCAGGGTCCGATTTTGTGGCCGGGGCCCGTCATGGTCCGATTTTGCGGCTGGGGCCCGTCAGAGTCCGATTTTGTGGTTGGGGCCCCTCAGGGTCCGATTTTGTGGGTAGGGCCCCTCAGGGTCCGATTTTGTGGGTAGGGCCCCTCAGGGTCTGATTTTGTGAGTGGGGCCACTCAGGGTCCGATGTTGTGGCCGGATCCCCTCAGGGTCCGAAATTGTGGGTGGGGCCCCTCAGGGTCCAATTTTGTGGTCGGGGCCCCTCGGGGTCCAATTTTGTGGGTGGGGCCCCTTAGGGTCCGATTTTGTGGGTTGGGCCCCTCAGGGTACAATTTGGTGGGCGGGGCCACTCTGGGTCTGATTTGGTGGGCGGGGCCACTCTGGGTCCAATTTGGTGGGCGGGGCCACTCTGGGTCCGATTTGGTGAGCTGGGCCCTCAGGGTCTGATTTGGTGGGCGGGATCTATCAGAGTCCGATTTGGTGGGCTGGGCCCCTCAGGGTCCGATTTGGTTGGCGGGGACCCTCGGGGTCCGATTTGGTGGGCGGGATCCCTCGAGGTTCGATTTGGTGGGCGGGATCCCTCGGGGTTCGATTTGGTGGGCGGGGCCCCTCAGAGTTCAATTTGGTCTGCGGGACCCTCAGGGTCAGATTTTGTGGTTGGGGCCTTTCAGAATCCGATTTAGTGGGCGGGGCCCCTCAGGGTCCGATTTGGTGGGCTGGGCCCCTCAGGGTCCAATTTTGTGGGCGGGGCCCCTCAGGGTCCAATTTGGTGGGCGGGGCCCCTCAGGGTCCAATTTGGTGGGCGGGGCCCCTCAGGGTCCAATTTGGTGGGCGGGGCCACTCTGGGTCTGATTTGGTGGGCGGTGCCACTTTGGGTCTGATTTGGTGGATGGGGCCCTTCGGGGTCCAATTTGGTGGGCGGGGACACTGAGTATGATTTTGTGGGTTGGGCCCCTCAGGGTCCGATTTTGTGGCCGGGGCCCCTCAGGGTCCGATTTTGTGTCCGGCGCCCCTCAGGGTCCGATTTTGTAGCCGGTGCCTCTCAGGGTCCGATTTTGTAGCCGGTGCCTCTCAGGGTCCGATTTTGCGGTTGGGGCCCCTCAGGGTCCGATTTTTGGGGCCGGGGCCCCTCAGTGTCCGATTTTGCTGGTGGATCCCCTCATGGTCCGATTTTGCGGGTGGGGTCCCTCAGGGTCCGATTTTGCGGGTGGGGCCCCTTAGGGTCCGATTTTGCGGGTGAGGCCCCTCAGGGTCCGATTTTGCGGATGGGGCCCCTCAGGGTCCGATTTTGTGGTCGGGGCCCCTTAGGGTCCGATTTTTGGCCGGGGCCCCTCAGGGACCGATTTTGAGGGTGGGGCCCCCCAGGGTCCGATTTTGTGGGTGGGGCCCCTCAGGGTCCGATTTTGTGGCTGGGGCCCCTCAGGGTCCGATTTTGTGGCTGGGGCCCCTCAGGGTCTGATTTTGTGGCTGGGGTCCCTCAGGGTCTGATTTTGTGGGTGGGGCCCCTCAGGGTCCGATTTTGTGACCGGGGCCCCTCTGGGTCTGATTTTGTGGTTGGGGCCCCTCAGGGTCCGATGTTGTGGCCGGATCCCCTCAGGGTCCGATTTTGTGGGTGGGGCCCCTCAGGGTCCAATTTTGTGGTCAGGGCCCCTCAGGGTCCAATTTTGTGGGTTGGGCCCCTTAGGGTCCGATTTTGTGGGTTGGGCCCCTCAGGGTACAATTTGGTGGGCGGGGCCACTCTGGGTCTGATATGGTGGGCGGGGCCACTCTGGGTCCGATTTGGTTGGCGGGGACCCTCAGGGTTCGATTTGGTGGGCGGGATCTATCAGAGTCCGATTTGGTGGGCGGGGCCCCTCAGGGTCCGATTTGGTTGGCGGGGACCCTCGGGGTTCGATTTGGTGGGTGGGATCCCTCGGGGTTCGATTTGGTGGGTGGGATCCCTTGGGGTTCGATTTGGTGGGCGGGGCCCCTCAGAGTTCAATTTGGTCAGCGGGGACCCTCAGGGTCCGATTTTGTGGTTGGGGCCTTTCAGAATCCGATTTAGTGGGCGGGGCCCCTCAGCGTCCGATTTGGTGGGCGGGGCCCCTCAGGGTCCAATTTGGTGGGCGGGGCCCCTCAGGGTCCAATTTGGTGGGCGGGGCCCCTCAGGGTCCGATTTTGCGGGTGGGGCCCCTTAGGGTCCGATTTTGCGGGTGAGGCCCCTCAGGGTCCGATTTTGCGGATGGGGCCCCTCAGGGTCCGATTTTGTGGTCGGGGCCCCTTAGGGTCCGATTTTTGGCCGGGGCCCCTCAGGGACCGATTTTGAGGGTGGGGCCCCCCAGGGTCCGATTTTGTGGGTGGGGCCCCTCAGGGTCCGATTTTGTGGCTGGGGCCCCTCAGGGTCCGATTTTGTGGCTGGGGCCCCTCAGGGTCTGATTTTGTGGCTGGGGTCCCTCAGGGTCTGATTTTGTGGGTGGGGCCCCTCAGGGTCCGATTTTGTGACCGGGGCCCCTCTGGGTCTGATTTTGTGGTTGGGGCCCCTCAGGGTCCGATGTTGTGGCCGGATCCCCTCAGGGTCCGATTTTGTGGGTGGGGCCCCTCAGGGTCCAATTTTGTGGTCAGGGCCCCTCAGGGTCCAATTTTGTGGGTTGGGCCCCTTAGGGTCCGATTTTGTGGGTTGGGCCCCTCAGGGTACAATTTGGTGGGCGGGGCCACTCTGGGTCTGATATGGTGGGCGGGGCCACTCTGGGTCCGATTTGGTTGGCGGGGACCCTCAGGGTTCGATTTGGTGGGCGGGATCTATCAGAGTCCGATTTGGTGGGCGGGGCCCCTCAGGGTCCGATTTGGTTGGCGGGGACCCTCGGGGTTCGATTTGGTGGGTGGGATCCCTCGGGGTTCGATTTGGTGGGTGGGATCCCTTGGGGTTCGATTTGGTGGGCGGGGCCCCTCAGAGTTCAATTTGGTCAGCGGGGACCCTCAGGGTCCGATTTTGTGGTTGGGGCCTTTCAGAATCCGATTTAGTGGGCGGGGCCCCTCAGCGTCCGATTTGGTGGGCGGGGCCCCTCAGGGTCCAATTTGGTGGGCGGGGCCCCTCAGGGTCCAATTTGGTGGGCGGGGCCCCTCAGGGTCCAATTTGGCGGGCGGGGCCACTCTGGGTCTGATTTGGTGGGCGGTGCCACTTTGGGTCTGATTTGGTGGATGGGGCCCTTCAGGGTCCAATTTGGTGGGCGGGGACACTGAGTCTGATTTTGTGGGTTGGGCCCCTCAGGGTCCGATTTTGTGGCCGGGGCCCCTCAGGGTCCGATTTTGTGTCCGGGGCCCCTCAGGGTCCGATTTTGTAGCCGCTGCCTCTCAGGGTCCGATTTTGCGGTTGGGGCCCCTCAGGGTCCGATTTTTGGGGCCGGGGCCCCTCAGGGTCCGATTTTGCGGGTGGATCCCCTCAGGGTCCGATTTTGCGGGTGGGGCCCCTCAGGGTCCGATTTTGCGGGTGGGGCCCCTCAGGGTCCGATTTTGCGGGTGGGGCCCCTCAGGGTCCGATTTTGCGGATGGGGCCCATCAGGGTCCGATTTTGTGGCCGGGGCCCCTTAGGGTCCGATTTTGCGGGTGGGGCCCCTTAGGGTCCGATTTTTGGCCGGGGCCCCTCAGGGACCGATTTTGAGGGTGGGGCCCCTCAGTGTCTAATTTGGTGGGCGGGGCCCCTCAGGGTCCGATTTTGTGGGTGGGGCCCTTAGGGTCCGATTTTGTGGCTGGGGCCCCTCAGGGTCCGATTTTGTGGCTGGGGCCCCTCAGGGTCTGATTTTGTGGCTGGGGTCCCTCAGGGTCTGATTTTGTGGGTGGGGCCCCTCAGGGTCCGATTTTGTGACCGGGGCCCCTCTGGGTCTGATTTTGTGGTTGGGGCCCCTCAGGGTCCGATTTTGTGGCCGGGGTCTCTCAGGGTCCGATTTTGTGGCTGGGGCCCCTCAGGGTCTGGATTTGTGGGTGGGGCCCATCCGGGTCAGATTTTGTGGGTGGGGCCCCTCAGGGTCCGATTTTGTGGCTGGGGCCCCTCATGGTCTGACTTTGTGGCTGTGGCCCCTCAGGGTCTGATTTTGAGGGTGGGGCCCCTCAGGGTCTAATTTGGTGGGCGGGGCCCCTCAGGGTCCGATTTTGTGGGTGGGGCCCCTCAGGGTCTGATTTTGTGGGTGGGGCCCCTCAGGGTCCGATTTTGTGGCTGGGGCCCCTCAGGGTCTGATTTTGTGGCTGGGGCCCATCAGGGTCCGATTTTGTGACTGGGGCCCCACAGGGTCTGATTTTATGGGTGGGGCCCCTCAGGGTCCGATTTTGTGGCTGGGGTCCCTCAGGGTCTGATTTTGTGGGTGAGGTCCCTCAGGGTCCAATTTTGTGGCCAGGGCCCCTTAGGGTCTGATTTTGTGACTGAGGCCCCTCAGGGTCCGATTTTGTGGGTGGGGCCCCTCAGGGTCTGATTTTGTGGGTGGGGCCCCTCAGGGTCCGATTTTGTGGCTCGGGCCCCTCAGGGTCTGATTTTGTGGCTGGGGCCCATCAGGGTCCGATTTTGTGACTGGGGCCCCACAGGGTCTGATTTTGTGGGTGGGGCCCCTCAGGGTCCGATTTTGTGGCTGGGGTCCCTCAGGGTCTGATTTTGTGGGTGAGGTCCCTCAGGGTCCAATTTTGTGGCCGGGGCCCCTTAGGGTCTGATTTTGTGACTGAGGCCCCTCAGGGTCCGATTTTGTGGGTGGGGTCCCTCATGGTCTGATTTTGTGGGTGGGGCCCCTTAGGTTCTGATTTTGTGGTTGGGGCCCCTCAGGTTCTGATTTTGTGGCTGGGGTCCCTCAGGGTCTGATTTTGTGGGTGGGGCCCCTCAGGGTCCGATTTTGTGACTGGGGCCCCTCAGGGTCTGATTTTGTGGTTGGGGCCCCTCAGGGTCCGATTTTGTGGCCGGGGTCTCTCAGGGTCCGATTTTGTGGCCGGGTCCCCTCAGGGTCTGGATTTGTGGGTGGGGCCCCTCAGGGTCCGATTTTGTGGCTGGGGCCCCTCAGGGTCTGATTTTGTGGCTGGGGCCCCTCAGGGTCTGATTTTAAGGGTGGTGCCCCTCAGGGTCTAATTTGGTGGGCGGGGCCCCTCAGGGTCTGATTTTGTGGGTGGGGCCCCTTAGGTTCTGATTTTGTGGTTGGGGCCCCTCAGGTTCTGATTTTGTGGCTGGGGTCCCTCAGGGTCTGATTTTGTGGGTGGGGCCCCTCAGGGTCCGATTTTGTGACTGGGGCCCCTCAGGGTCTGATTTTGTGACTGGGGCCCCTCTAGGTTCGATTTTGTGTCCGGGGTCTCTCAGGGTCCGATTTTGTGGTTGGGGCCCCTCAGGGTCTGATTTTGTGGCCGGGCCCACTCAGGGTCCGATTTTGTGGGTGGGGCCCCTTAGGGTCTGATTTTGTGGGTTGAGCCCCCTGGGTCCATTTTGGTGGGCGGTGCCCCTCATGGTCCGATTTAGTGGGCGGTGCCCCTCATGGTCTGATTTGGTGGGCGGGGCCCCTCATGGTCCGATTTGGTGGGCGGTGCCCCCCTGGGACCGATTTGGTGGGCGGGGCCCTTCTGGGTCCGATTTGGTGGGCGGGGCCCTTCAGGGTCCGATTTGGTGGGCGGGGCACCTCTGGGTCCGATTTGGTGGGCGGGGCCCTTCAGGGTCTGATTTGGTGGGCGGGGTCACTCAGCTTTCGATTTGGCGCGCCGGCCCTTTAAGACTCATTTCGGTGTGCTGGCCCTTTAAGAATCACTGTGGCACGTCGGCCCTTTAAGAGTCAGGGTGGCTCACTGGGTTTCTAAATCCACTTTGTCGCACATTCTATCTCAGGGGCATGTGTCATGTGATGAAGCTAGATTTGCATTTGTGCTGTGGGTTTCACTTTAAGAGCTGATATTATGTGGCAGAATCTCTGTCCTTGGGATGTCATGTGACGTTCGTAGGCGTTGGCATAGTAACTGGGTCTGCCTGCGCATATCAATGAGCTCATCTGCCATTTCAATCGCCTCAGGGCACGTTTTGCCATTACCCATTGAAAAGAATTGGAGCCAGTGCATTCCAATGACGGGAAAAAAAAATTTCAAACGCAAATTGCGCAAAAACTACAAATCCGATCGACACGAAGAATACTTAGCACACCTCTCATGGACGCTGGCTTCGAAACAACACCTCAACGGCGTCTGTGCGTGTAGCGGTTCGGGCTGTATTAATTGCGGAAATCAACTTAATAACTAGATGTGTATTTCCTGAAGGAAGTACAGATAGTGGTTTGAAATGGTGCCCGGGCTGCCTATTTAAGAGAGACTTGCCTGCTGCCCCTGCAAGACTTTCAACACAGGATCAGTTTTAACCGTGGGTGCCTCTCAGGGGCCACTTTGGCCTCAGGGTCCGATTTTGTGGTTTGGGCCCCTCAGGGTCTGATTTGGTGCCCGGGGCCCCTCAGGGTCCGATTTGGTGGCCGGGGCCCCTCAGGGTCCGATTTGGTGGACGGGGCCCCTCAGGGTCCGATTTGGTGGGCGGGGCCCATCAGGGTCCGATTTGGTGGGCGGGGCCCCTCAGGGTCCGATTTGGTGGGCGGGGCCCCTCAGGGTCCGATTTGGTGGGCGGGGCCCCTCAGGCTCCGATTTGGTGGGCAGGGGAGCACTTTGGCGCACATTTTCTCTCAGGGGCATGCGTCATGTGATGAAGCTAGATTTGCATTTGTGCTGTGGGTTTTGCTTTAAGAGCTGACATTATGTGGCAGAAGCTCTGTCCTGGAGGCGTCATGTGACGTTCGTAGGCGTTGGCATAGTAACTGGGTGTGCCTGCGCATATCAATGAGCTTAACTGCCATCTCACGACTGCCCCATGTTTTCCCTATGGCAACATTTTCCCATTAAAATGCATTGAGACAGTGCATTCCAATGACAGGAAAATGTTTATTCATACACAAATTGCGCAAAAACTACAATTCCGATTGATACAAAAAATACTTAGCACACCTCTCGTGGACGCTGGCTTCGAAACGACACATCAACAGAGTCTGCGCGTGTAGCGGTTTGGGCCGTATTAATTGCGGAAATCAACTGAATAACTTGTGATGGCGCATTATAATTGTAATACTAGATGTGTATTTCCTGAAGGAAGTACAGATAGTGGTTTGAAATGGTGCCCGGGCTGCCCCTTTAAGAGAGACTTGCCTGCTGCCCCTGCAAGACTTTCAACTCAGGATCCGTTTTAACTGTCGGTGCCTCTCCGGGGCCACTTTGGCCTCAGGGTCCGATTTTGTGGGTGGTGCCCCTCAGGGTCCGATTTTGTGGCCGGGGCCCCGCAGGGTCCAATTTGGTGGGCGTGGCCCCTCAGGGTCTGATTTGGTGGGCGGGGCCCCTCAGGGTCCGATTTTGTGTCAGGGGCCCCTCAGGGTCCGATTTTGTGTCAGGGGCCCCTCAGGGTCCGATTTTGTGGTTGGGACCCCTCAGGGTCCGATTTTGTGGTTGGGGCCCCTTAGGGTCCGATTTTGTGGCCGGGGCCCATCAGGATCCGATTTTGTGACTGGGGCCCATCAGGGTCCGATTTTGTAGCCGAGGCCCCCAGGGTCCGATTTTGTTGGGGCCCCTCAGGGTCTGATTTTGTGGCAGGGGCCCCTCAGGGTCCGATTTTGTGGGTGGGGCCCCATAGGGTCTGATTTTGTGGGCGGAGCCCCTCTGGGTCCAATTTGGTGGGTGGGACCACTCTGGGTCCGATTTGGTGGGCGGGACCACTCTGGGTCCAATTTGGTGGGCGGGGTCTCTCAGGGTCCGATTTGGTGAGCGGGGCCACTCTGGGTCCGATTTGGTGGGCGGGGCCCCTCAAGGTCTGATTTTGTGGGTGTGGCCCCTCAGGGTCCGATTTTGTGGGTGGGGCCCCTCAGTGTCCGATTTTGCGGGTGGGGCCCCTCAGGGTCTGATTTTGTGCCCCGAGCCCCACAAGGTCCGATTTTGTGACCGGGGCCCCTCAGGGTCCGATTCTGTTGCCGGGGCCCCTCAGGGTCCGATTTTGTGGCCTGGACCCCTCATGGTCAGATTTTGTGGTTGGGGCCCCTCAGGGTCCGATTTGGTGGGCGGGGCCCCTCAGGGTCCGATTTGGTGGGCGTGGCCCCTCATGGTTCGATTTGGTGGGCGGGGCCCCTCAGGATCTGAATTGGTGGGCAGGGCCCCTCTGGGTCTGATTTGGTGGGCAGAGCCCCTCTGGGTCTGATTTGGTGGGCGGGGCCCCTCAGGGTCTGATTTGGTGGGCGGTGCCCCTCAGGGTCCGATTTGGTGGGCTGTGCCACTCTGGGTCCAATTTGGAGGCCAGGGCAGCTCAGTCTCCGTTTTGTAGGCCAGGGTCGATCAGCCGATTTGTAGGCCAGGGTCAATCAGCCTCCGATTTAGAGCCTGGGGTCACTCAGCTTTCGATTTGGCGCGCTGGCCCTTTTAAGAATCACTTTGGCGCGTCGGCCGTTTAAGAGCCAGGTTGGCGCACTGGGCTTCTAAATCCACTTTGGCGCATATTCTCTCTCAGGGGCATGCGTCATGTGATGAAGCTAGATTTGCATTTGTGCTCTGGGTTTCGCTTTAAGAGCTGAAATTATCTGCCAGAAACTCTGTCCTGGAGGGTCATGAAAAGTTCATAGGCGTTGGCATAGTAACTGGGTGTGCCTGCGCATATCAATGAGCTTAACTGCTATTTGAATCGCCTCACGACTGCCCCATGTTTTCCCTATGGCAAAATTTTCCAATTGAAATGCATTGAGACAGTGCATTCCAATGACAGGAAAATGTTTTTTCAAACTCAAATTGCCCAAAAACGATAAATCTGATCGACATGAAAAATACTTAGCACACCTCACGTGAACGCTGGCTTCGAAACAAAGCCTCAACGGACTCTCTGCGTGTAGCGGTTCAGGCCGCATTAATTGCGGAAATCAACTGAATAGTAATAATAATATTACAATATAGTGGTTTTTTCAAACCACTATAACTAGATGTGTATTTCCTGAAGGAAGTACAGATAGTGGTTTGAAATGGTGCCCGGGCTGCGACTTTAAGAGAGACTTGCCTTCTGCCCCTGCACGACTTTCAACTCAGTATCCATTTTACCTGTGGGTGCCTCTCAGGGGCCACTTTGGCCTGTGGGGCCCCTCAGGATCCGATTCAGTGGACTGGGCTCCTCAGGGCTTGAATTGGTGGGCCGATTTGGTGTGCGAGGCCCCTCAGGGTCCGGTTTGGTGGGCACCGCCCCTCAGGGTCTGATTTGGTGGGTGGGACCCCTCTGGGTCCGATTTGGTGGGCGGGGCCCCTCAGAGTTCAATTTGGTGGGTGGGACACCACAGGGTCCGATTTGGTGAGTGGGGCCCCACAGGGTCCAATTTCGTGGGCAGAGCTCCTCTGGTTCCGATTTGGTAGACGGGGCCTCTCAGGGTCTGATTTGGTGGGCGGGTCCCCTCAGGATCCGATTTGGTGGGTGGGGCTCTTCAGGGTATGATTTGGCAGGCGGGGCCCATGAGGGTCTGATTTGGTGGGCGGTGCCCCTCATGGCCTGATTTGGTGGGCGGGGCCACTCTGGGTCTGATTAGGTGGGTGGGGCCCCTTAGGGTCAGATTTGGTGGGTGGGACCCCTCAGGGTCTGATTTGGTGGGCGGGGCCACTCTGGGTCCAATTTGGTGGGTGGGGCCCTTCAGGGTACAATTTGGTAGGCGGGACCACTCTGAGTCTGATTTGGTGGGAGGGGCCCCTCAGGGTTCAATTTGGTGGGCGGGCCACTGGGTCCGATTTGGAGGGCGGGGCCACTACAGGTCTGATTTGGTGAGCGGGGCCCCTCAGGGTCCAATTTGGTGGGCGGGGCCTCTCTGGGTCTGATTTGGAGGGCGGGGCCACTCCGGGGCCAATTTGTTGGCCTGGGTGGCTCAGCCTCCGATTTGTAGGCCAGGGTCGATCAGCCTCCGATTTGGAGCCTGGGGTCACTCAGCATTTGATTTGGCGCGCCAGCCCTTTAAGGCTCATTTTGGTGCGCCGGCCCTTTAAGATTCACTTAGGCGCGTCGGCTGTTTAAGAGCTAGTTTGGCGCACTGGGCTTCTAAATTCACTTTGGCGTACATTCTCTCTCAGGGGCACGCGTCATGTGATGAAGCTAGATTTGCATTTGTGCTGTGGGTTTCGCTTTAAGAGCTGATATTATCGCCAGAAACTGTGTCCTGCTGGGGTCATGTGAAGTTCTTTGGCGCTGGCATAGTAACTGGGTCTGCCTGCGCATATCAATGAGCTAAACTGCCATTTGAATCGCCTCAGGGCATGTTTTCTCTAAGGCAAAATTTCACCATTGAAAAGCATTGAGACAATACATTCAAATGACGGGAAAAAAAAATTTCTAATGCAAATTGCGCAAAAACTACAAATCCAATCGACACGAAAATTACTTAGCACACCTCTCATGGATGCTGGCTTCGAAACGACACCTCAACGGAGTCTGTGCGTGTAGCGGTTCGGGCCGCATTAATTGCGGAAATCAACTGAATAATAAGAATAAGTTAGCAGCGGTCGGATTACAACATTAATACTAGATGTGTATTTCCTGAAGGAAGTACAGATAGTGGTTTGAAATGGTGCCCGGGCTGCCCCTTTAAGAGAGACTTGCCTGCTGCCCCTGCAAGACTTTCAACTCAGGATCCGTTTTAACTGTGGGTGCCTCTCAGGGGCCACTTTGGCCTCAGGGTCTGATTTGGTGGGTGGGGCCCCTCAGGATCCGATTCGGTGGCCTGGGCTCCTCAGGGCTTGAATTGTTGGCCGGGATCCCTCAGGGTCTGATTTTGTGGGTGTGGCCCCTCAGCATCCGATTTTGTGGGTGGGGCCCCTCAGGGTCCGATTTTGTGGCCGGGGCCCCTCAGGGTCCAATTTTATGGATGGGCCCCTCAGGGTCTGATTTGGTGGGCGGGGCCCCTATGAGTCCGATTTGGTGGGCGGGGCCCCTCTGGGTCTGATTTGGTGGGCGGGGCCCCTCAGGGTCTGATTTAGTGGGCGGGGCCACTCTGGGTCCGATTTGGTGGGCGGGGTCACTCTGGGTCCAATTTGGTGGGCGGGGCCACTCTGGGTCTGATTTGGTGGGCGGGGCCCTTCAGGGTCCAATTTGGTGGGCGTGGACACTCTGAGTCTGATTTGGTGGGCGGGGCCCCTCAGGGTCCGATTTGGTGGGTTGTGCCACTCTGGGTCTGTTTTGGTGGGCGGGGCCACTCAGGGTCTGATTTGCTGGGCGGGGTCCCTCAGGGTCCTAATTAGAAGGTGGGGCCCCTCAGGGTCCGATTTGGTGGGCAGGGCTCCTCAGGGTCTGATTTGCTGGATGGGGTACCTCAGGGTCCTCTTTGGTGGGTGGGGTCCCTCAGGGTCCTATTTGGTGAGCAGGGCCCCTCAGGGTCCGATTTGGTGAGCGGGGCCCCTCAGGGTTCGATTTGGTGGGCGGGACCCCTCAGGGTCTGATTTGGTGGGCGGGGCCCCTCAGGGTCTGATTTGGTGAGCGGGGCCCCTCAGGGTTCGATTTGGTGGGCGGGACCCCTCAGGGTCTGATTTGGTGGGCGGGGTCCCTCAGGGTCCGATTTGGTGAGCGGGGCCCCTCAGGGTTCGATTTGGTGGGCGGGACCCCTCAGGGTCTGATTTGGTGGGTGGGGCCCCTCTGGGTCTGATTTTGTGGGCGGAGCCTTTCTGGGTCCAATTTGGTGGGCGGGACCACTCTGGGTCCGATTTGGTGGGCGGGGCCTCTCAGGGTCCGATTTGGTGGGCGGGGCCGCTCAGGGTCCGATTTGGTGGGCGGGGCCACTCTGGGTAAGATTTGGAGGCTCGGGTCGCTCAGCCTCCAATTTGGAGGCCGGGGTCGTTGAGCTTCCGATTTGGAGGCCGAGGTCAAAAAGCCTCTGATTTGGAGGCCGGGGTCGATTAGACTCCGATTTGGAGGCCGGGGTGGCTCAGCCTCCGATTTGGAGGCCGGGGTGGCTCAGCCTCCGATTTGGAGGCCGGGGTCGCTCAGCCTCCGATTTGGAGGCCGGGGTGGCTCAGCCTCCGATTTGGAGGCCGGGGTGGCTCAGCCTCCGATTTGGAGGCCGGGGTGGCTCAGCCTCCGATTTGGAGGCCGGGGTGGCTAAGCCTCCGATTTGGAGGCCGGGGTGGCTCAGCCTCCGATTTGGAGGCCGGGGTGGATCAGCCTCCGATTTGGAGGCCGGGGTGGATCAGCCTCCGATTTGGAGGCCGGGGTGGATCAGCCTCCGATTTGGAGGCCGGGGTGGCTCAGCCTCCGATTTGGAGGCCGGGGTGGCTCAGCCTCCGATTTGGAGGCCGGGGTGGCTCAGCCTCCGATTTGGAGGCCGGGGTGGCTCAGCCTCCGATTTGGAGGCCGGCGTGGCTCAGCCTCCGATTTGGAGGCCGGGGTGGCTCAGCCTCCGATTTGGAGGCCGGGGTGGATCAGCCTCCGATTTGGAGGCCGGGGTGGATCAGCCTCCGATTTGGAGGCCAGGGTGGCTCAGCCTCCGATTTGGAGGCCTGGGTCGATCAGCCTCCGATTTGGAGGCCGGGGTGGATCAGGCTCCGATTTGGAGGCCGGGGTGGATCAGGCTCCGATTTGGAGGCCGGGGTGGATCAGCCTCCCATTTGGAGGCCGGGGTGGCTCATTGTCCGATTTGTAGGCCGGGGTGGCTCAGCCTCCGATTTGGAGGCCGGGGTGGCTCAGTCTCCGATTTGGTGTGTCGGCCCTTTAAGACTCATTTGGGTGCGCTGGCCCTTTAACAATCACTTTGGCGCGTTGGCCCTTTAAGAGCTAGTTTGGCTGACTGGGCTTCTTTTAAATCCACTTTGGCGCACACATTCTCTCTAAGGGGCATGTGTCATGTGATGAAGCTAGATTTGCATTTGTGCTCTGGGTTTCGCTTTAAGAGCTGATATTATGTGGCAGAGGCTCTGTGCTGGGGTTCAAGTGAAGTTCGTAGGCGTTGGCATAGTAACTGGGTCTGCCTGCGCATATCAATGATCTCAACTGTCATTTCAATCGCCTCAGGGCACGTTTTGCCATTTCCTATTGAAAAGCATTGGAGACAGTGCATTCCAATGACGGGAAAAAAAATTTTCAAACGCAAATTGCGCAAAAACTACAAATCCGATCGACACGAAAAATACTTAGCACACCTCTCATGGACGCTTGCTTCGAAACGACACCTCAACGGAGTCTGTGCGTGTAGCGGTTAGGGCCGCATTAATTGCGGAAATCAACTTAATAATAATAATAATAAGAAGAAGAAGAAGAAGAAGAAGAATAAGTTAGCAGCGTTCGGATTACAATATAGTGTTTTTTTCAAACCACTATAATAAGTTAGCAGCGTTCGGATTACAATATAGTGGTTTTTTCAAACCACTATAATAAGAAGAATAAGTTAGCAGCGTTCGGATTACAATATAGTGGTTTTTTCAAGCCACTATAACTAGATGTGCATTTCCTGAAGGAAGTACAGATAGTGGTTTGAAATGGTGCCCGGGCTGCCCCTTTAAGAGAGACTTGCCTGCTGCCCCTGCAAGACTTTCAGCTCAGGATCCATTTTAACTGTGAGTGCCTCTCAGGGGCCACTTTGGCCTCAGGGTCTAATTTGGTGGGTGGGGCCCCTCCGGATCTGATTCCTTGGCCTGTGCTCCTCAGGGCTTGAATTGTTGGCCAGGATCCCTCAGGCTCCTATTTTGTGGGTGGGGCCCCTCAGAGTCCGATTTGGTTGGGGGGGCCACTCAGGGTCCGATTTGGTTGGGGGGGCCACTCAGGGTCCGATTTGGTTGGCGGGGCCCCTCAGGATCCGATTTTGAGGGCGGGGCCCCTCAGGGTCCGATTTTGTGGGCGGGGCCCCTCAGTGTCCGATTTCGTGGCCGGGGCCCCTCAGGGTCCGATTTTGTGGCCGTGGCCCCTCAGGGTCCGATTTTGTGGCTGGGGCCCCTCAGGGTCCGATTTTGTGGATGGGCCGCTCAGTGTCCGATATTGTGGCCGGGGCCCTTCAGGTTCCGATTTTGTGGCCGGGGCCCCTCAGTGTCCGATTTTGTGGGTGGGGCCCCTCAGGGTCCGATTTCGTGGCCGGGGCCCCTCAGGGTCCGATTTCATGGCCGGGGCCCCTCAGGGTCCGATTTTGAGGCTGGGGCCCCTCAGGGTCCGATTTTGTGGATGGGCCGCTCAGGGTCCGATTTTGTGGCCGGGGCCCTTCAGGTTCCGATTTTGTGGCCGGGGCCCCACAGGGTCCGGATTTGTGGGTGGGTCCCCTCAGGGTCCGATTTTGTGGGTGGGACCCCTCAGGGTCCGATTTTGTGGCTGGGGTCCCTCAGGGTCTGATTTTGTGTTTGGGGCCCCTCAGGGACCGATTTTGTGACCGGAGCCCCTTAGGGTCTGATTTTGTGACTGGGGCCCCTCTGGGTTCGATTTTGTGGCCGGGGTCTCTCAGGGTCCGATTTTGTGGGTGGGGCCCCACAGGGACCGATTTTGAGGGTGGGGCCCCTCAGGGTCTAATTTGGTGGGCGGGGCCCCTCAGGGTCCGATTTTGTGGCCGGGGCCCTTCAGGGTCCGATTTTGTGGCCGGGGCCCCTCAAGGTCCGATTTTGTGGCCGGGGTCTCTCAGGGTCCGATTTTGTGGTTGGGGCCCCTCAGGGTCTGATTTTGTGGCCGGGCCCACTCAGGGTCCGATTTGGTGGGCGGGGCTCCTCAGGGTCCGATTTGATGGGCGGGGCCCCTCTGGGTTCGATTTGATGGGCGGGGCCCCTCTGGGTCTGATTTGGTGGGCGGGGCCCCTCTGGGTCCGATTTGGTGGGCGGGGCCCCTCTGGGTCCGATTTTGTGGGCGGGGCCCTTCAGCGTCCGATTTGGTGGGCGGGGTCATTCTGGGTCCGATTTGGTGGGCGGGGCCCCTCTGGGTCCGATCTGGTGGGCGGGGCCACTCTGGGTCCGATTTGGTGGGCGGGGTCACTCTGGGTCCAATTTGGTGGGCGGGGCTCCTCAGGGTCCGATTTGGTGGGCGGGGCTCCTCAGAGTCCGATTTGGTGGACGGGGCCCTTCAGGGTCCGATTTGGTGGGCGGGGCCACTCGGAGTCTGATTTGGTGGGCGGGGCCCCTCAGGATTTTTTTAGCGTGGCCACACTGGGTCCGATTTGGAGGCCAGGGTGGCTCAGCCTCCGATTTGGAGTCACTCAGCTTTCGATTTGGCGCGCCGGCCCTTTAAGACTCATTTTGGTGCGCCGGCCCTTTAAGAATCACTTTGGCACGTCGGCCCTTTAAGAGCCAGGGTGGCTCACTGGGCTTCTAAATCCACTTTGGCGCACATTCTCTCTCAGGGGCATGCTTCATGTGATGAAGCTAGATTTGCATTTGTGCTGTGGGTTTCGCTTTAAGAACTGATATTATGTGGCAGAAGCTCTGTCCTCGGGGGGTCATGTGACGTTCGTAGGCGTTGGCATAGTAACTGGGTGTGCCTGCGCATATCAATGAGCTCAACTACCATTTCAATTGCCTCAGGGCATGTTTTAAGCTTCCCATTGAAAAAGCATGGAGACAGTGCATTCCAATGACGGGAAAAAAATTTCAAACGCAAATTGTGCAAAGACTACAAATCCGATCGACACGAAAAATACTTAGCACACCACTCATGGACGCTGGCTTCGAAACGACACCTCAACGGAGTCTGTGCTTGTAGCGGTTCGGGCCGCATTAATTGCGGAAATCAACTGGAAAATAATAATAAGAAGAAGAATAAGTTAGCAGCGTTCGGATTACAATATAGTGGTTTTTTCAAACCACTATAATAAGTTAGCAGCGTTCGGATTACAAGATAGTGCTTTCTTCAAAGCACTAGAACTGAATGGTTTTCTGTAACATATTCAGAACTATCCATTTTCCCTCTTAGGCTAAGAACAACTTCAGGAGCATTTTTTTACTTAAATTCATAAATTGTGGATTAAAATAATTTTTGCAGATTTTTGAAAGATTTTATTAAAAATAATTGCCGACTACAACACATTAAATAGCAAACTGCATAAACAGTTAATAGCCAATGCCTGTAAGCACTCTATTTATATATTTAAGTTACAAAAATGATATTTCTTTAAAACAATTGATTTGTTTACAAAGTGACAATATTCTCCACAGGGATGGTTTTGTCTTCAATAATTATAACTATAGTATTGTTCAACATGAGAAAATCCTTTCAAAATTTTCCATTTTTTCCATTTTAAGATTTGGTCTATAAAATACCTATAAGAATAACATTATGTCAATACGCTGCAGGAAAACGAATCCATACTTTTACAATTAGGTTTGTTTTTACCATATATAAATTGGAATCCTTGAATGATGAACATGTCCAGTCCAATGTAGATTAATTATGTGATGTTCCAGTAATCTACACTTTGTAATAAGTGTATTGTTCTACTGAGGCAGATTATATTGTTCACTGACAGACAATTTTCTAGTGATGAATTATCCAAAAAGCTATTTCTTTTCTTTTTTTCAGTAATTTTTAAATGCATAACTAGAATGGTAAGCGTATTGTAATTCCTTTCTCTGAAGACATAAACACTCTTTTAATTATATTTACCACATCGTGTGATAAATGTTTAGCTGGAAGAGGGAAAATTCATAGCATCAGAAACTGGAAATAACATCTGCCTTCTCTTTCCCAAATGGGTGCTTAGACATCCTAAATTAAACTTAAATAAAAAGTGTGTCTTTACTCATATTCTTTGCTTTTATATGTGCCTATCTTACAGGTGAATCTAATGTATAAAGTGGACAAATAGCTTAGCCCCTTAATGAAAGAGCCAATTTGGTAATTAGTGACCCAGCCAATTTTTAAAATTCTGACCACTGTCAGTATATGAGGTTATACCTCTGGAACTCTTCAACGGATCCCACTGATTCTGAGACTGTTTTTTCATGACATATTGTACTTCATGTTAGTGATAAAATTTCTTCAATATAACTTGCATTTATGAAAAAATGGAAATTTGGCAAAAATTTTAAAAATGTAGCAATTTTCAAACGTTTAATTTGTGAACACTTAAATCAGAGAGTGGTGTCATGCAAAATAGTTAATAAATAACATTTCCCACATGTCTACTTTACATCAGCACAATTTTGGAAACATAATTTTGTTTGTTAGGAGGTTATAAAGGTAAAAGGTTGACTAGCTATTTCTTATTTATCCAACAAAATTTACAAAACCATTTTTTTAAAGACCACCTCACATTTGAAGTGCGTTTGGGGGGTCAATATAACAGTAAAGGAACTGGATACACAGGTAGTTTTTTCTTCTATACTTCCAGTAGATGGGCATGGCACCAGGAGATGGAAAAGGATCCTTGATGTGAACAACTGGCTAAAGGTACTGTCACACTTAACGATGCACCAGCGATCCCGACCAGCGATATGACCCGGTCAGGATTGCTGGTGCATCGCTAAGTTGTTGCTAGTGAGCTGCCACACAGGCAGATCTCACCAGCGTCATATCATGGGTCGCTACTTACCTGTCAGACGAGGCGATCCTGACGTCCTCCCACCCGTGTCCGCGGGTCGCTCGTCGTCGCCACAGGAAGCCCAGCAGGAAGCTGACGACAAGAAACGGTCCAGGACGTTCTCGCGCGATCAGCGATAACCAGCGGGGGGAGCAGTCGGAGGTAAGTATCACACACAGCGATATCGCTAGCGATATTGCTATAACATCACAAAATCCAGTGACGTTATAGCGATATTGCTAGCGATATCGCTTAGTGTGACAGGCCCTTAAGACGATGGTGCAGACAACAAGGATTCGGATTCCTGGACCACAATGTGAATTACCTGTATGACAGACTCCTCACCAGAGATTGACTACACTTCAACAAACCTGGGAAACACACATTCGTCAGAAGACTCGCTACACTTATCAGGAGGGTGTTACACTAGAAGAAGAGGGGATGGGAAGAAAAACATTGGACTCGAACATGAAGCCAGAAAATATACTGATGAAGGATATGAGGTGCAGCAAAGAAGACCCAAGACAATATACTCAGAAGAGAGGTAAGAAATTTCTAAAACAATCCACAGGGTGAAGATTAGAACAAAACAAAATCCTATAAACTGCATGATCGCAAAAGCCAGAAGTCTGACAAACAAGATGGAAGAACTAGAAGCAGAAATATCTACAGGTAACTATGACATAGTGGGAATAACCTAGGCATGGTTAGATGAAATCTATGACTGGGCAGTTAACTTACAAGGTTACAGTCTGTAAAGAAAGGATTGTAAAAATCAGAGCGGAGGAGGTGTTTTTCTTTATGTATAGTCTTGTCTAAAGTCCACTTTAAGGGAGGATATTAACAAAGGGAATGAGGATATCGATTCCATATGGGTCAAAATACATGGAGGGAAAAATAATAACAAAATACTCATTGGGTTCTGTTACAAACCCCAAATATAATAGAAATCATGGAAAGTCTACTACTAAGGCTGGGGTCAGACAAGCGAGATACTCGCACGAGTCTCGCATGTCAATACCCGGCACTGCCACCGGCACTTGGACAGGAGAGTGAGACCGTATGTATTTCTATGCAGCCGCATGCCCCTGATCCCGAGTGTCGGCGGCAGTGCCAGGTGTTGACATACGACACTCGTGCGAGTTTCTCGCATGTCTGACCCCTGCCTAAGGCAGATAGATGAAGCTGCAACCTAAAATGAGGTCCTTATTATGGGGGACTTTAACTACCCGGATATTAAGTGGGAGACAGAGACCTGTGAAACCCATAAAGACAACAGGTTTCTGCTAATAACCCAGAAAAATTATCTTTCACAATTGGTGCAGAATCCAACCAGAGGAGCAGCACTTTTAGAACTAATACTATCTAATAGTTATTAACAGGGGTCCCATATAAATTGATAAATTGCCAATGGGTGAAATCAAAACAATTTGTTCACCCATGGCACAAGCCACATCAGCTCCAATAGTCCATTATATTTAAGAACTGATACGTCAAAGTGTTTACATCAGAAAAATCATGTAAAACAGTTTGAAAAGTCACCAAAATGTTGCACTATGTAATGTTGTGCAAATATTTTGTGACTTTCGGTGTTTTCACTCCAGTTTCAAGCATCTCCGCTAAAATGAGTGAAGCCAGGACTGGACATAGCTATGCCCACCAATCAAATTTATGAAAAATGGTGGTGTTTCTCATGTTAGAAATTTTACTCCAGTCATTGACACATAGGTACTCTACAATGATAAGATGTGCCAATTTGATTAATTGGTGTTCAATAGAGATGAGCGACTTTGCCTTTTTTCAGGTCGAGTCGGGTTTCATGAAACCCGACTTTCGCAAAAGTCGGGTCGAACGAAATCAGCCAATTATCGTGAAAAGTCAAAGGCCGACTGAAACATGAAACCCAATGCAAGTCAATGGGGAAGAAAAGTCGGCAGTGAGTGGAGGACAGGAAACACAACTACAGTGCCCATTTTAATGCCAAAAACATCAATTTTTATTACTTAAGCTTGTCAACCTTAATTTACTTTATAATAATAGATAGGCATTGAAAACTGGGGGTTATTTGGCTAAAGTTGTGTGGGGGTAGGGATGGCTTCAGATTTTCATGGGCCCAGGGCCAAAGAGTGTCAATGGGCTCCTTTAAAACATACCACAATTCATGATCCTCTGATACGGCAGAGAAATAGCGGTATAGTACAATTAAAAATACTTCACTTCTTACATCACATGACTGATATCCATATTAAATTCTCCAATAGCTCCAAAAACGGACAGTATATTACTCCATACAGTATTATGGCCACCGCATAGTGCGCTATACAGAGTAATGAGGCCCATATATTTCTCCATACAGAATCATTTGTCCCATATAATGTTTGAAACAGTATATGATGAGCTCCACATAATGCTACAGTATATGTTGGTCCCCATGGATGAAGCTCCACTGCCTTATGGGCACAAATAATGCTCCATATATAATGGGCCCCATTTCTAATGCTCCAGTGTATAATGGGCCCTGTAAATGCTGCTCCAGTGTCTGATGTCCACCTTTGGAATGCTCCAGTGTATGGTGGGCTCCATATATCATTCTCCAGAGTCTAGTGCTCCCCAAAAATTGCTCCCAACCTTTAAAACAATTAAATAAGTCTCCTCGCTACGGAATCCCTGCTCTAGTCTGGACTCCTCGTTTTCCCCATCTTCCATCTCTCTGCACTTGGACTGTTTAGGCAGAGGGCGTACAGACGTGATGTCATTGCGCTCTGGCCAGAATGTCACTGTCAGGAAACGCGGAAGACGTCACGGCGGTGGAGCAGGGAGAGGTAAGTATTTCAACTTTGCAAGTGCTGTGATCCTGAGCAAGCAGGGGGGACCCACTCATGGGCGATGGCACTGGCACAGGGCCCCTCATAGTACGGCGGTGTGTCTGACGGTGGGTGGGTCCTCCCATCAGCAGAGACACTTTTGCGTACTATGCGGGAAGGGGAACCTGAGTTTCATCAGGGTCAGATTCTGGCTGTGTAGAGTGCGAGGGGAATGTAGTGGTCTGGGTCAATGTACCAGCAGAATCATCTAGCAGTGGCTGGGCATCAGTGCACTTGTGGCGCCCCCAGGAGTACGGTCGCCACAGTGGCATTACCTTCCTCCTAGGGAGTGTGATGTCATGCTTGGGAGCAATGAAGGATCTCTCTAGCAGTTAAACCAACACACAACACAGTTCCCACTCCAGGCCAGCAGGGAGAGCTCTGAACCTGACTGCTGAGGAGCTGCTCTCTGTGGTTGGGAGGAGGGAAGTTAGGGCAGTCTGTGAAGGGAAGGGGAAGTGTGTGGATGTGAGAAGGGGAGCTGGAGGATGAGCAGAGGTAAGGCTCACTCCTAGCTGGAGCGCATGGTCCGGATTATGGTCTCTGAGTTTGTAGGGACACTGACGGTCCTGCAGCAGAAACCGGAGGAAGCAGCAGCTGTAAATGCTCTGTTCCCAACTAAGGATCGGAGGCCCCAGCAGCGATGTGTGGGAGCAAGAAGGAAAAGGCTATGGCTGCCTGCCATACGAGAAAGTTTCAAAAGAGAGTCAACAGGGGAAACTTCAGTGAGCTCAGTACTGCGAGTACCTCAGATAAGCGCTGGAACGGAGGCCACACTACCTATCTGCAGAGACAGCATTCCTAATTTGCTTCCAGGCTGACCAAATCCTTCTCCATCTGTACTGTGGGTCCTGTACGGCACTTACCAAGTACAGGTAAAGGAACTGCACGATTGTTATGAGTTCATTTTCTCCTGCACCTATGATGTCTGATGAACTCCCTCTGCTGGTGAAAGTAGGTAGTGAAATTGATCTGGATGGGAAGAACCTGTCATCTGATCAGGCGGAGTGTGATTGGACATCCGGAATTTCTGAGTGGATATAAGGCAGCCGACGCCCTGCAGGGCTGCTGGTGATCCTTTCTGCTCTGAGCTCTGGCATCCAGTTTAGTTCCTGTCTACTAAAAGCTAAGTTTTTGCTCTGCTATTTTTCCATGAGATTTTGTCTGTTTACTTAGTGTTTGTGTTCAGCCTGCCCTGGTTGGGACGGGCTGAACTCCATTTTTGTCTCTGATCAGTTGATCTCTTTGCTCTGTCTTCACAATATACCTGAGTGCTGATATAGTGATTTTGAAGTCTAGTGACTTCAGGGCCTTTTTTATCAGACATGTTGGACTTTATTTTTGGCAGGGTTTTTTGCGTGATTGCAGCCAGCATCTTTTCTGTCCTTTCCTATCTAGTTAGTTGGGCCCCATCATTTGCTCAGCCTGTCTTTCTGTCTGTGTTTGTGTTTTCATCTGTTTTTCACTAACAATACATGTTGGGGGCTGTCTATTGCTTTGGGGTCTGCTCTGGGGCAGTTTAGATTTCCCCTTTCTTTCTTCAGGCTTATTTAGCTCTCCGGCTGTGACGAGGGGTCTAGGGCACCGTAGGAACCCCCCACGGCTACTGTTAGTTGTGGTGAATAGGATCAGGGGTCTGCAATCCGCTAGCTACCAACCTCTCCGGTTTTCTGGACTTAGCTTGTGTTTTTGTTTTTTCCTCCTCTGGTGACTCATTCATAACAGAATCACTAGCCATACCGCAGATTCTAGGGTACTCAATAGCAGGAAGGAATTGTAAAAAAAAAAAAAGTGTCAGAATTTTTTTTTGTGTATATTTTTTCCTCTATTTCTCTGAGGCCGTAGGGGGAATTTTTTCTCAATGGAGATTAAGCAATTGTCTGATCGTGTGGAGCAGCTCACTGCTGAAGTGCGGGGAATTTCCGCCTATCTTGCTCATTCACATGCTGCTGAACCAAAGATCCCTACTCCTGATGTGTTTTTTGGGGATCGGTCTAAATTTTTGAATTTTAAGAATAATTGTAAATTATTTTTTGCCTTGAAGCCTAACGCATCGGGGAGCTCCACGCAGCAGGTTAAAATTGTCATCTCTTTGCTGCGCGGCAATCCCCAGGATTAGGCGTTTTCTTTAAAACCTGATGATCCTATTCTTACTAATGTGAACGCATTCTTTCAAGCCTTGGGGTTGTTGTATGATGAACCTAATGCTATTGATCAGGCTGAAAAGGCCCTGTTAGCATTGAGCCAGGGTCAGGATTCTGCAGAGTTGTACTATTAAAAATTCCAAAAGTGGGCGGTCCTTACTACCTGGAATGATGGTGCCTTGGCAGCTCTCTTTCGGAAGGGTTTGTCAGAAACTGTAAAAGATACTATGGTGGGATTTCCTTTCCTGTTCCCTCTGGTCTTGACGATTCTATGTCATTAGCCATTCAGGTTGATCGGCGTTTGCGTGAACGCGGAACTGCACGAGAGGTGTTGCCACCTGTTGAACAAATGACTGAACCTATGCAATGTGATAGAGTTTTGTCTAGGGAGCAACGTCAGGAGTTCAGAAGGCATAATAAGCTGTGATTTTTTTTGGGGAGATGCCTCTCATATTATTTCTGTCTGCCCTAAACGAGAGAAACATTTTGCACACACAATTGTTGTGGGTGGTGTTTAACCTAAGTTTCTTCTGGCAATTACTCTGACCTGCTCCCTGTCCACTTTTTCCGCTAAGGCCTTTGTGGATTCGGGAGCAGCTCTGAACCTTATGGACTTGGATTTTGCTAAACGTTGTGGGTTTCAAATGACACCTCTGCGGATGCCTATCCCTTTGAGGGGTATTGATGCTACTCCTTTGGTGAAGAATAAACCTCAGTTTTGGACCCAGGTGGTAATGCGGGTCGCCCCAGACCATCAAGAAAATTGCAGATTTTTGGTGTTGCATAATTTGCATGATACCATTGTTCTGGGGTTTCCTTGGTTGCAAATCCATAATCCAGTTTTGGATTGGAAATCTTTGTCTGTGGTGAGTTGGGGTTGTCAGTGTGCCCTTAGTGATGCTCCTGTTTTCTCCACCTCTCCCCAGTCGCATGATGTTCCGGACTATTTGGCTGATTTTTATGATGTATTTAGTGAGAATGAGTCTTCGTCTTTGCCTCCTCATAGGAGTTATGATTGTGCAATTGAGCCCTGGGTGTAAATTTCCCAACCGTCGACTTTTCAATTTATCTGTAACCGAGCACGAGGCTATGCGATCCTATATTAAGGAGTCGTTGGAGAAGGGTCATATTAGACCATCCTCTTCACCCTTAGGTGCTGGGTTTTTTTTTCATGGCCAAGAAAGTTGGTTCATTAAGGCCTTGTATTGACTATCGTTCCTTCAACAAAATTACTGTTAAATATCAGTATCCGTTACCCCTGATTTCTGATCTATTCTCCAGAGTTAAAGGTGCTTGCTGGTTTACCAAGCTTGACCTCAGGGGGCGTATAATCTTATTGGCATTAAGCATGGGGATGAATGGAAGATGGCGTTTAATACTCCGGAGGGACATTTTGAGTACCTGGTGATGCCTTTTGGGCTCACTAATGCCCCTTCTGTCTTCCAGTGCTTCATGAATGATATTTTCCGAGACTTTGTGGATAAATTTTTGATCATCTCTCTGGATGATATTTTGATCTTTTCCAGGGATTGGGACTCTCATGTGGAACATGTTCGGACTGTGTTCTGGATTTTGAGGGATCATTCCCTGTATGTCAAGGGATCAAAATGCCTTTTTGGGGTACAGAGGATTTCATTTTTGGGATTTATTTTGTCTCCGTCAACTATTGAAATGGACCCGGACAAGGTACAGGCCATTTATGATTGGGTTCAGCCCACTTCTTTGAAGGCCCTCCAGAAGTTTTTGGGTTTTGCTAATTTTTATTGTAAATTTATAGCTAATTTTTCTGGTATTGCCAAACCATTGACTGATTTTACTAAGAAGGGTGCTGATGTGCTGAATTGGTCTCCGGAGGCTGTTTCTTCCTTTCAGGAGCTGAAGCGAAGGTTCACTTTTGCTCCGGTCTTGCGGCAACCTGATGTCTCACTTCCGTTTCAGGTAGAGGTGGACGCTTCTGAGATTGGTGCAGGAGCTGTTTTGTCCCAAAAAGATCCTGTAACATCTAAAATGAATCCCTGTGCTTTCTTTTCCCGAAAGTTCTCCCCATCTGAACGTAACTATGATGTGGGGAATCGGGAACTGTTAGCCATGAAATGGGCATTTGAGGAGTGGAGACATTGATTTGAAGAAGCTAAACATCAAGTCGTGGTCCTTACTGACCACAAGAATTTGATTTACCTGGAGTCGGCCAAACGCTTAAATCCTAGACAGGCTAGGTGGGCCTTGTTTTTCACACGTTTTGATTTTGTGGTCTCTTTTCTTCCGGGCACTAAGAATGTCAAGGCAGACGCCCTCTCTAGGAGTTTCTTTGCTGATTCTCCTATTGTGACCAAGCCTGCTACCATCTTAGGTGAGGGGGTAGTTCTTTCTGCCATCTCGCCTGATTTGAGACGTGCTCTGGAAGAGTTTCAGGAGGACAAACCTGAGCGTTGTCCCATTGGAAAATTGTATGTTCCTGACCAGTGGAGGAAGAGAGTGATGTCTGAAGTTCATTGCTCTGCATTGGCTGGTCATCCAGGTATTTTTGGTACTAGAGATTAGGTGAGTCTGTCTTTTTGGTGGCCCGCCTTGTCTCGTGATGTCAGGAATTTTGTGCAGTCCTGTGGGACTTGCTCCCGGTCTAAACCTTGTTCTCGCTCTAGTGGGTTGTTGATGCCTTTGCCGGTGCCCAGGAGGCCATGGACCCATATTTCAATGGATTTTATCTCTGATATGCCTGTCTCTCAGAGAATGACTGTTATTTGGATGATTTGTGATAGATTCTCTAAGATGGTCCATCTTAGATATAGTGATTTTTGAAGTCTAGTGACTTCAGGGCCTTTTCTATCAGACGTGTTGGACTTTATTTTTGGCAGGGTTTTTTGCGTGATTGCAGCCAGCATCTTTTCTATCCTTTCCTATCTAGTTACTTGGGCCCCATCATTTGCTCAGCCTTTCTTTCTGTCTGTGTTTGTGTTTTCATCTGTTTTTCACTGACAATACATGTTGGGGGCTGTCTATTGCTTTGGGGTCTGCTCTGGGGCAGTTTAGATTTCCCCTTTCTTTCTTCAGGCTTATTTAGCTCTCCTGCTGTGATGAGGGGTCTAGGGCACCGTAGGAACCCCCCACGGCTACTGTTAGTTGTGGTGAATAGGATCAGGGGTCTGCAATCCGCTAGCTACCAACCTCTCCGGTTTTCTGGACTTAGCTTGTGTTTTTGTTTTTTCCTCCTCCGGTGACTCATTCATAACACACGACTGTGTCTGTCATCTTTCTCCTGCTCCTGGTGCACGGCTCTGCTACATCCTGCACTGCACACCATCTACCAACTCTTTCATCTGCCCTGCGACTACGGCCCTACCTGTGCAGGGTTTCTACATCTTAGCTGCACCACAACATCTGTCCCAGAGAAGCGACACTGCAGTGATGGTCAATCTGATCAGAAACCATAGGTGGCGTCACATATCATTCACCTATAAACGTTATTCACCCCTTTACATGGGTGCCCAGGCCCACGGACCGGGTCACCACCACCGTGACACATCCCTCTGAGACACCGTCCCGGTACCGATTAACCCCACTGCCCTGGCTGGCCACCCACACTCCATGTCAGATTCATCTTGGACTGGGGAATTTACGATTTGACTTGATAACCCAGGCATGGTATGTGGGAAATAGCTATATGGACTAATGTGAACTAAAACTTACATCAAATTCACCCCAAACTCACCCCAACGCACGTTTCATGTCTCACTTCATCAGGAGGTGTGTGAATGAAGTGAGACATGAAACGTGCATTAGGGTGAATTTGGCAGCCACTGGTCTGACGTTTTAGTTCACAAATGTCTTTATATATGAGATTAATTATGGCCCATAATGCGTGGTCCCCGGTGTAGGGCACATTATTTTTATGGGCACATTTACTTAATTTTTCTGCATATTTATCTAGGCAATACACTTGTTTGCACATGCATTGAAATTTGTCCTATTTATATTTATGCACCCGTTATTAAATGTACATATTTGGCAAGGGGTTTTGTTTTGCATACATATTGAAATTATACACTTTTATGATACATGCATTTTTTTTTCTCTCAGTATGCACCAGTCATTTAGTTTGTCCTAAGGGAGGTCTCTCATTGTACATTTGTGCTTTATTTACATTTTTTACATTTTTTACTTCCATCCTCCATGTTATTTTGTAGACTATTTTTCTTGCACATATACCTTATTTTGTTGCGGAGTTTGCACACATGGAATAATAAGGGAATTGTGCAATTATTTGATACATGATGTATTGTATATACCAGTGGTTATGTCATATTATATGTGGTTCAGTGGCCTCTGTTATTTGATGTGATGTATTAAAAAAACATTTTTAAAAGAAAAAAATATTTTGAATAAATATTTATATATTTTTTGGATTATACTTGGTTGTTCTTTCTGGTATTAATTATTAGTTAAGTTCTCTGTCCAACTTAATTTGTTTGTGGACATTTTTGAAATAAGTTCCCTCAATTACTTTGTCTGTGGAGACAGTGAAAACAGTTCTTGTGAAGAAAGGTTTGCTGTATCGCAGTACTATGGATCCCATCACTGTTACTCATCTCCATCAAATTGTGATCACAGGGAGAGATGTAGACATTGTCCTCACTGCCTATCATGATCTGTCAGATAATTTTGGAGTGCAAAAGACAGAAGCCACAGGCCGTAGGCGATTCTATCGGATTGGCATGAGAGGACACATTTAAAAATGTGGGCGGGAATGTCACACGTCTGTGAGTAGGAAAACCGTGAAAGCTGATGATAAGCCACCACTGCATCTCATTGTGAGTCGACGTCCATAACAAATGGAAGCCATTGATCATCTGAAGATAGAGCCCAGCAGGACAGGGCATAGCTACGTGTTATTCATCATCTATCAGTTCACCAAATTTGTATTGGCAGTCCCAGGGAAGGATTTAACAGCCCAGACTACACAGCGGTGGAGCAGGGAGAGGTAAGTATTGCATGTGCTGGTTCCCTGAGCAAGCAGGGGGGGCCCACTCATGGGCGGCGGTACTGACACAGGGCCCCTCATAGTACGCCGGTGTGTATGACAGCGGGTGTGCACCCCCACCATCAGAGACACTTGATTGTACTATGAGGGACCCTGTGCCAGTGCCGTCGCCCAAGAGTGGGCCCACCCACATGTCCAGGGCAACGGCACTCGCACGAGTACGTGCGCCAGGTGGTGACCCCGGCCCTGGGGGGGAGGCAGCCCAGTTAGGGAGGTTGAAAAAATGGCTTATGTTGATGTTGGACATTCAGCAGCTGAAAATGGAGGAATTGGAGAAGTCCGAGGAAGAGGAGGACAAAAGCGAGCCATTTTTCTGGCAACCTACGTGTCAGCAGGGGAAGGTGGGACAAAATCTTTTGAAACCCATGCATGGTTCATTTTAATGAAGGTTAGATCATCAACATTTTGGGTCAACAGACGGGTCCTTTTTTCTGTCAGGATTGATCCAGCAGCACTGAAGACTCTTTCGGATAGCACACTAGCAGCTGGGCAAGCGAGCTCCTGTAAGGCATATTGTGCCAATTCTGGCCAGGTGTCTAGTTTACAGGCCCAATAGTCAAAGGGGTATGACCTATGAGGGAGAACATCCATATGGGAAGAGAAGTAGTTTGTAACCATAGTTGAAAACTGCTGTCTCCTGTCACTTTCAATCGATGCAGTATTACCAGTCGTGCGAGCGGTACTTGAAAAATCAGTCCACAACATGGTCATGAAACCCCTGTGTCCAACGCCACTTCGGCTGTGTGCACCACGAACACCTCTTCCATGTTGCCCCTACGGCTCATGGGAGAACCATCACCGCCGCTGTGTGCAGGGAATGCCTCAAACAAACTGTTTACCAGAGTTGCTTGTTTGTTAGCCAATATTAGCTCTAGGTTCTCCTGTGGCATGATGTTTTGGAATTTGCCTTTATAGCGTGGAACCAGGATGCAGTCATCATCGTTCATCATTTTGGCAATGAAGGGGTCCCTTTCTAGGATCTGCAAGGCATAATCAAACATGTGGGCCAATGTTCCAGGTGTCAATGATGAACTGCGAGTGCTGGGTGGAGGAGCACTTTCTGGCAAATCAACATCCCTCCAGTCACGCACAAACCTTGTACCTGACCTTGCCACGCCAACATTTTCTTTTGCCCCCTGAGAAGCATCCTCCTCCCCTAAATAATCATCCTCATCATCCTCCTCCTCCTTTTCCTCTTCTTCCTCCACCTCGTCCAGGAGAGTTCCCTGAGCAGACAATGGCTGACTGTCTTCAAGGCTTCCCTCCTCTTCCTCCTCGGCTGCAGACGCCTGCTCCTTAATGTGCGTCAAAGTTTGCATGAGCAGACGCATAAGTGGGATGCTCATGCTTAGGATGGCGTCGTCTGCGCTTACCAGCCGTGTGCATTCCTCAAAACACTGAAGGACTTTACAGAGGTCTTTCAGCTTCGACAACTGCACACCAAGACAACTCCATGTCTGCCCTCAAATTGCCTGCCCGTGTATACTCAAACAAATGCATTACAGCCTGCCTCTGTTCGCACAGCCTCTCAACCATGTGCAGGGTGGAGTTCCACCTTGTTGCAACGTCGATAATTAGGCAGTGCTTGGGAAGATGGAGCAATCGCTGCAGCTTCTGCATACAACTGGAGCGTACGGGCAACCGACGGATGTGCGAGCACAGACTTTGCACCTTATGGAGCAGGGCTGTTAACTCCGGAAAATTATTGAGGAATCACTGCACCACCAGGTTCAAGGTGTTAGCCAGGCAAGGTATGTGTCTGAGTTTTGAAAGGGCTATGGTTGCCACAAAATTCTGGCCATTATCACTAGCTACTTTGCCTGCCTCAAGATGTAGACTGCCCAGCCATGAATCAGTTTGTCACTGCAAGTAGTCGGCCAGTACCCCCGCGGTGTGTCTGCTGTCGCCCAAACACATCATCTTCAACACAGCCTGCTGACGCTTACCACTAGCTGTTCGATAGTGGGACACCTCGTGTGCAACACTGGCAGCTGCGGATGGAGTGCACGTGTGACTGCGCTCTGTGGACGAGCTTTCACTTCTGGAGGAGGAGGAGGGTCGAATGCCTACAGCCAACTGTTTCCTATACCGTGGGCTAGGCAGCACTGTCCCACCGCTGCTGTCCCCTGTGGACCTTGCATCCACCACATTAACCCAGTGCACAGTTATGGACACGTAACGGCCCTGGCCATGCCGACTGGACCATGCATCTGTTGTGAGGTGCACCTTTCCACTCACTGATTGCTTGAATGCATGGACAATGCGGTCTTTCACATGCAGCTGGAGGGCTGGAATGGCTTTTCGAGAAAAGAAGCGCCGATTAGGTAGGTCATAGGGGGGTACTGCATAGGCCATGAGCTCGCGGAAAGCTTTGCTTTCAGCCAACCGGTAGGGCATCATCTCCAACGAGATTAGTTTGGCAATGTGGTCGTTCAAACACTGTGTACGCGGATGAGAGGATGAGTACTTTCTTGTCCTACTCAGAGTCTCTGGTAGGGTGAGCTGGACTTTAGAGCTGCATATGGTGGAACTAGCGGTGGACATGGCGGACTGAGAGAGGGTTGGTTATGGTGTTGGTGGTCTTGCTGATGGCCTAGATTCAGTCTTTCGGTGCAATAACATTGTGATTCCCTGACTGCTTTGGCCTTGCGATGACACCTCAACATTTGCTGCTGGTGGTGTGCTAACCTGTGGGCTTACAGTGGGGGAAGTGATGTAGCATTGCTGACTACCTTCATTCGGAGCAGGTGCACATGTGGTACGTGAGGTTTGATAGTCCGTCCACGCTTGCAAGTGCATGGTGGTTAAATGTCTAAGCATGCAACTGGTATTCAAATTTCTCAGATTTTTCCCTCGGCTAAAGGTCTTTGCGCACTCCTTACAGATAACCTTTGCCTGATCATTAGGCTTTTGTTCAAAAAAGTGCCACACTGCACTCTTCCTACAATGGAAGACATTTTGAGGCCTTGCACTCTGTGCTAATTTGACCATCTGGCCAAGCTGTCCTGCAACTCTTTGGGTTTTTGTAAACTGTTTTTGGACTGTTACGGGCCTGCCAGATAACAGCTGTTGCGATGTCGATGCCTGCTGCGGATCATCCTCCTCCTCTTCTGAGCTATTGGCAGCGGCACCCTCTTCCCCCAATGGAAGCCAATCTGGGTCAGCAACTGGGTCATCCATCACTTCCTCTTCAATTTCATGTGCACCTTCCTCTGTGTCACCGTGTAAGGTGGTATTGTATGCGGGAAGGGGCACCTGAGTTTCATGAGGGTCAGATTCTGGCTCAGTACACTGCAAGGACAATGTAGTGCTCTGAGTGAATGTACCAGCAGAAAAATCTAGCAGTGGCTGTGCATCAGTGCACTCCATGTCCGATTCATCTTGTACTGGGGAAGTCACGATTTGACTTGATAACCCAGGCATGGTATGTGAAAACAGCTACATGGAGTAATCTGTAGTGTGGCCTGCCACATCCTTCACTTTTGGTAGGGGTGAAGGACACAAGGAAAGGTGTTGTTCCTGACCAGGAGCCTCCACTGATCACTCAGTGCTTTTATTTTTTGAAACTTCAGAAGAGGAGGCAATAGAGCTGGAGGCTGTGTCAGCAATGTAAGCCAAAACTTGTTCCTGAAGCTCCGGCTTCAAAAGCGGTTTACCTACTCCCAGAAAAAGGAGCCTTCGAGGCCTTGTGGAGCTAGACGATGACACAGGCTCAACACCTCCTGCCTTAGGTGCTATTGTGCTTTTGCCACTACCAGCAGATGCACCACCACCCCCACCACCATCATTACCAGCTGGCAACCCCCCGCCCACTTCCACGGCCTCTTCCACCATACTTCCTCATTTTTTGAAAAATGTACCCAAAATACCACCAGCTATATGGTCCTGTAAAACAAGGTACAAGGTGTATATAGTATTGGGGAGAATTTGAATCTCCCTAGAGATTTTAGGAGGCTGAACTATTCTCAGGCCCACTATAGATTACACCTCAATTTAACAGGCTGAACTTGGCTGGTGCATAGCAAAGTACAAGGTGTGTATAGTATTGTGGAGAATTGGAAGCTCCCTAGAGATTTTAGGAGGCTGAACTATTATCTCAGGCCCACTATAGATTACACCTCAATTTAACAGGCTGAGGCTGGTTTCACATTTGCGTTTTTTTCGTGGTATTTTAGCGCTAAATAGCGCATGCGTTTTTTTTTCCTATACTTTGCATGGGATGCGCTTATGTGCGCATACACATGCGTTTGTATGCGTTTTTCCGCGCATGTGTTTTTTTGCGGTATGCGCTCGGGCGCACAAAATGCAACCTGTTGCATTTTTTGGGCGTCCGACTTGCCTCAAAAAAATGCATGCGCGCGCAATGCATTTTTTTACAGCAAGACACCCATTATAAGTCTATGGTGAGCATATGTGCGCATTGGCATGCTTATGTATGCTTTTTTTGCACATGCGTTTTTTTTTTACCATTAGTTTAGACAATGGAATTTAGGGGTTTGGGTTAGAGTTAGGGTTAGTTAAGGGGGTTAGGGTTAGGGTTAGGGTCAGGGTTAGGGTTAGGATCAGGGTATGGTTTGGTTAAGGGTTAGGGTCAGGGTCAGGGTTAGGGTTAGGATCAGGGTATGGTTTGGTTAAGGGTTAGGGTGAGGGTCAGGGTTAGGGTTAGGATCAGGGTATGGTTTGGTTAAGGGTTAGGGTTAGGGTTAGGGTTAGGGTCAGGGTCAGGGTTAGGGTTAGGATCAGGGTATGGTTTGGTTAAGGGTTAGGGTTAGGGTTAGGGTCAGGGTCAAGGTTAGGGTTAGGATCAGGGTATGGTTTGGTTAAGGGTTAGGGTTAGGGTTAGGGTTAGGTTCAGGGTTAGGGTTAGGGTTAGGGTCAGGGTCAAGGTTAGGGTTAGGATCAGGGTATGGTTTGGTTAAGGGTTAGGGTTAGGGTTAGGGTCAGGGTTAGGGTTAGGGTCAGGGTTAGGGTTAGGGTTAGGGTCAGGGTCAAGGTTAGGGTTAGGATCAGGGTATGGTTTGGTTAAGGGTTAGGGTTAGGGTTAGGGTCAGGGTTAAGGCTAGGGTTAGGGTTAGGGTATGGTTTGGTTAAGGGTTAGGGTTAGGGTCAGGGTCAAGGTTAGGGTTAGGATCAGGGTATGGTTTGGTTAAGGGTTAGGGTCAGGGTTAGGGTTAGGGTCAGGGTTAGGGTTAGGGTTAGTAAAGTCATGGTTTGGGTTAGTGTGAGGGGCCACCTAATGTTTGGAAAAAACGCAAACGCGGTAAAAATGCACTAAAAACGCATACAAACGCATAAAAACGCTGCGTTTTTTTCATGCATGCTCATAAAAATGCTTGAAAAAAACGCAGCAGTTGTATGCTTTTGTATGCGTTTTTTCAATGCGTTTTTTTGTGGGAAAAACGCGCTGCAAAAAAAAGCAAGTGTGAAACTAGCCTGAGATTGGCTGGTGTATGACAAAGTACAAGGTGTATATAGTATTGGGGAGAATTTGAATCTCCCTAGAGATTTTAGGAGGCTGACAATGATGCTCTCAGTCCAAGTATGGCAGCAGGCAGCCTAATAAGCAGGACTGCTGCACACAAAAGTTTGGAAAAATGAACGTTTGGTAACTGTGCAGAAAAGAGGAAGAAAAGTATTTTTGCTTTTAAAAAAGCAGTTTGCACAGCAGTGTGCAAACAGTAATGCAGCTATCAGGGAGCCTTATAAGGCAGGCTAATAACCAACAGAGCTGATGCACAAAAAATATAGCCTCCCCTGTCACTGCACACAAACTGTTGTGGTGTACAGTGGAAATCGCTAACAGCAGAAGCAGTTTTTTTGTTCTTCCCTGCTTAACGCTCTCCCTTATTCAGAATCAGCAGCTGCAACCTCTCACTAATGCTAATATCGGCAGAAGTAAGATGGCGGTCGGCGTGCACGCCCTTTTATAGCCCCTGTGAAGCCACACAAAGCAAGCCAATCACTTGCATGACCTTCTCAAAGATGGTGGTGACCAATGCCCATGTCATCGTGTTGACCACAGTGTGCGTCCTCCATCATTGGCTGAAAAAGGGCGCTGGAAGCGTCATTTGAAAACGTGACTTTGGCGCTCTGGTCGCCGACCTCGTGGCCGACCTCACGCTATGGTCGGGTTTCGTTTCATGAAACCCGACTTCAGCGAAAGTCGGCGTCTTATGAATTTGACCAACCCGTTTCGCTCAACTCTAGTGTTCACCTTTTAAATGAATTTGGCACATCTTATTCTGCTTGTTCCTCATTAAGATATATAAAATGCCAGACTTAATAAATCAGGGCTTTAGATTTTAGGGTTGGACAATTTTTGATACACAAAATGTACTATGTTACTAATATATCCTTTTTTTTACTAGTGCCCCTAAATTCTCCAATGTAGAAGAGCTGTCATTGATGTAAGCAGAGATCCATAGTTTTATTGTTCATGTGACTTAACTGAACTACAGTATTGCAAGTGATTTATGACATCTATTTGTCTTTTTTTATCTACTTTAAATTTTTCCTTTTCTTTCTTGTTACTGTCTTTGGACAAGTTGATTACCCATGTTATAAGTCTATGTAGCTTGTTGACCTGCAAAACAGTGGATGACAAACTATGCAGGTTGACTAAATACGCAAATAATGAACAATCAGTCTTTCTATTCAGATGACACGGGACCGGCATAGATTAAGAACATGATTTTTTTTTAATCAATAAACTTTTATTGAACACTAAAGCTATGTGCACACATTGCAGATTCTACCATGGATCCGCAGAGTATTTAGCCCTGCGGGTCTGCAACAGGTTCTGCTGCATTGTACAGTAACACTAAAGTCAATGGAATTTGAAAAATGCTGTGCACATGCTGCGGATAAATCCATGCGGATTAGCTGTGGATTCATTTCCACAGCATGTCAATTCTTTGGATGGATCTGCAGCGTTTCTGCACCCATTGACTTGCATTGATCTGCAGCAAAACCGCAGGTCTCAAAAAGATCTGCGGTTTTGATGCGGATGAAAACGCTGCAGATCAGGAGGGGGGAAAAGTGGGGGCGGAGTGTGGATGATGAATGTGTGTGGAGTGTGGGCGGTGACTGGGCATGTATGTGTGTGCAGGTTATGTGTGTGTGCGGGGGACTGCGGTGCTCATCGGGCTGTTCGGGGGGGTGTGGGGGGTTACTGTTAGAATCTGCTCAGTTTGTCACTATCCGCCATTTTCTTGTAGTGTTCTGGCTGCTGGTCTTTTTCCCGCTGGTGCTGAGTTTTGCCTTTGGTCAGGTGATTGTATCACCCTTTATTAGCTTGCACCTGTCTGCCATCGCTTGCTGGACAACAGTGTTAATCTGCTTGAAGTCTGGCTTGGAGCCTTGCTTTGCTTTCTGTGTGTTTAACTAGTGCAGTTCTGGGAACCTCGGTTCTGCTAGTCTAAGTTTTTGCTTTCAGTTTGTTTCTGCAGCCTTCTTTGTGTTATCTGTTAGGAGGTGACCTGCTTTTGTACCCAGTCGTTATATCTTTCAGGGACCCCTTTCCCCCTATCTATAGGTTTTCGCCTTGAGATTAGCCTAGGATCGTCGGTGGGTCTATTTATAAGGAATGGGTCGCCCACTCCATCATAGGGCATCAGCTTAGTCGCAGTGCAGGATCAGTTTTCCCCCTCCTACCCTAGTCCTGTGCTGCAGAACCAGAACAGTTTGTCCAGCCCAAGAAAGTGTATAAAAAAAGCCCTCCTGGATTTCTGCAATATGAACAGCGCTCAAGATCTCGTTCAATGCTTGCAACAGTTAACGTTGAACGTTTCTGGCTTACAACAGCACGTGAGTAACTGCCCAGGGGTACGCCAAGAAGAACCTAAGGTGAACTTGCCTGAATGTTTTTTTGGTAAACGGCTGGAATTTTTTTAGTTCAAAAATGCATGTTTACTATTTTCGGCTTAGACCCAGGTCTTCAGGAGCTGAATTACAGCGTGTAGGGATTATTGTGTCCTTATTGTGAGGGGAGCCCCAAGTTTGGGCATTTTCATTGCATCCAGATGACCCTTGTTTGATGTCAGTAGAAGCGTTTTTTAATGCTATGCGGTTAATTTATGACGATCCGGATCGGGTCACTACAGCTGAGGCAAAACTCAGACGGCTGAAACAGGGTTCTAGTGACGCTTAGGGATATTGCGCCCAGGTCAGACAATGGTCTGCAGGAATCATCTGGAATGCCTCTGCACTCAGGAGTCAGTTTTTGGCAGGTCTGAATGACAGGGTTAAAGACTTACTCATTGCATACCCTGCACCTGATACACTTGAGGCTGCAATGCAGTTAGCTATGAGGGTGGATAGAAGATTGATAGAAAGGCAGAATGAGGATTCAATTCTGCGGGGTCCTGTCTCTCAAGAGACCCCCATGGACTACGGGGAACCAATGCAACTTGGTGCGATGTCCTCTCGTTCACAGGTTCTCTGAGGGGCTATACCTTTATTGTGGTAAGACTGGCCATTTTATCAAGCAATGTGAAGGTTGCATAAATCAGGAAAAGAAAAAAAAGGGCTCAGAGTAACCCTTCCGCTCATATTGCATTTTTACGATCCACAGGAGTTTCTTTTTCCGGTAGTTCTATCTGTCATGGTCATTCTATGGATTTTCAAGTGATGGTGGACTGTGGGTATGCACTGAATTTGATCGATCAACAATTTCTTGACAAGTATAAGATTGAGTCTGTACCTTTGTCATCCCCTTTTCTTGTAGTGGCGATTGATAACACTCCGCTAGAGCATGGGTGCTTTTCTCAAAAGGTCACCGGGTTTCCACTCACTGTGAATATGGAGCACCAGGAATCTTTAGATTTGTTTATACTTGATAAATTGCCTTTCCAGTCATACTGGGGTTACCCTGGTTAAAAGTGCACAATCCTGTACTGGACTGGTCATCAAATACTATAAGATCCTGGGGTCAGGTGTTTTATGGGAAATGTTGTGATGTGCACATCGCTGCAGTGGTGAAAAATGAGCTACCTGAACCCATTCAGGAATTCTGGAAAGTATTTTATGAATTTGAGTCACAGGCTCTACAACTGCAAAGAGATTACGATTGCGCTATTGAGCTCATCCCAGGTGCCACTCTCCCTAAGGGTCGTTTATTTAATCTGATGATCCCCAAGAGGGAGGCCATAAAAGAATACCTGCAGACTAGTCTTGCTGCAGGTCATATTAGACCCTCCAAGTCCCCTGTGGCTGTGGGATTCTTTTTTATCAAAAAGAAAGATGGGGGTCTTAGGCCGTGTCTGGATTTCAGGGAGATTAACAAGATCACTGTATGCAATCCTTACCCCTTGCTGCTGATTCCGGATTTGTTTAACCAATTGGTTGGAGCCAAGTGATTCTCTAAGATTGATCTCCGTGGGGCATATAATTTGCTATGAATTAAGGAAGGCGATGAATGGAAAGCAGCCTTAAATACACCAGAAGGTCATTTTGAATGTCTGGTAATGTCTTTTGGCCCTACAAATGCTCCTGCATTCTTTCAAAATTTCATCAACGACATTCTGAGACCGTTAATTGGTAGGAATGTTATCGTTTATTTGGAGTTGCATTGGCAGAGAGTCCATAAGGTTCTGCAGATTCTGAGAGAAAACTCACCCTTTGCTAAACTGGAGAAATGCAAGTTTGCTGTACAGAAAATTAACTTTTTGGGGTACATTGTTTCCAGTGATGGGTTTGAGATGGACTCGGTGAAGGTTCAGGCGGTATTGGAGTGGCCAAGACCTGAATGCTTGAAGGAAATCCAGAGATTCTTGGGGTTTGCTAATTATTACAGAAAATTCATAAAGAATTTTTCTGTTATTGCTAAACTGATTGATCTGACTAAGAAGGGTGCCAATTGTTCTGTCACAGGAGGGAGAGGATGGGGTTCATCCCTGTGCGTTCTTCTCTAAGATATTTTCAGAGGCGGAGCTCAACTACAATGTTGGGAACCGAGAACTGCTGGCTATTAAGCTTGCGTTTGAGCATTGGTGACATTTTTTGGAGGGCGCTAGACATCATATACAAGTCTTTACTAGTGTTGAGCATTCCGATACTGCAAATATCGGGTATCGGCCGATATTCGCAGTATCGGAATTCCGATACTGATTTCATATCGAATACCGGAATCGGAAGTTCCCATAATGCTATAAGCCAGTTTGATTTGATTCAGCCAATGAGGAATCCTACGAAGTGTGGACACATCCTGTTATGCATGTAGGCATGTTAACTAATGGCATGGCTGTGATTGGCTGCGGGCAGACCACCCAGCTGCTCCTCCCCCAGACACACGCTGAACAGTGATCTATGGAAAGTGAAACTAGTGAGGGAGGAGGAAACGACAAGTTCTCATTTCAATGCCAGAACACCCCCCCCCCGGACGTTTATCTTAGAAGCAAGAAATGATATCTTGGAAACCGTGCAGACTAGCCACAGAAGGTAAATTACTTATTGTCAGCATTCTGCAGCCTAGATATGCACTGAGATAATGTGAAAAGACCAGACAACCTGTTCTGTTATGTATTTCCACCAAGTTGGATCGCCCGTCAGGGCTGGTGGGGTACTCGGTACCGGGCCCGTTGGTTTCAATGGGAGATGTCACAGTAGCTGTGACCTGGTCCGTGGCCCTGAGCGTCCATTGTAAAAGGGAAATGTTGAATGTGTGGATGATGATTAAAGTTTATGAGTGAATGATTCGTGACGCCACCTGTGGTGTTCGGCAATGAAGATGTTAAGCCGACGCTGCAGACAGATCCTCTGGGACAGATGGTGTTGTGCAGCAATGATGTTGTGGCCCTCCACAGGTAGGACTGTAGTCCCAGGGCAGTGTAGATGGAGAGGTAGTGAAGAGACGTAGATGGTGCAGTGCCAGGCACAGAGATGTAGCAGTGCTGAGTGTGTTGGCGCAGGTATAACTGGAGGACACCAGGGCATGTAGTTCCAAAGCTTTACTCACTGTCTGTTGTGCATACAGGTGCCCGTATCTGTGCCGTGTTCTCCGGGTCAGGGGCTCAGTCAACCTCCAAGCTAGATGAAGCACTCCGTTCCAACACTCTGCCAACATGTGCCTTTTCTGAATGTCTCCCTCTATTGCTACACAACCCCTTTAACATAGTCAATATCTTTGTAACTCCGAATGTCTTAAAAAAAAAATTAATTCCTGCTATTCCATTTGATTGGGCTAAACCTCTATGCCTTTAATGTCTCCTCCACCTCCCCCAATACATTCTACATTATTCTTAGTTGTTTTCCTTCATGTAGAATTAACCTACAAGGAAAGAAAGGGTTTATTTTAATTCCGATATTTCTGTCCCATTGACTTGCATTGGTTTCCGGTATCGGAATCGGCGATATCCGATACTTTTTGGGTATTGGTCCGATCCGATATTTCCCGATATCGGAAGGTATCGCTCAACACTAGTCTTTACTGATCACAAGAATTTGATCTATCTGGATGCTGCCAAATGTTTGAATGCTCTTCAAGCCAGGTGGGCATTGTTCCATTTTTCTGTGACATATATCCCTGGGACAAAGAATGTTAAAGCTGATGCTTTGTCTCGAAGTTTCTCCCCAGCGGTTAATACTGAAAAGGAGGAATCTATTCTGCAGAAAAGGGTGGTGTTAGCAGCTTTAGGTTCTGAGTTGGAAAATAGCATTCTTAAAGCCCAGGATGCAGCACCAACCAACACTCTGTATGGTAAATTATTTGTGCCTAAAGCCCTGAAGAGAGCTTTGTTTACGGAATGTCATGAGTCTTGTATGGCGGGTCATCCAGGGATTGCCGAAATGAGAAAGTCAATCGGTCAGAATTTCTGGTGGCTGGGGTGGCTAAGAGAAATCGTCAAGTGGGTGCGTCAGTGTACCGTGTGCGCTAGGTCTAAAGCTTCTCATTCTCCAGCGGCAGGGTTGCTGTGCCCATTAGTGGTTCCTAGTTCCTAGTTCCCTATCCCTTGCAATGGATTTTATCACCGACCTGCTGGTCTCTGAGGGTTTTTCTGTCATCTGGGTTGTGGTAGACCGGTTTAGTAAGATGTGTCATCTGGTCCCGTTCAATAAATTACCCTGTGCTAAGACACCTGCCAGAGCTCTGCAAAGGAATACGTGGATTTCGTCCGCACTGCCCAAATGATGAAATTCCAGAGGTTAATAAAGTTTGACAGTGGTTTATTCTACACGCTTTGGTGGTATTTCCTGAAGAAGAGGTTGCAAAAAACCTTGAAACGCGTAGAATAAACCACTGTCAAACTTTATTAACCTCTGGAATTTCATCATTTGGGCAGCGCGGACGAAATCCACGTATTCCTTTGCAGAGCTCTGTTTCAGATAGTCGGTGACCGACTTGTGGATCTGCAGCAGCCCTTATTTATACATGCTTTGAATACCTACTACCAGGTGAGCAGTTTTTTGTCAAACCGCTTACTCTATTTGTGGAATAAGACCCTATTTTGCGCTTGTGTCTCCCTCTTTCCTCACAATACAAGACACTTGCTAGGGCATTCGTGAAAGAGATTGTCAGACTCCATGGTGTCTCCGATAGGGGACCACAGTTTTTTGCTCGATTTTGGAGTGCCTTTTGTGACAGACTTAAGGTTCATTTGCCATTTTCGTCAGGTTATCATCCGGAGTCCAATGGACAGACCAAGAGGAAGAACCAGGACGTTGACAGTTTTTGAGATGTTTTGTAGCAGACAATCAGGAGATGTGGTCGGAATATCTACCATTAGCTGAGTTTGCTCTCAATAATCATACCTCTTCTTCGGCTGGGTGTTCTTTTTTCTGTTGTACTGGGAGGCATCCATCTTTCGGTCCTTTTCTAGGATTGGGGCAGCGGTGCCTGAGGAGAAGAGTTTTTCTGGAAATTTAGAAAGGGTTTGGACCAGTGTACGCCATAATCTGATTCAGGCGAATAGGAGGTCTAAGAAATATTTTGACAAGAAAAGAAGGGAAGTGAGGTTTGTTGGGGATATGGTTTCGTTGTCCTCTAAGAATCTGCATTTAAAAATCCCTTCCAAAAATTGGGGCCTAAGTTTGTTGGACCCTTCAAAGTGGTTCAGATTGTCAACTCGGCAGCGGTCAGATGGGACATTCCTTCGTCCTGGAAAATTAATTCAGTTTTTCATGTATCTTTGCTGAAGAAAGATGACATGCCTGACAAGGTGGCTATGCCATCTGCTCCTCCAATTGATGAGGACTGTGAGTTTGAGATTTCACGCATTCTTGATTCCAGGTGGCACAGAGGAGGCTTACAGTATCTCGTGTCCTGGAATGGTTTCTGTCCCGAGGACAATTCCTGGGTGAAAGCTGTGGACATCTCAGCCTCAAGATTAATTAAGGCATTTCACAGGAGATTTACAAATAAGGCTCGGCCTAGAGGATCCGGGGGATCCTCGTTAAAGGGGAGGTACTGTTAGAATCTGCTCAGTTTGTTAATTTTACCACATGCGGAACGGAGGAAAAAAAAACACTTCCTGAATATTTTAGTTTTTGTTTATTCTGCCTCCACAAAAATCGGAATAGAAAGCGATCAAAAAACGTTATGTGCACGATAATGGTACCAATAAAAATGTCAGCTCGTCCCGCAAAAAACAAGCTTGGACATGACTCTGTCGGCCAGAATACGGAAAAATGATAGCTCTCAAAATACGACAATGCAAACATTTCTTACAAAAAATTCTTCCAAGAAAAAGGGTCTTTTAGTGTGTGACAGAAGCTAAGCACGAAAAAAGGATATAAATCTGGTATCGCTGTAATCGTACCTACCCAAGGAGTAAAGTCGCCATATCACTAATACCGTATGAGGACTGGCGTAAAAAATAAAACCAATTCTTCACCTTTTGTGGATTTGCATTCTGCCTCCCTAGGATCACAGAAAGGCGATCACAGTGGTTCCTCCCACATATGAGGTATCAGCGTACTCAGGACAAATTGCACAACTATTGGGGTCTAATTTCTTCGGTTACCCTTGTGAAAATAAAAATTTGGGGGCAAAAAGATCGTTTTTGTGGAAAAAATATGATTTTTTTATTTTCATGGCTTTACTTTATAAACTTCTGTGAAGCACTTGGGGGTTTAAAGTGCTCATCACACATCTTGATAAGCTCCTTGGGGGGTCTAGTTTCCAAAATGGGGTCACTTGTGGGGGGTATCCACTGTTTAGGCACATCAGGGGCTCTGCAAACGCAACATGACGCCCGCAGACCATTCCAAGTCTGCATTCCAAAATGGCGCTCCTTCCCTTCTGAGGTCTGCCATGCATCCACACAGTGGTTTACCCCCACATATGGGGTATCTGCGTACTCAGGACAAATTGCACAACAACTTTTGAGGTCCTTTTACCCTTGGGAAAATAAAAATTGGGGATGAAAAGATCATTTTTGTGGAAAAAATATGATTTTTTAATTTTACGGCTCTATGTTATAAACTTCTGTGAAGCCCTTGAGGGTTCAAAGTGCTCACCACACATTTAGATAAGTTCCTTAGGGGGTCTAGTTTCCAAAATGGGGTCACTTATAGGGGGTTTCCTCTGTTTAGGTGCATCAGGGCCTCTCCAAACGCGACATGGGGTCCGCTCTCGATTCCAGCCAATTTGACATTTAAAATTTCAAATGATGCTCCTTCCCTTCTGACCACTGCCGTGCACCTAAAGATTGGTCTTCCTCCATACATGGGGTATCGGTGTACTCAGGAGAGATTGCAAAACAAATATTGTGATTCATTTTCTCCTGAAACCCTTGACAAAATTAAAAAAATTGTGTCAAAAGAAAAATTTTGGGGAAAAAAGTTAAATGTTAATTTTTTTCCTTCCATATTGCTTCAATTCTTGTGAAGTACCTAAAGGGTTAATACACTTTTTGAATGTGGTTTTGAACACCTTGAGGGGTGCAGTTTTTAGAATGGTGTCACTTTTTGGATATTTTCTGTAATATTGACCCCACAAAGTAACTTAAAATGTGAGGTGGTCCTTAAAAAAAATGGTTTTGTACATTTTGTTGTAAAAATGAGAAATCGCTGGTCAACTTTTAACCCTTATAACTTCCTACAAAAAACAATTTTGGTTCCAAAATTTTGCTGATGTAAAGTAGACATGTGGGAAATGTTATTGATATAGAAGGGTTAATGATTTGCCTTTAAATGCCTAACTGCCTTTAAATTCTTCATTTGCCTTTTGCCTTTCATTTATTCTTATGACCCTGAAGTGATAGTGGGGGCCACATGAGCTCCATAGGGTTACATATTGTTCCAAATGGCATATAAGATTGCCTTGTGTTTCATTACATTAGATAAAGTGATTTGCCCACGGTCCGTGAGCAGTCTCTTTTGTCTCCAAGCGCTTGTAAATTAAGGGCGTAAAACTCCTAATTCAGCCTCACTGGTGATCTGGCAGACCTGACATTGGTCAGAACGAAAACAGTTACGACTAGAGTTGAGCGACTTTTGTTTTTTTAGGGTCGAGTTTCGTTTCGTGAAACCCGACTTTTCCAAAAGTCGGGTAGAGCAAGATCGGCCGATTATAGGGAAAAGTCGGGGTCATCCCGAAACACGAAACCCAATGTAAGTCAATGGGGAATAAAAGTCGGCAGTGAGAGGAGGACAGGAAACACACCTACAGTGCTCATTTGAATGCCAAAAGCATCAATTCTTCTTACTTAAGCTTGTCAACCTTAATTAACTTCATAATACAAGTTACGCACTGAAAAATGGGGGTTATTTGGCTAAAGTTGTGGTGGGGTAGGGCTGGCTCCAGGTTTTCATGTGCCCTGGGCGAAAGAGCGCCCCTTTAACACATACCACAACTCATCATGCTCCGATACGGCAGAGAATTAGCGGTATAGTACAATGAAAAATACTTCACTTTTTACATCTCATGACGAGGCCCATCTATTTCTCCATACAGAATCATTGGTCCCATATAATGTTTGAAACAGTATATGATGAGCTCCACATAATGCTACAGTATATGTTGGTCCCCATGGATGAAGCTCCACTGTCTTATGGGCCCAAATAATGCTCCAAACATAATGGGCCCCATTTCTAATGCTCTAGTGTATAATGGGCCCTGTAAATGCTGCTCCAGTGTCTGATGTCCACCTTTGGAATGTTCCAGTGTATGGTGGGCCCCATCTATCATTCTCCAGAGTATAGTGCTCCCCAAAAATTGCTGTCCCAACATTGGAAACAATCAAATAAGTCTCCTCGCTAGGGAATCCCTGTACTAGTCTGGACTCCTCGTCGTCCCCATCTTCCATCTCACTGCACAGTATTTCAACCTTGCAAGTGCTGTGATCCTGAGCAAGCAGGGGGGGCCCACTCGTTGGCGACGGCACTGGCACAGGGCCCCTGATAGTACGGTGGTGTGTCTGATGGCGGGTGGGCCGAACCTGCACTTTCATCTGCAGCTTCCTCTTTGTCACCGTGTAAGATGGAACTGTATATGGGAAGGGTAACCTGAGTTTCATCAGGGTCAGATTCAGGCCGTGTAGCGTGCGAGGGGAATGTAGTGGTCTGGGTCAATGTACCAGCAGATTCATCGAGCAGTGGCTGGGCATCAGTGCACTTGTGTCGCCCCCAGGAGTACGGTCGCCACAGTGGCATTACCTTCCTCCTAGGGAGTGTGATGTCATGCTTGGGAGCAACGAAGGATCTCTCTAGCAGGTTAACTGATTGGGTGGCATTATTCCCACGAGTCATGACCCTCCAAACAGCGTTCATGAAGGCAAAGTGTTTGTTTTACGTGGGCAGTATGGTTGCAAAGCTGAACCTTAAAGGAATGTCCAGAAGGGCACCACCAGGAGTGGAGCCTACAGTTAAATTCGACTCCACCTGGGAAACCTCAACCATGCCAGCTACAGAACAGATGCACACATTGCAAGCTTAATTCCGTTAACGAACGAGACTCCGTCATGCCCCGCGGTCCGAGTCCGGCTTACTAGAGGGACACGTGAGGCTCTGGCACATGAGATTGGCCAATAACTGGTGTGTCATGCCCTTACATGTCCGTGGCTGCATGTGCGCTACACTGAAAAGGCCAGCGTTTGTCGCTTACAGGTGCAGATAACCCGCTGAACAACGTTAGTGATGGGGATCACTGATTACAATTATTACCCGCGAACGATGATTTCCCAGAAAGTGCAGGTCAACCGCAGTTCTGGAATTAGGCCTAACCGTCATTCCTGAAAAAATGAAAAACTTAAGTGTGCAAACCACAGGTGCTGTAGCTTGCTTAACAGCTCGCCAGCCGTTCTCACACCCAGTATGGATTACACGTGATTGCACAAAGGTGAGAAAGGGTACCGTATCCCCGGATAACATGTATGGATAGCGTACACATTCAAAATATATGTCTATACATCAGGAGGCAGGCTCAGACGGTGTTAGGCCCAGTATGGATTGCACGTGATTGCACAAAGGTGAGAAAGGGTACCGTATCCCAGGATAACATGTATGGATAGCGTACACATTCAAAATATATGTCTATACATCAGGAGGCAGGCTCAGACGGTGTCAGGCACAGTATGGATTTGACGGCCCAGACTACACAGCGGAGGAGCAGGGAGAGGTAAAGATTGCAATTGCTGGGGCCCTGCCCAAGCAAGGGGGGCCCACTCGTGGGCGTCGGTACTGGCATTGGGCCCCTCATAGTACGGCGGTGTGTCTGACGGCGGGTGTGCACCACCACCGTCAGAGACACTTGATTGCACTATGAGGGACCCTGTGCGAGTGCCCGCGCCCAAGAGTCGGCCTACCCACCTGTCCAGGGCAACGGCACTCGCACGGTGTCGTGCGCTAGGTGGTGACCCCGGCCATGGGGGGGAGGCAGCACAGTTAGGGAGTTTTAGAAAGTGGCATATGTTGATGTTGGACATTCAGCTGATGCAAAAGGCGAAAAAGGTCAAGTCCCAGGAAGAGGTGGACCAAAGCAAGCCATTTTTCTGTCACCCTATGTGTCATCAGGGGAAGGTGGGACAAAATCCTTGGAAACCCATGCATGGTTCATTTTAATGAAGGTTAGATCATCCACATTTTGGGTTGACAGATGGGTCCTTTTTTCTGTCAGGATTGATCCAGCAGCACTGAAGACTCTTTCCGATAGCACACTTGCAGCTGGGCAAGCGAGCTCCTGTAAGGCATATTGTGCCAATTCAGGCCAGGTGTACAGTTTAGCGGCCCAATAGTCAAAGGGGAATGACCTGTGTGGGAGAACATCGATATGGGAGGAAAAGTAGTTTGTAACCATAGTTGACAACTGCTGTCTCCTGTCACTTTCCATCGATGCAGTATTACCAGTTGTGTGAGCGGTACTTGAAAAATCAGTCCACAACATTGTCATGAAACCCCTGTCTCCAACGCCACTTCTGCTATGTGCACCATGAACACCTCTGCCAAGCTGCCCCTGTCCCGTACGGCTCGTGTGAGAACCATCACCGCTGCTGTGTGCTGGGAATGCCTCAAGCATCCGATTTACCAGAGTTGCTTGTTTATTAGCCAATATTAGGTCAAGGTTCTCCTGTGGCATGATGTTTTGTAATTTGCCTTTATAGCGTGGATCCAGGATGCTGGCCAACCAGTAGTCGTCATCATTCATCATTTTGGCAATGCGGGGGTCCCTTTTTAGGATCTGCAAGGCATAATCTGACATGTGGGCCAATGTTCCCGGTGTCAATGATGCACTGCGAGTGCTGGGTGGAGGAGCACTTTCTGGCAAATCCACATCCCTCCAGTCACGCACAAACCCAGTACCAGACCTTGCCACGCCAACATTTTCACTTGCCCCACGAGATGCATCCTCCTCCCCTAAGTAATCATCCCCATCATCATCCTCCTCCTCCTCTTCTCCCTCCACCTCGTCCAGGAGAGGTCCCTGAGCAGACAATGGCTGAATGTCATCAAGGATTCCCTCCTCCTCTTCCTCCTCATCAACATTGGCTGCAGACACCTGCTCCTTAAGGTGCGTCAAAGTTTGCATGAGCAGACGCATAAGTGGGATGCTCATGCTTAGGATGGCGTCGTCTGCACTTACCAGCCATGTGCATTCCTCAAAACACTGAAGGACTTTACAAAGGTCTTTCAGCTTCGACCACTGCACACCTGTCAACTCCATGTCTGCTCTCAAAGTGCCTGGCCGTGTATCCTCCCACAAATGCATTATGGCCTGCCTCTGCTCGCACAGCCGCTCCACCATGTGCAGGGTGGAGTTCCACCTTGTTGCAATGTCGATAATGAGGCGGTGGTTGGGAAGGTGGAGCAATCGCTGCAGCTTCTGCATACGAACGGAGTGTACAGGCGACTGGCGGATGTGCGCGCACAGTCTTCGCACCTTCTGGAGCTGGGCTGTTAACTCCGGATAATTTTTGAGGAAGCACTGCACCACCAGGTTCAAGGTGTGAGCCAAGCAAGGTATGTGGCTGAGTTTTGAAAGGGCTATGGCTGCCACAATATTACAGCCGTTATCACTAACTACCTTGCCTGCCTCAAGATGTACACTGCCCAGCCATGACTCAGTTTGTCGCTTCAAGTACTCGGCCAGCACCTCGGCGGTGTGTCTGTCGCCCAAACACATCATCTGCAACACAGCCTGCTGACGCTTTCCACTAGCTGCTCGATAGGGGGACACCTCGTGTGCAACAGTGGCAGCTGCAGATGGAGTGCTCGTACGACTGTGCTCTGTGGACGAGCTTTCGCTTCTGGAGGAGGAGGAGGGTCGAACACATACAGCCAACTGTTTCCTATACCGTGGGCTAGGCAGCACTGTCCCACCACCGCTGTCCCCTGTGGACCCTGCATCCACCACATTAACCCAGTGCGCAGTGATGGACACGTAACGGCCCTGGCCATGCCGACTGGACCATGCATCAGTTGTGAGGTGCACCTTTCCACTCACTGACTGCTTGAGTGCATGGACAATGCGGTCTTTTACATGATGGTGGAGGGCAGGGATGGCTTTGCGAGAGAAGAAGTGGCGACTGGGTAGGTCATAGCGTGGTACTGCATAGGCCATGAGTTTGCGGAAAGCTGCGCCTTCCACCAACCGATAGGGCATCATCTCAAACGAGATTAGTTTGGCAATGTGGGCGTTCAAACCCAGTGTACGCGGATGAGAGACTGAGTACTTTCTTGACCTACTCATAGTGTCTGGGAGGATGAGCTGGACTTGAGAGCTGCATATGGTGGAAGTAGCGGTGGACAGGGCGGACTGAGAGAGGGTTGATGATGGTGATGGAGTTGGTGTTCTTTCTGATGGCCTAGATTCAGTATTTCGTTGATATAACAGTGGGATTCCCTGACTGCTGTGGCCTTGCAACGACACCTCAACATTTGCTGCTGTGCTAACCGGTGGGCTTACAGTGGGGGAAACAATGTAGCGTTGTTGACTACCTTCTTTGTGATCAGTTGCACATGTGGCACTTGAGGTTTGGTGTTGTGTCCACGCTTGCAAGTGCATGGTGGTTAAATGTCTAAGCATGCAACTGATATTCAAATTTTTCAGATTTTTCCCTCGGCTAAAGGTCTTTGCGCACTTCTTACAGATAACCTTGGCCTGATCATGAGGATTTTGTTCAAAAAAGTGCCACACTGCACTCTTCCTACTTTGGCAGACATTTTGCGGCCTAGCACGCTGTGATCTTTTGACCCTCTGGACAAGCTGTCCAGCAACTCTTTTGATTTTTGGAACCTGTCTTTGGAGTGCTCCGGGCCTGCCAGATAACAGCTGTTGCCATGTCGATGTCTGCTGTGGATGCTCCTCCTCATCTGAGCTATTGGAAGCAGCACCCTCTTCCCCCAATGGATGCCAATCTGGGTCAACAACTGGGTCATCCATCACCTCCTCTTCAATTTCATGTGCACCTTCCTCTGTGTCACCGTGTATGGTGGTATAGTGTGCGGGAAGGGGCACCTGAGTCTCATCAGGGTCAGAATCTGGTTCTGTACACTGCGAGGACAATGTAGTGCTCTGAGTGAATGTACCAGCAGAATCATCTATCAGCGGCTGTGCATCAGTGCACTCCATGTCAGATTCATCTTGGCCTGGGTAATTCACCATTTCACTTGATAATCCAAGCATGGTATGTGAAAACAGCTCCATGGAGTAATCAGTAGTATGGCCTGCGTCATCCTTCAATCTTGGTTGGGGTGAAGGACACAAGGAAAGGTGTGGTTCATGAACATGAGCCTCCAATGACGACTCAGTGCTTTTATTTTTTACAACTTCAGAAGAGGAGGCGATAGAGCTGGAGGCTGAGTCAGCAATGTAAGACAAAACTTTTTCCTGAAGCTCTGGCTTTAAAAGCGGTTTGCCAACTCCTAGAAAACTAAGCCTTCGAGGCCTTGTGGAGCCAGACGATGATGCAGGCTCAACACCTCCTGCATTCGGTCCTATTTTGCTTTTGCCACTACTATCAGATCCACCACCAACACCATCATTACCAGCTGCCAACCCCCGCCCAATTCCACGGCCTCTTCCACCAGCCTTCCTCATTTTTGGTAGAAATGTAGACAAAATCCAACAAACTATATAGTAATGTAAAACAAGGTACAAGGTGTCTATAGGACAGGGGAGATTTTGAATTTCTGCAGACACTTGTGGACACTGGACACTTTTGGATTGTGCGAGGCCCACTGAATATCACAGCGCTATGTCACTGGCTCGATGTCGCAGGTGTGAAAAATGTCACTAGAGGATAAGGGAGATTTTGAATTTCTGCACACACTAGTGGACACTGGACACTTTTGGATTGTGTGAGGCCCACTGAATATCAGAGCGCTATGTCACAAGCTCGATGGCACAGATGTGAAAAAAGTGACTACAGGATAAGGGAGATTTTGAATTTCTGCACACACTAGTGGACACTGGACACTTTTGGATTGTGTGAGGCCCACTGAATATCAGAGCGCTATGTCACAGGCTCGATGGCACAGGTGTGAAAAAAGTGACTACAGGATCACAGAGATTTTGAATTTCTGCACACACTAGTGGACACTGGACACTTTTGGATTGTGTGAGGCCCAATGAATATCAGAGCGCTATGTCACAGGCTCGATGGCACAGGTGTGAAAAAAGTGACTACAGGATCACAGAGATTTTGAATTTCTGCACACACTAGTGGACACTGGACACTTTTGGATTGTGTGAGGCCCACTGAATATCACAGCGCTATGTCACTGGCTCGATGTCGCAGGTGTGAAAAATGTCACTAGAGGATAAGGGAGATTTTGAATTTCTGCACACACTAGTGGACACTGGACACTTTTGGATTGTGTGAGGCCCACTGAATATCAGAGCGCTATGTCACAGGCTCGATGGCACAGATGTGAAAAAAGTGACTACAGGATAAGGGAGATTTTGAATTTCTGCACACACTAGTGGACACTGGACACTTCTGAATTGTGTGAGGCCCACTGAATATCAGAGCGCTATGTCACAGGCTCGATGGCACAGGTGTGAAAAAAGTGACTACAGGATCACAGAGATTTTGAATTTCTGCACACACTAGTGGACACTGGACACTTTTGGATTGTGTGAGGCCCACTGAATATCAGAGCGCTATGTCACAGGCTCGATGGCACAGGTGTGAAAAAAGTGACTACAGGATCACAGAGATTTTGAATTTCTGCACACACTAGTGGACACTGGACACTTTTGGATTGTGTGAGGCCCACTGAATATCAGAGCGCTATGTCACAGGCTCAGTGGCACAGGTGTGAAAAAAGTGACTACAGGATAAGGGAGATTTTGAATTTCTGCACACACTAGTGGACACTGGACACTTTTGGATTGTGTGAGGCCCACTGAATATCAGAGCGCTATGTCACAGGCTCGATGGCACAGGTGTGAAAAAAGTGACTACAGGATAAGGGAGATTTTGAATTTCTGCACACACTAGTGGACACTGGACACTTTTGGATTGTGTGAGGCCCACTGAATATCAGAGCGCTATGTCACAGGCAGAAATTGGCTAGTGTATCACAAACTACAAGGTGTATGTAGAATTAGGCAGAATAGGAATCTCCCTAGAGTGTAGGTCTGTAAGAACGGAACAAGTCCTCCACTTATCCTTCCACAGTGACACACAGATAGCTTCACTGTGGCTGTGATAACAGCCGTTACACGGTATTGTGTGAGGAGCGTACACCGCTGTATGGTGTGAAAAAATGCACGCTCAGTACCTCAGCAGGACAAAAAAAAAATTGGGATTGCTTTTAAAAAAGCAGTTTGCAGAGCAGTGGGTAAACAGCAATGCAGCTGTCAGGAAGCCTTAGAAGGCAGCCTAACAACCAACACCGCTGATCCACCACAATATAGCCTCCCCTTGCACTGCACACACAGTGACTGGTGTGTTGTACAGGCAAAATCGCTAGCAGCAGAAGCAGTTTTTTTTTTTTCTTCCCTGCCTAACGCTCTCCCTACAGAATCAGCAACCTCTCCCTATGCTAAGATCGGCAGAAGTAAGATGGCGGTCAGCGTGCACGCCCTTTTATAACCCCTGTGCCGCCCACCAAAGCAAGCCAATCACTTGCATGCCCTTCTGAAAGATGGTGGTGACCCCTGCCTATGTCATCACGTTGCCCACAGTGTCCGTGGATCCTGATTGGCTGAAAAAGAGCGCAAAACAAACTTTTGAAACGCGACTTTGGCGCGTAAGTCGCCGACCTCGTGGCCGACCTCATCCTAGGGTTCGGGTTTCATTTCATGAAACCCGACTTTGCCAAAAGTCGGCGACTTTTGAAATTTTTCTACCCGTTTCGCTCAACTCTAGTTAAGACAGTTTGGCGCCCGAACAGGGACCGTGGAAACCAGCCTATTCGGAATCTGTATGTGGGAGCTTCCTGGGAGGTTGAAACATGCAAAATCCAGCTGCAACAGGTGAGGAGATTTTATTCTTACATTGATTTTGCATTTTGCAATCTCTCTAAGGATCTCTACATATCTCTGGGTAAGGCTGTACAACACGGTTCAAAAGAACCCACATCACTAGTGAGCAGTGAGTATGTCCGCATGAGAGTTGAATAATAGAGTAATAAGATAATAATTGTCACCTGTATTATCTGTCAATCTGTTCTGACAATATACTAATATACTAACTGGTTGTGTACTGGTGTACTGTGTAGCACAGAGCCTGGGATAGACTCCGTTCAGCATTGATTTTGGATTGGCAGTAAACTATATGAGGCTGTATTTTGTATATTATTATTATTATTTATTTATAAAGCACCATTGGTTCCATGGTGCTGTACATGAGAAATTACAGATATCACTTACAGTAAACAAACTAACAATCACAGACTGATTTAGAGGGGAGAGAGGACCCTGCCCTTTCGGGCTTACATGCTACAGGATGGTGGGGAAGGAGACAGTAGGTTGGGGGGTTGCAGCAGCTCCAGTGATGGTGAGGCGGTAGCTTCAGTAGTGGTGAGGAGGCAGCAGGGATCATTGCAGGCTGTAGGCTTTCCTGAAGAGATGGGTTTTCAGGTTCCGTCTGAAGGATCCGAGTGTGGTTGATTGCCGGACGTGTTGGGGCAGGGAATTCCATAGGATGGGGCTATTCGGGAGAAGTCTTGGAGGCGGTTGGGTGAGGAGCGAATAAGTGTGGAGGAGAGAATGAGGTTTTGGGAGGACCGGAGATTACGTGAGGGAAGGTATCGGGAGATTAGTTCAGAGATGTATGGAGGAGGCAGGTTGTAGATGGCCTTGTAGGTCAGTATTAGTAATTTGAACATAAGGATGAGTGACCTCATGGAGATCAACATCCAACACTGCGGAGACACCATCACATGTTTCTCAACGCAGTGATCTAGAGCAATGCCCCCATCCCTTATGGGAAATATGCAAAAGCATGTAAATCAACAGCCGCGGAGACACCATCACATGTTTCTCAACGCAAGCAATGACTAGCCAGGTCTTTCCCCGGGAAGGAACAACCACGGGAAGGGCAGTCTCCAATGAAGGAAACCACCTATGCCAAAACATGGTATCCATCCACAGACAGCTGTTTCGGGGTATTGCCCCTCATCAGTGTGGAGTAGGAAACTGGCTAGTAGGAGCAATGCCTAGTGAAAGGCTATGAACATAAGGATGAGTGACCTTATGGAGATCAACATCCAACACTGCGGAGACACCATCACATGTTTCTCAACGCAGTGATCTAGAGCAATGCCCCCATCCCTTATGGGAAATATGCAAAAGCATGTAAATCAACAGCCGCGGAGACACCATCACATGTTTCTCAACGCAAGCAATGACTAGCCAGGTCTTTCCCCGGGAAGGAACAACCACGGGAAGGGCAGTCTCCAATGAAGGAAACCACCTATGCCAAAACATGGTATCCATCCACAGACAGCTGTTTCGGGGTATTGCCCCTCATCAGTGTGGAGTAGGAAACTGGCTAGTAGGAGCAATGCCTAGTGAAAGGCTATGAACATAAGGATGAGTGACCTCATGGAGATCAACATCCAACACTGCGGAGACACCATCACATGTTTCTCAACGCAGTGATCTAGAGCAATGCCCCCATCCCTTATGGGAAATATGCAAAAGCATGTAAATCAACAGCCGCGGAGACACCATCACATGTTTCTCAACGCAAGCAATGACTAGCCAGGTCTTTCCCCGCGATGGAACAACCACGGGAAGGGCAGTCTCCAATGAAGGAAACCACCTATGCCAAAACATGGTATCCATCCACAGACAGCTGTTTCGGGGTATTGCCCCTCATCAGTGTGGAGTAGGAAACTGGCTAGTAGGAGCAATGCCTAGTGAAAGGCTATGAACATAAGGATGAGTGACCTCATGGAGATCAACATCCAACACTGCGGAGACACCATCACATGTTTCTCAACGCAGTGATCTAGAGCAATGCCCCCATCCCTTATGGGAAATATGCAAAAGCATGTAAATCAACAGCCGCGGAGACACCATCACATGTTTCTCAACGCAAGCAATGACTAGCCAGGTCTTTCCCCGGGAAGGAACAACCACGGGAAGGGCAGTCTCCAATGAAGGAAACCACCTATGCCAAAACATGGTATCCATCCACAGACAGCTGTTTCGGGGTATTGCCCCTCATCAGTGTGGAGTAGGAAACTGGCTAGTAGGAGCAATGCCTAGTGAAAGGCTATGAACATAAGGATGAGTGACCTCATGGAGATCAACATCCAACACTGCGGAGACACCATCACATGTTTCTCAACGCAGTGATCTAGAGCAATGCCCCCATCCCTTATGGGAAATATGCAAAAGCATGTAAATCAACAGCCGCGGAGACACCATCACATGTTTCTCAACGCAAGCAATGACTAGCCAGGTCTTTCCCCGGGAAGGAACAACCACGGGAAGGGCAGTCTCCAATGAAGGAAACCACCTATGCCAAAACATGGTATCCATCCACAGACAGCTGTTTCGGGGTATTGCCCCTCATCAGTGTGGAGTAGGAAACTGGCTAGTAGGAGCAATGCCTAGTGAAAGGCTATGAACATAAGGATGAGTGACCTTATGGAGATCAACATCCAACACTGCGGAGACACCATCACATGTTTCTCAACGCAGTGATCTAGAGCAATGCCCCCATCCCTTATGGGAAATATGCAAAAGCATGTAAATCAACAGCCGCGGAGACACCATCACATGTTTCTCAACGCAAGCAATGACTAGCCAGGTCTTTCCCCGGGAAGGAACAACCACGGGAAGGGCAGTCTCCAATGAAGGAAACCACCTATGCCAAAACATGGTATCCATCCACAGACAGCTGTTTCGGGGTATTGCCCCTCATCAGTGTGGAGTAGGAAACTGGCTAGTAGGAGCAATGCCTAGTGAAAGGCTATGAACATAAGGATGAGTGACCTCATGGAGATCAACATCCAACACTGCGGAGACACCATCACATGTTTCTCAACGCAGTGATCTAGAGCAATGCCCCCATCCCTTATGGGAAATATGCAAAAGCATGTAAATCAACAGCCGCGGAGACACCATCACATGTTTCTCAACGCAAGCAATGACTAGCCAGGTCTTTCCCCGCGATGGAACAACCACGGGAAGGGCAGTCTCCAATGAAGGAAACCACCTATGCCAAAACATGGTATCCATCCACAGACAGCTGTTTCGGGGTATTGCCCCTCATCAGTGTGGAGTAGGAAACTGGCTAGTAGGAGCAATGCCTAGTGAAAGGCTATGAACATAAGGATGAGTGACCTCATGGAGATCAACATCCAACACTGCGGAGACACCATCACATGTTTCTCAACGCAGTGATCTAGAGCAATGCCCCCATCCCTTATGGGAAATATGCAAAAGCATGTAAATCAACAGCCGCGGAGACACCATCACATGTTTCTCAACGCAAGCAATGACTAGCCAGGTCTTTCCCCGGGAAGGAACAACCACGGGAAGGGCAGTCTCCAATGAAGGAAACCACCTATGCCAAAACATGGTATCCATCCACAGACAGCTGTTTCGGGGTATTGCCCCTCATCAGTGTGGAGTAGGAAACTGGCTAGTAGGAGCAATGCCTAATGAAAGGCTATGAACATAAGGATGAGTGACCTCATGGAGATCAACATCCAACACTGCGGAGACACCATCACATGTTTCTCAACGCAGTGATCTAGAGCAATGCCCCCATCCCTTATGGGAAAGTATTAGTAATTTGAACTGTATACGCTGAGGAAGTGGGAGCCAGTGAAGAGATTTGCAGAGGGGAGAAGCGGAGGAGTAGCGAGGAGAGAGATGAATTAGTCGAGCGGCAGAGTTGAGGATGGACTGGAGAGGTGCAAGGGTGTTAGCAGGGAGGCCACAGAAAAGGATGTTGCAATAGTCGAGGCGGGAGATGATGAGGGCATGCACAAGCATTTTAGTAGATTGAGGGTTGAGGAAGGGCCGGATTCTGGAAATATTTTTGAGCTGGAGGCGACAGGAGGTGGAGAGAGCTTGGATGTGCGGTTTGAAGGCCAGGGCAGAGTCAAGGGTTACTCCGAGGCAGCGGACGTCTGGTATGGGGAAAAGCGTGCGGTTGTCAATTGTTATAGAAAGGTCGGGTAAGGAAGATCTGTGAGATGGGGGAAAGATGATCAGTTCAGATTTGTCCACATTGAGTTTGAGGAAGCGAGAGGAGAAGGAGGATATGGCTGATAGACACTTTAGGATTCTGGAGAGCAGAGAGGTGATGTCTGGGCCAGAGAGGGCTGTGGTTTTTGGTTGTTTTGGTTTTTGATGTTCTTGTTGTTTAAGAAGTTGGCTTTAGTGTTCTCAGAGTGTCAGTGGACACTGCTGTAGTTTCATAAGGTATTAATTCCAAAGTGCAAAATAGGCAGGCTGTGTGAATCCTTGTATGTATGTTTATGAGAACATCTGAATGAGATAAGAGATGAGTAATTGAGTATAAGGGATTTTTGTTATCTTCTCTTTGTAAAATCAAATGACCACTGAAAAGTGAAGGAAAAAAAATCCCTGAATGAGCACTTATGAATGAATCATCATCACACAACATTTTGTGTCAATAGATTGTTATCTTTCTAGTTCTTGTGGGAGATCCTGGACAGATGCGATATAGATACTTCAAATCTACATCTGAGACTGAATGAATTGAGTAATGATATAGCTCGTGTTATATGTGGCATTACATGGTAAAGGTTCCTGGATGCATTTGGCCAGAAAAGGGCAAGGCTCGGTTACTCACATTGTACAGTTACCTGCTCTTTTAGTGAAATCCCGTGATTTTGAGAGTTTTGCAGACATTGATTTTGATTAAGTCTAAAAAAAACTACTGCCTTCTGTTACTGTGTGAAGGATGCTACATTTCTAAAATTCTGATGGGGGGGAATGAAAGGGCTGCACGGTTCTCCTCTCTCTCCATTGTTCTCTCCGCTGAGTGTCTAATGGGAGGATTCACGGAGCTGCGCTCAAGATTCTCTGTGTTTCTGTCCTTGGCGTAAATACTCGCTAGGAGATTTGTGCATTTTAAAGCAACAGTACTTAATTGAAGTGGAATGAAATTTTGTAAGTTGAAGTTGGAAGTTGAAAGTAAAATATGGTGCCTAATTTAGAAGGAAATTGAAAGGGATTGTTTGGTCATTAATGTGTTTGAACCTGCTTCTAGTTGTGTGATTGATTTATAGCAAATTGTGGATCAACAAAGGAGGTAGCCGACTGTATGGCTGATAAAGTAGGTTAGAGGCCTATCACACCTGGGCCTTCTTACTTTAGTCAGCGGGTTTTTTTGCTGTGGGTGAGAGGCGAGGGCAAGGAGCCTTCTGGATACACCTTGGCAGGCTCACTCTGACTTGCTATTTGTGGCCTGTAAGACAAAGGTCCAGGCACACAGAAGGGCATTTCAGAACAGAGGTGAGCTGTCAAAGTTGAAGCAGCCTTTCCACGCTCCATGGAGCTGGGCTGGAAGGAAAAAGGCCTATTCCTATCTAGCCAGCTGATCTAATGGGTGAGAGGCAGAGAGCCTTCTCGTTACATCCTGTAGGTTTACCAGGTGAGAGGCAAGGAGCCTTCCCGCTACACCTTGGCAGGCTTTCTCTGACTTGCTATGTGTGGCCTGTAAGACAAAGGTCCAGGCACACAGAGGGGCATTTCAGAAGAATGATGAGCTGTCGGGAGAAAAGGTTAAAGCCATGGGCAACTTTTTCTGTGTACAGTCGATGCCCCCAATGGGATCCAAGACAGCTATGCAAATTGTAGAAGATGGAGAAGAAAGGAAGCAGTAAAACAAGTGGGACCAATATTGAAAAAGGTAAAAATGCCAGAGTGTGAATGTTTGGATGTACAAAAAGGCACAGACAAGGGAAGAAAATAGCAAGTGAATAAATGATGTTTGAGAATGTGCAGCAGTATGGAAGGTGTATTATGAATGTTTTGATTGACAAAGTTTAACCAGAGACCAAGACAAAACAGATGGACTTGTAAACACTGTGGTCAGACTCAGACAAACCCAGACTGAATAGCTACTTGTGTGACCTGTGCTACTGACCTAAGTGAGTTGCGCTAAATCCTGTCCAGACAAGATCATATGTAGTGACATAAGAAGCTGACATAATAGTGTGGTTAGTGGGTAGTGGGGACATTGACCTTTGAGGAGTAAGCTGACAGTAGACATCAGACGACCAACCACATCAGGACCTAGAAGGGCGATTAGAATAAGAAAGATGCAGGTGTATTATCCCTGGAGCCCCTCTGACCAGCTAGCTTTGCTGAAGCAGCTGCCTGACCCTGAAAGCCAACCATTCCCATTTTACAGACACATAAAGGAAATACAGGAAACATATAGGTGTACCTGGGCAGACCTAGAGAGGTTGGTGAGTTTAAAGGCAGGTGATGCACTAGGACAAATAATTAAGACACACACAGATGTGGCAAAGAATCAGGCTTGGGGCATGGATGATAAATCTGCACGGTCTGGGGAGACGTACTGTGAGTCACTAAAATAGTGGGCTACAGTGGAACAGAGCAGTCTGTACTCCTTACTAACGTGACACAGCAAAAAGGAGAGTGTAGAGATGTACTTTGGACAGTTACAGCTGAAATGGGAAGACATAGGGTACATTTGCATAAACCCACATGATGTTAAGGCCCCGTCACACATAGCAGCGATCTCGCTAGCAAGATCGTTGCTGAGTCACAATTTTTGTGACACAACAGCGATCTCACCAGCGAGATCGCTGTGTGTGACAGCGATCAGTGACCGGCCCCCCTGCCGGTATCGCTGATTGCTGCAGGAAAAAGGCCAGGACTTTTTTTGGTCGCTGGTTTCCCGCTGGCCACCACGCATCGCTGCGTGTGACAGGCGGGAGACCAGCGATCTGCTGGTAACTAATGTACACATCGGGTATCCAAGGGACGTGCGTCCCTTAGATACCCGTTGTGTACGTTAGTTACCAGCGCGCTGATGCAGGGAGCTGGTAACTAACGTACACATCGGGTATCTAGGGATGCACGTCCCTTGGATACTCGATGTGTACGTTAGTTACTAGCTTCCTGCATCAAAGCGCTGGTTACTAACGTGCACAGCGACGCTGGGCGTCGCTGTGCTGATCGCTGGTGAAGCTGTCTGTTTGACAGCTCACCAGCGATCACATAGCGATTCACAAGCGATCCTGACACATTGATATCGTTGCCAGGATCACTGGTGAGTCGCTATGTGTGACTCCAGCCTTAGAATACTGGTGAATGCATTCATTGACGGTATGAACAAAGACTTACGAGAGGCAGTACAGACAGCCAGACCTGAATGGAGATATGTAGATCCGAAAGACCTCCTTAAGGTAGCTAAAGTAGTTGAGCAAACAAGGACAATAAGACAACCTGTCATGTATGCTGGAGCACAACGAAAACAGTGGAGACATAGCAAGGGACCTAGGGACATAGAAACAGTGAGGTGCTGGAATTGTGGTCCTTGCAAAACTTATTGTTAGTGACAATACCCCTATGAATTTACTGTCATGATTAAATTGAAAAAAAAAAAAGAGGAACCACTCCTCCTTGTTTAATGAAATACCCCTTGAGCCTAGCCAAATCAATGGCCCTGAGCAGGGATATTAAAGAGTATGATAAGGGAGGGGTTCTGGTGCAAAGATATTCCCCCTGCAACACCCCTTTGTATCCCTTTAAGAAAAAAAGACCGAAGGGTTCCCCTGACACTTATTGAATGGTTGATGACTTAAGGGCTATTAATGATGTTACAGAAAGTGTGACCTCAATTGTCCCTAACCCACACACAATACTGTCACAGATCCCAGCAATGTCAAAATGTTTCTCAGTCATTGATTTAGCGGGTACATTTTTCTCTGTACCCCTGCACCCTGGCTGACAGTATCTTTTTCCTTTACTCATAAAGGTAAACAATATTGTTGGACAGTCCTCTCACAAGGGGGAAAGAAATCCCCTGCCATCTATTCAGCAGCGATGGCAGGGATCCTTGAGTAGTGGCAATCACCTCATCCGCAGGTTATACTATTACAGTACGTGGATGACCTCTTGCTCTTCTGCAGGGAAGCTACAGGTTTCTTGCTATGCTATGTTTTTTAGCAGAAAAGGGTTGCAAGGTCTCACGTGACAAATTACAGTATTACAAACAAAAGGTGACATTTTTGGGACATTGTATTGCCGAAGGGACGAGACACCTGACTGAAGACAGGAAACAGGCAATTCAAAATCTCCCTCTACCCAGGTCACAACAGCATCTACACACTTTCCTAGGCTTGGTGACCTACTGCAGGCCTTGGACAAGGTCTGCTTCACAAATGATGCAACCACTTTATGACTGCTTGTCATCAGATCCCTATGATCTCACTCAAGAAGCAATTGATTCCTTCCACTCCCTCAAACTGCTCATTGTGTCAGCCCTGGCCTTAGGCATGCCAAACTATGACCAGCCATTTTTCTTGTTTTGCACAGAGCAGGGAGGACATGCTACCGCAGTACTGACACAACAGCATGGAGGGAAACAGAGACCAATAGCTTACTACTCAGCACAATTAGACCCAGTGATCAGAGGGTCACCTACGTGTGTCCGTGTGGTAGGAGCAGCTGCACTACTACTAGGAAAGGCATGTGAGATCACACTGACGTTTCCTTTGACAATTTATTCCCCACATGACATCCATTCCATACTCGTACAAGTTCAACCCAAAACATCTGCCTATGGCCAAACAGCTCCGACTTGAATATGCTCTACTAATTCCTGAGTATGTCACCCTCAAAAGGTATAATGTTCTGAATCCAGCCACCCTCCTGCCTGTGGATTCAGAAAAGGGGGAATTGGTGACCGTATTAGCAAGTGAGGAAGAATACTTTGACATGACGCATGAACATGACTGCATAGAACTGATGAGTCAGGAGACAGTGGATTTAGCACACGTTCATGAAAAACCTGTTCCTAATGCAGATTTTGAGTTTTCTTTTTGGTAGATGGCTCCAGATACCACCAGGATGGACGATTCTACACTGGATATGCAGTAGTATCCTCGCATGAGGTAATCCGAGCTGAACCACTCCCTCCTCACATGTCGGCACAGGAGGCAGAGTTGAAGGCACTCACTGAGGTGTGTAGAGCCGCTGCAGGTAAAGTCGCTAATCAGCTGGTAAGCCCATTAAGAATGCAGAGCTGGTGAAACAATTGATGGAGGCATTGATGTTACCAGTCCAGGTTGGCATTGTCAAAGTAAAAGCACACACAAAAGGTGACTCCGTGGAGGTAGAAGGCAACAGAAGGGCGGACGAGGCTGCTAAAGTAGCAGCAAGTTGGCCTAGGGAGCAGTGGACGGTGGCGGGGAGTCAGCATATTCCAGCCACACTGAAATCCCTCCAGTAAAAGGCTGCCCAAACAGAGAAGGTACACCGGGGGAGACTGGGAGCTGAGCTGAACTCAAATGGAGTAAGGGAGAATAAGGATAAATTGTGCCTACCGAAGTCCCTGTTCCCATTCATGGTGCAAGCAACACATGGCCCCACTCACGCCTCAAAAAGTCACATGTGTGCCATGGTAGATGCCTTCTGGATCGCTCCTGGTTTCAGTTACGCAGCCGCGAAACTCGTACAATCATGCCTCATCTGTGCACAGCACAACCCAGGTAAATCAGTAAAAGTACCTAAGAAAGCGACACCTAGGCCTCTCTACCCGTTTCAGAGACTGCAGATTGACTACATACAGCTACCAAGGTAGGTGTGTATGCAAATATCCTAGTATGTGTAGATCTCTTCTCTGGTTGGCTGGAAGCCTAATCGGTAAAAAGTGCAAATGCTAAAACTACTGCAGACAAACTGATGAAACAACTAATCTGCAGTTATGTTGTCCCAGAAACCGTAGAAACCGATAGGGGTACACAATTCATGGGAGAAATAATGAGGGAAGTCATGCAGGCCCTGGGTGTACAGCAAGCATTTCATACATCATATAGACCACAAGGTAGTGGGAAAGTGGAAAGACTAAATGGGACACTTAAACTGAAAATTCAAAAGGCCATGGCAGACACAGGAAAGAGCTGGGTAGAGTGCTTGTCTCTTGAACTCTTTTCAGTCAGACACACTCCAAAAAGAGACAAGCCTGAGTTTCTATTTGAAGTCCTGTTAGGTAGTGCACCAAAGACTGGTTGGACTTCCCACAGGTGCTACAAATGCAACACTGTTCTAGAACAGCCTATGTCCAGGCCTTGCAGAAAAGACTTAATGTGGTGCATAAACATGTGTTCTCATCCATTCCAGATCCTAATGAAAGTGCATATGTGCATCAGCTGAATCCATGTGATTGGGTGGTTATACGCAGACACATGAGAAGGAGCATGGACCCATGATTTGACGGCCCCTTCCAAATCCAGCTGACCACATCCACCTCAGTAAAACTTGAGGGAAAGCCCACCTGGATCCACGCCAGTCACTGCAAGATGGTCCTTTCAACAGCAGAATGACTGTTCTCCTAATCACCTTGCTGGCAGTGGCAGGGTTACTGCACTCTACAGAGACACAAGATAAACTCTTAAATGCTGACTGGGACAACAAACTTATTCGGCATCATGCTCTTCTCATAAAGGACATGGAAAGACAGAAACCGAAAGACTGTTGGATCTGTACACACAGCCCAGTATCTGCAAGGACTATGCCATCCTTAGCTTTACCTCTGGAGCCATGGGAGGTATTAACCCCACACTGCATACACAATGAGACTTGGACTCAATATAGGTTTTGGGGAAAAGATGTGGCCCGTGATATGTCTGCCTCATTGGCTATAATCGGATGGGCCGCTAATCCCTGGTTTCAGTTTAATATAACGCGGCCTAAGGTACAAATGTCAAGGAGGAATGTGTCAAATAATTAGTCCCAACTGTTATAATTATATCGACCCTGCTGGAAATCTCCAGATCAGGGCCAGTATAGACAAAATAGGTGAACTTAGAGACCAATGGTTAAAACAACACAGTGCAAACAGAGACTCCTGTTGAGTAGAGTTGAGCGAAACAGGTCGGTCAAATTCATAAGTCGCTGACTTTCGCTAAAGTTGGGTTTCATGAAACGAAACTCGACCATAGCGTGAGGTTGGCCATGAGGTCGGCGACCAGAGCGCCAAAGTCGCGTTTCAAATTATGCTTCCAGCGCCCTTTTTCAGCCATTGATGGAGGACGCACACTGTGGGCAACGCGACGACATGGGCAGCGGTCACCACCATCTTTGAGAAGGGCATGCAAGTGATTGGCTTGCTTTGTGTGGCATCACAGGGGCTATAAAAGGGCGAGCACGCCGACCGCCATATTACTTCTGCCGATCTTAGCCTAGGGAGAGCTGCTGCTGATACTGTAGGGAGAGCGTTAGGCAGGGAAGAAGAGCAAAAAAACTGCTTCTGCTGGTAGCGATTTTCACTGTACAACACAACAGGTTGTGTGCAGTGACAGGGGAGGCTATATTTTTGTGCATCAGCTCTGCTGGTTATTAGGCTGCCTTATAAGGCTCCCTGATAGCTCCATTGCTGTTTGCACACTGCTGTGCAAACTGCTTTTTTAAAAGCAAAAATACTTTTCTTCCTCTTTTCTGCACAGTTACCAAGCGTTCATTTTTCCACACTTTTGTGTGCAGCAGTTCTGCTTATTAGGCTGCCTGCTGCCATACTTGGACTGAGAGCATCATTGTCAGCCTCCTAAATCTCTAGGGAGATTCAAATTCTCCCCAATACTATATACACCTTGTACTTTGTCATACACCAGCCAATTTCAGCCTGTTAAATTGAGGTGTAATCTATAATGGGCCTGAAATAATAGTTCAGCCTCCTAAAATCTCTAGGGAGATTCAAATTCTCCACAATACTATATACACCTTGTACTTTTTCATACACCAGCCAATTTCAGCCTGTTAAATTGAGGTGTAATCTATAGTGGGCCTGAGATAATAGTTCAGCCTCCTAAAATCTCTAGGGAGCTTCCAATTCTCCCCAATACTATATACACCTTGTACTTTGTCATACACCAGCCAATTTCTGCCCGTTAAATTAAATTGTAATCTATAGTGGGCCTGAGATAATTGTTCAGCCTCCTAAAATCTCTAGGGAGACTCAAATTCACCCCAATACTATATACACCTTGTACCTTGTTTTACAGTACCATATAGCTGGTGGTATTTTGGGTACATTTTCCCAAAAATGAGGAAGTATGGTGGAGGAGGCCGTGAATGTGGGCGGGGGTTGCCAGTTGGTATTGATGGTGGTGGTGCATCTGCTGGTAGTGGCAAAAGCACAATAGCACCTAAGGCAGGAGGTGTTGAGCCTGTGTCATCGTCTAGCTCCACAAGGCCTCGAAGGCTCCTTTTTCTGGGAGTAGGTAAACCGCTTTTGAAGCCGGAGCTTCAGGAACAAGTTTTGGCTTACATTGCTGACACAGCCTCCAGCTCTATTGCCTCCTCTTCTGAAGTTTAAAAAAATAAAAGCACTGAGTCGTAAGTGCAGGCTTCTGGTCAGGAACAACACCTTTCATTGTGTCTTTCACCCCTACCAAAAGTGAAGGATGCGGCAGGCCACACTACAGATTACAACATGGAGCTCTTTTCACATACCATGCCTGGGTTATCAAGACAAATCATAAATTCCCCAGTTCAAGATGAATCTGACATGGAGTGCACTGATGCACAGCCACTGATAGATTTTTCAGCTGGTACTTTCACTCAGAGCACTACATTGTCCTCGCAGTGTACTGAGCCAGAATCTGACCCTGATCAAACCCAGGTTCCCCTTCCCGCATACTATAACACCTTACACGGTGACAAAGAGGAAGGTGCATATGAAAGTGCAGGTTCCTTGAGCAGGTGGGGGGGCATACTCATTGGCGACGGCACTGGCACAGGGCCCCTCATAGTACGCAAAAGTGTCTCTGCCGGTGGGGGCCCACCCGCCGTTAGACACATTGCCGTACTATGAGGGGCCCTGTGCCAGTGCCGTCGCCATCGAGTGGGCCCCCCTGCTTGCTCAGGATCACAGCACTTGCAAAGTTGAAATACTTACCTCTCCCTGCTCCACCGCCGTGACATCTTCCGTGTTTCCTGACAGTGACATTCTGGTCAGAGATCGCAATGACATCACGTCTGTACGCCCAGACTAGTACACGGATTCCCTAGCGAGGAGACTTATTTGAGGAGACTTATTAAATTGTTTTCAATGTTGGGACAGCAATTTTTGGGGAGCACTATACTCTGGAGAATGATATATGGGGCCCACAATACACTGGAGCATTCCAAAGGTGGACATCAGACACTGGAGCAGCATTTACAGGGCCCATTATACACTGGAGAATTAGAAATGGGGCCCATTATATATGGAGCATTATTTGGGCCCATAACACAGTGGAGCTTCATCCATGGGGACCAACATATACTGTAGCATTATGTGGAGCTCATCATATACTGTTTCAAACATTATATGGGACCAATGATTCTGTATGGAGAAATATATGGGCCTCATTACTCTGTATGGCGCACTATGCGGTGGACATAATACTGTATGGAGTAATATACTGTCCATTTTTGGAGCTATTGGAGAATTTAAAATGGATATCAGTCATGTGATGTAAGAAGTGAAGTATTTTTCATTGTACTATACCGCTATTTTTCTGCCGTATCAGAGGATCATGAATTGTGTCATGTAGAGTTGAGCGAAACGGGTCGAAAAATTTCAAAAGTCGCCGACTTTTGGTAAAGTCGGGTTTCATGAAACGAAACCCGACCCTAGAGTGAGGTCGGCCACGAGCTCGGCGACTTTAGCGCCAAAGTCGCGTTTCAAAAGTTTGTTTTCTGCCCTTTTTCAGCCAATCAGGATCCAAGGACACTGTGGGCAACGTGATGACATAGGCAGGGGTCACCACCATCTTTGAGAAGGGCATGCAAGTGATTGGCTTGCTTTGGGGGGGCGTCACAGGGGGTATAAAAGGGTGTGCACGCCGACCGCCATGTTACTCATGCTGATCTCAGAATAGGGAGAGCTGCTGCTGATTCTGTAGGGAGAGCGTTAGGCAGGGAAGAAGACACCAAAAACTGCTTCTGCTGCTAGCGATTTTGCCTGTACACACCAGTTACTCTCCAGTGCAAGTGGAGGCTATATTTTGCAGGATCAGCTGTGTTGGTTGTTAGGCTGCCTTATAAGGCTTCCTGATAGCTGCATTGCTGTTTTCCCACTGCTCTGCAAACTGCTTTTTTAAAAGCAATCCAAATTTTTTTTTTTTGTCCTGGTGAAGTACTGAGTGTGCATTTGTTCACACCATACAGCGGTGTACGCTCCTCACACAGTACCGTGTAACGGCTGTTATCACGGCCACAGTGAAGCTATCTGTGTGTGACTCTGTAAGAATAAGTCGAGGACATGTTCCGTTCTTACAGACCTCCACCTTCTAGTTTTGTCTGTTTTTCAAACAGTTAAGTAGATTTGCTGTTTGATCACATTCAAAACTATAGAGAGACAGCGTGTGTCAGTCCGTATACTTAAAAAACACGGAGCTTGACAATTTTACGGACACCGAACAGCAGGGTACGTGCACGCTCCTCTCTCAGTACCGTGTAACGGCTGTTATCACGGCCACAGTGAAGCTAGCTGTGTGTGACTCTGTAAGAATAAGTCGAGGACATGTTCCGTTCTTACAGACCTACACTCAAGGGAGATTCCTATTCTGCCCAGTTCTATATACACCTTGTAGTTTGTCATACACTAGCCAATTTCTGCCTGTGACATAGCGGTGTGATATTCACTGGGCCTCACACAATCCAACAGTGTCCACAAGTGTGTTCAGAAATTCTACATCTCCCCTGTCCTATAGTGACATTTTTCACACCTGCGACATTGAGCCTGTGACATAGCGGTGTGATATTCACTGGGCCTCACACAATCCAACAGTGTCCACAAGTATGTTCAGAAATTCTACATCTGCCCTGTCCTATAGTGACATTTTTCACACCTGCGACATTGAGCCTGTGACATAGCGGTGTGATATTCACTGGGCCTCACACAATCCAACAGTGTCCACAAGTGTGTTCAGAAATTCTACATATGCCCTGTCCTATAGTGACATTTTTCACACCTGTGACATTGAGCCTGTGACATAGCGGTGTGATATTCACTGGGCCTCACACAATCCAACAGTGTCCACAAGTGTGTTCAGAAATTCTACATCTGCCCTGTCCTATAGTGACATTTTTCACACCTGCGACATTGAGCCTGTGACATAGCGGTGTGATATTCACTGGGCCTCACACAATCCAACAGTGTCCACAAGTGTGTTCAGAAATTCTACATCTCCCCTGTCCTATATACACCTTGTACCTTGTTTTACATTACTATATAGTTTGTGGGATTTTGTGTACATTTTTACCAAAGATGAGGAAGGCTGGTGGAAGAGGCCGTGGAATTGGGCGGGGGTTGCCAGCTGGTAATGATGGTGTTGGTGGTGGATATGATGGTAGTGGCAAAAGCAAAATAGGACTGAATGCACGAGGTGTTGAGCCTGCGTCATCGTCTGGCTCCACAAGGCCTCGAAGGCTTAGTTTTCTAGGAGTTGGCAAACCGCTTTTAAAGCCAGAGCTTCAGGAAAAAGTTTTGGCTTACATTGCTGACTCATCCTCCAGCTCTATCGCCTCCTCTTCTGAAGTTGTAAAAAATAAAAGCACTGAGTCATCATTGGAGGCTCATGTTCATGAACCACACCTTTCCTTGTGTCCTTCACCCCAACCAAGATTGAAGGATGATGCAGGCCATACAACTGATTACACCATGGAGCTGTTTTCACATACCATGCCTGGGTTATCAAGTGAAATGGTGAATTACCCAGGCCAAGATGAATCTCACATGGAGTGCACTGATGCACAGCCACTGATAGATGATTCTGCTGGTACATTCAGTCAGAGCACTACATTGTCCTTGCAGTGTAATGAGCCAGATTCTGACCCTGATGAGACTCAGGTGCCCCTTCCCGCATACTATACCACCATACACGGTGACACAGAGGAAGGTGCACATGACATTGAAGAGGAGGTGATGGATGACCCAGTTGTTGACCCAGATTGGCATCCATTGGGGGAAGATGGTGCTGCTTCCAATAGCTCAGATGAGGAGGAGGAGCATCCACAGCAGACATCGACATCGCAACAGCTGTTATCTGGCAGGTCCGGAGCACTCCAAAGACAGGTTCCAAAAATCAAAAGAGTTGCTGGACAGCTTGTCCAGACGGTCAAAATAGCACAGCGTGCTAGGCCGCAAAATGTCTTCCAAAGTAGGAAGAGTGCAGTGTGGCACTTTTCTGAACAAAATCCTCATGATCAGGCCAAGGTTATCTGTAAGAAGTGCACAAAGACCTTTAGCCGAGGGAAAAGTCTGAAAAATTTGAATACCAGTTGCATGCTTAGACATTTAACCAGCATGCACTTGCAAGCGTGGACACAACACCAAACCTCAAGTACCACATGTGCAACTGATCACAAAGAAGGTAGTCAGCAACGCTAAATTGTTTCCCCCACTGTAAGCCCACCGGTTAGCACAGCAGCAAATGTTGAGGTGTCGTTGCAAGGCCAAAGCAGTCAGGGAATCCCACTGTTATATCAATGAAAGACTGAATCTAGGCCATCAGAAAGAACACCAACTCCATCACCATCATCAACCCTCTCTCAGTCCACCCTGTCCACCGCTTGTTCCACCATATGCAGCTCTCAAGTCCAGCTCACCCTCCCAGAGACTATGAGTAGGTCAAGAAAGTACTCAGTCTCTCATCCGCGTACACTGGGTTTGAACGCCCACATTGCCAAACTAATCTCGTTAGAGATGATGCCCTATCGGTTGGTGGAAGCGAAAGCCTATGCAGTACCACGCTATGACCTACCCAGTCGCCACTTCTTCTCTCGCAAAGCCATCCCAGCCCTCCACCATCATGTGAAAGACCGCATTGTCCATGCACTCAAGCAGTCAGTGAGTGGAAAGGTGCACCTCACAACAGATGCATGGTCCAGTCGGCATGGCCAGGGCCGTTACGTGTCCATCACTTCGCACTGGGTTAATGTGGTGGAAGCAGGGTCCACAGGGGACATTGGTGGTGGGACAGTGCTGCCTAGCCCACGGTATAGGAAACAGTTGGCTGTAGGAGTTCGACCCTCCTCCTCCTCCAGAAGCGAAAGCTCGTCCACAGAGCGCAGTCGTATGAGCACTCCATCTGCAGCTGCCACTGTTGCACACGAGGTGTCCCCCTATCGAGCAGCTAGTGGAAAGCGTCAGCAGGCTGTGTTGCAGATGATGTGTTTGGGCGACAGACACACCACAGAGGTGCTGGCCGAGTACTTTCAGCGACAAACTGAGTCATGGCTGGGCAGTATACATCTTGAGGCAGGCAAGGTAGTTAGTGATAACGGCTGTAATTTTGTGGCAGCCATAGCCCTTTCAAAACTCAGCCACATACCTTGCTTGGCTCACACCTTGAACCTGGTGGTGCAGTGCTTCCTCAACAATTATCCGGAGTTAACAGCCCTGCTCCAGAAGGTGCGAAGACTGTGCGCGCACATCCGCCGGTCGCCTGTACACTCCATTCGTATGCAGAAGCTGCAGCGATTGCTCCACCTTCCCAACCACCGCCTCATTATCGACATTGCAACAAGGTGGATCTCCACCCTGCACATGGTTGAGCGGCTGTGCGAACAGAGGCAGGCCATAATGCATTTGTGGGAGGATACACGGCCAGGCACTTTGAGAGCAGACATGGAGTTGACAGGTGTGCAGTGGTCGAAGCTGAAAGACCTCTGTAAAGTCCTTCAGTGTTTTGCGGAATGCACACGGCTGGTAAGCGCAAACGACGCCATCCTAAGCATGAGCATCCCACTTATGCGTCTGCTCATGCAAACTTTGACGCAACTTAAGGAGCAGGCGTCTGCAGTCAATGTTGACGAGTAAGAAGAGGAGGAGGGAATCCTTGAAGACATTCAGCCATTGTCTGCTCAGGGACCTCTCCTGGACGAGGTGGAGGAAGAAGAGGAGGAGGATGATGATGGGGATGATTCTCGTGGGACAAGTGAAAATGTTGGTGTGGCAAGGTCTGGTACAGGGTTTGTGCGTGACTGGAGGGATGTGGATTTGCCAGAAAGTGCTCCTCCAACCAGCACTCGCAGTGCATCATTGACACCGGGAACATTGGCCCACATGTCAGATTATGCCTTGCAGATCCTAAAAAGGGACCCCCGCATTGCCAAAATGATGAACGATGACGACTACTGGTTGGCCAGCATCCTGGATCCATGCTATAAAGGCAAATTACAAAACATAATGCCACACGAGAACCTTGACCTAATATTGGCTAATAAACAAGCAACTCTGGTAAACCGGTTGCATTCCCAGCACACAGCAGCGGTGATGGTTCTCACTCGAGCCGTACGGGCCGTAGGGGCAGCTTGGCAGAGGTGTTCATGGTGCACACAGCAGAAGTGGCGTTGGAGACAGGGGTTTCATGACAATGTCGTGGACTGATTTTTCCAGTACCGCTCACACAACTGGTAATACTGCATCGATGGAAAGTTACAGGAGAGAGCAGTTTTCAACTATGGTTACAAACTACTGCTCGTCCCATATCGATGTTCTTCCGCACAGGTCATTCCACTTTGACTATTGGGCCGCTAAACCGGACACCTGGCCTGAATTGGCACAATATGCCTTACAGGAGCTCGCTTGCCCAGCTGCAAGTGTGCTATCGGAAAGAGTCTTCAGTGCAGCTGGATCAATCCTGACAGAAAAAAGGACCCGTCTGTCAACCCAAAATGTGGATGATCTAACCTTCATTAAAATGAACCATGCATGCGTTTCCAAGGATTTTGTCCCACCTTCCCTTGATGACACATAGGTTGCCAGAAAAATGGCTTGCTTTGGTCCTCCTCCTATTCCGCGAACTTGACCTATTTAGCCTTTTGCAGCAGCTGAATGTCCCACATCAACATATGTCACTTTGTAAACCGCCCTAACTGGGCTGCCCCCCCCATGGCCGGGGTCACCACCTAGCGCACGAAACCATGCGAGTGCCGTTGCCCTGGACAGGTGGGTAGGCCAACTCTTGGGCGCGGGCACTGGCACAGGGTCCCTCATAGTGCAATCAAGTGTCTCTGATGGTGGTGGTGCACACCCGCCATCAGACACACTGCCGTACTATGAGGGGCCCAGTGCCAGTACTGATGCCCACGAGTGTGCCCCCCTAGCTTGAGCAGGGCCCCAGCATTTGCAATGTTTACCTCTCCCTGCTCCTCCGCTGTGTAGTCTGGGCTGTCAAATCCTTCACTGGGAGTGCCACTACAAATTGATTGAAATGAAAGATGATGGTTAAGATGTAGCTATGCCCTGTCCTGCTGGCTGGGCTCTAGCTCCAGATGATCATTGGCTTCCATTTCTTATGGACGTCGACTAACACTGACATGCAGTGGTGGTTTATCATCAGCTTTCACAATTTTCCTACTCACAAATGTGTGACATTCCGGCGCACATTTTAAAATGTGCCCTCTCATGCCAATCAAATAGAATCACCTACGGCCAGTGGCTTCTGTCTTTTGCATTCCCAAGTTACATGACAGATCATGATAGCCAGTGAGCACCATGTTTACTTCGCTCCCTGTGATAAAAATTGGATTGATATGAGTAACAGTGATGGAATCAACGGAAGTGCGATACAGCAAGACTTTATTCACAAAAAAATGTTTTCACTGTCTCAACACACAAATTAATTGAGGGTCAGCATCGCCTATGAGAATTGTGACGGAAGTTTTTCCCGTGAATAGTAATTCCTAGAATTCTGCAATCACTAGCCTTTATGTCAGTAATTGTATGCATCTCATTTCCAATTCGGAGAGGCTGGACTATATTACTGAGACAGAAATATATATGAAGATTTAAAAATAACACCAAAAGTATATAGTTGTGTATGCCTCAAATGCATTTCCTTTTTTCCACTTTTTAGATTGCTGTGTAATCCATACTGAGAACACGTAGATTTTACATGTTTAAACTATGCTATATATACCTGCTATCCAGTGACAAAGTACCTTTCTCAACTTTGTACAATCTGGTCAAATCCATACTGGGCCTGAGAACATCTGAGTCTGCCTCCTGATCTATAGACATATATTTTTAATGTGTAAACTAGGCTACATATATACAGTGGGGCAAAAAAGTATTTAGTCAGTCAGCAATAGTGCAAGTTCCACCACTTAAAAAGATGAGAGGCGTCTGTAATTTACATCATAGGTAGACCTCAACTATGGGAGACAAACTGAGAAAAAAAAATCCAGAAAATCACATTGTCTGTTTTTTTTTCATTTTATTTGCATATTATGGTGGAAAATAAGTATTTGGTCAGAAACAAGCAATCAAGATTTCTGGCTCTCACAGACCTGTAACTTCTTCTTTAAGAGTCTCCTCTTTCCTCCACTCATTACCTGTAGTAATGGCACCTGTTTAAACTTGTTATCAGTATAAAAAGACACCTGTGCACACCCTCAAACAGTCTGACTCCAAACTCCACTATGGTGAAGACCAAAGAGCTGTCAAAGGACACCAGAAACAAAATTGTAGCCCTGCACCAGGCTGGGAAGACTGAATCTGCAATAGCCAACCAGCTTGGAGTGAAGAAATCAACTGTGGGAGCAATAATTAGAAAATGGAAGACATACAAGACCACTGATAATCTCCCTCGATCTGGTGCTCCACGCAAAATCCCACCCCGTGGGGTCAGAATGATAACAAGAACGGTGAGCAAAAATCCCAGAACCACGCGGGGGGACCTAGTGAATGAACTGCAGAGAGCTGGGACCAATGTAACAAGGCCTACCATAAGTAACACACTACGCCACCATGGACTCAGATCCTGCAGTGCCAGACGTGTCCCACTGCTTAAGCCTGTACATGTCCGGGCCCGTCTGAAGTTTGCTAGAGAGCATTTGGATGATCCAGAGGAGTTTTGGGAGAATGTCCTATGGTCTGATGAAACCAAACTGGAACTGTTTGGTAGAAACACAACTTGTCGTGTTTGGAGGAAAAAGAATACTGAGTTGCATCCATCAAACACCATACCTACTGTAAAGCATGGTGGTGGAAACATCATGCTTTGGGGCTGTTTCTCTGCAAAGGGGCCAGGACGACTGATCCGGGTACATGAAAGAATGAATGGGGCCATGTATCGTGAGATCTTGAGTGCAAACCTCCTTCCATCAGCAAGGGCATTGATGATGAAACGTGGCTGGGTCTTTCAACATGACAATGATCCAAAGCACACCGCCAGGGCAACGAAGGAGTGGCTTCGTAAGAAGCATTTCAAGGTCCTGGAGTGGCCTAGCCAGTCTCCAGATCTCAACCCTATAGAAAACCATTGGAGGGAGTTGAAAGTCCATGTTGCCAAGCGAAAAGCCAAAAACATAACTGCTCTAGAGGAGATCTGCATGGAGGAATGGGCCAACATACCAACAACAGTGTGTGGCAACCTTGTGAAGACTTACAGAAAACGTTTGACCTCTGTCATTGCCAACAAAGGATATATCACAAAGTATTGAGATGAAATTTTGTTTCTGACCAAATACTTATTTTCCACCATAATATGCAAATAAAATGAAAAAAAAACAGACAATGTGATTTTCTGGATTTTTTATTCTCAGTTTGTCTCCCATAGTTAAGGTCTACCTATGATGTAAATTACAGACGCCTCTCATCTTTTTAAGTGGTGGAACTTGCACTATTGCTGACTGACTAAATACTTTTTTGCCCCACTGTACGTGTTATCCGGTGAAACTGTACCCTTTATCAACTTTCTACAATGTTGTTGAATCCATACTGGGCCTGAGAATGGCTGCTGAGCTGTTAAGCAAGCTACAGCACCTGTGGTTTGGACACGTAATTTTTTCAGGAATGACGGTTAGGCCTAACTCCGGAATTGCGGTTGACCTGAACTTACTGGGAAATCATCGTTCGTTTGCGGGGAATAATCTGAATCCCAGATCCCCATCACTAACGGAGTTCAGCAGGTTATCTGCACCTGTAAGCGACAAAAGCTGGTCCTTTCAGTGTAGCGTGCATGCAGCCCTGGACATGTACGGGAATGCTAGACCTGTTATTGCTCGATCTCACGTGCCAGAGCCTCGCTTATCCCTCTAGTAAGCTTGATGTGTACTGCGGGGGCATGCCAGAGTCTCGGTTGTTAACGGAATAAAGCTGAGAAATCGCTAGCACAACTACAAACACACATACCACACCACACACAGAATCGACACAGCTTTCAAAGTGTGCATCTTTTCTTTAGGTGGCATGGTTGTGGTTTCCCGGGTGGAGTCCAATTAAGACACAGGCTCCACTCCTGTTGGTGCCCTTTTGGACATTCCTTTAAGGTTCAGCTTTGCAATCATACTGCGCCCGGAAACCAAAAACTTTGCCTTCATGGATGCTGTTTGGAGTTTCGTGGGAATAACGCCGCCCGATCAGCAGTCGGCATATGGGTCGCCCTCCCAGGGCTGTGCGGTACTCGGTACCGGGCCGGTGTCAGTGGGATGTGTCACAGCAGCGGTGACCCGGACGGTGGCCCTGGGCGCCCATGTAAATGGCGTGGTATAATGGTAAAGAGTTTATATAGATAGTTTGATGCCACCTGTGGTGTTCGGCAACATAGATGCTAGGCCGACACTGCATGCAGATCCTCCATGGGTCCTGAGCATTTATAGCTGCTACTTCCCCCGGTTTCTGCTGCAGGAACGTCCGTGTCCCTACAAACTCGGAGACCGGAATCGGGACCATGCGCTCCAGCTAGGAGTGAGCCTTAACTCTGCTCATCCTCCAGCTCCCCTTCTCACGTCCACACATTTCCCCTTCCCTGCACAGAGTGCCCTAACTTACCTCCTCCCGACCACAGAGAGCAGCTCCTCAGCAGTCAGGTTCAGAGGTCTCCATGCTAGCCTGGAGTGGGAAATGTGTTGTGCGTTGGTTTCACTGCTAGAGAGATCCTTCGTTGCTCCCAAGCTTGACAACACACTCCCTAGGAGGAAGGTAATGCCACAGTGGCGACCATACTCTTGGGGACGCCACAAGTGCACTGAGGCCCAGCCACTGCTGAATGATGCTGCTGGTACATTGACCCAGACCACTACATTCCCCTCGCACTCTACACTGCCAGAATCTGACCCAGAGGAAACTCAGGTTCCCCTTCCCACATACTATACCACCTTACACGGTGACAAAGAGGAAGGTGCAGATGAAAGTGCAGGTTCCTTGAGCAGGTGGGGGGGGCATACTCATGGGCGATGGCACTGGCACAGGGCACCGCATAGTACGCAAAAGTGTCTCTGCCAAGTGCAGTGAGATGGAAGATGGGGACGACAAGGAGTTCAGAGTAGTGCTGGGATTCCCTAGCAAGGAGACTTATGTAATTGTTTTCAATGTTGGGACAGCAATTTTTGGGGAGCACTATACTCTGGTGAATGATATATGGGGCCCACCATACACTGGAGCATTCCAAAGGTGGACATCAGACACTGGAGCAGCATTTACAGGGCCCATTATACACTAGAGCAGTAGAAATGGGGCCCATTATATATGGAGCATTATTTGGGCCCATAAGACAGTGGAGCTTCATCCATTGGGACCAACATATACTATAGCATTATGTGGAGCTCATCATATACGGTTTGAAACATTATATGGGATCAATGATTCCATATGGAGAAATATATGGGCCTCATTACTCTGTATAGCGCACTAAGCGCTGGCCATAATACTGTATGGAGTTATATACTGTCCGTTTTTGGAGCTATTGGAGAATTTAAAATGGATATCAGTCATGAAATGTAAGAAGTGAAGTATTTTTCATTGTACTATACTGCTATTTCTCTGCCGTATCAGAGCATCATGAGTTGTGGTATGTGTTAAAGGGGCGCTCTTTGGCCCTGGGTCCACGAAAACCTGGAGCCAGCCCTACCCCCCCACAACTGTAGCCAAATAACCCCCATTTTTCAGTGCGTAACTAGTATTATGAAGTAAATTAAGGTTGACAAGCTTAAGTAATAAGAATTGATGCTTTTGGCATTCAAATGGGCACTGTAGGTGTGTTTCCTGTCCTCCTCTCACTGCCGACTTTAATTCCCCATTGACTTACATTGGGTTTTGTGTTTCAGTCGGAACCCCGACTTTTCCCTATAGTCGGCCGATTATGCTCGACCCGACTTTTGGAAAAGTCGGGTTTCATGAAACGAAACTCGACCCTAAAAAAACAAAAGTCGCTCAACTCTAGTGACATGTGTTAAAGGAGCCCAGTGACACTCTTTGGCCCAAGGCCCATGAAAATCTGGAGCCAGCCCTACCCCCCCACAACTTTAGCCAAATGACCCCCAGGTTTCAATGCCTAACTATTATTATAAAGTAAATTAAGGTTGACAAGCTTAAGTAATAAGAATTGATGTTTTTGCCATTAAAATGGGCACTATAGGTGTGTCGCTCATCTCTACTGGTGAGGTAACACATTCTTTTTTTTTAAATCCAACAAATTGGTTTAATGGCATAGCAGGATGGATTTTTGGCATTGTACAGACTTTTATGCAAATTTTGTTGTTTTGCTTATTGTTTTATTAAGCCATAAAAGCGCTAATATAAGTATTACTTAAGCTACTGAATAATGTATGCATGAAAAAAGAATCTAAGGCTGAACCTTCTGTAGTGTATCATAGACCCCAGATAGCCATTGCTGATGGGGAAAGTGAGTGTCCAAACTGATGGTGGATGGGCGAAGCAGGTAGGAAGCCCCCTTATGGGTACTAGACCCATGAGACAGAAGCTCCTTTGTGGACATCAGCTGACCCTGGGGCAAAGGTTATACCATTTGCAAAAGGGGAAATTGATATAGGGTTAATGTTTTGTCTTTAAATGCCTAACTGCCTTTAAATTCTTCATTTGCCTTTTGGCTTTCATTTATTCTTATGACACTGCAGTTTTGCCTGTCTCCTCTTCAAGGGAAATACGCTTCTTATAATATATGTTCTCAATAGTCAGCCACAATGTGTTCTGGGTACATTATAAACAAGCTATGACCCTGAAGTGATGGTGGGGGCCACATGAGCTCCATAGAGTTACATATTGTTGTAAATGGTATAAAAGATTGCCTTGTGTTTCATTACGTCAGATAAAGTGATTTGCCCATGGCCCATGTGCAGTCTCTTTTGTCTCCAAGCGCTTGTAAATTAAGGGTGTAAAACTCCTAATTCGGCCTCACTGGTGATCTGGCTGACCTGACATTGGTCAGAACAAAAACAGCTCCGACATTATTTATTAACTATTTTTTGTGACATATCTCTCTGATTTAAGGGCATAGAAATTAAAAGTTTGAAAATTACAAAGTTTAAAAAATTTTCTCCATATTTCCATTTTTTTCATAAATAAACGCAAGTTATATCGAAGAAATTTTACCACTAACATGAAGTACAATATGTTGCAAAAAAACAATGTCAGAATCAGCAGGATCCGTTGAAGCGTTCCAGAGTTATAAGCACATAAAGTGACAGTGGTCTGATTTCAAAATTAAGGCCTGGTCATTAACCTACAAAATGGCTTAGTCGTTAAGGGGTTAAATACAATTTCCAGCTGAGGAGAGGGAGGCCACACCCCAGCTTGCACAGAATGAAAAAATACAAAGATAAAAACACAACAAATGAGCTTGGTTTGAGTTAGTATAAATGCAGCATATAAACGCATCACATTGGCCATAAAGTATACAAAACACAAAATGATAAAAACACTGCTGTAATTAAATTAATAAAAAGCAAAAGTGCACTTAAGTAATTCAGAGTTCTTAGTAATACTGTATTTGATCAAATATAGCATAAAAGCCATCCCTCCATCGGCAAGGCTGTGCAGAGCAGACAGGACCAATGCTGTTAAGTGCCTGGAGAGATGATGCATACCAGGGATTGTGCAATCCAGACTTGTTTATTTGGAAATCTGGACATACAGCAAATGTTCAGTAATACCGTAATTTCTCCAGAAATGCAGGTGTAAACAAGGTACAGCAAGATGTAGCACCAATTGTGGCTGCAAGTGTGAGCAGCAAGAGGGCAAAAAACTGATGCATTACTGAGCCCGGTACAAGGGTGACCTCTCACAACAGCAAGTGAATCTAAACTGAAATGGCTGCCAGGAGGAAGAAGAAGACGTGACCCCCTAGTGATGTGTCATTCGAGAACAATCTGACACAAAGAGTTGGTTCCCTGCTGTGAACGATGGGAGTCGGCACCCCGGTGAGAGCCACTAAAATCCCTGAATGGCTCTCACTGGGCATAAAATCACGATGTTCGGCAGACGTAACTCCGCCCACCCGATCAAAAAACTCAGCCCACTCAGCAATTTAATTGGTTTCTGGAAAGTGGGCAGTGCTTATGCGGCAGGTGGGCGGGGTTTCAGACGCCTGAGCACCTATGCAATAGGGATACATTTAGGATCCAAAAAGAGCTGACTCTTTTTGGTGAGCGGAGCCATGAGAGCCAGATCACCAGAAAGAGCTGGACTGCCCATCACTAGTGACCCCTGAACAAGGAGTGGAAGGCATGCCCATAAGAATTAATATAATTGCAGACTGCCATACACACAAGCCCAGTAGCTGGCAGCAGAGCAGAATGTAAGAACATCCACAACATGAAAAATACAAGTCAAAGAAATTACAGAGCATAACTTACATGCCCTTGAAACCGGCCGAACGGAACAGCACAGGGTTTAAATAATCTCTGTCCCTACCAGTTTCACTTAGTTAACAGCTAAATTTATGGATGATTGGGCTACCACAGTGTCAGCATGACTCATCAGTCATCAGCACAAAAACACAGAATACACAGATTAAGTTGGACAGACAATTAAAACAATCAAATGCAGTGAACATTAGTCTACGTGTGGAAGCTGAAAAGTCATACATGAATGCTAGTCTGTCTTGTAAGAGGGGGAGCAGAATAATCATTTTCCAACCTCTTACAACCTTACAGTATGTTTTTATTACACCAAAATAAATACAATTTATTGGGGGACATAGGAACCTTAAGGAACAGAAAACCACACATGGTTACAGTGGTCAGTGGTTTACAATTACAGGTTGGGCAATTTTGCTCTTAGGTCTATACTATCTATAACTGAAGGATTTTTCCTGACCCTGCAATACATTGTGTTTTTTTAAAATACATGGCATTCCTCATTGCACAAAGTTTTTCATGAACGTTCTTCTGACAGCTCATATTTGTTCTCCTAGATTGGGAATTCAATGGAATATAGCAGTAAGCCTTAAGATACTTAAATGTTGCCTAAACAAAAGAAAAGAAATAACAGGGTAGTGTTTTTACAGGATATCTAAACATATGTATCCTGACTAGGCTATATTAGGGATGCATCGAGGAAGAAGCACTCCGGGCTTTCAAAAAACAAAGAGGTACAGATGTACATGAAATAACCAGTTTATGTAAACAATATGGAACAGATGGTGAGCACTGAAGGGATTTGTAAACTCTTCTGTGAGTCAGAAAATTTTAAGAGGAAATTGTCAATAAACATTCATATTGCCATGAAGCTTTGGAAATTAGTTCTATAAATAACAAAAAGTGCCAAATGAATCACTTCATGTGGCTAATTCTTACATGCCATTGTATGGTTCTGCTGTAGAAATGTAGTGTAAATACAGTGTTTTATTTCTATTAATACAGTGCATTACACTGTGTGCTGAATTTGGCAAGTGAGTAATTTGACAATATCATCATTTTTTAATGAAGATTTTGCAACTCCAAGCTGTATAAACTGAAATGCTAATTGGTTTGAAGCAGATCAGGTGATGTGTATGTGGCTAATGAGGGAAAATAAGGCCTAAAAATATCACCAACATTTATCGAGATGCGCAGAATTATTAGGCAACTTTTTCCACAGGCAAAATGGGCTGAAAAAGAGACTTAACTGACGCGAACAAAAAAAACTAGTTTGGTCTATTTTTTAAATATGTTTTTGTACACTTTTTCTTATTTTATTATTAGTCTCACTTTAACAGATGAAAATAAACAATTGAGATTGGAAAATTCTAAGTTTTCATTTAGTTGCATAATAATTCTGCACACTAATAGTCCCCAATAAACAAATATAAAACAATATAATAAAAATTACAAACTGCCTAATAATTCTGCATACAGTGTAATTGGACATTATTAGAGTTGAGCGAAACGGATTGGTCAAATTCAAAAATAGCTGACTTTAGCTAAAGTCAGGTTTCGCCGATTGAAACCCGACCATAGTGTGAGGTCGGCCATGAGGTCGCCGATCAGAGCACCAAAGTCGCGTTTCCCATAATGCTTCCAGCGCCTTTTCTCAGCCAATGATGGAGGATGCACACTGTGTCCAACGCGATGACATGGGCAGCGGCCACCACCATCTTACAGAAGGGCATTGAAGTGATTGGCTGGCTTTGTGTGGCGTCACAATGGGTATAAAAGGCTGTGACCACCATCTTACTTCTGCCGATCTTAGAATAGGGAGAGGTGCTGCTGCTGATTCTGAACAGGGAGAGCGTTAGCCAGGGAAAAAGAAAAAAAAACTGCTTCTGCGGATAGCGCCTTTCACTGTACAGTTAGTGTGCAGAGAAAGGGGAGGATTTTTGTTGTGTGCAGCAGCGCTGGTGGTGATTAGGCAGCCTTTTAAGGCTACCTGCTAGCTGCATTGCTGCATGCACACTGCTGTTCAAACTGCTTTTTTGAAAGCACTCCAACTTTTATTATTTTGTCCTGGTGAATTACTGAGCGTTCATTTTTTCACACACCGTATAGCGGTGTATGCTCCTCACACACTACCGTGTACCGGCTGGTATCACGGACAAATAGAAGCTGTCTGGGTGTGACTCTGCAAGAACAAGCCAAAGAGTTTTTCCATTTTTCCAGACCTAAATCTTAGAGAGTTGTCCGTTTTTCAAACAGTTTCGTATATCTGCTGTTTGAGAACGGTCAAAACTAGACAGAGAAAGCGTGTGTCAGTCCATATACAAATAGACGGAGATTGACAATTTTCCATACAGACACCGCATAGCGGTGTACGCTCCTCACACACTACTGTGTACCGCCTTGTATCACGGACAAAAAGAAGCTATCTGTGTGCGACTCTGGAAAAAAAAGCCGAGGAGTTTTTCCAGACCTACACCTTAGAGTGCTGTCCGCTTTTCAAACAGTTTCGTATATTTGCTGTTTGATCACGGTCAAAACTAGACAGAGAAAGCATGTGTCAGTCCGTATACAAATAGACGGAGATTGACAATTTTCCATATAAACTCCGTATAGAGATGTACGCTCCTCACACACTACCGTGTACCGCCTTGTATCACGGACATATAGAAGCTATCTGTGTGTGACCCGGAAAAAAAAGCCGAGGAGTTTTTCCATTTTTCCAGACCAACACCTTAGAGTGCTGTCCGCTTTTCAAATAGTTTCATATATCTGCTGTTTGATAGCGGTCAAAACTAGACAGAGAAAACATGTGTCAGTCCATATACAAATAGACAGAGAATGACAATTTTCCATACAGACACAGTATAGCGGTGTACGATCCTCATGCACTACCATGTACCGCCTTGTATCACGGACATATAGAAGCTATCTGTGTGTGACTCTGGAAAAAAAAAGCCGACGAGTTTTTCCATTTTTCCAGACCTACACCTTAGAGTGCTGTCCACTTTTCAAACAGTTTTGTATATCTGCTGTTTGATAATGGTCAAAACTAGGCAGAGAAAGCGTGTGTCAGTCCGTATACAAATAGAGGGAGGTTGACAATTTTCCATACAGACACCGTATAGCGGTGTACGCCCTTCACACACTACCGTGTACCGCCTTATATAACGGACAAATAGAAGCTATCTGTGTGTGACTCTGGAAAAAAAGCAGAGGAGTTTTTCAATTTTTTCAGACCTACACCTTAGAGTGCTGGACGCTTTTCAAACAGTTTCGTATATCTGCTGTTTGATAATGGTCAAAACTAGACAGAGACAGTGTGTCAGTCCCTATACAAATAGACGGAGATTGACAATTTTCCATACACACAACATATAGAGCTGTCCGATTCTCAAACAGTATTGTATATCTGCTGTTCGCATTACTGTCACATCTATACAGAGTCAGCGTGTGTGTGACCCTCCGTAAATACTTATACGGAGATTGTTAGTTACACAAAAAACGTATACAGCTGTACACTTCTGATACAGTTTCATATATCTGCTTGTTGGATTACGGTCCAATACATACTGTGAGAGCGTCTGTGACTAACAAAATATATGCTTTGATTTAATTTTTTTAATATACCTTAACCCCTTCACCCCCAAGGGTGGTTTGCACGTTCATGACCGGGCCAATTTTTACAATTCTGACCACTGTACCTTTATGAGGTCATAACTCTGGAACACTTCCATTGATCCCAGTGATTCTGACATTGCTTTCTCGTGACATATTGTACTTCATGTTAGTGGTAAAATTTCATTCAAATAACTTGCGTTTATTTGTGAAAAAATTTGAAATTTGGCAAAAATTTTGAAAATTTCGCAATTTTCCAACTTTGAATTTTTATGCCCTTAAATCACAGAGATACGGCACACAAAAAACTTGATAAGTAACATTTCCCACATGTTTACTTTACATCAGCACAATTTTGCAACCAAAATTTTTTTTTGTTAGGAAGTTATAAGGGTTAAAAGTTGACCAGCGATTTCTCATTTTTACAACACCATTTTATTTTTAGGACCACATCACATTTGAAGCCACTTTGAGGGGTCTATATGATAGAAAATACCCAAAAGTGACACCATTCTAAAAACTGAACCCCTTAAGGTGCTCAAAACCACATTCAAGAAGTTTATTAACCCATTAGGTGCGTCACAGGAATTTTTTTGAATATTTAAAAAGAAATGAACATCTAACTTTTTTTCACAAAAAAAATACTTCAGGTTCAATTTTTTTTATTTTACCAAGGGTAACAGGAGAAATTGGACTGCAAAAGTTATTGTGCAATTTGTCCTGAGTACGCTGATACCTGATTTGTGGGGGGGAACGACTGTTTCGGCGCATGGCAGAGCTCAGAATGGAAGGAGCGCCGTTTGACTTTTCAATGCAAAATTGGCTGGAATTCAGATCGGACGCCATGTCACGTTTGGAGAGTCCCTGATGTACCTAAACAGTGGAAACCCCCTACAAGTGACCCCATTTTGGAAACTAGACCCCCCCAAGGAACTTATCTAGATATGTGGTGAGAACTTTGAACCCACAAGGGCTTTACAGAAGTTTATAACGTACAGCGGTACAATTAAAAAATCATATTTTTTCCACAAAAATGATCTTTTCACCCCAATTTTTATTTTCCCAAGGGTAACAGGACCCTAAAAGTTATTGTGCAATTTGTCCTGAGTACGCTGATACCCCACATGTGGGGGTAAACCACTATTTGGGCGCATGGCAGAGCTCGGAAGGGAAGCAATGCCATTTGACGTTTTTGGCTGGAATTGAGATCGGACACCATGTCGCGTTTGGAAAACTCCTGATGTACCAAAACAGTGGAAACCCCCCACAAATGACACCATATTGGAAACTAGACCCCCTAAGGAACTTATCTAGATGTGTGGTGAGAACTTTGAACCCCCATGGGCTTCACAGAAGTTTATAACATAAAGCCATACAATTAAAAAATCATATTTTTTCCACAAAAATGATCTTTTCACCCTCAATTCTTATTTTTCCAAGGGTAACAGGACCATAAAAGTTATTGTGCAATTTGTTCTGAGTACGCTGATACCCAACATGTGGGGGTAAACCACTATTTGGGCGCATGGCAGAGCTCGGAAGGGAAGCAGCGCCATTTGACGTTTTTGGCTGGAATTGAGATCGGACACCATGTCGCGTTTGGAAAACTCCTGATGTACCAAAACAGTGGAAACCCCCCCACAAATGACACCATTTTGGAAACTAGACCCCCTAGGGAACTTATCTAGATGTGTGGTGAGCACTTTGACCCCCCCAGTGCTTCACAGAAGTTTATAATGCCCGGGCGTGAAAATAAATAATTCGTATTTTTTCCACAAACATGATCTTTTAGTCACCATTTTTTTATTTTCCAAAGGGTACCAGGAGAAATTGGACCCCAAAAGTTGTTGTCCAATTTGTCCTGAGTATGCTGATACCCCATATGTGGGAGAAAACTACTGTATGGGCACACGTCGGAGCTCGGAAGGGAAGTAATGACGTTTTGGAATGCAGACTTTGATGGAATGGTCTGCCGGTGTCATGTTGCCTTTTGAGAGCCCCTAATGTACCTAAACAGTGGAAACCCCCCACAAATGACACCATTTTGTAAACTAGACCCCCCAAGGAACTTATCTAGATGTGTGGTGAGCAATTTGAACCCCCCAGTGCTTCACAGAAGTTTATAACGCCCGGGCGTGAAAATAAAAAATTTGTATTTTTTCCACAAACATGATATTTTAGTCACCATTTTTTTATTTTCCCAAGGGTACCAGGAGAAATTGGACCCCAAAAGTTGTTGTCCAATTTGTCCTGAGTATGCTGATTCCCCATATGTGGGTGAAAACTACTGTATGGGCACACGTCGGGGTTCGGAAGGGAAGTAGTGACGTTTTGGTATGCAGACTTTGATGGAATGATCTGCGAGTGTCATGTTGCCTTTGGAGAGCCCCTAATGTACCTAAACAGTGGAAACCCCCCACAAATGACCCCATTTTGAAAACTAGACCCACTAAGGAACTTATCTAGATGTGAGGTGAGCACTTTGAACCCCCAAGGGCTTCACAGAAGTTTATAATGCCAGGGCATGAAAATAAAAAAATGGTATTTTTTCCAGAAACATGATCAATTAGTCCCCAATTTTTTCATTTTCCCAAGGGTAACAGGAGAAATTGGACCCCAAAAGTTGTTGTCCAATTTGGCCTGAGTACGCTGACACCCCATATGTGGGAGAAAACTACTGTATGGACACACGTCGGGGCTCGGAAGGGAAGCAGTGACGTTTTGGAATGCAGACTTTGATGGAATGGTCTGCGGGTGTCATGTGCGTTTGGAGAGCCCCTGATGTACCTAAACTATTGAAACTCCCAACAAGTGACCCCATTTTGGACACTAGACCCCCCACGGAACTTATCTAGATGTGTGGTGAGCACTTTGAACCCCCAAGTGCTTCACAGAAGTTTATAACACTCGGACGTGAAAATAAAAAAATCATTTTTTTCCACAAACATGATATTTTTGCCCCCAATTTTTTATTTTCCTAAGGGTAACAGGAGAAATTGGACCCCAAAAATTGTTTTGCAATTTGTCCTGAGTAGGCTGATACCCTACTTGTGGGGGTAAAACACTGTTTGGGCGCATGGCAGAGCTTGGAAGGGAAGGAGCACCATTTGACTTTTTCAACTCAGAATTGGCTGGAATTGAGATCAGACGCCATGTTGCATTTGGAGAGCCCCTGATGTGCCCAAACAGTGGAAACCCCCAATTATAACTCCAACCCTAACCCCAACACACCCCTAACCCTAATCTGAGCCCTAACCCTAGCCCTAACCCTAGCCCTAGCCCTAACCCTAACCCTAACCCTAACCCTAGCCCTAACCCTAGCCCTAACCCTAGCCCTAAATCTAGCCCTAACCCTAAGGCTGTGTGCACACGCTGCGGATTTTGCTGCAGTTCCGCAGCGGTTTTGGCTGCTGCGGACCCCAGTACCATGATTCCCTATGGGAATCAAAAACCGCAGTGCAGACGGTGCGGAATTTTCCGCGCGGATTATCTGCGGTTTTCAATCCGCAGAAAGAATTGACATGTCAATTCTTTCTGCGGATTCTCCTGCGGTTTGCCATTTCCTCTAATGAGGAGATGAAAAACCGCAGGACAAAACCGCAGAGCAATCTGCAGGTAAAACCGCAGGTCTTTTGACCTGCGGTTTCACCTGCGGATTTTACAAAATCCGCGCGGATGAATCCGCACCTAATCCGCACCTAATCCGCAGCGTGTGCACACAGCCTTACCCTAACGGGAAAATGGAGATAGATACTTTTTTTTTTAGTTTTATTATTTTTCCCTAACTAAGGAGGTGATAACGGGGGGTTTGATTTACTATTTATGGCGGTTTTTATGTTTGGCAGCTGTCGCACGCTAAAAGACGCTTTTTATTGTAAAATAGTTTTTGCATCACCACATTTTGAGAGCTATAATTTTTCCATATTTTGACCCACTGAGTCATGTGAGGTCTTATTTTTTGCGGGACGAGTTGACGTTTTTATTGGTATCATTTTCGGGCACGTGACATTTTTTGATCGCTTTTTATTCCTATTTTTGGGACGCAGAATGAACAAAAACCAGCGTTTCATGAATTTCTTTTGGGGGGGTGCGTTTACACCGTTCCGCGTGCGGTAAAATTGATAAAGCGGTTTTATTCTTCGGGTCAGTACGGTTACAGCGATACCTCATTTAGGTCGTTTTTTTATGTTTTTGTCGGTTTTATGCAATGAAAACTATTTTATATAAAAAATAATTATTTTTGCATCGCTTTATTCTGTGAGCTATAACTTTTTTATTTTTTCGCTGATGATGCTGTGTGGCAGCTCTTTTTTTGCTGGACAAGATGACGTTTTCAGCGGTACCATGGATATTTATATGCGTCTTTTTGATCGCGCGATATTACACTTTTTGTTTGGCGGTATGATAATAAATCATTATTTTTTGCTTCGTTTTTTATTTTTATTTTTTAAGGGGTTCACTAAAAGGGTTAACTAATTGGACAGTTTTATAGGGCGGGTCATTACGGACGCGGCGATACCTAATATGTTTACTTTTATTGTTTTTTTTTTTATTATTTTCAAAAAATGAATTTATTGGGGAATATTTTTTTTTTTTTTTTTACTAATTTATTTGGCGATTTTTTAAAATTTATTTTTACATTTTTTTTTAATTTTTTTTTTACTTTATTACATAGTCCCAGGTGGGACATCACTGTCCTGTGACAGATCGCTGACAGAAGCAGACTTCCTCTTGCCTGCGCTTTGCAGGCACTGAGGAAGCCAGCTTCCTCAGGTCCCCGAAGGCCCCCGTCGCCATCTTGGATTCGGGGGCCTGGAGGATAGGAGCCCCCCGCAGCAGCGCTGCACATTGCGCTGCCGTGGGGGGCTCAGGGAAGCACGGAGGGAGCCCCCTCCCTGCCGATGCTTCCCTTTAACTCCCGGTACACCGCGATCATGTTTGATCGCGGTGTGCAAGGGGTTAACGTGTCGGGGGCGGTCCGTGACCGCCCCTGACACATAGTGCCGGGTGTCAGCTGTGATAATCAGCTGACACCCGGCCGCGATCAGCGGCGCTCACCACGTGGGCGCCGCTGATCGCGATAGACGTACTATCCCGTCCACGGTCATACGGGCCCGGGTACCGTGGACGGGATAGTACGTCGTATGTCACAAAGGGGTTAAACAGCTGGACGCTCCTCATACAGTACCATCTCTCTGCTGGTATTCTTGGTACATTTTCCCAAACATGAGGAAGTATGGTGGAAGAAGCCGCGGATGTGGGCAAGGGGGCACAGCTGGTACTGATGGTGGTGGTGCATCGGCTGGTTCTGGCAAAAGCACAATAGCATCTAAGGCAGGAGGTGTTGAGCCTGCATCATCATCTGGCCCGAGAAGGCCTGTAAGGTTGCCTTTTCTTGGAGTAGGAAAACCGCTTTTAAAGCTGGAGCATCAGGAACAGGTTTTGGCGTATATTGCAGAAACAGCCACCAGCTCTGTTGCCTCCTCTTCTGAACGTTCGAAACCTGCAAGCACGGAGTGCAGGGTTCTGGTCAGGAAAAACACCTTTCCTTGTGTCCTTCACCCCCACCAAAAGTTAAGGATGCGGCAGCCCACACTTCAGATTACTCTATGGAGCTCTTTTCACATACCATGCCTGGGTTATCCAGTCAAATCCAGAATTCCCCAGTCCAAGATGAATCTGACATGGAGTGCACTGATGCACAGCCACTGCTAGATGATTCTGCTGGTACATTGACCCAGAGCACTTCATTGCCCTCGCAGTCTATTGAGCCAGAATCTGACCCTGATGAAACTCAGGTGCCCCTTCCCGCATACTATACCACCTTACACGGTGACACAGAGGAAGATAAAGAGGAAGGTGCAGATGACTTTGAAGAGGAGGTGATGGATGACCCAGTTCTTGACCCGGATTGGCATCCATTGGGGGAGGAGGGTTCAGATAAGGAGAAGGATCCGCTGCAGGCATTGACATCGCAGCAGCGGTTATCTGCCAGGCCTGTAGCTGTCCAAAAACGTGGAACAAAAACTAAAAAAGTTGCAGGACAGCTTGGCCAGATGGTCAACTTAGCACAGCGTGCAAGGCGAGGAAATGTATACCAGAGTAGGAATAGTGCAGTGTGGCACTTCTTTGTCCAAAATCCTACTGATGAGGCAAAGGTTACCTGTAAGGAAGGACCTTTAGCCGACGTAAACAACTCAGAAATTTGAATACCAGTTGCATGCTTAGACATTTAATCAACATGCACTTGCAAGCGTGGACGGACTGCAAAACCTCAGGTAGCACATGTGCACCTGCTCTGACTAAAGGTAGCCAGCAACGCTCCATCGCTTCCCCCACTGTAAGATCACTGCCACCATTAAGCACACCACCAGCACTAAATGTGGAGGTGTAGTCGCAAAGCCAAAGCACTCAGGGAATCACAATGGATTTGCAACACAACACTGAATATAGGCCATCACCACCAATACCATCCCCAACCCCCTCTCACGCCATCTGGTCCACCGCTACTTCCCCATATGAAGCTCTCCAGTCAAGCTCACCCTACCAGACACTCTGAGTAGGACAAGAGAGTACTCATTCTCTCATCAGCGTACACTTTATTTGAATGCCTACATTGCCAAACTAATCTCATAAGAGATGATGCCCTATCGTTTGGTTGAAAGCGAAGCTTTCTGCAACCTCATGGCCTACGCTGTCCCACGCTATAACCTACCCAGTCAGCATTTCTTTTCTCGAAAAGACATCCCTGCCCTCCACCGGCATGTGAAAGACCGCACTGTCCATGACCTAAAACAGTCAGTAAGTGGAAAGGTGCACCTCACAACAGATGCATGGACCAGTAGGCATGGCCAGGGCTGTTACGTGTCCATCACTGTGCACTGGGTTAATGTGGTGGATGCATGCTCCACTGGGTACAACGGCGGTGGAACAGTGCTGCCTAGCCCACGGTATAGGAAACAGTTGGCTGTAGGCTTTGGATCCTCCTCTATCAGCAAAAGCTCATCCACAGAGCGCAGTCGCACGAGCACTCCATCCGCAGCTGTCAGTGTTGCACACGTGGTGTCCCACTATCGAACAGCTAGTGGTAAGCGTCAGCAGGCTGTGTTAAAGATGATGTCTTTGGGCGACAACAGACACACCGTGGAGGTACTGGCCGACTACTTGCAGCGGCAAACTGAGTCATGGCTGGGCAGTCTACATCTTGAGGCAGGCAAGGTAGTCAGTGATAACGGCCGTAATTTTGTGCCAGCCATAGCCCATACAAAACTCACACACATACCTTGCCTGGTTCACACTTTGAACCTGGTGGTGCAGTGCCTCCTTAATAATTATACGGAGTTAACATCCCTGCTCCATAAGGTGCGAAGACTGTGCTCGCACCTCTGTTGCTCAAACGTCCACTCCACTCATATGCAGAAGCTGCAGCGATTGCTCCGTCTCCCCAAGCACCGCCTAATCATAGACGTTGCAACAAGGTGGAACTCCACCCTGCACATGGTTGAGAGGCTGTGCGAACAGAGACAGGCTGTAATGCATTTGTGGGAGGATACACTTGCAGGCAGTTTGAGGGAAGACATGGAATTGTCGGGTGTGCAATGGTCAAAGCTGAAAGACCTCTGTAAAGTCCTTCAGTGTTTTGAGGAATGCACATTGACTAACAAATAAGCAACTCTGGTAAACCATTTGTTTGTGGCTTTCCTAGCACACAGCACAAGTTCTCTCACGAGTAGTGTTGAGCATTCCGATACCGCAAGTATCGGGTATCGGCCGATACTTGCTGTATCGGAATTCCGATACCGACTTCCGATATTTTTTCAATATCGGAATTCGGCATCGGAATCGGAAGTTCAAAGTTGATTGACAGACTGACGTCATCATGATGCGCGGTGTGTGCGCATCATGATGCGCCGTCATTTCGGGCCTTCCGGGGGTCTCTGCCGGCCTGCCGGGGGGCTGTGCCGGCCTGCCGGGGGGCTGTGTGGACTGCCCGGGGTCTGTACCGGCCTGCCGGGGGGCTGTGCCAGCCTGCCGGTGGTCTGTGCACCCTGTGGGGGTCTGTACCGGCCTGCCGGGGGGCTGTGCCGGCCTGCCGGTGGTCTGTGCACCCTGTGGGGGTCTGTACCGGCCTGCTGGGGGGCTGTGCCGGCCTGCCGGTGGTCTGTGCACCCTGTGGGGGTCTGTACCGGCCTGCCGGGGGGCTGTGCTGATGTCCGGGGGTCTGTGCAAGCATCGTCCGATGGGACTACAAGTCCCATCGGGCGATGCCTGCTACCATGACAGTGATTGACACATTAGCCAATGATGGGACAGTAGTAGTCCCATCATCCGGCTAATGTGTTAAATGTTAAAAAAAAAAAAAAAAAAAAACATACATACTACATGCATGCTACATACATACTACATGCTACATACATACTACATATATACTACATACATACTACATACATGCTACATACATACTACATGCATGCTACATGCATACTACATACATACTACATACATACTACATGCTACATACATACTACATACATACTACATGCATGCTACATACATACTACATGCTACATACATACTACATATATACTACATACATACTACATATATACTACATACATACTACATACATGCTACATGCTACATACATACTACATACATACTACATACATACTACATGCATGCTACATACATACTACATGCATGCTACATGCATGCTACATACATACTACATGCTACATACATACCACATACATACTACATACATACTACATACATACTACATATATACTACATGCATGCTACATACATACTACATGCTACATACATACCACATACATACTACATACATGCTACATACTACATACATACTACATACATACTACATGCATGCTACATACATACTACATGCATGCCACATACATACTACATACATACTACATGCTACATACATACTACATATATACTACATGCATGCTACATACATACTACATGCTACATACATACTACATACATGCTACATACATACTACATATATACTACATGCATGCTACATACATACTACATATATACTACATGCATGCTACATACATACTACATGCTACATGCATGCTACATACATACTACATACATACTACATGCTACATACATACTACATACATACCACATATATACTACATACATACAATACATTCATACAATACATACATAGACATACAGTACATATAACATAGAGTAACATACTTACCAATACTTGTCACATTGTTCCCCGAAGCCATTGTCTTTTCCGGAATAAATATTAACATAACAAACCACAAAAATACTCACCCACGATCCGAAGCAGTCCACGAGTGTGTCCCACGACGATCTTGGGTAGAGAACGGCAGCATCAGATGATGCTGCCGTTCTCTACGGGCTGCAGGAATCCAATGACGGAAGGTAGGTATCCTTCCGCACTGTATTCCTCCGCCACTTAAAAAAAAAAAAGTCCCTAGTCTCACTTTATGCCATTGCTGCGTGGGAAATTCCCACACAGCAATGGCATAAAGTGAGACTAGGGACTTTTTTTTTTTAAGTGGCGGAGGAATACAGTGCGGAAGGATACCTACCTTCCGTCATTGGATTCCTGCAGCCCGTAGAGAACGGCAGCAACAGCTGATGCTGCAGTTCTCTACCCAAGATCGTCGTGGGACACACTCGTGGACTGCTTCGGATCGTGGGTGAGTATTTTTGTGGTTTGTTATGTTAATATTTATTCCGGAAAAGACAATGGCTTCGGGGAACAATGTGACAAGTATTGGTAAGTATGTTACTCTATGTTATATGTACTGTATGTCTATGTATGTATTGTATGAATGTATTGTATGTATGTAGTATATATGTGGTATGTATGTAGCATGTAGTATGTATGTAGTATGTATGTAGCATGCATGTAGCATGCAGTATGTATGTAGCATGCATGTAGTATATACACTCACTGGCCACTTTATTAGGTACACCATGCTAGTAACGGGTTGGACCCCCTTTTGCCTTCAGAACTGCCTCAATTCTTCGTGGCAGAGATTCAACAAGGTGCTGGAAGCATTCCTCAGAGATTTTGGACCATATTGACATGATGGCATCACACAGTTGGCGCAGATTTGTCGGCTGCACATCCCTGATGCGAATCTCCCGTTCCACCACATCCCAAAGATGCTCTATTGGATTGAGATCTGGTGACTGAGGAGGCCATTTGAGTACAGTGAACTCATTGTCATGTTCAAGAAACCAATCTGAGATGATTCGAGCTTTATGACATGGCGCATTATCCTGCTGAAAGTAGCCATCAGATGCCTGTTCTTAGCTGAGAGGAGTGGTACCCAGTGTGGTCTTCTGCTGCTGTAGCCCATCTGCCTCAAAGTTCGACGCACTGTGCGTTCAGAGATGCTCTTCTGCCTACCTTGGTTGTAACGGGTGGCAATTTGAGTCACTGTTGCCTTTCTATCAGCTCGAACCAGTATGCCCATTCTCCTCTGACCTCTGGCATCAACAAGGCATTTCCGGCCACAGAACTGCCGCTCACTGGATTTTTTTTCTTTTTCGGACCATTCTCTGTAAACCCTAGAGATGGTTGTGCGTGAAAATCCCAGTAGATCAGCAGTTTCTGAAATACTCAGACCAGCCCTTCTGGCACCAACAATCATGCCACGTTCAAAGGCACTCAAATCACCTTTCTTCCCCATACTGATGCTCGGTTTGAACTGCAGGAGATTGTCTTGACCATGTCTATATGCCTAAATGCACTGAGTTGCCGCCATGTGATTGGCTGATTAGAAATTAAGTCTTAACACACAGTTGGACAGGTGTACCTAATAAAGTGGCCAGTGAGTGTATGTAGTATGTATGTGGTATGTATGTAGCATGTAGTATGTATGTAGCATGCATGTAGTATGTATGTAGCATGCATGTAGTATATATGTAGTATGTATGTAGCATGTAGTATGTAGCATGCATGTAGTATATATGTAGTATGTATGTAGCATGTAGTATGTATGTAGCATGCATGTATGTATGTAGCATGCATGTAGTATATATGTAGTATGTATGTAGCATGTAGTATGTAGCATGCATGTAGTATATATGTAGTATGTATGTAGCATGTAGTATGTATGTAGCATGCATGTAGTATATATGTAGTATGTATGTAGCATGTAGTATGTATGTAGCATGCATGTAGTATGTATGTAGCATGCATGTAGTATGTATATGGTATGTATGTAGCATGTAGTATGTATGTAGCATGCATGTAGTATATATGTGTTATGTATGTGGTATGTATGTAGCATGCATGTAGCATGCATGTAGTATGTATGTAGTATGTATGTAGTATATATGTAGTATGTATGTAGCATGTAGTATGTATGTAGCATGCATGTAGTATATATGTAGTATGTATGTAGCATGTAGTATGTATGTAGCATGCATGTAGTATATATGTAGTATGTAGCATGTAGTATGTATGTAGCATGCATGTAGTATATATGTAGTATGTAGCATGTAGTATGTATGTAGCATGCATGTAGTATGTATGTAGTATATATGTGGTATGTATGTAGCATGCAGTATGTATGTAGCATGCATGTAGTATATATGTAGTATGTATGTTGCATGTAGTATTTATGTAGTATGAATGTAGCATGTATGTAGTATGCATGTTGTATGTATGTAGCATGTAATTTTTTTTTTTTTTTTTTTTTTTTTTTACATTTAACACATTAGCCGGATGATGGGACTACTACTGTCCCATCATTGGCTAATGTGTCAATCACTGTCATGGTAGCAGGCATCGCCCGATGGGACTTGTAGTCCCATCGGACGATGCCTGCACAGCCCCCCGGAGCCAGCACAGACCACCGGCAGGCCGGCACAGACCACCGGAGCCTGCACAGACCCCCTGGCAGGCCGGCACAGCCCCCCGAAAGGCCCGTACAGACCCCAGAGAGGCTGTACAAGGGCAGGAAAGGGTTTTTCTTATTCCGATACCGGAAGTCCCATAGACTTGAATGGGACTTCCGGTATCGGAATCGGCGATACCGATACTTTTTTTAAAGATCGGCCGATACCATCCGATACAATACTTTGAAGTATCGGACGGTATCGCTCAACTCTACTCACGAGCCATAGTGGGCACAATGGAAGAGGTGTTCATGGTGGACACAGCTGAAGTGACGTTGAAGACAGGGGTTTAATGACCATGTTGTGGAATGATTTCTCAAGTACCGCTCACACGACTGTTAATACTGCATCGATTAAAAGTGACCAGAGACAGCAGTTGTCAACTATGGTTACAAACTACTTCTCCTCCGATATCGATGTTCTCCTTCGCAGGTCATTCCCCTTTGGCTATTGGGGGTCTAAACTGGACGCCTGGCCTGAATTGGCTCAATATGCCTTACAGGAGCTAGCTTGCCCTGCTGCTAGTGTGTTATCTGAAAGAGTCTTCAGTGCTGCTGGATCAATCCTGACAGAAAAAAGGATCCATCTGTCTACCCAAAATGTTGATGATCTAACCTTCATTAAAATGAACCATGCATGGGTTTCAAAGGATTTTGTCCCACCTTCCCCTGATGACACATAGGTTGCCAGAAAACTGCCTCGCTTTTGTCCTCTTCTTCCTCCGACTTGCCCAATTCTGCCGTTTGCAGCAGCTGAATATCCAGCCAACACATCAACATATGCCATTTTTTAAACCTCCCTAAGTGGGCTGTCCACCCCCCCAATGGCTGGGGTCAACACCTGGCGCACCCGGGCAAGTGCCATTGCTCTGAACAGGTGATGGGCCCACAGATGGCTGATGGCACTGGCACAGGGCCCCTCATAATACAATACAGTGTCTCTGAAGGTGGGGGGCCCACTCGCCGTCAGACACACCAGCGTACTATGAGGGGCCCTGTGCCAGTACCATCGACCACGCCCCCCCACTTGGTCATTGCCACATCACTTGCAAGATGCAATACTTACTTCTCCCTGCTCCACCGCTGTATAGTCTGGGCAGTTAAATCCTTCACAGGGACGGCCACTAGAAATTTGGTGTTTTGATCGATGATGGTTAAGATGTAGCTATGCCTTGTCCTGCTGGCCTCTACCTTCAGATGATCAATGGCTACCATTTGTAATGGACGTCAACTTACAAGCGGATGCAGTGGTGCTTTATGATCACCTTTCACAGTTGTGATAGTCACAGACATGTGACATTCCTGCCACCATTTTTCAATGTCTCCTCTCATACCAATCCAATAGAATCGCCTATGGTCTGTGACTTCTGTCTTTTGCACTCCAAAATGACCAGACACATGATGATAGGCAGTGAGGACCATGTCTACATCTCTCCCTGTGATCACAATTTGATGGAGACGAGTAATGATGATGTGATCCACGCTACTGCGATAAAGCAATCCTTTCTTCACAAAGAACCATTTTCATTGTCTCCACAGGTATAGTAATTGAGGGTCTGCATCGCCTCTGCAACATCTACCGGGAGGTTTTCCCGCGATGAGTAATTCCCAAATTTCTGCTAACACTCAACTTTCCGTCTGTACTTGTATCCATGTAGTTTCCAGGAGCAGAGAGTCTGGACTGGCTTACTGAGATTGAAATATATACAAAGATTTAAAAGTACCACAACACTGTATACTGTTGTACGCTTCGACTACCTTTCCTTTTTTCTACTTGTTAAATTCTTGTGTAATGCATACTGAGCCTGTGAGTGTCTGTGTCTGACTCGGGAAGTATAGACGGAAATTTACAATTACCCCTAGACTGGATACACCTGGTATGTGCTGATACAGTAACTTTGTTCAAAATTTTGAATTACGGTATCATCCATAGTGAGTGAGCGTGTGTGGTTTACGCCTTCTATATATTCGGTGAATCGGAGATACCAATTTTTACCCTATACTCGATACAGCTTGTATCTTGTTATACAGTACCTTTGTTTGACATTCAGTATTACGGTCAAATCCATACTGAGTAAGCATCTGAGACTGACTGCGGAACTATGTATACAGAGATTTCAATTGTACCCTATAATATATGTACTTGCTATCTTATTATCCAGTACCTTTTTTACAACATTTTTTATTATGATCAAACCCAGACTGAGTGAGCGTCTAAGGGTGACTCCGGAAATATATACCGAGATTTCAAATTTGGCCAACACTGTATACAGCTGTACGCTTGTGTTACATTACCCATTTACAGCTTTTCAGATTCTTGTGTAATCCATACTGGGTCTGAGAGCGTTTGTGTCTGCCTCCTGAAATGTATACGGAGATTCAGAATGTTTACACTATACTATATATACCTTGTATCTGGTGATACTGTACCCTTTTTCACCTTTTTATTTTATTGGGCAATCCATACTGAGCCTGTGAGCGTCTGTGTATGACTCATAAAATATATATGGAGAATTACTGTTATCCCTAGACTGTATAGAGCTGTACGCTTCTGATACATTACCGTATATATGCTGGTATTTTGGGTCAATTTTCTAAAACATGAGGAAGTATGGTGGAAGAGCATGTGGACGTGGGCGTGGGGGGCCACCTGGTACTGATGGTGGTGGTGGTGCATCTGCTGGTAGTGCCAAAAACACAATAGCAGCTAAGGCAGGAGGTGTTGAGCCTGCGTCATGGTGCAGCTCTGGAAGCCCTGTAAGGCTCAGTTTTCTGGGAGTAGGTAGACTGCTTTTAAAGCCAGAGCATCAGGAACTGTTTTTGGCTTACATTGCTGAAACAGCCTCCAGCTCTATCGCCTCCTCTTCTGAAGTTTAAAAAAATGCAAGCAATGAGTCGTAACTGCAGGCTTCTGGTCAGGAGCAACCACTTTCCTTGTGTCCTTCACCCACACCAAAAGTGAAGGATGTGGCAGCACACACTTCAGATTACTCCATGGAGCTCTTTTCACATACCATGCCTGGGTTAATTAAAAATGGAGCCCATCATATACTGGAGCATTCAAAATGGGGAATATCTGACACTGGAGCATCATCCATGAGGCCCATCATATAATGGTGCATTCTAAATGGGGCAGATCAGACACTGGAGCAGCATCTATGGGGCACATGATACATTGGAGCATTAGAAATGGGGCCCATTATATATGGAGCATTATTAGGGCCCATAAGACACTGGAGCATCATCCATGAGGCCCATCATATACTGGAGAATTCCAAATGGGGCAGATCAGACACTGAAGCAGCATCTATGGGGCACATGATACACTGGAGCATTAGAAATGGGGCCCATTATATATGGAGCATTATTAGGGCCCATAAGACACTGGAGCATCATCCATGAGACCCATCATATTCTGGAGCATTCCAAATGGGGGATATCAGACACTGGAGCATCATTTATGGGGCCCTTTATAATAATAATAATAATAATAATCTTTATTTATATAGCGCCAACATATTCCGCAGTGCTTTACAGTTGAACAGTTTCAAACACAACAGTCATAAGTAACAACGTTAACAATACAATAATTAAAGCGAAATACGATGACCCTGCTCGAGGGAGCTTACAATCTACAATGAGGTGGGGGAGATACAAAGCACAGGTTTGTATTTACAATGATGTATTTACAATGATGGTCCAGTCATCTTCAGGGGGTGGGGGTTAGATGGAGATAGTGAATGGGCTACACACACACAAACATAACATGACTTTGATTACTGAATGTGATAGGCCGCTCTGAACAAATGTGTTTTGAGCGAGCGCCTAAAACTATGCAAATTGTGGATGGTCCTAATATCTTGGGGTAGAGCATTCCAGAGAATTGGCGCAGCACGGGAGAAGTCTTGGAGTCGGGAGTGGGAGGTACGGATTAGGGCAGAGGTTAGTCGAAAGTCATTTGCAGAGCGCAGCGGTCGGTTAGGCCGATAGACAGAAATGAGGGAGGAGATGTAAAGGGGTGCCGCACTGTGGAGAGCTTTGTGGGTGAGAACAAGTACTTTGAATTGTACCCTGTAATGAATTGGCAGCCAGTGTAACGACTGGCGAAGAGCGGACGCGTCTGTGTAATGATTAGCCAGATGGACAACCCTGGCTGCTGCATTAAGGATAGACTGGAGAGGGGAGAGTCGAGTGAGAGGGAGGCCAATTAATAGAGCATTACAGTAGTCCAGGCGGGAGTGGATCAGGGCGACAGTGAGAGTTTTTGTTGTTTCCATGGTGAGAAAAGGGCGGATTCTAGAGATGTTCTTTAGGTGTAAGCGGCACGAGCGGGCAAGAGATTGTATATGGGAGGTGAAGGAGAGATCGGAGTCAAACATAACACCCAGACAGCGCGCCTGCTGTCGGGGTGTTATTATGGTGCCACCCACAGAGAGGGAAATGTCAGATTTAGGGAGGTTGGTAGATGGTGGGAGCAGAAGAAGTTCAGTTTTGGAGAGGTTGAGTTTCAGATAGAGAGCAGACATGATGTTGGAGACTGCAGACAGACAGTCAGTGGCGTTCTGTAGTACAGCGGAGGTAAGGTCAGGGGATGATGTGTACAGTTGTGTGTCATCAGCATAAAGATGGTACTGAAAGCCAAATCTGCTGATGGTCTGTCCAATTGGGGCCATGTAGAGAGAGAAGAGAAGGGGGCCAAGGACTGAGCCCTGAGGTACCCCAACAGCGAGAGGAAGAGGAGATGAAGTGGAGCCAGAAAACAGAAATACACAGGAGCATTAGAAATGAGGCCCATTATATATGGAGCATTTTTAGGGCCCATAAGATACTGGAGCATCATCCATTAGGCCCATCATATACAGTACTGGAGCATTCCAGATTGGGGACATCAGACACTGGAGCAGCATTTATGGGGCCCATTATACACTGGAGCATTAGAAATGGAGCCCATTATATGTACAGCATTATTTGGGCCCATAACACACTGGAGCATTGCCCATGGGGACCCTCATATACTGTAGCATTGTGTGGAGCTCATCATATACTGTATGGAACATTATATGTGGCCAATTATTCTGTATGGAGAAATATATGGGGTTCATTATTCTGTATGGCGCACAATGTGGTGGCCATAATACTGTATGGAGTAATATACTGTCCTTTTTATGAGCTATTGTACAATTTAAAATAGATCAGTCATGTCATGTAAGCAGTGACATATTTGTCATTGTACTATACCTATATTCCTGTGCCGTATCGGAGCATCATGAGTTGTGGTATGTGTTAAAGGGGCGCACTGACACTCTTTGGCCCAGGGCACGCGAAAACCTGGAGCCAGCCCTACCCCCCCACAATTTTAGCCAAATAACCCCCAGTTTTCAATGCGCATCTATTATTATGAAGTAAATTAAGGTTGACAAGCTTCAGTAATAAGAATTGATGTTTTTGGCATTGAAATTGGTACTGTAGGTGTGTTTACTGTCCTCCACTCCCTGCCAACTTTCCTTCCCCATTGACTTGCATTGGGTTTCGTGTTTCAGTCGGCCTCCGACTTTTGCCTATAGTCGGCCGATTTCGTTCGACCCGACTTTTGAGAAAATCGGGTTTCATGAAACCCGACTCAACCATAAAAAAGGCAAAGTCGCTCATCTCTATTTATAATCTATTCTCAAGAAAGTTAATTTCTATAGATATACAGAGTACACCTACAGGTTATGACTTCACCTTTTCCCACCCATTAAACTGTATTTATCTCCATACTTTGCCCATTGTCTTTCACTCCTTATATTTGCACTATGCACCTTACTTTTGCACAAGCACCTTAGCACTCTAGGTATGTGGCCAGATTAAATAAATGCTTTTTTGAGATATACGCCTGATATGAATTAAATTTGCTAGCTCTGGCTTGCTATAGACTCTTGTGCATTAGACTACTGTGATACAGTAACCTCTGTTACAGCTAGGGGGCACTGTGTATGCGCTTCAGGATGCACTTGGAGGTATAGTTATGATGGCGAATTAGGGACTGGCATTATTGTAAATGCCCTGTATGTGTCGCAGAGCTTCTCTGCGCTGTAAGCCCAAAATGATATAAGTTATGCTGGTACTTATAGTTCCACAAGTATTTGTTGTGTATTACTTATAAGGGGACTTATAGGGTTAGTCAAAGAGCTGGGTGGGAATTGACTAACCTCACATGCAACGCCCATCCATGGGGGTGGTTACAACCATACAATGTGACTGAGGTCTGGTCACATGGTCATAGTGGTTGTACCTGAATGGTTCAGGGTGCAAGGTCCTGGAAGGTCTGTGTTGGAAGATCCTTGGGAGTAGGATCGAATTCCTGGAGCACGTGGTGAGAACGTGGACCTGGTGGCCTGGGTCTTGGATGAATGTCCTGAATAGCACCCGGACAGTTCACATGTGTGCGCAGAGCCTGGGGATGGCCCCACACTGAGAAAAAACGCCATCCTGTTGAGGACCTTGGACTGACAAGGAGTCAGCCTGTGGAGCAGGAGCTCCTGAGAGGTAACCCTGGGCATGGGGAAAGAACTGTGTGCGCTGGCAAAGGGCAGTTATTGAACTGTGCAGTCACCTGGTGACTGGAGAATGTCAGGCGTGACTAGTGAATGCTTGGTAAAGCTTATATGATAAAGTAATGGATTATGTGTAAGCCAGTGATGTGCAACCTGGCTTATGGCACGGTTTATGATGCTTATATAAACAGTATGGACTGTTTTGTGTGAAAAACCTGTGCCTGACTAGGTTAATCCGCTGCCAAGCGAGTGTCCCCCAAACCACTCAGTAGGCGCTACGCTACACTACATATGGGCTAAGTATTACTAGTGGAGATGTAATATGATTTTGAAGGATTGTTTTATTTATTATGTGCTATTTATGCTGTCTTTTTAGCCTATGGGCATTCTGGTATTTGTGAATATATACTGCCTTTTTAGACTAAGGGCATTGTAATAGTCATATCTCTATAGAAATTAACTTTCTTGAGAAAAGGTAGTAACGTAGCCTAAAATGTTGTTCTGTACCTACTTTCCCCATTTTTATTTGCTTTTAAAACAGATTTTTCTGAATAAGGTTGAATTATTTACCTAATATACAGTGGAGAAAAAAGTATTTAGTCAGCCACCAATTGTGCAAGTTCTCTCACTTAAATAGATGAGAGAGGCTTGTAATTGACATCATAGGTAGATGACAACTATGAGAGTCAAAATGAGAAAACAAATCCAGAAAATCAACTTGTCTGATTTGGCAAGATTTATTTTTCAAATTATGGTGGAAAATAAGTATTTGGTCATTAACAAAAGTTCATCTCAATTTTTTGTTATATATCGTTTGTTGGAAATGACAGAGGTCAAACATTTTCTGTAAGTCTTCACAAGTTTGGCACACACTGTTGGTGGTATGGTGGTCCATTCCTCCATGCAGATTTCCTCTAGAGTAGTGATATTTTGGGCCTGTCACTGGTCAACACAGACTTTCAAATCCCTCCAAAGTTTTTCTATGTGGTTGAGATCTGGAGACTATCTAGGCCACTCCAGGACCTTCATATGCTTCTTACAAAGCCACTCCTTTGTTGCCTTGGTGATATGCTTGGGATCATTATCATGCTGAAAGACCCATGCATGTTTCATCTTTAATGCCCTTGGAAGTAGGTTTGCACTCAAAATCTCATGATACATGGCCCCATTCATTCTTTCAGGTACATGGATCAGTCATCCTGGTCCCTTTGCAGAGAAAGAGCCCCAAAGCTTTATGTTGCCACCCCCATGATTCACAGTAGGTATGGTGTTCTTTGGATGCAACTCAGCATTCTGTTTCCTCCAAACATGATGAGTTTTGTTTCTACCAAACAGTTCTACTTTGGTTTCATCAGACCATTTGCCATTCTCCCAATACTCTTCTGTATAATCCAAATGCTTTCTAGCAAACTTCAGACAGGCCTGAAAATGTACTGGCTTAAGAAGGGGGACACATCTGGCACTGCAGGATTTGAGTCTCTGGCGGGGCAGTGTGTTACTGATGGTAGCTTTTGTTACGGTAGTCCCAGCTTTATGCAAGTCAGTTACTGGGTCCCCCCGTGTGGTTCTGGGATTTTTGCTCACTGTTCTTCTGGTCATTTTGACCCCATGGGATGAGATCTGGAGTGGAGCCCCAGATCGAGGGAGATTATCAGTGGTCTTGTATGTCTTCCATTTTCTTATTATTGCTCACACAGTTGATTTCATCACACCAAGCTGCTTGCCTATTGCAGATTCAGCCTTCCCACCCTGGTGCAGGGCTACAATTTTTTTACGGTGCCCTTCGACAGCTTTTTGGTCTTCACCATAGTGGAGTTTGGAGTGTGACTGTTTGAGGTTGTGGATAGGTGTCTTTCATACTGATACCAAGATCAAACAGGTGCCATTACTACTAGAGTTGAGCAAAACGGGTCGAAAAAATTCAAAAGTCGCCGACTTTTGGCAAAGTCGGGTTTCATGAAACGAAACTCGACCCTAGGATGAGGTCGGCCACGAGGTCGGCGACTTACGCGCCAAAGTCGCGTTTCAAAAGTTTGTTTTGCGCTCTTTTTCAGCCAATCAGGATCCACGGACACTGTGGGCAACGTGATGACATAGGCACGGGTCACCACCATCTTTCAGAAGGGCATGCAAGTGATTGGCTTGCTTTGGTGGGCGTCACAGGGGGTATAAAAGGGCGTGCACGCCGACCACCATCTTACTTCTGCCGATCTTAGTATAGGGAGAGGTTGCTGCTGATTCTGTAGGGAGAGCGTTAGGCAGGGAAGAAGACAAAAAAACTGCTTCTGCTGCTAGCGATTTGGCCTGCACAACACACCAGTCACTGTGTGTGCAGTGCAAGGGGAGGCTATATAGTGGTGTATCAGTGGTGTTGGTTGTTGGGCTGCCTTCTAAGGCTTCCTGACATTCCTGCATTGCTGTTTACCCACTGCTCCGCAAACTGCTTTTTTAAAAGCAATCCAATCTCCCTTATCCTCTAGTCACTTTTGTCACAGCTGTGCCATCGAGCCTGTCACATAGCGCTCAGATATTCATTGGGCCTTACACAATCCAAAAGTGTCCAGTGTCCACAAGTGTGTGCAGAGATTCAAAATCTTCCTTATCCTCTAGTCACTTTGGTCACAGCTGTCCAATCGAGCCTGTCACATAGCGCTCAGATATCAGTGGGCCTCACACAATCCAAAAGTGTCCATCCAGTGCCAAAAGTGTGTGCAGAGATTCAAAATCTCCCTTATCCTCTAGTCACTTTGGTCACAGCTGTGCCATCGAGCCTGTCACATAGCGCTCAGATATCAGTGGGCCTCACAAAATCCAAAAGTGTCCATCCAGTGTCCAAAAGTGTGTGCAGAGATTCAAAATCTCCCTTATCCTCTAGTCACTTTGGTCACAGCTGTGCCATCGAGCCTGTCACATAGCGCTCAGATATCAGTGGGCCTCACACAATCCAAAAGTGTCCATCCAGTGTCCAAAAGTGTGTGCAGAGATTCAAAATCTCCCTTATCCTCTAGTCACTTTTGTCACAGCTGTGCCATCGAGCCTGTCACATAGCGCTCAGATATTCATTGGGCCTCACACAATCCAAAAGTGTCCAGTGTCCACAAGTGTCTGCAGAAATTCAAAATCTCCCCTGTCCTATAGACACCTTGTACCTTGTTTTAAATTACTATATAGTTTGTTGGATTTTGTCTACATTTCTACCAAAAATGAGGAAGGCTGGTGGAAGAGGCCGTGGAATTGGGCGGGGGTTGGCAGCTGGTAATGATGGTGTTGGTGGTGGATCTGATGGTAGTGGCAAGAGCAAAATAGGACCGAATGCAGGAGGTGCTGACCCTGCGTCATCGTCTGGCTACATAAGGCCTCGAACGCTTAGTTTTCTAGGTGTTGGCAAACCGCTTTTAAAGCCAGAGCATCAGGAAAAAGTTTTGTCTTACATTGCTGACTCAGCCTCCAGCTCTATCGCCTCCTCTTCTTCAGTTGTAAAAAGTAAAAGCACTGAGTCGTCATTGGAGGCTCATGTTCATGAACCACACCTTTCCTTGTGTCCTTCACCCCAACTAATATTGAAGGATGACGCAGGCCATACTACTGATTACTCCATGGAGCTGTTTTCACATACCATGCCTGGATTATCAAGTGAAATGGTGAATTACCCAGGCCAAGATGAATCTGACATGGAGTGCACTGATGCACAGCCACTGATGGATGATTCTGCTGGTACATTCACTCAGAGCACTACATTGTCCTCGCAGTGTACAGAGCCAGATTCTGACCCTGATGAGACTCAGGTGCCCCTTCCCGCACACTATACCACCATACACGGTGACACAGAGGAAGGTGCACATGACATAGAAGAGGAGGTGATGGATGACCCAGTTGTTGACCCAGATTGGCATCCATTGGGGGAAGAGGGTGCTGCTTCCAATAGCTCAGATGAGGAGCATCCACAGCAGACATCGACATCACAACAGCTGTTATCTGGCAGGCCCGGAGCACTCCAAAGACAGGTTCCAAACATCAAAAGAGTTGCTGGACAGCTTGTCCAGAGGGTCAAAAGATCACAGCGTGCTAGGCCGCAAAATGTCTGCCAAAGTAGGAAGAGTGCAGTGTGGCACTTTTTTGACCAAAATCCTCATGATCAGGCCAATGTTATCTGTAAGAAGTGCGCAAAGACCTTTAGCCGAGGGAAAAGTCTGAAAAATTTGAATACCAGTTGCATGCTTAGACATTTAACCAGCATGCACTTGCAAGCGTGGACACAACACCAAACCTCAAGTACCACATGTGCAACTGATCACAAAGAAGGTAGTCAGCAACGCTAAATTGTTTCCCCCACTGTAAGCCCACCGGTTAGCACAGCAGCAAATGTTGAGGTGTCGTTGCAAGACCACAGCAGTCAGGGAATCCCACTGTTATATCAATGAAAGACTGATTCTAGGCCATCAGAAAGAACACCAACTCCATCACCATCATCAACCCTCTCTCAGTCCGCCCTGTCCACCGCTACTTCCACCATATGCAGCTCTCAAGTCCAGCTCACCCTCCCAGACACTATGAGTAGGTCAAGAAAGTACTCAGTCTCTCATCCGCGTACACTGGGTTTGAACGCCCACATTGCCAAACTAATCTCGTTTGAGATGATGCCCTTTCGGTTGGTGGAAAGCACAGCTTTCCGCGAACTCATGGCCTATGCAGTACCACGCTATGACCTACCCAGTCGCCACTTCTTCTCTCGCAAAGCCATCTCAGCCCTCCACCATCATGTGAAAGACCGCATTGTCCATGCACTCAAGCAGTCAGTGAGCGGAAAGGTGCACCTCACAACTGATGCATGGTCCAGTCGGCATGGCCAGGGCCGTTACGTGTCCATCACTGCGCACTGGGTTAATGTGGTGGATGCAGGGTCCACAGGGGACAGCGGTGGTGGGACAGTGCTGCCTAGCCCACGGTATAGGAAACAGTTGGCTGTAGGCGTTCGACCCTCCTCCTCCTCCTCCAGAAGCGAAAGCTCGTCCACAGAGCGCAGTCGTACGAGCACTCCATCTGCAGCTGCCACTGTTGCACACGATGTGTCCCCCTATCGAGCAGCTAGTGGAAAGCGTCAGCAGGCTGTGTTGCAGATGATGTGTTTGGGCGACAGACACACCGCCGAGGTGCTGGCCGAGTACTTGAAGCGACAAACTGAGTCATAGCTGGGCAGTGTACATCTTGAGGCAGGCAAGGTAGTTAGTGATAACGGCTGTAATTTTGTGGCAGCCATAGCCCTTTCAAAACTCAGCCACATACCTTGCTTGGATCACACCTTGAACCTGGTGGTGCAGTGCTTCCTCAAAAATTATCCGGAGTTAACAGCCCTGCTCCAGAAGGTGCGAAGACTGCGCGCGCACATCCGCCGGTCGCCTGTACACTCCGTTCGTATGCAGAAGCTGCAGCGATTGCTCCACATTCCCAACCACCGCCTCATTATCGACATTGCAACAAGGTGGAACTCCACCCTGCACATGGTGGAGCGGCTGTGCGAGCAGAGGCAGGCCATAATGCATTTGTGGGAGGATACACGGCCAGGCACTTTGAGAGCAGACATGGAGTTGACAGGTGTGCAGTGGTCGAAGCTGAAAGACCTTTGTAAAGTCCTTCAGTGTTTTGAGGAATGCACACAGCTGGTAAGCGCAGACGACGCCATCCTAAGCATGAGCATCCCACTTATGCGTCTGCTCATGCAAACTTTGACGCACCTTAAGGAGCAGGCGTCTGCAGCCAATGTTGATGAGGAGGAAGAGGAGGAGGGAATCCTTGATGACATTCAGCCATTGTCTGCTCAGGGACCTCTCCTGGACGAGGTGGAGGAAGAAGAGGAGGAGGAGGATGATGATGGGGATGATTACTTAGGGGAGGAGGATGCATCTCGTGGGGCAAGTGAAAATGTTGGCGTGGCAAGGTCTGGTACAGGGTTTGTGCATGACTGGAGGGATGTGGATTTGCCAGAAAGTGCTCCTCCACCCAGCACTCGCAGTGCATCATTGACACCGGGAACATTGGCCCACATGTCAGATTATGCCTTGCGGATCCTAAAAAGGGACCCCCGCATTGCCAAAATGATGAACGATGACGACTACTGGTTGGCCAGCATCCTGGATCCACGCTATAAAGGCAAATTACAAAACATCATGCCACAGGAGAACCTTGACCTAATATTGGCTAATAAACAAGCAACTCTGGTAAATCGGTTGCTTGAGGCATTCCCAGCACACAGCAGCGGTGATGGTTCTCACACGAGCCGTACGGGCCGGGGTCAGCTTGGCAGAGGTGTTCGTGATGCACACAGCAGAAGTGGCGTTGGAGACAGGGGTTTCATGACAATGTTGTGGACTGATTTTTCAAATAAAGCTCACACAACTGGTAATACTGCATCGATGGAAAGTGACAGGAGACCGCAGTTGTCAACTATGGTTACAAACTACTTTTCCTCCCATATCGATGTTCTCCCACACAGGTCATTCCCTTTTGACTATTGGGCTGCTAAACTGGACACCTGGCCTGAATTGGCCCAATATGCCTTACAGGAGCTCGCTTGCCCAGCTGCAAGTGTGCTATCGGAAAGAGTCTTCAGTGCAACTGGATCAATCCTGACAGAAAAAAGGACCCGTCTGTCAACCCAAAATGTGGATGATCTAACCTTCATTAAAATGAACCACGCATGGGTTTCCAAGGATTTTGTCCCACCTTCCCCTGATGACACATAGGGTGACAGAAAAATGGCTTGCTTTGGTCCACCTCTTCCTGGTACTTCACCTATTTCGCCTTTTGCATCAGCTGAATGTCTAACATCAACATATGCCACTTTCTAAAACTCCCTAACTGTGCTGCCTCCCCCCCCATGGCCGGGGTCACCACCTAGCGCACGACACCGTGCGAGTGCCGTTGCCCTGGACAGGTGGGTACGCCGACTCTTGGGCGCGGGCACTGGCACAGGGTCCCTCATAGTGCAATCAAGTGTCTCTGACGGTGGTGGTGCACACCCGCCGTCAGACACACCGCTGTACTATGAGGGGCACAGTGCCAGTACCGACGCCCACGAGTGGTCCCCCCTTGCTTGGGCAGGGCCCCAGCTTTTGCAATCTTTACCTCTCCCTGCTCCTCCGCTGTGTAATCTGGGCCGTCAAATCCATACTGTGCCTGACACCGTCTGAGCCTGCCTCCTGATGTATAGACATATATTTTGAATGTGTACGCTATCCATACATGTTATCCGGGGAAACGGTACCCTTTCTAACCTTTGTGCAATCACGTGCAATCCATACTGGGCCTAACACCGTCTGAGCCTGCCTCCTGAGACATATATTTTGAATGTGTACGCTATCCATACATGTTATCCGGGGATACGGTACCCTTTCTAACCTTTGTGCAATCACGTGCAATCCATACTCGGCCTAACACCGTCTGAGCCTGCCACCTGAGACATATATTTTGAATGTGTACGCTATCCATACATGTTATCTGGGGATACGGTACCCTTTCTAACCTTTGTGCAATCACGTGCAATCCATACTGGTCCTAACACCGTCTGAGCCTGCCTCCTGAGAAATATATTTTGAATGTGTACGCTATCCATACATGTTATCAGGGGATACGGTACCCTTTCTAACCTTTGTGCAATCACGTGCAATCCATACTGGGCCTAACACCGTCTGAGCCTGCCTCCTGAGACATATATTTTGAATGTGTACGCTATCCATACATGTTATCCGGGGATACGGTACCCTTTCTAACCTTTGTGCAATCACGTGCATTCCATACTGGGCCTAACACAGTCTGAGCCTGCCTCCTGAGACATATATTTTGAATGTGCACGCTATCCATTCATGTTATCCGGGGATACGGTACCCTTTCTAACCTTTGTGCAATCACGTGCAATCCATACTGGGCCTAACACCGTCTGAGCCTGCCTCCTGAGACATATATTTTGAATGTGTATGCTATCCATACATGTTATCTGGGGATACTGTATCCTTTCTAACCTTTGTGCAATCACGTGCAATCCATACTGGGCCTAACACCATCTGAGCCTGCCTCCTGAGACATATATTTTGAATGTGTACGCTATCCATACATGTTATCCGGGGATACGGTACCCTTTCTAACCTTTGTGCAATCACGTGCAATCCATACTGGGCCTAACACCGTCTGAGCCTGCCTCCTGAGACATATATTTTGAATGTGTACGCTATCCATTCATGTTATCCGGGGATACGGTACCCTTTCTAACCTTTCTGCAATCACGTGCAATCCATACTGGGCCTAACACCGTCTGAGCCTGCCTCCTGAGACATATATTTTGAATGTGTACGCTATCCATACATGTTATCCGGGGATACGGTACCCTTTCTAACCTTTGTGCAATCACGTGCAATCCATACTGGGCCTAACACCGTCTGAGCCTGCCTCCTGAGACATATATTTTGAATGTGTACGCTATCCATACATGTTATCCGGGGATACGGTACCCTTTCTAACCTTTGTGCAATCACGTGCAATCCATACTGGGCCTAACACCGTCTGAGCCTGCCTCCTGAGACATATATTTTGAATGTGTACGCTATCCCTACATGTTATATGGGGATACAGTACCCTTTCTAACCTTTGTGCAATCACGTGCAATCCATACTGGGCCTAACACCGTCTGAGCCTGCCTCCTGAGACATATATTTTGAATGTGTACGCTATCCATACATGTTATCCGGGGATACGGTACCCTTTCTAACCTTTGTGCAATCACGTACAATCCATACTGGGCCTAACACCGTCTGAGCATGCCTCCTGAGACATATATTTTGAATGTGTACGCTATCCATACATGTTATCCGGGGATACGGTACCCTTTCTAACCTTTGTGCAATCACGTGCAATCCATACTGGGCCTAACACCGTCTGAGCCTGCCTCCTGAGACATATATTTTGAATGTGTACGCTATCCATACATGTTATCCGGGGATACGGTACCCTTTCTAACCTTTGTGCAATCACGTGCAATCCATACTGGGCCTAACACCGTCTGAGCCTGCCTCCTGAGACATATATTTTGAATGTGTACGCTATCCATACATGTTATCTGGGGATACGGTACCCTTTCTAACCTTTGTGCAATCACGTGCAATCCATACTGGGCCTAACACCGTCTGAGCCTGCCTCCTAAGACATATATTTTGAATGTGTACGCTATCCATGCATGATATCCGGGGATACGGTACCCTTTCTAACCTTTGTGCAATCACGTGCAATCCATACTGGGCCTAACACCGTCTGAGCCTGCCTCCTGAGACATATATTTTGAATGTGTACGCTATCCATACATGTTATCCGGGGATACGGTACCCTTTCTAACCTTTGTGCAATCACGTGCAATCCATACTGGGCCTAACACCGTCTGAGCCTGCCTCCTGAGACATATATTTTGAATGTGTACGCTATCCATACATGTTATCCGGGGATACGGTACCCTTTCTAACCTTTGTGCAATCACGTGCAATCCATACTGGGCCTAACATCGTCTGAGCCTGCCTCCTGATGTATAGACATATATTTTGAATGTGTACGCTATCCATACATGTTATCTGGGGATACGGTACCCTTTCTCACCTTTGTGCAATCACGTGTAATCCATACTGGGCGTGAGAACGGCTGGCGAGCTGTTAAGCAAGCTACTGCACCTGTGGTTTGCACATGTAAGTTTTTCATTTTTTCAGGAATGACGGTTAGGCCTAATTCCGGAACAGCGGTTGACCTGCACTTACTGGAAAATCATTGTTCGCGGGTTATAATTGTAATCAGTGATCCCCATCACTAACGTTGTTCAGCGGGTTATCTGCACCTGTAAGCGACAAACGCTGGCCTTTTCAGTGTAGCGCACATGCAGCCACGGACATGTAAGGGCATGACACACCAGTTATTGGCCAATTTCATGTGCCAGAGCCTCACGTGTCCCTCTAGTAAGCCGGACTCGGACCGCGGGGCATGACGGAGTCTCGTTCGTTAACGGAATTAAGCTTGCAATGTGTGCATCTGTTCTGTAGCTGGCATGGTTGAGGTTTCCCAGGTGGAGTCGAATTTAACAGTAGGCTCCACTCCTGGTGGTGCCCTTCTGGACATTCCTTTAAGATTCAGCTTTGCAACCATACTGCCCACGTAAAACAAACACTTTGCCTTCATGAACGCTGTTTGGAGGGTCATGACTCGTGGGAATAACGCCGCCCAATCAGTTAACCTGCTAGAGAGATCCTTCGTTGCTCCCAAGCATGACATCACACTCCCTAGGAAGAAGTTAATGCCACTGTGGCGACCGTACTCCTGGGGGCGACACAAGTGCACTGATGCCCAGCCACTGCTCGATGAATCTGCTAGTACATTGACCCAGACCACTACATTCCCCTCGCACGCTACACGACCTGAATCTGACCCTGATGAAACTCAGGTTACCCTTCCCATATACAGTTCCATCTTACACGGTGACAAAGAGGAAGCTGCAGATGAAAGTGCAGGTTCGGCCCACCCGCCATCAGACACACCACCGTACTATCAGGGGCCCTGTGCCAGTGCCGTCGCCAACGAGTGGGCCCCCCCTGCTTGCCCAGGATCACAGCACTTGCAAAGTTGAAATACTGCGTGCAGTGAGATGGAAGATGGGGACGACGAGGTGTCCAGACAAGTACAGGGATTCCCTAGCGAGGAGACTTATTTGATTGTTTTCAATGTTGGGACAGCAATTTTTGGGGAGCACTATACTCTGGAGAATGATAGATGGGGCCCACCATACACTGGAACATTCCAAAGGTGGACATCAGACACTGGAGCAGCATTTACAGGGCCCATTATACACTAGAGCATTAGAAATGGGGCCCATTATGTTTGTAGCATTATTTGGGCCCATAAGACAGTGGAGCTTCATCCATGGGGACCAACATATACTGTAGCATTATGTGGAGCTCATCATATACTGTTTCAAACATTATATGGGACCAATGATTCTGTATGGAGAAATAGATGGGCCTCGTCATGAGATGTAAAAAGTGAGGTATTTTTCATTGTACTATACCGCTATTTATCTGCCATATCGGAGCATGATGAGTTGTGGTATGTGTTAAAGGGGCGCTCTTTCGCCCAGGGCACATGAAAACCTGGAGCCAGCCCTCCCCCCCACAGTCTGTAGCCAAATAACCCCCATTTTTCAGTGCGTAACTTGTATTATGAAGTTAATTAAGGTTGACAAGCTTAAGTAAGAAGAATTGATGCTTTTGGCATTCAAATGGGCACTGTTGGTGTGTTTCCTGTCCTCCTCTCACTGCCGACTTTTATTCCCCTTTGACTTACATTGGGTTTCGTGTTTCGGGACGACCCCGACTTTTCCCTATAATCAGACGAACTTGCTCGACCCGACTTTTGGAAAAGTCGGGTTTCACGAAATGAAACGCGACCCTAAAAAACCAAAAGTCGCTCAACTCTAATTACTACAGGTAATGAGTTGAGGACATAGGAGCCTCTTAAAGAAGTAGTTACAGGTCTTTGAGAGCCTTAAATCTTGCATGGTTTTAGGTGACCAAATACTTATTTTCCACCATAATTTGAAAAATAAATCTTGCCAAAGCAGACAAATTGATTTTCTGGATTTGCTTTCTCATTTTGACTCTCCTAGTTGTGGTCTACCTATCATATCAATTACAGGCCACTCTCATCTTTTTAAGTGGGGGAACTTGCACAATTGGTGGCTGACTAAATTCTTTTTTTCCCACTGTATGTGGCATAAACTTCTGTTTTATGTGTAGGCTTGCTTGTTGAATTAGAAGTGCCAGTACTTTATAGGCCTTTTCTAGGTTTACTAAAAATGAATAAAGCCTGGACTAGCCCTGACTTTTCCACACCACTAGATGACAGCAATGCATAAAGTTTTTTCTTAATCTTCAATACTTGAACGAGGCCCGCTAGTTGTTGCCTTCAAGGGTCTATGAATGACTGGATGACCCTACTTATATTTTTTGTGCAAAGTCTTTATGAGTGTAGGAGTATATCAAAGAGTCCTGCCAGTTGTTGCTTTAAAGGGTCTATGGATGCCTGGATGACCCTCCTTATCATTTTCTCCTTGCTTTGTGCTTAGTGCAGACCTTTTATGAGTGTGGGAGTATCACAACTACACTTTGTTCACAATATTTTAATGAGAAATTGCAGTTGGTGCTTTTAAAGGTGTATGGATGACCCTGCTTGTAATTTTTGGCAAGCTTTGCACTTAGTGCAGACCTTTTATGAGTGTGGGAGTACCAAAACTACACTTTGTCCACAATATTTGAATGAAATATTACAGTTGGTGCCTTGATGGGTGTATGGATAACCCTGCCTGTAATTTTTGGCAGGCTTTGCACTTAGTGCAGACCTTTTATGAGTGTGGGAGTAGCACAACTACACTTTTTTCACAATATTTGAATGAGGTACTGCAGTTGGTGCTTTAAAAGTTGTATGGATCACCTTACTTCTATTTTTGGCAGCCTTTGCACTTAGTGCATATCCCTTGAGCCTAGGAGTAGTACTATATGACAATTTAAACAGAATGTGTACAATGCCCTCCTTTATGTTTAATACAGGTTGTATCTGAGTTCTTCTTCCATCAAATGTTTGGCATTTCTTACTTCCTTCATAAATTACACTGAAATTTCCATTTTTTAATACAAATTTCAATTTTGGTTTACTTAAATTACTCTTTTAAAATCCTTTTTAAATTTTGCCTAATGTACAAGTCATTATCCAGAAAAGAATGTTTCTTAACATTTTTTTTCCTGTAAACTCCAATTTATCATCGATTTTCAATCTTATATTGTCAGCCTTAATGTGGTCTAAAGGTGTGAAACCATTGTCCTCAGCAGCGATCTGGGAGTCAGAGATGCTTCAGGGATCGTTCCCATGATATTCTTCCATTCAGCACTTTTTCCATCCATTTCAACATTTACACTTCCTCCAGACCTCCTTGTAAGGTCTGCCAGAAGAATGCTTGAATTTCCCATTCTCCCATTATACTCGTTACTCTAAATGAGCATCTGAGCATTAAAAATTGCTTGGTTTAAGTAATGAGCAGCCGACCATTTTAGTGCTTGCTCACTCCTAATCATTTTCTATTTCATCCTCCACTTAGCCAACACATACATTTTAGAGTCTGTCTGCAAAGTTATAATATAAATTTCTTAAATTATGACAATAATCACATTCCAAAATGTGAACAATTGCAGATATTCCCACATGATATGCACTAACTGATCATTTTCTGATTGGCCCTTTGGACATCTATCATCTTTATCAAGTCCAATTTTGAATAGGAAACTGAGGGTTTTTATGTAAAAGATAGACTTGTGACAACCAACGAAACAATTGAGGTGTGAGTTCCAACATTGCATTCTACTGGCTCTGTACCACGGGAAATGCATGTTTGCTTCTCATTGGAAATTGCCTCAAGTGTTATGTTTATTAAAGTAGTATTAAAGATTTATAAATGGAAGATACTAAACCTTTTGATTTACCAGCTTCCACAATTCAATAAAAATATTTTTAGAGGTGTTATTCTTATCTTAAAATGATATGCGTTTCTAAACTGTAAATATTTATAGATCTGGTTATTAATAGAAATGAGTGAACTCGAACTGCAAAGTTTTGGGTTTCATACCGGACACCCAGTGTCCGGTCCTGAACTCCGAACAAGGACTTCTCCAGGAAGTCTGTTTAGCGTCCTGAGGTCCAGGAGAAGTCAGAGGAGAAAAAAGCGAGACACTATGTCAGCACACTAGCACTTACTATGACCATTTTACAATACCAAAATTCTGGTCCTTATTGACTTCTATGAGGTTCTGGTTAAGGTTCAGGTAGAGTTCTGGTGTCCGCTCATCCTTAGTTATGAGTTAAACCAAAGTCTCATTGTAATTGTTTGTAAGTTAAAAGGGTGCCTTCATTCATAATCTGTTCCAAGTTAATAATACTTTTTCTCTCCCAGTCAGCAAAATTCCTTAGTTTTCCTTTTTCTTTTGCTGTACAGTCCTTTTAATTTTGCAAGTGTTCCAATTTAATACTGGCTTATTGTTTTTCCATAGCAAGGGCCAAAATAAATTGTGAATTTTATGAAATGTCCTCAGTGGTATTCAGATAGGAGTATTCTGAACTATATACGGAAGCTACAGCATCAAAATTATTTCAACTAAATTGCTCCTACCTAAACAGACAAAGAAAATTTGCACCAGGCATTTATTTTGACATTTAACATGTCCAAGACAGGTATAAGATTATTACTGATATAGTCTTGTGGTAACTTTGAAATTATAATTCCCAAATATTTAAATTCTGCAATCACTTTTATTTGTGAATGTACTAGAGCAGCTACGTAAAGCAAGAGATCGATTGGGCATAATATTGACTTATTCCAGCTAATAAGCAGACCTGATGATTTAAAATACTCTAAGGATATCCAGAAATCAATTAATATCATTACAATGAATAACAGCAAATAGGAAAACACATTCCTCCATCTTGTCACATTTAAACCCCACATGTTCAAGAAATATTTCAATAAGCACACCAGAGGCTTGATAGCAACAGGAGGAGGAACATGGGTCAACCTGCCTGTCTGCTTCTCCCCAACATAATTGAAATTACACCCATTGTCACATATCCTTGACCTCTGTGTTTTCTAAAATAGTTGAATATGAGAGTTAAACTGGGGCCCCATTCACTTTCTGCACATGACAGCCCATAGTAATTTCCACTCTACCCTGTCAAAAGCCTTAGGGACCCAACTGATCCAGATTGATCTTCTTGAATTGAAGAATAATTTTGCCTAGTAGCTAATTTGACATGGCCTTGACTAGTATTTTTACATCCACCCAATGTAGTGAAATTGACCTATAACTCCTTTAATAGGTTTTGGTAAAGCAACAATTATAGACACATGAAACACAACAAGAGAACACAAAATGACAAATTTGCAAAAATACTCTGCAGTAAAAAACATGACAGTAATCAGCAAGTGCTGTATAACAAATACAGGGTATTTAGTAGATATGTTTTTTGCAAAAAATGTATACCAAGCCGCTTCACCACTTCACGGTAACCCTTCATGAAGCAGTCCATATCTAATGTATTTAAAACCTGAACATGTGAACAGTGTCTAAATGAACAGGATACAGACAGGCGCCTCCTAGTATATGGGCTTGTGGTGTAAGACAGCTCATTTATGTGCATGTCACACAGGAGAGGGGTGGGGTCTCCCAAACCATGCTGAGCAAGGAAAAAACGGATTAAAAACATATGTGACATGCACAAGTGTGAACAAGTCGGTCAGACAATGCTCACACCACCCAATGGCTGAAACACAACAAGAGAGCACAAAATGACAAATTTGCAAAAATACTCTGCAGTAAAAAACATGACAGTAATCAGCAAGAGCTGTATAACAAATACAGGGTATTTAGTCGATACGTTTTTTGCAAAAAATGTATACCAAACCGCTTCATCACGTCACGGTAACCCTTCACGAAGCAGTCCCTATCTAATGTATTTAAAACCTGAACATGTGAACAGTGTCTAAATGAGCAGGATACAGACAGGCGACTCCTAGTATATGGGCTTGTGATGTAAGACAGCTCATTTATGTGCATGTCACACAGGAGAGGGGTGGGGTCTCCCAAACCATGCTGAGCAAGGAAAAAACGGATTAAAAACATATGTGACATGCACAAGTGTGAACAAGTCGGTCAGACAATGCTCACACCACCCAATGGCTGAAACACAACAAGAGAACACAAAATGACAAATTTGCAAAAATACTCTGCAGTAAAAAACATGACAGTAATCAGCAAGTTCTGTATAACAAATACAGGGGATTTAGTCGATGCGTTTTTTGCAAAAAAATGTATACCAAGCCGCTTCACCACGTCACGGTAACCCTTCACGAAGCAGTCCCTATCTAATGTATTTAAAACCTGAACATGTAAACAGTGTCTAAATGAACAGGATACAGACAGGCGCCTCCTATGTGCATGTCACATATGTTTTTAATTATAGACACATATGAATCCTAGCAACTGCCCCTTCATCACTTCTCTTTGAAAAGCTAATAACATCTATGCTAAAAGTATCTTAGTGTATGTTCTATAAAACTCTGAGAGCAGGCCATGAGATTCAAGAGTCACAAGTTGCTCCAGTGTCAATGCAGTTATATTTATACACATTTCGATAATAGTCCTTCATCACCATCAATATGTCAATGTCATATTTACTTGCTTCCTGTTAGCATTGCACAATTGATGTATGTTATGTAAGAAGAGCCCCCTGGTATCTCACTATTGGGGCCAAAGAATGGACAGCATTTTCCAATTCCTCAAAGTATTTTTGTTTAGTGGAAAAAATATATGTAATCTGCTTTTTGACAAAATATGTTCACTATATAATTTTTGAGACTCTTGTTAATAGTCCTCTTCATTTTAGGAAATTTGGCACTAATAATTGCACAGTCAAATGTACCTGGATTTTGAGTTCTAGTGTTAGCTGACTTGACTTAAGGGCCTTTTACACATAGCGAGATCACTAGCGATATCACTAAAGCATCACCGATTTTGTGACGCAACAGCGATATCGCTAGCGATCACGCTACATGTGACACTTACCTCCGACTGGCCCCCCGCTGGATATCACTGATCGAACTCTAACATTCTGGGCCACTTTCTTCTCGTTGGCGTCCCGCTGGCGCCGACTAGCAACGCATGGATGCAGGCGGAAGTTGTCATCATCAATGCCGTCTGACAGGGAGGAGCGACCTCCGAGCACCACTGGATCGTTGCTGCATCACTGGTGAGATCTGCCTGCTTGGCAGCTCACTAGCGACCATTTAGTGATGCACCAGCAATCCAGATCGTTGTTGGGATCGCTTGTGCATTGCTAAATGTAACGGGACCCTTAGTCTTACCCCTACTTATATCCCAAATAAGTATCCTCTTAACAAACTGTATGTCTTCATTGCAACTTAACGTGAGGCCTGGTGGTTTGTGTCCATTAAATGCAGAAGAGCAGAGACAACATGTCTTTTCAGAAAGTGCTGATTAGCCAGCTTTCAAATGGTTCAGCAGGGTTTCATCCTTAAGCTTTTATAGGAACGCCCACTAGATGAATATTATTCCTGCATAGTATATTTTCGATGTCATCTGTTTTGCTAATAAATGCAGTAATGCTTTTGGAGATTCTCCTCATATATTTTCTGCATAGGTGGTAATTGATTCTGCATGTATCCTCTGGTTCTTTAATCTTTCCATATACTGTCTGTATATCTCTTATCACTTCCTTCTGAGGACCCATTTAGGGGAATGTTAAAGTAAACCTCTCATCTGCTTTGGCCGCTATAAGAAGCAGCCACTGCCTTTCTTGGCTTTCTATAATGCTGTAGGTAAGCCCCCGGTCCAACCAGAAAGATAAGAAAAATAAGTTTTATTACACTCACCCGGAGAGGCGGTTTGGTGTGGTCTGGTCCAATGTGTGTCGCTGGTCTGGGTCTGGCGCCTCCCATCTTCTTGCGATGCTGCCCTCCTGCTTGCTTCATTGCTCCCTGGCATCGAGCTCCTGCGCAAGCATACTTCTCTGCCCTGTTGAGGGCAGAGCAAAGTACTGCAGTGCGCAGGCACTGGGAAAGGTCAGAGACCCGGACCTGCGACACCAATCGGACTGGACCACACTGGACCTCCCACCTGGGTGAGTATAATAAAACTTATTTTTCTTATCTTTCGGTTTGGACCGGGGGCTTCTCTACAGCATTATAAAATGCTGTAGATAAGCCCTGAAAGGCAGTTGCCGCATCTTTTAGCGGCCAAAACAGGTGACAGGCTCACTTTAAGTTTCGCAAAGAGCAGTGGATTCATCTCTAATGGTTGGATTTTCTATCTGATGGGCAATGTTTGGCAATTTATGCTGCCTGCTTCTCCGAGAAGAGTGGTGGTGCTCAACGCATCATTACTACTAGTTTAAACATGCTCCCACACATTGCACAAATACTATTTTATGTTCCAGCTCATTTCTTTGGTTATGCAGTAGTTTTGTGTATTTTAAACAACCAGGGGCATAGCTCAGCTAAATAGCTTCCCATGGCCAGGTGTCTGAACCATCAGACCTGGGTCCTGCTCTGCTCTTATCTATATTGAGGTTGACTTACACAAGGTGAGGTTTTAATATCAAAGATAGGGTAGGACCATCCTGACTGGGTACATCTTGTGGCAGTGGGATGGGTACTGAACTATTTTGAACAAAATTGTGTTAACTAATTACCCTATGTTATTACTTTTTAATTATTTACTTACTACGGTGTATATGTTCATTTTCTTTTTGTTTCTTTACTGGGTTTTATCATTACTACCAATAGCTTCTCTATGGACCACTTCCCTGAAATCATTATCCCCTCTAACCTTAGTCTCCACTGCTGATATTGAAGGGACACTGTTATTTAAGAAAGAAAAGCATTTCTGCCTTGCAGCTACATCTGCAGCTCTATCATGCACCAGATCTTCACTTGTCCACGCCAGGTTGAGTTGGCCTTCTTCCTTTCCAGTATAGCTTCTCTGGTGAGTCCTGATAGTTATAACTACTCAGACAGCTGTCCACCTGGCATTGCTGGGTTCAGCATGGTATCCCACAGCTTAATCTAAAGTTAGCAGCTTTGTAGTAGCGCATTTAAGAATAAATAGACAGATCTATTCAAGAGCTCTGCTGAAATTTGTCCAGTCACATAGTCAGTTATGTTTAGCCTCAAAATTTTGAAAGTTTAAATTTTAGCCATGTAAGCTAAATATTTAAATTATTTAATAATTTTCTATTAATTATTGATGTTACTGAATTTTTTTATTTTCTGATGGTACTGAAATGATTTAATTTATAATTTTCAAAGATTGATTTAATCAATTTGATGCAGTCTGGCATACGGCTTTCAGTTAGAAGCAAAACAGTCAGTTGTCAAAAACATGCATGCATGTTTGTCAGAAGGTGGAGGGGAATCATTGACCTCCTAGAGGTGAATAGAAGAATTCTTGGTATATTTCTCACTGATTTGTAAATAATCACCCACTAACAATAAATGAGGGATAATAATAATTTTTATGATAATAATAATTTTATTTCTATAGCGCCAACATATTCCACAGCACTTTACATTAAAGGGATGATATTAAGTTGACAAATTGTTGGTATTTCTGTATTTTTAGTGTATATTTTCTTCATGTATTGTCTTTTTAGTGTATTTTTTAATATCTTACTAACTAGTCACTTCTCTTTATAGCCAGGGGTGAGTGCACTGTCAGTGCGCATTGAAAGTAATTAAGTGGCGAGCAGGTAACATATACTGAGCATGCATAGAAATTAACAACTGGTGCATGCTCAGTATAGCAGAGACTAGCCCAGCTCCTGAAAAGGACATCCCTGATAACATCCCATTTCAAGGAGGCAACAGCAACACTGATGGCAGCTCCACCCCTGATGACTTCCCATTTGAGAATCACTAATTCATGCTGGAAGACTCAAATGAAACATCTTTGAATGTATGAAAAAAACTAGACTAAACTAGTAAATTAGAGTGAAGAGGAAATGTTACTGATATTTTTAGTTAAAGTGCATTAGAAAAGCTGTTAGCTTTTAAAATTAAATCATTTGACTTTATTATGAAATTAGCTCTTAGGTTTAGGACAACCCCTTTACCTTGTCACTTCTCCATTCAAGCCCTTAATCCATTTGTATTATAACAATGTTCTCTTCTGTGTTCATTACCTTAAGGGGGTCGGGGGTCGCTACTTACCTGTCAGACGAGGCGATCCTGATGTCCTCCCGCCCGCGCCCACGCATCGCTTGTCTCCACAGCAGGAAGCCCAGCAGGAAGCTGATGACGAGAAACGGCCCAGGATGTTCTCGCACGATCAGCGATAACCAGCGGGGGAGCGGTCGGAGGTAAGTATCAGACATAGCGATATCGCTAGCAATATCGCTAAAAACCAGTGACGTTATAGCGATATTGCTAGCGATATCGCTTAGTGTGACAGTACCTTTACAGTGCTTTGTATCATCTGAAAACCTTGAAATATTGCATGGTCAGTAATATCCATTATAAGGAAGAGGACCTTATAATGACCTCTGTGGTAAGACACTGGTAGCTATAACTAAACCTAAGTATTTAATAGTAGCCAGTAGCCACCATCTGTTTTATATTCTTGAGACAGTTATTAATTCAAATGAACAAATTCCTGTTCCCCATTTCTTAGCCTTCCCATGTCATGTTAGCAATATTTAATATATTACATCTGCAGTACAAACTCAAGCGAAGAAAATCATTCCATAACCATAATAATACAATTCTGTATCTATTTCCTTGCCATATCCCTTTATACATAAAATTTAAAACATTGCTTAAAATATCTTTTTCTCAAATATTCAGAATAAAACATAAAATGCATGTTGACAAAATAGAAGCATATGAACATCAAATGCTATGGAATATAACATCAGAGCTGGATTTGCACTAAGTGACAAAAACAAGCTTGTCATTTGTTAGCTTCTGTTCCTTGCAGTGTTAAACAGATCTCATTTCTGCCAAAAAAAAGGCAGATGCCACCACGACAAAGGCTTAAAGCACAGTTTGATCTGCATGTTTTGCAAAAAAAAGTACCTCACACTATTGTATCTCAGAATCCAATGAGAAAATAAATAAAATTGTAAGAAGGATTCAAATAAGCATCAGCTAATAGTTCAATTAAATGAAGGTTTCCGTTGCAGAATATAAAGAACCCACAGCATAGTTCTTAAAAGAACAATTAGCCATATGCTGCTGGTTTCTAGCTTGAATTAAAATGTAGAAAACTGAAAATGTTTAAAACAAAGAGTGTTGACTACATGTAGATTTTAATCAGAGCTAAGCTGTGAGCCAAAATACTGTGATTTAACCTTCTCACTGTGCTATTACGTGATCATTGCTATTCTAAAGTGAGGCTGGTGACCAAGACTACAAGTATTAATATGTAATATGTAATAATTATATACCTGCCAGTCAAGGGAATTTTAAAGATAACCTCTAAATCTTTAAGTGCTCTTGTACTTCTGATATTTCACATTTTTTATTTTTAACATTGTATCTTTTAGTACTGATGCTGCATAGGCAGCCTCAATAGTAAAACGTTAGTCACACTAGTCAAACACTATGTTTGATAAGTGTGACCGACTTGTCAATCAGTTTTCCAAGCGATGCTACAGATCACTTGGAAAACGCTAGCATTCTGCAAACTAATTCCGCTTGCAAAATGCTAGTTTTTCACGGGAATTCCGCATACGGATTTCCCGCGGCACGGAGCTGTGGAATTGCCGCAGAAATGTCCGTGGAAATTCCCCACGTATCCACATAGCCTTAGTGGTAAGAATACTTTACAGAACAAGTATATTGTCAATAAAATGGTTAAAAGAGGAAAAAAGAAAATTAATACTCATCTCTTAATTTACTGGTGCTTGCAAGGCCAGGGCTAGGTATTTTGGAGCCCTGGGCAGATGAACTCTATGGTGCTTCTTTTACCCCCAAGCAAAGAAATGGGTCTGGACTAAGGTAACAGGAACCCTAATGCACCCCCACCCCTCTGATGGGTCAATTAACAAGCTCCAATGAGTACTTTCACTAGAATTATTATCTTTACAGGAAACAAAAAAGGCCCTCCTTATAGATAAAGTGTTTTGTTTGTTGGTTTTTGCATCCGTCATACAACAAATACAGTTTGCAACAAAAAGGATGGTAGTTCTGGTATCCCTGCACTGATGGTGGTTCTTCTGCTGTATTTCTGTACTGATGGTGGTTCAGGTGACATTCTATTTTGATGGTTGTGATAGTGATAGGGGTTCTGATGAATATTCATCTACTAACAGTGATTCTGTTGCTGTATTCATATAATAATGGTGGTTCTGGTGATGTATTCATTTACTGATGGTAGTTCTGGTAATGTACTCATGTATTGATGGTGGTATTGGTGATATATCCATGTACTGATGTTGGCTATGGTGATGTATTCATCAGTCGAAACATCATCAAGAACACTACATAAACAGAACACTAGAGCCATTATCACAACATGAATCCAGCACCAGAACCATCATCATTAATAAAAATACATGACCAATACCACTATCAGTACATGAGCACATCACCAGAACCACCATTATTATATGAATACAGCAACAGAATCACTGTTAGTAGATGAATATTCATCAGAACCCCTATACATTGTAACAGCACCAGAACTATCATCAGAAAATAAATACATCACTAAAACCTTCATCACTATAAAAACTTATCACTTGAACCATCATCAGTAAAGATGAGAGAACCTTTCAAGGTTCAATTCGGTTCAGTTCAGCGAACATCCCGATGTTCACCGAACATATTCGCTGAGCTATTCATAGAACGTACCGAACCCTATTGAATTCAATGGAAGGCAAAACCAAACTTATAGACAACACCTTAAGAGGGAACAAAAAGCTTCCCAAGCAGCCCAAATTAAGGGCAGACACCAGTTAAAGTGACCTTAATGGACCCAGAGTTCAAATAGTATAATTGCCCATTATAGATGCATGGGACAGGTCTTGGACCAGGATTTCTAGCAGAAACATTGATCAGTAACAGGTAGAAGAGTGACAGGTATAGGCCTGGAGTTCTGAGAGCTCTGACAAATTCAGTTAACACACCTGAAGGAGACCCAACTTGCAATCCAAACATTTAGAAAAATTATGGGCAGACACCTGGAAAAGTGGCATAATTTGACAAACAGTAGACATTTGATAATGGCACAGATGCAATCAGCCATGAGCCATGCATGAGGTATCAGGGTCTGGGCCAGCATATAGAGTTTTGAATAGAAGTTTCAATTAAGAAAAAGTGGGTAAGGGAGGAGTGTAGGCCTTCTTTGCTGGGAGCCATGATTACTCATGCAACAGCTGAAACTGCTTTTTTTTCCCAGCCATACTCAGGTGGCACAAACATCGTAGACTGATTCTGGTACAAAAATGCAAGGAAAGTAACACAGGCAGTTAACTGAAAGTAAGTGCAGGCCTGTCGAACTGGAATCCCTACTGCTACAGGTAACTCACATGAAGGAGAACAAACTTGGAGCGCAACCATTTCTAAAAATTATTGTCACATAACACTAAAGAGACAACAATTTCCACAGAGCAGAAACAGAATAATGAGCCTCTGATGCACCTTCCATTACAGGCAACCCAACAGATGGGACCTAACTTGGAGTCTCCACATTTCAAAAAATTATTGTCACACACCACTGAAGTGGCTTCAATTTCCACAGAGTAGAAACAGTATAATGGGCCTCTGACACTCATTCTATAACAGGCAACCCACCAGATGGAGACCAAACTTGGAGTGTCCACATTTAAAAAAATTATTGTCATACACCACTAAAGTGGCATCATTTTTCATATAGTAGAAACAGTATAATGTGCCTCTCACACTCCTTTTACAACAGGCAACACACCAGATGGAGACCCAACTTGCAGTTTTCACAGTTCAAAAAATTGTTTGTCACATCATCAGCAGTAGCAACAGCTGGCACAGAAACCATGACGAACTTGTCACAGACTGCATTAATGCGATAGCGATGCAAGACACTCAAAATGACACCATCACGTAGTTTGCCAATGCAAAAAGGAGGAGAAGCTGAGTCACCATATATTATGAAAGATAGTATTTATTAGTACAAAAAGAATTATTTCTTAAGTAATAAAAAATACAATATAAAAAGATTTTTTTCATATAAATGTATGGATATAGGACATAATGATCCACAAGCACGGGCAGCAGTCACTGCACTGATGGGTATGTAACTCTTTTTATTGCTTATACACAAGCATAGCAGGCACAGTATTTTTATATTTATTCAGATTGCTGATATTATAGTGGTGTGTTTTTGACCAGGGATGATCCGGTCAGTCTTACTGCTTCGGAATCGGCTGCCTGGATCAATCCCTGTTACTCACTTGGCTGCCATTGATTAGCTATTGTATTGAATATACAATTCATATAGCATTGTTATGGTTTTCTGCCCGTAGTCTGCAGCCACTATTCTTGTGGATCATTATGTCCTATATCCATATATATTACATGAAAAAATCTTTTTATATTGTATTTTTTATTATTTAAGAAATAATTCTTTTTGTACTAATAAATACTATATTTCATAATATATGGTGTCTCAGCTTCTCCTCTTTTTTGCATTGTATTATTGGAGTCAATATATTGTGAATATTGTGATAATTGAGTACTGGTAATATTTTCGTACATAGTTTACCGAATCTGAAACTGGGGTGCAAAAGTCATTGGAGATCCATGACTTGTTAATTTTGATGAAAGTTATTGTAGGTGGTCTACACTTTTAGGCAACAGCCAGATGTGCTAATCCATCAGGAGACAATCAGCAGCACTGAAGACACATTCTGAGAAAAAGTTGGCTGCCGGGCATGACAAAACCTTCAAGGCGTGACAGATGAGCTTAGGCCACTCTTCCATTCTTGAAGACCAAAATGCAAAAAGGTCCAAATTCCTCATGATGGCATTGATATTGAGCTTGAGATACTTCTGCACCATCCTCTCTAGTCATTAACAACATGTCAGACTTGTACGCTGCTCTACTGGTGCATGGGCTGGTCTAAAAAATGTGTGAAATGACTCACAGAAATTGCTTATGCCACTTACGTTGCTGACAATTTTTTGGGAGATGATTCCTTGACTTTCCCAAGGTGGGAAGTCTAGAACTGTGATTCCCCCTGTGTGCCTCACTGCTGTCTTGGGAAAAAAACACTCTTGAGACTGTCTACCAGCATGCTTTGATCCTCTAGCATGTGCGCGTCCCTATCCAGGTGGGGAAGCATCTGACAAAATTTAATCTAGTACCATGGAACTAACAGAGTAGCAATTCAGTAGTCAGCAATATTTCTAACCTTAAAAATACAGAAATCAAGTTGAAGATAGTGCAGCAAGATGGTGCTCATGCATCAGTCCATGGTATGTTGATGGCGAGGCAACACTCAAGGTTGTTTCCTCCATCCCCTCTCGCCAACCACGGACAACAGAGAAAGGATCGTTATCCTCTTCATCTTCTGACTGTTGCATGCCCATTACCTCCTCATCTTCCTCTATTTGTTCCTCGGCTGCTGCACCTTCATTATCAGTTTGTCTGGTACCATGAGCCCCCCTAAATAGCTGTAATCCACCCACCCATGGCAACCACCTGTGCGATGACAGTCCGAAACTTAGCAATATTGTTATCCCTCCCGGATCCTCCTCTGCGTCCACCTCTTCCTGTGGGTCCACCACCTCCTCCTGCAGTGTGATCCAGCATGTAGATGACCGGAATAGTGATGCTGATGACTTCATCTTAGTAACCATTTCAAAACTGTGCAAAAGGGTGCAGATGACCTTCATCTGTGCCCACTCCACAAGAGTGATTTGCACCACATCTGTACTGTGTTGGCCCAGGCAATGCAAAAGGACATACTGAACTAGGGGTCATCGCTGCTGCCACAGTCACTGCAACATATGCAGAGTGGATTTCCAACATGTCGGCACATCGCAAATCAAACGGTTAACTGGTAGGCAGAACGACCTCTGTAGCAATGCAAGTCAATGTCCTGCGATGTGCAATCGGCGGAAGTGAGCATACAGCGACCGGGTTTTCTGCAGCAGCGCATCCAGGCCAAGATAGTGGCGGAGAAAATGCTGTACCACCAGGTGGGGGCCATGAGCCATGCAAGGCACATGTGTGAGGTTGCCTCGGCATATGGTCGCCACCAGGTTCGCAACATTATCTCACATGGCCATCCCTGGCTCCAGGTTCAGTGGAGATAGCCATTGCTCTGTCTTGGCCTGGAGAGCTGTCCACAACTCTTGAGCTGTGTGACTGCAATTAGAGATGAGCGAATATGTTCTAAAAACGATCGTCAAACATAAATTCAGCACAAATATGGCACATTCGTATTTGTGATTGGAAACATGAGCAAATTTTTATAAAATCGGAAAAAATCAGTAACATTCATTAAATAGTGCAGGAAAATATTTGCTTTGCCGCTAAAGTATTTTGAGCACTTTGGCTAGGATAGTCGTGGTGTATGATGTGTGTGGAGCACATGTTTAATGAGGGTAGAGGGTAGGGAGAGCTCAGAAGAGCACGTGATTGTAAATTTTTTTTTCCCGAACATTATGTGTACACATTGCTCTAGCCAATCAGGGCGCAGGAAACATCCACATTGTCTTGACACAACAGCTTGTGTTATTGGCTGCTGAATTCACATGTCCCTCTCTATATAAAGAGCAGACATCTTGTTTTAGGGCCATTTTCTCACTAGCATAGTACAGAGAGGCTACTCTTGATGCTGGGCCTGAGTGCTGATAGATTTTAGCTAGTTAGCTAGGCGGTTGCTAATAAGTCAGATAGTTTAGATAGCTAATGTCCTGTGTGGCTGTGAAATCGACTTTCCAGCAGATTTTTTTTTGTGTCATTACTGAGGTCCACAGACAAAGACAGCAGGGCACATTTAATAGAAGTGTGTTATGCACTGCTTCTATTGTACTTCATGCATGAGTAGACCTTTCTAGATCCTATTTTTCCAGTTGCTAAATGTGATACAGCACTCCATATCCACCTTGTCATTTAGTGGCAGTGAAATTGTTCTGTGATTTAACCTGTTGTACAATAAACAAAAATATTTTTGGCAGTTGCTATCGTGATTCAGCACACCATATCTCAACTTGTCTTTTAGTGGGGGTGAAATTCAGCTGTCTGCAGAGCTCATACAGATAAAAAAAAAAAAAAAATTCTGTTACAAACATGATACATCATGTCATATCTCTCCTTGTCTTTTAGTGGCGATGACATTGTTCTATGATTTGAGCTCTTGCCCAGTGAAAAAAAAATGGGGGGCAGTTGCTAATGTGATTCAGCACTTCATATATCACCTTTTCATTTAGTGGCGGTGAAATTGTTTTGTATGCAGAGCCGTTGAACAGTAAAATAAAATATTTTTTCTGTGACAAACGTGATACCGCAGGCTAGATCATAGCTCGGAACATATCTTCTAGGTTATACAGGCCTCATCCACAGTAAAAAAAAAAGTCTTCTGTGACTAACCTCATTCAGTAGGGGAGATCTCAGTTTGAAATTGCTTGGAACACATCTTGTTTGTCATACAGGCCTCATCCACACTGAAAGAATTAATTCTTCTGTTACTAATGTGATACAATAGGGGAGGTCTCAGTTGAAAATTGTTTGGAGCATGTAGTCTATGCTATACGGGCCTCATCCACACAAAAAAAATTCTTCTGCTACTAACGTGCGCTCTGCTCACACCAGCATTGTGGGTTTGGTTGCTGCTGCCACCTCTGGTCCAGCTATAGCAATGTATGCTGGTCTGCAGCGAACGACTCCAGGGACTAAGTCCTCCTTTTGGTCCATTGAGCATGGCTGTTGGACGATCTCTCATTGGAGATCGGAGGTCACATGTTCAGGTCCTTCTCCAGCTATGATTGGACCATCAGGAAGGTCCCGGAAGGACGCTGCTATAAAATGTTTGCATGGCCACCCCGCCATGTGCTATGATAGACATTAGTTCTTATGTTTATAGTGGTGTGTGTGATGATGTATGAGACAGGTGAATGACTCATTATGAAACCCCTTCCCTTTGATACGCGTGTTAGTAGGGTTTAGAGGTTAGAGTCAGCACTTAGTACTGGTACTGCCTAGTGCCGCAGTGCATTCAGCTTACTCATCCGTCAGTGCCAATGGGTGCCAGTCAGCACAGGCATCACAGTACTGCATATGTTGCAGCGTCTGTCTGCACGGCGCCGTGCACATATAGTGTGCTTTCCAGCACTAAGCTCAGGTTGGTTAGTGGCAACCGCAAGTACAGATGCAGTTCACGCCCAGAGCGTAAAGCAAATGCTTGCTGCACCCTGTGACGTTTAAAAGGGCACAGCATTCCAGGGGGAACTTTCCCTGGCTCCACAGTAGCGGTTCCAGGCACTAGTGGGTCTAGAGGGGCACGCTTCTCATGTCTGAGAAGCAGTATCCTATGACCTCACACTAGCGCTCCTCTAGCTGTTGCCTGTGAGGTTTAGCAGGCTTCGGCATTGATTTCTGCGGACTCTGTGCAGTAACAGAGCCCGTTTCCTATCACACCGGCTCAGTAGTTACCCGCAGGTGTCAAGCGAGCACTTTACTACTCGCCGTCTGTTGTTGTATAGCAGCAGTATACCATCTCTGCACGGTGGACCCCGGGTTGTGATTGCACCTTTTCATAATTTATATTTGGTGCGATACACAAGCCCTAACATTAACAAAGGCTCAGGGACAGTCCTTGAAAGTAGCAGGAATCGATTTGCAATCTCCATGGTTTTCTCATGGTCAACTTTACGTGGCCTGTTCAAGAGTTGGAACTGCCAAAAATCTGTTCATCTTTGCACCGAAAAGGAAAAACCAAAAACGTTGTTTATCAAAAGGCTTTTGAATAAGTTGAAAATAAAATACTATAAATACTTAGGTAATTGTTTAGTTAATTTGTGTTACAAATCTGTAGTGTTGAATATATGATGTGAAATGTTTTTATGTGCAATATAATCATTATAATTTGTTATAACTAACCACAGTTATTTACTATGCCCGGGCAACGCCGGGCTCTTCAGCTAGTTGCATATATTTTTATCATTATATAAGTGGCTACTTTCAGTGCCATCAATTTTATAGTTTATCTTTATGCACAATAACAAATTATGTTGTGGTATATTGTGGTACCGTGTTAACCAGAAAAATCAATATGAATACTTTTATGCCCAATGAAGACAAAAAATATTCTTGGAGTAATACCTTTGTTGGCTAACCTGTAAATAATATATGTTTGCAAGCTTTCAGAGCACAGAGGCTCCTTTTTCAGGAAGGATTACAAAAGAATTAATAAAACAAAGGCTCAACATTGAAGAGATATTACAGCAGGACATTTGTTCATGAGGTGGGAGGGGTGATGCCTCCTAAAGATAAGTCAAAGAAATTAAATTAGGCATAAATAAGACGAATATTCCCACTTCCTCTCCATTTGTAACAAAATGCCTACCGTAATTTGATTTCTTTTGCTCACCTTTAGGAGGCATCAGCTCTCCCACCTCATGCTCCACTGTAATATCTATTAAATGTTTTGCATTTGTAATCCTGCCTCTGCTCTGTCAAGGGACATTAGCCATTGCTTCCTGTGAGTCTGTTTGTTGACCTTTGTTGTATGTTAATTTGTAGAATGCCTGCTGATTGTATATTGCGTCAGACTCTGCAATGTACTAATGCAGGACGCCGGGACATGCGCAGTAATGTAGGAAGCCGGGACATGCGCAGTATTGTTAGGGCCAGATTGGCTTTGAAGTTCCGGGAGGCAGATCCCCGCGTATGGAGGAGTGGTGGACACTATGACAACGGGGATGCCATTTACTGATTGGTAGAGGGTTTGTTTACATGTAACTGACACAGAAATGTATTTTGTTGATTGTGTTATATGTTTTGTACATATTAATGATCAGAATTAGCGGTTTGAAGCTAACAATGGGATTGTTACTCAGTGGGAATATTTTTAATTATAAGATGGGTTTTTTCTCCATGTGTTTGTAATAGTCTCTATGTCTGTATTGGATTGGTGTTTTGTTAATTGGGGGGTGGTACTTGTAATAAATAATGGTGGTTGAATCACTCTTGTACTGTGCTTGAAAAAGATCTTCGGATCAAAACGTCGCTACAAGAGGCAGAATAAATGTGAGATTTTTTCTTTACCACCGTTTGAGGCGCTGTCTTTTGGCTTATTGTTAAAGAACTTCTTCCGGGACGGACTCCCTGGTTTTAACGTGCATCTTAATGCTTGTCTTAAAGACTATGGCGGATATGAGGTGCAGTTTAACTTTGAGTTTTTTGAATTTCTGCGGTGTACTAGTCTGCACAACTTGGAGGACAAATATACATGCTAATTAAACAATCGAACAATGAGGGATTGCCTCCCTCCACTTTCCCCAGTTCTGTTGGACAATGCCCTGAATGGGTCCTGTGAGATATAAAAGGGGGCTGTCTCTATCCAGAGAGACTCTTCAGGACATAAGCCAAGAAACCATGGCTCCAATTGGTGGAATACAAATCTGCTCCACTGCCCATCACTGAATCCTCAAAGACATTTGGAGAAACCAGGTTGGGACAATCAGGTCTCCTGGGCATATACCTCAGTGTGTTTGGTCAGCTTCCTAAGCTTGCAGCTATCTCCTCTCTGTGGGTGCCCTCTAAAAGTGGGGGGCTACAGGTTGGATTAGTTGGCCATTGTTTCCCCAAAGTCACAGAGTTTCTAATCCCCGGTGAGTCAGTGGAATGGTGAGAGTGTCATTTGCACCATCGTGTGTACTTTCTGGGAATATACTATATGTTGTTGACTGTTGGTGATCAAACAAAGTATTGCTGTAGTGTGTTACCCTCATCCTGTGTTGTCTGAGTAGTATTCTGCCTACGTAGAAGGATTACAGGCATTCAGTGGGATGAGTACTGGCTCATGCGGTCTTTCTAAAGATAGTCAGCCCAGTGGACGAGAGCACCCACTGACCCTCATGTCTCCACAGCCATAATTTAGACTTTCTACATTAATACTATAGAAAAGTTTTCATTGTTTTTTTTTCTACTTTTATCTTCAGTAATGCAGGTTTCACTGTGTATCATCTGTCCTTTCTCTTTATGCGGCATGGTTTATTAATGTTTCGTCTTTATTTTATGTTATACACATCGACATTATTGCGATATACCTGTTAGAAAAGACCTTTTTAATTGCACATTTTTTATGTCTTTAAATAGCATAAAACAGTTTTTTTAACTTCCTTTAAGATCAAGCATATTCCAATTTTGAAACTGACGTTGCATAAAAATAGCAAATAAGCACATTGTCAGCTTTGCTGAATTGTTCATTGAGATAATGTAACATGGCAGCAGGAGCTGCTCTGATTTGTTTCGTGTTTGCATAAATATGAAACATTTTAAGTTGATAGCATTAATTTGAATTTAAATGCAGAGATCAGGATGGGCCTTCTGTGTTTAGTCAAGCATGGCTGCTGTTTGCTTTAAATTAAAATGGTTGCACACATAACTTTTAAAATAATTGTTGTACCACGTAGCTTTTCTAAAGTCTAATGTTTGTAATTACATGTTTAAGTAGGATTCGATAAGTACCAGGTTTTTTTATCATAAATAAGAGGTTTTAGAAAAAGTATTTTAGCTATGGGCATATAAAGAAAATGTAATATGTACACTTATATTTCTCATTTGTTTGTCATATACTACTAACATATTTCCAGGGATTACTTACTAATAATATGTTAGAAATGATATAAGTTATATGAAATAAAACTCATAGACTGGTGAGCTATAGTCAAGCACTACTAAATACAATACATTAATTTTCAACCTCTCAACGATTTGTTTTCTATTGGGAATTCAGTAGAGATGAGCAAATTCGGTGATCATGAGCAGAACCGAACATTGAAATATTCGCTCATTTCTAATCAACCCCCAGGCCCAGTGTCAGGAGCAGCCTCTCTGCGCTGTTATACTGAAAAAATGGCACTAAAACAAGATGTCGGCTCTTTATCTAAAGAAGGAAATGTGATTTCAGCAGCCAATGACACAAGCCATTGTGTCAGGACTTTGTGGATGTTTCCTGTGCCATGGTTGGCTAGCCGCAATGTGCACGCATAAAGTTAGGAAAAACAAAAATAAAATTACTGTTTACAAGAACACTGTGCCTCTGAGCTCTGCAAAACCCCTCCCCTCATCAAACACATGCCAAACACTCATGATACACCACCATTATTGTTACAAAAGTGCTGTAAATACTTTTGTGGCAACGCAAATATATTGTGGATGTTTCCTGCTCCCTAATTGGCTAGCTACAATGTACACACATAAAGTTAGAAAAAAAAGTTTACAAACACTTGTCTCCTCTGAGCTCTGCCCACCCCCTCCCCTCATACAACACATGCCCCACGCTCATCATACACCACTACTATCCTAGCCAAAGTGCTCAAAATACTTTAGTGGCACTTTTACCGAATTTTACTGATTTTTACCGATTTTCTGATAATTTGCTCCTGTTTCTGATGACGAATCCGAATGTGCCATATTTGTGCAGCATTTACATTTGGCGATTGTTTTTTGAACATATTCGCTCATCTCAAATTGACTTGGCAGTTTATTCACAAACAACCAGACATTCTACAAACTACCTCAGGAGAAGAATGACAAGCTTTACAGGACCTCCTCGATCTACTGGAAGAGAGTGCCACACACCCAGATAGGAGGCCCTTTCAACACAGAAATAAGTCGTTGGCTACTCCATCTTTCTCTCTTGTACCTGCTGTAAAAATTTTCTTTGAGTTAGTAAAAAGAGACATTGTTGGCTTTCCTACGGCCATTGCTGCCCCAAATAATCTTACTATCAGTGAAAGAAAAGCCCTTGTGTCCCTTAGGAATAACAACTCATTTCTCATCAAGGAGGCAGATAAAGGTGGAAACGTGGTACTTTAGCCTACCCACATGTACCTAGATGAGGCGCATAAGCAGCTTGATAACCCCAGTTTCTATATTAAGCTGCCTTCGGATCCTACCCCATTCTTCTCAGAAAAATTGCACAAATTGATTAATCAGGCAATGTCTCTTGTGATAATATCAGCTAGTGAGAATAAATTTATTTGAGTAGATAATCCAGTCACCCCACCTTTTATCTCTTGCCTAAGGTCCACAAGGACATCCACAAGCCACCTGGCCGACCCATTGTATCAAGCATCGGAAGTTTGTGCTAAAAGGTTTGTACCTACATTGATTTTTTTTTTCTGCAGCCAATTGCAGTGACTTTACCATCTTTTATCAGGGACTACTCTGATTTTATCCGGATTTGTCGGAATATTGACTTGCCGGTCCAAGCAATTTTAGTGACTTGTGATGTGGAGTCCTTGTACGCCAATTAATCATGTGAATGGAATACAGGCCTTCTTTTTGGATTGTCTTGACAATACCAACCATTTGCATGACTCTTTTCTCTTTGACCTTCTTAGTTTTGTTGAGCACAAGCCAAGACTCTGACAGAAAGATTCCATCAACGTGGCTATCCTATCAGAGTTCCAAAGAATTGCCGGCTTTTCAAAGGAAACTGTTGCGCAAAAATCGGACAGCAGTGCTGTGATTTATTTTCTTGCACACATTGACATCTATTGCAGGATGCAATACGATTACTGATTACAATCGCAGCATGCTGCGATTTTTTTCCAGTCCGAGCATGATCCGATCCAAGCTGAAAAAAAAAACGCAGATGAAGACACAATCATAGAATAATATTGGTCTGAATTCAATCCGATTTTTTTATCGGATTGCATTCATCCGATTTCATCGCAAGTGGGAATGAGCCCTTTGTCTCTTTCTTCACTGTGTACTTAAAAAATTTTTTTAAGCTTTCATACTGTCTTATAATTTAGCATGAACACATTCAGAAGCATCACCGTACGATCCCACTGCATGTTTTTCAGCACTTGAGAGATAGTGCATGACCTGGCACATTGCTGTTATTGGTCCAATACCTTAACCTCCTCCACCTACAGCTACTCATAAGCCTTGCCTCCTCTTCCCAGACCCTTTCATACCTTGATATCGCAGAATCCAATCCATTTTTGCAAAGAGTTGTTCAGGAATCAATGTTTGGTTAAAGTACAGGCCAATCTCAATGGCAACATGCAGCCTCCAGGTTGTCATTGGCTCAGAATAGTTTCTATTAGTAAATGTGCATTTTTCTTTATTTGATGTAACTGACTACAGATTTATTCTGCAGAAGGATAACAACCCCAAAGAAACAGCCAATGTCATGAAGAACCATCTTCAATGCAAAGAAGAGCAATGAGTCCTGGATGTTATCGTTTGGCCCCCCACAGAGCTCTGATCTCAAAATTAAGTCTATCTGGGATTACATCAAGTGACAGAAGGATTTATGCAAGCCTACTTCCACAGAAGATCTGTGGTTAACTCTTCAAGATGTTTGGAATAAATTCTCTGCAGAGCTCCTTCAAAAACCGTGTACAAGTTTACCTACAAGAATATGAAAATCACACCTGAAACCTGATAAAAAAGGGAGAAGTTGACTCAATCTTTGCATTGTTTGGCTTTTAGTGCTAAACTAAGCATGGAGAACAGAAAGTGTAAAAGAGAACTGTCTGAGGACTTGAGAAACAAAATTGTTGAACAATATCAATAATCTCAAGGTCACAAGTACATCACCAGAGATCTCGATGTTCCTTTGTCCATGGTGGCAACATAATCAAGAAGTTTGCAACCCATGTGTCATGCACGGTGAGGGAAAACCAAGTGTAACATAAAGGGAAATGGGGAAGGGGGCCCAGCAGGGGCTGGATGGCACTTTTCAGCCTGGGGGGCAATAACAAGGCTGTGGCCCTCAAGGCAGTGGCCCTCGAGTGCGATGGCCCACTTTTTCCCTGCTTATCTCTGGCCATTCAATTAAAGCAGCATAGATACAGTTGTGCCCAAAAGTATTGACACTCCTGCAATTCTGTCAGATAATACTCAGTTTCTTCCTGAAAATGATTGCAAACACAAATTCTTTGGTATTATTATCTTCATTTAATTTTTCTTAAATGAAAAAACACAACAAGAATTGTCCTAAAGCCAAATTGGATATAATTCCACACCAAACATAAAAAAGAGGGTGGACAAAAGTATTGGCACTGTTCGAAAAATCATGTGATGCTTCTCTAATTTGTGTAATTAACAGCACCTGTAACTTACCTGTGGCTTACTACAAAGATAAGGTAGCAGAACCGAGCTTACTACAGAGATTTGGAGAAGAACTGAGCTTACTACAGAAATATGGGAGCAGAACAGAGTTTACTACAGAGATAAGGAGCAGAACCAACTTACTACAGAGATATAGGAGCAAAACCGAGCTTACTATAGAGATATGGGATATATATAGTATATATAATGCGATGGTCCCGGTTCCCACTATAAATATAGTGCGATGGCCCCAGTTGCCCATATATATAGTATGATGACCCTAGTTCTCCCCACATATCTATTATGATGGCCCCAGTTCTCCTCACATACTGTATATATAGTATGACGGCCCCATTTCTCCCCTTATAAAGTATATAGTATGACGGCCCCAGTTATCCCCATATATATAGTATAATAAACCCCAGTTCTCATATATATATATATATATATATATATATATATATATATAGAAGGATGGCCTCAGTTCTCCATATTAAAAATAAAGAAATTTATACTCACCTCGTCCTGATTCCTGGCACTGCAGCCTCCATTTTCTCTTACGGTTCGCAGAGCGGCATGAGACAATAATGTAATCACGCTGCCTGCGTGAGCACACTGAAGTCTCAGGAAGCTGTGGTCTGCAGCTTATGAGACAGACCAGGGCTTGCACTAGGAATTTCGGGGTCCCATACTGGCAAAATTTTTGGGTTCCCTTGAGACTTCGCCCAGGTTCCACACCAGCTCTGCCTCCACCGTCCCACCACCCACTCTTGGAAAAACTCAACTCCACCACATCCTCACCGATCAGATATTAACAGTTCCCATTAAACACCAGATCACATTCATAACCAGCAGCTTCTGTTCCAGCCAAAATCATTTTTAAGCTGATACGACACGGTAGACTCTTCCGGCTGGGCCCTACTCTAAACTATTAAAAATAAATATATATTTATGTATTTTTCTTTAATGGAATGAGTCACATACATTTACATTTTTTTTAAACAACCATTAATACCACATACAAGGGACAAAAATTGTCAAACCATGACCAGACCACATATTAGCAGCACATAGTGACCGAATAATACCACATACAAAGAACAAATACCGCCACACCTTGGCCAGACCACATATTACCTCCACATAGTGACCGAATAATACCACATACAAGGAACAAATACCGCCGCACCATGGCAAGACTACATACTGTATTACCACCACATAGTGACTGAATAATACCACATAGAAAGAGCAAATACCGCCACACCTTGGCTAGACCACATAGTGACCAAATAATAACACATACAAGGAACAAATAGCGCCACACCATGACCAGACCACATATTACCACCACATAGTGACTGAATATTACAATACTGATCATTAATTTAAAAAAAAACAATACTAAGTGCCATTGTCTACAGGAACTCTGTATTTACTGTCAGTGTACAGGTAATACAGTGATCACTGATGACATTACACACAGGAACTCTGTATATTGTGTCAGTGTACAGGTAATACACGGATCACCAGTGACATTACACACAGCAGCTCTGTTTATAGTGTCAGTGTACAGGTAATACAGTGATTACTAGAGTTGAGCGACTTTTGGTTTTTTAGGGTCGCGTTTTGTTTCGTGAAACCCGACTTTTCCAAAAGTCGGGTCGAGCAAGATCGTCCGATTATAGGGAAAAGTCGGGGTCGTCCCGAAACACGAAACCCAATGTAAGTCAATGGGGAATAAAAGTCGGCAGTGAGAGGAGGACAGGAAACACACCAACAGTGCCCATTTGAATGCCAAAAGCATCAATTCTTCTTACTTAAGCTTGTCAACCTTAATTAACTTCATAATACAAGTAACGCACTGAAAAATGGGGGTTATTTGGCTACAGTTGTGGGGGGGAGGGCTGGCTCCAGGTTTTCATGTGCCCTGGGCGAAAGAGCGCCCCTTTAACACATACCACAACTCATCATGCTCCGATACGGCAGAGAAATAGCGGTATAGTACAATGAAAAATACTTCACTTTTTACAGCTCATGACAAGGCCCATCTATTTCTCCATACAGAATCATTGGTCCCATATAATGTTTGAAACAGTATATGATGAGCTCCACATAATGCTACAGTATATGTTGGTCCCCATGGATGAAGCTCCACTGTCTTATGGGCCCAAATAATGCTCCAAACATAATGGGCCCCATTTCTAATGCTCTAGTGTATAATGGGCCCTGTAAATGCTGCTCCAGTGTCTGATGTTCACCTTTGGAATGTTCCAGTGTATGGTGGGCCCCATATATCATTCTCCAGAGTGTAGTGCTCCCCAAAAATTGCTGTCCCAACATTGAAAACAATCAAATAAGTCTCCTCGCTAGGGAATCCCTGTACTAGTCTGGACTCCTCGTCGTTCCCATCTTCCATCTCACTGCACGCAGTATTTCAACCTTGCAAGTGCTGTGATCCTGAGAAAGCAGGGGGGGCCCACTCGTTGGCGACGGCACTGGCACAGGGCCCCTGATAGTATGGTGGTGTGTCTGATGGCGGGTGGGCCGAACCTGCACTTTCATCTGCATCTTCCTCTTTGTCACCGTGTAAGATGGAACTGTATATGGGAAGGGTAACCTGAGTTTCATCAGGGTCAGATTCAGGCCGTGTAGTGTGCGAGGGGAATGTAGTGGTCTGGGTCAATGTACCAGCAGATTCATCGAGCAGTGGCTGGGCATCAGTGCACTTGTGTCGCCCCCAGGAGTACGGTCGCCACAGTGGCATTACCTTCCTCCTAGAGAGTGTGATGTCATGCTTGGGAGCAACGAAGGATCTCTCTAGCAGGTTAACTGATTGGGCGGCGTTATTCCCATGAGTCATGACCCTCCAAACAGCGTTCATGAAGGCAAAGTGTTTGTTTTACGTGGGCAGTATGGTTGCAAAGCTGAACCTTAAAGGAATGTCCAGAAGGGCACCACCAGGAGTGGAGCATACGGTTTAATTCGACTCCACCTGGGAAACCTCAACCATGCAAGCTACAGAACAGATGCACACATTGCAAGCTTAATTCCGTTAACGAACGAGACTCCGTCATGCCCCGCGGTCCGAGTCCGGCTTACTAGAGGGACACGTGAGGCTCTGGCACATGAGATTGGCCAATAACTGGTGTGTCATGCCCTTACATGTCCGTGGCTGCATGTGCGCTACACTGAAAAGGCCAGCGTTTGTCGCTTACAGGTGCAGATAACCCGCTGAACAACGTTAGTGATGGGGATCCTGTGATTACAATTATTACCCGCAAATGATGATTTCCCAGTAAGTGCAGGTCAACCGCAGTTCCGGAATTAGGCCTAACCGTCATTCCTGAAAAAATGAAAAACTTACGTGTGCAAACCACAGGTGCTGTACCTTGCTTAACAGCTCGCCAGCCGTTCTCAGGCCCAGTATGGATTACACGTGATTGCACAAAGGTGAGAAAGGGTACCGTATCCCCGGATAACATGTATGGATAGCATAGTGTACACATTCAAAAGATACAGTGGGGCAAAAAAGTATTTAGTCAGTCAGCAATAGTGCAAGTTCCACCACTTAAAAAGATGAGAGGCGTCTGTAATTTACATCATAGGTAGACCTCAACTATGGGAGACAAACTGAGAAAAAAAAATCCAGAAAATCACATTGTCTGTTTTTTTTTCATTTTATTTGCATATTATGGTGGAAAATAAGTATTTGGTCAGAAACAAGCAATCAAGATTTCTGGCTCTCACAGACCTGTAACTTCTTCTTTAAGAGTCTCCTCTTTCCTCCACTCATTACCTGTAGTAATGGCACCTGTTTAAACTTGTTATCAGTATAAAAAGACACCTGTGCACACCCTCAAACAGTCTGACTCCAAACTCCACTATGGTGAAGACCAAAGAGCTGTCAAAGGACACCAGAAACAAAATTGTAGCCCTGCACCAGGCTGGGAAGACTGAATCTGCAATAGCCAACCAGCTTGGAGGGAAGAAATTAACTGTGGGAGCAATAATTAGAAAATGGAAGACATACAAGACCACTGATAATCTCCCTCGATCTGGTGCTCCACGCAAAATCCCACCCCGTGGGGTCAGAATAATCACAAGAACGGTGAGCAAAAATCCCAGAACCACGCGGGGGGACCTAGTGAATGAACTGCAGAGAGCTGGGACCAATGTAACAAGGCCTACCATAAGTAACACACTACGCCACCATGGACTCAGATCCTGCAGTGCCAGACGTGTCCCACTGCTTAAGCCTGTACATGTCCGGGCCCGTCTGAAGTTTGCTAGAGAGTATTTGGATGATCCAGAGGAGTTTTGGGAGAATGTCCTATGGTCTGATGAAACCAAACTGGAACTGTTTGGTAGAAACACAACTTGTCGTGTTTGGAGGAAAAAGAAAACTGAGTTGCATCCATCAAACACCATACCTACTGTAAAGCATGGTGGTGGAAACATCATGCTTTGGGGCTGTTTCTCTGCAAAGGGGCCAGGACGACTGATCCGGGTACATGAAAGAATGAATGGGGCCATGTATCGTGAGATTTTGAGTGCAAACCTCCTTCCATCAGCAAGGGCATTGATGATGAAACATGGCTGGGTCTTTCAACATGACAATGATCCAAAGCACACCGCCAGGGCAACGAAGGAGTGGCTTTGTAAGAAGCATTTCAAGGTCCTGGAGTGGCCTAGCCAGTCTCCAGATCTCAACCCTATAGAAAACCTTTGGAGGGAGTTGAAAGTCCGTGTTGCCAAGCGAAAAGCCAAAAACATCACTGCTCTAGAGGAGATCTGCATGGAGGAATGGGCCAACATACCAACAACAGTGTGTGGCAACCTTGTGAAGACTAACAGAAAACGTTTGACCTCTGTCATTGCCAACAAAGGATATATCACAAAGTATTGAGATGAAATTTTGTTTCTGACCAAATACTTATTTTCCACCATAATATGCAAATAAAATGAAAAAAAAACAGACAATGTGATTTTCTGGATTTTTTTTTCTCAGTTTGTCTCCCATAGTTGAGGTCTACCTATGATGTAAATTACAGACGCCTCTCATCTTTTTAAGTGGTGGAACTTGCACTATTGCTGACTGACTAAATACTTTTTTGCCCCACTGTATGTCTATACATCAGGAGGCAGGCTCAGACGGTGTTAGGCCCAGTATGGATTGCACGTGATTGCACAAAGGTGAGAAAGGGTTCCGTATCCCCAGATAACATGTATGGATAGCGTACACATTCAAAATATATGTCTATACATCAGGAGGCAGGCTCAGACGGTGTTAGGCCCAGTATGGATTGCACGTGATTGCACAAAGGTGAGAAAGGGTACCCTATCCCCAGATAACATGTATGGATAGCGTACACATTCAAAATATATGTCTATACATCAGGAGGCAGGCTCAGACGGTGTCAGGCCCAGTATGGATTGCACGTGATTGCACAAAGGTGAGAAAGGGTTCCGTATCCCCAGATAACATGTATGGATAGCGTGCACATTCAAAATATATGTCTATACATCAGGAGGCAGGCTCAGACGGTATCAGGCCCAGTATGGATTGCACGTGATTGCACAAAGGTGAGAAAGGGTACCGTATCCCCAGATAACATGTATGGATAGCGTACACATTCAAAATATATGTCTATACATCAGGAGGCAGGCTCAGACGGTGTTAGGCCCAGTATGGATTTGACGGCCCAGACTACACAGCGGAGGAGCAGGGAGAGGTAAAGATTGCAAATGCTGGGGCCCTGCCCAAGCAAGGGGGGCCCACTCGTGGGCGTCGGTACTGGCACTGTGCCCCTCATAGTACGGCGGTGTGTCTGACGGCGGGTGTGCACCACCACCGTCAGAGACACTTGATTGCACTATGAGGGACCCTGTGCCAGTGCCCGCGCCCAAGAGTCGGCCTACCCACCTGTCCAGGGCAACGGCACTCGCACGGTGTCGTGCGCTAGGTGGTGACCCCGGCCATGGGGGGGAGGCAGCACAGTTAGGGAGTTTTAGAAAGTGGCATATGTTGATGTTGGAAATTCAGCTGATGCAAAAGGTGAAATAGGTCAAGTCCCAGGAAGAGGTGGACCAAAGCAAGCCATTTTTCTGTCACCCTATGTGTCATCAGGGGAAGGTGGGACAAAATCCTTGGAAACCCATGCGTGGTTCATTTTAATGAAGGTTAGATCATCCACATTTTGGGTTGACAGACGGGTCCTTTTTTCTGTCAGGATTGATCCAGCTGCACTGAAGACTCTTTCCGATAGCACACTTGCAGCTGGGCAAGCAAGCTCCTGTAAGGCATATTGTGCCAATTCAGGCCAGGTGTCCAGTTTAGCGGCCCAATAGTCAAAGGGGAATGACCTGTGTGGGAGAACATCGATATGGGAGGAAAAGTAGTTTGTAACCATAGTTGACAACTGCTGTCTCCTGTCACTTTCCATCGATGCAGTATTACCAGTTGTGTGAGCGGTACTTGAAAAATCAGTCCACAACATTGTCATGAAACCCCTGTCTCCAACGCCACTTCTGCTGTGTGCACCACGAACACCTCTGCCAAGCTGACCCCGGCCCGTACGGCTCGTGTGAGAACCATCACCGCTGCTGTGTGCTGGGAATGCCTCAAGCAACCGATTTACCAGAGTTGCTTGTTTATTAGCCAATATTAGGTCAAGGTTCTCCTGTGGCATGATGTTTTGTAATTTGCCTTTATAGCGTGGATCCAGGATGCTGGCCAACCAGTAGTCGTCATCATTCATCATTTTGGCAATGCGGGGGTCCCTTTTTAGGATCTGCAAGGCATAATCTGACATGTGGGCCAATGTTTCTGGTGTCAATGATGCACTGCGAGTGCTGGTTGGAGGAGCACTTTCTGGCAAATCCACATCCCTCCAGTCACGCACAAACCCTGTACCAGACCTTGCCACGCCAACATTTTCACTTGCCCCACGAGATGCATCCTCCTCCCCTAAGTAATCATCCCCATCATCCTCCTCCTCCTCCTCTTCTTCCTCCACCTCGTCCAGGAGAGGTCCCTGAGCAGACAATGGCTGAATGTCATCAAGGATTCCCTCCTCCTCTTCCTCCTCATCAACATTGACTGCAGAAGCCTGCTCCTTAAGGTGCGTCAAAGTTTGCATGAGCAGACGCATAAGTGGGATGCTCATGCTTAGGATGGCGTCGTCTGCACTTACCAGCCGTGTGCATTCCTCAAAACACTGAAGGACTTTACAGAGGTCTTTCAGCTTCGACCACTGCACACCGGTCAACTCCATGTCTGCTCTCAAAGTGCCTGGCCGTGTATCCTCCCACAAATGCATTATGGCCTGCCTCTGCTCGCACAGCCGCTCCACCATGTGCAGGGTGGAGTTCCACCTTGTTGCAATGTCGATAATGAGGCGGTGGTTGGGAAGGTGGAGCAATCGCTGCAGCTTCTGCATACGAACGGAGTGTACAGGCGACCGGCGGATGTGCGCGCACAGTCTTCGCACCTTCTGGAGCAGGGCTGTTAACTCCGGATAATTTTTGAGGAAGCACTGCACCGCCAGGTTCAAGGTGTGAGCCAAGCAAGGTATGTGGCTGAGTTTTGAAAGGGCTATGGCTGACACAAAATTACGCCCGTTATCACTAACTACCTTGCCTGCCTCAAGATGTACACTGCCCAGCCATGACTCAGTTTGTCGCTGAAAGTACTCGGCCAGCACCTCGGCGGTGTGTCTGTCGCCCAAACACATCATCTGCAACACAGCCTGCTGACGCTTTCCACTAGCTGCTCGATATGGGGACACCTCGTGTGCAACAGTGGCAGCTGCAGATGGAGTGCTCGTACGACTGCGCTCTGTGGACGAGCTTTCGTTTCTGGAGGAGGAGGAGGGTCGAACGCCTACAGCCAACTGTTTCCTATACCGTGGGCTAGGCAGCACTGTCCCACCACCGCTGTCCCCTGTGGACCCTGCATCCACCACATTAACCCAGTGCGCAGTGATGGACACGTAACGGCCCTGGCCATGCCGACTGGACCATGCATCAGTTGTGAGGTGCACCTTTCCGCTCACTGACTGCTTGAGTGCATGGACAATGCGGTCTTTCACATGATGGTGGAGGGCTGGGATGGCTTTGCGAGAGAAGAAGTAGCGACTGGGTAGGTCATAGCGTGGTACTGCATAGGCCATGAGTTCGCGGAAAGCTGCGCTTTCCACCAACCGAAAGGGCATCATCTCAAACGAGATTAGTTTGGCAATGTGGGCGTTCAAACCCAGTGTACGCGGATGAGAGACTGAGTACTTTCTTGACCTACTCATAGTGTCTGGGAGGGTGAGCTGGACTTGAGAGCTGCATATGGTGGAAGTAGCGGTGGACAGGGCGGACTGAGAGATGGTTGATGATGGTGATGGAGTTGGTGTTCTTTCTGATGGCCTAGAATCAGTCTTTCGTTGACATAACAGTGGGATTCCCTGACTGCTGTGGCCTTGCAACGACACCTCAACATTTGCTGCTGTGCTAACCGGTGGGCTTACAGTGGGGGAAACAATGTAGCGTTGCTGACTACCTTCGTTGTGATCAGTTGCACATGAGGTTTGGTGTTGTGTCCACGCTTGCAAGTGCATGGTGGTTAAATGTCTAAGCATGCAACTGGTATTCAAATTTTTCAGATTTTTCCCTCGGCTAAAGGTCTTTGCGCACTTCTTACAGATAACCTTGGCCTGATCATTAGGATTTTGTTCAAAAAAGTGCCACACTGCACTCTTTCTACTATGGAAGACATTTTGCGTCCTTGCACGCTGTGCTATTTTGACTGTCTGGCCAAGCAGTCCAGCAACTTTTTGGCTTTTTGTAACCCATTTTGGACTGCTCCGTGCCTGCCAGATAACAGCTGTTACGATGTCGATGCCTGCGGCGGATGCTCCTCCTCCTCTTCTGAGCTATTGGCAGCGGCACCCTCTTCCCCCAATGGATGCCAATCTGGGTCAACACCTGGGTCATCCATCACCTCCTCTTCAATGTCATGTGCACCTTCCTCTGTGTCACCGTGTATGGTGGTATAGTGTGCGGGAAGGGGCACCTGAGTCTCAGCAGGGTCAGAATCTGGCTCTGTACACTGCGAGGACAATGTAGTGCTCTGAGTGAATGTACCAGCAGAATCATCCATCAGCAGCTGTGCATCAGTGCACTCCATGTCAGATTCATCTTGGCCTGGGTAATTCACCATTTCACTTGATAATCCAGGCATGGTATGTGAAAACAGCTCCATGGAGTAATCAGTAGTATGGCCTGCATCATCCTTCAATCTTGGTTGGGGTGAAGGACACAAGGAAAGGTGTGGTTCATGAACATGAGCCTCCAATGACGACTCAGTGCTTTTACTTTTTACAACTGAAGAAGAGGAGGCGATAGAGCTGGAGGCTGAGTCAGCAATGTAAGACAAAACTTTTTCCTGATGCTCTGGCTTTAAAAGCGGTTTGCCAACTCCTAGAAAACTAAGCCTTCGAAGCCTTATGGAGCCAGACGATGACGCAGGCTCAACACCTCCTGCATTCGGTCCTATTTTGCTCTTGCCACTACCATCAGATCCACCACCAACACCATCATTACCAGCTGCCAACCCCCGCCCAATTCCACGGCCTCTTCCACCAGCCTTCCTCATTTTTGGTAAAAATGTAGACAAAATCCAACAAACTATATAGTAATGTAAAACAAGGTACAAGGTGTCTATAGGACAGGGGAGATTTTGAATTTCTGCTCACACTAGTGGACACTGGACACTTTTGGATTGTGTGAGGCCCAATGAATATCTGAGCGCTATGTGACAGGCTCGATGGCACAGCTGTGACCAAAGTGACTAGAGGATAAGTGAGATTTTGAATTTCAGCAGACACTTGTGGACACTGGACACTTTTGGATTGTGTGAGGCCCAATGAATATCTGAGCGCTATGTGACAGGCTCGATGGCACAGCTGTGACAAAAGTGACTAGAGGATAAGTGAGATTTTGAATTTCAGCTGACACTTGTGGACACTGGACACTTTTGCATTGTGTGAGGCCCACTGATATCTGAGCGCTATGTCACAGGCTCGATGGCACAGCTGTGACAAAAGTGACGAGAGGATAAGGGAGATTTTGAATTTCTGCAGACACTTGTGGACACTGGACACTTTTGGATTGTGTGAGGCCCACTGATATCTGAGCGCTATGTCACAGGCTCGATGGCACAGCTGTGACAAAAGTGACGAGAGGATAAGGGAGATTTTGAATTTCTGCAGACACTTGTGGACACTGGACACTTTTGGATTGTGTGAGGCCCACTGATATCTGAGCGCTATGTCACAGGCTCGATGGCACAGCTGTGACAAAAGTGACGAGAGGATAAGTGAGATTTTGAATTTCAGCAGACACTTGTGGACACTGGACACTTTTGGATTGTGTGAGGCCCAATGAATATCTGAGCGCTATGTCACAGGCTCGATGGCACAGCTGTGACCAAAGTGACTAGAGGATAAGTGAGATTTTGAATTTCAGCAGACACTTGTGGACACTGGACACTTTTAGATTGTGTGAGGCCCAATGAATATCTGAGCGCTATGTAACAGGCTCGATGGCACAGCTGTGACCAAAGTGACTAGAGGATAAGTGAGATTTTGAATTTCAGCAGACACTTGTGGACACTGGACACTTTTGGATTGTGTGAGGCCCAATGAATATCTGAGCGCTATGTGACAGGCTCGATGGCACAGCTGTGACCAAAGTGACTAGAGCATAAGTGAGATTTTGAATTTCAGCAGACACTTGTGGACACTGGACACTTTTGGATTGTGTGAGGCCCAATGAATATCTGAGCGCTATGTGACAGGCTCGATGGCACAGCTGTGACCAAAGTGACTAGAGGATAAGTGAGATTTTGAATTTCAGCAGACACTTGTGGACACTGGACACTTTTGGATTGTGTGAGGCCCAATGAATATCTGAGCGCTATGTGACAGGCTCGATGGCACAGCTGTGACCAAAGTGACTAGAGGATAAGTGAGATTTTGAATTTCAGCACACACTTGTGGACACTGGACACTTTTGGATTGTGTGAGGCCCACTGATATCTGAGCGCTATGTCACAGGCTCGATGGCACAGCTGTGACAAAAGTGACGAGATGATAAGGGAGATTTTGAATTTCTGCAGACACTTGTGAACACTGGACAGTTTTGGATTGTGTGAGGCCCACTGATATCTGAGCGCTATGTCACAGGCTCGATGGCACAGCTGTGACAAAAGTGACGAGAGGATAAGAGAGATTTTGAATTTCTGCAGACACTTGTGGACACTGGACACTTTTGGATTGTGTGAGGCCCACTGATATCTGAGCGCTATGTCATAGGCTCGATGGCACAGCTGTGACAAAAGTGACGAGAGGATAAGGGAGATTTTGAATTTCTGCAGACACTTGTGGACACTGGACACTTTTGGATTGTGTGAGGCCCACTGAATATCTGAGCGCTATGTCACAGGCTCGATGGCACAGCTGTGACAAAAGTGACTAGAGGATAAGGGAGATTTTGAATTTCTGCAGACACTTGTGGACACTGGACACTTTTGGATTGTGTGAGGCCCACTGATATCTGAGCGCTATGTGACAGGCTCGATGGCACAGCTGTGACAAAAGTGACTAGAGGATAAGGGAGATTTTGAATTTCTGCAGACACTTGTGGACAGTGACACTGGACACTTTTGGATTGTGTGAGGCCCACTGATATCTGAGCGCTATGTCACAGGCTCGATGGCACAGCTGTGACAAAAGTGACTAGAGGATAAGGGAGATTGGATTGCTTTTAAAAAAGCAGTTTGCAGAGCAGTGGGTAAACAGCAATGCCAGCCTGTCAGGAAGCCTTAAAAGGCAGCCCAAAAAACAACACCACTGATACACCACAATATAGCCTCCCCTTGCACTGCACACACAGTGACTGGTGTGTTGTGCAGGCCAAATCGCTAGCAGCAGAAGCAGTTTTTTTGTCTTCTTCCCTGCCTAACGCTCTCCCTACAGAATCAGCAGCAACCTCTCCCTATACTGAGATCGGCAGAAGTAAGATGGCGGTCGGCTTGCACTCCCTTTTATACCCCCTGTGACGCCCACCAAAGCAAGCCAATCACTTGCATGCCCTTCTGAAAGATGGTGGTGACCCGTGCCTATGTCATCACGTTGCCCACAGTGTCCATGGCTCCTGATTGGCTGAAAAAGAGCGCAAAACAAACTTTTGAAACGCGACTTTGGCGCGTAAGTCGCCGACCTCGTGGCCGACCTCATCCTATTGTCAGGTTTCGTTTCGTGAAACCCGACTTTGCCAAAAGTCGGCGACTTTTGAAATTTTTCGACCCGTTTCGCTCATCCCTAGTGATTACCAATGACATTATGCACAGGAGCTCTGTATAAATTGTCAGTGTACAGGTAATACAGTGATCACCGATGAAAATGTACACAGGAGCTCTGTATATAGCGTCAGTGTACAAGTAATACAGTGATCATTACTGCCAGTGACATTATACATAGGAGCTCTGTATATAGTATACAGTGTATAGTGTCAGTGTACAGGTAACACACTGACTTACCAGTGACGTCTCTAGCTGAAGTTCTTCATCTTTGCTTTTCTTTTTCAACAAGCACAGAACACCATCACTTCTTCCAGCCAGGACTCGACCCTGCGTAAAATAACACAGTGACTAAAGCACCACTTCCAGAGCACATTCCCCACTTTTTCTGTTTCTTCTACACTACACATCTGAATGCAGACATGCACCCACAATCAATATATAATTGGTTATTCTGCTACCCATTATTCCAAATATAAATTATAATCCGCCACTGTGCACTCACTAACTATAAATAGCCACTTTCCCCATTTAATATATAAATTAATTAGCACCAGTACCCATTCCCCAAATTCATTACCAGGCACTTCATCCTCAACGCCCCCCACTATGTACCTCCCGCTCTAACCCTTCCCCCGATTAATTATATTTACATGCCCCTCCTGTCTCAATTCATTGTCATGTCTTTCTCTCCCACCCTCTATTCATCATCAACTGCTCTACCCTACATTCAATACATCATTTACTCCCCACTCTCAAAATTCATTATTTGTTCTCCCCATAGATCATCATTTGCTCTCCCCAGCCCCCACCTTGAATTCATCATTTGCTCTCCTCACCCCCCACCTTCAATTAAATTGCTGTGCCCCGTCACTCACACTGAATTCATCATTTGCAGTCCCCCGTCCTCTCCCCCACTTCATCATTTGCAGTCCCCCCACTTTAATTTGAAGTCCCCTTACTTCATCCATTGCAGTTCCCTATCACCCCCTCACTTCAACTGCAGTTCCCCTTCATCATTTGCAGCCCCCTATCCCCCTTCCATTTCATCATGTGCAGTCCCCCCTCACACTTCATCATGTGCAGTCCCCCTTACGTTCAACGCATTTCTGGTGACTTCGCACCCTTAGTCATGATTAAGGGTGCGAAGTCACCAGAAACGCGCTGAACGCAAGTTTTGTTTTTCTATGCTGGCCTTTTAACCTCACCTTGGAATGGACTAAGTGAATAAAAGGATTTATATTTTCACTACATCGTGGAGCTGGACATTCCTTTCTTCATTGCTCTAAATCAAACGCCCTGACACAGCGGTCTCGTGCTCCGATGTTGGGGTGCTGTTTCTGGTGAGCTGGATCTTTTCATTGAATTTAGCAGTCCCCCTTACCCCTCACTTCATGTGCCGCCCCACTCCCCCTATCATGTGCAGTCCCCCTTACCCACCAATTCATCATGTGCAGTCCCCCTTACCCCCAATTCATCATGTGCAGTTCCCCTTAACCCCCAATTCATCATGTGCATTCTCACTTACCCCTAATTCAACCTATACAGTCCCCTTAACCCCCATTTCATCATGTGCAGCCCCACTCCCCCCACTTCATCATGTGCAGTCGAACTCCCCCAACTTCATCATGTGCAGTCGAACTCCCCCAACTTCATCATGTGCAGCCCTACTCCCTCCATGCCATCATGTGCAGCCCCACTCACTCCCTCCATCATGTGTGGCCCCACTCACCCCCCTCCATCATGTGCGGCCCCACTCACCCCCCTCCATCATGTGCAGCCCCACTCACCCCCCTCCATCATGTGTGGCTCCACTCACTCCCCTCCATCATGTGCGGCCCCACTCACCCCCTCCATCATGTGCAGCCCCACTCACCCCCCTCCATCATGTGCGGCCCCACTAATCCCCCTCCATCATGTGCGGCCCCACTCACCCCCCTCTATCATGTGTGGCCCCACTCACCCCCTCCATCATGTGGCCCCACTCACCCCCCTCCATCATGTGCGGCTCAACTCACCCCCCTCCATCATGTGCGGCCCCAATCACCCCCTCCATCATGTGCGGCCCCACTCACCCCCCTCCATCATGTGCGGCCCCACTCACCCCCCATCATGTGCGGTCCCACTCACCCCCCTCCATCATGTGTGGCCCCACTTATCCCCCTCCATCATGTGCGACCCCACTCACCCCCCTCCATCATGTGTGGCCCCACTCACCCCCCTTCATGTGTGGCCCCATTCACCCCCCTCCATAATGTGTGGCCCCATTCACCCCCTCCATAATGTGCGGCCCCATTCACCCCCCTCCATAATGTGTGGCCCCACTCACTCCCCATTCATCATTTGCAGCCCCCGCACCCAATCACACATTTAATTCATTTCATAAAGAAAAAAAAGTTTGCCATACTTACCTCACAGCAAGCCGCCCACTCCCCAGCAGCGCCTGCCTCTCTGCTGCTTCCAGGCTCCGGACTCAGGTACATGTCGGCGCGTGCGATGACGTAATCGCGCACGCCTGACCTGGAAGTGGAGAGGGAGGGAGCGGGATGGCGGGCAGCGGGAGCTGTGCAGCCATCAAGGTGACGGCGGTGCACAGCTCCCGGCCGGCGGCCGGCATGAGATGCGGTGAGGCGGCGGCTGTATCTGCTGCCGGCCGCGTCACAGTACAGCGGGCACGGCCGTGCACAATTTGTTGTGCAGCCGGCCGTGTAGAGGTGCTGGGGGAGTGGCCCAGGGGGCACTTGCCTCCCTGCCACCCGGCCCAGCCCGCCCCTGGGGCCCAGACACTAAGTAAGTGATATGGAGACCCCTAGGCTAGATTTAATCTTTCCCTTGAACTCTTACCGAGTCCCTATATTGGTTCCTCACCAATCGCCGAGCCAGAACCTGAGGCCCTGAATCTCCCTGGGGCCTAGTCCTGAATAGGGAACGGGAGGGAGATGCGCGCTTGGCAGTCTCCGCTAAACTAAAGATGGTAAGGTGAGACAAACAGGGGAACACTTAGCTGAATCGCCAGATGCGGACACCAGAAGAGGGATTCCAGACACCAAAGTGGCGCACTCTGAGACGTCCAACACTCTAGCAAGCAGAAGTGGAAATGAAGCTATTACCCACACTGGGTCACAGCTGAGCCACTAACTAAATAGATCCAAACTTCTCAGGGTAGGAGGAGGTCGACGCTGGGTACTAGAGGCAGATGGTTCAGGGTGTAGTCTGTATGGACAGGCGATAAGACCATCTGAGGCCTGACGCAGGATGATAGCCTGTCACTTCCGAAGTGCAGGCCTCTTTAAACACAAAAAATTTGTCCCTGCCTCCTGAAAATCTGTCAAGGAGAGCAATCTTAGGTTCAGGCTGACCCGGCCCAGCAGCAGAGGCCCCAACACTGGTGACCTGCAGCTGATGCTGCTGCAGAACCTCCCGACGAAGATCAGTCACTTCCAGAGACAGACAGCGTAGTCGCTCAGCCAACTCAGTGACTGCATCCATCTCCAAAGGCAGAGAGAGTAAAAAAAATACCCCAATCAAAAAAACACAAAACTAACAGAACATATGCACAAATGAACCACGTGTCAGTTTTTTTTTTCTCTAAACAGTGCGACGGGTAATAATGTCACGCACGGTGAGGGAAAACCAAGCGTAACATAAAGGGAAATGGGGAAGGGGGCCCAGACACTAAGGAAGGGATATGGAGACCCCTAGGCTAGATCTAATCTCTCCCTAGAACTCCTACCGAGTCCCAATATTGGTTCCTTACCAATCGCCGAGCCGGAACCTGAGGCCCTGAATCTCCCTGGGGCCTAGTCCTGAATAGGGAATAGGAGGGAGATGTGCGCTAGGCAGTCTCCGCTAAACTAAAGACGGTAAGGTGAGACAAACAGGGGAACACTTAGCTGAATCGCCACATACAGATACCAGAAGAGGGATTCCAGACACCAAGCTGGAGCACTCTGATAAAGTCCAATACTCAAGCAAGCAGAAGTGGAAATAAAGCTATTACCCACACTGGGTCACAACTGAGCCACTAACTAAATAGATCCAAACTTCTCAGGGCAGGAGGAGGTTGACGATGGGTCCTAGAGGCAGATGGTTCAGGGAGTAGTCTGTATGGACAGGCGCTCAGACCTTCTGAGGCCTGACGCAGGATGATAGCCTGTCACCTCCGAAGCGTTCGCGACACCATGGCACTATAGCTAATCTCCTTGGACATGGGTAGCAGAGAAAATTTGTTAAAAGGCTGCAACGCTGGATAGTCTGAATGGTGAATAAACAGCTCAGATCAATATATATACATGCACAGTATATCACAAAAGTGAGTACACCTCTCATGTTTTTGTAAATATTTTATTATATCTTTTCATGGGACGACACTGAAGATATGATACTTTGACACAATGTAAAGTAGTCAGTGTACAGCATATATAACAGTGTAAATTTGGTGTACCCTCTAAATAACTCAACAAACAGCTATAACTACCTACACCGATAGCAGCAAAAATGAGTACACCTGTAAGAGAAATTGGCCAAATTGTGCCAAATTAGCCATTTGTCATACCTGGTGTCATGTAACTCACTAGTATTGCATGGTCTCATGTGTGAATGGGGAGCATGTGTGTAAAATTTAGTGTTATCGCTCTCACACACTCTCATACTGGTCACTGGAAGTTCAATATCACACCTCATGGCAAATACCTCTCTGAGGATCTGGAAAAAAGAATTTTTGCTCTACATGAAGATGGCCTAGGCAATAAGAATATTGCCAAAATCATGAAATTGAGCTGCAGCACAGTGGCCAAGACTATACAGCGATTTACAAGACAGGTTCAGCTCAGAACAGGCCTCGCCATGGTCAACCAAAGAAGTTGGATGCACGTGGACAGCATCATATCCAGAGGTTGTCATTTGAAATTAGACATGTCGTTGCTGCCAGCACTGCTGCAGAGGTTAAAGTGGTGGTGGGGTCAGCCTGTCAGTGCTCAAACCATATGCCACACACTGCATCAAATTGGTCTGCATGGCTTTTGTCCCTGAAGGAAGTGTTTTCTAAGGCCGGGATCACACATGCGAGAAACATGGCCGAGTCTCGCATGTTAATACCCAGCACTGCCGCCGGCACTCAGGAGCAGAGCGTGTGGCTGCATAGCAATACATGCAGCCACACGCTCCACTCCCAAGTGCCGGAGGCAGTGCCGGCTATTAACATGTGAGACTCGGCCGTGTTTCTCACATGTGTGATCCTGGCCTAAAGATGATGCACAAAAAATCCTGCAAACAGTTTGCTGAAATCAAGCAGACTTAAGGGCCTGTCACACTAAGTGATATCGCTAGCAATATCGCTGAAACGTCACTGGTTTTTGTGACGTAGCAGCGATATTGCTAGCGATATCGCTATGTCTAATACTTACCTCCGACCGGCTCCCCCGCTGGTTATCGCTGATCGCGCAAGAACGTCCTGGACCATTTCTGGTTGTCAGCTTCCTGCTGGGCTTCCTGTGGCGCCGACGAGCAATGTGTGGACGCGGGCAGGAGGACGTCAGGATCGCCTCGTCTGACAGGTAAGTAGCGACCCCCGACCCCAGCGATGTCGCTGGTGAGATCTGCCTGTGTGGCAGCTCACTAGCGACCACTTAAGCGGGAGTCACACACACCAATCTTGCTAGCGAGATCGCTGCTGAGTCACTGCCGGTATCGCTGATCACTGCAAGAAACCTCTGGACATATTTTTGGTCGCTGGTCTCCCGCTGGCCAGCAGAGCATCGCAGCAGTGATCCTTTGCACGAATGACCGCGAGACTTCGCGCTCCCGCGAGACCGTGACGTCTCGCGGTCATTCTCGCAAAGGATCACTGGGACCGGAGCGTGGAGAGAGGATGGCTGCGCGGGATGTCGGATGGTGAGAATAACTATATTTTTTATTTTGATTCTATTTTTTACAGCGATGCAAGCGATGCCGGGCACTCGGCATCGCTGTGCTGATCGCTGGTGAAGCTGTCTGTGTGACAGCTCACCAGCGATCACATAGCGACTTACCAGCGATCCTGACACCTTGATATCGGTGTCGGTATCGCTGGTAAGTCACTATGTGTGACTCCAGCTTTAGCGATGCACCAGCGATCCTGACCGCGTCATATCGCTGGTTGGGATCACTGGTGCATCGCTAAGTGTGACAGTAGCTTAAAGCCATGGATTACTGGGACCATGTCCTGTGGTCTGATAAGACCAAGATAAACTGATTTGATTCAGAAGGTGTCAACCAGATGAGGAGTACAAAGTGTTGTCCCATGAAAAGATATAATCAAACATTTACAAAAAAGGGTGTACTCACTTTTGTGATATACTGTATATATATATATATTACTGTATATATTATAGCATTAAAGGGTTTATTTTGATGCTATCTCAACAGTTAATTAAGATTGAAATTACATGAACACATTTAAAGCAATGCATTCTCCTTCAAAGACTGAAGTTGTTATAAAAATGCTACATAAAATGCTTCTTTCTAGGTCATGAAACTTATTTTTTCACTAATGTACCATGTCTGCATTAGCATAAATATTAGAAGCAAATTTTCAGTCATGCTATTAATTTTTAAAACTAGACAGAAATACCGGTATGCTTCAGAATAAAATATGACTTTGAGGACTACATCGCATGCATTATATGAAATAATAAAACAACCTGACCTTACCTTTACATACCTATTTTTCAAGAACAAGTACATTTTTTTAATACAGGAAGTAATATCAGTAATCATACATGAATAAAGGCTATCTGTCCAGTAAAGTCACAAGGGTGTCAAGTCCCCCTGGAAGACCTGGAGTTTGACAGTCACGTGGTGTAATAAATCACAAGCCTTCTTTAGAGATGGTGCTATTTGTGTCCCATATTAAATTGATTTAGTTTATTCTGGTGCTGAAGAGGTTAATGACTCTTTCTATGCTGGTCAGAAACATGTAGCTCCATTTTAACTGCTTCTGATCTGGTCATTGCCTCTTCATATACAGTATAAACTGGTCAGACCTTCTTGTGCCTGTCCATGAAAGATTCATCTAACTGTGTTGTGTGCTAAAGCTAAGTGGTTGGAGTGGATTTGTTATAGCAGTGTTCTGTGGGTTGCTGTAGTAAGTGTGTGTTTATCTACTGGTCCCTGTCCCCATTCCTCCCTGTCCCCATCCTTCTCCCTATTGTTGGTTAGTCCTTTTGTATGACAGAGGTTTTCTGTTTTCCCTCTATTGTCTTTGTGTCTTGCTTATGTTACATTTCTGTCCCATGCCTCATGGGTTGGGTGAGGGGACGGATCAGGGTTTAACAGGAGCATAGTAAGGTCAAAGACTCGGGCCACTCTACCATCAGCAGTACTCCCAGGATAGAGATAGTTAAGATCCCAGTTCAAGGGACAGTTTGAGGCTCCCTTTCCTTACAGAAGATGTCACAGCGTGACAAGTAATCAGCTTTACTTGGAATTATTTTTAAGGAGGACGTATCACAAAAAATTACTCATGCCTTTTTTATTTTAATATATAACTTTTTAAAACTACACTAAATTCTAAATATAACTTATTAAAAATTCTGCAGGGAAAGGGCTTTTATTGTTATGGGAATAATATGCACATTTTGTGCTAATTAGACTATCAGTAAAAAGTCTCCGCCATTTCCCCACATATATAGCGGCGCTACGTCACTCCACAGCACTGAAGTGAGGTATCTGTTTTGAGCAGCATAGTCTTGCTGCTCAAAGCTGATACCATCTTCAGTAATGTGGAGTGAGAGCATGTGGCTCCTGAAGATAGAGTGCTGCTTTATTAGAAGACTTTTCCTTGACTGTCTGCAGCTTCACTGCATCTACCATTGTCATACTAATCTGATATAAATGTGACATCGCTGTAATCATTCTGACCCAAACAAAAAAGCTGCCGTATCAATTTTGCCACATGTGGAACAGCATAAAAAAAACAATTCCTGAATTGCTGGATTTTGTTCAAAATATCAAAAAATGTTATGTAAATGAAAATGGTACTAATATAAATGTCAGCTTGTCTCTCAAAAAACAGCCCTTACATGACTCTGTCAGCAGCAATATGGAAAAATAATAGCTATCAAATATGGTGATTCAAACAATTGTTTTTGCAAAAAAAGTTGTTTAGTGTGTGACAGCAACCAAACATAAAAAACAATATAAATCTGGAATCGCAATATCACACCAAACCAAAGAACAAAGTTGTCACTTTGTCACTTAGGCCAGGGTCACACTTGCGAGAAACTCGAAGGAGTCTCACATCTCAATACCAGGCACTGCCGCTGGCACTCGGGACTGGAGCACTCAGCTGCATAGAAATACATGCAGCCACACACTCCGGTTCCGAGTGCCGGCGTCAGTGCCAGGTATTGAGATGCAAGGCTCGTGCGAGTTTCTCGCAAGTGTGACTCCGGCCTTATACTGCATGAGGAAGGAGTGGAAAAAAAATTACCTTCTATTGATTTGTTATTTCTGTCTCCCAAAGAACGCAGTAAGGGCTCATGCTCACTTGTGATGAAATCGGACAAATTCAATCTGATAAAAAATCAGATTGAATTCATACCAATGTTAATCTATGACAGTGTCTTCATTTGCTTTTTTTTTCCAGCTCAGATCGGATCAAGATTGGGCTGGAAAAAAATCGCAGCATGCTGCGAATGTAATCGCAAATCGGATTGCATTAGATCGCATCCCGCAATAGAAGTCAAAGGGTGTGATAAAAAAATCACACAGCACTTTGAAAAGCAGGCAATTCATATGCAGCTATACAGTAAAATCACACTGACAGGTTAAAATAGAAAAGATAGAATATATGTATGCACATAGAATAGGTGTAAAAAAAATATATATATATATATTTACACATATATATGTCAGTGACATATATTATATATATATATTTAATAGACATATAGATAGTAGAATAGCCAATAATTCTCAGGCTGGTAAAGGGCCAAGGATATTGTCCCTCCAACCTAAAAATGGCAGCTGGCAGCCACAACAGAAAAGGCGCATCTATTAGATGAGCCAATTCTGATGGTTTGCCTGGTCCTGCCTTCTTGCCCTGTGGCTGTGGCAAGTGGGGTTCATATTTGTGGGGTTGATGTTACCTTTGTATTGTCTGGTGACATCAAGACCACAGCTTAGTAATGAAGAGGAGTTCTTGGTGAAATTCGTGTTCGGTGTCCATTTCTGAGTAGTACGTATTCGGAATGGAAGCCAAACTTTAGTGTTCGGGCTCGCCCATCTCTAACAGTAATTCTTATGATTTACAATGAACATACAGTGGTGTGAAAAAGTGAATGCCCCTTCCTGAATTTTAATTCTTTTGCGAATTTGTCACACTTAAATGTTTTCAGATCATCTAACAAATTGAAATATTAGGCAAAGAGAACACAAGTAAGCACAAAATACAGTTTTTAAATGAAGGTCTTTATTATTAGGGGAAAAATAAATCCAAAACTATATGGCAATGTGTAAAAAAAAGTGATTCCCCCAAAAACATGAATTAACTATGGTTTATTACATCCTTGTGAGTTCAAATTCCCTAGCCACACCAAAGCCTGATTACTGCCACATCTGTTCTCAATTATGAGATCACTTAGACACAACTGCTTGACACAGTGAAGTAGACCAAAAGATCCTCAAAAGCCAGACATCATGTCGTGACCCAAAGAAATTCTGGATCAAATGAGAAATAAAGTAATTGGGATCTATCAGTCTGGAAAAGGTTATAAAGCCATTTCTAATGCTCTGGGATTCCAGCCTACCACAGTGAGAACCATTATCCACAAATGGCAAAAACATGTAGCAGTGGTGAACTTCCCCAGGAGTGGCCAGCTGACCAAAATTACTACAAGAGCGCAGCAATGATTCATCCAAAAGGTAACAAAAGACCCTAAAGTAGCATCCAAAGAACCGCAGGTCTCACTTGCTTCAGTTAATGTCAGTGTTCATGACTCCACCATGAGAAAGAGTCTGGACAAAAATGGCCAGTATGGCAGAGTTCCTAGACTAAAATCACTGCTGAGCAATAAAAGCATAAAGGATCATCTCTGTTTTTCTATAAAACATCATGATGATACCCAAGACTTTTGGGAGAATACTCTGTGGACTGACAAAACAAAGTTTAACATTTTGGAAGTTGTATGTCCTATTACATTGGGCGTAGAAGTAACACAGCATTTGAGAAAAGGAACATCATACCAAGAGTAAAATATGGTGGTGGTAATGTGATGGTCTGGGGCTGATTTGCTTTGCTGATTTAGGACCTGGAAGATTTGCAGTGGTAAATGTAACTATGATTTCTGCTTTCTACCAAAAAATCCTGAAGGAGCGTACATCCATCTGTTCTTGACCTCAAGCTGAAGCGCACTTGGGTTATGCAGCAGGATAATAATCCAAAAACCACAAGCAAGTTCACCTCTGAATAGTTTAATAAAAGCAAAATTAACACTTTGGAGTGGCCTAGTAAAAGTCATGACCTTAATCTGATTGAGATGCTGTGGCATGACCTTAAAAAGGCGGTTCATGCTCGTAAACTCTCCAATGTAGCTGAATTACAACAATTATGCAAAGGTGAGTGGGCCAAAATTCCTCCAAAGTGTTGTAAAATGCTCATTGCCAGTCATTGCAAACGTTGTATTGTATTTGTTGCTGCTAAAGGTGGCCGAAACAGTTATTCAGTTTATAGGGCATTCATTTGCTCACAAAGGGCCTTGTAGGTTTGGATTTCTTTTTCCCTTAATGTTAAAGACATTCATCTAAAAACTGCATTTTGTGTTTACTTGTATTATCTTTGTCTAATATTTGAATTTATTTGGTAATCTGAAACATTTAAGTGTGACAAACATGCAAAAGAATAGGAAATCAGGAAGGGGACAAACACTTTTTCAGAACATTATATTAAGTGAAAATTAATCCATGCTTATTTCAATTTAATTTTGTTTTATTTCATAGTCATTTTGTAACATATTTAGAATTCATTTTGCTGACATCTTGTATTCTGTACTTAACATGCTTTATATTGTGAATGGTTTCTGGGAGATATAATAATTTGCATGAAAGGCTTTCTTCAATTTTCCAAATGTCATCTTTACTGAAGTCTGTCCTTAACACAAGAAGAGAAAACAAGTTAGATAAGAATACTTTTTGAAATATGACAAAATAATTTGTAGTTGACTTCAAAGTTGTTGACAAATGACACCAATTTACTTGATGACTTTCTTGACCAGGAAAATGGCATGCAGCAAAGGTGCTGCAAAATACACTAAGCTTAGATTCAGATACAAGTGAGAGAGATAACATATAGATCCCTAAAACATCACCATGAGCAAATTAATGGATCATATTTTCAAAACTTCAAACTCTTAAAAAAATAAATTACATAATACTGTGTCTGTATATATACACATATACTGTATACATGTAGACACCACTTTCTAATTACTGTAGTCAGTAGAAACTAGAAGAGATCCGGTAGTATTAAAAACCAAATATTTACTAATAATCCATTAAAATACCATCACAAAAACAGTTAAAAAAACTGAAGCTGTCTCACTATGAGAGACACCACTAAGAATCAAAAAACACAATGATCCATGACCGGAAGAAGTCAGCGGTGAAACATGTGTTGGGGGTGGGGAGCTGCCACTTGTATGATCTCCAGGTAGTAATATAATAGTTGTATACGTTTCTTGGCTGCATAAATCCTTCCTTTTTCACTGATAAGCTCTTAATTCATTTGTAGCAATAGGGGATTTTTTGTGCCAGGTAGTTTTACTATTTTGATATACTTGACATTTATTGCCTACAGGCTGATATATCTGGTTTAACCCCTTAGTGACGGAGCTACTTTGCAGTTTAATGACCAGACCAATTTTTACAATTCTGACCACTGTCATTTTTTGAGGTTATAACTCTGGAACACTTTAACGGATCCCACTGATTCTGAGTCTGTTTTTTCATGACATATTTCACTTCATGTTAGTGGTAAAATTTCTTCAATATGACTTGCGTTTATTTATGAAAAAAACAGAAATATGGTGAACATTTTTAAAATTTTGCAATTTTCAAACTTTTAATTTTTATTCCCTTAAATCAGAGAGATATGTCACAAAAATACATAATAAATAACATTTCCCACATATCTGCTTTACATCAGCACAATTTTGGAAACAAAATTTTTTTTGTTAGGAAGTTATAAGTTGACCAGCGATTTCTCATTTTTACAACAAAATTTACAAAACCATTTTTTTAGGGACCACACATTTGAAGTCACTTTGAGGGGTGTACATGATAGAAAATACACATAAGTGACATCATTCTAAAAACTGCACCCCTCAAGGTGCTCAAAACCACATTCAAGATGTTTATTAACTCTTTACATGCTTCACAGGTACGCAAGCAATGTGGAAGAAAAAATTAACATTTAACTTTTTTTGCAAACATTTTACTTCAGAACAAATTTATTTTTATTTTCACAAGTGTAAAAAAGAAAGTGAACAACAAAATTTTTTGTGCAATTTCTCCTAAATACGCAGATACCCCATATGTGGGGGTAAACCACTGTTTGGCCGCACAGCAGGGCTTGGAACGGAAGGAGTGCCGTTTGACTTTTTCAATGCAGAATTGGCTGGAATTGAGATCGGACACCATGTTGCGTTTGCAGAGCCCCTGATGTGCCTAAACAGTGTGAACCCCCAACAAGTGACCACATTTGGAAACTAGATCGCATAAGGAGCTTACCTAGATGTGTGGTGAGCACTTTGAACCTCCAAGTGCTTCACAGAAGTTTATAGCGTTGAGCCGTGAAAATAAAAAATCATTTTTTTCCTCAAAAATGATTTTTCGCCCCCAAATTCTTATTTTTACAAGGGTAACAGGAGAAATTAGACCACCAAAGTTGTTGTGCAATTTGTCCAGCATACGCCTATACCCAATTTGTGGGGATAAAACACTGTTTGGGCGCACGGCAGAGCTCAGAAGAGAAGGAGCGCCGTTTGACTTTTTCAATGCAGAATTGGCTGGAATTGAGATTGGACACCATGTCGTGTTTGGAGAGCCCCTGATGTGCCTAAACAGTGAAAAAACCTCAAAAAAAACACAAATGACACCATTTTGGAATCTAGACCCCATAATGAACTTATCTAGATGTATGTTGAGCACTTTGAATCCCCAAGTGCTTCAGAGCAGTTTATAACGCAGAGCAGTGCAAATAAAAAATAATTTTTCTTTAAAAAATTATTTTTTAGCCCACTATTTTTTATTTTCACAAGGCTAACAGGAGTAATTGGACCACAAAAGTTGTTGTGCAATTTGTCCTGAGTACACTGATACCCCATATGTGGGGGAACCACTGTTTGGGCTCATGGGAGAGCTCGGAAGGGAAGGAGCGCTATTTTGGGAAGCAGACTTTGATGGAATGTTCTGGGGGTGTCATGTTGCATTTCCAGAGCCTCTGATGTGCCTAAACAGTAGACCCCCCAAGGATCTTATCTAGATGTGTGGTGAGCACTTTGAACCCCCAAGGGCTTCACAGAAGTTTATAATGCAGAGCCATGAAAATAAAAAAAATCTTTTTTTCCACAAGAGATTTTTTTAGCCTCCAATTTTTTTATTTTCTCAAGAGTAACAGGAGAAATTACACCCCCAAAGTTGGTAAATAGTGGAAACCCCTCAATTCTAGCTCCAACCCTAACCCCAACGCACTCCTAACCCTAATCCCAACCCTAACCCTAATCCTAACCCTAATCCCAACCCTAATCCCAATCCTTAACCCTAATCCCAACCCTAATCCTAACCCTAATTCGAACCCTAACCCTAAGTCTAACCCTAACCCTAATTCTAACCCTAACCCTAATTCCAACCCTATCCCTAATTCTAACCCTTACCCTAATTCCAACCCTAACCCTAATTCTAACCTCAACCCTAATTCTAACCCTAACCCTAATTCTAACCCTAACCCTAATGTAAAAATGAAAATAAATATATTTTCTTTACTTCATTGTATCTCCCTAACTAAAGGGGTGATAAGGGGGGGGCTTACTTTTTTTTAGTTTGATCACTGTTATAGGGATTATCACAGTGATCAAAATGTACATTGAATGAATGAATGGAATCGGCCGGCCGGCAGATATGACTGGTGCACTGCGCATGCGTCTGCCATTTTCTTCCCGGACCAAGATGGCGGCGCCTATTGGAGGAATCAGGAGGGCCTAAGGACCATTGGGAGGTATCGGGGGGATCGGGGACCCTATTTCTCTCTCCTCTGATGTGCGATCACATCAGAGGAGAGAGAAAGTGAAAGGCAAATTGCTGCTTTTTTTTGCAGTTGCCGTTATACGGTTAATAACGGCGATCGCAAAAGCGAGGTCGGTAAAAACAGACCCGAATCATGTTCTCTGAGGTCTCGGATACCCCCAGCAGCCGAGACCCCCCAGAGAAAATCTGACTCTGGGGGGCACTATCCACTTTTTCCACTGCACCGTTAATTAACAGTGCTGTGGTTTAAGTACCCTTAGCTACCGCCACTAAAAGGCATACTGGCGGTCATCAAGGGGTTAACCATTCACATTATTTTTTGCTTGCCACAAGATATGGAAATAGTGTTATCTTTTTACAGCTTTAAAAGTTTAAATGCATGAATACAGTATATATATAAATATATATATATATATATATATATATATAGATAGATACCTTTTCCCTCTTTTGTACTGTTGAAAGATTCCTCCTGACTGCATACTGTCTTAAAGTTCTCAACATCGGTGGTAAATGGTAATACGCATAGAATTTAGGCAGGCGTGTAAATAATGCTGCAAAGTAAGAATGCTTTCAAAAATTGAGTTTTTTTATACATATCAATGAAAAAAAGTTTTAAATAAACGAAGAGAAATCTAAATCAAATCAATATTTTGGTGTGATCACTAGGATGAGCGACTTTGCCTTTTTTCGGGTCGAGTCGGGTTTCATGAAACCCGACTTTCGCAAAAGTCGGGTCGAACTAAATCGGCCGATTTTTGTGAAAACTCGAAGGCCGACTGAAACACGAAACCCAATGAAAGTCAATGGGGAAGCAAGGTCGGCAGGGAGTGGAGGACAGGAAACACACCTACAGTGCCCTTTTGAATGCCAAAAACATCAATTCTTATTACTGAAGCATTTCAACTTTAATTTACTTCATAATACTAGTTATGCACTGAAAAATGGGGGTTAATTGGCTAAATTTGTGGGGAGGTAGGGCTAGCTCCAGGTTTTCATGTGCCCTGGGCCAAAGAGCGCCCCGTTAACAAATAGCACAACTCATGATGCTCCGATATGGCAGAGAAATAGCGGTATAGTACAATGAAAAATACTTCACTTTTTACATCTCATGACTGATATCCATTTTAAATTCTCCAATAGCTCCAAAAACGGACAGTATATTACTCCATACAGTAATGAGGCCCATATATTTCTCCATACAGAATCATTGGTCCCATATAATGTTTGAAACAGTATATGATGAGCTCCACATAATGCTACAGTATATGTTGGTCCCCATGGATGAAGCTGCACTGTCTTATGGGCCCAAATAATGCTCCATATATAATGGGCCCCATTTCTAATGCTCTAGTGTATAATGGGCCCTGTAAATGCTGCTCCAGTGTCTTATGTCCACCTTTGCAATGCTCCAGTGTATGGTGGGCCCCATATATCATTCTCCAGAGTATAGTGCTCCCCAAAAATTGCTGTCCCAACATTGAAAACAAATAAGTCTCCTCAAATAAGTCCCCTCACTAGGGAATCCCTGTACTAGTCTGGGCGTACAGACCTGATGTCATTGCGCTCTCTGATCAGAATATCACTGTCAGGAAATGCGGAAGACGTCATGGCGGTGGAGCAGGGAGAGGTAAGTATTTCAACTTTGCAAGTGCTGTGATCCTGAGCAAACAGGGGGGACCCACTCGTTGGCGACGGCACTGGCACAGGGCCCCTCATAGTACGGGGGGGTGTCTGATGGCCGAACTTTCACTTTCATCTGCACCTTCCTCTTTGTCACCGTGTAAGGTGGTACAGTATATGGGAAGGTTAACCTGAGTTTCATCAGGGTCAGATTCTGGCTGTGTAGAATGCGAGGGGAATGTAGTGGTCTGGGTCAATGTACCAGCAGAATCATCTAGCAGTGGCTGGGCATCAGTGCACTTGTGGCGCCCCCAGGAGTACGGTCGCCACAGTGGCATTACCTTCCTCCTAGGGAGTGTGATGTCATGCTTGGGAGCAACGAAGGATCTCTCTAGCAGTTAAACCAACACACAACACATTTCCCACTTCAGGCCAGCAGGGAGACCTCTGAACATGACTGCTGAGGAGCTGCTCTCTGTGGTCGGGAGGAGGTAAGTTAGGGCAGTCTGTGAAGGGAAGGGGAAGTGTGTGGAAGTGAGAAGGGGAGCTGGAGGATGAGCAGAGTTAAGGCTCACTCCTAGCTGGAGCGCATGGTCCAGATTCCGGTCTCTGAGTTTGTAGGGACATTGACGGTCCTGTAGCAGAAACCGGAAGAAGTCGCCGTTGTAAATGCTCTGTACCCAACTAAGGCTCGGAGGCCCCAGAAGCGACGTGTGGGAGCCAGAAGGAAAAGGCTACGGCTGCCTGTCATACGAGAAAGTTCCAAAAGAGAGTCAACAGGGGGAACTTCATTGAACTCAGCACTGCGAGTACCTCAGATAAGAGCTAGAACGGAGGCCACACTACCTATCTACAGAGAGAGAGTTCCAAATTGGCTTCCAGGCTGACCAACTCCTTCTCCATTTGTACCCTGGGTCCTGGACGGCACTTACCAAGTACAGGTAAAGGAACTGCACGACTGAGTCTGTCATCTTTCTCCTGCGCCTGGCACACGGCTCTGCTACATCCTGCACTGCACACCATCTACCAACTCTTTCGTCTGCCCTGCGACTATGGCCCTACCTGTGCAGGGGTTCTACATCTTAGCTGCACCACAACATCTGTCCCAGAGAAGCGACACTGCAGCGCTGGTCAATCTAATCAGAAACCACAGGTGGCGTCACGCATCATTCACCTATAAACGTAATTCACCCCTTTGCATGGATGCCCAGGGCCACGGAACGGGTCACCACCACCATGACACATCCCTGTGAGACACTGGCCAGGTACCGATTAACCCCACTGCCCTGGCTGGCCACCCACACTCCATGTCAGATTCATCTTGGACTGGGGAATTCACGATTTGACTTGATAACCCAGGCATGGTATGATAGAAAAAGCTACATGGACTAATGTGAAGTGTGGCCTGGTGCATCATTCACTTTGGGTGGGGGTGCAGGACACAAGGAAATGGGTTCTTCCTGACCAGGAGCCAGCACGTGATGACTCAGTGCTTGCATTTTTTGAAACTTCAGAAGAGGAGGGCATATTTGCTGGAGTCTGTTTCGGCAATGTAAGCCAAAACCAGTTCCTCATGCTCCGGCTTTAAAAGTGGTTAACCTACTCCCAGAAAAGGTAGCCTTCCAGGCGTTCCAGAGCCAGACCGTGACGCAGGCTCAACACCTCCTGCCTTAGCTGCTATTGTGCTTTTGCCACTACCAGTAGATGCACCACCACCATCAGCACCAGCTGGCCCCCCCACGCCCACGTCCACAGCCTCTTCCACCAAACTTCAAAATTTAGCACAAAATAGGCACAAAATAACATCAGATATATGGCACTGTATCAGAAGTGTACAGCTCTATTCAGTCAAAGGATAATTGTCAATCTCCATATATATTCCATCAGTCACACAGAGACGCTCACAGGCTCAGTATGGATTAGTCAAGAATATAAAAAGTAGTCAAAGTGTACAGTATCATCAGATAGCAGGTATATATAGCATAGTTTATACATTAACAATGTACGTCTATATATCAGGAGTAGTGTTGAGCCACCCCACTAGTGTTTTGGTTCGTCGCACAGGAGGCAAGTTCGTCGAATGTTCGTCGAACCACATTGAAAACAATGGCAGGCAAACACAAACACATACAAACACATAGAAAACAATTACAAAACACCTTAAAAAGGTGTCCCAAAGCCAAAAAAATGCTCAGAAGGCAAAAAGGGCAACTACATTTAGAAAAGAGGTGAAGGAGTAAAAGGAGGAGGTTGAGGAGACACAGATATAGGCTTGTCATGCCCTTATGAAGTCAAGAAAGGCTGGAATAAAAATGTGAAATACAAACCAAAAAAAAAAAATTCTGAAATCGAACACGATCATATACCGTCGGACTTCCCACCAATAAATTATGCCAACTGGCGATCGGGCGGCGTTATTCCCTCGAACCTCCAAACAGCATCCATGAAGGCAAAGTGTTTGCTTTCTGGGGGCAGTATGATTGAAAAGCTGAACCTTAAAGGAATGTCCAAAAGGGCACCACCAGGAATGGAGCCTGCGGCTTAACTGGACTCCACCCGGGAAACCACAACCATGCCACCTCAAGAAAAGATGCACACACTGAAAGTTTTGTCGATTCTGTGTGTGGTTTGGTATGTCCGTTTGTAGTTGTGCTAGTGATTTGTCAGCTTTATTCCGTTAACGAACGAGACTCCGGCATGCCCCTGCGATACGCATCAAGCTTACTAGAGGGATACGCGAGGCTCTGGCATGCAAAATCGAGCAATAACAGGTCTATCATGGCCTTACATGTCCGGGGCTGCATGCGTGCTACACTGAAAGGACCAGCTTTTGTCGCTTACGGGTGCAGATAACTCGCTGAACACCGTTAGTGATGGGGATCTGTGATTCCAAATATTCCCCGCGAACGATGATTTCCCAGTAAGAGCAGGTCAACTGCAATTCCTGAATTAGGCCTAACCGGCATTCCTGAAAAAATGCAAAAAATTACGTGTCCAAACCACAGGTGCTGTAGCTTGCTTAACAGCTCAGCAACCGTTCTCAGGCCCAGTATGGATTCAACAAGATTCTAGAAAGTTGATAAAAGATACAGTTTCACCGGATAACACGTATATACAGTGGGGAAAAAAAGTATTTAGTCAGTCAGCAATAGTGCAAGTTCCACCACTTAAAAAGATGAGAGGCGTCTGTAATTTACATCATAGGTAGACCTCAACTATGGGAGACAAACTGAGAAAAAAAAATCCAGAAAATCACATTGTCTGTTTTTTTTTCATTTTATTTGCATATTATGGTGGAAAATAAGTATTTGGTCAGAAACAAGCAATCAAGACTTCTGGCTCTCACAGACCTGTAACTTCTTCTTTAAGAGTCTCCTCTTTCCTCCACTCATTACCTGTAGTAATGGCACCTGTTTAAACTTGTTATCAGTATAAAAAGACACCTGTGCACACCCTCAAACAGTCTGACTCCAAACTCCACTATGGTGAAGACCAAAGAGCTGTCAAAGGACACCAGAAACAAAATTGTAGCCCTGCACCAGGCTGGGAAGACTGAATCTGCAATAGCCAACCAGCTTGGAGTGAAGAAATCAACTGTGGGAGCAATAATTAGAAAATGGAAGACATACAAGACCAGTGATAATCTCCCTCGATCTGGTGCTCCACGCAAAATCCCACCCCGTGGGGTCAGAATGATCACAAGAACGGTGAGCAAAAATCCCAGAACCACGCGGGGGGACCTAGTGAATGAACTGCAGAGAGCTGGGACCAATGTAACAAGGCCTACCGTAAGTAACACACTACGCCACCATGGACTCAGATCCTGCAGTGCCAGACGTGTCCCACTGCTTAAGCCTGTACATGTCCGGGCCCGTCTGAAGTTTGCTAGAGAGCATTTGGATGATCCAGAGGAGTTTTGGGAGAATGTCCTATGGTCTGATGAAACCAAACTGAAACTGTTTGGTAGAAACACAACTTGTCGTGTTTGGAGGAAAAAGAATACTGAGTTGCATCCATCAAACACCATACCTACTGTAAAGCATGGTGGTGGAAACATCATGCTTTGGGGCTGTTTCTCTGCAAAAGGGCCAGGACGACTGATCCGGGTACATGAAAGAATGAATGGGGCCATGTATCGTGAGATTTTGAGTGCAAACCTCCTTCCATCAGCAAGGGCATTGAAGATGAAACGTGGCTGGGTCTTTCAACATGACAATGATCCAAAGCACACCGCCAGGGCAATGAAGGAGTGGCTTCGTAAGAAGCATTTCAAGGTCCTGGAGTGGCCTAGCCAGTCTCCAGATCTCAACCCTATAGAAAACCTTTGGAGGGAGTTGAAAGTCCGTGTTGCCAAGCGAAAAGCCAAAAACATCACTGCTCTAGAGGAGATCTGCATGGAGGAATGGGCCAACATACCAACAACAGTGTGTGGCAACCTTGTGAAGACTTACAGAAAACGTTTGACCTCTGCCATTGCCAACAAAGGATATATCACAAAGTATTGAGATGAAATTTTGTTTCTGACCAAATACTTATTTTCCACCATAATATGCAAATAAAATGAAAAAAAAACAGACAATGTGATTTTCTGGATTTTTTTTTCTCAGTTTGTCTCCCATAGTTGAGGTCTACCTATGACGTAAATTACAGACGCCTCTCATCTTTTTAAGTGGTGGAACTTGCACTATTGCTGACTGACTAAATACTTTTTTGCCCCACTGTATGTAGCATAGTTTACACATTAAAAACCTATGTCTATATATCAGGAGGCAGGCTCAGACGGTCTCAGGTCCAGTATGGATTAGACGTGATTGGACAAAGGTGAAAAGGGTTGCCATATCACTGGATAACAGGTATGTATAGCATAGTTTACACATTAAAAATATATGTCTATAGATCAGGAGGCAGACTCAGACGTTCTCAGGTCTAGTATGGATTTGACCAGATTGTACAAAGTTGAGAAAGGGTACATTATCACTGGATAGCAGGTATATATAGCATAGTTTAAACATTTAAAATCTCCGTGTTCTCAGTATGGATTAGGCAACAATCTAAAAAGTCGAAAAAAGGAAATGTATTTGAAGCGTACACCAGTATACACTTTTGGTGGTATTTTTTAATCTTCATATATATTTCTGTCTCAGTAAGACAGTCCAGACTCTCCGCAATAGGAAATGAGATGCATACAATTACTGACATAATGTCTAGTGATAGCAGAAATCTAGGAATTACTATTCATGGGAAAAACTTCCGTCACAATTCTCAGAGGCGATGCTGACCCTCAATTAATTAGTGTGTGGAGACAGCAAAAACCTTTCTTTGTGAAGAAAGTGTTGCTGTATCGCAGCACCGTTGATCCCATCGCCGTTACTCATATCCATCCAATTTTGATCACAGGGAGAGATGTAAACATGGTGCTCACTGCCTATCATGATCTGTCATGTAACTTTGGAGTGCAAAACACAGAAGCCACAGGCCATAGGCGATTCAATTGGATTGGCATGAGAGGGCACATTTAAAAATGTTCGCTGGAATGTCACACATCTGTGGGTAGGAAAACTGTGAAAACTGATGAGAAACCACCAATGCATCTCACTGTGAGTTGACGTCCATAAGAAATGGAAGCCATTGATCATCTGAAGCTAGAGCCTGGCCAGTGGGACAGGGCATAGCTATGTCTTAACCATCATCTTCTATCAGTTCACCAAATTTGTAGTGGCAGTCCCAGTGAAGGATTTGACAACCCAGGCTACACAGGTGTCACGCTTACCGCCTCCGCTGGCTCCACGCTCACCGCCCCCACCTCATGTTCGGCTCCTGCTGTCGCCTCCCTATCGGGCTCCGCGTCGCCCGTGGCCTCCGGGAGCACCCGCCGCCTTCGGCGCACTCCTGCAGCAGGCGGTGTTCTACCCGCGGCGCATGCGTGCCTTGCGCCTCAGATCCCGCTTCTCTACGGATCCCTAATTCATTTCATGTTTCCCTCTTGAAACCGGTCATACTCAACCAGTTCCATGCTTCTACTGGCAGTACTCCCGCACCCGTGTCCGCACAGGATGTCTTTGAGGTTAAGGAAATTCTTGCTATGAAAAGATCTAGAGGTAAAACCTTTTTTTTAATTGACTGGAAAGGTTTTGGCCCAGAAGAGAGATCCTGGGAACCCCAGGAGAACATTCAAGCCCCCCAGATTTTAGCTAAGTTTCTTTCCGGCCTTGGGAGGAAGGGGCGTAAAAAGGGGGGTACTGTCACACTTACCGCCTCCGCTGGCTCCACGCTCACCGCCCCCACCTCATGTTCGGCTCCTGCTGTCGCCTCCCTATCGGGTTCCGCGTCGCCCGTGGCCTCCGGGAGCGCCCGCCGCCTTCGGCACGCTCCTGCAGCAGGCGCGCGCTCGCCTGCACTCCTGCCCTCTGGCCCGCGCTCTGTCCCGGTGGTCTACCCGCGGCGCATGCGCGCCTTGCGCCTCAGATCCCAGTACATGCCAAGCCAGTCCTTCTCTCCGCCTCCCTGACCCTGCTGACCTGACCCGGAACTCTTGTCTCCATAAGAGGCAGCCTCTTCCTCTGAATCACTGCCTGATCGTCACTTGTGTCTCTTACTGTGACTCTGGCTCTCAGTCTGCCTGTCGTTTCCCGTGCTCCCTGTTTAACCTGGTCCTTGTGTTCCTCCCAGTGCCCGCCATCTCGTGTCCGCTTCCAGCCTGTGTCTTCATCTGACCCGTGTTTCACCGTTCCTGCCTTGTCTGCCAGTATCCTCCAGCCTCCGTTCCTGAGTTCCAGTCCTACCGGTTCCGGTCCAGCTCTTCCATCTGCCTGCCTGTTACATCTCTTGTCGTGCCCTCCATCCTCCTCGGGTACCAGCTGCTGTGGTGAGTAGTTTCCCCTGGGCCTGTCCCTAACCCTCCCTGTATAGGGGGTGGTCCACCTGGCCCGCTCGCCCAGGGGAGGTTCGCTTACCGCGGTCCAGTGGGTTCACCCTTGGGAACCATCACAGAACGATTAGGCCATGGACCCCGCTGGTACTTCGACCCCGACCCAAAAGGAACTTCTGTTCCTGCGGGAAAACCAAGCGAGGATCATGTCATTCCTCAAGTCTATGGAGTCTCGTCTCTCATCATTACAGGCCTCGGATCCAGGGAGTGCCTCCCAGATCGCCGGTCTCCAGCAGGAGCTTGCCCAGCAGCGCGACACTCAGGCTCATTTCCTGAACTACATGGCCTCGGTGGACAACCGCTTGCTGGCCCTCCAGACCACGGCTGCAGCTCCGGCACAGCCTGCGGTGCCACCTTCATCCCCGCGTTTGGCTAAACCCCCGCGATATAGTGGCGACCCCAAGATGTGTAGAGGGTTTTTAAATCAATGCCAGCTACATTTTGAGTTGCTGCCACAACAGTACCCCACCGACCGTGCCAAGGTGGCCTTTATCGTGTCCCACCTAGAAGGGGAGGCCCTAGCCTGGGTTAACCCCCTCTGGGAACGAGACGACCCCCTGGTCACCCAACTCTCCTTTTTCCTAGACACCTTTCGTAAGGTGTTTGATGAACCCGGTCGCCTTGCCTCCACCACCGAAGCGTTGTTCAATCTTCATCAGGGCTCGCACTCAGTAGGTCAGTACGCCATTCGGTTTCGCACCCTGTCCTCAGAGTTGGGTTGGAACAATGAGGCCTTGGTGGGAGCCTTTTGGCGGGGTCTTTCGGGGCGAATCAAGGACGAGTTGGCGGGTCGTGATACCCTCACCTCCTTGGAGGATTTAATCTCTTTGGCTACCCGCATCAACCTCCGCTTTCAAGAACGTTCCCAAGAGCTCGCTAGGGACAGGAGACCCCCTCGCGCTCTTCCGGCCACTCGGAGTCCACTTCGAGTCCGCTCAACACCAGCTTCCACGCTCCCGCTACCGGAACCCATGCAAGTGGATCGCCTCAAACCGGTGGAGGAGCGTTGGAGAGAGGGTCGAACAGGGGCTCTGTTTCTACTGTGGGAGTGCGTCCCACTTTCTTTGCGCCTGCCCCACTCGCCCGGGAAACGCCTCCGCCTAGGACAGGTAAGAGAGGTCTTCCTAGGTAATTTTGACTCCTCTCTACCCTTGACTCTATCTGTCCTTTTGCATCTGGGTTCTAAACGTTTTTCTGAATGGGCCTATATAGATTCTGGGGCGGCCGGTAACTTCATTCAACTTGAGGCGGTTAGGAGACTTGGAATTCCTGTCAGATCCCTGGAGATCCCTCGGCAGATTGCTTCGGTCGACAGTCAACCCCTGCGGGAGTCCGTTACTCAGGTTACCGAAGAGGTGGAGCTTCAGGTCGGAGCCTTACACCGGGAGAAGATAGTATTCTACGTGCTGCCTTCTTTGTCCCATGCCATCCTCCTGGGACTCCCCTGGCTAAGGATCCACGAGCCTATCCTGGATTGGCGCTCTGGTGACGTTCTGCGGTGGGGCCAACTTTGTCAAGACAAGTGTTTACTCCCTGTACAGCCGCCGAAATTCCCACGTTCAACGTTGGTGTCAACCGAGTTACCCTCCGCCTACAGGGCCTTTTTGGACGTCTTTGACAAGAAGGAAGCAGAGACCTTGCCCTCGCATCGTCCATATGACTGCCCCATCGATCTGCTCCCCGGTTCTACGCCGCCTCATGGTCGGATCTACCCGCTGTCTCCCTCCGAGACCCAGGCTATGTCCGAATACGTACAGGAAAACTTGGCCAAAGGCTTTATTCGCAAGTCTTCCTCACCTGCAGGAGCTGGGTTCTTTTTTGTCAAGAAGAAGGATGGGTCCCTGCGTCCCTGTATTGATTATAGAGGGCTCAACGATATCACATCAAGAACAAATACCCTCTTCCCCTCATTCCGGAGCTATTTGACCGTCTACGGGGTGCACGGATCTTCACAAAATTAGATCTTCGAGGGGCCTACAATCTGGTCCGGATCCACTCTGGTGATGAATGGAAGACCGCCTTCAACACCCGTGACGGCCATTATGAGTACCTGGTTATGCCCTTCGGCTTATGCAATGCTCCCACAGTGTTCCAAGAATTCGTCAACGACATATTCTGAGATCTTCTCTATTCCTGCGTGGTGGTTTAGTTGGACGACATTCTGGTGTTCTCCCCGGATTTGTCCTCACACCGAAAAGACGTGCGTCAAGTTTTACTTCGTTTGAGAACACACCGTCTCTATGCCAAGCTGGAGAAATGCGCCTTCGAACAGTCGTCTCTGCCGTTCTTGGGTTACATCATTTCTGATTCTGGCTTGCGCATGGATCCGGGAAAAGTGTCTGCTGTACTCAACTGGCCGCGTCCTCAGGGAATTAAGGCAATCCAGCGGTTCCTGGGATTCGCCAACTATTACCGGCAGTTTATTCCGCACTTTTCCTCTCTGACCGCTCCCATCTCTGCTCTGATCCCAAAGGGAACCGATCCTCACCACTGGCCTCCTGAGGCCGAGAACACCTTCCGAACCTTGAGGCAAGCCTTTGCCACAGCCCCGGTGCTACACCGTCCAGAGGCTAACAAACCATTCACCCTAGAGGTAGACGCCTCTTCCACCGGAGCCGGTGCGGTTCTCTTTCAGAGATCTCCTTCCGGTCGCTTGGTTACCTGCGGTTTTTTTTCCAAGACATTCTCCCCTTCGGAGAGAAACTATACCATCGGGGACAGAGAGCTGCTTGCCATTAAGCTAGCCTTGGAGGAGTGGCGGTATCTTCTGGAGGGAGCTGTACACCCACTCCAGATCTACACCGACCACAAGAATCTAGCCTACATTCAATCAGCACAAAGGCTTAATCCTCGGCAGGCTCGATGGTCATTATTCTTTAACCGGTTCGATTTTGAGCTCCATTTCCGTCCGGGTGATAAGAATCTCAAAGCGGATGCCCTATCCCGATCCTTTCTGGTCACCGACAATGAGGAGGAGCCTTTGCACATTGTGGAGCCAAACAAGCTCATCGTAGTCGCACCGGTTAACCTGACTTCCTTGCCCCCAGGCAAGACTTTTGTCCAAGATGATGACAGGAGGCGAGTTCTACATTGGGGTCATGCTACCAAGTTAGCAGGTCATGCCGGCCTCAAGAAAACACTCTTCCTCATCTCTCGCTTTTATTGGTGGCCTTCTTTGTCCCAAGATGTCCGAAGTTTCATCCTCTCCTGCCCTTCATGTGCCAAGAACAAGGTCCCACGACAGCCACCCTCCGGTTTTCTGCATCCACTTCCGGTTCCCTCGGCTCCCTGGCAGCATATCGCGATGGATTTTATTACGGATCTGCCACGGTCCTCAGTTCACACGGTGATTCTGGTGGTCGTGGACCGCTTCTCCAAGATGGCCCACTTCATCCCTCTGCCCGGTTTACCTTCCGCCTCCGACCTGGCGAGAATTTTTATATCTCATGTCTTCCGGATTCATGGCTTCCCCAAGCACATTGTCTCGGACAGAGGGGTTCAGTTTACCTCGCGTTTCTGGAGGGCCCTATGCAAGCTAATGGAAGTAACGTTGGACTTTTCCTCCGCTTATCACCCTCAATCCAACGGTCAAGCGGAACGCACGAACCAGATCCTCGTAACATACCTCCGACATTTTTCCAACGTCCACCAGAACAACTGGTCCAGCTTGCTCCCTTGGGCCGAATTCGCTTACAACAACCATACCAGTGAATCTTCCGCCAAGTCGCCTTTCTTTACTGTCTACGGTCAACATCCTGGTATACCTCTGCCGGTACTCCCGACCTCGGGTGTGCCGGCGGCCGATCTTCTGACCGAGGAGTTCTCCAGGGTCTGGCAGGAGACCAAAACCGCACTTAAGCGAGCGCGTGATGGGTTCAAGAGGCACGCCGATAAGAAACGCCTGGATTCTCCTCTGTACCACCCTGGGGATAAAGTTTGGCTATCCTCAAAATTTGTTCATCTCAAGATTCCCTCCTATAAACTAGGTCCCCGCTACATCGGACCCTTTGAGGTTTTAGCTCGTATCAATGACGTAGCCTACAAGCTAAGACTCCCCGCTTCTCTACGGATCCCTAATTCATTTCATGTTTCCCTCTTGAAACCGGTCATACTCAACCAGTTCCATGCTTCTACTGGCAGTACTCCCGCACCCGTGTCCGCACAGGATGTCTTTGAGGTTAAGGAAATTCTTGCTATGAAAAGATCTAGAGGTAAAACCTTTTTTTTAATTGACTGGAAAGGTTTTGGCCCAGAAGAGAGATCCTGGGAACCCCAGGAGAACATTCAAGCCCCCCAGATTTTAGCTAAGTTTCTTTCCGGCCTTGGGAGGAAGGGGCGTAAAAAGGGGGGTACTGTCACACTTACCGCCTCCGCTGGCTCCACGCTCACCGCCCCCACCTCATGTTCGGCTCCTGCTGTCGCCTCCCTATCGGGTTCCGCGTCGCCCGTGGCCTCCGGGAGCGCCCGCCGCCTTCGGTACGCTCCTGCAGCAGGCGCGCGCTCGCCTGCACTCCTGCCCTCTGGCCCGCGCTCTGTCCCGGTGGTCTACCCGCGGCGCATGCGCGCCTTGCGCCTCAGATCCCAGTACATGCCAAGCCAGTCCTTCTCTCCGCCTCCCTGACCCTGCTGACCTGACCCGGAATTCTTGTCTCCATAAGAGGCAGCCTCTTCCTCTGAATCACAGCCTGATCGTCACTTGTGTCTCTTACTGTGACTCTGGCTCTCAGTCTGCCTGTCGTTTCCCGTGCTCCCTGTTTAACCAGGTCCTTGTGTTCCTCCCAGTGCCCGCCATCTCATGTCCGCTTCCAGCCTGTGTCTTCGTCTAACCCGTGTTTCACCGTTCCTGCCTTGTGTGCCAGTATCCTCCGTTCCTGAGTTCCAGTCCTACCGGTTCCGGTCCAGCTCTTCCATCTGCCTGCCTGTTACATCTCTTGTCGTGCCCTCCATCCTCCTCGGGTACCAGCTGCCGTGGTGAGTAGTTTCCCCTGGGCCTGTCCCTAACGCTCCCTGTATAGGGGGTGGTCCACCTGGCCCGCTCGCCCAGGGGAGATTCGCTTACCGCGGTCCAGTGGGTTCACCCTTGGGAACCATCACAACAGGGGAGGAGCAGGGAGAGGTAAACATTGCAAATGCTGGGGCCCTGCCCAAACAAGGGGGGCCCACTCGTGGGCATCAGGTAGTGGCACTGGGCACCTCATAGTACGGCAGTGTGTCTGACGGCGGGTGTGCACCCCCACCGTCAGAGACACTTGATTGCACTATGAGGGACCCTGTGCTAGTACCCACGCCCAAGAGTCGGCCTACTCACCTGTCCAGGGCAACGGCACTCGCACGGTTGCATGCGCTAGGTGGTGACCCTGGCCATGGGGGGAGGAGGCAGCCCAGTTAGGGAGGTTTACAAAATGGCACATGTTGATGTGGGACATTCACCTGCTGCTAAAGGCGAAATTGGTCAAGTCCCAGGAAGAGGAGGACCAAAGAAAGCCATTTTTCTGGCAACCTATGTGTCATCAGGGTAAGGTGTGACAAAGTCCTTGGAAACCCATGCATGGTTCATTTTAATGAAGGTTAGATCATCCACATTTTGGGTTGAGAGACAGGTCCCTTTTTCTGAGGATTGATCCAGCAGCACTGAAGACTCTTTCCGATAGCACACTTGCAGCTGGGCAAGCAAGCTCCTGTAAGGTATATTGTGCCAATTCAGGCCAGGTGTCCAGTTTAGCGGCCCAATAGTCAAATGGGAATGACCTGTGAGGGAGAACATTGATATGGGATGAGAAGTAGTTTTTAACCATAGTTGACAAGTGCTGTCTCCTGTCACTTTCAATCGATGCGGTATTACCAGTCGTGTGAGCGGGACTTGAAAAATCAGTCCACAACATGGTCATGAAACCCCTGTGTCCAACACCACTTCTGATGTGTGCACCTCCAACACCTCTTCCAAGTTGCCCCCGGCCTCTACGGCTCGTGTGAGAACCATCACCGCTGCTGTGTGCTGGGAATGCCTCAACCAACCGGTTTACCAGAGTTGCTTTTTTGTTAGCCAACATTAGGTCAAGGTTCTCCTGTGGCATGATGTTTTGGAATTTGCCTTTATAGCGTGGATCCAGGATGCTGGCCAGCCAGTAGTCATCATTGTTCATCATTTTGGCAATGTGGGGGTCCATTTTTAGGATCTGCAAGGCATAATCTGACATGTGGGCCAATGTTCCCAGTGTCAATGATGCACTGCGAGTGCTGGGTGGAGGAGCACTTTCTGGCAAATCCACATCCCTCCAGTCACGCACAAACCCTGTACCAGACCTTGCCACACCAACATTTTCTCTTGCCCCACAAGAAGCATCCTCCTCCCCTAAATAATCATCCTCATCATCATCCTCCTCCTCTTCCTCTTCTTCCTCCACCTCGTCCAGGAGAGTTCCCGGAGCAGACAATGGCTGACTGTCATCAAGGCTTCCCTCCTCCTCTTCCTCATCATCCTCGGCTGCAGACACCTGCTCCTTAATGTGCATCAAAGTTTGCATGAGCAGACGCATAAGTGGGATGCTCATGCTTATGATGGCGTCGTCTGCGCTTACCATCCGTGTGCACTCCTCAAAACACTGAAGGACTTTACAGAGGTCTTTCAGCTTCGACCACTGCACACCTGTCAACTCCATGTCTGCCCTCAAAGTGCCTGCCCATGTATCCTCCCACAAATGCATTATGGCCTGCCTCTGTTCGCACAGCCGCTCAACCATGTGCAGGGTGGAGTTCCACCTTGTTGCAACGTCGATAATTAGGCGGTGCTTGGGAAGGTGGAGCAATCGCTGCAGCTTCTGCATACGACTGGAGTGTACCGGTGACTGGCAGATGTGCGAGCACAGTCTTCGGACCTTCTGGAGCAGGCCTGATAACTCCGGATAATTATTGAGGAAGCACTGCACCACCAGGTTCAAGGTGTGAGCCAAGCAAGGTATGTGTCTGAGTTTTGAAAGGGCTATGGCTGCCACAAAATTCCGGCCGTTATCACTAACTACCTTGCCTGCCTCAAGATGTAGACTGCCCAGCCATGACTCAGTTTGTCGCTGAAAGTAGTCAGCCAGTACCTCCGCGGTGTGTCTGTCGCCCAATCACATCATCTTCAACACAGCCTGCTGACGCTTTCCACTAGCTGATCGATAGGGGGACACCTTGTGTGCAACACTGGCAGCTGCGGATGGAGTGCTCGTGCGACTGCGTTCTGTGGACGAGCTTTCGCTTCTGGAGGAGGAGGAGGGTCGAACACCTACAGCCAACTGTTTCCTATACCATGGGCTAGGCAGCACTGTCCCACTACCGCTGTCCCCTGTGGACCCCACATCCACCACATTAACCCAGTGCGCAGTGATGGACATGTAATGGCCCTGGCCATGACTACTGGACCATGCATCAGTTGTGAGGTGCACCTTTCCACTCACTGATTGCTTGAGTGCATGTAAAATGCAGTCTTTCACATGAAGGTGGAGGGCTGGGATGGCTTTGCGAGAAAAGAAGTGGCGACTGGGTAGGTCATAGTGTGGTACTGCGTAAGCCATGAGTTTGCGGAAAGCTGCGCTTTCAACCAACCGATAGTGCATCATCTCTAACGAGATTAGTTTGGCAATGTGGGCGTTCAAACCCAGTATACGCGGATGAGAGGATGAGTACTTTCTTGTCCTACTCATAGTCTCTGGTAGGGTGAGATGGACTTTAGAGCTGCATATAGTCGAACTAGCGGTGGACATGGTGGACTGAGAGAGGGTTGATGATGGTGATGGAGTTGGTGTTCTTTCTGATGGCCTAGATTCAGTCTTTCATTGCAATAACAGTGTGATTCCCTGACTGATTTGCCCTTGTGACGACAACTCAACATTTGCTGCTGGTGGTGTGCTAACCGGTGGGCTTACAGTGGGGGAAACAATGTAGTGTTGCTGACTACCATCTTTGGGAGCAGTTGCACATGTGGTATGTGAGTTTTGGTAGTCCGTCCATGCTTGCAAGTGCATGGTGGTTAAATGTCTTAGCATGCAACTGGTATTCAAATTTCTCAGATTTTTCCCTCGGCCAAAGGTCTTTGCGCACTTCTTACAGATAACCTTTGCCTGATCATTAGGATTTTTTTCAAATAAGGGCAACACTGCACTCTTCCTACTATGGAAGACATTTTGAGGCCTTGCACGCTGTGCTATTTTGACCGTCTGGCCAAGCTGTCCTGCAACTCTTTTGGTTTTTGTCACCTGTTTTTGGACTGTTCCGAACCTGCCAGATAACAGCTGTTGTGATGTCGATGCCTGCTGCGGATGCTACTCCTCCTCCTCTTCTGAGCTATTGGCAGCGGCACCCTCTTCCCCCAATGGATGCCAATCTGGGTCAATAACTGGGTCATCCATCACCTCCTCTTCAAAGTCATGTGCACCTTCCTCTGTGTCACCGTGTATGGTGGTATAGTATGCGGGAAGGGTCACCTGAGTTTCATCAGGGTCAGATTCTGCCTCAGTACACTGCGAGGACAATGTAGTGCTCTGAGTGAATGTACCAGCAGAATCATCTATCAGTGGCTGTGCATCAGTGCACTCCATGTCAGATTCATCTTGGTCTGGGTATTTCACGATTTGACTTGATAAACCAGGCATGGTATGTGAAAACAGCTCCATGGAGTAATCAGTAGTATGGCCTGCGTCATCCTCCGCAATGTGACAGGCAGATTCTGGATGTTGTAAGAAATGTGTATAGAGGACTGGGGAGAATTGGAATCTCTCTAGACTTCAGGACACAGTTGGATTCTGTCAGGCCCTGTTTATATTACACCGCAATGTGACAGGCAGATTCTGGATGGTGTAAGAAAGGTGTATAGAAGACTGGGGAGAATTGGAATCTCTCTAGACTTTAGGACACAGTTGGATTCTGTCAGGCCCTGTTTATATTACACCGCAATGTGACAGGCAGATTCTGGATGGTGTAAGAAAGGTGTATAGAGGAATGGGGAGAATTGGAATCTCTCTAGACTTCAGGACACAGTTGGATTCTGTCAGGCCCTGTGTATGTTACACCGCAATGTGACAGGCAGCAATTGCATAGTGTATGACAAACTACAAGGTGTATATAGAATTGGGCAGAATTGGAATCTCCCTAGAGTGTAGGTCTGTAAGAACAGACAAACTCCTCGGCTTTTCCTTACAGAGTCACACACTTAGATAGCTTCAATTTGGCCGTGATAACAGCCGTTACACGGTACTGTGAGAGGAGCGTACACGTACACCGCTGTACGGTGTATGTAAAATTGTCAAGCTCCGTGTTTTTGTATACGAACTGACACACGCTGTCTCTCTCTAGTTTTGAATGTAATCAAACAGCAAATAAACTAAACTGTTTGAAAAACGGACAAAACTATAAGGTGTAGGTCTGTAAGAACTGACAAACTTCTCGGCTTTTCCTTACAGAGTCACACACTTAGCTTCAATTTGGCCGTGATAACAGCCGTTAACACGGGACTGTGAGAGGAGCGTACATGTACACCGCTGTACGGTGTATGTAAAATTGTCAAGCTCCGTGTTTTTGTATACGGACTGACACACGCTGTCTCTCTCTAGTTTTGAATGTAATCAAACAGCAGATATACTAATCTGTTTGGAAAACGGACAAAATCCCAGACTTTTGCACACTACTTTACGAGTTGTTCACTCAGTTCCTAAATTCTCTCTAACTATATGACTGCCTTGTTTTCTAGGGCCAGCTAGATTGCGTGTGTTCACTCCACTCACTGTTATAGGTTGACACACTCAAACCCACAGCATTCTCAGGACTCCCCTATACTCTTTCTGCTTCACTGATGCCCCACTTGGGTCTCTTCTTTCTTCCCAAAACTTCAATTCAGCTGTACTTACTTAAAGGCTCCGTTACACATAACGATGTCCCAGTGATCCCACTGGTATCTAGGGTAAACAGCGGGTATCCAAGAGCCGCGTGGCTTTTAGTTACCCGATGTTTACGTTGGAAACCAGCGTCCAGCATCGCTGATCGCTGGTCTCTCGCTGCCACACGCAGCGATGCGTGCTGGCCAGCGGGAGACCAATGATCAAAAAATGGCCCAGGATGATCCTGCACGATCAGCGATACCCGGCAGGGGGCCGGTCGCTGATATGTGTCACACACAGCGATTTCGCTGGCGAGATCACTGTGGCGTCACAAAATCAGCGATCTCACTAGCGATCTCGCTGTGTGTGATGGGGCCCTAAGTCTGTATCAAGTCTTCTGCCACACTGAATCTCACAACTCTCCATAGAACTTCCTGACGCTAACACACTTCTCTTTAACTACTGGTGCTCTAGCTCTACAGGTCTCCTGAAAGTTTCTTCATCTCATCTAAACTGTTAACTCTCACCTATCTCAAACCCTGCCTTAAAGGAGCAGTATACAAATTATCATGTATCTTACTAAACAAATAGCAATGTATTTTCCCATTACAATACAATGAAGTACCTAGAAAATGCATTAATCACAATTTTCTGTAGATGTCACTCTTTTACGCAGCTATTATTTTCAGTTATAGTTTAATTTACAGAAAGCTTCTCAAATGGGGGTCATGTACGGTAACCCATTTACAAACAGGCTGCTCTATACAATGTTATTACTACAGACAAGCAACATAAAAAGCAACATTTTTCAGTGAGTAGTTTTTTCTTACAATTCAAAACCAAAGGTCAGTAAAATGGTAATTTGGTGGTGATTAAATGATAACTTTATAAATGTAATATGAAATATTTTAATTGTATGAAACGGAATGAAACTAAATTGTGCCAGCTCATGGACACTTTACAGCTCTGGCACAATTTATTACGCTTCTCTTATCAGAATTGGCACCTTAGGAATTGTCCAAGAATTTTTTTTCCCAATTCAGAGAATGATGAAATTCTATGGGCTAGAAGGTCACTTTTGCTAACCTTTTATACAATTTCTGGCACATTTTTCATTTTCCTAATAAAACAATGTTGTTGATATAAAAGCATGTTTTCATGTCCTGTCACTTGAAAGCATTTTTTTTTACAAATATATCTATTTCAGGCATATACAGAAAATTCAGGCCCTATTTTCAAAGTCTATTGAAACAGATGTTCTAAATGAAAGCTGGCAAATGTTAAAACCAGAGATCAGAGTATTGCCTACTGTCATATTTGGATGAACATTTTATTTCCATTCAGCTGAACGCTTATTTGGCTCACAAGACTGTATGTTGTAAAGCTGATGACAGAGCAAGAACCATGGCAGAGTTTACTCAAGAGATGCAATTTAATCAATTCAAGTGAATTTATTCCTAAATTAAAAGTCAGACAATTTCACCTCAGATCATTTAGGATTTTTTTTTATCTTCTCGGCTACAGTGTATATGCCTACATACTTGTACTATGTTGACTTGGATTTACGGAGCCAGGAGCTAATAATGTTTACTTACTTAAAGAAACTGTCTGAAGCTTGAGAATTCCATGCACATTAGTTTAAAACCCTAGAGCGCATGACCATAAAAATCTACACTTTCACATACCTGGGGCCTTTTAGGCCCGTGTGCAAATAACATGGAATAACTCAAACAAAAATAATTTTCAAAGTTTATTTGAAAATTGCAAAGTAAGGATGCATTCCCACTGGTGTCTGCCAGGAGGAGATCTGTAATGGATCTGATCTCCTGGTGACCCCAGCTAAGGCTGGCGGAATCCCGGCATTCCAGCAGCCTTAACTGGAGTTAACAAGAGATCAGATCCATTACGGATCACCTCCTGGCAGACCCCAGCGCCAGTGGGAACACAGCCTAAGATGTGAATAATTCAAAACATTACTATGTGCAAAAAAAACAAAAGAGTAACTGAAAGGGCTTAAAAGGCCCAATATACGCATTCGATATAACTCTTTATAATAATGTTTTTTGTCTAAAAGTTTTTTATATAAAAGTTGCAGTAAACATGCTGCAGGAATATCTCTTTTCAAAGGTTCCTTTTCTACTTTACTAATGACCACAACAACTGACAGGACGAGTTCTCTTGTCATCAAAACGAAGGCTTCTCCGAATATTCTCAAATCTATTGACTGACATTGTAGCTTTGTAATGTGGATCTGAAAAAGGGTTCATAAAGAGTTCTCTGATAGGAACATCGTATGATTTTATACTCCCTGCCAGAAGAGTAAGGCCAATATAAGCATACAGTTCCTCTTTTGTTATATTTTTCCATGTTTTTTTTCTTCCTGAAGTGATACGTTTTCCTTCTAAGTTAGCACACAAAACTACCTCATCTACAATATCATCTGAAAAAAATTTACAGAACATATCTCTTTTGGACAAGAATTGTGGAAGTCCTACAGTTCATTGAGCAACTCTTACAATATTATGTGATGGGGTTTGTCCAGGAACCTCAGCAGTACTGTTCCGAAAAACTTAGTTTTGGATGTTCTAATTGTACGTTCTGCTGGATCCATTACTTCTTCATCATCTGAAGAATCACTGGACGATGAAGTAGAGACATTAGCTGGTGGCATGTACTCTTCATCAGACAAAGAAAGTTCACTGTCTTCATCACTATCAAAAATGATTGCTTCGATTTCTTGGTCAGTCAAACCCCTGGATGTAGACTGTGCCATTGTAACCTTAGAAGTCAGTAAACTAAAATGAAAAAAAAAGATTACAATCAGGGTTGTACACTCTTTGTTAGTGTGTGTGCTAAGGGTAAAGTGCCGACCCTTCCTCTCACCTTCAGCAGGTCACTACTTTCTTTTAGGTGCAGTAGAAGCTTTTGGATTTTTGGAACTCAGAAAGTTTCTTTTTCAAGAAACAAGAAAGCTGACTCCTTCCTCCAAAGTCTCTTCAGCAAGTAGCACACAATGAACAGTGTTCAGGACCTATGATGATGTCAGAGACGCATGACGTTGTGAGGGAGCCTCCTTCCCAAGATCACATGACCGTGTAGTCAGGCAGAATTCACCCTCTTCATAGCAACAGCAGAGTCATAAAGACTGAGTCAAAGTCTTCCCCAGCAACAGTGAAGACAAAAAGACTTAGGATCACATGTAAACCTAGTACGGGCCTAAAAGACCCCAGGTATGTGAATATGGGGTATTCACAAAAAGAGTTGTTATACCGAAATGCCTGTAACATAAAAATAAATGAACAACTGGAACTGACAAACAACTATATACCTGAGGAATACCTAGAGTTTCAAAATTCTAACTAAAGTAATCTTGCAGAAAATAGAAAACAATTAACAGGGCGGGCCTGCGAGGCCCCAGGTATGCGTTCTAGGGTTAAAGTTATCCATATCCAGGGTTGGATTGGCCCTGCAAGACATTGGATGATTCTCCAGTGGGTCCCGAGTCCTTGGCGTGCCCCCAAGTAGGATGCAGATGTGATCCACTGGTAACCACACTGGTTTCAACTGAATTTGTGTCCCTGGACACATATTCAGTTAAGCGATATTGCCAGTGAATTTCTGCATTGCAATAGTTAAAATGACTGCCAGCTTATCAGAGGCCAGCAGTTGAAGTCAGCGCATCCTTAGCAGTCGGCGCATGGCAGTGATGTCATATGCTGTCTGCGATGTGTGTGCTGACATTAGCTACTGACATTTTATTAGTCACATGGGATACCTAGCTGCAAGAAGATGCCACATGGTGAGGGAAAGCGGACTGGTAAGAACAATATATTTTTTCATTTTGTCTCTCTCTCTGTGGATATGGCTGATAGTGGACATAGGGGCAGAGGGTGAGAAATATAGTGGCCCAGAACGGGGGAACTTAGGGGCTCAGGACGGGGGAACATAGGAGCCCAGAACAATGAACATAGGAGCCCAGTTGAAGGAACGTAGAGGCCCAGGATGGGAGAACATAGAGGCCCAGGTGAGGAGCATAGGGTCCCAGGAAAGGGGTACATAGAGTATCAGTCCAGGGGAACATAGTGACTAAGGTGAAGAACATAGAGGCCCATAATGGGGGAGCATAGACGCTAGGATGACGAACATAGGAGCACAGAATGAGTAACATAAGGACCAAGAACAGAGGAACATATGGACCCAGGACTATGGAACATAGGAGACCAGGATTGAGGTACATAGGGGCCCAGGATGGAGGAACATAGTGGCCCAGGACAGAGGAACATAAGGGCCCATGATGGGGGAACATAGAGGCCCAGGACGAGTGACATAGGGGCCGAAGATAAAGAAATATCAGGTACCAGGATGGAGAGAACAAGAACCCAGAATTAGGAAAGCAGAGGTCCATGATGGGGATTATAGGGGCCAGAATGAGTAACATAGGGGATCAGTATTGAGGAACATAGGGACCACGGACTTAGGAACATAGATGCCCATGATTGAGGAATATAGGAGCACAGGAAAGAAGAACATAGGGGCCATGGATGGAGGAGCAGAGCGGCCCAGGATAGAGAGACATAGGGGCCCATGATGGGGGAACATATTGGCCCGGGACAAGGGACATAGGGTCCCTAGATGGTGGATCATCTGGGCCCAGGATGGAGGACAAAGATGCCCCGGAGTGGAAAAATAGTGGCCCAGGATGGGAAACATAGGGGCCCCGGATGAGGGACATAGTGGCCCAATATGGGGGAACATAGGGACCCAGGGTGGGGGAAAATATTACATAAAGGAGCCTGGGATGGAGGACATTATTAAACAAAGGTGTTTAGGATGGGTGACATTATTAAATAAACGGGCCCAGGATGGGGGACATAATTAGTGTATGGGTGCCAGACTGAGGAACATAGATTATTGGTTTAAGGTGGCAAGTGGAGGACACACTGTATTTGTGCAATGTGGTGTGAAGCCGTAGTCGTGGGAGTGGTACTCATCTTCCATGTCTTGGCATGCTACGTGAAAATGGGTTTCCTGGCAGGATGTGTGGGCTTTGTCTATTGATGTGTTACGCTCTTGCAGACCGTATGATGCTGGTGACTAAAGTTCAATGAGGGAGACCATCACTCAAAAATAAAGTCTTTAATTAATCTTTAACTTAGTGTAAACTATGTACAATAGATAGTGGGTGCATAACTTCACAAACATTTCCTTTACAATACAGAGCATCTTCACATACTTGTGAGCAATACAGGGTGGGCCATTTATATGGATGCAACTAAATAAAATGGGAATGGTTAGTGATATCAACTTCCTGTTTGCCACACATTAGTATATGGGAGGGGGGGGAACTTTTCAAGATGGGCGGTGACCATGGCCACCATTTTGAAGTCGGCCACTTTGGATCCAACTTTATTTTTTCCAATGGGAAGAGGTTCATGTAATACATCAAACTTATTGAGAATTTCACAAGAAATCAATGGTGTGCTTGGTTTTAATGTAACTTTATTCTTTCATGAGTTATTTACAAGTTTATGACCACTTATAAAATGTGTTCAAAGTGCTTCCCATTGTGTTAGATTGTCAATGCAACCTTCTTCTCCCACTCTTGACACACTGATAGCAACACCGCAGAAGAAATGCTAGTCTAAGGGGGTCAGATTCTTTGTAGGAATGCTTGGACATGACACCCATAATGTGGTAGTGCACCATCTTGCTGGAAAAAATCAGGGAACGTGCCATCTTCAGTGCATAAAGAGGACAACACATCATCATGTAGCAATTTCAGATATCCAGTGGCATCGAGGTTTCCATTGATGAAGAATGGTACCACTATCTTTCTACCCCATATACCACACCATACCATCAATTATGGGTGTCAGGTCCAGGCATTCCTACATGAACAGTTTCCTGGAAAGAGGATTGGTCATCGTGGGCCATTTGAATGGCCACCAAGGTCCCTTGATCTGACCCCCTTAGACTTTTATCTTTGGGGTCATCTGAAGGCAATTGTCTATGCTGTGAAGATACAAAATGTGCAGCATCTGAAACAATGGATACTGGAAGCCTGTGCTAGCCTTTCTTTCGTGGTGTATCTATCAGTTTGTCAAGAGTGGGAGAAGAGGGTTGCATTGACAATCCAACACAATGGGCAGCACTTTGAACAAATTTTATAAGTAGACATAAACGTGTAATTAACTCATCAAATAATAAAGTTACGTTAAAACCAAGCAGACAATTGTTTTTCTTGGGAAATTCTCAATAAGTTTGATGTGTCACATGACCATCTTTCCTTTGAAAAAAATAAAGTTGGATCCAAAATGTCTGACTTTAAAATTGCAGCCATGGTCACCACCCATCTTGAAAAGTTTCCCACCTCCCATATACTAATGTGTGGCAAACAGGAAGTTGATATCACCAACCATTCCCATTTTATTTTGGTGTATCTATATAAATTGCCCACCCTGTACTTTGAGTACTTGTTTCTGCCTCAAGTTCCTCTGTTAACCCAGGTCAGCACTACAGCACAGTAAATGAGAGTCCTATTCTTTAACCCGCTGTTACATGTCCTTATTTCTTCTTAGAGGAACTAATTAGCTTCTCTGCTTGTTGATGCCTTGGAACTCCCGATTGGGGCACTCTCTTCATATTACGTTCCTTGTTCCATCTTGGCTCTTTACCTCTCTGAATTGCAGACTCGGGGCCATCCTGCTAGGTTTCCTGTCCCAGTACCCATCTCCAGTGCATCGCTCTGTCTTTCTGTCACTTTTCCTTGTCCCTACTTTGGATCTCGCTATTCACTGCCTCAGTCTCCACTCACGCCACAGACATCCACACCATGTGGCTTTACTGACTAGTCAGACCTTAGGTTTGATTTCACTGCATTCTGGACCCTATCTGTCTCTCTGACAGTAAACTGTATCTGTCCCTTCAACCTAGCCCCCCCACTCTGAGCTATTCTCAAACATTAACTATAACTCTTCCTATTGTTGGGTGGAATACAGCACTATCACTACGAACTTATGTCCCAATACACATTACATTTTCTAAAAGTACTCACGTTTTCAAGGAACGTGAGCATGTCCATCTCCTTATAATTACTGTAGAGGTCCATTAGGGGACATTATTAATACCATAATATATTTTGCTTTTCATGATACTGCTTTCCATGAGAGGAACAAAAGGAAAGTCCTGTTAGATCGGGGTCACACTAACCGACGAGAAATAAGGTCCGTATTTTACATGCGTAATACAGAGAAATGTTCCCTAAATAGTGATCCGTATGTCATCTGTAAGCAAGGTGTGGTCGCATTTTTTGCGCATGTAAGCATCCGTATGTAATCCGTATGGCAACTGTATGTCATCCGTATGGCGAGATTTTCTCGCCACCTTGTAAAATGAACATTTAATGGTTTTGAGGCCTGCAAATTATTTAAATCATCAGCCTACACCCTATTTATTGGCTCAGTAACAGAGGCCTGACTCCAATCTGTCAATTTTTGACCTTGCCTTGTCTTGGTGTGTTGGTGCTGTTTGGCCAACATGACAGACACACTTAGTTTCAACCCTACTGAGCAGGTTCTCTTCAACTGGCTTTTGTCATGCTGCTTTGGGCATCCATACCCAGTGATTGTGGATCCGAGGAGGAGGAGACGAATGTGGGTCCATCCACTTTTGAGGCAACGCCTCACAAAAGGTCATTTCCACCGCCTCTATTCCTCTCTGTGGACTCATCCAGAAAAATTCTTCCAATATTGTCTCATGAGCCTGGCCACCTTTGATCCACTGTTGGAGACAGTGTGCCCTAGGATCACCTTTGAGGACACCAGGATGTGCAAAGCTATATCTGCTGAGGAGCGACTTCTACTTATATTATGGTATGCATTCCACAAACACATTCTCTATGTTCATGATGTCTCAGCCAAAGTATGTTTCTTTTCTTCTTTGTTTAACATTTGTTGGCCTCATCTTTGCCCAGATATATTGTAGCTTACGTACCAGAATATTATGTGTAGTATTAACTGTATATCACATAGGCATTATTCTTTGAAAAAGGTGTGTGTTTGTAGATATTTCAAATTATATTGTGTTCTATTGATGTAGCTGTTATTTAGATTTATTTTTTCTAAATCATTTTCAAATTTTTTTGTTCTCCAGCTTCCTGTCCACTGGCCTGTCGTATTCCGCAATCCATCATGAGTTTCTAATTGGAAGATCTACCATTTCTGGCATAGTCAGGTCTACATGTAGTGAAATCTGGTCAAGACTACATCAAGTCGTCATGCCCGAGCCCAGGATGGAAGACTGGTTGAGGATCTCAAGGGACTTTGAGGAGCAAAGCCAGTTTCCAAATTGTATTGGTGCCCTGGATGGAAAACATATCTGTGTGCATAAGTTGATGAACTCAGGCTCACAATTCTACAATTATAAACAATAGCGGTGTGTGATAGCATCGGGAGGGAAGTGTGTGTGTGTGGTGTGTGTGAGTATATGTGTGTGTGTGAGTACATATGTGTGTGTACATGTATGTGTATGTGAGTACATGTGTGTGTACATACATGTGTGTGCGTGTACGTGTGTGTGTCCCGCAGCTGCCTGCTCACCCACCTCCGTGCAGTCACAGCTGGCAGGAAAGAGGGTGGTTTGCGTCCTGTGTTGGAGATGCGAGTACGTGTGTATATGTGAGTACGTGTGTTTGTGTATGTGAGTACGTGTGTGTGTGTATGTGAGTACATGTGTGTATGTGAGTACGTGTGTGTGTATGTGAGTACGTGTGTGTGTATATGTGAGTACCTGTGTATGTGTATATGTGATTACGTGTGTGTGTATATGTGAGTACGTGTGTGTGTATGTGAGTATGTGTGTGTGCATGTGAGTACGTGTGTGTATGTGAGTATGTGTGTGTGCATGTGAGTACGTGTGTGTATGTGAGTACGTGTGTGTGTGTACAGTATGTGAGTATGTGTGTGTGTATGTGAGTACGTGTGTGTGTATGTGAGTACGTGTGTGTGTGTGTATTTGAGTACATGTGTATATGTAAGTCCGTGTGTGTATATGTGAGTATGTGTGTGTATGTGAGTACGTATGTGTGTGTATGTGAGTACGCGTGTGTGTGTATGTGAGTACGTGTGAGTATGTGAGTACGCATGTGTGTATATGTGAGTACGTGTGTGTGTATATGTGAGTACGTGTGTGTGTATATGTGAGTATTGGTACACATTTGAGTATGTGTGTGTATATGTGAGTACGTGTGTGTATATGTGAGTACATGTGTGTGTATATGTGAGTACGTGTGTGTGTATATGTGAGTATTGGTACACATGTGAGTATGTGTGTGTATATGTGAGTATGTGTGTGTATGTGAGTACGTGTGTGTATATGTGAGTACATGTGTGTGTATGTGAGTATGTGTGTGTATGTGAGTACGTGTGTGTATGAGTACGTATGTGTGTGTGAGTACGTGTGTGTATGTGAGTACATGTGTGTATGTGACTACATGTGTGTGTGAGTATGTGTGCATGTGTGTGTGTACGTGTGTGTGTACATGTGTGTGTGTATATATGTGTGTGTACATGTGTGTGTGTGTACATGTGTGTGTGTGTACATGTGTGTGTATGTACAAGTGTGTGTATGTACATGGTGGGCAGGCAGTGGCAAGTCTGGTCGGGGGTCCGGCGGCATGGCCAGCAGCGGCGGGTCCAGCGGCATACAGCGGCGGCGGTGGTCTTGGCGGTGGCCAGCCGGCAGGAAAGACCGTGGCTTGCGGCCTGTGCTGGAGATGGGGTGTGGCGCCACCAGAGGGCACCTGCACCCTATCTCCAGCACAGGCCGAAAGCTGCGATCTTTCCTGCCGGCTGTGATGGAGGTGGGTGGGCAGACAGCGGCGGGTCCAGCGGGGTGGGTCCGGAGGCGGTGGTAGGTCCAGTGGTGGCGGTGGCGGGGGGTCCAGTAGCGGTGGGGGGTCAGATGGCAGCGGTGGCGGCGGGTCCAGCGGCGGGGGGGTCCGGTGGCGGCGGGTGGGTCCCGGCGGTGTCCCACTGGTGGTACTGTGGAAGGGCCTGGTACCACCAGCGGGTGCCATATTGGAATACCCATCACTTGGGTATTTCAATATGATGGTCGGCGTACTTCCGGTGTGGCGCGGTGGATTGTGGGTTTCGGGGACAACCAGACGGAAGTGGATGACAGACAATTTAGGGCAATTTTATATATATATATATATATATATATATATATATATACATATATATATATAGATACTTTTCTGTTGTTTTGTTGGCTCTGGCCTACAGTCAATGCAAGTTTATAATTGTAGACATTGGGGCCTATGGAAGGACAGGAGACTCTAGAGTCTTCAATACTTCTATTATGGGTTGGCGGCTACGCAACAACCAGTCTAATCAACAATCTGTCCCTTATGTCCTTGTGGCCAATGAGGCCTTTCAATTAACGCACCATGTAATGAGGTCATATCCTCGTCACTACCTGGACCTCCGGCGCAGAATATTTAACTTGCGCCTATCACGTGCCCGGCGACTGGTGGAGTATTCCTTTGGTATGCTTTGTACCAAATGGCAGGTTCTCCAGTCAGCCATTCAGCTGAGTGAACAAAATGTGAATGAGGTTATCAAAGCATGTGTGGTCCTACATAATTTCACCAGGATTCATGATTGCTCAGCCTCTGATGATGTGGTGAGTGACGGACAATGTGTGTAGGGCGAGACCACATGTCAACCCTCACAGTCGTCCGCTCTCTGGTCTCAAAGTGCATGATATTTACACTAATTATTTTCTGTCACCTGAGGGGGAAACTTCATGGCAAGAGCATGCTGTGTCTATGTTATAAGTGTGTTTTTTTTTCTTTGTAAACATATATATATATATATATATATATATATATATATATATATTTCAACCCCTTATGTTTTTCTCTGTTTGTAATTCAATTGGTAAGCATATGGCAGCATGTCGTGATGTAAGTGCATTATTGATAAAGAGCCAAAAAATAGAATTTGTAAACTTCTAATGGATCAAACTGTTTTTTTTGGTTTGTGAAACCATATTATTGCCATATGGTTTTTAGCTACATGGCCCAAAGTGATCTTTTTGCAAAAAAAACAAAACATTTTTAATGCAACATTTGAACATTCCACAAAAAGCAGTAAAAAAAGAACATAACAAAAAATGACAACAAAATTATATATTGTTGTATGTAGGGGGTGGAGAAGGCACCAGCCCAGCCTGTGTTGCCTGCTGGCTAGTTTGCCCAACTTGTCCCTCGGCCTGTGTGGGGGTATACTCTTGTCCATGATGCAGGTAGTGGGATGGCTCATGGGATTGTGGTGGATACTGGGCAGTCTGATATTGGAGACATCTCTCCTGTTGGGGCTGGTAGGGCCATGACTCATACCCCCAAAATGGCCATGTCGTCGCCAACCAGATTGGGACCAGCCTCCAACACTGGCTGGGAACAAGTAGCCATATTGGTGAGGTGGGTTATACCCAGAGATTTGTGGATGATCTTGCCAAGGTTGGGTAGGGGGAGAAGGGGGTGAGGTGTAGGCCCATGTGTAGAAGGATCCTCAGACCCTGATTGAGCTAGCACTTGGGGGTGGGGGTTAAGAAGCACAAGATTCCTGGGTGACAGCTGCCACCTCTCCAGAAACTCAAACACCTCATATGGGGTATTGGGGGGTGTGCTTGCGTCAATGAGGATCTAAATGGATTCTTGCACACGTAGCAAAACTCCTGTGTATAATGTCACTTGTGATCACTATATTGCCTGTACTTACAGAGCTTCTGTGTAATGTCACTGATGATCCCTCTAATACCAGTACACTGGCACTATTTACAGAGCTCCTGTCCATAATGTCACTGGTGATCCCTGAATTTCCTCTACATTGACACTATAGACAGAGAACCTGTGTATAATGTCACCAGTGATCCCTGTATTATCTTTACTCTATACACATATAGAAAGATACTGTGTATAATGTCACCATTGATCCCTCTGTTACCTGTGTACTATAGACTATTTACAGCTCTTGTGTATAACGTCATTGTTGATCACTGTATTACCTTTTTCAATATACAATATAAACAGGGCTCCTGTGCTTAAAGTCACTGTTAATCACTATATTAAATGTACACTGACACAATATACAGAGCTCCTGTGTATAATGTCACCAGTGATCCTTGTACTACCTGTATACTATACACAATATACAGAGTCCCTGTGTATAATGTCACTGGTGATCACTGTATTAACTGTACAGTGACACAATATACAGAGCTCCTGTGTATAATGTCACCAGTGATCCTTGTATTACCTGCATATTATACACAATATACAGAGTTCCTGTGTATAATGTCACTGGTGATCACTGTATTACCTGTACACTGACACTACATATAGAGCTCCTGTGTATAATGCCACCAGTGATCACTGTATTACCTGTACAGTGACACTGCATACAGAGCTCCTGTGTATAATGTCTCCAGTGAACCCTGTAATACCTCTTCTCTATATAGTATAAACAGAGCTCCTGTGTACAATGTCACCTGTGATCCCTGTAATACCGCATATACTCGAGTATAAGCTGTAATAGTATTTGGTCACTCTGTGATAGTAATATGTATTCTGGTCATTGTGTTGGTGGTATTTCTCCATTGTATATAATATTCTTCAGTCACTGTGAGGTGGCAATATGTGGTCTGGTCATGGTGCAATGGTATTTCTCTCTTGCATGTGGTATTATTGGTTTTGGTATAGTGGATTGTGTTGTATATGGCGATCACTTACTCTCTCTATCAATATGGAAGAGAGTCTTTATGTTTATTAGAGATTAAATACTTGGAAATTTAACCCCTTCCTATCTTGTGATTATTACACACTAGCAAAGATGCACTTACAGGGGTTCTACAGTGAAAACAAGTAAACGCCTATCCACAGGATAAGTGAAAATTTATTGATTGGTAGGGGTCCAACTACTGGCACCCAGCCGATTGGCAGGATGTGGAACTTTTATCCCTATTTGAATGAAACGACATGCAGGACTCAACTACTGATCCATTAGTTTACTAAGCGGCTGATTGTGGGCTGCACTTCACTTTTTCTGGAAGCCAAAAAGAGGATGAAAGGAGTTGAGGTCAGACATCCAACCCACTGTTCCATTTTACATTGGGGATAAAAGTGCCTTGTCAGGCATAAAAGTTCCCCATTGTTCCGTTTCATGCGATTTCCAATGATTTGATTCCACCGATCAATAAGTTATTGTATTAATATTACATTGTATTGTATTAGAATGTATTCTGTATCTCCAAAAATGGTCAAATGGTAAAATAAATAAACGTAACCTTAGCTTTTTATTGTTTGCCAAAATATTGTATCAAGTTCAGGAGAATTGTTGCAGTCTAGATTTTGAAAAGCTATAACAGACTTTCACTTTGAGTTCTCTACAAAGGACAGAACCTTGTCTATAAAATCTTACGAAAAGTGACAGTGTTAATTCATGATCTGAATATATGCCTTCCAGGCAAAATCTTTGTATGTTAACTGCCAAATCTATGTTAAACTAAAATAGACGTGACAGCACTGACCAACGTGTGGAATCCAATGCATATAGTGATTTTTAAATATATATAATCTAAGCATAAAAGTAAACCAGATATACTCATTTTGTAAGTCTTATTTTTCTTAACTTTATAATTTGATTGTTATTCTGTTCTGCATTTCAATGTTTATCCACTTCATTATTTTCTTTTTTTGTATTAATTCATAGCAGCATTGAATACATACAATATTGTAGTAGAAAAAGACAGCAGGATGGCACTCACCGTTCTCTTGAAATGATTCACTTTATTTCATATTAATAAAGCATAGGCGTTGGCACGAGAGAAATGCAAAAAGATGGACGACAGCCGTTTCGCGCACAATGCACTTTAACATGTCCCATGCTCAGGCTCAAGGAAACACTAATTCATACCACATGTGTGAACAAAAGAAACTCCACCCTTTACCTGAACGTGTCTTAAAAAAACCCCAAAATAAAAAAATTAAAACAAGCATAATTTACATACACCACATGCAATAAAACTAGCAATCATAACCGCTTCAGAGAAATACAGACATATCCACTTTTTCATTTAGACCCAAAGGACCTGTGGCTTTTGTACGGAGGATCCATTTAGCCTCTATTTGTAAAAGATGTTTTTTATGACTCCCACCATACTGCGGTGCAGACACCCTTTCAATGCCAGTAAACCGTAATGCTTCCGCATTCCCCCCTTGTACCTTCCTCATGTGTTCTATAAGTCTAGGGACACCCTTTCCTGTGCTGATGGAATTGAAATGTTCCCTGAATCTTACACAGAGAGGCCGGATAGTTTTCCCAATGTAGAAAAAACCACATGGGCAAAACAATGCATACACTACAAAGGAGGTCCTGCAAGTAATGAATTCCGTGACTTCGTGAAATATAGGTTCCATTTTTACAGTTTTGCCACTTAATTTAAATGGACACCAAGAACAGTTTTTACATATATAATTTCCCTTTCGGGCACTAGATTCCAACCAATTATTTCGTTTGTTTTAAAATCTGTTCTTGACTAATAAATCTCGAAGGTTAGTACTTCTTTTACTCGCAAATAAAGGACCCCTACTGACCACATCTGTGAGGTCTCTGTCACTTTCGAGTAGGTGCCAATTCTGTCTGATGACTGTTCTAATGTGTCTATCCATAGAATTATATGTAAAACTAAAAACAAACCGTGTCTCTTTTCCTTTTTTGATCTGCCCGTTAATAACTGGTTCAATATTAACCCTCTGTAAGGCGGAATCTAGAACAGAATCAGGATATCCTCTTTTTTTGAATCTGCTACGCAATTCATTCGCTTGTCTCTGAAAACCTTCATTATGACTATTAAATTTCTTTAATCTCAAAAATTGGCCATAAGGCAAGGAATTTTTTACAAAATGGGGGTGTGCACTATTATAATGTAAAAGGGAGTTTGTGGATGAAGATTTACGAAAAATTTCTGTATACAAAACTCCATTGGTTAACTTTAATCTGACATCCAAAAAATCTATTTCTGAGCCTCCAAATTGCGAAGTAAACTTCATATTCATATTATTATATGAATTAAGAAACTCCACAAATAAATTGAAATCCTCTTTTGACCCGTCCCACACAATGAAAATGTCATCCACATAGTGAATAAATAATTTTATATACTTCAAAAAGGGATTGGTGACCGCATAAACTACTTTCTCCTGCCAAAAACAGGTTAGCGAGGGTGCACGCGACGGGCATACCCATCGCTGTACCCTCCGTTTACCTATACCAGACATTGTCAAATTGGAACGTGTTATGCATAAGAATAAAATCAAGACCATCTGTGATGAAATTGATGGTTCCCAGATCTCTATCAGAACTCAAAAGCACTTGTCTAATTGCGTCTACTCCACCCTCATGTGGAATTCTATTGTATAGATTTTCCACATCTATGGATGTCATCTGGAAATTATCCTGCCAATCAATTTCTTTTAGAACTGTCACAAAATCTTTCGAATCTTTTATGTACGAAGGAATCTCCTTGAGGAGAGGACGCAGAAGCCAGTCTATGTACTGGGATAGGGGCTCCGTGAGAGACCCTATCCCAGACACTATAGGGCGGCCTGGAGGATTATTAATGGACTTGTGTATTTTAGGTATATGATACCAATGAGGTATTTCTTTCTCAGGGACAGTGCCGGATGTTTCTTTTTTCTTTGACATACAATATTGTAATTTGTTTGTTGATGAAATCACATATTTTTAGACTGTGTAGATGCTGATATTTGCAAAGTACAAATATATCAGTTGTAAAATAATCGCCGGATGGGTCCTTGAGAAACAGCATGTGTCATTGTGGTTGGTAGCTGCGGTGATGTGTGCTCGGAAACATGCTCCAGTACATAGAGTGATGAGAGAGTTATTAGGTCATTCCAGGGTCAGGTTTTATGAACAGTCAAGAGAAATTGGTGGGAATGACTTCTCACATATCCCCACCCCAGGGTTGTGGCTTGGCAGATAAAATGGAATCCAAATGTCACAAAAAAGCTGTCAGGAGACCCGGGACCAGGGGCTCCTTCCCTGTCCCTAACACTAGGGGAGCCGTAGATCGCCCTGCTCCCCGGGATACTTCAGATGGCAAAGATGTCAAGGTCTCCACCCTTGCCTTCTCTACTAAGTTAGCCCTCCATCTGTTCTCTTCCCCCACCCAGAGAAGATGAGGTGTTACTGTACACCGTAATACACCAACCCGACGAACAAGGTAACACAAACAAGAGTTAACAGAAAACTACAGGCAAAATAAATTATTCACTCATATATAACAGAGGAATACACCGGGGTGTGAAGTTAGAGGAATAAACAAAAATTGAGAAAGATAAGAAACTACCACGAGTACAAACCAAGCAACAGTCACTAATAACTCCTTCAACTTTCCTTCTCATACCAACTCCTTTCCCTTCGTTAGACATGCAACAATAAAGCTAGCTATGACAAGGATTATTAACAGAGCCCAGATTACAAAAGGAAAAAGGAGTGGGTAACCAAGTACAGTTGAGAGCACAGGAATTTCCAACATGGCCAATTAACCCCTGTTCTGCCAGAAGAAATAAAGCCATTTAAAATGAAGAAGTGCTTATGCTCAGCGTCGAAGCAGGAGCAATTAGACGATGCGGTCTTCTGGCTTCACACTGTTGCGGTAACCCCGTGACACTGAGCGTGTCATTCAGTGTCTGGAGATACGTGGATCTACTGTGTGTTGGTCTGTGCTAAGGCCTAAAGAACCAGACACTATCCTGAGCAGGTGGACCCACTATATTGTATGGACATTTTACTTTGTGTTTTTATTTGAGCCAGAAAATGCTGCTCTTTTGTTTGTTATCCTGAGCAGTTTATGCAGTTTTAAATAAACTTTCCTGGACATTTCAGCAATATCACTTCCTCTGCCTACCTCAACCACAACTGAGTGAGTTCAAACCTTTACAATTGGTGCTAGAAGCATAAGCACGAATCTCAAAGGGCAGTGTGACTGCCGCAGCAGCAACACATGTCCTGGGTGAAAGCAACTGTAAGAGCAAAAGCCGACAACATAAAAGAGTTAATAAAGCAACTTGTGCAAACTAATCTCCAGCAGCAACAGATATGGCAGCAACAGCAGATGCAACAGCAGATTCAGCAGAAGCAGCTCAAGTAGCAGATGGAACTCCTAGCCGAGGTGATCGGTGGCAGGGCAACTCCAAATCCAGGTGAAAACTCTCACGTGAGGACGATGGTAAGAAGAGTATTGCAAAAGATTACCTTGGGTGATGACGTTGAGGCGTTCCTGACAGTTTTTGAGAGGGTGGCTGAACGGGAGAGTTTGCCTCTAGAGCAGTGGGCACCATATTTTACATGGGAACCCTGCAGGTCCTATTATGACCTAGGCTTGCAGGATGCAAGAGAGTACGCCAAATTAAAAACTAATGATCTTGGCACGCATATGAGTGACTAAGACTGTCAGGATGCAATGGGTGCAAGGATGGCCGGGAATGTGACTGTCTACTACTGTACCTTCAATTCTCCATCAGAAAAGTCCCACAGGCCTCTACTGAGTTCTCCCTTTTGAACATTTGTATGGCTGACATCTCTGTTGGCTAATCGACGTAGCAAAGGAGACATGTCAGGTGGAGTTTACACCCTACCGGAGTGTAATCAAGCATGTGGCCCAGATGCAAGAGAGAATTACCAAGGTGATACCTATCATGAGAAAACATCTACTCAAAGCGCAAGAGGCAAAGTTGAGGGTGTGCAATATGTCAGTGAGGGTGAGACACTTCGAACCTGGGGATCGAGTACTGGTGCTGGTACCTATGGTGGAGAGCAAATTCCAGGCCAAGTGGCAGGGCCCCTGCTAAATAGTTGAAAATAGTTGGAGATGTCAACTATAAAGTCCACCAACCAGGGAAAAGGAAGCCCTACCATGTATTCCACTTCTACCTGATTAAACTGTGCCGCGTTAGGGGGCTCATGGAAGCTGCGTGTTTGGTGGCCAAGTGTGAAGCTGACATAGAAGAGGTGAAGGTGGCAGATATGCTGTCACATGCTCAAAAGCAACAGTGCCGAAAGTTGCTGCAGCGGAACAGAGACCTGTTCTCAGAACTGCCAGGTTGTACAGAGGTCATAGAGCATGAGGTTCTGACGGAGCCTCATGTCTGGGTCAACTTGAAGCCATATCAGATTCCAGAATGCTGCTGAGAGGTGATTGCAAAAGAGGTTAAGTGGATGCTGAGCCTGGGAGTCATTGAAGAGTCCAAGAGTGGCTGGTCCAGTCCAATTGTCTTAGTACCGAAACCAGATGGAGAATGGCGGTTTTGTAATAACTATAGGAAGCTGAATGAGGTCTCTAAGTTCAATACATACTCAATGCCCCATGTCAATTAATTAATTGAGAGGCTAGGGTCGGCTCAATACATTCCTACCCTTGACCTTACAAAAGGGTATTGGTAAATTCTCATGTCCCAAGATGCCAAGGAGCAGACTGCCTTTTCAAAGCCAAATGGAAGCCATTTGGGTTACAAGGCGCTTCAATCACATTCCAGATAGCCATGGACCGGATTCTAGCTCCCCACATGAGGCATGCAGTGGCCTACCTGAATGACATCGGGATCTTCAGCCAGGACTGGTGAAGTCATCTGAGCAAAGTCCATAGTGATACTTGATGCTCTACAGAAAGCGGGCTTTTCCATAAACCCAAAGAAACGTGCCTTGGGAATGGAGGAAGCTTAATACTTGGGTTATGTCACAGGCAGGGGTGAAATAAAGCCCCAAGTAAAATAAAGTCGAGGCGATCCAGAGTCGGCCACAACCCCTCACAAAGAAGCACGTCAGAGTGTTCCTGGGCATTGTGAGCTATTACCGCCAGTTTATTCTCAAGCTTCACCATGATAGTTAACTTCCTGATGGACCTCCTTAAAGGGAAGGTGCCGCAATTTTTTTTTTTATTAAAAATGATTATTTATATAAACAATTATTTTTAATACAAAATTAAATTACTTAACTTTAATATTTTTTTATTATTAATTATTTTTGCAGCCACTGAGCGCTGCCATTTTGCTTTGCAGGAGTGTAAGAGACACTTACACTCTGCATAAATGGTTGCCCTGGGCATAGGAGACAGCACTCACTTGCCGACCCCATACCTAGCATTGAGATACTCACTGCTGTGATCTGGGCATGCCCCCCTGGGTTGTACAGATTACAGCAAAGGGAGGAGGAGATCGGCACCATTTTTCTGGAGCCCACAGTGCATACTGTGAGCTCCACTTTCCCCCTATAATCGCAGGAGGCGCGGTTACAGGAGAAGACCAAGAACGGGAGATGGGGGAAGGAGCAGAGCAGGCAGTGAGGTAATTATTGAGGTGGGGGAGAGATGAAGAGACAGCAGCAGCTGACCTGTGAAAGTTCCTCTCACTCTCACACATACAGAAGTGAGTTGTCTCAGCTCCTGAAGCTGTGGGGGGGTGAGGAGTCTGCACAGCTCAGTCCTACTATTGAATGTGCATCTAATCCTCTCCTGTGTGATACTGTCAGCTGAGCTGTGTATCTAATTTTATCCTCTGTCATACTGTCTGTTGAGCTGTGTATCTAATCCTCTCCTGTGTGATACTGTCTGCTGAGCTGTGTATATAATTTTTTCCTCTGTCATACTGTCTGCTGAGCTGTGTATCTAATCCTATCCTTGGTGATACTGTCTTGTGAGCAGTGTAGCGAATCCTCTCTTGTGTGATACTGATTGTATTATGTGTGATCTAGATGGCGGCATTATGTGTGATCTATATGGTGATGTTATGTGTGATCTATATGGCGGCGTTATGTGTGATCTACAGGGGTTGGACAAAATAATGGAAACACCTAACGTTTTGGCATCATAATCTTCGAACATGTTATAAACATGCAAACCGTGACATATGGTAATGTTTTGTAGTTGATTATTTGTGTTATGTGATATGTGTATGTAAGTTAACTGTTTGTTTTGAAGAATTGTAAGAACATTGATGAAAACCTGATACCAATGGCAGACCTCTCGGATTTTCAAAGAGGCCAAATTGTTGGTGCTCGTATGGCAGGCGCTAGGTCCCTCGAGCAGTGGAAACGTGATATTCTCAGACGAATCATCGTTTACCCTATTTCAGACCACCGGCCGAGGGTACGTTTGGAGACAGCCGATAGAAGCATTCCATTCAGACTGCATTCTCCCAACCGTAAAACATGGCGGAGGTTCTGTGATGATCTGGGGTGCTATTTCGTGGAGATCAACCGGGCCAATGATATTCCTTCATGGAAGAATTAACAGCCGAGATTATTTAGGCATTTTAGGCGACCAAGTGCATCCTATGGTTCAAGCATTGTTCCCGGAGGGGAATGCCATCTTTCAGGATGATAATGCACCAATTCATACAGCTAGAATCGTTAAAGCATGGCACGAGGAACATTGTAATGAAGTTGAGCATCTCATCTGACCCCTACAATCCCCAGACCTCAACATTATTGAGCATTTATGGTCGATTTTAGAGATTCAAGTTAGACGTCGATTTCCGCCGCCATCATTGCTCAAAGAACTGGAGGGTGTTTTAACTGAAGAATGGGCTAAAATTCCTTTGGAAACAATTCACACCTTGTATGAATCCATACCTTGGATAATTGAGGCTGTAATCGCCGCAAAAGGTGGACCTACACCATATTAAACTACCTTTTGTTGATGTTTCCAGGTGTTTCCATTATTTTGTCCAACCCCTGTATATTGCGGCGTTATGCGTGATCTATATGGTGGTATCATGTGTGATCTACAGTGCTTTGCAAAAGTATTCGGCCCCCTGGAACTTTTCAACCTTTTCCCACATATCATGCTTCAAACATAAAGATACCAAATGTAAATTTTTGGTGAAGAATCAACAAGTGGAACACAATCTAATCCCATCCTGTGATACTCTCTGCTGAGCTGTGTAACTAATCCTCTCATGTGTGATACTGACTGCTGAGCCATGTATCTAATCCTCCCATGTGTGATACTAACTGCTGAGCCGTGTATCTAATCCTCTCCTATGTGATACTGTATGTTGAACCGTGTATCTACTCCCACCCTGTGTGATACTGTGCTGAGCCGTGTATCTAATCCTCTCTTGTGTGATACTGTATGCTGAGCCTTGTATCTAATCCCATCCTGTGATACTGTCTGCTGAGCTGTGTACCTAATCCTCTCATGTGTGATACTGACTGCTGAGCTGTGTATCTAATCCCATGTGTGATACTGATTGCGTTATGTGTAATCTATATGGTGATGTTATGTGTGATCTATATGGCAGCGTTATGAGTGATCTATATGGTGACGTTATGTGTGATCTATATGGCGGTATTATGTGTGATCTACAGTATATGACGGTATTATATGAGAACTATATGGCGGTATTATGTGAGAATATTATCGCAGTATTATCTGCAGAGAGGGGACCCATTCTAGGGTGGTTCTGGCTGAGCACCTGCACATGGTTTTGGGGTAATAGAAGGGCAGCATGCCCTCCAGTTAGTCAGGGGAGGGCTGGTGAGATAGCTGAAGAGAGGGGTCTCATTTTTATCGCTACTGTATGGCTTCATTCCCCCCCAGCCTGCTTTCCAGTGTCACCCCGGACTGCGCATGTTGCCTCACTTTCACACATCACCACGACAGGATGGAGAAAACAGGATGTGAGGATGGGAATGGGGTCTTTGCATGCAAAGTCTGGATCAGAACAGGCCATCAATCAGCAGATATGTTTCCTGGATTTGTCAAGCAGACGGTCCATCCATGTGTAGAAAACACAGTGCTCTATGTACAATCCCTGCCTGCTCCGCGCACCGAACAGGGTGCTCCCCCATAGACCAGCACACTGCTCTCCTGAAATACTCTGTGCTGCTGTCATCCTGCTCCCTCCACCATAATATCTCCCAGAATCCTTGCTGCCTGTCATCCTTGGTGACTGTCTACTTGTCAGTATAACTTTGCAGTCACCAGCAAAATGGCTGCTCACTGTGTTCCTATATCCCATCCTCTCTTATCCCTTAGCAAACACACAGAAGGAAAGGAGAGGAGCGATATCACACCCATGTCAGTAGACTCAGCCCATTTTTAATGCAGGGCAGTAATGTGAGCTAGTTGTACACTAGGTTTTTGTCAAATTTCAGTAGCTGCTGCCCCTAGTGTTTAAAAGTGGAAATACCAAACCTTTTAAAATTATTTTTAATACGTTACTAAATTATAAACAAATGATAATATTTTTTAAGAAAATGTAAACATTAATTCTTTACATTTTTTCAATTGCTGGAATTTTTTTTTTATGGCAACCTTCCTTTTAAAGGGACAAAGTCAGCTATGACTAAGTGGTCTCCTGAAGCTGTGATTGCCTTCCAGGAACTAAAGCTAGCCCTGTGTAAACTGCCGGTGCTGGTGTCACCGGATTTCTCCAAGAAGTTTGTGGTCCAGATGAACGAGTCAGATGTTAGAGTAGGCGCTGTCTTATCACAAGAAGTGAACGGGGAAGAGCACCCCATAATGTATCATAGCTGGAATTTGTTATCCTGTGAGAAGAATTACTCCATAGTGGAGAAGGAATGTTGGGCCACCGTATGGGTCCTTGAGGGGAGATTTGTGTCATCACAGTTAGTAGCTGCGGTGATGTGATCTCAGAAGCATGCTCCAGCACATATAGTGATGAGAGAGTAATTAAACCATTCCAGGGCTGGGTTTTATGAGCAGTCAAAAGAGATGGGTGGGACTGACTGCTCACATATTCCCACCTCAGGAGTGTGGTTTGGCAGATAAAATGGAGACCGAGTGTCTCATTCAGTGTCTGGATCTGAAGATGTATGGATCTCCTGTGTGTTGGACTGTGCTGAGGCCTAAAGAATCGGCCACTATCCTGAGCGGGTGGACCAACTATGTTGTATGGACTTTTTTCTTTGAGTTTTCACTTTGTGCCTAAAAAGGCTGCTTTTTTGTTTGCTATCCTGAGCGGTTTATGCAGTTTAAAATAAACTTGCCTGGACAATTCATCAATAACACTTCCTGTGCCTACCTCAATCTCGGCTGAGTGAATACAAACCCTTACACAGTTTCAACATTTTACGCACAATAAACAACCTCATCCCATTCATTAGGTTATCTTTGATAATTAGGAGCTGCCAGTTATGTCACCCATTAATTAAATTGAAGTGATAGAACAAAAACAGTGTGTCTAAACAAATAATATCAGTCATGACAACATATACCACATTTACACGCTAGGAATTACACTTCATTTTCTATAATAGAACCTAAAACTACATCTAAACATATTATGTAACTTTAATTATAACAGCTGTTGTCATGCACTTTTCAGGCTCAAATTTTGTATGTAGTTTATTCATTAAAGGTGCTGTATGCATTTGAAAGTCACTTTTTTTACAAGTGATAATACACTTCTGTGTTATTCCACTGTAAACGTCTCCTGTAATCAGACTTGACTCGCGTTTTGGACAGTCTTCCTCAGGAGGGCTGTACATTAGAATTGTCATCCTTACACTTTTACATGCTTTTTGTTACATTACAGTAAAATTAAACTCCCAATAAATGGTTTGACTGATGCAGGTGACCAATTGTTTTTTTTTGTTTTTTTTAATAAATTAACATGGTTTCAAGGGACCTAGCAGTAAGAAAATGCATGAGGCATAAGGCAAGTGGAACAGGATGGGTAAGTTGGGGGGCTGATGATGGGGCATGAAAATGCCAAGGACATGGGGCAAGTGTGACTTCAAATTTCAGCATGTACAGTAACTACAGCAATCAGACAGGCATGAGGTATCGGGGTCTGGGACGGTCAGAAGGGGGCATTCTCTGCGTCTGGAGGAGAGAAGGTTTTTCCACCAACATAGAAGAGGATTCTTTACTGTTAGGGCAGTGAGAATCTAGAAATCCTTGCCTGAGGAGGTAGTGATGGCAAACTCAGTCGAGGGTTTCAAGAAAGGCCTGGATGTCTTCCTGGAGCATAACAATATTCTATCTTATAGTTATTAGGTTCTTTAGAAGTACGTACTGTAGATCTGAGGATTTATTCTGACAGAATATAGGCTGAACTGGATGGACAAATGTTTTTTTTCGGCCTTGCCAACTATGCTACCATGTTACAGCTTTCAATTCAACATCACAGTAAGATAAGTGTGGCATCTCTGAGGGCTCAGTCGCCACAGAGGTACTGCACCTCGCCCAGAGGTGTGGTATCCCACTTCCCAGGTAAGGTGGAGGCACCTGACAATATTCTAACACCTGCACCCAACACACACCCTATAGCAGCAGGGCATATGCATGTACCCTATGGGAGGATGATCTCAACTCTGCCTTGGTGGTAAAAGATGTTGGGAGGTGGGTGGAGCTAGTGTTATGAGAGCTGAAGAATAGAGCTTAGTGAGAGTCTTCCCTGAGAGGAGGAAGTGGAAAGACATGTGAAGCAGCTCCAGGTCAGAAGAGCTGCTGAGAAGGAAAAGACTGGAGGAAGCTCCCTGAAGAGTGAAGGGATCCCACAGGCACGGTACAGTGACCATACTGTCCAGTGGGGCTTGTTCCACGCCGGCTGATCAGGTCACAGTATAGGGACTGGCCCTAAAACTAGTGGAGTGGACAACGGACTCAGCTAGATAAACCAGAGGCTCTGAGCATTGCAAGTGCTGTAGCCAAATCCACAATTATTCATTGAAAAGGCAGGCACCTAAAATCCAGAGACCTAGAGGTTATTCCTGCCAAGATCCGAGTCTGCTGACTTGGGACACTGTTTGTGAAGGTGCTGGAAGGAGGGAGGAAATCAGCACAGGGAGATGGCCAGGAAAGGAACACACTAAAGGGAGTTCTGTCAAAGTGTTCTCCATCTGCCTGGGAGTTTTCTGGACCCCACACCTGGAGGACGTAGCATCAAGCGGGCATTGCCGGCTCTTGAGAACTGTGAGTAAAGCTTTGGAACTGCACTCAGCTGTGCCCTCTGAATTATTTCTGCAACACCTGGTCAGCACTGCTACATCTACCACCACCAAACATACATCTCTTCTATCACTACCACCCTGGGACAAAAGCTCTGCCTGTGGAGAGATATTACAACTCTGCTGTATCACACCATCAGTCCCAGAGGATCTATGCTGCAGTACTGGTCAGTTTTGTAGACTACCATTGTCAGAAAAATTTAAGTATAGTAACACGGGTAGTTGAGTCCAAGGTAGTCGAGGCCTGACGGTGTCAGAGGCCTACTGCTACAGGCAACACACATGAAAAAAACCAGGAGTTTCCAATTTCCAAAAATTTTTGGCAGACACCACAAAGTGGCATCAATTTCACCACAGTAAGAATAATATTGTAACAACCCTGCCGGCACCACTGCATGGCCTCTCATCCCCCACACACCAACTTACTCACTTCTTCAGGCCATACTGTGACTTCTGTCTGCTGCTGACTCCATGCTGTGTGCGTCTTGCTTCCTGCCTGCTCTCTGCATGCTTCCTGGCTGTATGCATAGGGAGGTGGCGCCGACACTCTCTGGTTCTTATGGAATTGGTGTGCACCTGCCTAATGTGGCCCTGGCCAATCACCAAGAGGCCTCTAGTATTTAGGGCAGCTCCACCTGATGGAAGCTACCTGAGCAATGTCTTAACTCAGTTAGTGTCTTGCTGCTGAGTTGACAGGTCTTGTCCTGTGTTTCACCTTCTTTGGAGGCTTGATTCTTAGTCCTGTGTCTGTGCCTGTCTTGCCGCCCTCCAGGAGGCAGAATATCCTGGTCTCTGTTTCCTTGTTCCTAGCCTTGCCTTGTACCTGTCATGTCCGCCCTCCAGGAAGCAGAATATCCTGGTCCCTGTGCTATTTTTCCTTGCCTTGCCTTGTACCTGTCCTGTCCACCCTCCAGGGGGCAGTATATCCTGTTCACTTTGCTTTTGTTCCTTGCCTTGTCTTGCACCTGTCTGCTCTGCCCTCCAGGAGGCAGTATAACCGGCTCTCTGTGTCTTTGTTCCAGTACCTTGTCTCGCACCGTTACCTTGTCTGAACTCTGTCCTACCTCTGTCTGTCAGTCTCCTTGTCTTTGGCTCCTTTCCCTGCTGTGTCTATCCTTGTGTCCTCTCCGTCTGCCTGTGCTCCACCCTCTTGCGGCTTTGCCTGCTCTACACTCTTGCAACTCTGCCTGTGCGCTGCACTCTTGCAGCTTTGCCTGCTCTGCACTCTTGCGACTTTGCCTGTGCTCCATACTCTTGTGACTCTGCCTGTGCTTCGCACTCTTGTGGCTCTGCCTGCTCTGCAGTCTTGCGGCTTTGCCTGTGCTCCGCACTCCTGAGGTTCTGTTTTGTTCTCTTTCTGCCGCTGCAGAACCTCTTGCTGCTAACTGCAGCTCCTCTCTGCAGCCTTTGCCTTTCTTCTCCAGTGTGACCAGGTCCAAACCTGTTCCTTCATACCCATCTATATTCCCATCCTTGCACTTTTGCGGCTCTGCCTGCTCCGTACTCTTGTGGCTCTGCCTGTGCTCTGCACTCTCGTGGCTCTGCCTGTGCTCCACACTCCTGAGGTTCTGTTTTGTTCTCTTTCTGCCGCTGCAGAACCTCTTGCTGCTAACTGCAGCTCCTCTCTGCAGCCTTTGCCTTTCTTCTCCAGTGTGACCAGGTCCAAACCTGTTCCTTCATACCCATCTATATTCCCATCCTTTCCGTACTAGTACCTGCACCCTCTGTGTGAACAGGTCTTTGCCTGCCAGTGTCTCAGCCGTGCCCACCTGCCAGTGTCTCAGCCGTCCCCGCCTGCCATAGTACCAGCTGTGCCTGCTGTGCTCACCTTCCTGTCTGTCAGTCGCACCTGTCCTTACATCCTGTTCCCCAGTAGGATCCGCAGCCACAGCCAGACACCACCCTGGAGTGGCACCTGGCAGCTACCTGCCACACAAGCCTGACCTCACCATCAGAGGCTCCATTGAAGACCGAGGTAGCAGTCCTTGTCACACCCCTTCCTGGGTAGTCTGGTTTGTGGCAAATTGGGGCCACAACCCTGTTGCTCATGCCAACCTGCCAAAGCACCAGTGGGACAGTTTGCTCAGGCCAGGGTTCCCACTAAGTCCCATGTCCTTACGCTCTCAGAGCATGATGAATTGTTCCAAAAAGGGTGATTCAGATAATTGATTCACCAGACCAAATAACTGTCTCCAATGCCATCTTCAATCAACACCTGGCTTATGAGAAGCTCGACCCTGCTGATCCGCCAATGTTCTATGGGGATCCTAAGGAGTGCCAAGGGTTCCTGGAGCAGTGAATGCAGTACATTGAGTGGAATGCAGCTTGTTTCCCCTCTGATTGGGTCAAGGTGGGATATATAATGTCCTACCTAGCAGGAGATGCTTTGATGTGGATCTGTCCCCTCTGGGAAGCAGGGGATCCTATCCTCACAGACCTAGAGGCCTTCCTGGTGGCCTTCCATAAAGTCTTTGATGTGCCTTGCCCAGCTGCTCCTGCAAAGTTTTCCCATTCTAGATCTGAGAGGTGCTCCAGACGGGCAAAACCAGTGAGGAAACCGCCACATCAGACCACAACTGTCCGAAACCCTCCTGTTCCTCGACCTGTAAAGGCAGCTACCAGAGTAGAACCCTTGAAGGCTGATAAGAGTGGGCTGGCAAAGCAGCAGTCTTAAACCAGTCTTAAGAAGGGCAAAGGGCATATTGCTGCGGTTGTGAGGAACCCCTGGAGGGTCTCTGTCCAAAGGATCTGAAGCTCCAGAACCTTGGGCCAGTGTGAGAGGCTGCCCTTGGTGAGAGTACCTCCCCTCCACTAAAGTCTGTGAGTGTTCCGGTGCCTTGTGGGAGCTTTGGCCCTGCAGATGTATTAAAGCTGCAAGCCAGACGGAGTCTGTGTGTGGTTCCTGTTCCACAGCTCCTGAATCCAGTGAGGGTGTTTGGTGATGGCCGAGCCCTACTTATGAACAGTCTAGTGTTAAAGGGACAACTACAGCTCCAAATAGGAGCGTTATATATGGAGAACTTTTTTTTCCACTTGCTGACCAGTTTGTCCATCGGTCGTTCTGAGCCGGGTACTCTACTGCCCATTCCGGTCTGGGGACCCTGTGTGGTGATGCGTTTAGAACTACCAAGTCACCAGAGGTGTCTAGTTCCAATACTGAAAGGTCAGTCTGTGCTCTGCACTCTTGCGGCTTTGCCTGCTCTGCACTCTTGCGGCTTTGCCTGCTCTTCGCTCTTGCGGCTCTGCCTGTGCTTCGAACTCTTGTAGCTCTGCCTGCTTCGTACTTTTGCATCTCTGCCTGTGCTCCGCACTCTTGCAGCTCTGTCTGTACTCCTCATTCTTGCGGCTCTGCCTGTGCTACGCACTCCTGTGGTTCTGCTTTGCTCTGCTTCTGCTGCTGCTGAACCTCTTGCTGCTAACTACAGCTCCTCTCCGCAGCCTTGTGGTTCTCCTCCAGTCTGAACAGATCCAAACCTGTTACTTCATATCCATCTATATTCCCATCCTTCGCGTACCAGTACCAGTACCTGCACCCTCTGTGTGAAAAGGTCTCTACTAGTGATGAGCGAACGTGCTTGCCACTACTCATTACTCACCTGTGTATCACGGTACTTGGTGTACTCGGCTAGCGCAGAGCATTTCCGTAATTACTTGGCGGGAACTCAGGTCCCCACCCAGCATTTTTGGAGGACTTTAGAGACCCAATCACACTGCACGGATTGTCTGCCAAACTTGTTTTGGTTGTGCAGTGACTGGCTGGCTGCACAGCATTTTCAGGGGTATAAGAGACCGGACGCCGCCCTACTCGGCGCATTCAGCTCTGGATTGAGAGAGTGTAGGTAGAGCTGCAGCCTTGATAGGGTCAGAATTGGGGATTTATTAGTTAGTGTGGGGTCTACCATCCTAAACTACTCACATCCACCTAAAGCAACAATCCTTCTAAGGACTAATTCCAGAGTATATAGGTTCCAGTGTTAGGAAGGCTGGGTAGTGTACGTCGCTCTATAGACATCAGTGTAAGGCCTGCAGGCACTGTATGTGTATATAGATCATTGCATACATCAAAAGGGTCCATTGCTTTCCTGTATTCTGGCGCTGCTGCTGCTACCGGTAGGATGTATTAGCCGTATATAGCTATCCCCAGGTGTAATTGGAATACAGGCCACACATTTTTTGGTGTGGTATCTCCGTGCCAGCTCATATCTGTGTGTGCTCAAAGTTTGGCCAGTTTACGGCAGTTTTCTTTTTTTTATCCTGGCTGTTACTGTAGCTAAATACAGCAGTATTTAGCTAAAAAAAAAAAACAGGCCACACATTTGTCATAGTGGTTTCTCAGTGTAGCGCATATCTGTGTGTGCTCAACATTTGGCCAGTTTACGGTGGTTTTCTTTTTTTGGCCTGGATGTCACTGTAGTTAAATACAGCAGTATTTAGCCAAAAAAAACCAGGTCACACATTTGTCGTAATGTTATCTCTGTGGTAGCTCATATCTGTGCGTGCTCAAAGTTTGGCCAGTTTACGGAGCGTTTTTTTTTGTCCTAGGTGAAACTTTACTTATATACAGCACTAGTTAGCCCAAAAATAAAAAAAAATGAATACAGTCTGTTATCTCAGGCTGAGGCCTGTTGTATCTGTGGTGTAAAAATCTTTGCTTCGCAGGCATATTGATCACATATAATTTTTCTCCAAATCCATTTTTATTGAGCTTTTCAAATATTTTAGTAGTCCATTTAAAAGGGGCAAGGGACAGTGGTGATGATGATGGTGCATGCAGAGGACGAGGCCGTAGAACACCACTATTGAAGCCAGAGCAGTGTAACGGTTGTTGGAAGGATAGCAGTTAATGCTGCCAGTCACTTAGCCACCACCACCACTACCATGTTTTCCACACAGTCAAGTCTGAGTAGCCGTGAGTGTGGAACAGATAATATTACTCACCTGATCCTCCTTCCGCCCACCATGCCGAGTGCCCTGAGCCAAGCTGTTCAGTTTTCCATTTGGAGATTCGTGCCTCTCACCCGGTCCACTTGAAGCAGGGCAAGATGATATTACATCTCGCAATGCACAAATCTTGGAGCAGCCACAGTCACAAGAGGTGGACGATGATGAGACACAATTGCCGGAAAGTCAGGAGGAGGAGCAGGGTGCGGATGTGGAAGACGAGGTGGTGGATGACATAGTGACTGACTCAACCTGGCAGGAGAACATGCAGAGCGAGGACAGCAGCACACATGGGGAAGGAGGCATATCACCCCAACAGGCAGGAAGATGCAGTGTGGTGACCACAGACAGAAGGCAAGTAACAACAACAGGACGGAAGTTGCCATTCCAACTGTTAGATCTTCCTGAGTCTGGTTATTTTTTAAAGACTCTGCTGATAACCCCAGACAGGCCATTTGCAGCACTTGCCATGCCCACATCAGCAGGGGTAGCAAAACTACCAGCCTGACCACCACCAGCATGATTAGGCACATGGCAGCAAAGTACCCGACTTTGTGGGCAGAAACCCAGGCTCCAGGAACACTGTCTGCATGTGACAGCACTGCTTCTTCCACTGTTTTGCGTACAAGCCAATCCCCAGTTCACCGTGCCTGTGAAGATGCCTTGGGCCCTGCACCTATTGTTGCCCACATTCAACCATCACCATCATCACGCCCGTTCACATCCTTGTCCAAGCCCAGCCTTCAGATGTCTATACCCCACTCATTGGAATGCAAACGGAAATACCCAGCCAATGCCCCACAGGCCACAGTACTTAATTCGAACATTTCTCATCTGCTTGCACTCGAAATGTTGCCTTTTAGGCTTGTTGAGACGGAAGCTTTCCGCAACCTGATGGCGGCGGCCGTTCCAAGTTACTCGGTCTCCAGTCTCCACTATTTCTCCCGATTTGACATACCGGCATTACACTAGCTGGTGTCCCGAAACATTACCCATGCCCTCAACAATGTTGTTACTGGGAAAGTCCATCTAACCATGGACACGTGGACAAGAGCTTGTGTTTAGTGACGGTACATCTCACTGACGGCACACTGGGTTAATATAGTTGAAGCTGGGACCTAATCGGACCTTGGGATGGAACACATCCTCCCCACGCCGAGGATTGGGGACCCTACGTCAATCAGGGTTGCCCCCACAGTTTACAGCTCCTGGACCTTCTCCTCCTCTTCAGCCTCCATCGCTGAAATGAACACATCAGTCAGAAGCTGGAAGCACTGCAGCACTGCCTCAGCCAAAAGGCAACAGGCTGTGCTGAAGCTAATCTGCATAGGTGACAGACTGCACAGTGCAGGAGTTGTGGACAACACTGAAAGAGCAGTCAGATATTTGGATGACACCGCTGAACCTACAGCCAGGCATGTTCGTGTGTGACAATGGCTGGAACCTGGTGGTGGCTCTGAGGCAAGGTGAGCTCACACACGTACCTTGCCTGGCCCATTTGCTGAACCTCATGGTTCAATGTTTTCTCAAAAGCTACCTGGAGCTGTCAGATCTGCTAGTGAAAGTACGCCGTCTGTCTGCCCATTTTAGAACGTCAGCTACAGCTTCAGCCACCCTTGCCGTGCTTTATCAGCATTTGAAGCTTCCAGCTCACCTATTGGTGTGTGATGTCCTCACGTGTTGGAACTCTACACTGCATATGTTGGAAAGGATTTGTGAGCAGAAGACGGCAGTTGTTGACTACCAGCATCAACAAGGCCGTCGATATTCAGTTCAGACTCCACACATAAGACCTCAGGAGTGAACATGGATGTCAGACATATACAGTGCATTGCAAAAGTATTTGGCTCCCTGGAACTTTTCAACCTTTTCCCACATATCATGCTTCAAACATAAAGATACCAAATGTAAATTTTTGGTGAAGAATCAACAACAAGTGAAACACAATTGTCAGCTGAACAAGGGCTGGATTGGGCAAGATTTCTGTACACCACTGTTATGAATGAGTCACCGTAGGAGGCAAAAACAGAAATGCTAGCTAAGTCCAGAAAACCAGAGAAGTTGGCAGCTATCGGATTGCAGACCCCTGAACCTATCAACAACAACTAGCAGTAGCCGTGGGGGGTTCCTACGGTGCCCTAGACCCCTCGATCACAGCCGGAGAACTACATAGCCTAAAGACAGAAAGGGAAATCTAAACTGCCCCAGAGCAGACCCCAAAGCAATAGGCAGCCCCCAACATATAATGACGGTGAAGCAAGAAGAAAAAACACTAACACAGATAGAAAGATAGACTGAGCAAATGATGGGGCCCAAGCTAACTAGATAGGACAGGATAGAACAGCTGCTGTCTGCAATCCGACAAAAAACCCTATCAAAACAAGAGCCAACAGACTGACAGGGAAAAAGGCCCTGAAGACGCTAGGCTTCAAAAAGACTATGTCAGTACTCAGGTATTTTCTGAAGACAGAGCAAAAAGACACAAAGGAATTCAGCTCACCCCAGCAGGGACTGGCAGAATCCAGAAAAGCAAGGCAAAATAAAACCAAAACACAAATGCAAAGAGCAAAGCAGAAAACTTAGCTTTTGAGGAGCAGGAATCAGACTGGTCTCCTAGAATCCCTCAGAGAAATCACCAGCGAGGCAGAAGGGCGTCGACTGCCTTATATCCAGTCAGCAAATCCCGTCACCCAGTCATCCTCTACCAGCTCAGGTGTTTGGTAATCAGCCTCACTACCTTCCTTCACCAGAAGAGGGAGTTCATCAGACCTCAAGGGTGAAGGGGAAAATGAACTCATAACAGTACCTCCCCCTTGAGGAGGGGTCACCGAACCCTCATCCACGCCACCAGGGCAATCAGGGTGAGCCCGATGAAAGGCACCCACCAATCTTTTGGCATGAATATCAGAGGCAGAGACCCAGGAATTATCCTCCTGACCATAACCCTTCCACTTAACCAAATACTGGAGTCTCCGTCTAGCCAGACGGGAATCCAGCATCTTCTCTACCTCATATTCCATGTTACCTTCAACCAATACAGGGTCCGGAGGTGCCACCCCAGGAACTACTGGTTCAAACCTCTTCAACAAGGACTTATGAAACACATTATGGATTTTAAATGTGACAGGAAGAGCCAACCGAAAAGAGACCGGATTAATGATCTCCAAAATCTTGTAAGGTCCAATAAATTTAGGCTTAAACTTAGGAGAAGCTACCTTCATAGCGATATTTTTTGATGATAACCAAACCATAACACCCACCTTAAACTGGGGACCAATGTTCCTATGTCGGTTGGAAAACCGCTGGGCCTTTTCCTGGGAGAGAGATAACTTATCCACCGCTTGGTTCCAGATCTGGTGCATTCTCTCCACCACAGTGTCAACACCTGGGCAGGCAGAAGGCTCCACCTGCCCTGAAGAAAATCTAGGATGAAACCCAAAGTTACAAAAAAAAGGTGACATCAAAGTGGCAGAACTAGCTCTATTATTTAAAGCAAATTCGGCCAAGGGCAAAAATGAAACCCAATCATCCTGATCAGCGGAAATAAAACATCTCAAATATGACTCCAAGGTCTGGTTTGTTCTCTCCGTCTGCCCATTGGTCTGAGGGTGAAACGCAGAGGAGAAGGACAACTGAATTCCTAGCTTGGAACAGAAAGTCCTCCAAAATCTAGACACAAACTGAACTCCTCTGTCAGATAAAATGTTCTCAGGAATCCCATGCAAACGAACCACCTGTTGCAAAAACAGGGGCACCAACTCAGAAGAAGATGGCAACTTAGGGAGTGGTACAAGATGAACCATCTTAGAGAACCTATCACAAATCACCCAAATAACAGTCATTCTCTGAGAGACAGGCATATCACAGATGAAATCATTGAAATATGGGTCCATGGCCTCCTGGGGACCGGCAAAGGCATCAACAACCAACTAGAGCGAGAACAAGGTTTAGACCGGGAGCAGGTCCCACAGGACTGCACAGAATTCCTGACATCACGAGACAAGGCGGGCCACCAAAAAGACCGACTCACCAGATCTGTAATACCAAAAATACCTGGATGACCAGCCAATGCAGAGCAATGAACTTCAGACATCACTCTCTTCTTCCACTGGTCAGGAACATACAACTTTCCACTGGGACAACGCTCAGGTTTGTCCTCCTGGAACTCTTCCAGAGCACGTCTCAAATCGGGCGAGATGGCAGAAAGAACTACCCCTTCGCCTAAGATGGTAGCAGGCTTGGTCACCACAGGAGAATCAGCAAAGAAGCTCCTAGAAAGAGCGTCAGCCTTGACATTCTTAGTGCCAGGAAGAAAAGAGACCACAAAATCAAATGTGTAAAAAACAAGGCCCATCTAGCCTGTCTAGGGTTCAAGCGTTTGGCCGACTCCAGGTAAATCAAATTCTTGTGGTCAGTGAGGACCACGACTTGATGTTTAGCTCCCTCCAACCAATGTCTCCAGTCCTCAAATGCCCATTTCATGGCTAACAGTTCCCGATTCCCCACATCATAGTTACGTTCAGATGGGGAGAACTTTCGGGAAAAGAAAGTACAGGGATTCATTTTAGATGTTACAGGATCCTTTTGGGACAAAACAGCTCCTGCACCAATCTCAGAAGCGTTCACCTCTACCTGGAACGGGAGTGAGACATCAGGTTGCCGCAAAACCCGGGCAGAAGTGAATCTTCGCTTCAGCTCCTGAAAGGAAGAAGCAGCCTCCGGAGACCAATTCAACACATCAGCACCCTTCTTAGTCAGATCAGTCAATGGCTTGGCAATACTAGAAAATTTTGCTATAAATTTCCGATAAAAATTAGCAAAACCCAAAAACTTCTGAAGGGCCTTCAAAGAAGTGGGCTGAACCCTATCATAAATGGCCTGTACCTTGGCCGGGTCCATTTCAATAGTTGACGGAGACAAAATAAATCCCAAAAATGAAATCCTCTGTACCCCAAAAAGGCATTTCGATCCTTTGACATACAGGGAATTCTCCCTCAAGATCCGGAACACAGTCCGAACATGTTCCACATGAGAATCCCAATCCTTGGAGAAGATCAAAATATCATCCAGATAGATAATCAAAAATTTATCCACAAAGTCTCGGAAAATGTCGTTCATGAAGCACTGGAAGACGAAGGGGCATTAGTGAGCCCAAAAGGCATCACCAGGTACTCAAAATGTCCCTCTGGAGTATTAAACGCCGTCTTCCATTCATCCCCATGCTTAATGCGGATAAGATTATACGCCCCCTGATGTCAAGCTTGGTAAACCAGCAACACCTTTAACTCTGGAGAATAGATCCGAAATCAAGGGTAACGGATACTGATATTTAATAGTAATTTTGTTGAGGGCACGATAATCAATACAAGGCCATAATGAACCATCCTTTTTGGCCACGAAAAAAAAAACAGCACCTAATGGTGAAGAGGATGGTCTAATAGGACCCTTCTCCAACGCCTCCTTAATATAGGATCGCATAGCCTCGTGCTCGGGTACAGATAAATTGAAGAGCCGACCCTTGGGAAATTTACACCCCGGGCTCAGTTCAATCGCACAGTCATAACTCCTATGAGGAGGCAAAGACGCAGACTCATTCTCACAAAATACATCATAAAAGTCCGCCAAATAGTCAGAAACATCATGCGACTGAGGAGAGGTGGAAAAAATCGGAGCCTCACTAAGGGCACACCGACAACCCCAACTCACCACAGACACAGATTTCCAATCCAAAACTGGATTATGAATTTGCAACCAGGGAAACCCCAGAACAATGGTATCATGCAAATTATGCAACACCAAAAATCTGCAATTTTCTTGATGGTCTGGGGCGACCCGCATTACCACCTGGGTCCAAAACTGAGGTTTATTTTTCGCCAAAGGAGTAGCATCAATCCCCCTCAAAGGGATAGGCGTCCGCAGAGGTGTCATAGGAAATCCACAATGTTTAGCAAAATCCAGGTCCATTAGGCTCAGGGCTGCTCCCGAATCCACAAAAGCCTTGGCGGAAAATGTGGACAGGGAGCAGATCAGAGTAATTGCCAGAAGAAACTTAGGTTGAACACCACCCACAGAAAATGTGTGAACAAAACGTTTCTCTCGTTTAGGACAGACAGAAACAATATGTGAGGCATCTCCACAAAAAAAACACAGCTTATTACGCCTTCTGAACTCCTGACGTTGCTCCCTGGACAAAACTCTATCACATTGCATAGGTTCAGACACTTGTTCAACAGGTGGCAACATCTCTCGTGCAGTTCACGTAAACGCCGATCAACCTGAATGGCTAATGACATAGAATCGTCAAGACCAGAGGGAACAGGAAATCCCACCATAGTATCTTTTACGGCTTCTGACAAACCCTTCCGAAAGAGAGCTGCCAAAGCATTATCATTCCAGGTAGTAAGGAATTTTTGACAGTACAATTCTGCAGAATCTCGACCCTGGCTCAATGCCAACAGGGTCTTTTCAGCCTGATCAATAGCATTAGGTTAGTCATACAACAACCCCAAGGCTTGAAAAAATGCGTTCACATTAGTCAGAATAGGATCATCCGGTTTCAAAGAAAATGCCCAATCCTGGGGATCGCCACGCAGCAAAGAGATGACAATTTTAACCTGCTGCGCAGAGCTCCCTGACGAGTTAGGCTTCAAGGCAAAAAATAATTTACAATTATTTTTTGAAATTCAAAAATTTAGACTGATCCCCAAAAAACACATCAGGAGTAGGGATCTTTGGTTCAGCAGCATGTGAATGAGCAAGGTAGGCGGAAATTCCCCGCACTTCCGCAGCGAGCTTCTCCACACAATCAGACAATTGCTTTATCTCCATTGAGAGAAAAAAAAATTCCCCCTATGGCCTCAGAGATATAGAGGAAAAAATATACACACTTTTTTTTTTTTTACTATTCTTTCCTGCTATTGAGTACCCTAGGATCTGCGGTATGGCTGGTGATTCTGTTATGAATGAGTCACCATAGGAGGCAAAAACAGAAATGCTAGCTAAGTCCTGATAACCAGAGAAGTTGGCAGCTATCGGATTGCAGACCTCTGAACCTATCAACAACAACTAGCAGTAGCCGTGGGGGGTTCCTACGGTGCCCTAGACCCCTCGATCACAGCCGGAGAACTACATAGCCTAAAGACAGAAAGGGAAATCTAAACTGCCCCAGAGCAGACCCCAAAGCAATAGGCAGCCCCCAACATATAATGACGGTGAAGCAAGAAGAAAAAACACTAACACAGATAGAAAGATAGACTGAGCAAATGATGGGGCCCATCCTTGCTAGATAGGACAGGATTGAACAGCTGCTGTCTGCAATCCGACAAAAACCCTATCAAAACAAGAGCCAACAGACTGACAGGGAAAAAGGCCCTGAAGACGCTAGGCTTCAAAAAGACTATGTCAGTACTCAGGTATTTTCTGAAGACAGAGCAAAAAGACAAAAAGGAATTCAGCTCACCCCAGCAGGGAATGGCAGAATCCAGAAAAGCAAGGCAAAATAAAACCAAAACACAAATGCAAAGAGCAAAGCAGAAAACTTAGCTTTTGAGGAGCAGGAATCAGACTGGTCTCCTAGAATCCCTCAGAGAAATCACCAGCGAGGCAGAAGGGCGTCGGCTGCCTTATATCCAGTCAGCAAATCCCGTCACCCAGTCATCCTCTACCAGCTCAGGTGTTTGGTAATCAGCCTCACTACCTTCCTTCACCAGAAGAGCGAGTTCATCAGACCTCAATGGTGAAGGGGAAAATGAACTCATAACACACCACCAAGTGAAAATGGTGAAACATAACCTCAAATACATTGTCTTTTTTGTGGAGGTGTATTCTCATGCTCCTCTTCACAGCCACACATGGGTATCTGCTTCCTGATTTGGTCTGTTTTGTGTTATCCTCCTCCTTATCCTCATCCACATCATCCACAACCAGGGTGAACTTATTCCATGATGCAAAAGTCACTCAAATTTTGTGCAAGGGAGTTTTTATGATGCTCGTTACTAATTTTAAACCAAAACAAATGTTACTCCCTCAGGGGGAAATCTCATAAAAAAGAGATGTACGTATATTCTTCCCATTTATTCTTATATTTTCCATTTTTCCTATCTGTGAAACATCCTCTTATTACCTAGTGTATAACTCTCCAATATAAAAACAGTGAAATCCTATTATATTATAATTTTATTTACAGTATTTCCCTGTCTCTGAGCTATTGCTAGGGACAAATATATCTGGTTGAACACATTCTGGCTTCATATATATGACCCTGTGTTCACCCCTCCCTTTTGTTATTTTCTTTCATAGGTGGATTCACAATTTTTTATTTATTTGTTTTATTTCAGTATGACTTATCATTATGTCTCCTCATTCTCCACCACTAGATCACCAGGGTTAACGTGTTCTGTGCTGCTACAGGCAGTCCAATTTTTGACAAAGGTGATAATGATGCCCATAGTATATTTTTAAAAAATGTACCCCCTATGGGGAAATGTTTGTCAGCACATGCACTGCGGGTATGGGCATTACAAGTCTAGGAGCACCACTCCTTAACATTGAGCCTAGTTTTTAATGAGGCCTACATTAATGTCTCCTCATTTTCCACCACAAGATCACCAGGGTTAACGGGTTCTGTGCTGCTACTGCCAGTCCAATTTTTTGCGAGGGTGTCTATGATGCCCATAAAATATGTTTAACAATTTTACTCCCCAAGGTGAAATGTTTGTCATCCCATGCACTTAGTGCATGAGCATTCCAAGTCTAGGGGACCCGCTCCTTTAAATTGGGCATAGTTTTTAATCAGGCCTTCCGCCACGTCTCATCATCCGCAGCCATTAGATCACCAGCGTTAACATGTTCTGTGCTGCTACAGCCATTGTCAAAATCCCATCAAGGGTTGGTGTTTTTGCTGAGCATTAAATACTTGTTATGGAAAAGGTTGAGGTATACCCCACAGGGGAACATGTTTGCCAGCCAACTCAGTTAGTGTATGGGCATTACAAGTCTCGGAGACCTGCTCCTTTTTAACGGGACATTTTTCTTAAGAGGCCCTCCTCCATGTTTCTTCCAAGGGGGATTGGGGTTATTGAGGTGCATATGACTTGGTAGCAGGGCAGGCCTTGTAGTCAATGGATAAGAAAACAGAATGGGAGCACAAAATGCATAATATGAAGTGGATTTTCCTGTGCCCATCCAGTATGTGGGTTGAAAGGCTTATTGGGGTGCATATGCCTTGGTAGCAGTGCAGGCCTTGCAGTCAGTCCATAAGAAAACAGAATGGGAGTAAAAAATGAATAATGTGAAGTGGATTTTCCTGGGCCCATCGAGTACCTTGGTTCAAAGGTTTATTGGGGTGCATATGACTTGGTAGCAGGGCAGGCTTTGCAGTCAATCCATAAGAAAATAGAATAGGAGTAAAAATGAATAATGTGAAGTGGATTTTCTTGTGCCCATCCACTATGTGGGTTCAAAGACTTAATGGGGTGCATATGACTTGGTAGCAGGCAAGGCATTGCATTCAATGCAACATTTTTTATGGAAGCCATCCTGGACATCTCGTGAAAGGGGTATTGGGGTGCGTCGTAATTCTTGGCAGCCCATCCACTCACTGCATAGGCTATAACAGTTTAGGAGACCCACTGTTTAATAATGGCCTTTAAGAAGAGTAATGCTGCCTGATGCCCCTGTTAAAATAGGCTCTGTGACTTTAAGAGTCATAAAGGCCCTATTGGTGGAGGGCTGGAGTGATAGTTAACTTTGTGGAACTTTCTCCCATCTCCATACTGCATCTGTGGAGCTCAGCCACAGTGACCTTAGGGTTCTTCTTTACCTCTCTCACTAAGGCTCTTCTCCCAACATTGCTCAGTTTGGCTGGATGGATAGGTCTAGGAAGACTTCTGGTGGTCCCAAACTTCTTCCATTTAAGGATTATGGAGGTCATAGTGCTCGTAGGAACCTTAAGTAGAGTAGAAATTCTTTCATAACCTTGGCCAGATCTGTGCCTTGCCACAATTCTGTCTCTGAGCCCCTTGGTCAGTTCCTATGACTTCATGATTCTCAATTGGTCTGACATGCACTGTGAGCTGAGAGGTCTTATATAGACAGGTGTGTGCCTTTACAAATCAAGTCCTATCAGTTTAATTAAACACAGCTGGACTCCAATGAAGAAGTAGAACCATCTCAAGGAGGATCACAGGGAAATGGACAGCATGTGTCTTTAATATGAATGTCTGAGCAAAGGGTCTGACTACTTATGACCATGTGATATTCAGTTTTGCTTTTTTAATAAATTTGCAAAAATTTCTACATTTCTATTTTGTTTTCAGTCAAGATGGGGTGCAGAGTGTATATTAATGATAAAAAAATGAACTTTTCTGAATTTACCAAATGGCTGCAATGAAGCAAAGAGTGAAAAATGTAAAGGGGTCTGAATACTTTCCAACTATATCCTGGGCCAATGCAGTATGGATGGGGCGCATATCACATTTATGAGTGGACACAGACTAAGGACGTTTGCACCCTTCTGCACGGTTTGGAAATGGCTACTAAGATGGTTCGAGCTGACGATGCAGTCATCAGCATCACTATTCCGGTTATTTACATGCTGGAGCAGACTTTGAATAGACTGCGGTAGGAGTGGTGGTCCCAGAGGAAGAGGAGGAAATGGAGGAGAATGGGATAACATTGTCTCAAAGTTCCAGACTGTCGTCATACAGGAGTGTGCCAAGGGAGGCTGGATTACTGTGATCAAGAGGGGATGGTGATAGCAGGCAAACTGTTAGTGAAGGTGCAAGAGCAGAGAAACTAATGGAGGAGGAAGAGGTGATGGTCGAGTAACTGTCAAGAGATGAAGAGGATAATCATCCCTTCTCTGTTTTTCATGGTTGGTGGGAGGGGATGGAGGAAGCAAGCATCAGTGTTACCCAGCCAACAACACAGAATGAGCTTGGACCTCTTGGAAGAGCCTGACATATGAGTGCCTTCTTGCTGCACTACTGCAACATGATCCCCTTATAGTTATGATTCAAAATAGTGCTGATTACGGGGTTGCCACTCTGTTAGGTCCATGTTAAAAGACAAAATTTTTCAAGGTGCTTCCCAACTTAGAAAGGGACCCGCTAATGCTGGAGTATTGAAACACGCTTTTACACAACCTTAAGAGAGATTTTTCCCAAGACAGCAGTGAGGCACATAGTGTGCCTCGCAGTTCTAGACTTCCAACCTCTGGCAACTCAATTTGTCAATACCAAAACATTAGCAGCAGCAGTAGCGTAAGTGGCAGAATCAATTTCTATCTCTCCCATCATTGTCCTCTTTCCCATTCCCATCATTGTCCTCTCCCCCACTCCCATCATTGTCCTCTCCTCAACTTCCATTGTGGTCCTCTCCTCACTCCCATCAGTCTCATCTTCCCCATTCCTTTCATTGTTCTCTCCTCACTATTATCATTGTCCTTTTTCCACTCCTATCAATGTCCTTTCCCCTACTCCCATCATTGTCCTCTACCTCACTCCCATCATTGTCCTCTCCCCACTCCCATTATTGTCCTTTCCCCACTCCCATCATTGTCCTCTTTTCACACCCGTCATTCTCCTCTTCCCGCTCCCATCATTTCCTTTTCCCATATTTGTGCTTTCCCTACCCCATCTTTGTGCTTTTATAGACATCAATCATTGTCCTCTCCCCCATTGCCATCATTGTCCTCTCCCAACTGCTGTCATTGTCCCCTCCCCACTTCCATCATTGCCCTCTCCCCTACCTCCATCTTCCCCTACCCACTTTCATCATTGTCCTCTCCATCCGTTCTTACCCAGCATTGCTTCTTTCTTCATTGCCGGCAACTTTTTAAATTATATAAGCGTGTGCTGCATGTTGACATGTTCAAGCAACGCCTGTGTCACTGAAAAAGCATCTGGCAGGAAGCTGAGGATGGGATCCTGCAGCTCTGCTGCCATTTTCTCTTGTAGGCAGTGGAAGATCCCTGCCCTGCGCAATGCACATGGTGAGACTAATCTGGCCATGTGCCCCATGTAGCCTTGAGTATTAAGCAACAGGGCAGATTGTCAGATTGCTCTCATTATTACAGCCCTGCAAAGACCCCCCTACACCTCTGGGCCCAGGTACAGTTGAATTGTCTGCACAGGCTATATATCCTCCCCTGAATTCCACTATGAAACTTTGGAGTTGTTATATCTTTGGCTTATAGTGGCCATAAAAGTAACAATTGTTTTAACAGCCAGTAATAACTGTTAAGTTAATGAAGTTGACAAAAACAAGTAGATAATAGTTTGCACATGAGACAGAATATGATCATAGAAAAATTGTAAATATTCTAATGAAACTGTAAATAAACTTATCTTATTTTTTTTACAGATCATGGTTGGATATTGGCAGGGTAACTACCTATTGGTGCAAGAAAAAGCTACAAAAATTGTGTGTAGCCAAAATGATATTTAAAAATATAAAAAGTTTATTATGTCATATTTAAAACAGACAAGCATTAAAATAGGAGAATCACTAGAGGGTGACAAATACAGTAGATTGGGATGATCAGATAACACTGATGTAAGTAGAAAATCAATCAGTTGAATGTGGGGAAGTGACCAGGTGACAAGGTTATACAGGCTATAGAGGGATCAAATAAATAAATGAATGTGTGTACATGATCAGCAAAAGTATGCAAATAATAAATCAATACATTATGCTAAGTGTGTCAAATAATAATAAAAGTATCAATGCATCAAATAAAACTACATCAAGGTCATCTTTACTGGCATGTGCCTCATGCTGGATTGGCAGCAGCCACTGAGGAAAAAACAAGTCTGTGAATGAAATAGAATGTAATTGCAGCAAAAGTTTAGATAGTTTAATGAAACTGTAATTAAAGTTTTTTTCACAGATCATGGTTGGACTTTGGCAGGGTAGCTACCTATTGGTTTCACTAGAGTGAGAGTGTTTTCTTCATTAAATGTATGAGACATAGAATTTGTAGCGGACTTTTGAATATTGTTAATGCAGGGTGCAGAGTAGTGAACAAGGTTAAATATGCCACTCTGATTTTTGGAATAATCTTGGTCTACTTAAAAGCTACTGTTTTCACTATAATAGTCTGCTATTATGGTGCTGGAATGGTTCCATGACTTTGCATATTTATTTTGTATGTTATACAGCTATACTTTGGGTTCTTTTAGCTTGTATAGAAGAACAATTGTGCATGTTGTTGGGGAACCTTATTTTAATATAGTAAAATCCAAGTCAGTTTGTTTTCAGAAAACTGTTCTTGTCAGAGGATGGGACAGAAAGCATCCAAAGATTAATTCTTAAATAGATGGCCCTTTGATTTCGTTTACATATTTAAATCTATAAGCTGCAGATGGTGTGAAATTGATCAGGTTGTGGTAAATTACAATCTCATGCGATAAGGATTCATTTTTGTCGCACAAATGTTCTTGCTACCAAAATTTATATCAGACTACTCTTTGTGCAACAATAATATAAAAAATACCAAAAATATGTGACTTTTCTTCAGTTAATGCAAAAAAATAACTTCAGTTTTAATATTTTACCCTCAAGAAACAATTTCAGACACAATGATCAGAGATAAAATATACAATATTATTAAGATACCAAAAGTACGGTAATTGTGTTGCAGTATTGAAAATGATTCCAATAAAAATAGACTGGGGCGACCATAAGCATGCTTGTGTATGCGTTTTTGCATGCGTTTGCGTTGTTTATGTGCATGCATTAGAAATTCCCAATGTTTTGCAGTAGCTTTTCCTTGACATCAGACATCCGGTAGGCGTGTCTCATGGGATTTCTATATATATAGACACACTGCACTGAGAAAATCCTCATCTTTGGATGCTGTTTCTAGCTGCAAGATGGATCTTGACCTGGACAGACAGCTTTCTAGAAGATCTGGATTAACAACTGAAGTTGGCTGCTGCCTTTGCTTTTGCTTGTCAAGAACAAAGAAGAAGAGAAAGACTGAGAAGACGTCATCGTCGCTATTGGCAACACCCCATCCTTGAACTCCGAGAGAGCCGTGGAGCCTACCATGCTTTGTACACAGAGCTGCAGCAAAAACCGGAGAAATTTTTTGAATACACGAGGATGTCACAACAGTGCTTCCATGACTTTCTGCTACATGTCCAAGGATCCATCACCAGGCAGAACACACAGCTCCGTCGAGCAATTCCTGTTGAGGAACATCTCTTGCTCACCCTGAGGTATGTAGATAAGAAACTCCTGTCACAAATAACCCTAACCTACCCCTACCCTAACCCTACCCTATCCCTAACCCTATCCCTAAGCAGTGTACTGATTTTCGTTTCTCATTTTCTTTTCTGCAGATTCCTGGCTACTAGAGAGACATTATCATCGCTACATTTCCAGTTCAGGATTGGAGTATCCACCCTTTCTGGGATTATTGTAGACACTTGTCGTGATTTAGTTGACATTCTGTGGCAAGAATTCCTCTCCCAATCAACAACTGAACTCTGGATTGAAAATGCTTCCAAATTCCATTAAATTTGTAATTTTCCTAAGTGTGTGGGGGTTGTGGATGGCAAACACAAAAGGTTTATGAAACCAGCTGGAAGTGGAACAGAGTACTTCATTTATAAAAAAAAAACTTTTCCATTGTTCTAATGGCTATTGCGGATGCCGAGTGTAGACTTGTTGCCGTGGACATTGGCTCATTTGGGTGAGGAAATGACTCACAGACGTTTAAAAACTGTGACATGGGCCAACGTCTGTATGGGAATGATTTTAGTTTTCTGCCGCCATGACCTCTTCCCAACACTGATGGGCCACCAATGCCTTTTGTTGTTGTTGGGTATAAGGTGTTCCAAATGTGTGCCAACCTCATTAAACCGTGCTCAAGTCAGAACTTAAATCACACAAAAAAAATTTCAACTACAGACTGACAAGGGCATGAAGAACCGTGGAGTGTGCATTTGGATTGCTGGTATCGAAATGGTGCATTTTGTGCACATCCATTAATCTAAAAATTGACACTATTGATGAGGTTGTGAAAGAATGTGTCATTCTGCACAACTACATCATGGTAAAAGAGCGACCAAGCTTACAACCTGAGGAACCTGTTACATTGCAGGATTACTAATTTCACCCTCTGAGAACCACAGTGGAAGTTTCCCAGATGAGGGATAAGTGTGCCGCTTACTTTGTTTCAGGTAATGGACATGTGGTAAGGCAAGACAAAATGATTTTAGCCGCTAAGTAAAATGTACCTGTTATGTTTAAAACATACCTGTAATGTCAAATACTACATACCTGTTATGTTTAAATGTACCTTTGATGTTAAAATGTACATGTAATGTAAAAATTTACCCCAATGTTTGCTGAGTTAAATAATAAACTACCTTCCCTCAAAAATAAAGTGTGTTTGGGTTGGCGGCGGCAAATAAAGTACAAATAACACAAGACATAGTGCAAACAAAATACAACTTTAATTTTCAAAACTTTAACAAAAAAGAATGGTTAAGGTTGGGGTGATTGTTTTTTTTCTTTGGGGTCTAAGTGAGGGTGAAATGGGGTGGACCTTGGGAGTGTGGAGCTGTGAGGATTGGGTGGTAGTTGATGAGGAAGGGGTTACAGGGGAAACGACTACAGGGAAAGGGGCAACAACTTAAAGGATTGGATGAGGGATGGCAGTGGAGACATTGGGGATAGATGACAAAGTGGAATCATGAGAATTGATATATAAACTGAAAGGAACAGACAGAGACACAAGGGAAGGTAGTGACAAATTGGTAGGTGAGGGTGAAGGTGGTGGGTTCAATGTGAGCATAGTTTTTTTGGCTCCTGGTTTTTGTCTTGGTGGCAATATATTTTTTTGGACCTCGCTTTTCTTGGCTGAGTGGGAGTGGTGGCTTCTGTAGCAGTCATCTGGCATGGTGTTGGACTGGGCCGCATTGTGGATACTGCAGGCTGCAGGGGTGTTGGAATGGGAAGGGGTGCTGGACTTGGCAGGGGTGCTGGACTTGGCAGGGGTGCTGTAGTGGGCAGGGGTGGTGGACTGGGCAGCTTCATTGATACTGCTGGCTGCATGGGTACTGAACTCTGGAGCATGGTGGGTGCTGCAGGGTTGATGAACTTGGCAGCGTGGTTGCTCAGTGAACTGGAGGCGGTGGTGGTGGCAGATAGTTTGGTGCTGTGGGACCTGGAAAGTAGATTGGCTGTTGGTAATATCCTCTGGCCTGTTGATTGTGGTTTGTGACTGCTGCTGCAATGCGTGGCTGCAAGCAACCTGGCAGGCCTGCATGACATTAAGCTGGAGTTGAGGCGTAAGGTTTTCTGACACGCTCCACTCAATTGCAGAAAAAAATGTTGCGCCGGGCTCTCAAGGTCGGCTTCCAGGCGATCAAGGCATTTACTGACTTCCTTGAACCCACTGTTCACTCTGTCAGCAATCAACCTAATCCCATCCTGGAAGACAGAGCTTAATTGCATAAACTTGGGCATGCCTGACCTCTCCCAGACCCTCTGAGGCTGATGAGAAAACCCAGCAAAAGAAGCTGCAGAGTGCTGGGAGAGGGGAAAACCTGATGGACCTGCTGCCTGTTCCCCAGCCTGTGAAGCTTGCAAGGTTGCTCCATCGCTGGTGGATGATTGGGACTGCGTCTGTTCAGTGGCTGGTAGATGAGGGGCCACTTCAACAGAGGATGATCCGTGTTGTGTGATGCTGCACCAGGTTCTGTGTGGAAAAGAGAAAAACATTAGTTAAAAAAATCAAGGTTGTGTTGTGCTGCTCCAGGTTCTGTGTGGGGAAAAAAATTAAACTTTATTAAAGAGAAAAAAAAATAAAAAAAATATATATATATATATATACTTAAGTTCCTTGAGCAAGCGCAGGCATCAGAAAGGCAAGGTCCCGGTGGTACTTGTATTTCCGGAACCTTGCAGCAGAACCACTTCGAACCCGAACCTCCTCTTTCATGTCCTTGTTGAAGCGGTCCTTCATCGAGCGCCAACGGATTTTGATTCGCTTCACTGTGAAGGGGAAAAAAATAATAATTAGAAAATAATACACATCCATTCACAGGTTTACTGCCATTTCAGACCACATTGCAATACTTACCAAAATCTGTTCTGGCACGCAGCGTGGCACGGTCCCAACCAGGCAGCAGCGATGTTGCCTCTTCTTCCCAGAGCCGTCAAATCACCACATTGTGGGAGTGCTGACGGTCACAGGTGTCCCACAACAGTATTCTCTCTTGCACAAGGTGATCGATGTCAATGTCGAGTGTGGCTTCTTCCCATTGTGAAACCTATAGATAAAATAGATAAAAAGAATTTTAAGTAAAATTGAAAAAAAATTGTATTACAACTCTGATGAAAAGAATACTTATACCCCGTCTTTCTTCCTGAGACACATGAGCGCGACGACCCTGGAAAGAATCATCTCCACTCGACTGCTCCTGCTCTTCATCACTGCCAAGTACCTGTAAAGAAATTAAATGAGTATTGGAGTATTGCCAGCCAATACATACCAATCAGTATAGCAAATGTGTTTACATAATCTTTGGTGGGTCCACCCTGGGAAGACATCAGTTCTTCGTTGAGGACATTTTAAAGAGCAAGCAGCAGTCAAGTGAAACGCTACAGAAAAGACCAGAGAAGAAAAATTACACTTGTAAAGATCCAAAAACAATGTAGACAAAAAAATGGACACAAATACTGACATTACAGACAGTAGTCCAACAGCACAGCAGTCAGCACAGGCCAGGGACAGACAGCAGCAACAGGAGACAACCACTGCACCTGGAGATGACCACGAGAAAACCGCTGCACCAGAAGACAACCAGGAGACACCCACGACACCAGAGAGTCAGCCAGTCTACAAGGAACAGAAAAAGCATTCAGAGAGACAGACATTTACAAAGCTTCTATACTTACATAGACAGTGTTGTCCTCACCATGACAGATAGCAGCACCAGAAGACGAACAAGAGAAAACCGCTGCACCAGGAGCCAACCAGGAGCCAAACACTGCACCAGGACAGTCGACACGTCTAAAAGTAAACAGAAATAAAAATTGGTACAAAGTATAGACAGCAGTGAGAGAGACAGACATTTTCTAAGGTTCTATACTTACATAGCCAGTGTTGTGGTATTGTCGAGAATCCAACGAGTTATGGAATTGCAGTGTCCACACTTCCTTTTATAGAGCTATCAATTAGCAGGTGGTTGAATCACTTCCTGGAACAACTCATTAATAAAATGCATGCTTATAGAAAGCATGTGCGTACGCATGTCCTTGTGATGCGTTCCCGTAGAGAGTAATGCTTTTATTTGATGCACTCATCCGCATGCCCATGAATGTGCATATTTGACGGATTTTTGCTGCTTCCAAAAATCCAACATGTTGTGTTCGCCGGACCCCGCTGCACACCAAAAAAGAATGCATGCGTACGCTTACGCATGCAAACTAATACAAACGCATGCCCCTGCGTACACCATGTTAAAGATAGGTAAACATAACGCATTCGGATTGCTGCGGATGAAACGCTGTGCAAACAGATGCAAATGTGAAACCAGCCTAACCTGTTTAAAGTTCCATTTAGCAGTGTACCTTGTCTAATACTGACCAGAAGTTAGAGTCTCTTGAAGCAAACCTTCGAAGAATGTTTGGCTCTATTATAATAATATATAACACAATAAAAAAGTAAGAACTTACGGAAACCTGAATCAGGAATGTGATCCCATTGTGCAACTTGGTCAACTGCCGCATTGCTGTAAAAGAAGAAATAAGTAAACTTTATGAAGAAATGCAAATTTCATAGAGGGGTCTGTGTCAGATTCCACAATATAAATTACATGGACCATTAACCCAATACTACGTTGGATCCCCCCACATATGGAGCGGCCTCATGAGCTAAGCCCACATCCAGCATCTGTCTATAAAAATAGCAACCAGAAGGTGTTCAAATAAGTGCCTGTTAGCCATTCAAATGTCACTGTCAGTCACTGGAGTTTAAATGGCATGATTGCCAGTGCACACATGCACAAGCTAACATTCGCCCCTCTGCAAGTGAATGCAGTATGTAGATCAGTTGTCATGACAGCTATGGACATGTTGTAAGCCCTTCTGACCATGATCTGAGTCCTGTGAAACTTAACCTGAGGCTGGACTTCATAGGAGAATATTAATTCTTTGATGAATACAGAAATTTTAAAGGATAAAAACAAGCAAATAATTGAAGGTTCAATTTCTGCAGGAAGACTAAAAAGAAAAAAAAAAGGTTTTTAAAATATAAGAAAAAGGCAAAGAAAAAATATAAACTAATACAAAGATAAACAATAGTTAACATGTTTAGTAGAGTTGAGCAACTTTGGTCGGATCGGGTTTCCTGAAACAAAATTTGTTTCAGATGAAACTGGTCCGACTAGGGCAAAAAAAGTCTGAGTTTTGTCCGAAACCCGACCCCAATGCAAGTCAATGGGGAATAAAAGTCGGCATTGAGTGGATTATTGTCATCCGCTCAATGCCGACTTTTATTCCCCATTGACTTGCATTGGGGTCGGGTTTCGGACGAAACTCCGACTTTTTTTGCCCTAGTCGGACCAGTTTCATCTGAAACAAATTTTGCTTCATGAAACCCGATCCTACCAAAGTCGCTCAACTCTAATGTTTAGCATTTTCATATCCATTAAAGTCCAATCTATCATAATGTAAAATAAATTCACCCATACAATAAATGCTGAAAAAAAAAATCAAAATTTCCAGAATTACAGTTTTCAAGGTACCATGCTTTCCTAAAAAAATGTATTAAAATGAAGTCAAAACATTTTTATGTACCTCAGGATCGCAAAAAAAATACAGCCATGCAAAAAAAAAGCTGTACAGCTTCATGGATGGCAAAATAAAAAAAATTCAGTTTATCTCAAAATGGCGACACAAAGTACATTTTTTACCTAATTTCCATTTTTTTTCAACATTTAAATAAGTGAAAACAAAATGTAAGCCTCAATCATACTAACACAATGAACACCATATAAACAAAACACAAAATGGTGGGATTGCATTTATTTCACCATTGCATTACTCATGGAATAATTTTTTGCCATTTTCCAGTGTTTTGGACTGTAAAATTACATTTGTTCCTGCAAAAAACATTCCCTTGTATGGTTATATCATCTAATGAATAAAATAGTTATTGCAATTGAATGAAAGGTAGGAAAAAATGAAACTACAAAAATGAAAATTTTCCTTGGTGGGAAGGGGTAAATACAAACCTGATGAGGTCTCTGAACTCACTTTGAAAATTCATTTCAGAATGGTTATAGATTCTTTTTTTAAAGTTTTCCTGTCGATATTAAATTGAGAATTTTATTATTGCTGCTTGAGCTTTTATAAAAAAACTCATCTTAATATAGAGATTATACAGCCAATTTGTCATGGATTTTCAAAGTAAACACACCAGCCTTTTTAACAGATCAATGTAATAATGAATACAGTCAGTATTGTAAAAACCAATGACAGATCCACTTTAAGTTTTGTGTGTCTTTATTTTAGATGTACACATATTTGTGTTGTCTTGACTTTTTTTTACCTTTATAGTTTTTTTTGTGTAAATAACTAAACTAATCACATTTATAATTGTTTTGGTTCAGTTTTTAAGCTTCTATTGTACTCTTAGGACACAAAAATAAGATTTGTAAGTGGCTAAGTATAAGATCTTGCTAAAATAATGAAAACCAATGTATTTTTGAAATAGAAATTACACAAAGAGTGAGATCTGTTAAAGCATATGTGAATAATGACATGTAATAGTATGAATGTGGCCTTAGTACAGCTTAGTACATAGTTAATAGATTTTTGGCTGTAATATGTTAAACAGCTGCTATTTACTACGTTATGTTTTAAAGAAACCATCTTGAGACCATAGATAAAATCTGTGCTCAATCGTAAAAAAAAGTTCATTAACGCCTCAAGGATGAATTCACAATAGGTATTGAAGAATATATTCAGTCCGTGCATTAAGATTTCTATAAAGTGAGAAAATAGAGATGGAGTATCAGAGACAGAATGTCTCCCATTTGTGATGAAAGCTTGTAATCACATACTTTTCCATGTTAACATAAATGTCTAAATGTCTTTGCATAATTATAGTTATTATTTTGTTACATTTTCTTAATTTAATTTTTTGGAACACATCACCCCAGTGGCATGCATAAAAATCACAGGATCACAGGGCACCATAGCAAAAATTCCCCCGCCTTCACAAAAAATGTGTTTATGTGTGTATGTATATATATATATATATACTAGCTGAAGAGCCCGGCACTGCCCGGGCATAGTAACTAACTGTGGTTAGTTATAGAAAATTATAATTATCCTCCATACCATAGTCCCGTGCCCATATACCCATCATACATATCCACGATCCCATAGGCCCGTGCCCATATACCCATCATACATATCCTCCATCCCATAGTCGAGTCCCTATATACCCATCACACATCCTCCATCCCAAAGTCCCATGCCCATATACCCATCATACATACTCTCCATCCCATAGTCCCATGCCCATATACCCATCATACATATTCGCCATCCCATAGTCGAGTGCCCATATACCCATCACACATCCTTCATCTCATAGTCCCATGCCCATATACCCATCATACATATCCTCCATCCCATAGTCCCGTGCCCATATACATATCCGCCATCCCATAGTCCCGTGCCCATATACATATCCGCCATCCCATAGTCCCGTGCCCATATACCCATCATACATACTGTATCCTCCATCCCATAGTCCCGTGCCCATATACCCATCATACATATCCTCCATCCCATAGTCCCGTGCCCATATACCTGTCATACATATCCTCCATCCCATAGTCCGGTGCCCATATACTCATCACACATCCTCCATTCCATAGTCAACCATTATGACATCATAATGAGCGGCGGCTGGGCTTGCAACCTATGATGACATCACCGTCGCCATGGCAACCATTGTGACATCATAATGAGGGGCGGGGCTTGACGCGCACACACTGCTTCCCCAGTATGCAAATAGGGGCATTGTGACATCATAATGAGGGGCAGGGCTTGACACGCACACACTTTTCCCCCCAGTATGTAGATAGGGGCAAAATTGTTTGGTGAATTGGAACGTGCGGGGTTAAAATTTCACCTCACAACATAGCTTAGGACGCTCTCGGGGTCCAGACGTGTGACTGTGCCAAATTTTGTGGCTGTAGCTGCGACGGTGCGGATGCCTATCCCGGACATACACACATACACACACACATACAGTGGGGCAAAAAAGTATTTAGTCAGTCAGCAATAGTGCAAGTTCCACCACTTAAAAAGATGAGAGGCATCTGTAATTTACATCATAGGTAGACCTCAACTATGGGAGACAAACTGAGAAAAAAAAATCCAGAAAATCACATTGTCTGGTTTTTTTTCATTTTATTTGCATATTATGGTGGAAAATAAGTATTTGGTCAGAAACAAGCAAACAAGATTTTTGGCTCTCACAGACCTGTAACTTCTTCTTTAAGAGTCTCCTCTTTCCTCCACTCATTACCTGTAGTAATGGCACCTGTTTAAACTTGTTATCAGTATAAAAAGACACCTGTGCACACCCTCAAACAGTCTGACTCCAAACTCCACTATGGTGAAGACCAAAGAGCTGTCAAAGGACACCAGAAACAAAATTGTAGCCCTGCACCAGGCTGGGAAGACTGAATCTGCAATAGCCAACCAGCTTGGAGTGAAGAAATCAACTGTGGGAGCAATAATTAGAAAATGGAAGACATACAAGACCACTGATAATCTCCCTCGATCTGGTGCTCCACGCAAAATCCCACCCCGTGGGGTCAGAATGATCACAAGAACGGTGAGCAAAAATCCCAGAACCACACGGGGGGACCTAGTGAATGAACTGCAGAGAGCTGGGACCAATGTAACAAGGCCTACCATAAGTAACACACTACACCACCATGGACTCAGATCCTGCAGTGCCAGACGTGTCCCACTGCTTAAGCCTGTACATGTCCGGGCCCGTCTGAAGTTTGCTAGAGAGCATTTGGATGATCCAGAGGAGTTTTGGGAGAATGTCCTATGGTCTGATGAAACCAAACTGGAACTGTTTGGTAGAAACACAACTTGTCGTGTTTGGAGGAAAAAGAATACTGAGTTGCATCCATCAAACACCATACCTACTGTAAAGCATGGTGGTGGAAACATCATGCTTTGGGGCTGTTTCTCTGCAAAGGGGCCAGGACTACTGATCCGGGTACATGAAAGAATGAATGGGGCCATGTATCGTGAGATTTTGAGTGCAAACCTCCTTCCATCAGCAAGGGCATTGATGATGAAACGTGGCTGGGTCTTTCAACATGACAATGATCCAAAGCACACCGCCAGGGCAACGAAGGAGTGGCTTCGTAAGAAGCATTTCAAGGTCCTGGAGTGGCCTAGCCAGTCTCCAGATCTCAACCCTATAGAAAACCTTTGGAGGGAGTTGAAAGTCCGTGTTGCCAAGCGAAAAGCCAAAAACATCACTGCTCTAGAGGAGATCTGCATGCAGGAATGGGCCAACATACCAACAACAGTGTGTGGCAACCTTGTGAAGACTTACAGAAAACGTTTGACCTCTGTCATTGCCAACAAAGGATATATCACAAAGTATTGAGATGAAATTTTGTTTCTGACCAAATACTTATTTTCCACCATAATATGCAAATAAAATGAAAAAAAAAACAGACAATGTGATTTTCTGGATTTTTTTTTCTCAGTTTGTCTCCCATAGTTGAGGTCTACCTATGATGTAAATTACAGACGCCTCTCATCTTTTTAAGTGGGGGAACTTGCACTATTGCTGACTGACTAAATACTTTTTTGCCCCACTGTACATACATACACACATACATACACACTTTGAGCTTTATATATTAGATATATATATATATATATATATATATATATATATATATATATACTAGCTGAAGAGCCCGGCGTTGCCTGGGCATAGTAACCAACTGTGGCTAGTTATAACAGATTATAATGATTATATTGCAAATAAAAACATTTCACATCATATATTCAACACTACAGATTTGCAACACAAATTAACTAAACGATTACCCAAGTATTGATAGTATTTTATTTTCACCTCATTCAAGATTTTTGGTTTTTCCTTTCGGTGCAAAGATGAACAGATTTTTGGCAGTTCCAACTCTTGAACAGACCAAGTAAAGTTGACCATGAGAAAAGCATGGCGATTGCAAATCGAGCCCTACTACTTTCAAGGACTGTCCCTGAGCATTGTTAATCAACATTGCAAATAGCAGTTGAACTGGAAACTGGAGGCAAACAAATCAGATGGAATGAGTGGAATTCTTCGAATGAAAATGTCCTCTCCTTTGGCACATCCTGTTTCTGAGCTGTGTATCTAACCCTATCCTGTGTGATAATGTCTGCTGAGCTGTGTACATAATCCTCTCCTGTGTGATACTTTCTGTTGAGCTGTGTATCTAATCCTATCGTGTGTTACTGACTGCTCAGCTGTGTATCTAATCCTATCCTGTGTGATACTGACTGCTGAGCATTGTATCTAATCCTATCCTGTGTGATACCATCTGCTGAGCCATGTACCTAATCCCATCATGTGTGTTACTGACTGCTCAGCCGTGTATCTAATCCTATCCTGTGTGATGCTGACTGCTGAGATGTGTATCTAATCCTATCCTTTGTGATACTGACTGCAGAGCCGCGTATCTAATCCTGTTCTGTGTGATACTGTCTGCTGAGCCATGTATCTAATACTATTCTGTGTGATATTGTGTGCTGAGCTGTGTATCTAATCCTATCCTGTGTGATACTGACTGCTGAGCCATGTGTCTAATCATCTCCTGTGTGATATTGACTGCTTAGCTGTGTATCTAATCCTATCCTGTGTGATACTGACTGCTGAGCCGTGTATGTAATCCTATCCTGTGTGATACTGGTCTCCCCCTGCAGTCTGTGTCAGAGGGTAGTCTGTGTTGGCACGGTAATAAATTGTGTTATTTCCAGCTTTACAGAAGGACGATAACATCATAGAAATGCTAAGAATAATAGGCCAAATTGTTTGGTGAATTGGAACGCGCAGGGTTAAAATTTCGCCTCACAACATAGCCTATGCCGCTCTTGGGGTCCAGACGTGTGACTGTGCAAAATTTTGTGGCTGTAGCTGCGACGGTGCAGATGCTAATCCCGGACATACACACATAGATACATACATTTTTTCCCCATTATGTACCTAGGGGCAAAATTGTTTGGTGAATTGGAACGCGCGGGGTTGAAATTTCACCTCACAACATAGCCTATGATGCTCTCGGGGGTCCAGACATGTGACTGTGCAAAATTTTGTGGCTGTAGCTGTGATGGTGCAGATGCAAATCCTGGACATACACACATACATACATACAAACATACACACACACACACATTCAGCTTTATATATTAGATATATATAACTAGCTGAAGAGCCCGGCACTGCCCGGGCATAGTAACTAACTACGGTTAGTTATAGCAAATTATAATGATTATATCTATATATATATATAAAGCTGAAGAGCTGAATATATAGCCCCGCTCGCTCTGCATAGCCACATTCACTATAATATCCCACATCATACCGTCAGCCAGAGCTACCGGACTACTACTCCTAATATTCCACATCATCCCGTCAAAGCCACCGGACTACTACCCCTAATATCCCACATTGTCCCCTCAGCCAGAGACACCGGACTACTACTCCTAATATCCCACATCATCCCGTCAGCCACAGCCACCGGACTACTACCCCTAATATCCCACATCATCCCGTCTGCCAGAGCCACCGGACTACTACCCCTAATATCCCACATCATTCCGTCAAAGCTACCGGACTACTACCCCTAATGTCCCACATCATCCCTTCAGCCAGAGCCACCGGACTACCCCTAATATCCCACATCATCCTGACAGCCAGAGCCACCGGACTACTACCCCTAATATCCCACATCATCCCATCAGCCTGGGGTCAGAGCCAGAGCCCTGAGTGAAACGGTCCTAACTTCCATACCGGGGATCCCTTTAAGAGAGGCCTGGCATCAGAACCAGAGCACTGAGTAGAATTGCCCTAACTTCCATACCAATGATCCCTTTAAGAGAGACTGGGGTCAAAATCAGAGCGCTGAGGGATTTACCCTAACTTCCATACCGGGGATCCCTTTAAGAGGGGCCTGGGATCAGAACCAGAGCGCGTAGTGGAATTGCCCTAATTTCCATACCAATGATCCCTTTAAGAGATCCTAGGGTCAGAACCACAGCACTGAGTGGAACGGTCCTAACTTCCATACTGGGGATCCCTTTAAGAGAGGCCTGGGGTCAGAACCACAGTGCTGAGGGATTTGCCCTGACTTCCATACCAATGATCCCTTTAAGAGAGGCCTGGGGTCAGAACCACAGCGCTGAGGGATTTGCCTTAACTTCCATACCGGGGATCCCTTAAAGAGAGGGCTAGCTTCAGAACCAGAGGGCTGAGTGGACTTGCCCTGACTTCCATACCAATGATCCCTTTTATAGAAGCCTGGGGTGAGAGTCAGAGCACTGAGAGATTTACCCTAACTTCCATACCGGAGATCCCTTTAAGAAAGCCTGGGATCAGAAACAGAGCGCTGAGTGGATTCGCCCTGACTTGCATACCAATGATCCCTTTAATAGAACCCTGGGGTCAGAATCAGAGCGCTGAGGGATTTGCCCTAACTTCCGTACAGGCGATCGTTTTTAAGAGAGCCTGGGGTCAGTACCAGAGCATTTGAAGACAATTGCCCTGACTTCCATACCGATGATCCTTTTAAGAGAGGCATGGGGTCAGAACCAAAGCACTGGATGGATTTGCCCTGCCTTCCGTACCGGAGATCCCTTTAAGAAAGGCCTGGGGTCAGTACCAAAACTCTGAGTGGATTTGCCCTAACTTGCATACGAATGATCCACGGGAGGGGGGATTCATTTCTGTCATGTGCTCTGTGCTCCTTTCTGGGGGGTAGACAATTGCTAAGAGATTATGTTCCTGGGGATGCTAGATTTCTCCCACCTTGTCAGTGTCTGCTGAGGTGTTGTCAAGTGGGAAAACTAGCTCATAGCAACCAATCGCAGCTCATCTTCTTTTAACCAGCTCTGGTGAAGTGAGAGATGCTTAGCGATTGGTTGCAAGGAAAACTGTTGCTCATAGCAACCAATCACAGCTCAGCTTCTTTTGAACAGCTCTGGTGAAATGAAAGATGGTTCGTGATTGGTTGGTGATACACACATGCATACATACATACATTCAGTTTTATATATAGAGATATACATACAGTACTGTACATACATGTATATTTTCTGGAGTCACGGACTCATATCTCCCAACATTTATAAACCAGGAGGACATGTATGGTGGCACATACACAGTAATTATGTCCCAGTTGAAGCCCCTTAGTTTTCTCTCCAGAGATACTGTGCAACCAATACAGTATAATACGCCGATAGCATGATGACCCTAAAAGGCACCATATCATAATTCTAATTGCACTCACAAAAAATCTGGTAAGAACACTAAGGATTTTCAAAAGGGACATAGTTACTTTGTATGTGCCACAATACATGTCCTTCTACAGGTTTACAAAAGTTGGGAGATATGAGTCCACCAAATAAACATGTATATACAGTACACACATACATGTTTATTAGATGGACTCATATCTTCCCAAATTTTGCAAACCTGTAGAGGGACATGCATTGTCAACAAAACATACATGCGTATGTGTGTGTATGTAAATATGTATATATATATATATATACAGTACATATATACATGTATATTTGGTGAACTCCTATCTCTCAACTGTTATAAACCCGTAGAAAGACACGTATTGAGGCACATAAACAGTAATTATGTCCCAATTAAAATTCCTTAGTGTTCTTACCAGTGATACCACTTTTATGGCCATTATAGATTATGATGTTTCCAAAAATGGCCCCACAGACACACACACTTAGTAAGGTATCTCCACAGTGAATCATGCCTCACAGTTTCACCACAAACATCAGTATAGAACACAATGATTCCCCAATATTTCCAGCAAAGCATGATGTTACTACAGTGCAAGCACAGTATAATATGCTCACAGCATGATGGCCCTAAAGTGCCCCCGTATAGTATGATATTGCGGTAGTTTCTGACCAATACACACAGTATCATGACACATAACACCCACAAAGTGTGATGGCCCCCATAGCCCCTCACATGTGGACTCCCATACAGAATGAGGATCTACCACAGCCCCACACTCAGTTTGATAGCACCCAAAGTACCTCACTCAGTATAACGTCCCTCACAGAAACTCACATAGCATAAAAGCCCCAAGACTCTCAAATCGGTTTGATGGTACCAACAGCCTACCACTGAGTGTAAGGATTTCCACATCCCCTCATACAATATTAGGGCTACCAAAGCCTCCTACTCAGAATGAGTACCCTACAATTTCCAACTCAATATGGGGGCTCTCACAGTCCCACACACACTATCATGGTTTTTACAACCTTGTATTAAGTATAATGGCCCCATCAGCCCTCCACTCAGTATAATTGCCCCACCAGCCCCCCCATTCAGTATGATTGGCCACCACAGCCTTCCTCTTAATTCTATGGACAACTCAGTATGATTGACCCCCACCAGATACCTATTAAGTATGGTTGAGCCAACAATTACAGACATTTAAAAAAATACTTCCCTCACCCATTTCCGCATGCTGCTTTTAGTCAGTGCAGCCAGTCTAGTAGTAGGCTTCAGCACAGCAGACTCTATGTAGTGACATAATCACGCCTGCAGTGTATAGAGTCTCAGACTCACAGATCCAGACCTCTAATTCCCTTATACACCATTCTATTTAACGATATCCACATTTTGAGGATGCAGATATCACTGAAGTTGTGATGACAGGGGGGAGAGAGGGTCTGGCGCCAATTAACATCGGTCCCCCGACTCATGGGCCCAAAGCATCTGCGTGGACGGCCACTAATTATGCTAAACCTCTGATCATCAATGAGTCATTGGCTAACATGCCTGAAATTATATGGTAACTTATCCTACAAGTTTTTTAAACAAAGTTTCCAGAGTGCAGGAAATCCTGTTCTTCGGTCATCACTACACATGCTAATATGTTCATGCATCTATTACTGTGGAACAGTTAATGCAAAACTAGTGTTCTAAAATCCTATGTATCTTGTACTATCCTGGTGTAACCTTACATTTCCTATACTTAGAGACAGGTATCATGCTTTCTGTTATTTATGTGGACTGACTGAATCAATTGTTATTTAAGGTGCTGTCACACTTAGCGATGCACCAGCGATCCCGACCAGCGATATGACGCAGTCAGGATCGCAGGTGCATCGCTAAGTGGTCGCTAGTGAGCTGCCACACAGGCAGATCTCACCAGCGACATAGCAGGGGTCGGGGGTCGCTACTTACCTGTCAGATGAGGCAATCCTGACGTCGTCCCACCCGCGTCCATGCTCGGCGCTCGTCTCTCCACAGGAAGCCCAGCAGGAAGCTGACAACGAGAAACAGTCCAGGACGTTCCCGCGCGATCAGCGATAACCAGCGGGGGAGCGGTCGGAGGTAAGTATCAGACATAGCGATATCGCTAGCAAAATCGCTATAACGTCACAAAAACCAGTGACGTTATAGCGATATTGCTAGCGATATCGCTATGTGTGACAGGCCCTTTAGGCAAACCCTAGTTTTCCCTGAGCACTGGCAACCTGACTAATCTAGAATTGACAGCTTCACAAATGAAAAATAACTAAACAAAGAGTTATTTGTAATAAAGGAATATATAATATTTTCTACTACTCTCACTTTAAAAATATATCGGAAAATTAATAAGGTATCAAAATGTTACAACTTCAGAATCATTACCAGTCAAGCAGCAGCAAAATGTATGTCACCAAATCCAATTGAGCCGAATAATTATGCATGATTGATAATTCACAGAAACAAATTATCACATTATTCTTTAGGGTGAGAAACTTGTATAATCAAAAGAATTAAAATAGTCTTGTGAATTCATTCAGCTGCCAGGGCGATAAAAAAAAATCAGATTCCATTTGCATGTTGGATTACACTTGACATTAAGTTAAACAGTATTTTGTACCTGCAAAGGCTTTCTTAATCTAGAAACAATATCAGTGTCCTACATCTATAGTATGTCTTCGTGTGGCACATGTTTCAGTAATTCAGGATTTTTTTGCCTTTGTTTCACTTTTGAAACAACCTTTGACTGAAAAAGTTTTACAATGTAACTCCTGTATTATCCACTTTTCGTTGCATTACTGCGATTATGAAGTAATAAGGAAATGGCAGATTTCCTGCCTGTACAAGATTAATAGAGAGTAAAGAAATCACAAATTCATATAATGCAGCATTGATATAAAAAATTACTGTAAGAAGTTAAACTAAGGCTACTTTCACACATCAGGTTTTCGGCGTCAGGCACGATCCGGCGTCGTGCTGGAGCGCCGGATCCGGCAAATATTTCATAAAACCGGATGTGACGGATCCGTTTTTCTGCCGGATCCGTCTTGTTCTTGACAGACAAAACCGGATCCGTCTCATCCGGTTCATCCGTTTTTCGATCCGTTTTTCGACGGATTACGCCGGATCCGGTTTTAAAAACACCCCTTGTGGCCTTCCGAACGGGATTGGCTACTGGAAAACTATATATAGCGTGTTCCTACAGCCCTTCTTTGACAGGTTGTAGAGGAGAAAGTGCAGGTTGGAGAGAAGAGCAAGTTACTGGCGAAGATGGATGTTGTCATTGGAAATATTTTGAAGAATTTGGCGGATTTTACAGCGGAGGCGAATCGTTTGAGGGTGATTGTTCTGGAGAAGGAGAGAGCGAGACAGCAGCGCATCAGGCATCGTAGACGATGTTTGTGGATCCACCCCATCACAGCCAAGAGAATGACGCGTGGGGTCTATTCTACACTCTGCATGGACCTTCGACGAAACCCGAATACATTTTTTGGGTATGTTCGGATGAAAATGGAGAATTTTGATTACTTGGTGGAGCGCATTGCACACCTCATAAGAAAAGCAGACACCTATTGCCGCTTCTCTGTTTCACCCGCAGAGCGTCTGATGGTGACTTTAAGGTAAGCCACATTTATTGGATATGCTCGCATCAGAGCACACTTTCACTGCAATCTTGTTGGTGGTAGTTTGTATCTCCAAGTGTTATAGCTGACTTTTGGTATGTAATGCTGTGATTTAAAACTAATTGATTGTTTGTTAATTCCCCACAGATTTCTTGCAACTGGAGAATCCCTTTCGTCACTGCATTTCCAGTACAGACTCGGGATTTCCACCATATCTGGAATAGTGAAGTACACATGCCGTGCACTGTGGGACTCCTTAGCTGAAGAGTTTTTACCAGAGCCCACAACAGAGAGGTGGATTGAAATTTCAGAAAAGTTTCAACAGATATGTCAGTTTCCCAACTGCTTGGGCGCTGTGGACGGGAAACATATCCGCATTGTAAAGCCAGCCGGATCGGGATCGGAATATTTCAATTACAAGAAATATTTTTCAATTGTCCTCATGGCCATCGCTGACGCGGAATACAAATTTATTGCTGTTGATATTGGGGCCTATGGCCGCTCCAATGACTCTCAAGTTTTCAAACTGTCTGCCATGGGGCGTAAACTGTATGGAAACACCTTCCAGTTCCCACCCCCTAGACCGCTGCCGCAAACATCTGGTCCACCTATGCCATTTGTCTGTGTAGGGGATGAAGCCTTCCAGCTGTCAGAACACCTTTTGAAACCGTATGGTAGCAGAGGATTGTCAAGAACAAAACACATTTTTAATTACCGCCTCACAAGAGCAAGAAGAATGGTTGAATGTACCTTTGGTATTCTGACAGCCTATTGACTGTGATCAACCTCAAGACAGAAACTGTGGACGAGGTGATCAAAGCTTGCGTGGTACTCCACAATTTTGTTATCTGCAAGGAACCCATTTCCATTGAGGACACCTCTGAAGAAACCACCTGGCAAGATTACCATGACATTACCACTAGAAGTTCTGTGACGGTTTCAGTAATGAGGGACAATTTTGCACTATACTTTATGTCACCTCAAGGCAGAGTACACTGGCAGGATGACAGAGTGTGAAAGATTTGTGCCCTTAACCAAAATTGTGTACCTTCTGTACCAACAGTATATACCTTTGCCAACCAAAGTTGGCTATCTTGTCATGGTCTTACTATTTTTAGCTTTAGGCCACAGGTGTGTACCTGGTTGTGTTTTATGCAAAGTATTTCACCTTTTAACAAAAGTTGTGTACATTGTTAGGAAATCACCAACAATAAACACAACTTTTTAGGTGAAATACTTTGCTTCAAACACAACCAGGAACACAACTGTGGCAAAAAGCTAAAATTTACCCACAGTTATATACCTAGTTTTGAATACCATTTTACCTTTTAAATACCCTGTATTTAACCTTTTTGGCCGCAGAAAGAAATGACAGACAACCAGTGTAAAATAATTTAACTTTTATTGAAAAATGTTTTTTTTAGTAAACTGTTTTTAAATTTTAATAAACTTTTTTAATAAAGCTTTGAAACCATAAAACTGGTCATTTTTATTAAAATACACACATATTATAAATCTGTGTAGTGTGGGGTGGAAATACTGCTGGAGGGGCTGCGGGACACTTCGACACTGGGAGTGTGGAGAGAGGACTGGGATCGTGGTGGGGAAGGAACAGTTAGAGGTGAAGGTGTGGAAAAAGCTACAGAATGGGTGGACATGTGGGAGGCAGAAGAGGTGGTGGGCGGTGGAGTGGAGGGTTGGGCAGGGACTGTAGGAGCAGATGATGTTGATGGCAAGTTGTATGGGGAAGGAGTTTGGTATTGGGCAGGTTGCTGGAAGTGGGGAGATGTCTGGTACTGGGGAGGTTGCTGGTACTGGGCAGGTTGCTGGTACTGGGGAGGTTGCTTGTACTGGGGAGGTTGCTGGTACTGGGGAGGTGGATGGTATGTAATAGGAGGGGGAGGATGGAAAGTGGCTGGAGGGGGTGCAGGTGGAGGAACTACTGGGGTGGGAAGAGGAGGTGGGGAGGTAACGTGCTGGAGAGCACCGTGGCATGAATGCATTACATGCATCTGCTGGGTAGGAGATAGCGTTTCCATGCACTCCACAACAGACCTGAAAAAGGTGTGGTTTGGCGAAGATCTTGCTTCTGAATGCATGATTTGCAGAAGTGTCTTCACCTCCAGAATACTGGAGTTGATCTGCTGAAAGCCTGCGGAGATTTTCTCTGACAAGACTTTTAGACAGTTCTGGAAAGATGCATTCAGATGCAAGAACTCTGGTGCATAAGTCTTTTCCTGACCCCTCTGCCGCTGTCGCCCAGTACCCGCAGGTGTACTAGAGGTGGCAGGGGCAGAAGGGTGGGGTAAAGGGAAAGCGATCTCCTCACCAGCAGCTTCATGTAATGTAGGCAGCCACGATGCTCCTGTGCTGGTGGATGGGACAGAGGGGTCAAACGTGTGGGAAGGCTGTGAAGGTGCAGATGTACCGGGGCGGTCGAAGTGTCCCTCGGTGCCGGTCTCCTCAGGGATCGCCTCAGAAGGGTCCAACCGTGCAGGCTCCCGAGTGCTGCTCACCGTGCTGTGGAATAAAGAGAAAAAAAAACAATTAAAAAAGTGACATGGCATGGCCCTGGCTGAAAAAAAATTGTTACATCTACACATTTTTTTTTCACATGTGGTGTGTAATATTTACCTTCTGGTGACCATTGTATACCGGAGGAACGACAGGGCTTGTGCGTACTTGTACTTGCTCCTGCGTCCTCCAGGTCCACTCGGGGCCCGCATCTCTTTATTGAACTCCTTCTTGAAACGATCCCTCACAGACCGCCACCGCTTCACAATTCTGTCCCCTGAAACGAGAAAGGAGTGGTTAGTATACAACATCAGTGTTTCCCAAACTCCAGTCCTCATGGTCCCCAGGGGTCATGTTTTCAGGATTTCCATAGTAAATAGAAATCCTGAACACATGATCCGTGGGGACCACGAGGACTGTTGTTCGGGAAACACTGGTTTACATCAAGCAACCGGTACTGTATATACTTACGCTCTTTAATCTGGGCCCGAGCATCGAGGTCCTCCCAGCGGTCCACAAGGAGCGAACAGATTTCCTCCCAGAGTCGTCGGGTAACGATCAGGTCAGCGTGGCGGCGGTCAGCCATATTCCAGAGCGGCTCCCTTTCTCTGACGAGATCGATGAGGTGGTCCACATCAATTCCTCCATCCTCACCATCACAGTCGGGAGCACGCTGTGAAGGCTGTTAAAGAAAAAGACAAAAATAACATAATTAGCCTCCACAAAAGAAATGAAATAAAAAGTGCAAAAAAACAAAGCAAAAATATTTATACTTACACGCTGGTGACCACCGCGTTGCTGTCGCCGACGACCCTGGAAGGCACTGCGAGGACCTCTTGGCCGAGCACCAGATTGGGAAGACTAGAGAAGAAAACAAAAAATGTTATGTCTTTGGATGTAGGCATTTGTTTGCTGTGTGTGGTCTGCAGAACATTGTTTTCTATGTGTTGTGTGTAGTGTGATGTTGTGTTTCTGTGTTTGATGCCAAAAAATTACCAATTGTGAGCCCACTCCAGGTGTCTGTCCACCCCTTCCTTCTTCTTCTGGGAGCTCCTCTTCATCTTGTGATTCCTGTTTTGAAATAAAAGGCAATGAATAGACATATATTACTGAAATGATGGATTTTGGAAATAAAAACTTACCGTCAAATGCTGACGATGAGAGGGAGGGCTCCCAGAAAAAGATGTGCTGTCTTCCTGCTGGCCAGACTCCATGCCTGTGGGTGGTGTTACAGCTGCTGCCAGTGCTGCCAGTGCTGCTGCTGCTGCATCTCTTGGGCGGCTGTTGAATAAAGAGAAACAAAGGGCCAATGAATATCTTGATATTCCATGGCCCTAGTTTGGAGGAATGGGGGATCTGATAATTACCGTCTCTCATCTGCTGCTGGACTCCCCTCCTCAGCATGTTCCATTTGCTGCTCCATTTGGCGTGGTGGTGGTGCTGATGGTGCTGCAGTGGTCTCCTGCCTTCTCCTGCGCCTGGTTGCTGTCTTGGGTGGCATGTTGGGTGTGGCTGAGGGTCCCACTGTCTTGCTTTTATATATGTGTCTTGTGGGCAGAGCTACTGAGCATGCTCAGACCAAAAAAACCGGATCCGGCGCATTGCGGCACTCATAGGCTTTCATTGTGTGAAAAAGCCGGACGCACCGGATCCGGCATGTCCGGCTTTTTCGCCGGAGACAAAAAACGTTACAGTAGCCGTTTTTTCCAGACGCCGGATTGAGACACATTGCCGGATCCGGCGAAAACCGGATGAAACGCATGGCCATCTGGCGCGATCCGGCGCAAATGCAAGTCAATGGGGGGGAAACCGGATCTGGCATTGCATTTCGCCGGATCCGGTTTTTGTCAAAAGCGCCGGATCGCGCCTGACGGCGAAAACCTGATGTGTGAAAGAGGCCTAAAAGTCATCGGTAATACAAATACACTGGCCCACATTAATAAAAAGTGGCATCAATTTAGGCACTGAAATTTGTCCCGGACTAATATTCTGTATTGATGACATGTTTTAGGGCTAAGGTCACACAAACATTTTCTCTCATCTTTGAAAATAGACCCGATTATGCTATACACACTCTGATAAAACTCTGATCAGAATTTGGTCAAAGTTTGATTAGAGTGTGATCCTAGTTTCTCGGATGTGGAGAAGAAATAAAAAAAAATTCTCCATCTTCTCCATTGCGGCAGTCCATGAAAATCAAACTTCACTAAGATGTCATCCAAGTGCAGTCTGTTTTTTCCCATGAGCTCAATGACTTGCATGGCTGAGTTAGATGCAAATAACAGATTCAAATAGAGTATTTTGCTATTTTTTGCCTTTGGGCTCATACTCACATGCGAGAAACGGACGAGTTTTGCATGTCAATACCCGGCACTGCTGCCGGCACTCAGATCGGTGCGTTCAGCTCCATGTATTTCTATGCAGCTGAATGCTCCGATCCGAGTGCCAGTGGCAGTGACAGGTATTGATGTGTGAGACTCGTCCGAGTTTCTCGCATGTGAGTATGAGCCCTTTGACAGACTCTGTCCAAGGAAAAAAAATCAGCTATGTGCACAGCCCCATAGAATAACATTGGTCTGAGTTTGATCCAATGTTTTATTGGATTGCACTCTGACGGAAAATGTAATTGTCTGCATATGCACTAAGGACAAGTCATCAATATCAGATGTGTGGGGTCCATGATTTTTTGAGGAAAAGCTGTTTGCAGCTTCTCTAGTGACCAGGTGTACGTAGTATGTTGTGCTGGAACTGATTAGCTCTACACGCTGTAGAGTGGTCATTCAGATAATCTGAAGCTCAGCCTATATTTAACTAAATGGGAGCCTAACTGCAGCACTGAAAAAAGAAGACAAACAGCTGTTCGATAGAAAACCCAAGGATGGGTAATCAATAGTGAACACTAAAATGCTCGGGTGCTCGTTGCTCGGGTCAAGCAAATTGGAGTGCTCGGGTGCTTGACCTGAGCAGCGAGCCCAATGTACAGTAAGTGTATGGAAAACTCGAGCATTTTTCTAGTGCCCCCCCGACAGTCTTTAGATGGCCTAGAAATTGCGGAAATTGATGGAAACAGTGCTCAAATGACATGGTAACATCATGGTGAAGACCCCTGGAAGCATTTCTGACTCCCAGGAGGACATTGGTACAGTCAGCAAGGTACTCCCTCAGCATCTTCCAAAACTTTGCACTCCTTGTGAGAGTACCCCACACCTCATGGCCTGTGCTGTGGGTGGGAGAGTCTGAGAAAACTCCCCCAGAACTTTCCCAGTATTCCCCTGTCTCTACTGGATTGGAGTTGTGTCTCTCTCACCTGTACTCCTTGGTTGTCCAAAGAACTGTGACCTCTGCCGCCAACATATTCAGATGGAAATTTTTATAATAATTCCACAACAATGTCTCTCTGGTAATGCCTCATTTTAGTAGACCTTTCCACCTTGGTAATAAGAGAAAGTTCTCCTTGTAGCGTGGGATAAGAAGAGTAACCAAACAGTAATGAATGTCACCCCAAATTTTCAGAACACAAGGGTCATGGGAAAGGTGGTGTAACATAAACTCAGCCATGCATGCCAGACAGCTAACAAGCAAGACTTCTGTGTCCTCACCAAGAGGATATCTGACCATGCTCTCCTCTTCCTCCTCCTCCTCCCTGTCCTCAGGCCATCCACACTGAACAGATGGTATGACAGTTGCGCAGGTAGTACCGTCTACCATATATAGCGCATGAAACTAGCTCCTGTTCTTCCTCCTCCTCCTCTTCCTCATTGTCACCCAATCCACATTGGGATGAGATGAGGCTGAGCTGTGTGTAATCACCCTGTATGGTTCCTTGCTCCTTCTCATGCTCTGCCTGCAATCTTTGATTGTGAGCAAAGAGAGTTTCAGAACACAGAGAAGTGGGATGGTGATGCTAATTATGACATCATTGCAGCTCACCATCTTGGTGGAGTCTTGAAAGTTTTGTAGGATGGTACATACGTTTGACATCCATGTCCACTCCTGAGGTCTTATATGTGGAGTCTGAACTGAATACCAATGGCCTTGTTGACGCTGGTAGTCAACAACTGTCCTTTTCTGCTCACAAACCCTTTCCAACATCTGCAGTGTAGAGTTCCAATGTGTGGGGACATCACACACCAGTCGGTGATCTGGAAACTGCATATACTGCTGAAGCACGGCAATGGCGGCGGAAGCTGTAGCTGACATTCTAAAATGGGCACACAGGTGGCGTACTTTGAAAAGCAGATCCGGCAGCTCCGGGTAGGTTTTTAGAAACTGCTGAATCACAAGATTAGGCATATGGGCCAGGCATGGTGCATGTGAGAGCTTGCCTTGCCTCCGAGCTGCCACCATGTTTCAGCCATTGTCACACATGACCATGCCTGGTTCTAGGTTAAGCGGTGTCAGCCACAGATCTGCGTGCTCTTTCAGAGCTGTCCACAACTCATCAGCATTGTGCGGTTTGTCACCTAAGCATATTAGCTTCAGCACAGCCTGTTGCTGCTTGGCTGAGGCAGTGCTGCAGTGCCTTCAGCTTGTGACTGATGTGGTCATTTCAGAGATGGAGGCTGAAGATGAGGAGGTGTAGTAGCTGTAAACTATGGGAGCAACCCTGATTGACGTAGGGCCCGCAATCCTCGGTGTCGGGAGGACGTGTTCCATCCCAAGGTCCAACTGAGTCTTGACTTCCACTAAACTAACCCAGTGTGCTGTCAGTGAGATGTATTGTTCCTGCCCACAAGCACTTGCCCACATATCCAGGTTAGGTGAACTTTCCCAGTAACTGCATTGTTGAGGGCATGGCTAATTTTTTTTTTTTTAAATTCATTTATTTAACCTCAAACAAAATATATAACATACATATTTGCATACAGTAATAACATGCACATTTCAAAATATTGTTAAATGCAAGGCAAAATGTGTGTTCCTATTTACACGCGAGATGATACATACTTAGCCTTTTGAATATATGCAAAGGGTAATAAGCCACATATCATAAAATGTTAATGTCAATTGAATCATACAAGCCCTTATACTATTGCACAAATAATAAAGCCTATTTAAATTTCTAAACTACAACTACTACTATTTCACAACCTAATACCTCACAGTGTATTATCTTTTGTGCGATGCTTCCACTCTACAGAGTAAGATGAGAGGAGTTCCACCTCTCCCAGATCTTTTCAAATTTACCCGGGCATCCCCTATTTCGATACAATGTGTGCTCATATGGGATAATCGAGTTCACTAAATCAATGCAGATTCTAAGGGAGGGACATTAGCTTCCCATCCACCGCAGCACCACTACCTTTCAGGCCATAAACAGCGTCTCCCGCAGAAAAATCCCAACATAGTGACCCCACATCTCCTCGTTCCGTACCCTAAACAAACAGACCAGTGGTTCAAGAGGAACAGGAACTTGTACCAGGGATGTCAATAATGACGTCACCTCTTTCCAGTATTGTAGAATAACAGGACAGTGCCATATCATGTGGATAAAATCTGCATCTAATAAGTGGCATCGTAGACATTCTGATGATTGAAATCGACCCATCTTAAAGAGTCATGTAGGAGTCAAATATTGATTTATGATATATAACTGTGTCATTCTATTATTAATAGATGGATACACCCCGATCGGAGACTCCAGAATTTCTTCCCTCTCCTCTCCCTGTGTATCGGGGATGAGCCTTTCCCACTTCCCTTTAATAGAATTTATGGCAGATTCCGCTCCCACTGACAGCATGTATGTATACAAAGAGGAGATAAGGCCCTGGGGCCCTGCGAGTTAAGGATTCCTATCAGAGGTAGAGACGAAATACTGTAGCATTGTTCTTACCCACACACCTCATGTATGACTGAAAGTCCGATCTCAACTGCAAATAGCGGAAGAATTGGAATCTTGAGACATCATATTTAACCTGGAATTGTTTAAAAGACATCAAGGATCCATGATCATGCAAATCACCTATTGAGGAAACATTATGTTGAATCCAAAATTCAGTGGATGGGTGGTTTAGTAGTACCGGAAGATAATCATTATTCCACAAGGGCATTTCAGCTATAATGTCCACTAATCTATCCAGCCTCATAATCTGCATCCATACTGACCGCACCAGTCAGAGCAGGGGCAACATATGAAGGACATTGGGTTTCTCCAACTCCAGGAAACCTAGTTGGCAATCACCTCGTGTGGCATGAAGCAGGTGATTTTCAGAATTGGGGAGACAATTACCGGGAGTCCACTTACTTGCTCTAGCCTGCCCAGCCAGATAATATACAAAAAAATCTGGTAACGCTGCCCCACCCTCATTTTAGGTCTCTGCAGGGTGGACATACTGAGTTTGGTCTAGTTTTCCTTCATATAAAAGATGTAATTTGGGAATTCAAATTCGCAAAGAAAGACTTTGGCACCATCACAGCACTGTGCTGAAGAGAATAGCTGAGCTTAGGGAGCAATATCATTTTGAACAAGTTAGTACAACAGCTACAGATAGTGAAAGCTTACCCCAGGTTGCAAATTTAACTTTAACCAATTCCAGCAGTGGGTGAATGTTAAGTTGTAAGTCAAGTGTACTGCATTGAGATATGTGGACACCCAGATATTTAAAGCTAGATACAATAGGCAGCGAGGAGAGAGTCTCAAGTCGGGGCATCGGGGCATGGGAGAGGGGCAACAGGGCAGATTTCTCCCAATTTATATATAAGTCTGAATATTTACTGAATCTACAGTATCTATGGTGGCAATCACTTGTGTCAATGTTTCCTCCGCTCTATCCATAAATATCACCATATCGTCAGCATATCGTCAGCATATAAGCCTAAGGTGTCCACACAACGCGCTATCTCTATACTCTTAACATTAGGGGAAGACCTTATGTGAATTGCCAATGCCTCGATCGCATGGGCAAAAAGGGCCAGGGAAAGGAGGCACCCCTGACGGGTCCCCCTATGTAATGAAAAAGACTCAGATATGGAATTATTTACAATAATACAGGCTTTGGGTTTCATATATAGCACATTGATCAATTTTAGAAACTTATCACTAAATCCATATCTCTGCAAACATGCAGAGAGGAAAGGCCACTTGAGGGAGTCAAAGGCCTTGGCCGCATCTAGCGATACCAATGCCCATTTATTGTCTGGCATCAGAGAGCTATATTGGACCACTGATTGGACTTGCCTAATATTAATCAAGGTGCTCTTACCAGGCATAAAGCCGGTCTGGTCAGGGTGTTTAAGGTCCAATATTATTGAGTTCAATCTGGTAGCCAGGATCTTAATAAAAATCTTATAGTCCACATTCACTAATGATATAGGGCGATAAGATCCACATTCCAAAGGGTCCTTCCCCTCCTTCTTAAGCACTATTATATTAGCCTTGTATAAGGACTCCAGCATAGATCCCCCTTCCCAAATCCCCTGAAACACCCTCAACAGAAGTGGCGCCAATATATCCTGATATTTCCTGTATAATTCAATGGGAAACCCATCTGGCCCAGGGGCCTTCCCAGTGGCCATGTCCATCATGGCGTTCTCTACCTCCTCCAAAGTAAACTCAGCGTCCATAAAGGCTCGCTGGGCAGGACTTAATGTTGGAAATGTTACATCTGACAGGTAATCCAAACATCCCAAATCAGTGCCACTTTTAGAATTGTATATTGACTTATAGTAATCATGAAAGCAGCTCAGTATTTCTTCAGTTGAGGACTCCAATGTATCATCCAACCTGCGAATCTGTAATATTGTATTAGAAGTATTATGTTGACGCACTAGATAGGCCAAAAATTTACTTGCCTGGTTCACTAATGCAAAATAGGACTGACGGGCAAAAAATAATTTACGCTTAGACTTATTGTCTATGAGCTGGGTACATAACCTTTGAGCAGCCAGCCACTCCGCCCTATTGCCGCTAGTTTGGTCAGATATGTATGCAGCCTTCGAGTCTTTCAATCGACGCTCCATCTCATCATCCTGCCTCGACATTACCCGCTTGATATAAGAGATCGTAGAGGATAAGCAATCCCTTAGATATGCCTTAAGGGCATCCCAAAATGAATTTATATTCCGGTTATATTCCGGGGTTCAGGGTGGGACGAGATGAAGCAATGTAACTGATCGATCGTTCTATCGGGCGACTCCACCAACTTTAGCCAGAAAGGGTTCAGCTTCCATACCATCCCATTATTTAGATGTCCATATTTAAGTTTAAGAATGACCGTGCTATGGTCCAAAATTCCTCTACTGCCATGTTCTATATTATCCACTCACATTGCCAGACCAATGGATCCAAATATATAATCTATATGTGACAGGGAGCGCTTAGTGGATGAGTGACATGTATATTCTTTTGTCTCGGGGTGTCGAAATCTCCACAAATCCAACCATCCACTACCCTCCATGAACTGTGATAGTTGGGATGTAGCCAGTGGGGGGCCTCCCCTTGTATCCCATCACCCAATCTCAGTCTATCAAGGCAATTGTTCATGATTAAATTAAAATCCCCCATGCAGATGACATCTGCATTCGGATAGTTCAGGGCAAAACTTATCGCCTTCTGGAGAATTGACACATTAGCCGGGGGGTTGTACACATAATATGGCATATTTCCTAGAATTAATCAGTGCATACACAAAATCAAAACGCCCCTCAGGATCCCTCAGGGCCTCCCAAGCCTCCCACCTAATGTCTCTATGTATCAGTAGTGAAACCCCCCTTGAATAACTAGTATGGAATGCGTGGATAGACCATTGTACCCATGGTTTCTGTACGCACCGAGCTGTATCCCTGGTCAGGTGCGTCTCCACCAAGACCACAATGTGAGGGTGATATTGCCTAATCTGCGAAAATACCTTAATTTTCTTCCGGGGGGTTTTAATACCCCTCACATTCCACATCATGCATATTATTTCAGACCCCAGGTTTTACTCATCTGGATATGGTGCACGTCATTGCTTGAGTAAAATTTGGAGACATCACACAGATAGCAAGATTGCCGTTGGCTGCGACTTCTACCAAAATAACACTTAAAATTGTTATGAAAGAAAAAACAGAATAAGAACTAAACAATATAGGAGCAGAGTCCCATGCTCCTATAATAAAGCAAACAAGGGGATACCATCACTGTACTCAGTGTCCAGTATTGTTGGTAAACTGCAAGCCTGCAGAAAAAGCTCCAATTAAACCTTTAGTAAAACAATTCTGGTTAGCAGTAAGTACGTTAGGATTCCTTTGCAGGGGACCCTTTATGGGTCTGCAGCCACCCAGCTGCCTCCACCTGATCCGCAAAAAAACACGGAGAAACCCTCGTGGATAACCCAGAGCCGAGCCAGATAGATCATTGAATACATAACGTTCTCCTCTCTGAGCCGCTTCTTGATTTCAGTGAATTGCGACCCCTGTTTCTAAAGTTCCATAGAGAAATCTGGGAAGATCGAGATCATGGCATTGTTGAACTTAATGAGATTTTTTTGCTGTGCAAGACGTAGAATAGCATCTCTGTCCTTACAGTTGAGGAGACGTGCCAGGAAAGGTCTGGGTGGGACTCTCGGAGGAAGGGGTTTTGTAGGGACCCTGTGAGCCCTTTCTACGGCGAACATTGGAGAGAATTAATCCCTCAAAGAATCTATAAACCAGCCTTCCAAAAATTGCTCAGGATGCTGACCTTCTGAGCATTCCGGCAGACCAATGACACGGATATTATTCTGGCGCATTCTATTCTCCAGGTCGTCCACGTTTTGCCTCCAGGTGTTCATAGAGCCTGCCACTTTTGTTAGCTTGGCCTTCATGGGTGTGATGGTTTCCTCTACCTGGGACACTCTTGTCTCCACTTCCGTAATGCGCCCCCTCATGGCCTGCATATCTTGCCGAAGTCGCCCCACCTCAGTGTATACATCTTCTATTTTCTCCAGGTCGTCCACGTTTTGCCTCCAGGTGTTCATAGAGCCTGCCACTTTTGTTAGCTTGGCCTTCATGGGTGTGATGGTTTCCTCTCCCTGGGACACTCTTGACTCCACTTCCGTAATGCGCCCCCTCATGGCCTGCATATCTTGCCGAAGTCGCCCCACCTAAGTGTATACATCTTCTATTTTCCCAGTCAGGGATGTCCTGGTTAAGGAGATGGCCTGCATCAATTGCTCAGATGCCTGATTAAGGGTCAATTACTCCTGCTCGCTCCCCTCTTCACTCCCAGAGGGCCGGTTTTTACGCTGAGCTTGTGAAGGAATATTTCTGAGGGACCGCGCTGTATCAGAGGGATCAGATCTGGCAAACTCTTAATTTTTCAGCTGCTCCTGACCCCTTAGATCGATTCATAATCAATAGCAATATGGCACAGCAAGATGACTAGAAGTATATACTCTGGAGACTTCCCACTCCAATTTATAAACACAGCAGGGCTATTATTGGATGATTATGTTCCAGGCATAGCTCAAAGCACAAGGGCCATGTAAAGTTGTGAAATTAATGCCTGGTGCTGAGTCAGTAGGATTTCTTGTGGCCAGGGGGGTCCGCAGTGCCCACAGAGACAGCGGCAGGGGGGATTCAGAGGTGCCCACAGTAATGGCACCAGTGGGTGAAGTGAGTTATCAGCGAGGGCAACGTGGGGCTAAATCTTCCAGAGCACTCACCGCGTGCCCCCTCAAGCCCTCAGGATGTATTTCACTGCCCGGGTAGCGCTGCAGTGGTGGGGGCTGATGCCGCAGCTCTCACTGACATAGCGCATGTCTGAGATGGCCGTCACCTCATGCAGGCCCCACCACCCGCCCTGGCCTCCTCGGCCATTAGCTCACCAGAGCCACTCTGCATCCTCCCGCAGGGGTCCAGGAGCGTCCAGGGGTCCCAATACTGCCAGGTATACTGCGGTAGCTAGGTTTAGTTGCAGGATAAATTCAGGATTCTTGGGAGCTCTCCCAGCGTGCATCCTCTATCCTCAGCTACATAGCTACACCCCAGGGCATGGCTAATTTTGTGGGACACATGCTTGTGCAATGCGGGGACAGCACACCGGGAGAAATAGTGGCAGCTCGGGACTGAATACCGAGGGATGGCCACCGCCATCAGGTTGCAGAAAGCTTCCATCTTCATGAGCCTAAAAGGGAACATTTCAAGTGCAAGCAGTTACAAAATGTGTAAATTTAGTAGTGTGGCCTGTGGGATGTGAGTTGCGTATTTGCTCTTGCGTTCCAAGGATTGGGATATGGACAACTGAATGTTGCACTGGGACATGTACTTGCTTGCTGATGGTGCTATTTTACTGTGTTGAACAACAGGTGCAGAGCAGGAGGCATCTTCACATGCACCATGTACAGGGGATTAACTTTCCCACACAACAGTGGAAGAAGCAGTGGTGTCAACCACAGACACTCTTTATGGACCCTGGTCAAGGTCAGGTGCTTTGCTGCCATGTGCCTGATCATGGTGGTGGTGGTCAGGCTGGTAGTTTTGCTACCCCTGCTGATGCTGGCCTGGCAAGTGGTGCAAATGGCATTTTTGGGGTTATCGACAAAGTTTTTAAAAATCAACCAGACTTCAGAAGACCGAACAGTTGGATGGGCATTTCCTGTCGTGTTAATGTTACAGGGAACGGTTGCCTGCCTTCTGTCTGCGGCCACCACACTGCTTCTTACTGCCTGTTGGGGTGCTATGCCTCACTCCCCCTGTGTGCTGATGTCCTCGCTCTGCATGTCCAACTGCCAGCTTGGGTCAGTTACTATATCATCCACCACCTCGTCCTCGACTCCTGCACCCTGGTCCTCCTCCTGACTTTCTGGCAATTGTGTCTCATCATTGTCCACCTCTTGTGACACTTTCCAACCGTTGCCTTCATGTGACCGTGGCTGCACAAATATTTGGGCATCGCCACATGCGATCACCTCTTGCCCCTCTTCAAGTGGACCGGGCAAAAGGCCCGAATTTATAAATGGAAAAGTGAACAGCTCTTCGGAGTGTCCAAGTGTGGGATCAGTTGTCTCCGGGCACTCGGCATGGTGGGAGGAAGGGTGATCAGGGTGAGGAATATGTGGTCCAGACTCACGGCAAATGAGACTTGACCGTGTGGAAGATAGGGTGGTGGTGCTGGTGGCAAAGTGACTGGAAGCATTATCCAATATCCAATCAATAATCTTTTGACACTGCTCTGGGTTCAATAGTGGTTTGCTGCTGCGTTCCCCTAGTAATTGGGACAGGAAGGTCGTACGTGAAGATGTGGGTTTTTGTTGTTGCACAATTTCAGCTTGCTCATGGCCTCGGCCTCAGTCTCTGCATGCACCATCACCATCACGTCCACTTCCTCGTCCCTTGCCACATGCCTTGCCCGTTTTAAATGGAGTACAATATTTTCCACGTTCACTACAAATCGCTGAATTTGGAGCAAACTTATATGTGATCTGTTTGAGGGAAAACTACAGTTTAAAATATCTGGCCTGTAGGTAACTAATTTTTTAAGCAAACTGGTGTCAAGAAGTTGCCTAAGACGCTGCAACAAAATTTAATTTGAGGCCTGAAATGGCACAATTTTGACTGCACTGATATGTGATCTGTGTGGTGGACAAAACCCAGTTTAAAATATCTTGCCTGTAGGTAACTATCTTTTATAGCAAACTGGTGTCAATAACTTGCCTAAGACACTGCAACAAAATTTAAATTGATGCCTGAAATGACACAATTTTGAGCGCACTGATATGTGATCCGTGGAAAGGATCTGACTGTATTTTGCAGTGCCAACAAGCAAATGGAGCAGAAAAACGGTGTTCTCTAGATTGCTTTTAAAGCAAATAATCAGGATTAAGGTAAAAAAAATATTCCTGGCCCTTGACACCTGGGGCTATGTTCTATAAATATCTGTGACTAGCTGAAGAGCCCGGCGCTGCCCAGGCATAGTAACTAACTGTGGTTAGTTATAACAAGCTATAATTATCCTCCATCACATAGTCCCATGCCCATATACCCATCATACATATCCACCATCCCATAGGCGTGATAGGCAGCGACCCTATAGCTATATGCACTGCAGTCTCCACATACACTGCCTACCTGACTAGCACTGATATCTATGCAGCTTTATTAGTCTTCAGAAGGACTAATAGTTGAGATGGATATGTGTATTATATATAGTATAACCACACTAAGTATGAAGCAAACAAATCTCTCCCTACCTCAGCAGCAACTCTCCCTACACTGCCTGATTCCGAAGCTGATTGTGATGAGCAAGGCAGCGCCAGGTCTTATACAGACCTGATGACCCTGTGCGGCCAGCCAATCACTGTAATGCCACAACCAAAATGGCTGCAGCATTACAGTGTGTGACAGACAATCCCTGCATGTTCACTGGCTCATTAAAGAGCGCCAAGCATGCATGGTGGGTACCCGAGCTCCCGCCAAGCAACCCCGGAAATACTCGGCGAGTTACGGGCATCTCGAGCAGTGAGATACTCAGACGAGCACCGAGTAATGGCGAGCATGCTCGCTCATTGCTAGTAATCAATATGTATATCCCGGACAACCCCTTAAAAGGTATGGCTAATATACAGACAACTGACATATTTGTCATTGCGTGTACTACTTTGATATTTCAAGTGATCAGTTAGGCTACTTTCACACATCAGGTTTTCAGCGTCAGGCGCGATCCGGCGTCGTGCCGGAACGCCGGATCCGGCAAATGTTTCGTAAAACCGGATGTGACGGATCCGGTTTTCTGCCAGATCCGTCTTTTTCTTGACAGACAAAACCGGATCCGTCTCATCCGGTTCATCCGTTTTTCTATCCGTTTTTCGACGGATTACGCCGGATCCGGTTTTTAAAATTGACCCTTGTGGCCTTCCGAACGGGATTGGCTACTGGAAAACTATATATAGCATGTTCCTACAGCCCTTCTTTGACAGGTTGTAGAGGAGAAAGTGCAGGTTGGAGAGAAGAGCAAGTTACTGGCGAAGATGGATGTTGTCATTGGAAATATTTTGAAGAATTTGGCGGATTTTATAGCGGAGGCGAATCGTTTGAGGGTGATTGTTCTGGAGAAGGAGAGAGCGAGACAGCAGCGCATCAGGCATCGTAGACGACGTTTGTGGATCCACCCCATCACAGCCAAGAGAATGACGCGTGGGGTCTATTCTACACTCTGCATGGACCTTCGACGAAACCCGGATAAATTTTTTGGATATGTTAGGATGAAAATGGAGAATTTTGATTACTTGGTGGAGCGCATTGCACACCTCATAAGAAAAGCGGACACCTATTGCCGCTTCTCTGTTTCACCCGCAGAGCGTCTGATGGTGACTTTAAGGTAAGCCACATTTATTGGATATGCTCGCATCAGAGCACACTTTCACTGCAATCTTGTTGGTGGTAGTTTGTATCTCCAAGTGTTATAGGTCAGTTTTGGTATGTAATGCTGTGATTTAAAACTAATTTATTGTTTTTTAATTCCCCACAGATTTCTTGCAACTGGAGAATCCCTTTCGTCACTGCATTTCCAGTACAGACTCGGGATTTCCACCATATCTGGAATTGTGAAGTACACATGCCGTGCACTGTGGGACTCCTTAGCTGAAGAGATTTTACCAGAGCCCACAACAGAGAGGTGGATTGAAATTGCTGACAAGTTTCAACAGATATGTCAGTTTCCCAACTGCTTGGGCGCTGTGGACGGGAAACATATCCGCATTGTAAAGCCAGCTGGATCGGGATCGGAATATTTCAATTACAAGAAATATTTTTCTATTGTCCTCATGGCCATCGCTGACGCGGAATACAAATTTATTGCGGTTGATATTGGGGCCTATGGCCGCTCCAATGACTCTCAAGTTTTCAAACTGTCTGCCATGGGGCGTAAACTGTATGGAAACACCTTCCAGTTCCCACCACCTAGACCGCTGCCGCAAACATCTGGTCCACCTATGCCATTTGTCTGTGTAGGGGATGAAGCCTTCCAGCTGTCAGAACACCTTTTGAAACCGTACTCTAGCAGAGGATTGACAAGACCAAAACGCATTTTTAATTACCGCCTCACAAGAGCAAGAAGAATGGTTGAATGTACCTTTGGTATTCTGACAGCCAAATGGCGGGTCCTATTGACTGCGATCAACCTCAAGACAGAAACTGTGGACGAGGTGATCAAAGCGTGCGTGGTACTCCACAATTTTGTTATCTGCAAGGAACCCATTTCCATTGAGGACACCTCTGAAGAAACCACCTTGCAAGATTACCATGACATTACCACTAGAAGTTCTGTGACGGTTTCAGTAATGAGGGACAATTTTGCACTATACTTTATGTCACCTCAAGGCAGAGTACACTGGCAGGATGACAGAGTGTGAAAGATTTGTGCCCTAACCAAACTTGTGTACCTTCTGTACCAACAGTATATACCTTTGCCAACCAAAGTTGGCTATCTTGTCATGGTCTCTATTTTTAGCTTTAGGCCACAGGTGTGTACCTGGTTGTGTTTTATGCAAAGTATTTCACCTTTTAACAAAAGTTGTGTACATTGTTAGGAAATCACCAACAATAAACACAACTTTTTAGGTGAAATACTTTGCTTCAAACACAACCAGGAACACAACTGTGGCAAAAAGCTAAAATTTACCCACAGTTATATACCTAGTTTTGAATACCATTTCACCTTTTAAATACCCTGTATTTAACCTTTTTCGCCGCAGAAAGAAATGACAGACAACCAGTGTAAAATAATTTAACTTTTATTGAAAAATGTTTTTTTAGTAAACTTTTTTAAAATTTTAATAAACTTGTTTAATAAAGCTTTGAAACCATAAAACTGGTCATTTTTATTTAAATACACACATTATAAATCTGTGTAGTGTGTGGTGGAAATACTGCTGGAGGGGCTGCGGGACACTTCGACACTGGGAGTGTGGAGAGAGGACTGGGATCGTGGTGGGGAAGGAACAGTTAGAGGTGAAGGTGTGGAAAAAACTACAGAATGGGTGGACATGTGGGAAGCAGAAGAGGTGGTGGGTGGTGGAGTGGAGGGTTGGGCAGGGACTGTAGGAGCAGATGATGTTGATGGCAAGTTGTATGGGGAAGGAGTTTGGTACGGGGCAGGTTGCTGGAAGTGGGGAGATGTCTGGTACGGGGCAGGTTGCTGGAAGTGGGGAGATGTCTGGTACGGGGCAGGTTGCTGGAAGTGGGGAGATGTCTGGTACGGGGCAGGTTGCTGGAAGTGGGGAGATGTCTGGTACTGGGGAGGTTGCTGGTACTGGGGAGTTTGCAGTTACTGGGGAGGTTGCTGGTACTGGGGAGGTTGCTGGTACTGGGGAGGTTGCTGGTACTGGGGAGGTTGCTGGTGCTGGGGAGGTTGCTGGTGCTGGGGAGGTTGCTGGTGCTGGGGAGGTGGATGGTGCTGGGGAGGTGGATGGTGCTGGGGAGGTGGATGGTATGTAATAGGAGGGGGAGGATGGAAAGTGGCTGGAGGGGGTGTAGATGTAATAGGAGGGGGAGGATGGAAAGTGGCTGTAGGGGGTGTAGATGTAATAGGAGGGGGAGGATGGAAAGTGGCTGGAGGGGGTGCAGGTGGAGGAACTACTGTGGTGGGAGGAGGAGGTTGGGAGGTAACTTGCTGGAGAGCAGCATGGCATGAATGCATTACATGCATCTGTTGGGCAGGAGAGAGCGTTTCCATGCGCTCCACAACAGACCTGAAAAAGGTGTGGTTTGGCGAAGATCTTGCTTCTGAATGCATGGTTTGCAGAAGTGTCTTCACCTCCAGAATGCTGGAGTTGATCTGCTGATAGCCTGCGGAGATTTGCTCTGACAAGACTTTTAGACAGTTCTGGAAAGATGCATTCAGATGCAAGAACTCTGGCGCATAAGTCTTTTCCTGACCCCTCTGCCGCTGCCGCCCAGTACCCGCAGGTGTACTAGAGGTGGCAGGGGCAGAAGGGTGGGGTAAAGGGAAAGCGATCTCCTCACCAGAAGCTTCATGTAATGTAGGCGGCCATGATGCTCCTGTGCTGGTGGATGGGACAGATGGGTCGAATGTGTGGGAAGGCTGGGAAGGTGCAGATGTACCGGGGCGGTTGAAGTGTCCCTCGGTGCCGGTCTCCTCATGGATCGCCTCAAAAGGGTCCAATCGTGCAGGCTCCCGAGTGCTGCTCACCGTGCTGTGGAATAAAGAGAAAAAAAAACAATTAAAATACTGACATGGTATGGCCCTGGCTGAAAGAAAAATTTACATCTAACATTTTTTTTTCACATGTGGTGTGTAATATTTACCTTCTGGTGACCATTGTTTCCCGGAGGAACGACAGGGCTTCTGCGTACTTGTACTTGCTCCTGCGTCCTCCAGATCCACTCGGGGCCCGCATCTCTTTATTGAACTCCTTCTTGAAACGATCCCTCACAGACCGCCACCGATTCACAATTCTGTTCCCTGAAACGAGAAAGGAGTGGTTAGTATACAACATCAGTGTTTCCCAAACTCCAGTCCTCATGGTCCCCAGGGGTCATGTTTTCAGGATTTCCATAGTAAATAGAAATCCTGAACACATGATCCGTGGGGACCACGAGGACTGGAGTTAGGGAAACACTGGTTTACATCAAGCAACCGGTACTGTATATACTTACGCTCTTTAATCTGGGCCCGAACATCGAGGTCCTCCCAGCGGCCCACAAGGAGCGAACAGATTTCCTCCCAGAGTCGTCGGGTAACGATAAGGTCAGCGTGGCGGCGGTCAGCCATATTCCAGAGCGGCTCCCTTTCTCTGACGAGATCGATGAGGTGGTCCACATCGAGTCCTCCATCCTCACCGTCAGAGTCGGGAGCACGCTGTGAAGGCTGTTAAAGAAAAAGACAAAAATAACATAATTAGCCTCCACATAAGAAATGAAATAAAAAGTGCAAAAAAAAAAGCAAAAATATTTATACTTACACGCTGGTGACCGCCGCGTTGCTGTCGCCGACGACCCTGGGAGGCACTGCGAGGACCTCTTGGCCGAGCACCAGATTGGGAAGACTAGAGAAGAAAACAAAAAATGTTATGTCTTTGGATGTAGGCATTTGTTTGCTGTGTGTGGTCTGCAGAACATTGTTTTCTATGTGTTGTGTGTAGTGTGTTGTTGTGTTTCTGCGTTTGATGCAAAAAACTTACCAATTGTGAGCCCACTCCAGGTGTCTGTCCACCCCTTCCTTCTTCTTCTGGGAGCTCCTCTTCATCTTGTGAATCCTGTTTTGAAATAAAAGGCAATGAATAGACATATATTACAGAGAAGATGGATTTTGGAAATAAAAACTTACCGTCAAACGCTGACGATGCGAGGGAGGGCTCCCAGAAGATGATGTGCTGTCTTCCTGGTGGCCACACTCCATGCCTGTGGGTGGTGTTCCAGCTGCTGCCATTGCTGCTGCTGCTGCTGCATCTATTGAGCGGCTGTTGAATAAAGAGAAACAAAGGGCCAATGAATATCTTGATATTCAATAGCCCTAGTTTGGAGGAATGGGGGATTTGATAATTACCGTCTCTCATCTGCTGCTGGCCTCCCCTCCTCAGCATGTTCCATTTGCTGCTCCATTTGGGGTGGTGGTGGTGCTGATGGTGCTGCAGTGGTCTCCTGCCTTCTCCTGCTGCGCTTGGTTGCTTTCTTGGGTGGCATGTTGGGTGTGGCTGTGGGTCCCACTGTCTTGCTTTTATATATGTCTTGTGGGCAGAGCTACTGAGCATGCTCAGACCTAAAAACCAGATCCGGCCGCCGGATCCGGCCAAAGCCGGATCCGGCGCATTGCGGCGCTCATAGGCTTTCATTGTGTGAAAAAGCCGGACGCGCCGGATCCGGCGTGTCCGGCTTTTTCGCCGGAGACAAAAAACGTTACAGTAGCCGTTTTTTCCAGACGCCGGATCTCGACACATTGCCGGATCCGGCGAAAACCGGATGAAACGCATGGCCATCCGGCGCGATCCGGCGCAAATGCAAGTCAATGGGGGGGAAACCGGATCCAGCATTGCATTTCGCCGGATCCGGTTTCTGTCAAAAGCGCCGGATCGCGCCTGACGGCGAAAACCTGATGTGTGAAAGAGGCCTTAGTGTGAAAGCTCACTAATATCTCATAGCTAAAATAATGCAGTCATGCAAAAAATAAGACAATCCTCAACCCCAGAGTAAAACAGTAAATGAAAGTGCCACTTAATTTTGATTTTAACACTCCAAAGTAAAACAATAAATGAAAGTGCCACTTAATTTTGATTTTATCAAATGTATAGGAGTCATAATTATGTGGCACTTACTAGTTTTTCAGTTTTACAAGTTCTCTACCTTTTGTTAAGCACTATCTGATCATCAAAACTGTCAAGCATATTGTTCTCTGAATGGCAGTTGAAGTAGAAGCATGTGTGCAGACTAGAGTTGAGCGAAACGGGTCAGTCAAATTCATAAGTCGCCGACTTTCACTGAAGTCGGGTTTCATGAAACGAAACCTGACCATAGCGTGAGGTCAGCCACGAGGTCGGCGACCAGAGCGCCAAAGTCGCGTTTCAAATGATGCTTCCAGCGCCCTTTTTCAGCTAATGATGGAGGACGCACACTGTGGGCAACGCGATAACATGGGCATCGGTCACCATCATCTTTGAGAAGGGCATGCAAGTGATTGGCTTGCTTTGTGTGGCATCACAGGGGCTATATAAGGGCGTGCACACCGACCACCATCTTACTTCTGCCAATATTAGCAGTAGGGAGAGGTTGCAGCTGCTGATTCTGAATAAGGGAGAGCATTAGGCAGGGAAGAAGAACAAAAAATACTGCTTCTGCTGGTAGCGATTTCCACTGTACAACACAACAGTTTGTGTGCAGTGACAGGGGAGGCTCTACAGTCATATGTTAAAGTTTGGGCACCCCTATTAATGTTAACCTTTTTTCTTTATAACAATTTTGGTTTTTGCAACAGCTATTTCAGTTTCATATATCTAATAACTGATGGACTCAGTTATATTTCTGGATTCAAATGAGGTTTATTGTACTAACAGAAAATGTGCAATCTGCATTTAAACAAAATTTGACCAGTGCAAAAATATGGGCACCCTTATCAATTTTCTTGATTTGAACACTCCTAACTATTTTTTACTGACTTCCTGAAGCACTAAATTTGTTTTGTAACCTCATTGAGCTTTGAACTTCATAGCCAGGTGTATCAAATCATGAGAAAAGGTAGTTAAGGTGGCCACTTGCAAGTAGTTCTCCTATTTGATTCTCCTATGAAGAGTGGCATCATGGGCTCCTCAAAACAACTCTCAAATTATCTGAAAACAAAGGTTATTCAACATAGCTTTTCAGGGGAAGGATACAAAAAAGTTGTCTCAGAGATTTAACCTGTCAGTTTCCACTGTGAGGAACATAGTAAGGAAATGGAAGAACACAGGTACAGTTCTTGTTAAGCCCAGAAGTGGCAGGCCAAGAAAAATATCAGAAAGGCAGAGAAGAAGAATGGTGAGAACAGCCAAGGACAATCCACAGACCACCTCCAAAGACCTGCAGCATCATCTTGCTGCAGATGGTGTCACTGTGCATCGGTCAACAATACAGCGCACTTTGCACAAGGAGAAGCAGTATAGGAGAGTGATGCGAAAGAAGCCGTTTCTGCAAGCACGCCACAAACAGAGTCGCCTGAGGTATGCAAAAGCGCATTTGGACAAGCCAGTTACATTTTGGAAGAAGGTTCTGTAGACTGATGAAACAAAGATTGAGTTGTTTGGTCATACAAAAAGGCGTTATGCATGGAACCTAAAAAACACAGCATTCCAAGAAAAACACTTGCTACCCAAAGTAAAATTTGGTGGAGGTTCCATCATGCTTTGAGGCTGTGTGGCCAATGCCGGCACCGGGAATCTTGTTAAAGTTGAGGGTCGCATGGGTTCAACTCAGTATTAGCAGATTCTTGACAATAATGTGCAAGAATCAGTGACGAAGTTGAAGTTACGCAGGGGATGGATATTTCAGCAAGACAATGATCCAAAGCACCGCTCCAAATCTACTCAGGCATTCATGCAGAGAAACAAATACAATGTTCTGGAATGGCCATCCCAGTCCACAGACCTGAATATCATTGAACATCTGTGGGATGATTTGAAGCGGGCTGTCCATGCTCGGCGACCATCAAACTTAACTGAACTGGAATTGTTTTGTAAACAGGAATGGTCACAAATACCTTCATCCAGGATCCAGGAACTCATTAATAGCTACAGGAAGCGACTAGAGGCTGTTATTTTTGCAAAAGGAGGATCTACGAAATATTAATGTCACTTTTATGTTGAGGTGCCCATACTTTTGCACTGGTCAAATTTTGTTAAAATGCTGATTGCACATTTTCTGTTAGTACAATAAACCTCATTTGAATCCAGAAATATAACTGAGTCCATCCGTTATTAGATATATGAAACTGAAATAGCTGTTGCAAAAACAAAAATTGTTATAAAGAAAAAAGGTTAACATTAATAGGGTTGCCCAAACTTTAACATATGACTGTATTTTTGTGCATCAGCTCTGTTGGTTATTAGGCTGCCTTATAAGGCTCCCTGATAGCTCCATTGCTGTTTGCACACTGCTGTGCACGCTGCTTTTTTAAAAGCAAAAATACTTTTCTTCCTCTTTTCTGCACAGTTACCAAGCGTTCATTTTTCCACACTTTTGTGTGCAGCAGTCCTGCTTATTAGGCTGCCTACTGCCATACTTGGACTGAGAGCATCATTGTCAGCCTCCTAAAATCTCTAGGGAGCTTCCAATTCTCCCCAATACTATATACACACCTTGTACATTGTCATACACCAGCCAATTTCAGCCTGTTAAATTGAGGTGTAATTTATAGTGGGCCTGAGATAATAGTTCAGCCTCCTAAAATCTCTAGGGAGCTTCTAATTCTCCCCAATACTATATACACACCATGCACCTGGTCATACACCTGCCTATTTCAGCCTGTTAAATTGAGGTGTAATCTGTAGTGGGCCTGAGATAATAGTTCAGCCTCCTAAAATCTCTAGAGAGCTTCCAATTCTCCCAAATACTGTATACACACCTTTTGCCTGGTCATTCACTTGCCTATTTCAGCCTGTTAAATTGAGGTGTAATCTATAGTGGGCTTGAGATAATAGTTCAGCCTCCTAAAATCTCTAGGGAGATTCCAATTCTCCCCAATACTATATACTCACCTTGTGCCTGGTCATACGCCTGACTATTTCAGCCTGTTACATTGAGGTGTTATCTATAGTGGGCCTGAGGTAATAGTTCAGCCTCCTAAAATCTCTAGGGAGATTCCAATTCTCCCCAATACTATATACTCACCTTGTGCTTGGTCATACGCCTGCCTATTTCAGCCTGTTAAATTGAGGTGTAATCTATAGTGGGCCTGAGATAATAGTTCATCCTCCTAAAATCTCTAGGGTGCTTCCAATTTTCCCCAATATTATATACACACCTTGTGCATGGTCATACACCTGCCTATTTCAGCCTGTTAAATTGAGGTGTAATCTATAGTGGGCCTGAGATAATAGTTCAGCCTCCTAAAATCTCTAGGGAGATTCCAATTCTCCCAAATACTATATACACCTTGTACCTTGTTTTACAGTACCATATAGCTGATGGTATTTTGGGTACATTTTTCCAAAAAAGAGGAGGTATGGTGGAAGACGCCATGGAAGTGGGCGGGGGTTGCCAGCTGGTACTGATGGTGGTGGGGGTGGGGGTGCATCTGCTGGTAGTGGCAAAAGCACAATAGCGCCTAAGGCAGGAGGTGTTGAGCCTGTGTCATTGTCTGGCTCCACAAGGCCTCGAAGGCTCCCTTTTCTGGGAATAGGTAAACCACTTTTAAAGCCGAAGCTTCAGAAACAAGTTTTGGCTTACATTGCTGACACAGCCTCCATCTCTATCGCCTCCTTTTCTGAAGTTTCAAAAAATAAAAGCACTGAGTCATCAGTGGAGGATCCTGATCAGGAACAACACTTTTCCTTGTGTACTTCACCCCTACCAAAAGTGAAGGATGCGGCAGGCCACACTACAGATTACTCCATGGAGCTCTTTTCACATACCATGCCTGGGTTATCAAGTCAAATCGTGAATTCCCCAGTCCAAGATGAATCGGACATGGAGTGCACTGATGCACAGCCACTGCTAGATTTTTCTGCTGGTACATTAACTCAGAGCACTACATTGTCATTGCAGTGTACTGAGCCAGAATCTGACCCTGATGAAACTCAGATGCCCCTTCCCGCATACAATACCACCTTACACGGTGACACAGAGGAAGGTGCACATGAAATTGAAGAGGAGGTGATGGATGACCCAGTTGTTGACCCAGATTGGCATCCATTGGGGGAAGAGGGTGCCGCTGCCAATAGCTCAGAAGAGGAGCAGGAGGATCCGCAGCAGGCATCGACATCGTAACAGCTGTTATCTGGCAGGCCCGGAGCAGTCCAAAAACGGTTTACAAAAACCCAAAGAGTTGCAGGACAGCTTGGCCAGACGGTCAAATTAGCACAGCGTGCAAGGCCTCAAAATGTCTTCCATAGTAGGAAGAGTGCAGTATGGCACTTTTTTGAACAAAATCCTAATGATCAGGCAAATATTGTCTGTAAGAAGTGCGCAAAGACCTTTAGCCGAGGGAAAAATCTGAGAAATTTGAATACCAGTTGCATGCTTAGACATTAAACCACCATGCACTTGCAAGAGTGGACGGACTATCAAACCTCACGTACCACATGTGCACCTGCTCCAAATGAAGGTAGTCAGCAAAGCAACATCGCTTCCCCCACTGTAAGCCCACCGGTTAGCACACCACCAGCAACTAATGTTGAGGTGTCGTCGCAAGGCCAAAGCAGTCAGGGAATCACAATGTTATTGCTACGAAAGACTGAATCTAGGCCATCAGCAAGACCACCAACACCATCACCATCACCAACCCTCTCTCAGTCCGCCATGTCCACCGCTAGTTCCACCATATGCAGCTCTCAAGTCCAGCTCACCCTAACAGAGACTCTGAGTAGGACAAGAAAGTACTCATCCTCTCATCCGTGTACACGGTGTTTGAACGTCCACATTGCCAAACTAATCTCGTTTGAGATGATGCCCTACCGGTTGGTTGAAAGCGAAGCTTTCCGCGAGCTCATGGCCTACGCAGTACCACGCTATGACCTACCCAATTGGCACTTCTTTTCTCGAAAAGCTATCCCAGCCCTCCACCTGCATTGTCCATGCACTCAAGCAATCAGTGAGTGGAAAGGTGCACCTCACAACAGATGCATGGTCCAGTAGGCATGGCCAGGGCAGTTACGTGTACATCACTGCGCACTGGGTTAATGTGGTGGATGCAGGGTCCACAGGGGACAGCGGTGGTGGGACAGTGCTGCCTAGCCCATGGTATAGGAAACAGTTGGCTGTAGGCGTTCGACTCTCCTCCTCCTTCTCCTCCAGAAGCGAAAACTCGTCCACAGAGCGCAGTCGCACGAGCACGCCATCCGCAGCTGCCAGTGTTGCACACAAGGTGTCCCACTATCGAACAGCTAGTGGTAAGCGTCAGCAGGCTGTGTTGAAGATGATGTGTTTGGGCGACAACAGACACACCACGGAGGTACGGGCCGACTACTTGCAGCGACAAACTGAGTCATGGCTGGGCAGTCTACATCTTGAGGCAGGCAAGGTAGTTAGTGATAACGGCCGGAATTTTGTGGCAGCCATAGCCCTTTCAAAACTCAGACACATACCTTGCCTGGCTCACACCTTGAACCTGGTGGTGCAGTGTTTCCTCAATAATTATCCTGAGTTAACAGCCCTGCTCCATAAGGTGCGAAGACTGTGCTCGCACATCCGCCGGTCGCCCGTACACTTAAGTCGTATGCAGAAGCTGCAGCGATTGCTCCACCTTCCCAAGCACCGCCTAATTATCAATGTTTCAACAAGGTGGAACTCCACCCTGCACATGGTTCAGAGGCTGTGCGAACAGAGGCAGGCTGTAATTCATTTGTGGGAGGATACACAGGCAGGCAGTTTGAAGGCAGACATGGAGTTGTCTGGTGTGCAGTGGTCGAAGCTGAAAGACCTCTGTAAGGTCCTTCAGTGTTTTGAGGAATGCACACGGCTGGTAAGCGCAGACGATGCTATAATAAGCATGAGCATCCCAGTTATGCGTCTGCTCATGCAAACTTTGACGCACATTAAGGAGCAGGCATCTGCAGCCGAGGAGGAAGAGGAGGAGGGAAGCCTTGATGACAGTCAGCCATTGTCTGCTTAGGGAACTCTCCTGGACGTGGTGGAGGAAGAAGAGCAAGAGGAGGCGGAGAAGGAGAATGATGGGGATGATTATTTAGGGGAGGAGGATGCTTCTCAGGGGGCAAGAGAAAATGTTGGCGTGGCAAGGTCAGGTACAGGGTTTGTGCGTGACTGGAGGGATGTTGATTTGCCAGAAAGTGCTCCTCCACACAGCACTCACAGTGCATCATTGACACCTGGAACATTGGCCCACATGTGTGATTATGCCTTGCAGATCCGAAAAAGGGACCCCCGCATTGCCAAAATGACGAACGATGATGACTACTGGTTGGCCAGCATCCTGGATCCACGCTATAAATGCAAATTCCAAAACATCATGCCACAGGAGAACCTAGAGCTATTATTGGCTAACAAACAAGCAACTCTGGTAAACCGTTTGTTTGAGGCATTCCCAGCACACAGCGGCGGTGATGGTTCTCCCATGGCAACATGGAAGAGGTGTTCGTGGTGCACACAGCCGAAGTGGCGTTGGACACAGGGGTTTCATGACCATGTTGTGGACTGATTTTTCAAGTACCGCTCACACGACTGGTAATACTGCATCGTTTGAAAGTGACAGGAGACAGCAGTTGTCAACGATGGTTACAAACTACTTCTCCCCCCATATCGATGTTCTCCCTCACAGGTCATTCCCCTTTGACTGTTGGGCATGTAAACTGGACACCTGGCCTGAATTGGCACAATATGCCTTACAGGAGCTCGCTTGCCCTGCTTCTAGTGTGCTTTCCGAAAGAGTCTTCAGTGCTGCTGGATCAATCCTGACAGAAAAAAGGACCCGTCTGTCGACCCAAAATGTTGATGATCTAACCTTCATTAAAATGAACCATGCATGGGTTTCAAAGGATTTTGTCCCACCTTCCCCTGCTAACATGTAGGTTGCCAGAAAAATGGCTCACTTTTGTCCTCCTCTTCCTCGGACTTCTCCAATTCCTCCATTTGCAGCTGCTGAATGTCCAACATCAACATATGCCATTTTTTCAACCTCCCTAACTGGGCTGCCTCCCCCCCAGGGCCGGGGTCATCACCTAGCGCACACACCCGTGCGAGTGCCGTTACCCTGGACAGGTGGGTGGGCCCACTCTTGGGTGACGGCACTGGCACAGGGTGCCTCATAGTACAATCAAGTGTCTCTGACGGTGGGGGTGCACACCCCCCGTCAGACACACCGGCGTACTATGAGGGGCCCTGTGCCAGTACCGCCGCCCATGAGTGGGCCCCCCCTGCTTGCTCAGGGCCCAAGCACTTGCAATTCGTCCCTCTCCCTGCTCCACCGCTGTGTAGTCAGGGCTGTTAAATACTTCACTGGGACTGCCAATACAAATTTGGTGAACTGATAGATGATGGTTAAGACGTAGCTATGCCCTGTCCTGCTGGGCTCTATTTTCAGATGATCAATGGCTTCCATTTGTTATGGACATCGACTCACAATGAGATGCAGTGGTGGTTTATCATCAGCTTTCACGGTTTTCCTACTCACAGACGTGTGACATTCCTGCCCACATTTTTAAATGTGTCCTCTCATGCCAATCCAATAGAATCGCCTACGGCCTGTGGCTTCTGTCTTTTGTACTCCAAAGTTACCTGACAGATCATGATAGGCAGTGAGGACAATGTCTACATCTCTCCCTGTGATCACAATTTGATGGAGATGAGTAACGGTGATGGGATCCACGGTACTGCGATACAGCAAACCTTTCTTCACAAGAACTGTTTTCGCTGTCTCCGCAGACAAAGTAATTGAGGGTCAGCATCGCCTCTGAGAATTCTCCTGGGAGTTTTTCCCGTGATTAGTAATTCCAACATTTCTGCTATCACTTGACTTTCCATCTGTACTTGTATCCATCTCATTTCCTCTTGCGGAATGTCTGGACTGTCTTACTGAGACTGAAATATATATGAAGATTGAAAAATACCCCAACAGTGTATACTGGTGTACGCTTTCAATACATTACCCTTTTTCTACTTTTTAGATTCTTGTCTAATCCATACTGAGGCTGTGAGTGTCTTTGTCGGACTCAGGAAATATACACGGAGATTTTTAATGTTTATACTATGCTATATATACCTGGTATCCAGTGATACTGTACCCTTTCTCAACTTTCTACAATCTTGTCGAATCTATACTGGGCCTGAGACCGTCTGAGTCTGCCTCCTGATAGAGATGAGCGGCTTTGACTTTTTTCGGGTCGAGTTGGGTTTCATGAAACCCGACTTTCTCAAAAGTCGGGTTGAACGAAATCGGCCGATTATCGTGAAAAGTCGAAGGCAGACTGAAAGACGAAACCCAATGCAAGTCAATGGGGAACCCAGGTCGGTAGGGAGTGGTGGACAGGAAACAAACCTACAGTGCCCATTTTAATGCCAAAACATCAATTTTTATTACTTAAGCTTGTCAACCTTAATTTACTTTATAATAATAGTTAGGCATTGAAAACTGGGGGTTATTTGGCTAAAGTTTTTGGGGGGTAGGGCTGGCTCCAGATTTTCGTGGGTCCTGGGCCAAAGAGTGTCACTGGGCTCTTTTAACACATGCCACAATTCATGATCCTCTGATATGGCAGAGAAATAGCGGTATAGTAAAATGAAAAATACTTCACTTCTTACATCTCATGACTGATATCCATTTTAAATTCTCCAATAGCTCCAAAAACAAACAGTATATTACTCCATACAGTATTATGGCCACCGCATAGTGCGCTATACAGAGTAATGAGGCCCATATATTTCTCCATACAGAATCATTGGTCCTATATAATGTTTGAAACAGTATATGATGAGCTCCACATAATGCTACAGTATATGTTGGTACACATGGATGAAGCTCCACTGTGTTATGGGCCCAAATAATGCTCCATATATAATGGGCCCCATTTCTAATGCTCCAGTGCATAATGGGCCCTGTAAATGCTGCTCCAGTGTCTGATGTCCACCTTTGGAATACTCCATTGTATGGTGGGCCTCATATATCATTCTCCAGAGTATAGTGCTCCCCAAAAATAGCTGTCCCAACATTGAAAACAATTAAATAAGTCTCCTCGCTAGGGAATCCCTGTACTAGTCTGGACTCCTCGTCATCCCCATCTTCCATCTCACTGCACTTGGACTGTTTAGGCAGAGGGCGTACAGACGTGACGTGATGTCATCGTGCTCTCTGACCAGAATGTCACTGTCAGGAAACGCGGAAGACGTCATGGCGGTGGAGCAGGGAGAGGTAAGTATTTCAACTTTGCAAGTGCTGTGATACTGAGCAAGCAGGGGGCCCACTCGTTGGCAACAGCACTGGCACAGGGACCCTCATAGTGCGACGGTGTGTCTGACGGCAGGTGTTTTGCGTACTATGAGGGGCCCTGTGCCAGTGCCGTCGCCCATGAGTATGCCCCCCACCTGCTCAAGGAACCTGCACTTTCATCTGCACCTTCCTCTTTGTCACCGTGTAAGGTGGTATAGTATGTGGGAAGGGGAACCTGAGTTTCATCAGGGTCAGATTCTGGCTGTGTAGAGTGCAAGGGGAATGTAGTGGTCTGGGTCAATGTGCCAGCAGAATCATCTAGCAGTGGCAGGGCATCAGTGCACTTGTGGCGCCCCAAGTAGTACGGTCGCCACAGTGGCATTACCTTCCTCCTAGGGAGTGTGATGTCATGATTGGGAGCAAAGAAGGATCTCTCTAGCAGTTAAACCAACACACAACACAGTTCCCACTCCAGGCCAGCAGGGAGACCTCTGAACCTGACAGCTGATGAGCTGCTCTCTGTGGTCGGAAGGAGGTAAGTTAGGGCAGTCTGTGAAGGGAAGGGGAAGTGTGTGGATGTGAGAATGGGAGCTGGAGGATGAGCAGAGTTAAGGCTCACTCCTAGCTGGAGCGCATGGTCGGGATTCCGACGGTCCTGCAGCACAAACCGAAGGAAGTATCAGCTGTAAATGCTCTGCTCCCAACTAAGGCTCGGAGGCTCCAGCAGCGACGTGTGTGAGCCAGAAGGAAAAGGCTATGGCTGTCTGCCATACGAGAAAGTTCCAAAAGAGAGTCAACAGGGGGAACTTCAGTGAACTCAGTACTGCGAGTACCTCAGATAAGCGCTAGAACGGAGACCACACTACCTATCTGCAGAGAGAGAATTCCAAATTTACTTCCAGGCTGACCAACTCTTTCTCCATCTGTACTCTGGGTCCTGGACGGCACTTACCAAGTACAGGTAAAGGAACTGCACGACTGTGTCTGTCATCTTTCTCCTGCACCTGGCGCACAGCTCTGCTACATCCTGCACTGCACACCATCTACCAACTCTTTCATCTGCCCAGCGACTATGGCCCTACCTGTGCAGGGCTTCTACATCTTAGCTGCACCACAACATCTGTCCCAGAGAAACGACACTGCAGCACGGGTCATTGTGATAAGAAACCACAGGTGGCGTCACGTATCATTCACCTATAAATGTTATTCACCCCTTTGCATGGACGCCCAGGGCCATGGAACGAGTCATCACCACCAACATGACACATCCCTCTGAGACACCGGCCAGGTACCGATTAACCCCACTGCCCTGGCTGGCCACCCACACTCCATGTCAGATTCATCGTAGACTGGGGAATTCACGATTTGACTTGATAACCCAGGCATGGTATGATAGAAAGAGCTACATGGACTAATGTGAAGTGTGGCCGGATGCATTATTCACTTTTGGTGGGGGTGAAGGACACAAGGAAAGGGGTTCTTCCTGACCAGGAGCCAGCACTTGACGACTCAGTGCTTGCATTTTTTGAAACTTCAGAAGAGGAGGGCATATTTGCTGGAGTCTGTTTCGGCAATGTAAGCCAAATCCAGTTCCTGATGCTCCGGCTTTAAAAGCGGCTAACCTACTCCCAGAAAAGGTAGCCTTCCAGGCGTTCCGGAGCCAGACCAAGACGCAGGCTCAACACCTCCTGCCTTAGCTGCTATTGTGCTTTTGCCACTACCAGCAGATGCACCACCACCATCAGCACCAGCTGGCTCCCCCACGCCCACGTCCGCGGCCTCCTCCACCAAACTTCAAAATGTTGCAGAACATGAACCCAAAATAACATCAGATATATGGTACTGTATCAGAAGCGTACAGCTCTATACAGTCAAAGGATTATTGTCAATCTCCCTATATATACCATCAGTCACACAGAGACGCTCACAGGCTCAGTATGGATTAGACAAGAATATCAAAAGTAGAAAAAGTGAACAGTATCATCAGATAGCAAGTATATATAGTGTAGTTTAAACATTCTAAATTTCCGTAGATATTTCAGGAGGCAGACACAGACGCTCTCAGGCTCAGTATGGATTACAACACAATATAAAAAGCCGTAAACCAGTAAGGGATCTGAAGAGTACAGCTGTACACAGTGTAGGGGTCATTGTTGTCAATATCAGTATTTATTTTCACAGTCAGAAAATAACTCTCAATTGGTCAGTTTGGATTAGACCAGAATATAAAAAGCAGTAAATGGGTAATGTATCACAAGCATAGAGCTGTATACACTAGTGTTGGGGTAATTTTTAAATGTACATCTAAATTGCAGGAGTAACCCACAGACTGTCACACGCTCATGATGGATCACACCACAATATAACAAGAACATCCACAGGAAATAATCACACATGTGGGACAATGTTCCAGGTGTCAATGATACACTTAGAGTGGTGGGTGGAGGAAGACTTCCTGGCAGAAAGGGTACAGTATCACCAGATACCAGGTATATATAGCATGGTTTAAACATTAAAAATGTACGTCTATATATTCAAGAGTAGTGTTGAGCCACCCCGCTTGTGTTCCAGTTCGTTTTGGTTCATCAAACACGAGGCAGGTTCGTCGAATGTTTGTCGAACGTTCGACAAACAACATCGAACACCATTGAACACAATGGCAGGCAAACACAAACACATACAAACACATAGAAAACAATTACAAAACACCTTAAAAGGTGTCCCAAAGCAGACAAAATGCTCAGAATACAAAAATAACATATAGAAAACGGCAACTACATATAGAAAAGAGGTGGAGGAGTAAAAGGAGGAGGAGGAGACACAGATATAGGCATGTCATGCCCTTATGAAGTCAAGAAAGGCTGGAATAAAAATGTAAAATACCAAAAAACAGTAAAAATCTGAAATCGAAGACGATCATATACCGTCGGACTTCCCACCATAAATTAGGCCAACTGCTGATCGGGCGGCGTTATTCCCACGAACCTCCGAACAGCGTCCATGAAGGCAAAGTGTTTGGTTTCCGGGGGCAGTATGGCTGCAAAGCTGAACCTTAAAGGAATGTCCAGAAGGGCACCACCAGGAGAGGAGCCTGCGGCTTAATTCGACTCCACCCGAGAAACCTCAACCATGCAGCTACAGAAAAGATTGACAGATTGCAAGCTTTGTTGATTCTGTGCGTGGTGGTGGATGTCTGTTTTTAGTTGTGCTAGCGATTTTTCAGCTTAATTCCATTAACGACTGAGACTCCGGCATGCCCCCACGGTACGCGTCAAGCTTACTAGAGGGACATTGATCGATCAATAACAGGTCTGTCATGCCCTTATATGTCCAGGGCTGCATGCACGCTACACTGAAAGGTCCAGCGTGTGTAGCTTACAGGTGCAGATACCCTGCTGATCCCCGTTAGTGATGGGAATCTGGGATTACAATTCTTCCCCACGAACGAGTATTTCCCAGTAAGTGTAGGTCAACCGGAATTCTGGAATTAGGCCTCACCGGCATTCCAGAAAAAATGAAAAAATTAAGTGTCCAAACCACAGGTGCTGTAGCTTGCTTAACAGCTGTGCTCCTATGCTGAGTATCACGCAGTTGTTACATAAACAGGCGGTATAGCTTGGTTCACTGGTGGGCTCCTCTGCTGAGTAGCAGACAGTGCTACAAGGCCCAAAAGGATTTTCTGGACAAGATTCGGTAAAAAATAATTAGAAACACACACGGTGTAGCTCCTTTACAGGTGTACTACACCGCTTGCTACCACACACCGCTACTATGCCATGAAACTGTCTATTAACATTGAAAACCATTATTAATGTGAAAATGAAGTTACGCTTTTGGTGATCGAACCGTTCTCGAACGGAACCTCGAACAGCAGAATTTTTAGCAAAGTGTTCGAGTTCGACAAACGGCTCGAACACCGCCCAAAACAGCTGGAATTTTAACTTGGCGAACAGGTCGACTCGAACACTGCTCAGCTCTAATCAGGAGGCAGACTCAGATGGGCTCAGGCCCAGTATGGATTCGACAAGATTGTAGAAAGTTGAGAAAGGGTACAATTTCACCCGATAACAGGTATATATGTAGCATAGTTTACACATGAAAAACCTATGTCTATATATCAGGAGGCAGACTCAGAGGGTCTCAGGCCCAGTATGGATTTGACAAGATTGTACAAAGTTGAGAAAGGGTACAGTATCACCGGATAACAGGCATATATGTAGCATAGTGTACACCTGAAAAACCTATGTCTATATATCAGGAGGCAGGCTCAGAGGGTCTCAGGCCCAGTATGGATTTAACATGATTGTACAAAGTTGAGAAAGGGTACAGTATCACCGGATAACAGGTGTATATAGCATAGTTTAAACATTAAAACCTATGTCTATATATCAGGAGGCAGACTCAGATGGTCTCAGGCCCAGTATGGATTCAACGTGATTGTAGAAAGTTGAGAAAGGGTACAGTATCACTGGATAGCAGGTATATATAGCATAGTTTAAACATTAAAAATCTGCGTGTATATTTCCGTAGTCTGACAAAGACACTCACAGCCTCAGTATGGATTAGACAAGAATCTAAAAAGTAGAAAAAGGGTTATGTATTTGAAGCGTACACCAGTATACACTGCTGGGGTAATTTTCAATCTTCATATATATTTCAGTCTCAGTAAGACAGTCCAGACATTCCGCAAGAGGAAGCGAGATAGATACAAGTACAGATGGAAAGTCGACTGATTGCAGAAATTTTAGAATTACTAATCACGGTAAAAACTGCCGGGAGAATTCTCAGAGGCGATGCTGACCCTCAATTACTTTGTCTATGGAGACAGTGAAAACAGTTCATGTGAAGAAAGGTTTGCTGTATCGCAGTACCATGGAACCCATCACCATTACTCATCTCCATCAAATTGTGATCACAGGGAGAGATGTAGACATTGTCCTCACTGCCTATCATGATCTGTCAGGTAACTTTGGAGTGCAAAAGACACAAGCCACAGGCCGTAGGCGATTCTATTGGATTGGCATGAGAGGACATATTTAAAAATGTGGGCAGGAATGTTGACACGTCTGTGAGTCGGAAAACCGTGAAAACTGATGATAAACCACCACTGCATCTCATTGTGAGTCGACGTCCATAACAAATGGAAGCCATTGATCTTCTGAAGAAAGAGCCCAGCAGGACAGGGCATAGCTGCATCTTAACCATCATCTATCATTTCACCAAATTTGTATTGGCAGTCCCAGTGAAGTATTTAACAGGGCAGACTACACAGTGGTGGAGCAGGGAGAGGTAAGTATTGCAAGTGCTGGTGCCCTGAGCAAGCAGGGGGGCCCACTCGTGGGCGGCGGTTCTGGCACAGGGCCCCTCATAGTACGCCGGTGTGTCTGACGGGGGGTGTGCACCCCCACCGTCAGTGACACTTGATTCTACTATGAGGGACCTTGTGCCAGTGCCGTTGCCAAAGAGTGTGCCCACCCACCTGTCCAGGGCAACGGCACTCGCACGGGTGCGTGCGCCAGGTGGTGACCCCGGCCCTGTGGGGGGAGGCAGCCCAGTTAGGGAGGTGGAAAAAATGGCATATGTTGATTCTTACGGAATTAATTTTTGGACTTTCTGTGCGTTGCTCGACAAAATACACGATTCCAATTAGGATTGAAAATTAATCATTTATTCCCAACGCGTTTTTTTTAAAGTTTGAGTGTATATAGCCCTGAGATAACGCCGTCTGCACATATTTGTCATCCCCTGAGGAAGAAGTGGTGTTCACTTCGAAACGCGTTGGGAATAAATGATTAATCTTCAATCCTAATTGGAATCGTGTATTTTGTCGAGCAGCGCACAAAAAGTCCAAAAATTAATTCCGTATGAATTGATATAGCAGCGGTTACTTGTCTGACCATTGGACGTGCAGCAGCTGACACTGATCATATATGCCCGATATCTCCTATAATAGGTGCGTTTATTTCCTTTGTTATTTCAATATTAACCTGGATAAGACCATATTGCGCTTTTCTGTTCCTATAGTGTATTATATGTTGATGTTGGACATTCAGCAGCTGCAAATGGAGTAATTGGAGAAGTCCGTGGAAGAGGACAAAAGCAAGCCATTTTTCTGGCAACCTACGTGTCAGCAGGGGAGGGTGGGACAAAATCCTTTGAAACCCATTGTAGGGATTCAACTCACTTAGGTGTGACGGGAGACAACCAGGAGGCACGTTCCTTTTAAAAGTTCACAGGGTTTATTACTTCATAACCCATAAAGCAGCACACAACACAAGGAATAGCCTTTAGCTCAGGCAAAAGCAAGCATAAGTGTCCATGATTTCAGGCTCAGTCCTGGAGCCTCAGCAAAACACAGGAGGCTTATCCCTCCTCACATACAGCCAATATCCATAGGCCTCCCCGGGTCAACAGCCTCAGCACGTGGTCTTCAAGAGGGTAGCACACCTTCCACCACATAGGCCTGCCGGGACCTTCCACATGGTCCAATCAGATTCATGCACTCTCTCTCATGTGACCTATTCTGTTACCTTATATAGTCCGTAGCCACGCCCCCCCGGGTCACATGGCTACGACCTTATCACAGGTCCTTCAAGCATTCATACACATATACTTTACTATGACACTCTTAAACACACCCCTGGGTGGGTTTGTAGATAGCACTCACTGACACAGTATAACAACAGCTCAGCAGTGCCTCTGCTGATCAGCACCTAAGCAAGCCTTCATCTCAAGGCCACCTACCTTGAGATACATAACGATCCTTCAGCCTCCTATACCCATTTCCATAATGGATATGACTGTAGGCCCATCCTGGGACACCCACACAGCGCCCCCTAGCGGACATAGTGGTCAGTGCAACACATACCTCCCCCCTCTGTTCAAACTTGTGGGGTTGAACACTTGGGATCTCGAGACCGGGCACCCATGTCACCTTGCCCTACAAGTCGAGAGGATCATCTCTGTCTGTTTCGGTAGTCATACTGCATCATATTTACGTTAGTCCTCCCCCACCCCAAGCGGTCAGTATCTCGGCCTTGGGCTTTGGCCTTCCCGTCAAAGTCCCTCAGCGTGACCAGACACTCTTTAGTCTCTACCTGTCTGCAGTGCGCTCCGTCACCCGAACTTTCTCTCACTGGCCGGCTCTCCCGGTTCGTATGGTCCTGAGTCCCACATCCAGTGTGGGCTAACTGGCTTGTCTGAGTCTGACACTCTTTCGCTACATCCACCACCGGGTCTCGTGCCTATGCTACTAAGATTAGAACTGCCACTTGCGGACTTTCAACGTTCTTGTTTTGATCATAGTTTGACATGCTGACAGGTGACCTCTGAGCTCAGAGACTTCCTTCTTCAGCTCATCCACTCTGTGCTCAGTTGCTTGCCTTAGGACCCTTTCCCGTTCGAGATGTCCTTCCACTGTCTCCTTTATCAGCTGTATTTCACGATCCTGTTCTTTTTTGGCCAGCACATGTCTCACCACTACCTCTTTAATTATATCGTTAAAGGGTACCACTGGGTCAGTCCCGTCAGTCTCATCTCCCAGCCCACCATCCGTCATGTCACGAGACGTCAGGTCCGTAAGTTGGGCACATGTACTTTTTCTTCCGGTCAGTTCTACCTCTGACCTGTCCACTTTAGGAGGCATCACCGTCTCAGTGTCCGCTGGCCCCACAGTCGAAACGTCTTCATCGTCGGACCATACGTCATCAAACACGGCAAAGTCTCGGCTCTCTCAAAGGTATGCACTAAGTTTGATGGCATAGTACCACCTTGACACTTCCCCTTTGTCATTTCAATCATAACTCTGTCCACCGTATAATTTACAATGACCCCATGGTCGCAGCGAACCCTGACGTTTTTTTCGGTCAGAGATTAAATGAGAGGAGTTCCTGTCAGAGTCACCTGACAATTTGAGTCCACCCTACCAGGGACTCCTTCCCGGTGTAGCATAACGGTACACACCTGTGACCCATCATTATCAGGAAAATACATGCCGCACTGCTCAAAACTCATACACACACTGAGGTTCCCCAGACATACCCACTGAGGCAACCAGTGCTGCCATTTCCTGAACCACCCCAATTTGGGTCACCACCCCCACCTGGGACTCCACCCCTTTTTGGGTTACCACCCCAACTTGGGTCACCGCCCCCTCTGGGACTCCACGCCCTTTTGGGCTACCACCCCAATTTGGGCCACCGCTAGTGTTGAGCATTCCGATACCGCAAGTATCGGGTATCGGCCGATACTTGCTGTATCGGAATTCCGATACAGACTTCCGATATTTTTTCAATATCGGAAGTCGGCATCGGAATCGGAAGTTCAAAGTTGATTGACAGCCTGACGTCATCATGATGCGCGGTGTGTGCGCATCATGATGCGCCGTCATTTCGGGCCTTCCGGGGGTCTCTGCCGGCCTGCCGGGGGGCTGTGTGGACTGCCCGGGGTCTGTACCGGCCTGCCGGGGGGCTGTGCCGGCCTGCCGGGGGGCTGTGTGGACTGCCCGGGGTCTGTACCGGCCTGCCGGGGGGCTGTGCCGGCCTGCCGGTGGTCTGTGCACCCTGTGGGGGTCTGTACCGGCCTGCCGGGGGGCTGTGCCGGCCTGCCGGGGGGCTGTGCTGATGTCCGGGGGTCTGTGCAAGCATCGTCCGATGGGACTATAAGTCCCATCTGGCGATGCCTGCTACCGTGACAGTGATTGACACATTAGCCAATGATGGGACAGTAGTAGTCCCATCATCCGGCTAATGTGTTAAATGTTAAAAAAAAAAAAAAAAAAAATACTACATACATACTACATACATACTACATGCATGCTACATACATACTACATGCTACATACATACTACATATATACTACATGCATGCTACATACATACTGCATGCTACATACATACTGCATGCTACATACATACTACATACATACCACATATATACTACATACATACTACATGCATGCTACATACATACTACATACATACTACATGCATGCTACATACATAACATATATACTACATGCATGCTACATACATACTACATGCTACATACATACTACATACATGCTACATACATGCTACATACATACTACATACATACTACATATATACTACATGCTACATACATACTACATACATACTACATGCTACATACATACTACATATATACTACATACATACTACATACATACTACATGCATGCTACATACATACTACATGCATGCTACATACATACTACATGCATGCTACATACATACTACATGCATGCTACATATATACTACATGCATGCTACATACATACTGCATGCTACATACATACTACATACATACCACATATATACTACATACATACTACATGCATACTACATACATACTACATGCATGCTACATACATAACACATATACTACATGCATGCTACATACATACTACATGCTACATACATACCACATACATACTACATACATACTACATACATACTACATGCATGCTACATACATACTACATGCTACATACATACTACATATATACTACATGCATGCTACATACATACTACATGCTACATACATACTACATACATACTACATGCATGCTACATACATACTACATACATACTACATACATACTACATGCATGCTACATACATACTACATGCTACATACATACTACATATATACTACATGCATGCTACATACATACTACATGCTACATATATACTACATGCTACATACATACTACATGCATGCTACATACATACTACATACATACTACATGCATGCTGCATACATACTACATGCTACATACATACCACATACATACTACATATATACTACATGCATGCTACATACATACTGCATGCTACATGCATGCTACATACATACTACATACATACTACATGCTACATACATACCACATATATACTACATACATACTACATACAATACATTCATACAATACATACATAGACATACAGTACATATAACATAGAGTAACATACTTACCAATACTTGTCACATTGTTCCCCGAAGCCATTGTCTTTTAAAGGAATAAATATTAACATAACAAACCACAAAAATACTCACCCACGATCCGAAGCAGTCCACGAGTGTGTCCCACGACGATCTTGGGTAGAGAACTGCAGCATCAGCTGATGCCGCCGTTCTCTACGGGCTGCAGGAATCCAATGACGGAAGGTAGGTATCCTTCCGCACTGTATTCCTCCGCCACTTAAAAAAAAAAGTCCCTAGTCTCACTTTATGCCATTGCTGTGTGGGAATTTCCCACGCAGCAATGGCATAAAGTGAGACTAGGGACTTTTTTTTTTTTTAAGTGGCGGAGGAATACAGTGCGGAAGGATACCTACCTTCCGTCATTGGATTCCTGCAGCCCGTAGAGAATGGCGGCATCAGCTGATGCTGCAGTTCTCTACCCAAGATCGTCGTGGGACACACTCGTGGACTGCTTCGGATTGTGGGTGAGTATTTTTGTGGTTTGTTATGTTAATATTTATTCCTTTAAAAGACAATGGCTTCGGGGAACAATGTGACAAGTATTGGTAAGTATGTTACTCTATGTTATATGTACTGTATGTCTATGTATGTATTGTATGAATGTATTGTATGTAGTATGTATGTAGTATATATGTGGTATGTATGTAGCATGTAGTATGCATGTAGTATGTATGTAGCATGCATGTAGCATGCAGTATGTATGTAGCATGCATGTAGTATATATGTAGTATGTATGTGGTATGTATGTAGCATGTATTATGTATGTAGCATGCATGTAGTATGTATGTAGTATGTATGTAGCATGCATGTAGTATGTATGTAGCATGTAGTATATATGTAGCATGTAGTATGTATGTAGCATGCATGTAGTATATATGTAGTATGTCTGTAGCATGTAGTATGTATGTAGTATGCATGTAGTATGTATGTAGTATGTATGTAGCATGCATGTAGTATGTATGTAGCATGTAGTATATATGTAGCATGTAGTATGTATGTAGCATGCATGTAGTATATATGTAGTATGTATGTAGCATGTAGTATGTATGTAGTATGTATGTAGTATGTATGTGGTATGTATGTAGCATGTAGCATGCATGTAGTATGTATGTAGTATATATGTAGTATGTATGTAGTATGCATGTAGTATGTATGTAGCATGTAGTATATATGTAGCATGTAGTATGTATGTAGCATGCATGTAGTATATATGTAGTATGTATGTGGTTGTATGTAGCATGTAGTATGTATGTAGCATGCATGTAGTATGTATGTAGTATGTATGTAGCATGTAGCATGCATGTAGTATGTATGTAGTATATATGTAGTATGTATGTAGCATGCATGTAGTATGTATGTAGCATGTAGTATATATGTAGCATGTAGTATGTATGTAGCATGCATGTAGTATATATGTAGTATGTATGTGGTATGTATGTAGCATGTAGTATGTATGTAGCATGCATGTAGTACGTATGTAGTATGTATGTAGCATGCATGTAGTATGTATGTAGCATGTAGTATATATGTAGCATGTAGTATGTATGTAGCATGCATGTAGTATATATGTAGTATGTATGTAGCATGTAGTATGTATGTAGCATGCATGTAGTATGTATGTAGTATGTATGTAGCATGCATGTAGTATGTATGTAGCATGTAGTATATATGTAGCATGTAGTATGTATGTAGCATGCATGTAGTATATATGTAGTATGTATGTAGCATGTAGTATGTATGTAGTATGTATGTAGTATGTATGTAGCATGTAGCATGCATGTAGTATGTATGTAGTATATATGTAGTATGTATGTAGCATGCATGTAGTATGTATGTAGCATGCATGTAGTATATATGTAGTATGTATGTAGCATGTAGTATGTATGTAGTATGTATGTAGTATGTATGTGGTATGTATGTAGCATGTAGCATGCATGTAGTATGTATGTAGTATATATGTAGTATGTATGTAGCATGCATGTAGTATATATGTAGTATGTATGTAGTATGTAGCATGCATGTAGTATATATGTAGCATATATGTAGTATGTATGTAGCATGTAGTATATATGTAGTATGCATGTTGCATGCATGTAGTATATATGTAGTATGTATGTTGCATGTAGTATATATGTAGTATGAATGTAGCATGTATGTAGTATGAATGTAGCATGTATGTAGCATGTAATTTTTTTTTTTTTACATTCAGCACATTAGCCGGATGATGGGACTACTACTGTCCCATCATTGGCTAGTGTGTCAATCACTGTCATGGTAGCAGGCATCGCCCGATGGGACTTGTAGTCCCATCGGACGATGCCTGCACAGACCCCCGAAGCCTGCACAGCCCCCCGGCAGGCCGGCACAGCCCCCCGGCAGGCCGGCACAGCCCACCGGAGCCTGCACAGACCACCGGCAGGCCGGCACAGCCCCCCGGCAGGCCGGCACAGCCCACCGGAGCCTGCACAGCCCCCCGGCAGGCCGGCACAGCCCACCGGAGCCTGCACAGCCCCCCCGGCAGGCCGGCACAGACCACCGGAGCCTGCACAGACCCCCTGGCAGGCCGGCACAGCCCCCCGAAAGGCCCGTACAGACCCCAGAGAGGCTGTACAAGGGAAAAACAGGGTTTTTCTTATTCCGATACCGGAAGTCCCATAGACTTGAATGGGACTTCCGGTATCGGAATCGGCGATACCGATACTTTTTTTTAAGATCGGCCGATCCATTCCGATCCGATACTTTGAAGTATCGGACGGTATCGCTCAACTCTAGCCACCGCCCCCTTTCAGGATTTCCCCATGACCGTTCTGCAGAACTTCTTATGCCACAGTTCACACAGTACAGTTTATGTCTTTTTGGGCTGATACTGGCACTTTAAACACAACACCACACCAGTTCTTTCTGGTGCTGTCACAGCTCCTGCTGTCACCGATCACTGACACCACCGGCTGCTGTTCACACACAGCGGCTGGTGTCCTCTTCGTAACCCCGCCGAGTTACAGGAAGCCGCTTGTCCCCTTCGCAACCCCGCTGAGTTACAGAAAGCCCCTTGTCACCTTCTTGACTCCCTCTGAGCCACCGCAGGCTGAGTTGAGAAAAGAAGGAAAACACCACACAAAAAAACTCACGTGTCCTTTCTGTGTGCTATTCAGGACGTTCCGTCTCCGCCTGAGACTGTCCAACACACAGGGCGCACCGTGTGCTATTCAGGGAGTGGCCCTATTCCCAGGGTTTCCCAACACACTGGCCTCACCAGGTCCAGGGGCTTAGCGGGTGCTCTTCAGGACATCCATCTCCTCCTGAGACTGCCCAACACTCACGCCTCACCAGGTCCAAGGTCATACCACGTGCTCCAGGGATCCGATTCTTCTCCTAGAATCTCCCAACACTGACCCTCCAGGACCTTGCTCACTGAACCCTCCAGGTACACAGTCTCTCTCACTGACCCTGGTCAGTGCAACACAGATTTCTGTCTGTTACCTGCTGGTGTCAGCGTCACAGGTTCCTGGATGCCTCTTCTCCTCAGAGGTATGCCACAAATATCAAAACAGTCACTTTCTCTGTCCTTGGTCAGTATTAGGCTGTGTGCACACGCTGCGGATTTTGCTGCGGTTCCGCAGCGGTTTTGGCCGCTGCGGACCCGCAGCAGTTTCTGCTGCGGTGTACAGTACCATGATTCCCTATGGGAATCAAAAACCGCAGTGCAGACGGTGCGGAATTTTCTGCGCGGATTATCTGCGGTTTTCAATCCGCAGAAAGAATTGACATGTCAATTCTTTCTGCGGATTCTCCTGCGGTTTGCCATCTCCTCCATTGAGGAGATGAAAAACCGCAGGGCAAAACCGCAGAGCAATCCGCAGGTGAAACCGCAGGTATTTTGACCTGCGGTTTCACCTGCGGATTTTACAAAATCCGCGCGGATGAATCCGCACCTTTTCCGCAGCGTGTGCACACAGCCTTACTCACGATTTTCCAGAGCATCTGCTGTCCTGGCTCATAGCCGCCAGTACGGCAACAGGTGCTTCTTGGAACCGCTGCCCGCAGTCTGTCACCAATTGTATGGATTCAACTCGCTTAGGTGCGACGGGAGACAACCAGGAGGCACGTTCCTTTTAAAAGTTCACAGGGTTTATTACTTCATAACCCATAAAGCAGCAAATAATACAAGGAATAGCCTTTAGCTCAGGCAAAAGCAAGCATAAGTGTCCATGATTTCAGGCTCAGTCCTTGAGCCTCAGCAAAACACAGGAGGCTTAACCCTCCTCACATACAGCCAATATCCATAGGTCTCCCCGGGTAAGCAGCCTCAGCACGTAGTCTTCAGGAGGGTAGCACACCTTCCACCACATAGGCCTGCCGGGACCTTCCACATGGCCCAATCAGATCCATGCGCTCTCTCTCATGTGACCTACTCTGGTTACCTTATATGGTCCGTAGCCACGCCCCCAGGTAACACGGCTATGACCTCATCACAGGTCCTTCAAGCATTCAAACACATATACTTTATTATGACACTCTTAAACACACACCTGGGTAGGTTTGTAGATAGCTCTCGCTGACACAATGTAAAAACAGCTCAGCAGTGCCTCTGCTGATCAGCACCTAAGCAAGCCTTCATCTCAAGGCCACCTACCTTGAGATATATAACGATCCTTCAGCCTCCTATACCCATTACCACAATGGATATGACTGTAGGCCCGTCCTGGGACACCCACACAGCGCCCCCTAGCAGACATAGTGGTCACTGCACCACACCATGCATGGTGCATTTTAATGAAGGTTAGATCATCAACATTTTGGGTCAACAGACGGGTCATTTTTTCTGTCAGGATTGATCCAGCAGCACTAAAGACTCATTCAGATAACACACTAGCAGCAGGGCAATCGAGCTCCTGTAAGGCATATTGTGCCAATTCAGGCCAGGTGTCAAGTTTACTGGCCCAATAGTCAAAGGGGAATGACCGGTGAGGGAGAACATCCATATGGGACGAGAAGTAGTTTGTTACCATAGTTGACAACTGCTGTCTCCTGTCACTTTCGATCGATGCAGTATTACCAGTCGTGTGAGTGGTACTTGAAAAATCAGTCCACAACAAGGTCATGAAACCCCTGTGTCCAACGCCACTTCGGCTGTGTGCACCACGAATACCTCTTCCATGTTGCCCCCTAAGTTTCGTTGGAAAAACATCACCGCCGCTGTGTGCTGGGAATGCCTCAAACAAACGGTTTACCAGAGTTGCTTATTTGTTAGCCAATATTAGCTCTAGGTTCTCCTGTGGCATGATGTTTTGGAATTTGCCTTTATAGCATGGATCCAGGATGCTGGCCAACCAGTGGTCATCATTAGAGTTGAGCGACTTTTGGTTTTTTAGGGTCTCGTTTCGTTTCGTGAAACCCGACTTTTCCAAAAGTCGGGTCGAGCAAGATCGTGCGATTATAGGGAAAAGTCGGGGTCGTCCCGAAACATGAAACCCAATGTAAGTCAATGGGGAATAAAAGTCGGCAGTGAGAGGAGGACAGGAAACACACCTACAGTGCCCATTTGAATGCCAAAAGCATCAATTCTTCTTACTTAAGCTTGTCAACCTTAATTAACTTCATAATACAAGTTACGCACTGAAAAATGGGGGTTATTTGGCTAAAGTTGTGGGGGGGGAGGGCTGGCTGCAGGTTTTCATGTGCCCTGGGCGAAAGAGCGCCCCTTTAACACATACCACAACTCATCATGCTCCGATACGGCAGAGAAATAGCGGTATAGTACAATGAAAAATACCTCACTTTTTACATCTCATGACGAGGCCCATCTGTTTCTCCATACAGAATCATTGGTCCCATATAATGTTTGAAACAGTATATGATGAGCTCCACATAATGCTACAGTATATGTTGGTCCCCATGGATGAAGCTCCACTGTCTTATGGGCCCAAATAATGCTCCAAACATAATGGGCCCCATTTCTAATGCTCTAGTGTATAATGGACCCTGTAAATGCTGCTCCAGTGTCAGATGTCCACCTTTGGAATGTTCCAGTGTATGGTGGGCCCCATCTATCATTCTCTAGAGTATAGTGCTCCCCAAAAATTGCTGTCCCAACATTGAAAACAATCAAATAAGTCTCCTCGCTAGGGAATCCCTGTACTTGTCTGGATTCCTCGTCGTTCCCATCTTCCATCTCACTGCACAGTATTTCAACTTTGCAAGTGCTGTGATCCTGAGCAAGCGGGGGGGGCCCACTCATTGGCGACGGCACTGGCACAGGGCCCCTGATAGTACGGTGTTGTGTCTGATGGCGGGTGGGCCGAACCTGCACTTTCATCTGCAGCTTCCTCTTTGTCACCGTGTAAGATGGAACTGTATATGGGAAGGGTAACCTGAGTTTCATCAGGGTCAGATTCAGGTCGTGTAGCGTGCGAGGGGAATGTAGTGGTCTGGGTCAATGTACCAGCAGATTCATCGAGCAGTGGCTGGGCATCAGTGCACTTGTGTCGCCCCTAGGAGTACGGTCGCCACAGTGGCATTACCTTCATCCTAGGGAGTGTGATGTCATGCTTGGGAGCAACGAAGGATCTCTCTAGCAGGTTAACTGATTGGGCGGCGTTATTCCCACGAGTCATGACCCTCCAAACAGCGTTCATGAAGGCAAAGTGTTTGTTTTACGTGGGCAGTATGGTTGCAAAGCTGAACCTTAAAGGAATGTCCAGAAGGGCACCACCAGGGGTGGAGCCTACGGTTAAATTCGACTCCACCTGGGAACCTCAACCATGCCAGCTACAGAACAGATGCACACATTGCAAGCTTAATTCCGTTAACGAACGAGACTCCGTCATGCCCCACGGTCCGAGTCCGGCTTACTAGAGGGACACGTGAGGCTCTGGCACATGAGATTGGCCAATAACTGGTGTGTCATGCCCTTACATGTCCGTGGCTGCATGTGCGCTACACTGAAAAGGCCAGCGTTTGTCGCTTACAGGTGCAGATAACCCGCTGAACAACGTTAGTGATGGGGATCACTGATTACAATTATTACCCGCGAACAATGATTTCCCAGTAAGTGCAGGTCAACCGCAGTTCCGGAATTAGGCCTAACCGTCATTCCTGAAAAAATGAAAAACTTACGTGTGCAAACCACAGGTGCTGTAGCTTGCTTAACAGCTCGCCAGCCGTTCTCACGCCCAGTATGGATTACACGTGATTGCACAAAGGTGAGAAAGGGTACCGTATCGCCAGATAACATGTATGGATAGCGTACACATTCAAAATATATGTCTCAGGAGGCAGGCTCAGACGGTGTTAGGCCCAGTATGGATTGCACGTGATTGCACAAAGGTTAGAAAGGGTACCGTATCCCCGGATAACATGTATGGATAGCGTACACATTCAAAATATATGTCTCAGGAGGCAGGCTCAGACGGTGTTAGGCCCAGTATGGATTGCACATGATTGCACAAAGGTTAGAAAGGGTACCGTTTCCCCGGATAACATGTATGGATAGCGTACACATTCAAAATATATGTCTCAGGAGGCAGGCTCAGACGGTGTTAGGCCCAGTATGGATTGCACATGATTGCACAAAGGTTAGAAAGGGTACCGTATCCCCGGATAACATGTATGGATAGCGTACACATTCAAAATATATGTCTCAGGAGGCAGGCTCAGACGGTGTTAGGCCCAGTATGGATTGCACGTGATTGCACAAAGGTTAGAAAGGGTACCGTTTCCCCGGATAACATGTATGGATAGCGTACACATTCAAAATATATGTCTCAGGAGGCAGGCTCAGACGGTGTTAGGCCCAGTATGGATTGCACGTGATTGCACAAAGGTTAGAAAGGGTACCGTATCCCCGGATAACATGTATGGATAGTGTACACATTCAAAATATATGTCTCAGGAGGCAGGCTCAGACGGTGTTAGGCCCAGTATGGATTGCACGTGATTGCACAAAGGTTAGAAAGGGTACCGTATCCCCGGATAACATGTATGGATAGCGTACACATTCATAATATATGTCTCAGGAGGCAGGCTCAGACGGTGTTAGGCCCAGTATGGATTGCACGTGATTGCACAAAGGTTAGAAAGGGTACCGTATCCCCGGATAACATGTATGGATAGCGTACACATTCAAAATATATGTCTCAGGAGGCAGGCTCAGACGGTGTTAGGCCCAGTATGGATTGCACGTGATTGCACAAAGGTTAGAAAGGGTACCGTTTCCCCGGATAACATGTATGGATAGCGTACACATTCAAAATATATGTCTCAGGAGGCAGGCTCAGACGGTGTCAGGCACAGTATGGATTTGACGGCCCAAACTACACAGCGGAGGAGCAGGGAGAGGTAAAGATTGCAAATGCTGGGGCCCTGCCCAAGCAAGGGGGGCCCACTCGTGGGCGTCGGTACTGGCACTGGGCCCCTCATAGTACGGCGGTGTGTCTGATGGCGGGTGTGCACCACCACCGTCAGAGACACTTGATTGCACTATGAAGGACCCTGTACCAGTGCCCGCGCCCAAGAGTCGGCCTACCCACCTGTCCAGGGCAACGGCACTCGCACGGTGTCGTGCGCTAGGTGGTGACCCCGGCCATGGGGGGGGGAGGCAGCACAGTTAGGGAGTTTTAGAAAGTGGCATATGTTGATGTTGGACATTCAGCTGATGCAAAAGGTGAAATAGGTCAAGTCCCAGGAAGAGGTGGACCAAAGCAAGCCATTTTTCTGTCACCCTATGTGTCATCAGAGGAAGGTGGGACAAAATCCTTGGAAACCCATGCGTGGTTCATTTTAATGAAGGTTAGATCATCCACATTTTGGGTTGACAGACGGGTCCTTTTTTCTGTCAGGATTGATCCAGCTGCACTGAAGACTCTTTCCGATAGCACACTTGCAGCTGGGCAAGCGAGCTCCTGTAAGGCATATTGTGCCAATTCAGGCCAGGTGTCCAGTTTAGCGGCCCAATAGTCAAAGGGGAATGACCTGTGTGGGAGAACATCGATATGGGAGGAAAAGTAGTTTGTAACCATAGTTGACAACTGCTGTCTCCTGTCACTTTCCATCGATGCAGTATTACCAGTTGTGTGAGCGGTACTTGAAAAATCAGTCCACAACATTGTCATGAAACCCCTGTCTCCAATGCCACTTCTGCTGTGTGCACCACGAACACCTCTGCCAAGCTGCCCCCGGCCCGTACTGCTCGTGTGAGAACCATCACCGCTGCTGTGTGCTGGGAATGCCTCAAGCAACCGATTTACCAGAGTTGCTTGTTTATTAGCCAATATTAGGTCAAGGTTCTCCTGTGGCATGATGTTTTGTAATTTGCCTTTATAGCGTGGATCCAGGATGCTGGCCAACCAGTAGTCGTCATCGTTCATCATTTTGGCAATGCGAGGGTCCCTTTTTAGGATCTGCAAGGCATAATCTGACATGTGGGCCAATGTTCCCGGTGTCAATGATGCACTGCGAGTGCTGGGTGGAGGAGCACTTTCTGGCAAATCCACATCCCTCCAGTCACGCACAAACCCTGTACCAGACCTTGCCACGCCAACATTTTCACTTGCCCCACGAGATGCATCCTCCTCCCCTAAGTAATCATCCCCATCATCCTCCTCCTCCTCCTCTTCTTCCTCCACCTCGTCCAGGAGAGGTCCCTGAGCAGACAATGGCTGAATGTCATCAAGGATTCCCTCCTCCTCTTCCTCCTCATCAACATTGGCTGCAGACTCCTGCTCCTTAAGGTGCGTCAAAGTTTGCATGAGCAGATGCATAAGTGGGATGCTCATGCTTAGGATGGCGTCGTCTGCGCTTACCAGCCATGTGCATTCCTCAAAACACTGAAGGACTTTACAGAGGTCTTTCAGCTTCGACCACTGCACACCTGTCAACTCCATGTCTGCTCTCAAAGTGCCTGGCCGTGTATCCTCCCACAAATGCATTATGGCCTGCCTCTGCTCGCACAGCCGCTCCACCATGTGCAGGGTGGAGTTCCACCTTGTTGCAATGTCGATAATGAGGCGGTGGTTGGGAAGGTGGAGCAATCGCTGCAGCTTCTGCATACGAACGGAGTGTACAGGCGACCGGCGGATGTGCGCGCACAGTCTTCGCACCTTCTGGAGCAGGGCTGTTAACTCCGGATAATTTTTGAGGAAGCACTGCACCACCAGGTTCAAGGTGTGAGCCAAGCAAGGTATATGGCTGAGTTTTGAAAGGGCTATGGCTGCCACAAAATTACGGCCGTTATCACTAACTACCTTGCCTGCCTCAAGATGTACACTGCCCAGCCATGACTCAGTTTGTCGCTTCAAGTACTCGGCCAGCACCTCGGCGGTGTGTCTGTTGCCCAAACACAGCATCTGCAACACAGCCTGCTGACGCTTTCCACTAGCTGCTCGATAGGGGGACACATCTTGTGCAACAGTGGCAGCTGCAGATGGAGTGCTCGTACGACTGCGCTCTGTGGACGAGCTTTCGCTTCTGGAGGAGGAGGGTCGAACGCCTACAGCCAACTGTTTCCTATACCGTGGGCTAGGCAGCACTGTCCCACCACCGCTGTCCCCTGTGGACCCTGCATCCACCACATTAACCCAAAGCGCAGTGATGGACACGTAACGGCCCTGGCCATGCCGACTGGACCATGCATCAGTTGTGAGGTGCACCTTTCCGCTCACTGACTGCTTGAGTGCATGGACAATGCGGTCTTTCACATGATGGTGGAGGGCTGGGATGGCTTTGCGAGAGAAGAAGTGGCGACTGGGTAGGTCATAGCGTGGTACTGCATAGGCCATGAGTTCGTGGAAAGCTGTGCTTTCCACCAACCGAAAGGGCATCATCTCAAACGAGATTAGTTTGGCAATGTGGGCGTTCAAACCCAGTGTACGCGGATGAGAGACTGAGTACTTTCTTGACCTACTCATAGTGTCTGGGAGGGTGAGCTGGACTTGAGAGCTGCATATGGTGGAAGTAGCGGTGGACAGGGCAGACTGAGAGAGGGTTGATGATGGTGATGGAGTTGGTGTTCTTTCTGATGGCCTAGAAACAGTCTTTCGTTGATATAACAGTGGGATTCCCTGACTGCTGTGGCCTTGCAACGACACCTCAACATTTGCTGCTGTGCTAACCAGTGGGCTTACAGTGGGGGAAACAATGTAGCGTTGCTGACTACCTTCGTTGTGATCAGTTGCACATGTGGCACTTGAGGTTTGGTGTTGTGTCCACGCTTGCAAGTGCATGCTGGTTAAATGTCTAAGCATGCAACTGGTATTCAAATTTTTCAGATTTTTCCCTCGGCTAAAGGTCTTTGCGCACTTCTTACATATAACCTTGGCCTGATCATGAGGATTTTGGTCAAAAAAGTGCCACACTGCACTCTTCCTACTTTGGCAGACATTTTGCGGCCTAGCACGCTGTGATCTTTTGACCCTCTGGACAAGCTGTCCAGCAACTCTTTTGATGTTTGGAACCTGTCTTTGGAGTGCTCCGGGCCTGCCAGATAACAGCTGTTGCGATGTCAATGTCTGCTGTGGATGCTCCTCATCTGAGCTATTGGAAACAGCACCCTCTTCCCCCAATGGATGCCAATCTGGGTCAACAACTGGGTCATCCATCACCTCCTCTTCTATGTCATGTGCACCTTCCTCTGTGTCACCGTGTATGGTGGTATAGTGTGCGGGAAGGGGCACCTGAGTCTCATCAGGGTCAGAATCTGGCTCTGTACACTGCGAGGACAATGTAGTGCTCTGAGTGAATGTACCAGCAGAATCATCCATCAGCGGCTGTGCATCAGTGCACTCCATGTCAGATTCATCTTGGCCTGGGTAATTCACCATTTGACTTGATAATCCAGGCATGGTATGTGAAAACAGCTCCATGGAGTAATCAGTAGTATGGCCTGCGTCATCCTTCAATCTTGGTTGGGGTGAAGGACACAAGGAAAGGTGTGGTTCATGAACATGAGCCTCCAATGACGACTCAGTGCTTTTACTTTTTACAACTGAAGAAGAGGAGGTGATAGAGCTGGAGGCTGAGTCAGCAATGTAAGACAAAACTTTTTCCTGATGCTCTGGCTTTAAAAGCGGTTTGCCAACTCCTAGAAAACTAAGCGTTCGAGGCCTTATGTAGCCAGACGATGACGCAGGCTCAACACCTCCTGCATTCGGTCCTATTTTGCTCTTGCCACTACCATCAGATCCACTACCAACACCATCATTACCAGCTGCCAACCCCTGCCCAATTCCATGGCCTCTTCCACCAGCCTTCCTCATTTTTGGTAGAAATGTAGACAAAATCCAACAAACTATATAGTAATGTAAAACATGGTACAAGGTGTCTATAGGACAGGGGAGATTTTGAATTTCTGCACACACTTGTGGACACTGGACACTTTTGGATTGTGTGAGGCCCAATGAATATCTGAGCGCTATGTGACAGGCTTGATGGCACAGCTGTGACAAAAGTGACTAGAGGATAAGGGAGATTTTGAATCTCTGAACACACTTTTGGACACTGGACACTTTTGGATTGTGTGAGGCCCAATGAATATCTGAGCGCTATGTGACAGGCTCGATGGCACAGCTGTGACAAAAGTGACTAGAGGATAAGGGAGATTTTGAATCTCTGCACACACTTTTGGACACTGGACACTTTTGGATTGTGTGAGGCCCAATGAATATCTGAGCGCTATGTGACAGGCTCGATGGCACAGCTGTGACAAAAGTGACTAGAGGATAAGGGAGATTTTGAATCTCTGCACACACTTTTGGACACTGGACACTTTTGGATTGTGTGAGGCCCAATGAATATCTGAGCGCTATGTGACAGGCTCGATGGCACAGCTGTGACAAAAGTGACTAGAGGATAAGGGAGATTTTGAATCTCTGCACACACTTTTGGACACTGGACACTTTTGGATTGTGTGAGGCCCAATAAATATCTGAGCGCTATGTGACAGGCTCGATGGCACAGCTGTGACAAAAGTGACTAGAGGATAAGGGAGATTTTGAATCTCTGCACACACTTTTGGACACTGGACACTTTTGGATTGTGTGAGGCCCAATGAATATCTGAGCGCTATGTGACAGGCTCGATGGCACAGCTGTGACAAAAGTGACTAGAGGATAAGGGAGATTTTGAATCTCTGCACACACTTTTGGACACTGGACACTTTTGGATTGTGTGAGGCCCAATGAATATCTGAGCGCTATGTGACAGGCTCGATGGCACAGCTGTGACAAAAGTGACTAGAGGATAAGGGAGATTTTGAATCTCTGCACACACTTTTGGACACTGGACACTTTTGGATTGTGTGAGGCCCAATGAATATCTGAGCGCTATGTGACAGGCTCGATGGCACAGCTGTGACAAAAGTGACTAGAGGATAAGGGAGATTTTGAATCTCTGCACACACTTTTGGACACTGGACACTTTTGGATTGTGTGAGGCCCAATGAATATCTGAGCGCTATGTGACAGGCTCGATGGCACAGCTGTGACAAAAGTGACTAGAGGATAAGGGAGATTTTGAATCTCTGCACACACTTTTGGACACTGGACACTTTTGGATTGTGTGAGGCCCAATGAATATCTGAGCGCTATGTGACAGGCTCGATGGCACAGCTGTGACAAAAGTGACTAGAGGATAAGGGAGATTGGATTGCTTTTAAAAAAGCAGTTTGCAGAGCAGTGGGTAAACAGCAATGCCAGCCTGTCAGGAAGCCTTAAAAGGCAGCCCAACAACCAACACCACTGATACACCACAATATAGCCTCCCCTTGCACTGCACACACAGTGACTGGTGTGTTGTGCAGGCCAAATTGCTAGCAGCAGAAGCAGTTTTTTTTTCTTCTCAGCAGGACAAAAAAAAATAAATTGGGATTGCTTTTAAAAAAGCAGTTTGCGGAGCAGTGGGTAAACAGCAATGCAGGAATGTCAGGAAGCCTTAGAAGGCAGCCCAACAACCAACACCACTGATACACCACTATATAGCCTCCCCTTGCACTGCACACACAGTGACTGGTGTGTTGTGCAGGCCAAATCGCTAGCAGCAGAAGCAGTTTTTTTGTCTTCTTCCCTGCCTAACGCTCTCCCTACAGAATCAGCAGCAACCTCTCCCTATACTGAGATCGGCAGAAGTAACATGGCGGTCGGGGTGCACGCCCTTTTATACCCCCTGTGACGCCCACCAAAGCAAGCCAATCACTTGCATGCCCTTCTGAAAGATGGTGGTGACCCCTGTCTATGTCATCACGTTGCCCACAGTGTCCGTGGATCCTGATTGGCTGAAAAAGAGCGCAAAACAAACTTTTGAAAAGCGACTTTGGCGCGTAAGTCGCCGACCTCGTGGCCGACCTCATCCTAGGGTCGGGTTTCGTTTCATGAAACCCGACTTTGCCAAAAGTCGGCGACTTTTGAAATTTTTCGACCCGTTTCGCTCAACTCTAGTCATCATCATTTTGGCAATGCGGAGGTCCCTTTTTAGGATCTGCAAGGCATAATCAGACATGTGGGCCAATTTTCCAGGTGTTAATGATGCACTGCGAGTGATGGGTGGAGGAGCACTTTCTGGCATCCCTCCAGTCACGCACAAACCCTGTACCTGACCTTGCCATGCCAACATTTTTTCTTGCCCCCTGAGAAGCATCCTCCTCCCCAAAATAATCATCCCCATCAACCTCCTCCTCTTCCTCTTCTTCCTCCACCTCGTCCAGGAGAGTTCCTTGAGCAGACAATGGCTGACTGTCATCAAGGCTTCCCTCCTCCTCTTCCTCCTCGGCTGCAGACGCCTGCTCCTTAATGTGCGTCAAAGTTTGCATGAACAGACGCATAACTTGTATGCTCATGCTTATGATGGCGTCGTCTGCGCTTACCAGCCATGTGCATTCCTCAAAACACTGAAGGACTTTACAGAGGTCTTTCAGCTTCGACCACTGCACACCAGTCAACTCCATGTCTGCCCTCAAAGTGCCTGCCCATGTATCCTCCCACAAATGCATTACGGCCTGCCTCTGTTCGCACAGCCACTCAACCATGTGCAGGGTGGAGTTCCACCTTGATGCAACGTCGATAATTAGGCGGTGCTTGGGAAGGTGGAGCAATCGCTGCAGCTTCTGCATACGACTGGAGTGTACAGGCAACCGGCGGATTTGCGAGCACAGTCTTCGCACCTTATGGAGCAGGGCTGTTAACTCCGGATAATTATTGAGGAAGCACCGCACCACCAGGTTCAAGGTGTGAGCCAAGCAAGGTATGTGTCTGAGTTTTGAAAGGGCAATGGCTGCCACAAAATTCTGGCCATTATCACTAGCTACCTTGCCTGCCTCAAGATGTAGACTGCCCAGCCATGACTCAGTTTGTCTCTGAAAGTAGTTGGCCAGTACCTCCGCGGTGTGTCTGTCGCCCAAACACATCATCTGCAACACAACCTGCTGACGCTTTCCACTAGCTGATCAATAGGAGGACACCTCATGTGCCACACTGGCAGCTGCGGATGGAGTGCTCATGCGACTGCGCTCTGTGGATGAGCTTTCGCTTCTGGAGGAGGAGGAGGAGGAGGGTCGAACGCCTACAGCCAATTGTTTCCTGTATCGTGGGCTAGGCAGCACTGTCCCACCACCACTGTCCCCTGTGGACCCTGCATCCACCACATTAACCTAGTGTGCAGTGATGGACATGTAACGGCCCTGGCCATGCCTACTGGACCATGCATCAGTTGAGAAGTGCACCTTTCCACTCACTGATTGCTTGAGTGCATGGACAATACGGTCTTTCACATGAAGGTGGATGGCTGGGATGGCTTTGTGAGAAAAGAAGTGGCGACTGGGTAGGTCATAGCGTGGTACTGCGTAGGCCATGAGTTCGCAGAAAGCTGCGCTTTCAACCAACCGGTAGAGCATCATTAGTTTGGCAATGTGAACGTTCAAACCCAGTGTACGCGGATGAGAGGATGAGTACTTTCTTGTCCTACTCATAGTCTCTGGTAAGGTGAGCTGGACTTGAGAGCTGCATATGGTGGAACTAGCGGTGGACATGGCGGACTGAGAGAGGGTTGATGATGGTGATTGAGTTGGTGTTCTTTCTGATGGCCTAGATTCAGTCTTTCGTTGATATAACATTGTGATTCCCTGACTGCTTTGGCCTTGCGACGACACCTCAACATTTGCTGCTGGTGGTGTGCTAAACAGTGAGCTTACAGTGGGGGAAACAATGTAGCATTGCTGACTACCTTCTTTGGGATTTTATTCGCAGTCATAATAGACGTTTCGGTCAATTCATTCTGACCTTTCTCAATATACTGCAACGGTACAGAAAAAGGGTCCGTGAATCAATTGCCTACGGTCCGAATGAGGCCTAAGTCGAACCGTAGGCAATTGATTCACGGACCCTTTTGCTCCCTGTTATACCTTTATGTAAGTGATCCCATATACTGAACATATTTACCTCACCCCGGTTTCTTGTTTTGACTGACATGAACATATATTTGAATCTAGATATCTGCCACACAACTTTTCTCTACATCTCAAGAGCAGTCGGGTATGTTTCATACTTTATTTCCCCCCCCTCCTTTTTTTCGTTTTCTGTGACTTTTACCTCTTGTTCACATTTTATATCTAGGTCTTCCTACCACTCATGCACATGATTTTGATGTCTTTATTTCTTGATGTGATGTGATGTGATGATCATACATTATTGTTCATAGTTTTGATTTATTGTTATTATATATTCTTTTCAACTTCTGTACCGTTGCAGTATATTGAGAAAGGTCAGAATGAATTGACCGAAACGTCTATTATGACTGCGAATAAAATTCTACCAATCATTTCAAGTTGAGTGCCAAAAATTTATTTTATATATTCTCTGGTGTGGGAACCTTTTTTGTGCACCATTTCAGCTGTGCCACGGTATACATATCGATACCTTCTTTGGGAGCAGTTGCACATGTGGTACGTGAGGTTTGGTAGTCCGTCCATGCTTGCAAGTGCATGTTGGTTAAATGTCTAAGCATGCAACTGGTATTCAAATTTCTTAGATTTTTCCCTCGGCTAAAGGTGTTTGCACACTTCTGAGCTATTGGCAGTGGCACCCTCTTCCCCCAATGGATGCCAATCTGGGTCAACAACTGGGTCATCCATCACCTCCTCTTCAATGTCATATGCACCTTCCACTGTGTCACCATGTATGGTGGTATAGTATGCGGGAAGGGGCATCTGAGTTTCATCAGGGTCAGATTCTGGCTCAGTACACTGCGAGGATAATGTAGAGCTCTGAGTGAATGTACCAGCAGATAAATCTAGCAGTGGCTGTGCATCAGTGCATTCCATGTCAGATTCATCTTGGACTGGGGAATTCACAATTTGACTTGATAACCCAGGCATGGTATGAAAAAAGAGCTCCATGGAGTAATCTGTAGTGTGGCCTGCCGCATCCTTCACTTTTGGTAGGGGTGAAGGACACAAGAAAAGTGTTGTTCCTGACAAGGAGCCTCCACTGATGCTGCAGTGCTTTTATTTTTTGAAACTTCAGAAGAGGAGGCGATAAAGCTGGAGGCTGTGTCAGCAATGTAAGCCAAAACTTGTTCCTGAAGCTCTGGCTTTAAAAGCGGTTTACCTATTCCCAGAAAAGGGAGCCTACGAGGCCATGTGGAGCCAGACAATGATGCCGGCTCACGACCTCCTGCCTTAGGTGCTATTGTGCTTTTGCCACAACCAGCAGAAGCACCACCACCAACACCACCATCAGGACCAGCTGGCAACCCCCGCCCACTTCCACGGCCTCTTCCACCATACTTCTTCATTTTTTTGAAAAAGGTACCCAAAATAACAACAGCTATATGGTACTGTTAAGCAAGGTAAAGGGTCTATAGAGTGTTGGTGAGAAATTGAATCTCGCTGTAGATTGGAGGACGCTGAACTATTGTCTCAGGCCCAGTATAGATTACACCACAATGTAACAGGCAGAAATTGGCTGGTGTATGAGAAGGCAAAAGCTGTATAGAGTTTTGGTGAGAATTTGAATCTCAATGTAGATTGGAGGACGCTGAACTATTGTCTCTGACCCAGGACAGATTACACCGCAATGTGACAGGCAGAAATTGCCTAGTGTATGACTAACTTCATGGTGTATATAGAATTGGGCAGAATTGGAATCTCCCTAGAGTGTAGGTCTGTAAGAACGGACAAACTTCTCGACTTTTCCTTACAGAGTCACACACGTAGATAGCTTCAATTTGGCCGTGATAACAGCCGTTACACGGTACTGAGAGAGGAGCGTGCACGTACACCGCTTTACGGTGTATGTAAAATTGTCAAGCTCAGTGTTTTTGTATACGGACTGACACACGCTGTCTCTCTCTAGTTTTGAATGTAATCAAACAGCAAATATAATAAACTGTTTGAAAAACGGACAAAACTATAAGGTGTAGGTCTGTAAGAATGGATAAACTCCTCGACTTTTCCTTACAGAGTCACACACATAGATAGCTTCAATTTGGCCGTGATAACAGCCGTTACACGGTACTGAAAGAGGAGCGTGCAGTACACCGCTGTACGGTGTATGTAAAATTGTCAAGCTTCGTGTTTTTGTATACGGACTGACACACGCTGTCTCTCTCTAGTTTAGAATGTAATCAAACAGCAAATATAATAAACTGTTTGAAAAACGGATAAAACTATAAGATGTAGGTCTGTAAGAACGGACAAACTCCTCGACTTTTCCTTACAGAGTCACACACGTAGATAGCTTCAATTTGGCCATGATAACAGCCGTTACACGGTACTGAAAGAGGAGCGTGCACGTCCACCGCTGTACGGTGTATGTAAAATTGTCAAGCTGCGTGTTTTTGTATACGGACTGACACATGCTGTCTCTCTCTAGTTTTGAATGTAATCAATCATCAAATATACTAAACTGTTTGAAAATCGGACAAAACTATAAGGTGTAGGTCTGTAAGAATGGACAAACTCCTAGACTTTTCTTTACAGAGTGACACACATAGCTAGATTCAATTTGGCCATGATAACAGCTGGTACACGGTACTGTGTGAGGAGCGTACACCGCTGTACGGTGTGTGAAAAAATGAACGCTCAGTAACTCACCAGGGCAAAACAATAAAATTTTGATTGCTTTGAAAAAAGCAGTTTGCTCAGCAGTGTGAAAACAGCAATGCAGCTATCAGGGAGCCTTAAAAGGCAGCCTAATAACCAACAGAGCTGATGCACTGAAATATAGCCTCCCCTTGCACTGCACAGTTACTGGTGTGTTGTACAGGCAAAATCGCTAGCAGCAGTAGTAGTTTTTGGTTTCTTCTTCCCTCCCTAATGCTCTCCCTAAAGAGTCAGCAGCAGCAGCTCTCCCCATTCTGAGATCAGCATAAGTAACACGGCGGTCGGCGTGCACGCCCTTTTATACCCCATGTGACGCCACACAATGCAAGCCAATCACTTGCATGCCCTTCACAAACATGGTGGTAACCGCTGCCTATGTCGTCACGTTGCCCACAGTGTCCGTTCTTCCTGATTGGCTGAAAAAGGGCGCAAAAGCATCTTTTGAAACGCGACTTTGGCACGATGGTCGCCGACCTCATGGCCGACCTCACGCTAAGGTCGGGTTTCGTTTCATGAAACCCGACTTTGGCGAAAGTCGGCGACTTTTGAATTTTTTCAACCCGTTTCGCTCAACTCTACTGACTACCTTCATTCAGAGCAGGTGCACATGTGGTACGTAAGGTTTGGTAGTCCGTCCACGCTTGCAAGTGCATGGTGGTTAAATGTCTAAGCATGCAACTGGTATTCAAATTTCTCAGATTTTTCCCTCGGCTAAAGGTCTTTGCGCACTTCTTGAAGATAACTTGCCTGATCATTAGGATTTTGTTCAAAAAAGTGCCACACTGCACTCTTCCTACTATGTAAGACATTTTGAGACCTTGCACGCTGTGCTAATTTGACCGTCTGGCCAAGCTGTCCTGCAACCCTTTTGGTTTTTGTAACACGTTTTTGGACTGCTACGGTAATGCCAGATAACAGCTGTTGCGATGTCGTTGCCTGTTGCGGATCCTCCTGCTCCTCTTCTGAGCTATTGGCAGCGGCACCCTCTTCCCCCAATAGATGCCAATCTGGGTCAACAACTGGGTCATCCATCACTTCCTCTTCAATTTCATGTGCACCTTCCTCTGTGTCAATGTGTAAGGTGGTGTAGTATGCGGGAAGGGGCACCTGAGTTTCATCAGGGTCTGATTCTGGCTCAGTACACTGCGAGGACAATGTAGTGCTCTGAATGAATGTACCAGCCGAAAAATCTAGCAGTGGCTGTGCATCAGTGCACTCCATGTCCGATTCATCTTGGACTGGGGAATTCACGATTTGACTTGCTAACCCAGACATGGTATGTGAAAAGAGCTCCATAGAGTAATTGGTAGTGTGGCTTGCCACATCCTTCAATTTTGGTAGGGGTGAAGGACACAAGGAAAGGTATTGTTCCTGACCAGGAGCCTCCACTGATGACTCAGTGCTTTTATTTTTTGAAACTTCAGAAGAGGAGGCGAGAGAGTTGGAGGCTGTGTCAGCAATGTAAGCCAAAACTTGTTCCTGAAGCTCCGGCTTTAAAAGTGGTTTAACTACTCCCAGAAAAGAGAGCCTTCGAGGCCTTGTGGAGCCATACGATGATGCAGGCTCAACACCTTCTGCCTTAGGTGCTATTGTGCTTTTGCCACTACCAACAGATGCAACACCACCACCACCATCGGGACAAGCCGGAAACCCCCGCTCACTTCCATGGCGTCTTCCACCATACTTCCTCATTTTTGTGAAAATGTACCCAAAATACCACCAGCTATATGGAACTGTAAAACAAGGTAGAAGATGGATCTACTATTGGTGAGAATTTGAATCTCACTATAGATTTGAGGTGCTGAACTATTGTCTCAGGCCCAGTAGAGATTACACCTCAATGTAACAGGCTGAAATTGGATGGTGCATGACAAGGTGGAGGGTGTCTATAGGATTGGTGAGATTTTGAATTTCACTATAGATTTGATGATGCAGAACTATTGTCTCAGGCCCAGGAGAGATTACACCTCAATGTAACAGGCTGAAATTAGATGGTGTATGACAAGGTGGAGGGTGTCTATAGGATTGGTGAGATTTTGAATCTCACTATAGATTTGACGACGCAGAACTATTGTCTCAGGCCCAGGAGAGATTACATCTCAATGTAACAGGCTGAAATTGGATGGTGTATGACAAGGTGTAGGGTGTCTATAAGATTGGTCAGAATTTGGATCTCATTAGAGATTTGAGGACACTGAACTATTGTCTCAGGCCCATTAGAGATTACACCTCAATGTTACAGGCTGAAATTGGATGGTGTATGACAAGGTGGAGGGTGTCTATAGGATTGGTGAGAATTTGAATCTCACTATAGATATCAGGATCCTGACAGCGCTGGTGTACAACCTCCGCTGAGCAGGGACTCACCCGCACTGTAGGGACCCCTTGGGATCAGGACAGCCAGAATGTGTAGGTGCACAGGACCTGAGTGATGAAGTTTAGCAAGCCGGCATGGGACCTACGGTCACGTGACTGCAAGGGGCGGGGCTTAGCATCCTGCTTTCAGAGAAGACAGAAAACTCAGAGTCAGGCAAAACGGAGTTCATACACAGTACGGACAGCGAGGTACAGGAGGGATAAACAGACGGGAGGTCAGACAAAGCCAAAGGTCATACATAAGAGGGCGACGTAGTACCAAGGGGACGAGCAGAGAGAAGTCGGGTCACAAGCAGAGAGTCATACATGAGAGGTAACGCAGTACAAGAGGGACAGGCCGAACTCGTAACAGGGACAGAACCGGATCAAAACCAAACAAGCAAGCAAGATAGCAGGCACAAGGCACACGTACGCACAAGGTCAACTAACTCAGCCGAGGGCAGGAGTGTAACTGACATCGGACCAAGGTCCAGTGAGCATTAAATAGCCGCCCTCTGCCAGGGAGAGGCAGAACAATTAACCCCCAGTCAGACCAGGATGGGCCAAAGCGAAACCCCGTCCTGGATCATGACAATAGATTTGAGCACGCTGAACTATTGTCTCAGGCCCAGGAGAGATTACACCTCAATGTAACAGGCTGAAATTGGATGGTATATGACAAGGTGGAGGGTTTCTCTAGGATTGGTGAGAATTTGGATCTCACTAGAGATTTGAGGATGCTGAACTTTTGGCTCAGGCCCAGTAGAAATTACACCTCAATGTAACAGGCTGAAATTGGATGGTGTATGACAAAGTGGAGGGTGTCTTTAAGATTGGTGAGATTTTGAATCTCACGCTAGATTTGAGGGTGCAGAATTATTGTCTCAGGCCCAGGAGAGATTACACCTCAATGTAACAGGCTGAAATTGGATGGTGTATGACAAGGTGGAGGGTGTCTATAGGATTGGTGAGAATTTGAATCTCACTATAGATTTGAGGATGCTGAACTATTGTCTGAGGCCCAGTAGAGATTACACCTCAATGTAACAGGCTGAAATTGGATGGTGTATGACAAGGTGGAGGGTGTCTATAGGATTGGTGAGATTTTGAATCTCACTATAGATTTGTGGACGCCGAACTATCGTCTCAGGCCCAGGAGAGATTACACCTCAACGTAACAGGCTGAAATTGGTTGGTGTATGACAAGGTGGAGGGTGTCTATAGGATTGGTGAGATTTTGAATCTCACTATAGATATGAGGACAGGCAGCCTAATAAGCAGGACTGCTGCACACAAAAATTTGGAAAAATGAACGCTTGGTAACTGCAGAAAAGAGGAAGAAAAGTATTTTTGCTTTTAAAAAAGCAGTTTGCACAGCAGACAAAAATAGAGCCTCCCCTGTCACTGCACACAAAGTGTTGTGTTGTAAGTGGAAATCGCTAACAGCAGAAGCAGTTTTTTGGTTCTTCTTCCCTGCCTAACGCTCTCCCTTATTCTGAACCAGCAGCCAGCAACCTCTCCCTAATGCTAAGATTGGTAGAAGTAAGATGGCAGTTGGCGTTCACGCCCTTTTATAGCCCCTGTGACGCCATACAAAGCCAGCCAATCACTTGCATGCCCTTCTCAAAGATGGTGGTGACCGATGCCTATGTCATCGCGTTGCCCACAGTGCGCGTCCTCCATCATTGACTGAAAAAGGGCGCTGGAAGCATCTTTTGAAACGCGACTTTGGCGCTCTGATCACCATCCTCGTGGCCGACCTCACGCTATGGTCGGGTTTCGTTTCATGAAACTCGACTTCAGCGAAAGTCGCCGATTTTTTAATATGACCGACCCGTTTCGCTCAACTCTACCTCCTGATATATAGTCATAGATTTTTAATGTGTAAACTATGCTACATATATACCTGTTAGCTGGTGATACTGTACCCTTTCTCAACTTTCTACAATCTTGTCGAATCCATACTGGGCCTGAGACCGTCTGAGTCTGCCTCCTGATATATAGACATAGATTTTTAATGTGTAAACTATGCAACATATATACCTGTTATCTGGTGATACTGTACCCTTTCTCAACTTTCTACAATCTTGTCAAATCCATACTGGGCCTGAAACCGTCTGAGTCTGCCTCCTGTTATATAGACATAGATTTTTAATGTGTAAACTATGCTACATATATACCTGTTATCCGGTGATACTGTACCCTTTCTCAACTCTCTACAATCTTGTCGAATCCATACTGGGCCTGAGCCCGTCTGAGTCTGCCTCCTGATTAGAGATGAGTGGTGTTCGAATCGACCTGTTTGCCAAGTTCAAATTCGAGCTGTTTTGGGCGGTGTTCGACCCGTTCGTCGAACTCGAACACTTTGCTTAAAATTCAGCTGTTCGAGGTTCCGTTCGAGAACGGTTCGTTCACCAAAAGCGTAACTTTATTTTCACATTAATAATGGTTTTCAATGTTAATAGACAGTTTCATGGCATAGTAGCAGTGTCTGATAGCCAGCGGTGTAGTACACCTGTCAAGGAGCTACACCGTGTGTGTTTCTAATAATTTTTTACCGCATCTTGTCCAGAAAATCCTTTTGGGCCTTGTAGCACTGTCTGCTACTCAGCAGAGGAGCCCACCCGTGAACCTAGGTATGCTCCTGTTTTTGAAAGAACCAGTTTTTGACTGCATTTAGCCCAGTTAATACTTTGGGCCTAGTAACAGTGTCTGCTACTCAGCAGAGGAGCCCTCCCGTGAACCAAGCTGTGCCGCCTGTTTATGTAAGAACCATTTTTTAACTCCATTTAGCCCAGTAAATACTTTGGGCCTACTACTTGTGTCTACTGCTCAGCAGAGGAGCCCACCCGTGAACCTAGCTATGCCGCCTATTTATGTAAGCACTGTCTGCTACTCAGCACTGGAGCCCAGCTGTTAAGCAAGCTACAGCACCTGTGGTTTGGATACTTAATTTTTTCACATTCTTTCTGGAATGCCGGCAAGCTGTGTCATCAGAAAGTCAAAAGAGGGAAAAATGTCAGCAACCTCAATACCACAAATATGTGGCAACATGTGCGGACCAAGCACGAGGTGGAGTTACACAGACACACTGAAGACGTGGGCCAACGTACAGCACCACCTACCACCTCTTCAGCTCGTGTTGGGGCCTCTTCCTCCAGCTCATACACAGCTGGTTCGGCTTCCTCACAGGATCGCCATGGAAGAACCTCTGGCACTGTTGACCGGAGACCCAGTGACATTCCACCCACAGCACCACATTCCCAGTCATCCTCACACTCCCAGACCACTCTACAGCCATCGGTAGCACAGGCATGGGATAAAAGGCGGCCATACTCGGCAAACCATCCCCGAGCACAGGCTCTGAATGCTGGCATTGCCAAACTACTGGCCCTTGAAATGCTCTCATTCAGGCTGGTGGAGACTGACACCTTTTGGAACTTCATGGCATTGGCAGTCCCACAATACACCGTGCCGAGCCGCTTTTATTTCAGCAGGCAAGCCGTCCCTGCCCTGCAAAAACATGTGGAGGGAAAAATAAAACATGCGCTACTAAACGCCTTCAGTAGCAAGGTCCACTTGACCACCGATGCGTGGACCAGCAACCATGGACAGGGACGATACCTTTCCCTCACTGCCCATTGGGTCAGTGTTGTGGAGCCGGGTACAGATCTGGAGAGTGGCGCTGTACGTGTTCTGCCAACTCCACGGATTGCAGGAATCCAGTCTCTACACATTGACTCCTCCTCCTACTCAAGTTCCTCAGAAACAGCGCTGCAGGAGCCTGTTACGACCGATATGAGCACAGCTGTGGCCAAACGTCAACAGGCCGTACTCAAATTAATTTCTTTGGGGAATCGAAGCCACACAGCGCAGGAGCTCTGGAATGCCATCAAGCAGGAGAGCGACGTGTGGTTTGTGCCAGCGAATCTCCAGCCGGGCTTGGTAATGTGTGACAGTGGCCGAAATCTGGTGGCAGCTCTGGGCCTAGGCAACCTCACTCACATCCCATGTCTGGCACATGTGCTGAACTTGGTCGCGCAGAGCTTTCTGAGGGACTATCCGGATCTTGATGCACTGCTGCACAAGGTCCACATAGAGTGCTCTCACTTGCAGCGTTCCAGCACGCCAAGATCGCGCCTTTCTGCCCTGCAGCGTCGATTATGCCCTCCGGAACATCGCATCATATGTGACCTACCCACCAGGTGGAATTCAACGTTATATATGTTGGAGCGGTTGTGTGAGCAGCAGGCAGCAGTCATGGAGTACCAGCTGCATCAGGCACAAACAAGTCGCACTGTGTGCCGGTCACACTTCAGCACCACTGAGTGGGCCTCTATGAAGGACGTCTGCCTCGTTTTGCGTGCCTTCGATGATTCCACGCGGATGGCGAGTGCAGATGATGCACTAGGCAGCATGACTGTCCCCCTTATCTGCCTGCTTCAAAAAACACTGCAAGCACTAAGGGAGGAGGTTTTGGAAGAGGTGGAGGATGAGGAGTCACAAATGCCATCTGCTTCTGGACAGTCTGCTCTACGTGGTTCCTCACAAAGGCCTAGGCAGGGGACACTTTGCGAGGAGGATGAGGAGGAGTCAATGGAGGAGGAAGACATCTCTCCAGAGGAGGGAGGTACACAATGCTCTAGTCAGTATGTACAGCGAGGGTGGGGTGATGCAGAGCTGGCAGAGATGACGACTCAAGCAGGGGACAGCGTTTCTTTGGCATGTGGGAGTCTGCAGCACATGGTTGATTTCATGCTGCAGTGCCTGAGAAACGACCGCCGCATCGCCCACATTCTCAACACAACTGATTATTTGGTGTACACCCTCCTAGATCCTCGCTACCGGGACAACTTACAAAGCCTCATAATACCGTTGAACCAGGAGCGTAAACTGCGGGAGTACCAAGACACACTGGTGCAGTCCATCATGTTCTCCATTCCACCAGACAGCAGTGCTGCTAGTGCTTTACAAAGCAGCTCTGTGCGTCGAGGCAGTGGAGGATGCTTGGCACAAAGAGGGAGCAGAGGCTGCGCCTCAGCACAAGGCAAGACCACTATGGCCCAAATGTGGCAAAGTTTTGTGTGTCCGCCACAAATGTCTACACCATCACAGACGGCTCCAGTCAGCAGGAGGCAACGTTTCCGTCAGATGGTGACAGACTACATGTCTTGCCCTGTCAGTGTACTCCCAGATGGCTCTTCCCCCTTCAAGTTTTGGGTCTCTAAGCTGGATACATGGCCAGAGCTTAGCCAGTATGCATTGGAGCTGCTGGCTTGCCCTGCTGCCAGTGTATTATCGGAACGCGTCTTTAGTGCCGCAGGTGGTGTACTAACAGACCGTCGCTCGTGACTATCCTCCGATAACGTTGACCGGCTTACTTTTCTGAAAATGAACAAGGCCTGGATCTCACCAGAATTTGCCAGTCCTCTTCCAGAATAAATAATTTGTTGGCAACAGTATCCAGGTCTCCTGTTGTGTTCATGTTTCTACCACCTGAACTGTAATCGCTGGGCTTCAACACAGCCAGTTGTCGCTCTGAAGTGCCGTCTGCACAGAGAAAAACACTTGCTCCTGTGTTAGTGGGGTTCAGTAACGGCAGCTGCTCCCCTGCTGTGTGGATGGCAAAGTCTCCTGCTCCCTCCACATTCAAACTACTACTGATTTTTAACCGTGCTCCACTTAGGCCTCTGGCTCCACTGTCTCTACTTTTTCCCCTGGCCTCCAACCCCGCCTTTTTCTGCTCAGAAGTGGCGTCTGCACAATCCACACTTGTTCCTGTGTTACTGGGGCTCAGTCACGTCAGTTGATCCCCTGATGTGTGTCCGGCAATGTCTCCTGCTCTGTCCACATTCCCATTACTAGTAGTAGTGGGGTTCAGTAACGTCAGCTGTTCCCCTGCTGTGTGGACGGCAATGTCTCCTGCAGCCTCCACATGCAGAAAACATCAGGCCTCAGTCTGCTTCATGCTTGATCCTGGGCTCCAACAATGCCAGTTGGTGTTCAGAAGTGCCATCTTCATAGAGAAAAACACACTAGCTCCTGTGTTAGTGGGGTTCAGTAACGTCAGCTGTTCCCCTGCTGTGTGGACGGCAATGTCTCCTGCTGCCTCCACATGCAAAAAGCATCAGGCCTCAGCCTGCTCCATGCTTGATCCTGGGCTCCAACAACGCCAGTTGGTGTTCAGAAGTGCCGGCTTCACAGAGAAAAACACACTAGCTCCTGTGTTAGTGGGGTTCAATAACGTCAGCTGTTCCCCTGCTGTGTGAACGGCAAAGTCTCCTGCTGCCTCCAAAATCACACTACATCTTATTTTCTACTCGCTCCAAGTAGGCCTCAGCCTACTCCATGATTGATCCTGGGCTTCAACACAGCCAGTTGTTGCTTGGAAGTGCCGTCCGCACAGAGAGAAACACTAGCTCCTGTGTCAGTGGGGTTCAGTAACGCCAGCTGCTCCCCTGCTGTGTGGATGGCAAAGTCTCCTGCTGCCTACAAAGTCACACTACTACTGATTTTTAACCATGCTCCACTTAGGCCTCTGGCTCCACTGTCTCTAGTATTTCCCCTGGCCTCCATCCCCGCCAGTTGCTGCTCTGAAGTGGCGTCTGCACAATCCACACTTTTTCCTGTGTTTCTGGGGCTCAGTCAAATCAGTTGATCCCCTGATGTGTGTCCGGCAATGTCTCCTGCTCTGTCCACATTCCCATTACTAGCTGTGGGAATGTGGACAGAGCAGGAGACCTTGCCGGACACACATCAGGGGATCAACTGACATGACTGAGCACCTGTAACCCAGGAACAAGTGTGGATTGTGCAGACGCCACTTCAGAGCAGCAACTGGCGGGGTTGGAGGCCAGGGGAAATACTAGCGACAGTAGAGCCAGAAGCCTAAGTGGAGCACGGTTACAATCAGTAGTAGTGTACAACCGATATAAAACTTGCTTCAAGTAGGCCTCAGCCTGCTCCATGATTGATCCTGGGCTTCAACACAGCCAGTTGTTGCTCAGAAGTGCCATCTGCACAGAGAAAAACACATGCTGCAGTGTTAGTGGGGTTCAGTAACGCCAGCTGCTCCCCTGCTGTGTGGACGACAAAGTCTCCTGCTGCCTCCAAAATCACACTACATCTTATTTACTACTCGCTCCAAGTAGGCCTCTGCCTGCTGCTTGATTGACACTGGGCTCCAACATCGCCAGTTGCTGCTCAGAAGTGTCTTTGGGACGGGTAATCCCTCCTGCCCAGCCTGGTTCCAGCACGCCTGCTGTTTCCGGGGATTGTCAACGTCACTTTGCCACCAATACGTTGTCCTGTCGTGTTGCGGTCGGGTTAGCCGAGTCTATGGTGCCTGCAGTTTCGGTGTTTCCTATGTGGGCTGCGGGTTCTGGTAATAAAGGCTGGTACCGTAGTGCCAATAGGACAAGCACCCCCTGTTGGACTTGTGGGTTTCGGTAACTGCGTCCTGCTCATGGCCTTGCAACTTTGTTTATTATGGGTACCTTGTGCTACCCATCCGGGTTCCAGCACCGTCAGCTGGCTCTCGGCAGTGCCTTTGGCCTAGGTGCCTCCTTCTCGGTATCCGAGTTCCAGCAACGTCTGCTGGTCCTTGGTAGTGCTTTGTAGCACAGGTACCTCCTGCTTATTAACCGTGTTCCAGCACCGTCAGCTGGTCCACGGTTGTGCCATTGGCTCTTGTTCCTTCAGCTGCCACTCTGGGTTCCAGCACCATCAGCTGGTTCTCGCTAGTTCCATTGACTCTTGTAGCTTCTGCTACCCATCCGGGTTCCAGCACCATCAGCTGGTTCTCGGCAGTGTCTTTGGCACGGGTACTCCCTCCTGCCCAGCCTGGTTGCAGCATGCCTGCTGTTTCCGGGTAGTGTCAACGTCACTTTGCCACCAATACATTGTCCTGTCGTGTTGCGGTCGGGTTAGCCGAGTTTATGGTGCCTGCAGTTTCGGTGCTTCCTATGTGGGCTGCGGGTTCTGGTAATAAAGGCTGGTTCTGTAGTGCCAATAGGACAAGCACCCCCTGTTGGACTTGTGGGTTTCGGTAACTGCGTCCTGCTCGCGGCCTTGCAACTTTGTTTATTATGGGTACCTTGTGCTACCCATCTGGGTTCCAGCACCGTCAGCTGGCTCTCGGCAGTGCCTTTGGCCTAGGTGCCTCCTTCTCGGTTTCCGAGTTCCAGCAACGTCTGCTGGTCCTTGGTAGTGCTTTGTAGCACAGGTACCTTCTGCTTAGTAACCATGTTCCAGCACCGTCAGCTGGTCCACGGTTGTGCCATTGGCTCTTGTTCCTTCTGCTGCCCCTCCGGGTTCCAGCACCGTCAGCTGGTCCTCGCTAGTTTCATTTGCTCTTGCAGCTTCTGCTACCCATCCGGGTTCCAGCACCGTCAGCTGGTTCTCGGCAGTGCCTTTGGCCTAGGTGCCTCCTTCTCGGTATCCAAGTTCCAGCAATGTCTGCTGGTCCTTAGTAGTGCTTTGTAGCACAGGTACCTCCTGCTTAGTAACCGTGTTCCAGCACTGTCAGCTGGTCCACGGTTGTGCCATTGGCTCTTGTTCCTTCTGCTGCCCCTCCGGGTTCCAGCACCGTCAGCTGGTCCTCGCTAGTTTCATTTGCTCTTGCAGCTTCTGCTACCCATCCGGGTTCCAGCACCGTCAGCTGGTTTTTGGCAGTGCCTTTGGCCTAGGTGCCTCCTTCTCGGTATCCAAGTTCCAGCAACATCTGCTGGTCCTTGGTAGTGCTTTGTAGCACAAGTACCTCCTGCTTATTAACCGTCTTCCAGCACCGTCAGCTGGTCCACGGTTGTGCCATTGGCTCTTGTTCCTTCTGCTGTCCCTCTGGGTTCCAGCACTGTCAGCTGGTCCTCGCTAGTTCCATTTGCTCTTGTTCCTTCTGCTACCCATCCGGGTTCCAGCACCGTCAGCTGGTTCTCGGCAGTGCCTTTGGCCTAGGTGCCTCCTTCTCGGTATCCGAGTTCCAGCAACGTCTGCTGGTCCTTGGTAGTGCTTTGTAGCACAGGTACCTCCTGCTTATTAACCATCTTCCAGCACCGTCAGTTGGTCCACAGTTGTGCCATTGGCTCTTGTTCCTTCAGCTACCCCTCCGGGTTCCAGCACCATCAGCTGGTCCTCGCTAGTCCCATTTGCTCTTGTTCCTTCTGCTACCCATCCAGGTTCCAGTACCGTCAGCTGGTTCTCGGCAGTTCCTCAGCCTTCTTGTACCTTCTGCTACTTTTCCAAGTTCAAGTTTGTGGAAATGGTTTTTGGTTCTCACTCTGGATCTCCCTGACGATGACCCTGAAGACGACAACCCTGAAGACCACACCGAAGAAGACCAAAACGATAACCCTGAAGAAGATGACCAAGAGGACAAACGATAACCCTGAAGAAGATGACCAAGAGGACAAAGAACATGAAGACATCCACCAAGATGCAGAACAACAAGAGACAGAAGACCAAGAAGCAGAAAAACCAAAAGCAGAAGAACATTAAGCATAAGACTAAAAATCAGAGCAAATGATATTATCTAAATTATAAGCAGAAGAAGATTAAGCAGTGTATGGGGGTGAGTCCATTCCTCCTCTTGGTGCCCCTGGAAAATGGCTGCTGCTGCAGGCCAAACTGAACGCGGACAAATCCTGTTGTAAATCTTTTGTGACAGGCAGAACGGAAGGTGTAATCTTCAAACTTTTATAGATAACAACTACAGGAATGCCTGTCACAAATAAGAATAGGAAGAAGATGAAGAAGTAGAATATGAAGAAGAATAATCGCTGAATAAGAAGAATATAAATAATGTACAAAAAAAGAATAATAGGAAGAAGGTGAAGAAGAAGAAGATGAATAAGGTGAAGACGAAGTTGATGAAAAAGATGCTGCTGCTGCTGAGGATGATGAAGGAGAAAGTATGGGAGAAGTAAAAAAGAAGGTGAAGAGCATGGAAGTAGTGAAACATACATATCTGACAAAATATAAAAGAGGTTAACATAGTCAATATCTTTGTAACTCCGAACGTCTTTAAAAAAAAAATGTAATTCCTGCTATTCCATTTGATTGGGCTAAACCTCTATGGCTTTAATGTCTCCTACACCTCCCACAATACATTCTACATTATTATTACCGTATATACTCGAGTATAAGCCGACCCGAGTATAAGCCGACCCCCCTAATTTTGCCACAAAAACTGGGAAAACTTAATGACTCGTGTATAAGCCGAGGGTGCACAGTGAGTGGCCTCAGTTATCTGCAGTGTGTGGCCCCAGTTATGATGCACAGTGAGTGGACCCAGATAATGCTGCACAGTGAGTGGCCCCAGATAATGCTGCACAGTGAGTGGCCCCAGTTATGCTGCACAGTGAGTGGCCCCAGTTATGCTGCACAGTGAGTGACCCCAGTTATGCTGCACAGTGAGTGGCCCCAGTTATGATGCACAGTGAGTGGCCCCAGTTATGCTGCACAGTGAGTGGCCCCAGTTATGATGCACAGTAAGTGGCCCCAGTTATGATGCACAGTGAGTGGCCCCAATTATCATGCACAGTGAGTGGCCCCAATTATCATGTACAGTGAGTGGCTCCAATTATCATGCACAGTGAGTGGCCCCAGTTATCATGCACAGTGAGTGGCCCCAGTTATCATGCACAGTGAGTGGCCCCAGTTATCATGCACAGTGAGTGGCCCCATCAAGTTGCTGCTGCCGCTGCCTCCCTTAAAAAAGAAAAAAAAAAACCTGTATACTCACCTCCGTCGCTGCCCCCTGCTCATCAGCGTTGCGCTCTGTAGTGACTGTGCAGGCAGAGAGCAATAGCGCTCTCTGACCTGAATGTCACTGCAGAGGATGCAAGACAGCAGAGCGCAGGGACAGGTGAATATGCCCAGATTGTTCCATGTTGTCGGCGCTGCTCTCTTCCTGGTTCAGCGGTCACGTGGTACCCGCTCATTAAATATGCGCATATTTAATGAGCAGGTACCATTTGACAGCTGAAGCAGGAAGAGAGCAGCGCTGACAACATGGAACAAGCAGGGGAGCTGCACAGAAGGGTGAGTATGATCTGACACCCCCGCTCCCCCTCCCCTCCCCCGCCGACAACATGGAACAAGCAGGGGAGCTGCAGAGAAGGGTGAGTATGATCTGACACCCCCGCTCCCCCCCGCCGATTCCCCCCCGGTATATGACTCGTGTATAAGCCGAGAGGGGGACTTTCAGCCCAAAAAAATGGGCTGAAAATCTCGGCTTATACACGAGTATATATGGTAGTTGTTTTTCTTCATGTAGAATTAACCTACAAGGAAAGAAAGGTTTTTTTAATTCCGATATTTCTGTTCCATTGACTTGAATGGGACTTCCGGGATCGGAATCGGCGATACCCGATACTTTTTTTATATCGGACGATCCAATCCGATCTGATATTTTTCAATATTGGGTGGTATCGCTCAACACTAGTAATGTCATTGTAACATTTAACAACCCTAGCTGGCCATGTGTTATTGGGGTGCATTCGGATTTTCGTCCGAAACCCGACCCCAATGCAAGTCAGTGGGGAATAAAAGTCGGCATTGAGTGGATGGATGTCATCCGCTCAATGCCAACTTTTATTTCCCATTGACTTGCATTGGGGTCAGGTTTCGGACGAAACTCGAACTTTTTTTGCCCTAGTCGGACCAGTTTCATCTGAAACAAATTTTGTTTCATGAAATCCGATCCGACCAAAGTCGCTCAACTCTACTAACACGTACTTTACGGCCTCATGACAAAATTGTTCCCATTAGAAGAAAGTGTGTCTCTCATACTGTTTTCTAATGCATTGAACACAAGGCCTGGCCTGCCCCAAAGTAACATGCACCCCAATTACCATTTCAGCAGACATACTTGAGGGCCTCATAACAAAATTGTTCCCATTAGAAGAAAGTGTGTCTCTCATACTGTTTGCTTCTGCATTGAATGTAAGGCCTGCCCTGCACCAATGTTACATGCACCCCAATAACCCTTTGAAACCACGTGCTGGATGGCCACATGAAACAAAAGTTTCCATTACTTTTTTTATAACCATAAAGTTTGTCCATGAAGTGAATGGAAGGCCTGGCCCTAATTTGCACGCTCCACAACCCCTGTTATGATTGGGTCACCGAGGAGGAAAAAAAAACAAGCTAAGTCACAGAAAACCAGAGAGGTTGGTAATTATATGGATTGCAGACCCCTGATCCTAATCACAAAACTAACAGCAGCCGTGGAGCAGACCTACGATGATTCTAGACGCCTCGTCACAGCCGGAGGACTAAATAAGCCTAAAGCAAGAAAAGGGGAAATCTAAACTGCCCAAGAGCAGACCCCAAAGGAATAGACAGCCCCCACACATGTATTGACAGTGAAAAAAGATGAAAGCACAAATACAGGTAGGAAAATAGGCTGAGCAAACGATGGGGCCCACACTAACTAGAAAGGACAGGAAAGGAAAGCAGTATCTTTCCTTTCCTGCAGTCACGCAAAAAAAGCCCTGCAAAAAATGTCCAACACTTCTGATAGTAAAAAACCCTGAAGTCACTAGACTTCACCCACTATATCAGCACTCTGGCATATTCTGAGAACAGAGCAAAAAGAGGTCAATCTAATAAGGGACAAAAAGCAAACTGGCACATACAGTAACATAAGAATGGAAATTCAGCACAGCCCCACCTGGGGCTGGCTGACCACACAAAAACTGAATAGACAAAACCAAATCAAATATGAACATTAGCACAAAAAACTTAACTTGAGAAGACAGGAACTGAGCTGGGAACCAAAACCTCAGGAGGCAGGAAAAAATCACCAGCATGGGAATAGGGAGTCGGCTGTCTTAAATCCAGTCTGGGACTCCAGATGTCCAATCGTTGTCCTCATTGTCAATGCTGCACTGCCAGTGGTGGGTAGAGGAACACTTTCTGGCAAATCCACATCCCTCCAGTCACGCACAAACCCTGTACCTGACCTTGGCACGCCCACATGTTCTCTTGCCCCTGAGAAGCATCCTCTTCCCCAAAATAATCATCCCCCTCATCTTCCTCTTCTTCCTCCACCTCGTCCACGACAGTTCTCTGATCATACAATGGCTGACTGTCATCAAGGCTTCCCTCCTCCTCCTGTTGCTCCTCAGCTGCAGACGCCTGATCCTTGATGTGTGTCAAAGTTTGCATGAGCAGACACATAAGTGGTATGCTCATGCTTATGATGGCGTCATCTGCGCTTACCAGACGTGTGCATTCCTCAAAACACTGAAGGACTTTACAGAGGTCTTTCAACTTTGACCACTGCACACCCGACAATTCCGTGTCTGCCCTCAAACTGCCTGCCCGTGTATCCTCCCACAAATGCATTAAGCCTGCCTCTGTGCACACAACCTCTAAACCATTTGCATGGTGGAGTTCCTTCTTGTAGCAACGTCTATGATTAGGCGGTGCTTGGGGAGGTTGAGTGATCGCTGCAGCTTCTGCATATGACTGGAGTGGATGTTTGAGCGACGGATGTGCGAGCACAGTCTTCGCACCTTATGGAGCAGGGCTGTTAACTCCGGATAATTATTTAGGAAGCACTGCACCACCAGGTTCAAAGTGTGAGCCAGGCAAGGTATGTGTGTGAGTTTTGAAAGGCCTATGGCTGCCACAAAATTCCACCCATTATCACTGACTACCTTGCCTGGCTCAAGATATAGACTGCCCAGCCATGACTCAGTTTGTCGATGCAAGTACCCGGCCAGTTCCTCCGCGGTGTGTCTATTGTCGCCCAAACACATCATTTTTAAAACAGCCTGCTGCCGCTTTCCACTAGCTGTTCGATAGTGGGACACCTCGTGTGCAACACTGACAGATGTGGATGGAGTGCTCGTGCCACAGCGCTCTGTCGATGAGCTTTCGCTTCTGGAGGAGGAGGAGGGTCGAACGCCTGCACCCAACTGTTTCCTATACCGTGGGCTAGCCAGCACTGTTCCACCGCCGCTGTCCCCTATGGAGCCTGCATCCACCGCATTAACCCAGTGCGCAGTGATGGACACGTAATGGCCCTGGCCATGCCTACTGGTCCATGCATCTGTTGTGAGGTGCACCTTCCCACTCACTGATTGTTATAGTGCATGGACAATGCGGTCTTTCACATGCCGGTGGAAGGCAGGGATGGTTTTTCAAGAAAAGAAGTGCCGACTGGGTAGGTCATAGCGTGGGACAGAGTAGGCCATGAACTTTCAGAAAGCTTTGCTTTCTACCAAACGGAAGGGCATCATCTCTAATGAGATCAGTATGGCAATGTAGGTGTTCAAAGCCAGTATACGTGGATGATAGGATGAGTACTTTCTTGTCCTACTCAGAGTGTCTGGTAGGGTGAGCTGGACTTGAGAGCTGCATATGGGGGCACTAGCATTGGACATGACGGACTGAGAAGGGCTTGGTGATGTTGAGGGTGTTGATGGCCTAGATTCAGTATTTCCTCACGAAAACATTGTGTTTGCGTGACTGGTTTGGCCTAGCGACGACACCTCAACATTTCTTGATGGTGGTGTGCTTAGCGGTGGCCTTACAGTGGGGGAAGCGATGGAGCGTTGCTGGCTAAATTGAATCGGAGCAGGTGCACATGTGCTACCTGAGCTTTTGTAGTCCATCCACACTTGCAAGTGCATGTTGGTTAAATGTCTAAGCATGCAACTGGTATTAAAATTTCTTAGATTTTTCCCTCTGCTAAAGGTCCTTCGGCACTTCTTACAGATAACCTTTGCCTCATCAGTAGGATTTTGTTAAAAAAAAGTGCCACACTGCATTCTTCCTACTATGGCACAAATTTTCAGGGCTTGCACGCTGTGCTAATTTTACCATCTGGCCAAGCTGTCCTGCAAATCTTTTAGTTTTCTTGCCAAGTTTTTTGACAGCTACGGGCCTGCCGGATAACCGCTGCTGCGATGACGATGCCTGCTGCGGATCCTTCTCCTGTTCTGACCTATTGTCACCAGCACCCTCTTCCCCAATGGATGCCAATACGGGTCAACAACTGAGTCATCCATGACCTATTTTATTATTATTATTATTCATTATTATTATTATTTAATTTATATATTTTTTATTTTCTCCCCTTTTTTCTTTTCTTTTCTTTTTATTTTATTATTTTTATTTTCATTTATATTGTTAGATTCACATAATGATTATTGATCTATGAATACAATAATGATGAAGTATGAATATAATATTGATTGATATATGAAGATGGATAAGTCAATTATGGAATATATATTATATAAGTTGGATATGATTTATTAGCTATATTGAGATATTTTTCACATATATCATTGTGGTTATATATATATTGATATATATGCACTTTTTTATACATTGCACTTTTCTATGTTATTACCACTTATTATAATAAAATTTCACTTAATGTAATTTTTCATGATTTCACTATTTGGTGTCACTTTACACATCTTATCACTCACTTGCACGTTTGTATTATTTATTTAGATTATTTTTGGTTCCACATTAATATGGCCAGGTTGTAGAGTGAATTCCGTGTAGGTGTTTGTTCACGGAGTAATCATAGCGGTTGCATCATGATTGGACGTGCGCGCATGCACGGTATGTGCTCCTGGAGCCATGGCAGTGGGCGTCTTTATGTGTATGACGCGCGGGGTTTCTCTGACGCGTCAGGTCACATGACGCCGCTCTGTACATGGACTTCCGGGTTGCCCCTGCTGCGCATGTGCCGTTGTCATCCAGTCATTATTTTTTCCACCTGATGTATCCCTATTTAAACCGGGGCATTGAGAAGTATGTCACCCCCCTGACAAAGGACGCTGGTTCCGAAACGTGCGTCGGGGAGTGCCTGGTATTACCACATGGGGCTGTCACTATACCGCTGGTATGTAACACATGTCTATATTGGCTCACATATCACTGAGTGTTTACACACCTTGTTTTTTCACAGTTACATGATTACTTGTGAATACGAATATCATGGCACTTTTTATAATATATTAAATATTATTTACACATATGTATTACCATATATATGAAGATTGTGCAGTTTATTGGTGGTTTTAATCACTTTATTGTGATATTTTGGGATATATTTATTCATAATATTTACAATATCACTCTAAATATTATATGATATGTGTTTATTAATATATGTTCTATCAATATATAATTGCGGTATGATGATATGAATTGTATATATACATTATATATTTTAGAAAATATTTAAATATTGATTCAAATGATTTGACAGATCTCAGGGATATTTTTATATTATTTTAATAATTGGTATGCCATATAGGCACTTTTTTCTTTCACATTGCTTATAATTGCCAATTTTGATTGAAATAAAGGCTATTTTATATATATTTAGCCGTCCCGTTTTTTAGAAAAATAATTGTCCAATACAGTGATTTGTTCATACTACCAACCAAATGGTTTGCCATTCATTTAGTATGACACATCAAGAGGATATATTTTAAATTGAATTGATGCACAATTTGATTTGAATATGATTATATGAATATTGGTGCATGGTTTATTTATATTTTCTTTTCTAGCTGTGTCTTATTGTTACTAGCCTTATAAGGCAGCCTAATAAGCAACAGAGCTGCTCCACACAATTATATCCTCTCCTGTCACTGCACACTATACAGTTGTGTTTTACAGTGACATTGACTGTCAGCACAAGCAATTTTTTTTACTTTTTCCCTGCCTAAACACTCTCCATATTGAGAATGATCAGCAGCAACCTCTCTCTATGCTAACATCGGCAGAAGTAAGATGGCGGTCGGTGGTCACTGTGACGCCACACAAAGCCAGCCAATCACATGCATGCCTTTCTCTAACATGGTGGGGGCTGCTGCCGAAGTAATCGCGCTGCCCACAGTGTGCATCCTTCATGATTGGGTGAAAATAGACGCTTGAAGGATTGTGGGAAACGCGACTTTGGCGCTCAAGTCGGCGACCTCATGGCCAACCTCACGCTATGGTCGGGTTTCGACCGGCGTAACCCGACTTTAGCAAAAGTCGGCGGATTCTGAATTTGGCCGACCAGTTTCGCTCAACTCTACTCAAAAGGAAAAAGTTCCTATTTCTCAAGTTTTTAACATTTTATTTTCTGTGGATACCTAAGATTTTTAGGGTTTTTACATTTCCTTTATCTTTAAATAATCAGTCCATGTGTTTTGCTTATTTTCTCCTTAAAATGTAAATGGTGAATAAAAAGGATGTGAATTGTGACTGTGTGGGACAGCTGATGGTTGCACATAAAACACAATTTGCATGCATAATGTTACATCAAGTTTTATTTGTTATTAGATGCAAAGTATTGAAGCAAAAAAGAGACAAAAATTTAGAGAAAATTTTGTAATGATTGTTAACGTTTAAAGTGAGAACATTTGTCCTAAAATCTGCTGAAAATTAGTTGTCAGTATCACATGCGCATTTCACAATTCTTAAACTATGATTACCTACTTTTTAAGCTTTTGTTTATTAACTATCGTTATGGTCTATTTATAAATGAGGTAAAAAAATGTGAAATTAGGTTTACAAGCAATTCAGTTTATAGAAATGTTCCAGGACAGCACCATAGGAGGTGGATTCTCCACCCTAATAGGGAAAGAGAACACAAAGAGGTGAAATAGTCTCTCCCCATTGAACGTCCTTTGTAATTTTATGGTGCCGAAAGAGCTAACATATGCACAAAAAATGTACTTGATGCTTCTAGAGTTCTTTTTTGAAAGGACAGTATCAGACTCAACCCAAAAACTCCAAGGTAGAGCCAATCTTGGGAACAGGTTTTTTTTTATTGTCCATTTGACCCCCAATCAAATCAATAAACAAAGAGAACATGTACAATCTTTTGAAATGAAAAGATGAGGACAGAATGGGGATTCGAACCCAAGCCTAGAGGGCTACAACCAGAACGTAGCACCTTAGACCGTTCGGCCATCCTGACTTCTGGCATCTGAGACTTTGTTCTTTCCAAGCTAGTCATAAGAAACATGACCATGGATTGTGATTGAAAATGATTAATATTAAATTTTTTTATTTTGATACAGATTTTTAACCCATTAGTGATCGAGCCTATCTTAGTCTAAATGGTCAAGTCCCATTTTAAAAAAAAAAATATGTCATGTATTACTTTATTAGGTAATAAATTTGGAAGGTTAAAATATATTACACAGTTCTCCATGTTTGTGGGACAAGTGATGGTTGCACTTAAAACACAATTTGCATGCATAATGTTACATCAAGTTTTATTTGTTATTAGATGCAAAGTATTGAAGCAAAAAAGAGACAAAAATTTAGAGAAAATATTTTAATTATTGTTAATGTTTAAAGTGAGAACATTTGTCCCAAAATCTGCTGAAACTTAGTTGTCTGTATCACAAGCGCATTTCAGAATTACAAGCAATTACTTGATGCTTCTAGAGTTCTTTTTTGAAGGGACAGTATCAGACTCACCATAAAAACTCCAAGGTAGAGCCAATCTTGGGAACAGGTTTTTTTTTATTGTCCATTTGACCCCCAATCAAATCAATAAACAAAGAGAACATGTACAATCTTTTGTACAACCAGAACATAGCACCTTAGACCGTTCAGCCATCCTGACTTCTGGCTTCTGAGACTTTGTTCTTTCCAAGCTAGTCATAAGAAACATGACCATGGATTGTGATTGAAAATGATTAATATTAAATTTTTTTATTTTGATACAGATTTTTAACCCATTAGTGATCGAGCCTATGTTAGTCTAAATGGTCAAGTCACATTTTTTTAAAAAAATATGTCATGTATTACTTTATGTGGTAATAAATTTGGAAGGTTAAAATATATTACATAGTTCTCCGTGTTTGTGGGACAGCTGATGGTTGCACTTAAAACACAATTTGCATGCATAATGTTACATCAAGTTTTATTTGTTATTAGATGCAAAGTATTGAAGCAAAAAAGAGACAAAAATGTAGAGAAAATATTGTAATGATAGTTAACGTTTAAAGTGAGAACATTTGTCCCAAAATCTGCTGAAACTTAGTTGTCAGTATCACATGCGCATTTCACAATTTTTAAACTATGATTACCTACTTTTTAAGCTTTTGTTTATTAACTATCGTTATGGTCTATTTATAAATGAGGTAAAAAATGTGAAATTAGGTTTACAAGCAATTCAGTTTATAGAAATGTTCCAGGACAGCACCATAGGAGGTGGACTCTCCACCCTAATAGGGAAAGAGAACACAAAGGTGAAATAGTCTCTCCCCATTGAACGTCCTTTGTAATTTTATGGTGCCGAAAGAGCTAACATATGCACAAAAAATGTACTTGATGCTTCTAGAGTTCTTTTTTGAAAGGACAGTAACAGACTCACCCCAAAAACTCCAAGGTAGAGCCAATCTTGGGAACAGGTTTTTTTTTATTGTCCATTTGACCCCCAATCAAATCAATAAACAAAGAGAACATGTACAATCTTTTGAAATGAAAAGATGAGGTCAGAATGGGGATTTGAACCCAAGCCTAGAGGGTAGACTACAACCAGAACGTAGCACCTTAGACCGTTCATCTATCCTGACTTCTGGCTTCTGAGACTTTGTTCTTTCCAAGCTAGTCATAAGAAACATGACCATGGATTGTGATTGAAAATGATTAATATTAAATTTTTTTATTTTGATACAGATTTTTAACCCATTAGTGATCGAGCCTATTTTAGTCTAAATGGTCAAGTCCCATTTTTAAAAAAAAATATGTCATGTATTACTTTATGTGGTAATAAATTTGGAAGGTTAAAATATATTACACAGTTCTCGAAGTTTGTGGGACAAGTGATGGTTGCACTTAAAACACAATTTGCATGCATAATGTTACATCAAGTTTTATTTGTTATTAGATGCAAAGTATTGAAGCAAAAAAGAGACAAAAATTTAGAGAAAATATTTTAATTATTGTTAATGTTTAAAGTGAGAACATTTGTCCCAAAATCTGCTGAAACTTAGTTGTCTGTATCACAAGCGCATTTCAGAATTACAAGCAATTACTTGATGCTTCTAGAGTTCTTTTTTGAAAGGACAGTATCAGACTCACGCCAAAAACTCCAATGTAGAGCCAATCTTGGGAACAGGTTTTTTTTTATTGTCCATTTGACCCCCAATCAAATCAATAAACAAAGAGAACATGTACAATCTTTTGAAATGAAAAGATGAGGTCAGAATGGGGATTTGAACCCAAGCCTAGACTACAACCAGAACATAGCACCTTAGACCGTTCAGCCATCCTGACCTCTGCCTTCTGAGCCTTTGTTCTTTCCAAGCTAGTCATAAGAAACATGACCATGGATTGTGATTGAAAATGATTAATATTAAATTTTTTTATTTTGATACAGATTTTTAACCCATTAGTGATCGAGCCTATTTTAGTCTAAATGGTCAAGTCCCATTTTTTTTTTAAATATGTCATGTATTACTTTATGTGGTAATAAAGTTGGAAGGTTAAAATATATTACATAGTTCTCCGTGTTTGTGGGACAAGTGATGGTTGCACTTAAAACACAATTTGCATGCATAATGTTACATCAAGTTTTATTTGTTATTAGATGAAAAGTATTGAAGCAAAAAAGAGACAAAAATTTAGAGAAAAAATTGTAATTATTGTTAATGTTTAAAGTGAGAACATTTGTCCCAAAATCTGCTGAAACTTAGTTGTCTGTATCACATGCGCATTTCAGAACTATAGTTTGCGGGTGAAATTTGCAGAGTACCAAAGTACCAAAACAGCAGAAAACTCCCCCAATGTGACCCCATTTTCGAAATTACTTCTCACAATTAATTCATCAGTACCTGCAATTACTATTTTCGACCTGTAGGTGTTTTCACTCTGCAACATCCAGAATTGCAAATATTCCATTTTAGTGACCAGTTTGTGCATACGGAGACAAGCACCCCATACATTTTTAAGTGTGCTTTCCTCACTGGAGCAATGCAAAACACGTAGATGCTTTGTCATACTAATGAAGTAGAAACCTCTTATATTTAAAATGAAAGAAGAGGGGCCTGAATGGGCACTTGTGTTTGATGTCTTTTCAACTAATTTTCCAAAAAGCTTTGGCCCCAGCAAATTTTTAAGGATATTTGTCTCAGTAATGCCACTGCATTTCAAAGTCAAACATACATGGCTGAAATCATTGAGCTAATGTCTGATTCATACTGCCTCTATCAGCTATCAGGTTACCTTTAAATCCTCGTAAAGCTAAGTGAAACTGAAATAAAAAATAGAGGAAAAAATTAAAAAATGTTAATGTGCTCAAATGGAAAAATTTCCTTTTTCTAAAGTTTTTAACGTTTTATTTTCTGTGGATACCTAAGATATTTAGGGTTTTTACATTTCCTTTATCTTTAAATAATCAGTCCATGTGCTTTGTTTATTTTCTCCTTAAAATGTAAATGGTGAATAAAAAGGATGTTAATTGTGACTGTGTGGGACAGCTGATGGTTGCACTTAAAACACAATTTGCATGCATAATGTTACATCAAGTTTTATTTGTTATTAGATGCAAAGTATTGAAGCAAAAAAGAGACAAAAATGTAGAGAAAATATTGTAATGATTGTTAACGTTTAAAGTGAGAACATTTGTCCCAAAATCTGCTGAAACTTAGTTGTCAGTTTCACATGCGCATTTCACAATTCTTAAACTATGATTACCTACTTTTTAAGCTTTTATTTATTAACTATCGTTATGGTCTATTTATAAATGAGGTAAAAAATGTGAAATTAGGTTTACAAGCAATTCAGTTTATAGAAATGTTCCAGGACAGCACCATAGGAGGTGGACTCTCCACCCTAATAGGGAAAGAGAACACAAAGAGGTGAAATAGTCTCTCCCCATTGAACGTCCTTTGTAATTTTATGGTGCCGAAAGAGCTAACATATGCACAAAAAATGTACTTGATGCTACTCGAGTTCTTTTTTGAAAGGACAGTATCAGACTCACCCCAAAAACTCCAAGGTAGAGCCAATCTTGGGAACAGGTTTTTTTTTATTGTCCATTTGACCCCCAATCAAATCAATAAACAAAGAGAACAAGTGCAATGTTTTGAAATGAAAAATGAGGTCAGAATGGGGATTCGAACCCAAGCCTAGAGGGTAGACTACAACCAGAACGTAGCGCCTTAGACCGTTCAGCCATCCTGACTTCTGGCTTCTCAGACTTTGTTCTTTCCAAGCTAGTCATAAGAAACATGACCATGGATTGAGATTGAAAATGATTAATATTAAATTTTTTTATTTTGATACAGATTTTTAACCCATTAGTGATCGAGCCTATGTTAGTCTAAATGGTCAAGTCACATTTTTTTAAAAAAATATGTCATGTATTACTTTATGTGGTAATAAATTTGGAAGGTTAAAATATATTACATAGTTCTCCGTGTTTGTGGGACAGCTGATGGTTGCACTTAAAACACAATTTGCATGCATAATGTTACATCAAGTTTTATTTGTTATTAGATGCAAAGTATTGAAGCAAAAAAGAGACAAAAATGTAGAGAAAATATTGTAATGATAGTTAACGTTTAAAGTGAGAACATTTGTCCCAAAATCTGCTGAAACTTAGTTGTCTGTATCACATGCGCATTTCACAATTTTTAAACTATGATTACCTACTTTTTAAGCTTTTGTTTATTAACTATCGTTATGGTCTATTTATAAATGAGGTAAAAAATGTGAAATTAGGTTTACAAGCAATTCAGTTTATAGAAATGTTCCAGGACAGCACCATAGGAGGTGGACTCTCCACCCTAATAGGGAAAGAGAACACAAAGGTGAAATAGTCTCTCCCCATTGAACGTCCTTTGTAATTTTATGGTGCCGAAAGAGCTAACATATGCACAAAAAATGTACTTGATGCTTCTAGAGTTCTTTTTTGAAAGGACAGTATCAGACTCACCCCAAAAACTCCAAGGTAGAGCCAATCTTGGGAACAGGTTTTTTTTTTATTGTCCATTTGACCCCCAATCAAATCAATAAACAAAGAGAACATGTACAATCTTTTGAAATGAAAAGATGAGGTCAGAATGGGGATTTGAACCCAAGCCTAGAGGGTAGACTACAACCAGACCGTAGCACCTTAGACCGTTCATCCATCCTGACTTCTGGCTTGTGAGACTTTGTTCTTTCCAAGCTAGTCATAAGAAACATGACCATGGATTGTGATTGAAAATGATTAATATTACATTTTTTTATTTTGATACAGATTTTTAACCCATTAGTGATCGAGCCTATTTTAGTCTAAATGGTCAAGTCCCATTTTTAAAAAAAAATATGTCATGTATTACTTTACGTGGTAATAAATTTGGAAGGTTAAAATATATTACACAGTTCTCGAAGTTTGTGGGACAAGTGATGGTTGCACTTAAAACACAATTTGCATGCATAATGTTACATCAAGTTTTATTTGTTATTAGATGCAAAGTATTGAAGCAAAAAAGAAACAAAAATTTAGAGAAAATATTTTAATTATTATTAATGTTTAAAGTGAGAACATTTGTCCCAAAATCTGCTGAAACTTAGTTGTCTGTATCACAAGCGCATTTCAAAATTACAAGCAATTACTTGATGCTTCTAGAGTTCTTTTTTGAAAGGACAGTATCAGACTCACCCCAAAAACTCCAAGATAGAGCCAATCTTGGGAACAGGTTTTTTTTTATTGTCCATTTGACCCCCAATCAAATCAATAAACAAAGAGAACAAGTGCAATGTTTTGAAATGAAAAGATGAGGTCAGAAAGGGGATTCAAACCCAAGCCTAGAGGGTAGACTACCACCAGAACGTAGCTTGTTCTTTCCACGCAAGTCATAAGAAACATGACCATGGATTGAGATTGAAAATGATTAATATTAAATTTTTTTATTTTGATACAGATTTTTAACCCATTAGTGATCGAGCCTATTTTAGTCTAAATGGTCAAGTCCCATTTTTTTTAAAATATGTCATGTATTACTTTATGTGGTAATAAATTTGGAAGGTTAAGATATATTACATAGTTCTCCGTGTTTGTGGGACAAGTGATGGTTGCACTTAAAACACAATTTGCATGCATAATGTTACATCAAGTTTTATTTGTTATTAGATGCAAAGTATTGAAGCAAAAAAGAGACAAAAATTTAGAGAAAATATTGAAATGATTGTTAACGTTTAAAGTGAGAACATTTGTCCCAAAATATGCTGAAACTTAGTTGTCTGTATCACATGCGCATTTCAGAAATACAAGCAGTTCAGTTTATAGAAATGTTCCAGGACAGCACAATAGGAGGTGGACTCTCGACCCTAATAGGGAAAGAGAACACAAAGAGGTGAAATAGTCTCTCCCCATTGAACGTCCTTTGTATTTTTATGGTGCCGAAAGAGCTAACATATGCACAAAAAATGTACTTGATGCTTCTAGAGTTCTTTTTTGAAAGGACAGTATCAGACTCACCCCAAAAACTCCAAGGTAGAGCCAATCTTGGGAACAGGTTTTTTTTATTGTCCATTTGACCCCCAATCAAATCAATAAACAAAGAGAACATGTGCAATCTTTTGAAATGAAAAATGAGGTCAGAATGGGGATTCGAACCCAAGCCTAGAGGGTAGACTACAACCAGAACATAGCACCTTAGACCGTTCAGCCATCCTGACCTCTGCCTTCTGAGACTTTGTTCTTTCCAAGCTAGTCATAAGAAACATGACCATGGATTGTGATTGAAAATGATTAATATTACATTTTTTTATTTTGATACAGATTTTTAACCCATTAGTGATTGAGCCTATTTTAGTCTAAATGGTCAAGTCCCATTTTTTTTTTAAATATGTCATGTATTACTTTATGTGGTAATAAATTTGGAAGGTTAAAATATATTACATAGTTCTCCGTGTTTGTGGGACAAGTGATGGTTGCACTTAAAACATAATTTGCATGCATAATGTTACATCAAGTTTTATTTGTTATTAGATGCAAAGTATTGAAGCAAAAAAGAGACAAAAATTTAGAGAAAATATTTTAATTATTGTTAATGTTTAAAGTGAGAACATTTGTCCCAAAATCTGCTGAAACTTAGTTGTCTGTATCACGTGCGCATTTCAGAACTACAAGCAGTTCAGTTTATAGAAATGTTCCAGGACAGCACCATAGGAGGTGGACTCTCCTCCCTAATAGGAAAAGAGAACACAAAGAGGTGAAATAGTCTCTCCCCATTGAGCGTCCTTTGTAATTTTATGGTGCCGAAAGAGCTAACATATGCACAAAAAATGTACTTGATGCCTCTAGAGTTCTTTTTTGAAAGGACAGTATCAGACTAACCCCAAAAACTCCAAGGTAGAGCCAATCTTGGGAACAGGTTTTTTTTTTGTCCATTTGACCCCCAATCAAATCAATAAACAAAGAGAACATGTACAATCTTTTGAAATGAAAAGATGAGCTCAGAATGGGGATTTGAACGCAAGCCTAGAGGGTAGACTACAACCAGAACATAGCACCTTAGACCATTCAGCCATCGTGACTTATGGCTTCTGAGACTTTGTTCTTTCCAAGCTAGTCATAAGAAACATGACCATGGATTGTGATTGAAAATGATTAATATTAAATTTTTTTATTTTGATACAGATTTTTAACCCATTAGTGATCGAGCCTATGTTAGTCTAAATGGTCAAGTCCCATTTTTTTTAAAAAATATGTCATGTATTACTTTATGTGGTAATAAATTTGGAAGGTTAAAATATATTACATAGTTCTCCGTGTTTGTGGGACAAGTGATGGTTGCACTTAAAACACAATTTGCATGCATAATGTTACATCAAGTTTTATTTGTTATTAGATGCAAAGTATTGAAGCAAAAAAGAGACAAAAATGTAGAGAAAATATTGTAATGATTGTTAACGTTTAAAGTGAGAACATTTGTCCCAAAATCTGCTGAAAGTTAGTTGTCAGTATCACATGCGCATTTCACAAATCTTAAACTATGATTAACTACTTTTTAAGCTTTTATTTATTAACTATCGTTATGGTCTATTTATAAATGAGGTAAAAAATGTGAAATTAGGTTTACAAGCAATTCAGTTTATAGAAATGTTCCAGGACAGCACCATAGGAGGTGGACTCTCCACCCTAATAGGGAAAGAGAACACAAAGAGGTGAAATAGTCTCTCCCCATTGAACGTCCTTTGTAATTTTATGGTGCCGAAAGAGCTAACATATGCACAAAAAATGTACTTGATGCTTCTAGAGTTCTTTTTTGAAAGGACAGTATCAGACTCACCCCAAAAACTCCAAGGTAGAGCCAATCTTGGGAACAGGTTTTTTTTTTATTGTCCATTTGACTCCCAATCAAATCAATAAACAAATAGAACATGTACAATCTTTTGAAATGAAAAATGAGGTCAGAATGGGGATTCGAACCCGAGCCTAGAGAGAAGACTACAACCAGAATGTAGCGCCTTAGACCGTTCAGCCATCCTGACTTCTGGATTCTGAAAATTTGTTCTTTCCAAGCAAGTCATAAGAAACATGACCATGGATTGTGATTGAAAATGATTAATATTAATTTTTTTTATTTTGATACAGATTTTTAACCCATTAGTGATCGAGCCTATTTTAGTCTAAATGGTCAAGTCACATTTTTTTAAAAAAATATGTCATGTATTACTTTATGTGGTAATAAATTTGGAAGGTTAAAATATATTACATAGTTCTCCGTGTTTGTGGGACAAGTGATGGTTGCACTTAAAACACAATTTGCATGCATAATGTTACATCAAATTTTATTTGTTATTAGATGCAAAGTATTGAAGCAAAAAAGAGACAGAAATATAGAGAAAATATTGTAATGATTGTTAACGTTTAAAGTGAGAACATTTATCCCAAAATCTGCTGAAACTTAGTTGTCAGTATCACATGCGCATTTCACAATTCTTAAACTATGATTACCTACTTTTTAAGCTTTTTTTTATTAACTATCGTTATGGTCTATTTATAAATGAGGTAAAAAATGTGAAATTAGGTTTACAAGCAATTTAGTTTATAGAAATGTTCCAGGACAGCACCATAGGAGGTGGACTCTCCACCCTAATAGGGAAAGAGAACACAAAGAGGTGAAATAGTCTCTCCCCATTGAACGTCCTTTGTAATTTTATGGTGCCGAAAGAGCTAACATATGCACAAAAAATGTACTTGATGCTTCTAGAGTTCTTTTTTGAAAGGACAGTATCAGACTCACCCCAAAAACTCCAAGGTAGAGCCAATCTTGGGAACAGGTTTTTTTTTTATTGTCCATTTGACCCCCAATCAAATCAATAAACAAAGAGAACATGTGCAATCTTTTGAAATGAAAAATGAGGTCAGAATGGGGATTCGTAGAACGTAGCGCCTTAGACCGTTCAGCCATCCTGACCTTTGGCTTCTGAGACTTTGTTCTTTCCAAGCTAGTCATAAGAAACATGACCATGGATTGTGATTGAAAATGATTAATATTAAATTTTTTTATTTTGATACAGATTTTTAACCCATTGGTGATCGAGCCTATTTTAGTCTAAATGGTCAAGTCCCATTTTTTTTTAAAATATGTCATGTATTACTTTATGTGGTAATAAATTTGTTAGGTTAAAATATATTACATAGTTCTCCGTGTTTGTGGGACAAGTGATGGTTGCACTTAAAACACAATTTGCATGCATAATGTTACATCAAGTTTTATTTGTTATTAGATGAAAAGTATTGAAGCAAAAAAGAGACAAAAATTTAGAGAAAATATTTTAATTATTGTTAATGTTTAAAGTGAGAACATTTGTCCCAAAATCTGCTGAAACTTAGTTGTCTGTATCACATGCGCATTTCAGAATTACAAGCAATTCAGTTTATAGAAATGTTCCAGGACAGCACCATAGGAGGTGGACTCTCCACCCTAATAGGGAAAGAGAACACAAAGAGGTGAAATAGTCTCTCCCCATTTTATGGTGCCGAAAGAGCTAACATATGTACAAAAAATGTACTTGATGCTTCTAGAGTTCTTTTTTGAAAGGACAGTATCAGACTCACCCCAAAAACTCCAAGGTAGAGCCAATCTTGGGAACACGTTTTTTATTATTGTCCATTTGACCCCCAATCAAATCAATAAACAAAGAGAACATGTACAATCTTTTGAAATGAAAAGATGAGGTCAGAATGGGGATTTTGGTGACTTTGTTCTTTCCAAGCTAGTCATAAGAAACATGACCATGGATTGTGATTGAAAATGATTAATATTAAATTTTTTTATTTTGATACAGATTTTTAACCCATTAGTGATCGAGCCTATTTTAGTCTAAATGGTCAAGTCCCATTTTTTTTTAAAATATGTCATGTATTACTTTATGTGGTAATAAATTTGTTAGGTTAAAATATATTACATAGTTCTCCATGTTTGTGGGACAAGTGATGGTTGCACTTAAAACACAATTTGCATGCATAATGTTACATCAAGTTTTATTTGTTATTAGATGAAAAGTATTGAAGCAAAAAAGAGACAAAAATTTAGAGAAAATATTTTAATTATTGTTAATGTTTAAAGTGAGAACATTTGTCCCAAAATCTGCTGAAACTTAGTTGTCTGTATCACATGCGCATTTCAGAATTACAAGCAATTCAGTTTATAGAAATGTTCCAGGACAGCACCATAGGAGGTGGACTCTCCACCCTAATAGGGAAAGAGAACAAAAAGAGGTGAAATAGTCTCTCCCCATTTTATGGTGCCGAAAGAGCTAACATATGTACAAAAAATGTACTTGATGCTTCTAGAGTTCTTTTTTGAAAGGACAGTATCAGACTCACCCCAAAAACTCCAAGGTAGAGCCAATCTTGGGAACAGGTTTTTTATTATTGTCCATTTGACCCCCAATCAAATCAATAAACAAAGAGAACATGTACAATCTTTTGAAATGAAAAGATGAGGTCAGAATGGGGATTTTGGTGACTTTGTTCTTTCCAAGCTAGTCATAAGAAACATGACCATGGATTGTGATTGAAAATGATTAATATTACATTTTTTTATTTTGATACAGATTTTTAACCCATTAGTGATCGAGCCTATTTTAGTCTAAATGGTCAAGTCCCATTTTTTTTTTAAATATGTCATGTATTACTTTATGTGGTAATAAATTTAGAAGGTTAAAATATATTACATAGTTCTCCGTGTTTGTGGGACAAGTGATGGTTGCACTTAAAACACAATTTGCATGCATAATGTTACATCAAGTTTTATTTGTTATTAGATGCAAAGTATTGAAGCAAAAAAGAGACAAAAATTTAGAGAAAATATTTAAATTATTGTTAATGTTTAAAGTGAGAACATTTGTCCCAAAATCTGCTGAAACTTAGTTGTCTGTATCACATGCGCATTTCAGAACTATAGTTTGCAGGTGAAATTTGCAGAGTACCAAAGTACCAAAACAGCAGAAAACTCCCCCAATGTGACCCCATTTTCGAAATTACTTCTCACAATTAATTCATCAGTACCTGCAATTACTATTTTCGACCTGTAGGTGTTTTCACTCTGCAACATCCAGAATTGCAAATATTCCATTTTAGTGACCAGTTTGTGCATACGGAGACAAGCACCCCATACATTTTTAAGTGTGCTTTCCTCACTGGAGCAATGCAAAACACGTAGATGCTTTGTCATACTAATGAAGTAGAAACCTCTTATATTTAAAATGAAAGAAGAGGGGCCTGAATGGGCACTTGTGTTTGATGTCTTTTCAACTAATTTCCCAAAAAGCTTTGGCCCCAGCAAATTTTTAAGGATATTTGTCTCAGTAATGTCACTGCATTTCAAAGTCAAACATACATGGCTGAAATCATTGAGCTAATGTCTGATTCATACTGCCTCTATCAGCTATCAGGTTACCTTTAAATCCTCTTAAAGCTAAGTGAAACTGAAATAAAAAATAGAGGAAAAAATTAAAAAATGTTAATGTGCTCAAATGGAAAATTTCCTATTTCTAAAGTTTTTAACGTTTTATTTTCTGTGGATACCTAAGATATTTAGGGTTTTTACATTTCCTTTATCTTTAAATAATCAGTCCATGTGCTTTGTTTATTTTCTCCTTAAAATGTAAATGGTGAATAAAAAGGATGTTAATTGTGACTGTGTGGGACAGCTGATGGTTGCACTTAAAACACAATTTGCATGCATAATGTTACATCAAGTTTTATTTGTTATTAGATGCAAAGTATTGAAGCAAAAAAGAGACAAACATTTAGGAAAATATTGTAATGATTCTTAACGTTTAAAGTTAGAACATTTGTCCCAAAATCTGCTGAAACTTAGTTGTCTGTATCACATGCGCATTTCAGAATTTTTAAATTATGATTACCTACTTTTTAAGCTTTTGTTTATTAACTATCGTTATGGTCTATATATAAATGAGGTAAAAAATTTGAAATTAGGTTTGCAAGCAATTCAGTTTATAGAAATGTTCCAGGACAGCACCGTAGGAGTTGGACTCTCCACCCTAATAGGGAAAGAGAACACTTATTTTTATGGTGCCGAAAGAGCTAACATATGCACAAAAAATCTACTTGATGCTTCTATAGTTCTTTTTTGAAAGGACAGTATCAGACTCACCCCAAAAACTCCAAGGTAGAGCCAATCTTGGGAACAGGTTTTTTTTATTGTCCATTTGACCCCCAATCAAATCAATAAACAAAGAGAACATGTACAATCTTTTGAAATTAAAAGATGAGGTCAGAATGGGGATTCAAACCCAAGCCTAGAGGTTGGGTTGTCACGAAATTTTAGCCCTCTACGGCTTTTCGAAAAAAAGTTATTGCAATTTTAAAACGGAATAGGTACAATTGTACATACTCAGCCGGTTAATGTAGATTCTGCTTATATGAGACAGCTCATTGTCATAACTAACCAGCACTCTATGGTGCTTGACTATCTCACAGCATCTCAAGGGGGATTCTGTCAGGTAGTAGGACCCGCATGCTGTCACTATATAGATCCATCCGGACTGATGAGAGTCACTCATGACATAGAGCAAGCTAGGCTGATAAAAGAAGGAATATGGAAAGTTAATTCACTCGATGACCTGCCCCTCCCTGAATGGCTCTCATGGTTAAACCCTCTGAATTTGTTTACAGGGATAGGTGGATGAATATCAGGAATAATCCATTTCCTAATTCCAGCAGTCTTTGTGATATTGGTTATTGCAGTGATGATAAGATTGTTTGTTTTATTCATAAAGAAAATTCTCAGTTCTAATTGTAAATGTTTTCCAGGTAAATGTAAAGCTAAAATTGATACTGATTCAGAGATCAAGCAAACTCAAGTGCTGACTACCTTCGTAACCACTGTTCAGCGTGAATGTATATTCTGCAACAAGCAAACTTCAGTAGACCTGGGTGATTGTATGCATTGTGGAAAACCGCTGATCTGAGCAAAAGAAAAAGGCTCTACAAAGAACTACAACAATGAAGATTTCTATGCATTATGGACTTTAGATTATTTATCCTAACAAATAAAATATATGTAATTATTATCATTCTAATATATATTACAATAAGTATTAACTCACTATATCTCACTATAATTATTTTACACTCAAGATAATACTCCCCTAATAAAACTATATTCCTTTTAGAATAGGGCACATATCAGTGGAACAGGGAAAGGAAGTCTGGTTCACAAGTATAATCTGAATGGATATGCAACAGAGCTGGTATTCCATGATATACATAGGACAAGCCATGTATTTTGTGAAGTAAGATAGGGTAAGATAGGAGTCGTAGACTAGACGATAAAAAGAGGGGAGTTGTTAAAGAAGGGGATAATTTCTTTTCTGAAAATTATACTAGAAAATAGTATTCTGCAATGATGACCTTTTATCCAGTTATCATCAGTCTACGTGCAGATTTTTTTATGGCCTGATAGTTCTGCATAGATTCCCAGAAATTGGTCCAGAACATATTGTTGTATCCAAAATTCTGTAAATCAGTCCAAATTCTCTTGAGAACTTCAACTTTTGAACCAGGTCACGCTGACATATGAAAAGTTCTGGAATATTCGCCCACATTTTATTATGTAATCTATCTCGTGTCTCAGAATGTGTTTGACAACCAATTGTATAACTCATTTTTCTGCCAGATAATTATGTAATCTCCCTTTTTATTTTGCCAATTGTTATGTAATCTTATTTCCTGTAATCATGTTCTATAAAAGATCACGCTGTCAATAAAAACTTTGGGAGTCAATTTGGAAAGGCAACGTGCAGTCTGTCTCTCTGATTATGCTTCACCACATGGGTACCCATAAGATATAATATACCTGAGGAGACATAGAAATCCCTTCTCCGACAGATCCTGCACCATGTGTCTCTATCCTGCCCCATCTCTCTCGATCCTGCCCCATGATTCTGCCCCATCTGTCTCCATCCTGCAACATGTCTGAATCCTGCCCTGTGTCTCCAACCTGCCCCCCTGTGTCTCCAACCTGACCCCTGTGTCTCCAATCTGCCCCCTTGTCTCCCATCCTGCCCCCCGTGTCTGCGATCCTGTCCCGTTTCTCCATTCTCCATTAAGCCATGCAGCAGCAGCGCAGGTGGGTGGGAGATGTTTAATTACTGCCAGTCCCAGCAATGTGTGTCCCAGGGAGATGAGGAACCGCCGCTGTGCCTCAGCCCCGGTAATAGTCACCTTCCGGGCATGCACACCTTGGAAATTGGGGCCGTTAAGGGATGAATTAGTGTCAGCAAACACAACGGGGATTACAGCAAGGGTGTCACGTCGCCGTCAGACTCGGGGCCTGCTGTTCCGCCCTCAGCCACTAGAAGGCGACGGACTGTCACGCCGCCCTCGGGCTCAGGGCCTGCTGTCCAGGCCTCGGCCACCAGGAGGCGCCGGACTGACATGTCGTCGTCGAACTCAGGGCCTGCTGTTCTGCCCTCAGCCACTAGGAGGCGCCGTGGCTCGCGCCCGAGTCATGGCAGCAACAGTGAAAGGGCTTCTGCGCAGGCGTCTAGTGGACGCAGACTCCGCTCCTCTGTCAGTCATGAAGGGGTTGGTGCATCGTCATCAGGTCTGGTCCTGGGGGCGGTCCTGATGACATCATCAGCCTGGGAGCCTGTGAGGGATGACCTGATCCCTCAAATACCTTGGGACTGGGCTTGCAAGCCGCCGGATATATTCTTGGTTCCCCTGCGTGTTACTGTGTGAATTGCTATAGTTGACTGACTCTGACCTTGGCCTGGACTTCTGACTCTGCTTCTGCCTAACTATTCTGTACCTCTGCTGCCCTCCTGGTTTATGACTCTGACCTTGGCCTGGACTTCTGACTCTGCTTCTGCCTAACGATTCTGTACCTCAGCTGCCCTCCTGGTTTATGACTCTGACCTTGGCCTGAATCTGACTCTGCTACTGTCTACTGTTTTTGTACCTTGCTGCCTGACTGGTTTAGACCCGGATACCACTACGTTTTTGTCCTGTTTTGGAACACCTTTCTGGTGACCGTCCTGCTCTGGCCACTGCTCCTATTCAGACAGCGCCTCCTGGGCTCTGCTATAAATCCAGATCCCTGTATAGGGGTAAAGGGTATCAGTGTTTCTCGGGGTGTTGGCTGGCTGCAGCCCAGACCGCAGACGGACATCACATTATATCCGGCCATAAAAACAAACAAACTGCTTTTTGTGTATATGTCCATCTTACATAAATGCAGTCTCCTGAATTTTTTTTCTTTCTTCTTCTGACTGAGCTGATTTCCTGGCCTAACACCTGCTCCAGAGCACAGCCTGAAGGAACACTCCCATCTTCCTACACAAGCATGCTGCAGCCTGGAAGCTTCAAGGGAAAAGCTGAGTGTCAGAAATCCACATTTCTGGGACGTCGGCCTCTGGGCAGCTCTGGTCGTGCTGGCCCAGAGGCTCAGGTATTGCCCGCAAATGCGGCTAAACTTTTGTTACCCGTCTCTCTCTCATTTTCTAAGAAATCACTGTGTGTGAAGGCTTATGTGGATTGTGGTTCCGCAGGCAACTTCATGGATTTTTTGCTTGCAAAAAATCTTGGTGTACCTCTGCTAAAACTTAATGCCCCTATTCAGACCACTGCGATTAATGGTACATCCATTATCCAGGGTGGAGTGGAATTTGTTGCTACAGCCATTGCTATGTCAGTGGGGTCATTACACAACGAATAGATGTCATTTTTTGTTATACATAATTTATCTAATCCAGTTGTGTTAGGCATGCCATGGTTGCACCAGCATAATCCGGTTATTGACTGGCGCATAGGTGATATCGTGCGCTGGAGTCCACGGTGTCAGAATCACTGTATGTCACTGTCAGTGAACCAAATTAAAATTAAAAACCCCTCCATTCCATATGCGTTCAGAGATTATGAAGATGTCTTCTCCTTAGTGGAGTCTGAGAAACTACCTCCTCATAGAGAGTACGACTGTCCTATAGACTTGGTCCCAGGTGCCCGTCTCCCTAAGGGGAGAATATTCAACCTCTCTGGTCCGGAGGGTGTAGCCATGAATGACTACATAGCAGACAGTCTACGTAAAGGCTTTATTAGACCTTCCACCTCACCTGTAGGAGCTGGGTTTTTCTTTGTAGAAAAAAAAGATGGTGGACTCAGACCATGCATTGATTATCGTGAGCTGAACGCAATTACTGTAAAAAATCAGTACCCGCTCCCATTCATTCCTGATCTGTTTAATCAGCTACTGGGAGCCCGCTGGTTTACTAAACTTGACCTCCGGGGGGCATATAATCTGGTCCGCATAAGAAGCGGTGACGAATGGAAAACGGCCTTTAATACACCTCTTGGTCACTTTGAGTACCTTGTAATGCTGTTCGGACTCAGTAACGCACCTGCCGTATTTCAACACTTTGTCAATGATATTTTCAGAGACATTTGTGGGGTATATGTCGTCGTGTATCTTGATGACATTTTGATTTATTCTGCTGACCCTGTGACACATGCTCGACACGTCCGTTCGGTACTGCAGAGACTGCGAAAAAACTCTTTGTTTGCGAAACTAGAAAAATGTGTTTTTTTTGCCGAAGAGGTACAGTTCTTAGGATACATGGTCTCAGGCAAGGGGTTTTGCATGGACCCTGCCAAGATTCAACCTATTAAGGCTTGGGTGCAACCCAAATCGCTGAAAGCGCTGCAGCGATTTTTGGGATTTGCGAATTATTACCGCAAGTTTATCAGGGGTTTCTCTGAGATTGCCAAGCCACTCACGGACCTTACCCGAAAAGGGGCGGACGTGACTAATTGGAATCCTGAGGCTATTCAGGCATTTTCCACACTAAAAGAGTGCTTCGTGGCCAACCCGGTTCTGATTCAACCGGACTTAGACTGCCCGTTTATTGTAGAAGTTGATGCCTCCGAAGTCGGAGTGGGAGCAGTGCTATCACAAGGCACTGCATCCGTCACTCAGCTTCGCCCATGTGTGTTTTTCTCCCGCAAATTCTCTGCCACGGAGAGAAACTATGACATCGGTAATCGGGAATTATGGGCGATCAATTGGGCCTTTGAGGAATGGCGCCACTTCCTCGAAGGTGCCAAACACGAGGTCACTGTTATTACAGACCACAAAAACCTAACCTACCTAGAGTCAGCTAAAAGACTAAATCCCAGGCAGGCCAGGTGGGCCTTGTTTTTCTCCAGGTTTGATTTTTTAATCACCTTTCGCCCCGATACTAAAAATGTGAGGGCAGATGCCCTCTCTCGCAGTTTTTGCCCCACACAGACCGATGACTGTGAACCCGTCCCGATATTGGCTAATGGAATCGTCGTGTCGGCAGTGTCTTTGGACCTTCTGGAGGAGATCTGTAGGTCTTCAGAGCAAGTTCCTGACACTACGCCCCCCAAAAAATTGTTTGTTCCGGCTAACCTTCGTCTGCAGGTTCTAAAAGAATCACACGAATCTGTCCTGGCAGGCCATCCGCGTCTCAATTATACCACCAGGCTGGTAACTAGGAACTTTTGGTGGCCGACGGTGGTCAAGGACTGTAAGGACTATGTTTCAGCGTGTGAAGTCTGTGCCCGCGCCAAGTCCCTCCATAATCGCCCTGCCTGCTGGCTTCAGTCCTTGCCCACCCCTGAGAGTCCATGGACCCACATCTCCATGGATTTCATTACAGACCTGCCGCCATCAGAAGGGAAAACTTGTATCTGGGTGGTGGTGGACAGGTTCAGCAAGCAGTGCCATTTTATTCCCCTGTCTGGGTTGCCTAACTCTGAAACTTTAAGTAAGTTGTTCGTTCTGCACATTGTAAGTCTGCACGGCGTTCCGGCAAATATTGTGTCCGACAGGGGTACCCAGTTTGTCTCGAAGTTCTGGAGGGCATTCTGTAGACGCATTGGTGTGGAGTTGCCCTTCTCCTCGGCATACCATCCCGAAACTAATGGTCAAACTGAGCGTACTAACCAAGCTCTGGAACAATACCTCCGCTGTTATGTGTCAGGACATCAGACCGATTGGGTGGAACATCTGCCATTGGCTGAGTTCGCCCTCAATAATCGATATCACGACTCCATTAAAACTACTCCTTTTTTTTGTAACCTTGGACTACATCCGCGCTTTGAGTCGTTTTCAGCCAGGATGTCGGAGCTCCCTGGGGTTGAGCAAAATATACATCGGCTAAAAACGATTTGGTCTGAGGTTAATTCAAATTTGAAAGGGGCTCAGGTTAGACAGGCTTCGGCTGCAAATAGACGACGATCTAAGGGGCCGCACCTGGGAGTTGGCGACAAGGTTTGGCTCTCTACAAAAAAAATCAAGCTTAAGGTACCGTCCGCCAAACTAGGTCCCAGGTTCATCGGCCCATACGAAATTATCGAGGTGGTTAACCCAGTAGCCTTCCGCTTAAAACTTCCACAGTCATTCAAATTGCCTAACGTATTCCACAGGTCTCTCCTCAAACCTTATCGTTCTCCCATTCACCCTGTTCAGTCCCCTCCTCCTCCTGTTTCGGTCGGGGGAGCTCTGGAGTATGAAGTCCAGGGTATCCTTGACTCCCGCCTTGTGAGGGGCTCAGTACAGTATCTGGTACACTGAAAGGGCTACGGCCCAGAGGAAAGGTCCTGGGTTCCTGCGGGGAACGTCCATGCCAAGGCATTAATTAGGAGATTTCATCTCCTTCACCCTGACAAACTGGGTTTTGAGGGTCCGGAGGCCCCTCCTGGAGAGGGGGGTACTGTCACATCGCCGTCAGACTCGGGGCCTGCTGTTCCGTCCTCAGCCACTAGGAGGCGATGGACTGTCACGCCGCCCTTGGGCTCAGGGCCTGCTGTCCAGGCCTCGGCCACAAGGAGGCGCCGGACTGACATGTCGTCGTCGAACTCGGGGCCTGCTGTTCCACCCTCAGCCACTAGGAGGCGCCGTGGCTCGCGCCCGAGTCATGGCAGCAACAGTGAAAGGGCTTCTGCGCAGGCGTCTAGTGGACGCAGACTCCGCTCCTCTGTCAGTCATGAAGGGGTTGGTGCATCGTCATCAGGTCTGGTCCTGGGGGCGGTCCTGATGACATCATCAGCCCGGGAGCCTGTAAGGGATGACCTGATCCCTCAAATACCTTGGGACTGGGCTTGCAAGCCGCCGGATATATTCTTGGTTCCCCTGCGTGTTACTGTGTGAATTGCTATAGTTGACTGACTCTGACCTTGGCCTGGACTTCTGACTCTGCTTCTGCCTAACGATTCTGTACCTCTGCTGCCCTCCTGGTTTATGACTCTGACCTTGGCCTGGACTTCTGACTCTGCTTCTGCCTAACGATTCTGTACCTCAGCTGCCATCCTGGTTTATGACTCTGACCTTGGCCTGAATCTGACTCTACTACTGTCTACTGTTTTTGTACCTTGCTGCCCGACTGGTTTAGACCCGGATACCACTACGTTTTTGTCCTGTTTTGGAACACCTTTCTGGTGACCGTCCTGCTCTGGCCACTGCTCCTATTCAGACAGCGCCTTCTGGGCTCTGGGCTCTGCTATAAATCCAGATCCCTGTATAGGGGTAAAGGGTATCAGTGTTTCTCGGGGTGTTGGCTGGCTGCAGCCCAGACCGCAGACGGACATCACAAAGGGTGGGCAACCTTTTTTATGCCAAGGGCCATTTGGAATTTTATAATAGCTTTCGGGGCCATATAAAATTATTAACTTAAAGTTTATCCTAATAATTTTATACAGCCCCCAAACACTATTAAAAAATTGGTGGCGATGCTGTTGTTATTGATTGGCAACCAATCAGCTCTCAGCTTGCATTTTTTAAATGAACATTGGAACAAAGGAAGGTGCATCCTGATTGGTTGCTATAGGCAATGAGGCTTTTTCCTTATGCACGTGGTTCACAGTCAGGGAGGAGGGGTTAATATAAAATGATGAAGGTTAAAGCCTGCGGGGAAGTTATACTGTGCACACCGGAGTTAGTCATTGCCCGGCAGTCATGGCTGACTGCATGTGCAGCAATAATGGCTCATCCCCTGCACTCACTTGCATACTCTCTCGCAGAGTGCCCCAGGTGCCACTAGCGCTGCGTATCTCGCTCTTCCACCAACTCCCTATCCCAGGAGCTCCACAGAGCCACCTCACACACAGCGCTCCACCAGTAAATGGGTGTGACAACACAACTTAAACCGGCAACCGCCGAGGACAGATCGCACTCGACGAGTGACTGACATCCAATAGAGGAAGACGTAAATCAGTGCCAGCCAATGAAACTGCAGAAAAATCGTAACCAACAAATCAGAGCACAGAGGTCTGTGTAAAGTGTCCAATTAGGAAATCTGTAGCTGCCAGGTATCAGCCCTAAAGAGCTCCTGACCAATAGACACAAGGCTCTCGAGGGCACTTCTGCGGTCTGCATTCCAGCGCTTCAAATTAAACCTTATGGTACTAGAATTAAATGGTCTATGGCCAAAAAACAGGCAAAGTGGCATGCAGCCCATGGGATGGATGTTCCCCACCCTTGGATTACAGGGTGTCACGTGGACCCGTCCTTTGTGACATGACCCGCAGGTCGGTAACTAAAACAACAAGACACGGGGGAAGGGGAAACAGTTACCACGGTGGGCCCTGCGATAGGGAACGGGGACGTGGAGACCTCCTGCACTCCCCTGAGTCAGTGTCCCTCACACTCCTAACGTTCCCTATACAGGCTCCTCACCTGTCACCCTAGCACACCCTACACCTATTCCTTGATAGGGAGCTATGTGGTGCAGGCACTGGACCCTGTCGTAGAAGGGATTTCTATGTCTACTCGGGTACAGCTCAGGAGGAGCTTTTGCCTAGGTACCTAGGATTGGGAGAAATAAAACGAGAGACACAGGTTCTTGTCTATCAAGTAAATCTCCTTTATTAAAGGAGCAGGCTTGATCTTTTATAGTAAATCAGAACAGGAAATGGACAAATATGGACAATTCTGTAACATTGTGAAACAATTGGCAAAATACAGATACAGTTGTACAATAATTGGCAAGAAAGATAAGTTATATAATGATATGTCAACTATATCATGAGTTATGAGATTATTTTAATAGGAGGTGACGGGAATATGTGGGGGTTTTGGCATTTCCCTTAGGTCAAATTAACAATTCGTGGAACCATATCCTGTTAGTGCTTTTTGTCCAAGAAGATACTTGACCTCGGCATATTTACACATTATTCAAATATAGATGAGGGGAATTTGGAGTTGACCACTGGCAGAAGCATCTAACCACGTAGACAGATGATAACAATTAAAATGGTGTCATGGGTTACGAAGACTTGTTTTTCTGATATTTTTCTAGGCTTTAGAGAACTAAGATTAACCATTTCTTTAACAACTCCCCTCTTTTTATCATTCTGTCTACCTTCTATCTCACCCTGCCTTTTTCCGAGGCCTGCAAGATAACCCTACTTCACAAAATTTGCGGCTTGTCCTATGTATATCATGGGATACCAGCCCTGCTGCGTATCCATTCAGATTATACTTGGAAATCAGACCTCCTTTCCCTATTTCCTTCTATTGATTTGCCCTATCTCAGAGGAGTACAGGTTTTATTAGGGGAGTAATGTCTGTCTTGTGTGCAATATGTTAATAAGATATAGTGAATATATACTTATTGTATTACTTTGTAACATATATTTTAATATATTAATATATGTTTTTATTATATCTTTTATTTGTTAGTAAGTGTTAATTATTTAAAAATCCACAATGCATGTAAATCTTCATTGTTGTAGTTCTTTGAAGAGGCTTTATCTTTGTCTTTATTCAGACTAGCGGTTTTCCACAATGCATACAATCAGCCAGGTCCACTGAAGTTTGCTTGTTGCAGAATATACATTCACGCTGAACAGTGGTTATGAAGGTTGTCATCACTTGAGTTTGCTTTATATCAGAGTCAGTATTGATTCTAGCTTTATGTTTACCTGGAAAATATTTACAATTAGAACCGAGAACTTTATAACCATAACAAGTAACTTTATGATCACTGCAATGATCATTATCAAAAAAACTGCTTGAATTAGTAAATTAATTACACCCGATATTCATCTACTTATTCCTTTAAACAAATTCAAAGGATTTAACCATGCGAGCCATTCAGGGAGGGGTCGGTCATCTAGTGAATTAACTTTCCGTATGCCTTCCTTTATCAGCCTAGCTTGTTCTATGTCATGAGTGACTCTCATCAGACCGGACGGATCTATATAGTGACAGCAGGCAGGTCCCACTACCTGACAGAAACCCCCTTGAGATGCTGTGAGATAGTCCAGCACCATAGAGTGCTGGTTAGTTATGACAATTAGCTGTCTCATATATGCAGATTCTTCATTAATGGCATCAAATAAATAGTCACATTATCAAAGAAATCACCCAATTCCTCTATCATCTGAGCATTTCTTAGAGTTCCGAACATAACTCCCAGAGGTCCAGTGAGGACCATCCCAGTTTTAAGATACTATGGAGTGTGCATTAAATGTTTGGGTGGCTATGGAGAGGGTGCACTACGTTTTGCTATCATGTTGCTAGGGAAATTTTTATACGGAAAGTCATTCTCATTCCATACCCAGGTGGCTGGCTCTAATCTAGCCAGTGTACATGCACCTTCAGCTCCTTTAGGAATCCACCTATATGCATTGCTCCCACAGACTATATGAACTCCCTTTGGTAATTCATACTGAAATTCATTAAGGAAAGCTATTGCTATTGAAACTAACCCAGTAGTGGCAGTGTAAAGACACCAAGAGTTTTCCAGGTCTGTAGTGACTGCCCTATAATATCGTAATGGCTGACATTCTGGGTCAGTATTTATACTTATAGACATCTCAGGAGCTCCATTTCCATACTGACTTTTTCTAGTTTCTTCATCTACATGAACTGCCTCTCTTTCTGTGCATTGTGCTGTATTACCATCAATGAAAAAGCAATTCCTGGACCAATTAGAATCATGTAGAGTTTGTTTTAAACACATCTGGTCACTGCAGATTTGCTTACCTCTTAGAGAAAAAGGGGTCTACTGCGAAACTAAGCTTTAGCTCTTGATCTGGCACTTTAATTATGGTACTGGACAAGTTTATTAACCCACTGTTTTGACACATCACTATCCCATGGTTCAAAGACATCATTATCTTTTTTACACTGAATAGATACAATCACAGTGAGGAGCAAGAATTGATAGTACTTCCCAAATTCCATTCTCCTTTAGTTCTTGTGAAATTTCATGCAGTGAGATACGTGAATCCAGACAGACTTTCCTTCCAGCTTAACAGATGTGGGCGATCTAAAGTGAGGATCTAGACTTTTCTTCAGCTGCTTTTGCGTCACCACCCAGTCTCCAGGCTTAAGGTCATGCGAGCCTGATAAGGAGGATGGATCTGGAAGGGAACTGAAAACACGCGTATGAATTTGCTGCAATACCTGTTGCAATGCACCCACATAGGCCGTCATATTTGAATGAGAGGCCTACATCTGCTGAGGAAAGTACAATCCTGTCTTGGGAGGGCTCCCAAACAATACCTCATATGGACTCAAACTTGTCTTTTTGTTGGGAGTTACCCTAACAGTGTACAATGCAATGGGAAGACACTCAGTCCATGGTTTACCTGTTTCTGCCATTGCTTTTTGAATTTTCAATTTCAGTGTACCATTTAACCTTTCCACCCTGCCACTGCTCTGAGGATGATAGGGAGTGTGAAATGATTGCTCCATCCCTAAGGCTCGGGTGATTCCTTGGCACACCTGTGACATGAAATGACTGCAAACAACTTCTGACATTAGCTTTTTAACCACAGTGCGTTCATTTGCATGAGCACAGGGCCATGCTTCTGGCCAATTGGAGAAAAGATCCACACATACCAGCGCACATTCATAGTTGCCTACTCTTGGAAGCTGAATGAAATCAATCTGCAGTCGCTGAAAAGGGTAAAATGGCCTGGGGGTGCACTTTGGTGGCACCTTCACCGTTTTTCCTACATTATGGCATGCGCAGATTACACATCCCTGTACAAATTTTGCAGCAGCATAATGGAACCCTGGTGCAACCCAACTTGTTTTTACCTGGCTAACCATTCCATCCTTGGATTGGCGTGTTAATCTGTGGAGAGGGAGCACACCATAGGGAAAAATGCCCTAGGCAAGCAATACTTACCGTCCGCTCTCCACAATCCATCTTCTTCCTTCGCACCTGTGTGCCTTTGCCATTTTTCCTTTTCTGATGCAGAGGCCTGTTCTTGCAGGCTCTGGAGTAATTGAAGATCCATCTCCCCCGACACTTGCACAGTGTATGTTCCTGTGGGAAGAAGGAACAAAGCAGCAACCTTGGCTGCAATACCAGCTTGGTTATTACCGTCGGCTTCCTTTGTGCGCTCTTTAGTGTGAGTTTGCACTTTCACTATAGCAACTTTTTTAGGCAGCTCCAATGCTCTGAGAAGCTGAGCCACCAATTCTGCATTTTTAATGGGCTTACCAGAGGAACCAACAAACTTTCTGCTCTTCCATAAGGGACTGTAATCCTGGAAAATGCCGAATGCGTGGCACTATCAGTAAATGCTCCTCCATTGTACATGCCTCACCGAGTGCTTTCAATTCAGCCTCCCCGAGCAGGCATCCCAGAAGGTAAAGCTTTATTCTGTACCACCTTATGTTGATCAACCACTGAATAACCTGTATAAGGTACTTCATCTTGGTAAATCCTGTGTCACATCTACATAAAACTCTGGATTCTACATTAGGGATTGGTATCTCTTGCACATTGGCAAGTAGCCATGTTAAAAATACAGTATACCCTTAGCATACCCCCCCAATTCATGACAATGCAAATGGAAGTGGAGGTCATAATTTGGGATTCCTAGAGCCCAGGCTGAGAGAATGGCCTCCTTCAAGTTTTTGAAGCCCTCTTTTGCTTCCGGGGTCAGTTGGCATGTCTTCTCTACAGTAGCTGGTCAGCCCCAGGAATATACTCAGTGGCAGATGGAAGTGAGCTCCATTGCTTGGCTTATGGCTTTTTCTTCTGGTGTTATGTGTTTCAGCTGAAGTGAAATGCAATGACCTAAGAAATCAACTTTTTCCTTTGCTATTGGCAGTTACCTCTTGACACCTTACATCCTTCATGGTACAAAAATATTAACAAGGAAGCTGTTTCCATTAGACATACAGTACCTGTTTGATCTCTCTGCTCAGGGGATATCGCCTAATATGCACTGGTACAGTTCCTGATTTCAATTTGATGGATACTGGTAATATCCTAAACCAACGTCTGTCTTATCCTTTACCCATACTGCAGGTGGTATCTGCTCGAACAGTTACCAAATGTCCTCATCTTGTTTAATTGCAGTTTTTCTTGTCATCTAGCTAAATTAGCAACATCATAATGGAAAGGATTGCTTCAGACAACAGGCCTGTAACAGTAATGCCTTTCTTCCAAACTTAATTAAGAACTGTATTCATAGCACTCAGGATATCAGCACCTATCAAGATTATAGGACATTTATCTGAGACTAGCAATTGGGCACACAAGTCTGTGGTACGTGCTATTCACATATTCATGGGTTCTGTTTCATACAAGGGATGAACTATTCCACCTGCTCCTAATCCCTGTACCATTTTCCCTGTCATGAATTGTTGTGGCATATCCTTTTCTTATATAATAGAACGGCTCACCCCCATATCAATCAGGCATTTTAATTGTTTACCATGAGGAAATTCTAAGTATGTGATTAGTGATTGGACCATCCTGTGGGGGAACCGCTATTTTTGTTTCCACTTCTCTGGGTCTGTTATCCCATCTTTCCTTTTCTTCTCTCCCCCTGTGATGTATACCGGCCACCTGCACCACAGTTTTCACAGCATTATTAAATGCATCCGGAGGTATATTCACCATAACAGGAGTTGCCTTCTGCTGCTTCTTTACTTTCCTATTATTAATCTGGCCCTCTATCCCCTAAACATGGGAAGGGATTGTATATACATTCTGGCCATACTCTCATTACTTCTGTTCTCAGATTTTCCTTCAATCCTATCAGTAACATATTTTTACAAATCTAGCTTCTCTGAGGTTTTTCAAATCATAGTTATGAGGTGTAAGGGTTGTCTGCAAGTGTAATGTAAAATGTTTCCTCATTTCTCACCTCCGTAGGAATTGCTTGGGGCTGTTCCTTACCGGAGTGGAGAAACTGTCTGTGAACCCCTGTGGCAACCCAAGGGTAATAAGTATAGAGGAGAAGCATCATATACAAGTCAGCTAGTTTGCATCTGCGGAGACATAGGGATTAGTCATCCCCCCGTGTTTGGCACCTATGGGACCCCTGGCTGATGGTATATCACCAGGGTCTACCAGAGATGGGGTGGAGATGAGGCTACACGAACCAGGCAAGTATAGAATTATACAGATGTTAAGGCTGCAGACACAGAAGAAATCTCCTGTCAGCACATAACTTCGCTCTTTGGGCTGCTTAAGGGGGGGCCGGTCTCATCCCCTCCGCTACTACAGGGGCGGAGGGAGCTGTGGAAACACAGACTGATCTTGTGAAGGGGGGGCTGCCTGTGTGTGGAGACACTGCAGATTGCATGACATACATTCTCTCATTCTAACTTCATCACACTTAGTATTAACTTCATCATTCATCATAACTTCTTAGTAATAACTTCATCATTCTTAGCATTAAAACAGACCATACCATTCAGAGGTTCTGATCCACGCTGCAACTGGCACACCATAGTCATAATATCCAATCCATACAGCATTCTCCTTACTTAGACACTTATCGCATCTCTCAGCATCCAAACATCCATTCCTTGGCATTCCTGCCTTTTCAAAAATTGTCAGCGGTATTGTTAACTGCTTTATAATCCTGCCCAAGACGCACCAGGTCCTTTATCTTATATCTCGGATCCGTAGTCTGTCCTGACCTGGTGTGCCTAGCACCTAATAACAGCTGTCAAAGGTATTGATACCTCTCTTCAGCCCTGTTATGTAATAGCGGGATCCCACTGGTCTACTATAGTAGCCAAAAATCCTGCTACCAAAGCAATAACCTGAACTCTCTGTTCTGTCCAAATGCTGATACACACTTTCCCAAACAATTAGACAGATTACTATCAACAACACAGTTCTAAACACAAACGCTATATACTCCTCATACATCTGGAACTGAGCCCTTACTAGACTCTGAATATGCAAGGTCTATTCCTGAATCCTCTCCGGGTTCAATAAGACAATATTCGTGCGTGATATTATCTTGCCACCTTGGCATATACTATCTAGAGTCCAATACATCTTCTCAGCTTTTGAACAATCCATATGACAAGAATATACTTCTGCACCTATGCTGGTGAACTGAACACAGACCCTTTTCACACAGCATATGGTACACACATGGTAAGCATTTGTCCGACATTTCAATCACATCCATATACGCAGTACTTCTGTACTCTCTCGCTCCCCACATCTTATCAAAAATGCTCTAGTGCCAATGGACAAAACCATAAATCACATCTATTTGTAGAAACTCTTGCTTGGTTCACTATATCCTCTAATTAGCATCCTATCTGAATACCGGGTTGCATACAAAAAACATTTACATTTATATTCACATAGATTGTCTTCACGTGAGTTTCCCTCTTCACTACAAACTCCCATCCGGGACCTTCCTATAAGTTTTTTTTTTTTCTCCAGGTAGCAACTAACCGGAGAGTTTTATCTTGCTCACTGCTTTGAGTAATGAAAAGGCTATTTATACACTGAGCACACATCATTTAGTCTCCATTAGAGTTGAGCGATACCGTCCGATACTTCAAAGTATCGTATCGGATGGTATCGGCCGATCTTTAAAAAAGTATCGGTATCGCCGATTCCGATACCGGAAGTCCCATTCAAGTCTATGGGACTTCCGGTATCGGAATAAGAAAAACCCTTTCCTGCCCTTGTACAGCCTCTCTGGGGTCTGTACGGGCCTTTCGGGGGGCTGTGCCGGCCTGCCAGGGGGTCTGTGCAGGCTCCGGTGGTCTGTGCCGGCCTGCCGGTGGTCTGTGCAGGCTCCGGGGGGCTGTGCCGGCCTGCCGGGGGGCTGTGCCGGCCTGCCGGGGGGCTGTGCAGGCTCCGGGGGGCTGTGCCGGCCTGCCGGGGGGCTGTGCCGGCCTGCCGGGGGGCTGTGCCGGCCTGCCGGGGGGCTGTGCCGGCCTGCCGGTGGTCTGTGCAGGCTCCGGGGGTCTGTGCCGGCCTGCCGGTGGTCTGTGCAGGCTCCGGGGGGCTGTGCCGGCCTGCCGGGGGGCTGTGCCGGCCTGCCGGGGGGCTGTGCCGGCCTGCCGGGGGGCTGTGCAGGCTCCGGGGGGCTGTGCCGGCCTGCCGGGGGGCTGTGCCGGCCTGCCGGGGGGCTGTGCCGGCCTGCCGGTGGTCTGTGCAGGCTCCGGGGGTCTGTGCAGGCATCGTCCGATGGGACTACAAGTCCCATCGGGCGATGCCTGCTACCATGACAGTGATTGACACATTAGCCAATGATGGGACAGTAGTAGTCCCATCATCCGGCTAATGTGTTAAATGTAAAAAAAAAAAAAAATTACATGCTACATACATACAACATGCATACTACATACATGCTACATTCATACTACATACTACATACATGCTACATTCATACTACATATATACTACATGCAACATACATACTACATATATACTACATGCATGCTACATACATACTGCATGCTACATACATACCACATATATACTACATACATACTACATGCATGCTACATGCATGCTACATGCTACATACATAACACATATATACTACATGCATGCTACATACATACTACATGCTACATACTACATGCATGCTACATACATACTACATGCTACATACTACATATATACTACATGCATGCTACATACATACTACATGCTACATACATACTACATATATACTACATGCATGCTACATACATACTACATGCTACATACTACATGCATGCTACATACATACTACATGCTACATACTACATATATACTACATGCATGCTACATACATACTACATGCTACATACATACTACATGCATGCTACATGCATACTACATGCTACATACATACTACATATATACTACATGCATGCTACATACTACATGCTACATACATACTACATATATACTACATTCATACTACATACTACATATATACTACATACATACTACATACATACTACATGCATGCTACATACATAATACATGCATGCTACATACATACTACATACATACTACATGCATACCACATATATACTACATACATACAATACATTCATACAATACATACATAGACATACAGTACATATAACATAGAGTAACATACTTACCAATACTTGTCACATTGTTCCCCGAAGCCATTGTCTTTTCCGGGATAAATATTAACATAACAAACCACAAAAATACTCACCCACGATCCGAAGCAGTCCACGAGTGTGTCCCACGACGATCTTGGGTAGAGAACTGCAGCATCAGATGATGCTGCCGTTCTCTACGGGCTGCAGGAATCCAATGACGGAAGGTAGGTATCCTTCCGCACTGTATTCCTCCGCCACTTAAAAAAAAAAAAGTCCCTAGTCTCACTTTATGCCATTGCTGTGTGGGAATTTCCCACACAGCAATGGCATAAAGTGAGACTAGGGACTTTTTTTTTTTTAAGTGGCGGAGGAATACAGTGCGGAAGGATACCTACCTTCCGTCATTGGATTCCTGCAGCCCGTAGAGAATGGCAGCATCATCTGATGCTGCAGTTCTCTACCCAAGATCGTCGTGGGACACACTCGTGGACTGCTTCGGATCGTGGGTGAGTATTTTTGTGGTTTGTTATGTTAATATTTATCCCGGAAAAGACAATGGCTTCGGGGAACAATGTGACAAGTATTGGTAAGTATGTTACTCTATGTTATATGTACTGTATGTCTATGTATGTATTGTATGAATGTATTGTATGTATGTAGTATATATGTGGTATGCATGTAGTATGTATGTAGTATGTATGTAGCATGCATGTAGTATGTATGTAGCATGCATGTAGTATGTATGTAGTATGTATGTAGTATGTATGTAGCATGCAGTATGTATGTAGCATGTATGTAGTATGTATGTAGTATATATGTAGTATGTATGTAGCATGTAGTATGTATGTAGCATGCATGTAGTATATATGTAGTATGTATGTAGCATGCATGTAGTATGTATGTAGTATGTATGTAGTATGTATGTAGCATGCAGTATGTATGTAGCATGTATGTAGTATGTATGTAGTATGTATGTAGTATGTATGTAGCATGCATGTAGTATGTATGTAGTATGTATGTAGTATGTATGTAGCATGCAGTATGTATGTAGTATGTATGTAGTATGTATGTAGCATGCATGTAGTATGTATGTAGTATGTATGTAGCATGCAGTATGTATGTAGCATGTATGTAGTATGTATGTAGTATATATGTAGTATGTATGTAGCATGCATGTAGTATGTATGTAGTATGTATGTAGCATGCAGTATGTATGTAGCATGTATGTAGTATGTATGTAGTATATATGTAGTATGTATGTAGCATGCATGTAGTATGTATGTAGCATGCATGTAGTATGTATGTAGTATTTTTTTTTTTTTTTAACATTTAACACATTAGCCGGATGATGGGACTACTACTGTCCCATCATTGGCTAATGTGTCAATCACTGTCATGGTAGCAGGCATCGCCCGATGGGACTTGTAGTCCCATCGGACGATGCTTGCACAGACCCCCGGACATCAGCACAGCCCCCCGGCAGGCCGGCACAGCCCCCCGGCAGGCCGGTACAGACCCCCACAGGGTGCACAGACCACCGGCAGGCCGGCACAGCCCCCCGGCAGGCCGGTACAGACCCCGGGCAGTCCACACAGCCCCCCGGCAGGCCGGCACAGCCCCCCGGCAGGCCGGCAGAGACCCCCGGAAGGCCCGAAATGACGGCGCATCATGATGCGCACACACCGCGCATCATGATGACGTCAGGCCGTCAATCAACTGAACTTCCGATTCCGATGCCGAATTCCGATATTGAAAAAATATCGGAAGTCGGTATCGGAATTCCGATACAGCAAGTATCGGCCGATACCCGATACTTGCGGTATCGGAATGCTCAACACTAGTCTCCATACATCAACAGCGCAGCTTAGTGCCCCACAACACAGATTCAGCAATATATCAGGACTGCATTATAATCAGATCAGTTCAGCACAGCATTATCAGTACTACTTATCAACTAACATCTGACAAGGCATCAACAAACAAAAGAAGAATAAAAGTTAGAACAAACATAAACCAAGTATAGCAGAGCAGGATCAAGACAATTTGATTGCAATATTTTCAATATTCATGAAACTTTGTTATAGATACAGACTAAACAAATGGAAAATCATCGCACTTCATCCTGAAACAAAACAATTGTTAACAGCACTTAAACAAACAGACAATCAAGCAAGAGATAGCAAATAATATATACCTTTTTTACCCGAGATCTTTTCCCGTTAGAAATCCCCACAGATTGATTCCAGATATAGCCTCTTTTCCCGGAGAGAAAACAGTGTGAGTAAAAAATCTACTCACTTACCCAGGATCTGGTGTTCTGTTCAGGATAGAGGCGGTCAATTGTTCAGTCTGAGATGAAAGTCGAAGGGGAATATTATATCCCGCTGAAGGCCTCCAAGTTGTCGGATAAGGCATTTCTATGTCTCCTCGGGTATAGCTCAAGAGGAGCTTTTGCCTAGGTACCTAGGATTGGGAGAAATAAAACGAGAGACACAGGTTCTTGTCTATCAAGTAAATCTTCTTTAATAAAGGGGCAGGCTTGATCTTTTATAGTAAACCAGAAGAGGAAATGGACAAATATGGACAATTCTTTAACATTGTGTAATAATTGGCAAAATGAAGGAGAGTTTACACAATAATTGGCACAAAACATAAGTTATATAATGATATGTCAACTATATCATGAGTTATGAGATTATTTTAATTGGAGGTGAGGGGAATATGTGGAGGTTTTGGCATTTCCCTTAGGTCAATTTAACAATACGTGGAACCATATCCTGTTAGTGCTTTTTGGCCAAGAAATACTTGGCCTCGGCATTTTTAGACATTATTCAAATATAGATGAGGGGAATTTGGAGCTGACCACTGGCAGAAGCATCTTACCATGTAGACAGATGATAACAATTAAAATGGTGTCATGGGTTACGAAGACTTGTTTTTCTGATATTTTTCTAGGCTTTAGAGAACTAAGATTAACCATTTCTTTAACAACTCCCCTCTTTTTATCAGTCTGTCTACTTCTCCAAGCTTTTTCAGAGCTGCAAGGAACACCTCTCTGTAATTCCTTCCTTCACCAGACTTTACACCAGAGCTCCCCTGAGCTGCTCTCTGTAGTTCCTTCCTTCACCAGTCTTGGTTGGAAATGAGCAATATCACCAACAGTGATTGCAACCACCTGACACTCTTTTATAGGTAAGAGCCAGCAATCACACCTGCTTCATAATCACGCGCACTTAACTAAAGTAACCAGAGTGCAATGACCCTAATGGCCACCGGGGGCAAAACTAGAACTGAAACCACACAGTGCAATGACCCTAATGGCCACCGGGGGCAAAAACTAACCTTAAGCACACAGCTTAAGGGAAAAAAAGGTTATTTGTGCATTTATCTGTCACGATCCAGCATGGATCATGACACAGGTGGAGTTGGCACCACGTTATCTGAGAAAGGCCTGCTCTACCACCCCCTGTCTTCAGGAATGCACTGCCACCTGAGGCAAAGTGCTCAACTTTCCTTACGATAGGTGCACCCCTGTGTGTATGTTCATACACACAAAAATAAGAAGGCAGGATCTCAGACAGGAAGCACCATGAAGAAGATAGGGACCCCTGTCACCATCACAGAACAGCACTGGGGGGAGACATTGTGATATCAGCAGAGAGCAGAAAAGGTAGAAGGGATGGGGAAAGTGCAGCTGTGTGGGGGAAACAGGAAAAAGCAGCTTTTGATGGAGTAGAGAATAGGAGAGGGTAGAGAGGCTAGAGACATAATACAGGAGGCTCCAGTACTCACTTCAGGTCAGTACTGTGTTCCTCTGGAGCCTCCCCTCCCTCTCCTGATAATCTCAACATCAGAACTTAGCCGACACAGTGGTGCAAAAGGGAGGGGACACTTCTTTCTATTAGCACTTTCTGCTACCTTCAGCAGTGATTATACAGCTCTCCTGGCTGCATGCTTCACCTCCAGCAGCAGATCCATGCTGATGGCCAGGGCTAAGGCTCCAGGAGTACTGATAGTGATTGTAGTACAGAGGGGTGGCTGTGCTGAGTCTCCCTCTCTCCCTCCATTGTATCCAGAGATTCCTGGGGAGGGAGAAAGAGGGAAGATATGCATCCGGCACAGTTATCTTATGCTGCAGTCTGAGCCTCTGATCCTCAGGAGCACGGCACCATGTTATCTGACTGCATGGGGCACTGCCGCCCCCTGTCTTTGGGAACTATATGCCGCCTGAGGCAAAGTACTTAACTTGCCTCATTATAGGTGTGCCCCTGCTTACAGGGTAATAATACATAGTAACTTAAAAACACACCACCTAAAAATCCTGTTAGCACTGCCCCTTTTGGTAAAGACTAGAAATGAGCAAACCTTTTAAGGTTTGGCTCAATTCGCCAAACATATAGACGTTCGCCAAACATGGTCGACAAACAGTGTTACGAACGTCAGCTTACGCTGAGTCGTTTTCCTTTTTTGAGTGGACCCTTTGGGCCGTGGCACCCACCCACCTAGGGTGAGCTGACCTAGTGAGAACCCACCCCCTGTACAGGGAGTGTCAGGGGCAAGACCAAGGGGGTGAGCCACCATGGCAGCTGGACCAGATGGCCGGCTCAGGGAGACACTATTGAGTGTCTGGCAACAAGACGGACAGGATACCAAACATAAAACGAAGTCACAGGGTTTCTTCAGCAAAACGTGGTTTCACACTTTATTCAGGTGAAAGGCATAAACAGGGAATCAGGTGCAGGGCACAAACGGTGAAACACGGCAAGGGGCGTGCAAGGGCACGCCAAATGTTCCAGACATAACACGTGCATGAAAACATACCAGAATCCAGGGCAGGGAACATATTAGGGATCACACCAGAGTTCCTAGAGGGGATGCATGCTAGGGCACGCCAGAGTCCAAGACAAGGTGCGCGCCGAGAGACACGCCAGAGTCCAAGGCAGGGTGCATGCAAGGACACGCCAGGATCCAAGACGGGGTGCGATAGCGTCGGACTCCGGACTACTGGCAACGACTGACAGGGTCCAGGCATCAGGCTGCAGACATCAGATCCGGACATCAGGCCGCAGTCATCTGGTTCTGGACCTCTGGCAGCGGTCTGTAGGTTTCGGGAATCCGGCAGGCAAGCCAGGGTTCAAGGCAGGGTGCGTGCTTGGAGCCACGCCAGGGTTCAAGGCAGGGTGCATGCTTGGAGACACGCCAGGATCAGGTTCACAGGACGGAGGCCTGTGCATGCCGAGGGGCATGCCAGGGGCAGGTACAAGGATGGAGGCCTGCGCATGCAGAGAGGCACGCCAGGGACAGGTACAAGGACGGAGGCCTGTGCGTGCAGAGGGCACGCCAGGGACAGGTACAAGGACGGAGGCCTGCGCGTGCAGAGGGCATGCCAGGGAGAGGCACAGGGACAGTGGCCTGCACGTGCAGAGGACACGCCAGGGACAGGTACAAGGACGGTGGCCTGCACATGCAAGGACACACCAGGGACAGAGTATGAGAACAGGGTTAGGGCCTGTGTGTGCAAGACGGCACGACAGGATACATGGCAAAACCTGTGTGTACTTTTATAGAAGCACGGGGAGGTATGCCAAGGGCAGGCGAGGACCTGCGTGTGCTATAGAGAGCACGCAGAGCACAGTGCAGAAACAGCGTGAAGTGCAAGGAAGCACAGAGAGCACGGCTGGGGCACTGGCTAGCTGATCAGGCTGTGGCACTGACAGACGGGCAAGACTCCAGTGAACCCCACTGAGGCATGGCAGGCGACATAGCTGTCACTGACCGACGAGCACAGCTGAGGCACAAGCAGGCAGGCATGGCTAGGGCGGGCACAGCTGAGGCACAAACAGGAGGCTAGGAAGGCTAGGTGCATGCAAAGGGCACACGAAGCAACAGAGTAAGGTAAGACAAGAAACCAGGCAGAGTACGGAACCAGGAACGGAAGCATAGGCAGAAACACGGAGTCAGATCAGAGCGAGAACGGAGCTAGCAGCAGAGCGTAGGCAGAAGCCCAGAGCCGGGCCAAGGGAGAGCCTTGGGACTAGCCTAGAAATGTGCAAGCGAGCACAATAGGAAAGAGGAGGAATGGTGCGTGTGCCAGAGGGCACTACAGAGCACCATAGGAGAGAGCGAGGCAGAGCAAGCAAAGACTGAGACCATAGGGAGGAACAAGGCAGAGCAAGGTAAGGTACGGAACAAGGCATAGCGAAAACAGGCAAGGCAGGGAACACAGAAAGTACTACAAGGCAAAGCAAGGCACAGACAAACATGGCACGAAGGACAAACGCTAGACAAGACACGAGACAAGAGACGGAGTACGAGCACGGAGCGTGTGCAGAGACACATGACAGAGCAAAGTGCAAGGGCACAGAATAGAGGGAGCGAACCAGCAGACCAAGCAGCCATGCAGGGAAGCAACACAATACTCAGGCCCTGAACATAGGAAGGGGCGGTCTGATATAGGGCATAGCACCTCCACTTCCGGGTGAGGACCAGGGAAGAACTTCCAGTTCAGATCCTCCAGGATCACAGGAAGCAGTCACATGATCAGGATTCCAGACATGCAGGGATGATTGCAGAACCAGTGCTGAAACCTGGGCAGGTCACATGATCAGAATTCCAGACATGACGAGACGATCACAGAAGGCAGAGCAGAAACGCAGGCATCCCGCAGCTCAACAGTCACGAGGTGAGTGTGCACACTGCTCTAGGGAACATGCAGGATAGCAGACATGAGATGCGCGTGCACACCGCTCCAGGGGTCATGAGGCAAAACAGACATGGCTGATATGACAGGCATGGCGAGCATGACAAACAGTTTGCCGAACTTACACGTACCCAATTAAATACAATGCTAGGCCAAACCAAACGTATGCACAACACCTTAAGGGGTGACAAAATGCTTCCCAAACAGCTATAATTAGGGGAGGATATCATGAAAAGTGGCATCAATTGACCCAAAGTAGAAACTTGCAAATGGCACAGCAGCAGTCAGCCATGTGCCATGCATCAGGTATGTAGTGGCTAAAGGAATAGTAAAAGTCTTCTTAGCTGGGAGCCCTGATACAACAGCTCCAATTTTTTTTCCCAGTCACACTAAGATGGCACGAACGTCAGTTTCAAACAGTACTATTGGTAGAAAAATGTAAGGAAAATAACACAGGTTTTTGACTGATCAGTTGACACACAGTAGAACCTTTTATAATGACATGGAAGCAGTCAGCTATGGGCGATGCAAGAGGTATCACTCTGGTTCAACATTTACAGCTTTGAATTGAAGTTTTAATGAGAACCTGGTGGTTAAGGGAGCTGTATAAGGCTTCTTAGTTGTCAGCCCTTATAAGTTATTCAATGCCTCCACATTTTTGTTTCCAGCCACACTCAGATGGCTCAAACATCAGCTTCATATAGTAATATTGGTAAAAAAAATGTAAGGAAAGTAACAAAAATAGTTGACTGATTAATTGACCCATAGCAGAACCTTTTAAAATGGCACAGAAGCAGTCAGCCATGGGCCAAAGCATGAGGTGTCAGGGTATGGGCCAGCATTTACAGCTTTGAATTGAAAGTCTCAAAGAGGACCTGGTTGTTAAGAGAACAGTGTGAGCCTTTTTAGCTTGGAGCCCTGATACTTCATGCAACACTTACAATTAGTGTTGAGCAATACCATCTGATATCCAGAAATATCGGATCGCATTGGATCGGCCCGATACTTTTTGTGTATCGGGTATCGCCAATTCCGATACCGGAAGTCCCATTCAAGTCAATGGGACAGAAATATCGGATTTAAAAAAAACCCTTTCTTTCCTTGTACATCCAGTTCGGGAGGGGGGAAGAGTGTGGGCGGTGCGTGGGCAGACACTGCGTGTCTGTGTGTGCGGGCTGGCTCTGTGCGGGCCTCTCGGCGGTCTATACGGGCCTAATGGGGGTCTGTGCCGGCTTCTGGCGGTCTGTATGGGCCTGCCGGGGGTCTGTATGGGCCTGCCGGGGGTCTGTGCCAGCTGCCGGGGGGTCTGTGCCGGCTGTCGGGGGGTCTGTGCCAGCTGACGGCGGTCTGTACGAGCCTGACCGGGGTCTGTTCCAGCTGCCGGGAGTCTGTACGGGCCTGCCGGGGGTCTGTGCCGGCTGCCGGGGGTCTGTACCGGCTGCTGGCGGTCTGAACGGGCCTGCCGGGGGTCAGTTCTGGCTGCCGGGGGTCTGTACGGGCCTGTCGGGGGTCTGTGCCGGCTGCCGGCGGTCTGTACGGGCCTGCCGGGGGTCTGTGTGTGTGTGCAGGCATCGTCCGATGGGACTACAAGTCTGCTACAATGACAGTGACTGACACATTAGCCAATGATAGGACAGTAGTAGTCCCATCATCCGGCTAACGTGTTAAATGTAAAAAAAACAAAAAAACATACATACTACATACTACATACATACTACATACATACAACATTCATACAACATACATACCACATACATACTTCATATATACTACATTCATATAACATAGTCAATGCAAGAAAGCGGGCGGCACCGCTGTTACCGTGCTAAGGTCCGTGGCTGGCAGCAGGCGGAGAGCTCACATCCAGGACTCCCGGGTGCTTGACCTCGTAGCAAGACGATAGTAGTATCCAAGAGAAAAAGGTCGCACTCTGCGGAATAATGATGAATGTTTATTGACACTGAATTACATGTCACGTCGGAGATGTGAAGGAGAGTGTGTCAAATGGCTGACTACGGCCGTTTCACGCTACTCGAGCGCTTCCACGGGTCAAAGTGCAGGAGGAAATGACGGATACTTATGCACACCAGTCACTCCTCCTGCCAGCCATTACAAAACTAACAAGTGAAACAGACAAGTGTTACGTGCAGACATATAAAAAAAACATACAATTTACCGCCTCAGCGGGAACAATACCTTTACATGTAAAATTACAAAGAATACAAGGAACAATAAATCATTATCAGTATTACTGGTTAACCCCTATAATTAAGTTAACTCTTCTGGATAATCTATTCCCGACCAAATATGTGCTCCCATTAAATATAATATAATTATGATATATTGCAACTATGCCATAGTTCCTGTCACAAGGATAAAAATCACTGACACCTATCTTTTTGCCATTTATATTATAATAATATCCTAGAAAAACTATTTTCTCCCGATCAAATCGGATTAAGACAAATTTAACTATGTAGTACAAAATTAAGCGAATAATAAACTGACCCAATTTTATATAAATTTTTTATCACGCAAAATACTATGCCGAATGTCATAAATTTATATACCTCCCAAACATGATTCTTGTGTTATAATCTCAGAATATTAAGCAAAATACATTTATATGAATCAGTTATCATAAAAAAATGGCCATATCTACTTTATCATTGAAACCTGCGGGACCCGTCGCCCGTGTATCCATGATCCATTTCGATTCCTGCTGCAATAATAATTTATGCAAGTTCCCCCCTTGTGGGGGTAACATCACTTTTTCAATACTCGCAAAAGTAAGGACACCCGGATCCGTCCCATGTACAGTCCTGACATGGTCAATGAGACGTGGCACTCCTTTTCCAGATTTTATCGACTTAAAGTGCTCCCGAAATCGAACATAAAGCGGGCGTATTGTCTTTCCTATATAAAAAAACCGACATGTACAGAAGATAACATAAACCACATGATCAGTCTTGCATGTAATAAAGCTGGACACCGTATGTCTAACTGTCATCCCATTGTGATTTCACTTTTTGAAGTGTCTAGTGTCTAATAAATGGTCAGGGTACCCTCGTTGTCTCAATCTCTCATGTAATTCTCTGGATTGTCGTTCCCGACCTTCGATTGTATTATTGACACGAAATATTCGTAAAAATTGACTATATGGTAATGAATTAACAGTATGTGTGGGGTGATAACTATCAAAGTGCAATACGGAGTTGATGGCTATAGGTTTCCTAAAAATCGAAGAGCATATAGTATCATCCTTGATCTCCAAAAGGACATCAAGAAACTCCAATTTGGTACCTCCAAAATTATATGTGAATACCATATTCATGTGGTTCATGTCATTTAAATAGTTAACAAATTCAACAAATGTCTCTTTTGTACCCTCCCAGATTATGAACACATCGTCCACATATCTGAGGTATAATCTGATATGTCTGAAATACCTCTGCATATTGTAAACATATTTCTCCTCAAAAGCTCCCAAGAAAAAATTCGCAAACGTGCAAGATACCGGCGTGCACATCACAGTTCCCACATTTTGACAATACCATTTCGAATCAAAAGTAAAAGCATTGTGTGTTAGAATAAAACTCAATGCATCACAAATGAAATCTATGAAACCTTGCTCTTTCCCTGTCGTACCTAAAATTTCCCTAATAGTGTCAACTCCCAATTGTTGAGGAATTCTTGTATAGAGACTTTCTACATCTATTGATGTTAAAAAGAAACCAGGTTGCCACCCAAACCCATGTATTACTTCTAGAAAAGCTTGGGAACAGGTTTTTTTTTTATTGTCCATTTGACCCCCAATCAAATCAATAAACAAAGAGAACATGTACAATCTTTTGAAATGAAAAGATGAGGTCAGAATGGGGATTCGAACCCAAGCCTAGAGGGTAGACTACAACCAGAACGTAGCACCTTAGACCTTAGAGACTAAAATAGGATCGATCACTAATGGGTTAAAAATCTGTATCAAAATAAAAACTTCTGGCTTCTGAGACTTTGTTCTTTCCAAGCTAGTCATAAGAAACATGACCATGGATTGTGATTGAAAATGATTAATATTAAATTTTTTTATTTTGATACAGATTTTTAACCCATTAGTGATCGAGCCTATTTTAGTCTAAATGGTCAAGTCCCATTTTAAAAAAAAAATATGTCATGTATTACTTTATGTGGTAATAAATTTGGAAGGTTAAAATATATTACACAGTTCTCCGTGTTTGTGGGACAAGTGATGGTTGCACTTAAAACACAATTTGCATGCATAATGTTACATCAAGTTTTATTTGTTATTAGATGCAAAGTATTGAAGCAAAAAAGAGACAAAAATGTAGAGAAAATATTGTAATGATTGTTAACGTTTAAAGTGAGAACATTTGTCCCAAAATCTGCTGAAACTTAGTTGTCAGTATCACATGCGCATTTCACAATTTTTAAACTATGATTACTTACTTTTTAAGCTTTTGTTTATTAACTATCGTTATGGTCTATTTATAAATGAGGTAAAAATGTGAAATTAGGTTTACAGGCAATTCAGTTTATAGAAATGTTCTAGGACAGCACCATAGGAGGTGGACTCTCCACCCTAATAGGGAAAGAGAACACAAAGAGGTGAAATAGTCTCTCCCCATTGAACGTCCTTTCTATTTTTATGGTGCCGAAAGAACAAACATATGCACAAAAAATGTACTTGATGCTTCTAGAGTTCATTTTGAAAGGACAGTATCAGACTCACCCCAAAAACTCCAAGGTAGAGCCAATCTTGGGAACAGGTTTTTTTTATTGTCCATTTGACCCCCAATCAAATCAATAAACAAAGAGAACATGTACAATCTTTTGAAATGAAAAGATGAGGTCAGAATGGGGATTCGAACCCAAGCCTAGAGGGTAGACTACAAAAAGAACGTAGCGCCTTAGACGGTTCAGCGATCCTGACTTATGGCTTCTGTGACTTTGTTCTTTCCAAGCTAGTCATAAGAAACATGACCATGGATTGTGATTGAAAATGATTAATATTAAATTTTTTTATTTTGATACAGATTTTTAACCCATTAGTGATCGAGCCTATTTTAGTCTAAATGGTCAAGTCCCATTTTTTTAAAAAAATATGTCATGTATTACTTTAAGTGGTAATAACTTTGGAAGGTTAAAATATATTACATAGTTCAACGTGTTTGTGGGACAAGTGATGGTTGCACTTAAAACACAATTTCCATGCATAATGTTACATCAAGTTTTATTTGTTATTAGATGCAAAGTATTGAAGCAAAAAAGAGATAAAAATTTAGAGAAAATATTTTAATTATTGTTAATGTTTAAAGTGAGAACATTTGTCCCAAAATCTGCTGAAACTTAGTTGTCTGTATCACATGCGCATTTCAGAATTACAAGCAATTCAGTTTATAGAAATGTTCCAGGACAGCACCATAGGAGGTGGACTCTCCACCCTAATAGGATAAGAGAACACAAAGAGGTGAAATAGTCTCTCCCCATTGAACGTCCTTTGTAATTTTATGGTGCCGAAAGAGCTAACATATGTACAAAAAATGTACTTGATGCTTCTAGAGTTCTTTTTTGAAAGGACAGTATCAGACTCACCCCAAAAACTCCAAGGTAGAGCCAATCTTGGGAACAGGTTTTTTTATTGTCCATTTGACCCCCAATCAAATCAATAAACAAAGAGAACATGTACAATCTTTTGAAATGAAAAGATGAGGTCAGAATGGGGATTTTGGGGATTTTGGTGACTTTGTTCTTTCCAAGCTAGTCATAAGAAACATGACCATGGATTGTGATTGAAAATGATTAATATTACATTTTTTTAATTTGATACAGATTTTTAACCCATTAGTGATCGAACCTATTTTAGTATAAATGGTCAAGTCCCATTTTTTAAAAAAAAATATGTCATGTATTACTTTATGTGGTAATAACTTTGGAAGGTTAAAATATATTACATAGTTCAACGTGTTTGTGGGACAAGTGATGGTTGCACTTAAAACACAATTTGCATGCATAATGTTACATCAAATTTTATTTGTTATTAGATGCAAAGTATTGAAGCAAAAAAGAGACAAAAATGTAGAGAAAATATTGCAATGATTGTTAACGTTTAAAGTGAGAACATTTGTCCCAAAATCTGCTGAAACTTAGTTGTCAGTATAGCATGCGCATTTCACAATTCTTAAACTATGATTACCTACTTTTTAAGCTTTTGTTTATTAACTATCATTATGGTCTATTTATAAATGAGGTAAAAAATGTGAAATTAGGTTTACAAGCAATTCAGTTTATAGAAATGTTCTAGGACAGCACCATAGGAGGTGGACTCTCCACCCTAATAGGGAAAGAGAACACAAAGAGGTGAAATAGTCTCTCCCCATTGAACGTCCTTTGTAATTTTATGGTGCCGAAAGAGCTAACATATGCACAAAAAATGTACTTGATGCTTCTAGAGTTGATTTTGAAAGGACAGTATCAGACTCAACCCAAAAACACCAAGGTAGAGCCAATCTTGGGAACAGGTTTTTTTTTATTGTCCATTTGACCCCCAATCAAATCAATAAACAAAGAGAACATGTACAAACTTTTGAAATGAAATGATGAGGTCAGAATGTGGATTAGAACCCAAGCCTAGAGGGTAGACTACAACCAGAACGTAGCACCTTAGACCATTCAGCCATCCTGACTTCTGGCTTCTGACACTTTGTTCTTTCCAAGCTAGTCATAAGAAACATGACCATGGATTGTGATTGAAAATGATTAATATTAAATTTTTTTATTTTGATACAGATTTTTAACCCATTATTGATTGAGCCTATTTTAGTCTAAATGGTCAAGTCCCTTTTTTTTAAAAAATATCTCATGTATTACTTTATGTGGCAATAAATTTGGAAGGTTAAAATATATTACATAGTTCTCCGTGTTTGTGGGACAAGTGATGGTTGCACTTAAAACACAATTTGCATGCATAATGTTACATCAAGTTTTATTTGTTATTAGATGCAATGTATTGAAGCAAAAAAGAGACAAAAATGTAGAGAAAATATTGTAATGATTGTTAACGTTTAAAGTGAGAACATTTGTCCCAAAATCTGCTGAAACTTAGTTGTCAGTATCACATGCGCATTTCACAATTTTTAAACTATGATTACCTACTTTTTAAGCTTTTGTTTATTAACTATCGTTATGGTCTATTTATAAATTAGGTAAAAAATGTGAAATTAGGTTTACAAGCAATTCATTTTATAGAAATGTTCTAGGACAGCACCATAGGAGGTGGACTCTCCACCCTAATAGGGAAAGAGAACACAAAGAGGTGAAATAGTCTCTCCCCATTGAACGTCCTTTGTAATTTTATGGTGCCGAAAGAGCTAACATATGCACAAAAAATGTACTTGATGCTTCTAGAGTTGATTTTGAAAGGACAGTATCAGACTCAACCCAAAAACACCAAGGTAGAGCCAATCTTGGGAACAGGTTTTTTTTTTATTGTCCATTTGACCCCCAATCAAATCAATAAACAAAGAGAACATGTACAAACTTTTGAAATAAAATGATGAGGTCAGAATGGGGATTAGAACCCAAGCCTAGAGGGTAGACTACAACCAGAACGTAGCGCCTTAGACCGTTCAGCCATCCTGACTTCTGGCTTCTGAGACTTTGTTCTTTTCAAGTTGGTCAAAAGAAACATGACCATGGATTGTGATTGAAAATGATTAATATTAAATTTTTTTATTTTGATACAGATTTTTAACCCATTAGTGATCGAGCCTATTTTAGTCTAAATGGTCAAGTCCCATTTTTTTTTAAAAATATCTCATGTATTACTTTATGTGGCAATAAATTTGGAAGGTTAAAATATATTACATAGTTCTCCGTGTTTGTGGGACAAGTGATGGTTGCACTTAAAACACAATTTGCATGCATAATGTTACATCAAGTTTTATTTGTTATTAGATGCAAAGTATTGAAGCAAAAAAGAGACAAAAATGTAGAGAAAATATTGTAATGATTGTTAACGTTTAAAGTGAGAACATTTGTCCCAAAATCTGCTGAAACTTAGTTGTCAGTATCACATGCGCATTTCACAATTTTTAAACTATGATTACCTACTTTTTAAGCTTTTGTTTATTAACTATCGTTATGGTCTATTTATAAATTAGGTAAAAAATGTGAAATTAGGTTTACAAGCAATTCAGTTTATAGAAATGTTCTAGGACAGCACCATAGGAGGTGGACTCTCCACCCTAATAAGGAAAGAGAACACAAAGAGGTGAAATAGTCTCTCCCCATTGAACGTCCTTTGTATTTTTATGGTGCCGAAAGAGCTAACATATGCACAAAAAATGTACTTGATGCTTCTAGAGTTCATTTTGAAAGGACAGTATCAGACTCACCCCAAAAACTCCAAGGTAGAGCCAATCTTGGGAACAGGTTTTTTTTATTGTCCATTTGACCCCCAATCAAATCAATAAACAAAGAGAACATGTACAATCTTTTGAAATGAAAAGATGAGGTCAGAATGGGGATTCGAACCCAAGCCTAGAGGGTAGACGACAACGAGAACGTAGCGCCTTAGACGGTTCAGCGATCCTGACTTATGGCTTCTGTGACTTTGTTCTTTCCAAGCTAGTCATAAGAAACATGACCATGGATTGTGAGTGAAAATGATTGTAGAACAATTAATATTAACTTTTTTTATTTTGATACAGATTTTTAATGCATTAGTGATCGAGCCTATTTTAGTCTAAATGGTCAAGTCCCATTTTTTAAAAAAAATATGTCATGTATTACTTTATGTGGTAATAACTTTGGAAGGTTAAAATATATTACATAGTTCTACGTATTTGTGGGACAAGTGATGGTTGCACTTAAAACACAATTTCCATGCATAATGTTACATCAAGTTTTATTTGTTATTAGATGCAAAGTATTGAAGCAAAAAAGAGACAAAAATTTAGAGAAAATATTTTAATTATTGTTAATGTTTAAAGTGAAAACATTTGTCCCAAAATCTGCTGAAACTTAGTTGTCTGTATCACATGCGCATTTCAGAATTACAAGCAATTCAGTTTATAGAAATGTTCCAGGACAGCACCATAGGAGGTGGACTCTCCACTCTATTAGGGAAAGAGAACACAAAGAGGTGAAATAGTCTCTCCCCATTTTATGGTGCCGAAAGAGCTAACATATGTACAAAAAATGTACTTGATGCTTCTAGAGTTCTTTTTTGAAAGGACAGTATCAGACTCACCCCAAAAACTCCAAGGTAGAGCCAATCTTGGGAACAGGTTTTTTTTTATTGTCCATTTGACCCCCAATCAAATCAATAAACAAAGAGAACATGTACAATCTTTTGAAATTAAAAGATGAGGTCAGAATGGGGATTTTGGGGATTTTGGTGACTTTGTTCTTTCCAAGCTAGTCATAAGAAACATAACCATGGATTGTGATTGAAAATGATTAATATTACATTTTTTTAATTTGATACAGATTTTTAACCCATTAGTGATCAAACCTATTTTAGTATAAATGGTCAAGTCCCATTTTTTAAAAAAAAATGTCATGTATTACTTTATGTGGTAATAAATTTGGAAGGTTAAAATATATTACATAGTTCTCCGTGTTTGTGGGACAAGTGATGGTTGCACTTAAAACACAATTTGCATGCATAATGTTACATCAAGTTTTATTTGTTATTAGATGCAAAGTATTGAAGCAAAAAAGAGACAAAAATGTAGAGAAAATATTGCAATGATTGTTAACGTTTAAAGTGAGAACATTTGTCCCAAAATCTGCTGAAACTTAGTTGTCAGTATCACATGCGCATTTCACATTTCTTAAACTATGATTACCTACTTTTTAAGCTTTTGTTTATTAACTATCGTTATGGTCTATTTATAAATGAGGTAAAAAATGTGAAATTAGGTTTACAAGCAATTCAGTTTATAGAAATGTTCCAGGACAGCACCATAGGAGGTGGACTCTCCACCCTAATAGGGAAAGAGAACACAAAGAGGTGAAATAGTCTCTCCCCATTGAATGTCCTTTGTAATTTTATGGTGCCGAAAGAGCTAACATATGCACAAAAAATGTACTTGATGCTTCTAGAGTTCTTTTTTGAAAGGACAGTATCAGACTCAACCCAAAAACTCCAAGGTAGAGCCAATCTTGGGAACAGGTTTTTTTTTTAATGTCCATTTGACCCCCAATCAAATAACAAAGAGAACATGTACAATCTTTTGAAATGAAAAGCCATCCTGACTTCCGGCTTTTGAGACTTTGTTCTTTCCAAGCTAGTCATAAGAAACATGACCATGGATTGTGATTGAAAATGATTAATATTAAATTTTTTTATTTTGAAAAATGACCATGGATTGTGATTGAAAATGATTAATTTTAATTTTTTTTATTTTGATACAGATTTTTAACCCATTAGTGATCGAGCCTATTTTAGTCTAAATGGTCAAGTCCCATTTTTTTAAAAAAATGTCATGTATTACTTTATGTGGTAATAAATTTGGAAGGTTAAAATATATTACATAGTTCTCCGTGTTTGTGGGACAAGTGATGGTTGCACTTAAAACACAATTTGCATGCATAATGTTACATCAAGTTTTATTTGTTATTAGGTGCAAAGTATTGAAGCAAAAAAGAGACAAAAATGTAGAGAAAATATTGTAATGATTGTTAACGTTTAAAGTGAGAACAATTGTCCCAAAATCTGCTGAAACGTAGTTGTCAGTATCACATGCGCATTTCACAATTCTTAAACTATGATTACCTACTTTTTAAGCTTTTGTTTATTAACTATCGTTATGGTCTATTTATAAATGAGGTAAAAAATGTGAAATTAGGTTTACAAGCAATTCAGTTTATAGAAATGTTCCAGGACAGCACCATAGGAGGTGGACTCTCCACCCTAATAGGGAAAGAGAACACAAAGAGGTGAAATAGTCTCCCCCCATTGAACGTCCTTTGTAATTTTATGGTGCCGAAAGAGCTAACATATGCACAAAAAATGTACTTGATGCTTCTAGAGTTCTTTTTTGAAAGGACAGTAACAGACTCAACCCAAAAACTCTAAGGTAGAGCCAATATTGGGAAGAGGTTTTTTTTTATTGTCCATTTGACCCCAAATCAAACCAATAAACAAAGAGAACATGTACAATCTTTTGAAATGAAAAATGAGGTCAGAATGGGGATTCGAACCCAAGCCTAGAGAGTAGACTACAACCAGAACGTAGCGCTTTAGACCGTTCAGCCATTCTGACTTGTGTCTTCTGAGACTTAGATCTTTCCAAGCAAATCATAAGAAACATGACCATGGATTGTGATTGAAAATGATTAATATTAAATTTTTTTATTTTGATACAGATTTTTAACCCATTAGTGATAGAGCCTATTTTAGTCTAAATGGTCAAGTCCCATTTTTTTAAAAAAATATGTCATGTATTACTTTATGTGGTAATAAATTTGGAAGGTTGAAATATATTACATAGTTCTCCGTGTTTGTGGGACAAGTGATGGTTGCACTTAAAACACAATTTGCATGCATAATGTTACATCAAGTTTTATTTATTATTAGATGCAAAGTATTGAAGCAAAAAAGAGACAAAAATTTAGAGAAAATATTGTAATGATTGTTAACGTTTAAAGTGAGAACATTTGTCCCAAAATCTGCTGAAACGTAGTTGTCAGTATCACATGCGCATTTCACAATTCTTAAACTATGATTACCTACTTTTTAAGCTTTTATTTATTAACTATCGTTATGGTCTATTTATAAATGAGGTAAAAAATGTGAAATTGGGTTTACAAGCAATTCAGTTTATAGAAATGTTCCAGGACAGCACCAAAAGAGGTGGACTCTCCACCCTAATAGGGAAAGAGAACACAAAGAGGTGAAATAGTCTCTCCCCATTGAACGTCCTTTGTAATTTTATGGTGCCGAAAGAGCTAACATATGCACAAAAAATGTACTTGATGCTTCTAGAGTTGTTTTTTGAAAGGACAGTATCAGACTCACCCCAAAAACTCCAAGGTAGAGCCAATCTTGGGAACAGGTTTTTTTTATTGTCCATTTGACCCCCAATCAAATCAATAAACAAAGAGAACATGTACAATCTTTTGAAATGAAAAGATGAGGTCAGAATGGGGATTCGAACCCAAGCCTAGAGGGTAGACGACAACCAGAACGTAGCGCCTTAGACGGTTCAGCGATCCTGACTTATGGCTTCTGTGACTTTGTTCTTTCCAAGGTAGTCATAAGAAACATGACCATAGATTGTGAGTGAAAATGATTGTAGAACAATTAATATTAATTTTTTTTTATTTTGATACAGATTTTTAACGCATTAGTGATCGAGCCTATTTTAGTCTAAATGGTCAAGTCCCATTTTTTAAAAAAAATATGTCATGTATTACTTTATGTGGTAATAACTTTGGAATGTTAAAATATATTACATAGTTCTACGTGTTTGTGGGACAAGTGATGGTTGCACTTAAAACACAATTTCCATGCATAATGTTACATCAAGTTTTATTTGTTATTAGATGCAAAGTATTGAAGCAAAAAAGAGACAAAAATTTAGAGAAAATATTTTAATTATTGTTAATGTTTAAAGTGAGAACATTTGTCCCAAAATCTGCTGAAACTTAGTTGTCTGTATCACATGCGCATTTCAGAATTACAAGCAATTCAGTTTATAGAAATGTTCCAGGACAGCACCATAGGAGGTGGACTCTCCACTCTAATAGGGAAAGAGAACACAAAGAGGTGAAATAGTCTCTCCCCATTTTATGGTGCCGAAAGAGCTAACATATGTACAAAAAATGTACTTGATGCTTCTAGAGTTCTTTTTTGAAAGGACAGTATCAGACTCACCCCAAAAACTCCAAGGTAGAGCCAATCTTGGGAACAGGTTTTTTTTTATTGTCCATTTGACCCCCAATCAAATCAATAAACAAAGAGAACATGTACAATCTTTTGAAATGAAAAGATGAGGTCAGAATGGGGATTTTGGGGATTTTGGTGACTGTTCTTTCCAAGCTAGTCATAAGAAACATGACCATGGATTGTGATTGAAAATGATTAATATTACATTTTTTTAATTTGATACAGATTTTTAACCCATTAGTGATCAAACCTATTTTAGTATAAATGGTCAAGTCCCATTTTTTAAAAAAAAATGTCATGTATTACTTTATGTGGTAATAAATTTGGAAGGTTAAAATATATTACATAGTTCTCCGTGTTTGTGGGACAAGTGATGGTTGCACTTAAAACACAATTTGCATGCATAATGTTACATCAAGTTTTATTTGTTATTAGATGCAAAGTATTGAAGCAAAAAAGAGACAAAAATGTAGAGAAAATATTGCAATGATTGTTAACGTTTAAAGTGAGAACATTTGTCCCAAAATCTGCTGAAACTTAGTTGTCAGTATCACATGCGCATTTCACAATTCTTAAACTATGATTATCTACTTTTTAAGCTTTTGTTTATTAACTATCGTTATGGTCTATTTATAAATGAGGTAAAAAATGTGAAATTAGGTTTACAAGCAATTCAGTTTATAGAAATGTTCCAGGACAGCACCATAGGAGGTGGACTCTCCACCCTAATAGGGAAAGAGAACACAAAGAGGTGAAATAGTCTCTCCCCATTGAACGTCCTTTGTAATTTTATGGTGCCGAAAGAGCTAACATATGCACAAAAAATGTACTTGATGCTTCTAGAGTTCTTTTTTGAAAGGACAGTGTCAGACTCAACCCAAAAACTCCAAGGTAGAGCCAATCTTGGGAACAGGTTTTTTTTTTATTGTCCATTTGACCCCCAATCAAATAACAAAGAGAACATGTACAATCTTTTGAAATGAAAAGCCATCCTGACTTCCGGCTTTTGAGACTTTGTTCTTTCCAAGCTAGTCATAAGAAACATGACCATGGATTGTGATTGAAAATGATTAATATTAAATTTTTTTATTTTGAAACATGACCATGGATTGTGATTGAAAATGATTAATTTTAATTTTTTTTATTTTGATACAGATTTTTAACCCATTAGTGATCGAGTCTATTTTAGTCTAAATGGTCAAGTCCCATTTTTTTTTAAAAAATATGTCATGTATTACTTTATGTGGTAATAAATTTGGAAGGTTAAAATATATTACATAGTTCTCCGTGTTTGTGGGACAAGTGATGGTTGCACTTACAACACAATTTGCATGCATAATGTTACATCAAGTTTTATTTGTTATTAGATGCAAAGTATTGAAGCAAAAAAGAGACAAAAATGTAGAGAAAATATTGTAATGATTGTTAATGTTTAAAGTGAGAACATTTGTCCCAAAATCTGCTGAAACTTAGTTGTCAGTATCACATGCGCATTTCACAATTTTTAAACTATGATTACCTACTTTTTAAGCTTTTGTTTATTAACTATCATTATGGTCTATTTATAAATTAGGTAAAAAATGTGAAATTAGGTTTACAAGCAATTCAGTTTATAGAAATGTTCTAGGACAGCACCATAGGAGGTGGACTCTCCACCCTAATAGGGAAAGAGAACACAAAGAGGTGAAATAGTCTATCCCCATTGAACGTCCTTTGTAATTTTATGGTGCCGAAAGAGCTAACATATGCACAAAAAATGTACTTGATGCTTCTAGAGTTGTTTTTTGAAAGGACAGTATCAGACTCACCCCAAAAACTCCAAGGTAGAGCCAATCTTGGGAACAGGTTTTTTTTTTATTGTCCATTTGACCCCCAATCAAATCAATAAACAAAGAGAACATGTACAATCTTTTGAAATGAAAAGATGAGGTCAGAATGGGGATTCAAACGCAAGCCTAGACTACAACCAGAAAGTAGCACCTTAGACAGTTCAGCCATCCTGACTTCTGGCTTCTGAGACTTTGTTCTTTCCAAGCTAGTCATAAGAAACATGACCATAGATTGTGATTGAAAATGATTAATATTAAAAAATTTTTATTTTGATACATATTTTTAACCCATTAGTGATTGAGCGTATTTTAGTCTAAATGGTGAAGTCCGATTTTTTTAAAAAATATGTCATGTATTACTTTATGTGGTAATAAATTTGGAAGGTTAAAATATATTACATAGTTCTCCGTGTTTGTGGGACAAGTGATGATTGCACTTAAAACACAATTTGCATGCATAATGTTACATCAAGTTTTATTTATTATTAGATGCAAAGTATTGAAGCAAAAAAGAGACAAAAATTTAGAGAAAATATTTTAATTATTGTTAATGTTTAAAGTGAGAACATTTGTCCCAAAATCTGCTGAAACTTAGTTGTCTGTATCACATGCGCATTTCAGAACTACAAGCAGTTCAGTTTATAGAAATGTTCCAGGACAGCACCATTGGAGGTGGACTCTCCACCCTAATATGGAAAGAGAACACAAAGAAGTGAAATAGTCTCTCCCCATTGAGCGTCCTTTCTAATTTTATGGTGCCGAAAGAGCTAACATATGCACAAAAAATGTACTTGATGCTTCTAGATTTCTTTTTTGAAAGGACAGTATCAGGCTCACCCCAAAAACTCCAAGGTAGAGCCAATCTTGGGAACAGGTTTTTTTTTATTGTCTATTTGACCCCCAATCAAATCAATATACAAAGAGAACATGTACAATCTTTTGAAATGAAAAATGAGTTCAGAATGGGGATTCGAACCCAAGTCTAAATGGTAGACTACAACCAGGACGTAGCACCTTAGACCGTTCAGCCATCCTGACCTCTGGCTTCTGAGACTTCATTCTTTCCAAGCTAGTCATAGGAAACATGACCATGGATTGTGATTGAAAATGATTAATATTACATTTTTTTATTTTGATACAGATTTTTAACCCATTATTGATCGAGCCTATTTTAGTCTAAATGGTCAAGTCCCATTTTTTTTTTAAATATGTCATGTATTACTTTATGTGGTAATAAATTTGGAAGGTTAAAATATATTACATAGTTCTCCGTGTTTGTGGGACAAGTGATGGTTGCACTTAAAACACAATTTGCATGCATAATGTTACATCAAGTTTTATTTGTTATTAGATGCAAAGTATTGAAGCAAAAAAGAGACAAAAATTTAGAGAAAATATTTTAATTATTGTTAATGTTTAAAGTGAGAACATTTGTCCCAAAATCTGCTGAAACTTAGTTGTCTGTATCACATGCGCATTTCAGAACTATAGTTTGCAGGTGAAATTTGCAGAGTACCAAAGTACCAAAACAGCAGAAAACTCCCCCAATGTGACCCCATTTTCGAAATTACTTCTCACAATTAATTCATCAGTACCTGCAATTACTATTTTCGACCTGTAGGTGTTTTCACTCTGCAACATCCAGAATTGCAAATATTCCATTTTAGTGACCAGTTTGTGCATACGGAGACAAGCACCCCATACATTTTTAAGTGTGCTTTCCTCACTGGAGCAATGCAAAACACGAAGATGCTTTGTCATACTAATGAAGTAGAAACCTCTTATATTTAAAATGAAAGAAGAGGGGCCTGAATGGGCACTTGTGTTTGATGTCTTTTCAACTAATTTTCCAAAAAGCTTTGGCCCCAGCACATTTTTAAGGATATTTGTCTCAGTAATGCCACTGCATTTCAAAGTCAAACATACATGGCTGAAATCATTGAGCTAATGTCTGATTCATACTGCCTCTATCAGCTATCAGGTTACCTTTAAATCCTCGTAAAGCTAAGTGAAACTGAAATAAAAAATAGAGGAAAAAATTAAAAAATGTTAATGTGCTCAAATGGAAAAATTTCCTATTTCTAAAGTTTTTAACGTTTTATTTTCTGTGGATACCTAAGATATTTAGGGTTTTTACATTTCCTTTATCTTTAAATAATCAGTCCATGTGCTTTGTTTATTTTCTCCTTAAAATGTAAATGGTGAATAAAAAGGATGTTAATTGTGACTGGGACAGCTGATGGTTGCACTTGAAACACAATTTGCATGCATAATGTTACATCAAGTTTTATTTGTTAATAGATGCAAAGTATTGAAGCAAAAAAGAGACAAAAATGTAGAGAAAATATTGTAATGATTGTTAACGTTTAAAGTGAGAACATTTGTCCCAAAATCTGCTGAAACTTAGTTGTCAGTTTCACATGCGCATTTCACAATTCTTAAACAATGATTACCTACTTTTTAAGCTTTTATTTATTAACTATCGTTATGGTCTATTTATAAATGAGGTAAAAAATGTGAAATTAGGTTTACAAGCAATTCAGTTTATAGAAATGTTCCAGGACAGCACCATAGGAGGTGGACTCTCCACCCTAATAGGGAAAGAGAACACAAAGAGGTGAAATAGTCTCTCCCCATTGAACGTCCTTTGTAATTTTATGCTGCTGAAAGAGCTAACATATGCACAAAAAATGTACTTGATGCTTCTAGAGTTCTTTTTTGAAAGGACAGTATCAGACTCACCCCAAAAACTCCAAAGTAGAGCCAATCTTGGGAACAGGTTTTTTTTATTGTCCATTTGACCCCCAATCAAATCAATAAACAAAGAGAACATGTACATTCTTTTGAAATGAAAAATGAGGTCAGAATGGGGATTTTAACCCAAGCCTAGAGTGTAGACTACAACCAGAACGTAGCGCCTTAGACCATTCAGCCATCCTGACCTCTGGCTTCTGAGACTTAATTCTTTCCAAGCTAGTCATAGGAAACATGACCATGGATTGTGATTGAAAATGATTAATATTAAATTGTTTTATTTTGATACAGATTTTTAACCCATTAGTGATCGAGCCTATTTTAGTCTAAATGGTCAAGTCCCATTTTTTTTTTAAATATGTCATGTATTACTTTATGTGGTAATAAATTTGGAAGGTTAAAATATATTACATAGTTCTCCGTGTTTGTGGTACAAGTGATGGTTGCACTTAAAACACAATTTGCATGCATAATGTTACATCAAGTTTTATTTGTTATTAGATGCAAAGTATTGAAGCAAAAAAGAGACAAAAATTTAGAGAAAATATTTTAATTATTGTTAATGTTTAAAGTGAGAACATTTGTCCCAAAATCTGCTGAAACTTAGTTGTCTGTATCACATGCGCATTTCAGAACTATAGTTTGCGGGTGAAATTTGCAGAGTACCAAAGTACCAAAACAGCAGAAAACTCCCCCAATGTGACCCCATTTTCGAAATTACTTCTCACAATTAATTCATCAGTACCTGCAATTACTATTTTCGACCTGTAGGTGTTTTCACTCTGCAACATCCAGAATTGCAAATATCCCATTTTAGTGACCAGTTTGTGCATACGGAGACAAGCACCCCATACATTTTTAAGTGTGCTTTCCTCACTGGAGCAATGCAAAACACGAAGATGCTTTGTCATACTAATGAAGTAGAAACCTCTTATATTTAAAATGAAAGAAGAGGGGCCTGAATGGGCACTTGTGTTTGATGTCTTTTCAACTAATTTTCCAAAAAGCTTTGGCCCCAGCACATTTTTAAGGATATTTGTCTCAGTAATGCCACTGCATTTCAAAGTCAAACATACATGGCTGAAATCATTGAGCTAATGTCTGATTCATACTGCCTCTATCAGCTATCAGGTTACCTTTAAATCCTCGTAAAGCTAAGTGAAACTGAAATAAAAAATAGAGGAAAAAATTAAAAAATGTTAATGTGCTCAAATGGAAAAATTTCCTATTTCTAAAGTTTTTAACGTTTTATTTTCTGTGGATACCTAAGATATTTAGGGTTTTTACATTTCCTTTATCTTTAAATAATCAGTCCATGTGCTTTGTTTATTTTCTCCTTAAAATGTAAATGGTGAATAAAAAAGATGTTAATTGTGACTGGGACAGCTGATGGTTGCACTTGAAACACAATTTGCATGCATAATGTTACATCAAGTTTTATTTGTTAATAGATGCAAAGTATTGAAGCAAAAAAGAGACAAAAATGTAGAGAAAATATTGTAATGATTGTTAACGTTTAAAGTGAGAACATTTGTCCCAAAATCTGCTGAAACTTAGTTGTCAGTTTCACATGCGCATTTCACAATTCTTAAACAATGATTACCTACTTTTTAAGCTTTTATTTATTAACTATCGTTATGGTCTATTTATAAATGAGGTAAAAAATGTGAAATTAGGTTTACAAGCAATTCAGTTTATAGAAATGTTCCAGGACAGCACCATAGGAGGTGGACTCTCCACCCTAATAGGGAAAGAGAACACAAAGAGGTGAAATAGTCTCTCCCCATTGAACGTCCTTTGTAATTTTATGCTGCTGAAAGAGCTAACATATGCACAAAAAATGTACTTGATGCTTCTAGAGTTCTTTTTTGAAAGGACAGTATCAGACTCACCCCAAAAACTCCAAAGTAGAGCCAATCTTGGGAACAGGTTTTTTTTATTGTCCATTTGACCCCCAATCAAATCAATAAACAAAGAGAACATGTACATTCTTTTGAAATGAAAAATGAGGTCAGAATGGGGATTTGAACCCAAGCCTAGAGTGTAGACTACAACCAGAACGTAGCGCCTTAGACCATTCAGCCATCCTGAGCTCTGGCTTCTGAGACTTTATTCTTTCCAAGCTAGTCATAGGAAACATGACCATGGATTGTGATTGAAAATGATTAATATTAAATTTTTTTATTTTGATACAGATTTTTAACCCATTAGTGATCGAGCCTATTTTAGTCTAAATGGTCAAGTCCCATTTTTTTTTTAAATATGTCATGTATTACTTTATGTGGTAATAAATTTGGAAGGTTAAAATATATTACATAGTTCTCCGTGTTTGTGGTACAAGTGATGGTTGCACTTAAAACACAATTTGCATGCATAATGTTACATCAAGTTTTATTTGTTATTAGATGCAAAGTATTGAAGCAAAAAAGAGACAAAAATTTAGAGAAAATATTTTAATTATTGTTAATGTTTAAAGTGAGAACATTTGTCCCAAAATCTGCTGAAACTTAGTTGTCTGTATCACATGCGCATTTCAGAACTATAGTTTGCGGGTGAAATTTGCAGAGTACCAAAGTACCAAAACAGCAGAAAACTCCCCCAATGTGACCCCATTTTCGAAATTACTTCTCACAATTAATTCATCAGTACCTGCAATTACTATTTTCGACCTGTAGGTGTTTTCACTCTGCAACATCCAGAATTGCAAATATTCCATTTTAGTGACCAGTTTGTGCATACGGAGACAAGCACCCCATACATTTTTAAGTGTGCTTTCCTCACTGGAGCAATGCAAAACACGAAGATGCTTTGTCATACTAATGAAGTAGAAACCTCTTATATTTAAAATGAAAGAAGAGGGGCCTGAATGGGCACTTGTGTTTGATGTCTTTTCAACTAATTTTCCAAAAAGCTTTGGCCCCAGCACATTTTTAAGGATATTTGTCTCAGTAATGCCACTGCATTTCAAAGTCAAACATACATGGCTGAAATCATTGAGCTAATGTCTGATTCATACTGCCTCTATCAGCTATCAGGTTACCTTTAAATCCTCGTAAAGCTAAGTGAAACTGAAATAAAAAATAGAGGAAAAAATTAAAAAATGTTAATGTGCTCAAATGGAAAAATTTCCTATTTCTAAAGTTTTTAACGTTTTATTTTCTGTGGATACCTAAGATATTTAGGGTTTTTACATTTCCTTTATCTTTAAATAATCAGTCCATGTGCTTTGTTTATTTTCTCCTTAAAATGTAAGTGGTGAATAAAAAGGATGTTAATTGTGACTGTGTGGGACAGCTGATGGTTGCACTTGAAACACAATTTGCATGCATAATGTTACATCAAGTTTTATTTGTTAATAGATGCAAAGTATTGAAGCAAAAAAGAGACAAAAATGTAGAGAAAATATTGTAATGATTGTTAACGTTTAAAGTGAGAACATTTGTCCCAAAATCTGCTGAAACTTAGTTGTCAGTTTCACATGCGCATTTCACAATTCTTAAACAATGATTACCTACTTTTTAAGCTTTTATTTATTAACTATCGTTATGGTCTATTTATAAATGAGGTAAAAAATGTGAAATTAGGTTTACAAGCAATTCAGTTTATAGAAATGTTCCAGGACAGCACCATAGGAGGTGGACTCTCCACCCTAATAGGGAAAGAGAACACAAAGAGGTGAAATAGTCTCTCCCCATTGAACGTCCTTTGTAATTTTATGGTGCCGAAAGAGCTAACATATGCACAAAAAATGTACTTGATGCTTCTAGAGTTCTTTTTTGAAAGGACAGTATCAGACTCACCCCAAAAACTCCAAAGTAGAGCCAATCTTGGGAACAGGTTTTTTTTATTGTCCATTTGACCCCCAATCAAATCAATAAACAAAGAGAACATGTACATTCTTTTGAAATGAAAAATGAGGTCAGAATGGGGATTTGAACCCAAGCCTAGAGTGTAGACTACAACCAGAACGTAGCGCCTTAGACCATTCAGCCATCCTGACCTCTGGCTTCTGAGACTTAATTCTTTCCAAGCTAGTCATAGGAAACATGACCATGGATTGTGATTGAAAATGATTAATATTAAATTTTTTTATTTTGATACAGATTTTTAACCCATTAGTGATCGAGCCTATTTTAGTCTAAATGGTCAAGTCCCATTTTTTTTTTAAATATGTCATGTATTACTTTATGTGGTAATAAATTTGGAAGGTTAAAATATATTACATAGTTCTCCGTGTTTGTGGTACAAGTGATGGTTGCACTTAAAACACAATTTGCATGCATAATGTTACATCAAGTTTTATTTGTTATTAGATGCAAAGTATTGAAGCAAAAAAGAGACAAAAATTTAGAGAAAATATTTTAATTATTGTTAATGTTTAAAGTGAGAACATTTGTCCCAAAATCTGCTGAAACTTAGTTGTCTGTATCACATGCGCATTTCAGAACTATAGTTTGCGGGTGAAATTTGCAGAGTACCAAAACAGCAGAAAACTCCCCCAATGTGACCCCATTTTCGAAATTACTTCTCACAATTAATTCATCAGTACCTGCAATTACTATTTTCGACCTGTAGGTGTTTTCACTCTGCAACATCCAGAATTGCAAATATTCCATTTTAGTGACCAGTTTGTGCATACGGAGACAAGCACCCCATACATTTTTAAGTGTGCTTTCCTCACTGGAGCAATGCAAAACACGAAGATGCTTTGTCATACTAATGAAGTAGAAACCTCTTATATTTAAAATGAAAGAAGAGGGGCCTGAATGGGCACTTGTGTTTGATGTCTTTTCAACTAATTTTCCAAAAAGCTTTGGCCCCAGCACATTTTTAAGGATATTTGTCTCAGTAATGCCACTGCATTTCAAAGTCAAACATACATGGCTGAAATCATTGAGCTAATGTCTGATTCATACTGCCTCTATCAGCTATCAGGTTACCTTTAAATCCTCGTAAAGCTAAGTGAAACTGAAATAAAAAATAGAGGAAAAAATTAAAAAATGTTAATGTGCTCAAATGGAAAAATTTCCTATTTCTAAAGTTTTTAACGTTTTATTTTCTGTGGATACCTAAGATATTTAGGGTTTTTACATTTCCTTTATCTTTAAATAATCAGTCCATGTGCTTTGTTTATTTTCTCCTTAAAATGTAAATGGTGAATAAAAAGGATGTTAATTGTGACTGTGTGGGACAGCTGATGGTTGCACTTGAAACACAATTTGCATGCATAATGTTACATCAAGTTTTATTTGTTATTAGATGCAAAGTATTGAAGCAAAAAAGAGACAAAAATGTAGAGAAAATATTGTAATGATTGTTAACGTTTAAAGTGAGAATATTTGTCCCAAAATCTGCTGAAACTTAGTTGTCAGTTTCACATGCGCATTTCACAATTCTTAAACAATGATTACCTACTTTTTAAGCTTTTATTTATTAACTATCGTTATGGTCAATTTATAAATGAGGTAAAAAATGTGAAATTAGGTTTACAAGCAATTCAGTTTATAGAAATGTTCCAGGACAGCACCATAGGAGGTGGACTCTCCACCCTAATAGGGAAAGAGAACACAAAGAGGTGAAATAGTCTCTCCCCATTGAACGTCCTTTGTAATTTTATGGTGCCGAAAGAGCTAACATATGCACAAAAAATGTACTTGATGCTTCTAGAGTTCTTTTTTGAAAGGACAGTATCAGACTCACCCCAAAAACTTCAAAGTACAGCCAATCTTGGGAACAGGTTTTTTTTATTGTCCATTTGACCCCCAATCAAATCAATAAACAAAGAGAACATGTACATTCTTTTGAAATGAAAAATGAGGTCAGAATGGGGATTTGAAGCCAAGCCTAGAGTGTAGACTACAACCAGAACGTAGCACCTTAGACCATTCAGCCATCCTGACCTCTGGCTTCTGAGTCTTAATTCTTTCCAAGCTAGTCATAGGAAACATGACCATGGATTGTGATTGAAAATGATTAATATTAAATTTTTTTATTTTGATACAGATTTTTAACCCATTAGTGATCGAGCCTATTTTAGTCTAAATGGTCAAGTCCCATTTTTTTTTTAAATATGTCATGTATTACTTTATGTGGTAATAAATTTGGAAGGTTAAAATATATTACATAGTTCTCCGTGTTTGTGGGACAAGTGATGGTTGCACTTAAAACACAATTTGCATGCTAATGTTACATCAAGTTTTATTTGTTATTAGATGCAAAGTATTGAAGCAAAAAAGAGACAAAAATTTAGAGAAAATATTTTAATTATTGTTAATGTTTAAAGTGAGAACATTTGTCCCAAAATCTGCTGAAACTTAGTTGTCTGTATCACATGCGCATTTCAGAACTATAGTTTGCGGGTGAAATTTGCAGAGTACCAAAGTACCAAAACAGCAGAAAACTCCCCCAATGTGACCCCATTTTCGAAATTACTTCTCACAATTAATTCATCAGTACCTGCAATTACTATTTTCGACCTGTAGGTGTTTTCACTCTGCAACATCCAGAATTGCAAATATTCCATTTTAGTGACCAGTTTGTGCATACGGAGACAAGCACCCCATACATTTTTAAGTGTGCTTTCCTCACTGGAGCAATGCAAAACACGAAGATGCTTTGTCATACTAATGAAGTAGAAACCTCTTATATTTAAAATGAAAGAAGAGGGGCCTGAATGGGCACTTGTGTTTGATGTCTTTTCAACTAATTTTCCAAAAAGCTTTGGCCCCAGCACATTTTTAAGGATATTTGTCTCAGTAATGCCACTGCATTTCAAAGTCAAACATACATGGCTGAAATCATTGAGCTAATGTCTGATTCATACTGCCTCTATCAGCTATCAGGTTACCTTTAAATCCTCGTAAAGCTAAGTGAAACTGAAATAAAAAATAGAGGAAAAAATTAAAAAATGTTAATGTGCTCAAATGGAAAAATTTCCTATTTCTAAAGTTTTTAACGTTTTATTTTCTGTGGATACCTAAGATATTTAGGGTTTTTACATTTCCTTTATCTTTAAATAATCAGTCCATGTGCTTTGTTTATTTTCTCCTTAAAATGTAAGTGGTGAATAAAAAGGATGTTAATTGTGACTGTGTGGGACAGCTGATGGTTGCACTTGAAACACAATTTGCATGCATAATGTTACATCAAGTTTTATTTGTTAATAGATGCAAAGTATTGAAGCAAAAAAGAGACAAAAATGTAGAGAAAATATTGTAATGATTGTTAACGTTTAAAGTGAGAACATTTGTCCCAAAATCTGCTGAAACTTAGTTGTCAGTTTCACATGCGCATTTCACAATTCTTAAACAATGATTACCTACTTTTTAAGCTTTTATTTATTAACTATCGTTATGGTCTATTTATAAATGAGGTAAAAAATGTGAAATTAGGTTTACAAGCAATTCAGTTTATAGAAATGTTCCAGGACAGCACCATAGGAGGTGGACTCTCCACCCTAATAGGGAAAGAGAACACAAAGAGGTGAAATAGTCTCTCCCCATTGAACGTCCTTTGTAATTTTATGGTGCCGAAAGAGCTAACATATGCACAAAAAATGTACTTGATGCTTCTAGAGTTCTTTTTTGAAAGGACAGTATCAGACTCACCCCAAAAACTCCAAAGTAGAGCCAATCTTGGGAACAGGTTTTTTTTATTGTCCATTTGACCCCCAATCAAATCAATAAACAAAGAGAACATGTACATTCTTTTGAAATGAAAAATGAGGTCAGAATGGGGATTTGAACCCAAGCCTAGAGTGTAGACTACAACCAGAACGTAGCGCCTTAGACCATTCAGCCATCCTGACCTCTGGCTTCTGAGACTTAATTCTTTCCAAGCTAGTCATAGGAAACATGACCATGGATTGTGATTGAAAATGATTAATATTAAATTTTTTTATTTTGATACAGATTTTTAACCCATTAGTGATCGAGCCTATTTTAGTCTAAATGGTCAAGTCCCATTTTTTTTTTAAATATGTCATGTATTACTTTATGTGGTAATAAATTTGGAAGGTTAAAATATATTACATAGTTCTCCGTGTTTGTGGTACAAGTGATGGTTGCACTTAAAACACAATTTGCATGCATAATGTTACATCAAGTTTTATTTGTTATTAGATGCAAAGTATTGAAGCAAAAAAGAGACAAAAATTTAGAGAAAATATTTTAATTATTGTTAATGTTTAAAGTGAGAACATTTGTCCCAAAATCTGCTGAAACTTAGTTGTCTGTATCACATGCGCATTTCAGAACTATAGTTTGCGGGTGAAATTTGCAGAGTACCAAAACAGCAGAAAACTCCCCCAATGTGACCCCATTTTCGAAATTACTTCTCACAATTAATTCATCAGTACCTGCAATTACTATTTTCGACCTGTAGGTGTTTTCACTCTGCAACATCCAGAATTGCAAATATTCCATTTTAGTGACCAGTTTGTGCATACGGAGACAAGCACCCCATACATTTTTAAGTGTGCTTTCCTCACTGGAGCAATGCAAAACACGAAGATGCTTTGTCATACTAATGAAGTAGAAACCTCTTATATTTAAAATGAAAGAAGAGGGGCCTGAATGGGCACTTGTGTTTGATGTCTTTTCAACTAATTTTCCAAAAAGCTTTGGCCCCAGCACATTTTTAAGGATATTTGTCTCAGTAATGCCACTGCATTTCAAAGTCAAACATACATGGCTGAAATCATTGAGCTAATGTCTGATTCATACTGCCTCTATCAGCTATCAGGTTACCTTTAAATCCTCGTAAAGCTAAGTGAAACTGAAATAAAAAATAGAGGAAAAAATTAAAAAATGTTAATGTGCTCAAATGGAAAAATTTCCTATTTCTAAAGTTTTTAACGTTTTATTTTCTGTGGATACCTAAGATATTTAGGGTTTTTACATTTCCTTTATCTTTAAATAATCAGTCCATGTGCTTTGTTTATTTTCTCCTTAAAATGTAAATGGTGAATAAAAAGGATGTTAATTGTGACTGTGTGGGACAGCTGATGGTTGCACTTGAAACACAATTTGCATGCATAATGTTACATCAAGTTTTATTTGTTATTAGATGCAAAGTATTGAAGCAAAAAAGAGACAAAAATGTAGAGAAAATATTGTAATGATTGTTAACGTTTAAAGTGAGAATATTTGTCCCAAAATCTGCTGAAACTTAGTTGTCAGTTTCACATGCGCATTTCACAATTCTTAAACAATGATTACCTACTTTTTAAGCTTTTATTTATTAACTATCGTTATGGTCAATTTATAAATGAGGTAAAAAATGTGAAATTAGGTTTACAAGCAATTCAGTTTATAGAAATGTTCCAGGACAGCACCATAGGAGGTGGACTCTCCACCCTAATAGGGAAAGAGAACACAAAGAGGTGAAATAGTCTCTCCCCATTGAACGTCCTTTGTAATTTTATGGTGCCGAAAGAGCTAACATATGCACAAAAAATGTACTTGATGCTTCTAGAGTTCTTTTTTGAAAGGACAGTATCAGACTCACCCCAAAAACTTCAAAGTACAGCCAATCTTGGGAACAGGTTTTTTTTATTGTCCATTTGACCCCCAATCAAATCAATAAACAAAGAGAACATGTACATTCTTTTGAAATGAAAAATGAGGTCAGAATGGGGATTTGAAGCCAAGCCTAGAGTGTAGACTACAACCAGAACGTAGCACCTTAGACCATTCAGCCATCCTGACCTCTGGCTTCTGAGTCTTAATTCTTTCCAAGCTAGTCATAGGAAACATGACCATGGATTGTGATTGAAAATGATTAATATTAAATTTTTTTATTTTGATACAGATTTTTAACCCATTAGTGATCGAGCCTATTTTAGTCTAAATGGTCAAGTCCCATTTTTTTTTTAAATATGTCATGTATTACTTTATGTGGTAATAAATTTGGAAGGTTAAAATATATTACATAGTTCTCCGTGTTTGTGGGACAAGTGATGGTTGCACTTAAAACACAATTTGCATGCTAATGTTACATCAAGTTTTATTTGTTATTAGATGCAAAGTATTGAAGCAAAAAAGAGACAAAAATTTAGAGAAAATATTTTAATTATTGTTAATGTTTAAAGTGAGAACATTTGTCCCAAAATCTGCTGAAACTTAGTTGTCTGTATCACATGCGCATTTCAGAACTATAGTTTGCGGGTGAAATTTGCAGAGTACCAAAGTACCAAAACAGCAGAAAACTCCCCCAATGTGACCCCATTTTCGAAATTACTTCTCACAATTAATTCATCAGTACCTGCAATTACTATTTTCGACCTGTAGGTGTTTTCACTCTGCAACATCCAGAATTGCAAATATTCCATTTTAGTGACCAGTTTGTGCATACGGAGACAAGCACCCCATACATTTTTAAGTGTGCTTTCCTCACTGGAGCAATGCAAAACACGAAGATGCTTTGTCATACTAATGAAGTAGAAACCTCTTATATTTAAAATGAAAGAAGAGGGGCCTGAATGGGCACTTGTGTTTGATGTCTTTTCAACTAATTTTCCAAAAAGCTTTGGCCCCAGCACATTTTTAAGGATATTTGTCTCAGTAATGCCACTGCATTTCAAAGTCAAACATACATGGCTGAAATCATTGAGCTAATGTCTGATTCATACTGCCTCTATCAGCTATCAGGTTACCTTTAAATCCTCGTAAAGCTAAGTGAAACTGAAATAAAAAATAGAGGAAAAAATTAAAAAATGTTAATGTGCTCAAATGGAAAAATTTCCTATTTCTAAAGTTTTTAACGTTTTATTTTCTGTGGATACCTAAGATATTTAGGGTTTTTACATTTCCTTTATCTTTAAATAATCAGTCCATGTGCTTTGTTTATTTTCTCCTTAAAATGTAAATGGTGAATAAAAAGGATGTTAATTGTGACTGTGTGGGACAGCTGATGGTTGCACTTGAAACACAATTTGCATGCATAATGTTACATCAAGTTTTATTTGTTATTAGATGCAAAGTATTGAAGCAAAAAAGAGACAAAAATGTAGAGAAAATATTGTAATGATTGTTAACGTTTAAAGTGAGAACATTTGTCCCAAAATCTGCTGAAACTTAGTTGTCAGTTTCACATGCGCATTTCACAATTCTTAAACAATGATTACCTACTTTTTAAGCTTTTATTTATTAACTATCGTTATGGTCTATTTATAAATGAGGTAAAAAATGTGAAATTAGGTTTACAAGCAATTCAGTTTATAGAAATGTTCCAGGACAGCACCATAGGAGGTGGACTCTCCACCCTAATAGGGAAAGAGAACACAAAGAGGTGAAATAGTCTCTCCCCATTGAACGTCCTTTGTAATTTTATGGTGCCGAAAGAGCTAACATATGCACAAAAAATGTACTTGATGCTTCTAGAGTTCTTTTTTGAAAGAACTGTATCAGACTCACCCCAAAAACTTCAAAGTAGAGCCAATCTTGGGAACAGGTTTTTTTTATTGTCCATTTGACCCCCAATCAAATCAATAAACAAAGAGAACATGTACATTCTTTTGAAATGAAAAATGAGGTCAGAATGGGGATTTGAACCCAAGCCTAGAGTGTAAACTACAACCAGAACGTAGCACCTTAGACCATTCAGCCATCCTGACCTCTGGCTTCTGAGTCTTAATTCTTTCCAAGCTAGTCATAGGAAACATGACCATGGATTGTGATTGAAAATGATTAATATTAAATTTTTTTATTTTGATACAGATTTTTAACCCATTAGTGATCGAGCCTATTTTAGTCTAAATGGTCAAGTCCCATTTTTTTTTAAATATGTCATGTATTACTTTATGTGGTAATAAATTTGGAAGGTTAAAATATATTACATAGTTCTCCGTGTTTGTGGGACAAGTGATGGTTGCACTTAAAACACAATTTGCATGCTAATGTTACATCAAGTTTTATTTGTTATTAGATGCAAAGTATTGAAGCAAAAAAGAGACAAAAATTTAGAGAAAATATTTTAATTATTGTTAATGTTTAAAGTGAGAACATTTGTCCCAAAATCTGCTGAAACTTAGTTGTCTGTATCACATGCGCATTTCAGAACTATAGTTTGCGGGTGAAATTTGCAGAGTACCAAAACAGCAGAAAACTCCCCCAATGTGACCCCATTTTCGAAATTACTTCTCACAATTAATTCATCAGTACCTGCAATTACTATTTTCGACCTGTAGGTGTTTTCACTCTGCAACATCCAGAATTGCAAATATTCCATTTTAGTGACCAGTTTGTGCATACGGAGACAAGCACCCCATACATTTTTAAGTGTGCTTTCCTCACTGGAGCAATGCAAAACACGAAGATGCTTTGTCATACTAATGAAGTAGAAACCTCTTATATTTAAAATGAAAGAAGAGGGGCCTGAATGGGCACTTGTGTTTGATGTCTTTTCAACTAATTTTCCAAAAAGCTTTGGCCCCAGCACATTTTTAAGGATATTTGTCTCAGTAATGCCACTGCATTTCAAAGTCAAACATACATGGCTGAAATCATTGAGCTAATGTCTGATTCATACTGCCTCTATCAGCTATCAGGTTACCTTTAAATCCTCGTAAAGCTAAGTGAAACTGAAATAAAAAATAGAGGAAAAAATTAAAAAATGTTAATGTGCTCAAATGGAAAAATTTCCTATTTCTAAAGTTTTAAACGTTTTATTTTCTGTGGATACCTAAGATATTTAGGGTTTTTACATTTCCTGTATCTTTAAATAATCAGTCCATGTGCTTTGTTTATTTTCTCCTTAAAATGTAAATGGTGAATAAAAAGGATGTTAATTGTGACTGTGTGGGACAGCTGATGGTTGCACTTGAAACACAATTTGCATGCATAATGTTACATCAAGTTTTATTTGTTATTAGATGCAAAGTATTGAAGCAAAAAAGAGACAAAAATGTAGAGAAAATATTGTAATGATTGTTAACGTTTAAAGTGAGAACATTTGTCCCAAAATCTGCTGAAACTTAGTTGTCAGTTTCACATGCGCATTTCACAATTCTTAAACAATGATTACCTACTTTTTAAGCTTTTATTTATTAACTATCGTTATGGTCAATTTATAAATGAGGTAAAAAATGTGAAATTAGGTTTACAAGCAATTCAGTTTATAGAAATGTTCCAGGACAGCACCATAGGAGGTGGACTCTCCACCCTAATAGGGAAAGAGAACACAAAGAGGTGAAATAGTCTCTCCCCATTGAACGTCCTTTGTAATTTTATGGTGCCGAAAGAGCTAACATATGCACAAAAAATGTACTTGATGCTTCTAGAGTTCTTTTTTGAAAGGACAGTATCAGACTCACCCCAAAAACTCCAAAGTAGAGCCAATCTTGGGAACAGGTTTTTTTTATTGTCCATTTGACCCCCAATCAAATCAATAAACAAAGAGAACATGTACATTCTTTTGAAATGAAAAATGAGGTCAGAATGGGGATTTGAACCCAAGCCTAGAGTGTAGACTACAACCAGAACGTAGCGCCTTAGACCATTCAGCCATCCTGATCTTTGGCTTCTGAGACTTAATTCTATCCAAGCTAGTCATAGGAAACATGACCATGGATTGTGATTGAAAATGATTAATATTAAATTTTTTTATTTTGATACAGATTTTTAACCCATTAGTGATCGAGCCTATTTTAGTCTAAATGGTCAAGTCCCATTTTTTTTTTAAATATGTCATGTATTACTTTATGTGGTAATAAATTTGGAAGGTTAAAATATATTACATAGTTCTCCGTGTTTGTGGTACAAGTGATGGTTGCACTTAAAACACAATTTGCATGCATAATGTTACATCAAGTTTTATTTGTTATTAGATGCAAAGTATTGAAGCAAAAAAGAGACAAAAATTTAGAGAAAATATTTTAATTATTGTTAATGTTTAAAGTGAGAACATTTGTCCCAAAATCTGCTGAAACTTAGTTGTCTGTATCACATGCGCATTTCAGAACTATAGTTTGCGGGTGAAATTTGCAGAGTACCAAAGTACCAAAACAGCAGAAAACTCCCCCAATGTGACCCCATTTTCGAAATTACTTCTCACAATTAATTCATCAGTACCTGCAATTACTATTTTCGACCTGTAGGTGTTTTCACTCTGCAACATCCAGAATTGCAAATATTCCATTTTAGTGACCAGTTTGTGCATACGGAGACAAGCACCCCATACATTTTTAAGTGTGCTTTCCTCACTGGAGCAATGCAAAACACGAAGATGCTTTGTCATACTAATGAAGTAGAAACCTCTTATATTTAAAATGAAAGAAGAGGGGCCTGAATGGGCACTTGTGTTTGATGTCTTTTCAACTAATTTTCCAAAAAGCTTTGGCCCCAGCACATTTTTAAGGATATTTATCTCAGTAATGCCACTGCATTTCAAAGTCAAACATACATGGCTGAAATCATTGAGCTAATGTCTGATTCATACTGCCTCTATCAGCTATCAGGTTACCTTTAAATCCTCGTAAAGCTAAGTGAAACTGAAATAAAAAATAGAGGAAAAAATTAAAAAATGTTAATGTGCTCAAATGGAAAAATTTCCTATTTCTAAAGTTTTTAACGTTTTATTTTCTGTGGATACCTAAGATATTTAGGGTTTTTACATTTCCTTTATCTTTAAATAATCAGTCCATGTGCTTTGTTTATTTTCTCCTTAAAATGTAAATGGTGAATAAAAAGGATGTTAATTGTGACTGTGTGGGACAGCTGATGGTTGCACTTGAAACACAATTTGCATGCATAATGTTACATCAAGTTTTATTTGTTATTAGATGCAAAGTATTGAAGCAAAAAAGAGACAAAAATGTAGAGAAAATATTGTAATGATTGTTAACGTTTAAAGTGAGAACATTTGTCCCAAAATCTGCTGAAACTTAGTTGTCAGTTTCACATGCGCATTTCACAATTCTTAAACAATGATTACCTACTTTTTAAGCTTTTATTTATTAACTATCGTTATGGTCAATTTATAAATGAGGTAAAAAATGTGAAATTAGGTTTACAAGCAATTCAGTTTATAGAAATGTTCCAGGACAGCACCATAGGAGGTGGACTCTCCACCCTAATAGGGAAAGAGAACACAAAGAGGTGAAATAGTCTCTCCCCATTGAACGTCCTTTGTAATTTTATGGTGCCGAAAGAGCTAACATATGCACAAAAAATGTGCTTGATGCTTCTAGAGTTCTTTTTTGAAAGGACAGTATCAGACTCACCCCAAAAACTTCAAAGTACAGCCAATCTTGGGAACAGGTTTTTTTTATTGTCCGTTTCACCCCCAATCAAATCAATAAACAAAGAGAACATGTACATTCTTTTGAAATGAAAAATGAGGTCAGAATGGGGATTTGAACCCAAGCCTAGAGTGTAGACTACAACCAGAACGTAGCACCTTAGACCATTCAGCCATCCTGACCTCTGGCTTCTGAGTCTTAATTCTTTCCAAGCTAGTCATAGGAAACATGACCATGGATTGTGATTGAAAATGATTAATATTAATTTTTTTTATTTTGATACAAATTTTTAACCCATTAGTGATCGAGCCTATTTTAGTCTAAATGGTCAAGTCCCATTTTTTTTTTAAATATGTCATGTATTACTTTATGTGGTAATAAATTTGGAAGGTTAAAATATATTACATAGTTCTCCGTGTTTGTGGGACAAGTGATGGTTGCACTTAAAACACAATTTGCATGCTAATGTTACATCAAGTTTTATTTGTTATTAGATGCAAAGTATTGAAGCAAAAAAGAGACAAAAATTTAGAGAAAATATTTTAATTATTGTTAATGTTTAAAGTGAGAACATTTGTCCCAAAATCTGCTGAAACTTAGTTGTCTGTATCACATGCGCATTTCAGAACTATAGTTTGCGGGTGAAATTTGCAGAGTACCAAAGTACCAAAACAGCAGAAAACTCCCCCAATGTGACCCCATTTTCGAAATTACTTCTCACAATTAATTCATCAGTACCTGCAATTACTATTTTCGACCTGTAGGTGTTTTCACTCTGCAACATCCAGAATTGCAAATATTCCATTTTAGTGACCAGTTTGTGCATACGGAGACAAGCACCCCATACATTTTTAAGTGTGCTTTCCTCACTGGAGCAATGCAAAACACGAAGATGCTTTGTCATACTAATGAAGTAGAAACCTCTTATATTTAAAATGAAAGAAGAGGGGCCTGAATGGGCACTTGTGTTTGATGTCTTTTCAACTAATTTTCCAAAAAGCTTTGGCCCCAGCACATTTTTAAGGATATTTGTCTCAGTAATGCCACTGCATTTCAAAGTCAAACATACATGGCTGAAATCATTGAGCTAATGTCTGATTCATACTGCCTCTATCAGCTATCAGGTTACCTTTAAATCCTCGTAAAGCTAAGTGAAACTGAAATAAAAAATAGAGGAAAAAATTAAAAAATGTTAATGTGCTCAAATGGAAAAATTTCCTATTTCTAAAGTTTTTAACGTTTTATTTTCTGTGGATACCTAAGATATTTAGGGTTTTTACATTTCCTGTATTTTTAAATAATCAGTCCATGTGCTTTGTTTATTTTCTCCTTAAAATGTAAATGGTGAATAAAAAGGATGTTAATTGTGACTGTGTGGGACAGCTGATGGTTGCACTTGAAACACAATTTGCATGCATAATGTTACATCAAGTTTTATTTGTTATTAGATGCAAAGTATTGAAGCAAAAAAGAGACAAAAATGTAGAGAAAATATTGTAATGATTGTTAACGTTTAAAGTGAGAACATTTGTCCCAAAATCTGCTGAAACTTAGTTGTCAGTTTCACATGCGCATTTCACAATTCTTAAACAATGATTACCTACTTTTTAAGCTTTTATTTATTAACTATCGTTATGGTCTATTTATAAATGAGGTAAAAAATGTGAAATTAGGTTTACAAGCAATTCAGTTTATAGAAATGTTCCAGGACAGCACCATAGGAGGTGGACTCTCCACCCTAATAGGGAAAGAGAACACAAAGAGGTGAAATAGTCTCTCCCCATTGAACGTCCTTTGTAATTTTATGGTGCCGAAAGAGCTAACATATGCACAAAAAATGTACTTGATGCTTCTAGAGTTCTTTTTTGAAAGGACAGTATCAGACTCACCCCAAAAACTTCAAAGTAGAGCCAATCTTGGGAACAGGTTTTTTTTATTGTCCATTTGACCCCCAATCAAATCAATAAACAAAGAGAACATGTACATGTTACAACTACAACCAGAACGTAGCACCTTAGACCATTCAGCCATCCTGACCTCTGGCTTCTGAGTCTTAATTCTTTCCAAGCTAGTCATAGGAAACATGACCATGGATTGTGATTGAAAATGATTAATATTAAATTTTTTTATTTTGATACAGATTTTTAACCCATTAGTGATCGAGCCTATTTTAGTCTAAATGGTCAAGTCCCATTTTTTTTTTAAATATGTCATGTATTACTTTATGTGGTAATAAATTTGGAAGGTTAAAATATATTACATAGTTCTCCGTGTTTGTGGGACAAGTGATGGTTGCACTTAAAACACAATTTGCATGCTAATGTTACATCAAGTTTTATTTGTTATTAGATGCAAAGTATTGAAGCAAAAAAGAGACAAAAATTTAGAGAAAATATTTTAATTATTGTTAATGTTTAAAGTGAGAACATTTGTCCCAAAATCTGCTGAAACTTAGTTGTCTGTATCACATGCGCATTTCAGAACTATAGTTTGCGGGTGAAATTTGCAGAGTACCAAAGTACCAAAACAGCAGAAAACTCCCCCAATGTGACCCCATTTTCGAAATTACTTCTCACAATTAATTCATCAGTACCTGCAATTACTATTTTCGACCTGTAGGTGTTTTCACTCTGCAACATCCAGAATTGCAAATATTCCATTTTAGTGACCAGTTTGTGCATACGGAGACAAGCACCCCATACATTTTTAAGTGTGCTTTCCTCACTGGAGCAATGCAAAACACGAAGATGCTTTGTCATACTAATGAAGTAGAAACCTCTTATATTTAAAATGAAAGAAGAGGGGCCTGAATGGGCACTTGTGTTTGATGTCTTTTCAACTAATTTTCCAAAAAGCTTTGGCCCCAGCACATTTTTAAGGATATTTGTCTCAGTAATGCCACTGCATTTCAAAGTCAAACATACATGGCTGAAATCATTGAGCTAATGTCTGATTCATACTGCCTCTATCAGCTATCAGGTTACCTTTAAATCCTCGTAAAGCTAAGTGAAACTGAAATAAAAAATAGAGGAAAAAATTAAAAAATGTTAATGTGCTCAAATGGAAAAATTTCCTATTTCTAAAGTTTTTAACGTTTTATTTTCTGTGGATACCTAAGATATTTAGGGTTTTTACATTTCCTGTATCTTTAAATAATCAGTCCATGTGCTTTGTTTATTTTCTCCTTAAAATGTAAATGGTGAATAAAAAGGATGTTAATTGTGACTGTGTGGGACAGCTGATGGTTGCACTTGAAACACAATTTGCATGCATAATGTTACATCAAGTTTTATTTGTTATTAGATGCAAAGTATTGAAGCAAAAAAGAGACAAAAATGTAGAGAAAATATTGTAATGATTGTTAACGTTTAAAGTGAGAACATTTGTCCCAAAATCTGCTGAAACTTAGTTGTCAGTTTCACATGCGCATTTCACAATTCTTAAACAATGATTACCTACTTTTTAAGCTTTTATTTATTAACTATCGTTATGGTCAATTTATAAATGAGGTAAAAAATGTGAAATTAGGTTTACAAGCAATTCAGTTTATAGAAATGTTCCAGGACAGCACCATAGGAGGTGGACTCTCCACCCTAATAGGGAAAGAGAACACAAAGAGGTGAAATAGTCTCTCCCCATTGAACGTCCTTTGTAATTTTATGGTGCCGAAAGAGCTAACATATGCACAAAAAATGTACTTGATGCTTCTAGAGTTCTTTTTTGAAAGGACAGTATCAGACTCACCCCAAAAACTCCAAAGTAGAGCCAATCTTGGGAACAGGTTTTTTTTATTGTCCATTTGACCCCCAATCAAATCAATAAACAAAGAGAACATGTACATTCTTTTGAAATGAAAAATGAGGTCAGAATGGGGATTTGAACCCAAGCCTAGAGTATAGACTACAACCAGAACGTAGCGCCTTAGACCATTCAGCCATCCTGATCTTTGGCTTCTGAGACTTAATTCTTTCCAAGCTAGTCATAGGAAACATGACCATGGATTGTGATTGAAAATGATTAATATTAAATTTTTTTATTTTGATACAGATTTTTAACCCATTAGTGATCGAGCCTATTTTAGTCTAAATGGTCAAGTCCCATTTTTTTTTTAAATATGTCATGTATTTCTTTATGTGGTAATAAATTTGGAAGGTTAAAATATATTACATAGTTCTCCGTGTTTGTGGTACAAGTGATGGTTGCACTTAAAACACAATTTGCATGCATAATGTTACATCAAGTTTTATTTGTTATTAGATGCAAAGTATTGAAGCAAAAAAGAGACAAAAATTTAGAGAAAATATTTTAATTATTGTTAATGTTTAAAGTGAGAACATTTGTCCCAAAATCTGCTGAAACTTAGTTGTCTGTATCACATGCGCATTTCAGAACTATAGTTTGCGGGTGAAATTTGCAGAGTACCAAAGTACCAAAACAGCAGAAAACTCCCCCAATGTGACCCCATTTTCGAAATTACTTCTCACAATTAATTCATCAGTACCTGCAATTACTATTTTCGACCTGTAGGTGTTTTCACTCTGCAACATCCAGAATTGCAAATATTCCATTTTAGTGACCAGTTTGTGCATACGGAGACAAGCACCCCATACATTTTTAAGTGTGCTTTCCTCACTGGAGCAATGCAAAACACGAAGATGCTTTGTCATACTAATGAAGTAGAAACCTCTTATATTTAAAATGAAAGAAGAGGGGCCTGAATGGGCACTTGTGTTTGATGTCTTTTCAACTAATTTTCCAAAAAGCTTTGGCCCCAGCACATTTTTAAGGATATTTGTCTCAGTAATGCCACTGCATTTCAAAGTCAAACATACATGGCTGAAATCATTGAGCTAATGTCTGATTCATACTGCCTCTATCAGCTATCAGGTTACCTTTAAATCCTCGTAAAGCTAAGTGAAACTGAAATAAAAAATAGAGGAAAAAATTAAAAAATGTTAATGTGCTCAAATGGAAAAATTTCCTATTTCTAAAGTTTTTAACGTTTTATTTTCTGTGGATACCTAAGATATTTAGGGTTTTTACATTTCCTTTATCTTTAAATAATCAGTCCATGTGCTTTGTTTATTTTCTCCTTAAAATGTAAATGGTGAATAAAAAGGATGTTAATTGTGACTGTGTGGGACAGCTGATGGTTGCACTTGAAACACAATTTGCATGCATAATGTTACATCAAGTTTTATTTGTTATTAGATGCAAAGTATTGAAGCAAAAAAGAGACAAAAAAGTAGAGAAAATATTGTAATGATTGTTAACGTTTAAAGTGAGAACATTTGTCCCAAAATCTGCTGAAACTTAGTTGTCAGTTTCACATGCGCATTTCACAATTCTTAAACAATGATTACCTACTTTTTAAGCTTTTATTTATTAACTATCGTTATGGTCTATTTATAAATGAGGTAAAAAATGTGAAATTAGGTTTACAAGCAATTCAGTTTATAGAAATGTTCCAGGACAGCACCATAGGAGGTGGACTCTCCACCCTAATAGGGAAAGAGAACACAAAGAGGTGAAATAGTCTCTCCCCATTGAACGTCCTTTGTAATTTTATGGTGCCGAAGAGCTAACATATGCACAAAAAATGTACTTGATGCTTCTAGAGTTCTTTTTTGAAAGGACAGTATCAGACTCACCCCAAAAACTCCAAAGTAGAGCCAATCTTGGGAACAGGTTTTTTTTATTGTCCATTTGACCCCCAATCAAATCAATAAACAAAGAGAACATGTACATTCTTTTGAAATGAAAAATGAGGTCAGAATGGGGATTTGAACCCAAGCCTAGAGTGTAGACTACAACCAGAACGTAGCGCCTTAGACCATTCAGCCATCCTGACCTCTGGCTTCTGAGACTTAATTCTTTCCAAGCTAGTCATAGGAAACATGACCATGGATTGTGATTGAAAATGATTAATATTAAATTTTTTTATTTTGATACAGATTTTTAACCCATTAGTGATCGAGCCTATTTTAGTCTAAATGGTCAAGTCCCATTTTTTTTTAAATATGTCATGTATTACTTTATGTGGTAATAAATTTGGAAGGTTAAAATATATTACATAGTTCTCCGTGTTTGTGGTACAAGTGATGGTTGCACTTAAAACACAATTTGCATGCATAATGTTACATCAAGTTTTATTTGTTATTAGATGCAAAGTATTGAAGCAAAAAAGAGACAAAAATTTAGAGAAAATATTTTAATTATTGTTAATGTTTAAAGTGAGAACATTTGTCCCAAAATCTGCTGAAACTTAGTTGTCTGTATCACATGCGCATTTCAGAACTATAGTTTGCGGGTGAAATTTGCAGAGTACCAAAGTACCAAAACAGCAGAAAACTCCCCCAATGTGACCCCATTTTCGAAATTACTTCTCACAATTAATTCATCAGTACCTGCAATTACTATTTTCGACCTGTAGGTGTTTTCACTCTGCAACATCCAGAATTGCAAATATTCCATTTTAGTGACCAGTTTGTGCATACGGAGACAAGCACCCCATACATTTTTAAGTGTGCTTTCCTCACTGGAGCAATGCAAAACACGAAGATGCTTTGTCATACTAATGAAGTAGAAACCTCTTATATTTAAAATGAAAGAAGAGGGGCCTGAATGGGCACTTGTGTTTGATGTCTTTTCAACTAATTTTCCAAAAAGCTTTGGCCCCAGCACATTTTTAAGGATATTTGTCTCAGTAATGCCACTGCATTTCAAAGTCAAACATACATGGCTGAAATCATTGAGCTAATGTCTGATTCATACTGCCTCTATCAGCTATCAGGTTACCTTTAAATCCTCGTAAAGCTAAGTGAAACTGAAATAAAAAATAGAGGAAAAAATTAAAAAATGTTAATGTGCTCAAATGGAAAAATTTCCTATTTCTAAAGTTTTTAACGTTTTATTTTCTGTGGATACCTAAGATATTTAGGGTTTTTACATTTCCTTTATCTTTAAATAATCAGTCCATGTGCTTTGTTTATTTTCTCCTTAAAATGTAAATGGTGAATAAAAAGGATGTTAATTGTGACTGTGTGGGACAGCTGATGGTTGCACTTGAAACACAATTTGCATGCATAATGTTACATCAAGTTTTATTTGTTATTAGATGCAAAGTATTGAAGCAAAAAAGAGACAAAAATGTAGAGAAAATATTGTAATGATTGTTAACGTTTAAAGTGAGAACATTTGTCCCAAAATCTGCTGAAACTTAGTTGTCAGTTTCACATGCGCATTTCACAATTCTTAAACAATGATTACCTACTTTTTAAGCTTTTATTTATTAACTATCGTTATGGTCAATTTATAAATGAGGTAAAAAATGTGAAACTAGGTTTACAAGCAATTCAGTTTATAGAAATGTTCCAGGACAGCACCATAGGAGGTGGACTCTCCACCCTAATAGGGAAAGAGAACACAAAGAGGTGAAATAGTCTCTCCCCATTGAACGTCCTTTGTAATTTTATGGTGCCGAAAGAGCTAACATATGCACAAAAAATGTACTTGATGCTTCTAGAGTTCTTTTTTGAAAGGACAGTATCAGACTCACCCCAAAAACTTCAAAGTAGAGCCAATCTTGGGAACAGGTTTTTTTTATTGTCCATTTGACCCCCAATCAAATCAATAAACAAAGAGAACATGTACATTCTTTTGAAATGAAAAATGAGGTCAGAATGGGGATTGGAAGCCAAGCCTAGAGTGTAGACTACAACCAGAACGTAGCACCTTAGACCATTCAGCCATCCTGACCTCTGGCTTCTGAGTCTTAATTCTTTCCAAGCTAGTCATAGGAAACATGACCATGGATTGTGATTGAAAATGATTAATATTAAATTTTTTTATTTTGATACAGATTTTTAACCCATTAGTGATCGAGCCTATTTTAGTCTAAATGGTCAAGTCCCATTTTTTTTTTAAATATGTCATGTATTACTTTATGTGGTAATAAATTTGGAAGGTTAAAATATATTACATAGTTCTCCGTGTTTGTGGGACAAGTGATGGTTGCACTTAAAACACAATTTGCATGCATAATGTTACATCAAGTTTTATTTGTTATTAGATGCAAAGTATTGAAGCAAAAAAGAGACAAAAATTTAGAGAAAATATTTTAATTATTGTTAATGTTTAAAGTGAGAACATTTGTCCCAAAATCTGCTGAAACTTAGTTGTCTGTATCACATGCGCATTTCAGAACTATAGTTTGCGGGTGAAATTTGCAGAGTACCAAAGTACCAAAACAGCAGAAAACTCCCCCAATGTGACCCCATTTTCGAAATTACTTCTCACAATTAATTCATCAGTACCTGCAATTACTATTTTCGACCTGTAGGTGTTTTCACTCTGCAACATCCAGAATTGCAAATATTCCATTTTAGTGACCAGTTTGTGCATACGGAGACAAGCACCCCATACATTTTTAAGTGTGCTTTCCTCACTGGAGCAATGCAAAACACGAAGATGCTTTGTCATACTAATGAAGTAGAAACCTCTTATATTTAAAATGAAAGAAGAGGGGCCTGAATGGGCACTTGTGTTTGATGTCTTTTCAACTAATTTTCCAAAAAGCTTTGGCCCCAGCACATTTTTAAGGATATTTGTCTCAGTAATGCCACTGCATTTCAAAGTCAAACATACATGGCTGAAATCATTGAGCTAATGTCTGATTCATACTGCCTCTATCAGCTATCAGGTTACCTTTAAATCCTCGTAAAGCTAAGTGAAACTGAAATAAAAAATAGAGGAAAAAATTAAAAAATGTTAATGTGCTCAAATGGAAAAATTTCCTATTTCTAAAGTTTTTAACGTTTTATTTTCTGTGGATACCTAAGATATTTAGGGTTTTTACATTTCCTTTATCTTTAAATAATCAGTCCATGTGCTTTGTTTATTTTCTCCTTAAAATGTAAATGGTGAATAAAAAGGATGTTAATTGTGACTGTGTGGGACAGCTGATGGTTGCACTTGAAACACAATTTGCATGCATAATGTTACATCAAGTTTTATTTGTTATTAGATGCAAAGTATTGAAGCAAAAAAGAGACAAAAATGTAGAGAAAATATTGTAATGATTGTTAACGTTTAAAGTGAGAACATTTGTCCCAAAATCTGCTGAAACTTAGTTGTCAGTTTCACATGCGCATTTCACAATTCTTAAACAATGATTACCTACTTTTTAAGCTTTTATTTATTAACTATCGTTATGGTCAATTTATAAATGAGGTAAAAAATGTGAAACTAGGTTTACAAGCAATTCAGTTTATAGAAATGTTCCAGGACAGCACCATAGGAGGTGGACTATCCACCCTAATAGGGAAAGAGAACACAAAGAGGTGAAATAGTCTCTCCCCATTGAACGTCCTTTGTAATTTTATGGTGCCGAAAGAGCTAACATATGCACAAAAAATGTACTTGATGCTTCTAGAGTTCTTTTTTGAAAGGACAGTATCAGACTCACCCCAAAAACTTCAAAGTAGAGCCAATCTTGGGAACAGGTTTTTTTTATTGTCCATTTGACCCCCAATCAAATCAATAAACAAAGAGAACATGTACATTCTTTTGAAATGAAAAATGAGGTCAGAATGGGGATTTGAAGCCAAGCCTAGAGTGTAGACTACAACCAGAACGTAGCACCTTAGACCATTCAGCCATCCTGACCTCTGGCTTCTGAGTCTTAATTCTTTCCAAGCTAGTCATAGGAAACATGACCATGGATTGTGATTGAAAATGATTAATATTAAATTTTTTTATTTTGATACAGATTTTTAACCCATTAGTGATCGAGCCTATTTTAGTCTAAATGGTCAAGTCCCATTTTTTTTTTAAATATGTCATGTATTACTTTATGTGGTAATAAATTTGGAAGGTTAAAATATATTACATAGTTCTCCGTGTTTGTGGGACAAGTGATGGTTGCACTTAAAACACAATTTGCATGCATAATGTTACATCAAGTTTTATTTGTTATTAGATGCAAAGTATTGAAGCAAAAAAGAGACAAAAATTTAGAGAAAATATTTTAATTATTGTTAATGTTTAAAGTGAGAACATTTGTCCCAAAATCTGCTGAAACTTAGTTGTCTGTATCACATGCGCATTTCAGAACTATAGTTTGCGGGTGAAATTTGCAGAGTACCAAAGTACCAAAACAGCAGAAAACTCCCCCAATGTGACCCCATTTTCGAAATTACTTCTCACAATTAATTCATCAGTACCTGCAATTACTATTTTCGACCTGTAGGTGTTTTCACTCTGCAACATCCAGAATTGCAAATATTCCATTTTAGTGACCAGTTTGTGCATACGGAGACAAGCACCCCATACATTTTTAAGTGTGCTTTCCTCACTGGAGCAATGCAAAACACGAAGATGCTTTGTCATACTAATGAAGTAGAAACCTCTTATATTTAAAATGAAAGAAGAGGGGCCTGAATGGGCACTTGTGTTTGATGTCTTTTCAACCAATTTTCCAAAAAGCTTTGGCCCCAGCACATTTTTAAGGATATTTGTCTCTGTAATGCCACTGCATTTCAAAGTCAAACATACATGGCTGAAATCATTGAGCTAATGTCTGATTCATACTGCCTCTATCAGCTATCAGGTTACCTTTAAATCCTCGTAAAGCTAAGTGAAACTGAAATAAAAAATAGAGGAAAAAATTAAAAAATGTTAATGTGCTCAAATGGAAAAATTTCCTATTTCTAAAGTTTTTAACGTTTTATTTTCTGTGGATACCTAAGGTATTTTGGGTTTTTACATTTCCTGTATCTTTAAATAACACAGGTCAACGAAAAAAATTTTTTTTTCTGGTGTCCAAAATATTTTAATGAATTTGGGGTATTTTTGGGGTGCTGATTCTGAATATGTCATCAGTTTTGCCAGATTGGCTCAAGTTTTTGAGATTTTTGGTATCTTATTTATAGCACTTGTTGGTAAATGCGACGCATCATCTCATTAATTTCTTTGGATTAGTACTTGAACTGAGCAGTTCTCAATATAGTTTTGTGTTAATTAGTGTTCTAAAAGTTTGTTCATAGCTTGATTTTTGCACTAACTTTATGTTGTTGTCTGTTTTCCAGTGAAAAGCATGAACTCATCATGAAGAAGTTGTCTTAACGATCCAGACTCATTCTGTTACATTTGTGGTGAATATACACTGCCAAAACATAGAAGAAACATAACAGACTTCGTAAAAAAAGTGTATTTTGCCTATTTTGGGGTTATGCTTGGGGACCAAGACAAGTTTTGGGCACCACACATAGTGTGCAAAGCATGTATCGAATTATTACGAAAATGGAGCAAAGGACAAAGAAAAAGCTTCAAATTTGGTGTTCCAATGGTGTGGAGAGAGCCAAAAAATCATCATGATGACTGTTATTTCTGTGCAGTGCAAGTGCAAGGATTCAATAAGCATAAGAAACGAAAATGGGAGTAACATGGAATCTGCAAGAAGGCCTGTCCCTCATTGTGAAGATGTGCCTGTACCTGTGTTTACCATAAATAACAGTCATCATGATGATTTTTTGGCTCTCTCCACACCATTGGAACACCAAATTTGAAGCTTTTTCTTTGTCCTTTGCTCCATTTTCGTAATAATTCGATACATGCTTTGCACACTATGTGTGGTGCCCAAAACTTGTCTTGGTCCCCAAGCATAACCCCAAAATAGGCAAAATACACTTTTTTTACGAAGTCTGTTATGTTTCTTCTATGTTTTGGCAGTGTGTATTCACCACAAATGTAACAGAATGAGTCTGGATCGTTAAGACAACTTCTTCTTGATGAGTTCATGCTTTTCACTGGAAAACAGACAACAACATAAAGTTAGTGCAAAAATCAAGCTATGAACAAACTTTTAGAACACTAATTAACACAAAACTATATTGAGAACTGCTCAGTTCAAGTACTAATCCAAAGAAATTAATGAGATGATGCGTCGCATTTACCAACAAGTGCTATAAATAAGATACCAAAAATCTCAAAAACTTGAGCCAATCTGGCAAAACTGATGACATATTCAGAATCAGCACCCCAAAAATACCCTAAATTCGATGAAATATCTTTGGCACCAAAAATGCTGTTGACCAGTGTAATCAGTCCATGTGCTTTGTTTATTTTCTCCTTAAAATGTAAATGGTGAATAAAAAGGATGTTAATTGTGACTGTGTGGGACAGCTGATGGTTGCACTTGAAACACAATTTGCATGCATAATGTTACATCAAGTTTTATTTGTTATTAGATGCAAAGTATTGAAGCAAAAAAGAGACAAAAATGTAGAGAAAATATTGTAATGATTGTTAACGTTTAAAGTGAGAACATTTGTCCCAAAATCTGCTGAAACTTAGTTGTCAGTTTCACATGCGCATTTCACAATTCTTAAACAATGATTACCTACTTTTTAAGCTTTTATTTATTAACTATCGTTATGGTCAATTTATAAATGAGGTAAAAAATGTGAAATTAGGTTTACAAGCAATTCAGTTTATAGAAATGTTCCAGGACAGCACCATAGGAGGTGGACTCTCCACCCTAATAGGGAAAGAGAACACAAAGAGGTGAAATAGTCTCTCCCCATTGAACGTCCTTTGTAATTTTATGGTGCCGAAAGAGCTAACATATGCACAAAAAATGTACTTGATGCTTCTAGAGTTCTTTTTTGAAAGGACAGTATCAGACTCACCCCAAAAACTCCAAAGTAGAGCCAATCTTGGGAACAGGTTTTTTTTATTGTCCATTTGACCCCCAATCAAATCAATAAACAAAGAGAACATGTACATTCTTTTGAAATGAAAAATGAGGTCAGAATGGGGATTTGAACCCAAGCCTAGAGTGTAGACTACAACCAGAACGTAGCGCCTTAGACCATTCAGCCATCCTGATCTTTGGCTTCTGAGACTTAATTCTATCCAAGCTAGTCATAGGAAACATGACCATGGATTGTGATTGAAAATGATTAATATTAAATTTTTTTATTTTGATACAGATTTTTAACCCATTAGTGATCGAGCCTATTTTAGTCTAAATGGTCAAGTCCCATTTTTTTTTTAAATATGTCATGTATTACTTTATGTGGTAATAAATTTGGAAGGTTAAAATATATTACATAGTTCTCCGTGTTTGTGGTACAAGTGATGGTTGCACTTAAAACACAATTTGCATGCATAATGTTACATCAAGTTTTATTTGTTATTAGATGCAAAGTATTGAAGCAAAAAAGAGACAAAAATTTAGAGAAAATATTTTAATTATTGTTAATGTTTAAAGTGAGAACATTTGTCCCAAAATCTGCTGAAACTTAGTTGTCTGTATCACATGCGCATTTCAGAACTATAGTTTGCGGGTGAAATTTGCAGAGTACCAAAGTACCAAAACAGCAGAAAACTCCCCCAATGTGACCCCATTTTCGAAATTACTTCTCACAATTAATTCATCAGTACCTGCAATTACTATTTTCGACCTGTAGGTGTTTTCACTCTGCAACATCCAGAATTGCAAATATTCCATTTTAGTGACCAGTTTGTGCATACGGAGACAAGCACCCCATACATTTTTAAGTGTGCTTTCCTCACTGGAGCAATGCAAAACACGAAGATGCTTTGTCATACTAATGAAGTAGAAACCTCTTATATTTAAAATGAAAGAAGAGGGGCCTGAATGGGCACTTGTGTTTGATGTCTTTTCAACTAATTTTCCAAAAAGCTTTGGCCCCAGCACATTTTTAAGGATATTTATCTCAGTAATGCCACTGCATTTCAAAGTCAAACATACATGGCTGAAATCATTGAGCTAATGTCTGATTCATACTGCCTCTATCAGCTATCAGGTTACCTTTAAATCCTCGTAAAGCTAAGTGAAACTGAAATAAAAAATAGAGGAAAAAATTAAAAAATGTTAATGTGCTCAAATGGAAAAATTTCCTATTTCTAAAGTTTTTAACGTTTTATTTTCTGTGGATACCTAAGATATTTAGGGTTTTTACATTTCCTTTATCTTTAAATAATCAGTCCATGTGCTTTGTTTATTTTCTCCTTAAAATGTAAATGGTGAATAAAAAGGATGTTAATTGTGACTGTGTGGGACAGCTGATGGTTGCACTTGAAACACAATTTGCATGCATAATGTTACATCAAGTTTTATTTGTTATTAGATGCAAAGTATTGAAGCAAAAAAGAGACAAAAATGTAGAGAAAATATTGTAATGATTGTTAACGTTTAAAGTGAGAACATTTGTCCCAAAATCTGCTGAAACTTAGTTGTCAGTTTCACATGCGCATTTCACAATTCTTAAACAATGATTACCTACTTTTTAAGCTTTTATTTATTAACTATCGTTATGGTCAATTTATAAATGAGGTAAAAAATGTGAAATTAGGTTTACAAGCAATTCAGTTTATAGAAATGTTCCAGGACAGCACCATAGGAGGTGGACTCTCCACCCTAATAGGGAAAGAGAACACAAAGAGGTGAAATAGTCTCTCCCCATTGAACGTCCTTTGTAATTTTATGGTGCCGAAAGAGCTAACATATGCACAAAAAATGTGCTTGATGCTTCTAGAGTTCTTTTTTGAAAGGACAGTATCAGACTCACCCCAAAAACTTCAAAGTACAGCCAATCTTGGGAACAGGTTTTTTTTATTGTCCGTTTCACCCCCAATCAAATCAATAAACAAAGAGAACATGTACATTCTTTTGAAATGAAAAATGAGGTCAGAATGGGGATTTGAACCCAAGCCTAGAGTGTAGACTACAACCAGAACGTAGCACCTTAGACCATTCAGCCATCCTGACCTCTGGCTTCTGAGTCTTAATTCTTTCCAAGCTAGTCATAGGAAACATGACCATGGATTGTGATTGAAAATGATTAATATTAATTTTTTTTATTTTGATACAAATTTTTAACCCATTAGTGATCGAGCCTATTTTAGTCTAAATGGTCAAGTCCCATTTTTTTTTTAAATATGTCATGTATTACTTTATGTGGTAATAAATTTGGAAGGTTAAAATATATTACATAGTTCTCCGTGTTTGTGGGACAAGTGATGGTTGCACTTAAAACACAATTTGCATGCTAATGTTACATCAAGTTTTATTTGTTATTAGATGCAAAGTATTGAAGCAAAAAAGAGACAAAAATTTAGAGAAAATATTTTAATTATTGTTAATGTTTAAAGTGAGAACATTTGTCCCAAAATCTGCTGAAACTTAGTTGTCTGTATCACATGCGCATTTCAGAACTATAGTTTGCGGGTGAAATTTGCAGAGTACCAAAGTACCAAAACAGCAGAAAACTCCCCCAATGTGACCCCATTTTCGAAATTACTTCTCACAATTAATTCATCAGTACCTGCAATTACTATTTTCGACCTGTAGGTGTTTTCACTCTGCAACATCCAGAATTGCAAATATTCCATTTTAGTGACCAGTTTGTGCATACGGAGACAAGCACCCCATACATTTTTAAGTGTGCTTTCCTCACTGGAGCAATGCAAAACACGAAGATGCTTTGTCATACTAATGAAGTAGAAACCTCTTATATTTAAAATGAAAGAAGAGGGGCCTGAATGGGCACTTGTGTTTGATGTCTTTTCAACTAATTTTCCAAAAAGCTTTGGCCCCAGCACATTTTTAAGGATATTTGTCTCAGTAATGCCACTGCATTTCAAAGTCAAACATACATGGCTGAAATCATTGAGCTAATGTCTGATTCATACTGCCTCTATCAGCTATCAGGTTACCTTTAAATCCTCGTAAAGCTAAGTGAAACTGAAATAAAAAATAGAGGAAAAAATTAAAAAATGTTAATGTGCTCAAATGGAAAAATTTCCTATTTCTAAAGTTTTTAACGTTTTATTTTCTGTGGATACCTAAGATATTTAGGGTTTTTACATTTCCTGTATTTTTAAATAATCAGTCCATGTGCTTTGTTTATTTTCTCCTTAAAATGTAAATGGTGAATAAAAAGGATGTTAATTGTGACTGTGTGGGACAGCTGATGGTTGCACTTGAAACACAATTTGCATGCATAATGTTACATCAAGTTTTATTTGTTATTAGATGCAAAGTATTGAAGCAAAAAAGAGACAAAAATGTAGAGAAAATATTGTAATGATTGTTAACGTTTAAAGTGAGAACATTTGTCCCAAAATCTGCTGAAACTTAGTTGTCAGTTTCACATGCGCATTTCACAATTCTTAAACAATGATTACCTACTTTTTAAGCTTTTATTTATTAACTATCGTTATGGTCTATTTATAAATGAGGTAAAAAATGTGAAATTAGGTTTACAAGCAATTCAGTTTATAGAAATGTTCCAGGACAGCACCATAGGAGGTGGACTCTCCACCCTAATAGGGAAAGAGAACACAAAGAGGTGAAATAGTCTCTCCCCATTGAACGTCCTTTGTAATTTTATGGTGCCGAAAGAGCTAACATATGCACAAAAAATGTACTTGATGCTTCTAGAGTTCTTTTTTGAAAGGACAGTATCAGACTCACCCCAAAAACTTCAAAGTAGAGCCAATCTTGGGAACAGGTTTTTTTTATTGTCCATTTGACCCCCAATCAAATCAATAAACAAAGAGAACATGTACATGTTACAACTACAACCAGAACGTAGCACCTTAGACCATTCAGCCATCCTGACCTCTGGCTTCTGAGTCTTAATTCTTTCCAAGCTAGTCATAGGAAACATGACCATGGATTGTGATTGAAAATGATTAATATTAAATTTTTTTATTTTGATACAGATTTTTAACCCATTAGTGATCGAGCCTATTTTAGTCTAAATGGTCAAGTCCCATTTTTTTTTTAAATATGTCATGTATTACTTTATGTGGTAATAAATTTGGAAGGTTAAAATATATTACATAGTTCTCCGTGTTTGTGGGACAAGTGATGGTTGCACTTAAAACACAATTTGCATGCTAATGTTACATCAAGTTTTATTTGTTATTAGATGCAAAGTATTGAAGCAAAAAAGAGACAAAAATTTAGAGAAAATATTTTAATTATTGTTAATGTTTAAAGTGAGAACATTTGTCCCAAAATCTGCTGAAACTTAGTTGTCTGTATCACATGCGCATTTCAGAACTATAGTTTGCGGGTGAAATTTGCAGAGTACCAAAGTACCAAAACAGCAGAAAACTCCCCCAATGTGACCCCATTTTCGAAATTACTTCTCACAATTAATTCATCAGTACCTGCAATTACTATTTTCGACCTGTAGGTGTTTTCACTCTGCAACATCCAGAATTGCAAATATTCCATTTTAGTGACCAGTTTGTGCATACGGAGACAAGCACCCCATACATTTTTAAGTGTGCTTTCCTCACTGGAGCAATGCAAAACACGAAGATGCTTTGTCATACTAATGAAGTAGAAACCTCTTATATTTAAAATGAAAGAAGAGGGGCCTGAATGGGCACTTGTGTTTGATGTCTTTTCAACTAATTTTCCAAAAAGCTTTGGCCCCAGCACATTTTTAAGGATATTTGTCTCAGTAATGCCACTGCATTTCAAAGTCAAACATACATGGCTGAAATCATTGAGCTAATGTCTGATTCATACTGCCTCTATCAGCTATCAGGTTACCTTTAAATCCTCGTAAAGCTAAGTGAAACTGAAATAAAAAATAGAGGAAAAAATTAAAAAATGTTAATGTGCTCAAATGGAAAAATTTCCTATTTCTAAAGTTTTTAACGTTTTATTTTCTGTGGATACCTAAGATATTTAGGGTTTTTACATTTCCTGTATCTTTAAATAATCAGTCCATGTGCTTTGTTTATTTTCTCCTTAAAATGTAAATGGTGAATAAAAAGGATGTTAATTGTGACTGTGTGGGACAGCTGATGGTTGCACTTGAAACACAATTTGCATGCATAATGTTACATCAAGTTTTATTTGTTATTAGATGCAAAGTATTGAAGCAAAAAAGAGACAAAAATGTAGAGAAAATATTGTAATGATTGTTAACGTTTAAAGTGAGAACATTTGTCCCAAAATCTGCTGAAACTTAGTTGTCAGTTTCACATGCGCATTTCACAATTCTTAAACAATGATTACCTACTTTTTAAGCTTTTATTTATTAACTATCGTTATGGTCAATTTATAAATGAGGTAAAAAATGTGAAATTAGGTTTACAAGCAATTCAGTTTATAGAAATGTTCCAGGACAGCACCATAGGAGGTGGACTCTCCACCCTAATAGGGAAAGAGAACACAAAGAGGTGAAATAGTCTCTCCCCATTGAACGTCCTTTGTAATTTTATGGTGCCGAAAGAGCTAACATATGCACAAAAAATGTACTTGATGCTTCTAGAGTTCTTTTTTGAAAGGACAGTATCAGACTCACCCCAAAAACTCCAAAGTAGAGCCAATCTTGGGAACAGGTTTTTTTTATTGTCCATTTGACCCCCAATCAAATCAATAAACAAAGAGAACATGTACATTCTTTTGAAATGAAAAATGAGGTCAGAATGGGGATTTGAACCCAAGCCTAGAGTATAGACTACAACCAGAACGTAGCGCCTTAGACCATTCAGCCATCCTGATCTTTGGCTTCTGAGACTTAATTCTTTCCAAGCTAGTCATAGGAAACATGACCATGGATTGTGATTGAAAATGATTAATATTAAATTTTTTTATTTTGATACAGATTTTTAACCCATTAGTGATCGAGCCTATTTTAGTCTAAATGGTCAAGTCCCATTTTTTTTTTAAATATGTCATGTATTTCTTTATGTGGTAATAAATTTGGAAGGTTAAAATATATTACATAGTTCTCCGTGTTTGTGGTACAAGTGATGGTTGCACTTAAAACACAATTTGCATGCATAATGTTACATCAAGTTTTATTTGTTATTAGATGCAAAGTATTGAAGCAAAAAAGAGACAAAAATTTAGAGAAAATATTTTAATTATTGTTAATGTTTAAAGTGAGAACATTTGTCCCAAAATCTGCTGAAACTTAGTTGTCTGTATCACATGCGCATTTCAGAACTATAGTTTGCGGGTGAAATTTGCAGAGTACCAAAGTACCAAAACAGCAGAAAACTCCCCCAATGTGACCCCATTTTCGAAATTACTTCTCACAATTAATTCATCAGTACCTGCAATTACTATTTTCGACCTGTAGGTGTTTTCACTCTGCAACATCCAGAATTGCAAATATTCCATTTTAGTGACCAGTTTGTGCATACGGAGACAAGCACCCCATACATTTTTAAGTGTGCTTTCCTCACTGGAGCAATGCAAAACACGAAGATGCTTTGTCATACTAATGAAGTAGAAACCTCTTATATTTAAAATGAAAGAAGAGGGGCCTGAATGGGCACTTGTGTTTGATGTCTTTTCAACTAATTTTCCAAAAAGCTTTGGCCCCAGCACATTTTTAAGGATATTTGTCTCAGTAATGCCACTGCATTTCAAAGTCAAACATACATGGCTGAAATCATTGAGCTAATGTCTGATTCATACTGCCTCTATCAGCTATCAGGTTACCTTTAAATCCTCGTAAAGCTAAGTGAAACTGAAATAAAAAATAGAGGAAAAAATTAAAAAATGTTAATGTGCTCAAATGGAAAAATTTCCTATTTCTAAAGTTTTTAACGTTTTATTTTCTGTGGATACCTAAGATATTTAGGGTTTTTACATTTCCTTTATCTTTAAATAATCAGTCCATGTGCTTTGTTTATTTTCTCCTTAAAATGTAAATGGTGAATAAAAAGGATGTTAATTGTGACTGTGTGGGACAGCTGATGGTTGCACTTGAAACACAATTTGCATGCATAATGTTACATCAAGTTTTATTTGTTATTAGATGCAAAGTATTGAAGCAAAAAAGAGACAAAAAAGTAGAGAAAATATTGTAATGATTGTTAACGTTTAAAGTGAGAACATTTGTCCCAAAATCTGCTGAAACTTAGTTGTCAGTTTCACATGCGCATTTCACAATTCTTAAACAATGATTACCTACTTTTTAAGCTTTTATTTATTAACTATCGTTATGGTCTATTTATAAATGAGGTAAAAAATGTGAAATTAGGTTTACAAGCAATTCAGTTTATAGAAATGTTCCAGGACAGCACCATAGGAGGTGGACTCTCCACCCTAATAGGGAAAGAGAACACAAAGAGGTGAAATAGTCTCTCCCCATTGAACGTCCTTTGTAATTTTATGGTGCCGAAGAGCTAACATATGCACAAAAAATGTACTTGATGCTTCTAGAGTTCTTTTTTGAAAGGACAGTATCAGACTCACCCCAAAAACTCCAAAGTAGAGCCAATCTTGGGAACAGGTTTTTTTTATTGTCCATTTGACCCCCAATCAAATCAATAAACAAAGAGAACATGTACATTCTTTTGAAATGAAAAATGAGGTCAGAATGGGGATTTGAACCCAAGCCTAGAGTGTAGACTACAACCAGAACGTAGCGCCTTAGACCATTCAGCCATCCTGACCTCTGGCTTCTGAGACTTAATTCTTTCCAAGCTAGTCATAGGAAACATGACCATGGATTGTGATTGAAAATGATTAATATTAAATTTTTTTATTTTGATACAGATTTTTAACCCATTAGTGATCGAGCCTATTTTAGTCTAAATGGTCAAGTCCCATTTTTTTTTAAATATGTCATGTATTACTTTATGTGGTAATAAATTTGGAAGGTTAAAATATATTACATAGTTCTCCGTGTTTGTGGTACAAGTGATGGTTGCACTTAAAACACAATTTGCATGCATAATGTTACATCAAGTTTTATTTGTTATTAGATGCAAAGTATTGAAGCAAAAAAGAGACAAAAATTTAGAGAAAATATTTTAATTATTGTTAATGTTTAAAGTGAGAACATTTGTCCCAAAATCTGCTGAAACTTAGTTGTCTGTATCACATGCGCATTTCAGAACTATAGTTTGCGGGTGAAATTTGCAGAGTACCAAAGTACCAAAACAGCAGAAAACTCCCCCAATGTGACCCCATTTTCGAAATTACTTCTCACAATTAATTCATCAGTACCTGCAATTACTATTTTCGACCTGTAGGTGTTTTCACTCTGCAACATCCAGAATTGCAAATATTCCATTTTAGTGACCAGTTTGTGCATACGGAGACAAGCACCCCATACATTTTTAAGTGTGCTTTCCTCACTGGAGCAATGCAAAACACGAAGATGCTTTGTCATACTAATGAAGTAGAAACCTCTTATATTTAAAATGAAAGAAGAGGGGCCTGAATGGGCACTTGTGTTTGATGTCTTTTCAACTAATTTTCCAAAAAGCTTTGGCCCCAGCACATTTTTAAGGATATTTGTCTCAGTAATGCCACTGCATTTCAAAGTCAAACATACATGGCTGAAATCATTGAGCTAATGTCTGATTCATACTGCCTCTATCAGCTATCAGGTTACCTTTAAATCCTCGTAAAGCTAAGTGAAACTGAAATAAAAAATAGAGGAAAAAATTAAAAAATGTTAATGTGCTCAAATGGAAAAATTTCCTATTTCTAAAGTTTTTAACGTTTTATTTTCTGTGGATACCTAAGATATTTAGGGTTTTTACATTTCCTTTATCTTTAAATAATCAGTCCATGTGCTTTGTTTATTTTCTCCTTAAAATGTAAATGGTGAATAAAAAGGATGTTAATTGTGACTGTGTGGGACAGCTGATGGTTGCACTTGAAACACAATTTGCATGCATAATGTTACATCAAGTTTTATTTGTTATTAGATGCAAAGTATTGAAGCAAAAAAGAGACAAAAATGTAGAGAAAATATTGTAATGATTGTTAACGTTTAAAGTGAGAACATTTGTCCCAAAATCTGCTGAAACTTAGTTGTCAGTTTCACATGCGCATTTCACAATTCTTAAACAATGATTACCTACTTTTTAAGCTTTTATTTATTAACTATCGTTATGGTCAATTTATAAATGAGGTAAAAAATGTGAAACTAGGTTTACAAGCAATTCAGTTTATAGAAATGTTCCAGGACAGCACCATAGGAGGTGGACTCTCCACCCTAATAGGGAAAGAGAACACAAAGAGGTGAAATAGTCTCTCCCCATTGAACGTCCTTTGTAATTTTATGGTGCCGAAAGAGCTAACATATGCACAAAAAATGTACTTGATGCTTCTAGAGTTCTTTTTTGAAAGGACAGTATCAGACTCACCCCAAAAACTTCAAAGTAGAGCCAATCTTGGGAACAGGTTTTTTTTATTGTCCATTTGACCCCCAATCAAATCAATAAACAAAGAGAACATGTACATTCTTTTGAAATGAAAAATGAGGTCAGAATGGGGATTGGAAGCCAAGCCTAGAGTGTAGACTACAACCAGAACGTAGCACCTTAGACCATTCAGCCATCCTGACCTCTGGCTTCTGAGTCTTAATTCTTTCCAAGCTAGTCATAGGAAACATGACCATGGATTGTGATTGAAAATGATTAATATTAAATTTTTTTATTTTGATACAGATTTTTAACCCATTAGTGATCGAGCCTATTTTAGTCTAAATGGTCAAGTCCCATTTTTTTTTTAAATATGTCATGTATTACTTTATGTGGTAATAAATTTGGAAGGTTAAAATATATTACATAGTTCTCCGTGTTTGTGGGACAAGTGATGGTTGCACTTAAAACACAATTTGCATGCATAATGTTACATCAAGTTTTATTTGTTATTAGATGCAAAGTATTGAAGCAAAAAAGAGACAAAAATTTAGAGAAAATATTTTAATTATTGTTAATGTTTAAAGTGAGAACATTTGTCCCAAAATCTGCTGAAACTTAGTTGTCTGTATCACATGCGCATTTCAGAACTATAGTTTGCGGGTGAAATTTGCAGAGTACCAAAGTACCAAAACAGCAGAAAACTCCCCCAATGTGACCCCATTTTCGAAATTACTTCTCACAATTAATTCATCAGTACCTGCAATTACTATTTTCGACCTGTAGGTGTTTTCACTCTGCAACATCCAGAATTGCAAATATTCCATTTTAGTGACCAGTTTGTGCATACGGAGACAAGCACCCCATACATTTTTAAGTGTGCTTTCCTCACTGGAGCAATGCAAAACACGAAGATGCTTTGTCATACTAATGAAGTAGAAACCTCTTATATTTAAAATGAAAGAAGAGGGGCCTGAATGGGCACTTGTGTTTGATGTCTTTTCAACTAATTTTCCAAAAAGCTTTGGCCCCAGCACATTTTTAAGGATATTTGTCTCAGTAATGCCACTGCATTTCAAAGTCAAACATACATGGCTGAAATCATTGAGCTAATGTCTGATTCATACTGCCTCTATCAGCTATCAGGTTACCTTTAAATCCTCGTAAAGCTAAGTGAAACTGAAATAAAAAATAGAGGAAAAAATTAAAAAATGTTAATGTGCTCAAATGGAAAAATTTCCTATTTCTAAAGTTTTTAACGTTTTATTTTCTGTGGATACCTAAGATATTTAGGGTTTTTACATTTCCTTTATCTTTAAATAATCAGTCCATGTGCTTTGTTTATTTTCTCCTTAAAATGTAAATGGTGAATAAAAAGGATGTTAATTGTGACTGTGTGGGACAGCTGATGGTTGCACTTGAAACACAATTTGCATGCATAATGTTACATCAAGTTTTATTTGTTATTAGATGCAAAGTATTGAAGCAAAAAAGAGACAAAAATGTAGAGAAAATATTGTAATGATTGTTAACGTTTAAAGTGAGAACATTTGTCCCAAAATCTGCTGAAACTTAGTTGTCAGTTTCACATGCGCATTTCACAATTCTTAAACAATGATTACCTACTTTTTAAGCTTTTATTTATTAACTATCGTTATGGTCAATTTATAAATGAGGTAAAAAATGTGAAACTAGGTTTACAAGCAATTCAGTTTATAGAAATGTTCCAGGACAGCACCATAGGAGGTGGACTATCCACCCTAATAGGGAAAGAGAACACAAAGAGGTGAAATAGTCTCTCCCCATTGAACGTCCTTTGTAATTTTATGGTGCCGAAAGAGCTAACATATGCACAAAAAATGTACTTGATGCTTCTAGAGTTCTTTTTTGAAAGGACAGTATCAGACTCACCCCAAAAACTTCAAAGTAGAGCCAATCTTGGGAACAGGTTTTTTTTATTGTCCATTTGACCCCCAATCAAATCAATAAACAAAGAGAACATGTACATTCTTTTGAAATGAAAAATGAGGTCAGAATGGGGATTTGAAGCCAAGCCTAGAGTGTAGACTACAACCAGAACGTAGCACCTTAGACCATTCAGCCATCCTGACCTCTGGCTTCTGAGTCTTAATTCTTTCCAAGCTAGTCATAGGAAACATGACCATGGATTGTGATTGAAAATGATTAATATTAAATTTTTTTATTTTGATACAGATTTTTAACCCATTAGTGATCGAGCCTATTTTAGTCTAAATGGTCAAGTCCCATTTTTTTTTTAAATATGTCATGTATTACTTTATGTGGTAATAAATTTGGAAGGTTAAAATATATTACATAGTTCTCCGTGTTTGTGGGACAAGTGATGGTTGCACTTAAAACACAATTTGCATGCATAATGTTACATCAAGTTTTATTTGTTATTAGATGCAAAGTATTGAAGCAAAAAAGAGACAAAAATTTAGAGAAAATATTTTAATTATTGTTAATGTTTAAAGTGAGAACATTTGTCCCAAAATCTGCTGAAACTTAGTTGTCTGTATCACATGCGCATTTCAGAACTATAGTTTGCGGGTGAAATTTGCAGAGTACCAAAGTACCAAAACAGCAGAAAACTCCCCCAATGTGACCCCATTTTCGAAATTACTTCTCACAATTAATTCATCAGTACCTGCAATTACTATTTTCGACCTGTAGGTGTTTTCACTCTGCAACATCCAGAATTGCAAATATTCCATTTTAGTGACCAGTTTGTGCATACGGAGACAAGCACCCCATACATTTTTAAGTGTGCTTTCCTCACTGGAGCAATGCAAAACACGAAGATGCTTTGTCATACTAATGAAGTAGAAACCTCTTATATTTAAAATGAAAGAAGAGGGGCCTGAATGGGCACTTGTGTTTGATGTCTTTTCAACCAATTTTCCAAAAAGCTTTGGCCCCAGCACATTTTTAAGGATATTTGTCTCTGTAATGCCACTGCATTTCAAAGTCAAACATACATGGCTGAAATCATTGAGCTAATGTCTGATTCATACTGCCTCTATCAGCTATCAGGTTACCTTTAAATCCTCGTAAAGCTAAGTGAAACTGAAATAAAAAATAGAGGAAAAAATTAAAAAATGTTAATGTGCTCAAATGGAAAAATTTCCTATTTCTAAAGTTTTTAACGTTTTATTTTCTGTGGATACCTAAGGTATTTTGGGTTTTTACATTTCCTGTATCTTTAAATAACACAGGTCAACGAAAAAAATTTTTTTTTCTGGTGTCCAAAATATTTTAATGAATTTGGGGTATTTTTGGGGTGCTGATTCTGAATATGTCATCAGTTTTGCCAGATTGGCTCAAGTTTTTGAGATTTTTGGTATCTTATTTATAGCACTTGTTGGTAAATGCGACGCATCATCTCATTAATTTCTTTGGATTAGTACTTGAACTGAGCAGTTCTCAATATAGTTTTGTGTTAATTAGTGTTCTAAAAGTTTGTTCATAGCTTGATTTTTGCACTAACTTTATGTTGTTGTCTGTTTTCCAGTGAAAAGCATGAACTCATCATGAAGAAGTTGTCTTAACGATCCAGACTCATTCTGTTACATTTGTGGTGAATATACACTGCCAAAACATAGAAGAAACATAACAGACTTCGTAAAAAAAGTGTATTTTGCCTATTTTGGGGTTATGCTTGGGGACCAAGACAAGTTTTGGGCACCACACATAGTGTGCAAAGCATGTATCGAATTATTACGAAAATGGAGCAAAGGACAAAGAAAAAGCTTCAAATTTGGTGTTCCAATGGTGTGGAGAGAGCCAAAAAATCATCATGATGACTGTTATTTCTGTGCAGTGCAAGTGCAAGGATTCAATAAGCATAAGAAACGAAAATGGGAGTAACATGGAATCTGCAAGAAGGCCTGTCCCTCATTGTGAAGATGTGCCTGTACCTGTGTTTACCATAAATAACAGTCATCATGATGATTTTTTGGCTCTCTCCACACCATTGGAACACCAAATTTGAAGCTTTTTCTTTGTCCTTTGCTCCATTTTCGTAATAATTCGATACATGCTTTGCACACTATGTGTGGTGCCCAAAACTTGTCTTGGTCCCCAAGCATAACCCCAAAATAGGCAAAATACACTTTTTTTACGAAGTCTGTTATGTTTCTTCTATGTTTTGGCAGTGTGTATTCACCACAAATGTAACAGAATGAGTCTGGATCGTTAAGACAACTTCTTCTTGATGAGTTCATGCTTTTCACTGGAAAACAGACAACAACATAAAGTTAGTGCAAAAATCAAGCTATGAACAAACTTTTAGAACACTAATTAACACAAAACTATATTGAGAACTGCTCAGTTCAAGTACTAATCCAAAGAAATTAATGAGATGATGCGTCGCATTTACCAACAAGTGCTATAAATAAGATACCAAAAATCTCAAAAACTTGAGCCAATCTGGCAAAACTGATGACATATTCAGAATCAGCACCCCAAAAATACCCTAAATTCGATGAAATATCTTTGGCACCAAAAATGCTGTTGACCAGTGTAATCAGTCCATGTGCTTTGTTTATTTTCTCCTTAAAATGTAAATGGTGAATAAAAAGGATGTTAATTGTGACTGTGTGGGACAGCTGATGGTTGCACTTGAAACACAATTTGCATGCATAATGTTACATCAAGTTTTATTTGTTATTAGATGCAAAGTATTGAAGCAAAAAAGAGACAAAAATGTAGAGAAAATATTGTAATGATTGTTAACGTTTAAAGTGAGAACATTTGTCCCAAAATCTGCTGAAACTTAGTTGTCAGTTTCACATGCGCATTTCACAATTCTTAAACAATGATTACCTACTTTTTAAGCTTTTATTTATTAACTATCGTTATGGTCAATTTATAAATGAGGTAAAAAATGTGAAATTAGGTTTACAAGCAATTCAGTTTATAGAAATGTTCCAGGACAGCACCATAGGAGGTGGACTCTCCACCCTAATAGGGAAAGAGAACACAAAGAGGTGAAATAGTCTCTCCCCATTGAACGTCCTTTGTAATTTTATGGTGCCGAAAGAGCTAACATATGCACAAAAAATGTACTTGATGCTTCTAGAGTTCTTTTTTGAAAGGACAGTATCAGACTCACCCCAAAAACTTCAAAGTAGAGCCAATCTTGGGAACAGGTTTTTTTTATTGTCCATTTGACCCCCAATCAAATCAATAAACAAAGAGAACATGTACATTCTTTTGAAATGAAAAATGAGGTCAGAATGGGGATTTGAACCCAAGCCTAGAGTGTAGACTACAACGTAGCGCCTTAGACCATTCAGCCATCCTGACCTCTGGCTTCTGAGTCTTAATTCTTTCCAAGCTAGTCATAGGAAACATGACCATGGATTGTGATTGAAAATGATTAATATTAAATTTTTTTATTTTGATACAGATTTTTAACCCATTAGTGATCGAGCCTATTTTAGTCTAAATGGTCAAGTCCCATTTTTTTTTTAAATATGTCATGTATTACTTTATGTGGTAATAAATTTGGAAGGTTAAAATATATTACATAGTTCTCCGTGTTTGTGGGACAAGTGATGGTTGCACTTAAAACACAATTTGCATGCATAATGTTACATCAAGTTTTATTTGTTATTAGATGCAAAGTATTGAAGCAAAAAAGAGACAAAAATTTAGAGAAAATATTTTAATTATTGTTAATGTTTAAAGTGAGAACATTTGTCCCAAAATCTGCTGAAACTTAGTTGTCTGTATCACATGCGCATTTCAGAACTATAGTTTGCGGGTGAAATTTGCAGAGTACCAAAGTACCAAAACAGCAGAAAACTCCCCCAATGTGACCCCATTTTCGAAATTACTTCTCACAATTAATTCATCAGTACCTGCAATTACTATTTTCGACCTGTAGGTGTTTTCACTCTGCAACATCCAGAATTGCAAATATTCCATTTTAGTGACCAGTTTGTGCATACGGAGACAAGCACCCCATACATTTTTAAGTGTGCTTTCCTCACTGGAGCAATGCAAAACACGAAGATGCTTTGTCATACTAATGAAGTAGAAACCTCTTATATTTAAAATGAAAGAAGAGGGGCCTGAATGGGCACTTGTGTTTGATGTCTTTTCAACTAATTTTCCAAAAAGCTTTGGCCCCAGCACATTTTTAAGGATATTTGTCTCAGTAATGCCACTGCATTTCAAAGTCAAACATACATGGCTGAAATCATTGAGCTAATGTCTGATTCATACTGCCTCTATTAGCTATCAGGTTACCTTTAAATCCTCTTAAAGCTAAGTGAAACTGAAATAAAAAATAGAGGAAAAAATTAAAAAATGTTAATGTGCTCAAATGGAAAAATTTCCTATTTCTAAAGTTTTTAACGTTTTATTTTCTGTGGATACCTAAGATATTTAGGGTTTTTACATTTCCTTTATCTTTAAATAATCAGTCCATGTGCTTTGTTTATTTTCTCCTTAAAATGTAAATGGTGAATAAAAAGGATGTTAATTGTGACTGTGTGGGACAGCTGATGGTTGCACTTGAAACACAATTTGCATGCATAATGTTACATCAAGTTTTATTTGTTATTAGATGCAAAGTATTGAAGCAAAAAAGAGACAAAAATGTAGAGAAAATATTGTAATGATTGTTAACGTTTAAAGTGAGAACATTTGTCCCAAAATCTGCTGAAACTTAGTTGTCAGTTTCACATGCGCATTTCACAATTCTTAAACAATGATTACCTACTTTTTAAGCTTTTATTTATTAACTATCGTTATGGTCAATTTATAAATGAGGTAAAAAATGTGAAATTAGGTTTACAAGCAATTCAGTTTATAGAAATGTTCCAGGACAGCACCATAGGAGGTGGACTCTCCACCCTAATAGGGAAAGAGAACACAAAGAGGTGAAATAGTCTCTCCCCATTGAACGTCCTTTGTAATTTTATGGTGCTGAAAGAGCTAACATATGCACAAAAAATGTACTTGATGCTTCTAGAGTTCTTTTTTGAAAGGACAGTATCAGACTCACCCCAAAAACTCCAAAGTAGAGCCAATCTTGGGAAAAGGTTTTTTTATTGTCCATTTGACCCCCAATCAAATCAATAAACAAAGAGAACATGTACATTCTTTTGAAATGAAAAATGAGGTCAGAATGGGGATTTGAACCCAAGCCTAGAGTGTAGACTACAACCAGAACGTAGCGCCTTAGACCATTCAGCCATCCTGACCTCTGTCTTCTGAGACTTAATTCTTTCCAAGCTAGTCATAGGAAACATGACCATGGATTGTGATTGAAAATGATTAATATTAAATTTTTTTATTTTGATACAGATTTTTAACCCATTAGTGATCGAGCCTTTTAGTCTAAATGGTCAAGTCCCATTTTTTTTTTAAATATGTCATGTATTACTTTATGTGGTAATAAATTTGGAAGGTTAAAATATATTACATAGTTCTCCGTGTTTGTGGGACAAGTGATGGTTGCACTTAAAACACAATTTGCATGCATAATGTTACATCAAGTTTTATTTGTTATTAGATGCAAAGTATTGAAGCAAAAAAGAGACAAAAATTTAGAGAAAATATTTTAATTATTGTTAATGTTTAAAGTGAGAACATTTGTCACAAAATCTGCTGAAACTTAGTTGTCTGTATCACATGCGCATTTCAGAACTATAGTTTGCGGGTGAAATTTGCAGAGTACCAAAGTACCAAAACAGCAGAAAACTCCCCCAATGTGACCCCATTTTCGAAATTACTTCTCACAATTAATTCATCAGTACCTGCAATTACTATTTTCGACCTGTAGGTGTTTTCACTCTGCAACATCCAGAATTGCAAATATTCCATTTTAGTGACCAGTTTGTGCATACGGAGACAAGCACCCCATACATTTTTAAGTGTGCTTTCCTCACTGGAGCAATGCAAAACACGAAGATGCTTTGTCATACTAATGAAGTAGAAACCTCTTATATTTAAAATGAAAGAAGAGGGGCCTGAATGGGTACTTGTGTTTGATGTCTTTTCAACTAATTTTCCAAAAAGCTTTGGCCCCAGCACATTTTTAAGGATATTTGTCTCAGTAATGCCACTGCATTTCAAAGTCAAACATACATGGCTGAAATCATTGAGCTAATGTCTGATTCATACTGCCTCTATCAGCTATCAGGTTACCTTTAAATCCTCGTAAAGCTAAGTGAAACTGAAATAAAAAATAGAGGAAAAAATTAAAAAATGTTAATGTGCTCAAATGGAAAAATTTCCTATTTCTAAAGTTTTTAACGTTTTATTTTCTGTGGATACCTAAGATATTTAGGGTTTTTACATTTCCTTTATCTTTAAATAATCAGTCCATGTGCTTTGTTTATTTGCTCCTTAAAATGTAAATGGTGAATAAAAAGGATGTTAATTGTGACTGTGTGGGACAGCTGATGGTTGCACTTAAAACACAATTTGCATGTATAATGTTACATCAAGTTTTATTTGTAATTAGATGCAAAGTATTGAAGCAAAAAAGAGACAAAAATGTAGAGAAAATATTGTAATGATTGTTAACGTTTAAAGTGAGAACATTTGTCCCAAAATCTGCTGAAACTTAGTTGTCAGTTTCACATGCGCATTTCACAATTCTTAAACAATGATTACCTACTTTTTAAGCTTTTATTTATTAACTATCGTTATGGTCAATTTATAAATGAGGTAAAAAATGTGAAACTAGGTTTACAAGCAATTCAGTTTATAGAAATGTTCCAGGACAGCACCATAGGAGGTGGACTCTCCACCCTAATAGGGAAAGAGAACACAAAGAGGTGAAATAGTCTCTCCCCATTGAACGTCCTTTGTAATTTTATGGTGCCGAAAGAGCTAACATATGCACAAAAAATGTACTTGATGCTTCTAGAGTTCTTTTTTGAAAGGACAGTATCAGACTCACCCCAAAAACTTCAAAGTAGAGCCAATCTTGGGAACAGGTTTTTTTTATTGTCCATTTGACCCCCAATCAAATCAATAAACAAAGAGAACATGTACATTCTTTTGAAATGAAAAATGAGGTCAGAATGGGGATTTGAAGCCAAGCCTAGAGTGTAGACTACAACCAGAACGTAGCACCTTAGACCATTCAGCCATCCTGACCTCTGGCTTCTGAGTCTTAATTCTTTCCAAGCTAGTCATAGGAAACATGACCATGGATTGTGATTGAAAATGATTAATATTAAATTTTTTTATTTTGATACAGATTTTTAACCCATTAGTGATCGAGCCTATTTTAGTCTAAATGGTCAAGTCCCATTTTTTTTTTAAATATGTCATGTATTACTTTATGTGGTAATAAATTTGGAAGGTTAAAATATATTACATAGTTCTCCGTGTTTGTGGGACAAGTGATGGTTGCACTTAAAACACAATTTGCATGCATAATGTTACATCAAGTTTTATTTGTTATTAGATGCAAAGTATTGAAGCAAAAAAGAGACAAAAATTTAGAGAAAATATTTTAATTATTGTTAATGTTTAAAGTGAGAACATTTGTCCCAAAATCTGCTGAAACTTAGTTGTCTGTATCACATGCGCATTTCAGAACTATAGTTTGCGGGTGAAATTTGCAGAGTACCAAAGTACCAAAACAGCAGAAAACTCCCCCAATGTGACCCCATTTTCGAAATTACTTCTCACAATTAATTCATCAGTACCTGCAATTACTATTTTCGACCTGTAGGTGTTTTCACTCTGCAACATCCAGAATTGCAAATATTCCATTTTAGTGACCAGTTTGTGCATACGGAGACAAGCACCCCATACATTTTTAAGTGTGCTTTCCTCACTGGAGCAATGCAAAACACGAAGATGCTTTGTCATACTAATGAAGTAGAAACCTCTTATATTTAAAATGAAAGAAGAGGGGCCTGAATGGGCACTTGTGTTTGATGTCTTTTCAACTAATTTTCCAAAAAGCTTTGGCCCCAGCACATTTTTAAGGATATTTGTCTCAGTAATGCCACTGCATTTCAAAGTCAAACATACATGGCTGAAATCATTGAGCTAATGTCTGATTCATACTGCCTCTATCAGCTATCAGGTTACCTTTAAATCCTCGTAAAGCTAAGTGAAACTGAAATAAAAAATAGAGGAAAAAATTAAAAAATGTTAATGTGCTCAAATGGAAAAATTTCCTATTTCTAAAGTTTTTAACGTTTTATTTTCTGTGGATACCTAAGATATTTAGGGTTTTTACATTTCCTTTATCTTTAAATAATCAGTCCATGTGCTTTGTTTATTTTCTCCTTAAAATGTAAATGGTGAATAAAAAGGATGTTAATTGTGACTGTGTGGGACAGCTGATGGTTGCACTTGAAACACAATTTGCATGCATAATGTTACATCAAGTTTTATTTGTTATTAGATGCAAAGTATTGAAGCAAAAAAGAGACAAAAATGTAGAGAAAATATTGTAATGATTGTTAACGTTTAAAGTGAGAACATTTGTCCCAAAATCTGCTGAAACTTAGTTGTCAGTTTCACATGCGCATTTCACAATTCTTAAACAATGATTACCTACTTTTTAAGCTTTTATTTATTAACTATCGTTATGGTCAATTTATAAATGAGGTAAAAAATGTGAAACTAGGTTTACAAGCAATTCAGTTTATAGAAATGTTCCAGGACAGCACCATAGGAGGTGGACTCTCCACCCTAATAGGGAAAGAGAACACAAAGAGGTGAAATAGTCTCTCCCCATTGAACGTCCTTTGTAATTTTATGGTGCCGAAAGAGCTAACATATGCACAAAAAATGTACTTGATGCTTCTAGAGTTCTTTTTTGAAAGGACAGTATCAGACTCACCCCAAAAACTTCAAAGTAGAGCCAATCTTGGGAACAGGTTTTTTTTATTGTCCATTTGACCCCCAATCAAATCAATAAACAAAGAGAACATGTACATTCTTTTGAAATGAAAAATGAGGTCAGAATGGGGATTTGAAGCCAAGCCTAGAGTGTAGACTACAACCAGAACGTAGCACCTTAGACAATTCAGCCATCCTGACCTCTGGCTTCTGAGTCTTAATTCTTTCCAAGCTAGTCATAGGAAACATGACCATGGATTGTGATTGAAAATGATTAATATTAAATTTTTTTATTTTGATACAGATTTTTAACCCATTAGTGATCGAGCCTATTTTAGTCTAAATGGTCAAGTCCCATTTTTTTTTTAAATATGTCATGTATTACTTTATGTGGTAATAAATTTGGAAGGTTAAAATATATTACATAGTTCTCCGTGTTTGTGGGACAAGTGATGGTTGCACTTAAAACACAATTTGCATGCATAATGTTACATCAAGTTTTATTTGTTATTAGATGCAAAGTATTGAAGCAAAAAAGAGACAAAAATTTAGAGAAAATATTTTAATTATTGTTAATGTTTAAAGTGAGAACATTTGTCCCAAAATCTGCTGAAACTTAGTTGTCTGTATCACATGCGCATTTCAGAACTATAGTTTGCGGGTGAAATTTGCAGAGTACCAAAGTACCAAAACAGCAGAAAACTCCCCCAATGTGACCCCATTTTCGAAATTACTTCTCACAATTAATTCATCAGTACCTGCAATTACTATTTTCGACCTGTAGGTGTTTTCACTCTGCAACATCCAGAATTGCAAATATTCCATTTTAGTGACCAGTTTGTGCATACGGAGACAAGCACCCCATACATTTTTAAGTGTGCTTTCCTCACTGGAGCAATGCAAAACACGAAGATGCTTTGTCATACTAATGAAGTAGAAACCTCTTATATTTAAAATGAAAGAAGAGGGGCCTGAATGGGCACTTGTGTTTGATGTCTTTTCAACTAATTTTCCAAAAAGCTTTGGCCCCAGCACATTTTTAAGGATATTTGTCTCTGTAATGCCACTGCATTTCAAAGTCAAACATACATGGCTGAAATCATTGAGCTAATGTCTGATTCATACTGCCTCTATCAGCTATCAGGTTACCTTTAAATCCTCGTAAAGCTAAGTGAAACTGAAATAAAAAATAGAGGAAAAAATTAAAAAATGTTAATGTGCTCAAATGGAAAAATTTCCTATTTCTAAAGTTTTTAACGTTTTATTTTCTGTGGATACCTAAGGTATTTTGGGTTTTTACATTTCCTGTATCTTTAAATAATCAGTCCATGTGCTTTGTTTATTTTCTCCTTAAAATGTAAATGGTGAATAAAAAGGATGTTAATTGTGACTGTGTGGGACAGCTGATGGTTGCACTTGAAACACAATTTGCATGCATAATGTTACATCAAGTTTTATTTGTTATTAGATGCAAAGTATTGAAGCAAAAAAGAGACAAAAATGTAGAGAAAATATTGTAATGATTGTTAACGTTTAAAGTGAGAACATTTGTCCCAAAATCTGCTGAAACTTAGTTGTCAGTTTCACATGCGCATTTCACAATTCTTAAACAATGATTACCTACTTTTTAAGCTTTTATTTATTAACTATCGTTATGGTCAATTTATAAATGAGGTAAAAAATGTGAAATTAGGTTTACAAGCAATTCAGTTTATAGAAATGTTCCAGGACAGCACCATAGGAGGTGGACTCTCCACCCTAATAGGGAAAGAGAACACAAAGAGGTGAAATAGTCTCTCCCCATTGAACGTCCTTTGTAATTTTATGGTGCCGAAAGAGCTAACATATGCACAAAAAATGTACTTGATGCTTCTAGAGTTCTGTTTTGAAAGGACAGTATCAGACTCACCCCAAAAACTTCAAAGTAGAGCCAATCTTGGGAACAGGTTTTTTTTATTGTCCATTTGACCCCCAATCAAATCAATAAACAAAGAGAACATGTACATTCTTTTGAAATGAAAAATGAGGTCAGAATGGGGATTTGAACCCAAGCCTAGAGTGTAGACTACAACCAGAACGTAGCGCCTTAGACCATTCAGCCATCCTGACCTCTGGCTTCTGAGTCTTAATTCTTTCCAAGCTAGTCATAGGAAACATGACCATGGATTGTGATTGAAAATGATTAATATTAAATTTTTTTATTTTGATACAGATTTTTAACCCATTAGTGATCGAGCCTATTTTAGTCTAAATGGTCAAGTCCCATTTTTTTTTTAAATATGTCATGTATTACTTTATGTGGTAATAAATTTGGAAGGTTAAAATATATTACATAGTTCTCCGTGTTTGTGGGACAAGTGATGGTTGCACTTAAAACACAATTTGCATGCATAATGTTACATCAAGTTTTATTTGTTATTAGATGCAAAGTATTGAAGCAAAAAAGAGACAAAAATTTAGAGAAAATATTTTAATTATTGTTAATGTTTAAAGTGAGAACATTTGTCCCAAAATCTGCTGAAACTTAGTTGTCTGTATCACATGCGCATTTCAGAACTATAGTTTGCGGGTGAAATTTGCAGAGTACCAAAGTACCAAAACAGCAGAAAACTCCCCCAATGTGACCCCATTTTCGAAATTACTTCTCACAATTAATTCATCAGTACCTGCAATTACTATTTTCGACCTGTAGGTGTTTTCACTCTGCAACATCCAGAATTGCAAATATTCCATTTTAGTGACCAGTTTGTGCATACGGAGACAAGCACCCCATACATTTTTAAGTGTGCTTTCCTCACTGGAGCAATGCAAAACACGAAGATGCTTTGTCATACTAATGAAGTAGAAACCTCTTATATTTAAAATGAAAGAAGAGGGGCCTGAATGGGCACTTGTGTTTGATGTCTTTTCAACTAATTTTCCAAAAAGCTTTGGCCCCAGCACATTTTTAAGGATATTTGTCTCAGTAATGCCACTGCATTTCAAAGTCAAACATACATGGCTGAAATCATTGAGCTAATGTCTGATTCATACTGCCTCTATCAGCTATCAGGTTACCTTTAAATCCTCGTAAAGCTAATTGAAACTGAAATAAAAAATAGAGGAAAAAATTAAAAAATGTTAATGTGCTCAAATGGAAAAATTTCCTATTTCTAAAGTTTTTAACGTTTTATTTTCTGTGGATACCTAAGATATTTAGGGTTTTTACATTTCCTTTATCTTTAAATAATCAGTCCATGTGCTTTGTTTATTTTCTCCTTAAAATGTAAATGGTGAATAAAAAGGATGTTAATTGTGACTGTGTGGGACAGCTGATGGTTGCACTTGAAACACAATTTGCATGCATAATGTTACATCAAGTTTTATTTGTTATTAGATGCAAAGTATTGAAGCAAAAAAGAGACAAAAATGTAGAGAAAATATTGTAATGATTGTTAACGTTTAAAGTGAGAACATTTGTCCCAAAATCTGCTGAAACTTAGTTGTCAGTTTCACATGCGCATTTCACAATTCTTAAACAATGATTACCTACTTTTTAAGCTTTTATTTATTAACTATCATTATGGTCAATTTATAAATGAGGTAAAAAATGTGAAATTAGGTTTACAAGCAATTCAGTTTATAGAAATGTTCCAGGACAGCACCATAGGAGGTGGACTCTCCACCCTAATAGGGAAAGAGAACACAAAGAGGTGAAATAGTCTCTCCCCATTGAACGTCCTTTGTAATTTTATGGTGCTGAAAGAGCTAACATATGCACAAAAAATGTACTTGATGCTTCTAGAGTTCTTTTTTGAAAGGACAGTATCAGACTCACCCCAAAAACTCCAAAGTAGAGCCAATCTTGGGAAAAGGTTTTTTTATTGTCCATTTGACCCCCAATCAAATCAATAAACAAAGAGAACATGTACATTCTTTTGAAATGAAAAATGAGGTCAGAATGGGGATTTGAACCCAAGCCTAGAGTGTAGACTACAACCAGAACATAGCGCCTTAGACCATTCAGCCATCCTGACCTCTGGCTTCTGAGACTTAATTCTTTCCAAGCTAGTCATAGGAAACATGACCATGGATTGTGATTGAAAATGATTAATATTAAATTTTTTTATTTTGATACAGATTTTTAACCCATTAGTGATCGAGCCTTTTAGTCTAAATGGTCAAGTCCCATTTTTTTTTTAAATATGTCATGTATTACTTTATGTGGTAATAAATTTGGAAGGTTAAAATATATTACATAGTTCTCCGTGTTTGTGGGACAAGTGATGGTTGCACTTAAAACACAATTTGCATGCATAATGTTACATCAAGTTTTATTTGTTATTAGATGCAAAGTATTGAAGCAAAAAAGAGACAAAAATTTAGAGAAAATATTTTAATTATTGTTAATGTTTAAAGTGAGAACATTTGTCACAAAATCTGCTGAAACTTAGTTGTCTGTATCACATGCGCATTTCAGAACTATAGTTTGCGGGTGAAATTTGCAGAGTACCAAAGTACCAAAACAGCAGAAAACTCCCCCAATGTGACCCCATTTTCGAAATTACTTCTCACAATTAATTCATCAGTACCTGCAATTACTATTTTCGACCTGTAGGTGTTTTCACTCTGCAACATCCAGAATTGCAAATATTCCATTTTAGTGACCAGTTTGTGCATACGGAGACAAGCACCCCATACATTTTTAAGTGTGCTTTCCTCACTGGAGCAATGCAAAACACGAAGATGCTTTGTCATACTAATGAAGTAGAAACCTCTTATATTTAAAATGAAAGAAGAGGGGCCTGAATGGGTACTTGTGTTTGATGTCTTTTCAACTAATTTTCCAAAAAGCTTTGGCCCCAGCACATTTTTAAGGATATTTGTCTCAGTAATGCCACTGCATTTCAAAGTCAAACATACATGGCTGAAATCATTGAGCTAATGTCTGATTCATACTGCCTCTATCAGCTATCAGGTTACCTTTAAATCCTCGTAAAGCTAAGTGAAACTGAAATAAAAAATAGAGGAAAAAATTAAAAAATGTTAATGTGCTCAAATGGAAAAATTTCCTATTTCTAAAGTTTTTAACGTTTTATTTTCTGTGGATACCTAAGATATTTAGGGTTTTTACATTTCCTTTATCTTTAAATAATCAGTCCATGTGCTTTGTTTATTTGCTCCTTAAAATGTAAATGGTGAATAAAAAGGATGTTAATTGTGACTGTGTGGGACAGCTGATGGTTGCACTTAAAACACAATTTGCATGTATAATGTTACATCAAGTTTTATTTGATTAATGATTAATATTAAATTTTTTTATTTTGATACAGATTTTTAACCCATTAGTGATCGAGCCTATTTTAGTCTAAATGGTCAAGTCCCATTTTTTTTTTAAATATGTCATGTATTACTTTATGTGGTAATAAATTTGGAAGGTTAAAATATATTACATAGTTCTCCGTGTTTGTGGGACAAGTGATGGTTGCACTTAAAACACAATTTGCATGCATAATGTTACATCAAGTTTTATTTGTTATTAGATGCAAAGTATTGAAGCAAAAAAGAGACAAAAATTTAGAGAAAATATTTTAATTATTGTTAATGTTTAAAGTGAGAACATTTGTCCCAAAATCTGCTGAAACTTAGTTGTCTGTATCACATGCGCATTTCAGAACTATAGTTTGCGGGTGAAATTTGCAGAGTACCAAAGTACCAAAACAGCAGAAAACTCCCCCAATGTGACCCCATTTTCGAAATTACTTCTCACAATTAATTCATCAGTACCTGCAATTACTATTTTCGACCTGTAGGTGTTTTCACTCTGCAACATCCAGAATTGCAAATATTCCATTTTAGTGACCAGTTTGTGCATACGGAGACAAGCACCCCATACATTTTTAAGTGTGCTTTCCTCACTGGAGCAATGCAAAACACGAAGATGCTTTGTCATACTAATGAAGTAGAAACCTCTTATATTTAAAATGAAAGAAGAGGGGCCTGAATGGGCACTTGTGTTTGATGTCTTTTCAACTAATTTTCCAAAAAGCTTTGGCCCCAGCACATTTTTAAGGATATTTGTCTCAGTAATGCCACTGCATTTCAAAGTCAAACATACATGGCTGAAATCATTGAGCTAATGTCTGATTCATACTGCCTCTATCAGCTATCAGGTTACCTTTAAATCCTCGTAAAGCTAAGTGAAACTGAAATAAAAAATAGAGGAAAAAATTAAAAAATGTTAATGTGCTCAAATGGAAAAATTTCCTATTTCTAAAGTTTTTAACGTTTTATTTTCTGTGGATACCTAAGATATTTAGGGTTTTTACATTTCCTTTATCTTTAAATAATCAGTCCATGTGCTTTGTTTATTTTCTCCTTAAAATGTAAATGGTGAATAAAAAGGATGTTAATTGTGACTGTGTGGGACAGCTGATGGTTGCACTTGAAACACAATTTGCATGCATAATGTTACATCAAGTTTTATTTGTTATTAGATGCAAAGTATTGAAGCAAAAAAGAGACAAAAATGTAGAGAAAATATTGTAATGATTGTTAACGTTTAAAGTGAGAACATTTGTCCCAAAATCTGCTGAAACTTAGTTGTCAGTTTCACATGCGCATTTCACAATTCTTAAACAATGATTACCTACTTTTTAAGCTTTTATTTATTAACTATCGTTATGGTCAATTTATAAATGAGGTAAAAAATGTGAAACTAGGTTTACAAGCAATTCAGTTTATAGAAATGTTCCAGGACAGCACCATAGGAGGTGGACTCTCCACCCTAATAGGGAAAGAGAACACAAAGAGGTGAAATAGTCTCTCCCCATTGAACGTCCTTTGTAATTTTATGGTGCCGAAAGAGCTAACATATGCACAAAAAATGTACTTGATGCTTCTAGAGTTCTTTTTTGAAAGGACAGTATCAGACTCACCCCAAAAACTTCAAAGTAGAGCCAATCTTGGGAACAGGTTTTTTTTATTGTCCATTTGACCCCCAATCAAATCAATAAACAAAGAGAACATGTACATTCTTTTGAAATGAAAAATGAGGTCAGAATGGGGATTTGAAGCCAAGCCTAGAGTGTAGACTACAACCAGAACGTAGCACCTTAGACCATTCAGCCATCCTGACCTCTGGCTTCTGAGTCTTAATTCTTTCCAAGCTAGTCATAGGAAACATGACCATGGATTGTGATTGAAAATGATTAATATTAAATTTTTTTATTTTGATACAGATTTTTAACCCATTAGTGATCGAGCCTATTTTAGTCTAAATGGTCAAGTCCCATTTTTTTTTTAAATATGTCATGTATTACTTTATGTGGTAATAAATTTGGAAGGTTAAAATATATTACATAGTTCTCCGTGTTTGTGGGACAAGTGATGGTTGCACTTAAAACACAATTTGCATGCATAATGTTACATCAAGTTTTATTTGTTATTAGATGCAAAGTATTGAAGCAAAAAAGAGACAAAAATTTAGAGAAAATATTTTAATTATTGTTAATGTTTAAAGTGAGAACATTTGTCCCAAAATCTGCTGAAACTTAGTTGTCTGTATCACATGCGCATTTCAGAACTATAGTTTGCGGGTGAAATTTGCAGAGTACCAAAGTACCAAAACAGCAGAAAACTCCCCCAATGTGACCCCATTTTCGAAATTACTTCTCACAATTAATTCATCAGTACCTGCAATTACTATTTTCGACCTGTAGGTGTTTTCACTCTGCAACATCCAGAATTGCAAATATTCCATTTTAGTGACCAGTTTGTGCATACGGAGACAAGCACCCAATACATTTTTAAGTGTGCTTTCCTCACTGGAGCAATGCAAAACACGAAGATGCTTTGTCATACTAATGAAGTAGAAACCTCTTATATTTAAAATGAAAGAAGAGGGGCCTGAATGGGCACTTGTGTTTGATGTCTTTTCAACTAATTTTCCAAAAAGCTTTGGCCCCAGCACATTTTTAAGGATATTTGTCTCTGTAATGCCACTGCATTTCAAAGTCAAACATACATGGCTGAAATCATTGAGCTAATGTCTGATTCATACTGCCTCTATCAGCTATCAGGTTACCTTTAAATCCTCGTAAAGCTAAGTGAAACTGAAATAAAAAATAGAGGAAAAAATTAAAAAATGTTAATGTGCTCAAATGGAAAAATTTCCTATTTCTAAAGTTTTTAACGTTTTATTTTCTGTGGATACCTAAGGTATTTTGGGTTTTTACATTTCCTGTATCTTTAAATAATCAGTCCATGTGCTTTGTTTATTTTCTCCTTAAAATGTAAATGGTGAATAAAAAGGATGTTAATTGTGACTGTGTGGGACAGCTGATGGTTGCACTTGAAACACAATTTGCATGCATAATGTTACATCAAGTTTTATTTGTTATTAGATGCAAAGTATTGAAGCAAAAAAGAGACAAAAATGTAGAGAAAATATTGTAATGATTGTTAACGTTTAAAGTGAGAACATTTGTCCCAAAATCTGCTGAAACTTAGTTGTCAGTTTCACATGCGCATTTCACAATTCTTAAACAATGATTACCTACTTTTTAAGCTTTTATTTATTAACTATCGTTATGGTCAATTTATAAATGAGGTAAAAAATGTGAAATTAGGTTTACAAGCAATTCAGTTTATAGAAATGTTCCAGGACAGCACCATAGGAGGTGGACTCTCCACCCTAATAGGGAAAGAGAACACAAAGAGGTGAAATAGTCTCTCCCCATTGAACGTCCTTTGTAATTTTATGGTGCCGAAAGAGCTAACATATGCACAAAAAATGTACTTGATGCTTCTAGAGTTCTTTTTTGAAAGGACAGTATCAGACTCACCCCAAAAACTTCAAAGTAGAGCCAATCTTGGGAACAGGTTTTTTTTATTGTCCATTTGACCCCCAATCAAATCAATAAACAAAGAGAACATGTACATTCTTTTGAAATGAAAAATGAGGTCAGAATGGGGATTTGAACCCAAGCCTAGAGTGTAGACTACAACCAGAACGTAGCGCCTTAGACCATTCAGCCATCCTGACCTCTGGCTTCTGAGTCTTAATTCTTTCCAAGCTAGTCATAGGAAACATGACCATGGATTGTGATTGAAAATGATTAATATTAAATTTTTTTATTTTGATACAGATTTTTAACCCATTAGTGATCGAGCCTATTTTAGTCTAAATGGTCAAGTCCCATTTTTTTTTTAAATATGTCATGTATTACTTTATGTGGTAATAAATTTGGAAGGTTAAAATATATTACATAGTTCTCCGTGTTTGTGGGACAAGTGATGGTTGCACTTAAAACACAATTTGCATGCATAATGTTACATCAAGTTTTATTTGTTATTAGATGCAAAGTATTGAAGCAAAAAAGAGACAAAAATTTAGAGAAAATATTTTAATTATTGTTAATGTTTAAAGTGAGAACATTTGTCACAAAATCTGCTGAAACTTAGTTGTCTGTATCACATGCGCATTTCAGAACTATAGTTTGCGGGTGAAATTTGCAGAGTACCAAAGTACCAAAACAGCAGAAAACTCCCCCAATGTGACCCCATTTTCGAAATTACTTCTCACAATTAATTCATCAGTACCTGCAATTACTATTTTCGACCTGTAGGTGTTTTCACTCTGCAACATCCAGAATTGCAAATATTCCATTTTAGTGACCAGTTTGTGCATACGGAGACAAGCACCCCATACATTTTTAAGTGTGCTTTCCTCACTGGAGCAATGCAAAACACGAAGATGCTTTGTCATACTAATGAAGTAGAAACCTCTTATATTTAAAATGAAAGAAGAGGGGCCTGAATGGGCACTTGTGTTTGATGTCTTTTCAACTAATTTTCCAAAAAGCTTTGGCCCCAGCACATTTTTAAGGATATTTGTCTCAGTAATGCCACTGCATTTCAAAGTCAAACATACATGGCTGAAATCATTGAGCTAATGTCTGATTCATACTGCCTCTATTAGCTATCAGGTTACCTTTAAATCCTCGTAAAGCTAAGTGAAACTGAAATAAAAAATAGAGGAAAAAATTAAAAAATGTTAATGTGCTCAAATGGAAAAATTTCCTATTTCTAAAGTTTTTAACGTTTTATTTTCTGTGGATACCTAAGATATTTAGGGTTTTTACATTTCCTTTATCTTTAAATAATCAGTCCATGTGCTTTGTTTATTTTCTCCTTAAAATGTAAATGGTGAATAAAAAGGATGTTAATTGTGACTGTGTGGGACAGCTGATGGTTGCACTTGAAACACAATTTGCATGCATAATGTTACATCAAGTTTTATTTGTTATTAGATGCAAAGTATTGAAGCAAAAAAGAGACAAAAATGTAGAGAAAATATTGTAATGATTGTTAACGTTTAAAGTGAGAACATTTGTCCCAAAATCTGCTGAAACTTAGTTGTCAGTTTCACATGCGCATTTCACAATTCTTAAACAATGATTACCTACTTTTTAAGCTTTTATTTATTAACTATCGTTATGGTCAATTTATAAATGAGGTAAAAAATGTGAAATTAGGTTTACAAGCAATTCAGTTTATAGAAATGTTCCAGGACAGCACCATAGGAGGTGGACTCTCCACCCTAATAGGGAAAGAGAACACAAAGAGGTGAAATAGTCTCTCCCCATTGAACGTCCTTTGTAATTTTATGGTGCTGAAAGAGCTAACATATGCACAAAAAATGTACTTGATGCTTCTAGAGTTCTTTTTTGAAAGGACAGTATCAGACTCACCCCAAAAACTCCAAAGTAGAGCCAATCTTGGGAAAAGGTTTTTTTATTGTCCATTTGACCCCCAATCAAATCAATAAACAAAGAGAACATGTACATTCTTTTGAAATGAAAAATGAGGTCAGAATGGGGATTTGAACCCAAGCCTAGAGTGTAGACTACAACCAGAACGTAGCGCCTTAGACCATTCAGCCATCCTGACCTCTGGCTTCTGAGTCTTAATTCTTTCCAAGCTAGTCATAGGAAACATGACCATGGATTGTGATTGAAAATGATTAATATTAAATTTTTTTATTTTGATACAGATTTTTAACCCATTAGTGATCGAGCCTATTTTAGTCTAAATGGTCAAGTCCCATTTTTTTTTTAAATATGTCATGTATTACTTTATGTGGTAATAAATTTGGAAGGTTAAAATATATTACATAGTTCTCCGTGTTTGTGGGACAAGTGATGGTTGCACTTAAAACACAATTTGCATGCATAATGTTACATCAAGTTTTATTTGTTATTAGATGCAAAGTATTGAAGCAAAAAAGAGACAAAAATTTAGAGAAAATATTTTAATTATTGTTAATGTTTAAAGTGAGAACATTTGTCCCAAAATCTTCTGAAACTTAGTTGTCTGTATCACATGCGCATTTCAGAACTATAGTTTGCGGGTGAAATTTGCAGAGTACCAAAGTACCAAAACAGCAGAAAACTCCCCCAATGTGACCCCATTTTCGAAATTACTTCTCACAATTAATTCATCAGTACCTGCAATTACTATTTTCGACCTGTAGGTGTTTTCACTCTGCAACATCCAGAATTGCAAATATTCCATTTTAGTGACCAGTTTGTGCATACGGAGACAAGCACCCCATACATTTTTAAGTGTGCTTTCCTCACTGGAGCAATGCAAAACACGAAGATGCTTTGTCATACTAATGAAGTAGAAACCTCTTATATTTAAAATGAAAGAAGAGGGGCCTGAATGGGCACTTGTGTTTGATGTCTTTTCAACTAATTTTCCAAAAAGCTTTGGCCCCAGCACATTTTTAAGGATATTTGTCTCAGTAATGCCACTGCATTTCAAAGTCAAACATACATGGCTGAAATCATTGAGCTAATGTCTGATTCATACTGCCTCTATTAGCTATCAGGTTACCTTTAAATCCTCGTAAAGCTAAGTGAAACTGAAATAAAAAATAGAGGAAAAAATTAAAAAATGTTAATGTGCTCAAATGGAAAAATTTCCTATTTCTAAAGTTTTTAACGTTTTATTTTCTGTGGATACCTAAGATATTTAGGGTTTTTACATTTCCTTTATCTTTAAATAATCAGTCCATGTGCTTTGTTTATTTTCTCCTTAAAATGTAAATGGTGAATAAAAAGGATGTTAATTGTGACTGTGTGGGACAGCTGATGGTTGCACTTGAAACACAATTTGCATGCATAATGTTACATCAAGTTTTATTTGTTATTAGATGCAAAGTATTGAAGCAAAAAAGAGACAAAAATGTAGAGAAAATATTGTAATGATTGTTAACGTTTAAAGTGAGAACATTTGTCCCAAAATCTGCTGAAACTTAGTTGTCAGTTTCACATGCGCATTTCACAATTCTTAAACAATGATTACCTACTTTTTAAGCTTTTATTTATTAACTATCATTATGGTCAATTTATAAATGAGGTAAAAAATGTGAAATTAGGTTTACAAGCAATTCAGTTTATAGAAATGTTCCAGGACAGCACCATAGGAGGTGGACTCTCCACCCTAATAGGGAAAGAGAACACAAAGAGGTGAAATAGTCTCTCCCCATTGAACGTCCTTTGTAATTTTATGGTGCTGAAAGAGCTAACATATGCACAAAAAATGTACTTGATGCTTCTAGAGTTCTTTTTTGAAAGGACAGTATCAGACTCACCCCAAAAACTCCAAAGTAGAGCCAATCTTGGGAAAAGGTTTTTTTATTGTCCATTTGACCCCCAATCAAATCAATAAACAAAGAGAACATGTACATTCTTTTGAAATGAAAAATGAGGTCAGAATGGGGATTTGAACCCAAGCCTAGAGTGTAGACTACAACCAGAACATAGCGCCTTAGACCATTCAGCCATCCTGACCTCTGGCTTCTGAGACTTAATTCTTTCCAAGCTAGTCATAGGAAACATGACCATGGATTGTGATTGAAAATGATTAATATTAAATTTTTTTATTTTGATACAGATTTTTAACCCATTAGTGATCGAGCCTTTTAGTCTAAATGGTCAAGTCCCATTTTTTTTTTAAATATGTCATGTATTACTTTATGTGGTAATAAATTTGGAAGGTTAAAATATATTACATAGTTCTCCGTGTTTGTGGGACAAGTGATGGTTGCACTTAAAACACAATTTGCATGCATAATGTTACATCAAGTTTTATTTGTTATTAGATGCAAAGTATTGAAGCAAAAAAGAGACAAAAATTTAGAGAAAATATTTTAATTATTGTTAATGTTTAAAGTGAGAACATTTGTCACAAAATCTGCTGAAACTTAGTTGTCTGTATCACATGCGCATTTCAGAACTATAGTTTGCGGGTGAAATTTGCAGAGTACCAAAGTACCAAAACAGCAGAAAACTCCCCCAATGTGACCCCATTTTCGAAATTACTTCTCACAATTAATTCATCAGTACCTGCAATTACTATTTTCGACCTGTAGGTGTTTTCACTCTGCAACATCCAGAATTGCAAATATTCCATTTTAGTGACCAGTTTGTGCATACGGAGACAAGCACCCCATACATTTTTAAGTGTGCTTTCCTCACTGGAGCAATGCAAAACACGAAGATGCTTTGTCATACTAATGAAGTAGAAACCTCTTATATTTAAAATGAAAGAAGAGGGGCCTGAATGGGTACTTGTGTTTGATGTCTTTTCAACTAATTTTCCAAAAAGCTTTGGCCCCAGCACATTTTTAAGGATATTTGTCTCAGTAATGCCACTGCATTTCAAAGTCAAACATACATGGCTGAAATCATTGAGCTAATGTCTGATTCATACTGCCTCTATCAGCTATCAGGTTACCTTTAAATCCTCGTAAAGCTAAGTGAAACTGAAATAAAAAATAGAGGAAAAAATTAAAAAATGTTAATGTGCTCAAATGGAAAAATTTCCTATTTCTAAAGTTTTTAACGTTTTATTTTCTGTGGATACCTAAGATATTTAGGGTTTTTACATTTCCTTTATCTTTAAATAATCAGTCCATGTGCTTTGTTTATTTGCTCCTTAAAATGTAAATGGTGAATAAAAAGGATGTTAATTGTGACTGTGTGGGACAGCTGATGGTTGCACTTAAAACACAATTTGCATGTATAATGTTACATCAAGTTTTATTTGATTAATGATTAATATTAAATTTTTTTATTTTGATACAGATTTTTAACCCATTAGTGATCGAGCCTATTTTAGTCTAAATGGTCAAGTCCCATTTTTTTTTTAAATATGTCATGTATTACTTTATGTGGTAATAAATTTGGAAGGTTAAAATATATTACATAGTTCTCCGTGTTTGTGGGACAAGTGATGGTTGCACTTAAAACACAATTTGCATGCATAATGTTACATCAAGTTTTATTTGTTATTAGATGCAAAGTATTGAAGCAAAAAAGAGACAAAAATTTAGAGAAAATATTTTAATTATTGTTAATGTTTAAAGTGAGAACATTTGTCCCAAAATCTGCTGAAACTTAGTTGTCTGTATCACATGCGCATTTCAGAACTATAGTTTGCGGGTGAAATTTGCAGAGTACCAAAGTACCAAAACAGCAGAAAACTCCCCCAATGTGACCCCATTTTCGAAATTACTTCTCACAATTAATTCATCAGTACCTGCAATTACTATTTTCGACCTGTAGGTGTTTTCACTCTGCAACATCCAGAATTGCAAATATTCCATTTTAGTGACCAGTTTGTGCATACGGAGACAAGCACCCCATACATTTTTAAGTGTGCTTTCCTCACTGGAGCAATGCAAAACACGAAGATGCTTTGTCATACTAATGAAGTAGAAACCTCTTATATTTAAAATGAAAGAAGAGGGGCCTGAATGGGCACTTGTGTTTGATGTCTTTTCAACTAATTTTCCAAAAAGCTTTGGCCCCAGCACATTTTTAAGGATATTTGTCTCAGTAATGCCACTGCATTTCAAAGTCAAACATACATGGCTGAAATCATTGAGCTAATGTCTGATTCATACTGCCTCTATCAGCTATCAGGTTACCTTTAAATCCTCGTAAAGCTAAGTGAAACTGAAATAAAAAATAGAGGAAAAAATTAAAAAATGTTAATGTGCTCAAATGGAAAAATTTCCTATTTCTAAAGTTTTTAACGTTTTATTTTCTGTGGATACCTAAGATATTTAGGGTTTTTACATTTCCTTTATCTTTAAATAATCAGTCCATGTGCTTTGTTTATTTTCTCCTTAAAATGTAAATGGTGAATAAAAAGGATGTTAATTGTGACTGTGTGGGACAGCTGATGGTTGCACTTGAAACACAATTTGCATGCATAATGTTACATCAAGTTTTATTTGTTATTAGATGCAAAGTATTGAAGCAAAAAAGAGACAAAAATGTAGAGAAAATATTGTAATGATTGTTAACGTTTAAAGTGAGAACATTTGTCCCAAAATCTGCTGAAACTTAGTTGTCAGTTTCACATGCGCATTTCACAATTCTTAAACAATGATTACCTACTTTTTAAGCTTTTATTTATTAACTATCGTTATGGTCAATTTATAAATGAGGTAAAAAATGTGAAACTAGGTTTACAAGCAATTCAGTTTATAGAAATGTTCCAGGACAGCACCATAGGAGGTGGACTCTCCACCCTAATAGGGAAAGAGAACACAAAGAGGTGAAATAGTCTCTCCCCATTGAACGTCCTTTGTAATTTTATGGTGCCGAAAGAGCTAACATATGCACAAAAAATGTACTTGATGCTTCTAGAGTTCTTTTTTGAAAGGACAGTATCAGACTCACCCCAAAAACTTCAAAGTAGAGCCAATCTTGGGAACAGGTTTTTTTTATTGTCCATTTGACCCCCAATCAAATCAATAAACAAAGAGAACATGTACATTCTTTTGAAATGAAAAATGAGGTCAGAATGGGGATTTGAAGCCAAGCCTAGAGTGTAGACTACAACCAGAACGTAGCACCTTAGACCATTCAGCCATCCTGACCTCTGGCTTCTGAGTCTTAATTCTTTCCAAGCTAGTCATAGGAAACATGACCATGGATTGTGATTGAAAATGATTAATATTAAATTTTTTTATTTTGATACAGATTTTTAACCCATTAGTGATCGAGCCTATTTTAGTCTAAATGGTCAAGTCCCATTTTTTTTTTAAATATGTCATGTATTACTTTATGTGGTAATAAATTTGGAAGGTTAAAATATATTACATAGTTCTCCGTGTTTGTGGGACAAGTGATGGTTGCACTTAAAACACAATTTGCATGCATAATGTTACATCAAGTTTTATTTGTTATTAGATGCAAAGTATTGAAGCAAAAAAGAGACAAAAATTTAGAGAAAATATTTTAATTATTGTTAATGTTTAAAGTGAGAACATTTGTCCCAAAATCTGCTGAAACTTAGTTGTCTGTATCACATGCGCATTTCAGAACTATAGTTTGCGGGTGAAATTTGCAGAGTACCAAAGTACCAAAACAGCAGAAAACTCCCCCAATGTGACCCCATTTTCGAAATTACTTCTCACAATTAATTCATCAGTACCTGCAATTACTATTTTCGACCTGTAGGTGTTTTCACTCTGCAACATCCAGAATTGCAAATATTCCATTTTAGTGACCAGTTTGTGCATACGGAGACAAGCACCCCATACATTTTTAAGTGTGCTTTCCTCACTGGAGCAATGCAAAACACGAAGATGCTTTGTCATACTAATGAAGTAGAAACCTCTTATATTTAAAATGAAAGAAGAGGGGCCTGAATGGGCACTTGTGTTTGATGTCTTTTCAACTAATTTTCCAAAAAGCTTTGGCCCCAGCACATTTTTAAGGATATTTGTCTCTGTAATGCCACTGCATTTCAAAGTCAAACATACATGGCTGAAATCATTGAGCTAATGTCTGATTCATACTGCCTCTATCAGCTATCAGGTTACCTTTAAATCCTCGTAAAGCTAAGTGAAACTGAAATAAAAAATAGAGGAAAAAATTAAAAAATGTTAATGTGCTCAAATGGAAAAATTTCCTATTTCTAAAGTTTTTAACGTTTTATTTTCTGTGGATACCTAAGGTATTTTGGGTTTTTACATTTCCTGTATCTTTAAATAATCAGTCCATGTGCTTTGTTTATTTTCTCCTTAAAATGTAAATGGTGAATAAAAAGGATGTTAATTGTGACTGTGTGGGACAGCTGATGGTTGCACTTGAAACACAATTTGCATGCATAATGTTACATCAAGTTTTATTTGTTATTAGATGCAAAGTATTGAAGCAAAAAAGAGACAAAAATGTAGAGAAAATATTGTAATGATTGTTAACGTTTAAAGTGAGAACATTTGTCCCAAAATCTGCTGAAACTTAGTTGTCAGTTTCACATGCGCATTTCACAATTCTTAAACAATGATTACCTACTTTTTAAGCTTTTATTTATTAACTATCGTTATGGTCAATTTATAAATGAGGTAAAAAATGTGAAATTAGGTTTACAAGCAATTCAGTTTATAGAAATGTTCCAGGACAGCACCATAGGAGGTGGACTCTCCACCCTAATAGGGAAAGAGAACACAAAGAGGTGAAATAGTCTCTCCCCATTGAACGTCCTTTGTAATTTTATGGTGCCGAAAGAGCTAACATATGCACAAAAAATGTACTTGATGCTTCTAGAGTTCTTTTTTGAAAGGACAGTATCAGACTCACCCCAAAAACTTCAAAGTAGAGCCAATCTTGGGAACAGGTTTTTTTTATTGTCCATTTGACCCCCAATCAAATCAATAAACAAAGAGAACATGTACATTCTTTTGAAATGAAAAATGAGGTCAGAATGGGGATTTGAACCCAAGCCTAGAGTGTAGACTACAACCAGAACGTAGCGCCTTAGACCATTCAGCCATCCTGACCTCTGGCTTCTGAGTCTTAATTCTTTCCAAGCTAGTCATAGGAAACATGACCATGGATTGTGATTGAAAATGATTAATATTAAATTTTTTTATTTTGATACAGATTTTTAACCCATTAGTGATCCAGCCTATTTTAGTCTAAATGGTCAAGTCCCATTTTTTTTTTAAATATGTCATGTATTACTTTATGTGGTAATAAATTTGGAAGGTTAAAATATATTACATAGTTCTCCGTGTTTGTGGGACAAGTGATGGTTGCACTTAAAACACAATTTGCATGCATAATGTTACATCAAGTTTTATTTGTTATTAGATGCAAAGTATTGAAGCAAAAAAGAGACAAAAATTTAGAGAAAATATTTTAATTATTGTTAATGTTTAAAGTGAGAACATTTGTCCCAAAATCTGCTGAAACTTAGTTGTCTGTATCACATGCGCATTTCAGAACTATAGTTTGCGGGTGAAATTTGCAGAGTACCAAAGTACCAAAACAGCAGAAAACTCCCCCAATGTGACCCCATTTTCGAAATTACTTCTCACAATTAATTCATCAGTACCTGCAATTACTATTTTCGACCTGTAGGTGTTTTCACTCTGCAACATCCAGAATTGCAAATATTCCATTTTAGTGACCAGTTTGTGCATACGGAGACAAGCACCCCATACATTTTTAAGTGTGCTTTCCTCACTGGAGCAATGCAAAACACGAAGATGCTTTGTCATACTAATGAAGTAGAAACCTCTTATATTTAAAATGAAAGAAGAGGGGCCTGAATGGGCACTTGTGTTTGATGTCTTTTCAACTAATTTTCCAAAAAGCTTTGGCCCCAGCACATTTTTAAGGATATTTGTCTCAGTAATGCCACTGCATTTCAAAGTCAAACATACATGGCTGAAATCATTGAGCTAATGTCTGATTCATACTGCCTCTATTAGCTATCAGGTTACCTTTAAATCCTCGTAAAGCTAAGTGAAACTGAAATAAAAAATAGAGGAAAAAATTAAAAAATGTTAATGTGCTCAAATGGAAAAATTTCCTATTTCTAAAGTTTTTAACGTTTTATTTTCTGTGGATACCTAAGATATTTAGGGTTTTTACATTTCCTTTATCTTTAAATAATCAGTCCATGTGCTTTGTTTATTTTCTCCTTAAAATGTAAATGGTGAATAAAAAGGATGTTAATTGTGACTGTGTGGGACAGCTGATGGTTGCACTTGAAACACAATTTGCATGCATAATGTTACATCAAGTTTTATTTGTTATTAGATGCAAAGTATTGAAGCAAAAAAGAGACAAAAATGTAGAGAAAATATTGTAATGATTGTTAACGTTTAAAGTGAGAACATTTGTCCCAAAATCTGCTGAAACTTAGTTGTCAGTTTCACATGCGCATTTCACAATTCTTAAACAATGATTACCTACTTTTTAAGCTTTTATTTATTAACTATCGTTATGGTCAATTTATAAATGAGGTAAAAAATGTGAAATTAGGTTTACAAGCAATTCAGTTTATAGAAATGTTCCAGGACAGCACCATAGGAGGTGGACTCTCCACCCTAATAGGGAAAGAGAACACAAAGAGGTGAAATAGTCTCTCCCCATTGAACGTCCTTTGTAATTTTATGGTGCTGAAAGAGCTAACATATGCACAAAAAATGTACTTGATGCTTCTAGAGTTCTTTTTTGAAAGGACAGTATCAGACTCACCCCAAAAACTCCAAAGTAGAGCCAATCTTGGGAAAAGGTTTTTTTATTGTCCATTTGACCCCCAATCAAATCAATAAACAAAGAGAACATGTACATTCTTTTGAAATGAAAAATGAGGTCAGAATGGGGATTTGAACCCAAGCCTAGAGTGTAGACTACAACCAGAACGTAGCGCCTTAGACCATTCAGCCATCCTGACCTCTGGCTTCTGAGACTTAATTCTTTCCAAGCTAGTCATAGGAAACATGACCATGGATTGTGATTGAAAATGATTAATATTAAATTTTTTTATTTTGATACAGATTTTTAACCCATTAGTGATCGAGCCTTTTAGTCTAAATGGTCAAGTCCCATTTTTTTTTTAAATATGTCATGTATTACTTTATGTGGTAATAAATTTGGAAGGTTAAAATATATTACATAGTTCTCCGTGTTTGTGGGACAAGTGATGGTTGCACTTAAAACACAATTTGCATGCATAATGTTACATCAAGTTTTATTTGTTATTAGATGCAAAGTATTGAAGCAAAAAAGAGACAAAAATTTAGAGAAAATATTTTAATTATTGTTAATGTTTAAAGTGAGAACATTTGTCACAAAATCTGCTGAAACTTAGTTGTCTGTATCACATGCGCATTTCAGAACTATAGTTTGCGGGTGAAATTTGCAGAGTACCAAAGTACCAAAACAGCAGAAAACTCCCCCAATGTGACCCCATTTTCGAAATTACTTCTCACAATTAATTCATCAGTACCTGCAATTACTATTTTCGACCTGTAGGTGTTTTCACTCTGCAACATCCAGAATTGCAAATATTCCATTTTAGTGACCAGTTTGTGCATACGGAGACAAGCACCCCATACATTTTTAAGTGTGCTTTCCTCACTGGAGCAATGCAAAACACGAAGATGCTTTGTCATACTAATGAAGTAGAAACCTCTTATATTTAAAATGAAAGAAGAGGGGCCTGAATGGGTACTTGTGTTTGATGTCTTTTCAACTAATTTTCCAAAAAGCTTTGGCCCCAGCACATTTTTAAGGATATTTGTCTCAGTAATGCCACTGCATTTCAAAGTCAAACATACATGGCTGAAATCATTGAGCTAATGTCTGATTCATACTGCCTCTATCAGCTATCAGGTTACCTTTAAATCCTCGTAAAGCTAAGTGAAACTGAAATAAAAAATAGAGGAAAAAATTAAAAAATGTTAATGTGCTCAAATGGAAAAATTTCCTATTTCTAAAGTTTTTAACGTTTTATTTTCTGTGGATACCTAAGATATTTAGGGTTTTTACATTTCCTTTATCTTTAAATAATCAGTCCATGTGCTTTGTTTATTTGCTCCTTAAAATGTAAATGGTGAATAAAAAGGATGTTAATTGTGACTGTGTGGGACAGCTGATGGTTGCACTTAAAACACAATTTGCATGTATAATGTTACATCAAGTTTTATTTGTAATTAGATGCAAAGTATTGAAGCAAAAAAGAGACAAAAATGTAGAGAAAATATTGTAATGATTGTTAACGTTTAAAGTGAGAACATTTGTCCCAAAATCTGCTGAAACTTAGTTGTCAGTTTCACATGCGCATTTCACAATTCTTAAACTATGATTACCTACTTTTTAAGCATTTATTTATTAACTATCGTTATGGTCTATTTATAAATGAGGTAAAAAATGTGAAATTAGGTTTACAAGCAATTCAGTTTATAGAAATGTTCCAGGACAGCACCATAGGAGGTGGACTCTCCACCCTAATAGGGAAAGAGAACACAAAGAGGTGAAATAGTCTCTCCCCATTGAACGTCCTTTGTAATTTTATGGTGCCGAAAGAGCTAACATATGCACAAAAAATGTACTTGATGCTTCTAGAGTTCTTTTTTGAAAGGACAGTATCAGACTCACCCCAAAAACTCCAAAGTAGAGCCAATCTTGGGAACAGGTTTTTTTTATTGTCCATTTGACCCCCAATCAAATCAATAAACAAAGAGAACATGTACATTCTTTTGAAATGAAAAATGAGGTCAGAATGGGGATTTGAACCCAAGCCTAGAGGGTAGACTACAACCAGAACGTAGCGCCTTAGACCGTTCAGCCATCCTGACCTCTGGCTTCTGAGACTTCATTCTTTCCAAGCTAGTCATAGGAAACATGACCAAGGATTGTGATTGAAAATGATTAATATTAAAAATTTTTATTTTGATACAGATTTTTAACCCATTAGTGATCGAGCCTATTTTAGTCTAAATGGTCAAGTCCCATTTTTTTTTTAAATATGTCATGTATTACTTTATGTGGTAATAAATTTGGAAGGTTAAAATATATTACATAGTTCTCCGTGTTTGTGGGACAAGTGATGGTTGCACTTAAAACACAATTTGCATGCATAATGTTACATCAAGTTTTATTTATTATTAGATGCAAAGTATTGAAGCAAAAAAGAGACAAAAATGTAGAGAAAATATTGTAATGATTGTTAACGTTTAAAGTGAGAACATTTGTCCCAAAATCTGCTGAAACTTAGTTGTCAGTATCACATGCGCATTTCACAATTTTTAAACTATGATTACCTACTTTTTAAGCTTTTGTTTATTAACTATCATTATGGTCTATTTATAAATTAGGTAAAAAATGTGAAATTAGGTTTACAAGCAATTCAGTTTAGAGAAATGTTCCAGGACAGCACCATAGGAGGTGGACTCTCCACCCTAATAGGGAAAGAGAACACAAAGAGGTGAAATAGTCTCTCCCCATTGAACGTCCTTTGTAATTTTATGGTGCCGAAAGAGCTAACATATGCACAAAAAATGTACTTGATGCTTCTAGAGTTCTTTTTTGAAAGGACAGTATCAGACTCACCCCAAAAACTCCAAAGTAGAGCCAATCTTGGGAACAGGTTTTTTTTATTGTCCATTTGACCCCCAATCAAATCAATAAACAAAGAGAACATGTACATTCTTTTGAAATGAAAAATGAGGTCAGAATGGGGATTTGAACCCAAGCCTAGACTACAACCAGAACGTAGCACCTTAGACCGTTCAGCCGTCCTGACCTCTGGCTTCTGAGACTCCATTCTTTCCAAGCTAGTCATAGGAAACATGACCATGGATTGTGATAGAAAATGATTAATATTAAATTTTTTTATTTTGATACAGATTTTTAACCCATTAGTGATCGAGCCTATTTTAGTCTAAATGGTCAAGTCCCATTTTTTTTTAAAATATGTCATGTATTACTTTATGTGGTAATAAATTTGGAAGGTTAAAATATATTACATAGTTCTCCGTGTTTGTGGGACAAGTGATGGTTGCACTTAAAACACAATTTGCATGCATAATGTTACATCAAGTTTTATTTATTATTAGATGCAAAGTATTGAAGCAAAAAAGAGACAAAAATTTAGAGAAAATATTTTAATTATTGTTAATGTTTAAAGTGAGAACATTTGTCCCAAAATCTGCTGAAACTTAGTTGTCTGTATCACATGCGTATTTCAGAACTACAAGCAGTTCAGTTTATAGAAATGTTCCAGGACAGCACCATAGGAGGTGGACTCTCCACCCTAATATGGAAAGAGAACACAAAGAAGTGAAATAGTCTATCCCCATTGAACGTCCTTTGTAATTTTATGGTGCCGAAAGAGCTAACATATGCACAAAAAATGTACTTGATGCTTCTAGAGTTGTTTTTTGAAAGGACAGTATCAGACTCACCCCAAAAATTCCAAGGTAGAGCCAATCTTGGGAACAGGTTTTTTTTTTATTGTCCATTTGACCCCCAATCAAATCAATAAACAAAGAGAACATGTACAATCTTTTGAAATGAAAAGATGAGGTCAGAATGGGGATTCAAACCCAAGCCTAGACTACAACCAAAAAGTAGCACCTTAGACTGTTCAGCCATCCTGACTTCTGGCTTCTGAGACTTTGTTCTTTCCAAGCTAGTCATAAGAAACATGACCATAGATTGTGATTGAAAATGATTAATATAAAATTTTTTTTATTTTGATACATATTTTTAACCCATTAGTGATCGAGCGTATTTTAGTCTAAATGGTGAAGTCCGATTTTTTTAAAAAATATGTCATGTATTACTTTATGTGGTAATAAATTTGGAAGGTAAAAATATATTACATAGTTCTCCGTGTTTGTGGGACAAGTGATGGTTGCACTTAAAACACAATTTGCATGCATAATGTTACATCAAGTTTTATTTATTATTAGATGCAAAGTATTGAGGCAAAAAAGAGACAAAAATTTAGAGAAAATATTTTAATTATTGTTAATGTTTAAAGTGAGAACATTTGTCCCAAAATCTGCTGAAACGTAGTTGTCTGTATCACATGCGCATTTCAGAACTACAAGCAGTTCAGTTTATAGAAATGTTCCAGGACAGCACCATTGGAGGTGGACTCTCCACCCTAATATGGAAAGAGAACACAAAGAAGTGAAATAGTCTCTCCCCATTGAGCGTCCTTTGTAATTTTATGGTGCCGAAAGAGCTAACATATGCACAAAAAATGTACTTGATGCTTCTAGATTTCTTTTTTGAAAGGACAGTATCAGACTCACCCCAAAAACTCCAAGGTAGAGGCAATCTTGGGAACAGGTTTTTTTTTATTTTCCATTTGACCCCCAATCAAATCAATAAACAAAGAGAACATGTACAATCTTTTGAAATGAAAAATGAGGTCAGAATGGGGATTCGAACCCCAGCCTTGAGGGTAGACTACAAACAGAACGTAGCGCCTTAGACCGTTCAGCCATCCTGTCCTCTGGCTTCTGAGACTTCATTCTTTCCAAGCTAGTCATAGGAAACATGACCCTGGATTGTGATTGAAAATGATTAATATTAAATTTTTTTATTTTGATACAGATTTTTAACCCATTATTGATCGAGCCTATTTTAGTCTAAATGGTCAAGTCCCATTTTTTTTTTAAATATGTCATGTATTACTTTATGTGGTAATAAATTTGGAAGGTTAAAATATATTACATAGTTCTCCGTGTTTGTGGGACAAGTGATGGTTGCACTTAAAACACAATTTGCATGCATAATGTTACATCAAGTTTTATTTGTTATTAGATGCAAAGTATTGAAGCAAAAAAGAGACAAAAATTTAGAGAAAATATTTTAATTATTGTTAATGTTTAAAGTGAGAACATTTGTCCCAAAATTTGCTGAAACTTAGTTGTCTGTATCACATGCGCATTTCAGAACTATAGTTTGCGGGTGAAATTTGCAGAGTACCAAAGTACCAAAACAGCAGAAAACTCCCCCAATGTGACCCCATTTTCGAAATTACTTCTCACAATTAATTCATCAGTACCTGCAATTACTATTTTCGACCTGTAGGTGTTTTCACTCTGCAACATCCAGAATTGCAAATATTCCATTTTAGTGACCAGTTTGTGCATACGGAGACAAGCACCCCATACATTTTTAAGTGTGCTTTCCTCACTGGAGCAATGCAAAACACGAAGATGCTTTGTCATACTAATGAAGTAGAAACCTCTTATATTTAAAATGAAAGAAGAGGGGCCTGAATGGGCACTTGTGTTTGATGTCTTTTCAACTAATTTTCCAAAAAGCTTTGGCCCCAGCACATTTTTAAGGATATTTGTCTCAGTAATGCCACTGCATTTCAAAGTCAAACATACATGGCTGAAATCATTGAGCTAATGTCTGATTCATACTGCCTCTATCAGCTATCAGGTTACCTTTAAATCCTCGTAAAGCTAATTGAAACTGAAATAAAAAATAGAGGAAAAAATTAAAAAATGTTAATGTGCTCAAATGGAAAAATTTCCTATTTCTAAAGTTTTTAACGTTTTATTTTCTGTGGATACCTAAGATATTTAGGGTTTTTACATTTCCTTTATCTTTAAATAATCAGTCCATGTGCTTTGTTTATTTTCTCCTTAAAATGTAAATGGTGAATAAAAAGGATGTTAATTGTGACTGTGTGGGACAGCTGATGGTTGCACTTGAAACACAATTTGCATGCATAATGTTACATCAAGTTTTATTTGTTATTAGATGCAAAGTATTGAAGCAAAAAAGAGACAAAAATGTAGAGAAAATATTGTAATGATTGTTAACGTTTAAAGTGAGAACATTTGTCCCAAAATCTGCTGAAACTTAGTTGTCAGTTTCACATGCGCATTTCACAATTCTTAAACAATGATTACCTACTTTTTAAGCTTTTATTTATTAACTATCGTTATGGTCAATTTATAAATGAGGTAAAAAATGTGAAATTAGGTTTACAAGCAATTCAGTTTATAGAAATGTTCCAGGACAGCACCATAGGAGGTGGACTCTCCACCCTAATAGGGAAAGAGAACACAAAGAGGTGAAATAGTCTCTCCCCATTGAACGTCCTTTGTAATTTTATGGTGCTAAAAGAGCTAACATATGCACAAAAAATGTACTTGATGCTTCTAGAGTTCTTTTTTGAAAGGACAGTATCAGACTCACCCCAAAAACTCCAAAGTAGAGCCAATCTTGGGAAAAGGTTTTTTTATTGTCCATTTGACCCCCAATCAAATCAATAAACAAAGAGAACATGTACATTCTTTTGAAATGAAAAATGAGGTCAGAATGGGGATTTGAACCCAAGCCTAGAGTGTAGACTACAACCAGAACGTAGCGCCTTAGACCATTCAGCCATCCTGACCTCTGGCTTCTGAGACTTAATTCTTTCCAAGCTAGTCATAGGAAACATGACCATGGATTGTGATTGAAAATGATTAATATTAAATTTTTTTATTTTGATACAGATTTTTAACCCATTAGTGATCGAGCCTTTTAGTCTAAATGGTCAAGTCCCATTTTTTTTTTAAATATGTCATGTATTACTTTATGTGGTAATAAATTTGGAAGGTTAAAATATATTACATAGTTCTCCGTGTTTGTGGGACAAGTGATGGTTGCACTTAAAACACAATTTGCATGCATAATGTTACATCAAGTTTTATTTGTTATTAGATGCAAAGTATTGAAGCAAAAAAGAGACAAAAATTTAGAGAAAATATTTTAATTATTGTTAATGTTTAAAGTGAGAACATTTGTCACAAAATCTGCTGAAACTTAGTTGTCTGTATCACATGCGCATTTCAGAACTATAGTTTGCGGGTGAAATTTGCAGAGTACCAAAGTACCAAAACAGCAGAAAACTCCCCCAATGTGACCCCATTTTCGAAATTACTTCTCACAATTAATTCATCAGTACCTGCAATTACTATTTTCGACCTGTAGGTGTTTTCACTCTGCAACATCCAGAATTGCAAATATTCCATTTTAGTGACCAGTTTGTGCATACGGAGACAAGCACCCCATACATTTTTAAGTGTGCTTTCCTCACTGGAGCAATGCAAAACACGAAGATGCTTTGTCATACTAATGAAGTAGAAACCTCTTATATTTAAAATGAAAGAAGAGGGGCCTGAATGGGTACTTGTGTTTGATGTCTTTTCAACTAATTTTCCAAAAAGCTTTGGCCCCAGCACATTTTTAAGGATATTTGTCTCAGTAATGCCACTGCATTTCAAAGTCAAACATACATGGCTGAAATCATTGAGCTAATGTCTGATTCATACTGCCTCTATCAGCTATCAGGTTACCTTTAAATCCTCGTAAAGCTAAGTGAAACTGAAATAAAAAATAGAGGAAAAAATTAAAAAATGTTAATGTGCTCAAATGGAAAAATTTCCTATTTCTAAAGTTTTTAACGTTTTATTTTCTGTGGATACCTAAGATATTTAGGGTTTTTACATTTCCTTTATCTTTAAATAATCAGTCCATGTGCTTTGTTTATTTGCTCCTTAAAATGTAAATGGTGAATAAAAAGGATGTTAATTGTGACTGTGTGGGACAGCTGATGGTTGCACTTAAAACACAATTTGCATGTATAATGTTACATCAAGTTTTATTTGTAATTAGATGCAAAGTATTGAAGCAAAAAAGAGACAAAAATGTAGAGAAAATATTGTAATGATTGTTAACGTTTAAAGTGAGAACATTTGTCCCAAAATCTGCTGAAACTTAGTTGTCAGTTTCACATGCGCATTTCACAATTCTTAAACTATGATTACCTACTTTTTAAGCATTTATTTATTAACTATCGTTATGGTCTATTTATAAATGAGGTAAAAAATGTGAAATTAGGTTTACAAGCAATTCAGTTTATAGAAATGTTCCAGGACAGCACCATAGGAGGTGGACTCTCCACCCTAATAGGGAAAGAGAACACAAAGAGGTGAAATAGTCTCTCCCCATTGAACGTCCTTTGTAATTTTATGGTGCCGAAAGAGCTAACATATGCACAAAAAATGTACTTGATGCTTCTAGAGTTCTTTTTTGAAAGGACAGTATAAGACTCACCCCAAAAACTCCAAAGTAGAGCCAATCTTGGGAACAGGTTTTTTTTATTGTCCATTTGACCCCCAATCAAATCAATAAACAAAGAGAACATGTACATTCTTTTGAAATGAAAAATGAGGTCAGAATGGGGATTTGAACCCAAGCCTAGAGTGTAGACTACAACCAGAACGTAGCGCCTTAGACCATTCAGCCATCCTGACCTCTGGCTTCTGAGACTTCATTCTTTCCAAGCTAGTCATAGGAAACATGACCAAGGATTGTGATTGAAAATGATTAATATTAAATTTTTTTATTTTGATACAGATTTTTAACCCATTAGTGATCGAGCCTATTTTAGTCTAAATGGTCAAGTCCCATTTTTTTTTTAAATATGTCATGTATTACTTTATGTGGTAATAAATTTGGAAGGTTAAAATATATTACATAGTTCTCCGTGTTTGTGGGACAAGTGATGGTTGCACTTAAAACACAATTTGCATGCATAATGTTACATCAAGTTTTATTTATTATTAGATGCAAAGTATTGAAGCAAAAAAGAGACAAAAATGTAGAGAAAATATTGTAATGATTGTTAACGTTTAAAGTGAGAACATTTGTCCCAAAATCTGCTGAAACTTAGTTGTCAGTATCACATGCGCATTTCACAATTTTTAAACTATGATTACCTACTTTTTAAGCTTTTGTTTATTAACTATCATTATGGTCTATTTATAAATTAGGTAAAAAATGTGAAATTAGGTTTACAAGCAATTCAGTTTAGAGAAATGTTCCAGGACAGCACCATAGGAGGTGGACTCTCCACCCTAATAGGGAAAGAGAACACAAAGAGGTGAAATAGTCTCTCCCCATTGAACGTCCTTTGTAATTTTATGGTGCCGAAAGAGCTAACATATGCACAAAAAATGTACTTGATGCTTCTAGAGTTCTTTTTTGAAAGGACAGTATCAGACTCACCCCAAAAACTCCAAAGTAGAGCCAATCTTGGGAACAGGTTTTTTTTATTGTCCATTTGACCCCCAATCAAATCAATAAACAAAGAGAACATGTACATTCTTTTGAAATGAAAAATGAGGTCAGAATGGGGATTTGAACCCAAGCCTAGACTACAACCAGGACGTAGCACCTTAGACCGTTCAGCCGTCCTGACCTCTGGCTTCTGAGACTCCATTCTTTCCAAGCTAGTCATAGGAAACATGACCATGGATTGTGATAGAAAATGATTAATATTAAATTTTTTTATTTTGATACAGATTTTTAACCCATTAGTGATCGAGCCTATTTTAGTCTAAATGGTCAAGTCCCATTTTTTTTTAAAATATGTCATGTATTACTTTATGTGGTAATAAATTTGGAAGGTTAAAATATATTACATAGTTCTCCGTGTTTGTGGGACAAGTGATGGTTGCACTTAAAACACAATTTGCATGCATAATGTTACATCAAGTTTTATTTATTATTAGATGCAAAGTATTGAAGCAAAAAAGAGACAAAAATTTAGAGAAAATATTTTAATTATTGTTAATGTTTAAAGTGAGAACATTTGTCCCAAAATCTGCTGAAACTTAGTTGTCTGTATCACATGCGTATTTCAGAACTACAAGCAGTTCAGTTTATAGAAATGTTCCAGGACAGCACCATAGGAGGTGGACTCTCCACCCTAATATGGAAAGAGAACACAAAGAAGTGAAATAGTCTATCCCCATTGAACGTCCTTTGTAATTTTATGGTGCCGAAAGAGCTAACATATGCACAAAAAATGTACTTGATGCTTCTAGAGTTGTTTTTTGAAAGGACAGTATCAGACTCACCCCAAAAATTCCAAGGTAGAGCCAATCTTGGGAACACGTTTTTTTTTATTGTCCATTTGACCCCCAATCAAATCAATAAACAAAGAGATCACGTACAATCTTTTGAAATGAAAAGATGAGGTCAGAATGGGGATTCAAACCCAAGCCTAGACTACAACCAGAAAGTAGCACCTTAGACTGTTCAGCCATCCTGACTTCTGGCTTCTGAGACTTTGTTCTTTCCAAGCTAGTCATAAGAAACATGACCATAGATTGTGATTGAAAATGATTAATATAAAATTTTTTTTATTTTGATACATATTTTTAACCCATTAGTGATCGAGCGTATTTTAGTCTAAATGGTGAAGTCCGATTTTTTTAAAAAATATGTCATGTATTACTTTATGTGGTAATAAATTTGGAAGGTAAAAATATATTACATAGTTCTCCGTGTTTGTGGGACAAGTGATGGTTGCACTTAAAACACAATTTGCATGCATAATGTTACATCAAGTTTTATTTATTATTAGATGCAAAGTATTGAGGCAAAAAAGAGACAAAAATTTAGAGAAAATATTTTAATTATTGTTAATGTTTAAAGTGAGAACATTTGTCCCAAAATCTGCTGAAACTTAGTTGTCTGTATCACATGCGCATTTCAGAACTACAAGCAGTTCAGTTTATAGAAATGTTCCAGGACAGCACCATTGGAGGTGGACTCTCCACCCTAATATGGAAAGAGAACACAAAGAAGTGAAATAGTCTCTCCCCATTGAGCGTCCTTTGTAATTTTATGGTGCCGAAAGAGCTAACATATGCACAAAAAATGTACTTGATGCTTCTAGATTTCTTTTTTGAAAGGACAGTATCAGACTCACCCCAAAAACTCCAAGGTAGAGGCAATCTTGGGAACAGGTTTTTTTTTATTGTCCATTTGACCCCCAATCAAATCAATAAACAAAGAGAACATGTACAATCTTTTGAAATGAAAAATGAAGTCAGAATGGGGATTCGAACCCAAGCCTTGAGGGTAGACTACAACCAGAACGTAGTGCCTTAGACCGTTCAGCCATCCTGTCCTCTGGCTTCTGAGACTTCATTCTTTCCAAGCTAGTCATAGGAAACATGACCCTGGATTGTGATTGAAAATGATTAATATTAAATTTTTTTATTTTGATACAGATTTTTAACCCATTATTGATCGAGCCTATTTTAGTCTAAATGGTCAAGTCCCATTTTTTTTTTAAATATGTCATGTATTACTTTATGTGGTAATAAATTTGGAAGGTTAAAATATATTACATAGTTCTCCGTGTTTGTGGGACAAGTGATGGTTGCACTTAAAACACAATTTGCATGTATAATGTTACATCAAGTTTTATTTGTAATTAGATGCAAAGTATTGAAGCAAAAAAGAGACAAAAATGTAGAGAAAATATTGTAATGATTGTTAACGTTTAAAGTGAGAACATTTGTCCCAAAATCTGCTGAAACTTAGTTGTCAGTTTCACATGCGCATTTCACAATTCTTAAACTATGATTACCTACTTTTTAAGCATTTATTTATTAACTATCGTTATGGTCTATTTATAAATGAGGTAAAAAATGTGAAATTAGGTTTACAAGCAATTCAGTTTATAGAAATGTTCCAGGACAGCACCATAGGAGGTGGACTCTCCACCCTAATAGGGAAAGAGAACACAAAGAGGTGAAATAGTCTCTCCCCATTGAACGTCCTTTGTAATTTTATGGTGCCGAAAGAGCTAACATATGCACAAAAAATGTACTTGATGCTTCTAGAGTTCTTTTTTGAAAGGACAGTATCAGACTCACCCCAAAAACTCCAAAGTAGAGCCAATCTTGGGAACAGGTTTTTTTTATTGTCCATTTGACCCCCAATCAAATCAATAAACAAAGAGAACATGTACATTCTTTTGAAATGAAAAATGAGGTCAGAATGGGGATTTGAACCCAAGCCTAGAGGGTAGACTACAACCAGAACGTAGCGCCTTAGACCGTTCAGCCATCCTGACCTCTGGCTTCTGAGACTTCATTCTTTCCAAGCTAGTCATAGGAAACATGACCAAGGATTGTGATTGAAAATGATTAATATTAAATTTTTTTATTTTGATACAGATTTTTAACCCATTAGTGATCGAGCCTATTTTAGTCTAAATGGTCAAGTCCCATTTTTTTTTTAAATATGTCATGTATTACTTTATGTGGTAATAAATTTGGAAGGTTAAAATATATTACATAGTTCTCCGTGTTTGTGGGACAAGTGATGGTTGCACTTAAAACACAATTTGCATGCATAATGTTACATCAAGTTTTATTTATTATTAGATGCAAAGTATTGAAGCAAAAAAGAGACAAAAATGTAGAGAAAATATTGTAATGATTGTTATCGTTTAAAGTGAGAACATTTGTCCCAAAATCTGCTGAAACTTAGTTGTCAGTATCACATGCGCATTTCACAATTTTTAAACTATGATTACCTACTTTTTAAGCTTTTGTTTATTAACTATCATTATGGTCTATTTATAAATTAGGTAAAAAATGTGAAATTAGGTTTACAAGCAATTCAGTTTAGAGAAATGTTCCAGGACAGCACGATAGGAGGTGGACTCTCCACCCTAATAGGGAAAGAGAACACAAAGAGGTGAAATAGTCTCTCCCCATTGAACGTCCTTTGTAATTTTATGGTGCCGAAAGAGCTAACATATGCACAAAAAATGTACTTGATGCTTCTAGAGTTCTTTTTTGAAAGGACAGTATCAGACTCACCCCAAAAACTCCAAAGTAGAGCCAATCTTGGGAACAGGTTTTTTTTATTGTCCATTTGACCCCCAATCAAATCAATAAACAAAGAGAACATGTACATTCTTTTGAAATGAAAAATGAGGTCAGAATGGGGATTTGAACCCAAGCCTAGACTACAACCAGGACGTAGCACCTTAGACCGTTCAGCCGTCCTGACCTCTGGCTTCTGAGACTCCATTCTTTCCAAGCTAGTCATAGGAAACATGACCATGGATTGTGATAGAAAATGATTAATATTAAATTTTTTTATTTTGATACAGATTTTTAACCCATTAGTGATCGAGCCTATTTTAGTCTAAATGGTCAAGTCCCATTTTTTTTTAAAATATGTCATGTATTACTTTATGTGGTAATAAATTTGGAAGGTTAAAATATATTACATAGTTCTCCGTGTTTGTGGGACAAGTGATGGTTGCACTTAAAACACAATTTGCATGCATAATGTTACATCAAGTTTTATTTATTATTAGATGCAAAGTATTGAAGCAAAAAAGAGACAAAAATTTAGAGAAAATATTTTAATTATTGTTAATGTTTAAAGTGAGAACATTTGTCCCAAAATCTGCTGAAACTTAGTTGTCTGTATCACATGCGTATTTCAGAACTACAAGCAGTTCAGTTTATAGAAATGTTCCAGGACAGCACCATAGGAGGTGGACTCTCCACCCTAATATGGAAAGAGAACACAAAGAAGTGAAATAGTCTATCCCCATTGAACGTCCTTTGTAATTTTATGGTGCCGAAAGAGCTAACATATGCACAAAAAATGTACTTGATGCTTCTAGAGTTGTTTTTTGAAAGGACAGTATCAGACTCACCCCAAAAATTCCAAGGTAGAGCCAATCTTGGGAACAGGTTTTTTTTTTATTGTCCATTTGACCCCCAATCAAATCAATAAACAAAGAGATCACGTACAATCTTTTGAAATGAAAAGATGAGGTCAGAATGGGGATTCAAACCCAAGCCTAGACTACAACCAGAAAGTAGCACCTTAGACTGTTCAGCCATCCTGACTTCTGGCTTCTGAGACTTTGTTCTTTCCAAGCTAGTCATAAGAAACATGACCATAGATTGTGATTGAAAATGATTAATATAAAAATTTTTTTATTTTGATACATATTTTTAACCCATTAGTGATCGAGCGTATTTTAGTCTAAATGGTGAAGTCCGATTTTTTTAAAAAATATGTCATGTATTACTTTATGTGGTAATAAATTTGGAAGGTAAAAATATATTACATAGTTCTCCGTGTTTGTGGGACAAGTGATGGTTGCACTTAAAACACAATTTGCATGCATAATGTTACATCAAGTTTTATTTATTATTAGATGCAAAGTATTGAGGCAAAAAAGAGACAAAAATTTAGAGAAAATATTTTAATTATTGTTAATGTTTAAAGTGAGAACATTTGTCCCAAAATCTGCTGAAACTTAGTTGTCTGTATCACATGCGCATTTCAGAACTACAAGCAGTTCAGTTTATAGAAATGTTCCAGGACAGCACCATTGGAGGTGGACTCTCCACCCTAATATGGAAAGAGAACACAAAGAAGTGAAATAGTCTCTCCCCATTGAGCGTCCTTTGTAATTTTATGATGCCGAAAGAGCTAACATATGCACAAAAAATGTACTTGATGCTTCTAGAGTTCTTTTTTGAAAGGACAGTATCAGACTCACCCCAAAAACTCCAAAGTAGAGCCAATCTTGGGAACAGGTTTTTTTTATTGTCCATTTGACCCCCAATCAAATCAATAAACAAAGAGAACATGTACATTCTTTTGAAATGAAAAATGAGGTCAGAATGGGGATTTGAACCCAAGCCTAGAGGGTAGACTACAACCAGAACGTAGCGCCTTAGACCGTTCAGCCATCCTGACCTCTGGCTTCTGAGACTTCATTCTTTCCAAGCTAGTCATAGGAAACATGACCAAGGATTGTGATTGAAAATGATTAATATTAAATTTTTTTATTTTGATACAGATTTTTAACCCATTAGTGATCGAGCCTATTTTAGTCTAAATGGTCAAGTCCCATTTTTTTTTTAAATATGTCATGTATTACTTTATGTGGTAATAAATTTGGAAGGTTAAAATATATTACATAGTTCTCCGTGTTTGTGGGACAAGTGATGGTTGCACTTAAAACACAATTTGCATGCATAATGTTACATCAAGTTTTATTTATTATTAGATGCAAAGTATTGAAGCAAAAAAGAGACAAAAATGTAGAGAAAATATTGTAATGATTGTTAACGTTTAAAGTGAGAACATTTGTCCCAAAATCTGCTGAAACTTAGTTGTCAGTATCACATGCGCATTTCACAATTTTTAAACTATGATTACCTACTTTTTAAGCTTTTGTTTATTAACTATCATTATGGTCTATTTATAAATTAGGTAAAAAATGTGAAATTAGGTTTACAAGCAATTCAGTTTAGAGAAATGTTCCAGGACAGCACCATAGGAGGTGGACTCTCCACCCTAATAGGGAAAGAGAACACAAAGAGGTGAAATAGTCTCTCCCCATTGAACGTCCTTTGTAATTTTATGGTGCCGAAAGAGCTAACATATGCACAAAAAATGTACTTGATGCTTCTAGAGTTCTTTTTTGAAAGGACAGTATCAGACTCACCCCAAAAACTCCAAAGTAGAGCCAATCTTGGGAACAGGTTTTTTTTATTGTCCATTTGACCCCCAATCAAATCAATAAACAAAGAGAACATGTACATTCTTTTGAAATGAAAAATGAGGTCAGAATGGGGATTTGAACCCAAGCCTAGACTATAACCAGGACGTAGCACCTTAGACCGTTCAGCCGTCCTGACCTCTGGCTTCTGAGACTCCATTCTTTCCAAGCTAGTCATAGGAAACATGACCATGGATTGTGATAGAAAATGATTAATATTAAAAAATTTTATTTTGATACAGATTTTTAACCCATTAGTGATCGAGCCTATTTTAGTCTAAATGGTCAAGTCCCATTTTTTTTTAAAATATGTCATGTATTACTTTATGTGGTAATAAATTTGGAAGGTGAAAATATATTACATAGTTCTCCGTGTTTGTGGGACAAGTGATGGTTGCACTTAAAACACAATTTGCATGCATAATGTTACATCAAGTTTTATTTATTATTAGATGCAAAGTATTGAAGCAAAAAAGAGACAAAAATTTAGAGAAAATATTTTAATTATTGTTAATGTTTAAAGTGAGAACATTTGTCCCAAAATCTGCTGAAACTTAGTTGTCTGTATCACATGCGTATTTCAGAACTACAAGCAGTTCAGTTTATAGAAATGTTCCAGGACAGCACCATAGGAGGTGGACTCTCCACCCTAATATGGAAAGAGAACACAAAGAAGTGAAATAGTCTATCCCCATTGAACGTCCTTTGTAATTTTATGGTGCCGAAAGAGCTAACATATGCACAAAAAATGTACTTGATGCTTCTAGAGTTGTTTTTTGAAAGGACAGTATCAGACTCACCCCAAAAATTCCAAGGTAGAGCCAATCTTGGGAACAGGTTTTTTTTTTTATTGTCCATTTGACCCCCAATCAAATCAATAAACAAAGAGATCACGTACAATCTTTTGAAATGAAAAGATGAGGTCAGAATGGGGATTCAAACCCAAGCCTAGACTACAACCAGAAAGTAGCACCTTAGACTGTTCAGCCATCCTGACTTCTGGCTTCTGAGACTTTGTTCTTTCCAAGCTAGTCATAAGAAACATGACCATAGATTGTGATTGAAAATGATTAATATAAAATTTTTTTTATTTTGATACATATTTTTAACCCATTAGTGATCGAGCGTATTTTAGTCTAAATGGTGAAGTCCGATTTTTTTAAAAAATATGTCATGTATTACTTTATGTGGTAATAAATTTGGAAGGTAAAAATATATTACATAGTTCTCCGTGTTTGTGGGACAAGTGATGGTTGCACTTAAAACACAATTTGCATGCATAATGTTACATCAAGTTTTATTTATTATTAGATGCAAAGTATTGAGGCAAAAAAGAGACAAAAATTTAGAGAAAATATTTTAATTATTGTTAATGTTTAAAGTGAGAACATTTGTCCCAAAATCTGCTGAAACTTAGTTGTCTGTATCACATGCGCATTTCAGAACTACAAGCAGTTCAGTTTATAGAAATGTTCCAGGACAGCACCATTGGAGGTGGACTCTCCACCCTAATATGGAAAGAGAACACAAAGAAGTGAAATAGTCTCTCCCCATTGAGCGTCCTTTGTAATTTTATGGTGCCGAAAGAGCTAACATATGCACAAAAAATGTACTTGATGCTTCTAGATTTCTTTTTTGAAAGGACAGTATCAGACTCACCCCAAAAACTCCAAGGTAGAGGCAATCTTGGGAACAGGTTTTTTTTTATTGTCCATTTGACCCCCAATCAAATCAATAAACAAAGAGAACATGTACAATCTTTTGAAATGAAAAATGAGGTCAGAATGGGGATTCGAACCCAAGCCTTGAGGGTAGACTACAACCAGAACGTAGCGCCTTAGACCGTTCAGCCATCCTGTCCTCTGGCTTCTGAGACTTCATTCTTTCCAAGCTAGTCATAGGAAACATGACCCTGGATTGTGATTGAAAATGATTAATATTAAATTTTTTTATTTTGATACAGATTTTTAACCCATTATTGATCGAGCCTAATTTAGTCTAAATGGTCAAGTCCCATTTTTTTTTTAAATATGTCATGTATTACTTTATGTGGTAATAAATTTGGAAGGTTAAAATATATTACATAGTTCTCCGTGTTTGTGGGACAAGTGATGGTTGCACTTAAAACACAATTTGCATGCATAATGTTACATCAAGTTTTATTTGTTATTAGATGCAAAGTATTGAAGCAAAAAAGAGACAAAAATTTAGAGAAAATATTTTAATTATTGTTAATGTTTAAAGTGAGAACATTTGTCCCAAAATTTGCTGAAACTTAGTTGTCTGTATCACATGCGCATTTCAGAACTATAGTTTGCGGGTGAAATTTGCAGAGTACCAAAGTACCAAAACAGCAGAAAACTCCCCCAATGTGACCCCATTTTCGAAATTACTTCTCACAATTAATTCATCAGTACCTGCAATTACTATTTTCGACCTGTAGGTGTTTTCACTCTGCAACATCCAGAATTGCAAATATTCCATTTTAGTGACCAGTTTGTGCATACGGAGACAAGCACCCCATACATTTTTAAGTGTGCTTTCCTCACTGGAGCAATGCAAAACACGAAGATGCTTTGTCATACTAATGAAGTAGAAACCTCTTATATTTAAAATGAAAGAAGAGGGGCCTGAATGGGCACTTGTGTTTGATGTCTTTTCAACTAATTTTCCAAAAAGCTTTGGCCCCAGCACATTTTTAAGGATATTTGTCTCAGTAATGCCACTGCATTTCAAAGTCAAACATACATGGCTGAAATCATTGAGCTAATGTCTGATTCATACTGCCTCTATCAGCTATCAGGTTACCTTTAAATCCTCGTAAAGCTAATTGAAACTGAAATAAAAAATAGAGGAAAAAATTAAAAAATGTTAATGTGCTCAAATGGAAAAATTTCCTATTTCTAAAGTTTTTAACGTTTTATTTTCTGTGGATACCTAAGATATTTAGGGTTTTTACATTTCCTTTATCTTTAAATAATCAGTCCATGTGCTTTGTTTATTTTCTCCTTAAAATGTAAATGGTGAATAAAAAGGATGTTAATTGTGACTGTGTGGGACAGCTGATGGTTGCACTTGAAACACAATTTGCATGCATAATGTTACATCAAGTTTTATTTGTTATTAGATGCAAAGTATTGAAGCAAAAAAGAGACAAAAATGTAGAGAAAATATTGTAATGATTGTTAACGTTTAAAGTGAGAACATTTGTCCCAAAATCTGCTGAAACTTAGTTGTCAGTTTCACATGCGCATTTCACAATTCTTAAACAATGATTACCTACTTTTTAAGCTTTTATTTATTAACTATCGTTATGGTCAATTTATAAATGAGGTAAAAAATGTGAAATTAGGTTTACAAGCAATTCAGTTTATAGAAATGTTCCAGGACAGCACCATAGGAGGTGGACTCTCCACCCTAATAGGGAAAGAGAACACAAAGAGGTGAAATAGTCTCTCCCCATTGAACGTCCTTTGTAATTTTATGGTGCTGAAAGAGCTAACATATGCACAAAAAATGTACTTGATGCTTCTAGAGTTCTTTTTTGAAAGGACAGTATCAGACTCACCCCAAAAACTCCAAAGTAGAGCCAATCTTGGGAAAAGGTTTTTTTATTGTCCATTTGACCCCCAATCAAATCAATAAACAAAGAGAACATGTACATTCTTTTGAAATGAAAAATGAGGTCAGAATGGGGATTTGAACCCAAGCCTAGAGTGTAGACTACTAGTCTAGAGTGTAGACTACAACCAGAATGTAGCGCCTTAGACCATTCAGCCATCCTGACCTCTGGCTTCTGAGACTTAATTCTTTCCAAGCTAGTCATAGGAAACATGACCATGGATTGTGATTGAAAATGATTAATATTAAATTTTTTTATTTTGATACAGATTTTTAACCCATTAGTGATCGAGCCTTTTAGTCTAAATGGTCAAGTCCCATTTTTTTTTTAAATATGTCATGTATTACTTTATGTGGTAATAAATTTGGAAGGTTAAAATATATTACATAGTTCTCCGTGTTTGTGGGACAAGTGATGGTTGCACTTAAAACACAATTTGCATGCATAATGTTACATCAAGTTTTATTTGTTATTAGATGCAAAGTATTGAAGCAAAAAAGAGACAAAAATTTAGAGAAAATATTTTAATTATTGTTAATGTTTAAAGTGAGAACATTTGTCACAAAATCTGCTGAAACTTAGTTGTCTGTATCACATGCGCATTTCAGAACTATAGTTTGCGGGTGAAATTTGCAGAGTACCAAAGTACCAAAACAGCAGAAAACTCCCCCAATGTGACCCCATTTTCGAAATTACTTCTCACAATTAATTCATCAGTACCTGCAATTACTATTTTCGACCTGTAGGTGTTTTCACTCTGCAACATCCAGAATTGCAAATATTCCATTTTAGTGACCAGTTTGTGCATACGGAGACAAGCACCCCATACATTTTTAAGTGTGCTTTCCTCACTGGAGCAATGCAAAACACGAAGATGCTTTGTCATACTAATGAAGTAGAAACCTCTTATATTTAAAATGAAAGAAGAGGGGCCTGAATGGGTACTTGTGTTTGATGTCTTTTCAACTAATTTTCCAAAAAGCTTTGGCCCCAGCACATTTTTAAGGATATTTGTCTCAGTAATGCCACTGCATTTCAAAGTCAAACATACATGGCTGAAATCATTGAGCTAATGTCTGATTCATACTGCCTCTATCAGCTATCAGGTTACCTTTAAATCCTCGTAAAGCTAAGTGAAACTGAAATAAAAAATAGAGGAAAAAATTAAAAAATGTTAATGTGCTCAAATGGAAAAATTTCCTATTTCTAAAGTTTTTAACGTTTTATTTTCTGTGGATACCTAAGATATTTAGGGTTTTTACATTTCCTTTATCTTTAAATAATCAGTCCATGTGCTTTGTTTATTTGCTCCTTAAAATGTAAATGGTGAATAAAAAGGATGTTAATTGTGACTGTGTGGGACAGCTGATGGTTGCACTTAAAACACAATTTGCATGTATAATGTTACATCAAGTTTTATTTGTAATTAGATGCAAAGTATTGAAGCAAAAAAGAGACAAAAATGTAGAGAAAATATTGTAATGATTGTTAACGTTTAAAGTGAGAACATTTGTCCCAAAATCTGCTGAAACTTAGTTGTCAGTTTCACATGCGCATTTCACAATTCTTAAACTATGATTACCTACTTTTTAAGCATTTATTTATTAACTATCGTTATGGTCTATTTATAAATGAGGTAAAAAATGTGAAATTAGGTTTACAAGCAATTCAGTTTATAGAAATGTTCCAGGACAGCACCATAGGAGGTGGACTCTCCACCCTAATAGGGAAAGAGAACACAAAGAGGTGAAATAGTCTCCCCATTGAACGTCCTTTGTAATTTTATGGTGCCGAAAGAGCTAACATATGCACAAAAAATGTACTTGATGCTTCTAGAGTTCTTTTTTGAAAGGACAGTATCAGACTCACCCCAAAAACTCCAAAGTAGAGCCAATCTTGGGAACAGGTTTTTTTTATTGTCCATTTGACCCCCAATCAAATCAATAAACAAAGAGAACATGTACATTCTTTTGAAATGAAAAATGAGGTCAGAATGGGGATTTGAACCCAAGCCTAGAGGGTAGACTACAACCAGAACGTAGCGCCTTAGACCGTTCAGCCATCCTGACCTCTGGCTTCTGAGACGTCATTCTTTCCAAGCTAGTCATAGGAAACATGACCAAGGATTGTGATTGAAAATGATTAATATTAAATTTTTTTATTTTGATACAGATTTTTAACCCATTAGTGATCGAGCCTATTTTAGTCTAAATGGTCAAGTCCCATTTTTTTTTTAAATATGTCATGTATTACTTTATGTGGTAATAAATTTGGAAGGTTAAAATATATTACATAGTTCTCCGTGTTTGTGGGACAAGTGATGGTTGCACTTAAAACACAATTTGCATGCATAATGTTACATCAAGTTTTATTTATTATTAGATGCAAAGTATTGAAGCAAAAAAGAGACAAAAATGTAGAGAAAATATTGTAATGATTGTTAACGTTTAAAGTGAGAACATTTGTCCCAAAATCTCCTGAAACTTAGTTGTCAGTATCACATGCGCATTTCACAATTTTTAAACTATGATTACCTACTTTTTAAGCTTTTGTTTATTAACTATCATTATGGTCTATTTATAAATTAGGTAAAAAATGTGAAATTAGGTTTACAAGCAATTCAGTTTAGAGAAATGTTCCAGGACAGCACCATAGGAGGTGGACTCTCCACCCTAATAGGGAAAGAGAACACAAAGAGGTGAAATAGTCTCTCCCCATTGAACGTCCTTTGTAATTTTATGGTGCCGAAAGAGCTAACATATGCACAAAAAATGTACTTGATGCTTCTAGAGTTCTTTTTTGAAAGGACAGTATCAGACTCACCCCAAAAACTCCAAAGTAGAGCCAATCTTGGGAACAGGTTTTTTTTATTGTCCATTTGACCCCCAATCAAATCAATAAACAAAGAGAACATGTACATTCTTTTGAAATGAAAAATGAGGTCAGAATGGGGATTTGAACCCAAGCCTAGACTACAACCAGGACGTAGCACCTTAGACCGTTCAGCCGTCCTGACCTCTGGCTTCTGAGACTCCATTCTTTCCAAGCTAGTCATAGGAAACATGACCATGGATTGTGATAGAAAATGATTAATATTAAATTTTTTTATTTTGATACAGATTTTTAACCCATTAGTGATCGAGCCTATTTTAGTCTAAATGGTCAAGTCCCATTTTTTTTTAAAATATGTCATGTATTACTTTATGTGGTAATAAATTTGGAAGGTTAAAATATATTACATAGTTCTCCGTGTTTGTGGGACAAGTGATGGTTGCACTTAAAACACAATTTGCATGCATAATGTTACATCAAGTTTTATTTATTATTAGATGCAAAGTATTGAAGCAAAAAAGAGACAAAAATTTAGAGAAAATATTTTAATTATTGTTAATGTTTAAAGTGAGAACATTTGTCCCAAAATCTGCTGAAACTTAGTTGTCTGTATCACATGCGTATTTCAGAACTACAAGCAGTTCAGTTTATAGAAATGTTCCAGGACAGCACCATAGGAGGTGGACTCTCCACCCTAATATGGAAAGAGAACACAAAGAAGTGAAATAGTCTATCCCCATTGAACGTCCTTTGTAATTTTATGGTGCCGAAAGAGCTAACATATGCACAAAAAATGTACTTGATGCTTCTAGAGTTGTTTTTTGAAAGGACAGTATCAGACTCACCCCAAAAATTCCAAGGTAGAGCCAATCTTGGGAACAGGTTTTTTTTTTATTGTCCATTTGACCCCCAATCAAATCAATAAACAAAGAGATCACGTACAATCTTTTGAAATGAAAAGATGAGGTCAGAATGGGGATTCAAACCCAAGCCTAGACTACAACCAGAAAGTAGCACCTTAGACTGTTCAGCCATCCTGACTTCTGGCTTCTGAGACTTTGTTCTTTCCAAGCTAGTCATAAGAAACATGACCATAGATTGTGATTGAAAATGATTAATATAAAAATTTTTTTATTTTGATACATATTTTTAACCCATTAGTGATCGAGCGTATTTTAGTCTAAATGGTGAAGTCCGATTTTTTTAAAAAATATGTCATGTATTACTTTATGTGGTAATAAATTTGGAAGGTAAAAATATATTACATAGTTCTCCGTGTTTGTGGGACAAGTGATGGTTGCACTTAAAACACAATTTGCATGCATAATGTTACATCAAGTTTTATTTATTATTAGATGCAAAGTATTGAGGCAAAAAAGAGACAAAAATTTAGAGAAAATATTTTAATTATTGTTAATGTTTAAAGTGAGAACATTTGTCCCAAAATCTGCTGAAACTTAGTTGTCTGTATCACATGCGCATTTCAGAACTACAAGCAGTTCAGTTTATAGAAATGTTCCAGGACAGCACCATTGGAGGTGGACTCTCCACCCTAATATGGAAAGAGAACACAAAGAAGTGAAATAGTCTCTCCCCATTGAGCGTCCTTTGTAATTTTATGGTGCCGAAAGAGCTAACATATGCACAAAAAATGTACTTGATGCTTCTAGATTTCTTTTTTGAAAGGACAGTATCAGACTCACCCCAAAAACTCCAAGGTAGAGGCAATCTTGGGAACAGGTTTTTTTTTATTGTCCATTTGACCCCCAATCAAATCAATAAACAAAGAGAACATGTACAATCTTTTGAAATGAAAAATGAGGTCAGAATGGGGATTCGAACAAAAGCCTTGAGGGTAGACTACAACCAGAACGTAGCGCCTTAGACCGTTCAGCCATCCTGACCTCTGGCTTCTGAGACTTCATTCATTCCAAGCTAGTCATAGGAAACATGACCCTGGATTGTGATTGAAAATGATTAATATTAAATTTTTTTATTTTGATACAGATTTTTAACCCATTATTGATCGAGCCTATTTTAGTCTAAATGGTCAAGTCCCATTTTTTTTTTAAATATGTCATGTATTACTTTATGTGGTAATAAATTTGGAAGGTTAAAATATATTACATAGTTCTCCGTGTTTGTGGGACAAGTGATGGTTGCACTTAAAACACAATTTGCATGCATAATGTTACATCAAGTTTTATTTATTATTAGATGCAAAGTATTGAGGCAAAAAAGAGACAAAAATTTAGAGAAAATATTTTAATTATTGTTAATGTTTAAAGTGAGAACATTTGTCCCAAAATCTGCTGAAACTTAGTTGTCTGTATCACATGCGCATTTCAGAACTACAAGCAGTTCAGTTTATAGAAATGTTCCAGGACAGCACCATTGGAGGTGGACTCTCCACCCTAATATGGAAAGAGAACACAAAGAAGTGAAATAGTCTCTCCCCATTGAGCGTCCTTTGTAATTTTATGGTGCCGAAAGAGCTAACATATGCACAAAAAATGTACTTGATGCTTCTAGATTTCTTTTTTGAAAGGACAGTATCAGACTCACCCCAAAAACTCCAAGGTAGAGGCAATCTTGGGAACAGGTTTTTTTTTATTGTCCATTTGACCCCCAATCAAATCAATAAACAAAGAGAACATGTACAATCTTTTGAAATGAAAAATGAGGTCAGAATGGGGATTCGAACCAAAGCCTTGAGGGTAGACTACAACCAGAACGTAGCGCCTTAGACCGTTCAGCCATCCTGACCTCTGGCTTCTGAGACTTCATTCATTCCAAGCTAGTCATAGGAAACATGACCATGGATTGTGATTGAAAATGATTAATATTAAATTTTTTTATTTTGATACAGATTTTTAACCCATTATTGATCGAGCCTATTTTAGTCTAAATGGTCAAGTCCCATTTTTTTTTTAAATATGTCATGTATTACTTTATGTGGTAATAAATTTGGAAGGTTAAAATATATTACATAGTTCTCCGTGTTTGTGGGACAAGTGATGGTTGCACTTAAAACACAATTTGCATGCATAATGTTACATCAAGTTTTATTTGTTATTAGATGCAAAGTATTGAAGCAAAAAAGAGACAAAAATTTAGAGAAAATATTTTAATTATTGTTAATGTTTAAAGTGAGAACATTTGTCCCAAAATCTGCTGAAACTTAGTTGTCTGTATCACATGCGCATTTCAGAACTATAGTTTGCGGGTGAAATTTGCAGAGTACCAAAGTACCAAAACAGCAGAAAACTCCCCCAATGTGACCCCATTTTCGAAATTACTTCTCACAATTAATTCATCAGTACCTGCAATTACTATTTTCGACCTGTAGGTGTTTTCACTCTGCAACATCCAGAATTGCAAATATTCCATTTTAGTGACCAGTTTGTGCATACGGAGACAAGCACCCCATACATTTTTAAGTGTGCTTTCCTCACTGGAGCAATGCAAAACACGAAGATGCTTTGTCATACTAATGAAGTAGAAACCTCTTATATTTAAAATGAAAGAAGAGGGGCCTGAATGGGCACTTGTGTTTGATGTCTTTTCAACTAATTTTCCAAAAAGCTTTGGCCCCAGCACATTTTTAAGGATATTTGTCTCAGTAATGCCACTGCATTTCAAAGTCAAACATACATGGCTGAAATCATTGAGCTAATGTCTGATTCATACTGCCTCTATCAGCTATCAGGTTACCTTTAAATCCTCGTAAAGCTAAGTGAAACTGAAATAAAAAATAGAGGAAAAAATTAAAAAAGTTAATGTGCTCAAATGGAAAAATTTCCTATTTCTAAAGCTTTTAACGTTTTATTTTCTGTGGATACCTAAGATATTTAGGGTTTTTACATTTCCTTTATCTTTAAATAATCAGTCCATGTGCTTTGTTTATTTTCTCCTTAAAATGTAAATGGTGAATAAAAAGGATGTTAATTGTGACTGTGTGGGACAGCTGATGGTTGCACTTGAAACACAATTTGCATGCATAATGTTACATCAAGTTTTATTTGTTATTAGATGCAAAGTATTGAAGCAAAAAAGAGACAAAAATGTAGAGAAAATATTGTAATGATTGTTAACGTTTAAAGTGAGAACATTTGTCCCAAAATCTGCTGAAACTTAGTTGTCAGTTTCACATGCGCATTTCACAATTCTTAAACAATGATTACCTACTTTTTAAGCTTTTATTTATTAACTATCGTTATGGTCAATTTATAAATGAGGTAAAAAATGTGAAATTAGGTTTACAAGCAATTCAGTTTATAGAAATGTTCCAGGACAGCACCATAGGAGGTGGACTCTCCACCCTAATAGGGAAAGAGAACACAAAGAGGTGAAATAGTCTATCCCCATTGAACGTCCTTTGTAATTTTATGGTGCCAAAAGAGCTAACATATGCACAAAAAATGTACTTGATGCTTCTAGAGTTCTTTTTTGAAAGGACAGTATCAGACTCACCCCAAAAACTCCAAAGTAGAGCCAATCTTGGGAACAGGTTTTTTTTATTGTCCATTTGACCCCCAATCAAATCAATAAACAAAGAGAACATGTACATTCTTTTGAAATGAAAAATGAGGTCAGAATGGGGATTTGAACCCAAGCCTAGACTACAAGCAGAACGTAGCACCTTAGACCGTTGAGCCATCCTGACCTCTGGCTTCTGAGACTTCATTCTTTCCAAGCTAGTCATAGGAAACATGACCATGGATTGTGATTGAAAATGATTAATATTAAATTTTTTTATTTTGATACAGATTTTTAACCCATTAGTGATCGAGCCTATTTTAGTCTAAATGGTCAAGTCCCATTTTTTTTTTAAATATGTCATGTATTACTTTATGTGGTAATAAATTTGGAAGGTTAAAATATATTACATAGTTCTCTGTGTTTGTCGGACAAGTGATGGTTGCACTTAAAACACAATTTGCATGCATAATGTTACATCAAGTTTTATTTATTATTAGATGCAAAGTATTGAAGCAAAAAAGAGACAAAAATGTAGAGAAAATATTGTAATGATTGTTAACGTTTAAAGTGAGAACATTTGTCCCAAAATCTGCTGAAACTTAGTTGTCAGTATCACATGCGCATTTCACAATTTTTAAACTATGATTACCTACTTTTTAAGCTTTTGTTTATTAACTATCATTATGGTCTATTTATAAATTAGGTAAAAAATGTGAAATTAGGTTTACAAGCAATTCAGTTTATAGAAATGTTCTAGGACAGCACCATAGGAGGTGGACTCTCCACCCTAATAGAGAAAGAGAACACAAAGAGGTGAAATAGTCTATCCCCATTGAACGTCCTTTGTAATTTTATGGTGCCGAAAGAGCTAACATATGCACAAAAAATGTACTTGATGCTTCTAGAGTTGTTTTTTGAAAGGACAGTATCAGACTCACCCCAAAAATTCCAAGGTAGAGCCAATCTTGGGAACAGGTTTTTTTTTATTGTCCATTTGACCCCCAATCAAATCAATAAACAAAGAGAACATGTACAATCTTTTGAAATGAAAAGATGAGGTCAGAATGGGGATTCAAACCCAAGCCTAGACTACAACCAGAAAGTAGCACCTTAGACTGTTCAGCCATCCTGACTTCTGGCTTCTGAGACTTTGTTCTTTCCAAGCTAGTCATAAGAAACATGACCATAGATTGTGATTGAAAATGATTAATATAAAAAATTTTTTATTTTGATACATATTTTTAACCCATTAGTGATCGAGCGTATTTTAGTCTAAATGGTGAAGTCCGACTTTTTTAAAAAATATGTCATATATTACTTTATGTGGTAATAAATTTGGAAGGTAAAAATATATTACATAGTTCTCCGTGTTTGTGGGACAAGTGATGGTTGCACTTAAAACACAATTTGCATGCATAATGTTACATCAAGTTTTATTTATTATTAGATGCAAAGTATTGAGGCAAAAAAGAGACAAAAATTTAGAGAAAATATTTTAATTATTGTTAATGTTTAAAGTGAGAACATTTGTCCCAAAATCTGCTGAAACTTAGTTGTCTGTATCACATGCGCATTTCAGAACTACAAGCAGTTCAGTTTATAGAAATGTTCCAGGACAGCACCATTGGAGGTGGACTCTCCACCCTAATATGGAAAGAGAACACAAAGAAGTGAAATAGTCTCTCCCCATTGAGCGTCCTTTGTAATTTTATGGTGCCGAAAGAGCTAACATATGCACAAAAAATGTACTTGATGCTTCTAGATTTCTTTTTTGAAAGGACAGTATCAGACTCACCCCAAAAACTCCAAGGTAGAGGCAATCTTGGGAACAGGTTTTTTTTTATTGTCCATTTGACCCCCAATCAAATCAATAAACAAAGAGAACATGTACAATCTTTTGAAATGAAAAATGAGGTCAGAATGGGGATTCGAACCAAAGCCTTGAGGGTAGACTACAACCAGAACGTAGCGCCTTAGACCGTTCAGCCATCCTGACCTCTGGCTTCTGAGACTTCATTCATTCCAAGCTAGTCATAGGAAACATGACCCTGGATTGTGATTGAAAATGATTAATATTAAATTTTTTTATTTTGATACAGATTTTTAACCCATTATTGATCGAGCCTATTTTAGTCTAAATGGTCAAGTCCCATTTTTTTTTTAAATATGTCATGTATTACTTTATGTGGTAATAAATTTGGAAGGTTAAAATATATTACATAGTTCTCCGTGTTTGTGGGACAAGTGATGGTTGCACTTAAAACACAATTTGCATGCATAATGTTACATCAAGTTTTATTTGTTATTAGATGCAAAGTATTGAAGCAAAAAAGAGACAAAAATTTAGAGAAAATATTTTAATTATTGTTAATGTTTAAAGTGAGAACATTTGTCCCAAAATCTGCTGAAACTTAGTTGTCTGTATCACATGCGCATTTCAGAACTATAGTTTGCGGGTGAAATTTGCAGAGTACCAAAGTACCAAAACAGCAGAAAACTCCCCCAATGTGACCCCATTTTCGAAATTACTTCTCACAATTAATTCATCAGTACCTGCAATTACTATTTTCGACCTGTAGGTGTTTTCACTCTGCAACATCCAGAATTGCAAATATTCCATTTTAGTGACCAGTTTGTGCATACGGAGACAAGCACCCCATACATTTTTAAGTGTGCTTTCCTCACTGGAGCAATGCAAAACACGAAGATGCTTTGTCATACTAATGAAGTAGAAACCTCTTATATTTAAAATGAAAGAAGAGGGGCCTGAATGGGCACTTGTGTTTGATGTCTTTTCAACTAATTTTCCAAAAAGCTTTGGCCCCAGCACATTTTTAAGGATATTTGTCTCAGTAATGCCACTGCATTTCAAAGTCAAACATACATGGCTGAAATCATTGAGCTAATGTCTGATTCATACTGCCTCTATCAGCTATCAGGTTACCTTTAAATCCTCGTAAAGCTAAGTGAAACTGAAATAAAAAATAGAGGAAAAAATTAAAAAAGTTAATGTGCTCAAATGGAAAAATTTCCTATTTCTAAAGTTTTTAACGTTTTATTTTCTGTGGATACCTAAGATATTTAGGGTTTTTACATTTCCTTTATCTTTAAATAATCAGTCCATGTGCTTTGTTTATTTTCTCCTTAAAATGTAAATGGTGAATAAAAAAGATGTTAATTGTGACTGTGTGGGACAGCTGATGGTTGCACTTGAAACACAATTTGCATGCATAATGTTACATCAAGTTTTATTTGTTATTAGATGCAAAGTATTGAAGCAAAAAAGAGACAAAAATGTAGAGAAAATATTGTAATGATTGTTAACGTTTAAAGTGAGAACATTTGTCCCAAAATCTGCTGAAACTTAGTTGTCAGTTTCACATGCGCATTTCACAATTCTTAAACAATGATTACCTACTTTTTAAGCTTTTATTTATTAACTATCGTTATGGTCAATTTATAAATGAGGTAAAAAATGTGAAATTAGGTTTACAAGCAATTCAGTTTATAGAAATGTTCCAGGACAGCACCATAGGAGGTGGACTCTCCACCCTAATAGGGAAAGAGAACACAAAGAGGTGAAATAGTCTCTCCCCATTGAACGTCCTTTGTAATTTTATGGTGCCGAAAGAGCTAACATATGCACAAAAAATGTACTTGATGCTTCTAGAGTTCTTTTTTGAAAGGACAGTATCAGACTCACCCCAAAAACTCCAAAGTAGAGCCAATCTTGGGAACAGGTTTTTTTTATTGTCCATTTGACCCCCAATCAAATCAATAAACAAAGAGAACATGTACATTCTTTTGAAATGAAAAATGAGGTCAGAATGGGGATTTGAACCCAAGCCTAGACTACAACCAGAACGTAGCACCTTAGACCGTTCAGCCATCCTGACCTCTGGCTTCTGAGACTTCATTCTTTCCAAGCTAGTCATAGGAAACATGACCATGGATTGTGATTGAAAATGATTAATATTAAATTTTTTTATTTTGATACAGATTTTTAACCCATTAGTGATCGAGCCTATTTTAGTCTAAATGGTCAAGTCCCATTTTTTTTTTAAATATGTCATGTATTACTTTATGTGGTAATAAATTTGGAAGGTTAAAATATATTACATAGTTCTCTGTGTTTGTCGGACAAGTGATGGTTGCACTTAAAACACAATTTGCATGCATAATGTTACATCAAGTTTTATTTATTATTAGATGCAAAGTATTGAAGCAAAAAAGAGACAAAAATGTAGAGAAAATATTGTAATGATTGTTAACGTTTAAAGTGAGAACATTTGTCCCAAAATCTGCTGAAACTCAGTTGTCAGTATCACATGCGCATTTCACAATTTTTAAACTATGATTACCTACTTTTTAAGCTTTTGTTTATTAACTATCATTATGGTCTATTTATAAATTAGGTAAAAAATGTGAAATTAGGTTTACAAGCAATTCAGTTTATAGAAATGTTCTAGGACAGCACCATAGGAGGTGGACTCTCCACCCTAATAGGGAAAGAGAACACAAAGAGGTGAAATAGTCTATCCCCATTGAACGTCCTTTGTAATTTTATGGTGCCGAAAGAGCTAACATATGCACAAAAAATGTACTTGATGCTTCTAGAGTTGTTTTTTGAAAGGACAGTATCAGACTCACCCCAAAAATTCCAAGGTAGAGGCAATCTTGGGAACAGGTTTTTTTTTATTGTCCATTTGACCCCCAATCAAATCAATAAACAAAGAGAACATGTACAATCTTTTGAAATGAAAAGATGAGGTCAGAATGGGGATTCAAACCCAAGCCTAGACTACAACCAGAAAGTAGCACCTTAGACTGTTCAGCCATCCTGACTTCTGGCTTCTGAGACTTTGTTCTTTCCAAGCTAGTCATAAGAAACATGACCATAGATTGTGATTGAAAATGATTAATATAAAAAATTTTTTATTTTGATACATATTTTTAACCCATTAGTGATCGAGCGTATTTTAGTCTAAATGGTGAAGTCCGATTTTTTTAAAAAATATGTCATGTATTACTTTATGTGGTAATAAATTTGGAAGGTGAAAATATATTACATAGTTCTCCGTGTTTGTGGGACAAGTGATGGTTGCACTTAAAACACAATTTGCATGCATAATGTTACATCAAGTTTTATTTATTATTAGATGCAAATTATTGAAGCAAAAAAGAGACAAAAATTTAGAGAAAATATTTTAATTATTGTTAATGTTTAAAGTGAGAACATTTGTCCCAAAATCTGCTGAAACTTAGTTGTCTGTATCACATGCGCATTTCAGAACTACAAGCAGTTCAGTTTATAGAAATGTTCCAGGACAGCACCATAGGAGGTGGACTCTCCACCCTAATATGGAAAGAGAACACAAAGAAGTGAAATAGTCTCTCCCCATTGAGCGTCCTTTGTAATTTTATGGTGCCGAAAGAGCTAACATATGCACAAAAATGTACTTGATGCTTCTAGATTTCTTTTTTGAAAGGACAGTATCAGACTCACCCCAAAAACTCCAAGGTAGAGCCAATCTTGGGAACAGGTTTTTTTTTATTGTCCATTTGACCCCCCAATCAAATCAATAAACAAAGAGAACATGTACAATCTTTTGAAATGAAAAATGAGGTCAGAATGGGGATTCGAACCCAAGCCTAGAGGGTAGACTACAAGCAGAACGTAGCGCCTTAGACCGTTCAGCCATCCTGACCTCTGGCTTCTGAGACTTCATTCTTCCCAAGCTAGTCATAGGAAACATGACCATGGATTGTGATTGAAAATGATTAATATTAAATTTTTTTATTTTGATACAGATTTTTAACCCATTATTGATCGAGCCTATTTTAGTCTAAATGGTCAAGTCCCATTTTTTTTTTAAATATGTCATGTATTACTTTATGTGGTAATAAATTTGGAAGGTTAAAATATATTACATAGTTCTCCGTGTTTGTGGGACAAGTGATGGTTGCACTTAAAACACAATTTGCATGCATAATGTTACATCAAGTTTTATTTGTTATTAGATGCAAAGTATTGAAGCAAAAAAGAGACAAAAATTTAGAGAAAATATTTTAATTATTGTTAATGTTTAAAGTGAGAACATTTGTCCCAAAATCTGCTGAAACTTAGTTGTCTGTATCACATGCGCATTTCAGAACTATAGTTTGCGGGTGAAATTTGCAGAGTACCAAAGTACCAAAACAGCAGAAAACTCCCCCAATGTGACCCCATTTTCGAAATTACTTCTCACAATTAATTCATCAGTACCTGCAATTACTATTTTCGACCTGTAGGTGTTTTCACTCTGCAACATCCAGAATTGCAAATATTCCATTTTAGTGACCAGTTTGTGCATACGGAGACAAGCACCCCATACATTTTTAAGTGTGCTTTCCTCACTGGAGCAATGCAAAACACGAAGATGCTTTGTCATACTAATGAAGTAGAAACCTCTTATATTTAAAATGAAAGAAGAGGGGCCTGAATGGGCACTTGTGTTTGATGTCTTTTCAACTAATTTTCCAAAAAGCTTTGGCCCCAGCCCATTTTTAAGGATATTTGTCTCAGTAATGCCACTGCATTTCAAAGTCAAACATACATGGCTGAAATCATTGAGCTAATGTCTGATTCATACTGCCTCTATCAGCTATCAGGTTACCTTTAAATCCTCGTAAAGCTAAGTGAAACTGAAATAAAAAATAGAGGAAAAAATTAAAAAATGTTAATGTGCTCAAATGGAAAAATTTCCTATTTCTAAAGTTTTTAACGTTTTATTTTCTGTGGATACCTAAGATATTTAGGGTTTTTACATTTCCTTTATCTTTAAATAATCAGTCCATGTGCTTTGTTTATTTTCTCCTTAAAATGTAAATGGTGAATAAAAAGGATGTTAATTGTGACTGTGTGGGACAGCTGATGGTTGCACTTGAAACACAATTTGCATGCATAATGTTACATCAAGTTTTATTTGTTATTAGATGCAAAGTATTGAAGCAAAAAAGAGACAAAAATGTAGAGAAAATATTGTAATGATTGTTAACGTTTAAAGTGAGAACATTTGTCCCAAAATCTGCTGAAACTTAGTTGTCAGTTTCACATGCGCATTTCACAATTCTTAAACAATGATTACCTACTTTTTAAGCTTTTATTTATTAACTATCGTTATGGTCAATTTATAAATGAGGTAAAAAATGTGAAATTAGGTTTACAAGCAATTCAGTTTATAGAAATGTTCCAGGACAGCACCATAGGAGGTGGACTCTCCACCCTAATAGGGAAAGAGAACACAAAGAGGTGAAATAGTCTCTCCCCATTGAACGTCCTTTGTAATTTTATGGTGCCGAAAGAGCTAACATATGCACAAAAAATGTACTTGATGCTTCTAGAGTTGTTTTTTGAAAGGACAGTATCAGACTCACCCCAAAAACTCCAAAGTAGAGCCAATCTTGGGAACAGGTTTTTTTTATTGTCCATTTGACCCCCAATCAAATCAATAAACAAAGAGAACATGTACATTCTTTGAAATGAAAATTGAGGTCAGAATGGGGATTTGAACCCAAGCCTAGAGGGTAGACTACAACCAGAACGTAGCGCCTTAGACCGTTCAGCCATCCTGACCTCTGGCTTCTGAGATTTGATTCTTTCCAAGCTAGTCATAGGAAACATGACCATGGATTGTGATTGAAAATGATTAATATTAAATTTTTTTATTTTGATACAGATTTTTAACCCATTAGTGATCGAGCCTATTTTAGTCTAAATGGTCAAGTCCCATTTTTTTTTAAAATATGTCATGTATTACTTTATGTGGTAATAAATTTGGAAGGTTAAAATATATTACATAGTTCTCCGTGTTTGTGGGACAAGTGATGGTTGCACTTAAAACACAATTTGCATGCATAATGTTACATCAAGTTTTATTTATTATTAGATGCAAAGTATTGAAGCAAAAAAGAGACAAAAATTTAGAGAAAATATTTTAATTATTGTTAATGTTTAAAGTGAGAACATTTGTCCCAAAATCTGCTGAAACTTAGTTGTCTGTATCACATGCGCATTTCAGAACTACAAGCAGTTCAGTTTATAGAAATGTTCCAGGACAGCACCATAGGAGGTGGACTCTCCACCCTAATATGGAAAGAGAACACAAAGAAGTGAAATAGTCTCTCCCCATTGAGCGTCCTTTGTAATTTTATGGTGCCGAAAGAGCTAACATATGCACAAAAATGTACTTGATGCTTCTAGATTTCTTTTTTGAAAGGACAGTATCAGACTCACCCCAAAAACTCCAAGGTAGAGCCAATCTTGGGAACAGGTTTTTTTTTATTGTCCATTTGACCCCCCAATCAAATCAATAAACAAAGAGAACATGTACAATCTTTTGAAATGAAAAATGAGGTCAGAATGGGGATTCGAACCCAAGCCTAGAGGGTAGACTACAACCAGAACGTAGCGCCTTAGACCGTTCAGCCATCCTGACCTCTGGCTTCTGAGACTTCATTCTTTCCAAGCTAGTCATAGGAAACATGACCATGGATTGTGATTGAAAATGATTAATATTAAATTTTTTTATTTTGATACAGATTTTTAACCCATTATTGATCGAGCCTATTTTAGTCTAAATGGTCAAGTCCCATTTTTTTTTTAAATATGTCATGTATTACTTTATGTGGTAATAAATTTGGAAGGTTAAAATATATTACATAGTTCTCCGTGTTTGTGGGACAAGTGATGGTTGCACTTAAAACACAATTTGCATGCATAATGTTACATCAAGTTTTATTTGTTATTAGATGCAAAGTATTGAAGCAAAAAAGAGACAAAAATTTAGAGAAAATATTTTAATTATTGTTAATGTTTAAAGTGAGAACATTTGTCACAAAATCTGCTGAAACTTAGTTGTCTGTATCACATGCGCATTTCAGAACTATAGTTTGCGGGTGAAATTTGCAGAGTACCAAAGTACCAAAACAGCAGAAAACTCCCCCAATGTGACCCCATTTTCGAAATTACTTCTCACAATTAATTCATCAGTACCTGCAATTACTATTTTCGACCTGTAGGTGTTTTCACTCTGCAACATCCAGAATTGCAAATATTCCATTTTAGTGACCAGTTTGTGCATACGGAGACAAGCACCCCATACATTTTTAAGTGTGCTTTCCTCACTGGAGCAATGCAAAACATGAAGATGCTTTGTCATACTAATGAAGTAGAAACCTCTTATATTTAAAATGAAAGAAGAGGGGCCTGAATGGGCACTTGTGTTTGATGTCTTTTCAACTAATTTTCCAAAAAGCTTTGGCCCCAGCACATTTTTAAGGATATTTGTCTCAGTAATGCCACTGCATTTCAAAGTCAAACATACATGGCTGAAATCATTGAGCTAATGTCTGATTCATACTGCCTCTATCAGCTATCAGGTTACCTTTAAATCCTCGTAAAGCTAAGTGAAACTGAAATAAAAAATAGAGGAAAAAATTAAAAAATGTTAATGTGCTCAAATGGAAAAATTTCCTATTTCTAAAGTTTTTAACGTTTTATTTTCTGTGGATACCTAAGATATTTAGGGATTTTACATTTCCTTTATCTTTAAATAATCAGTCCATGTGCTTTGTTTATTTTCTCCTTAAAATGTAAATGGTGAATAAAAAGGATGTTAATTGTGACTGTGTGGGACAGCTGATGGTTGCACTTGAAACACAATTTGCATGCATAATGTTACATCAAGTTTTATTTGTTATTAGATGCAAAGTATTGAAGCAAAAAAGAGACAAAAATGTAGAGAAAATATTGTAATGATTGTTAACGTTTAAAGTGAGAACATTTGTCCCAAAATCTGCTGAAACTTAGTTGTCAGTTTCACATGCGCATTTCACAATTCTTAAACAATGATTACCTACTTTTTAAGCTTTTATTTATTAACTATCGTTATGGTCAATTTATAAATGAGGTAAAAAATGTGAAATTAGGTTTACAAGCAATTCAGTTTATAGAAATGTTCCAGGACAGCACCATAGGAGGTGGACTCTCCACCCTAATAGGGAAAGAGAACACAAAGAGGTGAAATAGTCTCTCCCCATTGAACGTCCTTTGTAATTTTATGGTGCCGAAAGAGCTAACATATGCACAAAAAATGTACTTGATGCTTCTAGAGTTGTTTTTTGAAAGGACAGTATCAGACTCACCCCAAAAACTCCAAGGTAGAGCCAATCTTGGGAACAGGTTTTTTTTTATTGTCCATTTGACCCCCAATCAAATCAATAAACAAAGAGAACATGTACAATCTTTTGAAATGAAAAATGAGGTCAGAATGGGGATTCGAACCCAAGCCTAGAGGGTAGACTACAACCAGAACGTAGCGCCTTAGACCGTTCAGCCATCCTGACCTCTGGCTTCTGAGACTTCATTCTTTCCAAGCTAGTCATAGGAAACATGACCATGGATTGTGATTGAAAATGATTAATATTAAATTTTTTTATTTTGATACAGATTTTTAACCCATTAGTGATCGAGCCTATTTTAGTCTAAATGGTCAAGTCCCATTTTTTTTTAAAATATGTCATGTATTACTTTATGTGGTAATAAATTTGGAAGGTTAAAATATATTACATAGTTCTCCGTGTTTGTGGGACAAGTGATGGTTGCACTTAAAACACAATTTGCATGCATAATGTTACATCAAGTTTTATTTATTATTAGATGCAAAGTATTGAAGCAAAAAAGAGACAAAAATTTAGAGAAAATATTTTAATTATTGTTAATGTTTAAAGTGAGAACATTTGTCCCAAAATCTGCTGAAACTTAGTTGTCTGTATCACATGCGCATTTCAGAACTACAAGCAGTTCAGTTTATAGAAATGTTCCAGGACAGCACCATAGGAGGTGGACTCTCCACCCTAATATGGAAAGAGAACACAAAGAAGTGAAATAGTCTCTCCCCATTGAGCGTCCTTTGTAATTTTATGGTGCCGAAAGAGCTAACATATGCACAAAAATGTACTTGATGCTTCTAGATTTCTTTTTTGAAAGGACAGTATCAGACTCACCCCAAAAACTCCAAGGTAGAGCCAATCTTGGGAACAGGTTTTTTTTTATTGTCCATTTGACCCCCCAATCAAATCAATAAACAAAGAGAACATGTACAATCTTTTGAAATGAAAAATGAGGTCAGAATGGGGATTCGAACCCAAGCCTAGAGGGTAGACTACAACCAGAACGTAGCGCCTTAGACCGTTCAGCCATCCTGACCTCTGGCTTCTGAGACTTCATTCTTTCCAAGCTAGTCATAGGAAACATGACCATGGATTGTGATTGAAAATGATTAATATTAAATTTTTTTATTTTGATACAGATTTTTAACCCATTAGTGATCGAGCCTATTTTAGTCTAAATGGTCAAGTCCCATTTTTTTTTAAAATATGTCATGTATTACTTTATGTGGTAATAAATTTGGAAGGTTAAAATATATTACATAGTTCTCCGTGTTTGTGGGACAAGTGATGGTTGCACTTAAAACACAATTTGCATGCATAATGTTACATCAAGTTTTATTTATTATTAGATGCAAAGTATTGAAGCAAAAAAGAGACAAAAATTTAGAGAAAATATTTTAATTATTGTTAATGTTTAAAGTGAGAACATTTGTCCCAAAATCTGCTGAAACTTAGTTGTCTGTATCACATGCGCATTTCAGAACTACAAGCAGTTCAGTTTATAGAAATGTTCCAGGACAGCACCATAGGAGGTGGACTCTCCACCCTAATATGGAAAGAGAGCACAAAGAAGTGAAATAGTCTCTCCCCATTGAGCGTCCTTTGTAATTTTATGGTGCCGAAAGAGCTAACATATGCACAAAAAATGTACTTGATGCTTCTAGATTTCTTTTTTGAAAGGACAGTATCAGACTCACCCCAAAAACTCCAAGGTAGAGGCAATCTTGGGAACAGGTTTTTTTTTATTGTCCATTTGACCCCCAATCAAATCAATAAACAAAGAGAACATGTACAATCTTTTGAAATGAAAAATGAGGTCAGAATGGGGATTCGAACCCAAGCCTAGAGGGTAGAGCCAGAACGTAGTGCCTTAGACCGTTCAGCCATCCTGACCTCTGGCTTCTGAGACTTCATTCTTTCCAAGCTAGTCATAGGAAACATGACCATGGATTGTGATTGAAAATGATTAATATTAAATTTTTTTATTTTGATACAGATTTTTAACCCATTAGTGATCGAGCCTATTTTAGTCTAAATGGTCAAGTCCCATTTTTTTTTAAAATATGTCATGTATTACTTTATGTGGTAATAAATTTGGAAGGTTAAAATATATTACATAGTTCTCCGTGTTTGTGGGACAAGTGATGGTTGCACTTAAAACACAATTTGCATGCATAATGTTACATCAAGTTTTATTTATTATTAGATGCAAAGTATTGAAGCAAAAAAGAGACAAAAATTTAGAGAAAATATTTTAATTATTGTTAATGTTTAAAGTGAGAACATTTGTCCCAAAATCTGCTGAAACTTAGTTGTCTGTATCACATGCGCATTTCAGAACTACAAGCAGTTCAGTTTATAGAAATGTTCCAGGACAGCACCATAGGAGGTGGACTCTCCACCCTAATATGGAAAGAGAGCACAAAGAAGTGAAATAGTCTCTCCCCATTGAGCGTCCTTTGTAATTTTATGGTGCCGAAAGAGCTAACATATGCACAAAAAATGTACTTGATGCTTCTAGATTTCTTTTTTGAAAGGACAGTATCAGACTCACCCCAAAAACTCCAAGGTAGAGCCAATCTTGGGAACAGGTTTTTTTTTATTGTCCATTTGACCCCCAATCAAATCAATAAACAAAGAGAACATGTACAATCTTTTGAAATGAAAAATGAGGTCAGAATGGGGATTCGAACCCAAGCCTAGAGGGTAGACTATAACCAGAACGTAGCGCCTTAGACCGTTCAGCCATCCTGACCTCGGGCTTCTGAGACTTCATTCTTTCCAAGCTAGTCATAGGAAACATGACCATGGATTGTGATTGAAAATGATTAATATTAAATTTTTTTATTTTGATACAGATTTTTAACCCATTAGTGATCGAGCCTATTTTAGTCTAAATGGTCAAGTCCCATTTTTTTTTAAAATATGTCATGTATTACTTTATGTGGTAATAAATTTGGAAGGTTAAAATATATTACATAGTTCTCCGTGTTTGTGGGACAAGTGATGGTTGCACTTAAAACACAATTTGCATGCATAATGTTACATCAAGTTTTATTTATTATTAGATGCAAAGTATTGAAGCAAAAAAGAGACAAAAATTTAGAGAAAATATTTTAATTATTGTTAATGTTTAAAGTGAGAACATTTGTCCCAAAATCTGCTGAAACTTAGTTGTCTGTATCACATGCGCATTTCAGAACTACAAGCAGTTCAGTTTATAGAAATGTTCCAGGACAGCACCATAGGAGGTGGACTCTCCACCCTAATATGGAAAGAGAGCACAAAGAAGTGAAATAGTCTCTCCCCATTGAGCGTCCTTTGTAATTTTATGGTGCCGAAAGAGCTAACATATGCACAAAAAATGTACTTGATGCTTCTAGATTTCTTTTTTGAAAGGACAGTATCAGACTCACCCCAAAAACTCCAAGGTAGAGGCAATCTTGGGAACAGGTTTTTTTTTATTGTCCATTTGACCCCCAATCAAATCAATAAACAAAGAGAACATGTACAATCTTTTGAAATGAAAAATGAGGTCAGAATGGGGATTCGAACCCAAGCCTAGAGGGTAGAGCCAGAACGTAGTGCCTTAGACCGTTCAGCCATCCTGACCTCTGGCTTCTGAGACTTCATTCTTTCCAAGCTAGTCATAGGAAACATGACCATGGATTGTGATTGAAAATGATTAATATTAAATTTTTTTATTTTGATACAGATTTTTAACCCATTAGTGATCGAGCCTATTTTAGTCTAAATGGTCAAGTCCCATTTTTTTTTAAAATATGTCATGTATTACTTTATGTGGTAATAAATTTGGAAGGTTAAAATATATTACATAGTTCTCCGTGTTTGTGGGACAAGTGATGGTTGCACTTAAAACACAATTTGCATGCATAATGTTACATCAAGTTTTATTTATTATTAGATGCAAAGTATTGAAGCAAAAAAGAGACAAAAATTTAGAGAAAATATTTTAATTATTGTTAATGTTTAAAGTGAGAACATTTGTCCCAAAATCTGCTGAAACTTAGTTGTCTGTATCACATGCGCATTTCAGAACTACAAGCAGTTCAGTTTATAGAAATGTTCCAGGACAGCACCATAGGAGGTGGACTCTCCACCCTAATATGGAAAGAGAGCACAAAGAAGTGAAATAGTCTCTCCCCATTGAGCGTCCTTTGTAATTTTATGGTGCCGAAAGAGCTAACATATGCACAAAAAATGTACTTGATGCTTCTAGATTTCTTTTTTGAAAGGACAGTATCAGACTCACCCCAAAAACTCCAAGGTAGAGCCAATCTTGGGAACAGGTTTTTTTTTATTGTCCATTTGACCCCCAATCAAATCAATAAACAAAGAGAACATGTACAATCTTTTGAAATGAAAAATGAGGTCAGAATGGGGATTCGAACCCAAGCCTAGAGGGTAGACTATAACCAGAACGTAGCGCCTTAGACCGTTCAGCCATCCTGACCTCGGGCTTCTGAGACTTCATTCTTTCCAAGCTAGTCATAGGAAACATGACCATGGATTGTGATTGAAAATGATTAATATTAAATTTTTTTATTTTGATACAGATTTTTAACCCATTAGTGATCGAGCCTATTTTAGTCTAAATGGTCAAGTCCCATTTTTTTTTAAAATATGTCATGTATTACTTTATGTGGTAATAAATTTGGAAGGTTAAAATATATTACATAGTTCTCCGTGTTTGTGGGACAAGTGATGGTTGCACTTAAAACACAATTTGCATGCATAATGTTACATCAAGTTTTATTTATTATTAGATGCAAAGTATTGAAGCAAAAAAGAGACAAAAATTTAGAGAAAATATTTTAATTATTGTTAATGTTTAAAGTGAGAACATTTGTCCCAAAATCTGCTGAAACTTAGTTGTCTGTATCACATGCGCATTTCAGAACTACAAGAAGTTCAGTTTATAGAAATGTTCCAGGACAGCACCATAGGAGGTGGACTCTCCACCCTAATATGGAAAGAGAGCACAAAGAAGTGAAATAGTCTCTCCCCATTGAGCGTCCTTTGTAATTTTATGGTGCCGAAAGAGCTAACATATGCACAAAAAATGTACTTGATGCTTCTAGATTTCTTTTTTGAAAGGACAGTATCAGACTCACCCCAAAAACTCCAAGGTAGAGCCAATCTTGGGAACAGGTTTTTTTTTATTGTCCATTTGACCCCCAATCAAATCAATAAACAAAGAGAACATGTACAATCTTTTGAAATGAAAAATGAGGTCAAAATGCAGATTCGAACCCAAGCCTAGAGAGTAGACAACAACCTGGACGTAGCGCCTTACACCGTTCAGCCATCCTGACCTCTGGCTTCTGAGACTTCATTCTTTCCAAGCTAGTCATAGGAAACATGACCATGGATTGTGATTGAAAATGATTAATATTAAATTTTTTTATTTTGATACAGATTTTTAACCCATTAGTGATCGAGCCTATTTTAGTCTAAATGGTCAAGTCCCATTTTTTTTTAAAATATGTCATGTATTACTTTATGTGGTAATAAATTTGGAAGGTTAAAATATATTACATAGTTCTCCGTGTTTGTGGGACAAGTGATGGTTGCACTTAAAACACAATTTGCATGCATAATGTTACATCAAGTTTTATTTATTATTAGATGCAAAGTATTGAAGCAAAAAAGAGACAAAAATTTAGAGAAAATATTTTAATTATTGTTAATGTTTAAAGTGAGAACATTTGTCCCAAAATCTGCTGAAAATTAGTTGTCTGTATCACATGCGCATTTCAGAACTACAAGCAGTTCAGTTTATAGAAATGTTCCAGGACAGCACCATAGGAGGTGGACTCTCCACCCTAATATGGAAAGAGAGCACAAAGAAGTGAAATAGTCTCTCCCCATTGAGCGTCCTTTGTAATTTTATGGTGCCGAAAGAGCTAACATATGCACAAAAAATGTACTTGATGCTTCTAGATTTCTTTTTTGAAAGGACAGTATCAGACTCACCCCAAAAACTCCAAGGTAGAGCCAATCTTGGGAACAGGTTTTTTTTTATTGTCCATTTGACCCCCAATCAAATCAATAAACAAAGAGAACATGTACAATCTTTTGAAATGAAAAATGAGGTCAGAATGGGGATTCGAACCCAAGCCTAGAGAGTAGGCTACAACCAGAACGTCACACCTTAGACCGCTCAGCCATCCTGACCTCTGGCTTCTGAGACTTCATTCTTTCCAAGCTAGTCATAGGAAACATGACCATGGATTGTGATTGAAAATGATTAATATTAAATTTTTTTATTTTGATACAGATTTTTAACCCATTAGTGATCGAGCCTATTTTAGTCTAAATGGTCAAGTCCCATTTTTTTTTAAAATATGTCATGTATTACTTTATGTGGTAATAAATTTGGAAGGTTAAAATATATTACATAGTTCTCCGTGTTTGTGGGACAAGTGATGGTTGCACTTAAAACACAATTTGCATGCATAATGTTACATCAAGTTTTATTTATTATTAGATGCAAAGTATTGAAGCAAAAAAGAGACAAAAATTTAGAGAAAATATTTTAATTATTGTTAATGTTTAAAGTGAGAACATTTGTCCCAAAATCTGCTGAAACTTAGTTGTCTGTATCACATGCGCATTTCAGAACTACAAGCAGTTCAGTTTATAGAAATGTTCCAGGACAGCACCATAGGAGGTGGACTCTCCACCCTAATATGGAAAGAGAGCACAAAGAAGTGAAATAGTCTCTCCCCATTGAGCGTCCTTTGTAATTTTATGGTGCCGAATGAGCTAACATATGCACAAAAAATGTACTTGATGCTTCTAGATTTCTTTTTTGAAAGGACAGTATCAGACTCACCCCAAAAACTCCAAGGTAGAGCCAATCTTGGGAACAGGTTTTTTTTTATTGTCCATTTGACCCCCAATCAAATCAATAAACAAAGAGAACATGTACAATCTTTTGAAATGAAAAATGAGGTCAAAATGCGGATTCAAACCCAAGCCTAGAGAGTAGACAACAACCAGGACGTAGCGCCTTACACCGTTCAGCCATCCTGACCTCTGGCTTCTGAGACTTCATTCTTTCCAAGCTAGTCATAGGAAACATGACCATGGATTGTGATTGAAAATGATTAATATTAATTTTTTTTATTTTGATACAGATTTTTAACCCATTAGTGATCGAGCCTATTTTAGTCTAAATGGTCAAGTCCCATTTTTTTTTAAAATATGTCATGTATTACTTTATGTGGTAATAAATTTGGAAGGTTAAAATATATTACATAGTTCTCCGTGTTTGTGGGACAAGTGATGGTTGCACTTAAAACACAATTTGCATGCATAATGTTACATCAAGTTTTATTTATTATTAGATGCAAAGTATTGAAGCAAAAAAGAGACAAAAATTTAGAGAAAATATTTTAATTATTGTTAATGTTTAAAGTGAGAACATTTGTCCCAAAATCTGCTGAAACTTAGTTGTCTGTATCACATGCGCATTTCAGAACTACAAGCAGTTCAGTTTATAGAAATGTTCCAGGACAGCACCATAGGAGGTGGACTCTCCACCCTAATATGGAAAGAGAGCACAAAGAAGTGAAATAGTCTCTCCCCATTGAGCGTCCTTTGTAATTTTATGGTGCCGAAAGAGCTAACATATGCACAAAAAATGTACTTGATGCTTCTAGATTTCTTTTTTGAAAGGACAGTATCAGATTCACCCCAAAAACTCCAAGGTAGAGCCAATCTTGGGAACAGGTTTTTTTTTATTGTCCATTTGACCCCCAATCAAATCAATAAACAAAGAGAACATGTACAATCTTTTGAAATGAAAAATGAGGTCAAAATGCGGATTCGAACCCAAGCCTAGAGGGTAGACGTAGCGCCTTACACCGTTCAGCCATCCTGACCTCTGGCTTCTGAGACTTCATTCTTTCCAAGATAGTCATAGGAAACATGACCATGGATTGTGATTGAAAATGATTAATAATAAATTTTTTTATTTTGATACAGATTTTTAACCCATTAGTGATCGAGCCTATTTTAGTCTAAATGGTCAAGTCCCATTTTTTTTTTAAATATGTCATGTATTACTTTATGTGGTAATAAATTTGGAAGGTTAAAATATATTACATAGTTCTCCGTGTTTGTGGGACAAGTGATGGTTGCACTTAAAACACAATTTGCATGCATAATGTTACATCAAGTTTTATTTATTATTAGATGCAAAGTATTGAAGCAAAAAAGAGACAAAAATGTAGAGAAAATATTGTAATGATTGTTAACTTTTAAAGTGAGAACATTTGTCCCAAAATCTGCTGAAACTTAGTTGTCTGTATCACATGCGCATTTCACAATTCATAAACTATGATTACCTACTTTTTAAGCTTTTATTTATTAACTATCGTTATGGTCTATTTATAAATGAGGTAAAAAATGTGAAATTGGGTTTACAAGCAATTCAGTTTATAGAAATGTTCCAGGACAGCACCAAAAGAGGTTGACTCTCCACCCTAATAGGGAAAGAGAACACAAAGAGGTGAAATAGTCTCTCCCCATTGAACGTCCTTTGTAATTTTATGGTGCCGAAAGAGCTAACATATGCACAAAAAATGTACTTGATGCTTCTAGAGTTCTTTTTTGAAAGGACAGTATCAGACTCACCCCAAAAACTCCACGGTAGAGCCAATCTTGGGAACAGGTTTTTTTTTTATTGTCCATTTGACCCCCAATCAAATCAATAAACAAAGAGAACATGTGCAATCTTTTGAAATGAAAAATGAGGTCAGAATGGGGATTCGTAGAACGTAGCGCCTTAGACCGTTCAGCCATCCTGACCTTTGGCTTCTGAGACTTTGTTCTTTCCAAGCTAGTCATAAGAAACATGACCATGGATTGTGATTGAAAATGATTAATATTAAATTTTTTTATTTTGATACAGATTTTTAACCCATTAGTGATCGAGCCTATTTTAGTCTAAATGGTCAAGTCCCATTTTTTTTTAAAATATGTCATGTATTACTTTATGTGGTAATAAATTTGTTAGGTTAAAATATATTACATAGTTCTCCGTGTTTGTGGGACAAGTGATGGTTGCACTTAAAACACAATTTGCATGCATAATGTTACATCAAGTTTTATTTGTTATTAGATGAAAAGTATTGAAGCAAAAAAGAGACAAAAATTTAGAGAAAATATTTTAATTATTGTTAATGTTTAAAGTGAGAACATTTGTCCCAAAATCTGCTGAAACTTAGTTGTCTGTATCACATGCGCATTTCAGAATTACAAGCAATTCAGTTTATAGAAATGTTCCAGGACAGCACCATAGGAGGTGGACTCTCCACCCTAATAGGGAAAGAGAACACAAAGAGGTGAAATAGTCTCTCCCCATTTTATGGTGCCGAAAGAGCTAACATATGTACAAAAAATGTACTTGATGCTTCTAGAGTTCTTTTTTGAAAGGACAGTATCAGACTCACCCCAAAAACTCCAAGGTAGAGCCAATCTTGGGAACAGGTTTTTTATTATTGTCCATTTGACCCCCAATCAAATCAATAAACAAAGAGAACATGTACAATCTTTTGAAATGAAAAGATGAGGTCAGAATGGGGATTTTGGTGACTTTGTTCTTTCCAAGCTAGTCATAAGAAACATGACCATGGATTGTGATTGAAAATGATTAATATTAAATTTTTTTATTTTGATACAGATTTTTAACCCATTAGTGATCGAGCCTATTTTAGTCTAAATGGTCAAGTCCCATTTTTTTTTTAAATATGTCATGTATTACTTTATGTGGTAATAAATTTGGAAGGTTAAAATATATTACATAGTTCTCCGTGTTTGTGGGACAAGTGATGGTTGCACTTAAAACACAATTTGCATGCATAATGTTACATCAAGTTTTATTTATTATTAGATGCAAAGTATTGAAGCAAAAAAGAGACAAAAATTTAGAGAAAATATTTTAATTATTGTTAATGTTTAAAGTGAGAACATTTGTCCCAAAATCTGCTGAAACTTAGTTGTCTGTATCACATGCGCATTTCAGAACTACAAGCAGTTCAGTTTATAGAAATGTTCCAGGACAGCACCATAGGAGGTGGACTCTCCACCCTAATATGGAAAGAGAGCACAAAGAAGTGAAATAGTCTCTCCCCATTGAGCGTCCTTTGTAATTTTATGGTGCCGAAAGAGCTAACATATGCACAAAAAATGTACTTGATGCTTCTAGATTTCTTTTTTGAAAGGACAGTATCAGACTCACCCCAAAAACTCCAAGGTAGAGCCAATCTTGGGAACAGGTTTTTTTTTATTGTCCATTTGACCCCCAATCAAATCAATAAACAAAGAGAACATGTACAATCTTTTGAAATGAAAAATGAGGTCAGAATGGGGATTCGAACCCAAGCCTAGAGGGTAGGCTACAACAAGAACGTCGCGCCTTAGACCGTTCAGCCATCCTGACCTCTGATTTCTGAGACTTCATTCTTTCCAAGCTAGTCATAGGAAACATGACCATGGATTGTGATTGAAAATGATTAATATTAAATTTTTTTATTTTGATACAGATTTTTAACCCATTAGTGATCGAGCCTATTTTAGTCTAAATGGTCAAGTCCCATTTTTTTTTAAAATATGTCATGTATTACTTTATGTGGTAATAAATTTGGAAGGTTAAAATATATTACATAGTTCTCCGTGTTTGTGGGACAAGTGATGGTTGCACTTAAAACACAATTTGCATGCATAATGTTACATCAAGTTTTATTTATTATTAGATGCAAAGTATTGAAGCAAAAAAGAGACAAAAATTTAGAGAAAATATTTTAATTATTGTTAATGTTTAAAGTGAGAACATTTGTCCCAAAATCTGCTGAAACTTAGTTGTCTGTATCACATGCGCATTTCAGAACTACAAGCAGTTCAGTTTATAGAAATGTTCCAGGACAGCACCATAGGAGGTGGACTCTCCACCCTAATATGGAAAGAGAGCACAAAGAAGTGAAATAGTCTCTCCCCATTGAGCGTCCTTTGTAATTTTATGGTGCCGAAAGAGCTAACATATGCACAAAAAATGTACTTGATGCTTCTAGATTTCTTTTTTGAAAGGACAGTATCAGACTCACCCCAAAAACTCCAAGGTAGAGCCAATCTTGGGAACAGGTTTTTTTTTATTGTCCATTTGACCCCCAATCAAATCAATAAACAAAGAGAACATGTACAATCTTTTGAAATGAAAAATGAGGTCAAAATGCGGATTCGAACCCAAGCCTAGAGGGTAGACAACAACCAGGACGTAGCGCCTTATACCGTTCAGCCATCCTGACCTCTGGCTTCTGAGACTTCATTCTTTCCAAGCTAGTCATAGGAAACATGACCATGGATTGTGATTGAAAATGATTAATATTAAATTTTTTTATTTTGATACAGATTTTTAACCCATTAGTGATCGAGCCTATTTTAGTCTAAATGGTCAAGTCCCATTTTTTTTTTAAATATGTCATGTATTACTTTATGTGGTAATAAATTTGGAAGGTTAAAATATATTACATAGTTCTCCGTGTTTGTGGGACAAGTGATGGTTGCACTTAAAACACAATTTGCATGCATAATGTTACATCAAGTTTTATTTATTATTAGATGCAATGTATTGAAGCAAAAAAGAGACAAAAATGTTGAGAAAATATTGTAATGATTGTTAACTTTTAAAGTGAGAACATTTGTCCCAAAATCTGCTGAAACTTAGTTGTCAGTATCACATGCGCATTTCACAATTCTTAAACTATGATTACCTACTTTTTAAGCTTTTATTTATTAACTATCGTTATGGTCTATTTATAAATGAGGTAAAAAATGTGAAATTGGGTTTACAAGCAATTCAGTTTATAGAAATGTTCCAGGACAGCACCAAAAGAGGTGGACTCTCCACCCTAATAGGGAAAGAGAACACAAAGAGGTGAAATAGTCTCTCCCCATTGAACGTCCTTTGTAATTTTATGGTGCCGAAAGAGCTAACATATGCACAAAAAATGTACTTGATGCTTCTAGAGTTCTTTTTTGAAAGGACAGTATCAGACTCACCCCAAAAACTCCAAGGTAGAGCCAATCTTGGGAACAGGTTTTTTTTTATTGTCCATTTGACCCCCAATCAAATCAATAAACAAAGAGAACATGTGCAATCTTTTGAAATGAAAAATGAGGTCAGAATGGGGATTCGTAGAACGTAGCGCCTTAGACCGTTCAGCCATCCTGACCTTTGGCTTCTGAGACTTTGTTCTTTCCAAGCTAGTCATAAGAAACATGACCATGGATTGTGATTGAAAATGATTAATATTAAATTTTTTTATTTTGATACAGATTTTTAACCCATTAGTGATCGAGCCTATTTTAGTCTAAATGGTCAAGTCCCATTTTTTTTTAAAATATGTCATGTATTACTTTATGTGGTAATAAATTTGTTAGGTTAAAATATATTACATAGTTCTCCGTGTTTGTGGGACAAGTGATGGTTGCACTTAAAACACAATTTGCATGCATAATGTTACATCAAGTTTTATTTGTTATTAGATGAAAAGTATTGAAGCAAAAAAGAGACAAAAATTTAGAGAAAATATTTTAATTATTGTTAATGTTTAAAGTGAGAACATTTGTCCCAAAATCTGCTGAAACTTAGTTGTCTGTATCACATGCGCATTTCAGAATTACAAGCAATTCAGTTTATAGAAATGTTCCAGGACAGCACCATAGGAGGTGGACTCTCCACCCTAATAGGGAAAGAGAACACAAAGAGGTGAAATAGTCTCTCCCCATTTTATGGTGCCGAAAGAGCTAACATATGTACAAAAAATGTACTTGATGCTTCTAGAGTTCTTTTTTGAAAGGACAGTATCAGACTCACCCCAAAAACTCCAAGGTAGAGCCAATCTTGGGAACAGGTTTTTTATTATTGTCCATTTGACCCCCAATCAAATCAATAAACAAAGAGAACATGTACAATCTTTTGAAATGAAAAGATGAGGTCAGAATGGGGATTTTGGTGACTTTGTTCTTTCCAAGCTAGTCATAAGAAACATGACCATGGATTGTGATTGAAAATGATTAATATTAAATTTTTTTATTTTGATACAGATTTTTAACCCATTAGTGATCGAGCCTATTTTAGTCTAAATGGTCAAGTCCCATTTTTTTTTAAAATATGTCATGTATTACTTTATGTGGTAATAAATTTGGAAGGTTAAAATATATTACATAGTTCTCCGTGTTTGTGGGACAAGTGATGGTTGCACTTAAAACACAATTTGCATGCATAATGTTACATCAAGTTTTATTTATTATTAGATGCAAAGTATTGAAGCAAAAAAGAGACAAAAATTTAGAGAAAATATTTTAATTATTGTTAATGTTTAAAGTGAGAACATTTGTCCCAAAATCTGCTGAAACTTAGTTGTCTGTATCACATGCGCATTTCAGAACTACAAGCAGTTCAGTTTATAGAAATGTTCCAGGACAGCACCATAGGAGGTGGACTCTCCACCCTAATATGGAAAGAGAGCACAAAGAAGTGAAATAGTCTCTCCCCATTGAGCGTCCTTTGTAATTTTATGGTGCCGAAAGAGCTAACATATGCACAAAAAATGTACTTGATGCTTCTAGATTTCTTTTTTGAAAGGACAGTATCAGACTCACCCCAAAAACTCCAAGGTAGAGCCAATCTTGGGAACAGGTTTTTTTTTATTGTCCATTTGACCCCCAATCAAATCAATAAACAAAGAGAACATGTACAATCTTTTGAAATGAAAAATGAGGTCAGAATGGGGATTCGAACCCAAGCCTAGAGGGTAGACTACAACCAGAACGTAGCGCCTTAGACCGTTCAGCCATCCTGACCTCTGGCTTCTGAGACTTCATTCTTTCCAAGCTAGTCATAGGAAACATGACCATGGATTGTGATTGAAAATGATTAATATTAAATTTTTTTATTTTGATACAGATTTTTAACCCATTAGTGATCGAGCCTATTTTAGTCTAAATGGTCAAGTCCCATTTTTTTTTAAAATATGTCATTTATTACTTTATGTGGTAATAAATTTGGAAGGTTAAAATATATTACATAGTTCTCCGTGTTTGTGGGACAAGTGATGGTTGCACTTAAAACACAATTTGCATGCATAATGTTACATCAAGTTTTATTTATTATTAGATGTAAAGTATTGAAGCAAAAAAGAGACAAAAATTTAGAGAAAATATTTTAATTATTGTTAATGTTTAAAGTGAGAACATTTGTCCCAAAATCTGCTGAAACTTAGTTGTCTGTATCACATGCGCATTTCAGAACTACAAGCAGTTCAGTTTATAGAAATGTTCCAGGACAGCACCATAGGAGGTGGACTCTCCACCCTAATATGGAAAGAGAGCACAAAGAAGTGAAATAGTCTCTCCCCATTGAGCGTCCTTTGTAATTTTATGGTGCCGAAAGAGCTAACATATGCACAAAAAATGTACTTGATGCTTCTAGATTTCTTTTTTGAAAGGACAGTATCAGACTCACCCCAAAAACTCCAAGGTAGAGCCAATCTTGGGAACAGGTTTTTTTTTATTGTCCATTTGACCCCCAATCAAATCAATAAACAAAGAGAACATGTACAATCTTTTGAAATGAAAAATGAGGTCAAAATGCGGATTCGAACCCAAGAGGGTAGACAACAACCAGGACGTAGCGCCTTACACCGTTCAGCCATCCTGACCTCTGGCTTCTGAGACTTCATTCTTTCCAAGCTAGTCATAGGAAACATGACCATGGATTGTGATTGAAAATGATTAATATTAAATTTTTTTATTTTGATACAGATTTTTAACCCATTAGTGATCGAGCCTATTTTAGTCTAAATGGTCAAGTCCCATTTTTTTTTAAAATATGTCATGTATTACTTTATGTGGTAATAAATTTGGAAGGTTAAAATATATTACATAGTTCTCCGTGTTTGTGGGACAAGTGATGGTTGAACTTAAAACACAATTTGCATGCATAATGTTACATCAAGTTTTATTTATTATTAGATGCAAAGTATTGAAGCAAAAAAGAGACAAAAATTTAGAGAAAATATTTTAATTATTGTTAATGTTTAAAGTGAGAACATTTGTCCCAAAATCTGCTGAAACTTAGTTGTCTGTATCACATGCGCATTTCAGAACTACAAGCAGTTCAGTTTATAGAAATGTTCCAGGACAGCACCATAGGAGGTGGACTCTCCACCCTAATATGGAAAGAGAGCACAAAGAAGTGAAATAGTCTCTCCCCATTGAGCGTCCTTTGTAATTTTATGGTGCCGAAAGAGCTAACATATGCACAAAAAATGTACTTGATGCTTCTAGATTTCTTTTTTGAAAGGACAGTATCAGACTCACCCCAAAAACTCCAAGGTAGAGCCAATCTTGGGAACAGGTTTTTTTTTATTGTCCATTTGACCCCCAATCAAATCAATAAACAAAGAGAACATGTACAATCTTTTGAAATGAAAAATGAGGTCAAAATGCGGATTCGAACCCAAGCCTAGAGGGTAGACAACAACCAGGATGTAGCGCCTTACACCGTTCAGCCATCCTGACCTCTGGCTTCTGAGACTTCATTCTTTCCAAGCTAGTCATAGGAAACATGACCATGGATTGTGATTGAAAATGATTAATATTAAATTTTTTTATTTTGATACAGATTTTTAACCCATTAGTGATCGAGCCTATTTTAGTCTAAATGGTCAAGTCCCATTTTTTTTTAAAATATGTCATGTATTACTTTATGTGGTAATAAATTTGGAAGGTTAAAATATATTACATAGTTCTCCGTGTTTGTGGGACAAGTGATGGTTGCACTTAAAACACAATTTGCATGCATAATGTTACATCAAGTTTTATTTATTATTAGATGCAAAGTATTGAAGCAAAAAAGAGACAAAAATGTAGAGAAAATATTGTAATGATTGTTAACTTTTAAAGTGAGAACATTTGTCCCAAAATCTGCTGAAACTTAGTTGTCAGTATCACATGCGCATTTCACAATTCTTAAACTATGATTACCTACTTTTTAAGCTTTTATTTATTAACTATCGTTATAGTCTATTTATAAATGAGGTAAAAAATGTGAAATTGGGTTTACAAGCAATTCAGTTTATAGAAATGTTCCAGGACAGCACCAAAAGAGGTGGACTCTCCACCCTAATAGGGAAAGAGAACACAAAGAGGTGAAATAGTCTCTCCCCATTGAACGTCCTTTGTAATTTTATGGTGCCGAAAGAGCTGACATGTGCACAAAAAATGTACTTGATGCTTCTAGAGTTCTTTTTTGAAAGGACAGTATCAGACTCACCCCAAAAACTCCAAGGTAGAGCCAATCTTGGGAACAGGTTTTTTTTTTATTGTCCATTTGACCCCCAATCAAATCAATAAACAAAGAGAACATGTGCAATCTTTTGAAATGAAAAATGAGGTCAGAATGGGGATTCGTAGAACGTAGCGCCTTATACCGTTCAGCCATCCTGACCTTTGGCTTCTGAGACTTTGTTCTTTCCAAGCTAGTCATAAGAAACATGACCATGGATTGTGATTGAAAATGATTAATATTAAATTTTTTTATTTTGATACAGATTTTTAACCCATTAGTGATCGAGCCTATTTTAGTCTAAATGGTCAAGTCCCATTTTTTTTTAAAATATGTCATGTATTACTTTATGTGGTAATAAATTTGTTAGGTTAAAATATATTACATAGTTCTCCGTGTTTGTGGGACAAGTGATGGTTGCACTTAAAACACAATTTGCATGCATAATGTTACATCAAGTTTTATTTGTTATTAGATGAAAAGTATTGAAGCAAAAAAGAGACAAAAATTTAGAGAAAATATTTTAATTATTGTTAATGTTTAAAGTGAGAACATTTGTCCCAAAATCTGCTGAAACTTAGTTGTCTGTATCACATGCGCATTTCAGAATTACAAGCAATTCAGTTTATAGAAATGTTCCAGGACAGCACCATAGGAGGTGGACTCTCCACCCTAATAGGGAAAGAGAACACAAAGAGGTGAAATAGTCTCTCCCCATTTTATGGTGCCGAAAGAGCTAACATATGTACAAAAAATGTACTTGATGCTTCTAGAGTTCTTTTTTGAAAGGACAGTATCAGACTCACCCCAAAAACTCCAAGGTAGAGCCAATCTTGGGAACAGGTTTTTTATTATTGTCCATTTGAGCCCCAATCAAATCAATAAACAAAGAGAACATGTACAATCTTTTGAAATGAAAAGATGAGGTCAGAATGGGGATTTTGGTGACTTTGTTCTTTCCAAGCTAGTCATAAGAAACATGACCATGGATTGTGATTGAAAATGATTAATATTACATTTTTTTATTTTGATACAGATTTTTAACCCATTAGTGATCGAGCCTATTTTAGTCTAAATGGTCAAGTCCCATTTTTTTTTTAAATATGTCATGTATTACTTTATGTGGTAATAAATTTGGAAGGTTAAAATATATTACATAGTTCTCCGTGTTTGTGGGACAAGTGATGGTTGCACTTAAAACACAATTTGCATGCATAATGTTACATCAAGTTTTATTTGTTATTAGATGCAAAGTATTGAAGCAAAAAAGAGACAAAAATTTAGAGAAAATATTTAAATTATTGTTAATGTTTAAAGTGAGAACATTTGTCCCAAAATCTGCTGAAACTTAGTTGTCTGTATCACATGCGCATTTCAGAACTATAGTTTGCAGGTGAAATTTGCAGAGTACCAAAGTACCAAAACAGCAGAAAACTCCCCCAATGTGACCCCATTTTCGAAATTACTTCTCACAATTAATTCATCAGTACCTGCAATTACTATTTTCGACCTGTAGGTGTTTTCACTCTGCAACATCCAGAATTGCAAATATTCCATTTTAGTGACCAGTTTGGGCATACGGAGACAAGCACCCCATACATTTTTAAGTGTGCTTTCCTCACTGGAGCAATGCAAAACACGTAGATGCTTTGTCATACTAATGAAGTAGAAACCTCTTATATTTAAAATGAAAGAAGAGGGGCCTGAATGGGCACTTGTGTTTGATGTCTTTTCAACTAATTTCCCAAAAAGCTTTGGCCCCAGCAAATTTTTAAGGATATTTGTCTCAGTAATGTCACTGCATTTCAAAGTCAAACATACATGGCTGAAATCATTGAGCTAATGTCTGATTCATACTGCCTCTATCAGCTATCAGGTTACCTTTAAATCCTCTTAAAGCTAAGTGAAACTGAAATAAAAAATAGAGGAAAAAATTAAAAAATGTTAATGTGCTCAAATGGAAAATTTCCTATTTCTAAAGTTTTTAACGTTTTATTTTCTGTGGATACCTAAGATATTTAGGGTTTTTACATTTCCTTTATCTTTAAATAATCAGTCCATGTGCTTTGTTTATTTTCTCCTTAAAATGTAAATGGTGAATAAAAAGGATGTTAATTGTGACTGTGTGGGACAGCTGATGGTTGCACTTAAAACACAATTTGCATGCATAATGTTACATCAAGTTTTATTTATTATTAGATGCAAAGTATTGAAGCAAAAAAGAGACAAAAATTTAGAGAAAATATTGTAATGATTCTTAACGTTTAAAGTGAGAACATTTGTCCCAAAATCTGCTGAAACTTAGTTGTCTGTATCACATGCGCATTTCAGAATTTTTAAATTATGATTACCTACTTTTTAAGCTTTTGTTTATTAACTATCGTTATGGTCTATATATAAATGAGGTAAAAAATTTGAAATTAGGTTTGCAAGCAATTCAGTTTATAGAAATGTTCCAGGACAGCACCGTAGGAGTTGGACTCTCCACCCTAATAGGGAAAGAGAACACTTATTTTTATGGTGCCGAAAGAGCTAACATATGCACAAAAAATCTACTTGATGCTTCTATAGTTCTTTTTTGAAAGGACAGTATCAGACTCACCCCAAAAACTCCAAGGTAGAGCCAATCTTGGGAACAGGTTTTTTTTATTGTCCATTTGACCCCCAATCAAATCAATAAAAAAGAGAACATGTACAATCTTTTGAAATTAAAAGATGAGGTCAGAATGGGGATTCAAACCCAAGCCTAGAGGTTGGGTTGTCACGAAATTTTAGCCCTCTACGGCTTTTCGAAAAAAAGTTATTGCAATTTTAAAACGGAATAGGTACAATTGTACATACTCAGCCGGTTAATGTAGATTCTGCTTATATGAGACAGCTCATTGTCATAACTAACCAGCACTCTATGGTGCTTGACTATCTCACAGCATCTCAAGGGGGATTCTGTCAGGTAGTAGGACCCGCATGCTGTCACTATATAGATCCATCCGGACTGATGAGAGTCACTCATGACATAGAGCAAGCTAGGCTGATAAAAGAAGGAATATGGAAAGTTAATTCACTCGATGACCTGCCCCTCCCTGAATGGCTCTCATGGTTAAACCCTCTGAATTTGTTTACAGGGATAGGTGGATGAATATCAGGAATAATCCATTTCCTAATTCCAGCAGTCTTTGTGATATTGGTTATTGCAGTGATGATAAGATTGTTTGTTTTATTCATAAAGAAAATTCTCAGTTCTAATTGTAAATGTTTTCCAGGTAAATGTAAAGCTAAAATTGATACTGATTCAGAGATCAAGCAAACTCAAGTGCTGACTACCTTCGTAACCACTGTTCAGCGTGAATGTATATTCTGCAACAAGCAAACTTCAGTAGACCTGGGTGATTGTATGCATTGTGGAAAACCGCTGATCTGAGCAAAAGAAAAAGGCTCTACAAAGAACTACAACAATGAAGATTTCTATGCATTATGGACTTTAGATTATTTATCCTAACAAATAAAATATATGTAATTATTATCATTCTAATATATATTACAATAAGTATTAACTCACTATATCTCACTATAATTATTTTACACTCAAGATAATACTCCCCTAATAAAACTATATTCCTTTTAGAATAGGGCACATATCAGTGGAACAGGGAAAGGAAGTCTGGTTCACAAGTATAATCTGAATGGATATGCAACAGAGCTGGTATTCCATGATATACATAGGACAAGCCATGTATTTTGTGAAGTAAGATAGGGTAAGATAGGAGTCGTAGACTAGACGATAAAAAGAGGGGAGTTGTTAAAGAAGGGGATAATTTCTTTTCTGAAAATTATACTAGAAAATAGTATTCTGCAATGATGACCTTTTATCCAGTTATCATCAGTCTACGTGCAGATTTTTTTATGGCCTGATAGTTCTGCATAGATTCCCAGAAATTGGTCCAGAACATATTGTTGTATCCAAAATTCTGTAAATCAGTCCAAATTCTCTTGAGAACTTCAACTTTTGAACCAGGTCACGCTGACATATGAAAAGTTCTGGAATATTCGCCCACATTTTATTATGTAATCTATCTCGTGTCTCAGAATGTGTTTGACAACCAATTGTATAACTCATTTTTCTGCCAGATAATTATGTAATCTCCCTTTTTATTTTGCCAATTGTTATGTAATCTTATTTCCTGTAATCATGTTCTATAAAAGATCACGCTGTCAATAAAAACTTTGGGAGTCAATTTGGAAAGGCAACGTGCAGTCTGTCTCTCTGATTATGCTTCACCACATGGGTACCCATAAGATATAATATACCTGAGGAGACATAGAAATCCCTTCTCCGACAGATCCTGCACCATGTGTCTCTATCCTGCCCCATCTCTCTCGATCCTGCCCCATGATTCTGCCCCATCTGTCTCCATCCTGCAACATGTCTGAATCCTGCCCTGTGTCTCCAACCTGCCCCCCTGTGTCTCCAACCTGACCCCTGTGTCTCCAATCTGCCCCCTTGTCTCCCATCCTGCCCCCCGTGTCTGCGATCCTGTCCCGTTTCTCCATTCTCCATTAAGCCATGCAGCAGCAGCGCAGGTGGGTGGGAGATGTTTAATTACTGCCAGTCCCAGCAATGTGTGTCCCAGGGAGATGAGGAACCGCCGCTGTGCCTCAGCCCCGGTAATAGTCACCTTCCGGGCATGCACACCTTGGAAATTGGGGCCGTTAAGGGATGAATTAGTGTCAGCAAACACAACGGGGATTACAGCAAGGGTGTCACGTCGCCGTCAGACTCGGGGCCTGCTGTTCCGCCCTCAGCCACTAGAAGGCGACGGACTGTCACGCCGCCCTCGGGCTCAGGGCCTGCTGTCCAGGCCTCGGCCACCAGGAGGCGCCGGACTGACATGTCGTCGTCGAACTCAGGGCCTGCTGTTCTGCCCTCAGCCACTAGGAGGCGCCGTGGCTCGCGCCCGAGTCATGGCAGCAACAGTGAAAGGGCTTCTGCGCAGGCGTCTAGTGGACGCAGACTCCGCTCCTCTGTCAGTCATGAAGGGGTTGGTGCATCGTCATCAGGTCTGGTCCTGGGGGCGGTCCTGATGACATCATCAGCCTGGGAGCCTGTGAGGGATGACCTGATCCCTCAAATACCTTGGGACTGGGCTTGCAAGCCGCCGGATATATTCTTGGTTCCCCTGCGTGTTACTGTGTGAATTGCTATAGTTGACTGACTCTGACCTTGGCCTGGACTTCTGACTCTGCTTCTGCCTAACTATTCTGTACCTCTGCTGCCCTCCTGGTTTATGACTCTGACCTTGGCCTGGACTTCTGACTCTGCTTCTGCCTAACGATTCTGTACCTCAGCTGCCCTCCTGGTTTATGACTCTGACCTTGGCCTGAATCTGACTCTGCTACTGTCTACTGTTTTTGTACCTTGCTGCCTGACTGGTTTAGACCCGGATACCACTACGTTTTTGTCCTGTTTTGGAACACCTTTCTGGTGACCGTCCTGCTCTGGCCACTGCTCCTATTCAGACAGCGCCTCCTGGGCTCTGCTATAAATCCAGATCCCTGTATAGGGGTAAAGGGTATCAGTGTTTCTCGGGGTGTTGGCTGGCTGCAGCCCAGACCGCAGACGGACATCACATTATATCCGGCCATAAAAACAAACAAACTGCTTTTTGTGTATATGTCCATCTTACATAAATGCAGTCTCCTGAATTTTTTTTCTTTCTTCTTCTGACTGAGCTGATTTCCTGGCCTAACACCTGCTCCAGAGCACAGCCTGAAGGAACACTCCCATCTTCCTACACAAGCATGCTGCAGCCTGGAAGCTTCAAGGGAAAAGCTGAGCGTCAGAAATCCACATTTCTGGGACGTCGGCCTCTGGGCAGCTCTGGTCGTGCTGGCCCAGAGGCTCAGGTATTGCCCGCAAATGCGGCTAAACTTTTGTTACCCGTCTCTCTCTCATTTTCTAAGAAATCACTGTGTGTGAAGGCTTATGTGGATTGTGGTTCCGCAGGCAACTTCATGGATTTTTTGCTTGCAAAAAATCTTGGTGTACCTCTGCTAAAACTTAATGCCCCTATTCAGACCACTGCGATTAATGGTACATCCATTATCCAGGGTGGAGTGGAATTTGTTGCTACAGCCATTGCTATGTCAGTGGGGTCATTACACAACGAATAGATGTCATTTTTTGTTATACATAATTTATCTAATCCAGTTGTGTTAGGCATGCCATGGTTGCACCAGCATAATCCGGTTATTGACTGGCGCATAGGTGATATCGTGCGCTGGAGTCCATGGTGTCAGAATCACTGTATGTCACTGTCAGTGAACCAAATTAAAATTAAAAACCCCTCCATTCCATATGCGTTCAGAGATTATGAAGATGTCTTCTCCTTAGTGGAGTCTGAGAAACTACCTCCTCATAGAGAGTACGACTGTCCTATAGACTTGGTCCCAGGTGCCCGTCTCCCTAAGGGGAGAATATTCAACCTCTCTGGTCCGGAGGGTGTAGCCATGAATGACTACATAGCAGACAGTCTACGTAAAGGCTTTATTAGACCTTCCACCTCACCTGTAGGAGCTGGGTTTTTCTTTGTAGAAAAAAAAGATGGTGGACTCAGACCATGCATTGATTATCGTGAGCTGAACGCAATTACTGTAAAAAATCAGTACCCGCTCCCATTCATTCCTGATCTGTTTAATCAGCTACTGGGAGCCCGCTGGTTTACTAAACTTGACCTCCGGGGGGCATATAATCTGGTCCGCATAAGAAGCGGTGACGAATGGAAAACGGCCTTTAATACACCTCTTGGTCACTTTGAGTACCTTGTAATGCTGTTCGGACTCAGTAACGCACCTGCCGTATTTCAACACTTTGTCAATGATATTTTCAGAGACATTTGTGGGGTATATGTCGTCGTGTATCTTGATGACATTTTGATTTATTCTGCTGACCCTGTGACACATGCTCGACACGTCCGTTCGGTACTGCAGAGACTGCGAAAAAACTCTTTGTTTGCGAAACTAGAAAAATGTGTTTTTTTTGCCGAAGAGGTACAGTTCTTAGGATACATGGTCTCAGGCAAGGGGTTTTGCATGGACCCTGCCAAGATTCAACCTATTAAGGCTTGGGTGCAACCCAAATCGCTGAAAGCGCTGCAGCGATTTTTGGGATTTGCGAATTATTACCGCAAGTTTATCAGGGGTTTCTCTGAGATTGCCAAGCCACTCACGGACCTTACCCGAAAAGGGGCGGACGTGACTAATTGGAATCCTGAGGCTATTCAGGCATTTTCCACACTAAAAGAGTGCTTCGTGGCCAACCCGGTTCTGATTCAACCGGACTTAGACTGCCCGTTTATTGTAGAAGTTGATGCCTCCGAAGTCGGAGTGGGAGCAGTGCTATCACAAGGCACTGCATCCGTCACTCAGCTTCGCCCATGTGTGTTTTTCTCCCGCAAATTCTCTGCCACGGAGAGAAACTATGACATCGGTAATCGGGAATTATGGGCGATCAATTGGGCCTTTGAGGAATGGCGCCACTTCCTCGAAGGTGCCAAACACAAGGTCACTGTTATTACAGACCACAAAAACCTAACCTACCTAGAGTCAGCTAAAAGACTAAATCCCAGGCAGGCCAGGTGGGCCTTGTTTTTCTCCAGGTTTGATTTTTTAATCACCTTTCGCCCCGATACTAAAAATGTGAGGGCAGATGCCCTCTCTCGCAGTTTTTGCCCCACACAGACCGAGGACTGTGAACCCGTCCCGATATTGGCTAATGGAATCGTCGTGTCGGCAGTGTCTTTGGACCTTCTGGAGGAGATCCGTAGGTCTTCAGAGCAAGTTCCTGACACTACGCCCCCCAAAAAATTGTTCGTTCCGGCTAACCTTCGTCTGCAGGTTCTAAAAGAATCACACGACTCTGTCCTGGCAGGCCATCCGGGTCTCAATAATACCACCAGGCTGGTAACTAGGAACTTTTGGTGGCCGACGGTGGTCAAGGACTGTAAGGACTATGTTTCAGCATGTGAAGTCTGTGCCCGCGCCAAGTCCCTCCATAATCGCCCTGCCGGCTGGCTTCAGTCCTTGCCCACCCCTTAGAGTCCATGGACCCACATCTCCATGGATTTCATTACAGACCTGCCGCCATCAGAAGGGAAAACTTGTATCTGGGTGGTGGTGGACAGGTTCAGCAAGCAGTGCCATTTTATTCCCCTGTCTGGGTTGCCTAACTCTGAAACTTTAAGTAAGTTGTTCGTTCTGCACATTGTACGTCTGCATGGCGTTCCGGCAAATATTGTGTCCGACAGGGGTACCCAGTTTGTCTCAAAGTTCTGGAGGGCATTCTGTAGACGCATTGGTGTGGAGTTGTCCTTCTCCTCGGCATACCATCCCGAAACTAATGGTCAAACTGAGCGTACTAACCAAGCTCTGGAACAATACCTCCGCTGTTATGTGTCAGGACATCAGACCGATTGGGTGGAACATCTGCCATTGGCTGAGTTCGCCCTCAATAATCGATATCACGACTCCATTAAAACTACCCCTTTTTTTTGTAACCTTGGACTACATCCGCGCTTTGAGTCGTTTTCGGCCAGGATGTCGGAGCTCCCTGGGGTTGAGCAAAATATACATCGGCTAAAAACGATTTGGTCTGAGGTTAATTCAAATTTGAAAGGGGCTCAGGTTAGACAGGCTTCGGCTGCAAATAGACGACGATCTAAGGGGCCGCACCTGGGAGTTGGCGACAAAGTTTGGCTCTCTACAAAAAAAATCAAGCTTAAGGTACCGACCGCCAAACTAGGTCCCAGGTTCATCGGCCCATACGAAATTATCGAGGTGGTTAACCCAGTAGCCTTCCGCTTAAAACTTCCACAGTCATTCAAATTGCCTAACGTATTCCACAGGTCTCTCCTCAAACCTTATCGTTCTCCCATTCACCCTGTTCAGTCCCCTCCTCCTGTTTCGGTCGGGGGAGCTCTGGAGTATGAAGTCCAGGGTATCCTTGACTCCCGCCTTGTGAGGGGCTCAGTACAGTATCTGGTACACTGGAAGGGCTACGGCCCAGAGGAAAGGTCCTGGGTTCCTGCGGGGAACGTCCATGCCAAGGCATTAATTAGGAGATTTCATCTCCTTCACCCTGACAAACTGGGTTTTGAGGGTCCGGAGGCCCCTCCTGGAGAGGGGGGTACTGTCACGTCGCCGTCAGACTCGGGGCCTGCTGTTCCGCCCTCAGCCACTAGGAGGCGATGGACTGTCACGCCGCCCTCGGGCTCAGGGCCTGCTGTCCAGGCCTTGGCCACCAGGAGGCGCCGGACTGACATGTCGTCGTCGAACTCGGGGCCTGCTGTTCCACCCTCAGCCACTAGGAGGCGCCGTGGCTCGCGCCCGAGTCATGGCAGCAACAGTGAAAGGGATCCTGCGCAGGCGTCTAGTGGACGCAGACTCCGCTCCTCTGTCAGTCATGAAGGGGTTGGTGCATCGTCATCAGGTCTGGTCCTGGGGGCGGTCCTGATGACATCATCAGCCTGGGAGCCTGTGAGGGATGACCTGATCCCTCAAATACCTTGGGACTGGGCTTGCAAGCCGCCGGATATATTCTTGGTTCCCCTGCGTGTTACTGTGTGAATTGCTATAGTTGACTGACTCTGACCTTGGCCTGGACTTCTGACTCTGCTTCTGCCTAACGATTCTGTACCTCTGCTGCCCTCCTGGTTTATGACTCTGACCTTGGCCTGGACTTCTGACTCTGCTTCTGCCTAACGATTCTGTACCTCAGCTGCCATCCTGGTTTATGACTCTGACCTTGGCCTGAATCTGACTCTGCTACTGTCTACTGTTTTTGTACCTTGCTGCCCGACTGGTTTAGACCCGGATACCACTACGTTTTTGTCCTGTTTTGGAACACCTTTCTGGTGACCGTCCTGCTCTGGCCACTGCTCCTATTCAGACAGCGCCTCCTGGGCTCTGCTATAAATCCAGATCCCTGTATAGGGGTAAAGGGTATCAGTGTTTCTCGGGGTGTTGGCTGGCTGCAGCCCAGACCACAGACGGACGTCACATTATATCCGGCCATGAAAACAAACAAACTGCTTTTTGTGTATATGTCCATCTTACATAAATGCAGTCTCCTGAATTTTTTTTCTTTCTTCTTCTGACTGAGCTGATTTCCTGGCCTAACACCTGCTCCAGAGCACAGCCTGAAGGAACACTCCCATCTTCCTACACCAGCATGCTGCAGCCTGGAAGCTTCAAGGGAAATGCTGAGCGTCAGAAATCCACATTTCTGGGACGTCGGCCTCTGGGCAGCTCTGGTCGTGCTGGCCCAGAGGCTCAGGTATTGCCCGCAAATGCGGCTAAACTTTTGTTACCCGCCTCTCTCTCTCATTTTCTAAGAAATCACTGTGTGTGAAGGCTTATGTGGACTGTGGTTCCGCAGGCAACTTCATGGATTTTTTGCTTGCAAAAAATCTTGGTGTACCTCTGCTAAAACTTAATGCCCCTATTCAGACCACTGCGATTAATGGTACATCCATTATCCAGGGTGGAGTGGAATTTGTTGCTACAGCCATTGCTATGTCAGTGGGGTCATTACACAACGAATAGATGTCATTTTTTGTTATACATAATTTATCTAATCCAGTTGTGTTAGGCATGCCATGGTTGCACCAGCATAATCCGGTTATTGACTGGCGCATAGGTGATATCGTTCGCTGGAGTCCATGGTGTCAGAATCACTGTATGTCACTGTCAGTGAACCAAATTAAAATTTAAAAAACCCCTCCATTCCATATGCGTTCAGAGATTATGAAGATGTCTTCTCCTTAGTGGAGTCTGAGAAACTACCTCCTCATAGAGAGTACGACTGTCCTATAGACTTGGTCCCAGGTGCCCGTCTCCCTAAGGGGAGAATATTCAACCTCTCTGGTCCGGAGGGTGTAGCCATGAATGACTACATAGCAGACAGTCTACGTAAAGGCTTTATTAGACCTTCCACCTCACCTGTAGGAGCTGGGTTTTTCTTTGTAGAAAAAAAAGATGGTGGACTCAGACCATGCATTGATTATCGTGAGCTGAACGCAATTACTGTAAAAAATCAGTACCCGCTCCCATTCATTCCTGATCTGTTTAATCAGCTACTGGGAGCCCGCTGGTTTACTAAACTTGACCTCCGGGGGGCATATAATCTGGTCCGCATAAGAAGCGGTGACGAATGGAAAACGGCCTTTAATACACCTCTTGGTCACTTTGAGTACCTTGTAATGCTGTTCGGACTCAGTAACGCACCTGCCTGTATTTCAACACTTTGTCAATGATATTTTCAGAGACATTTGTGGGGTGTATGTCGTTGTGTATCTTGATGACATTTTGATTTATTCTGCTGACCCTGTGACACATGCTCGACACGTCCGTTCGGTACTGCAGAGACTGCGAAAAAACTCTTTGTTTGCGAAACTAGAAAAATGTGTTTTTTTTGCCGAAGAGGTACAGTTCTTAGGATACATGGTCTCAGGCAAGGGGTTTTGCATGGACCCTGCCAAGATTCAACCTATTAAGGCTTGGGTGCAACCCAAATCGCTGAAAGCGCTGCAGCGATTTTTGGGATTTGCGAATTATTACCGCAAGTTTATCAGGGGTTTCTCTGAGATTGCCAAGCCACTCACGGACCTTACCCGAAAAGGGGCGGACGTGACTAATTGGAATCCTGAGGCTATTCAGGCATTTTCCACACTAAAAGAGTGCTTCGTGGCCAACCCGGTTCTGATTCAACCGGACTTAGACTGCCCGTTTATTGTAGAAGTTGATGCCTCCGAAGTCGGAGTGGGAGCAGTGCTATCACAAGGCACTGCATCCGTCACTCAGCTTCGCCCATGTGTGTTTTTCTCCCGCAAATTCTCTGCCACGGAGAGAAACTATGACATCGGTAATCAGGAATTATGGGCGATCAAATGGGCCTTTGAGGAATGGCGCCACTTCCTCGAAGGTGCCAAACACAAGGTCACTGTTATTACAGACCACAAAAACCTAACCTACCTAGAGTCAGCTAAAAGACTAAATCCCAGGCAGGCCAGGTGGGCCTTGTTTTTCTCCAGGTTTGATTTTTCAATCACCTTTCGCCCCGATACTAAAAATATGAGGGCAGATGCCCTCTCTCGCAGTTTTTGCCCCACACAGACCGAGGACTGTGAACCCGTCCCGATATTGGCTAATGGAATCGTCGTGTCGGCAGTGTCTTTGGACCTTCTGGAGGAGATCCGTAGGTCTTCAGAGCAAGTTCCTGACACTACGCCCCCCAAAAAATTGTTCGTTCCGGCTAACCTTCGTCTGCAGGTTCTAAAAGAATCACACGACTCTGTCCTGGCAGGCCATCCGGGTCTCAATAATACCACCAGGCTGGTAACTAGGAACTTTTGGTGGCCGACGGTGGTCAAGGACTGTAAGGACTATGTTTCAGCGTGTGAAGTCTGTGCCCGCGCCAAGTCCCTCCATAATCGCCCTGCCGGCTGGCTTCAGTCCTTGCCCACCCCTGAGAGTCCATGGACCCACATCTCCATGGATTTCATTACAGACCTGCCGCCATCAGAAGGGAAAACTTGTATTTGGGTGGTGGTGGACAGGTTCAGCAAGCAGTGCCATTTTATTCCCCTGTCTGGGTTGCCTAACTCTGAAACTTTAAGTAAGTTGTTCGTTCTGCACATTGTACGTCTGCACGGCGTTCCGGCAAATATTGTGTCCGACAGGGCTACCCAGTTTGTCTCGAAGTTCTGGAGGGCATTCTGTAGACGCATTGGTGTGGAGTTGTCCTTCTCCTCGGCATACCATCCCGAAACTAATGGTCAAACTGAGCGTACTAACCAAGCTCTGGAACAATACCTCCGCTGTTATGTGTCAGGACATCAGACCGATTGGGTGGAACATCTGCCATTGGCTGAGTTCGCCCTCAATAATCAATATCACGACTCCATTAAAACTACCCCTTTTTTTTGTAACCTTGGACTACATCCGCGCTTTGAGTCGTTTTCGGCCAGGATGTCGGAGCTCCCTGGGGTTGAGCAAAATATACATCGGCTAAAAACGATTTGGTCTGAGGTTAATTCAAATTTGAAAGGGGCTCAGGTTAGACAGGCTTCGGCTGCAAATAGACGACGATCTAAGGGGCCGCACCTGGGAGTTGGCGACAAGGTTTGGCTCTCTACAAAAAAAATCAAGCTTAAGGTACCGTCCGCCAAACTAGGTCCCAGGTTCATCGGCCCATACGAAATTATCGAGGTGGTTAACCCAGTAGCCTTCCGCTTAAAACTTCCACAGTCATTCAAATTGCCTAACGTATTCCACAGGTCTCTCCTCAAACCTTATCGTTCTCCCATTCACCCTGTTCAGTCCCCTCCTCCTCCTGTTTCGGTCGGGGGAGCTCTGAAGTATGAAGTCCAGGGTATCCTTGACTCCCGCCTTGTGAGGGGCTCAGTACAGTATCTGGTACACTGGAAGGGCTACGGCCCAGAGGAAAGGTCCTGGGTTCCTGCGGGGAACGTCCATGCCAAGGCATTAATTAGGAGATTTCATCTCCTTCACCCTGACAAACTGGGTTTTGAGGGTCCGGAGGCCCCTCCTGGAGAGGGGGGTACTGTCACGTCGCCGTTAGACTCGGGGCCTGCTGTTCCGCCCTCAGCCACTAGGAGGCGATGGACTGTCACGCCGCCCTCGGGCTCAGGGCCTGCTGTCCAGGCCTCGGCCACCAGGAGGCGCCGGACTGACATGTCGTCGTCGAACTCGGGGCCTGCTGTTCCACCCTCAGCCACTAGGAGGTGCCGTGGCTCGCACCCGAGTCATGGCAGCAACAGTGAAAGGGCTTCTGCGCAGGCGTCTAGTGGACGCAGACTCCGCTCCTCTGTCAGTCATGAAGGGGTTGGTGCATCGTCATCAGGTCTGGTCCTGGGGCGGTCCTGATGACATCATCAGCCCGGGAGCCTGTAAGGGATGACCTGATCCCTCAAATACCTTGGGACTGGGCTTGCAAGCCGCCGGATATATTCTTGGTTCCCCTGCGTGTTACTGTGTGAATTGCTATAGTTGACTGACTCTGACCTTGGCCTGGACTTCTGACTCTGCTTCTGCCTAACGATTCTGTACCTCTGCTGCCCTCCTGGTTTATGACTCTGACCTTGGCCTGGACTTCTGACTCTGCTTCTGCCTAACGATTCTGTACCTCAGCTGCCATCCTGGTTTATGACTCTGACCTTGGCCTGAATCTGACTCTACTACTGTCTACTGTTTTTGTACCTTGCTGCCCGACTGGTTTAGACCCGGATACCACTACGTTTTTGTCCTGTTTTGGAACACCTTTCTGGTGACCGTCCTGCTCTGGCCACTGCTCCTATTCAGACAGCGCCTCCTGGGCTCTGCTATAAATCCAGATCCCTGTATAGGGGTATCAGTGTTTCTCGGGGTGTTGGCTGGCTGCAGCCCAGACCGCAGACGGACGTCACAAAGGGTGGGCAACCTTTTTTCTGCCAAGGGCCATTTGGAATTTTATAATAGCTTTCGGGGCCATATAAAATTATTAACTTAAAGTTTAACCTAATAATTTTATACAGCCCCCAAACACTATTAAAAAATTGGTGGCGATGCTGTTGTTATTGATTGGCAACCAATCAGCTCTCAGCTTGCATTTTTTAAATGAACATTGGAACAAAGGAAGGTGCATCCTGATTGGTTGCTATAGGCAATGAGGCTTTATCCTTATGCACGTGGTTCACAGTCAGGGAGGAGGGGTTAATATAAAATGATGGAGGTTAAAGCCTGCGGGGAAGTTATACTGTGCACACCGGAGTTAGTCATTGCCCGGCAGTCATGGCTGACTGCATGTGCAGCAATAATGGCTCATCCCCTGCACTCACTTGCATACTCTCTCGCAGAGTGCCCCAGGTGCCACTAGCGCTGCGTATCTCGCTCTTCCACCAACTCCCTATCCCAGGAGCTCCACAGAGCCACCTCACACACAGCGCTCCACCAGTAAATGGGTGTGACAACACAACTTAAACCGGCAACCGCCGAGGACAGATCGCACTCGACGAGTGACTGACATCCAATAGAGGAAGACGTAAATCAGTGCCAGCCAATGAAACTGCAGAAAAATCGTAACCAACAAATCAGAGCACAGAGGTCTGTGTAAAGTGTCCAATTAGGAAATCTGTAGCTGCCAGGTAACAGCCCTAAAGAGCTCCTGACCAATAGACACAAGGCTCTCGAGGGCACTTCCACGGTCTGCATTCCAGCGCTTCAAATTAAACCTTATGGTACTAGAATTAAATGGTCTGTGGCCAAAAAACAGGCAAAGTGGCATGCAGCCCATGGGATGGATGTTCCCCACCCTTGGATTACAGGGTGTCACGTGGACCCGTCCTTTGTGACATGACCCGCAGGTCGGTAACTAAAACAACAAGACACGGGGGAAGGGGAAACAGTTACCACGGTGGGCCCTGCGATAGGGAACGGGGACGTGGAGACCTCCTGCACTCCCCTGAGTCAGTGTCCCTCACACTCCTAACATTCCCTATACAGGCTCCTCACCTGTTGCTGAGCCGGAACCTGTCACCCTAGCACACCCTACACCTATTCCTTGATAGGGAGCTATGTGGTGCAGGCACTGGACCCTGTCAGAGAAGGGATTTCTATGTCTCCTCGGGTACAGCTCAGGAGGAGCTTTTGCCTAGGTACCTAGGATTGGGAGAAATAAAACGAGAGAAACAGGTTCTTGTCTATCAAGTAAATCTCCTTTATTAAAGGAGCAGGCTTGATCTTTTATAGTAAATCAGAAGAGGAAATGGACAAATATGGACAATTCTGTAACATTGTGAAACAATTGGCAAAATACAGATACAGTTGTACAATAATTGGCAAGAAAGATAAGTTATATAATCATATTTCAACTATATCATGAGTTATGAGATTATTTTAATTGGAGGTGATGGGAATATGTGGGGGTTTTGGCATTTCCCTTAGGTCAAATTAACAATTCGTGGAACCATATCCTGTTAGTGCTTTTTGTCCAAGAAGATACTTGACCTCGGCATATTTAGACATTATTCAAATATAGATGAGGGGAATTTGGAGTTGACCACTGGCAGAAGCATCTAACCACGTAGACAGATGATAACAATTAAAATTGTGTCGTGGGTTACGAAGACTTGTTTTTCTGATATTTTTCTAGGCTTTAGAGAACTAAGATTAACCATTTCTTTAACAACTCCCCTCTTTTTATCATTCTGTCTACCTTCTATCTCACCCTGCCTTTTTCCGAGGCCTGCAAGATAACCCTACTTCACAAAATTCGCGGCTTGTCCTATGTATATCATGGGATACCAGCCCTGCTGCGTATCCATTCAGATTATACTTGGAAATCAGACCTCCTTTCCCTATTTCCTTCTATTGATTTGCCCTATCTCAGAGGAGTACAGGTTTTATTAGGGGAGTAATGTCTGTCTTGTGTGCAATATGTTAATAAGATATAGTGAATATATACTTATTGTATTACTTTGTAACATATATTTTAATATATTAACATATGTTTTTATTATATCTTTTATTTGTTAGTAAGTGTTAATTATTTAAAAATCCACAATGCATGTAAATCTTCATTGTTGTAGTTCTTTGAAGAGGCTTTATCTTTGTCTTTATTCAGACTAGCGGTTTTCCACAATGCATACAATCAGCCAGGTCCACTGAAGTTTGCTTGTTGCAGAATATACATTCACGCTGAACAGTGGTTATGAAGGTTGTCATCACTTGAGTTTGCTTTATATCAGAGTCAGTATTGATTCTAGCTTTATGTTTACCTGGAAAATATTTACAATTAGAACCGAGAACTTTATAACCATAACAAGTAACTTTATGATCACTGCAATGATCATTATCACAAAAACTGCTTGAATTAGTAAATTAATTACACCCGATATTCATCTACTTATTCCTTTAAACAAATTCAAAGGATTTAACCATGCGAGCCATTCAGGGAGGGGTCGGTCATCTAGTGAATTAACTTTCCGTATGCCTTCCTTTATCAGCCTAGCTTGTTCTATGTCATGAGTGACTCTCATCAGACCGGACGGATCTATATAGTGACAGCAGGCAGGTCCCACTACCTGACAGAAACCCCCTTGAGATGCTGTGAGATAGTCCAGCACCATAGAGTGCTGGTTAGTTATGACAATTAGCTGTCTCATATATGCAGGTTCTTCATTAATGGCATCAAATAAATAGTCACATTATCAAAGATATCACCCAATTCCTCTATCATCTGAGCATTTCTTAGAGTTCCGAACATAACTCCCAGAGGTCCAGTGAGGACCATCCCAGTTTTAAGATACCATGGAGTGTGCATTAAATGTTTGGGTGGCTATGGAGAGGGTGCACTACGTTTTGCTATCATGTTGCTAGGGAAATTTTTATATGGAAAGTCATTCTCATTCCATACCCAGGTGGCTGGCTCTAATCTAGCCAGTGTACATGCACCTTCAGCTCCTTTAGGAATCCACCTATATGCATTGCTCCCACAGACTATATAAACTCCCTTTGGTAATTCATACTGAAATTCATTAAGGAAAGCTATTGCTATTGAAACTAACCCAGTAGTGGCAGTGTAAAGACACCAAGAGTTTTCCAGGTCTGTAGTGACTGCCCTATAATATCGTAATGGCTGACATTCTGGGTCAGTATTTATACTTATAGACATCTCAGGAGCTCCATTTCCATACTGACCTTCTCTAGTTTCTTCATCTACATGAACTGCTTCTCTTTCTGTGCATTGTGCTGTATTACCATCAATGAAAAAGCAATTCCTGGACCAATTAGAATCATGTAGAGTTTGTTTTAAACACATCTGGTCACTGCAGATTTGCTTACCTCTTAGGCCTCTTTCACACATCAGTTTTTTGCCTTCAGGCGCGATCCGGCTTTTTTTGGAAAAAACGGATCCGGCAAAATACAATGCCGGATCCGGTTTTTCTCCATTGACTTGCATTAGCGCCGGATCGTGCCGGATGGCATTGCGTTTCATCCGTTTTTTGCCGGATCTGGCAACTTGTCTCATTCCGGCGTCTTGAAAAAACGTCTACTGTAACGTTTTTTGTCTCCGGCGAAAAAGCCGGAAGCGCCGGATCCGGCGCTTCCAGCTTTTTGCTACAATGAAAGTCTATGGGCGCCGGAATGCGCCGGATCCAGAAAAAGACGGATCCAGCAACCGGATCCGGTTTTTTTAAGTCTGCGCATGCTCAGATCCAATTGGCCAGCCTCCAGGAACAGAGACGGATCCAGCAAAAAAACGGATCCGTTTCTACAGTTCTCCAAAATTTATGCCGGATCCGTTTTTTCTAAAAAAAGCCGGATCATGCCTGACGGCAAAAAACTGATGTGTGAAAGTAGCCTTAGAGAAAAAGGGGTCTACTGCGAAACTAAGCTTTAGCTCTTGATCTGGCACTTTAATTATGGTACTGGACAAGTTTATTAACCCACTGTTTTGACACATCACTATCCCATGGTTCAAAGACATCATTATCTTTTTTACACTGAATAGATACAATCACAGTGAGGAGCAAGAATGGATAGTACTTCCCAAATTCCATTCTCCTTTAGTTCTTGTGAAATTTCATGCAGTGAGATACGTGAATCCAGACAGACTTTCCTTCCAGCTTAACAGATGTGGGCGATCTAAAGTGAGGATCTAGACTTTTCCTCAGCTGCTTTTGCGTCACCACCCAGTCTCCAGGCTTAAGGTCATGCAAGCCTGATAAGGAGGATGGATCTGGAAGGGAACTGAAAACACTCGTATGAATTTGCTGCAATACCTGTTGCAATGCACCCACATAGGCCGTCATATTTGAATGAGAGGCCTACATCTGCTGAGGAAAGTACAATCCTGTCTTGGGAGGGCTCCCAAACAATACCTCATATGGACTCAAACTTGTCTTTTTGTTGGGAGTTACCCTAACAGTGTACAATGCAATGGGAAGACACTCAGTCCATGGTTTACCTGTTTCTGCCATTGCTTTTTGAATTTTCAATTTCAGTGTACCATTTAACCTTTCCACCCTGCCACTGCTCTGAGGATGATAGGGAGTGTGAAATGATTGCTCCATCCCTAAGGCTCGGGTGATTCCTTGGCCCACCTGTGACATAAAATGACTACCTCGGCCACTTTCAATTACCTCTGGCACTCCAAATCTGCAAACAACTTCTGACATTAGCTTTTTAACCACAGTGCGTTCATTTGCATGAGCACAGGGCCATGCTTCTGGCCAATTGGAGAAAAGATCCACACATACCAGCGCACATTCATAGTTGCCTACTCTTGGAAGCTGAATGAAATCAATCTGCAGTAGCTGAAAAGGGTAAAATGGCCTGGGGGTGCACTTTGGTGGCACCTTCACCGTTTTTCCTACATTATGGCATGCGCAGATTACACATCCCTGTACAAATTTTGCAGCAGCATAATGGAACCCTGGTGCAACCCAACTTGTTTTTACCTGGCTTAGGCCGGTTTCACATTAGCGCTTTTTCAGCGCACGCACGGCCGGGGGTAGCTCCGCCCCCGAGCCGGCTCTCTGCCCGGCGTGCCCGCCCCTTGCTTGTAGCGCCGCCTACTAGCAGACAGCGGCGCCTGTGATCGGCGCACCCTATCTTTAGCATAGGGTGCGCAGATCGTGCTCAGGCCGTGCGCTAGTTGCGCTTTGACCTGCGCTGCGCACTTTTGACGGTGTGCCGTGCGCGCCAAAATCCGAAAAGTTTGATTTTGGCGCGCACGGCGCACCGTCAAAAGTGCGCAGCGCAGGTCAAAGCGCAACTAGCGCACGGCCTGCGCACGATCTGCGCACCCTATGCTAAAGATAAGGTGCGCCGATCGCAGGCGCCGCTGTCCGCTAGTAGGCGGCGCTACAAGCAAGGGGCGGGCACGCCGGGCAGAGAGCCCGCTCGGGGGCGGAGCTACCCCCGGCCGTGCGTGCGCTGAAAAAGCGCTAATGTGAAACCGGCCTTACCATTCCATCCTTGGATTGGCGTGTTAATCTGTGGAGAGGGAGCACACCATAGGGAAAAATGCCCTAGGCAAGCAATACTTACCGTCCGCTCTCCACAATCCATCTTCTTCCTTCGCACCTGTGTGCCTTTGCCATTTTTCCTTTTCTGATGCAGAGGCCTGTTCTTGCAGGCTCTGGAGTAATTGAAGATCCATCTCCCCCGACACTTGCACAGTGTATGTTCCTGCGGGAAGAAGGAACAAAGCAGCAACCTTGGCTGCAATATCAGCTTGGTTATTACCGTCGGCTTCCTTTGTGCGCTCTTTAGTGTGAGTTTGCACTTTCACTATAGCAACTTTTTTAGGCAGCTCCAATGCTCTGAGAAGCTGAGCCACCAATTCTGCATTTTTAATGGGCTTACCAGAGGAACCAACAAACTTTCTGCTCTTCCATAAGGGACTGTAATCCTGGAAAATGCCGAATGCGTGGCACTATCAGTAAATGCTCCTCCATTGTACATGCCTCACCGAGTGCTTTCAATTCAGCCTCCCCGAGCAGACATCCCAGAAGGTAAAGCTTTATTCTGTACCACCTTATGTTGATCAACCACTGAATAACCTGTATAAGGTACTTCATCTTGGTAAATCCTGTGTCACATCTACATAAAACTCTGGATTCTACATTAGGGATTGGTATCTCTTGCACATTGGCAAGTAGCCATGTTAAAAATACAGTATACCCTTAGCATACCCCCCCAATTCATGACAATGCAAATGGAAGTGGAGGTCATAATTTGGGATTCCTAGAGCCCAGGCTGAGAGAATGGCCTCCTTCAAGTTTTTGAAGCCCTCTTTTGCTTCCGGGGTCAGTTGGCATGTCTTCTCTACAGTAGCTGGTCAGCCCCAGGAATATACTCAGTGGCAGATGGAAGTGAGCTCCATTGCTTGGCTTATGGCTTTTTCTTCTGGTGTTATGTGTTTCAGCTGAAGTGAAATGCAATGACCTAAGAAAACAACTTTTTCCTTTGCTATTGGCAGTTACCTCTTGACACCTTACATCCTTCATGGTACAAAAATATTAACAAGGAAGCTGTTTCCATTAGACATACAGTACCTGTTTGATCTCTCTGCTCAGGGGATATCGTCTAATATGCACCGGTACAGTTCCTGATTTCAATTTGATGGATACTGGTAATATCCTAAACCAACGTCTGTCTTATCCTTTACCCATACTGCAGGTGGTATCTGCTCGAACAGTTACCAAATGTCCTCATCTTGGTCAATTGCAGTTTTTCTTGTCATCTAGCTAAATTAGCAACATCATAATGGAAAGGATTGCTTCAGACAACAGGCCTGTAACAGTAATGCCTTTCTTCCAAACTTAATTAAGAACTGTATTCATAGCACTCAGGATATCAGCACCTATCAAGATTATAGGACATTTATCTGAGACTAGCAATTGGGCACACAAGTCTGTGGTACGTGCTATTCACATATTCATGGGTTCTGTTTCATACAAGGGATGAACTATTCCACCTGCTCCTAATCCCTGTACCATTTTCCCTGTCATGAATTGTTGTGGCATATCCTTTTCTTATATAATAGAACGGCTCACCCCCATATCAATCAGGCATTTTAATTGTTTACCATGAGGAAATTCTAAGTATGTGATTAGGGATTGGACCATCCTGTGGGGGAACCGCTATTTTTGTTTCCACTTCTCTGGGTCTGTTATCCCATCTTTCCTTTTCTTCTCTCCCCCTGTGATGTATACCGGCCACCTGCACCACAGTTTTCACAGCATTATTAAATGCATCCGGAGGTATATTCACCATAACAGGAGTTGCCTTCTGCTGCTTCTTTACTTTCCTATTATTAATCTGGCCCTCTATCCCCTAAACATGGGAAGGGATTGTATATACATTCTGGCCGTATTCTTATTACTTCTGTTCTCAGATCTTCCTTCAATCCTATCAGTAACATATTTTTACAAATCTAGCTTCTCTGAGGTTTTTCAAATCATAGTTATGAGGTGTAAGGGTTGTCTGCAAGTGTAATGTAAAATGTTTCCTCATTTCTCACCTCCGTAGGAATTGCTTGGGGCTGTTCCTTACCGGAGTGGAGAAACTGTCTGTGAACCCCTGTGGCAACCCAAGGGTAATAAGTGTAGAGGAGAAGCATCATATACAAGTCAGCTAGTTTGCATCTGCGGAGACATGGGGATTAGTCATCCCCCCCGTGTTTGGCACCTATGGGACCCCTGGCTGATGGTATATCACCAGGGTCTACCAGAGATGGGGTGGAGATGAGGCTACACGAACCAGGCAAGTATAGAATTATACAGATGTTAAGGCTGCAGACACAGAAGAAATCTCCTGTCAGCACATAACTTCGCTCTTTGGGCTGCTTAAGGGGGGGCCGGTCTCATCCCCTCCGCTACTACAGGGGCGGAGGGAGCTGTGGAAACACAGACTGATCTTGTGAAGGGGGGGCTGCCTGTGTGTGGAGACACTGCAGATTGCATGACATACATTCTCTCATTCTAACTTCATCACACTTAGTATTAACTTCATCATTCATCATAACTTCTTAGTAATAACTTCATCATTCTTAGCATTAAAACAGACCATACCATTCAGAGGTTCTGATCCACGCTGCAACTGGCACACCATAGTCATAATATCCAACCCATACAGCATTCTCCTTACTTAGACACTTATCGCATCTCTCAGCATCCAAACATCCATTCCTTGGCATTCCTGCCTTTTCAAAAATTGTCAGCGGTATTGTTAACTGCTTTATAATCCTGCCCAAGACGCACCAGGTCCTTTATCTTATATCTCGGATCCGTAGTCTGTCCTGACCTGGTGTGCCTAGCACCTAATAACAGCTGTCAAAGGTATTGACACCTCTCTAAAGCCCTGTTATGTAATAGCGGGATCCCACTGGTCTACTATAGTAGCCAAAAATCCTGCTACCAAAGCAATAACCTGAACTCTCTGTTCTGTCCAAATGCTGATACACACTTTCCCAAACAATTAGACAGATTACTATCAACAACACAGTTCTAAACACAAACGCTATATACTCCTCATACATCTGGAACTGAGCCCTTACTAGACTCTAAATATGCAAGGTCTATTCCTGAATCCACTCCGGGTTCAATAAGACAATATTCGTGCGTGATATTATCTTGCCACCTTGGCATATACTATCTAGAGTCCAATACATCTTCTCAGCTTTTGAACAATCCATATGACAAGAATATACTTCTGCACCTATGCTGGTGAACTGAACACAGACCCTTTTCACACAGCATATGGTACACACATGGTAAGCATTTGTCCGACATTTCAATCACATCCATATACGCAGTACTTCTGTACTCTCTCGCTCCCCGCATCTTATCAAAAATGCTCTAGTGCCAATGGACAAAACCATAAATCACATCTATTTGTAGAAACTCTTGCTTGGTTCACTAGATCCTCTAATTAGCATCCTATCTGAATACCGGGTTGCATACAAAAAACATTTACATTTATATTCACATAGATTGTCTTCACGTGAGTTTCCCTCTTCACTACAAACTCCCATCCGGGACCTTCCTATAAGTTTTTTTTTTTTTCTCCAGGTAGCAACTAACCGGAGAGTTTTATCTTGCTCACTGCTTTGAGTAATGAAAAGGCTATTTATACACTGAGCACACATCATTTAGTCTCCATACATCAACAGCGCAGCTTAGTGCCCCACAACATAGATTCAGCAATATATCAGGACTGCATTATAATCAGATCAGTTCAGCACAGCATTATCAGTACTACTTATCAACTAACATCTGACAAGGCATCAACAAACAAAAGAAGAATAAAAGTTAGAACAAACATAAACCAAGTATAGCAGTGCAGGATCAAGACAATTTGATTGCAATATTTTCAATATTCAGGAACCTTTGTTATAGATACAGACAAAACAAATGGAAAATCATCGCACTTCATCCTGAAACAAAACAATTGTTAACAGCACTTAAACAAACAGACAATCAAGCAAGAGATAGCAAATAATATATACCTTTTTTACCCGAGATCTTTTCCCGTTAGAAATCCCCACAGATTGATTCCAGATATAGCCTCTTTTCCCGGAGAGAAAACAGTGTGAGAAAAAAATCTACTCACTTACCCAGGATCTGGTGTTCTGTTCAGGACAGAGGCGGTCAATTGTTCAGTCTGAGATGAAAGTCGAAGGGGAATATTATATCCCGCTGAAGGCCTCCAAGTTGTCGGATAAGGCATTTCTATGTCTCCTCGGGTATAGCTCAAGAGGAGCTTTTGCCTAGGTACCTAGGATTGGGAGAAATAAAACGAGAGACACAGGTTCTTGTCTATCAAGTAAATCTTCTTTAATAAAGGGGCAGGCTTGATCTTTTATAGTAAACCAGAAGAGGAAATGGACAAATATGGACAATTCCTTAACATTGTGTAATAATTGGCAAAATGAAGGAGCGTTTACACAATAATTGGCACAAAACATAAGTTATATAATGATATGTCAACTATATCATGAGTTATGAGATTATTTTAATTGGAGGTGAGGGGAATATGTGGTGGTTTTGGCATTTCCCTTAGGTCAATTTAACAATACGTGGAACCATATCCTGTTAGTGCTTTTTGGCCAAGAAGATACTTGGCCTCGGCATATTTAGACATTATTCAAATATAGATGAGGGGAATTTGGAGCTGACCACTGGCAGAAGCATCTTACCATGTAGACAGATGATAACAATTAAAATGGTGTCATGGGTTACGAAGACTTGTTTTTCTGATATTTTTCTAGGCTTTAGAGAACTAAGATTAACCATTTCTTTAACAACTCCCCTCTTTTTATCAGTCTGTCTACTTCTCCAAGCTTTTTCAGAGCTGCAAGGAACACCTCTCTGTAATTCCTTCCTTCACCAGACTTTACACCAGAGCTCCCCTGAGCTGCTCTCTGTAGTTCCTTCCTTCACCAGTCTTGGTTGGAAATGAGCAATATCACCAACAGTGATTGCAACCACCTGACACTCTTTTATAGGTAAGAGCCAGCAATCACACCTGCTTCATAATCACGTGCACTTAACTAAAGTAACCAGAGTGCAATGACCCTAATGGCCACCGGGGGCAAAACTAGAACTGAAACCACACAGTGCAATGACCCTAATGGCCACCGGGGGCAAAAACTAACCTTAAGCACACAGCTTAAGGGAAAAAAAGGTTATTTGTGCATTTATCTGTCACGATCCAGCATGGATCATGACACAGGTGGAGTTGGCACCACGTTATCTGAGAAAGGCCTGCTCTACCACCCCCTGTCTTCAGGAATGCACTGCCACCTGAGGCAAAGTGCTCAACTTTCCTTACGATAGGTGCACCCCTGTGTGTATGTTCATACACACAAAAATAAGAAGGCAGGATCTCAGACAGGAAGCACCATGAAGAAGATAGGGACCCCTGTCACCATCACAGAACAGCACTGGGGGGGAGACATTGTGATATCAGCAGAGAGCAGAAAAGGTAGAAGGGATGGGGAAAGTGCAGCTGTGTGGGGGAAACAGGAAAAAGCAGCTTTTGATGGAGTAGAGAATAGGAGAGGGTAGAGAGGCTAGAGACATAATACAGGAGGCTCCAGTACTCACTTCAGGTCAGTACTGTGTTCCTCTGGAGCCTCCCCTCCCTCTCCTGATAATCTCAACATCAGAACTTAGCCGACACAGTGGTGCAAAAGGGAGGGGACACTTCTTTCTATTAGCACTTTCTGCTACCTTCAGCAGTGATTATACAGCTCTCCTGGCTGCATGCTTCACCTCCAGCAGCAGATCCATGCTGATGGCCAGGGCTAAGGCTCCAGGAGTACTGATAGTGATTGTAGTACAGAGGGGTGGCTGTGCTGAGTCTCCCTCTCTCCCTCCATTGTATCCAGAGATTCCTGGGGAGGGAGAAAGAGGGAAGATATGCATCCGGCACAGTTATCTTATGGTGCAGTCTGAGCCTCTGATCCTCAGGAGCACGGCACCATGTTATCTGACTGCATGGGGCACTGCCGCCCCCTGTCTTTGGGAACTATATGCCGCCTGAGGCAAAGTACTCAACTTGCCTCATTATAGGTGTGCCCCTGCTTACAGGGTAATAATACATAGTAACTTAAAAACACGCCACCTAAAAATCCTGTTAGCACTGCCCCTTTTGGTAAAGACTAGAAATGAGCAAACCTTTTAAGGTTTGGCTCAATTCGCCAAACATATAGACGTTCGCCAAACATGGTCGACAAACAGTGTTACGAACGTCAGCTTACGCTGAGTCATTTTCCTTTTTTGAGTGGACCCTTTGGGCCGTGGCACCCACCCACCTAGGGTGAGTTGACCTAGTGAGAACCCACCCCCTGTACAGGGAGTGTCAGGGGCAAGACCAAGGGGGTGAGCCACCATGGCAGCTGGACCAGATGGCCGGCTCAGGGAGACACTATTGAGTGTCTGGCAACAAGACGGACAGGATACCAAACATAAAACGAAGTCACATGGTTTCTTCAGCAAAACGTGGTTTCACACTTTATTCAGGGCAAGGCATAAACAGGGAATCAGGTACAGGGCACAAACGGTGAAACACGGCAAGGGGCGTGCAAGGGCACGCCAAATGTTCCAGACATAACACGTGCACGAAAACATACCAGAATCCAGGGCAGGGAACGTATTAGGGATCACACCAGAGTTCCTAGAGGGGATGCATGCTAGGGCACGCCAGAGTCCAAGGCAAGGTGCGCGCCGAGAGACACGCCAGAGTCCAAGGCAGGGTGCATGCAAGGACACGCCAGGATCCAAGACGGGGTGCGATGGCGTCGGACTCCGGACTACTGGCAACGACTGACAGGGTCCAGGCATCAGGCTGCAGACATCAGATCCGGACATCAGGCCGCAGTCATCTGGTTCTGGACCTCTGGCAGCGGTCTGCAGGTTTCGGGAATCCGGCAGGCAAGCCAGGGTTCAAGGCAGGGTGCGTGCTTGGAGCCACGCCAGGGTTCAAGGCAGGGTGCATGCTTGGAGACACGCCAGGATCAGGTTCACAGGACGGAGGCCTGTGCATGCCGAGGGGCATGCCAGGGGCAGGTACAAGGATGGAGGCCTGCGCATGCAGAGAGGCACGCCAGGGACAGGTACAAGGACGGAGGCCTGTGCGTGCAGAGGGCACACCAGGGACAGTTACAAGGACGGAGGCCTGCGCGTGCAGAGGGCACGCCAGGGAGAGGCACAGGGACAGTGGCCTGCACGTGCAGAGGACACACCAGGGACAGGTACAAGGATGGTGGCCTGCGCATGCAAGGACACACCAGGGACAGAGTATGAGAACAGGGTTAGGGCCTGTGCGTGCAAGACGGCACGACAGGATACATGGCAAAACCTGTGTGTACTTTTATAGAAGCACGGGGAGGTATGCCAAGGGCAGGCGAGGACCTGCGTGTGCTATAGAGAGCACGCAGAGCACAGTGCAGAAACAGCGTGAAGTGCAAGGAAGCACAGAGAGCACGGCTGGGGCACTGGCTAGCTGATCGGGCTGTGGCACTGACAGACGGGCAAGACTCCAGTGAACCCGACTGAGGCATGGCAGGTGACATAGCTGTCACTGACCGACGAGCACAGCTGAGGCACAAGCAGGCAGGCATGGCTAGGGCGGGCACGGCTGAGGCACAAACAGGAGGCTAGGAAGGCTAGGTGCATGCAAAGGGCACACGAAGCAACAGAGTAAGGCAAGACAAGAAACCAGGCAGAGTACGGAACCAGGAACGGAAGCATAGGCAGAAACACGGAGTCAGATCAGAGCGAGAACGGAGCTAGCAGCGGAGCGTAGGCCGAAGCCCAGAGCCGGGCCAAGGGAGAGCCTTGGGACTAGCCTAGAAATGTGCAAGCGAGCACAATAGGAAAGAGGAGGAATGGTGCGTGTGCCAGAGGGCACTACAGAGCACCATAGGAGAGAGCGAGGCAGAGCAAGCAAAGACTGAGACCATAGGGAGGAACAAGGCAGAGCAAGGTAAGGTACGGAACAAGGCATAGCGAAAACAGGCAAGGCAGGGAACACAGAAAGTACTACAAGGCAAAGCAAGGCACAGACAAACATGGCACAAAGGACAAACGCTAGACAAGACACGAGACAAGAGACGGAGTACGAGCACGGAGCGTGTGCAGAGACGCATGACAGAGCAAAGTGCAAGGGCACAGAATAGAGGGAGCGAACCAGCAGACCAAGCAGCCATGCAGGGAAGCAACACAATACTCAGGCCCTGAACATAGGAAGGGGCGGTCTGATATAGGGCATAGCACCTCCACTTCCGGGTGAGGACCAGGGAAGAACTTCCAGTTCAGATCCTCCAGGATCACAGGAAGCAGTCACATGATCAGGATTCCAGACATGCAGGGATGATTGCAGAACCAGTGCTGAAACCTGGGCAGGTCACATGATCAGAATTCCAGACATGACGAGACGATCACAGAAGGCAGAGCAGAAACGCAGGCATCCCGCAGCTCAACAGTCACGAGGTGAGTGTGCACACTGCTCTAGGGAACATGCAGGATAGCAGACATGAGATGCGCGTGCACACCGCTCCAGGGGTCATGAGGCAAAACAGACATGGCTGATATGACAGGCATGGCGAGCATGACAAACAGTTTGCCGAACTTACACGTACCCAATTAAATACAATGCTAGGCCAAACCAAACGTATACACAACACCTTAAGGGGTGACAAAATGCTTCCCAAACAGCTATAATTAGGGGAGGATATCATGAAAAGTGGCATCAATTGACCTAAAGTAGAAACTTGCAAATGGCACAGCAGCAGTCAGCCATGTGCCATGCATCAGGTATGTAGTGGCTAAAGGAATAGTAAAAGTCTTCTTAGCTGGGAGCCCTGATACAACAGCTCCAATTTTTTTTCCCAGTCACACTAAGATGGCACGAACGTCAGTTTCAAACAGTACTATTGGTAGAAAAATGTAAGGAAAGTAACACAGGTTTTTGACTGATCAGTTGACACACAGTAGAACCTTTTATAATGACATGGAAGCAGTCAGCTATGGGCGATGCAAGAGGTATCACTCTGGTTCAACATTTACAGCTTTGAATTGAAGTTTTAATGAGAATCTGGTGGTTAAGGGAGCTGTATAAGGCTTCTTAGTTGTCAGTCCTTATAAGTTATTCAATGCCTCCACATTTTTGTTTCCAGCCACACTCAGATGGCTCAAACATCAGCTTCATATAGTAATATTGGTAAAAAAAATGTAAGGAAAGTAACAAAAATAGTTGACTGATTAATTGACCCATAGCAAAACCTTTTAAAATGGCACAGAAGCAGTCAGCCATGGGCCAAAGCATGAGGTGTCAGGGTATGGGCCAGCATTTACAGCTTTGAATTGAAAGTCTCAAAGAGGACCTGGTTGTTAAGAGAACAGTGTGAGCCTTTTTAGCTTGGAGCCCTGATACTTCATGCAACACTTACAATTAGTGTTGAGCAATACCATCTGATATCCAGAAATATCGGATCGCATTGGATCGGCCCGATACTTTTTGTGTATCGGGTATCGCCAATTCCGATACCGGAAGTCCCATTCAAGTCAATGGGACAGAAATATCGGATTTAAAAAAAACCCTTTCTTTCCTTGTACATCCAGTTCGGGAGGAGGGAAGAGTGTGGGCGGTGCGTGGGCAGACACTGCATGTCTGTGTGTGCGGGCGGGCTCTGTGCGGGCCTCTCGGGGGTCTGTACGGGCCTAATAGGGGTCTGTGCCGGCTTCCGGCGGTCTGTATGGGCCTGCCGGGGGTCTGTATGGGCCTGCCGGGGGTCTGTGCCGGCTGCCGGGGGGGCTGTGCCGGCTGCCGGCGGTCTGTATGGGCCTGCCAGGGGTCTGTGCCGGCTGCCGAGGGGTCTGTGCCAGCTGACGGCGGTCTGTACGGGCCTGACCGGGGTCTGTTCCAGCTGCCGGGAGTCTGTACGGGCCTGCCGGGGGTCTGTGCCGGCTGCCGGGGGTCTGTACCGGCTGCTGGCGGTCTGAACGGGCCTGTCGGGGGTCAGTTCTGGCTGCCGGGGGTCTGTACGGGCCTGTCGGGGGTCTGTGCCGGCTGCCGGCGGTCTGTACGGGCCTGCTGGGGTCTGTGTGTGTGTGCAGGCATCGTCCGATGGGACTACAAGTCTGCTACAATGACAGTGACTGACACATTAGCCAATGATAGGACAGTAGTAGTCCCATCATCCGGCTAACGTGTTAAATGTAAAAAAAACAAAAAACATACATACTACATACTACATACTACATACATACTACATACATACAACATTCATACAACATACATACCACATACATACTTCATATATACTACATTCATATAACATAGTCAATGCAAGAAAGCGGGCAGCACCGCTGTTACCGTGCTAAGGTCCGTGGCTGGCAGCAGGCGGAGAGCTCACATCCAGGACTCCCGGGTGCTTGACCTCGTAGCAAGACGATAGTAGTATCCAAGAGAAAAAGGTCGCACTCTGCGGGTAATGATGAATGTTTATTGACACTGAATTACATGTCACGTCGGAGATGTGAAGGAGAGTGTGTCAAATGGCTGACTACGGCCGTTTCACGCTACTCGAGCGCTTCCACGGGTCAAAGTGCAGGAGGAAATGACGGATACTTATGCACACCAGTCACTCCTCCTGCCAGCCACTACAAAACTAACAAGTGAAACAGACAAGTGTTACGTGCAGACATATAAAAAAAACATACAATTTACCGCCTCAGCGGGAACAATACCTTTACATGTAAAATTACAAAGAATACAAGGAACAATAAATCATTATCAGTATTACTGGTTAACCCCTATAATTAAGTTAACTCTTCTGGATAATCTATTCCCGACCAAATATGTGCTCCCATTAAATATAATATAATTATGATATATTGCAACTATGCCATAGTTCCTGTCACCAGGATAAAAATCACTGACACCTATCTTTTTACCATTTATATTATAATAATATCCTAGAAAAACTATTTTCTCCCGATCAAATCGGATTAAGACAAATTTAACTATGTAGTACAAAATTAAGCGAATAATAAACTGCCCCAATTTTATATAAATTTTTTATCACGCAAAATACTATGCCGAATGTCATAAATTTATATACCTCCCAAACATGATTCTTGTGTTATAATCTCATAATATTAAGCAAAATACATTTATATGAATCAGTTATCATAAAAAAATGGCCATATCTACTTTATCATTGAAACCTGCAGGACCCGTCGCCCGTGTATCCATGATCCATTTCGATTCCCGCTGCAATAATAATTTATGCAAGTTCCCCCCTTGTGGGGGTAACATCACTTTTTCAATACCCGCAAAAGTAAGGACACCCGGATCCGTCCCATGTACAGTCCTGACATGGTCAATGAGACGTGGCACTCCTTTTCCAGATTTTATCGACTTAAAGTGCTCCCGAAATCGAACATAAAGCGGGCGTATTGTCTTTCCTATATAAAAAAACCGACATGTACAGAAGATAACATAAACCACATGATCAGTCTTGCATGTAATAAAGCTGGACACCGTATGTCTAACTGCACCCATTTGCAGTGTACGATCAGTACAATGGTACCTACAATAGGGACATTGTCCACATTTATAATTACCTTTAGGTATTCCTTGATTTAACCATGTGTCCCGTTGAGTTATTAAACGATTCTGGACTAAAACGTCCCTAATCCTTGTACTGCTTCTATTGGAAATCAAAGGTCCTCTGGACACTATATCAATCAATTCCCTATCTTGTTCCAAAACATGCCAATGTTTCCCTATTACGGATCTGATTTGTCTATCCATGGGGCCATAACGGAAACAAAAGGTAAATCTTTTTTCTTTCTTACTTTCTTTACTCTGTTGATTTATTATGCATCTCCTATTGTCATCCCATTGTGATTTTACTTTTTGAAGTGTAGTGTCTAATAAATGGTCAGAGTACCCTCGTTGTCTCAATCTCTCATGTAATTCTCTGGATTGTCATTCCCGACCTTCGATTGTATTATTGACACGAAATATTCATAAAAATTGACTATATGGTAATGAATTAACAGTATGTGTGGGGTGATAACTATCAAAGTGCAATACGGAGTTGGTGGCTATAGGTTTCCTAAAAACCGAAGAGCATATAGTATCATCCTTGATCTCCAAAAGGACATCAAGAAACTCCAATTTGGTACCTCCAAAATTATATGTGAATACCATATTCATGTGGTTCATGTCATTTAAATAGTTAACAAATTCAACAAATGTCTCTTTTGTACCCTCCCAGATTATGAACACATCGTCCACATATCTGAGGTATAATCTGATATGTCTGAAATACCTCTGCATATTGTAAACATATTTCTCCTCAAAAGCTCCCAAGAACAAATTCGCAAACGTGCAAGATACCGGCGTGCCCATCGCAGTTCCCACATTTTGACAATACCATTTCGAATCAAAAGTAAAAGCATTGTGTGTTAGAATAAAACTCAATGCATCACAAATGAAATCTATGAAACCTTGCTCTTTCCCTGTCGTACCTAAAATTTCCCTAATAGTGTCAACTCCCAATTGTTGAGGAATTCTTGTATAGAGACTTTCTACATCTATTGATGTTAAAAAGAAACCAGGTTGCCACCCAAACCCATGTATTACTTCTAGAAAAGCTTTAGTGTCTCTTATATAGGACGGGATCTGAATAAGCATTGGCCGTAATAGCCAATCTACATATTGTGAAAGTGCCTCCGTCACTGATCCTATCCCAGAAACAATGGGGCGACCTGGAGGACAAGATAGGGATTTGTGTATCTTAGGTACATGGTACCAATGGGGACGCGTAGGAAAGACAGGCAACAATTTTTCTGCCTTTTTTTCAGAAATAATATTTTTTATGACATATTGCCTGAGTAAAGACCTCAAATCTTTTATGAATTTGTGGGTAGGATCCCCCATCAATTTTGTATATGTGACTGTATCTGATAGATGTCGATGGGCTTCTGCTAGGTACATATCTCTCGGCAATAACACTGTATTCCCTCCTTTATCTGATGGTCTCACCACTGTGTCTGTCCATTCTCTAATTTCTCTCAATGCTGACTTCTCTGCCACTGTCAAATTTGAGGGAGCTGTGGGATATACTAATGCCTCTACATCTTTAATGACTATAAGATTTCCTGGGGAGACAGGGGGCGTATATTGTGATGTTACCCCCCCTAAAAAAGGTGTATAAATCGTTTGTGGGTGATCACCCCTAGATTCAGTGATACTCAACAATAGGGCAGCATCTTCATGCACTTCTGCCAACGTACCTACTCCTGCCATAAATCCCAAAGGACCCACTTCACATTGTACCTCCCCTGATAATGGAGTGTTAATGGGGTTTTTTTGTAAAAATTGCTTATACAGATGCATCTTCCTAATGGATTTAAATAAATCAATCTTAAATTCTGTCAAATCAAAATTATCTGGTATACAAAAATTCAGACCCTTAGCTAATAATGAATGATGTGAATCATTCAACACATGATCAGTTAAATTTATTACTGCATGCGACAGTGTGTATCTTATCGTCTCGATCTCCATGAGACTTGCTTTCTCTTGCGGTTTTGTCCATACAGCCTTCCTCCTTCCTCTTCTGATCCTCCGCCTAAAGGGATATTATGTCCAGACACACCTGCTTCTGCTGATATCTGCTGGTCAGTTGCAGACATGGATAAACTGGCTCCCTCTCCCATACTTGAATCAGAATCCATTGTTAAATAATCTCTCCTATTTGGAGCCTGATTCTGTTTACGATAATGGCGCTTATATTTCCCTTTTCCTGATTGTCCAGTATGTACATTCGTTCTTTGCTTATTCCAACTGAATATCTGGCCATTCAAAAAATCATGTTTGTCTCGTAAAAATTTGTCTCGTTTTCTAGACTTAATCTCTGCCTGCATCGGCAACAATTTGCTGTCCATTTTTTTATTGAATGTAAGCCACTGATTATCTGTCATTCTCGATTTTAACTCTTCTTGTGATTTCATTAAATCCTCTTTAACTGTGTCATAATTACGCAAGTTGGTATCCAAGACCAATTGCAATAAATCTTGCGAACATTTAAGTAGAATTTTCGCCCAATCCATTCTAAAGGAAGCATCACCTTTGAACTCAGAAATTTCCTTCCACACTCTCAATCCGCGGGGTACACGTCCACAGTCTCTGTAGGACTTCAATGAATTATTGGTCCAAAATAACTTTGTTTCCCTCTCAGCCAAATTCATTAATTTAAATTCCAAAGCTTTAGTGCTTAAAGCCTGCACTTCATCACACGTTTCACACTCTTTGAAGTAATTATCAACATCCTCCCGACCAGCCTGTAAGCTCTGTCCCAGTGTAGCTGTATCCGCCTCCATGTCCAACGACATGGTTAAACTACTTCATGTGCTGCGTCTGGATAATCCAAACTAACAATCCGGTAACCAAGCGTGCTCAGTCCAGAAACAAATAATACTAATGAAGTCAATGCAAGAAAGCGGGCGGCACCGCTCTTACCGTGCTAAGGTCCGTGGCTGGCAGCAGGCGGAGAGCTCACATCCAGGACTCCCTGGTGCTTGACCTCGTAGCAAGATGATAGTAGTATCCAAGAGAAAAAGGTCGCACTCTGCGGGATAATGATGAATGTTTATTGACACTGAATTACATGTCACGTCGGAGATGTGAAGGAGAGTGTGTCAAATGGCTGACTACGGCCGTTTCACGCTACTCGAGCGCTTCCACGGGTCAAGGTGCAGGAGGAAATGATGGATACTTATGCACACCAGTCACTCCTCCTGCCAGCCACTACAAAAAAAATTCATTACCATATAGTCAATTTTTACGAATATTTCGTGTCAATAATACAATCGAAGGTCGGGAACGACAATCCAGAGAATTTCATGAGAGATTGAGACAACGAGGGTACCCTGACCATTTATTAGACACTACACTTCAAAAAGTGAAATCACAATGGGATGACAATAGGAGATGCATAATAAATCAACAGAGTAAAGAAAGTAAGAAAGAAAAAAGATTTACCTTTTGTTTCCGTTATGGCCCCATGGATAGACAAATCAGATCCGTAATAGGGAAACATTGGCATGTTTTGGAACAAGATAGGGAATTGATTGATATAGTGTCCAGAGGACCTTTGATTTCCAATAGATGCAGTACAAGGATTAGGGATGTTTTAGTCCAGAATCGTTTAATAACTCAATGGGACACATGGTTAAATCAAGGAATACCTAAAGGTAATTATAAATGTGGACAATGTCCCTATTGTAGGTACCATTGTACTGATCGTACACTGCAAATGGGTGCAGTTAGACATACGGTGTCCAGCTATATTACATGCAAGACTGATCATGTGGTTTATGTTATCTTCTGTACATGTCGGTTTTTTTATATAGGAAAGACAATACGCCCGCTTTATGTTCGATTTCGGGAGCACTTTAAGTCGATAAAATCTGGAAAAGGAGTGCCACGTCTCATTGACCATGTCAGGACTGTACATGGGACGGATCCGGGTGTCCTTACTTTTGCGGGTATTGAAAAAGTGATGTTACCCCCACAAGGGGGGAACTTGCATAAATTATTATTGCAGCGGGAATCGAAATGGATCATGGATACATGGGCGACGGGTCCCGCAGGTTTCAATGATAAAGTAGATATGGCCATTTTTTCATGATAACTGATTCATATAAATGTATTTTGCTTAATATTATGAGATTATAACACAAGAATCATGTTTGGGAGGTATATAAATTTATGACATTCGGCATAGTATTTCGCTTGATAAAAAATTTATATAAAATTGGGGCAGTTTATTATTCGCTTAATTTTGTACTACATAGTTAAATTTGTCTTAATCCGATTTGATCGGGAGAAAATAGTTTTTCTAGGATATTATTATAATATAAATTGCAAAAAGATAGGTGTCAGTGATTTTTATCCTGGTGACAGGAACTATGGCATAGTTGCAATATATCATAATTATATTATATTTAATGGGAGCACATATTTGGTCGGGAATAGATTATCCAGAAGAGTTAACTTAATTATAGGGGTTAACCAGTAATACTGATAATGATTTATTGTCCCTTGTATTCTTTGTAATTTTACATGTAAAGGTATTGTTCCCGCTGAGGCGGTAAATTGTATGTTTTTTTTATATGTCTGCACGTAACACTTGTCTGTTTCACTTGTTAGTTTTGTAGTGGCTGGCAGGAGGAGTGACCGGTGTGCATAAGTATCCATCATTTCCTCCTGCACTTTGACCCGTGGAAGCGCTCGAGTAGCGTGAAACGGCCGTAGTCAGCCATTTGACACACTCTCCTTCACATCTCCGACGTGACATGTAATTCAGTGTCAATAAACATTCATCATTATCCCGCAGAGTGCGACCTTTTTTTTCTTGGATACTACATTCATATAACATACATACATACTACATACATACTACATATATACTACATTCATACAGCATACATACATACTACATATATACTACATTCATACAGCATACATACATACTACATATATACTACATTCATACAACATACATACATACTACATACATACATACAACATACATAAAACATGCTACAGATATACTACATACATACTACATACTACATTCAGTACATTCATACATTCATACAATACATACATATAGACCATACAGTACATATAACATAGAGTATATACTCACCATTACTTGTCACATTGTTCCCCGAAGCCAGTGTCATCTGTGAAAAAAATATGAAAAAAACAAACCACCAAATACTCCCTGTTACGCAGAAATCCACGAGTGTCCCACGACGATCTCCCTTGGAGAACAGCAGCATCAGCTGATGCGACTGCTCTCTAGGGGGCTCCAGGAATCCAATAACAGGAGGTAGGTATCCTTCCGCACTGTATTCCTCCGCCACTGTAAAATAATAGTCCTTAGTCTCACTTTTGGCATTGCTGTGTGAGAAAGTTCCCACGCAGCTTTTGCCATAAATTGAGACCAGGGACTATTTTTTTACAGTGGCGGAGGAATACAGTGCAGAAGGATACCTACCTCCCAAAATTGGATTCCTGGAGCCCCCTAGAGAGCGGTCGCATCAGCTGATGCTGCTGTTCTCCACGGGAGATCGTCGTGGGACACTCGTGGATTTCTGCGGAACAGGGAGTATTTGGTGGTTTGTTTTTTTCATATTTTTTCACAGATGACACTGGCTTCAGGGAACAATTTGACAAGTAATGGTGAGTATGTACTCTGTTATATGTACTGTATGTCTATATGTATGTATTGTATGAATGTATGTATGAATGTATTGTATGTAGTATGTAGTATGTATGTAGTATGTATGTAGTATATCTGTTGCATGTTTTATGTATGTTGTATGCATGTATGTATGCTGTATGAATGTAGTATATATGTAGTATGTATGTATGTATGTATGTATGCTGTATGAATGTAGTATATATGTAGTATGTATGTAGTATGTATGTTGTATGAATGTAGTATATATGTAGTATGTATGCATGTATGTATGTATGAGTGTTGTATATATGTAGTATGTATGTAGTATGTATGTATGTTGTATGAATGTAGTATATATGTAGTATGTATGTAGTATGTATGTATGTTGTGTGAATGTTGTATATATGTAGTATGTATGTATGCTGTATGAATGTAGTATATATTTAGTATGTATGTATGCTGTATGAATGTAGTGTATATGAAATATGTATGTAGTATGTGTGTATGCTGTATGAATGTAGTATATATGTAGTATATATGTAGTATATATGCATGCTGTATGAATGTAGTATATATGTAGTATGTATGTATGCTGTATGAATGTAGTATATATGAAGTATGTATGTAGTATGTATGTATGCTGTATGAATGTAGTATATATGTAGTATGTATGTATGCTGTATGAATGTAGTATATATGTAGTATGTATGTATGTTGTATGAATGTAGTATATATGTAGTATGTATGTTGTATGTATGTAGTATGTATGATTTTTTTTTTTTACATTCAACACACTAGCCGGATGATGGGACTACTACTGTCCCATCATTGGCTAATGTGTCAATCACTGTTATTGTAGCAGGCATCGCCCGATGGGACTTGTAGTCCCATCGGACGATGCCTGCACACACACGCAGACCCCCGGCAGGCCCGTACAGACCGCCGGCAGCCGGCACAGACCCCCGGCAGCTGGCACAGACCCTCGGCAGGTCCGTACAGGCCGCCGGCAGCCGGCACAGACCCCCGGCAGGCCTGTACAGACCGCCGGCACAGGACCCCCGGCAGCCGGCACAGACCCCCGGCAGGCCCGTACAGACCGCCGGCAGCCAGCACAGACCCCCGGCAGGCCCGCACTGACCGCGCATCATGATGCACACAGATCGCGCATCATGATGACATCATTTCAGCAGCCAATCAAAGCCACAACAGTGGCTCATTGCATTATGGGAACTTCCGATTCCTGTATTCGATATTGAAAAAATATCGGTACTCGGTATCGGAATTCCGATACAGCGAATATCGGCCGATACCCGATATTTGCAGTATCGGAATCCTCAACACTACTTACAATTTAATTATGTTCTAGCCGCACTCAGATGGCACCACAAACATCAGTTTCAAATAGTGCTATTGGTATAAATATGTAAGGAACATGCAGACTTGCCTGTCTTGAGACCTACTCACACAGGCAATCCACCAGATGGAGACCCAACTTGGAGTCTCCACATTTAAAAGAAAATTGTCACACTTCACTAAAGTGGCATTAATTTCCACAGAGTAGAATCTGTATTATAGGTCTCTGACAAACTTTTTACTAGGCAACCCAACAGATGGAGACTCAACTTTGAGTGTTCACATTTAAAAATGTTTTTTGCAACATCAGCAGCAGTAGCCACAGCAGGAACAGAAGCCACAACAAATATGTCACAGACATCAATAACGCAAGATAAATGCATGACACTAAAAATGACACCATCGCTTAGTCTACCAATCGGCAACTGGGGTGCAAAAGTCATTGGAGATCCATGCGGTCTACACTTTCAGAGGACAATAGGATGAGCTTATCCATCAGGACATCACCAGCAGTGCTGAAGACAAGTTCTGAGAGAATGCTGGCTGCCGGGCATGACAAAAACCTCCAAGGCATGACAGGCAAGCTCAGGCCCTCGTTCATTTTTGAAGACCAAAATGCAAAATGGTTCAAACCCCCCCCGATGGCATTGATATCGAGCTCCAGACACTCTGCACCATCCTCTCAAGTCGTTCATAACATGTCAGACTTGTGTTCTGTTCTGTGCAAGAGCTGGTCTAAGAAATGTGTGAAATGACTCACAGAATTGCTTATGCCACTTACACTGCTGCTGCTAATGTTTTTGCAAAGAAGCCTTGATGTTCCCAGAGTTGAATGTTTGAACTGTGATGTACACTGTGTGCCTCACTGCTGTCTTGGGGAAAACCACTCTTAAGATTGTCTATAAGCTTGATTCGATGCTACAGCATGCCTGCGTCCCTTTTAATTTTAACACTACCTGATTGCGGTGAGCCATGGCTGCATGGTACGGATGTGTGGGGATTCGATCTGCAATGATGGAACGCGTGTCTAATTAAGGCTGGTTTTACATTAGCATATCTGTGCGCAGCGTATGATCCGCATAGATCTGCATGCATCATGCATACCTATGTTTAACATTGTGTACACAGGAACATGCGCTTGCATCAGTTCGCATCCGGTTTCATAGGCATGGGTTGTTTCACGGTGTGCAGCGGCGTCCAGTGAACGCAGCGTGTTGAATTTTTTGAGATGTCAATTATGCGCAGTCATGTGCATGTGGATGAGTGCATCAAAAAAATGCATTTGTAGTGAAACCTCCACCAGGGCGAGCTGGTGAGGGAAGAGAGGTTACACACTAAGAGTAGCAAACACTGAGCAATAGCACAGGTGTGACAGGTAACGAGAGAGAATGGTCAGATGAACCGAGTCTGAAACTAGCAGGAGCAGACGTACCAGAAGGAGCAGCAATACACATAGTCAAAATACCAAGCCGAGGGTCAGAAAGCCAAAACATGAGCACAGGGTCCAGAAACGTGAGGCGAAATAAGTGGTCGGGGTACAAGCCGGGAAGTCAAATGCCAGAGAGGAAACGTAGGAGCAGAGACGAATACCAAGAGAAGGGGCCAGAGATCAGTCTGGGTCATACACATGGATACTAGTCAAAGGCAGGAGGATCACCAAGGTACAAGGGTCAGAGGCTCTAAACTGGAAGCTTGAGCTATCCCTAACACTGGTCAGCAGGCCGTGAGAGACTGAAATAGCCCAGCTAGCTCCAGAACGAGGCTGAGGAGCTTAACCCCCGCATGACCAGTCCAGAGTGAAGACAGCAGAAAATAAACTCCGGACTGGACCATGACAGTGCCCCCCTCTCAATGGGGGGCCACCGGACCCCCAGGCTTCCCTGGATGATGAGCATGAAAGGCCCGGACCAACCGATCCGCATGGACCGAACGTGCCGGCACCCATGACCGATCCTCAGGACCATACCCTTTCCAATGGACTAAGTACAGAAGTGAATGGCGGAGCATACTAGAATCCACCACCTGTTCCACCTCGTACTCAGTCTGGCCATCTACCATAACAGGGGGCGGGTGCGAGGGAGACTCATCAGAGGAAGGCACCGATGGCTTCAGAAGCACCTTAAGGAACATATTAGGGATCCGCAATGACGGAGGCAAACGCAGGCGAAAGGCGACAGGATTAATAACCTCTAGAATTTCATACGGACCAATAAACTTGGGACCCAACTTAGCAGAGGGAATTCTTAGCCTTATATTTTTGGTGGATAACCATACCTTATCCCCCACCTGATAAGCCGGCCCCACAGAGCGTTGTTTATCCACAAAAAATTTATATTTGCCTTGAGCCACCCCAATGTTCCTCTGAACCTCCCTCCAAACCTCCCCCAACCACAAAAAGGCCGAATCAGCCCCTGGACACTCCGAATTCAGTTGGGAAAATTCACCAAAATGAGGGTGAAACCCGTAGTTGCAGAAGAAAGGAAAAGTACCAGTAGACTGATTGACACGATTATTGAAAGCGAATTCCGCTATAGGTATCATAGAGCACCAATCATTCTGTCTGGATGTGACCAGACACAGTAGAATATGCTCCAAAGACTGATTGGTCCTTTCAGTCTGACCATTGATCTCGGGATGGTAGGCCAATGAAAAGGTCAGACTGATGCCCAGCCTTTTAGAAAAAGCCCTCCAGAATTTTGCTACGAATTGCACCCCTCTATCAGACACCACACTGACAGGCACACCATGCAACCGGATCACATGCTCAATGAATAGTTTAGATAGAGTCTCAGCATTAGGAAGGCCCGTTAATGGTACAAAATGTGCTTGTTTACTGAAACTATTCACCACTATCCAGATGACGGTTTTGCCATTAGAGGGGGGAGATCGGTGATAAAGTCCATGGACAGATGAGTCCACGGTCTATCCGGAAGTGGCAGTGGCACCAATTCCCCGGCCGGCCAGTTGTGGGAGGCTTTAGCGCGGACACAAATTTCACAGGAGGACACAAAGCTAGTGATGTTAGAAGTCAGCGAGGGCCACCAGAACAGCCTAGTGATGGCTTTATGAGTGGCCGAGATTCCAGGATGCCCACTCAGAGCCGAGTCGTAGAACTCCCGAAGCACCCTTAATCGATACTGAACAGGCACAAAGAGCTTATTTTCAGGTATGGACGGAGGAGCAAGAGATTGGGCCTCACGAACCTCCTGCTCCAATCTCGGGGACACCACAGCCACTACCACCCGCGCTGAAGAATGGAGGAGGGAAGCTCAGGAGGCGATACCGGATTTAGGCTGCGAGACAAGGCATCCGCCTTCACATTCTTGGAACCTGGTATGAAGGTGATGGAAAACTGAAATCGGGAAAAAAAAGTGACCACCTTGCCTGTCTTGGAGTCAGACGTTTGGCGGACTTGATGTAAGACAGGTTCTTGTGATCTGTAATGACAGTGATACGATGGACAGCTCCCTCCAAAAAATGCCTCCATTCTTCAAAAGCTAATTTAATGGCCAACAACTCTCGGTTACCCACATCATAATTCCTCTCTGCAGAGGAAAATTTTTTAGAAAAGAAGGCACAGGGTCTTAAGTTAGTTAATGTGGTGGGGCCCTGGGACAACACAGCTCCCACTCCCACCTCAGAGGCATCCACTTCTATAATGAATGGTTTAGACAAATCAGGTTGAACCAGTACCGGAGCAGTCATGAAACTTTTTTAACAAAGAAAACGCTGCCACAGCTGGAGCTGACCAGTTTTTGAGATCAGCCCCCTTTTGGGTGAGATCAGTGAGGGGTTTGACCACTTGAGAGAACCCCTTGATGAATTTTCTATAGTAATTGGCGAAACCCAGAATTCACTGAATACCCTTGAGATCCCTGGGTTGCACCCAATCCACAATGGCCTGTATGTTCCTAGGGTCTATATGAAACCCCTCAGCGGACAGGATAACCCCTAGAAAGGACAATTCTTGAGTAAAAAATGAACATTTCTCCAGTTTGGCAAAGAGTGAATTCTCCCTGAGCCTCTGGAGAACCGCACGAAGATGACCCATGTGACTTTGTCTATCAGAAGAATATATGAGTATATCATCAAGATAAACTACTACAAAGCATCCAATAAAATCAGAAAAAACATGGTTAATGAAATTCTGGAATACCGCTGGTGCGTTAGTCAAACCAAACGGCATAACCAAATTTTCAAACAGACCCTCAGAGGTGAGAAGCGCAGTTTTCCACTCATCCCCCTCCTGCATACGGATGAGATTGTATGCTCCCCTGAGGTCCAACTTAGAGAACCACCTGGCCCCCGACAATTGATTGTACAAATCAGGTATCAGTGGGAGAGGATAAGTGTTTCTTATGGTTATCTTATTCAGTTCTCGAAAATCGAGGCATATGCGTAAACCACCATCCTTTTTTTTTTTTTACAAAAAAGAACCCCGCCACCATGGGAGAGACAGATGGCCGTATATGCCCTTTACAGAGGCTCTCAGAGATATACTCCTTCATAGAAGCCCGCTCAGGGCCAGAGAGATTGTACAGACGGGCTTTGGGCAATTTGGCACCGGGAACCAGATCAATAGCACAATCGAATGGGTGGTGTGGTGGTAGAACCTCAGCCTCCTTTTCGGAGAACACATCTCAAAATCCTTCAGGTACTCCGGAATACCCTCCAGACTGACGGATGACATAGACACAGTGGCAAGACAATGTTCAGAACAAGCAGGTCCCCATTTAACAATATACTGGGACCCCCAGCCAATAACCGGGTTATGCCGTTGCAACCAGGGAAACCCTAACACCAGGCCAGCAGGGAGGTTATTCAAAACAAAGCATGACATGCGCTCATGGTGTAGGGCCCCCACCCTGAGGGTGAATTCTTTAGAATTGAAATGGAGACCAACCTTAGTGAGAGGTGTAGCGTCAATAGCCACAATTTTTAAAGGAGTCTCCAACCTAACTGTCCCTAATCTACAGCGGGCCACCAACTTAGAGTCAATCAGGTTCAAGGATGACCCACAGTCTACAAAAGCCGAAGTATGGAAAAAGCCATTCTCAACACCAAGTTCCACTTTTAACAGTATCTTTGAAAATGAAGAAAAAGCTACCTGGGAGTCTGGGTGACCTCCACGATGATCACCCAGACTCAGCCGCTTGTTAGTCGGTGGACAGGAGGGGCAGTCTTTTTTCCAGTGTCCGGGATCTCTGCAGTAAAAACATAACTTTCCATCACGTCGCCGTTTCCTTTCTTTCTCCTGCGGGTTGGTGGCTACCACCTCCATAGGTTCAGATGGAGAAAAACATCAGGGTTAGCAGGGAAAAATGGAATCCCTCGCTGAGTAAAACCTCTCTTCCGCAGTCTCCGATCCATACGGATAGCCTGAGTCATAGCCTCCTTCAATGAGCTGGGAGGTGGATGGAGAGCCAGAGCGTCCTTCAAGCAATCCGACAGTCCCTTCCTGAACAGACATCTCAGTGCGGAGTCGTCCCAGGACACCTCAGTGGACCATAGACGGAATTCGGAGCTGTACCATTCGGCTGAATGCTTCCCCTGCCCCAGACCCATAATAGTGTCCTCTGCCACCCTAACACTGTCCAGTTCATTATAGATAAGTCCTAGGGCCTCAAAGAACCTATCTACTGAGATCCGTTCAGGGGCAGTAGGGGGTAACGAGAAACCCCAGGATTGGGGACCCTCCCTAAGTAAGGAGATAATAATCCCCACCCGCTGAGTCTCATCCCCAGACGATCGGGGTCTAAGAGAAAATCATAATTTACAACTCTCCTTGAATATGTGAAATTTATCTTTTTCACCAGAAAACGTGTCAGGAAGGTTAACTGAGGGTCCAGGAGAATGCAAAATAACATCTACAGAGTCACCTGGTGGACTAACAATATGAGAGGTGTTTCCCTGCATGGTCTTAATAGTCTCAGTCAGTTCTTTCTGTAAGTGGGTATGAGACATGACAAGGGACTGATGATTCACAGAAAAATCCTGCACCATCTGCGTCAAACTGGACACTTGATCTGCCAAGTTATGCAGCAGATCCATGACCAGAGGAAAAAAAAAAGTGCAAAATCCCATTTAAATGTATAGGTTAGTGATAATGTAGTGAAACCTCCACCAGGAGCAGAGACGAATACCAAGAGAAGGGGTCAGAGATCAGTCCGGGTCATACACGTGGATACTAGTCAGAGGCAGGAGAATCACCAAGGTACAAGGTCAGAGGCTCTAAACTGGAAGATTGAGCTATCACTAACACTGGTCAGCAGGCTGTGAGAGACTAAAATAGCCCAGCTAGCACCAGAACGAGGCTGAGGAGCTTAACCACCGCATGACCAGTCCAGAGTGAAGACAGCAGAAAATAAACTCTGGACTGGACCATGACAGCATTACTGTCTATGGGAACGCATTGATATGCAAGGACATGCATACGCATGCGTTCGAAATGCATGCATACTTCAGAATGAGCAGGTCCAGGAAATTATTTCACCACATGCTAATTGTTAGCGGTATAAAAGGAAGTGTGGACATTGTAAGGCCATTACTCTCCAGACTCTGGATGTGAGCACAAGACTGTCTGTGTAAGTGTAGAAGCTTTGAAAATGTCTGTCTGTCTCTGCAGTCTGTACTCTGTACTATTTTTTTCTGCTCCTTGTAGACTGGTTGCTGCTCCGGTCCTAAACTACTGCTATTGTGGCTTGCTTCTCCTGTCCAGGATTTCTCTGTTCCAGTGATGTGGTATTGGCCCTTTTGTTCTCCAGTCCAGGATTTCTCCTTTCTGGTGCTGTGGTACTGGCCCTCATTTCTCCTGTCCAGGATTTCTCCGGCCCGGTGCTGTTCTGCTGTCCTGGTGCTGTTCTGCTGTCCCGTTTCTGTGCTGCTGTCCCTGTTCTGTGCTGCCTGACTGCTGCACTGCTGGACAACTGCCTGTAATGTAAGTATTGGTGTCCATTGTGCTTTTTATTTGTATTTATTTTTTTGTGTGTGTGTTGCTCTTAACAAGATTAATTTTTCTTCTCTGTTCTTTTCTGTAGTGTTTCAGTTGACTGCTATTCCAACATGTCCTCCAGTGAAGCTTCCCAGAGTGGACATGACACTAATTATGTAATCAAATTTGATATACTGATTGGTATGTATTGACTGGCAATACTATACTGTACATGTGGTAAATCATGTATTTTCTTTACAGGTAGCTTTCAGTGCGGAAGAGCAGGAGCAGTCGAGTGGAAATGAATCTTCCCAGAGTCGTCGGCCTCAAGTTTCTGAGGAGGAAAGACGGGGTGTAAGTAGTCTTTTCATTATCAGAGTTGTAATTGAATTTGTTTTCAGTTTTACTTACCAATTCATTTTTTTATTTGATCTATAGGTTCCACAGCCAGAGATTGATAATGACCAACTCATTCAATCTGTGCAAGAGTGAGCAGTGTCGTGGGACCCCTGTAATTGTAATCATTGTGACTCAGCATTGATTCAACGACTCTGGGATAGAGTGGCAAGATCGCTGCTGGCTGATTGGGACCATGCCACGCCACATGCCAGAAAGGATTTTCATAAGTATTGCAATGTGGTCTGACGTGGCAGTGAACCTGGTAATGTAGGTGCATTGTTTTACAATTAATTTTTCCTTTTTGTTTTTTTCACTGTGAAAGGGTAAAAAAACGAACATTTCAAAGGAAGAAAAAGAAGCTTTAAAAAAAACTAAGGCTGTGTGCCCACGTAGCGTTTTTTAAGCGTTTCTGCGGTGATTTTAAACGCACAATTCTGCCGCGAAAACGCTTAAAAAAAAGCATTCCATGCATTTCCTAATAGAAAATGCCATGTTGTGCCAGTGGTGCGTTTTTTACCGCTGCGGAATCGCTTAGCGGTAAAAAACGCAGCATGTTCATTAATTTTGCGGAATCGCCTGCGTTTCCGCATACCATCAATTGTATGGGCAAAAACACTTTGGAAAACAAATGCACAAACGCTTGACAAATGCTTAAAAAAAGTGCATCAAAAACCGCATGCGTTTTCCCGGGAGCAAGGTGTGCGATTCTGCTCAGGAATATTCTGCTTGAGAATCGCTACGTGGGCACATAGCCTCAAGGAAAATGACAAAATTGTAATTAGAGAGGCAGATAAAGGAAGGGGTATTGTCATTCAGGACTGAGATGACTATTTGGAGGAAGCATATAATATATTATTGGATGCAAAATACTGCACAAAATTAGATGTTGACCCTTCAAAAACATATTGAAGAATATCATAGGTTGATAGACACTGCCTTTAACCAAAACATTTTAAGTAATAGGGAAAAATGTTTCCTGACTAACAAAAATCCGAATACAGCCCTGTTTTATCACCTGTCCAAGGTGCATAAAAATCCTGTGAAACCTCCCAGAAGACCGATCATTTCGGGTATCGGGTCATTAACCAGTCAGCTGTCTTCTTTTCTCCTAGACCAGTCTAATAATAAAAGAATTTGAAAATCTCATTTGGGAAGAAAAGTACATTCTTATAACTTTAGATGTGCATGCTCTTTACTCCAATATTGATCATATATTGGGAATTAATTCAGTCTCACTTTACTTGAATGGGATAGTAGATATGCCAGAACAACAGAGACAATTTTTAATAAGGGTTTTAAAATCCATATTAGAACATAACATTTTTACTTTCCAGGGGTAATTGTATATACAGCGGATTGGCACCACGATGGGGACTCGGGTAGCCCCAAGTTTTGCAAATCTTTTCATGGGGTGCTTCAAGTCCTCATCTCCCCTGTGTCAGCAAACCTACTGTAACAACATACTATATTATCGTCATTTCATTGACATTTAATTGAATTTTGGAAAGGCACTGAAGTTGAAGCTCAAGAATTCATTGTGGCATTAAACAGGAATGACTGGGGTATTACTTTTTCTGCAGAGGTTAATAAGGAAAAAATAAATTTTCTTGATCTAGAAATATCCCATAAAAATAAAAAAATTAGTACTAAAACATATTTCAAGAAAACTGATACCAACAGTTTCCTCAATTATCGAAGTGCACACCATCAAATATGGAAGCAAAACATTCCTTATAGCCAATTCCGTCAAATTAGGAGAAACAATACAAATAAGGATGATTATGTGGAACAATCAAAAATTCTCATTGATAGGTTTACAGATAAGAATGATCCAAAACGATTAATCATCCAAATCAAATATATCATGATCCCAGTGCAGGTTTTGACCTGCATGGCAGGGGTTAATGTCTTGAGCCCAGTGCAGGCTTTGACCTGCATGCCTGGGGTTAATTATTGTGGCTTCTCTTTGGTTCAGGGAGAGCTTCTTATAGCCCTGGGAAACTCCAATCCCCATCAGTTATACTTTTGCCTTTGGCCGAGTGTGGTGACCCCTATGTGCCTGTGCTTTGAGATTTGTCTTCTAGCTTGCTTATATGGTTCTGACCCAGTTCTGTCCCCTGTTGTGAGTTTGCCTGTTGATTCTGTACTGTGTATCTGTTTCTGTGGTTTCTGACTCCTCGGCTACGTCCTGACTATCCGATCTGTCTAATCCTTTGGTACTGTTGTGCTATCTTGTGCTTTGACCCCGGTCTGAATTGTTTATGTCTCTGTCTATGCCCTTTTGTAACTTCATCCCGTAGTTACCCTTCTAGGAGTTTTCCTGCAGCTCCTAGCTCTCTGGAGTTTAGGCCATGCCCCTAGCAGTCACGTGCTTCAGGTCCTGTTGGTCTAGCACGCATCTTCACTGCTGCTGCCCTGCTCCACAGGTATCTTAGGGCACAGTTTCTCTTACTCAGGACACGCGCACTGGCTCAGTGAACAAGAGCAGTGCGGTGTTTCTGACAAATTAATTGATCATGGCAGCATACAGAACTAATGCATGCTTTATCTGAACAAGTGAAATGCTTGACTCAGTCACTGCAGAAGTTAAGTTTGGAACACCAATCTTTTTCCCAGTCCCAACGGCAGGTTGCGGACTCGGTTCAGGGGACGCTTTCTGCAGGGTTTCAGCAGGTGGGGACTAGAGATGTCATTTTAGTACCACCTGAATCCCTGGTTAAGTTACCAGATACATTTGCTGGTAGCAAAAATGAATTTAGAGCATTTAAGGAGGGCTGTAAGCTCTTTTTTTCCTTGAGACACCACTCCTCTGGGGATGAGAAACAGAGGGTGGGGGTGGTTATGTCCTTGCTTAGGGGGTCTCCACAAGCCTGGGCATATTGACTTTCCTCTTCTGCCCCGGATAGAACGACTGTGGATGCGTTTTTGAGGCCTTAGAGCATATTTATGATGAGCCGGATAGAGTGCGTTTGGCTGAGGACAAGGTGATGATCGTCTGTCAAGGGAAGCACTCGGCCGAGTGGTTCCGATCTGAATTTAGACTTTGGGCAGCTGATATTTCTTGGAGTTATGCCACCCTTCAGGGGTTGATCCATAGAGGCCTGTGTGAACATCTGCAGGATGCCCTGGCACTTCATCCTCCACCTGACTCCCTGGAGGATGCCATGACCCAAGCGGTTTGCATGGATCGCAGACTGCGGGCAAGAGGAGTTATGCAACTCGAAACTTCATTATTCTCCAGTGGAGGTGAGACCCGAACTCCTCCTGTGGCTAGGGATGTGAGCAAAGTCATCTGTGAGGAGAAGGAAAGAAGACGCCGCCGGGAGAAGCAGTTGTGCTTCTAATGTGGGGAATCTGGACATTGGAAGAAGGACTGCCCCTCCTGTCCATCATCCTCCAAGGTGGCGGGAAATGACTAGGTACAGGTAGTAGTCGAGAAGGCTACCCAGGCCTTCAGGTACCTTTTTTCTCACTTGCAAAAATTGTGCTTCAGGTGGAACTTGAACTTGGTGATGGTCCTGTTCAGACTACCGCCTTTGTTGACCGTGGCTCCACTGTTAACCTGATTTATACCCGGATATTGACTTTTAATAAGATAGGGACAGTTAGGCTTCAGGATCCTGTTAAACTTGTGGCAATTGACTTGTCCCCTCTTACCCGGGACGGTATCTATTTCAGGTCTGAACTTTTTTCTCTGAAAGTGGGTCCCACTCCTGTGGAAAAATTAACTTGTCTTGTGTTATATAACTTGCCTGCAGGACTGGTACTAGGGATGCCAAGTCATGAAGGAGTACATGGCTGAGAGTCTCCGCAAAGGGCATATCAGGCCTTCTGTGTCACCTGTGGCAGCAGGATTTTTATTTGTAATGAAGAAAGATGGTGGCTTGTCGCCATGCCTCGACCTTCGGGAACTTACCAAGATAATGGTTAGGAACACTTACCCACTTACCCTCATCCCAGACTTATGTATCCAGTTATCTGGGGCCCAATGGTTCTCCAAATTAGATCTACGGGGGGCCTACAACCTGATAAGGGTTTGGGAAGGGGATGAGTGGAAAACAGCATTCATCACATCAGAGGGACTCTTTGAAAACCTGGTTATGCCGTAGTCATGATCCATGCAGGATCATGTCAGATAAGAGCACTGGTAACTAGTGTTGAGCATTCCGATACCGCAAGTATCGGGTATCGACCGACATTAGCTGTATCGGAATTCCGATACTTAGTTCCGATACTTTTTTCATATCGAATACCGGAATCGGAAGTTCCCATAATGCTATGAGCCCGCTCGATTTGATTCAGCCAATGGGAATCCTCAGAAGTGTGGGCACATCCTGTTAGGCATGTAGGCATGTTAACTATTGGCATGGCTGTGATTGGCTGCTGAAATGATGTCATGATGCACTATAAAAGCCGCCGCCGCCATTTCTGTTCACTCTCCTGTGAATTCAGTTAGGGACAGGCTGCTGTTGAAGACTGTGAAGGACAGTTAGAAATAGCGATTCTCAAGAAACTATTGTGCTTTACCCAGGCTATATTAACCACCAATGTAGCTTTCTTTTGCCTAGCAGCAGTGTTCACAGCTGTCTGCAAGGGCTGTGTGAGCGCAGCTCATGCTGTGTAGTGGGTCCTGCAGCCACATCTGGTTGTAGGCCACCCAGCGTGCGTCACTGCTGCCTCATACATATTTTTCTTTTCTAGCTGCTTATTTTTCATAAATTCTATCTAGTGTGCTTCCATCCGTATCCATATACGTTGGTTGCAAACACTAGTAGTAGACAGAGGAGCCTTTCTGCAGCCTTTCAGTGCTAGTGCCCACTACTCTGCACTGTTAACGGCTGTCTGAGAGGTCTCTGACTGTGTGTGAGTGCAGCTCACGCTGAGTAGTGTGTCCTGCAGCTAAGTCTGGTTGTAGGCCGCTCAGCGTGCGTCACTGCCTCACACATATTTTTCTTTTATTGCAGCTAATTTTTGATTCTCCTATTAGTGTGCATCCATCCGTATCGATATACGGTGGTTGTAAACACTATAGGAGTACACAGCGGAGCCTTTCTGCAGCCTGTCAGTGCTAGTGCCCACTTCTCTGCACTGTTCACGGCTGTCTGAGAGGTCTCTGACTGTGTGTGAGTGCAGCTCACGCTGAGTAGTGTGTCCTGCAGTTACATCTGGTTGTAGGTCACTCAGCATGCATCACTGCCTCACACATTTTTCTTTTATTGCAGCTCCTTTTTTTTCTCCTATTAGTGTGCATCCATCCATATCCATCTACATTGGTTGGTTGCAACACTATATAGGAGTAGATAGAGGAGCCTTTTTTCTGGCTTGTGCCCTTCAGCTGCAGCCAGATTAGTATTACCCTATTTTTTTGGAGCCTCATCTTTTGCATTGTAGGTTACCTGCCTGCATTGTAATAGCTCCAAAAAGTTGGTGATACTATCACTTTCAAATCTTCGGTCACATCCTTTTAGTTTTTTTTCAAAAAAAAATAAATAAAGTTCACCAAACACTACATTTGACAGTTGTGTAGGCCACTTTAGCTCCTATTAAAGTGTAGTCCACACACACACTTCATAAAATTAGTGTTTTACTCTTCGCCACGACAGCACCCACTTGGAGAGAGGGATCCGCCCATAGGAACAGGAAACCTACAGAGATAAAAGAGGGCGGTCCGCCTCTCCCCCTCAGTTGGTTTCCTGTTCCTAAGGGGAACCGCAGGATACGCTACAGTCTTACCTGGACCAAGGAACCGCCTGTGCAGTGTCTGCGAGAACGGCAGGGGTTCCGGTCCAGAGGCAGCGACAGGGGAGCGCTGGAATCCGGCTCCCTCCTCGGCTGGTATGGACGGACAGAGCAGAAACACCGGTACTGGTTGGCGCCGACCGGGTGTTCTTCTGATAGTGACATGACACCGGCGGGAGGATCCATTACGGTCCATGTGGGGGCTCAGGAACCGGAGAAAACGGCAACCTCCGGCGTTCCTAAGGGCTTCAGCGTCCAGGAGGACGCACAGGCAGCGCGGCAGGAAGTGGTAAGGAGGAACTTCCGGGTTACCGGAGGTTCCTCGGCTCACAGCGCACGCACGGCTGGGCGGCACCACAAGCGTAGAGGCGCTCCCCGCCCCCTCCAGAGGGGGAAGAGAAAAAGAAAAAAAAAAAAGATGATTTAACCTGCAGAGCGCGGGCGGCTAGAGTCAGCACTGAAGCGCATACTAATGAGCCGCAAATAGGCGCACCTGGAGAGGGAGGTACCAGGTATGAAGGTGCTTACAAAAGGCCTGGGGCAAAGGGATACGGCGTGCAATCATGTCTTCACCAAGGCAGGACACGCATCCCCAGGCAGGCGATGCAGCAGCAGCCAAGGACCACGCAAGACGAGGTTCCTCGGATCGTAGCCACAGAAGCCACGCCAACAAGCCTCCTTCTCAGCCTCCTGAGCCGGTACCTACAGCTTCTCTGGGTGAGTGGACGACGCTCTGCCTATCAAGCTGATAAAATGTCTCTCTCTCTCTCCCTCTCCCCTCCGTCATGATGTCTCTATCTCAGACTAAGAGGAAGGAAAAATCAAAAAATAAAGAATGTGCCCTGTGTACACGTCTGCTATCGGACTCTTACACAAAAAGGCTGTGCAAAAGATGCATTAACGAAACAGCAAAACAGGCATCAACATCAGCCGCAGATATAATTAGGGAAGAACTACAGGCCTTAAACCAGTCTAGCAGGCCTACTAATATCGAAACTACTAATCCAGCAGGGGCCGTAGACACCGATGAGGGCAAAGTAGCCTCAGATAGTTCCAATGCATCCACATCAGCATCCTCCTCAGATATGGAGGGCCGTTGCTGTTTTCCTTTAGATCATATGGATAATTTAGTTAAATCCGTGAGGAATACAATGGGATGCACAGACACAAAGGAGCCGCAAACGACTCAAGAAATTATGTTTGCGGGTCTGACAGACAGAAAGAGGATAGTTTTTCCGGTTATCCCAGCGATAAAAGCTCTGGTTAAGAAGGAATGGGAGAGACAGGACCAGAGAGGGTATCTTCCCTCAACCTCAAAGAGAAGGTACCCCTTTAGCAACGAAGAGTTGTCGACATGGATTAAGGTCCCGAAGGTAGACGCGGCAGTGGCCTCCGCCTCAAAGCAAACGATCTTACCAGTGGAGGGAGGACACAGGGGTCCTAAAAGTTCCTCTTGACCGCAAAGCTGACGCCTCATTGAAGAGGGCATGGGAGGCAGCTACCGGCACGTTTAAACCGGTAATAGCTAGTACATGCACAGCTCATTCTATGCTGGTCTGGATCGATCAACTAGACCAGAAAATAGACCAGAAGATCTCCAGAGACAAGCTACGAGCCGCCATACCACTAATCCGGGGTGCAGCAGCATATATAGCAGATGCTTCTGCCGATTCCTTACGCATGGCAGCCAGAACAGCAGGGTTGGCTAATAACGCCAGACGTAGCCTTTGGCTTAAAAGCTGGAGAGGTGACACCCAGTCCAAAGCAAAGCTGTGTACCATTCCTTGCGAGGGTGAGTTCTTATTTGGGAAAGTCTTAGATGAAATCCTTACGAAGGCAAAAGAAAGGAAGAAAGGATTCCCTAACCCTCCTCTCCCATTTTATAGGAGGGCGTTTAGGAGAAGACCATTTGGCCGGGGAAGACCAGCAGAAAATCAAAACCGCTGGGCCACAAAGGAAGGAAAGGGAAAAGGTGCCATGTTTAGGGGATCCTCCTTCCACAGGGACAGGAACTGAGGAGTCAGTCCCTCCAGTAGGAGGGAGACTAAAATATTTTTTTCGAGAATGGGAGAAAATTACGGCTAGCCCTTGGGTCCTGAGCATTATTAAAGAAGGGTTAAAGATAGAATTCCATCATGTACCCCGTAATTCATTAATCATAACATCCTTCAGCTCACCAATCCAACAGCAGGCCCTGGAGGCTGAGATTTGGAACCTACTGGACAAAAAAGTTTTGGTCCATGTGCCTAAAGGGCAGGAAGGGAGAGGATTTTACTCCCCTCTCTTTCTGATATCTAAACCAGACGGATCATTCCGGACGATAATCAACTTGAAGAAATTAAATTCATTTATAATAAATCATAAATTTAAGATGGAATCCATAAGATCCACGATTAAGCTCCTCTTCCCCAATTGTATGATGGCAGGCTTGGATCTGAAGGATGCTTATTATCATATTCCCATCCATTGCAGATATCAGAGATACCTCAGAGTGGCGGTCCTCCTCGATGGCAAGATACAGCATCTCCAGTTCACAGCCATGCCATTCGGCATTTCCATCGCACCACGAGTATTTACAAAGGTGATGCTGGAAGTGATGGCTTTTTTACGCCAGAAGGACACACTAATAATACCCTATCTGGATGATTTTTTGATAGTAGGGAATTCAATTGGGCAATGTAATGAGCGAGTTGCTGATACAATCTTGTCCCTACAGGCCCTAGGGTGGATAATAAACTTCAAGAAGTCCAGAATCGAGCCGCAGTCTGTTCAGTCCTTCCTGGGTCTCGAGCTAGACTCCATATACCAAAAATGTCTGCTGTCACAGGTAAAAATTTCAGCAATTAAAAAGAAGGTTAGGATAGCAATAGATCGGACACACATATCTTTAAGGGAAGCAATGTCCCTCCTGGGATCCCTTACTGCCTGCATCCCGGCAGTTCGGTGGGCCCAGTTCCACACGAGGGAGCTACAACACCAAATACTCTTAGAGGAGTCCCATGACCGGGGGAATCTGACAAAGAAAATCACACTATCCCAGGAGGTCCTAACCTTCCTTGCATGGTGGCTAAGGGACGATAACCTAGCGGGAGGAGTACCTTGGGTTATAACACCCTCCCGTATAATTATCACGTACACTAGCCCCACAGGATGGGGAGCCCATATGGGGAATATTTTTGCCCAAGGCCTATGGGATATAGGCGAAGATAAGGATTCGTCAAATTTAAAAGAACTAAAGGCAGTCTATCATGCATTATATCATTTTCTTCCACAGTTACAAGGGGAAAACGTGAGAATCCTTTCGGACAACACCACAGTAGTCGCATATCTGAACAGACAAGGCGGAACTCGATCAGTCACCTTAATGTCTTCCGCAAGAAGGATTTTATCCCTAGCCGAAAAACATTTTTTGTCTCTCTCAGCCCTCCACATAAGGGGAAGAGACAATTTGGAGGCAGATTTTCTTAGCCGCCATACACTGCGGCAAGGAGAGTGGTGTCTAAGCCGGGGGATATTCACACGCATCGTATCACTATGGGGTCTTCCCCAAATAGATCTCTTCGCCACCAGAGAAAACAGGCAGGTGCGAAGGTTCACCTCTCTAAATATGACAGACAATCCGGAAATTCTGGATGCCCTCCAGGCCCCGTGGCAATTCAAACTGGCATATGCTTTTCCACCAATCATACTACTACCGCAGGTGATCAGGAAAATCAGAGCAGACGAAGCACGAGTAATCTTAATAGCGCCATTCTGGCCCAGGAGGCCATGGTTTTCGTGCCTGCAAGCAATGTCAGTGACAGACCCGTGGGTGCTTCCTTCAACCCCCAGGCTCCTCTCACAGGGGCCATTCTTCCATCCTCAAGTGGACAATCTCCACTTGACGGCCTGGAACTTGAAAGGGAAATGTTGAGATCAAGAAGATTCTCGGAGGGATTAGTCAATACACTCCTACAAAGTCGAAAAGTGGCAACGACAAAAATTTACACCAGAGTATGGAGAAAATTCCTAGAGTCCCACACAGGCCCTGATTCTGGAGAAATTCCGATTACAGCGATCCTAGAGTTCCTACAGAAAGGAAAAGAATTAGGGCTATCTGTTAACACACTAAAGGTCCAGGTGTCGGCTCTAGGGGCCCTCTATAGTTATAACGTGGCAGGCAATAGATGGATAGGCAGATTCATCTCGGCCTGTGAGCGAAGCAAGCCGGTGCACATACCTAGAGTTCCTCCTTGGGACTTAAACCTGTTTCTGGAGGCTCTAACACGTCTTCCTTTTGAACCTTTAGATTCAATATCCCTTAAACACCTATCCTTCAAAACAGTACTGCTAGTTGCACTAACCTCAGCCAGAAAAGTTAGTGACATACAAGCACTTTCAATAGAACCCCCTTTTCTGTTGACATTCCAGGATCAGCTAATATTAAAACCAGATCCCTCATACCTACCAAAAGTAGCAGGGAAGTTTCATAGATCACAAGATATTCACCTCCCTTCATTTTTTAGAAACACTTCTACTCCAGAGGAAGAAAAGTTCCATACACTAGACATTAGAAGATCTGTATTACAATACATCGAGAGGTCTAGCAGCTGGAGGAAGAGTAGGGCTCTATTTGTTTCCTTCGAGGGCCAAAAGAAGGGATATGAAGTCACAAGGGGTACTTTGCCTCGGTGGATCAGAGACGCGATTGGGCTGGCATACTCCGAGAGCAATGAAAATCCTCCGGAGGGTATCAGAGCACATTCCGCCAGAGCTTTGGCTTCCTCTTGGGCAGAGAGGGGAGACGTCGCAATCGAGTCTATATGTAAGGCGGCAACCTGGTCTACACCCTCTACCTTTTATAATCACTATAGGCTTGATTTATCATGCTCATCTGACCTAGCCTTTGGTAGAGCGGTCCTCAGCACGGTGGTCCCTCCCAGGTGAAGGTCTCTGAAAATCTCTCCAAGTGGGTGCTGTCGTGGCAAAGAGTAAAAAGCCGGATTACTTACCGGTAATGCCCTTTTAATGAGTCCACGACAGCACCCGTTCACTAACCCTCCCTAGAAGTTAACATAATGTATATACACCTTCTTAGTTGTAAAGTTAATAAATTTAGAATTTTGGATAATATAATGGCCTAATAATTGGTGGTCCTCCTGGTACTCTGAAATCCAACTGAGGGGGAGAGGCGGAACGCCCTCTTTTATCTCTGTAGGTTTCCTGTTCCTATGGGCGGATCCCTCTCTCCAAGTGGGTGCTGTCGTGGACTCATTAAAAGAGCATTACCGGTAAGTAATCCGGCTTTTCTTATACGTGTTACCAGCTGTTCAGGAATAAGCACACTAAGCCCCCTTTGTACTTTTCTGCCTATCTTTATCAGTCTAGCAAGATGAAGAAGGCAGGGAGTAAGGCACGTGGGCGTGGGCGTGGGGTTTCAGCAGGGAGAGGACGTGGGGATTCTGCAGGGAGAGGACATGGGGATTCTACAGGGAGAGGACGTGGGGATTCTGTGCCTGCTGCGGGCACCAGTGAGTCAGCAGCCCCCAGTTTTAGCAGGCAACAGTCCTTTATGCACAGCTTTGTAGGACCTCGCCGTACCCCACTGCTGCGGGAGGAACAAATTGAAGCCGTTGTCGGATGGATGGCAGCTAACGCATCGACTTCAATGACTTCCACGTCCTCTCAGGGCCAGAGCACCGAAGAGCAACCATCTGTCTCTTCACCACCTGCCAAAGTGCCTAGGCAGTCAGAGAGCCCTGGACAGGAGCCATCACAGTCTCTACTTCTGTTCTCTGAATCTGTTGGCTTGGAAAGAGGGGGCCAGCCAAGCAGCATTCAAGAATGTGAAGAGGGAGTATGCAGTGATGTGCAACTTCTTTGTCCCTCGGAATCTGAAGAGGCGGGTGGGCCAGTGCCTATGGTTAGCACACCTCAGTGCGCATCAGATGATGACGAGACTCAGTTACCACTTTCTGGTGCATACGGTGCTGGCGAGACAACCCAGGAGAAGCAAGTGTTTGAGGAGGGGAGTGTAGATGATGAGGTCCTTGACCCATCATGGCGTGAGGAACAGGAAGTTGGTGGGAGCAGCTCTGAGGAAGAGATTCCCCGAACGGCAAAACAGGAGGGAGAGGGAGGGGGCACACTTGGTTGCCTGTAGCCTCCACTTCGGCACCCGTTAGGAGCATTCCTCTTTCAAAAGGCAAAACGGGCGCTCCCAAGACTTGCAGTGCATGGTCCTTTTTTGACACAGTTGCAGATGACATTTGCTTTGTCAAATGCAAGCTGTGTCATCAAAAAGTTAAAAGAGGGAAAAATGTCAGCAACCTCAATACCACAAATATGTGGAAACATGTGCGGACCAAGCACGAGGTGGAGTTACACAGACACACTGAAGATGTAGGCCAACGTACCGCACCACCTACCACCTCTTCAGCTCGTGTTGGGGCCTCTTCCTCACACACAGCTGGTTCGGCTTCCTCACAGGATCACCAAGGAAGAACCTCTGGCACTGTTGTCCAAAAACCCAGTGAACTTCCACCCACAGCACCACGTTACCAGTCCTCCTCACACGCCCAGGCCACTCTACAGCCATCGGTAGCACAGGAATGGGATAAAAGGCAGCCATATTCAGCAAACCATCCCCGAGCACAGGCTCTGAATGCTGGCATTGCCAAGCTACTGGCACTTGAAATGCTCTCATTCAGGCTGGTGGAGACTGACACCTTCCGGGACTTGATGGCATAGGCAGTCCCACAATACACCGTGCCAAGCTGCTTTTATTTCAGCAGGCGCGCCGTCCCTGCCCTGCTAAAGCATGTGGAGGGAAAAATACAACATGCGCTACTAAATGCCGTCAGTAGCAAGGTCCACCTGACCACCGATGCGTGGACCAGTAACCATGGACAGGGATGACACCTTTCCCTCACTGCCCATTGGGTCAATGTTGTGGAGCCGGGTACAGATCTGGAGAGTGGTGCTGTACGTGTTTTGCCAACTCCTCGGATTGCAGGAATCCAGTCTGTACACATTGACTCCTCCTACTCAAGGTCCTCAGAAACAGCGCAGCAGGAGCCTGTTACGACCGATATGAGCACAGCCGTGGCCAAACGTCAAAAGGCCGTACTCAAATTAATTTCTTTGGGGAATCGAAGCCACACAGCGCAGGAGCTCTGGAATGCCATCAAGCAGGAGAGCGACGTGTGGTTTCTGCCAGCGAATCTCCAGCCGGGCTTGGTAGTGTGTGACAATGGCCAAAATCTGGTGGCAGCTCTGGGCCTAGGCAACCTCACTCACATCCCATGTCTGGCACATGTGCTGAACTTGGTCGTGCAGAGCTTTCTGAGGGACTATCTGGATCTTGATGCACTGCTGCACAAGGTCCGCATAGAGTGCGCTCACTTGCGGCGTTCCAGCACGGCAAGATCGCGCCTTGCTGCTCTGCAGCGCCGATTACACCTTCTGGAATATTGCATCATATGTGACCTACCCACCAGGTGGAATTCAACATTACATATGTTGGAGCGGTTGTGTGAGCAGCAGGCAGCAGTCATGGAGTACCAGCTGCATCAGGCGCAAACAAGTCGCACTGTGCGCCGGTCACACTTCAGCACCACTGAGTGGGCCTCTATGAAGAATATCTGCCTTGTTTTGCGTGCCTTCGATGATTCCATGCTGATGGCGAGTGCAGATGATGCACTAGTCAGCATGACTGTCCCCCTTATCTGCTTGCTTCAAAAAACACTACAAGCACTAAGGGAGGAGGATTTGGAAGAGGTGGAGGATGAGGAGTCCCAAATGCCATCAGCTTCTGGACAGTCTGCGCTACGTGGTTCCTCACAAAGGTCTAGGCAGGGGACACTTTGTGAGGAGGATGAGGAGGAGTCTATGGAGGAGGAAGACATCTCTCCAGAGGAGGGAGGTACACAATGCTCTAGTCAGTATGTACAGCGAGGGTGGGCTGATGCAGAGCAGGCAGAAATGACGCCTCAAGCAGGGGACAGCGTTTCTTTGGCAGTTGGGAGTCTGCAGCACATGGTTGATTTCATGCTGCAGTGCCTGAGAAACGACCGCCGCATCGCCCACATTCTCAACACGACTGATTATTGGGTGTACACCCTCCTAGATCCTCGCTACCGGGACAACTTACAAAGCCTCATACCACCGTTGAAATGGGAGCGTAAACTGCGGGAGTACCAAGACACACTGGTGCAGTCCATCATGTTTTCCATTCCACCCGACAGCAGTGGTGCTAGTGCTTTACAAAGCAGCTCTGTGCGCCGAGGCAGTGGAGGAAACTCGGCACAGAGAGGGAGCAGAGGCAGCGCCTCAGCACAAGGCAAGACCACTATGGCCCAAATGTGGCAAAGTTTTGTGTGTCCGCCACAATTGTCTACACCATCACAGACGGCTCCAGTCAGCAGGAGGCAACGTTTTCGTCAGATGGTGACAGACTACATGTCTTGCCCTGTTAGTGTACTCCCAGATGGCTCTTCCCCCTTCAAGTTTTGGGTCTCTAAGCTGGATACATGGCCAGAGCTTAGCCAGTATGCATTGGAGGTGCTGGCTTGCCCTGCTGCCAGTGTATTATCAGAACGCGTCTTTAGTGCCGCAGGTGGTGTACTAACAGATCGTCGCATGCGACTATCTTCCGATAACGTTAACCGGCTTACTTTTCTGAAAATGAACAGGACCTGGATCTCGACAGAATTTGCCAGTCCTCTTCCCGAATAAATTATTGTTTGGCAACAGTATCCAGGTCTCCTGTTGTGTTCATGTTTCTACCACCTGAACTATAATCACTTGGCTTCAACACAGCCAGTTGTCACTCAGAAATGTCGTCTGCACAGAGAAAAACACTAGCTCCTGTGTTAGTGGGGTTCAGTAACGCCAGCTGCTCCCCTGCTGTGTGGACGGCAAAGTCTCCTGCTCCATTCACATTCAAACTACTACTGATTTTTAACCGTGCTCCACTTAGACCTGTGGCTCCACTGTCTCTAGTTTTTCCCCTGGCCTCCAACCCAGCCAGTTGCTGCTCAGAAGTGGTGTCTGCACAATCCACACTTGTTCCTGTGTTACTCGGGCTCATTCATGTCAGTTGATCCCCTGATGTGTGTCCGGCAATGTCTCCTGCTCTGTCCACATTCCCATTACTAGTAGTATAAATGAGGACAGAGCAGGAGACCTTGCCGGACACACATCAGGGGATCAACTGACGTGACTGAGCCCCAGTTACACAGGAACAAGTGTGGATTGTGCAGACGCCACTTCAGAGCTGTAACTGGTGGGGTTGGAGGCCTGGGGAAATACTAGAGACAGTGGAGCCAGAGACCATAGTGGAGCACGGTTACAATCAGTAGTAGTCTATAACTTATATAAAACCTGCTGCAAGTTTGCCTCCGCCTGCTGGATGATTGATCCTGTGCTCCAACAACGCCTGTTGGTGTTCAGAAGTGCCGTCCTCACAGAGAAAAACACACTAGCTCCTGTGTTAGTGATGTTCAGTAACGTCAGCTGTTCCCCTGCTGTGTAGACGGCAATGTCTCCTGCTGCCTCCACATGCCAAAAACATCAGGCCTCAGCCTGCTCCATGCTTGATCCTGGGCTCCAACAATGCCAGTTGGTGTTCAGAAGTGCCGTCCTCACAGAGAAAAACACACTAGCTCCTGTGTTAGTGGGGTTCAGTAACGTCAGCTGTTCCCCTGCTGTGTAGACGGCAATGTCTCCTGCTGCCTCCACATGCCAAAAACATCAGGCCTCAGCCTGCTCCATGCTTGATCCTGGGCTCCAACAACGCCAGTTGGTGTTCAGAAGTGCCGTCCTCACAGAGAAAAACACACTAGCTCCTGTGTTAGTGGGGTTCAGTAACGTCAGCTGTTCCCCTGCTGTGTAGACGGCAATGTCTCCAGCTGCCTCCACATGCCAAAACCATCAGGCCTCAGCCTGCTCCATGCTTCATCCTGGGCTCCAACGTCGCCAGTTGGTGTTCAGAAGTGCCGTCCTCACAGAGAAAAGCACACTAGCTCCTGTGTTAGTGGGGTTCAGTAACGTCAGCTGTTCCCCTGCTGTGTAGACGGCAATGTCTCCTGCTGCCTCCACATGCCAAAAACATCAGGCCTCAGCCTGCTCCGTGATTGATCCTGGGCTTCAACACAGCCAGTTGTTGCTTGAAAGTGCTGTCCGCACAGATAGAAACACTCGCTCCTGTGTCAGTGGGGTTCAGTAACGCCAGCTGCTCCCCTGCTGTGTGGATGGCAAAGTCTCCTGCTGCCTCCCAAATCACACTACATCTTATTTTCTACTTGCTCCAAGTAGGCCTCAGCCTGCTCCGTGATTGATCCTGGGCTTCAACACAGCCAGTTGTTGCTTGGAAGTGCCATCCGCACAGATAGAAACACTCACTCCTGTGTCAGTGGGGTTCAGTAACGCCAGCTGCTCCCCTGCTGTGTGGATGGCAAAGTCTCCTGCTGCCTCCCAAATCACGCTACATCTTATTTTCTACTTGCTCCAAGTAGGCCTCAGCCTGCTCCGTGATTGATCCTGGGCTTCAACACAGCCAGTTGTTGCTTGGAAGTGCCGTCCGGCAAGATCTCCTACTCTGTCCACATTCCCATTACTAGTAGTGGGAATGTGGACAGAGCAGGAGACCTTGCCGGACACACATCAGGGGATCCACTGAAGTGACAGAGCCCCTGTAACCCAGGAACAAGTGTGGATTGTGCAGATGCCACTTCAGAGCAGCAACTGGTGGGGTTGGAGGCCAGGGGAAATACTAGAGACAGTAGAGCCAGAGGCCTAAGTGGAGCACGGTTACAATCAGTAGCAGTGTACAACCGATATAAAACTTGCTCCAAATAGGCCTCAGCCTGCTCCGTGATTGATCCTGGGCTCCAACATCGCCTGTTGCTGCTCAGAAGTGTCTTTTGCACGGGTACTCCCTCCTGCCCAGCCTGGTTGCAGCGCGCCTGCTGTTTCCGGGTAGTGTCAACGTCACTTTGCCACCAATACATTGTCCCGTCGTGTTGCCGTCGGGTTAGCCGAATATATGGTGCCTGCAGTTTAGGTCCTTCCTATGTGGGCTGCGGGTTCTGGTAATAAAGGCTGGTTCCGTAGTGCCAATAGGACAAGCACCCCCTGTAGGACTGTGGGTTTCGGTAACTGTAGCCGGCTCACGGCCTTGCAAGTTTGTCTTTTTCATGGGTACATTGTGCTACCCATCTGGGTTCCAGCACCGTCAGCTGGTTCTCGGCAGAGCCTTTGACCTAGGTGCCTCCTTCTCGGTATCCGAGTTCCAGCAACGTCTGCTGGTCCTTGGTAGTGCTTTGCAGCACAGGTACCTCCTGCTTAGTAACCGTGTTCCAGCACCGTCAGCTGGTCCACGGTTGTACCATTGGCTCTTGTTCCTTCTGCTGCCTGTCTGGGTTCCAGCACCGTCAGCTGGTCCACGGTTGTGCCATTGGCTCTTGTTCCTTCTGCTGCCCCTCTGGGTTCCAGCACCGTCAGCTGGTTCTTGGTAGTTCCATTGACTCTTGTAGCTTCTGCTACCCATCTGGGTTCCAGCACCGTCAACTGGTTCTCGGAAGTGTCTTTGGCACGGGCACTCCCTCCTGCCCAGCCTGGTTGCAGCGCGCCTGCTATTTCCGGGTAGTGTCAATGTCACTTTGCCGCCAATACGTTGTCCTGTCGTGTCGGGTTCTGGTAATAAAGGCTAGTTCCGTAGTGCCAATAGGACAAGCACCCCCTGTAGGACTGTGGGTTTCGGTAACTGTGGCCGGCTCACGGCCTTGCAAGTTTGTCTTTTTCATGGGTACCTTGTGCTACCCATCTGGGTTCCAGCACCGTCAGCTGGTCCACGGTTGTGCCATTGGCTCTTGTTCCTTCTGCTACCTCTCCGGGTTCCAGCACCGTCAGCTGGTTCTCGGCAGTTCCTCAGCCTTCTTGTACCTTCTGCTACTTTTCCAAGTTCAAGCTTGTGGAATTGTTTTTTGATTCTCACTCTGGATCTCCCTGACAATGACTCTGAAGATGATGACCCTGAAGACCACACCGAAGAAGACCAAAAAGATGACCCTCAAGAAGATGACCAAGAGGACAAAGAACATGAAGACAACCACCACGATGCAGAACAACAAGAGACAGAAGACCAAGAAGCAGAAAAACCAAAAGCAGAAGAACATTAAGCATAAGACTAAAAATCAGAGCAAATGATATTATCTAAATTATAAGCAGAAGAAGACTAAGCAGTGTATGGGGGTGAGTTCATTCCTCCTTGTGGTGCCCCTGGAAAATGCCTGCTGCTGCATGCCAAACTGAACACGGACAAATCCTGTTGTAAATCTTTTGTAACAGGCAGACCGGAAGGTGTAATCTTCAAACTTTTATAGATAACAACTACAGGAATGCCTGTCACAAATAAGAATATGATGAAGAAGAAGAATAGGAAGAAGATGAAGAAGTAGAATATGAAGAAGAATAATAGTTGAATAAGAAGAATATGAAGAATGTAAAAAAAGAATAATAGGAAGAAGGTGAAGAAGAAGATGAATAAGGTAAAGAAGAAGTTGATGAAAAAGATGCTGCTGCTTCTAAGGATGATGAAGATGAAAGTGTGGGAGAAGTAAAAAAGAAGGTGAAGAGCATGGATGTAGTGAAACATACATATCTGACAAAATAGAAAAGAGGTTAACATAGTCAATATCTTTGTAACTCCAAACGTCTTTAAAATAAAAAAAATTATTCCTGCTATTCCATTTGATTGGGCTAAACCGCTATGGCTTTAATGTCTCCTCCACCTCCCCCAATACATTCTACATTATTATTAGTTGTTTTTCTTCATGTAGAATTAACCTACAAGGAAAGAAAGGGTTTTTTTCAATTCCGATATTTCTGTTCCATTGACTTGAATGGGACTTCCGGGATCGGAATCGGCGATACCCAATATTTTTTTTAGATCGGCGGATCCAATCCGATCCGATATTTTTCAATATCGGGTGGTATCGCTCACACTACTGGTGACCTTTTCTTTCCTCTCTCTAAGCTTTGTGCTTAGAGATAGTTTTGCCCCCCGGTGGCCAGTATGGTCATTGCACTGGTGTGCTTAAAGATAGTTTTGCCCCCGGTGGCTAGAATGGTCATTGCACTGGTGTGCTTAGAGATAGTTTTGCCCCTGGTGGCCAGTATGGTCATTGCACTGGTGTTTTTAGAGATAGTTTTGCCCCCGGTGGTGGTTAGTGTAATTGCACGGGAATCACTAACAGGTGTGTTTACTCAATAAAGGTGTGTAAGTTGTGCTCACTGATGTTGGTGATATTGTTGGTCTTTTCCAACCATCCTGGGTGAAGGAAGGAGCTGAGGATAGTCCAGGCAGGGCAGCTCAGTCAGAGTCCTGGAGTGGCAGTTATGGTGTCAGCGAGGAGTTCGTCAGTGAAGAATTCTTGCAAAGCTTGGTGGAGTGGCAGCTACGGTGTAGAGCTGCACTCAGTTGCTGGACTCTGTTGCTGGAATCTGCACTCAGGTGCTGGACTCTGTTGCTGGAAAGTTGCACTCAGGTGTTGAACACTGTTGCTGGACAGCTGCACTCAGGTGCTGTACTCCGTTGGTGGACAGTTGCACTCAGGTGCTGGACACTGTTGCTGGACAGCTGCACTCAGGTGCTGGACTCTGTTGCTCCAAGGCAGCACTTGGGTGCTGGACGCTGTTGATGTAAAGCTGCACCCAGGTGTTGGACACAGTGGGAGGAAGATGCACTCAAATGTTGGACTCTGTTGCCAGTAGCAAGTGCATCAGAGCAAAGCTAAGTGTTTCCCTGTTTGTCACTTTTCCTCATGTTGGTGTGTTAGTACAGCGGTGGGGCCAGTGCCTGCACCACCCAGCTCCCTAGTAAGGAATAGGTGTAGGGTGTGCTAGGGTGACAGGTATCCTGATCGGCAACAGGTGAGGAGCCTGTATAGGGAACGTTAGGAGTGTTAGGGACACTGACTCAGGGGAGTGCAGGAGGTCTCCACTTCCCCCGTTTCCTCTTGCAGGGCCCACCGTTGTAAATGTTTCCCTATCCCCTGTGTCTTGTTGTATTAGTTACCGACCTGCGGGCCACATCACACTGGACAATTACATGTGCCATGTCCTGTTGTATTAGTTACCGGACTGCTGGCCGTGTCACACAGGACGGGGCACGTGACAGCCGTTAGGGTTAACTAATGCCCTCGCTTTTTTCCAGAACTTTATCAATGATGTGTTTTCTGACCTGATAGGCCATTTTGTTGTCATTTATTTGGATGACATTTTGGAGTATTCCCCAGACAGTCAGTCTCACTTGCAACATCTACAGTTCTCCAGAGACTCAGGGAGAACCACTTGTTTGCTAAATTGGAAAATGTTCCTTTTTTGTACAGGAACTATCTTTTTTGGGGCTGGTTGTGTCTTGTGAGTGGTTTCGTATGGATCCTAAGAAGGTGCTGGTGATCGCAGACTTTGTTCAGCCTCGTGATCTCAAAGGGCTACAGCGCTTCTTGGGATTTATGAACTATTACCGGAGATTCATTAAAGGTTTCTCACAAGTGGTTAAACCACTCACGAATTTTACCCGGAAGGGGGCTGATGTAAAAAATTGGTCGGAACTCGCTAAGGAGTCCTTCTCATCTCTTAAGAAATGTTTCATGTCTGCCCCGGTGTTGGCTCAGCCAGACCCGTCCAAACCATTTATCATGGACGTGGATGCTTCTGAAGTGGGGGTGGGGACAGTGTTGTCCCAGGGTCCAAACATCCTTACTAATTTCAAACCCTATGCCTTCTTCTCCAAGAAGTTCTCATCCGCCGAGAGAAACTATGCTGTAGGCAATAGAGAACTTCTTGCGGTCAAGCTGGTATTCTAAGAATGGAGGCACTTTTTGGAAGGGGTGGCTCACCCTATTACTGTTATCACTGATCACAAAAATGTAACATACCTTGAATCTGTTAAGAGTAGTGTTGAGCGACTTTTGTTTTTTTAGGGTCGAGTTTCGTTTCATGAAACCCGACTTTTCCAAAAGTCGGGTCGAGCAAAATCGGCCGACTATAGGGAAAAGTCGGGGTCGTCCCGACACACGAAACCCAATGTAAGTCAATGGAGAATTAAAGTCGGCAGTGAGAGGAGGACAGGAAACACTCCAACAGTGCCCATTTGAATGCCAAAAGCATAAATTCTTGTTACTGAAGCTTGTCAACCTTAATTAACTTCATAATACTAGTTACACACTGAAAAATGGGGGTTATTTGGCTACAGTTGTGGGGGGGAGGGCTGGCTCCAGGTTTTCGTGGGCCCAGGGCCAAAGAGCGCCCCTTTAACACATACCACAACTCATGATGCTCCGATACGGCAGAGAAATAGCAGTATAGTACAATGAAAAATACTTCACTTCTTACATCTCATGACTGATATCCATTTTAAATTCTCCAAAACCTCCAAAAACGGACAGTATATAACTCCATACAGTATTATGGCCAGCGCTTAGTGCTCTATACAGAGTAATGAGGCCCATATATTTCTCCATACGGAATCATTATTCCCATATAATGTTTCAAACCGTATATGATGAGCTCCACATAATGCTATAGTATATGTTGGTCCCAATGGATGAATCTTCACTGTCTTATGGGCCCAAATAATGCTCCATATATAATGGGCCCCATTTCCACTGCTCTAGTGTATAATGGGCCCTGTAAATGCTGCTCCAGTGTCTGATGTCCACCTTTGGAATGCTCCAGTGTATGGTGGGCCCCATATATCATTCACCAGAGTATAGTGCTCCACAAAAATTGCTGTCCCAACATTGAAAACAATTACATAAGTCTCCTTGCTAGGGAATCCCTGCACTACTCTGAACTCCTTGTCGTCCCCATCTTCCATCTCACTGCACTTGGCTGTTTAGGCTCTCCCACCGGCAGATACACTTTTGCGTACTATGCGGTGCCCTGTGCCAGTGCCATCGCCCATGTGTATGCCCCCCACCTGCTCAAGGAACCTGCACTTTCATCTGAACCTTCCTCTTTGTCACCGTGTAAGGTGGTATAGTATGCGGGAAGGGGAACCTGAGTTTCCTCTGGGTCAGATTCTGGCTGTGTAGAGTGCGAGGGGAATGTAGTGGTCTGGGTCAATGTACCAGCAGCATCATCCAGCAGTGGCTGGGCCTCAGTGCACTTGTGGTGTCCCCAAGAGTACGGTCGCCACTGTGGCATTGCCTTCCTCCTAGGGAGTGTGTTGTCAAGCTTGGGAGCAACGAAGGATCTCTCTAGCAGTGAAACCAACACACAACACATTTCCCACTCCAGGCCAGCAGGGAGACCTCTGAACCTGACTGCTGAGGAGCTGCTCTCTGTGGTCGGGAGGAGGTAAGTAAGGGCACTCTGTGCAGGGAAGGGGAAGTGTGTGGACGTGAGAAGGGGAGCTGGAGGATGAGCAGAGTTAAGGCTCACTCCTAGCTGGAGTGCAAGGTCCGGATTCCGGTCTCCGAGTTTGTAGGGACACTGACGTTCCTGCAGCAGAAACCGGGGGAAGTAGCAGCTATAAATGCTCTGTACCCAACTAAGGCTCATAGGCCCCAGCATCGACGTGTGCGAGGCTACAGCTGTCTGCCATACAAGTAAAGTCTGAGGAACATCTGTTAGACAGGAGGTGTTTCAGTGAACCACGGTCCTGTGAGTGCTTCCCCCACAAGCGCTAGAAAGGAGACGTTCAGGAAGGTACATGTTGGCGGAGTGTTGGAAGGGAGCTTTCCATTCTGGTCCTGGAGGTTGGCTGAGGTCCTGACCCGGAGGACACAGCACGGAGGCAGGCATCTGTGTAACCTGCAGACTGTGAGTAAAGCTTTGGAACTGCACGCTCTGGTGTCCTACAGTTATTCCAGCACCGCTACATCTGGGTACCAGCACCTACACCGCCTGTGCCTTTCCCCCATCCCTACATCTACACTTCCCTGGGACTCCAGCTCCACCTGTGGGGAGCTTCACCATCTTTTCTGCACAACACCATCAGTCCCAGAGGATCTGCATGCAGCGTCGGCCTAACATCTATGTTGCCGAACACCACAGGTGGCATCAAACTATCTATATAAACTCTTTACCATTATACCACGCCATTTACATGGGCGCCCAGGGCTACCGTCCGGGTCACCGCTGCTGTGACACATCCCACTGACACCGGCCCGGTACCGAGTACCCCACAGCCCTGGGAGGGCGACCCATATGCCAACTGCTGATCGGGCGGCGTTATTCCCACGAACCTCCAAACAGCGTCCCTGAAGGCAAAGTTTTTGGTTTCCGGGGGCAGTATGATTGCAAAGCTGATCCTTAAAGGAATGTCCAAAAGGGCACCACCAGTAGTGTAGCCTGTGGCTTAATTGGACTGCACCCGGGAAACCACTACCATACAAGCTACAGAAAAGATGGAAAGATTACAAGCTTTCTCGTTTCTATGTGTGGTGTGGTATGTCCGTTTGTAGTTGTGCTAGCGATTTCTCAGCTTTATTCCGTTAACGACCGAGACTCCGGCATGGCCCCGCGGTACGCGTCAAATTTACTAGAGGGATACGCGAGGCTGTGGCAAGTGAGATCGAGCAATAACAGGTCTAGCATTCCAGTACATGTCCGGGACTGCATGCACGCTACACTGAAAGGACCAGCTTTTGTCGCTTACAGGTGCAGATAACCTGCTGAACTCCGTTAGTGATGGGGATCTGGGATTCAGATTATTCCCCGCAAACGAACGATGATTTCCCAGTAAGTTCAGGTCAACCGCAATTCCGGAGTTAGGCCTAACCGTCATTCCTGAAAAAATTACGTGTCCAAACCACAGGTGCTGTAGCTTGCTTAACAGCTCGGCAGCCGTTCTCAGGCCCAGTATGGATTCAACAACATTGTAGAAAGTTGATAAAGGGTACAGTTTCACCGGATAACACGTATATATGTAGCCTAGGTTACACATTAAAAATATATGTCTATAGATCAGGAGGCTGACTCAGATGTTCTCAGGCCCAGTATGCATTTGACCAGATTGTACAAAGTTGAGAAAGGGTACTTTATCACTGGATAGCAGGTATATATAGCATAGTTTAAACATGTAAAATCTCTGTGTTCTCAGTATGGATTACACAGCAATCTAAAAAGTGGAAAAAAGGAAATGCATTTGAGGCGTACACAACTATAAACTTTTGGTGTTATTTTTAAATCTTCATATATATTTCTGTCTCAGTAATACAGTCCAGCCTCTCCGCAATAGGAAATGAGATGCATACAATTAGTGACATAAAGGCTATTGATTGCAGAAATCTAGGAATTATTATTCACAGGAAAAACTTCCGTCACAATTCTCATAGGCGATGCTGACCCTCAATTAATTTGTGTGTTGAGACAGTGAAAACATTTTTTTGTGAATTAAGTCTTGCTGTATCGCACTTCCGTTGATTCCATCACTGTTACTCATCTCAATCCAATTTTTATCACAGGGAGCGATGTAAACATGGTGCTCACTGGCTATCATGATCTGTCACGTAACTTTGGAGTGCAAAAGACAGAAGCCACAGGCCGTAGGCGATTCTATTTGATTGGCATGAGAGGGCACATTTTGAAATGTGCGCCGGAATGTCACACGTTTGTGAGTAGGAAAACTGTGAAAGCTGATGATAAATCACCACTGCATGTAATTGTGAGTCGACGTCCATAAGAAATGGAAGCCACTGATCATCTGGAGCTAGAGCCCGGCCAGCAGGACAGGGCATAGCTACATCTTAGGCCTCTTTCACACTTCAGTTTTTTAGCATCAGTTCAAATCCGCCAAAAAGTCAGAGAAGCGGATCCATTCTGAACTGATGCGAACGGATGGCACAGGATCCGTTTTCAGACGGATCCTGAAAATGAGGAAATATAAAGGAACTGCTGGCCGGGAAGGGAAGGGGGGGAGGAGAGAGAGAGAGAGAGAGATTTATTTTGGGTCCGGCACCCAGAAAGAATTTCGGGTTAATAAGTGTCTGGAGGATCCGCCACAGAAAAAAACGTTGGAAGTTCCGTTTTGAAATCTTTGAGGATGGTGACGGACAGCAACTTTTGGCGGATCCTCACAAAAAACGGATGCAACGGACAGCAATCCGTCACAATCTGCCATTAATGCAAGTCAATGGGGAAAAAACGGATCCTCAAAAGAAAATTGAGGATCCGTTTTTTTCAAAACCTGGCGGATTGTGACTGATTGTAAAAAACTGAAGTGTGAAAGAGGCCTTAACCATCATCTTTCAGTTCAATTAATTTGTAGTGGCAGTCCCAGTGAAGGATTTGACAGCCCAGACTACACAGCGGAGGAGCAGGGAGAGGTAAACATTGCAAATGCTGGGGCCCTGCCCAAGCAAGGGGGGCACACTCGTGGGCATCGGTACTGGCACTGGGCCCCTCAAAGTACGGCGGTGTGTCTGACGGCGGGTGTGCACCACCACTGTCAGAGACACTTGATTGCACTATGAGGGACCCTATGCCAGTGCCCGCGCCCAAGAGTCGGCCTACCCACCTGTCCAGGGCAATGGCACTCGCATGGTTTTGTGCGCTAGGTGGTGACCCCGGCCATGGGGGGGCCGCCCACTTAGGGAGGTTTACAAAGTGGCATATGTAGATGTGGGTCATTCATCTGCTGCAAAAGGTGTAATAGGTCAAGTTCGCGGAATAGGAGGAGGACCAAAGCAAGCCATTTTTCTGGCAACCTATGTGTCATCAAGGGAAGGTGGGACAAAATCCTTGGAAACCCATGCATGGTTCATTTTAATGAAGGTTAGATCATCCACATTTTGGGTTGACAGACGGGTCCTTTTTTCTGTCAGGATTGATCCAGCTGCACTGAAGACTTTCCGATAGCACACTTGCAGCTGGACAAGCGAGCTCCTTTAAGGCATAAGGTGCCAATTCAGGCCAGGTGTCCAGTTTAGCGGCCCAATAGTCAAAGGGGAATGACCTGTGCAGGAGAACATCGATATGGGAGGAAAAGTAGTTGTTAACCATAGTTGACAATTGCTGTCTCCTGTCACTTTCCATCGATGCAGTATTACCAGTTGTGTGAGCGGTATTTGAAAAATCAGTCCACAACATTGTCATGAAACCCCTGTCTCCAATGCCACTTCTGCTGTGTGCACCACGAACACCTCTGCCAAGCTGCCCCTGGCCCATACGGCTTGTGTGGGAACCATTACCGCTGCTGTGCGCTGGGAATGCCTCAACCAACTGGTTAACCAGAGTTGCTTGTTTAGTAGCCAATATTAAGTCAAGGTTCTCCTGTGGCATGATGTTTTGGAATTTGCCTTTATAGCGTGGATCCAGGATGCTGGCCAATCAGTAGTCGTCATCGTTCATCATTTTGGCAATGCGTGGGTCCCTTTTTAGGATCTGCAAGGCATAATCTGAAATGTGGGCCAATGTTCCTGGTGTCAATGATGCACTGCGAGTGCTGGGTGGAGGAGCACTTTCTGGCAAATCCACATCCCTCCAGTCACACAGAAACCCTGTACCAGACCTTGCCACGCCAACATTTTCACTTGCCCCACGAGATGCATCCTCCTCCCCTAAGTAATCATCCCCATCATCATCCTCCTCCTCCTCTTCTTCCTCCACCTCGTCCAGGAGAGGTCCCTGAGCAGACAATGGCTGAATGTCATCAAGGATTCCCTTCACCTCTTCCTCCTCGTCAACATTGGCTGCAGACGCCTGCTCCTTAAGGTGCGTCAAAGTTTGCATGAGCAGACGCATAAGTGGGATGCTCATGCTTAGGATGGCATCGTCTGCGCTTACCAGCCGTGTGCATTCCTCAAAACACTGAAGGACTTTACAGATGTCTTTCAGCTTCGACCACTGCACACCTGTCAACTCCATGCCTGCTCTCATAGTGCCTGGCCGTGTATCCTCCCACAAATGCATTATGGTCTGCCTCTGCTCGCACAGCCGCTCAACCATGTGCAGGGTGGAGTTCCACCTTGTTGCAATGTCGATAATGAGGCGGTGGTTGGGAAGGTGGAGCAATCGCTGCAGCTTCTGCATACGAATGGAGTGTACAGGCGACCGGCAGATGTGCGCGCACAGTCTTCATACTTTCTGGAGCAGGGCTGTTAACTCTGGATAATTATTGAGGAAGCACTGCTCCACCAGGTTCAAGGTGTGAGCCAAGCAAGGTATGTGGCTGAGTTTTGAAAGGGCTATGGCTGCCACAAAATTACCTCCGTTATCACTAACTACCTTGCCTGCCTCAAGATGTACACTGCCCAGCCATGACTCAGTTTGTCGCTGAAAGTACTCGGCCAGCACCTCGGCAGTGTGTCTGTCGCCCAAACACATCATCTGCAACACAGCCTGCTGACGCTTTCCACTAGCTGCTCGATAGGGGGACACCTCGTGTGCAACAGTGGCAGCTGCAGATGGAGTGCTCGTACGACTGCGCTCTGTGGACGAGCTTTCGCTTCTGGAGGAGGAGGAAGGTCGAACGCCTACAGCCAACTGTTTCCTATACCGTGGGCTAGGCAGCACTGTCCCACCACCGCTGTCCCCTGTGGACCCTGCGTCCACCACATTAACCCAGTGCGCAGTGATGGACACGTAACCGCCCTGACCATGCCGACTGGACCATGCATCAGCTGTGAGGTGCACCTTTCCACTCACTGACTGCTTGAGTGCATGGACAATGCGGTCTTTCACATGATGGTGGAGGGCTGGGATGGCTTTGCGAGAGAAGAAGTGGCGACTGGGTAGGTCATAGCGTGATACTGCATAGGCCATGAGTTCGCGGAAAGCTGCGCTTTCCACCAACCGATAGGGCATCATCTCTAACGAGATTAGTTTGGCAATGTGGGCGTTCAAACCTAGTGTACGCGGATGAGAGACTGAGTACTTTCTTGACCTACTCATAGTGTCTGGGAGGGTGAGCTGGACTTGAGAGCTGCATATGGTGGAAGTAGCGGTGGACAGGGCGGACTGAGGGAGGGTTGATGATGGTGATGGAGTTGGTGTTCTTTCTGATGGCCTAGATTCAGTCTTTCGTTGATATAACAGTGGGATTCCCTGACTGCTGTGGCCTTGCAACGACACCTCAACATTTGCTGCTGTGCTAATCGGTGGGCTTACAGTGGGGGAAACAATGTAGCGTTGCTGACTACCTTCTTTGTGATCAGTTGCACATGTGGTACTTGAGGTTTGGTGTTGTGTCCACGCTTGCAAGTGCATGCTGGTTAAATGTCTAAGCATGCAACTGGTATTCAAATTTTTCAGATTTTTCCCTCGGCTAAAGGTCTTTGCGCACTTCTTACATATAACCTTGGCCTGATCATGAGGATTTTGGTCAAAAAAGTGCCACACTGCACTCTTCCTACTTTGGCAGACATTTTGTGGCCTAGCACGCTGTGATATTTTGACCCTCTGGACAAGCTGTCCAGCAACTCTTTTGATTTTTGGAACCTGTCTTTGGAGTGCTCCGGGCCTGCCAGATAACAGCTGTTGCGATGTCGATGTCTGCTGTGGATGCTCCTCCTCCTCATCTGAGCTATTGGAAGCAGCACCCTCGTCCCCCAATGGATGCCAATCTGGGTCAACAACTGGGTCATCCATCACCTCCTCTTCAATGTCATATGCACCTTCCTCTGTGTCACCATGTATGGTGGTATAGTGTGCGGGAAGGGGCACCTGAGTCTCATCAGGGTCAGAATCTGGCTCTGTACACTGCGAGGACAATGTAGTGCTCTGAGTGAATGTACCAGCAGAATCATCTATCAGTGGCTGTGCATCAGTGCACTCCATGTCAGATTCATCTTGGCCTGGGTAATTCACCATTTCACTGGATAATCCAGGCATGGTATGTGAAAGCAGCTCCATGGAGTAATCATTAGTATGGCCTGCGTCATCCTTCAATCTTGGTTGGGGTGAAGGACACAAGGAAAGGTGTGGTTCATGAACATGAGCCTCCAATGACGACTCAGTGCTTTTATTTTTTACAACTTCAGAAGAGGAGGCGATAGAGCTGGAGGCTGAGTCAGCAATGTAAGACAAAACTTTTTCCTGAAGCTCTGGCTTTAAAAGCGGTTTGCCAACTCCTAGAAAACTAAGCCTTCGAGGCCTTGTGGAGCCAGACGATGACGTAGGCTCAACACCTGCTGCATTCGGTCCTATTTTGCTTTTGCCACTACCATCAGATCCACCACCAACACCATCATTACCAGCTGCCAACCCCCGCCTAATTCCACGGCCTCTTCCACCAGCCTTCCTCATTTTTGGTAGAAATGTAGACAAAATCCAACAAACTATATAGTAATGTAAAACAAGGTACAAGGTGTCTATAGGACAGGGGAGATTTTGAATTTCTGCACACACTTGTGGACACTGGACACTTTTGGATTGTGTGAGGCCCACTGAATATCACAGCGCTATGTCACAGGCTCGATGTCGCAGGTGTGAAAAATGTCACTAGAGGATAACGGAGATTTTGAATTTCTGCACACACTTGTAGACACTGGACACTTTTGGATTGTGTGAGGCCCACTGAATATCACAGCGCTATGTCACAGGCTCGATGTCGCAGGTGTGAAAAATGTCACTAGAGGATAACGGAGATTTTGAATTTCTGCACACACTTGTGGACACTGGACACTTTTGGATTGTGTGAGGCCCACTGAATATCACAGCGCTATGTGACAGGCTCGATGTCGCAGGTGTGAAAAATGTCACTAGAGGATAACGGAGATTTTGAATTTCTGCACACACTTGTGGACACTGGACACTTTTGGATTGTGTGAGGCCCACTGAATATCACAGCGCTATATGACAGGCTCGATGTCGCAGGTGTGAAAAATGTCTCTAGAGGATAATGGAGATTTTGAATTTCTGCACAGCCTTAGGCTGGAGTCACACTAACCTGCGCAAAATAGGTCCGTAGTTTACTTGCGTAATACAGATGAATGACCCCTAAATAGTGCTCCGTAGGTCATCCGTAAGCAAGGTGAGGTAGCGTATTTTGCGCATGTCTGCATCCGTATGTAATCCGTGTGGCATCCGTATGCAATCCGTATGGCGAGATTTTCTCGCAGCCTTGCAAAATGGACATTTAACGGTTTTGAGGCCTGCAAACAATTTAAATCATTAGCCTGCACCCTATTTAGACACTCAGAAACAGGTGGCTGCCTACATTCTGTCCATTTGTCACCTTGCTTTCATGAGGTGTGTTGGTGTTCTTTGTGCAGCATGGCAGAGGGTCTGAGATTCAATACAACTGAGCAGGTTCTCTTTACCTGGCTTTTGTCACGGCGCTTTGGGCAACCATATCCTGTGATAGTGGATCCGCGGAGGAGGAGACGCATGTGGGTCCATCCACTTTTGAGGCAACGACTCACAAGAGGTCATTTTCACCGCCTCTATTCTTCTCTGCGGGAGCATCCTGAGAAATTTTTTCCACTGCTGTCGCATGAGCATTTCCACATTTGATCGACTCTTGGAGACAGTGCGCCCTGGGATAACCTTTCAGGATACAAGGATGCGCAAAGCGATATCTGCAGAGGAGCGACTTCTACTCACAATACGGTATGTACTACACAACCATATTCTCTATGTTCATAATGTGTGCGCTAAAGTATGCTTTTTTGCCTTCTTGGACAAAGTTTTATGCCCTCATCTTACTCCAAATATGTTTCAACTTACACACCAGAATGTTAGCTCTAATATGTCCTGCATATCACTTAGTCATTGTGCAACCAAATATGTGTGTGTTATTCTATCTCAATTCCTACCAAGTTTGGTCGGCATGTAACTGATGTTTTTGGACTTTATGCATTCTAAACTTATCAATTTATGTTGTTCTACAGCTTCCTGTCCACTGGCCTGTCTTATGCCGCCCTGCACCATGAGTTTCTCATTGGAAGATCAACCATTTCAGGCATAGTGAGGTCTACATGTACAGAAATCTGGACAAGACTCCATCAAGTGGTCATGCCCGAGCCCAGGATGGAAGACTGGTTGAGGATATCAAGGGACTTTGAGGAGGACTGCCAGTTTCCAAATTGTATTGGGGCCCTGGATGGCAAACATATCAGGGTGCGTAAGCCGCCGAACTCTGGTTCCCAATTCTTCAATTATAAACAATACTTTTCTGTTGTATTGCTGGCTCTGGTAGACCCTCAATGCAAGTTTATAATTGTTGACATTGGGGCCTATGGAAGGACGGGAGACTCTAGAGTCTTCAATACTTCCATAATGGCTCGGCGGCTACGCACCAACCAGTTGGATCTACCACCACCACGCCAGCTACCAGGATCCCCTGAAGAATCAGTCCCTTATGTCCTTGTGGCAGATGAGGCCTTTCAGTTATCGCGCAATGTCATGAGGCCATATCCCCGGTGCAACCTTGACCACAGGTGCAGAATTTTTAACTTGCGCCTATCACGTGCTAGGCGACTGGTGGAGTGTTCCTTTGGGATTCTTTGTGCCAAATGGCGGGTACTCCAGTCTGCCATTCAGTTGAGTGAACAAAATGTGAATGAAGTTGTGAAAGCCTGTGTTGTTCTGCATATCTTTACCAGGATACATGATTGTTCCTCCTCTGATGGTGTTGTGCGTAGGCCGGAGAATGTGCGCAGGGTGAGACCACCTATGAACCCTCAACGTAGACCGCTCTCTGGCCTCAAAGTGCGTGATATTTTCACTAATTACTTTATCTCACCTGAGGGGGCAACTTCTTGGCAAGAGCATGCTGTGTCTATGTTATAATTTGTTTCTTTAAGTGTGTCTAAATATATATTACTCAACCCATTATGATTCTATGACTGTTTCATTGCATTGGTTAGTGTATGTTAGTATGTAGACAGGGTTTTTGAAAAATCACACAGAGACGTTTACTATAGTAGACAAATTTTTAGTTTTGCCTTTTTTTGGTTGCTTAAAGGCAAACATAATATTGCCATATGAACATTTTGGCAATGGGCAAAATGGCCCTTTGTGCCTTCTTAAACTTTTTTGAAAAGTAACATTACATAACATAACCCAAAAAAACATTAGGCAATAACAACATTGCTGCATGAGAATATTAAACTAGAAAGGAAAAAAATAGGTGAGCTCCATCAACAAAATTAATGCTAAAAGATAACACTCACATTTCTTCAGAATGTTTTCCAATCAAAGAAATATTCCACCATGACAGGCAAGGCTACCTCATAGCTTTCAGACAGATAATACCTGTCTGTAGAACAGAGAATATTTAACCATGCTATACTGGAAAGGATGAAAAGACAAAACTCACTTGTTAAGACATAGAGCGCGTGATATTCTGAAGGCTGGTCGCCTTGATTTGGTACTATAGATTGCTAGCAAAAAAGGTGACTACTTCACTAAGGCCAGCACGCCTTTCCTAGGCATTAGCAAGTGAGTAGTGTATTTTCATCCTTTGACTTTACAGTATAGCGCATTTAAATATTCTCTTTTGTACACACATGTAATATCTGTCTGAAAGGCATGAGGTAGCCTTGCCTGTCATGATGGATTCTTTAATATGATTGGAAAACATTGTGCAAAAATTAGAATGTTAAATTAGGTAACAAAGTTTGGTGATGGAGAACACCTGTTTTTTCCTTTGTATTTGGAGCACCAGTTAAACCGTACTGGACATCTACGGCCATCAGACTTATAAATCCTCATAGGTTGGGGAAGGGGAACGTGGAAGAGCAGCCTGTGGGTGCTGCTGGACACTGTGGCCAACATCGCCCTGTGTGGGGCCATACTGTTGCCCATGATGCTGGAATTGTCCTGCCTCCTGGGACTGTTGGGGATACTGGCCAGAGTAATGATGATGGTGAGGGGCATCTTGTTGGCTGTGGTAGGCACGTGGCTCATACCCACCAAGATAGCCAGATCGTCCCCAACCAGGTTGGGACCAGCCTCCAACACTGGGTGGGTACAAGTGGCCATATTGGTGGGGTTGGCTAGAGGCTGACATTTGTGGCTGCTGAATAGAAGGTTGGGTAGTGGGAGGAAGGGGTTGAGGTGTAGGCCCACATATTAGGGGATGTTCGGACCCTGCTTGAGCAAGCATCTGTGTGGATGGTCTCATGCGCATTAGATTTCGGGGGGAGAGCTGCCACCTCTCCAGATACTCGAATAGCTCATATGGGGTATTGGGGGGGTGCTTGCATCAAGCAGGATCTGAAAACATCCCCTAATATGGAGCCTGACCTCACGGGTAAGGGCACGGAGATAAAGGGTGAGGCTACGTGAGTAGGCCTCCTCCCCATCATCTGTAGTTACTCTTGATAAATAATTGAGCACCCCTGTGTCCACATTGGTCCTGCTCTCTTGAATAGTGATCTGGCGCCTTCTTCGTGTTCGCCGTGATGTAAGAGCACCCTGTGGGGATGCCCTGATCTGGCCAGTTGGGCTACTGCTCAAGTTGCCCGGCTCTTCCAGGATGGGTGATGGGGCAGCAGCAGACCGTCCTGGTGGTGTTGTGTGTTGGGCAGCCAATGGGTTGTCCTGTGATGCCTCATCTTCTGCCATCCTTCTTGTAGGGGGAGAAGATGGGCCAGCCACCTCATCCCCTACAGGATCTATAATGGGCTCTGCCTCTGAGGCCATTCCTCAATCCGTAAGGTTGGATTGAGTTCTGTTATGAAATAGAACAGAGGCAAAAATACATCAATATTTTTGTCCCTGTAAAGTATTTGTGTAATGTATTGGTGTAATGTGGTGTGAGGTATGTACTTACGGTCTCAGATCCAGAATTGGGGCGAGGAAGTTCAGCCGGTCATAGTATATGTACTTTCTTTTGACATATCCAGCATCCCCACTCCTGGACCGCTGCTGGCGTTCCCGGCGGAACTGGTCCTGGATGCTTCGCCAGCGTTTCATCACATCTTCCACTGCAATGTGACAGGAAATATTGTCAAAATCACATATTTGAGAGGTCACATTTTCTAACAGTAGTCTAGCCATGGGGCCTTCTGGGGTGTGCGTTCTACCCATGGTGGCATATGTAATTGGACAGATACACAGGGTCTCATTAGCTACACTTAAACTAATTTTTTTGGCTAGGAGGATGAAGAGCTTGTGGCCTAACCCCAAATTATGGCTGTGTGAAGCCACGTGTCACATCCAAATGTAACGGCCTCATGAGGCTAATAAAAGTACATGCACAGGAAGGGGGGTGCTGATTCTAGATTCATTTTTTAGCGCGCGCTAAGGTTAATGATGTTTTTATGGTTGCACTTACGAATTTTATGCTGCTCATCACGTGGTCTGTCACTAAAGTCATGGTACATCTGGCGACAGATGCGCCTCCATGACGCCTCCTTTCTTGTCCGGTTAGCATAATTTGCATCGCGTGGGTCCCATATTTCGGGACGCTCCTGCACCAGGACAATTAGCATCTCAACATTAATGTACGTGGACGCCATGCTGCTGCTGTACTCCGTGGAGGCGTACTTCCTGGATGTCTGGAGCGCTTTTTGAGCTCATTTGCATGTCTAGGCTTCCTGATGATGGATTGGCCCATTTCCTGTCACCAGCCAAAAGACCTGCGTATTGCTCGCAGGTCACACGTGTGTTCCGTGTGTAATCCGTATTTTTTGCGCACCCATAGACTTGCATTGGTGTACTACGGGCGTAGTACGCTGACAATCGCAGCATGCTGCGATTGGCACGGAGCGTAGGATACGGATGAGAAATATACGCCTGGTGCAAGTGACCCCATAGAGAATCATTTGTCCGTGTCTAATGCGTGCCTTTTGCGCCTCTCACTCGCCCGTATTCCTCGCCAGTGTGACTCCGGCCTAAGAAGTCGAAACCAGTTGTGTTCTAGTTTGAATTAAAAATAAAAATCATCCTTGAATCTAAATATCAAGTTCCATCATCATCCTTCAGGTGCGCATATTGCTGGGAAAAGCATTCACCAAGCCAAGTGTTATAGCCTATGAAAGCACTGTCCAGTGCTCTCACTAGTTCCCAGATCTTTGCAGCAAACTGAATGGAAAGAGGAATGGAGTGATCCAGGGATTGGATCTACATGCAGTATCTCAAGACACCAAATAGGTGAGTGTATTTACACTGAGTATATACAGTACCTTTGGAAACTAATTGCTACACTTAGAAGCTTGCGCTTCTCATTTTTTCTCCCTATAATCCCCTCTTGTTTCACAGTGAAGAGAATAAAAGTCCATTGGAGTTTGATGAAGGATCACTTCAATAAGAACATGAGAGAGGAGATTCGGGTTCAAAGTGGTGCTGCTACAATGCTCAGAAAATATAGATACCATCATCTACTTTTGTTTCTAAGGCCTGCACTAAGTCAGCGAACGCGCGTATGTTTTGTGTTGTCTTACTATTATATAAACACAATATAACTTTTTTTACTAATGTTTTTCATTTATTTTCCACACAGAACCTGGTACAGCACAACACAACCTGGATCATCCTCAGTTGGAGCGGCCCTTCATCGACCAGCCAATGAACAGGCCCAATCCCAATCATCCACCAGTGATAGAGCAACCAGGCTGGCTTCACAGGCTGGGGAACAAGCAGCTGGTCCATCTGGTTTTCCCCTCTCCAAGCCGTCTGCTACTGGTTTTGTTGGGTCTTCTCATCAGCAGCAGAGGGCGAGAGAGAGAGAGAGAGAGAATGAATTTCATTTTCCACCGCCAGAAAGGATTTCAGGGTTAAATCCCCGGCTGACTTATCTCCGGGCATGCGCACTGGAAAAATGCGGATCCTACAGGCAAAAAAAGTTGCAGGGTCAGTCCAGGCATGCCGGCGGACGCAAACATTTTGGCGGATCCGCAAAATAACGGATCCAACGGATGGCCATCCGTCAAGATCCGCCGGTAATGCAATTCAATGGGGAAAAAAACGGATCAGCCAAAAAAAATGGCGGATCCGTTTTTTTCAAAAACTGGCGGATTTTGACTGATGGTCAAAAACGGAAGTGTGAAAGAGGCCTAAGCTTGATCTTCCAGGATGGTCTGAAGGTGGTTTTAGAAAAACTGGATAGTGGGTTCACACAGGTGAACATACTTTTCTAGGAAGTCTACAGACGCCTTGACCTCCTGGAAGCCGACCTTCAGAGACCTGGCGCAGCATTTTTTCTTCATCAATAGAGTGGTGTGTGTCGGAAAACCTACCCCTGATCTCCAGCTGAACATGATGCAGGCCTGCCAGGCTGCTTACAACCAGGCATTCCAGCAGTCCCAATATCAGCAGCAGGCATAAACTTTGTTTCCTACAGGTCAACAAGGGTCAGCACAGCAGCAGTGGCAGAATCCTCCAGCACCTTTCCAGACATCTCAAGGACTTGGATACCCGTCTGCGCAACAACCGATGACAGCGCAAGTGACCTATCCACCACCACCGCTGGACATTAGGACTGTACCTACGGTACCCATCTACACCATGCAGCCGAGTGCAGTAGCCATGCAGCCTTCAACTTCCACCATGCAGCCGAGTGCAGCAGCCATGCAGCCTTAAACTTCCGCCATGCAGCCAAGTGCAGCAGCCATGCAGCCTTCAACTTCCACCACGCTGCCCAGTCCAGCACCACACCAGCACACTGCAACAGAGGCCACCACTCCCACTCAGCCAAGCAAGAAATGCAGAGGTACCTTCAAAAAACAAACTCCCACTAGTGACTTTGCTCAGCACAGGAAAATGAAGATCCAGAGCAAAAAAGTTGGCCAAAATTGGACCCACCACCTCCACCCTCACCTCCAAATGTGTCTCTGTTGTCAAATATGTCACTACCTTCCCTTGTGTCTCTCCCTTCCAATTTGTCTATCCCTTCCCAAGATTCTACGCCTAATGTGTTGTCTACTCCCAATGTGTCCAGTCCCATCCCTGAGCCAATTCTGCAATTTATTGCCTCCTCCCCTATAGCCACTTCATCATCGACTACAACCCAATCATCACAGCTCAACACCCCAAAGGTCCACTAAGACACAAACAAAAAGCACAGAATGACAAATGTGCAAAAATACCTTGCAATAAGACATAACAGTAGTCAGCAAGTGCTGATAAAAGGTAATAACAAACACAGGGTATTTAGTCGATACGTTTTTTTGCAAAAAAATGTATACCAAGCTGCCTCACCAACGTCAAGGTAACCCGTATTGAAGCAGTCCCTATCTAATGTATTTAATACCTGAACATATGAACTGTGTCTAAATGAGCAGGATTAAGACAGGCGCTTTCTGGTATGGGCACGTGATGCAAGACAGCTCCTTATGTGCATGTCACACAAGAGAGGGGTGGGGTCTCTCAAATCATGCATAAGCATGAAAAAAACTGGATTAAAAACACACATGTGACATGCACAATGTGAACAAGTCTGTTGGACCATGTTCACTCCACCCTGACTGAAACACAAACAAAAAGCACAGAATGACAAATGTGCAAAAATACCTTGCAATAAGACATAACAGTAGTCAGCAAGTGCTGATAAAAGGTAATAACAAACACAGGGTATTTAGTCGATATGTTTTTTTGCAAAAAAATGTATACCAAGCTGCCTCACCAACGTCAAGGTAACCCGTATTGAAGCAGTCCCTATCTAATGTATTTAATACCTGAACATATGAACTGGTCCACTAAGGTAAACTAAAATGTTAAAATGTTGTTAATGGAAAATAAACAGTTGTTTGTTGTTGGTAAATGCATTTTTTATTTTGCTTGTACAATCTCTGTGTTTTCTTTGTCTCCTTATGTGAAAACACACATGTGTGTATTGTATTGTTGAGTGAAGTAGGAGGAGTTTGGAGGTGTTTTATTAGTAGTAAAGTCAGCAAACATTAAAGGTACATTTACGTACATGCATATTAAACCATATTGTCTTGCCATGCCACACATCCAATATCCAAAACAAAGTAAGCAGCAAACTTATCCCTCATCTGGGCAACTTCCACTTAATTGGTGTTCCCAAAATGTGCCATTTAGATGCCAGCAAACCAAAGGCACACTCTACAGTTCTTCATGCCTTTGTCAGTCGGTAGTTGAAAATCTTTTTAGTGTGATAAAAGTCCCAACTCGAGTACGGTTATATGAGGTTGACACACATTTGAAAGGCCTCATCCCCAACCACAACAAATGGCATTGGCAGTCCTTCATTGTTCAGAAGAGGTCTTGGCTGTGGAAAATTGAAATTATTCCCATACAAACATTGGCCCATGTCAGAGTTTTTGAAAGTCTGTGAGTCATTTCCTCGTTCAAATGAGCCAACATCGACAGTGACAAATCAACATTCAGCCTCTGTAATCACCATGAGAATGGAAAAGTATTTTTTGTAATTGAAATACTCAGATTCACTTCCAGCAGGTTTCATAATCTGAATGTGTTTGCCATCCACAGCCCCCACAAAATTTGGAAAATTACAAATGTCCTGAAATTTTGCAGCATTTTCCAGCCACAGATCGGTTGTGGGTTGGGGAGGAAATGTTCACGCAGAAGATCACATAAAACACGGCAGGTGTCTCCAACAATCCCAGAAAGGGTGGACACTCCAATTCAAAATTGAAAATGTAGAGATGATAAGGTCTCTCCTGTAGCCAGGAATCAATCTGCCGAACAGAAAATCGGAAAGAAATAAGTACATTGCTTTTTTAAACAATAATTCTAATGACATGTGTTTGTTTTTCAAAATTATGTACCTCAGGATCACAACAGATGTTCCTCTGCAGGAATTGCTCGACGTAGTTGTGTGTCCTGCCTGGTGATGGATCCTCGAACACATTGCAGCAAGTCATCAAAGCTCTGTTCCGACATCCTTGTGTAGTCGAAAAACTTTTGCGAGTTTTTACGCAGCTCTGTGTACAACGAGTGGTAGGCACCACTGCTCTCTCGGACTTCAACAATGGGGTGCTGCCAATAGCGACCATGACATCTTCTCCGTCTTTCTCTTCTTTCTTCTTCACAAGCCACAGCAAAGGCAACAGCCATTTTCAATTGCAAATCAAGATGAATAATGAAGCTCTCCATGCTAAGATCCATCTTGCAGCTGGATACAGCAGCAAAAGACAAGGATTTCATCAGTGCAGTGTGTCTATATATAGAAATCCCATGAGACACGCCCATTGGGTGTATGGTGTCAAGGACACTATACTGGAAAAGCATTGGAAATATCAAACGCATGCGCAGAAAATACTCAAACACATGCAAAATGCATGCAAACGCATGCACACGCAGCGTTTTTTGGCGCCATGCATAAGATGATGGGATTAAAAACGCTGCGTAATCATGCGTTTGCATGCGTTTTTGCATGCATTTGCCCATGCAGATGATACGCTGTGCACAGAAACGCTAATGTGAACTTAGCCTAAGGGAGAGGTTGAGGTCACAGGTGGTGGCACTAGAGGAGGTGGAGGAGCCAGAAGCAGTAGAGTGTTAGATACAGATCTGGTCCCGCAAGCCTTGGGGATTCAAAGACATAAGGAGCAGCCCCTTGACTCCCTGCCCTTACAGCCACCAGAATTACCCAGGGCTCAATCAGTGAGATTTAACTCCACTGCCCATGTTTACTTGTCCAGGTGTCAGTGGTGAAATGCACCCTGGCAGACATAGATTTTTTCAGGGAATGGGTGATGTTGTATGCAACATGGTGGTGTAGCACTGGCACAGCTTTCCAAGAGTAGTAATGGCGACTGGGCAATTGGTACTGGGGGACTGTGATGGCCATCAACTTTCTGAAACTGTCTGTATCCATCAGGCAAAAAGGCAGCTTTTCTGTGGCCAACAGATTGGACATAGTGGAGTTCAAGCTCTTAGCTTTGGCATGTATAAGAGGAAATATTCTTTTACATTGCCAAAACTTCAGGACCGAGGGCTGGCTGCTGTGCTAAGAAATGGTGTAGAACAGACAGCAGGACAAACTGCTGGACTGTGAGTGTAACAATTAGGCCGGGATCACACTACCGTGTGTAATGCGAGAAACTCGCACGAGTCTCTCGCATCAACACCCGGCGCTGCTGCCGGCACTCAGGATCGGAGCTGCAGCTGCATGTATTTCTACACCGGTTGTTGATGCGAGATACCCCTGTGAGTTTCTCGCATCACACATGGTAGTGTGATCCTGGCCTTATATGGGTACTACGGAATCTGATTCAGGACCAGGTCTTTAAGGATATCTTTCATGTAACAGAGTAATCTTTTGAGGAGCACAGATATTACTCACTGGCTCCCAAGAGTCTCAGATGGATATCCTTGCCACCTAATGAAGTATTGTAGCTGATTCCTGCGGATTCTAGAGTCCAGAATTTTCTTTACAACAAATTGTTCTTGTCCGTCCACCAACACAGGCTGATGAGGAGGCGTAATATGACCCTGAAAAATATTTGGAGACATTGGTTTTCATAGGGAGACATGAAACACAGGATGTACCTTCAAGGTCCTTCTTGGTAATTTCAAATGACAGCCAACAGAACTCAGAATCCCAGAGATCTTTAACGGGCCGATGAATTTTTGTCCCAGTTTATGTGATGGAACGTTGAATCTCAAGTTTTTTGTGGATAACGACACCAAATCACTTACCTTGAACATAGGTGCAGGCCTCCGAAACCTATCGGCAGATCTTTTACATCTCTCCTGTGCAGTAGATAATGACTCCTTCAGGGTTTCCAGATTCAGTCTCATTGTTGCCAACCTCTCATGAACTGCAGGCACCGTTGCATCGATCGGGGATCTGGGAAGAACACTCGGATGATAATCCAGGTTGGCAAAGAAGGGTGTTACCTTAGTAGATGAAATCTGATAGTTGTTTTAACAAAACTCCAACCAGTCATCCTGTGAATAGCTGATAGAGCATCTAAGATACTATTCCAGAGTCTGATTAGCCCACTGCGTCTGTTCATTAGTCTGAGGATGATAAGCAGAAGACATTAACACCAAGTGCAGAACAATTCCTTCGAGAACATGGATGTAAACTGCACTCCCCGATCTGAAATGATTTAGTCCAGAACTCCATGGAGCCGGAACACATTCTGGATGAACCAAATCTACTGTCTCCTTGGCTGAGGGAAGACCAGTACAAAGGATTAATTGGGCAGCCTTAGTAAGGTGATCTATTACCACCTGAATTGAATTCTTTCCCCTAGAGTTGGCAATTCTACTATAAAGTCCATAGAAATAGACCCCCAAGGGCGAGAGGGGATGGGTAGTGGTTGTAGCAATCCAGTAGGTGATACACAAGGAGTTTTAAAGCGTGCACACATCTCACAAGAGAGAACGTAGCTCTTCACATCTTTCAGACAGGTAGGCCACCAAAAGAAATTTTTCAGGTATTCTTGTGTCTTCTGTACCCCCGATGAACAGGCAACCTGGAGTCATGGACAAACTTGAGTATCAGCAGTTTTACGGCCTCCGGAATGTATAAACATTGATCCCAGACCCATATACCGTTTTTGAGAACTAAGTTCACATCAGCAGTTAGTTTGGCGAGAAATGGGTCTGCATCATAGGCCTCCTTAATGGTCTTCCATAAGTCCTTATTCTGAATGACTCTGACAAAGTTGGCATCAGAAAAGATGGTCTTAGACGGAGGCCCAGGTACAGAATCCATGGCATGGATTCGGGACAAGGCATCCACTTTCCCATTACGTGAACCTTGGCGGTACAAAATGACAAAATTAAATTGGTTCAAAAATAGACTCCAAGGAGTCTGCCATAGAGAAAGACATCTAGCAGATCTAAGAAATTCCAGATTAAGATGATTCATGAGCACAATAACTTGTTGTGCTGCCCCCTGCAGATGGTGCCGCCATTCCTTAAATGCAGCGATAATGGCTAGAAGCTCTTTATCTCCAACATCATAGTTCTTCTCTGCAGCGAAAAGTACATGGATGTAACAGACCCTTTTATCCTGTTCTCTGTGAAAACATGGCCTCCAGATCACAGTTCAAAGCATCCACTTCCACAATGAAAGGATGTGCTGGGTTAGGGTGAATCAATGCAGGTGCAGAAGTAAACTGGGAATTAAGACAATAAAAAGTTCCTGAACCTGTGAGGACCACAAGAACGTCTTTTCCTTCTTAGTTAGCTGTGTAATGGGTCTAACAATTTCAGAGAAATTACGAATAAATCATCAATAAAAGTTTGAGATTCCTATGAAACGCTGTACCTCCTTGACTTTTTTAGGTGCGAGCCAATCAAGAATAGCCTGGATTTTACTTGCCTCCATGTTAAGCCCCTGTGACAAGATGACATACCCCAGAAATTGAATCTCTGTGCGATGGAACTCACATTTCTCAGGCTTAATGTAGAGATTATTCTTTTTCTAACAGATCTCTAAAAATATCATTAGCCAGGTGTTGGAAGGTTGCCAGAGCATTGCAGAGACCAAAAGGCATCACAAGATTTTCAAAATGCTCATACCGACATCTAAATGTCATCTTCCATTCATCTACAGAGTGGAACCGAATCAAATTATACGCTCCTTCATGATCCAACTTGGAGAAGAACTTAGCATGTCGTACTCTTTCCAGCAGTTCAGGAATCAATGGTAAAGGGTAGGGATTCCGGATTGTTACCTTATTGAGCTCCCGATAATCAATAGAAGGTCTAAGAGTTCCATCTTTCTTTTTTACGAAAAAGATGGGTACTCCAGCCGGTGATGAGGAGGGACGAATGAAACCATTAGCCAAATTCTCCTCAATGTGTTCCTTCAAAGCCTGCAGCTCCGGACTACTAGTGGTTAGACATTCTTGAATGGAATATCTGCCCCCGGAAGCAGTTCAATGGGACAATCATAAGGTCTGTGAGCAGGAAGCTGGTCTGCCATCTTCTTTTCACAAATAGCCAAGAATTCATTATAAATAGGTAACAAAGATTCCTCAGTGGTACATTCTGTATCCCGAGAACTTGCCTGGCTTGTCACTGGTGTTTCCCTTAATGGGAAAGTGATTTCCATGGTCTCCCAGTTGATAATAGGCTTCTGCAACTGCAGCCATGGAATTCCTAAAAATAAAGGGAAATGTGGTGAGGAAATCAGCATAAAGGATAACATTTCCTGATGGTTTGGTTCAATGAAAACTTCCAGAGGTACAGTTTCCTGATCTACTGGTCCAGAAACTAGAGGGGAACATCCACCATTTCCATAGTTACTGGGGTGATTCTCTGCTGAGTCTGTATGCTACATTCCTTGGCAAAGGTTAAGTCCATAAAATTACCTCCTGCCCCTGAATCCACCATGGCTGCACAGGGAATCCATTGTCCCTACAACCGGATCTTAATAGGAACTTAATAGGAAGGGAGCAATGTGTCTCTTTATTCCTGTGCTTTAGGAGAAGCAGTCACAGACAGAGAATGAAAGATGTCATTTGCAGAAAAACTAGACTCAGACGTAACAGATTCAACATCCTGATTCTCAAATTCCCCTACCGTGGCCAGTACCTTGCGAGGTCACTTGGGACAGTTGATAATAATGTAATCTGACTGACGGCAGTAAAAACACAGACTTTCCAGAAAACGATGCTCCCTGTGCGCGTTACTCTCACGCTGCTCTAATACATCCACCTGCATGGGAACTGGTTCAGCCTTCCAAGAGGATTTGCCTGTATGTTCTTTAGAAGAAAGGGAAGAGTTAGTGACTTGATTAGAGGCTACAAATCTCTCCTGTCTACACTCAGTAATTTGTATTTCAATGCGTACACAATGCTGTTTAAAAACTCATCTTTCATCACACTAGACTATCCCCCTCTTATAAATGGGTTCTTGGGCGTATCAGTCCCAAATCGTATCCACCGCCAGCCGTCTAAACTCAGTAGCGTATTCAATGACAGAACACTTACCTTGACGTAATGATAACAAGGCGGTCTGGGTATGTGCACACGTAGTTTTTAGTCTCTGCGGATTTTGTAGAGAAAACCGCAGGAAATCCGCAGGACAAAGTGCTGCGGTTTTTCTGCGGTTTATCTGCGGATTATCTGCGTTTTTTCTGCGGTTTTGCCCTGCGGTTTTACACCTCATAATGGATGAGGTGTAAAACCGCAGCGTTTCTGCACCAAACAACTGACATGCTGCGGATTGAAAACCGCAGCAAAACCGCGCGGAAAAAAACGCAGCATGTGCACAGCTTTTTTTTATTTCCATAGGAGATAAAGGTACTGTACAACGCAGCAAAATCTGCTGCGTTTCTGCAGAGCCAAAAACGCTGCGGAAACGCAGCAGAATCCGCAGCGTGTGCACATACCCTTAGCTGTAGTGCGGCGATTGGATCATCAAACATCATAGACATTGCAGCAAGAAAATCGTGAAGGTTATTCAAATGAGGGTCACGAGTCTCCATAAGCAGATTTGCCCACACAAGAGCTTGGGAAGTAGGTAAAATGATTATACACAAAACCTTGGATCGATCAGTAAGGAAATGGGCGGCATGCACATCAAAATACAAAAAAAGCATTGATTTACAAATCCATGAAACTTGTAGCGGTCTCCTCTGAACCTAAATGGTGGTAACTTGGGAGGGCTAGTTGGCAGTGGCTGCCCCGGGGGTGGAAGTGCCCATGCTGTTATGTGATTACTTAAATCCTGAAGAGCCTGTCCAAAATGGGCCTCCCAATTAGCAACCTTGTTTTGCAGAGCCTCTATGTCCCCCTGTAAAGAGTGGATCACAGAGAACAACTGATCCAACTTTGTCTCAGTCGACTTTATCCCAGCAGATTCCTTAATTGGCCTGAGTATCCTGTAACAATTATATGGGTACTACAAAATCTGATTGCATGGGATAATACAAAACTAAGATCAAAGTTGATGCAAATGAGTATATTAACAAGAGAAACAAAACTAAAAGAGCACTTCCTGAAATAATAATGAAAACACAGCACAATATAGAATGATGCAAGTAAAGCAAAACTAACAGAGCACATCCTGCAACAGTAACGAATTCACAGCACAATATGGATATATCCAGTGTAACTGTAGAGTTGGGCGCGACCGCTAATATGAACCAGTCCAACAGTAATATGACGCAGGTGTGCAAAAGGCACTAAATGTGGGAGTCCAGCACTAAGTATGAGAGTAAGCACACCACGTTTAATAAGGAAGTCTATCTATATTATGAATGAGAATGCACACAGCACTAAAGTGTAGAAGTTCAGCAATCATATGGGTGGAAATGCACATGGCACTTAAATGTAGAAGACCAGCATTATAAGGGAGTGGCATTAACAGGAGAAGGTCATTATATGCACGTTTTTGGGCTGAGTCCCACACAAGTCCAGCACCGCAGCCCAACAAACACAGGTCTAGAGGAGATGTCACTGTTGCACTGATCCACTCCTGCCTGGACTACTCCAACGCTCTATTAATTGGCCTCCCCGTTACTCAATTTTCCCCTCTCCAGTCCATACTTAATGCAGCAGCCAGGGTCATCCATCTGGCTAATCGGTACTCAGATATGTCCGCTCTTTGCCAGTTGTTACACTGGCTGCCCATTCATTATAGGATCCAATTCAAAGTACTTGTTCTCACTCACAAAGCTCTCCACAGTGCGGCACCCCCCTACATATCCTCCCTCATTTCTGTCTATCGGCCTAACCGACTGCTGCACTCAGTGAAGTGCAGGCAGAGAAACTATGGTGGAATAAGAGAAATATGTTATGATATGTGACAAAAAACAGCAGGCATGTCTACTTCCGTAAAAGCTGATGGGCTCTCACGCACCCCGACTGTCGGGGTAATCAATTCGAGTTTCTTTGGCTGGAGACCCATGTGAGAAGACTTGGCACGGTGACGTTGGGACAGCCTGTGGTTGGTGAGGCCTGCTAGTCAGCATTTTAGCATAGTGAGATTCCCACAATAAGGCATGTTGATCACGAATGTGCTGGTTCATGCATGTAGTTGTCAAATTATTGTAATTCTTGCTTTTACTAAGTTTTTTTGCAAATTTGGAAGATAATGTGAGTTGAGTCATCCTTTGCAGTCTCAAAAAAGGCTGAGGATGCAGTGCTTGTCGTGGTTGCATCATTTTGTTTCTGTGTAGGAAGCCGCAATGTAACTTCCTCATCTTCCTAGTCCTCCACCTCCTCTGCTGAGCTACTGAGCTGCATACCTCTGGATTCACACCAAGAGGGAAATACAACTTCATTGTCATTCTCTCTGTTCTCATACTCCTCACCCTGAGAATCAGCCTCCTCTTCTTCCTGCCCTGACACCACAGCACAGTCCACGTGTGCTTCTGGTATGTGAGTCTCATCAGGATCACCTCCACCCCTGGCGGTTAGCATCTGGTGATGAAGGTTTGGATTCTGCTCGGACCCTACTTCATCCAGCCTCAGATCCAAGATGAAAATATTTTGGGCAGCGGTGCAGATTCTTTCCTCCTCTGGACTCTGTGATTCTTCTGAGGAGATCTCTGATACCTGTGGAATACAATGTGTGAAGAGCTCTGCAGAATGGCCCATCTGTGAATCCCCTCAGTCAGTTGGGCGTTTGGAAATTTGTGGCATGGGGGGAAACAAGGGTGATTGGGGTACCACCTCTGAGAATTGTACTGTGTTTGATGTTATGGTGGAGGAAGGGAAGGCCAGTCCACTTGATGCAGTGCTTGCCATCCACTGGAGCACATGCTCTTTCTGAGCCTCACCTACAAGGTGCACCAATGTGTGGCTGCCAAAGAAAGGGATCGAGTAGCCCGTCCAGTGACAGATGTTGCCATGGTCTTTGGATAGGACGAGACAGGGTTTGTTCAGTTGAGCTTTCATTAACATTAACACCAAACCCACATACACGCCAACTGCCAATCCTGATTCCCCTTTCTACTACAACCTCGCTTTTTCTCTCTAATGTTGTATATACCCTTCCCATCTTTTAACCTGCTACTTAACAACATTAGGTCCACACCTGTCAGTCACCTGTCACTAAATTAACAATCACTATTTATATTCTTAGATAGTGTGCCTGAATAACACTCTTATACCCAAGGATCAGATGCGCAAATGTGACCTCCTGATTGCTCACTGCAACACAGTTTTATTACAAACTATTTGGATTAGCAAATAGGGCCTCCTGGCTACACTCCAATTTTAGATTTTTAAGTAGAAATCTGGCTTTTTGATTTTTCACTAAAACAGTTTTATCACAAACAATTTGGATTACCAAATTGAGCCTCCTGGTTGCACCCCAATATTAGGGTTAACAATTTTTAGGTGGAAATCTGGCCTTCTGATTTCTCACTGAAACACAGTTTAATCACAAATTATTTGGATTAGCAAATTGGGCCTCCTGGTTGCACCCCAATATTAGGCCTAGTGATTTTTAAGTGGAAAGCTGGCCTTCTGATTTCTCACTGAAACACAGTTTCATCACAAACAATTTGGATTAGCAATTTGACCCTCCAAACTGCACACCAATATAAGGACTAACAATTTTTAAGTGGAAATCTGGCCTTTTGATTTCTAACTGAAGCACAGATATATTCACAAATGATTTGGATTAGCAAATTGGGCCTCCTGGCTGCTTCCCAATAGTAGGGCTAATGATTTTTAAGTGGTAATCTAGCCTTCTGATATCACATTTAAACACAGTCTTATCATAAACAATTTTGGATTAGCAAATTGGGCCTCTTGGTTGCACCCCAATATTAGGGTTAACAATTTTTAAGTGAAAATCTGACCTTTTGATTTCTCATTGAAACACAGTTTTGTCACAAACTATTTGGAGTACCATATTGGGCCTCTTGAACCTCTTGATTTTGTACTTACATACAATTATTTTCTCTTTGACGGCAAAGGAGGAACTGCTCCTCTACATCATCCTTCTAAACCAGTGTTTCTCAACTCCAGTCCTCAAGACCCACCAACAGGTCATGTTTTCAGGATTTCCTTAGTATTGCACAGGTGATGGAATTAATGCTTGAGCAGGTGTTGAAATCACCTGTGCAATGCTAAGGATATCCTGAAAACTTGACCTGTTGGTGGGTCTTGAGGACTGGAGTTGAGAAACACTGTTCTAAACCAAGGAACAAGAACTTAGGGATAGGTTTTTGGATAGGGGCTACCCAAAAGATGTCCTTCAGGAAGCGTTCAAACAAGCAGAATTACGGCCAAGAACTAGTCTTTTACAACCGACAGTAAAAAACAACCAGGACTTTCTCCTGAGACTAATAGGTAATTTTGATGACTGCTCCAAGGAAGTTAGAGATATCATGAGTATACACTGGGATATTCTTTTGGCAGATGCGGACATAAGGGAGTTTTTACCAGCTACACCTGCCATCACCTTTAGAAGACATAGGTCTATAGGTGATCAATTTGTGCACAGCACTTATGCCCCTCACAAAAAGAATAGAAAGTAGAGGAAAAATCCAGCATGGAATCATGTAAGTAAAATGTCCAATTTTATTGAAGAAATAAATCACATCAGCAAAAACATGGTAAGTGTGGTTCTGGACACAATGGATACAACCGACGCATTTCAGCTTCGATGAGCCTTATTCATGGTTGCTTAGAGTGGCACTTTTTTGGACAGGAGGCAGCTCGGTACCTTTAGATGCAGGTGGTGCTCCCTCTGTAGATTTATAGAAGTTGGGGTACAATTTACCAGCATAAGCACTGGTAAATCCATTTTCCAAATTGCAAAACCAGTGATGCCATCTATCTCTTTCAATGCACCTTTCCCCTAAATTATGTCAGTAAAATGAAAAGAGAATTTAGGAGATGGATTGGGGTTCACATAGGTGATATCAGACACGCTAGAGAAACTCTCATTTCAAGACATATTCGGGAGGTGCACCAGGGTGATCTCAATTCCTTCTCTTTTTGTGCTATTGACTTGATTGCCCCCTCTATCAGGGGAGGCAACCTGGACAAAAAGATTCTTCAAAAATAACTTAGATGGATTCATAGGCTCAATATGGTCTCTCTTAGTAGTTTAAATGAGCAGATGTATTTTGGTTGTAACATTTAATGCCTTCATTCGTCTACCCCCTTGCCCTATGAATTGTTTTTCCTTGATATAAGTTTACCTGTAGTATTCATTGACCACAATGGGTCATGTTACTATTATCATGCCTTTCTTTATATAAAGATTATTCTATCTTTTAGATGCCACACCTCCATATGTATTTGGCCCTCTGATCCATTATTATCAACAAAATAAATCATGTTTATTGCATATTTCATTTAGGGTTGGTTGCTTTTAAAATTTTAGCTATGCAACATCTTGGCAGTTATCTCACCTTCTTTGTGGGGTTGCACGGCTATGCCATCTACATGCGCGGCCTTCTGAAACGTAGATGACACTTATTTTAATGCGCATGCACTGCCTGTTGGAACGCGGGTGAATAGTGCGCTTGTCTAACTCACCCCCGGATGGTGAGCCTCTGATGAGTTGAGCGGAAGCGTTGCACCTTACATCTAGCTCCGATCCACAATGTAGGCGGTAATACGAGCCTCACTACCACTACTACTCATCGCTTTGGTATGCAAGTGGAGCACATGACTTCTCTCTCCTCGGAAGTGCATGAATCTGTACATTATAGACGGCTACGGTGGTTATAAAACACATCTTGATACACACGCTGATCAACACAGGTGATTTGGGTCATTTCCTGTTAGGAGAATATATAACATACATCAATGGTCATGCTGCCCAGGCACTGCATCAAAAGGAGATTCTTCCTGTGTGCTAAGGACTTTATCGCTAACCATTATTATTGACAGCTAAGCAGTCCTTCTAACATCTATACATTCTAATATGTTACTCCTGATGGACGTCTGTGGGGGGGAAACGCGTTGAGTTTATAGATTACATATAGTGTTTTTCTTTTCTAAAGTGAACTGACTGTGTACTCATTTCCCTGCTCACTTATCTGCTAATGTAGTTGATACTAGACTTTTGTGGTACTTGGGATACATGACTTTTGAAAATAACACATTAGTCATACCAAGATTGTGTCTGTTATCTTGAATAGTTGTCTCTGAATTATTTATAAAGGCTTTTTAAAATATTTACAACACCAACACCACTGCCTGAATCAAGTAAGCCTATCATTTTGATATAAATATTATGTATGTGCATTTTCCACATCAAATGCATGAGCTCTTATGGGAAAGATGCCTAAAGTCATAATATGTTTTTTACTGAAGCTGTTGTGGTAGCATACTGTATGCCCGATTTTATTCATTTTTCCTTATTGTTATACCTTAAAGTACTTAATCACCTCCTAGGTTATATAGTTTACGACATAACTTCCACACCAGGTCTAAAAGGGATAGCTGTCGAGGACCGGGGACGCCAATTTCATTCTACGCTATATAGGGGTGCCAACCTCCGCTGGTAGGTAGATGCACCATAGGGAGAGTTTATATTTATTTTTACTTTTGCCTCCCTTTATTATATCCACAGTCATTTCTCCTTTCTCCCCACTAGGTTGACTAACATTTAGCTCCTGAAAATCCTCAGAGTTATACCAGATTTAAAATCTTTGTCAGCAACATAACCTTAAACATGTTATCCAATTAGTAGCTTTCGCATCCTCTCCCAATCAGGGTCAGGTAGGGTTAAGGCCCCTTTACATTTAGCGATGCACCAGCGATCCCGACCACGATACGACCCGGTCAGGATCGCTGTTGCATCGCTAAATGATCGCTAGTGAGCTGCCACACAGGCAGATCTCACAGCGATGCAGCAGCGATACAGCGGTCATTACTTACCTTTCAGACGAGGCGATCCTGACGTCCTCCTGTCCGCGTCCAAGCGTCGCTCGTCGGCGCCAGCAGGAAGACCAGCAGGAAGCGCCCGACGAGAAATGGAGCTGCGCGATCAGCGACAGACAGCGGGGAAGCCAGTCGGAGGTAAGTATCACACATAGCGAGATCGCTGCTGCGTCACCAAATCGGTGATGCTTTAGCGATATTGCTAGCGATATGGCTATGTGTAAAACCCCCTTTAGAAAGGTAAGCCGACATTGAGCGGGGGCACAATATGGGCAGGAATAGGGTGCCAACCTCTGCTGATAGGTAGGGCCATAGAGTAATACAGCAGGGGTAGGCATCCCCCCTCCCCCGGCTCTTCTATCTAGTGTCTCTTACACTTAATTTGGTGGTGGTATTTTACAGTATGTATTTCACTCTTTGTATTTGTGGTATTTTTAAGACTATTAACCCCTTCCTGACATCAGATGTACTATCCCGTCCATGAGACCCGGGCCCCTATGCCCATGGACGGGATAGTACGTCTCAGCGATCAGCGGCGCCCACGTGGTGAGCGCCACTGATCGTAGCCGGGTGTCAGCTAATTATCACAGCTGACACCTGGCACAATGTGTCAGGGGCGGTCACGGACCGCCCCGACACGTTAACCCCTTGCACACCGTGATCAAACATGATAGCGGTGCACCGGGGGGTAAAAGGGAAGCATCGGCAGGGAGGGGGCTCCCTCCGTGCTTCCCTGAGCCCCCCACGGCAGCACAAAGTGCAGCGCTGCTGCGGGGGGCTTCTTCCCTGCAGGCCCCCGAATCCAAGATAGCGACGGGGGCCTTCGGGGGGGTGCAGGGAGCTGGCTTCCTCAGTGCCTGCAAAGCTCAGGCATGAGGAAGTCTGCAGCAGTGCCTGTGACAGATCGCAGGCAAAAACTGTCCCATTAGTTAACCCCTTTAGCGAACCTCTTAAAAAATAAAAAACGAAGCAAAAAATAATGATTTATTATCATACCGCCAAACAAAAAGTGCAATAACGCGCGATCAAAAAGACGCATATAAATATCCATGGTACTGCTGAAAACATCATCTTGTCCCGCAAAAAACGAGCTGCCACACAGCATCATCAGAGAAAAAATAAAAAAGTTATAGCTAGCAGAATAAAGTGATGCAAAAATAATTATTTTGTATATAAAATAGTTTTCATTGCATAAAACCGACAAAACATAAAAAAAGACCTAAATGAGGTATCGCTGTAACCATACTGACCCGAAGAATAAAACCGCTTTATCAATTTTACCGCACGCGGAGCGGTGTAAACGCACCCCCCCAAAAGAAATTCATGAAACGCTGGTTTTTGTTCATTCTGCGTCCCAAAAATCGGAATAAAAAGCGATCAAAAAAGTCACGTGCCCGAAAATGGTACCAATAAAAACGACAACTCGTCCCACAAAAAATAAGACCTCACAGCACTCGGTGGGTCAAAATACGGAAAAATTATAGCTCTCAATATGTGGTGATGCAAAAACTATTTTTACAATAAAAAGCGTCTTTTAACGTATGACAGCTGCCAAACATAAAAACCCACCATAAATAGTAAATCAAACCCCCCGTTATCACCCCCTTAGTAAGGGAAAAATAATAAAATTAAAAGAAAATGTATTTATTTCCATTTTCCCATTAGGGTTAGGGTTAGGGCTAGGGCTAGGGCCAGGGCTAGGGTTAGGGCTAGGGCTAGGGTTAGGGCTAGGGTTAGGGCTGAGATTAGGGTTAGGGGTGTCAGGTGCTCTCCAAATGCAACATGGCATCTGATCTCAATTCCAGCCAATTCTGAGTTGAAAAAGTCAAATGGTGCTCCTTCCCTTCCAAGCTCTGCCATGCGCCCAAACAGTGTTTTACCCCCACATGTAGGGTATCGGCCTACTCAGGACAAATTGCAAAACAACTTTTGGGGTCCAATTTCTCCTGTTACCCTTAGGAAAATATAAAATTGGGGGCAAAAATATAATTTTTGTGGAAAAAAATGATTTTTTTATTTTCATGCTCGGCGTTATAAACTTCTGTGAAGCACTTGGGGGTTCAAAGTGCTCACCACACATCTAAATAAGTTCCATGGGGGGTCTAGTGTTCAAAATGTGGTCACTTGTGGGGAGTTTCAATAGTTTAGGTACATCAGGGGCTCTCCAAACGCACATGACACCGACAGACCATTCCATCAAGGTCTGCATTCCAAAACGTCACTACTTCCCTTCCGAGCCTCGACGTGTGCCCATACAATAGATTTCTCCCACATATGGGGTATCAGTGTACTCAGGACAAATTGGACAACAACTTTTGGGGTCCAATTTCTCCTGTTACCCTTGGGAAAATAAGAAAATTGGGGACTAATTGATCATGTTTGTGGAAAAAATACGATTTTTTTATTTTCATGCCCCGGCATTATAAACTTCTGTGAAGCCCTTGGGGGTGCTCACCACACATCTAGATAAGTTCCTTAGGGGGTCTAGTTTCCAAAATAGGGTAATTTGTGGGGGGTTTCCACTGTTTAGGTACATTAGGGGCTCTCCAAAGGCAACATGACACCCGCAGACCATTCTATCAAAGTCTGCATTCGAAAACGTCACTGCTTCCCTTCCGAGCCCCGACGTGTGCCCATACAGTAGTTTTCTCCCACATATGGGGTGTCAGCATACTCAGGACAAATTGGACAACTTTTGGGGTTCAATTTCTCCTGTTACTCTTGGGAAAATAGAAAAAATTGGTGACTAAAAGATCATGTTTGTGGAAAAAATACGATTTTTTTATTTTCACGCCCGGGCGTTATAAACTTCTGTGAAGCATTGGAGGGGTCAAAGTGCTCACCACACATCTAGATAAGTTCCTTGGGGGGTCTGGTTTCCAAAATGGTGTCATTTGTGGGGGGTTTCCACTGTTTTGGTACATCAGGGGCGACATGGCGACATCATCGCGACATGGTGTCCGATCTCAATTCCAGCCAAAAACGTCAAATGGCGCTGCTTCCCTTCCGAGCTCTGCCATGCGCCCAAATAGTGGTTTACCTCCACATGTGGGGTATCAGCGTACTCAGGACAAATTGAACAATAACTTATAGGCTCCTGTTATCCTTGGGAAAATAAAATTTGGGGGTGAAAAGATCATTTTTGTGGAAAAAATATGATTTTTTAATTGTACTGCTGTACGTTATAAACTTCTGTGAAGCCCTTGTGGGTTCAAAGTTCTCACCACATATCTAAATAAGTTCCTTGGGGGGTCTAGTTTCCAAAATGGGGTCACTTGTGGGGGGTTTCCACTGTTTAGGTACATCAGGGGCTCTCCAAACGTGACATGGTGTCCAATCTGAATTCCAGCCAATTTTGCATTGAAAATGTCAAACGGCGCTCCTTCCCTTCTGAGCTCTGCCATGCGCCGAAACAGTGGTTCCCCCCCACATATCAGGTATCAGCGTACTCAGGACAAATTGCACAATAACTTTTGCAGTCCAATTTCTACTGTTACCCTTGGTAAAATAAAAAAAATTGAACCTAAAGTATTTTTTTTGTGAAAAAAAGTTAAATGTTCTTTTTTTAAAATATTCAAAAAATTCCTGTGACGCACTTAAAGGGTTAATAAACTTCTTGAATGTGGTTTTGAGCACCTTAAGGGGTGCAGTTTTTAGAATGGTGTCACTTTTGGGTATTTTCTATCATACAGACCCCTCAAAGTGGCTTCAAATGTGATGTGGTCTGTAAAAATAAAATGGTGTTGCAAAAATGAGAAATCACTGGTCAATTTTTAACCGTTATAACTTCCTAACAAAAAAAAATTTTGGTTCCAAAATTGTGCTGATGTAAAGTAAACATGTGGGAAATGTTACTTATCAAGTTTTTTGTGTGCCGTATCTCTGTGATTTAAGGGCATAAAAATTCAAAGTTGGAAAACTGCAAAATGTTCAAAATTTTAGCCAAATTTCCATTTTTTTCACAAATAAACAAGTTTTTTTGAATGAAATTTTACCACTATCATGAAGTACAATATGTCACGAGAAAACAGTATCAGAATCACTGGGATCCATGGAAGCATTTCAAAGTTATTGCCTCATAAAGGGACAGTGGTCAGAATTGTAAAAATTGGCCAGGTCATGAACGTGCAAACCACCCTTGGGGGTGAAGGGGTTAAATAAAAGTTATATTTTGTATGATAATATTAAATTGAAAATCTGGCCTTCTGATTTCTCACTGAAACACAGTTTTATCACAAATTATTTGGATTAGCAAACTGGGCCTCCTGGTTGCACCCCAATATTAGGCCTAACAATTATTAAGTTGAAATTTGTCCTTCTGATAACTCACTGAAATGCAGTTTTATCACAAACAATTTGGAGTAGCAAAGTGTGCCTCTTGAGACTGCAGCAGAGGTTTAGCACAATCTAGTTAGATACTGGATGATCGATTTCACATGGGACAAGGTCCTAGTTAGGTAACTGACAAGTTCAATTTCAGCAGCAGCAATATCAGGAGCTGGCCTATCTGCCGATCGACACGGATAAAATGGCACCAGCAAAACAAGATGAAGTATGATGGGCAGGGCGACGGGGGACTTGTTTGCGGAGGGCAGGAGTTGTGTCTGGGTCAGAGGAGCTGCGGAGTGTTTTTTCCTTCATTTTTTCCCCTTTAATAACTTGATGTGTGAACATTACAGCAGCCAATCAGGGCACAGAAACCATCCACAACATCATGACACAAAGCCTTCTGTGATTGACTGCCACAGTCACATGTCTCTATCCATATAAAAAGTGGGCATCTTGTTTTGCTGGCACCATTTTATCCGTGTCGATGAGCATAGAGGCCAGACCTCCCCACCCCCACTGGATGCCCCAGAGGACGTGCATATCATTAACTCAAAACTGAAAATAAAGATGAAAAAACAACCACAACATGGATTTCATCTCCCAAGGTATCATTTTAATCAGTATAACGGTGCCAAACTGACACTGTCCTTCTGACAGGTTCCTTTTAAAAGATACGACAAAGCTTTATGGGATCCTCAAACAAAAATATGAAAAAATATATGTATGAAAAGTGATTTCAGAATGGTGTCCTTGACAATATAAAAATACTCATCAGTTGTTATACTTTTTGTGTGTATTTCAAAAACAAAGAAAAAAAGATTGATTAGATGTAGTATTAAGATGTTAGAAATCATGATGACATTTAGAAATGTCAAACTAAAGTTGCCATCATCAAATCTGACATTTCAAATGCTATTATGCACAGTTTCTACTCTGCCACCACATGGTGAGTTTTTATTTGGTCAGCCTTTTAAATGATCACAGATGGCATCCAAATCAACTGCATAAGACAACCAAATCCCATCCTATAAATCACTGTTTTCTTTTCAGTCATTTACTAAAAAGAAAAAGAATAATAAATTATAAAGAAATACAAATATTCTAGAAAACATAAAACTCTTGTTCAGAATGGAAAATTACCTACTACTATTAGTATTCACAGCACTTAGAATTATTTTATGACTTTCTGTATATTAACATGACATCAGAATAATTATAAACGCAATGCTTCAAACTTGTAGGCAAGGTATCATAATTTGTACTTGTTTTTCAATCGTTAAACACTTAATTTTAAATAAAATATAAAATTTGATGTATTAAAAATTATTTTTTATACATTTTTTCCTCATCCACTGGGGGCTGCCATTTTTATTCGCTGGTGTGTAATTTCAGAGCATGACATTTACACAATGCAAATATGGCAGCCATAGGCCAAAGGAGACTGTGGTCAGACACCAACCTCACCTTTTATACTGTGGCTATGTCTGTGAATTGTGCACGTGCTCAGCATCTGTGAGAGGAACCTGGTGTCATTTTATTGTAGACCTTCCAACTGACACTACTTACAGCAGTGACCTGCAACCTGAGGTCCAGGTACCAGGGCAGCAGCAGTGACAGCAAATATGGGAGGTATTGAAGCATTGATCAGAATAAATCTACAGCCTAAGGCCGGAGTCAGACGCAACGTATAAAAAATCAGTCCGATTTTGTCTGCAGATAATCGCACAAATGTTCTCCGTATGATGATTTGTATGTAATCCGTTTTCAATGCGATGATGCATATTTCCTTGCATCTAAGTATCCATGTGTCATCCGTATGGCATCCGTATGGCGTGATTTTGTCGCACACTTGCAAAATAAGTAAATTATGGATCCATGGCCTGAAAATTATTAGAAATTAATCATGAGCCCTATTTATTGGCTCAATAACAAGTCCCCTCCTCCTATCTTTGCATTAGAGAGTTTGCTGGAGTTTTTCTATTGCTGCTTTGTGTGCAACATGTCATACAGGCTTACCTTCAACACTACTGAGCGGGTGCTTTTACACTGGGTTTTGTCCCAGCATTTTGGGAAGCCTTACCCAATGATTGTGGATCCAAGGAGGCGGAGAAGAATATGGGCCCAACCACTTTTGAGGCGACGGCTGACTAAAGGGCATTTCCTCCGTCTGTATGCTACAGTACACAGCCATCCTGACAAGTTCTGCCAGTATTGTCAGATGAGCATGCCCACATTTGACATTCTTCTGGAGACTGTGCACCCTGGGATCACCTACAAGGACACCTTGATGTGCAAGTCTATTTCGGCAGTGGAGCAGCTTCAACTTACTTTACGATATGTCCAAAACCTCTATGTTGCATATGTATTTTATGTGGTTATTTCCTAAACACACTGTTCCCTTCCTTTTGTGTGCATTGTTTTGTCCCTTTTTTTCAACTAATTTTTTACAAACATTATGCCTTTCACATTCCCAGCTGTTTGTATTTCAGCTAGGTTCCATAGGCATTGTATACTGATGTCACTTTTTGAGCCAGGGCTTAGTTTGCACTCTCGGTAAATGTTATGTTGCCTTAAATTCATACGCTGATGCATGGATATGTCCTATTATAATTTTTGTCTTTGTTTTTTTATTCAAGATTTCTATCCACTGGGCTGTCCTATGCGGCACTGCATCTTGAGTTCTTAATAGGCAAATCCACCATCTCAGGCATTGTCTGTTCTACTGTCAAGTAGCAGCTAGATAGCGCTGCCACTAGAGGTGACAGGGTCAAGTTACCAGCGTGGGGAAAGCCTACTCACCGCGGTGGGACCCAGGAGCGCAACGCTGGCAACGATAGACAAGCTGCAGGACCTGCGGGGAAGACGGAGCGTTGGTGAGAAGCCTGAGATCCGCAGGACCTGTGGTCACGTGACCGAGCATCAGAGAAGGTGGGCGGGGCCACCAACGAGCTTTAGTATCGCTAGCAGCTGTGCTGGAACTAATGTGGCTGAGAGAATTACAGTGGTCAAACAAGCAATCAGGTCATACACAGGGTGGGCGGCAAGGTACAGGAGGGATGTACAGAGGGAGGTCAATAACGTAGCCAAGGGTCATACACAGAACGGGCAGCGAGGTACAGGAGGGATATTCCAAGAGAGGTCAAAATAGCGTAGCCAAGGGTCATACACAGGACGGGCAGCAGGGTACCAAATCAGCAGACAAGAGACATTAACCGTGACAGGACCGAATCAAACACCAGGCAAACAAACAACGACTGGCATGAAGCACAGACAGAAGAGGGTCAGGCACACTCAGCTAGGAGTATAAACGACAGTGGAGGGCTCTACCATGAGGCCATAAAAACCCTCCCTGGATCCACAGAGAGGCTTTCCAAGATAACCCTTAAACACCCTACCCTGAAACCTCAATAAACCATGACATCTACATGCTCAAAAATTTGTTCACGACTACATCAATCGGTAATGCCAGAATCAAGCCTGTGGCTTTGAGGAGATGTGCCAGTTTCACGGTGCCTTATTTCATGGTGGGTGATGAGGCCTTTCAATTAACCAGGAACCTCATGAGGCCCTATCCACATACAACCCTGGACCAGTGGTGTAGAGTATTTAATTTCCACCTATCCCGTGCACGACACCTGGTGGAGTGTGCCTTTGGCATTCTCTGTGCCAAATGGCATGTTCTGCAGTCAGCTATTTAACTAAGTGAAGAAAATGTGAATGAGGTTATAAAAGCATGTGTGGTACTTCACAACTTCACCAGAATTCATGACTGTAGTGCAAATGATGGTGATAATGTTGCGGATGGAAATAATGTCATAGCTACTACACATGGACATAATCCACGTCGTCGGCCCTCTGGACTTAAAGTGCGGGATGTGTTTACTAATTATTTTGTTTCACCATAGGGATATACTCCATGGCAAGACAATGCAGTGTCTATGTTATAATTTTTTGCAGTTTGTTGTGGAAAATAAAATTATGTTAATGTTTGCAGTATCTGATGTGTTCTTCTAAATATGTAAAAATACTGATTTGAAAAACATCATCTATATAGTGTCAACACGACAAAACACACACATTGAATTAACTGACTTTACTTAGATAATGTTTGTTAAACCAAACAACCATATTCATATCATATGGCATATAGGACCACTATTACCAGCCCTCAAACAAGTTTGAAAGAAAAAAAATTATTACAAACGACCATAAAATAAAATTTAAAATTTTTTTTAAAAATTTCACAAATTCTCATATATAGGTGGAGAAGACGGCAGGAGAGCAATCTGAGTGCTTTGGCTATTTTGTGTGGCTAATTGACTGTGACCCTGAGTGGTGGCTGAAGCTGCATGACGTAGCAAGGAAGGGACCTGTTGTGGAACATGGTGGTACTGAGCATTTGGGTATGGATTAACATAATCAAGGGTATTGGCAGGGCCCATTTGAGTATACCCCCCAGAATGTCCATGTCGACTATACCCATGTAGTGGCCACTCTCCTACACTGTAGTGGTTAGGTCCAGCTGTAGCCATAAAATGGCCATGTTGTGGGCGGTGTTGTATTGGGTCTTCAAGTGGGTGTGGTGAAAGACTCCATGTGGGAGGGGGTTCACTCACTGATCCACTCACTGATCTTGTGATCTCCTCGGGTAGTCCAGGCATTTGTAGGTTTTGTCTTGAAAGTTGCCATCTCTCAAGGTATGCCAAGACTGGAATTGGGTTATTGGGTGGGGTGCATGCATCAATAACTATTTGGATTGCACCTATGGCCCACAGCCTCACTTCATGGGGAATTGTGCGCAGATAGCATGCCAGACTCCATGCATAGGCCTCCTCCCCGTCATCATTGGCAGTGCGTGACAGGTAGTCCAATAACCCAGTATCCACTTGGCATTTTGTACCAGTGGTGGCAAGCTCTCTCCTGCGCTGGCGATGGCATGGGATTACTGCAGGCTGTGGTGATGTATCAAGCGGGAATGTAGGGCTGCTTCTTTGCCCATGGTCCTCCACTTCTTGAGTTGCCTCCTGTCCTGCAGAAGGGTGTGCTGGAGGTGCTGGTTGTTGGCTTGTTGATGGTTGGGAAGATGCTCCAGCCACTTCTTCCCTTTCACCAACAGGGTCGACGTGGACCTCGGAGTCCAATGTAGTCTCCCGCTCAGTTATGTTTGAATCAGTTCTGTTTTTCCAAACAAAAACAAAAGAATACACATATTACTATTGTACCGTAAAACCACGTGTCAAATGTGTGGTGTGGTGATTCGTGCACTTATAGATGGAGATCCAGAACAGGAGCTAGAAAAGTTAAGCGATCATAATAAATATATTCTCGCTTCTTTGTGCCCTCTGCCCCACTCCTGGCCAGATTCTGATGGTCACGGTGAAACTGGTCACAGCAGCTGCGCCACCATCTAGTGACATCACACACTGCAAAGTAAGACAAGAAATGTTGGACATTAGGATCACAGTGTTTGCATAGGCAAATATAGGTTACAGCCTAATGTGGCATGTTACCTGACAAGTGTAAACTGACAAACAGGCATTATAGCAAGCATAACATCACATGTGATGATGTTAGGTTCGTTTGTTGCTTTATTTAAAATAATTATTTTTTTAGGATAGTACTTACTCATTTCATGCTGCACCTCAGGTGTACTTTCTTCATATGTTGGAAAAAATTGCCTGAAGATACACTTCCATGATGCATCCTTGCGGTCATGGTCTGCATAATGTGCATTACGAACATCTCAAATTTCTGGCCTCTCCTGCACCAAAATGATCAAAAGCTCAACATTAATTTGTCTTGCCATCTTGCTGTACTCCATGGAGGCATGATGGTGGCTTGTTCTAGAACTTCCCATGGTAATTAGCATGCCAAAGCTTCCTGAATAATGGCTGAGGCAATTTCCCATCACCTGGCCAATGCTTGTGTATTTCTCACAAGTCACACGCATGGTCCGTGTGGTGTGTGATTTTTTTCTCGCACGCATAGACTTGCATTGGCGAGACTGGGCCGAGATACGTGGACAATCGCAATATGCTGTGATTTTTCTCGCACTTACAATATGGACGAGAAATAAAACGCTGATGTAAGTTCCCCCATAGACGAATACTGGTTCAAGTACTATGCGATTTTTTTTGCATAGCACTCATCTGTATTCATCGCTGGTGTGACTCCGGCCTAACATTGTACCACTAATGCTCAGCTACAAACCTGTTCTCACTGCTGGAAGAAGCCACTACAGCAGACAAGCTCTCTTCACTATTCATAGTGATGAGAGCATGACTGCGGCATTGTGTTCTTCTAGCAGTGAGAAAAGGTCAATTGGTTTCCCCTTATTAGAACAATGTCAAACTGTTGACGTGTTCTCATCACCGTTGTCACCGCTACAGAGTTCAGAGCTTAATAGTATAATCATCACACTACAGTACTACGACCAATAACTCAGCTCTTCTCAGTCAGTGTAAAGACTCATTCAGATATACTTGATGTGCAGACATCTGGATGAGGGTTTACTGCTTCCTTGGCAGAGTGCATTAGATGAGATTATTTTGGTACTGGCAGCAGTGCGCTCTTAACATTCAACTTCAATGTGCAGAGCATGACAACCAGTGACAAAGTCATCTTGTCTGTGGCGCTGTGCATAGGCAGCAGAAAAGCCTCATTCTGACGTCTATGCATCACTGACATCTGTATGAGGCGTTACACTGAGCAAAGGTCATCAGTGATCAGTGTGTAAAGTGCAGTAACTATGAAGATTTGACTGCTGCATTCTAAATAATCAGTAGAAAGAAATAAAGAAAAAATATATAAAAATAATAAATAAATGTTGAATGAACTACCATCTCCCCCAATAAAAATATATAAATGACACAAGTAAACATACTTGGTATTACCACATCTGTAAAAATGCGTTCTATCAAAATATAAAATTAATTAACACCTACATGAAGTGCCATAAACAGTAAAATAATCAAAATGCTACAATTATGGTTTTTCAGTAACCACACCAACCTAAAAATGCAATAAAAGCAATGAAAACATTGTATGCAAAGAAAAAACACTTAACACATCTGCATTGACAGAAAAATTAAAACATAGTTTGTCAAGAAATGTTTCTACAAATCATTTTTTCTCTTTTAATTTGTTTCTTAAAGAGGCAACCACCTGTTTGTTGTACCCAGCGCCAATCATTGACAGCTCCTGCCAGAGATTCAGCTACTCCCTGTCAACAGAACAGAAGTTTCTCTTCCTGTTGACAAGGCTGGAATACTGGTGTCATGCTGATAGATAGACAACTTCCACAGCCTAATTGGAGGAAGCAGGCTGTCAATCAGCTTGTACCTGTAATCCTTCCCAGGGGAGAAGTCCTAAGGAGATAATTTGCATATACCCAGTGCATTCTGTGATAAGTGAAGAGATTCCATGAGCTCAAAGCTTTGGCATGCAAATTTCCCTGGCAACTTCTAGAAAAATCCAGGAACACGCCTCCACGGAGTGTAGCATCATGGCCACACACACTAATGTGGAGATGCTCATAGTTCTGGTGCAAGAGAGGCCAGAATTGTGGGAGCAACGGGACGCAAACAATGCAGACAGGGCACGTAAGGAGGTAGCGTGGAGGAGAATCTGCAGGCAGATGTTCCCAGACTATGAGGAAAGACCTACTGAGGTCCAGCAGCAAATTAGCAAGTACAATCACTAACAAGTTTTTTTTACTAAAAGGAACACATGTGTTACCAAACTAAAGCAAAATCATCATATGTGTATTTTTCTTATAATATGTGGCCTACTTAACACTTGCCAAGTAGCAGGCCAAATTATAGTGTTAAATACATTTTGCAATACAAACACATTATTTGAATGTAAAAACTTGTTTTGTGTTACGTTGCAGTGACTGATGTCACAAGACGGTGGCACAGCTGCAGGTATCAGTACAGGTGGGAGAGACAGCAGTGGGCCAGGAGTGGGGATGCAGCACCCACCAAACGAAAATATATTTATTTTGACCGGCTCAATTTTTTGGCTCCGGTTCTGGATCTGAGACCGTAAGTGCATCCATGACACCACATTTTATACATGCTGTTAGAGTAAAATCTTAATTTTTCTGAGTCAATCCTGACGGGGAGAGAGACAGCATCCAACTCGGAGGTCCCTATTGATCCAGTGGGGGAAGGTGATGAAGTGATGTGTCCATCTTCTGCACCTTCAAGCTGCACCCAACCACCAGCGGCAACTGCACCACAGGACGCCAATCCAGAGGAGGACCAGGGCAACAGTAGCAGCCCAACCTTGCCTCTGGAACCTCTGCCCAGGCTGCCGCCATCCCATGCCATGGCCAGCATAGGAGAGAGCTAGCACCACAGGCACCAGGAGGCACGTGGACACTGGGGTGTTGGACTATTTGGCCAGGACTGCAAATGATGATGCACAGTCTGGCATGGTACTTCGGTCCAATTCCCAGGGAGGTCAGGCTGCATGCCAGAGGGGCAAAACAGATCCTGATTGATGCCTGCACACCACCCAATTACCCAACCCCGGTATTTGTAATTTTGTAAAGGTGGCAGTTATCTAGCAATAACCAACTGCAAATGCCGGAACTACCAGAAGTGCAGGCTCAATCAGTTTCTGAGCCACCTCCTCCCCGAATGCCTACACGTCAGCCACAGCTTTACACAGGTACAAATTCTAGAGCATACTGCACCTGCCCAATATGGCCACTTGATCAGACCCATGGTTGGAGGCTGATCCCAACATGGATATGGTCAACATGGCCATATTGGGGGGTATGAACCAATTGGACACACCTCTTCCCAAAAGTGCCCGCATCCCTACCCATCTTACCACTACTACAATCCCCAACAGGAGCATGCAATTGTTCAACATCCTGCCTCTGCCTCTGGAAGCACACAGGTTGAAATTGAGGTTGCCCAACAAGCAAGGCAAACCACACAAGCATCACCACCCCCAACCTACCATAACTTGTAGGTTTGTTTGTTTTTTTGTGTTTTTCTTTGCTGTTTACATTTAATATAGGCAAACTTTGATTTGGCCAATATACCATATGGCAAAAATATGGTATCATTCTGCCAAAAAAAATGATTTTTGAAATTAAAAAAGTTAGTTTAATATGAGTCTTTGGTGATGTTATGAAGTGCTAGGTGATGTCTCGCTTTACCAATTTCATATATTATTACGCAAACACTACACACACTGCAAACGTTACTTTATTTTTAACAACAAAAAAAATTACAACATAGAATCTGCATTGCCTTGCCATGGAGTAGATCCCTCTGGTGAAACAAATTAATTTGTAAACACATCCTGCACTTTAAGTCCAGAGGGCTGACGACATGGATGAATTACATGTGTATTAGGCCTGACAATATTTGTTAACGCCACATCATCACCATCACGTGAGGAACAGTCATGGATTCTGGTGAATTTGTGAAGTATCGCACATGCTCTAATCACCTCATTTACATTTCCATCACTAAGATGAATGGATGACTGCAAGACCCATCATTTGGCACAAAGAATGCCAAAGGCACACTCCACCAGTCGTCGTGCGTGGGATAGGCACAAATTAAATATTCTGCACCTGTGGTCCAGGGTTCGATGTGGATGGGGCCTCATGAGGTTGCGTGTTAATTGAAAGGCCTCATCTGCAACCATCACATAAGGCACCGCTTCCATAGTGGACCCTGGTAGCTGACGTGGGGGTGGGATGTCCAAATCATTATTGTGCAGCCTTAAACCCATAATGGAAGAATTGAAGACTCTGGAGTCTCTAGTTCTTCCATAGGCCCCAATATCTACAGTTATAAACCTGTAGACACTGTTGACCAGACCCAAAAGCACTACAGAAAAATAACTGTTTATAATTAAAATATTGGGACCCGAGTTTGGCGGCTTGGGCACACGGATGTGCTTTCCATCCAGTGTGCCAATATAGTTGGGAAACTGGCACGTTTCCTTAAACCCACAAGCTATACGTAGCCAGTCTTCCATTTCTGGCTCCGGTATGACCGATTGATGTAAGGTGACATTAACCCCTTATTACCCCATATGCCACCTGATACAGGGCAATGGGAAGAAAGAGGGTAGGTGCCAGAATAGGCACATTTTACAAATGTGCTTTTTCTGGGGTGGCTGGGGGCAGATTTTTTTAGCCAGGTTGGCCCAAAAACAATGGTCCCTCTCTAGGCTATTAATATCTGCCCTCTGTCACTGGCTTGCCCTCTCTGGTGGCGAAACTTGTGCGGGAGCGCACGCCAGTTTTTTCCGTGAATTAATCCTTTAATTTAACACCTACAGCTCCAAACTTTAACACACATACACTACTAACATTATTAGTGAGGGACATATATAAATCTAAGGATATACAGTTGTGGCCAAAAGTATTGACACCCCTGCAATTCTGTCAGATAATACTCAGTTTCTTCCTGAAAATGATTGCAAACACAAATTCTTTGGTATTATTATCTTCATTTAATTTGTCTTAAATGAAAAAACACAAAAAGAATTGTCCTAAAGCCAAATTGGATATAATTCCACACCAAACATAAAAAAGAGGGTGGACAAAAGTATTGGCACTGTTCGAAAAATCATCTGATGCTTCTCTAATTTGTGTAATTAACAGCACCTGTAACTTACCTGTGGCACCTAACAGGTGTTGGCAATAACTAAATCACACTTGCAGCCAGCTGACATGGATTAAAGTTGACTCAACCTCTGTCCTGTGTCCTTGTGTGCACCACATTGAGCATGGAGAAAAAAAAGAAGACCAAAGAACTGTCTGAGGACTTGAGAAACCAAATTGTGAGGAAGCATGAGCAATCTCAAGGCTACAAGTCCATCTCCAAAGACCTGAATGTTCCTGTGTCTACCGTGCGCAGTGTCATCAAGAAGTTTAAAGCCCATGGCACTGTGGCTAACCTCCCTAGATGTGGACGGAAAAGAAAAATTGAAAAGAGATTTCAAAGCAAGATTGTGCGGATGTTGGATAAAGAACCTCGACTAACATCTAAACAAGTTCAAGCTGCCCTGCAGTCCGAGGGTACAACAGTGTCAACCCGTACTATCCGTCGGCGTCTGAATGAAAAGGGACTGTATGGTAGGAGACCCAGGAAGACCCCACTTCTTACCCCGAGACATAAAAAAGCCAGGCTGGAGTTCGCCAAAACTTACCTGAAAAAGCCTAAAACGTTTTGGAAGAATGTACTTTAGTCAGATGAGACAAAAGTAGAGCTTTTTGGGCATAGGCATCAACATAGAGTTTACAGGAGAAAAAAAGAGGCTTTCAAAGAAAAGAACACGGTTATTAAAGTCAAACATGGCGGAGGTTCCCTGATGTTTTGGGGTTGCTTTGCTGCCTCTGGCACTGGACTGCTTGACCGTGTGCATGGCATTATGAAGTCTGAAGACTACCAACAAATTTTGCAGCATAATGTAGGGCCCAGTGTGAGAAAGCTGGGTCTCCCTCAGAGGTCATGGGTCTTCCAGCAGGACAATGACCCAAAACACACTTCAAAAAGCACTAGAAAATGGTTTGAGAGAAAGCACTGGAGACTTCTAAGGTGGCCAGAAATGAGTCCAGACCTGAATCCCATAGAACACCTGTGGAGAGATCTAAAAATGGCAGTTTGGAGAAGGCACCCTTCTAATATCAGGGACCTGGAGCAGTTTGCCAAAGAATGGTCTAAAATTCCAGCAGAGCATTGTAAGAAACTCATTGATGGTTACCGGAAGCGGTTGGTCGCAGTTATTTTGGCTAAAGGTTGTGCAACGAAGTATTAGGCTGCGGGTGCCAATACTTTTGTCTGGCCCATTTTTGGAGTTTTGTGTGAAATGATCAATGTTTTGCTTTTTGCTTCATTCTCTTTTGTGTTTTTTCATTTAAGACAAATTAAATGAAGATAATACCAAAGAATTTGTGTTTGCAATCATTTTCAAGAAGAAACTGAGTATCATCTGACAGAATTGCAGGGGTGTCAATACTTTTGGTCACAACTGTACAATGGTTTACTGTATGTAAACCATGTCTCATATCCTGTCAGGTTCTGTAATGATTTCACAGATGCTGACAATTGAATTTTCACCTATTCTGCTATCTAGATCTCTATGAAATATAAATATATATATATCTAATATATAAAGCTCAAAGTGTGTATGTATGTGTGTATGTATGTGTGTATGTCATAGGCATCTGCACCGTCGCAGCTACAGCCACAAAATTTGGCACAGTCACACGTCTAGACCCCCGAGAGCGTCCTAAGCTATGTTGTGAGGTGAAATTTTAACCCCGCGCGTTCCAATTCACCAAATAATTTTGCCCCTATTTGCATACTGGGGAAGCAGTGTGTGCGCATCAAGCCCCGCCCCTCAATATGATGTCACATGGTTGCCATGGCGACGCTGATGTCATCAAAGGTTGCAAGCCCTGCCGCCGCTCATTATGATGTCATAATGGTTGACTATGGGATGGAGGATGTGTGATGGGTATATGGGCACTGGACTATGGGATGGAGGATATGTATGATGGGTATATGGGCACGGGACTATGGGATGGCGGATTTGTATATGGGCACGGGACTATGGGATGGAGGATGTGTGATGGGTATATGGGCACTTGACTATGGGATGGAGTATATGTTTGACAGGTATATGGGCACGGGACTATGGGATGGCGGATATGTAAATGGGCACTGGACTATGGGATGGAGGATATGTATGACGGGTATATGGGCACGGGACTATGAGATGGCGGATATGTATGATGGGTATATGGGCACGGGACTATGGGATGGAAGATATGTATGATGGGTATATGGGCATGGGACTATGAGATGAAGGATGTGTGATGGGTATATGGGCACTCGACTATGGGATGGAGAATATGTATGATGGGTATATGGGCATGGGACTATGGGATGGAGAATATGCATGATGGGTATATGGTCACTTGACTATGGGATGGAGGATATGTTTGACGGGTATATGGGCACGGGACTATGGGATGGCGGATATGTATATGGGCACGGGACTATGAGATGGAGGATGTGTGATGGGTATATGGGCACTGGACTATGGGATGGAGGATATGTATGACGGGTATATGGGCACGGGACTATCAGATGGTGGATATGTATGATGGGTATATGGGCATGGGACTATGGGATGGAGGATATGTATGATGGGTATATGGGCATGGGACTATGAGATGAAGGATGTGTGATGGGTATATGGGCACTCGACTATGGGATGGCGAATATGTATGATGGGTATATGGGCATGGGACTATGAGATGAAGGATGTGTGATGGGTATATGGGCACTCGACTATGGGATGGCGAATATGTATGATGGGTATATGGGCATGGGACTATGGGATGGAGAATATGTATGATGGGTATATGGGCATGGGACTATGGGATGGAGAATATGTATGATGGGTATATGGGCATGGGACTATGGGATGGAGGATGTGTGATGGGTATATGAGCACTCGACTATGGGATGGAGGATATGTATGATGGGTATATGGGCACGGGCCTATGGGATCGTGGATATGTATGATGGGTATATGGGCACGGGACTATGGGATGGAGGATATTTATAATTTGCTATAACTAACCACAGTTAGTTACTATGCACACGCATGGTCTGTGTGTAATCCATTTTTTTCTCACCCCCATAGACTTGCATTGGCGAGTCTCGCCGTAATTTCCTCCGCACGTATAATATTGGCGATTTTTTTTATGATAAGAAAATAGGGGGGGAAGCCAGCACTGCTTAAATTTAGAACGCATAAATTGAAGTGCATATGCACATAATATCCAGCTGTATTCAAAAATGAGATATTTGGCAAAAAAATTGATCAATTCAACTGAGCCACCCAGCCGCGCCAAGGCAATCTCATGTGGGGGGTCCTACTCCACATTTATAATAAATACTGTGCCATTATGGCCTCCTAAGAGGAGGATGATGGATCTAGGCTGCTGTGCACACACACGGCAGCCCCGCCCTGCCCCAAGCTTCATTTAATTGTGCACCTGTGTCCGGGCCAATATCGCCCTTCATCTATGTTTCCTGGTTGGGCAATGTGTGGAGGTTAATCCTGATATGTCTGTGTTCAGACCTGGTTGGCCTTCATCTGCACTTGCTTCATCTGGCTTCATGGGAGCGATCCAGCAATGTTCAGGTACAGATTGCACTTGATGTGGTCATGCTCTTTGGAGTCCGTAATGGCACAGTATTTATTATAAATGTAGAGTAGGACCCCCCACATGAGATTGCCTTGGCGCGGCGGGGTGGCTCAATTGAATTGATCAATTTTTTTGCCAAATATCTCATTTTTGAATACAGCTGGATATTATGTGCATATGCACTTCAATTTATGCGTTCTAACCTTAAGCAGTGCTGGCTTCCCCCCCTATTTTCTTGTTGTTGGTTTGTGGCTCACCACCACTGCTGCCGTGTACGCTTGGCTATGTCCGCTATAAATTTTTCTGTGTTCATTATGATGGATCTAGGCTGCTGTGCACACACACGGCAGCCCCGCCCTGCCCCAAACTTTATTTAATTGTGCACCTGTGTCCGGGCCAATATCGCCCTTCATCTATGTTTCCTGGTTGGGCAATGTGTGGAGGTTAATCCTGATATGTCTGTGTTCAGACCTGGTTGGCCTTCATCTGCACTTGCTTCATCTGGCTTCATGGGAGCGATCCAGCAATGTTCAGGTACAGATTGCACTTGATGTGGTCATGCTCTTAGGAGGCCGTAATGGCACAGTATTTATTATAAATGTGGAGTAGGACCCCCCACATGAGATTGCCTTGGCGCGGCGGGGTGGCTCAATTGAATTGATCAATTTTTTTGCCAAATATCTCATTTTTGAATACAGCTGGATATTATGTGCATATGCACTTCAATTTATGCGTTCTAACCTTAAGCAGTGCTGGCTTCCCCCCCTATTTTCTTGTTGTTGGTTTGTGGCTCACCACCACTGCTGCCGTGTACGCTTGGCTATGTCCGCTATAAATTTTTCTGTGTTCATTATGATGGATCTAGGCTGCTGTGCACACACACACGGCAGCCCCGCCCTGCCCCAAGCTTTATTTAATTGTGCACCTGTGTCCGGGCCAATATCGCCCTTCATCTATGTTTCCTGGTTGGGCAATGTGTGGAGGTTAATCCTGATATGTCTGCATTCAGACCTGGTTGGCCTTCATCTGCACTTGCTTCATCTGGCTTCATGGGAGCGATCCAGCAATGTTCAGGTACAGATTGCACTTGATGTGGTCATGCTCTTAGGAGGCCGTAATGGCACAGTATTTATTATAAATGTAGAGTAGGACCCCCCACATGAGATTGCCTTGGCGCGGTGGGGTGGCTCAATTGAATTGATCAATTTTTTTGTCAAATATCTCATTTTTGAATACAGCTGGATATTATGTGCATATGCACTTCAATTTATGCGTTCTAACCTTAAGCAGTGCTGGCTTCCCCCCTATTTTCTCATTTTTTTATGATGCCCCAGGCTCTACTTTTGTCTCATCTGACCAGAGAACATTCCTCCAAAATGTTTTAGGCTTTTTCAAGTAAGCTTTGGCAAACTCCAGCCTGGCTTTTTTATGTCACGGGGTAAGAAGTGGGGTCTTCCTAGGTCTCCTACCATACAGTCCCTTTTCATTCAGACGCCGACAGATAGTACGGGTTGACACTGTTGCACCCTCGGACTGCAGGGCAGCTTGAACTTGTTTGGATGTTAGTCGAGGTTCTTTATCCAACATCCGCACAATCTTGCGTTGAAATCTCTTGTCAATTTTTCTTTTCCATCCACATCTAGGGAGGTTAGCCACAGTGCCATGGGCTTTAAACTTGTTGATGACACTGCGCACGGTAGACACAGGAACATTCAGGTCTTTGGAGATGGATTTGTAGCCTTGAGATTGCTCATGCTTCCTCACAATTTGGTTTCTCAAGTCCTCAGACAGTTCTTTGGTCTTCTTTCTTTTCTCCCTGCTCAATGTGGTACACACAAGGACACAGGACAGAGGTTGAGTCAACTGTAATCCATGTCAACTGGCTGCAAGTGTGATTTAGTTATTGCCAACACCTGTTAAGTGCCACAGGTAAGTTACAGGTGCTGTTAATTACACAAATTAGAGAAGCATCACATGATTTTTCGAACAGTGCCAATACTTTTGTCCACCCTCTTTTTTATGTTTGGTGTGGAATTATATCCAATTTGGCTTTAGGACAATTCTTTTTGTGTTTTTTCATTTAAGACAAATTAAATGAAGATAATAATACCAAAGAATTTGTGTTTGCAATCATTTTCAGAAAGAAACTGAGTATTATCTGACAGAATTGCAGGGTTGTCTATACTTTTGGCCACAACTGTAGGTTGAATATATATATATGTCAGTGAGACACACACACATCTAATATATAAAGCTCAAAGTGTGTATGTATGTATGTGTGTATGTATGTGTGTATGTGTGTGTGTGTATGTATGTATGTATGTGTGTATGTCCGGGATAGGCATCCGCACAGTCACAGCTACAGCCATAAAATTTGGCACAGTCACACGTCGAGACCCCGAGAGCATCCTAAGCTATGTTGTGAGGTAAAATTTTAACCCCGCGCGTTCCAATTCACCAAACAATTTTGCCCCTATCTACATACTGGGGGAAAAAATGTGCGCGCGTAAAGCCCCGCCCCTCGTTATGATGTCATAATGCCCCTATTTGCATACTGGGGAAGCAGTGTGTGCGTATCAAGCCCCGCCCCTCATTATGATGTCACAATGGTTGCCATGGCGACGAGGATGTCATCATAGGTTGCAAGCCCTGCCGCCGCTCATTATGATGTCATAATGGTTGACTATGGGATGGAGGATGTGTGATGGGTATATGGGCACTGGACTATGGGATGGAGGATATGTATGACGGGTATATGGGCACGGGACTATGGGATGGCGGATATGTATATGGGCACGGGACTATGGGATGGAGGATGTGTGATGGGTATATGGGCACTTGACTATGGGATGGAGTATATGTTTGACGGGTATATGGGCACGGGACTATGGGATGGCGGATATGTATATGGGCACGGGACTATGGGATGGAGGATGTGTGATGGGTATATGGGCACTGGACTATGGGATGGAGGATATGAATGACGGGTATATGGGCACGGGACTATGAGATGGCGGATATGTATGATGGGTATATGGGCACGGGACTATGGGATGGAAGATATGTATGATGGGTATATGGGCATGGGACTAAGAGATGAAGGATGTGTGATGGGTATATGGGCACTCGACTATGGGATGGCGAATATGTATGATGGGTATATGGGCATGGGACTACGGGATGGAGAATATGTATGATGGGTATATGGGCACTTGACTATAGGATGGAGGATATTTTTGACGGGTATATGGGCACGGGACTATGGGATGGCGGATATGTATATGGGCACGGGACTATGGGATGGAGGATGTGTGATGGGTATATGGGCACGGGACTATGGGATGGCGGATATGTATATGGGCACGGGACTATGGGATGGAGGATGTGTGATGGGTATATGGGCACTGGACTATGGGATGGAGGATATGTATGACGGGTATATGGGCACGGGACTATGAGATGGTGGATATGTATGATGGGTATATGGGCACGATACTATGGGATGGAGGATATGTATGATGGGTATATGGGCATGGGACTATGAGATGAAGGATGTGTGATGGGTATATGGGCACTCGACTATGGGATGGCGAATATGTATGATGGGTATATGGGCATGGGACTATGGGATGGAGAATATGTATGATGGGTATATGGGCATGGGACTATGGGATGGAGGATATGTATGATGGGTATATGGGCACAGGCCTATGGGATCGTGGATATGTATGATGGGTATATGGGCACGGGACTATGGGATGGCAGCTGTCAATTTGCCTCCAATACTTTTTCTTTAACTTTTTCCCCCATTATGTAGATAGGGGCAAAATTGTTTGGTGAATTGGAACATGCGGGGTTAAAATTTCGCCTCACACCATAGTCTATGATGCTCTCGGGGTCCAGACGTGTGAGTGTGCCAAATTTTGTGGCTGTAGCTGCGACGGTGCGGATGCCAATCCCGGGCATACACACACACACATATATGTAACATATAATATATATGATATATATAATATATATAGTTACATATAATATATGTATACAGTGGGGAAAAAAAGTATTTAGTCAGTCAGCAATAGTGCAAGTTCCACCACTTAAAAAGATGAGAGGCGTCTGTAATTTACATCATAGGTAGACCTCAACTATGGTAGACAAACTGAGAAAAAAAAAATCCAGAAAATCACATTGTCTGGTTTTTTTTCATTTTATTTGCATATTATGGTGGAAAATAAGTATTTGTTAGAAACAAGCAATCAAGATTTCTGGCTCTCACAGACCTGTAACTTCTTCTTTAAGAGTCTCCTCTTTCCTCCACTCATTACCTGTAGTAATGGCACCTGTTTAAACTTGTTATCAGTATAAAAAGACACCTGTGCACACCCTCAAACAGTCTGACTCCAAACTCCACTATGGTGAAGACCAAAGAGCTGTCAAAGGACACCAGAAACAAAATTGTAGCCCTGCACCAGGCTGGGAAGACTGAATCTGCAATAGCCAACCAGCTTGGAGTGAAGAAATCAACTGTGGGAGCAATAATTAGAAAATGGAAGACATACAAGACCACTGATAATCTCCCTCGATCTGGTGCTCCACGCAAAATCCCACCCCGTGGGGTCAGAATGATCACAAGAACGGTGAGCAAAAATCCCAGAACCACGCGGGGGGACCTAGTGAATGAACTGCAGAGAGCTGGGACCAATGTAACAAGGCCTACCATAAGTAACACACTACGCCACCATGGACTCAGATCCTGCAGTGCCAGACGTGTCCCACTGCTTAAGCCTGTACATGTCCGGGCCCGTCTGAAGTTTGCTAGAGAGCATTTGGATGATCCAGAGGAGTTTTGGGAGAATGTCCTATGGTCTGATGAAACCAAACTGGAACTGTTTGGTAGAAACACAACTTTTTGTGTTTGGAGGAAAAAGAATACTGAGTTGCATCCATCAAACACCATACCTACTGTAAAGCATGGTGGTGGAAACATCATGCTTTGGGGCTGTTTCTCTGCAAAGGGGCCAGGACGACTGATCCGGGTACATGAAAGAATGAATGGGGCCATGTATCGTGAGATTTTGAGTGCAAACCTCCTTCCATCAGCAAGGGCATTGAAGATGAAAGGTGGCTGGGTCTTTCAACATGACAATGATCCAAAGCACACCGCCAGGGCAATGAAGGAGTGGCTTCGTAAGAAGCATTTCAAGGTCCTGGAGTGGCCTAGCCAGTCTCCAGATCTCAACCCTATAGAAAACCTTTGGAGGGAGTTGAAAGTCCGTGTTGCCAAGCGAAAAGCCAAAAACATCACTGCTCTAGAGGAGATCTGCATGGAGGAATGGGCCAACATACCAACAACAGTGTGTGGCAACCTTGTGAAGACTTACAGAAAACGTTTGACCTCTGTCATTGCCAACAAAGGATATATCACAAAGTATTGAGATGAAATTTTGTTTCTGACCAAATACTTATTTTCCACCATAATATGCAAATAAAATGAAAAAAAAAAACAGACAATGTGATTTTCTGGATTTTTTTTTCTCAGTTTGTCTCCCATAGTTGAGGTCTACCTATGATGTAAATTACAGACGCCTCTCATCTTTTTAAGTGGTGGAACTTGCACTATTGCTGACTGACTAAATACTTTTTTTCCCCACTGTATGTAATACATATAAAATATATATACACTAGATGGTGGCCCGATTCTATCGCATTGGGTATTCTAGAGTAGTTATATACTCACCTTCCGACGGCCCCCGGACTCTTTTTCTCCTCTCCACGCTCCCGGCATCTTCCGGTTCCAGTAATGCTTTGCATGAAACACCGCTGATGACGTCGCGCTTTCGCGAGCGTGACGTCATCTTCAGCCATTCTCGCTATGCATTACTGGAACCGGAAGATGCCGGGAGCGTGGTGAGAGGAGGGAGAGTCCGGGGGCCATCGGAAGGTGAGTATATAACTATTTTTTATTTTAACAGAGACTCTAAAATACCCGATGCGATAGAATCGGGCCACCATCTAGTGTATTATACTCCTGTTACACCTGTCACTGTTCTGCTGTTACCTAATGTATTGTACTCCCGTTACAGCCAAAGCTGCAGTCACTGTTCTGCTGTTACCTAGTGTATTGCACTCCAGTTACACCCAGAGCTACTGTCACTGTTCTGCTTTTACCTAATGTATTGTAGTCCAGTTGCACCCAGAGCGGCAGTCACTATTGTGCTCTTACCTAATGTATTATACTCCTGTTTCAGCCAGAGCTGCAGTCACTGTTCAGATCTTACCAAATGTATTGTACTCAAGTTACACCCAGAGCTGCAGTCACTGTTCTGCTGTTACCTAGTGTATTGTACTCCAGTTACACCCAGAGCTACTGTCACTGTTCTGCTTTTACCTAATGTATTGTAGTCCAGTTGCACCCAGAGCGGCAGTCACTATTGTGCTCTTACCTAATGTATTGTACTCCTGTTACAGCCAGAGCTGCAGTCACTGTTCAGATCTTACCAAATGTATTGTACTCAAGTTACACCCAGAGCTGCAGTCACTGTTCAGCTGTTACCTAATGTATTGTACTCCAGTTACACCCAGAGCTGCAGTCACTGTTCTCCTGTTACCTAATGTACTGCTGTTACACCCAGAGCTGCAGTCACTGTTCTGCTGTTACCTAATGTATTGTACTCCAGTTACACCCAGATCTGCAGTCACTGTTCTGCTGTTACCTAATGTGTTGTACTCCAGTTACTCCCAGAGCGGCAGTCACTGTTCTGCTTTTACCTAATGTAGTCCAGTTACACCCAGAGCTGCAGTCACCGTTCTGCTCTTACCTAATGTATTATACTCCTGTTACAGCCAGAGCTGCAATCACTGTTCAGATTTTACCTAATGTATTGTACTCCAGTTACACCCAGAGCAGCAGTCACTTTTCTGTTCTTACCTAATGTATTGTACGCAAGTTACACACAGAGCTGCAGTCACTGTTCTGCTGTTAACTAATTTATTGTACTCCAGTTACACCCAGATCTGCAGTCACTGTTCTGCTGTTACCTAATGTACTCCTGTTACACCAAGAGCTGCAGTCACTGTTCTGCTCTTACCTAATGTATTGTATATGTACAGGACTGTGCCTGTGAAATGAGCGACGCAGCAGTGATGCCTTTAACGGCTGTTATGTGCCTGTACAATAAGCAATGCAGCCGTGTTGCCGCGACGACTAAGCGACTGTCGCTGATTGGTCACGGGCCACGGCCTAACTGCCATGACCAATCAGCGACGCAGGATTTCAGTTACAGACAGACACGATAAGACAATTATATATATAGATATCATAAATATAGGTAATATATTTATAATATATATATTTACATAATATATATACACATAGAATAAGATATAGATAATTTATATGTAATATAGATAATATATATATATATATATATATACACTCACTGGCCACTTTATTAGGTACACCTGTCCAACTGTGTGTTAAGACTTAATTTCTAATCAGCCAATCACATGGCGGCAACTCAGTGCATTTAGGCATGTAGACATGGTCAAGACAATCTCCTGCAGTTCAAACCGAGCATCAGTATGGGGAAGAAAGGTGATTTGAGTGCCTTTGAACGTGGCATGATTGTTGGTGCCAGAAGGGCTGGTCTGAGAATTTCAGAAACTGCTGATCTACTGGGATTTTCACGCACAACCATCTCTAGGGTTTACAGAGAATGGTCCGAAAAAGAAAAAAAATCCAGTGAGCGGCAGTTCTGTGGCCGGAAATGCCATGTTGATGCCAGAGGTCAGAGGAGAATGGGCAGACTGGTTCGAGCTGATAGAAAGGCAACAGTGACTCAAATTGCCACCCGTTACAACCAAGGTAGGCAGAAGAGCATCTCTGAACGCACAGTGCGTCGAACTTTGAGGCAGATGGGCTACAGCAGCAGAAGACCACACTGGGTACCACTCCTCTCAGCTAAGAACAGGAAACTGAGGCTACAATTTGCACAAGCTCATCGAAATTGGACAGTAGAAGATTGGAAAAACGTTGCCTGGTCTGATGAGTCTCGATTTCTGCTGCGACATTCGGATGGTAGGGTCAGAATTTGGCGTAAACAACATGAAAGCATGGATCCATCCTGCCTTGTATCAACGGTTCAGGCTGGTGGTGGTGGTGTCATGGTGTGGGGAATTTTTTCTGGGCACTCTTTGGGCCCCTTGGTACCAATTGAGCATCGTTGCAACGCCACAGCCTACCTGAGTATTGTTGCTGACCATGTCCATCCCTTTATGACCACAATGTACCCAACATCTGATGGCTACTTTCAGCAGGATAATGCGCCATGTCATAAAGCTCGAATCATCTCAGATTGGTTTCTTGAACATGACAATGAGTTTACTGTACTCAAATGGCCTCCTCAGTCACCAGATCTCAATCCAATAGAGCATCTTTGGGATGTGGTGGAACGGGAGATTCGCATCAGGGATGTGCAGCCGACAAATCTGCGCCAACTGTGTGATGCCATCATGTCAATATGGTCCAAAATCTCTGAGGAATGCTTTCAGCACCTTGTTGAATCTCTGCCACGAAGAATTGAGGCAGTTCTGAAGGCAAAAGGGGGTCCAACCCCTTACTAGCATGGTGTACCTAATAAAGTGGCCAGTGAGTGTATATAGCCACACTATATATATATATATATATATATATATATATATATATATACAGTCATATGTAAAAGTTTTGGGCAACCCTATTAATGTTAACCTTTTTTCTTTATAACAATTTTGTTTTTTGCAACAGCTATTTCAGTTTCATATATCTAATAACTGATGGACTCAGTTATATTTCTGGATTCTCAATGAGGTTTATTGTACTAACAGAAAATGTGCAATCTGCATTTAAACAAAATTTGACCTGTGCAAAAGTATGGGCACCCTTATCATTTTCTTGATTTGAACACTCCTAACTACTTTTTACTGACTTCCTGAAGCACTAAATTGGTTTTGTAACCTCATTGAGCTTTGAACTTCATAGCCAGGTGTATCAAATCATGAGAAAAGGTATTTAAGGTGGCCACTTGCAAGTAGTTCTCCTATTTGATTCTCCTATGAAGAGTGGCATCATGAACTCCCGAAAACAACTCTCAAATGATCTGAAAACAAAGATTATTCAACATAGCTTTTCAGGGGAAGGATACAAAAAGTTGTCTCAGAGATTTAACCTGTCAGTTTCCACTGTGAGGAACATAGTAAGGAAGTGGAAGAACACAGGTGCAGTTCTTGTTAAGCCCAGAAGTGGCAGGCCGAGAAAAATATCAGAAAGGCAGAGGAGAAGAATGGTGAGAACAGTCAAGGACAATCCACAGACCACCTCCAAAGACCTGCAGCATCATCTTGCTGCAGATGGTGTCACTGTGCATCGGTCAACAATACAGCGCACTTTGCACAAGGAGAAGCTGTATGGGAGAGTGATGCGAAAGAAGCCGTTTCTGCAAGCACGCTACAAACAGAGTCGCCTGAGGTATGCAAAAGCACATTTGGACAAGCCAGTTACATTTTGGAAGAAGGTCCTGTGGACTGATGAAACAAAGATTGAGTTGTTTGGTCATACAAAAAGGCATTATGCATGGAGGCTAAAAAACACAGCATTCCAAGAAAAACGCTTGCTACCCACAGTAAAATTTGGTGGAGGTTCCATCATGCTTTGAGGCTGTGTGGCCAATGCCGGCACCGGGAATCTTGTTAAAGTTGAGGGTTGCATGGATTCAACTCAGTATCAGCAGATTCTTGACAATAATGTGCAAGAATCAGTGACGAAGTTGAAGTTACGCAGGGGATGGATATTTCAGCAAGACAATGATCCAAAACACCGCTCCAAATCTACTCAGGCATTCATGCAGAGGAACAAATACAATGTTCTGGAATGGCCATCCCAGTCCCCAGACCTGAATATCATTGAACATCTGTGGGATGATTTGAAGCGGGCTGTTCATGCTCAGCGACCATCAAACTTACCTGAACTGGAATTGTTTTGTAAACAGGAATGGTCACAAATACCTTCATCCAGGATCCAGGAACTCATTAATAGCTACAGGAAGCGACTAGAGGCTGTTATTTTTGCAAAAGGAGGATCTACGAAATATTAATGTCACTTTTATGTTGAGGTGCCCATACTTTTGCACCGGTCAAATTTTGTTAAAATGCAGATTGCACATTTTCTGTTAGTACAATAAACCTCATTTGAATCCAGAAATATAACTGAGTCCATCAGTTATTAGATATATGAAACTGAAATAGCTGTTGCAAAAACCAAAATTGTTATAAAGAAAAAAGGTTAACATTAATAGGGGTGCCCAAACTTTTACATATGACTGTATATAATTTATTTTATTGAAGACACAGAGAATATATATATATATATATATATATATATATATATATATATACTAGCTGAAGAGCCCGGCGCTGCCCGGGCATAGTAACTAACTGTGGTTAGTTATAGCAAATTATAATTATCCTCCATCCCATAGTCCCGTGCCCATATACCCATCATACATATCCACGATCCCACAGGCCCGTGCCTATATACCCATCATACATATCCTCCATCCCATAGTCGAGTGCTCATATACCCATCACACATCCTCCATCCCATAGTCCCATGCCCATAAACCCATCATACATATTCTCCATCCCATAGTCCCATGCCCATATACCCATCATACATATTCTCCATCCCATAGTCCCATGCCCATATACCCATCATACATATTCGCCATCCCATAGTCGAGTGCCCATATACCCATCACACATCCTTCATCTCATAGTCCCATGCCCATATACCCATCATACATATCCTCCATCCCATAGTCCTCTATGGGATGGAGGATATGTGATGGGTATATTGGCACTTGACTATGGGATCATGGATATGTATGATGGGTATATGGGCATGGGACTATGGGATGAAGGATAATTATAATTTGCTATAACTAACCTCAGTTAGTTACTATGCCAGGGCAGCGCTGGGCTCTTCAGCTAATATATATATATATTAAACATATCCTCCATCCCATAGTCCAGTGCCCGTATACCCATTACACATCTTCCATTCCATAGTCAACCATTGTGATATCATAATGAGCGGCGGGGCTTGCAACCTATGATGAATCAGCGTCGCCATGGCAACCATTATGACATCATAACACAACCCCGCGCGTTCCAATTCACCAAACAATTTTGCCCCTATCTACACACTGGGGGAAAAAGTGTATGTGCATCAAGCCCCGCCCCTCATTATGATGTCATAATGCCCCTATTTGCATACTGGGGAAACAGTGTGTGCATATCAAGCCCCGCCCCTCATTATGATGTCACAATGGTTGCCATGGCGACGCTGATGTCATCATAGGTTGCAAGCCCTGCCGCCGCTCATTATGATGTCATAATGGTTGACTATGGGATGGAGGATGTGTGATGGGTATATGGGCACCGGACTATGGGATGGAGGATAGGTATGATGGGTATATGGGCACGGGACTATGGAATGGAGGATGTGTGATGTGTATATGGGCACTGGACTATGGGATGGAGGATATGTATGATGGGTATATGGGCACGGGACTATGGGATGGCGGATATGTATGATGGGTATATGGGTACGGGACTATGGGATGGAGGATATGCATGACGGGTATATGGGCACGGGACTATGGGATGGCGGATATGTATGATGGGTATATGGGCACGGGACTATGGGATGGAGGATATGTATGATGGGTATATGGGCATGGAACTATGAGATGAAGAATATGTATGATGGGTATATGGGCATGGGACTATGGGATGGAGGATATGTATGATGGGTGTATGGGCATGGAACTATGAGATGAAGAATATGTATGATGGGTATATGGGCATGGGACTATGGGATGGAGGATATGTATGATGGGTATATGGGCACGGGCCTATGGGATCGTGGATATGTATGATGGGTATATGGGCACGGGACTATGGGATGGAGGATAATTATAATTTGCTATAACTAACCACAGTTAGTTACTATGCCCAGGCAGCGCCGGGCTCTTCAGCTAGTATATATATATATATACATACTAGCTGAAGAGCCCGGCGCTGCCCGGGCATAGTAACTAACTGAGGTTAGTTATAGCAAATTATAATTATCCTCCATCCCATAGTCCCGTGCCCATATACCCATCATACATATCCACGATCCCAAACGCCTATACCCATATACCCATCATACATATCCTCCATCACATAGTCAAGTGCCCATATACCCATCACACATCCTCCATCCCTTAGTCCCATGCCCATATACCCATCACACATCCTCCATCCCATAGTCCCATGCCCATATACCCATCATACATATTCGCCATCCCATAGTCGAGTGCCCAAAAACCCATCACACATCCTTCATCTCATAGTCCCATGCCCATATACCCATCATACAAGCTGCAAAAGACCTCAACAATATATTCTATGCAATGGCCAGACTGTCCGACCTTAAAAAAGACAACTACAAGAGACCAAAAGAAAAACAGATCAATGGATGGTTTGACAAAGAATGTAAAGCAGTACGGAAGACCCTGAGAACAGCCTCAAACAAGAAACACAGAGACCCCAACCACCCGGGTCTAAGGGAAGCCTGTGAAACCATACAAAGGCAGTACAAAACCATCGTCAGGAGGAAGAAGCAGAGTTACATCTCCACCAAACTTAACCAACTCCAAGATGCCCTCCAAGACAACTCCTTCTGGGAACTATGGAACCACATGGGCACAAAAGACAAGAAAAACAACATCCATTTCCAAAATGGCAACATCTGGCTCCAGTACTTCAGAGACCTCTATAAAGACATTCCAAAGGAAGAACTAAGCCAATAACAGGAAAGCATAATTGCAAAACTATTAGCAATGGAGGAAAAAGTAAAAAACTTCCAAAACCCCGTGGATACACCTATTACATTACAGGAAGTAGCAGAGAGAATCTCTTCCATATGATGTAGAAATGCCGGTGGCCTGGATGGACTCCTACCAGAAGTGCTGAAGTACAGCCCACCAGAAATACAGGCCGCAATGGTGAAACTCTTCAATATTGTGCTAAGTGCCGGCTACTTCCCTCGTACCTGGAACCAAGGCCTCATCACACCCATCCACAAGAATGGGGACAGGTATGACCCTGCCAACTGCAGAGGCATATGTGTCAGCAGCAACCTGGGAAAACTGTTCAACAGCATCTTGAACAAGAGGATCCTCAGTTTCCTCACCGAGCACAACGTCCTCAGCAAGAGCCAAGCAGGATTCATGCCAAACCACCGCACTACTGACCACATCTATACCCTGCACAGTCTCATTCAGAGACACGTCTACAATACAAAGAATGGGAAGATATACGCCTGTTTCGTGGACTTTAAAAAGGCCTTTGATTCGGTGTGGCACCCAGGCTTATTCCTGAAACTGCTGGAGAGCGGAAAAGGAGGAAAGACCTACGATGTTATCAAAAGCTCCTACACCGAGAACCTCTGCAGTGTGAGCAGAAGAACGGCCTATTTCCAGCAGAGCCAGGGAGTCAGACAAGGCAGCAGCCTAAGCCCAACGCTCTTCAACATTTACATCAATGAGCTGGCTACCGCTCTGGAATCTTCCACAGCAACAGGTCTCACCCTCCACGATGCGCAGGTGAAATTCCTGCTGTATGCAGATGACCTGCTGCTTCTGTCACCAACCGAGAAAGGCCTCCAAGACAACCTGAAAATCTTAGAGAAATTCAGCTCTACCTGGGCACTACCAGTCAACCTAAAGAAAACCAACATCATGGTGTTCCAGAAGAGAAAGAGAAAATCAGACCAGCACCCTTCGTTTGTCCTCAACAACTGCGCCCTTACAGGAACGGACAAATATACCTACCTGGGCCTAGAGATTCACCAGTCAGGGAGCTTCAAACAAGCCATAGAGACCCTGAAAGACAAAGCACGCAAAACCTTCTATGCCATCCAAAGGAAACTCTACCATCTGAAGCCACCAGTGAGGGTCTGGTTGAAAATCTTCGACTCTATCATCGACCCAATCCTCCTCTATGGCAGCGAAGTCTGGGGTCCTCACACCTACCCAGACTGGTCAAGGTGGGATTACAGCCCAACAGAAATATTCCACCAAGAATTCTGTAAGCACCTTCTCCAAGTCCATCGGAGCACCTCCAACAGTGCTTGCCGGGCCGAGCTGGGCAGATTCCCTCTACACCTAATGGTTCTAAAGAGGGCACTGTCAATCCGGGCTCACCTACGTAGGAGCAATCCAAGCTCCCATCACCATAAAGCCCTGACACATGTAGGTGAAACAGAAAAACCAGGACCCTTGGAACAGCTCACCCAAACCCAACCTGACCAGAACACCAATCACAACAACCTGACAAAAGCCAGAATCAGGAAGATGGTAGACGAAGGCCAGGAGAGGTACGTAAGTGACTGGAAGAACGACATCATCAGCTCACAGAAACTGAACATGTACCGGAGTCTACAGAGAGACTACAGACTGGCCCCATACCTGGAGAAACTCCCAGACCCCAGAGACCGCAAGATCTTGAGCCGATATAGACTCAGTGCCCACAGTCTGGCCATCCAATCCGGCTGACACAGGCAGAGCTACAAGCCCAGGGAGGAAAGACAGTGCCTACACTGTGACCAGGAGGCCCTGGAGGATGAGACCCACTTCCTGCTACACTGCCCCAAAACCTCAGCAGTGAGGGACACTCGCTTCAGAAGACTCTCAAATCTCTTCCCGGATTTCATCACCATGAAGGAGGAAGAGAAAACCTATATCCTGCTGAGGGAAGAAGAGAGAGCAGTGGAGATAGCAGCGCAATATGTGAGCGCATGCCATAGACTGCGAGAAAGAGAACTATGATATGCCATGGACTTCTATGGCCCTCACCCTGGATCTGCCCCATGTTCCCCTTCCATCTTCCCTATGCCATGGACTTCTTTAGCCCCACCCTGGATCTGCCCCATCCCCCCATCCACCTTCCCTATGCCATGGACTTCTATAGCCCAATCCTGGATCTGCCCCCATCCACCTTTCCTACAGCCCCTACCCAACATCCCTACAGTCCCTATCCCTATTCCCTTTTGTACACTTGCTTTGGCAAAACTAATGTGTATTTAGTCCTGCCAATAAAGCTTCTTTGAATTTGAACTTGAATTATATATATATATACAGTCATGGCCAAAAGTATTGACACCCCTGCAATTCTGTCAGATAATACTCAGTTTCTTCCTGAAAATGATTGCAAACACAAATTCTTTGCTATTATTATCTTCATTTAATTTGTCTTAAATGAAAAAACACAAAAAGAATTGTCCTAAAGCCAAATTGGATATAATTCCACACCAAACATAAAAAAGAGGGTGGACAAAAGTATTGGCACTGTTCGAAAAATCATGTGATGCTTCTCTAATTTGTGTAATTAACAGCACCTATAACTTACCTGTGGCACCTAACAGGTGTTGGCAATAACTAAATCACACTTGCAGCCAGTTGACATGGATTAAAGTTGACTCAACCTCTGTCCTGTGTCCTTGTGTGTACCACATTGAGCATGGAGAAAAGAAAGAAGACCAAAGAACTGTCTGAGGACTTGAGAAACCAAATTGTGAGGAAGCATGAGCAATCTCAAGGCTACAAGTCCATCTCCAAAGACCTGAATGTTCCTGTGTCTACCGTGCACAGTGTCATCAAGAAGTTTAAAGCCCATGGCACTGTGGCTAACCTCCCTAGATGTGGCCGGAAAAGAAAAATTAACAAGAGATTTCAACACAAGATTGTGCGGATGTTGGATAAAGAACCTCCACTAACATCCAAACAAGTTCAAGCTGCCCTGCAGTCCGAGGGTACAACGGTGTCAACCCGTACTATCCGTCGGCATCTGAATTAAAAGGGACTGTATGGTAGGAGACCCAGGAAGACTCCACTTCTTACCCCGAGACATAAAAAAGCCAGGCTGGAGTTTGCCAAAACTTACCTGAAAAAGCCTAAAACATTTTGGAAGAATGTTCTCTGGTCAGATGAGACAAAAGTAAAGCTTTTAGGGCAAAAGCATCAACATAGAGTTTACAGGAGAAAAAAGAGGCATTCAAAGAAAAGTACACGGTCCCTACAGTCAAACATGGCGGAGGTTTCCTGATGTTTTGGGGTTGCTTTGCTGCCTCTGGCACTGGACTGCTTGACCGTGTGCATGGCATTATGAAGACAGGAGACTACCAACAAATTTTGCAGCATAATTTAGGGCTCAGTGTGAGAAAGCTGGGTCTCCCTCAGAGGTCATGGGTGTTCCAGCAGGACAATAACCCAAAACACACTTCAAAAAGCACTAGAAAATGGTTTGAGAGAAAGCACTGGAGACTTCTAAGGTGGCCAGCAATGAGTCCAGACCTGAATCCCATAGAACACCTGTGGAGAGATCTAAAAATGGCAGTTTGGAGAAGGCACCCTTCAAATATCAGGGACCTGGAGTAGTTTGCCAAAGAAGAATGGTCTAAAATTCCAGCAGAGCATTGTAAGAAACTCATTGATGGTTACCGGAAGCGGTTGGTCGCAGTTATTTTGGCTAAAGGTTGTGCAACCAAGTATTAGGCTGAGGGTGCCAATACTTTTGTCCGGCCCATTTTTGGAGTTTTGTGTGAAATGATCAATGTTTTGCTTTTTGCTTCATTCTCTTTTGTGTTTTTTCATTTAAGACAAATTAAATGAAGATAATACCAAAGAATTTGTGTTTGCAATCATTTTCAGGAAGAAACTGAATATTATCTGACAGAATTGCAGGGGTGTCAATACTTTTGGCCATGACTGTATATATATATATATATATATATATAGATATATATATATATATATATATTAGATGTAACTATATATATCATATATATTATATGTTACATATATATAATATATATATTAGGTATATGTATTATATTAGATATATTATATATATATACATACAGTATGTGTCACTGAAATGTATATATAAATAACTATATGTACATACTCTATGTGTACATTATATATGTACATATAAAAAACTAAATGAAATAAAATGGTTTACTATATGTAAACCATATATATACACACACAACCTCCTGAAAATTACTAGGAGGTAAGACGAAAAAAATTGCCAAAAAGTATATATAAGATTAAAAAAATCTTTATTCATAAAGTGTAATAAAAAGGTAAAAAAAATGTTTACACATCAAGTTAACAGAGCATGATGAAGAGCAACACTGGGAAAATGTAAGGTAAGTACCAAGAACACACAAACTTTGCTTGAAAATCAATGCATGAACACATATGAAAAAATATTTTTTTTAAAAAATTTTTAATACAAAAGTGCATATTACATCTGAAAATACATGATCTAAATGATATAAAAATTGTAAAAATTATATCAGTAATGATGGATGTGTCCACCACATACTTGTGAAAAAAATCATGCAAAAAAAAACAAACCAAAAAAACACTGAAAAAAAGTCTTCATTGATATACAACAGAGTATAATTGCATGCAAACTGTTGCACAAAAGAAAGAATGTGAAATGATATTTCATGAAATACTAAAGTGTTCAGTGCACAAATACAACAACTGCATGCAATTAAATGATTAAATTAGGCACATATTTATGTGTCGGTAAAGTGAATTCAGAGTGACAAATGCATGAATATAAAAAACCTCAGTGCACTGTAAAGACTAATAAGTAGAGTTGAGCGATACCGTCCGATACTTCAAAGTATCGTATCGGATGGTATCGGCCGATCTTTAAAAAAAGTATCGGTATCGCCGATTCCGATACCGGAAGTCCCATTCAAGTCTATGGGACTTCCGGTATCGGAATAAGAAAAACCCTTTCCTGCCCTTGTACAGCCTCTCTGGGGTCTGTACGGGCCTTTCGGGGGGCTGTGCCGGCCTGCCAGGGGGTCTGTGCAGGCTCCGGTGGTCTGTGCCGGCCTGCCGGTGGTCTGTGCAGGCTCCGGGGGGCTGTGCCGGCCTGCCGGGGGGCTGTGCCGGCCTGCCGGGGGGCTGTGCCGGCCTGCCGGGGGGCTGTGCAGGCTCCGGGGGGCTGTGCCGGCCTGCCGGGGGGCTGTGCCGGCCTGCCGGTGGTCTGTGCAGGCTCCGGGGGTCTGTGCAGGCATCGTCCGATGGGACTACAAGTCCCATCGGGCGATGCCTGCTACCATGACAGTGATTGACACATTAGCCAATGATGGGACAGTAGTAGTCCCATCATCCGGCTAATGTGTTAAATGTAAAAAAAAAAAAAAAAATTACATGCTACATACATACAACATGCATACTACATACATGCTACATTCATACTACATACTACATACATGCTACATTCATACTACATGCAACATACATACTACATATATACTACATGCATGCTACATACATACTGCATGCTACATACATACCACATATATACTACATACATACTACATGCATGCTACATACATACTACATACATACTACATGCTACATACATACTACATATATACTACATACATACCGCATACATACTACATGCATGCTTCATGCATGCTACATACATACCACATACATAACACATATATACTACATGCATGCTACATACATACTACATGTTACATACATACCATATACATACTACATGCATGCTACATACATACTACATGCATGCTACATATATACTACATGCATGCTACATACATACTACATGCTACATACATACTACATGCTACATACATACTACATATATACTACATGCTACATACATACTACATGCTACATACATACTACATACATACTACATGCTACATACATACTACATGCTACATACATACTACATACATACTACATGCTACATACATACTACATGCTACATACATACTACATATATACTACATGCATGCTACATACATACTGCATGCTACATGCATGCTACATACATACTACATACATACTACATACATACCACATATATACTACATACATACAATACATTCATACAATACATACATAGACATACAGTACATATAACATAGAGTAACATACTTACCAATACTTGTCACATTGTTCCCCGAAGCCATTGTCTTTCCGGAATAAATATTAACATAACAAACCACAAAAATACTCACCCACGATCCGAAGCAGTCCACGAGTGTGTCCCACGACGATCTTGGGTAGAGAACTGCAGCATCAGATGATGCTGCCGTTCTCTACGGGCTGCAGGAATCCAATGACGGAAGGTAGGTATCCTTCCGCACTGTATTCCTCCGCCACTTAAAAAAAAAAAAAGTCCCTAGTCTCACTTTATGCCATTGCTGTGTGGGAATTTCCCACGCAGCAATGGCATAAAGTGAGACTAGGGACTTTTTTTTTTTTTAAGTGGCGGAGGAATACAGTGCGGAAGGATACCTACCTTCCGTCATTGGATTCCTGCAGCCCGTAGAGAACGGCAGCATCATCTGATGCTGCAGTTCTCTACCCAAGATCGTCGTGGGACACACTCGTGGACTGCTTCGGATCGTGGGTGAGTATTTTTGTGGTTTGTTATGTTAATATTTATTCCGGAAAGACAATGGCTTCGGGGAACAATGTGACAAGTATTGGTAAGTATGTTACTCTATGTTATATGTACTGTATGTCTATGTATGTATTGTATGTATGTAGTATATATGTGGTATGTATGTAGTATGTATGTAGCATGCATGTAGTATATATGTAGTATGTATGTAGCATGCATGTAGTATATATGTAGCATGTATGTAGTATGTATGTGGTATGTATGTAGCATGTAGTATGTATGTAGCATGCATGTAGCATGCATGTAGTATGTATGTAGTATGTATGTAGCATGCATGTAGTATGTATGTAGTATGTATGTAGTATGTATGTAGCATGCAGTATGTATGTAGCATGTATGTAGTATGTATGTAGTATATATGTAGCATGCATGTAGTATGTATGTAGCATGCAGTATGTATGTAGCATGTATGTAGTATATATGTAGTATGTATGTAGCATGCATGTAGTATGTATGTAGCATGTAGTATATATGTAGCATGTAGTATATATGTAGTATGCATGTAGCATGCATGTAGTATGTATGTAGTATGTATGTAGTATGTAGCATGCAGTATGTATGTAGCATGTATGTAGTATGTATGTAGTATATATGTAGTATGTATGTAGCATGCATGTAGTATGTATGTAGCATGTAGTATGTATGTAGCATGTAGTATGTATGTAGCATGCATGTAGCATGCAGTATGTATGTAGTATGTATGTAGTATATATGTAGTATGTATGTAGCATGTAGTATGTATGTAGCATGCATGTAGTATGTATGTAGTATTTTTTTTTTTTTTTTTTTTTTTTTTTTAACATTTAACACATTAGCCGGATGATGGGACTACTACTGTCCCATCATTGGCTAATGTGTCAATCACTGTCATGGTAGCAGGCATCGCCCGATGGGACTTGTAGTCCCATCGGACGATGCTTGCACAGACCCCCGGACATCAGCACAGCCCCCCGGCAGGCCGGCACAGCCCCCCGGCGGGCCGGTACAGACCCCCACAGGGTGCACAGACCACCGGCAGGCCGGCACAGCCCCCCGGCAGGCCGGCAGAGACCCCGGGCAGTCCACACAGCCCCCCGGCAGGCCGGCACAGCCCCCCGGCAGGCCGGCAGAGACCCCCGGAAGGCCCGAAATGACGGCGCATCATGATGCGCACACACCGCGCATCATGATGACGTCAGGCCGTCAATCAACTGAACTTCCGATTCCGAATTCCGATATTGAAAAAATATCGGAAGTCGGTATCGGAATTCCGATACAGCAAGTATCGGCCGATACCCGATACTTGCGGTATCGGAATGCTCAACACTACTAATAAGTATGAAGCATATGTCTATAAAACTCTTTAAAAAAATTATTTCAAAGTGACAAGTGCATGAATATAAAGAGCTTCAGTGCGCTTTAATAGTCTGCATGGGGGCCCCCATAGAAGAAGCACTCTGCGATGTCGGGGGTGCGCTGTTGGGGTTGGAGGATATTCACTAGGAGCCCGAGCACACATGCACTTTAGATATATCTCTAAATGCCTTTTTTTTTCTTTATGTTTGCTAACATGCAGACTATTAGGCTACGTGCACACGCTGCGGATTGGGGTGCAGATTTGGCCGCGCGGATTTTGTAAAATCCGCAGGTAAATCTGCAGGTCAAAGGACCTGCGGTTTTACCTGCGGATTGGCCTGCGGTTCTGCCCTGCGGTTTTTCTTCTCCACAATGGAGGAGATGGCAAACCACAGCGGAATCCGCAGAAAGAATTGACATGTCAATTCTTTCTGCGGTTTCAAAACCGCAGGAAAACCGCGCTGAAAAATCCACACAATCTGCACTGCCGTTTTGTATTCTCGTAGGGAATAATGGTACTGTACACCGCAGCAAAAACTGCTGCGGAACCGCAGCAGAATCCGCAGCGTGTGCACACACCTTTATAGCGCACTGAAGCTCTTTATATTCATGCGCTTGTCACTTTGAAATAATTTTTTTAAAGAGTTTTCTAGACATATGCTTCATACTTATTAGTCTTTACAGCACACTGAGGTTTTTTATATTCATGCATTTGTCACTCTGAATTCACTTTACCGACACATAAATATGTGCCTAATTTAATCATTTAATTGCATGCAGTTGTTGCATTTGTGCACTGAACACTTTAGTATTTCATGATATATCATTTCACATTCCTTTTTTTGTGCAACAGTTTGCATGCAATTATACTCTGTTGTATATCAATAAAGACTTTTTTTCAGTGTTTTTTTTGTTTTGTTTTTTTTTGCATGATTTTTTTCACAAGTATGTCGTGGACACATCCATCATTACTGATATAATTTTTACAATTTTTATATCATTTAGATCATGTATTTTCAGATGTAATATGCATTTTTGTATTAAAAAATTTAAAAAAAATATTTTTTCATATGTGTTCATGCATTGGTTTTCAAACAAAGTTTGTGTGTTCTTGATACTTACCTTACATTTTCCCTGTATTGTTCTTCATCATGTTCCGTTAGCTTAATGTGTAAAAAAAAAAAATTTTTTACCTTTTTATTACACTTTATGAATAAAGATTTTTTTAATCTTATATATACTTTTAGGCAATTTTTTTCGTCTTACCTCCTAATAATTTTCAGGAGGTTGTGTGTATATATATATGCAAATTACTGACGTTTGTTTGCTTTATCCATTAATTATAAGACTGGGTTTATTAATATATGTAAACCATGTCTCATATCCTGGCGGCTTTTGCAATTATTTTACAAAAGCCGACAAATGAATTAACAGCTATTCTGCCATCTTTCTCTCTCATATATATATATATATATATATATATATATATATATATATAGTAGGGATTCAACTCGCTCAGGAGCACCGGGAGTCAATCAGGAGGCACGTTCCTTTAAAAGTTCATAGGGTTTATTGCTCCATAACCCATAAGCCAGCACATAACATAAGGAATAGCCTTCAGATCAGGCGATAGAAAACATAAGTGTCCATGGTTTCAGGCTCAGCCCTGGAGTCTCAGCAAAACACAGGAGGCTTATCCCTCCTCGCATACAGCCAATATACACAGGCCTCACCGCCTCAGCACATGGTCCTCAGGAAGGTAGCACACCTTCCTCCACATAGGCCTGCCGGGACCTTCCACATGGCTCAATCAGATCCATGCGCTCTCTCTCATGTGACCAGACCTCAGGTACCTTATATGATCCATAACTACACCCACAAGTGATCACATGGCTATGACCTCACTAAAGGTCCTATTACACACACAGCCACACACAGGCTTCCCTGACACATTGTAACGGAAACGTCAGCAGTACCTCTGCTGATCAATACACATATTCAAGCTTCCATCACAAGGCCACCTATGGTCTTGGGATACATAATGGTCATTCAGCATCCTATACCCATTAGCACAATGGATATGCCTGTAGGCCCGTCCTGGGACACTCACACAGCTCCCCCTAGCGGACATAGTGGTCACTACACCACATACCTCCTCCTCTGTTCAAACCTGTGAGGTTGAACACATGACATCACCCAGGGATCTCGAGACTGGGCACCCATGTCACCTTGCCCTACAAGTTGAGAGGACCATCTCCGTCTGTTTCAGTAGTCATACTGCATCATATTTACATTAGGCCTCCCCCGCCCCCAGCGGTCAGTATCTCGGCCTTGGGCTTTGGCCTTCCCGTCAACGTCCGTCAGCGTGACCAGACACTCTTTAGTCTCCACCTGTCTGCAGTGCGCTCCGTCACCCGACCTTTCTCTCACTGGCCGGCTCTCCCGGTTCGTACGGTCATGAGTCCCACGTCCAGTAGGGCTAACTGGCTGGTCTGAGTCTGGCCCTCTGTTGCTACGTCCACCACCGGGTCTCGTGACGGTCTTGCCTTCAACTACCTGTCCTTTCATTTTTTGGAGGATCCCTTCAGGTCCTTACACCTTGGGTTGGAGGTGGATGCCACCTGATGTTCTGTATCTGCTTATTCAACTGCAGTCGGTCCTGTCTTAACTGGTCTATCTCTTTCAGGTACGCTACCCGATATTCCAGGAGCATGCAAAGCTTCCCAATGCTTTCCATCGTGCCAACCACAATGACTGAAACCATGTCATCTTCAACAGCAACTTGGATTTCCCCAGCAGGTGGGATCCACTCTCTTCACACTGGATCAAGTTACAATCTCCTGCATCCCTTTTCCAAGTCTGCCAATGATTTTCCCCACCAGATTTCTGGGTACCGGATTTATGTCTTCCACAAAGCCCAGCCGACTTTGAGCTTCCCTTGCAAGCTCCAGACGTCGAGCGGCTTTCCTATTACGCAACACGAGCATCTGTTTCGTGCGGAGACATTATGGTGCATCTCCTTCAGGACAGCCACCCTTCTCTCTGTGTCTTCCGTTTCTGCAAGTATCACCAACTGGTCTGTCTCTGGTGCCCAGCTCACACTATAGGCCTTTACTGCCTTTTTAAAGGTCTCATGCACACTCTCGGTGGCACATGCTTCTCGCACGTCTTCGGGTACCTCCATCACACGCTTGAAGGTTGTGGACTTGCTCTCATCCTGGACAGATGGCTCTGGGTTCCCTACGAACACTTCCCTTAATACAGTTGTCCCGACCGGGGGAATATCTTGTTCAGCTTTCTGCTCCAAATCTTCAGGAGATTTTAGCTCTTTGAGACCCCTTGTCAAGATGGGCTTTGGCAGTTCTGCCTTGCTATCAGTCGGGCACGGCTGCTGTAAGTCTTCGCCCAACAACTTCTTCTCCCGCAGAAGACCTACTACCGGTTCTTTGAGCACTCTCACATCTTCTCTGAGAGTCTCATTCCCACCTTGCCATGTTGTCAGGTGACCTCTGAGCTCCAAGACCTCTCTCTCCAGCTCATCCACTCTGCGCTCGGCCGTTTATCTCAGGGCCTTGACTGCCGAGAGCTCGGACTCCAGGTGGCGCAGCCGCTCCAACTGCGCGGAGTTGGCGACTTCCATACTCGCCACCTTCAGACACTCCCTCGCCAGCTGTTGACACATCTCTTCGCGCCCTTGCTCCAAGTCTTGTAGGTGCGCTTCTACCTGGTGACAACTGTCAACTTGCTCTTTCCACATGTACACTTCCTTAGTCAGGTTGTCAACTAGACCCTCTAGCTGTCAGGTGATAGCAGTCAAATTAGAGTCACTACTCCTCCTGTCATCCAAGAACAGTAAGCCCCCATTCACACAGGTGTCGGACCCTTTTTCTGAAGGTCCCCTGTCTCCCACGGTCACTTCTACCTCTGACCTGTCCACTTTAGGAGGCATCACCGTCTCAATGTCTGCTAGCCCACCAGTAGAAAGGTCTCCATCCCCCTGCTGTAGAGGAACTCCCCTCTCCCACAAACCAGAAAACAGACTAGAGTCCCGGCCTATAACCACTGCACATGACAGATTTGGGACTATCGAGACATCTTGTCCCATAATGTCCCAGCCTGTCTCAAAGACTACCCAGGCCACTGGACAATCCTTAGTGCCCCCATGGTTGCACGTGATCCCAACCTTTCTGCCAGGTATCTCAGGAGCAAGCATCAGTAGAGTCACCGGGCTCTCAGGGTCGACCAGACCAACCTCGTCTTCGTTATTTACCTGGAGGCCACACCCCTGTAGCATTGTGCTGGCTGGGTAGTTTACCAGGCAGATTGGACAGACATATTACATTTGTCCCTGGCAACAGTTCGTCTGTACCACCCCTTTCACGCCGGGATTCTCCTCCCCCTTTTGGGCCACTATCCCCTTTTTGGACTCCACCTCCCACTAGAACGCCACCCCTTTTTTGGGTTACCACCCCAGTTTGGGTCACCGCCCCCTTTTTGGGACTCCACCCCCTTTTGAGCTAGCACTCCGATTTGGGCCACCGCCCCCTTTTGGCATTTCCCCATGTCTGTTCTGCAGTACTTCTTATGCCACAGTTCACACAGTACAGTTTGTCTTTTTGGGCTGGTACTGGCCCTTTAAGCATGACACCACACCAGTTCCTCCTGGCGATGCCACAGCTCCTGCTGTCACAAATCACCGGCACCTCCAGCTGTCGCTCACAAGCAGCTGCTGGTGTCACTGCAGCTCCTGCTGCGCCGTCTTTGTGGACCCGCCGATCCCCCAGAAGCCGCTTGTCCCCATCGTAACCCCGCCGAGTTACAGGAAGCTGCTTGTCACCTTCGTGCCTCCCACTGAGCCACCGCAGGCTGAGTTGAGAAAAAAAGAAAAAAAACACCATATAAAAAACTCACGTGTCCTGTCTGTGTGCTATTCAGGACGTTCCGACTCCGCCTGAGACCATCCAACACACAGGGCGCACCGGGTGCTATTCAGGGAGCGGCCCTCCTCCCAGGGTTTCCCAACACACCGGCCACACCAGGTCCAGGGGCTCAGCGGGTGCTCTTCAGGATATCCGTCTCTGCCTGAGACTGCCCAACACTCACGCCTCATCAGGTCCAAGGTCATACCACGTGCTCCAGGGAGATGATTCTTCTCCTAGAACCTCCCAACACTGACCCTCCAGGACCTTGCTCACTGAACCCTCCAAGTTCACCGTCTTACTCAGTGACCCAGGTCAGTACCACACGAACACCAGTCCGTTGCCTGTGTCGACGACACAGGTCCTCGGGTACCTTTTCTCCACAGAGGCACCCTAGCACAATTCACAGTCTCTTTCTCACTGACCTCGGTCAGTATTACTCACGGTTTTCCAGACCGTCTGCTCTCCTGGCTCAGAGCCACCAGTACGGCAACATGTGCTTCTTGGAACCGCTGCCCGCATTCTCCACCAACTGTAGGGATTCAACTCGCTCAGGAGCACTGGGAGTCAATCAGGAGTCACGTTCCTTTAAAAGTTCATAGGGTTTATTGCTCCATAACCCATAAACTAGCACATAACATAAGGAATAGCCTTTAGATCAGGCGAAAGTAAACATAAGTGTCCATGATTTCAGGCTCAGTCCTGGAGTCTCAGCAAAACACAGGAGGCTTATCCCTCCTCGCATACAGCCAATATACACAGGCCTCACCGGGAGAGCAGTCTCAGCACGTGGTCTTCAGGAAGGTAGCACACCTTCCTCCACATAGGCCTGCCGGGACCTTCCACATGGCTCAATCAGATCCATGCGCTCTCTCTCATGTGACCAGACCTCAGGTACCTTATATGGTCCATAACCACACCCACAGGTGATCACATGGCTATGACCTCACTAAAGGTTCTATTACACACACAGCCACACACAGGCTTCCCTGACACATTGTAACGGAAACGTCAGCAGTACCTCTGCTGATCAATACACATATTCAAGCTTCCATCACAAGGCCACCTATGGTCTTGGGATACATAATGGTCATTCAGCATCCTATACCCATTACCACAATAGATATGCCTGTAGGCCCGTCCTGGGACACCCACACAGCGCCCCCTAACGGACATAGTGGTCACTACACCACAATATATATATATCCATGCAAAGAGAAGAGGTCGCACTCATCGAGATGGAAGTTTCACTGATTTATTGACATATCATGAACATGTCAAGTCAGGGGAGTGACATAAGGAGTGCTAGAAAGGCTGACAACGGCCGTTTCGTGCTGCTCGAGCGCTTCAACGGCCGCTTCAACGGCGCTTCAACACTGTATATGTGTGTGTTTTGAAGGTTTTTTTCTTTTTAAAACGATGTGTACAGTGTTAGTTTACAATGCTATTTTAACATGAGTTTTTACATGGAGAGAACAGCTCTATGTAAAACCTTATGTTAAAATCGAATTGCATACGGATGTCATATGCATCTCATATTGAAAAATCACACTGAAATCGCATTACACTCGCATGACACTCGCATGACAATTGCATAGAATTGGTCCGTTTTTTTCATCCAGAAAACGGACCGTTTTTTTCTCGCAAATGGTGATGAGCCCTAACAGATTAAATCAGCCATCAATTGTGAGCAAATATGCAGGCTCCTCGCAAATGTTTCAATTTACTGTGAGCATTTACTTTAACAATACAGCTTTATTATACATTTTGGTCAGACTTTAATGCATGTGGTGAAACCATATTTGTTTTTTTATTTTTATGATTTTTTAATTTTTGGATTGGGAAATGGGGTTGAGTTAACAGCTTCATGACCACCAACAGTAGATACACATCAGCGCTAGCAGGGTTTTGTGCAGTGCCGATGTTTGATAATGAGGGGATTTCGGCGTACATCGCTTCCTGTGACCCCCTAGCCTCATCGAGACCTGATTGGTTCAGGTCCTGATGACGTCAGCGTCACACCAGCCAATGAGACAAATCACTGGGAAAGATTAATGTAGCAACAGACTTTGCCAGGTGATCTGCCTCATAATAACGCTGTTTCTCCTCTGATCTACTGTCAGGGAGAGATTAGAAGAGAAACAGTATGACAAGTGCTGCTGGCAACAACAGCTGTACCAGTCAGCGATCTTGTTATAAAGTAGATAATAGAGATAAGGTTAGGGTTAGTGCTATAGTTAGAGTTAATGTTAGGCTAAAGTTAGGGTTAGGGTTAAGGCCCTTTTACATTTAGCGATGCACCAGCGATCCGACCAGCGATCCGACCCGGTCAGGATCGCTGGTGCATCGCTAAATGATCGCTAGTGAGCTTTCATACAGAAAGATCTCACAGCGATGCAGCAGCGACGCAGCGCACGATACTCACCTTTCACACACAGCGATCCTGGCGTCCTCCCGCCCGCCTCCACACGTCGCTCGTCGTCACAGCAGGAAGTCTCAGCAGGAAGCGCCCGACGAGAAATGGAGCCGGACATTCTCGCGCGATCAGCGATGGACAGCGGGGGAGCCGGTCGGAGGTAAGTATCACACATAGCGATATCGCTAGCAATATCGCTTTAACGTCACAAAACCAGTGACGTTTTAGCGATATTGCTAGCGATATCGCTTAGTGTAAAACCCCCTTTAGGCTAAAGTTAGGGTTAAGACACTAAAAATGTCCTTAAGATCAATTCTTGGCACTTCAAACACAATAATACACTTAGGGGTAAAAAAGAATTCACTAATTATCCCCAAAAGAAGCGAACCAACACACCATATATATAAAAAATATTATTTTATTGAATATCAAAAATATTCCAATTTTAATAAAAATTACAGACTACATAATACCTTACTCATAACATACCCCAACGGGGAAAAATGCACAGACCATGAACACGGATAAATAATCCTTCTGTTAATAATCATAATATTCCTGTACAATTCATGGAATAAGGCAACAAGACCAATATTATAATAATCCTAAATAGGAATCAATCTAACCTTGCCGCTCTAAATATAAAAAAAAAATTCAGGGTAATAAGAAATCCTATGAGGTTATAGAGATACGACATAATACCAGCACCATATAAAGCCTTCATATCGACAAAATCGGGGAGGATTAATCTAACCCCGCTGTGAAAAGCACCGATACAACATGGGCTAAAATAAACTTAGGACACATAAAATGACAAGGTAGAAGAGCTATCAAACTGATAATTACCTTAGACCGGATTATGCAGGTGTAAATAATCCTGTGCACAGATCCCCGCGCCCCGACGCGCGTTTCGCCCTCTAGCTTCTTCCGGGAGCGCTTCTTTTGGGGATAATTAGTGAATTCTTTTTTACCCCTAAGTGTATTAAAGTTAGGGTTAGGCTAAAGATAGGGTTAGTGTTAGGCTAAAGTTGGGTTAGTGTCAGGCTAAAGTTAAGGCTAGGGTTAGGCTAAAATTAGGGTTAGGCTAAAGTTAGGGTCATTAGCCAGCAATGACTGTTACCCAATATTTTTACAATACGAGTTTCACAGGAAAGGCATTGAAACATAAAGTCAGCCATGCGTGCCAGACTGGTAACAGGCAAGCCTTCTGTGTCCTTATCAACAGGATGACTGACCAATGTGTCCTCCTTCTCCTCTTCTTCCCTGTCCTCAGGCCATCCACGCTGAACAGACGGTATGACAGTTGTGGTTGTAGTCCTGTCTATAGTGCATGAAAGCAGCTCCTGTTCTTCCTCCTCTTCCTCATTGTCAACCAATTCGCGTTGGGATGACATGAGGCTGGGCTTTGTGCAATCACCCTTTATGGTTCCTTGATCCATGTCCTCATGCTCTGCTTGCAATGCATCCTCTTTCATTGTGGGCAGAGAGCTTTTCAGAATGCAGATGAGCGGGATGGTGATGCTAATTACGGCGTCATCGACGCTCACCATCTTGGTGGACTCCTCAAAGTTTTGGAGGATGTTACATATATCTGATATCCATGCCCACTCCTGAGGTCTTATGTGTGGAGTCAAACCTGAAAAACGATGACCTTGTTGATGCTGGTATTCAACAACTGCCACTTCTGCTCAAAAATCCTTTCCAACATATGCAGGCTAGAATTCCCACTCGTGGAGACATCACACACCAGTTGGTGAGCCAGAATTTGCAATCGCTGCTGAAGCATGGCAATGGCGGCTAAAGCTGTAGTTGACTTTATAAAATGTGCACACAGGCAGCGTACTTTCACCAGCAGATCTGGCAGCTCTGGGTAGCTTTTTAGAAAACATTGAACAACGAGGTTAAGCACATGGGCAAGGCATGGTACGTGTGTCAGATCTCCTCGCCACTAGGTTCCTGCCATTGTCACACACAACCATGCCTGGCTGGAGATTCAGCGGTGTCAGCCACACATCTGCTTCCACTTTCAGAGCTGTCAACAACTCTTCAGCATTGTACGGTTTGTCACCTAAGCAAATTAGCTTCAGCACAGCCTGTTGCTGCTTGGCTTTGGCAGTGCTGCAGTGCTTCCAGCTTGTGACTGATGTGCTCATTTCGGAGATGAAAGCTGAAGAGGAGGAGGTGAAGGAGCTGTACACAGTGGGGGAACCATTATTGACGTAGGGCTTGCAATCCTTGGCGTCTGGAGGACGTATTCCATCCCAAGGTCTGACTGGGTCCTGGCTTCCCCTATGTTAACCCAATGTGCCGTCAGCAAGATGTACCACCCCTGGCCACAAGCACTTGTCCACGTGTCCGTGGATAGGTGTACTTTCCCAGTAACTGCATTGTTGAGGGCACGGGTAATGTTGTGGGACACGTGCTTGTGTAATGCCGGGACGGCACAGCGGGAGCACCATCAGGTTGTGGAAAGCTTCTGTCTCCATGAGCCTAAAAGGCAACATTTTGAGCGCAAGCAGACGAGAATTATGAGAATTGAGTACTGTGGCCTGTGGGGCATTCGCTGCGTATTTATGATTACTTTCTAATGACTGGGGTATGGACAACTGAAGGCTGCTCTGGGACAAGGAAGTGGACGTGCTTGATAATGGTGCTATTTGACTGTGGGCAATGGCAGGTGCAGGGCAGGAGGCATCTTTGCATGCACTGTGGCCAGGGGATTGGCTTGCATGCACAACAGTGGATGAAGCTGTGGTGTCATCAGCAGACACTGTTTCTGCAGCATGGGGTTAGGCCTACAAAGTCAGGTGCTTTGCTGCCATGTGCCTGATTATGCTGGTGGTGGTAAAGCTGGTAGTTTTGCTACCCCTGCTGATGCTGGCATGACAGGTGTTGCAAATGGCCTGTTTGGGGTTATCGGCAGAGTCTTTAAAAAATAACCAGACTCGGGAAGACCTAAAAGTTAGAATGGCAACTTCCATCATGTTGATGTTACGGTGAATGGTTGCACGCCTTCTGTTTGCAGCCACCACACTGCTTCTTCTTGCCTGAAATTGTGCGACATCTACCTCCCCTTGTGTGCTGCTCTCCTCACTCTGCATGTCCTCCTGCCAGGTTGAGTCTGATATTATATCAACCACCTCATCTTCCACTTCCCCACCCTGGTCCTCCTCCTGACTTGCTGGCAATTGTGCCTCATCATCAGCCACCTCATCTCATCATCATCCACCTCTTGTGACCGTGGCTGCTAAAATATTTGTGCATCGCTACATGGAATATCATCTTGCCCAGCTTCAAGTGGACCAGGTGAGAGGCAAGAGTCTCCAAATGGAAAAGTGAACAGCTCTTCAGGGTGTCCGAGTGTGGGATCAGTTGTCTCAGGGCACTCAGCATGGTGTGATGAAGTAGGATCTGGGTAAGTAATATGCGGTCCAGATTCATCGCTACTGTGACTTGACGGTGTGGAAGACACGCTGCTGGTCGTGCTAGATAAGTAACTTGAAGTATTATCTGTCATCCAACCAGCAACCTTTTCACACTGCTCGGGCTTCAATAGTGCTGTCTTGCCCCGGTCCCTTGTACTGTCCCCGCATATATTTATACATTGTAATAAGATCACCCCTAAGAGGTCCCAGTGAACACCAAGGTAGCTGCTTAGTCACGCCCCTTCCAGGGTAGTCTGGTTGTGGCACACCCCCACGCTTGCGCCAACCAGTCAGGTCATGAGCGTAAGAATCACAGACAGACTGAAACAGTTTTTGCTCAAGAATATCCCTGTATTTCACATTATCCATCTTCCTCATGACTAGGACAATTTTCCCTGTCTCTGCTGCCAAAAAACATCTTCAGAGCATGATGCAGCCTTCACAATGATTCACTATGGGGATGGTGTTCTAGATGTGATGAGCTGTGTTGGTTTGACACCAGACATAGCATTTACCTAGCCAAAAACTATACCGATAAGCAAATAACCAGGGCACAAGAAACTGACACAATAGAATAATCACAAGAAAAACTACAGTATATAGTGCCAATAAAAATATCTTTTACTTAAACTTATTAAAAGTTATTCAAAAGTAAATCAGAAGTAAAGTCATACATAGCTAATAGTGTTGAGCGAGCACTAAAATTCTCGGGTGCTCATTGCTCGGGTCAAGCAAATTGGAATACTCGAACAGAACAACGAGCCCAATGTAAGTCTATGGGAAACCCGAGCATTTTTACAGTGATCGCCCCCTGGGGTCCTTTCAAGGTCTAAAAACATCAGAAAATGATGTAAACACTGGTTAAATGACACAGGAACATCATGGAAACTGCCCCTGGAAGGATTTCTCACTCCTAGGTCACAGGAGTTGTCAGAGTTTCATGCCCTTTTTACGGGCACACCAAAAAACCTACAAAAACGAAACCAAAATGGATTTTGCTGGGAAATATGTTAAGGAACATCCTTTCCAGGTTAATGACTTTTACCTAAGCCAAAATAATTAACCCAAAACAAAAATGTTCCTCCACCACTTGGGCTATGTTCACACATAGTGTTTTTGAGGCGTTTTGAAACTTTAGCATTACTTTCAATCAATACAAATGCATTCACTGGGAAATGTCATTGTAACATTTAACAACCCTAGCTGGCCATGTGGTGTGTGACACATAAGCAGACACATCTTGTCTAATTTATGAAGGAGGTACTCTTAAAGTCACAGAGCCTAATTTTACAGGGGCATCAGGCAGCATTAATCTTCTTAAAGGGCCAGTATTAAACAGTGGGTCTCCTATTTTGTTATTGCCTATGCAGTGAGTGAATGGGCTGCCAAGAATTACAATGCACACCAATACCCCTTTCACGTGAAGTACAGGAGGGCTTCCTGAATAAAGAGGTGGAATGAAAGCAAGGCCTGGCCTGCTCCAAAGTTACATGCACCCCAATTAGCTTTTCGAACCACGTACTGGAAGGGCATAGGAAAATCCACTTCACATTATTCATTTTGTACTCCCATTCTCTTTTCTTATGCATTGACAGCAAGGCCTGCCCTGCTGCCAAGTCATATGCACCCCAATAAGCCTTTGAACCCAGCTACTGGATGGGCACAGGAAAATCCACTTCACATTATTCATTTTGTACTCCCATACTCTTTTCTTATATATTGACTGCAAGGCCTGCCCTGCTACCAAGTCATATGCACCCCAATAAGCCTTTGAACCCACATACTAGATGGGTGCAGGAAAATCCACTTCATATTATTCATTTTGTACTCCCAAACTCTTTTCTTGTGCATTGACTGCAATGCCTGCCCTGCTACCAAGTCATATGCATCCTAATAGGCCTTTGAACCCATGTACTGGATGGGCACAGGCAAATCCACTGCAATGCCTGCCCTGCTACCAAGTCATATGCATCCCAATAGGCCTTTGAACCCACATACTGGATTGGCACAGGCAAATCCACTTCACATTATTCATTTTGCACTCCCATTCTGTTTTCTTATGCCTTGACTGCAAGGCATGGCCTGCTATCAAGTCATATGCACCCCAATAAGCCTTTGAACCCACGTACTGGATGGGCACAGGCAAATCAACTTCACATTAATCATTTTGTACTCCCATACTCTTTTCTTATGCATTGACTTCAAGGTCTGGGCTGCTCTCAAGTCATATGCACCACAATAAGTCTTTGAATCCAGGTAATGGATGGGCACAGTAAAATCCACTTCACATCATTCATTTTGTATTCCCAAACTCTATTCTTATGCATTGACTGCAAGGCCTGCCCTGCTACCAAGTCATATGTACCCCAATAAGCCTTTGAAACCACATACTGGATGGGCACAGTAAAATCCACTTCACATTATTCATTTTGTGCTCCCAAACTCTATTCTTATGCATTGACGGCAAGGCCTGCCCTGCTACCAAGTCATATGCACCCCAATAAGCCTTTGAACCCACGTACTAGATGGGTACATGAAACAAAAGTTTCCATTATTATTTCATTTTTTATTATTATAAAGTTTATCCATGAAGTCAATGCAAGCCCTGGCCCCAATTTGCACAAGCCACAATCCCCCTTAGAAGAAACGTGGGGGAGGGTTTCATAAAAAATTCACATTGCAAGAAGCGTTTCAACCAAACTTGGAATGCCTATATGCTGAGTGTATCAGATGTCAAACATTTCCCCCTGGGGGTACATATCAACATAGTGTGTCATTTTTTTTAGGGGCATCATAAGCACCTTGCAAAACTGTAATGTGATTTCCTACACAGTTGCTGCTGGGAAGGTGCAGATTTTTAGTAAAAGTATGGCGGACGAATCGTTGGATGAAGTGATCAGGAAAAGGGGCATGGAGATAACAGGAATGGGAACATACATGATTAATGACAGCAGTTGCTACGGGAGGTATGAGATCCAGGATACAGCCTACAATGATTTGTCGTTTAGCCACCATCAAATGACAGAATGGGTTTCATGCCTGTCAGAACATCGGTGTAACAGATGCACGTGTGAGACTTGGCCTAAGGAATTGCCCATCCAAAATATGTTGACAAAGACGCACGTGTCTGTGTAAAAGGCAAAGTGCAACATGTTTGTGAGATGCTGAGTTAGAGAAAGCAGATCAGTGTTTGAGGAAAACCAAACAAACTGATGGATGCTCATGAAAAACTAAGTTGAAAGAGGAGTGCACTGTCCATAACTATAAACACACCTGTGGCACAAGCTTCTTCATCTTCACCCATATACCAATAGTATCCAAATGTCCCAGTTGAAAATTATTTGTCCTAGTGTAACGAACACTGTTAAAGAAATGTGACTAAACGTACATAACCACGACCCTTGGAAAAACAAGATTTCCTCTTTACAAGATATGGATGATGATGGTATTGATGCCGTCTTTGAAATTTAACACATCCACACCAAGAAGATGAAGATCACAGCTGCAAAAAATGTGCAAAAAAGGCCTTGAATTTCTGGAAAATCATTTTCTCTTGGACAAAGTTTCCCTCTTACTAAAGTGGTAATGAATGATGCATACACAGGTCTCATGTCTATTCAGCGAGAGATGCTTGAAAGATGATGTATTCTAATTTGTCCATGTCCACTTTTTGAAAGCGAGCAGAAAAAAAGGATGATATAGCGGCAAGATGTGTGATTTTGGTCAGTAAGGAGGTGATGTCAGATACAGATAGGTAGATCTGTGTATCATCAGCGTAGTGATGATATTGCAAACCGTGTCATTACATCAGCTGTCCCAGGCCAAAGGTGTAGATGGAGAAGAGTAGGGGTCCTAGAACTGAGCCTTGGGGAACACCAAAAGACAGGTATTGAGGTGAGGAGGTGGTGTGGGAGAGGGAGACAATGAATGTCCCCCTAACAGTCTTGTTGTTTTTTAAAGACTCTACCGATAACCCCAAAAAGGCCATTTGCACCACCGGCCATTCCCACATCAGCAGAAGGTAGCAAAACTACCAGCCTTACCATCACCAGCATGATCAGGCACATGGCAGCAAAGCACCTGACTTTGTTGGTTGAATACCAGGCTCCATTAACAGTGTCTGCGGGTGGTATCACTGATTCTTCCGCTGTTGTGCGTGCAAGCCAATCCCCTGTCCATAGTGCATGCAAAGATGCCTCCTGCCCTGCATCTGTACTTGCACACAAACTCAACTAGCACCATTAACAAGCATGTCCATGTCCTTGTCCCAAAGTAGCGTTCAGTTGTCCATATCCCAGTCGCTGGAACGCAAGTGGAAATACGCAACCAACACCACAGTACTAAATTCACACCTTTATCGTCTGCTTGCACTTGAAATGTTGCATTTTAGGCTCCTGGTAGACAGAAGCTTTCCGCAACCTGATGACAGTGACCATCACAAGGTACCCGCCACATTTTCTCCCTGTTTGCCATCACGACATTACACAAGCAAGCACGTGTCCCACATTGCTCGGGCCCTTAACAATGCTGTTACAGGGAAAGTGCACCTATCCACGGACACTTGGACAATTCCTTGTGGGCAGGGATGGTATGTCTCGCTGATGGCATACTGGGTTAGCGTTGAAGTCCTGACCCAGTTTGACATTGGGAGACCATGTCACAGATGAATGAGGAGACAGGTTGTGGAAGGCTATGTATGTCATAGTTAGGGTTTTGAACTGTAGCCTATGGGAAATAGGAAGGCAGTGAAGGGCCTGGCAGAGAGGAGAGGCTGGGGAATAATGGCAGCAGAGTTTAGGATAGATTTGAGTGGTGCAAGAGTGCTAGAGGGTAGGCCTGAGAGTAGAAGGTTGCAATAATTGAGGCATGAGATCATGAGGGCGTGCACAAACATTTTCAAAGTTTCTTGGAATTTAAGGATCCAGGAAATGTTTTTGAGTTATAGTGGACTGGAGGAGGCAAGGGCTTGGATATGTAGCTTGAAAGAGAGGGCAGAGTTGAGGATTACCCCGAGGCCATGATCATGCAGGACTATTTGTCCCAGTGTGCAGTCCTTGCATTACACAGGCACGTGTCCCACAACATTACCCGTGCCCTTCATAATGCTGTTACTTGGAAAGTCCACCTAACCACAAACACGTGGACAAGTGCTTGTGGTCAGGGATGGTACATCTCACTGAAGACACACTGGGTTAACATAGTGGAAGCCGGGACCCACTCCGACCTTGGTATGGTGCACATCCTCCCAACCCTGAGTATTGCGGGCCCTACATCAATCTAGGTTGCCCCCACCGTCTTCAGCTCCTGCACCTCCTCCTCTTCCTCCTTTGCCTCCTCAAGATAAAACTGGGGAAAGAGAGAGCGCAATAGGGTCTTATCTGGGTAACAGATTAAATAAATTCAGGGAATCTACTCACCTTTTCCAAGATAGATTAAAGCATGTAAGTCAATGTCAGCCTGCTGCACGCCCGAGGTTCACGTCCGTGACCACAGATAAGGATCCTTTTGGATAAATTATTTAGGCTTACTGTGCGCTGCTTGACAGGTTGTACCCTGTCAAGCAGCGCACAGTAAGCCTAAATAATTTATCCAAAAGGATCCTTTGCCTCCTCGTCAGCCTCCATCTCCAAAAGTAGCACATCAGTCACAAGTTGAAAGCACTGCAGCACTGCCTCATCAAAGCGGCAACAGGTTGTGCTGAAGCTAATATGCTTAGGTGACAAACCTCACAATCATGAAGAGTTGTGGACAGCTCTGAAAGAGCAGGCAGATCTGTGGCTGACACCGCTGAAACCACAGCCAGGGATGGTTGTGTGTGACAATGGCTGGAACCTGGTGGCTGCTCTGTGGCGAGGCGAGCTCACACACATGCCATGCCTGGCTCATGCGCTTAACCTCATTGGTCAATGTTTTCTGAAAAGCGACACGGAGCTGCCAGATCTGCTAGGAAAAGTAAAACACTCTGTGTACCCATTTTAGAAAGTCAGCTACAGCTTCATCCACCCTTGCCGTGCTTCAGCAGGGTTTGCAGTTTCTGGCTCACCGACTGGTGTGTGATGTCCCCAGGCACTGGAACTCTCCACTGCAGATGTTGGAATGGATTTGTGAGCAGAAAAGGGCAGTTGGTGACTAGTCTACCAGCATCAACAAGGTTGTCGGTATTCAGTTCTGACTTCACACATAAGATCTCAGGAGTGGACATGGATGTCAGACATACTGTATGTACCATCCTCCAAAACTTTGAGAAATCCACCAAGATGGAGAGCGGCAATGATGCCATAATTAACGTCTCCATCCTGCTTCTCTGTGTTCTAATATGAATATTTATAGTTGTTTATATAGTGCAAACATATTTATAGTTTAACAGTTTCAAACACAAAAGTCTTAAGTAACAGTGATAACAATAATGCAATAATGAAACCAAAATAAAACGACCCTTCTCGTGACAGCTTACAATCTACACTATGTAGCAACGATAACAATAATACAATATTTATACAGAAATAAAAGACCCTGCTCATGACAACTTACAATCTAAACTAAGTTACAATGATAACAATAGTTAAACCCCCCCAAAAAAAATCCTGCTCGTGACAACTTACAATCTACAATGAGGTGGGGGAGATAAAAACTACAGGGGTGTTTTCACAATAATTTATTTACAATTATGTATTTACAATGATATTACTGAGGTATGTCGAAAGTCATGGAGGCCTGACGACAAGGAGGAGGAGGAGAGCATGGTCAGTCATCCACTTGGTGAGGACATGGAAGTATTGACTGCTAGCAGTCTTGCATGCATGGCTGAGTTTATGTTACGCTGCCTTTTCCATCACCCTCACATTCTCAAAATTTTGGGTGATGGGCAATACTGCTTGGCGACACGTCTAGACACACGCTACAAGGACAACTTTATATCTCTTCTTCCAGAGGCAGACACGTGTACTAAAATGTTGGAGGACCAAAAAAAATTCCCATCTGAAAACGCTGGCAGCAGAGGTCACAGTTCTTTGGCCAAGCAAGGACCACAGGTGAGAGAGACACAACTCCAATTCAGCAGAGGCAGTGTAACACTAGCAAAGTTTGGGGAGAGTTTTCTCAGACCCTTCCATCGCCCTGGCCCTGAGGCGTGTGGGACTCTCACAAGGAGTTCAAAGTTTTGGAAAATGCTGAAGGAGTACCTTGCTGACCATACCAACATCCTATATCATTCCTCTGTGCCTTATAATTATTGGTTATCCACGCTGAACACATGGCATGAACTGGCTATCTCTACTGCACAGGTGCGCTGTACTCACTGTCAAGGAGCGCATGGCGTCTCGCTCTCTGGCTTTCACTGGGCACACGGTGCCTCCCTAAAAGCCAGTACCGCTTTTAGTGGCGGGTGCCAACGGGAACAGTCCTTTGCAGTGCCAGTGGTCTAAGGACAGATTACGCTGCTCAGTCTCCTATGCGCTGCTTGTCCACGCCAAAAATCTCTTCTGTTGTGCCCGCTTTCTCTTAAGCTGGCCCCCTGCCTCTAGGTCACCAGGTCTGTCTGTCTGCAGCAGTTCGCCGTAGCCTCGGAGCTTCGGGTGCTTAGTGCACTGCCCCCTTGCTGCTCACACGCTCACCGCTGGGGACTCACTCCTGCTTTGCGTTTTTGTTCCCCTCAGCTTCCAGCCAGGTTCCCTGTCTAAACATTCCCCCTCTTCCTGGGTAATGGGGCCTGTCCATTCCCCTATTCCTTCCCCCAGGAAACAGGGGACGCATCCTTGACAGTTCCGGACCCAGCGTAGCACAGGTACCCACAGCCCGGTCATCCTGACTCAGTACATATCTGGCCAATCAGTTCTTTAATGCAAGCATCATAGAAGGCATGTTATTCCAATTTTCAAGATAAAATTGTACATTACATCCAGAACAGTTTCACTTTGAAGGACTTTGTGGCTCATATCAATCCACAAGATGACCCTTGTCTCATGCTTCAAAATTTTGGTGTAAAATAATTTTCCCACTGATAGGTTGTGTATGTTCTGACTTATGTTATATCCTTTGGATGATAATAATTATTCATACCTATTTGCTTCACAATATATTCATCTTTTTATTCAAGGCTTCGGAATATAATGTTGTAAAAGTGAAAGCAAGATGGTGAAGTGTGTTTTAACTCAAATGTGAAACTAATTGTCATCTTTATTATTTCTCCATTCCGTGTGTGGTTAACCAATCTTATTGAGCTTCTTTAGCAAGAAAACAACAGTTCCATCAATACCACATGCTTTTCCTATTAATTCATCATGCTGATAAAGTAGAGGTGAGATTAGGGATCTAGATAACATATGTGGACTGTAGTCAACAATTAAGCCCCCGTTACACACTGCGATATCGCTAGCAATATCGCTGTAAAGTCAACGTGACGTTACAGCGATATTGCTAGCGATATCGCTATGTCTGATACTTACCTACGACCGGCTCCCCCGCTGGTAATCGCTGATCGCGCGAGAAGCTGCTGGACCATTCCTCGTCGTCCACTTCCTGCGGCGCTTCCTGCTGTGACGACGAGCGACACGTGGAGCCGGGCGGGAGGACGCAGGATCGCCGCGTCTGACAAGTAAGTAGCGATCCCCGTCCCCTGCGATGTCGCTGGTGAGATCTGCCTGAGTGGCAGCTCACTAGCGACCACCCATCGATTCACCAGCGATCCTGACCGCGTCATATCGCTGGTCGGGATCGCTGGTGAGTTGCTAGGTGTAACAGTACCCTTAGACTGTGCCAAGACCCACTGGGATCTAGCTACCAATTTGACATAGTTTGTGCACAGCTTAACAGAGTTGTCATAAAAACAAGATTTTGAGTCAATAACATGTTGGATGGATTGTCTAGTGGAACCACCCATATAGTATTATTACTGTTATTATTTATTTATATAGTGCCATTAATTCCATGGTGCTGTACATGAGAAGGGGTTACATACAAAGTAATATGTATCGTTTCCAGGGAACAAATTTACAATGACAGACTGGTACAGAGGGGAGAGGACCTTTTCCTTGCGGACTCATTCTACGGGATAATGGGGAAGAGACAGAAGGTCGGGGGGTGTCACCTCAGGTGGTGGAGGGATGGCAGCTCGGGTGGTGGTGTAGAAGTCACATCTACGACCACCACACTCTCCAATTGACACCTCTTGAAATGCAGCCGAAATGTCAAAATCTCTAGCTTCTGTTATAGAAAATGCAAGTGCTCCTTTTTCATTTCATTGTCCAGCCAGTCAGTATTAGTAGGTGATGGCTTGTCAGAATCCGGCCTAGGAACACTAGGCTTCAGTAGTTGCAAGTCCTGGACCCGTGCTCTTGCTCTGGCTCTTCCAGTCATGATTTAATCTAGAAGTTTTCACCTTCGCAATACAGAGACAGAGTACAACACTGCCCAATCATTCACCCTCTGCTCCTCAAACTTTCTATCTGCACAGTGACTGCCTCTAGGCAGAAGATGATGATGGTGGTAGTAGTTGGAGCATTTAAGACAGTCATGAAGCAGCCTTAACAAATTGAAACAGAAATATTTTTACTGAGATACCACACTGTTCAATATGTGGCCTGTATTTTTACCCCAAAATAGTGTAGAGAACAAGGGTAACAGATGGCAAATACAGTGGAATGTAGTCCTGAATTGCAACAAATTGTAGGCCACAAATACATCAGACATCTGATAGTGATACCAGACTGCTCAGTATGTGGCCTGCATTTTTTATTTTTAAAAAAGTCTTTAAAAAATAACCAGACTCAGGAAGATCTAACAGTTGGAATAGCAACTTCCATCATGTTGGTCTTACGGGCAATGGTTGACTACCTTCTGTCTGCAACCACCACACAGCTTCTTCCTGCCTGAAGGGGTGCCATGCCTCCCTCCCCCTGTGTGCTGATGTCCTCACTCTGCATGTCCTCCTGCCAGGTTGGATCAATTACTATATCATCCTCCACCTCATCTTCCACTTCCGTACCCTGGTCCTCCTCCTAACTTTCCGGCAAATGTGTCTCATCATCGCCCACCTCTTGGGACTGTGGCTGCTCAAATATTTGGGAATCGCTACATGGAATCTCATCTTGCCCTACTTCAAGTAGACAGAGTGAGAGGCCCGAATCTATAAATGGAAAGGTGAACAGCTCTTCGGAGTGTCCGAGTGTGGGATCAGTTGTCTCAGGGCACACAGCATGGTGGGAGGAAGGAGGATAAGGATGAGGAATATGCGGTCAAGATTTGGGGCTACACTGACTTGACCATGTGTAAGACAGGGTGCTGGTGGTGGTGGCCATGTAACTGGAAGTATTATCCGCTATCCAACCAACAACCTTTTCACACTGCTCTGCTTCAATAGTGCTGTCTTGCTGCGGTCCCCTAGGACTTCGGACACTAAGGTCCAGCGAGAAGATGTGGGTGTTTCCTGTGGCCCAATTTCAGGTTGCCCACAGACTCAGCCTCGGCATGCACCATCACCATCACGTCCACTTCCCCATCCCTTGCCATGCACCTGGACCATTGTAAATGGATTAGAGTATTTTCCACGTTCACTACAAATGGATGAATTTAGAGCGAACTTGTTTGTGATACGTATGCAGGAAAACCACACTTTAAACTATCTGGACTGTAGTTAAAATAGTTTTTTTGGTTATCAAATTGGTGTCAATATGTACCATAACAGACAGCAAAAACACTAGAATATGTAGATTTAAAATGCCAAAATGTTTAGCACACGGATGTATGAGGCATGTCACAGATATACCACACTGTAAAATATGTGTCCTTTTTTTTTTAAATGCAAAATAGTACTGTATATAACAAGAGTGACAAACAGGAAAACACTGGAATACCGGCCTAAAATGCCCAAATTTTTAGCACACGGATGTATGAGGCTTGTTATAGATATACCACACTGTTAAATATGTCGCCTGTTTTTTTAAAAAATGAAAAACAGTGCTGTATATAACTAGAGAGACAGACAGAAAAACACTGGAATACCAGCCTAAAATGTCCAATTTTTTAGCACACGGATGTATGTGGCTTGTCACAGATATACCACATTGTAAAATATGTGGCCTGTTTTTTTTTAAATGCAAAATAGTGCTGTATATAACTTGAGTGACAGACAGGAAAACACTGTACTACCTGCCTAAAATGCCTTAATTTAGATATACCACACTGTAAAATATGTGGCCTGCTTTTAAAAAAAAAAAGCAAAATAATGCTGTCTATAACTTGGGATACAGACAGGAAAACACTGGAATACCGTGCTAAAATGCTCAAATTTTTAGCACACGAATGTATGAGCTGTGTCATAGATATACCACACTGTAAAATATGTGGCCTGTTTTTTTTTAAAATGCAAAATTGTGCTGTATATAACTAGAGTGATAGACAGGAAAACACTGGAATGCCGGGCTAAAATGCCCAAATTTTTAGCACACGGATGTATGAGTCGTGTCACAGATATACCACACAGTAAAATATGTGTCCTGGTTTTTTTTTAAATGCAAAATAGTACTGGATATAAGTAGAGTGACAGACAGGAAAACACTTGAATACCGGCCTAAAATGCCCAATTTTTTTGCAAATGGATCTATGATTCGTGTCACAGATATACCACACTGTAAAATATGTGGCCTGTTTTTTAAAAAAATGCAACATAGCGCTGTATATAACTTGAGTAACAGACAGGAAAACACTGGAGTACCGGCCTAAAATGAACACATTTTTAGCACACGGATGCATGAAGCGTGTCACAGACAGTGGCGGATTATAATGAGGTCAATTTGGGCAGTTGCCCCGGGCCCAGTGGGGTTAAGGGGCCCACAGCCCAGGCCAGTAAATTGCCCCATTATAATCCGCCACCGCGCAGGGCCGGATTATAGGCAGGGCAGGCGGGGCTTCAGCCCCGGGGCCCCCACCACAAGAGCTTCTAAGGGGGCCCCCACCACATTCCTGCTGGCTGCTGCAATGGCACTCCATCTTCTCCCCACCTAAAAGTGAGTGACCGTGGGGGCGGCATTATGTGCTCTGCCAGGGCCGGACTGGGACTAAAATTCAGCCCTGGCATTTGAAGTTACACAGGCCCACTAGTCACATGGTGACTATATAATATCTTTGTACACTTGTAGTTTACAAAAAGGGGGAGGAGATTAACACAACTATATAACATGTAGTCTGAGCTGTGCCCTGTATTTCAGCTCAGTCCTATTTATTGCTTTTAGTTGCAGTACTCCTCCCAAAGCTCTGTCCCCTTTTGTATGCATGATTACAGAATTCCTGGCAGAACTGCTCTCTATAGGGCAACGAGACCCCCTGGTCATAGCCGCCCCTATCATACCTCCCAACTTTTGAAGAAGGGAAAGATGGACAAAGACTGCGGCGCGCGCAGCGCGCCGCTGCAGATTTTGGCCACGCCCAGCCACACCCATTTCACAATTAGTCACACCCATGTCCACACCTAATCGCACCCATTTAGCACTGCTGATCACACTGACTGGTACTGAGGGCACAGTGGCTGGCATTATGGGCACACTGACTGGCACTAAGGAAGAGAGAAAACATAGAGAGAGATAAAAAAGAAAACAGAGAGAACGAGAAAGAAAGGGGAAAGAAAGAAAGAACAGAGAGAGAAAGAAAGAACAGTGAGAGACAGAGAAAGAACAGAGAGAGAAAGAAAGAGGGGAAAGAAAGAACAGAGAGAGACAGAGAAAGAACAGAGAGAAAGAAAGAAGTAAAGAAAAGAAAGAAAGAACAGAGAGAAAGAGAGGGAAGAAAAAGAAAGAAAGAGGGGAAGAAAGAACAGAGAGAGAAAAAAGAAAGATTAGAGAGAGAAAGAAAATGAGGGAAAGACAGAACAGAGAATGAAAGAACAGAGAAAGAAAGAAAAAGAGAGAAAGAAATAAAGAAAGATTCTACAAAGATACTATAGCAGCCCGGCTCCCATTGTAGTGCCCACCTGAGCCTCCCAGTGCAGGACATATCATGATCCGCTCACATGGCCGGCACCCCCAATTCCAAGGCGATCCTGCTGTCTGCGCTGTCGGAGGAGGACACGGTGATGGATCTGAAGCATTCCTGGTTCTGTCACAATCTCCTCAAGAAATTATCTCATTTCCGGTCAGCTTCCAGCACATCACTTCAGGTGGAACGTCATGTGTGTGTTTTAAAATGCTCCTCGGGGCTCTGCCGTGTACTCCTGTGTCCGTGGGAAAAGCACACTTTGTATGCTTTGTACACACTTGGCTCCGCTCCGTACATCCCGTACACATATGGCTCCACTCCGTACACACCCGGCTCCGCTCCGTATGCCCCATACACACGCGGCTCCGCTCCGTACACCTCGTACACACACCCGGCTCCACTCCGTACACCTCGTACACACACGGCTCCTCTCCGTACACCTCGTACACGCGGGGCTCCTCTCCGTCCACCTCGTACACACACACGGCTCCGCTCAGTACACCTCGTACACACCCGGCTCCGCTCCGTACACACCCGGCTCCGCTCCGTATACCCCATACACGCGCGGCTCCTCTCCGTACACCTCGTACACGCGCGGCTCCTCTCCGTACACACCCGACTCCAATCCATACACCTCGTACACGCGGGGCTCCTCTCCGTACAACTCGTACACGCGGGGCTCCTCTCCATCCACCTCGTACACGCGTGGCTCCTCTCCGTCCACCTCGTACACGCGGGGCTCCTCTCCGTCCACCTCGTACACGCGGGGCTCCTCTCCGTACACCTCGTACACGCGGGGCTCCTCTCCGTCCACCTCGTACACGCGGGGCTCCTCTCCGTCCACCTCGTACACGCGGGGCTCCTCTCCGTCCACCTCATACACACACACGGCTCCGCTCCGTACACCTCGTACACACCCGGCTCCGCTCCGTATACCCCATACACGCGCGGCTCCTCTCCGTCCACCTCGTACACGCGGGGCTCCTCTCCGTCCACCTCGTACACGCGGGGCTCCTCTCCGTCCACCTCATACACACACACGGCTCCGCTCCGTACACCTCGTACACACCCGGCTCCGCTCCGTATACCCCATACACACACGGCTCCTCTCCATACACCTCGTACACCCACGGCTCTGTTCCGTACACCTCATACACACACGGCTCTGTTCCGTACACCTCGTACACACGGCTCTGCTCCGTACACCTCGCACACACACGGCTCCGCTCCGTACACCTCATACACACACAGCTCTGCTACATCCACACTGTAAGGCTGTGTGCACACGCTGCGGATTCATCCGCGCGGATTTTGTAAAATCCGCAGGTGAAACCGCAGGTCAAAAGACCTGCGGTTTTACCTGCGGATTGCTCTGCGGTTTTGCCCTGCGGTTTTTCATCTCCTCAATGGAGGAGATGGCAAACCGCAGGGGAATCCGCAGAAAGAATTGACATGTCAATTCTTTCTGCGGATTGAAAACCGCAGATAATCCGGGCGGAAAATTCTGCACCGTCTGCACTGCGGTTTTTGATTCCCATAGGGAATCATTGTACTGTACACTGCAGCTGAAACTGCTGCGGGTCCGCAGCGGCCAAAACCGCTGCGGAACCGCAGCAAAATCCGCAGCGTGTGCACACAGCCTAAATCCTGACCCCACACATACTTACCTCAACCAGCACCATGACAACAGCAAAGCAGAGTCTTGCAGACGGTAGAGGCAAGGCTGAGCGCACAGGACCTGTGATGAGGTCACAGGAGGGGCGGAGTCAGGGGTGACATGATCGGGGGTCTGGACAAAGGCTCCTGATCATGTGACCCCCTGACTCCTCCCCTCCTGTGACCTCATCACAGGTCCTGCGAACAGAGCGAGCAGGCAAGCGAGTGCGACGCTGTGAGTGGCTGCGGGGGGGTCTCATCTCATGCTAAGGCGAGGATGGGGTGGATGGGGGGGAGTGGCGGCTTATCTCCCTGCAGTGCGGGAGGAACTTGAAACTATGGGCCGGCGGCAGGAGCAACAGGGGCCGCAGCAGCTGGCAAGCGGCCAGATGATCGGGCGCTGCCGCCAGCGGCCCACGTGACAGCGGCCCAGCGGGAAAATGCCCGGTTGGTTATATTGCCAATCCGGGCCTGTGCTCTGCTACCAGCAGCATCTACAAGTAGCGTGAACGCTGATGCTGCTGGTAGCGTGCAAAGGCTTGTGATGAGATCACAGGAGGTAAGGTGTCAGGGCCCCCGATCATGTGACCCCTGTCTCCTCCCCTCCTGTGACCTCATCACAGGTCCTGTGCGCACGGCACAGAGCACTGAGAGCAGCCATGTATGTGGAGTGCGGCTCTGCGGGTGGAGGTCGGTGCCGGAGGCTCCATTATTCTCTATGTGGAGTGCGGCTCTGCGGGTGGAGGTAGGTGCTGGAGGCTCCATTATTCTCTATGTGGAGTGCGGCTCTGCGGGTGGAGGTCGGTGCTGGAGGCTCCATTATTCTCTATGTGGAGTGTGGCTCTGCGGGTGGAGGTCGGTGCTGGAGGCCCCATTATTCTCTATGTGGAGTGTGGCTCTGCGGGTGGAGGTCGGTGCTGGAGGCCCCATTATTCTCTATGTGGAGTGCGGCTCTGCGGGTGGAGGTCGGTGCTGGAGGCTCCATTATTCTCTATGTGGAGTGCGGCTCTGCGGGTGGAGGTCGGTGCTGGAGGCCCCATTATTCTCTATGTGGAGTGCGGCTCTGCGGGTGGAGGTCGGTGCCGGAGGCCCCATTATTCTCTATGTGGAGTGCGGCTCTGCGGGTGGAGGTCGGTGCCGGAGGCTCCATTATTCTCTATGTGGAGTGCGGCTCTGCGGGTGGAGGTCGGTGCCGGAGGCTCCATTATTCTCTATGTGGAGTGCGGCTCTGCGGGTGGAGGTCGGTGCTGGAGGCTCCATTATTCTCTATGTGGAGTGCGGCTCTGCGGGTGGAGGTCGGTGCTGGAGGCTCCATTATTCTCTATGTGGAGTGCGGCTCTGCGGGTGGAGGTCGGTGCCGGAGGCTCCATTATTCTCTATGTGGAGTGCGTCTCTGCAGGTGGAGGTCGGTGCTGGAGGCTCCATTATTTTCTATGTGGAGTGCGGCTCTGCGGGTGGAGGTCGGTGCTGGAGGCTCCATTATTCTCTATGTGGAGTGGGGCTCTGCAGGTGGAGGTCGGTGCTGGAGGCTCCATTATTCTCTATGTGGAGTGCGGCTCTGTGGGTGGAGGTCGGTGCTGGAGGCTCCATTATTCTCTATGTGGAGTGTGGCTCTGCGGGTGGAGGTCGGTGCTGGAGGCTCCATTATTCTCTATGTGGAGTGCGGCTCTGCGGGTGGAGGTCGGTGCTGGAGGCCCCATTATTCTCTATGTAGAGTGTGGCTCTGCGGGTGGAGGTCGGTGCTGGAGGCTCCATTATTCTCTATGTAGAGTGTGGCTCTACGATTCGTGACCCCCGTCACGTGACGAGGGGGGCCCACAGAGTCTGAACTGCCCCGGGCCCTGGCTACCCTTAATCCACCCGTGGTCACAGATATACCACACTGTAAAGTATGTGGCCTGATTTTTTTTAAAATGCAAAATAGTGCTGGATATAATTAGTGACAGACAGGAAAACACTGGAATACTGGCCTAAAATTCCCTCTTTTATTGCACACGGATATATGAGGCGTGTCACAGATATACCACACTGTAAAATATGTGGCCTGTTTTTTTTTAAAAGTGCAACATAGTGCTGTATATAACTTGAGTAACAGACAGGAAAACACTGGAATACCTAAAATCCCCAAATTTCAATCACACGGACATATGAGGCGTATCACAGATATACCACACTGTAAAATATGGAGCCTGTTTTTTTTAAATGCAAAATATTGCTGGATATAAGTAGAGTGACAGACAGGAAAATACCGGAATACCGGCCCAAAATGCACAAATTTTTAGCACACGGATGTATGAAGCTTGTAACAGATATACCACATTGTAAAAATGTGGCCTGTTTTTTTTTTTTTTTATTCAAAATAGTGCTGTATATAACTAGAGTGACAGACAGGAAAACACTGGAATACCGGCCTAAAATGCCCAATTTATTAGCACACAGATGTATGAGGCTTGTCACAGATATACCACACTGTAAAATATGTGGCCTGTTTTTTAAAAAAAAAGGCAAAATAGTGCTGCATATAACTTGAGTGACAGACAGGAAAACACTGTAAAACCATCCTAAAATGCCCAAATTTTTAGCACACAGATGTATGAGGCGTGTCACAGATATACCAGACTGTTAAATATGTGGCCTGATTTTTTAAAAAAATGCAAAATAGTGCTGTATTTCTAGAGCGACAGACAGGAAAACACTGGAATACTGGCCTAAAATGACCAAGTTTTCAGTACACGGATGTATGAGCCATGTCACAGATATACCAGACTGTAAAATATGTGGCCTGTTTTTTTGAAAATGCAAAATAGTGCTGTATATACAGTGCCTTGCAAAAGTATTTGGCTCCCTGGAACTTTTCAAACTTTTCCCACGTACCATGCTTCAAACATAAAGATACCAAATGTAAATTTTTGGTGAAGAATCAACAAGTGGGACACAATTGTGAAGTTGAACGAAATTTTTTGGTTATTTTAAATTTTTGTGGTAATTCAAAAACTGAAAAATGGGGTATGCAATATTATTCAGCCACTTTACTTTCAGTGCAGCAAACTCACTCCAGAAGTTCATCGTGTATCTCTGAATTATCCAATTTTGTCCTAAATGACTAATGATGATAAATATATTCCACCTGTGTGTAATCAAGTCGCCGTATAAATGCACCTGCTCTGTGATAGTCTCAGGGTTCTGTTTGAAGAACAGAGGGCATCATGAAGACCAAGGAACACAACAGGCAGGTCCGTGATACTGTTGTGGAGAAGTTTTAAGCTGGATTTGGATACAAAATGATTTCCAAAACTTTAAACATCCGAAGGAGACCTGTGCAAGCGATCATATTGAAATGGAAGAAGTATCATACCACTGCAAATCTACCAATACCAGGCCATCCCTCTAAACTTTCATCTCAAACAAAGAGAAGACTGATCAGAGATGCAGCCAAGAGGCCCATGATCACTGTGGTTGAACTGCAGAGATCTACAGCTGAGGTGGGACAGTCTGTCCATAGGAAAACAATCAGTCGTACACTACACAAATCTGGCCTTTATGGAAAAGTGGCAAGAAGAAAGCCACTTCTCAAAGATATCCATAAAAAGTGTTGTTTAAAGTTTGCAACAAGCCACCTGAGAGACACACCAAACATGTGGAAGAAGGTGCTCTGATCAGATGAAACCAAAATTGAACTTTTTGGTAACAATGCCAAATGATATGTTTGGCATAAAGGCAATTCAGCTCCTTACCCTGAACACACCATCCCCACTGTCAAACATGGTGGTGGCAGCATCATGGTTTGGGCCTGCTTTTCTTCAGCAGGGACAGGGAAGATGGTTAAAATTGATGGGAAGATGGATGGAGCCAAATACAGGACCATTCTTGAAGAAAACCTGTTGGAGTCTGCAAAAACCTGAGACTGGGACGGAGATTTGTCTTCCAACAAGACAATGATCCCACTCATAAAGCAAAATCTACAATGGAATGGTTCACAAAAAAATGTATCCAGGTGTTAGAATGGCTAAGTCAAAGTCCAGACCTGAATCCAATCGAGAATCTGTGGAAAGAGCTGAAAACTGCTGTTCACAAGCGATCTCCATCAAACCTCACTGAGCTCGAGCTGTTTGCCAAGGAAGAATGGGCAAGAATTTCAGTCTTTTCATGTACAAAACTGATAGAGACATACCCCAAGCCACTTGCAGCTGTAATAGCAGCAAAAGGTGGCGCAACAAAGTATTAAGTTAAAGGGGCCGAATAATATTGCACGCCCCACTTTTCAGTTTTTGAATTTCCACAAAAATTTAAAACAACCAATAAATTTCGTTCAACTTCACAATTGTGTCCCACTTATTGTTGATTCTTCACCAAAAATTTACATTTGGTATCTTTATGTTTGAAGCATGATATGTGGGAAAAGGTTGAAAAGTTCCAGGGAGTTGAATACTTTCGCAAGGCACTGTAACTAGAGTGACAGGAAAACACTGGAATACTGGGCTAAAATGCCTAAATTTTCAGCACACGGATGTATGATTCGTGTCACAGATATACCACACTAAAATATGTGGCCTGTTTTTTAAAAAAAATGCAACATAGTACTGTATATAAGTAGCGCGACAGACAGGAAAACATGGGAATGCCGGCCTAAAATGCCCAAATTCTTAGCACACGTATGTATGAGGCATGTCACAGATATACCATACTATATATGCCCAAACATTTAGCACACCACACTGTACAATATGTGGCCTGTTTTTTTTTTTAAATGTTATATAGTGTTGTATATAACTAGAGTAACAGACAGGAAAAACAGTGGAATACCAGCCTAAAATGCCTAGACTTGAAGCACACAGATATATGAGGCCTTTCACGGAGATACCACACTGCCAAATATGTGGCCTGTATTTTTTTATTTTTTAGGCTTAATAGTGCTGTATATAACTAGAGTGACAAACAGGAAAACAATGGAATATCGGCTTAAAATGGCCAAACTTGGAGCACACAGATATATGATGCCTGGCACGGAGATACCACAGTGCCAAATATGTGGCCTGTTTTAAAAAAATTCAAAATAGTGCTGTATATAATTAGAGTGACAGACAGCAAAAAAAAGTGGAATACCGGCCTAAAATGTCCAAACTTACAGCACAAAGATATATGAGGCCTTTCACGGTGATACCACACTGCCAAATATGTGCCCTGTATTTTTTCTTTTTTATGCTACATAGTGCTGTATATAACTAGAGTGACAGACAGGAAAACACTGGAATACCAGCCTAAAATGGCCAAACTAGGACCAGGCAGATATATGAGGCCTGCCACGGAGATACCACACTGCTACATATGTGGTCTGTTTTTTAAAAAAAAAAAAGCAAAATAGTGCTGTATATAACTAGAGTGACAGACAGCAAAGAAATGGAACACCGGCCTAAAATGCCCAAATTTAGAGAATGCAGATATGTGAGGCCTGGCACGGAGATACCACACTGCCAAATATGTGCCCTGTATTTTTTCTTTTTTATGCTACATAGTGCTGTATATAACTAGAGTGACAGACAGGAAAACACTGGAATACCAGCCTAAAATGGCCAAACTAGGACCAGGCAGATATGAGGCCTGCCACGGAGATACCACACTGCTACATATGTGGTCTGTTTTTTAAAAAAAAAAAAGCAAAATAGTGCTGTATATAACTAGAGTGACAGACAGCAAAGAAATGGAACACCGGCCTAAAATGCCCAAATTTAGAGAATGCAGATATGTGAGGCCTGGCACGGAGATACCACACTGCCAAATATGTGGCCTGTTTTTTTATGCAAAATAGTGCTGTACATAACTAGAGTGATGGACAGCAAAAAAAATGGAATTTAGGCCTAAAATGCCCAAATTTTTAGCACACGGATGTATGAGGCGTGTCACAGATATACCACACTGTAAAATACAGTATGTGGCCTGTATGTATTTTTTGGGGGGGATTCAGCAAAATGTTGTCAAGAAATTGTGTAAGACACTCAAAAAAAATTCTACTCTACCGTACCGCATAAAAATGAAAGATTTCTCTGCGCACTCAAAAATGATTTTTGAGACCCCTTTAAAATTGCTGAATTTTCATGCTGTGCTAGGAAACGGATCTGGCTGTATTGTGCAGTGTCGAAAAGCAAATGGAGAAAAAAAAGGGCTCTGGATTGCTTTGCAATAAAATAATCTCTATTAACCTGGCAAAAAAAATTTGCCTAGCCAATTAGACCTGGGGCTAGGTATGTACATCATGTTCCAAATTATTATGCAAATTGGTTTTAAGTGTCATAGCGCTTTTTTTTTTCAATGAAACCCATTGATGGTATTGTGTCTCAAGGTTCTTTGGATCACTGAAATCAATCTCAGATACCTGTGATAATTAGTTTGCCATGTGAGCCCAATAAAAGGAAAACTGGATGTTTCACACTATTAAGCAGGCCAGAGTTTTCAAGTAACATGGGTAAGAAAAAGAATCTCTCTGCTGCTGAAAATCATCAAATAGTGCAATGCCTTGGTCAAGGGATGAAAGCATTAGATATTTCCCGAAAACTTAAGCGTAGAGATGAGCGACTTTGCCTTTTTTCGGGTCGAGTCGGGTTTCATGAAACCCGACTTTTGTAAAAGCTGGGTCAAACGCAATCGGCCGATTATCGTGAAAAGTCGAAGGCCGACTGAAACACGAAACCCACTGCAAGTCAATGGGGAACCAAGGTCGGCAGGGACTGGAGAACAGGAAACACACCTACAGTGCCCATTTTAATGCCAAAAACATCAATTCTTATTACTTAAGCTTGTCAACCTTAATTTACTTTATAATAATAGTTAGGCATTGAAAACTGGGGGTTATATGGCTAAAGTGGGGGGGTAGGGCTGGCTCCAGATTTTCGTGGGCCCAGGGCCAAAGAGTGTCACTGGGCTCCTTTAACACATGCCACAATTCATGATCCTCTGATATGGCAGAGAAATAGCGGTATAGAACAATGAAAAATACTTCACTTCTTACATCACATGACTGATATCCATTTTAAATTCTCCAATAGCTCCAAAAATGGACAGTATATTACTCCATACAGTATTATTGCCACCACATAGTGCGCCATACAGAGTAATGAGGCCCATATATTTCTCCATACAGAATCATTGGTCCCATATAATGTTCGATACAGTATATGATGAGCTCCACATAATGCTACAGTATAAAGTATGTTGGTCCCCATGGATGAAGCTCCACTGTCTTATGGGCCCAAATAATGCTCCATATATAATGGGCCCCATTTCTAATGCTCCAGTGTATAATGGGCCCTGTAAATGCTGCTCCAGTGTCTGATGTCCACCTTTGGAATGCTCCAGTGTATGGTGGGCCCCATATATCATTCTCCAGAGTATAGTGCTCCCCAAAAATTGCTCCCAACCTTTAAAACAATTAAATAAGTCTCCTTGCTAGGGAATCCCTGTACTCTGGACTCCTCATCGTCCCCATCTTCCATCTCTCTGCACTTGGATTGTTTAGGCAGAGGACGTACAGACGTGATGTCATTGCACTCTCTGACCAGAATGTCACTGTCAGGAAACGCGGAAGACATCACGGCGGTGGAGCAGGGAGAGGTAAGTATTTCAACTTTGCAGGTGCTGTGATCCTTAGCAAGCAGGGGGGCCCACCCACCGGCAGAGACACTTTTGTGGGCCCTCCCACCGCCAGAGACACTTTTGCATATGGGCCCTCCCACCGGCAGAGACACTTTTGTGTACTATGAGGGGCCTTGTGCCAGTGCCATCGCCCTTGAGTATGCCCCCCCACCTACTCAAGGAACCTGCACTTTCATCTGCACCTTCCTCTTTGTCACCGTGTAAGGTGGTATAGTATGCAGGAAGGGGAACCTGAGTTTCATCAGGGTCAGATTCTGGCTGTGTAGAGTGTGAGGGGAATGTAGTAGTCTGGGTCAATGTACCAGCAGAATCATCTAGCAGTGGCTGGGGATCAGTGCACTTGTGGCGCCCCCAGGAGTACGGACGCCGCAGTGGCATTACCTTCCTCCTAGGGAGTGTGATGTTATGCTTGGGAGCAATGAAGGATCTCTCTAGTAGTTAAACCAACACACAACACAGTTCCAACTCCAAGCCAGCAGGGAGAGCTCTGAACCTGACTGCTCTCTGTGGTCTGGAGGAGAGAAGTTAGGGCAGTCTGCGAAGGGAAGGGGAAGTGTGTGGACATGAGAAGGGGAGCTGGAGGATGAGCAGAGTTAAGGCTCACTCCTAGCTGGAGCGCATGGTCCGGATTCCGGTCTCCGAGTTTGTAGGGACACTGACAGTCCTGCAGCAGAAACTGGAGGAAGTCGCAGCTGTAAATGCTCTGTTCCCAACTAAGGCTCGGAGGCCCCAGCAGTGACGTGTGTGAGCCAGAAGGAAAAGGCTATGGCTGCCTGCCATACGAGAAAGTTCCAAAAGAGAGTCAACAGGGGGAACTTCACTGAACTCAGTACTGCGAGTACCTCAGATAAGCGCTAGAACGGAGGTCACACTACCTATCTGCAGAGAGAGAATTCCTAATTTGCTTCCAGGCTGACCAACTCCTTCTCCATCTGTACACTGGGTCCTGGATGGCACTTACCAAGTACAGGTAAAGGAACTGCATGACTGTGTCTGTTTTCTTTCTCCTGCGCCTGGTGCACGGCTCTGCTACATCCTGCACTGCACACCATCTGCCAACTCTTTCATCTGCCCTGCGACTACGGCCCTACCTGTGCAGGGCTTCTACATCTTAGCTGCACCACAGCATCTGTCCCAGAGAAGCGACACTGCAGCGCTGGTGAATCTGATCAGAAACCACAGGTGGTGTCACGTATCATTCACCTATAAATGTTATTCACCCCTTAGCATGGACGCCCAGGGCCACGGACCGGGTCACCACCACCGTGACACATCCCTCTGAGACACCAGCCCCGTTACTGATTAACCCCACTGCCCTGGCTGGCGACCCACACTCCATGTCAGATTCATCTTGGACTGGGGAATTCACGATTTGACTTGATAACCCAGGCATGGTATGTGAGAAAGAGCTACATGGACTAATGTGAAGTGTGGCCTGCTGCATCATTCACTTTTTGTGGGGGTGAAGGACACAAGGAAAAAGGTTCTTCCTGAACAGGAGCCAGCACTTGACGACTCAGTGCTTGCATTTTTTGAAACTTCAGAAGAGGGGGGCATATTAGTTGGAGTCTGTTATGGCAATGTAACCCAAAACCAGTTCCTGATGCTCCGGCTTTAAGAGTAGTTAACCTACTCACAGAAAAGGTAGCCTTCCAGAGCCAGACAATGACGCAGGCTCAACACCTCCTGCCTTAGCTGCTATTATGCTTTTGCCACTACCAGCAGATGCACCACCACCACCATCAGTACCAGCTGGCAACTCCCTCCCACTTCCATGGCCTCTTCCACCATAATTCCTCATTTTTGGGAAAATGTTCCCAAAATACCACCACCTATATGGTACTGTAAAACAAGGTACAAGGTGTATATAGTATTGGGGAGAATTTGAATCTCCCTAGAAATTTTAGGAGGCTGAACAATTATCTCAGGCCCACTATAGATTACCCCTCAATTTAACAGGCTGAAATAGGCAGGTGTATGACAAGGTACAAGGTGTATATAGTTTTGGGGAGAATTTGAATCTCCCTAGAGATTTTAGGAGGCTGTTATGATTGAGTCACCGAGGAGGAAAAAACAAAACACAAGCTCAGCCCAGAAAATCAGAGAGGTTGGAAACTAGCGGATTGCAGACCCCTAATCCTATCACACAACTAGCAGTAGCCATGGAGTGTTCCTACGGTTATCCTAGACACCTCGTCACAGCCGGAGATCTAAATAAGCCTAAAGAGAGAAAAGAGAAAAACTGACTGCCCCAGAGCAGACCCCAAAGCAATAGGCAGCCCCCAACATATAATGACGGTGAAACAAGATGAAAACACTAACACAGATAGAAAGATAGGTTGAGCAAACGATGGGGCCCAAGCTAACTAAAAAGGACAGGACAGAAAAGCTGCTGTCTGCAATCCGAGAAAACCCTGCTAAAAATATTACCAACACAACTGATAAGCAAAAAGGACCCTGAAGTCACTAGACTTCAAACCCTATATCAGCACTCAGAATATTCTGAAAGCAGAGCAAAAGAGAACACTGATCAAGGAATAAGAATCCAGCACACCCCCGGCTGGGGATGGCTGAACTCAAAAAAACAAGGTAAACAAAACCAAAACTAATAAGTTTATGCTCTGCTATTGAACTTATCTTTGGGAAGCATGAATCAGACTGGTCTCCAATAGAGTTGAGCGACTTTTGTTTTTTTAGGGTCGAGTTTCGTTTCGTGAAACCCGACTTTTCCAAAAGTCGGGTCGAGCAAGATCGGCCGATTATAGGGAAAAGTCAGGGTCGTCCCGAAACACGAAACCCAATGTAAGTCAATGGGGAATAAAAGTCGGCAGTGAGAGGAGGACAGGAAACACACCTACAGTGCCCATTTGAATGCCAAAAGCATCAATTCTTCTTACTTAAGCTTGTCAACCTTAATTAACTTCATAATACAAGTTACGCACTGAAAAATGGGGGTTATTTGGCTAAAGTTGTGGGGGGGTAGGGCTGGCTCCAGGTTTTCATGTGCCCTGGGCGAAAGAGCGCCCCTTTAACACATACCACAACTCATCATGCTCCGATACGGCAGAGAAATAGCGGTATAGTACAATGAAAAATACTTCACTTTTTACATGTCATGACGAGGCCCATCTATTTCTCCATACAGAATCATTGGTCCCATATAATGTTTGAAACAGTATATGATGAGCTCCACATAATGCTACAGTATATGTTGGTCCCCATGGATGAAGCTCCACTGTCTTATGGGCCCAAATAATGCTCCAAACATAATGGGCCCCATTTCTAATGCTCTAGTGTATAATGGGCCCTGTAAATGCTGCTCCAGTGTCTGATGTCCACCTTTGGAATGTTCCAGTGTATGGTGGGCCCCATCTATCATTCTCCAGAGTATAATGCTCCCCAAAAATTGTGGTCCCAACATTGAAAACAATCAAATAAGTCTCCTCGCTAGGGAATCCCTGTACTAGTCTGGACTCCTCGTCGTCCCCATCTTCCATCTCACTGCACAGTATTTCAACCTTGCAAGTGCTGTGATCCTGAGCAAGCAGGGGGGGCCCTCTCTTTGGCGACGGCACTGGCACAGGGCCCCTGATAGTACGGTGGTGTGTCTGATGGCGGGTGGGTCGAACCTGCACTTTCATCTGCAGCTTCCTCTTTGTCACCGTGTAAGATGGAACTGTATATGGGAAGGGTAACCTGAGTTTCATCAGGGTCAGATTCAGGCCATGTAGCATGCGAGGGGAATGTAGTGGTCTGGGTCAATGTACCAGCAGATTCATCGAGCAGTGGCTGGGCATCAGTGCACTTGTGTCGCCCCCAGGAGTACGGTCGCCACAGTGGCATTACCTTCCTCCTAGGGAGTGTGATGTCATGCTTGGGAGCAACGAAGGATCTCTCTAGCAGGTTAACTGATTGGGCGGCATTATTCCCACGAGTCATGACCCTCCAAACAGCGTTCATGAAGGTAAAGTGTTTGTTTTACGTGGGCAGTATGGTTGCAAAGCTGAACCTTAAAGGAATGTCCAGAAGGGCACCACCAGGAGTGGAGCCTACGGTTAAATTCGACTCCACCTGGGAAACCTCAACCATGCCAGCTACAGAAAAGATGCACACATTGCAAGCTTAATTCCGTTAACGAACGAGAATCCGTCATGCCCCGCGGTCCGAGTCCGGCTTACTAGAGGGACACGTGAGGCTCTGGCACATGAGATTGGCCAATAACTGGTGTGTCATGCCCTTACATGTCTGTGGCTGCATGTGCGCTACACTGAAAAGGCCAGCGTTTGTCGCTTACAGGTGCAGATAACCCGCTGAACAACGTTAGTGATGGGGATCACTGATTACAATTATTACCCGCGAACGATGATTTCCCAGTAAGTGCAGGTCAACCGCAGTTCCGGAATTAGGCCTAACCGTCATTCCTGAAAAAATGAAAAACTTACGTGTGCAAACCACAGGCGCTGTAGCTTGCTTAACAGCTCGCCAGCCGTTCTCACGCCCAGTATGGATTACACGTGATTGCACAAAGGTGAGAAAGGGTACCGTATCCCCGGATAACATGTATGGATAGCGTACACATTCAAAATATATGTCAATACATCAGCAGGCAGGCTCAGACGGTGTTAGGCCCAGTATGGCTTGCACGTGATTGCACAAAGGTGAGAAAGGGTACCGTATCCCCGGATAACATGTATGGATAGCGTACACATTCAAAATATATGTCTATACATCAGGAGGCAGGCTCAGACGGTGTTAGGCCCAGTATGGATTGCACGTGATTGCACAAAGGTGAGAAAGGGTACCGTATCCCCGGATAACATGTATGGATAGCGTACACATTCAAAATATATGTCTATACATCAGGAGGCAGGCTCAGACGGTGTTAGGCCCAGTATGGATTGCACGTGATTGCACAAAGGTGAGAAAGGGTACCGTATCCCCGGATAACATGTATGGATAGCGTACACATTCAAAATATATGTCTATACATCAGGAGGTAGGCTCAGACGGTGTCAGGCACAGTATGGATTTGACGGCCCAGACTACACAGCGGAGGAGCAGGGAGAGGTAAAGATTGCAAATGCTGGGGCCCTGCCCAAGCAAGGGGGGCCCGCTCGTGGGCGTCGGTACTGGCACTGGGCCCCTCATAGTACGGCGGTGTGTCTGACGGCGGGTGTGCACCACCACCGTCAGAGACACTTGATTGCACTATGAGGGACCCTGTGCCAGTGCCCGCGCCCAAGAGTCGGCCTACCCACCTGTCCAGGGCAACGGCACTCGCACGGTGTCGTGCGCTAGGTGGTGACCCCGGCCATGGGGGGGGAGGCAGCACAGTTAGGGAGTTTTAGAAAGTGGCATATGTTGATGTTGGACATTCAGCTGATGCAAAAGGCGAAATAGGTCAAGTCTCAGGAAGAGGTGGACCAAAGCAAGCCATTTTTCTGTCACCCTATGTGTCATCAGGGGAAGGTGGGACAAAATCCTTGGAAACCCATGCATGGTTAATTTTAATGAAGGTTAGATCATCCACATTTTGGGTTGACAGACGGGTCCTTTTTCCTGTCAGGATTGATCCAGCTGCACTGAAGACTCTTTCCGATAGCACACTTGCAGCTGGGCAAGCGAGCTCCTGTAAGGCATATTGTGCCAATTCAGGCCAGGTGTCCAGTTTAGCGGCCCAATAGTCAAAGGGGAATGACCTGTGTGGGAGAACATCGATATGGGAGGAAAAGTAGTTTGTAACCATAGTTGACAACTGCTGTCTCCTGTCACTTTCCATCGATGCAGTATTACCAGTTGTGTGAGCGGTACTTGAAAAATCAGTCCACAACATTGTCATGAAACCCCTGTCTCCAACACCACTTCTGCTGTGTGCACCATGAACACCTCTGCCAAGCTGCCCCCGGCCCGTACGGCTCGTGTGAGAACCATCACCGCTGCTGTGTGCTGGGAATGCCTCATGCAACCGATTTACCAGAGTTGCTTGTTTATTAGCCAATATTAGGTCAAGGTTCTCCTGTGGCATGATGTTTTGCAATTTGCCTTAATAGCGTGGATCCAGGATACTGGCCAACCAGTAGTCGTCATCGTTCATCATTTTGGCAATGCGGCGGTCCCTTTTTAGGATCTGCAAGGCATAATCTGACATGTGGGCCAATGTTCCCGGTGTCAATGATGCACTGCGAGTGCTGGTTGGAGGAGCACTTTCTGGCAAATCCACATCCCTCCAGTCACTCACAAACCCTCTACCAGACCTTGCCACGCCAACATTTTCACTTGCCCCACGAGATGCATCCTCCTCCCCTAAGTAATCATCCCCATCATCATCCTCCTCCTCCTCCTCTTCTTCCTCCACCTCGTCCAGGAGACGTCCCTGAGCAGACAATGGCTGAATGTCATCAAGGATTCCCTCCTCCTCTTCCTCCTCATCAACATTGGCTGCAGACGCCTGCTCCTTAAGGTGCGTCAAAGTTTGCATGAGCAGACGCATAAGTGGGATGCTCATGCTTAGGATGGCGTCGTCTGCGCTTACCAGCTGTGTGCATTCCTCAAAACACTGAAGGACTTTACAGAGGTCTTTCAGCTTCGACCACTGCACACCTGTCAACTCCATGTCTGCTCTCAAAGTGCCTGGCCGTGTATCCTCCCACAAATGCATTATGGCCTGCCTCTGCTCGCACAGCCGCTCCACCATGTGCAGGGTGGAGTTCCACCTTGTTGCAATGTCGATAATGAGGCGGTGGTTGGGAAGGTGGAGCAATCGCTGCAGCTTCTGCATACGAACGGAGTGTACAGGCAACCGGCGGATGTGCGCGCACAGTCTTCGCACCTTCTGGAGCAGGGCTGTTAACTCCGGATAATTCTTGAGGAAGCACTGCACCACCAGGTTCAAGGTGTGAGCCAAGCAAGGTATGTGGCTGAGTTTTGAAAGGGCTATGGCTGCCAAAAAAATTACGGCCGTTATCACTAACTACCTTGCCTGCCTCAAGATGTACACTGCCCAGCCATGACTCAGTTTGTCGCTTCAAGTACTCGGCCAGCACCTCGGCGGTGTGTCTGTCGCCCAAACACATCATCTGCAACACAGCCTGCTGACGCTTTCCACTAGCTGCTCGATAGGGGGACACCTCGTGTGCAACAGTGGCAGCTGCAGATGGAGTGCTCGTACGACTGCGCTCTGTGGACGAGCTTTCGCTTCTGGAGGAGGAGGAGGAGGGTCGAACGCCTACAGCCAACTGTTTCCTATACCGTGGTCTAGGCAGCACTGTCCCACCACCGCTGTCCCCTGTGGACCCTGAATCCACCACATTAACCCAGTGCGCAGTGATGGACACGTAACGGCCCTGGCCATGCCGACTGGACCATGCATCAGTTGTGAGGTGCACCTTTCCACTCACTGACTGCTTGAGTGCATGGACAATGCGGTCTTTTACATGATGGTGGAGGGCTGGGATGGCTTTGCGAGAGAAGTGGCGTCTGAGTAGGTCATAGCGTGGTACTGCATAGGCCATGAGTTCGCGGAAAGCTGCGCTTTCCACCAACCGATAGGGCATCATCTCAAACGAGATTAGTTTGGCAATGTGGGCGTTCAAACCCAGTGTACGCGGATGAGAGACTGAGTACTTTCTTGACCTACTCATAGTGTCTGGGAGGGTGAGCTGGACTTGAGAGCTGCATATGGTGGAAGTAGCGGTGGACAGGGCGGACTGAGAGAGGGTTGATGATGGTGATGGAGTTGGTGTTCTTTCTGATGGCCTAGATTCAGTATTTCGTTGATATAACAGTGGGATTCCCTGACTGCTGTGGCCTTGCAACGACACCTCAACATTTGCTGCTGTGCTAACCGGTGGGCTTACAGTGGGGGAAACAATGTAGCGCTGCTGACTACCTTCTTTGTGATCAGTTGCACATGTGGCACTTGAGGTTTGGTGTTGTGTCCACGCTTGCAAGTGCATGGTGGTTAAATGTCTAAGCATGCAACTGGTATTCAAATTTTTCAGATTTTTCCCTCGGCTAAAGGTCATTGCGCACTTCTTACAGATAACCTTGGCCTGATCATGAGGATTTTGTTCAAAAAAGTGCCACACTGCACTCTTCCTACTTTGGCAGACATTTTGCGGCCTAGCACGCTGTGATCTTTTGACCCTCTGGACAAGCTGTCCAGCAACTCTTTTGATTTTTGGAACCTGTCTTTGGAGTGCTCCGGGCCTGCCAGATAACAGCTGTTGCGATGTCGATGTCTGCTGTGGATGCTCCTCATCTGAGCTATTGGAAGCAGCACCCTCTTCCCCCAATGGATGCCAATCTGGGTCAACAACTGGGTCATCCATCACCTCCTCTTCAATGTCATGTGCACCTTACTCTGTGTCACCGTGTATGGTGGTATAGTGTGCGGGAAGGGGCACCTGAGTCTCATCAGGGTCAGAATCTGGCTCTGTACACTGCGAGGACAATGTAGTGCTTTGAGTGAATGTACCAGCAGAATCGTCTATCAGCGGCTGTGCATCAGTGCACTCCATGTCAGATTCATCTTGGCCTGGGTAATTCACCATTTCACTTGATAATCCAGGCATGTTATGTGAAAACAGCTCCATGGAGTAATCAGTAGTATGGCCTGCGTCATCCTTCAATCTTGGTTGGGGTGAAGGACACAAGGAAAGGTGTGGTTCATGAACATGAGCCTCCAATGATGACTCAGTGCTTTTACTTTTTACAACTTCAGAAGAGGAGGCGATAGAGCTGGAGGCTGAGTGAGCAATGTAAGACAAAACTTTTTCCTGATGCTCTGGCTTTAAAAGCGGTTTGCCAACTCCTAGAAAACTAAGCCTTCGAAGCCTTATGGAGCCAGACGATGACGCAGGCTCAACACCTCCTGCATTCGGTCCTATTTTGCTCTTGTCACTACCATCAGATCCACCACCAACACCATCATTACCAGCTGCCAACCCCCGCCCAATTCCACGGCCTCTTCCACCAGCCTTCCTCATTTTTGGTAGAAATGTAGACAAAATCCAACAAACTATATAGTAATGTAAAACAAGGTACAAGGTGTCTATAGGACAGGGGAGATTTTGAGTTTCTGCACACACTAGTGGACACTGGACACTTATGGATTGTGTGAGGCCCACTGAATATCAGAGCGCTATGTCACAGGCTCAGTGGCACAGGTGTGAAAAAAGTGACTACAGGATAAGGGAGATTTTGAATTTCTGCACACACTAGTGGACACTGGACACTTTTGGATTGTGTGAGGCCCACTGAATATCAGAGCGCTATGTCACAGGCTCAATGGCACAGGTGTGAAAAAAGTGACTACAGAATAAGGGAGATTTTTAATTTCTGCACACACTAGTGGACACTGGACACTTTTGGATTGTGTGAGGCCCACTGAATATCAGAGAGCTATGTCACAGGCTCGATGGCACAGGTGTGAAAAAAGTGACTACAGGATAAAGGAGATTTTGAATTTCTGCACACACTAGTGGACACTGGACACGTTTGGATTGTGTGAGGCCCACTGAATATCAGAGAGCTATGTCACAGGCTCGATGGCACAGGTGTGAAAAAAGTGACTACAGGATAAAGGAGATTTTGAATTTCTGCACACACTAGTGGACACTGGACACTTTTGGATTGTGTGAGGCCCACTGAATATCACAGCGCTATGTCACAGGCTCGATGGCACAGGTGTGAAAAAAGTTACTACAGGATCACAGAGATTTTGAATTTCTGCACACACTAGTGGACACTGGACACTTTTGGATTGTGTGAGGCCCACTGAATATCAGAGCGCTATGTCACAGGCAGAAATTGGCTAGTGTATCACAAACTACAAGGTGTATGTAGAATTGGGCAGAATAGGAATCTCCCTAGAGTGTAGGTCTGTAAGAACGGAACAAGTCCTCCACTTATCCTTCCACAGTGACACTCAGATAGCTTCACTATGGCCGTGATAACAGCCGTTACACGGTACTGAGAGGAGCGTGCACGTACACGGCTGTCCGGTGTACGTAAAATTGTCAAGCTCCGTGTTTTTTAAGTATACGGACTGACACACGCTGTCTCTCTATAGTTTTGAATGTGATCAAACAGCAAATATATTTAACTGTTTGAAAGCTAGACAAAACTAGTAGGTGCAGGTCTGTAAGAACGGAACATGTCCTCGACTTATTCTCACAGAGTGACACACAGATAGCTTCACTGTGGCTGTGATAATAGCCGTTACACGGTACTGTGTGAGGAGCGTACACCGCTGTATGGTGTGAAAAAATGCACGCTCAGTACCTCAGCAGGACAAAAAAAAAATTGGGATTGCTTTTAAAAAAGCAGTTTGCAGAGCAGTGGGTAAACAGCAATGCAGCTGTCAGGAAGCCTTAGAAGGCAGCCTAACAACCAACACCACTGATCCACCACAATATAGCCTCCCCTTGCACTGCACACACAGTGACTGGTGTGTTGTACAGGCAAAATCGCTAGCAGCAGAAGCAGTTTTTTTTTCTTCTTCCCTGCCTAACGCTCTCCCTACAGAATCAGCAGCAGCAACCTCTCTCTATGCTAAGATCTGCAGAAGTAAGATGGCGGTCGGCGTGCACGCCCTTTTATAACCCCTGTGACGCCCACCAAAGCAAGCCAATCACTTGCATGCCCTTCTGAAAGATGGTGGTGACCCCTGCCTATGTCATCACGTTGCCCACCTTGTCCGTGGATCCTGATTGGCTGAAAAAGAGCGCAAAACAAACTTTTGAAACGCGACTTTGGCGCGTAAGTCGCCGACCTCGTGGCCGACCTCATCCTAGGGTCGGGTTTCGTTTCATGAAACCCGACTTTGCTAAAAGTCGGCGACTTTCGAAATTTTTCGACCCGTTTCGCTCAACTCTAGTCTCCAAGAATCCAGCAGAAAAATCACCAGCCACTCAGAAGGGCGTCGGCTGCCTTATGTCCAGTCTGAAGTTCCTGTTACCCAGTCGCAATCCACCTTATCAGGTGTTTGGTTTCTTTCATCCAAATCAGCCTCACTACCTTCCTTCACCAGAAGAGGGAGATCCTCGGACACAAAAGGTGAATGAACAGATGAGCTCACAACAGTACCTCCCCCTTGAGGAGGGGTCACCGAACCCTCATCCAAGCCACCAGGCCGATCAGGATGAGCCCGATGAAAAGCACGCACCAATCTTTCCGCATGAATATCAGAGGCAGAGACCCAGGAATTATCCTCCTGACCATAACCCTTCCACTTAACCAAATACTGGAGCCTCCGTCTAGCCATACGGGAATCCAGTATCTTCTCTACCTCATATTCCATGTTACCTTCAACCAACACAGGGTCAGGAGGTGCCACCATAGGAACCACTGGTTCAACAAACCTCTTCAACAAGGACTTATGAAACACATTATGAATCTTAAATGTGACAGGAAGAGTCAACCGAAAAGAAACCGGATTAATAATCTCCAAAATCTTGTAAGGTCCAATAAATCTAGGTTTAAACTTTGGAGAAGCCACTTTCATAGAGATATTCTTTGATGACAACCAGACCATATCACCCACCTTAAACCGGGGACCAATAGTCCTATGCCGGTTAGAAAACCGCTGGGCCTTTTCCTGGGAAAGAGACAACTTATCCACCACTTGGTCCCAAATCTGCTGCATTCTTTCCACCACAGTGTCAACCCCTGGACAGGCAGAAGACTCCACCTGCCCTGAAGAAAATCGAGGATGAAACCCAAAGTTACAGAAAAAGGGTGACATCAAAGTGGCAGAACTAGCTGTATTATTTAAAGCAAATTCGGCCAAGGGTAAAAATGAGACCCAATCATCCTGATCAGCAGATATAAAACATCTCAAATAAGCCTCCAAAGCCTGGTTTGTTCTCTCCGTCTGCCCATTGGTCTGAGGGTGAAATGCAGAGGAGAAGGACAACTGAATTCCCAACTTGGAACAAAAGGTCCTCCAGAATCTAGAGACAAACTGAACTCCTCTGTCCGATACAATGTTCTCAGGAATCTCGTGCAAGCGAACCACCTGTTGCAAAAAGAAGGGCACCAACTCTGAGGAAGGAAGATGGCAACTTAGGGAGTGGTACAAGATGGACCATCTTAAAGAATCTATCACAAATCACCCAGATAACAGTCATCCTCTAAGAGACAGGCAGATCAGAAATAAAATACATTGAAATATGGGTCCATGGCCTCCTGGGCACCGGTAAAGGCATCAACAACCCACTAGAATGAGAACAAGGCTTAGATCGGGAGCAAGTCCCACAGGCTGTTGATTTACATGCTTTTGCATATTTCCCATAAGGGATGGGGGCATTGCTCTAGATCACTGCGTTGAGAAACATGTGATGGTGTCTCCGCAGTGTTGGATGTTGATCTCCATGAGGTCACTCATCCTTATGTTCATAGCCTTTCACTAGGCATTGCTCCTACTAGCCAGTTTCCTACTCCACACTGATGAGGGGCAATACCCCGAAACAGCTGTCTGTGGATGGATACCATGTTTTGGCATAGGTGGTTTCCTTCATTGGAGACTGCCCTTCCCGTGGTTGTTCCTTCCCGGGGAAAGACCTGGCTAGTCATTGCTTGCGTTGAGAAACATGTGATGGTGTCTCCGCGGCTGTTGATTTACATGCTTTTGCATATTTCCCATAAGGGATGGGGGCATTGCTCTAGATCACTGCGTTGAGAAACATGTGATGGTGTCTCCGCAGTGTTGGATGTTGATCTCCATGAGGTCACTCATCCTTATGTTCATATGCACAAAATTTCTGACATCACGAGACAAGTCAGGCCACCAAAAAGACCAACTCACCAAATCTCTAGTACCAAAAATACCTGGATGACCAGCCAACGCGGAGCAATGAACCTCAGACATCACTTTCCTCCTCCACTGGTCAGGAACGTACAACCTACCACTGGGACAACGCTCAGGCTTATCCTCCTGAAACTTCTCCAGAGCACGTCTCAAATCAGGCGAGATGACAGAAAGAACCACCCCCTCACCTAAGATGGTAGCAGGCTTGGTCACAATAGGAGAATCAGCCAAAAAACTCCTAGAGAGGGCATCAGCCTTAACGTTCTTAGTGCCCGGAAGAAAGGAGACGACAAAATCAAAACGTGTGAAAAACAAGGCCCACCTGGCCTGTCACGGATTCAAGCATTTAGCCGACTCAAGGTAGATCAAATTCTTGTGGTCAGTGAGGACCACAACTTGATGTCTAGCTCCCTCCATCCAATGTCTCCACTCCTCAAATGCCCACTTCATGGCCAACAGTTCTCGATTCCCCACATCATAGTTGCGTTTCTAAGGAGAGAACTTTCGGGAAAAGAAGGCACAGGAGTTCATTTTAGATGTTACAGGATCTTTTTGGGACAAAACAGCTCCTGCACCAGTCTCTGAAGCATCCACCTCCACCTGAAATGGAAGTGAGACATCGGGTTGTCGCAAAACCAGAGAAGAAGTGAACCTCCGCTTCAGCTCCTGAAAAGAAGAAACAGCCTCTGGAGACCAATTCAGCAAATCAGTGCCCTTCTTAGTCAAATCAGTCAATGGTTTGGCAATAACAGAAAAATTGGCTATAAAGTTCCGATAAAAATTAGCAAAACCCAAAAACCTCTGGAGAGCCTTCAAAGAAGTGGGCTGCACCCAATCATAAATGGCCTGTACCTTGGCCGGGTCCATTTCAATAATTGACGGAGACAAAATAAATCCCAAAAATGAAATCCTCTGTACACCAAAATGACATTTCGATCCCTTAACATACAGGGAGTTTTCCCTCAAAATCTGGAACACAGTCCGAACATGTTCCACATGAGAGTCCCAATCCCTGGAAAAGATCAAAATATCATCCAAATAGATGATCAGAAACTTATCCACAAAGTCCCGGAAAATATCATTCATGAAGCACTGGAAGACAGAAGGGGCGTTAGTGAGCCAAAAAGGCATCACCAGGTACTCAAAATGTCCCTCCGGAGTATTAAACGCTGTCTTCCATTCATCCCCATGCTTAATGTGAATAAGATTACACGCCCCCCTAAGGTCAAGCTTGGTAAACCAGCAAGCACCTTCAACTCTAGAAAATAGGTCAGAAATCAGGGGTAACGGATACTGATATTTAACAGTAATTTTGTTAAGGGAGCGATAGTCAATACAGGGCCTTAATGAACCATCCTTCTTGGCCACAAAAAATAAATCAGCACCCAAGGGTGAAGAGGATGGTCTAATATGACCCTTCTCCAACGACTCCTTAATATAAGAACGCATAGCCTCATGTTCGGGTACAGATAAATTAAAAAGTCGACCCTTGGGAAATTTACACCCCGGACTCAGCTCAATTGCACAGTCATATCTCCTATGAGGAGGCAAAGACGCAGACTTACTCTCACTAAACACATCATAAAAATCAGCCAAATAGTCAGGAACCTCATGCGACTGAGGAGAGGTGGAGAAAACAGGAGTGTCACTAAGAGCACACCGACAACCCCAACTCACCACAGACACAGATTTCCAATCCAAAACTGGATTATGGATTTGCAACCAGGGGAACCCCAGCACGATGGTATCATGCAAATTATGCAACACCAAAAATCTGCAATTTTCTTGATGGTCTGGGGCGACCCGCATTGCCACCTGGGTCCAAAACTGAGGTTTATTCTTCGCCAAAGGAGTAGCATCAATACCCCTCAAAGGAATAGGCGTCTGCAGGGGTGTCATAGGGAAACCACAACGTTTAGCAAAATCCAAGTCCATTAGGTTTAAGGCCGCTCCTGAATCCACAAAGGCTTTAGCAGAAAATGTGGACAGGGAGCAGATCAGAGTAATTGCCAGAAGAAACTTAGGTTGTACACCACCTACAGCAAATGTGTGTGCAAAACGTTTCTCTTGTTTAGGGCAGACAGAAATAATATGAGAGGCATCTCCACAGAAAAAACACAGCTTATTATGCCTTCTAAACTCCTGATGTTGCGCCCTAGACAAAACTCTATCACATTGCATAGGTTCAGACATTTGTTCAACAGATGGCAGCATTTCCCGTGTAATTTTACGTTCACGTAAACGCCGATCAACCTGAATGGCTAATGACATAGAATCGTCAAGACCAGAGGGAACAGGAAATCCCACCATAGTATCTTTTACGGTTTCTGACAAACCCTTCCGAAAGAGAGCTGCCAAGGCACCATCATTCCAAGTGGTGAGGGCCGCCCACTTTTGGAATTTTTGACAGTACAGTTCTGCAGAATCTTGACCCTGGCTCAATTCCAACACGGTCTTTTCAGCTTGATCAATCGCATTAGGTTCATCATACAACAACCCCAAGGCCTGAAAAAATGCGTCCACATTAGTTAGAATAGGATCATCTGGTACTAAAGAAAACGGCCAATCCTGGGGATCACCGCGCAGCAAGGAGATGACAATTTGTACCTGCTGCGCAGAGCTCCCCGATGATTTAGGCTTCAAGGCAAGAAATAATTTACAATTATTCTTAAAATTCAAAAACTTAGACCGATCCCCAAAAAACACATCAGGAGTGGGGATTTTTGGTTCAGCAGCGTGTGAATGAGCAAGATAGGCGGAAATTCCTCGCATTTCAGCAGCAAGCTGCTCCACACGATCAGACAATTGCTTAAACTCCATCAGAAAAAAAAATATTCCTCCTACGGCCTCAGAGAAAAAGAGGAAAAAATATACACAAAAAAAATTCTGACACTTTTTTTTTAACAATTCCTTCCTGCTTTTGAGTGCCCTAGAACCTGCGGTTTGGCTGGTGATTCTGTTATGATTGAGTCACCAAGGAGGAAAAAACAAAACACAAGCTCAGCCCAGAAAATCAGAGAGGTTTTAAACTAGCGGATTGCAGACCCCTAATCCTATCACACAACTAGCAGTAGCCGTGGAGTGTTCCTACGGTGATCCTAGACACCTCATCACAGCCGGAGATCTAAATAAGCCTAAAGAGAGAAAAGAGAAAAACTGACTGCCCCAGAGCAGACCCCAAAGCAATAGGCAGCCCCCAACATATAATGACGGTGAAACACAGATAGAAAGATAGGTTGAGCAAACGATGGGGCCCAAGCTAACTAAAAAGGACAGGACAGAAAAGCTGCTGTCTGCAATCTGAGAAAACCCTGCTAAAAATATTACCAACACAACTGATAAGCAAAAAGGACCCTGAAGTCACTAGACTTCAAACCCTATATCAGCACTCAGAATATTCTGAAAGCAGAGCAAAAGAGAACACTGATCAAGGAATAAGAATCCAGCACACCCCCGGCCGGGGATGGCTGAACTAAAAAAAACAAGGTAAACAAAACCAAAACTAATAAGTTCAATAGCAGAGCAAAAACTTATCTTTGGGAAGCAGGAATCAGACTGGTCTCCAAGAATCCAGCAGAGAAATCACCAGCCACTCAGAAGGGCGTCGGCTGCCTTATATCCAGTCTGAAGTTCCTGTTACCCAGTCACAATCCACCTGAACAAGTGTTTGGTTTCTTTCATCCAAATCAGCCTCACTACCTTCCTTCACCAGAAGAGGGAGATCCTCGGACACAAAAGGTGAATGAACAGAGGAGCAACAGGAGGCTGAACAATTATCTCAGGCCCACTATAGATAGCCCCTCAATTTAACAGGCTGAAATAGGCAGGTGTATGAGAAGGTACAAGGTGTATATAGTATTGGGGAGAATTTGAATCTCCCTAGAGATTTTAGGAGGCTTAACTATTATCTCAGGCCCACTATAGATTACACCTCAATTTAACAGGCTGAAATAGGCAGATGTATGACAAGGTACAAGGTGTATATAGTATTGGGGAGAATTTTAATCTCCCTAGAGATTTTAGGAGGCTGAACTATTATCTCAGGCCCACTATAGATTACACCTCAATTTAACAGGCTGAAATAGGCAGGTGTATGACAACGTACAAGGTGTATATAGTTTTGGGGAGAATTTGAATCTCCCTAGAGATTTTAGGAGGCTTAACTATTATCTCAGGCCCACTATAGATTACACCTCAATTTAACAGGCTGAAATAGGCAGATGTATGACAAGGTACAAGGTGTATATAGTATTGGGGAGAATTTTAATCTCCCTAGAGATTTTAGGAGGCTTAACTGTTATCTCAGGCCCACTATAGATTACACCTCAATTTAACAGGCTGAAATAGGCAGGTGTATGACAAGGTACAAGGTGTATATAGTTTTGGGGAGAATTTGAATCTCCCTAGAGATTTTAGGAGGCTGAACTATTATCTCAGGCCCACTATAGATTACACCTCAATTTAACAGGCTGAAATAGGCAGGTGTATGACAACGTACAAGGTGTATATAGTTTTGGGGAGAATTTGAATCTCCCTAGAGATTTTAGGAGGCTGAACTATTATCTCAGGCCCACTATAGGTTACACCTCAATTTAACAGGCTGAAATAGGCAGGTGTATGACAACGTACAAGGTGTATATAGTTGATTATTCAGAATCAGCTGCAGCAACCTCTCCCTAATGCTAAGATCGGCAGAAATAAGATGGCGGTCGGCGTGCACGCCCTTTTATAACCCTGTGTGCGTCCTCCATCACTGGCTGAAAAAGGGTGCTGGAAGCATCATTTGAAACGCGACTTTGGCGCTCTGGTCGCCGACTTCGTGGCCGACCTCACGCTATGGTCTGGTTTCGTTTAATGAAACCCGACTTCAGCAAAAGTCGGCGACTTATGAATTTGACCGACCCGTTTCGCTCAACTCTACTTAAGCGTGATTATCGTACTGTTAAGAGATTTGTGGCTGATTCTGAGCACAGACGTGTTCGTGCAGATAAAGGCAGAATGAGGAAGGTTTCTGCTTGCAAGTTCATCGGATTAAGAGAGCAGCTGCTAAAAAGCCATTACAAACCAGCAAACAGATATTTTAAGCTACTTGTGCTTCTGGAGTCCCTCGAACCTCAAGGTGTAGGATCCTTCAAAGGCTTGCTATGGTGCATACACATACTATTCAGCCACCCCTAAACAGTGCTCTCAAGCAGAAACGGTTGCAGTGGGCCAAGACATACCTGAAGACTAATTTTTAAAGAGTCTTGTTTACTGATGAGTGTCAAGCAACCCTGGATGGTCAAGATGGATGGAGTAGTGGATGGTTGGTGGTTGGCCACCGTGTCCCAACAAGTCTGCGACGACAGCAAGGAGGTTGGTGAGACATGTTTTGGGCCGGAATCATGGGGAAACAGCTGGTAGGGCCCTTTCAGGTTTCTGAAGGTGTGAAAATGACCTCTGCAAAGTATATAGAGTTTCTGACTGACAACTTTCTTCCATGGAATAAAAAGCAGAAACATGCCCTTAGGAGCAAAATCATCTTCATGCATGACAATGCCCCATCTCATGCTGCAAAGAATACCTCTGAGTCATTGGCTGCTATATGCATAAAAGAAGATAAACTCATGGTGTGGCCATCATCTTCCCCTGACCTCAACCATATAGAGAACCTTTGGAGTATCATCAAGCAAAAGATCTATGAGGGTGGGAGGCAGTTCACATCAAAACAGCAGCTCTTGGAGGCTATTCTGACTTCATGCAAAGAAATACACGCAGAAACTCTCCAAAAACTCACAAATTCAATGGATGCAAGAATTGTGAAGGTGATATCAAAGAAGGGTTCCTATGTAACTTTGCCTGTTAGGATGTTTTGGAGTTAAATAGCTTTTATGTTCAGTTCTTTAAAACATATCAAATGTTTAGAAATTCTACTGTGCCTAATAATTTGGAACAGTGCATTTTGAGATTTTATTCATTTTGGAAATTATACAGTTTTCATTGGGAGGTTTATTCAATAAAATTTGATGCATACTCTAACGGGTGATGACTTTTATTAGACTGACTGTCATTTGAACCGACCATTTAGGAAAATCAGAGAAAAATATCATTTGCATAATAATTTGGAACATGGTATATGGTCAATATATGCTATAGGTAGCAGCAGCAGACAGTAATGGGATGGACTTTCTTGATGTATACAATGATATCTATTTACACACATACAGTGCCTGCAGGCCTTACACTGATATGTAAAGAGCGATGTACAATCCCCTGCCTACCTAACACTGCAGCCTATATACTCCGGAATTAGTCCTTAGAAGGACTGTTGGTTTAGCTGGATTTGAGTAGTTTAAGATGGTAGACCCCACACTGACTTTATAAATCAACAAATCTGACCCTATCTCAGCAGCAGTTCTCCCTAGACTATCTCAATTCGGAGCTGAATGCGCCAAGCAGGGAGGCGTCCAGTCTGTTATACCCCTGATGATGTTATGCGGCCAGCCAATCACTGCAAGACAAAAACAAAGATGGCTGCAGTGTTACAGTGCCTGGCAGACAATCCCTGCATGTTAATTGCGTCTTTAGAGTTTACCAAGGGAAGGACACAGGTTTGAACCCCCTGAATGTCCCCCTGTCCTGGGAGTGAGTGGGAAAATTGTGTTTGATTTGGTGCACCCACTACTGGATAAAGGTTATCACCTCTACACCGATAACATTTATACCAGCATCCCACTTTTCAAATCCCTCTCTGCGTGAGGTACCACAGCTTGCGGTACTGTCCACAAAAATCAGAGAGGCTGCCCAAAAATGTGACTTGGGCAAACGCTCAGAAGGGGTGACAGCAGAGCCCAATTTTGCGACCACCTACTGGTGGTCAAGTACAAGGACAAGAGGGATATCCTTCTCTTGACCACCATACACGGTGATGGCAGCACCCTCTGCACTGTACAAGGTACCTCTACACAGGTCTGCAAACTGGACTGTGTACTGGGGTACAGCAAAAACATGGGGGGCGTTGATCTCTCTGATCAACTCCTCCAACCGTACAGTGCTTTGAGAAAGGCCAAGGTGTGGTACAAAAAGCTGGCCATGCACATCGTACAAATGGCAGTGCTCAATGCTTTCCTGCTGTCACGATGTGCACACCACACTGATACATCGTACCTTCAGTTCCAGGAGCTAGTGGTAAAGGCCCTGATATTTGGCACTCAGGAAGGAACAGGCCCCAGTACTTCCGGAACTGGAGGTACTCGTATCGTACCAGGTCAGTATTTCCCGGGGTGGTCCCACCAACTGAAAGAAAAGGTAAGCCGCAAAAGAGGTGCCGAGTGTGTTGCAAAAGGGGAATATGCAAGGACACCATTTATCAATGTAACACCTGCCCCCAAAAACCTGGCCTGTGTATGAAAGATTGCATCAAATTGTACCACACCTCCATGCACTATTATTTTACTTAGATTTACAGGAAACAGTAGATTATTTCCAAACAGGGGGCACATCTAGATAAGATCCTTGGGGTCTAGTTTCCAAAATGATGTCACTTGTGTTTTCTTTTTACTGTTTAGGAACATTAGGGGCTCTGCAAATGGAACATGACATCTGCAGACCTTTCCATCAAAGTATGCATTCCAAAATGTCACTACTTCCCTTCTGAGCCCCGACGTGTGCCCAAATAGTAATTTTCTCCCACATATGGGGTACCAGCGTACTTATGAGAAATTGCACAACAACTTTTGGGGTCCAATTTCTCCTGTTACCCTTGGGAAAATAAAAAATTGGGGACGAAAAGATAATTTTTGTGGGCAAAAAATAGGATTTTTTATTTTCACGCCCGGCCATTATAAACCTTACTGAAACACTTGGGGGTTCAAAGTTCTCACCACACATCTAGATAAGTTCCTTATGGGCTCTAGTTTCCAAAATGGGGTCACTTGTGGGGGGTTCTACTGTTTAGGCACATCAGGGGCTCGCCAAATGCAACATGGCGTCCGATCTCAATTCCAGGAATTTTAGTTTGAAAAAGTCAAACGGCGTTCCTTCCCTTCTAAGCCCTGCCATGTGCCCAAACAGTGGTTTCCCCACATATATGTTATTGAAGTACTCAGGAGAAATTGCACAACAACTTTACCTGTCTATTTTCTCTTTTTACCCTTGTGAAAATAAAAAAATTGTTGCTAAGAGATCATTTTTGTGACTAAAAAGTTAAATGTTCATTTTTTCCTTTCACGTTGCTTCTGCTCCTGTGAAACACCTGAAAGGTTAATAAACTTCTTGAATGTGGTTTTGATCAGCTTGAGGGGGTGCACCATTTTAGAATGGTGTCACTTTTGGATATTTTCTGCCATATAGACCCCTTAAAGTGACTTCAAATGTGAGATGGTCCCTTAAAAAATGGTTTTATAAATTTTGTTGTAAAAATGAGAAATCATTGGACAACTTCTAACCCTTATAACTCCCTAACAAAAAAATTGCTTCCAAAAATTGTGCTGATGCAAAGAAGACATGTGAGAAATGTTATTTATTAACTATTTTGTGTGACATATTTCTCTGTTTTAAGGGCATAAAAATTCAAAATTTGAAAATTGCAAAATTTTCAAAATTTTCGCCATTTTTCCATTTTTTTCATAAATAAACAGAAGTCATATTGAAGAACTTTTACCACTACCATGAAGTACAATATGTCACGAAAAAACATTCTCAGAATTGCCAAGATCCGGGGGCATGGCTATGTAGCGGTGGGGAGAGGGCGCTTCCAGGGAGAGCTCCTCGCATCCTGATATAAATCCAGGCAGCGAACCCGTAGTGTCGGTACTTGACCCCCTGGGCCGTGGAGCACCTTTGGAGCCCCGTGGGAGGCCGAATCCTGGAGCGCAGATGGCGGTACAGGCTGGGGCGGCCGGCAGGGCCTGCAGGAGCTGCCGAAAAATTGAAAGAGTTTGCTAGATCTGACCATTCTGACACCGCACGGTCCCTCAGAAATATCCCCTCACATGTTCAGCATAAAAACCGCCCCTCTGAGGGTGAAGAGGAGAGTGAGCAGGAGGAATTAACCCTTAAGCAAGCATCTGAACAACTGATGCAGGCCATCTCTTTAACCAGAATATCGCTGATGGGGAAAATAGAGGACGTGTACACCGAGGTGGGGCATCTTCGACAAGATATGCAGGCCATGAGAGGGTGCATTACGGAGGTAGAAACAAGGGTGTCCAAGGTAGAGGACACCATCGCACCCATGGAAGCCAAGCTTACGAAAGCGGCGGGCTCTGTAAACGCTTGGAGGCAAAAAGCAGATGACCTGGAGAATAGAATGCGCCGGAATAATGTCCGAGTTATTGGTCTACCGGAATGCTCGGAAGGTCCACATCCGGAACAGTTTCTAGAAGATTGGCTCAAAACCTCTCTGGGAGATGACTTCTCCCCAACATTTGCTGTGGAAAGGGCCCATAGGGTCCCTACAAGACCTCTTCCTCCTGGAGCCCCACCTAGACCTTTTTTGGCACATCTCCTCAACTGCAGGGACAGAGATGCGATTCTACGTCTAGCTCGACAAAAGAGTCCCATTAAGTTCAACAATGCCACAATCTCAATTTTTCCAGACTTTTCCATGGAACTTCAGAAACAACGAGCACAATTCATGGAAGTCAAGAAGCGGCTCCGGGAGAGGAATATCGTGTACTCAATGATCTATCCGGCCAGGCTCCGGGTGGTCCATGAGGATTCTTCTCTATTTTTTACGGATCCGGCGGAGGCGGCTGAGTGGCTGCGGTCCCGCAAAGGGTCTGCTGCGAAGGAACCCTAAAGTTTCTACTGTTTTTCAGAATTCTTTCCATTGATGTCTTGATTACCAACAATACCGGACACTGAGCTCAGTGATGGTATCCCCGTGTTTATTCCGTGATGGGAGAGCAGGACTTTGCTCCCCTATTGTTAGTTTTTCCACTTTGATTTTTTTTATAGTGGTTTTGGTTTTATTCGTTTTTTAGGTATAATTCGCAGCCAACAGCAATTTCAGTTTGTGTGGTGTCTCTAAATTTTCCCCGGGGAGCAAATATGGGGTCTGAGATGATATGTATGACATGGAATGTGAGAGGTATAAAAACCCCCCGGAAAAAGATCAAAGTCTTCTCGCAGATTAGACATTACCGCCCTCACATTGTGGCTTTGGTGGAGACGCAGCTGACCAGGGATACAGCTCGGTGCGTGCAGAAGCCTTGGATACAATGGTCTGTTCACGCATTCCATACTAGTTACTCGAGGGGGGTCTCATTGTTGGTGCATAGAGATGTTTGATGGAAAGCCAGGGAGACCCGGAGGCATCCTGAGGATCATTTTGTCTTTGTCTATGCATCAATAAATACCAGGATATATGTGATTTTATGTGTGTATAACCCACCTCCGGCTAATATGTCCATTCTCCAGAAGGCGTTGAGTTTCGCTATAAATTTTCCGGATGCGGATGTTACCTGTATGGGGGACTTCAATATGGTTATGAACAATCATCTTGATAAATTAAGACTGGATGATGGAGTAGCTGGGGGGTTCCTTCGCCGACAGCAACCCAACTGTCGCTGTTTATGGGGGGTAGCAGGTGGCTAGATTTGTGGAGAGTGCGGCACCCTGAGTTGAGAGAGTATACCTGCCACTCATCCACTAGGCGCTCCCTATCGCGCATAGATTACATATTTGGAACCAGTGGTCTGGCAATGAGGGCAGATAGTGTGAAGCATGGCAGTAGAGGGATCTCAGACCAAAGCCTGGTGTAAAATATCTGTATTTCTATAATAAAAAATATAGATTCATTAACGTATGCAGAGACCAGCTAACTAGCTCTGCTTAGTGCGTGACTGAGCTATTCTGAGTACTTTGGCTCATACATCTGTTCCCTGCTTGTCAAACCTATAGGTCACTTGTCAGAACTGTCAATATGTGACTATTTAGAGAAAGTGAATGGTTCTCCATAGGCTTAAGTTTCTCAGGCTAAGGTAATGCATAGTGTTAAAATAACTATATGCTTGTTCCATAAGATACTAGAGTTCTTCTAATATGGAAGAAGCTACAAACATAGCGGCAGATCACCATATGTAGTTATGAGACAGGAAAAAATAGACACTAACGCAAGTCTATGGGTCAAAATAGTATAAAAGCCAGCCTAACTCCTGTTCAGGGAGATCTCCCATAGCTGGAGACTCTCGAATACACGGACCAGCTGCTCATCTCAAGGCCATATGTAAGAACAATGAATGCTTGTTTGTTCCTTTTAATTTAACATATATATTGCGTGCTATGAGCTTACTTTTCTTCATTTTTGTAATCATTTTTTGAATGAACAATTAAACAAGTTTTATTTTATCCACACGATACAACATTGTTTTTCCTTTTTATCCTCACCGTGCTCTTACTTAAAAAGTAAGAAAGAGATATTTTTTCTTCACCCGGTCATACTCAAACTTAAGTACGGGCAATTAAATAATAGGATAGTTTGGCAGTTGAATCCTTTTTGGCTGAAACTAATAGTAACCCCCGATAGAACAATCGATCAATTGCATTGTTTCATTTTGTCCCATCAGGAACCTCTGGATATTAATCTATTTTGGGATGCCCTTAAGGCATATCTGAGGGGCTGCTTGTCCTCCACAATTTCGTATATTAAACGGGTAACCTCAAGAGAGGATCATGTGATGGAACGGCGAAACACTAGAACTACTGATGGAGTCATTTTGACTCCTTTCGTTTTTTATTTCTCTTCTGTGACTACATTTTTCAGAATTCCGGCTTGAAACTCGGTGACTTTTCCTCAAATATGATGTGAAAAAAGATTTTGTGAGAATAAATAATTTTGGTGAAAAATTTGCGCGTTTTTTTCAAAATTTACCAAGAACTACTGAAGGGAGTCATTTTGACTCCCTACTATATTTTGAGGTCCTTTTGTCACTAAATGTTGCTATAAAGTTTTGTGCATAATTTTTTCACTCTGTCTTATTTACCCTGATGTTCATATAGATGTAGTTCAATTTACATGTCAACTTTTCACATTTTCCTTGTGTTTTACCTGCTTGTATTACTGTGTAATACTGAACAAAATAGCTTGTTTACTCTAGGCTCTTATCTTATCAGATTTGATGAGAAATCTACTCAATCGGAGAGACTGCAAACGGACAAGTTTGCTCTATTTTCTACTGTGTGGGACAGGTTTATTGAAAATTGTATTGCGTGTTACAAACCTGGCCCATACATAACGGTGGATGAGCAACTTTTCCCAAGCAAAACTAGGTGTCCATTCACGCAGTACATGCCTTCCAAACCAGATAAATATGGCCACAAATATTGGCTAGCTGTTGATAAGGAGAGCAAATATCTGGCAAATGGCTTCCCTTATCTAGGCAAAAGATGACACACGCCGTGCTGAGGACCGTTTAGCTGACCATGTGGTAATGAAGTTATTGGACCCGTTTTTGAAAAAAGGTCGCAATGTTACAACCGATAATTATTTTACTTCAGTAGAATTAGCTAAACAGCTAAAAAGCAAAGGAACAACCATCGTGGGAACACTGAACAAGATAAGGCGAGAAGTGCCTAAAGAAATAAAATCCATGAAAGAGGAATTGTGCAACTCTAAAGTGTTTAGAAATGAAGACAATTTTACACTTACAGTATATCAAGGAAAGCCCAACAAAAATGTTGTCATTTTGAGTTCCGTCCATCCAGATGTTGTTGTTGCATCTGATTCCGCTAAAAAAACTCCAGAAACGGTAAAGTTTTACAATGAAACAAAATATGGAGTAGATGTAGTGGATCAGATGGCACGAAAATATACCACACGAACATGCACAAGGAGATGGCCTGTTCATGCATTTGAAAATGCCTTAGACTTTGCGGGTATAAATGCATGGATAATATTCAAGGAGATTACCCACCAAAAAATGTCACGCAAGGCATTTTTGCAAACGCTTGTGAGAGAGTTGAGTGGTCCTTATGTCACAGATAGGGAAAAGGGTTCCACGTCCCAAGTTTCTACATGCTCAGAAGTGATGGTTCAAACAAAATTTTGCCAGATCAAAGAAAAGTGCAAGAAAAATAGATCTGTCGGCAATTGTAAGACTTGTGGTAAGTCTTTGTGTGGGCAATGTACTGCCATAAATCAAAGGCAGTGCCTAAAATGCGAAACACCAAATGTTAAGGCTACTTTCACACATCAGTTTTTGTGCATCAGGAGCAATGCGGCGAAAAGTGTAAAAACCGGATCCGGCGCCTGTTGCCACCGGATCCGGTTTTTTCCCCATAGAGTTTCATTATCGCCGCATCGCGCCTGATGCCTATGCGGCGTATCCGGTTTTTGCCAGATCCGGCAAAAACAGCCGGTCCGGCGTCTGGAAAAAACGTTCTCTGCAACGTTTTTTCTCAGCGCCGGACCGGCTTTTTCCACAGCGCATGCCCGGACTCTGTGAATGTTAACCCCACAAGTGCCCGGTGAGAGAGAGAGAGATCTCTCTCTGTCACCCAGACACTTGTGAGAGATCTCTCTCGCCGGGCACTTGTGGGGTTAACACTCACAGTGTCTGGGTGAGAGAGATCTCTCTGTGGGGTTAACCCCACAAGTGCCCGGCAAGAGAGAGAGATTCTCTCGCCCGGACACTGAGTGTTAACCCCACATGTCTCTCTCTCTCTCCAACCCCCTCTCCTCTCCCCTCCCCTCTCCTCTACTACCCTCCCCTCACCTCCCTTTCAGCAGCTGTCTCTCTCAGCGGCTGTCTCTGTCCACCTCCTGCTGCGGCTCCTTTAAGTCACGTCCGAGCCGTATCAGACGCCGCACACACATCCGGTGTCACGGCTGCAGGCCGGATCCGGCGGCCCGGCTTTTCGCCGCACGCCGCCGGACCCCACACACTGGATGTGTGAAAGTAGCCTTAGAAGGTGAATTCTGCGCCATATTTTCATTTTTATGCTCCTCCACCTACATTTTCTCTGCTTTTTGTTTTTCAGTTGTTGTTTATATGTGTGCACTTGAATAAAAAAAAGTTTGAAAAACGTCTATTATAATTATTGTTATTTTCAGTAGAAAAATAAGAAAAGCAGAAAAAAAACAATCAAAAGCATTACTGTTGGATCTCACAATAATAATACATTACAAAAAATATAATTATTAATAAATAACCACAAATGAAACTCTAAAAATAAACGAAAACAAGCAAGGAGTCAAAATGACTCCTTTCAGTAGTTCTAGGCGGGGTCACGAGTCCAGTAGTCCTAGTGTTAAAGGATTTGGAGGCTGCATACATATCTAACCAAACCAATGGCAATAGGATTGAGTGGTTGGCTGCCCAACGATTATACACCCAGCACATAGACACTAAGTTATTCTTTGCTCGCCAGTCTTATTTTGAACTGGGAAATCTACTGTATATGAAACCTAAAGCCCGTATTATTGTGAATAACTCCATATCTGAGTCCTTTTCATTACATAGGGGGACCCGATATTACTTCCCAAACTTAGCTATTCCCTTCAGCACAGTGCCGTAATGGTACCCAAGTCCTTTTTTGTGAATCTTAATTCCCAGGTCACGTCTTTGTATGGGGGAAAACCAGACCTAAATTTAAGTTGTCCACTCTGCAGAGGGCTAAAAAGGGAGGTGGGGCGGCGCTACCAGATTTCTTATATTATTTGGCTGGACAGGCTAAAGCCTTAAGTAAATGGATTCCAGGTAATTATCTCCCTAATTCTGAAAGTCACTTGCTTCACGCTGCAAGAACTGATTGCCCACTGGGTTTCCTGGAGTTGGAGGGGCCTGGTGTCCCTTGTTTACTGCCCTTGCTCCGTCTGGCACGATTAGTATGGAGGCAAATTAAGAAAGTGATTGGATATAGGGACATTATAGCTGAAATGCCCCTATGGAAAAATGCCTATTTTTCGGTATTACTAAGTCACCCATCCACTGATTTTAGGACTCAACGTAATGTCTCCTTGATAGGAGACTTGTATGATCATGGGACCTTAATTTCTTTTGAGCAGATACAGGCTAAACATGATGTCCGGAGATCTCAATTTTTCCGCTATTTACAACTAAGGTCTACTCTTCAGTCGCACATAAGGAGTACAGGTGGGGGTCGTGCCATTTTGTCCCTACCTCTGATAGGAATCCTTAACTCACAGGGTCCCCAGGGCCTTATCTCCTCTTTATACACGTACATGCTGTCAGTGGGAGCGTAATCTGCCATAAGTTCTGTTAAAGGGAAGTGGGAACAACTCACCCCTAATACGCATGGAGAGGAGTGGGAAGAGATCCTGTAGTCTCCGATCAGAGTATCACCATCTGTTAATAATAGAATGATACAGTTGTATATAATAAACCAATCATATTTGACTCCAATACGTCTTTTTAAGGATGGGTCGATTCCAATCATCAGAATGCTTGCGATGTCACTCACCAGATGCAGACTTTATCCACATGATATGGCAATGTCCCACTACCCTACAGTAATGGAAAGAGGTGATGCTATTCTTGTCATCACTGGTGCAAGCTCCCATCCCTCTTGAACCACTGGTCTGCTTGTTTGGGGTATGGGAGGAGGAAATTTGGGGTCACTATGTTGGGATCTTTCTACGTGAGACACTGTTTATGGCACAGAAAGTATTGGCATTATGGTGGATGGGTAATTCATGTCGTTCTCTTAGAGCTTGGATTGACTTGGTAAACACGATTGTCCCATACGAGTGCACATTATATCAGAACAGGGGATGCTCGGGAAAATTTGAAAAAATCTGGGAGAGGTGGAATTCTTCTCCTCTCACTTTGTAGAATGGAGACATTGCATGTGAGACAATATAGTGCAAGGCAGTAGGCTGCAAATTAGTAGATAGTTGACGTAGTTGTAGTTTAGTTTAGGGACTCATAATTAATCAATCTACGTTATCTGAACGATATAATAAAGGCCTGTGAGATATGATTGATGTACATGCTTATAATGTATAGCCTATTGTTCCTCGGATATGCTTGTGGGATTATGCATAGATTACTCGTATGTTAATAAGATTGTTTAATTTTTGTTTAGTATTTAACAAAAAGACAGTAGTGTGTATGCTCTGTACAATGTCCACAACCACAAGCAACTATGTATGTTGTACATTACATCCTTTTCTTGTTTTGAAGTTTAATAAACGAATTTAAAAAAAAAGAATTGCCAAGATCCGTTGAAGCGTTCCAGAGTTGTTACCTCATAAAGGGACAGTGGTCAGAATTGTAAAAATTGGCCCGGTCATTAACGTGCAAACCACCCTTGGGGGTAAAGGGGTTAATAGAGTGCTAGCCTTGTTTCTGTATTCACTACGACAAATATGAAAACGTAATACATTTTTACAATTATATCCATAGCATTACATTTGAAAATTATGATCATTAGTACTTGTTTGGCATAATTATTCATTCACCTCACTATAATTCTTGAAAATCCCTACATTGGTGCAAATGTCCTTATAAGATCTAGTGCTGTTTAGGATGCAAAGGGTGGTCACAGCAGTTGTTTATTTGATTTAGATATTATCTTTTTGTTCAGTCACTTTTCATTTTGTTCATTGATAAAAAATAAACCATTAACACCTCTATTTTTTAAGTATTCTTACTTTGCAGCATTTTTTCCACAACTGCCTAAAACTTTTGTCCAGTATTATATCATATATTTTATGCTAGATTTAGCTGTACAAAGGTCTCTAATTAAATGTTAATGACCTGAGTTATATACCTACTAATTGTAGGTATAATTCTTTTGCAAACAGATTGTGTTAATTTACAAAAGGTTTTAGCCTTTTCTGCTATTTTTAATGTATTTTGAGATTGAGCTAATCACCAGAAAATATCCAAACTAAATATATATAAAGTCTGTACTGCTCTCTAGTGCACATTGAAGAACAGCCCTAATACACCATAATTGCCACAATGATTATACCAATGTTATTCCTAACTGCAACACCAGATCTACCCCAGTGATTGCAAGGACCCAGCCATCAGCTGATTATGCGCTACTGACTAAACAACAAATTTCTATTGGCCATTAGAGCTTTGTTCTATCTTGATTACAATAACTCTGCCATCACTGATTATTTCCCTCTACTGATTAAGTACTATTTCGATTAACAGCACCAGATGTAAGTGGTAGATCTTGAAATGGAAGATTGCCCACGTATACCCAAGTATAGGAGACTCACTAGAACAAAGAAATAACCTGAATAAATATAATATTTCAGAATTTTTAGACTGCCTTACATGCATATATTTTGTGCACTATCCACCTTTAAATACTGTATATCCTAAGCAAGGTCAAATTTATTTATATAATTGCCTTGTAATGTTTTCATTTCCTGTTCTGTCCAGATGTCACCATATCCCAGAATTCCAAGCAGAGGAAGTTCACCAACCGCCATATTGGGACACCCAAGTGATGGGTGTCTCAATATCGAAACTGCTGCTGGTACAAACCTATTGCACGTTACCAAGAGCGGAACACCATCGCACCACACATGCACACACACTCTATATGCCATATGCATCACACACACACACACATACACACTCTTACACTCATGCAGCCTCTTGCGCGGTACCACCAGCAGAACACCATCACACTGCGCCCGCAGGCGCAGTGAATCACTCGGCTGATCCCAGCAGCAGATGTGCGATGTGTCTACAGGCAGAGGAAGCCGGTAACATTAAAGGGGTTTATCCAAGAACGAAAGTTCATTTTAAAAATTGTCTGTGTCTGACCGTGTACAGTGCATACCACATCTCCTGGGCAGGGGAAGAAGCAAAAGACAATATTGACATTACAGCAGGGGATCACAGAGGATTCATTTCGTGAGGTAAAATATTTCACTGACTGTTTATAAACAATATTTTACCTCACAAAATGTATCCTCTGCGATCTCCTGCTGTAATGTCAGTATTGTCTTTTGCTTCCTCCCCTGCCCAGGAGCTGTGGTAAGTTCTGTACACGGTCAGACACAGGGGTGAGAGAGAAAGAGTACAGGGGGAGACAGCTCAAACAGGACAGCACATGAGGGGAAAAAGCAGCACAGGAAGAACAGAGACAGCAGACAAGGGGGATCGCACATGGGGTAGACAGATCAAAGAAGAGAGCACAGACGGGAGAAGTCAGCACATGGGGAAAGAGAGAGTGAATAGGTGGGTGAGCCCATGGGGGAGATTCTCAATGCTGCAAAGCCTGCCCCCATAGTGACATTACTGCCCTCCCTCAATGCGATAGCATAGGACCTCCATCTAGTAATTTATAAAAGTGACTAAATAGAAATTACTGCTGCACCAACATCAAAAGACTGGATATTAAGAGTAAGAACACTCTCATATGTTGTTTATGAAGTGTGTGGCACTTTATTTGGAAATTATGGTTTTATTATAAGGTCAAAATATTTAGAGGGCTATCTACATTTTCCTAGATGGTTATTCTTAAATAGTTGTCACAGCTTCTACACGACCTGGTCTTGCAATGACTGCTTCTGTAGCCATGCGCTGACATATTCATTCTGCAGGCAGCGCTGGTGATGGGCAAGATGTTGGGATCAGAAGTTTTGGGTGACACAGGCTCTCCCTATTCAGAAAGATAAAGGTAGGCTGCATCTGTAGTACTGTTCAATCTGGAAGTATGGGTGTGTGTGTGCTGTCCAGCTGGAGTAGTAAAGTTCCTGCTTCCAGAAAGTTAGCAGGTTGAAAGCACCACAATCTAATAAAGCTCATAGCTTGCTGCTAGAAGCTGCAAGATATAGTTTTGGTTACTCTGGTTCAGTCCTGTCATTGCAGCTACTGCCTCATATTTTGTTGTATACATGTTGTCTGACCATGGACCATTTCCTGTTCACTCTTTTTCTTGCTAATTTTGTACCATTCTGTTCTCCAAGTTAGACTCGGCTACCTGACTGCCCCCACTGTCTTGGACCACCTGCCAGCAGCTATCTCTGTTACCCCAACCCAGGGGCCTCTGTGCAGGTCCAGATCCTTGTATAGGGATTTATGTGTGACAGCCAGGGCAACCCCTAGGATCTGGTAATTCGAGCAGCTGTGTTAAGCCTGCCTGTGGTAACTTTTCTTGGAACTGCCAGGTGAGCACCAAGATATATGTAACAATAAAGCTTGTAAATACAAGCACTTTTGCAATTTACAGAATATTAATATTTCTAGCCGTTCTTGAGCTTTTAGCAATTTTCCTTAATTTTCTATATAGCAGTAATGAACAAACATGTACATAACTTACAAGTTATGATTTTTTGAGCATCAAAGCACTGCTTTGAAGATGGCACTTTCATTTGACCACACTGCTTTCTCCTAATCCCATCCAGCTTCAATGGAATGTTTATGATACACAGGAAAAAAAATCTATCTCAAGAATGGCTGGAAATTTCAATAAACAGTTTTAACACTCCTTTAAGCTGCCTCCATGGGCAGGGTGTCTGATAGTTCTCATCTCTGCATGGTGTAATGCATCCACACATTTCTTGTTGGGAGCTCCAGGGGAATGCAAGAGGGTCTTCTTCTTCTGCTAGGGAAAACGCCTGTCAATGCTTCGCACACACTCAGAAGAGATGAGATTTAAATGCTTAACAGGTTTATTTTTGGAAAATAAATAGTAAAAAATGCAGAGGACACAACAGGGAACAGCAAAACAAGTAACATTACACAATCTGAGATACAGGTATAAGATATTCGTTGCAGAAAGCCTGAATGGTAAAGGTGACACTTTCCTTTTAAGTGACAACAGACACACTTCTACTAATCATACTTAACCCATAAATAGCTGCAGCTATGCAAATAACAATTCAACATTAGGGCCTGGTTGCCTCAGATGGTGGTGAACCTGCAGTAACCATTGGTGCACTTTATAACGTCACAATGAAAGCAAAATACCTTCAGTAACAGTTTTCTCATAAACTTCTTAACATTAGAACCACAAATTCTGATAACATCCAGTCAACCACAGTTCTTTTATAGATTCCTTAGTAGTGGAACCACAAGTCCAAGCTGGATGTACTCACTCCTTGATGCAACAACTCTATGATCACACTGGTCTCCAGCTTGGGGCTGCAGCATAAAGATGCCATTGTTCACATGGAAAGAGGGCAGGAATCTCCTTTATGATAATCCAGGTAGCAATAGACATCTCTTGGCAACCTAACCGGTCTGTAGGTGGGATTCAGCTCCAGGATTGTCTTCTTTCCTCACACACTGAGCTCCTGGGTTGTCAGCACCATCTCTGGGCATATTTTCTCTGCTCTCAAGTGTCAGTCCCTCACCAGTCTGTAATGAAAGAGCTCACACATCTCTCTGTGTCCAGCTAGTCCCAACCTTCCTCTCCAACCTGTTCAGCCAATCAGTCCCTTCCCCTGCTACTCCTCTTCTTCCATGATGAAATAGGAGCAAAGTCTACTGGAAGTTGTAGGTCCAGGCAGTGCAGCAAAAGAAACATTAATGTCTGTTGCAATGAATGTCTGCATAATCCCAACAGAAGTAGTTTCAGTTCATGTAGCTCTTACTGCAAGTGTTAAAAAGAAAATTGAAATAGTGTTTGTTTTTACAAGCACTTTCCAATAACTCATCTATGCAGATGGAAATAACCATTTAAGGACTTCTTTTATAAGTGCTATATATGTTCATAATAAAGGGCACTCATTTGCTGTACAATTTATATTTTTATTCTTGTATCCTTAAGGCATCATTCTTCTAATTTTCTTACTACATCCTGGCATAGGAGACCAGTTAGCTTATGGAATATCATAACACCATTTTATCTATAGGGCTAAGTCTAAAACTAAAAATTCTTATGATATCTGCAGATACGATTTTAAAATTATCATTTACATATACCTAAAAAAAAGTTAAAATGAAGATTAGCTATAAAATAGCTGAATTTTCTGTAGCTCAGAAATAAATATTAAACATATTTTTGTATTAACACTGCAAATAAATATTATACTATAAATGGAGTTCTAACAGTCACATTTAACATTCAGTCAGATGCGCTCTAAATTTTTCAATGTTAATATAATTGGAATAATTAAAGGTCTATTTCCATTTTGGTGATTTCCAGTAATTCAGATTACACACCACTTTGGAGACTATAAAGCTGTTATAAATTGCCATAATGTTTTTTTTCACTTTGAAATAATTTTTCGGAAGACAATTGAAGATATCTTAACATTCACATCAGTGCTAACCTCTAAGCAATATATTTTTTTGCAATTTACTTTCTTATAGTCATTAAGGTAGACAAACAAGGTCTTAAAATCTTCATATAACAATTCATTTTCTATTATTAATTCAAGACATATTTCCCATAGCGCAGGGATTTAAATCTTTATTTTGCCCTATTTCCTGGATGAAATTAGTGGACCAATTTTAATTTTCGATTTAAAACTCATTAATGCAAAGTACATTGAGCTACTCTGTTTGAAGATTAAACTGACATTAAAATTTGCTAAATGGCTCTTTTGAAGCAAAGGTAAACACTAATCAAAATGTTTTGAAATAATCTTAGTATTATTGGTGCACATTTATGAGATCAGTTATTTAATTTTTCAGTCAGACCCAGAAATATCCGAAATGGCTGGCCAAGTTAGACCGAGAAGAACCTAAGAATAAATGCAGTAGAACAATACAAATTCCATTGGTTATAAAAAATCATTTACCTTGAATTTACGATGGCTGCAAGGAATATAATGTACAATGCAAAAGTTTTAGGCGGGTGTGGAAAAAAATCTGAAAGGTTATAATGCTTTCAAAATTAACAAAAACGCAAAAGGAAAAACGTAAATCAAATCAATATTTGGTGTGATCATAATATGCCTTTTAACCCCTTCACGACCTATGACGCCTACGTAGGCGTCATGAAAAGCAGTGCCCAAACGACCTATGACGCCTACGTAGGCGTCATGCTATAAATAGCCCCCCTGCGGGTCGAGTGACCGGGGTCACTGAAAGGTCACCCGACCCGCACACAAAGGACCCTTCAGAGTTAACACCTGGGGGTGTGGCTTAGCCCCCACGTGCCTACGATCGCTCTGATTGGCTGTTAAAAGTGAAACTGCCAATCAGAGTGATTGCAATATTTCACCAATGAAAATTGGTGAAATATTACAATCCAGCCATGGCCGATGCTGAAATAGCATCGGACATGGCTGGACACCGAGACCCGACCCCCCCCACACCGACTGATGGCACCGATCGGCTGCCGCCACCTTATGATGGCACCGATCGGCAGCCGCCGTCATGATCTGCCCCCCCACCTTCTCTCCGCCCCCCCAGCCCTCCGATCATCCCCTCTCACCCTCCGATCACCCCCTCACCCTCCTTTGTGCCTCCGATCTCCCGCTATCCGTCCCGGTGTCCTGCCGTCCAGCGTCATGGGCGCCGCCATCTTGCAAGATGGCGGGCGCATGCGCAGTGCGCCGAATCGAATCTGCAACGCTGCAGATTCATTCATTTATTTTGATCACTATGATAAACTTTCATAGTGATCAAAATAAATAAAAAGTAAATCACCGCCCCCTTTATCACCCCCATAGGTAGGGACAAATAATAAAATATATATATTTTTTTTTCCATTAGGGTTAGGTCCAGGGCTAGGGTTAGGGCTAGGGTTAGGGCTAGGGTTAGGGTTAGGGTTGGACTAGGGGTTAGGGTTGGACTAGGGGTTAGGGTTGGACTAAGGGTTAGGGTTGGACTAAGGGTTAGGGTTGGACTAAGGGTTAGGGTTGAATTTAGGGTTAGGGTTGAATTTAGGGTTAGGGTTGGAATTGGGATTAGGGTTGGGGTTGGGATTACGGTTAGGCTTGTGGTTAGGGTTAGAGTTGGGATTTCGTTAGGGGTGTGTTGGGATTAGGGTTGTGGTTAGGGTTATGATTAGGGTTGGGATTAGGGTTAGGGGTGTGTTGGCGTTAGGGTTGGAGATAGAATTGAGGGGTTTCCACTGTTTAGGCACATCAGGGGCTCTCCAAACGCGACATGGAGCCACCATTTATTCCAGCCAATTTTGCGTTCAAAAAGTCAAACGGTGCTCCCTCCATTTCGAGCCCCGACGTGTGCCCAAACAGTGGTGTACCCCCACTTATGGGGTATCAGGGTACTCAGGAAAAATTGCACAACAACTTTAGGGGTCTAATTTCTCCTGTTACCCTTGGGAAAATAAAAAAATGGGGGCTAAAATAATTATTTTCGTGGAAAAAAAAAGATTTTTTATTTTCATGGTTCTGCGTTATAAACTTCTGTGAAGCACTTGGGGGTTCAACGTGCTCACCACACATCTAGATAAGTTCCTTGGGGGGTCTAGTTTCCAAAATTGGGTCACTTGTGGGGGGTTTCCACTGTTTAGGTACATCAGGGGCTCTGCAAACGTAACATGACGCCCACAGACCATTCCATCAAGTCGGCATTTCAAAACGTCACTACTTCCCTTCCGAGCCCCAACGTGTGCCCAAACAGTGGTCCCCCCATATATGGGGTACCAGCGTACTCAGGACAACCTGGACAACAACTTTTGGGGTCCAATTTATCCTGTTACCCTTGTGAAAATAAAAAATAGTGGGCTAAAAATCACTTTTTGAGGAAAAAAAAATATTTTTTTATTTTCACAGCTCTGCGTTATAAACTTCTGTGAAGCACTTGGGGGTTCAAAGTGCTGACCTCACATCTAGATTAGTTCCTTAGGTGATATAGTTTCCAAAATGGGGTCACTTGTGGGGGGGTTTCCACTGTTTAGGTACATCAGGGGCTCTGCAAATGTAGCATGACGCCCACAGATCATTCCATCAAGTCTTCATTTCAAAGCGTCACTACTTCCCTTCCGAGCCCCAACGTGTGCCCAAACAGTGGTCCCCCCCACTTATGGGGTACCAGCGTACTCAGGACACACTGGACAACAACTTTTGGGGTCCAATTTATCCTGTTACCCTTGTGAAAATAAAAAATAGTGGACTAAAAATAATTTTTTGAGGAAAAAAAAATATTTTTTTATTTTCACGGCTCTGCGTTATAAACTTCTGTGAAGCACTTGGGGGTTCAACGTGCTCACCACACATCTATATTAGTTTCTTGGGTGATCTAGTTTCCAAAATGGGGTCATTTGTGGGGGGTTTCCACTGTTTAGGTACATCAGGGGCTCTGCAAACATAACATGACGCCCACAGACCATTCCATCAAGTCGGCATTTCAAAACGTCACTACTTCCCTTCTGAGCCCCAACGTGTGCCCAAACAGTGGTCCCCCCCACATATGTGGTACCAGCGTACTCAGGACAAGCTGGACAACAACGTTTGGGGTCCAATTTATCCTGTTACCTTTGTGAAAATAAAAAATAACAGGCTAAAAATTTATTTTTTGAGGGAAAAAATTTTTTTATTTTAACGGCTCTGCGTTATAAACTTCTGTGTAGCACCTGGGGGTTCAAAGTGCTCACTATGCATCTAGATAAGTTCCTTAGGGGGTCTAGTTTCCAAAATGGGGTCATTTGTGGGGGAGCTCCAAAGTTTACGCACACAGGGGCTCTGCAAACACAACATGGTGTCCGCTAACGATTGGAGCTAATTTTCCATTCAAAAAGTCAAATGACGCTCCTTCCCTTCTGAGTCATGCCGTGCGCTCAAACAGTGGTTTTCCCCCACATATGGGGTACCAGTGTACTCAGGACAAACTGGACAACAACTTTTGGGGTCCAATTTATCCTGTTACCCTTGGGAAAATAAAAAATAGCGGGCTAAAAAATCATTTTTGAGGAAAAAAAATTATTTTTTTATTTTCACTGCTCTGCGTTATAAACTTCTGTGAAGCACTTGGGGGTTCAAAGTGCTCACCACACATCTAGATAAGTTCCTTCGGGGGTCTAGTTTCCAAAATGGGGTCACTTGTGGGGGAGCTCCAATGTTTAGGCACACAGGGGCTCTCCAAATGCGACATGGTGTCCGCTAATGATTGGAGCTAATTTTCCAATCAAAAAGTCACATGGCGCTCCTTCCCTTCCGGGCCTTGCGGTGCGCCCAAACAGTGGTTTATGACCACATATGAGATATTGATGTACTCAGGAGAAATTGCCCAACAAATTTTAGGATCCATTTTATCCTGTTGCCCATGTGAAAATGAAAAAACTGAGGCCAAATAAAATTTTTGTGAAAAAAAAAAAAGTACTTTTTTTTTTTACAGATCAATTTGTGAAGCACCTGGGGGTTCAAAGTGCATACTATGCATCTAGATAAGTTCTTTGGAGGGTCTAGTTTCCAAAATGGGCTCACTTGTGGGGGAGCTCCAATGTTTAGGCACACAGGTACTCTTAAAACAAGACATGGCAACCGCTAAACATTCAAGCATATTTTACATTCAAAAAGTAAAATGGCACTCCTTGCCTTCTGAGCCCTGCCGTGCGCCCAAACAGTGGTTTATGACCACATATGAGGTATCAGTGTACTCAGGAGAAATTGCCCAACAAATTTTAGGATACATTTTATCCTGTTACCCATGTGAAAATGAAAAAACTGATGCTAAAATAAAATTTTGGTTGGAAAAATTAAAATGTCCATTTTTTCATTCCATGTTGCTTTAGTTCCTGTGAAGCACCTGAAGGGTTAATAATCTTCTTGAATATAGTTTTGAGTAGCTTGAGGGGTGCAGTTTTTAGAATGGTGACACTTTTGGGTATTTTCTGCCATATAGACCCCTCAAAGTGACTTCAAATGTGAGGTGGTCCCTAAAAAAAATGGTTTTGTAAATTTTGTTGTAAAAATGAGAAATTGCTGGTCAACTTTTAACCCTTATAACTTCCTAACGAAAAAAAATGTTTCCAAAATTGTGCTGATGTAAAGTAGACATGTGGGAAATGTTATTTATTAACTATTTTGTGTCACATAACTCTCTGGTTTAACAGAATAAAAATTCAAAATTTGAAAATTGCAAAATTTTCAAAATTTTTGCCAAATTTCCATTTTTTTCACAAATAAACGCAAAAATTATTGACCTAAATATACCACTATCATGAAGCCCAATATGTCACGAAAAAACAATCTCGGAATCGCTAGGATGCGTTGAAGCGTTCCTGAGTTATTACCTCATAAAGGGACATTGGTCAGAATTGCAAAAAATGGCCAGGTCATTAAGGTCAAAATAGGCTGGGTCATGAAGGGGTTAACAGCATCAGAATTATAGTGATTATCATTTTGAAATGTAGGTTGAAGCACAGTCATTAACTGAAACAGAAACAACTGTGTAGGAGATGTAAGCCAAATATTTCAAAGCAGACTGGAGTTTCAATATGTGCTGCTCATGCTCATTGAAGAAACACCAAAAAATTCTCGATCTTGGGGCCAAAAGGCCATAACTTCGACATGGAAACAAGACCAAGCAATTCAACTCTGTACAAAAATATTGGAATTGGAATATTTGTACACAAAAATGGCAGCAAGTGCTCTGGACTGATGAGTCAAAATGTGAAATATTTGATTGTAAGAGAAGGTAGAGTGTTCACTAAAGGGCTATAAAGTGGTATAATAATGAATGTTTAGTGGTAACAAAAGCATAGTGAAGCTTGTTTTTTAAGTTTGTAGCTGCATTTAAAAAAATGAAGTTGGAGCTTTTGTCAGGATTAATAGAGTCCTCCAAATACAGAGAAATACAGTCAGATGCATATCTATCATGCAATATTATCAGGGAGGTGTCTAATTGATTCCAAATATACCCAGCAACAGGAAATAGACCCCAAGCATACAGCCAGAACCTTTAAGAACAATCTTCTACATAAAAAAGAGTAAAAAGTCTTGGAAGTGATGATATGGCCCCCACAGGAAAATGATCTCAACATTATTGGGTCTTCCTGGGATTACATCAAGAGACACGAAGATTTGTGCAAGCCTACATCCATTGGTTAGTTCTTCAAGTTGTGTGGAACAGCCTCCCTGTCAAATTCCTTTAAGAACTGTGTGCAATTGTATAAGAAATTATGCAAACAAGAACATTTTTAGAGCTGTTGAAGCACATGTACAATAAAATCTGAAAATACAGTATGTCAAGAAGAGGGGAAGTGGTCGAGTCATAAACTGGTTAAACTACAATATTCTATTACTCAGAAATGTACACACAGAAAAGATACTAACAAATTTGGGAGTTAGTGTGAAGGTACTTAGAAAAAATAAGTCCAGCACTGTAAGTCCATAAAATCCATTTTTCTTTTATTCCATCACTTCCAATAGCATAAAAACAATTAAGTCATAGTCGAGAACATTAAAATGAAACGCGTTTCAACCTGAAACCGTGCGTCTTAGTGTGAAGGTAGTTGTAGACCACAATCACACCAGCCTTTCCTTTAGTAGTAATACCCATTCCTCCAAGACAAATAGCAGATTAATAGCCTTAATATCTAACCATCTTTCTAAACTGAAAAATTTCTACTAGAATAAATATAGGCTTAAAGTGCTCATATGTTCAAATATTTCTCCTAATACAACTCTGTTCATATGCGAGCTATGTATGGTAAATTACCAATGGCATTCACAGTAATGTGCCCATGTCCAATCACTATATTTGACCTATATTCTTGATCTCTTCTATTAAAGAAGGGTTAGATCAATTGAGGGTAAGAATAGTATCATGGCTATCATTTTTTTTCACAAAGGATGATCAGCTGTATTAAAAGGAAAAGGCAATGGAATTTTCACTAATAATTATATTTTCACTCTCTCCTCCTTTATACAGTATTTCTGTATCTTCTCTTGTCTTGACATGAGCTATACCCTGTAAACATCTTTATGTCAATTTTATACTTTGAAATGTTTGACAAGCAATTTATTTCTTTACTTTACTATATTCTGCAATATCTTGCTACAAAAACATACAAGGTACATTTTATCTTTGAAAAACACACAAAAAACATAAGAATCTACACTATATAGTATTTAGCAAGATTACAAATATTGACCAACTGAATGATTTTAAACTGTATGATTGCTATATTTAATATATTTAAAATATGAGATCCGTAGTGAAGGATTTGAACTCCATCTGCCACAAAGAGAGAACTTTTTTAACCCCTTTCTGACATCAGACCTAGCATTCCGTCCATGTGACCTGGGCCAATTTGACCATGGACGGCATATTACATCATTGCGATTGGCCACACTCACGGGGGTGCGTGGTCGATTGCCGCTTGGGGTCACCTGATTCTGACAGCTGACACCCAGCACAAGGTGCCAGGAGCAGTCAAAGACTGCTCCCGGCACTTTAACCCCCGAAATACTGCTATCAAACAAGATCACAGCATTCCGGAAGCCGGCACAGGGCTGACAGCCCCTCTGCCTTTGGATTGGAGACCCCGCGGAATTGCGTGGGGTCCTGATCGCTGCAATGGTGAGCGGATGTCATCATGATGACATCCGGGTAACCAGAGGTAGGAAATTTGTTGATCATGGGCAGTGCATTATCAGCAAGTTTCCCTGTGAGTGCAGCGCTGACAGCTTCTATGAAATGCAGATGCTACTTCATCTGCATGCTATAGAAGCGATCAGCCTGCAAAAAATGATTGTCCCATAGTGGGACAAAGTAAAAAAGTTAGGAAAAAGTAAAAAAAAAGTTTAATTGTAAAAATGTTTTTTAAAATATCAAAAATAATAATAAAAAATCAATATATACTCTATCACCAAATAAATATTTGAATGAAAAAAAAATCTAAACGATAAAAGAACACATATTTGGTATCGCCGTGTCCGCAACAACCCAACCTATAAAACTGTCCCACTAGTTAACCCATTTAGTAAACACCATTAAAAAAGGCAAAAAACAATGCTTTATCATCATACCGTCGAACAAAAGAGATAGATATAAATAAGCATGATACCGCTGAAAATGTCATATTGTCCCGCAATAAGTAAGCCGCTACACAGCTCCATCAGCAGAAAAACAAAAAAAGTTATAGCTCTCAGAATAAAGTGATGCAAAAACAATTGTAACTGTCGTATCCGGGGTGGGGGCGCGCATCTACTCTTCCGGCGGCATCCTCAGGTTCCCCGCCATCCGTGCATGCGTGCTTGCCGGGTGCCTTAGGCCACAGCCTGAGTCCCGACTCGGAAGTGACCTTACCCAGCGTCCGGTGTCAGGAGACCTACCTACACGGGCTACCCACCAGATGGAAAGCAAACTTGGAGTCTCCACATTTCAAAAAAATAATTGTCACAAAGCACAAAAGTGGCATCAATTTCCACAGAATAGAAATATTATAATAGGCGGTCTATACTTTGAGCAGACAGCCTTATCATGCATCAAAGTTGACGTCAGTGTGTGAACAAGGGCAGACAAAAGACCAGTTCCCAACCAGTGGACACCAGTCAGGGGAAGCCTTTCAATACAATTTCCAGCTCAGGAGAGGGAGGCCACACCCCAGCTTGCATGGAATGCAAAATACAAAGAAAAAAAACCACAAAAATTGAGATTGGTTCGAGTCGGTAATATGAACATGCGTTATTGTGCTGCATGTATACCGATTTGAACAATGCTCAATTTTTGTGTTTTTTTTTCTTCTAGTTCACTGACAAGTTCACTTTCAGCAGATGCACTAGTGACCTCTCTGCACTGTGACACTGAGACAATGCCGCCAGCAAAACAAGATGTCCCATTTTTATATGGCCAGGGTCTACTGATGAGCGAGCATACTCGGTAATGCTCGTTACTCGCTTAAGCATCACTGTACTTGCGGTATTCGGCAAGCGCCGAGCATTTCCGAGTTTGCTCTGCAGGAATTCCTGTCCCCGCCCTGCATGTTTGGCGCTCTTTAGAGTGCCAATCAAACATGCAGGGATTGTCTGCCATGCACTGTAATGCTGCAGCCATCATGGTTGTGGTATTACAGTGATTGGCTGGCCGCACAGCATCATCAGGTCTATAAGAGACCTGCCACCGCCCTGCTCATCACATTCAGCTCCAAATTCAGAGACTGTAGGGAGAGTTGCTGTCGAAATAGGGTCAGATTTGTGGGTTTCTGTTAGTGTGGGTACCATAATGGAATACACAAATCCAGCTAAACCAACAGTCCTTCTAAGGACTAATTATGGGGTATATACTGTAGATTGCAGTGCTAGGTAGGCAGGGGAATGTATGTGGCTATATACATATCAGTGCAAGGCATGCATGCACTGTATGTGGGTATATAGATATCATTGCATACATCAAGAGGGTCCATTCCATCACTGTCTGCTGCTGCTGCCTATTACATATACAATATTGACCATATATACCTAGCCCCATGTATCTGTGGCCAGGAATAATTTTTTTTGCATCTTAATACTGATTATTTTATTCAAAGCAATCCAGAGCCCCCTTTTTTTCTCCATTTGCTTGTTGACACTGCAGAAAACAGCCAGATTCTTTTCATAATGCAGCGGGAAAATCCAGCTATTTTAAATGTGTTTCTGAGTGCGCAGAAAATTCTGCCATTTTTTGTGGTACTGTAAAAAATTTTTGGAGTGTCTTATACAATTTCTTGACACCATTTTGCTGCCCAAAAAATATGTAGCTTCCCAAAAATTATTTAGCTACAGCGAATATATTGTACACTGGGTTTTGTCCACCACACGGATCGCATAACATTGCGCTCAAAATTGTGCCATTTCAGGTCTCCATGGATTTTTTTTTGTTGTGTTTTAGCCTACTTATTGACATATTTTAGCTAGGCCAAAAAATAAAAAAAATACAGGCCAGATATTTGAAAGTGGGCTATCTCCGTAAGATGACTCATCTATCTATGGGCTACAAATTGTGGCATTTCAGGCATCCATAGAATTTTTTTTGTTTTAGTCTACTTATTGACACAATTTAGCTGAAAAAAAGTACAGGCCAGATATTTGAAAGTGGGCTGTCTCCGTCAGACGCCTCATCTATCTGTGGGCTACAAATTGTGCCATTTCATGCATCCATAGAATTTTTTTGTTGTTTTAGCCTACTTATTGACACAATTTAGCTGGGCAAAGAAAAAAAATACAGGCTAGATATTTGAAAGTGGGCTATCTCCATCTGACACCTCATCTATCTGTGGGCTACAAATTGTGCCATTTCAGGCATCCATAGAATTTTTTCGTTGTCTTAGCCTACTTATTGACACAATTTAGCTGGGCAAAAAAAAAATAGGCCACATATTTGAAAGTGGGCTATCTCTGTCTGACTCCTCATCTGTCTTTGGGCTACAAATTTTGGCATTTGACACCTCCATTCAACTGTTTTGGCTGTCTGTTACCCTTGTTCCTAAAACTATTTTCCTGTAAAATAATAAAAATGCAGGCCACATATTGAACAGTGTGGTATCTCCGTCTGACTCCTCATCTATCTGTGGGCTACAAATTGTGGTAATTGAGACCTCCATTCATATGTTTTGGCTGTCTCTTACACTAGTTCTTGAAACTATATAATAATTATAATCTTTATTTATATAGCGTCAACATGTTCTGCAGTGCTTTACAGTTTAACAGTTCCAAAACACAAGTCATACTGTAAGTAACAACATTAACAATACACTAATTAAAGCAAAATAAGATGACCCTGCTCGTGAGAGCTTACAATCTACAATGAGGTGGGGAAGAATCAAAGTACATGTGTATATTTACAATGGTGTATTTACAATGATGGTCCAGCCATCTTGAGGAAGTGAGGGATAGATGGAGATAGTGAATGGGCTACATATGCACACTTGCACATAAAATTACTTTGATTAGTGAACGTGATAGGCAGCTCTGACCAAATGCGTTTTGAGGGAACACCTAAAACTTTGCAAATTATGGATAGTCCTAATTTCTTGGGGAAAAGCATTCTAGAGGATTGGCACAACACGGGAGAAGTCTTGGAGTCGAAAGTGAGAGGTATGGATTAGTGCAGAGGTTAGTCGAAAGTCATTTGCAGAGCGCAGTGGTCGATTAGGCCGATAGACAGAAATGAGGGAGGAGATGTAGGTGGGTGCTGCACTGTGGAAAGCTTTGTTGGTGAGAACAAGTACTCTGAATTGGATTCTATAATGAACTAGCTGAAGAGCCCGGCGCTGCCCGGGCATAGTAACTAACTGTGGTTAGTTATAGCAAATTATAATTATCCTCCATCCCATAGTCCCATGCCCATATATCCATCATACATATCCACCATCCCATAGTCCCATGCCCATATACCCATCATACATATCCTCCATCCCATAGTCGAGTGCCCATATACCCATCACACATCCTCCATCCCATAGTCCCATGCCCATATACCCATCATACATATTCTCCGTCCCATGCCCATATACCCATCATACATATTCGCCATCCCATAGTCGAGTGCCCATATACCCATCACACATCCTTCATCTCATAGTCCCATGCCCATATACCCATCATACATATTCTCCATCCCATAGTCCCATGCCCATATACCCATCATGCATATTCTCCATCCCATAGTCCCATGCCCATATACCCATCATACATATCCTCCATCCCATAGTCGAGTGCCCATATACCCATCACACATCCTCCATCCCACATCCTCCATCCCATAGTCCCATGCCCATATACCCATCATACATATCCTCTATCCCATAGTCGAGTGCCCATATACCCATCACACATCCTCCATCCCATAGTCCCATGCACATATACCCATCATACATATTCTCCATCCCATAGTCCCATGCCCATATACCCATCATACATATCCTCCATCCCATAGTCGAGTGCCCATATACCCATCACACATCCTCCATCCCATAGTCCCATGCCCATATACCCATCATACATATTCTCCATTCCATAGTCCCATGCCCATATACCCATCATACATATCCATCCCATAGTCCCATGCCCATACACCCATCATGCATATTCGCCATCCCATAGTCAAGTGCCCATATATCCATCACACATCCTTCATCTCATAGTCCCATGCCCATAAACCCATCATACATATCCTCCATACCATAGTCCCGTGCCCATATACCCATCATACATATCCGCCATCTCATAGTCCCGTGCCCATATACCCGTCATACATATCCTCCATCCTATAATCCAGTGCCCATATACCCATCACACATCCTCCATCCCATAGTGCCGTGCCCATATACATATCCGCCATCCCATAGTCCCGTGCCCATATACCCGTCAAACATATTCTCCATCCCATAGTCCAGTGCCCATATACCCATCATACATCCTCCATCCCATAGTCCCGTGCCCATATACATATCCGCCATCCCATAGTCCCGTGCCCATATACCCGTCATACATATCCTCCATCCCATAGTCCAGTGCCCATATACCCATCACACATCCTCCATCCCATAGTCCCGTTCCCATATACACATCATACATATCCTCCATCCCATAGTCCTGTGCCCATATACCCATCATACATACCCTCCATCCCATAGTCCGGTGCCCATATACTCATCACACATCCTCCATTTCATAGTCAACCATTATGACATCATAATGAGCGGCGGCAGGGCTTGCAACCTTTGATGACATCAGCGTCGCCATGGCAACCATTGTGACATCATAATGAGGGGCGGGGCTTGATACGCACACACTGCTTCCCCAGTATGCAAATAGGGGCATTATGACATCACAATGAGGGGCAGGGCTTGACGCGCACACATTTTTTCCCCCAGTATGCAGATAGGGGCAAGATTGTTTGGTGAATTGGAACGTGCAGGGTTAAAATTTCGCCTCACAACATAGCTTAGGACGCTCTCGGGGTCCAGACGTGTGACTGTGCCAAATTTTGTGGCTGTAGCTGCGACGGTGCGGATGCCTATCCCGGACATACACACATACACACACACACACACACATACATACATACATACATACACACTTTGAGCTTTATATATTAGATGGGCCGCCAATGTAAGGACTGGCGAAGAGAGGACGCGTCCGAGTAACGATTAACCAGATGGATTACCTTGGCTGCTGCATTAAGTATGGACTGGAGAGGGGAAAGTCGAGTAACAGGGAGGTCAATTAATTGAGCATTGCAGTAGTCCAGGCGGGAGTGGATCAATGCGACAGTGAGGGTTTTTGTTGTTTCCATAATGAGAAAAGGGTGGATTCTAGAGATGTTCTTTAGGTGTAAGTGGCAAGAGGGGGCAACAGATTGTATGTGGGATGTGAAGGAGAGATTGGTGTCAAACATAACACCCAGACAGCGCGCCTGCTGCCGGGGTGTTATTATGGTGCCACACACGGAGAGGGAAATGTAGATGGCGGAAGCAGAAGAAGTTCAGTTTTGGAGAGATTGAGTTTCAGATAGAGAGCGAGCATGATGTTGGAGACTACGGACAGTCACTGGCATTCTGTAGTACAGCGGGGGTAAGGTCAGGAGATGATGTGTACATTTGTGTGTTATCAGCATAAATATGGTACTGAAAGCCAAATCTGCTGATGGTCTGTCCAATTGGGGCCGTGTGTAGAGAGAGGAGAAGGGGGCCAAGAACTGAGCCCTGAGGTACCCTGACAGCGAGAGGAAGAGTAGATGACATGGAGCCAGCGAACAAAACACTAAAGGAGCAGCCAGAAAGCTAGGAAGAGAACCAGGAGAAAGTAGTGTCCTTAATGCAAAGTGACTGGAGCCTAGAGAGTAGGAGACAGGGGTCAATAGTGTCGAAAGCTGCAGAAAGGTCGAGAAGAATGAGCAGAGAGTGGTCACCATTACATTTTGCTGTCAGAAGGTCATTGGTAAAGTTGATGAGTGCCGATTCAGTTGAATGTAGGAGGTGGAAGCTGGACTGTGAAGGGTCTAGGAGGGAGTGAGTGGAGAGGTAACGGGTAAGGCGGGAGTAGACTAGGCGCTCCAAAAGTTTAGAGATGAAGGGGAGATTGGAGACTGGTCTGTAGTTGTTTGTGCAGGATGGGTCGAGAGCGGGTTTCTTTAATAATGGAGTAAAGATAGAGTGTTTGAAGGAGGATGGGAAAATGCCCGAGGAAAGGGAGAGATTAAAGATTGTAGTTAGGTGAGTTGTGATGACTGGAGAGAGAGACTGGAGAAGATGTGAGGGAATGGGGCGGTAGTGCATGAAGTTGGACGAGAAGAAGAGAGGAGTTTGGAGACTTCTTCTTCTGTGATGGGATCAAATGTGGAAAGTGAGCCATGGGAAATCCAGGGAGGGATGGGATTCACAGCATTTGGTGGCTGGGAGCGGATTTCCTGATGGATATTATCTATTTTTTCTATAAAGTGGGAGGCCAGGTCATCAGCACAGATGTCTGTGATAGGGGCCTGTGCTTTTGGCCTGAGGAGGGAGTGAAAGGTGTCAAAAAGTTTCTTGGGGTTGCTGGCTAGTGAGGAGAGCAGGGTGGTGAACTAGGTCTGTTCGGCGAGGTGAAAGGCAGAGTTATAGGTTCTTAACATAAATTTGAAGTGGAAGAAGTCTTCTGGAATGCGGGTTTTTCTCCATAGGCGTTCAGCACTCCTAGAGCATCACTGGAGATGTTGAGTTTGGGATGTGAGCCAGGGATGTTTTACTCTGCGTTTGGAGCTTCTGAGGGTTAGTGGCGCTACTTGGTCAAGGATGCTTCTAAGAATGTTGTTGTCGTGATGAACAGCCAGATCAGTACAGGACAAAGAGGAAATTGGGGACCTTGATGAGTGTAAGGAGTCTGAAAGTGTCTGAGGGTTAATGGCTTCTAGATTTCTGAATGTGCGGTAGGTAGGAATGTGCTGGGGTGGGCGAGGATTTGTGAGCATGAAGAAGAGAATGTTGTGGTCAGAGAGGGGAAGCGGTGAGTTATTTAGGTAGGAGATTGAACAGAGCCGGACAAAGACCAGGTCAAGGGTCTTACCATCCTTGCGTGTCTCAGAGGTTGAAAGCTGTGAGAGTCCTAGAGAAGTGGTTAGTGATAGAAGCTGGGATGCAGATGTGGAAGTGGGGCTGTTAATGGGGATGCTGGAGTCTCCCATGATCAGGGTTGGTATTTCTGAGGACATGAAGTACGGCAGCCAGGCTGAGAAGTGGCCAAAGGAAGAGGGTGGGTGAGCCTGGGGGCCGGTATATGACCACTACTTTGAGAGAGAGGGGACGAAAGAGTCTGATGGTGTGGCCTCAAAAGAAGGGAATGAGAGTGATGGAACTGGGGAGATGACCTGGAAAGTGCATTGTGGGAACAGAAGTATGCCGACTCCACAACCAAGTCTGTTTCTGGTTCTCGCGGAATCGTAGAATTGTAAGCCACCATGGGAAATGGCAGCAAGGGAGATGTTGTCAGAATCCTGAATCCAGGTTTCAGAGGGCCAACAGATTCAGAGAGTTGTTCAGAAAGTACTTGTGCAGGAAAGGAAGTTTGTTACATACAGACCGTGGATTCCAGAGGGCACAATTAAAAGAAGGAGATGAGGGAACACAAGTAATATTGATAAGATTATTATGGTTTCCATATGAGGTAGGGTAGGGGTTGAGGTTGTAGGATGGTGGACGGGAATTGGGGGAGATGTCCCCTGAAATCATTAGGAGTAGGAAGATAAAGAGCAAGTAATTATTGGAACAGTAAGAAGTTTTTTCTGCAGTGTGTTTGGGCAAGATGGGCTGAGATTTTTCAGGAAGACGAGAAGTGCATGGGAGCTGTACATGGGAGAGGGAAGTACAGAGGGGCTGATGTGTATAATTCATGATGGAGAGGGGGAGGGGTGGTGAATTTGGATGGCAAGGGTGTCATGGTCTGACAGTTTTAAATTGGACAAAGTGAATTTTTTTTACTTTGTCAAGTACAATGTGTGACGTGATTGCCCCCGGTGGCCATTGGAATTATCACACGTGGTGTTTTTCATTCATAGTTGCCCGGTGATGGGGAGTGGTATCGCACCTTAGTGGTAGGTTTAATTGTAATTATAAATCAGGTGTGGGGCTCTATAAATGAGTCTCAGGGTATTCAATCATTGTTGGTGATAGTTGTTCATTTGCAACCAACCTTGGTGGTGGAAGGAGCTGGAGAGATTGCTCAGCTCAATCTGAGTTCTGATGTGGAAGGAGTCACCGAAGGGAGTTATTTGCAGCACTTACTGAACTTGGTGGCAGCTATTCAGGAGGAAGGCTGCAGTCGGTTGCTGGACTCTGTGCTGGAGCATTTGCACAGAGAGAGCTAAGTTTTCTATTTCCCCTGTTTGTGACTTTCCTTATGTGTGATCTAGTGCAGTGGTGGGATTAGTTTCCGCACCGGCCAATGCCCTAGCGAGGGACTAGGTTCAGGGCGAGTCAGGGCATAAGGTTTGCGTGCGGCGACAGGTGCGGAGCCTGTTTAGGGGACGTAAGGAGTGCAGGGACGCTTCCTCAGGGGAGCTTAGGAGGTCTCCACTTCCCTATTTCATATTACAGGGCCCACCACTGTAATTGTTCCTGTGTTTCCCCTTATTATTTAAATTCGCCAGCTGGAGGCGGGGTATCCAGTTTTACGTGTACTTTTTAAATTCGCCAGCTGGAGGCGGTGTATACAGCTGCACGTTCCGTTATTATTTAAATTCGCCCCGCTGGAGGCGCTGTATCCAGGGTCACGTGTGTCATAAATTCGCCCTGCTGGAGGCACCTGTGTCCAGTCACACGTTGATCATTACATTGGGAACACAGGAGGATAGAAATAAAGCACATGGATAAAAAGCAGTGCAAAGTGTGGGTTACCTTACTTCTGCCCTGACTATCTGCCATGGAATAACTGCCTTTTGCTAGATGCTTAGCTAGTGTGATGCTTTGCTGAATGCATGCAACCCCACACATGCATGTACCCCTTAGAATGTTTCTAAATTTATAGGCCCCATTACAGGGACAAGAGAGAGAGATTGTGAGAGCTGTTTGTTATAAATTAGCAACAGCTGCTCAACACATCCTGGTGTGGAATAAATGATCAAAGACACTAGTCCTGATTCCATCTCTATGCTATAGCAACTCTCCCATGAAAACATCTGCAGAGCTCCCCCCATGGATATACAACAGTAAGTACTGAGAACAATGTAACAGATGAATTATAGCAAAGGAGTTGAATGAAATGATTGCCAATATGATATATTGCAACAGACAAGACAGGAAGCAGTGGTGGGGAGTTGTACCATTCAGGCTGCTTGCTAACATTAAATGGAGTGAAATACATGCAGGTTGGATCAGTTCAGAAGTTGAATGATCTGATTAGTATTCAGGCTGCTTGCTAACATTGAATGGAATGAAATACATGCAGGGTGGATCAGTTCAGAAGTTAAATGATCTGATTACTATTCAGGCTGCTTGCTAACATTGAATGGAATGAAATACATGCAGGGTGGATCAGTTCAGAAGTTAAATGAACTGATTACCATTCAGGCTGCTTGCTAGCATTGAATGGAGTGAAATACATGCAGTGCGGATCAGTTCAGAAGTTGAATGATCTGATTGCCATTCAGGCTGCTTGCTAACATTGAATGGAGTGAACTACATGTAGGGTGGATCAGTTCAGAAGTTGAATGATCTGATTCCCTGTGTGAATACAGAAGAGAGAAGATGGATGTTAATTCCTTGCCATGGAATAACTGCCTTTTGCTTGATGCTTAGCTAATGCAATGCTTTGCTGAATGCATGCAACCTCACAAATGCAACTATAAAATAATAAAAATGCAAGCCACATATTGAACAGTGTTGTATCTCCGTCTGACCTCTCATCTATCTGTCGGCTACAAATTGTGGCATTTGAGACATCATTTTGACTGTCTGTTACTCTTGCTCTTGAAACTATCTTCCTGTAAAATAATTAAAATACAGGCCACATATTGAACAGTGTGGTATCTCCGTCTGAACCCTCATCTATCTGTGGGCTACAAATTGTGGCATTTGAGACCTCCATTCAACTGTTTTGGCTGTCTGCTACCCTAGTTCTTGAAACTGTTTTCCGGTAAAATAATAAAAATACAGGTGACATACTGAACAGTGTGGTATCTCCGTCTGACTCATCATCTATCTGTGGGCTACAAATTGTGACATTCGAGACCTCCATTCAACTGTTTTGGCTGTCTGTAACCCTAGTTATATACACTATTTTGTGGTAAAAACAAAAATTACAGACCACATATTGAACAGTGATGTATCTCCCTCTGACTCCTCATCTATCTTTGGGATGCAAATTGTGGCATTTGAGACCTCCATTTAACTGCTTTGCCTGTCTGTTACTAGAGATGAGCGACTTTACCTTTTTGCGGGTCGAGTCGGGTTTCATGAAACCCGACTTTCGCAAAAGTCGGGTTGAACGAAATCGGCCGACTGTAGGGAAAAGTCGGAGGCCGACTGAAACACGAAACCCAATGCAAGTAAATGGGGAAGCAAAGTCGGCAGGGAGTGGAAGACAGTAAACACACCTACAGTGCCCATTTCAACGCCAAAAACATCAATTCATATAACTGAAGCTTGTCAACCTTAATTTACTTCCTAATAATAGTTACGCATTGAAAACTGGGTGTTATTTGGCTAAAGTTGTGGGGGGTTGGGCTGGCTCCATGTTTTCGTGTGCCCTGGGCCAAAGAGTGTCAGTGCGCCCCTTTAACACATACCACAACTCATGATGCTCCGATATGCCACAGAAATATAGGTATAGTACAATGACACATACTTCACTGCTTACATGTAGAGTTGAGCGACTTTTGGTTTTTTAGGGTCGCGTTTCGTTTCGTGAAACCCGACTTTTCCAAAAGTCGGGTCGAGCAAGATCGTCCGATTATAGGGAAAAGTCGGGGTCGTCCCGAAACACGAAACCCAATGTAAGTCAATGGGGAATAAAAGTCGGCAGTGAGAGGAGGACAGGAAACACACCTACAGTGCCCATTTGAATGCCAAAAGCATCAATTCTTCTTACTTAAGCTTGTCAACCTTAATTAACTTCATAATAAAAGTTATGCACTGAAAAATGGGGGTTATTTGGCTAAAGTTGTGGGGGGGGGCTGGCTGCAGGTTTTCATGTGCCCTGGGCGAAAGAGCGCCCCTTTAACACATACCACAACTCATCATGCTCCGATACGGCAGATAAATAGCGGTATAGTACAATGAAAAATACCTCACTTTTTACATCTCATGACGAGGCCCATCTGTTTCTCCATACAGAATCATTGGTCCCATATAATGTTTGAAACAGTATATGATGAGCTCCACATAATGCTACAGTATATGTTGGTCCCCATGGATGAAGCTCCACTGTCTTATGGGCCCAAATAATGCTCCAAACATAATGGGCCCCATTTCTAATGCTCTAGTGTATAATGGGCCCTGTAAATGCTGCTCCAGTGTCTGATGTCCACCTTTGGAATGTTCCAGTGTATGGTGGGCCCCATCTATCATTCTCCAGAGTATAGTGCTCCCCAAAAATTGCTGTCCCAACATTGAAAACAATCAAATAAGTCTCCTCGCTAGGGAATCCCTGTACTTGTCTGGACAGGTGCTGTAGCTTGCTTAACAGCTCGCCAGCCGTTCTCACGCCCAGTATGGATTGCACGTGATTGCACAAAGGTTAGAAAGGGTACCGTATCCCTGGATAACATGTATGGATAGCGTACACATTCAAAATATATGTCTCAGGAGGCAGGCTCAGACGGTGTCAGGCCCAGTATGGATTGCACGTGATTGCACAAAGGTTAGAAAGGGTACCGTATCCCCGGATAACATGTATGGATAGCGTACACATTCAAAATATATGTCTCAGGAGGCAGGCTCAGACGGTGTTAGGCCCAGTATGGATTGCACGTGATTGCACAAAGGTTAGAAAGGGTACCGTATCCCTGGATAACATGTATGGATAGCGTACACATTCAAAATATATGTCTCAGGAGGCAGGCTCAGACGGTGTTAGGCCCAGTATGGATTGCACGTGATTGCACAAAGGTTAGAAAGGGTACCGTATCCCTGGATAACATGTATGGATAGCGTACACATTCAAAATATATGTCTCAGGAGGCAGGCTCAGACGGTGTCAGGCACAGTATGGATTGCACGTGATTGCACAAAGGTTAGAAAGGGTACCGTATCCCCGGATAACATGTATGGATAGCATACACATTCAAAATATATGTCTCAGGAGGCAGGCTCAGATGGTGTTAGGCCCAGTATGGATTGCACGTGATTGCACAAAGGTTAGAAAGGGTACCGTATCCCCGGATAACATGTATGGATAGCGTACACATTCAAAATATATGTATCAGGAGGCAGGCTCAGACGGTGTTAGGCCCAGTATGGATTGCACGTGATTGCACAAAGGTTAGAAAGGGTACCGTATCCCCGGATAACATGTATGGATAGCGTACACATTCAAAATATATGTATCAGGAGGCAGGCTCAGACGGTGTTAGGCCCAGTATGGATTGCACGTGATTGCACAAAGGTTAGAAAGGGTACCGTATCCCTGGATAACATGTATGGATAGCGTACACATTCAAAATATATGTCTCAGGAGGCAGGCTCAGACGGTGTCAGGCACAGTATGGATTGCACGTGATTGCACAAAGGTTAGAAAGGGTACCGTATCCCCGGATAACATGTATGGATAGCGTACACATTCAAAATATATGTCTCAGGAGGCAGGCTCAGACGGTGTTAGGCCCAGTATGGATTGCACGTGATTGCACAAAGGTTAGAAAGGGTACCGTATCCCCGGATAACATGTATGGATAGCGTACACATTCAAAATATATGTATCAGGAGGCAGGCTCAGACGGTGTTAGGCCCAGTATGGTTTGCACGTGATTGCACAAAGGTTAGAAAGGGTACCGTATCCCCGGATAACATGTATGGATAGCGTACACATTCAAAATATATGTCTCAGGAGGCAGGCTCAGACAGTGTTAGGCCCAGTATGGATTGCACGTGATTGCACAAAGGTTAGAAAGGGTACCGTATCCCTGGATAACATGTATGGATAGCGTACACATTCAAAATATATGTCTCAGGAGGCAGGCTCAGACGGTGTTAGGCCCAGTATGGATTGCACGTGATTGCACAAAGGTTAGAAAGGGTACCGTATCCCTGGATAACAAGTATGGATAGCGTACACATTCAAAATATATGTCTCAGGAGGCAGGCTCAGACGGTGTCAGGCACAGTATGGTGTTCTTTCTGATGGCCTAGAATCAGTCTTTCGTTGATATAACAGTGGGATTCCCTGACTGCTGTGGTCTTGCAACGACACCTCAACATTTGCTGCTGTGCTAACCGGTGGGCTTACAGTGGGGGAAACAATGTAGCGTTGCTGACTACCTTCGTTGTGATCAGTTGCACATGTGGCACTTGAGGTTTGGTGTTGTGTCCACGCTTGCAAGTGCATGCTGGTTAAATGTCTAAGCATGCAACTGGTATTCAAATTTTTCAGATTTTTCCCTCGGCTAAAGGTCTTTGCGCACTTCTTACAGAAAACCTTGGCCTGATCATGAGGATTTTGTTCAAAAAACTGCCACACTGCACTCTTCCTACTTTGGCAGACATTTTGCGGCCTAGCACGCTGTGATCTTTTGACCCTCTGGACAAGCTGTCCAGCAACTCTTTTGATGTTTGGAACCTGTCTTTGGAGTGCTCCGGGCCTGCCAGATAACAGCTGTTGCGATGTCGATGTCTGCTGTGGATGCTCCTCATCTGAGCTATTGGAAGCAGCACCCTCTTCCCCCAATGGATGCCAATCTGGGTCAACAACTGGGTCATCCATCACCTCCTCTTCTATGTCATGTGCACCTTTCTCTGTGTCACCGTGTGTGGTGGTATAGTGTGCGGGAAGGGGCACCTGAGTCTCATCAGGGTCAAAATCTGGCTCTGTACACTGCGAGGACAATGTAGTGCTCTGAGTGAATGTACCAGCAGAATCATCCATCAGCGGCTGTGCATCAGTGCACTCCATGTCAGATTCATCTTGGCCTGGGTAATTCACCATTTGACTTGATAATCCAGGCATGGTATGTGAAAACAGCTCCATGGAGTAATCAGTAGTATGGCCTGCGTCATCCTTCAATCTTGGTTGGGGTGAAGGACACAAGGAAAGGTGTGGTTCATGAACATGAGCCTCCAATGACGACTCAGTGCTTTTACTTTTTACAACTGAAGAAGAGGAGGCGATAGAGCTGGAGGCTGAGTCAGCAATGTAAGACAAAACTTTTTCCTGATGCTCTGCCTTTAAAAGCGGTTTGCCAACTCCTAGAAAACTAAGTGTTCGAGGCCTTATGTAGCCAGACGATGACGGAGGGTCAGCACCTCCTGCATTCGGTCCTATTTTGCTCTTGCCACTACCATCAGATCCACCACCAACACCATCATTACCAGCTGCCAACCCCCACCCAATTCCACGGCCTCTTCCACCAGCCTTCCTCATTTTTGGTAGAAATGTAGACAAAATCCAACAAACTATATAGTAATGTAAAACAAGGTACAAGGTGTCTATAGGACAGGGGAGATTTAGAATTTCTGCACACACTTGTGGACAGTGGACACTTTTGGATTGTGTGAGGCCCACTGATATCTGAGCGCTATGTGACAGGCTCGATGGCACAGCTGCCTGTGACCAAAGTGACGAGAGGATAATGGAGATTTTGAATCTCTGCGCACACTTTTGGACACTGGACACTTGTGGATTGTGTGAGGCCCACTGATATCTCAGCGCTATGTGACAGGCTCGATGGCACAGCTGTGACCAAAGTGACGAGAGGATAATGGAGATTTTGAATCTCTGCGCACACTTTTGGACACTGGACACTTGTGGATTGTGTGAGGCCCACTGATATCTGAGCGCTATGTGACAGGCTTGATGGCACAGCTGCCTGTGACCAAAGTGACGAGAGGATAATGGAGATTTTGAATCTCTGCGCACACTTTTGGACACTGGACACTTGTGGATTGTGTGAGGCCCACTGATATCTGAGCGCTATGTGACAGGCTCGATGGCACAGCTGCCTGTGACCAAAGTGACGAGAGGATAATGGAGATTTTGAATCTCTGCGCACACTTTTGGACACTGGACACTTGTGGATTGTGTGAGGCCCACTGATATCTGAGCGCTATGTGACAGGCTCGATGGCACAGCTGTGACCAAAGTGACGAGAGGATAATGGAGATTTTGAATCTCTGCGCACACTTTTGGACACTGGACACTTGTGGATTGTGTGAGGCCCACTGATATCTGAGCGCTATGTGACACGCTCGATGGCACAGCTGCCTGTGACCAAAGTGACGAGAGGATAATGGAGATTTTGAATCTCTGCGCACACTTTTGGACACTGGACACTTGTGGATTGTGTGAGGCCCACTGATATCTGAGCGCTATGTGACACGCTCGATGGCACAGCTGCCTGTGACCAAAGTGACGAGAGGATAATAGAGATTTTGAATCTCTGCGCACACTTGTGGACACTGGACACTTGTGGATTGTGTGAGGCCCACTGATATCTGAGCGCTATGTGACAGGCTCGATGGCACAGCTGCCTGTGACAAAAGTGACGAGAGGATAATGGAGATTTTGAATCTCTGCGCACACTTTTGGACACTGGACACTTGTGGATTGTGTGAGGCCCACTGATATCTGAGCGCTATGTGACAGGCTCGATGGCACAGCTGCCTGTGACCAAAGTGACGAGAGGATAATGGAGATTTTGATTCTCTGCGCACACTTTTGGACACTGGACACTTGTGGATTGTGTGAGGCCCACTGATATCTGAGCGCTATGTGTCAGGCTCGATGGCACAGCTGTGACCAAAGTGACGAGAGGATAATGGAGATTTTGAATCTCTGCGCACTCTTTTGGACACTGGACACTTGTGGATTGTGTGAGGCCCACTGATATCTGAGCGCTATGTGACACGCTCGATGGCACAGCTGCCTGTGACCAAAGTGACGAGAGGATAATGGAGATTTTGAATCTCTGCGCACACTTTTGGACACTGGACACTTGTGGATTGTGTGAGCCCCACTGATATCTGAGCGCTATGTGACACGCTCGATGGCACAGCTGCCTGTGACCAAAGTGACGAGAGGATAATGGAGATTTTGAATCTCTGCGCACACTTTTGGACACTGGACACTTGTGGATTGTGTGAGGCCCACTGATATCTGAGCGCTATGTGACACGCTCGATGGCACAGCTGCCTGTGACCAAAGTGACGAGAGGATAATGGAGATTTTGAATCTCTGCGCACACTTTTGGACACTGGACACTTGTGGATTGTGTGAGGCCCACTGATATCTGAGCGCTATGTGACACGCTCGATGGCACCGCTGCCTGTGACAAAAGTGACGAGAGGATAATGGAGATTTTGAATCTCTGCGCACACTTTTGGACACTGGACACTTGTGGATTGTGTGAGGCCCACTGATAACTGAGCGCTATGTGACAGGCTCGATGGCACAGCTGTGACCAAAGTGACGAGAGGATAATGGAGATTTTGAATCTCTGCGCACACTTTTGGACACTGGACACTTGTGGATTGTGTGAGGCCCACTGATATCTGAGCGCTATGTGACACGCTCGATGGCACAGCTGCCTGTGACCAAAGTGACGAGAGGATAATGGAGATTTTGAATCTCTGCGCACACTTTTGGACACTGGACACTTGTGGATTGTGTGAGGCCCACTGATATCTGAGCGCTATGTGACAGGCTCGATGGCACAGCTGTGACCAAAGTGACGAGAGGATAATGGAGATTTTGAATCTCTGCGCACACTTTTGGACACTGGACACTTGTGGATTGTGTGAGGCCCACTGATATCTGAGCGCTATGTGACAGGCTCGATGGCACAGCTGCCTGTGACAAAAGTGACGAGAGGATAATGGAGATTTTGAATCTCTGCGCACACTTTTGGACACTGGACACTTGTGGATTGTGTGAGGCCCACTGATATCTGAGCGCTATGTGACACGCTCAATGGCACAGCTGCCTGTGACAATAGTGACGAGAGGATAATGGAGATTTTGAATCTCTGCGCACACTTTTGGACACTGGACACTTGTGGATTGTGTGAGGCCCACTGATATCTGAGCGCTATGTGACAGGCTCGATGGCACAGCTGTGCCAAAAGTGACTAGAGGATAAGGGAGATTGGATTGCTTTTAAAAAAGCAGTTTGCGGAGCAGTGGGTAAACAGCAATGCCAGCGTGTCAGGAAGCCTTAAAAGGCAGCCTAACAACCAACACCACTGATGCACCACAATATAGCCTCCCCTTGCACTGCACACACAGTGACTTGTGTGTTGTGCAGGCCAAATCGCTAGCAGCAGAAGCAGTTTTTTTGTCTTCTTCCCTGCCTAACGCTCTCCCTACAGAATCAGCAGCAACCTCTCCCTATACTAAGATCGGCAGAAGTAAGATGGCGGTCGGCGTGCACGCCCTTTTATACCCCCTGTGACGCCCACCAAAGCAAGCCAATCACTTGCATGCCCTTCTGAAAGATGGTGGTGACCCGTGCCTAGGTCATCACGTTGCCCACAGTGTCCGTGGATCCTGATTGGCTGAAAAAGAGCGCAAAACAAACTTTTGAAACGCGACTTTGGCACGTAAGTCACCGACCTCGTGGCCAACCTTATCCTAGGGTCGGGTTTCGTTTCATGAAACCCGACTTTGCCAAAAGTCGGCGACTTTTGAATTTTTTCGACCCGTTTTGCTCAACTCTACTTACATGACATGACAGATCTATTTTAAATTGTACAATAGCTCAAAAACAGGACAGTATATTACTCCATACAGTGTTATGGCCACCACATTGTGCTCCATACAGAATAATGTGCCCCATATATTTCTCCATGCCAAATAATTAGTCACATATAATGTTCCATACAGTATCTGATGAGCTCCACATAATGCTCCATATATAATGGGCCCCATTTGTAATGCTCCAGTGTATAATGTGCCCTGTAGATGCTGCTCCAGTGTCTGATCTGCCCCATTTACATTGCTCCAGTACATGATGGGCCTCATGGATTCATGGATGATTCTCCAGTGTATGATGGGCTCCAATAATGCTCCATATATAATGCGCCCCATTTGTAATGCTCCAGTGTATAATGTGCCCCTTAGATGCTGCTCCAGTGTCTGATCTGCCCCTTTTACATTGCTCCAGTACATGATGGGCCTCATGGATGATGCTCCAGTGTATGATGGGCTCCAATAATGCTCCATATATAATGGGAACCGTTTGTAATGCTCCAGTGTATAATGGGCCCCTTAGATGCTGCTCCAGTGTCTGATCTGCCCCATTTACATTGCTCCAGTACATGATGGGCCCTATTTTTAATTAACCCAGGCATGGTATGTGAAAAGAGCTCCATGGAGTAATCTGAGGTGTGTGCTTCCACATCCTTCACTTTTGGTGTGGGTGAAGGACACAAGGAAAGGGTTTGCTCCTGACCAGAAGCCTGCAGTTACGACTCAGTGCTTGCATTTTTTACAACTTCATAAGAGGAGGTGATAGAGATGGAGTCTGTTTCAGCAATGTAAGCCACAAACCGTTCCTGATGCTCTGGCTTTAAAAGCAGTCTACCTACTCCCAGAAAAGGGAGCCTTACAGGCCTTCCAGAGCTACACCATGATGCTGGCTCAACACCTCTTGCCTTAGCTGCTATTGTGCTTTTGGCACTACCAGCAGATGCATCACCACCACCACCATCAGTACCAGGTGGCCCGCCACGCCCACATCCGTGTCGTCTTCCACCATACTTCCTCATGTTTTTGAAAATGGACCCAAAATAACAGCAGATATATGGTATATGGTATAGAGCGTACAGCTCTATACAGTCTATGGATAAATCTCCGTATATATTTCATGAGGCATACACAGACGCTCACAGGCTCAGTATAGATTACCCAATAAAATAACAAGTTGAAAAAGGGTACAGTATCACCAGATACAAGGTACATATAGTATAGTGTAAACATTCTGATTCTCCGTATACATTTCAGGAGGCAGACACAAACGCTCTCAGGCCCAGTATGGATTACACAAGAATATGAAAAGCTGTAAACGGGTTATGTAACACAAGCGTACAGCTGTATACAGTGTTGGGGTAATCTTAAAGTTCCAAATATATTGCCGGAGTAAGAGACAGACATTTACAGGCTCATTATGGATTACACCAGAATCTAAATAGCTTAAAAGGCTACTGTATCAGAAGCGTTCTGCTGTATACAGTGTTGGCCAAATTGAAAATATCGGTATATATTTCCGTAGTCACCCTCAGACGCGCACTCAGTTTGGTTTTGACCATAATAAAAAATGTTGTAAAAAAGTTACTGGATAACAAGATAGCAAGTATATATTTTTTAGGGGACAATTGAAATCTCCGTATAAATAGTCCCGTATTCACTCTCAGACGCTTACACAGTATGGATTGGACTGTAATGCTAAATGTCGAACAAAGGCACTGTATAACAAGATACAAGCTTTATCGAGTACAGTGTAAAAATTTGTTTCTCCGATTCACCGTATAAATAGAAGGTGTAACCCACACACACTCATTCACTATGGATGAGGTAGGGAAGGTGGACTGACAGACAAACCAGCCTGTAGTGAGAAGCAGAGGTGTAGCGCAGTGTAGGTGTGAAACCGCAAAGATAAAGATAAAGAGTGCAGTGTTTTAGCTTGCCTATTGGAGGGCAGTGGAGAGTGTAGGAGTGGGACTGAATAACTGCCATTGGTCAGAGAAACTGTTAGGTGATGGTGGGTGGAGTTACCAGAACTGGAAGTATAAAACACCAAGGGAAGTGTTGTGAGTTCATTTTCCCCTTCGTCACTGAGGTCTGGTGAACTCCCTATTCTGGTAAAGGAAGGTAATGAGCCTGATTATCAGGCACCTGAGCCTAATGAGGATGACTGGCTTAGTGGAGTCACGGACTGGATATAAGGCTGCCGACGCCCTTCTGCCCTGCGGGTGATTTCTCTGTGGACTTCTAGGACACCAGTCTGATTCCTGCTCCTCTAAAGCTAAGTTTTCTGCTTTGCCTGTTAGCATTTGTTTTGTTTTTGTTTTCCTTGCTTTTCTGGATTCTGCCATTCCCTACTGGGGTGAGCTGAATCTCCTTTTGCCGGCTGCTCTGTCTTCAGAATATTCCTGAGTACTGACATAGCTTTTTTGAAGCCTAGCGTCTTCAGGGCCTTTTTCACTGTCAGTCTGTTGGCTCTTATTTTCATAGGGTTTTTCACGGATTGCAGACAGCAGCCTTCCTGTCCTTTCCTATCTAGTTAGCTTGGGCCCCGTCTTTGCTCAGTCTAATTTTCTGTCTGTGTTAGTGTTTTCATCTTGCTTCACCGTCATTATATGTTGGGGGCTGCCTATTGCTTTGGGGTCTGCTCTGGGGCAGTTTAGATTTCCCCTTTCTTTCTTTAGGCCTATTTAATTCTCCGGCTGTGATCGAGGGGTCTAGGGCATCGTAGGAACCCCCCACGGCTACTGTTAGTTGTTGTGGATAGAATCAGGGGTCTGCAATCCGATAGCTGCCAACCTCTCTGGTTTTCTGGACTTAGCTAGCATTTCTGTTTTTGCCTCCTACAGTGTCTCAATCATAACAGAATCACCCGCCATACCGCAGATCCTAGGGTACTCAATAGCAGGAAAGAATTGTGTTTAAAAAAAAAAGTGTGTATATTCTTTCCTCTATATCTCTGAGGCCGTAGGGGGAATTTTTGATCGTGTCTGATCGTGTGGAGCAGCTCGCTGCGGAAGTGCGGGGAATTTCCGCCTACCTTGCTCGTTCGCATGCTGTTGAACCAAAGATCCCTACACCTGATGTATTTTTTGGGGATCGATCTAAATTTTTGAGTTTCAAAAATAATTGTAAATTATTTTTTGCCTTGAAGCCTAACTCGTCAGGGAGCTCCGCGCAGCAGGTTAAAATTGTCATCTCTTTGCTGCGTGGCGATCCCCAGGATTGGGCGTTTTCTTTGAAACCAGATGATCCTATTCTGACTAATGTGAACGCATTCTTTCAAGCCTTGGGGTTGTTGTATGACGAACCTAATGCTATTGATCAGGCTGAAAAGACCCTGTTGGCATTGAACCAGGGTCGAGATTCTGCAGAGTTGTACTGTCAAAAGTTCCGAAAGTGGGAGGTCCTTACTACCTGGAATGATAATGCCTTGGCTGCTCTCTTTCGGAAGGGTTTGTCAGAAGCCGTAAAAGATACTATGGTGGGATTTCCTATTCCCCCTGGTGTGGACGATTCTATGTCATTAGCCATTCAGGTTGATCGGCGTTTACGTGAAAGCAGGATTGCACGAGAGGTGTTGCCACCGGTTGAACAGACATCTGAACCTATGCAATGTTATAGAGTTTTGTCTAAGGCGCAACGTCAGGAGTTCAGAAGGCGTAATAAGCTGTGTTTTTTCTGTGGAGATGCCTCGCATATTATTTCTGTTTGTCCTAAACGAGAGAAACGCTTTGCACACACGTTTTCTGTTGGTGGTGTTCAACCTAAGTTTCTTCTGGCAATTACTCTGATCTGCTCCCTGTCCATATTTTCCGCCAAGGCTTTTGTGGATTCGGGAGCAGCGCTAAACCTAATGGACTTGGATTTTGCTAAACGTTGTGGATTTCCGATGACACCTCTGCAGACGCCTATCCCTTTGAGGGGGATTGATGCTACTCCTTTGGATAAAAATAAACCTCAGTTTTGGACCCAGGTGGTCATGCGGGTCGCCCCAGACCATCAAGAAAATTGCAGATTTTTAGTGTTGCATGGTCGGCATGATGCCGTTGTTCTGGGGTTTCCCTGGTTGCAAATTCATAATCCAGTTTTGGATTGGAAATCTGTGTCTGTGGTGAGTTGGGGTTGTCGGTGTGCCTTTAGTGAGGCTCCGGTTTTTTCCACCTCACCTCAGTCGCATGATGTTCCTGACTATTTGGCGGACTTTTATGATGTATTTAGTGAGAATGAGTCTGCGTCCTTGCCTCCTCATAGGAGTTATGACTGTGCAATTGAACTAAGCCCGGGGTGTAAATTTCCCAAGGGCGGCTCTTCAATTTATCTGTACCAGAGCACGAGGCTATGCGGTCCTATATTAAGCAGGCGTTGGAGAAGGGTTATATTAGACCATCCTCGTCACCCTTAGGTGCCGGTTTTTTTTTTGTGGCCAAAAAGGATGGTTCTTAAAGGCCTTGTATTGATTATCGTGCCCTCAATAAAATTACTATTAAATATCAGTATCCGTTACCCCTGATTTCGGATCTATTCTCTAGAGTTAGAGGTGCTTGCTGGTTTACCAAGCTTGACCTCAGGGGGGCGTATAATCTTATCCGCATTAAGCAGGGGGATGAATGGAAGACGGCATTTAATACTCCGGAGGGACATTTTGAGTACCTGGTGATGCCTTTTGGGCTCACTAATGCCCCTTCTGTCTTCCAGTGCTTCATGAACGATATTTTCCGAGACTTTGTCGATAAATTTTTGATTATCTATCTGGATGATATTTTGATCTTCTCCAAGGATTGGGATTCTCATGTGGAACATATTCGGACTGTGTTCCGGATCTTGAGGGAGAATTCCCTGTATGTCAAAGGATCGAAATGCCTTTTTGGAGTACAGATGATTTCATTTTTGGGATTTATTTTGTCTCCGTCAACTATTGAAATGGACCCGGCCAAGGTACAGGCCATTTATGATTGGGTTCAGCCCACTTCTTTGAAGGCCCTCCAGAAGTTTTTGGGTTTTGCTAATTTTTATCGGAAATTTATAGCAAAATTTTCTAGTATTGCCAAGCCATTGACTGATCTGACTAAGAAGGGTGCTGATGTGTTGAATTGGTCTCCGGAGGCTGTTGCTTCCTTTCAGGAGCTGAAGCGAAGATTTACCTCCACCCCGGTTTGGCGGCAACCTGATGTCTCACTCCCGTTCCAGGTAGAGGTGGATGCTTCTGAGATTGGTGCAGGAGCTGTTTTGTCCCAAAAGGATCCTGTAACATCTAAAATGAATCCCTGTGCTTTCTTTTCCCGAAAGTTCTCTCCATCTGAACGTAACTATGATGTGGGGAATCGGGAACTGTTGGCCACGAAATGGGCATTTGAGGAGTGGAGACATTGGTTGGAGGGAGCTAAACATCAAGTTGTGGTCCTCACTGACCACAAGAATTTGATTTCCTTAGAGTCGGCTAAACGCTTGAACCCTAGACAGGCTAGGTGGGCCTTGTTTTTTACATGTTTTGATTTTGTGGTCTCTTTTCTTCCTGGAACTAAGAATGTCAAGGCAGACGCCCTCTCTAGGAGTTTCTTTGCTGATTCTCCTGTGGTGACCAAGCCTGCTACCATCTTAGGCGAAGGGGTAGTTCTTTCTGCCATCTTGCCCGATTTGAGACTTGCTCTGCAAGAGTTCCAGGAGGACAAACCTGAGCGTTGTCCCAGTGGAAAGTTGTATGTTCCTGACCAGTGGAAGAAGAGAGTGATGTCTGAAGTTCATTGCTCTGCATTGGCTGGTCATCCAGGTATTTTTGGTACTAGAGATCTGGTGAGTCACTCTTTTTGGTGGCCCACCTTGTCTCATGATGTCAGGAATTTTGTGCAGTCCTGTGGGACTTGCTCCCGGTCTAAATCTTGTTCTCGCTCTAGTGGGTTGTTGATGCCTTTGCCGGTCCCCAGGAGACCATGGACCCATATTTCAATGGATTTCATCTCTGATATGCCGGTCTCTCAAAGAATGACTGTTATTTGGGTGATTTGTGATAGGTTCTCTAAGATGGTTCATCTTGTACCACTCCCTAAGTTGCCATCTTCCTCTGAGTTGGTGCCCCTGTTTTTGCAACAGGTGGTTCGCTTACACGGGATTCCTGAGAACATTGTATCTGACAGAGGAGTTCAGTTTGTGTCTAGATTTTGGAGGACCTTCTGTTCCAAGCTGGGAATTCAGTTGTCCTTCTCCTCTGCTTTTCACCCTCAGACCAATGGGCAGACAGAGAGAACAAACCAGACCTTGGAGTCGTATTTGAGATGTTTTATTTCCGCTGATCAGGATGATTGGGTTTCATTTTTGCCCTTGGCCGAATTTGCTTTAAATAATAGAGCTAGTTCTGCCACTTTGATGTCACCTTTTTTTTGTAACTTTGGGTTTCATCCTCGATTTTCTTCAGGGCAGGTGGAGCCTTCTGCCTGCCCAGGTGTTGACACTGTGGTGGAGAGAATGCACCAGATCTGGGACCAAGTGGTGGATAAGTTATCTCTCTCCCAGGAAAAGGCCCAGCGGTTTTCCAGTCGACATAGGACCATTGGTCCCCAGTTTAAGATTGGTGATATGGTGTGGTGTTGTGAGTTCATTTTCCCCTTCATTACTGAGGCCCGAGGAACTCCCTCTTCTGGTAAAGAAAGGTAGTGAGCCTGATTATCAGACACCTGAGACTGATGATGATGACTGGCTGAGTGGAGTTACTGACTGGATATAAGGCTGCCGACGCCCTTCTGCCCTGCGGGTGATTTCTCTGTGGGATCCTTAGAGACCAGTCTGAATTCCTGCTCCTCTAAAGCTAAGTTTGCTGCTCGGCCTTTTGCTTTGGTGCTTTGACTTTGTTTTTCTGGATTTCTGCCATTCCCTGCTGGGTGTGCTGAATTCATTTAGCTCTGTCTTCTGAAAATACCTGAGTGCTGATTTAGTTTTTGAAGCCTAGCTGCTTCAGGGCCTTTTTCATATCAGCTTGTTGGCTTATGTCTTTGATAGGGTTTTGGCAGATTGCAGACAGCAGCCTTCCTGTCCTTTCCTATCTAGGTAGTTTTGGGCCCCGTCTTTGCTCAGTCTATCTTTCTGTCTGTGTTAGTATTTTCATCTTGCTTCACCGTCATTATATGTTGGGGGCTGCCTATTGCTTTGGGGTCTGCTCTGGGGCAGTTTAGAATTCCCCTTTCTTTCTTCAGGCCTATGTAATTCTCCGGCTGTGATCGAGGGGTCTAGGGCATGGTAGGAACCCCCCACGGCTACTGCTAGTTGTGTTGATAGGTTCAGGGGTCTGCAATCTGATAGCTGCCAACTTCTCTGGTTTTCTGGACTTAGCTTGTATTTCTGCTTTTGCCTCCTACGGTGACTCATTCATAACAGAATCACCCACCATACCGCAGATCCTAGGGTACTCAATAGCAGGAAAGAATTGTAAAAAAAAAAAGTGTAGATTTTTTCCTCTATATCTCTGAGGCCGTAGGGGGAATTTTTTTTTTTTCTCTCAATGGAGATAAAGCAATTGTCTGATCGTGTGGAGCAGCTCGCTGTGGAAGTGCGGGGAATTTCCGCCGACCTTGCTCATTCACATGCTGCTGAACCAAAGATTCCTACACCTGATGTATTTTTTGGGAATCGGTCTAAATTTTTGAATTTCAAAAATAATTGTAAATTATTTTTTGCCTTGAAGCCTAACTCGTCAGGGAGCTCCGCGCAGCAGGTTAAAATTGTCATCTCTTTGCTGCGATCCCCAGGATTGGGCGTTTTCTTTGAATCCAGATGATCCTATTTTGACTAATGTGAATGCATTCTTTCAAGCTTTGGGGTTGTTGTATGATGAACCTAATGCCATTGATCAGGCTGAAAAGACCCTGCTGGCATTCAGCCAGGGTCGTGATTCTGCAGAATTGTACTGTCAAAAATTCCGAAAGTGGGCAGTACTTACTACCTGGAATGATAATGCCTTGGCAGCTCTCTTTCGGAAGGGGTTGTCAGAAGCCGTAAAAGATACTATAGTGGGATTTCCTGTTCCCTCTGGTCTTGACGATTCTATGTCATTAGCCATTCAGGTTGATCGGCGTTTGCGCGAATGCAAAGCTGCACGAGAGGTGTTGCCACCTGTTGAACAAATGTCTGAACCTATGCAATGTGATAGAGTTTTTTCCAGAGAGCAGCGTCAGGAGTTCAGAAGGCGTAATAAGTTGTGTTTTTTCTGTGGAGATGCCTCGCATATTATTTCTGTCTGTCCTAAACGAGAGAAACGCTTTGCACACACGTTTTCTGTTGGGGGTGTTCAACCTAAGTTTCTTCTGGCTATTACTCTGATCTGCTCCCTGTCCACATTTTCCGCCAAGGCTTTTGTGGATTCGGGAGCAGCCCTAAACCTAATGGACTTGGATTTTGCTAAACGTTGTGCATTTCCGATGACACCTCTGCAGACGCCTATCCCTTTGAGGGGGATTGATGCTACTCCTTTTGCTAAAAATAAACCCAAGTTTTGGACCCAGGTGGTAATGCGGGTCACCCCAGACCATCAAGAAAATTGCAGATTTTTGGTGTTGCATAATCTGCATGATACTATTGTTCTGGGGTTTCCCTGGTTACAGATTCATAATCCAGTTTTGGATTGGAAATCTGTGTCTGTGGTGAGTTGGGGTTGTCGGTGTGCCTTTAGTGAGGCTCCGGTGTTTTCCACCTCTCCTCAGTCGCATGATGTTCCTGATTATTTGGCGGACTTTTATGATGTATTTAGTGAGAATGAGTCTGCGTCTCTGCCTCCTCATAGGAGTTATGACTGTGCAATTGAACTGAGCCCGGGGTGTAAATTTCCCAAGGGTCGGCTCTTCAATTTATCTGTACCGAGCACGAGGCTATGAGATCCTATATTAAAGAGGCATTGGAGAAGGGTCATATTAGACCATCCTCGTCACCCTTAGGTGCCGTTTTTTTTTTTGTAGCCAAAAAGGATGGATCATTAAGACCTTGTATTGATTATCGTGCCCTCAACAAAATTACTGTTAAATATCAGTATCCGTTACCCCTGATTTCGGATCTATTCTCTAGAGTTAAAGGTGCTTGCTGGTTTACCAAGCTTGACCTCAGGGGGGCGTATAATCTTATTCGCATTAAGCAGGGGGATGAATGGAAGACGGCGTTTAATACTCCGGAGGGACATTTTGAGTACCTGGTGATGCCTTTTGGGCTCACTAATGCCCCTTCTGTCTTCCAGTGCTTCATGAACGATATTTTCCGAGATTTTGTCGATAAATTTTTGATTATCTATCTGGATGATATTTTGATCTTCTCCAAGGATTGGGATTCTCATGTGGAACATATTCAGACTGTGTTCCGGATCTTGAGGGAGAATTCCCTGTATGTCAAAGGATCTAAATGCCTTTTTGGAGTACAGAGGATTTCATTTTTGGGATTTATTTTGTCCCCGTCAACTATTGAAATGGACCCGGCCAAGGTACAGGCCATTCACGATTGGTTTCAGCCCACTTCTTTGAAGGCCCTCCAGAAGTTTTTGGGTTTTGCTAATTTTTATCGGAAATTTATAGCAAAATTTTCTAGTATTGCCAAGCCATTGACTGATTTGACTAAGAAGGGTGCTGATGTGTTAAATTGGTCTCCAGAGGCTGTTTCTTCCTTTCAGGAGCTGAAGCCAAGATTCACCTCCGCCCCGGTTTTGCGGCAACCTGATGTCTCACTTCCATTCCAGGTAGAGGTGGATGCTTCTGAGATTGGTGCAGGAGCTGTTTTGTCCCAAAAGGATCCTGTAACATCTAAAATGAATCCCTGTGCTTTCTTTTCCCGAAAGTTCTCTCCATCTGAACGTAATTATGATGTGGGGAATAGGGAACTGTTGGCCATGAAATGGGCATTTGAGGAGTGGAGACATTGGTTGGAGGGAGCTAAGCATCAAGTCGTGGTCCTCACTGACCACAAGAATTTGATTTACCTAGAATCGGCTAAGCGCTTGAACCCTAGACAGGCTAGGTGGGCCTTGTTTTTTGCACGTTTTGATTTTGTGGTTTCTTTTCTTCCTGGAACAAAGAATGTCAATGCAGACGCCCTCTCTAGGAGCTTCTTTGCTGATTCTCCTGTGGTGACCAAGCCTGCTATCATCTTAGGCGAAGGGGTAGTTCTTTCTGCCATCTCGCCCGATTTGAGACGTGCTCTGGAAGAGTTCCAGGAGGACAAACCTGAGCGTTGTCCCAGTGGAAAGTTGTATGTTCCTGACTAGTGGAAGAAGAGAGTGATGTCTGAAGTTCATTGCTCTGCTTTGGCTGGTCATCCAGGTATTTTTGGTACTAGAGATCTGGTGAGTCGTTTTTTTTTGGTGGCCCTCCTTGTCTCGTGATGTCAGGAATTTTGTGCAGTCCTGTGGGACGTGCTCCCGGTCTAAATCGTGTTCTCGCTCTAGTGGGTTGTTGATGCCTTTGCCTGTCCCCAAGAGGCCATGGACCCATATTTCAATGGATTTCATCTCTGATATACCTGTCTCTCAGAGGATGACTGTTATTTGGGTGATTTGTGATAGGTTCTCTAAGATGGTTCATCTTGTACCACTCCCTATGTTGCCGTCTTCCTCTGAATTGGTGCCCCTGTTTTTACAACAGGTGGTTCGTTTGCACGGGATTCCTGAGAACATTGTATCTGACAGAGGAGTCCAATTTGTGTCTAGATTTTGGAGAACTTTCTGTTCCAGGCTGGGAATTCAGTTGTCCTTCTCCTCTGCTTTTCACCCTCAGACCAATGGGCAGACAGAGAGAACAAACCAGACCTTGGAGTCATATTTGAGATGTTTTATTTCTGCTGATCAGGATGATTGGGTTTCATTTTTGCCCTTGGCCGAATTTGCTTTAAATAATAGAGCTAGTTCTGCCACTTTGATGTCACCTTTTTTTGTAACTTTGGGTTTCATCCTCGATTTTCTTCAGGGCAGGTGGAGCCCTCTGCCTGCCCAGGTGTTGACACTGTGGTGGAGAGAATGCACCAGATCTGGGACCAAGTGGTGGATAAGTTATCTCTCTCCCAGGAAAAGGCCCAGCGGTTTTCCAACCGACATAGGACCATTGGTCCCCAGTTTAAGGTTGGTGATATGGTGTGGTTATCATCAAAAAATATTGCTATGAAGGTGGCTTCTCCTAAGTTTAAGCCTAGATTTATTGGACCTTACAAGATTTTGGAGATTATTAATCCGGTCTCTTTTCGTTTGGCTCTTCCTGTCACATTTAAAATCCATAATGTGTTCCATAAGTCCTTGTTGAAGAGGTTTGTTGAACCAGTTGTTCCTGGGGTGGCACCTCCAGACCCTGTATTGGTTGAAGGTAACATGGAATATGAGGTAGAGAAAATACTGGATTCCCGTCTGGCTAGACAGAGACTCCAGTATTTGGTTAAGTGGAAGGGTTATGGTCAGGAGGATAATTCCTGGGTCTCTGCCTCTGATATTCATGCCAAAAGATTGGTGCGTGCCTTTCATCGGGCTCACCCTGATCGCCCTGGTGGCGTGGTTGAGGGTTCGGTGACCCCTCCTCAAGGCGGAGGTACTGTTGTGAGTTCATTTTCCCCTTCGTCACTGAGGTCTGGTGAACTCCCTATTCTGGTAAAGGAAGGTAATGAGCCTGATTATCAGGCACCTGAGCCTAATGAGGATGACTGGCTTAGTGGAGTCACGGACTGGATATAAGGCTGCCGACGCCCTTCTGCCCTGCGGGTGATTTCTCTGTGGACTTCTAGGACACCAGTCTGATTCCTGCTCCTCTAAAGCTAAGTTTTCTGCTTTGCCTGTTAGCATTTGTTTTGTTTTTGTTTTCCTTGCTTTTCTGGATTCTGCCATTCCCTGCTGGGGTGAGCTGAATCTCCTTTTGCCGGCTGCTCTGTCTTCAGAATATTCCTGAGTACTGACATAGCTTTTTTGAAGCCTAGCGTCTTCAGGGCCTTTTTCACTGTCAGTCTGTTGGCTCTTATTTTCATAGGGTTTTTCACGGATTGCAGACAGCAGCCTTCCTGTCCTTTCCTATCTAGTTAGCTTGGGCCCCGTCTTTGCTCAGTCTAATTTTCTGTCTGTGTTAGTGTTTTCATCTTGCTTCACCGTCATTATATGTTGGGGGCTGCCTATTGCTTTGGGGTCTGCTCTGGGGCAGTTTAGATTTCCCCTTTCTTTCTTTAGGCCTATTTAATTCTCCAGCTGTGATCAAGGGGTCTAGGGCATCGTAGGAACCCCCCACGGCTACTGTTAGTTGTTGTGGATAGGATCAGGGGTCTGAAATCCGATAGCTGCCAACCTCTCTGGTTTTCTGGACTTAGCTAGCATTTCTGTTTTTGCCTCCTACGGTGACTCAATCATAACAGGGAAGGTTCTGGAAGAGTCAGTCAGCGAAGGGAGCACAGTAAAGAGGAAGTTCTGCTGAGGAAATAGAGACAGTGGAAAGGCTCCAGAGATGACTGACAGTTGAGGCGGTCACGGGGGGTGGGCCGAAGGATGGTAGCTGCAGACGAAGATGGCCTGGGGCTATACAGATGATACCTTAATACAAATTTTTGAAACAAGGTACTGTATCAGCACATACCAGGTGTGTCCAGTCTAGGGTTAAATTTCCATCTATACTTCCGGAGTCAGACACAGACACTCACAGGCTCACTATGTATTACACCAGAATTACAAAATTAGAAAAAGGGAAAGGTATTCATAGCGTACACCAGTATACAGTGTTGTGCTACTTTTAAATCTTTGTATATATTTCAATCTCAGTAAGCCAGTCAAGAATCTCCGCTACTGGAAACTGCATGGATACAAGTAAAGACGCAAAGTCGATTGATAGCAGAAATTTTGGAATTACTCATCGCGGGAAAACCTCCCGGTAGATGTTGCAGAGGCGATGCAGACCCTCAATTACTGTGTCTGTGGAGTAAGCGAAAAAGGTTCTTTGTGAAGAAAGGATTGCTTTATCGCAGTAGCGTGGATCACATCACCGTTACTCGTCTCCATCAAATTGTGATCACAGGGGGAGATATACTCATGGTCCTCACTGCCTACCATGATGTGTCTGGTCATTTTAGAGTGGAAAAGACAGAAGCCACAGGCCGTAGGCGATTCTATTGGATTGGCATGAGAGGAGACATTGAAAAATAGTGGCAGGAATGTCACACGTCTGTGACTATCACAACTGTGAAAGGTGATCATAAACCACCGCTGCATCCGCTTGTAAGTTGACGTCCATTTCAAATTGTAGCCATTGATCATCTGAAGGTAGAGGCCAGCAGGACAGGCCATAGCTACATCTTAACCATTATTGATCAATACACCAAATTTCTAGTGGCCGTCCCTGTGAAGGATTTAACTGCACAGACTACACAGCGGTGGAGCAGGGAGAGGTAAGTATTGCAACTTGCAAGTGCTGTGGCGATCACCAAGCAGGGGGGGCACAATCGTGGTCGACGGTACTGGCACAGGGCCCCTCATAGTACGCTGGTGTGTCTGACGGCGAGTGGGCACTCCCACCATGTGAGACACTGTATTGTTCTATGAGGGGCCCTGTGCCATTGCCGTCGACCATCAGTGGGCCCATCCACCTTTTCAGAGCAATGGCACTTGCCCGGGTGCAGCAGGTCTTGACCCCAGCCATTGGGGGAGGGGTGGGCAGTCCAGTTAGGGAGGTTAAAAATTGGCATATGTTGATGTGTTGGCTGGACATTCAGCTGCTGCAAAGGACGGAATTGGGCAAGTCCGAGGAAGAGGAGGAAAAAATAGAGGCACTTTTCTGGTAACCTATGTGTCATCAGGGGAAGGTGGGAAAAAATCCTTTGAAACCCATGCATGGTTCATTTTAATGAAGGTTAGATCATTAACATTTTGGGTTGACAGACGGGTCCTTTTTTCTGTCAGGATTGATCCAGCAGCACTGAAGACTCTTTCACATAACACACTAGCAGCAGGGCAAGCGAGCTCCTGTAAGGCATATTGTGCCAATTCAGGCCAGGTGTCCAGTTTAGAGTCCCAATAGTCAAAGGGGAATGACCTGTGAGGGAGAACATCGATATGGGAGGAAAAGTAGTTTGTAACCATAGTTGACAACTGCTGCCTCCTGTCACTTTTAATCAATGCAGTATTAGCAGTCATGTGAGCGGTACTTGAGAGATCATTCCACAAGATGGTCATTAAACCCCTGTCTCCAATGTCACTTCTGCTGTGTGCACCACGAACACCTCTTCCATTGTGCCCACTACGGCTCGTGGGAGAACCAGCACCGCTGCTGTGTGCTGGGAAAGCCTCAAACAAACGGTTTACCAGAGTTGCTTGTTTGTTTGTCAATATTATCTCTAGGTTCTCCTGTGGCATGATGTTGTGTAATTTGCCTTTGTAGCGTGGATCGAGGATGCTGGCCAGCCAGTAGTCATCCCTCATCATTTTGGCAATGCTGGGGTCCCTTTTTAGGATTCGCAAGGCATAATCGCACATGTGGGCCAATGTTCCAGGTGTCAATGATGCACTGCCCGTGGTGGGTGGAGGAGCAGTTTCTGACAAATCCACATCCCTACAGTCACGCACAAACACTGTCCCTGACCTTGGAACGCCAACATTTTCTCTTGCCCCCTGAGAAACAACATCCTCTGCAAAATAATCATCCCCCTCATCCTCATCCTCCTCCTCTTCCTCTTCTTCCTCCACCTCGTCCGGGACAGTTCCCTGACCAGACAATGGCTGACTGTCATCAAGGCTTCAACTTCAACTGCATCAAACTTTGCATGAGCGGACGCATAAGTGGGATGCTCATGCTTATGATGGCGTCGTCTGCGCTTACCAGCCGTGTGCATTCCTCAAAAAACTGAAGGATTTTACAGAGGTCTTTCAGCTTTGACCACTGCACACCCGACAATTCCATGTCTTCACTTAAACTGCCTGCCCGTGTATCCTCCCACAAATGTAATACAGCCTGCCTCTGTTTGCACAGCCTCTCAACCATGTGCAGGGTGGAGTTCCACCTTGTTGCGACATCTATGATTAGGCGGTGCTTGGGGAGGTGGAGCAATCGCTGCAGCTTCTGCATACAACTGGAGTGTACGGCCGAGCGATGAATGTGCGAGCACAGTCTTCACACCTTATGGAGCAGGGATGTTAACTCCGGATAATTATTAAGGAAGCACTGCACCACCAGGTTCAAAGTGTGAGCCAGGCAAGGTATGTGTGTGAGTTTTGCACGGGCTATGGCTGCCACAAAATAACGGCCGTTATCACTGACTTCCTTGCCTGCCTCAATATGTAGACTGCCCAGCCATGACTCTGTTTGTTGCTGCAAGTAGTCAGCCAGTACCTCTGCGGTGTGCCTGTTGTCGCCCAAAGACATCATCTTTAACACAGCCTGCTGACGCTTACCACTAGCTGTTCGATAGTGGGACACCTCGTGTGCAACACTGCCAGCTGCGGATGTAGTGCTCGTGCGACTGTGCTCTGTGGACGAGCTTTCGCTGATAGACGAGGGAGAGGAGGAGCAAAAGCCTACAGCCAACTGTTTCCTATACCGTGGGCTAGGCAGCACTGTTCCACCGCCGCTGTCCTCAGTGGAGCCTGCATCCACCACATTAACCCAGTGCACAGTGATGGACAAGTAATGGCCCTGGCCATGCCTACTAGTCCATGCATCCATTGTGAGGTGCACCTTTCCACTCACTGACTGTTTTAGTGCATGGACAATGCGGTCTTTCACATGCCGGTGGAGGGCAGGGATGGCTTTTCGAGAAAAGAAGTGCCGACTGGGTAGGTCATAGCGTGGGACAGCGTAGGCCATCAGGTCGCCGTGGAAAGCTTTGCTTTCAACCAAACGGTAGGGCATCATCTCTAATGAGATTAGTTTGGCAATGTAGGCGTTCAAACACAGTGTATGTGGATGAGAGGATGAGTACTTTCTTGTCCTACTCAGAGTGTCTGGTAGGGTGAGCTGGACTGGAGAGCTGCACATTCATCCACTCAATGCCGACTTTTATTCCCCATTGACTTGCATTGGGGTCGGGTTTCGGACGAAACTCCGACTTTTTTTTGCCCTTGTCGGACCAGTTTCATCTGAAATAAATTTTGTTTCATGAAACCCGATCCGACCAAAGTCGCTCAACTCTAGCTGTCACAGTATGTATTGGACCGTAATCCAACAAGCAGATATACGGAACTGTATCAGAAGTGTACAGCTTTATACTATTTTTGTGCAACTAACAATCTCTGTATATGTATTGACGGAGTGTCACACACACACGCTGACTAGGTATAAAAGTGACTGTAATGCGAACGGTAGATATACAATACTGTTGGAGAATCGGACAGCTCTATAAGAAGTGTGTAAGGAAAATTGTCAAGCTCCGTGTATTTGTATACAGACTGACACACGCTGTCTCTGTCTAGTTTAGACCGTGATCAAACAGCAGATATACGAAACTATTTGAAAAACGGACATGACTCTAAGGTGTAGGTCTGGAAAAATGGAAAAACTCCTCGTTTTTTTTTTCCAGAGTCACACACAGGTAGCTTCTATTTGTCCATGCTAGAAGGCGGTACACGGTAGTGTGTGAGGAGCATACACCGCTGTACGGTCTGTGTATGTAAAATTGTCAAGCTCCGTGTATTTGTATACGGACTAACACACAATGTCTCTGTCTAGTTTAGACCGTGATCAAACAGCAGATATAAGAAACTGTTTGAAAAACGGACACGACTCTAAGGTGTAGGTCTGGAAAAACAGACAAACTCCTCGGCTTTTTCATCCAGAGTCACACCCAGATAGCATCTATTTGTCCGTGATCCGTGATACCAGCCGGTTCACGGTAGTGTGTGAGGAGAGTACACCGCTAGACGGTGTCTGTATGGAAAATTGTCAAGCTCCGTGTATTTGTATACGGACTGACACACGCTGTCTCTGACTAGTTTTGACTGTAATCAAACAGCAGATATACGAAACTGTTGGAAAACAGACACAACTCTAAGGTGTAGGTCTGGAAAAACGGACAAACTCCTCAGCTTTTTCTTCCAGAGTCACACCCAGATAGCTTCTATTTGTCCGTGATACCAGCCGGTACACGGTAGTGTGTGAGGAGCGTACACCGCTAGACTTTGTCTGTATGGAAAATTGTCAAGCTCCATGTATTTGTATATGGACTGACACACTGTCTCTGTCTAGTTTTGACTGTTATCAAACAGCAGATATACGAAACTGTTTGAAAAACGGACACAACTCTAAGGTGTAGGCCTGGAAAAACGGACAAACTCCTCGACTTTTTTTTCCAGAGTCACACCCAGATAGCTTATATTTGTCCGTGATACGAGCCGGTACATGGTAGTGTGTGAAGAGCGTACACCGCTAGACAGTGTGTCAAAAAATGAACGCTCAGTAACTAACCAGGACAAAATAATAAAATTTGGAGTGCTTTGAAAAAAGCAGTTTGAACAGCAGTGTGCACACAGCAATGCAGCTAGCAGGTAGCCTTAAAAGGCAGCTTAATCACCACCAGCGCTGCTGCACACAACAAAAATCCTCCCCTTTACTGCACACTAACTGTACAGTGAAAAGCGCTATCAGCAGAAGCAGTTTTTTTTTCTTCTTCCCTTTCTAATGCTCTCCCTGTTCAGAATCAGCAGCAGCACCTCTCCCTATTGTAAGATCGGCAGAAGTAAGATGACGGTCGGCGTTCACAGCCTTTTATACCCACTGTGACGCCACACAAAGCCAGCTAATCACTTCAATGCCCTTCTCTAATATGGTGCTTGCCGCTGCGCATGTCATCGCGTTGCCCACAGTGTGCGTCCTCCATCATTGGGTGAGAGAAGGCGCTGAAAGCATAATTTGAAACGTGACTTTGGCTCGCTGATCGGCGACCTCATGGCCGACCTCACGCTAGGGTCGGGTTTCGATCGGCGAAACCCGACTTTGGCGAAAGTCGGCGATTTTTGAATCTGACCGACCTGTTTCGCTCAACTCTATATGTTACCCTAGTTCTTGAAACTATTTTCCTGTAAAATAATAAAAGTACAGGCCACATATTGAACAGTATGGAATCTCAATCTAACTCCTCATCAATCTGTGGGCTACAAAATGTGGCATTTGAGACCTCCATTCAACTTTTTTTGATGTCTGAGACCCTAGTTTATTTAGACCATCTTGCGGTAAAAACAAAAAACACAAGCTACATTTTGAACAGTGTTTTATCTCTGTCAGACTAGTCATCTATCTGTGGGCTACAAATTGTGGCATTTGAGACCTCCATTCAACTGTTTTGGCTGCTACCCTAGTTCTTGAAACTATTTTCTTGGAAAAATAATAAAAATACAGACCACGTATTGAACAGTCTGGTATCGCCATCAGACTCCTCATCTATCTGTGGGCTACAAATTGTGGCATTTGAGACCACCAATCAACTGTTTTTGCTATCTGTGACCCTAGTTATATACACTATTTTGCAGTAAAAACAAAAAATACATGCTACATATTGAACATTGTGGTATCTCCATCAGACTCCTCATCTATCTGTGGGCTACAAATTGTGACATTTGAGACCTCCATTCAACTGTTTTGGCAGTCTGTTACCCTAGTTTTTGAAACTATTTTCCTATAAAATAATAAAAATGCTGGACACATATTGAACAGTGTGGTATCTCCGACGAACTCCTCATCTATCTGTGGGCTACAAATTGTGGCATTTGAGACCTCCATTCAACTATTTTTGCTGTCTGTGACACTAGATACAGTGGGGAAAAAAAGTATTTAGTCAGTCAGCAAGAGTGCAAGTTCCACCACTTAAAAAGATGAGAGGCGTCTGTAATTTACATCATAGGTAGACCTCAACTATGGGAGACAAACTGAGAAAAAAAAATCCAGAAAATCACATTGTCTGTTTTTTTTCATTTTATTTGCATATTATGGTGGAAAATAAGTATTTGGTCAGAAACAAGCAATCAAGATTTCTGGCTCTCACAGACCTGTAACTTCTTCTTTAAGAGTCTCCTCTTTCCTCCACTCATTACCTGTAGTAATGGCACCTGTTTAAACTTGTTATCAGTATAAAAAGACACCTGTGCACACCCTCAAACAGTCTGACTCCAAACTCGACTATGGTGAAGACCAAAGAGCTGTCAAAGGACACCAGAAACAAAATTGTAGCCCTGCACCAGGCTGGGAAGACTGAATCTGCAATAGCCAACCAGCTTGGAGTGAAGAAATCAACTGTGGGAGCAATAATTAGAAAATGGAAGACATACAAGACCACTGATAATCTCCCTCGATCTGGTTCTCCACGCAAAATCCCACCCCGTGGGGTCAGAATGATCACAAGAACGGTGAGCAAAAATCCCAAAACCACGCGGGGGGACCTAGTGAATGAACTGCAGAGAGCTGGGACCAATGTAACAAGGCCTACCATAAGTAACACACTACGCCACCATGGACTCAGATCCTGCAGTGCCAGACGTGTCCCACTGCTTAAGCCTGTACATGTCCGGGCCCGTCTGAAGTTTGCTAGAGAGCATTTGGATGATCCAGAGGAGTTTTGGGAGAATGTCCTATGGTCTGATGAAACCAAACTGGAACTGTTTGGTAGAAACACAACTTGTCGTGTTTGGAGGAAAAAGAATACTGAGTTGCATCCATCAAACACCATACCTACTGTAAAGCATGGTGGTGGAAACATCATGCTTTGGGGCTGTTTCTCTGCTAAGGGGCCAGGACGACTGATCCAGGCACATGAAAGAATGAATGGGGCCATGTATCGTGAGATTTTGAGTGCAAACCTCCTTCCATCAGCAAGGGCATTGAAGATGAAACGTGGCTGGGTCTTTCAACATGACAATGATCCAAAGCACACCGCGAGGGCAACGAAGGAGTGGCTTCGTAAGAAGCATTTCAAGGTCCTGGAGTGGCCTAGCCAGTCTCCAGATCTCAACCCTATGGAAAACCTTTGGAGGGAGTTGAAAGTCCGTGTTGCCAAGCGAAAAGCCAAAAACATCACTGCTCTAGAGGAGATCTGCATGGAGGAATGGGCCAACATACCAACAACAGTGTGTGGCAACCTTGTGAAGACTTACAGAAAACGTTTGACCTCTGTCATTGCCAACAAAGGATACATCACAAAGTATTGAGATGAAATTTTGTTTCTGACCAAATACTTATTTTCCACCATAATATGCAAATAAAATGAAAAAAAAACCAGACAATGTGATTTTCTGGATTTTTTTTTCTCAGTTTGTCTCCCATAGTTGAGGTCTATCTATGATGTAAATTACAGACGCCTCTCATCTTTTTAAGTGGTGGAACTTGCACTATTGCTGACTGACTAAATACTTTTTTTCCCCACTGTATATACACCATTTTGCGGTAAAAAATAATACAGGCCATGTATTGAGCAGTAAATAAATAATTAAAATTTGTGCTTAAAAATGAACCCCGTTAGCTTGGAGTGCTGTCCCAGCCGGTGACAGCTCCTGAAGAGCCGTGGTATTAACCCACGTTTATCTGGCAAATATCATTCAATCTGACTTCACATCAAGCTATACAGCGCTCTTTACTGGTCCTCTGGAGTCCAGACATCCACTCAGATTACACCTTAAGGTAATAACTACCTAACTTGGAGCAATCCAATTCATTTGTGTGTATTTTTTAGTTCACTACAAGCTAAAGGAGTTCATTATTAAGCGCAAATTTTAATTATTTATTTATATTTTATTGATCACATTGGTGGTGTGTTCCTAATTTGCAGCAAGTGTTGCTCTCTTTTTTCTACAGTTACTAGCACCACCTACAGTCTATACTAGATTCACATATTGAACAGTGTTGTATCTCCATCTGACTCCTCATCTATCTGTGGGTTACAAATTGTGGCATTTCAGACCTCCATTCAACTGTTTGGCTGTCTGTTACCCTAGTTCTTGAAACTATTTTGCATTAAAAAAAAAAAATACAGGCCATATATTGAACAGTGTGGTATCTCAGTAAAACTCCTCATCTATCTGTGTTCCACAAATTGTTGCATTTCATGCCTCTATTCAACTATTTTTGCTGTGATTTACCGTAGTTATTGACACCATTTTGCTAAAAACAAAGAAATTTTTACCTACAGTCCGGATATTTTAAATTGTAGTTTTCCTGCACACGGATCACATATAAGTTTGCTCCAAATTCAGCCATTTGTAGTAAACATGGAAAATATTGTAGTCCATTTAAAATGGGTAAGGTGCGTGGCAAGGGACAGGGAAGTGGCCATCATGGTGATCGTGCATGAAGAGGCCGAGGCCGTGGGCAAGTTGAAATTGGGCCACAATAAATGCTTGTTCTCGCCCGACCTTCCTGCCAAATCACTCGGGGACCGCAGAACACCACTATTAAACCCAGAGCAGTGTCAATAGATTGTTGGTTGGATAGCAGATAAAGCTTCCCGTCACTTTGCCACGACCACCAGCACCCTGTCTTCCACACGTTCAAGTCTGAGTAGCCGTGAGTCTGGACCGCATATTCCTCACCCTGATCCTCCTTCCTCCCGACATGTCGAGTGACTGGAGACAACTGATCCGACACTTGGACATTCCGAAGAGCTGTTCACTTTTCCATTTATAGATAGATATGATGAGATCGCATGTAACGATGCCCGAATATTTTAGCAGCCATGTTCACACGAAGACGACGGTGGGAACCTGTCACAAGAGGTGGATGATGATGAGACATAATTGCCAGCAAGTCAAGAGGATGACCAGGGTGCGGAAGTGGAAGACGAGGTGGTGGATGATATAAAGTAGTACCTGACTCAACCTGGTGGGAGAACATGCAGAGCGAGGACAGCAGAACAGGGGGAGGGAGGCATAGCATCCCAACAAGCAGGAAGAAGCAGTGTTGTGGCCACAGACAGAATGCTTTCAACTGATCCCCGTAACACCAACACGACAGAAGTTGGCAGTACAGCTGTTAGGTCTTCCCGAGTCTGGTTGTTTTTTCAAGATACACCAACAAACCTATCCTCTAAATCTGAAGCTGTGACTTCAAAAACACAATCAAGTGTTAAACACACAACCAAAATGTGAACACATATTCTACTAAATAGATGTGACTATGTAGAAATGAGTAATAGAAAAAACTGATGGCACATCTAGAACTAGTCTGAATAGGTGCATACCAAAAGGCAACTTACATATTAAATTAGAAAATGGTAGCACACCAAATATGAAATACGTGAAATACGAATAGCAAAATGGCTTTAGTAATACATTTCATAATGGCTTTTGTAAGGCATATCAAATATGAAATAAGTGAAATATGAATAGCACAATGGCTTTTGTAATCTAGAAAAACATATGAGATACTTAGCACAAAATTTGGCCAAAAGATGTGAGCCCATTCACCAATGACAAGGTGATCTCAGATTGAATGGGTCCCTATACTGACTGCCTGGTGTGAACTGACCTCTGGCTAGTAACATGATAAAGCCTGTATATATAGGACGATAGGAACCAAACATGTGATTGAATGCGATTAAAATCACCACTTGATGAAGGGCGGAGTGCTCAGTCAGAAAGCTAGTATACAAGTAATAGAAAAAACTGACGGCACATCTAGAACTAGTCTGAATAGGTGCATACCAAAAGGCAACTTACATATTAAATTAGAAAATGGTAGCACAACAAATATGAAATACGTGAAATACGAATAGCAAAATGGCTTTAGTAATACATTTCATAATGGCTTTTGTAAGGCATATCAAATATGAAATAAGTGAAATATGAATAGCCTAATGGCTTTTGTAATCTAGAAAAACATATGAGATACTTAGCACAAAATTTGGCCAAAAGATGTGAGCCCATTCACCAACGACAAGGTGATCTCAGATTGAATGGGTCCCTATACTGACTGCCTGGTGTGAACTGACCTCTGGCTAGTAACATGATAAAGCCTGTATATATAGGACGATAGGAACCAAACATGTGATTGAATGCGATTAAAATCACCACTTGATGAAGGGCGGAGTGCTCAGTCAGAAAGCTAGTATACAAGTAATAGAAAAAACTGACGGCACATCTACAACTAGTCTGAATAGGTGCATACCAAAAGGCAACTTACATATTAAACTAGATGTGTATTTCCTGAAGGAAGTACAGATAGTGCTTTGAAATGGTGCCCGGGCTGCCCCTTTAAGAGAGACTTGCCTGCTGCCCCTGCAAGACTTTCAACTCAGGATCCATTTTAACTGTGGGTGCATCTCAGGGGCCACTTTAGCCTGTGGGGCCCCTCAGGGTCTGATTTGGTGGGTGGGGCCCCTCAGGATCAGATTTGGTGGGCGGGGCTCCTCAGGGCTTGAATTGGTGGATGGGATCCCTCAGGGTCTGCTTTTGTGGCTGGGCCCCTCAGGGTCCGATTTTGTGGGTGGAGTCCCTTAGGGTCTGACTTAGAGGGCGGGCCACTCTGGGTTTGATTGGTGGAAGGGCCCCATAGGGTCTGATTTTGTGGGCGGGGACCCTCAAAGTCCGGGTTGGTGGGCAGGGCTCCTCATAGTCCGATTTGATGGGCGGGGCCACTCTGGGTCTCATTTGGTGGGCAGGGCCACTCTGGGTCCGATTTTGTGGTCGGGGCCACTCTGGGTCTGATTTTGTGGGCGGGGACACTCTGGGTCCGTTTTGGTGGGCGAGGCCCCACAGAGTCCAATTTGGTGGGCAGGGCCCCTCAGAGTCCGATTTGGTGGGCGGGGCAACTCTGGGTCCAATTTGGTGGGCGGGGCAACTCTGGGTCCAATTTTATGGGCGGGGCCCCACAGTGTCCAATTTGGTGGGCAGGGCAACTATAGGTCCGATTTGTAGGCCGGGGTCAATCAGCCTCTGATTTGGAGCCTGGGTTCACTCAGCTTTCGATTTGGCGTGCTGGCCCTTTAAGGCTCATATTGGTGCGTCAGCCCTGTGCGGTCATGTAAAGTTCGTAGGTGTTGGCATAGTAGCTGGGTCTGCCTGCGCATATCAGTGAGCTTAACTGCCATTTGAATCGCCTCACGACTGCCCCATGTATTCCTATGGCAAAATTTTCCCATTGAAATGCATTGAGACAATGCATTCCAATGACGGGAAATTTTTTTAAAATCCGATCGACACGAAAAATACTTAGCACACCACTCGAGGACGCTGGCTTCGAATTGACCCCTCAACGGAGTCTGTGCGTGTAGCGGTTTGGGCAGCATTAATTGCGGAAATCAACTGAATAATAATAATAATACTAGATGTGTATTTCCTGAAGGAAGTACAGATAGTGGTTTGAAATAGTGCCTGGGCTGCCCCTTTAAGAGAGACTTGGCTGCTGCCCCTGCAAGACTTTCAACTCAGGATCCGTTTTAAATGTGGGTGCCTCTAAGGGGACACTTTGGCCTCAGGGTCTGATTTGGTGGGTGGGGCCCCTCAGGACCGGATTCGGTGGCCTGGGCTCCTCAATATTTGAATTAGTGGCCGGGATTCCTCAGGGTCCAATTTTGTGGGTGGGGCCCCTCAGGGTCTGATTTTGTGGGTATGGCCTCTCAGGGTCCGATTTTGTGGGTGTGGCCCCTCAGGGTCCGATTTTGTGGGTGGGTCCCCTCAGGGTCTGATTTTATGGGTGGGGCCCCTCAGGGTATGATTTTGTGGGTGGGGCCCCTCAGGGTACGATTTTGTGGGTGGGGCCCCTCAGGGTCTGATTTTGTGGGTCGGGCCCCTCAGGGTATGATTTTGTGGGTGTGGCCTCTCAGCGTCCGATTTTGTGGGTGTGGCCCCTCAGGGTCCGATTTTGTGGGTGGGTCCCCTCAGGGTCTGATTTTATGGGTGGGGCCCCTCAGGGTCTGTTTTTGTGGGTGGGGCCCCTCAGGGTACGATTTTGTGGCCGGGGCCCCTCAGGGTCTGATTTTATGGCTGGGGCATCTCAGGGTCTGATTTTGTGGGTGGGGCCCCTCAGGGTCCGATTTTGTGGCCGGGACCCCTCAGGGTCCGATTTTGTGGCCGGGGCCCCTCAGGGTACGATTTTGTGGCCGGGGCCCCTCAGGGTCCGATTTTTGCGGTTGGGGCCCCTCAGGGTCTGATTTTGTGGCCAGGTCTACTCAGGGTCCGAGTTTGAGGGCGGGGCCCCTAAGGGTCCGATTTTGTGGTTGGGGGCCCTCAGGGTCTGATTTTGTGGGTGGGGTCCCTAAGGGTCCGATTTGGTGGGCGGGGCACCTCAGGGTCCGATTTTGTGGGCGGGGCACCTCAGGGTCCGATTTTGTGGGCGGGGCCCCTAAGGGTCCGATTTGGTGGGCGGGGCCCCTCTGGGTTCGATTTTGTGGCCGGGGTCTCAGGGTCCGATTTTGTGGCCGGGGCCCCTTAGGGTATGATTTTGTGGTTGGGATCTCTCAGGGTCCGATTTGGTTGGCGGGGCCCCTCAGGGTCCAATTTGGTGGGCGGGGCCTCTCAGGGTCCGATTTTGAGGGCGGGGCCCCTAAGGGTCCGATTTTGTGGGCGGGGCCCCTCAGGGTCCGATTTTGTGGCTGGGGCCCCTCAGGGTCCGATTTTGTTGGTTGGGCCCCTCAGGATCCGATTTTGAGGGTGGGGCCCCTCAGGGTCCGATTTTGAGGGCGGGGCCCCTCAGGGTCCGATTTTGTGGTTGGGATCCCTCAGGGTCTGATTTTGTGGCCGGGTCTACTCAGGGTCTGATTTTGAGGGCGGGGCCCCTCAGTGTCTGATTTTGTGGCCGGGGCCCCTCAGGGTCCGATTTTGTGGCCGGGGCCCCTCAGGGTCCGGTTTTGTGGTTGGGGTCCCTCAGGGTCCGGTTTTGTGCTTGGGGGCCCTCAGGGTCTGATTTTGTGGCTGGGGCCCCTCAGGGTCCGATTTTGTGGGTGGGGCCCCTCAGGGTCCGATTTTGTGGCCGGGACCCCTCAGGGTCCGATTTTGTGGCCGGGGCCCCTCAGGGTCCGATTTTGTGGCCGGGGCCCCTCAGGGTCTGATTTTGCGGTTGGGATCCCTCAGGGTCTGATTTTGTGGCCGGGTCTACTCAGGGTCTGATTTTGAGGGCGGGGCCCCTCAGGGTCCGATTTTGTGGGCGGGGCCCCTCAGGGTCCGATTTGGTGGGCAGGTCCCCCAGGGTCCAATTTTGTGGGTGGGGCCCCTCTAGGTTCGATTTTGTGGCCGGGGTCTCTCAGGGTCCGATTTTGTGGCCGGGGCCCCTCAGGGTCCGGTTTTGTGGTTGGGGGCCCTCAGGGTCCGATTTTGTGTCCGGGGCCCCTCAGGGTCTGATTTTGTGGTTGGGGCCCTTCAGGGTCCGATTTTGTGGCTAGCGCCCCTCAATGTCCGATTTCGTGGCCGGGGCCCCTCAGGGTCCGATTTCGTGGCCGGGGCCCCTCATGGTCCGATTTTGTGGCTGGGGCCCCTCAGGGTCCGATTTTGTTGATGGGCCGCTCAGGGTCCGATTTTGTGGCCAGGGCCCTTCAGGTTCCGATTTTGTGGCCGGGGCCCCTCATGGTCCGATTTTGTGGGTGGGGCCCCTCAGGGTCCGATTTTGTGGCCGGGGCCCCTCAGGGTCAGATTTTGTGGTTGGGGCCCCTCAGGGTCTGATTTTGTGGTTGGGGCCCCTCAGGGTCCGATTTTGTGGGTGGGGCCCCTTAGGGTCTGATTTTGTGGGTGGAGCCCCCTGGGTCCATTTTGGTGGGTGGGGCCACTCTGGGTCCGATTTGGTGGGCGGGGCCCCTCAGGGTCTGATTTGTTGGGCGGGGCCCCTCGGGGTCTGATTTGTTGGGCCGTCTCCTCAGGGTCCGATTTGGTGGGCGTGGCCCCTCAGGGTCCGATTTGGTGGGCGGGGCCCCTCAGGGTCCGATTTGGTGGGCGGGGCCCCTCTGCTTCCGATTTGGTGGGCGGGGCCCTTCATGGTCCGATTTGGTGGGCGGGGTCACTCTGGGTCCGATTTGGTGGACGGAGCTCCTCAGGGTCCGATTTGGTGGGCAGGGCCCCTCTGGGTCCGATTTGGTGGGCGGGGCCCTTCAGGGTCCGATTTGGTGGGTGGGGCCACTCTGAGTCTGATTTGGTGGGCGGGGGCCCTCAGTGTCCGATTTGGTGGGCTGTGCCACTCTGGGCCCGTTTTTGGTGGGCGGGGCCACTCTGGGTCCGATTTGGAGGCCAGGGTGGCTCAGCCTCCAATTTTAAGGCCGGGGTGGCTCAGCCTTCGATTTGGAGCCTGGGTTCACTCAGCTTTCGATTTGGCGCGTCGGCCCTTAAAGACTCATTTCGGTGCGGCGGCCCTTTAAGAATCACTATGGCGCGTCGGCCCTTTAAGAGCCAGTTTGGCTCACTGGGCTTCTAAATACACTTTGGCGCACATTCTCTCTCAGGGGCATGTGTCATGTGATGAAGCTAGATTTGCATTTGTGCTGTGGGTTTTGCTTTAAGAGCTGATATTATGTGGCAGAAGCTCTGTTCTGGAGATGTCATGTGACGTTCGTAGGCGTTGGCATAGTAACTGGTTCTGCCTGCGCATATCAATGAGCTCAACTGCCATTTCAATCGCCTCAGGGCACGTTTTGCCATTTCCCCATTCAAATGCATTGGAAAATTTCTAACGCAAATTGCGCAAAAACTACAAATTTGATCGACACGAAAAATACTTAGCACACCTCTCATAGACGCTGGCTTCGAAACGACACCTCAACGGAATCTGTGCGTGCAGCGGTTCGGGCTGTATTAATTGCGGAAATCAACTTAATAATAATAATAAGAAGAACTAGATGTGTATTTCCTGAAGGAAGTACAGATAGTGGTTTGAAATGCTGCCCGGGCTGCCCCTTTAAGAGAGACTTGCCTGCTGCACCTGCAAGACTTTCAACTCAGGATCCGTTTTAACTGTGGGTGCCTCTCAGGGGCCACTTTGGTGGGTGGAGCCCCTCAGGGTCCGATTTTGTGGCCGGGGCCCATCAGGGTCCGATTTGGTGGGCGGGGCCCCTCTGGGTCTGATTTGGTGGGCGGGGCCCTTCAGGGTCCGATTTGGTGGGTGGGGCCACTCTGAGTCTGATTTGGTGGGCGGGGGCCCTCAGTGTCCGATTTGGTGGGCTGTGCCACTCTGAGTCCGTTTTTGGTGGGCGGGGCCACTCTGGGTCCGATTTGGAGGCCAGGGTGGCTCAGCCTCCGATTTTAAGGCCGTGGTGGCTCAGCCTCCGATTTGGAGCCTGGGGTCACTCAGCTTTCGATTTGGAGCGTCGGCCCTTTAAGACTCACTTCGGTGCGGCGGCCCTTTAAGAATCACTTTGGCGCTTCGGCCCTTTATGAGCCAGTTTGGCTCACTGGGCTCCTAAATACACTTTGGCACACATTCTCTCTCAGGGGCATGTGTCATGTGATGAAGCTAGATTTGCATTTGTGCTGTTTCGCTTTAAGAGCTGATATTATGTGGCAGAAGCTCTGTTCTGGAGATGTCATGTGACGTTCGTAGGCGTTGGCATAGTAACTGGGTGTGCCTGCGCATTTCAATGAGCTCAACTGCCATTTCAATCGCCTCAGGGCATGTTTTGCGATTTCCCCATTTAAATGCATTGGAGACAGTGCATTCCAATGACGGGAAAAAAAATTTTCTAACGCAAATTGCGCAAAAACTACAAATCCAATCGACACGAAAAATACTTAGCACACCTCTCATAGACGCTGGCTTCGAAACGACACCTCAACGGAGTCTGTGCGTGTAGCGGTTGGAAAATAATAATAAGAAGAATAAGTTAGCAGCGTTCGGATTACAATATAGTGTTTTTTTCAAACCACTATAACTAGATGTGTATTTCCTGAAGGAAGTACAGATAGTGGTTTGAAATGGTGCCTGGGCTGCCCCTTTAAGAGAGACTTGGCTGCTGCCCCTGCAAGACTTTCAACTCAGGATCCGTTTTAAATGTGGGTGCCTCTCAGGGGCCACTTTGGCCTCAGGGTCTGATTTGGTGTGTGGGGCACCTCAGGATCTGATTCGGTGGCCTGGGCTCCTCAGGATTTCAATTAGTGGCTGGGATTCCTCAGGGTCCAATTTTGTGGGTGGGGCCCCTCAGGGTCCGATTTTGTGGCCGGGGCCCCTCAGGGTCCGATTTTGTGGTTTTGGCCCCTCAGGGTCTGATTTTGTGAGTGGGGCCCCTTAGGGTCTGATTTTGTGGGTGGAGCCCCCTGGGTCCATTTTGGTGGGCGGGGCCACTCTGGGTCCGATTTGGTGGGCGGGGCCCCTCAGGGTCTGATTTGGTGGGCGGGGCCCCTCGGGGTCTGATTTGGTGGGCGGGGCCCCTCGGGGTCTGATTTGGTGGGCGGGGCCCCTCGCGGTCTGATTTGGTGGGCGGGGCCCCTCGGGGTCTGATTTGGTGGGCGGGGCTCCTCAGAGTCCGATTTGGTGGGCGTGGCCTCTCTCAGTCCGATTTAGTGGGTAGTGCCCCTCAGGGTCCGATTTGGTGGGCGGGGCCCCTCAGGGTCCGATTTTGTGGCCGGGGCCCCTCAGGGTCCGATTTTGTGGCTGGGGCCCCTTAGGATCCGATTTTGTGGATGGGCCGCTCAGGGTCCGATTTTGTGGCCGGGGCCCTTCAGGTTCCGATTTTGTGGCCGGGGCCCCTCAGGGTCCGATTTCGTGGTTGGGGCCCCTCAGGGTCTGATTTTGTGGCCGGGTCTACTCAGGGTCCGATTTTGTGGGTGGGGCCCCTTAGGGTCTGATTTTGTGGATGGGCCGCTCAGGGTCCAATTTTGTGGCCGGGGCCCTTCAGGTTCCGATTTTGTGGCCGGGGCCCCTCAGGGTCCGATTTTGTGGTTGGGGCCCCTCAGGGTCTGATTTTGTGGCTGGGGCCCCTCAGGGTCCGATTTTGTGTTTGGGGCCCCTCAGGGTCTGATTTTGTGGCCGGGTCTACTCAGGGTCCGATTTTGTGGGTGGGGCCCCTTAGGGTTTGATTTTGTGGGTGGAGCCCCCTGGGTCCATTTTGGTGGGCGGGGCCACTCTGGGTCCGATTTGGTGGGCGGGGCCCCTCAGGGTCTGATTTGGTGGGCGGGGCCCCTCGGGGTCTGATTTGGTGGGCGGGGCCCCTCGGGGTCTGATTTGGTGGGCGGGGCTCCTCAGAGTCCGATTTGGTGGGTGTGGCCTCTCTCGGTCCGATTTAGTGGGTAGTGCCCCTCAGGGTCCGATTTTGTGGGCGGGGCCCCTCAGGGTCCGATTTTGTGGCCGGGATCCCTCAGGGTCCGATTCTGTGGCCGGGACCCCTCAGGGTCCGATTTTGTGGGTGGGGCCCCTCAGGGTCCGATTTTGTGGGTGGGGCCCCTCAGGGTCCGATTTTGTGGGTGGGGCCCCTCGGTCCGATTTTGTGGGTGGGGCTCCTCAGGGTCCAATTTGGTGGGCGGGGCCACTCTGGGTCTGATTTGGTGGGCGAGGCCACTCTGGGTCCGATTTGGTGGGCGGGGCCACTCTGGGTCCGATTTGGATGCCAGGGTTGCTCAGCCTCCTTTTTGTAGGCCATGGTCTATCAGCCTCCGATTTGGAGCCTTGGGTCACTCAGCTTTCGATTTGGCGCGCCGGCCCTTTAAGACTCATTTTGGTGCGCCGGCTCTTTAAGAATCACTTTGGCGCGTCGGCCCTTTAAGAGCCAGGGTGGCTCACTGGGCTTCTAAATCCACTTTGGCGCACACATTCTCTCTCAGGGGCATGTGTCATGTGATGAAGCTAGATTTGCATTTGTGCTGTGGGTTTTGCTTTAAGAGCTGATATTATGTGGCAGAAGCTCTGTCTTGGAGAGGTCATGTGACGCTTGTAGGCGTTGGCATAGTAACTGAGTCTGCCTGCGCATATCAATGAGCTCAACTGCCATTTCAATCGCCTCAGGGCACGTTTTAAGCTTCCTATTAAAAAGCATTGGAGACAGTGCATTCCAATGACGGAAAAAAAAAATTTCAAACGCAAATTGCGCAAAAGCTACAAATCCGATCGACACAAAAAATACTTAGCACACCTCTCATGGTCGCTTGCTTCGAAATGACACCTCAACGGAGTCTGTGCGTGTAGCGGTTCAGGCTGTATTAATTGCGGAAATCAACTTAATAATAATAACTAGATGTGTATTTCCTGAAGGAAGTACAGATAGTGGTTTGAAATGATGCCCGGGCTGCCCCTTTAAGAGAGACTTGCCTGCTGCCCCTGCAAGACTTTCAACTCAGGATCCGTTTTAACTGTGAGTGCCTCTCAGAGGCCACTTTGGCCTCAGGGTCTGATTTGGTGGGTGGGGCCCCTCGGGATCCGATTCCTTGGCCTGGGCTCCTCAGGGCTTGAATTGTTGGCGGGGATCTCTCAGGCTCTGATTTTGTGGGTGTGGCCCCTCAGGGTCCGATTTTGTGGGTGGGGCCCCTCAGGTTCCGATTTTGTGAGTGGGGCCCCTCAGGGTCTGATTTTGTGGCCGGGGCCCCTCAGGGTCTGATTTTGTGGCCGGATCCCCTCAGGGTCCGATTTTCTGGCCGTGGCCCCTCAGGGTCCGATTATGTGGGTTGGGCCCCTCAGGGTCCGATTTTGTGGCCAGGGCCCCTCAGGGTCCGATTTTGTGGCCGGGGCCCCTCAGGGTCCGATTTTGTGGCCGGGGCCCCTCAGGGTCTGATTTTGTGGTTGGGACCAATCAGGGTCCGATTTTGTGGTTGGGGCCCCTCAGGGTCAGATTTGGTGGGTTGGGCCCCTTAGGGTCTGATTTTGTGGGCGGAGACCCTCTGGGTCCGATTTGGTCGGCGGGGCCACTCTGGGTCCGATTTGGTTGGCGGGACCACACTGGGTCTGATTTAGTGGGCGGGGACCCACAGGGTCCGATTTGGTGGGCGGGGCCCCTCAGGGTCCGGTTTGGTGGGCGGGGCCTCTCTGGGTCCGATTTTTGTGGGCGGGGCCACTCGGTAAGATTTGGTGGGTGGGGCACTCTGGGTAAGATTTGGAGGCCGGGGTCGATGAGCTTCCGATTTGGAGGCCGAGGTCAAAGAGCCTCCGATTTGGAGGCCGGGGTGGCTCAGCCTCCGATTTGGAGGCCGGGGTGGCTCAGCCTCCGATTTGGAGGCCGGGGTGCCTCAGCCTCCGATTTGGAGGCCGGGGTGGCTCAGCCTCCGATTTGGAGGCCGGGGTCGATCAGCCTCCGATTTGGAGGCCGGGGTGGCTCAGCCTCCGATTTGGAGGCCGGGGTGGCTCAGCCTCCGATTTGGAGGCCGGGGTGGCTCAGCCTCCGATTTGGAGGCCGGGGTGGCTCAGCCTCCGATTTGGAGGCCGGGGTGGCTCAGCCTCCGATTTGGAGGCCGGGGTGGCTCAGCCTCCCATTTGGAGGCCGGGGTGGCTCAGCCTCCCATTTGGAGGCCGGGGTCGATCAGCCTCCCATTTGGAGGCCGGGGTGGCTCAGCCTCCCATTTGGAGGCCGGGGTGGCTCAGCCTCCCATTTGGAGGCCGGGGTGGCTCAGCCTCCCATTTGGAGGCCGGGGTGGCTCAGCCTCCCATTTGGAGGCCGGGGTGGCTCAGCCTCCCATTTGGAGGCCGGGGTGGCTCAGCCTCCCATTTGGAGGCCGGGGTCGATCAGCCTCCCATTTGGAGGCCGGGGTCGATCAGCCTCCCATTTGGAGGCCGGGGTCGATCAGCCTCCCATTTGGAGGCCGGGGTCGATCAGCCTCCCATTTGGAGGCCGGGGTCGATCAGCCTCCCATTTGGAGGCCGGGGTCGATCAGCCTCCCATTTGGAGGCCGGGGTCGATCAGCCTCCCATTTGGAGGCCGGGGTCGATCAGCCTCCCATTTGGAGGCCGGGGTCGATCAGCCTCCCATTTGGAGGCCGGGGTGGCTCAGCCTCCCATTTGGAGGCCGGGGTGGCTCAGCCTCCCATTTGGAGGCCGGGGTGGCTCAGCCTCCGATTTGGAGGCCGGGGTGGCTCAGCCTCCGATTTGGAGGCCGGGGTGGCTCAGCCTCCGATTTAGAGGCCGGGGTCGATCAGCCTCCCATTTGGAGCCTGTGGTCACTCAGCTTTCGATTTGGCGTGTTGGCCCTTTAAGACTCATTTCGGTGCGCCGGCCCTTTAACAGTCACTATTGCACTTCGGCCCTTTAAGAGCCAGTTTGGCTCACTGGGCTTCTAAATACACTTTGGTGGACATTCTCTCTCAGGGGCATGTGTCATGTGATGAAGCTAGATTTGCATTTGTGCTGTGGGTTTCGCTTTAAGAGCTGATATTATGTGGCAGAAGCTCTGTTCTGGAGATGTCATGTGACGTTCGTAGGCGTTGGCATAGTAACTGGTTCTGCCTGCGCATATCAATGAGCTCAACTGTCATTTCAATCGCCTCAGGGCACGTTTTGCCATTTCCCCATTCAAAAGCATTGGAGACAGTGCATTCCAATGACGGGAAAAAATATTTTCGAACGCAAATTGCGCAAAAACTACAAATCTGATCGACACGAAAAATACTTAGCACACCTCTCATGGGCGCTGGCTTCGAAACGACACCTCAACGGAGTCTGTGCGTGTAGCGGTTCGGGCCGCATTAATTGCGGAAATCAACTTAATAATAATAATAAGAAGAAGAAGAATAAGTTAGCAGCGTTCGGATTACAATATAGTGGTTTTTTCAAACCACTATAATAATAATAACTAGATGTGTATTTCCTGAAGGAAGTACAGATAGTGGTTTGAAATGCTGCCCAGGCTGCCCCTTTAAAAGAGACTTGCCTGCTGCACCTGAAAGACTTTCAACTCAGGATCCGTTTTAACTGTGGGTGCCTCTCAGGGGCCAGTTTGGCCTCAGGGTCAGATTTGGTGGGTGGGGCCCCTCAGGGTCTGATTTGGTGGCTGGGTCCCCTCAGGGGCTGATTTGGTGGGTGGGGCCCCTAAGGGTCCGATTTTGTGGCCGGGGCCCCTCAGGGTCTGATTTGGTGGTTGGGGCCCCTCGGGTCCAATCTTGTGGCCGGGGCCCCTCGGGTCCAATTTTGTGGGTGGGGCCCCTCAGGGTCCGATTTTGTGGCCGGGGCCCCTCAGGGTCCGATTTGGCGAGCGGGGCCCCTCAGGGTCCGATTTGGCGAGCGGGGCCCCTCAGGGTCCGATTTGGCGAGCGGGGCCCCTCGGGGTCCGATTTGGTGGGCGGGGCCCCTCGGGGTCCGATTTGGTGGGCGGGACAATCGGGGTCCGATTTGGTGGGCGGGGCCCCTCAGGGTCCGATTTTGTGGCCGGGTCCCCTCAGGGTCTGGATTTGTGGGTGGGGCCCCTCAGGGTCTGATTTTGTGGCCGGTGCCTCACAGGGTCCGATTTTGTGGTTGGGTCCCCTCAGGGTCCGATTTTGAGGCCGGAGCCTCTCAGGGTCCGATTTTGTGGTTGGGGCCCCTCAGGATGTGATTTTGTGGCCGGGGTCCCTCAGGGTCCGATTTTGTTGCCGGGGCCCCTGAGGGTCCAATTTTGTGGGTGGGGCCCCTCAGGGTCCGATTTTGTGGGTGGGGCCCCTCAGGATCCGATTTTGTGGTAGGGGCCCCTCAGGGTTCAATTTTGTAGGTGGGGTCCCTCAGGGTCCAATTTTGTGGCCGGGGCCCCTCAGGGTCCGATTTTGTGGCCGGGGCCCGTCAGGGTCCGATTTTGTGGTTGGGGCCCCTCAGGGTCCGATTTTGTGGGTAGGGCCCCTCACGGTCCGATTTTGTGGGTAGGGCCCCTCAGGGTCCGATTTTGTGAGTGGGGCCACTCAGGGTCCGATGTTGTGGCCGGATCCCCTCAGGGTCCGATTTTGTGGGTGGGGCCCCTCAGGGTCCAATTTTGTGGCCGGGGCCCCTCAGGGTCCAATTTTGTGGGTGGGGCCCCTTAGGATTTGATTTTGTGGGTGGGGCCCCTCAGGGTACAATTTGGTGGGCGGGGCCACTCTGGGTCCGATTTGGTGGGCGGGGCCACTCTGGGTCCGATTTGGTGAGCTGGGCCCCTCAGGGTCTGATTTGGTGGGCGGGATCTATCAGAGTCCGATTTGGTGGGCGGGGCCGTCAGGGTCCAATTTGGCTGGCGGGGACCCTCGGGGTCTGATTTGGTGGGCGGGGACCCTCAGGGTCCGATTTGGTGGGCGGGGCCCCTCAGGGTCCGATTTTGTGGCCGGGTCCCCTCAGGGTCTGGATTTGTGGGTGGGGCCCCTCAGGGTCCGATTTTGTGGCCGGTGCCTCACAGGGTCCGATTTTGTGGTTGGGGCCCCTCAGGGTCCGATTTTGCGGCCGGAGCCTCTCAGGGTCCGATTTTGTGGTTGGGGCCCCTCAGGATGTGATTTTGTGGCCGGGGTCCCTCAGGGTCCGATTTTGTTGCCGGGGCCTCTGAGGGTCCAATTTTGTGGGTGGGGCCCCTCAGGGTCCGATTTTGTGGGTGGGGCCCCTCAGGATCCGATTTTGTGGTAGGGGCCCCTCAGGGTTCAATTTTGTAGGTGGGGTCCCTCAGGGTCCAATTTTGTGGCCGGGGCCCCTCAGGGTCCGATTTTGTGGCCGGGGCCCGTCAGGGTCCGATTTTGTGGTTGGGGCCCCTCAGGGTCCGATTTTGTGAGTAGGGCCCCTCAGGGTCCGATTTTGTGGGTAGGGCCCCTCAGGGTCCGATTTTGTGAGTGGGGCCACTCAGGGTCCGATGTTGTGGCCGGATCCCCTCAGGGTCCGATTTTGTGGGTGGGGCCCCTCAGGGTCCAATTTTGTGGCCAGGGCCCCTCAGGGTCCAATTTTGTGGGTGGGGCCCCTTAGGATTTGATTTTGTGGGTGGGGCCCCTCAGGGTACAATTTGGTGGGCGGGGCCACTCTGGGTCCGATTTGGTGGGCGGGGCCACTCTGGGTCCGATTTGGTGAGCTGGGCCCCTCAGGGTCTGATTTGGTGGGCGGGATCTATCAGAGTCCGATTTGGTGGGCGGGGCCGTCAGGGTCCAATTTGGCTGGCGGGGACCCTCGGGGTCTGATTTGGTGGGCGGGGTCCCTCGGGGTCCGATTTGGTGGGCGGGGCCCCTCGGGGTCAGAATTGGTGGGCGGGGCCCCTCGGGGTCCGATTTGGTGGGTGGGGCCCCTCGGGGTCCGATTTTGTGGTTGGGGCCTTTCAGAATCCGATTTACTGGGCGGGGCCCCTCAGGGTCCCATTTGGTGGGCGGGGCCCCTCAGGGTCCCATTTGGTGGGCGGGGCCACTTTGGGTCCGATTTGGCGGACGGGGCCCTTTAGGGTCCAATTTGGTGGGCGGAGACACTGAGTCTGATTTTGTGGGTTGGGCCCCTCAGGGTCCGATTTTGTAGCCGGTGCCCCTCAGGGTCCGATTTTGTGGTTGGGGCCCCTCAGGGTCCGATTTTTTGGGCCGGGGCCCCTCAGGGTCCGATTTTGCGGGTGGAGCCCCTCAGGGTCCGATTTTGCGGGTGGAGCCCCTCAGGGTCCGATTTTGTGGCCGGGGCCCCTCAGGGTCCGATTTTGTGGCCGGGGCCCCTCAGGGTCCGATTTTGTGGCCGGGGCCCCTCAGGGACCGATTTTGAGGGTGGGGCCCCTCAGGGTCCAATTTTGTGGGTGGGGCCCCTCAGGGTCCAATTTTGTGGGTGGGGCCCCTCAGGGTCTGATTTTGTGGCCGGGGCCCCTTAGGGTCTGATTTTGTGACTGAGGCCCCTCAGGGTCCGATTTTGTAGCCGGTGCCTCTCAGGGTCCGATTTTGTGGTTGGGGCCCCTCAGGGTCAGATTTTTGGGGCCGGGGCCCCTCAGGGTCTGATTTTGCGGGTGGGGCCCCTCAGGGTCTGATTTTGTGGGTGGGGCCCCTCAGGGTCCAATTTTGCGGGTGGGGCCCCTCAAGGTCCGATTTTGTGGCCGGGGCCCCTTAGGGTCCGATTTTGCGGGTGGGGCCCCTCAGGGTCCGATTTTGTGGCCGGGGCCCCTCAGGGTCTGATTTTGTGGCCGGGGCCCCTCAGGGTCCGATTTTGTGGCCGGGGCCCCTCAGGGTCCGATTTTGTGGCCGGGGCCCCTCAGGGTCCGATTTTGAGGGTGGGGCCCCTCGGACCGATTTTGAGGGTGGGGCCCCTCAGGGTCTGATTTTGAGGGTGGGGCCCCTCAAGGTCCGATTTTGTGGGTGGGGCCCCTCAGGGTCTGACTTTGTGGGTGGGGCCCCTCAGGGTCTGATTTTGTGGGTGGGGCCCCTCAGGGTCTGATTTTGTGGTTGGGGCCCCTCAGGGTCCGATTTTGTGGCTGGGGCCCCTCAGGGTCTGGATTTATGGGTGGGGCCCATCAGCATCCGATTTTGTGGCTGGGGCCCCTCAGGGTCTGATTTTGTGGGTGGGGCCCCTCAGGGTCTGATTTTGTGGGTGGGGCCCCTCAGGGTCTGATTTTGTGGGTGGGGCCCCTCAGGGTCTGATTTTGTGGGTGGGGCCCCTCAGGGTCCTATTTTGTGACTGGGACCCCTCTAGGTTCGATTTTGTGGCCGGGGTCTCTCAGGGTCCGATTTTGTGGTTGGGGCCCCAGGGTCTGATTTTGTGGCCGGGCCCACTCAGGATCCGATTTTGTGGGTGGGGCCCCTTAGGGTCTGATTTTGTGGGTGGAGCCCCCTGGGTCCATTTTGGTGGGCGGGGCCACTCTGGGTCCGATTTAGTGGGCGGTGCCCCTCATCGTCTGATTTGGTGGGCGGGGCCCCTCTGGGTCCGATTTGGTGGGCGGGGCCCCTCTGGGTCTGATTTGGTGGGCGGGGCCCCTCTGGGTCCGATTTGGTGGGAGGGGCCCCTCTGGGTCCGATTTGGTGGGCGGGGCCCTTCAGGGTCCGATTTGGTGGGCGGGGTCAATCTGGGTCCGATTTGGTGGGTGGGGCTCCTCGGGGTCCGATTTGGTGGGCGGGGCCCCTCAGGGTCCGATTTGATGGGCGGGGCCCCTCTGGGTCCGATTTGGTGGGCAGGGCCACTTTGGGTCCAATTTGATGGGCGGGGCCCTTCAGGGACCGATTTGGTGGGCGGGGTCACTCTGGGTCCGATTTGGTGGGCGGGGCTTCTCAGGGTCTGATTTGGTGGGCGGGGCTCCTCAGGGTCCGATTTGGTGGACGGGGCCCTTCAGAGTCCGATTTGGTGGACGGGGCCACTCGGAGTCTGATTTGGTGGGCGGGGCCCCTCAGGATCCGATTTGGTGGGCTGTGCTACTCTGGGTCTGATTTTTTGAGCGGGCCACACTGGGTCCGATTTGGAGGCCAGGGTGGCTCAGCCTCCGATTTGGAGGCCGGGGTGGTTCAGCCTACGATTTGGAGGCCGGGGTGGTTCAGCCTACGATTTGGAGGCCGGGGTCGCTCAGCTTTCAATTTGGCGCGCCGGCCCTTAAAGACTCATTTCGGTGCGCTGGCCCTTTAAGAATCACTGTGGCACGTCGGCCCTTTAAGAGCCAGGGTGGCTCACTGGGCTTCTAAATCCACTTTGTCGCACATTCTATCTCAGGGGCATGTGTCATGTGATGAAGCTAGATTTGCATTTGTGCTATGGGTTTCACTTTAAGAGCTGATATTATGTGGCACAAGCTCTGTCCTTGGGATGTCATGTGACGTTCGTAGGCGTTGGCATAGTAACTGGGTCTGCCTGCGCATATCAATGAGCTCAACTGCCATTTCAATCGCCTCAGGGCACGTTTTGCCATTACCCATTGAAAAGCATTGGAGACAGTGCATTCCAATGACGGGAAAAAAAAATTTCAAACGCAAATTGCGCAAAAACTACAAATCCGATCGACACGAAAAATACTTAGCACACCTCTCATGGATGCTGGCTTCGAAACGACACCTCAACGGCGTCTGTGCGTGTAGCGGTTCGGGTTGTATTAATTGCGGAAATCAACGTAATAGTAATAATAATAAGAAGAAGAACTAGATGTGTATTTCCTGAAGGAAGTACAGATAGTGGTTTGAAATGATGCCCGGGCTGCCCCTTTAAGAGAGACTTGCCTGCTGCCCCTGCAAGACTTTCAAATCAGAATTCGTTTTAACTGGGTGCCTCTCAGTGGCCACTTTGGACTCATGGTCCGATTTTGTGGGTTGAGCCCCTCAGGGTCCGATTTGGTAGGTGGGGCCACTCTGGGTCCGATTTGGTGGGTGTGGCCCCTCAGGGTCCGATTTGGTGTGCGGGGCCCCTTAGGGTCCGATTTGGTGGGCGGGGTCACTCTGGGTCCGATTGGGTGGGCGGTGCTCCTCAGGGTCCGATTTGGTGGGCGGGGCCACGCTGGGTCCGATTTGGAGGCCAGGGTGGATCAGCCTCCGATTTGGAGGTCGTGGTGGCTCAGCCTTCGATTTGGAGCCTGGGGTCACTCAGCTTTCGATTTGACGTGCCGGCCCTTTAAGACTCATTTCGGTGAGCTGGCCCTTTGAGAATCACTTTGGTGCGTCGGCCCTTTAAGAGCCAGTTTGGCTCACTGGGCTTCTAAATCCACTTTGGCGCACATTCTCTCTCAGGAGCATGCGTCATGTGATGAAGCTAGATTTGCATTTATGCTGTTGGTTTCGCTTTAAGAGCTGAAATTATCTGCCAGAAACGCTGTCCTAGAGAGGTCATGTGAAGTTCGTAGGCGTTGGCATAGTAACTGGGTGAGTCTGCGCATATCAATGAGCTTAACTGCCACCTCACGACTGTCCCATGTTTTCCCTATGGCAACATTTTCCCATTGAAATGCATTGAGGAAAATGTTTTTTCAAACGCAAATTGCGCAAAAACTCCAAATCCGATCTACATGAAAAATACTTAGCACACCACTCATGGACGCTGGCTTCGAAGCGTGGCCTCAACGGAGTCTTTGCGTGTAGCGGTTCGGGCCACATTAATTGCGGAAATCAACTGAATAGTAATAATAATACTAGATGTGTATTTCCTGAAGGAAGTACAGATAGTGGTTTGAAATGGTGCCCGGTCTGCCCCTTTAAGAGAGACTTGCCTGCTGCCCCTGCAAGACTTTCAACTCAGGATCCGTTTTAAATGTGGGTGCCTCTCAGGGGCCACTTTGGCCTCAGGGTCTGATTTGGTGGGTGGGGCCCCTCAGGATCCGATTCGGTGGCCTGGGCTCCTCAGGATTTGAATTAGTTGCCGGGATTCCTCAGGGTCCAATTTTGTGGGTGTGGCCCCTCAGGGTCGGATTTTGTGGGTGTTTGCCCCTCAGGGTCCGATTTTGTGGGTGGGTCCCCTCAGGGTCCGATTTTATGGGTGGGGACCCTCAGGGTCTGATTTTGTGGGTGGGGCCCCTCATGGTCTGATTTTGTGGGTGGGGCCCCTCAGGGTATGATTTTGTGTCCGGGGCCCCTCAGGGTCCGATTTTATGGCCGGGGCCCCTCAGGGTCTGATTTTATGGGCGGGGCCACTCTGGGTCCGTTTTGGTGGGCAGGGCCCCTCAGGGTCTGATATACTGGCCGGGGCCCTTCAGGGTCTGATTTTGTGTCAGGGGCCCCTCAGGGTCCGATTTTGTGGTTGGGACCCTAAGGGTCCGATTTTGTGGGTTGAGCCCCTCGGTCCGATTTTGTGGGTTGAGCCCCTCAGGGTCCGATTTTGTGTCAGGGGCCCCTCAGGGTCCGATTTTGTGGTTGGGGCCCCTCAGGGTCCGATTTGGTGGGCGGGGCCCCACAGAGTCCGATTTGGTGGGCGGGGTCCCGCAGGGTCCGATTTGGTGGGCGGGGCCACTCTGGGTCCGATTTGGTGGGCAGGGCACTCTGGGTAAGATTTGGAGGCCTGGGTGGCTCAGCCTCCGATTTGGAGGCCGGGGTGGCTCAGCCTCCGATTTGGAGGCCGGGGTGGCTCAGCCTCCGATTTGGAGGCCGGGGTGGCTCAGCCTCCGATTTGGAGGCCGGGGTGGCTCAGCCTCCGATTTGGAGACCGGGGTCGATCAGCCTCCGATTTGGAGGCCGGGGTCGACCAGCCTCCGACTTGGAGGCCGGGGTGGCTCGGCCTCCGATTTGAGGGGCCCCGGCCACAAAATCGGACCCTGAGAGGCCCCACCCACAAAATCAGACCCTGAGGCCAAAGTGGCCCCGAAGAGGCACTCACAGTTAAAACAGATCCTGAGTTGAAAGTCTAGCAGGGGCAGCAGGCAAGTCTCTCTTAAAAGGGCAGCCCGGGGACCATTTCAAACCACTATCTGTACTTCCTTCAGGAAATACACATCTAGTTCTTCTTCTTATTATAGTGGTTTGAAAAAACCACTATATTGTAATCCGAACGCTGCTAACTTATTATAGTGGTTTGAAAAAACCACTATATTGTAATCCGAACGCTGCTAACTTGTTCTTCTTCTTCTTATTATTATTATTATTAAGTTGATTTCCGCAATTAATGCGGCCCGAACCGCTACACGCACAGACTCCGTTGAGGTGTCGTTTCGAAGCCAGCGTCCATGAGAGGTGTGCTAAGTATTTTTCGTGTCGATCGGATTTGTAGTTTTTGCGCAATTTGCGTTTGAAAATTTTTTTTCCCGTCATTGGAATGCACTGTCTCCAATGCTTTTCAATAGGAAATGGCAAAACGTGCCCTGAGGCGATTGAAATGACAGTTGAGCTCATTGATATGCGCAGGCAGACCCAGTTACTATGCCAACGCCTACGAACTTCACTTGAACCCCAGCACAGAGCCTCTGCCACATAATATCAGCTCTTAAAGCGAAACCCACAGCACAAATGCAAATCTAGCTTCATCACATGACACATGCCCCTGAGAGAGAATGTGTGCGCCAAAGTGGATTTAAAAGAAGCCCAGTGAGCCAAACTAGCTCTTAAAGGGCCAACACGCCAAAGTGATTGTTAAAGGGCCAGCGCACTCAAATGAGTCTTAAAGGGCCGACACACCAAATCGGAGACTGAGCCACCCCGGCCTCCAAATCAGAGGCTGAGCCACCCCGGCCTCCAAATCGGAGGCTGAGCCACCCCGGCCTCCAAGTCGGAGGCTGGGCCACCCCGGCCTCCAAGTCGGACGCTGAGCCACCCCGACCTCCAAATCGGAGGCTGATCCACCCCGGCCTCCAAATCGGAGGCTGATCCACCCCGGCCTCCAAATCGGAGGCTGATCCACCCCGGCCTCCAAATCGGAGGCTGATCCACCCCGGCCTCCAAATCGGAGGCTGATCCACCCCGGCCTCCAAATCGGAGGCTGATCCACCCCGGCCTCCAAATCGGAGGCTGAGCCACCCCGGCCTCCAAATCGGAGGCTGAGCCACCCCGGCCTCCAAATCGGAGGCTGAGCCACCCCGGCCTCCAAATCGGAGGCTGAGCCACCCCGGCCTCCAAATCGGAGGCTGAGCCACCCCGGCCTCCAAATCGGAGGCTGAGCCACCCCGGCCTCCAAATCGGAGGCTGAACGACCCCGGGCCTACAAATCGGAGGCTGAGCGACCCCGGCCGGGGTGGATCAGCCTCCGATTTGGAGGCCGGGGTGGATCAGCCTCCGATTTGGAGGCCGGGGTGGATCAGCCTCCGATTTGGAGGTCGGGGTGGCTCAGCGTCCGACTTGGAGGCCGGGGTGGCTCAGTCTCCGATTTGGTGTGTCGGCCCTTTAAGACTCATTTGAGTGCGCTGGCCCTTTAACAATCACTTTGGCGCGTTGGCCCTTTAAGAGCTAGTTTGGCTCACTGGGCTTCTTTTAAATCCACTTTGGCGCACACATTCTCTCTCAGGGGCATGTGTCATGTGATGAAGCTAGATTTGCATTTGTGCTGTGGGTTTCGCTTTAAGAGCTGATATTATGTGGCAGAGGCTCTGTGCTGGGGTTCAAGTGAAGTTCGTAGGCGTTGGCATAGTAACTGGGTCTGCCTGCGCATATCAATGAGCTCAACTGTCATTTCAATCGCCTCAGGGCACGTTTTGCCATTTCCTATTGAAAAGCATTGGAGACAGTGCATTCCAATGACGGGAAAAAAAATTTTCAAACGCAAATTGCGCAAAAACTACAAATCCGATCGACACGAAAAATACTTAGCACACCTCTCATGGACGCTGGCTTCTAAACGACACCTCAACGTAGTCTGTGCGTGTAGCGGTTCGGGCCGCATTAATTGCGGAAATCAACTTAATAATAATAATAATAAGAAGAAGAAGAATAAGTTAGCAGCGTTCGGATTACAATATAGTGGTTTTTTCGAACCACTATAATAAGTTAGCAGCGTTCGGATTACAATATAGTGGTTTTTTCAAACCACTATAATAAGAAGAAGAACTAGATGTGTATTTCCTGAAGGAAGTACAGATAGTGGTTTGAAATGGTCCCCGGGCTGCCCTTTTAAGAGAGACTTGCCTGCTGCCCCTGCTAGACTTTCAACTCAGGATCTGTTTTAACTGTGAGTGCCTCTTCGGGGCCACTTTGGCCTCAGGGTCTGATTTTGTGGGTGGGGCCTCTCAGGGTCCGATTTTGTGGCCGGGGCCCCTCAGGGTCCAATTTTGTGGGTGGGGCCCTTCAGGGCCCGATTTTGTAGCCGGGGCTCATCAGGGTCCGATTTCGTGGTTGGGGCCCCTCAGGGCCCAATTTTGTGGGTGGGGCCACTCTGGGTCCGATTTGGTGGGTGGGGTCACTCTGGGTCCGATTTGGTGGGTGGGGCCACTCTGGGTCCGTTTTGTTGGGTGGGGCCACTCTGGGTCCGTTTTGGTGGGCAGGGCCCCTCAGGGTCTGATATACTGGCCGGGGCCCTTCAGGGTCTGATTTTGTGTCAGGGGCCCCTCAGGGTCCGATTTTGTGGTTGGGACCCTAAGGGTCTGATTTTGTGGGTTGAGCCCCTCGGTCCGATTTTGTGGGTTGAGCCCCTCAGGGTTCGATTTTGTGTCAGGGGCCCCTCAGGGTCCGATTTTGTGGTTGGGGCCCCTCAGGGTCCGATTTGGTGGGCGGGGCCCCACAGAGTCCGATTTGGTGGGCGGGGTCCCGCAGGGTCCGATTTGGTGGGCGGGGCCACTCTGGGTCCGATTTGGTGGGCGGGGCACTCTGGGCAAGATTTGGAGGCCTGGGTGGCTCAGCCTCCGATTTGGAGGCCGGGGTGGCTCAGCCTCCGATTTGGAGGCCGGGGTGGCTCAGCCTCCGATTTGGAGGCCGGGGTGGCTCAGCCTCCGATTTGGAGGCCGGGGTGCCTCAGCCTCCGATTTGGAGGCCGGGGTGGCTCAGCCTCCGATTTGGAGGCCGGGGTGGCTCAGCCTCCGATTTGGAGGCCGGGGTGGCTCAGCCTCCGATTTGGAGGCCGGGGTGGCTCAGCCTCCGATTTGGAGGCCGGGGTGGCTCAGCCTCCGATTTGGAGGCCGGGGTGGCTCAGCCTCCGATTTGGAGGCCGGGGTGGCTCAGCCTCCGATTTGGAGGCCGGGGTGGCTCAGCCTCCGATTTGGAGGCCGGGGTGGCTCAGCCTCCGATTTGGAGGCCGGGGTCGACCAGCCTCCGACTTGGAGGCCGGGGTGGCTCGGCCTCCGATTTGGAGGCCGGGGTGGCTCAGCCTCCGATTTGGAGGCTGGGGTGGCTCAGCCTCCGATTTGGAGGCCGGGGTGGCTCAGCCTCCGATTTGGAGGCCGGGGTCGACCAGCCTCCGACTTGGAGGCCGGGGTGGCTCGGCCTCCGATTTGGAGGCCGGGGTGGCTCAGCCTCCGATTTGGGGGCCGGGGTGGCTCAGCCTCTGATTTGGAGGCCAGGTTCGACCAGCCTCCGATTTGGAGGATGGGGTCGACCAGCCTCCGATTTGGAGGACGGGGTCGATCAGCCTCCGATTTGGAGGACGGGGTCGATCAGCCTCCGATTTGGAGGACGGTTTGGCTCAGCCTCCGATTTGGAGGCCGGGGTGGCTCAGCCTCCGATTTGGAGGACGGTGTCGATCAGCCTCCGATTTGGAGGACGGTTTGGCTCAGCCTCCGATTTGGAGGCCGGGGTGGCTCAGCCTCCGATTTGGAGGCCGGGGTGGCTCAGCCTCCGATTTGGAGGCCGGGGTGGCTCAGCCTCCGATTTGGGGGCCGGGGTGGCTCAGCCTCCGATTTGGAGGCCAGGGTGGCTCAGCCTCTGATTTGGAGGCCGGGTTCGACCAGCCTCCGATTTGGAGGACGGGGTCGATCAGCCTCCGATTTGGAGGACGGTTTGGCTCAGCCTCCGATTTGGAGGCCGGGGTGGCTCAGCCTCCGATTTGGAGGACGGTGTCGATCAGCCTCCGATTTGGAGGACGGTTTGGCTCAGCCTCCGATTTGGAGGCCGGGGTGGCTCAGCCTCCGATTAGGAGGCCGGGGTGGCTCAGCCTCCGATTTGGAGGCCGGGGTAGCTCAGCCTCCGATTTGGAGGCCGGGGTGGCTCAGCCTCCGATTTGGAGGCCGGGGTGGCTCAGCCTCCGATTTGGAGGCCGGGGCCGACCAGCCTCCGATTTGGAGGCCGGGATGGCTCAGCCTCCGATTTGGAGGCCGGGGTGGCTCAGCCTCCGATTTGGAGGCCGGGGTTGCTCAGCGTCCGATTTGGGGGCCGGGTGGCTCAGCCTCTGATTTGGAGGCCGGGTTCTACCAGCCTCCGATTTGGAGCCTGGGGTCACTCAGCTTTCGATTTGGTGCGCCGGCCCTTTAAGAATCCCTTTGGCGCGTCGGCCCTTTAAGAGCCAATTTGGCGCACTGGGCTTCTAAATCCACTTTGGTGCACATTCTCTCTCAGGGGCATGTGTCATGTGATGAAGCTGCACCATGTCTTCCTATGGCAAAATTTTCCTATTGAAATACATTGAGACAATGCATTCCAATGATGGGGAAAAAAATTTTCAAACGCAAATTGCGCAAAAACTACAAATGCGATCGACACGAAAAATACTTAGCATACCACTCGTGGATGCTGGCTTCGAAATGACACCTCAGCGGAGTCTGTGCGTGTAGTGGTTCGGGCAGCATTAATTGCGGAAAATCAACTGAATAATAATAATAATACTAGATGCGTATTTCCTGAAGGAAGTACAGATAGTGGTTTGAAATGCTGCCCAGGCTGCCCCTTTAAGAGAGACTTGCCTGCTGCACCTGCAAGGCTTTCAACTCAGGATCCGTTTTAACTGTGGGTGCCTCTCAGGGGCCACTTTGGCCTCAGGGTCCGATTTTGTGGGTGGGGCCCTCAGGGTCCGATTTGGTGGGTGGGGCCCCTCAGGGTCCGATTTGGTGGCCGGGTCCCCTCAGGGGCTGATTTGGTGGGTGGGGCCCCTAAGGGTCCGATTTTGTGGCCGGGGCCCCTCAGGGTCTGATTTGGTGGTTGGGGACCCTGAGGGTCCAATCTTGTGGCCGGGGCTTCTCAGGGTCTGATTTTGTGGGTGGGGCCACTCAGGGTCCGATTTTGTGGCCGGGGCCCCTCAGGGTCCGATTTGGTGGGTGGGGCCCCTCAGGGTCCGATTTGGTGAGCGGGGCACCTCAGGGTCCGATTTGGTGAGCAGGGCCCCTCAGGGTCCGATTTGGTGAGCGGGGCCCCTCAGGGTCTGATTTGGTGGGCGGGATCTATTAGAGTCCGATTTGGTGGGTGGGGCCCCCCAGGGTCCAATTTGGTGGGCGGGGACCCTCGGGGTCCGATTTGGTGGGCGGGATCCCTCGGGGTCCGATTTGGTGGGTGGGGCCCCTCGGGGTCCAATTTGGTGAGCGGGGACCCTCTGGGTCCGATTTGGTGGGTGGGGCCCCTCGGGGTCCGATTTGGTGAGCGGGGCCACTCTAGGTCTGATTTGGTAGGCGGGCCACTCTGGGTCCCATTTTGGCGGGCGGGGCCCCTCAGAGTTCAATTTGGTCAGCGGGGCCCCTCAGGGTCCGATTTTGTGGTTGGGGCCTTTCAGAATCTGATTTAGTGGGCGGGGCCCCTCAGGGTCCGATTTGGTGGGCGGGGCCCCTCAGGGTCCGATTTTGTGGCCGGGTCCCCTCAGGGTCTGGATTTGTGGGTGGGGACCCTCAGGGTCCGATTTTGTGGGTGGGGCCCCTCAGAGTCCGATTTTGTGGCTGGGGCCCCTCAGGGTCTGATTTTGTGGCTGGGGCCCCTCAGGGTCCGATTTTGAGGGTGGTGCCCCTCAGGGTCCGATTTTGAGGGTGGGGCCCCTCAGGGTCTAATTTGGTGGGCGGGGCCCCTCAGGGTCTGATTTTGTGGGTTGGGCCCCTCAGGGTCCGATTTTGTGGCCGGGGCCCCTCAGGGTCCGATTTTGTGTCCGGGGCCCCTTAGGGTCCGATTTTGTGGCCGGTGCCTCTCAGGGTCCGATTTTGTGGTTGGGGCCCCTTAGGGTCCGATTTTGCGGCCGGAGCCTCTCAGGGTCTGATTTTGTGGTTGGGGCCCTTCAGGATCTGATTTTGTGGACGGGGGCCCCTCTAGGTTCGATTTTGTGGCCGGGGTCTCTCGGGGTCCGATTTTGTGGTTGGGGCCCCTCAGGGTCTGATTTTGTGGCCAGGCCCACTCAGGGTCCGATTTTGTGGGTGGGGCCCCTTAGGGTCTGATTTGGTGGGCGGGGCTCCTCGGGGTCCGATTTGGTGGGCGGGGTCAATCTGGGTCCGATTTGGTGGACGGGGCTCCTCAGGATCCGATTTGGTGGGCGGGGCCCCTCAGGGTCCGATTTGGTGGGCGGGGCCCCTCAGGGTCCGATTTGATGGGCGGGGCCCTTCAGGGTCTGATTTGGTGGGCGGGGTCACTCTGGGTCCGATTTGGTGGGCGGAGCTTCTCAGGGTCTGATTTGGTGGGCGGGGCTCCTCAGGGTCCGATTTGGTGGACGGGGCCCTTCAGGGTCCGATTTGGTGGGCGGGGCCACTCAGGATCCGATTTGGTGGGCTGTGCTACCCTGGCTCTGATTTTTTGAGCGGGGCCACACTGGGTCCGATTTGGAGGCCGGGGTGGCTCAGCCTCCGATTTGGAGGTCGGGGTGGCTCAGCCTCCGATTTGGAGGCCGGGGTCACTCAGCTTTCGATTTGGCGCGCCGGCCCTTTAAGACTCCTTTCGGTGCGCTGGCCCTTTAAGAGCCAGGGTGGCTCACTGGGCTTCTAAATCCACTTTGTCGCACATTCTCTCTCAGGGGCATGTGTCATGTGATGAAGCTAGATTTGCATTTGTGCTGTGGGTTTCACTTTAAGAGCTGATATTATGTGGCAGAAGCTCTGTCCTTGGGATGTCATGTGACGTTCATAGGCGTTGGCATAGTAACTGGGTCTGCCTGCGCATATCAATGAGCTCAACTGCCATTTCAATCGCCTCAGGGCACGTTTTGCCATAACCCATTGAAAAGCATTGGAGACAGTGCATTCCAATGACGGGAAAAAAAATTTCAAACGCAAATTGCGCAAAAACTACAAATCCGATCGACATGAAAAATACTTAGCACACCTCTCGTGGACGCTGGCTTCGAAACAACACCTCAATGGCGTCTGTGCGTGTAGCGGTTCGGGCTGTATTAATTGCGGAAATCAACTTAATAATAATAAGAAGAAGAAGAATAAGTTAGCAGCGTTCGGATTACAATATAGTGGTTTTTTCAAACCACTATAATAATAAGAAGAAGAAGAACTAGATGTGTATTTCCTGAAGGAAGTACAGATAGTGGTTTGAAATGGTGCCTGGGCTGCCCCTTTAAGAGAGACTTGGCTGCTGCCCCTGCAAGACTTTCAACTCAGGATCCGTCTTAAATGTGGGTGCCTCTCAGGGGCCACTTTGGCCTCAAGGTCTGATTTGGTGGGTGGGGCCCCTCAGGATCCGATTCGGTGGCCTGGGCTCCTCAGGATTTGAATTAGTGGCCGAGATTCCTCAGGGTCCAATTTTGTGGGTGGGGCCCCTCAGGGTCTGATTTTGTGGGAGTGGACTCTCAGGGTCTGATTTTGAGGGTGTGGCCCCTCAGGGTCCGATTTTGTGGGTGGGTCCCCTCAGGGTCCGATTTTATGGGTGGGTCCCCTCAGGGTCTGATTTTGTTTGTGGGGCCCCTCATGGTCTGATTTTGTGGGTGGGGCCCCCTCAGGGTCCGATTTTGTGGCCGGGGCCCCTCAGGGTCCAATTTTATGGTCGGGGCCCCTCAGGGTCTGATTTTGAGGGCGGGGCCCTCAGGGTCCAATTTTGTGGGCGGGCCCCTGAGGGTCCGATTTGGTGGGCGGGGCCCCTCAGGGTCCAATTTTGTGGGTGGGGCCCCTCTGGGTCCAATTTTGTGGCCGGGGTCTCTCGGGGTCCGATTTTGTGGCCGGGGCCCCTCAGGGTCCGATTTTGTGGTTGGGGCCCCTCAGGGTCCGGTTTTGTGGTTGGGGCCCCTCAGGGTCCGGTTTTGTGGTTGGGGGCCCTCAGGGTCCGATTTTGTGGCCGGGGCCCCTCAGGGTCTGATTTTGTGGTTGGGGCCCCTCAGGGTCCGATTTTGTGGCCGGCACCCCTCAGGGTCCAATTTCGTGTCCGGGGCCCCTCAAGGTCCGATTTTGTGGCTGGGGCCCCTCAGGGTCCGATTTTGTGGCCGGGGCCCCTCAGGGTCCGATTTTGTGTTTGGGCCGCTCAGGGTCCGATTTTGTGGCTGGGGCCCCTCGGGTTCCGATTTTGTGGCTGGGGCCCCTCAGGGTCCGATTTTGTGGTTGGGGCCCCTCGGGGTCCGATTTTGTGGCTGGGGCCCACCAGGGTCCGATTTTGTTGGTTGGGCCCCTCAGGATCCGATTTTGAGGGTGGGGCCCCTCAGGGTCTGATTTTGTGGCCGGGGCCCCTCAGGGTCCGATTTTGTGGTTGGGGCCCCTCAGGGTCTGATTTGGTGGCCGGGTCTACTCAGGGTCCGATTTTGAGGGCGGGGCCCCTCAGGGTCCGATTTTGTGGGCGGGGCCCCTCAGGGTCCGATTTTGTGGGCGGGGCCCCTCAGGGTCCAATTTTGTGGGCGGGGCCCCCAGGGTCCAATTTTGTGGGCGGGGCCCCTCTGGGTTCGATTTTGTGTCCGGGGTCTCTCAGGGTCTGATTTTGTGGCCGGGGCCCCTCAGGGTCCGATTTTGTGGTTGGCGCCCCTCAGGGTCCGATTTTTCTGATTGGGGGCCCTCAGGGTCCGATTTGGTGGGTGGGGCCCCTCAGAGTCCGATTTGGTTGGCGGGGCCCCTCAGGGTCCGATTTGGTGGGCGGGGCCCCTCAGGGTCCGATTTTGAGGGCGGGGCCCCTCAGGGTCCGATTTTGAGGGTGGGGCCCCTGAGGGTCCGATTTGGTGGGTGGGGCCCCTCTGGGTTCGATTTTGTGGCCGGGGTCACTAAGGGTCCGATTTTGTGGCCGGGGCCCCTCAGGGTCCGATTTTGTGGTTGGGGCCCCTCAGGGTCCGATTTTGTGGTTGGGGCCCCTCAGGGTCCGGTTTATTGGTTGGGGGCCCTCAGGGTCCGATTTTGTGGCCGGGGCCCCTCAGGGTCTGATTTCGTGGTTGGGGCCCTTCAGGGTCCGATTTTGTGGCAAGCACCCCTCAGTGTCCGATTTCATGGCCGGGGCCCCTCAGAGTCCGATTTTGTGGCGGGGGCCCCTCAGGGTCCGATTTTGTGGCTGGGGCCCCTCAGGGTCAGATTTTGTGGATGGGCCGCTCAGGGTCCGATTTTGTGGCCGGGGCCCTTCAGGTTCCGATTTTGTGGCCGGGGCCCCTCAGGGTCCGATTTTGTGGGTGGGGCCCCTCAGGGTCCGATTTTGTGGCCGGGGCCCCTCAGGGTCCGATTTTGTGGTTGGGGCCCCTCAGGGTCTGATTTTGTGGCCGGGTCTACTCAGGTCCGATTTTGTGGGTGGGGCCCCTTAGGGTCTGATTTTGTGGGTGGAGCCCCCTGGGTCCATTTTGGTGGGCAGGGCCACTCTGGGTCCGATTTGGTGGGTGGGGCCCCTCAGGGTCTAATTTGTTGGGCGGGGCCCCTCGGGGTCTGATTTGGTGGGCGGGGCTCCTCAGGGTCCGATTTGGTGGGCGTGGCCTCTCTTGGTCCGATTTAGTGGGCAGTGCCCCTCAGGGTCCGATTTGGTGGGCGGGGAACCTCAGGGTCCGATTTGGTGGGCGGGGCACCTCTGCTTCCGATTTGGTGGGCGTGGCCCTTCATGGTCCGATTTGGTGGGCGGGGCCCCTCTGCTTCCGATTTGGTGGGCGGGGCCCCTCAGGGTCCGATTTGGTGGGCGGGGCCCCTCTGCTTCCGATTTGGTGGGCAGGGCGCTTCATGGTCCGATTTGGTGGGCGGGTTCACTCTGGGTCCGATTTGGTGGACGGAGCTCCTCAGGGTCCGATTTGGTGGGCAGGGCCCCTCTGGGTCCGATTTGGTGGGCGGGGCCCTTCAGGGTCCGATTTGGTGGGTGGGGCCACTCTGAGTCTGATTTGGTGGGCGGGGGCCCTCAGTGTCCGATTTGGTGGGCTGTGCCACTCTGGGTCCGTTTTTGGTGGGCGGGGCCACTCTGGGTCCGATATCGAGGCCAGGGTGGCTCAGCCTCCGATTTTAAGGCCGGGGTGGCTCAGCCTCCGATTTGGAGCCTGGGGTCACTCAGCTTTCGATTTGGCGCGTCGGCCCTTTAAGACTCATTTCGGTGCACCGGCCCTTTAAGAATCACTTTGGCGCTTCGGCCCTTTAAGAGCCAGTTTGGCTCACTGGGCTTCTAAATACACTTTGGCGCACATTCTCTCTCAGGGGCATGTGTCATGTGATGAAGCTAGATTTGCATTTGTCCCGTGGGTTTCGCTTTAAGAGCTGATATTATGTGGCAGAAGCTCTGTTCTGGAGATGTCATGTGACGTTCGTAGCCGTTGGCATAGTAACTTCAATCGCCTCAGGGCACGTTTTGTCATTTCCCCATTCAAATGCATTGAGACAATTCATTCCAATGACGGGAAAAAAAAATTTCTAACGCAAATTGCGCAAAAACTACGAATCCGATCGACACGAAAAATACTTAGCACACATCTCATGGACGCTGGCTTCGAAACGACACCTCAACGGCGTCTGTGCGTGTAGCGGTTCGGGCCGCATTAATTGCGGAAATCAACTGGAAAATAATAAGAAGAATAAGTTCCGCAATTAATACAGCCCGAACCGCTACACGCACAGACTCCGTTGAGGTGTCGTTTCGAAGCCAGCGTCCATGAGAGGTGTGCTAAGTATTTTTCGTGTCGATCAGATTTGTAGTTTTTGCGCAATTTGCGTTTGAAATTTTTTTTTCCCGTCATTGGAATGCACTGTCTCAATGCATTTGAATGGGGAAATTTTGCTATAGACAAAACATGCCCTGAGGCGATTGAAATGGCAGTTAAGCTCATTGATATGCGCAGGCAGACCCAGTTACTATGCCAACGCCTACGAACGTCACATGACCTCTCCAAGACAGAGCTTCTGCCACATAATATCAGCTCTTAAAGCAAAACCCACAGCACAAATGCAAATCTAGCTTCATCACATGACGTATGCCCCTGAGAGAGAATGTGCGCCAAAGTGGATTTAGAAGCCCAGTGAGCCACCCTGGCTCTTAAAGGGCCGACGCGCCAAAGTGATTCTTAAAGAGCCGGCGCACCAAAATGAGTCTTAAAGGGCCGGTGCGCCAAATCGAAAGCTGAGTGACCCAAGGCTCCAAATCGGAGGCTGATAGACCCGGCCTACAAAAAGGAGGCTGAGCCACCCTGGCATCCAAATTGGACCCAGATTTGCCCCGCCCACCAGAGTGGCCCCGCCCACCAAATCAGACACAGAGTGTCCCCACCCACCAAATTGGACCCTGAGGGGCCCCGGCCACAAAATCGGACCCTGAGGGGCCCCACCCACAAAATCGGACCCTGAGGGGATCCGGCCAAAAAATCAGACCCTGAGGGGACCTGGCCACAACATCGGACCCTGAGGGGCCCCACTCACAAAATCAGACCCTGAGGGGCCCCACCCACAAAATCGGACCCTGAGGGGCCCCAACCACAAAATTGGACTCTGAGAGGCACCGGCTACAAAATCGGACCCTGAGGGGCCCCGGACACAAAATCGGACCCTGAGGGGCCCCGGCCACAATATCGGACCCTGAGGGGCCCAACCCACAAAATCAGACTCGGTGTCCCCGCCCACCAAATCAGACCCAGAGTGGCCCCGCCCACAAAATCAGACCCTGAGGGGCCGCGGCCACAAAATCGGACCCTGATGGGCCCCAGTCACAAAATTGGACCCTGATAGGCCCCGGCCACAAAATCGGACCCTGAGGGGCCCCAACCACAAAATCGGACCCTGAGAGGCCCCGACCACCAAATTGGACCCAGAGTGTTCCCGCCCACCAAATTGGACCCAGAGGGGCCCCACCCACAAAATCGGACCCTGAGTAGACCCGGCCATAAAATCAGACCCTGAGGGGCCCCAATCACAAAATCTGACCCTGAGGGGCCCCGGCCACAAAATCGGACCCTGAAGGGCCCCGGCCACAAAATCGGACCCTGAGCGGCCCATCCACAAAATCGGACCCTGAGGGGCCCCAGCCACAAAATCGGACCATGAGGGGCCCCGGTCACGAAATCAGACCCTGAGGGGCCCCGGCCACGAAATCGGACACTGAGGGGCGCTGGCCGCAAAATCGGACCCCGAGGGGCCCCAACCACGAAATCAGACCCTGAGGGTCCCCGGACACAAAATCGGACCCTGAGGGCCCCCAACCACAAAATCGGACCCTGAGGGGCCCCAACCACAAAATCGGACCCTGAAGGGCCCCAACCACAAAATCGGACCCTGAGGGGCCCCGGCCACAAAATTGGACCCTGAGTGGCCCCGCCCACCAAATCGGACCCTCAGGGGCCCCGCCCACCAAATCGGACCCTGAGGGGCCTCGCCCTCAAAATCGGACCCTGAGAGGCTCCGCCCACCAAATCGGACCCTGAGGGGCCCCGCCAACCAAATCGGACTCTGAGGGGCCCCATCCACAAAATCGGACCCTGAGGGCCCCCAACCACAAAATCGGACCCTGAGGGGCCCCAACCACAAAATCGGACCCTGAAGGGCCCCAACCACAAAATCGGACCCTGAGGGGCCCCGGCCACAAAATTGGACCCTGAGTGGCCCCGCCCACCAAATCGGACCCTCAGGGGCCCCGCCCACCAAATCGGACCCTGAGGGGCCTCGCCCTCAAAATCGGACCCTGAGAGGCTCCGCCCACCAAATCGGACCCTGAGGGGCCCCGCCCACAAAATCGGACCCTGAGGGGCCCCTCTCTCAAAATCAGACCCTGAGTAGACCCGGCCACAAAATCAGACCCTGAGGGGCCCCAACCAAAAAATCGGACCCTGTGGGGCCCCGGCCACAAAATCGGACCATGAGGGGCCCCACCCTCAAAATCGGATCCTGAGGGGCCCAACCAACAAAATGGGACCCTGAGGGGCCCCACCCACAAAATCGGACCCTGAGGGGTCCCGGCCACAAAATCGGACCCTGAGGGGCCCCGGCCACGAAATCGGACCCTGAGGGGCCCCGGCCACAAAATCGGACCCTGAGGGGCGCAGGCCACAAAATCGGACCCTGAGGGGCCCCAACCACAAAATCGGACCCTGATGGCCCCCAACCACAAAATCGGACCCTGAGGGACCCCAACCACAAAATCGGACCCTGAGGGGCCCCAACCACAAAATCAGACCCTGAGGGGCCCCGCCCTCAAAATCGGACCCTGAGTAGACCCGGCCACAAAATCAGACCCTGAGGGGCCCCAACCACAAAATCGGACCCTGTGGGGCCCCGGCCACAAAATCGGAAAATGAGGGGCCCCACCCTCAAAATCGGATCCTGAGGGGCCCAACCAACAAAATGGGACCCTGAGGGGCCCCAGCCACAAAATCGGACCCTGAGGGGCCCCACCCACAAAATCGGACCCTGAGGCCATGTGCACACGATGCAGATTTGCAGCGTTTCCGCAGCAGATTTTACCGCGCAGAAACGTTGCATATCCGCATTGTGATGTACAGTAGCCTTAAAATCAATGGAAAAAAAAAAACGCTGTGCAGACACTGCAGATTTTTCCGCGCGGTTTTCCTGCGGTACAAAATCCGCAGCATGTTACTTCTTTTGTGCGGTTTTCTATCTCCCCTGTTACCAAATCCGCAGGGGGAAGACCGCAATGGAAAACCGCACAAAAACCGCCTGAAAACCGCGTGAAAAATGGAAGAAATCCGCAGGAAAAATGCAGGTCATTTGACCTGCGGTTTTCTTCCATTCTGCACGGAAAAATCCGCAGGGCTCAAAACTCCGTCTGCACTCAGCCTTAGGGGTCCCGGCCACAAAATCGGACCCTGTGGGGCCCCAGCCACGAAATCGGACCATGAGGGGCGCTGGCCACAAAATCGGACCCTGAGGGGCCCCAGCCACAAAATCGGACCCTGAGGGGCCCCGGCCACAAAATCGGACCCTGAGGGGCCCCGGCCACAAAATCGGACCATGAGGGGCCCCAACCACAAAACCGGACCCTGAGGGACCCCAATCACAAAATCTGACCCTGAGGGACCCCAACCACAAAATCGGACCCTGAGGGGCCCCAACCACAAAATCGGACCCTGAGGGGCCCCGGCCACAAAATCGGACCCTGAGAGACCCCGGCCACAAAATCAAACCCAGAGGGGCCCCACCCACAAAATTGGACCCTGAGGGGCCCCGCCCTCAAAATCGGACCCTGAGAGGCCCCGCCCACCAAATCGGACCCTGAGGGGCCCCACCAACCAAATCGGACTCTGAGGGTCCCCACCCACAAAATCAGACCCTGAGGGCCCCAATCACAAAATCAGACCCCGAGGGGCCCCAACCACAAAATCGGACCCTGAGGGGCCCCGGCCACAAAATCGGACACTGAGGGGCCCCACCCTCAAAATCGGATCCTGAGGGGCCCAACCAACAAAATCGGACCCTGAGGGGCCCCAGCCACAAAATCGGACCCTGAGGGGCCCCAGCCACAAAATCGGACCCTGAGGGGCCCCAGCCACAAAATCGGACCCTGAGGGACCCCAGCCACAAAATCGGACCCTGAGGGGCCCCAACCACAAAACCGGACCCTGAGGGGCCCCAACCACAAAATCGGACCCTGAGGGGCCCCGACCACAAAATTGGACCCTGAGAGACCCCGGCCACAAAATCGAACCCAGAGGGGCCCCACCAAGAAAATTGGACCCTGAAGGGCCCCACCCACAAAATTGGACCCTGAGGGGCCCCGCCCTCAAAATCGGACCCTTAGAGGCCCCGCCCACCAAATCGGACCCTGAGTAGACCCGGCCACAAAATCAGACCCTGAGGGGCCCCGACCGCAAAATCGGACCCTGAGGGGCCCCGGCCACAAAATCGGACCCTGAGGGGCCCCAGCCACAAAATCGGACCCTGAGGGGTCCCAGCCACAAAATCGGACCCTGAGGGGTCCCAGCCACAAAATCGGACCCTGAGGGGCCCCACCCACAAAATCAGACCCTGAGGGGCTCCGGCCATAAAATCAGACCCTGAGGGGCCCCGGCCACAAAATCGGACCCTGAGGGGCCCCGGCCACAAAATCGGACCCTGAGAGACCCCAGCCACAAAATCGAACCCAGAGGGGCCCCACCCACAAAATTGGACCCTGAAGGGCCCTGCCCACAAAATTGGACCCTGAGGGGCCCCGCCCTCAAAATTGGACCCTGAGGGGCCCCAACCACAAAATCGGACCCTGAGGGCCCCGCCCACCAAATCGGACCCTGAGGGGCCCCGCCCATAAAATCAGACCCTGAGGGGCCCCAACCACAAAATCGGACCCTGAGGGGCCCCACCCACAAAATCAGACCCTGAGGGGCCCCACCCACAAAATCAGACCCTGAGGGGCCCCGGCCATAAAATCAGACCCTGAGGGGCCCCGTCCACAAAATCGGACCCTGAGGGGCCCCGGCCACAAAATCGGACCCTGAGAGACCCCGGCCACAAAATTGAACCCAGAGGGGCCCCACCCACAAAATTGGACCCTGAAGGGCCCCGCCCACAAAATCGGACCATGAGGGCCCCGCACACCAAATCGGACCCTGAGGGGCCCCGCCCACAAAATCAGACCCTGAGGGGCCCCACCCTCAAAATCGGACCCTGAGTAGACCCGGCCACAAAATCAGACCCTGAGGGGCCCCAACCGCAAAATCGGACCCTGAGGGGCCCCACCCACAAAATCAGACCCTGAGGGGCCACGGCCATAAAATCAGACCCTGAGGGGCCCCGGCCACAAAATCGGACCCTGAGGGGCCCCGGCCACAAAATTGTACCCTGAGGGTCCCCACCCACAAAAACAGATCCTGAGGGGCCCCACCCATAAAATCGGACCCTGATGGGACCCACCCACAAAATCGGACCCTGAGGGGCCACACCCACAAAATCGTACCCTGAGAGGCCACACCCACAAAATCGTACCCTGAGGGGCCCCACCCACAAAATCAGACCCTGAGGGGCCCCACCCACAAAATCGGACCCTGAGGGGCCCCACCCATAAAATCGGACCCTGAGGGGACCCACCCACAAAATCAGACCCCGAGGGGCCACACCCACAAAATCGGACCCTGAGAGGCCACACCCACAAAATCAGACCTGAGGGGCCCCACCCACAAAATTGGACCCTGAGGAATCCCAGCCACTAATTCAAATATTGAGGAGCCCAGGCCACCGAATCGGATCCTGAGGGGCCCCACCCACCAAATCAGACCCTGAGGCCAAAGTGGCCCCTGAGAGGCACCCACATTTAAAACGGATCCTGAGTTGAAAGTCTTGCAGGGGCAGCAGCCAAGTCTCTCTTAAAGGGGCAGCCCAGGCACTATTTCAAACCACTATCTGTACTTCCTTCAGGAAATACACATCTAGTTTCATATTTGATATGCCTTACAAAAGCCACTATGAAATGTATTACTAAAGCCATTTTGCTATTCGTATTTCACATATTTCATATTTGGTGTGCTACCATTTTCTATTTAATATGTAAGTTGCCTTTTGGTATGCACCTATTCAGACTAGTTCTAGATGTGCCATCAGTTTTTTCTATAACTTGTATACTAGCTTTCTGACTGAGCACTCCGCCCTTCATCAAGTGGTGATTTTAATCGCATTCAATCACATGTTTGGTTCCTATCGTCCTATATATACAGGCTTTATCATGTTACTAGCCAGAGGTCAGTTCACACCAGGCAGTCAGTATAGGGACCCATTCAATCTGAGATCACCTTGTCGTTGGTGAATGGGCTCACATCTTTTGGCCAAATTTTGTGCTAAGTATCTCATATGTTTTTCTAGATTACAAAAGCCATTATGCTATTCATATTTCACTTATTTCATATTTGATATGCCTTACAAAAGCCATTATGAAATGTATTACTAAAGCCATTTTGCTATTCGTATTTCACGTATTTCATATTTGGTGTGCTACCATTTTCTAATTTAATATTTAGAAATGAGATCACTATGAGGAGATTTTATATCAATAATACAAAATTTATTTAGGTAAATACTAACAATATCCATGATAATAGGTCATAACAATAATTTATATGAGAATTTGATAAACAGAATGAAATATCATCACAATAACATTGGGACTCACTAACATAGAGCACCCAAAATGGCTGGAGGTTCAAAAGTCAAACTGACTATATATAATAGCAGGTGTTAAAGCAGTGCAAACACAATATGAGCAACATTATTTGATGTAAATAAGAACCTCACCAGTGTTGATCACAGATAAGTGTACATATATCTAATCCATATAAAGTTAATGGAATAAAAATAGTATAATCACCACTAAAGATATATAATTAATAGTCAGTCTAGACATATGTTTAAATAATAGCCCAAGCAGAGTTTATAAACATCCCTTCAAATAAGTGGGGAAAATTATACCTGAAGTCATGCTGTCAACAGCAATAGGTTGGTGCCCCTGTAGGAGTCCCACTCAGCAGCCTCGACGCGCGTTTCGCCCTAAGCAGCTTCGTCAGGAGGCGTGGCTTCATGTTAATTAGGGTACCTTTTATAGCTGGTTAGAATTGGACGATATGGAGCAGCTGAATACAATCGCTCAGTGACAGCCAGCCAAATTATGTAATCAAAGGCTGCATTCAGCGTCTGGTCGGCTGCAGCTGCATGAATGTATAATTAGTTACCTTAAATGAAAAGGCTTTCCATGGCATATATGAGCTGGCTGCATCAGTCAGCGCGTGTAGTTGTGATGCTGCGCCCCCAGCGCCGACATAGGCTACCGGCATACCATGTGATCGAGAGGAGGATATAACATCATCCCCCGGATCACTGAGGCAACCAGGACGCCCAGTCAACACCGCAGGCTGCGGCAGCGCACAGTCATAACGCGTCTGGATGGGCATACCAGTAGCGCAAAGCACTCCCATGGATAAAGTGCAGTGTATATGGGTTCGAGAATCAGTATAATTGAATAATAAAAATCACGGTATGCATCCATTTAAATTACAACAATAAATAGTTTCCATAGTGGATACAATACAATATATCACAAAAAATATCAAGAAACCAATACATTGCAAAGTATGTCAATACAATCCAATATCCCATGGATATCTCCGGAAGAGGGCTCTCATAGTGGTATTTCTCCCATCTTGTTAAGCAGACATAAATAGGCAGCATCGTCATGTCCATCTTTATGGCCCACTGACCTCTATGAACTAGAGGCTTTCAGACAATTAAATTCACCAACTGTTACAAACGTTTGGATTGTAATCCAATGAATAAATTTAAGGATGAATTACGGGCCATTCTCAATGAGGCATTTGAAAAGGGCATTATTAATATCAAATTAAGAGATTCTTTACTTCAGGAATGCCCTATTACACCTACATTTTATCTGCTTCCGAAGGTTCACAAGGACCCCCTTCACCCACCGGGTAGACCCATCGTCTCGGGAATTGGGGGTCTTTGTGAACCTATATGCAGATATGTTGATTTTTATCTTCAGAAATGTGTAGAGACCATGCCCTCATTTACTAGGGATACAACTGACATGTTAAGGAAGCTAGATGGGATACATCTAGAAGATGATATGATCATGGTCACTTGTGACGTGGAGTCCCTGTATACATTAATAGACCATAGCCATGGGATGTGAGCTGCCAGATTCTTTCTTGAGATGATGAATCTTGATGGTGAACTTACGGAGTTCATTATCTCTCTACTGTATTTTGCACTTACACACAATTTCTTTGTGTTCAAGGACCGCCCCTTCCTACAGCTCCAGTGCACAGCTATGGGGGCGACTTGTGCGCCCTCGAATGCTAACCTGTTCCTGGGGCTGTGGGAAAGGGAGACGGTCCTTGACACACCGGGGTATGGCAGCCTCACCTCGTGGTCTCTGTATATTGATGATATATTTTTTATCTGGCAGGGCTCCACGTCACACCTTGATACTTTCCTTGGTAACCTCAATACCAATGATCAAAATATCAATCTGACTTGGAAATACAGTGAGAACAAGATTGAATTCTTTGATATCCTAATTTCCAAAGGACAAGATGGTATGGTGGTTACCAATATCTATTGGAAAAGTACAGCAACCAATGCACTGCTACATGCAGAGTCATCTCACCCTCCTCAATTGATCCGCTCTATACCAACAGGGCAATTTTTGAGGACATGTCGTATTTGCTCTAATGAGCAAATTTACCATCAACAGGCTAAAGATCTCTCTAGTAGGTTTTTAGAAAAAGGTTACAAGCTCAGGGATATTAATAAAGGTTATAATAGAGCCACTAAAACGGATAGACAATCGCTTTTATCGCATAAACCTAAATCTATTCCTAATAGATCTTATGATTGTGACATAAAACCACGTTTCATATCTACTTTCAATTCAAATTGGAGACAAATTAAAAATATTCTCTCAAAAAATTGGTCTATTCTTTTGACAGATAGGGATTTAAAGTATCATTTATCCCCTACTCCATCTATTACATGGAGGAGACCAAGCAATTTAAGCGATATGTTAACGAAAAGTCAATATGTTCCACCTAGAGCGAGCCCTTTTCTCTTTGGTAGTAAAGGCCCACCATGGGGAGCTTTTCCATGTGGTTCTTGTTCTATATGCAAATTTATCCCCAAATGTACACAATTTCTAAATGATAGGGGTGACAGGACATTTAATATTGTCCATCATGTTACCTGCAATACAGAGGCTGTTATATATCATCTCACATGCCCCTGTGGCCTGATATATATAGGTATGACTACCAGAGCTCTTAAGGTCAGAATTCAGGAACATGTGAGAGATATAATCAATGCCAAGAAAGAAAAGGACTCTGATAAATTGAAAAATGTCCCAAGACATTTTTATGATTTTCATGACTGCACCCCTAAGGGGTTAAAAGTATGTGGCATTGACCATGTCTATATGGGCAGAAGAGGAGGAAATCTTAAAACTGTTGCAATTAGAAACAAAGTGGATGGTTACACTTAATACTGTTAGCCCACACGGGCTCAATGAGTCTATTAGCTTCAAGTCTTTTTTGTAACAGCCTAATGTGACATATAATCGTAGTCACATTTAGCGCTTTTTAAAAAAAATTTCTAGGGTCCTGTTTTATTTTTAATGGCACCATGACTTCAGGTATAATTTTCCCCCCTTATTTGAAGGGATGTTTATAAACTCAGTTTGGGCTATTATTTAAACATATGTCTAGACTGACTATTATATATCTTTAGTGGTGATTATACTATTTTTATTCCATTAACTTTATATGGATTAGATATATGTACACTTACCTGTGATCAACACTGGTGTCTGAGGTTCTTATTTACATCAAATAATGTTGGTTCATATTGTGTTTGCACTGCTTTAACACCTGCTATTATATATAGTCAGTTTGACTTTTGAACCTCCATCCATTTTGGGTGTTCTACGTTAGTGAGTCCCAATGTTATTGTGATGATGTTTCATTCTGTGTATCAAATTATCATATAAATTATTGTTATGACCTATTATCATGGATATTGTTAGCATTTAACTAAATAAATTTTGTATTATTGATATAAAATCTCCTCATAGTGATCCCATTTCTACATAGTCACATCTATTTAGTAGAATATGTGTTCACATTTTGGTTGTTTGTTTTTTCAAGACCCTGCAGATAACCCCAAACATTCAATTTGCACCACCTACCATGCACGCAACAGCAGGGGTAGCAAAACTACCAGTCTGGCCACCACCAGTATGATCAGGCATTTGGCAGAAAAGCACCCAACTTTGAGGGCCAAACTGCAAGGTCCAGGAACACTGTCTGCAGGTGACACTACTGCTCCTTCCTCTGTTGTGCGTGGAAGCCAATCCATGCACAAAAATTCATTGTATTTTTTGCACTATATTTTTCGGGGTGCAGCCAAGCCCAGACATATCTGGTCTCTCATGAGGGGTGTTCCAAAACTATGCACTGAGAGTGTGCTGGCCAGCCCACCTAATAGAAAAGTAGGGGCGTGGCTAATAGGCTGTGAACCAGACACTGTGCGTTACCTTTGTGTGAACAACGCCCTATGCAGCCCTTTATTGTGCAATTGTATACTGGGCAGTCACCTCCTCCAGGAATGGGTAGGTGGAGAGTGGCTGCTTATCTAGTATTTTGCACCTATGTTGCTGATATCTTGCTTTATGGGCTGGCTGCACCCTGTAGTGCATTTGTTTCAAGATCTGGGCAAGTAAGCATTGCTGCCATTTTGTCTGCTGTTTAAGAATTAATTTTTGGAGACCTTGAGTCTTCTTTAGGAGCTTTGCTATTTAGTTTAGTGTAGGGACCCGTAAGCATGAGGACCTTTGGCGCAGGTTACGGGCTCATGTATTTTGGCCAAAATATCAACTAATACCTCACTAATTTTGTATTTTTGCACTATATTTGTCGGGGTGCAGCCAAGCCCAGACATGTCTGGTCTCTCATGAGGGGTGTTCCCATAGCTATGCACTGAGAGTGTGCTGGCCAGCCCGCATAATCGAAAAGTAGGTGCGTGACTAATAGGCTGTGAACCAGACACTGTGCGGTACCTTTTTGTGAACAACACCCTATGCGGGACTTTATTGTGCAATTGTATACTGGACAGTCACCCCCACCAGGAATGGGTAGGTGGAGAGTGGCTGCTTATCTAGTATTTTGCATCTGTGTTGCTGACATCTTGCTTTATGCACTGGTTGCACCCTGTAGTGCATTTGTTTCAAGATCTGGGCTGACAATGCTGAACCTACAGCCAGGCATGGTCATGTGTGACAATGGCTGGAACCTGGTGGCGGCTCTGAGGAGAGATCACACACGTACCATTTCTAGCCCATGTGCTTAATCTCGTGGTTCAGCGGTTTCTCAAAGCCTACCCAGAGCTGCTGGATCTGTTTATCAAAGTACACCGCCCGTGCTTCAGCAGAGTTTGCAGATTCTGGCTCACTGACTGGTGTGCGATGTTGACTACCAGCACCAACAAGGCCTTCGGTATTCAGTTCAGACTCTCCTCATAAGACCTCAGGAGTGGACATGGATGTCAGACATATGTACCATCCTACAAAACTTTGAGTACTCCACCAAGATGGTAAGCGGCGATAACACCATAATTAGCATCACCATCCCACTTCTCTGTATTCTGAAAAGCTCTCTGCACACAATGGAAGAGTATGCATTGCAGATGGAGCATGATGAAATGGAGCAAGGAACCATACAGGGTGATGACACACAGCCCAACCTCATGTCATCTCAATGTGGATTGGTTGACAATGAGGAAGAGGAGGAGGAAGAACAGGAGCTACTTTCATGTGCTTCAGATGGTACTACAAGCACAATAGTCATACTATCTGTTCAGCGTGGATGTCCTGAGGACAGGGAGGAGGAGGTCAGCATGGTCAGTCGTCCTGTTGGTAAGGACATGGAAGTCTTGCCTGTTAGCAGTCTGGCACTAATTGCAGACTCTATGTTGCGCTGTCTTTCCCGTGACCCTCGAATTATCAAAATTTTCAGTGACACTCATTACTGGTTGGTGACACTTCTAGACCCACGCTACAAGTAGAAGTTTCAATCTCTTCTTCCAGAGGCAGATAGGTGTACTACAATGTTGCAGTATCAGAGGGGCATTCTTGCGGAATTATTAAAAAAATTCCCATCTGAAAACACTGGTGGCAGAGGTCATAGTTTGTTGGACAACCAAGGAGTGAGGTGAGAGAGACACAACTCCAATCCAACAGAGGAAGGGGAACACTTCCAAAGTTCTGGGAGAGTTTTCTCAGCCCCTCCCATTGCCCAGGCCCAGAGGCACGGGGTATTCTCACAAGGAGTGCAAATTTTGGGAATATGCTGAGGGAGTACCTTGCTGACCGTACCAATGTCCTCAATGGATTCCTCTGTGCCTTTTAATTATTGGGTATCCAAACTGGACACATGATGAACTGGCTCTCTACACCTTGAAGGTCCTGGCGTGCCCTGCTGCTAGCGTTTTGTCAAATCGGGTTTTTAGTGCCACTGGTGGAAATATAACTGATCAGCGCTTCCACCTGTTAACTGAAAATGCTGACAGGCTGACTCTTATAAAAATGAACAAGGGCTGGATTGGGCCAGACTTCTTTATACCACCAAATGATAACAGCTAAACATAACCTCAAATCCAGTGTCTTTTCTTCGGAGGTGTATTCCCATGCACTTCTTCACAGCCACACATGGGTATACACTTCCTGATTTGGCTATTTGGTGTTATCCTCCTCCTGTCACGTAGTGACTTGCCCTGTGTGATTTGACCAGCAGGTCGGTATCTGAAGCAAGACAAACAAGAGAACACCGGGGACACAATTACAACGGTGGGCCCTACAATAGGGAACAGAGACGTGGATACCTCCTGCACTCTCCTGAGGCTGTGTCCCTGAACACTCCTAATGTTCCCTATACAGGCTCTTCACCTGTCACCGACTAGGATACCTGAATCCCTCACTAGCCCTGCACCTATCCCTTACTAGGGAACTGGCTAGTGAGGACACTGGTCCCACGGCTGTACTAATATAACATTAGGGAAAATAACAAACTGGGAAAAACAAACAACTTAGCTTTCTCTGTTTCCAATGCTCCTGAGGCAACAGAGTACGGCACCCGGATACAGCTTCCAACTGAGCAGCTGAAACACCAAAGCTCCGGATGAGCTGCAAAGCACTGCTCCCAATAGCTCCTCTCTCTTACAAGGTTGGTTAGGAAATGACCAGTATCACCAACAGTGATCCAGAGCACCTGACACCCTTTTATAGGAAGGAGGGGAGGGTTAACACCTGCTGGCTAATTTAGCGTGTAGTAACCCCAGTGGCCACCGGAGGCAAAATCCTTTAACAGCAACAAGGTTATAATAACCCCAGGGGCCGCTGGGGTCAAAAACTAACATTAAGCCAGAGGCTTGAAGGAAAAAGAAAGTTATATGTGAGCCCAGATCTGCCACAGATCCAAACATGGATTGTGACACCTCCTTCTCCTCATCCTCATCATCCACCACCACTAGATCACCATGGTGACTGTGAACTGTGATGCAACATCCAACTTACTGTGTAAAGTGGTTGTTTTGATGCCCTTTAAAAAAAACTGTTAACACAGTATGTTGATGTGTACCCCCAGGGAAAAATGTTTCTCAGTCCATACACTTAGTGTATGGTTATTATAAGTATAGGAGACCCGCTCGTTTAAGCTGGGAAAACATTTTTCGGAGGCCATCCTCCACGTCTCTTCAGACACCACCACTAGAACATGAGGTTGAACGTGTTCCGTGATGCTACAGCCATTATACTTTTTTGCAAGGGTGTTTATGATGGCCGTAAAAACAATAATTAAACAGTATGTTGATGTTTACCCCCCCAGGAAAAAATGTTTTTCAGCCCATACACTTAGTGTATGGTCATTACAAGTATAGGATACCCGCTCCTATAAACTGGGAAAGCATTTTTTGGAGGCCATCATCCACGTCTCTTCCGACACCACCACTAGATCACCAGGGTGAACGCGTTCCGTGATGCAACAGCCAAGTAATTTTTTTCCAGGGTGTTTATGATGCCCGTACAAAAATGTTTATGCAGTATGTTGAGGTGAACCCCCCAGGGGGAAATATTTGGCAGCCCATACACTTAGTGCATGGGCATTACAAGTATAGGAGACCTGCTCCTTTTAACTGGGAAAACATTTTTCGTAGGCCATTGTCCACATTTTTTCCAAGGGAGATTGGAGTGCGTGCAAATTTGGGGCAGGCTTTGCATTCACTTCATGGGCAAACTTTCTGGGAGTCCGAAAATCATAATAATGGGAACTTTGGTTTCATGTGGCTATCCAGTACATTAGTTCAAAGGGTTAATGGGGTGCGTGTATTTTTGGGGCAAGGCAGGCCTTGCATTGAATGCATAGGCTAACAGTATGGCAGTACCAAATGAAAAATAATGGGAACTTTGGTTTCATGTGGCCATCCAGGATGTCTGGTCCAAGTGTTATTGGGGTGCATGTAACTTTGGTGCAGGACAGGCCTTGCATTCATTTCATAAACTTTCTGGGAGTACAAAAATCATATTAATGCAAATTTTGGTTTCATGTGGCCATCCAATATGTCAGTTCAAAGGGTTATTGGGGTGCGTGTAACTTTGGGACAAGGCAGGCCTTGTATTCAATGCATAGGCTAACAGTATGGCAGTACCAAATGAAAAATAATGGGAGCTATGGTTTCATGTGGCCATCCAGAACGTCTGGTTCAAGTGTTATTAGGGTGCATGTAACTCTGGGTCAGGACAGGCCTTGCATTCAATGAATAGGCAAACTGTGTAGAGTAAAAAAAGAATAATGGGATCTTTGGCTTCATGTGGCCATCAAGGACTTCTGTTACAAGTATTATTGGCGTGCGTGTAACTTTGGGGTAAGCCAGGCCTTGCATGGAATGCATAGGCAAACACTATGGTAGACCCATTTTCTTATATTCTTATAATGGGAATATTTTTTCATGAGGTCCTCCTGTACGTCACATCAAAGTGGTATTTGGGTGCGTCCTAATTTTTGGCAGCCCAGCCCAGCCACTCACTACATAAGCAATAACAGTTTAGGAGCCCCACTGTTTAATAATGGGAATAACAATGCATCGCCAGCTTATGACTCGCTAAGAAAAGTGAGGGCCGACTGCTGAGCCTATAAAAATAGACTTTGTGACTTTCAGAATACCTCCTTCATAAATGAATCAGGATGTATCTGATGATGATGATGATGGCCAGCTAAGGTTGTTAAATGTTAAAATGAAATTTACCGGTGAATGCATTTGTATTGGTTGAAAGCAATGCTACAGTGGAAAAACGCATTAAAACGCTATGTGTGAACATAGCCCAAGTGGTGGAGGAACATTTTTGTTTTAGGTTATTTATTTTGCCTTACACACAAACCATTACCCTGGAATGTATGTAATGTAATTGTATTTTTTTAACAATTTTTTAACTGTGAACACAGGCGCCGGCAGATGGTACTACTATCCCTTCAGCGGCACCTGCTATCACTGTTATCAGTGACATTAGACATAGCCCAATGAGAGGAATAGTCTCGTTGGGCCAAGCCTACCGTATGTTACCGCTGCAGGTCACAGTCAGCTGCAGATTCACGCTGACATCTGACAGCATGATCCCGCAGCGTTGTGACCGACAGAACCAGCGGTAGTGTTACCGCACACACAGACACCGCAGACACATGCACACACACAGGCACCGCACACAGCCGCACACACAGACACAGCATGTGATGGGCATGGTGGCGCTAGGTCTGATATACACCTGATGACGCTGGGTGGCCAGCCAATCACTGTAATGCCACAACCAACTCGGCTGCGGCATTACAGTGTCCTTACCTAATAGTGGTGAGCATGCTCACTTATCACTATTCACCATCCAATCACAGAAGACCTTGTGTCATAGTGTTGTGGATGGTTTTTGCGCCCTGATTGGTTGCCAAAATCAACACACATAAAGTTAAGTGAGAAAAAAGCATGCGCCACTGCTGTAATCTCTTCAGACGCTCTTTTAACTCCTCCACAACCCCTCCCCTCATCAAACACATCCACCTGACTCCCCCGCTCATCATACAGCACCACTATCCCAGCCAATGTAATACAAAAGTGTAAATGCATGATTTACCGAACTGTGACCAACTTTTGCCGACTCTGAGTAAAAATTTTTGTGAAAGCAAACACGAATCCAAATGTGCTATGTTTGTGCTGAACAAGCTTGCTCAGCATTACTCTCCAGTACTAACCTGTGGGCTTGAAGTCAGTGGCCATAAAACAGCTGACATCAACCGCACTACTATTACCCCACTTTCAACTGCACCAGGGCAAGTGGGAAGAGTTGGGCAAAGGAATAGAATTGGTGCATCTAATAGATGCACCTTTTCTGGGGTAGCTGTGGCGCCCCCAGGAGTATGGTCGCCACAATGGCATTGCCTTCCTCCAGGGAGGGTGATGTCATGCTTGGAAGCAAGGAAGGGTCTCTCTGACAGTTAATCATTTACATGCAACACAGTTCCCATTCCAGGCCAGCAGAGGGAGCTCTGAACCAGGATTGAGGGAGGAGCGCGCTTTGAGGGCCAGGAAGGGAAATAGTTAGTTAGTGTGAGGAGGGCCACATATGTAGACGTGTGGAGAGAGGCTGGAGGTTGAGCTGAGGAAAGAGAGCTCCCTCCCAGTGAGAGCGCATGATCTGGAGCCTGGTCTCCACGGTTGTATGGATACTGAAGGTTCTGCAACAGAAACCAGAGGAATAGGAAGCTGTAAATGCTCTATTCCCAACTAAGACTCGGAGGCACAACAGCGATGGGTGAGCCAAGAGATAGAGGGCTACAGCTGTCTGCCATACGAGGTAGTCCTAAGAGACAATAAGAAGGAGGAACTTCAGTGTAACACTATTCTGCAAGTACCTCAAGCCAGCACTAGGAAGGAGACTACACAACCCATCTGATAGAGAGATCCCTGTGTTGCTTCCAGGCTAACCTGCTCCAGTGCCATCTGTAATCAGGACCCTGGATTGCATTTGCCAAGTAAAGGTAAAGAAACTGCACCCTGTTGTGTCTTTGCCTCCTTCCTGCAACATCCGCAGCACTGCTACATCTCTGTGCCAAACACTGCACCCACTTCCTAAACATTCCGCTACACTGCCCTGGGACCAACAGCCCTACCTGTGGAGGGCTACAACATCATTGTTGCACCACACCATCTGTCCCAGAGGATCTGTCTGCAGCGTCGGCTTAACACCTCCCTTGCCGAACACCACAGGTGGCGTCACGAATCACTTATAAACTTTATTCCCAACTCAACCCCTTTTATATGGGCGCCAAGGACCACGGACCGGGTCACCGCTGCTGTGACAATCCCCTCTGAGAGACCGACCCGGTACCGAGTACCCCACAGCCCTGGGAGGGCGACCCATAGCTATGGACTGCTATTTTTACACTGGGGGGGTCTAATATCAATGGCCCTGACAAGTCTGAGAATATAAGCCCTCTGCTATTTGCTTTAGCTTGGTTGGTTGCCAAAAATGGAGAGGACCACACACCATTTTTTTAAAATTATTTATGTAAATAATTTTTTAAAAAATGGCATTGTTCCCTCTATTTTTGATAATCAGCCATGATAAAGCTGTCAGCTGGGGGTTGCAGCCCCCAGCTGCTTGCTTTGCCTGCACTAGTTGTCCAAAATAGCAGAAACCCCACGTTATTTTTTTACTTTTTTTATAGCACAGGCATCAGCTGATGAATACTTCCATCAGCGGCTCCTGCTTGCACTGTTAGCAACGACAGCAGGTGTAGGTTGATGAGAGTAGTACTATCACATCAGCTGACGCCTTTGAGCAGCAGTAACCTTTTTTACCGCTGGTCAGCTGCTGGCTCATGCTGTCTGTCACGCTGCAGCACTGTAGGTAAATGCAAACTCCACTAGTTGGCAGCAGAGTGGAGAGAGAGCTGAAATCTTGCTCAGAGCAGACCAGAAGAACTGCAGCGAGGCTCCACCAGGTGGCAGCAGAATAGTCAGACAAGCCCGGTCGTAACCAGAGAGTAGAGAAGTACCAAGGAGAATCCCAAACACAGAGTCAGAGGACTGCCAAAAGGTCAGTACCAGTCTGTAGCAGAATTTCAAGAAGGAAGAGACAAAATCAGGTCAGAGCCATAGCAGAGTCAAGTACCGGTGAATCCAAACACACAGGTATACACAGAGTCGGGGTGGGAAGAGAGGAATGAACAGACATGGGCAAAGACAGCTAAATGCAGCAGGACAAATCAGGGTTTCGCCAGAGTCAGCTACACATGCTGTAGGCAGGAAATATAACTGGTACTGCCTGCAGGATGCAGCGTAGAGAAATAGCAGATCCGACAATGAAAAGGGGAAGGAGAGACAAGACCCAAAACCAAGTCTGGATCATGACAATGTCATCTGGCAGTGTGGGAACCATTGCTCTATGATGATCTTTCTGCCTATCAGAGCCACCAGTATTTCTCGCACTGTGAGGCTATGTACCTACGTTGCAGAAATGCTGTGGAAATTTCAGCAACATTTCCGCACTCCCGTCGCAGTTAAAACACATGCGAATTCGCATGTATTTTTCCCATGGAAAACAAGTGTTTTGCAAGTGTTTTTTGCTTGCGGAATCCAAGAAGTATCATTTCTCCTTGCGGAGAATGACATGCTAAGCATGTTGAGGTGAGGAGACTTAAAGCCGCAATGCTCCTCTGGGAAATATTCTAATTATGCAAATTGTCTCTTCAGAGAGGAAGAGGATTAGAACTCTAGTGCCACCTATTGGAGGTAGCAATCCTAAAAGTCAATGTTGACCCTTTAACGAGCCTAGTTACACTTTTATCCTAAGTCATGTAACTAGGCTCGTTAAAGGGTCAACATTGACTTTTAGGATTGCTACCTCCAATAGGTGGCACTAGAGTTCTAGTCCTCTTCCTCTCTGAAGAGACAATTTGCATAATTTGCTTGCGGAATGCTTGCGCATTCCAAGTGATTAGCATCGCTTGGAATGTGATAGATAGGATGTTAAAATAATTAAAAAAATAAAAAGTATTGTTATTCTCACATTCTGACGGCCCCCGACATCTTCTGGTCCCAGTAATGCTTTGCACGAAGGACTTGAGATGACATCACGCTTGCAAGACATCATCGCGGTCTTTCACGCAAAGCATTACTGGGCCCGGAAGATGCCGGGAGCGTGGTGAGAGAAGGACTCCGGGGGCCACAGGAGGTTGAGTATATCACTATTTTTTTTGTTTTTCAGGATTATGGTACAGAGGGCCTGGAGGAGAGTCTCCTCTCCTCCAGGTGCTGGGTACCATCCGCACATGATCCGCTTACTTTGCGCATGGTGGGCATAGCCATATGCGGAAAGTAAGCGGATCAATGCATTCCTAGGGGTGCGGAATCGCGGTGATTCCGCAAAAAGAATGGGCATGCTGCGGATTTTTCCGCTATGCAATTCCGCAGTGTAAAAATCTGCAGCATTAGCACAGCATTGCGGAATCCCATACGATTGCATGGAATGCTTTTTTTCGCTTTTGAGCGGCGATTCTGAAGCGGAAAAATGCCACGAAAATGAAAAAAAACACAACGTCTGCACACAGCCTGAATCTGTGAATTTGATGAGATGGCGTGTCCTGGCTCCTCCCCAGTTCTTCCTATTTTGGAAGGGCTACTGGTAAAAAAGGCTTTGATGAACTGGGGAATTTATTGGGGTTTTCCAATGAACAAAGTTAATTTAAATCTACACTTTATTCAATAGATCTTTGAATAATAATAATTTCCACAATTAAATGTGTTTAAAAAAATGTTCCTGTGATGAAATAATCTTATAAATGTGCCCCTGCTGTGTACTGTGTAATGGTTGTCTGACAGTTCAGGAACATGGTCTGATCATACCACAGCTCCTGGGCATGGGAGGAAGCAAAAAACAGGATAAAGATATTACAGCATTGGATTAGGTCGCCCTCCCTGGGCCGTGGGGTACTCGGTACCGGGCCGGTGTCAGCGGGATGTGTCACAGCAGCGGTGACCCGGTCCGTGGCCCTGGGTGCCCAAGTAATGGGGGAGATTGAATGGTGGAATGTTGTTGATTAAATGAATAGTTCGTGACGCCACCTGTGGTATTCGACAAGTGAGATGTTAAGCCGATGCTGCATGCAGATCCTCTGGGACTGGTGTTGTGTTGCAGCCAAGATGGTGAAGCTCCCCACAGGTGGAGCTGTAGTCCCAGGGCAGTGTAGATGTAGGGGTAGAGGAGAGGCACAGGCGGTGTGGAAGCTGGTACCCCGATGTAGTGGTACAGGGTGTGTTAGCGCAGGAATAATTGGAGGAAACCTGGGCATGTAGTTCCAAAGCTTTACTCCAAACTGTAGTACACACAGGTGCCTGCCACCGTGCTGTGTCCTCCGGGTCAGGGGCTCAGCTAACCTCCAGGTCAGATGGAATGCACCCTTCCAACACTCTGAACGTCTCCTCTTATAGCGCCTTTGGTGTGAAATACTCCTAGTACTGAGTTACACTGGAGTTCCTCCTGACAGATGTTCCCAAGAACTATACTTGTACGGCAGACAGCTGTAGCCTGCTTCGGGGACTCCTTACTCCTAAGTCCCGGCTCACTATCCAAGTTGCTGTTGTGCCCTCAAGTCTTAGATGGGAGTAGTGCATTTACAGCTCACTACTCCAGCGGTGTCTGCTGTAAGACCATTAGTATCCATACAACCTCGGGGACCGGGCCCCGGCCTTGCGCTTAGAACTTCTAGGCAGGGTTCTCTCCTAACCCACGTCCTCTGTTCCCTTTTACTCCTACATTCTGTACTAGTCTCTCCTTCTTATGGAAGTTCAGGTTTCCGTTCCGTCTTTCTCCTTCTTTCCTTTCCCGTGCCAGCAGACCCAGGTCACTGAGATCTGCTGCAGCACTTCCTTCCTCCATCCCTCTCCCAGGGATCTTCTCTCTTCACTCTCTGACTCTGAACTGAACTGAACTCAACTGAACTGAAATCCTAAACCTTCCCGCTCTTTTATGTATTCTAACTCCACCCGCCTCCCAGCACGTTTCGTGTTCCAAGCAGGGAGCCACCAAAGGTGCTCTGCTACACTCCAAGCAGGGAGCCGCAATGTGGCTTTGCTGAACTACTCTGTTGTGAGGGATGCAAGTGTTGGAGCGTGGTCAGGAGCCTCCAACCTACCTGGATGGTGGGGTACCACACTTCAGGAGGAGGTGCAGTACCTCTGTGGCAACTGAATCCCCAGGGGTGCCACAGGATCACAGCTGATTCTTTCTTTGAGGTAAAACATTGATTAAAACCAGGCAGTGAAATGTTTTGCTCACAAGAAAAAGCAGTTGTGATGCAGTGCTGTAAAGTCTGTATCCTCTCTTTTGATTCATCCCCTGCCCAGGAGCTGTGGTATGATCAGACCATGTCCCTGCATGGTCAGGCAAAGCCATTAAACAGTACAGGGGCACATTATAAGATTATCTCAGCACATAAACATTTTTTAACACAACCAATTGTGGAATTTATTTTTAATCCAAGATCTATTAATTCTTATATACTTTGTTCATGGGAAACTGCCTTCAAATATGTTGTGTTTTTTTGCCATCATAGTTTTCTTTACATTTAACAGAACAAGGTAAATTCAATAAACCTAGCACAAATAATAAGAAAACTCAATTTCATTACTTACAGTAAATCCTATAGGTTTATCATGTTACAAAAAAAAGTTAAATATTCCAAAGAGAAAAAATAAGGTTAGCAAAGCTAGAAATGCAACATCCAAATTACTAAAGAAACTCAATCTGAGACTTTTCTTCAAATATAAAGAGTACAGTAATTAACTCTAGTAGTTTTGGTGGTCTGGTTGTGAGAGATAAGAAAATAGATGCATGAGTTCTTTTTAACAATGTTTACTGAAGAAGATAAAATACTAAATGCTAATATTGTACATGGAGTTGCAAAATCGACAATTTAAAAGTAAACTAAGGTACACTTCAGATTTTTCTACTAAGTGTTTCCATCCATGCGGATCTTAAGGAAAAAATACAATACAGTTTCAGCATGTGATCATGAAGGATTGGTCTTGCTAAACTAATCTTATTAGCTTTTACTGAGAAGTCTTCCGTTGCATCTTAAGGCCCTGCTACATTTAGCGATGCACCAGCGATCCCGACCATGATACGGCCCGGTCAGGATCGCTGGTGCATCACTAAATGGTCGCTAGTGACCTGCCAAACAGGCAAATCTCACTAGCAATGCAGCAGCGGTTGGCGGTCGATACTTACCATCAGACGCAGCTAAGATGTCTTCTTCCGCCCGTGTCCATGGCTCGCTCGTCGGTGCCAGCAGGAAGCTGACAGCGAGAAATGGACCAGGCCGATCTCGCGCGATCAGCGATAACCAGCGGGGGAGCCGGTCGGAGGTGAGTATCACATGTAGCGATATTGCTAGTGGTATCGCTGCTGCGTCACAAAATCGGTGACGCTTTAGCGATATTGGTAGCGATATCGTTATGGGTAAAGGGCCCTTAAGTAAAACATTTGGTATTTGATTTGTTATAGATATGTTTTCTTTTTCAAATACATTTGATACTGTTCCACATTAAAGATTTGTTCATGAAATAAGAACACTGGAATTTTTAATAAATATGCGATCGTAAGTCTTAAGGTACTGTCACACTTAGCGATGCACCAGCGATCCCGACCAGCGATATGACGCGGTCAGGATCGCTGGTGCATCGCTAAGTGGTCGCTAGTGAGCTGCCACACAGGCAGATCTCACCAGAGACATTGCAGGGGTCGGGGGTCATTACTTACCTGTCAGACGAGGTGATCCTGACGTCCTCCCGCCCGCGTCCACACGTCGCTCGTCTCCACAGCAGGAAGCCCAGCAGAAAGCTGACGACAAGAAACGGTCCAGGACGTTCTCGCGCGATCAGCGATAACCAGCAGGGGAGCGGTCGGAGGTAAGTATCAGACATAACAATATCGCTAGCAATATCGCTATAACGTCACAAAAACCAGTGACGTTATAGCGATATTGCTAGCGATATCGCTTAGTGTGACAGGCCCTTTAAAGAGAACCTGCCAGCACAATTTTGCATGTAAAAGTAGAGGCAAGGCCATAATGGCTCTGTTGTAAAGATTAAATAGATACGTTTTGAATAAATCCACATAGTGTTTGTCCTTTAACCAGCGTTTGATCTTTTTGAGCAATAAACTTTAGGTGCATAACAATGTTACATCTGGATTTAATAACAGCTGATTGGTGGAGTTGCTGGGTGTATGGATCCCTACCGATTTGACACTGACGACCTATCCATTGAAATAAAAATAAGAAATATTTTTGATATGCCTATTATTATTTATTTATATAGCGCCATTAATTCCATGGTGCTGTACATGGCGCTGCTTTCTGGTTCTCCAGACATCCATCTCCTGGCAACCGATGCGAGCACCTGACTGGATATTGGAGGTTTAAAAGGGAGTATTAGCTTCCTAGTTAGCACGCCCCCAGAAGAAGAATCAGCAAAACGTGCGTCGGGGTGGATGCAGCAGTCCTGGCACATCAATAAGGTATTTTTGATTACTTGAATTACATGTGGTTTTAGTGTCTATGTGTGACTTTAAATTCAATCGCAGGTGCAATTTATTCACTCATATGTAGTGTTGAGCATTCCGATACCGCAAGTATCGGGTATCGGCCGATACTTGCTGTATCGGAATTCCGATACCGACTTCCGATATTTTTTCAATATCGGAAGTCGGCATCGGAATTGGAAGTTCAAAGTTGATTGACAGCCTGACGTCATCATGATGCGCGGTGTGTGCGCATCATGATGCGCCGTCATTTCGGGCCTTCCGGGGGTCTCTGCCGGCCTGCCGGGGGGCTGTACCGGCCTGCCGGGGGGCTGTGTGGACTGCCCGGGGTCTGTACCGGCCTGCCGGGGGGCTGTGCCGGCCTGCCGGTGGTCTGTGCACCCTGTGGGGGTCTGTGCCGGCCTGCCGGGGGGCTGTGCTGGCCTGCCGGTGGTCTGTGCACCCTGTGGGGGTCTGTACCGGCCTGCCGGGGGGCTGTGCCGGCCTGCCGGTGGTCTGTGCACCCTGTGGGGGTCTGTGCCGGCCTGCCGGGGGGCTGTGCCGGCCTGCCGGGGGGCTGTGCTGATGTCCGGGGGTCTGTGCAAGCATCGTCCGATGGGACTACAAGTCCCATCTGGCGATGCCTGCTACCATGACAGTGATTGACACATTAGCCAATGATGGGACAGTAGTAGTCCCATCATCCGGCTAATGTGTTAAATGTTAAAAAAAAAAAAAAAAAAATACTACATACATACTACATGCATGCTACATACATACTACATGCTACATACATACTACATACATACTACATACATACCACATACATACCACATACATACTACATACATACTACATACATACTACATACATAACACATATATACTACATACATACTACATACATACTACATGCATGCTACATACATACTACATGCTACATACATACTACATATATACTACATACATACTACATACATACTACATGCTACATACATACTACATATATACTACATACATACTACATATATGCTACATACATACTACATATATACTACATGCATGCTACATACATACTGCATGCTACATACATACTACATGCTACATACATACTACATATATGCTACATACATACTACATATATACTACATGCATGCTACATACATACTGCATGCTACATACATACTACATGCTACATACATACCACATATATACTACATACATACTACATGCATGCTACATGCTACATACATACCACATACATACTACATACATACTACATACATACTACATGCTACATACATACTACATATATACTACATGCATGCTACATACATACTACATGCTACATACATACTACATATATACTACATGCATGCTACATACATACTGCATGCTACATGCATGCTACATACATACTACATACATACTACATGCTACATACATACCACATATATACTACATACATACTACATACAATACATTCATACAATACATACATAGACATACAGTACATATAACATAGAGTAACATACTTACCAATACTTGTCACATTGTTCCCCGAAGCCATTGTCTTTTACGGAATAAATATTAACATAACAAACCACAAAAATACTCACCCACGATCCGAAGCAGTCCACGAGTGTGTCCCACGACGATCTTGGGTAGAGAACTGCAGCATCAGCTGTTGCTGCCGTTCTCTACGGGCTGCAGGAATCCAATGACGGAAGGTAGGTATCCTTCCGCACTGTATTCCTCCGCCACTTAAAAAAAAAAAAGTCCCTAGTCTTTTTTCCCACACAGCAATGGCATAAAGTGAGACTAGGGACTTTTTTTTTTAAGTGGCGGAGGAATACAGTGCGGAAGGATACCTACCTTCCGTCATTGGATTCCTGCAGCCCATAGAGAACGGCAGCAACAGCTGATGCTGCAGTTCTCTACCCAAGATCGTCGTGGGACACACTCGTGGACTGCTTCGGATCGTGGGTGAGTATTTTTGTGGTTTGTTATGTTAATATTTATTCCGTAAAAGACAATGGCTTCGGGGAACAATGTGACAAGTATTGGTAAGTATGTTACTCTATGTTATATGTACTGTATGTCTATGTATGTATTGTATGAATGTATTGTATGTAGTATGTATGTAGTATATATGTGGTATGTATGTAGCATGTAGTATGTATGTAGTATGTATGTAGCATGCATGTAGCATGCAGTATGTATGTAGCATGCATGTAGTATATATGTAGTATGTATGTAGCATGTAGTATGTATGTAGCATGCATGTAGTATATATGTAGTATGTATGTAGCATGTAGTATGTATGTAGTATGTATGTGGTATGTATGTAGCATGTAGCATGCATGTAGTATGTATGTAGTATATATGTGGTATGTATGTAGCATGTAGTATGTATGTAGCATGCAGTATGTATGTAGCATGCATGTAGTATATATGTAGTATGTATGTAGCATATATGTAGTATGTATGTAGCATGTAGTATGTATGTAGCATGCAGTATGTATGTAGCATGCATGTAGTATATATGTAGTATGTATGTAGCATATATGTAGTATGTATGTAGTATGTATGTAGCATGCATGTAGTATATATGTAGTATGTATGTAGCATATATGTAGTATGTATGTAGCATGTAGTATATATGTAGTATGCATGTTGCATGCATGTAGTATATATGTAGTATGCATGTTGCATGCATGTAGTATTATATTTGTAGTATGTATGTTGCATGTAGTATATATGTAGTATGTATGTTGCATGTAGTATATATGTAGTATGCATGTTGCATGCATGTAGTATATATGTAGTATGTATGTTGCATGTAGTATATATGTAGTATGTATGTTGCATGTAGTATATATGTAGTATGAATGTAGCATGTATGTAGTATGTAGTATGAATGTAGCATGTATGTAGTATGCATGTTGTATGTATGTAGCATGTAATTTTTTTTTTTTTTTTTTTTTTAACATTTAACACATTAGCCGGATGATGGGACTACTACTGTCCCATCATTGGCTAATGTGTCAATCACTGTCATGGTAGCAGGCATCGCCCGATGGGACTTGTAGTCCCATCGGACGATGCCTGCACAGCCCCCCGGCAGGCCGGCACAGCCCCCCGGCAGGCCGGCACAGCCCACCGGAGCCTGCACAGCCCCCCGGCAGGCCGGCACAGACCACCGGAGCCTGCACAGACCCCCTGGCAGGCCGGCACAGCCCCCCGAAAGGCCCGTACAGACCCCAGAGAGGCTGTACACGGGAAAAACAGGATTTTTCTTATTCCGATACCGGAAGTCCCATAGACTTGAATGGGACTTCCGGTATCGGAATCGGCGATACCGATACTTTTTTTTAAGATCGGCCGATCCATTCCGATCCGATACTTTGAAGTATCGGACGGTATCGCTCAACTCTACTCATATGCATTCTGGCATTCTATTATTAGGAATATTGTCCCATTTTAACACCCAGCTGATTGATTTCTAATTATTTTTTTTGAGGACTGTTTTCTAATTTATATTTTCACTGGTAGTGAAGGATTTGTTCACTATATAATATAATAATTAATCTAATTTACACTGTAATATTTTGGTGGTCAGGCTTTGCTTCCAGTGGGATTAAAGATTTCCAATTATTGGATTTTTTTGCCCTACGGTTTCTCATGGACAATCATTTTTTTGTAAAAACCACTGTTTTTCTTATTAATAATAATAATAACCTGTAACATATGTCAACCCTGCTGCTTCTTGCTTCTAGTTTGACAAGTAGCATCCATTATACATTTTGGCAATTCAATTGATATATTGATAACATTTTGATATATTTTTCTACACGTTCCTTGTGCTCTCCTTTGTGGGCTCTGGACTATTAGGATTATGGAGAAGGAGACAGTAGGTCAGGGGTTGCAGTAGCTCCGATGGTGTTGAGGTGGCCGCTTGGTCATTACAGGTTGTAAAATTTTTTGAAGAGATGGGTTTTCAGGTTCCGTCTGAAGGATCCAAATGTGGTGGATAACTGGATGTGTTGGGGCATAGAATTCCAGAGGATGGGTGATATTCGGGAGAAATCTTGGAGGCGATTGGGTGAGGAGTGAATAAGCGTGGAGGAGATAAGGACATCTTGGGAGGACCGGAGATTACTTGAGGGAAGATATTGAGAGATAAGTTCAGAAATATACGGAGGAGAAAGGTCATGGATGGCTTTGTAGGTCAGTATAATTAGATTATATGTCATAAAAAGTCATATTGATAGGGATCTAAAATCAAAGCAGTAAACAAGGCCATAATTCAAAGATCGTATTTCAATAGAAAGCTAGTCAAAAACAATATGTATTGGGTTCATTTATTATTTCCTTAAAAATATAATTATTTTTTGTGATAGAACCCTTCTTCAAATGAATAGTGTGGATTGACTAAAATGTACAAATATAAATACACAAATGTAATTTATAAACAGCAAATCACTGACTTTTGAATTTATTTATCATCATACTTGCAACAACCAAAAAAGTTATTTTACTATTAAACTATTTTTATGTTCTGTTTAGATTTTACAATGTGGCCATAAATTCCTTTTCCACTGGGTGAATTTACATTTTTTGTGCTTTTGTTTTTCCCTCTCCTTCTTTCAAGACCTGTTGGTTTGTGGAACCTCTGTGCCACGGACCGTGGAGAGCCTGGAGGTGCATGACTAAGCGAACACCTGACTGTTAACTAGAGCCTACAGTGCCGGGTATTGTTGCATGAGACTCGTGCGAGTTTCTCGCAAGTCTGACCCTGGCTTAAGGCACATTGTGGGGGTCAGAAGGGAGAGGGCATTTGGATTTGGGAGCACTGAATTTGCTGAATTTCTTTTGGGGTGCAAGGAGTCATTTAGCTTTTCCAGAGTCTTTGTACTACTAGTAACATGGAAGCCCTCTATATTTCCATTAAAAGATGATGGTCCTGAAAGGGGACTTGCTTTTTTAAATTTTTTATTTGCTACATTTTACATAATATTTTAGATCATGTTTATCAAGCACTCTACACTGAGCACTTACCGTACTTTAGGGTTTCAATCTAAATCTCTGAGTGACGTAATTCAGATGAATCCTGAGCGATGTGTTACCTATGATGAGGCAGCAGAGTTACTCTGGACTCAGTCTGGCCTCTGTTCAGTGGTGTTCTTTTTAAAAGTGCAAAAAACTGTGTTTGATCGCACTTTTATGCAAAAAAAAAGACAGACACTGCTCCTGGCAGTGAGCGCTCATTTTCATTTTGGCTGCTGCTACCAAATTGGATTGAACTGCAGTCTGAATGTAATTGTAAGGGGTGCGGGGGAAGGCTAGTTTAATACCCTGCACTCCTTGCATATGCTCCTGGTAAAAGTGGTATACTTCATATGTCATGTAATGTGTGTATATATTGTGTATTGCATTGTACCGATGTTTATGTGTTATAAAGATATAGGGATAGTGTAGGACTTACACCAGTAGGGGAAGCACAATAAAATAGGATAGGGATTAGCTAGACCAATAGGATTTTTCTGGTTAGGAGGGACTGAAAAAGAGTAGTTGGGGAGCTTGGACAGGAGGGACTGAGAAAGAGTAGTTGGGGAGCTGGACAGGACAGCCGTGTCCGGGAGAACTTTTAAGCAAAGGAGCCCAGCGGTCCAGGGCATAAGAGCTGACATTCACACAGTGGTGGAGGAATATCACGGCAGAAGAATGGTAGCAGCTAACTTTGTGGGAACAACCCTTAACGTCCAAGGCCTAGTACTTGGCGTAGTACGGCAGGATCCGGATACCTCAAGTTCAGAATGCGGAGGTACCCTTAGTACCCTTAGATGGTGGACATTGGCGCAGAGACTGAGGACAACTCTAGTTCCGCCCATCGTGGGTGTCCTAACTTGAAAATGGCGCGAAACTCCATATGTCAAAGACAGGGGCCAAAGCCTGAGATGCATCCCTTGGTGAGAGGTGCCTGCCCATAATGGTCGCAATAGAAGAAAAGAAAGCCTCACCCCTTACAACAAATCCTGAGGGGAGGGCGGAGTCCTATTATGAACGGGTGGAGCAGCCAGAAGCGGCTGCACCCTGGAATGGGTGGGGCCAAGAAGAAAACCTTGTGTGCAGATGCATGGCGCCATTGCAAGGCTTGGCACCGGCACTGATGACACACTCCTGTATCCGTTGTTGCAGCCGTGTCGGTGTTATTAAAGCATTTCTCGTTTTCTAGGACCCTAACCTAATGACAATCCTCACTTAGACTAAAGTCTTCTTCTGTATGGGAATCTATGCAAATCCTCTCCTTAGACTGAAATCTATATCTCCACCCCTCCACAGAGATATAGATGCTATGGCGCTACAGTGTGCTTCCTTTTTGTTTCAGTGTATATGAGTTGGTGACTCTAGGTTTAGCACCTGTTCACACTTAGTTTATGCTTGGATGTGACGGTCAGTTTTTTGAAATTTGTATTCATTAACCTTCTGACTGAGCATGCCTCCTCTTAGCCGCAGGCGGTTTTAATCACAGCAGGGCCACCACCCCTTCACAGAGATAGAGATTTCAGTCTAAGGAGAGGATTTACATAGGTTCCCATACAGATCAAGACTTTCGTCTAAGTGAGGATTGGCATTAGATTAGGGTCCTGGAAAACGAGAAATGCCTTAACGTGGCTTCCAGGTTCACATAAATTGGCCATTTTATGTGCTAAGCTTTCTCAATTTTTCATATAACTAATGCAGTAATGCAATTCATTTTTCACATTTCATGTTTGCATGCTATGGCACTACAGTGTGCTTCCTTTTTTGTTTGAGTGTGTATGAGTTGGTGTCTCTAGGTTAAGCACCTGCTCACACTTAGTTTATGCTTGGATGTGATGGTCAGTTTTTTTAAATTTGTATCAGTACTTTGATGGACAGCATGGCCATCCAATCTGGTACAGGGGCGTGCTGAGCTGTCGGTGTGTTGATTGACAGCTCGACTAGCCAATCTGTGACTGTGAGGCGTTGGCTGTCTCAGGTGTTCACTATCCCTGGTAATTGCATTACCTACTTAACTGAGCATCTTCTCCCAGACCACTGCCAGATGTACATTCATCTTGTGAGGTTTGTGCTCTGTGCTCTCCTGTGCCATGTGTTCTGTTTGCTTGATCTGTTGCCTGACTTTGAACTTCGTTCTGACCATCCACCTGTTTAACCCCTTCAGTTCTGATCCATTAACCTCCCGATACTCTGACCTCAGAATGTTACCTGACTATGCTTTTGTCTCTTCCTTCTGTTTATGATGTACTCTTCTGACTTATGACCTTGGACTCCTTGACCACTCTGACTCACAGCTTGGCCGTGAGAAGTGACTAGCGTCACACCAACCCTTTGAACTGCACACTCGACACCAGTGCTGGCCACAAGCATAGTTTGGGCTGAAGATACAGTGATTGTCATGGTTTCATCACTTCGTGTCTGTGTGGGAATCCGCAAAGCAACCTCCTCATCTTCCTCCTTCTCCACCTCCTCTTCTGAGCTACTAAAGGTACTGTCACACTTAGTGATGTACCAGCGATCCCCACCAGCGATATGACGCGGTCAGGATCGCTGGTACATCGCTAAGTGGTCGCTAGTGAGCTGCCACACAGGCAGATCTCACCAGCGACATCGCTGGGGTCGGGGATCGTTACTTACCTGTCAGACGAGGCGATCCTGCGTCCTCCCGCCCGGCTCCACGCTCGTCGCTCGTCTCTCCACAGGAAGCGCCGCAGGAAGCTGACGACGAGAAGCGGTCCTGAACGTTCTTGCGCGATAAGCGATAACCAGCGGGGGAGCGAGTCGGAGATAAGTATCAGACATAGCGATGTCGCTAGCAATATCGCTATAGCGTCACAAGTTATAGCGATATTGCTAGCGATATCGCTTAGTGTGACAGTACCTTAAGCTGTATACCTCTGGATTCACACCAAGTTGGATTTGCAACCTCATCGTCATCATGACTGTTGACACACTACTCCCCCTCCTCCTTTTCCTGCCCTGACACCACAGTACAGCCAGTGTGTGCATCTGGTATCTGAGTCTAAGATGATAAGGTGGAGGCAGAGGAGAGGCCAATTGATGTAGCGCTTGCCATCCACTCGAGCACACACTCTTTCCAATCTGCTGTGTGGTTGCCAAAGAAAGTAAGTCGAGTAGGCCGGCTACTTACAGATGTTGTCAGTGGTCTTTGGATAGGACGAAATGGTGTTAGTTCAGTTGAGCTTTCATTCACATTAACAGCTAACCCACATACACGTCGAACACCAAGCCTATTCCCCACTTCCAAAACTACCTCGCCTTTCCCATTCATGTTATAAGTAGCCTTCCCCTCTTGTACCCTGCTGTTTCACAACCTTAGGTCCACATCTCAGTCACCTGTCACTAAATGAACAATCTCTATTGATTTTAAAGTTTGTGAAAAAGTGTAATAAAGATTAGGCATTCTATTGTAATTAAAGCAATAATAAAAATTTGTATTTTTGGAAAATTACATGTGTTTAATAGTAGATATTGATATATGTGTGTATAATAAATAACTACTTTTCACACTTCATATGTGAGAAGTTTTATTATGGCACAGAAAAAATCTTTTCCTGTGGGCATTTGACTCACATACAGTATGTGTGTAGGTTTCTTGTATTGGGAGTCGCCCATGAACCATGTTTGTTTAGGATTGATGATCATTTGTAGGTATGACATTTTTTGTTAAATTAGCATGTGCTGTGTAGTGTGAAAAATAATCTATTCCATACATAGTCACAACCTTTGTTTTGTACCAGACACATACTGTAACAGTGTGAATACACAAGTCATCCTACTGTAGAGTATCAAAATCTTAAACATTTAATAACTTCTTGTAATTTCAGGGTTCTCAAAACTTCATTTTGCCAACCATAATCACAATATACCATCTTTTCTGCCAGTGCGTTGTAAATTTGTATAGATTTTGTTACAATGTGGCAGCCAAATGAACAGCTAATGGTATTAAAATAAGATAATTGCCAATAAAACTGGCTTTAACATTGCCAAATCAATGAATCAGTAAAGATGTTTAGCAGAGGATGTAATGAACTTCTCATACCCATACCTTGCATTACTATTTACTCATTTACTCTGCAGTTTATTTTTTCTCATTTTAAGATATCAGATTAATGTTGGTAGTAAGATGGAAAAAAAAGTCCTAAAAAATGTTCAAGAACAACAGTTTTATATATAGTAATGACATCTGAATGAAAGTATGCTGATGAAGGAGTCAACCCAACTTCAAAATGTATTGTATGATTGAATAAAAATCCAGAGAACATACCCTTGAATTCACGATGTAGCAACGCCTGGCAATCAGTGCTTGTTTCCCTGTTTGGATTGAACATGTTTCTTCCGACTGGCTTCCTCAGGAAGCAATGTGGGATCATGTATAATGTGTGTATTTATGTACAGTACACCTTCTCACAGGTGTATGTGTTTGAATTTGCAGTCACGGATTCAGAGCAATAGCAGTGGCGACCTGGCAGCCGGTCACGTCGCAGTCGGCCAATCCCAGTGACAATGTGGGTGAGGGAAAATTTTCCCATGATGTCATTACTCAATGTTGCCCTCGTATGGATGCTGTTCAAGATGCAGGCAGAGCGGAGTACGTTATGCATGCGCAGGTGGTGGCTGCCATTTTTCTTAATGGAAAAACTCAGGGCAAACATGCAGATCTATAAAATAAGTGGAGATGCGAATATGAAGATGAGTGATATGTAGTCAAGGAAAGAGGGGGGAATGGGGAGAAAAAAGAAAAAGGGGTGGAGAGGAAAAGGCAAAACAAAGGAAAAGTGAAAACGTTATTAGGTATGTGTAAGCCAAATAATAACGAATTAAAAGTGCAAATAGAGAAGAGAAAGTGCCCAGCTGATTATTACATTATTAGGGTACTCTGCACCAGACTTTTAAGCCCCCGTTACACACTGCGATATCGCTAGCAATATCGCTGTAAAGTCACCGATTTTGTGACGTTACAGCGATATTACTAGCGATATCGCTGCATGTGATACTTACCTCCGACCGGCTCCCCCGCTGGTTATCGCTGATCGCGCGAGAAGCTGCTGGACCATTCCTCGTCGTCCACTTCCTGCGGCGCTTCCTGCGGCGCCGACGAGCGATGCGTGGAGCCGGGCGGGAGGACGCAGGATCGCCGCGTCTGACAGGTAAGTAGCGATCCCCGTCCCCAGCGATGTCGCTAGTGAGATCTGCCTGAGTGGCAGCTCACTAGCGACCACCTAGAGATGCACCAGCGATCCTGACCACGTCATATCGCTAGTCGGGATCGCTGGTGAGTCGCTAGGTGTAACGGTACCCTTAGAGTACTGTACAAAAGGTTGTTAGGGCACTCTGCACCAGACCCTTGTGCACTTTTCACAGTGTTGTTAGAGCACTCTGCGCCAGGTTGTTAGGACAATGTGCCTCATGCTATTACGGCACTCTACACCAGTCTGTGACGACCCTCGGCACCAGGCTGAGATTAAAATAGCAATGCAACCTGTAAGCCAGCATTTATACAGGCCGGATCATGTGATGCAATAGACATTCACAGCCATGCCAATACTTGGCATGGCTATGATGGCTCTGGAAGTGCCCACAGCCTAAAAGCTTGTTGATTGGCTGTGCTGCAGCCTGTCAAAAAGCTTTATTCAGTATCTGAACCCAAACAATACAACGAACATTAGAAGTCCTTGTTTTGAGTTCTGCACTGGACACTAGTAGTAGTGTGTACAATAAATAGAAAAACTAAGTACACCCACTTTGCCCTCACTAGCTTTATGTATCATGGCTTAATAAAACAAAAAGTCTGATCCATCAACGGTCTTAAAATTACTTACATACAATCTCAGATAAATAAATAATGACATGAAATAATTTGCTTACCAAAAACTGTGCCAAAATGCAGAAACAGTATGTGAAAAATTAAATACACTCTTTTTGTTTGCATAGTAATTAAGAGGGAAGCAATAGTCAGATGCTGTTATTCCACCTGCTACTGATTAATTGATCATCAGTAGAGATAAACAAACCCAAACTGTAAAGTACGGGCTTCATAGGTGTCCGGTGCTTAACTTCATACATGTACTTCAAACAAGAGATTGATTTCAAAGGTGTTCAGGTTCAAATTCAGGTACAGTTCTGGCACCCCAAAGAAACTTTGGACTAAAATTCAGTTCGGTACCAGAACTTGAGCTTCCACGGGTCTGCTCATCCCTAATCATCAGACAGTGTGACCACCTCTATAAATACAGAAGTTTTGGTAGTGTCACGCCACCACTGTATACTCACCTGCCTCCGCTCCCTCGTTGCAGCACCTCGCTGCCCGGCAGTGCGGCGGCCTCTTCTGACAGGTCTGTGGCCAACAGTGTCTTTGCATGCTATGCGCATGCGCCGTAGGCCGTGCCTCCCTCCTGTCTCTTGTGCTCCGGCGATGCCCTGACCTGAAAGCACCGCTGGACCAATGGGAGACCAGGCAAGGCCATATCAGGACGCCCTCCTGTAATGGAGGCACCTGATCTTCGTGTTTCATTGCACATTAAGCCCATTGTTCCGCTACCATTGCTGCTCACCTTTTCCACACTTGTCTCCCGCAGTCCTACTCCGGTCCTGTCTTCCATGTCCCTGCCTGTCCTGTTGTCCATGGTCCAGTACTGCAGTCCTACTCCGGTCTTGTCTTCCGTGTCCCTGCTTAGTCCTGCTGTCTGTAGTCCAGTCCCGCAGTCCTACTCCGGTCCTGTACTCCATATCTCTGCTCCGTTCTACTGTCCGTGGTCCAGTCCTGCAGGCCTACTCCGGTCCTGTCCTCCGGATCCCTGCTTTGTCCTACTGTCCATGGTCCAGTCCGGCAGTTGTACTCCGGTCCTGTCTTCCGTGTCCCTGCCCGTCCTGCTGTCCATGGTCCAGTCCTGCAGTCCTACTCCGGTCCTGGCTTCCGTGTCCCTGCTTCATCCTGCTGTCTGTGGTCCAGTCTCGCAGTCCTACTCCAGTCCTGTCCTCTGTATCCCTGCTCCGTCCTACTGTCAATGGTCCAGTCCTGCAGTCCTACTCCGGTCCTGTCTCCTGTAGTCCCGTGGTCTTACTCCAGTCCGTTCTGAGCCGCCCCTCTCGGCACCGGCTATCGTGATACCCGAATCCCTGGGCCTGCTCCTAATGATCCCTGTATAGGGATCGGCTCCACCTGGCGGCTCGCCCGGGCCCCTCGGTGCCACGATCCAGAGGGTCCACTCCTGGAGACATACCTCACCTGACCACCCCACTAACCGGTAGTTTGCTGGTCTGAAACCTTTAGGTGTGTGCTAATGCAATTCCAGGGAAGAAAAACATTATCAATGACCCTAGACAATTGTTATTGCCCTTGTGAAGATCTGAGGTTGTGTGTTGTAATAATCACCTACGCAGTTTAATAATGCAACTATTTTTTTGTTCCTTACATCAATGGTTTTACAACAACTACGGGTAGATGGCCAAAATACATTGCCCCCAGCTCTCAAGGGTCCCTCCCTGGGGCTGGTAGATCTACTTCCCCCGTAACAGGTGATATTCACTGTCACCCAGCTTTCGTTGGCCCACAGATTTAGTATCTCTTGCCAGTATAGTCTGTAGTCAAAGTCAACGCTACTCCAAATGACAGGTTCCTGATATCAAGATGACAGATCCTTCAACAGTAGCATTGATGTCCAGGAATCATTGTTTCCATTCAGTGACAGCAAGCAGAAGAAAAACGTGCTGGTTGGATCTTTTGTATACATAGGCCAGACAGGAGATTGCTAAAGGTAAATGTAAAGCAATCATTCTATTAATCTCATCAGAATCTCAGGCTCCTCAAGCCATTGTTCTCCCAGTCACTAGGCCTATTGTGTGGATGGGGATTGTGGACCCAGAGGAGCTGTCACCACAGGGGGCCTCACATACAATCCCAGGGCTTATGGAATATTCTTCACTCTTTAAGCTAAAAGCAAATGCTTAAGGGAGAGGGTGTGAACATTTCTGTCCAGTCAGGTGGCTGATCCCAGGGTGTTGGGGAGAGTTGCATTGAAGAGAGAGGATCTAGGATGAAGTCCTGGAGTACATGGATAGATAGCCTATGGAGTTTGGAGATTAGTAGCCGGCTGGGCTGGACACGTGCTACTGTTGAGGGATCTGTTGTCTGGATTTCAGGAACAACTGTTGCTGCTGGATACATAGATTTTGGTTGTGCTACATGTCATTTGGAGGAGTGTAGACTGTGACTACAGACTATTTCAGACTCCATCTACAAAAGGCTCAAGAAGGAGGAGCCGAGAGACCTTTTCTCTGGGAGAGAGCTGGAGTGGTTGCCAGAGGATAACCGAGCAACCCTAATACAAAGTTTGGACAACTGAAACCGTGAACAACCAGAGGATGAGGTCAGTTCAGACTGGAAGAGGGCATCTCCATGGAGGGACCACAGCCCAGGGCCATCATCCGGATGTCAGAGGATCGACCGACTGGGTTGAGGCAGATGCTGGATGCGCTAGGAGAAAAAGCCATGGAGATAGAGTATGGAGATAGAGTGGGCGGCTGTGTTAAGTAAACATCTGGGTGTCTGTATGAGGCTGCACAATTGGCTGATTCTTGGTCTGTCAATCAACCCGGGCTACGTGAATGGACAGCCCCAGTGAGTCATGAAGAGGGAAATACAAGGAAGCCAGTGAGAGCCATCGACTGGCGAGAGGAGGAACTGCCGGGATTTCAGACTTCAAAAGATGGGAAGGTGTCCCAAGTACCAAACTACGGCCTACATCGGGGCAAGGAGGGTTAAGCTGCCATAACTGTGGATGCATGGGACACTTTGCCAGGGAATGTCAGGAATGTTCTAACCCACATCACAACCTAGAAGTAGGATTAGTGTGCCACTGGACCAATGTCATAGCCTGAAGCCAAGGACCAGTTCCCACTGTGTCATCCAAGAGGGAACAGAGTGATTTCAACATGCTGACTAACCCCCCAGCAGTGATTAGTAATACACAAAATGAAATGACTGTTGCTGAGATGAAACATGACCTAGGGAAGAAAATTACATCAGAGAGGAGGCCCAGGGACTTTGGGACACTGGGTCTACCATCACTCTGGTCAGTCCAGATATTGTCCCCCTAGATCACTATTTACCAGACCATCAAGTTTCCATCCCCTAGCTGGGGGTCAGCACTATGGGGTTAGGGCACTGGATACAAGTTCGGTTCTCATTGGAGATCAGGGGGTAGATATGAGGACCCCGTAAAAGAAACAGCCCCCTGTCCCAGCGAATTGAATACAGAGTCATCATCTGAGGGTTTCCCCCATTGGGTAGTTGGAAAGACCTGAAAGATCATGAGAGAAGCTGGAGATGTCTATTATGCTGATGTACACCAGGGTGAAATGGGGACTGTGGAGTTTATTCGCAAGGATGACATAGAATATGCTTTGAGGAAACTAGGTGTTAGGCATCGAGTTTCCCCCACTGCACAGGGGGAATCTCAAGCCATGTCCTCTGCGGTCTCCCATTCCTCTGCGGCCGCAGAGTTTCCTGGTCAGCAGAGACGTCAGCCCAGGCTAATACTAGGCATCTGGTTGCTCCTTCAGGCTCTGCTGTAACACCATGTTTGAGTCAGCAGCAAGCAGACGCTCCAGGGAGTAAGTCCTGTATTCTGTCTGCTGAGCAAGCCCATGGGATGACCTGTCATTGGAGGTCGGAGGTCACATGCACAGGTCCCATTCCTGCTCTGATTGGTCCATTATTGGGAAGGTCCCAGAAGGACGCCGCTATAAAAGAGCCGCATGGCCACTCAGCCATGCGTTAGTATAGACTCTTAAGCTTAAGGTGTGTATGATGATGGATGCATGTATCTGGTGACTGACTCATTTGAAACCCCTACCCTTGGCTGTGCTGGGGAGTCTAGAGGGATTCCGACCCTGTGTTTTGGGGCAGAGTTCTGTGACTTTAGACCAGCGCTCACTTCGCCGAGCTCTGTGAGCTTAACAGGCTTCAGCATTTATATTCAGCGGTAGTCCTGCTCTGTGAGGCAACAGAGTTCGCCTTGTACTCACCGGGTGACATTAAGGCCTCTTTCACACATCAGGTTTTCGCCGTCAGGCGCGATCCGGCGCTTTTGACAAAAACCGGATCCGGCGAAATGCAATGCCGGATCCGGTTTCCCCCCCATTGACTTGCATTTGCGCCGGATCGCGCCGGATGGCCATGCGTTTCATCCGGTTTTCGCCGGATCCGGCAATGTGTCTAAATCCGGCGTCTGGAAAAAACGGCTACTGTAACGTTTTTTGTCTCCGGCGAAAAAGCCGGACACGCCGGATCCGGCGCGTCCGGCTTTTTCACACAATGAAAGCCTATGAGCGCCGCAATGCGCCGGATCCGGTTTTTTTGGTCTGAGCATGCTCAGTAGCTCTGCCCACAAGACACATATATAAAAGCAAGACAGTGGGACCCTCAGCCACACCCAACATGCCACCCAAGACAGCAACCAGGCGCAGGAGAAGGCAGGAGACCACTGCAGCACCATCAGCACCACCACCACCACGCCAAATGGAGCAGCAAATGGAACATGCTGAGGAGGGGAGTCCAGCAGCAGATGAGAGACGGTAATTATCAAATCCCCCATTGCTCCAAACTAGAGCCATGGAATATCAAGATATTCATTGGCCCTTTGTTTCTCTTTATTCAACAGCCGCCCAAGAGATGCAGCAGCAGCAGCACTGGCAGCACTGGCAGCAGCTGTAACACCACGCACAGGCATGGAGTCTGGCCAGCAAGAGGACAGCACATCTTCTTCTGGGAGCCCTCCCTCGCATCGTCAGCGTTTGATGGGAAGTTTTTATTTCCAAAATCTATCATCTCTGTAATATATGGCTATTCATTGCCTTTTATTTCAAAACAGGAATCACAAGATGAAGAGGAGCTCCCAGACGAAGAAGGAAGGGGTGGACAGACACCTGGAGTGGGCTCACAATTGGTAAGTTTTTGGCATCAAACGCAGAAACACAACATCACACTACACACAACACATAGAAAACAATGTTCTGCAGACCACACACAGCAAACAAATGCCTACATCCAAAGACATAACATTTTTTGTTTTCTTCTCTAGTCTTCCCAATCTGGTGCTCGGCCAAGAGGTCCTCGCAGTGCCTCCCAGGGTCGTCGGCGACAGCAACGCGGCGGTCACCAGCGTGTAAGTATAAATATTTTTGCTTTGTTTTTTTGCACTTTTTATTTCATTTCTTTTGTGGAGGCTAATTATGTTATTTTTGTCTTTTTCATTAACAGACTTCACAGCGTGCTCCCGACTCTGACAGTGAGGATGGAGGAATCGATGTGGACCACCTCATCGATCTCGTCAGAGAAAGGGAGCCGCTCTGGAATATGGCTGACCGCCGCCACGCTGACCTGATCGTTACCCGACGACTCTGGGAGGAAATCTGTTCGCTCCTTGTGGACCGCTGGGAGGACCTCGATGCTCGGGCCCAGATTAAAGAGCGTAAGTATATACAGTACCGGTTGCTTGATGTAAACCAGTGTTTCCCGAACAACAGTCCTCGTGGTCCCCACGGATCATGTGTTCAGGATTTCTATTTACTATGGAAATCCTGAAAACATGACCCCTGGGGACCATGAGGACTGGAGTTTGGGAAACACTGATGTTGTATACTAACCACTCCTTTCTCGATTCAGGGTCACAGAATTGTGAAGCGGTGGCAGTCTGTGAGGGATCGTTTCAAGAAGGAGTTCAATAAAGAGATGCGGGCCCCGAGTGGATCTGGAGGACGCAGGAGCAAGTACAAGTACGCACAAGCCCTGTCGTTCCTCCGGGATACAATGGTCACCAGAAGGTAAATATTACACACCACATGTGAAAAAAAAATGTTTAGATGTAACAATTTTTTTTCAGCCAGGGCCATGCCATGTCACTTTTTTAATTGTTTTTTTTTCTCTTTATTCCACAGCACGGTGAGCAGCACTCGGGAGCCTGCACGGTTGGACCCTTCTGAGGCGATCCCTGAGGAGACCGGCACCGAGGGACACTTCGACCGCCCCGGTACATCTGCACCTTCACAGCCTTCCCACACATTCGACCCCTCTGTCCCATCCACCAGCACAGGAGCATCGTGGCCGCCTACATTACATGAAGCTGCTGGTGAGGAGATCGCTTTCCCTTTACCCCACTCTTCTGCCCCTGCCACCTCTAGTACACCTGCGGGTACTGGGCGGCAGCGGCAGAGGGGTCAGGAAAAGACTTATGCGCCAGAGTTCTTGCATCTGAATGCATCTTTCCAGAACTGTCTAAAAGTCTTGTCAGAGCAAATCTCCGCAGGCTTTCAGCAGATCAACTCCAGCATTCTGGAGGTGAAGACACTTATGCAAACCATGCATTCAGAAGCAAGATCTTCGCCAAACCACACCTTTTTCAGGTCTGTTGTGGAGCGCATGGAAACGCTCTCTCCTGCCCAACAGATGCATGTAATGCATTCATGCCATGCTGCTCTCCAGCAAGTTACCTCCCAACCTCCTCCTCCCACCACAGTAGTTCCTCCACCTGCACCCCCTCCAGCCACTTTCCATCCTCCCCCTCCTATTACATACCATCCACCTCCCCAGTACCAGCAACCTCCCCAGTACCAGCAACCTCCCCAGTACCAGACATCTCCCCACTTCCAGCAACCTGCCCCATACCAAACTCCTTCCCCATACAACTTGCCATCAACATCATCTGCTCCTACAGTCCCTGCCCAACCCTCTACTCCACCGCCCACCACCTCTTCTGCCTCCCACATGTCCACCCATTCTGTAGCTTTTTCCACACCTTCACCTCTAACTGTTCCTTCCCCACCACGATCCCAGTCCTCTCTCCACACTCTTAGTGTCGAAGTGTCCCGCAGCCCCTCCAGCAGTATTTCCACCCCACACTACACAGATTTATAATATGTGTGTATTTTAATAAAAATGACCAGTTTTATGGTTTCAAAGCTTTATTAAAAAAGTTTATTAAAATTTAAAAACAGTTTACTAAAAAAAACATTTTTCAATAAAAGTTAAATTATTTTACACTGGTTGTCTGTAATTTCTTTCTGCGGCCAAAAAGGTTAAATACAGGGTATTTAAAAGGTAAAATGGTATTCAAAACTAGGTATATAACTGTGGGTAAATTTTAGCTTTTTGCCACAGTTGTGTTCCTGGTTGTGTTTGAAGCAAAGTATTTCACCTAAAAAGTTGTGTTTATTGTTGGTGATTTCCTAACAATGTACACAACTTTTGTTAAAAGGTGAAATACTTTGCATAAAACACAACCAGGTACACACCTGTGGCCTAAAGCTAAAAATAGTAAGACCATGACAAGATAGCCAACTTTGGTTGGCAAAGGTATATACTGTTGGTACAGAAGGTACACAATTTTGGTTAAGGGCACAAATCTTTCACACTCTGTCATCCTGCCAGTGTACTCTGCCTTGAGGTGACATAAAGTATAGTGCAAAATTGTCCCTCATTACTGAAACTGTCACAGAACTTCTAGTGGTAATGTCATGGTAATCTTGCAAGGTGGTTTCTTCAGAGGTGTCCTCAATGGAAATGGGTTCCTTGCAGATAACAAAATTGTGGAGTACCACGCAAGCTTTGATCACCTCGTCCACAGTTTCTGTCTTGAGGTTGATCGCAGTCAATAGGACCCGCCATTTGGCTGTCAGAATACCAAAGGTACATTCAACCATTCTTCTTGCTCTTGTGAGGCGGTAATTAAAAATGCGTTTTGTTCTTGACAATCCTCTGCTACCGTACGGTTTCAAAAGGTGTTCTGACAGCTGGAAGGCTTCATCCCCTACACAGACAAATGGCATAGGTGGACCAGATGTTTGCGGCAGCGGTCTAGGGGGTGGGAACTGGAAGGTGTTTCCATACAGTTTACGCCCCATGGCAGACAGTTTGAAAACTTGAGAGTCATTGGAGCGGCCATAGGCCCCAATATCAACAGCAATAAATTTGTATTCCGCGTCAGCGATGGCCATGAGGACAATTGAAAAATATTTCTTGTAATTGAAATATTCCGATCCCGATCCGGCTGGCTTTACAATGCGGATATGTTTCCCGTCCACAGCGCCCAAGCAGTTGGGAAACTGACATATCTGTTGAAACTTTTCTGAAATTTCAATCCACCTCTCCGTTGTGGGCTCTGGTAAAAACTCTTCAGCTAAGGAGTCCCACAGTGCACGGCATGTGTACTTCACTATTCCAGATATGGTGGAAATCCCGAGTCTGTACTGGAAATGCAGTGACGAAAGGGATTCTCCAGTTGCAAGAAATCTGTGGGGAATTAAAAAACAATCAATTAGTTTTAAATCACAGCATTACATACCAAAACTCAGCTATAACACTTGGAGATACAAACTACCACCAACAAGATTGCAGTGAAAGTGTGCTCTGATGCGAGCATATCCAATAAATGTGGCTTACCTTAAAGTCACCATCAGACGCTCTGCGGGTGAAACAGAGAAGCGGCAATAGGTGTCTGCTTATCTTATGAGGTGTGCAATGCGCTCCACCAAGTAATCAAAATTCTCCATTTTCATCCGAACATATCCAAAAAATGTATCCGGGTTTCGTCGAAGGTCCATGCAGAGTGTAGAATAGACCCCACGCGTCATTCTCTTGGCTGTGATGGGGTGGATCCACAAACGTCGTCTACGATGCCTGATGCGCTGCTGTCTCGCTCTCTCCTTCTCCAGAACAATCACCCTCAAACGATTCGCCTCCGCTGTAAAATCCGCCAAATTCTTCAAAATATTTCCAATGACAACATCCATCTTCGCCAGTAACTTGCTCTTCTCTCCAACCTGCACTTTCTCCTCTACAACCTGTCAAAGAAGGGCTGTAGGAACACGCTATATATAGTTTTCCAGTAGCCAATCCCGTTCGGAAGGCCACAAGGGGTGTTTTTAAAAACCGGATCCGGCGTAATCCGTCGAAAAACGGATCGAAAAATGGATGAACCGGATGAGACGGATCCGGTTTTGTCTGTCAAGAACAAGACGGATCCGGCAGAAAAACGGATCCGTCACATCTGGTTTTATGAAATATTTGCCGGATCCGGCGCTCCGGCACGACGCCGGATCGCGCCTGACGCCGAAAACCTGATGTGTGAAAGTAGCCTAACCCGCGTGCGTTCATTTATTATACTACCATATAGTGTCTGCCATTACTTAGCAGCAGTATTCCATCTCTGCACGGTGGACCCCAGGATGCGATCGCACCTCATTATTATTTTATTATTTGGTGCGTTCCACCAGCCTAACATTATACTAGCACCAGGGTATGGCTAGTAATGGCGGACGATCAGTGACTGCTGCAGTACATCCGGCAGCTGCATGGCAGGTTGGCGGCTCTCGAGCGTTCAGCCTCAGCTGCGGATACTACTGCGGTCGCAGTTCAGGCAGCCATGGAAGCTGTCTCCCGTGTGACCACTGCCATCCCTGCCTTGACTTTGTCCCGCCTCCCGCTGCCCGAGAAGTTCTCGGATGATAGTGCTTCTTGTAGGGGTTTTGTGAGCCAGTGCACTATCCAGCTGGAGCTGCTGGCAGCACGATTCCCCTCCGAGCGGGCTAAGGTGGGATTTATTGTTTCCCTCTTGTCGGGCAGGGCTTTGGAGTGGGCCACACTGCTGTGCGAGCGTGGTGATCATGTGGTGCAGAGTGCCTCGCAGTTCTTGGGCACTCTGAAGCAGGTCTTCCTTGGGCCGCGAGTCACTCATGACACCGCGCTACGGCTGCTGGCATTGTCACAGGGCTCGTCCATGGTCGGCCACTTTGCCATCCAGTTCCGGACGCTGGCCTCGGAGTTGGAGTGGCCAGATATGGTCCTCATTCCGACATTCTGGAGAGGTTTGGATGACCATGTCAAGGATACTCTGACCACCAGGTAGATTCCCGCTACACTGGAGGAGCTTATGACCGTCTCCACCCGTATAGACCTTCGCTTTGCCGAGCGAAGGTTGGAGAGGTCCCAGTGTAGGCAGAGGTTTAGGTTGGCACCCAGTTTTGCTAAACCTCTGGAATCTCCTGATCGAGGCGTCCAAGCATCAGGGGGCTTCCCGTGAGGGATCCATGCCCCGATCCACTTGAGCTCCTGTGATCTGTCATGCTTGCCGGCAGTCTGGTCACCTTGCCAACTGGTGTCCACAAAGGCAGGGAAAACGCTCGCGTCTAGTAGCCGTAGGAGGCGGCTCACTAGAATCAGCAGCGTTTTCCTCCAAGCTGTCCTTTAAGGGGACACTTGAGTTTGGTTCTTCCACTCTGGCAGTGGAGGTTTGCATGGATTATGGAGCAGAGGGCAATTTTATGTCGTCTGCCTTTGCTCAACGGCACTCAATACCCCTGGTTATGATACCTAAACCAGTCACCGTCAGAGTGGTGAATGACGCAACTCTACCCTCACAGATTACCCACCAGACCGCCCCCTTGTTACTCTCGGTGTCTCCATCTCATCAGGAGACGATATCCCTCCTCATCATGACCGAGGCTATCGACCGGGTTCTTCTAGGGGTCCCCTGGTTGCGGTATCACTCTCCCCATATAGAGTGGTCCTCGGGGAGGATTCTTGGTTGGAGTAAGTCCTGTGAGGGTAGATGTCAGAGGGAGTGCATACAGGTTGCCTCCACTGAGGTCCCCGCAGATCTTTCCTCACTCCCCAAGCACTATCAGCAGTACGCAGACGTGTTCTCCAAGAAAGCGGCAGAAACTCTTCCACCGCACTGCCCCTATGACTGTCCTCTAGACCTCTTGCCAGGTGCCGAGCCTCCCAGGGGTTGTGTGTATCCCCTGTCTCTCCTGAAGATGGAGGCCATGTCACAGTATATCAGGGAGAATCTGGCAAGAGGATTTATTAGGAAGTCGGTGTCACCAGCGGGGGCGGGATTCTTCTTTGTCCAGAAGAAGAATGGAGAATTGCGGCCATGCATCGATTACAGGGGTCTTAACGCCATCACCGTTAAGAATAAGTACCCATTGCCCCTGATATTGGAACTGTGTGATAGGTTGCAGGATGCGAGAATGTTTACCAAACTCGATCTACGGGGGGCTTACAACCTGATACGCATCCATGAAGGGGACGAGTGGAAGACGGCTTTTAATACCATGGATGGCCATTATGAGTATCTGGTCATGCCCTTTGGCCTCTGTAATGCCCCAGCCATCTTCCAAGACTTTGTAAATGATATCTTCTGAGATATGCTTTCCTATTCGGTGGTGGTCTATCTGGATGATATCCTCATCTTCTCTCCAGATATGGAGTCCCACCGGAGAGAGGTTTGCAAGGTCTTCGCCCGCTTACGTGCTAATTCCCTCTACGTCAAGTTGGAAAAGTGCCTGTTTGAGCAGGAGTCCTTGCCTTTCCTGGGCTATATTATCTTGGCCCTGGGTTTGGCTATGGATCCTGCCAAATTGCAGGCGGTAGTGGACTTGCAGGAACCCCACTCCCTCAAAGCGGTGCAGCGCTTTTTGGGGTTCATAAACTACTACAGCCAGTTCATTCCCCACTTCTCCACCTTGGTAGCTCCCTTGGTCGCCCTCACCAAGAAGGGAGCCAACCCCAAGTTGTGGTCAGAACAGGTCTACAAGGTTTTCGTCTCCATCAAGACTCATTTTGCCGGTGATCCCATTCTCCACCGCCCCGATGTTAATAAGCCTTTTCTCTTGGAGTTGGATGCCTCTTCCGTCGGTGCTAGAGAGGTTCTTTTCCAGAAAGGCGCTCAAGGTCAGAAGCATCCATGCTTCTTTTTCTCCAAGACCTTCTCACCGGCGGAGAGGAACTATTCCATCGGGGTCAGGGAGTTGCTGGCAATGAAGTTGGCCTTCTCGGAGTGGATACATCTCCTGGAGGGGCCTTGCTTTCCCTTCCAGGTGTTCACTGACCACAAAAACTTGGTCTACCTACAGACAGCCCAGCGGCTAAATTCTCGCCAGGCCAGATGGTTGCAATTTTACTCTCGGTTCCACTTTACCCTTCATTTTTTGTCTAGTGAGAAGAACGTCCGGGCCGACGCTCTCTCTTGCTCCGTGGTGTCATCGGAGGCGGAGGAGACAGAGCCTTGATTGATCGACCCATCTGAGAGCCTGAGGACCGTGGCTCCGGTCGCTCTAGATTCGGTGCCCTGGGGCAAGACTTTTGTCCCCGCCCATTTGCAACCAGAGGTCTTCTCTTGGGCTCACGCATCCAGGGTGGGTGGACACTTTGGGACGAAGCATACAACCAACCTCCTGGCGAGAACATATTGGTGGCCACATATGTCCTGGGACGTCAGAGACTACATTCGGGTGTGTGTCTCTTGTGCCCAGAATAGGTCTCCTCGGCAACTGCCTGCTGGGCTACTTTACCCCCTGCTGGTGACGGTCAGGCCCTGGGAGATGGTTGGCATGGATTTTTTGGTGGGACTGCCCAAGTCCAATGGTAGCACAGTTATTTGGGTTGTCACTGACCATTTCTCTAAAATGGTGCATCTGGTGCCTCTCTCGAGATTACCTTCTGCTCTGGGCCTGGCAAAGCTCTTCATTAAACATGTCTTTCGCCTGCATTTTATGCCGGACAAGGTAGTCAGTGACCGGGGTCCCCAGTTTGCATCTCGGTTCTGGAGAGAACTATGTAGTCTCTCAGCATTGAGCTGAGTCTCTTCTCGGCCTATCATCCCAAGATGAATGGGTTGGTAGAGAGGGCCAACCAGACCCTGGTCACATACCTACGACACTTTGTCTCAGCAAGACAGGATGACTGGGCATCCCTGTTACCATGGGTGGAGTTTGCATTGAACAACGCTGTGGCCAATTCCACTGGTCAGACCCCATTCCTCCTCAATTATGGCCAGCATCATTGCGTCCCTGTTCCCATGCCCGTGTCTTCCACCGATTCTAAGGTGGCAGACTGAGCGGTAGAGGCACGTGACATTTGGGACCACACTCAGGATGCCATCCGAGCCTCCAAGGAGAGAATGAGGTTCTCCACCGACGCACACCGGTGCACTGCTCTGACCTTCTCCCCTGGTGACTTAGTGTGGCTCTCTGCCCATCACATCAGGCTGCATGTCGAGTCCACTAAGTTCGCACCTCACTACATTGGTCCTTTTAAGGTCCTTGAACAGGTCAACCCTGTAGTCTACCGGCTGGCCCTTCCCTCTCGCCTGGGTATCACTGATACCTTCCACGTTTCTCTCCTTAAGCCCGTTCACATGTCCCGGTTCTCCAAGTCATCTGCTTGGGCATCAAGCTTCTCCTTGGACAAGTTTGAGATGAACGCCATTGTGGGCTGCAAGGTGGTACATGGAAAAAAGTATTATCTGGTGGATTGGAGGGGTCATGGCCTAGAGGATCGGACCTGGGAGCCGGTGAAGAACATCCACGCTCCACTACTCATTGCGGCCTTTGAGTGTAGCGAGGCTCAGGGGGGAGGGGGCCTAGGGGGGGTAATGTTAGGCATCAAGTTTCCCCTACTACACAGGGGGAATCTCAAGCCATGTCCTCTGCGGTCTCCCATTCCTCTGCGGCCTGCTCAGCAGAGACATCGGTCCAGGAGTCTTGCCCAGGCTAATACTAGGCATCTGGTTGCTCCTTCAGGCTCTGCTGTAACACCATGTTTGAGTCAGCAGCAAGCAGACACTCCAGAGACTAAGTCCTGTATTCTGTCTACTGAGCATGCCCATGGGACGACCTCTCATTGGAGGTCAGAGGTCACATGCGTCGGTCCCGTTCCTGCTCTGATTGGTCCATTACTGGGAAGGTCCCGGAAGGATGCCGCTATAAAAGAGCCGCATGGCCGTTGGCCATGCGCTAGTATAGACTCTTATGCTTAAGGTGAATATGATGATGGATGCATGTATCTGGTGACTGACTCATTTGAAACCCCTACCCTTGGTTGTGCCTGTTGTTAGGGTCTTGTGGTTAGAGTCAGCGCCTGTCAGTGGCCAGGCTTTATGCCACAGTCCTTCAGGTCAGCACTTCACTTAGCGCCATATTGTGCCATCCAGCTAGGCCCATAAGTACCGCATCTACTGCGGCGCCGAGTGCTGGTGAGTCTAGAGGGACTCCGACCCTGTGTATTGGGGCAGAGTCCTTTGACTTTACACCAGCGCTCACTTCGCCGAGCTCTGTGAGCTTAACAGGCTTCGGCATTTATATTCAGCGGTAGTGCGGCTCTGTGAGGCAAGAGAGTCTGCCTCGTACCGGGTGGCATTAACCCACGTGAGTTCATCTATTATACCACCATATAGTGTCTGCCATTACGTAGCAGTAGTATTCCATCTCTGCACGGTGGACCCCAGGCTGCAAACGCACCTCATTATTATTTATTATTTGGTGCATTCCGCCAGCCTAACACTAGGTGATACAAAGTTTAGTTCTCATGAATGTAAAACCTCTTACATTCGTGTACATGCTGAAATAGTGGGGGAGGAGTGTGTGGAGCTGGCCACTTTCTAAATACTATTAGACCAATGCACGTAGAACGCAGTCCACAGCTCTAAGGGATGTAGACTTTTTCCAGACTGGAGCATCGATAATGTTGATATTGTTGTGTGTTATTAGAGATTGGCTTGCTGTGCTTTATTAGAGATTTGCTTGTTTATCAGTGACAGCAAGCAGAGGAAGACACGGTGGTTGGATCTAATATATACATAAGGACAGACAGGAGATTGCTAAAGGTAAATGTCAAGCAATCATTTTATTAATCTCATCAGTGTCTCAGGAGCCTCAAGCCATTGTTCTCTCAATTACAAGGCCAATTGTGTAGAAGGGGATAGTAGACCCAGGGGAGCCGTCACCACAGGAGGTTTCTCTTTTAATCCCATGGCTTCCGGTATATTCTTCATTCTTTGAGATAAATGCAAATGTTTAAGGGGAGAGTGTGAACATTTTTTCCTATTCAGGTGCCTGATTCCAGGGTACTGGGGAGAGTGATGTTGAAGGAAAGGATCTAGGATGACGTCCTGGAGCACATGGAATGATGATCTATGGAGTTTGGAGATCGGTTGCTGGCTGGGCTAGCTAGTGTTCACTAGTGTCGATGCCATGACCGCATGATCCATTAGTAATATGCCCCAAAGGGGAAATATCTAGGACACTAGAGGACACCAGCGATCATCTCTACTGGAAGTATTGTCAGACATTTCCCCTTTGGGGCATATTATTAATGGATCATGAGGTCATGGCATCGACACTAGAGAACACCAGCATGTATTGACCCCGTTTCCCTCAGATTTATGCTTGAAAAAGGCTTAATCAAGCTAAAATGTCGCTGAAATAATCTCTATCCAAAGGGTCGAGTTTTTTTTTCTTTTTTTTGTTTTTTTTCAGTACTTAGTTGTATTCACAAGGGTTGTGCCTGCTCTTTTTTTCTTATATTTGTTTTTTTTGCCTTCAATGCTGTATATGACAATAAAACTTCATTTTTGATTGCTGAAGTTCTTGATATTTTTGCAGCCATAGGACTTGACATCTTGCAGTCATTGAGTGGAGCATGAATTCCTCTGTATACCAAAGTATTCCATCAACAAACATGAGGCCACCTATCCAAAACTGGGTCATGCAAAGGGAGAAAAATTCCAAAGTCTACATCAGAATTAATGAAAAAGAAAATGATCAATGTTTCAATGGCCTAGTCAAAGTCCAGTCTTCAATCCAATTCAAGTGCCATGGCCAAACAGACCTTCAGAGAGCTGTGTGTAAATTTATGCTAAAAACCTCAAAAGATTAAAGCATCTTTGTAAAGAAAAACTTGGCCAAAATTCATCAAAAACAATGTGAGATTCTTATGAAGCCTTTATAAGGAAAGATTGCTTCAAGTTATTGCTGCAAAAAGCGGTTCTATAAGTCATTAATTAATGAGATACACTAACCGTATATATTCGAGTATAATCCGAGGAACCTAATTTTGCCACGGAAAACTGGGTAAGCTTATTGACTCGAGTGTAAGCCAGGTATGCATTGTCCCCTCATCCCTGCCCTGGTATGCATGGCTTCCCCCGTCGCTGTCCTGGTATGCATGGCTCCCCTCGTCCCGTCGTTATATGCATGGCTCCCCCGGTCCATCGTTGTATGCATGGCTCATTATTTTAGCAGCCAATGGATAGGAATAATTATAAAATATAACTTTTATTCAAATTAGTATAAAATCTTAAAGTGCAAGGTGCTCGGGTTATACAAACAAACAAATAGAGAAAAAGAAGAGAAGCTGGTGGCTTCAATACTGCCCATCACTTCTAAAGCATCCCAGATATACAGTTATTCATTGGGTGCCATAAATCAATCCTGTGCGGCCAAACCACTCCAAAGACATAGGATACACCAATCTCAAAATTATCTCTATGCTTTACATTCAATATTGTAATTAGCCATCACAGTTTATATGGTTATCTCTTATTGAGAGTGCATGCCCAACCGTCTTATAAGATCAACAATATATTTATAGATTTAGCACACCGATGCTACCCTCCTCATAAAGAGTACCATTTGATTTTTTGGGCAGAGAATATCCAAACTACTGCCACATAGTATCAACCAATTTTCACCGCTTTGATTACCGCATTTGCTGCAGGTTCCAATTATAATACAGTACACAAAATGTTATTAACATATTATTTAGTATAAGTGTGTCATCATTGAGATATACAATTCCGCATACCATATGTGCTCCCTAATTCAGGGTCTAAGTCCAACACGTATGCATATATCAGTATATCTTTTCTCAAATGCCTCCTATTTACAATGAGAGCACTATTCTGACACTAAAACAATTGACATAAAACAGAACAGTCTCACCAAAATATCAGGGGCACGTTCTGATTTGTTACCATCCCCATGATTGGTGAGTGCGATACCCCTGTCTCCCGACGCGTTTTGTCAAATCTCATCAGGGGAGTCGATTGGGGTCATCTCAGTGGTGTATCACGAGTGGCCGTTATATGTTTAAACCGACATCATGTGTAAGTATACTCATGCATACTTCCTTTTGTATGTTCGCGCATGGCGTCCCGGGAAGCCGACACTGTCGGTCCCTCGTTTACCTCACATCCTGTGGCTGGGCCGCATACATCATAAGCGTGTTCGCTCTGTAGAGCGCGTCACACGCTGGAGGCGCGCCTAGCAGCCATGGAGGCTATTGAAGCATGACAAAATTAAAAAAAAAAAAAAAAAAGTATTTTAAAAAATATGAAAAAAAATATAAAAGTTCAAATCACTCCACTTTCGCCCTATTCAAAATAAAATAAAAAAAATTCACACACACATATTTGGTATTGCCGTGTTCAGAATCGCCCGATCAATAAAAAAAACAAAAAAAACGCATTAACCCGATCGCTAAACGGCGTAGCAAGAAAAAAAAAAATCAAAACCCCAGAATTACCTTTTTTTTTATCTTTCTGACAATGCAATAATGGGCGATCAAAAGAACATGTCTGCATAAAAGTGGTATTAAAAATGTTAGCTCGGCACGCAAAAAATAAGCCCTCACCTGACCCCAGATAACGAAAAATGGAGACGCTACCGGTCTCAGAAAATGGTGTTTTTTTTGTTTCTTTTTAGCAAACTTTGGATTTTTTTTTCACCACTTAGATAAAAAAGAACCTAGACATGTTTGGTGTCTATGAACTCGTAATGACCTGGTGAATCATAATGGTGGGTCAGTTTTAGCATTTAGTGAACCTAGCAAAAAAGCTAAGCAAAAAACAAGTGTGGGATTGCACTTTTTTTGCAATTTCACCGCACTTGGAATTTTTTTCCCGTTTTGCAGTACATGACATGGCAAAATCAATGGTGTTGTTCAAAAGTACAACTCGTCCTGCAAAAAATAAGCCCTCACATGGCCATATTGACAGAAAAATAAAAAAAGTTATGGCTCTGGGAAGAAAGGGAGCGAAAAACAAAAATGCAAAAACGAAAATAACCCCAGTCCTTAAGGGGTTAAATTTGTAGATTTTTAGCTTGAGAGAAGCATGTTTGTTAACATTAGGTGGGGGTCCCATCAAAGAAAGGTATGCCTTGTCAATCATGTTTGGTGGGCACACACAAGTAGGATAATTTGTGCACCAAGTACCTCAATTTTATAAGTGTAGTCTATTTATCATTAGTGCCATTTAAAATAATTCATATAGTCAAGTGCTGCTGTATTCTTTGGGCTGTATTATACAGTCATAAAAGCTTGCACTTATGCACAATGGTTTTATTCTGTTAGGAGGTGCTGGTTATTCTTTGTTTTTTCATTATTTCACATGAATGTATGTACAACAAATATGACTAATAAATCAGATGTGCAAAATATCATTAGTTTATGACACATACACTTTGTAAAGAAGAAAGTCACACAGTTGGATATCTGCTTTACCTTTCTATAGTATTTTCAACACCCTTCTCCCCTTCTCAAAATTCGCTTATTCACAAAATACTAGGTATTTGTCTTAAACGTAAAAATACTAACAGGCAACAATAATGCTGTTGTATGTTCAGACATCAAATTAGTTTAATATAACAGAAGTGCAAACAATGAAATATATTTTTAGCGCTATTTGTCCTTTTTTTCATAATTGCAAAAAAATTTGTAGCAGCAACACTTATAATTATAACCACTCTCAATCACTGACATCTTTCCTACTTTTTTCCTACCAATTGAATCTGTGCATTCTTCTATTTTCTTCATGCACTAATCTTCTTCACTGCTATACTGTAACACATACCAACACTATCTGTACAGTTTGTTCCTTGTTTTATAGCTTTCTCTCCCTATCTCTCCAGCTTTTCTGTGAGCTCTTACATCCTCTCACTATATGGATTCACAACATGGCAGCTGCTGAATTCCCTGCTTTTGCTTTTATACAGACTGTGGAGACCTTTGTCGTAACCAGTGCCTTCCCCACTCCCTCCAATCCCGTAATGAAACACAGACATTCCTAGGTGGGTTGAACAGGTCGGTCACAGTTTATTAATTACATAATCAGAGAAAGGCAATTACACTTCGTAATGGGTGGCTCCCGCCGAGATCCTGTCCTCGTTCGACAGGCAAGTTGGCCCAACGAGCGGTTACGAACTTTTGCCCTCCTACGCTTCTACCGCTGTGACTTAGTAAAGGTAAAAATGGTCAGTCATATATATACACATCCTTTTTTAAAAAAAAAAAAACAATATAATCTACAAATTGAAGAATTCTGGAATTTGCAAAGTTCAGCAAATTCCTAAAACATCAATACTAATTCAATTTGCACCAAATCAATTCACTCATCTCTACTTAGATCATATAATTTGTTATGCTATTGCCAAATATTTGGATTAAACACCCTACATTTATATAAATTTTACATCACTTATGTGTAACATTAATAAGTAACACTGAAAAATACTGATTAACAAAGAAATAAGAAAACTGAAGTACTGAATTATTAAAATTGAATCTCTAAATTAAATTGTAAAGTAGAATCGATTGAAGTTGAGCTGATCGATGCAACAAAATTTTACAGCTTATGATTTTGATCTGTAAAATAAACAGGATTTGTGATCACGCCTAAACATTACATATAGAATCAAAAAGTGAATTACTACATGCACCATGTGGTTTAACAACCTAATATCACAAATGCTGAGTGCAAGAATTTTTGCTATGCAATGAAAAATTGAGATCACATTTTGTAAAAAGTTTTTTACTGGCTTCTCGTAACACTTTAAATGAGTTTGATACTGAGGGTGACCTCTGAGAAAAATCTATATTTACCTTTATGTATTTGACAGAGATTATTTTAAAAGAAATGCAGTTCCAGAAAAGTGACTTATCCTTTTATTTCAACTATTAAGAATTGCTCTTAGATATAAAATTGATCTCAATATATTCATTGCCCAGCTAACTCAATGCTCATTGCTAATGTTAGAAAATGCCTTTTGACAATTTTCATTTTTCTCTCTCTTTACTATTAAAAGCTATGGTATGTTTTAACATGTCAATTTTGCATCATTTTGCTCATTTACTGTTGTTTCCTGAATACAGAAAAATATATTACAAACAACATCAATAATCAACATCAATAATTTGAAAGTTTTGGTCAGTTCAGTATCCACTTTTGATAGTGGAGCACCCAGCAGGGCCGGGGGTTACTTGGTGCTGGGCCGGTCAGGCTCTTTTAAAGGGGGAAGTGTCACGGTGGTAGTAGCCTGGTCCGTGGCCCTGGGTGCCCAATGAAGATGGAAATTCAATGAGGGGGAAGATGGTAGGATAACTATAGGGAAAGGGGAATCGTGACGCCACCCGTGGTATTCGGCTAGGGTAGCCGACGCAGCTATACAGATCCTCTGTAACGGTGGTACTGCAGCAGAGATGGTGTAGCTCTCCATGGGTAAAGCTGTGTCCCAGGGCACTTGTGACGGTGATGTTGAATGCGGTGTAAAGCAGGCGAGATGTTAATAGCACGAAGGACACAGCAGGGTGCAGTTTCAGAGTTTTTACACAGTTTTTTATGCGCGCAGGTGCCCGCTTGGTGCCATGTCCTTCAGGGAAGGGGACCCTTACTCTCCCCACATCTGTCCTGCACCTCCGCTGTCCCGTCACCACTTCTGGGAAGTACTGCAATGGGGAAAGGATCACTTACTGTGACACTGCTGACCTCTCCACCAGACATCTCTACCTGTTGTCTCTGCATCAGGGCTCTGATCTCCTTTTGCAGGACCCGCTGCTGACTGGAGCTGGAGGTCTCAGCTACCTGTTGTAACAAAACAATAATTTCTTCAAGACAATTTTCAATTACATTAGTGCCTAGAGTGATCATAGGATGGCATTCTAGTTTGTCAATATCAACTATAATCAAACCTTGCATCTGCAATTCTACTCTGCCAATCTTGATGGTCACCACTTTATATCCCATCTGAGGCAAGGGCTCACCATTGCTGGCAAGGATGGCAAAGTTTTTATCTGGGCTGTTAGTAATGTTTGAATCAGCCCAGTACTGTTTAAAGAGAAAATATGGCATCGTTGTCACCTGGGAGCCGGTGTCCAGTAAAGCGTTCATCAGAAAGCTGTCAATCACGACAGGCAGGACTGGCCATCCTCCTACGTACTTGTCTCACCAATTTGGTGGTCCTGGTCGACTTACTCCTGAGGGTTGGCCCTTTGCCCCAAGGGTTGCTTGTTTAAATAACAGAATCTTGCTATGTGTCCCGCCTTGTTGCAGCGGCGACAGATGGGCTGTCCGTCCTTGTCGTAACGATTGCTCTCTCTCCCTCTGGTCGGCGGGATTCTCCTCTGCTGTCGCCACGGGACATCATCTGAACTGGAGGCCAGCTGGATCTTTTTCTTTGGAGCCACTTGTAGGGACTGCACAGTTTTTGTGAGTGCAGCCACACTTTTGGTTAGTTCCTTGACTTGGAGACGTAGGTCTGCAGCAGAGTCATCATCTTGGGCCGGCGTGTCTGTCTCAATAGGGGTCTGGGGAAAGGATGCTGCCTCCTGTTGGTATGTAATTGCTGGAGGGCTCTGTGCCGCTAGGATTTGGTTCATGCAGCACTCGGATGGCTTTATCCTTAAAGTGTGCAAAGTCCAATTTAGGATTTTGTAGGGCCATTATGCACAGCTGTGTACTTTGATTGTTAGACTGGAGTCCCTCTATAAACTGCTCCGTTAGTAATTTATCTTCATATTGCACGTTCTCAGGGTCAACCTGCTCTACGGCCCGTAGCGCCTCCTGAAGGTTAAGAGCATAGTCCCGTATACTGTCCTGCACCCTTTGTTTGCACCCAAAGAATCTCATTTTATCTCTGCTGCAGTACGGGTGTCAAAAGTGTCCTTCAGTCTGGCTAAGATTTGTTTGACAGTTCCTTTTTTCAGTGTCCGGCCAGGATTTTACTTCCCTCTGGGCTGCACCAGTTAACTGGCCAATGAGGATGCTGACTTTTTGAATCTCAGACGGGGGTACACTTTGAACAAACTACATAGTCTTTCCTTAAAATTGCTCAGGGTGTGCGACTCCCCTGAGTATTTCAGTAACCAGGCCGATCCTAGTATATATGGCATTGATAGCGGCATTATGGAGGCTGCTGAATCTCCACTCGATTTGGGCATTTTCTTCCTCCCTCAGTGAACCTCAGCCATGTTCCATTTACCTTTACCGTTGTCAACAGCTGCTCTCTGACGGGCTGGATTGAGCTCCTCCTGGTCTCCAAATCGGATCTTCCTGCTTTTCAATCGCTCATAATAGAGCACAGCTCCACTTTGCCCACTGATGTCAGAGCGCGGGCAGGGCTTTGCGTTGTGCACTATTTCTGGCTCTGCCCACGATGGCCCCTCTCTGCTCGCACGCACTGTGTGACGCAGTTATGTCGGTGATTTGAAAGCTCATTAAAGTCTCTAGCACACAATTTAATAAAGTCTTTGGCACACAGTACCCAGCTTTGCTAGGCTCGATAATCCTGTTCGTGACACCAGTTGGAGTGCACCGCAGGGCTTAAGGTTACTCGGTACCGGGCCGGTCAGGCTCTCAATAGGGGATGTCACGGTGGCAGTGACCAATTCCGTGGCCCTGGGCATCCAGTAATTAAATAGAGGATAGTTATGTGATGTTTAATTGTGACACCACCCGTGGTGTTCAGCAATGGGTGGCCGACGCTGTGGTTTTGGTCCACTGGGGCTGATGGTGACGCAGCAAAGATGGTTCAGCTCCCCACGGGTAGAGCGGGGCCCCAGGGCAAAGATATTTGATTGTTCAGATGGTGGTGAACGTTGGGGTGCAGAGAATAAGAGAAGGACACAGAGAGGTGCAGTTTTCTTTACCTTTTACTTGAAAGTAGCTACGATCTGGGGTACCACAAACAGATGATGGATTGAGTACGGCTCGCCTGGAGGCATTCAGGGGATCCACCCTGCCAGGTGGGGTTGGGGTCCTTCCTTTTGCGCTCTGTTTTCGGGTCCCTGCTGCTTGTAGCTAAGCTGCGACCCTCTCCTGCGTGATGATCTCTAACCTGTTTAACTGCCGCGTCCACCACTTTAGGTTTTTGGCAACTTTTAAATTTATGGGCCATCTTTTCATTTTATATAATAATTCGCTTTTCCTTTTTTTCAGCCTTTGCACTGGCATGGTCACCCATTTTTCAGGCCGCGCCCACCACCGCCATTTTAGGTTCTTGCCAGCGTTTACATTTATGGGCCATCTTTTCCTTTAATATAATAATAATAATAATAATAATAATAATAATTCGATAACCCTTTTTTCTAAGTTTTTTTTTCAGATGTTGTCCGACAAGCAAGAATTCATCCGCGAATTAATTGAGAAGTATCGCTCCCTGCCATGTCTGTGGAAAATAAAATATGCAGACTACAGCAACAGGATAAAAAAGGGAGGCCTACAAGCAGCTTATCGAGTTGTGCAAAAGTCACAACCCAACAGAGACAGTGGATGAGGATGTCGTGGAAAAAAAAAAAATACAAGGCCTCCGCACTGTCTACAAGAAAGAACCTAACAAAGTAGAAAAACGACTAAATCTGGTGCTGGTACTGAAGATGTTTATGTACCAAAGCTTTGGTACTATGATTTAATGTCATTCACGAGAGACCAGGAGGTACCAAGAAGGATGGTATCCATGTTGCCTGAAGAACCCGAGATCCAGTCTGAATCACCCATAGGAGATGCAAGTACCTATTTTTCTTCTGCCTAAATAGCATTGAAGTGTGCTACGTACTAAGCTAGGTCAAATAGATATTAGTACCGCTGGTTTTACATATTTCTTTGACAGGTTATAACTAGAGTTGAGCGATACCGTCCGATACTTCAAAGTATCGTATCGGATGGTATCGGCCGATCTTTAAAAAAAGTATCGGTATCGCCGATTCCGATACCGGAAGTCCCATTCAAGTCTATGGGACTTCCGGTATCGGAATAAGAAAAACCCTTTCCTGCCCTTGTACAGCCTCTCTGGGGTCTGTACGGGCCTTTCGGGGGGCTGTGCCGGCCTGCCAGGGGGTCTGTGCAGGCTCCGGTGGTCTGTGCCGGCCTGCCGGTGGTCTGTGCAGGCTCCGGGGGGCTGTGCCGGCCTGCCGGGGGGCTGTGCCGGCCTGCCGGGGGGCTGTGCAGGCTCCGGGGGGCTGTGCCGGCCTGCCGGGGGGCTGTGCCGGCCTGCCGGGGGGCTGTGCAGGCTCCGGGGGGCTGTGCCGGCCTGCCGGGGGGCTGTGCCGGCCTGCCGGTGGTCTGTGCAGGCTCCGGGGGTCTGTGCAGGCATCGTCCGATGGGACTACAAGTCCCATCGGGCGATGCCTGCTACCATGACAGTGATTGACACATTAGCCAATGATGGGACAGTAGTAGTCCCATCATCCGGCTAATGTGTTAAATGTAAAAAAAAAAAAAAATTACATGCTACATACATACAACATGCATACTACATACATGCTACATTCATACTACATACTACATACATGCTACATTCATACTACATAAATACTACATGCAACATACATACTACATATATACTACATGCATGCTACATACATACTGCATGCTACATACATACCACATATATACTACATACATACTACATGCATGCTACATGCTACATACATAACACATATATACTACATGCATGCTACATACATACTACATGCTACATACTACATATATACTACATGCATGCTACATACTACATGCTACATACATACTACATGCATGCTACATACATACTACATACATACTACATATATACTACATGCATGCTACATGCTACATACTACATGCATGCTACATACATACTACATGCTACATACTACATATATACTACATGCATGCTACATACATACTACATACATACTACATATATACTACATGCATGCTACATACTACATGCTACATACATACTACATATATACTACATACATACAATACATTCATACAATACATACATAGACATACAGTACATATAACATAGAGTAACATACTTACCAATACTTGTCACATTGTTCCCCGAAGCCATTGTCTATTCCGGGATAAATATTAACATAACAAACCACAAAAATACTCACCCACGATCCGAAGCAGTCCACGAGTGTGTCCCACGACGATCTTGGGTAGAGAACTGCAGCATCAGATGATGCTGCCGTTCTCTACGGGCTGCAGGAATCCAATGACGGAAGGTAGGTATCCTTCCGCACTGTATTCCTCCGCCACTTAAAAAAAAAAAAAGTCCCTAGTCTCACTTTATGCCATTGCTGTGTGGGAAATTCCCACACAGCAATGGCATAAAGTGAGACTAGGGACTTTTTTTTTTTTAAGTGGCGGAGGAATACAGTGCGGAAGGATACCTACCTTCCGTCATTGGATTCCTACAGCCCGTAGAGAACGGCAGCATCATCTGATGCTGCAGTTCTCTACCCAAGATCGTCGTGGGACACACTCGTGGACTGCTTCGGATCGTGGGTGAGTATTTTTGTGGTTTGTTATGTTAATATTTATCCCGGAATAGACAATGGCTTCGGGGAACAATGTGACAAGTATTGGTAAGTATGTTACTCTATGTTATATGTACTGTATGTCTATGTATGTATTGTATGAATGTATTGTATGTATGTAGTATATATGTGGTATGTATGTAGCATGTAGTATGTATGTAGTATGTATGTAGCATGCATGTAGCATGCATGTAGTATGTATGTAGTATGTATGTAGTATGTATGTAGCATGCATGTAGTATGTATGTAGTATGTATGTAGCATGCAGTATGTAGCATGTATGTAGTATGTATGTAGTATGTATGTATGTAGTATGTATGTAGCATGCAGTATGTATGTAGCATGTATGTAGTATGTATGTAGTATATATGTAGTATGTATGTAGTATGTATGTAGTATGTATGTAGCATGCAGTATGTATGTAGCATGTATGTAGTATGTATGTAGTATATATGTAGCATGCATGTAGTATGTATGTAGCATGCATGTAGTATTTTTTTTTTTTTTTTTAACATTTAACACATTAGCCGGATGATGGGACTACTACTGTCCCATCATTGGCTAATGTGTCAATCACTGTCATGGTAGCAGGCATCGCCCGATGGGACTTGTAGTCCCATCGGACGATGCTTGCACAGACCCCCGGACATCAGCACAGCCCCCCGGCAGGCCGGCACAGCCCCCCGGCAGGCCGGTACAGACCCCCACAGGGTGCACAGACCACCGGCAGGCCGGCACAGCCCCCCGGCAGGCCGGTACAGACCCCGGGCAGTCCACACAGCCCCCCGGCAGGCCGGCACAGCCCCCCAGCAGGCCGGCAGAGACCCCCGGAAGGCCCGAAATGACGGCGCATCATGATGCGCACACACTGCGCATCATGATGACGTCAGGCCGTCAATCAACTGAACTTCCGATTCCGATGCCGAATTCCGATATTGAAAAAATATCGGAAGTCGGTATCGGAATTCCGATACAGCAAGTATCGGCCGATACCCGATACTTGCGGTATCGGAATGCTCAACACTAGTTATAACATGTTATGTTGTAGTATGATTTACATTACCTAGATTTCTTTGCTTTAATGTTCCTTTTTTTATGTTACTGCAGGTGCCCGATGATGCCTTGTCGACGACTTCAGCTAGTCACGACATGGACTGCATGACTATCATTACGGAGGATAACAATGAACCTGCCCCTTCAGCATTACCTCGGCGACTGCACTCTTCAGCGCGCAAAAGAAAGGCCCCCACCTCTGATACACCGGAATTCATCCAAATTGCTAAAAAAAAAGTCCTTACAATGCAGCAAACACAACCGGTAATCACTGGTATAGCACACTATGTAAATGAAAAAATTACAACTCTAGAAGAAAGTCAGCATGTTCACGCAGAAAGGATCATGCTTGATGCTTTAAGCAGACACGACTGCCCTCGTAGACAGACAGCCTACACCGTTTTACTCCTTGGCACACACACAGGAACCTCTAGAGAGTGCAATGCGGAGGGGGATAGACAGTACGCCAAATCAGAATCTGCAAAACCTGCAAAATTTCTATTTCACTCCACCGAGGCAACAGTTTAATGACTCTGACCCATATTACCAGCAGTTGTGATTCTTGTGTTTTCTTAACTTATTAATTTTTTTCTACAAATATTACCCCAATGTTATGTTTAACATTTTGCTTACTGTTACTAAAAAAATTATGTTTGATTTTAATTGTGGTCTACTTTTATACATTCTCCATACACTGTTTTGGGTGTGCTACAAATCATGCGTTATGGGAAATGTAGGAATACATGCCCAGATATAATGGGTGTATGTAATTTTTAAGTATATTATTTTGTTTGATGTGTTGGTGCAATGTCTATATTAGTCCCTTCCTGACTTCTGATGGTGGCTCTCACCGCACATCTATCTAATTTCCTTTGTGGGGTTAACATGACTCAAATGGGTTAACTCGTGGGGATTTTAAAAAGTTAAGGCACATTGGGTGCTCTTCAAACGCAACATGACATACGCAGACACTTCCATCAAAGTGTGCATTCCAAAACTTCACAACGTTATAGCCACACATGTAGAAAAGTGCCTTGGGGGGTTAAGTTAACAAAATCGTGTAATCTGTGATGTGGGTTCTGTTTTAACATGTTGGCCAGCGGTGTAAAATGGGTAAAGGTGTGTGTGTATGGTGTGATTAAATGTTTGTTGCTTTTTTTTTTAAAGTAGACACAGCAGCGGGTGTAAATTTTCACTCTAAATTATTTATAAAACATTTTTACATTTTTTTGGTCAAAACATTGACAACACTCAAATAGTAAAACAAAAAAACCTGTTCCAGGTAAGCCACCAACCTTTCCAGCATCACCCCGTGTTGCTGCGTAGCTGCATTAATGGCTGCCATCATCCGCCGCTGCGAGGCCACAAGGTCTTGTAGAAGGGTGTTCATTTCTGTTGACGTAAGAGTAGAAGTTAACCGGGCTTTATTCTGTTGCAATATTTAACAGGTACATGTTTCTTGTTAAACACTTATGGTTTTGGGGCTCCCCTACTTCTTCAGAGGAGGAGCTTATAGCCCACCCTGATCCTGTGGCTACAGCAGCTATGAAAGCACACAAAAAATTAAAAATTACATGACAGGCCATCATCCTTTGAAGACCAAAATATCAGTTTGAACTACCATGGAGCTTAAATAATTAGCTGTAATTACCGGAAGACGAGCCAGCAGCAGTGTCCTGGAGTGATGCTGGGGAGAATCCAACATCGGGGGAGGAAATGGAAGAGGGCAAATTTGGAGGCAGGGTAAGAACAGGAGATGGGGTAGCAATAATCGTTGTACCACCTGGAGATGATGGTGCAGATTGTGCAGAAGCTGGTTGAGCCTCCGGTGGTGCGGGGGGAGATGGAGGAGCAGCTGGAGAGGGTGGTCCTAGGGATAGGAAATAAAATGTTTTTGATATAAGTAGGTATTACATTTAAGAATATTCAACTGTATTCTACTTCATTCCTCGCGTTGCCACAATTACGCCGCAATGGGATTTATATCCAGGTTATATGTTTTGGTTTTGACACTATAAAAAAAAAATTTTTGTGCCCATAAAATTTTTGAATAAACGGATGCCACATTGAATCATTTTTAGAGCATTTTAGGATTGTTACCATTTTCAGTGACATGTTCTTAACCCCTTTCCTACAATGGACGTAATATTCCGTCCATGTGACCTGGGACCTAATTCCCATGGACGGATTATTACGTATAGCGCGATAAGCTGCTCTCACGGGGGGAGTGCAGCTGATTATCACAGCTGACACCCGGAACAATGTGTCTGGGACGGTCACGGACGGTCAGGAAGCAACGGCATTTCCATTTTTTAAGAAATGAGCGCAACTTATATGAATGAAATTTACCCACAAACATGAAGTACAATATGTCACGAGAAAACAATGTCATAATCACCGGGATCCATGGAAGTGTTTCAGAGTTATTACCACATAAAGGGACAGTGGTCTGAATTGTAAAGATTGGCCCTGGAGTTAACGTGCAAACCACCCTTGGTAGTAAACAGGTTAAATTGCCTGTGATTGTCTTTTCCAAGTTTTATTAAGATTTTACATAATACTTTTTGGAAAATTGATTATACTTTCACTTTCTGTTTCTGAAATATGAATGGTCCATCATTGCAATGCATTATATAAGTGCTGAAAACTGGTGAGACCATGGTGCGTGTTTACACGCCGAGACTGTTCCCAGGCAGCCTGTGCACAGTTTGTTTACCCAAATTTTCAGAATTTAAAAAAAAAAACCCAACATTACATATTGGCTAAAAAATAACTCACCACGACGCTGTTCATTTTGTTGCCGGAAAGCTGGCAATCCTGTCACTCGAGAGGTAACGCAGGTCCGCAATTTTTTTTCCTTATTTGTGTTGTGGAACATTCTATCCCAAATTGCCAGGATACGTCCCTTCTAATCTTGCGCAGCACCTTTTTTTGAGCCGCCTAGGATGTGCTGTGTAATGGAGACATTCATAGTCACGAGCATCCATCTCACTAATGAGCTAGCGCACCTCTACACACCACCAGGCATATTAAAAAAAAAAAATAGACATCACTCCCCTTTCCCCATCCCGCCCTTATGTGTGAAAGAACCATAAAGCTTTTTTTAAAGTTAAACTTAGCTTTTATTTTATTTAATACAAGAACAAGAAATTACAACAAATAACAGAACAACAAAAAATGAGCTTAAAAACCAACTACAGTGATCTTTAGGCCACTAGATCTGATGCTTATTTTCACTTTGGACAGGTGAGGGATTTGGTTGTTTATTATTTTCGTGTTTTTTTTACAGAAGACAAAGGACAGTTTTGGAAGATGAGGGGGAATAGTAAGAGGAGAATGATGAGGAACAACTATGTTCACAGCAGGATCACACTCATACTAGCTCATGGGCATCACTGGAGCATGGTTGGGGTATACAGATGATACAGAGGACACAGATGATACACCTCTCCCCAATGACAGCTTGTTGTTGTCTCTGGGCAGCCTGCACACATGAGCCAAGACACATAAGTTTCCCTGATTTGTTACAAGTGCTGATTACTGTGTGGCCACCTTGATGGATCATTGCTACAAGCACAACAGGCTGTTTTGCAGAGTAACCCCACGGAGGCTGCCTTGAAGACTACCCATACAAAGGCTTTTTTCAGAGTTCTTCCACAGATACAAACGCAGAGTACACACACACAGTTTTTTGGGCACAGTATTCCCACTGACATGGTGGCAGAGTATAACTGTTTTTTAGGCCAACAACTCGTACAGACATGTATGTAAAGTACACAGAGGCTTTTTTGGCACAGAACACACAGAAGGATTTTGCCACAGTACTCCCAGAGGCAGGGCTGCAGAATACACACAGAAGCTTAACCCCTTCACGACCTTGGGTTTTTCCATTTTTGAGATTCCATTTTTTGCTCCCCTTCTTCCCAGAGCCATAACTTTTTTATTTTTCAAACAACATGGCAATGTGAGGGCCTCTTTTTTACAGGACAAGTTTTGCTTTTGAATGACATAATTGATTTTGCCATATAGTGTACTGGAAAACAGGAAAAAAAAGTAAAAGTGCGCTGAAATTGCAAAAGTCCAATTCCACAATGGTTTTTTGCTTTGCTTTTTTCCATGTTTACTAAATGCTAAAACTGAACTGTCATTATGATTCTCCAGGTCATTACAAGTTTGTAGATTCTTTTTTTATTTAAGTGGGGAAAAAAAATGTACATTTTTTTTAGAAAAAAAGTTGTCATTTTCTGAGATTAGTAGCATCTCCATTTTTTGTTATCTGGGGCTGGATGGAAGCGTATTTTCTGCGAGCTGAGCTGAGGTTTTTATTGATACCATTTTGATCGTCCGTTATTGCATTTTAATGTAGTGTTGCAGTGACCAAAAAAAACGTAATTCTGGCGTTTTGATGCTCTATCTTGTTACGCCATTTACCGATTAGATTAATTCTTTTTATATATTGATTGGGCGATTCTGAACCTGGCGATACCAAATATGTGCATTTTTTTAATTGTTTTATTTTGAATAGGGGGTGATTTAAACTTTTATTTTTTTAAAATATTTTTAAAAACTTTTTTTACTTTTACCTTGCTGCAATAGAATCCATGGGAGACTAGAAGCTGTGATCATCTGATTGCTTGTGTTACACAGAGCAGGCTGCTGGGCGGAGCTCATAGCAATCCGGCAATGATAACCAAAAGGGTTTGCTGCAGACCCCAAGTTGTCATGTCATCCCATCGGTGACCCGTTGCCATGTGACATGGGCGCCAATGGGTGGGATTAGTGACGCACTTCCATCGCGATCATGTTAAATGCCGTTGTCAGAGATTAACAGCGGCATTTAACATGTAACAGTCATGGGCAGATCGCAATTCCGCCTGCAGCTGTTAGGGGCACATGTCAGCTGGTGAAATTCTGATGAAACTCTGTTATTAGTGGCAGCAGGTGTCAGATGATAGGAGCTGTAGTCCCATCAGCTGACACCAGTGACCGAATGAAAACTTTAAACCTCCGATCACAGCTGAGCGCTCACACTGTCTTTTGATAGAGTGAAAACTGCGGCTCTCTGACCGGTGGGGATGATATCACAGACGATCGGAAGCAATGTTTGCCACGCTGTTATACACATGACAGCATTGCAAACACTGGATGTTCGGGCCCCCCATTCAAGTGAATGGGTTCCAGGTTCGGGTACGGGTCTGGTACCCGAACCCAAACTTTTTGTAACAGTTTGGCTGAACCCGCCAGACCTGAACATCCAGGTGTCCACCCAACTCTATTTGCAACACTACTAGATAACATATGGCGATCATGAAAAAATATTTATTTGGCTTATGAATGGCAACAAGATAGCTGATGACAATTGTTTTTTTGCCCCAGACTTCTAAAAAACACATACCCGCCCTCCAAAAATGATTTTTTTTGGCTCACTAATGGCATTCAAAAGGCTAATACCAATTATTTATTTCACAGAATACTAAAAAGCACACACCAGTCCAGAACATTTTTGGGGGGCTTAGAAATGGCAACTAGATGGCTGATGCCAATTATTTATTTCACAGACGACTAAACAGCACACACCCAAGAAATCGCCAAGAAATGGGAACGAGACAGCTGATGCGATATATTTCTTTGCAAAACTACTAGAAAACACACCACGGTCTTTGGCCTACTAATGGCAATGAGAGAGCTGATGTCAATTATTTATTTCTCAAACTAAAACACAGAGCAGTTTATAGGACAGTACTCCCACAGGTGGGGGGTGTAGGGTACACAGGGTAGTTTCAAGGACAGTACTCCCACAGGCAGAGGGGGAGCAGATAACACACAGAAGCTTCCAGGACAGTACTCCCACAGGCAGAGGGTGCACATATATCATAGCTGTGATGGCTCCGGAAGTGTCCTCATTCTAAAAGCCTGTTGATTGGCTGACACACAGTAAAAACTCCGTGTTCGAGGTCTAGTAATGGTCACTAAGGGTTCGGTACCGACCCCGAGCTTTCCAGCTTGGGTTCACTCTGCCCTAGTAGAAATGAATGAGAACTGAAAGCAAAAATGTCAGTGCGTGGTAAAAATCTGTGTGTACCAGACATCAACGATTATGTGTTACAGCTGTCACAGAATTTCACAATGGAAACTGTGTACTGTACATTATAAAAATTATCTCTGAGACCTATCATGACTGGGATCATTTCTTTAAAAGTGATAGGAATAATTCTGACATTAGGATGAACTTTTTTAGAGGTGGAATCATAAAATGCTAATTTTAATATTAGGCAAGAAAACTTTCAAAAATGGTTATATGTCTTCACTAACAAGTATTTTCAAACTAAATACACTAGTCATGTCAGGTTTAGGAAATAATTTAAATAACTTATACTGTTTGAATCAAGCAGAAACTTTACCCCTTGCATTCTGGTCTGATGCATCTAACCCAGCGAAACAAGATCTCACCCAGCCAAACACAGTGTCTACAAATTGAGATTATGTTACGTGGCAAGGCTTGTTAAAAGGTCCATATTGACTTTTAGGATTGCAAATTCCAATTGGTGGGACTAGATTTCTAGTACTCTTCTTTTCTAAAGAGACAATTTGCATACAATTTGAATTAAAAATTCTGGTAGGCAAAACTACAGAGGATGAAAGGTTACAGTCTCAAACACCTGATAGGAGTGATTGCTTTATGTATAAATTTTACAGTATAATAGAACTAAAAATGGTATATAATAGCTAAACAACGCGAGGTACAAAATTGCTATGGGTTTAGTAACACTTCTACCAGTCAAGGTAGTGGATCGCCCTCCAGGGTAGTGGGGATACTCGGTACAGGGCCGGTATTCAAAGGGGATGTGTCACGGCAGCAGTGACCCGGTCTGTGGCCCTGGGTGTCCAATTAAAAGGATATTTACAAGGGAATAAAGTTTAAAATAAAATGTTTGTGACGCCACCTGTGGTTTCTAGTCATAGGTGATCAGCACTGCAGAGCAGATCCTCTGGGATTGATGGTAATGCAGCTAGGTTGGTGCAGCTCTCCACAGGCAGAGCTTTGTCCCAAGGCAGTTAGTATGTAGATGTTAGAGGTAATGATGATAGAATAATTAGAGGACACAGCTGGATGCAGTTTCCTTTACTGTTTACTGAGCATTGCAGGTGTTGTCCAGGGCTCAGGTTACAGATGCTTCTGGAGTCAGTCAGCCTGAAAGCAATTTGGGAATCTCGCTATTCAGGTGGGTTGTGAGGCTTCCTTTCTAGCATTATTCTCTGAGTTACTTGCTGCTGTAAACTCTGTTCAAGTTCTTCTCTCTGTCTGCCACTTAGGTAGAACTCCACTCGCATGACAGGCAACTGTAGCCTGCTTCAGGGATCGCTCCTATCTGGAGTCTCAGGCTCACACGTGCTGCTGTGTCATCGAGCATCAGTTGGGGACAGAGGATCTGTGGTCTCCTGTTCTCTGGATTCTGCTGCTGGGTTTTAGTACCCAGACAGCCTCAGGCTCTGGGGTCCAGTCTCTGGCTTTTAATCTTTGGGGTGAACTCAGCTAAAGCTCCTGTCCCCCAGCTCCTCTCCACATATCCTGTCTCAACCCTGTTCAGGCACTAACTCCACTAACCTCCTCCTCCTGACCAGAGAGAGCAGCTCTCCTGAGGTTTAGAGCTCCCTCTGCTGGCCTGGAGCGGGAACTGTGTTGTATGCTGGAACTAACTGGTAAGGAGATTCCTTCTTTGCTTCCAGGCATGACATCACTCCCTCCTGGAGGGAGGCAAGGCTACTGTGGCAACCAAACTCCTGGGTTACCACTGTAGCAAAATATTCAGAAGTTGTGTTTGTATGGCAAGTTTTTAGTCTAGGAAACATTCTGTCATGGTTAGGACATGGTTAATGTCCTATTCTCACAGGGTTAACTTTTGCCGGCCTCTCTTTGGATCTGGGAGGGGTATTTATGCTCACTCCAGACTAGCATTCTCTGTCAGCTATACTGTTATTCTGGCTGTGTCTGACCATCCCCCTGGTGTGCGTGTATTCTGCATTGCTTGTTTGATTCCCATGTATGACCCTGCCTGTTCCCTCACTCTGTACTCCGTCTCTCGTTTTGGTACTATTATCTTCTCCAGTTCTGACCTCCTGGCTTGGCTATTGTTACTCCGTTGCAGTTTGTCCCTATTGTACCGTCCATTGCCCATTCTGGATTTCTTATCTATTGCTACGTCCTGACTATTCGCTCTGTCTAACCCTTTGGTACTGTCCTGCTATCTCGTGCTTTGACCCGGCTTGATCTGGTTTCTGTCTCTGTCTATGCCCCTTGGTAACATTGTCCTGTAGTTACCTCTCTAGGAGTTTCCCTGCAGCTCCTTGCACTGTGGAGCTTAGGCCACGCCCCCAGCAGTCACGTGCTTCAGGTCCTGGAGCATGCATCGTCACCGCTGCTGCTCGCTCCACAGGTATCTTTGAGCACTGTTTTTGTACTCAGGACACACGCACTGGCTCAGTGAGCAAGTGCAGTGCGGTGTTCCTGACGTTATAGCTGACCCTTTCAGTTTTTTTTTCTCTGAAGAAAAGAAAAAAGTGTGTTATCCTCATGGATCCCATACAAGCTTTGGCTGATCAGGTCAAGCACCTGACCCAAATGTTCCACAAACTTAATGTGGAACAGCGCACGATGGCTCATAGCTAGCAACAGTTGGTGGATATGGGTCGCCCTCCCAGGGTGGTGGGGTACTCGGTACCCGGCCAGTCTCTCAGAGGGGATTGTCACAGCAGCGGTGACCCGGTCCGTGGCCCTGGGTGCCCATGTAAAAGGGGTTGAGATGGGAATAAAGTTTATAAGTGATTCGTGACGCCACCTGTGGTGTTTGGCAAGGGAGGTGCTAAGCCGACGCTGCAGACAGATCCTCTGGGACAGATGGTGTGGTGCAACAATGATGTTGTAGCCCTCCACAGGTAGGGCTGTTGGTCCCAGGGCAGTGTAGCGGAATGTTTAGGAAGCGGGTGCAGAGTTTGGCACAGAGATGTAGCATTGCTGCAGATGTTGCAGGAAGGAGGCAAAGACACAACAGGGTGCAGTTTCTTTACCTTTACTTGGCAAACGCAGTCCAGGGTCCTGATTACAGATGGCACAGGAGCAGGCTAGCCTGGAAGCAACTCAGGGATCTCTCTATCTGATGGGTTGCGTAGTCTCCTTCCTAGCACTGGCTTAAGGTACATGCAGTACACTGTTACACTGAAGTTCCTCCTTATTGTCTCTTAGGACTACCTCGTATGGCAGACAGCTGTAGCCCTCTATCTCTCTTGGCTCACCCGTCGCTGTTGTGCCTCCGAGTCTTAGTAGGGAATAGAGCATTTACAGCTTTCTATTCCTCTGGTTTCTGTTGCAGGACCTTCAGTATCCATACAACCGTGGAGACCAGGCTCCAGATCATGCGCTATCACTGGGAGGGAGCTCTCTTTCCTCAGCTCAACCTCCAGCTTCTCTCCACATGTCTACACTCTTTGCCCTACTCACACTAACTTCTCATTTCCCTTCCTGGCCCTCAGAGAGCACTCCTCCCCCAATTCTGGTTCAGAGTTCCCTCTGCTGGCCTGGAGTGGGAACTGTGTTGCATGACATGGTTAACTGTTAGAGAGACCCTTCATTGCCTCCAATCCTGCCATCACCCTCCCTGGAGGAAGGCAATGCCACTGTGGTGACCATACTCCTGGGGGCACCACAGATACTGTGCAGGGGGCTGTCACTGCAGGGGCTTCTAGTGCTGGGGATAGAGATGTGTCATTGGCATCCCCCAAATCTCCGGTCAAATTGCCAGACCATTTCTCAGGGGATAAAGGGAGTTCAGGTCGTTCAGAGAAGGATGCAAGTTTTTTTTTCTCTGAGGCCCCACTCCTCCGGGGATGAGTTCCAGAGGGTGGGGGTCGTCATTTCTCTACTTCGGGGGGCTCCACAAGCATGGGCTTTCTCTCTCTCTTCCTCTGCTCCTGAACGTATGCCTGTGAATTTGTTATTTGAGGCTCTGGGGCACATTTATGATGAGCCTGATAGAGTGCATCTGGCAGAGGATATGGTGATGAGTGTGACACAGGGGAGACACTCTGCTGAATGGTTCTGCTCAGAGTTTAGACGTTGGACCGCCAAAGTATCCTGGAATGAGGCCGCCCTAAGGGGATGTTCCGCAGGGGCCTGTCTGACTGTCTGCAGGACGTTCTGGCATTACATCCTCCCCCTGATACCCTGGAGGATGCCATGATGCAGGCAGTCCGTATGGACCGAAGACTCCGTGCTAGAGGAATGATGCAACAAGAGTCTCCCTTGTACCCCAAATTGTGTGACACTGCACCTGTATCTGAGCCCATGGAGGTTGGGTCAGTCTTGGTTAAGGAGAAAGAGAGAAGGCACCGTAGAGACAACCTACTATGCTTTTACTGTGGAGCCTCTGGACATTGGAAAAGGAATTGCCACTCCTGCCCTTCTTCAGGGAAGCCATCAGAGAAACGACTGAGTCTGGGCAACAATCGAAGAGGTTACCCAGACTCCCAGGTACATTTTTTCTCATTTACAAAGATGGTGCTCCAGGTTGAATTGGAACTTGCTGGCGGTCCTGTTATGACTACCGCCTTTGTTGACTGTGGTTCCTCCATTAATCTGATTGATGCCCAAGTTGTGACTCTTAATAAGATAGAGACAGTCAGGTTAAAAGACCCTGTTAAAATTGTGGCTGTTGATTCATCCCCTCTTACCCGGGATGGAATTTGCTTTATGTCTGAAGTTTTTTCTATGAAAATTGGTTCCACTCATGTGGAGAAATTAAGTTGTTTTATTATGAATAATCTACCTGCAGGACTGGTATTGGGGATGCCCTGGTTGCAACGCCACAATCCTCTCATTGATTGGGTGAAGGAGGAGATCATCCGATGGGGATGTAATGATAATGGTCTGTGCTGTAACCTGGTTCCTTTTGTCAATCCGATAAGATCTCTATCTGTGTCGTCTGTCGGTCTGGAGGGTATTCCGGAGTACCTGAGAGACTTTGAAGACGTATTTTCCGAAAGCGAGGCTGAGGCGCTCCCACCACATAGACCATTTGATTGTGCTATCGATTTAGCACCTGGAGCCAAATTACCCAAGGCTCGTTTGTTTAATTTGTCTGGGCCTGAGCGCCAAGCTATGAAAGAGTACATAAAAGAGGGCCTTCGCAAGGGGCATATTTGACCCTCGGTCTCACCCGTGGCAGCGGGGTTTTTCTTTGTAAAGAAAAAAAGATGGTGGGTTGCGACCGTGCCTCGACTTTCGGGAACTGAACAAAATTACTGTTAAGAACACGTACCCTCTCCCCTTGATTCCTGATCTATGCAACCAACTCACGGGGGCCAAATGGTTTTCTAAGCTCGATCTACAAGGGGCCTATAACCTTATAAGGATCCGGGAGGGGGACGAATGGAAAACAGCATTCCTGACAACTGAGGGGCTGTTTGAAAACCTGGTTATGCCCTTTGGCCTCACTAACGCTCCTGCTGTTTTTCAGAACTTCATTAATTTTGTTTTTTCTGACTTGATTGGGCGTTATGTAGTCATCTACTTGGATGACATCTTGATATACTCTGAGGACAGTCAGTCACACTTACACCATTTACGTACAGTTCTTATGAGACTCCGGGAGAACCATTTGTATGCTAAGCTGGAGAAGTGCTCATTTTTTATGCAAGAACTGTCTTTTCTGGGTGTAATTGTATCCGGGGAGGGATTCCGCATGGACCCAGGGAAGGTTCAGGCCATTACTGATTGGGTTAAGCCTCATGACCTGCAGGGGTTGCAGCGATTTCTGGGCTTCGCTAATTATTATAGGAAGTTCATTAAAGGGTTCTCGCAGATGGTGAAACCCTTGATGAACCTCACTCTTAAAGGGGTAGATGTAAAAAATTGGTCCGTGGCCGCAAAAAATTCCTTCCTTACACTAAACAAGTGTTTTACCACAGCCCCTGAGTTGGTACAACCCGATTCGTCAAGACCTTTTATCGTCGAGGTCGACGCTTAGGAGGTGGGGGTGGGGGCATTATTGTCACAGGGCCCCTCTACCCTGACTAACCTCAAACCCTGTGCCTTTTTCTGTAAGAAGTTCTCTTCGGCCAAGAGAAACTATGATGTCGGTAACAGGGAATTGATAGCGGTTAAATTGGCCTTCGAAGAATGGAGGCATTTTTTGGAGGGGGCCGCTCATCCCATTACGGTCATCACTGATCATTAAAACCTGGCCTATATCGAGTCTGCTAAGAGATTGACCCCCAGACAGGCTCGGTGGGCACTTTTTTTTTTCTTGATTTCATTTTACCATCACGTTCCGACCAGGGTGTAAAAATGTAAAGGGAGATGCCTTATCCCGAAGTTTTGATTCTGTGTCCCCTCCAGAACCTCCTTCCTCCATTCTTCAACCGGGAGTGGTTGTAGCTGAAACCTCCTCTGAGTTACAGAGATTCTGGAAGCACAAGCTCCCAGAAATAAACCTCCAGGTAAATTGTTTGTACCTGAGCAATTCCGTCTCACACTCCTTCAAGAATTTCATGATTCTGTGTTAAGTGCACACCCTGGTATTGCAGCTACCCGGGGGGCAGTAGCTAGGGGTTTTTGGTGGCCCTCTATGGGTACTGATATATAAAGGTTTGTAAATTCTTGTGGGGTGTGTGCGCGCTCTAAAAGCTCTCAGGTCGGGCTGGCCGGGGAATTGGTGCCTTTGCCAATTCTGGATAAACCATGGACACACCTGTCCATGGACTTTATCACTAATCTTCCATCTTCCAAGGGCAACTCAGTGGTATGGGTAGTGGTTGATAGATTTTCTAAGCAAGCTCACTTTGTGCCATTACCTGCGTTACCATCTGCGGAAACCTTGGCCCGCTTGTTTATGCAGCACATTGTTCGATTGCATGGAGTGCCCGTGAACGTGGTGTCAGACATGGGTGTGCAATTTGTGGCCAGGTTTTGGAGAGCGTTTTGTATGAAGTTGGGGGTCACGTTGTCATTCTCCTCTGCCTATCACCCAGAATCCAATGGACAGACTGAACGCACCAACCAGTCATTGGAGCAGATTCTGAGATGCCTGGCCTTCTCCAGACAGAAAGACTGGTGTGAGGTATTGCCCATGGCAGAATTTGCATTCAACTCTCGTATTAATCAGTCTACCAGAAAATCTCTCTTTCAGGTCAATTATGGGTTCGTTCCGCAGTTTGGGGAATTTTCCCATATGGATTCGGATTGCCCTGGTGCCGAGGGGATGGTACAACAGTTAAAAACCCTCTGGAAGGAGGTGCGCGGGAACATCTCCAAAGCCCAGAAGAAGTATAAACATTTTGCGGACAGGAGGAGGGGGTTGGGTCCTGCGTTAACAGTGGGGGAAAAAGTCTGGTTGTCCACCTGTAACATTAAACTTAAAATACCCTCTACGAAGTTGGGCCCAAAATTTATTGGCCCATACAAGATTGTAGAGGTGATCAACCCGGTGGCATACAGATTACAGTTGCCCACCTCCTTCAAAATATCTAACGTCTTCCACAGGTCCCTATTAAAACCTGTGGGGACAGTTAGAGAAGATCCCTCATCTGTGGCTCCACCAGTGTTGGTAGAGGGTCAACTGGAGTACGAGGTAGGGCACATCATTGATTCACGGTGGGTGCGCCGGAGACTTCAGTACCTTATTGATTGGAAGGGATATTCCGTGGAGGATCGATCATGGGTTCCGGCCAGTTCGGTGCACGCTGATCAACTGGTGCGGGCTTTTCTTGCCAGATACCCTGAGAAACCTGGGGGTCCAGTGACCCCCCATTAAGATGGGGGTACTGTCATGGTTAGGACATGGTTAATGTCCTGTTCTCACAGAGTTAACTTTTGCTGGCCTCTCTTTGGATCTAGGAGGGGTATTTATACTCACTCCAGACTAGCATTCTCTGTCAGCTATACTGTTATTCTGGCTGTGTCTGACCGACCCCCCTGGGGTGCGTGTATTCTGCATTGCTTGTTTGATTCCCGTGTATGACCTGGCCTGTTCCCTCACTCTGTACTCCATCTCTCAATTTGGTACTATTGTCTTCTCTGGTTCTGACCTCCTGGCTGGGCTATTGTTACTCCGTTGCAGTTTGTCCCTATTGTACCGTCCATTGCCCGTTCTGGTTTTCTTATCTATTGCTACGTCCTGACTATTCGATCTGTCTAACCCTTTGGTACTGTCCTGCTATCTCGTGCTTTGACCCGGCTTGATCTGGTTTCTGTCTCTGTCTATGCCCCTTGGTAACATTGTCCTGTAGTTACCTTTCTAGGAGTTTCCCTGCAGCTCCTAGCTCTGTGGAGCTTAGACCACGCCCCCAGCAGTCACGTGCTTCAGGTCCTGGAGCATGCATCGTCACCGCTGCTGCCCGCTCCACAGGTATCTTTGAGCACTGTTTTTGTACTCAGGACACGCGCACTGGCTCAGTGAGCAAGTGCAGTGCGGTGTTCCTGACACATTCCTTACATAAAACCTGCATAAAGAAGCACTCCTATCAAGGTTTGTATGTCCTTAAAATATTGCACTTATCATAATATAAGGCACTGCATACTTACAATTGCTATGTTTTCCCTTCTACCCAGCTAATTCTTCTTTTCTCTGATCTACATAGAAAAAGGAAGTCTCTTGTCCCTTCATTTATCATGCGCTCCTTCGCCTCCTGACCCAGCTGCTCTGCTCTTACCTACTGCCATTTTGCAGTGACTGATGACTCATGCAGGGAAAATTGACTTCCAGTTTCTACACAGAGCTTAGAAGGATTCAGCTAGTCAGTTTCTAATCATATAATGTCATAGACCTAATGGAAAAGAGAAAAATTAACTGAGTAGAAAGGCAAACTGAGCAATTGTAAGTACACAGAGCTTTATAACATGATGATTGCAATTTACTAAGAGGATAAACAATTTGATGTAAGTGCTTCTTTAACTAATCAAAACAGTGTTTAGGCAATGCTTGTGACATAGTGAGAACTATTGAAGAGCAGTCCCAATGTAATCTGAACATTTAAGTATCTCCTCTTCATGAAAAGGCAGCAATTCCACAATTATGCTAAGAATATACAATACAACCATTGCAAAGAGTTTAAAATATGTGAGAAAGTAAAACAGTGTTGATTATTATGGTAAATATTATAAAATACTATGAAATCAATGCATTTTAGGTATATTTTTATTAAGTTGTAAGGATTTATTTACCATGGACTTTTAGAAGGTTAAGTACATTCTATACTTGGGTTTATTTTAAGGTTTAAAAAGAAAGTTGCATGCACACAGTCTGTGATACTATCGAAAAAGGACAGAATTGGGTCACCAGAATCATAATAAAACAAAGGAACAAAACATTCCATAGAGTATAGTGTACAGAATGTTCTTTCTACTTGGAGTCAATATTCTATAGGCATTGCAATGCAAACATACCACAGCCTTTAACAAAAGTTTACTAACTATTTTTATTGAGAAGAATTTGTGAGAATTATAAAAATAAATGATTTGGGCTTTTTTCTTTTAAAGGAACAGCCAATGTGTGCATTTATACACTGGTTACAGTCATGTCTTAAATATTTTGGATTGGAATGTAATTTAAAGGGTACATTTATTGGCTTATTATAACAGTACATTAATACAATTTAAGTGAATTTATAGTTTATAATTGTCATTTGTTTTATGACTTGCTTCCATCCTGGTATATATTTTAAATGTTTGATAGATATTTGAAATTCATGAGACTTTTTACAAAGTGTTTTTTACAAGCATTTTTGAGGCTTAGCTTTTTTATTTTGATACATTTGTAATATGTTTTTCCTGACTTTTTTAAGTTTTGAAAGGGATTTACCATTTCCAGCAAACTGTACACAAAATAAACGCAGGCAGGCATGTACAATAAGAAATGCATATATTGCTGACCCTGCTCCGCTCCAGCGCATGTTTTCTGTTGCTATTCCAGTCTATGTATTATGGTTGCAGTGATAACATCACATCGATATTGCACATTAAAACCAATCACTGAACCCAGCAGATCATGTTATCTTTAATAGGGATTGGCTCCAGCAATGATGTGGACTGTAAAGTAGTTGTGATGTAACCCACGCAGTCCGCTGGACCACTTCTAATTAACCCCTTTCCGGGATTGGACGTAATAGTACGCCCACACTGGAATCCCTCCCTTTGATGTGGGCTCCGGCGTTGAGCCCATATTTTTCCCAGCACCTGTCAGCTGTGCTGAAAAGCTGACATTGCCTCTAACAGCCACAGGTGGAATCACCAATGGACCGGAAGTACTACATCCAGCTCAGAAGTGATGTCGCGTTACTGGCGGAATATGTCTGCGCATGCGCGGTGGTAGTTAGAAACTCCCAGCCATGCCTAGTGACAGAATGTGTAATGAGTGCACCTGCGCTGCAGTTGTCTATGCGATTGTTGCCGACGGAGTGAGCAGAGTATAATGGGTTGCGCTGTGTACGAGGAAAATGTGAAGCCCAGTCTGGGATGAGTATAATAGCTGTCCATATGTAACACGTATTAGCTTAAGAGAGACTAATATCACAGCAGTGCTTTATTAAGTGAGACCACAATGTGTCATATGTGTAATAAATATTAATGCACCATATAAAGTTAAATCAAAAATAAAATTGTATAATTCAGTAAATGAAACTATCCCCTAAGACAAAAATGGGGAATGTGTTGCTACAAAAGAGTGATAACTGGTGTAATAAGACTTCTAAGGGGAGGAGAGTATAATAGCTGCCTATATGTAGCACCATGTACCAGTTAAAAGGAGGCAAATACCACAACAGAACCTTATTAGTGGGACTACAGCTTTTCATGAGAATAATAAGCACTAGTGTAACATATAATGTTAAACTGAAACAAAGAGTTGTACATCCAAAACATAAAAATAAAACTGTCCCTTAATACACATGGGGCTGGAAAAAGACAATGTAAGGATTCCGGACTTTCCTTTGTGCCTGCTTGCCCTTATCCAAGATGGAGTTTTGTATCTAGCCTTGTCATGGAACTTCCTGTCTGTTCTGATTATTTAAGTCCAGGCCGTGTGTTCTTCTTTGCCTGAGTATTTTGTTGCTGTTAGCTCCTGAGCTCCTACCTGGCTACTAGTTGACTCTCTGTTGCTGCTGCTCATTACTTGGTGCTCTGCCTCTCCACTTTATGCTGCCTACTGTCCTCTGTATGTCTTTCTGATGCTGTCTGTGCTTAACTACTGTCTGAACTTCTAGTGCGGAACTGTTTGCCTCTGGATCTGGTGTCACCTGTAAAGAATCCTGACATCACCATCTCCTCTAGGCCTGTGTTTGTTGGGCTGCAGTGCTAGACTTGTGCGGGACTTTCAGCCCATAAAGGTACATACAGTATAGTGACCTTCTCCTGTTAATGCCAATCCCGTATTATGCTAGTCTTATACATTTAAGTGCCGTGTGCATTTCCACCCATATAATTGTTACAGGATACTCAGGCCAATTAAGGAATCTACTGGGATAATATCGACTGAGACAAAGTTGCATCAGTTGGTCTCTATGATCCACTCTTTACAAGGGGATATAGACGCTCTACAAAACAAGGTTGCTAACTGGGAGGCCCATTTTGGAGAGGCTCTTCAGGATTTAACCCCTTTCTTCCATCTGACATACTATCCCGTCCACGGTACCCAGGCCCATATGACCGGGGACGGGATAGTACGTCATAGCGATCACCGGCGCCCCCAAGGGGGAGCGCCGCTGATCGCGTCCGGGTGTCAGCTGATTATAACAGCTGACACCCGGCACTATGTGTCAGGGGCGGTCACGGACCGCTGCAGCACATTAATCCCTGGCACACTGTGATCAAACAAGATTGCACTGTACCGGGGGATTAGGGAAGAATCTCGCAGGGAGGGAGCTCCCTGCGTGCTTCCCTGAGACCCTCAGAGCACCACGATGTGCTGGTGCAGCTCCGAGGGTCTCCTCTCTGAGAGCAGGCACTGAGAAACCCTGTGCAACGCCTGTCAGATCGCTGATCTGACAGAGTGCTGTGCAAACTGTCAGATCAGTGATCTAACACTTTATTGTAATGTCCCACATTGGGACAATATAATAAAGTGAAAAAAAAATAAGTGTAAAAATAATTTATAAAAAATCCCTAAATAAATTTAAAAAAATATTCCCTAATAAATTCTTTTTTTTGTAAATAAAAAAATAATAAAAATACACATACCGTATTTTTCGCTTTACAAGACGCACCTGATTATAAGACGCACCTAGGTTTTAGAGGAGGAAAATAAGAAAAAAAATATTTTGAGTCAAATAATGTGCAAAAACCTTTAATTAAATAACAAAATATTATTTTAACATAGTAGACTCAACAGCAGTCAACAGCAGCATTGTGGGTAACATGTAAGAAAAGTCCCATGTACTGTAAGTAACAGCAAAAACCATGTTCTGGCTAACAATTGGGGAGAAACGTTAATTGTCAGACAGCACAATCTTCTAGTCAGAGAATCCCAGGAATTCCTCATCACTGCTGTCAGAGTCTAGGAAGCTCAGGTCCTCACAATCATTGGTTTCACTTTCTTCACTGTCCTCATGTAGCGCACCATCTTCGGTGCCATCTAAGGCATTGCTAATCCCACATTTTTTGAATGAACGTATAACCGTTTCATCCTTCACTGATTGCCATGATGTTTTCACCCACTCACAAACTTGAGTGATAGTGGGCCTCTTCATGCGTCCAGTTGGTGTCAGGTCATGATTGCCAGTAGCCATCCATTTATTCCACTCTTCTCGCATGTAGACTTTAAACGGCTTGTTTATAGAAACATCGAGAGGTTGTAGCTGGCTGGTAAGCCCCCCTGGAATTACCGCGAGATGGGTCTTCACTTCTTTAAACACTTTTTTTGTGTTTTCACTAATATGTGCTCTGAACTGGTCTAGCACTAACAGGGATGTTTTTTTCAGAAGCCCTCCAGGACGTTTCGACCACACTTTGTCAACCCACAATCTCATTCCGTTCTCGTCCATCCATCCTTTCTCGTGAACGTGCACAACAACTCCTCGTGGGATAGCTTCTTTGGGCATGTTCTTTCTTTTAAAGATTAACATTGGTGGCAGTTTCGTGCCATCGGCACAGCAGGACAACGCAACTGTGTAGTGGTTTTTTTCGTGTCCTGCAGTTTTTACCGTGATGGTTTTGGCACCCTTTGCATCAACAGTCCTATTGGATGGCACGTCAAAGGTTAGAGGGACTTCATCCATGTTCCCAATCTGGCCTAATTCAAAACCATTTTTCTTTCTGCTGTCAATTACAAACTTGTGGAATGACAGAATCTTGGCTTCATATTCTTGTGGCATTTTTTGGGCAATTCTAGTTTTGGTGCGCATAGCAAGGCCACATCTCTTCATGAATCTGAAACACCTTGCTGGTGATCCAGTGAAGTCATTGATGCCTTTCTCAGCAGCAATCCGCTTGGCTTCGAATAGGATCATTTTTGTTGAGACCGAAAGGCCATTATTTCTGTGGCGTATGATCCACTCTTTTACGTCCACGTCTAACTCTGGCCACTTTGCACCACGCCTACGTAGACCAGATCTGCTTTTTCCTACTTTTTGCAGCTCATCCTCCTGCTTCCTCCACTCTCTTATCATTTTTTCAGTTGGAAGCGGTCCAAAATGTCTCTCCGCTGCTCTGTTCCCATGCTCTTTAGCGTATTTTACAACCACCAGTTTAAAGGGAATTTTGTATGCAAGCCTTTTCTGCTTTGACATGCTTGAAACATGCACAATATGCAGCAGCCAACTGTACGGTATTTTTCTGCAACAAAATACAGTATTGAAACAACTGTCAGCTCTGTCATTCATAGTTATGGGGCAACTGAGAGCATGAATGAATACGGTACTCTTGCTGTAGAAAAGACATGGGCCGCACATCCAAAAATACGGTAACAAGTTGATCTAGTGCTGTTAAGCAAAAATGTACTGTATTCATCTGACCAAGAAGTTTTTAGTTTACGGTAACATTATGATCAGACATATAAAGCCTACTGCCAAGTGACGGTGAATGTGTCCATAACTTTAAATACTGTAACCATAAAGCTGTGGAGTAAAGTGCCGACCACCACAACAACAACGAGCAGGTGGGTACCTGGTGCCCTACAGTACCCATGCTGCAAGGCAAGGGGTTCCGCCTATTTTTGCTCACTAAGGCCGGGATCACACATGCGAGTTAAACGGCCGAGTCTCCCATGGTAATACCCGGCGCTGGCGTGGGGACTCAGGAGCGGGGCGTGCGGCTGCATAGCAATACATGGAGCTGCACGTCCCGCTCCTGAGTCCCGGCGGCAGCGCCGGGTATTACCATGTGAGACTCGGCCGTTTAACTCGCATGTGTGATCCCGGCCTAAGAAGTTCGCCGTCATGTGCTAGCAGCTTCATACAGTCTAATCAGAATGTTAAACTAAGAACCTCATGTTTAGTTTCATTTTGCCTAGTGGCATTAGATCAACTTATGTTTTTAGATGTGTGGCCCATGTCTTTTTCTACACCTATGATGAATGAAAAACATTGTTATGGGAGATGTGTTGGGACGCACTGTTATGAGAGATCTGTGGAGACACACTGTTATGGGAGATCTGTAGTTACGCACTGTTATGGGAGATGTGTGGAGACACACTGTTATGGGAGATCTGTGGTGACGCACTGTTATGGGGATCTGTGGATGACGCACTGTTATGGGGGATCTGTGGTGACGCACTGTTATGGGAGATCTGTAGTTACGCACTGTTATGGGAGATGTGTGGAGACACACTGTTATGGGAGATCTGTGGTGACGCACTGTTATGGGGATCTGTGGATGACGCACTGTTATGGGGGATCTGTGGTGACGCACTGTTATGGGGGATTTGTGGTGACGCACTGTTATGGGGATCTGTGGATGACGCACTGTTATGGGAGATCTGTGGAGACACACTGTTATGGGAGATCTGTAGTTACGCACTGTTATGGGAGATCTGTGGTGACGCACTGTTATGGGGATCTGTGGATGACGCACTGTTATGGGGATCTGTGGTGACGCACTGTTATGGGGATCTGTGGATGACGCACTGTTATGGGAGATCTGTTGAGACGCACTGTTATGGGAGATCTGTGGAGACACACTGTTATGGGAGATCTGTGGTGACGCACTGTTATGGGAGATGTGTGGAGACACACTGTTATGGGGGTATCTGTGGATGACGCACTGTTATGGGGGATCAGTGGATGATGCACTGTTATGGGAGATCTGTGGTGATGCACTGTTATGGGGATCTGTGGTGACGCACTGTTATGGGGACCTGTGGATGACGCACTGTTATGGGGATCTGTGATGCACTGTTATGGGAGATCTGTGGAGACACACTGTTATGGGGATACTTGGTGACGCACTGTTATGGGGATCTGTGGATGACGTACTGTTATGGGGATCTGTGGTGACGCACTGTTATGGGGATCTGTGGATGACGTACTGTTATGGGGATCTGTGGATGACGCACTGTTATGGGGATCTGTGAATCACAGTACAGTGTGTGTAGTAGTGACTACCACCCCCCCTCATCATTAGGAATACGCCCATGTACTGTATACATGGGTGTATTCTGAAAGATGAGGAAGGTGGTAGTCACAGTTGCAATAAACACTTTGGGCACTATCCCTAATATGGCTACAACCCCCATCATCCATCAGAATACACCCATTGATACGGTATGAAGGATGATGGGGGTTGTGTTTCCCTTCAATGTGTGCACTGCCTCACCTCTCCCAAGGATCTCAGAATAATGTGAGGTAAAATGAAAGTGCTACACTATACATTTTGCAGGGATAGATACCTGATTGGTGGAGGCAGCCCAGCAACAGATCCCTCCACCAATCAATATCCATCCCTGCAAACGAGGAGGAGGAGAAACATGCTTCTCTCCCTCCTCTGCCTTAGGTATCTGTGTGCAGCGGAGCCTCCTGATCCTTCTGCCAGCTTTTAGCCACAGCGCATGCGCAGATCGAGTTCAGTGACCGAGCTCCATCTGCGCATGTGCCAGGTCGGCGGCCATTTTCTTGTAGTCCTGCAGACACAGGCTGTGATACCGGTATTCCATTGGAAACCGGAAACTCGCAGCCTGTTCCCGGAACTGTCATGGTGCCGACCAGCACTATCCCGCCCGCGTAACCACCAGTTAACCCGCAGCGATACCCCCAGCTCCTGGCCTGCTGCATTGCCCCACCGGAGACCCTGAGATGTACCAGGCTGCTCAGCAGCCGCCGCGGCTATCGCTAACGCCGCCATCGCTACCGCAGCCGCCACTGTCACCGTAAAAGTAAGTTTTTCCCCCCGATTTTTTTCACTATACGATTGTAAGACGCACCCCCATTTCCCCCACAATTTGGGGGAAACAAAAGTGCGTCTTACAATCTGAAAAATACGGTATTTAGTATCGCCGCATCTTTAACGACCTGCCCTATAAAACTGTCCCACTAGATAACCCCTTTATTGAACCCCTTAAAAAAAAAAGCTAGGCAAATAACACTGCTTTATCATCATACCGCCGAACAAAAAGTGCAATAACGTGCGATCAAATAGATGGATATGAATAAACATGGTACCACTGAAAACGTCATCTTGTCTGGCAAAAAATGAACCACAACACAACATCATCAGAGAAAAAATAAAAAAGTTATAGCTCGCAGAATAAAGCGATGCAAAAATAATTATTTTTTATATAAAATTGTTTATATTGTATAAAAGCGCCAAAACATCAAAAAATTATATAAATGAGGTATCGCTGTAATCGTACTGACCCGTAGAATAAAACCCCTTTATCAATTTTACCACACACGGAACGGTGTAAACGCCCCCCCAAAAGAAATTCATGAAATGCTGGTTTTTGTTCATTCTGCGTCACAAAAATCTGAATAAAAAGTGATCAAAAATGTCACATGCCCGAAAATGGCACCAATAAAAACGTCAACTCGTCCCGCAGAAAATAAAATCTCACATGACTCTGTGAGTCAAAATATGAAAAATTATAGCTCTCAAAATATGGTGATGCAAAAACTATTCTTACAATAAAAAGCGTCCTTTAGCCTATTGCAGCTGCCAAACATAAAAACCTGACAAATAGTAAATCAAACCCTCCTTTATCACCCCCTTAGGCTGGTTTCACATTAGCATTTTTGTGCGCAGTGCATCGTGCGCATCCATGCGCATGCGTCATGCGTACCTATGTTTAACATGGTGCATGCATGGTTCATATGCATTTTCGTGTGCATGCGTTTTTCCAGGTGTGCGCCTAGACGTGCCGGATGCAACATTTTGCATTTTTGGGTCTGCCCAAAGGCATCAAAAAAACGCATGCGTACTCTTGCGCACGGATTGTGTCAAAACAACACATTACAGTCTATGGGAACGCAGTTGTGCGCATGGACATGCGTACACCTGCATTTGCGTATGCATGCATTTTAAGAGTAAACATGTCTAGACACTGGTTTAAACCACCTCCTTCCCATGACACACACCCACTGGTGTCCCATTGGTGGAACCTGTTTCAAGGAATTTTCAAGAATTTTCCTCCTGTGAAATGTGACACCTAGAAAACGCATGCGCATAAAAAACACAAACGCATGCAAAAACACATGTGCATTTTTGCATGTGTTTCTACTTGCGCACGATGCACTGCGTACAAAGACGCAAATGTGAAACTAGCCTAAGTTAGGGAAAATTATAAAATTTTAAAAAAAGTATTTATTTCCATTTTTCCATTAGGGTTAGGTTTAGGGCTAGGGTTAGGGCTACGGCTAGCGTTAGGGGTGGGTTGGGGTTAGGGTTGGAGTTAGAATTGGGGGGTTTCCACTGTTTGGGCATATCAGGGGCTCTCCAAACACAGCATGGCGTCTGATCTCAATTCCAGCCAATTCTGCGTTGAAAAAGTCAAACGGTGCTCCTTCCCTTCCAAGCTCTGCCATGCGCCCAAACAGTGGTTTACCCCCCACATATGGGGTATCAGCCTACTCAGGACAAATTTCACAACAACTTTTGTGGTCCAACGTCTCCTGTTACCCTTGGGAAAATAAAAAATAGGGGCAAAAATATCATTTTTTTAAAAAAAATATAATTAATTTTATTTTTATGGCTCTACGTTATAAATTTCTGTGAAGCACTTGGGGGTTCAAAGTGCTCACCACACATCTAGATAAGTTCCTTGTTGGGTCTAGTCCCCAAAAGTGGGGTCACATGTGGGGGCTTTCCACAGTTTAGGCACATCATGGGCTCTCCAAATGCAACATGACACCCAGAGACCATTCCATCAAAGTCTACATTCCAAAACATCACTGCTTCCCTTCTGAGCCACGACGTGTGCCCATACCATAGTTTTCTCCCACATATGGGGGATCTGCGTACTCAGGACAAATTATAAAACAACTTTTGGGGTCCAATTTCTCCTGTTACCCTCGGTAAAATAAAAAAAATCGGGACTAAAAGATCATGTTTGTGGAAAAAATATTTTTTTATTTTCACGCCCGGGCACTTGGGCACTTGGGGGTTCAAAGTGTTCAACATGCATCTAGATAAGTCCCTTTGGGGGTCTAGTTTCCAAAATGGTGTCATTTGTGGGGGTTTCCACTGTTTAGGTTCATCACGGGCTCTCCAAATGCAACATGGCATCCGATCTCAATTCCAGCCAAAAAAGTCAAATGGTGCTGCTTCCCTTCCGAGCTCTGCCATGCTCCCAAATAGTAGTTTACCCCAACATATGGGGTATCAGTGTACTCAGGACAAATTGGACAATAATTTTTGGGGTCCTGTAACCCTTGGGAAAATAAAAATTGGGGGTGAAAAGATCATTTTTTTGGAAAAAATATGATTTTTTAATTGTACCGCATTATAAGCTTCTGTGAAGTCCTTGGGGGGTTCAAAGTGCTCACTGTTGTGAACACTCTTGATGTGACTTCTGAGTTTGGGCTCCCTCTGGTGGTGGCTGCGGGTAGTGGAGCTGGCCAGGTTGACAGAAGTCCATCACCTGAAGACGATGAGTGGAAGTCAGGTGTTACAGACTGTGAAGATTTAAGTGAGCAAGCTTCCCTCAGTAGCTGCTGATGATTTGTTTTTCTTCCTGTGCATCTTGAAGTCCGCTTGTCTCCTGCTTGGTCCTGCATCTTTCAGATAAGTTATTTGTTTGCTGGAATCTTTTTGCATTTGATTCAGTTTTGCCTTTCTCTGCTTTCTGCTTTGCTCTGTGGGTTCAGCATTGTTCCCAGCTGGGACCGGTGCTGGACCCCGCTCCATATGCCACAGCTTATGTCAATCTGTTCAGTATTGCTAATCCCCTGCTATAGCAGTGTCTTTGGTTTCGCTTCCAGTTCACACCAGAATACTGATCTAGTGGGGGAAAGGTCTGGTGGCCTCAGTATTTTTGCATATCAGACATGTTGGATTTTTTAGGGTTTTTACGTGATTGCAGAAAATATATTTTCTTTCCTGTGCTATCTAGACAGTTTGGGCCCCATCATTTGCTTACTCTATTTTCTGCCTGTGTTTGTGCCTCATCTTGTCTCACCGGCAATATATGTTTGGGGGCTATCTATTCCTTTGGAGTTCTGCTCAGGGGCAGTTTAGCTTTCCCCTTTCTTGCTTTAGGCTTAGTGAAGTCTTTGGCTGTGCTGAGGCGTCTAGGGCATTGTAGGTATGTACCACGGCTAATTCTAGTTGTGTTGTTAGGTTTAGGGGTCTGCAATCTGCTAAGCTGACAACCTTTCTGGTGTTCTGGTTGCCTAGCTTATTTCCCGGCTATCCTCCTCGGTGACCTAATCATAACAGCTCACTACACATCTAGATAAGTTCTTTGGGGGTCTGGTTTCCAAAATGGGGTATCAGGTATAAGGTATAAGCGTACTCAGGACAAATTGCACAATAATTTTGCAGTCCAATTTCTCCTGTTACCCTTGGTAAAATAAAAAAAATTGGACCTGAAGTAATTTTTTTGTGAAAAAAAATTAAATGTTCATTTTTTTAAAAAAAAATTCCTGTGAAGCACCTGAAGGGTTAATAAACTTCTTGAATGTGGTTTTGAGCCCCTTGAGGGGTGCAGTTTTTAGAATGGTGTCACTTTTGGGTATTTTATATCATATAGACCCCTCAAAGTGACTTCAAATGTGATGTGGTCCCTAAAAATAAAATGGTGTTGTAAAAATGAGAAATCGCTGGTTAAATTTTAACCCTTATAACTTCCTAACAAACAAAAGTTTTGTGTCCACAATTGTGCTGATGTAAAGTAAACATGTGGGAAATGTTACTTATTAATAGTGTTGAGCGATACCGTTCGATACCCAAAAATATCGTATCGGATGGTATCGCCTGATACGAAAAAAATATCGGGTATCGCCGATTCCGATACCGGAAGTCCCATTCAAGTCAATGGGACTTCCGGTATCGGAATTAAAAAAAGCCCTTTATTTCCTTGTTGGCTAATTCTACATAATTGAAAACAAATAAGAATCATGTAGAATGTATTGTGGGAGGTGGAGGAGACATTAAAAGCATAGTGTTTTATTCAAATCACTTGGCATAGCATTAATTCCAATTTTTTTTTTCAGTACGTTCGGAGTTAAAAAGATATTGACTATGTTAACCTTTTTTATATTTTGTCAGATATGTATGTTTCACAACTTCCATGCTCTTCACGTTCTTTTGTACTTCTCCCACACTTTCTCCTTCATGATCCGCAGCAGTAGCATTTTTTTCATCAACTTTTTCTTCACCTTATTCATCTTCTTCTTCTTCCCATTAATTTTTTTTTCCATTCTTCATATTCTTCTTATTCAGCTATTATCAATTTTAATATGCTATTTCTTCATCTTCTTCCTATTCTTCTTTGTCTTCATTTTCTTATGGTGACAGGCATTCCTGTAGTACTTATCTATAAAAGTTATAAGATTACACCTTACGTTCTGCCTGTCACTAAAGATTTACAACAGGATTTGTCCGCATTCAGTTTGGCCTGCAGCAGCAGGCATTTTCCAGGGGCACCACGAGGAGGAATGGACTCACCCCCATTTACTGCTTAGTCTTCTTCTGCTTATAATTTTGATTTCTTCTATGCTGATTTTTAGTCTTATGCTTAATGTTCTTCTGCTTTCTGTTCTTCTGCTTTTGCTTCTTCTGCTTCTTGTTCTTCTGTCTTTTGTTCTGTATCTTGGTGGTTGTCTTCATGTTCTTTGTCCTCTTGGTCTTATTATTTAGGGTCATATTTCTGGTCTTCTTTGGTGTGGTCTTCAGGGTCGTCGTCATCAGGGTCGTCGTCATGGAGATCAATAAGGATTACCAAAGACAATTTCAAAAAGCTTGATCTTGGAAATGTAGCAGAAGGTACAAGAAGGCTGAGAAACTGGCGAGAACCAGCAGACAGTGCTGGCACCCGGATGGGTAGCAGAAGGAACAAGAGCCAATGGCACTACCGAGGACCAACTGATGGTGCTGGACCACGGTTACTAAGCAGAAGTTACCTGTGCTAAAAAGCACTACCAAGGACCAGCTGACGGTGCTGGACCTCGGATACCGAGATGGAGGCACCTAGGCCAAAGGCTGTGGCGAGAACCAGCAGACAGTGCTGGCACCTGGATGGGTAGCAGAAGGAACAAGAGTCAATGGCACTTCTGAGGACCAACTGACGGTGCTGGACCACGGTTACTAAGCAGAAGGTACCTGTGCTAAAAAGCACTACCAAGGACCAGCTGACGGTGCTGGACCTCGGATACCGAGATGGAGGCACCTAGGCCAAAGGCTGTGGCGAGAACCAGCAGACAGTGCTGGCACCCGGATGGGTAGCAGAAGGAACAAGAGCCAATGGCACTACCGAGGACTAACTGACGGTGCTGGACCACGGTTACTAAGCAGAAGTTACCTGTGCTAAAAAGCACTACCAAGGACCAGCTGACGGTGCTGGACCTCGGATACTGAGATGGAGGCACCTAGGCCAAAGGCTGTGGCGAGAACCAGCAGACAGTGCTGGCACCCGGATGGGTAGCAGAAGGAACAAGAGCCAATGGCACTTCTGAGGACCAACTGACGGTGCTGGACCATGGTTACTAAGCAGAAGGTACCTGTGCTAAAAAGCACTACCAAGGACCAGCTGACGGTGCTGGACCTTGGATACCGAGATGGAGGCACCTAGGCCAAAGGCTCTGGCGAGAACCAGCAGACAGTGCTGGAACCCGGGTGGGTAGCAGAAGGTACCCATTCAAAGCAAAGTAGCCAGGCCACAAGCCGGCCGCAGTTACCGAAACCCACAGTCCTACAGGGGGTCCATGTCCCATTGGCACTATGGATCCAGCCTTCAGTGCCAGTTCCCGCAGCCCACATAGGAGTCACCTAAACTGCAGGCACCGTAGAGTCGGCTAACCCGGCCGCAAGACGACAGGACAACGGATTGGTGGCATAGTGACCTTGACACTACCCGGAAACAGCAGGCGTGCTGGAACCAGGCTGGGCAACAGGGAGTACCCGTGCCAAAGACACTGCCGAGAACCAGCTGACGGTGCTGGAACCCAGATGGGTAGCAAAAGCTACAAGAGCCAATGGCACTACCGAGGAACAGCTGACGGTGCTGGACCACAGTTACTAGGCAGGAGGTACCTGTGCTAGAAAGCACTACCAAGGACCAGCTGACGGTGCTGGACCTCGGATACCGAGATGGAGGCACCTAGGCCAAAGGCTCTGGCGAGAACAAGCAGACAGTGCTGGAACCCGGGTGGGTAGCAGAAGGTACCCATTCAAAGCAAAGTAGCCAGGCCACAAGCCGGCCGCAGTTACCGAAACCCACAGTCCTACAGGGGGTCCATGTCCCATTGGCACTACGGATCCAGAATTCAGTGCCAGTTCCCGCAGCCCACATAGGAGTCACCTAAACTGCAGGCACCGTAGAGTCGGCTAACCCGGCCGCAAGACGACAGGACAACGGATTGGTGGCATAGTGACCTTGACACTACCCGGAAACAGCAGGCGTGCTGGAACCAGGCTGGGCAACAGGGAGTCCCCGTGCCAAAGACACTGCCGAGCACCAACTGGCGTTGTTGGAGCCCAGGGACAATCATGGTGTAGGCCGAGGCCTACTTGGTGGTAGTTTTAGATTGTTTGTAGGCTACAACAGACTGTCAACGTGCTCCAATTAGGCATCTGTCTCCACTCTGTTTCCAGGATTTCACGTGACCACCAACACCGCCAGTTTATGCGTACAGCAGCCGTCTGCCCAATCCACACGTGTTCCTGTGCTACTGGGATTCTGTAATGTCAGCAGATCCCCTGATGTGTGTCTGCCACTGTCTCCTGCTCTGTCCACATTCCCACCACTTGCAGTGGGAAGGTGGACAGCGCAGGAGACAGTGGCGGACACATATTGGGGGATCTGCTGACGTTACAGAACCCCAGTAACACAGGAACACGTGTGGAATGCGTGGACGGCAACTGTGAGCAGGAACTGGCGGTGTTGGAGGTCAGGGGAAATACTAGAGACAGAGAGGAGACAGAGGCCAAATCAGAGAATGTTTAAATCTGAAGTAGTTACAATTTGGAGGCAGCAGCAGTTTGCCCTCCACACAGCAGGGGATCAGCTGACATTACTGACCCCCACTTTCACATGAACGAGTGTGTTTTTCTGTGTGGACAGCACTTCCGAGCACCAACTAGCATTGTTGGAGCCCAGGGAGAACCAGGGTGCAGGCCGAGGCCTACTTGGTGGCAGTTTTAGATTGTTTGTAGGCTACAACAGACTATCAACGTGCTCCAATTAGGCATCTGTCTCCACTCTGTTTCCAGGATTTCACGTGACCACCAACACCGCCAGTTTATGCGTACAGTAGCCGTCTGCCCAATCCACACGTGTTCCTGTGTTACTGGTGTTCTGTAATGTCAGCAGATCCCCTGATGTTTGTCTGCCACTGTCTCCTGCTCTGTCCACATTCCCACCACTTGCAGTGGGAAGGTGGACAGCGCAGGAGACAGTGCCGGACACACATTGGGGGATCAGCTCACGTTACAGAACACCAGGAACAAGTGTGGAATGCGTGGACGGCAACTGTGAGCAGGAACTGGCGGTGTTGGAGGTCAGGGGAAATACTAGAGACAGAGTGGAGACAGAGGCCAAATCAGAGAATGTTTAAATCTGAAGTAGTTACAATTTGGAGGCAGCAGCAGTTTACCCTCCACACAGCAGGGGATCAGCTGACGTTACCGAACCCCACTTGCACATGAGCGAGTGTGTTTTTCTGCGTGGACAGCACTTCCGAGCACCAACTGGCGTTGTTGGAGCCCAGGGACAATCATGGTGCAGGCCGAGGCCTACTAGGAGCCAGATGTAAAGCTGAGGTATTTTGACTTTGGAGGGAGCAGGACACTTTGCCCTCCACACAGCAGGGGATCAGCCGACGTTACCGAACCCCATTTTCACATGAACGAGTGTGTTTTTCTGTGTGGACAGCACTTCCGAGCACCAACTAGCGTTGTTGGAACCCAGGGACAATCATGGTGCAGGCCGAGGCCTACTAGGAGCCAGGTGTAAAGCTGAGGTATTTTGACTTTGGAGGGAGCAGGACACTTTGCCCTCCACACAGCAGGGGATCAGCTGACGTTGCCGAACCCCACTTTCACATGAACGAGTGTGTTTTTCTGTGTGGACAGCACTTACGAGCAACAACTGACGATGTTGGAGCCCAGGGATAGCCATTTTGTAGGTTGAGGCCTACTTGGAGGCAGTTTAAGGTAAGACGTTGTTTGAATTTGGAGGCAGCAGCAGTTTGCCCTCCACACAGCAGGCGATCAGCTGACATTACTGACCCCCACTTTCACATGAACGAGTGTGTTTTTCTGTATGGAAAGCACTTCCGAGCACCAATTAGCGTTGTTGGAGCCCAGGGAGAACCAGGGTGCAGGCCGAGGCCTACTTGGTGGCAGTTTTAGATTGTTTGTAGGCTACAACAGACTGTCAACGTGCTCCAATTAGGCATCTGTCTCCACTCTGTTTCCAGGATTTCACGTGACCACCAACACCGCCAGTTTATGCGTACAGTAGCCGTCTGCCCAATCCACACGTGTTCCTGTGTTACTGGGATTCTGTAATGTCAGCAGATCCCCTGATGTGTGTCTGCCACTGTCTCCTGCTCTGTCCACATTCCCACCACTTGCAGTGGGAAAGTGGACAGCGCAGGAGACAGTGCCGGACACACATTGGGGGATCAGCTCACGTTACAGAACACCAGGAACACAGGAACAAGTGTGGAATGCGTGGATGGCAACTGTGAGCAGGAACTGGCGGTGTTGGAGGTCAGGGGAAATACTAGAGACAGAGTGGAGACTGAGGCCAAATCAGAGAATGTTTAAATCTGAAGTAGTTACAATTTGGAGGCAGCAGCAGTTTGCCCTCCACACAGCAGGGGATCAGCTGACGTTACCGAACCCCACTTTCACATGAACGAGTGTGTTTTTCTGTGTGGACAGCACTTCCGAGCACCAACTGGCGGTGTCGGAGCCCAGGGAAAATCAGGTAGTAGGCCGAGGCCTACTTGGAGCCAGGTGTAAATCTGAGTTTGTTTGACTGTGGAGGGAGCAGGACACTTTGCCATACACACAGCAGGGGATCAGCTGACGTTACCGAACTCCACTTACACATGAGCGAGTGTTTTGTCTGTGCGGACAGCACTTCTGAGCACCAACTGGCGGTGTCGGAGCCCAGGGAAAATCAGGTAGTAGGCCGAGGCCTACTTGGAGCCAGGTGTAAATCTGAGGTTGTTTGACTGTGGAGGGAGCAGGACACTTTGCCATACACACAGCAGGGGATCAGCTGACGTTACCGAACCCCACTTACACATGAGCGAGTGTTTTGTCTGTGCGGACAGCACTTCTGAGCACCAACTGGTGGTGTAGGAGCCCAGGGAAAATCAGGTAGTAGGCCGAGGCCTACTTGGTGGCAGTTTGCGATTGTTTCTAGACTACTACTAACTGTCAACGTACTCCAATTAGGCCTCTGTCTTCACTCTGTTTCGAGTATTTCCTCTGGCTTCCAACCACACCAGTTGCTGCTCTGAAATGCCGTCTGCACAACCCACACTTGTTCCTGTGTTACTGGGGTTCTGTAACAGCAGCTTCTCCCTAGAGGTGAGTCAGGCAATGTCTCCTGCTCTGTCCACATTTCCACTACAAGTAGTGGGAATGTAGACAAGGCAGGAGACATTGCCGTGCTCAACTCTGGAGATGAGCAGATGTTACAGGACCCAGGTACCACATGAACAAGTGTGGATTGTGCAGACGGCACTTGAGAGCAGAAACAGGCGGTGTTGTAGGCCGGAGGAAATACTCAAAACAGAGTGGAGACAGAGGGCAAATCAGAGAACATATTAAATCAGAGGTAGTCAGAAGTTGTAGGCAGCAGGAGAGTTTGCCGTACACACAGCAGGGGATCAGCTGACGTTACCGAACCCCACTTACACATGAGCGAGTGTTTTGTCTGTGCGGACAGCACTTCTGAGCACCAACTAGCGGTGTCGGAGCCCAGGGAAAATCAGGTAGTAGGCCGAGATCTACTTGGAGCCAGGTGTAAATCTGAGGTTGTTTGACTGTGGAGGGAGCAGGACACTTTGCCATACACACAGCAGGGGATCAGCTGACGTTACCGAACCCCACTTACACATGAGCGAGTGTTTTGTCTGTGTGGACAGCACTTCTGAGCAACAACGGGCGTTGCTGTAGCCCAGGAAATAAAGTTCAGGTCATAGAAACATGAACACAACAGGAGACCTGGATCCTGTTGCCAGCCAATTATTTATTCTGGAAGAGGACTGGCAAATTCAGGTGAGATCCAGGCCTTGTTCATTTTCACAAAAGTAAGCCGGTCAACATTATCGGCGGATAGTCGCGTGCGACGGTCTGTTACCACACCACCTGCAGCACTAAAGACACGTTCCGATAATACACTGGCAGCAGGGCAAGCCAGCACCTCCAATGCATACTGGCTAAGCTCTGGCCATGTATCCAGCTTAGAGACCCAATACTTGATACTTGAACGGGGAAGAGTCGTCTGGGAGAACACTAACAGGGCACGACAAGTAGTCTGTCACCATCTGACGGAAATGTTGCCTCCTGCTGACTGGAGCCGTCTGTGATGGTGTAGCCGTTTGTGGCGGTCCCACAAAACTTTTCCACATTTGGGCCATACTGGCCTTGCCTTGTCCTGCAGCACTGTCTCTGCTACCTCTTTGTGCAGAGCTTCCTCCACTGCCTCTACCCACATGACTGCTTTGAAAAGCACTACCAGCAACACTTGTGGGGGGAATGGAGAACATGATGGCCTGCACAAGTGTTTTTTGGTACTCCCGCATTTTTCGCTCCCGGTTCAACTGTGGTATGAGGCTTTGTAAGTTGTCCCAGTAGCGAGGACCTAGGAGGGTGTACACCCAATAATCAGCCGTGTGGAGAATGTTGGCGATGCGGCGGTCATTTAACAAGCACTGCAGCATAAAATCAACCATGTGCTGCAGACTGCCATCTGGACCGGAAACGCTGTCCCCAGCTTGAGGCAGCATCTCTGCCTGCTCAGCATCACCCCACCCTCGCTGTACACACTGACTACTAGAGCCTTGTGTACCTCCCTCCTCTGGAGAGATGTGTTCCTCCTCCTCCATTGACTCCTCGTCATCCTACTCACTAAGTGTCCCCTGCCTGGGCCTTTGTGTGGAAGCACGTGGCGCAGACTTGCCGGAAGCAGATGGCATTTCTGACTGCTCATCCTCGACCTCTTCAAAAACCTCCTCACTTAGTGCTTGTAAGGTTTTTTGAAGCAGACAGATGAGGGGGACAGTCATGCTGATTAGTGCATCATCTGCACTGGCCATCCACGTGGAGTCATCAAAGGCACGCAAAACTTGGCAGATGTCCCTCATAGTGGCCCACTCAGTGGTGGTGGAGTGTGTCCGGCGCACAGTGCGACTTGTTTGCGCCTGATGCAGCTGGTACTCCATTACTGCTGCCTGCTGCTCACACAACCGCTCCAACGTATGTAACGTTGAATTCCACCTGGTGGGGAGGTCACATATGATGCGATGTTCTGGCAGGCGGAATCGGCGTTGCAGAGATGCAATGCGCGATCTTGCCATGCTGGAACGCCGCAAGTGAGCACACTCTAGGCAAACCTTGTGCAGCAGTGCATCAAGATCCGGATAGTCCCTCAGAAAGCTCTGCACGACCAAATTGAGCACGTGTGCCAGACATGGTATGTGAGTGAGGTTGCCTAGGCCCAGAGCTGCCACTAGATTTTGGCCATTGTCACTCACTACCAAACCTGGCTGGAGATTCGCTGGCACAAACCACACATCGCTCTCCTGCTTGATGGCATTCCTGAGCTCCTGTGCTGTGTGGCTCCGATTCCCCAAAGAAATTAATTTAAGGACGGCCTGTTGATGTTTGGCCATACCTGTGCTCATATCTGGCCTAACAGGCTCACGCAGTGCTGATTCCGAGGAACTAGAGTAGGAGGAGGACTCAATATGTACAGACTGCATTCCTGCAATCCTTGGAGTTGGCAGAATACGTACAGAGCCACTCTCCAGATCTGTACCCGGCTCCACAACATTGACCCAATGGGCAGTGAGGGAAAGGTATCGTCCCTGTCCATGGCTACTGGTCCACGCATCGGTGGTCAGGTGGACCTTGCTACTGATGGCATTTAGTAGCGCATTTTTAATTTTTCCCTCCACATGCTTTTGCAGGGCAGGGACAGCTTGCCTGCTGAAATAAAAGCGGCTGGGCACATTGTATTGTGGAACTGCCAATGACATAAAGTTCCGGAAGGTGTCAGTCTCCACCAGCCTGAATGACAGCATCTCAAGGGCCAGTAGTTTGGCAATGCCGGCATTCAGAGCCAGTGCTCGGGGATGGTTTGCCGAGTATGGCCGCTTTTTCTCCCATGCCTGTGCTACCGATTGCTGGTGAGTGGCCTGGGAGTGTGCTGATGACTGCGAACGTGGTTCAGTGGGTGGAATTTCACTGGGTCTCTGGACAACAGTGGCAGTGGTTCTTCCATGGCGTTCCAGTGAGGAAGCCGAACCAGCTTTGTGTGAGCTGGAGGAAGAGGCCCCAACACGAGCTGAAGAGGTGGTAGGTGCTGCTGAAGGTTGGCCTACATCTTCAGTGTGTCTGTGTAACTCCACCTCGTGCTTGGTACGCACATGTTTCCACATATTTGTGGTATTGAGGTTGGTCACATTTTTCCCTCGTTTCACTTTCTGATGACACAGCTTGCATTTGACAAAGAAAATGTCATCTGCAACTGTGTCAAAAAAAGACCACGCACTGCAAGTCCTGGGAGCGCCCGTTTTGTGTTTTGGAAGAGGATTGCTCCTCACGGGTGCCAAAGTGGAGGCTACAGGCAACCAAGTCTGCCCCCGCCCTCTCCCTCCTCTTTTGGCCGTTCGGGGAATCTCTTCCTCAGAGCTGCTCCCACCACCTTCCTGTGGCTGACGCCATGATGGGTCAAGGACCTCATCATCTCCACTCCCCTCTTCAAGCACCGGCTGGTCCTGGGTTGTCTCGCCAGCACCGTACGCACCAGAAATTGGCAACTGAGTCTCATCATCATCAGATGAGCACTGAGGTGTGCTGACAATAGGCACTGGCCCACCCACCTCTTCACATTCAGAGGGACAAAGCAGTTGCGCATCACTGCATACTCCCTCTTCTTCACGCTCTAGAATGCTGCTTGGCTGGCCATCTCTTTCCAAGCCAACAGATTCTGAGAACAGAAGTAAAGATTGAGATGGCTCCTGTCCAGGGCTCTCAGACTGCCTGGGCAATTTGGCAGGTGGTGAAGAGACAGATGGTTGCTCTTCAGTGCTCTGGCCTTGGGAGGATGCGGAAGTCATTGAAGTGGATGCGTTAGCTGCCATCCATCCGACAACGGCTTCAATTTGTTCGTCACGCAGCAGTGGGGTACGGCGAGGTCCTACAAAGCTGCGCATGAAGGACTATTGCCTGGTAAAAGTGGGGGATGCCGGGTCACTGGTGGCCGCAGCAGACACCGAATCCCCACGTCCTCTCCCTGCTGAATCCCCCCGTCCTCTCCCTGCTGAAACTCCACGGCCACGACCACGTGCCTTACTCCCTGCCTTCTTCATCTTGGTAGACTGATAAAGATAGGCAGAAAAGTAAAAAAGGGGTGGCTTAGTGTTCTTATTCCTGAACACCTGCTAACCAGTATAAGAAACACTAATTTGGCTAAGAGTGTGTGTACTACACTTTAATATGATCTAATGTGGCCTAGACAACTGTAAAGTGGAGTGTTTGGTGAACTTTATTTCCTTTTTTTTTTGGGGGGGAAGGAGAGGATGTGACCAAAGTTTGAAAGCTATAGTATCACAAACTTTTTGGAGCGATTACAATGCAGGAAGCTAACCTACAATGCAATTGATGAGGCTCCAAAAAATAGGGTGATACTAGCCTGGCTGGCCCTGAAGGGCACAAGCCAGCAAAAAGGCTCCTCTATCTAATCCTATATAGTGTTTGCAACCAACCAATGACAATGGATGCGGTTGGAAGCACACTAATATAGGAGCAAAAATCTGGCTAAATTAGCTGCAAAAAAAGGACTATGTATGAGGCAGTGACGCACGCTGAGCGCACTACAGCTAGCGGCGGCTGTAGAACACACTGCAACGTGAGCTGCACTCACACACAGAGAGACCTATCAGACAGCCAAAAACAGTGCAGAGAAATGGGCTATAGCACTGAAAGGCTGCTGAAAGGCTCCGCTGTCCACTCCTTTAGTGTTTGCAACCAACGTATATGGATACGTATGGAAGCACACTATACAGGAGAAAAAAAAAGCAGCAATTAAAGAAAAATGTGTATGAGGCAGAGACACACGCTGGGCGGCCTACAAGTAGACGTGCCTGCAGGACACACTGCACAGCGTGGGTCTGCACTCACACAGCCCTTGCAGACAGCTGTGAAAACAGTGCTGCTAGGGAAAAGCAAGCTACAGTGGTGGTTTATGTAGCCTGGGTTAAGCACTATATGTTTTGTGGAATCGCTATTTCTAACTGTCCCTCACAGTCTTCAACAGCAGCCTGTCCCTAACTAAATTCACAGCAGAGTGACCAGAAATGGCAGCTGCAGCGCTTTTTATAGTGCATCATGACATCATTTCAGCAGCCAATCACAGCCATGCCAGTAGTTAACATGCCTACATGCCTAACAGGATGTGCCCACACTTCTGAGGATCCCCATTGGCTGAATCAAATCAAGCGGGCTCCTAGCATTATGGGAACTTCCGATTCCGGTATTCGATATGAAAAAAGTATCGGAACTAAGTATCGGAATTCCGATACAGCTAATATCGGCCGATACCCGATACTTGCGGTATCGGAATGCTCAACACTACTTATTAAGCTTTTTGTGTGCCATATCTCTGTGATTTAAAGGCATAAAAATTCAAAGATGGAAAATTGCGAAATTTTTGCCAAATTTCCATTTTTTTTTTTACAAATAAACACAAGTTAAGTGAATGAAATTTTACTACTAACATGAAGTACAATATGTCACGAGAAAACAATGTCAGAATCACCAGGATCCATGGAAGCGTTCCAGAGTTCCCTCATAAAGGGAAAGTGGTCAGAACGTGCAAACCACCCTTGCGGGTAAAGGGGTTAAGTAATCAGATAACAGCACGGGCGTCTCCACCCCCGGGTCAGCCACTGCCAACTAGCCCTCCCAGGTTACCACCCTTTAGGTTCATGGGTTTATAAATCAATGCCTTTTATATTTTGATGTGCATGCCGCCCACTTTCTTACTGATCGATCCAAGGTTTTATGTATAATCATTTTACTTACTTCCCGAGCTCTCGCGTGGGCAAATCCGCTTATGGAGACTCGTGACTCTCGTTTGTATAACCTTGATGATTTTCTTGCTGCAATGTCTATGATGTTTGATGATACTAATCGTCGCACTACAGCTGAGACCGCCTTGTTTTCATTACGTCAGGGTAAGCGTTCTGTCATTGAATAAGCTACTGAGTTTAGATGGGTGGTGGTGGATACGATTTGGGACTGTTACGCTCAAGCACCCATTTTTAAGAGGTGATTGTCTAGTGTGATGAAAGATGTGTTAGCTCATGCAGATGTTCCACAAGCGTTAGACGCTTTTACACAGCATTGTGTACGCATTGACATACGAATTATTGAGCATAGACAGGAGAGATTTGCAGCCTCTAATCGTGTCACTAACTCTTCCCTTTCTTCTAAAGAACTTACAGGCAAACCCTCTTGGGAGGCTGAACCAGTTCCCACGCAGGTGGATGCTTTACAGCGGCGTGAGAGTAACGAGCACAGGAAGCATCATTTTCGGGAGAGACTGTGCTTTTACTGCGGTCAGTCAGATAATTTCCTTACCAACTGCCTTGCAAGGTACTGGCCACGGTAGGGGAATTTGAGAATCAGGATGATGGATCTGTTACGTCTGAGTCTAGTTTTTCTGTGAATGCCATCTTTCATTCTGTGTCTGTGATTGCTTCCCCTAGAACACAGAGGACTGAAGAGACACATTGCTCCCTTCCCATTAAGATCCGGTTGTCTGGACAATGTATTCCCTATGCAGCTATGGTGGATTCAGGGGCAGGAGGTAATATTATGGACTTAACCGTTGCCAAGGAACATGGCATACAGACTTAGCAGAGAGACACCCCGGTAACTATGGAAACGGTGGATGGTTCCCTGTTATGATTGGGTCACCGATGAGGAAAGCAAGACTAAGCTAAGCCACAGAAAACCAGAGCGGTTGGTAACTAAGCGGATTGCAGACCCCTGATCCTATCTACACAACTAGCAGTATCCGTGGAGCGTACCTACGATGATCCTAGATGCCTCAACACAGCCGGAGAACTAAATAAGCCTAAAACAAGAAAGGGGAAATCTAAACTGCCCCAGAGCAGACCCCAAAGGAATAGATAGCCCCCAAACATATATTGTTGGTGAGACAAGATGAAAACACAAAGGCAGGTAGGAAAATAGACTGAGCAAACGATGGGGCCCACACTGACTAGACAGGACAGGAAAGGAAAGACTCTGTCTGCAATCATAAAAAAAACCCTGGAAAAATGCCCAACACGTCTGATAGAAAAATACTGAAGTCACTAGACTTCGCCCACTATATCAGCACTCTGGTATATTCTGAAAGCAGAGCAAAAAGAGGCCAATCTAAAAAGGGACAAAAACAAACTGGCACAAGCAATAACATAAAGATGGAAATTCAGCACAGCCCCATCCGGAGCTGGCTGACCACACAAAACTGAAATAGACAAAACTAGATCAAATGTGAACAATAGCAAAAGAACACTTAGCTGAGCATGCAGGGACTGAGCTGGAAACTAAGACCTCAGGAGGCAGGAAAAAATCACCAGCAGGGATAGAGGGAGTCGGCTGTCTTAAATCCAGTCAGCAACTCCAGATCTCCAGTCATCCTCCTCATTATCAGGTGGCAGGCCTCTGTTAATTAGATCAGCTCCATTACCTCCAGTAACCACCAGAGGGAGCCCAGAAAGAGAACTCGTGACCCCTCTGTCAATATAACCAGCTCCACTACCTTCACTAGTAACCCCCCCTTGAGGAGGGGTCACCGAACCCTCATCCACGCCACCAGGCCGATTAGGATGGGCCCGGTGAAAAGCACAAACCAATCTATCAGCATGAATGTCAGAAGCAGAGACCCAAGAATTATCCTCCTGGCCATAACCCTTCCATTTGACCAAGTACTGGAATCTCCGTCTAGCCAAACGAGGATCCAATATTTTCTCTACCTCATATTCCACATTGCCTTTAACCAATACAGGGTCAGGAGGAGCCGCCATAGGAACTACTGGCTCCACAAACCTCTTCAACAGAGATTTATGAAACACGTTATGGATCTTAAACGTAACTGGACGAGCCAATCGAAAAGAAACAGGATTAAGAATCTCCAAAATTTTATTAGGTCCAATGAATCTTGGCTTGAATTTTGGAGACGCAGCCTTCATAGGAATATTCTTTGACGACAACCAAACCATATCACCCACTTTAAACCGGGGACCAATGGTGCTATTCCGGTTGGAAAACCGTTGGGCTTTTTCCTGAGAGAGGGACAACTTATCCACCACTTGGTCCCAAATCTGCTGCATTCTCTCTACCACAGTGTCCACACTTGGGCAGGTTGAAGATTCCACTTGCCCTGAAGAAAATCGAGGATGAAACCCAAAGTTACAGAAAAAGGGCGACATCAAAGTGGCAGAACTAGCTCTATTGTTAAGCGTGAATTCGGCCAAGGGCAAAAATGAGACCCAGTCATTCTGATCAGCAGATATAAAACATCTCAAATAGGACTCCAAAGTCTGGTTTGTTCTCTCAGTCTGCCCATTGGTCTGAGGATGAAATGTAGAGGAGAAAGATAACTGAATTCCCAGATTGGAACAAAAAGCTCTCCAAAATCTGGAAACAACCTGGACTCCTCTGTCCAACACAATGTTCTCAGGAATCCCATGCAACCTGTTGTAAAAACAAGGACACCAACTCTGAAGAAGATGGCAACTTTGGGAGTGGTACAAGATGGATCATCTTAGAAAATCTATAACAAATCACCTAGATAACAGACATTCTCTGAGAGACAGGAAGATCAGAAATAAAATCCATTGAGATATGGGTCCATGGCCTCTTGGGCACTGGCAGGGGCATCAACAACCCACTAGGACGAGAACAGGGTTTAGACCGAGAACAAGTCCCACAGGAATGCACAAAATTCCTGACATCATGAGATAAGGCAGGCCACCAAAAAGACCAAGTCACCAAATCTCTGGTACCAAAAATACCTGGATGACCAGCCAACGCGGAGCAATGAATTTCAGACATTACTCTCTTCCTCCAGTGGTCAGGAACATACAATTTTCCCATAGGGCAACATTCAGGTTTGTCCTCCTGAAATTCCTCCAGGACACGTCTCAAATCGGGTGAGATGGCGGAAAGAACTACCCCCTCATTTAGAATGGTAGTAGGCTCGGTCACAATAAGAGAATCTGCAAAGAAACTCCTAGAACGGGCGTCCGCCTTAACATTCTTAGTGCCCGAAAGAAAAGAGACCACAAAATTAAAATGCGTGAAAAACAATGCCCACCTAGCCTGTCTAGGATTCAAGCATTTGGCTGATTCAAGATAAATCAAATTCTTGTGGTCGGTGAGGACCACAACTTGATGTCTAGCTCCCTCCAACCAATGTCTTCACTCTTCAAATGCCCATTTCATGGTCAACAATTCCCGACTCCCCACATCAGAGTTATGTTCAGATGGGGAGAATTTTCGAGAAAAGAAGGCACAGGGATTCATTTTAGAAGTCACCGGATCTTTTTGGGACAAAACGGCTCCTGCACCAATCTCAGAAGCATCTATCTTCACCTGAAATGGGAGTGAGACATCAGGTTGCCGTAGAACCGGAGCAGAAGTGAATCTCCACTTAAGCTCCTGAAATGCCGAGACAGCCTCTGGAGACCAATTCAGCACATCAGCGCTCTTTTTGGTCAGATCAGTCAGTGGTTTGACAATAGCAGAAAAATTACTTATAAATTTACGATAGAAATTAACAAAACCCAAAAACTTCTGGAGAGCCTTCAAAGAAGTGGGCTGAACCCAATCATAAATGGCCTGTACCTTGGCCGGGTCCATTTCAATAGCCGACGGGGACAAAATACAGTTGTGGCCAAAAGTATTGACATCCCTGCAATTTTGTCAGATAATACTCCGTTTCTTTCTGAAAATGATTGCAAACACAAATTCTTTGGTATTATTATCTTCATTTAATTTGTCTTAAATGAAAAAACACAAAAGAGAATGAAGCAAAAAGCAAAACATTGATCATTTCACACAAAACTCCAAAAATGGGCCAGACAAAAGTATTGGCACCCTCAGCCTCATACTTGGTTGCACAACCTTTAGCCAAAATAACTGCGACCAACCGCTTCCGGTAACCATCAATGAGTTTCTTACATTGCTCTGCTGGAATTTTAGACCATTCTTCTTTGGCAAACTGCTCCAGGTCCCTGATATTAGAAGGGTGCCTTCTACAAACTGCCATTTTTAGATCTCTCCACAGGTGTTCTATGGGATTCAGGTCTGGACTCATTGCTGGCCACCTTAGAAGTCTCCAGTGCTTTCTCTCAAACCATTTTCTAGTGCTTTTTGAATTGTGTGTTTGGGTCATTGTCCTGCTGGAAGACCCATGACCTCTGAGGGAGACCCAGCTTTCTCACACTGGGCCCTACATTATGCTGCAAAATTTGTTGGTAGTCTTCAGACTTCAAAAAGGCCATGCATACGGTCAAGCAGTCCAGTGCCAGAGGCAGCAAAGCAACCCCAAAACATCAGGGAACCTCCGCCATGTTTGACTGTAGGGACCATGTTTTTTTCTTTGAATGCCTCTTTTTTTCTCCTGTAAACTCTATGCTGATGCCTTTGCCCAAAAAGCTCTACTTTTGTCTCATCTGACCAGAGAACATTCTTTCAAAACGTTTTAGGCTTTTTCAGGTAAGTTTTGGCAAACTCCAGCCTGGCTTTTTTATGTCTCAGGGTAAGAAGTGGGGTCTTCCTGGGTCTCCTACCATACAGTCCCTTTTCATTCAGATGCCGACGGATAGTACGGGTTGACACTGTTGTACCCTCGGACTGCAGAGCAGCTTGAACTTGTTTGGATGTTAGTCGAGGTTCTTTATCCAACATCTGCACAATCTTGCGTTGAAATCTCTTGTCAATTCTTCTTTTCCGTCCACATCTAGGTAGGTTAGCCACAGTGCCATGGGCTTTAAACTTCTTGATGACACTGCGCATGGTAGACACAGGAACATTCAGGTCTTTGGAGATGGACTTATAGCCTTGAGATTGCTCATGCTTCCTCACAACTTGGTTTCTCAAGTCCTCAGACATTTCTTTGGTCTTCTTTCTTTTCTCCATGCTCAATTTGGTACACACAAGGACACAGGACAGAGGTTGAGTCAACTTTAATCCATGTCAACTGGTTGCAAGTGTGATTTAGTTATTGCCAACACCTGTTAGGTGCCACAGGTAAGTTACAGGTGCTGTTAATTACACAAATTAGAGAATCATCACATGATTTTTCGAACAGTGCCAATACTTTTGTCCACTCTCTTTTTTATGTTTGGTGTGGAATTATATCCAATTTGGCTTTAGGACAATTCTTTTTGTGTTTTTTTCATTTAAGACAAATTAAATGAAGATAATAATACCAAAGAATTTGTGCTTGCAATCATTTTCAGGAAGAAACTGAGTATTATCTGAAAAAATTGCAGGGGTGTCAATACTTTTGGCCACAACTGTAAATCCCAAAAATGAAATCCTCTGTACACCAAAGAGGCACTTCGATCCCTTAACATACAGGGAATTTTCCCTCAAAATCCGGAACACAGTCCGGACATGTTCCACATGAGAATCCCAATCATTGGAAAAGTTCAAAATATCATCCAGATAAATGATCAAAAACTTATCCACAAAGTCCCGGAAAATATCGTTCATAAAAGATTGGAAGACAGAAGGGGCATTAGTGAGCCAAAAAGGCATCACCAGGTACTCAAAATGTCCCTCCGGAGTATTAAACGCCATTTTCCATTCATCCCCGTGCCTGATGCGAAAATGATTATACGCCCCCCTGAGGTCAAGCTTGGTAAACCAGCAGGCACTTTTAACTGGAAAATAAATCAGAAATCAGGGGTAACGGGTACTGATATTTAACAGTGATTTTGTTACGGAAACAGTAGTCAATACAAGGCCTTAATGAACCATCTTTCTTGGCCACAAAAAAAAAACCAGCACCTAAAGGTGAAGAGAATGGTCTAATATGACCCTTCTCCAACGACTCCTTGATATAAGATGGCATAGCATCATGTTCAGGTACCGATAAGTTGAAAAGCCGACCCTTGGGAAATTTACACCCAGGCATCAACTCAATTGCACAGTCATAACTCCCATGAGGAGGCAAAGACGCAGACTTACTCTAACTACATACATCAGAAAAATCAGCCAAATAATCAGGAATATCATGAGACTGGGGAGAGGTGGAGAAAACAGGAGTGTCACTAAGAACACACTGACAACCCCAACTCACCACAGACACAGATTTCCAACCCAAAACAGATTATGAGTTTGCAACCAGGGAAAACCCAGAACAATAGTATCATGCAAATTGTGCAGCACCAAAAATTTACAATTTTCTTGGTGGTCCGGGGCGACCCGCATTATCACCTGGGTCCAAAACTGGGGTTTATTCTCCGCCAAAGAGTAGCATCAATACCCCTCAAAGGGATAGGAGTCCGCAGGGGTATCATGGGAAAACCACAACAATTAGCAAAGTCTAAATCCATCAGATTCAAAGCTGCTCCTGAATCTACAAAAGCCTTAGCGGAAAATGTAGACAAGGAGTTGATCAGATTAATTGCCAAAAGGAACTTAGGTTGTACACTGCCCACAGCAAATGTGTGCGCAAAACATTTTTCTGATTTAGGGCAGACAGAAATAGTATGAGAGGCATCTCCACAGAAAAAACACAGCTTATTACACCTTCTAAACTCCTAACGTTGCGCCCTAGACAAAACCCTATCACATTGCATGGGTTCAGACGTTCGTTCAAAAGGCGGCAACACCTCTCGTGTAGTTTTACATTCACGTAAACGCCGATCAACTTGAATGGCTAATGACATAGAATCATCATGACCAGAGGGAACAGGAAATCCCACCATAACATCTTTTACAGTTTCTGCCAAACCCTTCTGAAAGAGCGCTGCTAAGGCACCGTCATTCCAGGTAGTAAGGACCGCCCACTTTTGGAATTTTTGACAGTATAAGGCCGGTTTCACACTAGCGCATTTTCAGCGCGCGCACGGCCGGGGGTAGCTCCGCCCCCGATCCGGCTCTCTGCCCGGCGTGCCCGCCCCTTCCTTGTAGCGCCGCCTCCTAGCGGACAGCGGCGCCTGCGATCGGCGCACCCTATCTTTAGCATAGGGTGCGCCGATCGTGCGCAGGCCGTGCGCTAGTTGCGCTTTGACCTGCGCTGCGCACTTTTGACGGTGCGCCGTGCGCGCCAAAACCCGAAAAGTTTGATTTTGGCGCGCACGGCGCACCGTCAAAAGTGCGCAGCGCAGGTCAAAGCGCAACTAGCGCACGGCCTGCGCACGATCTGCGCACCCTATGCTAAAGATAGGGTGCGCCGATCGCAGGCGCCGCTGTCCGCTAGGAGGCGGCGCTACAAGGAAGGGGCGGGCACGCCGGGCAGAGAGCCGGATCGGGGGCGGAGCTACCCCCGGCCGTGCGCGCGCTGAAAATGCGCTAGTGTGAAACCGGCCTAACTCTGCAAAATCCTGACCCTGGTTCAATGCCAATAGGGTTTTCTCAGCTTGATCAATAGCATTAGGTTCATCATACAACAACCCCAAGGCTTGAAAAAATGCGTCCACATTAGTCAGAATAGGATCTCCAGGTGTCAGCAAAAAAGTCCAATCCTGGGGATCGTCGCACAGCAAGGAGATGAGAATTTTAAACTGCTGCACAGAGCTCCCCGATGAGTTAGGCTTCAAGGCAAGAAATAGTTTACAATTATTCTTAAAATTCAAAAATTTAGACCGATCCCCAGAAAACACATCAGGAGTAGGGATTTTTGGTTCAACAGCAGATGATTGAGCAAGATAGGCGGAAATTCCCTGCACTTCAGCAGCGAGCTGCTCAACACGATCAGACAATTGCTTAATCTCCGTTAAAGAAAAAATCCTCCTACGGCCCCAGAGAAAAAGAGGAAAGAATATATTTAAAAAATGCCTTTTTTTTTTTTTTTTTTTACAATTCTCTCCTGCTTTTGAGTATCTTATAATCTGCGGTTTAGGCTAGTGATTCTGTTATGATTGGGTCACCGAGGAGGAAAGCAAGACCAAGCTAAGCCACAGAGAACCAGAGAGGTTGGTAACTAAGCGGATTGCAGACCCCTGATCCTATCCACACAACTAGCAGTAGCCGTGGAGCGTACCTACGACGATCCTAGATGCCTCGACACAGTCGGAGAGCTAAATAAGCCTAAAGCAAGAAAGGGGAAATCTAAACTGCCCCAGAGCAGACCCCAAATGAATAGATAGCCCCCAAACAAATATTGTCAGTGAGACAAGATGAAAACACAAGCGCAGGTAGAAAAATAGACTGAGCAAACAATGGGGCCCACACTGACTAGACAGGACAGGAAAGGAAAGTGTTATGAATGGGTCACCAAGGAGAAAAAAACAATACAAGCTAAGTCACAGAAAACCAGAGAGGTTGGTAACTATGCAGATTGCAGATCCCTGATCCTAACCACAACAACTAGCAGCAGCAGCCGTGGAGCATACCTACGATGGTCCTAGATGCTTCGTCACAGCCGGAGGACTAAATAAGCCTGAAGCAAGAAAAGGGGAAATCTGCCCCAGAGCAGACCGCAAAGAAAAGACTGCTCCCACACATGTATTGACGGTGAAACAAGATGAAAGCACAAACACAGGCAGGAAAATAGCCTGAGCAAACGATGGGGCACAAACTAACTAGAAAGGATAGGAAAGAAAAGACACTGTCTACAATCTGCAAAAAAAACTACAAAAATAAAGTCCAACACTTCTGATAGCAAAATTAACCCTGAAGTCACTAGACTTCTCCCACTATATCAGCACTCTGAAATATTCTGAGACAGAGCAAAAAGAGGCCAATCTAATAAGGGACAAAAAGCAAATTGGCAAATACAGATAAATAAGAGTGGAAATTTAGCGCAGCCCCAGCCGGGGCTGGCTGACCACACAAAAAACTGAATAGACCAACAAAATCAAGTGTGAACATTAGCAGAAAAAACTTAGCTTTAGATGACTGGAACAGAGCTGAAAACCAAGACCTAACAAGCCAGAAGGAATCACCAGCACCAGACTAGGGCGTCGGCTGTCTTAATTCCAGTCTGAGATTCTTGAGGTCCAATCGTCATCCTCATTATCAGGTGGCACATTTTTACTGATTAAATCAGCCTCACTACTTCCAGTTACCACCAGAGGGAGCCTTTGAAGGAGAACTTACAACTGGTGGACCGGAAAATGAACTCACAACAGGAAAGACTCTGTCTGCAATCACGCCAAAAACCCTGCAAAAAATACCCAATACGTCTGATAGAAAAATACTGACGTCACTAGACTTCGCCCACTATATCTGCACTCTATTCTGAAAGCAGAGCAGAACGAGGCCAAACTAATAAGGGACAAAAACAAGCTGGCACAAGCAGTATCATAAGTAACATAAGGATGGAAATTCAGCACAGCCCCAGCTGAAGCTGGCTGACCACACAAAACTGAAATAGACAAAACCAGATCAAATGTGAACAATAGCAAAAGAACAGCATGCAGGGACTGAGCTGGAAACTAAGACCTCAGGAGGCAGGAAAAATTCACCAGCAGGGATAGAGGGAGTCGGCTGTCTTAAATCCAGTCAGAAACTCCAGATCTCCGGTCATCCTCTTCATTATCAGGTGTCAGGCCTCTGTTAATTAGATCAGCTCCATTACCTCCAGTAACCACCAGAGAGAGCCCGGAAAGAGAACTTGCGACCCCTCTATCAATATAACCAGCTCCAGTACCTTCACTAGTAACCAGAGGTAGGCCAGAAAGCAAATTCACAACAGTTCCCCTCTAGTTTCTGGACCTACTGGAAACTGTACCTCTGGAAGTTTTCAATGAACCCGACCATCAGGAAATGTTATCCTTTATATTGATTTCCTCACCAAATTTTCCTTTAATTTTAGGAATTCCATGGCTGCAGTTGCAGAATCCTATTATCAACTGGGAGACCAAGGAAATCACTTTCCCATCAAGGAAAACATCAGTGACAAGCCAGGCAAGTTCTCGGGATACGGAATGTACCACTGAGTTATCATCGTTACCATTCTTATTTATAATGAATTCTCGGACATTTGTGAAAAGAAGATGGCAGATCAGCTTCCTCCTCACAGACCTTATGATTGTCCCATTGAACTGCTTCTGGGTGCAGCTATTCCATTCAAGAATGTCTACCCACAAGTAGCTCCGGAGCTGCAGGCTTTGAAGGAATACATTTATAAGAATTTGGCTAATGATTTCATTTGTCCCTACTCATCACCGGCTGGAGCACCCATCTTTTTCACAAAAAAGAATAATGGAACTCTTAGACCTTGTATTGATTACCGGGAGCTCAATAAGGTAACCATCCAGAATTGCTACCCTTTACCTTTGATTCCTGAACTGCTGGAAAGAGTATGATTTACTAAGATCTTCTCTAAGTTGGATCTTCGAGGAGCGTATAATTTGATTCGGATCCGCTCTGGAGATGAATGGAAGAATGCATTTAGATGTTGGTATGGTCATTTTGAATATCTTGTGATGCTTTACGGTCTCTGCAATGCTTCGACAAACTTCCAACACCTTGCTAATGATATTTTCTGATTCATTGCAGGAATATCAGGACCATGTTAAAACCATCCTAAGGCTGGTTTCACACTTGCGTTTTTTTCGCGGTATTTTAGCGCTAAAAAACGCATGCGTTTTTTTTTCCTATACTTTGCATGGGATGCGCTTATGTGCGCATACACATGCGTTTGTATGCGTTTTTCCGCGCATGCGTTTTTTTGCGGTATGCGCTCGGGCGCACAAAATGCATCCTGTTGCATTTTTTGGGTGTCCGACTTGTCTCAAAAAAACGCATGCGCGCAATGCGTTTTTTTACGGCAAGACACCCATTATAAGTCTATGGGTGCGCATATGTGCGCATTGGCATGCTTATGTATGCGTTTTTTGCGCATGCGTTTTTTTTTTTACCATTAGTTGGACAATGGAATTTAGGGGTTTTGGTTAGAGTTAGGGTTAGTTAAGGGGGTTTAGGGCTAGGGTTAGGGTTAGCTAGGGTTTAGGGTTAGGGTTAGTATGGTTTGGTTAAGGGTTAGGGTTAGGGTCAGGGTTAGGGTTAGTATGGTTTGGTTAAGGGTTAGGGTTAGGGTCAGGGTTAGGGTTAGGGTTAGGGTCAGGGTTAGGGTTAGGGTTAGTAAAGTCATGGTTTGGGTTAGTGTGAGGGGCCACCTAATGTTGGAAAAAAACGCAAACGCGGTAAAAACGCACTAAAAACGCATACAAACGCATAAAAACGCTGCGTTTTTTTCATGCATGCTCATAAAAATGCTTGAAAAAAACGCAGCATTTGTATGCGTTTTTTCAATGCGTTTTTTGCGGGAAAAACGCGCTGCAAAAAAAAAGCAAGTGTGAAATTAGCCTTAGATGTCTGAAAGAGAATCCTCTCTACATTAAGCCTGAGAAATGTGAGTTCCATTGCAGAGATTCAATTTCTGGGTTATGTCATCTCGCCACAGGGGCTTTACATGGAGGAAAGTAAGATCCATGCTATTCTTGGTTGACCCGCACCTAAAAATGTCAAGGAGGTACAGCGTTTCATCGGATTCGCAAACTTTTATAGACTATTTTATTGTAATTTCTCTGAAATTGTTCGACCCATTACACAGCTAACTAAGAAGGAAAAGATTTTTTGTGGTCCTCACAGGCTCAGGAGGCTTTTGATTGTCTTTAGTCCCAGTTAACGTCTGCACCTGTACTGATTCGCCCTAACCCAGCACATCCTTTCATCGTGGAAGTGGATGCTTCGGACTGTGCGCTCGGGGCCTTCCTTTCACAGTGAAAAGGAGAGAAGGGTCTGTTACATCCATGTGCTTTTTTTTCTCACAGACTTTCTGATGCAGAGAAGAACTATGATGTGGGAGATAAAGAGCTTCTAGCCATTATCGCTGCAATTTAAGGAATGGAGGCACCATCTGCAGGGGCAGCACAACAAGTTCTTGTGCTCACGGATCATCGCAATCTAGAGTTTCTTAGATCTACTAGATGTCTTTCTCCACAGCAGGCTCGTTGGAGTCTATTTTTGAACCAATTTAATTTTGTCATTTTGTACCGCCCAGGTTCACGTAATGGGAAAGCGGATGCTTTGGCGGATTGTCAAAAATGGGGGAGACCCCATGCTGTTGTTTTTAATTATTTGTTTAAATAATTTAAAAATGGAAGGGGACCCCTTTATTTTTGATAACCAGCCAAGATATAGCTGACAGCTGGGGGTTGCAGCCCGGAGCTGTTGGTTTTGCCTACACTGGACAAGACCCTACATCTTTTTTTTTTCTTTTTTTGCAAGCTTTGTTCTGGCTGCCGAACCCAAACAGAAGAAGTTGGGAGAAGTCAATGTTCAGGATCCGTGCACAGTCACTAGGTGTCCGGTAGAGACCCAGAACTTTACCATTTGAGTTTGCTCATCTCTAGTAATGATTGATGAGAACTTCATGTTTCTCAAATATCATACCAGTAGTCCAGCTGAAGCAACAACAATCTCAGTCACAATTTCAAAATAACAAGAAAAAGGATGTAGAAGTTTGGTTACCTCCACATCAGCCATACAGCTGTCCTATAGACCTGCTTCCAGGATCCTCACATCCACGAGGCCATATTTACCTGCTGCCCAAGCAGAGACTCTAGCCATTTCCGAGTATGTCAAGGAGAATCTGGCTTGGGGTTTCATTCAAAAATCCTCTTCTCCAGCTAGAGCTAGCTATTTCTCAGTAAAGAAAAAAGACGGGACCCTCAGACCTTGCATTAATTACAGGGGGACCCAATCAGATCATGGTGAAGAACAATATCCATTGCCATTGATTCCAGAGCTGTTTGACCGCCTCAGAGGTGCTAGGATCTTTACCAAGCTGTATCTGCGAGGAGCTTACCATCTTATCTGGATCCATAAAGGAGATGAATGGAAGACAGCTTTCAACACCCAGGATGGTCATTATGAATACCGAGCTATGCCATTCGGGCTCAGCAATGCCAAAGCTGTCTTCCAAGAATTTGTAAATGATATCTTTAGAGACCTTCTGTTCACTTGTGTCATGGTCTATCTGCACAATATCTTGATCTTTTCTGCAGACATGTCCTTTCATAGGCGGAATGCCCATCAAGTCCTGTAATGCTAAATTTGAGAAATGTGTCTTTGAACAATCTTCTTTCCCTTTCCTAGGTTATATCATCTCATACACAGGCCAAGAAGAGTGGGCAGCTTTACCGTCTGAGAAAATAAAGAACCTCATCCACAACTACTACAAAAGACTTCAAGCTGTCATTGATGTTAGAGGGGGCAATACATGGTATTAAGAAATGGGATATGTGAACTTTTGATCAGGGTCATTTGGATGTTTTGGGTTGTCATTATGATTTAAAAAGAGAAAACACAGTAGTTTGACAATAAATGGCTTCACCCAACCACTAAACATGAGTGGAGAAAAAGTTTTGGTGTTATCATTCATATTCTCTGAAAAAAGGCCAAGAAAGCAAACATTCTGCTGGGGTATGTAAACTTTTGAGCACAACTGTAAAGAGGTATGTTTCTAGTGTACATTAACTACATTGCAAGTCATCAGGTGGGTATTATTAAGCAATATCCTCAGGACTACTTGTAAATACAGTTGCTGCAATATCTCTGTAGCAGGTAAACATATGTTGAATGGCAGGCATTCTGTTACACTGATGTAGGTATTTAACACCTGGAGCATAAACCTGTCTCTATTCATTCTTCAGGATCTCTCCTACTCTCATTCTTCCCTCAATCACTGGCTTAACATTGCTTGTTTCTCAAGCAAGCCTTCCATCACTATAAAGGTAGTGCTGCGAGTTCAAAATAAAAGCAAAGCTGTACGTTAACCATACTCTGGGGATTCTATATCCCTTCTCAGCTACAGATTAAATGGCACTGAGCACTTCTCCAGCACTGAAAATACTGCTTTATTGCATACTGAACAAGGGCCAACAAGGGGACAGAACACATTTCAGTACACAATCTAAACATTCATGAATAATTCAAAATAACTTAGTATGAACAGTGCCAAACAAATTATTTAATGTGAGATATGTCATGTAAATAGGAATGTTATAACATTTTTGCTGGAAGATTATTTTGCAGATACAGTAGTGCTTTTCTATTTGAGAGTATAGAATACAGAATACCTCAATTTATTATTATACAGTACCTTAAAGTATTCATAACCTGTAATTTTTTCCACATTTTTTAACGTTACACCCACAAACTTAAGTGGATTTTATATGTTATACAAACACAAAGTAGCAACTATTCGTCAAGTGTAAGGCTGTGTGCCCATGATGCTATTTTTAAGCCTTTTTGCCACGATTTTTGGCCCAAAAACGCTGCGAAAACGTTTAAAATCGTGTACAGAACTCACCCCATGCATTCCTATGGCATTCCGCACATACTGTGCTAATGCTGCGCTTTTTTCCACGGCGGAATCGCATCGCGGAAAAAATCGCAGTATGCTCATTCTTTTGTGCGGAATCGCAAAGAATTGCCGCGATTCCGCACCCATAGGAATGCATGAGAATCGCTTACTTCCCGCATGTGGCTATGCCCACCATGTGCGAAGTTAAGCGTCTCATGTGCGGTTGGTACCCACGGTGTGGAGGAGAGGAGACTGTCTTCCAGGCCCTGGGTACCATACCCCTGTAAAAAAAATAAAAATAAAAAATCGGGGTATATTTACCTTCCGACGTCCCTCGCTGCCTTCCCGGCCTCAGCGTTCCCAGTAATGCCTTGCGGCAAGGTCCTCTGATGACGTAGTCTCGCGTGACTCTAGCGGTCTCGTGAGATCGCTATAGCAACGCGAGACCAACGTCATCACAGGTCTCGCAATGCATCGCTGGGAACGGGAGCGTCGCTGAGACAGCACGGGACGTCGGAAGGTAAATATACCCCGATTTTTTTTATTTTTTTATCATTTTTAACATTCTATCTTTTACTATTGAGGCCGCATAGGCGGCCTCAATAGTAAAAATCTGGTCACACTTGTCAAACACTATGTTTGACGAGTGTGACCAACCTGTCAATCACTTTCCAAGCGATGCTTCTAATCGCTTGGAAAGTGCTTGAATGTCGCACGTGAAAATCGCGGCAAAATCGCGAACATAATTGCGATAAAATAGCAGTGAAATCGCGCGGAAAAAAACGCGCGATTTCTGGGAAGGAGTCCGGTTTTCATTGTCCGGATTAAATCGCTATGTGGGCACATAGCCTAAAGTGACAAGTGGTTTTCTAATTACTGTATTTTAAAAATATAAATCAGCAAAAGGTGACGTCTATTTGTATTCAGCTCCTCCCTCCCCAAACCCTGAGTGAATGCTTTGTAGGACCATTTTTGGCAGCAATTACTGCTGCAAGTCTTTAGGGCTATGTCTCTAACAGCTTTGCACATCTAGAGGAGTAAATATTTGTCTATTTTTCGTAAGCTAGCTAAACTAAAGGGCCTGTCACACTTAGCGATGCACCAGCGATCCCGACAACTATATGGATCGCTGGTGCATCGCTAAGTGGTCGCTAGTGAGCTGCCCCACAGGCAGATCTCACCAGCGACATAGCAGTGGTCGGGGGTGACTACTTACCTGTCAGACAAGGCGATCCTGACGTCCTCCCGCCCGCGTCCACGCATCGCTCGTCTCCACAGCAGGAAGCCCAGCAGGAAGCTGATGACGAGAAACAGCCCAGGACGTTCTCACGTGATCAGCAATAACCAGCGGGGGAGCCGGTCGGAGGTAAGTATCACACATAGCGATATCGCTAGCAATATCGCTGCTACGTCACAAAGTCAGTGACGTAGCAGCGATATTGCTAGCGATATCGCTTAGTGTGATGGGCGCTTAAGTGAGTTTCTGTGAGCACAGTGAGTGACAGGGGTGGTGGGGGAGGAGGAAATGATAGGGGTGGTGGGGGAGAAAGCAATCGTAGAGATGGCAGAAATGGCAATGCTGGGAGTGGTGGGGGAGAAAGTAATGATAGAGGTGGTGGAAAGGGCAATAATGGTTGTGGTGGGGGAGAAGGCAATGATGGAGATGGTGGAAAGGGCAATGATGGGTTGGTGGGGGAGAATGCAATGATGGAGGTGATGGAAAGGGCAATGATGGGGTGGTGGGGAGAATGCAATAATGGAGGTGGTGTAAAGGGCAATGATGGGTTTACTGGGGGAGAAGGCAATGATGAGGTGGTGGAAAGGGCAATTTTGGGGTGGTGGGTGTGAAGGCAGTGATGGTGGTGGTGGAAAGGGCAATGATGGGAGTGGTGGAGAAGGCAATGATGGAGGTGGTGTAGAGGGCAATGATGGAGGTGGGAAGAGGAAAATGATGGGATGGGAAGGCCAATGAGGGATGTGGAGGATTGGGATGGGAGGGAGTTTGACTTATAATGGACTTACAAATGGGGAGGTGGAGGAGGACGTTAGATATGGATGCAAAATAAATTTGGTGGTGGTGGAGGGTGCTAAGCCCCCATCTTACAATTCATTGTGATGCTATTGGAGACTTAAAATTTATTGGAGAGATGAGAGGGTAAGGTGCATAGGACACTTTATAATGAACTGAAATTTGGGAGAAGATGCTGTCAGGGACTTCTAATGAATTGGGAGGTGGCGGAGGATGCTCAGTATCTGATGACATCTTCTCCCACCCTCAAATTCATTTTGATGCTATCAAGGACTTATAATGAATGAGGGGAGCACAGGACTGGGACTAAGGCTATGTGTACACATTCAGGATTTGCAGGAGAAAATTCTGCTGCATATGATAATGTGTTGGCAGGAAAAAAGTTGCGTAAAATACATTTATTTTTTTCCACATTTTTGCCATGCTTTTGTTGCATATTTTTCCTCATTAGTATGGGTGAAAAACACTGCAGGAATTGACATTATGCAGATTTTAATCTGCTGCAAATCTACAAGGAAAAATTAAGCAACATGTGCATGAGACTTCCCTGGTGACTTCAATATACAGTAGATCTACTAGAGAATACACATTTTACTATGAAGCACATAATTCTTTTTCAAGAATAGTTTTATCTCTTTATCACAGAAAACTTATTTGTGCAGTCAACCCACACTGAAATACACCTCATCATAATTTTGGACGATGCCACAATGTCTGCCACGATTCATTATTGGATCTGTGGCAGATCTGTCTTCTCAGATTAAAACTTTTTTCCTTTCAGGTCATCGGGGGTTAATGTCAGTTTTTTCCGCCACTGGCCTGCTGGTGTAATTGCATTGCTGCTGGGTTTGCTGATGTGGTTTGCTGATATGGGTGGTGACCACTCCCACCATCCTTTAAGAGGTCACCTGATGCATCAGCTGACTGTCTGTGTTAGTTCATTCTACAGTGACCAAGTTGCAGGAAGGAGTTCTCTATGTGCAGTAGTGCTTTGCTGAGTTCGCTTGTCAGGTGCCTTACTCTGCTGTGCGGTGCTTTGCAGCAGAGGGAGCTAAGTGTTGCTTTTTTTGTTTACTCTGTCCCTTTTGGTGTCTGTCCTTACCGTTTGTTGTATTAGTGCAGTGTTGGGACCAGTGCTCTCACCTGCCAGTTCCCTATTTAGGGATAGGAGCAGGGCAAGTGAGAGATTAGGTATCCTGCTCAGCGACGGTGTGAAAGAACCCATATAGGGACGCTAGTAAGATCAGGGCATTTCCTCAGGTGAGTGCAGGAGGTGTCTACTTCCCCCGTTCCCGATCGACAGGACCCACCGTTGTTAAAGTTTCCCTGGTGTTCCCTTGTGTGTTGTGCCCTCTGTTGACCGACCTTTCATGGGGTCGTGCACACCGCTTCGGTCACATCGTGACAATGTCTCTTTCTCTCTCTCTCAAATCTCTCCCATATCAATTACCATCTAAATTTTGGAGGTTGACTTCTTACCTTGCAAAGTCTGAAGATTTTAGCTCCTACCTTATCATGCATTGGAATAATTTACAGTGGCATTTAAAAGTTTGGGCACCCCTAGTCAAAATTACTGTTATTGTGACCAGTTAAGCAAGTTGAAGATGGAATGATCTCTAAAAGGGCTAAAGTTAAAGATGACACATTTTCTCTGTATTTTAGGCCAAAAAAATTATATATTGTCATTTTTGACATTTTAAAAATTACAATAAGGAAAATAGGCCGATGCAAATGTTTGGGCACCTTGCATAGTTAGTACCTAGTAGCACTCCCTTTTAAAATATCACAGCTTGTAAACGCTTTTAGTAGCCAGCTAAGAGTCTTTCAATTCTTGTTTGATGGATTTTCATCCATTCTTCCTTGGAAAATTCTTCCATTTCTGTGAGATTCCTGGGTCGTCTTGCATGCACTGCTATTTTGAGGACTAGCCACAGATTTTCAATGATGATCGAATCGGGGGACTGTGACGGCAATTGAAAAACCTCTTGCTATCGCCTTTTGAGTCTATTGTGGATTTTGATGTGTGTGATCATTATCCATTTGTAGAAGCCATCCTGTTTTCAAAATCAGCTTTTTTACACATGGTGTTATGTTTGCATCAAGAATTTGTTGAAATTTCATTGACTCCATTCTTCCCTTTACCTGTGAAATGTTCCCTGTGTCATTGTCTGCAACACAACTCCAAAGCATGATTGATCCATCCCCATGCTTAATGGTTGGAGAGATGTTCTTTTCCTGAAATTCTATGCAATTTTTTCTCTGCACATACCTTTGATCATTGCAACCAAAGAGTTTTATTTTAACTTCAACGATTCACTGGACTTGTTTCTAAAATGCATTGGGCTTGTTTAGATGCTCTTTTGCATACCTCTGATGCTAAATTTTATGGTGAGGGTGCAGGAGAGGTTTTCTTCTGATGACTCTTCCATGAAGGCCATAATTGATAAGGTGTCTCTGAACAGTAGAACAATTACCACAACTCCAGAATCTGCTAAATCTTTCAGAAGGTCTTTTGCAGGCAAGTGGGGGTTCTGATATGCCTTTCTAGCAAACCTACAACCAGCTCTCTCTGAAATTTTGCTTGGCCTTCCAGACCTTATCTTGACCTCCACTGTTCCTGTAAACTGCTATTTCTGAATTACATATTGAACTGAGGAAAGGACAACTTGAAAACGCTTTGCTATCTTCTTATAGCCTTCTCCTGCTTTGTGGGCCTCCACCATTTTCATTTTCAGAGTGCTAGGCAGCTGCTTAAAAGAACCCATGGTGGCTGTTTTTTCGCACAAGGTTAGAGGAGGCTATGTGTTTCTTAACCTGTGGAATCTGCATCAGCTGGCCTTTCCTAACATTAAGGGTGAACAAGCCATATCCCTTACAGGCTAATTAAGGTCTGAAACCTTGGTCAAAGTTATCTGAGCACACAAATCTCCAAAGGTGCCCAAACTTTAGCATCGGACCATTTTTCTTTTTGTAATTTTTAAAATGTGAAAAAATTACAATGTGTATTACTTTTTAGCCTAAAATACAAAACAAATGTGTCATCTTTAACTTTAGGCCTTTTAGAGATCATTTTATCTTCAACTTGCTTAACTGGTCACAATAACAGTAATTTTGACCAGGGGTGCCTAAACTTTGCATGCCACTGTACATGATAATATATTACATTTAAACGACACCTAAAAAACTATTATGAGGAGTCAGATAATTAATTATACAGCATTGAAAAAAGCAGAAATTTAAAGAACAATTCCATAAACTTAATAATGCCTTACTCAAAGCCCAACATGCTTATATAACAGACCCATCTCTCAAGAGAGAAAAGATATTCCAAGAATCAAAACAGTTAATGGAAAACTTTTCACATGTTAAAGTCAACTGGCAAAACAAACAGAGCCAAAACAAATAACATCTTTAGATTAATACACCAGGCTCACTGTTGACCATACTGATTCGCGCTTCTTCTACACATAAACCTATACTTTCCCTACGTGATTCTAACAAAAATAACTACATACCAAAGCAGAAAAAATTAGCTAAGTACTATTTAAATATTTTGAGGAATTGTATAGAGTTACTCCTACTGACCTATAATCCATTAATTTATTTCTTACTGCCCAAGTTCTACCTCAATTATCTACAAACCAGGCAAATGATCTTGATACTCCCGTAACAGAAGTGAAGCTGGCAATATCTTCTGCATCAAACAGTAAATCACCAAGTCCAGCTGGATATTCCAGCAAATACTATAAATGTATACTTCCTGATATTATACCTATACTTGTCTCCTTAATTCAGTGTATATTGATAATCATGACACCCAAAACCAAGTAAAGAAAACACTCTACATCAATCTTTTGCCCCATTACTCTCTTAAATCAAGATTATACATTTCTGGCAAAAATCCTTGAGACTCTCATCTTGTAAGCTACCTACCACATCTCCTGAATCAAACTCAACAAGGCTTCACTAGATGTAGACACGGTGCTAAAAATATACGAAAGATCATAGTAGCCAAGTGTATGCTCAAGATCACTCACAACTGCCTTCAATGCTGTTAGGTCTTGATCCAGGTAAGGCATTTAACACTGTGTCCTGGCCATTTCTGCATGTCCCACTTTCACAGAATAGTTTTGGGGTTACTTTCTGTAACCTCCTAGCATACACTTATCAGGAGGCGGTGACCTAGATTACAGTGAATGACCTTAATATTCCATACTTCTACGTGATTTGAGGAACTGACCAGGATTGCCCCCTATCTCCTGAGTTTAGGCGTAGTGTGCCTTACAGGCACAGGTTACAAAACCACCTATAATATCTAATTATCTCAATTTCTATACTCTAAAAGTGATCAGTGACCTTCATAGGGATGTATTAAAATCAGGTTCAAAAAGAAAACCTTCTATAACCATAAATGTAATAAAGCTAAAAGTATCCAAATTTCACAATTCCACCAAAAGTTCTCCAGTTTTTAGGATATAACTATTACTAAACATTAAAATTAGGATAAAAAACTTACATGTAAGGTACTTAGATACTACTGGAGTCATATTCACTCTGATTCAGATGTTAAAGTTCAACAGCAGAAATACATTGGCAGAAAGAAAAGCAACGTTTCCCGATCATATTATCATATTATATTAGAGATAGAGATTATTATTACATGTTCGGCCACAATGTGCCTGAGAGGCCATTTCTAAAAAAAAAATCACTTATTTGAAAGAAAGCTCCACTAATTTCTACAAAATATACAAAAGCTTTGCATTATCTATACAGTATATAAAAATGAGTGTATGTATGTATGTATGTGTATCAAGCCACACCCAGTCCACATAGCCCTGCCCACTCCCACATAGCCACACTCACTCCACAAGCAAAGCCCCGTATAATAAATATCTAATATATACAAATATCTATACACTGTATATAAAAATGAGTGTATGTATGTGTGTGTATCAGCCACGCCCACTCCACATAGCAACCAATCACTAAGCATCTTTCATTTCATCAGAGCTGTGATTGGTTGCTATGAGCAACAGTTTTCCTTGTAGACAGTTGTGGTAACTGTGGCCTGTTATTCTTATCATTTCTATGGTTTTATCGTCCTTCTGTAATGCTGGAAATAACACAATTGATTACCATGCCGACACAGACCACCCTCTGACACAGACTGCAGGGGGAGTCCAGTATCATACAGGATAGGATTAGATACACAGCCCACTATCATACAGGATAGGATTAGATACACAGCTCAGCAGACTGTATCACACAGGATATGATTAGATACACAGCTCAGCAGTCAGTATCACACAGGATAGGATTAGATACACGGCTCAGCAGACAATAACACACATGACAGGATTAGTTACACGGCTCAGCAGACAGTATCACACAGGATAGGATTCAATACATGGCTCAGCAGACAATAGCACACATGAGAGGATTAGATACACGGCCCAGCAGACTGTATTACACAGGATAGGATTAGTTACACGGCTCAGCAGACAGTATCACACAGAATAGGTTTAGATACACAGCTCAGAAGACAGTGTCACACAGAATAGGAGTAGATACATGGCTCAGCAGACAATGTCACACAGGATAAGATTAGATACACAGCTCAGCAGACTGTAACACACAGGAGATGATTAGATACATGACTCAGCAGACTGTATCACACAGGATAGGATTAGTTACATGGCTCAGCAGACAATGTCACACAGGATAGGATTAGATACACAGCTCAGCAGACAGTATCACACAGGACAGGATTAGAAACAGAGCTCAGCAGATGTAACAGTGCAAACCTGACAATGTTGGCTCTGAAAGGATGATGTGGTATATTAGGGGTAGTAGTCCGGTGGCTCTGATGGGATGATGTGGGATATTAGGGACAGTAGTCTCTGGCTCTGGCTGATGGGATGATGTGGGATATTAGGGGTAGTTGTCCAGTGGCTCTGGCTAATGGGATGATATGGGATATTACGGGTAGTAGTCTGGTGGCTCTGACCGGATGATGTGGGATATTAGTGGTAGTAGTCCGGTGGCTCTGGCTGACGGGTTGATGTGGGATATTAGGGGTAGTAGTCTGGTGGCTCTGACGGGATGATGTGAGATATTAGCGGTAGTAGTCCAGTGGCTCTGACTGATGGTATGATATGGGATATTAGGGGTAGTAGTCTGGTGGTTCTGACGGGATGATGTGGGATATTAGTGGTAGTAGTCCAGCAGCTCTGGCTAATGGGATGACGTGGGATATTAGGGGTAGTAATCTGGTGGCTCTGACAGTATGATGTGGGATATTAATGGTAGTAGTCCGGTGGCTCTGGCTGACGGGATGATGTGGGATATTAGGGGTAGTAGTTCGGTAGCTCTGATGGGATGATGTTGGATATTAATGGTAGTAGTCTGGTGGCTCTGGCTGATAGGATGATGTGGGATATTAGGGGTAGTAGTCCAGTGGCTCTGGCTGACGGAATGATGTGGGATATTAGTGGTAGTAGTCCAGCAGCTCTGGCTGACTGGATGATGTGGGATATTAGGGGTAGTAGTTCGGTAGCTCTGATGGGATGATGTTGGATATTAGTGGTAGTAGTCTGGTGGCTCTGGCTGACGGGATGATTTGGGATATTGGGGTAGTAGTCCAGTGACTCTGGCTAAAGGGATGATGTGGGATATTAGGGGTAGTAGTCTGGTGGATCTGGCTGATGGGATGATGTGGGATATTAGGGGTAGTAGTCCAGTGGCTCTGGCTCATGGGTTGATGTGGGATATTAGGGGTAGTAGTTTGGTGGCTCTGGCTGATGGGATGATGTGGGATATTAGGGGTAGTAGTCCGGTGGCTCTGGCTGATGGGAAGATGTGAGATATTAATATATATTTTTAATAACGAGTTTCCCACGACAATCTCCCGTGTAAAGATGTGACTGCTCTACAGGGCCTCCAATGACACAGTGACTGGAGATAATACTCCCGCAGTGTACTTCATCAGAGTTTGTGCTCTCAATTTACAGCACTACTGCAGCGTGAGAATTTTCTCACGCAGTGGTGCCACAAGTGACGGAATGAACTCCGGTGACCTCTAGATGGCGGAGGGATAGACTGCGGAGGATTATCTCCGGTCACTGTATCATGGGAGCACTGTAGAACGGTCGACAGCTCAACATGGGTGATCGTCGTAGGACCCTCGTTATTAAATGGATTATGTGGGAATAGGGAGCATTTGTGTTGATTTATTTTTTTTTTTACAGGCGATCGAGGGTGTCAGGGATTAGCTGTATGGCGAGTATGTGTACTGTATGTGTGTATGGTTTTTTTTTTACTAATCAACATAGTAGCCGGATGATGGGACAACTACTGTCCCATCTTCGGCTAATGCTATCACTGCAGCAGACATAGCCGGATGAGACTAGTAGTCCCATCGGACGATGCCTGCCTACACATAGTCTCGAACACACACACCCATGCACACACCCGCAGACACACGCACACACACACACACACAGATAAGCCCCCATCACACACAGCGAGATTGCTGCTGAGTCACAAGTTTTGTGATGCAACAGCGATCTCACCAGCGATATCGCTGTGTGTGACACGTATCAGCAACTGGCCCCCCCGCCGGGTATCGCTGATCATGCTCGAAAGCCCTGGACTTTTTTTGATTGTTGGTCTCCCGCTAGCCAGCACGCATCGCTGCGTGTGGCAGGTGGGAGACCAGCGATCAGTGAGCTGGAGCTGGTATCCAAGGTAAACCGTGGGTAACTAAGCGCGCGCGGCGCTTAGAAACTCACTGTTTACCTTGGATACCAGCTCCCTGCACCAGCACACTGGTATCTAAGGTACACAGTGGGTAACTAAGCGACGCGGGTGCTTGTTACCCACGTCGTCGCTGGTCCTGATCGCTGCTGAGATCTGCCTGTTTGGCAGCTCACCAGCGATCATGTAGCGACACACCCGCGATCCTGACAAGGTCATATCATCGTCAGGATCGCTGGTGCGTTGCTATGTGTGATGGGGTCATACCCACAGACAGAAGCATACATACTCTCCGCACACACAGTCTTCTCCCACACACATAGTCTTCGCCCACACACTCTTCCTCCTCCCGATTTGCAGCGTTTTTTGCACGCAACTCCTCAGCAAAACCGCAAATCTTTTTACACCTGCGGTTTTGCTGTGGGTTTGACTGACTCAATGGAAGTCAATGGGTGCAGAAACACTGCAGATCCGCAAAAAGAATTCACATGCTGCAGAAAATAAAATACTGCAAACCCGTGCATATTTTTATACAGCTTGTGCACACCAATTCTGATTTTCCCATTGACTAACATTGATTGTGCACTACACTGTGGATTTGATGCAATTTTCTGGCTGTCTCACTTTGCCCGCTCCCACCTCTCCTGCCCTGCGTCTTCACACACAGTGTCCCAAGCATGCAGCCCCAGATCTGTCGGGTGACATGCTCTAGGTCCCATTGATCCTATCCGGCTGCCTTTTCAGCAAATGTGTATGACTGTGGCTGCAGCACTTGCAGATGCTACAACCTCCGTTTAGCTAGCAGAGTCCTTAGTTTCTCCACTAGTCTGGGGCCGGTCCCCTATTGCGACCTGGTCTCTCCACGGGTGTATTCATTACTACCCATGTCCCTAGCGCTCCTTCTTGCTATCCTCCACTGAAGCTTGTCTTTCAGTTTCTTCTGTCTTTCCTTTTTCTTTTTCTACTGTCTTCTGGTCTAGGGACGTGCTCCTGCCTGCTCGAGTCCACAGCACCAACTGAACTCATTCTCTCACAGTCACTTCCTTCAGCTCCCCCTGTTGCTTCCTCCACCCACACCCTCTTCCCAGTCCCACCCTGCACCTGAGTGGTCTGGTTTTGTATGTAAGTGTGTGAGTACTGGGTAGTGCTCCCTCCTGACCTTAGAGCAGACTACCACATCTCTGGCTGAGGTGCAGTACCTCTGTGGCGACTGAACCCTCAGGGGCGCCACAGTACAAGCATCGATTGCAGGTGTTTAACCCTTCTGTCATGCTACTGCAGTGCAGGATAGCGCAACCTCCAACATGGGGTACTGTGAGGGAAGAAAGGTTGCACACACAGCGTAGCAACACTGAGCGGGAGCACAAGTGCCACCAGGTGGCAAAAGAGTGGACAGACAAGCCGAGTCTGAAACAGTCAGAAACAGAAGTACCAGAGGTAACATCGGTACACGTGGTCAGAAACAAGCCAGGGGATCAGCAACAGTCGGAAGCGGATTAGACAAAGACAAAAGACAGAAGCAGGTCCGAATGCAAGCCAAGTCAAAACCAGGGAGTCAACAAACTTACAGGGAAACACTGAGTCAGGACAGACAGAAGGAATAAACACACATGGGGCAAGTCAGGGATCACAGCAGGACAAATCAGGATATTCCAGAGTCAGATACACACACACCGAAGGCAGAACTATAGCTGACACCACCTGCAGGATGCAGCGGAGCAAACCTGAAGCCAGACTAAGGCTGAGAAAAGTTAACCCCTGAAATGACCAGACCAGGAACATGAAAAGACAGGACTCAAAACCCGGTCTGGATCATGATACCTTCTCAATCCGCTGTCAATAGCAACTGCAACATCAATTGGTTGGTAGAGAGAGGGGGCTCCCACTCTGCCCCAATCACTACAATGTGATTGCAATGATGTTGTGCTAATGGTCTCCATGGTGATCCCAGACTGAAAGATGGCTGCAGGGGTCACCCAGTTATGGTGGCCTGTAAAGTCATGCCTTCAGTAAAAGCTGGCACGTATCCTGCGATTCACTGATCTAATAACCTGCAATGCAGGGTATTGAAAAAAGTATGGATAGAAGCTCAAGCACACAGCATAGGGATAGAAAAAGGTCTAATGCAATTGTAATGTACTATTTCACTGCTGATGCACCACATTGAAAATGGCAGTGATATTATCAGTCTTTGATTCCTAAATTTTGAACATTAAGCCTTGTGTGTTAAGGGTAGGAGAATTTGAAAGCTACCTGTCTGCAGTCCATCTGCTACCTGTCTGTGGTCATCAGGACATCTCTTGTCTGCCTGCGGTTTCCAATAACTCAGCTACCTGTTCCCAGTCTCCTGTCTGCATGCGGTCTCCAGTACCTCTGCAACCTGTCTCCGATGTGCCTCACCTGTCTGTTGTACCGACACCTGTGGCTATGTGCCCACCCAGATTTTTGGCTTGGAGGATCCACCCCACCAGATGACCGTAACAGGTAGTAGAACATATAAATAACATAGGGTATTTAGTTAAAATCTTTTGATCAAAATAGTGTGAAGAGCCATCCCACTTCGACAAAGTGTACACAATCAGGGTGATATCTAGTATTTCACTTTGCTATGTGAAAACAGACCTTGAAATAGATGGGGCACAGCAGGACCTAGACCTGACTGTTTCACACCTGCCTTTGGAAATCTACCCCCTTATTTGACATTCCATGGATAGGTATGAAACAGGTGTAGGTCCTGTTCTGCTCCTGTCCATTCTGAGGCCAGCTTGCACATTGCGAGGTGAGATACTAGAGTTAGGGACCTGCCTAATTTGGTACACTTTGTGGCAGAGGGATGGATTTTGTGCTCTTTTGATCAAAATAGTTCAAATTAAGTACCCTATGTTATTTACATATGCTACTTTGTCTAATTACTGCAGGCTATTTGCTTATTGTTTTTATTCTAGGTTCTGTTTAGTGATGGCCACAGTGTAAATGTGCATCTACACATTGCACTTATACCAACAGGTGTGCCAGACCATTTTTTCGGTTGTGTTGGATATGATGTTTTATCTGCTATTGCTTGAACCTGGAACACCTGCGAAGGCCAGGTTCAGTCATACATAGACTGTGTCCTACTTCAGGCAGATACCCTGAGCCCCTATCCCATGGACATCTAGATAAGAAACTATTGCTTATTTTCTGTCTTAAAATAAGTTATGCAGTTGTATTTATTAATATACATTGCCGTTTTGGGCACTACTCCATAAAATCATATGCAGCATTAGAGAGCTAAAAGAAGTTGAAGAAAGATCCTCCACATTAATATAAAATACGATGCGAAAATGGGATAGGGAAAGTCAGCTCGCCACATTCAGATGCATCTTATCTTGTAGAAGTTCATCGCACGGAGCCATCCTATTCTGAAACGTGAACATCAGATGGTGCATTTTAATATAAGGTATGGGAATACTTACATTTATTTACCCTACATTAAAGACTAAGTGGTGTGGTATGTTTAGGAAAAATTTTACATGTAGTAAATGTATTACCCTGAGAACAAGGGGACACTGTGGTTAAATTTATCACAAAGTTTGAAATCACTACATTACCAACTGGATATGCTCCTACAGAATTTGGAAATAGTTGAAAGTATTCATTGACTTAAGAAACAGATATTTAAACATGCCATGTACAAGGTGGCTGGTATCAATGTTGATCCAAGGATTTGTTCGATTGTCCTTAGGGGTCAGGAAGCACTGCAATTTATGTGGCAAATATGTCTATACTCCAACTAAGGCCGGGGTTACACTAACGATGAATACGGACGAGTGCTATGCGATAAAACATTGCATAGCACTCGGACCAGTATTCATCCATGGGGAAACTCCCATCACTGTTTTTTTTCTCGGCCATATTCAACGTGTTAGTGAAATCGCAGCATGCTGCAATTGTCACTGATACTCGGCCAAGTCTCTGCTCACTCGCACCCATATAAGCCTATGGGTGCGAGTGAGACAATGCATATCACTCGGATATCATCCAAGTGCTGTGCGATATACGCAGACCCTGGCAATGGAGGAGATGGAGAAATTCATTTCTCCGCCTCCTCCGCAGCTGTTTTACGATCCTCTCTGCGCGAGAGGCTCAGAGCACAGATGCATGACATTCGGGTACTGGTCGCAGCAGAACAGGAGCTGAGGGTCATTAGCATATCGCATCCGATGCTCTCGCATCCGATGCCATACACTAGTCTGACCACGGCCTTAGCAAGGGTTTTGACTTCCACTCAAACCACTGCTATTTCAGCTGGGGGTTTTTTTTTATAAAAAAAAGTTGAAATAAAGGGAATTAGGCCTTTTCTTCAAACTAGCTAATAAACCATGTAATTATGTAATGAGCAAAGTTACTGTATACATCAAATAACGTAATTATTAATAATTTACAGTAGATGTTTGAACTATTCAAAGGAAGGCAAGATGATGGCTAAATATCATCATGTAATTAGAAACATACTATTATAATGGAATTGACAAAATGAGCATTCTAGTATGCAAAAGTTGCATATTTTGATGTATGCCATTTTGGCTCTAACGTGTGTGCACTATAAAGATGTATTGGTGGGGACACTGATGTAATGTAAAGTTGGTAAGTATTTATATGGGTGAAAATGTGCTTCTTCCCATAGTAGAGAACATACTACTTACTTGCTTGTTTTGTTAACTGATTTTTCTGGCCATGAATCAATGATGTCTATGTAATTTACTGTGTCTGGTGCCTTTTAAGTATTTCTGTTATGAAGCCATTAATTACAAGCCAGTTTACTGAATCTATTTGCGTAGCCATGATTATCAATGTGTCTCTGAAGGATTAGTGCTCTGATTACTGTGTTGATGTGCATGGTTGATGACTGATGTGGATGATACTCAGTGTAAACTTGTATATGAATACACATTTTATAAAGTCTTTGTACATGTGTGCCAGAACACATGGGAGTTCTATAAATGGATATTGTTTTGTTTTCCTACTTTGTAAATGCATTACCATTACATTCGCCTCAAATCTCTAGAGAAAACATTTTGTTTAATGTAAGATTCTCTTAATCTGTCAATTATAAAAGGTGTCCCAGTTCAGTAGGTATTCATTTCTTTTTATAATTGCATGAAAAATAAAATCGAGGGTTTCTAATATATTTATTTTTATTTGAATACAAAGGTAATAACTAAAGGACAAATAAAGAACATTAATTAAAGAATTACATATTAGCTAAAGTTTAAAATGAAAATTCTGATTATAGCATTGTCATAGAGAAAATTAAAATCTTTACAGAGATGAGAGACAGAGCTTGCACTCTACTCTACTCTGTATAGCTGACCACCTCCTTTGGAATCAGGTAATAAAACCCTTCATGGCCGGAGGTATTTTCGTTTTTGCATTTTCGGTTTTTGCTCTCCTTTTTCTCAGAGCCATAACTTTTTTATTTTTCCATCAATATGATCATGTGAGGGCTTGTTTTTTGAATGACACTATTGGTTTAACCATGTTGTGTACTAGAAATGGGAGAATAAATTCAAGTGAGGTGAAATTGCAAAAAAAAGTGCAATCCCACACTTGTCTTTTGTTTGACTTTTTTACTAGGTTCACTAAATGATAAAACTGACCTGTCATTATGATTCTCCAGGTCATGACGAGTTCATAGAAACCAAACATGTCTTTTTTATCTAAGTGGTGAAAATAAATTCCAAACTTTGTTTAAAAAAAAACTTGCGCCATTTTCCGATACCCGTAGCATCTCCATTTTTCGTGATCACGGGTTGGGTGAGGGCTTTTTTTTTTGCACGCCTAGCTGACATTTTTAATGATACCATTTTGGTGTGGATACAATCTTTTGATCGCCCATTATTGTATTTTAATGCAACCAAAAAAAGGAATTCTGGGGTTTTGACTTTTTTTCTCGATATGCCGTTAAGCGATCAGGTTAATCCTTTTTTTTATTGCTAGATTGGGCGATTTGGAATGCGGCGATACCAAATATATGTATGAGTTTTTTCATTATTTTATTTTGAATGGGGCAAAGGGGGGGGTGATTTGTACTTTTATATTTTTTTCATTTTTTTATATTTTTTAAAACTTTTTTTTACTTTTGGCATGCTTCAATAGTCTCCACGGGAGACTAGAAGCTGTCACAATCCAATCAGCTCTACAGCTGACATGTCTTGGGAAAGATGTGGGCTCACCGCTGGAGCCCACTTCAAAGGGAGGTAGTCCGACATCGGCGTACTATTACGCCTGACGTTGGAAGGGGTTAAGGAAACTCCTAAAGGCAAACAGATGTGAGGCCCTGCATCAGGAATGTGAAGCATATTTACGACTGAGATAAGACTCAAAAGAAATGTAAAGATGATGATTCCTTTGTCTTCTTACTATAAATTAAGAAAGGGGGTTTTACAAGAACTGCGTTGATCTAATAGATAGGAAAGTCATATTTTCATAAACGTGATGGAGTGGCAAACGCAAAGCATGATTTCACATCGCTGTGCAATAACCAGGATCCCTCCATTTGAATAATGCTCCGATAGCTGGCAACAGCCATGCCATGTTTCCTATCCATGAAAAGGTAAAATCACAATAAAAATATGACATTAATATTGTGCGCATGTGACCCTCGGGAACGAAGATATCGTGAATTTAGGGAATCTCATATTTTTCTTAAACTGAAGCCACATCCCATGACCAGCACTGTTTTGAGTCATCAAGGGGAGGTGTGCGGGTATAGCAGAGCAGCCAATTAAAGGCAAATGCTAAACTTTGGTCCTAGTCAGTTCCTGGACATGCAGTTAACTGCAGTTCTGTCCAGTTTCCTGGAGTACCTCCCTCCATAAATCTGAAGCCGTTGCATTGACATCAGGTTTAGTAAGTTTATTTTGTTAATCCTCTTTACTTTATGTAATTGTGTATGCTGTATTGTTTTTTCCCCTTTGTAAAATCTTTTGTAGATTTTTATAACACTGCCTTTTTTTCTGGATTAAATATAAAATGTAATAGTTCTGTAACTTTTTGTTCTGTAAACCAAACTCCTTAAAGCCATACACTACCTGTCAGGTGTCGAGTCGATCTATCAATGTTTGGTGGTGGCAGCTAATAATCTTTCTTGGGGTATTGTGAAGCTTGCAGTGACCATACCGGTGTACAAAAAAATTCCTTTTCACTCCCCAATGGGGTGGTGTTTTTTGTCCTTTCTCATTCTCGAGTCCTCTACCAGAGGCTTGGGAGCTTGAGGGTTCTGTGCAGAATCATATATATATAGTGTATATATACAGTATATATACTCACTGTATATCATACGCTTACTGTGCGTTGACCGATAATTGGACTAAGTGCCACAGCCTCCTCCATTAATTGCTGATCAATCACGTAATTGTCCTGATGATAGGAGTCAGCATAGGGCTGTTCATGCCAAAAAGGTAACAGTGTGGTTGGTTCAGCCCGACCCTCTGGCTGTGATCTTTGACAAGCATTTATATGAAATTTTGAGGCATGGGTTACTGTTGATGAAGAGTATTTACATATAATATAGTTTGAGTAATTCTTATTCAGTAAATCACTATAAAACTTACATTTTATGATTATTGGCAGAAAGCACTTGCCATGAGGTGTGATGAGGACCTTGTCTTAGTTGGCTATTTTCCATTGCTGTCAAATACATTTTCACAGTAAATAGATTAAAGGGAATAGCTAGATGAGAATTATTTTTTTAAAGGAAAGTCTCGTCAGAAAATCACCTACAGTTGAATTAAAGTTTTTAAGTTACTTTTATAAATCCTAAGAAAAAAACACTAAAATCTTGAATTTTTACTCTGGTCAAATAGACTAAAAGGCTGACCTTTCCTGTTCTGTAGCAATGTTACTTTACATGATAATCATGACTGTGATGATAATGAAACTGCTGAAAAGTTAACTGTACGAAGCAGAAAGTAAGAGTTTAATAATATGCCATTCAGAAAATGGCCAGATTTCCGATTTTTAAACAGAGAGACATATGGAAAATTTTCAAAAACAAACAAAAAAACATTAATTTAAAATAATACCTGATACACACGTGGTCAGAATTGTTGGTACCCATCATTTAATGACAGAAAACACAATGGTTACAGAAATAACTTGAATCTGACAAAAGTAATAATAAATCAAAAACCTATGAAAATGAACAAATGAAAGTCAGACATTGCTTTTCAACCATGCCTCCACAGAATTTTGAAAAAACTAAAACTCTTGAAATAGGTCTGGACAGAAATGATGGTACCTCTAAAAATAATGTGACAAAAGGGACATGTTAAATCAAGGTGTGTCCACTAATTAACATCACAGGTGTCTACAATCTTGGAATCAGTGAGTGGGCCTGTATAGAGAGCTACAGATACTCACTGTGCTGTTTGGTGACATGGTGTGTATCACACTCACATGGACCAGGAAGCGAAGGAAATAGTTGTTTCAGGAGATTAGAAAGAAAATTATAGACAAATATGTTAAAGGTAAAAGTTACAAGACCATCTCCAAGCAGCTTGATGTTCCTGTGACTACAGTTGCACACATATTATTCAGAAATTTAAGCTCCATGGGACTGTATCCAACCTCCCTGGATGTGGCCGCAGGAGGAAAATTGATGACAAATCAAAGAGATGGATAATACAAATGGTAACAAAAGAGCCCAGAAAAACTTCTAAACAGATTAAAGGTGAATTTCAAGCTCAAGGAACATCAGGGTCAGATCGCACCATCCATCATTGTATGAACAAAAGTGGACTTCATGGGAGACGACCAAGGAGGGCACCATTGTTGAAAAAAAATCATAAAAAAGCAGGACTGGAATTTGCCAAACTACATGTTGACAAGCCACAAAGCTTCTGGGAGAATGTCCTATGGACAGATGAGACAAAAATGGAACTTTTTGGCAAGGCACATCAGCTCTATGTTCACAGATGGAAACATGAAGCATATCAAGAAACAAACATTGTCCCTACTGTGAAACATGGAGGAGGTTCTGTTATGTTCTGGGGCTGCTTTGCTCCATCTTGCACAGGCATCTAGTATCTGTCCAGGGTACAATGAAATCTTAAGACTATCAAGGGATTCTAGAGAGAAATGTGCTGCTCAGTGTCACAAAGCTTGGTCTCAGTCGCAGGTCGTGGGTCTCGCAACAGGATAACGACCCAAAACACACACTGCTAAAAACAACAAAGAATGGCTAAGAGGAAAACATTGGACTATTCTGAAGTGGCCTTCTATGAGCCCTGACCTAAATCTTATTGAGCATCTTGGGAAACAGCTGAAACTTGCTGACTGGAAAAGGCAACCTTCAAACACGAGACAACTGGAGCAGTTTGCTCTTGAGGGGTGTAGGTTGAAGATGACACGTCATTCCTTTAATTTAAGTGGTGCCTGGATGAAGGGTTACCACTCCCTTATGTAAATATTAAAAAAAGGATTATCCGGCACTCAAATTTTATTGCTGGTCAAAATTATTTTATTTCAATTTCATAATCCAAAGAAAATGTAACGTTTTGGTCTTTATTGACCTTCATCAGACCCAAATAAGCAAAAATATTCACATACATTTTTTTATCTAAATCAGGTTCAAACGGAATACATTTAAATGACATGAAGTACATTCAAATAATATATGTTAGAAATTTTTTTTATATATATATATATATATAATGAGCAAAATATTTTGTGGCAATATATTTTTTATAGAATATTATATAAATATAATAATAAGGCTGTTACGTAACAAGTCACACATTGTTAAATACAATGCAATGTTATATACCTATGATCAGACAAAGATTCTACTATTCTCAGAAAACTTGAAAATGAGCATGAAAAAGGGAGGTTAATATCTATAAGGCATGCTCTGCCTGAAGAAAAAAGAGGGAGATTTGCTTACCGGATTATGTTAATAGGAGAATATTCATAAAGCAAATATAGGGAAATCTGTAAGCTAAAAAACCACCTGTATAAATACCGGTGAGCGGTATAACAATAGTTTCAAAAGGAATATACAGAAAAAATCTTACCCCGATATGTCATGAGAAAAGTCTCGATAGTAGTGCTCGAAGAAAGTGGTTTGCCGCCAGTGGAAATGCGCCCTAAGGGATCAGTGAGCAGGTGCGCCCTATTATAGTGTCATGTCCGGAAGTAAGGGGCCGGTAATTACATTCAAGCGTCAGTGGAGTATAAGTAAGAAAGCATAGTACCGCGGACCGGAAGTGCGTCACTCAGTCTGCTCAGGAACGGAGGTGCTCAGTGATGCGCTCACATGGAACGCAAACAGGAAGAAGATGGTGCAGGATACACTGTGATGGAACGCAAACAGGAAGAAGATACGATCCAAAATGAAAATATAGGAAGGCTCATTGCTGGAATCTAATGCGCAGATACAGTATATTTCATGAAAATAAAGTGAAATCATGGCGCGACCTAAAAAATATCAAGGAAATCATGTTAAATTGAGTTGAGTTCAAATAAAATACATTTATCTTCATATTGCAAAAATGTACACCACCAAGAAAATGCTTATAGGGCACAAAGGAAGAACACCAATTGACATAACAAGTATTTATATGTAAAAATATGTACAATAGCATACCCACAGAATTCTATAACCCATAACAGGCTCACAGTACTTTATATATGGGAACATCAGAATGAAAAAACACTTCAAGGTGGCATATTACATATGCATGTGCATATACATGTGCAAAATTAATGTATATACACAAATACTTACATGATTCAAATTAAACCCACAATATCATATTCCCTGTTAAGTCCCTTGGGTTCTAGGCTTTGTAAATAATGTATCCAATAGGCTTCCCTTAATTGGAGTTTCCTAATTAGGTCACCGCCTCTTCTGTTGACATTGACTTGTTCCAGCACCAAAAAACGTAACTGGGCGATTGTATGACCTGCCATATAGAAATGATATGGAATAGGAAGATGATGTTTTTTGCAACGTGTGTCCGATTTTTGTGGTGGTATGCGATCCTTGATCGCCTGCTTAGTTTTGCCAACATATATCTTACCACAAGGGCATTTAATAGCATACACAACAGATTTAGAGTCACAGGTGTAGAAACCCTGTATAGGGATATCCACACCTGTGAGTGGGTGTGAAATCCGAGAACCCTTAAGAACATTTGCGCATTGAGCGCACTGTAAACATGGAATTTTTTCTTTATGTGCGCTGTTTAGATTTAGTGTTAGGGACTCACAATATCTGGGGACCCTTGACGTTGGGTTGTGAGCTTATCTGCTTTGGTCAAAATAGTAACTAATACCCCATATCTATTTATCTTTTTGCACTTTTTATCATTTTTGCAGGATGCAGCTGGAACCCTTTATGTTGGCTTGGTTTTTCTGTGTGATGCATGTATGCAGTGCTGAGCAGCCCGCCTGCTAATACTATGGGCGTCATCAATAGGCTGTTCAGACACTTTTGCATCACACTTATCAGTGTGACTTATGTCTTATGCAAGCCTTATTTGTGTGCATTTTTTCCACTAGGCAGCCAGACCATATTGGGTTACTGGCTGTCCTCATCAGTGCAATGCACCTGTGCTGCCCCAGCCTTTATCAATGGGGGTCTGCTGCATCCTGCCAGTGCATCAGTCAGGGTTTGGTGAGTTACCTTTCAAATGATGATTTTTTTGGAATTTTTTCCTTATGTAAACAGGGAAACGTACCCTTACGTTGTGTGGAGAGGAAAGTCTGTTTGGAGATTATTCGTGATGAGCCAATATCCGCCATTTTATTTTTTAAATTACTAGGTCTCCTAAAACAAGGGAGGAAAGGGGTTTGAAATGCTGGAACATTTGGAAAGCTATCTCGCAATTTATGCCAGTGTTTGCAAATAATATTATGTAATTTATACAAAAAAGGATGGAATGTGTGAATGAAAGGAATTCTATCCGATGTGGAAGATCTAGTAGTAATATTGGCTCTATTTCGGCATTTCTGAAGTAATCGTCTAGGATAACCCCTTTGTAAAAATCTATCTTCCATCTCGTGAACCCTTTCTAAGCAAGTTTTGGAATCACTGACTATTCTATGTACTCTTTCAAATTGGGAAAGTGGAACAGATTGTTTAACCGCCTTAGGATGGCAACTTTGATAGAAAAGTAGGTTATTCCGATAGAGATCAAATGTCAAATTACCCTCCTCATCTTGTAGTACCTTGGTGTCCAAAAAATTGATCTCAGTTGAGCTAAAATTAAGGGTAAAAGTTAGCTCTGGTCAGATGTAATTTATCTGTCTTAGGCTACTTTCACACTTGTGTTTTTTTGCAGCGCATTTTTTGCGCACACAAACGCATGAAAAAAACGCATACAAACGCTGCGTTTTTTTCAAGCATTTTTATGCGCATGCAGGAAAAAAATGCAGTGTTTGTATGCGTTTTTAGTGCATTTGCATTTTTTTGCACATTGTTTGTCCTCACCCAAAAAAAAATCTAGATAACAATCTGGCAACACACACGACCAATGGGATGTCAGTGGCGGTGTGGTATGTTAATATATAGACCCTGTCTACAGTATTCTTTGCATTTCCTTGATTTTTCTCTCGTCAACATGGATCTGCGCTGGAAGCGTTTTCACTTCACCTTGGATTTGGACATCGCGATGGCTAGGGCATATGCAGTTGCTTGCCATGAACAAAGGATGTATGTTTGTAGCAGTGGACATTGGAGCATTTGGCTGTGGTAATGACTCACAGGCTTTTAAAAACTCAGACATGGGCCGGAGGTTGTATTGCAACTAATTTAATTTCCCTATACCACGGTCTCTTCCCCACACCGAAGCTCCGCCACTGCCCTTTGTAATGGTTGGGGATGAGGCTTTTCAAATGTGCGCAAACCTACTGAAACCCTACTCCAGCCGTGACTTGGACCACACCAAAAAAATAATTTAATTACAGGCTGACCAGGGCCAGAAGAACTGTAGAGTGTGCTTTTGGGATTCTTGTCTCCAGATGGCGAATTCTCGGCATAGTCATTATTCTTAAACTTGAAACAGTCGATGAGGTGGTGAAGGCGTGTGTGGTTCTACATAATTTTGTGATGGCTAAAGAGCACCTGACCTTTGAACTCGATGATGCTGCTCCTAACCCATTGCCTGAATTCACTCAGCACCCTCTCAGGTCATCCGTCGAAGTTGGCCAAATGAGGGACCAATTTGCGGCCTACTTTATCTCTGATGTAGGACGGGTGCACTGGCAAGATGAAATAGTGTAAGAATGTTTTCGTGTGTGTTAATAAAAAACCTGATTTGATACCAGTACTGAGTGCACTATGTTTTTTACACTCCAATAAAATAAAAAACTTCCCATGTATACCTGTGAATTCATGATGTTCTCACACCTGGGCAGGTAAATACACATATGAGTTAAACTGCAGCATCGCTAGTCTGCGTGAAATATATTGGTACGTAAGCAAAGCTGCAGGTTAAATATGATATGTGTATTAACCAGGCCATGATTAATAAATAGTTATGATTAGAGTTGAGCAACTTTGGTAGGATTGGGTTTCATGAAACCAAATTTGTTTCAAATGAAACTGGTCCAACTAGTGGAAAAAAAGTCGGAGATTCGTTCAAAACCCAACCCCAATGCAAGTCAATGGGGAATAATAGTCTGCATTGAGTGGATGAATGTAATCAGCCCAATTCCGACTTTTATTTCCCATTAACTAACATTGTGGTAGTGTTTCGAACGAAACTCGCCTATTTTTGGCCCGAGTTTCACCAGTTTGTGTTTCATGAAACCAGATCCTAGTCGGTAAACTCTAGTTATTATACTAGGCCTTGGTATTTAACATATGATGTGTATTTTACCCATCAGTGGATTCAACACACAAGAGTATGTTGTTAAATACAAGGTTTATCAATAATCCCCCTTGCATAGTATAACAATAAGTGAAATGAGGATGGTAAAAACAGCCAATCCTCAAAACACTTTTTATGACACCTTGCAAAGTTTAAGGTGCATTGTGTGTACGGCGCAGTGTGTGTAGGCGGCACCAAAAACATTAATCAAACTTTGTTAAGGTGAACCAGAAATTTAAATTTATTTTTAACCACAAAAATTATAAATAACTATTTTTTTCTGCGTTTTTGGGCAGATGGTTGCAAGTTGGGGGTGTGCAGTGAAGATGCACAGCTTATAGTTGAAGATGCTGTTCTAGGGGAAGGGGCAACAAAACTTGTGGGGGAAGGGAGTCCAGTTTTGGGAATTGAACTAGACACACTAGGAGGAGAGGAAAGAGGTTCAGCTACATTGGTAATAAGTGTTTGTCTTAAACTGGCCTGCCTGGACCTACTTGGGCCCAATGCCCGCCTTGAATGGCGCCTGGAACTTGGGGCAAATAATGAATGTGAGTCCCCTGTCTGCTGCTGTGGCTGCTGCTGTGGCTGCTGCTGCTGTGGCTGCTGCTGCTGTGGCTGCTGCTCTGTGGTGGCAGTGCTCATCCTTGCAGGAGGACTGGTGGCGGCAGTGGTGGTCCAGGTTTGCGGAGTGGTGGTGGCAGGGCTACTACATGTTGTAGTGTTTGCGGCAGGGCTGTTCCACGTTTGCGGAGTGGTTACTGTGGCTGTGCTCCAAGCATGCATGGGGGTGGCGGTAGTGCTCCAGACAGGAGCAGCGCTTGCCATTGTGGTGTCGGTGAAGTGACCAGCAGAACTCAGATTTGTGGTGGTGTAACGGTGGGTGTCCGGGCTTTGAATAGAGGTGTCCATGCTGTGGTATGCAGCACAAGTCGGTAGTGAGGTGAAGCGAGTCAATGGTGGCACAGGTGGAAATGACAGCACTGACTGCTGCCCATACCGATTATGCTACATAGCCTGCAAGAAAGCATTGTTGCAGGCCTGCAGCACATTCAGCTGTTGCTCAGGACTAAGGTGTTCCGCCATGCCCTTTTCAATCTTAGTAAAAAAATGGTGCGCTGGTCTGTTGAGGTCAGCCTCCAGACGGTCAAGGCGCTGTTCGACAGAATGGAAGCGGTGTTCCATGTGGTTAAAACCACGTTCCATGAGTGAAAAACCGCTTTCCACTCTGTCTGACAGGGACTTGAGGCTGACATTAAAGGCCTCGCTCAAGTGCATAAACTCGGGCAAGACATTCCTGTCCAAGGCCCTCTGCCGCTGGCAGGTAGTGCCCGCATAACCAGTGGCAGAGACCTGGGACAGGGGAACACCTGATGGACCAGCTTCCTGGTCACCAGCTGTCTGTGTGGCTGACCTGCAACATGCTTCCTGGCTGTCGGATGGCTGGGACGGGTCAGAGGACGTCCGATGAAGGACCACTCCAGGGCCAGGTTGCAGGGTGCTGCTCCAGGTGCTGTGGAAGAAAGGAAAATCATTACTATTATGCCTTTAAAAGAAGCATCAGCTGTGGATTAGAAAAACACAGATTAATAAAAATAAAAACCAAAAAATTATAATACTTACGATCTGGTGGCAAGGACCGGTCTTAGGAACTGCAACGCATGATAGTATCGGTATCTTGTTCTTGTCCTTGACGCAGAACAACTGCGAACCTGGCCCTCAGCACGAACATCACTGTTGAAGCGGTCCTTGATCAAGCGCCAACGTATTCGGACTTTGTCCACTGTTGGAAAAACAAACAAACAACATGTAACAATTGTGTTTGATGCACGACATATGCTATCACGAAACCCAACAGTGCCATCAAGGACAATAGTCACTGCAGCACAATACAGCAATACAATACCCAAATCAGTGACTGTTGAGCCAGATGACACTGTTGGGTTTCCTGCTGGAATATATCTAGCACGAAACCCAACAGTGCTATCAAGGACAATAGTCACTGCGGCACAATACAGCAATACAATACCCAAAGCAGTGACTGTTGAGCCAGATGACACTGTTGGATTTCCTGCTAGAACATATCTAGCATGAATGGATGTATATAAATTATTTACATCAAAAGTTACTAATAAAGTACCAACTGGTAGTTTGCCAAAACCTTTAATGAGATGCAGAAAGGACCCTGTGTCTAAAAGAAAAGATGGAGTATTTTTGATCAGAGGTGTTAATATCTTCTCTAATAAAATTGAAAGAGGAGATAAAATAGAGTCCGTAGACACTACGATTGGTCCACCTGGGGGCTTATCCAATCGTTTATGGATTTTGGGTAACAAATAGAATACTGGAATTAGTGGGTCTTTTTTTGTTAAAAAATCCCTTGCTTTATTATCTATAATCTGTAGATTTAAAGCCTTCTCCAAAGTAACTGCAATTTGTTCTTGGATAGATAAAGTGGGATTAATGGTAAAGCCCCCGTTACACACTGCGATATCGCTAGCAATATCGCTGTAAAGTCACCGATTTTGTGACGTTGCAGCGATATTGCTAGCGATATCGCTGCATGTGATACTTACCTCTGACCGGCTGCCCCGCTGGTTATCGCTGATCGCGCGAGAAGCTCCTGGACCATTCCTCATCGGTCACTTCCTGCGGCGCTTCCTGCTGTGACGACGAGCGACGCGTGGAGCCGGGCGGGAGGACGCAGGATCGCCGCGTCTGACAGGTAAGTAGCGATCCCGATCCCCAGCGATGTCGCTGGTGAGATCTGCCTGAGTGGCAGCTCACTAGCGACCACCTAGCGATGCACCAGCGATCCTGACCGCGTCATATCGCTAGTCGGGATCGCTGGTGCATCGCTAGGTGAAACGGTACCCTTAGGGATTGATAGACCTCTCTATTTGCTAATTGGGATAAAGCCTCATTAATATAGAAAGACCGATCCATGATAACAGTTGCTCCTCCTTTATCCGCAGGTTTTATTATAATATCTTTATCCTCAATCAATGTTGATCAAGATGAGACCGAAGGCTAAATTCACCCCTATTAATTCTTTTAGAGTAATCAGACACCTCCCTTTCAATAAGTCTAATAAAAGTCTCGATTGGATGGCTATTCTTAGGTGGTTAAAATGGTACTGCGCAACCTTAAACCTAGATTAGTCAAATTGATTGGTGTTGGTTTAGTCACAGGTAATATCCTATTATTCGGATCACTAAAATGAGCCTTCAGATGTAAATTTCTGTAAAATCTTTGTAAGTCAATATCTAGTTGAAAAGAATTAAACCTGTAAGTCGGGCAAAATGATAAACCCTTTTGTAATAAACGTGTTTGTGAAGAATTTAAACATTTAGCAGAAATATTCACCACTAAACTGGCATTACCTGGGATCTGGTGTGCATCCCGTACCGGTTGCTCTTGAGGAGTGGGCCAAAATGCCTGTTGAGAGGTGCAGAAGTCTCATTGACAGTTACAGGAATCATTTGATTGCAGTGGTTGCCTCAAAAGGTTGTGCAACAAAATATTAAGTTAAGGGTACAATCATTTCTGTCCAAGCATATTTCATGAGTTTTATTTTTTTAAATTCTGTGGAAGCATGGTTGAAAAGCAACGTCTGACTTTCATTTGTTCATTTTCATAGATTTTTGATTAAGTATTACTTTTGTCAGATTCAAGTTTTTTCTGTGACCATTGTGGGTTTTTCCATCATTAAACGAGGGGTACCGAAAATTTTGACCACGTGTATATATACATAGGTCATTTTCTAAACACACATTCATCAGAAAAATTTCCTAGACTTCTTATTTGTCAACTACAATTTACTTGAAGACATGGTCATGAGCTATACTCCTTAAGATGATTATTGTATTAAAGAACACACAGTAACAAGCTCCAAGTGGACAGAGATAAAGGACTTATTCCATCATACATTATGTAGTTGGCTATGGTAAATAAAACTGTTTATACAGGACTATGGACATAATACTGTGTATATGGAATTATGGCACCATCATAAATTGTATATGGGGGACAATGGGGCATAATACTGTGTATTCATGAGTATGGAGCATATTACAGTGTATATGGAATTATGGGGCCATTACACTGTGTATAGGGGGATACCGGGCATAATACAGTGTATATGAGGCATAATATTGTATATATGGAGTAAATTGACTATTTATTAGGGCTATGAGCCATCATTTTGTGTATAGGGGTTATGGGCCTTCATCATATAGGACTATGTGGTATAATACAGTGTATATGGGACATAGTACTGTGTTTAGACTGTGTTTAGGGTCTATGGGGCAAAACAATGTGTATATGGGGCTGTGGCCCATCATACAGTGTTGCCACATTTCCATCATAACCTGTTCCTGTGACTTTTGTTTCTGTTGCCAAGCACTGCCATATCCACTTAGCGAGTGGCACTGGTTATATAGGAGATGTCAGATGCAAAAGCTTTGACCGGCAACCTCTGTTCACCCACTAAGGTTAGAAAGGCCTGGATCTTCATTGCTGTCCAGTCTGACAGTATGGGTGTTTGTGTTGCCCAGCTGAAGATATCAGCTTCCTGCTCCAGTCAATAGTTGAGCTCCACAGCTTACTAAAGCATGAAGCTTGCTACTAGAAACTTCCAGATATAGCTTGTGTTTCACTGGCTGTGTGTGTCTTCTACTCCTGTTTGGTTCTAGTGTGTTCCTGTTTTGATACAGGCTTATGTTTCTGACTATTCTAATGGATTTTGATTTTGTACTGTTCAGTCACTAAGGTTAGAGTGATTGGGATCTGCAGTGTCATTCAATCTGACAGAATGGATTTGTGTGATTCTTACGAATCTTGATTGTGTCCTTGACATTACCTCTCGGGTCTGAGCTTGCTTGGAAACCTTTCTTATCTCTGAATGACAGCTCTTCTGTGGTCCTATTATGCAACTAGATCCCTGTACATAGATTAAAGGGTATTGGGATTTCTTTGGAATCTGCCAGAGTGGCTTGTACCAAGTCTGTCATAGGCAGCCTATTGAATATGCACTCGTCTCCACTCCCATAGGCATGGAGGGAATATTAATTACCTTATTGAGCGGTGCCACGTGATCGCTCAGCACAGGAAGAGCTGCTGGAAGCTGGCACCAACGAGATGCTGCGAGAGTACACTGGAGGAGGGTGAGTAGGATGTTTGTTTTTGTTTTTTTTGTAATATGAATCATGCATACCAGGATGGGAGGGGGGGAGCTACACATACTAGGACAGCTATGGGAGAGCCACACATACCAGGAAAGGATGGGGGAGCCCTGCATACAAGGACAGTGATAGGGAGCCATGCACGTCAGGAAATAGATGAGGGGACAATGTTTACACCTGAGTCAATAAGCTTACCCAGTTTTCCATGGCAAAATTAGGTGCCTCAGCTTATACTCGGGTCGGCTCATACTCAAATATATACTGTAAATGTGACAAATCAGTGCTTGAGTGATGCAGTATCGGTGCTTTTATTAAGATAATCCATTGGCTAAAGATTAACTGATTTTTACCTCTGTATAAAATGTGTATATTTTTGACTTACATTGGTTCCCTATTTTCACATAAGACACCTATCAAGCTGATCCAGCAAATAGAAGCTAAGGGGGGGCCCTCTGGAAACACTAGGGTCAATTGGAGCTCTCATCTGCTGGCCTAGCTGTCTTTAGAAAGACCACACGGGCCAGGTATTATCCCAATGAATGTCTGTACTTCTTCCCTGTGGACAGAACAATACTCAGAAAACACAGGGTGAGGGTACCACACTCCAGTAAGACTTTATTGGACCACCAACAGTAAACAACATATAGTACATTCCCAGCAATTACACAAGATGGTTCAAATGACAGAGTTTCCCCCTTCTGCTGGCTTGCTGGAGAACAGAACCTCCTTAGTTTCAGGGCATCCAGGCCCAACTACCCCAACCAGTAGCGCCCTGCTTTTGGCAGGTACACACAGCAAGAAGGGCAGCAGCAAATTTAGGGAGCGAGGTATGTGGCCATGAGACCTGTTTATCCTAACCTATGTCCTCCAAATATCTTTCTGGGCTCAGTGATGGGCAGTAGAGCAGGTCTGTATTTGTCCATCTGGAGCCATGGTTCCTGGACTCATCTCTTGTAGAATTACACTGATGACAGGGGTATGCCCTTTTTTTATTCCCCAGCTCTCATTTCATGGCATTATCCCACAGTATTGGTGGAAGATAATCCCTCATTGTTCAATTGTTCAATTAGACTGCATATTTATCCTCCAAGTTGTGCAAACTAGTATATTGCAGGGGCTGATGCAATATATAATCAACAGACATTCCACAAATTAACACACATCAAGTGTCAATGGATAGTCACATATGAAACAATGTGTTAGGGTTTTGAGAAAACCCTAGAGTGGATCCTCTGGGTCATGATTCCAGAGCCCCCGTGGGCTAGCAGACCAGGTGAGACCACCCCCTATACAGGGAGTGTCAGGAGCAGGCCCAAGGGAGAAAGAACCACAACAGCTGGAGCCAAAGGGGCAACTCAGGGAAATGCAGGGGATATACGTGGAGGTACAGAGAGGAGAACAGGGAACTCTGGAACATGAAGGGTGTAACAAAGAAATGGGAATTGCAGAGAAGAAATGGGATCAGATGAACTGGGAGCTAGCGAGAGCTTGATACTGTGAGAGAGAGAGAGCAGAACAGAACGAGGTTGGTACGTAAAAGACCAATCCTGGAGTAAGAAAAACAGTAGTGGTTACACAAAAGGCACAAAAGACACAAAGACCAAAAAATAGATGACAGTAGGAGACACAGGAGACAAACGGACTAGCCAGAGAGCTAGGGGCCTGAAAACAAAAGAGGGCGCCAGGCGCAGAGACGCTGGTGCTTGCCACACAGATAATCAGGCGTCTTACCAGTTCAGAGGCCATGCAGAAATACCCGGTGGGGCCGCTATGACAGGGCGGAGCCACTGGGTCAAGACATCCCAGCGACACCAGAGGCAGAAGCACGAACAGCTGACCAGCCGAGACCCCGAGAAGACAGCCGAGTGGCGGCGCGGGACACAATCTGCGATGTGCTGAGAGGCGGGGGATCGCAGATAAGTACCCACAGGCGTGACACAATGGCTCATGTCCCTTGACTTACTGAACAAAGGATCAGGACATCTGGCATAATTAAGACTAATTCACTTCCGCAGGTGTCCAGTGGAAATTACTGAATACCTCTACTTGTATCTGACTCTCTCAAAACATTACTGTATTACATAGTGAAGTACATAGTTTGGTGCAAAAGGGTAATTTTCCATTACTGTTCCTCTTAATAAATATAAATCATGTTTTATGGAAAAAGAATAAAATTTATCATAAAAAGTATGATAATTTTCTATTTAAATTAAATTTTAGTGGGCAATCTAATGACTTAATACTATTTTCTAATTCTGAGCACTTTAGGATGGAAAGGTTGCATTGTTTCATATGCACTGGATGGCTTATTAAACTACGTAGCAATAATCTTCTCCTTTTCATCTGTGCAATTAAAACTTTATCAGGGTATTATTAAATGCTCTAAGATGACACGAAAGATATTGCCTGTGATCTTCAATGTCCTTTTTATAAATAGATAAAAAATAGAAAATATCTCCATACATTTCTTCAGATAGGCAGACTCCAGGGATCTAATTAGCACAGCACCCAATTCTTGGTTTAGCAAAATGTGACAAGTGCAGTGTAATGCAAGGGAAAAAGCAAGGCTGATTTAAGAATTTCTAAGGGAGTTGGTGTAAATATGTGTTAGACAGAAAGGCTAAAGGTAGGGCTGGAAAGAGAGCAGAGCTTACTTAAATCTCTTATTTTCCACAACTCTACAATCAACCTTTCCACTGGGTATATGACTTCTGACATCCTTGCTCAAATACTTCCTTTAGTTAAATCTGTCATGAGATTGGAAAATGAATAAATAAGCTGCTCATTAAGATGATGTCTTCCCAGATACCATTAGTAGCAAATTTGATCATGGATATGTTAGCTTAACTAATGTGTATATACAAATTGACATTGATGAGTTACACAATTTGTGGCTAATTAAGTGTGTCATGTTGAGGATCATATGCACCAATAACATTTGCAAATGCAAAATACTTGGCATGGCACGGAGAATCATTGTAAAAAGCTTCTCTACATTAAAGTCAAGTTAGTTTTACTTAAACGAGCTACCTTAAAGCACGAGCCTCAACTCTCATTGTAAATTGCAAAAGATGATATGTGATACAATATCAGACAAGGCAGTCTGGTTGGTGAGATCCTGCCTAATGCTTACTTTCAATATCTGATTTGGACTTTACATGGTGGCATATCAATCACGCCGTCCTGTGTAGCACTGTGTTCCTTGCTGTTCCTTGCAAAGTGCAGCTTAAGATACAGCTCATTATTCTTGAGGATGTCACATTAATCTTTAAAATACAGTCAATATTGTTCTTTTATGTTTCTGATCAGTTTGAGAATTTAAGCCAATAAATTCTAAAACTGGCCAAACACAAAGGATAGCTATTGGCCAAAGGGGCCAAGAAAAGAGAGGACAATGCATCTAAAAATTGATATATGAATTTAATAACTGTCTTTCTCTGGTACAAAATAATTTAAAAGGTCAAAGATTACTTTAAGTGGGTTTATTATCTGTCTTCAGTAGTGCACCGCTCCCCTGCTTCTCGGTTCCTGCAAGCAGGGGCGACTTGCTTATTTCAGATTGCCAGTTTGGACCAGCAGCTTGTTCCTGCCTCGAACTGTGCATTCTCTGATGCTGCTATACTGTATCATCAGAGGAGTGCAGCCAAGTCCACGACAGCCAGTCTCAAATTGGTGCTTTCAAGCTCTATAGAAAAGAGCTTGTATGCGCTGGATTCTTTGCCTAGAAGACTCACCACCCCTGATAGTGACAGGTAATCTAGATAACAAGCAGAAAAACAATAAAGTAAGGCTTGGTTCATACTGTGTTAAAGCAGCCCGTTCAATGCATAGCGCTGACGGGCTGCGTTAATGCTATAGCATAACGCGATCACGTTATGCTATAACGCTAGCGCAGATGATTCATCTGTGCTAGCAGTGACGGAGCCTCAGAATCTGCAGCCCGCGTCCGAGGCTCCGTCACTGAATGACGGCACATCGCTAGCTCGTGCCGATTACGGCATGCGTTGGCGATGCGCCCGATAATGGGGGTTAATGGCAGCGTTAACGGACTGCATTGCACCGCATTATGCCATGGTGTAACACAGTCCATCTAACGGACTGCCATAACGCAGTGTGAGCCCAGCCTAAAAAAAGTTAAGAAAAAAAAATCACATCTCCTGTTTATCAAAATGCCTAAAGTAAAACAATCAATCTCTGAACTTCAGTTTAACAATTTTACATTTTTTTGCCAACCAAAAACAAAAACTTCTTTGTTTCAAAGCTGTAAAACATCCCCACTCCTGCTGAGAGAGATTAAGAAGTTTGTGAAGATGTAACATACTACTTTAATTCCTCCTCATTCTCAGCTTTTTGGAGGACTACCAAAAGTCTTTAAACTAAACTTCTGTTATTCTTAAGAAACAATGACTGGTTACAATGAATACTCTTGCAGGACATCTTGCAATGCAATTTTATTCATGATGAATTTCAGCAATTTTTGACCTCATTTTTCCTCTGAGAGCAATATCAACCATATTGATAAGATTTCATAGTTCCATTTCAGGCTTTCAACAAGGTTACGATGAGTGCTGTCTCAGCAGGATGCCGAGTCCTTGATTCATTCTTTTATAATACCACAGTTGTATTACTGTAATTTGATTTTGGCATGATTCCCAGACCATTCAATGTGTAAATTTCACTTTGCGCAATTTCGGATGCATAAGTGCAAGGAGTGTTATAAGAATGTGCCCAAGCAAATTATACCATAATACAAAACAACATTATGAAATAGCAAATTTAAATAATATATAAATGATCACTGTGTTTAATGCTCGTGCTAATTTTTGTAATATATTTTGTCAGTAAAATGTAACCTGCAATGACCTAATAAGTACAAAGGAAATTGAATCTAAATGTTTTTAGTAAATTATGGAGATATTTAAATTGTGTTTTATGCAACCGGCTTAATTTTTTAACTAAAATCCATTTTATCTATGGCTATCCAATCTCCAAATTGGGAAATGTTTTAAGATGTGGCTAAATTGTTATAGACTGGGTTCAACATGTCATATAATTATAAGCAAAATATACAATAACTTAAACTAAGTACAGTATCTAAAACTATTAATGCTGCACTTAGTGTAAATAAAAGTTTCAAGATGGGGATGGGAATGAACACTCTCCAACTGCTTCTCTAAAAGGGGTTGTCCACCTCTGTGGGCAATTTTTATCTTTTTTGCTTAACTTAAATGCATGTCTTTGCTTTTACAGGCTATTTGCACATTCAACCTTGATGTGGTCATTCACTGAAAGCTGCTCAGTTAAACCAGTTTACAGCCAGTAACAGTCATTGCAACACACAAACTATGCAAGGCAAATGGTGCAAAATGTTTAGTGAAACACAAATGAAAAAAAATATTATTTTTTTGCCAAAAATATGTGAATTTAAGCAGGGCTGCCACTAGGAATTTCGGGGCCCCATACTGGCAAAATTTTTGGGCCCATTTGAGACTCCGCCCAGGCTCCACCCCAAGTCCGATTCCACCCTTCGAACCTTCCATAGTCCCACCACCCATTCTTGAAAAAACTCAACTTCTCCACCACGTTCTCACCAAACAGATGTTAACAGTTTCCATCAAACACCAGATCACATTCATAAACTGTAGCTTTTGTTCTGGCCAAAAGAATTTTTAAGCCCCCACCACAACACGGTAGACTCTTTAAGCCAGGCCCTACTCTAACCTATTAAATATAATTATATTTTTTATGGAGTTTTCTTTAAGGGAATGAGTCACATAGAAATTTTTTAAATGACCTCTAATACCGCTTACAAGGGACAAATACCGTCACACCATGACCAGACCACATACTACCACCACATAGTGACCACATAATACCACATACAAGGTCATATACTGCCATACCATGACCGGACCACATATTACCACCATATAGCGACTGAATACTACAATACTGATTATTAATAAAAAAAACCAAAATACTAAGTGACATTATACACAGGAACTCTGTATATAGTGTCAGTGTACAGGTAATACAGTAATCACTGGTACATTATACACAGGGGTTCTGTATATAATGTCAGTGTACAGGTAATACAGTGATCACCAGTGAGATTATACACAGGACCTCTGTATACCGTGTCAGTGTACAGATAATATACTGATCACTGGTGACATTATACACAGGACCTCTGTTTACAGTGTCAGTGTACAGGTAATACAGGGTTCACCAGTGACATTATACATAGGAGCTCTGTATATAGTGTCAGTGCACAGGTAATACAGTGATCACCAGTGAGATTATACACAGGACCTCTGTATACAGTGTTAGTGTACAGAAAATATAGTGATCACTGGTCACATTATACACAGGACCTCTGTATATAGTATACAGTGTATAGTGTCAGTGTACAGGTAACACACTGACTCACCCGTGACGCCTCTAGCTGAAGTCCTTCATATTTGCTTTTCTTTTTCATGCAGCACAAACTGCCATCACTTCATCCAGCCAGGACTAGTCTCTGCATAAAATACATAGTTACCTAGAGCACGGCTTCCAGAGCACTTTCCGCATGTTTTACCTTTCTTTTACACTACACATCTGAATACAGACGTGCACCCACCATTAATATGTAATTGGTTATTAAGTAAACCACCTGTTATGAATGGGTCACCGAGGAGAAAAAAGCAAAACAAGCTAAGTCACAGAAAACCAGAGAGGTTGGTAACTATGCAGATTGCAGATCCCCGATCCTACCACACAACTAGCAGCAGCCGTGGAGCGTACCTACGATGTTCCTAGATGCTTCGTCACAGCCAGAGGACTAAATAAGCCTGAAGCATGAAAAGGGGAAAACTAACTGCCCCAGAGCAGACCCCAAAGGAATAGATAGCCCCCACACATGTATTGACGGTGAAACAAGATGAAGGCACAAACACAGGCAGGAAAATAGGCTGAGCAAACGATGGGGCCCAAACTAACTAGAGAGGAAAGGAAAGGAAAGACACTGTCTGCAACCTGCAAAAAACCCTACAAAAATAATGTCCAACACTTCTGATAGCAAAATTAACCCTGAAGTCACTAGACTTCTCCCACTATATCAGCTGTGATAAAACACTCCGGGATCGCCTTTGCTGGGGTCAAAGGTCACGTGCATTCAGCATGAAACTCAGGTGCAGAGCTGGGATTCGGGTGTAACTGACCCTGGGTCAGGTTTATTAACGGTGAAAGCATTGCAAAAGGAAATAAAACATAAAACAAATCCTTGCCTGTCCGGCACTAGCTAAACAATGGACAACCTAACTACCAACTGGCGGGCTTCTCCCGTCCAGCCAAACCACAGTTGCAGTGGGCACTGCTTCCACTCACGTGTGTCTCTCACACAGACAGGCTCTCTGTGTTCCCAGGCTGAGACACTCACACAACCACCTGGCATCCTTTTATATCCACCTCCCATTATTCATTAGCAAGCAGGTGTGATACTGACCAGACTAGGCCACATAGGAAAGGAATCTGGGCGAGATATACCTGCCCTCATCCACTATTCCCACATGATTCTCACATATTCCCCCCTTCTGCTCAGACCACTCCGGTCGAGCAATGACACCCGCCAAACAGTGCACTCGGGACAGGGCATCGGCATTTCCCATCTGTACCCCTGGGCGGTGCTCCACCGTAAAAGTGTAGGCCTGCAGGGCAAGGAACCACCGGGTCACCCGGCTATTCCGTTCCTTGTTCAAGTGCATCCACTTGAGAGGGGCATGGTCAGTGATCAGCCTGAACTTTCGGCCCACCAGGTAATATTTGAGGGCCTCTAGAGCCCACTTAATGGCTAGGCACTCTTTTTCTACGACTGCATACCTTTGCTCGTGTTTATTCAGCTTCCTGCTGAGATAGAGGACTGGGTGTTCCACTCCGTCCCTCACTTGTGAGAGTACGGCCCCGATACCGGTATCAGAGGCATCCGTTTGTACCACAAACTCACTGCGGAAGTCCGGAGTCACCAGTACGGGCTGAGAGCAAAGTGCCCGTTTTAGGCTATGGAAGGCTTCTTCAGCCGCTAAACTCCATTTAATCATGACGGAGTCTTTCCCTTTTGTAAGATCCGTCAGGGGGGTAGCGATGGCTGCAAAATTGGGTATGAACCGGCGATAATAACCGGCGATCCCCAGGAAGGCTTGCACCTGCTTCTTGTTGACAGGTTGTGGCCAGTCCTGAACCGCCTGAATCTTATCAACCTGGGGTTTAACAACACCCCTCCCAATTACATACCCCAAATACCGGGCTTCTTCTAGCCCGATGTGACATTTCTTGGGGTTCGCGGTTAGACCTGCCTCCCACAGGTCATCAATCACAGCTTGTACTTTCTGGAGATGAGTCTCCCAGTCCCAACTGTAAATGACAATGTCGTCCAAATAGGCCGAAGCGTACTGCCTATGTGGCCTCAGGACTCGATCCATCAGTCTCTGGAATGTCGCCGGTGCTCCGTGCAGTCCAAACGGCATATACACATACTGAAATAGACCTTCTGGGGTAGCAAATGCTGTCTTTTCTCTGGCAGCCTCCACCAGAGGGATCTGCCAATACCCCTTTGTTAGGTCTAGGGTCGTAATATACCGGGCTTTTCCTAACCGATCTATTAACTCGTCCACCCGGGGCATGGGGTAGGCATCAAATTTTGAGACCGCATTCAGTTTCCTGAAGTCATTGCAGAACCGGATGGTGCCGTCCGGTTTAGGAATTAGCACAATCGGGCTGGACCAAGCACTGTGCGATTCCTCAATGACACCTAACTCTAACATTGCCTTCACTTCTCAGGAAACTGCTTCACGGCGCGCTTCCGGGATTCGGTAAGGCTTTACGTGAACTGTGACACCAGGTTCCGTTACGATGTCATGTTTCATTAGCGTAGTCTGCCCGGGTTTTTCTGAGAAAAACTTTTGGTTGTGAAGTAGAAACTGCCTGACCTCAGTCTTTTGCCGCTCCGAGAGAGTCTCTGCAACCCGTACCTCCGGTACGGTATGCGAGCAGACAGGACAAGCCAGCTCCGCTGACAAGGCAGACCGATCCTTCCAGGGCTTTATCAGATTTACATGATAAATCTGTTCAGGTTTCCGTTTACCTGCCTGGTATACTTTGTAGTTTACTTCACCAACTCTTTCCTTGATCTCAAAGGGGCCCTGCCACTTTGCCAGGAACTTACTGTCCACCGTGGGGACCAGGATCAACACCCTATCTCCGGGTGCAAACGTACGGATCTTGGCGCCCCTATCATAGATTCTTTTTTGGGCTCCTGAGCCTGTATCATGTGTTCTTTGATGATAGGCATAACAGCCGCAATACGGTCCTGCATTTGTGTGACGTGATCTATCACTGTTTTAAACGGAGTGACCTGACCCTCCCAGGTTTCTTTTGCAACGTCTAACAGTCCGCGAGGACGTCGGGCGTACAATAACTCGAAAGGTGAGAATCCCGTGGAAGACTGGGGTACTTCCCTGATGGCAAAAAGCAAATACGGAAGTAAATAGTCCCAGTTCTTCCCATCCTTGTCTATCACCTTTCTCAGCATCTGCTTCAGAGTTTTATTGAACCGTTCGACCAACCCGTCTGTTTGAGGGTGATACGCGGATGTGCGTAACGGTTCGATTTGTAACAATCGGCAGAGCTCCTTCATTACCCTGGACATAAAGGGAGTCCCCTGGTCGGTGAGTATCTGTTTTGGCATACCGACCCGACTAAACACATGCACCAGTTCCTTGGCAATCGTCTTGGTGGCCGTGTTACGCAAAGGGATGGCCTCCGGGTAACGAGTGGCATAATCCAAGATGACCAGAATATGTTGGTGTCCACGTGCAGACCGTGGAAGGGGCCCAACTAAATCCATCCCAATCCTCTCAAACGGGACTTCAATAATAGGTAGGGGTACCAAAGGGCTTAGGTGCAGAGGCTTGGCAGTCAGGACAAGACTCACAATATACACGGATATCGTGATGCATGCCTGGCCAAACAAAACAGTGTAATATCCTTTCGGTGGTTTTCTGGACTCCCAGATGACCTCCCATCACATGTCCGTGGGCCAGGTCCAGCACCTGCCGCCGGTAGGGTTTTGGCACGACTAATAGTTGCACCGTATCTTCCCCCTTTTTCTCTATCTGATAGAGTAAATCATTCTGCAGAACCATGTAAGGATATGCCAGCCTAGAGCCAGGTTCTACGGGTACCCCATTTATCACTTTTACATTTGTCCTAGCCTGAGAAAGGGTAGGATCCTTTATTTGCTCGCTTTGGAAGTCATCTTTCTGAACTTCTAAATCCGGCAAACGGGGAGGTGGACGGCTGTCAGCCTCCTCCTCTTCCCCGGTCTCCTCCGTATCACCCGCCATGACTGAAAACGGGAACTGCAGGTCATTTCCCGCAGACTCTTCCCCCGAGTCTTCCGGGGAGACCTCTTCCCGGGGTTCGGGACCCACACGCTCCCTGGGAGAAGAATCATGTACACTACTACCCGAAGGCATCAACTGATTCTCCCACAATTGCCAGAAGTGGGGAAAATCCCGGCCCAGGATAACATCATGCAATAACGCCGGGACGAGTCCCACTTTATGTTGCACAGACCCATAGGAAGTTGTAATGCATATGACCGTGGTGAGGTACGAACAGGTGTCTCCATGCACACACGTTACAGAGAATTTGTCTGATGGTCCAGTCGGGACTGGCACCAGACTGGCCTTCACCAGAGTCACCACACTTCCCGAGTCTAACAATGCCACCACATTTTTGCCATCAACAGTTAACTCACACAAGTGTTTTTCCACATCCTTTTGACCGGCATTCACACTCACTACCCGTGCAACCATAGGCATGCGGTTTTTAAAGTCTGTGACGTCGCACTGCATGGGTTCAGTAGTGACCGGACAATTCGCAGCAATATGTCCCATCTCTTGGCAGCGGAAACACCTAACGGGCCCCTTGCTTAGACCATAGTTCATTACTCTCGGCCTCGCAGTGCGGGCAGTCCCGTTTTCCTCCCCCACTGTCTTAGGGATTTTTCCATCTCCCCTACTCCCTGGAACAGTCTTACCGATTCCACGTGGAGATGATGAAGAACGAGGTGGGGTAGCATCGTCTCGGAGTCCTTCCACCACGGAGTAACGTTCAACCAGATCCACCAGTTGATCTGCCGTCGTAGGATTTCCATGGCTTACCCACTTCCTCAGGGCTGGCGGTAGAGCTCTCAGGTACTTGTCCAGGACGACTCTCTGGATTATCTCTGGCGCTGTCAACACCTCGGGTTGTAGCCACTTCTTCGTCACGTGGATCAGGTCGAACATCTGTGACCGCGGTGGTTTATCCGGCTGATAAGTCCATTGATGCACTCTCTGTGCCCGGACAGCGGTCGTCACTCCCAGCCGGGCCAAGATCTCGGCTTTCAATTTGTCAAAGTCCTGCGCAGCTTCAGGTTCCAAGTCATAATACGCCTTTTGGGCCTCACCGGAAAGAAACGGGGCAATCAGGCCGGCCCATCGTGCCTTCGGCCATTTTTCTCGCACCGCCGTCCGTTCAAACGTGGTCAGGTATGCCTCGACGTCATCATCAGGCGTCATTTTCTGCCAGTACCGACTCACGTGAATCACTCTCGACTCGGCTTCCAGGTTAAGCTCAGGTAAGCTTGCCAAGCGCTGCGCCACCTGCTGGAGAAGCGAACGATCGGTAACTGTCATGTCCACCAACTCCTTCAGCTAGGCCATCATCACCCGATTAGCTTCTTGCTGGACGGCGGTGGACTGTACCAGCGCTTTCACCATGTCCTCCATGCTCATGCTTGCAACGTGATGCCCGCGTTCTCCACCACAATGTGATAAAACACTCCGGGATCGCCTTTGCTGGGGTCAAAGGTCACGTGCATTCAGCATGAAACTCAGGCGCAGAGCTGGGATTCGGGTGTAACTGACCCTGGGTCAGGTTTATTAACGGTGAAAGCAATACAAAAGGAAATAAAACATAAAACAAATCCTTGCCTGTCCAGCACTAACTAAACAATGGACAACCTAACTACCAACTGGCGGGCTTCTCCTGTCCAGCCAAACCACAGTTGCAGTGGTCACTGCTTCCACTCATGTGTGTCTCTCACAGACAGGCTCTCTGTGTTCCCAGGCTGAGACACTCACACAACCACCTGGCATCCTTTTATATCCACCTCCCATTATTCATTAGCAAGCAGGTGCGATACTGACCAGACTAGGCCACATAGGAAAGGAATCTGGGCGAGATATACCTGCCCTCATCCACTATTCCCACATGATTCTCACACAGCACTCTGAAATATTCTGAGACAGAGCAAAAAGAGACCAAACTAGTAAGGGACAAAAAGCAAATTGGCAAAATGCTGATAAATAAGAGTGGAAATTCAGCACAGCCCCCAGCTGAGGCTGGCTGACCACACCAAAAAACTGAATAGACCAACAAAATCAAGTGTGAACATTAGCAGAAAAACTTAGCTTTAGATGACTGGAACAGAGCTGAAAACCAAGAGCTGACAAGCCAGAAGGAATTACCAGCAACTGAATAGGGCGTCGGCTGTCTTAAATCCAATCTGAGACTCCTGAGGTCCAATCGTCATCCTCATTCTCAGGTGGCAGATCTCCACCGATCAAATCAGCCTCACTACCTCCTGTTACCACCAGAGGGAGTCTGGAAGGAGAACTCACAACTGGTGAACCAGAGAATGAACTCACAACAGTACCCCCCCTTGAGGAGGGGTCACAGAACACTCATCCACGCCACCAGGCCGATCAGGATTGGCCCGGTGAAAAGCACGAACCAATCTATTGGCATGAATATCAGAGGCAGAGACCCAAGAATTATCCTCCTGAGTCCTGACCATAACCCTTCCATTTGACCAAATACTGGAGTCTCCGTCTAACCAAACGAGAATCCAATATTTTCTCTACCTCATATTCCACATTGCCTTCAATGAACACAGGGTCAGGAGGTGCTGCCATAGGAACCACTGGCTCAACAAACCTCTTCAACAGAGATTTGTGAAATACGTTATGGATCTTGAATGTAACTGGAAGAGCCAATCCAAACGAAACAGGATTAAGAATTTCCAAAATCTTATAAGGACCAATAAATCTTGGCTTAAATTTAGGAGATGCAACCTTCATAGGAATATTCTTAGACGACATCCAAACCATATCACTCACTTTAAACCAGGGACCAATGGTCCTATGCCAGTTGGAAAATCGCTGGGCCTTTTCCTGAGAAAGTGACAACTTATCCACCACTTGGTCCCATATCTGCTGCATTCTCTTAACCACAGTGTCCACATCTGGGCAGGACGAAGATTCCACTTGTCCTGAAGACAATCGAGGATGAAACCCAAAATTACAGAAAAACGGAGACATCAAAGTGGCAGAACTAGCTCTATTGTTCAGTGCGAATTCGGCCAAGGGCAAAAATGAGACCCAATCATCCTGATCAGCAGATATAAAACATCTCAAATAAGACTCCAAGGTCTGGTTTGTTCTCTCAGTCTGTCCATTGGTCTGGGGATGAAACGCGGAGGAGAAGGATAACTGAATTCCCAGATTGGAACAAAAGGCTTTCCAGAATCTGGAAACAAACTGGACTCCTCTGTCGGACACAATGTTCTCAGGAATCCCATGTAACCGAACCACCTGTTGTAAAAACAAGGGCACCAACTCAGCGGAAGATGGCAACTTTGGGAGTGGTACAAGATGGACCATCTTTGAAAATCTTTCACAAATCACCCAGATAACAGTCATTCTCTGAGAGACAGGAAGATCAGAAATAATATCCATTGAGATATGGGTCCATGACCTCTTGGGCACCGGCAAGGGCATCAGCAACCCACTAGAACGAGAACAGGGTTTAGACCGAGAACAAGTCCCACAGGACTGTACAAAATTCCTGACGTCACGAGATAAGGCAGGCCACCAAAAGTACCGACTCACCAAATCTCTGGTACCTAAAATACCTGGATGACCAGCCAATGCGGAGCAATGAATTTCAGACATCACTCTCTTTCTCCACTGGTCAGGAACATACAATTTTCCCATAGGGCAACGCTCAGGTTTATCCTCCTGAAATTCCTGCAGGGCGCATCTCAAACCGGGCGAAATGGCAGAAAGAACTACCCCCTCACCTAGGATGGTAGTAGGCTCGGTCACACTAAGAGAATCGGCAAAGAAACTCCTAGAAAGGGCGTCTGCCTTATCATTCTTAGTGCCCGGAAGAAAAGAGACCACAAAATTAAAATGCGTGAAAAACAAGGCCAATCTAGCCTGTCTAGGATTCAAGCGCTTGGCCGACTCCAGATAAATCAAATTCTTGTGATCGGTGAGGACCACAACTTGATGTCTAGCTCCCTCCAACCAATGTCTCCACTCCTCAAATGCCCACTTCATGGCCAACAATTCCCGATTCCCCACGTCATAGTTGCGTTCAGATGGGGAGAACATTCGAGAAAAGAAGGCACAGGGATTCGTCTTAGAAGTCACGGGGTCTTTTTGGGACAAAACAGCTCCTGCACCAATCTCAGAAGCATCTACCTCCACCTGAAATGGAAGTGAGACATCAGGTTGCCGTAAAACTGGAGCTGAAGTAAATATCTGCTTAAGCTCCTGAAATGCTGAGATAGCCTCAGGAGACCAATTCAGCACATCAGTGCCCTTCTTGGTCAGATCAGTCAGTGGTTTGACAATACCAGAAAAATTACCTATAAATTTACGATAGAAATTAGCAAAACCCAAAAACTTCTGGAGGGCCTTCAAAGAAGTAGGCTGAACCCAATCATAAATGGACTGTACCTTGGCCGGGTCCATTTCAATAGTCGATGGAGATAAGATAAATCCCAAAAATGAAATCCTCTGTACACCAAAGAGACATTTTGATCCCTTAACAAACAGGGAATTCTCCCTCAAAATCCGGAACACAGTCCGGACGTGTTCCACATGGGAATCCCAATCACTAGAAAAAATCAAAATATCATCCAGATAGATGATCAAAAACTTATCCACAAAGTCACAGAAAATATCATTCATAAAGGACTGGAAGACAGAAGGCATCACCAGGTACTCAAAATGTCCCTCCGGAGTATTAAACGCCGCCTTCCATTCATCCCCGTGCTTGATGCGAATAAGATTATACGCCCCCCTGAGGTCAAACTTAGTAAACCAGCAGGAACTCTTAACTCTGGAGAATTAATCAGACATCAGAGGTAACGGGTACTGATATTTAACCGTCATCTTGTTAAGGGAACGATAAGCAATAAACGGTCTTAATGAACCATCTTTCTTGGCCACAAAAAAAACAGCACCTAAAGGTGACGAGGATGTTCTAATATGACCCTTCTCCAATGACTCCTTAATATAGGATCACATAGCATCATGTTCGGGTACTGATAAGTTGAAAAGCCGACCCTTGGGAAATTTACACCCAGGCATCAACTCAATTGCACAGTTATAACTCCTATGAGGAGGCAAAGACGTAGACTTGCTCTCACTAAATACATCAGAAAAATCAGCTAGATAATCAGGAATATCATGAGACTGAGGAGAGGTGGAGAAAACAGGAGTGTCCCTAAAAACACACTGACAACCCCAATTCACCACAGACCCAGATTTCAAATCCAAAACTGGATTATGAGTTTGCAACCAAGGAAAACCCAGAACAATAGTATCATGCAAATTATGCAGCACCAAAAATTTACAATTTTCTTGGTGGTCTGGGGCAACTCGCATTGTCACCTGGGTCCAAAACTGAGGATTATTCTCCGCCAAAGGAGTAGCATCAATACCCCTCAAAGGAATAGGCATCCGCAGAGGCGTCATGGAAAAACCACAACGTTTAGCAAAGTCCAAATCCATCAGATTCAACGCTGCTCCTGAATCCACAAAAGCCTTCGTGGAAAACGTTGATAAGGTGCAGATCAGAGTAATTGCCAAAAGAAACTTAGGTTGTACACTGCCCACAGCACATGTGTGTGCAAAACGTTTCTCTCATTTTGGGCAGACAGAAATAATTTGAAAGGCGTCTCCACAGAAAAAACACAGCTTATTATGCCTTCTAAACTCCTGACGTTGTGCCCTAGACAAAACCCCATCACATTGTATAGGTTCAGACATTTGTTCAAAAGGTGGCAGTGCCTCCCATGTAGTTTTTCGTTCATGTAAACGCCGATCAACTTGAAGGGCTAATGACATAGAATCATCCAGAACAGAGGGAACAGGAAATCCCACCATAACATCTTTTACAGTCTCTGATAAACCCTTCCGAAAGAGAGCTGCCAATGCACTATCATTCCATGTAGTAAGGACCGCCCACTTTTGGAATTTTTGACAGTATAACTCTGCAGAATCCTGACCCTGGTTTAATGCCAACAGGGTTCTCTCAGCTTGATCAACAGCATTAGGTTCATCATATAACAACCCCAAAGCTTGAAAAAATGCATCCACATTAGTCAGAATAGGATTTTCAGGTGTCAGAGAAAAAGCCCAATCCTGGGGATCGCCGCGCAGCAAGGAGATGACAATTTTAACCTGCTGCACAGAGCTCCCCGATGAGTTAGGCTTCGAGGCCAGAAATAATTTACAATTATTCTTAAAATTCAGAAATTTAGACCGATCCCCAGAAAACACATCAGGAGTAGGGATCTTAGGTTCAGCAGCATGTGACTGAATGAGGTAGGTGGAAATTCCCTGCACTTCAGCAGCCAGCTGCTCCACACGATCAGACAATTGCTTAATCTCCATTAGGAAAAAGAAAAAAAAATCCTCCTACGGCCCCAGAGAAAAAAGAGGAAAAAATATTAAAAAAAAAAAAATTCTGACACTTTTTTTTTTAACAACTTTTTCCTGCTTTTGTGTACCCTAAAATATGCGGTATGGCTGGTGATTCTGTTATGAATGGGTCACCGAGGAGAAAAAAGCAAAACAAGCTAAGTCACAGAAAACCAGAGTGGTTGGTAACTATGCAGATTGCAGATCCCCGATCTTACCACACAACTAGCAGCAGCCGTGGAGCGTACCGACGATGTTCCTAGACGCTTCGTCACAGCCGGAGGACTAAATAAGCCTGAAGCATGACAAGGGGAAAACTAACTGCCCCAGAGCAGACCCCAAAGGAATAGATAGCCCCCACACATGTATTGACGGTGAAACAAGATTAAGGCACAAACACAGGCAGGAAAATAGGCTGAGCAAACGATGGGGCCCAAACTAACTAGAGAGGAAAGGAAAGGAAAGACATGGTCTGCAACCTGCAAAGAACCCTACAAAAATAATGTCCAACACTTCTGATAGCAAAATTAACCCTGAAGTCACTAGACTTCTCCCACTATATCAGCACTCAGAAATATTCTGAGACAGAGCAAAAAGAGACCAAACTAGTAAGGGACAAAAAGCAAATTGGCAAAATGCTGATAAATAAGAGTGGAAATTCAGCACAGCCCCCAGCCCAGGCTGGCTGACCACACCAAAAAACTGAATAGACCAACAAAATCAAGTGTGAACATTAGCAGAAAAACTTAGCTTTAGATGACTGGAACAGAGCTGAAAACCAAGAGCTGACAAGCCAGAAGGAATCACCAGCAACTGAATAGGGCGTTGGCTGTCTTAAATCCAATCTGAGACTCCTGAGGTCCAATCGTCATCCTCATTCTCAGGTGGCAGATCTCCACCGATCAAATCAGCCTCACTACCTCCTGTTACCACCAGAGGGAGTCTGGAAGGAGAACTCACAACTGGTGAACCAGAGAATGAACTCACAACACCTACCATTCCAAAAATAAATTATAATCTGCCACTGTGCCACAAATAACTAAACATAGCCACTTTCCCCACCTAATAAATATATAAATTAATTAGCACCAGTACTTTTTCCCCAATTCAATACTAGTCACTGTATACTCAACGCCTCCACTATGTACCTCCCCCTCCCTCAATTCATTATATTTACATGCCCCTTCCTCCCCAATTCATTGTCATGTTTTCTCTCTTTCCCAGCCTTTATTCATTATCAATAGCTCTCTCCACACATTCAATATATCATTTACTCCCCCACTCTCAAAACTCATTATTTGCTCTACCCCAGATCATTTGCTCTCCCCACCTTCAATTCAATTGATATCCCCCTCACTCACTCTTAATTAATCATTTGCAGTCTCCTGTCTCCTCCCCCCACTTCATCATGTGCAGTCCCCTTCCCTCCCACTTCATCATATGCAGTCCCCTTCCCACCACTTCATCATGTGCAGTCCTCTTCCCCACTTCATCATGTGCAGTCCCCTTCCTTCCCACTTCATCACGTGCAGTCTCCTTTCCCCCCCATTTAATCATGTGCAGTCCCCTTTCCCCCATCTGTGAGCACAACCCCCATCTGTGGACGTCGGGCACTCAGACCATCCTCATGGAGTTGGTTTCTAACCGTTTGTGCAGACACAGGCACATTTGTGGCTTGCTGGAGGTAATTTTGCAGGGCTCTGGCAGTGCTCCTCCTGTTCCTTCTTGCACAAAGGCTGAGGTAACGGTACTGCTGCTGGGTTGTTGCCCTCTCATGGCCCCTCCACGTCTCCTGGTGTACTGGCCTGTCTCCTGGTAGCGCCTCCAGCCTCTGGACACTACGCTGACAGACACAGCAAACCTTCTTACCACAGCTCACACTGATGTGCCATCCTGGATGAGCTGCACTACGCGAGCCACTTGTGTGGGTTGTAGAGTCCGTCTCATGCTACCATGAGTGTGAAAGCACAACCAGCATTCAAAAGTGACCAAAACATCCACCAGAAAGCATTGGTACTGAGATGTGGTCTGTGGTCCCCACCTGCAGAACCACTCCTTTATTGAGGGTGTCTTGCTAATTGCCAATAATTTCCATCTGTTGTCTATTCCATTTGTACAAAAGCATGTGAAGTTGATTGTTAATCAGTGTTGCTTCCTTAGTGGACAGTTTGATTTCACAGAAGTTTGATTTACTCTGTCTCTGTCCTGGGCCCTGTATTGTTCAACATCTTTATCAACGATTTAGATGAAGGAATTGAGGGTAAACTGATTAAATTTGCTGATGACACAAAGCTAGGAGGGATAGCTAATACTAGAGAAGAGAGAGAGAGGATTCAAAAAGATTTAAATAAACTGGAGAAGTGGGCAGTAACTAACAGAATGGTTTTTAACAGGGAGAAATGCAAAGTACTACATCTGGGCAATAAAAATGAAAAAAGCATATATAGAATGGGAGGAATAGGGCTAAGTGACAGCACATGTGAAAAAGACTTGGGTATACTAATAGATCACAGACTGAATATGAGTCAACAGTGTGATGCAGCAGCAAAAAAGGCAAATGCAGTTCTAGGATGTATTAACAGAAGCATACAGTCTAGATCACGTGAAGTCATTATTTCCCTCTACTCCTCTTTGGTCAGACCTCATCTGGAATATTGTGTCCAGTTTTGGGCACCACATTTTAAAAAAGACATCAACAAACTGGAGCAAGTTCAGAAAAGAGCGACCAGAATGGTGACCGGTCTGCAAACCCTGTCTTATGAGGAAAGGTTGCAGGATTTGGGAATGTTTAGTTTGCAAAAGAGAAGACTGAGAGGAGACTTAATTGCTGTCTACAAATATCTAAAGGGCTGTCACATTGTAGAAGGATCAACTTTATTCTCATTTGCACAAGGAAAGACTAGAAGCAATGGGATGAAACTGAATGGGAGGAGACACAGATTAGATATTAGAAAAAACTTTTTGACAGTTAGAGTGATCAATGAGTGGAACAGGCTGCCACGAGAAGTGGTGAGTTCTCCTTCAATGGAAGTCTTCAAACAGAGGCTGGACAGACATCTGACTGGGATGATTTAGCGAATCCTGCTTTGAGCAGGGGGTTGGACCAGATGGCCCAGGAGGTCCCTTCCAACTCTACGATTCTATGATTCTATGATTCTATGATTCTATACTTGGAGTTATATTCTGTTGTTTAAGTGCTCCCTTTATTTTTTTGAGCAGTGTATAGATGTATATATTTATTTATATACCGTATATACTTGAGTATAAGCCAGCCCAAGTATAACCCGAGGCACCTAATTTTACCTAAAAAAGACTGGGAATGCTTATTGACTTGAGTATAAGCCTGGTATGCATTGTATCCTTATCCCCATGCTGCTATGCATGGGCTCCTCATCCCTATCGTGGTATGCATGGCTCCTCATCCCTATCCTTGCATGCATGGCTCCTCATCCCTATCCTTGTATGCATGTGATATTATGTAACACTCCAAAAAAGCATTACCAAAATTAGCTGGATTACAGTTCTCAACCATAAACTATTCTGTGGTCTGGGGGACATTTCCTGTGATCTATGAAACTGAAAAAAAAAAGCATTCAAACATTTAGTAGTCTTAAATTTCTCAGCCAAACAGTTTCAAGTGTTCTGTGGCACATTTCTTTGATATATAACACTCCAAAAAAGCGTTTCAAAAATTTTGCTGGGTTACATTTCTCACCCATACTGTATTATGTGCTTTGTGGTACATATCTCTGGCATATACAGCAGTGTTTGTAATAATAGCAGTCCAATATGACTAACCAGATTAATCACTGTTTTTGGTACATCTATAATATAACACTGGGAGCGTTACTCTGTCCGAAGCCTTTATAGACTGCGCAAGCACGACGCGCCTGCACATCTGGCTCCAGACTGAATAAGGCACCCAGCATTTGGCGCCTGAGATGGCGGTACGCGTAGACACTGAATGCATACCGCGATCTCCGGCGCCATACTTTCATACTTACCTGTCCGGAAGGAGCGTTGCCGTGGTGCTTCTCTTCTCGCCAGAGACTGAGGCAGGAGTTCATTGTCAGAATCACACATGCGCATAGTGCTATCCGGCACCATTTTATTGAAGACACATTTGCAGTGTGTCTTCAGCAATATGGCGCTGGACAGCATGGTGTGGGCATGCACGTACTCCGGCTCTGCACTCCTCCCCCAGCCTCCGGCAGAACGGGACAGCGCTGGAGCACAGGGAAGAAAGGTGAGTATAATTTTTTTTGTATGTGTGCAGTTTAATAGGGGTGAGGGGGACCATGCCTATCAGGAAAGGGGGGTGAGGGGTAGCATGCATACCAGGATAGTGGGGTGAGAGGTAGCATGCATACCAGGATAGGGGGGTGAGGTGTAGCATGCATACCAGGATAAGGGGGTGAGGGGACCATGCACACCAAGATTGGGGGGTGAGGGGACCATACATACCAGAATAGGGATGAGGGGGTCATGCATACCATTATAGGGATGAGGGGGCCATGCATAGCAGGATAGGGATGAAGGGGTACCATGCATAGCAGGATAGGGACGAGGAGGCCATGCATACCATTATAGGGATGAGGGGGCCATACATAGCAAGAAAGGGATGAAGGGGTGCCAAGCATACCAGGATAGGAGGGGGGCAGCACATACCAGGATGGGAGACCATATACCAATAAAAATGCTCACCAACCAGGTGTAGAACGGGTTCATAGCTAGTACATTAAATTACTACATGTCAAACAATTTTCCAGTTGGTGCAGTAGATTCTAAGAAAACCAACAGTCTCAGCCTTAATGATCTGCATGTTTTTGAGTCTGTATATTAGAATAATTAATTGAAAGGGGGGTGTTCAAAATAATAGCAATGTGGAGTTCAGTTAGTGAGGTCAATTATTCTGTGAAGAAACAGGTGTGAATCAGGTGGATTATTTATGAGTGAAGCTATGACTAGGGATGAGCAAGTACTGAAGTATTCGGACTCGCTACACTCGTACCGAGTATACCCTAATACTCGGGTATTCGGTACGAATAGCGAGTCCGATGACAGTCAATGGAAAATGCGAATAATTGTCTGCTGGACCCTTCAAAAAGGTCTGGGGGCTGAGGAAAACGCTAAAAAATGTGTAAATGTTAAAAAATGTATGCTGTAAACAAATGTATATAACATGGGGGCACCTGGTCAGGAGCTGCACGATTGTTTTTACACCACTGCTTCACTAGAATGTACAAACACTATTTTAAGTCCTTTGGTTTTTTGCCGGAAGAGCAGGACTTGTACGCCACTTACGCAGTGCCAGTGATATATCAGAAGAAGTACCGTAAGAGCGAGTGATGATGGAGGCAATCTACTGATACCTAAGTCTGTAAGTGGTGTAAGGAGAGCAATCTGCCTTAGGGGCTATGTTATGGTTAACGCAGGAAGAAGCCACCCATCATCATCATCATCATCTTCATCACAAGGGATTCACAATTATAAAGCTTGGACTATTGTCCATGTGCCACTGCCCAATTTGTAGGCATAGATTTAGTGTCTTCCAAACATTAGCCCTAGGGGCTGTATCACGGTTGATGAAGGAAGCAAGGCACGTCTGAAGGGCCTAACAATTATGATAAAGCCAGGACTACTAGCATAGAGGTGGCCGTGCCCAGTGTCCAGGCATAGCCATAGTGTCTCCAAAAATTAGCCCAAGGGGCTGTATCATGGTTGAAGAAGGAAGCAAGGCACGTCTGAAGGGCCAAACAATTATGATGAAGCTAGGAGTCAGACTACTAGCATAGAGGTGGCCATGCCCAGTGTCCAGGCATAGCAATAGTGTCTCCATAAATTAGTCCATGGGGCTGTATCATAGTTCATGAAGGAAGCAAGACAGGTCTGAAGGGCCAAACAATTATGATGAAGCTAGGAGTTGGACTACTAGCATAGAGGTGGCCGTGCCCAGTGTCCAGGCATAGCAATAGTGTTTCCAAAAATTAGCCCAAGGGGCATGAAAGCATGGTTGATGAAGGAAGAAGGGTCTCATTCTCATCACAAGTGCCTCCGATAGGAAATATTAATTAACGTAACATTGTTTTTAGCTTATTGACCATGAGGTACATGTGTCAGAAGCAGGTTTTGAAAACATGTGCAAGAAGAAGAAAAGGGGCTTGTATGGGAAGGTAATGGGATGGATGTGATCACAAATTTAAAAAAAAACATGTTGGGTGACTTTAGGTTGGGATACTGTCATCTGGAGGGCTTAAATACTGTTGCGAAATCCAGTCCTTATTAAATTTTATCAGAGTCAGCCTGTCTGCATTCTCTGTAGTCAACCGTGTGCGTGTATCTGTGATGATTGCCCCAGCGGCACTGAAAACACGCTCTGACATCACACTAGCAGCAGGGCAGGCCAGCACCTCCAAGGCATAGAAGGAGAGGTCGGGCCAACTATGCCGCTTGGATAGCCAGTAATTAAACGGTACAGAAGCGTCAGGAAGGACGCAGGTATGGTCACTTAGATAGTCGTCGACCATCTTGTTCAATTTCTCCCTCCTTGACATTGCTACTGTTGCAGCTAGTCCTTGGTGATGAGCTGGTTTATTGAAGATGGCCCAGTTTGTGGATATTTTACCACCACCCCTTTTGGACCTGCTTTGCGTATCTCTCTCCATTAATGCATGCTGTTGCACAGAGCTGGTATCTCTGCTAGCAGAGGTGTCTGAGGGTGCTGTTGCCATCAAATTATCGACAACGGCCTTCTTGAAGGATTCCATTGTGAAACCCCTTGGTGATTGCAACAGTAGTGAAGGAAATTTGTCCTTGTACCGTGGGTCTAGAAAGGTGGCCAACCAGTATAGGTTGCTATTGAAAATGTGGATTACGTGAGGGTCTTGGCACAGACAGTCAGATATGAAGTGTGCCATGTGTGTCAAGCAGCATAGAGGCAAATTTTCTGTGACCCCTGAAGGAGGAACAATACCCATCCTCTTCTCACACTGACTCTCCTCCTCCACCTCCTCCTCATCAGCCCACCCATGCTGGACAGACATGAAGCTGGGGTTTGGATTCCCCTCTGTAGCATGACGTGTCCCCTCGGTACCACTGAAAAAGAAGTCCTCTCCCTCCTCATTTTCATCACCCTCTTCATCCCCCAATGTTACCTGATGATATTGGCTGGGCTGGAAGGGATCACCCATTGTGAAATCTTGCTCCATACCCAGCTGTTGGGCATGCAAAGATTCCATTTTTTGATTCTGCAGCGATTTTCTAAGCAGACATAGCATAGGGATGGTTACGCTGATAATAGCCTGACCACCGCTCACAAGCTTGGTGCAGTACTCAATGTTATCAAGCACCTCACAAATATCAGCGATCCACACCCACTCGACAGTTGTTATGTGTCTTGGCTGAGTCTCAGTGTGATGGGCATATTTAAGCTGGTATTCAGAAAGTGCCCTCTGCTGCTCACTTACCTTTGCCAACATATGATATGTTGAGTTCCACCGGTGGCAGAAATGGGCGCAAATACGGCGCACCTACTCAAGTAGGTACGGCAAGTCAGGGTATGTTTTTATAAATTTCTGCACCACCAGGTTCAGCACGTGAGCCATGCATGGCACATGTACCAGCTTCCCGAGCTTTAAGGCCGCCACCAGGTTACGCCCATTGTCGCAGACAACCAGACCAGGTTGGAGTTGCAGTGGGGAGAGTCACTGATCGGTCTGTTGTTTTATTCCTTGCCAAAGCACTGCTGCAGTGTGTGGAGTATTACTTAAGCAGATCAGCTTCAGCAGAGCGTTTTGCCGCTTTGCCGATGTGCTGCTGCACAGCTCCCAACTTGGGAGTGATGTGGAGGGTAATTCAGCATAGGATGATGAGACGGAGGAGGAGGAAGAGGGGAGACTGGACGTATATGATGAGGCGGAAACCCTGATTGAGGTTGGGCCCGCTATTCGTGGTGTGGGTAGGATATGTGTTGATGGTCCAGTTTGAGACTTTGTCCCACCCTCCACCAGGTTCAGCCAGTGTGCCGTGACAGAGATGTATCGTCCCTGGCCACAAGTACTTGTCCACGTGTCTGTTGTAAGATAGACTTTCCCGGTTACGGCGTTAGTGAGAGCATACTTTAGATCGTTTAAGACATGTTGGTGTAACGCGGGGACAGCACAGCGGGAAAAATAGCGCCGACTGGGAACTGAGTATCGTGGGGCAGCTACAGCCAAAAGATCACGGAAAGACTGTGTCCCCACAAACCTAAACGGCAACATCTCCATGGCTAGCAACTTGGCAATGTGAGCGTTCAGTATTTGTGCTTGTGGGTGGGTGGCTTGGTGTTTACGCCTCGTTTCATACATCTGGGGCATGGACAATTGGACGCTTTCCTGGGACAAACAAGTGGATGAGCTTGTTGTGGCCTGTGTCTGTGCAACCGCAGCTTGTGAGCAAAGTGATATGATGATCACCTGCTTCCTGCCCAGCAGATTGGTGAGGCCGTATCACAGGCGACATGGCAGTGGTTTCACCCGCAGTCGCAGACACTGATTTGGTACCCTGTTGTCCAGCCCACCGACTAGGGTGCTTGGCTGCCATGTGTTTCCGCATATTGGTAGTGCTTTGATTGCCTTTGCCCTGGCCTCTGCTCAGCTTCCTATGGCAGATCCTACAGATGGCAACATTTGGTTCAGAAGGACTATCGGAAAAAAATTTCCACAGACAGCGGCTGAACGCACCCTTGCCTTGACTTGGGGCACAGAGGAATGGCTCTTGGCAACAGTTGACACACTTCGCACTCTGCTCAAACCAGTAGCCCTTGGTGCCTTTGTTAGTGCTATGTATCCACCTTCAAACTCTGTGCTGCTGTGCTGGCTATGCGTGCCAATGGCCCAGGTCAGATCGGTGGTCTCATCATCGACCACCTCGTCGTCCATGTCATCCTCCTTCCGTGTTGATATTGGCGATTGGACAGATGGCAACTGTGTATCATCACCATCAGCCTCCACCTCTTCACCCGGTATATCACGTGGATGAAAGTGGCTTTCTTCTGGATGTGGGTTTTCAAATATTTGGCCATCTTCAACAGACGATAACCCCTCACGTTCCTCTTCAATGTCGCACGGTGAGAGGCCAGGGGCAACAAAAGAAAATGGACCAAAGAGATCCTCGGAGTGACCAAGGTTGGTGCCAAATGTTTCCTGTGACTCCTGACTGGGTGATGAACTAGGAACAGGTTGAGAAAAGGATGACCTAGCTTTGTCTGTACGGACAGTAGACTGTTTTGTCATGGATGATTGGGTGCTGCTAGAACATTTCGTGGAGGCCTTGTCAGCCATCCAAGTCAGTATCTGCTCTTGTTCTTCTGGCTTCCAGCCCCGTTTATGTTCCAGACCGGGAAATTTCACCAGGAAACTGGATGCATCTTCAATCTCGCAGACTCTGTGCCTTGTTGGGCACCAACGATCCCACGTCCACGTCCCTGTCCCTTCACAACAGCCTTTTTAGGAATTTTGAATTTTTCTGCCATATTTGCAGATGTTCAGATGCAGATATTGGGGAAAAAGGAGCAGTTAGTGCTTTGTGGAAGGTAGCACTACAGCCTAGTACTGCTTTGTATTTTACAAACAGCACCGCAGCAGCAGAAAAAAATTGCCCTGAGGTTTAAGGTGAGACTACGCACCCCAGGAACCACACAAGACAGCGGTGCTGCCACTAAAAAATTGCCCTGAGGTTTAAGGCAAGAATACGCACCACAGACACCACACAAGACAGTGGAGATGCCTGCGTGTCAGTTGTGCAGTACCGTGCGTACATACTATTTGCTGTTATTATGTGAACACAGCACGGCAGCAGCACAAAAAACTGCCCTGAGGTTTAAGGCAAGAATACGCAGCCCAGACATCACACAAGACAGTGGTGCTGCCTGTGTGTTAGTTGTGCAGTACCGTGCGTGCATACTATTTGCTGTTATTATGTGAACGCAGCATGGCAGCAGCACAAAAAAACTGCCCTGAGGTTTAAGGTAAGAATACGCACCCCAGACACCACACAAGACAGCGGTGCTGGCTGCGTGTCAGTTGTGCAGTACCATGCGAGCTATTCACTGTGAACGCAGCACGGCTGCAGCACAAAAAAACTGCCCTGAGGTTTAAGGCAAGAATACGCACCCCAGACACTACACAAGACAGCGGTGCTGGCTGCATGCCAGTTGTGTAGTACCGTGCGTGCTATTCGCTGTGAATGCAGCACAGCAGCAGCACAAAAAACCTGCCCTGCAGGGGTAAAAATGTGACCTAAAAAAAAGCTGGGAAGACGGTCACTGCTCGGTCCCTGACCTTAAACATTCAGCTCTGAAAAGAGCTTTTGGGTTTCACAGAAGATTTCTGGCTGATTTGAACCAAAAAACACAACTCTCACCTAGCAGCTGCTCACACTCTCCCTACACTAGCTGTGGTGTTCTGCATACAATGTGCAGAAAATGGCGGCGGCGGCAGGCAGTGCTTAGTGACAGGCTATGATTGATGACTCATAGGAAGCTGGATGGCCAGCCAATCATAGTAATGGCGTCCACAACCAAGAAGGGTGTGGCATTACTGTGATTGGCAACTGCTGGGTGGGAGAACCAAAATAGCGAGGCGAGTAGTGAAATCCTCGCTTTGGCTCGAGTACCGCATTACTCGCCGAGTACCGAATACCCACGAATATGCTCACTCACCCCTAGCTATGACATGTAGTAGATGCATTTCTCTATAAAAGTCTGAGAAATATGGGTCATTTGAGGCATTGTTCAGAAGAACAGCGTACTTTGATTAAAAAGTTGATTGGAGAGTGTAAAACTTAGAAAGAAGTGCAGATAATGATAGGTTGTTTGGCTGAAATGATTTCCAATGCTTTAACATTGGAAAGCCAAAGCGAGACATGGGAGAAAGACTACCATTCAAATGGATACAAGAATAGCTACATTAGAATGGCAAAGGCTCAGCCAATGATCATATCCAGGATGATCAAAGGCAGTCTCAAGTTACCTGTGAGTACTGTCACAGTTAGAAGATGCCTGTGTGAAGCTAATCTCTTAGCAAGAGTCCCCACAAAGTCCCACTGTTATAAAAAAAGACGTTCTAAAGTAGATACAAGTTACGAAAGAACACATTAACTGGCTTAAAGAGAAATGGAGCAACATTTTGTGGACTGATGAAAGCTCTTTTTGCGTCCATGGGCTGAAGACAGATCATCAGACGATCCCCAATATGTGCATTCAAGCTACAGTACACTCTGAAGACAGTGAAGCATAGAGGTGCAGGCAGCATGACATGGACATGTTTCTCTTACTATGGTCCCGTACCTATTTATCGCATACCAGGGATCATGGACCAGTTTCCATATATTAAAATACTTGAAGAGGTCATGATGCCTTACGCTGAAGAGGATATTCCCTTAAAATGAGTGTTTCAACATGACAACGACCCTAAACACCCCAATAAATGAGAAAAATCTAGGGTCCAGTCCAACATAATTGAGGTTATGGAGTGGCCAGCCCAATCCCCTGACCTTTATCCGATAGAACACTTGCAGGAGGACATCAAAAATGCCATTTCTGAGGCAAAGCCAACAAATGCCAAATTGTGGGATGTAGTCAAAGCATCCTGTGCTGGAATAACAGTTGACAGGTGCCAGAAGTTCTAGGTTATTGATTCACAGGAATGCTTAATCGTCATAAAAATAGTACATATTGTGAGTTAGTGAGTTAGTAAAGACAAATGCAGACAACTAACATCATACAGACATCCAAATAGAAAATGACGACAGTGCCTCAAAAGTTGGTGAAAAATTCTTTCTGTTTCTTTATTCTGCCATCTGTGATGACGTTTCGATCTTACATGATCTTTTTCAAGCTTTCTTCTGTTACTAATGTCATACAGTATGGGAGATCACATATTGAAATTGCTTGGAGCTAATCGTCTTTGCTATACAGGCCTTATCTGTTAGGAACGGCGGAACGCACTAAATAAAAATAAATAATAAAGTGCATTCGCGGCTCGGGGTCCACCGTGCAGTAGATGTTACACCGCTGCTAGGTAATGACAGACGAGCAATATGACGGTATAATGCGCACGGGTTATACTTCACCCGAAGTGCGCAAAGCGGGCTCTGTTCACACACAGAGGCGCCGCAACATAAACACACAAAAACGCTGAGCCTGTTAGTGTCACTGACCACAGGGAAATGCACACACGGTATCTGGTCACAGGAGCAGGACCCAAGGCAGAGGAGCTGCGTCCGTCTGGACCTACCGTGTGTGCGGCGTCGCTACTGCAGACGCCAAGGAGGGCTGCAACTGTAGCGCGGCGTAGGACACTGCCGCTAGACGATAAAGCTAGTACGCAATGTCGGACGCTAGCAACTGTGGATGATGTAGTAGTGGCGCGCTGGCGCTGACTCTAAGCTTAGTCCCTGTCCACGTAATATCAGAGGGAAGGGGTTTCAAATGAGTCATTCACCAGAATCAGACATTCATCATCATACACACAGTAGCAACTAGAGACTATACTAGCGCATGGCGGAACGGCCATGTGCGCTTTTTATAGCAACCGGGACCTTCCGGAAGCTTCCAGATCTCCGAGATGGACCAATGAGATCTGGAGCAGCACCTGAGGCAAGGTCGCCAGGTTTGAAAAGGGACGCATGGGAGACAATGGGGGCAGAAAAATTGCCAGGAGCAGAAGCTAAAGTGGAACGCCGCAGTGTGTTGGCTGGCATCTCCACTCTCTGTTTAAGGAAGCTATTCCGAGCACAAAAGGCGCAGGCCCGAATATACTTTTTAACGTCCCGAGCCCTGTGCGGCCACCAATATGACCCTGCCAGGAGTTCTGTGCTCTGCATGTAGCCACAGTGACCACCCCTCTTGGAGGCGTGGGCCCATGCGAGAACCCTCAGCCGAAGGCGGGGAGGGACAAAGGTCTTGCCCGGCGGCACCGAGTTTGGCCATTGTGGGGCACTGTTGTCCTGAGAAACAGTGTGTTGACAATGGTAACCGCAAATGGAGTTTGATGCCGGACGCACCTCGAGAACGGCGCGAGACACCTCCATGGGCTCTGGGAGTGGAGTCTCTGGCTCGGGTGGTTCCAGAGGCTCAAAAAAGTTGAGAGCCGAGGTAACCTCCTGTTTAGTTTGAGCACGCACCAGACCGTGCTCCGAAAAACAGCGATCAATGCGGGTGAAAATGGCAATCAGCTCTTCCAAACTTGCAGGAAGCTCTCTGGTAGAGAGAGCATCCTTAACATGCTCCTCCAAACCTCTCCAAAACACAGGGATGAGGGCTTAGTCAGACCACTCCAGCTCGGAAGCCAGTGTCCAAAAACAAACGGCATACTGACTAACCGAGAGAGATCCCTGAGTCAAAACAAGTAGCTAAAGAGAGGTGTCGTGCATGACCCGTGGTCCCAGGAAAACCTGCTTAATAGCTGTTAAAAACCGAGCAGCGGTCCGAACCTCTGGGTCACCACGCTCCCATAGTGGCATAGCCCACTCCAATGCCTTGCCCGACAGAAGGGAAACAATAAACCCCACCTTGGCCCGTTCCGTAGGGAATCGTGCAGCCAGTAACTCCAGCTGGATAGAGCACTGGCTGACGAAACCCCTACAGGAGGCGCCATCGCCAGAAAATTTATCGGGCAATGGGAGGCGGGTAACTGTTGGCGCGTGGGAGGACGTGGACATACATGAAACCGCGTCTCCGATTGCCTGTACAGCAGCTTCAGTGGATTTCGGAGCTGAGATAGCACTCTCAAGAGTAGCCAACCGGCCCTCCAGCTGCCGAATATACTGTAAGAGTTGCTGCTGTTCTGCCATCACTAGCCAGACCCTGGCGCTAGTATAATGTTAGGAATGGTGGAACGCACTAAATAAAGATAAATAATAAAGTGCGTTTGCCGCTCAGGGTCCTCCATGCAGTAGATGTTACACCGTTGCTAAGTAATGACAGACGAGCAATATGACGGTATAATGCGCACGGGTTATACTTCACCCGAAGTGCGCAAAGCGGGCTCTGTTCACACACAGAGGCACCGCAACATAAACATACAAAAACGCTGAGCCTGTTAGTGTCACAGACCACAGGGAAATGCATACACGGTATCTGGTCACAGGAGCAGGACCCAAGGCAGATTAGCTGCGTCCGTCTAGACCTACCGTGTGTGTGCGTCGCTACTGCAGACGCCAAGGAGGGCTGCAACTGCAGCGCGGCGTAGGACACTGCCGTTAGACGATAAAGCTAGTACGCAAGCGCAATGTCGGATGCTAGCAACTGTGGATGATGTAGTAGTGGTGTGCTGGCGCTGACTCTAAGCTTAGTCCCTGTCCACATACATAATATCAGAGGGAAGGGGTTTCAAATGAGTCATTCACCAGAATCATACATTCATCATCATACACACAGTAGCAACTAGAGACTATACTAGCGCATGGCAGAACGGCCATGCGTGCTTTTTATAGCAACCGGGACCTTCCGGAAGCTTCCAGATCTCCGAGATGGACCAATGAGATCTGGAGCAGGACCTGAGCACATGACTCCCGATCTCCAATGGGAAATCGTCTCATTAGCATGCTCAGTAAGACAGAGGGACTTAGCTCCTGGAGAGATTTGCTGCAAGGCAATCTCCTCTGCGGTAGATAAACAGCAAGAGACCGCAGAATGTAAGGGTCTGGATTCCTGCAGAGCAGACGCAGAAACCTGAAGCCTAACATTATCCATACTCAAACAATTCTTTCTTCTGTGACTAACATGATTCAGCATGCCATATTTCACCTTGTCATTTAGTGTCGCATGAAATTCAGCTGCATGCAGAGCTAGTGCAGAGTAAAAAAAATAATAATTTTGTTTTTTCTAATACTGTGCTCCTGCCACACTATCCGAGCAATATGACCTGGGAAATAGTGAGGTGATGGTGGAAGGGGGATTAGACTTAGTGTTCAAGGTGCATGTGGGGTTAGTGGCATTTTTTGTGAAAGTACTAGTGAACCACAACATCACGTCCTATACAAAAACAACTGACAACTTCTGGTACTGGATGGGCTACTCCAAAACTTTTCTTTGGCAGACACACAGTGGTAAGCCTTGTTGATGAGGCCCAGAAAGAGCATGTGATTGAGTGGATGGCAAGTGAAACTTCAAGTAGCCTCTCCTCCTCTTCCTCCACCTCAACATCACACCCAGTACAGTCCACAGAGGTGGCACCTCAACTCTTCAACTGCAAAGCTGACTGTAGGGAACCACAGATGGGTGAGTCTGCAGAGCTATTCACACATTCTATGCCATGGGCAACAGAAGGGTACTCAAAAGCTTCACACAGTCAAGAGAAGGAAATCATCTGCACTGATGCCCAACATTTTTTTAGCTTGGATCCAGGACAGGACAAATTAGGGCCGAGCAGCATCCTAACCCTTTTCATCAGATGTTAACCCCAGGTGAAAGATGATCCTGATGAGACTCAGATACCTGAGACTCACGTGGACTGTACTGTGCTGTCAGAGCAGGAAGAGGAGGAGGGTGACTCTCAGGGTGAGAAATGTGATAACACACAGGATTATGATAAGGTGGTAGATCCCAGTTGGCATTAACAAAGAGGCATGCAGCTGAGTAGGTTATCTGAGAAGGTGGAGGAGGGAGTCCAGGAGGTTACATTGCGCCGTATGGATCAGACATGTACTGATGCAGTCACAACAAGCAATGAATCCTCAGCCACAACTGTGGCTGTGGCTAGCAGCATTCGTGGGTCTGCAGCTCACAGGGGCAGCAAAGGTTGCCTAGACTGGGCTTTTTTGATACCACAAAGGATGAGCCAACTCACAGAATCTGCCAACTTTGCAAAAAAAACTGAGTTGAGGGAAAATGTGCAATAATTTGACTACTACATGTATAAACAACACATGCGCAACCAACATGCAATCCCACTGCGCTAAAATGCGGACCAGCGGACCTCAACAACCATCAGCCACCTCATCAACCGCATCTGTTGCTTCTTCCTTCTCCTCTGTTACCGTGCCAAGTACCGTGATGCAAGTCTCCGACAAAAGAACCTCAGGTTCTTTACCGGCTCCAGTCACGCTAACTGAAAGCCTGCCGTCAGCTGGAAAGGAAGTGGACAAGGCTGCTGTTTTTGACTGATCTGAGAGAATGAGCACACCACAACTTTATCAAGCTGCCGTAACATCTCCGCCTGCACCTCCCTCACTGTCCCACAGTTTGTCCGGTTCACCATACTCGGCCCTCTCTCAGCACTGCAGTCAGCCCATAGTCCCTTAGTTGTGGTCACATAAAAGATTGTTTCCTCTTACACATGACAAAACTAAGAGGTTTAACTGCACCATCTCCAATCTGTTGGCAACACCAATGCTGCCTTTCTGCCTGGTAGATACAGAGTTTCTGAAAGCTGATGGCCGTCGCAGTCCCCCAGTACCAGTTGCTATTACTTCTCTAAGAAATCTGTGGCTGTGCTACACCAGCATATCACAGACAATATCAACCGTTTGTTGACTAAATCTCTGTCTGCCAGGGTGCATTTCATTGCACTACAGACAGTTGGACGAGTAAGCAAGGCCAACGGTGTTACACCTTGCTGACTGAGCACAGGGTGAATCTGGTGGCTGTGGGGGCAGGCATGGAAGGTGTTGCTCCACAAGTCTTGGAATCCCCATAGTTTGCAGGACAAACCTCTATATTTCACACTTCCTCCATTGCTTCTGCCTTCTCCACCTCCTCTAGGGGCTCCATCTGTGCTCTCAACCTCTGCCTTAATGAGACACAAAGAGTGCAGAGCGAATCCCCCCACCTACGTGCTGTGCAGCAAGGGCTCACCACAAGGCCCAGTTTGAGCAATGGCTGTCACTGCTGAACCTGCATCCAGGCAAGGCTGTGTCTGATAAAGGTGGGAACCTGTTGGCAGTCCTACGCCGATGCAAGCTTATACACATGCTTTGCATGGCTCATGTCCTCAATCTGGTGGTACAGCATTTTCTCCTCCACTATCCTGGCTTGGGTGAGCTGCTCCAGAAAACACAAGCTGTATGCTCACTTTCAACGTGTGCACCACTCAGGTCATCGACTTGCATTGATACAGATGTCTTTGTCCATGCCAGTTAACAGGTTGTAAGTAGCCTATTGGTTTAGGTATAGATAAAACTTAACTTTTATTCAAATATATTAAAAAACTGTAAAGTGTCAAATAGTGCCAAGAAAGTGCCCGTGCAATAGTGCCAATAAAAACAGCAACCCGTGCTGAGACGCCTTATATTGTCTTATTAAGGAAGACTATCTTTTCTTTTACAGACTGAGTATTCATGTGCCCTGATAAAAAAAACAGGTATGCTAGCTACACATTCTCCCAGCATATATAACCAGAATCTGTTAGAGATATTATACTGACCTCTTTGGGAATTCACAGGTTATTCCTCAAGTTTTTCTTTTTCTTTCATATATTACCTTTACTTTTCTTTAGACAAGGCGAATCAGATATGAGTATCTAATACTCCACACAAAGATACTCAAGCTAAATATACATATTCACAGGTCTAATGAAACATGCAAAACACCTATGGAGCCCAGTAAGTCAGCATATATTATCATCCAATCTTATTACTGTATAATTGATGCCCTCATGGTGATACATCAGCATGTCATTATACTCATCTCAGGTGTATTAGTCCTCTACACCGATGCCTGTGTATGCGCTCCTGAAAGGGGGCCCCCAGTCTCAGCATATTCTCATCTCCCGCTTTGGGATATACGGTTTGGGAATAAAGCCACCCAGATGTTTGCGGGCATGAGAATATGCTGAGACTGGGGGCCCCCTTTCAGGAGCGCATACACAGGCATCGGTGTAGAGGACTAATACACCTGAGATGAGTATAATGACATGCTGATGTATCACCATGAGGGCATCAATTATACAGTAATAAGATTGGATGATAATATATCCTGACTTACTGGGCTCCATAGGTGTTTTGCATGTTTCATTAGACCTGTGAATATGTATAATTAGCTTGAGTATCTTTGTGTGGAGTATTAGATACTCATATCTGATTCGCCTTGTCTAAAGAAAAGTAAAGGTAATATATGAAAGAAAAAGAAAAACTTGAGGAATAACCTGTGAATTCCCAAAGAGGACAGTATAATATCTCTAACAGATTCTGGTTATATATGCTGGGAGAATATTTAGCTGGCATACCTGCTTTTTTTATCAGGGCACAGGAATACTCAGTCTGTAAAAGAAAAGATAATCTTCCTTAATAAGACAATATAAGGCGTCTCAGCACGGGTTGCTGTTTTTATTGGCACTATTGCACGGGCACTTTCTTGGCACTATTTGACACTTTACAGTTTTTTAATATATTTGAATAAAAGTTAAGTTTTATCTATACCTAAACCAATAGGCTACTTATATTTTGGATTGAATTGGTAAAGTAGACCCTTGCTTATCACACAGTTAACAGGTTGATATGCGATGTGCTGACACAGTGGAATTCAACTGTGCACATTTTGCAGCAACAGTGGCAGCAGCAACGAGCCCTGATGCAGTATATCATGTCATATAGCCTGGGCCAGCGCAGCACGGACGTGGCGCATATCACATTTATGGAGTGAGCACAGATTAAGGATCTCTGCACCCTTCTGCATAGTTTCCAAATGGCTACTAAGATGGTTAGCTCTGACAATGTGGTCATCAACATCACTATTCTAGTCATCTATATGCTGGAGCAGACTTTGAATAGCCTGCAGGAGGAAGTGGTGGTACTAGAGGAAGAGGATGAAGCACAGGAGGTTGCGAAAGGGATAACATTGTCTCTAAGTTCAAGACTGTCATCACACAGGCGGTGCCAAGGGAGGGTGGATTACGGCAATCAAGGGGGGCTGGTGATAACAGACAAACTGTTAGTGAAGGTTCAAGGTCTGAGGAACAAATAGAGGAGGAAGAGGCAAGCACCTTTCAGGAGATGAAGAGGATAATCATCCCTTCTCTGGTTGATGGGAGGGGACGTAGGAAACAAGCATCAGTGTGACCCAGCCACCAACACAGCATGAGCTTGGACCTCAAGGAAGAGCCCGACATATTAGTGCCTTCTTGCTGCACTATCTGCAACATGATCACCGTATAGTTATGATTAAAAATAGTGCTGACTACTCAGTGGCCACTCTGTTAGATCCATGTTATAAGACAAAATTCTGCCAGATGCTTCCAGCCCTGTAAAGGGACCCACGAAAAACGCCAAAACATTAGCTGCAGCAGCAGTAGTGTAAGTGGCAGAAGCAATTTCTGTGAGTCCTTTGACACATTTTTTAGACCAGCTCGTGCACCAGCACAACAGTGTCTATATCTTAAGCCCCCGTTACACACTGCGATATCGCTAGCAATATCGCTGTAAAGTCACCGATTTTGTGACGTTGCAGCGATATTGCTAGCGATATCGCTGCATGCGATACTTACCTCCGACCGGCTCCCCCGCTGGTTATCGCTGATCATGCGAGAAGCTCCTGGATCATTCCTCGTCGGTCACTTCCTGCGGCGCTTCCTGCTGTGACGATGAGCGACGCGTGGAGCCGGGCGGGAGGACGCAGCATCGCCGCGTCTGACAGGTAAGTAGCAACCCCCGACCCCTGCGATGTCGCTAGTGAGATCTGCCTGTGTGGCAGCTCACTAGCGACCACCTAGCGATGCACCAGTGATCCTGACCACGTTATATCGCTGGTCGGGATCGCTGGTGAGTCGCTAGGTGTAACGGTACCCTTACACAAGGTGAACGAATGAAGAGGATGGTGCAGGTGTATCTAGAACTGAATATCAATACCATCAGGAAGGGTTTGGACCCTTTCACAATTTGGTCCTCAAATATCGATGAGTAGTTTTATCATACCAAGTAGCCGACGTTCTCTCAAAATGTGTCTTCACACTAGTGGTGTCCTGACAGATAAGCGCAGCTGGCTGTCTCCTTAAAGTGTAGACCGCCTAACTTTAATCAAGATGAACAAGTCATGGATCTCCAAGGACTTTTGCACCCCAATCGCAGACTGTACAGACTAGGCAATGTTGAAGTTTTTATTTTTTTATTTTGCTGCAGTGATCTTGCATAATTGCAGTCTGTGATATCTTTAGTGTGGCTTCTGTGCCTGCTGTTGCTGCTGCAGCTGTAGATGTCAACACAAATTTGTGAACAGTCATGGTTGGTCTCCATCTGCTGAGTTAGCTGTAGTGGAAGATGTGTTAGTCCATATTATATTACAGTATAGTATTATCCTATTTCTACTCTCGTAAAATTGATGCCACTTCGGTGGTGTCAGGCCCTCATTTTTTAAATTTGAAGACTCCTGGTTGGGTATTCATTTGCTTTGTTGGCTGTAGTGGAAGATGTGGAAGTCTGTATTACACTATTTCTCCTCTGGTGAACTTGATGCCACTTTGGTGTTTTCTGCCACAAATTTTTGGAATTGTGAACACCCCTGGTTGGGTGTCCATCTGCTGGGTTGACTGTCATGGAAAAGATGTCGCTCCCCATTATACTATTTCTACTATGATGAAATTGGTGCCACTTAATTGGTGTCTGCCACTAGTTTTTGAAAATGTGGAGAGTCCTGATTGGCTCTCTCCTTCTGCTGGGTTGGATGTAGTGGAAGAGATGTTGGTCCCTTTTACACTTTTTCTACTGTGGTGTAATTGAGTAATTGATGCCACTTTGGTGGTGTCTGCCACTAATTTTTTGAAATGTGATCACTCCTAATTGGGTCTCTCCATCTTCTGAGTTGGCTGTGGTGTAAGAGGTGTTGGCCCCTATTATACTATTTCTACTGTGGTGAAATTGGAGCCACTTTGATGTTGTCTTCCGCTAATTTTTGGAAAAGTGAACACTCCTGGTTGGGTGTTCATCTGCTGGGTTTGCTGTCATGGAAAAGATGTCGCTTGCCATTATACTATTTCTACTGTGATGAAATTGGTGCCACTTTGTTGGTGTCTGCCACTAATTGCTTGAAATGTGAGTACTCTTGGTTGGGTCTTCATCTGCTGGGTTGGATGTATTGGAAGTGATGTCACTCACCACACCATTATACTATTTGTACTCTGGTGAAATTGATGCCACTTTGGTGGTGTCTGCCACTAATTTCTGGAAATGTGGAGAGTCCTGATTGGCTCTTTCCATCTGCTGGGTTGGCTGTATGGAAGAGATGTCGCTCCCCATTATACAGTACTATTTCTACTCTGATGAAATTGATGCCATTTTGGTGGTGTCTGCCAATAATTGCGAACACTCCTGATTGGGTCTCTCCATCTGCTGGGTTTGCTGTTGTGGAAAAGATGGCCCTCATTTTTTGAAATTTGAATACTCCTAATTGGTTCTCCTGCTGATGGGTTGGCCGCAGTGGAAGACGTGTAGGTCCCTATTATACTATTTCTGCTCTCGTGAAATTGATGCCACTTCGGTGGTGTCAGGCCCTCATTTTTTGAAATTTGAAGACTCCTGGTTGGGTGTCCATCTGCTGAGTTGGCTGTAGTGGAAGATGTGTCGGTCCCTATTATACTAGTTCTACTCTAATGAAATTGATGACACTTTGGTGGTGTCTGCCAATAATTTTTGGAAATGTGAACATTCCTAGTTGGGTGTCCATCTGCTGGGTTAGCTGTCGTGGAAAAGATGTTGCTCCCCATTACACTATTTCTACTGTGATGAAATTGGTATCACTTTGTTGCTGTCTGCCACAAAATTTTGGAAATGTGTACATTCCTGGTTGGGTGTCCATCTGCTGGGTTGGCTGTCATGTAAAAGATGTCTCTCCCCTTATACTATTTCTACTGTGGTGAAATTGATGCCACTTTGTTGATGTATGCCACTATTTTTTGTAAATTTGTAAACTCCTGGTTGGGTCTCCTTTATGTTTGTTGCCTTTAGCAGTAGGCCTCCGAGAATGACAGGTCTCCACTCCCTTTGAGTCAACTCCCCGTGTTGCTATCCTTACATTTTTCTGACAATAGTAGTCTACGAAACTGAAACCTGAATGTGACTGAGCACTACAGCAGGTTGAGCTGTTGCATGTGGTATCAGGGCTCCCAGCACAGCAGGCTTACACCGATGCCTCGTCAACCTCGTCTTAATTTGAAGTTCAATTCAACGCTGTAAATGGTGGCTCAGAACCTGAAATCTTATGCATGGCTGATTGCTGACATGTCATTCTAAAATTTGTGCTGTGGGTGGATTTCCTGGTGTCTGTCCCTCATTTGATGTGTTTTGACAGCTTTTGGCCCAGTTTTAAGGTGTTTTGTATGCTGTTATTTTTTCTTCCCATTTACTCCAGTGGTGTTTGGCTGTGTTCGGTGAATGTTTGACGAATATTGCAAATTCAGCGATCGTAATCTGAACCAAACATTGAAATATTCACTCATCTCTACTCAGCACCACACAATTGCACCACGGACACCAATGGACACAGACACAGCTTACTATACAGGTCCTAATGGCATAGCATATGATTTGTGACAAACTGCGTGCTTTGACTTCATAAATTAAGTTTGGGACTATTCCTTTACTCCGCAAGGTCATTAATCCTCACTGACTGTAGCTCACTTAGGTTCCTCCCTAAACTGACAAGTTGTTTATGGGAATTATAGAAATAGCAATGGTGTTCAGGTCAAAAGTTTGCTTCAGTGATATGATGAGATAACTGGTGGGGCATTTATGCTTTGGGGCTGAATACACTGTGACGCCTTTACATATTCTATTTTATTGCATGGTAACAATACTGTTATCAAAGGTCAACCACACGTATTATGATTTTGGGGTAGATTTATCAAAATTGTCCTAACATTAAACAGCTAAGAAACAGACTAGATGAGCCAAATTTTTCTCACTGGCTCATACTGGAAAATAAATGAGGCTCATCTTTAGAATGTCCAGTGTAATTTTACGCCACATACTAGTTATATTAATATTAACTACTTTTTTGCCACAATATGTGCACTATTATTTTGGTTCATTTTCATTAGTAATCATCATCCAGTATTTTCCACAAAATATGCATCTTTCTAACTAAAAAAGAAAAGATACAGTAGTGACTAGAGTTGAGCGAAACGAGTCGAAAAAATTCAAAAGTCGCCGACTTTTGGCAAAGTCGGGTTTCATGAAAAGAAACCCGACCCTAGGATGAGGTCGGCCATGAGGTCGGCGACTTACGCGCCAAAGTCGTGTTTCAAAAGTTTGTTTTGCGCTCTTTTTCAGCCAATCAGGATCCACGGACACTGTGGGCAACGTGATGACATAGGCACGGGTCACCACCATCTTTCAGAAGGGCATGCAAGTGATTGGCTTGCTTTGGTGGGCGTCACAGGGGGTATAAAAGGGCGTGCACGCCGACCGCCATCTTACTTCTGCCGATCTTAGTATAGGGAGAGGTTGCTGCTGATTCTGTAGGGAGAGCGTTAGGCAGGGAAGAAGACAAAAAAACTGCTTCTGCTGCTAGCGATTTGGCCTGCACAACACACCAGTCACTGTGTGTGCAGTGCAAGGGGAGGCTGTATAGTGGTGTATCAGTGGTGTTGGTTGTTGGGCTGCCTTCTAAGGCTTCCTGACATTCCTGCATTGCTGTTTACCCACTGCTCCGCAAACTGCTTTTTTAAAAGCAATCCCAAATTTTTTTCTTTGTCCTGCTGAGAAGACAAAAAAACTGCTTCTGCTGCTAGCAATTTGGCCTGCACAACACACCAGTCACTGTGTGTGCAGTGCAAGGGGAGGCTATATAGTGGTGTATCAGTGGTGTTGGTTGTTGGGCTGCCTTCTAAGGCTTCCTGACATTCCTGCATTGCTGTTTACCCACTGCTCCGCAAACTGCTTTTTTAAAAGCAATCCAATCTCCCTTATCCTCTAGTCACTTTTGTCACAGCTGTGCCATCGAGCCTGTCACATAGCGCTCAGATATTCATTGGGCCTCACACAATCCAAAAGTGTCCAGTGTCCAAAAGTGTGTGCAGAGATTCAAAATCTCCCTTTTCCTCTAGTCACTTTGGTCACAGCTGTGCCATCGAGCCTGTCACATAGCGCTCAGATATCAGTGGGCCTCAAACAATCCAAAAGTGTCCATCCAGTGTCCAAAAGTGTGTGCAGAGATTCAAAATCTCCCTTATCCTCTAGTCACTTTTGTCACAGCTGTGCCATCGAGCCTGTCACATAGCGCTCAGATATCAGTGGGCCTCACACAATCCAAAAGTGTCCAGTGTCCAAAAGTGTTTGCAGAGATTCAAAATCTCCCTTATCCTCTAGTCACTTTTGTCACAGCTGTGCCATCGAGCCTGTCACATAGCGCTCAGATATCAGTGGGCCTCACACAATCCAAAAGTGTCCATCCAGTGTCCAAAAGTGTGTGCAGAGATTCAAAATCTCCCTTATCCTCTAGTCACTTTTGTCACAGCTGTGCCATCGAGCCTGTCACATAGCGCTCAGATATTCATTGGGCCTCACACAATCCAAAAGTGTCCAGTGTCCAAAAGTGTGTGCAGAGATTCAAAATCTCCCTTATCCTCTAGTCACTTTGGTCACAGCTGTGCCATCGAGCCTGTCACATAGCGCTCAGATATCAGTGGGCCTCACACAATCCAAAAGTGTCCATCCAGTGTCCAAAAGTGTGTGCAGAGATTCAAAATCTCCCTTATCCTCTAGTCACTTTTGTCACAGCTGTGCCATCGAGCCTGTCACATAGCGCTCAGATATTCATTGGGCCTCACACAATCCAAAAGTGTCCAGTGTCCAAAAGTGTGTGCAGAGATTCAAAATCTCCCTTATCCTCTAGTCACTTTGGTCACAGCTGTGCCATCGAGCCTGTCACATAGCGCTCAGATATCAGTGGGCCTCACACAATCCAAAAGTGTCCATCCAGTGTCCAAAAGTGTGTGCAGAGATTCAAAATCTCCCTTATCCTCTAGTCACTTTGGTCACAGCTGTGCCATCGAGCCTGTCACATAGCGCTCAGATATCAGTGGGCCTCACACAATCCAAAAGTGTCCATCCAGTGTCCAAAAGTGTGTGCAGAGATTCAAAATCTCCCTTATCCTCTAGTCACTTTTGTCACAGCTGTGCCATCGAGCCTGTCACATAGCGCTCAGATATTCATTGGGCCTCACACAATCCAAAAGTGTCCAGTGTCCAAAAGTGTGTGCAGAGATTCAAAATCTCCCTTATCCTCTAGTCACTTTGGTCACAGCTGTGCCATCGAGCCTGTCACATAGCGCTCAGATATCAGTAGGCCTCACACAATCCAAAAGTGCCCATCCAGTGTCCAAAAGTGTGTGCAGAGATTCAAAATCTCCCTTATCCTCTAGTCACTTTGGTCACAGCTGTGCCATCGAGCCTGTCACATAGCGCTCAGATATCAGTGGGCCTCACACAATCCAAAAGTGTCCATCCAGTGTCCAAAAGTGTGTGCAGAGATTCAAAATCTCCCTTATCCTCTAGTCACTTTTGTCACAGCTGTGCCATCGAGCCTGTCACATAGCGCTCAGATATTCATTGGGCCTCACACAATCCAAAAGTGTCCAGTGTCCAAAAGTGTGTGCAGAGATTCAAAATCTCCCTTATCCTCTAGTCACTTTGGTCACAGCTGTGCCATCGAGCCTGTCACATAGTGCTCAGATATCAGTGGGCCTCACACAATCCAAAAGTGTCCATCCAGTGTCCAAAAGTGTGTGCAGAGATTCAAAATCTCCCTTATCCTCTAGTCACTTTGGTCACAGCTGTGCCATCGAGCCTGTCACATAGCGCTCAGATATCAGTGGGCCTCACACAATCCAAAAGTGTCCATCCAGTGTCCAAAAGTGTGTGCAGAGATTCAAAATCTCCCTTATCCTCTAGTCACTTTTGTCACAGCTGTGCCATCGAGCCTGTCACATAGCGCTCAGATATTCATTGGGCCTCACACAATCCAAAAGTGTCCAGTGTCCAAAAGTGTGTGCAGAGATTCAAAATCTCCCTTATCCTCTAGTCACTTTGGTCACAGCTGTGCCATCGAGCCTGTCACATAGCGCTCAGATATCAGTGGGCCTCACACAATCCAAAAGTGTCCATCCAGTGTCCAAAAGTGTGTGCAGAGATTCAAAATCTCCCTTATCCTCTAGTCACTTTGGTCACAGCTGTGCCATCGAGCCTGTCACATAGCGCCCAGATATCAGTGGGCCTCACACAATCCAAAAGTGTCCAGTGTCCACAAGTGTCTGCAGAAACTCAAAATCTCCCCTGTCCTATAGACACCTTGTACCTTGTTTTACATTACTATATAGTTTGTTGGATTTTGTCTACATTTCTACCAAAAATGAGGAAGGCTGGTGGAAGAGGCCGTGGAATTGGGCGGGGGTTGGCAGCTGGTAATGATGGTGTTGGTGGTGGATCTGATGGTAGTGGCAAGAGCAAAATAGGACGGAATGCAGGAGGTGCTGACCCTGCGTCATCGTCTGGCTACATAAGGCCTCGAACGCTTAGTTTTCTAGGAGTTGGCAAACCGCTTTTAAAGCCAGAGCATCAGGAAAAAGTTTTGTCTTACATTGCTGACTCAGCCTCCAGCTCTATCGCCTCCTCTTCTTCAGTTGTAAAAAGTAAAAGCACTGAGTCGTCATTGGAGGCTCATGTTCATGAACCACACCTTTCCTTGTGTCCTTCACCCCAACCAAGATTGAAGGATGACGCAGGCCATACTACTGATTACTCCCATGGAGCTGTTTTCACATACCATGCCTGGATTATCAAGTGAAATGGTGAATTACCCAGGCCAAGATGAATCTGACATGGAGTGCACTGATGCACAGCCGCTGATGGATGATTCTGCTGGTACATTCACTCAGAGCACTACATTGTCCTCGCAGTGTACAGAGCCAGATTCTGACCCTGATGAGACTCAGGTGCCCCTTCCCGCACACTATACCACCATACACGGTGACACAGAGGAAGGTGCACATGACATAGAAGAGGAGGTGATGGATGACCCAGTTGTTGACCCAGATTGGCATCCATTGGGGGAAGAGGGTGCTGCTTCCAATAGCTCAGATGAGGAGCATCCACAGCAGACATAGACATCGCAACAGCTGTTATCTGGCAGGCCCGGAGCACTCCAAAGACAGGTTCCAAACATCAAAAGAGTTGCTGGACAGCTTGTCCAGAGGGTCAAAAGATCACAGCGTGCTAGGCCGCAAAATGTCTGCCAAAGTAGGAAGAGTGCAGTGTGGCACTTTTTTGAACAAAATCCTCATGATCAGGCCAAGGTTATCTGTAAGAAGTGCGCAAAGACCTTTAGCCGAGGGAAAAATCTGAAAAATTTGAATACCAGTTGCATGCTTAGACATTTAACCAGCATGCACTTGCAAGCGTGGACACAACACCAAACCTCAAGTGCCACATGTGCAACTGATCACAACGTAGGTAGTCAGCAACGCTACATTGTTTCCCCCACTGTAAGCCCACCGGTTAGCACAGCAGCAAATGTTGAGGTGTCGTTGCAAGACCACAGCAGTCAGGGAATCCCACTGTTATATCAACGAAAGACTGATTCTAGGCCATCAGAAAGAACACCAACTCCATCACCATCATCAACCCTCTCTCAGTCCGCCCTGTCCACCGCTACTTCCACCATATGCAGCTCTCAAGTCCAGCTCACCCTCCCAGACACTATGAGTAGGTCAAGAAAGTACTCAGTCTCTCATCCACGTACACTGGGTTTGAACGCCCACATTGACAAACTAATCTCGTTTGAGATGATGCCCTTTCGGTTGGTGGAAAGCACAGCTTTCCGCGAACTCATGGCCTATGCAGTACCACGCTATGACCTACCCAGTCGCCACTTCTTCTCTCGCAAAGCCATCCCAGCCCTCCACCTACAGTTGGCTGTAGGCGTTCGACCCTCCTCCCTCCTCCAGAAGCGAAAGCTCGTCCACAGAGCGCAGTCGTACGAGCACTCCATCTGCAGCTGCCACTGTTGCACACGATGTGTCCCCCTATCGAGCAGCTAGTGGAAAGCGTCAGCAGGCTGTGTTGCAGATGATGTGTTTGAGCGACAGACACACCGCCGAGGTGCTGGCCGAGTACTTGAAGCGACAAACTGAGTCATGGCTGGGCAGTGTACATCTTGAGGCAGGCAAGGTAGTTAGTGATAACGGCCATAATTTTGTGGCAGCCATAGCCCTTTCAAAACTCAGCCACATACCTTGCTTGGCTTACACCTTGAACCTGGTGGTGCAGTGCTTCCTCAAAAATTATCCGGAGTTAACAGCCCTGCTCCAGAAGGTGCGAAGACTGTGCGCGCACATCCGCCGGTCGCCTGTACACTCTGTTCGTATGCAGAAGCTGCAGCGATTGCTCCACCTTCCCAACCACCGCCTCATTATCGACATTGCAACAAGGTGGAACTCCACCCTCACATGGTGGAGTGGCTGTGTGAGCAGAGGCAGGCCATAATGCATTTGTGGGAGGATACACGGCCAGGCACTTTGAGAGCAGACATGAAGTTGACAGGTGTGCAGTGGTCGAAGCTGAAAGACCTTTGTAAAGTCCTTCAGTGTTTTGAGGAATGCACACGGCTGGTAAGCGCAGACGACGCCATCCTAAGCATGAGCATCCCACTTATGCGTCTGCTCATGCAAACTTTGACGCACCTTAAGGAGCAGGCGTCTGCAGCCAATGTTGATGAGGAGGAAGAGGAGGAGGGAATCCTTGATGACATTCAGCCATTGTCTGCTCAGGGACCTCTCCTGGACGAGGTGGAGGAAGAAGAGGAGGAGGAGGATGATGATGGGGATGATTACTTAGGGGAGGAGGATGCATCTCGTGGGGCAAGTGAAAATGTTGGCGTGGCAAGGTCTGGTACAGGGTTTTTGCATGACTGGAGGGATGTGGATTTGCCAGAAAGTGCTCCTCCACCCAGCACTCGCAGTGCATCATTGACACCGGGAACATTGGCCCACATGTCAGATTATGCCTTGCGGATCCTAAAAAGGGACCCCCGCATTGCCAAAATGATGAACGATGACGACTACTGGTTGGCCAGCATCCTGGATCCACGCTATAAAGGCAAATTACAAAACATCATGCCACAGGAGAACCTTGACCTAATATTGGCTAATAAACAAGCAACTCTGGTAAATCGGTTGCTTGAGGCATTCCCAGCACACAGCAGCGGTGATGGTTCTCACACGAGCCGTACGGGCCGGGGGCAGCTTGGCAGAGGTGTTCGTGGTGCACACAGCAGAAGTGGCGTTGGAGACAGGGGTTTCATGACAATGTTGTGGACTGATTTTTCAAATACCGCTCACACAACTGGTAATACTGCATCGATGGAAAGTGACAGGAGACAGCAGTTGTCAACTATGGTTACAAACTACTTTTCCTCCAATATCGATGTTCTCCCACACAGGTCATTTCCCTTTGACTATTGGGCCGCTAAACTGGACACCTGGCCTGAATTGGCCCAATATGCCTTACAGGAGCTCGCTTGCCCAGCTGCAAGTGTGCTATCGGAAAGAGTCTTCAGTGCAGCTGGATCAATCCTGACAGAAAAAAGGACCTGTCTGTCAACCCAAAATGTGGATGATCTAACCTTCATTAAAATGAACCACGCATGGGTTTCCAAGGATTTTGTCCCACCTTCCCCTGATGACACATAGGGTGACAGAAAAATGGCTTGCTTTGGTCCACCTCTTCCTGGTACTTCACCTATTTCGCCTTTTGCATCAGCTGAGTGTCCAACATCAACATATGCCACTTTCTAAAACTCCCTAACTGTGCTGCCTCCCCCCCCATGGCCGGGGTCACCACCTAGCGCACGACACCGTGCGAGTGCCGTTGCCCTGGACAGGTGGGTAGGCCGACTCTTGGGCGCGGGCACTGGCACAGGGTCCCTCATAGTGCAATCAAGTGTCTCTGACGGTGGTGGTGCACACCCGCCGTCAGACACACCGCTGTACTATGAGGGGCCCAGTGCCAGTACCGACGCCCACGAGTGGGCCCCCCTTGCTTGGGCAGGGCCCCAGCATTTGCAATCTTTACCTCTCCCTGCTCCTCCGCTGTGTAATCTGGGCCGTCAAATCCATACTGTGCCTGACACCGTCTGAGCCTGCCTCCTGATGTATAGACATATATTTTGAATGTGTACGCTATCCATACATGTTATCCGGGGATACGGTACCCTTTCTAACCTTTGTGCAATCACGTGCAATCCATACTGGGCCTAACACCGTCTGAGCCTGCCTCCTGAGACATATATTTTGAATGTGTATGCTATCCATACATGTTATCCGGGGATACGGTACCCTTTCTAACCTTTGTGCAATCACGTGCAATCAATACTGGGCCTAACACCGTCTGAGCCTGCCTCCTGAGACATATATTTTGAATGTGTACGCTATCCATACATGTTATCTGGGGATACGGTACCCTTTCTAACCTTTGTGCAATCACGTGCAATCCATACTGGGCCTAACACCGTCTGAGAATGATAGATGGGGCCCACCATACACTGGAACATTCCAAAGGTGGACATCAGACACTGGAGCAGCATTTACAGGGCCCATTATACACTAGAGCATTAGAAATGGGGCCCATTATGTTTGGAGCATTATTTGGGCCCATAAGACAGTAGAGCTTCATCCATGGGGACCAACATATACTGTAGCATTATGTGGAGCTCATCATATACTGTTTCAAACATTATATGGGACCAATGATTCTGTATGGAGAAATAGATGGGCCTCGTCATGAGATGTAAAAAGTGAGGTATTTTTCATTGTACTATACCGCTATTTCTCTGCCATATCGGAGCATGATGAGTTGTGGTATGTGTTAAAGGGGCGCTCTTTCGCCCAGGGCACATGAAAACCTGGAGCCAGTCCTCCCCCCCCATAGTCTGTAGCCAAATAACCCCCATTTTTCAGTGCGTAACTTGTATTATGAAGTTAATTAAGGTTGACAAGCTTAAGTAAGAAGAATTGATGCTTTTGGCATTCAAATGGGCACTGTTGGTGTGTTTCCTGTCCTCCTCTCACTGCCGACTTTTATTCCCCATTGACTTACATTGGGTTTCGTGTTTCGGGACGACCCCGACTTTTCCCTTTAATCGGACGATCTTGCTCGACCCGACTTTTGGAAAAGTCGGGTTTCACGAATCGAAACGCGACCCTAAAAAACCAAAAGTCGCTCAACTCTAGTAGTGACCTTTCTAAAGTTTCAAGAGTCTTTTTTTTCTTTTGCCTAACATTATGAAATATCAACCGTAAATTAACCCCTTCACTACCAAGGGTGGTTTGCACGTTAACTCCCGGGCCAATTTTTACAATTCTGACCACTGTCCCTTTATGAGGTAATAACTCTGAAACGCTTCCATGGATCCCGGTGATTCTGACACAGTTTTCTCGTGACATATTGTACTTCATGCTAGTGGTAAAATTTCATTCAAATAACTTGCGTTTATTTGTGAAAAAAATGGAAATTTGGCAAAAATTTTTAAAATTTTGCAATTTTCCAAATTTGAATTTTTATGCCCTTAAATCACAGAGATACAGCACACAAAAAACTTGATAAGTAACATTTCCCATATGTTTACTTTACATCAGCACAATTTTGGAACCAACATTTTTTTTGTTAGGAGGTTATAAGGGTTAAAATTTGACCAGCAATTTCTCATTTTTGCAACACCATTTTATTTTTACGGACCACATCACATTTGAAGCCACTTTGCGGGGTCTATATGATAGAAAATGCCCAAAAGTGACACCATTCTAAAAACTGCACCCCTTAAGGTGCTCAAAACCATATTCAAGAAGTTTATTAACCCTTTAGGTGCGTCACAGGAATTTTTTGAATATTTAAAAAAAAATGAACATTTAACTTTTTTTCACAAAAAAAAAAATTCAGGTTCAATTTTTTTATTTTACCAAGGGTAACAGGAGAAATTGGACAGCAAAAGTTATTTTGAAATTTGTCCTGAGTGCGCTGACACCTGATATGTGGGGGGGAACCACTGTTTCGGCGCATGGCAGAGCTCAGAAGGGAAGGAGCGCCGTTTGACTTTCTCAATGCAAAATTGGCTAGAATTCAGATCGGATGCCATGTCGTGTTTGGAGAGCCCCTGATGTACCTAAACAGTGGAAACCCCCCACAAGTGACCCCATTTTGGAAACTAGACCCCCCAAGGAACTTATCTTGATATGTGGTGAGAACCTTGAACCCACAAGGGCTTCACAGAAGTTTATAACGTACAGCAGTACAATTAAAAAATCATATTTTTTCCAAAAAATGATCTTTTCACCCCCAATTTTTATTTTCCCAAGGGTAACAGGACCCTAAAAGTTATTGTGCAATTTGTCCTGAGTACGCTGATACCAACATGTGGGGGTAAACCACTATTTGGGCGCATGGCAGAGCTCGGAAGGGAAGCAGCGCCATTTGACGTTTTTGGCTGTAATTGAAATCGGACACCATGTCGCGATTGGAAAACCCCTGATGTACCAAAACAGTGGAAACCCCCACAAATGACACCATTTTGGAAACTAGATCCCCCAAGGAACTTATCTAGATGTGTGGTGAGAACTTTGAACCCCCAAGGGCTTCACAGAAGTTTATAACATACAGCCGTACAATTAAAAAATCATATTTTTTCCACAAAAATGATCTTTTCACCCTCAATTCTTATTTTTCCAAGGGTAACAGGACCCTAAAAGTTATTGTGCAATTTGTCCTGAGTATGCTGATACCCCACATGTGGGGGTAAACCACTATTTGGGCGCATGGCAGAACTTGGAAGGGAAGCCGCGCCATTTGACGTTTTTGGCTGGAATTGAGATCGGACACCATGTCGCGTTTGGAAAGCCCCTGATGTACCAAAACAGTGGAAACTCCCGACAAATGACACCATTTTGGAAACTAGACCCCCCAAGGAACTTATCTAGATGTGTTGGTGAGAACTTTGAACCCCCCAGTGCTTCACAGAAGTTTATAATGCCTGGGCGTGAAAATAAAAAAATCGTATTTTTTCCACAAACATGATCTTTTAGTCACCAATTTTTTTATTTTCCCAATGGTACCATGAGAAATTGGACCCCAAAAGTAGTTGTCCAATTTGTCCTGAGTACGCTGATACCTCATATGTGGGAGAAAACTACTGTATGGGCACACGTCAGGGCTCGGAAGGGAAGTAGTGACGTTTTGGAATGCAGACTTTGAAGGAATGGTCTGCGGGTGTCATGTTGCTTTTGGAGAGCCCCTGATGTACCTAAACAGTGGAAACCCCACACAAATGACCCCATTTTGGAAACTAGACCCCCTAAGGAACTTATCTAGATGTGTGGTGAGCACTTTGAACCCCCAAGGGCTTCACAGAAATTTATAATGCCCGGGCATGAAAATAAAAAAATTGTATTTTTTCCACAAACATGATCAATTAGTCCCCAATTTTTTTATTTTCCCAAGGGTATCAGGAGAAATTGGACCCCAAAAGTAGTTGTCCAATTTGTCCTGAGTACGCTGATACCTCATATGTGGGAGAAAACTACTGTATGGGCACACGTCGGGGCTCAGAAGGGAAGTAGTGACGTATTGGAATGCAGACTTTGATGGAATGGTCTGTGGGTGTCATGTGCGTTTGGAGAGCCCCTGATGTACCTAAACTATTGAAACTCACCACAAGTGACCCCATTTTGGAAACTAGACCCCCCACGGAACTTATCTAGATGTGTGGTGAGCACTTTGAACCCCCAAGTGATTCACAGAAGTTTATAACGCCCGGGCGTGAAAATAAAAAAATCATTTTTTTCCACAAAAATGATATTTTTGCCCCCAATTTTTTATTTTCCTAAGGGTAACAGGAGAAATTGGACCCCAAAAGTTGTTTTGCAATTTGTCCTGAGTAGGCTGATACCCTATATGTGGGGGTAAAACACTGTTTGGGCGCATGGCAGAGCTTGGAAGGGAAGGAGCACCATTTGACTCTTTCAACGCAGAATTGGCCGGAATTGAGATCCGACGCCATGTTGCATTTGGAGAGCACCTGATGTGCCCAAATAGTGGAACCCCCCAATTCTAACTCCAACCCTAACCCCAACACACCCCTAACCCTAATCTCAGCCCTAACCCTAGCCCTAGCTCCAACCCTAGCCCTAACCCTAACCCTAGCCCTAGCCATAACCCTAATGGGAAAATGGAAATAAATACATTTTCTTTTAATTGTATTATTTTTCGCTAGCTAAGGGGGTGATAACGGGTGGTTTGATTTACTATTTATTGCGGGTTTTTATGTTTGGCAGATGTCATAGGCTAAAAGACGCTTTTTATTGTAAAAGTAGTTTTTGCATCACCACATATTGAGAGCTATAATATTTTGACCCACTGAGTCATGTGAGGTCTTATTTTTTGTGGGACGAGTTGACATTTTTAATGGTATCATTTTCGGGCACGTGACTTTTTTGATCGCTTTTTATTCCGATTTTTGGGACGCAGAATGAGCAAAAACCAGCGCTTCATGAATTTCTTTTGGGGGGTGCGTTTACACCGTTCTGCGTGCGGTAAAATTGATAAAGCGGCTTTATTCTTCGGGTCAGCACGATTACAGCAATACCTCATTTATGTCATTTTTTTATGTTTTGGCGGTTTTATGCAATGAAAACAATTTTATATAAAAAATAATTATTTTTGCATCGCTTTATTCTGTGAGCTATAACTTTTTTATTTTTTCCCTGATGATGCTGTATGGTGGCTCGTTTTTTGCGGGACAAGATGAAGTTTTCAGGGGTACCATGGATATTTATATGCGTCTTTTTGATCGCGCGTTATTGCACTTTTTGTTCGGCGGTATGATAATAAATCATTATTTTTTGCTTCGTTTTTTATTTTTAATTTTTAAGGGGTTCGCTAAAGGGGTTAACTAATGGGACAGTTTTATAGGGAAGGTCGTTACGGACGCGGGATACCAAATATGTGTACTTTTATTGTTTTTTTTTTTATTTCCAAAAAATGAATTTTTTTTTTTCCAATTTATTTAGCGATTTTTTTAAAATTATTTTTACACTTTTTTTTTTTTTTTTTACTTTATTAGGATGTCCCAGGGGGGACATCACTGTCCTGTGACAGATCGCTGATCTGTCACATCACAGATCACTGTGACAGATCAGCAATCTGTCACAGGCATAGACGCAGACTTCCTCGTGCCTGCGCTTTGCAGGCACTGAGGAAGTCAGCTCCCTACAGGCCCCCGAAGGTCCCCGTCGCCATCTTGGATCCGGGGACCTGTAGGGAAAGAGACCCCCGCAGCAGCGCTGCACATTGCGCTGCTGTGGGGGGCTCAGGGAAGCACGGAGGGAGCCCCCTCCCTGCCAATGGTTCCCTTTAACCCCCGGTACACCGCGATCGTGTTTGATCGCGGTGTGCAAGGGGTTAACGTGTCGGGGGCGGTCCGTGACCGCCCCTGACACATTGTGCCGGGTGTCAGCTGTGATAATCAGCTGACACCGGGCCGCGATCAGCGGCGCTCACCACGTGGGCGCCGCTGATCGCTATGACGTAATATTCTGTCCATGGGACTTAGGGCCCAGGTCACATGGACGGAATATTACGTCCAATGTAGGAAAGGGGTTAATGAGCAAAAATTCCAAGAACTACCAATAAAAATCATGTTTTTAATGGGATGGAATTTTTTATTTTTGTTATTTTATTTTAATTTTTTTACATATACTGAATGCCTTATTTAATTTTTTATATTGTTCAACTAGATTTAGAAAACTGTTTGTCCTAGTTTATCACAGTGATAGTAGTTATTTTATAAAGCATTAGACCATTTTAACTAAATATAAAACTTTTCCATCTGGAATACATTTGTGAAAGCAGTGGAATTACCACAAAACAAAATCAAATTAAAACACTTCCAGTTGTTATATTGCCTAATTTTCTCCTATTTATTCCTTGTTTTGACACCTCACTACAAAATGTGACAAAAATTACAGAATAAAAAATGTTAAATTATATTACTGTAATTGAAAATACACTAGCAATTTGCAGCTGAATAATAGTGTGGAAGAAATATGAAAATGTTGAAAAAGGGTCAGACCTTTTGTTCAACTCAACATATACATTTTTTTCGTTCTAGTATTGAAACTGAAGAAATAAAAGTTTCTAACACTTAATTTACAATGGTATGACAGCTGGAACTTCTCTGTAGAGAGATAAGAAGTACTGTAATTTGAAAAAATAATGGCTGGAGATTTTTTTTTCTATTGCTATTGCAGTACAATATAATTTATAGGCTGTGTCTGCTGTTCCTGATGACAGGTACAGTAATAGGAGATTTCTGTTATAAAACTTTGATATGACAATTTAGACTCCTCATACAAATTCATATTTAATGGTTATCCATTCTTTTGTATTTTATCAAAAAGTAACAGACATTTTCCAGAATTTTTTTTAACCATGCCAAGAAGATAAGGACAGCCTATATGTAAAATAGACTATTAAATGTGTAAACCTAAAAATTTGTGATAATGCAACAGTGCTTTATACAGTATATATACGCATTCAATAGAAAGGCACTCAGGAACATGATTTGAAAAATGAAAAATAAAAAATTGATTAATTTTGTACAACCTCTGAAGGTCTTTAAAATAGCACTTTTGTAAATGCATAAAATATGCATATGTAATTCTTTTTCACCTTACATTCAATAATAAATATGCTTTGAAGCATTGACAGAAATATCTAGATAAATATATTTTTAATTTTCTGGAAGAAACCTGTCACATTGTATATGCAGTCAGATCTTTGGACAGCAGGTTATACAGGACAAGCTAAGTAGAATGATGTATAGGTTTGTTGGGAAAGATTCAGTATACAGTATCTTGTATTTTATTCATTGAAATTCCTGTTGTTTATATGCACCGTGAAGGAAATAATTATTTGATCCCTTGCCGATTTTGTAAGTTTGCCCACTGACAAAGACATGAACAGTCTATAATTTTAAGGGTAGGTTAGTTTTAACATTGAGAAATAGAATATCAAAAATAAAATCCAGAAAATCATAGTGTATAAATTATATAAAATTATTTGCATTTTGCAGTGAGAAAAAAGCATTTAATCCCCTACCAACCATTAAAAGTTTCTACAGACCAGTTAGACGCTCCTAATCAACTCATTACCTGCATTAAAGACAGCTGTCTTACATAGTCTCCTTTATAAAAGACTCCTGTTCACAGACCACAGACTAAATTAACCAGTCAGACTCTAACCTCTGCAACATGGTCAAGAGGAAAGAGCTTTCTAAGTATGTCAGGGACAAGATCATAGACCTGCACAAAGCTGGAATGGGCTACAAAACCATACGTAAGTTGCTGGGTGAGAAGGAGACAACTGTTGGTGCAATAGTAAGAAAATGGAATTAATACAAAATGACTGTCAATCAATGTCAATTTAGGGCACCATGCAAAATCTTACCTTGTTGGGTATCCTTGATCATGAGGAAGGTGAGATGTCAGCCTAAAACTAGACGGGAGGAACTTGTTAATGATCTCAAGGCAGTTGGGACCACAGTCACCAAGAAAACCATTGGTAACACATTACACCATTGAGGTTTAAAATTCTGCAGTGCCCGCAAGGTCCCCCTGCTCAAGAAGAACACCTAGATGATTCTGTGAGTGATTGGGAGAAGGTGATGTGGTCAGATGAGACAAAAATTGAGCTCTCTGGCATTAACTCAACTCGCCATGTTTGGAGGATGGGAAATGTTGCCTATAACCCAAAGAACACCATCCCGACTGTCAAGCATGGAGGTGGAAACATTATGTTTTGGGGGTGTTTCTCTGCTAAGGTCACAGGACTACTTCACAGCATCAATGGGAGAATGGATGGAGCCATGTAGCATAAAATCCTAAGTGACAACCTCCTTCCATCTGCCAGGACATTAAATATGGGTCGAGGCTGGGTCTTCCAACAAGACAATAACCCAAAACATACAGCCAAGGCAACAAAGGATTGGGTTAAAAAGAAGCACAGTATGGCCATGGAGTGGCCTAGCCTGTCTACAGACCTTAATCCCATAGAAAACTTTATAGAGTAAGTTGAAGCTCCAAGTTGCCAAGCAACAGCCTCAAAATCTTAATGATTTAGAGATGATCTGCAAAGAGGAGTGGACCAAAATTCCTCCTGACATGTGAGAAAATCTCATCATCAACTACAAAAAACATCTGACTTCTGTGCTTGCCGATAATGGTTTTGCCACCAAATATTAACTCTTGTTTGCCAGAGGGATCAAATACTTGCAAATAAATTTATATAATTTACACTATGTGATTTTCTTGATTTTATTTTTGATGTTCTATCTCTCAATGTTAAAATTAACCTACCCTTAAAATTATAGACTGTTCAAATCTTTATCAGTGGGCAAACTTACAAAATCAGCAAAGGATCAAATAATCATTTCCTTCACTGTACATGAGTCCAGTGGGCAGTTCTATGAGTGACTAACAACTATCTATGCATGCAGTTATACAGGGAAGACTTTCAATCACTGAATAGGACCACCCACAGGACTCATATGTATACAAAAGCCAGAGAAATAAATTAATGAAATACAAATTTTACACATTTTTTTCCCATGAAAATGTCTATAACATCCTGCCTGCAAATTAGATAACATTTTCAATGTTAGAGATTCCCTTTAAAGGTTACATTAAACTTAGCTGGGTTTTAAACTAAATATTGTGATGCTGAGTCACTTGTCATGGACAAGCTGAGAGTCAGGGTAGTCAATGAGCCCAACGTCAAAAGGCCTGAGTTTTACGACATAAACAGAGGGAGAAGACAATGCCATAGAAAGGTATCAGTCTGAATGCAGAATACCAGGAGAAAAGTGGATCAGAGCAAAGGGAGCAGGCAAAATGCATAGCCAGAGTCAAGTCCAAAGTCAGGCAGCAAAAAGATCCACAAGCAGAACACAAGGCACAGAGACCCAAACCACACAGATGCGCATCTATGTCTGACAAAGATATGGGACTGACAGCCCAGACAATTAGCCGGAACCTCCCAGTCTCAGATTGGCTGGCCAAGCCATCAATCAAAACACTGGCAGCATGCCCCTGCATCAGACTAGATGACTGATCTGTGAATTAAAGTACTGACAGCTTCACCATGCCCCTTCACTAGATAGGATGACTGAGTTGTCAATCACCCCAGATTGGATGGCTAAGCTGTCAGTAACTATATCCCAGACACACTAAGAGGTGGAATCATAACAATACCCCCTTTTCTAAGGGGGCCACCGGATCCCCATTTTTCCCTGGAAATCTCAGATGGAAGGCCCTGACTTACCTCTCAGCCTTCACATCTCAAACTGGGATCCAAGATCTCTCCTCAGGTCCATATCCCCTCCAGTGGATGCGGCATTCTAGGGAATTTCAGGCGCTATGAGAATTCATAATTCACTGAACCTCATACTCCAAGACCCCATTTACGGAAACCATAGGAGATGGGGATTAGGGCAACACTGCCGAAGGGCCAAATTCCTTTAGCAGAGACTTATGCAAAACATTTGTAATGCGAAGAGATGGAGGGAGCTTTAATCTAAATGGCACCAGATTGATCACCTCCACAATCTGATACTGTCCAATAAACTTTGGACCCAACCTCGCACTTTAAGTCTAATATTTCTAGATAATAATCAGACTCTATCCCCAATTTTAAAAACAGGACCCATCAAACTTTTTCTATCGGCTTTCCAGAACTTTAATATTTCTAGATGATAACTAAACTTTATCCCCAATTTTTCTGTTTTTGTCAAATCTGAGGTCTCAATATTCTTTTGTGCTGCCCTCCAGATATCCTTAAGTCTCTGCACAGCGACTTCCACCCCAGAACATTCATAACTAATCCTATAAAATTCTCCAAAATGTGGATGAAAACCATAATTAGAGAAATATGGTAAGGTTCGAGTAGACTGATTTACCCAACTGTTAAAGGCAAACTCAACGAGAGGTAAAAAAGAAAAGCCTCTTGCTGAGCTGCCATAAAACACCTTAAAATTTGTTTCAAAGATTGATTTCTGATCTCAGTCTGACCATTGGTTTCAATGTGGTAAGGAGAGGAAAATTACAATTTAGTTTACTACAGTTTACTACAAAAGGGTATCCAGAATTTGGAGACAAATTGCACTCACCTATCAGACATACGTTAAAAGGGATCCCATGTAACCTTATAATATGAGATACAAACAACCTGAAGAGTGTCTCTGATAAAAGAACAAAGTGTGTAAAGCTATGGTGTAAAGCTATGGTGGTGTAGCAGCAGCAACATCTGATTAATGGTGTGAATTATGTGTTAGATTCTATTCACATAAAGGCAGTAAATTTTATTCACATCTATGCAGGTTTTTGCATGCAATTTTCTGCAGCCATGTGTAAGGCTATGGTGGTGTAGCAGCAGCAACAGCTGATTAATGAATAGTCATTCAATGGTGTGAATTATGTGTTAGATTCTATTCACATTAAGGCAGCAAATTTTATTCACATCTATGCAGGTTTTTGCATGCAATTTTCTGCAGCCATGTGTAAGGCTATGGCGGTGTAGCAGCAGCAACAGCTGATTAATGAATAGTCATTCAATGGTGTGAATTATGTGTTAGATTCTATTCAAATTAAGGCAGCAAATTTTATTCACATCTATGCAGGTTTTTGCATGCAATTTTCTGCAGCCATGTGTAAGGCTATGGCGGTGTAGCAGCAGCAACAGCTGATTAATGAATAGTCATTCAATGGTGTGAATTATGTGTTAGATTCTATTCAAATTAAGGCAGCAAATTTTATTCACATCTATGCAGGTTTTTGCATGCAATTTTCTGCAGCCATGTGTAAGGCTATGGTGGTGTAGCAGCAGCAACAGCTGATTAATGAATAGTCATTCAATGGTGTGAATTATGTGTTAGATTCTATTCACATTAAGACAGTAAATTTTATTCACATCTATGCAGGTTTTTCGCATGCAATTTTCTGCAGCCATGTGTAAGGCTATGGTGGTGTAGCAGCAGCAACAGCTGATTAATGAATAGTTATTCAATGGTGTGAATTATGTGTTAGATTCTATTCAAATTAAGGCAGTAAATTTTATTCACACCTATGCAGGTTTTTTGCATGCAATTTTCTATAGTTTTATTAAATATGTATCTAATCAATAAATACTAAGTATATTGTTGGGCATATTATATTATTCAGGATACTGTAGTCATTTTCTTTAAATTTTGACTCATTATATAATTGAATTTGTATCCTTTTGCTGTTTCTCCTTCCTATAAGTGTTGGTTTGAGGCAATGGTTTTATGGTTGTTTGTCAATTAAAGTTTAATAAAACATGTATTTTATGAAATGAGTGACACTCTTGGTTATTGGGTCACCTGACAGTGACATAACCTTTGTGATATAATTGACAGAACACTGTCAGCCTGTAATTTGGTCAAGAGGGTAATGGTGGATTTCGTGCTCCAAATGGGAGCACTTCACTCTGAATACATCTCCTGAATACATCATTTGTTTTGGATAATTTATCTGCTGGGTTGGTACATGCAGCTGCAGCATCGATCAGCTGATCAGCCCACGCGCTTCATGTGTCGGGGTTCCCGCTGTAGCTTATCCGGTAAGCGCTATAGCTTGCTGAATAAGTGGGGACTCAAACAAATTCGCTGAACTCTAGTACTGAGGCTTTCATGTCTGCTTTTTCACAATCCTTGTGGGGTACCTGAAAGACTTCAGGGATGTGTTCTCAATAGAAGAGGTAGAGATGCTACCTCCCCATTGTCCCTATGATTGTTCTTCTAATCTTGTCCCCAATGCCAAATTACCTAAAGCTCGCCCTTACAGTCTATCTGTGCCTGAATGGACTGCCATGAAAGAATATGTTAGCAAAAGTTTATGGAAGGGTAATTTTCGTCCTTCTTTCTCCGCTGTGACAGCCGGATTTTTCTTTGTTGAAAAGAAAGATGGTGGCTTCCCTTCTCGCCTCAATTTCCAAGAACTAAACAAAATCAAGTTAAAAATACTTACTCACTTCCACTCTTCCTCAACCATTATAATCAGCTTTTGGTGGTTAAGTGGTTTTCTAAACTTGATCTTAGAGGTGCTTACAATTTGATATGCATCTGGAATGAGTGGAAAATGGCGGTTTTAAAGTCTGAGGGTTTATTTGAAAATCATGTCATGCCACTTGGGTTATCTAATGCACCTGCTGTTTTTAAAAGGTTATGAATGATATTTTGACTCTCACCAGGAACATGCCCATGTAGTATTAAAAAGGTTGGAAGAAAACTCTGTTTGCTAAATTAGAGAAATGTGTTTTTTTCTGTTCAGATTTCATTCTTGGGGTTTACCTTGCCAGCAGAAGAGTTTGAGATAGACCTTGGGAAGGTGTAGGCTATAATTGATTGGGATCAACCTTGTGACCTTAAGCTTTTGCAACGTTTTCTTGGATTTGCCATCTCTTATAGAAAATGTATCAAGCGATTTTCTCAGATTGATAAACCTCTTATTGCCTTTCCACGTAAGGGGGCTTATCTCACTGTTTGGTCTTGGAATGCTATTAGGGCTTTTAAAAAATTAAAAGAGTATTTCATGTCTGCTCCTGTTCTAATTCAACTTGATTTCCAAGAATAAATTATTATAGAATTTCATGCTTCAGAGGTCGGGACCGTGTTACCCTAGGTTCCCAAAACTCCTGCATCCATGTGCTTTTTTTCTAAAATATTCTCATCTGAGGAAAGAAACTATGATTTTGGGAATCATTAGTTACTTGCTGTTAAATTGACCTTTGTCTAATGGAGGCATTTTTTGGAGGGGGAGGTTCATCAAGTTACAATGGACGCTATTCACAAGGATCTAGCATACATTTAATCGGCTAAATGAGTACGCCCCAGACAGACCAGATAGTCTCTGTTTCTTTCTTTGTTTAAATTGTCTATCACATTCAGGCCGGGGTCTCGCAGTCTTGATTCAGTTTTCCTCCAGAACCTCCATCCTCTATTCTTCCTTAGGGAATTGATTAATAAGTGGAACAGGCTGTCATGAGAGGTGGTGATTTCTCCTTTAATATAAGTCTTCAAACAGAGGCTGGACAGATATCTGTCTGAGATGGTTTAGTGAGTCCGGCAAGGAGTTGGACACAATTACCCTTAAGGTCCCTTCCAATGCAAACAATTTATGATTCTATTGCTCATTTTATGGTACCCTTGGAATTGGAAGAGTAGATCCATAAAGTCCAGCCATTAGACCCATCTGCTGAGTTCAAATTATTTGTCTAAAAAGGGAAACTAAATCAATGAAATTATTTGTGCCTGTACATCTAAGATTGCGCCTGTTACAGGAATTTCATGATTCTTTCTTGAGTTGTCATCCTGTGGTCACAGCTACGCTTTAGCCACCAAAAAATGGTCATTGCTAGTCTTTTTTAGTGGCCATCCATGCATGCTGATATTGAAGATATTGTATCCATTTGTAAAGTCAGCACAGATGCTAAAGTTTGTCATAACCAGATGGCCAAGGAAATGCCTCCATTGCCAATTCCAGAAAAATCATTGACTCATATGTCCATGAACTGCATTATGGATTTGCCTGTCTTGTGGGAAACTGCTATCTGGATGGTAGACAACAGATTCAGCAAACAGGTTCACTTTGTTCTTTTTATCAGCTGAATGAATGGCCAAATACATATTACCTAAGCAGTGTGCACAGTGGAGTTAGGCATAGAGAAGGATGCTGCTTCCCCGCACCCCAACGCGTGTTTCGCCCGTGCTTCTTCCTGGGGGTGTCACACTGCTTAGGTAATATGTATTTGGCCATTCATTCATCACATTTATTTTCATGCTTTGGGTCATTTTAACCTGCATATATGAGAGGCTGTGGTAGCGCTGTAGCAGCAATGGCTGCATATATTGCATATTGTGGGTGATTAGAATCCACACATGTGTAAGGCTATGGTGGTGTAGCAGCAGCAATAGCTGATTAATGAATAGTTATTTAATGGTGTGAATTGTGTGTTAGATTCTATTCAAATCAAGGCAGTATATTTCATTCACATCTACGCAGGTTTTTGCATGCAATTTTCTACAGCCATTTAGCCCTGTTGTATCTAATTAAAGATACTAAGTATATTGTGGGGCATATTATATGTGTAAAGCTATGGTGGTGTAGCAGCAGCAACAGCTGATTAATGGTGTGAATTATGTGTTAGATTCTATTCACATAAAGGCAGTAAATTTTATTCACATCTATGCAGGTTTTTGCATGCAATTTTCTGCAGCCATGTGTAAGTCTATGGCGGTGTAGCAGCAGCAACAGCTGATTAATGAATAGTCATTCAATGGTGTGAATTATGTGTTAGATTCTATTCACATTAAGGCAGCAAATTTTATTCACATCTATGCAGGTTTTTGCATGCAATTTTCTGCAGCCATGTGTAAGGCTATGGTGGTGTAGCAGCAGCAACAGCTGATTAATGAATAGTCATTCAATGGTGTGAATTATGTGTTAGATTCTATTCAAATTAAGGCAGTAAATTTTATTCACATCTATGCAGGTTTTTGCATGCAATTTTCTGCAGCCATGTGTAAGGCTATGGCGGTGTAGCAGCAGCAACAGCTGATTAATGAATAGTCATTCAATGGTGTGAATTGTGTGTTAGATTCTATTCACATTAAGGTAGTAAATTTTATTCACATCTATGCAGGTTTTTCGCATGCAATTTTCTACAGCCATGCTATGGTGGTGTAGCAGCAGGAACAGCTGATTAATGAATAGTTATTCAATGGTGTGAATTATGTGTTAGATTCTATTCAAATTAAGGCAGTAAATTTTATTCACACCTATGCAGGTTTTTTGCATGCAATTTTCTATAGTTTTATTAAATATGTATCTAATCAATAAATACTAAGTATATTGTTGGGCATATTATATTATTCAGGATACTGTAGTCATTTTCTTTAAATTTTGACTCATCATATAATTGAATTTGTATCCTTTTGCTGTTTCTCCTTCCTATAAGTGTTGGTTTGAGGCAATGGTTTTATGGTTGTTTGTCAATTAATGTTTAATAAAACATGTATTTTATGAAATGAGTGACACTCCTGGTTATTCGGTCACCTGACAGTGACATAACCTTTGTGATATATTTGTGCATTGAGAGTGTAGCCCGTTCCTTTGAAGGATAATGGGCTTGGGTATTGTGCTTACCAAGTGTTCTGTCAATGGCAAAATTTTGAATGCATCTTTCTGAACTAACTGTCCATAATCCTAACTTTAGAACCAACCAGTCCACAATCAATGAAGTTAGCAGCAGATAAGTCATGGAACACCTTGAAGGACAACACTGTATTCAAAGATACTTTATCAGAGAAATAAATAGGTACTTAGGTCTAAAAAAACCTCTTTGACAGTCACCTAGACACAGATGTTCTATCAGCAGTTTTCTTCTGTGAGGACAAGTTGGGCAATCCTTGATAAAATATCCAGTGAGACCATAGCATTCAAGAACTTTTCCGCTTCACCACATGAAAGCTGGCAACTTGCAACATGATGCGTTCCTGTGCAACATATTGCGTTCCCGTTTGGTCAGCGGGCATGTCAAAACGATGCATGCGGAAGCATCCGCATACAACACATGTCCCTGCATACCCAATGTTAAAGATAGGTACACAAGACAACGCAGGTCGCATGCGGAAGTAGGCGGAGCATAGGCGAAACTTAAGGGAGGACGTATGCAGCCATCCGCAGACAAGCCATACGCAAGTGTGAACTTAGCCTAAGAAAACATCTTGTCCTTCATTCACACTGATTCTTTGTTGTTGTAGGTAAATTCTGCTGAGTGAAATGACTAAATAAATCATTGTTAACAGCTTACCTGTGGTTGTGAGTCATGGAGCTATCAATTTTACCACAATGTGTTACACCTCTTTGATGTGGTTATGGGTCACATGGCTTTAACAGACTCCTTAATGACGAGGCCACAAATATATTTAACTAGCTGAAGAGCCCGGCGCTGCCCGGGCATAGTAACTAACTATGGTTAGTTATAACAAGTGATAATGATTATATATATATATATATATATATATATATAAAGATGAGTGTAGAGCCCCGCCCATTCCGCATAGCCACATTCACTATAATATCCAGCCAGAGCCACCGGACTACTACCACTAATATCCCACATCATCCCGTAAGCCAGAGCTACCGGACTACTACCCATAATATCCCACATTATCCAGTGAGCCAGAGCCACTGGACTACTATGCCTAATATCCCACATCATCCTATCAGCCAGAGCCACCAGACTACTACCACTAATATCCCACATCATCCCGTCAGCCTGGAGTCAGAACCAGAGAGCTGAGTGCAACGGTCCTAACTTCCTTACTGGGGATCCCTTTAAGAGAGGCCTGGCGTCAGAACCAGAGCGCTGAGTGGATTTGCCCTGACCTCCATAACAATGATCCCTTTAATAGAAGCCTGAGGTGAGAATCAGAGCACTGAGGGATTTACCCTAACTTCCATACCGGAGATCCCTCTAAGAGAGGCCTGGGGTCAGTACCAAAGCGCAGAGTGGATTTTCCCTCACTTCCGTACTGAGGATCCCTTTAAGATGAGACTTGGGTCAGAACCAGAGCGCTGAGTGGATTTTCCCTAACTTTCATACCGGGGATCCCTTTAAGAGAACCTGGGTCAGTACCAGAGCATTTGAAAGCAATTTCCCTGACTTCCATACAGAGGATCCCTTTAAGAGAGGCCTGGGGTCAGAATTAAAGCGCTGGATGGATTTTCCCTGACTTCCATACCGGAGATCCCTTTAACAAAAGGCCTGGGGTCAGTACCAAAGTGCAGAGTGGATTTGCCCTAAATTCCATACCATTGATCCCTTTAAGAGACCCTGGGGTCAGTACCAAAGCGCTGGATGGATTTTCTTTGACTTCAATACCAATGATCCCTTTAAGAGGGAAGATGTGCCTATGGGATGGAGGATGTGTGATGGGAATATTGGCACGGAAGGGAGGATTCATTTCTGTCATGTGATCTCTGTTCCTTTCAGGGGGGCAGACAATGGCTGGGAGCTTATGTTCCCAGGGATGCTATATTTCTCCCACCATGTCAGTGTCTGCTGAGGTGTTGACAAGTGGGAAAACTGTTGGTCATAGCAACCAATCACAGCTCAGCTACTTTTAACCAGCTCTGGTGAAATGAGAGATGCTTAGTGATTGTTTGCAAGGAAAACTGTTGCTCATAGCAACCAATCACAACTCAGCTACTTTTAAACAGCTCTGTTGAAATGAAAGATGCTTCATGATTGGTTCGTGATACACACACACATTCATTTTTATATATAGAGACTAGCTGAAGAGCCCAGCACTGCCCAGACATAGTAACTATCTACGGTTATTTATAACAAATTATAATGATTATATCTATATATACAGTATATATATATTTATATATATATAGCTAAGTGTAGAGCCCCACCCACGCTACATAGCCACATTCACTATAATATCCCACATCATCCCATCAGCCAGAGCCACCGGACTACTACCCCTAATATCCCACATCATCCCATCAGCCAGAGCCACCGGACTACTACCCTTAATATCCCACATCATCCAGTAAGCCTGGGGTCAGAACCAGAGCGCTAAGTGGAATGGTCCTAACTTCCATACCGGGAATCCCTTTAAGAGAGGCCTGGTGTCAGAACCAGAGGGCTGAGTGGATTTGCCCTGACTTGCATACCAATGATCCCTTTAATAGAAGCCTGAGGTGAGAATCAGAGCACTGAGGGATTTACCCTAACTTCCATACCGGAGATCCCTCTAAGAGAGGCCTGGGGTCAGTACCAAAGCGCAGAGTGGATTTTCCCTCCCTTCCGTACTGAGGATCCCTTTAAGATGAGACTTGGGTCAGAACCAGAGCGCTGAGTGGATTTTCCCTAACTTTCATACCGGGGATCCCTTTAAGAGAACCTGGGTCAGTACCAGAGCATTTGAAAGCAATTGCTCTGACTTCCATACAGAGGATCCCTTTAAGAGAGGCCTGGGGTCAGAATTAAAGCGCTGGATGGATTTTCCCTGACTTCCATACCGGAGATCCCTTTAACAAAAGGCCTGGGGTCAGTACCAAAGTGCAGAGTGGATTTGCCCTAAATTCCATACCAATGATCCCTTTAAGAGACCCTGGGGTCAGTACCAAAGTGCTGGATGGATTTGCTCTGACTTCAATACCAATGATCCCTTTAAGAGGGAAGATGTGCCTATGGGATGGAGGATGTGTGATGGGAATATTGGCACGGAAGGGAGGATTCATTTCTGTCATGTGATCTCTGTTCCTTTCAGGGGGGCAGACACTGGCTGGGAGCTTATGTTCCCAGGGATGCTATATTTCTCCCACCATGTCAGTGTCTGCTGAGGTGTTGACAAGTGGGAAAACTGTTGGTCATAGCAACCAATCACAGCTCAGCTACTTTTAACCAGCTCTGGTGAAATGAGAGATGCTTAGTGATTGTTTGCAAGGAAAACTGTTGCTCATAGCAACCAATCACAACTCAGCTTCTTTTGAACAGCTCTGTTGAAATGAAAGATGCTTCATGATTGGTTTGTGATACACACACACATTCATTTTTATATATAGAGACTAGCTGAAGAGCCCAGCACTGCCCAGACATAGTAACTATCTACGGTTATTTATAACAAATTATAATTATTATATCTATATATACAGTATATATATATATATATAAAGCTAAGTGTAGAGCCCCACCCACTCTACATAGCCACATTCACTATAATATCCCACATCATCCCATCAGCCAGAGCCACCGGACTACTACCCCTAATATCCCACATCATTCCGTCAGCCAGAGCCACCGGACAACTACCACTAATATCCCACATCATCCCATCAGCCAGAGCCACCGGACTACTACCCTTAATATCTCACATCATCCAGTAAGCCTAGGGTCAGAACCAGAGCGCTAAGTGGAATGGTCCTAACTTCCATACCGGGGATCCCTTTAAGAGAGGCCTGGTGTCAGAACCAGAGGGCTGAGTGGATTTGCCCTGACTTCCATACCAATGATCCCTTTAATAGAAGCCTGGGGTGAGAATCAGAGCGCTGAGGGATTTAACATAACTTCCATACCGGAGATCCCTTTAAGAGAGGCCTGGGATCAGTACCAAAGTGCAGAGTGGATTTTCCCTCACTTCTGTACCGGGGATCCCTTTAAGAGGGGTCTTGGGTCAGAACCAGAGCGCTGAATGGATTTTCCCTAACTTCCATACCAGGGATCCGTTTAAGAGAGCCTGGGATCAGAACCAGAGCGCTGAGTGAATTTGCCCTGATCTGACTTGCATACCAATGATCACTTTAATAGAACCCTGGGGTCAGAATCAGAGCGCTGAGCGATTTGCCCTAACTTCCATACAGGAGATCCCTTTAAGAGAGCTTGGGTCAGTACCAGAGAATTTGAAGGCAATTGCCCTGACTTCCATACTGGGGATCCCATTAAGAGAGTTTGGGGTCAGAACCAGAACGCTAAGTGGAATCACCCTAACTTCCATACCTGGGATCCCTTTAAGGGAAGCCTGGCATCAGAACCAGAGTGCTGAGTGGATTTGTCCTTACTTCCATACCAATGATCCCTTTAATAGAAGCCTGGGGTGAGAATCAGAGCGCTGAGGGAATTACCATAACTTCCATACCAGAGATCCCTTTAAGAGAGGCCTGGGATCAGAACCAGAGCGCTGAGTGGAATTGCCCTGACCTGATTTGCATACAAAAGATCCCTTTAATAGAACCCTGGGGGCAGAATCAGAGGGATTTGCCCTAGCTTCCATACAGGAGATCCCATTTAGACAGCCTGGGGTCAGTACCAGAGCATTTTAAGGCAATTGCCCTGACTTCCATACCGGAGATCCCTTTAAGAAAGGCCTGCGGTCAGTACCAAAGCGCAGAGGGGATTTGCCCTAAATTCCATACCAATGATCCCTTAAGAGAAACTGGGGTCAGAACCACAGAGCTGAGTGGAATGGCTCTGACTTCCATACCAATGATCCCTTTAAGAGTGAAGATGTGCCTATATGATAGAGGATGCGTGATGCTTATATGAGCACAGGAGGGGGGGATTAATTTCTGTCATGTGCTCTGTGCTCCTTTTTGGGGGGCAGACAATGGTTGGGAGCTTATGTTCCCAAGGAGGCTAGATTTCTCCCACCATGTCAGTGTCTGCTGAGGTGTTGTCAAGTGGGAAAACTTGCTCATAGCAACCAATCACCAATCACAGCTCAGCTTCTTTTAACCAGCTCTGGTGAAATGAGAGATGCTTAGTGATTGGTTGCAAGGAAAACTGTTGCTCATAGCAACCAATCATAGCTCAGCTTCTTTTGAACAGCTCTGTTGAAATGAAAGATGCTTCGTGATTGGTTGGTGATACACACACACACACACACACACATTCATTTTTATATATAGAGATGACCAGCCATTTTTTAACAGCCATAACTGTTTTATTATTGTACCTGTGTGCCTGTAGCAAGTTTAGTATTATAGTTAGCAAATTCTGTTATTTATAGAGCTATTTTGGGGTATATATAAAATGTTAATACTAAATACATGTAATGATTATTTGGATAATTTTTTTACAACTCTAATACAGAAAAAATCTCATATCTGGTTTAGTTTTGCTTATTTTTTTTACAAATCATGTTTCAAATCCAATTATAAATTAATTCTCCATGTTATTGCAGTCAAATTGATACCTTATTTCTGCAGCTTTTTTGTTATATAAACTGTTAGTAAATTTATTTTATAGGAAAAAGATCTAATTTTTTTATTTTTTTTGGAGTGTTGACTTTATTCTTTTTGCTACTTTCTTTGCATGTGTTTTATATGTCCTTTTTTATGTTTTCACATAGTTTGTCCACCAAGAGATTGTCATCATCAAAGATCTCTGGAGAATATTTGTTTCCTTTATGTGTTATTTGTTTCCATGATAAGGGAATGTTCACACTGAGTTTTTTCAGGAGTTTTTGGAGCAGAGACTCTCCAAATCTCCTATCAAAACTTGTAGTTTTTAAACACCTCATGGTTTTTCAAGAGTTTCGGCCCCAAATACTCCTGAAGAAACACAGTGTGAACACACCCTAATGAGAGCATCCATAGAAGACTCATATACAATTAAACAGCACACTAAAGTGATGGAAGCAATGTGAATGTAATCTGATTCTGGTAAGACCCATCAGCTCTGCTATGCCAGGTGTGAGCTCTGTTATTTTGTTCCAATACTTCTATACCATAGTGTCCTTTGAGAGCTGTGTACCCAGAAAAATAGATTACAGAAGCAATGATAAATGACTTCTATCTACTCCCTAGGATCACAGGTTGAGTCTGATTGTGGAGTACCAAACCTGCTCCCACTAGATTGGAGGAGCAGGAGCTTTAACACCTGTAAAAAAACATGATGACATTAGCTTCCTTTCACAACAGAGATAATTTATGTCACTTACTAAAGCTCTTCAGGCTGCATGTTGACATTGCTGTTTACAGTGAATTAGATCTACGTTAGGTAGATACATGAATAGTATCCCTTCCCTCACGTAATCTCCGGTCCTCCCAAGACCTCCTTCTCTCCTCCACATTTATTCGCTCCTCACCCAACTGCCTCCAAGACTTCTCCCGAATAGCCCCCATCCTCTGGAATTCCCTTCCCCAACATGTCCGGCTATCAACCACACTCGGATCCTTCAGACGGAACCTGAAAACCCACCTCTTCACGAAAGCTTACAGCCTGCAATGATCCCCGCTGCCTCCTCCCCACTACTGGAGCTACCGCCTCACCATCACTGGAGCTGCTGCAACCCCCCAACCTACTGTCTCATTCCCCACCATCCTGCAGCATGTAAGCCCGAAAGGGCAGGGTCCCCTCCCCCCTCTATATCAGTCTGTGATTGTTATTTTGTTTGCTGTATGTGATATCTGTAATCTGTACGTAACCCCTTCTCATGTACAGCACCATGGAACCAATGGTGCTTTATAAATAAATAATAATAGTAACAATTTTCAGTAGATGTGGTAAATTCAATAAAAATGCATTCCATTAAATCTAGCACCATTCTAACACACATATATAGGACACTTCAAAAATGACAATTTGTCTCCATATTATGTGGAAAACACAGGTCCAAAGATCTCACTCAAATGTGAGAATAAATACTAGATTGGCAAGAAATTACTTGACAGTCCAGTACTCAACTTTCTGTTCTTTGGAAGTGGATCTGCAGCAGGTCATGTGAAAGTCAGTGATTAGATGGTATTTGGGCTATTGATGGGTTGTAATGCAGAAAAAGTGGTGAGAGTCCTCGACAACCTTTAATGTCAATTCACTTTCATCAACATGAATTTCAGGTCATCTTGACTGGTAAAAATTAGTAAAGACTTGCAGAGCTGTGAAATTCGGGAAGACTACATAAACCATCAGTGTGTATCATATTCATCGATCAGCAACCATATACAGTAGATCCTATATTTCATGTCAAGAGATAAATCATCTCTGATCCTTGACTGATGCAAAGATTTCACAAGACTTCTGGAGATGTTCTCTGGTATTTGGTAACAATGCCAACAGCAGATGATCTATGTCCCTTAAGTTGCAAAGTGGAGCCTCTTTGGAACTTTGCAGCCAAGTCAACATCTTAGATTCTTTGTCTTGTTCCTCAAACCATTCCTAAATAATTATTACATTGTAACAGGTTACATTATCTACTGAAATAGGTCAATATTATTAGAAAATACTACTGAGGGTGTACTTGGCCAGCAAATTGGTAAGTGCTACGTGTTAAAGAAGCATCAACATCAATGTGGTGACTCAAGTTTTCCCATGGAGAAAGACATGAGTTCTTCTGCAAGAAATGCAAGCCTTTACTCACCATACACTTCAGTGAGCTGTAAACAATCATGCCACTTTTTGGGCTACTATGGTAAGTTGTTGCACTGGATAAATGAAACATGCCACCAAACCTATGGTTTTAGAAATGCTCTTACTCGCAGTTTACTGTCACAATTTGTCTTTGTCAAAGTTTTTTCTTATGCTTCCCATTATTTCAGCTTCCAACACATAAAGTTTGAAAAGCAGATTGGTCAATTCCTAAAAAAGCACATCCCACCTCTTGATCAGTACCACTGTCACCAGTTGGGGGTGTATCCCAACATACTGACAGTATCCATTCAGTGTTGACTTATATGAGAAATAGAATGGGAACACCCAGTTGTCATTTTTTCTAGGAGGTGTAACAGAGAAAAGGCACAACAGAGAGATCTTAGAATAGTTGCTCTAAAAGTATAATACAGGGAAAACACAAATATTTCTTTAAACCAACATATGATGACAGCTGACAGGTCCACTTAAGGATTACATTTACCCAGTACTGATTTGTTGCTGAAATGTTTCTATCTATAATCAATTCCTGCCTACATTTTTCTTTGATTTTTGTCTGAGGAAAATTATGTTATTTTAAAAACTTGCTGATATGTCTTTGGCTGGTACTACCGCTTATTGCATGAACCTGGAGGCAGAATTGCATAGTTAAGCATTTTGTGCTTCAGCTCATATTTCTCTATTTTTCTGCTCATACTAGCATACATGGGGGCATATATGCTTTCTATACTACTCCCTTAGGAGAACTTGCAAAATCTGAAGGGAAATTAAGGTTATTCGATTGCTTTGGCTTCCTCATTCTAGGGCTTAGTAAATGTCTTGCTTGATCTTTTGTCAAGCATATGTATTTTCTTAAATAATTTTTAGGGTATTTTAACATGCACAGTGTTTATAAGGAAATACCTGTTGCAGAAGATATTATATTTTGAAGATGTTTTTAATTTTGCAAGGGTTTACCAAAGATTTCATCCATCTGAGGCCGGTTTCACATTAGCGCTTTTTAAGCGCACGCACGGCCGGGGGTAGCTCCGCCCCCGAGCAGGCTCTCTGCCCGGCGTGCCCGCCCCTTGCTTGTAGCGCCGCCTACTAGCGGACAGCGGCGCCTGCGATCGGCGCACCCTATCTTTAGCATAGGGTGCGCAGATCGTGCGCAGGCCGTGCGCTAGTTGCGCTTTGACCTGCGCTGCGCACTTTTGACGGTGCGCCGTGCGCGCCAAAATCAAACTTTTCGGATTTTGGTGCGCAAGGCGCACCGTCAAAAGTGCGCAGCGCAGGTCAAAGCGCAACTAGCGCACGGCCTGCGCACGATCTGCGCACCCTATGCTAAAGATAGGGTGCGCCGATCGCAGGCGCCGCTGTCCGCTAGTAGGCGGCGCTACAAGCAAGGGGCGGGCACGCCGGGCAGAGAGCCGGCTCGGGGGCGGAGCTACCCCCGGCCGTGCGTGCGCTTAAAAAGCGCTAATGTGAAACCGGCCTGAAGGGAGTAAAATCCATGAAAAAATAAACATGTTGTGGACTTCAAATCTACATTGCATGTCGATCTGCAAACATATTATGTTCTGCACTATGTCTATAATATTTATTAAAATCTCTTCCACTTTACTGCTATTGTAATATGCTGCCGATTTTATGCACCCTAACACTTGTACCCTAAGGGCCCCGTCACACATAGCGACTCACCAGCGATCCCGACAATGATATGAACTTGTCAGGATCGCTGGTGTGTCACTACATGATCGCTGGTGAGCTGCCAATCAGGCGCGGTGCTTAGAAACCCGATGTTTACCTTGGTTACCAGCTCCCTGCACCAGCGCGTTGGTATCTAACGTACACATGGGTTTTCTAAGCGCTGCGCGGCGCTTAGAAACCCAATGTTTACCTTGGTTACCAGCATCCAGCTCTCTGATCGCTGGTCTCCCGCCTGCCACATGCGTGCTGGCCAATGGGAGACCAACGATCAAAAAAATGTCCTGGCCATTCCAGCATGATCAGCGATACCCAGCAGGGGGGCTGGTCGCTGATAAGTGTCACACACAGCGATCTCGCTGGTGAGATCGCTGTTGCATCACAAAACTTGTGACTCAGCAGTGATCTTGCTAGTGAAATCGCTGTGTGTGACGGGGACTTAACACTCAGACAGAAAATCTGCTACAGTACCTTGAGAAAGTATTCATGAACTTTTCCACATTTTTTTCACTCTGCACCCGCAACCTTAAATGTATTTTATTGGGATTTTATGCGATAAATCAACACAAAGTGTAAAGAAAATGATAAATGGTTATCTAAATATTTAAAATATGTAAATCTTAAAGTTGTGACGTGCATTTGTAGTCAATCCCCTAGAGTCAGTACTTTGTAGGACCACCATTCATTGCAATTACTGCTGCATGTCTCTAGTGACAATGACAATCTCTTGCTCATAAACGAGTTTCGCTATCAAAACTACAGGAAGCAGCTTAGCAAGTGACACCGCTGGAATCAGAATCTTTGCCTCTACATTTTGCTGCTCTCAGATTAGGAACCTGGTGTCATATTCCCTTTAAACGCTTATTTCCACAACTTCCACTATTCCTCATAAAGCACAGTAACTGCATTCCAACTGTTAATATACAGACTAAGCACAACAGCAGCACACTGCTTCTCCTCATTGCTTCAGGCCCCTCCCTTTGCTCTCCTGTTTGTCTTGATTAGCCACATCTCTCCGATTGATGACCCATTGATATGCTGGAAGCAGGCTTTTGGATGAATGTGTAATGGTCTTGTACAGTAATGTTCTTCTGTACATGCCAATATACAAACAAAAAAATACTTGCACCTCCTAACAAATGAAGAACATGCGATCAGGTACAGGCATCTATGACTGCTTTAAACCCATACCAGTGAGCCTTTACTGTAGCTGGTAGGTGCACATACATTGACAACTTTTTGTGCTAAGTACTTTAGCATTATAAGCATATTTTATATTGCAGAAGTGATGTTTGAATTTCACATATACAATTTTTGCATTTATCCTGGTGCATACAGTGTGCTGCTGCACTCATGTACATCTATACATCAGTATAGCTGCACGTGTGTTTTTCCATCAATAATCTGTAAGTTGACATCAACCTTAGCTCAGCTGTTTAGCACTCTTCTCTACTTTCATAACTCAGATGTGCTGCTGACTGATTACTTATATAAAACTGCTAAGGGAGCTCTACTGATGCCTATGGCAGAGGATCATATTGATAAATCCATCTTATATCACATGCATCAGTAGAGCAGCAATTGCAGTTTACTTTCTTGACTTGCTAGCTGGCTTTAGCACAGCTCCGCTGTGCTGCGGTTGGCTTGGCAGTACTTCCATAATGGTTATTTCATGCTCCAATCGGGTAGCAGAATAGAGCTGACTGTAGCATAGCAGAACAGGTGAGCTAAGCATAAGACTAGCTAACAAATCATTGATGTAAAAACAATCATGCATCTATATTGCTGTGAATGTAAGAAAATAAAATTGGACAGACAGAGTAGCGCAGAGGGCCACAGAGTATAGAAGCCTAAAGTACATTTTATACATAGATTAACTTGTTGATGCACCAAATATATGTCATGGAGGTGAGGCACATTGGGATGTGCTGGAAGTCAGCTGACAGGTCCGTGTGAAAAATCATAGAAAGACTGCACTGTGCATGCTCAACCAGGAGCATTGGAACTACGCAGAATGGATCTGATGGCATTTGGTAGATAAATAAACTCCATATAGGGCAGATTTACGCATAAGATAAATTGCTACAAATGAATAAATATATTTACATCATTATAAGACCATTTTGTGATTTTGGAAATAACCTTTTAATAAACTTCTATAGAACTAAGTCTTAACATATCTTTGTTTCTGCATACTTATAAATAGCAGAAACCCCTCACAGTGCTGGAAAAAGAAACTACATTTCAAGTAATTTAAGACAATTACAATAATAGACTATTCTTTTCTGCAAATAAAGTAACTAATTAAGTAGAACAACAAGACATTGAATTTTCTACATTTATTCATGCCACAAGGATATATTTAAGAATAGATATACATTTTACATTACCTTGATCACATTAATGCCGACTTCCCACTCCTGGAAGTCACAAGAAAGCTTACCACTGAGAATTAATTGAGACTTGGCCCATTAAAGCATTAAAGTACTGCATGTAGTCCATGTTGGTTAAAAGAATCTGAATCGTATAAATAAGCATGTCAACTGATCCGGAAGGCAATAACATGGGCAGCTGAAAAGATGATTTTTCTCACATTATATGAATAGAATTATTTGTGATGACATGATTGCTTAGCATTTATGCAGCATAATGAATGGATATGGACCAGCAAGGCAGATTCCTATATATTATACTATATTTACATTTCAAGTGCTCACTTAACTCCAGGCCAGTAACATAAGTGTAAATATGCCATTGTAGATATCTACTTTGCATGATAGTTGGAAGACCTTGTAGGAAGATCTGCTCTAATGAGTAGATTGTGACAGTCCAAGGAGTATATAATTGCACGTAACTGCTCTCCATGTGGAAGCAGATAAGTGGCCCTCCATAAGAACAAGCTACAGAGAAGTACCTTAATCTGTTATTCCACTAATCTAAATATTAGAGAGATTAGAGGTTTGGTCAGTGTATGTTCTTCATTTAAGCCTATGTAGACTGTAAAAGATCTCCCCTGAAACCAGATTATCTACCTTCCATGAACACCTTTTGGGTTCTGCTTATGCCTTCAGTCATATCTTTTCTCTTACATTTATAATCATTTTGCAAAAATGGCATAGTCTGTGGCAATATTCTTGTAATACAATTGTATCCCAGGGCTATTCTTCAAGTCAGTGTTCACACATCCAAATTGAAACATATCTTGATTAACCATGAAAAGGCCGTGATATAGGTTTTCGTATCTTTAAGGAAGAAAACATATTTCATTCAAAGTGAGCATAGATAAGTGAAAGTACCCGGATTGTTCAGTGATGTGCATTATTCCTGTAACGTGACATCAATGTGTGCATGATCTCTGTCCTTTGTTATTACTATGTGTATCCTCCTGCTTATTATACTTTAAGTTGTATCATCGGTGTATTGATATCCTTGATAGCTTTATGAATGCACTGTGACATTGTCTGTTTGCTTGAATATTTGTATTGTGACATAACTGTATGCACTATTGCAGAGTTGCTACTTTGCTGTCTGCACTGCCCAGGAGTGTGAATTAACGATGTATTCCTATTTAAAAATATCCAAAGACTGACCGTCACTTTCAAACAGAAATAAGATGTGAACAGGTGCTTACTAAGAGTAGCCATCTCCATGTATAACCAACAAATAAAGTAGTACTCTGCAGCACTATTTCATGCAAACATGAAATATATGAAATTTGAATTTCATTACTGCACAAGAAAATATGAAAAATTAACAATTCTTAGAGCATAAATTGGACAATTCATGTGTACCCAGCAGTCACGATAAGGCGATTCTCACTGCTGGGAACATGCCTAGTGTGAATCCTCTGTTAGGCAAAAGCCTACTGCTAAAATTAAGTCTGAGGGGTGCAGTGCTCAGTCAGAGAGTCTATGCATACAAATATCAAAAGACTGACCATCACTTCCAAACAGAAATAAGGTGTGAATAGGTGCTTACTAAGAGTAGCCATTTCCATATAATCCAACAAATAATGTAGCACTGTGTAGCACTATAGCATGCAAACATGACATTTATAATATTTGAATTGCATTACAACACTAGAAAATATGAAAAATTGAGAATACTTAGTGCATAAATTGGCCAATTTATGTGTACCCGGCAGCAACGATAAGGTGATTCTGGGAACCTGCCTAATGTGAATTCTCTCTTAGGCTTTGTTCACCAAGTGTGAGTCAGGACGAAGGATGGATCCAGAGATGGTATCCCCTATTCTGAAGTGTCCTTGTCCCAACAGTCTGAGGTCAATCCAGCGGTTCTTCGGATTTGCTAATTACTACAGCCAGTTTATTCTGCATTTCTCCTCTCAGACCACTCCAATCTCTGCCTTTACCAGCTAGGGTTCCAACCGCAGGAAGTGGACTACAGAGGCTGAAATCACCTCCACTCCTGTGCTGCACCGACCAAACAACAATAAGCAATTCTTTTTGGAAGTGGATGCCTCTTCCTCTGGTATTGATGCTGTTCTCAACTAGATGTCTCCTTCCAGCTGTATGGTCACCTATGGTTTCTTCTCTAAAGCCTTCTCGGCTCCAAAACGAAGCTACTCAATAGGCGATTGAGAACTGATGGCGATAAAACTTGCTTTGGAGGAGTGTCTCTTTCTACTTGAGAGAGTAGTTCATCCTGTAATTATCTATACGGACCACAAGAACTTGGCCTACCTGCAGGTGTCTAAATCCAGGTCAAGCCAGATGGTCTTTATTCTTCACCAGCTTTGATTTTGTTCTCCATTTCCGGCTGGCAAACAAGAATATCAAAGCAGATGCTCTTTTCAGGTCTTTTTTGTCTTCTGACCAGGAGGAGGAGCCTTAGAGCATCATAGAACCCTCCAAGATACTAACTGTTGCTCCACTGGGCTTGTTTCAGGTTCTACATATCAAAACCTTAGTCTCTGAACCAGACATGAAACGAGTGCTTCATTGGGGTCATTCATTCAAATTTGGCTGGTCATGCTGGACAGAAGAAAACAGCTCTTCTCATTTCATGGCACTATTGGGGCCATCAATTCGCAAGGATATTGTGGATTTTGTCTTGGCATGTCCCTCTTGTGCTCAGAATAAAACTCCAAAACTGCTTCCGACTGGCCGGTTACTTCCCTTGCCCATACCATCTGCTCTCTGGCAGCATATCATGATGAACTTTATCCCTGATCTTCCAGTATTGGCCGAAAGTACCATCATTGGGGGAATTGTCAATAGTTTCTCTAAGATGGCCCATTTTACGCCGCTGTCCGGCCTACCGTCTGCTCCTGTGCTTGCTGAGAAGTTCATTCAACATATTTTTTACCTCCATGGATTACGTCTCCATATTGTCTCTGATAGAGACCTCCAGTTTACATCTCTCTTCTGGAGCGCTACCTGCAAACTCCTGAAGGTCACCTTGGACTTCTCTTCAGCCTACCATCCGCAGTCCAATGGACCGGTAGAACGGGTTAGCCAGATCCTGACCAACTACCTGCGGCACTTTGTCAATGCTCACCACAGTGATTAGGCCGAACTCATGTCTTGACCTGAATTCTCATACAATAACCATGTGAGTGAATCCTCTGTTAAATTCTCAATTTTTTACGGTGTATGGTCAACACCCCAATATTCTGTTTCCTGTGTCTACTACCACTGACATTCCTGATGCTTAAACTCTTCTAAAGGACTTCTCTAAGATCTGGGAGGAGTACAAGACCTCTTCAATGAAATATTCCGAACGGATGAAGAGACACGCGGACGAGAGACGTCTTTACCCACCTCTCTTTCACCCTGGGTACAAGGTTTGGATTTAATCTCCAGCTACCCTTGTATAAATTGGGTCCTTGCTTCAATAGTCCAGTAGTTGAGGTTCTCAAACAGAATAATGCAGTAGCTTACAAACTCAAACTTCCAGCCTTTCTACAAATCCCTAATTCATTTCATGTGTCCCTCCTAAAGCCTGTTGTCTTAAGTCCCTTCTTTAAGGATCCTGGTACCATTCCTGCTCCTGTCAGCACTGAAGATGTTTTCGAGATAGCGAATATTTTAGCCACTAAGAAAGTAAGAGTAAGGGGCTCTGGAGATGCATTGGTCTGTGTTTTTAACCGAACCCTTCTTTACTTCCCATCTACCAAATCCTCCTCTCATCATGTCAAAGCGCAGTAAAAGAAAAAGATATGCTGGCTAAAAGCCATTATATGCCACCCAAACTCAATCCATTTGAATCTAAGGGAGCAGTAAGTGAGTGTATTCCGTGCAGACACTGTCTGGCCTGCACCAATGTTTCTCACAGCTCTAATTTCTCAAATGCATCTGGTAATCGCCAATTTAAAATGAATTAGTATATCTCATGTGGTAGATCCAATGTGATTTATTTCACAACTTGGAGTTGCGAGAAGATATATGTGGGACTCTCATATATGAAAATGAAAGTGAGGATCAGGGTACATATGAGAGACTTTGGGGCAGCGAGGACAGTGGCCAACACAATGTTATTAAAGACAATGCAACATAATTTTAAAATGTTTCATGAGAGAAATCCTAGAACCTTTATAGTGCATCGCATTGATATTATCCATGGTAGAGTACATGGTGGTAGTATTAAACAGCTTCTTGCTCTAAAGGAAACAAAGAAGATTGTGGAATTGGGAACAATAGCCCCAAATGGTCTGAATGACACTTTGAATTTCACATCCGTTCTTCTAATAATATGTAACTCTTGTGCTATTTTTAATACTGGTGTCTATTTTTAATTATTTTTTTTGTCGTGTGCCACTTTTTTCCCTTTCATAGCTTGTTTTGGTCATCTACATCATTATGACAAACAATAAAAGTAATCAAGATGGGAATGCATGGACATTATGGGATTTGAACATTTAGTCATCTTTTTACACACTGCACAAACGTACAAATATTGTGCATTGTCTTTATATTGCCCTGCTTTGTATATAATTACAATATGTTTATCAATGCATTTGTGATAAAATTATCTGCATTTGTATTATACATATCCATGTTCTATCTATTCACATGATGGCTCCTGATGTGCGTGTGTGTGCCATGCTACCCTGTGACCCCGCATTGCTCCTGACATCTATATAGAGTCTGCATAAGCCTGGAAGCTTGGAAATGCATCCTGGGTCCCTGGTCATGCGGGGTACACCTTGATGGCTGTGGGTGGTGCAGTTTGGGTGCATGGTACGGTGCGCATGCACTGATGAAAAGGGCTATTACTGACCAATCCTGGTCATGTGACCGCAGTTCCTGGAAGATAAAATGAGTTTCAAAGGTCCTTTTTCTTTGATATCCCTCAAGGAAAGCTGTAAATACCATGTGAAAGCAAGCGTTGAGACTCTATTCTTTTGTCCTGGTGACTGCTATTCAGCTCTATATGGGTAACAGTGTACTATTAGGGATATGACTCACTGACAATTAAAGTGTATGGGTCTTTCGGACATGGTATTTATATATCCATAGTTATAGCTATATTCATGTTATAGACCATACCCATGCCGCATTGTTTAGCCATATAATATTTCTGCTGTTCTTTCTTCCTTTTGGGACCACAATTTTGTAATAATATACAACCTTACAGGCATTTGTCACTCAGGTATTGGTTTCTGGTTGTTGCCTTCTTTTTATACATGTGTGTGCTTTTTATAAGTGTTAAATAAGGTGTATATTTCTTCTGCCATAAACTCCTTTTTGTGTTATTGTTATATAGAATCATAGAATCATAGAATCATAGAATCGTAGAGTTGGAAGGGACCTCCTGGGCCATCTGGTCCAACCCCCTGCTCAAAGCAGGATTCGCTAAATCATCCCAGTCAGATGTCTGTCCAGCCTCTGTTTGAAGACTTCCATTGAAGGAGAACTCACCACTTCTCGTGGCAGCCTGTTCCACTCATTGATCACTCTAACTGTCAAAAAGTTTTTTCTAATATCTAATCTGTGTCTCCTCCCATTTAGTTTCATCCCATTGCTTCTAGTCTTTCCTTGTGCAATTGAGAATAAAGTTGATCCTTCTACAATGTGACAGCCCTTTAGATATTTGTAGACAGCTATTAAGTCTCCTCTCAGTCTTCTCTTTTGCAAACTAAACATTCCCAAATCCTGCAACCTTTCCTCATAAGACAGGGTTTGCAGACCGGTCACCATTCTGGTCGCTCTTTTCTGAACTTGCTCCAGTTTGTTGATGTCTTTTTTAAAATGTGGTGCCCAAAACTGGACACAATATTCCAGATGAGGTCTGACCAGAGAGGAGTAGAGGGAAATAATGACTTCACGTGATCTAGACTGTATGCTTCTGTTAATACATCCTAGAATTGCATTTGCCTTTTTTGCTGCTGCATCACACTGTTGACTCATATTCAGTCTGTGATCTATTAGTATACCCAAGTCTTTTTCACATGTGCTGTCACTTAGCCCTATTCCTCCCATTCTATATATGCTTTTTTCATTTTTATTGCCCAGATGTAGTACTTTGCATTTCTCCCTGTTAAAAACCATTCTGTTAGTTGCTGCCCACTTCTCCAGTTTATTTAAATCTTTTTGAATCCTCTCACTCTCTTCTCTAGTATTAGCTATCCCTCCTAGCTTTGTGTCATCAGCAAATTTAATCAGTTTACCCTCAATTCCTTCATCTAAATCGTTGATAAAGATGTTGAACAATACAGGGCCCAGGACAGGACAGGATATATTAATTCTTTGGAGTGGCATTAATATCCACCCTTACTCTTTGGCCTTAAAGGGAACTTGTCATCCCCCCAGGGCGTTTTTAACTAAAACAGCCACCTTCAGCAGCACTAAGGCAGCATTCTGTGAAGGTGGCTCTTCTGTTTCTGACCCCCATTAACGTTGAAATATTGACTTTTATAACTAGGTCCTCATACCTGGAATTAGTCAGAGAGGTATGGCGTGTCCCTCTGTATAAGCTGCCTCCCAGCTGTCCATCAACCCCCCTGTAGCGTCTAGCACCGCCTCCTCCTGTGTTAGATGCTGGAGGGCGCCTGTCTTGTTCTAACAGTTCTCGGGAATGAGCAGTGCGCGCTGCCCGGGAACTGACATTAGGCTATCAAGCCTGCATGTTTTGGAGTCCCCTGATCCCACCCCACAGTGTGTTATGGAGTATTCACACTGCGGGGTTGGGAATCTTGCACCTGCGCATTGAACAGCTTTAGCTTCGCCTGCCCCCATCTCCCTCCTCCACTTTAGTTTTGCTCCTTTGGCAGCGTCTGATGAGCTGAACTGCCAGTGAACCGCTCAGCTGATCAGATGCTGCCAAAGGAGGAAAACGAAAGAGGAGGAGGGAGATTGGGGCAGGCGAAGCTCAAGCTGTTCAATGCGCAGGTGCAAGATTCCCAACCCCACAGTGTGAATACTTCATAATACACTGTGGGGCGGGATCAGGGAACTCCAAAACACGCAGGCTTGATAGCCTAATGTCAGTTCCCGGGCAGCGCGCACTGCGCAAGTCCGAGAATTGTGGGAACAATACAGGCGCCCTCCAGCATCTGACACAGGAGTACAGGGGGGTTGATGGACAGCTGGGAGGCGGCTTAAACAGAGGGACACGCCGTACCTCTCTGACTAATTCCATGCATGAGAACCTAGTTATAAAAATCAATATTTCGCTGTTAATGGGGGTCAGAAACAGAAGAGCCACCTTCACAGAATGCTGCCTTAGTGCTGCTGATGGTAGCTCTTTTAGTTAAAAACACCCGGGGGGGGTGACAGGTTCCCTTTAATATGGTTTAGGTGAACTTTTTGCAAAAGTGTTCCTAGTGAATCTATTTTTATTCATGAAATATGGTATATTAGTAGAAGATTTGGAAATGTATATGAGATGAAGATGAACATGACATATACTTTAGTAAATCCATATGTCATACAATATGCAGTATGATGTGTTTGTAGTTTGCATTTACGTGATAAAGTCTTGATATTGTTTTTCTTGTTTGTGGGACATTTTCTTTGAAGGAATGATGCCTTTGAATTGTTCATAGCCATCATTACAGTTCCCTTTTTTATTGTGCAGACTTGATTCCAACAATTGCTGTTGCAGATGAAATATAGGGAATAAGTGCAGCAGACACACATTTACAAGTGAGGAGCATGAATCATACATGGGTTATTAGTGTGTCAGATCGCAGTCTCTGCTGACAGATGAAGATAAGCTTTGATGTTTCCAAAACCGATTTAAACGCTTTTTTTCTGGTTGATTTGACTGAACAAACTGATTTTTAACGAAAAAAGGAAAAAACCTTGAAGGTTTCAACTTCAAGTCAGAATCATTAGTAGCTTTTTTACATTCTCACTGCCTTGTTGGGATGACAGTACATTATCCAATTGAAAACTGATGACCAAAACCTTGTCAAATGAAATACTGAGGGAACGATTTATTCTCACATTTTCTCTTTGTAAGCATATGTTCACTCTGTAAACTTGATGGGATGTGACATTTAATTTGGTCTATGTGTGTTGAAGGAACCAAGGAAATAACATTGTCCCAGGAGTAGCAGCGATCCAATTCTTTAAGATAATGTGTCAATATGAAAAGAACACTTCAAGACTTCTTGATTTGTCACCATTGTTAGGTTAGCTGAACCTTTAAAAGTGAATTAAGCCATGCTGGGTTATTTTTCATTAGTCTCCATTTAAACTGCAATATTAAAGATTAATTAAACAGTAACTGCATAATTGCAAATTTGGTTCAGTAGTAACAACTTCTGCTTAATGTGACATTTACAAAATCTATTTTGGAAATGCAAGATACACGATTCTGAATTATGTTTCACTCCTTTGTTATTGAATGCCTTTCTAATAAAGAAAAGTGCATGGATACATAGTGTGTGCACAATGAATAACAATCGAGGGAGAATGTATTTATAGGGTTATTCTTTTTGTATATTTGTTGCTTTTTATTTGCTTATTACAATGGAATTTCAGACAAATTTCCATTATAATGAAGCCAGATATTTATAACACTGGGGTCATTCATTTTGGTTCCTCAAAGAGTATGAAGCACTGAAATTGTGAAAGAAATGGTTACATCTCTTTTAAATTTTCAATTTCTGTCTCGAATATTCTTTAGTGATTATTATTTGTCTCCATGACCTCCCTGTTTGTGTAATATTGAGAAATATTTGACCTTGAATGGATAAGAGTCTGGCTGCTCAAGTAAAATTCCCCTTATTGGAATGGAACAATGGAAAAGCCCAGACTTGTCCAGATTTCTATTTCTGCCAGGGACAAAATGTTTACTGTTTTTTGCAAGTAATTTCGGCGCAATAGAGGCAATCTATGTCACAAAATCATTACATCTGCCAAATCATTGTCTTTACCAATACTTATGCCAATAGTTATCCAACTTTTATGCAATCTCTTATGCAACTAGACACCCTATAAAAAGATAGGCCTATGTCATAATAAACAAGACTCTCTTTATAACAAGCTGGTGTGTAAGTCTATGTTTGTTTCCCGATCGAAGACATAGCTGTACCCATGTCGATCTACCTGATCAAAATTACTGTTATTGTGAACAATTAAGCAAGTTGAAAATTAAATGATCTATAAAAGGGCTAAAGTTAAAGATGACACATTTCCTTTGTACTTTAGGCAAAAAAAAAATTGTCATATCTAGTAGCACCCTCTTTTGCTAGCATCACAGCTTGGAAATGCTTTTTGTAGCTAGCCAAGAGTGTTTCAGTTCATTTTTGAAGGATTTTCATCCATTCTTCCTTGGAAAATTCTTCCAGTTCTGTGAGATTCCTGGGTCATCTTACATGCACTGCTATTTTTAGGTCTAGCCACAGATATTCAATAATGTTCAGATCAGGAGACTGTGAGGGCCTTTGTAAAACCTTCAGCTTGCACCTTATTTGTAGAAGCCATCCTCTTTTCCTCTTCAGCTTTTTTATAGATGGCGTTAAGTTTGCATCAAGAATTTGTTGAAATTTCACTGCATTCATTTTTTCCTCTACCCATGAAATGTTTTTTGTGTCATTGGCTGCAGCTCAACCCCAAAGCTTGATCGATCCATCCCAATGCTTAAAGGGAACCTGTCAGCAGGATTGTGCACAGTAACCTACAGACAGTGACAGGTTAGCACCGTTATAATGATTAAAATGATACTTGGGTTGATGAAATCCATCTACTGGTTGTTGTTTACTTATTTTCAGTTTTCAGTTAATGAGATTCTCGTGCTCCGTGGTGGGCCTATGGGTGGGTCTTAATGTGGTGCTCTGATTAGATATTAACCAGTATGGCTTCTGACAAGTCACTGATCTCCCAGTGACCTGTCCCCTAGTTTACATAATGAAAATTATATATATTTTTAAAAAATCCCCTTCTACAGGCAGGCACCAGAGGTGCCTGGCTACTGCATAATCACATCAATATTGTGCATTTAAGTATTATTTTTGATGGTATCCATAAATTCCTTAAGAAAACAAAAGCTTTAAACTGGCGCCTGCTGTGCCTGTGCAGTAGCAGCTATCTGCGCCGCCTGCCTGCAGAAGGGGACTTTTTAAAAATATATGTAATATTCATTATCACTAAAATAAGGGGCAGGTCACTGAGGGATCAGTGACCTGTCAGAAGCCATACTGTTGAATACCTAAACAGAGCACCATATGAAAACCCACCCACATTCCACCCTGAAGCATGAGCATATCATTAAACTGAAAATAAAGATTAAACAGCAACAACAAGACAGATTTCATCTACCTTTCATCTACATTTTAATCAGTATAACAGTGCAAACCTGACAGTGTCTGTAGGTTAGTGTGCACAATCCTGCTGAGAGGTTCCCTCTAATGGTTGGCGTGATGTTCTTTTCCTGAAATTCTGTGCTCTTTTTTCTCCACACTTAACTTTGATCAATGTGGTTAAAGAGTTCTATTTTAACCTCATCGGTCCACAGGATTTGTTTCTAAATTGCATTAGGCTTATTCAGATATTCTTTTGCATACTTCTAATGCTGAATTGTATGGTGAGGATGCAGGAGAAGTTTACTTCTGATGACTCTTCTATGAAGGCCATATTTGCGCAGGTGTCTCTGAACAGTAGAACAATGTACCACAACTCCAGAGTATGCTAAATATTTTTGAAGATCTTTTGCAGTCAAGCAAGGTTTCTGATTTCCTCTCTAGCAATCCTTTGAGAAGCTCTCAGTGAAATTGTGCTTGGTTTTCTTGACCTCCACTGTTCCTGTTAACTGCCATTTCTTAAAGACATACCAAACTGAGGAAAGGGCAACTTGAAAATGCTTTGCTATCCTATTATAGCCTTCCACTGTTTTGTGGGCCTTCACCATTTTTGTTATCAGAATGCTAGGCAGCTGCTTAGAAAAACCCATGGCTGCTGTTTTTTTGGCACAAGGTTAAAGGAGGCTGGGCTTTTCTAAATCTGGGAAATTTGCACTACCTGGCCTTTCCTAATGATGATCATGAGCAAGCCATAATCCTAACAGGCTAAATAAGTTCTGAAACCTTGGTCAAAGTCATCTGAGCACACAAATGTTAAAAGGTGCCCAAACTTTAGCAGTGGCCCATTTTCATTTTTGTAATTTTTAAAATGTAAAAAGTGAAAATTAATGATGGGTGAGCACTAAAATGCTCGGGTGCTTGTTACTCGGATCAACGAGCAACAAGCCCAATGTAAGTATATGGTAAACTCAAGCATTTTTCCGGCGGCCCTCTCGGCGGTCTGCAGAGGGACTTGAAATTGCAGAAATCGATGGGAACAGTGCTCACATGACATGGGAACAGCATGGAGAAGACCCCTGGAAGCATTTCTAACTCCCAGGTCACTGCTGTGAACAATGTTGTCAGAGTCTTACACCACTTTTACAGAATCACAAAAAAACATACAAAAACTAAACCAAAATGGATTTTCCTGGGAAATGTGTTAAGGAACATCCTTTCCAGGGTAATGACTTGTATACAAGGCAAAATATATAAACAAAAACAAAAATGCTCCTCCACACCTTGGGCTATGTTCACACGTAGCGTTTTTGATGCATTTTTGAACTTTAGCATTGCTTTCAATCAAGACAAATGCATTCACTGGGAAACATCATTTTAACATTTTACAACCTTAACCCGCCATGTGGTGTGTGACGCATCATCAGACACATCCTGTTTCATTTATGAAGGAGGGACTCTGAAAGTTACAAAGCCTATAATTATAGGGCTATCAGGCAGCCTTTACTATTCTTAAAGAACCAGCAATCGGCCCTCACTATTCTAAGACAGCCATCAGCCAACTACACTTTGTTGTTGCCTTATTAAACATTGGGTCTTCTATACTGTTATTGCATATGCAGTGAGTGGCAGGGCTGCCCAAAATTTGGACGCACCCCAATAACCCTTTGAAGAGACATATAGAAGGGCCTCCTGAAAACAATGCTCCCATTATTAGGAAGTGGGTCTCCCATACTGTTTGCCTATACAGTGAATGCAAGGGCTACCAAAAATTTGGAGGCACTCCAATGACCCCTTGGAAGAGACGTGGAGGAGGACCTCATAAAAAAAATGTTCCTATTAGAAAGGAGCAGGTCTTTTATATTTGTAATACCCATGCTCTAAATGTATGGGCTGACAAACATTTACCCCTGGGTGGTATACATTGGGGAAAAAAAGTATTTAGTCAGCCACCAATTGTGCAAGTTCACCCATTTAAAAAGATGAGAGAGGCCTGAAATTGACATCATAGATAGATCACAACTATGAGAGTCAAAGTGAGAAAACAAATCCAGAAAATCACCTTGTCTGATTTGGCCAGATTTATATTTCAAATTATGTCGGAAATAGTGTTGAGCATTCCGATACTGCAAATATCGGGTATCGGCCGATATTCGCTGTATCGGAATTCCGATACGGAGTACTGATATTTTTACAATATCGGATACCGGAATCGGAAGTTCCCATAATGCAATGAGCCACTGTTGTGGCTGTGATTGGCTGCTGAAATTATGTCATCATGATGCGCGGTCTGTGCGCATCATGATGCACGGTCTGTGCGGGCCTGCCGGGGGTCTGTGTGGGCCTGCCGGGGGTCTGTGCGGACAGCCAGGGGTCTGTACAGGCCTGCCGGGGGTCTGTTCCGGCTGCCGGGGGTCTGTGCGAGCCTGCCGGGGGTCTGTGCTGGCTGCCGGGGGTCGGTGCGGACTGCCGGGGTTCTGTACGGGCCTGTCGGTGGTCTGTGCTGGCTGCCGGGGGTCTGTGCGGACTGCCGGGGGTCTGTGCGGGCCTGCCGGGGGTTGTGTGTGTGTGCAGGCATCGTCCTATGGGACTACAAGTGATGCAGTGCAGGAGATTGTCGTGGGACACTCGTGGATTTCTGCGGATCAGGGAGTATATCGCTTGTTTGTTATTTTCATATTTTTTATAGATGACACTGGCTTCGGGGATCAAAATGACAAGTGATGGTGAGTATGTTCTCTATGTTATATGTACTCTATGTCTATATGTATTGTATGAATGTATTGTATGTAGTATGTCTGTTGTATGTCTGTTGTATGTATGTAGTATGTCTGTAGCATGTTGTATGTATGTATGTACTATGCATGTATGTATGTTGTATGAATGTAGTATATATGTAGTATGTATGTAGTATGCATGTATGTTTGTTGTATGAATGTAGTATATATGTAGTATGTACTATGTATGTATGTTGTATGAATGTAGTATATATGTAGTATGTATGTAGTATACATGTATGTATGCTGTATGAATGTAGTATATATGTAGTATGCATGTAGTATGTATGTTGTATGAATGTAGTATATATGTAGTATGTATGTTGTATGAATGTTGTATATATGTAGTATGTATGTAGTATGTATGTTGTATGAATGTAGTATACACTCACTGGCCACTTTATTAGGTACACCATGCTAGTAAGGGGTTGGACCCCCTTTTGCCTTCAGAACTGCCTCAATTCTTCGTGGCAGAGATTCAACAAGGTGCTGGAAGCATTCCTCAGAGATTTTGGACCATATTGACATGATGGCATCACACAGTTGGCGCAGATTTGTCGGCTGCACATCCCTGATGCGAATCTCCCGTTCCACCACATCCCAAAGATGCTCTATTGGATTGAGATCTGGTGACTGAGGAGGCCATTTGAGTACAGTAAACTCATTGTCATGTTCAAGAAACCAATCTGAGATGATTCGAGCTTTATGACATGGCGTATTATCCTGCTGAAAGTAGCCATCAGATGTTGGGTACATTGTGGTCATAAAGGGATGGACATGGTCAGCAACAATACTCAGGTAGGCTGTGGCGTTGCAACGATGCTCAATTGGTACCAAGGGGCCCAAAGAGTGCCCAGAAAAAATTCCCCACACCATGACACCACCACCACCAGCCTGAACCGTTGATACAAGGCAGGATGGATCCATGCTTTCATGTTGTTTACGCCAAATTCTGACCCTACCATCCGAATGTCGCAGCAGAAATCGAGACTCATCAGACCAGGTAACGTTTTTCCAATCTTCTACTGTCCAATTTCGATGAGCTTGTGCAAATTGTAGCCTCAGTTTCCTGTTCTTAGCTGAGAGGAGTGGTACCCAGTGTGGTCTTCTGCTGCTGTAGCCCATCTGCCTCAAAGTTCGACGCACTGTGCGTTCAGAGATGCTCTTCTGCCTACCTTGGTTGTAACGGGTGGCAATTTGAGTCACTGTTGCCTTTCTATCAGCTCGAACCAGTCTGCCCATTCTCCTCTGACCTCTGGCATCAACATGGCATTTCCGGCCACAGAACTGCCGCTCACTGGATTTTTTTTCTTTTTCGGACCATTCTCTGTAAACCCTAGAGATGGTTGTGCGTGAAAATCCCAGTAGATCAGCAGTTTCTGAAATTCTCAGACCAGCCCTTCTGGCACCAACAATCATGCCATGTTCAAAGGCACTCAAATCACCTTTCTTCCCCATACTGATGCTCGGTTTGAACTGCAGGAGATTGTCTTGACCATGTCTATATGCCTAAATGCACTGAGTTGCCGCCATGTGATTGGCTGATTAGAAATTAAGTCTTAACACACAGTTGGACAGGTGTACCTAATAAAGTGGCCAGTGAGTGTATATGTAGTATGTATGTAGTATGTATGTATGTTGTATGAATGTAGTATATATGTAGTATGTAGTATGCATGTATGTACAGTATGTTGTATGAATGTAGTATATACTGTACGTAGTATGTATGTAGTATGTATGTATGTTGTATGAATGTTGTATATACTGTATGTAGTATGTAGGTAGTATGTATGTTGTATGAATGTAGTATATATGAAGTATGTATGTAGTATGTATCTTGTATGAATGTTGTATATATGTAGTATGTATGTATGTTGTGTGAATGTTGTATATATGTAGTATGTATGTATGCTGTATGAATGTGGTATATATGTAATATGTATGTAGTATGTATTGTGAGGTGCCAAGGGGAGAGGTACTAGAAAACAGGTATATTTCTCCCCGTTTCATTTCATATGTCTCCCTGTACTGATGATGAAGCCAGTTTATTTCACTGTAATCCAGTCCTGGTTTCGTTAGTGATCAGCATGGAAAGGACTGGTAGTTCCCCTCCATTTATTCAATCCAGGTTTTGGTTTCCTGACTGGTCCAGCTGATATAATCAGGAGGAGCTGGGATCTCTCAGTCTATCTCGTCTGCTGAGCTGGGAGCTGACGCAGTAAGATTACATGGACTTGTTTGCTGTTATATAGGTTTATTTTGTAGTTAGCCTGCTATTGTTAGTTAGTGGCCAGACGGCCTTAGATGTTTTATTTCATGTTTGGCATGTGTAACATTGAATAACAAGTGTGCACAATAAATATGCCATGTCCATATTCATGTGGAACTTGCTAGTCTGCTGAAGTGACTTTATAGCCACACGCTTGTGCCAAAGCAAAGATCCCAGCTGAGCTATCTATTCCCCACAAATGGTGTTTCGAATGCGGGCACTTGTGGCTGCTGGACTGTGACTGCAGAGAAAACGCTGTGTATGTCCTGGCTGAAAGCTTCTGTGCTTTTGAAGAGCCAAGAGTCCAGTAATATGGAGGAACTAGTGAAGCAGTTATTGCAAGCAAATGTGCAACAACAGAAGACTAATACTTGCTTCCAGAAGACTCTGGAGCAGCAACACCAGATGCAGGAAGAGCAGTTGGAGGCAATAAAACAGGCCTTGGTTCGGCAACCCCGAGATGAGGGAGACCGTGCACAAAGCGCTGCTAGTGCGCAGAAAGCTGTACAGAAGACTTTGCTTAAAATGACCGCAGACGATGATGTGGAAGCATACCTCACTGTGTTTGAACGTATTGCAGAACGTGAGCACTTACCATTGGACAGATGGGCTGAGGTAGTTGCTCCATTTCTGAGCGGAGATCCACAAAAGGCCTATTACGATCTGAGTGGAGCGGATGCTATGGACTATATCAAACTCAAAGGTGAAATCCTGGCAAGGCTGGGAGTAAACACGTATGTACGTGCACAGAGGGTGCATTTATGGAATTTTGTGGAGCATCAGCCAGCAAGCTCACAAATGCATGATCTCATCCATCTAGTAAAAAAATGGCTGCAACCAGAGGCTTTGACGTCCGAACAGATGGTGGAGCGTGTTGATCTAGACAAGTACCTGCGGTCCTTACCCGCTAAGATCCAGAGGTGGGTTGGACAGGGTGACCCAACTACCGCTGACCAGTTGGTGAATATTGTGGAACGCTACAATGCTTCTGACAGCCTACTCCAAGGGAAGTTAGCACCCCACTGGCTCCCCAAGAAATCGCTGGAGAGTCCTGTGAAACCTACTTCATCTTCAAAAGAAGAGAACATCATAATGAAGGGTAGCAGACCTACAAAGGACTATGGAGGTGGTACGGGCTCACATCAAGCCAGCAGACCTCGTCTGGGATCTCCATCGAGGAGACAAGGGCCTATACAATGTTGGCGATGTCGCGGGCTTGGCCATGTAGCAGCTAACTGCCCAATGACTACAGAGCCAATGGACTGTAACACTATGAGGCGTCTTTCATTATATGTGCAGTCAGTCTGTGTGGCGGAGACCCTCACGGGAAATGAACAACACGTGTGCCACATCGAGGTTGACGGTTATAGTGTGAATGCCGTCTTGGATTCCGGCAGTCAAGTAACTTTGGTACATGCCAGTTTGGTGGACTCTAGCACCCTAACGAACTTAACCATGGGCATTAGTTGCATCCATGGGGATACTAAGAACTACCCCACTGCCTGGGTTACTCTTGCCACGCCAGTAGGGACCAAAAGACATCAGGCGGCAGTCATAAAGTCTATGGGACACAGTGTAATCCTGGGGAGAGACTTTCCCTTATTTTGGGACTTGTGGAACTTCAAAAGTGGCATGAACCCTCTAGTCGAAGACGGTACTCCGGAGCTAGCCCCTGAACCATTGCAGCAAGACGACGGAGAACCCATTTCAGAGGAAGTACTAGAATCTGCGGACTCTCCTCTGGCTGTGTATGCAGGCGAGGCAGACCAACTAGAGGATGTTTTAGAAATGCCTGATCTTGAGGTGGCCCGTGGTAAGTTCGGGACCGCTCAGCACCAGGATCCTACTCTAGCAAGGACGTGGGAAAACATAAAGGTCTCCGAGGGAAGACCATTGTACCCAGGGGCTCAAAACGAGTTCCCACACGTGGCGGTGCAGCAGGATATGTTGTATCACATAGACAAGGTGCGAGGGGTGGTGGTAGAACAACTAGTGGTACCTAAGTCCTTTCACCAGGTAGTTTTGGAGTTGGCACATAAACATCCCTTGGGAGGACACCTGGCGGTAGAAAAGACAAAACACCGTATTCTGCAACGTTTCTTTTGGCCGGGTCTAGTGGGAGACGTGACCTAGTACTGTCGGTCATGTCCTACGTGTCAATTGACCGCACCTATGTCACATTTTAGAAGCCCCTTAGTGCCCTTACCAATAATAGAGGTGCCCTTCGAGAGGATAGCAATGGATATAGTCGGTCCATTAGTTAAATCTGCCAGGGGTCATCAGTACATTTTGGTAGTATTGGATTATGCCACGCGTTATCCCGAAGCAGTGCCCTTGCGGAATGCCAATGCGAAATCAATTTCAAAGGAGCTGGTTAATGTTTTCCCGCACCGGCATTCCAAAAGAGATACTTACGGATCAAGGGACCCCCTTTATGTCTCGTATACTTAAGGATTTATGTAAACTACTAAAAATCTCCCATTTGCGTACCTCAGTATATCACCCTCAGACTGACGGTTTGGTGGAGCGCTTTAACAAAACCTTAAAGGGAATGTTGAAAAGGGTGGTGGATAAGGACGGGAGAGATTGGGATGCCCTACTACCATACCTCCTCTTCGCTATACGTGAGGTACCCCAATCCTCCACAGGCTTTTCACCTTTTGAGTTGGTTTATGGGCGGTGTCCTAGAGGCCTGTTAGATATTGCCAAGGAGACTTGGGAACAAGAGGTGACTCCTTATCGCAGTGTAATTGAACACATAACACTTATGCAGGACCGAATTGCAGCAGTTATGCCAATAGTTAAAGAGTGTTTAGAGCGCACACAACATGCCCAAAGCACGGTATACAACCGAGCGGCAAAAACACGAGTCTTTCAACCCGGAGACAGGGTGTTGGTATTGGTGCCTACCGTAGAGAATAAATTTCTTGCGAAATGGCAGGGACCATACGAAGTGCTGGAACGAATAGGTGAAGTAAATTATAAGATACACCAACCAGACAAGAGAAAGCCCCAACAAATATACCACATAAACTTGCTTAAGGCCTGGTGGGACAGGGAGAGTCTGGTGGCAGGAGCTGCCCTTGAGGATGGGCCTCGAGGGGCACCACCTTCTAAGGTAAAAGACCCCCAGGTAGCTCCGCCAGAAGTGGGTATTCAGACACGCTATCCGAAAGAGAAAAAGGAGAGACCAGGGAGTTCATACAGAGGAACGCAGATATTTTCTCTGAACTTCCTGGCCGGACTCACCTAATTAAACATGACATTGTTACTGATCCACAGGCGCAGGTACGGCTAAAACCATATCGAATTCCGGAGGCTCGGAGACAAGCCATTGCCCAGGAAGTGAAGAAGATGTTAGAGCTCGGGGTCATTGAGGAGTCCCGGAGTGATTGGGCTAGCCCTATCGTACTGGTGCCCAAACCCGATGGGACTATCCGATTTTGTAACGATTTTCGGAAAGTAAATTAAGTATCAAAATTCGATGCCTACCCGATGCCAAGAGTCGATGAACTGATAGAGAGACTGGGTTCGGCCAGGTACATATCCACTATTGACTTAACAAAAGGTTATTGGCAGATTCCCCTCACGGAATCAGCCAAAGAGAAAACTGCCTTTGTTATTCCAGTACCGAGATATGCCATTTGGGTTGCATGGTGCCGCAGTCACCTTCCAACGTCTAATGGATATTGTCCTAAAACCCCATGGCCAGTATGCATCCGCGTACTTGGACGACATCATTATCTTTAGCGATTACTGGGACACGCATTTGTCAAAAGTACAAGCTGTCTTAGACTCCCTAAAAACAGCTGGGTTGACTGCCAATCCCAAGAAATGTACGTTGGGATTGGAAGAGGCTTGCTATCTGGGATATAGCATAGGGAGAGGCGTCGTAAAGCCTCAAGCCAATAAAGGGGACGCTATTTAAAATTGGCCATGACCGGTAACCAAAAAACAGGTTGGAGCTTTTTTAGGGATCGTTGGTTATTATAGGCGGTTCATCAAACATTTTGCGACCATCGCAGCTCCTCTCACAGATCTTACTAAGGGGTCGAAATCTGTCACAATAAAGTGGAACGCAGAAGCAGAGGAGGCCTTTCAGCGATTGAAAACAGTCCTCTGTGACCAACCAGTGTTGGTTGCACCAGACTTTAAACGGGAGTTTATTGTCCAAACGGACGCCTCTGGGGTGGGCCTCGGCACGGTTTTGTCTCAAGAAGTAAATGGCGAGGAACACCCAGTGGCCTATCTAAGCAGAAAGCTTACGAGAGCAGAAAAGAACTACAGTGTAGTTGAGCGGGAAGCCCTGGCTGTGAAATGGGCCCTGTGCACCTTGCGCTATTATTTACTAGGTCGCCAGTTTAGACTAGTGACGGACCATTCGCCCCTAACGTGGATGTCCCGGGCAAAAGAAGGCAATGCGTGGGTGACATGCTGGTTCTTAGCATTACAAGGGTTTAAATTTTCTGTTGAGCACAGGGCGGGCACAGCGCACAGAAATGCAGATGCGTTGTCTAGAACGCACTGCTTGGTGACTCGTCGTGTCCGACCCCACGGGCTCGAACAGAGGAGGGGGGTGTGTGAGGTGCCAAGGGGAGAGGTACTAGAAAACAGGTATATTTCTCCCCGTTTCATTTCATATGTCTCCCTGTACTGATGATGAAGCCAGTTTATTTCACTGTAATCCAGTCCTGGTTTCCTTAGTGATCAGCATGGAAAGGACTGGTAGTTCCCCTCCATTTATTCAATCCAGGTTTTGGTTTCCTGACTGGTCCAGCTGATATAATCAGGAGGAGCTGGGATCTCTCAGTCTATCTCGTCTGCTGAGCAGGGAGCTGACACAGTAAGATTACATGGACTTGTTTGCTGTTATATAGGTTTATTTTGTAGTTAGCCTGCTATTGTTAGTTAGTGGCCAGACGGCCTTAGATGTTTTATTTCATGTTTGGCATGTGTAACATTGAATAACAAGTGTGCACAATAAATATGCCATGTCCATATTCATGTGGAACTTGCTAGTCTGCTGAAGTGACTTCATAGCCACACGCTTGTGCCAAAGCAAAGATCCCAGCTGAGCTATCTATTCCCCATAGTATGTATGTTGTATTAATGTAGCATATATGAAGTATGTATGTAGTATGTATGTATGTTGTATGAATGTTGTATATGTGTAGAATGTATGTAGTATGTATGTAGTATGTATTTTTTTTTTTTTTTTACATTCAACACATTAGCCGGATGATGGGACTACTACTGTCCCATCATTGGCTATTGTGTCAATCACTGTCATTGTAGCAGGCATAGCCCGATGGGACTTGTAGTCCCATCGATCGATGCCTGCACACACACACAACCCCCGGCAGCCAGCACAGACCCCCGGCAGGCCCGCACAGACCCCCGGCAGTCCGCACAGACCCCCGGCAGTCCGAACAGAACCCCGGCAGCCGGCACAGACCCCCGGCAGGCCCGTACAGACCCCCGGCAGTCTGCACAGACCCCTGGCAGCCGGCACAGACCCCCGGCAGTCCGCACAGACCCCCGGCAGGCCCGTACAGACCCCCGGCAGGCCCATACAGACCCCCGGCAGGCCCATACAGACCCCCGGCAGGCCCGCACAGACCCCCGGCAGGCCCGCACAGACCCCCGGCAGGCCCGCACAGACCCCTCCTGCACACACAGACACGCACAGTGTCCGCCCAAGCACCGCCCACACTCTTCCCACCTCCCGAACAGGATGTGCAAGTAAAGAAAGGGTTTTTTAATTCCGATATTTCTGTCCATTGACTTGAATGGGACTTCCGGTATCGGAATCGGCAATACCCGATACTTTTTGGGTATCGGCCGATCCAATCCGATCCGATATTTCTCAATATCGGATGGTATCGCTCAACACTAGTTGGAAATATTTGGTCACCTAAAAACATGTAAGAATTCTGGTTCTCACAGACCTGTAACTTCTTCTTTAAGAAGCTCCTCTGTCCTCCACTCATTATTACCTTTTGTAATGGCACCTGTTTGAACTTGTCATCAGTATAAAAGACACCTGTCCACAGCCTCAAACAGTCACATTCCAAACTCCACTATGGTGAAGACCAAAGAGCTGTCGAAGGACACCACAAGCAAAATTGTAGCCTTGCACCAAGCTGGGAAGACTGAATCTGCAATAGGCAAGCAGCTTGGTATGATGAAATCATCTGTGGGAGCAATAATAAGAAAATGGAAGACATACAAGACCACTGATAATCTCCCACGATCTGGTGCTCCACACAAGATCTTACCCCTTGAGGTCAAAATGATCACAAGAATGGTGAGGAAAAATCTCAGAACCACACGGGGGGGACCTAGTGAATGACCTGCATAGATCTGAGACCATCGTAACAAAGGCTACCATCAGAAACACACTACGCTACCACTCAGATCCTGCAGTGCCAGACAAGTCCCCCTGCTTAAGCTAGTACATGTCTGGGCCCATCTGATGTCTGGTAGAGAGCATTTAGATTATACAGGAGACTATTGGGAGAATGTCATATGGTCTGATGAAATCAAAGTAGTAGAACTGTTTGGTAGAAACAAAACTTGTCGTGTTTGGAGGAGACAGAATGCTGAGTTGCATCCAAAGAACACCATACCTAATGTGAAGTATGGGGGTGGCCACATTATGCTTTGGGACTGTTTCTCTGCAAAGGGACCAGGATGACTGATCCGTGTACATGAAAGAATGAATGGAGCCATGTATCATGAGATTTTGAATACAAACCTCCTTCCATCAGCAAGGGCATTGAAGATAAAACATGGATGGGTCTTTCAGCATGTTAATGATCTCAAGCACACTGCCAGGGCAACAAAAGAGTGGCTTTGTAAAAAGCATATGAAGGTCCTGGAGTGGCCTACCAGTCTCCAGATCTCAACCCCATACAAAACCTTTGAAGGGATTTGAAAGTCTGCATTGTACAGCGACAGGCCCAAAACATCACTGCTCTAGAGGAGATCTGCATGGAAGAATGGGTCAACATACTACCAACAGTGTGTGAAAACCTTTTAAAGATTTACAGAAAACTTTGACCTCTGTCATTGCCAACAAAGGATATATAACAAAATATTGAGATGAACTTTTGTTAATGACCAAATACTTATTTTCCACCATAATTTGAAAAATAAATCTTGTCAAATCAGACAAGGTGATTTTCTGGATTTGTTTTCGCATTTTGACTCTCATAGTTGTGGTCTACCTATGATGTCAATTACAGGCCTCTCTCATCTTTTTAGGTGGGAGAACTTGTACACCTGCTGGCTGACTAAATACTTTTTTTCCCCACTGTTCATGAATATACTGTATAACAATTTTTTTATGGGCATCATAAACACTCTTTAAAAAAAATATGTGGGTGTTGCATCATGGACAATGGTCACACTGGTGATATGGTAGTGGAGGATGAGGGAGTCAGACTGTCAGCATTTTCAGTTGACAAGCGGATGCACTTATCAGTTGTAATTCCACCACCAGCAGCTCTAAAATCCAGCTCTGACAAAATGCTAGCGGCAGGGCAGGCCAGGACCTCCAAGGCATAGAGAGCCAGTTCATGACACGTATCAAGCTTAGATACCCAATAATTATAAGGCACAGAGGAATTACAGAGGATGTTGGTATGGTCAGCAAGCTGCTCCCTCAGCATCATCACAAACTTTGCACTCCTAGTGAGAGTACCCCACACCTCAGGGCCTGTGCGAAGGGAGAGTCTTACAAAACTCTCCCAGAACTTTGACAGTGTTCCCCTGCCTCTTCTAGATTGGAGTTGTCTCTCTCACCTGTACTCCTTGGTTGTCCAGCGAACTGTGACCTCTGCCGTCAATGTTTACAAATGGGAATTTTTTAATAATTCCACAACAAGAGCCTTCTGGTACTGAGAATGTGAGGGTCACAGGAAAGGTAGTGTAACAAACTCAACCATGTGTGCCAGCCTGCTAACATGCAAGATTTCCGTGTCCTCACCAAGAGGATGACTGACCATGCTCTCCTCCTCCTCCCTGTCCTCAGGCCATCCAAGCTGAACGGACATTATGAGAGTTGTACACGTAGTACCATCTATAGCGCATGAAACTAGCACCTGTTCTCCCTCCTTCTCCTCCTCTTCCTCATTGTCACCCAATCCATGTTGGGATGAGATGAGGCTGGGCTGTGTGTAATCACCCTGTATGGTTCCTTACTCCCTCTCATCATGCGCTGCCTGCAATGCATTCTGTTTGATTTTGAGCAGAAAGCGTTTCAGTACACAGAGAAGTGGGATGGTGTTGCTAATTATGGCGTCATCGCCGATCACCATCTTGGTGGCGTCTTCAAAGTTTTGGAGGATGGTACATATGTCTGACATCCATGTCCACTCCTGAGGTCTTATGTGTGGAGTCTGAGTCTGAATACCTTATTGATGCTGGTAGTCAACAACTGCCCTCTTCTGCTCATAAATCCTTCCCAACATCTTCAGTGTAGAGTTCCAATGCGTGGGGACATCATACAAGAGTCGGTGAGCCAGAAGCTGCAAATGCTGCTGAAGCATGGCAAGGGTGGCGTAAGCTGTAGCTGACTTTCTAAAATGGGCACAGAGGCTGCGTACTTTGACAAGCAGATCCAGCTCCGGGTAGGTATTGTGAAACTGCTAAACCATGAGGTTAAGCACATGGGCCAGACATGGTACGTGGGTGAGGTCGCCTCACCTCAGAGCCGCCACCAGGTTCTAGCCATTGTCACACATGACCATGCCTGGCTGTAGATTCAGTGGTGTCAGCCACAGATCTGCCTGCTCTTTCAGAGCTGTCCACAATTATTCAGAATTTTGCGGTTTGTCACCTAAGCATATTAGCTTCAGCACAGCCTGTTGCCGCTTGGCTGAGGCAGTGCTGCAGTGCTTCCAGCTTGTTACTGATGTGGTCATTTTGGAGATGTAGGCTGAAGAGGAGGAGGATGATGAGGTGCAGGAGCTTTAGACTGAGGAGGCAACCCTGAATGACCTAGGGCCCACAATCCTTGTTGGGAGGACGTGTTCCTGCCTAAGGTCCGACTGGGTCCTGGCTTCCACTATATTAACCCAGTGTGCCATCAGCGAGATGTACCATCCCTGCCCACATGCCCTTGTCCATGTGTCTGTGGTTAGGTGGACTTTCCCAGTAACTGCATTGTTGAGGGCACGGCTAATGTTATGAGACACGTGCTTGTGTAATGCGGGACGGCACACCGGGATGAATAGTGGAGACTGGGGACTGAATATCGAGGGATGGCCGCTGCCATCACTTTGCAGAAAGCTTCCATCTCCACGAGTCTAAAAAGCAACATTTCGAGTGCAAGCAGTCGCGAAATGTGGGAATTTAGCAGTGTGGCCTGTGGGGCATTGGCTGTATATTTACGCTTGGGTTCCAAGGACTGGGGTATGGACAACTGTATGCCGTGCTGGGACAAGAACGTGGACATGCTTGCTGATAGTGCTAGTTGAGGGTTTGCAATGACAGGTGCAGGGCAGGAGGTATCTTCACATGCACCATGGACAGGGGATTGTCTTGCACGCACAACAGCGGAAGAAGTCAATGGTGAATAAAAGTCGGCATTGAGTGGATGAATGTCATCCGCTCAATGCCAACTTTTATTCCCCATTGACTTGCATTGGGGTTGGGTTTCGGACGAAACTCCGACTTTTTTTGCCCTAGTCGGACCAGTTTCATCCAACTCAAATTTTGTTTCATTCGGGTTTCACGAAACCCGATCTGACCAAAGTTGCTCAACTCTAGTCCTTGGCTATCTCCTGCAGTCCATAGAAAATTACTAGAGCTGTGATTCATTTAAGCCGGCTATTTTGAAGCCCTCTTCTCTGGATCAATGCATGCTCCAACGCTTGGACACCCTGCACTCAGCATCAGGTTATCTGTCACTGATTGATTATACCAGGTTATTATTTCTTCCTCTCAGGTCCCACAATTTTCTAAGGTACACTTTAGATTCAAGAAATAATAAAATAATGTCCCATCTTTAAAACATGTAGTGATCTTTAGGTATTCGATGCAGCAGTGACATATAGGGAGATTTCAAAACTGGTAAAGAAAGCCCCAAGCGACTAGTCAAATTGATTCTAACATTTTCAAACAACTTCTGAAATAAGAAAGTCCAAAGCTGACTAATCACTACCAGTGGCATAATTTGAAGCCTGTGGGTCCCACGAGGGCCCCCAACTATGGGATATCTTTAACCCCTTCCCGACCAGTGACACAGCGTATGCATTATGAAAGTCGGTGCCAATCCGTCCAATCACGTATATGCTGTGTCATGAATTGATAGCCACAGGTACAAGGGACTTTGTACTTCACCCCAGGGGGCTGGCTTTGCCCCCACGTGGCTACGATCGCTCTGATTGGCTGTTAAAAGTGAAACAGCCAATCAGAGTGATAGTAATATTACATCAATAAAATTTGATGAAATACTACAATCCAGCCATGGCTGAAGCTGCTGTAGCATCGGACATGGCTGGAGACCGCTATCAGACACCCCCACACCGGCTGATGGGAGCGATCGGCCCCCGCCACCGACTGATGCTGGCGATCCGCCATCATCATCTGCTCCCCTTCCCTCCGCTCCCCCACCTTCCGATCTCCCCCTCAATCCCCAGTACCTCCTATGTCCCCATTTTGCTCCCAGAGTCCCTCCGCCCTCCTGCATGGGCGCCGCCATCTTCCAAAATGGCGAGCGCATGTGCAGTGCGCCCGTTGAATCTGCAAAGCTGCAGATTCCATTCATTCATTTTGATCACTGTGATAGATCCTATAAAAGTGATCAAAATAAAAAAAATAGTAAATCACCCCCCCTTATCACCCCCATAGGTAGAGACAAATGATAAAAAAAGAAAATATTTTTATTTTAATTTTTCCATTAGGGTTAGAATTAGGGTTAGGGTTGGAATTAGGGTTAGAATTAGGGTTTAGATTAGGGTTAGGGTTAGAATTAGGGTTTAGATTAGGGATTATGGTTAGGCTTGTGGTTAGGGTTATGGCTAAGGTTGGGATTAGGGTTAGGGATGTGTTGGGGATAGGGTTGTGGTTAGGGTTTTGGTTAGGGGTGTGTTGGGGTTAAGGTTGAGTTAGAATTGAGGGGTTTCCACTATTTAGGCACATCAGGGGGTCTCCAAACATGACATGGCGCCACCATTGATTCCAGCCAATATTGCGTTCAAAAAGTCAAACAGTGCTCTCTCCCTTCCGAGTTCTACCATGCGCCCAAACAGTGGTTTACCCCCACATATGGGCTACCAGCGTACTCAGGAGAAACTGGACAACAACTTTAGGGGTCTAATTTCTCCTGTTACCCTTGTGAAAATAAATAATTGCGGGCTAAAAAAATCATTTTTTGAGGAAAAAACATGATTTTTTATTTTCACCGTTCTGCGTTATAAACTTAAGTGAAGCATTTGAGGGATCAAAGTGCTCACCACACATCTAGATAAGTTCGGTGGGGGGTCTAATTTCCAAAATGGGTTCAATTGTGGGGGGATCCTACAGTTTACGCACATCAGAGGCTCTGCAAACATAGCATGACGCTCGCAGACCATTCCATCAAAGTCGGCATTTCAAAACGTCACTACTTCCCTTCCAAGCCCCGACGTGTGCACAAACAGTGGTTCCCCCAAACATATGGGATACCAGCGTACTCAGGACAAACTGGACAACAACTTTTGGGGTCCAATTTCTTCTGTTACCCTTGTGAAAATAAAAAATTGTGGGCTAAAAATCATTTTTTAAGGAAAAATAATGATTTTTTTATTTTCATGGCTCTGCTTTATAAACTTCTGTGAAGCACTTGGGGGTTCAAAGTACTCATCACACATCTAGATAAGTTCCTTGGGGGATCTAGTTTCCAAAATGGGTTCACTTGTGGGGAGCTCCCATGTTGAGGCACACAGAGGCTCTCCATACACGACATGGTTCCGCTAACGACTGGAGCTAATTTTCCATTCAAAAAGTCAAATGGCACTCCTTCCCTTCCGGGCCTTGCCGTGCGCCAAAACAGTGGTTTACGACCACATGTGAGGTATTGGTGTACTCAGGAGAAATTGCCCAACAAAGTTTAGGATCCATTTTATCCTGTTGCCCATGTGAAAATGAAACAATTGAAGCTAACAGAAAATTTTTGTGAAATAAAGTACTTTTTCATTTTTACGGATCAATTTGTGAAGCACCTGAGGGTTCAAAGTGCTCACTATGCATCTAGATAAGTTCCTTGGGGGGTCTAGTTTCCAAAATGGGGTCACTTATGGGGGAGCTCCAATGTTTAGGCACACAGGGGCTCTCCAAACGCGACAAGGCAACCTCTACATATACCAGCATATTTTCCATTTAAAAAGTCAAATGGCACTCCGTCCCTTCTGAGCCCTGCTGTGCACACAAACAGTGGTTTATGACCACATATGAGGTATCGGTGTACTCAGGAGAAATTGCCCAAGAAATTTTAGGATTTATTTTATCCTGTTGCCCATGTGTAAATGAAAAAATTGATGCTAAAAGAAAATTTTTGTTGGAAAAATTAAAATGTCCATTTTTCCTTCCACGTTGCTTTAGTTCCTGTGAAGCACCTGAAGGGTTAATAATCTTCTTGAATATAGTTTTGAGTATCTTGAAGGGTGCAGTTTTTAGAATGGTGTCACTTTTGGGTATTTTCTGCCATATAGACCCCCTAAAGTGACTTCAAATGTGAGGTGGTCCCTAAAAAAATGGTTTTGTAAATTTTGTTGTAAAAATGAGAAATCACTGGTCAAATTTTAACCCTTATAACTTCCTAACAAAAAAAAATTTGTTTACAAAATTGTGCTGATGTAAAGTAGACATGTGGTAGATATTATTTAGTAACAATTTAGTCAAATTTCCGATTGTTTCACAAATAAACACAAAAATTATCAACTTAAATTTACCACTAACATGAAGCCCAATATGTCACAAAAAGCAATCTCAGAATCACCAGGATCCTTTGAAGCGTTCCAGAGTTATTACCTCTTAAAGGTACACTGGTCAGAATTGCAAAAAATAGCCTGGTAATTAAGGTCAAAATAGGCTTGGTAATGAAGGGGTTAATAGTAATAGTCTTTCCATATTAGCCCCTAATTTCCCGGGTCCGATTGCGATTGCAGCTCTTGCACCTAGTAAAGATACGCCCTTAATCACTACTCTACTTTTTCTTTCAATCACATTTGATACATTTCCCCAATGTCTTCTTACTGTGTCCCCTGCATGCACTCTGCATATGGCACCATCAATACTGAGTGTTATCTGCTCCATTTTAGATATTATATCCTGTACTTGGACCAGAAAGCATAAGATAAGTGACATAACTGAATCAAGGGCAAAATTAGCCTGCTCTATGATAGCATTTATCTGGGGATATGCCTCAACAACCCTCCAAGAATGGATATTACTCAGCCATTCTAGTAATTTATTACAGCTCCACTGGGCAGAAAATGATCTCTGTATGATGGTGAAAAAACATTAGTTGATGTGTTTAATTCTATAATGTGACTTTGCTGGATAACCTTATATTAAAAGCTGACCTAGCTCATCCAGAACAGGCTGACTGGTCAGTAACTGAATTGCGTACACATTATGACAAATTGCAGGATTATTATTTAGATTAATACTAATAAAACATGGGTTCTAAGGTCTAATACAAATGGTGTACTTTGATAGCAAATATTGGATGCACAGTAGAAGTGTTTATGCAATCTCCTGCAGTGGCCATTCTGATAACATTATGGCATTTATTATGACTCATGAATTACAAGTATTTAAAGGGAATCTTAAAGAATAACAAACCTTTTTAAATTCGTTTCCATGTATCACAAAGCTTTGAATTTTTGGCATATCTCAAATTACTTTAGTTTATTTACTTCTAGATCATGCTCTTTAGAAGCTGCTTTCAGCTGCTGCTCACATACTTTATTGAAACAGTCTGTTTACCATACATTCACTGACTGTGTGTGTTTGCTTCCCACCCCTCTTGTCTGTCTACAGGTATTCACTGAATAGGAAAAAGGCATGAGGAGCTCAGAGGCTCAGACAAGGAAAGTATTGCATGAAGAGTGTTTGAATATATTGTATGGATCTTTCTTGAACTGCAGTTGAAAGCATGTTCTAAAGGAGCATGAACTGGACATTGAAACAGCACTGCAGCATGGTGTTTGAAATAGAAGGGATTCATACTAATGTAATGAAGTATATTACACAATATTATGTCAACCAAATGGATAATTAAATACAAAAACATTTAGTAACACTTTAAATGTTGCGTTTAGTATGTTTCCATAATGTCTTTGACCAAAATCGCAGCGTAATGAGCACATATTTTGGCTGCTTTAACATTAAAGAAATCTGTCAGGTTGTCCAGGTCATTCATGAAAGTCTGCAGCCATGAAAAACCTTGACAAATGCTTGCAAGCAATGCAAGCTGTGAGGACTCTCTGGTGATTCTGACAAGACCGAGCAGTCATGTGGCTGCAACTATGTGATATATATATATATATATAAATATTTCTCACCACATTCCAACTATATATTCTTGGCCTTACTCACATTCAGTGACTGCAGTCTTTCGTGATACCCCTCGACAACCCCTTTACGCTGACAGATCCATTTTAGTATTCCTTACCTGTAACGGATGTGATTGGATGTGATCTTTTATTGGTTGCAATACACCATACTACTGTGACACTAGTCGCTACTTAAGGTCATGCCGTGAGATGAGTAACTCAGGGAGTCTGAGGTCAAAAGCCAGGAGGGTACGTTATAAACAGAGTGGTTAGGCAAAGGAATAGTCAGGTCACAGTCCGGGGTCATAATTCCAAGAATCTAATTAATTCCAAGAATGGGCTAGGCAAACGGATGTTCAAAGGCAAATCCAATGTTGGTCAAAAAGATCTAAATACTAGAACTTAAAGCACAAAATAAACAAACCAAACTGAGCATAGCTACAACTGATAAGAGGCAGACCGCCAGTTAAATAGCCTGAGAATGATTCTGAACAGGAGACACCTGTAGGAAACCCAGCACACCCTGGCCCTGTTTGGACAACTGTACTGTAACTCACCATACTGACAACTGAGCAGGCCCAAACATCAGATTGGATGGATGAGCTCTCAATCACGATACTGACAGCTCAGCACATCCCTGCTCCAAATTGGATGGCTGAGCTGCCACTCACCACACTGAGAGCAGGAATCGTGACAGCTACATCTTTTACACATGTAATATGAGTCCAGAATGCATTACTCTACTTGTCTACATTTTAATGCTTTATTAAAGGGGTTGTTTGGGATTTTTACATTGGTGGCCTATTCTTAGGATAGATTATCAATATCTGATCAGTGAGGGCACAATACTCAGCAACCCCGCTAATTCATCTGTTCCCATTAACGGCGGTGGTCAAAAATTCTAGATTGTGAAGTTGCACAGCACAGCTATATCTGGATGTGCAGTACCAGGTCACAGCTACTATACTGTTGATGGAGCTGCAGCTCTTTAACTGAGATGCAGCAATGAGAACAGCTGATTGCGAGAGAGTGCTGAGTGTCGCACCCCCTCCGATCAAATATTGATAACGTATCCTATGGATAGACCATCAATGTAAAGTCCCAGATAACTCCTTTTCTTTTATTCTACCAAGCGTTGGCTACTTTATAGATATGCTTCATTAGGCCATACATTCAATTACTGTATGCAGCTTTTCTTCAGTGCATTATATGTTTGAGCAGCATGGTGGCTCAGTGGTTAGCACTGTTGCTTTGCATCGCTGAGGTCCTGGATACCATTCCACCAAAGACAACATCTGCAAGGAGTTTGTATATTCTCCTTGTGTTTGCGTGGGTTTCCTCCTGGTAATCCATTTTCCTCTCACATTGCAAAGACATACTCATAGAGAATTCAGATATGACCTACATTGGGGACAGTAATGACAATTGATTGTAAAGTGATGCAAAATATACACGAAGCATTAGTATATAACAAAAAATAATTTCCAGTATCAGTGTGTTTTATTGTACACTAGCCTTCCACATTGTTTTACACTGCATCTCCACTTGTTCCTATGTAGTAGTACATTTCTTGAATGTTGTTGCACATTACAGCTAGTACATAATAGAAAATAAAGGAACCCTTTAGTGCAATATAGTTGCTAAAATAATTGGTTTAATTTTTTGCAATATATAACATTTTTATCTTTACAAGCAGACCATCTTCAGATAAGTACAAAAAAAGCAAATATAGTATTCTAGCAAAAGTGAAAAAACACTGTCAATTGATAAAAAACATATTAAAGATCAAGGATGCAGAGATAACATTTTGACATTGTCATAAGTATAATAGTATAATAGTGTATCAATGTCTAGAAGCAAGTGGGCAAGATCCAAGGACTTAAATTTGCATGTAGAGAAAAAATTAAGTCTTCCCTTCCCAAAGTACCATATGTACGTGCTTTGTATACCTTGTGTACATAATATATACTGCTCAAAAAAAATAAAGGGAACACTATAACATAGGATGTGGTATTTTAGTGTTCCCTTTATTTTTTTGAGCAGTATATACTTAATTGTCCATCTTTCTGCTTCTTTTGATGATGATGTTGTATTATTGTGGCTTCTTTGATATTTTATATGATTTCTATTGATTGACATACGGTAGTTTACATACCCATATGTGGTGGTATGCTTTATTGTAGTATTTGTGAATACTAAAAGACCAAAATATCTATATCAGATTGGATTGCCAAAAATGAATCAAATTTTTCAGCAATTATTTTGGAGAGATGGGTGGATTCTTTTTTAATTGAAGGATTGGTACCCAACTCGAGCACCCTATATATCTCTAGCGTCATGTATTAAAGCTAATGATTAATCAGTACATAGAAGTTATATATGGTAAACAACTAAAAATCACCAAGACAATTGTGTCTCAACAGTGGGGAACCTTCAGATCCACTTGAATATTATTTTATTAGCACTCAAATTAAATTTGGCAAACTCTTAGTTTTTCTTGTACATTGGGTATGAGGAGTTCATATTTCAACTTTCCAAATAAATCTGATCCAACACACTGCTTAACGCTTATGATAAACCTAGCTGTAAAAATACCAAAATAAAATCAAAATAAAATGTATCTGATAATGTCTAACAGGATAGCAGCACAGGTAACTGGTTCAGACTCCTCTGTCATCCGCTTGCATGCAGCTAATGTGATATGATTTGTGAGAGTGTTGCTTGTAGGATAAAACAGGATAGAAGATAAACGAGCTGCGATTAGCCAACACATGAAAATCTCTTTTCCCTGCAGCATCTGCTGGTAGTTGTTGATACTGCTCATTCATTTGTGGTCTCGGTCTGTAATGGGATTTTAATGGTAATGTTCTAACATGTAGGTTTTGCTTCTTGTTGGTAAGGATTTAGCTGGTAACTCAGAGGTCAAGTATTGGGCTTGAACACCTTCACTACACAACTACAGTAATTTATTAGCATTTGTGTCTTGAAGATTAAAGCACTGAACTAAAGCTAGGATAAGTGGTGTAGTTTTGTGTTGTGAGTTTTAAAATAAATATAACATAGTTCAGTTATAGATTATGGGTAAAACGTGTCAAAAGTGAATATGATCTAACATATGCACTTATTCTTTATCAAGACTAGGAGGACAAATATAAATCTTTAAATGGTGTGTTACAATTGAGCAATCCTTGCGTTAAAATATGCCAGCATCTTCAAGGTTAAATGAAGTCTCATATACTACCCTGCTAAATGTATAGTAAGACATATGCAACCATACGCCTGTAAAATTACAGTATATATATCCCCCACTGGTATCATTTGGCATACATATGTCCATTCAAGCACCACTCCAGCCTTTTGGATTTTGGTTATTATCTCTGCACTGAAGAAGTATCAATAATCCACAATCCCTACCTCTAGTAATATACTTATCAGCTGCTATCTTAATTTGTTATTAGCACTTCTCTGGTATTATGTCGTCATCTTGTGAACCCAACTTCTGACTGACTGGAGGTCTGAGGTAACTGTCACAAGCTCTTAATGTGAGTTGATGAGGGCCTCCTTCAGACCTGGTTCTGGCTCTCATAGACTCACATGGAGAAGTGACTTCTGGCTCGCCCAGCAAACACTGGAGCGATCCGGCAGATCACAACCTGCCACAAATGGCTGGAGCAGCACCAATAATAGATGAAGGCGGTAGCTGGGAAGTATATTACTAGGGGCAGGTAACTAAGATTTGTGGCACCACTCCAGTGCTGAAATTAAAAAGAAATTCTGGAGTGGTGCTTTAAAGTCTATGACCGCATCTTGGGAGAGCTTGCACCAACACCCAAAAATGATACTCAGGCTAAGTTGAGATTTTCAGATGGCAGAGCTGCGGAGGGCTGCGGATTTCCTCCGCGAAGCTCCGCCCACTGACGCACATCCTCCAGTCAGCTACACCTACATCTGCATGCGGCCTGTGTACCCATCTTTAACATTGGGTACGCAGGCCATGCAGATATATGCAGATGCCTCTGCATGCTTCGTTTTGAAGATGCGGCGACCGCGACAAAATTGCAACATGTTGCGTTCGACGCAGGTCACAGCATTGTCAAAACGACACATGCGGAAGCATCCGCATACATCCGCATGGCCTGCGTACCCAATGTTAAAGAAAGGTATGCAGGCAGCATGCAGACGAAGGCGGAGCTGACCGGAGGAGGTGCAGCAGTGGGTGGAGCTTCACAGAGGAAGTCCGCAGCCCTCCACAGCTCTGCCATCCGCAAATGTGAAGCCGGCCTTAGTCAGACAAATGCTGCATGAGAAACATAGTAGTACATGGCAGTGGTTCAAAACAAAGTGGGAGAGAGGCCACTCAATAAATTATTTCATGCTCTGGCTAAAATAATACAATCAATACATGATTCTGTAATCACTTTAGTAGAAATAATAACTTTGTATACATTGACTTCATGAAATGACCGGGTAATTTACCCAAGTACCATAACATTTTAAACCAATACACCTGTATTATAATTAAACCATTTATTTATGTTCAAAATATTTGGTGAATGCAGCATAGAAAGCACAGACCTTTGTCAGATTTTGTAAGTATATAGCATTTGTAGACAAAACTATGTTTGATTGCGATTTAGGTCATTATTAATGGTGGCTGTTTATAATGAAATTCAACATGTAGTGAATCTAATGAAACAATTTGTCAGAGGTCAATTACCAACCTCTCCAGAAGACCAAGAATGTGATTGAACTTATAACTCATTTTCTGTGGAAATTAGAATGTGTGTAATATTTTCCACAGAACATATATAATGCATAATTAATCTAAGCAGCTGATGGATTGCTTTCATATTCGCTAAGGTTTAGTTGCATTTTCTAATTGTACCTGTGGCAATCGGTATGGTAATGGAATGACCTTCTATTAAGCTTCTGCTACAATTCAATATCGCACTTTATTATCGCTACAATGAATTCAATTCACATACATGAAGCATTCATTAACCAGGGAAAGAAACTGATCACTTGCTGTTTTCTATACCTTAAAATATTGTTGATGCACCTTAATGTTGTTTTTTCCTATATAACATCCAAATAAAATGCTACAGCTGCTGCAAGCCTATAATTAGATTGAATTCATATGGCTGTATTATTCATATTCTTGTGTAGTGCATATAGGATGTGAAATAAAGAACAGGATAATTGCATTTCCTGCACATTTCAGATAATAGCCTTAAAATGTGCTCCTGATGTGCAATGGTTACTGACTAATCAAAAAAAATCCATAAAATAGCAATTGTTGAGCTGGCAACATACTTACATATAGATAAATAATTATACAGGTTGAAAAAAGACATAGGTCCATCAAGTTCAACCTTTCTCCACCAGTTGTACATTTAACCCACTTTAACTCACAATGTTATGTGTACTGAGGAAATCACCCATCCCTTTTTTAAAAGCTGTTACTCGTATAGTTAGAGATCAACAAACCCGATCTTAAAAGCTCAAATTTCATACCAGAGTCCAAAACGACAAACACGGATTTCTCCAAGAAGTCTGTTGCAAAGTTTGGAGTTCTGAGGGACGTCTGTTGAAAAGGAAGAGATATTTTTTTTCCAGATCCAAAGCTCAGATCTCCATTGTTTTCAGTGAGGTTTGGTTTCTGGTTCAAATCAGGTACAGTTTTGATACCCGAACCAAACATTGAACAAAATTTCAGGTCAGGTACCAGAACACAAACTTCCACCGGTCCCCTTATTCCTAGTTATAGTTTCTGCCTTTACTACCTCTTGTGGTAAGGCATTCCAGAGTCTGACAGTTCTAACTGTTTAGAACCCTTTCCTATATAGCTCCCAGGCCTTAGTGTGATGAATAAACCCCAACAGTAAAGTTCGGGGTCAAAAATCAGACTTTACTGTACATCTGGTTTCCTGTTCAGGATTGCTAGTCTAATAAAGCTTGTTGAAAGGCTGCAGGGCAAACAATTAACAAGCTTTTAGATTATGGGCCCTTCCGGAGCCATCACAGCCATGCCTAAGTATTGTCATAGCTGTAATTGGCCCGTGCACATGTGACCCAGTCCCGATATTCTGTTTTTAATAGTGTAGGGATAGGTTGCAGCTGGAGTGAGACAGATACTGACTTATTTTTCAGGACCGCTGTGTGGTTTCCAGTAGTGTGGCAAATAAATCTACTGTTCTGAAAAACCACTACTAAAAATGAGGGGAGCATCAAATAGGGGAAGTGGACTATGCCATGGTGGTGCTGGTGTAGCTGCTGATGGTGGTGCTGGCATAGCTGCTCCAGGGAGTGGACATGGTCATTCTGTACATGTTATGTGACCAAATACAACACCTTCCTCTGATGCTTGCATCATTAGCGCTGGCCATATTGGTGGAGTATTCCAAACAGCGCAACACAGCACACATGTCCCACATTGAGACCCACTCATTGCTGGCAAAGTGGTTGCGGTTTTCTGGCACTTCTCTGTCTTGGTAAACCCGTGACAATGTTGGTGTATAGAAATAAAATTAACATGGACAGATAAAAGGCTAGGATCCAGCTGCGGTGCGGTAGCATCCGAACACCTTTAGATTTAATGGGAGGCAAAACCAAACACATAGACAACACCTTAAGTGGTGACAAAAGACTTCCCAAACAGCTAAAATTAGGGGCAGACACCATGAAAAGTGACGTCAATTAACCCACAGTAGAAATTTGCAAATGGCACAGCAGCAGGGAGCCATGGACTCAGCATTTACAGCTTGGAATTGAAGTTTTTATGAGGACCTGAGGACTTTGTGGTTAAGCTGTGTAAGCCTTCTTAGCTGGGAGACAACACACCTCATGCAACACCTCCAATTTTTACTTTTTTATTCCAGCCACACTCAAATGGCACAAACATGAGTTTTACAGACTACTATAGATAGAAAAATGTCAGAATAGTAACAGATAGTTGACTGATCAATTGCCCCACAGTAGAACTTGTCATAATGGCACACAAGCAGTTAGCCATGGGCATGCATGCGGTATCAGGGTCTGGCCCATCATTTACAGCTTGGAATTGAAGTTATAATGAGTATCTGTTGTTTAATGGAGCAGTGTATGCCTTCTTAGTTAAGAGACCTCACAGCTCATGCAACACACAATTTTTTTTTTATAATGGCATAAAAGCAGTCAGCCATGGCCCATGCAGTGCAGTGCAGTGCTTGCCTGCATTCCTCATCCCTCCTTCATGCCATAGCAGTCTATCCGATGTAGGAGGTCAGCTGCCAACCTCTGTAAGTCAGCCCTAGCGTAGCACCTGGTGCCACCTCCTTGTCTCTCCTTGGGTCGCAGTTTTCAACTGCTGCCACTTATCTGAATTGGGATTTGGTAGGCCACCTAGTTACACCCCTCCAGGCTTTCTGACGGATATGGCACAATGGTTTCATCACTTTGCCCGTTACAGTCTCCATCTTCTGGGTTGGCTGTAGTGTAAGAGATGTCAGTCACTATTATACTATTTCTAGTGTGGTAAAATTGATGCCACTTTGTTGGTGTCTGCCACTAATTTTTGTAAATGTGTAGACTAATATTTGTGCCACCTGAGTGTGGCTGAGCATGAAAGCAGGTTGAGCTGTTGTATGTGGTATCAGGATTCCCAGCACAGCTGGCCTACACCAATCCCTCAACCACCTTGCCTTACTTTGACGTCCAATTGCAAGCTGTAAATGTTGGCCCAGACCCCGATACCTCATGCATGGCTGATTGCTGCTGTGCTATGCTAAAATTTGTACTGTGGGTGAATTGAGGCCACTTTCCTGGTATCTCCCCCCTAATTTTATGTGTTTTAGCAGCTTTTGGGCCCATATGAAGGTGTTGTGCATGCGTTTGTTTTTGTCTTCCATTAATATGAATGGCGTTCAGTTATATTCAGTGAATATTCGATGAATAAATCAGCGAATAATGCAAATTCGGCAATCATAATCAGAATTGAACATTGAAATATTCACTCATCAACTGCAGACACTAATAATACTTTTTAAAACATTTCAAGGAAAGAAAAATTCAAACAAAAAATTAAAAAAAGTTATTAATTTTTCTTTTCCAGTTTAGTTTACCACTCGCACCAAGAGGAGAGAGTTGTTTAACTAAATTCGAAATTTGCTGTGGTGGTTCGCTGAACGTTGGCATTACCCCCCATTTAGTCATTCTCCAATGGAACAAGTAGGTGGGTATCAGTGTGCTCAACCTCTTCAAATTGTGTGGCAGCGGCAGGTGGATGGGCCACTTAACCACATCTAGCAGAGTCATAAAAATACAGAAGTGACTGCTGCATGACTTGGGGCTCTGATTGCTTGCATGACTTGCATGGGGGTGAGATGGAAGACAGACGGCCATGAGTTGCACATGACAAAACTGCACTTTCAGCAGGGGACTGGGTGGAAGACAAAACAAAGGTACTAAAGGCACTCTCAGCGAACTAATCTACAACCACCTCTAGTTGTTCTGGTCTCACCATTCATCCAACATTTCTCAGGCCTACAAAATTACACAGAACGTCCTGTCACCTGCTTGCAGCAGAGGAAGGTGTTTATTTTGGGTGCATAGCCGAGACAGATTAACCACATCCTCGCTCTCTGCAGCAGCTACATCACCACCACCAGCAGCACTGCCACATTTCCTTCATGACGCTCTCCTCGTTGTTTTCCATACAAAAATTACAGGGTATTACAATGCCTGTATACAGAGAGAGAGTGGCTAGCAGATTATTACAAAGTACCCCAAAATCAATAAAAAAGAGCAGTGTTGGCTACCTCATCTTCCTCCGTTTCTTCCACCTACAATGCCACCTGCACCTCCACCTCCTCCTCAACCTGCTACTCCACTTGGACCTCCGTCTCCTGGTTCAAGATTATAACTTTTCTCTTTTTTTATTCTATGCTATTTTAACTCATTTTCTTATCCACATTTGTTTGCAGTGCAATTGTCCTGCTCTTACTCCCATTTAGCTTCCTTTTGCTGTCTCCTAGTCCTTACTAAGACAATTTTCCAGCCATTTTAACACACCAAAGTTTGGGTCCTCATTGATTTCTATTGGGTTCAGGGTCAAGTTTGAAGTCAAGTTCAGTGCCGAAACAAATTTTTAACTGTAGCTTTGTTCAACCTGCTGAACCTAAACATCCACAGGTCCACTCATCCCTAGCCCTTAGTATGGTATTTTGAAGGCAAAAGTCATGTGCCAGTCCGTTTTATTGAACGCATGTATTTATGCATATGAATGAGATCTTCTCTGAGACGTCTTTTTTCTAAGCTAAATAGGCCCAACTTTCCAAAGTCTTCTCATATGTCAGACCTTTATTCCTTGTAATAATTTAGTTGTCCGCCTTTGAACTGATGCTAACTTCTATTTATCCTGTTTAAAATGTGGAGCCCAAAACTGTAACCAATATTCCAGATGTGGCCTTGCAAGTGATTTATCATAGAATCAAAGAATCGTAGAGTTGGAAGGGACCTCTTGGGCCATAAGGTCCAACCCCCTGCTCAAAGCAGGATTTGCTAAATCATCCCAGTCAGATGTCTGTCCAGCCTCTGTTTGAAGACTTCCATTGAAGGAGAACTCACCACTTCTCGGGGCAGCCTGTTCCACTCATTGATCACTCTAACTGTCAAAAAAATTTTTCTAATATCTAATCTGTGTCTCCTCCCATTCACTTTCATTCCATTGCTTCTAGTCTTTCCTTGTGCAAATGAGAATAAAGATGATCCTTCTACAATGTGACAGCCCTTGAGATATACAGTGGGGAAAAAAAGTATTTAGTCAGTCAGCAATAGTGCAAGTTCCACCACTTAAAAAGATGAGAGGCGTCTGTAATTTACATCATAGGTAGACCTCAACTATGGGAGACAAACTGAGAAAAAAAAATCCAGAAAATCACATTGTCTGTTTTTTTTTCATTTTATTTGCATATTATGGTGGAAAATAAGTATTTGGTCAGAAACAAAATTTCATCTCAATACTTTGTGATATATCCTTTGTTGGCAATGACAGAGGTCAAACGTTTTCTGTAAGTCTTCACAAGGTTGCCACACACTGTTGTTGGTATGTTGGCCCATTCCTCCATGCAGATCTCCTCTAGAGCAGTGATGTTTTTGGTTTTTCGCTTGGCAACACGGACTTTCAACTCCCTCCAAAGGTTTTCTATAGGGTTGAGATCTGGAGACTGGCTAGGCCACTCCAGGACCTTGAAATGCTTCTTACGAAGCCACTCCTTCGTTGCCCTGGCGGTGTGCTTTGGATCATTGTCATGTTGGAAGACCCAGCCACGTTTCATCTTCAATGCCCTTGCTGATGGAAGGAGGTTTGCACTCAAAATCTCACGATACATGGCCCCATTCATTCTTTCATGTACCCGGATCAGTCGTCCTGGCCCCTTTGCAGAGAAACAGCCCCAAAGCATGATGTTTCCACCACCATGCTTTACAGTAGGTATGGTGTTTGATGGATGCAACTCAGTATTCTTTTTCCTCCAAACACGACAAGTTGTGTTTCTACCAAACAGTTCCAGTTTGGTTTCATCAGACCATAGGACATTCTCCCAAAACTCCTCTGGATCATCCAAATGCTCTCTAGCAAACTTCAGACGGGCCCGGACCTGTACAGGCTTAAGCAGTGGGACACGTCTGGCACTGCAGGATCTGAGTCCATGGTGGCGTAGTGTGTTACTTATGGTAGGCCTTGTTACATTGGTCCCAGCTCTCTGCAGTTCATTCACTAGGTCCCCCCGCGTGGTTCTGGGATTTTTGCTCACCGTTCTTGTGATCATTCTGACCCCACGGGGTGGGATTTTGCGTGGAGCACCAGATCGAGGGAGATTATCAGTGGTCTTGTATGTCTTCCATTTTCTAATTATTGCTCCCACAGTTGATTTCTTCACTCCAAGCTGGTTGGCTATTGCAGATTCAGTCTTCCCAGCCTGGTGCAGGGCTACAACTTTGTTTCTGGTGTCCTTTGACAGCTCTTTGGTCTTCACCATAGTGGAGTTTGGAGTCAGACTGTTTGAGGGTGTGCACAGGTGTCTTTTTATACTGATAACAAGTTTAAACAGGTGCCATTACTACAGGTAATGAGTGGAGGAAAGAGGAGACTCTTAAAGAAGAAGTTACAGGTCTGTGAGAGCCAGAAATCTTGATTGCTTGTTTCTGACCAAATACTTATTTTCCACCATAATATGCAAATAAAATGAAAAAAAAACAGACAATGTGATTTTCTGGATTTTTTTTTCTCAGTTTGTCTCCCATAGTTGAGGTCTACCTATGATGTAAATTACAGACGCCTCTCATCTTTTTAAGTGGTGGAACTTGCACTATTGCTGACTGACTAAATACTTTTTTTCCCCACTGTATGTAGACAGCTATTAAGTCTCCTCTCAGTCTTCTCTTTTGCAAACTAAACATTCACAAATTCTGCAACCTTTCTTCATAAGACAGGGTTTGCAGACCGGTCACCATTCTGGTCGCTCTTTTCTGAACTTTCTCCAGTTTGTTGATGTCTTTTTTAAAATGTGGTGCCCAAAACTGGACACAATATTCCAGATGAGGTCTGACCCAAGAGGAATAGAGGGAAATAATGACTTCACGTGATCTAGACTGTATGCTTCTGTTAATCCATCCTAGAATTGCATTTGCCTTTTTGGCTGCTGCATCACACTGTTGACTCATATTCAGTCTGTGATCTATTAGTATACCCAAGTCTTTTTCACATGTGCTGTCACTTAGCCCTATTCCTCCCATTCTGTATATGCTTTTTCATTTTTATTGCCCAGATGTAATACTTTGCATTTTTCCCTGTTAAAAACCATTGTTAGTTGCTGCCCACTGCTCCAGTTTATTTATATCTTTTTGAATCCTCTCTCTCTTCTCTAGTATTAGCTATCCCTCCTAGCTTTGTGTCATCAGCAAATTTAATCAGTTTACCCTCAATTCCTTCATCTAAATCGTTGATAAAGATGTTGAACGACACAGGGCCCAGGACAGAGCCCTGTGGTACCCCACTTGAGACATTCTTCCAACTGGATGTGCAGCCATTTACGACCACTCTTTGTGTCCGATCACTAAGCCAGTTATGAATCCACCTAACAGTTAGTTGCCTTGTCCATTCCATACTTAGTCATTTTTTCAATAAGGATTGCATGAGATACTTTGTCAAATGCTTTGCTGAAGTCAAGATATACTATATCTACAGCATTTCCTTGATCCACCCAATCAGTGATTCCGTCATAGAACGAAATTAAGTTAGCCTGACATGACTTATTAGTTACAAACCCATGCTGACTCTGTTTAATCACTTCATTCTTATCCAGGTACTGACATACATGTTGTTTAATAATTTGCTCAAAGATCTTTCCTGGTATAGAAGTCAGACTCACCGGCCTATAGTTGCCTGTGTCCACCTTCTTCCCCTTTTTGAAGATAGGAACAACATTTGCTCTTCTCCAGTCTTCTGGGACTTCTCTTGTTCTCCAAGAATTTTCAAAGATTATGGAGAGGGGTTCAAAAATTTCTTCTGCTATCTCCTTCAGTACTCTGGGGTGTAATACATCTGGACCTGGAGACTTGAATTCATTTAGGTTAGCTAAGTGTTTCCTCACTATCTTTCTGTTTATAGATATCCTGGATCCTTCTATTCCCTTAATAGGACAGTGAAGAACAGTTGATGTAGCATTTCCTTTCTGAGAGAAAACAGATGCAAAATAGGAATTTAAAAGTTCGGCCTTCTCAACATCCTGTCTTACCATTTCATCATTTTCATCTTGTAAAAATCCTATAGCATCTTTGACTTTTCTTTTACTTTTGACATATCCCCAAAATCCTTTATTATTGCTTTTGACATCTCTTGCAAGCCTCAATTCATTGTCAGCTTTAGTAATCTGATTTGTGCCCTGCAGGTTCTGCAGACAGCATTATATTCTTCTTTAGATATGCCTCCCTCTTTCCATTTTATAAACATTTTTTTCTTCCTTTTTAGCATGTGCTTAAGCTCTGTGTTCATCCATCCTGGTTTCCTTAAATGCTTCCTATTCTTCCCTCTTTTCGAAATTGTTAACAATTGTGCTTTGAGAATTTCATTTTTCAAGATTTCCCATCCTTCCTGGACAATTTTGTCTTTAAGGATATCCAGCCATTGGATCCCTCCAATTCTCTTTCTGAATCCCTTAAAATCTGCCTTTCTGAAATCTAACCTTGACATCTGAGTCTTCACAGGTCTTCCTCCTCTAGTTATGCAAAATTCTAAAATAGCATGGTCGCTACCTCCTAGGTTCCCAGCCACTTTTACCTCCTCAACCATTTCCTCCCTGTTTATAAGGATTAGATTTATGGAGGGGTCTGTATTCCCGTGTACACTCCCATTTAATGTATATGCAGCAATGGGGTTGCTCCATTTTAGGTGTATTACCCTACATTTATTAATATTAAACCTCATTTGCCAAGTGCTTACCCAGATTAGGATTAGGCTCCCTGACACTTTTTTCCCTAGTCCTTCTTCTAACTGGTACCCAGCTACCTACTTCTGGGTATTGATCTTCACCACGTCCACCCTCCTCCGTATCACTGGCCCCAGCCAGACATGCCCAATGAGCTCTAAACTCCTCTTCAGGTTTGCAGTGCTCCTGACTGTTGCAAGCTGCATATTTAGAGCCTTTTCCTGGGCTTCCAAACACGTAGCTCACTGACATTGAGAGCAAATATATTCACTCTCAAAAATCTGTTCAAGGCATGCATACATCTCACAAGATGCACACCTGGTAGCCTTGTCCATGGAACACATACCAAATGCAAATAAACAGTACAGATAAAAGCAAAAAAATGGAAAACAAGTAATTATGCTCTTATGCTTAACTATGATATTATGTCTCTACACTTATCTGAACTCCCGTACTTAAAATTCAAGCACCGCATGACTCAGTAGCCCTCGATTAGAGTCACTGGAACTTGATGTACTCCAACTAGCAAGCTTGATCATTGGAACTCGTGTGTCCAGTTCATGGAATTACTCCACAACTTCCTGACTTACTTGAAGGATATGCTTGTTTTGCCATGTGTCAGGCAGCTGCAATGCAGGTACGTGCAGACTCCACTAGATGGCAATAGAGTGGAGAAAGGACTGCACACTCCCAGGGCAGGACTGAGAAGCAGCAGCAATGGCTTCCACCAGGTGGTAGCAGAATAGTAAGACTAGCCGGGTCCAAAAATAGACAGTAGCACAGTACCGAAAGAATAAGCAAACTCAAGGTCACAAACAAGCCGAAGAGGTCATCAGGAGGAGGAGGTCATCATCAGGAGGAGGAGCGCCGAGAGATGGCTGCTCTGGCATGAGGCTCCTGAGTTTTTTAGTTTTTTACCCCGTTTAATTGTTAATTCTCCCTTTGGTTCACTCACCATTGCGTAGCTACAGGATTCGGCAGAGCTGGGAGTAGTGTGGAGACTGCGATCAGCTGGGACCGGTGTCTTTCTGTCCTCGTGGAGCTCCGTGCCTGGATTCAGCTGGGAGAGAGTGAAGCTGTTGGCTGCCTGCCTTGTACCCATTTCCAGCATGCAGATGATCCCAGGATAGGAAACCTGGTGGAGTGTGCGGTGCTGGAGTTGTTCTGGAGATCTTGTGGTCCACATGGAGCTGTAGGGCTACGGGATTCGGCAGAGCTGGGAGTAGTGTGGAGACTGAGACCAGCTGGGACCGGTGTCTTTCTGTCCTCGTGGAGCTCCGTGCCTGGTTTCAGCTGGGAGAGAGTGAAGCTGCTGGCTACCTGCCTTGTACCCATTTCCAGCATGCAGATGATCCCGGGATAGGAAAGCTGGTGGAGTGTGCGGTGCTGGAGATGTTCTGGAGATCTTGTGATCCAGGTGGAGCTGAAAGGGTGAGCTGGGCAGGTTTGGACTGACTGTTGGCGTGTCCCCTGATGTCCCTGTCTTGTTGCACCCATGCCCTCCCCCCCAGCAGTGCTGGGAGCACCCTTTATGGAAAGTTGTACATTTAACTCTGCTAAGCTGTGACTGTTCAGTCTTTATAGCTACAAGCTGAGTGTAGTCATGGCCACTGCACTCTGTAAACCTACTCTTATGATTTCAAGGGACGATTTATTATTCTGGAATCATCCGCAATTTCTCATGGACTCCCCTTCTTGGAGCATGATTGCTAATTCAACAATTGAGTACATAAAATCCATTACTTCTGTGAAACCTGTGGAGGTGTACTGCAAGAGAGGTAGGAGAGGAGGAGTCCTGGCATGCCTTCGGAGGAGAGGGTTCAGAACAGCTCTTCCTTCACTCCACTTGGCTAATGTCCATTCCTTATCTAACAAAATGGAGGAACTGAACTTACTTTGTAACATGAGATCTGATATGGCCAATTCAGCTGCTCTTTGTTTTACTGAGACCTGGTTGAATGACACCATCCCTGATTGTAGTCTGGATCTACCTGGTTTTGTTATCTACAGAGCTGACCGTGATTGTGTAGCTTCAGGTAAACAAAGGGGGGGTGGGGTATGTCTCTACATCAACACTAGCTGGTGCTGTGATGTTAACATACTGGGAAAAGGTTGCTCTCCAGATCTAGAGTACCTTGCACTCAATTGTAGACCATTTTACGCTCCAAGAGAGTTTTCATCTATGGTTCTGGTTGCATTATATATTCCCCCTCAAGCATCTGTTAAAGCTGCTATTGGTGAATTAGCTTGCAAAATATCAGAATGGGAGAAAGGATCTCCTGAAGCATTTGTGATCGTAATGGGGGACTTTAACAAAGGAAAACTCAACCTGGATCTCCCCAAATTTACTCAACATATAAACTGCTTCACGAGAGAGAACAATACGCTTGATCACTGCTATACTGTCTTAAAAGGGGCCTACAGGGCAGTGAGGAGAGCAGCAGTGGGCTTTTCAGATCATTGTCTAATTCATTTAATTCCAGCCTACAGGCAAAGGTTGAAAACATCCAAACCTACAGTTTATACAAAGAAGACATGGTCTGAGGAGGCAAAATTGCAACTGCAAGCATGCTTTGAATGCACGGACTGGGAGGTATTCCAGGAAACATGCTCGGGTCTGGATGAATGGGTTGATGCAGTGTCCTCATATATCCGTTTTTGTGAAGACACGTTTATTCCATCCAAATCTGTCCACTTTCGGGGAAACAACAAGCCGTGGTTTACAAATAAAGTCAGGTTGATCCGTAAGAGAAAAGAGGAGGCTTATAAAGCAGGCGATATTACTGAATTCAAGAAACTTAGGAACTCGCTATCTAAAGAGATCAAGTTAGCCAAACACGAGTATGCAAAGATTCTGGAGGAAAGGTTCTCATCAAAAGATACTAGATCTGCATGGAGAGGATTAAGAGAGGTCACCAATTATAAAAGCCACCCCACTATAGTGAACCCCAGCAGATGTCTGGCAGCAGAGTTAAATGAATTCTACTGCAGATTTGAGGCAAGCTCTACACACAGTGGCTATTCATCTCTAAGCTTCTCAGTCTGTTCATATAAAGATCATTCATTGTGCAACACCCAAGTAGTGATCTCCGAGGCAGAGGTGATACGCATCCTGAAGGGACTTAAGGTCAAAAAGGCACCTGGCCCTGATGGTGTATCTCCAATGTGTCTGAAAGTATGTGCTACCCAGCTTGCCCCTATACTGACAAATATATACAATGTGTCACTGAAAGAGTGCGTTGTACCTCAGTGTTGGAAAAATTCCACAATTATCCCTGTCCCCAAGAAAGTGGGATCCTCTGAGTTGAACGACTATAGACCAGTAGCACTCACATCTGTAGCTATGAAAGTCTTCGAAAGAATTATGATGTCCCACCTGATAAAATTCACGCAGAAGCTATGGGACCCGTTTCAGTTTGCCTATAAGGAGAATCGTTCGGCAAACGACACTGTCAATCTGGCACTGAAGTACATTTTGGATCATACAGATGAACGGCACTCATATGTCCGGATTCTTTTCATGGACTTTAGCTCAGCGTTCAATACCATTGATCCGAATTTACTTCATAAGAAAATGGTAGCTCTTGGAGTCCCTCTCAACTTATGCTTGTGGATTTATAACTTCCTGACAGCCAGGATACAGAGTGTAAAAGTTGGACCATTCACTTCGGACACCTTGGTCACAAACATCGGGGCACCTCAGGGGTGTGTTTTGTCCCCGTTACTGTTTTCTCTCTATACGAATGATTGCATCTCTTCAGCAGACTCAGTAAAAATCTTGAAATTTGCCGATGATATGACACTGATTGGTCTCATCAGGGGAAATGCTGAAGACTTGTATCGGAGTGAGGTGGAAAGAATATGTGACTGGTGTAAAGCCAATAATCTTGTACTCAACACTAAAAAAACTGCTGAGAAGGTTGTGGATTTTAGGAAAGATCAACATGAGATACTTCCAATCTACATCCATGACGAAGTGGTTCTTAGGGTCACAGAGACCAAATTCCTTGGTGTTATCATCTCTCATGATCTTAAATGGGGGAAAAACGTGGATGCTGTTATAAGAAAAGCACAACAGAGGATGTTCTTCCTGCGTCAGCTGAAAAGATATGGTTTGTCTAAGAATCTGCTGATCTTATTCTTTAATGCTGTCATCAGATCTGTGATTTTTTCCTCTCTGATAGTCTGGTATGGGGGAGCCACTGCGCATGACAAACTCCACTTACAAAGGACTTTCAGAACAGCAGAGAGAATTATAGGCTCCCCCCTGCCTAAAATCCAGGATCTTTATAAGAGTATTCGATCCCACGCATTGAAAATTTCATCTGATCCCTCTAACCCGGGACACTCCTCATTCCAACTACTCCCTTCAGGACGTCGCTTCAGAGTCCCCAAATGCAGTACCAACCGCCATATGAACAGCTTCTATCCACTCTCTGTTCAACAATTAAATCGTCATGTGTAGACTATATACTGTATCTGTCTTGTTAGATGTTACTTGTTGTATCTGTTGTTATATATTATGTTGCCTCTGTGCCACAAAGAATTCCTTGTATATATGTAATATGTACTTGGCGATAATAAATTTGATTGATTGATTGATTGAGGTCAGAGCCGGTCAGGAGCAGATAAGCCAAAGACAAAAGCAGGTCCGAATACAAGCCAAGCCAAAAACCAGGGAGTCAACAAACCAGGGAGTCAGGACGGACAGAGGGAATAAACAGACACAGGGCAAGTCACGGATCACAGCAGGACAAATCAGGATATACCAGAGTCAGTTACACACGCCGTAGGCACAACTTTAGCTACACCGCCTGCAGGATGCAGCGGAGCTAAATAGCAAACCTGAAACCAGACAGAGGCTAACAAAAGTTAACCCCTGACATGATCAGACCGGGAAAAGGAAAGACAGGACTCAAAACCCAGTCTGGATCATGACACCAAGTACTTAAAGGGCTCGGATACGGCTTTAAAGAAGGTGATTAATTTTATTACCACAATTAAATGATTACAGAAAACAGGAAATAGTGTGATATTGCGTACACTCTCTGGGCTCCCACTCTGGGTCCTGCCTGCTACTATGCTGCACGTATGGTCTTACTCTGGTAAATCTCTTTCTCTTGGGCTGAAAACATGCCCTGTACATATGGGGCTGTTCTCTGAGTGCTATACCTAACCCATCCATCTTTTGGGTTAGTGATTGGCTTTCTAATATACTCTAATATCCGGCCTGATTATTTTCTTTGGCCTAATATATTATCTTCTATCATAGTACCTTTTTTTATCTGAGCAGCACTTCAGTTATATACCTATAAGATTTGATTTACATCTATTCTATATTGTTAGCCATATATATTTTTATGGTCTATATGATTTACCTTATTTATAACCCCATGAACTTAGCATCTCTTGATGTTCTATCTTATCAGATTTACCGTATGTTATCATGTTTCATTAGGTTTCATGTATAATGCTCTGCATTTGATTATATACATTACATGTATTTTGTGTTTTCGTGCTCTGGCAGGTACCCGGAATGGGGTCCTTATTTTTAAATACGTTTTATTATGCACTTGCCCATATTGTGTGCAAATAAAGCTTGTCCACTATTTTTCATATATTATGGTGTAGTGTGCATACTTACGGTAGTGCTTTCCTCTTTCCATTATTGCATATTTTACTACATTTTTGCACCTCCTTTTATCCATATGACATGTAGTGCGCCCTAATGCTTATATACATTGTTCAAGTTCTTAAAGGGAATCTGTCACCCCTTTTTTGAGATATCATATAATGATATCATTCAATTGTGTGTCACATAAGGATTCTCTTATTACTTTTGCTTCCCCCTGACCCCGCACCTTTCATGCATAAATACCTTTTTTATATCGGTTCAGATGTATGTAAACTGCCACGGTCCGGTCCGATGGGCGGGGCTTATTCAACCGCTTCCCCCTCCCTGTCTTGCTCTACACAAGAAGAAATGCGTAGAGCAAGACAGGGAGGGGGGGAGCAGGTGAATAAGCCCCTCCCAGCGGACTGGACAGTGGCAGTTTACATACATCTGAACCGATATAAAAAAGGTATTTATGCATGAAAGGTGCGGGGTCAGGGGGAAGCAAAAGTACTAAGAGAATCCTTATGTGACACACAATTGAATGATATCATTATATGATTTCTCAAAAAAGGGGTGACAGATTCCCTTTAAATTGCTTTAATTAATACAACATCCAAAGTGAGACTAGCTCACAATTACGTTACATCATTAGTATGGATATTCACTGAAACACAATTAGTATACCTACTCAAAATTAGTGAATAAACCAAATCAGAAGAGATGTATAAAAAATACTCTCAAGGAGTATTTGATACTCCTTGAGAAAGTCACTAGGCGAAATGTGCTTTGGAGTCACAAGAGCCACGCTGTACTGACTACTGGTATATATTAGCTTATCATATTTCCCTCTTTTTTCTATACCTTTTTTCAGACATGTAAATTCAATAGGTTATTTATATGAGGCTTTTGATATGCATGATCATGTTATTTAGTCAGTGTACCCATTCCAATAATCTGTGTGCTGTGGTTTCTGCATATTTTGTAATTTGGTCTCCCCTTTTTTATGTTGTCTATATTTTAACACTATGATTTAAAAAAAAACTATTTTTTATATACATCTCCTCTGATTTGATTTTGAGTAGGAATACTAATTGCTTTAATCAGTTAGACAGCATGAAAATAACCAATTTTGCCACTGACTTGCTTCTTATACCCGATGTGATTCTTCTGTAATGAAAACTTTTGTATTTTATAGTGCAAAACTCATTTCCATGGAGTATGGCCTTTAGAACAAGGCAAGTGTGCCATTAGTTACATTCCAGGAGATTAACTCTTAACATACCAGCCACCTCTCTCTAGACCATTGATCTCTATATAGCAGTATCTGCTCATCTCCTCCCACTCCCTCTCCCCCTTTTGCAACATCACTAGACCACAGTTTTCAGAGCAGGTGTAATCATTTCTCTCTTCTCTGACTTTCTGGAGCTTTATGCTAGGTCAAATGCCATATTATCTCTATGTGTACACATAGTGATGGCAATGTAGACTTCTATAGGTAGCTGAATATGTTACGGCTTTCTAATAATACTAGTTTTACTCCTCACCATATCTGTCACTCAAGTAGGAGTGTTCGCACTGCTAAAAACCAAAAAGTATGGAAACTTCACTGCTCTTAGCCACTAAATAGACAACTTGAGAATCCCCCTTTAACCCCTTAATGACAGAGCCAATTTGCAGCTTAGTGACCAGGCCAATGTTTACAATTCTGACCACTGTCACTTTACGAGGTTATAACTCTGGAACACTTTAATGGATCCCACTGATTCTGAGAATATTTTTTCATGACACATTTTACTTCATGCTAGTGGTAAAATTTCTTTGGTATGACTTGCGTTTATTTATGAAAAAACAGAAATATGGCGAAAATTTTTAAAATTTTGCAATTTTCAAACTTTTATTTTTTATATAAATACTTAATAAATAACATTTTCCACATGTCTGCTTTACATCAGCACAATTTTGTAACCAAAATATTTTTTTTCTTAGGAAGTTATAAGGGTTAAAAGTTGACCAGCGATTTCTCATTTTTACAACAAAATTAACAAAACCATTTTTTCGAGGGACCACCTCACATTTGACGTCACTTTGAGAGGTCAAAATGACAGAAAATACCCAAAAGTGACACCATTCTAAAAACAGCACCCCTCAAGGTGCTCAAAACAACATTCAAGAAGTTTATTACTCTTTACGTGCTTCACAGGAACTGAAGCAATATGGAAGGAAAACATTAACACTTAACTTTTTTTTTTTACTAACATTTTAATTCAGAACCAATTTCTTTTATTTTCACAAGTGTAAAAAGAGAAAATTCACCACAAAATTTGTTGTGCAATTTCTCCTGAATACACCGATACCCCATATGTGGGGATAAACCACTGTTTGGGTGCACGGCAGGGCTTGGAATGGAAGGAGCGCTGTTTGACTTTTTCAATGCAGAATTGGCTGGAATTGAGATCAGATGCCATGTTGCATTTGGAGAGCCCCTGATGTGCCTAAACAGTGGAAACCCCCAACAAGTGACACCATTTTGGAAACTAGACCCCTTAAGGAACTTTTCTAGATGTGTGGTGAGCACTTTGAACCTCCAAGTGCTTCACAGACGTTGATAACGCAGAACTGTGAAAATAAAAAATCCTTTTTTTCCACAAAAATGATTTTTTAGCCCCCAATATTTTTATTTTCCCAAGGGTGACAGGAGAAATTAGATCCCCAAAGTTGGTGTGCAATTTGTCCTGAGTACGCTGATGCCCCACATGTTGGTGTAAACCACTATTTGGGCACACAACTGGGCTCGGAAAAAAGGGAGCACCATTTGACTTTTTGAACAAAAAATTTTCTGGAATCAATGGTGGTGCCATGTCGTGTTTGGAGACCCCCGGATGTGCCTAAATAGTGGAAACCCCTCAATTCTAGCTCCAACTGTACCCCCAACACACCCCTAACCATAATCCCAACCCTATCCCTAATCCCATCCCAACCCTATCCCTAATCCCATCCCAACCCTATCCCTAATCCCAATCCTAACCCTAATTCTAATCCCTAACCCTAATCCTATTCCTAACCCTAATCCTAACTCTAATTCCAACCAAAAATGAAAATAAATATATTTTCTATATTTCATTATTTTTTCCTAGCTCTGGGGGTGATAAAGGGGGGTTTATTTACTATTTTTTTATTTTGATCACTGTGATAGGGTGGCAATATACGGCTGGCAGCTCTCGGCGGGCGTACTGCGCTTGCACCCGCCATTTTCTTCCCGGTAGAAGACGGTGGCGCCCATGGAGGGGATGCACGAGGGCCCAGGACCACCGTGAGGTATTGGGGGGATTGGTGACTCCATTTCTCTCTCATCTGATGTGTGATCATATCAGAGGAGAGAGAAATTAAATGGCACATCTGACTTAGTTTTTTTTTGCGGTCACCAATATACAGTTAATAACGATGATCGCAAAAGCAGAGTGTTAGGTGTAGAGTTTCCCCTATTGCACAGGGGGAATCTCAAGCCATGTCCTCTGTGGTCTCCCATTCCTCTGCGGCCGCAGAGATTCCTGCTCAGCAGAGACGTCGGTCCAGGCGTCTTGCCCAGGCTAATGCTAGGCGTCTGCTTGCTCCTTCAGGCTCTGCTGTAACACCATAGTTGCTTTGTTTTACGCGCGTTTCACTGCCTCTGCAGTTTCATCAGGAGGTATGTAAGCATTGTATCTGACCCCTTTAAATAGCCCCTGCATGTGTCTCTGAGCATCCACAGCTGTGTGCGGTGCATCACCGCCATGTTGTGACACGGCGAGTAGGGCAGCGCTCAAGGCGCGCGTCATCAAGTCACATGATCTGGTCACATGACCGGGCATGTAATCAGGCAACGCGTCACCTACAAGAACGCCGGCCGCCTCACCACAACACAGAGCATGCGCGGTGTGCACTCATGCCTGCGATCCCAGAGAGACCCATAATATGGCCTCAACCAAGACTAAGTACCAAAGGCCAGATATCACACATAAGTATCGCTATCAAATGAAGCTAGATGTCTATTGTGTAAGTTAATAGAAATTAACTGTTCAGCTCAGATGATTACTGTATATATCTGTCACATTAATACAAACGACCATAAAGATCATCTATCCAAGTGAGTAAATGGGAAATTTGGCTCTAAAGAGGAAAGACATGAATGCATATGTAGTTAAAATATATCAGGAATACATATAGATAGATCAATATTTGACACATCAAATCATAATATTATAATGAAACAGAGAATTCTGCTGTAACACCATGCTTGAATCAGCAGCAAGAAGACGCTCCAGGGAATAAATCCTGTATTTTGCCTACTGAGCATGCCCGTGGGACGACCTCTCATTGGAGGTTGGAGGTCACATGCGCAGGTCCCGTTCCTGCTCTGATAGGTCCACTACTGGGAAGGTCCCGGAAGGACGCTGCTATAAAAGAGTAAGTGAAAAAACGTTGGCACAACTCAAGTATAGGTGGTGCACAAGTAGGGGCCCAATCCGTAATCACTAATACATAGACTTGGCACACACACGTCTGTTGTGGATATGAGAAGTGGTATTTTAATATGGTATAGTACATACAGTTAATGACGTTTCGGTCTTATGACCTTCATCAAAGTACTGAAAGTAAATAGATATCAATTGTTTACCAAAAAAATAAAGTATATACAACAGAATACTGGGTATATGAACAGATACAGTAATGTATGCCGTAAAACATCATACAACAAGATAGCACACGGGCAGTGAAAAAACATATAATGCTGAGGATTACAATGAAAAGAGCAGGTAATAAGAAAAATGCACATACCCCTGTATTGTACTGAACGCCTTGAGTGTGTGAGCAAAAGCCTGTGAGGACAGATCACCTCTATACCACATCAGGAGGGGATAAACTCGATACGGAAACTACTACAACAATCTAACTTTGATCCAGAACAGGCTAACCTCTGTTGCGACCTATTTTCTATTATTCTCACCAAAAAAATTTTTCTATTTGAGGATAAATACTATTTGAAAATTAAAGGGACCGCTATGGGCTCAAATGCCGCATGCCCATATGCAAATTGTTATGTATCGGATTTTGAGGAGAGCCTCATTTATCACAATGACCTCTTCCGCACACACGTCTTACTGTGGAAGAGGTATATTGATGATGTTTTCTGCATCTGGGGAGGCCCCTTAGACACTCTGGATAAGTTTTTCTCCTTCCTGAGATCCTCCTGGCCAGGTTTGGATTTTACAATGACACATGACATTAAACAAATCAATTTCCTTGACACCCTCGTTATCAAGGATGATGAGGGACATTTGAGGACTGACATCTATACAAAACCTACGGACCGCAACAGCCTATTGCACTATGAGAGCTTTCATCCCACAAGGATGAAGGATTCTATTCCAAAATCCCAAATGAAGAGAGTAGAAAGAATAGTCTCAGACATTGGAACTAGGGATATACGTATGGAAGAGATGCGCAAGAGATTTAAGGAAAGGGGCTATCACCCCATACATTGGAGGTACCTAGAGCAACTGCCTCCTCCATACCTAAAGTAAGTAAGAGAATCCCCTTTGTCCACAACTACCACCCATTGGCTTATAGATTACACACTACCATACGCCGACACTGGCAGATTTTACAGACAGCGCACCCACATATTGAAGAATTTACAGTACCATTCCTCCCTTGCTTTAGACGACCACGGAATATCAGGGATCTCTTGGTGAAAGCAGATATCGGCCCTTCTCGGCCCTCTACATTTCAACGTTTTCTTTCAACCCCTAAATTTGGGACATTTCCCTGTCTACAGTGTGTGCAATGCAATAATGTCCAAAAGGGCAGTTCTTTCAGTCACCCCTATACGAGAAAGAAATATACCATTAAGGATTACTTTACTTGCAACACATCCTTTGTAGTATATTTAATCAAATGCCCATGTGGATTACTTTACATAGGGGAGACTACGCAACCAATACGTGATCGCATTTCAAAACATAAATCTACTATAAGATGCAAAAACTTGCTGCTCCCAATCCCTTTCCATTTTGTCAGTGCAGGACACACCATTGCTCAATTAAAATTCCAAATAATCGAACAGGTCCACCCTCCCCGCAGAGGGGGCAATCGTGTTTACCTCCTCAAAAAGAGAGAGGCGTATTGGATCCACGAACTGAATACTATGACACCCAAGGGGTTAAACAGGGATTATGACATCCAATCTTTTATGATGTACTAACATACCCCTTTTTCCTTCCCTAGGCAATATGCCCTCATGTGTATATATGATACTTATGCATATATTCTTTATTTCAGAATCCGCAACCCTGAACGCCGCTGCCTTCACTTGAGCACTAGCCGATATTATTCCTACGCATGACACTGTGGCTTTGCCTCTTAGAGAATCTCCTCCCCTCTCCCATCACTGAATAGGACGGCACAGAGGCAGGTATAGACACGCCCATTAGGGCGTCATCTGACACACACATGACGCTCATTGCACCGCCCCGTTCCCATAATACCCTAGGGCTGGTTGAACGCAAGATGGCGGCGGTGACACGCACGCCCGACCTCACCTGCCGCCCTGCCTCTCTCTATATAAGATAACCACGGACCATGCTTCAGCCAGCACATAGAACAAACGGCGGACGCCGCGTTCACAGCTCAGACACGCACTGTGCACCTACGGATCGGTAAGGCACCGCTTTATTCCTTTTGCGGCATTTTTCACAATCCCAGGGGCACTTTATGTAACAATGTGGTCCTCTTTATACCCTCAGGAGAGTGACTATAAGCATTCCATTGCATATTTTTGTGGTAAGGCTTGCAAATTACTTTTTTCACATATTTTGGCACTAGTGATGATTAGAGTTGAGCGATACCGTCCGATACTTCAAAGTATCGTATCGGATGGTATCGGCCGATCTTTAAAAAAAGTATCGGTATCGCCGATTCCGATACCGGAAGTCCCATTCAAGTCTATGGGACTTCCGGTATCAGAATAAGAAAAACCCTTTCCTGCCCTTGTACAGCCTCTCTGGGGTCTGTACGGGCCTTTCGGGGGGCTGTGCCGGCCTGCCAGGGGGTCTGTGCAGGCTCCGGTGGTCTGTGCCGGCCTGCCGGTGGTCTGTGCAGGCTCCGGGGGGCTGTGCCGGCCTGCCGGGGGGCTGTGCCAGCCTGCCGGGGGGCTGTGCAGGCTCCGGGGGGCTGTGCCGGCCTGCCGGGGGGCTGTGCCGGCCTGCCGGGGGGCTGTGCAGGCTCCGGGGGTCTGTGCAGGCATCGTCCGATGGGACTACAAGTCCCATCGGGCGATGCCTGCTACCATGACAGTGATTGACACATTAGCCAATGATGGGACAGTAGTAGTCCCATCATCCGGCTAATGTGTTAAATGTTAAAAAAAAAATAAAAAAAAATAAAAAAAAAATACTACATACATACTACATGCATGCTACATACATACTACATGCTACATACATACTACATATATACTACATACATACTACATACATGCTACATGCATACTACATGCATGCTACATACATACTACATGCTACATACATACTACATATATACTACATACATACTACATACATACTACATGCTACATACATACTACATACATACTACATACATACTACATGCATGCTACATACATACTGCATGCTACATACATACTACATACATACTACATACATACTACATGCATGCTACATACATACTACATATATACTACATGCATGCTACATACATACTACATGCTACATACATACTACATATATACTACATACATACTACATACATGCTACATACATACTGCATGCTACATACATACTACATACATACTACATACATACTACATGCATGCTACATACATGCTACATACATACTACATGCATGCTACATGCATGCTACATACATACTACATGCTACATACATACTACATACATACTACATACTACATATATACTACATGCATGCTACATACATACTACATGCTACATACATACCACATACATACTACATACATACTACATACATACTACATGCTACATACATACTACATATATACTACATGCATGCTACATACATACTACATGCATGCTACATACATACTACATGCATGCTACATGCATGCTACATACATACTACATGCTACATACATACCACATACATACTACATACATACTACATACTACATATATACTACATGCATGCTACATACATACTACATGCTACATACATACCACATACATACTACATACATACTACATACATACTACATGCTACATACATACTACATATATACTACATACATGCTACATACATACTACATGCTACATACATACCACATACATACTACATACATGCTACATATATACTACATGCATGCTACATACATACTACATATATACTACATGCATGCTACATACATACTACATGCTACATGCATGCTACATACATACTACATACATACTACATGCTACATACATACTACATGCTACATACATACCACATACATACTACATACATGCTACATATATACTACATGCATGCTACATACATACTACATATATACTACATGCATGCTACATACATACTACATGCTACATGCATGCTACATACATACTACATACATACTACATGCTACATACATACCACATATATACTACATACATACAATACATTCATACAATACATACATAGACATACAGTACATATAACATAGAGTAACATACTTACCAATACTTGTCACATTGTTCCCCGAAGCCATTGTCTTTTCCGGAATAAATATTAACATAACAAACCACAAAAATACTCACCCACGATCCAAAGCAGTCCACGAGTGTGTCCCACGACGATCTTGGGTAGAGAACTGCAGCATCAGCTGTTGCTGCCGTTCTCTACGGGCTGCAGGAATCCAATGACGGAAGGTAGGTATCCTTCCGCACTGTATTCCTCCGCCACTTAAAAAAAAAAAAAGTCCCTAGTCTCACTTTATGCCATTGCTGTGTGGGAAATTCCCACACAGCAATGGCATAAAGTGAGACTAGGGACTTTTTTTTTTTTAAGTGGCGGAGGAATACAGTGCGGAAGGATACCTACCTTCCGTCATTGGATTCCTGCAGCCCGTAGAGAACGGCAGCATCATCTGATGCTGCAGTTCTCTACCCAAGATCGTCGTGGGACACACTCGTGGACTGCTTCGGATCATGGGTGAGTATTTTTGTGGTTTGTTATGTTAATATTTATTCCGGAAAAGACAATGGCTTCGGGGAACAATGTGACAAGTATTGGTAAGTATGTTACTCTATGTTATATGTACTATATGTCTATGTATGTATTGTATGAATGTATTGTATGTATGTAGTATATATGTAGTATGTATGTAGTATGTATGTAGCATGCATGTAGCATGTAGTATGTATGTAGCATGCATGTAGTATATATGTAGTATGTATGTAGCATGCATGTAGTATATATGTAGCATGTATGTAGTATGTATGTGGTATGTATGTAGCATGTATGTAGTATATATGTAGTATGTATGTAGTATGTATGTAGTATGTATGTAGTATGTATGTGGTATGTATGTAGCATGTAGTATGTATGTAGCATGCATGTAGTATATATGTAGTATGTATGTAGCATGTAGTATGTATGTAGTATGTATGTAGTATGTATGTGGTATGTATGTAGCATGTAGTATGTACTGTATGTAGCATGCATGTAGTATATATGTAGTATGTAGTATGTATGTAGTATGTATGTGGTATGTATGTAGCATGTAGTATGTATGTAGCATGCATGTAGCATGCATGTAGTATGTATGTAGCATGCATGTAGTATGTATGTAGCATGCATGTAGTATGTATGTAGTATGTATGTAGTATGTATGTAGCATGCAGTATGTATGTAGCATGTATGTAGTATGTATGTAGTATATATGTAGTATGTATGTAGCATGTAGTATGTATGTAGCATGCATGTAGTATATATGTAGTATGTATGTAGCATGCATGTAGTATGTATGTAGTATGTATGTAGTATGTATGTAGCATGCAGTATGTATGTAGCATGTATGTAGTATATATGTAGTATGTATGTAGCATGCATGTAGTATGTATGTAGCATGTAGTATGTATGTAGCATGCATGTAGTATGTATGTAGCATGTATGTAGTATGTATGTAGTATATATGTAGTATGTATGTAGCATGTAGTATGTATGTAGCATGCATGTAGTATATATGTAGTATGTATGTAGCATGTAGTATGTATGTAGCATGCATGTAGTATGTATGTAGTATTTTTTTTTTTTTTTTTAACATTTAACACATTAGCCGGATGATGGGACTACTACTGTCCCATCATTGGCTAATGTGTCAATCACTGTCATGGTAGCAGGCATCGCCCGATGGGACTTGTAGTCCCATCGGACGATGCTTGCACAGACCCCCGGACATCAGCACAGCCCCCCGGCAGGCCGGCACAGCCCCCCGGCAGGCCGGTACAGACCCCCACAGGGTGCACAGACCACCGGCAGGCCGGCACAGCCCCCCGGCAGGCCGGTACAGACCCCGGGCAGTCCACACAGCCCCCCGGCAGGCCGGCACAGCCCCCCGGCAGGCCGGCAGAGACCCCCGGAAGGCCCGAAATGACGGCGCATCATGATGCGCACACACCGCGCATCATGATGACGTCAGGCCGTCAATCAACTGAACTTCCGATTCCGATGCCGAATTCCGATATTGAAAAAATATCGGAAGTCGGTATCGGAATTCCGATACAGCAAGTATCGGCCGATACCCGATACTTGCGGTATCGGAATGCTCAACACTAGTGATGATATTTACCATAGCCTCACTGATCTGTCCTCACAGGCTTTTGCTCACACACTCAAGGCGTTCAGTACAATACAGGGATATGTGCATTTTTCTTATTACCTGCTCTTTTCATTGTAATCCTCAGCATTATATGTTTTTTCACTGCCCGTGTGCTATCTTGTTGTATGATGTTTTACGGCATACATTACTGTATCTGTTCATATACCCAGTATTCTGTTGTATATACTTTATTTTTTTGGTAAACAATTGATATCTATTTACTTTCAGTACTTTGATGAAGGTCATAAGACCGAAACGTCATTAACTGTATGTACTATACCATATTAAAATACCACTTCTCATATCCACAACAGACGTGTGTGTGCCAAGTCTATGTATTAGCTGCTATAAAAGAGTCGTGCAGCCATGTGCTAGTATAGACTCTAATACTCATGGGGTGTATGATGATGGATGCATGTATCTGGTGACTGACTCATTGGAAACCCCTACCCTTGGTTGTGCTTGTTGTTAAAGGAATTCAGAGTTAGAGTCAGCGCCAAAGGGTGGCTGTGCTCACTCCACTGTGCTCCTGAGACTCTACACACACTAGTGTCCGATGGTGTCGCCCACTGCAGGGCACTATGGTACCCCGGCAACTTACAGTCACCGCGCGTGCCGCGCCGTGCGCAAGTTTAGGGCTTTCCTCCCTAGTCCGGGTGGTCAGTGGCGTTCACCGGAGCTGTGCGGTGCGCACACAGTGTGCTTCTCTATTTAATTGTTTCCTCCTGGCACTGCAGTTCCGGTGCTGAGCACTAGTGTGTCTAGAGGGACTCTGACCCAGTGTTCCAGGGGTAGAGTCCTGTGACTATACACTAGTGTTCACACTGCCATGCTCTGTGAGCTTAAGAGTAGAGTTGAGCGAAACGGGTTGAAAAAATTCAAAAGTCGCTGACTTTTGGCAAAGTCGGGTTTCATGAAACGAAACCCGACCCTAGGATGAGGTCGGCCACGAGGTCGGCGACTTACGCGCCAAAGTCGCGTTTCAAAAGTTTGTTTTGCGCTCTTTTTCAGCCAATCAGGATCCACGGACACTGTGGGCAACGTGATGACCTAGGCACGGGTCACCACCATCTTTCAGAAGGGCATGCAAGTGATTGGCTTGCTTTGGTGGGCGTCACAGGGGGTATAAAAGGGCGTGCACGCCGACCGCCATCTTATTTCTGCCGATCTTAGTATAGGGAGAGGTTGCTGCTGATTCTGTAGGGAGAGCGTTAGGCAGGGAAGAAGACAAAAAAACTGCTTCTGCTGCTAGCGATTTGGCCTGCACAACACACAAGTCACTGTGTGTGCAGTGCAAGGGGAGGCTATATTGTGGTGTATCAGTGGTGTTGGTTGTTGGGCTGCCTTTTAAGGCTTCCTGACACGCTGGCATTGCTGTTTACCCACTGCTCTGCAAACTGCTTTTTTAAAAGCAATCCAATCTCCCTTATCCTCTAGTCACTTTTGTCACAGCTGTGCCATCGAGCGTGTCACATAGCGCTCAGATATCAGTGGGCCTCACACAATCCACAAGTGTCCAGTGTCCAAAAGTGTACGCAGAGATTCAAAATCTCCATTATCCTCTCGTCACTTTGGTCACAGGCAGCTGTGCCATCGAGCGTGTCACATAGCGCTCAGATATCAGTGGGCCTCACACAATCTACAAGTGTCCAGTGTCCAAAAGTGTACGCAGAGATTCAAAATCTCCATTATCCTCTCGTCACTTTGGTCACAGGCAGCTGTGCCATCGAGCGTGTCACATAGCGCTCAGATATCAGTGGGCCTCACACAATCTACAAGTGTCCAGTGTCCAAAAGTGTACGCAGAGATTCAAAATCTCCATTATCCTCTCGTCACTTTGGTCACAGGCAGCTGTGCCATCGAGCGTGTCACATAGCGCTCAGATATCAGTGGGCCTCACACAATCTACAAGTGTCCAGTGTCCAAAAGTGTACGCAGAGATTCAAAATCTCCATTATCCTCTCGTCACTTTGGTCACAGGCAGCTGTGCCATCGAGCGTGTCACATAGCGCTCAGATATCAGTGGGCCTCACACAATCTACAAGTGTCCAGTGTCCAAAAGTGTACGCAGAGATTCAAAATCTCCATTATCCTCTCGTCACTTTGGTCACAGGCAGCTGTGCCATCGAGCGTGTCACATAGCGCTCAGATATCAGTGGGCCTCACACAATCCACAAGTGTCCAGTGTCCAAAAGTGTACGCAGAGATTCAAAATCTCCATTATCCTCTCGTCACTTTGGTCACAGGCAGCTGTGCCATCGAGCGTGTCACATAGCGCTCAGATATCAGTGGGCCTCACACAATCTACAAGTGTCCAGTGTCCAAAAGTGTACGCAGAGATTCAAAATCTCCATTATCCTCTCGTCACTTTGGTCACAGGCAGCTGTGCCATCGAGCGTGTCACATAGCGCTCAGATATCAGTGGGCCTCACACAATCCACAAGTGTCCAGTGTCCAAAAGTGTACGCAGAGATTCAAAATCTCCATTATCCTCTCGTCACTTTGGTCACAGGCAGCTGTGCCATCGAGCGTGTCACATAGCGCTCAGATATCAGTGGGCCTCACACAATCTACAAGTGTCCAGTGTCCAAAAGTGTACGCAGAGATTCAAAATCTCCATTATCCTCTCGTCACTTTGGTCACAGGCAGCTGTGCCATCGAGCGTGTCACATAGCGCTCAGATATCAGTGGGCCTCACACAATCTACAAGTGTCCAGTGTCCAAAAGTGTACGCAGAGATTCAAAATCTCCATTATCCTCTCGTCATTTTGGTCACAGGCAGCTGTGCCATCGAGCGTGTCACATAGCGCTCAGATATCAGTGGGCCTCACACAATCTACAAGTGTCCAGTGTCCAAAAGTGTATGCAGAGATTCAAAATCTCCATTATCCTCTCGTCACTTTGGTCACAGGCAGCTGTGCCATCGAGCGTGTCACATAGCGCTCAGATATCAGTGGGCCTCACACAATCTACAAGTGTCCAGTGTCCAAAAGTGTACGCAGAGATTCAAAATCTCCATTATCCTCTCGTCACTTTGGTCACAGGCAGCTGTGCCATCGAGCGTGTCACATAGCGCTCAGATATCAGTGGGCCTCACACAATCTACAAGTGTCCAGTGTCCAAAAGTGTACGCAGAGATTCAAAATCTCCATTATCCTCTCGTCACTTTGGTCACAGGCAGCTGTGCCATCGAGCGTGTCACATAGCGCTCAGACATCAGTGGGCCTCACACAATCTACAAGTGTCCAGTGTCCAAAAGTGTACGCAGAGATTCAAAATCTCCATTATCCTCTCGTCACTTTGGTCACAGGCAGCTGTGCCATCGAGCGTGTCACATAGCGCTCAGATATCAGTGGGCCTCACACAATCTACAAGTGTCCAGTGTCCAAAAGTGTACGCAGAGATTCAAAATCTCCATTATCCTCTCGTCACTTTGGTCACAGGCAGCTGTGCCATCGAGCGTGTCACATAGCGCTCAGATATCAGTGGGCCTCACACAATCCACAAGTGTCCAGTGTCCAAAAGTGTACGCAGAGATTCAAAATCTCCATTATCCTCTCGTCACTTTGGTCACAGGCAGCTGTGCCATCGAGCGTGTCACATAGCGCTCAGATATCAGTGGGCCTCACACAATCTACAAGTGTCCAGTGTCCAAAAGTGTACGCAGAGATTCAAAATCTCCATTATCCTCTCGTCACTTTGGTCACAGGCAGCTGTGCCATCGAGCGTGTCACATAGCGCTCAGATATCAGTGGGCCTCACACAATCCACAAGTGTCCAGTGTCCAAAAGTGTACGCAGAGATTCAAAATCTCCATTATCCTCTCGTCACTTTGGTCACAGGCAGCTGTGCCATCGAGCGTGTCACATAGCGCTCAGATATCAGTGGGCCTCACACAATCTACAAGTGTCCACAAGTGTGTGCAGAAATTCTAAATCTCCCCTGTCCTATAGACACCTTGTACCTTGTTTTACATTACTATATAGTTTGTTGGACTTTGTCTACATTTCTACCAAAAATGAGGAAGGCTGGTGGAAGAGGCCGTGGAATTGGGCGGGGGTTGGCAGCTGGTAATGATGGTGTTGGTGGTGGATCTGATGGTAGTGGCAAGAGCAAAATAGGACCGAATGCAGGAGGTGCTGACCCTGCATCATCGTCTGGCTACGTAAGGCCTCGAACGCTTAGTTTTCTAGGAGTTGGCAAACCGCTTTTAAAGGCAGAGCATCAGGAAAAAGTTTTGTCTTACATTGCTGACTCAGCCTCCAGCTCTATCGCCTCCTCTTCTTCAGTTGTAAAAAGTAAAAGCACTGAGTCGTCATTGGAGGCTCATGTTCATGAACCACACCTTTCCTTGTGTCCTTCACCCCAACCAAGATTGAAGGATGACGCAGGCCATACTACTGATTACTCCATGGAGCTGTTTTCACATACCATGCCTGGATTATCAAGTCAAATGGTGAATTACCCAGGCCAAGATGAATCTGACATGGAGTGCACTGATGCACAGCCGCTGATGGATGATTCTGCTGGTACATTCACTCAGAGCACTACATTGTCCTCGCAGTGTACAGAGCCAGATTTTGACCCTGATGAGACTCAGGTGCCCCTTCCCGCACACTATACCACCATACATGGTGACACAGAGAAAGGTGCACATGACATAGAAGAGGAGGTGATGGATGACCCAGTTGTTGACCCAGATTGGCATCCATTGGGGGAAGAGGGTGCTGCTTCCAATAGCTCAGATGAGGAGCATCCACAGCAGACATCGACATCGCAACAGCTGTTATCTGGCAGGCCCGGAGCACTCCAAAGACAGGTTCCAAACATCAAAAGAGTTGCTGGACAGCTTGTCCAGAGGGTCAAAAGATCACAGCGTGCTAGGCCGCAAAATGTCTGCCAAAGTAGGAAGAGTGCAGTGTGGCACTTTTTTGAACAAAATCCTCATGATCAGGCCAAGGTTATCTGTAAGAAGTGCGCAAAGACCTTTAGCCGAGGGGAAAATCTGAAAAATTTGAATACCAGTTGCATGCTTAGACATTTAACCAGCATGCACTTGCAAGCGTGGACACAACACCAAACCTCAAGTGCCACATGTGCAACTGATCACAACGAAGGTAGTCAGCAACGGATTGTTTCCCCCACTGTAAGCCCACCGGTTAGCACAGCAGCAAATGTTGAGGTGTCGTTGCAAGGCCACAGCAGTCAGGGAATCCCACTGTTATATCAACAAAAGACTGATTCTAGGCCATCAGAAAGAACACCAACTCCATCACCATCATCAACCCTCTCTCAGTCCGCCCTGTCCACCGCTACTTCCACCATATGCAGCTCTCAAGTCCAGCTCACCCTCCCAGACACTATGAGTAGGTCAAGAAAGTACTCAGTCTCTCATCCGCGTACACTGGGTTTGAACGCCCACATTGCCAAACTAATCTCGTTTGAGATGATGCCCTTTCGGTTGGTGGAAAGCACAGCTTTCCGCGAACTCATGGCCTATGCAGTACCACGCTATGACCTACCCAGTCGCCACTTCTTCTCTCGCAAAGCCATCCCAGCCCTCCACCATCATGTGAAAGACCGCATTGTCCATGCACTCAAGCAGTCAGTGAGCGGAAAGGTGCACCTCACAACTGATGCATGGTCCAGTCGGCATGGCCAGGGCCGTTACGTGTCCATCACTGCGCACTGGGTTAATGTGGTGGATGCAGGGTCCACAGGGGACAGCGGTGGTGGGACAGTGCTGCCTAGCCCACGGTATAGGAAACAGTTGGCTGTAGGCGTTCGACCCTCCTCCTCCTCCTCCTCCTCCTCCTCCTCCAGAAGCGAAAGCTCGTCCACAGAGCGCAGTCATACGAGCACTCCATCTGCAGCTGCCACTGTTGCACACGATGTGTCCCCCTATCGAGCAGCTAGTGGAAAGCGCCAGCAGGCTGTGTTGCAGATGATGTGTTTGGGCGACAGACACACCGCCGAGGTGCTGGCCGAGTACTTGAAGCGACAAACTGAGTCATGGCTGGGCAGTGTACATCTTGAGGCAGGCAAGGTAGTTAGTGATAACGGCCGTAATTTTGTGGCAGCCATAGCCCTTTCAAAACTCAGCCACATACCTTGCTTGGCTCACACCTTGAACCTGGTGGTGCAGTGCTTCCTCAAAAATTATCCGGAGTTAACAGCCCTGCTCCAGAAGGTGCGAAGACTGTGCGTGCACATCCGCCGGTCGCCTGTACACTCCGTTCGTATGCAGAAGCTGCAGCGATTGCTCCACCTTCCCAACCACCGCCTCATTATCGACATTGCAACAAGGTGGAACTCCACCCTGCACATGGTGGAGCGGCTGTGCGAGCAGAGGCAGGCCATAATGCATTTGTGGGAGGATACACGGCCAGGCACTTTGAGAGCAGACATGGAGTTGACAGGAGTGCAGTGGTCGAAGCTGAAAGACCTTTGTAAAGTCCTTCAGTGTTTTGAGGAATGCACACGGCTGGTAAGCGCAGACGACGCCATCCTTAGCATGAGCATCCCACTTATGCGTCTGCTCATGCAAACTTTGACGCACCTTAAGGAGCAGGCGTCTGCAGCCAATGTTGATGAGGAGGAAGAAGAGGAGGGAATCCTTGATGACATTCAGCCATTGTCTGCTCACGGACCTCTCCTGGACGAGGTGGAGGAAGAAGAGGAGGAGGAGGAGGATGATGGGGATGATTACTTAGGGGAGGAGGATGCATCTCGTGGGGCAAGTGACAATGTTGGCGTGGCAAGGTCTGGTACAGGGTTTGTGCGTGACTGGAGGGATGTGGATTTGCCAGAAAGTGCTCCTCCACCCAGCACTCGCAGTGCATCATTGACACCGGGAACATTGGCCCACATGTCAGATTATGCCTTGCGGATCCTAAAAAGGGACCCCCGCATTGCCAAAATGATGAACGATGACGACTACTGGTTGGCCAGCATCCTGGATCCACGCTATAAAGGCAAATTACAAAACATCATGCCACAGGAGAACCTTGACCTAATATTGGCTAATAAACAAGCAACTCTGGTAAATCGGTTGCTTGAGGCATTCCCAGCACACAGCAGTGGTGATGGTTCTCACACGAGCCGTACGGGCCGGGGGCAGCTTGGCAGAGGTGTTCGTGGTGCACACAGCAGAAGTGGCGTTGGAGACAGGGGTTTCATGACAATGTTGTGGACTGATTTTTCAAATACCGCTCACACAACTGGTAATACTGCATCGATGGAAAGTGACAGGAGACAGCAGTTGTCAACTATGGTTACAAACTACTTTTCCTCCCATATCGATGTTCTCCCACACAGGTCATTCCCCTTTGACTATTGGGCCGCTAAACTGGACACCTGGCCTGAATTGGCCCAATATGCCTTACAGGAGCTCGCTTGCCCAGCTGCAAGTGTGCTATCGGAAAGAGTCTTCAGTGCAGCTGGATCAATCCTGACAGAAAAAAGGACCCGTCTGTCAACGCAAAATGTGGATGATCTAACCTTCATTAAAATGAACCACGCATGGGTTTCCAAGGATTTTGTCCCACCTTCCCCTGATGACACATAGGGTGACAGAAAAATGGCTTGCTTTGGTCCACCTCTTCCTGGTACTTCACCTATTTCGCCTTTTGCATCAGCTGAATGTCCAACATCAACATATGCCACTTTCTAAAACTCCCTAACTGTGCTGCCTCCCCCCCCATGGCGGGGGGAACCACCTAGCGCACGACACCGTGCGAGTGCCGTTGCCCTGGACAGGTGGGTAGGCCGACTCTTGGGCGCGGGCACTGGCACAGGGTCCCTCATAGTGCAATCAAGTGTCTCTGACGGTGGTGGTGCACACCCGCCGTCAGACACACCGCTGTACTATGAGGGGCCCAGTGCCAGTACCGACGCCCAAGAGTGGGCCCCCCTTGCTTGGGCAGGGCCCCAGCATTTGCAATCTTTACCTCTCCCTGCTCCTCCGCTGTGTAATCTGGCCCGTCAAATCCATACTGTGCCTGACACCGTCTGAGCCTGCCTCATGCTGTATAGACATATATTTTGAATGTGTACGCTATCCATACATGTTATCCGGGGATACGGTACCCTTTCTAACCTTTGTGCAATGACGTGCAATCCATACTGGGCCTAACAACGTCTGAGCCTGCCTCATGCTGTATAGACATATATTTTGAATGTGTACGCTATCCATACATGTTATCCGGGGATACGGTACCCTTTTTAACCTTTGTGCAATGACGTGCAATCCATACTGGGCCTAACACCGTCTGAGCCTGCCTCATGCTGTATAGACATATATTTTGAATGTGTACGCTATCCATACATGTTATCCGGGGATACGGTACCCTTTCTAACCTTTGTGCAATGACGTGCAATCCATACTGGGCCTAACAACGTCTGAGCCTTCCTCATGCTGTATAGACATATATTTTGAATGTGTACGCTATCCATACATGTTATCCGGGGATACGGTACCCTTTCTAACCTTTGTGCAATGACGTGCAATCCATACTGGGCCTAACACCGTCTGAGCCTTCCTCATGCTGTATAGACATATATTTTGAATGTGTACGCTATCCATACATGTTTTCCGGGGATACGGTACCCTTTCTAACCTTTGTGCAATGACGTGCAATCCATACTGGGCCTAACACCGTCTGAGCCTACCTCATGCTGTATAGACATATATTTTGAATGTGTACGCTATCCATACATGTTATCCGGGGATACGGTACCCTTTCTAACCTTTGTGCAATGACGTGCAATCCATACTGGGCCTAACAACATCTGAGCCTGCCTCATGCTGTATAGACATATATTTTGAATGTGTACGCTATCCATACATGTTATCCGGGGATACGGTACCCTTTCTAACCTTTGTGCAATGACGTGCAATCCATACTGGGCCTAACACCGTCTGAGCCTGCCTCATGCTGTATAGACATATATTTTGAATGTGTACGCTATCCATACATGTTATCCGGGGATACGGTACCCTTTCTAACCTTTGTGCAATGACGTGCAATCCATACTGGGCCTAACACCGTCTGAGCCTGCCTCATGCTGTATAGACATATATTTTGAATGTGTACGCTATCCATACATGTTATCCGGGGATACGGTACCCTTTCTAACCTTTGTGCAATGACGTGCAATCCATACTGGGCCTAACAACGTCTGAGCCTGCCTCATGCTGTATAGACAATATATTTTGAATGTGTACGCTATCCATACATGTTATCCGGGGATACGGTACACTTTCTAACCTTTGTGCAATGACGTGCAATCCATACTGGGCCTAACACCGTCTGAGCCTGCCTCCTGAGACATATATTTTGAATGTGTACGCTATCCATACATGTTATCCAGGGATACGGTACCCTTTCTAACCTTTGTGCAATGACGTGCAATCCATACTGGGCGTGAGAACGGCTGGCGAGCTGTTAAGCAAGCTACAGCACCTGTCCAGACAAGTACAGGGATTCCCTAGCGAGGAGACTTATTCGATTGTTTTCAATGTTGGGACTGCAATTTTTGGGGAGCACTATACTCTGGAGAATGATAGATGGGGCCCACCATACACTGGAACATTCCAAAGGTGGACATCAGACACTGGAGCAGCATTTACAGGGCCCATTATACACTAGAGCATTAGAAATGGGGCCCATTATGTTTGGAGCATTATTTGGGCCCATAAGACAGTGGAGCTTCATCCATGGGGACCAACATATACTGTAGCATTATGTGGAGCTCATCATATACTGTTTCAAACATTATATGGGACCAATGATTCTGTATGGAGAAATAGATGGGCCTCGTCATGAGATGTAAAAAGTGAGGTATTTTTCATTGTACTATACCGCTATTTATCTGCCGTATCGGAGCATGATGAGTTGTGGTATGTGTTAAAGGGGCGCTCTTTCGCCCAGGGCACATGAAAACCTGCAGCCAGCCCTCCCCCCCCACAACTTTAGCCAAATAACCCCCATTTTTCAGTGCGTAACTAGTATTATGAAGTTAATTAAGGTTGACAAGCTTAAGTAAGAAGAATTGATGCTTTTGGCATTCAAATGGGCACTGTTGGTGTGTTTCCTGTCCTCCTCTCACTGCCGACTTTTATTCCCCATTGACTTACTTTGGGTTTCGTGTTTCGGGACGACCCCGACTTTTCCTAATCGGACGATCTTGCTCGACCCGACTTTTGGAAAAGTCGGGTTTCACGAAACGAAACGCGACCCTAAAAAACCAAAAGTCGCTCAACTCTACTTAAGAGGCTACGGCAGTTATGTTTGGCGGCCGTGCGGCTCTGTGAGGTAACAGAGTCCACCTCAGTACACACAGGGTGAAGTTAACCCCGTGTGTCCCTTTAGTATATTGCCATATCACGTCCTCCATTACTAGCAGCAGTTTACCACCTCTGCATGGTGGACCCCGGGCTGCAAACGCATCTAGCCTCTGCTTTATATTATTAGGTGCGTTCCACAGGCCCTAACACGAGTTCGGTAAAAACTGACCCAAATCATGTTTTATGGGGTCTCGGCTGCCTGGGGTAGCCGAGACCCTGGAGAAAATACGACTCTGGGGCGCTATACACTTTTTCCACAGTGCCGTTAATTAACGGCGCTGTTGTTTAAGTATTCTTACAGCGGTTGTTAAGGGGTTAAGGACTGTCATTTCAGAAGCAAAGAAGTTATATAACCCTTTGCTCAGAGGCACTAATTGATTCAATGATTTGTGTAGTCTTTATATTAATAAATATATACACACAATAATAAATGGTACATTTACATTTTTATGGCACAATACTTGCCAATTTGGAAGGCCTCTTGCCAAGTTTCAGTGGAGATAATGTCCCTGCTCACCTCCTGACACAAGGGTAAACAGTGTCAGAATAACCACTTATGGTACTACAGACCTAAAGCATGGAGTTTTTTTGTTCTGATTTCTGCCACATACAGTGTTATCATTTAGACCTTGCAGCCAGTTAGTATATAAATATGTGTGGACAGAAGGTCTTTGTGACAGCCTTATGCCTTGGAATGTAATTTGAAGAGTCTGTTGCTCAGCTGATGAAACAACTGACCAAAAGAATTTATGCTAGGTCCCTATTGATCCCAAGACTAGAGCTCTTTGATGCCCCATTTGAATTGAATAATGATATTGCTTGCATATCATTGCTCCCTTTATTGTCCATAAGATAGAGAGTAATAGGTCCACTTTAGGAACAATGCAATATAAAACAGTAATCATTATTTAACCTTTTAAATAAATAACCTCTTTTCACTCAAAAAACAAGTTATGATACAACTCTATCGTTCAAAATTTAAAAAAAGAAACTTTTTAAAATTGGGATCCCCATAAATGTTCTGACTCATAGAACAAAGTTACCAGGTAATTTTTACAGCAAAGTGAACATTATAAAACAAAACCCCAAAGACAATGGTGGAATTGCTTTTTTTTCATTAAAATTCCACTCCACTTTGATTCTTTTGCCTTTCTCTCAGTACATTATATAGTAAAATGAAAATTGCATCTCATCCTGCAAAAAAAAAATCGCTCGCATACAGCTATGCAGATAGGAAGATAAAAAAGTTATGGTTCTTGGAAGAAAAATAAAAAAAATATGAAACAGCAGAAATGAAAAACTGCCAGGTCCTTAAGAGGTTGACGATCTATGGTTCCATACTTAAATAAATAAGAGATACTTTAGAGATACTTTTTTAGAGTTCAATTTACAATCAGTTGCTGAACTAAAGGCACAAAGTCACTGTTTCAGAAAATATTTGATAAAGAACATAACATAATAGTAGTAGTAGTAGTAGTAGAAGCAGCAACATATATTAACTAATTATTTTGTGGTCATTTGCTATTAAAAAATATTATGCTTGGATGATATGTAATACTTTAAACTTGTATTGCATTGCCGTTATTTTCCTTGTCGTCAAAGAAATAAAAATAATGTTCTGTTATAAAAATAATCTACTTGCTATGTATTGTTAATTAGGTCAATCAAGCCCTGACAGTGTCACAAAATGATGTACTACAAAACTTGCAGATACATGATGATACTCTGAATGCATCAATCAAACTCCAGCTGAGTTATAAAATGATATACTGTGACACTTACAGAACCAATATATTAGTCAGATGTCAGATTAAATCAGACAAATCATGTGATTGCCTAGTTCAAAAACTTAATATGGTAAGTGCAAAAGAAATGTTTGATGAAAAAAATAATTGCATTGTGAGAATATTTTATTTGGGTATATAGCATTAAAAGGTAAGGAAACAACAAATGCAGGTGCATCGTGGCTATATATTCCAAATAGGGCTATGCTGAAGCAAATTTTTCACTACAGATTTTGGCACAAATCACTTGCACTTTACATTAACTGATGAAAATGGTCCCAACATTTTTAGCACCCCAGTGTCCCTGTAAAGCAAGGACATATTCCCTCCTAACTAGGGATGGGCGAACCCTAACGCTAAAGTGTAGGGTCTGTTCCCAACACCTAGGGTCCATGCACAGACCCTGAACAAGGATATCTCCAGGAAGTTTGTGTTACTGTTCAGGTTCTGCAGCTCAAACAAAGCTTGTTTAAAGGCTTCAGGGCAGCCATTAAACAAGCTTTACTGTAGGGGCACGTCCGGCTCAATCACAGTCATGTTAAATATTTTACTGTGTACAAAAAAACCTAGAGTCTTATCTATTTTTGATAACCAGCGCAGGCAAAACCTACAGCTGCGGACTGAAGCCCCCAGCTGTGACCTTTATCTTAGCTGGTTATCAAAAATAGAGGGGTTCCCCATGCTGTTTTTTAAATTATTAAATAAGTGCAAAAAATGGAGTAGGGTCCTGCCAAATTTGATAACTTCCCGCCCCACAGGTTGTATGACTGTCCAATAGATCTTCTTCCTGGAACACTTTATTCTGCGAGCTATAACTTTTTTTATTTTTTCGCTGATGATGCTGTATGGCAGCTCGTTTCTTCCAGGACAAGATGACGTTTTCAGCGGTACCATATTTATTTATATCTGTCTTTTTGATCGCGTGTTATTGCACTTTTTCCAAGCGGTATGATGATACCGCTTGGAAAAAGTATAATTTGCTACTTTTTTGTATTTTTTTACAGTGTTCACTGAAGGGGTTAACTAGGGTGACACTTTTATAGATGGGATTTTTATGGATGTGGCGATACCATACATGTGTATTTTTTTGCTTATTTTATTTTTTTTACATAAAAATGTGTAATTTTTAGGGGATTTTTTAGGGAATTTTTTTATTATTTTTTAATACTTGTTTTTTACATATTTTTTTTTAAAAATGTTGTTTTTTTTTACCTTGTCCCATCATGGGACTTTTACTTTCACTTTCGGTATAATACATTACAATGCTCCAGCATTGTAATGCATTATACCAATGCTGAGAGCTGCTGACATCATGGCACAGGTCGGACCCCATGATTACATCGCGGGGAGGCCGACCTGAGGCAGAGGGAGCCCCCTACCCTCTTCCTCCCTCTCTGAACGCTGCGATTGCGCTTGATCGCAGCAGTGAGGGGTTTAACAGCCATGGGCGGTGGGGGCTCCGCTCCTAGCTGTCAGTGCAGATGCTCAGCCGCTGCAGCACTGAGCTCCTTCACTGATCAGGCAGGAGAAGCTCAAGTTTCAGCCTCTCCTGCTCATCACTGCTGTGTTTGGTGTTTGGTCTGTCAGATTGACTGACCAATCACAGCACTGAGGGTGCAGGGACTGACTGCAAGGGTCCCTGCCCCCCTTGCTGTGCCTCTCAGCTGACAGACAGCTGTCGGCACTGAACTGAAACTGCGTATTTACATGCAGTGACAGTTCAAAGGCAGGACGTGCAGAGTCCGTTATGGAGCGGGAAGTTACTTCCTGCCATAACGGACTCTGCACATCTATAGACATTAAGGGGTTAACATTGTCTACATGCATGTTATAATACTTCAGCATGTGTGCATCTCTTTCCATGAGGGGAAGCATCTGGCACAATTTACTCCTGTACCATGGATCTAACAGAGTGGAAACCCAGTATTCAGCACTACTTCTAATCCTAAGAATATGGGCATAATTTTGTAGGTAGTGCAGCAATAAGGCGCTAATGTGTTGGGCGTTTCCATGAGGTCCAAGTCCATGGTGCATTGTGGCAGGGTAACACTCAAGCTTGCTTCCTCCATACCAACCCGACAAGACATAGATGCCTCTGGGTTCACACCAAGTGGGATCTACAACCTCATCATCAGCCTCTCTGATCTCACACTTCTTGCCCTGAGAGTCACCATTCTCCTCTTCCTGCCCTGACAGAACAATACAATACGCATGTGCCTCAGGTATCTGATTCTCATTAGGATCACCTCTCCCTGGTGGGTTAATGTCTGATGATGAGGGTCTGGATTCTGTTCAGATCCCACTTAGTCCGGCCCCAGATCCAACTGAAAAAAATTTAGGGCATCAGTGCAGATGCTTTCCTCCTCTTGATTCTGTGAATCTTTGGAGCAGATCTCTAATGCCCATGGAATACAATGTGTGAACAGCTCTGCAGACTTGCCCATCTGTGATCCCCACTGTCAGTTAGGAGATTGAAGAGGTACAATGTAGCAGTAAGCAAGTTTAATTGGGGTGCCACCTCTGAGGACTGTACTAGACACTTGATACAGTGCTTGCAATCCACTGTACTCCCACAATCGCTCAGTTTGGCTGGAAGGCCAGGTCTAGGAAGACTTCTGGAGTTCCCAAACTTCTTCCATTTAAGGATTATGAAGGCCACTGTGCTCTTAGGAACTTTGAGTACTGCAGAAATTCTTTTGTAACCTTGGCCATATCTGTGCCTTGCCATAATTCTGTCTCTGAGCTCCTTGACTAGTTCCTTTGACCTCATGATTCTCATTTGGTCTGACATGCACTGTGAGCTGTGAGGTCTTATACTTTATACACAGGTATGTGCCTTTACAAATCAAGTCCTATCAGTGAAACATTTAAAGGGTCTGAATACTTTCTGTACCCACTGTAAATAAAAACTCAGATTAAGAACAGCACATGACAAATTACACTGTGTATTTATTTGAAAAACTAGATTAAAAAAGCAGAAACCATGAGAGAAAAATGAATTACACCCTCACTGTTTCCATATCAATTAATGGCGCTAAGCTGTTCCTAATTAATTGTCCTTGAATTGTTGTTCATCAGCAAGTATGGCCACCTCTATAAAAGCATGTGTTTTTGCAGTTTGCTGGTCTAAAGTATTCAAGCCAAAATGCAAAGAAGGAAAGACATCATCAGTAATTTCAGATATGTTGCTGCTCATAAATTTTCTAAGCATTGTATGGATATTTCAAATTTATTTGGAGTCTATCATTCTACAACAATTAAAAATATCCCCAAGTGGGAAAACATGCTTTACATCACATTTGGCAGAAACCAAACACAGTAATAACACATCCTACCGGCTATCAAGCATGGAGGGTCAGGTGTGATGATTTGTGCTTGTTTTGCAGCCAGTAAACCTGCGACACCTTGAAATCACTTACAAACCCATGAGCGCCTCTGTATACCAAAGTCAAATGTGAAGCAATCTATCCACATACTAATGCTTGGCTGAAACCGAGTCATGCAACATGACAATGACCCCAGGCACACTAGCAAATCTATATCATAATGGAGGAAAAATAAAATAATCCAGGTGCTGGAATGGCTTAGTCAAACTCCAGTCCTCAACCAAACTGAAATGCTGTGGCGGGACCTTAAGAGAGCTGTGCAAAAACAAATGCCAACAACAATCAATGAGCTTAAAAGGTAAATAAACTTTATTCTTAATTTTATCTAAATATTAATCAGCTTCTGCCAAGCTATAAATCTTTTAACATACTCTGCTCCTTTTTGCTTTGTTTTCTCCTAAACTACTAAAATCCATGCTGAACAAGGGTTCATGCATTCACAGTAGCTGATTTTTTTTTACAAAAAAACATACATCTACTCCACTCCCCCATGCTCAGACAAGGAAAGTGTTTGTACATCTGACCATTGGCTAGGTGAGCAGAGAAGCTCACACTGAGACAGAGGCAAGCCTAGTGAAGAATTTTCTATCTTTCTACACCTATTAAGCGCAGACAAAAACAGGGCTTTGTTTGAGATTGATAAAATTGTAATACAGTGCAATACATTAGGATATAGCACCCTTTACAAGAGGTTGAGGCTCAGGAGCTGAGCCTGCTCTAGCTGAACAGATGCTGACTGAGTTTCACTTTCACTATTTTTACTTTTTTTAACAATGAAATAATTTGGAAAAAATAATTAATTAATACAAATGGATGCTTGGCGAGCATATAGGTTACAATGGCAGTGGGGGCCCGGTGAAGGCCAACATCGCTGCCATCTTAGTCATCTTGTGAAGTAAAGCCCTGGGTTGGACTTCATAGGAAACTATCATTTACCCTATTTACCGCATTAATTTAGTATGTGGCATGAGACATCAAAATATCACACTATTCCCCCTTAGGGAACCACAAAAATAAAGCATATTTAAAAAAAATATATTTTAAAACATATATAAACATTTAAATTAGTCCCCACTTTTCCTTGTTCAAAAATTTAAAAAGTTAAATTTAAAAAATTATCATATTTGTAATTGTCCTGCCAATAAAAGTTTTATCTTTCAAAATATAAAATTATTTCAACCATGCATTAAACATCAAAAAGAAAAACAAATCGAATAGCCAAAATTACTATTTTTCTTTTCGCTCAAGAAGGGCCCCTGGGCAAGATTAATATAAAGGCCCTTTGCAGTCCAATAACTCATCATAATGAAAAATTTCACCTGCATTGAAGGTGTAAGGCTATGTGCCCACATATGCAGAAAATTCCTGACTAAAAACCGGACTCCTTCCCAGGAAACATGCTTTTTTTTCTGCGCTTTTTCCACTCGTTTTTTTGCGCAATTTTTGCACGTTTTTTATGCTTTTTTTTCTGGAGCATCCCCAGTCTCATAGAAGAGTTAGAAATGCGGATTTTTCCGCAAAATTAATGAGCATGCTGCGTTTTTTACCCTGATGCGTTTTTTTGTGGAAAAAAACGAATCAATATGCACAAAAAGTGCAGAATTCATTAAAATGAATGGGATGCTTCTTGTAAGCGTTTTTAAGGGTTTTTGCTAGTAAAAACGTGAAAAAAAACGCTTACGTGTGCACACACCCTTAAGGGGCCTTCTTACCATTTGGGCCCAGTGAGGCTGCACCAATGATATCTCAACACCACTATCAGTTCCTAAACTTCCTCTAAAAAAAGCAACAAAAAACAACCATATTGTCATTTTTACCCTTAAATTGTCTCAATAAAAGGTCAATGTGTAAATAGAAACATAATGTTTTCTTGTAAAAGTTCGGAATTTTTTTTAATCACTAAAATATAAAAAAAGTTTATATTTGGTATCACCACAGTCATACTAAGATGTAAAATTATATTGTCAGTTCATTTTTACAGCACAATGAATGCTGTAAATAACAAAAATACAATAAACAGTAGCACTGTTGCATTTTTTCTGTTCTTCTGTACATGATATGGTAAAATGAATGATGTCACTTAAAACTCATTCCACATAAACAAGTCCCCATATGGCTATGTCAACAGAAAAATAATAAAAAAAATATGGCTCTTGAGAGGACATGAGAAAAAAAATGTTGTTGCAAAAACAAAAAAATTGGCAGGTCATGAAATGGTTAAAGGGCTATTGTATATAGGGGTTGTGCCACAAAAAAGTATATTTTAATCAACAGATTTTGGAATAAAAATAAACTACACAATTTGATGTGTTTAAAAATAATGTCCCAGTGTGGAGATAATCTTATAAATGTGCCCCTACTGTGTACTGTGTAATGGTCATGTCTGACTGTGCAGGGACATGCCCTGATAATAACACAGCTCCTTGGCAGGAGTGGAAGCAAAAGAGTATACCCGCATTACAGCAGGGGATCACAAATGATTCTTTTTGAGAGATAAAACATTTCTGTAGAGATACAGGCTTAGTGGGTGTTCTTGTCCCCTGGCCCAGTTGTCTTTAGAAAGACTGCATGGACTGGGGCTCATACTACTGAACGCCTGCTCTGTCCCTGTGGGCAGAATACTACTCAGACAACACAGGGTGAGGGTAAAACAGTGTGGCAATAATTTATTGAACCAGCAACACAGACTAGCATATAGAACAGTGGCAGCAAATACTCAAAATGGTGGAAAATACAGAGTCTCACCCTTCCGCTGACTCGCCGGGATTAGAGCTCTTTCCAGGATCAAGTACCCCACCAGTGAGGTCCCCGCTTTTTGCGGGCCCTCACTGTGAGGAGGTAATGACAAGCTTAGGAAGTTCACAGTCCATTGATGTACGAGGCCAGGTGTCCTGATTGCCTCAACCTGAATTCTCTAAACGTATTTAAGTGTTCAGTGATGGTCAGTGAGGCAGCTCTGCATTTCTTCAGTTGAAGCCATGGTGCCATGCCACGCGATGCGTGCTGGCCAGCGGGAGACCAGCAATCAAAAAATGGCCCAGGCCGATCGAGCACAATCAGAGATACCCGGCAGGGGGGCCGGTCGCTGATACCCCTCACACACAGCGATCTCGCTGGTGAGATCGCTGTGGCATCACAAAATCAGCGATCTCGCTAGCGAGATCGCTGTTTGTGACGGAGCCTTAATTGCCATGGGCTACCCATGAGAGACTGTTCCTTATTTGTTCCAAGTTATAATTCCCGTTCCTGCTGAAGTCAAAGCAACTGTTATCCCTGAGTCCGGTGTGTGTCATAATTCCTTCGGCTGCGGACACCGTGTGGAGGTGGACAGCAGGGAATGTTCGGCCTGGTTATTACATAATGCCTGTATTCTCTTTTGCTTCCTCCCCTGGCCAGTAATCGTGGCATATCCGACCTGTCCCTGCACGGTCACGGACACAGACATTACACAGAAACTTTTTTTTTTAAACACATCCGATTGTGCAGTTTATTTTTATTCCAAGATCTGTTGATTAAAATGTACTTTTGTCCGTGGCACAGCCCCCTTTAAGTATAATTTTTTTACTTCTCATCCAAGGAGGTATGAACCTTCACTGTAATAGGAAATTCAAGTAACATTATTTAAAGTGAAACATTATAAAAAACAAGCTACTTTTTGAGGAAATACATTCAAATTACGGTATTACTTTTTGTTATCCGCTCTTGTACAAGCATATTCCTCAGATTCCTTATTCAAAAGCAGTTTGCTAATATTGACAAATTGACAGGAGGAAATTCTACAACAGTGAATGTGGCTATGAATACAGAAGGCAGACAGAATTTACCATAAGTATTTTCTCAGTGATGGTAATTATATTTGTGTCCTTTGCTAGGCATAATTAATGCAAGAGGTGTACAGTATCGGCATATTTTATTTCTGGATTGTAATATGGATTTTGTTACATTGTGTTAAGAGATGGAATCTGGTTCCTCAGCAAATGGCAAGGACAATTTATCCAGCATCTTCTTTCTATGCGTAGTAACAAATGTAAATTATGAGGCAGCATAAAAAATATTGAGGCATGTTCAATAAGTGATCCTACAAATAGAATACATTTCCATTAGTGAGGTCTCAGAACCAATCATTTTATCACCATCATCCGATAATTACCGTATATACTTGTGTATAAGCCAAGATTTTCAGCACATTTTTTTGTGCTGAAAATGCCCCCTCGGCCTATATATGAGTCATTGTGCAGAAACCAGCGGGGGAGGGGGAGCAGCGGCAGGAGCCGGTGGCTGGGACATCATACTCACCCTCCTGTGCCATCGCTGAACGTCCCTGCATCCTCCATTGTCTCAGGGCTGGTAGCCTCTTGTTGAGCGGACACATGGTACCACTCATTAAGGTAATGAATATGGATGCAACTCCACTCCCATAGGCGTGGCGTCCATATTCATGACCTTAATGAGCGGTACTACGTAACCGCTCAACACAGGAAGAAGCTGCCAGCCCTGGGACAATGGAGGTTGCAGGGACGTTCAGCGATGGCACAGGAGGGTGAGTATGACAGAGGAGGATGGGGGTAGCACGGGAGAGGACGGGGAGTACGGAGCAGGATGGGGAGCACAGAGGAGCTCAGAAGAGCACAGATCAGGAAGGGGAAGCACAGAGGAGGACGGGGTAGGACGTTGGAGCATGAAGCAGGGTAGGAGGAGCATGGAGGAGCATGCAGCAGGATAGGGGAGCACAGAGGAGGACGAGGGGAGCACTGAGGAGGATGGGGGAGCATGGAGCAGGATGGCGGGAGCAAAGAGAAGGACAGGGATGCACTGAGGAGCATGAAGGAGGACGGGGGAGCACTGAGGAGGACAGGGGAGCATGGGGGAGGGCAGAGAGCTGAGCCATACATAAAAGGATGGGACGAGGAGCCGAGCCATGCATACTGGGAGGGGGGAGAGCCACACAGAGCAGGACAGGGATGATGGGACAATGCATACCTGGCTTATACTCGAGTCAATAAGCTTACCCAGTTTTCCATGGCAAAATTAGGTGCCTCAGCTTATTCTCGGGGCGGCTTATACTCGTGTATATACGGTATCTCTCTGATCCATAAAGTTAATGATTATGTCTTTGGCAGATTTAGTTTTTTAATGTGAACACATGAATTTATTTGCCATAAACTTGTATGTTCTCGTCATGGATGGATTTCCAGGCTATGTCAGTTTCCTAACACTCTCCATAGATTGATAATTTGCTTTCCTAAAGGTAATGTCACACTTAGCGATGCACCAGCGATCCCGACCAGCGATATGACGCTGTCAGGATCGCTGGTGCATCGCTAAGTGGTCGCTAGTGAGCTGCCACTCAGGGAGATCTCACCAGCGACATAGCAGCGGTTGGGGGTCGTTACTTACCTGTCAGACAAGGCGATCCTGACGTCCTCCCGCCCGTTTCCACGCGTTGCTCGTCGGCGCCACAGGAAGCCCAGCAGGAAGCTGACGACGAGAAACGGTCCAGGACGTTCTCGTGCGATCAGTGATAATCAGCGGGGGAGCCCGTCGGAGGTAAGTATCACACAAAGCGATATCGCTAGCAATATCGCTGCTACGTCACAAAAACCAGTGACGTTAGCAGAGGCGTAGCTAGGGTTTCAGTTCAGGGGGGGCGAAACTTCTGAGTGGGCCCCTAACTAGGTAACTGTGATTACAACTCTGTGACGCACCCTAATAGTGGATGTAGGAGATGACTGCGCTGTTACTGAAAATAATCCCTATATGAAGACCATCATGGATATTACCGCAATATGGTCAGTGGTAAATACCAGTCCTACAAAACATATGTGATTACTGCACAGGTATAGTTGGTGTCTTACCGCTGACGTTCTTTCTGATGGAATCGTTCACTTTTCACGTCTTTTCCATCTGGCCCAGACCGACATGACATCTCCTCCAGCCACAACTCTGCTACAGAGAATACAACAACACATTTCACTTCTCATATTCCAGCTCCATCACCATCTATCCCCAACCTGCACAAACCCCTCATCCTGCTGATACCCCAATACTGAGCCGCTGCTGCTGTATGTGTCCCTATTACTGCACCTGATACCCCAATGCTGAGCCGCTGCTGCCGTATGTGTCCCTATTACTACACCTGATACCCCAATGCTGAACCGCTGCTGCCGTATGTGTCCCTATTACTACACCTGATACCAAAATACTGAGCCTCTGCTGCTGCAGTATGTGTCCCTATTACTGCACCTGATACCCCAATGCTGAGCCGCTGCTGCCGTATGTGTCCCTATTACTACACCTGATACCCCAATGCTGAGCCGCTGCTGCCGTATGTGTCCCTATTACTATGCCTGATACCCCAATACTGATCCTCTGCTGCTGCCGTATGTGTCCCTATTACTGCACCTGATACCCCAATGCTGAGCCGCTTTTGCTGTATGTGTCCCTATTACTGCACCTGATACCCCAATAATGAGCCGCTGCTGCCATATGTGTCCCTATCACTGCACTTGATACCCCAATGCTGAGCCGCTGCTGCCATATGTGTCCCTATTACTACACCTCATACCCCAATACTGAGCCGCTGCTGCCATATGTGTCCCTATTACTGCACCTGATATCACAATACTGAGCCACTGCTGCGGTATGTGACCCTATTACTGCACCTGATACCCCAATACTGAGCCTCTGCTGCCGTATGTGTCCCTATTACTGCACTTGATACCCCAATGCTGAGCCACTGCTGCCATATGTGTCCCTATTACTGCACCTGATACCCCCTATACACACACGACTCTGCTCCACACCCCCTATACACACACAGCTCTGTTCCGTACACCTTGTACAAATGCTGCTCTGTTCCGTACACCTTCTACACACGCAGCTCTGTTCCGTACACCTTGTACACACGCACCTCTGCTACGTACACTCTTACACACGCGCCTCTGCTACGTACACGCTGTACACACGCGCCTCTGCTCCCTACACCCCGTACACACATGGCTCTGCTCCCTACACCCTGTACACACGCGTCTCTGCTCCGTACACGCTGTACACATGCGGCTCCGCTCCGTACACCTTATACACACACAGCTCTGCTCCGCACACACGCGGCTCCGCACCATACACCTCATACACATACGGCTCCAATCCGTACACATTGCACACACGGCTCCACTCCGTACACCCCGCACACACACGGCTCTGCTCCGTACACCCCGTACACACACGACTCTGCTCTGTACACCCCGACCCGTACACACTTGGCTCCGCTCCATACACAAACGGCTCTGCTCACCCCATACACACGCGGCTCCGCTCCTCTGTACACTTCATACATGCATATCTCTGCTCCGTACACCTTGTACAGACACGGCTCTGCTCTGTACACCTCATACATACACAGCTCTGCTACATCCACCCTGTAAACCCCTCCTGAGCCCACACAGAAACTTACTTCACCTCATCCAGCACCATGACAACCAGCACAGCAGAGCCCTGCAGCGCTGAAGCCCCGATCATGTGACCCCCTGACTCCGCCCCTCTCGTGACCTCATCACAGGTCCTGTGCGCACAGAATAGCCCAGGACGACATTGCTGGCTGTGAGGTGGGGGGCCCCCCACCGCCTTCTCAGGAGCCCATAGCGGCTGGGCGGCAGAGTAGGGAGATCGATTCTCCCTGCTCTGCCGCAGAATGTAACTGTATGGGCGCGCTGTGCACGCCGATACAGTTATGGTAGCGTAGCTCCGGTGGGCCCCCTCAGAGCTCGGGGCCCGGGGCGACCGCCCCCTCTGCCCCCCTGGTAGCTATGCTACTGCGTTATAGCGATATTGCTAGCGATATCGCTTAGTGTGACAGGCCCTTAAGAAGTATGGGAGAAAGAGTGATTAGACAGTGAGCATCATGATAATGGAATTCTTTTGAGTGATTTTTATGGACAGGGAGTGAAATATGTTCTGGTATCTAAGTAACAATAAATACATAAATAAATGTGAATAATAAATCTGAAAAAAACACCTATGGAAGTCCCTGGAAAGTTAACATTGCATAGCCAAAAAATAACTTTTTTAATTATATGACAAACACTTCATAAAGATTTTTTTGATAGTCATCTAAGCTGAATGACACTGATACAAGAACAGAAAAAAGTAATTTAAATAATACCTTTCTTACATTTAAATAATGTCATTATAAAATGTTCTTTTTTTGCATTTATAATCAGATGCAAGAACAGATGGGATATACTCATCTTAATGTGATGTGTCAATTACACTGACAAGAGATTGTTCACTGTAACTAAAACTTTTCAGCTTAATTGTTACTAAGAAACTGTGCTGATTTCATGTTCTGTTTTCCCAAAAGGAACATCACACAACCAGTATCAAGTATGAGGAATCTCAAGGAATAGAAAGTGACAGCTTGTTTCAAACTCTGGTGGAGCACTAGTAATAGAGAAGTGTACAGATAGCAGATCAGGAGGACAGCTATATTAATTACATTCCCGTGGTACTGCAGTTTTAAATAATGACTTGCAAAAAAGTAAGCTTATTGTGCAACAGTTGAATTAAAATGATGCATGAGGCTCATTATAGCCTTTGGTGAAGGGGGGAGTCTACAATACTTGATGAGTTTCTGGGATGTTGGCGGTTGTCTGAAAAATGTGTTGCATAGGACATCCTAAACTATGCATAGTCTGGGAATAAATAAGTAATCGGAAAGAAAAGTATTGAAGTCTCAGTGTTCTGTTTAATGCTGTTAAGGTGATTACGGTTAATGATACTTGTCTTGCAGCTAGATAAGTTTTAAGGCAATTGATAGCATAGTTCAAGAAAATTTAACCTTTTGTGCTTGGAGTATACATAAGATTTAGGCTATTGTGGTAGATCGGCTCACTCAGCTGCACGCGGAGGTAGTCACAGGAACACTGCGGCTTTAAAGATGTACTTTGTTTATTAGACACGACATAAACCAAGTTTAAGCACAAAACTAAACACGGTCCTCTGGGCAAAATAGCTAAACAAAACAGTAGCACTAGACACAGTGCTTGCATTAGTGGGGATCAGCGCGCCCAGGGTTAGCAAGACCCGCGGTTCAGGCATAAACAAAACACAAGCCACTTCTCTGGAGTGTTCCTTTCCAGCCACTGACACCAATATGCCTTTGTAGGCCAGCAACTTAAGCCCCAGACCATGTGATTCCTCCGCCCATGTGACTATCACATGATTGTGACAGCACACAGGTCCTGTAAGCACACAGCGGTGCCGGCTCTGCAGGTGGAGATAAGGTGGACATCCTGCTGGAGAAAAATTCTCTGGGTTTTACATCACTGATGCCATTAAGCACAGTGACTCTGTACCCTCCAGTACTTTACCAGTGAATTTGTCACATTATGTACATTTTTTCTCAACAGTCTGGTGTCATTTTTTCATATTTTTTAAGTTTTGAAGTAGACATAAGTCCATAGAGTTCACCCTATAGTCTAGCATGTTGTTCCAGACGAAGGGAAAAACCCCATGGGTCAGACACTAGTACTTCCACACAAAGGGAAAAATTCCTTCCCAACTCCACATTCTGCAATCAAGCTAGTTCCCTGGATCAACATTCCATCACAGAATCTAATGCCCATTACCTGTAATATTATTATTTTCAAGAAAGGCATCCAGGCTCTCTTTGAACTTTTGTAGTCAGTCAATCATTACAACATCATGTGGCATAGAGTTCCATAGTCTCACTGCTCTTACAGTAAAGAGCCACATTCTGTGATTTTGATCAATTGATTTTAATGGAACTATTAACACATCCATTTTTTAACAGATCCACATGTTAAACTCAGTGCATGCCTTATTCTAATCTGTTTGATAGGATTAGAGTCTGACAAGTATATGGGTATCCATCAAAAATGTTTGAACAGTCGAAAACATCCATTTTCCACCCATTTTTATCCGACCATTGATTATTGTTAGCAGAAAAAAAAATCTGACTCACCAACAAGCTCCTTCTGATCCCAACAAAGAAAACATCAATAAAGCGAAAGAATCCTTGAAAGTGTTGGAGCAAATTTTAGTAAAAGAAATGCGTGACTTATGCCTACGACTGTATCCCAAAAGGCCTAACTGTTTATAAATCTCTATCAGGGGATATTGGAGATCCAAACACACTATCTGAATGGGATCTGATGTTTAGAACTTTCTCCATACAGGCTGTCTCATTTATCATTGAGAAAAGAAAGAAACAACTCCTGGAGAGTAAACAGAAAATGTCTAACTTGTTGGAAGAGAGTAAACCATTCAAATGCCACCCTGAAATTATCAGCCTATAAACCAATATTCGTAACAGAATACAGAGCAAAGAAAGAGATTTTATTAAAAAGAAACATAAGAATTTTGGGAAAGACGCTATACCAGAATTTGAATTCCGTAATAGTTCAAGAACAGATAAAATCTTTGAAGTTATTGATGAAGTAAACGGAAGTCCAATGACTAACACTCCATCAGAAGACAGATTTTCAATCTACCCTACTTCAGAAGGGAAAACATACTTTCCCCTTGTCCATCCACCTCCAGATTTTCTAGCTTCACTGGACGCAAAACTCCACTTATTAACAATACACCACATAACGATCCCATGGTTAGGGAGAATCCCCCTATAGTACCTACCTTTAATCAAAATAGATTCCAACCATTGGACACAAATGAAGGTACATCCACTGTATTAACTAACAGAACCAAAGCCCCTATACCAAATAAATCAAGGGAGAATTCGAAAAGTACTGGGAATTCATGCACTAACCAACAGACCCGTAAAAAACAAACTACTAAGTCTTTTTTTCAAAAAGGCCCAAAAAAGCACGTAGGAGGGGCTGCAGAGGGGAGAAATTCACCCAAAAGAAAAAAGTTAACCAAAACTAACCTGACAGAACAGACCATTTATAATTTGAAAAAACACACTTTAGATTAGAACGAAGTAGCCTTGTTGACCAAAGACCTTAAATAGGCCCCCTGCGAGTAAATTAGACAAATTTCAGGCCTTTATAGGGATCAAACTTTTTATGAGGGAAATTGGCTATTAAAAACATTTTTTTTTAAATAATGGCAATAAAGGATCCAATGACCAAGCCCAACAAAATGCCTATCCACATACCAACTTGCATAACAAATCACATTTTAACCCCCTCAATGAGTGCTCAGAACCTTTTGACACTTTTCAAAAAAAGTAGTAGACAATATATGCAAAATTAGTGATAAGAGATGCTTGAAATACAAGTATAATCTAGCATTTCATGAGCAAAGAGCTATCAAATATCTACAGGACAATAAGAAAATGGTAATACACTCAGCAGACAAATGAGGGGGGATCGTAGTACTAGACCATGACTAATACCTAGAAGAGGCTATGCGACTCCTAAGCTATACACGTACCTATAAAAAAATAGCTGTAGACCCCACAGATAGGTTCATTGGGGAAATTAAAGTGCTAACTAACAGAGGGTTGCATATGGGATTTTTAACTCCTTTACTCCCAAGGGTCATTTGCATGTTAATGACCGGGCCAATTTTTACAAGTCTGACCACTGTCCCTTTATGAGGTAATAACTCTGGAACGCTTCCATGAATACCAGTGATTCTGATATTATTTTCTCGTGACATATTGTTCTTCATGTTAGTGGTAAAATTTCATTCATATAACTTGCGTTTTTTGTGATAAAAAAAGGAAATTTGGCAAAAATTTGGAAAACTTCACAATTTTCCAAATATGAATTTTTATGCCCTTAAATCACAGAAATATGGCACACAAAAAACTTAATAAGTAACATTTCACACATGTTTACTTTACATCAGCTCAATTTTGGAACTAATTTTTTTTTTGTTAGGAAGTAATAAGAGTTAAAAGTTGACCAGCGATTTCTCATTTTTACAACACCATTTTTTTTTTAGGGACCACATCACATTTGAAGTTATTTTGAGGGGTCTAAATTATAGAAAATACCCAAAAGTGACACCATTCTAAAAACTGCATCGCTGATGGTACTCAAAACCACATTCAAGAAGTTTATTAACCTTTCAGGTGCTTCAAAGGAATGTTTTGAATGTTTAAAAAAATGAACATTTAACTTTTTTTCTCAATAAAATTTACTTCAGGTCCAACATTTTTTATTTTACCAAGGGTAACAAGAGAAATTGGACCATAAAAGTTATTGTGCAATTTGTCCTGAGTACACTGATACCTGATATGTGGGAGGGAACTACTGTTTCGGCGCATGGCAGAGCTCGGAAGGGAAGGAGCACCGTTTGACTTTTTCAATGCAAAATTGGCTGGAATTGAGATCGGATGCCATATCACGTTTGGAGAGCCCCTGATGTGCCTAAACAGTGGAAATCCCCCAAAAGTGACTCCATTTTGGAAACTAGACACCCCAAGGAACTTATTTAGATATATGGTGAGAACTTTGAACCCCAAGGGCTTCACAGAAGTTTATAACGTACAGCCGTACAATTAAAAAATCATATTTTTTCCACAAAAATGATCTTTTCACCCCAAAATTTTATTTTTCCAAGGGAAACAGGACCCCAAGAGTTATTGTGCTATTTGAATACACTGATACCCCATATGTGGGGTAAACCAATGTTTGGGCGCATGGTAGAGCTCGGAAGGGAATGAGCACCGTTTGACTTTTTCAACGCAGAATTGGCTTGACGCCATATTGCATTTGGAGTGCCCCTGATGTGTCTAAACAGTGGAAACTCCCAATATATGACACCATTTTGGAAACTAGACCCCTCCAAGGAACTTATCTAGATGTGTGGTGAGAACTTTGAACCCCCAAGGGCTTCACAGAAGTTTATAATGTTCAGCCGTAAAATTAAAAAAGCATATTTTTTCCACAAAAATGATCCTTTCACTCCCAAATTTTATTTTCCCAAAGAAAACAGGACCCCAAAAGTTATTGTGCAATTTGTCCTGAGTACGCTAATACCCCATATGTGGGGGTAAACCACTGTTTGGGCGCATGGCATAGCTCGGAAGGGAAGGAATGCCGTTTGACGCAAAATTGGCTGGAATGGAGATCGGGCACCATGTCATGTTTGGAGAGTCCCTGATGTGCCTGAACAGTAGAAACCCCCCACAAGTGACCCCATTTTGGAAATTAGACCCCCTAAGGAACTTTTTAGATGTGTGGTGAGCACTTTGAACCCCCAAGTGCTTCACAGAAGTTTAAAACGTAAAGCCATAAAAATAAAAAAATCATATTTTTTTCCACAAAAAATTATATTTTTGCCCCCAATTTTTTATTTTCCCAAGGATAACAGGAGAAATTGGACCCCAAAAGTTGTTGTACAATTTGTCCTCAGCAGGCTGATACCCCATATGTGGGGGTAAACCACTATTTGGGCACATGGCGAAGCTTGGAAGGGAAGGAGCACCGTTTGACTTTTTGAATGCAGAATTGGCTGGAATTGAGATCAGACGCCATGTTGTGTTTGGAGAGCCCCTGATGTGCCTAAACAGTGGAAACCCCCCAATTCTAACTCCAACCCTAACCCCAACACACCCCTAACCCTAATCTCAGCCCTAGCCCTAGCCCTAACCCTAACTCTAGCCCTAACCCTAATGGGAAAATTGAAATAAATGCATTTTTTTAATCTTATTATTTTTCCCTAACTAAGAGGGTGATAAAGGGGGGATTGATTTACTATTTATGGCGGGTTTTTATGTTTGGCAGCTGTCACACGCTAAAAGATGCTTTTTATTGTAAAAATAGTTTTTGCATCAACACATTTTGAGAGCTATAATTTTTCCATATTTTGACCCACAGAATCATGTGAGGTCTTATTTTTTGCAGGACGAGTTGATGATTTTATTGGTATAATTTTTGGGTACATGACATTTTTTGATCGATTTTTATTCCTATTTTTGTAGAATGAAAAAAACCCAGCATTTCATGAATTTCTTTTGGGGGGGACGTTTACACCATTCCGCGTGTGGTAAAATTGATAAAGTGGTTTTATTCTTCAGGTCAGTACGGTTACAGCGATACCTCATTTATATCATTTTATTTATGTTTTGGCGCTTTTATTTTATATAGAAAAATAATTATTTTTCCATCACTTTATTCTGCGAGCTATAACTTTTTAATTTTTTTGCTGATGATGCTGTATGGTGGCTCATTTTTTGCGGGACAAGATGACGTTTTCAGTGGTACCATGTTTATTCATATAGTTCTTTTTGATCGCGTGTTATTGCACTTTTTGTTCGGTGGTATGATGATAAAGAATTTGATTTTAGCCTTGTTTTTTTTTTTTTTGAAGGGGTTCACTAATGGGGTTAACTAGGGGGACAGTTTTATAGGGCGAGTTGTTACGGACGCGGTGATACTAACTATACGTATTTTTAGTATTTTTTTTAATAAGAATTTATTAGGGAATTTTTTTTTTATTTATTTAGGATTTTGTTAAAAATTATTTTTACACATGATTTTTTTTTTTACTTTACTATATTGTCCCAGGTGGGAACATCACTGTATAGTGTCAGATCGCTCTCAGCAGGCACTGAGAAAGCCGCCTCCCTGCAGAACCCCGAAGGGCCCCGTGGCCATATTGGATCCAGGGGCCTGCAGAGAGGAGGCCCTCAGAGCAACGCGAGCACATCGCGTTGCTCCGAGGGTCTCAGGGAAGCACGCAGGGAGCCCCCTCCCTGCGTGATTCTTCCCTATGCCCCCAGTACACTGCGATAATGTTTGATCACTGTGTGCCAGGGGTTAATGTGCCAGGAGTGGTCGTGACCGCTCCTGGCACATAGTGCCAGGTGTCACCTGTGAGAATCAGCTGACACTCGGCCGCGATCAGCGGCGCTCCCCCCGTGAGCGCCGCTGATCTATGATGAAGTACTATCTCCTCCATGGGAATTAAGTCCCAGGGCACATGAACGGGACAGTATGTCATATGGCAGAAAGGGGTTAAAGTCAGGTCCCCTACTGCATGACGTTAGGAACACAAGAATTTTTTGTGGCCACTGGATCAGGCCTCTATAACACACTAGATGCTACAAACTCTTTGAAAGTCAGGTCCCCTACTGTATGACACTAGGAACAGAACAATTTTTTGTGGCCTCTGGATGAGGACTCTGTAACACACTAGATACTACAAACAATTTTAAAGTCAGGTCCCCTACTGTATGACGTTTAGCAAGAGAAAAAAAAAATTTCAACCCTACAAAATGACAGTGTGAAACAGCTGGCTGTCTAACTTTGCAACAGAAAAATTATATTTTTTTAATGTGGGTTAGGTCTGCAGACAGTTTTATATAACCACAGCACTAAACGACAAGGTGGAATACAGCAGGATGTTTCACATTTAGCTAGTGAAAAATATTATTTAGGCTACTTTCACATTAGCGTTTTTCAGTGCTTCCCTTCGTGCGCAGTAGAAATGCATGCAAAAAACGCATCATGCGTTTTGCATGCATTAGCATTTTTTAGGCGCATGCATTTTAACCAGTTTCTAGCCATGTTAACTCTTAAAACGCATGTGATTTCAAACGCAGGCATGCGCACGCCTGCGTTCCCATAGACTGTAATGTGTTATTTTGGCGCATTCCGTGCACAAGCGTTTTTTTGACGCCGTTGGACGGACCCAAAAATGCAACAGTTTGCATCAGGCGCACCTAGGCGCACACTACAAAAAACACATGCGCACGAAAACGCATACGAACGCGTGCAAACGCTAGATCATGCGCCCGCCATGTTAAACATAGGGCGCATGGCGCATGCGCATGGACGCACATGATGCGCTGCCATAAAAAACGCTAATGTGAAAGTAGCCTTAGAACGCTATACTCATGCATGAAGCACAATAGAAGCAGTGCACTTGTAGGACATGTGCACTGCTGGCTTTGTCTGTGGACCTCAGTAATGGACACAATAAAATGCTGGAAGGTACTGTGAGGTAGAGCTGTCATTTAAGTAGGGGATCACTCGCTCAGCAGCCACAAAATCAGATCCGGCACAGGTTTTCCATAAACCAGCATAGTCCGTGCGGTTTATTAAACATCATAAACCATGACCAGCAATATATAAACAGCATAGCGTCCATGACAGAACTTCACTCTGTTAGCAATGTCTAATACGCAGGCTTTTCAGCCTCACAGTTACATCTCACCCCGTCAGGGTTCTCTCATGGCTGCTTCTCCATACGGCAAACATTCATTCCCTCCAGGGAACTCTCAGGCACTTGCAGCCATTAAACACAGCGTCCACACGTGTTGTCAGGCAGGAAGCCCCAACTCAGCGGGACCTTCCACACTGGACCAACCAGGTCCCAGCATTCACTCCCATGTGACCTACCCTGGCCACATTATATGGTCCATAGCCACGCCCACCGGGTCACATGACTCTGACCTCATCACAGGTCCTTCAAGCCTTTACACACTCTTTACAATAGTGCTTTAAACACACCCGCTGGGTGGGTTTGTAGGTAACCAGGACCTCCCATCTCTCTAGTTACCTGGAGACTTCTCCCTTACACATTGAAACAACATCTCAGCAGTATCACTGCTGATCAACACATAAGTCTCCATCTCATAGCCACCCACTTTGAGATACATAACGGCCATTCAGTATTCTGCCATTTATCCTTTCTCCTGGGACATCCACACAGCGCCCCCTAGCGGACTCAGTGGTTACTACACCACAGTACATTTAACAGCCACACTGGTCACTAGCTACATTGTCTGACTGATGTACAACTGCCTAGCTAACTTGCTAAAAATCTTGCTGCTAACACTGGCAGCGTCAGGAGCAGCCTCTGCGCTGTTACAGTGTCAAAAAGGCACTAAAACAAGATGTCTGCTCTTTATATGGAGAGGGACATGTGGTTTTAGCAGCCAATGACACAAGCCGTTGTGTCAGGATATTGTGGATGTTTCCTGCTCCCTGATTGGCTAGCCACAATGTGCACACATAAAGTTAGGAAAAAAATAAAAACTTTCCAATAATACCATGCCTCTGAGCTCTACAAACCCCCTCCCCTCATCAAACACATGCAAAACGCTCATAATACACCACCGTTATCGTTGCTAAAGAGCTGAAAATACTTTTGTGGCAACGCAAATATTTTCCAGCACTTTTTACCAAATCTTACCAATTTTATAAAATTTTGCTAGTTTTCCGATCACAAATCCTAATGTGCCATATTCGTGCCAAATTTATGTTTGGCAATCATTTTCTGAACAAATTCGCTCATCGCTAAATGTGACTTTTAAGGTACTGTCACACTTAGCGATGTACCAGCGATCCCGACCAGCGATATGACGCGGTCAGGATCGCTGGTACATCGCTAAGTGGTCGCTAGTGAGCTGCCACACAGGCAGATCTCACCAGCGACATCGCTGGGGACGGGGATCGCTACTTACCTGTCACACCAGGCGATCCTGCGTCCTCCCGCCCGGCTCCACGCGTTGCTCGTCCTCACAGCAGGAAGCGCCACAGGAAGCTGACGACGAGAAACAGTCCTGGACGTTCTCGCGCGATCAGCGATAACCAGCGGGGGGGGGTCGTAGGTAAGTATCAGACACAGAGATATTGCTAGCAATATCGCTATAACGTCACTAGTTATAGCGATATTGCTAGCGATATCTCTTAGTGTGACATGCCCTTTAGAGCGAATGTAACTTTTAAACCCCGTCTAGTTGATTATTTCTGCATAGTGGCAAATTCACAAACTTTGCAAAGCATTGTTTAAACAGACTTAAAAATGAACACATTTACATAGCACATAACAATTACTTTCAAAGAATACTCGTCCCATGCCTCCACTAAATGATAAGACTTGATCAACTCTTACTGTGCTTTTAACATAAAAAGTATTTACACAATACAAAGGAGATCTCTTGCTAAAAAGCCTTTTTAACAGCCTGCATATATACGCTTATATAACTGTATGATTCATTTCTACCCATGCTGCTATTAGTCACAGTGAATGAAAAAATAGACATAATTGTGGGCTACAAACACAGCTGGCTCCTCTGTCTACAGCAAGCTGATGTGGTTGTTTTGTGATGTGTGGGTTAAAACAGCTGGAACAACGCAGAAGTCTGGACGCTGCTCATGTCATTGCTGTTACTACTATGAATAATACATCAGTCAGATGCTTTGAGACAGTTTTTCTTATTTTTTTACTACAATACTGGAGCAAATGGCCAATAATTAAATATTACTACAAGGTAAAAATTATGATTTTATTGATTGATAATCCGATAAATAAGTAATCATTATTTACATAATTAAATGGGTAAAGTTCATTTAATTGGTAAACAACAGTTTATAAGAAAGGTCCTTCCTGATCATCGGCCTGATTAAACATGCCAGCAAAATGATCGTTCATTGGCTGATCAGATCATTTATGCCATAATAAAAATCACTGTTGTTAGCGTCATATACTCATTTTACAGTGTTATCGACAGAGATTATTTTTATAGTGGCATTAACAGTGCGATCATCCGACCAATGAGCTGACATAAAGGCTCCCCATCTATGCAGTTTATGTTGACCCATTTGAACAGGATACTAAACAAGTTAATTAATGGGCCTTAAACAGCCAATGTACATGTGTCTTTATTACTCATATATATAATCACAAAAGTATACATGTGTATGTAATTGTGGTTATGAGGTACTTCTGGTATTTGGGTGATCGATTAGGGTTCCACTCCGTATACTACTTAAAAGGAATCTGTCACCCCATTTTTCGACTATGAGCTGCCGGCACCGACATCAGGGGCTTATCTACAGCATTCTGTAATGCTGTAGATAAGCCCGCGATGTAACCTGAAAGAGAAGAAAAAGGAGTTAGATTATACTCACCCTGGTGTTCGGTCCGTTCCAATGAGTGTCGCTGTCCGGTCCGGCGCCTCCCATCTTCTAACACTGATGTCCTCTTTTTTGCTTCCCATTATGGCTCCTGCTCAAGTGCAATGCTCTGCCCTGTTGAGGGCAGAGCAGAGTCCTGCAGTGCTCAGGCACTGGGAGAGGTCCGGCGCCTGTGCACTACAGTATTCTGCAAAGAAGAGGCTATCCCTGTTAGAAGATGGGAGGCGCCAGACTGCAACACCCATCGGACCAAGACCGGACCGCCCCCCGGTGAGTATAATCTAACTCCTTTTTCTTCTCTTTCAGGGTACATCGGGGGCTTATCTACAGCATTACAGAATGCTGTAGATAAGCCCCTGATGTTAGTGCCGGCAGCTCATAGTCTAAAAATGGGGTGACAGTTTCCCTTTAAAGGGAATCTGTCACCCATATTTTGTGATATCATGTAAAGATATCACCCAACTGCCCGTCCCATAAGGATTCTATTAGGGCTTTTGACTCCCCCGACCCCGCACCTTTGAGGCATAAATACCTTTTTTCCAGTGCGGTCTATGCCCCAGAAGTCTTCACATGTATGTGAAGACTTCCGGGGCATAGACTACGCTGGAAAATACCAGCGCATGCGCAGTAGCGATTATATGCTTCACCCACAGTTGAGCAAAGCATGCTGCGCAGGCGCCAGTGGCCTTTACAATGCGCAAGCGCAGAAACCAACGTTATCTGTGCTATTCACAGATGAAGATTACGTGCAGCAAGCCGAGTAGGGGGGTAAGAAGGTGACTAAGCCACGCCCATCGGACCGGACCGCGGCGATTTGCATACATACCCAACAACATAAAAAAGGTATTTATGCCTCAAAGGTGCGGGGTCGGGGGAGTCAAAAGACCTAATAGACTCCTTATGGGATGCGCAATTGGGTGATACTTTACATGATATCACGAAATATGGGTGACAGATTCCCTTTAAGCAAAGGAAGCCAGCACTCCTCTTTTGGTAGTAGATGAATTTTTTAAAGTGCAATACAAGAAAAATATAAATTACATGTGAGGTTTTGGTTGACAATCCAGACCTTAATTAGTCCAAAATGTAACAAGAAAATATAAAGAACATAAATACTATTGCAAAGAAGGACATTGGGCATCAGCAAAAAATATCACATAATTGTGGCCTGATTATGCCAAAGGGAGCATATAACATTGCAGCTAAATGCAGAGAAAGAATATATAATTTAACCCCCATCAATATATGACATACATTTACATCATATGCCAGCTCTCTAATTTTGATGTGGGCTCAAGGACTAAAGGGACTAACAAATACAGAGAAAAGTGAAAAATAAATTTAAAATCTGAAAAATTATGAAAAAAATAAAAATGATATACGGTAAATGTTTAAACCATTCCTGCTTCACCATTAAAAACAAAGAAATAAAAAAATGCACATATGTAGTATTGCTGCACCTGAGTCTGAACTATCAAAATATAAAGTTAGTTGAATAGGCCAGGGTACTGTCTGCTGAGACACATGCCCGTTTAAAGCTATATAAGCAAAATTATTATTATTACTGTGCATTTGTATAGCGCCATTTATTCCATGGCGCTTTACATGTGAAAAGGGGAAATATAGACAAGTATAATAAACATGTGTAAGACAAGGGACACACAAGTACATAAGGAGAGGGGACCCTGCCCGCGAGGGTTCACAGTCTACAGGGATGGGTGAGGATACAGTAGGAGAGGGTAGAGCAGGTCATGCGGTGTTTCAATAAACCGAGGATCATTGCAGGCTGTAGGCTTGTCAGAACAGGTGGGTCTTCAGGTTCTTCTTGAAGGTTTCCGTTGATGATGAGAGTCTGATGTGTTGCGGCAGAGAGTTCCAGAGTATGGGGAAAGCATGGGAGAAGTCTTGTATGCGGTTGTGGGAAGAAGAGATAAGGGGAGAGTAGAGAAGGAGATCTTGAGATGATCGAAGGTTGCGTGCGGGTAGGTACCTGGAGACCATGTCACGGATGTATGGAGGAGACAGGTTGTGGATGGCTTTGTATGTCATGGTTAGAAAAATATTCAGGATTGAGAGTCCTCAGTAGTTGATACCTTTTAATGGCTAACTGAAAAGATGGTAACACATTGCAAGCTTTCGAGACTACTCAGGTCTCTTCATCAGGCTAGACTAATACAAAATCTGAAGTCACATATTTATGCACAATACAGCCTAGAAAAAATGCAATAGATAAGACAAGTGACGTGAAGAAGAACTATCAATATGGGAGAGGGAGAAACATAAATATAAACATTGAACCAGTTCATAGATAAGGAGTCCTGATGTTTTATGGTCCTCTGATTGGGGTCTAGTTCTGTGTTGTGATGCCCCCACAAGGTTTTAAAAGGAAATTCCTTAATTGATGTAAAAAGACATAAATCCATGCGACACATTCATTCCAGCACTGAGAGTGTTAAAGGTCGTCATAAATTTGTACTCCCAAACTCGTCTCTCTCTCTGAGAATTGAAGTTACCTTTCAATACCAGCAATTTCATATCCACGTTGCTGTGATCAGGATTACAAACCCAATTCTTCATACCTACAATACCCATTATGCACAAAACCTTTGTCACAGGACTTCTGAGAGACTAAGGAACCACCTTTTACATGTCTGCTACAGCATAAGGAGTAAAGTCCAGAGGCAATTTGAAACTCTGAGGAAAACACTTACAGAAAGCACAGAGCAAAAATTACAACAATACTACAACAAACTACGGACCTTTCTGGTTCATAACAAGGAAAAGAAGCTACACAGACTGCGTCTCAATTCAGGACTCTATACAAACAGATACAAAACAAATCCAAAACCTGACAACTTGGACAACCACTCCATTCCAGACACAAAAGCATTTAACTGTGTCATCAATCTCTCAGATTATAAACGCAACAAAGTGGAACTGGCCGTGCTTTCTAGAGGACTCTCATTTTGTCCCACTAAGGCCCTAGATAAAACTGAACTCTGCAGTGATATGGAACAGTATTTCAGGAGACTGCGCCTGAGGGAATATTTCAATGATACAGAAGATTCAGAAAACACTCAGACCGAAGGAATAGGGATCGTAACAACTAGGAAAAGGTCAGACTGGACACCTCCACCTGGACGCAACCCTCATTTGGATAAATATATAGACTCCTTCAGACATTTGATAAAATCCACAATCATAGACACTAACAGGAGACAAGCATCCAACATCAGTGCCCAGGAGAGAAAGGCCATACAGTCTTTAAAAACCAACAAAGAAATCATCATTAAACCTGCTGACAAGGGAGGTGCAATAGTCATGATGAATACGTCAGACTACATGAAGGAAGCAAACAGGCAATTTATGGACACACGCTACTATAGAAAATTGGAGTCGGATCCTACACAGGACTATTACAAGGAACTAAACAAGTTGGTTTCTTGTCTGCCTGACCAGTCCATAAGAGCTGGCGATGACCTGATACCAGAGACTCCAAGAATAGGGACATTCTACATGCTTTCCAAAATCCACAAATCTGGAAATCCAGGAAGACCAATTATTTCATGTGTGGGCACCCTCACTGAGCAGGTATCTGGATGGGTAGAGGGTATTCTTAAACCACTGGTGAAGGATACATCCATCTACATTCAGGACACAACTGACCTATTGAATAAACTAGCAGCAATAGGTCCTCTACCAGAAGGAACCATCCTGGCCACCATGGATGTGGAATCTTTGTACTCTAATATCCCACACCAAGATGGTTTAAATGCCTGCAAATTCTTCATGGAAAACACAGGGACTGATGCTGATGCTGTGGTGAACCTTATAAAATTCATCCTCACCCACAATTACTTTGAATTTGACAACAGGACCTATCTACAGGAGACTGGCACAGCTATGGGAAGTAAAATGGCTCCACAGTATGCAAATCTTTTCATGGCCAAGCTTGAAAGCGACTTTTTGTCCTCATGCCCCATCAGGCCCCTGGCCTACTACCGCTTCATTGATGATATTTTAATCATATGGACGGAGTCTGAGCAACAGCTAAAGACGTTCCACGAACAGTTTAATCAATTTCATCCCACCATCAATTTAACACTCAACTACTCCAGTACTGAGATTAATTTTTTGGACCCCATCATTAAGCTAAAAAACAATGAAATAGAGACATCCCTGTATGAGAAGCCAATCGACCGTCCAACATACCTTAAATGGGACAGTTTCCATCCAAAACACATAAAGAACTCTATTATCTATAGCCAAGCCATCAGATACAATCGTATATGTTCCAACCCCATGGATAGAGACAAACACCTTGGTCGCCTCAAAAAGACCTTTTTGAATCAGGGTTACCATCCAAGAACAATTGAAAACCAAATTACAAGAGCCACCAGATTGTCAAGGAATCACCTGCTACATTACAAAGCTAAAGAAGAAAATAACCGAGTGCCTCTAGTAGACACCTACAACCCAAATCTGGAGGTGCTAAGGGGAGCTGCACAGAAATTACAACCTTTACTACAAAAAGATGCCCGATTAAAATCCATTTTTCCAGACCCCCCACTGCTGTCTTTTAGGCAGCCCCCAAATTTAAGAAGCATCATTGTCAGAAGCTCCCTGTCCTCTCCAACAGCTGCAGGAACCTTTCCTTGCAACCAGAAAAAATGTAAAACCTGTCCATTTATAATGACCACGGACAAGATAAAGATCCCCAACTCACATCAGGGCTACAAGATCCCAGGTACTTTCAGCTGCATTACATCTAATGTGGTGTACTTAATTATTTGTACTAAATGTCCAACTGGGGGTCTGTATGTGGGGGAGACAGGGCAAAAGCTTAGAACAAGGATGAATGCTCATCGTCACACAATAAGAGAAAAAAGAATGGATCTACCTGTGGCAAAAGATTTCTGTATCCCTGATCACAGCAACGTGGATATGAAATTACTGGTATTGAAAGGTAACTTCAATTCTCAGAGAGAGAGACGAGTTTGGGAGTACAAATTTATGACCACCTTTAACACTCTCAGTGCTGGAATGAATGTGTCGCTTGGATTTATGTCTTTTTACATCAATTAAGGAATTTCCTTTTAAAACCTTGTGAGGGCATCACAACACAGAACTAGACCCCAATCAGAGGACCATAAAACATCCGGACTCCTTATCTATGAACTGGTCCAATGTTTATATTTATGTTTCTCCCTCTCCCATATTGATAGTTCTGCTTCACGTCACTTGTCTTATCTATTGCATTTTTTCTAGGCTGTATTGTGCATAAATATGTGACTTCAGATTTTGTATTAGTCTAGCCTGATGAAGAGACCTGAGTAGTCTCGAAAGCTTGCAATGTGTTACCATCTTTTCAGTTAGCCATTAAAAGGTATCAACTACTGAGGACTCTCAATCCTGAATATTTTTCTATCTACTGGCTAACATGGTACAAAGATATACATCTTTCCTGTATGTCATGGTTAGGGTTTTGAATTGGAGCCTCTGGGCAATAGGAAGCCAGTAAAGGGCCTGGCATAGGGGGAGGCTGGGGAGTAGCGGGGAGACAGGTGGACTAGTCGGGCAGCAGAGTGTAGGATGGACTGGAGTGGTGCTAGAGGGGAGGCCAGAGAGGAGGAGATTGCAGTAGTCGAGGCGGGAGATGATAATAGCATTCACTAGTGTTTTTTTGGTTTTGTGGTTGAGGAATGAGCGGATCCGGGAGATATTTTTGAAATTTTACATCTGCTGACATGTATTGAGGTGAACTACAAGAGTTAGGTACCATCCCGATTGGGGTACAACTTGTGGTGGTGGTGTAACGGAGCCCACGGCTGTAGTCGTGGCTCTCAATGGGGGTGTTGTTGCACCCTGGCCCTCTGTCACATACACACAATGTCCCAGTGGTAGCATACCTTTTTGTCCGCTTTCCTGTCCGTCTGGATCCTCTCTGGTCTACTGGGTGTTCCTTTCTTGGGGTTCCACGCAAAGAGAAACAGAGTCATATTCCAGCTTAAAACAAACAATTTTACTTTGTTCCTTTGTCAGCTTGTCCAGTTCACATTTATGTACAGCACAAGATACTTCACAAGAGACATTTTCTGTGCTGTCCCTCACTTCTTCAGGAATAGCGCAGGGTCGCACAATTGTCCCCGGTGCTGCAGCATTCTGTCTGACCAGTCTGACTAACTGTAGGAGTTCCCAGTCCGTTTCACCCCAAACACGCAGGCGTCTTCCTAAGTAGCTGACTGCAATCATGATAAAACTGTCCTGTATTCCTTGACTTCACTGGCAAACGTTACTCCTAGGCCCTGGATGAGCTGGGCTCCTTTACTAGAACATAACATTATGAAGCTCAACTGCCCTGTCCGGGCTCCCAGGCCCTACTGACTAAAAGCCAGGAAGCTCACTAATTTATCCCAGTTGGCCCCTCCTATCTTAACTAATTCCTATTAATAATAATAATCTTTATTTTTATATAGCGCTAACATATTCTGTAGCGCTTTACAGTTTGCACACATTATCATCACTGTCCCCGATGGGGCTCACAATCTAAATTCCCGATCAGTATGTCTTTGGAATGTGGGAGGAAACCGGAGTACCCAAAGGAAACCCACGCAAACACTGGGAGAACATACAAACTCCTTGCAGATGTTGTCCTTGGTGAGATTCAAACCCAGGACTCCAGCAATGCTCCCCTCTAGTGGGCTATTCTTATCACTATGCTTTTCCTATCTACACAATGCAATATATATATATAGTATATATATATATATATATATGTGTACACACACACATGTATACATTGCACTATACAGAAGTATTATAATCAAATATAACAGCTTTACAGGGACTGGTTCAGGAAGGGTAGGGGACAAATCAGTCTCTGTACCCCGTTACAGTGGGATGGCTTTCACTCTTTTTTATCAAAACAATGTTAAATAAGTACCCTGTGTTATTTACATGTACTATTACTATTCATTTACTTACTACAGTGTATTTGTTCATATTGCTTTTTATCTTAGGTTCTGCCTGTTAAATGGCCGCAGTGTGAATGCACACTTATGCATTGCACTTATACCAATATTTGCTCAGGCTCAATTTTTTGGGTTTTGGCTTAGTTTTTTGTACTTTGCACAAACTGGGGTGCGGCTCTCCTTTATTGAGCTGTTCATTTTATTTACCTTTCCATGGGCAGGTGTCTGAACAGTCAGGACCCTTATATTCTTATGTCTGCTGACACATAGTGAGGTGAACTCTACAAGAGATGGCTTTTACATTGTATTTTTTATCATAACAATGCAAACTAAGTACCATAAGTTATTTACATGTACTAAGTATTAACTATTACTATTTAACTTCTTACTACAAGTTATTTGCTCATTTGGTTTATCTTAGGTTCAACTTCTAACTTAAGATTAATTTAAAATCCCAAAAAAGGGCTACGGTATATACTCGTGTATAAGCCGACCCGTGTATAAGCCGACCCCCCTAAATTTGTCACAAAAAACTGGGAAAACTTAGTGACTCACGCATAAGCCTAGGGTGGAAAATGCAGCAGCTACTGGTAAATTTCAAAAATAAAAATAGATACAAATAAAAGTAAAATTAATTGAGACATCAGTAGGTTAAATGTGTTTGAATATCCATACTGAATCAGGAGCCCTATATAATGCTCCATACAGTTCATGATGGCCCCATAAGATGCTCCATGCAAAATACACCCCATATAATGTTGCACAAAGGTTAATAATGCCCCATATGCTGCCACATAAGGTTATGGCCCCATAAGATATTCCATAGATTATGCTCCCATAAAATGCTCCATAGATTTTGCCCCATAAAATGCTCCATAGTTTATGCCCCCATATGCTGCTCCATAATTATGCCCCCATATGCTGCTCCATAGTTTACACCCCATATGCTGCTCCATAGATTATGCCCCGATATGCTGCTCCATAGATTATGCCCCCATATGCTGCTCCATAATTATGCCCCCATATGCTGCTCTATAGATTACACCCCATATGCTGCTCCATAGTTTATGCCCCCATATGCTGCTCCATAGATTATGCCCCCATATGCTGCTCTATAGATTATGTCCCGCTGCAAAAAAAAAATTACATACTCACCTCTTGTCACTGGGGGCCCGGTGCCGGTGTCCTGAGCAGGCAGTGACAGGTTCTGATGTCACCGCTGGCTCAGGACCTGGCGATATTTACCGATCCCCACTCCATGGCTGCGCGTCGCTCTGTCCTCTCCTCCGCGTCCTGTCAGAGACGTTCAGGCAGAGGGCGTGGCACACACTAACTACGCCACCATGCCCTCTGACCTGAACATCACAGACAGAGGACATGGAGAGGACAGAGCAGCACGCAGCGATGGACCCGGGACAGGTGAATATAGCTTAAAATTACCCCCCGCTTCTCCCGGTCTCAGGCTCCTTCCTTCAGCGGTCACGTGGTACCGCTCATTAAAGTAATAAATATGCACATATTCAGAACTTTAATGAGTGATACCATGTGACCGCTGAAGGAAGGAGCCTGAGACCGGGAGAAGCAGGGGGGCTGCAGAGACCATGCCAGGAGGGGGTAAGTATGACTTGACTCCCCCACTCCCCCTCCCCCGCCGACCCCCTGGTATATGACTCGCGTATAAGCCGAGAGGGGGACTTTCAGCCCAAAAAATGGGATGAAAATCTCAGCTTATACACGAGTATATATGGTAATTGAAATATAGCTCATCCATAAAAATAATATAAACAATAGTGATGAGCGAGTATACTCATTACTCGGGTTTCCCTGAGCATGCTTGGGTTGTCTCCGAGTATTTTGTCGTGCTCAGAGATTTAGTTTTTGTCACCTCAGTTACATGATTTGTGGCTGTTAGAGAGCCTGAATACATTAGGAGATTCCCTAACAAACAGGCAACCCCCACATGTATTCAGCCTGTCTAGCAGCCGCAAATCATGCAGCTGAGGCAACACAGACTAAATCTCCGAGCACGCCAAAATACTCGGAGACCACCCAAGCATGCTCAGGGAAACCCGAGTAATGAGTATACTCGCTCATCACTAATAAATGACCAAAAAAAAAATGAACATCAGAGCAATGATAAAAAATAAATAAGTTCAAATTTTATTTATACACATAAATATTAACAGTGCATAGATAACAAAAAATAAGCTTAAAAATACCAAAATAAAAAATCAAAAAGGGTGACGTCACCTAAGTGCCACGTCCAAAAATGTTGGTATATAAGTCTATATAAGTGTTCATTCAGAGTTCAATAATTACAGGCTGCTCAATTAGCATAAAAAAAGATTAATTAAACATATGAAGTGCACTAATCAAAAAGTTATCACATAACATTCAATCCCATTAATAGACCTTTCCAACTGTATCGGATCACACAAAGTGCATAGTGCAATAACTGTACATGGTCAAACAGACCTACAGATTATAATAAGATCCATAATATACAGATAAAATAGTATACTGTTTTATATTGGTAAATTGCAGTAGAAAAATATTGTATTAACCCTTAATAAGTATAAGACCCTGACATACAAAAGCCATGTAGCTAACTGAACATAGGGAAACACTGAAGAAAAACCAACCTGTGAAAGAACTTGGGAGAAGGACCCCAACGCGCGTTTCACCCTGAAGAAGCACATTGCAAAACGCGTGTTGGGTCCTTCTCCAACGTCCCTTTCACAGGTTGGTTTTTCTTCAGTGTTTCCCTATGTTCAGTTAGCTACATGGCTTTTGTATGTTGGCTATAAGGAGGTTCCTTGCCCTATTAAGGGAGATCCTGTGCTAAATCTCTAACCTAGCCCCTATTCTAAATCCCTAACTATTCACTGAAAATGTTTCCTCAAAATGTTCTTCAGGGAGTCCAGTTTGTAGGACATCACTTGTTAGATGTTAGCTGAGAATTAGGTACACATGCTGGCAATGAACTGTGGTCTCTATAAATCTTGACACAAAGCTCACTATCTGGAAGCTGCACACAAACTACCACACATTGCTGCATGCAGAAAGCACTCTTCAGGAGAATATGCTTAATATAATGTCAAAGCTAGCCAAAGAATTTATGCTTGTTGCTGCTGATACAGCCTGGACCCGATATGAATAAAAAAATAAAAGCAGTATTTGTTAAAATCAATAAATAATCCACTAGATACCGTCTATATCCAATAAACCTCACAAGTCTTGTATGTACCAAAGAACCAAACATTAGTAGACATAATATCCCTACTACACATTTTCATACTTTGGATTCTACAAATTATAACATATAAGAGTGTTGAACTGCACTGACCTATCGAATAATAAGAGGAAACCATCAGCCAATTCCCCTATTGCAGGAAAATAAATATGGCAGCCGTCTCGACGTCTCAGTTAGGTGCATGATAAAGAATAATAAAATAATCGGATGTACATAATATTTAACAAAGTGTAGTTTTTAATTAAACCTTAACAAATGTTATATTTTAATAGTATCACATCATTGTTTCCTATCCCTTATTCTGCTTTCCTAATTTTGATGTACATGATGTGAATTTAAATAAATATGCTCATGTACACTACACTACTGTACTATCATTTTCCATAAAATTAGAATAGACAAATAAAAGAAGATTGACTTTTTCTTCCTATATACAAGCACACATTCAAGAGTGAAATAAAATAAATAGCAAGAAAAGGTCAAACAAGTGGCAGTAGAATAGGGATGTAGGTGACAATAATTGTTAATGAACTGCATTGATGATCTTGATCCACTACCAATTTCACAAACTCCAAATGAGCAGAAATCCCCATCAGTATTTGGCACAATACACAGTGAAAAGACGAGTCCAACTGATGGCTCCCAGTGATATCCTCTGACTCGTGGTAATAGATAGTTGTACTGTTTTCTAATCACATTGAGTTCCGATAATGAACCAGCGGCTGGGAAACCAGCCAAACTAATGACCGATGAGCAGACAGAATTAAAAGACTTAATGACCAATGATCTGCACCACCACCTCTTGTGAGTTCAGGATCAGTTCCAACAAGGAGTACTGCATTACGGAGTTGTACGGAATGGGATTCTCGATTACAAAGTAGTAATAGTAAATTATAAAACAGCAGAACTGTCATGAGACTGGGATGATATACTGTATGTGTGTATATACATATATGTGTGTATGTATGTACATATACAGTATATGATAGCAATGTTCATCTAATAAAGAGCTCCGTCTCCTCTCAACTAAACTGGAGAAACTCAAATATCCATTTTCCCTAGCACTTGTGATCGTGTTAAACATCAATCTGGTGGCAAAATTGAAAACTTTTTGAAAAGAAAAGAATGCACAGAAGAGCCCAAGGCTTGTTTCCCTAGCGGTATCCACTAATCCTTTTTTCCATCAGTACTGTCATGGCTGCCTAATGCTTCTTTTGCCTGCACGAACATGAACCTCATTTGGTGAATGGTTGTCATATTTTTCGACAATTCACTAATATATTCAGATGCTCAGATTTATTATGCTTTTGCATCTTTGCATTTATAACAGGCATATTTGCTTTTCCATGCATTCTTTTCTTTGCATCTCTATAGGCATTATGTTGCACCTATTGTAGGTTCTTTATAATTAATGCAGCTCATTGTTTATTGACTGGCAGCATATCATCTTTTGAGGTACTCGATATTAATATTACTGTCTTGCATCAATGTTAATAAGATTGTTTCTTAACATTTGTGCCTCATTTTGATTGTCTTGATGGCTTATTTGATATGACCATTTAGGGATAAGACCACTATTTAGGGTCAGGATTTCGATAAGCCTATGGGTTTTTAAATGTTTTTAAATTGTTTGTAGTTGTTTTGATCTGTGTTTTCATCCACATGTATTTTTGACTACTCAATATTTGAAAAAGTCGATCCCTTTTGTGCATGCCCCTTTTTTCTTGGATTTGCTAGGGCTTATTTTTTGCGCGCCGAGCTGACATTTTAATTGATTCCATTTTGATGCAGATACAATCTTTTGATCACCCGTTATTACAATGTAGCGGCAACCAAAAAACCCCGTGATTCTAGCTTTGTGAATTTCTTTCTCATTACACCGTTTAGCGATCAGATTAATTCTTTTTTTATATTGATAGATAGGTCGGGCACCCGGCAACATTAGAAGATTTTTCCTATTGGTTCATTTTTCTCAATGTGAAACATCCTATCACAGTAATCAATATGAAAAATAGTAAATCAAAACACCTTTATCACCCCCTTAGTTAGGTTTAAATATAAAAAAGTATTTATCTCCATTTTTCCATTAGGGATAGGGTTGCCACTATTTTTAGGGCTGGAGTTAGGGTTAGAGCTAGGGTTAGTGTTTGGATAGAGGTAGGGTTGGAGCTAGGGTTAGGGTTGGAGCTAGGGTTAGGGTTCGGGCTAGGGTTAGGGCTGGGGCTAGTGTTGGGGTTAGGGTAGTGTTGGTGTTGGGATTGTGTTGAAGTTAGGGTAATGGTGTTGGGATTAGGGTTAAGGGTGTTTTGGGGTTAGGGCTATGTTAGGGTTGGAGTTAGAATTGGGGGGTTTCCACTGTTTAGGTACATCAGGGCAGCTACAAACGTGACATGGCTCCCGCCATTGATTCCAGCCAATTTTGCGTTCAAAAAGTCAAACAGTGATCCCTCTCTTCTGAGCCCCAGCGTGCGCCCAAACAGTGGCTTTCCCCCACATAAGGGGTATTGACATACTCAGGCAAAATTGCACAACAAATTTTGTGGTCCATTTTCTCATGATACCCTTGTGAAAATAAAAAAAGTTTGATTCCAAAGTAAATTTTTCGTGAAAAAAATAAAATGCTCATTTTTTCCTTCCACATTGTTTTAGTTCTTGTGAAGCACCTGAAGGGTTAATAAACTTCTTGAATGTGGTTTTGCACACCTTGAGGTGTGCAGTTTTTAGAATGGTGTCACTTTTGGGTATTTTCTGTTACATTGACCTCTCCAAACTCACTTCAAATGTGAGGTGGTGAGAATTGCAAAAATTGGTTTCATCGTTAAGTACAAAATTGGCTCTGTCACTAAGGGGTTAAGAAGCCATCCTACTTTGCACTCATCACCTGTATTAATGGCACCTGTTTGAACTTGTTGCCTGTATAAAAGACACCGGTCCAAATAATCAAACACACTCCAACCTCTCCATCATGGCAAAGACCAAAGAACTGTCTAAGGGACAACCTTTTAGACCTGCATAAGTCTGGAATGGGCTACAGGACAATAGGCAAGCAGATTGGTGACAAGGCAACAACTGTTGGCACAATTATTAGAAAATGGAAGAAACACAAGATGACTGTCAATCTTCCTCGGTCTGCGGCTCCATGCGAGATCTCGCCACGTGGGGTAGGGATGATTCTGAGAAAGGTTGGGAATCAGCCCAGAATTACATGGGAAGATTGGTCAATGACTTGAAAAAGCTGGGACCACAGTCTCAAACCTTAACGTTAGGAGCACAATTCGCCATCATTGATTAAACTCCTGGAGGGCACGCATGCAATCACATGTCCAGGCCCATTTCAAGTTTGCCAATGATGATCTTAATGATCCAGAGGAGACATGGGAGAAAGTCATGTGGTTAGATAAGAAAAAAAATAGAACGTTTTGGTATGAATTCCACTATCCATATTTGGAGGAAGAAGAAGGATGATACTAACCTTAAGAACACCGTCCAAACTGTGAAGCACGGTGGGGAAAACGCTATACTTTGGTTGTGCTTTTGTGCAAAGGGGACAGGATGACTGCACCGTATTGAAGGGATGATGGATGGGGTCATGTGGCACGAGATTTTGGCCAACAACCTACTTCCCTCAGTAAGAGCATTGAAGATGGGTCATGACTGGGCACTCCAGCATTACAATGACCTAAAATACAAAGCCAGGGCAACTAAAGAGTGGCTCCATAAGACACATTTCAAGGTCCTGGAGTGGCCTAGCCAGGCTCCAGACCTGAACTCAATAGAAAATTTTTGAAGGAAGCTGAAACTCAATATTGCCCAGTGACAGCTCTGCAATCTGAAAGATCTGTATGTAGGCGTTGGCCAAAATCTGCTGGAGTGTTTGCAAACTTGTTCAAGAGCTACATGAAACATCTGACCTATGAAATTGCCAACAAAGGCTTCTGTACCAAGTGTTAAGTTGTTTTTCTATGGTATCAAATACTTATTTCATGCAATAAAATGCAAATTAATTCTGTAAAAATCAAACAATGTCATTTTCTGGAATTTTTTTTAAGAATCTGTCTCTCACAGTTGAAGTGTACCTACAATAAAAATTACAAACCTCTCCATTTTTTGTATGTGGGAAAACTTGTAAAATCGGCAGTGTATCAAATACTTATTTTTGCCACTGTATATACAGACACAGCATCTCATGCCTGGCTATACAATGTGGTTGTGTCTGGTACTGCAGCTCTTTGCAAGTAGAACACATTTCCTGCATCAGGCACAACCACCTCTGTAGCCGAATCCCTCTGCCTGTATGTAAATAATCTTTTAATAATAATAATCTTTTTCTTTATATAGTGTCAACATATTCCGCAGCACTTTACAGTTTTGCACACATTATCATCGCTGTCCCAGATGGGGCTCACAATCTAAATTCCCTATCAGTATGACTTTGGAATGTGGGAGGAAACCGGAGTACCGGGAGGAAACACACTCAAACACGAGAAAGCATACAAACTCCTTGCAGATGTTATCCTTGGTGGGATTTGAACCCAGGACTCCAGCGCCGCTATACTATCCACTGAGCCACCGTGCTGCCCTGAATAATAAAGATGAAGTAACTACCACTGATGAAACATTCATGGTCTATTTTACAGACTTTCAGGAGAATGTATGAATTTGCAATGTGCACATAATAACACAATTTAACATTTATACTGACTTATATGTTTTTGTTGTTTACTTTTACCTTTTTAATTTTAATTACAGAAATAACTAGCTGACTTTTGTCAAATAAGTAAAGTCTCTTAAATCTGACCTTACCAGGTCTGCTAGTGAAATGTCAGATGGTATGACTCAGATGCCATCCTTCATGCGGCACAGGAACTGCCAATATCACAGAGTCCAAGTTGTGATTAAAATGTCATAGTTGGTGTGTATCCAGAAACGCTGCAACTGTTTCTTTGATAATGAGAACCTGTCGGCTTGGCATGATAATACATCCCTTCCATTTAAAATTATTTTATTTTTAAAAAATATTAGATATATAACTAATTGGATGAAACATGAATTATTAGTAACAGTCTAGTGATGAATCATTCTACATCATACCAAATCTTTCATTTGTTTCCTAAATTGCATTTTCGTGTTTGCGCTAAAAACAACTTTGTTTCCAGCATTCCAACACCAATTAGCATTTTGAGAAGGGCTCTAATGGAATCAACTTGGGAAAGCTAAGACTAACATATGTCAAGTAGATAATTTTGGTCCATGGAAGTGATTAGGATAATAAATTCAACTCCGACGTTCTGTAAATGCAATAAAGCAACAAAATATTACTCTCCTCTGCATCCTGACCCTATGTTCCGAATCTTTACTAAAGCATACTGAAAACAAAGCAACAATTAGCTGCTGAAGTTATTCTTAATTATACAAAAGGCTGTTATGGACCTCATAACCTGCTATAATTTTCATGAAAAGAGAATAGCGGTCACCATTAATAAACTAAACGGCCTAACGGGTGAGAGAACATATTATACTTCAAAAATGGATCAGTTTCACAAGTAAGCTGTAAATAAGAAAACAATTTGGAATTTTTAAGAATAAGCCTTATTTTAATGTTCCATAATATAATCAGATGTTGTTTTAGTAGTAATTCTACGGTTTAATGGTTTTAGCTATGGAATATGTACTAGAAAAACATGCAGGACCTCACATTCAGTTTTCTTATTCATCCATGCTTAAAGGGATTATCCATGACTATCTATCTTTTGGTCAGGTCATTTACTATACATCAGATTGGTTGGGTTCTGTCGCATTTCACCCCCACTTTTCAGTTGTTAGCAGATGCAACTGGAAATATGCAATGTACAAATCCAGATGTTTTAAAACAGCAATCAGGAATAAGGCTGCAGCACCCCCCAGGGTCAGAAAATCTTTTGGGACACGGCTACTTGGGGTAGCCGAGACCCTATAGAACATTATCAGGGCTGGATTTTCCGGTCCCGATGATGTGCATTCAGTGAATGATGGCCATGACAAAAAAAGTGTGCCAGCTGTTTCAATGATTTCTCTCTTTTGACATATTATTAATGCCAGAGGAGAGAGAAATGATGCCCCCTGAACCTCCCGATACCTCCACCATCCTCGCTCTCTCCTGATCCGTCCCTTGGCCTGCATGCCGAGATCGGACAGCCAGTACCCAGCAACAATAGGAAATTTTTCCTATTTGTTCCTTTTGATCACTGTGATAGACCTTATTGCAGTGATCAAAAGAGAAAAGTAGTTAATCAAATCCCCCTTTGTCACCCCCTTAGCTAAAAATTATAAAATACATTTTTTTAATGTTTTCCATTCTTTTTCAGTTGGGGTTAGGGTTGGGGATAGGGTAAAAGGTTGTGTTAGGGTTAGAGTTATGTTAGGATTAGGGTTCGGCTAGGGATAGGGTTGGTGTTAGAATTGTTTTTTTTTCAAAAGTAAAAAAAATGACGATACGACAGCTAGAGTTGAGTGCAAATGCTCGCTACTCAAGTTTGTATTGGAAGCTCAGTCTGCACAGAGTATCTCAAATCCCTGAATGTTTTTTTGGTGTCTAACAGCCTCAAAACATGTGGAGCGGGGACTCGAGAATTTAACTGCATTTAACTTAATGCTATCAAATTCTGTGTCGTATCTGTGAGGTCAAAATGCTCACTATATCACTGAATAAAATTCTTGAGCAGTATTTTTCCAAAATGGCATCACTTGTGGGGGGTTTCCACTGTTTATGCACATCTGGGGTTCTCCAAACGTGACATGGCATCCGCTAATTATTCCAACAAATTTTACATTCAAAAAGTCAAATGGCGTTCCTTCCCTTCCAAGCACTGCCTTGCACACAAATAATAGATTTCCCCACAAATGGAATTACGGCATGCTCACAAGAAATTGCACAACAAATTTTGGGGTCCATTTTCTCAGTCACTAAGATGCATCGGCCCTTTACTGAACCTCTAAATGTTTTTGATTTCATCTGAAAACACACAGAAAATTACATTTTGGGGAAAAAAAACTCCATTGCATATGTTATTGAACAGATGTTTCAGTTCACTACAGGAGGGCTTATGAAGTTTTCTGCATGTATAATTCCTTTTTGCTCATATACTGACAAGTGTTAGTCGGTGTTGTTCTGGCATCCAAATACTTGAAAGGGCACAACCATATTACTATGTTGATTACACTGTCCCGGTAAAAAATCTGGAAAGTTTGAAGCAAGAACACAGAAACAAAGCTAAAACACACACAAACCTCATATTTCCTGTCACCCAGTGATGTAAGACTTCAAATTTCTGCCTTCCTAGATCATCCCTAGCTTTAATTTTAAGTGGAAATATTTTTTTACAGCCCTCGCATATGCGCATATTCATGAGTTTTAATGAGCGGTATCACATGACCGCTGAACGCAGGAAGAGAGAGCGCGGAGAAGCTTGGGGCTCAAGCGACAGCGTCAGGACGGGTAAGTATAGCGATACTCACCTGTCCTGCGTCCATGGCTGCTTGCTGCTGTCTATCGGTCAGTGACTTGAGACAGCAGAGGGCGCGGTGACGTGATTAGTGCGCGCCGCGTCCCCTGCAGTCTGAACGTCACTGACTGATGACGTTGCAGATAGCGGTGACCAGCCATGGACGCAGGACAGGTGAGTATCTGACACCCAGCGACGGAGAGGTGAGTATGTCTTTTTTTTTATTTTTACATGCTGCAGCAGGGGCAGCACATGGGGGAATAATCTTAAGGAGCTTCTAATATGGGGAAATAATCTATGAAGCTTCTAATGGGGGCAGTATATGGGGGAATAATCTATGGAGCTGCTTATGGGGGAACAATATGGAGCTTCTAATGGGGGCAGTATATGGGGGAATAATCCTTGGAGCTGCTTATGGGGGCAGTATATGGGGGAATAATCCTTGGAGTTGCTTATTGGGGCAGTATATGGGGGAATAATCCTTGGAGCTGCTTATGGGGGCAGTATATGGGGGAACAATATGGAGCTTCTAATGGGGCAGCATATGGGGAACAATCTATGGAGCTTCTAATGGGGGCAGCATATGGGGGAACAATCTATGGAGCTTCTTATGGGGGCAGAATATGGGGGAACAATCTATGGAGCTTCTTCTGGGGACACCATATGGGGGAATAATCTATGGAGCATTTCCCACCCTAGGCTTATACTCAAGTCAATAAGTTTTCCCAGTTTTTTGTGACAAAATTAGGGGGTCGGCTTATACTCGGGTCGGCTTATACTCGAGTATATACAGTATATACTGTACACATCTAGTCCTTTTTAGATGCTAACATTGTACTAATTTCCATTATTGCCTTTCCATAGTTTGACTATCACAATTGTAAATACTACTTATGCTAAAATCACCTTTCCTTCAAACTTCAAACTAAATGTTCCACAATCCTGAGTACAGTTCAAGGAATAAATAAATTATGGGCCAGTTCTTTGTAATAACCGCACAAATATTTTATACAATGTCTGTTTTCCAACCTGAACAGGTCAAATATTTTCATTTTTTCATTTTATGAGAAACCTTCGAACCCATGTATCAATCTAGTCTCACATGTGATGCTTCTCAAACTTTTCCATTTCTTTTTTACAAACTAAAATTAAACTCACATTCTAGTCCCCCGAGCTCCCCAGATACCTCCAACACCTCCTGCATCCCCCGGTCCTCGGCGCCTTCTTCCAGGAAGAAAATGGCTGGCGCATAAGCAGTGTGTCCTCCGAGCTCTGCCAGCCAACACCCAGCAACAATAGATTTTTCCTACTGGTTCATTTTGATCACTGTGTTAGACCCTATCACAGTGATCAAAATGAAAAAATAGTAAATCAAACCCCCTTTATCATCCCTTTAATTTGGTAAAAATAATAAAATAAAAAAATGTATTTTTTTCCATTAGAGTTAGAGTTGGGGCTATGGTTAGGGTTGAGGTTAGAGCGAAGGGTAGGGTTGGAGTAAGGTTATGGTTGGGGTTAGGGTTGGGACTAGGGTTAGGATTAGGGTTGGGGTTAGAGTGAGGGTTAGGGTTGGGCTAGGGTTAGGGTTGGGGCTAGGGTTGTGATTAGAGAGCTAGGGTTAGGGTTAGAGCTAGGGTTAGGGTTGGGTCTAGGTTTGGGGCTAGGGTTGGGGATGTGTTGGAGTTAGGGTTGGAGTTAGAATTGGGGGTTTCCACTTTTTAGGTACGTCAGGGGGTCTCCAAATGCGACATGGCACCCTCCATTGATTCCAATCAATTTTGCGCTCAAAAAGTCAAATGGTGCTCCCTCCCTTCTAAGCCCTGCCATGCTCCTAAACAGTGGCTTTCACCCACATACGGGGTATCGGCATACTCAGGAGAAATTGCACAACAAATTTTGTTTTCCATTTTCTCATTATACCCTTGTAAAAATAAAAAAGTTTGGTTCCAAAGTAAATTTTTTGTGAAAAAAAATGTTCTTATTTTCCTTGCACATTGCTTTAGTTCTCTTGAAGCACCTGAAGGGTTAATAAACTTATTGAAGGTGGTTTTGCTTACCTTGAGGGGTACAGGTTTTAGAATGGTGTCAATTTTGGGTATTTCCTGATATATTGACCCCCCCAAACTCACTTCAAATGTGACATGGTCCCTATAAAAAATGCTTATGTAAATTTTGTTGGAACAATGAGAAATCGCTGGTCAAATTTTAACCCTTATAACATCCTAAGAAAAAAATTGTTTCCAAAATTGTGCTGATGTAAAGTAGACATGTGGAAAATGTTATTTATTAACTATTTTGTGTGACATGACTTTCTGATTTAAGGGCACAAAAATTAAGTTTGAAGACTGCAAAATTTTCATAATTTTGGCCAAATTTCCATTTTTTTCATAAATAAACACAAGTCATATCGAAGAAATTTTACCACTACCATGAAGTACAATATGTAATGAATAAACAATCTCAGAATCAGTGGGATTCATTGAAGCATTTCAGAGCTATAACCTCATAAAGTGACAGTGGTCAGAATTGTAAAAATTGGCTCTGTCACTAAGTCACAAAGGTTCTATGTGTTAACATATGAACTTTTAGTATGCATCTTGTCACATGCAAATAAGATTAATCCAACTCAGATAATGTAATCATTACTACTAGAACTTGACTAACGTTCTCTAGCTATACAATCTATGTCATAATAGAAATGCATATGCACAACACCTTTCCTGGCAGAGATCCTACAATAATATGAATGGTATGGAGGACCTCAGTCACTCCCAGGGAGCCATTAATAGAAGATCCAAGAAGGACTAGTCTTGACTTATTTGCACAGTAAAACAGCTGCACATTAAAACAGATTAAAACTCCAGACAAGTCTGGGAGAATCAATGCCTTACTGGACTAGTGCTAACTCATTTGCCTCTCACGAGCAGCACATTCAAAGTTCATTTTTAATAGTTAGAAACTGTTGTGAGGCACATAAAGGAAATTATTGGAATACAGCAATAGCCATCCTTAACTGTATGGTGGTGGTCTGGGATGCTTACTGGACCTGGCATGTTTCCTTTAGGCTATGTGCCCACATAGTGATTCTGAAGCAGACTAAACCTGAGCAGAATCGCACACCCTGCTCCCAGGAAAACGCATGCTTTTTTTACGCACTTTTGTAAGAGTTTGTCAAGCGTTTTTTAATACATTTTCCTAAGCGTTTTTGCCCACATAATTGATGGTATGCTGCGTTTTTAATCGCTAAGCATTTCCGCAGCGGTTAAAAAAACACCATTGGCACAACATGTGCGTTTTTCATTAAAAATCAATTGGATGCTTTTCTTAAGCGCTTCTGCAGCAGAATCGCTTGTCTAAAAGCGCAGCAGAAACGCTTAAAAAACGCTACGTGGGCACACAGCCTTAACCTCTTAGTGACATAGCAAATTTTTACCTTAATGACCAAGCCCCTAATCTGACCATTATCAGTTTATGTTGTAATAACTGGAATGCTTTCATACATCCCATTGATTCTGAGAAAGTTTTTTGTGACACATTGTACTATATTATAGTTGTAAATATAAGTCAATCCTTTTTTGTTTTTCATTTTTTTTTTATTTCAGGCACGGTGGCTCAGTGGATAGCACTGCAGCCTTGCAGCGCTGGAGTCCTGGGTTTGAATCCCACCAAGGACAACATCTGCAAGGAGTTTGTATGCAATTGGACCCAATAGTTTGTTAAGCAGTTTTTACAGAGCGTGGTAATATCCCATATATGGTCAAACTCTTCTGTTTGGGCTCATGGCAGGGTCCAGAATGGAAAGAGTTCTAATTAATTTTTGGAACGTAACTTTGGGTGAAACAGATTGTGGATGGCATGTCGCATTTGAATCATCCTTCACATGCCAAAACAGCAGAATTCATCTAAGGGTGTGGTAAGCATTTTGAACCCATGGGTGCTTCACAGAAACTTTTACAATTTGGATGTAGAGACAAGAATTTAGTTTTTTCTGAAAAAATATTGCTTTAGCCCCAATTTTGTAATTTTTGCATGCGATAATAGGAGAAAATGGACCACAAAATTTATTACACAATTTCTTCCAAATGCAATGATACCCCACATGTGGTCAAAAACTGCTGTTTGGACACAGGGCAAGGCTTGGAATGGAAAGAGAGCAATTCAATTTTTGGAGCGTAAATTTGACTAGAATAAATTGTGAATGTCATGTCGCATTTGCAGGGCCATATGCCAAAACAGCAGAAACCACCTACAATGAACCCCATTTTAGAAACTAGCCTGCTCAAGGAATTCATCTAGGGATGCAATGAGCATTTACAACCCACATGTGATTCACAAAACCTTATAACATTTAGATGCGAAAGCAAAAAAGTGCATTTTTTCCCACTAAAATATTTTTTAGTAAAAGTTATAATTTAATAGGAGAAAATTGACCCCAAGGTTTGATATGCAATTTAACCTGAACATAGAGATACCCGATATGTGATCAAAAACTATGAGAAGGCCGAACTTTTAAATTCCTATTTTGCACCTGTTTTCTCTCAGAAAGGAAATGTAACATCAACGGTTCTTCACTGTCCTAATAAGGGAATAGAAGAATCCATGATATGTATAAACAGAAAGTTAGTGAGGAAACACTTAGCTAACCTAAATGAATTCAAGTCTCCAGGTCCAGATAAATTACACCCAAGAGTTCTGAAGGAGCTAGCAGAAGAAATTTTTGAACCCCTCTCCATAATCTTTGAAAATTCTTGGAGAACAGAAGTCCCAGAAGACTGGAGAAGAGCAAATGTTGTTCCTATCTTCAAAAAGGGGAAGAAGGTGGACCCAGGGAACTATAGGCCGGTGACTTTGACTTCTATACCAGGAAAGATCATTGAACAAATTATTAAGCACCATGTATGTAAGTACCTGGACAAGAATGAAGTTATTAAACAGAGTCAGCATGGGTTTGTAACTAATAAGTCATGTCAGACTAACTTAATTTCCTTCTATGACAGAATCACTGATTGGGTGGATCAGGGAAATGCTGTAGATATAGTATATCTTGACTTCAGCAAAGCATTTGACAAAGTATCTCACACAATCCTTATTGGAAAAATGGCTAAGTAAGGAATGCACAATGCAACTGTTAGGTGGATTCATAACTGGCTTAGTGATCGGACCCAAAGAGTGGTCGTAAATGGCTGCACATCCAGTTGGAAGAATGTCTCAAGTGGGGTACCACAGGGCTCTGTCCTGGGCCCTGTATTGTTCAACATCTTTATCAGTGATTTAGATGAAGGAATTGAGGGTAAACTGATTAAATTTGCTGATGACACAAAGCTAGGAGGGATAGCTAATACTAGAGAAGAGAGAGAGAGGATTCAAAAAGATATAAATAAACAGGAGCAGTGGGCAGCAACTAACAGAATGGTTTTTAACAGGAAAAATGCAAAGTACTACATCTTGGCAATAAAAATGAAAAATATATAAAAAATGGGAGGAATAGGGCTCAGCAACAGCACATGTGAAAAGACTTGGGTATACTAATTGATCACATACTGAATATGAGTCAACAGTGTGATGCAGCAGCAGAAAAAGCAAATGCAATTCTAGGATGTATTAACAGAAGCATACAGTCAAGATCACGTGAAGTCATTATTGCCCTCTACTCCTCTTTGGTCAGACCTCATCTGGAATACTGTGTCCAGTTTTGGGCGCCACGTTTTAAAAAAGACATCAACAAACTGGAGCAAGTTCTGAAAAGAGCGGCCAGAATGGTGACCGGTCTGCAAACCCTGTCTTGTGAGGAAAGGTTGCAGGATTTGGGAATGTTTAGCTTGCAGAAGAGAAGACTTAGAGGAGACTTAATAGCTGTCTACAAATATCTCAAGGGTTATCACATTGTAGAAGGATCATCTTTATTCTCATTTGCACAAGGAAAGACTAGAAGCAATGGGATGAAACTGAATGGGAGGAGACACAGATTAGATATTAGAAAAAACTTTTGGACAGTAAGAGTGATCAATGAGTGGAACAGGCTGGCACGAGAGGTGATGAGTTCTCCTTCAATAGAAGTCTTCAAACAGAGGCTGGACAGACATCTGTCTGGGATGATTTAGCTAATCCTGCTTTGAGCAGGGGGTTGTACCAGATGGCCCAGGAGGGCCCTTCCAACTCTACGATTCTATGATTCTAATGTTTGAGCACATGGCAAAACCCGGAAAGCAAAAAAAAACTATTTAATTTTTGAAATGCAAATTTGGACACTTTGTGGCATTTGCAGACCCTCTGAGGTGCCAAAAAAGCAAAAACCTTCATAAGTGATCCCATATTGGAAACTGCACTGCTTAAAAAATTCATCTCGGGGTATAATGAGTATTTTGAAATTACAGATGCCTTACCACATTTTATAACATTGGGGTGTGGAACTATAGCATTTTAGTGGTAAAAATGTTATTTTTTTAATAGCTATAAATTTTTCTGTTACACATGGGTTAATAGGTAAAGCTGGACCCCAAAATTTGTTGTGAAATTTCTCTGAAATGCAGTCATGCCCCATGCTGCCTCTGATCAGCTTTAAGATCATTAACACTGGTCAGAGAGTTGCAAACCCGCAGCTGTGACCAGAGGTAAAAAGTATACCTCTGGTCCCAGGGATCGGCTGATGGGACTACTACTCCTATAGCACACGCCTGCTGCCACTAATGACAGCGAGAGCCGGCGTCGGCTAATGGGAAAATTCATCAGCCAGTGACTGCGCTATAAAGAAATTAATTTAAAAAAATGACGTGCATTCTACTATGTTTTTGATAATCAGCTAGGCAAAACTGACAGCTATGGACTGCAATCCTCAGCTGTCTGCTTTATCATGGTTGGTTATCAAGAATAGAAGATCCCAACCTCTTCATGCTGTTTTTAAAATTATTTAAATAAATAATTTAAAAAACAGCATGGAGTCACTCCATTTTTGACAACCAGATAAGTTAAACCAGACAGTTACGGGCTGGTATTCTGAAGCTGGTAAAGGGCAATGGATATTGGCCCCCCGGCCTAAAAATAGCAGCCTGCAGTGGCCCCAGAAAAGGCGCATCTATTAGATGCACCAATTCTGGTGCTTTGCCTAGCTCTTCCCACTTGTCTTGTTGCCATGGGACAAATATTTGTTGGATTGGTGTCACCTTTGTATTGTCAGGTGACATTAAGCCCATGAGTTAGTATAGAGAGGTGTCAATAAGATGCCTATCCATTACTAATCCTATGGTCATATTGTAAATAAACACACAGCAAGAATAAAGTTCTTTATTTTAAATAAAAACACACACTATTTTACTTTATTCAAAATTAACAAATACAGTTACACTCACCAAATGCCCATTCCATTGAAGCCCTCGTCCCCTGGAAAAAAACATAAAATAATAAACAACAAAAATACTCACTAAACACCCATTCCATTGAAGCGACCATCTAGGCTGAAAACCATGGGAGAATGAGATTCTTTGAGTGCAGCGTCAGTGACTAGCAGTGACATCATCGAGGCTACCACAAGTCACTGAGGCTGTGTTTCCAGGCAGACTAATGAATTGTGGTAACCTCAGTGAGATCACACTCACACTGTGAGACACCATCAGAGATTTCTCACAGTGAACTGTGCTGAACTTACTGGGTTCAGCGCTGCACTGTGAAACACCATGAGAAATTCAATGGAATGGGCATTAGGTGAGTATAACTGTGTTTGTCATTTTTAAATGGAAAGCAGACTTTGATGGAACGGTATGTGGGTGTCATGTTGCGTTGCAGAGTCCCGATGTGACTAAACAGTGGAAATCCCCCACAAGTGATCCAATTTGGGAACTAGACATTCCCAAGGAATTTATTTTGATATGTGGTGAGCACCATGAACCCCAAGGTGCCTCACAGAAAATTATATTGTTGAGTTGTGAAAATAAAAAAAATCACATTTTTTAAACAAACATTATCTTTTAGCCCCAATTTTTTATTTTTACAAGGGTAACAGGAGAAAGTGGATCCCAAAATTTGCTGTGCAATTTCTCATGAGTACGCTGAAACCTCATATGTTGGAGAAAACCACTGTTTGTGTGCACGTCAGGGCTCGGAAGTGAAGGAATAATGTTTTGGAATGCAGACTTTGCTCAAACACGACTTGACGACCATTCCTTCAGTCTCTAATGTGCTGAAATAGTGAGAACCCCCACAAGTGACCCAATATTGGAGTTGATTTAGTGTGTCCTGAATTTTATAATGTGATTGCATACGTAAATTGTGTAGTGTACGTCAGGTTGATAAATTGTGTAGTGTACATCAGGTTGGCATAAAAGTTCTTTACATAGAGGTGATAACCATGATCCAGCAATGCGTGCACTAAATCCCACACAATTTTCCCAGTCCCAGGACAGGGGGGCATTCAGGTGGTTCAATCCCGATGTCCTTCACTTCATAAACCTTAAATTTGTAGGCGTGCCCTGAGGTACTGTACTCTCACACAGTTTGTAGAATTCCGTACCTGGCCCTCTTACTGAGCAGGTATTGTCAGAATTTGAGCCTCCTTTTGAAATTAGAGACTCATACACGCAAATGTCTCTGTAGGGCACGTACACCTCAGGAAACTTGTTGCTGAAGTGATTGATGAATGGTCATACTTTGAAACATCTCTTAAACTTGGGGTCATCTTGGGGAAGACATTGTGCATTATCATTGCAATGCAAAAATTTGTGGAATACCTAAAATCATTTATGGTTCATAGCCAGGTGGAACACTGTAGTATTATACAAAATGTCAACTCTCCAATATTGCCGAAGTTCTGGCTTCTTCCCTATCTCCATGTGAAGGACCAAGCCCCAAAACTTCATCATTTCTACTACATCTACGGGGGTCCAGTAAGAAAATGATGATGTGTGGTTTTGTGCCAAAAATAGCTGGGAGTACAAGTTTGTTTGAGCCACCATGCGGTGTACAAAATCCTCTGAGAAAAAGTCTTTGAAAAAGTCAGTTTCTCTGAGGCCTGTGGTGCCAAATTGTATTCCTGATTGCGCCACAAAATCAGGAATTAGTGTCTCATAATCTTGGGGGGTGAGGTCCATACAGGGTCAGTAATGGTGGGCACTGGTTCAGTTTCTGCCTTGGGGCAACTGTGTGGTAATTCAGCATCACTTGAGGAAGAGGAGGAGGAAGATGAAAAATAAAGGAAGGTGGCATCCTCTCCCTCACTGTCAATGTCGGAGGAAAGGAAAAAATACTGTAGTAGACGATGAGTACTACAGTATATTTTACTGTCCTTATTCTAAATTATTTTTGTTCTCTTTTTACTAAAAAAAACTGAGGTTGATCACTGATGTGTGTCAGTGATAGCGCTCAACGGCTGTAGGACGGACACATGGATTTCAATTAATTAAAAAATACTCACTTTTCTCCCTTACCCCACCTGTTCCACACTGTACTTCCCTTTATATGGCAGTCCCTGGTCCATCATACATTCCTGCTCAACGGGCACACACTACACGTTTCATTTTTGGTGGACCATCATTTTTGTACTCCAGAAACATATACATACTTTTTACATATGATACATTGTTTGACTGCTGAATATACAGTATATATTAATTTATGCATGTTTAAATTAATTATGTGACCTTTCTGCATTGCACTTTATGATTACCATCGGTCAGTTACCTTACACACACACACACACACACACACACACACACATATATATATATATATATATATATATATACACACACATATATATATATATATATATATATATATATATATATATATATAGCTCAGAAAAATAAAGGGAACACTATTCCATTTGCAACAGGCTGTTTGTGTTCCCTTTATTTCTTTGAGCAGTATATATATATCCAGCGGCTGGAAGGGGAGACTCGGGCCCTGGAGGGCCGGCGAAGTGTCATCATGGCCAGCAGCGGCCCCTTCCACGAGAAGCTGCGGAACGAGGACCGGTTCAGGGCCATGGCCGGTGGGTCTCCTGGGGGGTCAGGAGGCCCCACCCAGGTGGAGGAAAGTGAGGAGAAGGAAGAGCAGGATGGCGCCCACGCTACACCCAGACCGCCTCCACCTGAAGACCTGACGGACACCAGCAGGAGTCAGGTAACATGCAGCGGGATAGCCCCTGAGCAATTGGCCCTCCCGCTGGACTCCGGTAATATGGAGGAAAGCGGGAGCGAGGGGGAGGATGGAGGGAGCGGGAGTAATACCGAGGGGGGCTGCCTCATCCTCAGGCAAGTGCGGCAGATGGAATCCCCAGCACGGTTTGGCACGCTGTTGTTTGGGGATGAAGTCTGCCCGGAGGATGAGGCAACCGGGAAGAGGAGAAACAGGAGGCGCAGGCGTAATGCCTCTGGCATGGAGGAACAACTGGTTTTTGCTCCTCTTCCCGGGGCCCCTCTGTCCCGCTGTGTGGAACCCGCTACCCACCCCGGCTCGGGCCCTGTGATGGGTCCGCAGCGAGGGAGCGGGGAGAGAGATGTCTGTTGTGACCTGACTGTCGCATCTGGTGACCGTTCAGACCAGGGCAGCGACATGGAGGTCGGTGCTGGTTGTGGTGTCGGTGGTGGTGTCCAGGCTCAGCCCTCGGTGGCAGGGGGGCTGGCCTGGCACCAGGTAAAGTTGGTACAGCCAGGACCGCACCTCCGGCGGTGAGTGCTGGGGCTTCTGGACCCCCCACGCACAGACCCGTTAAGTCTGGATCGCTAGTGGGGGTCCAGAAGTCTAGGAAGGGCGAGCAAAAAATCAAACAACAACTGAAGCGGTGCAAGGTGCTGGTCGCTCCCATGGCACTTAAAGGGGCAGCAGCACTCTTGGCCAGTAAGGGCAATCATGGAGCACCTGGCCAGCTAGGGCCCCCAGCAGGTGGGAGGGAAAATTGCGGCAAAGGAACTGTTAATGCTGATGTAAATAAAAATGTAAATATAAATAAAATTGGTGCTGAGGGGTATGAGGAGTGCGTGAGTGAATGTGAGAGCGAGGTGACTGATATTTTTGAGGAGTTGTTTGCGGACGTGAATGGGGATGTGAGTGACATGGATGAGGGAGTGGAAATAATAGAGTGAATGGGAGAGTGAGTGGGAGGATGAATGAGGGTGCAGGCACAAGTGGTGGTGGGAGGGCTGGCCCATCTGCCCCCCCGGCCATGAGACCCCAACGTAACTATGCGGGGGCCGTGGCTGTGGGTCGGGGTGGTCCTGGGGGGTTCTCCTCGCCTCCGGGCTCCAGGCAGGGCGCTTTGCACCACCGTTTCCTGGAGGCCCTTAAAAGGGGAGAAAGGTCGGTAACAGTAGAGGGGAGGACGGTGGACCTGTCTTTCTGGACAGAGAGACACGGCCTTGCTGCCTTCCAAAATCAAAGGGAGGGAGGGACTGTTCGGTCTCTCCCCACAGCCGGGCAAGGGCCACCAAGAAGGAATGTGTTCTGTCTTAGGTGGGGGGGGTAATGAAGTTCTCACACAGGAGCAAGGTGGTGGAGCTCCTCCTAAAGATGGGCTTCGGGGCAAATGACATCTTTGCCCTGATACATCCTTCGGCGTCCTGCTTCTTTGACGTCAGTTTCGTGCGGCCAGAGGGGCTTGAGCTCTTCTAGTCGAACTACGAGCTGGTGCGAGAAGAGCCCGGATGGCGAGACTTCGTTGCGCAAGCGGTGTCTCGCCAAAATGCCATCAAGCGAGTGACCATGGTGACTTGTAACGAGTCGCTCGCAGGCGTTGACATAATGACGTGGCTTTCTCGTTAAGGGGAAGTCACCGAGGTCCCAAAAAGGAACTGGGATGAATTTGGCATCTGGTCGGGGGGATAGACCTTCATGGTAAAGCTGAAGGTTTCCGGTGGCATGGTCACCCACATCCCTTCCTCGGCGTTCTTGGGGAGGGACAGGAACCGAAGGTCTGCCACAAGTGTGGCGACCCCACCCACTTCAGCGCCAGCTGCAAGGTGCAGAAGTGTGCCTTGTGTGGTGGGGTAGGCCACCTGGCCGCCTTGTGCAAAGACATTCGGTGCCACCTGTGTGGTGACCTAGGTCACCCGCTCAGCCGCTGCCCTCGCTCTTTCTCCAATACCGCTGCAGACCCGGTGGGGGGAGACCGCGAGGGGGCAACCTCTGGCGGCGCTTCTTCTGCCGTGGCAGGTGGTGGTGGAGGGGGAAGGGCTGAGGGGCCGGTGAGGAAGGGCAATGCTAAGGCAAGGGGCCCCGCGTATGAGCGGAGGCAAGAAAAATGCCATGGAGGCAAGGGGCAGGTGGAGCCTCAGGCAACCAGGGTGATGCCTGCCCCTCCCTCTAGGCCCGTGGCAAAAGCCTCTGAGGCCCTGGGGGAGAGTGCGGTGAGTGAGGAGATCAGGAGGATGGAGAGAGAGGAGAAAGTGGCTGACTCAGACGACTCCTCTCGTTATGAAAGTGTCGACGAGGATGTCAGGGAGCAGACTACAGCATCAGGTGGCAAAAGCAAGCATGCCAACCGTAAATCGGGAGGGAAGAGGGCTGACAAGTCTTCAAAGTCCCCCCCGCCCCCGACCACAAGAGTGCATACGGAAGGGCCTGCTGACCCCCCTCTGATCAGACTCTCCAACCGGTTCACCGCAAGACGAGGGTGCTAGGCCAGGGGTAACACCGGAGGGTCCTTCGGGGGATGGTGGAGTCCGTCCCTCAGGGGGCACTGTTCCTCCTGAGGAGGGGACGGGCCTGGAACCCGTGGGCGAGGACACCGGGGGGAGGGTTGGACACGTCGGGGGCTTCCCTAAAAAGGAAGGTGTCTGACCCCTCCCCAGGTGGAGGTGATAGTGGGGCAGGGAAGAAACTGGCCATCCAACTCGATCACCCATGATGGCTGAACTCCCCCCGTTGACGCTGGCGTCCATTAATGTCGCCAGCATTAAGTCAGATGCGGCTCGCTTCACGGCCTTTGATTTTTTCTCCCGGATTGAGGCAGAAATTTTATTTTTGCAGGAGACCAGACTAACAGACATGGGGGCCATCTTTAAAGCACGGAGGGAGTGGAGGTGCGGGCCCTCATACTGGTCTCTTGCGGCCGAGCCGTATAGCGGGGTGGCAGCCCTTTTTAAGACTGCAGATGTTGAATGCCGACGGGTTACTGAGTTGGAAATGGGGAGGTGCCTGATCCTAGATGTCTTCATGAGGGGACAAGAGCTCCGGCTCATTAATATCTACGGCCCACAGTCCAAGTGGGACCGTAAATGTCTCTTCCTGAGGATCAAGCCCTTTCTTTTTACGAGCCGACAGGTGGTCTTCGGTGGGGACTTCAACACCGTTACGAGGTCCCGTGACCGGGGGGGTCCCGGAGACCGCCTGGCTTATGACAGCGTCGTGCTTAATAGCACAGCTAGTGAAGCTCGCCTGGTGGATGTCCACATCCGGCACACCCCAGGCCACGGGGGTTTCACCTACCATAGGGGTAGCAGTAGGTCTAGAATAGATAGGTTTTTTTTGAAGGAGGACGCCATCTTTTCTGCTGTGTCCGCCGTTGAGGTGGAGTTCTCCGACCACTGTTTAATTTTCTTTTCTCTGAATGTTGCAGAGACTCCTCGGATGGGAAGAGGGCTGTGGAAGCTCAATTCGTCCCTGCTGGAAGAAGCGGAGGTGAGACAAACCTTCGATGATTTTCTTCAGAGCCAGGTACCGCTGTTGGATCTCTGTAGTAGTAAGTCAGAGTGGTGGGAGATCTTCAAAAAGCGGGTGGCGGGGTTCTTCCGTCAGCTCTCGAACCTCAGAAGTCTGAACAGGCACCGCTTGTATCAGGCTCTGGGGAGGAAACTCAAGCAGCTTGTCTCGACTGGAGGTGACTGTGAGGAAATCTCCAGAGTGAAATCTTTGCTCAAGAGGTGCCAGTATGATAGACACACATCTTTAGTTTTTGAGAGGGACTTCGGGAAGTACCGCTCGCCCGACCCTTACAGAAACTGTAAGATGTCAGTGAATTGTAAGATGGTGACAGGACTGATCAACAGTACGGGGTCCCTGAACAGATCCAAATCAGGGATCCTGGAGGTGGTCAGATCCTTCTACTCGTGCCTCTTGGAAAAGAAGGATCTGGATCGGGATAGGATGTCGGCTTTCCTGGCTGAAACCGTCCCTGAGCCAGGGGGTGATCCCTCTCTTGGTCTTTTGGCAGAAGAAATTAGGGAGGAGGAAGTGAGACTGGCCATTGATGGGCTTCGGCCCAAGAAATCGCCAGGTCCGGATGGCTTAACATCCGAGTTTTATAAGACTTTTAGGGACTCCTTGGTCCCCCTCTTGACAGGGGTCTTTAATGAGTGTCTATCCTCGGGCACTCTTCCCAACTCAATGAGGAAGTCAGCCCTAATTATTCTGTCAAAGGGTAAAGATACGTCCCGTATCGAGAATTGGCGTCCCATAGCGCTTCTCGATATGGACCGGAAGGTTCTGGCCAAAGTGCTGTTAAATCGGCTGGTGAAGTTTGCACCCCGGCTCCTTTCAGGGGCCCAGCATTGCTCTGTTCCAGGCCGCAGTACTTTTAGTGCTGTGCTCGGTGTCCGGGAGGCAGTGGAGCAGGGTAGGGCAGGCCACTGGAAGGGGTACTTGCTGTCGTTAGACCAAGCGAAAGCCTTTGACCGGGTCAACCATGAGTACCTCTGGTCCGTCCTTTTGAGGTATGGTCTGCCTGGGAGGTTTGTAAAATGGTTAGAGATCTTGTACCAAGGGGCTGAGACTTTTCCGCTGGTGAACGGTTGGTCAGGTCGCCCTTTTGAGGTGGGTTCTGGGGTCCGTCAGGGCTGTCCGCTGAGCCCGCTTTTATACGTGTTCGCGATCAATCACTTCCTAAGGAGGGTAGATCGTGGAACGTTGGCGGGAGTCGGGATGGACCAGGCGGGCTCTGGGTCCTCTCTGAGGGTGGTGGCGTACGCCGATGGTTTCCCTTTTCGTGTCCTCGAGAGGGGAGGCGGATTGGGTCATGTCAGAGGTAGTGCGCTACTCGGAGGCATCCGGGTCCATGATCAACCGGGATAAGTGTGAAAGTCTCTGGCTGGGAGGGGGAGATCATAGTTTTGATCTCCCGGACACCCTTCCAGGGCCCCAGGCCACCGCCAAAATTCTAGGCATCGAATTTGGCCCCGGGGGCTACCCCCAGCAAAATTGGGAGGGCAGACTTAAGATCGCCGCCCAAAAGGTGGACCAATGAAAGGGTTGGTCTTTGACCCTAAGGGAAAGGGTTGCCCTGGCTAAAGGCTTTCTGCTTCCCTTGTTAATTTACCTGGGCAGTGTGTGCATCTTGCCAGAACCTCTCTGGACACGGGTCTACAGCCTGTTCTTCCAGCTGTTATGGGGGAATAGGCTCAACCTAATCAAGAGAGAGGTCACATATCGCACGAGGAGACTAGGTGGGTTGGGTATGGTCAGCCCGGTAGTGTTCTTAGTGAACACCTTTCTTAAAGCCAACATTTCCAACCTCTGGCTAGAGAGGGCTCCTCCGTGGGTAGTCTCCTGCAAGGGTTGGCTTTGGCCCTTCATCCAGGAATGTGAGACAGGAGGGCAAGTGAAGGACCTCCACACACCTCATGGGCATCTCCCGGCTTATGCTACCCCGGTTCTGAAGGTGATCCGCCGGTGGGGTCTGGGAATGAGGGAAATCAGGACCATGTCGCGGCAATGCCTTGACAGGAGGGTTCTGTTGACCCATTTCCAGAAGCCCCTGGCCCTTAAGGATTGCCCAGGCCGGGATCTGGAGGTGGGGCTCGGGCTTTTAAATTCTAAGCGGATCCCCACGAAGTTTTGGGACTTGACCTGGCGCTGCTTCCACGGGAGGCTGTATGTAAAGGATAACTTGAAGTGCAGGAAATCCGATGATCAGGGTTGTACCCGTGAGGAGTGTGGCGACGTGCTGGAAAGCATGGAGCACTTCCTGCTTCAGTGTCCCTTTAATGCAGAGGTTTACAACAGGGTGGGGGCTTCCATACGTTGGCCGCAGCTGGCATCCCTCTCCTATGCCAAGTGGGCATATGGAGCGTTCAGAACTCTGGGTGGCCGAGACCGGGGCACTTTATTCCTAGTCAGTGTAGTGGTTAGGTTCTACATTTGGAATGCACGGTGCTTAGTTTTGACGCGGCAGAAAGCCCTCCCAAGGGAAGAGGTGGTTAGTAACATCTTGGGTGACCTGGTGAAGGGGCGTTCTTTGGAGTTCGAAAAGTTGGGTGTGAGGAGGGCCTCTTGGCTTTGGAGGGGCCTTTCCTTTTAAAAACGCACTCTAGGGAGAGCTAGATTTTGTGTGAATGTGGGTAGGGACAGCATAAGGTGGTGTGGGTGGTGAGGGACAGAAGTAGGGACAGATAGGGACAGGGAGGGACAGGCACTGAGGGACAGATAGTTATGATAAGGTAGGTAGAGTAGGGGCAGGTAAGGACAGATAGGGACAGTCTCTTTAGGGACAGAAGTAGGGACAGTCTTAGTTGTTGAGGGACAGGGTGAATGTGTTAGTGAGGGATGGGGCCTCTAGAACTCCTTTTTCCTGGTGGGCTATTGCATGGCACACCTAGATTTTTGTTTTGAAATAGAGAAATAATGGATATTGGGCTTGCAGGCACTGAACTTGGGCCTGTAAGTAAAGGTTTGTGGTGTGGTATTATTCGGTAAAGCAAATGATGTAATATTGTATTGTAATATGTATTGTAGTATATGTGTTGTAGTATGTGTTGTTCTTTTCCGTAGTCAGAGGTGCATGGGGGGCGTAGTGAGGTTGGGAGGGGGGTGAGAGTGGAAAAAAAAAGTAAAAGGACCCTAAACCAAGGGGAAAGTGGCGAATGGATATACCATATACCATGGACCATGGAAATTATGGAAAATGGACCATTTTTGAGCACATCGGGGGCAAATGGGTGAGGGTTTTGCTTGTGGGCATAAACTTTCGTGCTCATCAGGCCTAGACATGATAAGGCCATGGACATTTATGGACCTGTGGTGTGGGTGGTGGGAAAAAAATAATAAAATATATATATATATATATATATATATATATATATATATATATATATATATATATATATTGAGGTGTTAAGCTGGTGTAGGTAATTTTGCCAAAAAAGAATTGGCTAGGTTTATTTAAGGCAGCATGGGCCAAGAATATTATTTTTGTTTTCCTGTATATAGGTATGGGTGGAAGTGTGAATGGGGAGTGAAAGAGAATGAATGGGGGTGAAGGATGAAAAACTGTTTTTCATTATTTTATGGGAAAAGTTTTCTGTTGGAAAGTTCCTGCTGGGGGTCCCCTAAGCTGGAAAGCTTGGGGACTATAACAAGTTGCGGTTTTGCACAAGTTTCTGTATGTCCTAAGTGTATGATGTGTGTATTTTGGTTTATGTGTTTTCTTTTCTGGAATGTTGTGTTGTATTGTTTTTGATATTTTATAATAAAAGAGATACAGTATGTAACTCAGGATCAGTAATGTATGTACACAGTGACTACCCCAGCAGAATAGTGAGTGCAACTCTGGAGTATAATACAGGATGTAACTCCGGAGCAGTAATGTACTGTATGTACACAGTGACTACACCAGCCGAATAGTGAGTGCAGCTCTGGGGTATAAAACAGGATATAACTCAGGATCAGTAATGTAATGTATGTACACAGTGACTGCACCAGCAGAATAGTGAGTGCAGCTCTGGGGTATAATACAGGATATAACTCAGGATCAGTAATGTAATGTATGTACACAGTGACTGCACCAGCAGAATAGTGAGTGCAGCTCTGGGGTATAATACAGGATATAACTCAGGATCAGTAATGTAATGTATGTACACAGTGACTGCACCAGCAGAATAGTGAGTGCAGCTCTGGAGTATAATACAGGATATAACTCAGGATCAGTAATGTAATGTATGTACACAGTGACTGCACCAGCAGAATAGTGAGTGCAGCTCTGGAGTATAATACAGGAGGTAACTCAGGATCAGTAATGTATGTGCAGTACAGCATACAATGTAACATCTAAAGCATACAGTAGAATACCTACAGCATATACAATCATAATGTTGAAGTATTATTCTACCCTATGTACATCAGATATTACAGTATACTAGTATATTATAGATGCATTACTAAATATATATATATACACTCACTGGCCACTTTATTAGGTACACCTGTCCAACTGTGTGTTAAGACTTAATTTCTAATCAGCCAATCACATGGCGGCAACTCAGTGCATTTAGGCATGTAGACATGGTCAAGACAATCTCCTGCAGTTCAAACCGAGCATCAGTATGGGGAAGAAAGGTGATTTGAGTGCCTTTGAACGTGGCAAGATTGTTGGTGCCAGAAGGGCTGGTCTGAGTATTTCAGAAACTGCTGATCTACTGGGATTTTCACGCACAACCATCTCTAGGGTTTACAGAGAATGGTCCGAAAAAGAAAAAAAATCCAGTGAGCGGCAGTTCTGTGGCCGGAAATGCCATGTTGATGCCAGAGGTCAGAGGAGAATGGGCAGACTGGTTCGAGCTGATAGAAAGGCAACAGTGACTCAAATTGCCACCCGTTACAACCAAGGTAGGCAGAAGAGCATCTCTGAACGCACAGTGCGTCGAACTTTGAGGCAGATGGGCTACAGCAGCAGAAGACCACACTGGGTACCACTCCTCTCAGCTAAGAACAGGAAACTGAGGCTACAATTTGCACAAGCTCATCGAAATTGGACAGTAGAAGATTGGAAAAACGTTGCCTGGTCTGATGAGTCTCGATTTCTGCTGCGACATTCGGATGGTAGGGTCAGAATTTGGCGTAAACAACATGAAAGCATGGATCCATCCTGCCTTGTATCAACGGTTCAGGCTGGTGGTGGTGGTGTCATGGTGTGGGGAATTTTTTCTGGGCACTCTTTGGGCCCCTTGGTACCAATTGAGCATCGTTGCAACGCCACAGCCTACCTGAGTATTGTTGCTGACCATGTCCATCCCTTTATGACCACAATGTACCCAACATCTGATGGCTACTTTCAGCAGAATAATGCGCCATGTCATAAAGCTCAAATCATCTCAGATTGGTTTCTTGAACATGACAATGAGTTTACTGTACTCAAATGGCCTCCTCAGTCACCAGATCTCAATCCAATAGAGCATCTTTGGGATGTGGTGGAACGGGAGATTCGCATCAGGGATGTGCAGCCGACAAATCTGCGCCAACTGTGTGATGCCATCATGTCAATATGGTCCAAAATCTCTGAGGAATGCTTCCAGCACCTTGTTGAATCTCTGCCACGAAGAATTGAGGCAGTTCTGAAGGCAAAAGGGGGTCCAACCCCTTACTAGCATGGTGTACCTAATAAAGTGGCCAGTGAGTGTATATATATATATATATATATATATATACAGTATATATATATAAACACACACACCAAGAGGCAGCACTTACATCCACATCAATAGGAGACAGCCCGCAGCAGGTGTCAGGATAGTGGCTGATGTATATGATGTATATGACATGTATGGAGCAGGCAGCACACAGAGGAGGTCAGTGATGGAGGAGGAGCTCACAGACACTGACAGCACACACAGGACACAGCAGCCATGTCACTACCTGGCTGCAGCCGATGACTCTCTGGTAACGTCCTCCAGCAGCAGCAGCCCCAGGACCCGTCTCCGCAGCCGAGGTGTCTCCTCTGAGTCCCCGCTCCTCCCCGTGCTCATCAGTCTGTGGGGCGCCCCCCCCCCGCACCAGTCCCACTGCCAAAGTCTTCCCTATTTCCGGCCTGTGTCACTGGTGGGAGGATTCCCCGGCTCATGCCGAGTGCTCGGGTGTGACTGCACATAGCGACAGCACAGACGGTGACAGTGTGTACGGACACAGCGACAATATACAGTATATACAGCCACGCGACAGTACAGCCAAAATCTGCTGCTGCTGCAGCTGCACTGTGCCTCCGCGGCCGCGCTTCTCCCACAAAGGAGAGGAATTGCTGCTGCCGCACCGCCCCCACACACGTGCCGCCTGGGGCGGACCGCCCCCCCATGCAACGCCACTGCTCCGAGGCAGCAGACTTCCAGTACTGGGGAAAGTGTGATGTCATTAATTGTTATAGCTAGGTCGGGTAAGGAAGATCTGTGAGATGGAGGAAAGATGATGAGTTCAGATTTGTCCACATTGAGCTTGAGGAAGCGAGAGGAGAAGAAGGAAGATATGGCTGATAGACACTCCGGGATTCTGGACAGCAGAGAGGTGACGTCTGGGCCAGAGAGGTAGATCTGAGTGTCATCAGCATAAAGGTGGTACTGGAATCCTTGGGACTTTATGAGTTGCCCCAGACCATCCAACACCATGGTATATTTCTGTAGGCTGTCACTTCTGCTATACAGTAAAAAGTTTGTGTGTGTGTCACAGTCCAATTCTTGGATCTGTGTCAGATTCGGGATTCCCCCATGTATACCTTTTTTTTCCTTTTCAGGCCTGGGAGATTAATATGGGTTTTTGCCCCCGATGGCCACACAGTTGTGGCCAAAAGTATTGACACCCCTGCAATTCTGTCAGATAATACTCAGTTTCTTCCTGAAAATGATTGCAAACACAAATTCTTTGGTATTATTATCTTCATTTAATTTGTCTTAAATGAAAAAACACAAAAGAGAATGAAGCAAAAAGCAAAACATTGATCATTTCACACAAAACTCCAAAAAATGGGCCAGACAAAAGTATTGGCACCCTCAGCCTAATACTTGGTTGCACAACCTTTAGCCAAAATAACTGCGACCAACCGCTTCCGGTAACCATCAATGAGTTTCTTACAATGCTCTGCTGGAATTTTAGACCATTCTTCTTTGGCAAACTGCTCCAGGTCCCTGATATTTGAAGGGTGCCTTCTCCAAACTGCCATTTTTAGATCTCTCCACAGGTGTTCTATGGGATTCAGGTCTGGACTCATTGCTGACCACCTTAGAAGTCTACAATGCTTTCTCTCAAACCATTTTCTAGTGCTTTTTGAAGTGTGTTTTGGGTCATTGTCCTGCTGGAAGACCCATGACCTCTGAGGGAGACCCAGCTTTCTCACACTGGGCCCTACATTATGCTGCAAAATTTGTTGGTAGTCTTCAGACTTCATAATGCCATGCACACGGTCAAGCAGTCCAGTGCCAGAGGCAGCAAAGCAACCCCAAAACATCAGGGAACCTCTGCCATGTTTGACTGTAGGGACCGTGTTTTTTTCTTTGAATGCCTCTTTTTTTCTCCTGTAAACTCTATGTTGATGCCTTTGCCCAAAAAGCTCTACTTTTGTCTCATCTGACCAGAGAACATTCTTCCAAAACGTTTTAGGCTTTTTCAGGTAAGTTTTGGCAAACTCCAGCCTGGCTTTTTTATGTCTCGGGGTAAGAAGTGGGGCCTTCCTGGGTCTCCTACCATACAGTCCCTTTTCATTCAGACGCCGACGGATAGTACGGGTTGACACTGTTGTACCCTCGGACTGCAGGGCAGCTTGAACTTGTTTGGATGTTAGTCGAGGTTTTCTATCCAACATCCGCACAATCTTGCGTTTAAATCTCTTGTCAATTTTTCTTTTCCGTCCACATCTAGGGAGGTTAGCCACGGTGCCATGGGCTTTAAACTTCTTGATGACACTGAACACGGTAGACACAGAAACATTCAGGTCTTTGGAGATGGACTTGTAGCCTTGAGATTGCTCATGCTTCCGCACAATTTGGTTTCTCAAATCCTCAGACAGTTCTTTGGTCTTCTTTCTTTTCTCCAAGCTCAATGTGGTACACACAAGGACACAGGACAGAGGTTGAGTCAACTTTAATCCATGTCAACTGGCTGCAAGTGTGATTTAGTTATTGCCAACAACTGTTAGGTGCCACAGGTAAGTTACAGGTGCTGTTAATTACACAAATTAGAGAAGCATCACATGATTTTTCGAACAGTACCAATACTTTTGTCCACCCTCTTTTATGTTTGGTGTGGAATAATATCCAATTTGGCTTTAGGACAATTCTTTTTGTGTTTTTTCATTTAAGACAAATTAAATGAAGATAATAATAACAAGGAATTTGTGTTTGCAATAATTTTCAGGAAGAAACTGAGTATTATCTGACAAAATTGCAGGGGTGTCAATACTTTTGGCCACAACTGTAGGTGTTATTGCATGTCTGTTGGTTTCCCTGCTGATGTGACCACTCCCTTGGCTATATAAGGTCACATGGTGTATCAGCAGGTGTTGGTAATAGCAGTTCCTTTTTTTATTCCAACCACGGTGAAGTGAGCAGTTGGCTCTGAGATGTTGAACCACTGCTGAAACCTGGTGAAGTTAGTAGCTGGCTCTGAGGTGTCGAGTCACTGCTGAAACTGGTGCTGTACTTTGCCTGCCCGGTGTCTGCAGCAGAGATAGATGGTGAAAGTAGCAGCTGGCTCTGAGGTGTCAAGCCACTGCTGGAAGCTGATCTGGTGCTGCACTTTGCTGCCTGGTGACTGCAGCAGAGAAAGATAAGTTTTGGTGTTTTCCCCTTTTTTCCTTCATGTGTATTAGTGCAGCAGTGGGACCAGTGTCTGCACTATCCAGTTCCCTAGCAAGGGATAGGTGCAGGGATAGTGAGGGATTCAGGTATCCTGCTCGGCGACAGGTGAAGAGCATATATAGGGAACGTTAGGAGTGTTCAGGGACACTGCCTCAGGGGAGTGCAGGAGGTCTCCATGTCCTCGTTCCCTATTGCAGGGCCCACCGTTGTAACTGTTTCCCCAGTGTTCCCCTTTTGTCTTGTTGATTCAGTTGCCGACCTGTGGGTCGTGTCTCACAGGACAGGTATACGTGACATTGTCTTGTTGTTTCAGTTACTGACCTGCGGATCGTGTCACACAGGACAGGTACACGTGACAGTGTGGCTTTTAACTTGAAATCCCATAATTCCCACACTTCACTGTAAGGTGATGACCTGATATGGATCTGAATGGATCTATTAATGACAGAAGAGATGAAGATTCATCTTAAAACAAGAAGCAATGAAAACAATTTGTGACATTACTCAACATTTCACATAGAGTTTGACTTTAGGATGTAAAATATATTTTTAGTACTTATTTCAGTGGCCTTTTTCAAAGACTGGACATTGCATTAAAGCACTTAACAGAATTCATTGGAACTTAGGGGCAGTGAAATGTAGATACAGTTTCTATTTCGAGTGCTCTCAGCCTGTTTTTCGGGCATTGAACATGTCATTCTTTGAGTTCTGTGCAACCTCCAGTCTGGTAACTCATTTATATGCTGTGGCCAGTCAGAGCACCATTGATATTTCCCTGGCATAGAAAATAAAACATGACAAGTAAAGAAGTAGTGATGGCTGATCTGATAAGGAAGACCTTGATTTGTGTTAATAGACCTCAGCTGATTGAACAGATTTTCTAAGTTTTTTACATAATTGATCATTTTCATTGGTTTACAACTGGAGTAAATGAAACACTATAAGATGACCTAACCTGACTATATAAGGGGGATTGCTTATTACATTATCCTAGGAACGTTGCATGTCTAATGAGCTACTGTGCAGCCTATGAATTATTTAGGAAGAATGTGAATAACAAATCTCCTTGGCTTCAGCTGCAAATCTCTTGTTTATTGTAAAAAGGCTTTTTTAATGCAGATTTTTCTTACACTATACAGAAATAGAGTGAAGATAAACTAAAACTGTTAATCCTTAGAATACATGAATCCTTGAGTTGTCCTATGTTGTCACGTGTCAGACATTTAAGGCCCATTTACATGACCCGTGATTAGCTGTAACTTTCGAGACTGGCATAATAATAAGATGAATGTTTACCCCCTATTACCATAGCATTTCCTGCTAACAATTACTAACAGTTTGATCATTGTAGTGGTGGACACTATTTATTGTTAGTGGGTTTGAACAATAAGGGGGTCTGCCTCTACCTTAAAACGTACTGCATACGAGCACCGCATGGGAAATCAAAAATCAAAAATCTATAGCTGTCACATGACAGTGTTCATGCCGGGAAAGTGGCCGGAGACGAAAAAGAGAGAGAAGTTCGGAGGAACAGCGCCAATCCAGGAGGTAGGTACAGGTTTTCTGTTTTTAACCCCTCACCTTGGGCCCATATGCAATAGGTTTCTAGGAGAAAACCTTTTTAATATTGGACATTCATCAATGTGAATGACAATTGTTTGAGTCTCAGGATAAGCACCACAGTTACAAAACTTTACTTTAATTTTAGTTCCAGAACTGATACAGAAACTTACCACTGCTACTTGATAGTCATGTACTTTTCTTAGACTTCAAGAAGGTAAATTTGCCTAGGTATTTGTTTATTTCAAGTTAATGTTTTTAAAAACCAATAGTTTATCTAGGTTATTAAAACATCTTCTTCTTTCCTAATATTTTGTTCAGAAGTTTTGTCTATTTCCACACAAAAATATTCTTAAGTTGCATCCTTGTTTCCTTTAGACCTCCATAGGGTTAATTCATTTTGCTGACAAAGAAGATGTCCTTTTGCTATCTCTTCATTGTCACCAGATTAGCTGTTGAGCTGCTCACCTGTAGGTGAGGTAATCTAATGTATAAAGCTCAGTGTGTGTGTGTGTGTGTGTGTGTGTGTGTGTGTGTGTGTGTGTGTGTGTGTGTGTGTGTGTGTGTCCGGAATTGGCAGATGCACCGTCGCAGCTACAGTCACAAAATTTGGCAGTCACATGTCTGGACCACGAGAGTGTCATAGGCTATGTTGTGAGGCGAAATTTTAACCCCGCGCGATCCAATTCACCAAACAATTTGGCCTATTATTCTTATCATTTCTATGGTGTTGTCATCGTTCTGTAAAGCTGGAAATAACACAATTTATGACCGTGACAACACAGACCACCCTCTGACACAGACTGCAGGGGGAACCCAGTATCACACAGGATAGGATTAGATACACGGCTGAGCAGTCAGTATCACACAGGATAGGATTAGATACACGGCTCAGCAGTCAGTATCACACAGGATAGGATTAGATACACAGCTCAGCAATCAGTATCACACAGGATAGAATTAGATACACAGCTCAGCACACAATATCACACACAATAGTATTAGATACACGGCTCAGCAGACAGTATCACACAGGATAGAATTAGATACACAGCTCAGCACACAGTATCACACAGAATAGTATTAGATACACGGCTCAGCAGACAGTATCACACAGAATAGGATTGGATACACGGCTCAGCAGACAGTATCACACAGAATAGGATTAGATACATGGCTCAGCAGACTGTATCACACAGGATAGGATTAGATACACGGCTCAGCAGTCAGTATCACACAGGATAGGATTAGATATATGGTTCAGCAGTCAGTATCACACAGGCTAGGATTAGATACACAGCTCAGCAGTCAGTATCACACAGAATAGTGTTAGATACACGACTCAGCAGACAGTATCACACAGAATAGGATTAGATAGATGGCTCTGCAGTCAGTATCACACAGGATAGGATTAGATACACAGCTCAGCAGTCAGTATCACACAGGATAGAAATAGATACACAGCTCAGCGCACAGTATCACACAGAATAGTATTAGATACACGGCTCAGCAGACACTATCACACGGAATAGGATTAGATACATGGCTCAGCAGTCAGTATCACACAGGATAGGATTAGATACACGGCTCAGCAGTCAGTATCACACAGGATAGGATTAGATACACAGCTGAGCAGTCAGTAACATATGATAGGAATAGATACACAGCTCAGCAGTCAGTATCACACAGGATAGGATTAAATACACAGCTCAGCACACAGTATCACACAGAATAGTATTAGATACACGGCTCAGCAGTCAGTATCACACAGGATAGGATTAGATACATGGCTCAGCAGTCAGTATCACACAGGATAGGATTAGATACACGGCTCAGCAGTCAGTATCACACAGGATAGGATTAGATACACGGCTCAGCAGTCAGTATCACACAGGATAGGATTAGATACACGGCTCAGCAGGCAGTATCACACAGGATAGGATTAGCTACGCGGCTGAACAGTCAGTATCACCCAGGAGAGGATTAGACACATGGCTCAGCAGTCAGTATCACACAGGATAGGAGTAGATACACGGCTCAGCAGTCAGTGTCACACAGGATAGAAATAGATACACGGCTCAGCAGTCAGTATCACACAGGATAGGATTAGATACACAGCTCAGCAGTCAGTGTCACACAGGATAGAAATAGATACACGGCTCAGCAGTCAGTATCACACAGGATAGGATTAGATACACAGCTCAGCACACAGTATCACACAGAACAGTATTAGATACACGGCTGAGCAGTCAGTAACATATGATAGGATTAGGTACACGGCTCAGCAGTCAGTATCACACAGGATAGGATTAAATACACGGCTCAGCAGTCAGTATCACACAGGATAGGATTAAATACACAGCTCAGCACACAGTATCACACAGAATAGTATTAGATACACGGCTCAGCAGTCAGTATCACACAGGATAGGATTAGATACATGGCTCAGCAGTCAGTATCACACAGGATAGGATTAGATACACGGCTCAGCAGTCAGTATCACACAGGATAGGATTAGATACGCGGCTGAGCAGTCAGTATCACACAGGATAGGATTAGATACACGGCTCAACAGTCAGTATCACACAGGAGGGGATTAGACACATGGCTCAGCAGTCAGTATCACACAGGATAGGATTAGATACACGGCTCAGCAGTCAGTGTCACACAGGATAGGAATAGATACACGGCTCAGCAGACAGTATCACACAGGATAGGATTAGATACACAGCTTAGCACACAGTATCACACAGAATAGTATTAGATACATGGCTCAGCAGACAGTATCACACAGGATAGTGGTAGATACACAGCTCAGCAGACGGTATCACACAGGATAGGATTAGATACACTGCTCAGCAGTATCATACAGGATAGGATTAGATACACGGCTCAGCAGTCAGTATCACACAGGAGAGGATTAGACACATGGCTCAGCAGTCAGTATCACACAGGATAGGATTAGATACACGGCTCAGCAGTCAGTGTCACACAGGATAGGAATAGATACACGGCTCAGCAGTCAGTATCACACAGGATAGGATTAGATACACGGCTCAGCAGTCAGTATCACACAGGATAGGATTAGATACATGGCTGAGCAGTTAGTATCACACAGAATAGGATTAGATACATGGCTCAGCAGTCAATGTCACACAGGATAGGATTAGATACACAGCTCAGCAGTCAGTATCACACAGGATAGGATTAGATACACAGCTCAGCAGACAGTATCACACAGAATAGGATAAGATACACGGCTCTGCAGTCAGTATCACAGAGGCTAGGATTAGATACACGGCTCAGCAGTCAGTATCACACAGGATAGGATTAGATACATGGCTCAGCAGTCAGTATCACACAGGATAGGATTAGATGCACAGCTCAGCAGTCAGTATCACACAGGAGAGGATTAGACACATGGCTCAGCAGTCAGTATCACACAGGAGAGGATTAAATACACAGCTCAGCAGTCAGTATCACACAGGATAGGATTAAATACACAGCTCAGCACACAGTATAACACAGGACAGGATTAGATACACAGCTCAGCACACAGTATCACACAGAACAGTATTAGATACATGGCTCAGCAGTCAGTATCACACAGGATAGGATTAGATACACGGCTCAGCAGTCAGTATCACACAGGATAGGATTAGATACACGGCTCAGCAGTCAGTATCACACAGGATAGGATTAGATACACGGCTCAGCAGTCAGTATCACACAGGATAGGATTAGCTACGCGGCTGAGCAGTCAGTATCACCCAGGAGAGGATTAGATACATGGCTCAGCAGACAGTATCACACAGGATAGTGGTAGATACACAGCTCAGCAGACGTATCACACAGGATAGGATGAGATACACTGCTCAGCAGTCAGTATCACACAGGAGAGGATTAGACACATGGCTCAGCAGTCAGTATCACACAGGATAGGATTAGATACACGGCTCAGCAGTCAGTGTCACACAGGATTGGAATAGATACACGGCTCAGCAGTCAGTATCACACAGGATATGATTAGATACACGGCTCAGCAGTCAGTGTCACACAGGATAGAAATAGATACACGGCTCAGCAGTCAGTATCACACAGGATAGGATTAGATACACAGCTCAGCACACAGTATCACACAGAATAGTATTAGATACATGGCTCAGCAGACAGTATCACACAGGATAGTGGTAGATACACAGCTCAGCAGACGGTATCACACAGGATAGGATTAGATACATGGCTCAGCAGTCAGTATCACACAGGAGAGGATTAGACACATGGCTCAGCAGTCAGTATCACACAGGATAGGATTAGATACACGGCTCAGCAGTCAGTGTCACACAGGATTGGAATAGATACACGGCTCAGCAGTCAGTATCACACAGGATAGGATTAGATACACGGCTCAGCAGTCAGTATCACACAGGATAGGATTAGATACACGGCTCAGCAGTCAGTGTCACACAGGATAGGAATAGATACACGGCTCAGCAGACAGTATCACACAGGATAGGATTAGATACACAGCTTAGCACACAGTATCACACAGAATAGTATTAGATACATGGCTCAGCAGACAGTATCACACAGAATTGGATTAGATACAAGGCTCAGCAGTCAGTATCACACAGGATAGGATTAGATACACTGCTGAGCAGTCAGTAACATATGATAGGATTTGGTACATGGTTCAACAGTCAGTATCACACAGGATAGGGGTAGATACACGGCTCAGCAGACGGTATCACACATGATAGGATTAGATACACAGCTCAGCAGAAAGTATTACACAGGAGAGGATTAGGTACACAGCTCAGCAGACATTATCATACAGGATAGGGTTAGATACACAGCTCAGAAACAGGATGTGCCAAAGGAGAGGACATTTTCATTCCAAGATTTCTACTCATTCCATCTGATTTGTTTTTTGATTTTAAACGCCTCCAGTTTCCAGTTCAACTGCTATTTGCAATGTCCATTAACAATGCTCAGGGACAGTAGTAGGGATCGATTTGCAATCTCCATGCTTTTGTCATGGTCAACTTTACGTGGTCTGTTCAAGAGTTGGAACTGCCAAAAATCTGTTCATCTTTGCACCGAAAGGAAAAACCAAAAATCTTGAATGAGTTGAAAATAAAATACTATCAATACTTGGGTAATCGTTTAGTTAATTTGTGTTGCAAATCTGTAGTGTTGAAATGTTTTTATGTGCAATATAATCATTATAATTTGTTATAACTAACCACAGTAGGTTACTATGCCCAGGCAACGCTGGGCTCTTCAGCTAGTCTGCTATAAACTTGTATGACTCAATCTAGTCTTTCCTGTGTAGAGGCAGAGGTTCGTGGATCTCATTCGGAGCAGAGTAGCCAAAACATTTAATTTGTAGGACAGAAAAATAGAGACAGGTGCAAATAGGGTGATACAGTATGGGGTAGTGATGGTTAGATGGAGGTGCTCACCTGACCAGGTTGTGATTGTTACAACTCCATTTTATGCCCATAGAATATACACCTGCTGCAGTCACACCTGCAGATAGAAGGAAATCTTCATCTGCATATATATTGAGGAGTAAAAGCAGTTGTTCCATGTTGTGGTAGTTTTAATAGCAGTTTTATTATGCGGTTAAAGTTTGTACCAAACTCTTTTTCAAAAAGTAGACTAAATAGAGGGGTATGCAGTCTATTTTATTTTAAAAAGAGTTCAATACGAACTTAAAATGGGCAATTTAGCTACTATTGAATACTACCAAAGTATGGTACCACTACTTTTCGAGCAGCAGCATCATCAACCAGAAACGTCCATCACCTTTTTCTCCTCAAAACATTAAATTTGCATAAATACAACAATTTGATATACACTCCTCTATATATTGGTTTCATATTCCACATGCCCTACATAAATTGAACTCATCCATACAGACTGCTAATTTCATACCCAAACGAAATTGTATTTAAAGAAAAATATGTACAACAAATTTTATTGCATAATTAATGACACAAAAAACAATTTTGTGTGATTATTCAATACATTTTGACTCTGTTTTGGAAACTAGACCACTCAAGGAATGTATTTAGATGTGTAGTGAGCACCTTGAACCCCAGGTGCATCACATGAGTTTATAAAGTTGAGCCGTGAAAATAATAAAATCACATTTTCTCCACAAAAATGTTATTTTAGCCCCAAATTTTGCATTTTCATAAGGGTAAAAGGAGAAATTGTAACACCCAATTTGTAGTGCAATTTCTCCTGAGTACGCCTATACCCCATAGAGGGAGAAAACTACTGTTTGGGCGCACAGCAAGGCTTGGAAGGAGAGCAGCGTCATTTGACTTTTTGAATGTAAAATTTCCTGGAATCATTAGTGGACATCATGCCCCATTTGGAGAGCTCCTGATGTGCCAAAACAGTGGAAACACCCCACAAATAACCCCATTATGGAAACTATACTACTCAAGGAATGTGTTTAGATGTGTGGTGTGCACTTTGAACCCCCCAGGTGCTTCAGAAAAGTTTATAACATTGAGCCGAGAAAGTAAAATCACATTTTCCCCACAAAAATGTTATTTTAGCTCCAAATTTTGAATTTTTATAAGGAAAACAGGAGAAATTGCACCATACAATTTGTTGTGCAAATTCTCCTGAGTGCGCCAATATGCCATATGTGGAGGAATACTACTTTTGAGGCACAGTGCAAAGCTCAGAAGGGAAGAGGCGACATATTATAGTTCAGATTTTGCTGAAATGGTTTTAGGGTGACATGTCACATTGGCAGAGCCCCTAATGTGCCAGAACAACAGAAACCCCCTTTATGTGAACTCATTTTACAAACTGCACTCCCTAATTAATTCATCTAGGGGTGTAGTGATCATATTGACACCACATGTGCCTCACAGAGTTTGATACCATTGAGGGGTGAAGAAAGAATAGTTACATTTCTTGCACTAAAATGCTGTTTTAGTCCCAAGTTTTTCATTTATCTAAGAGCTAAAAGGAATTTTTTTTTCAACAAACTGAGATCCAGTGCAAAGCTCAGAAGGCAAGGAGTGCCAGATTTTACTGTTATGGTTTGAAGGTGCCATGACCCACTGGAAGAGCCTATGAGGTGCCAGAACAGCAGACCCCCCATAAGTGACCCCATTTTACAAACTACACCTCTCAATTAATTCATCTAGGGGTGCAGTAATCGTATTGACACCACGGATGTGTCACAGAATTTTATATCATTTGGCAGTGAAGAAAAAATAACTACACTTTTACCACCAAAATTTTGTTTTAGCCCCAGATTTTACATTTTCACAAGAAGTGGGTAAAAATGGCATCATAATTTGTCCCACAATTTCTACTGAACATGGCAATAGCCCATAAGTTACTTTACAGTAATACTTAGCCATTCAGAGAGACTTGGGGGGGGAATAAAGTGCTATTATCTTCCTCAAGCACAGATTTTCCTAGAATAGTTTGTGGACTCCATATACAGAGCCCCTAAGTGCTAAAAGAGCAGAATTCACCCTCAAGTGACCTCATTTTGGAAATTATACCCCTTTGGGATTTTATCTACAGGTATAGTACCGATTTTCACTCCATGGGTATTTTTCAGAAACAAGTAGCAATGAATGTTGCAAACTGCTTTGTAGTGAGCAGTACGCTGTAGTGACCAGTTTGTTGCAGCCACTAGTAGGTTATGCCCAGCCAAACATGTGGATGCTATATGTGGTTAAGGTACACTGTGGGGATCAGAAGGGAATGGGCATTTGGATTTGGGAGCGGAGAATTTGCTGAATTTCTTTTTGAGGGTGAGGAGCCATTTTGCTTTTCCAGAGCCTTTGTACTACCAGTAACATGGAAGCCCCCTATATTTCTGTTAACAGATGACAGACCTGAGTGGATTGAGTTGAAGCTTTTATTGAGAACATTTTACATAATGTTTGGGATCATATTTATCTGGTGCTCTACGCTGAGCACTTACTTTGGGGTTTCCATCTAAATCTCTGAGTGACGTGATTCAGATGTAACCCCCAAGGGATCCATTCACTATAATGAGGCAGCAGAGTTATTCTGGACTCCATCTGGCCTCTGTTCAGCAGTATCCTTTTCAGAAGTGCAAAAAACTGTGCACTTTTCTGCAATCCTAAAAAAGACAGACACCGCTGGATCACAGGTCCTATGATGTCTACAGTTCCTCCTTCTGCCTCATTATAGGGAATTCTTCTGACAGGGGTTCACATATTTCAGAGATTTACATGGAAACTCTGAGGTAAGCGCTGAATGCAGGATAAATGTGTGGAGAGCCTTACTGCAATCTTTGGGAGGCAGATTGAACAAATCAACAGCAGATGATTTTTTTTATGCTGTTCCTCGTGTAGTATAAGTGATATGGCGACTGTATTCTTCCAGTCAGTGCGATTACAGTGATATCAGATTTCTATCATTTTTTTAGGTTTGGCTGCTGTCACGCACTAAAAGATGCTTTGTATTGCAAAAACTAGTTTTTGCATCAACATATTTTGAGGGCTATAATTTTTCCATATTTTGGCTGACAGTCACGTGACAGATTGTTTTTTTGCGGGACGAGTTGCCATTTTTATCCGTACTATTTTCAGACACATGACATTTTTTGATCGCTTTCTATTCTGATTTTTGGGAGGCAGAATTAATAAAAAACAGCAATTCAGGATTTTTTTTAATGTATTTCTGTGTGTCATAAAATTGATAAGGTAGTTTTATTGTTCGGGCCAGTACAATTAAAGTAGTACCACAGTTATATAGTGTCTTTATGTTTGGGCACTTTTACACAATAAAAATCATTTATAGAAATAATAATTATTTTTGCATCGCTTTATTCTGAGAGTAATAACTTTTTATTTTTCTGCTGATGGAGCAGTATAATGGTTTGTTTTTTGCGGGACAAGATGACTTTTTCAGTGGTACCATGTTTATATTTGTCTTTTTGATCGCGTTTTATTGCACTTTTTGTTCTACAATATGGTGATAAAGCATTGTTTTTTGCCTTATATTTTATTTAATTTTTTAGGGTGTTCACTAAAGGGGTTAGGCTAGTTTCACACTAGCGTATTTTCCATGCAGCGCACGGCACCGCTAAGCCCCGCCCCTGCCGGCTCCCTGCCCGCCCCATCCGGTCATCGCCACCTACTATCGCACACGGCCGCATGCGATCTGCGCACCCTATCTTTAGCATAGGGTGCACAGACCATGCGCTGGCCGTGCGCTAGTAGGATTTTAGCGTGCGCTGCGCACTTTTGAAGGTTAAAAGCAATCATCTTAGCTATCTCACACATAAATTTGACTTGCAACTATTTTGCATATAACTCAGATTGCAGATTCTTGTCATGTCATATTCATGAGCTATTGTTGGGTTGTGACAATCACAACCTTTTCAAGTGAGCAACTCCATAATTCCCTTCTCGTCTGCACCATTAAATATCACCCAATGTGCGTTTCTCTCACCCCCTTATTTCATTCTAAAAATTAAACAGAATTAGTAAATCTGCCCAATTACTTTTACCCATAGAGTTCGTTCAATAGGGTTAGGGTTAGAGTTATGGTTCACTGTTCATTTCCTGGTTGTACAGATTTGGAAAATAGTCTGAAGCCACACATATATATATTAGAATTGATGTTGTTTAGGTGAAATCCATCTCAGTCATATCTCCCAAACACAGAAGCACTCACTTGGCTGAGCACTCTTGTGTTCTTTATGAAAGAGCCACTGAATCATAGAATTATAGAATCATAGAATGGTAGAGTTGGAAGGGACCTCCTGGGTCATCTGGTCCAAGCCCCTGCTCAAAGCAGGATTCACTAAATCATCCCAGACAGATGTCTGTCCAGCCTCTGTTTGAAGACTTCCATGGAAGGAGAACTCACTATCTCTCATGGCAGCCTGTTCCACTCATTGATCACTCTAACTGTCAAAAAGTTTTTTCTAATATCTAATCTGTCTCCTCCAATTCAGATTCATCCCATTGCTTCTATAGTCTTTCCTTGTGCAAATGAGAATATTATCCTTCTACAGTGTGACAGCCCTTGAAGTATTTGTAGACAGCTATTATTAGCTATTATTCTTATTTGCAACCTAAACATACCCAAATCCTGTAACCGTTCCTCATTGGAGATGGTTTGCAGACCGGTCACCATTCTGGTTGCTCTTCTCTGAACTTGCTCCAGTTAGTTGATGTCTTTTTTAAAATGTGGCGCCCAAAACTGGTCACAGTATTCCAGATGACCAATGAGGAGAAGAGGACAATTTTGACTTCACGTGATCTAGATTGTATGCTTCTGTTAATACAGCCCAGAATTGCATTTGCCCTTTTTGCTGCTGTATCACACTGTTGATTCATGTTCAGTTTATGATCTATTATAGTATACCCAAGTGTTTTTCACATGTGCTGTTGCTTAGCCCTATTCCTCCCATTATGTATATGCTTTTTTCATTTTTATTGCCCAGATGTAGTACTTTGCATTTTTCCCTGTTAAAAACCATTCTGTTAGTAACTGTCCACTGCTCCAGTTTATTTATATCTTTTTGAATCCTCTCTCTCTTCTCTAGTATTATTTATCCCTCCTAGCTTTGTGTCATCAGCAAATTTAATCAGTTTACCCCCAATTCCTTCATCTAAATCATTGATAAAGATGTTAAACAATACAGGGCCCAGGACAGAACTCTGTGGTACCCCACTTGAGACATTCTTCCAACTGGATGTGCAGCCATTTACGACCACTCTTTGGCTCCGATCACTAAGCCAGTTATGATTCCACCTAACAGTTGCATTGTCCATTCAATACTTAGTCATTTTTTCAATAAGGATGGTGTGAAAAACTTTGTCAAATGCTTTGCTGAAGTCAAGATATACTATATCTACAGCATTTCCCTGATCCACCCATTCAGTGATTCTGTCATAGAAGGAAATTAAGTTAGTCTGACATGACTTATTAGTTACAAACCCATGCTGACTCTGGTTAATCACTTCTTATCCAGGTACTTACATACATGTTGTTTAATAATTTGTTCAAAGATCTTTCCTGGTATAGAAGTCAGACTCACCGGCCTATAGTTGCCTGGGTCCACCTTCTTCCCCTTTTTGAAGATAGGAGCAACATTTCCTCTTCTCCTGTCTTCTGGGACTTCTCCTGTTCTCCAAGAATTTTCAAGATACACTGACGAGCAAAAGGGTAACAAGGTTTTGACTTGCAATTATTTAGCATGATTAATTACGCAGATTCTTGTCATATCACTGCATTGTTAATGTTTTGCTCCTAGTGGTGGAAAATAATTTTCTTCCTGAATACTAAAAAATACAACCTGTTCTCACATCCCCTAATAGCTCAGTGTATTATTAGGTTGAATCCCAAGTGAAGGGTCTTTGGTTCGAATCAAGGAGCAGCTTGAAGATGATTTCAGAAAAAAAGAGAAACCACATCATCCAGTTCATCACTAGCGGTCTCTTGGCAAAGAAAATTGCCAAACTGCATCATGGGAAGGCCATGACAGTTGGAAGAATTTGAGGTTCTTCCATCCATTCAGAAGCCAAAAGGTGAACATCCAGGCAAAATATTGGAGTCAACAAGTCAGCATTTCTGGCACGACAAACATGGCAGAGGAGGTGGCTCGTATACTCCATAATAGTGAGACGACTCACGTCAATATAACACCGTGTGACACACATTACACAAGTCTGGGATGGTGGTCTGAAAAAAGGGGAAGAAACCTCAACTTCAATGTTGTCATAAGAAGTGTTGGTTCGAGTTGACAAACAAGTATGAAAAGTGGACATTTAAAGATTTGATATGGAGCGATGACCTGAAAGTCAATAGACTAGGCTCTGATAGGTACAAATGGGTCTGAAAGAAACAAAAGCAAAGGGGGCTAATGGATTGAGAAATTAAAGGAAATGTCAAGTTTGGTGGAGGAAGCCTGATGATATAGGGTTGTTTCACAGCCAAAGGCATTGGATACTTGACCAGGATCAATGGTGGTCTCAATGCTGAGCTACATGTGAGCATCCTACATGATGAGTTACTTTGTACATTCAAGTACTATGGGTATGAAAAGAACGACATAGTGTTCCAACAGGACAACAACAAGAAGCATTGGTGAAGAAATGGTTCAATGACAATGAAGTAGAGGTTCTGGAATGGCCCACACAGTCCCTAGACCTCAATCCAATCTCACACATTTGTTGGTAGAAGTGCAGAACAAACTGTATACATACTCAAGTGAGTCGACCAGTACGTACCAACTTTGGGAACGTAGAGAAGAAACCTGAGATCAAATTTTACATGTTTTAATCTGATTGAGAACATGCCCAGAAGAATTCAGGCAGTGCTGAAAGCCAAAGGTGGATTTACAAAATACTAACAAAATAATAAAAATTAAAATTTAGATCTTTAGGAGAAAAACAGTAATAATGCAATGACATAGCAAGAACCTGCATAACTAATCATATGTTAAATAGCTGCAAGTCAAATTTAAGTATGAGATATCCAAGGTGATTGCCTATAAAATGATGGCAGTCTCAAGTTCAAAGCAGAAGTGGATAATGAGATATGGAGCATGAAAGTCAAAAGTTCAAAACATTGTTACCCTTTTGCTCTTCACTGTATTCTTCAACGGACTGCAAAGTCCTAAGCCCTGCCTAAACGCTGAATTCTGGCACTCTCCCTGCTCCCACAGTTCTCTCTAGGATAAATGCAGAATGCATCATATAGAAACAGAAAAAGAACAAGAAGAGCCATTAGAATGGCTGGTAGTATGATGGTTTAGCTTCAGCACCAGTATCAACACTATAGGACTCTGATTCACAGGCCTGGACAAGCAGTTTCTGCCTGCAATAAGAACTGTTCCTGAGCTGTGCAATGACATCATTGTGCCAAGTGTGGCGGTGCCTGTCCTTTTATAACCTCTGATGAGGTAATGTGGCCAGCCAATCAGAGCAATGTCACTACCAAGATGGCTATGGCATTACAGTGAAAGGCAAGCAATCCCTGCATGTTTATTGGCAATGTAACAGGCAACAAACATGCTAGGAGGGGATTCAAGCTTCAAATCCAAGCACCAATTAATGCTAGCTGAGTGCCGAGCATATCCAAGCATCCAGATACGCGAGTGATATTCAGGTATCACCCAGGACATTCGCTCATCCATAATAAATACCTATTAATATGAGATTACTAATCAACTTCATTTTCTATATATTCCTCTGATTTCACTAAAAACCTGGAAACAATCCCCTTCTGAGGAATTCGGCTAAAGTGGCAATATGTATGGACCTTCTCTCCTGACATTGACTTTTGGTTAGTGCTCATGAACTTGTAGCACTTATACACCTTTTCTTAAAATTTCCATCTTTCTGCTTCTTGTGGAGGGGAGTGCTCATTCTGCCATCCTGTTTCGCTTGATAATATATTGTTGATTTGTTAGCATTTATATAGTAAGGCTCTATGTAGGGATGTTTGAGTCAGTCGGGTTTGGCTGAACTTTATAAAAAAGCTTGGTTTAGGTAACGGAATAGTACCTGAACTCGATATCAAATCTGTCCCCATTCAAATGAATGGGAGGACCTGAAAAATAGGCGGTTCCCACACTGTCATCTGTGTGACAATGCGAGAAACAGTGGCTCTGAAAGGCGGTAATCTTACTGACGTTACTGCAAGTCACAGCGCTGCGGTTTCCACTCTATAGATAGAAGAAAAAAGTAGTATGCATAGACTGTTTGGGATCATCTATTGCTTTTATTATACAACATAGGAACACTTGAAGATAAAGCTAAAAACAGTGGTAATCAATATCAAATCCTGCCAAAAGAAACCCCTATAATGATCGAATAACAGTGGGGTATTTTTCTCTTAAAGAAAAATTCTTTAGAGGTTAGGGTGAATTTGGGTTCATCATTTAAGACAAATGGTAGTTAATAGTAATGAACTACCCCTATGGGTATCAATAAAGAGAATGTCACACATAAATGCAGACCTGCCCACTAGTCAAAATACCTTGGTACAGTGGGTACGGAAAGTATTCAAACCCCTTTAAATTTTTCACTCTTTGCTTCATTGCAGCCATTTGGTAAATTCAAAAAAGTTCATTTTTTTCTCATTAATGTACACTCTGCACCCCATCTTGACTGAAAAAAACATAAATGTAGAAATTTTTGCAAATTTATTAAAAAAGAAGAACTGAAATATCACGTCATAAGTATTCAGACCCTTTGCTCAGACACTCATATTTAAGTCACATGCTGTCCATTTCCTTGTGATCCTCCTTGAGATGGTTCTACTCCTTTATGGGAGTCCAGCTGTGTTTAATTAAACTGATAGAACTTTATTTGTAAAGGCACACACCTGTCTATATAAACCTTACAGCTCACTGTGCGTGTCGGACCAAATAAGAATCATGAGGTCAAAGGAACTGGCCAAGGAGCTCAGAGACAGAATTGTGGCAAGGCACAGATCTTGCCAAGGTTACAAAAGAATTTCTGGCATACTCAAGGTCCCTAAGAGCACAGTGATCTCCATAATCCTTAAATGGAAGAAGTTTGGGTCAACCAGAAGTCTTCCTAGACCTGGCCATCCAGCCAAATTGAGCAATCATGAGAGAAGAGCCTTGGTGAGAGAGCGGTAAAGAAGAACCCCAAGATCACTGTGGCTGAGCTCCACAAATGCAGTAAGGAGATGGGAGAAAGTTCCACAAAGTCAACTATCACTACAGTCCTTTCACCAGTCAGGCCTTTATGGCAGAGTAGCTTGACAGAAGTCTCTCCTCAGTGCAAGACATATGAAAGCCTGCATAGAGTTTGCTAAAAACACATGAAGGACTCCCAGACTATAGGAAATAAGATTCTCTGGTCAGATCAGACGAAGTTAGAACTTTTTGGTGATAATTCTAAGTGGCATGTGTGGAGAAAACCAGGCAGTGCTCATCACCTGCCCAATGCAATCCCAACAGTCAAACATGGTGGTGACAGAATCATGCTATGGGGGTGTTTTTCAGTTGCAGGGACAGGAAGACTTGTTACCATTGAAGGAAACATGATTGCGGCCAAGTACAGAGATATACTGGATGAAAACCTCTTCCAGAGTGCTCTGAACTTCAGACTTGGCCGAAGGTTCACCTTCCAACAAGACAATGACCTTAAGCACACAGCTAATATAGCAAAGGAGTGACCATTGTTGACTGGCCCAGCCAGAGCCCTGACCTAAACCTAACTGAGCATCACTGGAGAGACCTAAAAATGGCTGTCCACCAACATTCACCATCCAACCTGATGGAACTGGAGAGGATCTTCAAGGAAGAATGGCAGAGGATCCCCAAATCAAGCATCATTCCCAAGAAGACTCATGGCTGTACTTGCTCAAAAGGGTGCTTCTACTCAAAACTGAGCAAAGAGTCTGAATACTTATGACCATGTGATATTTCAGCTTTTCTTTTTTAATAAATTTGCAAAAATTTCTGCATTTGTTTTTTTCAGTCAAGATGGGGTGCAGAGTGTACAATAATGAGGAAAAAAAAATGAACTTTTTTAATTTGGCAAATGGCTGCAATGAAACAAAGAGTGAAAAATTTAAAGGGATCTGAATACTTTCCATAACCACTGTATGTAATCAGTTACAATTTATATATTTAATCACCCCATCATATGGGCATGTTGATTGCTCCACAGACTCTTTTTTCCAAGGTAAAGAAATGTTAGGGTGCAGGAATCACAAAAAAATAAGTAATATTGAACAATTGTGATTATAACAAAAAAGAAAAAAGATGGAAACATTGTCATAATAAGTAATATTGAATTGGAAAAAAAATCAATAAAGCAACATACTTTCTCTTCTGAGATCAAAAACATGGAAACTCATTAATTCAAAATAGAAATACAGAAGGCTTCCCTGTTACAAAAAGCGCGTTCTCGATCTCCTCCACCATTGTGCAGCGATGTGTGTTCTATTTAATGTAAATAATCAAATTTGCTGCACTGCTGTCATGTGATACATTAAAATGTCTGGATGCATCTGGAATGTTGCAACTAGAGGGATGTGTCATATCATATAAATGTTCCCTAATTCAAGTTTTAAGCTTCCTGGTAGTGAATCCAACATGTTTCAGACTGCACTATGTAAACTGGACAATATAAACCACATAATCAGAATTGCAATAAAAAGAAAACACTTTAATGTGGAATATTTGAACACCATCGGAATCTGAGAATGATTCTGTCATATTGTTAAATCTCAGAAGGGAAAGTTTGTTTTTTATTGAAAACAAAATTTCTATTTAAAGTTATCTATTTTGACAATCTTTCCTTCTTTCTTCCTTTCTTTTCTTTTTAATATTATAATTAGTGATGAGCGAGTATACTCGTTGCTTGGGTTTTCCCGAGCATGCTCTGGTGTCCTCCAAGTATTTTGGCGTGCTCGGAGATTTAGTTTGTGTCGCTACAGCTGCATGATTTGCAGCTGCTAGAAAGCCTGAATACATGTGAAAATCATGTTTGTTAGGAAATCCCCACATGTATTCAGGCTGTCAACGAGTATACTCGCTCATCACTAAATATCATCACAACTGTCCAATATAACTTATTTTTATTCTGTTATTTCTACGCCTTATCATTTCTTTACCTTTAAAAATGGGATGTGTGAAACTATTAACATGCCCATATGATGGGGCAGTTGAACATATAATTGTAACTCATTACACTAAGAACATTTGGCGCTCGAAACGCGTAGGTTTCAAAAAGGTCTCCTTTATTTATTTTTGAAATGTATATATCTTAAATGGATTAACAATAAAATCACGATTTTTTCTAAAATTGGGTCTAGAAGCTGGACCTTTTTTCCTTGAACGAGTAAAGTATTGTGCTGTCTGAAAAGTTAAGCATCTGTATGAATTTGAAGGCCACCATTGCAGCCATTGTGGATCTCCTGTGCCACCAGCCGAGCTCCGTAGGAGACAGTAATTTTCCCTATATGCTGCAATGTGTAATACTACTGTGGTATTGCAGTGCATAGTATTAGCGTTGGTGGATTGCGCTAAATTAAAAAAAATTATACAGTGCATTTGCAACCCGGGGTCCACCGTGCAGAGATGATAAACTGCTGCTAGTGAACAATGATGGAAACTAAACAGTGAGTGATTGCTTAAACACACTGTATTAACGCCACACAGTGTGAACAAAACTCTGAGTAACAAGCTCCGTTACTTCACAGAGCGGTACTGAACAAAAGTATACTAAGAGCAATACCCTGTTAAACATCACAGGGATAAAGCATGTGAAACTTATATGACACTAGATATAATACCCTCTAGGCTAGGGGTTGGACTTGCCCTGTAACTAAACTCTGCTAACCGCACACATGAAGGAAACTGGTGCTAAGCCAAGAGTCTAATTGCCCCCACTGACGCTAACTGCCTGCCTATGAGTACAGTCCCAGAGCATAGACAGACTGACACAACCTGCAGACAGAATGGTAGAGTATACACAATCACACACCATAACATAGATGATACTAGCGCACCGACGTGCACCTCTGAGAGCCTTTTATACACTAGCCTCCATCCCAAACACTCACACCCAGCCATCCATGACATCACCCGCAGGCCATTGCGGACCTGCCACATCACCAGAGCAGGTGACGTCCGACCATCAATGAGAAGACGCTACATCATGGACATGCTTAGCAAGGTGATCTCTGGACTTAGGCTCCAGAGCGCAGGACTGCACCGGCGTATCACTGGCTTTCATAGACTTAGCTGAAGAGCCAGCAGCAACCAAGCGTGTAGCACGAGCCTCAGCAAGACGCTGGAGCCGACGTCTGCGCTGAGCAGCAATCTGAGCAGCCAGACCAGAATGGGAGACCACAGAGGCAGACAAGGCTTGAAATCTATCCCAAGCAGCGGGAGGAGCCCGGCGCCTAATACATAGTATGAGCAATCACAGATTTAAACTCTCTAAGGGAACTAAAAAAAATGCTAAAAAATGTAAACATATTATAAATTATAATTACTCCCATCTCTCTCTCATTAAAAAAATGAAAGTAAACATATTTGGGATTGCTACATTCATCTAGTATATCAAAATGATCTAAATATAACATTAAATAATTTCCATACGGTAAATAGAAGAAAAATAAAAATGCCAAAATTGCATTTTTGGGTCACCTCACTTCTTTTAAAAAAGCAATAAAAATCAAACAAAAGATTGTATGTATCTCAAATTTAATAAAAAATAGCTCAATAAAAATCTCAGAACACCATGCAAAAACAAGCTCCATGGTGAGAAACGAAAAAATGATACGGGTCTCAAAAGACTTGATCACAATTTTTTTCTTTTAATTACAACTGTTTGGTATTGTGATAACTGTACCACCCTGAAAAAACGTGTTTACAGGTCATTTTTACCTTGCAAGGTATACTGTGAGAGCACAACCCCCAAAAAAATTACAAAATTGAGTTTCTTCACTGCAGATTTAAATTGCACTGCAGAAAGGGGTGCCATTTCAATTTTTACCTCATGCAACAAGAAAGTTGGAATAGGCTCTGGCAGCATGAATGGTCAATATTATGTACAAGCGGGTTCATCAGTTGTTGGAGAAAGTAACTGCACCAGCAATTTATACGGCTTCTATTGGAATATAGTCCTATATCCATAGAGCTGTAGTGGTGCAGTGAATAGTATCAGGTGCTCAACATCAAAGAGGTTGTCAATCATAACTGAAGAAAAAAGATTATGCGGCACTCACCAATTCAGTTTAACGTGGATGTCCTTTATTCCACATTCCAGTACATGGACAAAGATATGGTGTGCAGGTTACATAGGACTGCGGGGAGAGGCAGTCAGGACAACAGCCGCTTCACGTAACAACGCTTCAACGGGTCCAGGTGCATAATTACTAGGCGTTCACTCCTTTTTTAAATGCTAGCAAACCAGTGCATAGTGACAGAGTGATTTAAAAATATACATACATAGTAATTATCATTATTGCAGAGGAACACATTTTTTTAAGAGTAATATCGACAAATCTAATCTGTCTTTATAACCAATAGGGCTCTGCACATTGGTTTTCATGATACACCTTGCTTCATGCCTCAATAATAAATTATTATGGTTGCCTCCTTGGGGTGGATATTTAACCACTTCGTGGTCGGCAAACCTCAAGGTTTCTAAATTAGAATTGTGTTTGTCTTGCATGTGTTTAATTAGTGTTAATGACCCTTTACCTGAAGTGATGGAGCGGTAATGCTCGCGAAATCTCATTTTTAAGAGTCTGTTCGTGTTGTCTATATAGTAATAATCACATGGAGAAAAAATTTAAAATTTGAAATTGACTTTAGGATTGTGATTATCCAACCAGTTGTTAGTAACAGATAGTACTCTTTTATGGACTAAAATATCTTCTATATTGTGGTTTCTCCTGTAAGAAAAAATTGTTTTCTGTAGATTTAGTTTTTGTAAATCTTTATCATTATTGGCTACATGCCAGTTTTTTTGAATAGCAGAATGGATTGCGTTATCCATTGGACTGTCTAAAATTAAATATAAAATTGTTGTGTTTTTTGGGTAGCCTGATAATTATTAATATTGTCTTCTTTATTTTTCTTTTTGAATAATTGAGTAATTGTATTTGTGAAGTTTTAGAAACTTTTTTGCATGCCTCTTCAAAAATATGAGGGGGGATACCCTCTTTGTAGGAAACAATTTTTAGTTCTTTAATTTGCTCCTGGTGTTTTCATTATTATTGATTTTTCGTATGCCTAACATTTGACTGTAAGGTAATCCTCGTTTAGTATGAGTGGGATGTGCACTTTTATAGTGCAAGAGCATATTAGTTGAAGTTTGCTTTTGATATGTCTTAGGAATAATGCGTCCGTCATTAATTTGTACTTTCGCATCAAAAAAGTCGATAGTCTCCACCAAAATTTGAAGTAAATTTCATGTTTTCTGTAATAGTTGTATTTAGGTATGAAACAAATTCTTCAAATTGATCCTTGGTGCCAGTGTGGTGCCCCTGAGGCTCAGTCGCCACAGAGGTACTGCACCTTCTCCTAAGGTGTAGTGCCCCACCACCTAGGTAAGTTGGGAACTCCTTTCCACACTCCAACACTCACATCCCACACAACAGGGTAGTTCAGCACAATCACATTGAGGGTTCTTTCTCCTCCTAGACATTAGGAGTGCCTCTGGTGGTTCCCTGCTTGGAACACTGGGTGTGCTGGGAGGTGGGTGGAGTTGAGATCCATATAAAAGGTTGGGAAGGTTTATAATTAGGGGGTTCAGTCTGACAGAAGGTCAGCGAGGAAGGAAGCCACTTGGGAGGAGTGGGGATCCCTGGAAGAAGGGATGGAGGAAGGAGTGCTGCAGCTGCCTCAGTGATCTGAGCCAGCTGGCACGGGAGAGGAACAGAAGGAGAAAGACGTAGAACTGCAACCTAAGCTTCCATAGGAAAGAGGAGTAGAGAGAACATAGAAGAGTTGTGGGTTGGAAGAGGAACCCTGCCTATAGGTTCTCAACACAAGGCCGGGGCCCGGTCCCCGAGGTTGCATGGACACTTATGGTTCTGCAGCAGACACCGGTGGAGTAGTTGGCTGTAAATGCACTACTCCCATCTAAGACTTGGGGTACAACAGCAACTAAATAGAGAGCCAGGACTCCAGAGAAGGGAGTCCCCGAGAGAGGCTACAGCTGTCTGCCATACAAGTAGAGTTGTTAGGAATATCTGACAGGAGGACCTCCAGAGTACCACGGTACTGGAGCTCTTCACACCTTAAGGTGCAATAGAGGAGTCGTTCAGGAGAGGTACATGTTGGCGGAGTGTTGGAGAGGAGAATCCTGACTTGCCCGGGAGGTTGATTGAGTCTCTGCCCTGGAGAACATGGCACGGAGGCAGGCACCAGTGTGTACCAGGGACTGTGAGTAAAGCTTTGGAATTGCAAGCCCTGGTGTCTTCCATTCATTTGTGCACTAACACCATCAGCATCGCTACATCTGGGTACCAGCATTCCTCACACCGCCTGCGCCTACTCTCATCTATTGCCATTACACTGCCCTGGGGTTACAGCTTCACCTGTGGGGAGCTACACCATCTATGCTGCAACACACCATCAGTCCCAGAGGATCTGCACACAGCGTTGGCTTAACATCTTGCTTGCCAAACACCACGAACTATCACATAAACTATATCACAAACCACCATTGATTTGGGCGCCCAGGGCCACGGACCAGGTCACCGCCGCTGTGACACCTTTCCCCCTGACACGGGCCCGGTACCGAGTACCCCACAACCCTGGGAGGGCGACCGACTAGCCCATAACATAAATATGTCATCCATATATCTTAAGTATGTACGGACATATTTAAGGTATGGGATATGGACATTAGAGATATATTTTTCCTCAACGTAGGCTAGGAAGAGATTGGCAAAAACTGCGGTCGTACTCATGGCTGTGCCCACTTGCTGTCAGGGACCATTTTTCAAAACATTTAAATGCATTGAGTGATAACATAATGTAAATTGTAACGCTTCTAATACAAATGAAAAAAAGGGAGAAAAGAGACACAGAATAATATGCACGCAACAGCAGAATGTCCATGTGAAAAAAGGCTTTTATTGACATACAATAGCCAGAGAGATCCAAGTGTACAATAAAAACAATTAAAAACCACATATAAACCTTCTTTTGTATACTGCATGTGTTCTCCACTTGCCCATTTTTGTTTCATTTGTGGTTTTTAATTGTTTTTATTGTACACTTTGATCTCTCTGGCTTTTGTATGTCAATAAAAGCCTTTTTTCACATGGACATTTTGCTGTTGCGTGCATGTTATTCTGTGTCTCTTTTCTCCCTTTTTTTCATTTGATCTACTTGGCACAGTGTTGCACCCAGTTATCATATTCATGTCATATTTTCCGTGGTGCCCACCTATATACATATATAGCTTCTAATACAAATACTATATATTCTGAGCTTTTATTTGTGCTCATAAGAATATTTTTTACAACGTCAATTCCTATATTTTGAGGGATTCTAGTATAGAGGCTTTCTAAGTCACTCATTGCTAATGCAAAATCCTCATGCCAGTCTGTTATGAATGAGTCACCGAGGAGGAAAAAACCTAAATAAGCTAAGCCCAAGAAAAACCAGAGAGGTTGGTAACTATGCAGATTGCAGATCCCTGATCCTAACCACACAACTAGCAGCAGCCGTGGAGCGTACATACGATGAACCTAGACATCTCGTCATGGCCGGAGGACTAAATAAGCCTAAAGCAAGAAAAGGGGAAAACTAACTGCTCCAGAGCAGCCCCCAAAGGAATAGACAGTCCCCACACATGTATTGACGGTGAAACAAGATGCAAACACAGGCAGGAAAATAGGCTGAGCAAACGATGGGGCCCAAACTAACTAGAAAGGATAGGAAAGGAAAGACACTGTCTGCAATCTGCCAAAAACCCTACAAAAATAATGTCCAACACTTCTGATAACATAATTAACCCTGAAGTCACTAGACTTCTCCCACTATATCAGCACTCTGAAATATTCTGAGACAGAGCAAAAAGAGGCCAATCTAATAAGGGACAAAAAGCAAATTGGCAAATACAGATAAATAAGAGTGGAAATTGAGCACAGCCCCAGCCGGGGCTGGCTGACCACACAAAAATCTGAATAGACCATCAAAATCAAGTGTGAACATTAACCGAAAAACATAGCTTTAGATGACTGGAACAGAGCTGAGAACCAAGACCTGACAACCAGAAGGAATCACCAGCATGGGGCGTCGGCTGTCTTAAATCCAATCTGAGATTCCTGAGATCCAATCGTCATCCTCATTATCAGGTGGCAGATCTCTACTGATTAAATCAGCCTCACTACCTTCTGTTACCACCAGAGGGAGCCTGGAAGGAGAACTCACAACCGGTAGACCAGAAAATGAACTCACAACAGTACCCCCCCCTTGAGGAAGGGTCACCGAACCCTCATCCACGCCACCAGGCCGATCAGGATGGGCCCGGTGAAAAGCACGAACCAATCTATTGGCATGAATATCAGAGGCAGAGACCCAAGAATTATCCTCCTGGCCATAACCCTTCCATTTGACCAAATACTGGAGTCTCCGTTTAACCAAACGAGAATCCAATATTTTCTCTACCTCATATTCCACATTGCCTTCAACCAACACAGGGCCAGGAGGTGCTGCCATAGGAACCACTGGCTCAACAAACCTCTTCAACAGAGATTTGTGAAATACGTTATGGATCTTGAACGTAACTGGAAGAGCCAATCGAAAAGAAACAGGATTAAGAATCTCCAAAATATTATAAGGTCCAATAAATCTTGGCTTAAATTTTGGAGATGCAACCTTCATAGGAATATTCTTAGATGACAACCAAACCATATCACCCACTTTAAACCGGTGACCAATGGTCCTATGCCGGTTGGAAAATCGCTGGGCCTTTTCCTGAGAGAGTGACAACTTATCCACCACTTGGTCCCATATCTGCTGCATTCTCTCAACCACAGTGTCCACACCAGGGCAGGATGAAGATTCCACTTGCCCTGAAGAGAATCGGGGATGAAACCCAAAATTACAGAAAAAGGGTAACATCAAAGTGGCCGAACTAGCTCTCTTGTTCAGCGCGAATTCGGCCAAGGGCAAAAATGAGACCCAATCATCCTGGTCAGCAGATATAAAACATCTTAAATAAGACTCCAAGGTCTGGTTTGTTCTCTGTCTGTCCATTGGTCTGGGGATGAAATGCGGAGGAGAAGGATAACTGAATTCCCAGATTGGAACAAAAGGCTTTCCAGAATCTGGAAACAAACTGGACTCCTCTGTCGGACACAATGCTCTCAGGAATCCCATGTAACCGATCTACCTGTTGTAAAAACAAGGGCACCAACTCAGCGGAAGATGGCAACTTTGGGAGTGGTACAAGATGGACCATCTTCGAAAATCTATCACAAATCACCCAGATAACAGTCATTCTCTGAGAGACAGGAAGATCAGAAATAAAATCCATTAAGATATGGGTCCATGGCCTCTTGGGCACCGGCAGAGGCACCAGCAACCCACTAGAACGATAACAGGGTGTAGACCGAGAGCAAGTCCCACAGGACTGTACAAAATTCTTGACATCATGAGATAAGGCAGGCCACCAAAAAGACCGACTCACCAAATCTCTGGTACCAAAAATACCTGGATGACCAGCCAATGCGGAGCAATGAATTTCAGACATCACTCTCTTTCTCCACTGGTCAGCAACATACAATTTTCCCATAGGGCAACGCTCAGGTTTATCCTCCTGAAATTCCTCCAGGGCGCGTCTCAAATCGGGCGAAATGGCAGAAAGAACTACCCCCTCACCTAGGATGGTAGTAGGCTCGGTCACATTAAGAGAATTGGCAAAGAAACTCCTAGAAAGGGCGTCTGCCTTAACATTCTTAGTGCCCGGAAGAAAAGAGACCACAAAATTAAAACGCGTGAAAAACAAGGACCATCTAGCCTGTCTACGATTCAAGCATTTGGCCGCCTCCAGATAAATCAAATTCTTGTGATCGGTGAGGACCACAACTTGATGTCTAGCTCCCTCCAACCAATGTCTCCACTCCTCAAATGCCCATTTCATGGCCAACAATTCCCGATTCCCCACGTCATAATTGCGTTCAGATGGGGAGAACTTTCGAGAAAAGAAGGCACAGGGATTAATCTTAGAAGTCGCAGGGTCTTTTTGGGACAAAACAGCTCCTGCACCAATCTCAGAAGCATCTACCTCCACCTGAAATGGAAGTGAGACATCAGGTTGCCGTAAAACTGGAGCTGAAGTAAATCTATGCTTAAGCTCCTGAAATGCTGAGACAGCCTCAGGAGACCAATTCAGCACATCAGCGCCCTTCTTGGTCAGATCAGTCAGTGGTTTGACAATACCAGAAAAATTACCTATAAATTTACGATAGAAATTAGCAAAACCCAAAAACTTCTGGAGGGCCTTCAAAGAAGTAGGCTGAACCCAATCATAAATGGCCTGTACCTTGGCCGGGTCCATTTCAATAGTTGATGGATACAAGATAAATCCCAAAAATGAAATCCTCTGTACACCAAAGAGGCATTTCGATCCCTTAACAAACAGGGAATTCTCCCTCAAAATCCGGAACACAGTCCGGACGTGTTCCACATGAGAATCCCGATCACTAGAAAAGATCAAAATATCATCCAGATAGATGATCAAAAACTTATCCACAAAGTCACAGAAAATATCATTCATAAAAGACTGGAAGACAGAAGGGGCATTAGTGAGCCCAAAAGACATCACCAGGTACTCAAAATGTCTCTCCGGAGAATTAAACGCCGTCTTCCATTCATCCCCGTGCTTGATGCGAATAAGATTATACGCCCTCCTGAGGTCAAGCTTAGTAAACCAGCAGGCACTCTTAACTCTGGAGAATAAATCAGACATCAGAGGTAACGGATACTGATATTTAACCGTCATCTTGTTAAGGGAACGATAATCAATACACGGTCTTAATGAACCATCTTTCTTGGCCACAAAAAAAAACCCAGCACCTAAAGGTGACGAGGAAGGTCTAATATGACCCTTCTCCAACGACTCCTTTATATAGGATCGCAAAGCATCATGTTCGGGTACTGATAAGTTGAAAATCCGACCCTTGGAAAATTTACACCCAGGCATCAACTCAATTGCACAGTCATAACTCCTATGAGGAGGCAAAGACGCAGACTTACTCTCACTAAATACATCAGAAAAATCGGCCAGATAATTAGGAATATCATGAGACTGAGGAGAGGTGGAGAAAACAGGAGCGTCCCTAAGAACACACTGACAACCCCAACTCACCAGAGACCCAGATTTCCAATCCAAAACCTGATTATGAATTTGCAACCAGGGAAAACCCAGAACAATAGTATCATGCAAATTATGCAGCACCAAAAATGTACAATTTTCTTGGTGGTCTGGGGGAACTCGCATTTTCACCTTGGTCCAAAATTGAGGTTTATTCTCCGCCAAAGGAGTAGCATCAATACCCCTCAAAGGAATAGGCATCCGCAGAGGCGTCATGGAAAAACCACAACGTTTAGCAAAGTCGAAATACATCAGATTCAACGCTGCTCCTGAATCCACAAAAGCCTTAGTGTAAAACGTGGATAAGGAGCAGATCAAAGTAATTGCCAAAAGGAACTTAGGTTGTACACTGCCCACAGCAAATGTGTGTGCAAAACGTCTCTCTCGTTTAGGGCAGACAGAAATAGTATGAGAGGCGTCTCCACAGAAAAAACACAGCTTATTACGCCTTCTAAACTCCTGACGTTGCGCCCTAGACAAAACCCCATCACATTGCATAGGTTCAGACGTTTGTTCAAAAGGTGGCAGCGCCTCCCGTGTAGTTTTACGTTCACGTAAACGCCGATCAACTTGAATTGCTAATGACATAGAATCATCCAGACCAGAGGGAACAGGAAATCCCACCATAACATCTTTTACGGTCTCTGATAAACCCTTCCGAAAGAGAGCTGCCAATGCACTATCATTCCATGTAGTAAGGACCGCCCACTTTTGGAATTTTTGACAGTATAACTCTTCAGAATCCTGACCCTGGTTTAATGCCAACAGGGTTTTCTCAGCTTGATCAACAGCATTAGGTTCATCATACAACAACCCCAAGGCTTGAAAAAATGCATACACACTAGTCAGAATAGGATTTTCAAGTGTCAGAGAAAAAGCCCAATCCTGGGGATCGCCGCGCAGCAAGGAGAAGACAATTTTAACCTGCTGCACAGAGCTGCCCGATGAGTTAGGCTTCAAGGCCAGAAACAATTTACAATTATTCTTAAAATTCAGAAATTTAGACCGATCCCAAAAAACACATCAGGAGTAGGGATCTTAGGTTCAGCAGCATGTGACTGAATGAGGTAGGTGGAAATTCCCTGCACTTCAGCAGCAAGTTGCTCCACACGATCAGACAATTGCTTAATCTCCATTAGGAAAAAAAAATCCTCCTACGGCCCCAGAGAAAAAGAGGAATAAATACATTAAAAAAAATATTCTGACACTTTTTTTTTTCTCTTTTTTTTTTCCTTTTTTAACAACCTTTTCCTGCTTTTGAGTACCCTAGAATCTGCGGTATGCCTGGTGATTCTGTTATGAATGGGTCACCGAGGATGAAAAAAACTAAACAAGCTAAGCCCCAGAAAAACCAGAGAGGTTGGTAACTATGCAGATTGCAGATCCCTGATCCAAACCACACAACTAGCAGCAGCCATGGAGCGTACCTACAATGAACCTAGACGCCTCGTCACGGCCGGAGGACTAAATAAGCCTAAAGCAAGAAAAAGGGAAAACTAACTGCCCCAGAGCAGACCCCAAAGGAATAGACAGCCCCCACACATGTATTGACGGTGAAACAAGATGAAAACACAAGCACAGGCAGGAAAATAGGCTGAGCAAACAATGGGGCCCAAACTAACTAGAAAGGATAGGAAAGGAAAGACACTGTCTGCAATCTGCCAAAAACCCTACAAAAATAATGTCCAACACTTCTGATAACAAAATTAACCCTGAAGTCACTAGACTTCTCCCACTATATCAGCACTCTGAAATATTCTGAGACAGAGCAAAAAGAGGCCAATCTAATAAGGGACAAAAAGCAAATTGGCAAATACAGATAAATAAGAGTGGAAATACAGCACAGCCCCAGCCGGGGCTGGCTGACCACACAGAAAACTGAATAGACCAACAAAATCAAGTGTGAACATTAACAGAAAAACTTAGCTTTAGATGACTGGAACAGAGCTGAGAATCAAGACCTGACAAGCAGAAGGAATCACCAGCACCAGAATAGGGCGTCGGCTGTCTTAAATCCAATCTGAGATTCCTGAGGTCCAATCATCATCCTTATTATCAGGTGGCAGATCGCTACTGATTAAATCAGCCTCACTACCTTCTGTTACCACCAGAGGGAGCCTGGAAGAACTCACAACTGGTAGACCAGAAAATGAACTCACAACACCAGTCTATGTGTCTTATAGCTTTAAGGAAGTCACCAGAGTCTTTTAAGTGAGATGGCACCTTTTCAAGGAGTGGTTTGAGTAACCAATCTAAATAACAGGAACATGGTTCTGTTAAAGAGCCAATGCCGGAGATTATAGGGTGGTCTGGTGGTGATCTTAATGACTTATGTATCTTGGGGATACTATACCAATATGGTTTCAGAGAATATTCCGGCTGTAGTTTTTCTGCTTTTCTTTTTGATAACATTCCATTTTCAACATATTTTCTTAATAAAGATCTTAACAAATTTTTACATTTTTATGTAGGATCTTTTGTTACAGGTATGTAAGTATTACCATAATTTAGATGTTTTAACCCCTTAACCCCATTCCGACATCGGGCGTAATGGTACGCTGATGTAGGACACTCTCCCTTTGATGCGGGCTCCGGCGGTGAGCCCACATCTTTCCCGGCACATGTCAGCTGTTTTTAACAGCTAACATGTGCACAGAACAGCCATGGGTAACAGTGTCATTTAACATGCCATTTCGGCAATCACGCCGGAAATCCGCCCATCGGTGACCCCCATCACATGATCGCGGGTCACGATGGGTCGGCATGACAACCAGAGGTCTCCTGGAGACCTCTATGGTTGTCACTACTGCATTGCTATGAGCACCGCCCAGTGGTCAGCACTCCTAGCAAGTGAGGTTTTCTGCTACATACAGATGATCTGATCTTCGCCTGTATGTAGCAGAGCCGATCGGGTTATGGCAGTTTCTAGGCTTCCATGAAGACTATTGAAGCATGCCAAAAGTGAAAAAAAAGTTTTAAAAATATAAAAAAAATAAAAGTTCAAATCATCCCTCTTTCGCCCCATTCAAAATATAACAATAAAAAAATTAAACATACACATATTTGGTATCGCCGCGTTCAGAATCGCCTGATCTATCAATAAAAAAAGGATCAACCTAATCGCTAAACGGCGTAGCGAAAAAAAGTCATAATTCCAGAATTACATTTTTTTGGTCACTGCGACATTGCAATAAAATGCAATAACTGGATATCAAAAGATTGCATCTGCACCAAAATGAAATAATTAAAAACGTCAGGTCGGTGCTCAAAAAAAAAGCCCTCACACAGCCCGAGATCACAACATGACTAAATCTTGAAATAGATCTATAGATAGATCTATGCCTGGTGATATTGGGGGCATTTGCATTGAAGGAACTCCACCTGTAAAAGGTGTATATTCAGGTGAGGTATTTGTTATAGGTGTAGTCTGAGATGAAGAGGTACGAGTTAAGCTTTGCAGTGTCGCCGTATCATGTAAATCTATTTTGCCATTTGTATCAATACCAAAGTCTAAAGGTCCCAAGGAAGTGCCAATTTCACCCTAGGGACATATTTGAGGATTAGCAATTTTCTCATTAATAAATGCTTTGCACAAGTGCATTTTTGTTACTGGCTTAAACAGATCTATTTTAAAGTTCATTAGGTCAAAGGTTTCTGGCAAACAAAAATGAAGTCCTTTGAAGAGCACTGCTAGAAGGTCTTGCGTTAACTGTCTGTTTGTTAAGTTCGCTACGTCTTTTCCAAAATTGTTGTTCGTTACTTCCTCCACAAGACTTGTTTCTGGTTTGTACTGATTCCAGGGTTTTTCTCCCATACTCTAGAAAAGAAGAATAAAGAAGACAATATTAATATTTATCAGGCTGCAAAAAAAGGGTCAATTTATATTTAATTTTAGGCACAGTTCAATGGATAATGTAATCCTTTCTGTGAGTCGAAAAAATTGGCATGATAAATAAATGATAAATAATGATAAAGATTTACAAATACTAAATCTACAAAAAACATTTTTTCTTACAGAAAAAACCCTATCACAGTGATCAAAATGGAAAAAGACTTAGGCATCTTAGTCAATAAGAAGCTAAATTGGAGTGCCCAGTGTCAGGCAGCTGCCACCAAAGCAAATAGGGTCATGGGATGCATTAGAAGAGGTCTGGGGACACGAGATGAAAATATAATTCTTCCTCTGTACAAATCACTCGTCAGACCACACTTGGAGTATTGTGTGCAATTTTGGACGCCGGTGCTCAAGAAAGACATTACTGAACTTGAAAGGGTTCAAAGGCGGGCTACTAAAATGATAAATGGAGTTGGTTCACTACAATACCCACAAAGGTTATCAAAATTAGGTCTATTTACTCTAGAAAAGAGAAGACTTAGGGGAGACTTAATATATATATGTACAAGTATATCAGAGGGCAATACAGAGATCTCTCCAATGAACTGTTTGTACCAAGGACTGTGACAAGAACAAGGGGGCATTCTCTTCATTTGGAGGAAATACAATTTCTGCACCAACATAGAAGAGGGTTCTTCACGGTAAGAGCAGTGAGGCTCTGGAATTCTCTTCCTGAGGAAGTGGTGATGGCAAACTCACTGAATGAATTTAAGAAAGGAATGGATGCTTTTCTTGTGAGTAACAGTATAAAAGGTTACGAATAACAGAATATTATAGGTAGATGGTTGACCCAGCTTAGGGGAAGGAATTTTTTTCCCTATGGAGAAAATTGGCTTCTACTCTGTGGGTTTTTTGCCTTCCCCAGGATCAACAATGCAGAACAGCTGCACTAAAAATAGGCTGAACTAGATGGACATAAGGTCTTCCTTCAGCCTTCAAAACTATGTTACTATGTTACTATGTAAAATAAAAAAAATAGTAAATCAAACCCCTCTTTATCACTCCCTTTGTTAGGTAAAAATAATAAAATAAAAAATGTATTTTTTTCCATTTTTCGGTTAGGGTTAAGGTTATTGTTGGGGTTATAGTTGTGGTTATAGCTAGGGTTAGGGTTGGGGCTAGGGTTAGGGTTATGGTTGGGGTTACAGTTGGGGTTATACCTAGGGTTAAGGTTGGGCTATGGTTAGGGTTGGGGTTAGGGTTAACATTGGGCTAGGGTTGGGGCTAAGGTTAGAGCTAGGGTTAGGGTTCGGCTAGAGTTAGGGTTGGGGTTAGGGTTAGGATTAGAGCTAGGGTTGGGGTAAGGGTTGTATTGGGTTAGGGTTTTGGTGTTGGGGTTAGGGCGGTGTTGGTTTAGGGTTGGGATTAGGGTTAGGGTATAAATTTAGATTCATTCTAAGGGGAACACGCATGTGAGGGGTCGCACGCATTCAGCAAAGAATCGCATTAGCTAAGCATCAAACAAAAACAGTTATTCCATGGCAGAATCTAACATGCATCTCTATTCTCTTCATACAGGTAATCATTTCATTCAACTCCTGCACTGATCCATCTTGCATGTGTTCACTCTATTCCATGTCAGCAAGCATTTTGTACTGATAATCATTTCAACTCCTGCACTAATCCATCTTGCATGTGTTCACTCTATTTCATGTCAGCAAGCATTTTGTACTGGTAATCATTTCATTCTGCTCCTTTGCTATAATTCATCTGTCACATTGTTGTCAGTACTTACCTGTTGTATATCCATGGGGGGATCACTGGAGATGTTATCATGGGAGAGGTGCTATAGCATAGAGATGTAATCAGGACTAGCGTTTTTGATCATCTATTCCAAACAAGATGTTTTGAGCAGCTGTTGCTAATTTATAACCAGCTACCACAATCCCCTTCTCTTGGCCCAGTAGTGTGGTGTATAAATTTCTAACAAAAGCAGTTATTCCATGGCAGTTAGTCAGGGCAGGAGTCAGGTAAATCACACTTTGAACTCCCTTTTATCCATGTGCTTTATTTCTATCCTCCTAAGTTCCCTTGCCATCCACATTCACCACCCCGTCCCTCCTCCATCACGACTTATATACATTAGCCCCTCTATACTTTCCTCTCCCATGTACAGCTCCCATGCACTCCTCACCTTCCTGAAAAACCTCAGCCCATCTTGCCCATACACATCACAGAAAAAAACTTCATACAATTCCAATAACTACTTGCTCTTTTTCTTCCTACTCCAACTGATTTCGGGTGATATCTCCCCCAACCCTGGTCCACCATCCCCCAATCTCAACCCCTACTCTACCTCTTATCGAAACCATACTAATCTTATTACTATTACTTGCAATCCCTCATCTCCCTCTTTCAATTATGCCCTCTGGAATCCACGGTCTGTATGTAGCAAGCTTCCTTTCTTTCACAATTACTTTCTGAACAACTCTCTGAATCTGTTGACCCTCAATGAAACCTGGATTCTGACACTGTCTGCCCTGCTGCCATTTCCCATGGTGGCTTACAATTCTCCCATTCCCCAAGACCCACAAACAGACTTGGTGGTGAAGTCGGCATACTCCTGTCCCCACAATGCATTTTCCAGGTCATCCCCCCAGATCCATCACTTTCATTCCCTTCTTTTGATGTCCACACCATCACGCTCTTCCATCCCCTCTCCCTCAGAGTAGCGGTCATATACCGGCCCCAAGGCTCGCCCACCCACTTCCTTGACCACTTTTCAGCCTGGCTGCAGCACTTCATGTCCTCAGAACTCCCAACCCTTATCCTGGGAGACTTCAACATCCCCATTAACAGCCCCACTTCCACATCTGCATCCCAGTTTCTATCACTAACCACTTCTCTCGGCCTCTCACAGCTCTCAGCCTCTGAGACACACAAGGATGATAACACCCTTGACCTGGTCTTGTCTGACTCTGTTCAATCTCCTACATAAATAACTGACCGCTTCCCCTCTCTGACCACAACATTCTCTCCTTCACGTTCACAAATCCTCGCCCACCCCAGCACACTCCTACCTACCAGACATTCAGAAATTTACAAGCCATTAGCCCTCATACACTTTCAGACTCCCTACACTCATCACTGTCCCCAATCTCCTCTTTTTCCTGTCCTGATCTGGCTGTTCATCACTACAATGACACTCTCAGAAGCACCCTTGACCAAGTAGCGGCCTTCACGCTGAGATCCTCCAAACACATAGTAAAACAGCCCTGGCTCACATCGCAAACTCGACTGCTCCAGCGATGCTCTAGGAGTGCTGAACGCTTATAGAGGAAAACCTGCACACCAGAAAACTTAATCCACTTCACATTTATGTTAAGAACCTATAACTCTGCCCTTCACCTCACCAAACAGACTTACCACCCTGATCTGCTCACTATCCAACAACCCCAACAAACTTTTTGACACCTTTCACGCCCTCCTCAGGCCAAAAGCACAAGCCCCTATCACAGACACTTGTGCTAATGACCTGGCCTCCCACTTTATAGAGAAAATAGATAACATCTATCAGGAAATCCACTCCCAACCACTAAGTGCTGTGACTCCCATCCCTCCCTGCATTTCCCCTGGCTCACACTCCACATTTGATCCCATCACAGAAGAAGTCTCCAGACTCCTCTCTTCTACTTGTCTGACTACATGCACAACCGACCCCATTCCCTCACATCTCCTCCAGTCGTCACAACTCACCTAACTACAATATTTAATATCTCCCTCTCCTCGGGCATTTTCCCATTCTCCTTCAAACACTCTATCTTTACTCCATTATTAAAGAAACCCGCTCTCGACCCATCCTGCAAAAACAACTACAGACCAGTCTCCAATCTCCCCTTCATTTCTAAACTCTTGGAGCGCCTAGTCTACTCCCACCTTTCCCGATACCTCTTCATTCACTCCCTCCTAGACCCTTCACAGTCCGGCTTCCGCTCCCTACATTCGACTGAAACTGCACTCATCAATGTTACCAATGACCTTCTGACAGCAAAATGTAACGGTAAACACTCCCTGCTCATTCTTCTCGACCTTTCTGCAGCTTTTGACTCTGTTGACCACTGTCTCCTACTCTCTATGCTCCAGTCACTAGGCATTAAGGACACTGCTCTCTCCTGATTCTCTTCCTATCTTTCTGACTGCTCCTTCAGTGTTTTGTTCACTGGCTCCACTTCATCTCCTCTTCCTCTCTCTGTCGGGGCACCTCAGGGCTCAGTCCTTGGCCCCCTTCTCTTCTCTCTCTACACGGTCCTAATTGGATGGACCATCAGCAGATTTGTCTTTCAGTACCATCTTTATGCTGATGACACACGTCTATACACGTCATCCCCTGACCTTACCCCCGCTGTACTACAGAACGCCAGTGACTGTCTGTCCGCAGTCTCCAACATCACGTCCGCCTTCTATCTGAAACTCAACCTCTCCGAAACTGAACTTCTTCTGCTCCCACTATCTACTAACCTCCCTAAACCTGACATTTCCCTCTCTATGGGTGGTACCATAATAACATCCCAGCAACAGGTGCGCTGTCTGGGTATTATGTTTGACACCAATCTGTCCTTCACATCCCATATACAATCTCTTGCCCACTCTTGCCGCTTACACCTAAAGAACATCTCTAGAATCTTCCCTTTTCTCACCATGGAAACAACAAAAACCCTTACTGTCACCTTGATCCACTCCCACTTGGACTACTGCAACGCTCTATTAATTAGTCTCCCCATTACTCGACTTTCCCCTCTCCAGTCCATACTTAATGCAGCAGCCAGAATCATCCATCTGGCTAATCGGTACTCGGACGCGTCCGCTCTTTGCCAATCATTACATTGGCTGCCCAATCATTATAGGATCCAATTCAAAGTACTTGTTCTCACCCACAAAGCTCTCCACAGTGCGGCACCTCCCTACACCTCCTCCCTCATTTCTGTCTATCGGCCTAACCAACCGGTGCGCTCTGCAAATGACTTTCTACTAACCTCTCCACTAATCCGTACCTCCCACTCCTGACTCTAAAGGTACTGTCACACTTAGCGATGCACCAGCAATCCCGACCAGCGATATGACGCAGTCAGGATCGCTGGTGCATCGCTAAGTGGTCGCTAGTGAGCTGCCACACAGGCAGATCTCACCAGCGACATCGCAGGGGTCGGGGGTCGCTACTTACCTGTCACACTAGGCGATCCTGACATCCTCCCGCCCGCGTCCACGCTCGTCTCTCCACAAGAAGCGCCACAGGAAGCTGACGACGAGAAACAGTCCTGGACGTTCTCGCGCGATCAGCGATAACCAGTGGGGGAGCAGGTCGTAGGTAAGTATCACATACAGCGATATCGCTAGCAATATCACTATAATGTCACAAGTTATAGCGATATAGCTAGCGATATCGCTAAGTGTGACAGTACCTTAAGACTTCTCCCGCACTACGCCAAACTTCTGGAAAGCTCTACCCCAAGATATTAGGACTATCCACAATTTGCATAGTTTTAGGTGCTCCCTCAAAACACTTTTGTTCAGAGCGGCCTATCACGTTCACGTGTAAGTGTGCGTGTGTAGCCCATTCACTATCCCCATCTATCCCCCACTCCCTCAAGATAGCTGGACGATCATTGTAAATACACACCTGTACTTTGTATCTACCCCACCTCATTGTAGATTGTGAGCTCTCACAAGCAGGGTTGTCTAATTTTGCTTTAATTATTGCATTGTTAGTATTGTTACTTATGACTTGTGTTTTGAACTGTTAAACTGTAAAGCGCTGCGGAATATGTTGGCGCTATATAAATAAAGATTACTATTATTATTTATTAGGGGTGTGTTGGAATTAGGGTTGGGGTTAGGGCTGTGATAAGGTTGGAGTTAGAATTTGGGGGTTTCCACTGCTAAGGTAAATCAGGGGGACTCCGAACGCGACATGGCGTCCGCCATTGATTCCAGCCAATTTTGCGTTCAAAAGTCAAACGGTGCTCCGTACCTTCTGAGCCCTGCTTTGCCCCCAAACAGTGGCTTTTCCCAACATACAGGGCACCAGCATGCTCAGGAAAAATTACACAACAAATTTTGTGGTCCATTTTCTCCTGATACCCTTGTGAAAATAAAAGTTTGGTTCCAAAATTAATTTTTTGTGAAAAAAGTAAAATGTTAATTTTTTCCTTCCATATTGCTTTAGTACTCATGATGAAGCACCTGAAGGATTAGTAAACTTCTTGAATGTGGTTTTGGGCACCTTGAGAGGTGAACTTTTTAGAATGGTGTCACTTTTGGGTATTTTCTGTCATATTGACCCCCCTCAAACTCCCTTCAAATGTGATGTGGTCCTTAACAAAATGGTTTTGTAAGTTTTGTTGGAAAATTTGTTTGCCAAATTTCCATTTTTTCATAAATAAGCACAAGTCATATTGAAGAAATTTTACCACTAACATGAAGTACAATATGTCACTAAAAAATCTCAGAATCAGTGGGATCCGTTGAAGCATTCCAGAGCTATAACTTCATAAACTGACAGTGGTCAAAATTGTAAAAATTGGCTTGGTCATTAAGTACCAAATTGGCTCTTTCACTAAGGGGTTAACTCCTAACTCTTGACTTTTTTTTTAAATTAATTTTATTTCATTTATTTGCATATATATTTTTTCTTCTCAGAAACAATATACAGTTCACATTCTATTAACACAGTGGGGAAAGAAAGTATTTAGTCAGCCACCAATTGTGCAAGTTCCCCCACTTAAAAAGATGAGAGAGGCCTGTAATTGACATCATAGTAGATAGACCACAACTATGAGAGTCAAAATGAGAAAACAATTCCAGAAAATCACCTTGTCTGATTTGACAAGATTTATTTAGCAAATTATGGTGGAAAATAAGTATTTGGTCACCTAAAACATGCAAGATTTCTGGCTCTCACAGACCTGTAACTTCTTCAAGAGGCTCCTCTGTCCTCCACTCATTACCTGTAGTAATGGCGCCTGTTTGAACTTGCTATCAGTATAAAAGACACCTGTCCACAATCTGACCCAGTAGGGTCAAAATGACCACAAGAACGGTGAGCAAAAATCCCAGAACCACACAGGCAACCTGCATAGAGCTGGGACCACAGTAACAAAGGTGATAGTCTCACATTTGAAGCAGAAGTGGATGGAGAGATATGGAGCCAGAGAATCAAAAGTTCACAACATTGTTACCCTTTTGCTCGTCAGTGTATGTCTGGTGGTTGTTATTCCAGGGAGACCAAAGGATCAGCAAAGCGAAATCAGAAATGTCAGATCCTTAACTGTGCTCAACCATCAATTGTCTATGGCTGCCATACACACTAGACTATTGTCCAAATTCATTGTTATTGGCGAGTATGGCCAATATTTATCTAATGTGTATGGGGAGGGGGCTTAAGACTGACCACGTGTTATGGTAGAGGACTGTGTTGGAGCAATTAATGCATATGCCTGTTTTGTAATGCTGCTTATACAGCATCATTGTACATCTAAAAAACATTACTACGTAGCAAAAACTCAGCTGATTTTTCACTTTGTATTCATTTGTGGAAAATCTGCTCAATTTTACAGTGCCAGAATATTATGTGAGATTTTAAGAACTATTGACAACATAAATTGACAAAATCTGCGGGTTTGCGATCTGCAGAATGGCAATTTATGCTATGGATGTGAAATGTGCGGCTGCCCACTGTTACGCTGGTGGGTGTGAACCCACTGCAACATTGGCCAGGACTTCCATGGAGGGGCATAGCTAAGCAGCTACCTGGGGTTCACTAGAGCCTCTAATTGCGAGGTTAGGCTTGAGCAGAAGGTAGATGCCAGGTACCAAAACAGGGTGGTCTCCGGTATTGCAGCAGCTGACCCCAAGGGTCACAGACACAAGTTTGGACTCAGTGTTCAAGACAGAACCAGAGACTGACACTGATTCACACAATACAGATTCTGGATCACTAGACAGGACAGACACTGATGCTGGTTCAGACTGTGTGTGTTTTGGAACTCCAGAGAGGATGCGCACTGATGCTGGTTCAGACTGTGCGTGTTTTGGAGCACCAGAGAGGATGGGCACTGATGCTGGTTCAGACTGTGCAGATTCTGGAACACTAGACAGAACAGACACTGATACTGGACTAGACGGATTCAAGAAGGCAGAACTGATTCAGGTTGAGAGCAACAGGACGGGTACGGGACCAGACAATGGACTTAGCAGCTTGCAGACAAACTAAACACTGATGTTGTTCAGACACCGCCCTACAGGGAAAGGTATCTCAAATACTTATTGCCTCCCAGCTATTGGTTTGAGACCAGGGGTGGATTAAGGGTAGCCAGGGCCCGGGGCAGTTCAGACTCTGTGGGCCCCCCTCGTCACGTGACGGGGGTCACGAATCGTAGAGCCACACTCTACATAGAGAATAATGGGGCCTCCAGCACCGACCTCCACCCGCAGAGCCGCACTCCACATAGAGAATAATGGGGCCTCCAGCACCGACCTCCACCCGCAGAGCCACACTCTACATAGAGAATAATGGGGCCTCCAGCACCGACCTCCACCCGCAGAGCCGCACTCCACATAGAGAATAATGGAGCCTCCAGCACCGACCTCCACCTGCAGAGCCCCACTCCACATAGAGAATAATGGAGCATCCAGCACCGACCTCCACCCGCAGAGCCACACTCCACATAGAGAATAATGGGGCCTCCAGCACCGACCTCCACCCGCACTCCACATAGAGAATAATGGAGCCTCCAGCACCGACCTCCACCCGCAGAGCCGCACTCCACATAGAGAATAATGGAGCCTCCAGCACCGACCTCCACCCGCAGAGCCGCACTCCACATAGAGAATAATGGGGCCTCCAGCACCGACCTCCACCCGCACTCCACATAGAGAATAATGGAGCCTCCGGCACCGACCTCCACCCGCAGAGCCGCACTCCACATAGAGAATAATGGGGCCTCCGGCACCGACCTCCACCCGCAGAGCCGCACTCCACATAGAGAATAATGGGGCCTCCAGCACCGACCTCCACCCGCACTCCACATAGAGAATAATGGGGCCTCCAGCACCGACCTCCACCCGCAGAGCCGCACTCCGCATAGAAAATAATGGAGCCTCCAGCACCGACCTCCACCCGCAGAGCCGCACTCCACATAGAGAATAATGGGGCCTCCAGCACCGACCTCCACCCGCAGAGCCGCACTCCACATAGAGAATAATGGAGCCTCCAGCACCGACCTCCACCCGCAGAGCCGCACTCCACATAGAGAATAATGGAGCCTCCGGTACCGACCTCCACCCGCAGAGCCGCACTCCGCATAGAGAATAATGGAGCCTCCAGCACCGACCTCCACCCGCAGAGCCGCACTCCACATAGAGAATAATGGAGCCTCCGGCACCGACCTCCACCCGCAGAGCCGCACTCCACATAGAGAATAATGGAGCCTCCAGCACCGACCTCCACCCGCAGAGCCACACTCCACATAGAGAATAATGGAGCCTCCAGCACCGACCTCCACCCGCACTCCACATACATGGCTGCTCTCAGTGCTGTGCGCACAGGACCTGTGATGAGGTCACAGGAGGGGAGGAGACAGGGGTCACATGATCGGGGGCCCTGACACCTTACCTCCTGTGATCTCATCACAAGCCTTTGCACGCTACCAGCAGCATCAGCGTTCACGCTACTTGTAGATGCTGCTGGTAGCAGAGCACATAATGCCGCCCCCACGGTCACTCACTTTTAGGTGGGGAGAAGATGGAGTGCCATTGCAGCAGCCAGCAGGAATGTGGTGGGGGCCCCCTTAGAAGCTCTTGTGGTGGGGGCCCCGGGGCTGAAGCCCCGCCTGCCCTGTCTATAATCCGGCCCTGCGCGGTGGCGGATTATAATGGGGCAATTTACTGGCCTGGGCTGTGGGCCCCTTAACCCCACTGGGCCCGGGGCAACTGCCCAAATTGACCTCATTATAATCCGCCACTGTTTGAGACACATCAGGAGTGCACAAGCTACCCCTTCATAAAGTGGGGAACTTGCACACACCTAAGAGCGCTGCTAGGAGACCTGCGTGGCATGAGTAGGCCCTGTAACATGGAAGCCGGAGCAGCGTACACAGCTGGGCAATCGAGGTGGTAAGCATGTCGGCGTCCCTGCCAGGAGGGAAAGCAACCTTGTAGACATGCCCACATTCTTTACAAAGAACTTCTCAGATGATGCGGAAAGGAGAATAAGGCCAGGGTCACACTGGCGAGGAATACGGGAGAGTGAGAGGCGCTAAAAGCACGCATTAGACACGGACCAATGATTCTCTATGGGGTCACTCGCACCAGGCGTATATTTCTCCGCCCGTAGTACGCCAATGCAAGTCTATGGGTGCGCAAAAAATACGGATTACACACGGAACACACGTGTGACCTGCGAGCAATACGCAGGTCTTTTGGCTGGTGAACAGGAAATGGGCCAATCCATCATCAGGAAGCCTAGACATGCAAATGAGCTCAAAAACCGCTCCAGACATCCAGGAAGTCAGCCTCCACGGAGTACAGCAGCAGCATGGCGTCCACATACATTAATGTAGAGCTCCTCATTGTGCTGGTGCAGGAGCGTCCAGAAATATGGGACCCACGCGACGCAAACTATGCGAACCGCACAAGAAAGGAGGCGTCATGGAGGCGCATCTGTCGCCAGATGTACCATGACTTTGGTGACAGACCACGTGATGAGCAGCATAAAATTCGTAAGTGCAACCATAAAAATATAATTAAACTTAGCGCGCGCTATAAAATGAATCTACAATCAGCACCCCCCCTCCTGTGCATGTACTTTTCTTAGCCTCACGAGGCCGTTACATTAGGATGTGACACGTGGCATCACACAGCCATAATTAGGGGTTAGGCCACAAGCTCCTCATCCTCCTAGCCAATAAAATTAGTTTCAGTGGAGCTAATGAGACCCTGGGTATCGGCCCAATTACATATGCCACCATGGGTAGAACGCACACCCCAGAAGGCCCCATGCCTAGACTACTGTTTGAAAATGTGACCTCTCAAATATGTGATTTTGACAATCTTTCCTGTCACATTGCAGTGGAAGATGTGATGAAATGGTGGAGAAGCATCCGGGACCAGTATCGCCGGGAACGCCAGCAGCGGTCCAGGAGTGGGGATACTGGCCATGTAAAGCGCAAATATATATACTATGACCGGCTGAACTTCCTCGCCCCAATTCTGGCTCTGAGACCGTAAGTACATACCTCACACCACATGACACAAAAACATTACACAAATACTTTACAGGGACAAAAATATTGATGTATTTTTGCCTCTGTTCTATTTCATAACAGAACTCAATCCAACCTTATGGATCGAGGAACGGCCTCAGAGGCAGAGCCCATTATAGATCCTGTAGGGGATGAGGTGGCTGGCCCATCTTCTCCCCCTACAAGAAGGATGGCTGAAGAGGAGGCATCACCAGAACACACAATGGCTGCCCTACACAACACACCACCAGGACGGTCTGCTGCTGCAACCTCACCCATCCTGGAAGAGCCGGGCAACTTGAGCAGCAGCCCAACTGCCCAGATCAGGCCCTCCCCACAGGCTGCTCTAGCATCACGGCGAATAAGAAGAAGGCGCCAGGTCACCATTCAAGAGAGCAGGACCAATGTGGACACAGGGGTGCTGAATTACTTGTCCAGAGTCACTACAGATGATGGTGAGGAGGCCTATGCACGTAGCCTCACCCTTTATCTCCGTGCCCTTACCCGTGAGGTCAGGCTCCGTATTAGGGGATGTATTCAGATCCTGCTTGATGCAAGCACCCCCCCCAATACCCCATATGAGGTGTTTGAATTTCTGGAGAGGTGGCAGCTCTCACCAAGAAATTTAATGCGCATGAGACCATCCACACAGATGCATGCTCAAGCAGGGTCTGAACAGCCCCTAATACGTAGGCCAACACCTCAAGCCCTTCCTCCCCCTACCCATCCTTCTATTCCGCAGCCCCAAATGTCTTCCTCAAGCCAACCCCACCAATATGGCCACTTGTACCCACCCAGTGTTGGAGGCTGGTCCCAACCTGGTTGGGGATGATCTGGCTATGTTAGTGGGTATGAGCCACGGGCCTACCATAGCCAACAAGAAGCCCCTCACCATCATCAGTACTCTGGCCAGTATCACCAACAGGCCCAGGAGGCTGGACAACTACAGCATCATGGGCAACAGTATGGCCCCACACAGGGCGATGTTGCCCACAATGTCCAGCAGCACCCACAGGCTGTTCCTCCACGTTCCCCTTCCCCTACATATGAGGATTTATGATTCAAAAGTTTGGAGATGTCCAGTGACATGTAACTGGTGCTTCTAATCTAGACAAAAAAACAGGTGTTCTCCTTCACCAACATTTAGAACATAATTTAACACTCACATTTTTAAACAATGTTTTCCAAACATATGAAACAATCCATCATGACAGGCAACGCTACCTCACGCCTTTCACACAGATATTAAATGTGTGTATAAAAGAGAATATTTAAATGCGCTATACTGTTACATGAAAGGATGAAAATACACTATTCACTTGCTAACGCATAGGAAAGGCGTGCTTGCCTTTAGTTAAGTAGTCAACTTTGTTGTTAGCAATCTCTTGTAAAACAATTTGAGGCGACCAGCATTCAGAATATCACGCTCTCTCTATGTCTTAACAAGTGAGATTCGTATTTTCATCCTTTCCAGTATAGCATGCTTAAATATTGTCTGTTCTACAGACAGGTAATATCTGTGTGAAAGATGTGAGGTAGCCTTGCCTGTCATGGTGGAATCTTTCTACGATTGGATAACATTATGAGGAAATGTGAGTGTTATCTTATTGACTTTATTTAGGTGATGGAGCTCACCCTTTGTTGCCTAATCAAGGTTAATGTAGGCATGCAGCAATGTTGTTATTGCATAATGTTTGTTGCAGTTTTTTTCTGTAATGTTAATGTTACACCAAGTTAAAGAAGGCACAAAGGGTCATTTTGGCCATTGCCAAATTTGTGTTATGGCAAAATTATGTTTGCCTTTAAGCAAAACAAAAAAAAAAGGCAAAACTAAAAATTTGTCTACTCTAGTTAACGTCTCTGTGTGATTTTTCACAATCCCTCACAACATACTAACAGACACCAACCAATGCAATGAAACAGTCATAGAATCATAAAGACTTGAGTAATATATATTTAGACACACTTTTAAAGAAACAAATTATAACATAGACACAGCATTCTCTTGCCAAGAAGTTGCCCCCTCAGGTGAGATAAAGTAATTCGTGAATATATCACGCACTTTGAGGCCAGAGAGCGGTCTACGTTGAGGGATGATAGGTGGTCTCACCCTGCGCACATTGTCCGGCCTACGCACAACACCATCAGAGGAGGAACAATCATGTATCCTGGTGAAGTTATGCAGAACAACACAGGCTTTGACAACTTCATTCACATTTTGCTCACTCAACTGAATGGCAGACTGGAGTACCCGCCATTTGGCACAAAGAATCCCAAAGGAACACTCCACCAGTCGCCTAGCACGTGATAGGCGCAAGTTAAAAATTCTGCGCCTGTGGTCAAGGTTGCGCCGGGGATATGGCCTCATGACATTGCGTGATAACTGAAAGGCCTCATCTGCCACAAGGACATAAGGGACTGATTGTTCGGGGGAGCCTGGTAGCTGGCGTGGTGGTGGTAGATCCAACTGGTTGGTGCGTAGCCGCCGACCCATTATGGAAGTATTGAAGACTCTAGAGTCTCCCGTCCTTCCATAGGCCCCAATGTCAACAATTATAAACTTGTATTGAGGGTCTACCAGAGCCAACAATACAACAGAAAAGTATTGTTTATAATTGAAGAATTGGGAGCCTGAGTTTGGCGGCTTACGCACCCTGATATGTTTGCCATCCAGGGCCCCAATACAATTTGGAAACTGGCAGTCCTTCTCAAAGTCCCTTAAAATCCTTAACCAGTCTTCCATCCTGGGCTCGGGTAGGACCACCTGATGGTGTCTTGTCCAGATTTGTGCACATGTAGACCTCACTATGCCTGAAATGGTTGACTTTCCAATGAGAAACTCATGGTGGAGGGCAGCATAAGACAGGCCAGTGGACAGGAAGCTGTAGAACAACATAAATAGTACAGTTTAGAATGGCTAAAGTAAAAAAAAATCAGTTACATGCCGACCAAACTTGGTAGGAAATGAGAGAGAAGAACACACACATATTTGGTGGCACAATGACTAAGTGATATGCAGGACATATTAGATGTAACATTCTGCTGTGTCAGGTGAAACATATTTTGAGTAAGATGAGGGTATTAAACTTTGTCCAAGAAGGCCAAAAAACATAAATTAACACACACATTATGAACATAGAGAATGTGGTTGTGTAGTACATACCGTATTGTGAGTAGAAGTCGCTCCTCTGCAGATATGGCTTTGCGCATCCTAGTGTCCTGAAAGGTGATCCCAGGGCGCACTGTCTCCAAGAGGCGATCAAATGTGGAAATGCTCATTCGACAGTACTGGTAAAATTTCTCCGGATGCTCCCGCAGAGACGAATAGAGGCGGTGAAAATGACCTCTTGTGAGTCGTTGCCTCAAAAGTGGATGTACCCACATGCGTCTCCTCCTCCGCGGATCCACTATCACAGGATATGGTTGCCCAAAGCGCCGTGACAAAAGCCAGGTAAAGAGAACCTGCTCAGTTGTATTGAATGTCAGACCCTCTGCCATGCTGCACAAAGAACACCAACACACCTCGTGAAAGCAAGGTGACAAATGTACAGAATGTAGGCAGCCACCTGTTTCTGAGTGTCTAAATAGGGTGTAGGCTAATTATTTAAATTGTTTGCAGGCCTCAAAACCGTTAAATGTCCATTTTGCAAGGCTGCGAGAAAATCTCGCCATACGGATTGCATACGGATTACATACGGATACACACATGCGCAAAATACGCGACCTCACCTTGCTTACGGATGACCTACGGACCACTATTTAGTGGTGATTCATCCGTATTACGCATGTAAAATACGGAGCGTATTTTGCGCAGGTTAGTGTGACTCCAGCCTAAATAGTGCTCACAAATTTTCCTTTCACAATAGACTTCTTTATACGAAAGACAAGACATTGTACATCTCACGTGTTGGAGAGGCCTCCCCAATACATACACACGTACAGTGTCTCATGAATAAAGAATTATATTGATAACAGGTTGAGCGCCATGACTTTCTTGGAGTACTTCCTAAGATGTTAATGTATTGATATTGGACAATGTTATTAAGAGCCCCTCCCTATCTGATCTTAATTTGACTATTTGCTACATGAATGTCCAAGTGAAGCTAGAGTAATGCTGTTTTTTGGACTGAGTTGATGCTCTGGTAACTCCTCATTTCCTCTTGGATTGTTGGACCTTCTTCACACTGATAACTTCATATTGAAATATCACTGCGGATATCACTGTGGTACCTTGGCTACAGAAGGGCCCCAGTAAATATGTTCCATGTGAAATAGGTCACTGTGTGAAGAATTATCCAGTTGCCTATTGGGAATAACTTATCTTTATGTTGATCAGGCCCGGATTGGTAATCTGCCCAACCGGGCATTTTCCCGCTGGGCCGCGATGTTTTCCATCATAGTGGGCCAAGGGCCGGTGATGCCCGCTGATCTGGCTACCGGCCCGTTTTTCTGGCCGCCGGCCCTTTAAATCTGCGGGTACAAGAGTTGCGGCTAGAATGGAGTTGATTGTATGAGGTAATGATGTCACCGGAAGGGGCGGGACTAGCGCCGTCTAGATTGTAGTTGATTTTTTGTGATTCTCGCCATTTTAGCCACTCCAATCTAGACAGCACTAGTCCTGTCCCTTCCAGTGACATCATTACCTCATAAAATCAACTCCATTCTAGTTGCTACTGTCCCAGAAGAGGAAATGCTGCTGCCAGAGAGCTCTCTGTGCCGGCAGCTCTGTGACTGTCTGCTGGAGATCTGACTGTGCAGTTCAGCTAAGTGCCCCCTGTGATCTGTATGTCCCCCTGTGATCTCTGTGCCCCCCCAACTATGTGCGTCACAGCTATGTGCCCCCCATAACCTCTATGGCCCCAGCTATGTGCCCCCCTGTGATCTCTCTGGCTCCAGCTACGTGCCCCCCATGATCTCTCTGGACCCAGTTATGTGCCCCCCTGTGATCTCTGTGGCTCCAGCCATGTGCCACCCCTGTGATCTCTGTGGCCCCAGCTATGTGCCCCCCCTGTGATCTCTCTTGCCTCAGCCATGTGCCCCCTGTGATCTCTCTGGCCCCAGCTATGTGCCCCCTGTGACCTCTATGGCCTCAGCTATGTGCCCCCCGTGACCTCTATGGCCCCAGCTATGTGCCCCCCTGTGACCTCTATGGCCCCAGCTATGTGCCCCTCTGTGATCTCTGTGGCACCAGCTATGTGCCCCCCTGTGACCTTTATGGCCCCAGCTACGTGCCCCCTGTGATCTCTCTGGCCCCAGCTACGTGCCCCCCTGTGATCTCTCCGGCTCCAGCTACGTGCCCCCCGTGATCTCTCTGGCTCCAGCTATGTGCCCCCTATGATCTCTTTGGCTCCAGCCATGTCCCCCCATGATCTCTGTGGCCCCAGCTATGTGACCTCTATGGCCCCAGCTATGTGCCCCCCCTGTGACCTCTGTGTCCCCAGCTATGTGCCCCCCGTGATCTCTGTGGCTCCAGCTATGTGCCCCCCTGTGACCTCTATGGCCCCAGCTATGTCCCCCCATGATCTCTGTGGCTCCAGCCATGTGCCCCCTGTGATCTCTGTGGCTCCAGCTACGTGCCCCCCTGTGATCTCTCTGGCTCCACCTATGTGCCCCCTGTGATCTCTCTGGCTCCAGCTACATGCCCCCTTTGATCTCTGCGGCTCCAGCCATGTGCCACCCCTGTGATCTCTGTGGCCCCAGCTATGTGCCCCCCTGTGATCTCTCTTGCCTCAGCCATGTGCCCCCTGTGATCTCTCTGGCCCCAGCTATGTGAATCCCGTGACCTCTGTGGCCCCAGCTATGTGCCCCCTGTGATCTCTATGGCCCCAGCTATGTGCCCCTCTGTGATCTCTGTGGCTCCAGCTATGTGCCCCCTGTGATCTCTCTGGCCCCAGCTACGTGCCCCCCTGTGATCTCTCCGGCTCCAGCTATGTTCCCCCCTGTGATCTCTCTGGCTCCAGCTATGTGCCCCCTATGATCTCTTTGGCTCCAGCCATGTCCCCCCATGATCTCTGTGGCCCCAGCTATGTGACCTCCCTGTGACCTCTATGGCCCCAGCTATGTACCCCCCCTGTGACCTCTGTGGCCCCAGCTATGTGCCCCCCTGTGATCTCTCTTGCCTCAGCAATGTGCCCCCTGTGATCTCTCTGGCCCCAGCTATGTGCCTCCCGTGACCTCTGTGGCCCCAGCTATGTGCCCCCGTGATCTCTGTGGCTCCAGCTATGTGCCCCCCCTGTGACCTCTATGGCCCCAGCTATGTGCCCCCCATGATCTCTGTGGCTCCAGCCATGTGCCCCCCTGTGATCTCTGTGGCTCCAGCTACGTGCCCCCCTGTGATCTCTCTGGCCCCAGCTACGTGCCCCCCTGTGATCTCTCTGGCTTCAGCTATGTGCCCCCTGTGATCTCTGTGGCTCCAGTTATGTGCCCCCCTGTGATCTCCCTGGCCCCAGCTATGTGCCCCCATGATCTCTGTGGCTCCAGCTATGTGCCCCCTATGATCTCTGTAGCCCCAGCTATGTGCCCCCCTGTGATCTCTCTGGCTCCAGTTATGTGCCCCCCGTGATCTCTGTGGCTCCAGTTATGTGCCCCCCGTGATCTCTGTGGCTCCAGCTATGTGCCCCCCGTGATCTCTGTGGCCCCAGCTATGTGCCCCCCCATGATCTCTGTGGCTCCAGCTATGTACCCCCTGTGATCTCTGTGGCCCCAGCTATATGCCACCCTTGTGATCTCTGTGGCCCCAGCTATGTGCTCCCTGTGATCTGTATGTCCCCTTGTGATCTCTGTGCCCCCCCAAATATGTACGTCACAGCTTTGTGCCCCCCATAACCTCTATGGCCCCAGCTATGTGCCCCCTGTGATCTCTCTGGACCCAGTTATGTGCCCCCCTGTGATCTCTGTGGCTCCAGCCATGTACCACCCTGTGATCTCTGTGGCCCCAGCTATGTGCCCCCTGTGATCTCTCTTGCCCCAGCCATGTGCCCCCTGTGATCTCTCTGGCCCCAGCTATGTGCCCCCATGACCTCTGTGGCCCCAGCTATGTGCCCCCTGTGACCTCTATGACCCCAGCTATGTGCCCCCCTGTGACCTCTATGGCCCCAGCTATGTGCCCCCCTGTGGCTTCTATGGCCCCAGCTATGTGCCCTCCTGTGATCTCTGTGGCTCCAGCTATGTGACCCCCTGTGACCTCTATGGTCCCAGCTATGTGCCCCCCTGTGACCTCTATGGCCCCAGCTATGTGCCCCCTGTGATCTCTGTGGCTCCAGCTATGTGCCTCCCTGTGATCTCTCTGGCTTCAGCTATGTGCCCCCCTATGATCTCTCTGGCTCCAGCCATGTCCCCCCCCATGATCTCTGTGGCCCCAGCTATGTGACCTCCCTGTGACCTCCATGGCCCAAGCTATGCGCCCCCCTGTGACCTCCATGGCCCCATCTATGTGCCCCTCGTGATCTGTGTGGCTCCAGCTATGTGCCCCCCTGTGACCTCTATGGCCCCAGCTATGTGCCCCCCATGATCTCTGTGGCTTCAGCCATGTGCCCCCCTTTGATCTCTGTGGCTCCAGCTACGTGCCCCCCTGTGATCTCTCTGGCCCCAACTACGTGCCCCCCTGTGATCTCTCTGGCCCCAGCTACGTGCCCCCCTGTGATCTCTCTGGCTCCACCTATGTGCCCCCTGTGATCTCTCTGGCTCCACCTATTTGCCCCCCCGTGATCTCTGTGGCCCCAGCTATGTGCCCCTCTATGATCTTCCTGGCTCCAGCTATGTGCCCCCATGATCTCTGTGGCTCCAGCTATGTGCCCCCCGTGATCTCTGTGGCTCCAGCTATGTGCCCTCCTGTGATCTCTCTGGCTCCAGTTATGTGCCCCCCGTGATCTCTGTGGCTCCAGCTATGTGCCCCCCGTGATCTCTGTGGCCCCAGCTATGTGCCCCCTGTGATCTCTGGCCCCAGCTACGTGCCCCCTGTGATCTCTGTGGCTCCAGCTATGTGCCCCCCATGATCTCTGTGGCTCCAGATATGTGCCCCCCCGTGATTTCTGTAGCCCCAGCTATGTACCCCCCGTGATCTCTGTGGCCCCAGCTATATGCCACCCTTGTGATCTCTGTGGCCCCAGCTATGTGCCCCCCGTGATCTCTGTGGCCCCAGCTATATGCCCCCCCGTGATATCATGACATATTGTACTTCATGTTAGTGGTAAAATTTCATTCATATAACTTGCGTTTATTTGTGGAAAAAAAAAACGGAAATTTGGTGAAAATTTTGAAAATTTCGCAATTTTCCAACTTTGAATTTTTATGCCCTTAAATCACAGAGATATGGCACACAAAAAACTTAATAAGTAACATTTGACACATGTTTACTTTACATCAGCACAATTTTAGAACCAAAATTTTTTTGTTAGGAAGTTATAAGGGTTAAAAGTTGACCAGCGATTTCTCATTTTTGCAACACCATTTTATTTTTAGGGACCACATCATATTTGAATTCACTTTGAGGGGTCTATATGAAAGAAAATACCCAAAGTGACACCATTCTAAAAACTGCACCCCTCAAGGTGCTCAAAACAACATTCAAGAAGTTTATTAACCCTTCAGGTGCTTCACAGGAATTTTTGAATGTTTAAAAAAATGAACATTTAACTTTTTTTCACAAAAAAATTACTAAAGGTCCAATTTTTTTTATTTTACCAACAGTAACAGGAGAAATTGGACTGAAAAAGTTATTGTGCAATTTGTCCCGAGTACGCTGATACCTGATATGTGGGGGGAACCACAGGAACTTATCTAGATGTGTGGTGAGAACTTTGAACCCCCAAGGGCTTCATAGACGTTTATAACGTACAGCCGTACAATTAAAAAAATCATTTTTTTTGCACAAAAATGATCTTTTCACCCTCAATTTTTATTTTTCCAAGGGTAACAGGACCCCAAAAGTTATTGTGCAATTTGTCCTGAGTATGCTGATACCACACATGTGGGGGTAAACCACTATTTGGGCGCATGGCAGAGCTCGGAAGGGAAGCAGCGCCATTTTACTTTTTTGGCTGGAATTGGGATTGGACGCCATGTCGCGTTTGGAAAGCCCCTGATGTGCCTAAACAGTGGAAACCCCCCACAAATGACACAATTTTGGAAACTAGACCCCCCAAGGAACTTCTCTAGATGTGTGGTGAGTACTTTGAACCCCCAAGGGCTTCACAGAAGTTTATAACGCCCGGGCGTGAAAATAAAAAAATCATATTTTTTCCACAAACATGATCATTTAGTCCCTAATTTTTTTATTTTCCCAAGGGTACCAGGAGAAATTGGACCCCAAAAGTTGTTGTCCAATTTGTCCTTTGTATGCCGATACCCCATATGTGGGAGAAAACTACTGTATGAGCACACGTCGGGGCTCGGAAGGGAAGTAGTGATGTTTTGGAATGCAGACTTTGATGGAATGGTCTACACGTGTCATGTTGCCTTTGGATAGCCCCTGATGTACCTAAACAGTGGAAACCCCCCACAAGTGACCCCATTTTGGAAACTAGACCCCTAAGGAACTTATCTAGATGTGTGGTGAGCACTTTGAACCCCCCAGTGCTTTACAGAAGTTTATAACCCCCAGAAGCGAAAATAAAAAAATCTTTTTTTTCCACAAACATGATCTTTTAATCCCCAATTTTTTTATTTTCCCAAGGGTAACAGGAGAAATTGGACCCCAAAAGTTGTCCAATTTGTTCTGAGTACGCTGATATCCCATATGTGGGAGAAAACTATTGTATGGGGACACGTCGGGACTCAGAAGGGAAGTAGTGATGTTTTGGAATGCAGACTTTGTTGGAATGGTCTGCGGGTGTCATGTCGCGTTTGGAGAGCCTCTGATGTGCCTAAACTGTTGAAAACCCCCACAAGTGACCCCATTTTGGAAACTAGACTACCCACGGAACGCCCGAGCGTGAAAATAAAAAAAATCATATTTTTTTCCCACAAAAATCATATTTTTGCCCCCAATTTTTTATTTTCCTAAGGGTAACAGGAGAAATTGGACCCCAAAAGTTGTTTTGCAATTTGTCCTGAGGAGCACCATTTGACTTTTTCAACGCAGAATTGGCTGGAATTGTGATCAGACGCCATGTTGCGCTTGGAGAGCACCTGATGTGCCCAAACAGTGGAAATCCCCCAATTCTAACTCCAACACACCCCCAATCTCACCCCTAACCCTAGCCCTAACCCTAGCCCTAGCCCTAACCATAGCCCTAACCCTAATGGGAAAATGGAAATAAATGCTTTTTTTATTTTATTATTTTTCCCTAACTAACGGGGTGATAAAGGGGGGTTTGATTTACTATTTATGGTGGGTTTTTATGTTTGGCAGCTGTCACATGCTAAAAGACACTTTTTATTGTAAAAATAGTTTTTGCATCACCTCATTTTGAGAACTATACTGTTTCCATATTTTGACCCACCAAGTCATATGAGGTCTTATTTTTTGCGGGACGAGTTGACGTTTTTAATGGTACCATTTCCGGGCACGTGACATTTTTTGATCACTTTTTATTCCAATTTTTGGGACACAGAAAGAACAAAAACCAGCATTTCAAGAATTTCTTTTGGGGGGGTGCGTTTACACCCCTCCATGTGCGGTAAAATTGATAAGGTAATTTAATTCTTTGGGTCAGTACGATTACAGCGATACCTCATTTATGTCTTTGTTATATTTTGGCGCTTTTATGCAATGAAAACAATTTTATATAAAAAATAATTATTTTTGCATCGCTTTATTCTGCGAGCTATAACTTTTTTATTTTTTCGCTGATGATGCTGTGTGGTGGCTCATTTTTTTGTGGGACAAGATGACATTTTCAGCGGTACCATGGTTATTTATATCCATCTTTTTGATCACGCGTTATTGCACTTTTTGTTCGGCAGTATGATAATAAAGCATTATTTTTTGCTTTGTTTTTCATTTTTATTTTTTAAGGGGTTCACTAAAGGGGTTAACTAATAGGACAGTTTTATAGGGCAGGTCGTTACGGACGCGGCGATACTAAATATGTGTACTTTTATTGTTTGTTTTTTTCCCAAAAATGAATTTATTAGGGAATTTTTTTTTTTTTAATTTATTTAGCGATTTTTTATAAATTATTTTTACACTTTTTTTTTACTTTATTATACTGTCCCAGGGGGGACATTACTGTCATGTGTGAGATCGCTGATCTGGCACATCACAGATCGCTGTGACAGATCAGTGATCTGACACAGGCACTGCTAAAGGCTTCCTCATGCCTGATCTCTGCAGGCAGTGAGGAAGCCGGCTCCCTGCAGGCCCCTTGAAGGTCCCCGCCGCCATATTGGATCCAGGCACCTGCAGGGAAGGAGGCCCCCACAGCAGCGCTGCACATCGTGCTGCTGCGGGGGTCTCAGGGAAGCTCGGAGGGAGCCCCCTCCCTGCCGATGCTTCCCTAAACCCCCGGTACACTGCGATCGTGTTTGATCGCAGTGTGCCAGGGGTTAACGTGCCGGGGGTGATCAGAGACTGCCCCTGACACATAGTGCCGGGTGTCAGCTGTGATAATCAGCTGACACTCGGACATGATCAGCGGCGCTCCCCCCGTAAGCGCCGCCGATCGCTATGACGTACTATCCCATCCATGGGCATAGGGGCCCAGGTCCCATGGACGGGATAGTATGGCAGATGTCAGGAAGGGGTTAATATAGTGTATAATGTAGAGTTGTGTGTATATATGAGTATATAGTATAGAATGTAAAGATGTTTATATAGTATGTTGCTTTGTATATAGTGTGGAATCCACACTATATACATTGGCACATCTCTACACTATATACTATATACACAGCTCCACTCTATATTCCTTAACACAGTATATATTATGGAGCTGTATATACGTCTCCTACAGTATCCTTTCTCTGCTGTGGAACTGAAATGTTGCCACATGGGCTAATAAAGAGTCCACCCCTCCCCGCTTGCTCAGGGCCCCGGGACTTGCGATACTTATCTCTTCCCCCTCCTCCACTGTGGCGTCTTCTGACTGTGACGTTTCAGGTCAGAGGGTACAATGACGTCATGTCTGTGCTCCCTCTGCCTGAACACACAGTGCAGAGAGCCGGAAGACTCTGAAGTTAAGGAGTGGCCAGCAAGGAGAGGTGAGGATTTCATTTTTTTAAATATTTTGAGCAATATATGGGGCCCATCATAGTCTGTAGCATCATATGGGGCCCATCATACCCTAGAGCATAATATGGGGCCCATCATACCCTAGAGCATCATATGGGGCCCATCATACCCTGGAGCATCATATGGGGCCCAGCATACCCTGGAGCATCATATGGGGCCCAGCATACCCTGGAGCATCATATGGGGCCCAGTATACATGGAGCATCATATGGGGCCCAGTATATATGGAGCATCATATGGAGACTAATATGGGGCCCATTCTGTTTGGAGCAATATATAGGGCGCAACATATACTGTATGGAGCATTATATGGGGCCCATTCTGTATGAAGCAAGGTATGGGGCTCATTTTAACTGTGTGGAGTATTATATAGGGCACAATATACTGTTTGGTGCATTATATGGGGCTCATTATACTGCATGGAGAAATATGAGGATCATTATTCTGTATGGAGCACTATATGGTTCTCATTATACTATATGGAGCAATATATGGGGCTCATGGAGCAACATATGGGGCTCATTATACTGTATGGAGCACTATATGGTATCCAAAATACTATGTGGAGCAATATATGGGGCGCATTACTGTATGAAGCAATATATGGGGCATGTTATTCTGTATGGAGAGCTATATGGTGCCCACAATACTGTATGGAGCAATATATGGGGCTTATTATTCTGTATGCAGCAATATATGGGGCACATTCTGTATGGAGCAATATATGGGGCTCATTATTCTGCATGGATGGCTATGTGGTACCCATAATACTGTATGGAGAAATATATGGGGCTCATACTGTGTTGGGCAATATATGGGGCTCATTATTCTGTATGGAGCAATATATGGGGCATGTTAATCTGTATGGAGCACTGTGGTGCCCACAATACTGTATGGAGCAATATATGGGGCTCATTATACTGTATGGAGCAATATATGGGGCTCTTTATATTGTATGGAGCAATATATGGGGCTCATTCTGTATGGAGCAATATATGGGGCATGTTGTTCTGTATGGATAGCTATGTGGTGCCCACAATACTGTAAAGAGGACTATGTGGTGGCCATAATACTGTATGGAGCAATATATGGGCCTCATTAAACTGTATGGATCACTATGTGGTACCCATAATACTATACAGAGCATTATATGGGGCTTATTATTCTGTATGGAGCAATATATGGGGCTTATTATTCTGTATGGAGCAATATATGGGGCTCATTATTCTATATGGAGCAATATATAGGGATCATTAGTCTGTATGGAGCAATACATGGGGCTCATTATATTGTATGGAGCAATATATGGGGCTTGTTATTCTGTATAGAGCAATATATGGGGCTCATTCTGTATGGAGCAATATATGGGGCTCATTATTCTGTATGGAGGGCTATGTGGCGCCCATAATACTGTATGGAGAAATATATGGGGCTCATTATACTGTATGCGGCAATATATGGGGCTCATTATTCTGTATGGAGCAATATATGGGGCATGTTATTCTCTATGGAGCACTATGTGGTGCCCACAATACTGTATGGAGGACTATATGGTGCCCATAATACTGTATGGAGCAATATATGGGGCTTATTATTCTGTATGGAGCAATATATTGGGCTCATTCTGTATGGAGCAATATATGGTGCTCATTATTCTGTATGCAGGGCTATGTGGTGCCCATAATACTGTATGGAGAAATATATGGGGCTCATTATACTGTATGGGGCAATATATGGGGCTCAATATTCTGTATGGAGCAATATATGGGGCATGTTATTGTGTATGGAGCACTATGTGGTGCCCATAATACTGTATGGAGCAATATATGGGGCTCATTATACTGTATGGAGCAATATATGGGGTTCATTATAATGTGTGGAGGGCTATGTGGTGCCCATAATACTGTATGGAGCAATATATGGGGCTCATTATTCTGTATGGAGCAATATATGGGGCTCATTATACTGTATGGAGCAATATATGGGGTTCATTATTCTGTATGGAGGGGTTATGTGGTGCCCATAATAATGTATGGAGCAATATATGAGGCTCATTATTCTGTATGGAGTAATATATGATGCATGTTATTCTGTATAAAGCACTATGTGGTGCCCACAATACTGTATGGAGGACTATGTGGTGCCCATAATACTGTATGGAGCAATATATGAGGCTCATTAAACTGTATGGAGCAATACATGGGGCTCATTTTACTGTATGGATCACTATGTGGTACCCATAATACTGTATGGAGCATTATATTGGGCTTATTATTCTGCATGGAGCAATACATGGGGCTCATTGTTGTGTATGGAGTAATATATGGGGCTTGTTGTTCTGTATGGAGAGCTATGTGGTGCCCACAATACTGTATAGAAGACTATGTGGTGCCCATAATACTGTATGGAACAATATATGGGGCTCATTAAACTGTATGGAGCAATACATGGGGCTCATTTTAGTGTATGGACCACTATGTGGTACCCATAATACTGTATGGAGCATTATGTGGGGCTTATTATTCTGTATGGAGCAATATTTGGTGCTCATTATCATTACATGGAGCAATATATAGGGCTTGTTATTCTGTATGGAGCAATATATGGGGCTCATTCTGTATGGAGCAATATATGGGGCTCATTGTTCTGTATGGAGGGCTATGTGGTGCCCATAATACTGTATGGAGAAATATATGGGGCTCATTATACTGTATGGGGCAATATATGGGGTTCATTATACTGTATGGAGCAATATATGGGGCTCATTATTCTGTATGGAGTAATATATGGGGCATGTTGTTTTCTATGGAGAGCTATGTGGTGCCCACAATACTGTATAGAGGACTATGTGGTGCCCATAATACTGCATGGAGCAATATATGGGGCTCATTAAACTGTATGGAGCAATACATGGGGCTCATTTTACTGTATGGATCACTATGTGGTACCCATAATACTGTATGGAGCATTATATGGGGCTTATTGTTCTGTTTGGAGCAATATATGGGGCTCATTATTCTATATGGAGCACTATATAGGGCTCATTATTCTGTATGGAGCAATATATGGGGCTCATTATATTGTGTGGAGCAATATATGGGGTTTGTTATTCTATATGGAGCGCTATGTGGTGCCCACAATACTGTATGGAGGACTATATGGTGCCCATAATACTGTATGGAGCAATATATGGGGCTTATTATTCTGTATGGAGCATTATATGGGGCTCATTCTGTATGGAGCAATATATGGGGCTCATTATTCTGTATGGAGGGCTATGTGGTGCCCATAATACTGTATGGAGCAATATATGGGGCTCATTATACTGTATGGAGCAATATATGGGGTTCATTATAATGTGTGGAGGGCTATGTGGTGCCCATAATACTGTATGGAGCAATATATGGGGCTCATTATTCTGTATGGAGCAATATATGGGGCTTATTATGCTGTATGGAGCAATATATGGGGTTCATTATTCTGTATGGAGTGGTTATGTGGTGCCCATAATACTGTATGAAGCAATATATGGGGCTCATTATTCTGTATGGAGCAATATATGGGGCCCATTATACTGTATGGAGCAATATATGAGGCTCATTATTCTGTATGGAGTAATATATGAGGCATGTTATTCTGTATAAAGTACTATGTGGTGCCCATAATATGGTATGGAGGACTATACTGTCTGATTTATGACCTATTGTAGAGTGTACAATAGTTATCACTCATGTAATGCAAGAAGTGAAATCTTTTGAATTGTATACCTATATTTCTCTGCTGTATCTGTGCATTATGAATTGTGGTATGTGTAAAAGGGGCCAACCGAGACTTTCACCCAGGGCCCACAAAAACCTGGAGCCGGCCCTGTATGCATTACATAGTACAACTTCTGTTGTCCTGTTGTCGAAGAGGCGACATTGGACTTTGGGAGGGTCAATGTTGGTTTAGTATGTTCAATATTACTATGGCCAAATAAAAATAAAATATTGGAAAAGCTGTTTAAATGGATTATCCCAAGTAATCCGCTCTCCTCTGGATAGGGGATAACTTTCCAATTGCTGGAGATCCAACTGCTGGGACCCCCATGATCCTGAAAATCAGAGCTCTGTAGAGCACCATGTAATTGCAGCTGTGGTCGATAATATGCACTGTGGCGGCAATCACATGTGGCTCTTCAAATATCTCCTTTTAGGAGAGTGAGGGGCACGACAAAGTAAAGCAAAATTCACTGATCGGGGTGAGGAGTGTTATAGTTTGTGGGCTGTTGGGGTTTGTGTGGCAGTGCTGCTTTTTTGTCCCAGTCCGGCCCTGATGTTGATGGATAATGGGGTGCAGGGTGTGGGACCACCACTAATCTAATTTTAATGACCTGTCTAAAGAATAGGTCATCAATATTTTGTGACCAGACAACCTCTTTAAAGAAGTTAGCAGACAGAATACAACAATTAATTGCTAATCATGTCCACGTATTCACATTATAAATGAATGCTGATGAGCATGGCATGTCACTCTCCACAAGGAGAAATGTTGCCCCTTAGACCTCAGTCCAGAGCCTGTCACCTAGCCCAATCAATTCTCATACTTTGCACTGACGAGAGGCAAAAGCTCGAAACATCGTGTCTGCAAATTGAGATTCTGATTTGACTTTTATCCTAAGTCATATTACAAGACTCGTTAAAGGGTTGATTGTGACTTGTAGGATCGCTACTACCAACAGGTGGCGCTATAGAGTCCAAGTCCTCTTTTTCTCTGAAGAGGCAATTTGCATATTATTTTCCCAGAGGAGCACTGCACGGCGGATAAGCATCCTTACCTAGATAAGCCAAAGCTGACATGTCACTCTCCACAAGGAGAAACCTTACTCCTTAGACCAGGGTTCCCCAACTCCAGTCCTCAAGGCCCACCAACAGATCAGGTTTTCAGGATTTCCTTTGTATTGCACAGGTGATGCAATTATCACCTGAGCAATACTAAGGAAATCCTAAAAACATGATCTGTTGGTGGGCCTTGAGGACTGGAGTTGGGGAACCCTGCCTTAGACCTCAGTCCAGAGCCTCTCACCTAGCCAAATCAGATCTCATACTTTGCACTGGCGAGAACCAATAGCCCGAAACACCGTGTCTGCAAATTGAGATTCTGATTTGGCTTTTATCCTAAGTCATATTACAAGACTCGTTAAAGGGTTGATTGTGACTTGTAGGATCGCTACTACCAACAGGTGGCGCTATAGAGTTGAAGTCCTCTTCTCTGAAGAGGCAATTTGCATATGCTGATGAGCAAATAATTTACACTTGCAGTAACTATCTATTTCCCTACTGTAGGCACAAAATATACTATTTCCATGGAGCTGTTTATTCATCTTAAAAGCCCTTAAATTTTCACATATGCTCAAAAGCTTTGTTGTTTTTAATTGTGAATGTTAAATTGGTATTGTATAATTCAGTAATAATTTACTTGAAGTGGAAAGTGCTCTCTGTGGTATCAACTAAATAGACATGAACTAAAAATCAATGGCCGCTTTATTGTTTTCCTGTATTAAGAGTCTAATCATTTGCCTAGAGGAACACACACGGAAGCTTAATTGCAAAATCCAGTGTACAGTGAGCATTTCAATGTGATTGAAAGAATATTTGGTTTTAGGAACTGAGCTGTATGCCACTCACATCATTATCAGCCTTCTCAGCGACGCGACTGCTCCATCTAGTGGTGCAATCAGGCAGATTCCCGAGTTTGGTCATGAAATATTTCCCGTATTGGCTTCTAGCACATTTGGAGTGGAAAACCATCGGCACTGATTGTACGGAGAATATATAATGCTAAGCAATAAGCATATAATGCACATTTCATTCTTTTGCCTGCAATTTGCTTATAGTACCGTTAGGAAACCGTATTCTGATATGGCAGATCTTTTACAAATAGATTGGTAGAGTCGTATTCCTTGTCCAACTATAAAGTGTTTTACAATCCATTTCTTAATGTGTAATTGAAGCAACCGATGCAATGTTTAGTGAGAGATATCAATCTTAAAAATGTACTCGAAAAAAGTCACATATAAATGTGTTTTAAACGTAGTGCGGACTGAAATTGTATCTAAGGCCGTATTCACATCTACATTGGAGAATACATCAGGGAGTTTCAGGTTCCGTCATATTTACCTAGAAGAATAGTGTAGTGTGTAGTGTAATTCTTCATGGCGAATGAGACCCTTTAGGGAAACCCAAGGAATTCTATTGTAAGTCAATGAGGTCTGTCTGCACCATTAATGTCCAAGTATGTGACAGATCCAGGCCTTAAGGGCCCGTTACACATAGCGATATCGCTAGCAATATCGCTGTAACGTCACTGATTTTGTGAGGCAGCAGCAATATTGCTAGTGATATCGCTACATGTGATACTTACCTCCGACCGGCTCCCCCGCTGGTTATCGCTGATCGCGCGAGAACGTCCTGGGCCGTTTCTCGTCGTCAGCTTCCTGCTGGGCTTCCTGCGGCGCCGACGAGCGACGCATGGACACGGGCGGGAGGAAGTCAGGATCACCGCGTCTGACAGGTAAGTAACGACCCCCGACCGCTGCTGTCGCTGGTGAGATCTGCCTGTGTGGCAGCTCACTAGCGACCACTTAGCGATGCACCAGCGATCCATATCGTTGTCGGGATCGCTGGTGCATCGCTAAGTGTAACGGTACCCTTAGTCTTATTCGTTTTTGCTTTTCCTATGTTCCCAAGATATACCCTCAGCCTAAGGCTGCATTCACACATTCATTTCCATTTTTACATACTTCAAGACTGGATTGTTTTTCTCTGAGTCATCCGCTTAGCCTGTTTTCCATCTATGCTACATCCATACTTTTCTCACGCTTTTTAAAATCTGAAAACTGGCGACTTTTTTATCCCTTAATACCTAGCAATGGATCAGTGAAAACGGATGGAAATCTGCAGTAAAAGGATGTCTTTCATTTTTCATTCACCGTAGAATGTAATGGCTATATCTGATTTACAAAAGGGATGAAAATAGGACAAGCTCAAAGTCTCGTAGTTCAGTCGCATGGATCATATTGTTAAATGGATATGTGTGTATAGATCACGGAAACTTTATGGATCCCACGTGTGCTGTCCATTTAACCCCTTCATGACCGGAGCTTTTTTGGGTTTGACGTTTTAGTTTTTCGCTCCCCTTTTTCCCAGAGCCATAACTTTTTTATTTTTCCATCAATATGGCCATGTGAGGGCTTATTTTTTTGTGGGATGAGATGTATATTTGAACGGCATCATTGGTTTTACCATGTCGTGTACTCGGAAAATGGGAAAAAAATTCCAAGTGCAGTGAAATTGCAAAAAAAGTGCAATCTCACACGTGTCTTTTGCTTGGCTTTTTTGCTAGGTTCACTAAATGCTAAAACTGATCTGCCATTATGATTCTCCAGGTCATTACGAGTTCATAGACACCAAACATGTCTAGGTTCTTTTTTTATCTAAGTGATGGAGAAAAATTCCAAAGTTTGCTAAAAAAAAAAAAAATTGCGCCAATTTCCGAGACCCTTAGCTTCTCCATTTTTCGTGATCTGGGGTTGGGTGAAGGCTTATTTTTGCGTGCTGAGTTGACGTTTTTAATGATACCACTTTTGTGCAGATACGTTCTTTTGATCGCCCGTTATTGCATTTTAATGCAATGTCGCGGTGACCAAAAAAATGTAATTCTGGCATTTTGACTTTTTTTTGCTACGCTGTTTAGCGATCAGGTTAATTCTTTTTTTCATTGATAGATCGGGCGATTCTGAATGTGGCAATACCAAATATGTGTATGTTTGTTTTTTTTCTATGGTTTTATTTTGAATGAGGCGAAAGGGGAGTGATTTAAAATTTTATATTTTTTTATATTTTTAAAACTATTTTTCTTTTACTTTTGGCATGCTTCAATAGCATTCATGGGAGGCTAGAAGCTGCCATAGCTTGATCACCTCTGCTACATAGAGGCAATGCTCAGATCGCCTCTATGTAGCAGAATTACTGCATTGCTATGAGCACCGACCACAGGGTGGCGCTCATAGCAATCCAGCATTAACAACCATAGAGGCCTCAATGAGACCTCTGGTTGTTATGCCGACGAACTGATGACCCCCGATCACGTGACAGGGGTCAGCGGTACGTGTATTTCCAGCCCGATGGCTGGAAGCATGCATTAAATGCTGCTGTCAGAGTTTGATAGCGGCATTTAACTAGTTAATAGTCGTGAGTGGATCGCGATTCCACTCACACCTATTGCGGGCACATGTCAGCTGTTCAAAACAGCTGACATGTCCCAGCTTCGATGTGGGCTCACCACCGGAGCCCACATCAAAGCGGGGGTGCTGCCATTGGATGTACTATCCCTTCCGATGGCAGAAAGGGATTAAACACAATCAGCACATGGAGGTGTACAACGGATGTATGACTGCAGCATTACCTGTTTTTTCATGCTTGAAAAAGACTATTTTAAACCAAAAGCCACAGTTTTTTCCCATCTCTAATATTTTGGCTTTAGCAGATTTTTGCCTACATATTATACTTACATATTTTGGTTATAACGTTTTTATTTGCATGTGAACTACATTGTTTGTTCACCAGCGATTCATTTTGTCTCTATGGCAATCGATAGTGTAGCTCTTAACATTAATATACTACTTATTTTTTCTTAAGGGAATTATTTTAAGTAGGATACTCCAGTTTTGTCCGGTACTACAAACAAGGGCCCGGACAAGGAATTTTGGTGCCCTAGGCAGATGAAGTCAATGGCGCCTCCCTCCCCTCCCCACCACCGATGAATCCTCAACCCCCAACCAAAGGAATGGGTCTGAGACTAAGGTTACATGACCGCTAAACACCCCTCCTACCCCTCCAATGGGTCAGGTAACAAGCTCGGATGACCACATAATAATAATAATAATCTTTATTTATATAGCACCAGCATATTCTGCAGCGCTTTACAGTTGAACAGTTTCAAAACACAAGTCATAAGTAACAACATTAACAATACAATAATTAAAGCAAAATAAGACGAACCTGCTCGTGAGAGCTTACAATCTACAATGAGATGGGGGAGATACAAAGTAAAAAAAAAAGGGATCGTTCCAGCTACTAAAAAACTTGCTTTATTGAAGAAAATTTAAAACAACAGCATGTCGGCTTTCTCCTCTCCCACAAAGGATACGCTGGGGGGCACTAGAAACAGCTACGCGTTTCGATCCACTAAGGATATACAGTATATAGCTGTGAAAAAGATCCTTAGTGGATCGAAACGCGTAGCTGTTTCTAGTTCCCCCCCAGCGTATCCTTTGCTGGAGAGGAGAAAGCCGACATGCTGTTATTTTAAATTTTCTTCAATAAAGCAAGTTTTTTAGTAGCTGGAACGATCCTTTTTTTTTTTTCAATCAATGCTTCGCTGAAGTCCAGACGAGGTTCCGTGCTCCGGCTGTTTGGTTGGTGAGCTGGCTAGGGCTTTTCAGCCCATATCTTTATATTTGCGGAGATACAAAGTACAGGTGTGTATTTACAATGGTGTATTTACAATGATGGTCCAGCCATCTTGAGGGAGTGAGGGATGGATGGAGATAGTGAATGGGCTACACACGCACACTTACACATAGAATGACTTTGATTAGTGAACGTGATAGGCCGCTCTGGACAAATGTGCCTTGAGGGAGCGCCTGAAACTATGCAAATTATGGATAGTCCTAATTTCTTGAGGTAGAGCATTCCAGAGGATTGGTGTAGCGCGGGAGAAGTCTTGGAGTCGGGAGTGGGAGGTACGGATTAATGAAGAGGCTAGTCGAAAGTCATTTGCAGAGCTCAGCGATCGGTTAGGCCGATAGACAGAAATGAGGGAGGAGATGTAGGGGAGTGCTGCACTGTGGAGAGCTTTGTGAATGAGAACAAGTACTTTGAACTACAATTGTTACTTTTTTCACCCAAAAATACCAGCAAAAGTTAAAAAGGTGTTATTTAGGGGTGAGACTCAACAAGAAGTTCAATTTCAAAGTTAGATATAGAATCCTACATTGTTTGTGGACCATTTACACAATACCAGGGATAAATAGTGATATTCATCCCTGACCTCCCATAATTTATGTGTCAGAGTCAAGAACAGCTATGGAAACTAATATAGCTTAACTATAATGGGGGCCATTTGGTTTAATTTAAGGTGCCCAACATTTTGATGGATACCCTCGTGGAAACGAAACAGACACTGTAGATAAAGGGATACGTATGATTGTTTGTGCGTCCATTATGCGATATATACAGTTTGTAGCTAAACTGATGGTGGTTCTGGTGCCATATTCCTGTACAGATAGTGGTTCTGGTGGCATACTCATGTATTGATGGTGGTTCTGGTGTCATATTCCTGTATTGCTGATGGCCCTGGTGATGTATTCATGTAGTGATCAAGGTTATGATGCTGTATTCATCACAAGAATGATCCTCAGTACATGAATAAGAAACCAAAATCATCATTAGAACATAAGCAGAACACTAGAGCCATCAATAGTAAATAAATACCGCACAAGAACAATAATCAGTAAATAAATGGGTCCCTAGAAATACCACCAGTACATGAATACATCACCAAAACCATCATTAGAACATTAATGCCTCACCAGAATCACCATCAGTACATGAATGCATCACCAGAACCATGATCATTACATAAATACATCACAAGAACCACTGTCAATAAATACACCATATCACAAATACATCACCAGAAGCACCATCAGTACATAACTACATCACCAAGTTTAGTATAGTACAGTAATCAATTGTAATTTCAGATCTGACTCATAGACACTTGTATTGCATTAACCTACTACTCCCAATATGTCCTTAACAATGGTAAGTAAATGCTGGAAGTTATCAGTCATTATCAGACTGCAGAACATATAGAAACTGCAGCACTGATGAGACGTAGGCAATATTAAGTAAACATTTAAATCCAGGTACCTTATAGGTAACATCTTCTTTGATTGGGGTTGTTTTTTTTCTCCATTTTGTCCAGATTCAATAAGGACATTTTACATCCATATCTCATCTCTCCAGACTTTCCTCTTCTCTGGTCTTCTGCAGCACATTGCAGCACTGTGCCCTTAAAAATAAAAGTGTCATTAAAATGCTCTCTGCATAAAAATATCTGTCCATAGTATGCCCTAATTAAGTCTTCTATGGTAGATGGCCTCCACACTGTCTGCCCTTATGAACTGTAGCCACTACACTGTCTGCCATTATCAGCTGTGACCATCACACCATCCACCCTTATGAACCATGGCATACAGTGTATACCAAGGCTGCCCCCTCTTCACTGTTTTCCCTTTCACTCTTTATCTCCACATTGTCCACCCACCATGCTAACCAGTGGTGTAGCAACAAAGTTATGGGCCCCGGTGTGAACTTTCGAATCGGGCCCCCCCATGCCAAAATACATGCACATCTCCGCTCAGTACACCTCGTACACGCGTGGCTCCGCTTCGCACACCTCGTACATGCGTGGATCCATTGCCGCACACCTCGTACACGCATGTCTCCGCTCCGTACACCTTGTACACTCGTCTCCGCTCCGAACACCTCATACACACACGACTCCGCTCCGTACACCTCGTTCATATGCGGCTCCGCTCCGTACACCTCATACACACACACGGCTCCTCTCCGTACACCTCATGTACATGCAGCTCCGCTCCGTACACACATGGCTCCTCTCCGTACACATCATACACACGCGGCTCCGCTCTATACACCTTGTACACACACGGCTCCGCTTCGTACACACATGGCTCCGCTCACCTCGTACACACATGGCTGTGCTCCATACACCTTGTACTTACATGGCTGTGCTCCATACACTTCGTACACATACGGCTCCACTCCGTACACCTTGCACACACACGGCTCCGCTCCGTAAACCTCGTACACACACAGCTCTGCTCCATACACCTCGTACACACACGGCTCTGCTCCGTACACCTCGTACACACGTGGCTGCACTCCGTACACCTCATACACACGCGGCTCCGCTCCATACACCTCGTACACACGCGGCTCCGCTCCGTACACCTCGTACACACGCGGCTCCACTCCGTACACCTCGTACAGACACGGCTCTGCTACATCCACCATATAAACCCCTCCTGACCCCACACATAAACTCATCCAGCACCATGACGATCAGCACAGCAGAGTCCTGCATACATGGACACTCCTGATCATGTGACTCCCTGACTCCTCCCCTACTGTGATGTCATCACAGGTCCTGTGCGCACAGAGCAGCGATCGCGTCAGGCCAATTGCAGACTGGCAGCCAATCAAAGAACGGAGCTGCACAGCCAATGAGCTCCCCAGGTCCCGCTGCGACCGCAGTAGTCACGTCCCTGATGCTAACCTCTCTCCATACTGTGCCCCCATTAAATTCTGCCCTCTCCATATCAATTCTGTGCTCCCTGTTCACACTATGGCCTCATACTGTCCATTACACTGCCTTCTCCAGACTGTACACCTCCTCCCACTGGCACTCTTCACAGTATGATGGTAGCCACAGCTGCCAATACAGTATGATATTCACAATAGCATGCAATATAAGTTTTGTTGTCAATGATAGTCCCCAATGCAGTATGATTTTCCCCACAAACCCACATTATATAGTGTCGTCACCACCACTATATATATATATATATATATATATATATATATACACACAGTGGGGCAAAAAAGTATTTAGTCAGTCAGCAATAGTGCAAGTTCCACCACTTAAAAAGATGAGAGGCGTCTGTAATTTAAATCATAGGTAGACCTCAACTATGGGAGACAAACTGAGAAAAAAAATCCAGAAAATCACATTGTCTGCTTTTTTTTCCATTTCATTTGCATATTATGGTGGAAAATAAGTATTTGGTCAGAAACAAAATTTCATCTCAATACTTTGTGATATATCCTTTGTTGGCAATGACAGAGGTCAAACGTTTTCTGTAAGTCTTCACAAGGTTGCCACACACTGTTGTTGGTATGTTGGCCCATTCCTCCATGCAGATCTCCTCTAGAGCAGTGATGTTTTTGGCTTTTCGCTTGGCAACACGGACTTTCAACTCCCTCCAAAGGTTTTCTATAGGGTTGAGATCTGAAGACTGGCTAGGCCACTCCAGGACCTTGAAATGCTTCTTACGAAGCCACTCCTTCGTTGCCCTGGCGGTGTGCTTTGGATCATTGTCATGTTGAAAGACCCAGCCACGTTTCATCTTCAATGCCCTTGCTGATGGAAGGAGGTTTGCCCTCAAAATCTCACGATACATGGCCCCATTCATTCTTTCATGTACCCGGATCAGTCGTCCTGGCCCCTTTGCAGAGAAACAGCCCCAAAGCATGATGTTTCCACCACCATGCTTTACAGTAGGTATGGTGTTTGATGGATGCAACTCAGTATTCTTTTTCCTCCAAACACGACAAGTTGTGTTTCTACCAAACAGTTCCAGTTTGGTTTCATCAGACCATAGGACATTCTCCCAAAACTCCTATGGATCATCCAAATGCTCTCTAGCAAACTTCAGACGGGCCCGGACATGTACAGGCTTAAGCAGTGGGACACGTCTGGCACTGCAGGATCTGAGTCCATGGTGGCGTAGTGTGTTACTTATGGTAGGCCTTGTTACATTAGTCCCAGCTCTCTGCAGTTCATTCACTAGGTCCCCTCGCGTGGTTCTGGGATTTTTGCTCACCGTTCTTGTGATCATTCTGACCCCACGGGGTGGGATTTTGCGTGGAGCACCAGATCGAGGGAGATTATCAGTGGTCTTGTATGTCTTCCATTTTCTAATTATTGCTCCCACAGTTGATTTCTTCACTCCAAGCTGGTTGGCTATTGCAGATTCAGTCTTCCCAGCCTGGTGCAGGGCTACAATTTTGTTTCTGGTGTCCTTTGACAGCTCTTTGGTCTTCACCATAGCGGAGTTTGGAGTCAGACTGTTTGAGGGTGTGCACAGGTGTCTTTTTATACTGATAACAAGTTTAAACAGGTGCCATTACTACAGGTAATGAGTGGAGGAAAGAGGAGACTCTTAAAGAAGAAGTTACAGGTCTGTGAGAGCCAGAAATCTTGATTGCTTGTTTCTGACCAAATACTTATTTTCCACCATAATATGCAAATAAAATGAAAAAAAAACAGACAATGTGATTTTCTGGATTTTTTTTTCTCAGTTTGTCTCCCATAGTTGAGGTCTACCTATGATGTAAATTACAGACGCCTCTCATCTTTTTAAGTGGTGGAACTTGCACTATTGCTGACTGACTAAATACTTTTTTGCCCCACTGTATATATATATATATATATATATATATATATATATATATATATATATATATACACACACACACACATATATAGTATGATTGTCCCCACAGCACACCATACAGTATTATGCCCCCCCATCCCCTAATATACAGTATAATCTCCCCACGGCTCTCCACACAGTATGATAACTAAAACAGCTCCCAATATATTGCAATGTCCACCAAAGCCCCTATACAAAATCATGTCCCCAACAGCCCCCCAATACAGTATGGTCACCACAGACCCCAGTATGTCCCCTACAGCCTCCTATACAGTATGGTCATCATAGCCCCCTTTACAGTATGATGTCGCCACAGCCCCCAGTATTATGTCCCCCACAGCCCTTATAAAGTATGATGCCCCCCACAGCCCCCTATATAGTATGATGTCCCCACAGTGCCCTATACAATATGATGTCTTCACAGCCAGCCCTCAGTATAATGTCCCTCACAGACAGCCCCCAGTGTCATAGTCCCCTACAGCCAACCCCAGTACAATGTGCCTCACAACCAGTTCCCAGTGTGATAGTCCCCCCACAGCCAGACTCCAGTATAAAGTCCCCCACAGCCAGACCCTATAATATACAATAATAATACATTTTATTTCTATAGCGCCGACATATTCCGCAGCACTTTACATTTCAGAGGGGACTTGTACAGACAATAGACATTACAGCATAACAATAATCACATAGATCATAACAGATACCAAGAGGAATGAGGGCCCTGCTCGCAAGCTTACAATCTATGAGGAAAAAAAATGGGAGACACGAAAGGTGGGTTGTAACAGTTGCCCTGATTGTATGGACCAGCTATAATGTTAAGTGTGTAACAGTACAGACGCAGAGGGCTAATGGATGCATAAAGCATGTGGGAACATGATGCGGGGAACCTGGTTATGGTAAAAACTTTTGGCTGTGCCACGTAGGGATAGATTAGGTTAATGTGTTGAGGTGGTAGGCCAGTCTGAATAAATGAGTTTTCAGGGCACGCTTAAAATTGTGGGGATTGGGGACTAATCGTATTGACCTGGGAAGTGCATTCCAAAGAATTGGCGCAGCACGTGTATAGTCTTGGAGACGGGAGAGGGAGGTTCTGATTACTGAGGATGCTAACCTCAGGTCATCAGCAGAACGGAGGGCGCAGTTAGGATGGTAAACGGAAACAAGGGAGGAGATGTAGGGTGGTGCTGAGCCATGAAGAGCTTTGTGGGTGAGGGTAATAAGTTTGTACTGGATTCTGGAGTGGATGGGTAGCCAGTGTAATGACTGGCACAAGGTAGAGGCATTGGTGTAACGATTGGCGAAGAATATGATCCTGGCAGCAGCATTCAAGACAGATTGGAGGGGGGAGAGTTTGGTAAGAGGGAGACCAATTAGAAGAGAGTTACTATAGTCGAGACGAGAATGAATAAGAGAAACAGTAAGAGTTTTTGCAGAGTCAAAAGTAAGAAAATGTCGAATTCAAGAAATGTTTTTGAGGTGCAGATAACAAGAGCGAGCCAGTGATCGTATGTGGGGGACAAAGGAAAGCTCGGAGTCAAGCATGACCCCAAGACAGCAGGCATGTTGCTGGGGAGTAATAGTGGAACCACACACGGAAATGGCAATGTCGGGTGTAGGTACATTAGTAGCGGGAGGAAACACAAGGAGTTCAGTCTTTGACAGGTTCAGTTTCAGATATAGTTAAGACATGATGTTAGACACAGCGTCTAGACAATCGCTGGTGTTTTCTAGAAAGGCAGACGTGATGTCAAGAGAAGAAGCATATAATCTACTGATTGCTTGACCAATATGGGAAGTGTACAAAGAGAAGAGGAGGGGGCCTAGGACTGATCCTTGAGGAACCCCAAAAGTAAGTGGAAGATGAGAGGAGGAGGAGCCAGCAAAAGATACAGTAAAGGAGCGGTCAGAGAGATATGAGGAGAACCAGGAGAGAATGGAGTCCTTGAGGCCAATGGAACGGAGCATAGTGAGGAGGAGCTGATAATCCACAGTGTCGAATGCTGCAGAGAGATCCAAGAGAATTAGCATGGAGTAATGACCATTTGATTTAGCTGTTAGTAGATCAATAGAGACTTTAGTGAGGGCAGTTTCAGTAGAGTGTAAAGAGCGGAAACCGGATTGGAGAGGGTCGAGAAGAGAGCTATCAAAGAGATAGCGGATAAGACGGGAGTGGACCAGGCGTTCCAGGAGTTTCGAGATGAAGGGAAGATTTGAGACAGGTCTATAGTTAGCGGCACAGTTTTGGTCGAGGGATGGTTTTTTAAGTAGGGGATGTATGACGGCATGCTTAAATGAGGAGGGAAAGATACCAGAAGAGAGAGAGAGGTTAAATATTTTAGTTAGGTGAGGGGTGACAGCAGGGGAAAGGGGCTGGAGTAGATATGACGGAAATGGGTCACTGGTGCAAGTGGTTGGGCGAGAAGATGCAAGGCGCCTGCTTACTTCTTCTTCTGTGACTGGTTCAAAATCAGAGAGTGAGCTAGATGCAGTGAGGAAGGGAGGACAGTGCATGGTATGAGGTGATTGGGAGATAATTTCCTGTCGGATCTGGTCAATTTTTTCTTTGAAGTAATTGGCCAGATTGTCAGCTCGAAGCTCTGTGGTTGGAGCCTGTACTCTTGGGTTGAGTAGAGAATAAAAAGTGTCAAAGAGACGTTTTATGTTATTGGACAGTGAGGTGATGAGGGTGTTGAAATAGGTTTGTTTTGAGAGGTGAAGGGCAGTGTTGTATGTTCGAAGCATAAACTTATAATGGATAAAATCTTCGGGTAGGTTGGATTCTCTCCACAGACGTTCGGCAAACCTGGAGCACCGCTGCAGGAAACTTGTTTGCAGGGTGTGCCAGGGTTGTCGCCGTCTGTGTTGTGGTGTTCTATGTATAGGAGGTGCAAATTCATCCAGGGCACTTTGAAGTGTTTCATTGTAATGCTTCAATGCAGAATCAGGACATGAGAGGGAGGAGATAGGGGCCAATGAAGACTGCAAGTTCTTCATAAGTTTCTGGGTGTTAATGGCATGCATGTTTCTATAAATATGGACAGTGGGGGTGACCTGAGCAGCCTGGCAGTTCTTGATAGAGAATGAAAGAAGGTTGTGGTCAGAGAGCGGGAGAGGGGAGTTTGCAAAATCATCCACTGCACAAAGCCGAGAGAAGACCAAGTCAAGGGAGTTTCCATCTTCATGCGTTGGAGAATTAGTAAGCTGCAAAAGGCCAAACGAGGAGGTTAGAGATAAAAGGTGGGTAGCAGATGAGGAGAGGGGAAGAGCAATGGGGATGTTGACCTAGTGTTACCCTAGTATAATGTTCCCCATAACCAGCCCCCTAATATCTCATACAGTGAGACCCCAGACAGCCAGCAGCCCCTTGTATTATTGTCCACCACAGCCATCAACCCCCAGTATTATAGCCCCCCACCACAGCCAGCCCCTCTTTTGATGGCCCCATTCTGGGGCAATACAATGTATAGTAAGCTAAATAGAAAAAAAAAAAGCTTATACAAACCTAATCCTGGTTACCTGTCCAGTGCAGCTCCGTCTCCTCTTCTATCCTGTACAGCACTGGATGCAGGATAGTGCAATGACATCACTACAATGCTCCATTCAACGGCCCCTACGTGCACCGTCTCCATCAACGCAGAGGCTTGAAGGTGCGCTCTGCTGGAGTTCCCAGCGGAACAGCAGAGAGCTGATTCAGCCTCTGATTTCTGCTGCGGATTCCATTGCAATGCCATGTTGGATCTTTCCTTGAGTTAAATTTATGATGAGAATGCAACTTCACTACTTAAACTAAGGATAGCGGTGAACTTTTTACTATGTGTGAACATTTGTCGGTATCCGGACCATACATTTTCGCATACTTAACAATATTTAGTTGACAAATGATGTGAATGTTAGCAGTCCTATGATACCCTGCATGTCAGTGTGGACTCACATCAGAGATTTCTAGAGACTTTCGCTGTTTTATGTGGATCAGTGTAAATTGTATAACAGCTAAATCTTAGATGGCAGCAAAACTCCCCATAAAGTTATCTTAAACCTAGTAAAATACTAAAATACTGTGTCATTAGAGGTAAAGGGCCTGAGAAGTCGGTGCACGAATGTTATGCTTTTAAATTGAAAATCTTTGAAAATCCATGGTTTCAACAACTGCATGTCCATTTTTAAAAATACTTTAACACTATAAAAAATAAACTTCACCTCTAGAGCCACCCCTGTGAGATTATGGAAAATGTTGGGTGATATGAATTTCGCACCTATACCATGCTGCTATTGTTTTTTTGCAGTTTTATGGTTTATCCCACTAGATATATTGCCCAGTGTACGTCATTATTGTAGGATATCTTACAAAGAAAACTGTTTGCAATTTCTAACTCACGGGCTACAATGGGAGACAGTACACGCTGCTGATCTACTCAAACACATCACTGTATCACAATCAAGTAAAGAATGTGATATCTTTCTGGTCATTTCATTTTTTGTTACTATCTGCTAAATATCTTTGCTTCTTGGTTCAGTAAATGTTGGCTGATTTGTGTTTCTTGGTCATACATGCATAAGTGACTTTGTGTTTAGAGAAATGATTTCTTGGCTGCAATGACATTCAGGTAGAAAATACATAAATAAAATAATCAACAGGACAAAAAATTATGGACATAGATGATGTTAGTAATGTTTAAGCCCCTACTTGATAAATATTATAATATATAACTATACATGTAGTTCATTGAAAGACTCATATCTGACCAACAGCTAGACAAAGAGTAGGGGGTAAGTAGGTGTGAAGGGCACCAGGAGCCTATCATAGGGCAACAGATCATTTAAGCATCAAATGTTTTGTCATTTTACTTGTACAAGCAGAGAAATATAAAGTAGCACAGTAAAATACACTGAGATGTGCTTTCCCTCCCTGCTGATCTCACATTCTGCCTCACTGCCACAATCACTTTCCAGTGAAACACAGCACATTGTAATATATAATGTAAAATTATGCATATGTATCTCAAAGCAAAAAACAACTGAGCCAGGGCACATATTGGTGTATGTATCAACAAAGTGAAAAAAAACTAAACAAAACCCAAAGAATAAGGTGAACTACAAGAGTTAAATGGAACCTGTCAGCAGGATTGTGCACAGTAACCTACAGACAGTGACAGGTCGGCGCCATTATACTGATTATAATGATATCTGGGGTGATGAAATCCGTCTTGTGGTTGTTGTTTAATCTTTATTTTGAGTTTTGAGTTAATGACCCCTGGATAGAGGTCTTCATGTGGTGCTCTGATTAGCTATTCATAATGCAGACTGCTGACAGGTCACTGATCTCTCAGTTATCTGTCCCCTAGTTTACATAATGAATATATGTACATGCTTTGAAAAAATAAAAAAACTCTTCTGCAGGCAGGCGCCAGCTGAGACACCTGCGCTGCAGGGTAATCGCATGTTTAATGTGTAGTTACTACATGTGGTTGAGCTTTTCCTGAGGAGTATAACAAAAAAAAAATCAATTTTAAATGGCACCCGCGGAGTAGCAGCTATTGGTGTATATAGCGGAGATCCAATAGCTGCTGTTGTGCAGAAACCGGCGGCGCCCTCTTGCTAGAGAAGAAAAAAATTTCTCCTCCAAGATGGCGACGTCCTTGCCAGCGCAGTAGCCGTTTTCGGCTGGCGCCATTTTAAAATTCATTATTTTTTTGTTATGCTCCTCAGGAAAGGCTCAACCACATGTAGTAACTGCGCATTAAACATGCAATTATGCTGCAGCACAGGTGCCACGGCTGGATATGCCTGCAGAAGGGTTTTTTTGTCTTCAATATGTACAGATATTCATTATGTAAACCAGGTCAGTGAGGGATCAGTGACCTGTCAGAAGCCATACAGATGAATAGCTAAGCAGAGTCCCACATAAAGCCCCCCCACAGGCAGCCCCGGAGCACGAGCATATCATTAACTCAAAATTGAAAATAAAGATTAAACAACAACAACCACAAGACGGATTTCATCACCCAGGTATCATTTTAATCAGTATAATGGCACCGACCTGACAACTGTCTGTAGGTTACTGTGCACAATCCTGCTCACAGGTTCCCTTTAAGTATCACCCCGATTGAGGTGTACCTTGTCATGGGGTGATGGCTTTTACAATTTTTTGTTATCAAAACAATGTTAAGTGCCCTATGTTATTTACATGTACTATTATTATTTATTTACTTACTACAGGGTATTTATTCATTTTGGTTTTATATATGTTAGGTTCTGATTTTTTTAGGAGGTTGTAGATCACAATATTAGTAAAATTTATCAAAAAAGGATATTGGAGCTTGCATTCTTGGGGCAAATATTACTGTTTGCAATTCAAAAAAGATACTTTTGGCTGTTGGAAAATTTTTATTTTACGCAAGGAAATGTATGGTAAAAATTGGAAAACGAGCTTTGTGGCTAATGTGGATAAATTGCGCTAATAGGTATATTTTATTAGAACGGTTGGTTTATAGAAGAAAAGTCAGGAGCTCTGAATTTATATTGATTCGAGACTTCTAGTGCAGGGAATGCATGATCAATAATGAAGTGAAGATACTGACGAGTTATCGAGGAGAGGGTGGAGAAGAGGTTGAGACGTTTGTGTAACTTTATTGCTATCATTGCATACACAAGATATGACGCACACCGCCTTTTTCACAACCCTGAACCTGCGCTATATTTGCCATCAGCCCCCACTGGTGACAAGCAAAGTGAATATTCTGCCAAAGATAAAGTAAGAATTGTAAAGGCCCCGTCACACATAGCAATCTCGCTAGCGAGATTGCTGCTGAGTCACAACTTTTGTGACACAACAGCGATCTCACCAGCGAGATCAGTGTGTGTGACAGCGATCAGCGACCGGCCCCCCTGCCAGTATCGCTGATCGCTGCAAGAAACCTCTGGACATTTTTTTCGTTGCTGATCTCCCGCTGGCCAGCATGCATCGCTGTGTGTGACAGGCGGGAGACCAGCGTTCAGCTGTAAAATAATAAAAAAAATAAAAAATATTGTTATTCTCACCTTCCGGCATCCCGCGCAGTCTTCCAGTCTCTCTCCACGCTCCCGGTCTCAGTAATCCTTTGCAAGAACGACCGCGAGACTTCGCGATCCCACGAGAACGGACGTCATTGTGGTAATTCTCGCAAAGGATTACTGGGACCGGAGCGTGGAGAGAGGCGGGAATGCTGCGCGGGACGTCGGAAGGTGAGAATAACAATATTTTTTATTTTAATTCTATTTTTGACATGAATATGGCATTAGCGCTAATGAACACAGCGATGCCGCGCGCTCGGCATCGCTGTGCTAATCGCTGGTGAAGCTGTCTGTTTGACAGCTCACCAGCGATCTCATAGCGACTTACCAACGATCCTGACACGTTGATATCGTTGTCGGGATCGCTGATAAGTTGCTATGTGTGACTCCAGCTTAAGGCTCCAGCTCTGTATGCTGTTTGATTTGTACCAATGTTCACATGACTAGACTAGACTGAAGTCTTATATTTTCTTCCTATAGCCAGGCACAAGGATGCAGACTGCTGACAAGTTTTACACTTTCATTTGTCCCTCCAGCACTGTCTATTTTAAAGTTTCTCCTTCAGCTTGTCTAAAGTTTGTCATATGTTTAAGAAATATGTGAAGACACAAGAAGCATCTGTCTTGAAATGATTTTCTTTATAACTCTATCTGTGTTTTGTATTCCTTGTCTTACGATGATGCTACAAGCCGGGGAAGCCATTGACATGCAATGCCACATGATAGAGCTTCTAATTTATTTAGTGCAGCCTAAGTATGAACTCATGTACTTTATGCCAGCACACAACTTTAGAATCATCATTAATACTATGATTATGTATCATTACCCACATATACAATATTTATAGTCTACTTTGAAAGTGAAATAATAAATATGTGCATTGATACAAAGTGACAAGGGCTCGCTACTGCTCCGTTAATAATGTGATGCATTCACATGCTAATTATAATGACTTCCTTACTTGATTCTATTAAAATATATTGCATATTAACCATTTACAAGATAAATGGGGACATTAGGGAAAAAAAATATATATATTTCTAAAATTTGCTTTTTGAAAGGTGGAATTGTTCTGTGTCATGGAAAATTTCAGAGCTAGAGATCAAGAATAATGTCAGTTAATGATTTCTTGTAAGAAGATGTCAGAGAAAAGCAATAACTGGTACTAACTGCATTACATGCAGTGTATAAATCCTCTTATATACAGTAAGGGGTGGAGAGAACTCTTCTCACATGCCAGGGGATAGAGCCATCATCAGCACACATTTAACCCAGCAAATGCCAACTGGATTAATTGGGGGTCATTTTGAAATGATGAAATGGATAAACATGATTTACACTTGGAAGTCCAAGGGTAGCCACTAGAGTTAAGCGAATTTGTTCGAATTCGGTTTCCAACACGATCGGCAGGGATTATTGCTTTTGCAATATTCGTCAGACTCATCTAAATATCATTAGAGTCAATGGGTGTAGAAATTAGCAAATATATTCGGAACCGATCATCAAACATACGTTCGGCACGAATAGGGTACTCATATGGCAAATTCAGATTCGGCAACCGAATCCGAAAAAATTCACTCAACTCTAGTAGCCACCAATGCCGTACTTTCGAGGTCCTTCTCATGATCAATGGGGTACCAGTGGTTGGATACTCCAGTGATCAGCAATTTAGAGACGCATTTCCATCTAAATATTTTTTTTACTGAATGTGTGTATATCATCATGTAATGTACTGTAAGTATATTAATATACTCATCTATCGCTGCTCTCTCAGGTGTGCAACACCATGATGCTCCACTTCTCAGTGACATCTCCACTCTGATACCTCTCCGGATCACACTGTGCTCTGCGTGACCCCAAAAGTGGTTATTACAATGTAAGCCTAGGGTGTTATTGCAACTGTGACTCACGCATAGAGCATAGAGTGACCTGGCTAATTTCAATTGTGGTAACATCAATGAGAAGAAAATCAGAACAGCATTGCACACCGGAGAGAGTAGCGGTAGGTGAGTATATTAATACACACACACACTACATTACATGTTATATACACATTCAATAAAAAAAAAATAGATGAGAGTGCTTCTTTAACTTGAAGCAACCATCCCCCTTGACTATTCATTTTTTATATTTAATCACTCTATCTGGTGCTCTCTATTGGGTTCTCCATTGTCACCACTTCTAAGATTGTCATTTGTCTACTTTTTCTTCCAAGAAAGCCACTACAGTAGCATGGGGAATGAGCAGGTGAGGCAGCAAGAGGCAAACGGAAGGTGACCATATGTGAGAAATATCTACTCCTTTTTTAATCCTAGGATCGACGGTTGCTTTAAGCTGGGAGCCGCCCCAAGCTGTTGCAGATCTGTTTTGTTCAGCAACACCAAAATTAGCAGGTTCATCCTGAACAAGTTTCAGTTTGATTTTTTCCTTTTTTTTCCTTTTTTAATCATCCATCAATATAATAATAAAGTCATTAAGCCTCGTAAAATACATTTTGATAAAATAATGAACACAAGTTCTATTTCATTGCTTTTTGTTCTCTGGAGTGAGAATTAAACTCTAATTTAAAATTCAAATGAGCCATTTCTGTTGAATATAACCCATTTCTTCACTTTCTGTACATTATTGAATTATTAACCGTTTTGGAAAATCACACAAATGAGTATTTTTCCTAATTTATATTCCATTCAGTAAAATGTATAATTGCCAAAGATAAATGAATCAAAACACAAACTCTAATTATTAAGAATGTGAAATATTTCTACTTGTATACAAGAATGTGGCGGTGCTTATGTGTATCAATCTTTCCGTCACGAATCTTGTTGCTGTATTTTATTTCATACCTTATGTTATCATTTCATTTCTTAAATTTGTATATTTTCATTGAGTTCCGATTCGTATTTACACCAGTTCCAAAGATTTCTTTGTGTACTAGTAATTAAGCACTTGGCAACGATTTCCACAGGTTTCCTGCCAAGAAAAAAAAAAGAATTTTATCCCAAGGATGCATTTGCTTTCAGTCTTACAACTCATCCCATAGATCCAGTAGTAATCTCAGTTCTCAGCCATAATAACTAATGCTCTTCAGAGCAAGTACTTAGTTTTATGTAAAATAGATGAATGGCTCAAAAAGAAAAGCAGCCATTAATACCCACAAAGGAGTATTGTTGCACTTTGTACATTAGTTTCTGTATTTTTTTAAGTGCATTTAGACATAAGCACTTATAGTGTCACAAATTATACAAGGTCGTCAATGTATCCACTCTAAAATTGTATTTCAGATTTCTTTTATGTTTATAGTAGCTAAAAGCAGTCTAGGTAATAGAGAAAATCAGCCAAGCTATACCTACATTCCAGCTGTACTTTAACGCACCAAAGAAAAGCCAATTTGGGAATTAATCCCTGAAGGACCATGCCAATTCTGGTAAAAATGCTGAAAAACCAACTGCTGCAGATGAAAGCAAAATAATATATACTGATTTATATCTTAGATTATATGGACTTCATTTACTCTTTGAAATTAAATAACAAAAATAAATGAATGAATTAAAAAAAAATCTGTAAAAACACACATTTTATTACAGTGTAATACAGTAATGTATCAAGGGAAATATGAATTATAAAAACCTGCGCTGTTCACACCCATAAGCTGTACGAGTAGATAAATATGTCCAAGGACATACTGTATATATACCTCTAGTGGTGCACATCTACAGTCAATGAAATAATTAATAAAACTATGTCTCTGCGCTCCAATATGCCAAAAATGTACGTTATTTGCGTTATTTGCCTGAAAAAATACCAACCACATTAAATGGGACTGAAAAACAATTTGGTATTAATAATAATGGTCACGCATAGACAAGTACATGGAAATAAAAAAACAGAAATACCATGCACTTATAATCATACACTATGTGCTTGGAAACAGTGATCAGAGAAATGACATCACCTCATTCTAAATAGGCAAATATCCTCACTGATGAATTAGTCACCACGAATGGCAAAACAAACTTCAAAAAGTCTTATGAAGCTGAACTGGTTTTTCAACACTTTGGATTGTTCAATAGAAGATAATATTGTGAGGTCTGCACATAATCCCGTATAGTTGAGGTATTAGATGACTGTGATAGTCACATAGAAATAGTCAATGGATTCCATGCACTTGATATAGTCAATTATAAGTACAGTTATGTCTGAAACCACACTTACGCCTTTAAAGGTAATGGCCAGATGTACATGTGCCCGATACCTTCACATCCAAGTTGCGATCACTGTAGAAGAACAGGTTTTCATATGTCACTAAAAACGTCCAGGGTTTGAGTTGCAACAAACATTGATACAGGGAGTCCTGGCCGTTGACTCACCCGATGTGGTCAGTGCCGCGTGTGAGAGCAGTCGGCGTGTTGTGTAGTCACTCGTTGCTCATGTACTCTAGGTTGTCTGTTAAAAAGTAGTGTCCTGCATAGAAAGATTTCAAGTTGTGTCATTCACTGTATTAGAAGATTTGGTGGTTTTGCTGTTCATAAATAAATTAACCCCTTCATCACACGGCGATTTTAAATTATTATTTTTTTTTCATGTTTGACTTTTCCTCCCTTTCTTCCAAGAGCTATAATTTTTTTTTTTTTACCTCTCCATCAATATACCATAGGTCTTGTTTATTATGAGACGAGTTGTACTTTTTAAATGTCACCACATACTGTACTGGAAAGCGGCAAAAAAAAATCTAAGTGTGAAATTGCAAAAAATAACTTCAATTTCGCAATTGTTTTTTGGGTCTTTATTTACGATGTTCACTGTATGGTAAAACTGACCTGGCAGTATGATTCTCCAGGTCAATACAAGTATGCAGATACAACACATGTATAGTCATTTTTTATTTAAGTGGTGAAAAAAAAAATCGGAGATTTGTAAAAATATATATATATATTTAGTGCTATATTCATATCCAATCCTAGCTCCAGCAATCTTGACATGATGGTAAAAGACAATGTCACAACAACCATCGACCTAACCGATGAGGGCATGGAAAAACTGCAGACTCAGGTTATTGGTTGTAAGGATGATTAGGGGGTTTCTAATCCTCACACTTACAGCATAAATGTTTCTCAGTCACATGTGTTCTAATACACTGAAGGGACATAAAATATGATAATAAGAACTGTTGGGGACTTGCTGAACCCAAACCTGCCCTTTCTCATTTATTTCCAAGCGATTTGGCCCTACAATAAGCCATAATAGGTTTTTGTTGGAACTCCTCAAGCCCTGGATGAGATCACCGTATGTAGATAAAATGTCCCTCCCTTTTTTTTTTGCCTTGGCTTGACAAAGGACCTGCGTGGCCGAAACGTTGCTAACTTTCCTGTGTGTACACTGGTGTCAATAAACATATTGTTGTGGAAGGAAGATACCCGTTGCCTTTTCATTCTTGGAGTACCCACCCACACCATTGATAAATATCTTTCTGCCTATGCACAGTGTACACGGAGAACTGCCAATCAGTGGTGTGGATGAGGTTATACAGAGCTCAGCATTCAGAGATTTGCTTGATCTGCAGCAGATAAAACATTTTTTAATGAAAACTTCAACACCCAATAAAGTAAGGGATACAGTAGATACGGGAAGTGTTCAGACCCCTTTAAATTTTTCACTCTGTTTCATCGCAGCCATTTGGTAAATTCAAAAAAGTTCATTTTTTTTTCTCAATAATGTACACTCTGCTCCCAATCTTGACTGAAAGAAAAACAAATTTAGAAATTTTTTCAAATATATTAAAAAAAGAAAAACTGAAATATCACATGGTCATAAGTACTTTTTGGAAAACGAAGAAACATTGTCTAGTTCCTTCTCTTTAGACAATCAATATATTTTGTCCTAGTTGGCCAGGAATTCAGCTCCCTGGCTATATCATAAAATTAGGTAATATATGCAGCTTTAAGCAGCTTTCCATCTCAGATGTCAAGCTGTGGAAAATATATACATGAGAGCGGTGCCATCTGGGCATGTGGCTAGATACTGCCTGCCTGCTATCGGCTTGAAAAATAACTGAATAAAGCTACGAGCGAGATCATTGTGATAGATAGACACAGCTTTAGTGTTCTTTATGATTTGTGAATGTTTGAGAAGATGACTGAATTCTAGAGAATATACACCATGTGGAAAATACTATTTTATAAAAAGCCAGCACCTTATCTGCAAGCCAAGGTCTTAGAATATTTCTTCCCTAGCTATATTATGGCGTAGAGATATATCAGCTGCTGTGCTACTGAGTGGCGATATGATAATAAACATAGATATATGTATATATTGAGCCATATTTCTACTATCTTTATCTTGAAACTGAACTATAAAAGGCAGCTTGTTGTTTTGTTTTTTTTGTTGCTAACTTTTTATTATTCATTCCTGACCAAATAACTTATGAACCAGATGACATAAAGGTGTACATTTAACCTTATCCTTATATATAAAATTGTTAAGTTATAAAGTTGTAATTAATTTAAATATGTTTATGTAAAATATAATAATTCAAAAACCAAAGTATCATACCAAATATTTATTTCTATATATCTTTTTTTGCAAATTTAAACAAAATGAAAATAAAAAGACAAAACATACATAAGTTTTCAGTGTTCTGTTTCAATAATGGAGTGCTTTCCATATTGGTTTTTTTTCAATAATGGATGAAAGACAGATCCATGAATGAAAGCAAAAATTATACACCAGTACCTTTTATATAATAAAACCATAGTAGCTGCTGGTGGTCCTAGACGAGCCCTGTGTTCCATCTCGTGTGACAAAATAATAATAAAAGAAGATGTATATAGTAGGTTGGTTTAACATGGAAGGGGCGGAAGCCACGAGCGTGGAACTCATCTTCAGTGCCCTGGCATATTACATAAAAGAATGGGTCTTGGCTAGGTGTGTAGACTTGTGCTGTGGGGGAATTACACCGGTGCAAGTCGCAAAAGCCATTGTTCTGGGCTGGCCTGGACCATAGATGTCACAGTTCAATGAGGGAGACCACCATTCAAAAATAAACTCTTTACTAAACGATAACTTGGTAAGGGTCGTTTACAAGGGAAAGCAGGTACAAAGTCTTTTGGACTCCAGGTCTTTCGAAGCACAGTTTCTCACTACTGCACCACAATCCAGTTTTAACACAACCGTGCTGATTCACAAGTCTCCTTTACTTGCTCAGTGGTTCCGCATCCTATTTCTTCAACTACTGGTGCCCTGGATCTCCCACTTGGGACCCTTCAGTAGCCCCCATGTCTCAGTCCTGCTAAGGCCCATTACCTTGTGAGTTATAAGCTCCAGGTCTCGTGGCTAGGCGTCCTCTCCTAGGACCCATCTCCGAAAGGCCACTCTGTCTCTCTCTGTCACTACTCTTCATGATCAAACTATCCCTCCCTCTTAAGTTTCCTCTCACTGAGGATCACCCTTTCATGCAGCTCTGCTCACTTTGCATTCCAAACCCTAACTTCCTAACTATCAGGAAGCAGCCACTCTCTCTAAAACTAACCCCTCGCAATGTGGACTAGTCCCAACTACCTATCCCTTACACTATGCATTACATTTCTTATCTTACACTATTCTAGTAATACTTATTACACTGTATACATTACAATTCACATGACACGATATATACAAAAGACACCAGACATTATTCACATTAAAATACAACACATCATGGGACTAGTACCTTCAGGGGTAGGAACCCGACAGCACATTCCACCACCCTTACATAAGAAATGACAAAACTAAGATCTAAAAATCAAAGGATAAGAGTGTCTAAAATGGTCACCTACACATTGTGTGCACAATTATTAGGCAATTTGTATTTCTGATTTATTTTAATATTGAACAGCTAGTGTGCTGTTGATCAATCCAAATGGTTAATAAACCTGAATATTTAAGTGAAAAAAAATGTAGAAGTCAGCTCACCTTTTTGCTATGTGTAGCTTATCTCACCATCAGCCAACGCCCTGCACGGATCCAAGTGAGCTTATGGAAACATCAGTACAAAAATGGAAGGATCCAGCAATGTTGAGTGATGGTTAAAAAACAATATTTATTATCAAAATGGCATTAATATATTCTCAGGCACATAATGTCTGGCAAAACTGCATAGAAACACAGATCTACGCATTTCGACGTAAGGTCTTTTTCAAGATCTGGCTGTGTGCACACTGAACAGCATATATGGTAGCCAATAACATGATTGGCTGGACAATTAAGTGCTATAATATATGCATTTTACAATAAAAAACACAGAAGAGAAACAATTAATATATATATATACAAAAAAAGAAAAAGAAAAATATACATAAAAAGCACAAAAATTTGTGAAAGAAAAAATAATATACTGGAATGACATCAAATGCAGTTTCATGAATTGCTAAATTAATAGTGTTTTATAAGGTCTTGTCTGGCATTCAGACCTGAGGGAGCCCTGGTGTTTAAAGTAAAAATCCAAAAAGATTCTCTCCCAAGTCATTTATATTTATAACTAGCTGAAAAGCCCGGCGCAGCCCGGGCATAGTAACTAACTACGGTTAGTTATAAAAAATTATAATGATTATATCTATCTATGTATATATATATATATATATATATATATATACACATACATAAAGCTATATAAAGCTGAGTGTAGTGCCCCGCCCACTCCGCATAGCCACATTCACTATCATATCCCACATTATCCCGTCAGCCAGGGCTACTGGACTACTACCACTAGTATCCCACATCATCCCGTCAGCCAGAGTCACCGAACTATTAATATCCCACATAATCCAGTCAAAGACACCGGACTACTACCCCTAATATTCCACATCATCCCATCAGCCATAGCCACCGGACAACTACACTAATATCCCACATTATCCCGTCACAGTCGCCAGACTACTACCCCTATTATCCCACATCATCCTGTCAGCCGGAGTCACCGGACTGCTTATGTCCCACATCATCCCTTCAAAGCCACCAGACTACTACACGGTGGCTCAGTGGATAGCACTGCAGCCTTGCAGCGCTGGAGTCCTGGGTTTGTTCTCCCCGTGTTTGAGTGGGTTTCCTCCGGGTACTACGGTTTCCTCCCACATTCCAAAGACATACTGATAGGGAATTTAGATTGTGAGCCCCATCAGGGACAGTGATGATAATGTGTGCAAACTGTAAAGCGCTGCAGAATATGTTAGCGCTATATAAAGATTTATTTATTATTTATATTCCACATCATCCCGTCAGCCATAGCCACCGGACAACTACCACTAATATCCCACATCATCCCGTCACAGCCACCGGACTACTACCCCTAATATCCCACATCATCCCATCAGCCAGAGCCACCGGACTACTACTCCTAATATCCCACATCATCCCATCACAGCCGCCGGACTACTACCCCTAATATCCCACATCATCCCATCAGCCAGAGACACCGGACTACTACCCCTTATATCCCACATCATCCCGTCAGCCTGGGGTCAGAACCAGAGTGCTGAGTGGAATGGCCCTAACTTCCATACCGGGGATCCCTTTAAGAGAGGCCTGGCGTCAGAACCAGAGCGCTGAGTGGATTTGCCCTGACTTCCATACCAATGATCCCTTTAATTGAAGTCGAGGGTGAAAATCAGTGCGCTGAGGGATTTACCCTAACTTCCATACCAGAGATCCCTTTAAGAGAGACCTGGGGTCAGTACCAAAGCGCAGAGTGGATTTGCCCTCACTTCCATACCGGGTTCTCTTTAAGAGGGGCCTGGGGTCAGAATCAGAGCACAGAGTGGAATTGCCCTAACTTCTATACCGGGAATCCCTTTAAGAGGGGCCTGGGGTCAGAACCAGAGCGCTGAGTGGAATTGCCCTAACTTCCATACCGGGATCCCTTTAAGAGAGCCTGGGATCAGAACCAGAGCGCTGAGTGGATTTGACCTGACTTGCATACCAGGGATCCCTTTAAGAGAGCCTGGGGTCAGTACCAGAGCATTTGAAGGCAATTACCCTGACTTCCATACTGGTGATCCCTTTAAGAGAGGCCTGGGGTTAGAACCAAAGCGCTGGATGGATTTGCCCTGACTTCCATACCAATGATCCATTTATTAGAAGCTTGGGGTCAGAATCAGAGTGCTGAGGGATTTGCCCTACCTTCCATATTGGAGATCCCTTTAAGAGGGGCCTGGGGTCAGAACCAGAGCACAGAGTGGATTTGCCCTCACTTCCATACCGGGGATCCCTTTAAGAGGGGCCTGGGGTCAGAACCAGAGCGCTTAGTGGAAATTCCCTAACTTCCATACTAATGATCCCTTTAAGAGACCCTGGGGTCAAAACCAAAGCGCTGGATGGATTTGCCCTGACTTCCATACCAATGATCCGTTTAAGAGGGAAGATGTGCCTATGGGTCTATGGGATGGAGGATGTGTGATGGGTATATGGGAAGGGAGGGGGGATTCATTTCTGTCATGTGCTCTCTGCTCCTTTCTGGGGGCAGACAATGGCTGGGAGCTTATGTTCCCAGGGATGCTAGATTTCTCCCACCATGTCAGTGTCTGCTGAGGTGTCGTCGAGTGGGAAAACTGTTGCTCATAGCAACCAATCACAGCTCAGATTCTTTTAAACAGCTCTGGTGAAATGAAAGATGCTTCGTGATTGGTTTGTGATACACACACACACACACATTCAATTTTATATATAGAGATTGTCACCTCTGCGAGGTTTGTGCACTTTCAATTGCATGAAACAGGAAAGAGTTAAGTGCTCTATTGTGGCAGGTAATGAAATGACGTGAAGCCACAGATGGAGAGAAAGCGTCCGGATTACTTATATCTGCAAGATGACGATAACACCACCAGGTAGCATGATACGCTCAGAGGCAAAAAGGGGCCAAATAGCACACAAAAACTAGAAAAAGCTCAAGCTCCATACAGAACATGAAAAATAGGAGGACAAAGGAGCATATAAAATAGCAAAATTTATTAATATCGTATCAATATCAAAGTTTCAAAATAGTAAGGTAATAGTACAAAAATCAACAATATAAGATATACAGAAGGAGGAGAAGACAATGAGGGAAAACATACCGGGGCTCAATGTCAGCACAAAGATACTGGTGATAAGGCCTATAAAACCCCCAAATCTAAGTAAAGTGCTAATGTCCATGAGAAATGAAAGGGCACGTGTGCAAAATCAATTATTGGGGGCAATAAGACCTATGTGCTGTGGCAGACATTGGGTGCTAGATAAGAACCACAAAAAGACCCCAAAGAGGTAGTGTGCCATACCTGCAGCATGTGGTAATCCTGGCAAATGGCTGCCCACAAAAAGGTTAAGCAAATCCCATAATGGAATAAAACACAAGTGGGACAACACTTACCTATTAGGACCAGGTATGGGACACCAAAACGAAGAAGAGGTCTTTTTCGGATCCTTTTTGGTGTCGCATACCTGGTCCTAATAGGTAAGCGCTGTCCCGCTTGTGTTTTATTCCATTATGGGATTTACTTAACCTTTGCCTTGTGCCCAGTCAGTGCTGGTGTCACTGTCCATGCCTTGGGACATATTGAAAACCAATAGAAAGCCAGGGCTGCATCTGCTCTCTGCGTTCTCCTTGATATTCAATTTGTCCAAAGGTGGGGACATTGATGCCAGTGCTGATTGGGCGCAGTGCTCACATCTCATAATAACTGCATGTAAGCCCCGGAAGAGTGAATGCATACATCGCTGGAACAGCGTCGGAACAGAAATTATATTTCACTAAGCATTCAGATTGATAAGGGGTTGTCCTAGTATTGGACAACCCATTTAATTAATTAAATTAATTCAAACCAATAGTAGTACCCTACCTCAACCTTGCTGGCATCTGAGTCGAAGTGGATGTCTGTGCCAATTACTAATCCAACAACAGGTCCATCCATCTGGTCTTTTAAGAGTCAGTCTCATCTCATCAGTCCGTAAAACCTTTGACAAATCTGTCTTCACAGATTTCTTAGTGTCTGCAGTGGCCAGGTTAAAGCGTTCCTTACCTTGGCCATGTCTCTAAGCACTGAACCCCTTGTACTTCTGGGCCTCCAGGGAGGTTACAGTTCTGGAATATGACAACACTGGAGCATAATGGATTACAGGTCAATTCACTTTTGATTCTTCTGAAATCTTTGACAGTTAATATGCATCTTTTATTTCTCAACACATTTTTTGCGACCCTGTTGACTTTTTGCAACAAAACTCTTAATGGTTCTGTGATCACTCACCAATATCTTAGCAAATTAGGTAGTGCTGCATCCCTCTGTAAAACTTAAAACAAGTTTTTGATTTTTCAAGCTCCCTAATAACGCTGCACACCTTGATAAAGAGTGTTGATATGCTTCGGCCTCATCCTCCCTCATTACACAAATACACCTCACATGATTTACTTTAAGCCAAAAAGCATTCAAGTTTATACTGCTTGGTGTTGGAAAATCTGCAATGATGATATGGTAAAAATACTCACTTGCCTAATAATTGAGTACACAGTGTATGCCGATTTATGCACCTCTTGTGGAGTTGGATGGAATTGTAATTTTATTTGATGATGGCAAAGTGCATTGGTGGTGATATGTTGCAAAATGTTAGCCTGGGTTCAGTGCAAGATGCTGAGGTGTACGCAGCAAGATGCTGAAGCATCATCCCAAGACACTTAAGTACCATGCATTAGACCCTGGAGACAGTTCATAACATGCTGTGTAGTTTGTAGTGTCTGGATCATTGCAAATTACTGTGGTTATCAATGAAGGAATGTCTGTTAGGATGCACTGTAATATCTGAATACATTGGCAAGATAGTCTGAATAATAATTCCTGCTGCTCAGAATTGACTATTGAATACACATTTGTATTGAATATAACCCTAAAAGCTACAATTTATTTATTAGAAACAGGATTAACAAGAAGGGAGGAGGTGTTGCATTGTATGTTAGGAAAATGTATATATCCACAGAGATCCAGGCTTCAGAGACTGGAAGCTGTGTAGAAACTGTTTGATTAAGAATTCAAGGAGAGAAGAACAGAAATGGAACTATTGTAAGTGTTTAATATAGGCCACCTGGACAGACTGAAGATATGGATGAACTCTTTCTACATCAGATGTCTCTGTTTTCAAAAAAGTATGACATAGCGATCATGGGAGATTTTAACTATCCAGATATTTTTGGGGAATCTCACTCAGGCAAAAGTACTGGGTCCAGAAAATTCTTATCTTCTCTTGCTGACTTTATCTTTCAAAAGGTAGAAGAGAGAGCAATTAGACCTAATTCTTGCCAACAGGGAGGAAATGGTTGAGGTAGTAAAGGTGGCTGGGAATTTAGGAGGCAGCGATCAAGCTATCCTCAAATTTTTGATTACAAGAGGAGGAAGACCAGTGAGGACTTAGACTTTAAGGTTGTACTTGAGAATGGCATATTTTAATGGACTCAGAAAGAGGATAGGAAAGGTCCAATGGTTGGATATTCTAAAGGACAGAAATGTCCAAGAAGGATGGGAAATTTTGCTAAATTAAATTTTCACCACACAATTGGTAACAATCCTGAAAAGAAGGAAGAATTGGAAGCATTTAAAGAGACCAGAGTGAATGAATACAGAACTTAATCACTTGTTAAAAAGGAAAAAATAAATGTATATCAAATGGAAAGGGGGCACATATCTAAAGAAGAATATAATGCTGTTTGCAGGAAATGCAGGGCAAGAGTTAGAAGAGCTAAAGCCAGTAATGAAGTAAGGCTTGCAAGGGAGACCAAAAGAAGCAAAAAAGAATTTTGGGGGGTATGTCAAAAGCAAAAGAAAAGTCAAAAATGCTATAGGATTTTTACAGGATGAAAAGGATTAAGTGGTCAAAAATGATGTTGAGAAGGATGAACTTTTAAATTCCTATTTTGCATCTGTGTTCTCTAAGAAAGCAAATGTAACATCAACTGATCATCACGGTGCCATCGAAGGAAAAAAATAATCCACTCTATCCATAAACTGAGAGATAGTTAGGGAACACTTAGCTAATTTAAATGAATTTAAATCTCCTGGTCCAGATTAATTAAATCCATGAAAGAGTTAGCCGAGGAAATTGCAGAACTACTAGCCTGAAGCTTTGAAAAATCCTGTAAAACTGGAGTAGTCCAAGAAGATTGGAAAAAGGCAACTGTTGTCCCCATCTGGAAAAAAGGAAAGGAGACAAAATAAGGAAATTACAGGTCAGTTAACCTTACTTCTATACCAGGAAAGATAACTGAACAAATTATTAAACAGCATGTATGTAAGTACTTGGATAAGAATACAGTAATTAACCGGAGCCATCATGGGTTTGTAGCAAACAAGACATGCCAGACTAATCTAATTTCCTTCTATGGTGGAATCACTGACTGGGTGGATCAAGGAAATGCGGTAGTTATTGTATATTTTGACTTCAGTAAAGCATTTGATAAAGTGTCTCATACTATCCTTATTACAAAATTACCTAGTATGGGATTGACAAGGCTATGGTTAGGTAGATTCATAACTGGCTCAGTGAATGTACGCAAAGAGTGGTAATAAATGGCTGCACATCCAATTGGAATAGTGTTTCAAGTGGGGTACCTCAACATTTATATAAATGATCTAGATAAGGAAACAAAAGGTAGAATAATCAAATTTACAGACGATGCAAAGCTAGGAGGGTTAGCTAACACTAGAGAAGAAAAAGGATTCAGAAATATCTATATAAGCTTGAGCGATGGGCAGCAACTAATAGAATGGTATTTAATAGAGAGAAAAGCAAGATTCCTAATCTGGGCAAGAAAAAGGAAAATTACATCTATAGACTGGGAGAAATTGAACTAAGCAACAGCACATGTAAAAAAAAGTTGGGTATACTAATAGATCACAGACTGCACAGTCAACAGTGTGATGCAGCAGCATAAAAAGGCAAACACAGTTCTAGGCTGTATTAAGAGAAACATAGAGTCTAGATCATGTGAAGTATTTATGCTCCTCTACTTCTCCTTAGTCATGCCTCATTTGGAATACTGTGTCCATTTCTGGGCACTACATTGTAAAAAATCATTGACAAACTGGAGCAAGTTCAGAGAAGAGCTACCAGGATGGTAAGCAGACTGCAAAATATGTCCTACGAGGAATGGTTAAAGGATCTGGGAATGTTTAACTTGCAAATAAGAAGTCTAAGAGGAGATTTAATAGCTGTCTACAAATATCTTAATGGATGCCACAGTGTAGAGGGATCCTTATTCTCATTTGCACATGGAAACATGAGAAGCAATGGAATGAAACTGAAAGGGAGATGATATAGATTAGATATTAAAAGAAAAACTTTTTGACAGTGAAGGTGATCAATGAGTGGAACAGACTGCCACAAGAGGTGGTGAGGTCTCCTTCAAATAGAGGTTGGACAGACATGAGATGGTTTAGTGTATCCTGCATTGAGCAGGGGATTGGACACGAACACCCTTGATGTCCCTTCCAACATTCTATGATTCTATGATACACAGCTCACCGCTCACAGACAATTGTATTTTTAAAATCCCATTCGTTTATGCTTGCTCACCGTTGAACATTAAAATAATTTTAATAAGAGTCAAATAAAATTTAAGTTTCATTATAATCTGGGCATTAATGACCAATATTTTTGCCTTAGGGCAATTTGTGACAGTAGTTTAAATTTATCACAAACCAGGAAATTCAGCAAAAGTCATCTAGTTTTTTTTACTTTTTTGGGTATTTAGAACAGGCATAGGAGCCCATTTCAACATCTAGTTATTATTATTATAAATTTTTATAGCGACATTTATTCCATGGCGCTTTACATATGAAAGGGGCAAATATAGACAAGTACAATAAACATGAGCAAAATAAGGCACACACAAGTACAGAAGGAGAGAGGACCCTGCCTGCGAGGGCTCACAGTCTACAGGGGATGGGTGAGGATACACTAGGAGAGGGTAGAGTTGGTCGTGCAGCGGTTCAGCAGACTGAGGATCACTGCAGGTTGTAGGCTTGTCGGAAGAGGTGGGTCTTCAGGTTCTTCTTGATGGTTTCCATGATAGGGGAAAGTCTGATGTGTTGGAGTAGAGAGTTCCAGAGTATGGGGGAAGCACGGGAGAAGTCTTGTATGCGGTTGTGTGAAGAAGAGATAAGAGGGCAGTAGAGAAGGATATCTTGTGAGAATCGAAAATTGCGTGTAGGTAAGTACAGGGAGACCATGTCACAAATGTATGGAGGAGATAGGTTGTGGATGGCTTTGTACTGTATGTCATAGTTAGGGTTTTGAACTGGAGCCTCTGGACAATAGGAAGCCAGTGAAGGGCGTGGCATAGAGGAGAGGCTGGGGAATAATGGGGAGATAGGTGGATTAGTTGAGCATGGGCAGCAGAGTGTAGGATGGATTGGAGTGGTGCCAGAGTGCTAGAGGGGAGGCCAGAGAATAGGAGGTTGCAGTAGTCGAGCCAGGAGATGATAAGGGCATGCACTAGTGTTTTTCTAGTTTCATGGTCAAAGAATGCATGGATTCGGGAAATATTTTTGAGTTTGAGTTGGCAGGAGGAGGCAAAGGCTTGTATATGTGGCTTGAAAGAGAGGGCAGAGTTGAGGATCACCCCGATGCATCAATCATGCGGGACTGGGGAAAGTGACCATCCATTGACATTGATGGATAGAGGGAGGGGCAGAGTGAGATGAGGGAAAGATGATGAATTCTGTTTTGTCCATGTTCAGTTTTAGAAAGCGAGAAAGTGATCAGAAAAGAAAGCTGAAAGAGCAGACATTGTGGGATTTTGTTCAGTAAGGAGGTGAGGTCAGGTCCAGATAGGTAGAACTGCGTGTCATCGGCGTAGAGATGATACTGCAAACTGTGGGATTCTATGAGCTGTCCCAGGCCGAAGGTGTAGATGGTGTAGATGGAGAAGAGTAGGGGTCCTAGAACTGAGCCTTGGGTAACACCGACAGAGGTGAGGAGGTGGTGCGGGAGAGGGAGACACTGAATGTTCGGTCTGTTAGATATGATGAGATCCAGGATAGGGCCAAGTCTATGATACCAAGAGATGAGAGAATCTGTAGCAGAAGGGAATGGTCCACAGTGTTGAAGGCAGAAGACAGGTCCAGGAGAAGGAGGACAGAGTAGTGTCGCTTGCTCTTGGTGGTTAGTAGGTCATTGGTGACTTTAGTTAGGGCAGTTTCAGTTGAGTGATGCAGTTGGAAGCCAGATTGTAACCAGTCAAAGAGGGAGCAGGAGGAGAGGTGGGAGGACACTTCAAGATGGACATGCTGTTCGAGTAGTTTTGAGGCATAAGGGAGAAGAGATATTGGGTGATAGCTAGACACAGAGGATGGGTTGAGGGAGGGCTTTTTGAGGATGGGTGTGATCGAGGCATGTTTGAAGGATGAGGGGAAGACACCATTTGTAAGTGAGAAAAAAAAGTGGTAATGAAAAGACTTCAGTGAGGAAATAGCTGAAAACTATTGTGATTCTGAGAGCCACTAGTTCCCTGCATCACAATAGCCTATCAGAGGCCAGTACTTGAAGTCGGACCATTGTAGGCAACACAATGTATTATATTGCCTGTGCTGTTCGAGGGAGGAGCAGAAGTAAGAATGAGCCGCTCATCATGAGAGCAGGGACAGATGAGAAGCTTTTTGGTTTTTTGTTTTTCCACTATAAATACAAGCTTAATGTCCCCATTCCGGTCCCCATATACTTAATATGTTTGCCGTTATGGCCCCCATGGAAGTGTATGAGGCCAGAATGCAGTACATTATCAGTATTTGGGGGCCAGAATGGAAGACATTATTAATGTATGGGAGAGTGGGGGAATAATTAATGTGTGGGGTCACAGAGGGGGACATACTTAGTGGATTGGGCTCCAATGGAGGACATTATGAATATATATATGTGTATATATATATATATATATATATATATATATATATATACTGCTCAAAAAAAATAAAGGGAACACTAAACAATACAATGTATTGTTTAGTGTTCCCTTTATTTTTTTGAGCAGTATATATATAGCTCTGGCAAAAATTAAGAGACCACTGCACAGTTTTATAAAAAATCTGCTTCTCTACATGTCTGACAATCCTCTTGCAATAGGACAAGCTGGATGGCAAAACAAGTGCTAGTAATATCCCAAAAGTAATAGGAATGAAAAAAATAACTTAACCATGACAAAGGAGTGGAAAAGAAAAGTCTAATTTTGGCTTTACTAGCAGTGGGATACAGTGAGATTCATGTTGCCTCCATCCTTAAAATTTCTAAGATGGCAATCCATTACAACAAGCTCACGCAGCAGACATTGGGGATAACAAAGCTACAGACCAGCAGAGGGCGAAAACGACTCTCCACTGACCGGGATGACCATCATCTTATTCGAATTCACTCAGCAATCGCAAGATGACATCAAGTGACCAACAAAAGGAATGGTAAATGGCAGCTGGGGTGAAGTGCACGGCAAGAACAGTTTGTAACAGGCTCCTAGAGGCAGGGCTCAAGTCATGTAAAGCTAGAAAAAAGCCTTTCATCAATGATAAGCAAAGGAGAGCCAGGCTGAAGTTTGCCAAAGACCAAAAGGATTGGACCACAGAGGACTGGAGTAAGGTAATCTTCTCTGATGAGTCTAATTTTCAGCTTTGCCCAATACCTGGTTGTCTAATGGTTAGATGGAGACCTGGACAGGCGTACAAGCCACAGTTTCTTGCACCCACTGTGAAATTTGGTGGAGGATCGGTGATGATCTGGGGATGCTTCAGCAAGGCTGGAATTGGGCAGGTTAATCTTTGCGAAGGAGGTATGAATCAAGCTGCATACAAGGTTATCCTGGAAAAACAGTTGATTCCTTCTGCTCAGGCAATGTTCCCCAACTGTTTTTTCTAGCAGGACAATCTGCCATGCCACACAGCTAAATCAATCAATGTGTGGATGAAGGACCACCACATTAAATCCCTGTCAAGGCCAGCCCAATCTCCAGACCTGAAACCCATTGAAAACCTCTGGAACATAATCAAGAGGAAGATGGATAGTCACAAGCCATCAAACAAAGAAGAACAGACGTCTGGGAAGCAGCAGCTACTGAGGATGAAAGGACACCATTCATGTAGGAAATCACCAGACACACGGGTTTGACACCTTGGGTTATACAGAGACCGGTAGATCCAATAATTGGTGTGGGTGTCCAGAAATTTGTACTGTAATATATTCAGGAAACTATCCTGTATTGTTTGTGACAGGCATGAATGTCCACAACTGGGTGCTGTGATTCTCCAAATGGTATGTCCTGCCCAGGGAGGCAAGTGTGTCACAGGGAGAGTGAACGCGCTGTTCAGGAGAAGCACTGAAGGTGCAGAGGAATAGCGCTTAGTCTGTGGCTGGACGCATGTGCTGCTGGTATGAGAGACGCTGTGCCTGTCACAAACAATACAGGATAGTTTCCTGAATATATTACAGTACAAATTTCTGGACACCCACACCAATTATTGGATCTACCGCTCCCTGTATAACCCAAGGTGTCAAACCCGTGGGTCTGGTGATTTCCACATGAATGGTGTCCTTTCATCCTCAGTAGCTGCTGCTTCCCAGACGTCTGTTTCTCCACATTATTAATGAATATACCCAGTACTGAATAGTGCCTACTTATGACAGCGGTTCTTTAATAATAATATATGGAATTTTCCATTAGAGTTTCTCTCAGTTAAAACCAACTGTGAAAAAATTCTGTTTCTGATGAAGGTCAATTGTATGACCGAAAACGTTTAAAGAAGTAAAAGAAGTATATTTAACTGGATGACTTTTACAATAAAGGAACTGTCAAATCAATTTTTCTTTTGAGTGCCAAGTTTTTGTACTACATTTTAATTTTTTCATTTGACCTAGATTCACACTATAAACATGTCCGTTTTGCCTTACATAAGTTCAAGGAAAATTCTTTGTTTGCTAAGTTGGAGAAATGTTCTTTTTCTGTTCAAGAAATATTGTTCTTGGGGTTCATTATATCTGCTGAAGAGTTTAAGATGGATTCTAGGAAGGTGCAGTATGTAATAGACTGGTTTCAACCTTGTGATCTTAAAGCATTGCAATGCTTTCTAGGATTCCCAAATTATTATAGAAAAGAGTATTAGGGTTCTTTTACAGATCATTAAACTTCTTACTGATTTCACATGTAAGGGGCAGATCTTAAGGTTTGGTTACCAGATGCTGTTGAAGCTTTTAATAAACTGAGAGAGTTTCATGTCCGCTCCAGTTTTAATCCAACTTGATCTCCAGAAACTGTTAATTGTGGAGGTAGGTGGCTCAGAGGCTGGAGTAGGGGCTGTTTTGTCTCAAGTTCCAAAACTCTGATTAACTTGCGGCCATGTGCATTTTTCTTTAGAAAATTTTCATCTGCTGAGAGAAATTGTGATGTTGGGAATCATGATCTTCTCACTCTCAAATTAGCTTTTGAATAATGGAGACATTTTTTGGAGGAAGCTATTCATCAGGTCACTGTTGTGGCAAATCATAAAAATTTAGCTTATATTGAATCTGTTAAGCATTTAAACCTAAGACAGGCCAAATGGTTATTATTTTTTTTTCTAGATTCAATTTTTCAATTACGTTCTGGCCGGGGTCCAAGAATGTGAGGCTGATGCCTTATCACACAGCCTTAATTCAGTCTCTCCTCCAGAGCCGCCATCCTTCATTCTTCCCCAGGGTATTGTGGTTTCTATGGTAATCGGAAACATAGATCCATGAAGTCCAGTCATGGGCTCCTTCCTCTATTACAGGGTCCAAATTTTTTGTATGGACTTGTGATGTTTGCGCAAAGTCTGTCATAATCAGCCGAGGAATTGGTTCTATTGCCAATTCCAGAAAGATGTGTCCATGGATTTCATTACAAATTTGCCTTTATCTGGAGGAAAGGCTGTTATTTTGGTAGTAGTAATTCAGCAAACAGGCACATTTTGTTTCTTTATTAGGGTTACCGAAAGCTGAAACACTTTCCAGGTTATTTATCAATCATATTGTGAGATTACATGGAATCCCTCTGAACATGGAGACAAATTGGACCTCCCTTTCAAATACCAAGTTTTGGAGGGCATTGTGTAAAAAATTGGGGTATGTCATTTTCCTGTGCTTACCACCTTGAAACCTATGGTCAGACAGAAAGGACGAATCAGTTGTTGGAACAAATTTTAAGGTGTTTCATTGCGGTTCAGAAGGAGGACTGGATCTCATTTTTACTTCTCGATGAGTTTGCCTTTAACAGTCGGGTCAATCAGTGTCAACCTTTTTTTACAATTATGGTTTTTATCCCCGCTTTGGTGAATTATATAAGATGAGTTCTGATTGCCCTGGAGTAGAGATCACCATATAGAAATTGAGGGATGTTTGGAGTGAGGTTTAGAAAAATATTGGAGTGGCTCAGCTTCGTCAGACACAGAAGACAATCAACGGGTCCCATATTCAAAGTACTGTAGGTGATAAGGTTTGGCTGTCCTAAAAAAATATTAAGTTGAAAAAGTACCATCAGCGAAGTTGGGTTCTAAGTTTATTGATTCATATGAGATTTTGGAGATAGTTAACTCAGTGGCCTTTAGATTAAAAATCTCTCCATCTTTTTGCATCCTGAATGTGTTCCATAGATCACAGCTAAAGGAGATTGTCTCTTCGGTTATGTCTCCCTCATCCCTGCCTCCTGTGATTTCTGTCAATTACAGTTTAGAGGTACACACCATTGTGGATTCTCGGGAAGTCTGTAATTCCCTACAGTATCTCATCCATTGAAAGGGATATAGACAGAGGAGAGATCCGGAGTGCCAGCATGAGCCGGGAAGGACAATCATTTGGTCAGAGTCTTCCATCGAAGGTTTCATGGGAAGTCTGGGGTGTGGTAGCTCCTCCTTGAAAAGGGGGTACTGTCAAGATTCTTCTATTGACGGTGTCCGAGGGATGTTGTGAATGACAGCTCAGCCGTCATATGGGATCTAGGGTTGGCTGAGCTGTCAGGATTGGCTCGGCTGCCCAATCTGAGGCACAAGTGTTTGGGTATTGGGTATCTGCCATCCAATCTGACTGGGTCTGTGGGATCTCATACAGGTGTTATCTGTTCTGAGTAATAACAAGGCTATTTTAGCACTCTGACAATTAACAAACGTTTGCCAATGGTAGATTTGCTCAAGATGTGTGTTTGGGCTTACGCAATACTCTAAGGGTCCCGTTTCACATAGCGACGCACCAGCGATCCTGACAAAGACACAACCTGGTAAGGATCGATGGTGCGTCGCTACATGGTCGCTAGTAAGCTGCCAAACAGGCAGATCTCTTCAATGATGCAGCAACAATACGGCGATCCATATAACGACCACGGCGGTCGTTGGTACCTTGTCAGACAGCAGCGATTCTGACGACTGCCACCTGCGTCCATGATTTCTGAGTCGCTAACGAGGTCACTCGTCAGTGTCAAACACAGCGATACGCGCTGGCCAGCGGGACACCAGCGATCAAAAAATGCCCCAGGACATTCAAGCATGATCAGCGATATCCAGTGGGGGGAGTCGGTCGCCGCTATGTGTCACATGTAGCGAGATCGCTGTTGCGTCACAAAATCGGTGACGCTTCAGCGATCTTGCTAACAATCTCGCTATGTGAGACGGGGCCATAAGTGTTATTCTAATCTCTGTTGCTGACCTAGGATTTACCATTTTTGACTTTCCATTGGCTTACCCCTTTGTCTTAATATGCTATTTTACTGAAACTTTGACCTAGGACTGTTAATCTGTTAATTGAGTATGCTTTTGTGTATTCCCTTTGACTATTACGAGCCCTCTTGGTACTGACCACAGACCTCTTAACTATCCTGCCTCACGGTAAGTCCATGATTTTGGCCCCATACGTTAATTGGCTAAATTAGGGTCATTACAACTGTAGTGGGGCAAACAAGGTGGATGGTGTTACTGTGTGTTAGTGTATTGGGGCAGAAATTGTGTATGTTACTACTGAATGGGTGCCACTTGGGAAGGTGCATTACTACTGTGTTTAGGCATAAAGGTATACATTACTAGTATTTGGGGACAGAAAAGTGGAATTTTACTACAGTTTGGGGGGCACAAAAGGGGACATTAGCATTAATGCAAAATGGGAACAAAACAGGAGAACATTTCTACCGTGAGAGAATCTCAAAGGAGGACATCAATACTATATTTAATTTTGTGGAAAATTGTTAGTGTGAGGGGAAAAAATTAGAATGGTGCTGTTACTGTGCAAGGCATGAAGGTGGTATAATATAGCTTTTCTTCTTCACTTGGCACAGAGTAGAAGTGGAGGTAAAGGTGGGGCATGTGATTTAAAAAATGGATGAGCTATAGATGTCTGTGTGTTACGTTCTGCAGAGATGAATAAGAAAATTAATGACTTAAGCTGGAGACATCACTGGTGAGATTTACCTGCACCTTATACACTATATTATCTATGGAGATCATATATATATATAAAATGTGATTTGTGGTAACATTAGTACTCTTAGTGCTGTGGTTTTTCTTAATGATCAGTATGGTGGTATTATATTGTCACCACTGTATATGCTGGAAATGCTGTATGTGATCATGGTGGTATGTGGCACAAGTACTATATTGGTCTTGATACAGTGCGTTTTGTTTAGTTATTAGATGGTAATTATATTCAGACACTATGTGGTCAGTAACAGTATAGCAATGATAATATTTTTTATTTTGTAACTTCATGGCTATTGCTTCAAAGTTTTACTTACAAAACGACCTTATTGCTTAGTTTTCTATGCAATTTATATTTTATCTGCATTTTCTTGTGTTACGGAGGGCGAACATAAATGCCTTTATATACTTAAGAAATGCCACTGGGTCAATGTTTCTGAGCAACATCCTGATGGGGACAAGGGAGCCTACATCAAAATTTTACCCTAGGGTTGAAATATTCTAGTTTTGCCACTGCCCAAAAAAGTATAGTATCGTGATTTGTATATGTGCAAGTATGTCTCCTTGGGATCATCCCATGATTCACCGTAATTTGTCTTGGAGAGAGCTGTCTGGGGCTGGTTGCTATTTAGATTTGATCAATAATAACGAGTTTTCTCAATTCCACTTACCCAGTGGTTCCCATTATTAGAGCATAAGTGTGCTTAAGGGCTAAACCCCTTTTGCTATTGCTCTGCCCAAGCCTCCAACTTCTACAAATCAATCTGTAATATATTCATGATTGGAATGGATTTAGTATCCATCATACAAGGGAGAACACCTTTCAGCTAAGAATAGACAGCAAGTAATCTCTCAGTGGTAGAAGTTAAACTTATACATTAATTATCTGCTCCAACTAAGTCCGCTGCATATTTTCCAGAGTTAACTTCATTTCAGCATGATTTTCTGCAGTTGACTCATTCTAGGAGTGCCTTGCACTATTATACTTATTTGTTATTTATTGTCCACTTAACTATAAAATCTCTTCGAAATCCAGTGAACAGAAAAAAGCTAACCTTTTCCTTGTGGTTTGACAGCAAGTTATCATTATTATGGGGAAGGTTATAGTGCAGCATGACTCCGTCCAACCTAAGCAAATATAGAAAATAACACTTCTGTTCTGCTCTATTGAATGGGTCTAGAGGGACTGACTCCAGCTGTGTGGTTTGAGCATTTTTTAATATGCTACATTGGAGTTTAGATATTACAAGGAGTTTATTTTCTACCGTTTTAGCAGAAAACGGTAAGTTAACTTCCTGTATATGATTGTTTGAAAATGAATACCTGATTTCAATAGTAATATATTGGATCAATGCATCTATTAAAGCTTATTACACACTAGAAATAGGCCCAATGCTATTGCATCGGGAGTCCGGTGAAATGAACAGCTGCCGGCGGGAGGCTCAGCCAATGAGCGGTGCCGTGCTGCTTTGGCGGGTGATTCAAATCCCCTGAGCCCCTGGCACTCAGCCAATGAGCGGAGCGGGATTCAAATCCCCTGCCCCGCTGGCTGAGCCAATGAGCGGTGCCGCGCGGGATTTGAATGCATGCATGGCCCTCTCACCCCCTTATCCTGGTATGCATGGTCCCCTCACCCCCCTATCCTGGCATGCATGGCCTTTCCCCCCCTATCGTGATATGCATGGTCCCCTCACCCACCCTTTCCTGGTAAACATGGCCCTCTCACCCCCCTATCCTGGTATGCATGGTTCCTCCTCATCCCTATCCTGGTATGCATGGTCCCCTCACACCCCAATCCTGGTATGCATGATCCTCTCACCCCCCTATCCTGGTATGCATGGTCCCCTCACCCCCTATCCTGGTATGCATTGTCACATCACCCTCCAATCCTGGTATGCATGGTCCCCTCACCCCCCTATCCTGGTATGCATGGTCCTCTCACCCCCCTATCCTGGTATGCATGTTCCTCTCACCCCCCTATCCTGGTATGCATGGTCCTCTCATCCCCCTATCCTGGTATGCATGGTCCTCTCAAACCCTATCCTGGTATGCATGGTCCCTGAACCCCCCCTATCCTGGTATGCATGGCCATCTCACCCCCCCAATCCTGATATGCATGGTCTCCTCACCCCCCTATCCTGGTATGCATGGACCTCTCACCCCCCAATCCTGATATGCATGATCCCCTCATCCCCTATCCTGGTATGCATGCTACCTATCACCACCCTATCCTGATATGTAGGGTCCTCTCACCCATAATTAACTGCACACATACAAAAAAACCCAAAACATTTAGACTCACGTTTCTTCCCTGTGCTCCAGCCCTGTCCCATTCTGCAGGAGGAGCGCCGAAGTACGCGCATACCCATACCGCGCTGTCCGGCGCCATGTTGCTGAAGGCACACTGCAAATGTGTCTTCAGTAAAATAGTGCCAGATAGCGCTATGCGCATGCGCGATTCCAACACCGCACTCCTGCCCCGGTCTCTGGTGAGAAGAGAAGCACCACGGCAACGCTCCTCCCGGTCAGGTAAGTATGTAAGTAAGTAATTCCCCAAGCCGAGTGGCTTTGGCAGGGGATTTGAATCCCGCGCCGCTCATTGGCTGAGGCCAGGGGTGCGGCTTGGCGGGGGATTCAAATCCCACGCGGCAACGCTCATTGGCTCAGCCAGCGGGGGATATGAATCCCGGCAGCCATATCGGAATACCCATAACTTGGGTGCAGTGGCATAACTACAAAGTTATGGGCCCCACTGCGAACTTTCAAATGGGCCCCCCATGACAAAATACACGCACATCTCTGCTCCGTACACCTCATGAGAAACTGAGTCTGAGCAGAAAAAAGTAAATTAATGTGCATGCAAAATGTAATTGCATATGAACACATGACCTTTACACAGAGAAAACCAAAAACAAAACAAAAAACAAATATCCTGGAATAAAAAAGTAAAAAATATATTGCAAAAAAAGCATGAAGGTAGTAATAATAGTAATAATAAGGGTATTTAGTTAACATAATTTTGATCAAAATAATGTAGAAACCATCCTGCCACGTCAAGGCAACCCTCGTGGGACAGTCCTAACTATTGTATTTAAAACCTTTCCACTTGTCAAGTGACGTAAATGTGAACAAGGACAGAGGGACTGAACCACCAGTAATAGTATAGGCCAGACAGGATGGATTTTCCAACTCAGAAACAGGGCGGTCACACCCTTATATGCTTTGGTTTTCTCCGTACACCTCATGCACGTGCGGCTCCTCTCCGTCCACCTCGTACTCACGCGGCTACGCTCCGTCCACCTCGTACGCACGCGGCTCCGCTCCGTCCACCTCGTACGCACGCGGCTCCACTAAGTCCACCTCATACACACGTAGCTCTGCTCCGTCCACTTTGTACACATGTGGCTTCTCTCTGTCCACCTCTTACACACACGGCTCCACTTCGTACACATATGGCTTCTCTCCGTACACCGCTTACACATGCGGCTCTGCTTCATACACACATGGTTGCGCTCCGTACACCTTGTACACACACGGCTGCACTCCGTACACCTCGTACACACGCAGCTCCGCTCCGTACACCTCGTACACACGCGGCTCCGCTCCGTACACCTCGTACACACGCGGCTCCGCTCCGTACACCTCGTACACACGCGGCTCCGCTCCGTACACCTCGTACACACGCGGCTCCGTACACCTCGCACACACACAGCTCCGCTCCATACACCTCGTACACACGTGGCTCCGCTCCATACACCTCGTACACACGCGGCTCCGCTCCGTACACACGCGGCTGCGCTCCGCACACCCCATACACATGTGGCTCCGCTCCGTACACCTCGTACACACAGCTGCACTCCGTACACCTCGTACACACACGGCTGCGCTCCGTACACCTCGTACACATGCAGCTGTGCTCCGTACACCTTGTACAAACGCGGCTGCGCTCCGCACACCCCGTACACACACGGCTCCGCTCCATACACCTTGTACACACACAGCTCCGCTCCATACACCTTGTACACACGCGGCTCCGCTACGTACACCTCGTACATACACGGCTCCGCTCCGTGCACCTCGTACACACACGGCTCCACTCCATACCATACACCTTGTACACACACGGCTCTGCTACATCCACCCTGTAAACCCCTCCTGACCCCACACATAAACGTCTCCTCATCCAGCACAATGACAACCAGCACAGCAGAGTCCTGTACACACCGAGGCCCCTGATCATGTGACCCCCTGACTCCTACCCTCCTGTGACCTCATCACAGGTCCTGTGTGCACAGAGCAGCCATCGCATCAGGCCAATTGCAGCCTGGCAGTCACGGAGCTGCACAGCCAATGAGCGGCTGCAGCTCCGCGATCGGGCCCCTAAGCACTCAGGGCCCCTACAACCGCGATAGATATGCCCCTGCTTGGGGGTTCCAATATGGAAGTCGGCTCTGTCACAGCTTCTGGCTGCGGTGGATTGTGGGACAGTGACACAATCGCCGGAAGCTGTGACAGAGCTGATTGGCAATTATATAATAGACTAGCTGAAGAGCCCAGCGTTGCCTGGGCATAGTAACCAACTGTGGTTAGTTATAACAAATTATAATGATTATATTGCGCATAGAAACCGTGCATCTAATCCTATCCTGTGTGATACTGACTGCTGAGCCATGTATCTAATACTATTCTGTGTGATACTGTCTGCTGAGCTGTGTATCTATTCCTATCCTATGTGATACTGACTGCTGAGCTGTGTATCTAATCCTATCCTGTGTGATACTGACTGCTGAGCCGTGTGTCTAGTCCTCTCCTGTGTGATACTGACTGCTGAGCTGTGTATCTAATCCTCTCCTGTGTGATACTGACTGCTGAGCTGTGTATCTAATCCTATCCTGTATGATACTGACTGCTGAGCCGTATATCGAATCCTATCCTGTGTGATACTGGGCTCCCCCTGCAGTCTGTGTCAGAGGGTGGTCTGTGTTGGCACGGTAATAAATTGTGTTATTTCCAGCTTTACAGAAGGATGATAACACCATAGAAATGATAAGAAAAACAGGCCACAGTTACCACAACTGTCTACAAAGAAAACTGTTGCTGATAGCAACCAATCACAGCTCATTTTTCATCTTTTAAATAGCTCTGGGGCAGCGTGGTGAGTTTTGAGTGGTGACTTTTGTGTTTTGACTTTTATGTGGTGAGGTTGGTGTATGTGTGGTGAAATGTGTGCTGAGGGTGGTATATGTGTTGAAGCACGTGGTAGTGTGTGGCGCATTTTGTGTGTGTGTTCATATCCCCGAGTGAGGTGAGTATCCCATGTCAGGGCCCCACCTTAGCAACTGTATGGTATATACTCTGTGGCGCCATCGCTCTCATTCTTTAAGTCCCCCTTGTTCACATCTGGCAGCTGTCAATTTGTCTCCAACACTTTTCCTTTCACTTTTTCCCCAGTATGTAGATAGGGGCAACATTGTTTGGTGAATTGGAACGTGCGGGGTTAAAATTTCACCTCACAACATAGCCTATGACGCTCTCGGGGTCCAGATGTGTGACTGTGCCAAATTTTGTGGCTGTAGCTGCGACGGTGCAGATGCCAATCCCGGACATACATACATACACACCCACATTGAGCTTTATATATTAGATTGTCAGGTCAACTGCTTGGCTAAATACATCATTTTTTGATATAGCCAATACCCATTCTTGAATGCATTGCCCATCACAGCTTCTCTAGCTTTGTCTTTTCAGAGGCTTGATGGTATAAAAGCCTAAGAAACAGCGGCATGCGTACGTGAATATTTAAATCAATAAACTAATTCGCATTCTAGCTACTGAAGATTAATAATTTTCTTCTTGGCAGATGCTATTTCATAATGGTTTACAACTAGACACTGGCAGTCAGCCATTCACTACAATAAACAATTTTAGGCATAAATAAAGCGACATAAATAAAATACACCTGCAGCATAGCTGGCACAAAATGGACCGTGATAAAATGCCATAATAACTATGAATTAACGGTGGGATCCAGATGCTTAGCTGGTTTACTTTACGAACATAAATTATGTGTTCTCCATATTTTAGGACAATATATTGGTTGTTCAGCAGCGTAACACACCATAAACTCTGCTTTGCCTAATACTTCTAATTGTTCCGCCAGCACAGATTTACATGCAGATCTAAACATTATCATCGTGAGGCTAACAGCCAACTCAGATAAATCTCCCGAGTACATTGTGGCCAATGATTAAACAGTATTGACACGTAAGCACAGTTATTTAATATAAAGCTTAAAGGGATGCTGTCAGCTGGATTTCACCCCCCATCCCACCTAATCTAAACTATTTACATATGCATATAGCTCTTTCAAAGGCAAGTCCAGCAATACCTTTACATGACCAGTCTGTTCCTCCATTACTAAGAAATCAGTGTTTGAATTCACATGCAAAAAGGGCTGAAGAGCTAGTGTAGATCTTAAGCCTCTGTCACACAAGCTCTATTTTCCGCCCAGCACTACCTCCTCCTGCTTGACTGACAGCCTCTATGGTCTGTGACACCAGACAAAAGAGCCATCAGTAAAGCAGGAAGATGTGGGCACTGGGAAGGGAATAGAGCTGGAGTGACAGAGGCTGTAACAGATCCTGTATGACCCTTCAGCTATTTTGGTCTGTGTGCAATATAAAATAGGATGGAGTGTCTCTAAGACATGATTCAGTCTATTACTGGAGAAGACTCAACTCATGGTTTCTCAAAAGAATATTACTCTGTTTCCTCTGGGCTGCCTACTTTTTCCCATAATGTATCTTAGGACCTCCTTCCCCAAGTTTGGGAAGTCTATGCATCCAGCTATCCAAATCATACAAATGTCATTTATCAAACCATACCACCTTATTCTATTGTTGCCTGGTCCAATTTTGGTGCAGAAGGAAATTTTGGAGTTGAGCAGGAGTCAACAATAGCACTTTGACCAATCTGCCAATACCCAGCAAGCGACAATGCACAGTGTAATCTGACACTTTTCTATCATACTCAGCATTCTTTTTTTTCAGTAATCTGTGGTATAATAAATATTGTGTCAGATTTTATCAAGTGGGCCAGCCTTTACTCTCTATGTACCGCAATGAGTCTTGGGTGGCCAATTGTCCTCTTGATAGGAACTAACCAACTTTCCATATTGGTAACTCCCATTAAGACCTGCCAATTTGGGGATGCTCTCATCCAGATGTTTAGCCATTATAATTTGGCCCCTGTCACAGTTACTCAAGTCCTTTTAACACATCAACATCACTTCTCTCCTCCTGCCTAATATATCCCATCTTGTGACAGATACCATTGCCAATAGATAATTGATAGTATTCTACTTACTTGTCAGTGTTAGATTTAATGTTCTGGCTGATCGGTGTATACTGGCCACCTCAATATTGACCTATTCAAATGAGCAAAATATCATATAAATAATGCATTGCTTTTGGCTCCACACATTTTGCGCATAAATATCTTATGTAGTAATCTAAACATGTGCAAACACACATGTAGAGCACAATCAATATGGACATATCATTATTTCACAGGGCAGGAAATAAATTGTCATCTGCGGATTCCTTCAGCAATACTGATGCTTTAAGAGGAGTAAATATGTAGTTCTGCCTGAATTTTGTAAATGGGGAGGATCAATGTGTTAGAATAATATGACAGTCCTTGTGTCCCCTCCACAGACAGAACACCGGTACTACAAATATCATCAGTAGCCTGACTGTGAAGGATAGGAGCAGCCATTATTCCACATATCACTCAATGGATCAATTCAGGCAATTTCATAGTACACAGATAACGGCATGCCAGAGATGATATTACGTCTTGCATCATGAAGGAACAATACAGACAAATTATAAAAACAGCACACAGCTGTCAGGTGTGAGCTCCTGGGAGTCAATATATTCAATGCTCCCTTCCCTCAAGACCCAAATTAGAAACAAAAATGCTAATAAATTGTGCCCATATTTATCAAAAATTGGGAATTTATCCAATTTCTAAGTAGAAGGTAAGCAACGCATTCATGAAAACAAATTCTTTTATTTGATAAATCTGCAACAACTTATGACACTGCTATTACCTAGATAAAATAAAACCACTTTTTTAGGATTTTTTTTTTTGCAACTTAAAAAAAAAATGAAAAAAAAAAAAAATCATAAATTGACTAAATCTCCTGGCTAAAAAAGCGCAAAAACATTGTAGATCTAAATGTTAATATGTTGTGCTTGCTGACCCTTAATCACCCAGTTATAGCTCCCACCTTGACATGGGCAATACCTACTGGTGCATCTCATAAAATTAGAATATCATCAAAAAGTTAATTTATTTCAGTTCTTCAATGCAAAAAGTGAAACTCATATTATATAGAGTCATTACAAACAGGGTGATCTATTTCATGTGGTTATTTCTGTTAATGTTATTGCTAACAGCCAATGAAAACCCAAAAGTCATTATTTCAGTAAATTAGAATGATTAACAAAAAACACCTGCAAAGGCTTCCTAGGTGCTTAAAAACGTCCCTTAAGGCTGTGTGCCCACGATGCGATTTTTAAGCGTTTTTGCCGCGATTTTGTACAGAACGCCCCCCATGCATTCCTATGGCATTCTGCACATGCTGTGCTAATGCTGCGCTTTTTTCCGCGGCAGAATCGCATCGCGGAAAAAAATCGCAGCATGATCATTCTTTTGTGCGGAATCGCAAAGAATTGCCGCGATTCCGCACCCATAGGAATGCATGAGAATCACTTACTTCCCGCATGTGGCTATGCCCACCATGCGGGAAGTTAAGCGTCTCATGTGCGGTTGGTACCCACGGTGTGGAGGAGAGGAGACTGTCCTCCAGGCCCTGGGTATCATACCCCTGTAAAAAAAGAATAAAAAGTAAAAAAAAAAAATCGGGGTATATTTACCTTCCAACGTCCCGCGCTGCCATCCCGGGCCACAGCGTTCCCAGTAATGCCTTGCGGCAAGGTCCTGTGATGACGTGGTCTCACGAGATCGCTATAGTAACGCGAGACCAACGTCATCACAGGTCTCGCAAGGCATCGCTGGGAACGCTGAGGCCCGGGAATGCAGCGCGGGACGTCGGAAGGTAAATATACCCCGATTTTTTATTTTTTTTATCATTTTTAACATTCTATCTTTTACTATTGATGCCGCATAGGCGGCTGTTATGAGCTCATTTTCTCCTTCACCTTTGATGTCCGATGAACTCCCTCTGCTGGTGAAAGGAGGTAGTGAAATTGATTTGGATGGGAAAAACCTGTCATCTGAACAGGTGGAGTGTGATTGGACATCCGGAATCTCTGAGTGGATATAAATCCGCCGACGCCCTGCTGGGTTGCTGGTGATCCTCTCTGCTCTGAGCTCTGGCCTCCAGTTTAGTCCTGTCTATTAAAGCTAAGTTTTCGCTCTGCTATTGTTCCATGAGATTTTGTCTGGTTTACTTCGTGTTTGTGCTCAGCCAGCCCTGGTTGGGACTGGCTGAACTCCATTTTTGTCTCTGATCAGTTGATCTCTTTGCTATGTTTTCAGAATATACCTGAGTGCTGATATAGTGATTTTGAAGTCTAGTGACTTCAGGGCCTTTTCTATCAGACGTGTTGGACATTATTTTTGGCAGGGTTTTTGCGTGATTGCAGACAGTTGCTTTTCTTTCCTGTCCTATCTAGTTAGTGAGGGCCCCATCGTTTGCTCAGCCTGTCTTTCTGTCTGTGTTTGTGTTTTCATCTGTTTTCACGTTAATACATGTTGGGGGCTGTCTATTGCTTTGGGGGTCTGCTCTGGGGCAGTTTAGATTTCCACTTTCTTTCTTTAGGTTTATTTAGTTCTCCGGCTGTGAACGAGGTGTCTAGGACCACCGTAGGAACACCCCACGGCTACTGTTAGTTGTTGTGAATAGGATCAGGGGTCTGCAATCCGCTAGCTACCAACCTCTCCGGTTTTCTGGACTTAGCTTGTATTTTTCTTTTTTCCTCCTCCGGTGACTCATTCATAACAGGCGGCCTCAATAGTAAAAAGCTGCTCACACTTGTCAAACACTATGTTTGACGAGTGTGACCAACCTGTGAATCACTTTCCAAGCGATGCTTCAAATCGCTTGGAAAGTGCTTGAGAAAATCGCAGCAAAATCGCGAACAGAATCGAGGTAAAATTGCGCAGAAAAACACGTGATTTCTGGGAAGGAGTCCGGTTTTCACTGTGCATTTTAAAACGCTACGTGGGCACATAGCCTAAGAGTCAGTGATAAGCGGTCATAGAGGAGCGCTTAGGAAGCAACCCAGGGGCAGACAAAAATGTCAGGTCTCCACCACAGCTGCAGCCGAAAACCTCCAATGGAGGATAGGAGCATTGAGAATATGGAAACGGTCTTAGGAGTGCAGGAAAGAGACTCAGACAGGAGGTGGGGTTAAACCACAACGCGTTTCGACAGAGGATCCGTCTTCTTCAGGTGTAACTTCCACCTGATGAAGACAGATCCTCCGTCGAAACGCGTTGTGGTTTAACCCCACCTCCTGTCTGAGTCTCTTTCCTGCGCTCCTAAGACAGTTTCCATTTTCTCATCATAAAAAGGTCCCTTAGTCTGTTTCAGTAGGCTCCACAATCATGGGGAAGACTGCTGACTTGACAGTTGTCCAGAAGGCAATCATTGACACACTCCACAAGGAAGGTAAACCACAAAAGGTCATTGCTAAAGAAGCTGACTGTTCACAGAGTACTGTATCCAAGCATATTAATGGAAAGTTGAGTGGAAGAAAAAATGTGGTAGAAAAAGGTGCACTAGCAACCGGGATAACCGCAGGCTTGAAAGGATTGTTCAGAAAAGGCCATTCAAAAATTTGGGGAAGATGGACAAGGAGTGGACTGCTGCAGGAGACATTGCTTCAAGAGCCACCACCCACAGACATATCCAGGACAATGGGCTACAAGTGTCACATTCCTTGTGTCTCATGACCAATAGACAACACCAGAAGTGTCTTACATGGGCCAAGGCGAAAAAGAACTGGACTGTTGCTCAGTGGTCCAAGGTGTTTTCAGATGAAAGTAAATTTGGAAATCAAGATCCCAGAGGCTGGAGGAAGAGTGGAGAGGCAGTGACTAAGGATAATTATCTGTCACAACTTGTGCAGGGCCCAACTAGAGGGACAGCCCTTCTGGACTTAATTTTAAGCAACAGGCCAGATAGAATAACATAAGTAGGAGTCGATGGGCACCTAGGGAACAGTGACCACCATATATAATACAATTCCACTTGTCCTTCAGTAAGGTGCCCTGGAAGGGGGTTACGAAAATGCTGAATTTCAGGAAAGCAAAGTTTGATCAGCTTAGAGAGGACCTTCGCTGAATTGATTGGGACAATGTCCTCAAAAATAGGAGCAGAGAAAATAAATGGGAAATATTTAAATCAGTTTTACACACCCACTGCGAGCTAGCCATACTGTACAGAAAGAAAAGGGCTAGGAACAGGAGAACACCAATGTGGCTAAATAAGGATGTAAAAAGGGCAATAAATAACAAGAACAAGGCATTTAAGAAGCTAAAACAAGAAGGCAATGAAGAAAAATTAAAAAATTATAGAGAAAAAAATAAAATGTGTAAAAAAACAAATACATTTAGCAAAAGTGGAAACTGAGAGACTCATTGCTAAGGAAAGTAAAACAAACCCCAAACTATTCTTTAATTGTATAAACAGTAAAATGATTAAAATTGATGGTGTCGGCCCTTTAAAGAACAATGAGGGTGAAATCATAGAGAGCGATGTGGGAAAAGCAAATGTTTTAAATACTTTTTTCTCAACAGTGTACACACAGGAAAAGGATTTGCCAGGGGAAATGCAGACTGATAATGTAAACTCCCCATGAAGTATTACCTGCCTAACCCAGGAAGAAGTGCAGAACCGCCTTAGTAAGATTAAAATTGACAAATCACCAGGCCCTGATGGCATTCACCCTCGGGTATTAAGGGAGTTAAGTAATGTGATAGACAGGCCTCTATTCCTTATATTTAAAGACTCTATAGAAACAAGGTCTGTTCCTTTTGATTGGCGGCAAGCAAATGTGGTACCAATATTCAAAAAGGGGTGTAAAAGGGAACCTGGAAACTATAGGCTGGTAAGCTTAACATCTGTAGTGGGTAAAATTTTTGAAGGGTTTCTAAGGGATACCATTATGGAATATCTCAATGTTAATAAATGTTTAACTCCATATCAACATGGATTTATGAAGGATCGCTCCTGTCAAACTAACCTGATCAGCTTCTATGAGGATGTAAGCTTTCAAATGGACCAAGGAGAATCATTGGATGTCATTTATCTTGACTTCTCTAAAGCATTTGACACTGTCCCACATAAAAGATTGGTAAGTAAGATGAGAAAGCTTGGGTTAGGGGAAAATGTGTGTAGATGGGTAGGTAGCTGGCTTAGTGATAGAAAACAAAGAGTGGTTATTAATGGTGCATACTCAGATTGGGCCAGGGTTACTAGTGGGGTACCACAGGGTTCTGTATTGGGCCCCCTACTATTTAATATATTTATTAATGATCTAGTGGATGGCTTGCAGTAAAATATCAGTATTTGCAGATGATACAAAACTATGTAAGGTAGTTAACACAAAGGAGGACAGTTTGCAACTACAGACAGATTTGAGTAAATTGAAGAATTGGGCTGAAAAATGGCAAATGAGGTTTAAAACAGATAAGTGTAAGGTTATGCACATGGGAAGGAGAAACAGATGTTACAATTACTTACTAAATGGGAAACTGCTGGGGAAATCAGACATGGAAAAAGACTTAGGCATCTTAGTCAATAAGAAGCTAAATTGGAGTGCCCAGTGTCAGGCAGCTGCCACCAAAGCAAATAGGGTCATGGGATGCATTAGAAGAGGTCTGGGGACACGAGATGAAAACATAATTCTCCCTCTGTACAAATCACTCGTCAGACCACACTTGGAGTATTGTGTGCAATTTTGGACGCCGGTGGTCAAGAAAGACATTACTGAACTTGAAAGGGTTCAAAGGCGGGCTACTAAAATGATAAATGGAGTTGGTTCACTACAATACCCAGAAAGGTTATCAAAATTAGGTCTATTTACTCTAGAAAAGAGTAGACTTAGAGGAGACCTAATATATATGTACAAGTATATCAGAGGGCAAAACAGAGATCTCTCCAATGAACTGTTTGTACCAAGGACTGTGACAAGAACAAGGGGGCATTCTCTTCGTTTGGAGGAAAGACAATTTCTGCACCAGCATAGAAGAGGGTTCTTCATGGTAAGAGCAGTGAGGCTCTGGAATTCTCTTCCCGAGGAAGTGGTGATGGCCAACTCACTGAATGAATTTAAGAAAGAAATGGATGCTTTTCTTGTGAGTAACAGTATAGAAGGTTACGAATAACAGAATATTATAGGTAGATGGTTGACCCAGCTTAGGGGAAGGAATTTTTTTCCCTATGGAGAAAATTGGCTTCTACTCTGTGGGTTGTTTTGCCTTCCCCAGGATCAACAATGCAGAACAGCTGCACTAAAAATAGGCTGAACTAGATGGACATAAGGTCTTCCTTCAGCCTTCAAAACTATGTTACTATGTACTGTATGTTACAAGCCAAGCTGCTTGAGGTCTATTGTGAAGTTTCCACATTTAGTGATGGTTTGGGGAGCCATGTTATCTGCTGGTGTAGGTCCACTTTGTTTTATCAAGACCAAAATCTACACAGCCATCTACCAGAAAATTTTAGAGCACTTCATGATTCCCTCTGCCAACAAGCTTTATGGAGATGGAAGTTTCATTCTCCAGCAGGACTGGTCACCTGTCCACACTGCCAAAAGTACCAATACCTGGTTTAAAAACAACAGTATCACTGTGCTTGATTAGCCAGCAAACTCATCTGACCTTAACCCCATAGAGAATCTATGGGGTATTGTCAAGAGTAAGATGAGAGACACCAGACCCAATAATACAGACGAGCTGAAGGCTTTTAAAATCATTTTTTCAAGCTGGTGTTATAAAGTATTCGAATTTACTGAGATAATGACTTTTGGGTTTTCATTGGCTGTAAGCCATAATCAACAATAACAGAAATAAACAATTGAAATAGATCACTCTGTTTGTAATGACTCTATATAATATATGAGTTTCACGTTTTGTATTGAAGAACAGAAATTAACTTTTTGATGATATTCTAATTTTGTGAGAAGTATCTGTAGCTTTCCCTCAGTGTTTATTGCCATAGAAAGACCCTACAATACTCTGGATGCATTGTGATGGCTTATTTTTTGCATTACAAGTAGTGTTGAGCATTCCGATACCGCAAGTATCAGGTATCGGCCTATATTAGCTGTATCGGAATTCCGATACTTAGTTCCGATACTTTTTTCATATCGAATACCGGAATCGGAAGTTCCCATAATGCTAGGAGCCCGCTCGATTTGATTCAGCCAATGGGGATCCTCAGAAGTGTGGGCACATCCTGTTAGGCATGTAGGCATGTTAACTACTGGCATGGCTGTGATTGGCTGCTGAAATGATGTCATGATGCACTATAAAAACCGCTGCAGCCGCCATTTCTGGTCACTCTGCTGTGAATTCAGTTAGGGACAGGCTGCTGTTGAAGACTGTGAGGGACAGTTAGAAATAGCGATCATCCAAAATATCTATTGCTCTACCCAGGCTACATAATCCACCACTGTAGCATTTTTGTAGCCCAGCAGCGCTGTTTTAATAGCTGTCTGCAAGGGCTGTGTGAGTGCAGACCCACTCTGTGTAGTGTGTCCTGCAGGCACGTCTGCTTGTAGGCCGCCCAGCGTGTGTCTCTGCCTCATACACATTTTTCTTTTATTGCTGCTTTTTTTTTCTCCTGTATAGTGTGCTTCCATACGTATCCATATACGTTGGTTGCAAACACTAAAGGAGTGGACAGCGGAGCCTTTCAGCAGCCTTTCAGTGCTATAGCCCATTTCTCTGCACTGTTTTTGGCTGTCTGATAGGTCTCTCTGTGTGTGAGTGCAGCTCACGTTGCAGTGTGTTCTACAGCCACCGCTAGCTGTAGTCCGCTCAGCGTGCGTCACTGCCTCATACATAGTCCTTTTTTTGCAGCTAATTTAGCCAGATTTTTGCTCCTATATTAGTGTGCTTCCAACCGCATCCATTGTCATTGGTTGGTTGCAAACACTATATAGGATTAGATAGAGGAGCCTTTTTGCTGGCTTGTGCCCTTCAGGGCCAGCCAGACTAGTATCACCCTATTTTTTGGAGCCTCATCAATTGCATTGTAGGTTAGCTTCCTGCATTGTAATCGCTCCAAAAAGTTTGTGATACTATAGCTTTCAAACTTTGGTCACATCCTTTTCTTTCCCCCCCCCCCAAAAAAAGGAAATAAAGTTCACCAAACACTCCACTTTACAGTTGTCTGGGCCACATTAGATCATATTAAAGTGTAGTACACACACTCTTAGCCAAATTAGTGTTTCTTATACTGGTCAGCAGGTGTTCAGGAATAAGAACACTAAGCCACCCCTTTTTTACTTTTCTGCCTATCTTTATCAGTCTACCAAGATGAAGAAGGCAGGGAGTAAGGCACGTGGTCGTGGCCGTGGAGTTTCAGCAGGGAGAGGACGGGGGGGGATTCAGCAGGGAGAGGACGTGGGGATTCGGTGTCTGCTGCGGCCACCAGTGACCCGACATACCCCAATTTTACCAGGCAACAGTCCTTCATGCGCAGCTTTGTAGGACCTCGCCGTACCCCACTGCTGCGTGACGAACAAATTGAAACCGTTGTCAGATGGATGGCAGCTAACGCATCCACTTCAATGACTTCCGCATCCTCCCAAGGCCAGAGCACTGAAGAGCAACCATCTGTCTCTTCACCACCTGCCAAATTGCCCAGGCAGTCTGAGAGCCCTGGACAGGAGCCATCTCAATCTTTACTTCTGTTCTCAGAATCTGTTGGCTTGGAAAGAGGTGGCCAGCCAAGCAGCATTCTAGAGCGTGAAGAAGAGGGAGTATGCAGTGATGCACAACTGCTTTGTCCCTCTGAATCTGAAGAGGCGGGTGGGCCAGTGCCTATTGTCAGCACACCTCAGTGCTCATCTGATGATGATGAGACTCAGTTGCCAATTTCTGGTGCGTACGGTGCTGGCGAGACAACCCAGGATCAGCCGGTGCTTGAAGAGGGGAGTGGAGATGATGAGGTCCTTGACCCATCATGGCGTCAGCCACAGGAAGGTGGTGGGAGCAGCTCTGAGGAAGAGATTCCCCGAACGGCCAAAAGAGGAGGGAGAGGGCGGGGGCAGACTTGGTTGCCTGTAGCCTCCACTTTGGCACCCGTGAGGAGCAATCCTCTTCCAAAACACAAAACGGGCGCTCCAAGGACTTGCAGTGCGTGGTCTTTTTTTGACACAGTTGCAGATGACATTTGCTTTGTCAAATGCAAGCTGTGTCATCAGAAAGTGAAACGAGGGAAAAATGTGAGCAACCTCAATACCACAAATATGTGGAAACATGCACGTACCAAGCACGAGGTGGAGTTACACAGACACACTGAAGATGTAGGCCAACCTTCAGCAGCACCTACCACCTCTTCAGCTCGTGTTGGGGCCTCTTCCTCCAGCTCACACACAGCTGGTTCGGCTTCCTCACTGGAACGCCATGGAAGAACCACTGCCACTGTTGTCCAGAGACCCAGTGAAATTACACCCACTGAACCACGTTCGCAGTCATCAGCACACCCCCAGGCCACTCACCAGCAATCAGTAGCACAGGCATGGGAGAAAAAGCGGCCATACTCGGCAAACCATCCCCGAGCACTGGCTCTGAATGCCGGCATTGCCAAACTACCGGCCCTTGAGATGCTGTCATTCAGGCTGGTGGAGACTGACACCTTCCGGAACTTTATGTCATTGGCAGTTCCACAATACAATGTGCCCAGCCGCTTTTATTTCAGCAGGCAAGCCGTCCCTGCCATGCAAAAGCATGTGGAGGGAAAAATTAAAAATGCACTACTAAATGCCGTCAGTAGCAAGGTCCACCTGACCACCGATGCGTGGACCAGTAGCCAAGGACAGGGACGATACCTTTCCCTCACTGCCCATTGGGTCAATGTTGTGGAGCCGGGTACAGATCTGGAGAGTGGCTCTGTACGTATTCTGCCAACTCCAAGGATTGCAGGAATGCAGTCTGCACATATTGAGTCCTCCTCCTACTCTAGTTCCTCGGAATCAGCACTGCGTGAGCCTGTTAGGCCAGATATGAGCACAGGTGTGGCCAAACGTCAACAGGCCGTCCTTAAATTAATTTCTTTGGGGAATCGGAGCCACACAGCACAGGAGCTCTGGAATGCCATCAAGCAGGAGAGCGATGTGTGGTTTGTGCCAGCGAATCTCCAGTCAGGTTTGGTAGTGAGAGACAATGGCCGAAATCTAGTGGCAGCTCTGGGCCTAGGCAACCTCACTCACATACCATGTCTGGCACACGTGCTCAATTTGGTCGTGCAGAGCTTTCTGAGGGACTATCCGGATCTTGATGCACTGCTGCACAAGGTTCGCCTAGAGTGTGCTCACTTGCGGCGTTCCAGCATGGCAAGATCGCGCATTGCATCTCTGCAACGCCGATTCCGCCTGCCAGAACATCGCATCATATGTGACCTCCCCACCAGGTGGAATTCAACGTTACATATGTTGGAGCGGTTGTGTGAGCAGCAAGCAGCAGTAATGGAGTACCAGCTGCATCAGGGGCAAACAAGTCGCACTGTGCGCCGGACACACTTCACCACCACTGAGTGGGCCACTATGAGGGACATCTGCCAAGTTTTGCGTGCCTTCGATGACTCCACGCGGATGGCCAGTGCAGATGATGCACTAATCAGCATGACTGTCCCCCTCATCTGTCTGCTTCAAAAAACCTTACAAGCACTAAGTGAGGAGGTTTTTGAAGAGGTCGAGGATGAGCAGTCAGAAATGCCATCTGCTTCTGGCAAGTCTGCGCAACGTGCTTCCACACAAAGGCCCAGGCAGGGGACACTTAGTGAGGAGGATGACGAGGAGTCAATGGAGGAGGAGGAACACATCTCTCCAGAGGAGGGAGGTACACAAGGCTCTAGTAGTCAGTGTGTACAGCGAGGGTGGAGTGATGCTGAGCAGGCAGAGATGCTGCCTCAAGCTGGGGACAGCGTTTCCGGTCCAGTTGGCAGTCTGCAGCACATTGTTGATTTCATGCTGCAGTGCTTGTTAAATGACCGCCGCATCGCCAACATTCTCCACACGGCTGATTATTGGGTGTACACCCTCCTAGATCCTCGCTACCGGGACAACTTATAAAGCCTCATACCACAGTTGAACCGGGAGCGAACAATGCGGGAGTACCAAGAAACACTTGTGCAGGCCATCATGTTCTCCATTCCTCCCGCAAGTGTTGCTGGTAGTGCTTTTCAAAGCAGCCATGTGGGTAGAGGCAGTGGAGGAAGCTCTGCACAAAGAGGTAGCAGAGGCAGTGCCGCAGGACAAGGCAAGGCCAGTATGGCCCAAATGTGGAAAGTTTTGTGGGACCGCCACAAACGGCTACACCATCACGAGGCAACGTTTCCGTCAGATGGTGACAGACTACTTGTCTTGCCCTGTTAGTGTTCTCCCAGACGGCTCTTCCCCGTTCAAGTATTGGGTCTCTAAGCTGGATACATGGCCAAAGCTTAGCCAGTATGCATTGGAGGTGCTGGATTGCCCTGCTGCCAGTGTATTATCGGAACGTGTTTTTAGTGCTGCAGGTGGTGTGGTAACAGACCGTCACACGCGACTATCCGCCGATAATGTTGACCGGCTTACTTTTCTGAAAATGAACAAGGCCTGGATCTCACTTGAATTTGCCAGTCCTCTTTCAGAATAAATAATTGGCTGGCAACAGGATCCAGGTCTCCTGTTGTGTTCATGTTTCTATGACCTGAAATTTATTTCCTGGGCTACAGCAACGCCCGTTGTTGCTCAGAAGTGCTGTCCACACAGACAAAACACTCGCTCATGTGTAAGTGGGGTTCGGTAACGTCAGCTGATCCCCTGCTGTGTGTATGGCAAAGTGTCCTGCTCCCTCCACAGTCAAACAACCTCAGATTTACACCTGGCCCCAAGTAGGCCTCGGCCTACTACCTGATTTTCCCTGGGCTCCGACACCGCCAGTTGGTGCTCAGAAGTGCTGTCCGCACAGACAAAACACTCGCTCATGTGTAAGTGGGGTTCGGTAACGTCAGATCCCCTGCTGTGTGTACGGCAAACTCTCCTGCTGCCTCCAAGTTCAAACAACGTCTTATCTTAAACTGCCTCCAAGTAGGCCTCAGCCTACAAAATGACTATCCCTGGGCTCCAACATCGTCAGTTGTTGTTCGGAAGTGCTGTCCACACAGAAAAAAAACACTCGTTCATGTGAAAGTGGGGTTCGGTAACGTCAGCTGATCCCCTGCTGTGTGGAGGGCAAAGTGTCCTGCTCTCTCCAAAGTCAAAATACCTCAGCTTTACACCTGGCTCCTAGTAGGCCTCGGCCTGCACCCTGATTGTCCCTGGGCTCCAACGCTAGTTGGTGCTAGGAAGTGCTGTCCACACAGAAAAACACACTTGTTCATGTGAAAGTGGGGGTAACGTCAGCTGATCCCCTGCTGTGTGGAGGGCAAAGTGCTGCTGCCTCCAAATTGTAACTACTTCAGATTTAAACATTCTCTGATTTGGCCTCTGTCTCCACTCTGTCTCTAGTATTTCCCCTGACCTCCAACACCGCCAGTTCCTGCTCACAGTTGCCATCCACGCATTCCACACGTGTTCCTGTGTTCCTGGTGTTCTGTTACGTGAGCAGATCCCCCAATGTGTGTCCGCCACTGTCTCCTGCGCTGTCCACCTTCCCACTGCAAGCGGTGGGAATGTGGACTGAGCAGGAGACAGTGGCAGACACACATCAGGGGATCTGCCAACATTACAGAACCCCAGTAACCAAGGAACACGTGTGGATTGGGTAGACGGCTGCTGTACGCATAAACTGGCGGTGTTGGTGGTCACGTGAAATCCTGGAAACAGAGTGGAGACAGATGCCTAATTGGAGCACGTTGACAGTCTGTTGTAGCCTACAAACAATCAAAAACTGCCACCAAGTAGGCCTCAGCCTGCACCATGATTGTCCCTGGGCTCCAACAACGCCAGTTGGTGCTCGGCAGTGTCTTTGGCACGAGTACTCCCTGTTGCCCAGCCTGGTTCCAGCACGCCAGCTGTTTCTGGGTAGTGTCAAGGTCACTATGCCACCAATCCGTTGTCATGTCGTCTTGCGGCCGGGTTAGCCGACTCTACGGTGCCTGCAGTTTAGGTGACTCCTATGTGGGCTGCGGGAACTGGCACTGAAGGCTGGATCCGTAGTGCCAATGGGACATGGACCCCCTGTAGGACTGTGGGTTTCGGTAACTGTGGCCGGCTTGCGGCCTGGCTACTTTGCTTTGAATGGGTACCTTCTGCTACCCACCAGGGTTCCAGCACTGTCTGCTGGTTCTCGCCAGAGCCTTTGGCCTAGGTGCCTCCATCTCGGTATCCGAAGTCCAGCACCGTCAGCTGGTCCTTGGTAGTGCTTTCTAGCACAGGTACCTCCTGCCTAGTAACTGTGGTCCAGCACCGTCAGCTGTTCCTCGGTAGTGCCATTGGCTCTTGTAGCTTTTGCTACCCATCTGGGTTCCAGCACCGTCAGCTGGTTCTCGGCAGTGTCTTTGGCATGGGTACTCCCTGTTGCCCAGCCTGTTTTCAGCACGCCTGCTGTTTCCGGGTAGTGTCAAGGTCACTATGCCACCAATCCGTTGTCCTGTCGTCTTGCGGCCGGGTTAGCCGACCCTACGGTGCCTGCAGTTTAGGTGACTCCTATGTGGGCTGCGGGAACTGGCACTGAAGGCTGGATCCGTAGTGCCAATGGGACATGGACCCCCTGTAGGACTGTGGGTTTCGGTAACTGCGGCCGGCTTGCGGCCTGGCTACTTTGCTTTGAATGGGTACCTTCTGCTACCCATCCGGGTGCCAGCACTGTCTGCTGGTTCTTGCCACAGCCTTTGGCCTAGGTGCCTCCATCTCGGTATCCGAGGTCCAGCACCGTCAGCTGGTCCTTGGCAGTGCTTTTTAGCACAGGTACCTTCTGTTTAGTAACCGTGGTCCAGCACCGTCAGTTGGTCCTCGGTAGTGCCATTGGCTCTTGTTCCTTCTGCTACCCATCCGGGTGCCAGCACTGTCTGCTGGTTCTCGCCACAGCCTTTGGCCTAGGTGCCTCCATCTCGGTATCCGAGGTCCAGCACCATCAGCTGGTCCTTGGTAGTGCTTTTTAGCACAGGTACCTTCTGCTTAGTAACCGTGGTCCAGCACCGTCAGTTGGTCCTCGGTAGTGCCATTGGCTCTTGTTCCTTCTGCTACCCATCCGGGTGCCAGCACTGTCTGCTGGTTCTCGCCACAGCCTTTGGCCTAGGTGCCTCCATCTCGGTATCCGAGGTCCAGCACCGTCAGCTGGTCCTTGGTAGTGCTTTTTAGCACAGGTACCTTCTGCTTAGTAACTGTGGTCCAGCACCGTCAGTTGGTCCTCGGTAGTGCCATTGGCTCTTGTTCCTTCTGCTAACCATCCGGGTGCCAGCACTGTCTGCTGGTTCTCGCCAGTTTCTCAGCCTTCTTGTACCTTCTGCTACATTTCCAAGATCAAGCTTTTTGAAATTGTCTTTGGTAATCCTTATTGATCTCCATGACGACGACCCTGATGACGACGACCTTGAAGACCACACCAAAGAAGACCAGAAATATGACCCTAAATAATAAGACCAAGAGGACAAAGAACATGAAGACAACCACCAAGATACAGAACAAAAGACAGAAGAACAAGAAGCAGAAGAAGCAAAAGCAGAAGAACATTAAGCATAAGACTAAAAATCAGCATAGAAGAAATCAAAATTATAAGCAGAAGAAGACTAAGCAGTAAATGGGGGTGAGTCCGTTCCTCCTCGTGGTGCCCCTGGAAAATGCCTGCTGCTGCAGGCCAAATTGAACGCGGACAAATCCTGTTGTAAATCTTTAGTGACAGGCAGAACGTAAGGTGTAATCTTATAACTTTTATAGATAAGTACTACAGGAATGCCTGTCACCATAAGAAAATGAAGACAAAGAAGAATAGGAAGAAGATGAAGAAATAGCATATTAAAATTAATAATAGCTGAACAAGAAGAATATGAAGAATGGAAAAAAAAAATTAATGGGAAGAAGATGAAGAAGAAGAAGATGAATAAGGTGAAGAAAAGTTGATGAAAAAAATGCTACTGCTGCGGATCATGAAGGAGAAAGTGTGGGAGAAGTACAAAAGAAGGTGAAGAGCATGGAAGTTGTGAAACATACATATCTGACAAAATATAAAAAAGGTTAACATAGTCAATATCTTTTTAACTCCGAACGTCTTGAAAAAAAAATTGGAATTAATGCTATGCCATGTGATTTGAATAAACCACTATGCCTTTAATGTCTCCTCCACCTCCCACAATACATTCTACATGATTCTTATTTGTTTTCAATTATGTAGAATTAGCCAACAAGGAAATAAAGGGCTTTTTTTAATTCCGATACCGGAAGTCCCATTGACTTGAATGGGACTTCCGGTATCGGAATCGGCGATACCCGATATTTTTTTCGTATCGGGCGATACCATCCGATACAATATTTTTGGGTATCGAACGGTATCGCTCAACACTAATTACAAGCTGTATTTGCCATTATGTACTATTTCATAGTACATGCAAAATTTTGATTATTTTTCATTACACAGTTTTTTTCTTTTTTTGAACACCATTCACCATTAGATATAAGTGACACTTTATCTTTACTCTGCAGGCTGATAGAATTATACTTCTAATTATATATGTTTATTTATGCTTCCATGCTTTGTCAAAAATAAAAAAAGGTTCATAAATATTTTTTTTTATTTTTTTTTTTGGGGGGCGGGTCACAATTTTTTGAGAGCCACAACTTTGTATTTTTCAATAGACAGAGTTTTTTTATGTATTTTTTTCAGGAGAGGTTGTACTGCAGTGATTGTTTAACTACAAGGAAGCAAGTGTGAACAGCTGCAAGCTGTTATGACTGGATTAAAAACATAACAAAAAGTTCAGCAGCAGCAGCACACTGTGTGCGTCAAGATATGTATGAAGTAGTGAATCTTTTGAAATGACAAAACAAATGCCAGGTTCACAATATTTTTCCTAAAAAATAAATAAGCTGTAAACTGATTTGCCACAAAATGAAATAATGCAAAGTCTGTAATTATCCAGAAAAGAAGTGTGTAACACTGAGGTCTCCTAGCACTTCACTTTATATTTTGGCGCCCCGTCCTATACAAAGTGATTTGGGCAGTTGTCATGTGATTGCTCATAGTCAGTGGGTGCAAGGAAAAAGTTTTTCCTTACCCATCTCAAAGGAAACCTGACATTTCTTCACCTGAGTACGGTAAATTCAAAGCGTGAACCATTAGAATAGGATATAGAAAAAGAATAAGAAAAAATGTTGAGGTCCCCCTTAATTTTCTTAACCAGCTGAGGGAAAGCCGACAACTGGGGGTTGATGTTTATATTCTGGGATGGGGGAAATAAATATGTAGTCTCTCAGGCTATTAATATCAGCTCAAAGCTGTCTACTTAACCTTTACTGTTTATTAGCAAGGGGTAACCCCCCTAAAAAATGACATTCCGCCTATTATTAATAACCAGCAAAGGCTAGGCAGACAGCTGCGGGCTGATATTAATAGACTAGGATGGGGCTATGAATATTGACCCCCTCCCAGACTAAAAACATCAGCCCCCAGCTGCCCCAGAAATGGCACATGCAATAGATGTGCCAATTTTGGTGCTTAGTCTTCGCTCTTTACACTTGCCCTGGTGCGGTGGCAAGTGGGGTAATAGTATTGGGTGCTTATGTCAGCTTTGTAATGTCAGCTGACAAAGTCCAGGGGTGAGTAATGGAGAAGCATCTATAAGACACCCCTATTAGTAACCTCATTGTCAAATGTAATAAAGACAAACACAGAGTAAAGTCCTTCATTTGAAATAAAAAAAAATCCCCAACCCTCTTTTACCATTTATTAATATCCAAATAAAAAAAACAAACAAATCCTCACCTGTCCGCTGATAGTCTCATTGCGGGACAAATGAATTAACTCAAGTAGATTTGGATACTTTTCTAAGCAGTCATATAAAATACGACCATTCAGCATGGCATCCAGGAGACACTGAGCTGCGCATGAAGAACAAAGCTTAAATCCAGAGCGTTGACATCAGTAAGGTGACTGAAGTTCATACTCCTACATCCAATTTGGTAGGTACTTACTGACCTTGGACATATGAATACGTCCAGGCAATTTTGCACTCACATGGGCTGACAGCTGAAACCCAGCAGCCAGCACCGCTCCCGGCACTTTAACCCCCTATACGCTGCGATTGATATAGATTGCAGCATTTAGAAGGCAGCCAGAGGGAGGGAGTTTTCTCTGCCCTCCGATCAGCGCCCTCGCGACATCATCACAGGGGCTCAATCGTTACCATGGTGACCCAATGTCATCATGACGACATACCAGGCAAGATAGCTAGATCACGCACTTCGCATGTCAAACATAAAAACCCAATATAAATCTGGTACTGCTGTACTCGCACCGACCTATAAAATAAAGTCGCCAAATCACTTATACCGCACAGGGGCGTAAAAAAATAAACACATTTTTCTCCTGATGTTGATTTTTTTCATTCTGCCTTCCAAAGATTCCAGTAAGGCTCAGCTCACATTTATCCTGCGTTGAGCTCTTACTATGGGGATTCCATGTAAATTTGTGATTCAGTCTGAATTCCCAGGCTGACAATTCCCTATGAGGCAGATGGAGACATAAAAGTGCTGTCAGCCACAGTTTTGTGCACTTCTGAAAAGAAGGACAATGCTGAACAGAGGCCAGATCGAGTCCAGAGTGTGCACTGCGAGTCACATGACCGCAGCTCCTATTGGTCACATCATGGAAGGTCCTGTAGCTACAATAAGCTGCCTGAATGAGCAGCAGCTACACTCGCCCTGCAGGAGGAGGATGTCAGCAGACACAGGAAAGCCACGGGGGGGGGACGTTTAGAGCTGGGAGCAGGAGCCATCATCAGAAGGTGAGTTAACTGTTTATTATTTTACTATGTGCTTGCCAGCAGGGGGGAAATATAGGGACGGGGGCCATGTGTGCCAGCAGGGGGGAATATATGGAGGGGTGGATAATGTGTGCCAGCAGGGGGGAATATATGGAAGGGCGGATAATGTGTGCCAGCAGGGGGGAATATATGGATGGGGGGACAGTGTGTGCCAGCAGGGGGGAAATATAGGGACGGGGGCCATGTGTGACAGCAGGGGGAATATATGGAAGGGCGGATAATGTGTGCCAGCAGGGGGGAATATATGGAAGGGCGGATAATGTGTGCCAGCAGGGGGGAATATATGGAGGGGAACAATGTGTGCCAGCAGGGGGGAATATATGGATGGGGGGGGACAGTGTGTGCCAGCAGGGGGGAAATATAGGGACGGGGCCATGTGTGACAGCAGGGGGAATATATGGAGGGGGGAATATACGGAGGGGCGGATAATGTGTGCCAGCAGGGGGGAATATATGGAGGGGGGGACAATGTGTGCCAGCAGGGGGGAATATATGGAGGGGGGGACAATGTGTGCCAGCAGGGGGGAATATATGGAGGGGCGGATAATGTGTGCCAGCAGGGGGGAATATATGGAGGGGGGACAATGTGTGCCAGCAGGGGGGAATATATGGATAGGGGGGAATATATGGAGGGGCGGATAATGTGTGCCAGCAGGGGGGAATATATGGAGGGGCGGATAATGTGTGCCAGCAGGGGGAATATATGGAGGGGGGGACAATGTGTGCCAGCAGGAGGGAATATATGGACGGGGGGACAATGTGTGCCAGCAGGGGGGGATATATGGATGGGGGGACAATGTGTGCCAGCAGGGGGGAAATATAGGGATGAGGGCCACGTGTGACAGCAGGGAGGAATATATGGAGGGGGGGACAATGTGTGCCAGCAGGGGGGAACATATGGAGGGGCGGATAATGTGTGCCAGCAGGGGGGAATATATGGAGGGGGGACAATGTGTGCCAGCAGGGGGGAATATATGGATGGGGGGACAATGTGTGCCAGCAGGGGGGGAAATATAGGGACGGGGGCCATGTGTGACAGCAGGGGGGAATATATGGAGGGGGGACAATGTGTGCCAGCAGGGGGGAATATATGGAGGGGCGGATAATGTGTGCCAGCAGGGGGGGGAATATATGGAGTGGGGACAATGTGTGCCAGCAGGGGGGGATATATGGACGGGGGGGGAAATATAGGGACGGGGCCATGTGTGACAGCAGGGGGGAATATATGGATGGGGGGACAATGTGTGCCAGCAGGGGGGAATATATGGAGGGGCGGATAATGTGTGCCAGCAGGGGGAATATATGGAGGGGGGGACAATGTGTGCCAGCAGGAGGGAATATATGGATGGGGGGACAATGTGTGCCAGCAGGGGGGAAATATAGGGATGAGGGCCATGTGTGACAGCAGGGAGGAATATATGGAGGGGGGGACAATGTGTGCCAGCAGGGGGGAATATATGGAGGGGCAGATAATGTGTGCCAGCAGGGGGGAATATATGGAGGGGGACAATGTGTGCCAGCAGGGGGGAATATATGGATGGGGGGACAATGTGTGCCAGCAGGGGGGAATATATGGAGGGGCGGATAATGTGTGCCAGCAGGGGGGGAATATATGGAGGAGGGACAATGTGTGCCAGCAGGGGGGAATATATGGAGGGGGGACAATGTGTGCCAGCAGGGGGGAATATATGGAGGGGCGGATAATGTGTGCCAGCAGGGGGGAATATATGGAGGGGGGACAATGTGTGCCAGCAGGGGGGAATATATGGATGGGGGGGACAATGTGTGCCAGCAGGGGGGAAAAATAAGGATGGAGGCCATGTGTGACAGCAGGGGGGAATATATGGAGGGGTGGACATTGTGTGCCAGCAGGGAGGAATTTATGGAGGGGTGGATAATGTGTGCCAGCAGGGGGAATATATGGAGGGGGGACAAGTGTGCCAGCAGGGGGGAATATATGGATGGAGGGACAATGTGTGCCAGCAGGGGGGAAATATAGGGACGGGGGCCATGTGTGACAGCAGGGGGGAATATATGGAGGGGGGGACAATGTGTGCCAGCAGGGGGGAATATATGGAGGGGCAGATAATGTGTGCCAGCAGGGGGGAATAAATGGAGGGGTGACTGCTATGATGAGTCACCGAAGGAGGAAAAAACAAAATACTAGCTAAGTCCAGAAAAACCTGAGAAGTTGGCAGCTATCGGATTGCAGACCCCTGAACCTATCCATAACAACTAGCAGTAGCCGTGGGGAGTTCCTACGGTGCCCTAGACCCCTCGATCACAGCCGGAGAACTACATAGCCTAAAGACAGAAAGGGGAAAAACTAAATTGCCCCAGAGCAGACCCCAAAGCAATAGGCAGCCCCCAACATATAATGACAATGAAGCAAGATGAAAACACTAACACAGATAGAAAGATAGGTTGAGCAAATGATGGGGCCCAAGCTAGCTAAATAGGACAGGATAGGAAAGCCGCTGTCTGCTATCCGCAAAAACCCTATCCAAAATGTGCCAACCGACTGATAGGAAAAACAGGCCCTGAAGTCGCTAGGCTTCAAAAGACTATATCAGCAATCAGGTATATTCTGAAGACAGAGCAAAAGATCAACAGATCAGAGACAAAAATGGAATTCAGCTCACCCCCTGCCGGGGATGGCAGAACTCCCAAAAAACAAGGCAAAACAAAAACAAAACTGAAGTGTACAAAGCAGAGCAGAAAAACTTAGCTTTGAGACGCAGGAATCAGACTGGTCTCCAAGAATCCAGCAGGATCACCAGCAAGGCAGAAGGGCGTCGGCTGCCTTATATCCAGTCCTCAATTCCAGCCACCCAGTCATCATCTAGCTGCCCAGGTGTTTGGTAATCAGCCTCACTACCTTCCTTCACCAGAGGAGGGAGTTCATCAGACCTCAACGGTGAAGGGAAAAATGAACTCACAACAGTACCTCCCCCTTGAGGAGGGGTCACCGAACCCTCATCCATGCCACCAGGGCGATCCGGGTGAGCCCGATGAAAGGCATGCACCAATCTTTTGGCATGAATATCAGAGGCAGAGACCCAGGAATTATCCTCCTGACCATAACCCTTCCACTTAACCAAATACTGGAGTCTCCGTCTAGCCAGATGGGAATCCAGCATCTTCTCTACCTCATATTCCATGTTACCTTCAACCAATACAGGGTCAGGAGGTGCCACCACCGGAACTACTGGTTCAACAAACCTCTTCAACAAGGACTTATGAAACACATTATGAATTTTAAATGTGACAGGAAGAGCCAACCGAAAAGAGACCGGATTAATAATCTCCAAAATCTTGTAAGGTCCAATAAATCTAGGCTTAAACTTAGGAGAAGCCACCATCATAGCGATATTTTTTGATGACAACCAAACCATATCACCCACCTTAAACTGGGGACCAACGGTCCTATGCCGGTTGGAAAACCGCTGGGCCTTTTCCTGGGAGAGAGACAACTTATCCACTACTTGGTCCCAGATCTGGTGCATTCTCTCCACCACAGTGTCAACACCTGGGCAGGCAGAAGGCTCCACCTGCCCTGAAGAAAATCGAGGGTGAAAACCAAAGTTACAAAAAAAAGGTGACATCAAAGTGGCAGAACTAGCTCTATTATTTAAAGCAAATTCGGCCAAGGGCAAAAATGAAACCCAATCATCCTGATCGGCAGAAATAAAACATCTCAAATACGACTCCAAAGTCTGGTTTGTTCTCTCCGTCTGCCCATTGGTCTGAGGGTGAAATGCAGAGGAGAAGGACAACTCAATTCCCAGCTTGGAACAGAAAGTCCTCCAAAATCTAGACACAAACTGAACTCCTCTGTCAGATACAATGTTCTCAGGAATCCCGTGCAAGCGAACCACCTGTTGCAAAAACAAGGGCACCAACTCAGAGGAAGATGGCAACTTAGGGAGTGGTACAAGATGGACCATCTTAGAGAATCTATCACTAATCACCCAAATAACAGTCATTCTCTGAGAGACAGGCATATCAGAGATAAAATCCATTGAAATATGGGTCCATGGCCTCCTGGGCACCGGCAAAGGCATCAACAAGCCACTAGAGCGAGAACAAGGTTTAGACCGGGAGCAAGTCCCACAGGACTGCACAAAATTCCTGACATCATGAGACAAGGCGGGCCACCAAAAAGACCAACTCACCAGATCTCTAGTACCAAAAATACCTGGATGACCAGCCAATGCAGAGCAATGAACTTCAGACATCACTCTCTTCCTCCACTGGTCAGGAACATACAACTTTCCACTGGGACAACGCTCAGGTTTGTCCTCCTGAAACTCTTCCAGAGCACGTCTCAAATCGGGCGAGATGGCAGAAAGAACTACCCCCTCGCCTAAGATGGTAGCAGGCTTAGTCACAACAGGAGAATCAGCAAGGAAACTCCTAGAGAGGGCGTCTGCCTTGACATTCTTAGTGCCTGGAAGAAAAGAGACCACAAAATCAAAACGTGTGAAAAACAAGGCCCCCCTAGCCTGTCTAGGACTCAAGCGCTTGGCCGACTCCAGGTAAATCAAATTCTTGTGGTCAGTAAGGACCACGACTTGGTGTTTGGCTACCTCCAACCAATGTCTCCACTCCTCAAATGCCCATTTCATGGCCAACAGCTCCCGATTCCCCACATCATAGTTACGTTCGGATGGGGAGAACTTTCGGGAAAAGAAAGCACAAGGATTCATTTTAGATGTCACAGGATCTTTTTGGGACAACACCGCTCCTGCACCAATCTCAGAAGTGTCCACCTCCACCTGAAACGGGAGTGAGACATCAGGTTGCCGCAAAACCGGAGCAGAAGTGAATCTTCGCTTCAGCTCCAGAAAGGAAGAAACAGCCTCCGGAGACCAATTCAGCACATCAGCACCCTTCCTATTCAAATCAGTCAATGGCTTGGCAATACCAGAAAAATTAGCTATAAATTTACGATAAAAATTAGCAAAACCCAAAAACTTCTGGAGGGCCTTCAAAGAGGTGGGCTGAACCCAATCATAAATGGCCTGTACCTTGGCTGGGTCCATTTCAATAGTTGACGGAGACAAAATAAATCCCAAAAATGAAATCCTCTGTACCCCAAAAAGGCATTTCGATCCCTTGACATTCAGGGAATTCTCCCTCAAAATCCGGAACACAGTCCGAACATGTTCCACATGAGAGTCCCAATTCTTGGAGAAGATCAAAATATCATTCAGATAGATAATCAAAAATTTATCCACAAAGTCTCGGAATATATCGTTCATGAAGCACTGGAAGACAGAAGGGGCATTAGTGAGCCCAAAACGCATCACCAGGTACTCAAAATGTCCCTCCGGAGTATTAAACGCCGTCTTCCATTCATCCCCATGCTTAATGCGAATAAGATTATACGCCCCCCTGAGGTCAAGCTTGGTAAACCAGCAAGCACCTTTAACTCTGGAGAATAGATCAGAAATCAGGGGTAACGGATACTGATATTTAACAGTAATTTTGTTGAGGGCATGATAGTCAATACAAGGCCTTAATGAACCATCCTTTTTAGCCACGAAAAAAAACCCAGCACCTAAGGGTGAAGAGGATGGTCTAATATGACCCTTCTCCAATGACTCCTTAATATAGGATCGCATAGCCTCGTGCTCGGGTACAGATAAATTGAAAAGCCGACCCTTGGGGAATTTACACCCCGGGATCAGCTCAATTGCACAGTCATAACTCCTATGAGGAGGCAAAGACGCAGACTCATTCTCACTAAATACATCATAAAAGTCAGCCAAATAGTCAGGAACATCATGCGACTGGGGAGAGGTGGAGAAAACAGGAGTATCACTAAGAGCACACCGACAACCCCAACTCACCACAGACAATGATTTCCAATCCAGAACTGGATTATGGATTTGCAACCAGGGAAACCCCAGAACAATGGTATCATGCAAATTATGCAACACCAAAAATCTGCAATTTTCTTGATGGTCTGGGGCGACCCGCATTACCACCTGGGTCCAAAACTGAGGTTTATTCTTTGCCAAAGGAGTAGCATCAATACCCCTCAAAGGGATAGGCGTCCGCAGAGGTGTCATAGGAAATCCACAACGTTTAGCAAAATCCAAGTCCATCAGGTTCAGAGCTGCTCCCGAATCCACAAAAGCCTTGGCGGAAAATGTGGACAGGGAGCAGATCAGAGTAATTGCCAGAAGAAACTTAGGTTGAACACCACCCACAGAAAACGTGTGTGCACAACGTTTCTCTCGTTTAGGGCAGACAGAAATAATATGCGAGGCATCTCCACTAAAAAAACACAGCTTATTATGCCATCTGAACTCCTGACGTTGCGCCCTAGACAAAACTCTATCACATTGCATAGGTTCAGACATTTGTTCAACAGGTGGCAACATCTCTCGTGTAGTTTTGCGTTCACGTAAACGCCGATCCACCTGAATGGCTAATGACATAGAATCGTCAAGACCAGAGGGACCAGGAAATCCCACCATAGTATCTTTTACATTTTCTGACAAACCCTTCCGAAAGAGGGCTGCCAAGGCACAATCATTCCAGGTAGTAAGGACCGCCCACTTTCGGAATTTTTGACAGTACAACTCTGCTGAATCCCGACCCTGGCTTAATGCCAACAGGGTCTTTTCAGCCTGATCAATAGCATTAGGTTCATCATACAACAACCCCAAGGCTTGAAAAAATGTGTTCACATTATTCAAAATAGGATCATCAGGTTTCAAAGAAAACGCCCAATCCTGGGGATCGCCGCGCAGCAAAGAGATGACAATTTTAACCTGCTGCGCGGAGTTCCCCAACGAGTTAGGCTTCAAGGCAAAAAATAAATTTACAATTATTCTTGAAATTCAAGAATTTAGACCGATCCCCAAAAAACACATCAGGAGTATGAATCTTTGGTTCAGCAGCATGTGAATGAGCAAGATAGGCAGAAATTCCCCGCACTTCAGCAGCGAGCTGCTCCACACGATCAGACAATTGCTTCATCTCCATTGAGAGAAAAATTCCCCCTACGGCCTCAGAGATATAGAGGAAAAAATATGCACAAAAAAAAATAAAAAATTCTGACACTTTTTTTTTCATTTTTTTTTTTTTTTTTTCCTCTACAATTCTCCCCTGCTATTGAGTACCCTAGGATCTGCGGTATGGCTGGTAATTCTGTTATGATGAGTCACCGAAGGAGGAAAAAAACTAAATACTAGCTAAGTCCAGAAAAACCAGAGAGGTTGGCAGCTATCGGATTGCAGACCCCTGAACCTATCCACAACAACTAGCAGTAGCCATGGAGGGTTCCTACGGTGCCCTAGACCCCTCGATCACAGCCGGAGAACTACATAGCCTAGAGACAGAAAGGGGAAAAACTAAATTGCCCCAGAGCAGACCCCAAAGCAATAGGCAGCCCCCAACATATAATGACGGTGAAGCAAGATGAAAACACTAACACAGATAGAAAGATAGGTTGAGCAAATGATGGGGCCCAAGCTAACTAAATAGGACAGGATAGGAAAGCTGCTGTCTGCCATCCGCAAAAACCCTATCAAAATGTGCCAACCGACTGATAGGAAAAACAGGCCCTGAAGTCGCTAGGCTTCAAAAGACTATATCAGCACTCAGGTATATTCTGAAGACAGAGCAAAAGATCAACAGATCAGAGACAAAAATGGAATTCAGCTCACCTCCGGCCGGGGATGGCAGAACTCCCAAAAAACAAGGCAAAACAAAAACAAAACTGAAGTGTACAAAGCAGAGCAGAAAAACTTAGCTTTGAGACGCAGGAATCAGACTGGTCTCCAAGAATCCAGCAGGATCACCAGCAAGGCAGAAGGGCGTTGGCTGCCTTATATCCAGTCCTCAATTCCAGCCACCCAGTCATCATCTAGCTGCCCAGGTGTTTGGTAATCAGCCTCATTACCTTCCTTCACCAGAGGGAGTTCATCAGACCTCAACGGTGAAGGGAAAAATGAACTCACAACAGGGGACAATGTGTGACAGCAGGGGGGAATATATGGAGGGGGGACAATGTGTGCCAGCAGGGGGGAATATATGGAGGGGCGGATAATGTGTGCCAGCAGGGGGGAATTGTTCTGAGCGGTGGAACGCACTAAATAAAATTAAAATAAAGTGCGTTCACCGCTCGGGGTCCACCGTGCGGTAGATGACAAAATCGCTGCTGAAAGAGGCAGGGCACTCAGGCGGAGATGTGCACAGGACTTTAGCTGCAGTCAGTGCACCAAAGCAGACTCTGTTATATGCACAGAGCTGCTAACAAAACATAAATACCGCTGAATCTGTTTAGGGTCACAGACTTCAGCGATGTGGACACGGTATTAAGGTCACAGAAATAGCCTTACACACCAGGACTATCCCCTCTAGACCTACCGTAAAACTTAAGGTACAAGGTGTTGCAACTGCGAACACCTGGGAGGCTGCAACCGCAGCGCAGCATGAACAGAGCCGCAAGAAAGGCGCTGCAAGAACGCTGGCGCAATGCAGGACGCTTAGCTGCTGCAAAAGGTATGGCTGGAGCGCGCTGGCACTAGCGCTGCTACTGGCGGCTGCCCAAACACTCACTCAATCGTAATATCAGAGGGAAGGGGTTTCATAATAAGTCATCCACCAGTCCAAGCATCCATCACCATACACACAGCAGCAGTATGAAAAATACTAGCGCATGGCGGAACGGCCATGCGCACTTTTTATAGCGTACGGGACCTGCCGGAAATCTCCAGAGCCCTGAGCATAACCAATGGAATCCGGAGCAGGACCTGAGCACCTGACTCCTGAAGTCCAATGGGAGCTCATCCCATGAGCATGCTCAGAAGAAGGGACGAAGGACTTAGCCTCTGGAGACAAATGTGAGGATCTGTGTTCCTGCATAGGTATTGTAGACACCAGATTCCTAACATTACCCCCCCTCCTAGGGCCCCCCCCCCTCCCTGAAGCCTCCGACCCACCAGCCTGTGCCCGGCAATGGCACAGACCTCAGGCTCGCCAAACTGCGAACCTGATGTCCTAGTAGGTGAAACTGAAAGCCGGGACATACGAATGGTATCAGCGAGGGTCAGGTCACCAGGTCTCAGGAGGGATATCCTGTTGACAATAGGAGTGGAAGGTTTAGGAGACCACCGCCGTGTATCGACGGCCGTCACCAACCTCTGTTCGGGGAGACTGTCCCGAGCACATAACGTGCACGCCCGAATGAATTTTTTGATGTCTCGAGCTCCATGGGGCCACCAATACGCTCCAGCCAAGAGCTTCGAGACTTGCATGTAGCCTCGGTGGTGAGACACATTGGAGTCATGCGCCCAGGCGAGTACCTGATCCCTAAGATGAGGGGGGACAAAGGTCTCGACAACCGGCTCAGACTCAGACCATTGCGGGGAGCTGGCTTCCGGAGAAACCGCACATACGTGATGACAAAGGCAAACGGATTCATGGTCCGAGTCTGTATTAAAATCGGTACTAGACACCTCCATGGGCTCAGGGGGTAAGACCTCTGGCTCAGGTGGCTCCAGAGACTCGAAAAATTTGGGAAGCGGAGTACCCTTCCATTTTGAATGAGCACGCTCCAAGCCGTGCTCCGAAAAATGGAGGTCAATATGCGAGGAGATGGAAATCAACTCTTCCAAGGTAGTAGGAATCTCTCGGGTAGAAAGAACGTCTTTGACGTGCTCCGCCAACCCTCTCCAAAAGACAGGGATAAGGGCCCTATCAGCCCACTCCAACTCGGACGCCAGTGTCCGAAAACGTACGGCATACTGGCTCACCGAGACAGATCCCTGAGAGAGTGCGAGTAGCTGTAGGGAGGTGTCGTGCGTGACCCGTGGACCGAGGAAAACCTGCTTGATGGCCATCAGCAGGTGCGCTGCGGTTCGTATATCGGGATCACCACGTTCCCATAACGGCGTAGCCCATTCTAGAGCCTTGCCCGACAGTTGGGATATAATGAACGCCACTTTGGCCCGTTCCGTAGGGAATTGTGCAGCCAGCAGCTCCAGATGGATCGAGTACTGGCTGATAAAACCCCTACAGGAGGCGCCATCCCCGGAAAACTTATCGGGCAACGGGAGGCGGGTAACTGTCGGCGCAAGGGTAGACCTAGACAAACGCGCTACTGCATCCGTTAACGCCTGTACGGCAGCATCTGTAGCTTGCGCAGCTGAGAAGACTTCTCAAGAGCGGCCACACGGTTGCCGAGCTGCTTAACGCATTGCAACAGTTGCTGCGGATCTGACATCTCCAGCCAGACCCTGACGCTAGTATTATGTTATGAGCGGTGGAAAGCACTAAATAAAATTAAAATAAAGTGCGTTAACCGCTCGGGGTCCACCGTGCGGTAGATGACAAAACCGCTGCTGAAAGAGGCAGGGCACTCAGGCGGAGATGTGCACAGGACTTTAGCTGCAGTCAGTGCACCAAAGCAGACTCTGTTATATGCACAGAGCTGCTAACAAAACATAAATACTGCTGAATCTGTTTAGGGTCACAGACTTCAGCGATGTGGACACGGTATTAAGGTCACAGAAATAGCCTTACACACCAGGACTATTCCCTCTAGACCTACCGTAAAACTTAAGGTACAAGGTGTCGCAACTTCGAACACCCGGGAGGCTGCAACCGCAGTGCGGCGTGAACAGAGCCGCAAGAAAGGCGCTGCAAGAACGCTGGCGCAATGCAGGACGCTTAGCTGCTGCAAAAGGTATGGCTTGAGCGTGCTGGCGCTAGCGCTGCTACTGGCGGCTGCCCAAACACTCACTCAATCGTAATATCAGAGGGAAGGGGTTTCATAATAAGTCATCCACCAGTCCAAGCATCCATCACCATACACACAGCAGCAGTATGAAAAATACTAGCGCATGGCGGAACGGCCATGCGCACTTTTTATAGCGTACGGGACCTGCCGGAATTCTCCAGAGCCCTGAGCATAACCAATGGAATCCGGAGCAGGACCTGAGCACCTGACTCCTGAAGTCCAATGGGAGTTCATCCCAAGAGCATGCTCAGAAGAAGGGACAAAGGACTTAGCCTCTGGAGACAAATGTGAGGATCTGTGTTCCTGCATAGGTATTGTAGACACCAGATTCCTAACAGGAATATAGGGATGGGGGACAATGTGTGCCAGCAGGGGGGAAATATAGGGACGGGGGCCATGTGTGCCAGCAGGGGGTAAATATAGGGACGGGGGCCATGTGTGACAGCAGGGGGGAATATATGGAGGGGGGGGACAATGTGTTCCAGCAGGGGGGAAATATAGGGATGGGGGCCATGTGTGACAGCAGGGGGGAATATATGGGGGGCGCATAATGTGTGCCAGCAGGGGGGAATATATGGAGGGGGGGACAATGTGTGCCAGCAGGGGGGAATATATGGAGAGGCGGATAATGCGTGCCAGCAGGGGGAATATATGGAGGAGGGGACAATGTGTGCCAGCAGGGGGGAATATATGAACGAGGGGCCATGTATGCCAGCAGGGGGGAATATAGGGACAGGGGGGACAATGTATGCCAGCAGGGGGGAATATATGGACGGGGGGGACAATGTGTGCCAGCAGGGGGAATATATGGAGGGGCGGATAATGTGTGCCAGCAGGGGGAATATATGGAGGGGGGGACAATGTGTGCCAGCAGGAGGGAATATATGGATGGGGGGGACAATGTGTGCCAGCAGGAGGGAATATATGGACGGGGGGGACAATGTGTGCCAGCAGGGGGGAAATATAGGGATGAGGGCCATGTGTGACAGCAGGGGGGAATATATGGAGGGGCGGACAATGTGTGCCAGCAGGGGGGAATATATGAACGAAGGGCCATGTATGCCAGCAGGAGGGAATATGGGGACGGGGGGGGACCAATGTGTGCAAGCAGGGGGGAATATAGAGACGGGGGGACAATGTGTGCCAGCAGGGGGAATATATGGAGGGGCGGATAATGTGTGCCAGCAGGGGGAATATATGGAGGGGGGACAATGTGTGCCAGCAGGGTGGAATATATGAACGAGGGGCCACGTATGCCAGCAGGGGGAATATAGGGACAGGGGGGACAATGTGTGCCAGCAGGGGGGACTATATGGACGGGGGACAATATGTGCCAGCAGGGGGGAAATATAGGGACGAGGGCCATGTGTGACAGCAGGGGGGAATATATGGAGGGGCGGACAATGTGTGCCAGAAGGGGGAAATATATGAACGAGGGGCCATGTATGCCAGCAGAGGGGAATATGGGGACGGGGGGACAATGTGTGCCAGCAGGGGGGGAATATAGGGATGGGGGAACAATGTGTGCAAGCAGGGGGAATATAGGGACAGGGGGCCATGTGAATGTCAGCAGGGGAGACTATAGGGATGCGGGGGCCATGTGCGTACGAGCAGGGAGGCATAGAGAGAGAAGGGGGCCATGTGCGTGCCAGCAGGGGGGCATATTTAGAGAGGGGGGCCATGTGAGTGCCAGCAGGGGGGCATATAGTGACCGGGGAGGCCATATCCAGGATGGGGGGGCTATGTGCCAGCACAAGGGGGCAATGTGCCAGGATGGGGGTTATATAGATACCAGGATGAGGGACATATATGGTATATGATTTGAAAGATGGACACTGGCATTGTAAGACACACCTCCATTTAACATAAAAAAAACATTTTTTTCTCTTTTTCTTCACCAAATTTTGGGGTATGCCTTATAATCAGGTGCGTCTTATAAAGCGAAAAATACGGTACTTTTTCGGATAGGCCTTTAGCCTTTAGAATTCCGGCTACAGAAGCCAGGCTGCAAGGTTCATTTTGTGCGGGTCTGGGTGCAGTAGAGGGCCCTGGTGAAGGAGATTGGCCCTCTGGGGCAGACGTATTGGACCTTCCTGAGCCATGTTTCGTAGGGCTCCGTACCAACTTCTCCCTGGCCACAAGGGAGCTACTAGGATTGTAGTGACTTGCTCTGCCTGTATCTTCTACAGTGTTCTCGCTATCATGGGAATCGGAGGGAAGGCGTAGGCCAGATCGAACTGCCACGGATAGGAGAAGGCATCTACTTCCCACGCTCCGTCGGTGGGACTGAGGGAAAAAAATGTTTCCACCTTTGCGTTTTGACCGATGGCAAAAAGGTCCACATCGGGATTTCCCCACCTTGACACCAGAGACAAAAAAACTGTTTGGTCTAGGCTCCATTCTCCGGGATGAACATCCTTCCTGCTGAGGAAGTCTGCCTCCGCATTGTTCAATGCCCTTAGATGTACTGCAGATGTTTCTCTGCCCAAGAAAAAATTCTTGCAGCCAACAATTTTAGGTTGAAGAATCTCGTGCCTCCTTGGTGACGGATGTAGGATACTTTAGTCATATTGTCTGAGCAGATACGTACATGATGGTTTTGGACAAGGGTTGACGCTGCCCTCAACGCTTCTTCTACAGCTTTCAGTTCTCTCACATTTGAGGAGCTGGCTCTGACGTCTGGGAGCCATATCCCCTGGAAGTGTGATTTCTCCACTATAGCACCTCAGCCTCTCTGACTGGCATCTGTGGTGATGATTTTCAGGGGGAGCTGATCCCAGCTGACACCCCGCTGGAGACTCTGGTAGTTCAGCCACCATAGGAGGGACGCCTTCACATGACCTGGAAGAGGGGTTCTCTTGGTCAGTGTATTCCGACATTTCTTCGAGCATCAGAGTACATAGGATTGAAGGATCCAAGTATGGGCATAAGCCCAGGAGACGGCTTGGATGCACGCTGTAAGCGAACCTAGGATGGACATTGTGTCTCTCAGGGTTGGTGCCCTCTGGTCTCTGAACTTGGAGACTCTCTGAACAAGGTTGAGCTGTCATTCCCTGGATAGAAAAGATGTTCGCTTTTCTGAGTCCAGGAGTATCCTCAAGAACTTTTTCCTTGCAGAGGGATGAAGGTCTGATTTCTCCAGGTTGGGAATCCAGCCCAAGGACTGTAAAATTTCCAGAGATTTATCTACGTCCTGTTCAGGCGAGATATGGATGGACCTATTATTAGAAGGTCGTCTAGGTATGGGACAATGCAGATCCCCTGCTGGCGAATGAAGATCATTGCCTCTGCCATCACCTTGGTAAACACTCAAGGGGCTGATGACACCCCAAACGGCAGGACATTGAACTGGTAGTGGTTGACCTGGGACACCTCAAACCTGAGGAATCTCCTGTGGTCTGGATGAATCGGGACGTAATAGTAAGCGTTCTTCAGGTCTATAGTGGCCATCACCCGATTTTGTCCTATGAGTGGGATTGCTGATTTGACTGACTCCATCTTGAATCGTCTGTACTTCACTTGGTTCAAGGGCTTTAAGTTTATTATAACCCTGTGCTTCCCTGAGGGTTTTAGAATTACGAAGAGGCGAGAGTAGTGGCCTCTGCCTATCTCCTGTTGTGGAACTGGGGAGATCGCAATTGCTTGCAGAAGTGTTTTTATGTCTGACAGCAAGGATCTTTGGAGGTGCGCCAGTAGGGAGGTTATTCTCAGGCATTGAGGGGGAGGACTCTCGAATTCCAATCTCACTCGGGCGCGAAAAAATCGTTTCCTAGGTTTCTTTTGTTCTGGAAGCGACTTCTTCTTATCCGTGGCTTTCTCCAGGATGTCATCCAGAGCTGGGCCAAATACATAATTTCCCTGGAAGGGAATCGCAGTTTTCTTTTTGACGTAAAGTCTCCTCCCCAAGATTTCATTCAGTGTCCTTCTGGCTGAGTTGGAGAGGACCGCAGACTTTGCTGCTACTCGTATGGATTCCGCAGAAGCATCAGCTAGGAACCCTGCTGCTTTTTGTAATAGGGGAAGAGAGTCAAGGATTTCTTCCCTGGAGGTCCCTTGAGTGAGGTGGTCTTCCAGCATACGCAGCCAGCGAAATAGGGACCTGGCTACACACGTAGAGGCTATATTGGCCTTAAGCAGGGTTGTGGAGGCATCCCAGGATTTCCTGAGCAGGCTCTCCATTTTCCGATCCATGGGATCCTTGAGCTGAGATGAATCTTCGAATGGAAGAGCCGTTCTCGTAGTCACCCTGGACACCTGCATGTCCACGTTAGGGACCTCCCATAGGGAGCAATCTCCCTCTAAGGGAAACCGATTTCTCAGATCTGAGGGGACACTAAGCTCCTTCTCGGGGAGGGCCCATTCCTGCTTAACCAGGTTTCGGATGTTTTCGTTAATGGGAAACCCCTTTTGGTCTTTGGGCTTCAGTCCCCCAAAAATTTCATCCTGAATAGAGCATTCCACTTCCGCCTCCTCCAATCCGATAGTGCCCCTTACCATATTAACTAAATCCCCCATGTACTCAGACGAGAAGTAGTATTTTTTATCGGGTTTGGGGGCGGAAGTGGAACTCTCATTTTCCCATTCATCCTCTGAATTAGAGGTATCAATTTCGCCTGAGTCCGAGTCAGATTCCACAGGGGCAGCTTTCCTTTTCATAGCCGGAGGGGGCTGTGGCGTCGGGGTCTGGGCAACAGTCATCATAGAAGTTTGCACTTCTTGTTTGATGAGGGTTTTAATACTGTCCAGTAGGGAGGGCTGCTCTGCATGTATTACGTCATCCGTGCAGGGCTGACATAGCTTCTTCCTATATGCCGAGGGAAGTTTGGTACCACACACACACACACACACACTTGCGGCTTGGTTTTATAGGGTCAGGGGCCTTCTCTCCCTAAAACAGAGAGAGAAGGCATACTAAGTCACCTCAGAGACCACCAAGACAGAATAAAAGGGGGACCCACCCCGCTACTTACAGAAGGAGGGTGAACGCTGGGCTCCGCAGAAGCAGATCGTGAGGGCTTATCGCCGTCCATGGTCAGTCTGTCACAGTCACCTGTACAGAAATGGCCTTATCTGGATGCACCCAGACCAGGGTTATAATAGCCGAGGTCCAATCCAGCGTGTTCCGTGCTCTTCCTCCCCCTGGTCCACAGGTGGGGGTCATTGTAATCACCCCTCCTCGTAGCTGATTCTGCAGCTGCAATCCTGTTTCCCCGTCCCCTTGTCCCGCTCCAGCCTCTTGCTTAGGCCTGTTTCACACATCCGTTTTTTGGCGTCCGCCAAAGTGTGAAAAAACATTTCCGTTTCCGTTTTGCCACAAACGGATGCTAATGGATCCGTTTTTTGGACGGATCCGCTTTAGCCACTAATGCAAGTCTATGGGGAAAAAAAACGGATCCGCCAAAAAAAAAAGGCGGATCCGTTTTTTTTGCAAAACAGCGGATTTTGACGGACGTCTAAAAACGGATGTGTGATCCAGGCCTTAGCGGCCGGTCGGTGTGACGCTGGGGGTCGGTAGAGCCATTGACGGGGGCCCGAGACACTATCGGTGGCACGGTAATACCAGCCGCATAAGTGTTCCAGACAGGAACGCAGGAGGGAGGCAAAACCGGAAGTTCGGCGCCAGTCCCTCCATCACTTCTGGTGCGCGCCGCATGAGGACGACACCGGGGAGCTGACAAAGGACCCCGGCCGCACATCACCGCCTCGCTTTACCCAGGAAAGGGGCGTAGGAGAGGCGGACAGGGGTTCCGAGTCTCGCTGAAGCGGAGACGGGAGCAGCCATCACGCGGAGGGAGAGCGGAGCTCCGACCGTCGACTCCAGGTAATCGTAGTAGTGCCTCCGGTCGCCGGCAGCACTATCCGGACCTCTTCATGCCCCATAGAGGACAGGAAAAACACTGGAGGTAGTAGGAAAGGGAGGGTTATTTAACCTCTTGTGCATTTCCTGTCCCCCATTAGGGCGGGGAGACATCCTCCGATATGGCTGTCGTGGAAGGTGACTAGAGAAATAACTGGTTCCTGTAGAACCACCCATAACATTAATGCTCATCCTCCTATACCAAGACATGGCTACTACCAGACACTCCCTCATAATAGCTCTTAACACCTCACTACTACCTGACACTACCTCACAATAGCTTACTGTCACTATGGACACCTCACTAACCACACCACAAGCGCTTAGCTGTGAGGTCACTTCCTGCTGACCATGACATTTCTGCAGGTGAAAAAACGCAGCAAAAACGCTGAAAGAAGTGACATGCTCTATGTCCAAAAAAACACAGCAAAGCGCAAAATCCTGATGACACAAAAAAAACAATGTGTGTGCATGAGAGTTCTGAAATCTCAGGCTTTGCTGGTAATGGAAAAACAGCTGAAAATTAGCATAAAAAAAAGCTGAAAAAAAACCACCCTATGTGAACTTACCCTAACTCTGTTGCCTCATTATAGTAGATGGATCCCTTGAGGGTTTCATTTGAATCACTTCATTCAGAGATTTAGACGGAACCCCAAAGTACCGTAAGTGCTTTGCCATATAGCATAGGATAAAAGTGATCCCAAATGTTATATAAAATGTTCCCAATAAAGCTTCAAATCAATCTACAAAAAAAAGCAAGTCCCCAATCAGGTCTGTTATTGGAAATACAGGGAGCTTCGTTACTGGTAGTAGAAAGGCTCTGGAAAAGCTAAATGGCTCCTCACCAACCAAAAGAAGTTCATAAAATTATGCACTCTCAAATCCAAAATTTCCCCTTGCTTCTGAGCCCCAGTGTGCCTGAACCACATTTAGCATCCACATTCCACACAGTATTACATGCTCTGGGGGTACATGTTGGTGGTATGCTGGTATAAATTCGGTGTGATGTGAGAAGGAAACAGGATGAACTCTTCTGGCAAAATAAACATGCCTGGGAAAGGCTGCTGAAGATGAGGCTACCACCCCCAAGAGATCTTGGGGTTCCCCACCTCCTATGCAGAAGCAGATGATTGTGCAGGTGACACAGGGGGCTGTCAACCATCTTTACATGTCAGGGGCTCCAGCACTATTTGAAGGTGGATCACTTGCAGCCCAGACACTTGGGAACCAGGCTCCAGGAAGTAGGTGATAGCAGTCCAGAAAGGATAAGGCCTCTTTCACACTTCAGTTTTTTTGCATCAGTTCAAATCCGCCAAAAAGTCATACAAGCGGATCCGTTGTCAACTGATGTGAATGGATGGCACAGGATCCGTTTTCAGACGGATCCTGAAAATGAGGAAATTTAAAGGAATCGCAGAGCGAGAGAATTTTTTTTCCTTATCCGGCACCCAGAAAGAATTTCGGGTTAAATGAGTGGTTGGAGGATCCGCCAGAGGAAAAAACGTTACAAGCTCCGTTTTGAAATTTTTGAGGATGGTGACGGACAGCAACTTTTGGCAGATCTGCAAAAAAAAAAACGGATGCAACGGAGAGCAATCCGTCACAATCCGCCAATAATGGAAGTCAATGGGGGGAAAAAAACAGATCCTCAAAAAAAAAAATTGAGGATCTGTTTTTTTCAAAACCTGACTGATTGTAAAAAACTGAAGTGTGAAAGAGGCCTAACATGCTTTGGGTAAGATTACTGTGGGTTAAAGTGTTTAAAAACCACTTCTCCAGATACAGTTCACAAAATATTTTTGTTTCAAATATTCACAAATGCCATATATACTTGTAGAGCCTGCTTTGTGTGAAATTTTGTTGGTTTGAACCACATACACATAAGAACTTGGTTTGTGTCTGAAATTTTGCTGGTTTGAAATAAAAAAAAAAAAAAAAAAATTATCCTGCTAGAAGTGCACAAGTTTGGTCCCTCGGTAATTGGTCTCCAGCCACTACTATTTCTCCCGTTGTGCTGGAACAAGGAGGTGATACCATGTGTCCAGGAATATCACATATGCCCTTACCAACTCGGTTACTGTGATTATACACTTGATGACAGACAAGCGCTTGTAACCAGGGAAGCTACATTTCCCCGACAGCACACTGGGTGAACATTGTTGAGGTCAAGGCAGATTCCCACCCTGGCATGGCACATGTGCTACTGAAGCTGAGGATTGCTGGCCCTACTTCTATTAGGGTTTCCTCCACTAGTTCCTGCACCTCCATCATTAACCTGTTAAATGCCACTGTCAAACAGAAAGCAGCATTTAAGACGTGCCACCTTCAATCGCGCCGGAAGTCCACCCATCGGTGACCCCTGTCACGTGATCACAGGTCACCATGACAACCAGAGGTCTCTGCAGACCTCTATAGTTGTTAATGCCAGATTGCTATGTGCACCACCTGGTGGTTGGCACTCATAGCAAGGCCAGCAATTCTGCTACATACAGGAGATCTGCTCATCACCTGTATGTAGCAGAGCCAAATCTGGTTATGGCAGCTTCTAGTCTCCCACCGAGACTATTGAAGAAGCATGCCAAAAATAAAGAGTTAAAACACTTATTCAACCCATCAGAATTATTTTTGGTCGCCACAACATTGCATTAAAATGCAATAACAGGCAATCAAAGGATTGTATCTGAACCAAAATGGTATCACTAAAAAAAGTCAGCTTTCAGGACACAAAAAAACCCTCACCCAACCTGGGAATCACAAAAATGGTGCTTTTTTTGTTTTAAAACAAACTTTGGAATTTTTTTTCCACCACTTAAAAGAACCTAGACATTTTTGGTGTCTTTGAATTCGTAAAGACCTGGAGAATCATAATGGCAGGTCAGTTTTAGCATTTAGTGAACATGGTGAAAAATTAAAAAAAAAAAAAGCCACTGGGATTGCACTTTTTTCCCGTTTTCCAATATACGATATGTTAAAACCAATGGAGTCGTTCAAAAGTACAACTTGTCCCGCAAAAAAACAAGCCCTCACATGGCCATTTTGACCAAAACAAAAAAGTTATGGCTCTGGGAAGAAGGGGAGCAAAAAAATGAAAATGCAAAACCAAAAATACCTCTGGGTTCAAAGTAACCAGAAATCTTATATTAACTCAGGTGGACCTAAACACCATAACATGCCATACATACACTATTTGACAGAAAAGAAATGGCCATTGCTAGTAAAGCTTCCGTTACACACTGCGATATCGCTAGCAATATCGCTGTAAAGTCACCGATTTTGTGACGTTGCAGCGATATTGCTAGCGATATCACTGCATGTGATACTTACCTCCGACTGGCTCCCCCGCTGGTTATCGCTGATCGCGCGAGAAGCTCCTGGACCATTCCTCGTTGGTCGCTTCCTGCGGCGCCGACAAGTGACGCGTGGAGCCGGGCGGGAGGACGCAGGATTGCCTCGTCTGACAGGTAAGTAGCGATCACAATCCCCAGCGATGTCACTGGTGAGATTTGTGTGGCAGCTCACTAGCGACCACCTAGCGATGCACCAGCGATCCTGACCGCATCATATCGCTGGTCGGGATCCCTGGTGCATCGCTAGGTGTAACGGTACCCTAAGATTGTGGGCATATTTAAATCTCATCCAGTAGGAGGGACAAATTGAAGATAAAGCTCAGTTTAAAACACTTACGATTAATTGTTCAGACTAGTTCATTCTATAGCTTGATGATGTAACTACTCTACTCTGTTTAAAAACAGACATGTCTCCTGTCAAGATAAAACAAATGGCTACATATTTAATATGGCTTCTTTTACTTTAGCATTAAACATGATTAGAACGAGAGTGTAGTTAGAAAATCACTTAAATATATGACCCTCAGGAGAGCCCAACTTGAATCCTTGTACAAAATGTTACCATGAACTCAACACATCTGTCTTTGACAGTGTTATAATTTTTCAAAGTTGTGAATCAAAATTTCGAATTCAACTACTCATTAACAAAATATCAAACAATCTTGTGACATATCTAATTAAAGCCTGTACCATTCTTAAAAAAAAACCACGCCTCTGACATCTTATTATATCTTACATTTTTTAGCATCTCAGGTTAGAAATCAGAACATACAAGGCCAAAATTCAGACTGTCAAAACTTTGCAAATCTACAAAAAAAAAGTTTTAAAAAACAAAGATAAAAATACTTTAAAAAAAAGTCACTAAACAAAAATAAAAACTTTAGATTTGGGTCACTTAACATGGAATGACCCTGGCACTGTATATATAATCTCCATCTCCCCTCGGACCAATGTTATTCAGTGGGGCAATTCATTTCAGATGAATGATTTTTTTTTTTTTTTTTTCCCACTGACCAAATCTGCACGCGGGGAGGGGAAACACAGAACATGCCTAACTTTCCAACAAAAATGAGACGAGACTCATCCATTCAATTCCATGTACAAGTATTAAATCAGATTAAGTCAGTCCAAAATCTGATTTAAAAACAATCACAAAAATTACAGCTGAGGCTGTGTGCACACGTAGCGATTAAGCGTTTGCCGCGATTTTTGGCGCGAAAACGCTTAAAAATCGTGTACAGAATGCCTCCCATGCATTCCGCACATGCTGTGCTAATGCTGCGCTTTTTTCCGCGGCGGAATCGCATCGCGGAAAAAAAAAAAAAAAAAAAAAAAAAAAAAAAAAAAATCGCAGCATGCTCATTCTTTTGTGCGGAATCGCAAAGAATTGCCGCAATTCCGCACCCATAGGAATGCATGAGAATCGCTGACTTCCCGCATGTGGCTATGCCCACCATGCGGGAAGTTAAGCGTCTCATGTGCGGTTGGTACCCACGGTGTGGAGGAGAGGAGACTGTCCTCCAGGCCCTGGGTACCATACCCCTGTAAAAAAAAAAAAAAAAAAAAAAAAAAAAAAAAAAAAGATCGGGGTATATTTACCTTCCGGTGTCCCGCGCTGCATTCCCGGCCTAGCGTTCCCAGTAATGCCTTGCGGCAAGGCCCTGTAATGACGTGGTCTCGCGAGATCGCTATAGCAACGTGAGACTACGTCATCACAGGTCTCGCAAGGCATTACTGGGAACGCTGAGGCCCGGGAATGCAGCGTGGGACGCCGGAAGGTAAATATACCCCGATTTTTTTTTTTTTAGCATTTTAACATCCTATCTTTTACTATTGAGGCCGCATAGGCGGCCTCAATAGTAAAAACCTGGTCACACTTGTCAAACACTGTTTGACGAGTGTGACCAACCTGTCAATCACTTTCCAAGCGATGCTTCAAATCGCTTGGAAAGTGCTTGAATAACGCACGCGAAAATCGCGGCAAAATCGCGATCGAAATCGCGGTGAAATCGCGTGGAAAAAACCGTGCGATTTCTGGGAAGGAGTCCGGTTTTTAGTGAGCGTTTTAAAACGCTAAGTGTGCACATAGCCTGAATGTGTTTTTTTTTTTTTTTATATATATATATATATATATATATATATATATATATATATATATATATATATATATATATATATATATATATATAAAACTAAAGCAAAACAAATCAAACCACACGAGAATGCAGTTTAAGTAATGATCGTTTATTGTCACTCACGTTACATGAGTAGAGACGAGTGGCATTAATATCCATAGGATTAATAGTCATATGGAGTATGCCAAGGAAAGTGCAGTAATAAAATAAAACAAAAAAAAAAAAACATCTGAACTGGCACACAAGTTAAACTACACACAATGGGAAGTGTAAAAATATTGCACATCTTAAGTGTTCATCATCTGGCAAAGCCAAAGATGTATTGCTTGTATCATTATGGAAGATACGTTACCTCCTATGATAAGAAGGTGAAGGAGAAAAAGGGGGTGCTCTAAAAAGCAGAACATGAGCTAGCCTCAGGAAGACCGAGCCAACAGTTTTAGGCAAGGTTCAGACAGCCATATTTCACGATCCTTACATGAACCCCAATGCACAGACTGACCAAGGATCTCCAGACCCAACCACGCTATATATGCCCATGAGTCTTTAAGTTCAGGTTGGGAGACCCAAGGTTAGTCAGTATGTTCAGCTCTGCATATGGACTGTGTAATACAGTCTTCTGATCCCAGTCTTAGATGGTCACATTGGCACACAAATAAATCTCAAATAGAAGTAAAAGTTACAGCAGATTAATGTATGGATTTTCTATTATTAAAGAGAAATCCATCACTTGGATTCATGTTGCTCCACTACAGCCAGGTATGTTTTCTCTGAAATCAGAGTTTCAGAGGGAACCAGTTTAAACATCCAGCCATGAGCCGCTTGACGCCAAGTGTGTCTACATGAGAAGCTTCATGCAGCAGGGCGACAATGCATCAGACTTATCTAGTCTCACTCGGGTCAACGTTTAAACAGTTTTCTCTGGAGCATTGGCGTTTCAGAGAATAGTGCAGCCAGGCTCAGATTCACGTTGCCTCCAGTTTGTGGGCCGTACAAGTCAAGTGACAGGTACCCAGTAAAGACATAGTATGGCCCTAATCACGTCTATAGATATCTGCCAGCTCACATGCTCCCGACCTATACTACTTGGTAAGGTGCACATTACCAGCTAATAGCTGTAGACGTGAAGTCACAAGCCCCACTCACCACCTGGTATTGACGTGAACTGGGCTTGATGACTCCTTTATACTGTACGTGTACAAACAATTGGTGTTAAGGTCAGAAGTAATGCAAGTTTACAATACTTTGTAAGACAAGCAAAGTAGGAAAAGTGAACAGACAAGGATGAAAAGGAAAACTGTTACATTAGATTACTGAGAAACAAGTTTGAAAGCCAAACCTGAAATATTGTTGCCCAGATTATTCAGTATCTATTATAGCTAAGGAAAACTAGTGGAGCATGCCATGCATAGTGTGTTGTTACCCATCTAATGGCAGCCTATTAGGTTATATACCTGGATAGCAGTTTAACAACCAAAAATAAATTAATGGCATGACAGTGGAAGTCAATAGCACCCTATCTTGTTAGATCACACAGGTCACAATGCATGGACAGCAGTTTTCCAGCTAGTTGCTGTATACTCTGGTTTAGCTGCTCAGTGTAGCACTTTTTGATTCTACGGGTAAAGCTTTATTGGGTAGAGTTCATAGGCTTCTCACACGTCGGGCTGTCACTGCCCAGAACAATCTGTATATGTTGTCACCATGTTTCCACGTCGCTGAGTGACAGTTCTGCAGTGCTTGCTCGATCCCTGGAATTTGCCATCTGTTCTGACATTCTGCTGCTGCGAGTTACCAAAACTATTAAATGTAAACATCTTTTCCATATCTTCAAACATGTCATTAAATAAACTGCCCCCAAAACCAAAGTCGTCAAAATGGCGTCTGTGCCCATGTGAAGGATCTTGCCGATTTCTAAAATGGGTATTGTCAAATTGTCTCTTTGATCTAGTGTTTTGGCTTTCCCCGAAAAAGTCAAAGTCTTTGAAGAGATCATCAAAATTGAAATGTTGGTGGAAATGCTTTTCATTGCCCCCTCTTCCTCCAGAGGTGAAAGTATCATGGCCAAATTGGTCGTATTCCTTTCGCTTATTTTCATCAGACAGAATCTCATATGCTGTAAGGAAAAAAAATATATCAATATTTACAAGCCGCACAATATAAGCATGCTTACCGTAATGAAATTATCAGAGTATACCAATGCATGCTAGGATAACTAAGAATAAGCTTACTCTTTGGTTTTATAGCTGCTATTCACCACAGCAGAGAAAGCCATTATTTGTAGTAAACTAAGATACAGATTAACAAAAAGGCTATTGATTTATCAGTGCAAACTTCAGACCCTGAGACATTAGACTCATGTTGGCCGACGCTAGTGCCGGCTGAGTAATAGTCAGGATATATGTCTACTGCACATGTCCGACTTTAGACTGTAGATCATATGGTTCTCCTGGAAGCAAGTCACAAGCAGACAGCTTTCTCAGAGCACACAGAAGTGCTCATTCAGCCAACAGCCATCTAATGGGTATGGACAGCTTTAGACTAGACAATCTTGAGATGTCACAAGTTTATCATAGTGGTTCATGTTTAACTTTACACCATCTTATTAGCTGGCTTACTTTGTGCCAGAACACTCTCAAATGTTGATGCATTTAGTTTGGGCACCAATCCATTGACCCTTTTTAGAGAGATCCTGGCTTACAAGGCACTATTCAAAGAACTATTGGTGCAAGTCATATCAGAAAGGGTTTTAGAGCATTTAGCTTGCTAAACATGCCACATCATATATTTGTGGTCATATTAAGTATCCAGAAAAAAAAAAAAAAAAAAAAAAAAAAAAAAAAAAAAAAAAAACACATACACAAAAGATTGGAGTGATGGCTGTCAGTCAAACTCCCCATATACATGAACACTCCCAGCAAGGCTTAATGTTCTCTATAGAGAAAGCAAGAGACAGGCTCTCTCATTGGCAAAATGAATGGATCATGGGTTAGCATTCAAGCTGTGCAGCCTTCTTTTCCCCCCCCAACAATCAGTCACGGAAAAGTTGGAGATACTCTAAACACACAAGATGAGATGGTCTTGATGAAATCAGCAGGTTGACTGCTTTGCTATAAGTACAGATATGCATTTATTAACTACTAGCTGAAGAGCCCGGCGCTGCCCAGGCAGTAACTAACTACGGTTAGTTATAACCAATTATAATTATTATATCTATATATAAAGCTGAGTGTAGAGCCCCGCCCACTCCGCATAGCCACATTCACTATAATATCCCACATCATCCCGTCAGCCAGAGCTACCGGACTGCTACCTGTTATGAATGGGAAACCGAGGAGGAAAAACAAAACAAGCTAAGTCTCAGAAAACCAGAGAAGTCGGTAACTATGAAGATTGCAGATCCCTGATCTTAACCGCAACAAGTAGCAGCAGTCGTGGAGCGTTCCTACGTTGGTCCTAGACGCCTCGTCACAACCGGAGAACTACATAAGCCTAAAGCAGGAAAAGAGGAAAACTAACTGCCCCAAAGGAAAGACAGCCCCCCACATGTATTGACGGTGAAACAAGATGAAAATACAAACAAAGGAGGAAAATAGGCTGAGCAAACGATGGGGCCCGGCTAACTAAAAAGGACAGAAAAGGAAAGACACTGTGTGCAATCTGCCAAAAAACAACCTACAAAAATATTGTCCAACACTTCTGATAGCAAAATTAACCCTGAAGTCACTAGACTTCAAAACCTATATCAGCACTCTGAAATATTCTGAGACAGAGCAAAAAAGAGGCCAATCTAATAAGGGACAAAAAGCAGATTGGCAAATACTGATTAATAGGAGTGGAATTTCAGCATAGCCCCAGCAGGGGCAGGCTGATTACACAACAAACTGAATTGACCAACAAGCGCAAGTGTGAACATTAGCAAAAAACAAACTTAACTTGAGAAGACTGGAAGAGAGCTGAAGTCCAGGACCTGAGAAGCAGACTGAATCACCAGCACCCGGATAGGGCGTCGGCTGTCTTATATCCAGTCTGATACTCCAGAGATCCAATCGTTATCTTCCTCATCAGGTGGCAGATCACTACCACTTAAACCAACCGCACTCTCCCCTGTCACCACCAGAGGGAGAACAGAAGGGGAACTCAACTGGTGGAGCAGAAAGTGAGTTCATGACAACTACCCCTAATATCCCACATCATCCCATCAGCCAGAGCAACCGGACAACTACCACTAATATCCCACATCATTCCGTCAGCCAGAGCTACCGGACTACTACCCATAATATCCCACATCGTCCCATCAGCCAGAGCCACCGGACTACTACAATTAATGTCCCATATCAGCCAGAGCTACCGGACTACTACCCATAATATCCCACATCATCCCATCAGCCAGAGCCACCAGACAACTACCAACAATATCCCACATCATCCCGTCAGCCTGGAGTCAGAACCAGAGTGCTGAGTGGAACGGTCCTAACTTCCATACTGGGGATCCCTTTAAGAGAGGCCTGGCGTCAGAACCAGAGCACTGAGTGGATTTGCCCTGACTTCCATACCAATGATCCCTTTAATAGATGTCTAGGGTGAAAATCAGTGCGCTGAGGGATTTACCCTAACTTCCATACCGGAGATCCCTTTAAGAGAGACCTGGGGTCAGTACCAAAGCGCAGAGTGGATTTGCCCTCACTTCCATACCAGGTTCTCTTTAAGAGGGGTCTGGGGTCAGAATCAGAGCACAGAGTGGAATTGCCCTAACTTCCATACCAGGATCCCTTTAAGAGAGCCTGGGATCAGAACCAGAGCGCTGAGTGGAATTGCCCTAACTTCCATACCAGGGATCCCTTTAAGAGAGGCCTGGTGTCAGAACCAGAGCGCTGAGTGGATTTGCCCTGACTTGCATACCAAATGATCCCTTTAATAAAACCCTGGGGTCAGAATCAGAGCGCCGAGGGATTTGCCCTAACTTCCATACAGGAGATCCCTTTAAGAGAGGCCTGGGGTCAGTACCAAAGCCCTGGATGGATTTGCTCTGACTTCCATACCAATGATCCCTTTAAGAGGGAAGATGTGCCTACGGGATGGAGGATGTGTGATGGACAAATGGGTACGGGAAGGGGGATTCATTTCTGTCATGTGCTCTCTGCTCCTTTCAGGGGGGCAGACAGTGGCTGGGAGCTTATGTTCCCAGGGATGCTATATTTCTCCCACCATGTCAGTGTCTGCTGAGGTGTTGTCAAGAGGGAAAACTGTTGGTCATAGCAACCAATCACAGCTCAGCTTCTTTTGAACAGCTCGGGTGAAATGAAAGATGCTTTGTGATTGGTTGGTGATACACACAACGCACATTCATTTTTATATATAGAGATGAACGATTCACACTCACTTGTTTGATGTTCTGGGTACTTTACTTAACAGACACTCCTAAACAGTGGATTCTGGGTCGCTGATGTCGGCATGGCACCCCCACCCACCCAGGTACTATTTGATTCAGGCTCCATGCCCAGCGCCTAGTGCATGACCAGGCACATTTAAAGTGTTACTGATGAAGGCCAGTGAGGCCGAAACATCTATTATTTTCTGGCTGCATTAAAAAATCCAAAAAAATATTCTAGAAGTTGAGTCAACTACAACCTGTCAAGGAAGAATCAAGCTTCACACGATAAAACTTGCCTTTATTAGTGACAGAACTCAAAACTATTTGGCCATTGATTGAGCAGTTTTTTTTTCCCCCTTATCTGCTTATTAACTACGTAGAACCTGTGCAGTAAAGTGAAAGATTCAGACTTGCTTCCGTAAGGATAGCTATAAACAGAGCATCATGCTACTGTATATTAGTGCCCATACTTCAGCTGCAATTTTTGCACTTAAAATAGTTTTAGAGATCCTAGGTTGGTTCCGTAAGGAGAATAAGGATAGGAATTTAAGGGAAACTTTAAAATGCAGCACCATAACATTATGTGAATGCATCCTTACAGGTGTCTCTACTGCAGGTAAAGGGAATAGATGGAGCACTTGCCATTTTGAAGACTGTTCAGTGTATGGTCTTTGGAGCATTCTCGACACTATAAAAGGTGGAATTGCCAGTAAAATATTACACTGTCAAAGAACAGTCAAGAATACCTAAAAGGGGTTATTAAAAGAAAAAGTACATTGCCTGGATATTGCAGGTGCTTACCTTCAGCTATTTCTCTAAACTTGGCCTCAGCATCAGGACTTTTATTTTTATCAGGATGATACTTCATGGCAAGTTTGTGGAAAGCCTTTTTGATCTGTCGCTCTGAGGCATTTTTTGGAACCCCCAATATGTCATAATAAGTCTTTTTTGCCAATATGACTTCAGATATTAATAATATACAAACTGCAAATGTGAGCACAGACTGAGCTGAAGCCATCGCTGAAGATCCTGGAAGACAAAAATAAGTCTTGTTAGAAGGTGTGCGGACGATTGCATCAGATCTTGTACTGCCTCGGGGCCCACAGTAGGTCTAGTATGAACAAGCTTAGAGGGGATCTTAGAAACCAAAAAGCTTGTGTACATATTACAGTAAATAAGGCAGCTGTATATTTAATGTTACTTGTGTATAATGTGGGCGCTGAAAGTCCAACACATGAAAGGAGCAAAACAAAGCTGAAAGCTAATAAAGTATACAAGAATGAAGACTAAAATTAAGAGGACATAGGTAGTAACAATAAATGCCAAGACTGCTTAAAGAAAGCCAATAAAAATACATTGAAGCTGTAATTAAGAAAAAAGGCCTTTACACATTTACGTAAAGGCTAAAACCCAGATTTCAGGGATTGTCACTTGTCAAAATGCTGTGGTTTACTTATGGATTAGATTTATCATTAAGATTAACAGTGATCAGCACTGGTCTATTGACATTGTACATACAGAGACTGGTGGGGGCGGGGTTAGCTTTCTCAGCTCTGCTTCATTCTGCATCTAAGAAATGTGTCAGAACTGCTGCACCCAGTAATCTAACTGATACATCATTGGATTCAGCTTCTCTTTACCTACATCAGGCTGCTCTCAGTTGAGGTAGCAGAAGCCTACTGACAGATTCCCTTTAAAGAAGAACTCCAATGTTTATCCTCTCAATACATTGCATTAGTCATATTAAATAGCACTGTGCAGTTACAATTGTTCATTTCACCCTTCTACCCAGCTTATTCTCTTTTTCCATTAGGTCTACGACATCACATGATTAAAAACTAACTAGTTCAATCCACCTAAGGGCTACGTCACACACAGCACAATCACTAGCGAAATCTCTGTGTGTGACATCCATAAGCGACCGCACCCCCCCCAGGGTATCGCTGAATGTGCAGGATCGTTCTGGGCCATTTTTTGATCGTTGGTCTCCCGCTGGCCAGCACGCATCACTGCGTGTGGCAGCGGGAGCCAACGATCAGCGAGGCTGCACGCTGGTATCTAGGGTAAACAGCATTACAGTTAGTTACCCGCTGTTTACATTGAATACCAGCTTGCTCACTGGTCCTAAATCGCTGGTGAGTGTCTATGTGACAGGTCACCAGCAATCAGCCTATGTCCCAGCGATCCCATCCATGTCGGATCGTTGGTGGGATCGCCGGGACATCGTTGTGTGTAACGGGGCCTTAAGATCCATGAAGAAGCAGGGGGTCTCTTTTCCCTGCATGAGTCATCACTGCAAAATTCATGGCAGAGGGGAGGAGGGAGCAGCTGGGTCAGGTGATTTGTTTTTCATAGAGCTTAGAAGGATTCTGCTAGTCAGTGTTTAAACTTGTTTCATTAGATCTTATGCAAAAGAGAAGAGTTAGCGGAGAAGGGCAAAATGAGCAATAGTAAGCACAAAGTTCTGTATAATATGATGATTGCAATATATTAGGAGGATAAACATTTTGATGGGAGGACTGTTTTTAAGACCCCCATACACAGACTAATGTTGGCTGAAACTAGTGTTTGAATTAGCTGGGTAGGAAGGTAGAATGAGCAATAGTAAGTACACATGATGACTGCAATATATTAAGAGGATAAAAACTGATAGGAGGAGTGCTTCCGTATGAACAGATGACACATCCTTTCCACAGAAGGTATCCATAGAACCACCACAGCCAGAAAGTCACCTGTGACATAAGCTGCCTTCTCATTTGCATTATTACCAGATTTGTATTTCTTATAATGGGGACCCTCAAAAATGAAGAGGCTTACAAGTATATCTTGGCAGCCCACACCAGGCCCTGGAAGCTGTGATCCACAGCACAGGATAGAGTCCTAACCGGCGGCATGCAAGAAGGGGGCTGGCAGGATGCAATCCATAACACTTCAGTGTCAAATTCAAGGAAAAAGAACAGGGCTACCAGAACATAGTAACAGTTATTAAGGTTGAAGGAAGACTTTAAATCCATCTAGTTCAACCCATATCCTGTCCTAACCTGCCCTAACATGTTGATCCAGAGGAAGGCAAAAAAACCCATGTGGCAAACAGTAAGCTTCACATTGGGGAAAAAAATTCCTTCCCGACTCCACATACGGCAATCAGACTAGCTCCCTGGATCAACGCAATATTAAGGAAACTAGTGTATATACCCTGTAATATTGTACTTTTCAAGAAAGGCATCTAGTCCCTTCTTAAATTTTAGTAGGGAATCACTCATTACAACATCATATGGCAGAGAGTTCCATAGTCTCACTGCTCTTACAGTAAAGAATCTGTGAGTATGCTTAAACCTTCTTTCCTCCAGACATAGAGGATGCCCCCTTATCCCCGTCACAGGTCTAAGAGTAAAAAGATCATTAAAAAGGTCTCTATATTGTCCTCGCATATATTTATACATTGTAACAAGATCACCCCTAAGCCTTCGATTTTCCAAACTAAATAACCCTAAGTGTAATAACCGGTCTTGGTATTGCAGACCCCCTAGTTCCCTAATAACCTTGGTCGCTCTTCTCTGCACCCGCTCCAGTTCAGCTATGTCTTTCTTATACACCGGAGACCAGAACTGTACTCAGTATTCTAAGTGTGGTCACACTAGTGACTTATATAGAGGTAAAATTATGTTCTCCTCATGAGCATCTATGCCTCTTAATGCATCCCATTATTTTATTTGGCTTTTCAGCTGCCTGACACTGGCCACTAAATGTGAGTTTGTGGTCCACTCATACACCCAGGTCTTTTTCAGTGACAGTTTTGCCCAGTGTTTTACAATTAAGCACATAATTATACAACTTGTTCGTTCTACCCAAGTGCATGACCTTACATTTATCCCCATTAAAGCTCATTTGCCATTTATCAGCCCAAGCTTCTAGTTTACATAAATCCTCCTGTAATATAAAATTGTCCTCCTCTGTATTAATTACCCTGCAGAGTTTAGTGTCATCTGCAAATATTGAAATTCTACTCTCTATGCCCCCTACAAGGTCATTAATAAATATGTTAAAAAGAAGCGGGCCCAAAACTGACCCCTGTAGTACCCCACTGCTAACCGTAACCCAGTCCGAGTGTGCTCCATTAATAACCACCCTTTGTTTCCCATCCCTGAGCCAGCTCTTAACCCACCTACACATATTTTCACCTATCCCCATTGTTCTCATTTTATGTATCAACCTTTTGTGTGGTACCGTATCAAAAGCTTTTGAAAAGTCCATGTACACCACGTCCACTGCATTCCCTTGGTCCAGTCTTGAACTTGCCTCTTCATAAAAGATTATCAGATTAGTCTGACAGGAATGGTCCCTCGTAAACCCATGTTGACATTGGGTCATGAGGTTATACTCCTTCAGATACTCCAGTATACTATCTCTTAGAAAACCCTCCAGGATTTTACCCACAGTTGAGGTTAAACTTACTGGCCTATAATTTCCAAGTTCAGATTTTGAATATTGGCACCACATTTGCTATACGCCAGTCCTGTGGTACAGACCCTGTTATTATGGAATCTTTAGGCTGTGCTCACACACAGCATTTTTTTCGGGGTTTTTCCCACAGATTTGCCAAAAAATCCGCAGGAAGAACGTGAAAAAGCTTCCCATTCATTTCTTTGCATTTTGCACATTGATGCGGTTTTTACCGCAAAAAAAACGCATTGCGGTAAAAAACGCAGCATGCTCATTAATTTCACGTTTTCCACGTTTCTGGCTTTTTCCATGTGTCTAGAAACCGCATGGAAAAAAACACGGAAAAAAAGTGCAAAAATCGCGGTAAAAATGCACAAAAAACGCGCAGAAAAAAACACGCGGTTTCTGGGAAGGGAGTCCTGTTTTTCAGCAGAAAATTTCTGCTACGTGTGCACTTAGCCTTAAGGATTAAAAATAATGGTCTATGACTGTGCTTAATTCCTGCAGTACACGGGGGTGTATCCCATCCAGGCCCGGGGATTTGTCAATTTTAGTGATTTTTAGACGCCGCCGTAGTTCCTGCTGGGTTAAGCAGGTGACATTTGATGGAGAATTTTTATCCCTGATCATGTTATCCGTCATGGGATATTCTTGTGTAAATACTGTTGAAAAAAAGTCATTTAGCATATTGGCTTTTTCCTCATCCACCATTTCACCCAGAATTTAAAGGTGGCCAACACTATCATTTTTTAGTTTCTTACTATTTATGTAAAGAATATTTTGGGATTATTTTTACTTTCTCTGGCAATGAGTCTCTCTGTCTCAATCTTTGCTGTTTTGATTTGCTTTTTACAGAATTTATTTAATCTTCTGTATTTATTTAATGCCTCATCACTACCTACTTGCTTTAATTCTCTAAATGCTTTATTTTGATCTCTTATTGCGCCCCTTACAGCTCTATTTAACCATACTGGTTTCCTCCTATTTCTCGCATGTTTATTCCCATACGGTATATATTGTGCACAGGTCCTATTCAGGATGCTAATAAACGTCTCCCATTTTCTTTGTGTATTTTTATGTCTCAGGATATCGTCCCAGTTAATTGCACCAAGATCATCTCTCATCCGTTGGAAATTTGCCTTCCTGAAGTTTAGTGTCCTTGTAACCCCTCTACTACATATCTTATTAAAGGATACATGAAAACTTATTAATTTGTGATCACTATTACCCAAGTGACCCCCAACCCTTACATTTGATATGCGGTCTGGCCTGTTGGTTAATATTAGGTCTAGCAGTGCCCCCCCTCTTGTTGGGTCCTGAACCAGTTGTGAGAGGTAATTGTCTCTCATAGTTGTCAAAAACCTATTACCTTTGCTGGAACTGCAGGATTCGGTCCCCCATAATAATGACCTAATAAGCTGCCCCGACCTCAGCAGCAGGAGAATAAGGCCACCAGGAGCTGCCCCGACCTCAGCAAGTCCTGAGTCCTATGACTGAGTGCACACCACTCGAAACACGTCAGGCAACTTGATTTTAATATGGCTTAATTTGCCACACTATATCTTATTTCTTTATTCCCGGAGTGCCGGCAATCTCCTTTCTTCCAGTCTCCCTCAGCACCTCAAAATCAAAGGCAAACGGCGCAGATGTCACACCCCATAAGGCCCAGGTTGGTGGGGTCTCCCAGCACAGAGGCCCATGTGTCTGCGGCTGTAACGTCAGCACAGTCCTTATATGGCAGAGAAGCCGCCTATGGAACTGGCCACCTCAGACGGGGGGGGGCGCTGTCCCCGCTCCAGCCTCCGGTGATGGTCAGCAATGTACAGGAGCCGGGGACTGAACTGCATACCCCGCAGTGACACTTTCCAGGAGCTGACCCGTTATACACAGCGGGTGTGACTGCACCGATTGTTATAGACCCGTTACCCAGCATTTCCCGACCACCTCACTCCCGAGCGGGCCCTCCGCGCACGGAGCCACTTACCAGCCTCCCGCCGACAACCAGCCGCCCGCAGCACTGAGTCTGACTTATCAGCGCCAAGCCGACCCGAGCCGGAGCCAGCCACACCTCCGTTACCGCTCTGCTACACGACACGCTTTACTATTGGTCAGAAACTCTCACGTGATTTTTAAGCGCACGTGGAAGGCTGTTGTCTATACAGAGAATGAGGGGCGTCACTTCCGCCGAGGGCGCACTGCCTGCCAGGTCATGGCGTCACTAGCGCGGGAAGAAGGCAGTATGGGCGGAGCGATAGCGGCCTCCGTACGGCTGTGTGAGATGAGCCAGCACATTCCGCCCGGCTTCTGTAGGCGCATACTAGCGTGCTCTTACTGACTAGTGATGAGCGGGAAGACACGGACACTGGAGATGTGAGGTTGTGCCCTCATCAAAGATGGCAGCGACCCTCCGGCTGACGGCCAGTGCCAGGTGAGCGCAGGCTGTGCTCACGGCGTCAGGTGCCCGGATGCGGAAGAGCAGGCGCGCTGCCCCGTGGGTATTTTGCCCCTCGCAGTCCTCGTGTGGGTGGCCGGCCCTGAGTGTAGTGGGCGTACAGCACGCGGTACCAAGGTGTGTATGGCAGGGCCTGGCGTTATGGTGGGGTGGTGATGGCGGCAGGACGCTGATGTGGAGCGTTCACACTGTGCGGCTGTGCTGGGAGCATGCAGTCCCGCATCGGTCTCATGGGGCCTCGTGCTCAGATCTAGTGCAGGTCCCTGGAGATGGGCTTACTATGGCTCTAATAATAATTATGGCTCTGATGGCCGCGCTGGCGCTGCCGATCCTCCTCCTCTGCGGCGTCGGCCCTGGCGCTGCCGATCCTCCTCCTCCGCGGCGTCGGCCCTGGCGCGGCCGATCCTCCTCCTCCGCGGCGTCGGCCCTGGCGTGGCCGATCCTCCTCCTCCGCGGCGTCGGCCCTGGCGCGGCCGATCCTGATCCTCCTCCGCGGCGTCGGCCCTGGCGCGGCCGATCCTCCTCCGCGGCATTTTCATTGGGATAGGTTAAAAGAGCTGCAAAAACATTGAAAGAACTGACATGCTGAGTACTGGCAAAATCACAACCAGGCTCAAGATTAGCCCAGAAAATAACCCCAGTGTACATGAGACTTTGTGCATATTGTAAAATGTTGTATTTTGTGTAAAAAAAAAAAAAAAAAAACTGCTAAGATGCAGTGTGAACGTGCCCTTAGTGTTCCCTGGCTACACGCCTTCTAGTTGACCCTGCCAGCCAATGATTACTGCCGATCCACAGGCCGCTTGTCAGGCACTGGCTGTATGAGCTCAGTCATATGTGTCCGTCTGAAATGCTGCAGCGTTTGACAGAAAACACAATGTAAACCTGCCTCTCCGAGCCGTCTGCAGTGCAGCTCAGTCCCCGGCGGCTTTCACATTCTGCTTTTCTCTAAAGTGCTGAGACGTTCAGAGTTTATTTTCCAGCCAGTGTCATTCATGCTGCCCATGGATCAGGCAGATGTCAGCTTTCAGGGTCACTTTAAACATTTCCACCTGTGGCTATCATTCAGACAACCCCTGGATTGTACAAAATATGGATGTCGTATCAGATAAACCTCTTGGCATCTGATAACCTGAGGGTACAGCCACTGAAAAGATTGGGAGTCATGGCAGGTCAGTGTGTTAGAGTGGGGCTGGTTTAGCACTGCAATACTTACGTGGCCCCAATGACTTAAGCCACATATATTAAGTGTCCTGGAGGTGGTCTTTTTATATAAAGGGGTGTGGCGTACGTAGGTTAGCTTATTGGATCAAAGTAAGCAACCAAAAGGTCATAAATAGAGTTGAGCGACTTTGGTCGTATCGGGTTTCATCAAACAAAATTTGTTTCAGATGAAACTGGTCCGACTAGGGCAAAAAAAGTCGGAGTTTCGTCCGAAACCCGACTCCAATTCAAGTCAAAAGTCGGCATTGAGTGGATGACATTCATCCACTCAATGCCGACTTTTATTCTCCATTGACTTGCATTGGGGTCGGGTTTCGGACAAAACTCCGACTTTTTTTGCCCTAGTCGGACCAGTTTCATCTGAAACAAATTTGGTTTCATGAAACCCGATCCGACCAAAGTCGCTCAACTCTAGTCGTAAATATACCAAAATTAGTCCATTTAATATATATCATCTGGCACTTCTAACAATTGTCACAACACACAATTTTCAGACTTATATCATGTTGTGAGCCGAAAAAATGAAGAGATCCAGCAAAAAATGAAAATATATTTTATTGATATACATTAAAAAAGATGATAAAATAACATAAATGCGCAGTTGGAGGCACTCAACTGCCAATTAAAGGTAGAGCAATGCAGCTGTCCATGAAAAAAGTAAATCATCAGGTATAGTAAATATATATATATATATATATATATATATATATATATATATATATATATATATATATATATATACCAATTATAATAAAAGGAGTACACAACTTCCAAATATAGGCAATATATCCTATGATTATACAACAAGTGAAAGAGATCTAACAACTGTAATCACAACCGTAATATGACCTCAATGTCTTAAGTACCTGTGATTGTCAGAACCCTAAACCTCCCTGCAATACCCGGCACTGCCGTCGGCACTCGGATTGGAGCACTCAGCTCCCTTGAAATACATGCAGCGGCACACTCCAGTCCTGAGTGCCGGGAATTGAGACGCGAGACTCCTGCGAGTTTCTCGCAAGTGTGACCCCAGCCTAAGAGATATACTTGTTAACGACTGGAGTATATTTCTCCTCCGTGCTAAATACTACCCACTTCTTGAAAAGTTGGCGGAGTTAGCGTAAAAACCTCAAGTCGCAAAATTAGACATTTCAAGCAGTTTTCCTCTAGAATTCCGGTGTATCAGGGCGTTAGACTCCACAGTCTAAAAATGCACCAAATTTATCAAACGGGATAGGTGTTTTAGATTTGAGGTAGTTTTCATGGTATAAACTCAAACTGAGACACCTGCCCCAAAAGCCTTCAGAGAAGGACAGGCTGTGGGAGAAAACAAAAGCTGCTATCAGGTATGTAGCACCACCCTGCCAAACGTGTGCAAACTAAAATAAGATGCTCAAGTAACCAGAAGCAAGTATGTACCTTTGCCCCAATATGTCCTTCCCAGGAACACGTAGGGCCCACAAATGTGCTGAATTGCAAAAAAACCTGTATGTATACATCAACAGCACAATAGATATATATGTAAATGATCACTAATGAAAACACATCATAAGGCTGTGTATGTGCACTGTACTTGGGGCAGGTGACAAACCAGGCTGCAAATAAGTGATCTATAGCAGTATGGAGATCAGTCATATTTACCCACCCTGCCATCATAGCATATGTGCCAATATGTATCTAGTTACACATTAGAAAAACTCAGAGTGAAAAATACTATACACTAACTACCCATACACTTACCGAAATAGAGAGGCAAGTGGAGCTGCAATGTAGCGAACAGGCAGCTCCTTGTCCAGTCCTTGGACTTGTGGATTGCACTGGGGGCTGTGTGACATAACATGCTGCTGAACCTGTGGCCGCATTACCTAATTTTTTTGGTGTCAGATGCCACTGGCCGGGCTGCATTTTCAACATACTGCAGTTCTACTTGTCCCTTTATTTCGCCAAAAACCTCCGTACACCCGCCGTGTAAGGCTATTTCAAGTGGATGCAACTAGGTTCTTTCCTGGACTCCATAGCGGTGAATAGGGTAATTACTGACTTTGTTAGTGTATAGTATTTTTCACGTGTAACTGGATACATATTGGCACATATGCTATGATGGCAGGGTGGGCAAATTTGGCTGATCTCCACACTTCAATTTTTATGTATCGCCTATTTGCAGCCTGGTTTGTCACCTACCCCAAGGCTTGCTATTCAGTGTACAGTGCACACATACAGCCGTTTTTATTGGTGTTCATTTACATATATACCGATTGTGCTTTTGATATATGCGTAATGCTTTTTTGTAATTTAGCACACTTGTGTTACTGGGAAGGGCATTAGTGTAAAGGTATACACCCATTTCTGGTTTCTTGAGTTTTCATAGTTTAGTGAATCTGCCCCAATGTGTCCCTTTTGTTTCATACTATTTTCCATTAGTTGGCTGAACACTTAAAGTCAGACCTGTACAAAGGTTTACTTGGCCACAAACGTCCACTGCAACAAGCGGAAAGCGAGTGCTGTTGGGCTGCTACAATAGTGAAAACGTATTATTTTTTCAAACAAGTTATTTTGAGTTGAGAAGTTTTTATTTTGGCCCCAATTGGGGACTTGACCATGTATGAGTTTGCGCATTCATCCAGTACAATGATGGCACATCTCATTATTCTTGTTGCCATGAGAGCTTATCAGCACTAGTGATGGGCGAGCGTGCTTGATCGTGTAGTGCCGAGTATCGCATGGTCCTCGAATGCTCAGGTCCCCTTAAGAAGCTTATTTGAATCATATGAGCCCATCGCTGCACTGGAGCTGGGGATTCCCTTCTTGGAGTAAAGGGACTCCTGTCACCCAGACTCTTTAGGACAAGCTAGATGCCTGAGTTTCACACTCCCATTGTGCTCGCTACGGAAGTCAAGTGCGTCCGACGTACTTGATTCGAGTACCGAGCATTTGATCATTTTAGTGCTCGATGAACACTAATTAACCCCAAATGTGTTGGGCTAACCCTTTTTCTCTTACCATGGTTGCTATTGACCATGGCATCTAAATGGTTAGACTGCTGACACCTGCTGTGGATGATTCGGGGATATCTGAAGACATCGACATGTATCTATGCAGACCACTTAGTAGTAGTGTTGCATATAGCAGATGTAGCCAAGCGTTATAAGAACATTTTCCCTTGTTTCCCATAGAACCCAATGACAGTACAGATCTTATTGGGTGCTATGGGCAAGAAGGACTGACCGTTTTGGTAAAGTGAGGCCTTTGAAGTTTTGTGCATGTATTTTCCTATTTCTTGTAATCCTTCCATATATACTTCGGGTATACTGTTGGCATCTGTCCGCAACTAACAAGTGCATGTGTATATGTATTGTGGCCCCCTTATGTTGGAAATTTGACCCCCCACTAATAAAACTGAAGTATATGATAATGAAAAGCTGTGAGTCAAGCATGGGTGAATAACAAAGAGAAGAGAAACATTAGTCTGACATATCTTTGTCTCAGCTGTTATATTGGGTACAGAAATAATAGCCTGTGCCTTAATTTCTGTACATAGGAATTTTATGGTATGATCAAATACATAGAGTTGTATATTAACCCACATATAATGTAATGGCAGTCTTAACTTACTATTTTTGTAGTAACATTTTTTTTTCCTCCAGTCTATAGAGTTGGGGAAAACTTGGGGACCGCTGGGTGGTCAGAATGCTGCTACCTCCAGTGATCCTAAGAAAGGGGCTCTGCAGAGCCTTGAATTGAATGTGCTTATGCTTGGCTTCCACTCCAGGTACTGTCTGTAGGACTTCTGGAGAAAGCAGAGTGTTGAGTGGACCATATGCCCCTTCACTCTATTCAAGATGGGGGTCTGCAAAGCCCAGGTTTTGGACCAACAATGACTAATAAGTTATCATCTGTACTATGCATAGGGGATACTATACTAGATTAGGACTAACTCTTTAGATGTAGACATCTTTATCCCATCCTGAACATGACAGCATACGCTAAACAATATAATGTATGGCATTACCATTTCAGGAAACCGACAGTCAGACTGTGAAATGCCAAGCTGCCAGACAATGACTTACGAGTTGCATCATGCATCATCCCTGGAAGATATGCCTTCTGAAGCGCCATTAGCAGAGCCGTCTGACACTGTCTCAGAAAATCTACATAGATGTCATCTATATTTCAGCAATGAACCACAAATGTCTGACAGCTCGCTGGTGTTTCCTGCTATTAAGCAAGCAATAGAGCAACAGGGCTCAGCTGAAGAATCCGTCATAACCATCATTGTCCCGGAAGACATTGCAAAACAAAGTATTTTGACAAGCCAGCCCATCGTGCAGGACCATCAATTCACTCATGAGGAAAATCTTGATATGGAGCAAATTTCTTCCAATGACTCGGACACAGCTGATGAGATTTTAGAAATGGAGCATTCGTACTGCAGACACGACAGGCACCGTCTCTGGAAAACCATAACTAAACTCCAGTCGAAAATAGCACTCCTAGAAGTGCAGGAAAATGTCACTCTTGGCCGCCTGAGGTTTTTAGAGGAACTTATAGGACAGTTAAAGGATGAAAACTTGTTATCAGATGAAAAATTGAAGATTCTTGATAATTGTCAGACTAATTTTGATTTTGCAGTAATAAAATAAATGTTTATACAGAATGTTTATTACTATGGTTTATAGTCCTCTTGAGCTATAGAAGGCTGTTTTCACCTGTCTGTGTACGACGGCTCATGTACGGATTGTGGTTTCTGCAATGGCTGAACGGCTGCAGCCACATAGGCCTCACAGGCTGGATTCGGGCCTTTACGGGGCCAGTGTATTATTATTTTTTTTTTTTTTTTTATTTAAGAATTTTACAGATACCATTTTGAGTATACAATAAAGTTTGTGCATAGTCTATGCATCCGATTTATCAAGGTGTCTTCACCAGTTTGGCTACTTTTGGCATTTTTATGCTCGTACCGGCCAACTTGGCCTTGGTGGGTGTCCATTATGCCTCAAATGTAGTCCTGTCCCTAATTATTATTATTATTATACATTTATATAGCGCCATTTATTCCATGGCGCTTTACATGTGAAAAGGGGAAATATAGACGAGTACAATAAACATGTGCAAGACAAGGGACACACAAATACAGAAGGAGAGAGGACCCTGCCCGTGAGGGCTCACAGTCTACAGGGTTGGGTGAGGATACACTAGGAGAGGGGAGAGCTGGTTGTGCAGTGGTTCAGTAGACTGAGGATCATTGCAGGCTGTAGGCTTGTCGGAACAGGTGGGTCTTCATGTTCTTCTTGAAGGTTTCCGTTGTTGGTGAGAGTCTGATGTGTTGCGGCAGAGAGTTCCAGAGTATGGGGGAAGCAAGGGAGAAGTCTTGTATGCGGTTGTGGGAAGAAGAGATGAGGGGGGAGTAGAGAAGGAGATCTTGAGAAGATCGGAGGTTGCGTGCTGGTAGGTACCGGGAGACCATGTTACAGATGAATGGAGGAGACAGGTTGTGGATGGCTTTGTATGTCATGGTTTGGGTTTTGAACTGGAGCCTCTGGACAATAGGAAGCCAGTGAAGGGCGTCGCATAGGGGGGAGGCTGAGGAATAGCGGGGGGGAAAGGTGGATTAGTGGGGCAGCAGAGTGTAGGATAGACTGGAGTGGTGCCAGAGAGTAGGAGGTTGCAGTAGTCGAGGCGGCAGATAAGGGTGTGCACTAGTGTTTTTGTGGTTTCATGGTTGAGGAATGCGTTTCAGTTTGAGGAGGCAAGGGCTTGGATATGTGGTTTGAAAGAGGGCAGAGTCGAGGATCACCCCAAGGCACCGAGCGTGCGGGACTGGGGAAAGAGGGCAGACATTGACATTGATGGATAGGTCTGATGGGGGAAAGATGATTAATTCTGTTTTGTCCATGTTCAGTTTGAGAAAGCGAGCAGAAAAGAAGGCTGAAATAGCAGACAGACATTGTGGGATTTTGGTCAGTAAGGAGGTGAGGTCAGGTCCAGATAGGTAGATCTGCGTGTCATCGGCGTAGAGGTGGGTACTGTAAGCTGTGGGATTCTATGAGTTGTCCCAGGCTGAAGGTGTAGATGGAGAAGAGTAGGGGTCCGAGGACTGAGCTTTGAGGAACACCGACAGACGGGGCGAGGTGAGGAGGTGGCATGTGAGAGGGAGACACTGAATGTTCGGTCTGTTAGGTATGATGAGGTCCTATGCAAGCCTTATCTGTGTGCATTTTTCCTACTAGGCAGCAAACCCAAGCATGGTTTGTTAGGTGTGGGGTGGCTGTTTTTATCAGTAGTTTGCACCTGAGCTGCCCCTTGCCTCTTAGTGGAGGCCAGCTGCATCCTGCTAGATGTGCATTTGTCATCGGACAGGTTTCTGGTAAGGCTGTATCTTGTTGTGTGAGGTTTTTTTGAATTTTTTTTTCTATGTTAGTTGTTTTGATTAGTGTTAGTGACCTGCAATATCATGAGGAGCCTTGATGTTGGTTTGCAGGCTATATCTATTTTGGCCAAAATATTAACTAATACCTCATTTAATGTACTCATTGTATGCATTAATTTTTCTCTAGCAATCTTCCACGACAGCATAGGAGGTTGTCTCCACGCCCTAATGGGGGACAGGAAGCACGAGAGGTTAAAAGGTCCCTCACACCTTCCTCACCAGTGTCTTTCCTGTCCCCCATGGGGCATGGAGAGGTTCGGTATGCTGTGTGGCCGGCTGCTGCAGCGTACCTGGAATCCTTAAGCCGGGCAGTGGTGGTCGGCGGCGCTGCCTCCCCTCCTCCAGACTGCTTCCGTCTTCCTCGGAACTCGGGACCTTCCTGGCCCACCCCCGCTCTCCTAGGGGGAGTAAAGCGGGCCAGTGATCCCCGACCGGAGACCTCCCGCAGCTCTCCGGTCTCTCCTCCTGCGTGCCGTGCGGTGACCCGGAAGAGACGTCACGCGCGGTCACTTCCGGGGTATGTGTGACGACTTCCTGTCATGGCGGCCCGCATTCAGCTGCCAGCGCGTGGAGCTCGCCAGCACCTGCTGTGCCTGCTCTGGGACCCAGGGAGGAGGAGAAGGGGGAAAATTGAAAAAACTGCGCTGAGGGCGGGGTTAACCCCTTATTAACGCGCCAGAAGACGCCGACAGGTAAGGTGAAATCCCCTGTCAGCATGGACGGTTCTTCCTGCCCTGCGTCTGCAGAGCCCAGCGCTGCCCCAGCCACAGTAAGTGTACCTGGGGTGGGTCCTAGTGGTGCGGTCCTGGGATAGAGGTCCTCAAAATGCTTCTCCCCCTTTTGTTATAGGGAGAAAAGTCTGCCCACAAAAGCACCAATACCGCCAGCAAGTCGGCCAAATGTGCCATATGCAGCGCAAAACTTCCCTCAAATTGGGTGAAGAAATTGTGTCAAGCTTGCACGGACAGGGTGGTCAGGGCTGAGCACCCGTCATTGATTGACGAGATCCGCAGCCTGGTCACTCATCAGGTTCATACTTCCTTAGCCGCCCTGTCCCCCCCTCCGCCACCTCCGATTGTAGGCTCACCATCCCCCCAAAAAAACGGAAAATACAATTAGAGGATTCAGAATCCGAATCAGAAGGGTCTTACAATTCGGGCTCCGAGAGTTGGGAGCAACCGGGAACCTCTAAATCAGCCGAAACTAGGAAATACCTCCTTTCCGCGGAATATGTGGATTTGCTGGTCAGTGCAGTACGGGCCACTATGGGCCTAGAGGACGAACCCGTTAGTCAGCACAGGACCGCATGTTCGGGGGATTTGAGCGACCCAGACGAACAGGTTTCCCAGTACATAGGAGCATAGTAGATATGGTCTCTCAGGAATGGGAGTACCCAGAGAAGCGCTGCTCAGCCCCCTCAGAACTCAGGCATAGCTTCCCCCTGGAAAGAGAGGAGTTTAAATGGGACATCCCGAAGGTTGATGTCCAGGTGGCAAGGGTGGTGAAGAAGACTGTCCTTCAGTTTGATGATGTGTCCCAGCTTAGAGACCCGATGGACCGTAAAGCAGAAAGTCTCCTAAGAAAGGCCTGGGAAACCTCTGCTTTTCCCTAAAATCAGAAATTGCGTCCACATGTGTCTCTAGGTCCCTCTTCCAATGGATAGAGGAACTAGAGTCATATTTTGCGGGAAACCTCAAGAGGTGACCTCCTTAACTCCCTTCCTATACTAGAGTGAGCTACAGGCTTCTTGGCGGATGCATCAATGGAGATGATCCGCACCTCGGCCAGGGCTATGGTACTGTCCAATTCTGCAAGGCGGGCCCTTTGGCTTAAAACGTGGAGCGGGGACGTGACCTCCAAGGTTAAACTCTGCTCTTTACCCTTCAAGGGTGAACATGTCTTTGGCCCGGCCTTAGATGAAATTCTTGAAAAGGCCACAGACAAGAAAAACGTGCTGCCTGAACAGAGGACCACAAAAAAGTGGCTTTTTCGAGCCCCCCAGAATCAGCCCTCCCAGCCGAGAGGGAAGATGGAGTTACGCTAAGGGGAGAGGCAGGAATATCCTGGTCCCCCAGCAGCAGCAGCAGCAGCAACAACCACAAGAAAAACAATGGCTCGGCCCCGGTGGGGGGGGAAGGCTTTCGAGGTTCATTCACTCTTGGCAGTCGGTTTCCAGCAGCCCATGGGTCCTCAGCGTGATCAAGGAGGGCCTACTGCTAGAGCTCGAATCCTCCCCCCCCCCCCCCCTCGCGGGGTATGAGAGTTACCTCCCTACCATCTCGGGAGACTCCAGCACTAAAATCCAGCTCCTGCTACAATCAAACGCCATCTCTCAGGTCCCTGTGGAGGAACAGGGAAGGGGGCATTATTCCAGACTGTTCCTAGTGAAAAAACCCACCGGAGAGGCAAGAATAATAATAAATATGAAGGGCCTCAACCAACACATCGCATATCACAGGTTCAAGTTGGAGTCGGTAAAGACCGCCATTCCTCTGATAGGGCCGTCTTATTTCATGGCAACCATAGACCTGAAGGATGCCGATTTCCACATTCCCATACATCCTCACAGGAAATATCTAAGGTTTGCAATCCGTCAGGGCACAGAAGTCAGGCACTATCAGTACAACGTGCTTCCCTTTGGGATATCCTCTGCCCCTCTAGTATTTTCCAAGATTATGGCGGAAGCTGTGTCCCACATCAGAAGCCAGGGCATATACATTGTGCCCTCCCTGGAAGACCTACTGATAATAGGAGCCTCCTACCAGATCCTGAAAGCCAGGTGACTCAAACCCTGGGTACTCTTCAATCGCTGGGGTGGATCCCGAACATAAAGTCGCAGGTCCAACCCTCACAGGAGATAAAATTCTTAGGAATCCTCCTAGATTCAAGAAAACAAATGACCTTCCTCCCAGAAGAACATCAGAGGTCCATAATATCAAGGATCTCGGGTTTCAGGGAACAAAGGTCCCCAACCCTCAGGTCAGCCATGTCCATACTAGTCAATGACCTCTATGCATCCAGTCAGTGCCTTGGACGCAGGCCCACTCCAGAATAGTCCAGTCCCACATCTTAGGAAACTGGAATGGAGATCATACCTGCCTGAACAAAAGAGTCCAGACCCCAGGGAAGGTGAAAGCTTCACTAGTATGGTGGATGGACCGCAAGAATCTGTGCAAGGGAATCAACTGATCCCAGATCCCCCTGGTCACGGTAACGTCAGATGCCAGCAAAAAAGGCTGGGGAGCTGTGGTGTCCCGACAACCATTCCAGGGGTTGTGGAGCCAGAAAGTGAGTGCAAAATCCTCAAACTTCAGGGAGCTGAAGGCCGTGGAGGAATCTCTTCTGGCAGCAAGACACCTAGTCCAGGGCCATCATATCAGAGTCTACTCTGACAACATAACAGTCGCCCATATCAGACACCAGGGTGGCACAAGATCCAGCAGCCTAGAGGGCCTTTCAGGCCGAATATTTTGCTGGGCCGAAAGACACCTCCGTTCTCTAACAGCAGTTCACCTAAAGGGTACCTCCAATCTTCAAGCAGATTTCTTGAGCAGAAAATGCATCCAGCCTGGCGAGTGGAGCCTAAACGAAAGAATCTTTCAGAGGCTGGTCAACAGGTGGGGTCTTCTGGAGGTGGATCTACTGGCCTCAAGAGAAAATGCCCGAGTGAGAAATTATTTCTCCCTGAACCACAGGGACAGATCCCTGGGGGTAGATGCCTCGCCCACAAGTGGAGGTTTCGTCTGGCGTATGCCTTCCCGCCAGTTCCAATCCTTGCCGCAACGCTGAGGAAAATCCAGGAGGATCGGACCCAAACCATTCTAGTAGCCCACTATGGCCAAAGAGGAGCTGGTATTTTTAATTACAGAGCTACAGGTGGACAGGTCATTCCACCTACCCCTGGAAGACAACCTGTTCTTGCAGGGCCCACTCCATCACCCAAACCTCCGGGGAATGAAGTTAGTGGCCTGGTTACTGAGACCCCAATCTTGAGGGCCAGGGGGCTATCAGAAGCAGTAATAAAAACCCTCCAGAAATCTCGTAAACCAGTCACCATTGCTATTTATAACAAAATATGGAAAAAGTTTCCCTCATGGTGTCTGCCAGATTTGCCTGACCCAGAAAACCCTAACATTTCCCATATTCTTGATCTCTTAGAAGGGGCTTGAGCTAGGTCTAAAGCCCAGCACATTTAAAGTTCAGGTATCAGCATTAAGCTCCATGTTCGACTGTGACTTGGCCAACCACAGGTGGATAAAAAGATTCATTACATCAGCCACTAGGCTACATCCAAAAAAGCTAGTTGCCATTCCACCATGGGACTTGAATGTGGTACTTGCGGGAGTCACTCAATCTCCCTTTGAGCCCCTGCCATCCTGCACTACTCAGCTCCTCTCCTGTAAAGTGGCCTTCCTTATAGCGATAACCTCAGCAAGGCGAATAGGAGAGCTCCAAGCTCTCTCAATCCGGGAACCCTTCCTAACAGAGTCAATTCCATAGTTCTTTCCCTTGATCCATCGTTCCTACCAATGGTTGTGTCTGACTTCCATAGATCACAGGAAATAATTCTTCCCTCATTTTGTCAAAACCCAGCAAACCCTAAGGAAGAGGTGTTTCATACGCTGGACGTGAGGCGCATAATTCTCTACTACTTAGAGTGTACCAAACCCTATAGAATTGACCACAACCTATTCATCCATACCTCTGGTCCAAACCAGGGAAAAAAAGTAGCAAAGAACACCATTTCCAATTGGATTAAGAGGGCCATCTCCGAAGCATACCTGGCACAGAACATCACTCTCCCCTACGGGGATCAAAGCGCATTCAACACGATCTACCTCTACTTCATGGGCTGAGAGGGCAGGCGCATCTTCAGAATAGATTTGTAAGGCAGCAACCTGGTCCTCCTTACATACTTTCACTAAACACTACAGGTTGGACCTTGTGTCTAACAGGGAACTAGTCTTTGGCCGAAAAGTTCTTCAGGCCGTTGTCCCCCCCCAGTGCAGTATAGGTTGTTATGCCTCCTATGCTGTCGTGGAAGGTTGCTAGAGAAAATAGAATTAGACTTACCGGTAATTCGGTTTCTAGAAACCTTCCACGACACCACTATTTCCCTCCCTGTATTCTTGGATGAAACTCTGAGAATCCTAAGGTAACTGGTGCTGTGGTAATCAGTTATAAGTCACTGGTGAGAGGGAGGTGGGAGAGACCTTTTAACCTTTCGTGCCTCCTGTCCCCCATTAGGGCGTGGAGACAACCTCCTATGCTGTCGTGGAAGGTTTCTAGAAACCGAATTACCGGTAAGTCTAATTCTATTTTTTGCAGGATACAGTCTGGCCTCTTTTTGTTGGCTTGGTCTATTGGGGTGTCTGTCACTGTGTGCTGCATATTTTAGTGCTGTAGCAGCCCGCCTGCTAATACTATGGGCGTCATTAATAGGTTGCAAGCCAGACACTTTGCATCACACTTATATATGTGTGACTGACGTCCTATGCAAGCCTTATCTCTGTGCATTTTTCCTACTAGGCAGCCAACCCCACCATAGTTTGGTAGGTGTGGGGTGGCTGTTTTTATCAGTAGTTTGCACCTGAGCTGCCCCTTGCCTCTATTAGTGGAGGCTAGCTGCATCCTGCTAGATGTGCATTTGTCATCAGACAGGTTTCTGGTAAGGCCATATCTTGTGTGAGAGATCAAGGATAGAGCCAAGTCTGTGATGCCAAGAGATGAGGGAATGGTCTACGGTGTCGAAGGCAGAGGACAGGTCCAGGAGAAGGAGGACAGAGTAGTGTCGCTTTGAAACAAGAGTTTTAGTGGGCACCACAAGTAATATATACTGCATGAATGCTCTGGGAGTTACAACTGACCATGCAAATAGAACAATTGTAAATTTGAAGAAAAAAGCTGCACAGAAGAATGATTATGCACAACGAAGCAAAAATGGTATGATAAAAGATGGCTTTATTCAAAATACAAGTTCTAAGACAGATTAAAAAATCAATTTAAAAGACAAAAAGCAAAAAATAAGGGCTGATATAGCACCAAAAGTTGTAAATGTATAATATAATACAGATGTATACAAGAATTCAAAAAATTATCCATCACATAAAACTAAGTGTGAACGTCCAATGTGAGATGATTTGATAACAATATATTAAGTGCCAAACATAATATACAGTATAATATCAAGAATATATCCACTCAGTGTAAAAGTACTGTATATACAGTTGGCACTATAAATACTGTATCCTGCAGATCAAGGAAAATGTGTTTATGTAAATGGCATGGATGGTATCTAAAGGGACAATGTATCCATGGGTATAACCCCAAAATAACAGGACATAATTTCTCATTGTCCTGAAAGATGCCATCCTAATGAAAATACACAGAATTAGACCACTCCTGAAGAAGCTACATCGTTAGCGATACGCATATATGTACAGTGGTATATAAAAGTTTGGGCACCCCTAGTCAAAATGACTTATCGTGAACAGTTAATCAAGTTGAAGAGTAAATGATCTTTGTCCCTTTAGTTACCATCCTCGTTATTTACATAAATACTTTTTCCTTGGTCTGCAGGGTGCAGTATAGTTCCAATTGTATATACTTTTTTATACCAAGCGGGCATATTATTCTTGATATTATAATGTATATTATATTTGGCAGTTAATAAATTTCTAGATTGTTGTCAAATCACCTTCCTTGCATCTTCACACGTTTTTTGTGGATACGGATCATGCATCATTTCTTTAATTATTGTATACCTGGCTTAATGTAAGGGTGTGTATACTGTATTAGTATACATCTGCATTTATTATACATTTACATCTTCTGGTACTATATCGCTCCTTGTTCTTTGCTTTTTTTTTTTTTTTTTATTGATTTTAATCTGTCTTGGCTTTTGTATTTTCAATAAAGCCATCTTTTATCACTCCATTTTTTGCACGGCTGTGCGCCATCATTTGCAGCGGTTTCCTTCAAATGTACACCTGTCCCTAGTGCAGACGCAGTAAGAGGCGTGCGTATCAATGAATTTAATAGTTAACAGAACTTGGAAAGATATTTATTATTACTCATAACTTTGATCTGTATGTTATATCCAAAATAGGCCAAAATCCACATAAAAGCTACCGTATATACTCGTGTATAAGCCGAGATTTTCAGCCCATTTTTTGGGGCTGAAAGTCCCCCTCTCGGCTTATACACGAGTCATATACCGGGGGTCGGCCGGGGAAGGGGGAGCGGGGGTGTCAGGTCATACCCTTCTCTGCAGCTCCCCTGCTTGTTCCATGTTTGTCTGCGCTGCTCTCTTCCTGCTTCAGCTGTCAAATGGCACCCGCTCATTAAATATGCGCATATTTAATGAGCGGGTACCACGCGACTGCTGAACCAGGAAGAGAGCAGCGCCGACATACATGGAACAAGCAGAGGAGCTGCAGAGACAAGCGCCAGGACCCGGTGAGTATGAAGGGGGGGTTGGGAGGCATATTCACCTGTCCCTGCGCTCTGCTGTCTTGCGTCCTCTGCAGTGACATTCAGGTCAGAGAGCGCTATCGCCCTCTGCCTGTACAGTCACTGCAGAGCGCAACGCTGATGAGCAGGGGGCAGCGACTGAGGTGAGTATGCAGTTTTTTTGTTTTTTTTTTGTAAGGGAGTCAGGGGCAGCAGCAGCAACATGATGGGGCCACACACTGTGCATCATAACAGGGGCCACACACTGTGCATCATAACAGGGGCCACACACTGTGCATCATAACTGGGGCCACTCACTGTGCGGCATAACTGGGGCCGCTCACTGTGCATCATAACAGGGGCCACTCACTGCAGCTTAACAGGGGCCACTCACTGTGCAGCTTAACAGGGGCCACTCACTGTGCAGCTTAACAGGGGCCACTCACTGTGCAGCTTAACAGGGGCCACTCACTGTGCAGCTTAACAGGGGCCACTCACTGTGCAGCTTAACAGGGGCCACTCACTGTGCAGCTTAACAGGGGCCACTCACTGTGCAGCTTAACAGGGGCCACTCACTGTGCAGCTTAACAGGGGCCACTCACTGTGCAGCTTAACAGGGGCCACTCACTGTGCAGCTTAACAGGGGCCACTCACTGTGCAGCTTAACAGGGGCCACTCACTGTGCAGCTTAACAGGGGCCACTCACTGTGCAGCTTAACAGGGGCCACTCACTGTGCAGCTTAACAGGGGCCACTCACTGTGCAGCTTAACAGGGGCCACTCACTGTGCTGCTTAACAGGGGCCACTCACTGTGCTGCTTAACAGGGGCCACTCATTGTGCAGCTTAACAGGGGCCACTCACTGTGCAGCTTAACAGGGGCCACTCACTGTGCAGCTTAACAGGGGCCACTCACTGTGCAGCTTAACAGGGGCCACTCACTGTGCAGCTTAACAGGGGCCACTCACTGTGCAGCTTAACAGGGGCCACTCACTGTGCAGCTTAACAGGGGCCACTCACTGTGCAGCTTAACAGGGGCCACTCACTGTGCAGCTTAACAGGGGCCACTCACTGTGCAGCTTAACAGGGGCCACTCACTGTGCAGCTTAACAGGGGCCACTCACTGTGCAGCTTAACAGGGGCCACTCACTGTGCAGCTTAACAGGGGCCACTCACTGTGCAGCTTAACAGGGGCCACTCACTGTGCAGCTTAACAGGGGCCACTCACTGTGCAGCTTAACAGGGGCCACTCACTGTGCAGCTTAACAGGGGCCACTCACTGTGCAGCTTAACAGGGGCCACTCACTGTGCAGCTTAACAGGGGCCACTCACTGTGCAGCTTAACAGGGGCCACTCACTGTGCAGCTTAACAGGGGCCACTCACTGTGCAGCTTAACAGGGGCCACTCACTGTGCAGCTTAACAGGGGCCACTCACTGTGCAGCTTAACAAGGGCCACTCACTGTGCATGATAACTGGGGCCGCTCACTGTGCATGATAACTGGGGCCGCTCACTGTGCATGATAACTGGGGCCGCTCACTGTGCATGATAACTGGGGCCGCTCACTGTGCATGATAACTGGGGCCGCTCACTGTGCATGATAACTGGGGCCGCTCACTGTGCATGATAACTGGGGCCGCTCACTGTGCATGATAACTGGGGCCGCTCACTGTGCATGATAACTGGGGCCGCTCACTGTGCATGATAACTGGGGCCGCTCACTGTGCATGATAACTGGGGCCGCTCACTGTGCATGATAACTGGGGCCGCTCACTGTGCATGATAACTGGGGCCGCTCACTGTGCATGATAACTGGGGCCGCTCACTGTGCATGATAACTGGGGCCGCTCACTGAGCACCCTAGGCTTATACACGAGTCAATAAGTTTTCCCAGTTTTTGTGGCAAAATTAGGGGGGTCGGCTTATACTCGAGTATATACGGTATTTATTTGGGGCGTCTGATTTGGATGCATGTTTATTGTATTTGAATATATTCATGTGAATGAGTTTTGTTTTTTTTGTTTTTTTATAAGAAACATGATTAAATATTTATTATAGCGCCATTTATTCCATGGCACTTTACATGTGAGGAGGGGTGTACATAATAAACACGAGTACAGTAATCTTAATACAAGTCACGACTGGTACAGGAGGAGAGAGGACCCTGTCCGCGAGGGCTCACAATCTACAAGAAATGGACGTACCACTTGCTGTGGTATACTGGTCTCTTCTAAGAGCAATAAAAGGTGAAAGTTACTTATAAGCCGGTGCAATGTTTGTTTTCTTGAAGTAATCTTCAGAGCTGTCATATGCAATTGTTGCCTCAGATTCTGACACACCACCACATCTCCAGGGAGCTGAGGCTTGGAAAATAGGCTGCCTTCTATCAGGTAAACACATGCTGCTCCCGATGCATTGCAGCGCGCTGTACATGACTTTTTCAATCATAAGGCTTGTTTTCATGTTGTTGCTGACTATAATCAATGCTGGGTGACCCTACTTAGTTAGCTGTCCTGAGTTAAGGTTCATCACTGCAAGATTATCGTTAAAGCCTAGGAACGCTTGTTTCACGATAATCTTGCAGTCTAAACAGGCTGCTGAGAAAATCGCCCGTTCATCAGGTGAGCTGATATTTTACGCAACCTTGACCCCTTAAGGCTCATACTCACTTGCGAGAGACTCGCACGATTCTCCTGCGAGTCTCTCACATGAAAACCTGGCACTGCCGCCGGCACTCAGACCTGAGCGTGCGACTACATGTATTTCTATGTAGCCGCACGCTCCAGTGCCGGGTTTTCATGCGAGAGACTCGCACGAGGATCATGAGAGTCTCTCACAAGTGGGTATGAGCCCTTAGTGACAGAGCCAATTTGGTTCTTCATGACCAAACCAATTTTTACAGTTCTGACCACTGTCACTTTATGAGGTTATAGCTCTAGAATGCTTCAACGGATCCCACTGATTTTTAGACTGAACTTAGTGTTAGTGGTAAAATTTCTTCAATATAGCTTGCGTTTATTTATGAAAAAAAGAGAAATTTGGCAAAAATTTTGCAATTTTCAAACTTTTAATTTTTATACCCTTAAATCAGTCATATTGCACAAAATATTTAATAAAAAACATATCCCACATGTCTACTTTACATCAGCACAATTTTGGGAACATTTTTTTTTTTTGTTAGGACGTTTTAAGGGTTAAAAGTTGACCAGCAATTTCTCAGTTTTCTAACAAAATTTACAAAACCATTATTTTTAGGGACCACAACACATTTGAAGTGAGTTTGGGGGATCAATATAACAGAAAATATGCCAAAGCGACACCATTCTAAAAACTGCACCCCTCAAGGGGCGCATAACCACATTCAAGAAGACTATTAACCCTTCAGGTGCTTCATGAGAACTAAAGCAATATGGAAGGAAAAAATGAACATTTTACACTTTTCACAAAAAGTTTACTTTGGAACCGCTTTTTTTTTTATTTTCACAAGGGTATCAGGAGAAAATGAATCACAAAATTTCTTGTGCAATTTCTCTTGAGTATGCCAATACCTAGTATGTTGGGGAAAGCCACTGTTTGGGCGCATGGCAGGTCTCAGAAGAGAGGAAGCACCGTTTGACTTTTTGAATGCAAAATTGGCTGGAATCAATGGTGGCACCATATTGCGTTTGGGGACCCCCTGATGTACCAAAACATTGGAAACCCCCCAATTCTAACTCCAGCCCTAACCCCAACACACCTCTAACCACAAACCTAACCCTAACACAACCCTAATCCCAACCATAACCAGAACCCTAACTTTAGCCCTAACCCTAATGTAAATACATTTTTTATTTTTACCTAGGGGGGTTTGAGTTACTATTTTTATCATTGTGATAGACCCTATCACAGTGATCAAAATGAACCAATAAGAAAAATTTCCTGTCGTTGCCAGGTGCCAGCCGGCAGATCTTGGTTGGCGCACTGCGCATGCGCCCACCATTTTCTCCCAGGGGGGGGATGCAGGAGGGTCCAGGACCCCAAAGGGGAGAGAAAATAAATGGGAAATCAGACTTTTATTTTGTGGTCACCGTTATTCCGTGAATAACGGTGACCGCAACACTGAGGTTGGTAAAAACCGACCCGAATCATGTTCTCTGGGGTCTCGGCTACTCAGGTAGCCAAGACCCCCGGAGAAATTCCAACTCTGGGGGGTGCTACACACTTATTTCTCAGTGCCGTTAAAAAGCGGCGTTGAGGCATAAGTACCTTTAACTGCCACCGTTAAAGGGAATCTGTCACCCTTTTTTTGACTATCAGCTGCCGGCATTGACATCAGGGGCTTATCTACAGCATTCTGTAATGCTGTAGATAAGCCCCCCGATGTAACCTGAAAGATAAGAAAAACACGTTAGATTATACTCACTGGAGGGGGCGGTCTGGTCCGATGGGTGTCGCGGTCCAGTCTGGCGCCTCCCATCTTCATACGATGCTGTCCTTTTCTTCCCTTCTTGTAGTGGCTCCAGCGCAGGCGCACTGCTCTGCCCTATTGAGGGCAGAGCAGAGTCCTGCAGTGCGCAGGCGTCAGGAGAGGTCTGGTGCCTATGCACTGCAGGATAGATGTCAGTTGCGTTTAGCGCAGGTCACCGCACCGTCAAAAGTACGCAAAAGCATACCTGCGCACGGCCTGCGTACCCAATGATAAAGATAGGATACGCAGGCAGCTTGCAGCGGCATGCGCCCATAGGCAGAGCTGACTGGAGGAGGCGTGGCAGGGGGCGAAGCTTCATGGTGAGCGTTCGCTGCGCCTCCGAACGCTAATGTGAAACTAGCCTTAGTGTGAACACCGTCTTATAATTGGGGATGTAGTTGTGCTCAGAATTAGGGGGCCGTCAGGTGGTTGTACAAATTGGGCCAAGATCAAATCGCAATGCTCTGACTGGCCGCTGGCTCTCCCGACCCAAGCATCACTGCTTCATATATTTTTGTGCAGTAATCATGCTTGGGTTAGGAAAGCTGCCGGCTAGTTCGAGCATTGTCATCCAATCGCATATTTATACGCCTGTTTGACTGCGCCCTTAGGCAATCATAATTGAGGCTCGTGCAGACGTACATGGATTTCGAAACGATCATGGACCGCGATGCACAAATTGGTCTTCTGATCAGACCATTACAGCTTTATATATTTCTATGAGGCTTTCACACTAGGGTCAAGAGACTCGCATCTAGTCCTTGCATTGCAGTCTGTGATTGGATGCCTGCATGAGCCCTTAAACTCATTTTATATTGTAGACAGTCCATCTGCCATCATTTAAGTGATTCTGATCCCATATCAAGTTTAGCTGTTCCAGTAGGATTTTCCTGATATTTTTTTAGTTGCGTTTTACTGTAAAAGCCATGGTCCGTAACCCGCGTGCAACACAGCAAAGGGATCTCATTGTTGAAAATTATCAGTCAGGAGAAGGGTACAAAAAATTTTTCAAAAGCATTAAATATGCCATGGAGCACTGTGAAAACAGTCATGACGAAATGGCTTAAATTTGGTACAACAGTGACATTACCTAGAACTGGAGGAAAAAGTAGACACCAAGCGCAGTAGGGTCTTATCCAGGGGAGAAATTAATCTAGGTGAGATTAAGTGAACTGCTCACCTTTTGTGGGTTGTTTTGTCCCACAGCCAGGAATTTCAAAGTATATCAGCTGTTACAGGACCCTCAGACAAGGAATTCCTGTCGTGTTGACCAAGTGGTAGGAGGGTGAGGGTGGTAGTGTGCGCTGCCTATACACTTGCTGTAATTCTTCTGAGGCAGAAGTGGGTCCAACTTAGAAAATAAACCGCTTGGCTAATTTCACCACTGTCCCTTGGCTTCTTGCAACCAATATCTGCAGCATGGACTACTACCCTCCTCCTATCACTTGATTACCTAGAACTGCACATGCCTTACAAATTAATGAGGACCAGAAGAAAATTGATCTGGGAGGCTGCCAAGAGGAGGCCTACAGCAACAATACAAAAGCTACAGGAATTTTGTGGAAGTACTGGTTGTGTACTCTATGTGACGACAGTCTCCTGTATTTATATGTTCTGCGCTGTGTGGTAGTTTAGCAAGCCTGAAACTTTTTCTTACAAAGAAAAACATCCAAGCCTGGCTATGTTTTGACAAAACTTCTATGAAGTCTGCCACAAATATGTGGGAAAATGTGTTATGGTCTCATGATGTCAAGGTTGAACTTTTAGGCCATAATTCCAAATGGTATATTTGCACAAATCCACCACTGTGCTGACCACCATATCCACAGTGAAGCATAGTGAAGGCAGACTTCTGCTTTAGAGCTTTAGTGGAGGGAATTTGTGAACGGTTCCAAATATCAGTCAGTTTTGCATCAAAACTTTCAAGCCTCTGTTAAAAATATGAGGAAATACACATTTTTAGCATGACACGGACCCTAAGCAATCCTCTAAATCAACAAATGAATGGCTCCACCAGAAGATCAAAGTTTTTGAATGGCCCAGACTTGAACTCAATTGAAAAATCTGTGGTATGACCTGCAGAGGACTGTACACAAGAGTTTCCCTCTCTATCTGACAGATTGGAAACACTACTCAAAAGAAAGCGTGGGCAAAGATTTTGGGTTAGGCCTCTTTCACACTTCAGTTTTTTGAGTCAGTTAAAATCCGCCAAAAAGGCGGAAAAGCGGATCCGTTTCTAACTGATGCGAATGGATGCCACAGGATCCGTTTTGTGACGGATCCGCAGAAGGAGGAATTTTAAAGGAACGGCTGGCCGGGAAGGGGGGAGAGAGAGATTTTTTCGTCCGCCAGAAAGGATTTCAGGGTTAATTTTCTCCCTGACTTCCTTTCTCTGGGCATGCGCAATGGAAAATGCGGATCCACCAACAAAAAAAAAGTTGCATGGCCGTCCAGGCATGCCGGCGGACCAAAAAAATTTGGCGGATCCTCAAAAAAACGGATCCAACGGATGGCCATCCGTCAAGATCCGCCAGTAATGCAACTCAATGGGGAAAAAAACGGATCCGCAAAAAAAAGGCAGATCCGTTTTTTCAAAACCTGGTGGATTTTGACTGATGGTCTAAAACGGAAGTGTGAAAGAGGCCTTAGGGACACAACAATTAGGTACGCCTTGCACATGGCTGTTGGACTCACATACAGCTCTAATGTTCAGTTTGTCTGATTTTTCTCTTTATAGGTATATTTTTGAGTAAAATGTAAATTGCTCTTTTGTGTGCTGTCATAAATTCAAAGGGTACTTTAGCAAAATATTTGCTTACATGTATGCATGTTTATGCAATCACATTATTTTAGTGCTTTTTCTTTTTGACTCAAAAAGATTTTAGTTTCTTTTTCAATTGAACTTTACAAGGAAAAACATTACCTCTTAGACCCATAATTTGTAGAGAGTAGCATTCCGGTCCTGGCATGCCAATGTAAGGAGGCTTATTCGCCCTGCAATGCTCCTCTGGAAAATTAAATATGCAAATTGCCTCTTCATAGAGGAAGAGTTCTAGAACTCTATAGTCCAGAGCCTCTCCCCTAGCCAAATCAGATCTCATACTTTGCACTGACAAGGGGCAATACCCCAAAGCACTGTGTCTGCATTGACATTCTGATTTGACTTTTATCCGAAGTCATATTGCAAGGCTAATTAAAGGGTTGATAGTGTATTGTAGGATCGCTGCTTCCAACAGGTGGAGCTATAGAGTTTTAGTCCTCTTCCTCTTTGAAGAGGCAATTTACAAATTGTTGGTGACATTAACCCCTTCACGACCTTTGACGCCACGTAGGCGTCATGAAAAGTCGTGACAATACGACCCATGACGCCTATGTGGCGTCATGAATTGATTGCCCCCCTGTGGGTTGGGTGACCGGGGTCACTGTAAGGTCACCCGACCCGCACACAAAGGACCCTTCAGAGTTAACACCTGGGGGCGTGGCTTTTCCCCCACGTGCCTATGATCGCTCTGATTGGCTGTTAAAGGTGAAACTGCCAATCAGAGCGATTGTAATATTTCACAAATGAAAATTGGTGAAATATTACAATCCAGCCATGGCCGATGCTGAAATAGCATCGGACATGGCTGGAGACCGAGACCCGACCCCCCCACACTGACTGACGGCACCGATCGGCTGCCGCCACCGTCTGACGGCACCGATCGGCAGCCGCCGACATAATCTGCCCCCCCGCCTTCCGATCATCCCCTCTCACCCTCTGATCACTCCCTCTCACCCTCCTTTGTGCCTCCGACCTCCCGCTATCCGTCCCGCCGTCCAGCGTCACGGGCGCTGCCATCTTGGAAGATGGCGGGCGCATGCGCAGTGCGCCGAATCGAATCTGCAACACTGCAGATTCATTCATTTATTTTGATCACTATGATAAACTTTCATAGTGATCAAAATAAAAAAAAAAGTCAATCACCGCCCCTCCTTATCACCCCCATAGGTAGGGACAAATAAAAAAATATATATTTTTTTATTTTTCCATTAGGGTTAGGGTTAGAAATAGGGTTGGAATTAGGGTTAGGGTTGGAATTAGGGATGGGGTTAGGGTTGTAATTGGGATTAGGGTTGGGTTGGGGTTGGGATTACGGTTAGGCTTGTGGTTAGGGTTAGAGTTGGGATTTCGTTAGGGGTGTGTTGGGATTAGGGTTGTGGTTAGGGTTATGATTAGGGTTGGGGTTAGGGGTGTGTTAGGGTTGGAGATAGAATTGAGGGGTTTCCACTGTTTAGGCACATCACGGGGTCTCCAAACGCGACATGGAGCCACCATTTATTCCAGCCAATTTTGCGTTCAAAAAGTCAATCTGTCCTCCCTCCATTTCGAGCCCCGACGTGTGCCCAAACAGTGGTTTACCCCCACATATGGGGTATCAGCGTACTCAGGAAAAATTGCACAACAACTTTGGGGGTCTAATTTCTTTTGTTACCCTTGGGAAAATAAAAAATGGGGGCTAAAATAATTATTTTTGTGGAAAAAAAAGATTTTTTATTTTCACGGTTCTGCGTTCAACGTGCACACCTCACATCTAGATTAGTTCCTTGGGTGATCTAGTTACCAAAATGGGGTCACTTGTGGGGGGGTTCCACTGTTTAGGTACATCAGGGGCTCTGCAAACGTAACATGACGCCCACAAACCATTCCATCAAGTCGGCATTTCAAAACATCACTACTTCCCTTCCGAGCCCCAACGTGTGCCCAAACAGTGGTCCCCCCCACTTATGGGGTACCAGCGTACTCAGGGCAAACTGGACAACAACTTTTGGGGTCCAATTTATCCTGTTACCCCTGTTAAAAATAAAAAATAGCAGGCTAAAAAAATATTTTTTGAGGAAAAAAATTTTTTTTATTTTCACGGCTCTGCGTTATAAACTTCTGTGAAGCGCCTGGGGGTTCAAAGTGCTCACTATGCATCTAGATAAGCTCCTTAGGGGGCCTAGTTTCCAAAATGGGGTCATTTGTGGGGGAGCTCCAAAGTTTACGCACACAGGGGCTCTGCAAACACGACATGGTGTCCGCTAACGATTGGAGCTAATTTTCCATTCAAAAAGTCAAATGACGCTCCTTCCCTTCTGAGCCATGCCGTGCGCTGCGCTCAAACAGTGGTTCCCCCCCACATATGGGGTATCAGCGTACTCAGGACAAACTGGACAACAACTTTTGGGGTCCAATTTATCCTGTTACCCTTGGGAAAATAAAAAATAGCGGGCTAAAAAAATCATTTTTGAGGGAAAAAAATATTTTTTTATTTTCATGGCTCTGCGTTTATAAACTTCTGTGAAGCACTTACGGGTTCACAGTGCTCACTACACATCTAGATAAACTCCTTGGGGGTTCTAGTTTCCAAAATGGGGTCACTTGTGGGGGTTTCTACTGTTTAGGCACACAGGGGCTCTGCAAACGCAACATGACGCCCGCAGAACATTCCATCAAAGTCTGCATTCCAAAATGGCGCTCCTTCCCTTCTCAGCTCTCCCGTGCTCCCGAACAGTGGTTCCCCCCCACATATGAGGTATCGGTGTACTCAGGACAAATTGCACAACAACTTTTGTGGTTCAATTTCTCCTGTTAGCCTTGTGAAAATAAAAAATAGCGGGCTAAAAAATCATTTTTGAGCAAAAAAAAATGATTTTTTATTTTCACTGCTCTGCGTTATAAACTTCTGTGAAGCACTTGGGGGTTCAAAGTGCTCACCACACATCTAGATAAGTTCCTTCGGGGGTCTAGTTTCCAAAATGGGGTCACTTGTGGGGGAGCTCCAATGTTTACAATATGAAAATTATAATCCTTAAGGGTTCTCAAATCAAACTCATATATAAATCCCTAAAACAATACTTTATTATTTAAAAACCACAGATGTGGTACACACCGGGAAAATGTGACAGTAATAGAAAAAATGAAAAATAGGTGTTCAAAATTAAACCCACACTAGGGTAACCCCTACGAGTCCCTATTAGGTAACTATGCTGTACCCTGCCTGGCTGCGGAGGTTGGCACCCTAAGGGGGGGACGTTGTGGCGCCCCCGCTCACGATGGCTATCCCTGGGGGCCCTGATAAACCCTACAGCCACTAGTGGTCCCTTCTACCCAATGTAAGGGAACCCCTCGTTCTAGACAGAGATCAGACCTGCTCTATAGAGGACCCTGTGTCCCAAAAAGAGAGGTTAAAAACAAATTTAGAACACACATGGCATAGAGTGGCATATTTGAAGTCCCACAGAAAGATACAGGCAAACTTCAAGGCAGACCAGTGGGGTATCTCAGTTCAGATCATGCCTAATTCTTATATACACAATAAGGAGATGCCATCAATAGTCTCCCACTAATGAAAATATATGGGAAACGCAGAGCTGCAACAGCGGTACTTATCTGCGTTTTTCGCCACCTGCCATCAATTTATGAATGCCTCAAACAAATTAGAACACACATGGCATCGAGTGGCATATTGAAGTCCCACAAAAAGATACAGACAAACTTCAAGGCAGCCCAGTGGGGTATCTCAGTTCAGATCATGCCTAATTCTTATATACAAAATAAGGAGAGGCATCTTTTACAAAAATCGATGTAGAAATAGCTGAAAGATGCCATCAATAGTCTCCCACTAATGAAAATATATGGGAAACGCAGAGCTGCAACAGCGGTACTTATCTGCGTTTTTCGCCACCTGCCATCAATTTATGAATGCCTCAACGCGTTTCGCCTTCCAGGGCTCATCAGGAGGCCCGATGCTACGATATTTCGTGTCCAATATAGGTGCAAATAGCTTACCGATATTCCATAGGTCTCCACTCTTATAATCTGCCGCGCAGAGCCTAAGCTCCGCCCACTGCAATCCCATTGCCTCTTACAACACCACCCATTTTCTGCTGCCCCAATCGGTTACCAGATCTCTGATGCACCGTCATACTAACCAATCACGTGTCCTCACACACAGGGTTCCCCATAGCTCCCCTGTCATCCTGGCTTAGATTGGTTTCTGCACCTAGCCTGCATGCAGCGTCACTGCTGACTCACCAATCCCATATCTTTAGACGGAGAGTCTCTCAGCAATCACCGATCACTGCACCCAAGGCATATTATCATCTCTGCACTTTAACCCCATATGTGCAGCAAACGTTCCACAGACCAGGCGTGTATACCCACATCGCTACATTTAAGAGCTCATGTCTGACGATCTCATTTAATGTGTTATACTGATCATGATAATTAGCGTTCTGCTTGATATATATATATGTATACAAAACCGCATCATCGCCCACAGCAATGTGAGCAGGCGTCTACAGCTACCCATCTCAATATAAGTAAACAGCATATGATGTAAATATCTTTTAATATGACCAGGCGTCGATATGCAACTACCCCATCAAGTTCAAAATATCTAATCTCCCAAGATAATCACTGTGAGGCAAAAATGTACAGATATCTATCTTCAGATAATCTATGCAATCTAAAGATGATCCACACTGAAATAATATGCAACCGCCCCGTCAAAGTAATATAAAGAGGCAGCAAGGGTTCAGATTCAAAAATGCTCCTGAATCATATAGGGATATACGTCTGCGGCAGTAAAGAGGGACTTTCTATATAAACAATATTCCACGCCAATACATGGAGATTCCACTACAACAGGGAACCAATAGAACAAAATCAAGGAGGCTGGTATCCTCTAGAAGAGGAACATATAATTCAATTGTGGCTCATAAGAAACAGGCATATGACAATTGCTCATTCAGCCCTCTCGGTTCGAGTGACTCCATCCTGAATATCCATTCACACTCCCTCCTAAGCATCACCTTATCCACATTCCCTCCTCTTGGGTTTACATGGACTACTTCTACAGCACAGAATTTTATGTCACCAAGATCACCATTATGATACATCCACATGTGCTTTGCGAGCGGGGTTTCTCTTTTATGTCTGATATCTCCAAGATGTTCTCTTACTCTTCTTCTGAATTCTCTCCTGGTCTTTCCTATATAATTTTTAGGGCATGAGCATGTAGCCATATAGATGACCCCTGTGGTTTTGCAGTTTGAGAAGCCACGATGAAAAAATATCCTACCAGTGCTCGCACTGCAGAAAGACTTCCCCGGTCTCATATAATTACAAAAACTGCAGTCCCCACATTTAAAAAAACCACATGGTCGCCTATCCAACCAGGTACCACCAGCCAATGGTCTCCTATATTGGCTGTGGACCAACATGTCCCTAATAGATCTACCCTTTCTAAAGGTTATGTTGGGACGCTCGCCAATTATATTCTTCAAATCTGGATCCAACCTGAGGACATCCCAATGCTTAGATAGAACCTTTCTGACCTCCTGATGGTTGACGTCAAATGTCCCAATTACTCTTATTAATTCCGTCGAGTCTTTAATCTCACGTTTCTGCAGCAATTTGGACCTATCTGCTTTTCTTGCAAAATCATATGCAGTGTCTAGAACATGTTGCGGATATCCCTTGTTCTTAAACCGACAGAACATATCCCCAGCTTGCCTCTGGAACAGGTCATTCCTGGAGCAATTCCTCCTCAACCGTAGGAATTGTCCCTTCGGAATACCTCTCTTAAGAGGGACTGGATGGTGGCTCTGCCAATGTAGTAGGCTGTTCGTACTCGTAGGTTTCCGAAATATACTAGTAGAGATGCCTCCCATCCTATCTTTCTGGATTTTAATGTCCAGGAACGGTATTTCCGTTTTCTGAATTTCTGAGGTAAATCTCAAGTTAACACTATTTCGATTCAACTCTCTCACAAATTCTTCAAATTGATCTTTATCCCCTGTCCATACCATGAAGACATCATCTATGAACCTATACCACAGAGCAATCAAGCAGTGCCACCACTTCTCCTCTCCTCCAAAAACGATAGTCTCCTCCCACCAGCCCAGAAACAAATTTGCATACGAAGGGGCACAAGGGCACCCCATCGCGGTGCCCCTGAGCTGGTGGTAGAATTTGCCATCAAAGCAGAATGCATTATGGGTCAATATAAACTGCAGAAGGGAGGTCAGAAAACTATTGTGCCCTCTACACGCTATGGACCTCTGACTAAGAAAATGTCCCACGCCTTTAATGCCCACATCATGTGGTATGTTACTGTAGAGTGCTTCTATGTCAATGGAGGCCAACCAAGCATTCCCTTCCAGATGAACGCCCTCCAATTTTAGCAGTAAGTCTGAAGTATCCCTCAAATATGACGGCAAACAAACCACAAAGGGACGTAATATCTGGTCAATATACAGGCCACTATTCTGTGTCAGCGAATCCACACCTGATACAATCGGCCTCCCCTTCAGGGGATTTAGGCCCTTATGTATCTTTGGTAAAGCATAAAATGTGGCCACCAAAGGGAACTTAGGAAGAATAAAGTCAAATTCAGTCTTAGAGACCACACCCTCTGCTAAGGCCCCATTAAGGATCAGCCGCAGTTCCTCTCTATAAGAGGCCATGGGGTTCTCTTTTAGCACCTCATATGTTGAATTGTCCTGCAGTATAGTATAGCACATTTCACGATATTCAATGTGGTTCAGAATTACCATATTACCCCCTTTATCGGAGGGTTTAACCACTATTTGATCATTTTTCTTTAAAGCCTCAAGTGCTAATCGCTCACTGGCCAACAGATTATCCTTATTTTCCCACTCCGGTCCTACTAATTTCTTCAGGTCCCTCTCCACCAAGCTGGCAAATATATCGATATTTCCCATATCACCTGCAGGCGGCATCCTTTCACTTTTATTTCTCAAGGTAGTAAAGGGGCCCTTCCCAGCAGTGGGAACTCTATCATTTTCATTCAAAAGTCCAATGAGCGCCTCATATCCTTCAATATCCTCCTCATTGAGGCCCTGTTGTTTGCAGGCCTCTCGACTATTGTGTCTGAAAAACTTTTTCCACTTGAGTTTTCTACAAAACAAATTCAAATCTTTAACCCATTCGAAGCAGTTGAACCTATTCACTGGCACAAAATTTAGGCCTCTAGAGAGGACACTCAGCTCATCCGTAGTAAGAACGTGCGAGGACAGGTTCACAATCTGACCTTTTATTGGTTGAACCGAGTTCTTAATTGGTAACCCGGGTAGAAGGGACCACTAGTGGCTGTAGGGTTTATCAGGGCCCCCAGGGATAGCCATCGTGAGCGGGGGCGCCACAACGTCCCCCCCTTAGGGTGCCAACCTCCGCAGCCAGGCAGGGTACAGCATAGTTACCTAATAGGGACTCGTAGGGGTTACCCTAGTGTGGGTTTAATTTTGAACACCTATTTTTCATTTTTTCTATTACTGTCACATTTTCCCGGTGTGTACCACATCTGTGGTTTTTAAATAATAAAGTATTGTTTTAGGGATTTATATATGAGTTTGAGCTCCAATGTTTAGGCACACAAGGGCTCGCCAAATGCGACATGGTGTCCGCTAACGATTGGAGCTAATTTTCCAATCAAAAAGTCAAATGGCGCTCCTTCCCTTTCGGGCCCTGCCGTGCGCCCAAACAGTGGTTTATGACCACATGTGAGATATCGATGTACTCTGGAGAAATTGCCCAACAAATTTTAGGATCCATTTTATCCTGTTGCCCATGTGAAAATGAAAAAACTGAGGCTAAATAAAATTTTTGTGGAAAAAAAAAAAAAAAAAGTACTTTTTTTTTTTTTTACGGATCAATTTGTGAAGCACCGGGGGGTTCAAAGTGCTCACTATGCATCTAGAGAAGTTCCTTGGAGGGTCTAGTTTCCAAAATGGGGTCGCTTGTGGGGGAGCTCCAATGTTTAGGCGCACAGTGGCTCTCCAAACGCGACATGGCAACCGCTAATTATTCAAGCATATTTTCCATTCAAAAAGTCAAATGGCGCTCCTTGCCTTCTGAGCCCTGCCGTGTGCCCAAACAGTGGTTTATGACCACATATGAGGTATTGGTGTACTCAGGAGAAATTGCCCAACAAATACGAGGATACATTTTATCCTGTTACCCATGTGAAAATGAAAAAACTGATGCTAAAAGAAAATTTTGGTTGGAAAAATTAAAATGTCCATTTTTTCATTCCATGTTGCTTTAGCTCCTGTGAAGCACCTGAAGGGTTAATAATCTTCTTGAATGTAGTTTTGAGTAGCTTGAGGGGTGCAGTTTTTAGAATGGTGTCAATTTGGGTATTTTCTGCCATATAGACCCCTCAAAGTGACTTCAAATGTGAGGTGGTCCCTAAAAAATGGTTTTGTAAATTTTGTTGTAAAAATGATAAATCACTGGTCAACTTTTAACCCTTATAACTTCCTAACGAAAAAAATGTTGTTTCCAAAACTGTGCTAATGTAAAGTAGACATGTGGGAAATGTTATTTATTAACTATTTTGTGTCACATAACTCTCTGGTTTAACAGAATAAAAATTCAAAATTTGAAAATTGCAAAATTTTCAAAATTTTTGCCAAATTTCCATTTTTTTCACAAATAAACGCAAAAATTATCGACCTAAATTTACCACTAACATGAAGCCCAATATCTCACGAAAAAACAATCTCGGAATCGCTAGGATGCGTTGAAGCGTTCCTGAGTTATTACCTCATAAAGGGACATTGGTCAGAATTGCAAAAAATGGTCAGGTCATTAAGGTCAAAATAGGCTTGGTAATGAAGGGGTTAAAGATGAATAAGTTCTGAAATGAGTCTTGTTTTTATGATTTTTTTTTTTTACCTGACAAAAACCTGGCATTATAACAGTTATTTTTTTTTATATCCATTCCATATGCAGTGCTCAGCATAAATGAGTACACCCCCCCCTTTGAAAGGTAAGATTTTAATCAATATCTCCTTGAACACAATAACAATTTCCAAGATTTTGAAAAGAATGAAGTTCACAGAACATTTTTAATCCTTAACATGAAATTAAGGTTAATATAACTTTCATTACAAACTCTTCAGCTTTACTCAAATTAGTTGACGTAAAAATGACTACACCCCACATCAAAATCTACTACAGCTAGTATTTTCTATTACCTCCATGATTTTTAAGGAGAGCACCAAGTCTTTTAGGCATGGAATGAACAAGTTGATGACATATTGAAACATCTATCCTTTTCTATTCTTTAAGAATGACCTCTATTAAAGCCTGGATGCTGGATGGAGAGTGAATTCCCCATAGGTTTTTGATAGGGTTCACATCAGGAGACACACTTTAATTACTTTCATCCTGTTTTTCTTCAGAAGTGTAACAATGGCCTTAGATATGTGGATCAATGCCCTGTTGGAAAAGTGCACGTCTAACAAGAACATGGAGTGATGGTAGCATCTTCTCTTTCAATATAGAGCAGTAAATCTGTGAATTCATGATCCCTTCAATGGAATGTAATTTCCTCTTTGATCTGGCCCATCAATCTGTTTCATTCACAGGTATGCTGCTTCCTCAGTTGAATATTCCTCACATTCATTGATCGCAATTCACATCTGTCTTCCTATGTTTGGTATGTCTGCTGCTTTCTGGCCGTATAATTATCAAAGTTTTGTATTCACTCCTGTCTGTTAATTTACCATATTTCTCAAATTGTCTTACCTGCCTCCCTGTGATTCCTCCCCTCTGATCTCATCTGGTATCTTTCATGTGCCATTAACCCCTTGAGGACCAGGGGTATTTGTCTTTGCGTTTCCATTTTTTTGCACCCCTTCTTCCCACAGCGAAAACTTTTTTTTTTTCCATCAATATGGCCATGTGAGGGCTTGTTTTTTGTCGGACGAGTTGTACTTTTGAAAGACACCATTGGTTTTACCATATCGTGTACTGGAAAACGGGAAAAAAATTCCAAGTGTGATGAAATTTAAAAAAAAAAATGCAATTACACAATTGTTTTTTTTTTTGTTTGTTTTTTTTAATTTTTTTTACTGTTTACTAAAGCTAAAACTGACCGGCCATTATGATTCTCCAGGTTATTACAAGTTCACAGACACCAAACATGTCTAAGTTCTTTTTTTATTTAAGTGATTGAAAAAAAATCAGTTTGTTAAAGAAAAAAAAATTGCCATTTTCCAAGGCCCGTGTCATCTCCATTTTTTGGGATCTGTGGCTGGGTGAGGGCTTATTTTTTGCACGCCTATCTGACATTTTATACCATTTTGGTGCAGATACAATCTTTATTGTATTTAATTGCAATGTTGCAGCTACCAAAAAAGCATAATTCTGGCGATTTGATTTTTTTTTTCTCACTACACCGTAAACCGATCGGATTAATTATTTTTATATATTGATAGATCGGGAGATTCTGAACGCAGCTATACCAAATATGTATATGTTTGAATTTTTTTATTGTTTTATTTTGAATGAGGGGGTTATTTGAAATTTTATATTTTTTTTATTCTTTTTAAAAACTTTTTTCTTTCTCGCTTCATTGGGGGACACAGGTTACCATGGGTGTATGCTGCTGTCACTAGGAGGCTAGCACTATGCAAATAAGAAAAAGTTAGCTCCTCCCCAGCAGTATACACCTACCGACAGGCCCAAATTACCTCAATCTGTTCCCACCTCTTCCCCCTGATCCCAAGAATCGTGAAAAAGATAAAGGCAGAAGGGGTCCCCGTTCTGTTAGTAGCTCCAGACTGGCCACGGAGCGCCTGGTATGCGGAGCTAGTGATCATGCTCTCGGACGTTCCCTGGAGGCTACCAGACCGTCCAGACCTTCTATCGCAAGGGCCCCCTCTTCCACCTGAATTCTCGGTCTCTGAATTTAATGGCATGGCCATTGAGGCCGCGGTCCTGAGGGACGCAGGTTTTTTCCCACAAGGTCATCCAGACCATGTGTCATGATCCAGGTTGAATATGACAGAGAAAATGCACAAGTAACCTTTTTTTTCCTTGAGCTGTGTGCTCAGAGTTTGTTTTGCCCCCGGTGGTCATTAGGATTATTGCACTTGGTGTCGTTTGTTCTAAGTTCCCCCCGGTGGCCATTAGGGTCATTGCACTTTGGTTACTTTAGTTTTGTGCACGTAATTATAAAACAGGTGTGATTGCTCTATAAAAGAGTGTCAGGTGTGGTAATCACTGTTGGTGATAGTCCTCAGTTGCAAGCAAGCCTGTGTGAAGGATGGAGCTGAAGGAGAGTCCCAGGCAGCTCAGTGAGAGTCCTGGAGTGGCAGTATAGTGTCTGCGAGGAGGGCTGGCATGGCTTGGTGGAGTTGCAGCTATGGTGTCAGCAAGGAGTTCTTGCATGGCTTGGAGGAGTGGCAGCTATGGTGTAGAGCTGCACTCATGATGCTGGACTCGGTTGCTGGAAAGCTGGACTTAAGATGCTGGACTCTTTTGCTGGAAAGCTGGACTCATATGCTGGACTCTGTTTCTGGACAGCTGCACGCAGGTGGTGGACTCTGTTTGCTCCAAGGCTGCACTATGGTGTTGGATCCGGTCGGAGGAAAAGATGCACGCAGGTGGTGGGCTCTGTTGCTGGGAGCGTAAGCAACAGAGCAAAGCTAAGTGGTGTTTCCCTGTTTTGTCTCTTTTCCTTATGTGTGTTTTAGTGCAGTGGCGGGATGAGTTTCCGCATCATCCACTTCACTAGTGAGGGTTTAGGTGCAGGGCGAGTCAGGGTTATTAGGTATCCTGATCGGCGCCCGGTGTTGAACCGGCCTAGGGATCGTTAGGAGTGTAGAGACACTGACTCGGGACTGCAGGAGGTCTCCACATCCCCGTTCCCTATCGCAGGGCCACCATTGTTATTGTTACCCAGGTTTTCCCTTTTATTGTTTAAATTCGCCTTACTGTAGGCGGGGTTTCCAGACATACGTGTATTTCCGAAATTCGCCTGTTGGAGGCGGCGTATCCAGCTGCACGTTTTATTATTTAAATTCGCCCAACTGGAGGCGGGGTATCCAAGGTCACGCGTGTCATCTAAATCCGCCCTGCTGGAGGCGCTGTGTCCAGCCACGCGTGACCGTGACACCATGATTAAGGCAAGGAAGCCAGCGTCATCTCGCATCTATTACAGATGTTGGAAAGCCTTCTTTCGGTGGTGTGAGGTCAACAGTTTGTTTCCTATGACTCATTCTCTTCCCTCGGTCCTGGGTTTTCTGCAGACTGTTCTCGACTCTGGCCTTTCACTCAGTACCTTAAACGGTCAGGTGTCCACTCTGGCTATCCTCTTTCAAAGGGATCTGGCTTCTCTTCCTCAGGTGAGACTTTTCTTCAGGGAGTCGCTCACATAGCGCCTTCTTACCAGTCTCCGGTCGACCCATGGGATCTGAATCTTGTTTTGGGCGCCCTCCAGGGTGCGCCTTTTGAGCCGATTCAGGATAATTCTTTTTCCCTCCTCTCGTGGAAGGTCGCCTTCCTGGTTTCCATCACCTCTATTAGGAGGGTCTCAGAGTTGGCAGCATTGTCCTGCCGTTCCCCTTTCCTAGTTTTGCACCAGGATAAGGTAGTCAGCCCGGTTCCTGCCTTTCTGCCAAAGGTAGTGTCTGCCTTTCACATCAATGAGGACATCGTCCTTCCCTCTCTTTGTCCCTCTCCAGATCATCTCTTGGAGAGATCCCTTCACAAGTTGGACTTGGTCAGGGCAATTCGAATCTACCTTGCTAGGGCTGCTCCCTTCCGTCAGTCCGATTCCCTGTTTATCGTCTCTGAAGGTCGTCGGAAAGGGTTTCCAGCCTCCAAATCCACCACTGCTCGTTGGATTCGTTCAGCGGTTCTGGAGGCATACTGCATCCATGACAAACAGCCTCCTCCGGGGGGGTGAGGGCTCACTCTACCCGGGCTGTGGGAGCTTCCTGGGCCGTTCGTCACCAGGCTTCGGCCTTGCAAGTTTGCAAGGCTGCTACCTGGTCGTCCCTCCATACCTTCGTGAGATTTTACAAGGTAGATATTCACGCCTCTGCTGATGCAGGCTTGGGTAGGAAGATACTGCAGGCGGTGGTCTCCCACCGGCCGACCTAAGTACCCTTCTCTCAGCATTTCTTTCCCACCCTTGTGACTGCTTTTGGACGTCCCATGGTAACCTGTGTCCCCCAATGAAGCGAGAAAGAGAGAGGAATTTTTGGTACTTACTGCAAAATATCTTTCTTGGAGCCTTCATTGGGGGACACAGCACCCTCCCTTAATGTTGTACCGTGTTGGCCAATGTGCTGTTGTTTTGGTTGGTACAGTAGCCCTGCTCTATGTAGCAGAAATGCTCACTTGCTATGAGCGCCGACCTCTGGGTATGACAACCACAGGGGTCTCCTTTAGACCTCGGGTAGTCATGCCAACCCATGGTCATGTGACACGGGCGCCGATGGGCTGGGTTAATGACAGCTGCCTGCACGTGCATGTAATGTTACATGCCACTGTCAGAGTTTCGATTCCACCCACGGCTGTTAGGGGCATATGACAGCTGATCAGATCAGTTGTCATGTGCTGCAAAAGGTGTGAGCTCATCGCCGGAGCCTGCACCAAACTGGGGGAGATGTCCAATGTTGGATATTTCAGTCATTGGACTTTAAGGGGTTAAAGATATACACATTTGGAAAAAGAGGTCTCTGACCTCAGTCTATCTTCAAGAGCAGATTGTAAGTATGAACATCTCTTAATTGCACACGATTTCAAGTTTGCTGTTTGCTAATTGTTCCTGTGTTTGCTTCCAAATGTTCAAAGTTTTCTTTCACTTGATGGTTTATGACCTTTTCCTGTGTTTGCATATCTTGCATAAGAATGCCTGCTGTGGTCTTGTGCAAATTTCTTAATTATTCAAAAAGGCAAATTGTTCCTACATCCAAGCAGACACTTCAGATATATTCAGCTTAGGGAGAGCACATGTGCCATAATTCTATGTGTAATTTTTTTTTAAATGTCTCACCTGTAAAACATGGCATTTGGTGAGGGCATGAGACAGGTAAGCTATGTCAGATATTTAAACAAACATGCTTCTTGTTCAGTTGTACTACAATATATTTATTTTTCATATCTCTTTGCTTTGTATATGTTTTAGTTGCTGCTTTTATCACTCGACCACCCTTACACACATTCTGTACACTCTCTCCACATCAGTCCCTCCCCTCTCCCATGTACAACACGAGGCTCTACTGATATTTCTCATTCGTTCCAAACCATCCACTACTGCCATACGGTGCACAAAATGCTAACACAAATCATTGAACCACCAATGCTAACACAAATCATTGAACCACCTGCTCTTTTCCCTTCTCTTAGTCACTGGTGACATCTCTCGTAACCACGGCTCTCCTTACACTAGCATATACTGTATTTTTCAGATTATAAGACGCACTTTTTTTTCCCTAAATTTGGTGGGAAAATGGGGGTGCGTCTTATAATGCGTACATACCTTACCGGTACCATTGTTGCAGGCTGGGATGAAGGGGTGCTACGGGGGTGTCCGGCGGTGCTGCCTGGTACTGCTGCGGGTGTCTCCAGTGCTGCCGGGGCTCTGCCGACATTTTGTGAAAGGCCAGAGCCCCGGCAGTTCCATGGTTTCCTGTGCAGTGGACTCCGGGGAAATGGCCGCCAGGGGCGGTGCATGCGCAGAAGGAGATCTCAACACTAAAATCTCGAGAGATGAGATTTATCTAATCACTTGAGACTTATATTTACCCTTGCTATTACTGGTTAGTGTGCCTTGGCCCCTGAGCTTTGTACTATATCAGAGCTTTTTTGTGGGATACCATAATATACTTTGATATCAAGAGGCATATATACAATGGCATAATATAATATTGCACATATACTTACCTACTCTGCTTGATTTATCCATATATATATATATATATATATATATATATATATACACAGTATATGGTATATATCCTACCTGGTGTTCTCTGGTTTTTAAATTTACAAATTGGTTTAATAAATAGCGGATATTTATCTAGCAGTTGTGCGACTGGCGGCAAGCCTGCTGAGATACGCAAATGTGACTATTTACTTGTAATTTTCGTGAGTCTGCTGTTACCGTGTGTAAAAAGCTGATATCTGGGGAAAAAAAATAGCCACACATTGCTAGACACAGGGAATTTGTACATAACACCTCTGTGTTGTGAAAAATAAAGCCAGGAATTTTTTTTTGTCATAAGCATAACGCATTCAATATGAGAAAGGGTGATGTTAAAGGATGTGGTGCCTGCCAAGGCCGAGTGACAGATCAGAAGGTGACTGTATCTCGTTCTAGCTTTCTGTCAAAATTTGGTCAGCTCTCTACATCAGTGACGAACCCAGACAAGTGCAAGGATGTTGTGGGTTGGATGGCAGACACTGGCTCCAGTGTGTTGACAAGCAGCACCACGAAGTTTTCCACACGGTCTAGTCTCAGTAGCCAAGAGGCTGAGCCTCTTAATCCTCAACCTGGTCCTCCTTCCATCATCAAGAGTCCCAGGAGACATATGACCCCAACGCTGGCGACTTTGAAGAACTGTTTTACGTTCCCTTGTAATTTGTCAGGTCATGAGGAGGTGGAGTACAGTGATGCCCAAACATTTGAGCACCCACAGCCAGGAAAAATCCACGTTAGGGAAGGTCAATCAATGTCTGAAGAGGTGTAGGATAATCATGAGGCACAGTTGCCATCAGGGCAGCCTAAAATCGCAACTCAGAAAGAGGATCAGATTGATGAATTGGAAGACGACGTGATCGATGATGAGGCTACTGATCCAACCTGGCACGGTGGCACGCCTAGCGAGCACAGCAGTGCAGAGAGGGATGGATCCGTAGCACGAAAACAGGCAAGAAGAGGTAGTGGTTTGACCAGAGGGAGAACTCTGTCAACTGTCGGGGGTACATTGCCCAAGTATAGTTACCTCTGGTAAATGGCAGGATAAGGCTTCCCCAGGCAGTGTGTCTACCCCGATGCACGTTTTGGATGATTCTTGTTCATCAGGGGGCGTGGATGGAGAATCATCTGAAACGCTCGTCGGGGTAGACGCACTGCCTGGGGAAGCCTTATCCTGCCATTCACCGGAAGAAACTCTATACTTAGGCAATGTACCCCTGATATCTATGTAGAACTTGATCTACAGTATACATGCTTCACTAATGCTGGCAGTCATTGACATTTAATCTGATGGATAATGATGACTAATTGTGGTTTTGTCCACATGTCTACATACCATGCCATTGTGTAGTTACCTGTATGGATGATATCCATTGATTGTTGCACTGCAAAAATAGCATAGCTATATACATTGACTTATGGCAGATTGGCTATTTGTATTACATCCCTTGATTCTTTTGCCATGATACTTGTGTATTATGGCTTCTCTCTGTTCGTGCATCCTCGCACAGCCATGTGATTGTACTCCTGGCTGCATATTTTTGTATCCACTGTTTACCTACTTGTTTTTCTGACCATTTAATAAAATTATATATTTATATTTTCACATAATTTGAGCCTATTGGTCGTTTTTTTGGTGTTCACACCGTTCCCCTTCTGTTCAGTTTTGTAATCAGTCCATATTTTAGTCCAATTATTTCACAGCATTATTTTTCCATTTTACTATGATTAACTTTGAAATTTCATGATTGTTCAATGTGCTGTTTACGTACATGAATAGCTTTTGTTAATGTAATTAGGAAGGAAAAAATGTTTCTTCGCATTTTTCCCCTTAAAAAAAATTTAGGTTTGGTAGGTCTTCTTATAAATCCATAAAACCGATGCAATAGTCTGACAACATTATTCCCAGATACCATATGTGAGTCAGAAAGGCATGCAGGCATCTTCTCCATGCTGTTCTCATTTAGTTTTAGCTCTTTCCCATCCATTTCAGCTTTTTTCTCATGCTCCCAGACTATTTTGTTATGTTCAGCAGAAAAATGTTGAGCTTTCCAATTAACTTGCATTGGATTCGTTATTTGGTACGAATGCATGGATATTAGAAATTATTTATGCTGATTTTCATGAGTCCGAATATTTCATAATTCTCTCATCACTAATACCAACCCCCAGGCCCAGAACTACCTTTATTGACCACTCTTCTACCTGGCTTCTACACATTCTGCTGACATTCCCACCATCATCATGGGTGACTTCAACATCCCCATTGACATCTGCCTGTCGACAGCCTCCAAACTCATCCTTTGGTCTTTCCCAGTGGTCCTCTGCAGTCACCCACACTGATGGACATACATTATGCCAGGTCCTATACTATCTGATGTGGCTAGACCACCTGCTGAGCCAGGTGTTCTGTTACAGCTACACATGCTGAAGAAGGATTGTAAGCTGCTATTAATACCCCCATATTCTTCACAACTGTATTTTACATCTGTATCATATATATAACCCCTTCTCATGCACAGCACCATGGAATCAATGGTACTCTAAAGATGATTATTATATGCTGTAATAATTTCCTCTATATTTATTCATTAGATGAAAATAGGAGAATAGAGATGTAGACCATAAAAAATCTGGACAATTATGAGTAGCATTGAGCCTCATACACATGGATAAGTGCTGTATGCAGTGCCATATTTTGGAGATATTTCAAAATGCCACATTTCTCATAAAGAATAAAAACATGAAATCAGAGGCATATGCTATCTTATTATAGCTATTTTTACTACTTGAGCGATGTACATGGTTATTATATGTTTGTATCCCTAAGACTGTTGGGACATTTGAATACTTAGCTTAATGACTATTTTTAATCTCAACTTAAGCTTTGGCATTCAAGTAAACAATATGTTCTGTAATAGTAAAAATATTATGAAGCTATACTGAGAAAAAAATAGGTTGGTTAATACTGAACATGGCATCAGTAATGCAGCTGTATTTTCATTATACCCACAGCAGATGGAGCTCCAATCATACTTAAATTGCTTACACAACATTGGCAGATGTTCATGTCTCTGCTATTAATTTTTAAATGTATTTTCTATTCTGTAGTTTACACATTTCTATTAGGCTCAAGCATTTCTACAAGTCATTTTCATCCATTATAAAAAGGAATCGTACATCTTTTATATTACTACCATAATTTAAACCTGTTATGACAGTTCCTGTAAATTCTACGAAATGTGCAAGCAAGATCTCACAAGAGTTTTGCAAAGATACCAGTATGCCAAGATCACTGCCATCCTTTGCATTGATTGACAGTTCTGGCTTTACAGAAGATTGAGGAGGGATGGCTAACAAGTAGGTGGGACGGTAGAAAGATCAGCTCAGCCATGCTGAAGATGCACAGGACACCTCATTTGTAGTTTGAATGCAAGTTTTGGTCAGCGCAGAAGTGGATTTGGACACAGAAGGCACCATGTTCATTAGGGCTATGTCCCCTTCAAGGTGATAGGCTTGGTTTGAATAGAGATTTTATCCTGACAGATTGCCTTTAAGCCCATACATTATCACTTGAACCTGAATATGGGCATACTGTATGAGTTGTGACTAGTGATCAGCGAACGTGCTCCCATAAGGTCTGCATGTTTTTCGGTTGTCTATAGTCACGAGAGATGCGCTCAAGGCGACAAATATATTATTCGAGCATTTGAAAGACACTCTGATAGCACCCGAGCGTGCTCGGCTAAGACCATATCCGAACACATTCTCTCATCTCTAGATGTGACATATTTTTTACATATTTTTTACATTCTAGTCATTTATAGGATGCTTATAGGGTAATCTACCAATATAGGGCCACGTCTTTTACAGACACTGTGTATTGTGACTAGTCGTATTTGAAGGGAAATTGACAGCTGATATGTGCTGCCCGGTCCACAGACAGCATATATCAGACACTGGCTGTATGATTTTAGCCAGATGTGTTTAAAGGGAATCTGTCACCCCTTTTTTTGAGATATCATATAATGATATAATTCAATTGTGTGTCACATAAGGAGTCTCTTAGCACTTTTGCTTCCCCCTGACTCCGCACCTTTCATGCATAAATACCTTTTTTATATCGGTTCAGATGTATGTAAACTGCCACTGTCCGGTCCGCTGGGCGGGACTTATTCAACTGCTCCCCCTCCCTGTCTTGCTCTACACAAGAAGAAATGCATAGAGCAAGACAGGGAGGGGGGAGCAGGTGAATAAGCCCCGCCCAGCGGACCGGACAGCGGCAGTTTACATACATCTGAACCGATATAAAAAAGGTATTTATGCATGAAAGGTGCGGGGTCAGGGGGAAGCAAAAGTACTAAGAGAATCCTTATGTGACACACAATTGAATGATAAAATGAAAACCTGGCACTCAACTTAATGCTTGGTGAGGCAGTTTATTGTAGTACCAGAAAACGTTTTGGTCAATATAGACCTTCATCAGTTACGTGCTAGTATGTTTGAAAGTAGCTTGAAGGAGGGCGCTTTTTAGGTTATTCACTGATAACGCCAGTAATCAAATGGTCAGAATGCTGCTGTAACGCAGGATAATCTTAATAGTTGAAAATATCAGCGCAACCTGGTCCTCCTGGACGTGGGTAAACACCACTTGTCAAAAGTCTCTCCAGTGAGTATGAGCCCTTTAGAGGAAAAACATCAGGGTTTAATCAGGGAGGTGCTATGACGAGACTTCACAATATCTGTATGGAGGTTGTTTCCACTACTTACCTGTCTTTCTGGATGGAGCTGCCTTGCCTTTCTTTGCATGACCAATACCACGGCCACTACATGTTACAGCATAGTGGATGGGATTTCAAGAAATTCCATGTCCACTATGCATGCACAGACGCCCGCGGCTCACTCACAGAGATGGACATGCAGCACCTCTTTCCAGACCGCAGCATGCCTATTTATCTTGCAGCGACGCGAGCCTCCGCAAGATAAATTTCACCCATATAATGTATTGAACACGGTGAATCTGCTTGGTTCAATGAACACAGAGAATTCACCTGCGTGCAATAGCCAGTAGCAAACATGTGCTGCGTCCAAAGCACTGTCAATTACTGAACATGTGCACATACCCTAAGGAGGCCGGGAAACAAGATTTGAACGACTTCAATATTGTTAATTGCTCTCGGTTAGTGGCCTGAACTAGACACATGTAAATACAACCGAAATGTTTCTGTGTGATGGTGCAGTATGTGAGCATTTGGGGCCCCACATTAAATTTTTGCTCAGGGCCCCACTTTGTTTAAAACCGGCCCTAGTCCTGGGGGGCATCAGTTCTGACACTCTTCTCCACGCCAGTAGTTTAGAGAGACCTTCACCGGTGCAGGGATCATGAGTTTAGTGCGCATGCTTTACAGTGCTCTTACTATTATGCTCAAGGCCTCCTTAAAAATTTTCCCTCAGGAAAACAGTTCCCTTTTTCCGTAGGTTACAATATGTTTCTTGCTACTATCTTCACCTGAAGATTCCTGGTGTATGCACTATTTAGTTTCCAGAAATCTATGCAACTCCAGACTAAAATGCATTTCATAGTGCAGATAGATAAAGTAGCAAGGATATAGATGCATAGAAATATATTGGCTGTCCACTACTAAACTTCTAAAAAATCACATTACTCTGCGACTAGACACTTGCTGCTCCTTTATATTGCCACTGGTGTCTTTAGTGGTGACATGGACAAACCATTCTCAATCACTATAATTCCCCTATATAAAATAATAACGGCTATACACCATTCCAGTGTTGTAAGCACATGGTATCCCAGGGCTCGCATGACATTGATTTCAGGGCTCCCGTTAGATAATCAATGGCCATCTTCACTCTCACTTCCTTCAAATGTAACATTCACAGAGCAGCAGCAGCTCTCACTTCCATGTGTGAGTTTCATCCAAAAGAAGTGAGAGTGAAGCGGCTGTTGATTAGCTACAGAGCTAGCGTGACATAACAATGCCAAGCAAGGCCTGTGAGACCAGGTGACGACGTCGCTGGAACAACACCCTCACAAGAGGTGAGTATAGCTGTTATTATTTTACATAGGGAAAATATAGTGATTGAGATGTGGTTGTCCGAGTAGGGAACAACCCCTTTAATCTTCCGGCGGGGGCATCATGTGACCACTGCAACCAGTCAGTGTCCACCTAATGTATATAAACCTAAATAGAAGGAAATACCAAAGATTAAGAATGCATAAATGCCTATGAACAAACCAACTGAATACCCACAAAAACTTGTTCAAAAAATTAGGCAAAGACAATCTAAATAATTAAAATATATTTAGTTTTATTAACACATTATAAACCATAGCAAATAGAGACGGAGAGAAAAAATTAAAAATGTAATAATTAAAATAAACAAAATAAGAGGGAGGACAGGTGTGCAAAATGATTAAACTGTCAATTCATCATAATTTACCAAATTATGCAATAGGGCATAAGGTATCAATAAATGTAAGTAGGAACAGAATCACTGTCTAAATGAAGGCATAAAGAAGTCATAAGTAAAGTGCGTGCAAAGTATATTGTTCATACATGATCTCATCAGATAAAAAGTAATAATTTATAGATCAAATAGAGACAATTTATAATGAAAAATTGATCAGACTATGACTGTTTATTGCACATCACCACATTGCATGTCACGGTTCCCGTGCCTTCCGTTCCTCCTATCGCGCACCACGCCACCCCCGTCGCAAGCGTCCATACTCGCCCGGCACCGCTGCCTCTCGCTCCCTCTTGCTCCAGCGACGCCGTCCTCCTCTGACCGGCCCGCGGCCTGTGACGTCATTGCGGGCTCTGCGCATGCGCCATAGGCCGCGGCCGGCTCACTGCCAATGATCTTATCCTCCGGCGGTGCCCTGACCCGGTAGCACCACCGGACCAATGGGGGCACACTTGCAGGTATATCAGGTCGCCTTCCCTTAGTGGAGGCGCCTGACCGTTGTTGTTCTAGCTTCTGTCTAGGCTCTGGTTTGTCTGTGCAATTCGCCTCTGCTCTCGCTTATTGTCTTCTGCTTCCTTGCAGTCCTGCTCCAGTCCAGCCTGTCTGTGTCCGTACCTGCAGTCCTACTCCGGCCCTGCCTGTCTGTGTCCGCACCTGCAGTCCTACTCCGGTCCTGCCTGTCTGTGTCCGCACCCGCAGGCCTACTCCGGTCCAGCCTGTCTGTGTTCATACCTACAGTCCTGCTCCAGTCCAGCCTACCCGTGTCCGCACCTGCTGTCCTACTCCGGTCCTGCCTGGCTGTGTCCATACCTACAGTCCCGCTCCAGTCATGCCTACTCGTGTCCATTCCGGCAGTCCTGCTCCCATTCCGCTGATCCGTCTTAGCCCTACAATCCTTTCCGAGCCACCCCTCTTGGTTCCGGCTGCCGTGGCATTCGAACCCCTGCTCCAAACGATCCCTGTATAGGGGTCAGTTCCACCTGGCTGCTCGTCCAGGGCCCCTCGGTGTCACGGTCCAGAGGGTCCACTCCGGGAAGCCCGCCTTGCCTACCGGCGTGCTAACAGTACAGTCAGGCCATGGATCCCGCCGGTGCTTCGGCTCCCGGTCAAAAGGAGTTACTCTTTCTACTCTTTCTAACCCCAGTTCCGCTTCGTTTCCCTCTCCTCGTCTGGCTAAACCACCTCGGTACAGTGGTAACCCTAAGCTGTGTAGAGGGTTCCTAAACCAATGTAGTCTGCACTTCGAGCTTCAGCCTCACCAGTATCCCTCTGATAGGGCCAAGGTGGACTTCATCATGTCCCACCTGGAGGGGGAGGCCTTATCCTGGCTGAGTCCTCTCTGGGAGAGGAATGACCCCATGGTTTCAAACATCCTGGTCTTCTTGGACACCTTTCGTAAAGTGTTTGATGAGCCAAGACTGGTAGCCTCCCTTACGGAGTCACTCTTCAACCTTCACCAGGGCACCCTGACTGTTGGCCAGTATGCCATCCGGTTCCGCACGTTGTCTTCAGAATTGGGTTGAAACAATGCAGCATTGGTCGGAGCCTTCTGGCGTGGGTTGTCGGGCAGGATAAAAGATGAATTGGCGGGTCGGGATACTCCCACCACTCTCGAGGACCTTATCTCCTTGGCCACTCAAATAGACATCAGGTTCCAGGAGCACGCACGGGAGTCAGCTAGGGACAGGAGACCCACCAGACCAGCCCTGACCGCTACTCGGTCCTTTAGTCCCCGACCAGCTGGATCTGTTCACACTTCGCCTCCCGAGCCCATGCAGGTAGATCGGGTCCGGATGGCTGAGACACGTCAGAGAGAGAGACAGGCACAGGGTCTCTGTCTTTACTGTGGAGAAGCATCCCACTTCATCCGTTCTTGCCCTGAGAGACCGGGAAACTCTTCCACCTAGGTCAGGTAAGAGAGGCCTCCCTAGGTGTTAATGATTCCTCTCAAGCGCTCACGTTATCTGTTCTTTTACTTTCAGGGGAGAGGTGTGGGTCCGAGGTGGCCTACGTGGATTCAGGCTCGGCAGGTAACTTCATCCGGCGTGAAGTGGACAAGTATCAGATTCCCGTGGTTACCCTAAAGAATCCCCGACTGATCACTTCCGTTGATGGCAGACCACTACAGGAGCCCATCACCGCAGGCACAAAGGAGGTTGTTTTGCAAGTCGGCGCTCTCCACCGGGAAAAAGTGGCCTACGTGTTGCCCGATATGTCTCACGCCATTCTGCTTGGTCTCCCATGGCTACGGACTCAGCCGGTTCTCAACTGGTCATCGGGGGAGGTTTTGCGCTGGGGAGATCCGTGTCAGGGCCGGGGCCTGAATCCTATTCGTCCGGCTGCACCCGCACGTCCACCCCTGGAGCTCTCGCGGCTTCCTTCGGCCTACTGGTCCTACGCAGACGTCTTTCACAAGAAGGAGGCGGAGGTCCTTCCACCACACCGGTCCTTCGATTGTCCTATTGAGCTAATCCTGGTTCCACTCCTCCCAGGGGTAGGATCTACCCACTGTCTCCCGCGGAAACCGCAGCCATGTCTGAATACGTACAGGAAAACCTCGCCAAGGGTTTTATTAGGAAGTCTTCCTCCCCCGCAGGAGCTGGTTTCTTCTTTGTTAAAAAGGACGGTTCATTGCGCCCATGCATCGACTATAGGGGTCTAAACAACATCACTATCAAGAACCGGTACCCCCTCCCACTCATCCCGGAGTTGTTTGACCGTCTCAGAGGGGCACGGATCTTCTCCAAGTTGGATCTCAGGGGAGCATACAATCTTATCCGCATCCGTGCCGGCGATGAGTGGAAGACCGCCTTTAACACCCGTGACGGTCACTATGAGTACCTGGTGATGCTATTCGGTCTGTGCAACGCTCCGGCGGTATTCCAGGAGTTCGTCAATGAAATCTTTCGGGATCTTCTATACTCCTGTGTGGTAGTGTACTTGGACGACATCCTTGTCTTCTCACCTGATCTTCCATCTCATAGGAGAACTGTCCGCCTGGTTCTTCAGCGTCTTCGGGAGAATCGTTTGTATGCCATGATGGAGAAATGCCTGTTCGAGCAAACCTCACTACCATTTTTGGGCTACATCGTCTCTGACACCGGGCTGCAGATGGATCCCGAGAAGCTATCCGCCATCCTCAAATGGCCCCGCCCTGTCGGCCTGAGAGCCATCCAACGTTTCTTTGGATTCGCCAACTGCTACAGGCAGTTTATTCCGCACTTCTCTTCGCTTTCCAAGCCAATCTCCGCCCTTACCCGTAAGGGGACCTTGCCAAACTCCTGGACGCCTGAGGCTGAGGACGCCTTCCAGTCGCTAAAGCAGGCGTTTTCCACGGCTCCTGTGTTGTCTCATCCTGAGAGTAGCAAACCTTTCGTGCTGGAGGTGACCTCCTCCGGTCACCTAAGCCCTTGTGGATTCTTCTCCAAAGCCTTCTCTTCTGAGTGCAATTACTCGATTGGCGACCGTGCGCTTTTGGCCATCAAATTGGCATTGGAGGAGTGGCGTCATCTTCTGGAGGGGGCCGTCCATCCGTTTGTCATTTACTCGGACCATAAGAATATGGCCTACCTTCAGTCCGCCCAGGGACTTAACCCTCGACAGGCCAGATGGTCCTTATTTTTCGCTCGCTTTGATTTTGAGCTCCATTTTCGCCCTCGGGACAAACACCAAAGCCGATGCCCTATCTAGAATTTTTCAGCCGTCTGGGGTTGGGGAGGAACCGTCCCACATTATCGAGCCCACGAAGATTATCACCGTGGCGCCAGCGAGGCTGCTTTCGCCACCTCCAGGCAAGACTCGTGCCAGAGAGTGTCAAAAGAAAAGTGCTACTATGGGGGCGTTCCTCTAAATTGGCTGGCCATGCCGGTATCTAGAAGACTCTTGCTCTCATATCTCGGTATTATTGGTGGCCAACCCTTCGTCAAGATGTAACAGACTTGGTTCCACCTGGTTGCTCGTCCGGGGCCCCTCGGTGTCACGGTCCAGAGGGTCCACTCCGGGAAGCCCGCCTTGCCTACCGGCGTGCTAACATTGTGTAATGCCCAAAACAGAATATATATAATTTAATCACATAATGTGTGGATAACAATAAAGGTGAGTAAACCCCCTCTATAAAGAGCCCAGTAGATCCTATTAAACGTGCATGGAGCCTGATGGAAAATACATACAGTGGGTACGGAAAGTATTCAGACCCATTTAAATTTTTCACTCTTTGTTTCATTGCAGCCATTTGGTAAATTCAAAAAAGTTCATCTTTTTTCTCATTAATGTACACTCTGCACCCCATCTTGACTGAAAAAAAACAGAAATGTAGAAAATTTTGCAAATTTATTAAAAGAAAAACTGAAATATCACATGGTCACAAGTATTCAGACTCTTTGCTCAGGCACTCATATTTAAGACACATTCGGTCCATTTTCTTGTGATCCTCCTTGAGATGGCTCTACTCCTTCATTGGAGTCCAACTGTGTTTAATTAAACTGATAGGACTTGATTTGTAAAGGCACACACCTGTCTATATAAGACCTCACAGCTCACAGTGCATGTCAGACCAAATGAGAATCATGAGGTCAAAGGACCTGGCCAAGGAGCTCAGAGACAGAATTGTGGCAAGACACATCGGGCCAAGGTTACAAAAGAATTTCTGCAGTATTCAATGTTATTAAGAGCACAGTGGCCTCCATAATCCTTACGTGGAAGAAGTTTGGGACCACCAGAAGTCTTCCTAGACCTGGCCGTCCAGCCAAACTGAGCAATCGTGGGAGAAGAGCCTTGGTGATTGAGGTAAAGAAGAACCCCAAAATCACTGTTGTGGAACTCCAAAGATGCAGTAGAGACATGGGAGATAGTTCCACAAAGTCAAATATCACTGCAGCCCTCCACCAGTCAGGTCTTTATGGCAGAGTGGCTCAACAGAAACTTCTCAGTGCCAGACATATGAAAGCCCACATAGAGTTTGCTAAAAAACACATGAAGGACTCCCAGACTACGAGAAATAAGATTCTTTGGTCTGATGAGATGAATATAGAACTTTTTGGTGATAATTCTAAGCGGTATGTGTGGAGAAAACCTGGCACTGCTCATCACCTGCCCAATACAATCCCAACAGTGAAACATGGTAGTGGCAGCATCATGCTATGGGGGTGTTTTTCAGCTGCAGGGACAGGACGATTGGTTGCAATTGGAAGAAACATGAATGCGGCCAAGTACAGAGATATCCTGTATGAAAACCTCTTCCAGAGTGCTCTGGACCTAAGACTTGGCCAAAGGTCCACCTTCCAACAAGACAATGACCCTAAGCACACAGCTAAAATAACAAAGGAGTGGCTTCAGAACAACTCTGTGACCATTCTTGACAAGCTCAGCCAGAGCCCTAACCTAAACCCAATTGAGCATCTCTGGAGAGACCTGAAAATGGCTGTCCACCAACGTTCACCATCCAACCTGACAGAACTGGAGAGAATCTGCAAGGAAGAATGGCAGAGGATCCCCAAATCCAGGTGTGAAAAACTTGTTCCATCATTCCCAAGAAGACTCATGACTGTACTAGCTCAAAAGGGTGATTCTGCTCAATACTGAGAGGAAAAGTATTTGGCCTGCACTCTGTCCGGTAGCGAGGTGCTGTTGTAACGGGCCAGTTGACCTCAGATCAGTCTAATCAGAATTCACCGCACACTCTGAAACTTGGGTGATGCAAGAAGAATATATATTCACATTCGTGAAGACTAGAAAAAAGCAAATCACAGGAAAAAATAGATAACATTATAGAGCGACTGTATTCAAATGTAGACGTTTCGGCCTGTCCAGGCCTTACTCATTACGTCACTGTAAAAGAAAGCATACAATAAGTGACAGATCCATATGTACAAAAAATAATAAAATCACGAAGGGCTATTAACAAGAATTAGCAAGGGAATACATGGATAAAGGGATATATTATAAAGTAAAGTCCCTGGAGGTACATAATGATGTTCATAATATGAAATACACTTGTCATAGTAAGGTAAAGATAGTAGGATGGGTGGCATAATCTGCCAGTGTAGGTAAATGATGCTTACTTGTTTGATTTTGAGGATAGAGTTGTGTGGGGGCAGTTCCCAGTGAGTAAGTATCATGAGGATAGGATAGTGATTAGAATAATAATGCTGAGGGGTACCTGTATTGTCCTCAAGTTCCTGAAATGGCTATGGTATGATGAGGGGTGAAATGGAAACAGTTTAGTATGAAGCTCTCCTCTGCAAGTGCCCTATTTGTGGCATGTTATGAGAGATCCCCTAGTACCTGAGTATAAAGATGACTTATTCTCGTACATTGGGGACTGCCCCCACACAATATTCTATCCTCAAAATCATACATGTGTTGTAGAAATTTATATGGATAGATATATCCCTGTGTGTGCTGCAGCTTGTCCTAATTAGGCAGTCTTATTGAGCGCTCAAGGAAAGAAAGACCCCAAGCCTAGTTAGCAATCCTTTCCAGCAGAACTCTGGAAGTTTATTGAATATACTTGGTTTTATCAGTTCGTACAAAGGAGTGGTTACTCATTAACATAGAGGCTGAACTTCTTATCTAATTGGTCCGTTTAAATACATGAACTTATATAGGTGTCCGACCTGAGGTGACTTAGACATCAGATGATTTACTGTCCCTTGTCTTCCAATGTGAGCAAGACTCCAATATCGGCTTGGAACATCTGTCCTAACTTCCTCTTCTGTATGTCTGGGACAAATGTCACAAGACAATGCTATCATGAGGTAACATCAGCTCCCCAGACTGGCTCATGGGGGGGGGGTAGCAGGTCATTTCCAATAACTGGTTTCAAAGTTCAAGCTGTGAATATGTATGTGTGCATATGAGTATATAGAGTATATATGAGTACATAAGTACAGTGGGGCAAAAAAGTATTTAGTCAGTCAACAATAGTGCAAGTTCCACCACTTAAAAAGATGAGAGGCGTCTGTAATTTACATCATAGGTAGACCTCAACTATAGGAGACAAACTGAGAAAAAAAATCCAGAAAATCACATTGTCTGTTTTTTTTTTCCTTTTATTTGCATATTATGGTGGAAAATAAGTATTTGGTCAGAAACAAAATTTCATCTCAATACTTTGTGATATATCCTTTGTTGGCAATGACAGAGGTCAAACGTTTTCTGTAAGTCTTCACAAGGTTGCCACACACTGTTGTTGGTATGTTGGCCCATTCCTCCATGCAGATCTCCTCTAGAGCAGTGATGTTTTTGGCTTTTTGCTTGGCAACACGGACTTTCAACTCCCTCCAAAGGTTTTCTATAGGGTTGAGATCTGGAGACTGGCTAGGCCACTCCAGGACCTTGAAATGCTTCTTACGAAGCCACTCCTTCGTTGCCCTGGCGGTGTGCTTTGGATCATTGTCATGTTGAAAGACCCAGCCACGTTTCATCATCAATGCCCTTGCTGATGGAAGGAGGTTTGCACTCAAAATCTCATGATACATGGCCCCATTCATTCTTTCATGTACCCGGATCAGTCGTCCTGGCCCCTTTGCAGAGAAACAGCCCCAAAGCATGATGTTTCCACTACCATGCTTTACAGTAGGTATGGTGTTTGATGGATGCAACTCAGTATTCTTTTTCCTCCAAACACGACAAGTTGTGTTTCTACCAAACAGTTCCAGTTTGGTTTCATCAGACCATAGGACATTCTCCCAAAACTCCTCTGGATCATCCAAATGCTCTCTAGCAAACCTCAGACGGGCCCGGACATGTACAGGCTTAAGCAGTGGGACACGTCTGGCACTGCAGGATCTGAGTCCATGGTGGCGTAGTGTGTTACTTATGGTAGGCCTTGTTACATTGGTCCCAGCTCTCTGCAGTTCATTCACTAGGTCCCCCCGCGTGGTTCTGGGATTTTTGCTCACCGTTCTTGTGATCATTCTGACCCCACGGGGTGGGATTTTGCGTGGAGCACCAGATCGAGGGAGATTATCAGTGGTCTTGTATGTCTTCCATTTTCTAATTATTGCTCCCACAGTTGATTTCTTCACTCCAAGCTGGTTGGCTATTGCAGATTCAGTCTTCCCAGCCTGGTGCAGGGCTACAATTTTGTTTCTGGTGTCCTTTGACAGCTCTTTGGTCTTCACCATAGTGGAGTTTGGAGTCAGACTGTTTGAGGGTGTGCACAGGTGTCTTTTTATACTGATAACAAGTTTAAACAGGTGCCATTACTACAGGTAATGAGTGGAGGAAAGAGGAGACTCTTAAAGAAGAAGTTACAGGTCTGTGAGAGCCAGAAATCTTGATTGCTTGTTTCTGACCAAATACTTATTTTCCACCATAATATGCAAATAAAAGGAAAAAAAAACAGACAATGTGATTTTCTGGATTTTTTTTTCTCAGTTTGTCTCCCATAGTTGAGGTTTACCTATGATGTAAATTACAGACGCCTCTCATCTTTTTAAGTGGTGGAACTTGCACTATTGCTTACTGACTAAATACTTTTTTGCCCCACTGTATATAGCCTATAGCAGGCAAGTGAGATCTAGATGAAATACATATACATATATATTTCCATAACAATCCCCCCTAGATATCACTTGCCCTAAAATCCTACTCCTGGCCCAAAGCGCTGCAACTCTTTTATGCTGCCAGTGGACTGACGTACGCCTAGCGCATCCTCCTCTGTACAGACTTTTCACAAATGGGTGGTCAGGAGATCTGTCCCTTACGGGGGGTTTGGTGCAATGTAATCAAAGTCTCTTAGCAGTCTATGCAGTCAATGCATGTGTATTCTCCATCAGGTAGGTGATTTATTCAGTCAGGTAGGTCATCCACAGCATCATTCCAGCTCAGGTGTATCTTCTGGTATGAAGGCCTTTTCCCGCAATGCGGTGCGTGGATCTAGGTGGAGGTTTTCCTTCCAGGTTGGTGGCGTCAGCACTTGGAGAAGGGCCATCGGATCTGGGATCGAGTGCTTCACCTTACGAACTTTTTCCACCCACACTCAGTCTCCTGACTTCAGGGCGTGCATACCAGGCACCGAATCTGGACCTGCAATGAAGGAAAAACTCGAGAATGGACATTAGCAAGATTCTTGATAAATTCAATTACACATGCAAATAAAGTATCATTTTGCATAGTTAACTGCTAAGAAAAGAATACCCCTAACCTGGGGGTTAGACCCAAATAAAGTTTCATATTGGTGACAGCTTTTTTCTGAGCCTATGGGAGTGTCTAATGCCAGGGTTTGTCTGTCTCTTGGCAGAATTTTTTTAGCATGCTGCTCTTAAGTGTCCCACCTAGTCTATGGTGTGGGATGGTGGGTAGTGTGTGTAGGCCTAAATCTGACCCTACTGCTGATCAGATCTCTTGTGTCAGGTTTGCTCTGAATGTGGGTCCCTGATCACTTGCTATTGCTTCTGGAGCCCCCATATCTGCCCATTATTTTTGAGAGTAGCTTCTTTGCAGTAGCCTCTGGTTTTCCTCGGCGGGTCTGTTTAGGACTGGCCAGTAGCATGACCTTCTCCATCTTTGTCCTTCCTTTTCTGCTTCTTGTAGTCAGGGAGGCCTAGAGCTGGCGCAGAGACCATGTAGTCTTTCAGTTTCCTGTACGAGATGAAGGCTGCAATGCGTTGATGCAATTGTACAGCGGCTGCATTAAGCCTGGAGCACCAGGGATACAAGTTCTGCAGTACGAGACTAGATCAAAGAAGGCCTGCATCTTCGGAGTTGTTGAGGGAGCCATCTTCTCTGCGGTCTTCCGGTCTTCTGTCTAGTGTTTCGTCTAGTGGGCGATATGGTGTCTTCAGGAACTTGCTTTTGACACCACTGGACTGTTTTTGCAGAACTTACGTTGCTGCTCCGCCAGGCAGAGTAGAGGAGACATGGAAAGCGCTGTGCAGGTAGCGATGTCGATGACTTCTGCATGCTCCGCAATCCAGTTGACGGGTATGGAGGACAATGCTCTGGTGAGCTGTGAAAGGCTGTTCTGGTCCCTCTTTGGCATCACTGCCCATTTGCTCTGCACCCCCCTTGTGCGTTTTCAGGAACTGGTCTTCCAGGTTAGAGGGAACATTGAGGGGAGCTTGGGGCAGATCCATTGCTGTGAGCACCGTTGCTGTGGCTGGCATGTTTGTCAGCAGAGTGTGCAGATCTGGCACAACTGGGGTTTCAAACACTGTTGCTTCGCTCACAGCCCTCAGGTTATGCACCATTCAACCCAGTCTGATTCTCCTTTCACAGTCTTCCTCTTGATCGAGAAAAGCTGGTACTGCATGATGGTTCCCATGGGAGAGGCGGCTCAATCTGGCCTTGCTCTTCACAGTGCCGTGAGTGACTCCCATCTTCTGGCACAGGGCCGGCAGGAAAAAAAAGCCCTTATACTGGGGTTCTCTTCATCAGATGACATCCAGCTGAGCTTTCTTGCTCTCGCAGGGGATCTTTTTGCTGGGGCATCTTCTTTACCAGCCAGCAGCCGTTCCTTTCAACCAGCTTGATCTCAGGTCTGCATTTGTTAATCAGTTTGAGGGGCTGAGTGGCTGTCTTCTGGTCCAGGGCCTGGATTAACTTCAGGGAGCACCTTCAGAATCTTGTCCAATAGGATCCTCTGGAGCCGGAAGCAGTGCAGCCATTTCACGAAGCGGGTGTGGTCCTTCTGGGTTGAGAGTTTTCCTGGCCCATGCCAAAATTCTTAGGCCGGTTCTTGAACAGCAGTTCCGCTTAGACCTCAAGTTGGTCAGAGGCAGTTTGGCTCTGGGTGATGAGCAGTGGATGTTGGGCCTTCTGAGCGTCCGGGGTTCCAGACTTGATTGACACCCGCACTGGCGCAACTTGAAGTCTCCCTTGGACCATAGGCTTCCGGATGCTATGTCTAGCACCTCCTTGGGTAGGCTTGCACCGGTTGTTCGAGTGAGGCTCTTGTAGGGCCACCAGCATGGGCATGATTGATTCTTCCTGGGACTGGGGTGGAGAAGATTTCAAGGTCACATTTTCATGGGACACTTTGGTCACCTTGAGTTCCTGCAGTAGGTCCACGCTCATCAGGTGGGGTGGGCAGGTCTCCACCAGAAACTGCAACAGGATGGAGTGTCCTCATGCTCAGGGGCTTGCAAGCTGGGGAACATCTGTCTTGACCTTGAATCCCTATACAAGACACATAGTGCTCTGATAGACTGGTGGGGTCGGGGATTTTCACTTCTGACTGCACCAGTGTCCACAAGGAAAGATATGACAGCCCCCAGTGATTTGAGGTATTGGGTCCGCTGATGGGGTTTCACATATAGCTTATAGCAGGCAAGTCAGATCTAGATGAAATACATATATATTTCCATAACACATGTAAGCATCATTTGGGTCGCCCTCCCAGGGCTGTGGGGTACTCGGTACCGGGCTGGTGGCTGGGGGATGTGTCACAGCAGCGGTGACCCGGTCCGTGGCCCTGGGTGCCCAAGTAATGGGGGAATTGAAATGGTGGAATGTAGTTAATGGAATAGTTTTTGATGCCACCCGTGGTGTTCGGCAAGTGAGATTTTAAGCCGACGCTGCATGCAGATCCACTGGGACTGATGGTATGGTGCAGCCAAGATGTGAAAGCTCCCCACAGGTGAAGCTGTAGTCCCAGAGCAGTGTAGATGTGGTTGGCACCGGGATATAGCAGTGCCGGAAGGGTAGGAAGCAGACAGACACATCGGGGTGCAATTTCTGTACCTTTACTTGATAAATGCAGTCCAGGGTCCTAATTACAGATGGTACTGGAGCAGGCTAGCCTGGAAGCAGCTCAGGGATTCTCTCAGCAGATGGGCTGTGCAGTCTCCTCCTTAGCACTTATTTGAGTGAAGTACTCCTAGTACTGAGTTACACTTAAGTTCTTCCTACTTCTCTTATTGTCTCTTAGAACTACCTTGTATGGCAGACAGCTGTAGCCGTATTCCTTTCTTGGCTCACTCCGTGCTGTTGTGCCTCCAAGTCTTAGATGGAGTAGGGCATTTACAGCCTCCTACTCCTCTGGTATCTGTTGCAGGACCGTTAGTATCCGTACAACCGTGGAGACCAGGCTCCAGTTCATGCGCTCTCACTGTGAGGGAGCTCTTTCCTCAGCTCAACCTCAGCTTCTCTCCACACGTCTGCACACGTGGACCTCCTCACACTAACTGACCACTCCTTCCTCTTGGCCCTCAGAGAGCACTCCTCCCCTCAATTCCTGTTCAGAGTCCCCCCTGCTGGCCTGGAGTGGAACTGTGTTGCATGTATAGGTTAACAGCGAGAGAGACCCTTCACTGCTTCCAAGCCTCGCATTACCCTCCCTGGAGGAAGGCAAAGCCACTGAGGCGACCATACTCTTGGGGGCGCCACATTCCCCCCCTAGTGCAAGTCCACTCCTGGGCTGAACAAAACATGAAAACATAGACAGTTAAGGTGAACAATAATGTACAAGATTTGTAAAAAGGAAAAATGTACAAAAACCAAGTGCTTCAAAAATGGTCCTATGATGACAAGTCCAAGCATCAATGTCCATGGTCCATTCCTGGGCAAATGGTGAACTATATACAAGTTGGTGACCAAACAAGTCCTGTGGTACAATGTCCATAAAACAAGGTAAAAACTGGAAAATTCCAAAAGAAACTCTTACAGGTTTCCTGTAGGCACAAAACTTGAAAACAGTTACATATATACACAATTTCAACATTTACATAAACTTAGCTAGATACGATATCTGATGGGTGGTATACCTTGTGTAGTACGGGTAGACCTGCGTAATACTGGTGTGGTGTGTAACGTACTGGATATACTACTGGTGGTTCTGCATGGCACAGGGATACTAGATTGTGAACTCTTAGACTCACCATGGGCATAACAGGTTCACCACTGTCAGGGCGAGGGTTCTCTGGCTCCACTGCTGGTGTGGCATCTGCTGCCTGATTTTCCTGATCTTCAGGATTTTCTTGAGTCACTTCTTCCTGTGTTACCAGTTGGGGAAAGGTCAACACTGGCACCACTATTGCATCATTTACTTTAGTCCAATTAGCAGGGAATTCTCCAAGTATGGTGCTGACCTTTTCTTCCTCTATGGGTTGGATGTTATCTTGTTCTTCCACTCTTTCTCTTAACTGGTCAGGGCATAATTTCAAATGATCCCTTGACACGGCTGCTGAGGTTTCTCCTCCATCTTTACTAATAAGGCACACCTTGGTATTGTCAAAGTTTGAGGGTAGAATGGTGTAGGGTTCAGCTTCCCATTGATCATCCAGCTTATGCAGTCTTTTCCTCTTAAGGACTTGTTCTCCTGGTGACAAGGGAACTGCAGGCGCATTTTGATTGTAAAGCTTCTCCTGCTTTTGTCTTGTCTGAGCTACACTCTTTTCCACGCATTCTTGATCTCTTCTGTACTGTTGTTGTCTTTCTGTATCCCAGTCAGCATCTGGTGACGTTTCCTCAGGCGTAAGGACTCCCATGTCCAAATCAATAGGCAGCTTACCAGATCTTGCTCTCATTAAGTAGGCTGGGGTACACTTGGTGGAATTCACTGGAATATGGTTGTAGAGGTCCACCAGATCTGGCAACTTCTCTGGCCACAGATTTCTCTCCTCCAAAGGCAATGTCTTCAGTAGATCAATCACTACCTGGTTCATCTCACACATGCCATTGATCTGTGGGTGATACGGTGTTGTCCAGATCTTCTTACAACCATACAAGTTACAGAATTCCTGGAACACTTCTGCCTCAAAGGCGGGACCTTGATCTGTAAGCACCTGCTCAGGATATCCATGTGGTCTACAGAAGTGCTGTTGGAATGCTCTGGCTGCTGTCCTGGCTGTTTGATCTTTAACAGGCACAACTACCAGGAATCTTGAGTAGTGGTCCACAATGGTAAGAGCATAGCTGTAGCCTGACCGGCTTGGAACCAGCTTCACATGGTCCAGGGCTACCAACTCAAGTGGCTGTTTGGTGATGATTGGCTGTAGAGGAGCTCTCTGGCTGTTTTGATCCTTTCTGCACAGGTTACATTGTCCACACTCTCGGCACCACCTATCAATGGCTTTCCTCATACCAGCCCAGTAGAACCTCTCCCGGAGAAATGCTTCCAACTTCTTCCATCCGAAGTGTCCAGCTCCATTGTGGTATGTTTCCAGGACCATTGATGCCACTCTCTTTGGGACTATCACCTGCCAGACCAGCTCATGAGTGCGGGCATTGATACTCCTCCGACACAGCTTTCCTTCATAAATGAACAGCCGGCCTCTCCTTCCACAACTGCTGGGTTTCCTCAGGAGCATTCAACTCTGGGCGTGAGTCAGCTTGTGACAGTAGCTCCTTCACCAGGCGGACTGCGGGGTCATTATCCTGAGTTTCTGCCCAGTCATAATGGGGCAATGGATTTAGGGTGACCTCTTTCAAGCCAGACCGTCCATTTCTCACTCCTTGAGCACGTTGGGCCGCAAGTGGCCGGTGGAAGGGAGGCAACTCTATTTCTTCTAGAGCCTCAGGGTCTTCTGCATCTGGCAGATTAGGCATTCTGGACAGCGCATCAGCATTGGCATTCTTGTGCCCTGCTCGGTACTTGATGGTAAACTCATAGATAGCCGAGCCATCCATCGCTGTTCCAGTGCACCTAGTTTCGCAGTGTCCAAGTGAGTCAACGGGTTGTCCGTGAAAATAGTAAACTTGGCTGAAGCTAGGTAATGCTTGAATCTTTCAGTCACAGCCCAGACTATGGCGAGGAACTCCAGCTTGAAGGAACTGTAGTTGTCAGAGTTCCTTTAAGTGGGACGAAGCTTCCTGCTGGCGTAGGAGATCACTCTTTCTTTGCCATTCTGTACCTGCGACAGTACTGCTCCCAGTCCCACGTTGCTGGCATCCGTATACAACACAAATGGTTTGTCATAATCTGGGTAGGCCAGAACTTCATCTCCTGTGAGAGCCATCTTCAGTCTGGTGAAGGACCTCTCCAACTCCTCAGTCCATTCAAATGTGAAACTTTTCTGTTTGGCTTTCTTGGACTGCCCCACCAGGAGATTTTGCATAGGAGTGGCTATTTAAGTGAAGCCTTTGATGAACCTTCGGTAGTAGCCTACCAACCCTAGGAATTGGCGTACCTCATGGAGGTTGTTGGGCTTTGGCCAGTCCCAGATGACTGTGACTTTGTCAGGGTCTGGTGCCACACCTTCTGCACTCACTACATGACCGAGGTACTGTACCTTGGGCTTCAGGAGGTGGCATTTAGAAGGCTTCACCTTTAGGCCAAAATTGGACAAGGCCTCAAGCACCTCAGCCAGGTGCTCCAGATGGGCTTCATAAGTCTTGGAGAAAACAATGACATCATCAAGGTGCAACAGGACTGTCTCAAAGTTCATGTGTCCCAGGCAGCACTCCATCAACCGTTAAAATGTTCCTGGGGCAGTGCAGAGCCCAAATGGCATATAATTGAACTCACAGAGACCCATCGGAGTGGTAAATGCTATTTTCTCCTTGTCTGCCTCTGCCACGGGAACCTGCCAATACCCACTGGTGAGATCCAAGGTGGAAAAGTAGTTGGCAGTTTTAAGTGCAGCTAATGTCTCTTCAATTCTGGGTAATGGGTAGGCATCTTTATGTGTAATGCTGTTAATTTTCCTGTAATCAACACACATTCTCATGGTACCATCCTTTTTCTTTACAAAAACTATTGGAGCTGCCCAGGGGCTACAACTGTCTCTGATAACCCCTGCTTCCTTCATCTCTCTCAACATCCCTTTTGCACATTGGTATTGTGTTGGGGGTATAGGCCGGTACCTTTCTTTAATGGGTGGATGATCTCCAGTGGGGATATGATGATGAACCCCTTTTGCCTGCCCAAAATCTAGTGGGTGTTTGCTGAATACCCGCTCATATTCTTGTGTCACTCTGTAAACCCCATTTTTCTGGTATGAAGGTGTAGAGTCAGTCCCCACCTGCAGTTGCTGGCACCACTCCTCTAGCTGCTTTCCAGAGCCATTGTCCTCCACCTGGTCGGATGAGACCAAGGGCTCTGCTGCCTGCAAAGAGTTGTTATTAACAGTGAGCAGCTTAGCAACTGTGGCATATCGAGGTATTGTGGCCTCCTCCTCCCCACAATTCAAAAGGCATACAGGTACTCTCCCTTTACGTACATCAACCACCCCTCTGGCTGAAAGGACTGGGCCTGCTATCAGAATATACTTGTTCTACCAATGCCTGGTAATCCTTCCCTCTGAGGCCTATGGCTGCCCGACACCAAATCAACATTTCACATCTGGGGAGTATTGCAATGGGGAAAGCATCACTCACTCTGACACTACCAATTTCTCTGCCAGTTCTACCTGTTGTCTTTGCATCAGGGCCTTGATCTCCTTCTGTAGGACTCGTTCACTGGAACCAGCAGTCTCAGCCACCTGTTGCAACAAGACAATAACCTCGGAAAGACAATTTTCAATTACATTTGTACCAAGAGTCATCATGGGATTACATTCACGTCAATCAATATCCACAACTATCAGACCTTGAGATTTTAGCTCTACCTGACCCACTTTACCAGTAATCTCTTTACATCCAATCTGCTGCAAAGACTGACCATTACTGGCAACTACTGTCAGTTCATCAGTTGGGCCACGGGTAAGTTCAGAATCAGCCCAATACCGCTTGTAAAGAATGTACGGCATAGTGGTCACGTGGGAGCCAGTGTCCAGCAAAGTGTTCATGGGGATGCCATCAATCACCACTGGAAGGATCGGTCTCCCTCCAACATACTTGGCTCTCCAGTTCCTTGGGCCTTGTGGTCCTACTCCTGGGGGTTGGCCCTCTGCTCCAGGGGTTGCTCATTTAAAGGACAAAATCTTGCAAGATGACCTGCCTTTTAGCAGCGACGACAGATGGGATGTCCGCCCTGGTCATAGCGATCGTTGTTCCTTCCTCGAAGTGGCGGGGCTCTCCTCTTCCAGAGCCACGGGACATCCTCTGGACTGGAAGCAAGCTGGATCTTTTCTTTGGAGGACACCTGCAGGGACTGCACAGTTTTAGTAAGTGCAGCTATCCCTTTGGTCAACTCCTGGACCTGAAGACGCAGCTCTTCTGTAGGATCTTTATCCAAAGTCTGTGCGTCAGCCTCTACAGGGATGGAAGGAAAAGATGTTGCTTCCTGATGGTAGGTGATCGCTGAGCGCCTAGGGGGCGCTGGACGGCTGTCAGTTGATTCCTGCAGTACCCGAATAGCCCTGTCCTTGAAATCAGCAAAGTCCAGATCAGGGTTTTGCAGGGTTATGATGCGCAACTGTCCTCTGTGGGTACTGGATAGGAGTCCTTCAATGAACTCCTTTAACAGTTTATCTTCCTCCTTCACACTGTCAGGATCAACTTGCTTAACTGCTCACAGCTCCTCCTGCAGGTTAAGAGCATAGTCCCTCATACTGTCCTGCGCTTTCTGTTTACATCCAAAGAATCTCATCGTGATCTCACCTGCAGTGCGGGTGTCAAAGGTGCTCCTCAGCTTGGCTAGAATCTTTTTAACAGTCTCCTTGTCAGTGTTCTGCCAGGCTTTCACCTCTCTCTGTGCTGCACCCGTTAGCTGTCCAATGAGGATGTTCACTTTCTGGCTTTCAGACAGAGGGTATACTTTAAACAAACTGCACAGTCTCTCTTTAAATTCACTCCGAGTATGTGACTCACCCGAGTACCGCGGTAGCCAGGCCGCTCCCGGGAGGTAGGGCATAGGCAGCGGCATTATGGGGACCGCTGCGGCGAGTGCTACTCCTTGCGGCGCTGCAGGGTTGGCGACGGCGTCCGCCGCTGCATTGTTGCTTGGCACAGACATTCTCTTCCCCCCTAGTTAACGTTAGCCAGGGCCGGGGGTTGTGTGAGCTCACCGGCGGCCGCTTCGCAGGCCCGACGCTCCAGGCTGTAGGCCTCAGCTCCTCCCCTTGCACACTGTCATCTCTTCCAGCGTGGCACTTCACTTCTTCGCACTCTGTGGCAGGCTCCGCCCATGAAGGCCTGCCCCTTTTTCTTCCCACGCGCGCCAAGCAGCGCGGCAATTGGCACCAATTTCACACACAGTCTTTTACGCAAACACAGTCTATGGCACACAGGACCCGGGGATACCGGGCTCCGTAATCCTGTTCGTGATGCCAAGTTGGTGTTACCCTCCCAGGGCTGTGGGGTACTTGGTACCAGGCCGGTGTCAGGGGGATGTGTCACAGCAGCGGTGACCCGGTCTGTGGCCCTGGGCACCCAAGTAATGGGGGAATTGAAATGGTGGAATGTAGTTAATGGAATAGTTTGTGATGCCACCCGTGGTGTTCGGCAAGTGAGATGTTAAGCCGACGCTGCATGCAGATCCACTGGGACTGATGGTATGGTGCAGCCAAGATGTGAAAGCTCCCCACAGGTGAAGCTGTAGTCCCAGGGCAGTGTAGATGTGGTTGGCACGGGGATGTAGCAGTGCCAGAAGGGTAGGAAGCAAAGACAAAGCGGGGTGCAATTTCTGTACCTTTACTTGATAAATGCAGTCCAGGGTCCTGATTACAGATGGTACTGGAGCAGGCTAGCCTGGAAGTAGCTCAGGGATTCTCTCTCAGCAGATGGGCTGTGCAGTCTCCTTAGCACTTATTTGAGTGAAGTACTCCTAGTACTGAGTTACACTTAAGTTCTTCCTACTTCTCTTATTGTCTCTTAGAACTACCTTGTATGCAGACAGCTGTAGCTGTATTCCTCCCTTGGCTCACTCCGTGCTGTTGTGCCTCCAAGTCTTAGATGGGAGTAGGGCATTTACAGCCTCCTACTCCTCTGGTATCTGTTGCAGTATCCGTACAACTGTGGAGACCAGGCTCCAGTTCATGCGCTCTCACTGTGAGGGAGCTCTCTTTCCTCAGCTCAACCTCAGCTCTCCACACGTCTGCACATGTGGACCTCCTCACACTAACTGACCACTCCTTCCTCTTGGCCCTCAGAGAGCACTCCTCCCCTCAATTCCGGTTCAGAGTCCCCCCTGCTGGCCTAGAGTGAAACTGTGTTGCATGTATAGGTTAACTGCGAGAGAGACCCTTCACTGCTTCCAAGCCTGGCATTACCCTCCCTGGAGGAAGGCAAAGCCACTGTGGCGACCATACTCCTGGGGGCGCCACACACTTACATACACTGGCAGATTATGTGGAAGCATGGTTGAAAAGCAATGTCTGACTTTCATTTGTTTATTTTCATAGATTTTTGATTTATTATTACTTTTGTCAGATTCAAGTTATTTCTGTGATCATTGTGGGTTTTTCTGTCATAAAACGAGGGGTAGCAACAATTATGACCACGTTTGTATATGAAATGTATATCAGTATTAAATTCCTGTTATAAGGTAGAAACACCAAAAAGAGAAATGTGTAATATAAAGATGTAATTCAAAAAAGCTCGAGAAACCCCATTGTTCATTTAACCCTCTAGGGGTCATGCTTTTCATAACAGTTATCCATTTGCATTCAACCTGAGCCAACCTCTTGGCCAGGTTTCCTCTCCTATTGCCTGGATAGATATGGTCGATTTCTCTAAACCAGAGAAGATACTCTTGTTGAGGATGACATTCACGGAAATGTCTGGCCAAAGGTTTTAATTTTTTAATCATGTCCGCTTCACCTAGCCGCTCTGATGTCCTTGATGTGTTCAAGGATGCATACTCATAATTCACGAGTTTTCATCCCCACATAGATGCGTTCACATGGACAGATGACACACAACGTCCTACAGTTAATGTATTGTAGGATCTTAAATTCCTCACCAGAGGAGTCATAAAATAAATTTGTTTTAGCAATATATTTGCAGGCCTTGCAGTTAATAATAATAACTTTTATTTCTATAGCGCCGACATATTCCGCAGCACTTTACATTTCAGAGGGGACTTGTACAAACAATAGACATTACAGCATAACAATAATCACATAGATCATAACAGATACCAAGAGGAATGAGGGCCCTGCTCGCAAGCTTACAATCTATGAGGAAAAAAAAGGTAGACACGAAAGGTGGGTGGTAACAGTTGCCCTGATTGTTTGGACCAGCCATAATGTTAAGTGTGTAACAGTACAGACACAGAGGGCTAATGGATGCATAAAGCATGTGGGAACATGATGCGGGGAACCTGGTTATGGTAAAACTTTTGGCTGAGCCACACAGGGATAGATTATGTTAATGTGTTGAGGCAATAGGCCAGTCTGAATAAATGCGTTTTCAGGGCACGCTTAAAATTGTGGGGATTGGGGACTAATCGTATTGACCTGGGAAGTGCATTCCAAAGAATGGGCGCAGCACGTGTAAAGTCTTGGAGACGGAAGTGGGAGGTTCTGATTATTGAGGATGCTAACCTCAGGTCATCAGCAGAACGGAGAGCGCAGGTAGGGTGGTATACTGAAACAAGGGAGGAGATGTAGGGTGGTGATGAGCCATGGAGAGCTTTGTGGGTGAGGGTAATAAGTTTATACTGAATTCTGGAGTGGATGGGTAGCCAGTGTAATGACTGGCACAAGGTAGAGGCATCGGTGTAACGATTGGTGAGGAATATGATCCTGGCTGCAGCATTCAAGACAGATTGGATAGGGGAGAGTTTGGTAAGAGGGAGACCGATTAGAAGAGTTACAATAGTCGAGACGAGACTGAATAAGAGAAAAAGTAAGAGTTTTTGCAGTTTTCACCTCATCACATCCCCCATTTAGGACCCTGTCAACCAAACAAAAAAGAGGATGTTTTGAGTACATAATGACTTGTTTAGCTGTAAATCAAGGGTCGATCCAGCAAAAACTGTTGTATAACATGATCCAACTTGAAGATCTGCCAATATATTGGTCACTTCCTTCCATCTAGAATTGTAATTTCTAATTAATCGAACTTGTTCGTCTGCTTCTTAGACTTCGCAGTGAGTAAGGTTTGTCTGTCAGTTTTCTTGGCCTGATAGTAAGCCCACTGTATGTTGTCCATCTGATATCCTCTTTGAAGAAACCTGACAGATCATGTACTTCTTCAAACACACAGTCCGGGTCACAGATGCAATGGGCCTTTGTAAACTGTCCGGTACGTATTGCACGAACAACATGTGCCGGATGTCCAGACTTCACATGCAAAAATGCGTTAATGCTCGTTTCCTTGCGGAAGATGTTAGTGTGAAGCGATCCATTGGAATCAGCAGAAATTTCCAGATCCAAAAAACTAATGACCTCCTGATGGATGTGATGTGTGATCTTGATGTTCAAGGTATTTACCTTAAGGTATTCAAGCAATTCGTCCAAATCTTCCCGTGATCCCTGCCAAATGACTAGAACATAATCGATAAACCTCATCCAAGACAAAACCGATCCAGATGAAGTATGATCGAAGTTTTGTATAAATTCATGCTCCCAGAGGCCTAGAAAGAGATTGGCAAAGGATATGGCACAAGCCGCACCCATTGCCATACCCCTTTTCTGCAGGTAATACCGATCCTTGAAGACTAAATATTTATGTGATAATATGTATTCAAGGAGTAACATCAACAATTCCACTAGTGCCCCATCCAAACCCGGTTTGTTAGGTAAAATCTAGATGCCAGAAGACCATGTTTATGTGAAATACACGTGTATAAAGATTCCATGTCACATGTGACTAAGTACATGTCCTTATCCATGTACACACCATCCAATCTTTTCAAAATCTCAGTACTATCCCTCACATATGTGGGAAGTTCCATAACAATAGGTTCTAGATAAAAGTACAAAAATCTGTAAATGGGTTCTGATAAACTTCCATTACACGAAACGATCGGGCGGCTGGGGGGGGATCTTGTAGGTTCTTATGTACCTTGGGAAGTAAATACTGTATATGGTAGATACTGAAGGTTGTTCAACCTTGTAGCCTTCCCATATAGTTTGGGATATAACCTCATTGTCATGAGCCAAATTCAAAATGGAAAAAAGTTCTCTTTGAAAATTAAGGGTCGGATACCCTGGAAGGCGTGAATAACAATCGACATCATTGAGTTGTCTAAAGACATCTTCCTCATATTGTGCCACGGGCCATACCACCACATTTCCCCCCTTATCAGCGGGTTTAAAGACAATATCCTTCAAGCTCCCGCAAAGCCCACCTTTGTCCTGAATTTAAATTATCAAACGGCCTATGGGAGGAAATAGTATATATTTCTTCACAAAGCATCTTAACAAAGATTTCGATGGAAGAGCTGAGAGACAAAGGAGGCAATGTGGTGGATCTTTTCTTAATGTAATCTGGAAACTTTCCCGCTGGCAGTTGTTCAGCCAAGAGGTCCTCTAATGTCTGTAATGCCTCCAGTTCTTCTGTAGAAAAAGAATGGTAATTGGAATGATTGGCATGCAATTTTTAAAGCTAAAGTTTCCTAGCAAGCCAAAAGGTATCTTTGATTGTTGTGAACTGATCAAACTTAGCTGTTGGGCAAAACCCCAAACCTGGTGAGAGAACAGAAAGCTGATCTTGCACACCTATCCCCCCTCTTATTTTGTATATTGTAATTATCTATTACATTTTTAATTTTTTGTTTCCATCTCTATTTTTATGGTGTTATCGTTTATAATGTGTTAATAAAACTGAATATTTTTTAATTATTTGGATTGTTTCTGCCTAATTTTTTTAGCCAGTTTTTGGGGGTCACTAGTGTCCACCTGATGCCCTCCTTGTGTCCCAAGAGAGCAGGGAACCAGGGAGGGACACATGTGGCAATATGGAAGAGTGGTAGGGGTCTGGTAAGTGAGTTGTGTTTTTATTTTGTTTTAACACTGACGTGCTTATTTTTAAAAGGTTTATTAGCAGTTATTGTTCCCGTTAATTAGATGTATTGAAATAGATACCTCTGTTCATGAAATAGATAAATATAACTGAACATGTAGGTGTGAAAAATAAAAGCATTTATAGTTCGCATTATTAGCACACAATTCTCTAGAAAACATGTACAGTAGGTACGTAACAAAATAAAATAATTACTATGGCTTGTTTAATAAAATGTAAGAAATCCTGCCATACTCAGCAGTCACAGACATTACTAATACAAGAGACATGTAAGACACCTAGCTGAACAATACATTCCTTATGCGGGAAGCACTTATACATAGGTAACCGGCTTTTCACAAAGTCTTTGTCTGCCACTGAGGCTTCCTGAGTCTTGAAATTTCTGATGATTCGCAATATGTTTTGAGATCTGTTTAATACCGTGTGCAATGTCACCACGGAAATACAGATATATCCAGGGGTTTACACAGCTGTTTAGATTTCCCAGAAGCATTATAATTGTGAATACAGGACCTAAAAAAAAAAGCATATTAGTTTTTTTTTTATTTAGGGTTATAGTATCCATCACTAATACTTACAATACCTATAATATCCCCTCTTATTAAATCCCCTCCTTTGATTTTTTTCATGTTTTTTTTATATAGCACTTTATACTTAGTCATTGCAATTATTAAAGGGAATCTGTCGCCAGGTTTGTGATTCCATCTAAGAGAAGCATAATGCAGGGACAGAAAACAGATTCCAGCCATGTGTCACTTACTGGGCTGCGTTCTGTCATTTTTATACAATCAGGTATATCTGCTATAGTAAAAAAAAACAGTGATTTTATCAAAATGGCAGGAAGCAGCCCACCAAGTGATACATCACTGGAATCAGGGTATCTGTCCCTAAATTATGGGTCTGTCAGATTACATAGCAAAACCCTGGTGACGGATTCACTTAATACTTAAAAAAGGAAATATGCACTGCTGTCGACAATACAGAACTTTCTTACTAGTGTAAACAAGAACATTTTTCGAGATAGTATATCATTCATTTATCTAGGTCATTAATCAATAATATCTTACCGTCAGGAGCATCAGCCGACCGAGCAGCCCACATCTGAGCGATGAAGAACGGTGTCCAACATGTGACATAAGAGACAACTGTGACTACAGTCATGCTCACATTCTTAATCATGGCTTTTGATAACGCAGTTAACACTACTAAGGCTACTTTCACATGTCAGTTTTTTGCTATTCGGCACGATGCGGCGAAATATGTAAAAGCCGGATCCGGCGCCTGTTACGACCGGATCCGGCTTTTTGCCCGTACACTTCAATTGTTGCCGCATTGCGCCGGATGGTAATGCGGCGCGTCCGGCTTTTGCCGGATCCGGCAAGAATTGCCGGTCCGGCGTCTGGAAAAAACGTTGCATGCAACATTTTTTTCAAACGTCGGACCGGTTTTTCGCACTGCGCATGCTCGGAAGACCTCTGCCAGGAATATATCCGGCAGAAAGAAGGATCCGGTGTCAGCGTTTGCGGCCGGATCCGATAGTCCGGTATTTCACCGAATCCTGCCGGATAAAGAAAACTGATGTCTGAAATTAGCCTAACTCTCTATTACTCCAGTCTGTGATTCATGAACTGGGAACCTCCTGTGTTTTTTCACAAAGACATTCATTTTTATCTCCTAGCAAATTTTTATCTGACATATACTAAGTATTACAACTGGAATAAGAAATATGCTATAGAAATCCAAGTCACATATGCCACTAAGCCCCATGGTTCGATGAAGTGAGCCCAGCATTCAAAGATGCCTGGAACAATCGAAAATGAAAGCCTGGGGAACACTGAGAATGAGAGAGATTGACCAACTGTGCAGATTACAGAGTTCCACAGTGCTGGCTTCTTCTGAAATGTCACCATGGGGGAATATATTGCTTGAAACCTGTCCATGGTCATTACAACGATCATATATGTAGAGGCAAACATTCCAACCAGTTGTAAATACTTAATAATCCGGCAAAGTGGATCAGGTCCAATGAAAGCATCAGTGATGTCCCAAATCAGCTGAGGGAGGACTTGAAAAAATGCCACAACCAAGTCAGCCAGGCATAGGTGAAGCATAAACACATACACCCGAGACAGCTTCTTTCTTCTGTTCCACAAACCAAAATCAAGATGAAATTTCCAATGGTTGCTGCGATGAAAATGATTCCGAGCACAAATATTTCAGCATAAGCCAAATGCTCATCTCTCTTGGACCAGCCGGTTATTTTAGTCCCATTGTTCTTGCTTCATAATGTTCAGTGTGGTCGAGCATTTCCTCTATAGAAGCTAAAATGTTTTTCATGAGGTGAAATTGTTACTGAATTGATTACTGCATGATATTCACTCCAAGTCACTATGACACCATGTCACAGTACTAAGGTAGCAAGCAGGAATCATAGCCACATGGTGGACAGGCCTTGCCATGGAGAATCCTCTGGATCCTGACAATAAGCTCCCTTACTCCCTGGCATCTTCGTCTTTGTTGCTGGAATTTAAAATGAATTTATCTCCAGATTTCACATGTGAAATTGCACATATTATTAAAGAGCTATTTTCAACTTGATAATGTTTTACACTGAAAAGTCTCAGAATGCCTGTGTAAGCTATTATAAATATTTTCCCTACATTTCATGAATCCAACTACAGTCATAGGTGGACTAAAATCATCAGGATTATTCGGAAAGCAAGCCTCATGAGGCCTAAGATATATTTAAACAAATGTATGTGGTCTCTATTGTGAAATCTTTAAAGGGAATCCATCACCAGATTTTTGCTACCTAATGTCATGATCTGCTGAGCTCATGGGATTAGGTCGTTCAGAGGTTAATCTGGACAGCCTCACTCTGAGATTCTGGGAGGCTTTTTATAGCCTCATTGTGGGCTCATTCCTCATCGCTTATACTCAGATCCTTGGCCGAGTGTTTGTGACCCTGGTGTGCTTTGTGACTGTGATACTTTATGCTTGCTTGGTTTTGATCCGGTTCTGTCCCTGTTACGAGTTCTGCCTGTTCCTTTTGTACTGCTCTGCTATTCCCGTGTATGACTCTTTTGACTTGGACCTGACTACTCTCTGACTGTCCCCCTTGTACCGCGTTGCTATCTTTGTGTATGACTCATTGCTTACGTTCTGACTATTCTCTGCTTGCCCCTCCGGTACCGCGCCGCCCTCTCTATGTATGACCCCCCCCCCGATTGTCTGACCTGAGTTTCCCTAGTCTTTACTTCAGGATTCCTGTAGTAGAATCCTACAGTCATCTCCTGCAGCAGGATGCTAAGCCACGCCCCCTGTGGTCACATGATCGTAGGTCCTTGAACACTTTTCTACCTTTAGTGTCGCGGGTCCTGTTCTCAGAACTTTCCCTGCAGTATAGGACTCCGGGCTCTCCCGTAGTCTGGGTGAGTTACCTTGCTCAGCCGCGGCAGTCAGCCAGCGCTGACAGGATTCTGATACCTAATCTGAAAACTGAATAATGTAGGGACACAGACCCTGATTCCAGCTATGTGTCACTGGGCTGCTTAGGGTAGTTTTAATAAAATCACTGTTTTTTAGCAGGAAATTTTCACTAGAAGACTAGTAATCCTGCTGCTATGTAGTCCTCCATATTCTTGAGTTTGGTAGAACTTCACAACTCCACCACCGCTGATTGGCAGCACAGTGTACTGAGACATCTGCCAGTGATATAGACAGGGTTAAACAGAGCTCAGCATTCGGAGAACTTGTAGATTTGCAGCAGATCAAATAGTGATTTTATCAAAACTACAGCAAGCAGCCCAGTAAGTGATAACACTGGAATCAAGGTCTCTTCCTCATGCTGTTTTCAGATAGAGCAGGAAAAACCTGGTGACAGATTCCCTTTAAGGATAAATAAATATTTCCTTTCATATTTTCCCAGGATAACACACCTGGGATAAAGTCAGTGAGATGGAACAATTTGCCTCTAGGATCTGGTTGATCATATAAACAGCATTAGGATGAGTAACAGGCTTTCTGGAAAAACAATAATTCGGCATTTTATGAGACATTAGGAAGCTGTAGAGAATAGGGAATACAAGTTTTCTAACATGCAGGATTGCAAAGTATTACTACAACATTTATGGACTCGAAAAGCGAGGAGCAGGCTTATTAGAGGGAGAAGTCAAACCATGTTATCAGGTGAATATTTTGCTGTATTTCTCTTGAAATGGCCTTAATGGAAATTGTTTGTTTTGTCAGATTTCCCAAAAATCAGTCAAAACAAGAATTGGCTGCAGACACCTTAGGGGGCATGCAGAACGGGGGACATTCTTGGAATGCTGTCCATTGGTGTTGAGCATTCCGATACTGCAAATATCGGGTATCGGCCGGTGTTCGCGGTATCGGAATTCCGATACTGAGTTCCGATACTTTTAGCATATCGAATACTGGAATCGGAAGTTCCCATAATGCTATGAGCCAGTTTGATTTGATTCAGCCAATGAGGAATCCTAAGAAGTGTGGGCACATCCTGTTAGGCATGTAGGCATGTTAACTAATGGCATGGCTGTGATTGGCTGCTGAAATGATGCCATGATGCACTATAAAAGCCGCCGCCATTTTGGGTTCACTCTGCTGTGGATTCAGTTAGGGACAGGACGCTGCTCTTCTGACTCTGAGGGACAGTTAGAGATAGCAATTTTCTATACAGTTCTTTACCCAGGATACTTTAGCAACCCCTGTGTGAAGCTTTCCATTGCCTTGCAGCGCTGTTCACAGCTGTCTGCAAGGTCTGTGTGTGTGAGTGCAGCTCACGCTGTAGTGTGTTCTGCAGCCACCTCTGGTTGTAGGCCGCTCAGCGTGCGTCACTGCCTCATACATTTTTTTTTATTGCTGCTCATTATTACTGATTTCTCCTTTTAGTGTGCATCCATCCGTATCCATCTACATTGGTTGCAAACACTATATAGGAGTAGATAGTGGAGCCTTTCTGCAGCCTTTCAGTGCTAGTGCACAGTTCTCTGCACTGTTCACGGCTGTCTGTAAGGTCTCTGTGTGTGAGTGCAGCTCACGCTGTAGTGTGTTCTGCAGCCACCTTTGGTTGTAGTCCGCTCAGCGTGCATCACTGACTCATATATACTGTAGTCCTTTTTTTGTTTTATTGCTGCTCATTTTTCCTGATTTCTCCTATTAGTGTGCATCCATCCGTATCCATCTACATTGGTTGCAAACACTATATAGGAGTAGATAGCGGAGCCTTTCTGCAGCCTTTCAGAGCTAGTGCACAGTTCTCTGCACTGTTCACGGCTGTCTGTGAGGTCTCTGTGTGTGAGTGCAGCTCACGCTGTAGTGTGTTCTGCAGCCACCTCTGGTTGTAGTCCGCTCAGCGTGCGTCACTGCCTCATACATAGTCCTTTTTGCTGTAGTGCTGCTTATTTTTCCTTAATTTCTCCTATTAGTGTGCTTCCATCCGTATCTAGCTAGATTGGTTGCAAACACTATATAGGAGTAGATAGGGGAGCCTTTTTGCTGGCTTGTGCCCTGCAGCCCCAGACAGATTAATATTAGCCTATTTTTGGAGCCTCATCTATTGCATTGTAGGTTACCTTCCTGCATTGTAATAGCTCCAAAAAGTTTGTGATATTATCGCTTTTACATCTTTGGTCACATCCTTTTTGTTTTTTGAAAAAAAAACACGTAAATAAAGTTCACCAAACACTCCACTTTACAGTTGTGTAGGCCACATTAGCTCATATTAAAGTGTAGTCCACACGCTTTATAAAATTAGTGTTTCTTATACCTGTTAGCAGCTGTTCAGGAATAAGCACACTAAGCCTTTAGTACTTTTCTGCCTATCTTTATCAGTCTAGGCATTGCTCCTACTGGCCAGATTCCTACTCCACACTGATGAGGGGCAATACCCCGAAAGAGCTGTCTGTGGATGGATACCATGTTTTGGCATAGGTGGTTTCCTTCATTGGAGACTGCCCTTCCCGTGGTTGGTCCCTCCCGGGGAAAGACCTGGCTAGTCATTGCTTGCGTTGAGAAACATGTGATGTTGTCTCCGCGGCTTGTGTTTTGCATATATTTACATATTTCCCATAAGGGTGGGGGCATTGCCCTAGAATCACTGCGTTGAGAAACGTGATGGTGTCTCCGCAGTGTTCGATGTTGATCTCCACAAGTTCATTCATCATTTTCACAGTCTTCTACTAGGCATTGCTCCTACTGGCCAGATTCCTACTCCACACTGATGAGGGGCAATACCCCGAAAGAGCTGTCTGTGGATGGATACCATGTTTTGGCATAGGTGGTTTCCTTCATTGGAGACTGCCCTTCCCGTGATTGTTCCCTCCCGGGGAAAGACCTGGCTAGTCATTGCTTGCGTTGAGAAACATGTGATGGTGTCTCCACGGCTTTGGTTTTGCATATATTTACATATTTCCCTTAAGGGTGGGGCATTGCCCTAGAATAACTGCGTTGAGAAACAAATGATGGTGTCTCCACAGTGTTGGATGTTGATCTCCATGAGTTCATTCATCCTCATTTTCACATATTAAAGTGTAGTCCACACACTTTATAAAATTAGTGTTTCTTATACCTGTTAGCAGCTGTTCAGGAATAAGCACACTAAGCCCTTAGTACTTTTCTGCCTATCTTTATCAGTCTACCAAGATGAAGAAGGCAGGGAGTAAGGCACGTGGTCGTGGACGTGGAGTTTCAGCAGGGAGAGGACGTGGAGATTCTGTGCCTGCTGCGGGCACCAGTGACTAAGCATCCCCAAGTTTTAACAGGGAACAGTCCTTTATGCGCAGCTTTGTAGGAGCTCGCCGTACCCCACTGCTGCGGGAGGAACAAATTGAAGCTGTTGTCAGATGGATGGCAGCTAACGCATCGACTTCAATTACTTCCACATCCTCTCAGGTCCAGAGCACTGAAGAGCAACCATCTGTCTCTTCACCCCCTGCCAAATTGCCTAGGCAGTCAGAGAGCCCTGGACAGGAGCCATCTCATTCTCTACTTCTGTTCTCTGAATCTCTTGGCTTGGAAAGAGGGGGCCAGCCAAGTAGCATTCTAGAATGTGAAGAAGAGGGAGTATGCAGTGATGTGCAACAGCTTTGTCTCTCTGAATCTGAAGAGGCGGGTGGGCCAGTGCCTATGGTCAGAACACCTCAGTACGCATCTGATTATGAGACTCAGGTGCCACTTTCTGGTGTGTACTGTGCTGGTGAGACTACCCAGGAGAAGCAGGTGTTTGAAGAGGGTAGTGTAGATGATGAGGTCCTTGACCCATCATGGCGTGAGGAACAGGAAGGTGGTGGGAGCAGCTCTGAGGAAGAGATTCCCCGAACGGCCAAGACAGGAGGGAGAAGGAGGGGTAGACTTGGTTGCCTGTAGCCTCCACTTCAGCACCCATTAGGAGCATTCCTCTTCCAAAACCAAAAACGGGCGCTCCCAGAACTTGCAGTGCGTGGTCCTTTTTTGACACAGTGGCAGATGACATTTGCTTTGTCAAATGCAAGCTGTGTAATCAGAAAGTCAAAAGAGGGAAAAGTGTCAGCAACATCAATACCAAAAATATGTGGAAACATGTGCGGAGTTACACGTGGTGGAGTTACAAAGACACACTGAAGACGTAGGACAACCTACAGCACCACCTACCACCTCTTCAGCTCGTGTTGTAGCCTCTTCCTCCAGCTCACACAGCTGGTTCGGCTTCCTCGCAGGATCACCATGGAAGAACCTCTTGCAGTGTTGTACAGAGACCCAGTATAATTACACCCACAGCACCACGTTCCCTGTCATCCTCACACTCCCAGGCCACTCTACAGCCATCGGTAGCACAGGCATGGGAGAAAAGGTGGCCATACTCGGCAAACCATCCCCGAGCACAGGCTGGCATTGCAAAACTACTGGCCCTTGAAATGCTCTCATTCAGGCTGGTGGAGACTGACACCTTCCGTAACTTCATGGCATTGGCAGTCCCACGATACAATGTGCCCAGCCGCTTTTATTTCAGCAGGCAAGCCGTCCCTGCCTTGCAAAAGCATGTAGAGGGAAAAATTAAACATGCGCTACTAAACGCCGTCAGTAGTAAGGTCCATCTGACCACCGAAGCGTGGACTAGTAACCATGGACAGGGACGATACCTTTCCCTAACTGCCCATTGGGTAAATGTTGTGGAGCCAGGTACAGATCTTGAGAGTGGCGCTGTACGTGTTCTGCCAACTCCAAGGATTGCAGGAATCCAGTCTGTACACATTGACTCCTCCTCATACTCCAGTTCCTCAGAATCAGCGCTGCAGGAGCCGTCATGGTCTACCTCCACATGGACCCGTGAACGCTTACCTGTTACGGCCGATATGAGCACAGCCGTGGCCAAACGTCAACAGGCCGTACTGAAATTAATTTCTTTGGGCAATCGAAGCCACACAGCGCATGAGCTCTGGAATGCCATCAAGCAGGAGAGCGACGTGTGGTTTGTGCCAGCGAATCTCCAGCCAGGCTTGGTAGTGTGTGACAATGGCCGAAATCTGGTGGCAGCTCTGGGCCTAGGCAACCTCACTCACATCCCATGTCTGGCACATGTTCTCAACTTGGTCATGCAGAGTTTTTTGAGGGACTGTCCGGATCTTGATGCACTGCTGCACAAGGTCCGCATAGAGTACGCTCACTTGTGGTGTTCCAGCATGGCAAGATCGTGCATTGCAGTTCTGCAGCACCGATTCCGCCTTCATATGTGACCTACCCACCAGGTGGAATTCAACGTTACATCTGTTGGAGCGGTTGTGTGAGCAGCAGGCAGCAGTAATGGAGTACCAGCTGCATCAGGCGCAAACAAGTGACACTGCACGCCGTTCACATTTCACCACCACTGAGTGGGCCTCTATGAAGGACATCTGCCACGTTTTGAGTGCCTTTGATGATTCCACGTGGATGGCGAGTGCAGATGATGCACTAGTCAGCATGACTGTCCCCCTTATCTGCCTGCTTCAAAAAACACTGCAAGCACTAAGGGAAGAGGTTCTGGAAGAGGTGGAGGATGTGGAGTCACAAATGCCATCTGCTTCTGGACAGTCTGCGCAACGTGGTTCCTCACAAAAGCCTAGGCAGGGGACACTTTGTGAGGAGGATGAGGAGGAGTCTACGGAGGAGGAAGACATCTCTCCAGAGGAGGGAGGTACACAATGCTCTAGTAGTCAGTATGTAGAGCGAGGGTGGGGTGATGCAGAGCAGGCAGAGATGACGACTCAAGCAGGGGACAGCATTTCTTGGCCAGTTGGGAGTCTGCAGCACATGGATGATTTCATGCTGCAGTGCCTGAGAAACGACCGCCGCATCGCCCACATTCTCAACACAGCTGATTATTGGGTGTAGACCCTCCTAGATCCTTGCTACCGGGACAACTTACAAAGCCTCATAACACCGTTGAACCGGGAGCGTAAACTGCAGGAGTACCAAGACACACTGGTGCATTCCATCATGTTCTCCATTCCACCCGAGAGCAGTGCTGCTAGTGCTTTACAAAGCAACTCTGTGCGTCGAGGCAGTGGAGGAAGCTCTGCACAAAGAGGGAGCAGAGGCAGCGCCTCAGCACAAGGCAAGACCAGTATGGCCCAAATGTGGCAAAGCTTTGTGTGCCCGCCACAAACGTCTACACCATCACAGACGGCTCCAGTCAGCTGGAGGCAACGTTTCCGTCAGATGGTGACAGACTACATGTCTTGCCCTGTCAGTGTACTCCCAGACGGCTCTTCCCCCTTCAAGTTTTGGGTCTCTAAGCTGGATACATGGCCAGAGCTTAGCCAGTATGCATTGGAGGTGCTGGCTTGCCCTGCTGCTAGTGTATTATCGGAACGCGTCTTTAGTGCCGCAGGTGGTGTACTAACAGACCGTCGCATGCGACTATCCTCCGATAACGTTGACCGGCTTACTTTTCTGAAAATGAACAAGGCCTGGATCTCGCCGGAATTTGCCAGTCCTCTTCCAGATAAAATAATTGGTTGGCAACAGTATCCAGGTCTCCTGTTGTGTTCATGTTTCTACCACCTAAACTGTAATCCCTGGGCTCCAACACCGCCAGTTGCTGCTCAGAAGTGCCGTCTGCACAGAGAAAAACACTAGCTCCTGTGTTAGTGGGGTTCAGTAACGCCAGCTGCTCCACTGCTGTGTGTCCGGCAATGTCTCCTGCTCCCTCCACATTCACACTACATCAGATATTAAACTTGCTCCAAACAGGCCTCAGCCTACACCCTGATTGCCCCTGGGCTCCAACACTGCCAGTTGCTGCTCAGAAGTGCCGTCTGCACAGTCAACATATGCTCCAGTGTTATTGGGGTTCAGTAATGTCAGCTGATCCCCTGCTGTGTGTCCGGCAATTTCGCCTGCTATGTCCACATTCACACTCCTCCAGATTTTAACCCCTTAAGCCCCAAGGGTGGTTTGCACGTTCATGACCGGGCGAATTTTTACAATTCTGACCACTGTCCCTTTATGAGGTAATAACTCTAAAATGCTTCCATGGATCCCGGTGATTCTGACATTGTTTTCTCGTGACATATTGTACTTCATGGTAGTGGTAAAATTTCATTCATATAACTTGCGTTTATTTGTGAAAAAAAAGGAAATTTGGCGAAAATTTTGAAAATTTCGTAATTTTCCAAATTTGAATTTTTATGCCCTTAAATCACAGAGATACGGCACACAAAAAACTTGATAAGTAACATTTCCCACATGTTTACGTTACATCAGCACAATTTTGGAACCAAAATTTTTTTTTGTTAGGAAGTTATAAGGGTTAAAAATTGACCAGCGATTTCTCATTTTTGCAACACCATTTTATTTTTAGGGACCACATCACATTTGAAGCCACTTTGAGGGGTCTATATGATAGAAAATACCCAAAAGTGACACCATTCTAAAAACTGCACCCCTTAAGGTGCTCAAAACCACATTCAAGAAGTTTATTAACCCTTTAGGTGCGTCACAGGAATTTTTTGAATATTTAAAAAAAATGAACATTTAACATTTTTTCACAAAAAAAATACTTCAGGTTCAATTTTTTTTATTTTACCAAGGGTAACAGAAGAAATTGGACTGCTACAGTTATTGTGCAATTTGTCCTGAGTACGCTGATACCTTATATGTGGGGGGGAACCACTGTTTCGGCGCATGGCAGACCTCAGAAGGGAAGGAGCGCCGTTTGACTTTTTCAATGCAAAATTGGCTAGAATTCAGATCGGACGCCATGTCGCGTTTGGAGAGCCCCGATGTACCTAAACAGTGGAAACTCCCCAAAAGTGACCCCATTTTGGAAACTAGACCCCCCAAGGAACTTATCTAGGTATGTGGTGAGAACTTTGAACCCACAAGGGCTTCACAGAAGTTTATAACGTACAGCGGTACAATTAAAAAATCATATTTTTTCCACAAAAATGATCTTTTCACCCCCAATTTTTATTTTCCCAAGGGTAACAGGACCATAAAAGTTGTTGTGCAATTTGTCCTGAGAACGCTGATACCCCATATGTGGGTGTAAATCACTATTTGGGCGCATGGCAGAGCTCGGAAGGGAAGCAGCGCCAATTGACGTTTTTGGCTGGAATTGAGATCGGACACCATGTCGCGATTGGAAAACCCCTGATGTACCAAAACAGTGGAAAACCCCCACAAATGACACCATTTTGGAAACTAGACCCCCAAGGAACTTATCTAGATGTGTGGTGAGCACTTTGAACCCTCCAGTGCTTCACAGAAGGTTATAACGCCCGGGCGTGAAAATAAAAAAAATCGTATTTTTTCCACAAACATGATCTTTTAGTCACCAATTTTTTATTTTCCCAAGGGTACAAAGAGAAATTGGACCCCAAACGTTGTTGTCCAATTTGTCCTGAGTACGCTGATATCTCATATGTGGGAGAAAACTACTGTATGGCCACACGTCGGGGTTCGGAAGGGAAGTAGTGACGTTTTGGAATGCAGACTTTGATGGAATAGTCTGCGGGTGTCATTTTGCTTTTGGAGAGCCCCTGATGTACCTAAACAGTGGAAACCCCCAAGTGACCCCATTTTGGAAACTAGACCCCCTATGGAACTTATCTAGATGTGTGGTGAGCACTTTGAACCCCCCCAGTGCTTCACAGAAGTTTATAACGACCGGGCGTGAAAATAAAAATATCGTATTTTTTCAACATCATCTTTTAGTCCCCATTTTTTTTTATTTTCCCAAGGGTAACAGGAGAAATTGGACCCCAAAAGTTGTTGTCCAATTTGTCCTCAGTACGCTGACACCCCATATGTGGGAGAAAACTACTGTATGGGCACACGTCGGAGCTCAGAAGGGAAGTAGTGACGTTTTGGAATGCAGACTTTGATGGAATGGTCTGCAGGTGTCATGTTGCTTTTGGAGAGCCCCTAATGTACCTAAACAGTGGAAACCCCCCACAAATGACCCCATTTTGGAAACTAGACCCCCTAAGGAACTTATCTAGATGTGTGGTGCGCACTTTCAACTCCCAAGGGCTTCAGAGAAGTTTATAATGCCCAGGCATGAAAATAAAAAAAACATATTTTTTACACAAACATAATCAATTAGTCTCCAATTTTTTTTATTTTCCCAAGGGTAACAGGAGAAATTGGACCCCAAAAGTTGTTTTCCAATTTGTCCTGAGTACGCTGATACCTCATATGTGGGAGAAAACTACTGTATGGGAACATGTCAGGGCTCGGAAGGGAAGTAGTGACGTTTTGGAATGCAGACTTTGATGGAATGGTCTGCGGGTGTCATGTGCGTTTGGAGAGCCCCTGATGTACCTAAACTATTGAAACTCCCCACAAGTGACCCCATTTTGGAAACTAGACCCCCCACGGAACTTATCTAGATGTGTGGTGAGCACTTTGAACCCCCAAGTGCTTCACAGAAGTTTATAACGCCTGGGCATGAAAATAAAAAAAATCATTTTTTTCCACAATAATGATATTTTTGCCCACAATTTTTTATTTTCCTAAGGGTAACAGGAGAAATTGGACCCCAAAAGTTGTTTTGCAGTTTGTCCTGAGTAGGCTGATACCCCATATGTGTGGGTAAAACACTGTTTTGGTGCATGGCAGAGCATGGAAGGGAAGGAGCACCATTTGACTTTTTCAACGCAGAATTGGCTGGAATTGAGATCAGACGCCATATTGCATTTGAAGAGCCCCTGATGTGCCCAAACAGTGGAAACCCCCCAATTATAACTCCAACCCTAACCCCAACACACCCCTAACCCTAATCTCAGCCCTAGCCCTAACCCTAGCCTTAACCCTAGCCCTAACCCTAACCCTAATGGTAAAATGGAAATAAATACATTTTCTTTTAGTTTTATTATTTTTCCCTAACTAAGGGGGTGATAACGGGGGGTTTGATTTACTATTTCTGGCGGTTTTTATGTTTGGCAGCTGTCGCACGCTAAAAGACACTTTTTATTGTAGAAATAGTTTTTGCATCACCACATATTGAGAGCTATAATTTTTCCGTATTTTGACCCACAGAGTCATGTGAGGTCTTATTTTTTTGCGGGACGAGTTGACGTTTTTATTGGTACAATTTTCGGGCACGTGACTTTTTTGATCGCTTTTTATTCCGATTTTTGGGACGCAGAATGAACAAAAACCAGTGTTTCATGAATTTCTTTTGGGGGGTGCGTTTACACCGTTCCGCGTGCGGTAAAATTAATAAAGCTGTTTTATTCTTTGGGTCAGTACGGTTACAGCGATACCTCATTTAGGTTTTTTTATGTTTTGTCGGTTTTATGCAATGAAAACTATTTTATATAAAAAATAATTATTTTTGCATCGCTTTATTCTGCGAGCTATAACTTTTTTATTTTTTTGCAGATGACGCTGTATGGTGGCTTGTTTTTTGCGGGACAAGCTGACATTTTCAGCGGTACCATGGATATTTATATGCGTCTTTTTGATCGCGCGTTATTGCACTTTATGTTCGGTGGTATGATAATAAATCATTATTTTTTGCTTCGTTTTTTATTTTTATTTGTTAAGAGGTTCGCTAAAGGGGTTAACTAATGGGACAGTTTTATAGGGCGGGTCGTTACGGACGCGGCGATACCAAATATGTGTACTTTTATTGTTTTTTTTTATTTTCAAAAAATGAATTTATTGGGGAATATTTTTTTTTTTTTACTAATTTATTTAGCGATTTTTTAAAATTATTTTTACACTTTTTTTTTTTTTTTAATTTTATTACATTGTCCCAGGTGGGACATCACTGTCCTGTGACAGATCGCTGATCTGTCACATCACAGATCACTGTGACAGATCAGCGATCTGTCACAGGGAGTGCAGCAGACTTCCTCATGCCTGCGCTTTGCAGGCAGTGAAGAGGTCAGCTCCCTGCAGGCCCCCGAAGGTCCTGTCGCCATCTTGGATCCGGGGGCCTGTAGAGAAAAAGCCCCCCGCAGCAGCGCTGCACATTGCGCTGCCGTGGGGGGCTCAGGGAAGCACGGAGGGAGCCCCCTCCCTGCCGATGCTTCCCTTTAACCCCCGGTACACCGCGATCGTGTTTGATCGCGGTGTACAAGGGGTTAACGTGTCGGGGGCGGTCCGTAGCCACTGATCGCTATGACGTACTATCCCGTCCCTGGGGATTAAGTCCCAGGGCACATGGACGGGATAGTATGTCTCATGGCAGAAAGGGGTTAATCTTGCTCCAATTAGGCCTCTGGATACACTCTGTTTCTACTGTAATCCCTGGGCTCCAACACCGCCAGTTGCTGCTCAGAAGTGTCTTTGGCGCAGGTACTGCCTCCTGCCCAGCCTGGTTCCAGCACGACAGCTGTTTCCGGGTAGTGTCAACGTCACTTTGGCACCAATACGTTGTCCTGTCGTGTTGCGGTCGGGTTAGCCGACTCTATGGTGCCTGCAGTTTAGGTGCTTCCTATGTGGGCTGCGGGATCTGACAATAAAGGCTGGTTCCGTAGTGCCAATAGGACAAGCACCCCCTGTAGGACTGTGGGTTTCGGTAACTGCGGCCAGCTCTCAGCCTTGCAGCTTTGTTTTTCATGGGTACCTTCTGCTACTAATCCGGGTTCCAGTACCGTAAGCTGGGTCTCGGCAGTGCCTTTGGCTTAGGTGCCTCCTTCTCTATATTCGAGTTCCAGCAACGTCTGATGGTCCTTGGTAGTGCTTTCTAGCACAGGTACCTCCTGCTTAGTAACCGGCTTCCAGTACCGTCAGCTGGTCCTCGGTATTGCCATTGGCTCGTTCCTTCTGCTGCCCCTCCGGGTTCCAGCACCGTCAGCTGGTCCTCGGTAGTGCCATTGGCTCTTGTTCCTTCTGCTGCCCCTCCGGGTTCCAGCACCGTCAGCTGGTTCTCGGCAGTGCCTTTGGCTTAGATGCCTCCATCTCAGTATCCGAGTTCCAGCAACGTCTGCGGGTCCTTGGTAGTGCTTTCTAGCACAGGTACCTCCTGCTTAGTAACCGGGTTCCAGCACCATCAGCAGGTCCTCGGTAGTGCCATTGTCTCTTGTAGCTTCTGCTACCCCTCTGGTTTCCAGCACCGTCATCTGGTCCTCGGTAGTTCCATTGGCTCTTGTTCCTTCTGCTGCCCCTCCGGGTTCCAGCACCGTCAGCTGGTTATCGGCAGTACCTTTGGCTTAGGTGCCTCCATCTCGGTATCCGAGTTCAGCAACGTCTGCTGGTCATTGGTAGTGCTTTCTAGCACAGGTACCTCCTGCTTAGTAACCGGGTTCCAGTACCGTCAGCTGGTCCTTGGTAGTGCTATTGGCTCTTGTTCCTTCTGCTGTCCCTCCGGATTCCAGCACCGTCAGCTGGTTCTTGGCAGTACGTTTGGCTTAGGTGCCTCCATCTCGGTATCAGAGTTCCAGCAACGTCTGTTGGTCCTTGGTAATGCTTTCTAGCACAGGTACCTCCTGCTTAGTAACCGGGTTCCAGTACCATCAGCTGGTCCTCGGTATTGCCATTGGCTCGTTCCTTCTGCTGCCCCTCCGGGTTCCAGCACCGTCAGCTGGTCCTCGGTAGTGCCATTGGCTCTTGTTCCTTCTGCTGCCCCTCCGGGTTCCAGCACCGTCAGCTGGTTCTCGGCAGTGCCTTTGGCTTAGATGCCTCCATCTCGGAATCCGAGTTCCAGCAACGTCTGCGGGTCCTTGGTAGTGCTTTCTAGCACAGGTACCTCCTGCTTAGTAACCGGGTTCCAGCACCATCAGCAGGTCCTCGGTAGTGCCATTGTCTCTTGTAGCTTCTGCTACCCCTCTGGTTTCCAGCACCGTCATCTGGTCCTCGGTAGTTCCATTGGCTCTTGTTCCTTCTGCTGCCCCTCCGGGTTCCAGCACCGTCAGCTGGTTATCGGCAGTGCCTTTGGCTTAGGTGCCTCCATCTCAGTATCCGAGTTCAGCAACGTCTGCTGGTCGTTGGTAGTGCTTTCTAGCACAGGTACCTCCTGCTTAGTAACCGGGTTCCAGTACCGTCAGCTGGTCCTCGGTAGTGCTATTGGCTCTTGTTCCTTCTGCTGCCCCTCCGGATTCCAGCACCGTCAGCTGGTTCTTGGCAGTACGTTTGGCTTAGGTGCCTCCATCTCGGTATCAGAGTTCCAGCAACGTCTGTTGGTCCTTGGTAATGCTTTCTAGCACAGGTACCTCCTGCTTAGTAACCGGGTTCCAGTACCATCAGCTGGTCCTCGGTAGTGCCATTGGCTCTTGTTCCTTCTGCTGCCCCTCCGGGTTCCAGCACCGTCAGCTGGTTCTCGGCAGTGCGTTTGGCTTAGGTGCCTCCATCTCGGTATCCGAGTTCCAGCAACGTCTGCGGGTCCTTGGTAGTGCTTTCTAGCACAGGTACCTCCTGCTTAGTAACCGGGTTCCAGTACTATCAGCTGGTCCTCGGTAGTGCCATTGGCTCTTGTTCCTTCTGCTGCCCCTCCGGGTTCCAGGACCGTCAGCTAGTCCTCGGTAGTTCTATTGGCTCTTGTTCGTTCTGCTGCCCCTCCGGGTTCCAGCACGCCAGCTGTTTCCGGGAAGTGTCAACGTCACTTTGGCACCAATACATTGTCCTGTCGTGTTGCGGTCAGGTTAGCCGACTCTATGGTGCCTGCAGTATAGGTGCTTCCTTTGTGGGCTGCGGGATCAGGCAATAAAGGCTTGTTCCGTAGTGCCAATAGGACAAGCACCCCCTGTGGGACAGTGGGTTTCTGTAACTGCGGCCGGCTCTCGGCCTTGCAACGTTGTTTTTCAGGGGTACCTTCTGCTACCCATCCGGGTTCCAGTACTGTCACCTGGTTCTCGGCAGTGCCTTTGGCTTAGGTGCCTCCGTCTCGGTGTCCGAGTTCCAGCAACGTCTGCTGGTCCTTGGTAGTGCTTTCTAGCACAGGTACTTCCTGCTTAGTAACCGGGTTCCAGCACCATCAGCTGGTCTTCGGTAGTGCCATTGGCTCTTGTAGCTTCTGCTACCCCTCTGGTTTCCAGCACCGTCAGCTGGTTCTCGGCAGTGTCTTGGCACGGGTGCTCCCTCCTGTCCAGCCTGGTTCCAGCACGCCAGCTGTTTCCGGGAAGTGTCAACGTCACTTTGGCACCAATACATTGTCCTGTCGTGTTGCGGTCGGGTTAGCCGACTCTATGGTGCCTGCAGTTTAGGAGCTTCCTATGTGGGCTGCGGGATCTGGCAATAAAGGCTGGTTCCGTAGTGCCAATAGGACAAGCACCCCCTGTAGGACTGTGGGTTTCGGTAACTGCGGCCGGCTCGCGGCCTTGCAACTTTGTTTTTCATGGGTACCTTCTGCTACCCATCCGGGTTCCAGTACTGTAAGCTGGTTCTCAGCAGTGCTTTTGGCTTAGGTGCCTCCATCTCTGTGTCCGAGTTCCAGCAACATCTGATGGTCCTTGGTAGTGCTTTCTATCACAGGTACCTCCTGCCTAGTAACCGGGTTCCAGCACCGTCAGCTGGTCCTCGGTAGTGCCATTGGCTCTTGTAGCTTCTGCTACCCCTCCGGTTTCCAGCACCGTCAGCTGGTTCTCGGCAGTGTCTTTGGCACGGGTACTCCCTCCTGCCCAGCCTGGCTCCAGCATGCCAGCTGTTTCCGGGAAGTGTCAACGGCAATTTGGCACCAATACTTTGTCCTGTCATGTTGCGGTCGGGTTAGCCGACTCTATGGTGCCTGCAGTTTAGGTGCTTCCTATGTGGGCTGCGGGATCTGGCAATAAAGGCTGGTCCCATAGTGCCAATAGGAAAGCACCCCCTGTAGGACTGTGGGTTTCGGTAACTGCCGCCTGCTCGCGGCCTTGCAACTTTGTTTTTCATGGGTACCTACTGCTACCCATCCGGGTTCCAGTACCATAAGCTGGTTCTCAGCAGTGCCTTTGGCTTAGGTGCCTCCTTCTCGGTATCCGAGTTCCAGCAACATCTGCTGGTCCTTGGTAGTGCTTTCTAGCACAGGTACCTCCTGCTTAGTAACCAGCTTCCAGTACCGTCAGCTGGTGCTCGGTAGTGCCATTGGCTCTCGTTCCTTCTGCTGCCCCTCCGGGTTCCAGCACCGTCATCTGGTCCTCGGTAGTTCCATTGGCTCTTGTTCCTTCTGCTGCCCCTCCGGGTTCCAGCACCGTCAGCTGGTTATCGGCAGTGCCTTTGGCTTAGGTGCCTCCATCTCGGTATCCGAGTTCCAGCAACGTCTGCTGGTCCTTGGTAGTGCTTTCTAGCACAGGTACCTCCTGCTTAGTAACCGGGTTCCAGTGCCGTCAGCTGGTCCTCGGTTGTGCCATTGGCTCTTGTTCCTTCTGCTGCCCCTCCTGGTTCCAGCACCGTCAGCTGGTCCTCGGTAGTTCCATTGGCTCTTGTTCCTTCTGCTGCCCCTCCGGGTTCCAGCACCGTCAGCTGGTTCTCGGCAGTGCCTTTGGCTTAGGTGCCTCCATCTCGGTATCCGAGTTCCAGCAACGTCTGCTGGTCCTTGGTAGTGCTTTCTAGCACAGGTACCTCCTGCTTAGTAACCGGGTTCCAGTACTGTCAGCTGGTCCTCGGTAGTGCCATTGGCTCTTGTTCCTTCTGCTGCCCCTCCGGGTTCCAGCACCGTCAGCTGGTTCTCGGCAGTGCCTTTGGCTTAGGTGCCTCCATCTCGGTATCCGAGTTCCAGCAACATCTGCTGGCCCTTGGTAATGCTTTCTGGCACAGGTACCTCCTGCTTAGTAACCGGGTTCCAGTACCATCAGCTGGTCCTCGGTAGTTCCTTTGGTTCTTGTTCCTTCTGCTACCCATCCGGGTTCCAGTACCGTCAGCTGGTTCTCGGCAGTTCCTCAGCTTTCTTGTTCTTGTACCTTCTGCTACATTTCCAAGTTTAAGCTTTTTGAAATGGTTTTTGGTAATCACTCTGTATCTCCCTGACGATGACCCTGAAGACCACCCCAAAGAAGACCAAAAAGATGACCCTGAAGAAGATGACCAAGAGGACAAAGAACATGAAGACAACCACCAAGATACAGAACATCAAGAGACAGAAGACCAAGAAGCAGAAGAACAAAAAGCAGAACATTAAGCATAAGACTAAAAATCAGAGCAAAAGATATTATCTAAATTATAAGCAGAAGAAGACTAAGCAGTGTATGGGGGTGAGTCCGTTCCTCCTCGTGGTGCCCCTGGAAAATGCCTGCTGCTGCAGGCCAAACTGAATGCGGACAAATCCTGTTGTAAATCTTTTGTGACAGACAGAACGGAAGGTGTAATCTTCAAACTTTTATAGATAACAACTACAGGAATGCCTGTCACAAATAAGAATATGATGTAGAAGAATAGGAAGAAGATGAAGAAGTAGAATATGAAGAAGAATAATAGTTGAATAAGAAGAATATGAAGAATGTAAAAAAAAAGAATAATAGGAAGAAGGTGAAGAAGAAGAAGAAGAAGAAGAAGAAGAAGATGAATAAGGTGAAGAAGAAGTTGATGAAAAAGTAACTGCTGCTGCTGAGGATCATGAAGGAGAAAGTGTGGGAGAGTAAAAAAGAAGGTGAAGAGCATGGAAGTAGTGAAACATACATATCTGACAGAATATAACAAAGGTTAACATAGTCAATATCTTTGTAACGCCGAACGTCTTAAAAAAAAAAAAAAAAAATTCCTGCTATTCCATTTGATTGGGCTAAACCTCTATGCCTTTAATGTCTCCTCCACCTCCCCCAATACATTCTTCATTATTCTTAGTTGTTTTTCTTCATGTAGAATTAATCTACAAGGAAAGAAAGGGTTTATTTTAATTCCGATATTTCTGTCCCAGTGACTTGCATTGGTTTCCTGTATCGGAATCCGCGATATCCGATACTTTTTGGGTATCGGTCCGATCCAATCCGATCCGATATTTCACGATATCGGAAGGTATAGCTCAACACTACTGTCCATACATAATGAGGAGGTGTGCCACTTGAGTAGACATTCCAGTATGAAGATTGTAAGTAACATCGTCTGAGGAAGTGAGTTCACTGATTTGTTTACGAATACAGAAATTCTTGAGGAAGTTCTCCAAGATCTGATTTATTTTCCAGGTTCATCTATTGGATTAAGGATAGAAAGCTGAAGACAAATATAACTCGGCAGGAAATAACTTTTTGAGAGCTCTCCAGAACTTGGTAGTTAATTCTACTTCTAGATACTGTGTATTTAGGAAGCTCTTATATAGGTAGAAATGTTGTTTTTTCAATGCCACTGAAGAGAGACCACTTTAATGGACAGACAGGTATTTTGGAAAACTGCTTAACTACCACCTAGGACGGTGATAGTACTGGTGTTCCAGGATCCATGAATAGTCTGAAATAGGTAGGGTAAAGAGTTAATCTAACATGTCACTGTTCTTTTGGGAAAATTAAGAACATGCTGCTACAAAGTCCTTTACATTTTAAAATAAAGAGGGTCACAAGTAGGTGGCCAAATGAGAGTTTTCTGAGTTACAGAATGGTTTGCCAACTTGGAAGAATGTTCCTTAGAAAGTATCTGTCCCATAAATTGTTGCATATCAAAGATTTTGCTGAGATCATCTTTGAGCAGAGATGATGCTGCAGTAAAAATATGGTCAAAGATTGAGAAAGGTTGTCTGATTATTTATTATAATTGCTTGTATAGGGCCATCATATTGCACAGCTGTTTATAGACATTATATTTTTAGCATCCAGATGGTAATGCACCCACATACTTTGGTAATGCATTCACATTGTATAAATAGAGCACATTTTTATGATTAGCATAAAGGGCATTGAACAAAAGGAATGAAGTTCCCCCCTTTGTAAAAATGTAGACCTCAACACAGTTATCGAGATGGTAAATAACCCATGTTCTAATTCAAGAAAACCTGATTTTACCTCCGGACCTTTCTCCTGGTGCAGATTGTGACGTGAGCCACTCAAAAGAGATAATAGTTTGGAAATGCTTGTGGAATTGCTTTTTACAGTGTCACTGTAGAACAATCATCAGAAACATTAAAGATTTCCCATGACCCACTTCTATTTATCACAGGGCGCTGAACCTGCACATGTGTAATCATATAAGTCTCTATAGGTTATGTGTCAATTTGCAGCTCAGAACTGATAACGGTCTTGATTTTACAGGTGCTGTAGTGGTGTGAGGTTTGATAATGGACCCAGTGGAATACGGAGCAGTCATCAGGTTCCTTTACTTGAAAGGCCGCACACCAAAGGAGACATGCGATGAGATGAAAGAGGTTTATGGTGATGATTCCCCATCATATGATGTAGTGAGGAAATGGCATCGTCAATTCAAATGTGGTCGGACTTCGGTGCAATCAGCTCCAATTCCAGGGCGACCCCACTCTGCTATTGATGAACACACTATTCAGCAATTGGAGGTTGCCATTTTGGAAAATCGCTGAGTAACCATTCGCCATCTAGCCCAAAATGTCAAGATTCATGTGGGGTCTGTGGAAAAAATCATCTAAGACCATCTTTACATGCATAAGGCACTCACTCGCTGGGTTCCCCGGCTGCTCACACCTTTCCAGAAGCAGGAATGAGTCGGAAGCTCTCAGGCTCTATTGACGATGTGCCATGGAAACCAGGAGAACTTTTTCAACAGACTGTTCACACAGGATCAAAGCTGTGTCCATCACTATGATCCTGAGACTAAAGTCCAGTCGATGCAATGGAGGCATCATGATTCACCGACTCCAAAGAGGACACATTCCCCAACCTCGGCAGGTAAGGTCATGCTCAGAGTATTTTGTGACCAGCACGGAGTTGTATTGATGGATTTCCTATCAAAGGGTACCATAATCACTGGGGCATATTATGCTTCACTGCTGCGGAAACTGCGGGAGGCCATCAAAACCAAGAGATGTGACATGCTCACCAAAGGTGTCCGCCTTCTGCAATACAATACACCAGTTCAAAACTCACATGTTACTTAAACGGAAGCATGCACATATGGCTTTGAATTTCTACCGCATCCCCCTTATTCACTTGACCTCGCATCATCGGACTTCCACCTCTTTCCAACAATGAAGTATCTTTTGAAGGACAAGCATTTTCCAGATGATGAACCTCTGATTCCCGAAGTCACAACGTGGCTTTTGGAGCAACCTGTCGACTTCTACAAGCGAGGTGTTTACAGTTGCTTCAAGAGATAGAAGAAGTGTGTGTCCCTAGGTGGCACCTATGTAGGGAATGACTAATAACTGTGCCAAGTTTCATTGCTCTCAGTCCACAGGACGTGGGTCAGGGGAAATCTTTAATGAATGCCCCTCATATGTTCTCAATGAAAGTGGATGTGTTGAGATGAGAACTGAAGAATGATGTTGAAAATAAACAACCACTCAAACATAAAGAAGAACTCAGAAGTCATCACCACTTGTTTGAAGCATGGATAAAACATTACACACCTCTCCATCATAGAAAAATAAATATACTGTATATACTTGTGTATAAGCAGAGTTTTTCAGCACATTTTTTTGTTATTAATCCCCCTCGGCTTATACACGAGTCAATTGTCCCAGAAGGCTGGTGGGGGAGGGGGGAGCGGCGGAGCAGCGGGTCACAGGAGGCAGGAGCCGCAGCTGTAACTGTGCCAGCTGCTAAAGAGAAATGAATATTAATTTCTCTTATAGCGCGCACAGTGACACCCGCAGCCACCGGCTTCCAGAAGACATCCTACTCACCTTCCTGCGCGCCCTTGCTGCTTGTTGGTCCCGGCGCCAGCAGCATTTTCGGTCGAGCGATCACGTGGCCCCGCTCATTAAGGTGATGAACATGTACGCCTCTCCACTCCCATAGGCGTGGAGTGAATATTCATTACATTAATGAGTGGGGCCACGTGATCGCTCGGCAAGAAGAGCTGCTGGCACTGGAACGAGATGCATCAAGGGCGCGTAGGCAAGGTAAGTAGGATGTTTGTTTTTATTAATAGGAAACATTCATACAAGGATAGGGGATAAGGAGCCATACATACCAGGACAGCGATGGGGGAGCCATGCATACAAGGATTGGTAGATAAGGAGCCATGCATACCAGGACAGCGATGGGGGAGCCATGCATACAAGGACATGGACGGGGGAGCCATGCATACCAGGACAGGGATGAGAGGACAATGCATACCGGCTTATACTCGAGTCAATAAACTTACCCAGTTTTTCATGGCAAAATTAGGTGCCTCGGCTTATACTCGTGTCGGCTTATACTTGAGTATATATGAAAAACGAACTCTCCCCACCATGCAGTCTTGAAGTCCAAGAAAAGTAGAGAAAATTACAAAATTTTTATTAAATATTCAAAAAAAACAGGACATAGATAAAAGCGGGAAGCCAAAAGTGGCAGCAACATCAGCACCCATACAAAAGGGCTGGAAGACATGTATTAATAGAGGTGTAACTATACATATGCAAATCAAGCCTGCGCATATGGTGTAAAGCAGGACAAGACCCCTTATATCATAACATGGGTAATATAAAACATAACCCATACATGCCACAAAAACATGTCATAAAGACAGAGTATACAGATAGTACATAAAGTTATATACAGTGCCTTGCAAAAGTATTCGACCCCCTGGAACTTTTCAACCTTTTCCCACATATCATGCTTCAAACATAAAGATACCAAATGTAAACTTTTGGTGAAGAATCAACAACAAGTGGGACACAATTGTAAAGTTGAATGAAATTTATTGGTTATTTTAAATTTTTGTTGAAATTCAAAAATTGAAAAGTGGGGCGTGCAATATTATTCGGCCCCTTTAACTTAATACTTTGTTGCGCCACCTTTTGCTGCGATTACAGCTGCAAGTCACTTAGGGTATGTCTCTATCAGTTTTGTACATCGAGAGACTGAAATTCTTGCCCATTCTTCCTTGGCAAGCTCGAGCTCAGTGAGGTTTGATGGAGATCGTTTGTGAACAGCAGTTTTCAGCTCTTTCCACAGTTTCTTGATTGGATTCAGGTCTGGACTTTGACTTGGCCATTCTAACACCTGGATATGTTTATTTGTGAACCATTCCATTGTAGATTTTTCTTTATGTTTGGGGTCATTGTCTTGTTAGAAGACAAATCTCCGTCCCAGTCTCAGGTCTTTTGCAGACTCCAACAGGTTTTCAAGAATGGTCCTGTATTTGTCTCCATCCATCTTCCCATCAATTTTAACCATCTTCCCTGTCCCTGCTGAAGAAAAGCAGACCAAAACCATGATGCTGCCACCACCATGTTTGACAGTGGGGATAGTGTGTTCAGGGTGATGAGCTGTGTTGTCTTTTCACCACACATATCGTTTGGCATTGTTGCCAAAAAGTTAGATTTAGGTTTCATCTGACCAGAGCACCTTCTTTCACATGTTTGGTGTGTCTCCCAGGTGACACTTTTTATGGATATATTAGAGAAATGGCTTTCTTCTTGCCACTCTTCCATAAAGGCCAGATTTGTGCAGTGTACGACTGATTGTTGTCCTATGGACCGACTGTCCCACCTCAGCTGTAGATCTCTGCAGTTCATCCAGAGTGATCATGGGCCTCTTGGCTGCATCTCTGATCAGTCTTCTCCTTGTTTGAGATGAAAGTTTAGAGGGACGGCCGAGTCTTGGTAGATTTGCAGTGGTATGATACTCCTTCCATTTCAATATGATGGCTTGCACTGTACTCCTTGGGATGTTTAAAGTTTTGGAAATCATTTCGTATCCAAATCCAGCTTTAAACTTCTCCACAACAGTATCACGGACCTGCCTGTTGTGTTCCTTGGTTTTCTTGATGCTCTCTGTGCTTCAAACAGAACCCTGAGACTATCACAAAGCAGGTGCATTTATACAGAGACTTGATTACACACAGGTGGATTATACTTATCATCCTTAGTCATTTAGGACAACATTGGATCATTCAGAGATCCACAATGAACTTCTGGAGTGAGTTTGCTGCACTGAAAGTAAAGGGCCCGACTAATATTGCACACCTCACTTTTCAGTTTTTGACTTTCCACAAAAATTTAAAATAACCATTAAATTTCGTTCAACTTCACAACTGTGTTCCACTTGTTGATTCTTCACCAAAAATTTACATTTGGTATCTTTATGTTTGAAGCATGATATGTGGGAAAAGTTTGAAAAGTTCCGGGGGGCCGAACACTTTCGCAAGGCACTGTACCTTGCAGGGTGCAGCAGCGGGGTCACGCGTGGTCCACCAGCCACCCCGACGCGCGTTTCAGAGAAATTACTCCTTCCTCAGGGGGTGTCTTTATGACATGTTTTTGTGGCATGTATGGGTTATGTTTTATATTACCCATGTTATGATATAAGGGGTCTTGTCCTGCTTTACACCATATGCGCAGGCTTGATTTGCATATGTATAGTTACACCTCTATTAATACGTGTCTCCCAGCCCTTTTGTATGGGTGCTGATGTTGCTGCCACTTTTGGCTTCCCGCTTTTATCTCTGTCCTGGTTTTTTTGAATATTTAATGAAGATTTTGTAATTTTCTCTACTTTTCTTGGACTTCATGACTGCGTGGTGCGGAGGGTTCGTTTTTTCTTGTGTTTGAATTTGCAGTTGGTCCTAATTATTCCATATGTATACCATTAGTGATATATATTGCTTACCTATTTAACGAATTTTTATCACTCAATGGATATACCATGCTTGTCTTCCATTTGTGTCGAGTATACAGTACAGACCAAAAGTTTGGACACACCTTCTCATTCAAAGAGTTTTCTTTATTTTCATGACTAACAAAAAAGTGTGAAACAACTGAAAATACTGTATGTCTTATATTCTAAGTTCTTCAAAGTAGCCATCTTTTGCTTTGATTAGTGCTTTGCACACTCTTGGCATTCTCTTGATGAGCTTCAAGAGGTAGTCACCGGAAATGGTCTACCAACAGTCTTGAAGGAGTTCCCAGAGATGCTTAGCACTTGTTGGCCCTTTTACCTTCACTCTGCGGTCCAGCTCACCCCAAAACATATCGATTGGGTTCAGGTCTGGTGACTGTGGAGGCCAGGTCATCTGGCCGTAGCACCCCATCACTCTCCTTCTTGGTCAAATAGCCCTTACACAGCCTGGAGGTGTGTTTGGGGTCATTGTCCTGTTGAAAAATAAATGATGGTCCAACTAAACGCAAACCAGATGGAATAACATGCCGCTGCAAGATGCTGTGGTAGCCATGCTGGTTCAGTATGCCTTCAATTTTGAATAAATCCTCAACAGCGTCACCAGCAAAGTACCCCCACACCATCACACCTCCTCCTCCATGCTTCACGGTGGGAACCAGGCATGTAGAGTCCATCCGTTCACCTTTTCTGCGTCGCACAAAGATCTCAAAGATCTCAAATTTGGACTCATCAGACCAAAGCACAGATTTTCACTGGTCTAATGTCCATTCCTTGTGTTCTTTAGCCCAAACAAGTCTCTTCTGCTTGTTGCCTGTCCTTAGCAGTGGTTTCCTAGCAACTATTTTACCTTGAAGGCCTGCTGCACAAAGTCTCCTCTTAACAGTTGTTGTAGAGATGTGTCTGCTGCTAGAACTCTGTGTGGCATTGACCTGGTCTCTAGTCTGAGCTGCTGTTAACCTGCGATTTCTGAGGCTGGCGACTCAGATGAACTTATCCTCCGCAGCAGCGCTTGATGATTTTTTGCCACTGCACTTGGGGACACTTTCAAAGTTTTCCCAATTTTTCGGACTGACTGACCTTCATTTCTTAAAGTAATGATGGCCACTCGTTTTTCTTTACTTAGGCCGGTTTCACATTAGCGCTTTTTAAGCGCACGCACGGCCGGGGGTAGCTCCGCCCCTGAGCCGGCTCTCTGCCCGGCGTGCCCGCCCCTTGCTTGTAGCGCCGCCTACTAGCGGACAGCGGCGCCTGCGATCGGCGCACCCTATCTTTAGCATAGGGTGCGCAGATCGTGCGCAGGCCGTGCGCTAGTTGCGCTTTGACCTGCGCTGCGCACTTTTGACGGTGCGCCGTGCGCGCCAAAATCAAACTTTTCGGATTTTGGCGCGCACGGCGCACCGTCAAAAGTGCGCAGCGCAGGTCAAAGCGCAACTAGCGCACGGCCTGCGCACGATCTGCGCACCCTATGCTAAAGATAGGGTGCGCCGATCGCAGGCGCCGCTGTCCGCTAGTAGGCGGCGCTACAAGCAAGGGGCGGGCACGCCGGGCAGAGAGCCGGCTCGGGGGCGGAGCTACCCCCGGCCGTGCGTGCGCTTAAAAAGCGCTAATGTGAAACCGGCCTTAGATGCTTTTTTCTTGACATAATACAAATTCTAACAGTCTATTCAGTAGGACTATCAGCTGTGTATCCACCAGACTTCTGCAAAACACAACTGATGGTCCCAAAACCATTTATAAGGCAAGAAATCCCACTTATTAAACATGACAGGGCACACCTGTGAAGTGAAAACCATTTACGCTGACTACCTCTTGAAGCTCATCAAGAGAATGCTAAGAGTGTGCAAAGCAGTAATCAAAGCAAAAGGTGGCTACTTTGAAGAACCTAGAATATAAGACATACAGTATTTTCATTTGTTTCACACTTTTTTGTTAATTATATAATTCCACATGTGTTAATTCATAGTTTTGATGCCTTCAGAGTGAATCTACAATTTTCATAGTCATGAAAATAAAGAAAACTCTTTGAATGAGAAGGTGTGTCCAAACTTTTGGTCTGTACTGTATATGGTAATATCTACCATATCCCAGACAGAGGTAACAATAGTAGTCACAATGTAATGTTATTCCCTAATTTGAACATTAGTTAAGAGCCATTAATGGGCCAATCACATTAAAGCAAGAGGACAAGTTTGTTTTGTTTCAACTGGTTGTTTTAGGCCTCTTTCACACATCCGGTTTGTGCCGTCAGGCACAATCCGGCATGTGTTTAAAAAAACGGATCCGTTTTTTTTTACCGCCGGATGCGTTTTTTTGTCATTGAGAAGCACATGCGCCGGATCGCGCCGCATGTGCTTCCGTTTGTTCCGGTTTTTACCGGATCCGGCTGAATTCCTCTGTCCGGCGGCCGGACAGGACGGGTGCTGCAGCGTTTTTTTGTCCGGCGAAAAAAGCCGGACATGGCCGGATGCGGCCCTCCCGGCTCTGCGGGACAATGTTACGCTATGGCACATTCCGGCCGCCGGATCAGGCTTCTACCTGATCCGGCCACCGCATGCACGGTTTTACCCTGTGCGCATGCCCGGATATCGCTCTCTCTCTTTCATACCCCGTTCTCTCTCTCTCTCTTTCATACCCCGTTCTCTCTCTCTCTCTTTCATACCCCGTTCTCTCTCTCTCTCTTTCATACCCCGTTCTCTCTCTCTCTCTTTCATACCCCGTTCTCTCTCTCTCTCTTTCATACCCCGTTCTCTCTTTTTCATACCGTTCACTGGCTCGTGGATCCTTTTCTTCCCCGGCGACTCCGCAACATAGCTGTGTCAGGCGCCGTAAGATGCGCCGCATATACTTCCGGTCCCTCCATTCACGGCTGGATCCGGCACTCCATCTTTTTGCCGCACGGAGCCGGAATGCCACCGACGGACGTGTGAAAGTAGCCTTAAAGTGACAGGTACTTTATCAGAGCGACAATGATGATCCTCTATATACAGTTTTCATCTTCATAAATCTAAGCATCTTTGTAAAAATAGAAGTGATTTTGTGGAAACAAACACATTTGCAAATACCGTGAAAAGTAAGCAATGCACAAATTATTATCTAAGTCCCAAGAAAATGTACTTGCACTCGCCTTTAACAAGAAATTGGGTTTAGGCAGTGTATCCATGACAACACCCCTCTTAAAGATAAGGTGGGCAATTACATGAAAGTAAAATGATGAAATGAGCTGCCTTTCTTATTGTCTGCCGTGTGCAAGAACATTGAAGTATTTTCTGAGAAATTCATTATGTTTTCTACAACTAATGTGAAAGTGCATCATTCTGTAAATTATACACAGCACTAAACCATTTTCAGTCCTGCTGCAATTTGTGTTGCTAAGATCTGTCCTCGTCTCTTCTCCAAATCGCACCTCACAACCTGTGCACTCGACCCCATCCCAACCCACCTCCTCTCCAACCTCACCACCACACTTATCCCATCCCTAACCCACCTCTTCAACCTATCACTAACGTCCAGTACCCTCCCTTCTGCTTTCAAACATGCCGCAATCACGCCTATCCTTAAAAAGCCAACCCTCGACCCAACCGCTATGTCCAGCTATCATCCAATATCGTTGCTCCCATTCGCTTCCAAACTCCTGGAACAGCACGTCCACACTGAACTTTCCTCCCACCTCTCATCTAACTTGCTCTTTGGCAATCTACAATCTGGTTTCCGCCCCCATCACTCCACTGAGATAGCCCTGACCAAAATTACTAACGACCTACTTACAGCCAAATCAAATAGACAATACTCTATACTCCTGCTTCTAGACCTGTCCTCTGCATTCGACACAGTTGACCACTGCCTCCTACTAGAGATCCTCTCCTCCTTCGGCATCAAAGGCCTCGCCCTATCCTGGATCTCCTCATACCTTTCCAACCGCACATTCAGCGTCTCCCACATCCACACCACCTCCTCATCCCACCCTCTCTCTGTTGGAGTCTCCCAAGGCTCTGTTTTAGGACCCCTACTCTTCTCAATCTATACACTTGGTCTGGGGCAACTCATAAAGTCCCACGGATTCCAGTACCACCTTTATGCTGATGACACTCAGATCTACCTCTCTGGCCCAGACGTCACCTCTCTGCTGCCAGAATCCCAGAGTGTCTATCAGCCATATCCTCCTTCTTCTCCTCTTGCTTCCTCAAGCTCAATGTGGACAAATCTGAACTCATCATCTTTCCTCCATCTCACAGATCTTCCTTACCCGACCTAGCTATAACAATTAATGACATCACGCTTTCACCAGTACCGGAAGTCCGCTGCCTCGGAGTTACCTTTGATTCTGCCCTGTCCTTCAAACCGCACATCCAAGCTCTTTCTACTTTCTGTCGCCTCCAGCTCAAAAATATTTCCAGAATCTGTCCTTTCCTCAACCCTCAATCTACTAAAATGTTTGTGCATGCCCTCATCATCTCCCGCCTCGACTACTGCAACATCCTTTTCTGTGGTCTCCCTGCTAACACCTTCGCACCTCTCCAGTCCATCCTTAACTCTGCTGCCCGACTAATTCATCTCTCTCCTCGCTACTCCTCTGCTTCTCCCCTCTGCAAATCTCTTCACTGGCTCCCATTCCCTCAGCGTATCCAGTTCAAATTACTAATACTGACCTACAAGGCCATCTATAACCTGTCTCCCCCATATGTCTCTGAACTAATCTCCCGATACCTTCCCTCAAGTAATCTGCAGTCCTCCCAAGACCTCCTTCTCTCCTCCACACTTATTCGCTCCTCACCCAACCGCCTCCAAGACTTCTCCCGAACTGCCCCTATTCTCTGGAATTCTTTGTCCCAACAAGTCCGACGATCAACCACATTTGGATTCTTCAGACGGAACCTGAAAACCCACCTCTTCAAGAAAGCCTACAATGACCCCGCTACCTCCTTCTCTCTCACCACTACCGGTGATATCACCTCAACCAACACCGGAACTGCTGTAACCCACTAACCTACTGTCTCCTTCCCCACCATCCTGTAGCATGTAAGCCCGAAAGGGCAGGGTCCTCTCTCCCCTCTGTATCAGTCTGTCAGTGTTAGTTTGTTTACTGTAAGTGATATCTGTAATTTGTATGTAACCCTTTCTCATGTACAGCACCATGGAATCAATGGTGCTATATAAATAAATAATAATAATCTTAAACCAGACCATCAACTGCCATAAGATAAGAATTATCAGATAATGCTTACAGCCTGAATGTCAAGATACAATCCGTGCTGGTACAGAGAATGTCAATCAGGCCATGACGAGCACTAGACAGTGCATTAGATATGGCAACTTCTGTCATCAAGAAAAGCATTTCTATACAAGCAATTTATGGTGGAGTGAAGTCATTCTTCTAAATATTGCCCAACTAGTTAATCTCAATAATGAAGGCCGGCTCAGATGTAATAAGCAGGTGCTGGGATGCAGTAACACAAATGCTGCAGAGCAGAGATTAACTATATTTAATTATCCAACAGTAATAAACTCCTCGCAGGGAGATAGCAGGGGAAATGGGGTACAAAACTAAACTGAATAATGGTTGTTAAACCAGACAGTCTTTTGATAACCGTTCACTTATTGTGGATCCGCAGCCCGTCACTCTATGAAGGTCCCGTGGGTAGTAGAATGCTGAAGGCGGTCGGTGCAGCGTCTTCGAGCATCCTCGACCCAACACACGGTCCTGCTACTGGTGGCAGGAGGTCTCCAGTTTTGCCCACTGAGCCCCTAGTCCATGTAACTGCGGAGCAATAGGATCAAGCTCTCCGCAAGGTTCCACTTGGCGTCTGTCTCTGGGTAGCAACTGTCACCCGAATGGCTGCGCTGCAATGCTCTGCCAGGCATGCACCTCCCTGGATGTCAGTCAACACCCGGACACGATGCTCTGTCTCTCACACACTCCCCTGCGGACCCGCCGGTATGAGTGAGTCTCACACGCTGCTGCCCTGTCTCTGCATGCTGCTGCCCTGTCTCTGCATGCTGCTGCCCTGTCTCTGCATGCTGCAGCCTATCACTCCCCTCACTGCAGCTGCGATCCGCACCTGCTCAGCATTCTGATGGGAATCTCCCCTCCGTCCTCGCGCAGCCCCTTTTAGCTTACTGATCCTGGCCATGCCCCCTTCACCCCAGTTACTGGTTGACTCTGGCTGTAATTGCATTCCCTCCAGCAACAGGAGGTGCTGTCCCAACAGTTCCGGACCCAGCACTTCAGCAGCCCAGTCCTCCCTTCTACACAGTTACTTGATAAATACGGCCTGAACACTAACACCATTAGTTGACCTGACAAAAATTTGGAATAGATTTAACATAGAATGAATATGCAAACTGGATGGATAATGGTCAGGATGATGTTAGTGACACATAACATCAGTGATGTTACAGTACAAGAATAATGCACAAAGTGATGTCACAGTGCAGCAGTAACGACGGTAATGATATCATAGCACGGAATACATACACTCCTTGACAGAAGATATGTCGCTTATCCATGTTATGTAAATAAAAACTTATAACCTGATGTTAAATTCATCCATTGGTTGTATAAATTATTCTTTTGAAAGCTGAAACCCTCCGAAATTTGGTTTAGGTTAAGAAAATAAATTGCCATCAATGCAGAAATATTGATAATTTAATGGACACAGAATGGTCAGATTTTGGCAAGACAAAAGTTTTGTCGCCTGGTCATATAATGCACCCAACCCTAGTTTACATCCTCACCTGTGCTCAGTAAATGATAGGTTAATTAGTGGGTGTGTATAAAAAGAAACCCTGCACCCCAGACCTTCACTTGAGCTGCAACTTGAGCTCTGACAACATGTCAAAAATCCACCCTGCGACCAAAGCCTGGATTATCAAGAGGCTGAAGACCAGATCCACTGCAGAGGTCGCTGGCACCTTTAATGTGTCTCAGCATCAAGTACAAAGAATTAAAAAAAGATTTGAAGAGACTGGAGATGTGTTTGACAAGCCCAGGTCCGGCAGACCCCGCAAGACAACTGCTCAGGAGGAACGTTTGTTGGTTAGAAAATCCAAAGCAAGCCCCTCTTCCACTGCAGCAGAGCTCCAACAGGCTTGGTCACTTCAAGTCCCTTTGTCAACCAGAACAGTTTGTAGGATTCTGTCTCGAAATGGCCTCCATGGTGGATTCAGTGCCCAGAAGCCAGCACTAAACAAAAGGCAAATAAAAAACCGTGTGGCATTTGCAAAGTCCCACAGCCTGCTAAACAGATGAACGCTGGAAAAGTGGCAGAAGGTGGATTTCTCTGATGAATCTTCAGTAGAATTACACCATAGCTGCCGCAAGTACTGCAGGAGACCTACTGGAGCCCGTATGGATCCAAAATGCACCCAGAAAACAGTTAAATTTGGTGGTGGAAAGATCATGGTCTGGAGTTACATTCAGTATGGGGGTGTGAGAAAAATTTGTAAGGTGGAAGGCAATATCAGTAGCCTAAAATATCAAGAAGTATTAGCTACCTCTTAAATTCCAAATCATAAAAGGGGTTAAATTCTGCAGCAGGATTGTGCTCCATCTCATACATCCATCTCTACAGCAAAGTTCCTCCAGGCAAAAAAGATCAAGGTGCTCAAGGACTGGCCAGCCCAGTGTTAGGCATCGGATTTCTGCGTTTACTTTGCAGGGATCCAGACCCTCACATTCTGCAGTCTCCTGCTGTTTATCTACTGCAGAGGAGATTGCAGAGGAGATTGCCTTGCAGCAAATCTCTCCTGAGGCTAAGTCCTTCTGTCCTCCTACTTAGCATGCTCATGGGACGATCTCCCATTGGAGATCGGGAGTCATGTGCTCAGGTCCTGCTCCAGATCTCATTGGTCCATCTCAGAGATCTGGAAGCTTGCAGAAGGTCCCGGCTGCTATAAAAGGCGCGCATGGCTGTTCCGCCATGCGCTAGTATAGTCTTACTTGCTGCTGTGTGTATGAGGACGGATGTATGATTCTGGTGAATGACTTATTAATAAACCCCTTCCCTCTGATATTACGTATGTGATTAGGGATTGAGTTAGAATCAGCGCCAGCGCTCCTCTGCTGCAACATCCATAGCTGCTAGCGTCCGACACTGCGCTTGCGTCTTAGCTTTGTCATTTAGCGGCAGTGTCCACGCCGCACTGCAGTAGTAGCCCTCCTTAGCGTCCGCAGCTGCGACGCCGCACACACGGAAGGTCTAGACGGACGTAGTGCCGCCGTCTTGGGCTACCCCTGTGACCTGATACCGTGTGTGTATTTATACTGAGTACTGTGACCGCAACAGGCTCAGTCTTTCGTATTTGTATTTATTTGGCATTCCTGTGACTTAACAGAGATTGCTCTGTGCACCTGGGTGACGTTTAACCCTGTGCGCATTACCGCCATATTGCTCCTGCCACCACTTAGCAGTGATTATATCACCTACTGCACGGTGGACCCCGAGCGGCGACCGCACTTTATTATTTATTTTTATTTTGTGCGTTCCGCCGTTCCTAACACCCAGTCACCAGACATGAACATCATTGAGCATGTTTGGGGTAGGATGAAAGAGGAAGCTTGGAAGACAAAACCAAAGAATCTAGATGAGCTCTGAGAGGCATGTAAGACTGCATTCTTTGCTATTCCTGATGACTTCATTAATAAATTGTATGAATCATTGTTGAACCGCATGGATGCAGTCCTTCAAGCTCATGGAAGTCACACAAAATATTAATATGACTCTAATAGCACCACAACTTCATTCACCAATGTTATGCAACATATACAGTGGGGAAAAAAAGTATTTAGTCAGTCAGCAATAGTGCAAGTTCCACCACTTAAAAAGATGAGAGGCGTCTGTAATTTACATCATAGGTAGACCTCAACTATGGGAGACAAACTGAGAAAAAAAATCCGGAAAATCACATTGTCTGTTTTTTTTTCATTTTATTTGCATATTATGGTGGAAAATAAGTATTTGGTCAGAAACAAGCAATCAAGATTTCTGGCTCTCACAGACCTGTAACTTCTTCTTTAAGAGTCTCCTCTTTCCTCCACTCATTACCTGTAGTAATGGCACCTGTTTAAACTTGTTATCAGTATAAAAAGACACCTGTGCACACCCTCAAACAGTCTGACTCCAAACTCCACTATGGTGAAGACCAAAGAGCTGTCAAAGGACACCAGAAACAAAATTGTAGCCCTGCACCAGGCTGGGAAGACTGAATCTGCAATAGCCAACCAGCTTGGAGTGAAGAAATCAACTGTGGGAGCAATAATTAGAAAATGGAAGACATACAAGACCACTGATAATCTCCCTCGATCTGGTGCTCCACGCAAAATCCCACCCCGTGGGGTCAGAATGATCACAAGAACAGTGAGCAAAAATCCCAGAACCACGCGGGGGGACCTAGTGAATGAACTGCAGAGAGCTGGGACCAATGTAACAAGGCCTACCATAAGTAACACACTACGCCACCATGGACTCAGATCCTGCAGTGCCAGACGTGTCCCACTGCTTAAGCCTGTACATGTCCGGGCCCGTCTGAAGTTTGCTAGAGAGCATTTGGATGATCCATAGGAGTTTTGGGAGAATGTCCTATGGTCTGATGAAACCAAACTGGAACTGTTTGGTAGAAACACAACTTGTCGTGTTTGGAGGAAAAAGAATACTGAGTTGCATCCATCAAACACCATACCTACTGTAAACCATGGTGGTGGAAACATCATGCTTTGGGGCTGTTTCTCTGCAAAGGGGCCAGGATGACTGATTCGGGTACATGAAAGAATGAATGGGGCCATGTATCGTGAGATTTTGAGTGCAAACCTCCTTCCATCAGCAAGGGCATTGAAGATGACACGTGGCTGGGTCTTTCAACATGACAATGATCCAAAGCACACCGCCAGGGCAACGAAGGAGTGGCTTCGTAAGAAGCATTTCAAGGTCATGGAGTGGCCTTACCAGTCTCCAGATCTCAACCCTATAGAAAACCTTTGGAGGGAGTTGAAAGTCCGTGTTGCCAAGCGAAAAGCCAAAAACATCACTGCTCTAGAGGAGATCTGCATGGAGGAATGGGCCAACATACCAACAACAGTGTGTGGCAACCTTGTGAAGACTTACAGAAAACGTTTGACCTCTGTCATTGCCAACAAAGGATATATCACAAAGTATTGAGATGAAATTTTGTTTCTGACCAAATACTTATTTTCCACCATAATATGCAAATAAAATGAAAAAAAAACAGACAATGTGATTTTCTGGATTTTTTTTTCTCAGTTTGTCTCCCATAGTTGAGGTCTACCTATGATGTAAATTACAGACGCCTCTCATCTTTTTAAGTGGTGGAACTTGCACTATTGCTGACTGACTAAATACTTTTTTTCCCCACTGTAATTGTATTTTAAGTTAATTATTTGTTTGAATATCACATTACTTTCTGTGGCCGACAAAACTTTTTTCTTGCCAAAATCTGACCATTCTGTGTCCATTAAATGATCAATATTTCTGCATTGATGCCAATTTATTTTCTGAACCTAAACCACATTTCGGAGGGTTTCAGCTTTCAAAATAATAATTCACACTACCAATGGATGAATTTAACGTCAGGTTATAAGCTTTTATTTACATAACATGGATAAGCGACAGAACTTCTGTCAGGGAGTGTACACAAAATGAAGGTGGAATAAAAGAATTCTTTTTCTGCTATGACAAAGGGCAGATAAATTGCACATAATATTTCACTGGTTAAAGCATGGTAATAATTAACAAGCAATATTTAATTGCCTTGCAAAAGTATTTGCTTTAATTGCTGCTGTTTATTTGCTGCCACCTACTGGTATAGATATGCATATCTGCATTCTCTAAGACTTAATTGACGGTATTCCCATCTCAAAGATCTCAATATGTACCAGGCATAACATTAAGGCTATGTCTCCACGTAAGGCCTCTTTCACACTTCCGTTTTTACTTGTCAGTTAAAATCCGCCAAAATAGCGGAAAGCGGATCCGTTTGTAACTGATGCAAACGGATGCCACCGGACCGTTTTTTTGACGGATCCGTTGAATGCAGAATCTTAAAGGAATCACAGTCCGGGAAGGAGAGAGAGAGAGAATTTTTTTCGTCCGCCAGAAAGGATTTCAGGGTTAATTTTTTTGGCTGACTTCTATTCTCCGGGCATGCGCACTGTAAAATGCAGATCCTACAACAAAACAAACGTTGCAAGGTCCGTCCAGGCATGCCGGCGGACAGAAAAAATATTGGCAATCCGCAAAAAAACGGATCCAACGGATGGCCATCCGTCAAGATCCGCCAGTAATGCAACTCAATGGGGAAAAAACGGATCCACCAAAAAAATGGCGGATCCGTTTTTTTCAAAAACTGGCGGATTTTGACTGATGGTCAAAAACGGAAGTGTGAAAGAGGCCTAAGCAGAATTTTCCTGAGCAAAACTGGACTCCTTCGCAGGAAATCCGCATTTTTTTTCACGTCTTTTTGCTAGTTTTTTGTGCGGATTTTTTGCGTTTTTTTTCCGGAGCATCCCAATACAATGAACATAGTGGCAAATCCGCATATTTTCCGCAAAATTAATGAACATGCTGCATTTTTTCAGCGATGCGTTTTTTATGCGGAAAAAAATTCAGCATGGGCACAAAAATTGCGGAATGCATTCTAAAAATGGAATGCTTAATGTATGTGTTTTTTAAGCGATTTTGCAAGGAAAAATGCTAAAAAAAACCACAAAAAATCCTGAATGTGGGCACGCAGCCTAATAATATTAGTAATTTCCTCCAATTAGATATTCTGTATAGGTTTTTTTTAGTTGTATTGCTTACTCCATGTGCAGAGTATCGCAGTCACACATGTATCCATGGTTACGGCCACTATTGCGCTCCTGCTCGTGCTTGAGCAGTTAGTATGGTATTCATCATTATCACTGGCTGGATTGTATGCACACTAACTACATAGCTGTACTTTCTGGAAGCTCTATATGAGGAGAGCTTCCATGCAGTCAGTGTGCATAGAACTCGGCCATTGATATAATGTGCAGTGCAGGGGTGAGGTGGCCGGGCAGGGAGCTACTGCGCAGGCTTTAACTATGCACGCTACCAAGAACCCAGCCAGTGATGATCATAAACTCCTTATACATGCCCTACAGCAGTTCTATAATGCAGGAGTGAGATGGCCGGGCAAGGCGCTACTGCATAGGCTCTATCCATGTGCGGTACCGAGAAACCGGCCAGTGATAATGTATAATGTGCAGTGCAGGAGTGAGGTGGCTGTGCAGGGAGCTACTGCGCATCTAAGGCCGGGGTCAGACATGCAAGAAACTCGCACGAGTCTCGCATCTCAATACCCGGCACTGCCGCCAACACTCAGAGGGGAGCGCTCAGCTGCATAGAAAGACAGGCCTCTTTCCACCGTCTGAGAAAGAATGATGGGGACAGAACAATCACTAATGGATCACTAACAGATCACCATACAGTATCATGTTATCAGCAGCACATCTACAGTTTACACTTCTCCATATAATATAATGTGCCCCATAGTCCTCCATATAGTATAATACACTCCCCATAGTCCTCCATATAGTATAATACACTCCTCATAGCCCTCCATATATTAAAATACACTCAGTCCTCCATATAGTATAAAACATGAATGTATGCAGATGCGTCGTTTTGACGCTACGTCAAACTTAACATGTTGCATTTTGTTGCGGGCGCTGCTGCGTCAAAACGACGCATACAGACGCATCCGCATGGCCTGCATACCCAATGTTAAAGATAGGTACACAGGCCGCATGCAGACGTAGGCGGAGCTGAACGGAGGAGGTGCAACAGTGCGTGGAGCTTCACGGAGGAACTACGCAGCCCTCCGCAGCTTTGACATCTGCCAATCTGAACCTAGCCTAAGACATTAGATTGCTGATATCAAGGTATCATATTATCCAGCTTCCTATGACCTACATGTCCATCTAGACAGCTTACGAGGGTTGCTCAGAATGGGAACACACTGGATTTACTGGCTCCTGTTGACTATGTCACACTCATCTCACTGTGATGTTGCCTAAGCGTTAAGCATCCTTGCTTTCAGTGACTTACCTTGAAACATTTTTTTTCACTTTTTTGAACCTATACTTTAAGACTTCCTATTCACAAGCCCACTGGATACTGTAGATCTGACCTGACACTAACACAATGGGCTCAATTCATTGCAACTCTCTAAAGTTGTTTGTGTCAGTAAGGCTTACTGAGTTACTTTTGGCCACATGCAAGGAAACGGATATACAGCTCACATTCCCCATTGAATAAACGTGTATTGTTGTAATGTGCATTGTGACATACGTTATTGGTGATAGTGTTGTGTTCTGCCCAAACAGTAGACAGAATTAGGGTTAATGTTTGGGACTAGCCAGAATAGAAGGGGATAAAGTGAAGGAACAGTTTCCTGCCAGGGTGTGAGATAGGGCCCAGTGTGCAGTGAGCAGATCTGGTTTGGATAGTCAGCAAAGTCGCAAAACGTGAGTGTCTCTGACGAGAGTGGAGACTGAGAGAGTAAATAGCAAGATCTAGAGTAGAGGAAGGAAAAGTGAGAGAGTGATGCATTGTAGACGGGTCCAGGAACAGGACTCCTAACAGTACAGTCCCAAGATTATAACTCAGAGAGGTAACAGGCCAGGATTGAACAAGGAACATGAAACAAAAAGAGTGCCCAAGGTGGGATTTCTAAGGTTTCAGCAAGGAGAGAAGCAAAATAGCAGCCACATTGGTGAACTAGTTCCTCTTAGAGGAAAAGAGGACACAGAACTGCGGGTTGAGAATGGGACTCTCACTAATTGAACAGTGCTGGGTTGCAGTGAAGACAAAAATACCTTGAGGCAGAACCAAGAAAACAAGAGGTAGAGAGATCGAGTGTAAAAGTGCTCAGTATTGTAAAGTAAACGTTTGTGAGGTTATGCACCCGCTATCTATTGTACATAGTTCCCACCAAGTTACTGTTAAGTAAAAGGCTGATTATTCTTGAGTGGTGGTTTCCCTCACTGAACCTCTCAACGCCTGTTCCTGGCCACCTGAAGTCACCGGCATCATGTAGTTTGCAAGAGTGTAGTGCCCCCATAGAGCCAACACACCCAGCCAGGACCCCCATCTTTATGTATCTCGCTCACGGGTACCGCTCCTCGCCAGTTTACACATATCCTACCACACAGCACAAGATATTTGGAAAAATGATTGTTTTTCATTGTATGCTTTTGCGCAGAGATATTTAAAGGTCTCTATCAATACGATGTGGTTGGTGATGGTTGGAGGGGGGGTTTCTCCATGAGTTATAGTTTGTGAGACATCATCTCATCTGAGAACCCAAAATAACACAAGTAAAGTGTCAGCAGTTTTCAACTGACTGTAATCTGTGAGTCTAAAGGCTCCTCAATAGTCCTGCAAAAACTGTACCATACAGCTTAAAACAATCACCCTAAAATATACAATTGATGATTGTGAGCTATTGTCTGTGAATTTTACAGTGGAGAAGTGGCATCATGTCTTGGAGGATGCCAAGTTTTTAGTGACCTTCTACATCTACCATAAGATTTTTTAAGTATCCATTAAAAAAAACCTAAACCACAAACAGCACACTTGGGCCTTTTTTTTTCTAAGTCCCCTTTCCAAGTCCTTTGATACTCCAATTTGTATCGTAAAGAAGCAAGAAGCACATTTCATTGACCCATTTTGTATTCTTGTCTGTCTTGCCAAGACATGACAATGTTGGCCTTGGTGAGATGAACCATTTTTTAATTCTGATATGTCAATTTATGTGGCAATAACTTCTATATATCCCAGTGATTCTGAGACTGTTTTCTTGTGACATATAGAACTTTATGGGGTTAAGTTTTGCTGTTTTTCTTTTGAAAATTTCAGAAAAAAAATGAAAAGTTAGCAATTTTCAAACTTAGAATGTTTACCTTAAACTAGATAATCATGCCACATAATTTTTTTTAAGTAAATAACATTTATTATAAGGCTACAGAGTAAGTACTTAGCTGCATGAAGTTCTCTTCAAACTCCATCATCGAGAGTCAGATTATTTTACTAGCAGCACCTTTCCTGTTTTTAAATCCATGAATTATATAGTCCCCTGATGAACTTCGGAGGATCACTGGGCGGAAACACATAAGTACAAGGGACATTGGACCCTGAAGAGAATTTCATGTAGCCAAGTACCTACTATGTCCTTCCTTATGACAAAGCAATTACATTTCTTCTAACACTCTCTTCCTGGGATGTATCTATGATAGATATGGGAAAACTGTGGCCTGCGGGCCACGTCTGACCCACTGGCTATTTCAGTCCGGACCGAGACAGCCAAAGGACTGAAACAGTAGTCTACGGGCCGCACCATGCCCTCCCCGCCCGCCATCCATCCACCGCCCGCTGTCAACGCTATCTGTATCTAAAGGATGCAGACAGCTTTGAATACATTGGTGGAAGAAATGGCCGCCGGCTCTACCAATCAGAGCATGGGCGCCAGCTCCACCAATCAGAGCAAGGGCGGACATCCTGCATATGCAGCCTGTGTGGCTGCATCGGAGCCCAGAGTTGGAGGGGGGCCCCTGCAGGGGGGCTAATAATGAGGGCAATCTGGCCTGTTTCTCCGGGCCAGAGGCACCGGGGGGGCCCCTGGCCAGATTGCCTCATGTGCGAGCGATCCCTGCAGCTCCGCTGCCTACAAGAGGAAATAGCAGCGGATCGGAGCTGCAGGGATCCTTCCTGCCCAGCGCCCGCGCGTCCTCTCTCACACAGACAGCAGCGCCGCTGGATGACGTCATCATTCAGCGGCCAGCTGTGGTTGAGAGGAAGCGCGGGCGCCGGTGATGCTGCGGGAATGCCTGTGGTGCGGACAGGTGAGAGGTGCTGTGTGTGTGTGTTTTGTATGTACATGTGTGTGTGTGTAGAGATGAGTGGTGGTGTGTGTGTGCATGTGTAGCACTGCGGGGTGATGTGCAGAGAGGTGAATGGTGCTGTGTGTGTCTGTGTGTGTAGGTGAAGGAGAGGGCAATGATGGGGGTGATGGAGAGAAGGCAATGATGGGGAGAATGCAATGATAGGGGTGATGGGGAGAAGGCAATGATGGGGAGAAGGCAATTATGGAGGTGATGGGGAGAAGGCAATGATGGGGGTGATGGAGAGAAGGCAATCATGGGGGTGATGGGGAAAAGGCAATCATGGGGGTGATGGGGGAGGAGGCAATGGTAGGGGTGATGGGGAGAAGGCAATGATGGAGATGGGGAGAAGGCAATGATGGAGATGGGGGAGAAGACAATGATGGTGGTAGTGGAAAAGACAATGATGGGAGTGGTGGGGAAGGAGGCAAGGTTGGGGGTGGTGGAGGAGAAGGTGGATCGCCCGCCAGGGCAGTGGGGATACTCAGTAACGGGCCGCTTCTTAAAGGGGAAGTGTCACAGCATCAGTCACCTGGTCCGTTACCCTGGACATCCAATAAAAGGGATAGTGAAAAAGGGATAATAAAGTTTGTAATAAAGTGTTCGTGACGCCACCTGTGGTATTCGGTCAGGGGACCGACGCTGCTATGCAGGTCCTCTAGGATGGTGACAAGGCAGCAGAGTTGGTTGAGTTCTCCATAGGTAGAGCTGTATCCCAGGGCAGTTTGGGTGTCGATGTTAAAGGTGAGGATGGTGAATGTGGTGCAGGGTAGGTAATGCAGGAATGATTCAGAAGACACAGCAGGGTGCAGTGTTGTGAGTTCATTCTCTGGTTCACCAGTTGTGAGTTCCCCTTCTGGACTCCCTCTGGTGGTGACAGGAGGTGATGCGGCTGGTTTGATCGGTGGAGATCTGCCACCTGAGAATGAGGATGACGATTGGATCTCAGGATTCTTCAGATTGGATTTAAGACAGCCGACGCCCTATTCAGTTGCTGGTGATTCCTTCTGGCTTGTCAGCTCTTGGTTTTTGGCTCTGTTCAAGTCATCTAAAGCTAAGTTTTTCTGCTAATGTTCACACTTGATTTTGTTGGTCTATTCAGTTTTTTGGTGTGGTCAGCCAGCCCCTGCTGGGGGCTGTGCTGAATTTCCACTCTTATTTATCAGTATTTTGCCAATTGGCTTTTGTCCCTTACTGGTTCGGTTTCTTTTTGCTCTGTCTCAGAATATTTCAGAGTGCTGATATAGTGGGAGAAGTCTAGTGACTTCAAGGTTAATTTTGCTATCAGAAGTGTTGGACATGATTTTTGTAGGGTTTTTTGCAGGTTGCAGACAGTGTCTCTCCTTTCCTTTCCTGTCTAGTTAGTTTGGGCCCATCATTTGCTCAGTCTATTTTCCTGCCTGTGTTTGTGCCTTCATCTTGTTTCACCGTCAATACATGTGTGGGGGCTATCTATTCCTCTGGGGTCTGCTCTGGGGCAGTTAGTTTTCCCTTTTCTTGCTTTAGGCTTATTTAGTCCTCCGGCCGTGACGAGGCGTCTAGGAACATCGTAGGCACGCTCCACGGCTACTGCTAGTTGTGTGGTAAGATCAGGGATCTGCAATCTGCATAGTTACCAACCTCTCTGGTTTTTCTGGGCTCAGCTTGTTTCGTTTTTTTCTCCTCAGTGACCCATTCATAACAGAACTCCACTCGCATAACAGGCAGCTGGAGCCTGCTTCAAGGGTCGCTTCTGTCTGGCGTCTCCGCCTCACACGTGCTGCTGTGTCATCGAGTATCAGTAGGGGACAGAGGATCTGTGGTCTTCTGCCCTCCGGATTTAGTACCCACACAGCCTCGGGCTCCGGTGCCCGGTCACTGGCACTCAAGCCTGGGGTGAGCTCAGATGGAGTTCCTATCCCCAGCTCCTCTCCACACGTCCTCTCTCAACCTTGTTCAGGCTCTAACTCCTTCACTAACATCCTCCTCCTGACTAGAGAGAGCAGCTCCCCTGAAGTTGGGTTTAGAGCTCCCCCTGCTGGCCTGGAGCAGGAACTGTTTTGTATCCTGGAGCTACCTGGTATGGGGATTCCTTCTTTGCTTCCAGGCATGACATCACTCTCCCCTGGAGGGAAGCAAGGCCATTGTGGCAACCGAACTCCTAAGGTGCCACAAAGGCAATGATGGAGGTGGTGGAAAGGGCAAAGATGGGGGTGGTAGGGGAGAAGGCAATGATGGCGTGGTGGGGGAAAAAGCAATGATGATGGGGTGGTGGTGGAAAGGGCAATAATGGGGGTGGTGAAGGAGGAGGAAATGATGGAGGTGGTGGAATGGGCAATGATCGTAGTGGTGGGGGAAGAGACAATGATGGGGGTGGTGGTGGAGGAGGAAATGATGGAGGTGGTTGAATTGGCAATGATGGGGTGGCAGGGGAGAAAGCAATCATAGTGTTGGGGGAGAAGGCAATGATGGGGTGGGGAGAGGACAATAATGAGATGCGGGGGAGGAGGACAATAAGGGGTGTGGGGGATTGGGATGGGAGGAAGGGGGACTTATAATGGACTTCGGAACAGGGAGGTGAAGGAAGACATTATTATCGCTTATTATTTCTACAACAGTCTCTTAGAATATGGTGTAAGTACCATATATACTCGTGTATAAGCCGAGTTTTCCAGCCCCTTTTTTGGGCTGAAAAAGACCCTTTCGGCTTATACACGAGTCATACACCTGAAAGCCGGCGAAGGAGGGGGAGCAGGAGACATGATACTCATCCTCCCGGTGTCTGCATATCCGGCTCTGCTACATCTCGGTCCCGGCTGTCTGCATCTCCCTTCCCATCTTCCCATAGGGGTGGAGCCGCATATTCATGACTTTAAAGAGCGGTACCATGTAACCGCACAGGAAGAAACCAGGAAGGGAGATGCAGACAGCCGGGACTGAGATGTAGCAGAGTCGGATAATGCAGATACCGGGAGGGTGAGTAGAACTGGGGGATGGTGAGCCAGCCATGCCATATTCACCTCTCAGTCTCCCGAGCCCTGCAGAGAGCCGGCGACGCTGAGGAGCAGCGGTCAGCTGATGAGAGGTGAGTATGTCATTTTTTTTAATTGCAGCAGCAGCATTATATGGGGCATATATATTAACATGAAGCATGTTATGGGCCACCAATAACCTTTGTGCAGCGTTATTATATGGGGCATATATATATATTAACATGGAGCATGTTATGGGCCTCCAATAACCTTGGCGCAGCATTATTATATGGGGCATATATATTAACATGGAGCATGTTATGGGCCAACAATAGCCTTTGTGCAGCATTATTATATGGGGCGTATTTTAATATGGAGAATCTTATGGGGCCATCATTAACCTTTCTGCAGCATTATATGGGGTATATATTAATATGGAGCATCTTATGGGGCCACCAGTTTACTTTTATTAGTATCTTTATTTTTGAAATTTACTAGTAGCTGCTGCATTTCCCACCCTAGGCTTATACTCGAGTCAATAAGTTTTCCCAGTTTTTTGTGGCAAAAATGGGGGGGGGGGTCGGCTTATACACGGGTCGGCTTATACACGAGTATATACTGCACTTATTAAGTATAACACAGTCCCTTAGCATATAGTGTACTCACTAGTTCTGTATAACACCATCCTTAGTTACATAGTTTCCTCTTTTATTATGTATAACACCGTCTCTTATTACGTACCTTCCTTTCTAGTTAGATATGGTGCCGTCCCTTATTATATAGCTTTCTCTGCTGTTATGTACAGTGGGGAAAAAAAGTATTTAGTCAGTTAGCAATAGTGCAAGTTCCACCACTTAAAAAGATGAGAGGCGTCTGTAATTTACATCATAGGTAGACCTCAACTATGGGAGACAAACTGAGAAAAAAAAATCCAGAAAATCACATTGTCTGTTTTTTTTTTCATTTTATTTGCATATTATGGTGGAAAATAAGTATTTGGTCAGAAACAAGCAATCAAGATTTCTGGCTCTCACAGACCTGTAACTTCTTCTTTAAGAGTCGCCTCTTTCCTCCACTCATTACCTGTAGTAATGGCACCTGTTTAAACTTGTTATCAGTATAAAAAGACACCTGTGCACACCCTCAAACAGTCTGACTCCAAACTCCACTATGGTGAAGACCAAAGAGCTGTCAAAGGACACCAGAAACAAAATTGTAGCCCTGCACCAGGCTGGGAAGACTGAATCTGCAATAGCCAACCAGCTTGGAGTGAAGAAATCAACTGTGGGAGCAATAATTAGAAAATGGAAGACATACAAGACCACTGATAATCTCCCTCGATCTGGTGCTCCACGCAAAATCCCACCCCGTGGGGTCAGAATGATCACAAGAACGGTGAGCAAAAATCCCAGAACCACGCGGGGGGACCTAGTGAATGAACTGCAGAGAGCTGGGACCAATGTAACAAGGCCTAACATAAGTAACACACTACGCCACCATGGACTCAGATCCTGCAGTGCCAGACGTGTCCCACTGCTTAAGCCTGTACATGTCCGGGCCCGTCTGAAGTTTGCTAGAGAGCATTTGGATGATCCAGAGGAGTTTTGGGAGAATGTCCTATGGTCTGATGAAACCAAACTGGAACTGTTTGGTAGAAACACAACTTGTCGTGTTTGGAGGAAAAAGAATACTGAGTTGCATCCATCAAACACCATACCTACTGTAAAGCATGGTGGTGGAAACATCATGCTTTGGGGCTGTTTCTCTGCAAAGGGGCCAGGACGACTGATCCGGGTACATGAAAGAATGAATGTGGCCATGTATCGTGAGATTTTGAGTGCAAACCTCCTTCCATCAGCAAGGGCATTGAAGATGAAACGTGGCTGGGTCTTTCAACATGACAATGATCCAAAGCACACCGCCAGGGCAACGAAGGAGTGGCTTCGTAAGAAGCATTTCAAGGTCCTGGAGTGGCCTAGCCAGTCTCCAGATCTCAACCCTATAGAAAACCTTTGGAGGGAGTTGAAAGTCCGTGTTGCCAAGCGAAAAGCCAAAAACATCACTGCTCTAGAGGAGATCTGCATGGAGGAATGGGCCAACATACCAACAACAGTGTGTGGCAACCTTGTGAAGACTTACAGAAAACATTTGACCTCTGTCATTGCCAACAAAGGATATATCACAAAGTATTGAGATGACATTTTGTTTCTGACCAAATACTTATTTTCCACCATAATATGCAAATAAAATGAAAAAAAAACAGACAATGTGATTTTCTGGATTTTTTTTTCTCAGTTTGTCTCCCATAGTTGAGGTCTACCTATGATGTAAATTACAGACGCCTCTCATCTTTTTAAGTGGTGGAACTTGCACTATTGCTGACTGACTAAATACTTTTTTTCCCCACTGTATAGTGCTGTCTCTTACACAGTGTATTCTGGGTAATTTTGTTATTCACAGCGCCCTCTCTTATTACATAGTTTATTACATATATCTTTTCAGATATAAAATGACTGCTGATCGAGGAGCCGGTGACTAGATGACTAGTCCATCAGCTCCTCCATTAGAAAGGAAGCTTTCCCATTCTCCATCAGCCATCATTGCATCATACAGCTAACAAGATAGGACGGTATGTAATAAAAAACAGGGCTCTATATAATCCAATATGTACGGGACGGTACTGTACATAACAAGAGAGGGCACTGTATAATAAGGGACGTCAATATACATAATAAAGGAGACTATGTAATATATATACATGTATGTGTGTGGCTATATACACACGTATATATATGTGTGTATATATATACATATATGTGATTGTCGCCATAAAAGGAAGGGGGCCCGGGGCCCAGACACATTTCTTGCACAGGGGCCCCAAGCTGTCCATGTCTGCCCCTGCAGCAGACCATCATGGGACAGCACAAGCAGCAGACCATCACGTGACAGCACAAGGAGCAGACCATCACGTGACAGCACAAGGAGCAGACCATCATGTGACAGCACAAGCAGCAGACCATCACGTGACAGCACAAGCATCAGACCATCACGTGACAGCACAAGGAGCAGACCATCACGTGACAGCAGTTGCAGGAGCTCATTCTCCTTTCAGCATGTAATAAGTTCATTACTGAACACGTGCTCACTTATCTTATAGGACATGTTGCTACACAGAAAACGAACGCTTCTTGGAGAGGTTTGTCCTCACTGGCTTCCTGTACTTCCTAGAGTAAGTCACGTGATGAGAAAACAAAACAGGCGAGAGTCAGGCCACAGCTGATGTGATCTCACCCACAGCGAGCTCCAGTGACAGCGGCTGCGCTCCTCCCCCTGCTGAGGCTGCCCTATACCGTACCGCACTGCCCGGACACAGCAGTCAGTGGCCGGCCGGGGAGCGCGCGCAGGTAACAGGCGGGTGAGGATGGGGAGGCTGTAGTGCGCACACAGGGACACTGGCCTGTACGGTGTGTCTGTATGGCGTCATTGTGTGTTCACATGGTAGCGTATGATACATGTGTGTTGTGTAGGGCAGGGTTTCCCAACTCCAGTCCTCAAGGCACACCAACAGATCATGTTTTCAGGATTTCCTTAGTATTGCTCAGGTGATAATTGCTTCACCTGTGCAATACAAAGGAAATCCTGAAAACATGATCTGTTGGTGTGCCTTGAGGACTGGAGTTGGGAAACCCTGGTGTAGGGACATGGTACATGGATAGCACATACACACGGGTGTGAGGACGGGATTTGTGTAGGTGCAGTGTATGGACACACAGGAATTGTATGGTATTTACCGTGTATGAGGACATGGTATGGTATATGTGGTTCTGTAGGTACACGTACAGTACATACAGGTGTACGAGGACATGGTATGGTATATGTGGTTCTGTAGGTACACGTACAGTACATACAGGTGGATGAGGACATGGTATGGTATGTGTGGTTCTGTAGGTACACGTACAGTACATACAGGTGGATGAGGACATAGTATGGCATGTGTGGTTCTGTAGGTACACGTACAGTACATACAGGTGGATGAGGACATGGTATGGTATGTGTGGTTCTGTAGGTACACGTACAGTACATACAGGTGTACGAGGACATGGTAAGGTATATGTGGTTCTGTAGGTACATGTACAGTACATACAGGTGGATGAGGACATGGTATGGTATGTGTGGTTCTGTAGGTACACGTACAGTACATACAGGTGGATGAGGACATGGTATGTGTGGTTCTGTAGGTACACGTACAGTACATACAGGTGTACGAGGACATGGTATGTGTGGTTCTGTAGGTACACGTACAGTACATACAGGTGTACGAGGACATGGTATGGTATGTGTGGTTCTGTAGGTACACGTACAGTACATACAGGTGGAGGAGGACATGGTATGTGTGGTTCTGTAGGTACACGTACAGTACATACAGGTGTACGAGGACATGGTAAGGTATATGTGGTTCTGTAGGTACACGTACAGTACATACAGGTGGATGAGGACATGGTATGGTATGTGTGGTTCTGTAGGTACACGTACAGTACATACAGGTGGATGAGGACATGGTATGTGTGGTTCTGTAGGTACACGTACAGTACATACAGGTGTACGAGGACATGGTATGTGTGGTTCTGTAGGTACACGTACAGTACATACAGGTGTACGAGGACATGGTATGGTATGTGTGGTTCTGTAGGTACACGTACAGTACATACAGGTGGAGGAGGACATGGTATGTGTGGTTCTGTAGGTACACGTACAGTACATACAGGTGTACGAGGACATGGTATGTGTGGTTCTGTAGGTACACGTACAGTACATACAGGTGTACGAGGACATGGTATGTGTGGTTCTGTAGGTACACGTACAGTACATACAGGTGTACGAGGACATAGTATGGCATGTGTGGTTCTGTAGGTACACGTACAGTACATACAGGTGGATGAGGACATAGTATGGTATATGGTTCTGTAGGTACACGTACAGTACATACAGGTGTATGAGGACATGGTATGGTATATGTGGTTCTGTAGGTACACGTACAGTACATACAGGTGTATGAGGACATGGTATGGTATATGTGGTTCTGTAAATACACGTACAGTACATACAGGTGTACGAGGACATAGTATGGCATGTGTGGTTCTGTAGGTACACGTACAGTACATACAGGTGTACGAGGACATGGTATGGTATATGTGGTTCTGTAGGTACACGTACAGTACATACAGGTGGATGAGGACATGGTATGGTATGTGTGGTTCTGTAGGTACACGTACAGTACATACAGGTGGATGAGGACATGGTATGTGTGGTTCTGTAGGTACAGGTACAGTACATACAGGTGTACGAGGACATGGCATGTGTGGTTCTGTAGGTACACGTACAGGTGGATGAGGACATGGTATGTGTGGTTCTGTAGGTACACGTACAGTACATACAGGTGGATGAGGACATGGTATGTGTGGTTCTGTGGGTACACATACAGTACATACAGATGTACGAGGACATGGTATGTGTGGTTCTGTAGGTACACGTACAGTACATACAGATGTACGATGACATGGTATGTGTGGTTCTGTAGGTACACGTACAGTACATACAGATGTACGATGACATGGTATGTGTGGTTCTGTAGGTACACGTACAGTACATACAGATGTACGATGACATGGTATGTGTGGTTCTGTAGGTACACGTACAGTACATACAGGTGTACGATGACATGGTATGGTATGTGTGGTTCTGTAGGTACATGTACAGTACATACAGGTGGATGAGGACATGGTATGGTATGTGTGGTTCTGTAGGTACACGTACAGTACATACAGGTGGATGAGGACATGGTATGGTATGTGTGGTTCTGTAGGTACACGTACAGGTCATACAGGTGTATGAGGACATGGCATGTGTGGTTCTGTAGGTACACGTACAGTACATACAGGTGTATGAGGACATGGTATGGTATGTGTGGTTCTGTAGGTACACGTACAGTACATACAGGTGTACGAGGACATGGCATGTGTGGTTCTGTAGGTACACGTAGAGTACATACAAGTGTATGAGGACATGGAATGGTATGTGTGGTTCTGTAGGTACATATACATACAGGTGGATGAGGACATGGTATGTGTGGTTCTGTAGGTACACGTACAGTACATACAGCTGTATGAGGGTATGGTATGTGTGGTTCTGTAGGTACATATGCATACAGGTGGATGAGGACTTGGTGTGTATGGTATATGTGGTTCTATAGGTACATGGACTTACAGGTGTGTGAGGACATAGTATGTGTATGTGGTTCTTGTATAGTACATACAGGTGTACGAGGATATAGTATGTTTATGGTATATGTGGTTCTATATGTACATGTATATCACCACAGGGATTATAAGTACATAGTATCTGTGTGATTCATCTCTGCTCCACATACTCTTCTTCCTGGGGTGGGTAGTGTCTACACTGGTGAATCACCTATGACCGTGTATTGCAGGAGAGTAACGAGCGCTGTTCACTACTGTACTTACTGGGAATGTGAGAGACTCGTGTTTGTCTGCATTATTCTTATCTGGATTATATGGTATTTTGCTATATTTGTAATGTGTAGTGAGAAGGGGTTTCCTTATTTTGTGATTTTTTTTGCCAATGATTCTGTCCTCTGCTCCACAGTGAAGGGTAGCGACTTATTCAAGGAGGGCAGCAGGGGCAACTACTTCAAGATGGGCAGCGACTTATTTAAGGAGGGCAGGGAATAGGTTTTGGTTTTGCACTACGTGTTTATCTTTTTATTGCTCTAGATGCAATCTCTGTGCTGACTCTGACCTTTATTACATGTGTTACAGATCTGTAACAAAAGAATGTGTCTAGATATAATTGTCACTTCCTTATAAAATTTGTAATTCTAGCAGCATATAGGGACACTTAAGCTAGATGATTACTGTAGTTATTTTAAAGGGAACTGATTCATCCAACAAGAACTATGACCAGCATGAACCAGTGACAGGCTCCAATGTTGGATCTATGTTTCAGTCGGAAACGCCATAGTATTCAAAGTGAAACAAACAAGTATGTAATAATGGAGCTGTTCTCTGGATCATGCTTCCTGTAATTCAGACAGCATAAACCAGCTATCAGGTTCCTTTTTCAGTAAAAACAAATTACACTTAAAAATATTATTTAGTGAAGAAGAAAGCTCTGATGTTGAGATTTGAGAGCTAGTCTCAGGGCCCAGTCTTCATTTCTACATTGGTTTTGCCACGAGAACTTAAAAATCACCAAATGGAGGAGGGGGGGTGTAGCATTTTGGACTCATCATATTACGCAGAGGAGACAAGCGTCTCCGCGGCAGAAAGTAACATGCTGCGGCTCGGAAACCCACACCGCAGGTCCATTTATGCAACGTTACAAAGAAGCACAGTGACATAGGATTTCCATAAATGTCGTCCAGTGTGCTTGTAATGTAGAACACCAAGTTTTGGATGCAGGTAAAACACGCTGCGTCCAAAACGTTACTATTCCTGATCGTGGGAATATATCCTTAATATCTAGAAAAGGAAGCTGTCCTATCTGTATATCATCCTTGAAAATGGCTGTGGCGACAAACAAGTGCAATTGGGTTTTATGCAGATGTAAAGCTCTACTGCTATCCTGGTGCGGTTGTGTGAGACACAACATCAGTAGGATTTCACAGTGAGGCTATGTGCCCACGTTGCGTGTTAAAACGCACACTGAAAACCGGACTCCTTCCCTGAAATCGCGCTGTTTTTTTTCTGCGCGATTTCACCACGATTCTGTTCGCGATTTTGCCGCGATTTGAAGCATCGCTTGGAAAGTGATTGACAGGTTGGTCACACTCGTCAAACATAGTGTTTGACAAGTGTGACCAGCTTTTTACAATTGAGGCCGCCTATGCGGCATCAATAGTAAAAGATAAAATGTTAATAATGATAAAAAAAATAAAAAATCGGGGTATATTTACCTTCCGACGTCCCGCGCTGCCATCCCGGGCCTCAGTGTTCCCAGTAATGCCTTGCGAGACCTGTGATAACGTTGTTCCCGCGTTACTATAGCAAGACCACGTCATCCCAGGACCTTGCCGCAAGGCATTACTGGGAGCGCTTAGGCCGGGAATGCAGCGCGGGACGTCGGAAGGTAAATATACCCCGATTTTTTTTTTTTTTTTTTTTTTTTTTATTCTTTTTTTTTTACAGGGGTATGGTACCCAGGGCTTGGAGGACAGTCTTCTCTCCTCCACACCGTGGGTACCAACCGCACATGAGACGCTTAACTTCCCGCGTGGTGGGCAGAGCCACATGCGGGAAGTAAGCGATTCTCATGCATTCCTATGGGTGCGGAATCGCGGCAATTCTTTGCGATTCCGCACAAAAGAATGACCATGCTGCGATTTTTTTTTCCGCGATGCGATTCCGCCGCGGAAAAAAGCGCAGAATTAGCACAGCATGTGCGGAATGCAATAGGAATGCATGGGGGGCGTTCTGTACACGATTTTTAAACGTTTTCGCGCCGAAAATCGTGGCAAAAACGCTTAAAAATCGGTACGTGGGCACACAGCCTGAAGGTTTCCTTCTGCTGCAGCTCCAGGTTGGCATTTCCAACATATTATTTGTGGTTCTCATTAGAGATGAGCGACTTTGCCTTTTTTAGGGTCGAGTCGGGTTTCATGAAACCCGACTTTTTCAAAAGTCGAGTCGAACGAAATCAGCCGACTATAGGGAAAAGTCGTGAAGCACGAAACCCAATGCAAGTCAATGGGGAGAAAAGTCGGCAGTGAGTGGAGGACTGTAAACACACCTGGCATGAATTTTAACCCTAGAGGCGGCAAAATCTCTCTCTCCCTCTCTCTCCAGCTGAAAAAAGTCACGCGCAAGCATTCGGTGAAACCCGACTTTGGCGCTTGGGTCGCCGACCGCATGGCCAACTTCACATTGTGGTTGGGTTTCGTTTCATGAAACCCGACTTTGGCGAAAGTCGGCGGCTTTTGAATCTGACCGACCTGTTTCGCTCAACTCTAGTTCTCGTGATGAAGAAGTCAGAGCACTTCTAAACGCGTTAAGAATAAAACCTCAATGTTACCCTCCATGCCATTTGTTGGAACTTTCTGTGGACACACAACCAGCAGCACAGGTTAACCACATCTTCCATTAATCGTATACATGATCCTTGACCGAGATCTCGTCTGGTTGACTTTTGAAGTGAATCTTCCATTATGTCGCCAACAAAGGGAGGACTTCTGTGTTGAATGCAATTCAGAAATGGAGCTTTCTGAGCCACGGGATCTGCTTTCACATAAAAAAAAAAAAATAATAGTAACTTGCATCTATTTTTGCGGGAAACATTTTAGGCTGTGTACCCATGTAAGCGTTTTTTTTTGCGGTTTTTAAGTGTTTTTCCTGGCAAAAACGCTTCATAAACGCATACAAGAAGCATCCCATTCTTTTTAATGAATTCTGCAATTTTTGTGCACATGATGCGTTTTTTTCCGCGAAAAAAACGCAGCATGTTAATTACTTTTGCGGAAAAATCCGCATTTCGAACTATATTCTATGAGCAGGAGGATGCTCCTGTAAAAAAAAAAAAAAACGCTCAAAAAAAGTATAAAAAAAATGAGCGTTTTTCCTGGGAAGGAGTCAGATTTTTTTTTTTCTGCATATGTGGGTACATAGCCTTAAGGACTGCATTGTGATTTTTGCCACAGCGCAGGTCGTGTGGCCAAAAATTGCCCTATGCTACGCAGTTCAATGCATGTGAATTGCAATTCCTAGGGTACCACAACAAACAATTTGCAAATTATCTACCGTAACTTTTTATAAGTAGCTTGTCGCAGTCATTGTACCTTAGGGGTTGCAGCACGGATCCCACTTGCCTGCATTTTAGGGTGGGTGATATAGCGGCTGTACAGAGTGATCTTTACAACCCGTGGCACAGACAAATTCTCTATGTAACGACAGCTCAAAACTTATTTACAGTATATACCTTTTTAACAATATCTTTATAAAATCTCTAGACATTTCTGCTATTTAAAACATATGATGGAAGAATCTCCTATAGGAGGCATGAGGATTTTTTTGTGCTTAATGGTGTTTTGGGGGATCTAAAGGTAGTAAAATACATACAATAATAACCATTACTCACCTGATAAATCTGCCACCAATTCAATTGTTCCAACAGTGGAATGTAAAAGTTTGGGCACCACTGGTCAAAATTCCTGGTATTGTGAACAGTTAAGCAAGTTGAACATTAAATGAAAGGGCTAAGGTTAAGGATGACACATGTCCTAGCAAAAACATACGGTATATATATTTTCAAGTTTTAAATTTTGAAAAATTACAAAAAAGGAAAATTGGCGAATCCAAAAGTTTGGGCACCCTGCACGGTTCGTACCTAGTAGCACCTCCTTTTGAAAGTATCACAGCTTGTAACCGCTATTAGTAGCCAGCCAAGAGTCTTTCAATTCTTGTTTGAGGGACTTTCATCCATTCTTCTTTGGAAAATTCTTCCAGATCTGTGAGATTCCTGGGTTGTCTTGCATGCACTGCTATGATCAGGGGACTGTTAAGGCCATTGTAAAATCTTAATCTTTTGCCTTTTGTGGTAGTCTATCCTGGATTTTGACATGTGTTTAGGATCATTAATCATTTGTAGAAGCCATCCACTTTTCAACTTCAGCTTTTTACAGATAGTGTTATGTTTACATCAATGAAATTTCAACAAACTCTTGAATCTATTCTTTCCTCTACCCATGAAATGTTCCCTAGGCAATTGGCTGCAACACAACCCCAAAGCATGATTGATTCACCCCATTCTTATTGGTTGGCGAGATGGTCTTTTCCTAAAACTCTGTGGCCCTTTTTCTCCACACATACCTTTTGATCCAGAGTTCTATTTTAACCTCATCGATGCACACGACTTGTTTCCAAAATGCATCTGGTTTGTTTAGATGTTGTTTTACATACTTCTGACTGAATTTTAAGGCAGAGTCAGACGGCCATATTTCTCGTGTGAGTATCGCATCATAAAACTCGTACTTGCTGTCGGCTCTCCTGACCTGAGCTTGACAGCTGCATAGTAATCCATCATGATGTCTTGCTCAGGTCAGGAGAGGTGGCGTGCCAGTCTGTTCAATGCGATGCGATTCTTGCATGAGTTCCACGGCTGTTTGACTCTGCCCTTATAGTGAGCACTCAGGAAAGGTTTTCTTCTGATGACCTATATTTGTGCAGGTGTCTCTGAACAGTAGAACAATGTAGCACAGCTTCAGAGTCAGCTAAATCTTTCTGAAGGTCTTTTGCAGTCAAGCGGGGGCTCTCATTTGCCTCTAGCAAACCTATGAGCAGATCGCACTGAAATTTTGGTTGGTCTTCGAAACCTTATCTTGACCTCTGCTGTTCCTGTGAACTGACATTTCTTAATTGCATATCAAACTGAGGAAATAGAAAAGCATTTTCAAGTTGCCATCTTCTTATAACCTTCTCCTGCTTTGTAGACCTCCACTATTTTCATTTGGAGAGTGCTAGGCAGCGGCCTAGAAGAACCCATGGCTGCTGTGTTTTGGCACAAGGTTAGAGAAGGCTGAGTTTTTGGAAAGCTGGAAAATTTGCATCACATGGCCATTCCTAACAATGATGGTGAACAAGCCATGATTCTAACAGGCTAATTAACCCCTTACAGACACTTACATTACGTGTACGTCATAATTGGGAAGGATTTCCAGACCGATGCAGTATGTGTACGTCATGTCAATCATGCAACCACAGCAACTAATCACTCTGTGGTCGCATTACTGTCCCTGTTGTTTCTCACAGCAGGGAAAATGGCGCTTCATCCCAGGAGTGGCGAGGCATCATTTCTCTGTGTTTCAGACAATCAGGTTGCCTGAAACCAGAGCTGTGGAGTCAGTGTCATAGAAATTGAGGAGTTGGAGTCAGAGGTTTGGCCTACTGACTCTTCAGCCTTGGCCGGGCTGTGGAGTCGGAGCCCATTTTGGTGGAGAAGGAGTCGGTGTCATGGAAATTGATGAGTCGGAGGTTTGGCTTACCAACTTCACAGCCCTGCCTGAAACACTGATATCCAGCCTAGGATCAGTGCTGTTAAAACACCAATCATAGGCTGGCGCCTGGCAACCACAGCATCACCAGGTTCATTGCTCATTGGTGTGATAGATGTCACACCCTAACCCCTAATCAGAGTTCACAGACGTGCTGTGACTGCCTTGTACATCCTCTGTTTAGCTTTGGACTTGTACAGGATGGTCACTCTGTCAGTCTGTGCGCCGTGCTGAGCCTTGTGGTGCAACATAAGCCTGAGCCATCACTGAGATTGCCGCTGCTTGCCTGTGCTCCAGCTGAAGAAGAAAGAAGAGTTCCTGATCCCTCCCTGATCCTTGCCTGATTTTTCCCTGATTTGCCCTAATCTCACTCTCTCCCCTTCCAGTCCCCTCCCCCACCCCCGCCGCCGCCGAGGGTTGATAAGTACTTGATCGCTCGTTTTTTGGTAGTTTTTTTTGTGCGTCGTGCAGCGACCTTGCGCTGATCAGTGACGCAATTCACTGATCGACGTGCGTACTCTCTTTTTTCCAGGTCTTTTTTTTTTTTTGTTCCTATCCACCTTTATTCGTACATCCTGCAGCTGCCGAGCGGTGGACTTTGAAACAAATCACCGATCCGCACTCGTGCTCGCTGTTTTCCACTTTTTTTTGGGTAACTGATACCCTACCCCCTTGCAGCACTCCGTGTGTGCGTCCTATAGTTGCTGAGCCGCTGATTAGATGTACATCTCTGATTAGCACCCGTGCTGATTTTTGGCAAGGACTTTTTTTTTTTTTTTTTTTTTTTTTTTTTCTATCCCTCTTTTGCACCACGTTTTTGTGCGTGTTCTACAACCTTCGAGCGCTGTTTAGTAACGAAGATCACTGGCCCAGCCTCCGGTTGTTGACTTTTTTTGAAAAGTAAAATATCATTTAGGTTAGTTGAAAGGATTAGATTGGTTACGGACAGTAAAAATATACTGTAGTAATCGTCGTCTACTACAGTATTTTTTTTTTTTTTTTTTTTACTGAATTAAGTTAGTGTCAGTAAAGAGAAAAAAAAAATAGATTAGTTGATAGGTTTACCCCGTATATACTCGAGTATAAGCCAAGATTTTCAGCCCATTTTTTTTAGGCTGAAAGTGCCCCTCTCGGCTTATACTCGAGTCATTGTCCCAGGGGGAAGGCGGGGGAGGGGGGAGCGCAGGAGACGGCGGCTGTCAGATCATACTCGCCCCCTCCTGGCGCGGTCTCTGCAGTCCCTGCTTCTCAGATGGTCTCTGGCTCTTCAGCTCTTCCTGTGTTCAACGGTCACATGGTACCACTCATTAAAGTAATGAATATGCACATAGCTATGGCACTGACACGCTTTGATGGCATCCACAAGTAATATTAAAGAAATTTTACCAGTATCGTGAAGCACAATATGTCGCAAAAAACAGTCTCAGAATCACCGGGATCCGTTGAAGCATTCCAGAGTAAGACGTATATAAATAACCATGGTACCCATCTTTCCTGATCCCAATCACCCTGTATCTCTCTATTACTGCTTCTAACACACAATTTGGCCTTATCTGTCCATTTGAATCTATCTCCTTTTGCATTTTCTCTTCTGACTTCTAATTAATCGTCTCCTGTGTCTGTGTCCAGTCTTTCTGCTGCTCCTCCCTTGTGATCACCTATAGGCCATTTCATGTGCTGTTAAGTTGCTATAAATTCAGAGGCACAGGTCTGTCTTGACCTTGGTCTTTCTTTTGCAAGGATGTCTTTTTTAAGGATAACATCAGAAATATGCCAGACATGAGCCAGAAGTGACCAGAATGTACGACAACCCACTGTTTACATGTACTAAATTTCTTTTGCCTTCAAGCTTACTCTCACCATGCTAACATACGCTCTAACAGTTTTGGTTCCATTACTCCTCACTCTCCTTCGCTATCCGCAAACCCCAGCACCCACTAACCAAATAATCTCTCCTTCCCTCTTGCCTCCCCACCTGACCTCCTCTGCTGACCTGCTCCTCGACTTCAGAGCTCACCTAATAAAATACAAAACAAGCCACCCACCCTCCTTCTCCCTCTCTCTGCTTCTCCTCACTGCTGGCGACATATCAGCCAACCCTGGACCCCCACAGCTCATACCTCCCATTATTATCCCCTTCTATTGTTCCCAACCCAATACAAACACCAGAAATCTTTCCCACCTCAAGTCCGTGCCCTTGACAACCTCCACCCTGCTCCCACTCTCTGGATCACTCTGGAATGCCCAGTCCGTCCGCAATAAACTCCATGTTATTCACGACCTCTTTACGTCTCGTAATTTTACCTTCCTTGGCCTCACCAAAACTTGGCTGACACCCTCTGACACCGCCTCCCCTGCTGCGCTATGTTACGGCGGCCTCCACTTCACCCACACTCCTCGCCCTGGCAACAGACATGATGGAGCAGTGCGCCTTCTCCTTTCTTCCAACTGCACCTTCAACCCAATCCCACCTTTTCCCTCCCTAATCCTCCCCTCTTACAGTCCACTCTGTCCGCATCTACTCCCCCTCCAACCTCCAAGTGGTCATCATATACCGACCTCCAGGCCCAGCCACTACCTTTATTGGCCAATTCTCCACCTGGCTCCTTCACTTTCTCTCTGCTGACATTCCCACCATCATCATGGGCGACTTCAACATCCCCTTTGACACCCACCAATCACCAGCCTCCAAACTCCTGTCCCTTACTTCATCTTCCCACCCACACAGACGGACACACATTAGATCTGGTCTTCACCCGTCTCTGCTCCCTATCTAACTTCACAACCTCCCCTCTCCCTCTATCTGACCACCATCTACTCACTTTCTCATCACTGTCCTCTTCACCTGTCGCCCATGTCCAGCAACATGCACACCCCCGCAGAAACCTCGCACATCTAGACACTTGCACACTCTCTGACTCTATTCTACCACTGTCCTCCATAGCTTCACTCCACAACACTGACACTGCCACTAGTTTCTACAATGCCACTCTTGCATCAGCCATCGACTTGGTCGCCCCTGTCATGCATAAGAGTGCGATGAATCAATAGACAACCCTGGTACAATAACAACCAGGGCTGTGGAGTCGGTAAGCCAAACCTGCGACTCCGACTCCTCAATTTCCCTTACACCGACTCCGACTCCACGACTCCGACTCCCACACATATTGCTTATATTTAAGTGAAAAATGTATTGTAGTACAATGTGAACCTCAGACATTTAATCATTTTTATGATCCAATAATCAAGATATTTATATAGAACAGAATATATATTGGTGTACTACCCGGTTTTCATTCTTTTTGGTACAGATACGATATGGATAGACAGATATGGATAAATGGATAGAGCAGATTTCTAATCTGCTTTTGCTATTGAAAACATTATCTATGAGCTCAAAAACCTTTCAGGTGATGCAGTTTTTTTAAAAAGATGATCAGCTTTTGCAGCTGAAAAACGTATCCTCAAAAAACACAGGAAAAACGCTGTGTGTGAATGTAGCCTTAGATCAGGAATATAACAGCCATTTCTAGGACATTTCATAACTTTCCCAAACTCCTATGAAAAAATATTCAGCACATCCTGCATTGAATTACTGTACCCAATTTATTATATATTTTAGGAGTCGGAGTCGGTCCATTTTATACCGACTCCGACTCCACCAAAATGAGCACCGACTCCACGACTCCGACTCCACAGCCCTGATAACAACACTAAAAAGCTTCGTCAAGCATCCAGAATTGTAGAACGGCGCTGGAAGGAAACACATTCGCAAGATGACTTCACTGCGCTCAAACAAGCAATGCTCACATTCAAATCTGCCCTCACCTCTGCTAAACAGGCCTACTTTACATCCCTTGTATCTTCCTTTTCCCACAACCCCAAACAGTTGTCCAATACTTTTAACTACCTCCTCCGTCCACCACTGCCTCTGCCGAGGACTTTTCCACACATTTCAAAAACAAGATAGACCAAACACGACAAGTCTTTATTGTTCAACCACCACAACCCCTTTGCACACCAGACCAATGTCCAAACCCCATAACCTCCCTATCTAACATCACTGAAGGGGAGCTTGCTCATCTCTCCAAATCACACCTCACCACTTGTCCACTTGACCCTATCCCATCCCACTTCCTCCCTAACATCACCACCACTCTTATCCCATCCCTAACCCACCTCTTCAACCTATCACTAACTTCTGGTACCTTACCTTCTGCTTTCAAACATGCCACAGTCTCGCCTATCCTTAAAAAGCCAACCCTTGACCCAACAGCCATGTCCAGCTATCGCCCAATATCGCTGTTCCCATTCGCTTCTAAACTCCTGGAGCAGCACGTCCACACTGAACTTTCCTCCCACCTCTCATCTAACTTGCTCTTTGACAATCTACAATCTGTTTTCTGTCCCCATCATTCCACTGAGACAGCCATGACCAAAATTACCAACAACCTACTTACAGCCAAAGCTATCGGACAATACTCTATACTCCTCCTTCTAGACCTTTCCTCTGCTTTTGACACAGTTGACCACTGTCTCCTACTACAAATCCTCCTCCACTGGCATCAAAGACCTCGCCCTATCCTGGATCACCTCATACCTTTCCAACCGCACATTCAGCGTCTCCCACTCCCACACTACCTCCTCATCCCACTCTCTCTCTGTTGGAGTCCCCCAAGGCTCTGTTCTAGGACCCCTACTCTTCTCAATCTATATACTTGGCCTGGGGCAACTCATAAAGTACCACCTTTATGCCGATGATACTCAGATCTACCTCTCTGGCTCAGCCGTCACCTCTCTGCTGTCCAGAATGCTGGAGCGTATATCAGCCATATCCTCCTTCTCCTCTCGCTTCCTCAAACTCAATGTGGACAAATCTGAACTGATCATCTCCCCCATCTCCCAGATCTTCCTTACCCGACCTATCTATAACAATTGACGACATCACGCTTTCCCCCGTACTGGAGGTCTGCTGCCTCGGAGTAACCCTTGACTCTGCCCTGCCCTTCAAACCGCACATCCAAGCTCTCTCCACCTCCTGTCGCTTCCAGCTCAAAAATATTTCCGGAATCCGTCCCTTCCTCAACCCTCATTCTATTAAAATGCTTATACATGCCCTCAGCATCTCCCACCTTGACTATTGCAACATCCTTTTCTGTGGCCTCCCTGCTAACACCCTCGCACCTCTCCAGTCCATCCTTTATTCTGCCGCCTGACTAATTCATCTCTCTCCTCACTACTCCTCTGCTTCTCCCCTCTGCAAATCTCTTCACTGGCTCCCATTCCCTAAGCGTATCCAATTCAAATTACTAATACTGACCTACAAGGCCATCTATAACCTGTCTCCTATATATATCTCTGAACTAATCTCTTGATATCTTCCCTCACGTAATCTCCGGTCCTCTCAAGACCTCCTTCTCTCCTCCACACTTATTCGCTCCTCACCCAACCGCCTCCAAGACTTCTCCAGAATATCCCCCATCCTCTGGAATTCTTTGCCCCAACACGTCCGACTATCAACCACACTCAGTTCCTTCAGACAGAACCTGAAAACCCATCTCTTCAGGAAAGTACAGCCTGCAATGATCCCCGCTGCCTCCTCGCCACTACTGGAGCTACCGCCTCACCATCACTGGAGCTGCTGCAACCTCCCCAACCTACTTTCTCCTTCCCCACCATCCTGTAGAATGTAAGCCCGAAAGGGCAGGGTCCTCTCTCCCCTATATATCTGTGTGTGATTGTTAGTTTGTTTACTGTAAGTGATATCTGTAATTTGTATGTAACCCCTTCTCATGTACAGCGCCATGGAATCAATGGTGCTATATAAATAAATAAATGCCATTGAAAACGTCATCTTGTCCCGCAAAAAAACGAGCCACCACCCAGCGTAATCAGCAAAAAAATTAAAAAGTTATAGCTCGCAGAATAAAGTGATGCAAAAATAATAATTTTTTATATAAAATTGTTTTTATTGTATAAAAGCGCCAAAACATAAATTATATAAATGAGGTATCGGCTGTAATCGTACTGACCCAAAGAATAAAACCGCTTTATCAATTTTACCACATGCAGAACAGTCTAAACGCCCCCCCCAAAGAAATTCATGAAATGCTGGTTTTTGATCATTCTGTGTCCCAAAAATCGGAATAAAAAGCTCTCAAAAAAATGTCTTGAGCCCGATAATGGTACCAATAAAAACGTCAACTCGTCCCGCAAAAAATAAGACCTCAGATGACTCTGTGGGTCAAAATATGGAAAAATTATAGCTCTCAAAATGTGGTGATGCAAAAACTATTTTTTACTATAAAAAGCGTCTTTTAGCATGCGACAGCTGCCAAAAATAAAAACCGCCATAAATAGTAAATCAAACCCCCCGTTATCACCCCCTTAGTTAGGGAAAAATAATAAAATAAAAAAATATTTATTTCCTGTTAGGGTTAGGGCTAAGGTTAGAGCTAGGGTTAGGGGTGTGTTGGGGTTAGGGTTGGAGTTAGAATTAGGGGGTTTCCACTGTTTGGGCACATCAGGTGCTTTGTGTGTTGGGGTTAGGGTTGGAGTTAGAATTAGGGGGTTTCCACTGTTTGGGCACATCAGGTGCTTTGTGTGTTGGGGTTAGGGTTGGAGTTAGAATTAGGGGGTTTCCACTGTTTGGGCACATCAGGTGCTTTCCAAACGCAACATGGCGTCTGATCTCAATTCCAGCCAATTCTGCGTTGAAAATGTCGAACAGTGCTCCTTCCCTTCCAAGCTCTGCCATGTACCCAAACAGTGGTTTACCCCCCACATATGGGGTATCAGCCTAATCAGGACAAATTGCACTCCAACTTTTGGGGTCCAATTTCTCCTGTTACCCTTGGGAAAATAAAAAAAATTGGTGGCAAAAATATCTTTTGTGGAAAAAAATGTTGTTTTTTTTTATGGCTCTACGTTATAAACTTCTGTGAAGCACTTGGGAGTTCAAAGTGCTCACACACATCTAGATAAGTTCATTGGGGGGGGTCTAGTTTCCAAAATGGGGTCACTTGTGGGGGGTTTCCACAGTTTAGGAACATCAAAGGCTCTCCAAATGTGACATGGCATCCGATCTTAATTCTAGCCAATTTTGCGTTGAAAAAGTCAAATGGCGCTCCTTCCCTTTCGAGCTCTGCCATGCGCAGAAACAGTGGTTACCCCCCCACATATCAGGTATCGGCGTACTCAGGACAAATTGCACAATAACTTTTGCAGTCCAATTTCTCCTGTTACCCTTGGTAAAATAAAAAATATTGCACCTGAAATATTTTTTTGTGAAAAAAAAATTTAAATGTTAATTTTTTTTTCTTTTTAAACATTCCAAAAATTCCTGTGAAGCACCTGAAGGGTTAATTAACTTTTTGAATGTGGTTTTGAGTACCGTCAGGGGTGCAGTTTCTAGAATGGTATTGCTTTGGGGTATTTTCTATCATATAGACCCCTCAAAGTGACTTCAAATGTGATGTGGTCCCTAAAAAAAAAAAAAAAAAAAATGGTGGTGTAAAAATGAGAAATCGCCAGTCAATTTTTAACCCTTATAACTTCCTAACAAAAAAAAAAATTTTGGTTCCAAAATTGTGCTGATGTAAAGTAAACGTGTGGGAAATGTTACTTATTAAGTTATTTGTGTGCCATAGCTCTGTGATTTATGGGCATATAAATTCAAAGTTGGGAAATTGCGAAATGTTAAAAATTTTCGACAAATTTCCATTTTTTTCACAGATAAACGCAAGTTATATGAACAGTATTTACCACTAACATGAAGTACAATATGTCACGAGAAAACACTGTCAGAATCACCGGGATTCATGGAAATGTTCCAGAGTTATTACTTTATAAAGAGACAGTGGTCAGAATTGTAAAAATTGGCCCGGTCATTAACGTGTAAACCACCCTTGGGGGTAAAGGGGTTAAAAACAACAGTATCACTGTGCTTGATTGGACAGCAAACTCGCCTGACCTTAACCCCAAGAGGAAGATGAGAGACACCAGACCCAATAATGCAGACGAGCTGAAGGCTGCTATCAAAGCAACCTGGGCTTCCATAACACCTCAGCAGTGCCACAGGATGATCGCCTCCGTGCCACACTGCATTGATGCAGTAATTGATGCAAAAGGAACCCCAACCAAGTACTGAGTGCATTTACTGAATATACATTTCAGTAGGCCAACATCTCGGGTTTTAAAATCATTTTTCAAGCTGCTGTTATAAAGCATTCTACCGTAATTTACTGAGATAATGACTTTTGTGTTTTCATTGGCTGTAAGCCATAATCATCAACATTAACACAAGTAAACACTTGAAATAGATCCCTCTGTTTGTAATGACTCTGTATGAGTTTCACTTTTTGTATGAATTAACTGAAATTAATTACCTTTTGGATGATATTCTAACTTTGTGAGAAGCTCCTGTAACTCGCCTTACAATTTACCATTGTAAAATGCACTTTGAATGAGGCACATGCCATCCTGAGCACAGTGACAGGTTCAGAGCACATGTGCCGCTGACCTCATCAGGCTTTCTGAAAGATCATAGAGGCGTGCCCCTCATACTGAGCCCTGATTGGTGGACACACCATAGGAATGTCTCTTCCTAGATCTGTAACATGACCGCACATAAATACGACTGTCTAAGTGACTACTATCTTGAGCCTTCCCATATCTGCAGCATACTTCTAGGAAAGTGGACAGGGCACAAGTGTTCCTTTCACTGCTTGTCCACAACCTTTGTAATATGGTGTCAGGACGATCAATTCATTGGCATCTACAATCATTTTATATTGTTTTAGTTGTCACATCTATAGTCATCATAGAAATTTCATGTACAAATAAAAGGATCTAAAATGGATTAACAATCATATTATTAGTCAGTGTTTCTCCGCTTTCCTAGACCCCTAAATGACTACAGAAGTGTTAGGGTAATACAGTTAAATTGTGCTTCTGGGGTCTGGGAGTAATAGCCTTGTGGAAGCGATGAATTCCGACCATGCTGGTTGTCGCCCAGTTTTCCTATAAAGACACATAACATAAGGAGCATTTGCGTTGCAGGATTATCATGAACAGTTCCGAAGAACACTCATTTCCTGATAATTTGTCAGTGTAACCAGGCTGCTGATCACCCGACGAATGTGCAGAATGCTCGTTTACTGGGTGAAAGCATCTTCTGTGCGGCACAAAAGATAATGGTTCTCGGCAGCACATTGACCTGTGTAAACAATGGCAGACTATGCTCACTGAATCCCTCAGGGCCATTTACGGCCCTCGATGACCTTTTATCCGGCCCCCGGGCAGATTCTCAGGGACTGCAGTGCTTTGGCAGGGAGTTGTATTTTGATTGCCACCAGCTCATTAATTTCTTCTTGCTCTGTGAGCACACTCATGCAGTGGTCACTACTGAACACTGAAGGACATGCAATGAAAGATTACGTCCTGACACCAGAGCCAGGATGTACTTTGTGGGCGGAGTTTGTACGGCCCCCGAAGGATGGTATAAATATCCAAATGGCCCTTGGCAGAAAAAAGATTCCCCACCCTTGATCTGTGACATCATTTATTGTGTATTGTTAAGTGCGGGCTGCATGTATTTCTCAGGCTACTAATGACGGCAAATTGGTAAATATTCCTCATTCGACAGTCATTTAATGCTGCAAGTTGACTGATGTAAACCAAAGAAACAAATTATAAACTGACTTAACAGGACAAATAAGGAAGGGGCTTTTACATTTTGTTTAATTTTATTGCCTGATGTGTTATACCCTGGGTTTAGTATAATTAATGCCGCCAGATGATAATCCTTTTGCTATAAAGACGTATCACATGACCAGGCTCTATATAACTGCCCATGAACACGCAGCTGTTTCTTCACCCTGGAGTAAACCTGTGTGTATACAGGTGAACACAGGTATTTGCGGTTTTACATGTAAGTGTATTACCAGTGCCAGAACTCGTAAAGCTTTGGTGTGTGATACTTTTTTATGTAGCTAGTATTTTACCCATGGAAATCGGAGGTTTTTTCTATACAGTAAGGCTGGTTTCACATTAGTGTTTTTTAAGCGCTGCGCTTCGTGCGCAATAGAAACGCATGCAAAAAACGCATCATGTGTTTTGCATGTGTTTTTTTTTTGCATGCGTTTTAGCCAGTTTCTAGCCATGTTAACTCTTAAAACGCATGCGATTTTAACCCCTTAAGCCCCATGACAGTTCATGACCGGGCCAATTTTTACAATTCTGACCACTGTCCCTTTATGAGGTAACTCTGGAACGCTTCCATGGATCCCGGTGATTCTGACATTGTTTTCTCGTGACATATTGTACTTCATGTTAGTGGTAAAATTTCATTCAAATAACTTGCGTTTATTTGTGAAAAAAACGGAAATTTGGCAAAAATTTTGAAAATTTCGCAATTTTCCAACTTTGAATTTTTATGCCCTTAAAGAACAGAGATGCAGCACACAAAAAAACTTAATAAATAACATTTCCCACATGTTTACTTTACATCAGCACAATTTTGGAACCAAAATTTTTTTTCTTCGGAAGTTATAAGGGTTAAAAATTGTCCAGCGAGTTCTCATTTTTTCAACACCATTTTATTTTTACGGACCACATCACATTTGAAGCCACTTTGCGAGGTCTATATGATAGAAAATACCCAAAAGTGACACCATTCTAAAAACTGCACCCCTTAAGGTGTTCAAAACCACATTCAAGAAGTTTATTAACCCTTTAGGTGCGTCACAGGAATTATTTGAATATTTAAAAAAAACGAACATTTTAACTTTTTTTCACAAAAAAAATATTTCAGGTTCAATTTTTTTTATTTTACCAAGGGTAACAGGAGAAATTGGACTGCAAAAGTTATTGTGCAATTTGTCCTGAGTATGGTGATACCTGATATATGGGGGGGAACCACTGTTTCGGCGCATGGCAGAGCTTAGAAGGGAAGGAGCGCCGTTTGACTTTTTCAATGCAAAATTGGCTGGAATTCAGATCGGACGCCATGTTGCGTTTGGAGAGCCCCTGATGTACCTAAACAGTGGAAACCCCCCACAAGTGACCCTATTTTGGAAACTAGACCCCCCAAGGAACTTATCTAGATATGTGGTGAGAACTTTGAACCCACAAGGGCTTCACAGAAGTTTATAACGTACAGCGGTACAATTAAAAAATCATATTTTTTCCACAAAAATGATCTTTTCACCCCCAATTTTTATTTCCCCAATCGTAACAGGACCCTAAAAGTTATTGTGCAATTTGTCCTGAGTACGCTGATACCCCACATGTGGGGGTAAACCACTATTTGGGCGCATGGCAGAGCTCGGAAGGGAAGCAGCTCCATTTGACGTTTTTGGCTGGAATTGAGATCGGACACCATGTCGCGATTGGAAAACCCCTGATGTACCTAAACAGTGGAAACCCCCCACAAATGACACCATTTTGGAAACTAGACCCCCCCAAGGAACTTATCTAGATGTGTGGTGATAACTTTGAACCCCCCCCCCAGTGCTTCACAGAAGTTTATAATGCCTGGGCGTGAAAATAAAAAAATCGTATTTTTTCCACAAACATGATCTTTTAGTCACCAATTTTTTTATTTTCCCAAGGGTACCAGGAGAAATTGGACCCCAAAAGTTGTTGTCCAATTTGTCCTGAGTACGCTGATACCTCATATGTGGGAGAAAACTACTGTATGGGCACACGTCGGGGCTCGGAAGGGAAGTAGTGACGTTTTGGAATGCAGACTTTGATGGATTGGTCTGCGGGTGTCATGTGCGTTTGGAGAGCCCCTGATGTACCTAAACTATTCAAACTCCCCACAAATGACACCATTTTGTAAACTAGACCCCCCACGGAACTTATCTAGATGTGTGATGAGCACCTTGAACCCCCAAGTGTTTCACAGAAGTTTATAACGCCCGGGCGTGAAAATAAAAAATATCATTTTTTTCCACAAAAATGATATTTTTGCCCCCAATTTTTTATTTTCCTAAGAGTAACAGGAGAAATTGGACCCCAAAAGTTGTTTTGCAATTTGTCCTCAGTAGGCTGATACCCAATATGTGGGGGTAAAACACTGTTTGGGCGCATGGCAGAGCTTGGGAGGGAAGGAGCACCATTTGACTTTTTCAACACATAATTGGCTGGAATTGAGATCCGACGCCATGTTGCATTTGGAGAGCACCTGATGTGCCCAAATAGTGGAAACCCCCAATTCTAACTCCAACCCTAACCCCAACACACCCCTAACCCCTAATCTCAGCCCTAACCCTAGCCCTAATTCAAACCCTTATGGGAAAATGGAAATACGTTTTCTTTTAATTTTATTATTTTTCCCTAACTAAGAGGGTGATAACGGGGGGTTTGATTTACTATTTATGGCGGGTTTTTATGTTTGGCAGCTGTCATACGCTAAAAGACGCTTTTTATTGTAAAAATAGTTTTTGCATCACCACATATTGAGAGCTATAATTTTTCCATATTTTAACCCACCGAGTCATGTGAGGTCTTATTTTTTGCGGGATGAGTTGACTTTTTTATTGGTACCATTTTCGGGCACGTGACATTTTTTGATCGCTTTTTATTCCGATTTTTGGGACGCAGAATGGACAAAAACCAGCGTTTCATGAATTTCTTTTGGGAGGTGCGTTTACATCATTCCGCGTGCGGTAAAATTGATAAGGCGGTTTTATTCTCTGGGTCAGTACGGTTGCAACGATACCTCATTTATGTCTTTTTTTATGTTTTGGCGGTTTTATGCAATGAAAACTATTTTTTATATAAAAAATAATTATTTTTGCATCGCTTTATTCTGCGAGCTATAACTTTTTTATTTTTTCGCTGATGATACTGTATGGCGGCTCATTTTTTGCGGGACAATATGACGTTTTCAGCGGTACCATGGATATTTATATGCGTTTTTTTGATCGCGTGTTATTGCACTTTTTGTTCGGCAGTATGATAATAAATCATTATTTTTTGCTTTGTTTTTTATTTTTATTTTTTAAGGGGTTCGCTAAAGGGGTTAACTAATGGGACAGTTTTATAGGGCAGGTCATTACGAACGTGGCGATACTAAATATGTGTACTTCTATTGTTTTTTTTTTTTTTTTTTTCTTTTTTCATTTCCAAAAAATGAATTTATTGGGGATTATTTTCTTTTTTTTCTAATTTATTTAGCGATTTTTTTTTTTTTTTTTTTTTTTTTTTAAACTTTATTAGGTTGTCCCAGGGGGGGACATCACTGTCCTGTGAAAGATCGCTGATCTGTCACATCACAGATCACTGTGACAGATCAGCAATCTGTCACAGGCATAGACGCAGACTTCCTCATGCTTTGCAGGCACTGAGGAAGCCAGCTCCCTACAGGCTCCCGAAGGTCCCCGTCGCCAACTTGCATCCGGGGACCTGTAGGGAAAGAGACCCCCGCAGCAGCACTGCACATTGCGCTGTGGTGGGGAGCTCAGGGAAGCACGGAGGGAGCCCCCTCCCTGCTGATGCTTCCCTTTAACCCCTGGTACACCGCAATCGTGTTTGATCAGTGTGAAATGTGTACGTGACCGCCCCTAACACATTGTGCCGGGTGTCAGCTATGATAATTAGCTGACACCCGGCCGCGATCACCACGTGGGCGCCGCTGATCGCTGTGACGTACTATCCCGTCCCTGGGAATTAAGTCCCAGGGCACATGGACGGGATAGTACGTCACATGGGATTAAGGGGTTAAACGCAGGCGTGACTGTATTCTCATAGACTGTAATGTGATTTTTTTTTTTTTTGGCGCATTCCGTGCACAAGCGTTTTTTTGACACAAATTAGACGGACCAAAAATGCAACAGGTTGCGTTCGGCGTGCCTAGGCGCACACTTCAAAAAACGCAAGCGCACGAAAACGCGTACGTGCGCGTGCAAACTCTAGACCATGCACCCCCATGTTAAGCATAGGGGCTCATGGCGCATGCGCATGGACTCGCATAATGCGCTGCGCTAAAAAACGCTAATGTGAAACCAGCCTTAGCTAGCCAGACATACAACTGTCGTTCACCCTCCGACCGCTATCTCTCCCAACTTTCTCCATACTCTAGAGGGCTCCTCCAACCAAAAATGTTTTGTTTTTTTTTTTGTTTTTTTTTTGGGACAGCTTTGATAGGATAGTTCTGTATGCACAACAGGCATGGTGAAAGTGTTAAGACATCATTTATAAAATGCTAGTGTGGACATAGCCAAACACTCATTATGACACAGACTTGCCCAGTGGACTTATGACTGCATTATTTAGGGTGACAGACCTTTCAGTTTGTTGTGGAACTGCATGTTGGCAGAGTTTTGGCTGCTTTATGTGGGCATAGTTCCAAAATCATTGTTTAGGGGTATGTGCACAACTTTGTGTAATTTGTGGGTCTAAATGAACTGTTTACACCTTGGTACACAATATAGCGTAAAAGGCTTGTCCTAAGAAGAACACCCATCACCTATTGACCGGATAGGTGAGAAGTGTGTGATCAGTGAGGGTCTGACCACCTGGGGACTGGTCACAAAAACGAGGATCATGGGTGTCCTGTTCATATTGAGCAGCTGTAGCAAATGCGTCTGCCATTCCATTAATTTCTACCGGGCTGATGGAGATAAACAAAGACCAGGCGTTGGCTATTTCTGTCAGTCTCATAGAGTTTGAAGAATGGCAGTGCATACACTTAACCACTACTCCATTCAAAAAGGGGACTTGTGGTTTTCAGCAGTCGGACTCGCCGATCGGACACTTATTACCTAGCCTGTGGATAGGTACCATTCTGTTGTTAACACCTTTAATGAATCTAGATATGACCCCCTTGGTTAGGTTTAGGTTTTTATATGTAATTCAGTGTTCTAGTTAGAGATACAACAGCTATTATAGGTGATGTGCAGATAGCTGTTTTTTTTTAATAGAGAAAAATGCATGTAATGCACACAACCTACTGAAATTTTATAAAGGTGTTAGATTATGTATATGCTAAAAGTTATTAACAAAGGGTGCAACCCTGCTTATAAGTAGGACTTTAAGGAAACCTCTTGGCGGATTTCTACATATGGAAGTCGTGGTGTGGCTGTATAGGTGCCTATTAACCAATAAAACGTTCATTCTGGAGGTCCGATGTGCCTGTCATGAGAAAACTAATATTGAAGCCATATGCAAATCAGGATTGACATACACTTAGGGGCGTGTATTAGGACTGTTGATGCGCGTTGACACGCCCCAGGGCACTTCCTGCCTGATTTGCAAATAACATCTACACTAGATTTTTCATGCTTGACGCATTGGTTTTCTACAAAAAAAGGTATAATTTTTATTAGGTAACAATAACCTACACAGCCAGGCCACTAGTTAGTTACATGTGTAGAATTTTGTTGAGTCCCTTTTAATTTATAGAATACACAATTTGAAGTTATTATATATCCCATGGATAAGGAATAACTTATTGATTGTTATGGGTCTGTCTGACTGCTGGGACCCCCACCAATTCTGAAAATGTGGCTCTAAAGAGCTGCCGAATGAATTGAATGGAAATCAAGCATAAACCGCTCTGCTCCATTTAATCTTTATTAGACTGCCAGAGATAGTAGTCTACAGCGCTCGAAGAATGAATTGAGTGGAAAAGAGCATCGTCAGCGTCCATTCCGTTGGGGGTCCAAGCAGTCAGACCCCATCAAATCTGCGTACAAACCATGTGAAGAATTTATCCAGGGTCATAGGTAATTATTACAGAGTGCATAATTAGGTATTCTGACCTGAACATTACTTTTACCAATATATATGTTAAAAAGGAAGTTTTTCAGGCACCAAACTACCCCGCGCTTATCCATATCCTATGCCTTCATAATTAAATTCAAAGAATACTTCGGCACACCAGTGTCGATGCAACACAATTTATTAGTAGACCCAAAAAGTAAAATTGCAGCATAGGCCAAAACGTTGGTCAATCTTTGTCTTTCTCAAGGTTTATTTGTACAAAGAGGTAGAAGAAAATCAAAGTAGAAAAATCATGAGACAAGTATAGACATAATATATTGGGTCATACAGCTGAAACCTTTAATTATCCATAATAAATATGGTCAAATATCAAAACATGTCAACGAGGCACTTAGAAGTACTGTGAGTATCAGAATAGACCTCAAGAGGACTGTGTCAATATAGGTGAAAATGAAAAAGGATCAAGCGTGATCAGGCACGACATGGCACATAGGTCCCAGATTATAAGGAAAAGAAAAAGTTCCCATGTCACAGGAAGTTCCCTAAAGGTAAAAAAAGGAAAGGAAACCGAAATATTAAAATACATATAAAAGACCTTTTTTTAACACGAAATGAAGTGTGGGGAAGAAAAAATATGTACGGAAACGATGAGATCCAGGTGGTATGCTGTAGGCAAAGTTCAGACAGGGAGAGCACAGAGATGGATCCCCTACTATCTGTTATGAAGCGGGAGTTGAAGATTATCTGTTACTTCGGAGCAGCTGACTTGCACCCTTTTCTCTCATCTCCATGTTTAAACACTTAAGTATTGACAAGTTACCAGTGGCGCTCTGCTTAGATCCAGAAAGTCAATGTGAAGCAACGAAAAGAAAAGCAGCATGGGACGATGGCCGTTTCACGTCTACGTGACACTTCAACGGGTACATACTGTGGACCCATAGAAGCGTTGTGGGAATGCGAATGGCCGTCGTCCTCTTGCTTTTTCTCCCACACATACCCCCTGTGCACCGCAACAATGTTCCATCTTATGGATTAAAGAACTTTTAAGAAAAAGAATTTGCCACTTTTCTCTTTGTTGCTTCACATTGAATTACTTCTACCAATACAGAACCGCTGTACGTTTTATTCAGTTACACAGAATGTAGTCTTGTGACATTGACCTTTGTTTTCACCACTTTTTTTCATTTTTCAGATGGCATATGAGCAATTGTAGCAATACAAGTAATGCCCGTGCTGTTGCTGCTGGATACGTGTCTGTATTTATTGGTCTCAAGGAGGAGGATCTGGAGCAGACCTGATTTAAACTTTGTGTGCTCCTACTGCAGGCACTTTACCAATTACTCAAACATCCACTGTAGTAACTTTTTCTCAAAGTTTCAACAACACAAACGTCCATACAGGAGAGCTGGAGAAAGAGACTTTCTTCACACCAAGTTCCAAAGTAATTCTTACTCAATAAGCTCAAAAGTCAGTACTACTACTTCAAAGGGAATTACTATCGCAAAGGCGTCTATGTCACGGATTAAGAATACTTTGGATTCTGTCACTAAAGTTGTCTCAAGCACACATGGCGACTTACTTTCACGTATTGTCCGCCCAAAGCCAAATTCTGCCAATCTTGGGAAAGAAGAAACTATCCAAATAAGGGAGGCGAGTGCAAGCCAGTCCGACTCTGATAAAGGAGAAGTCCTGCACTCTGACCGGGACCATCCGACTCAGTCCAAGAAATCAAATAGTACAACCGAATCTACCTCGCCAGTTGCCCAAGCCAGTTCTCCCAAGCCAGTAGATACTTTACAAGAAGACACTGAGCATAGAAACGGGGTGTTCCATGCCAGTTATATTACCACTAACTTTGGGGAGACCTATAACTTCTTGTCTCATCATATAAACTCCTACTTTGCAAACGAAACAAACATGGAGAAAAATAACATTCCCCAGATTGATAAAGGCCGCACTATTGATATAAGCCGTGACAAGGAAAAAGACTCTGCCCTCGAAACTGAAGACGGCTCAAGTTCTGCAAAGAAAAGTATTTCAAATTTCCTAACAAATCAGTCCAGTAACGTCCATGCTTTTGTAGGTAATTATCTTGGTGGTCTTGTGCCTAAGTTCAAGCCTGAAATGAAGCCTGCCTTAGCGGAAAAGGCCAAAGAACTAGAAAGTGGTGAAGCCACAAATAAGACGGAGCAAGAAATAAGTAAAGATAAAGCTGTGGATGAAAAAGCCAAGCGATTGTCTCTTCAGAGGGAAAAGGTAGGTCAGAGTGGCTGTCTCCAAAACTTCCATAGATATGAAGAGGAGGAAAAAAAATGGCACCGCTCGCTGTTTCTGGTTCAGAATATAACCAGCATTTTTACAGCTTTCTTCTTGCACTGTAAGCGATTGCCTTATCAAGTCAAGCAGTAGTTTGTATTCAGGTAGCATCTATCAAATTTCTTGTATTTCATATGCCAGTGTGTATAGTGAAGACCAAATATACTTCTGATTCCTATTCATACAGCTTTTATTTGCCTGCATAATCTTTTGGAGATGCCTTGATGTCGACTTTTTGATGTTACAGTGTCTGATTTTCTGGCATAGTAAGGTGGCTAGTAATGAGGTGGCAGGCATTTCCGTTATATAAAGCTAATGTGAATTTAGAGGAGATTGTACGTCCGTCATGGTGCCCGTGGTTCATTTAGGGAATTGATTATTTGGCTAGAAGACTGCAGAGCAATATGTTTTCCTATGAAAGTGAGTGTGGTTTAACCACTAGGGTCTAGATCCATACCACAAGCCTGTCAAAAAGAGAATATATATCTGCCATGCAGGACTGAAAAATCGATCAGCAGTAACTGGATTCCAGAAATACAGAGAGATGCACATACAGCAAGTGTAGCTTTGTGTACAGATAGCGGGCCATAATCAAAGGGAGTGTTTATAGGGGTTTTCTCAGCTCAATATAAATTTTCGCTGAATTATGTCTGTGTGCAACATGCACACTGTCAAGATTCTCCTCTACTCCCGTTATATTTTTCTTCATGTTCATGAGAAGCAGATGAAAAGAAAGTGTTTGACCACAGCATGCAAATCGCATAATTTTTGGTCATATGAAATGGACTGGAATCCTGACATCGTGCATATTGTGCACTCCCGAATCGCCAGTCTACAGTCACACAGAATGACTGCGTACATTTATGCTCAGACTGTAAAAACCCTTTTAAGAAAGTCTACATCTAGCTATGAGAAGATCATATTTTTAATTGTAACATTTTTTCATTCCTCAACTGGAAGTTTTGTGAACTTCACTGGATCCAATGAGTGTTATTTTGGCCACAGATAGTCCTGTTGTTCTCCAGTGCTGCAGTATATGTCAACACCTATAGGATAAAGCTCTTATTTTGACTGAGTGGGGTTGCTGATATGCAGAGGGAGGTAATGGATCTATCTTACTGTGTTACATCTAGATTATTGCACGTGTGAGCGTTGATAACAGAACAAGATCTCTAGTTCAGTCCCTGAAAAGAGCTTCGGACCGAAGATTATGCATCAATCGGGTTGAAGAGTTGAATTGTCACCTTCTGGAGTTTCCTGAAACCAGGGGAGTCGCAGTTAAGGTATGAAGTGACTGTGTATTATCCGTTTATTCCGTGGGTCTGTGCACAGATTTATGAATCTGATATTCCTTTAATACTGGATTAAAGGACCATACTTATTGATCAAACATTGGCTACATCTGCTATTTTTTTGCAGAATTGACCAATGTTTGGTGTATGGTCACATTTCGAAAGTCCTTTTCATTGAGTAGATCTAGAAGTGTAGCCGGTGTCATTGAAAACTTTCTTCTGCCTTCTGACTTTTTGGGTAGTTTTTGATAGTCCTATGCGAGCGTTACTTTGCTAGTAAATCTAACTCATGAAATTAACTAGCTTCTGGAAGGGGGTTAACTTGCTGTCTACAGAATTGGCAATGAATGGGCTGATGGGTGTCCCTATGCTTTTGTTGGCCCCTTTTTCTTTCTGTATACAGCTACATCCCCTGCTAGGTAGGCCTTTGTGAGATATATATATATATCTATCTATGTGTGTGTATACTAGCTGAAGAGCCCGGCGCTGCCCGGGCATAGTAACTAACTGTGATTAGTTATAGCAAATTATAATTATCCTCCATCCCACAGTCCCATGCCCATATACCCATCATACATATCCACGATCCCATAGGCCCGTGCCCATATACCCATCATACATATCCTCCATCCCATAGTCGGGTACCCATATACCCATCACACATCCTCCATCCCATAGTCCCATGCCCATATACCCATCATACATATTCGCCGTCCCATGCCCATATACCCATCATACATATTCGCCATCCCATAGTCCAGTGCCCATATACCCGTCATGCATATCCTCCATCCCATAGTCCAGTGCCCATATACCCATCACACATCCTCCATCCCATAGTCAACCATTATGACATCATAGTGAGCGGCGGGGCTTGCAACCTATGATGACATCAGCGTCGCCATGGCAATCATTATGTCATACATACACACAGACTTTTTCCCCATTTTGTAGATAGGGACAAAATTGTTTGGTGAATTAGAACGCTCGGGGTTAAAATTTCACCTCACAACATAGCCTAGGACACTCTCGGGGTCCAGACGTGTGACTGTGCCAAATTTTGTGGCTGTAGCTGCGACGGTGCGGATGCCAATCCTGGACATACACACACACACACACACACTTGAGCATATAAAATATATATATATATATATATATATATATATATATATATATATATATATATATATATATAATCTCAAGCTTGATAAAGATGGGTCTCCGTCGAAACGTCGCCACCTGAGGATCAGTAGATTATCCACTTTTTTCACATTTAATTTGGAGTGCTGCCTATTTTTCTTGATTTATTAACTCAGTTGTTTGGACACTGCTGAATAGGTTCTGCACCAACTGTATAATTTTGGCAGTGCTGCCCTTTTTTTTTATTTATATTTTTATATATATATATATATATATATATATATATATATATATATATATATATATATATATATATATATATATATATATATATATATTTCTCTATATCTCTGTCATGCACAATTATACATTGCCCTGCTGTACATATACGCGGGTCTTCGGGAAGCTCCGTGATATGTCCGTTCTTACATAAAGCCTCATTTACACACACAGAGGTAGCAGTGTGACCGAGAACCATCCGTGGAATCGGCAGGGATGGTATATAGCAGATATTGGTAACATTAAGGAAGGGTTGAGCAGGACCCGTGTATCTGTCATGTGGGTGTCATTCAACTTCCCTCTCCACACACTGTCCTGAAGACAAACAAAAGAAGGCAATCCAATAAGTTATTAAAGTGTAACCTTACTCCTATGTTGCCAGCTAAGCTGGAGAAAAGTTGTCACCTTCATTTGTTGTTGAGCACAGCTATAAGGCTATGTCCAAACTGTCAGCAACTGGCAGCGCTTTGGATGCAGCACATGTCCCAGTGCGCCAGTGCACGCATAGAGAACATGTGATTTCTTGAAATCCCCTCCACTATGTTGTAACTTCTGGATGCTGCATATGTACGCAGCGTCCAACCCGTAGCGTTGGCTGACTGTGGGAACATACCCTAAGGAATGGACCACCAAATGAATAACTGTGCCACTAGAAATACAAAGCACTAAACCTGCAAAATGGGGCGCAGAATAAAAAAAATATTAGGTACATCAATATTAAAATTCACGCTTAAAAACGAGGAGCATGTCACGCACAGAACTGGAGACCACTAGGTCTGCTTGTCGTACACTTCAGAGAGGTGAGAAGGCAGTCATCTGTTTTCCCCAGGTCTTATGAAATGTATCCTGGCACCCCCTTTTTACATATGTAAGCCTGTGCACTACACTATTCACTTTGCATATCCACGTATCTCCTGAACATCTTTTAGGATATTTCTAGTTTAATGTAACTTTTTCTGCAACATGTAGCAGTATTTTTCTCCTTCGTCTCATTGGGGGACACAGGTACTGTGGTGTATGCTACCGCCATCTGGAGGCTGACACTAAGTAAACAACACAAGGTTAGCTCCCCTGCCGCCGCATACACCCTCGCACCGATTACGGGCGGAAACCAGTTTTTTTTTTTTCCTTCCTTTACCATGAAGATAAGACAGGGGCGACGGCCCCTATTGAAAGGGGCCAATCTCCCCAAACCAACAACGGGCGAGCACGTGTTGAGTATCGTCTTCACGTATCCTTTCCAGCACCGAGGGACATATCTGGGCCATTTTCCCCAGACATCTATTTTTGTTGTGCTATGAAGATAAGACAGGGGCAACGGATCCTATTGAAAGGGTCCGATTTCCCCAAACCATCAACGGGCGACCACGTGCAAGTGTCCCTCCACGTATCCTCTCCCGCGACGTGGGACATTATGCCGGACTTAGCCCTGACCACCCCTAGGTATGGAAACCATAGGCTGCACAGAGGCACAAGACTAGTCCGTGCGGCCCCCACTGCTCCACCAACTCTAGACGGCGGTGCTGCAAGGCGGCGGACGGTCCCTCTCCTCACCCCCTGAAGGGTTAGATGGAGCTAGGGTGCCTGCACCGTCCAGGATATCGCCCCCCCCCTTCTACCTGGGGTCCGGATGGTGTGGAGGAGATGGTCGGGGAGGGCCCTGCGATGTCCGGGGCCGGCGCTAGTCAGCGATGGATCTGGCGGCCAGGTGCAGGAGGTTCAGCGCTGCGCGTCCTTCCTTTTCTCGGCCGCCCTTCCCCCCCCTCCTCGCCTCTCCTCGCCTCTCCTCACGATGGATTGCTGCAGTGGCGGCGGAACAGACGCGGCTTCGGCCTTAGGGTGCGGTGCCCTAAACGCCCGCTGCCACCCCCGTCCCGGGCGGATACTAAAAATCCAGACCGCGGCCGGTGGTAGGCCGCGGCCGGAAGTCCCGCCCTTCGGGCGCGATGTCACGTCCGGCAGCCCGCCCTCCGGCCTGGGCGGGCGCCGGATAAAATTGAGGCCCCGGATTCATGGCAGCATAGGCCGTGGCCAGAAAGCAGCGGTCAGGCAGCCCTCAGCAGTGACCGACACCAGCGTTTGCAGCAGGAGAAGCAGCGGGGGGACACATGTCCGGGTAAGTGCGGTCCTGACCGTGGGTGGCAGCCAGGCCTACTCCCCCTCCACAGGCCCTAGTAAGGCAACATTAATGCCTGGTGGACACAATATGGCTGGGAAAGGGAAGGCACACACGTTCCTTTACGCTGCATGCATCGCTTGTAGGGCGTCATTTACGCGGACACAGGGCAATAAATTATGTGAAGCCTGCGACTCCGAACGTGCCCAGGAGCCCTCCCCCGTGATCGAACCCGGGAATTCAAATCCTCCAGAATGGGCCTTGTCCCTATCACAATCTATGGCTTCGCTAACAAAGGCAATTGAGTCTCTTCATGCCCCAGATAGGAGCAAGGATAGTGGCTTGCTGATCTGGGAGGGGTCCTCCGCCTCACAGGACCCTCCGGCCTGCAGGGACCGCTCTCACTCCAGATAGACGCAAAGGAAACGAACCCTTATGGCGTCGCCCGGCCCATCAGGTGCCTCAGCATCAGTAAGTTTGGCGTCACGCTCGCCTTCACCAGGTGTTGGGAGCGGGCAGAGTTCAGACTATGACTCGAACGAGCCACTGGACCTGGATATCCCGGAGTGCCGGGAAACAGATAACAGCCTCATTGATGCCGTTAATCAGACAATGAGAGTTGAGGATGACGTCGCTTTGGCCTCAGGCCATAAGGTATCCTTTAAGCTGGCTAAGCGACCGCAGAGAGTGTTTTGGCACTCACCCAGAATTTGAGGACATAGTGCAGCGTCACAGGGAATGGCCGGATAGGCGTTTCTCGGGGCAGAAAACGATAGAGGCAAGATATCCGTTTGCCCCGGAGCTCCGTAAGAAATGGGCAGAATCCCCAGTGGTGGATTCACCGGTGTCACGCTTGGCCTCGAGATCCTTGTTATCGGTACCTAGTGGTGCTTCTATCAAGGACCCCACGGGTTGGCTCATAGAAGGATTGGCTCGCTCAGTTTTTGAGGCATCAGGTTCAGCACTCGCTCCCTCGTTCGTAGCCAAGGCCATGATGTCATGGTCAGACTCATTTGGCAAGGTCTTGCAGGATAGAGACCTGCCAGCAGAGGTAGCAGAGATTGCGAGTCAAATCGCGATGGCCGGTGACTACTTAATTAACGCTTCCTTGGATGCGGCCGCAAATGCGGTAGCCATTAGGAGGGCCCTATGGTTAAGAACTTGGCGGGCTGATTCAATTTCCAAGAAGTCTTTGACTTCCCTGCCTTATCAGGGTGGCCGTTTATTCGGAGAAAAGTTAGACTGGCTCATCTCCGACGCTACCAGGGGAAAAAGCAGCTTCCTCCCGCAACAAAATGTCAAGCAATCGTTTCGCCAGCCTCAGGCTCGGTTTCGGGCCTTTCGCAACTCCGGGAGGATGGCAACGGCCAGCTCTGCCTCTCCAGGGCGTTCCAACCAGGATAGGGAGCGACAGTACTCATATAGAGCCAACCCATTGTAGAGAATGCCTGCTCGCCAGCCCAGGGTGAGGGGAGCCAGGGCCCAGAGACCCTCAGCCAAATGACTCGGAGCACTTTTTAGGCGACATCGGCAGAGTGGGCGGCCGCCTGCTCTGCTTTCACCAGGTCTGGGTCACGATAGCACACAATTCATGGGTGGCGGAACTTGTGTCCGCAGGTCACAAGATAGAGTTTTTCAGGTTTCCCCCAAAACGATTTTTTCTGTCCCGACTTCCCAAAGTGGAGCCCCGGGCAAGGGCGTTGCTAGGGGCCATCAACTCACTCCAGCGCAACGGAGTCATTATTCCCGTACCAGAGCACGAGAGGGGGCAGGGTTTTTATTCCAATCTGTTTGCGGTCCCCAAAAAGGACCTGAAGCTCCTGAACAGGTTCATCAGTATCAAACATTTCAGAATGGAATCTCTCTGTTCACTTACACTCACTGGCCACTTTATTAGGTACACCATGCTAGTAAGGGGTTGGACCCCCTTTTGCCTTCAGAACTGCCTCAATTCTTCGTGGCAGAGATTCAACAAGGTGCTGGAAGCATTCCTCAGAGATTTTGGACCATATTGACATGATGGCATCACACAGTTGGCGCAGATTTGTCGGCTGCACATCCCTGATGCGAATCTCCCGTTCCACCACATCCCAAAGATGCTCTATTGGATTGAGATCTGGTGACTGAGGAGGCCATTTGAGTACAGTGAACTCATTGTCATGTTCAAGAAACCAATCTGAGATGATTCGAGCTTTATGACATGGCGCATTATCCTGCTGAAAGTAGCCATCAGATGTTGGGTACATTGTGGTCATAAAGGGATGGACATGGTCAGCAACAATACTCAGGTAGGCTGTGGCGTTGCAACGATGCTCAATTGGTACCAAGGGGCCCAAAGAGTGCCCAGAAAAAATTCCCCACACCATGACACCACCACCTCCAGCCTGAACCGTTGATACAAGGCAGGATGGATCCATGCTTTCATGTTGTTTACGCCAAATTCTGACCCTACCATCCGAATGTCGCAGCAGAAATCGAGACTCATCAGACCAGGCAACGTTTTTCCAATCTTCTACTGTCCAATTTCGATGAGCTTGTGCAAATTGTAGCCTCAGTTTCCTGTTCTTAGCTGAGAGGAGTGGTACCCAGTGTGGTCTTCTGCTGCTGTAGCCCATCTGCCTCAAAGTTCGACGCACTGTGCGTTCAGAGATGCTCTTCTGCCTACCTTGGTTGTAACGGGTGGCAATTTGAGTCACTGTTGCCTTTCTATCAGCTCGAACCAGTCTGCCCATTCTCCTCTGACCTCTGGCATCAACATGGCATTTCCGGCCACAGAACTGCCGCTCACTGGATTTTTTTTCTTTTTCGGACCATTCTCTGTAAACCCTAGAGATGGTTGTGCGTGAAAATCCCAGTAGATCAGCAGTTTCTGAAATTCTCAGACCAGCCCTTCTGGCACCAACAATCATGCCACGTTCAAAGGCACTCAAATCACCTTTCTTCCCCATACTGATGCTCGGTTTGAACTGCAGGAGATTGTCTTGACCATGTCTACATGCCTAAATGCACTGAGTTGCCGCCATGTGATTGGCTGATTAGAAATTAAGTCTTAACACACAGTTGGACAGGTGTACCTAATAAAGTGGCCAGTGAGTGTATATCGGCCATGGGACAAGGGGAATACTTGGCCTCGATCGACATACAAGATGGCTACCTGCACATCCCCATTTTTCCATCGCATCAGAGGTTTCCGCGGTTTGCCAGCCGACATTTCCAGTTTGCAGTGCTGCCTTTCAGACTAGCCACCGCTCCCAGAGTATTTACAAAGGTAATGGCAGTCGTGATGGCCGTCTTTCACTCGCGGGGCATAGTCGTCTTGCCATACCAAGACGACCTCTTGGTCAAGGCCCCTTCATTTCGGGCATGCGAGGAGAATGTCAGTATCACACTGGATATCCTCTCCCGCTTAGGATGGTTGGTCAACAGGAAATAATCATCCCTTGTCCCAGCTCAGAGGATTTCTTTTTTAGGGATGATTTTCGACACCTCCCAAGGGTTGGTAATTCTCCCTTAGGACAAGGCGCTAGCGCTCCAGCAAGGGGTCCAGAAGCTTCTGCGACCAGTCCCGCACACCATTCGGTTTGGGATGAGAGTGCTAGGGAAGATGTGGCGGCAATAGAAGCGATTCCGTTTGCCCAATTTCATCTTCGCCCCCTACAGCACGCGCTCTTATCATCTTGGGACAGGAACCCGTTCACGCTCGATCATCGATACCGGCTATCCTCGCAGGTCAGACGGTCTCTGGAGTGGTGGACGAGGATGTCCTCCCTTCTGCATGGTAAACCCTTTCCCCCAGATCACTGGCTAGTAGTGGTTTTTCGTCACCACACAGGGACGATGGTCGCTGCGGGAGGCACGTCTCCCGATCAACTTGTTGGAAATACGAGCAGTTCGGCTGGCACTGCAGCATTTTCAGCACCTTTTAGCAGGGCGTCCGGTCCGGATTCAACTGGACAACGCCACGGCGGTGGCTTACGTAAATCACCAGGGGGGCACACGCAGCAGAGCAACCATGCGCGAGGTAGGACACGTGCTCCACTGGGCCGAAAGGAACCATTCCGTGATATCGGCCGTCCACATTCCGGGCGTAGAAAATTGGGCGGCGGACTTCCTCAGCCGGCAGGGTGTCGCGGCGGGGGAATGGTCGTTGCATCCCGAGGTCTTCCAGCAGATTTGCCAACCTTGGGGGACTCCGGATGTGGATCTGATGGCATCCAGAGTGAACGCCAAGGTGCCCGTGTTCGTCGCTTGGTCTCGAGACCCGTGTGCGATTGCGGTGGGTGCGTTGGTTCTGCCATGGAACCAGTTTCCCCTTCCATACTTGTTTCCCTCGCTGCTCCCGAGGGTCATCAAGAAGATCAAAGCAGAAGGAGTTCCTGCAATTCTGCTGGCCCCAGACTAGCCCCGTCGGGCTTCGTACGCAGATCTGGTGCATCTGCTCGCCGACGTCCCATGGCGACTACCAGATCTTCTGACCCAGGGTCCGATCTTCCACCCGAACTCAGAGGCCCTGTGTTTGATGGCATGGCCGTTGAATCTTGGATCCTGACTCAGGCAGGGTTTAGCCGTAATGTGGTAGCCACAATGATTAGCGCCCAGAAGGCGACCTCGGCAAAAATTTACCATCACACCTGGAAAATCTTCTTTGCTTGGTGTCGGGATCGTGGTTTTTCTCCACTAACTTTTTCGATTCCCAACATCTTGGAGTTTCTCCAGTCAGGCCTAGATTCAGGTTTGGCCCCGAGGTCCCTTAGGAGACAGCGGCTTTGTCCATCCTATTTCAGTGAAAAATTGCTACCAATATGCAGGTGAGGACTTTCATCCAGGGAGTCTCCCACTTGGTGCCGCCCTATAGGTTGCCCCTGGACGCCTGGGACCCTTAATCTGGTCCTGAATGTTCTGCAGGAGGCGCCTTTTGAACCGCTCCAAGAAGTTCTGTTGTCGTACCTTTCCCGGAAAGTAGTGTTCTTGGTAGCTGTAATTTCCATTAGGCGAGTCTCTGAGTTGGCGGCCTTGTTCTGCCGTGCACCGTTTCTCACCTTCCACGAGGATAAGGTGGTGCTCAGACCAGCTCCCCCTTTCTGCCGAAGGTCGTGTCCTCTTTCCACTTTAATGAGGATATTGTCTTGCCCTCATTCTGTCCGGCGCCAGTACATCGCGTGGAAAAAGCTCTTCACACGTTAGACCTGGTGAGAGCACTCAGAAGGTACATGGCGCGGACGACATCCTTCCGTCAGACGGACACGCTGTTCGTGCTCCCTGAGGGGCGCAGGAAGGCACTCGCAGCCTCAAAGTCGACCATAGCCAGATGGATCTGTCTAACGATTCAGGAAGCCTACCGCATCGGGGGCGCTGGTCCCAGCAGGGATCAGAGCACACACTACTCGAGCGGTGGGCGCTTAGGCACCAGGCTTCGACGGAACAAGTGTGCAAGGCAGCAACCTGGTCCAGCCTGCACACGTTTACCAAACATTATAATGTCCATACTCAGGCTTCATCAGATGTGAGCCTGGGTAGAAGAATTCTCCAATCGGCGGTGGCGCACCTTTGAACAGGAGGTGCATGTAGCTTGGATCGGTGAGTCATTCTCCCACCCAGGGACTGCTTTAGGACGTCCCACAGTACCTGTGTCCCCCAATGAGACGGAGAAACATGGATTTTTGTGAGTACTCACCGTAAAATCCTTTTCTCCGAGACGCTCATTGGGGGACACAGCACCCACCCTGTTAGCCAAGGTTGGCTCTAGTTTATTTAATTAATACGCATTTTTCTTGTTGATGTCAGGGTGGATCTTTTCCAGACATATTGTTATTTGCGTTAAGGCTGTTTCTCGTTGTTCTCCGACTGCTTTTGCACTAAACTGGTTTCCGCCCGTAATCGGGGCGAGGGTGTATGCGGCGGAGGACGAGCTAACCTTGTGTTGTTTACTTAGTGTCAGCCTCCAGATGGCGGTAGCATACACCACAGTGCCTGTGTCCCCCAATGAGCGTCTCAGAGAAAAGTATTTTACGGTGAGTACTCACAAAAATCCATGTTTTTGCAGGGGACTTTTCCATCAGTCCAAACAGACAGGCCTTGGGATGTATGATTCTTGTAGCACCTACCTGAGTTTCCTTAAAATACAGAACGTTGTGCCAATAGTTTTTGAGTACCGAACACTCCCAGAACATATGCATTACTGTTCCATCACCTTTACACATCTCAGACATTATGCAGATCCCAACCTGCCCATTTTATACAGCCGTGAGGGGGGTAGAAAAGATCCTGCTGAGGAACTTGACCTTCTATCAGTTCATCCTGAGCACTGCCAAGCAGGTGACAAGGGCTATCAAGTATACAACTGCTGTTATCTTCATCGATATTAAGCAAACTTAGAGATGAAAGTGGATATAAATCCAGCACTACTGAGGATCCCGAGTACTATAGGTGACCAGTTTTATTTGTCAATACGTTTCGAGGTAATCCTACCTCTTCGTCAGGATAAACCACAATGATCAGGTTTTATATATACTCTCACCTCCAAGTTAGATCTGCTTCAGCCATTTTTCTTTCAAGTTAACAAAGGGGTTGTCGCAAGCACCCCCCAGACAAGCAAATTCCTTTTTTACTTTTTCCTTTGTAATCCGGATAAGACTCCATTATGTTTGTCATTCCAGTTTTTATCTACACATCTTCATCGATACTAGATTTATCCTCCCTTCATTGCTGCAAAATTTCAAGCTAGGCGCTTATAAAAGTTGAATGGTGGGTTTAGCAAGGCAGCTTAACATGGTGAGGTTAAGAGGTATCGCCAGTCCCCCAAACTTTGTTCCACAAATATTTAAGTTTAACTTATTTTTCTTGTTAATTTTAGGAAAAGGCCATTCCTTATTTACTGCGACTACGGCAAGCACATGATGAAACCCTCCGAGCTGCTGTAAGAGAAGCGTTGGCACTGATTGGCTACAATGACCCAGTTAAGGGCAGAGGAATTAGGGTGCTCACCATCGATGGTGGGGGAACCAGGTAAACCTGTTACTGACTTGTACTACTCAACACAAAGCTAAATAAAATACAATAAAATTCCTTTTGTCTTTCATCTGGTAAGTTTGCCACCACAGCAGTGCAGTATACTGTGGACTATACTCTGTCTCTCCTAAATTTTGTAAATCACATGATATACACTTTTTTTTTTTTTTTATACCTGTGCTTCCATTGGGCTTCAGACTGTGGCTTTCTGAATTCTTTTCCTCCCACGTTAATTTTGCAGAGGAATTGTAGCACTACAGACATTACGGAAGTTGGAAGAACTGACTGGGAAGCCAGTGCACGAGCTGTTTGATTACATCTGCGGTGTCAGCACAGGTAAATTGATATAAAGTTTAGATTTTTACTGGCACCGAGGGCTAGTCTCAAGTTTGGAAGTTATCCGTGATCCATGGTGTAAAGGATCACTTTCAGACGGATAGAACACTCAAAAATGCTGAGAATTGTGTCTCTGAAGAACCCCTTGTGAATGGAGAAGTGTTCGATAATGCGCATTGCTGAAGACCAGTTGAGCCCTGCACTTGAGTCTGTGGATCCAGGCTGATCTCCTTGCAAGATGACACATACACACACGTGTGGTTGATCATGGGCACTGTCCTCCATTCATTCTTATGGGAGTGCTGAAAACAAGCCAAGCGCAGGACTCAACTATCTCCAGCAGTTGCATTATGAATGAACTAGCTGAAGAGCCCGGAGTTGCCTGGGCATAGTAACCAACTGTGGTTAGTTATAACAAATTATAATGATTATATTGCACATAAAAACCGTGCATCTAATCCTATTCTGTATGATACTGACTGCTGAGCCATGTATCTAATACTATTCTGTGTGATACTGTGTGCTGAGCTGCGTATCTAATCCTATCCTGTGTGATACTGCCTGCTGAGCCATGTGTCTAATCCTCTCATGTGTGATATTGACTGCTGAGCTGTGTATCTAATCCTATCATGTGTGATACTGGGTTCCCCCTGCAGTCTGTGTCAGAGGGTGGTCTGTGTTGGCATGGTAATAAATTGTGTTATTTCCAGCTTTACAGAAGGACGATAACACCATAGAAATGATAAGAATAATAGGCCTCAGTTACCACAACTGTCTACAAAGAAAACTGTTGCTGATAGCAACCAATCACCGTTCATTTTTCATCTTTTAAACAGCTCTGGGACAGTGTGGCGAGTTTTGAGTGGCGAATTTTGTGTTTCGATTTTTATGTGGTGAGGTTGGTGTATGTGTGGTGAAATGTGTGCTGAGGGTGGTATATGAGTTGAAGCACGTGGTAGTGTGTGGCGCATTTTGTGTGTGTGTTCATATCCCCGTGTGTGGTGAGTATCCCATGTCAGGGCCCCACCTTAACAACTGTACGGTATATACTCTTTGGCGCCATCGCTCTCATTCTTTAAGTCCCCCTTGTTCACATCTGGCAGCTGTCAATTTGCTTCTGTAGATAGGGGCAAAATTGTTTGGTGATGGAACGCGCAGGGTTAAAATTTCGCCTCACAATGTAGCCTATGATGCTCTCGGGGTCCAGACGTGTGACTGTGCAAAATTTTGTGGCTGTAGCTGCAACTGTGCAGATGCCAATACAAACACTTTTTCCCCATTATGTAGCTAAGGGCAAAATTGTTTGGTGAATTGAACGCGCGAGGTTAAAATTTTGCCTCACAACATAGCCTATGACTCTCTAGGGGTCCAAGCGTGTGACTGTGCCAAATTTTGTGGCTGTAGCTGCAACGGTGCGGCTGCCAATCCCGGACATACATACATACACACACATTGAGCTTTATATATTAGACTAGCTGAAGAGCCCGGCGTTGCCTGGGCATAGTAACCAACTGTGGTTAGTTATAACAAATTATATTGCACATCAAAACATTTCACATCATATATTCAACACTACAGATTTGCAACACAAATTAACTAAACCAAGGTTCCCCAACTCCAGTCCTCAAGACCCACCAACAGGTCATGTTTTCTGGATTTCCTTAGTATTGCCCAGAGGTGATAATTGCATCACCTGTACAATACAAGGGAAATCCTGAAAACATGACCTGTTGGTGGGCCTTGAGGACTGGAGTTGAGGAACACTGAACTAAACGATTACCCAAGTATCCTCTCCTGTGTGATACCTTCTGCTGAGCTGTGTATCTAATCCTATCGTGTGTTACTGACTGCTGAGCAGTGTATCTAATCCTATCCTGTGTGATACTGACTGCTGAGCCGTGTTTCTAATCCAATCATGTGTGTTACTGACTGCTCAGCCGTGTATCTAATCCTATCCTGTGTGATACTGGGCTCCCCCTGCAGTCTGTGTCAGAGGGTGGTCTGTGTTGGCACGGTAATAAATTGTGTTATTTCCAGCTTTAAAGAAGGACGATAACACCATAGAAATGATAAGAATAATAGGCCTCAGTTACCACAACTGTCTACAAAGAAAACTGTTGCTGATAGCAACCAATCACAGCTTTTTCATCTTTTAAACAGCCCTGGGACAGCGTGGCGAGTTTTGAGTGGCGACTTTTGTGTTTCGACTTTTATGTGGCGAGGTTGGTGTATGTGTGGTGAAATGTGTGCTGAGGGTGGTATATGTGTTGAAGCACGTGGTAGTGTGTGGCGCATTTTGTGTGTGTGTTCATATCCCCGTGTGTGGTGAGTATCCCATGTCAGGGCCCCACCTTAGCAACTGTACGGTATATACTCTTTGGCGCCATTGCTCTCATTCTTTAAGTCCCCTTTGTTCACATCTGGCAGCTGTCAATTTGCCTCCAACACTTTTCCTTTCACTTTTTCCCCATTATGTAGATAGGGGCAAAATTGTTTGGTGAATTGGAACTTGCGGGGTTAAAATTTTGCCTCCCAACATAGCCTAGGACACTCTCGGGGTCCAGACGTGTGACTGTGCCAAATTTTGTGGCTGTAGCTGCGACGGTGCGGATGCCAATCCCGGACATACATACATGCATGCATGCATGCATGCATGCATGCATGCATACATACACACACTTGAGCTTTATATATTAGATATGAACGCCTTATCGTGTCTGTCTGTAACCGATATCGCGGGCCGCTGATTGGTCGCGGCCGCCAGGCCCGCGCCAGACAGCAATCAATCAGCGACAGGCGCAGCTGTTTGTAATGGTAAGCTGCGCCTGCCGCTGATTGGTCGCGGCCGCCAGCCGCGACCAATCAGCGGCAGGCGCAGGCCTTAATCTGTAAAAAAGAGAATTAAAATAAAAAAAAGTTATTCTCACCTTCCGACAGCCTCCTGTTTTCTTTCCACGCGCCCGGCCTTGCGTTCCCAGTAATGCTTTGCGGCTTAGACCGCTGATGACGTCACTCTCGCGAGAGCGAGAAAGAAGACCGACGTCACTCTCGCGAGAGCGAGAAAGAAGACCAACGTCATCAGCGGTCTAAGCCGCAAAGCATTACTGGGAACGCAAGGCCGGGCGCGTGGAAATAAGACAGGAGGCCGTCGGAAGGTGAGAATAACTTTTTTTAAAATTTTTTAATATTTTTGTACTGGGCCGCGGCAGTGATTGGTCGCGGCTACAGGGCCGCGTTGCTGATTTGTCGCGAACAGAGGGCCATGACGCTGATTGGTCGCGGCTACACGGAAAGGGGGGTGAGGGGACCATGCATACCAGGAAAGGCGGGTGAGGGAACCATGCATACCAGGATTGGGGGGTGAGGGAACCATGCATACCAGGATTTGGGGGTGAGGGGACCATGCATACCAGGATTGGGGGGTGAGGGGATCATGCATACCAGGATTGGGGGGGTGAGGGGACCATGCATACCAGGATTGGGGAGTGAGGGGACCATGCATACCAGGATAGGGGGTTGAGAGGTGGCATGCATATCAGGATAGGGGGTTGAGGGGTGGCATGCATATCAGGATTGGGGGGTGAGGGGACCATGCAAACCAGGATAGGGGGTTAAGGGGACCATGCATACCAGGATTGGGGAGTGAGGGGACCATGCATACCAGGACAGGGGGTTGAGAGGTGGCATGCATATCAGGATAGGGGGTTGAGGGGTGGCATGCATATCAGGATTGGGGGGTGAGGGGACCATGCAAACCAGGATAGGGGGTTAAGGGGACCATGCATACCAGGATTGGGGGGTGAGGGGACCATGCATACAAGGATAGGGGGGTGAGGGGCCCATGCATACCACGAAAGGGGGGTGAGGGGACCATGCATACCAAGAAAGGGGGGGGTGAGGGGACCATGCATACCAGGAAAGGGGGATGAGGGGACCATGCATACCAGGATTGGGGGGTGAGAGGACCATGCATATCAGGAAAGGGGGGTGAGGGGACCATGCATACCAGGAAAGGGGGGTGAGGATACCATGCATACCAGGATTGGGGGGTGAGGGGACCATACATACCAGGAAAGGGGGGTGACGGTGAGCATACATACCAGGATTGGGGTGTGAGAGGACCATGCATACCAAGAAAGGGGGTGAGGGGACCATGCATACCAGGATAGGGGGTGAGGGGACCATGCATACCAGGATTGGGGGGTGAGAGGGCCATGCATACCAGGACTGGGGGGTGAGGGGACCATGCATACCTCAAAAGGAGGGTAAGAGGACCATGCATACCAAGATTGGGGGGGTGAGGGGACCATGCATATCAGGAAAGGGGGGTGAGGATACCATGCATACCAGGATTGGGGGGTGAGGGGACCATGCATACCAGGAAAGGGGGTGAGGATACCATGCATACCAGGATTGGGGGGTGTGGGGAACATACATACCAGGAAAAGGGGGGGGACGGTGAGCATACATACCAGGATTGGGGTGTGAGAGGACCATGCATACCAGCAAAGGGGGGTGAGGGGACCATGCATACCAAGAAAGGCGGGTGAGGGGACCATGCATACCAGGATAGGGGGGGTAAGGGGACCATGCATACCAGGATTGGGGGGTGAGAGGACCATGCATTCCAGGATTGGGGGGGTGAGGGGACCATGCATACCCCGAAAGGGGAGTAAGAAGCCCATGCATACCAGGAAAGAGAGGTGAGAGGACCGTGCATACCAGGATTGGGGGGTGAGAGGACCATGCATTCCAGGATTGGGGGGTCAGGGGACCATGCATACCCCGAAAGGGGAGTAAGAAGACCATGCATACCAGGAAAGAGAGGTGAGAGGACCATGCATACCAAGAAAGGGGGGTGAGAGGACCATGCATTCCAGGATTGGGGGGTCAGGGGACCATGCATACCCCGAAAGGGGAGTAAGAAGACCATGCATACCAGGAAAGGGGGGTGAGGGGACCATGCATAACAGGATAGGGAGGGTGAGGGGACCATGCATACCAGGATTGAGGGGTGAGAGGGCCATGCATACCAGGACTGGGGGGTGAGGGGACCATGCATACCCGAAAAGGAGGGTAAGAGGACCATGCATACCAAGATTGGGGGGGTGAGGGGACCATGCATATCAGGAAAGGGGGGTGAGGATACCATGCATACCAGGATTGGGGGGTGAGGGGACCATGCATACCAGGAAAGGGGGTGAGGATACCATGCATACCAGGATTGGGGGGTGTGGGGAACATACATACCAGGAAAAGGGGGGGGGGACGGTGAGCATACATACCAGGATTGGGGTGTGAGAGGACCATGCATACCAGCAAAGGGGGGTGAGAGGACCATGCATTCCAGGATTGGGGGGTCAGGGGACCATGCATACCCCGAAAGGGGAGTAAGAAGACCATGCATACCAGGAAAGAGAGGTGAGAGGACCATGCATACCAAGAAAGGGGGGTGAGAGGACCATGCATTCCAGGATTGGGGGGTCAGGGGACCATGCATACCCCGAAAGGGGAGTAAGAAGACCATGCATAACAGGATAGGGAGGGTGAGGGGACCATGCATAACAGGATAGGGAGGGTGAGGGGACCATGCATACCAGGACTGGGGGGTGAGGGGACCATGCATACCCCAAAAGGAGGGTAAGAGGACCATGCATACCAGGATTGGGGGGTGAGGGGACCATGCATACCAGGAAAGGGGGGTGAGGGGACCATGCATACCTGGATAGGGGGGTGAGGGGACCATGCATACCAGGAAAGGGGGGTGAGGATACCATGCATACCAGGATTGGGGGGTGTGGGGACCATACATACCAGGAAAGGGGGTGACGGTGAGCATACATACCAGGATTGGGGTGTGAGGACCATGCATACCAGCAAAGGGGGTGAGGGGACCATGCACACCAAGAAAGGGGGGTGAGGGGATCATGCACACCAAGAAAGGGGGGTGAGGGGACCATGCATACCAAGAAAGGGGGGTGAGGGGACCATGCATACCAAGATAGGGGGGTGAGGGGACCATGCATACCAGGATTGGAGGGTGAGAGGACCATGCATTCCAGGATTGGGGGGTGAGGGGACCATGCATACCCCGAAAGGGGAGTAAGAAGACCATGCATACCAGGAAAGAAAGGTGAGAGGACCATGCATACCAGGATTTGGGGGTGAGAGGACCATGCATTCCAGGATTGGGGGGGTCAGGGGACCATGTATACCAGGATAGGGGGTTGAGGGGTAGCATGCATACCAGGATTGGGGGTGAGAGAACCATGCATACCAGGATTGGGGGTGAGGGGACCATACATATCAGGATTGGGGGGTGAGGGGACCATACTGTCATGTCGGACGCTGTTCACACCACAGCGTCCGGCAGGCAGAGGTAGTTCCACCTCCAGCCACTATAGCCTCAGTGGCACCGGCTTGATCTTCAGGCTCTCGGGGGTTAATCCTGCTGGAGACCAGGTTGGAAGGTTAGTCACGCCCACGGTCTTTAAATAGTCATACTGGCATATGGGCGTCGCCGATTATAGCTTGTGTTTCATACCAAGTGGTTCCGGTCTGGAGTGGAGGTGTTGCAGAGAGAGAGAGATTCGTATCTGGTGTCGTATGATCCGTCGTTATCCTTTCTCCTTCCCATATTTGTGTTTAGTTGTGCCCTGTTCACATTACTGTATATTCCTGTGTGTGTGCGCGGCGCAGTGCAGTTTAAGTTCTCCCTGTCTGTCATTATTTGTGTGGGAGCTTTGGTGGTGTGACTCCTCACTGGGTGGAGGGTGGAGGGTTAAGTGCAGGGCTGAGCAGGAGATAAGGAAAGGTCAGAGGCTCAGGCATTTGCACCTTCAGCAAAAACCCTGGGTTGAGGGTCAGACAGGGTTTTCCCTAGTTATAGGGACATCACAGGGGCCCGGGAATTACAGCCTTAGTTGAACTAAGCCCCCGTGACATTATAATCGGCCCACATTTTTTCAGGAGTCCATGGATCCATTAGATTCCATAACCCGCCAGTTGGCGGCGCTGTCCTTACAGGTCTCCGAGTTGAAAGGGGCAGTTCAGCAGCAGGGCCTGGTAGTAGCAAAGGTGCAAACGGCATCTGCAGGTATCGGTGCAGAGCCGAAGTTTCCGCTGCCAGAACGATTTTCAGGCGATCGCAGCAAATTTGTCGTATTTCGGGAGGCCTGCAAATTATACTTCCGCATGCGGCCAATATCCTCAGGTAATGAGGCCCAGCGAGTAGGGCTGGTGTTGTCATTACTGAGTGGTGACCCCCAAGCATGGGCATTTTCCTTACCAGCTGACTCTGCTACATTTCATTCGGTCGATAATGTTTTTTCTGCCCTCGGGCTCATTTACGATGACCCTGACCGACTGGCTTTAGCGGAATCTAAAATCCGCGCCCTCCGCCAGGGGGAGCGCTTGGCAGAAGACTATTGTTCGGAATTTCGCCGCTGGGCTGTAGACACACAGTGGAATGACCCAGCACTGCGGAGCCAGTTTATTCATGGGGTATCAGGGAGGGTGAAACAAGCCCTCCTGATGTATGAGACTCCGGCATCATTGGAGTCTGCCATGAGTTTGGTGATACGTATTGATCACCGTTTTCGTCAGGGGGCACAGGAGACGCTACCTCTGGGGGAAAACAGAGGTGCAGGTGTGGTTGAAGTAGATGAGTCCCCTGAACCTATGCAGATTGCTGGCGTGGCACAGGTTCAGCCTCGCGCTCCGGGATTCCGGAAGCCCGGAGCATGTTTCTACTGTGGTAAAGGAGGTCATTATGTTAACGTTTGCCCGGTACTACCTAAGAGGGTCACACCGGCGGAAAACTGTTAAGCTCAGAGGGTATGGAGGAGACCCAACTGAGCGTATGCATATCCTCCATGATGGTATCTCAATGTATGCTCCCTGCCAAGGTTATTATCGCCGGCAGAGAGCTACCTATATCAGTGTTTGTGGATAGCGGTTCCGCCACCAATCTCATAGATGAGGAGTTTGCACACACCGCCGGGTTTAAGATCGAAAAACTTCCTCACCCCATACAGGTGGTGACCATTAATGCTGTTCCCCTCCCTCAAGGGGAGATTACTGAGTTTGTGGCAGAGGTGAAACTCCACATTGGGGTCCTACATTCTGAGTCGGTTACATGTAGGGTCCTCCGTAATCTCCCAGCTCAAATGGTCCTGGGTTTTCCATGGCTGTCCAGGCACAACCCGGTAATTGATTGGAAAACTCAGGACATAGTACAATGGAGTGGTTTCTGCCAAGACAATTGCTTGGCCACATGTGTGTCCGCCGTGACGCCCAGCCTGCCGGAGGCTTTGCAGGATTTCGCGGATGTTTTCTCTGAGAAGGGTTGCTCAGAACTGCCTCCACATAGAGCCTATGACTGTGCGATTAGGATAAAACCCGGGGCCAAATTACCTAAGGCCAGGATGTTTAATATTTCTGGTCCTGAGAGACAAGCTCTGAAAGACTACATCGCGGAGAGTCTGAGCAAAGGTCACATCCGGCCTTCGTCCTCGCCTGTAGCCGCGGGGTTTTTCTTCATTAAGAAGAAAGATGGGGGGTTACGCCCGTGTCTGGATTTCCGAGAGTTAAACCAGATTACTATCCGTGATCCCTACCCAATGCCTTTGATCCCGGATTTGTTCAACCAGGTAGCGGGGGCGAAATGGTTTTCCAAGCTGGACCTCAGGGGGGCGTATAACCTCATAAGGGTCCATCAGGGGGATGAGTGGAAGACGGCGTTTAACACTCCTGAGGGTCATTTTGAGAGTCTGGTTATGCCGTTTGGGTTGACCACCGCGCCTGCCGTTTTCCAACATTTTATTAATGATGTATTTGCTCATGTCCTGGGGAGATTTGTGATTGTATACCTGGATGATATCCTCATTTATTCTAGCGATCAGGACACTCATTTGGAGCATGTTAGGCAGGTGTTACAGTTGCTCCGGGAGAACCAGCTCTATGCTAAGCTGGAAAAATGTTTATTTTTTGTCCAGGAGTTGCCCTTTTTGGGATATATTGTGTCCGCAGCCGGTTTTAAAATGGACACCGCTAAGGTGCAAGCGGTGCTGCAATGGGAGAGGCCTGGAGAGTCTGAAAGCACTCCAGCGGTTCCTTGGGTTTGCGAATTATTCTAGGAAATTTATAAAACACTCTTCGACTGTCGCCAAACCGCTCACGGACATGACAAAAAAGGGTGCCGATCTGGCGAACTGGCCTGAGGTGGCTATACGTGCATTTGAGCGTCTGAAGAATAGTTTTGCTTCAGCCCCCGTTCTGGTGCAACCAGACGTGTCTAAACCTTTTGTGGTAGAGGTTGATGCGTCGGAGGTGGGAGTGGGGGCAGTACTGTCTCAAGGCTCGTCCTTGAGCGAGATGCATCCATGCGCCTACTTCTCCAAGAAGCTGTCGCCGGCCGAACGGATTTATGATATCGGCAACAGGGAGTTGTTGGCCATCAAACTGGCTTTTGAGGAATGGCGACACTTCTTGGAGGGGGCGGCTCACCAGGTCACAGTTATCACCGACCATAAGAATCTGCTCTACCTGGAGTCGGCCAAGCGTCTGTCTCCTAGGCAGGCTCGCTGGGCATTGTTTTTTACTCGTTTCAATTTTCTTGTGACGTACCGTCCTGGGGCTAAAAACACCAAGGCGGATGCTTTGTCTAGGTGTTTTCCGGGGGGAGAACCTCGGGAAGAGCCGGTACCCATCCTCCAGAAAGGGGTAGTGGTCTCGGCTCTCACGACTGAGGTAGAGGCGGAGATTGCCGAGGCCCAAGAGGAGGTACCACCAGGTCTTCCCGCCAACAAATCATTTGTACCCCTGCATCTTCGGCTTAAGGTGTTGAAGGAACACCACGATTCGGTACTGGCTGGTCACCCAGGGGTGAAGGGCACCTTAGAGCTGGTATCGCGTCGTTTCTGGTGGCCCAAAATCCGGCAGGACGTGGTCTCGTACGTGGCAGCTTGCATCACGTGCGCTAGGGCTAAGTCACCCCGAACCCGTCCTGCTGGCACGCTACAGCCTCTGGGGGTACCCAATAGGCCATGGACAGAAATCTCCATGGATTTTATCACTGACTTGCCAGCCTCGGCAGGGAACACGGTCATCCTGGTGGTGGTTGACCGTTTTTCAAAGATGGCGCATTTTGTGGCGTTGTCTTCTTTGCCCAATGCTAAGACGTTGGCTCAGGTATTTGTGAAGGAGGTGGTCAGACTCCACGGAGTACCGTCTGACATAGTATCTGATAGGGGTACGCAATTTGTGGCGAGGTTTTGGAAAGCTTTTTGCTCAAGGTTGGGGATCAAGTTGTCACATTCATCGGCGTTTCATCCACAGTCTAATGGACAAACTGAGCGCATGAACCAAAATCTAGAACCGTATTTACGATGCTTTGTGTCCGACAACCAGGAGGAGTGGTCTACTTTCCTTCCTCTGGCCGAATTCGCGTTAAATAATCACCGCCAAGAGTCATCAGGAGAGTCTCCATTCTTTTGTGTGTACGGTCAACATCCTCAGTTTTGTACCTTACGTCAGGGTGACTCCGGGGGTGTCCCGGAGGAGGATCAGCTAGGAGCCCAATTGTCATCAGTCTGGAGGCGGGTGAAACAGCGTTTGTTGAGCATGAGTGCCAGGTACAAACGGGTGGCTGACAGTAGACGCGTGCCAGGTCCGGACCTGTGTGTGGGTGAATGGGTGTGGTTAGCTACGAAGAACATAAAACTCAAAATCCCATCTTTAAAACTGGGTCCAAGGTTTATTGGGCCTTTTAGGATTTCTGCCATCATTAACCCAGTGGCTTATCGGTTGGAACTTCCTGCGGTGTACAGAATACATAACGTTTTTCACAGGGCTTTATTGAAAAAGGTGGTAGGCTTGGTGGACACGACGCCGATGCCACCTCCAGTCATGGCGGATGGCGATTTAGAGTTCGAGGTCGCCAAGGTAGTGGACTCTCGAGTAGTACGCCGTACTCTTCAGTATTTGGTGCACTGGCGGGGGTATGGTCCGGAGGAGAGGTCTTGGGTTCCAGCCTCAGACATACATGCGGATCGGCTGGTCAGTTCTTTTCACCGTCGTCATCCGGACAAGCCGGGTCCTATGAGTCTTGAGGGCCCTGGGGTCCCTCGTAGAAGACGGGGTACTGTCATGTCGGACGCTGTTCACACCACAGCGTCCGGCAGGCAGAGGTAGTTCCACCTCCAGCCACTATAGCCTCAGTGGCGCCGGCTTGATCTTCAGGCTCTCGGGGGTTAATCCTGCTGGAGACCAGGTTGGAAGGTTAGTCACGCCCACGGTCTTTAAATAGTCATACTGGCATATGGGCGTCGCCGATTATAGCTTGTGTTTCATACCAAGTGGTTCCGGTCTGGAGTGGAGGTGTTGCAGAGAGAGAGAGATTCGTATCTGGTGTCGTATGATCCGTCGTTATCCTTTTCTCCTTCCCATATTTGTGTTTAGTTGTGCCCTGTTCACATTACTGTATATTCCTGTGTGTGTGCGGCGCAGTGCAGTTTAAGTTCTCCCTGTCTGTCATTATTTGTGTGGGAGCTTTGGTGGTGTGACTCCTCACTGGGTGGAGGGTGGAGGGTTAAGTGCAGGGCTGATCAGGAGATAAGGAAAGGTCGGAGGCTCAGGCATTTGCACCTTCAGCAAAAACCCTGGGTTGAGGGTCAGACAGGGTTTTCCCTAGTTATAGGGACATCACAGGGGCCCGGGAATTACAGCCTTAGTTGAACTAAGCCCCCGTGACACATACATATCAGGACTGGGGGGTGCATTATTATTAAATCTTCAAAAATAAACTGCATATATATTCTAGAATACCCGATGCGTTAGAATCGGGCCACCATCTAGTATATTAGATGGAGCTGAAGTTTGCGTGATTGACCACCGCTCAACTTTAGAGCCATGGTTGTTAGGATCACTGGGGTCTCAGCAATCAAGTTCTCCGTGATAGGGAAGATTTTTCCCATCTGGTGAATAGCAGATATCTCCAAATTTGAGAATACCCCTTTAATTACCATTTATCTTGCTGTATCTGGAAACTGATTGTTTGTATCCTCTTCACGTCCTGTGTTCATATATGCATTGTTGGACACTTGTAGATAACCTTATTAGGTGAACTATATAAACTATATAGCCTCAGCTGTCAACCTCTATCTTCTACCCATCTAATCCAAGGATTGTGGTATCGCCACTTTTTTTTCTTTTTTTTTGTTATTTCGGCATGCTGCCCCACTCATACACTGGCCGCAGAGTTGTAGTTGTCAAAACACACACACAACAAGAAATTCATTTTTTTCCTTTATGAAAGCATTTCCAATCTGTTCTGAGACAGCAGATTGATAATCTTGCAGTCGGTGTAGCAATATTGGAGGGAGGACATAAACCTTCCCTTTCCTTTTTTTCTCTATGGAGAAAATTTACTTCTACTCTGTGGGTTTTTTTGCCTTCCCCAGGATCAACAATGCAGAACAGCTGCACTAAAAATAGGCTGAACTAGATGGACATAAGGTCTTCCTTCAGCCTTCAAAACTATGTTACTATGTTACATCAATCAATGTAATGGTTCTGCCCTTGTCCAGCATCAGTATCTCATAAAATAATAATTGCTTACAGTATACCCTGATCAAACAAACTTGCCATAATCATATGTCAAGAGAGTGTGTTTTATTATGGATGGGTGATTCAGTGCCAGCAGTATCATAACATTGCAACCTCTTCTGGCTCAAAGGCCTCAGCAGTAGAATGAACTAATCCTAAGGGCTGCAAAGCGTATTACCATTTAACACATTAATGCCATGGCACAAATAATGTGTCACAGATGTCTGATGAGAGGTAGTTTGGGCAGAGGTGTGGGCACCTATTGGGAAAATGAGGGGTCTTCTCCATGGTTCACACTTGAGAATGAAGAAAACATGCATGTGGCTCCGTCTATCAGGTTTATGTCAGTTGCTGAATTTTATACCATTTCCATAAACTGTTGTGAAAGTAGCCACTGGCGTGCATGACCATCTCCTGTACTCTTTTGGAGTGTCACACAGGGGTCAGGAATACAGATGACCAAACACTACGCTAAGTAGTATTTGCTTGCCCCTGCTCACACGCTGTGCTTAATGACTCTCCAAGATGTAAAATACACATGAACCCCAGCTTGTCTGTAATTTGGTGATTGGAGGTCTGTTGTGCACCCCTGCCATAAGGCATTGTAATTGTCACACCAAGTTTACATCTGCATAGAAACATAACACTTTGCATTATTATGTTATACTGTCATTGGTATCTGAAATGTGGCCCATCAGTGGCCTGCACATAACTTACTAATGTTACCACAAGGGCTGGGCATACATACATTTATGGCTACTTTCACACTAGCGTCGGTACGGGCCCTTCACAATGCGTCGGGCCGACGTACCGACGCACGTTGTGAAAGATTTGCACAACGGGGGCAGCGGATGCAGTTTTTCAACGCATCCACTGCCCCATTGTAATGTCCAGGGAGGAGGGGGCGGAGTTTCGGCCGCGCATTCGCGGTCGAAAATGGCGGACACGACGCACAAAAAAAAGTTACATGTAACATTTTTGTGTGTGTCGCGGCCGCCAAAACACGACGCATCCGTCGCACGATGGATGCGACGTGTGGCCATGCGTCGCTAATGCAAGTCTATGGAGAAAAAACGCATCCTGCGGGCAACTTTGCAGGATGCGTTTTTTCTCCAAAACGACGCATTGCGACGTACGTCACACGACGCTAGTGTGAAAGTAGCCTTAGATACAAAGAGGAACTGGTCTTCAGAATTGTTTTCTGTCTTTTAAAAAAATAAATAAATAACATATATGAACTGCAAATGTTGCCATATGAAAAAAGCCCGTGCCAAGCAACCCTGCCTGTAAGTTGTAACCTAGAGTTTTTGCGCCATCTTTTGCGCTGAAGTTTTTTAGGGAATTGCATTTGGACATCTGTGTAGCCACTGGGGAGAAATCGGACTTGCCCTTAACACGTTAGGCTAGTTTCACATTAGCGTTTACGGCCGCAGTGTCGGCTGCGCACGGCCGCCGCTAAGCCCCACCCCCCAGTGCCAAATGCAACAGGTTGCAATTTGGTGTGCTCAGCGCAGCGTCAAAAGGACGCATGCGCCGCCAAACGCATACTGCGCACGGCCTGCGTCCCCAGTGCTAAAGATAGGGGACGCAGGACGCATGCAGCGTCATGCGTCCGTAGGCGGAGCTACCGGCGGAGGCGTGGCAGGGGCGGGGCTTCCGTGTGCAGCCCGACGCTGCGGCCGTAAACGCTAATGTGAAACTAGCCTTACAGAAGCTTTTCTTCCTTCTGTAAAAGAATATAGGCACCAAGTGATAGCGCTGGCACTGGGGATCATATCTGCAGGGGGGTTAATTCCTCTACTGGCTCTCGACCTCCCAAAATGCTCTCCTGCCCTTTTGTGTGTTAGGGAATGGCACTCTGTAATCCTTTATAGTCAGTCAGGAAAATAAAACATTGTGGGGAATTCCTTGGCTGTACTCAGTCCGTAAACACTGGATAGGAGAATGACTCTGACTTGTATAACGTGTTTTTTCCACTGTTCGTTAGTCCAGCAAAGTCTAATATTTTGGTGAACTCGTTTGATCCTTTATAGTCTATTTTAATACACGATATTTTGGCTGCTGAGACCCTGTAGTGTTCTGGTATTTCCACACTAGATGGCAGTATAAGGGTACACTTGATTTCGGAACATTTTACGCCTGTTTCTCCCAAGCCATGACCAATGCTTTTGATGTTCTCCTTGTAGCTAATCCCAGAGAAATTACAAAAAAGGTTAATCACTCCCATTAAAAGAGGCTTAATTTAAGATATCAGAATATTAAGCCATCTTTTTGGGAAGCCACCTGGATAATTAGGGAGTATGTGTGAAGTCATGATGTATGTATGCATTTTCAGGTATTTTTTATATTCAGTCATATTTTCCTCTTTACTAGGGGCAATACTGGCATTTATGCTGGGATTATTCCACATGCCTCTTGATGAGTGTGAAGACCTATACAGTAAATTAGGAAGTGATGTCTTCAAGCAGAACGTTATTGTGGGAACAGTGAAAATGGGCTGGAGCCATGCCTACTACAATAGTGAAATGTGGGAAAATCTGCTCAAGTAAGTACTCAGCCGTGTAGGAAGTCACCCCTGACTGTTACCTAATCAGGTGGAGCACAATATCGTCAGTGTTTTATTAAAGAGTAATGTAGACTCAGATAGCGCTGGGAGAACTGATTCCCAGGACTCCGGTCCATTAGCCAGGTAAGTAATCTGTGACCGATGGACGGGAATCCTACGAACCTCCTAACCTCCCGGCAGTCCTCGTTCTTCTTTTGACTAGCCGGGCTAGCGCAAAGTCATCATTGCGGTGTTCCGCACATACACAACATCTAATCAAGAGTAGCTGGGAATGCCAGGAGATCCGCTGGACTCCCATTCGGCTCTCAGATTACTGACCTGGCCAATGGACCAGAGTCCTATGAGTCGATTATCTCAACATCCTTTAGGCCATGTTCAGATGCAGCAGAAAGTTTCCAAGCAAATTTCTGCTACATGCATCATTTTCCTCAGATCCTCGGCATTTCTTTGTTGCATTGCAAAGGGTGAAATCCAAATCACAAATTGGCTGCAAGTTTGCAACATGGGAGCAGGACCGAATTAATATATTTGCTTAAGGTACCGTCACACTTGGCAACGCACCAGTGATCCCGACAGCGACGCGACCTGGTAGGGGTCGCTGGTGGGATGTAAAACAGTCAGATCTCAACAGCGACGCAGCAGCGATCCAGAACGAAACGACGGTCGTTGGGACCCTGTCTCTCAGACCTGTAGTATTGAGGTCGTTCGTCGTTGTCCCTGTCAAACACAGAGATGCATGCGGGACACCAGCAATCAAAAAATGTCCCAGGACATTCAAGCACGATCAGTGACATTGCAGCAGGGGCCCGATCGCCGCTATGTGTCACACGTAGCGAGATCACAGACGAGATCGCTGTTGCGTCTCAAAATCGGTGACACAAGAGCGATCTCGCTATGTGAGACGGGGGCTATAGTCTCAGTTTTGTTACATGGTTGCGTGTGATTTCCTCCCTGCACTAAGTGGTTCATGAAGTGACTTGCGTACACAGGTGTTCCAGATTCCAGTGTTTGTTTTACCTGGTCTTCCCCAGGCACGCTAAATTAAGGCCTAGTAAGTCATACAGGTCAGCAGTGTAGGGCGGCTGACAGGTTAAAGGATGCTATGCTCCATGATCACCAGGGAGGAATAGAGACAATGGCTTATCATGCATGATTCATGAGACCACTGTGGGAAGGAGAAATCTGATGTGATTGCAAGGTCACACATTGCAGCACAGATGCAGATAAGTGGGTTTGTTTTTTTTTGTTTTTTTTGCATAAAATGCAAAGATACAAAGGAACGTCTTACTTATAAAACTGTAAGTAGAAAATATTGTTTTCTTTTACCTACTATTATTGAGGCAGGGGGTCACCAACACTAGTTTTGCAGGTGGTATTGATCCAAACCAGATAGAAAGGAAAACCAGTTGCGTATCTTCTTCCATAGTATTTACTGTAAATGATATTCTATCCCTAAGGCCACCTTCAGTATTTGGTCAGTATTTTACATCTGAATTTATAATCCAAAACCAGAGAGAGGAACAATCAGAGGAAAAGTATAATAGAAACACATCACCACTTCTAGATTTTTCACCCACTCCAGGTTTTGGCTTACAGATACTGAGGTAAAATACTGACCAAATACTGAACGTGTGACCATAACCTAATGGCGAGGAATGATGTGCCTGGTACCACTAGTAGTACTTAGAGCTACCTAAAGCTGGGGCGCACATGTAGATGACCTCTGTGACTCCCGGCGAAACCCTGTGTCAAGGAATGTTTTTCTGCTTTGTTGCAGACATTTTCCCTAGATCTGGCCAATGTAAATATCTCTTAAGTTCGTTAATTGTGGCACTAGAATTCTCTGTTTATACCCTAAATAGTACAGCACTGATGGGTTTTCCCTGTAATTTACCCGAGTTGCTTACCTGAAACTAGCGAAACAGCCATGCACATTAGGTTAGTGGTAGTCGGGGTACTCTGGAATAACTGTAAGTGTAATTTTAGTGGTCTTTTCAGAATTAACGGTCTTGTGCTTCTATAGGAGGAATAACACTATGTATGACCATTATATCATTGGTACCCTGCATTTTGAGTAGTTTTCCATGTGCATTAGAAATGTTGACAGATTCAAAGAGGACCTGTCACCTGTTCATAATGGAGTTAAATACCTTGGAAAAATCCCTGAGCTTCCCTATGATTCGGCCACTCTTTTCCTTTTTATGATGTGTTGCTCTATTGCAGAAACATTTGTTGCTTTTGGAGCACAATATGTGAAATCTCTGCCTGTTGTGCAACTGGTTGTTCTTTCAAAGTTTTCTCTGCGGGGCATATTCTTTGCTTGCACCTTTCACATCTCAGCTGTTTCTACATTTTTTTTAGTCCAGCTGCCTTGCTGTGATTGGTAGCACCTGAGAGGGAGAGGAGAATGCGCGCACACTCCCATAAAGGACCCTGTGTAGAAATGGCAAGTTGATCTGCAAGCAGAGAGATTTCACATATTGTGCTCCAAAAGCAATGAATGTGAATATCTCTGCAATGGAGTGACACGGGGCAAAACGGGGAAAAAAAAGTAGCAGAATTGGAGAAGTTAGAGTATTTTACGCAATTTTTTTTTAAAAAGTGACAAGCTCTGTTTAAACAGTTTTTGAAAGTGAATGATCAGTGTAGTAAGCAAAGAAAGAAAAAAAAAAAAAACTAAGAGGATAAAGAAGCAGATTTCTCTAAGGTAGTCACAAAGTTTCTTATCTTCACTTGTACTAATCATTTGTTAAATAAAAAAGCATAGCTATCTGTTTAAAGAGGTCATATGGCAGGAATTTGGCACGTGTCCAATTTAAATGAAAATGACATACGGTATGTATTATATCTGCCTGCAGGTTTCAGGTTGTAACATCATCGATATTGCTCATTTCCGATGCAGAAGTGAGCAGCTCTAGAATATCCCCGGATGGCCTCTGTTTATAAAATCTTTATTGTTCTGCTATTTTTATTAACAGTGGGTCATTGGTATTCTGCATAATCATACTTTTTTTTATTTTTAAAGAGAGAGGATGGGCGCCGACCTTATGATCGAGACATCAAGGAAACCTCTATGTCCTAAAGTAAGTACTTGAAGGTTTTCCACTACTACTTTAATCCCCTTTCATTTGTGTCCTTTTCGGTTACCGTATTTTTCAGACTATAAGACGCACCGAACCATAAGACACACCCCAAATTTTGGGGTGGAAAATAGCAAAAAAAAGAGATTGGGGGGTCCGTCTTATCATCTGCATTTAAGGTATCTTACCTGAGAGCCGGCGGTGGTGGAGCGGGGTCACAGGAGGCATGATCTCTTAGGAAGCTGGCGGCGGCAGCAGAAGTGGGGCAATGCTGCAGTCCCGGGGTATCTCAGCAGTGCGATGCTGCGGGTCCTGTGTCGGCGTTGAGGCGCAGCAGAGTGCGTTGCATGGAGCAGGGTCCCTTCCTCAGGATGCTGGCAGCAGAAATGAGGCGATGCTGCGACCCGGTGTCCACTGTGAGCAGAGCAGTGAGCATCATTGGTTTCTCGGCGGCCATTTTCCTGACGCCGAGGGGCACAGAGATCTCAATCTGCGCATGCGCGCTTCCGGGGGGCCATTTTCCTGAATCCCACAGCCTTAGGAAAATGGAGCGCAAGAGGCCTAGCCGAGATTTCAATCCGCACATGCGCCGCTTCCGGCTGCCCACGGCTTCATGAAGATGGCTGCAGGGAAACCAATGATGCACTGCTCACTGCTGAAACCGAGCTTCAGCATTGCCACACTGCCACAGAGGCGTCTGACCATGTCATTCTCCGCAAGGAGAAATGATACTTCTTGGATGTCGGTCAGACGCCTCTCTCACAGCCAAACCAGATCTCCCACTTTGCACTGATGAGGGGCAGTACCCCGAAACACAGTGTCTGCAAATGGAGATTCTGGCTTGGCTTTTATCCTAAGTCATGTAACTAGGCTCGTTAAAGGGTCAACATTGACTTTTAGGATTGCTACCTCCAATAGGTGGCACTAGAGTTCTAGTCCTCTTCCTCTCTGAAGATACAATTTGCATAATTAGCATATTTCCCAGAGGAGCATTGCAGCTTTAAGTCTCCTCACCTCGACATGCTTAGCATGTCATTCTCCGCAAGGAGAAATGATACTTTTTGTATATCGGGCATAGTATGGACACAGTTCTTTGCCGTACAAATGCCGAGAACGTAAAAAGGAACACTCAGTCTATTTTCAGAGTTCTGTCTGTATGATAGAAGCTTCCGGATCATTTATTGTTTGCAGACAGTCCTCGGAATATTAGAAAAATGAATATTTTTGCTGCTTTCGATTTGACAACAAAGTGGCCTTTTGTTAGAGGCAGTTGTTTTCCAGCTTTGAAAAGCATCTCTTACCCTTAAGTGGATCAATTATTCATTTAGTATAATACAACTGTGGGACGGGGAGTTTATTCACTGCCATGTTCTGCTTTATCAAGTGCTGATGTAATGCTGCGACGCTGCAGGAAATCACAAAGGCCACTTCATAAAATGTAGCATTGCAAATAGTGCTCCAATTGACGGAGGCACCAGACGTCCTGTGATTCTGAATGTCAGCTGCTCTATGCGTATGTCTCACTGGAAAAGTTCATGATGAGTCTTGGTACTGTGTTTGGGAACACCCCATACTGACTAGGGCTGCCCAACAGGATGTGCTGGATCATCATGTGAATTCCCGGCTGATGCGGTTGAGGACATTCTGAATGGCCGCAATCTTGCAAATGCTCAGCAGTTTGACTAGCATGGGGTTTATCGTATTGTAATATCAATGTGCTGAATAATTGGCCATTACACCTCACATACAACCAGTTTAGACCAATGACTTCTAGAAACAAAGGAACCTTATGGGCAGTAAGAAAATCAGATTATCCATTTTATGTGCTGCATAGGAGACTTGCCAACACCTATCTGTACAGATCGTGTAGCTACAGTCATGAGGAAAAGTACATGTTTGTTCTGTGTTTTTAGTTATTGGGCCAACTGATCCTGAGAACTGAGCACTGCAGCAGGCCCTTTTTAGTGAACTGGTGCTACTGGTTTCTGGCACACTGGTGGCCAGGGCAGAGCTGTGCGAGGAAACAAGAGGACAGTGTTGGGTCCCCTAAGTGTCAGGATTGGTGTCCATTAGACTTGTTTCACACTTCAGTTTTTTTGGTCAGTTGCAATCCGCCAAAGATGGGAAAAACGGATCCGTTTCCATTGTGACACCAAGGGATGGCACCGGACCGGTTTTTTTTACGGATCCGCTGAAGTTGGAAAGGTTAGGAAATTTTAAAGGAACCGAGAGAGAGTTTTTTTTCTCTCGCCGTTTCCAGAACGACGTTCATGGTTAAAATACATCACCGAGAAATTCTCCCGGGCAGGCGCAGTCAGAAAAAGCGGTCCGCTAGTGTAAAAAAAACGTTTCATTGTCCGTCTGCTCTGCCCGGGAACCGCTAAAATTTTAGCGGATCCATCAAAAAACAGATGCAACGGATGACCATCAGTCAAAATCTGCCGATAACGTAAGTCTATGGGGAAAAAAACGGATCCGACAAAAAAATGGGGCGGATCCGTCTTTTTCTAAAAGTGGTGGATTTTGACTGACATCAAAAAACAGAAGTGTGAAACAGGCCTTAGGCTATGTGCCCACGGTGCGTGTTAAAACGCACACCAAAAACCGGACTCCTTCCCAGAAATCGCACGTTTTTTCCGCGCGATTTCACCGCGATTTTATCGCGATTTTGCCGCGATTTTCATGTGCGATATTCATGCACTTTCCAAGCGATTTGAAGCATCGCTTGGAAAGTGATTGACAGGTTGGTCACACTCGTCAAACATAGAGTTTGACAAGTGTGACCAGGTTTTTACTATTGAGGCCGCCTATGCGGCCTCAATAGTAAAAGATAGAATGTTAAAATGCTAAAAAAAAATAAAAAATCGGGGTATATTTACCTTCCGCGTCCCGCGCTGCATTCCCGGGCCACAGCGTTCCCAGTAATGCCTTGCGAGACCTGTGATGACATAGTCTCGCGTTGCTATAGCGATCTCGCGAGACCACGTCATCACTGGACCGTGCCGCAAGGCATTACTGGGAACGCTTAGGCCGGGAATGCAGCGCGGGACGCCAGAAGGTAAATATACCCCGATTTTTTATTTCTTATTCTTTTTTTTACAGGGGTATGGTACCCAGGGCCTGGAGGACAGTCTCCTCTCCTCCACACCGTGGGTACCAACCGCACGAGACACTTAACAACTTCCCGCATGGTGGGCATAGCCACATGCGGGAAGTAAGCGATTCTCATGCATTCCTATGAGTGCGGAATCGCGGCAATTCTTTGCGATTCCGCACAAAACAATGAGCATGCTGCAATTTTTTCCGTGATGCGATTGCGCCGCGGAAAAAAGCGCAGCATTAGCACAGCATGTGCGGAATGCCATAGGAATGCATGGGGGGCGTTCTGTACACGATTTTTAAACGTTTTCGCGCTGAAAATCGCGGCAAAAATGCTTAAAAATCGCTACATGGGCACACAGCCTTAAAGGGAATTGGTCATCAGGTTTTTGCTACCTCATATGAGAGCAGCCCCATGTAGAAGAGAGACCCTGATTCCAACGATGTATCACTTATTTTACTGTGTACAGCAGTTTAGACACAATCCTAGTTTTTAGATGTATCATGTATCAGATCTACGAATGCTAACCCACACCCCTGATTAGTAACTTTCTATATACATTGTATATGGACAGAAATCACCCCAAAGCAGTATAACAAGAACCATGGGTTCTCACAATACCTCCATTCAGTTCTCGCTCATCAAGCACTCCCGACACACTGTCACATCCAGCTACAAACATCTTGTCACGTCACCGTCAGACGCGGGGCCTGCTGTTCCGCCCTCAGCCATTAGTAGGCGACGGACTGTCACGCCGCCCTCGGGCTTGGGGCATGCTGTCCGGGCCTCGGCCACCAGGAGGCGCCGGACCGACACATCGCCGTCGAACTCGGGGCCTGCTGTTCCTGCCTCGGTCACTGGGAGGCGCCGTGGTTCACGCCCGAGTGATCGCGGCAACAGTGAAAGGGCTTCTGCGCAGACGTCTAGTGGACGCAGACTCCGCTCCTCCGTCAGTCATGAAGGGGTTGGTGCATCATCATCGGGTCTGTTCCTGTGGGCGGTCCTGATGACATCAGCATGCCGGGAGCCTGTGAGAGATGACCTGATCCCTCAAATACTTTGGGACTGGGCTTGCAAGCCGCCGGATATAGTCTTGGTTTCCCCAGTGTGCTAGTTGTTATTTGCTATCTTTGATTCTGACCTCTGCCTTGATTCTGACTCTGCTACTGCCTAACGATTCTGTACCTTTGCCGTCCTCCTGGTTTATGATTCTGACTTTTGCCTTGATTCTGACTCTGCTACTGCCTAACGATTCTGTACCTTTGCCGTCCTCCTGGTTTATGATTCTGACTTTTGCCTTGATTCTGACTCTGCTACTGCCTAACGATTCTGTACCTCTGCCGTCCTCCTGGTTTATGACTCTGACCTTGGCCTGAATTTGACTCTGCTATTGCCTGCCGTTTTTTGTACCTGTGCTGTCCGCCTGGTTAAGACTCAGATTCCCGACTACGCTTTTGGTCCCGTTTTTTAACCCCTCTCTGGCGACCATCCTGCTCTGGCTGCTGCTCATATTCAGACAGCGCCCCCTGGGCTCTGCTGTAAATCCAGATACCTGTATAGGGGTAAAGGGTATCGGGGTTGCTCGGGGTGCTGTCTTACTGCAGCCCAGACTTGCAGACGGACATTACACATCTCCTCTGACAGGTGGTACCATCCTCCAGCGTACCATACTTAAATTATCTCAAAACCCCTAAGACCAGTGTATGTGCATCCAGATCTGGTCTTCTGTGCAGGGCTACTCACAAAATTCACCTTTTTAAGATGTACTCTTCATACCTGTTTGCTAGACCGGGACCTAATGCACCACGCTGGCCAACAGCCGCGAGCCATAATTCATGGGACCGCGAGCCACATGTGGCTCCTGAGCTACAGGTTGGGGACCCCTGGTCTAGACCATACCGGCTGAGTAGGGATACATTGGTATCTGTTCGTTATTGCTAATCGCTCTGTTTAGTATCTGGGGGCATATATTTTTATGTATATGTGATTACATGGTAAGGGTTAGATATTGATTCTAAATCCCCTCATCTGGTCTATGTGCTTATAGGAATGTACCGTATATACTCGTGTATAAGCCGAGATTTTCAGCCCATTTGTTTGGGCTGAAAGTCCCCCTCAGCTTATACGTGAGTCATATACCTGGGGTGGGAGGGGAGCGGGGGGTCAGAGACCACACTCGCCCCCTCCTGGCACATCTCTGCAGCCCCTGCTTCTCTCTCTGCCATCTGCTTCCTGCATTCAGCGGTCACGTGGTACCGCTCATTAAACTCATGAATATGTCCATATTTATGAGTTTAATGAGCGGTACCACGTGACCAGCTGAATGCAGGAAGCAGACGGCAGAGGGAGAAGCAGGGGCTGTCGCTGCAGAGAAGACCTTGCGCCAGGAGAGGGGAGTATGAGGGGGAAGAGTAATATTCACCTGTCCCCGTTCCAAGCCGTGCATCGTTGTGTCTCCGGGTCCTCCTGCTGTGACGGCAGAGGGCGCGATGAGGTAGTTAGTGTGCGCCCTCTGCTGTCACTGCAGAGATCCGGGAGACACAGCGGTGGATGGCGGTGGAACAGGGGCCGGTAAATATCGCCGGAGTCGGGGGCTCAAGACACCGGCACCTGGCCCCCAGCGACGGAGAGGTGAGTATGTCATTTTCTTTCTTTATTGCAGCGGCAGCAGTATTTATGGATGGGTATTTTTGGAGCATCTTATGGGGCAGCATTAACCCTTGTGCAGCAGCATATTATGGAGGGTATTTATGGAGCATCTTATGGGGCAGCATTAACCCTTGTGCAGCAGCATATGGAGGGTATTTATGGAGCATCTTCTTGGGCCAGCATTAACCCTTGTGCAGCAGCATATGGAGGGTTTTATCTGTGAAGCATCTTCTTGGACCACCATTAACCCTAGGCTTATATGCGAGTCAATACGTTTTCCCATTTTTTTTGTGGCAAAATTAGGGGGGTCAGCTTATACATGGGTCGGCTTATACACGAGTATATACGGTAATTCACTCTGTATGTTTATCTTTCTTTGTACCTGATGGAGAGCAGTTCACTCTAGAAACACGTTTTATTAATAAAAACTGATTTTTATGCCATATCGGGTGAGACAGTGCCTTCAGATCAACATTTTTTTCTTCCTGTTTTGTTTTTTTTTTTTTTTTTTTTTTTTTAAGGCTGGTTTCACATTAGCGCCAAAATCCGAAAAGTTTGATTTTGGCGCGCACGGCGCACCGTCAAAAGTGCGCAGCGCAGGTCAAAGCGCAACTAGCGCACGGCCTGCGCACGATCTGCGCACCCTATGCTAAAGATAGGCTGCGCCGATCGCAGGCGCCGCTGTGCGCTAGGAGGCGGCGCTACAAGCAAGGGGTGGGCACGCCGGGCAGAGAGCCGGCTCAGGGGCGGAGCTACCCCCGGCCGTGCGTGCGCTTAAAAAGCGCTAATGTGAAACCAGCCTAACCCTGCTGGGATTGATGACGATTGCAGCAGTTTGCCTTTACCAGAGGTGTGCCTGTGATTGCCCATCTCGTCCAGATGAGCCTGTCCTTCATTTGGCTCCGCTATGTCAGTCTGAGCGACCCACACATGGGAGTGCCTCTGTTTCTTTTCTTGTTACATACACACGTGGTCAAAATTGTTAGCACCCCTCGTTTAATGATAGAAAAACCCACAATGGTCACAGAAATAACTTGAATCTGACAAAAATAATAAATCAAAAATCTATAAAAATGAACAATTGAAAGTCAGACCTTGCTTTTCATCCATACTTTCACATATTTAAAAAAAAAATATATAAAACTCATGAAATAGGCCTGGACAGAAATGATAGTTCCCCTGAAAATAATGTGATAAAAGGGACATGTTATATCAAGGTGTGTCCACTAATTGGCATCACACGTGTCCATGATCTTGGAATCAGTGTGTGGGCCTGTATAGAGGGATACAAATACTCACTGTGCTGTTTGGTGACATGGTGTGTATCACACTCAACATGGACCAAAGGAAGCAAAAGGAAAGCGTTGTCTCAGGAGATTAGACAGAAAATTATAGACAAACATGTTAAAGGTAAAAGTGATAAGACCATCTCCAAGCAGCTTGATGTTCCTGTGACTACAGTTGCATATATTATTCAGAAATGTAAGCTCCATGGAACTGTAGCCAACCTCCGTGGACGTGGCTGCAGGAAGAAAATTGATGACAAATCAAAGAGACGGATAATACGAATGGTAACTAAAGAGCCCAGAAAAACTTCTAAACAGATTAAAGGTGAACTTCAAGCTCAAGGAACATCAGTGTCAGATTGCATATCCGTCGTTATATGAGCCAACATGGATTCCATGGGAGACGACCAAGGAGCACACAGTTGTTGAAAACAATCATAAAAAAGCCAGACTGGAATTTGCCAAACTACATGTTCACAAGCCACAAAGCTTCTGGGAGAAAGTCTTATGGACAGATGAGACAAAAATGGAATTTTTTGGCAAGGCACATCAGCTCTAAGTTCACAGAAGCAAAAATGAAGCATATCAAGAAAAGAACACTGTCCCTACTGTGAAACATGGAGGAGGCTCTGTTATGTTCTGGGGCTGCTCTGCTGCATCTGGAACAGGGTGCCTAGAATCTGTGCAGGGTACAATGAAATCTCAAGACTATCAAGGGATTCTAGAGAGAAATATGCTGCCAAAAAGCTTGGTCTGAGTCGCAGATCATGGGTCTTGCAACAGAATAATGACCTAAAACATACAGCTAAAAACACCCAAGAATGGCTAAGAAGAAAACATTGGACTATTCTGAAGTGGCCTTCTATGAGCCCTGACCTAAATCCTATTGAGCATCTTTGGAAAGAGCTGAAACATGCCGTCTGGAAAAGGCAGCCTTCAAACACGAGACAACTGGAGCAGTTTGCTCGAGGAGTCTGCCAAAATACCTGTTGAGAGGTGCAGAAGTCTCATTGACAGTAACAGGAATAGTTTGATTGGAGTGATTGCCTCAAAAGCTTTTGCAATAAAATATTAAGTTAAGGGTTCCATCATTTCTGTCCAGGCTTATTTTATGAGTTTTTTATTTTTTTAAAATTCTGTGGAAGCATGGTTGAAAAGCAATGTCTGACTTTCATTTGTTCATTTTTATAGATTTTTATTTTTTTATTACTTTTGTCAGATTCAAGTAATTTCTGTCACCATTGTGAGCCATTAAACAAGGGGTACCAACAATTTTGACCAAGCGTGTACATCTAGTCATGTGAGGGAGGCAGGTGACATGCAATGAAACCGAGAACTGATGGTTATTTTATTTATGTTACTCACATATAGCGCTATTAATTCCACTGCGCTTTACACACATTATCATCACTGTTCCCGATGGGGCTCACAATCTAGATTCCCTATCAGTATGTGTTTGGGGAGTAGGAGAAAACCAGAGTACCTGGAGGAAACCCACACAATCGCAGGGAGAATATTCAAACTCCTTGCAGATATTCTATTTGGTTGGAGTTGAACCCAGGACCCCAGTGCTGCAAGGCTGCAGTGCTAACCACTGAGCCAACATGCTACCCTTTTTCTCTCTGTCTCTGTGATTACACTTGTCAAATTGCTGCTTACCTGGTTTTCAAGTACCACAGTCATGTGACATTAAACTTAAAGATAGTGATTGTGTAAGTACTACACTTCTCATCAGGAAGTGAGCGGCCAGTCGCAGGCGGGGGACAGTGACACCAGCAGTGATTGGGCGCAGGGCTCACGCGTCATAACAGGCGCACGTGAGTGCTGACACCACCAGCACTGGAAGCGAGTATAAGTGGTTTTATTTCATCAGCACCAAACATTCAGATCGAGAAGGGGTTGACCTAGTAGTATGTCCGAACTGACAGCATAGCTACTGTAGAACAGAAGGCTAGATAAGTTATTGCTGCTTACCATGGAAAGGCCATTGTAGGTTGCTGCTTGCGGTGCTGTGCAGATGCAGGCCATTCAGAGTTGCCTATTGCTGACAAATGATTGCCCCTGAAAGCCCAAACATCGAGCACATGAGAACTTGTAGGAAACATTTTACATATAGTCCTTGAATGTTGCCTTATTGATTGTAGTAACTTTTCCCTTTTAAGGCTTCAGGGAAATTACAATTGGGAATTTTTGCACTTATTTATTATGCTTGTTTCTATAGTGCTAACATATTCCATGGCACCTTACAGACATTATTATAACTGTCCCCATTGGGGCTCATGATCAAATTCCCTATCAGTATGTTTTTGGAGTGTGGAAGGAAACCGGAGAACCCGGAGGAAACCCACACAAACATGGGGAGAACATACAAACTCCTTGCAGATGTTGTCCTTGGTTGGATTTTAACCCAGGTCCCCAGCGCTGCAAAGCTACAGTGCTAACCACTGAGCCACCATTAATTTACTTCTGAATTTGTGACATCTGTATAATTTGTGTTGCAAAGGGGTGGGGTTATGAATCATGGTTGTGCTTTGAAATTAGTGCATTGCCGGTGTCCTGATACCACGTTTATCTTGTTGCTGTTGTAGGTTTCTGCTGTCAGTACCATAGTTAACCGAGGAATCCCATTAAAGGCATTTGTGTTCAGGAATTATAACCATTTCCCAGGGATTAAATCGCCCTATATGGGAGGATGTCAATACAATCTGTGGCAGGCGATCCGAGCTTCATCTGCGGCACCAGGCTACTTCCAGGAGTATGTTCTTGGGAACGACTTGCACCAGGTAAGGACCTGTCCACCACCTCGTAATGAACCTGGTTCCAGCATTTAGTGTTTTCCTAATACATGTTGTTATTCACCACCTAACAGTATGCAGACTTCAGCGCTCAAGATTTAGTAGCACATCTTTAGTGAGCACAGGTTTGTGAATGCGCCCAAAGGCTGCTTAATAATCATGTCAAACACATCCTCCACTTCACATCGTTATTTCTCCACAGACTGTGATTGACCTAATCGCATAAAACCAAAAAAACCTGAGCTGAAATTATTCGGTAGCAGCCTGACAGCCCTGACACTAATAAAAAGCATTATTGAGGAGCAGAATATTGTGCCTTCTGGCATCACTTGCTTGGATTCCTAAACAAAAGAGCCATGATACCCCTGACAGAGCAAAGCTTGTTCCTTTCCAGTGCTCCGCTGTCTGTGAAGATCATAAGTTATCCGCCATTTCTTCCCTTGTCTTGTTCCCGCCATTTAGAAGTAAATTCTATAACGGTAGTGTTAATATCTTGTTAGTGTAAATGAAGATGTCTGCTTCTCGTCTCCTTTATTTCCTGTACTATATTTGTCTGCCTTGTCCATAGGCTGCTATTACTACTGCCTCGTCATACCTACTTAATGCCCATCATTCCTAGTCTGGCAGGTTATGACCACCATGCTACTTAAGCTGTCAGAAGGCAGGAGAATTGATTTGGATTATGATGGCCACATACTTTTTCTTTCATGCTTCATTACACAATGGCATCGATTCCTCATTTGTATTTCTTTTCAGTCACTTTCCTTTTCTGTGTTCTGATATTAGTTGCTGTTTTTGGCTCCAAATTCATTAAAATGGCGCACACGATTCTTGAATTTCGCACAAAGTTAAGAATGGGTTTTCCTCCTGTCTTGAACTGTTTTTGCGACTCTTGGTGCCAAAAGTCACTAACAAATGTGGGCATAATCAAAAAATACACCAGGGAAGGAATAGAGTGAAATGTTGTCAAATTTTGCAATTTGTTAAAAAGTCGAATTGATGAATCAGGCGAAAACATTTGGAAATGCTAGATTCTGTCCTCAAAGTAGGAAAACAAAAACAAAACAGGTGAGTATAAATAAAATAACTTAAAGTGAACCTGTCATGTCCGCAGGATTTTGCTAAGTAAACTATAGGCATTGTCATGTTGGCGCTGTTATACTGATTAAAATGATACCTGGGGTGAAGAAATCCGTCTTGTAGTTCTTGTGTAATCAGTGTAAAAGTTTTCAGTTGAGATTAATTGCATTGTACTCATATGACACTCGTCCTACTTTTCTGGATCAACATTGGACTGTTTTTTTTTTTTTTTTCTTAATTATTTATTTATATGCCAATGTGACTTCAGCATAAGGTCACATTCCCACCCTTGAGTCTTTTGGTCAGTATTTTACCTCAGTTTTTGTAAGCCAAAACCAGGAGTGGGTGATAAATCTTTAGTGTTTCTAGCATACTTTTCCTCTGACTGTTCCACTCGTGAAAGCCCCCCCCCCCTTGAAGATACAAGGGGGTCTCATGAGAACACCGATCCTAGTTGAGCTTTATAAGGGTCAAAAATTGGTATTTGTGTGGCCACTGTTTTTGCTTAAGTTTGAAAGGGTTAATGTTCAAGCAAGCTGTGCAGGGCATGAGCAGGTTATAACCGGTTTGTTCCAGATGGCTTCCCGCTTTTTCTTTGATTCCTGATTGGCAGTTACAAAAAATGCGAGAAGGAGTTTGTGTATAAATGCCAGCTGTTTTCAACGGTCGGTTCATTCCTGTCAGTAAAAAAGAAGATCCTGCCCTCCCTCCCCAATTTTTCTTAACTTTATGTCATGGTGTTTAATTTGTGGGAAAATTGTCCGGTTTCTCCGGGTGGATTGGGTGTCTTGGTCAGAGTTATTTAAGTGGTTGGTTGTATTATTTATTATTATTTAAAAAAAAGAATAATTTATTAAAATAACCCAAAATAAAACGCCACGGCCGTTTTATTCCATATAAACGTTGTTGTGTTTTTATTTATTGAGAATGGGTCTTGTGTTACCATAGTTTTGGCTTACAGATGCTGAGGTAAAATACTGAGCAAATACTGAATGTGTGAATATGGCCTAAGACTGACTCTGCTTACAGCATAGGAATGTGCACAGTATACAGTATTGTGATACTCAAGATTAGCATCTCATAGAAAACACTCAAAGATTTTGCCAACAGTAGAGGGTAAACTTATCCAGCTATAGGTTCGGGGCTTTGTTTTTGACCTTTCCTTAATGTTGGCTCCACAATTGCTGTGTGACAGTCCTATGAAACAAACCCTGTCATTATTGAATCTTAAATAAATGGCTGCTACAGTGGCATGGGGAATGTAGTTTGTAACCTGCCAAATTGCTCCAGTGTTTGCTGGTGCGAGCAAGAGGTCACTTTTTCAGTGCAAGTCTATGAGAGCCAACACTGGAGTGGTGCTTTATGTCTATACCAAACCTTTCTGTGCTATGCGATGGGCTAGGGAAGGCTAGTTAAATATGGTTTAGACTTGTATCTGCATTTTCCATGTTTCTGTGACGGCTATCTAGAAAGCAGGAGGAAGGAAACCTCAATCTGAGCAGAGGCGGTAGTGGCAAGCAAACAGAGGGGCACGAAGCAGGGATGACTATACTTGAGAAATGTTCAATCACTTTTCAGTTTCAGGGTTGAGTATTGATTTAATGCTCTAGACTACATATATCAAACACTGGCCCGCATGCCAAATCTGGCCCTCAGGGTGACTTTTATATTTGGCCCACAACGCTGGGAACTATGTTGGGCCATTATACTGTATGGAGGGCTATGTGGGGGCCCATTCTGTATTGATGACTATGTGGAGGCTTATTATTCTGTATGGAGGACTATGTAGGGGGGGCCATTGTTCTGCTTAGGAATCACAGTTCGGGCATCATACTTAATTATCAGTACTAGAGATGAGCGACTTTGCCTTAGTTTATGTCAGGTTGGTGTGTGTGACGTAGTGTACGTCAGGTTGGTGTGTGTGTGTGTACTACACCACACACACCAACCTGGCGTACACTACACTACACCACACACCAACCTGACATACACTACGCCACACACACCAACCTGACAACTACGTCAGGTTGGTGTGTGTGGCGTAGTGTATGTCCGGTTGGTGTGTGGTGTAGTGTATGCCAGGTTGGTGTGTTTGGTGTAGTACACACACACCAACCTGACACACTACGCCACACACCACCCTGACAACTACGTCAGGTTGGGGTGTGTGTGGTTTAGTGTATGTCAGGGTGGTGTAGTGTAGCGTACATCAGGTTGGTGTGTGTGGTGTAGTACACACCACACACACACCAACCTGAAGTACACTACGCCACACATACCAACCTGACACACTACATCAGGTTGGTGTGTGTGGCGTAGTGTACGTCAGGTTGGTGTGTGGTGTATACACTACACCACACACACACACACACACACACACACACACACACACACACACACACCAACCTGACGTACACAATGCCACACACACCAACCTGCCACACTACATTAGGTTGGTGTGTGTGGTGTAGTGTATGTCAGGTTGGTGTGTGGTATAGTGTACGTCAGGTTGGTGTGTGTGGTATAGTATACACCACACACACACACACCAACCTGACGTACACTACGCCACACACACACACCAACCTGACGTACACTACGCCACATATACCAACATGACACTACATCACGTTGGTGTGTGTGTGGCGTAGTGTACGTCCGGTTGGTGTGTGGTGTAGTGTACGTCAAGTTGGTGTGTGGTGTTGTGTATGTCAGGCTGGTGTGGGTGAGTTCTGTAATGGAGTCAGGATGTGTTTAGTCCATGGACGTGTGATGAATTCTGAAGCATTCATTCAAACACAGTCCAGGTTTGTTGGGACCCGTTTCACATTGGATACGAGTCTCCCTTCTTGTCCCCCTTTTATAGCATACCTGGCACCTTTTTTTTTTTTTTCTCACGGGGAAAATGTTGCCCTGGTACCATACGGGAAACTAGAGTTCCAGGGGTGCTGGGGCGCGCTCCGTCCTCCTCTCCAAAATTCATGGAGGGTTGGGGGAAACTCACACTTGCCTGTGGGACTTCCTCCAAGGCCTTCGGACGATTTCTCGTCCTGCGGCATCTCGGTGGTGGTAAGTCTGTGTCGCTGGAGGAGGAAGAGTGGGAGAAATAGAGAAAGGTGGGGTCCTCATCCTCACTATCAGTTTCAGAGGCAATTTCATATGCCTCCTCAACTGAGTAGACCCTTTGGGATTGGGATGAGCGGGACATTGTGCGTGGGGTGTGTGTGCATGTGTAAAAAAAAAAAAAAAAAGCTTTATTATAGTGTGCATGTGTATGTGCGAGTGTTTGGTGAAACTTTTTACTGGAGGAAGGGACTGTCAGGAGGAAACTGTCAGGCGCGCGGGGAGCAGGAGCGGACTGTCTTGCGCGAGGGGGGCAGGAGGGGGCTGAGGAGATGGAAGTGGAGATGGAACCAGCGGCAGCAGCAGTGGGGGTGATCAGAGGGGCAGGGAGTGATCAGGGGTGATCACTGGGGCTGGGGGATGATCACCGGGGGCAGAAAGCGCCTGTCAGGTACAGGAGGGCGCTGAGGAGAATTAGGTCTATATGGAACCAGCGGCACCAGCAGCAGGGGGGTGATCAGGGGTGTTGGGGGGTGATCACCAGGGGCAGAAGGGGGCTGTCAGGCACGGGGGGGGGGGGGGGCAGGAGGTGGCTCAGGAGATGAAGCCGGAAATAAAAACCAGCAGCAGCAGGGGCTAATCAGGGGGGCAGGGGTTAATCATGGGGGGGCAGGGGTTGATGGGTGTGATCACTGGGGCTGAGCGGTGATCACGGGGGGCAGGAGGGGGCTGTCAGGAACAGGAGGCAGCTGAGGAGCCGGCAGCAGCACGGGGGATGATCAGTGGTGCTGGGGGATGATCGGGGGTGCTGGGGGGTGATCAGGGGTGCTGGGGGGTGATCACCAGGGGCAGAAGGGGGCTGTCAGGCACGGGGCGGGCAGGAGATGGCTCAGGAGATGAAGATCCAAATAAAAACCAGCAGCAGCAGGGGTTGATGGGGGTGATCACGGGGGCGCAGGAGGGGGCTCTCAGGCACAGGAGGCAGCAGGGGGATGATCAGGGGTGCAGGGGAGAGTGAGCAGAGGTGGGGGGCTGGAATTAGGCGGCGGGGGAGAAAACGGGATTACCAGATGGTGGCAGCGGCGGCGATCACAGGTCAGGACGGCAGTCAGGCACCTCGCTCCTCAGCTTTCACAGACGGGATGAAGCTGAGGAAGGAGGCAGCCATTATTTTACTCCACCCCTCCACATCTGATTGGAGGGCTAGCGTCACATGGACGCTAGCTCCAATCAGATCAGAGGGGGGGTGACAAAAAGGTCACCAGGCGTGATCGTAGACCCAGGGGGGCGGAGCCACCCCCTCTGGGGTCAAGTCTACAGTAGGTCCCCCTGTAATGGCGGGTCGAGTGAACTTTCATTGAACCCGCTCACCCGACCCGCAGGTGGGAGATCTTTTCATGACGCCACATAGGCATCATGGGTCATATTGGCACGACTTTTCATGACGCCTATGTGGCGTCAAAGGTCGGGAAGGGGTTAAACCCCCAGGTGCTTCACTGAAGTTTATAACATTCAGATGTGAAAATAAAAAAAAAAAATCACGTTTTCCCCACACCACAGAAGTGTTATTTTGGCCCCAAATTTTGCATTTTCATAAGGGTAACAAGATAATTTGCACCATACAATTTGTTGTGCAATTTCTCCTGAATGCGACGATGCCCCTTATGTGGGGGAATACTACTTTTGAGACACAGTGCAAAGCTCAGAAGGGAAGAAGCGCCATATTGGAGTTCAAATTTTGTTGGAATAATTTGAGAGTGCCATGTCATATTGACACAGCCCCTGAGGTGCCAGAATAACAGAACCCTCTGTATGTGAACTCTTTTTACAAACCACACTCCCCAATGAATTCATCTAGGGGTTAAGTGATCATATTGACACCACATGTGCCTCGCAGAATTTTATACCATTTAGTGGTGAAGAAAGAATAAATTACAATTTTATCACTAAATTGTTGTCATAGCCCCAAGTTTTTAACTTTCCTAAGGGCTAATAGGAAAAAATGGACCTCAGTTTGTTGTAAGAAAAAAAAAAAAAAAATTTCCTAAGTGCGCCAAATACCCTACATGTAATCTGGAAATATTTTTCAGGCACAGTCCAAAGCTCAGAAGGCAAGGAGTGCCAGACTTTACTGTTTGCAAGTGCTATGACCTACTGGGAGAGCTAATGATGTAGCAGAACCCCCCCCCCCCCCATAAGTGATCCCATTTTACAAACTACATATCTCTCAATTAATTCATCTAGGGGTGCAGTGATCATATTGACACCACGGGTGTGTCACAGAGTTTTATACCATTGGACAGTGAAGAAAAAATAACTACATTTTTACCACCAAAACTTTGTTTTAGCCCCAGATTTTACATTTTCACACAAGAAGTGGGTAAAAATGGCACCATAATTTGTCCCACAATTTCTATTGAACGTGGAAATACCCCATATGTGGCTCTACAGTTCTACTTAGTGCTCTGTTCCTACCGAGTCTCTCCCTATGGCTATTTGCCTCCGGGAGCGCAGATTTTCCTAGAACAGTTTGCAAACTCTATATACAGAGCCCCTAATTGCTAGAAGAGTAGACTCCTCAAGTGACCTCATTTTGCTATCTATACCCCTTGGGGAATTTATCTGCAGGTGTAGTGACTATTTTGACTTCTTACGATTTTTCCAGAAGCAAGCAAGCAATGAATGTTGTCAAGTGAAAATTGCTAACTGCTGTTGTCGTGACCAGTACATTATGCCCAGCTCATGCTTCTGGAGATACGCACGCGTAAGTTAGGCGTGCTATCATTACTTCAGAAATGCCAAACGTGGACGCAGTATGTGGTTTAGGTACACTGTGGGGCTCAGAAGGGAGGGGGGGCATTTGGATTTGGGAGCGGAGAATTTGCTGAATTTCTTTTGGCAGGTGAGGAGCCATTTCGCTTTTCTAGAGCCTTTGTGCTACCAGTAACGTGGAAGCCCTCTATATTTCCGTTAACAGATGACAGAGCTGACTTGCTTTTTTTGTGGATTGAGTTGAAGCTTTTATTGGGAACATTTTATATAACATTTGGGATCACATTTTTCCGGCGCTCTACTCTGATCACTTTCTTTGGGGTTTCCATCTAAATCTCTGAGGGATCCATTCACTATAGTGAGGCAGCAGAGTTACTCTGATCTCCGTCTGGCCTCTGTTCAGTGGTGTCCTTCTTTTCCGAAGTGTACAAAACTATGGCCGACTGCACTTTTATGCAAACCTAGAAAGATGGTGTAGTGCACCTGTAGCACCGTTGTACAGTGAAGAGGCAGTGACCCACAAAATTCGAACACATAAGACTCTTTAATGTGTTCACAGAATTAAAGTTCAGATTCAGTCAAGCACATAACATTAGTGTTCAGTTCACACCAGTCCATAGAACACAGTTTTAAATCACAGTGCCTAAACACTCCGGACTTCCCTGTGTCCAGTTTCCGTAGGCGACGGCACGCCGTGACAAAGTCTCTTGCACACAGCTTTTACTCACAACTTTACTCCATTGGTTTGTGGCCACTAGGGTGACCGGATCTCATATGGGGGGGAAAAAATGTCAGAATCTTGTTCGTCTGGACCCCACAAAACGATTCCCCTTTCCAGATATTGAGAGAGCCAAAATTTGAGCTCGATCAAACGACGTTAACCCGTGCCGCTCGTCGCTCAAAGTTTGAAAAAATCCAAATTGAGGTATTTTAAGATTTAGGTATTTTGCATAGTCTGTTAGACTATAAAGAATGTGACAACAACATTGCAGAAATAGCCCTGACCAAATTTTCGAACCATTTGTGGTATTTGAATGCAGAGTTGGTGGGATTATCGTTTTTTGATCCCACCATTACAGACAATGAAAAGTTGTTAATGGCTAATAAATTGCTCAGTAGCACAGATGAACCATCAGAGCACGCTAACCTACATGAGTTGATAATTTTACATAGTTATCTATTCTATTCTAGAGCTTTTGTTAAAGTAGTTTTTGAAACGTCAGAATATAATGCTCGGCATTTGCTTACAACTTGCAGGACATATTGCTTTTGTTCTTCATCTTTTGTCAGAAGGTCGTTAAAGTCGGTTACTTCCTACCTCTTTTAATTTTTCTTTCCTAACTTTTGGATTTACAACCCTAGCGTGCTCTGATGGTTCATCTGTGCTACTGAGCAATTTATTAGCCATTAACAACTTTTCATTGTCTGTAATGGTGGGATCAAAAAACGATAATCCCACCAACTCTGCATTCAAATACCACAAATGGTTCGAAAATTTGGTCAGGGCTATTTCTGCAATGTTGTTGTCACATTCTTTATAGTCTAACAGACTATGCAAAATACCTAAATCTTAAAATACCTCAATTTGGATTTTTCAAACTTTGAGCGACGAGCGGCACGGGTTAACGTCGTTTGATCGAGCTCAAATTTTGGCTATCTCAATATCTGGAAAGGGGAATAGTTTTGTGGGGTCCAGACGGACAAAATTCCGACATCGATTTTTTGCGGTCACCCTAGTGGCCACTAAACACGCTGGACCTCCTCTGACCAGTTTCCGTGGGTGACTGCAGCGCTGTGTTAGCTGTGGATGCCAGGCCTCTTGGCTCCCTTGGCTGTTTGGCTCTGCTCTGTCCTGTGTCTCCGCACACCGATAAAGCTCTGCAGAGCCTCTTGCTCTCCTACAAACACCAGCCGGACTCTGACACTCCCATACCCTTTCTGACAGGGCTGTTAACAAAGCATCCTGTGGCCTCAAGCCACATGGAAAACCCGAACTGGGAATGAAACAGACTGCACCACTAAGGGTGTGTACACACGCTGCGGATTCTGCTGCGGTTCCGCAGTGGATTTGGCCGCACCTTCATACGCCTCCATGCACATCCTGGGGAGAACACACAGTGACGCCTACCTGTGACATCGGTCACTGCTTCACCATTGCTATCACAGCCACACCTGCGACTGTAATGCCCCCTCATGGCCTCACTACGCCTCCATACACATCCTGAGGAGAACAAACAGTGACCCCTACCTGTGACATCAGTCACTGCCTCACAATGGGCAGATGCGTTTCAAACCTTGCGGTTCTTAGTCATTGCATGACTTGATCGGGCAATTCTGAACGCAGCGATACCAAAAATGTGTTTTTTTTAATTGTTTAATTTTGAATTGGGCAAATGGAGGGTGATTTGAACGTTTCTATTTTTTTAAATATTTTTTAAAACTTTTTATTTTTTTTTTTTACTTTTTACTTCAATAATTTCCATGGGAGACTAGAAGCTGCAATCTTCTAATCGCTTGTGCTACACATAGCTGGGCTGCAGCTCTGCTATGTGTAGCTAAAATTCTCATCTGCTTGATGACCACAAGGGTCTCTTGCAGACCCCGGGTTGTTATGCCAACCAATCGGTGACCCGCAGTCATGTGATATGGGCGGAGCTAAGACGTGCCTCCGGTTTGCGCAAGTTAAATGCCGCTGTCAGAGATTGACAGCGGCATTTAAGTTGATAAAAGCCATGGGTGGATCGCAGTTCCACCCGCTCCTGTAAGGGGCACATATCAGCTGATAAGATCAGCTGCATTGTGCCGGAAAAGGTGCATGCTCAGCACTGGAACCTGCACTTGCTGTTTACTGTTGCTTTTTTACGTATTTTTATACTTTTGTTATACTGTGTTTTTCTGTGTTTCAGTCAGGTGGTATGAACACTGTCCTACAGACTTGTTGACTGTGTGCATGGCCCATATGTTTATATTCAATTGTTTTTTTTTGGTTCTGCAATATTAGGAGGTCTCCACCCCTCCCTTGTGCCATGCACATATACAGTAAGCCGTCCTACAGACTTGTTCACGGTGTGCATGGCCCATATGTTTATACCCAAAGAGGAGGAGGAAACCTATGATGGACACTGCACATCATAGGTCATTAAGGAGTAAAGTTTGTTTCCATATGAAAAGTTGCTCAGTACAGTGACTGAAACAGCGCTGCCCCTGTGAGTGAAACCCGAATGCTGCCAGGAGGGATAAAGCTAATTTCCTCCTGGCATTGGGGCTCTAAGTGCCGGTTTGGTTCAGAATGCTATTACCCTGAAGATTAACCCCATATCTGCAGGTTAATAGAATTTTTTCAGGTGACAGGTTCCCTCTAAATATTTTAATTCCTGTACTGAGCTAGCAATGCCAAGCACTGAAAGAAAAACACATACCAGACCTGAACTAATTAAGGCTAGTACACAGTTTAGAAAATAACAGGGTCCATCGATTATTCCATCAGTGTGAACTCCTCCTCATACACTGCTTTGTAGTGAGTCATGTCTGGCAGTCTTGATTCTAGCGAGGCAAGATAAAAACAGAACACATCCCTAGCCATAATCTATATCGTATTACTCAGGTCGTTGGTTTATGCAGCTGAACGGTGTGTCTCTAACAGCCACAAGTAGCATACTCTTGCAAATCTACATGTAGGAAGAGAACCTTTCAATGGCAGACGTTCATTTATACACACACCTGTCACCATTGGCTTGCAAAGTTTTCACGATTCAACCAATTTCTTCCATTCTCCGTTTAACAAGAGGGGCTGAACTGTGAGAGTCACTAGCAATGCGGAGCATGTCTAACCAAGCAGTGATGTGAGAATGGTTACTATGGAGTCCGAAGAACTTGTGCCCAAATATTACAGTTGGCTTTGCATTTGTATCATTGCTGGTTCACGGAGATAAATGCTCAAGGATGTGTTTTTGCGTGCTGCATATAAAATAGCAGACATTTACAACAGCGTGATTCCTGCAAATGACCACCAAAGTAAAAAGTGAGAAATGTCACCGGAGAATAATGTGGGATAACAAAATGAGTGCTACTATTCTAAGAATAGGGTATCTTTTATGGGTAACAGGATGTCCACAATTTGCTTTATGGAGAATGTATTTGTTCCCTTCTGAAGGAGACACTGGCCCCAATTTATCAACCCCATTGTTCTTCACATCAATCTCGATTAGGAGTCTTGCTGGAGTCTGATGCGCCTGATTCAATAAGAGATGCACCTTTTTAATGAATGAGGCGTGGCTGGAGTAAGACATAAGTCACGCCACGGATAGTCATGAATATGACAAGGAGGATCCACCATACCTCCTGTCTTGTCGTACCTCCAACCATTTTTGCAGAGCTGGGCAAAACTGGCTTGAAAATTCCAACTCAGAGAATGTTTCCACAACCTTACATTCCTCAAAAATACTTCTCACCTTTTCAAATTGTTTTGCCCAAGATTTCTGGTATAAACACTGATGAAACGGGGCCTGTGTGTTTGTGACATGCCACATTTTCCTGCTGGAATGAATGTAATCAGGTTTTTACTACCCCATCTGAGAGCATAGCTTGCCTATGGCGAAGTAAGACGCACACACTGAGCTCCATATCTGATTCTAGGAATTAAAACTATAACAAAATACAGATTAAAAAGTCAATTGTATCTGGATGTTGGTTCTTGCATGCAGAGTTTCATTTACAGGGGGGCTAGGTTCCCCGATGTAGCCATGCCGACCCCTTACAAACTCTGGAATTTGGTCCCCATATGTCTACATTGAGGATGTTGTTTGAGTTTGTGTTTTTTTCTTTGTTTTTTTTTCCCCCATGACAGGTTCTCCAGGGAGACCAGTCTGTAGGACTTTGCTTGTCAGGGGTAAGCTAGACAGTCACTGACTGCTTACTGTTGGCATCTGCCTTTTAAAGCGCAAGCTCTGCCCAGCAGAGTGCCTTATCACATTGTGTCTAATCTGATATTTATGTGATCGCTCTCGCTGTTGACATCACTTTCACTATTATAGAAATCTTCCAGAGAATCTCCTTGGCTCTTGATCAAATGTACCTTTCTGATATTCATGAATCACATAATTGACAACTACAGGTATTCTTCCCTAGACTCAAACAATTGATGTTTCATCAAGAATTCATTATCTAAATAACCTGTTACAGTGACTTTTGAAAACATACCACTCGTGGCACTGCAATCAGCAGGAACGAGCAGGAGGTGAGTATGATGAACAGAATCTATTCTATTATTTCTAAAAACTTTTTCGGTGATTCCTTTGTATCCCCATTCATACTGCATCCACACACACAAATGATACACCATTTGAAAGGTAAATTTGCCCACTTCAGCAAGAAAATAGCCAAACAATCCACACATCCACGATTTGATCACAAAATACAGTTTAAACATTAATTTTCATAAACCTGCAGTAAGGGAAAACGACCTTCAGGTGGCACCACAGTACCCCAAAGCACACTACCATTTATTCCATGGCGCTTTACATGTGAGGAGGGGTATACATAATGAAAATCAAGTACAGTAATCTTAAACAATACAAGTTACTGACTGGTACAGGAGGAGAGAGGACCCTGCTCGCGAGGGCTCACAATCTACAAGGGATGGGTGAGGATACAGTAGGTGAGGGATAGAGCTGGTTGTGCAGCGGTTTGGTGGTTCGGTGGTTACTGCAGGTTGTAGGCTTGTCGGAAGAGGTGAGTCTTCAGGTTCCTTTTAAAGGTTTTCACGGTAGGTGAGAGTCTGATATGTTGAGGTAGAGAGTTCCAGAGTAGGGGGGATGCGTGGGAGAAATCTTGTATGCGATTGTGAGAAGAGGAGAACAGAGGGGTGTAGAGATGGAGATCTTGAGAAGATCGGAGGTTGTGTGCTGGTAGGTACTGGGAGACTAGATGAGAGATGTATGGAGGAGACAGGTTGTGGATGGCTTTGTATGCCATGGTTAGGGTTTTGAACTGAAGTCTATCTTCATCTTTCGTATAAAATGTACTAAAGTTGTGACTTTATGCTACAAGTGAGAGCTTATGAGTCCCACCCCCCCACCCCCCATACTGACTAAGATAAATCTGCTTGAGGTGTTTGTAATGGCACAGAGCTCTGCTTTACTCTGCACACGTGGTACATAGATCATTAAGGAGAGCATTGCTGTGTGTCATTACATGTGTCCCATAGGAAAAGCTTCTTTTATTGTCCCCTGCCTGATGCCTCCTGATTGATTTTTCCCATGCAGGATGATGACCAAGTACACGCTCCAGAACGGAATCTCTGTTAAAGCCTCTGAAGATTACATGAGATTTATTCATATCCATAATTATATGGTCCGTCCAATATATATTCCTAATTTCATATGCCAGTATGCACCTCATATTGCAGCATTGCTTTTTCTACTTTCTCTTTTATAAACTACTGAAAATTTGACCATTTCCATCTGAGCAGTACAAAGTAGTAGTGTTGGCAGTAGCTATATGGCATCATGATCATTGCCGGAAATTCTAAACTCTATCAATGAGGAAAATAGGAGTGTTAGTGTTGCTGACACAAAGCAATATCATTGCTGGACAGTCTGCGATCATAGCAATATCTTACTATTGCTATAACCAGGGAGCAAGCATTATGCCCAATCAATTGCATCCAGATCATGTACCTGATCATCTCTGCATAAGGGTATGTTTCCACGGTCCGTAATGGCAGCGTTTTGGACACAGCTCCGCCCAAAGCGCTGCCGGCTTTTGTACGGGCGGTGATTCCACACGTGTTCATTGAACCATGCGGAATCACCGCATCCTATACATATACTGTGAGATTTATCTTGCAGAGACGATCAGTCTCCGCAAGATAAATAGACATGCTGCGGTCTATAAAGACTCACCGCATGTGCATATACGTAGGTCTGCCACCTGTGTCCCTGCATGCATAGTGGAGACGGGATTTCAGAAAACCCCTCCACTATGCTGTAACATCTGGCCGCTGCAGATTGGATGCTGTGGCTGTATGCAGCGCCCAATCTGCAGCAAATACTCAACGTGGAACCATACACTTACTGTGTGGCCGCACTTCTGCTTATAATGTGTGATCACAAAACATGATTTTAACATACTGGTTATTTTCCTTTTAATTAAAATCTGGCAAATTTAACTTATATTGTTTATATCCATCATATTCCTTCCACCACTCTATGTGGAGATTATACTCATCTATTCATTTATTATATATTTATTCAATATTGTTTTATTTTATTTGCTATTAGTCTCCTGAAAAGGTGCATATTGTATGTCTACATCTTATACCTCTCTCCCCATTCGTGTCCACTTTTTACATCTGTTTCACCCATCTAATATATGCCAATATACAATCTCTCTCACCTGTAGCGTAAGCAGTGAGTGAATGTCCGCAAACTTGGAGACGGTATTGCACCGCTCTAGATCACCTCTGACCACCTAAGTAGCAGCAATTGTAAATGTATAAATGGTCTCACTTTGCAAGAATTTGACTATTGGTGTTCTGTACTTGAAAAAGGGGTCGGTAGGTCACCGAAAAGTGCTGTGTGCAGCACACCTCCATTAAATAAACTGTGGGAGAGCTTTCATTGTTATCTTTGGATCCTTTACCTTTAGCAACTTGGCGATCAGCAGCTTCATATTCCTTCAGTTGTGCTAAAAAGCCCCCTTATGCTTATCTTGGATTATAAAAACAGTGAAAGGCAGAGATGCTTACCTGCCCAGGCCTACCAACAAATGCACTATCAGGATGCAGTGGACCCATATAGTTAAGATGGCGACAACACGGGTGCAAGAATACTGATGAGACGACCGCTCACAACCTACCAATCCATGGAGGGGGCGGTTGCCTGGTATATTAATGCACAATGAAGTCCTAACACTAAACAGCAGTAGCACAAAAAGAGGACTTAAAAATCTTCCAAAAATTCAAAAACACCGCGAAAAAGGCAGAGATGCCCACAAGTGTCGGGGAGACTTTATTTAAAGTATTTAAGTAGTTATTTTAAGGCTATGTGCCCACGTAGCGTTTTATTCCGGACACTAAAAATCTGACTCCTTCCCAGAAATCACGCGGTTTTTTTCCCACGCGATTTCACCGCGATTTTACCGCGATTATGTTCGCGATTTTGCCGCGATTTTTGCGTGCGATATTCAAGCACTTTCCAAGCGATTTGAAGCATCGCTTGGAAAGTGATTGACAGGTTGGTCACACTCGTCAAACATAGTGTTTGACAAGTGTGACCAGCTTTTTACTATTGAGGCTGCCTATGCGGCATCAATAGTAAAAGATAAAATGTTAAAATGCTAAAAAAAAATAAAAAAATCGGTGTATATTTACCTTCCGGCGTCACGCGCTGCATTCCCGGCTTCAGCGTTCCCAGTAATGCCTTGCGAGACCTGTGATAACGTTGGTCTCGCGTTGCTATAGCGATCTCGCGAGACCGCGTCATCACAGGACGGTGCCGCAAGGCATTACTGGGAACGCTGAGGCCGGGAATGCAGCGCGTGACGCCGGAAGGTAAATATACACCGATTTTTTTTTAAATTTTTTTACAGGGGTATGGTACCCAGGGCCTGGAGGACAGTCTCCTCTCCTCCACACCGTGGGTACAAACCGCACGAGACGCTTAACTTCCCGCATGGTGGGCATAGCCACATGTGGGAAGTAAGCGATTCTTATGCATTCCTATGGGTGCGGAATCGCGGCAATTCTTTGCGATTCCGCACAAAAGAATGACCATGCTGCAATTTTTTCCGCGATGCGATTCCGCCGCGGAAAAAAGCACAGCATGTGCGGAATGCCATAGGAATGCATGGGGGGCGTTCTGTACAAGATTTTTAAACGTTTTCGCGCCGAAAATCGCAACAAAAACGCTTAAAAATCGCTACGTTGGCACACAGCCTAAAAAGTGTTCATGTTTCGTTTGTTTGTTTTTATTTGGATTAGAAATGAGGGCATCTGATAGACACTTTACATTACTAAAACCAGGGCTTGATGACAGCTGTGTTTTTGGACACTAAATAGTTGATATCAACCCCAAAAACCATTACCTTGATTGCCAACACACCAAAGCAATCGGAAAGAGTCAAGGTGAAGCTCTAGACTTGGAGCATCTCATGTGATGGACTTGTATTTTTAGGCTGGGAAGGGCCCAATAACCATAGACCTTCCCAGCCTGATAATATCAGCTCTCACTTGTCTGCATTACCTTTGCTGGTTTCAAAAAATAGGTTTCTTCATTTAATTATTTATTTATGTGGCTTGATAGCTCTACAAGCTATCTAAATATCTACTTTATTTGCACATCTTAAAACACTTAAAAAACAATAATTTCTTGAATGCATTATATTCCGGTACGTGACACACAGATAGCACACGGATGACACATGGATGTGTTAAATCAAATGGTCATTACTCCATGCTAATTCTCTTGGATCTCTCTGCAGCATTCGACATTGTGGATCATCAGCTCCTCCTCACTATGCTCCGTTCCATTGGCCTCAAGGACACCGTTCTCTCCTGGTTCTCCTATCTCTCTGACCGCTCCTTTACTGTATCTTTTGCTGGCTCCTCCTCCTCTCATCTTCCCCTTACTGTTGGGGTTCCTCAAGGATCAGTCCTAGGCCCCCTCCTCTTCTCTTGTACACTGCCCCTATTGGTCAAACAATCAGTAGATTTGGTTTCCAGTACCATCTCTATGCTGATGACACCCAATTATACGCTTCTCCTGACATCACGTTTGCCTTTCTAGAAAACACCAGCGATTGTCTAAATGCTGTGTCTAACATCATGTCCTCACTATATCTGAAACTGAACCTGTCAAAGACTGAACTCCTTGTGTTTCCTCCCGCTACTAATGTACCTATACCCGACATTGCCATTTCTGTGTGTGGTTCCACTCTTACTCCCCAGCAACATGCCTGCTGTCTTGGGGTCATGCTTGACTCCGAGCTTTCCTTTGTTCCCCACATAGGATCACTGGCTCGCTCTTGTTATCTGCACCTCAAAAACATTTCTTACTTTTGACTCCGCAAAAACTCTTACTGTTTCTCTTATTCATTCTCGTCTCGACTATTGTAACTCTCTTCTAATCGGTCTCCCTCTTACAAAACTCTCCCCTCTCCAATCTGTCTTGAATGCTGCAGCCAGGATCATATTCCTCACCAATCGTTACACCGATGCCTCTACCTTGTGCCAGTCATTACACTGGCTACCCATCCACTCCAGAATTCAGTACAAACTTATTACCCTCACCCACAAAGTTCTTCATGGCTCAGCACCACCCTACATCTCCTCCCTTGTTTCAATATACCATCCTACCCGCGCCCTCCGTTCTGCTGATGACCTGAGGTTAGCATCCTCAATAATCAGAACCTCCCTCTCCCGTCTCCAAGACTTTACACGTGCTGCACCAATTCTTTGGATTGCACTTCCCAGGTCAATACGATTAGTCCTCAATCCCCACAATTTTAGGCGTCCCCTGAAAACTCATTTATTCAGACTGGCCTACCGCCTCAACACATTAACCTAATCTATCCCTGTGTGGCACAGCCAAAAGTTTTTACCATAACCAGGTTCCCCGCATCATGTTCCCACATGCTTTATGCATCCATTTGTCCTCTGTGTCCGTACTGATACACACTTAACATTATGGCTGGTCCATACAATCAGGGCAATTGTTAACACCCACCTTTCGTGTCTCCCTTTTTTCCTCAAAGATTGTAAGCTTGCGAGCAGGGCCCTCATTCCTCTTGGTATCTGTTATGATCTGTGATTATTGTTATGCTGTAATGTATATTGTCTGTACAAGTCCCCTCTGAAATGTAAAGTGCTGCGGAATATGTCGGCGCTATAGAAATAAAATTTTTTATTATTATTTATGCAGCTATGTGAAGGAGGCCAAACTTGGGGCCCACATATTTTATTGAATCAGCCAACAAACGAGTGTAGATCAGTGATATATTTAAACCGGCCAATGGTCTGAAGGAAGCGGTCTTCTGAATACTTGTTTTGTCTATACCGGCCCACATGAAGGGGACTGTAGGAGACCCAAACTGGTTGGTGCACTGCAATAGTTATTGGTGGTTGCTGATTTTTTTAACATGTATGATTTATAAATGAAATGCGTCACTTACAGCATTGACTTATTTTACATTGTATTGAATAATATATTTCTACCATGGTATTAAGTTCCACAAGATGTGCTGTTTGGTAACCTGGGAATAGAAGCCGTGGTGCTTTTTGTAAATAGGGCTTATTACTCAAATTCAGACCTACCATTAATTCCCATCATTAGTAGTAAACTCCTTTTTGAGTCTTTTCTGTTTATTTATACAAATTGGAGAAGACTAGCATGTATTTTTTTTATTTTTTTAATTATTGTTATGGTATTATTATTCCTGGTTGGCCAATTTAGCACCCTGTTCTTATCTACAGTATCCACAACTGTAGTAAAATAAGATCCTGCTCAGTGTGAAGCTCTACTAAATAATGTATGATGCTCTCTCAAGGTTCTCTTCAAAAGAAATCAGAATGAGACCTGCTTTATTTGGGGGAAGGGAATTTTCTAAACAAGGAACGGGGCCAGGTTTCTACTTTTGAAAATGCTTGTAATCATACACCAGTGAAATATTTCATGTTAACACTATGCTACTTTTCAATAAATGAACTCCATGTGCCTTAATAGGATAGATAGTCTCAATGTATTTTATGCTTCACTGCTAAATCAAATTGGTTCACTTTTTTTGTTCAATAAATCGTAGTTGTTTTAATTCTCAACTGTGTTCTAAGGCTCTTGTGACATCTATGCTATGGCTTTTATTTTTGTTTTTTTCTAGATCAATTAGAATGTGTTTTTCTTCCTCCCTGTGGATTGCATATTTATTGTGAATGTACAGACTTATCCCAGCAAAGTTTCTTTCTTGTATCTTTTGAGTCTTTTTGCATCTCTGTCACTCTGTACATCCAGCTTCACATACAATGGGGAAATAGGTATTTGATACATTGCCGATTTTGCACGTTTTCCCACCTACAAAAAATGTAATGGTCTGTAATTTTCTCATAGGTGTACTTCAGTTGTGACAGACAATCTAAAAATAAAAATCAGAAAATAACAATGTATGATTTTTAAATAATTGGTATTTTATTGCATGAAATAAGTATTTGAGACAATAGAAAAACAGAACTTAATATTTGGTACAGAAACCTTTATATGCAATTACAGAGGTCAGACGTTTCCCCTAATTCTTGACCAGGTTTGCACGCACTGCAGCAGGGATTTTGGCACACCCCTCCAAATAGATCTTTCAAGTTTCGGGGTTATCGCTGGGCAACATGGAGTTTCAGCTCCCTCCCAAAATTTTCTATCGGGTTCATGTCTGAAGACTGGCTAGGTCACTCCACGACCTTAAAATGCTTCTTATTGAGCCACTCCTTAGTTGCCCTGGCTGTGTGTTTTGGGTTATTGCCATGCTGGAAGACAGCCACGACCTATCTTCAGTGTTCTTACTGCGGGAAGGAGGTTGTTGTCCAAAATCTCACGATACATGACCCCTTCCATCCTCCATTACGGTGCCATCGTCATGTCCCCTTGCAGAAAAGCACCCCCAAAGTATGCTGATTCCTCCTCCATGCTTCACGGTTGGAACTGTGTTCTTGGAGTTGTACTCCTCCTCCTTCCTCCAAACACGGAGAGTAGAGTTAATACCAAAAAGTTCTATTTTGGTCTTCTCTGACCACATGACCTCCCATGCCACCTCTTGATCATCCAGATGGTAATTGGCAAACTTAAAATAGGCCTGTACATGTGCTGGCGTGAGCAGGGGTACCTTGCGTGCCCCGCAACATTTTAATCTGTGGCGAAATAGTGTGGTACTAACGGTAATGTTTGAGACTGTGGTCCCACCTCTCTCTTTAGGTCGTTGACCAGATCTTCCCATATAGTTTTGGGCTAATTCCTGACCTTTCTCAGAATCCTCCTTACCCCACTAAGCGAGATCTTGCATGGAGCCCCAGACAGAGGAAAATTGACATTAATGTTGTATTTCTTACATTTTCTAAGAATTGTGCCAGCAATTGTTGCCTTCTCGCCAAGCTACTTGCCTATTGTCCTGTTACCCATCCCAGCCTTGTGCAGGTCTGCAATTTTGTCCCTGGTGTCCTTAGACAGCGCTTTGCTTTTGCGAGTTCAAACAGGTGCAATTTATACAGGTAATGAATGCAGAGTAGGAGGGCTTCTCAAAGAAATACTAACAGGTCTCTGAGAGCCAGAACTCTTGCTGGTTGTTAGGTGATCAAATACTTATTTGATGCAATGAAATGGAATGTCAATATTTAAAAATTATACAATGTGGTTTTCTGTTTAATTTTAGATTTTGTCTCTCACAGTTGAAGTGTACCTGCAATAAATATTACAGACCTCTCCATTTTTTGTAGGTGTGAAAATTTGCAAAATCGTCAATGTATCAAATACTTATTTTCCACACTGTAGTAGTGTTGATCAGTGTTTGTTGCCTGCTGCTGACATCAACTTTGTGAAGCAACGTTTGCTGCTCTGTTTATGCATATGAGAGAAGATAATTTTCTGTTGTATGCATCAGTAGATCAGCATTTGCAGTTAACTATCACGGCTCTCTCGGCAACAGGCCACAAACACAACTCAACGAATCTCAGTACCTGTGTACAACCCCTGAATACAGTTCCCTCCTGCAGTGTATCCGCTCAGCACTTCTAAATAGAGGCCCATAATGCAGTATATCTCCCTTTTCATCCCTCTGTATACCAGGGCTGTGGAGTCGGTAAGCCACAGTTGCGACTCCGACTCCTGGATTTTATCAGGCTCCGGCTCCGGCTCCGACTCCTTCATAAATGGCCAATTCATAACAACAAATTTACTGTTGTAAAATATTAAACATCGTGCTTATTCAGTTTCTCACCATCATATAAGTAATCAGACCACTTAGAGCAAAAACTACATTTATTAGAATACAATTAGAATATAGCAAATAACTTTTATAAACTTTTCTAAACTGTAAGTAAATATGCAATAAACACTTTTATGCAGTTAATAAGAAGAAATCTATGAATTTGTCCTCAGAAAAAGTATTGCCTCTGTCAGATCCTCCTTCATGGATGCCCTCAAATCTGATCTAATTATTTTGAGAGCAGAGAACAACCTCTCTACACTAACTTGTGTTGGTGGCAAAGCAGTAACCACTCGGGCAACATCTCTGACAATGTCAGGATACAGAGGAATCGCTTGTTGCACTGTTATTTTTGATGAAGGTCAAATTTCTCAATTTCTTTTAGTGCACATGAAAAATTCTGCTGAAATGTACTGGCTGTGTTCCTTGATGGGGATGACTCTTCTTCTATGCGGGAACGCTTTGCACGGTCCTTGTGATCCAAATATTTTTCGAAATTAAATTCTTCATCAGTTGATGATGAGGGTGAAGATGTGGCAGGACGACCAAATTCTTCTTGTTCCTCCTGACTGTTCTGCAACCCTTTCATCCTTACTGCTATTTCAAACAGAGCTTCTTTTCCTTTACTTAGCTGTTGATCATCTAGAAGAATCCGATGCATTGGGTCTACATAAACAGCTGCCAAAAGAATGTTATTTTGTAATAGTAGCTCCTCTCTCCGTTTCATTGATGTAGCAATGCCACTTGCAATTAACCCTCCTCTTTGGGACAGGCGAAACATCAGGTTCTTCCACTCCTTTAAGAAAATACCTGGAGTTAAGTCCTCTGCTTGTAATTTTTTAGTCACTGTAAATGGGTGCTCTAGCAATTTTTCCAGCTCAGTCACCTGATTCCACTGACTTTCATTTAGCGTCAGTTGAGGGTTAGCCATGTCTACAAGAAAGGTTTTCAGTTCAACCAAGCGCTGAATCATTAAGTAAGTACTGCCCCATCGTGTGGCTTGATCAATAATTGCCCCTTTTCCAGCACGTCTCTTCAAAATTGAGTCAACTTTAGGGGTTCTGGCCACAGTAGCCAATTTTCTCACCTTGCCAATCAGTGCAGCAGCATGTCCTTCTTGCAGACTGTCTCTTATAGCCAGCTGTAGCGTATGCACAACACAGCGCATGTGATGAATGAAAGAACATATTGACACAGTTTCAACAAGATCATCTAAACTATCATGTTGCTGTTCATCTGAAGCAACTTCAGTTTGCTCCTCAGTTACAATACTGTGTTCCTCTATTTCAAACATTTCTATGTCTGTGGACCCAGAATGTTGTTCTAGCTGCTGGTCACCATCATTACTCTCATTCATTAGCTTAATAGTACTTATCATATTTGAAGCATTGTCAGTTACGACAGAAAGAACTTGCTCTTTTTTAAGTTCATAGTCTTGCAGAACCTTTTCCACCAAGACCTGGAGAAACTCACTGGTGTGATGAGCTTTGGTGTCTTTTACTGCCAATGTCTTGGTAACTATTTCATTTTTGTCACAAACAAATCGGACATTGATGGCAAAATAGTTCACTCTGTGACGTGTGCAGGCATCCATTTTAAGAAACAGAAAGCGTCCCTTGATAGTTTTTTTAAGTTCTTCCTTTTGTTTAAAAGCTTCTTCGATTACTAATTTTCTAATACTCTCTCTCTCCAGAGAAACACCAAGCTTGCGGGCCATTTCCACATTCAGACACATAAAAGCTGGTCGTGAAAATAATGAAATAGGCACACTATTCTTTACAACAAGCTCTATGATCTGTTTTTTAAATGTATCTATTGTCATTGTCACAGTAACTTTGTCACTGACAAAATAGCTTGCAACTGATGGCTGCAAAGTTCTCTGCTCCTTTGTTTGGCTGGAAGAGCTGGGCACTGGTTCATTGGTTTAGATGCAGTCTTTCTCATCCACTGCTTTCAGTACTTCTGGATGAAAGCGCTGTAAATGTCTCTTTAGATTAGAAGCTCTGGTAGGAGCATTTTTATCTTTGCCTGAATATGCACTCATCTTGGCTTCACAGCATTTGTTTTCGTCTGGATCATTTGTCATACACTGACAGACATAATGTTTTCTATCTTGAGTGATGGTGAAATGTTCAAATACAGCTGATTTAATGTGATGCTTCTTTGACATTCTCAGGTTTTTAATTCTGCATTCACAATCCAAATGACAATTGTTTTTCCTAAAAACAATTGTACAAAATTGCCAGGTCGTACAACTGATATAGTGGTCAGTAATACTGTTATTATTCCTCATGTACTCACAGTTAACTGATGCAAAGTTTGTTGAAAGGATAATACTTCTTACAGTCTTCCTCTTCTGAGTAGCAGGCAGCTGTGAGATGCTTGGAAGACGCACACCTAGTATGATCTAGTCTAGAGGAGGAGCTTTACTACTAAGAATTTGCAACACATTTTCACTTTCAGTTTCATACATTGTAAGTAGGGGGGTTGGGGCAGCATGAGGTTAACCAAGTATAAGATTAGATAAGGGCAGTGGAGAACACTGACACACAAGAAGTAAGAAATGTCTCTATCTCCAGCAGAACTGCTTATCACTGTTGTTCATAGTTTGATAGAACATATATATTTGAGTAACATTTATAAAATTCATATGAAAGTTCAATTATGAAATATTAATACATTTTTTTTAAAGCTGGAGTCGGAGTCGGTACATTTCTACCGACTCCGACTCCAACCAAAACTAACTCCGACTCCACGACTCCGACTCCACAGCCCTGCTGTATACAGCACCTAACTCCTTTTACTTACCAGCTCACCTGCACAGCACTGCTTATAGGTGTGAGCTTTCTACACTGCAATGAAAAGGGCTCCTCTTGGCCATGAGATCATCCCTCACAGTAGAAGCTCAAATCTAGATACAGCACAGCTATGCAGACAGGAAGCCAGTCGAGGGTATGTTCACACTTTGCATTTTTGCTGCATTTTTCCCTCAAAATTTTTCTGCTTGTTTTTACCAAATAAACACAGGGTTTCACGGTTCCAGCAAGGTGAATGAGATTTGTATACATACCCTAAAGCCCGTTACACACTGCGATATCGCTAGCAATATCGCTGTAAAGTCACCGATTTTGTGACTTTGCAGCGATATTGCTAGCGATATCGCTGCATGTGATACTTACCTCCGACCGGCTCCCCTGCTGGTTATCGCTGATCGCGCGAGAAGCTCCTGGACCATTCCTCATCGGCCACTTCCTGCGGCGCTTCCTGTGGCGCTGACGAGCGACGCGTGGAGCCAGGCGGGAGGACGCATGATCGCCGCATCTGACAGGTAAATAGCGATGTCGCTGTTGAGATCTGCCTGTGTGGCAGCTCACTAGCGACCACCTAGCGATGCACAAGCGATCCTGACCGCGTCATATCGCTGGTCGGGATCGCTGGTGCATCGCTAGGTGTAACGGTACCCTAAGAGAGAGACTGCATTGTACAGAATCAACAATTAATGCTGGAACTGCTATAGGACAGATCCAGTAGCAACTGGAGGTTAAATGAAGCTTGGAGAGGCATACCTTTGGAGGGTGATATGGGCAACTTAGGCAGATTTAAAAAATCTAATATATAAAGCTCAAAGTGTGTATGTATGTGTGTATGTATGTGTGTGTGTGTGTGTATGTTTGTATGTCCGGGATAGGCATCCGCACCGTCGCAGCTACAGCCACAAAATTTGGCACAGTCACACGTCTGGACCCCGAGAGCCTCCTAAGCGATGTTGTGAGGCGAAATTTTAACCCCGCGTGTTCCAATTCACCAAACAATTTTGCCCCTATCTACATACTGGGGAAAAAAGTGTGTGTGCGTCAAGCCCCGCCCCTCATTGTGATGTCACAATGCCCCTATTTGCATACTGGGGAAGCAGTGTGTGTATATCAAGCTCCGCCCCTCATTATGATGTCACAATGGTTGCCATGGTGACGCTGATGTCATCAAAGGTTGCAAGCCCTGCCGCCGCTCATTATGATGTCATAATGATTGACTATGGAATGGAGGATGTGTGATGAGTATATGGGCACGGGACTATGGGATGGAGGATATGTATGACGGGTATATGGGCACGGGACTATGGGATGGAGGATATGTATATGGGCATGGGACTATGGGATGGAGGATATGTATGATGGGTATATGGGCACGGGACTATGGGATGGCGGATATGTATATGGGCAAGGGACTATGGGATGGAGGATTTGTGATGGGTATATGGGCACTGGACTATGGGATGGAGGATATGTATGACGGGTATATGGGCACGGGACTATGGGATGGCGGATATGTATATGGGCACGGGACTATGGGATGGAGGATGTGTGATGGGTATATGGGCACTTGACTATGGGATGGAGGATATGTATGATGGGTATATGGGCACGGGACTATGAGATGGCGGATATGTATGATGGGTATATGAGCACGGGACTATGGGATGGAGGATATGTATGATGGGTATATGGGCATGGGACTATGAGATGAAGGATGTGTGATGGGTATATGGGCACTCGACTATGGGATGACGAATATGTATGATGGATATATGTACATGGGACTATGGGATGGAGAATATGTATGATGAGTATATGGGCATGGGACTATGGGATGGAGAATATGTATGATGGGTATATGTTCATGGGACTATGGGATGGAGGATGTGTGATGGGTATATGGGCACTCGACTATGGGATGGAGGATATGTATGATGGGTATATGGGCACGGGCCTATGGGATCGTGGATATGTATGATGGGTATATGGGCACGGGACTAAGGGATGGAGGATAATTATAATTTTCTATAACTAACCACAGTTAGTTACTATTCCCGGGCAGCGCCGGGCTCTTCAGCTAGTTATATATAATGTTCACATTTATTCAGTTGTGACAATAGAAGACCACATTGTGACTTTGTTAAGGCTATCTTTTACATGAGGATGGTCACTGTATCTTTTGCTGGCTCTTATTTCTCTACTCTCCTCCTTACTATTGCCTCAGTCCTAGGTTACCTCCTTTTCTTTCTGTAGATCACCCTTATTGGACAAACCAATCAGCAGATTTGGTTTCCAGTACCCTATCTATACTGATGACACACAATTATATATATCTTTTCTTGACCTCACCCCCACTTTAATACAAAATACCAGGAATTGTTGGTCTGCTTTCTCCAACATCATGTACTCCTTCTGTCAGAAACTCAGTATCTCCAAAACTGAACTCCTTGTATTTCCTCCCTCTACTAACCTACCTATATGTGATATTGCAATTTCTTTTGGTGGTTCAACCTTAACTCCCAAGCAGCACACTCACTCTCTTGAGGTCATATTTGCTAAAGTACTTTCATTTATTCCCTATATCCAATCACTCAATTGCTCATGTTACCTGCATCTTAAAAACATCTCCAGAATCTCACCTTTTGATGCTTTTAAAAGCCTTTTTGTCGCTCTTATTCATTCTTGTCTGAACTACTGCAACTTTCTATTGATCAGTCTCACCCATACAGCTCTGCACCACCCTTTATCTCGTCCTTCATTTCTGTCTATCACCCTACCCATGCACTTCATTCTTAATCTGCTCAAACACTAATATCCTCCATCCAAACATCTCCTCTACATCTCCAAGACTTCTCTAATGCTTCACCAGTTTTCTGGAAAGCACTACCCCAGACGATCTGATTAATACTTAGTCCTAACATGTCTGAGCTTGCTTTTAAAAATATCCATTTGGATTCTCTTTTCCCTCTTTCTAAATTTTCCTTAGAATCTGGTCTCTCCTCCACTTCTTCCATGCACCTTATAGTACTTGGTAACTTTTTTTAATTGTAAAGTACTGTGGTATGTGTTGGCACTATATAAATAAAATTATTACTGAACCATGGTTTACCTTTAAGATGAATCTTGTTAGTTGTTGGCTCTCTGGGGTATTCTGTATACCCACAAGTTTAATCTGTATACCCACAAGTGTAATCATTTCATGTGCATGGAAGTTATTATTATTACTAGTCATTATATTTTGGCAGTGCCACTTTACATTCAGGATGTAATAGCTCTCACCTCAGCCAACACTGCTGGACTTTTGCATCCTCAAAATAGAGAAATTTTGTTGAATCCTGATAGCATTTTTTATCTGTGACTGCATATTGGGACTGTGTATGGCAATTAACGGGGTTGACCAGTCAAAAATAAGTCTTCAGTCTCACTCTATATGACTGCAGACTTATGAATTGACTAGTGGGCATGGCATCACTCTATACAGGTGTATGAAGTAAGGCCACGCCCACTAGTCGGGCTGTGCCTGGGAGTATGCATACACATAACAGTAATTTTTTTTTGCGGATTATAAGACGCACCCCAAATTTTGGGGTGGAAAATATAAAAAAAGTTGTTTGTTTTTTTTATAAGATGGGAGTCCGTCTTATCGTCCGAATATAAAGTATCTTACCTGAAGGCCGGCGGTGGTAGAGCAGGGTCACAGGAATCCCTACAGTAAGTCCCTACAGTAAGTCGGCGGCAGCAGAAGTGGGGCAGTGCTACAGTCCCGAGGTATCCCAGCGGTGTGATGCTGCAGGTCCTGTGTCGGCGGTGAGGCAGAGTAGAGTGTGTTGCATGGAGCAGGGTCCCTTCTTCAGGATGCCGGTGGCAGAAATGTGGCGATGCTTCGGCCTGATGTCCACGGTCAGCAGAGCTGAGTGCATTATTAGTTTCTCAGCGGCCATTTTCCTGAAGCTGAAGGCCGCTGAGATCTCAATCTGCGCACGCTTGGCCTCAGGCGGCCATTTTCCTGAAGCCGAGGACTGTCGAGATCTCAGTCTGCGCACGTGCCGCCTCCGGCGGACCACGGCTTCAGGAGGATGGCTGCAGGATCCCAAAGATGCACTGCACTCCACTCACTGCAGACACCGAGCTTCAGCATCGCCACACTTCTGCCATAGCCAGTTCCCTGAGGAAGGAACGCTGCTACACCACTGCCGCAACCCCCTGTTAAGCCTGCTTTCGGACTATAAGATGCACCCCCCATTTTCCTCCCAAATTTTTTGGGGAAAAAGTGCATCTTACAGTCTGAAAAATACGGTAAACACCCACCATTTCTGGCTCACAAACCGGTGAATCCCCTCTCAGTGTATGTGCTGGGGGAATTTATAAGTCTGCAGTCACTTTTTTTTTTTTTTTTTTTTTTTTTTTTTAATATTCCTCATCTGCATTAGCATGGCTAGTAAATTGGTTGTACTGGATAGACATTGTTAAACCCTACGTTTCCAGAATGTGAAATTTTCTTCAAAACTAATTCTATGATACATTGTAGTAGCTCCATGCTCCATGCAGTTGTTTTCCAAGGTTTCTCTGTGTAAATATCACTGTGATGACAAACTGTAGGACTGTGGAGGAGGCAGAAAATGAGATTTCACTTCCAGGTCAATTGAGATTTCATTCCAGGCAAAGTAAAAGATTTGCTAGTTACTATGCCAGTTTTTTAGGTTCTTGCTTTGCCCTGCTTTAGTTGTGACTTGATTGATACTTTCTAATACTTAATAGAGCATTTTACTTATGTTGCAGGATGGAGGACTGCTTATAAATAACCCTTGTGCACTAGCGCTTCATGAATGTAAGTGCCTATGGCCAGATACGGTTTTCCAGTGCATAGTCTCCCTTGGCACAGGGCGGTACGAGGGCCCAATGAAGACTGCAGCTACGCACACAAGTCTAAAAGCCAAACTGAACAATGTGATCAGCAGTGCAACTGATACAGAAGGTAGGTATGAGCTCCGCATAGTATCAACTGTAATGAAAATCCCTATCATTCAAGGCGAACGTCTCCTACAAGGATATTTTTTTTAAATGACAGAAGGCACTTTCCTCCAGATCTCTCAACCATTTTGGTTGTTGCCTAGTTTCCCAGAAACTGAAGTGGTTGAATACGAGAGGGCAACAGACTTTATTGGTATTACTAGGTGAAAATGTTCCTAAATGAGGCAAGTGAAATATTAGAAGAAGATCATACATGACATGTGCAATAATCCGTATTATCAGAAGGACCATGAGTTCAGAGTTACTGCCTTGGAAATTGTTTATTTGTATATAGTGTCGCACTCTGCCATTAAAATGTATGAGGTTTTGAATTCTGAATGACAAGACACTTGGACATCTCACATCTAGTGACTGAGAAGCAGTATAAGCGTTTTCCTTCATTCAGAGTGATAGGACTCTCAGGAGACCTGATTAGATTCCACTTGTATCAGGACCATGTGGCCATTTACAGTTGGCTTTCAGTTGTCAGTCTATGATTTTATTTGGGAGATGTAAAGACATGGTGGGACACATCCATTGTTTAATGTATACTCATCTTTGTAGGTTTTTATTTTTTCCTTTTAAAAGAAACTGGCAACATTTCTGAATGTCGCTCCTATTAAAGGACCACTCTCTTCTCTTGACTTATCGGTTTACCTTCCAGATCTGTACTTGTCTTCCAAATGATCTAACCATTCAGAAATGAGTTGTCACAGAAGTCTGCATTGTCACTCAAATAAATGACAAAGTAAAGTTTCCATTCTCCTTGCAATTATGTGTGTGTTACAAGGGTTTCCACTAACTTTGCTTCTTCAAATACCGGCCAAGAATGTTTTAAATATCAAAAAAATAATGTATGCAGCTCTCAATTCTCTTGGCCTGCGTCCCTATTCAATCCCCAAGCTTCTTATTGACCATTGCAACCAATCACTTAAATAAAGGGAGTTGTCCACAAAAAAATATCTTCAGATGTACTTGAAATGTGAGAATATTTAGATTACTAATATACTTGCATTTACAAAGGTGTCCCGATCATCTGATAATAGCATGATTCCAGCCGTGAAACTTCTGACTTGTGCTGAATACAAAGGAGAGCTTCCCATGTTGTTGGCACTGCTCACTTATTGGCTGGCTTATTTCAATAGCTCAGCCAGCCCCCTTTTCAGTGTACAAGTGAGAGAGAAGGTGTCTGTTAATGAGTATGCAAATTGCCTCTTCAGAAAGAAAGAGGACTTTTACTCTACAGCGCCCACCTATTGGTAGTAGAGATCCTACAAGTCACAATCAACGAGTCTTGTAATATGACTTAGGGTACTGTTACACCTAGCGATGCACCAGCGATCCCGACCAGCAATATGACACGGTCAGGATCGCTGGTGCATCGCTAGGTGGTCGCTAGTGAGCTGCCACACAGGCAGATCTCACCAGCGACATCGCTGGGGACGGGGGTCGCTACTTACCTGTCAGACGCGGCGATCCTGCGTCCTCCCGCCCGGCTCCACACGTCGCTCGTCGGTGCCACAGGAAGCGCAGCAGGAAGTGGCCGACGAGGAATGGTCCAGCAGCTTCTCGCGCGATCAGTGATAACCAGCGGGGGAGCGGTCGGAGGTAAGTATCACATGTAGCGATATCGCTAGCAATATCACTATAACGTCACAAAATCGGTGACTTTACAGCGATATTGCTAGTGATATCGCAGTGTGTAATGGGGGCTTTAGGATAAAAGCCAAATCAGAATCTCAATTTGCATTAATTTGTTAATGAGTAGTCAGCCAGCCCCTTTTATCTAACACAGGATATGCTCTCCTATTTGAAAAGCTAGAAGTGGAGTTGCCAATTAAACATTGCTGTAATTTAAGAACTGTTACATATTGATGAGTCGGGGGCCAGATGCTGGAACCCATCAAAAATTGTTAAAATGGGGATGTTTTATTTTAGATGGGGCACTTTTGGCCACATTATGCAATGAAACAGTTGTGTGCATGCCCAACTGCCACTCTACCCATTCTCTAGTGGGGCTACTAAAAAAAAAAAAAAAAGCTAGTCAGCCCTATAGGGAATGAATGGAGCAACTGTGTTCCATTCTAATCAGGATGTTCGTGCCCCTACCGCCAAGCAATGTGGGTCCTATCATTTGGACACCCACTGATCAACAAGTTATCACTGGACAACCCTTCCAAATTCTCTCGTGAGATATTAAACTCATTTGAAAGATTTTATGTTTGAGTTTTCTCCTGACGTAGAAATAATTTGAGTGTGATTAGTCTGTAAATTGGGGATATACACGACTTTATAATGTATCCATGCTAGCAAATAAGAGTTAATGCCAGCTCAGTTGCCACATAGTGATTATATGAAAACTGGTCTGTTCCTTACAAAACAAGTGACATTTAGGCATTGTGAAGAATAAGCTCTTCAATAGTCATGGCTGTTTTCTCTTTGAATTGATTCTATAGTGACTGTAGTAATCTTTCCTGCTAACAAAGAGAGTGATGTTGAAGCTATTTTTAATCTGCTGATGTTGTCCTGCTCTGCCAGCTCAGCATATTCACCAGTGGAGTGGATTGCAGTTCTGAGCATGGCCAATATTTTATTTGACTGAAACCTTAGTCTGATACGCATTGCAGGGCTGATTCTGGACAGAACACATTTGCTTTATGTATGTGACAACACCCCTTTAGGGGAAAAAATATTTTTAATAAGGCCTGCTTTGCTTTTACTATGAAGGGTGTAGTAGTTTTAGGGATGCTTTAGTAGTCTTTTTGAAATGAAGCATTTTTGCAGGTATGGTTCTCAAAACTGGAACTTTTCATAGAGATGTCATGCTTTAGTCACTCAGACCTGCGGTAATGAGTTATGTCATAAAATGGGATACAACAATTGATTTAAAGAGAACCTGTGAGCAGGATTGTGCACAGTAAACTACAGACAGTGTCAGGTTGACGCCGTTATACTGATTTAAAATGATATCATGGTTGATGAAATCTGTCTTGTGGTTGTTGTGGATTTCATCAACCAAGGTATCATTTTAATCAGTATAACAGCGCCGACCTGACACTGTCTGTAGGTTACTGTGCACAATCCTGCTGACAGGTTTCCTTTTAGTGATCAAAGGTTTTTCTATGGTTTGGATTGTAAATTAAGTGTAATGTATCATCCAGATATATTTTTATTAGTGTTTAACCCTTTCACAGCATTTGCTTTGAATATATACGACATTGAAAGTAAGGACTTCCTAATCAATGAGGTGTATAAATACGTCATGCCAATCATGCGATCACCGTGACTAAATGCACGGTGATCGCATGAATGTGCCTGCTGTTTCTGACAGCAGGGCACTGGGACTTACAGCCAGTGGGGGTTTCACTGCTCCCCCCCCCCTCCCACACCTACAATTGCTGTTATTGGCTGTTCAGAATTGAACAGCCTATCACAGTGATTTCAGTGTTTCAGGCAATTAAATTGCCTGGAACTCTGAGATCCAGCCTATGATCGGTGCTGGAGCCTAGCAGCAGCAGCATCACCAGCCTCAGCACTGATTTGGTGCGATCGGACGATGACCTCGATCGCACCAATCAATGTGCAGAAATGCAGTATGAAGTTTGTGACCGCTCTGCACTTCATACTCGCTTTGAGATGTTGCAGAGCGGTCACTGTGCTGTTCTGGTACCCAAACTGCTGAGACTTGTGGCGCCACAGACAAATTTGCCTGTGTCATCACTGCTGCTGTACCTGTAAGAAGAAAGAAGACATTCCTGATCCTTTCTTGAGTTAATCCGGTCTCCAGCTTTTTTTCTAATCCATACCAATCCCTCCTTTGCCCCGCTCCTTCCTTTTCACCCTCTCCCTGACTCCTTCTCCTTGACCCCTTTAGACACCCTAGAAATGATGACATTTTGGGGCCTTGTTGTTCACGTGAGGATAGTGAAGCCAGAAATTCATCATTATTGGAGTGTTGACGTGTTGTATACCACTCCACTGTTCCACATAGCTATGCTCTGGGCATGCTTTGAGGCCATCCACAATTTTTTGCATTAGTTATAATGCACAACGTCCTCCCCGAGAAACTTCAACTTTGATAGACTTTTCAAAGTTCGGTTGGCCATTGATTACTTCAGCAACAAATTTGCTGAGGTGTACTGTCATGATCCAGGACGGGGTTTCCCTTTGTCCTGGTCTGATTGGGGGTTAGTTATTCTGCCTCTCCCTGGCAGAGGGCGGCTATTTAATGCTCACTGGACCTAGGTCCGGTGTCAGTTATACTCCTGCCCTCGGCTGAGTTAGTTGACCTTGTGCGGACGTGTGCCTTGTGCCTGAGATCTTGCTTGCTTGTGTTTGGTTTTTGATTCAGTTCTGTCCCTGTTACGAATTCTGCCTGTCCCTCTTGTACTGCGCTACCTCTTGTGTATGACTCTCTGCTTGTGACCCGACTTCTCTCTGCTTGTCCCCTTGGTACCGCGTTGCCTTCTTGTGTATGACCTTTTGCTTTGTCTGACCTCCCGTCTGTTTACCCCTTCTGTACCTCGCTGCCCGTACTGTGAACGACCTCCGTTTTGCCTGACTCTGAGTTTGCTGTCTTCTGTGAAAGCAGAACTTTAAGCCCCGCCCCCTTGCAGTCACATGACCATAGGTCCCGTGCCGGCTTACTAAGGTCCTGTGCACCTATACTTTCTGGCTATTCTGGTCCCAAGGAGTCCCTACAGTGCGGGTGAGTCCCAGCTCAGCGGAGGCTGTACGCCGGCGCTGTCAGGATCCTGATATGTACGTTCCTCAAAGGGACATCTGCGTAGATGAATCCCTAATACAGGTATGGAATTAAACTCTATAAACTGTGTGAGAGTACCTCAGAGTACACCCACATGTTAAGGGTTTATGAAGGGAAGGACACCTGGATTCAACCCCCTGAATGCCCCCCCTGTCTTGGGAGTGAGTGGGAAAATTGTGTGGGAATTGGTGCACCCACTGATGTATCAAGATTATCACCTCGATGTAGATAACTTTTATACCAGTATCCCACTCTTCAAGTCCCTCTTTACACGAGCTACTGCAGCATGTGGTACTGTCTGCAAAAATCAGAAAGTCCTTCCTAAGACGCTAATTGGGAAGCTGCTCAGATGTAGCGACAATGTGCTGGTGGTAAAGTACGAGGACAACAGGGATGTCCTTTTCTTGACCACCAGATATGGTGATGGCAGCTGCCCCACCGCTTGTAAGAGGTTCAGTTTATCTACACAGGTCACCAAACCAGACAGTGTTATGGGATACAACAAGAACATGTGGTGAGTTGATCTCTGTGATCAAGTCCTCCTGCTCTACAGTGCCATGCGAAAAGCTATGGTGTGGTACAAGAAACTGGTTGTGCACATTGTACAGATGGCATTGTACACGATGTGCAGGCCAGACTGGGACCTTCCTTCAGTTCCATGAAGTAGTGATCAAGTCCCTATATTTGGAAGTCAAAAAGGAATGGGCCCCAGTAGTTTTGGAACTGAAGGTGCTCATGTTGTACCAGGGCAACATTTTCCCTGGTGAGATCCCTAAAACTGGAAAGAGAGGAAGGTCACAAAAAGGTGCAAATTTTGTAACAGAAGGAGGATACAATAGGGCACTATTTAACAGTGTGACACCTGCTCTGACAAACCAGGTCTGTGTATGAAAGACTGTTTCAGAGTCTACCACCTATCCATGGATTAATACATTTATTTCTGACTTGCACAACTTAGATATGCCAACCTGATGCACTCTACACAACTCGCATATGCCAACCTGATGCACTCAACAATACTCGAATATGCCAACCTGATGCATTCAACACAACTTACGTATGTCAACCTGATGCGCTCTACACAACTTGCGTATGCCAACCTGATGCACTCTACACAACTCACATATGGCAACCTGTTGTGCTCTGCACAACTTGCTTATGCCAACCTGTTGCGCTCTACACAACTCGCGTATACCAACCTGGTGCGCTCTACACAACTTGCCTATGCCAACCTGTTGCACTCTACACAACTTGCCTATGCAAACCTGATGCGCTCTATATAGCTCGCCTATGCCAACCTGATGCGCTCTGCATAACTCGCCTATGCCAACCTTATGATCTCTACACAACTTGCCTATGCCAACCTTATGCGCTCTATACAGCTCGCCTATGCCAACCTGATGCGCTCTATACAACTTGCCTATACCAACCTGTTGCGCTCTATACAACTCGCCTATGCCAACCTGATGCCCTCTACACAACTCGCCTATGCCAACCTGATGCCCTCTACACAACTCGCCTATGCCAACCTGATGCCCTCTACACAACTCGCCTATGCCAACCTGATGCCCTCTACACAACTTGCCTATGCCAACCTGATGCCCTCTACATAACTTGCCTATGCCAACCTGATGCACTCTACACAACTCGTGTATGCCAACCTGATGTGCTCTATACAACTCACTTATGCCACCACATTATAAAATTCACATACCAGGAAAACACTAGATCAATTCCAATTATATAGCCACTGTAAAACGCGACATGACGCCCGCAGACCATTCTTTCAAAGTTTAAGTTCCAAAGCGTACTCGGGAGAAATTGCACAACAATTTTTAAGGTCCATTTTCTCGGGTTTCCCTTATGAAAAGAAAAAAAATTGGCTAAAAGAAAAAGTAAAATGTTCATTTTTTTTTTTTTCCTTCCACGTTGCTTTAATTCCTGTGAAGCATAAGAAGAGTTAATAAACTTCTTGAATGTGATTTTGAGGACTTAGAGGGATGCATTTTTTAGAATGGTGTCATTTTTGGATATTTTCTGTCATGTAGACCCCTCAAAGTCACTTCAAATGTGATGTCCCTAAAAAATGGTTTCGTAAATTTTGTTGGAAAAATGAGAAATTGCCGGTCAACTTTTAGCCCTCATAACTTCCTAAGGCCTGTTTCACACTTCCGTTTTTTCAAATCCGTCAAAATCCGTTGTTTTCCGTAAAAAAACGGATCCGCCATTTTTTGCAGGATCCGTTTTTTTTGTCCCATAGACTTCCATTACGGTTACCGCGGATCCGTCAAAAAAACGGATCCGTTTTTAAAAAACCGGATCCGTTTGCATCAGTTTCCGTCAAAAAAACGGAAACGGATCCGTTTGGCGGACACAAAAACGGAAGTGTGAAACAGGCCTAAGAAAGAAAAAGTTTAAAAAATTGTGCTGCTGTAAAGTAGACATGGGAAATGTTATTTATGAACTGTTTTGTGTGACATGACTATCTGATTTAAGTGCATAAAAATTAAAATTTTAAAACTAGCGAAATTTTCACAAATACAAGTCGTATCAAACAAATTTTGCCACTATCATGAAGTACAATATGTCACAAAAACAGTTTCTCAGAATCAGCTGGATCTATTGAAGCGTTTCTGGGTTATTATCACTTAAAGTGACACTGGTAAGAATTGTAAAATTTGGTCTGGTCATGAAGGTGAAAAAAAGGCGCAGGGGTGAAGAAGTTAAGCTAATTTTTTTTTTTAAAGTAACTGACCTGGAGCATATGGTTTAATGTTAATAGAAGACAGTGTTAAACGGCCAGGCCAGTGTATCTGCATGGATATTCAAAAAGATAATGCAACAATGTAAGCTGGAAAAACCACCTAGAAAGAGACCACCAGGTTTGATAACTATGCAGAAAGGCTTTCAAGGTTGCAAAAAGCTTACATTATGTACCAAACTGGGCTTTGATTGTGCAGCTGGAGCCATGTACAGTCAGAGGCCCAGTTTGGTACATATTGTAAGCTTTTCGCAACCTTGAAAGCCCTTTTGCATAGTTATCAAACCTGGAGATGTTCTTGCCAACTATGATACCCTTTCCATGGTCCTCATAGAATGATGCCCCCAAACATTTCCCCCACATAGAATGATGTTCCCATGTTCCTCCACCTACACAGTATAATACCCCACAGCACCCCATAGGCTCCACACACAGAATGATGGCTCCCATAAACCACATAGCATGATGGCTCGCCATACAGTATGCTTGTCACCACAGGCTACACACAGTATAATGGTTACTACAGCCCCCACATAGTATGATGCTCCCACCGTCCCCCCGTACAGTATGATGGCTGCACAGCTTGCTATACACATTGTTGTCTCCCACAGCCCCTATACAGTATTATGTCTGCACAGCTCCCAATACACGATACCGTCCCTTACAGCGATACCCCACCACCCATACAATATGAGGCCCCCCCCTATTGTACTCCATACAGTATGATGCATCCCAGTTTTAAAATGTCAAATGGAAAGTATACTCCCCTAATCCATGCTCCCTGTGCACCTTAGGCTCGATATCTTATCTCTTAGTTAGCCAGCAAAGGCAGAGTGATGCAGTGACATTATAGCGCTGCCTGTTAAAAGCAGGATGCACAAAGTAGCTTTTTTCATGGTGAAGTAAGTGATGGAACAGGGAGCCGGTGTTAAAAGTATGTGCGTTCTGAGATAATTAGTGTCGCAATCAGTCCCGCCAATGGCTGGACCATCCCATCTGGTATTTAATAGATCTGCCCTATGGCTAGTCCAAACCTGCCTGTCGGACACTGTTCTTATACAGTTACTGTAATGAACTTGGGATGAAATAGTAAATAGCAGAGATATAACTACTGATGCTATCATTGTGTAATGTGTTTTTTTATTTTTTTTTGTAATGCTATACAGAGGTGCACAAAACACTGGACGCTCTGCTACCACCAGACAGCTATTTCCGCTTCAACCCAATCATGAGTGAAGACATATCACTTGATGAAAACCGCAAGGAAAAACTCAGTCAGCTTCTTTCGGATGGCCAGAACTATCTCGAGCGAAATGAAGAAAAACTCAAGAAAGCTGCAAAAGTCTTGAAACAGGACAGAACTACATTCCAGCAGATTTGTGACTGGACTAAATTAAAAGTGGATATGTATGATGGCTTGCCACTCCTCTCCAAGCTGTAGAGCTACAACCATGTATGACACAGAGGTTCATATGTCCTTTATCAGTCAACACATCAGTTGTGTGCCGTTTACATCTTCTCTTGTAGCCAAGAGTTAAAGGGATCATTGTGAATGAAGGTTCTGTAATTGTTCCTCTTCAAGCTTAATGTGAAGCTAGAGGGATAGAAATACTTCATTTTAGACAGATTTTTTTACGTTGATGGATAGAGTTGAAAGAATTGATTCACAGGACTCCATCCTATTGGCAAGGTCAGAAACCTGTGACCACTGGACGATAGGCCTGCAAATCTCGTTACTTCCCGGCTCTTCTTTAGATGAGATGTTCTGTGACACACACACAACGTCACACAAGTCTGGCTAATCGAAAGAAGATCTGGGAATGGCGGAAGGGTAGGAGATTTGCAGGGCTGCCATCTAACAGTCACAGAATTCTGACCTGACCAGACTCCTGCAAGTCGATTCTCCCATTTCTATTGCTGGATTCTGCATTTGAGAACAGAAATGTACATAGTATAAATATTCCTTACTTTTACTGTTTTATTTGAGTTGTATTAATATGCTTGGTTTAGCTTTATAGATTATTTATTTAAAGGGAACCGTCATTGAATATGGCCGTAATCCGTGATTGACACCTATCTGTGTGCAAACTTTTATACAGGGAAGTCAATTACCGATTAGGACCCGCTCTGTTGACTGTTAAGCTCAGAATGAGCAGGGAATTAAATGAATACAACGTATACTGATTCTTTTTGTGCAAACCTATTTATCAACTTATCCTGCCTTATTATCTAGTGCCCATAGATTGCAAAGTAGTTCCATGATGACTGGTTCCCTTTAAAATCAAATATTGATTGCTGTCCTTGCCTCCATCCTTTCCACTAAGTGCACTAAAAACATAACCGTATCCGCCACAAAATTTAAAGGGGTGCAAATATTGTGCCTATGAGTTCTGTTATTAAATTGGTTTACATGCACACAATGAAATTATATTTTCTTAGCATTATATGACAGAGGTTCACTGCTGAAATTCATCTTCCAGTTGAATGCATAAAAAATAATTTGCATAAAAAGTTGTGTAACTCAGTTGCTTTACTTATCTTACCTATGCTGAGGAACTGTACAGTATTTCTTATACCTTAATGCTCAATTCATATTCCGACAATCTGTTACCAACGTAGTTGAGCTATTATAATACAGGGCAGACTTCTGTATTGCATTTTGAGAGTTACTTACTTGAAAATAGTGGACAGCACCTTGTGTTAAGCTTACACTACCCAGAATTTATATCTTCATGATGAGCAATGAGCAGACAGTGATCAAGCAGGTGATGTTCTAAACTTTGAGTCCTGTGGTCTACAGAATGTAGCTCTAGCCTATTGGGCCCAACTTGTAGGAAATCCAATCCAGATCACTACACAGTGAAAATAACAGCCTTTACGCTTCTCTGGTGCTGGCACCTTTCCAGCAACATTGGCTCCTGGTCCGCTAAGACTTAGATGAATTTATATTGCCACATGAGCTTGGGGCTTGCGTGACATTGTCATGTGAACCCTGCGCCTAATCTGCGTCCGCTTTACTCTCACTTCTTTTGGACAAAACTGACACTTGGAATTATTGAGAGCTACTGCTGCTCTGACTTCCTCCGAATGTCCGCTTCATCCGAAGGAATTGAGAGTGTAGCAAATGCTGATCGAGTTCAGGGTTCACATGAAATAACAAGCCCCAAGAATCGATGTCACGGGAATAGCACTGGAGCGGAGTATCGGCTGTTATTTTACATGGGGAAATATAGCCTTTGAGACGATGTTGTCATAGTATTGGTCAACCCCTTTAAGTTGCTTATATCTTCAGTGAGTGAAATAAGTATTGAACTTGTTACCAATTTTATAAGTAAATATATTTCTAAAGGCAGGCATGAAATTGTCACCAGATCTCAGGAACAGCCCATCCAGTCCGCGCAGGCAAAGAAATCAAACCACAGAGGTTTATAAACTAAGGTATGTATAATAAATGACACAGAGAAAAGATATTGAACACATGAAGAAAGAGGTGCAAAAAGACATATGTCATGACACCATCTGAAATCTATCTGTAATTAGAAAGCAATCCTGCCACTTATTGAAAAATATCAGCTGGTTCAACTGATGGCCTATAAAAAGGTGTCTCATTACCATGGTGCAGCACAATAAACCTCTCATGTTGGGTAAAACCTGTTAGCTGTCTTTGCAACCTTGTTTAAAGAAGAATTTCAAAACTACTGAAGAAGGCTCCAGTGAGCACGGTTGGGGCCATAATCTGGAATTGGAAAAAACATAATTTCACCTTAAATCGGCCATGACCAGGTGATTCCTGAAATATATCAGACATAGGAGTGAAAAGAATTATCAGAAGAGTTGTTTAATAGCCAAGGACCATCTGTGGAGCACTACAGAAAGACCTGAAATCAACAGGTACAATTGTTTAAAAGAAAACTATAAGTAATGCACTCAACCTTTATGGCCTGTATGCATGCTCACCACTCAAGTTTCCTCCATTCCTGAACAAAAAGCATGTTCAAGCACATTTAAAGTTAGACAAAACTATGATATACTGGGAGAATATAGTGTGGTCAGATGAGAACAAAACTTAACTCTTTGGACACCATTATACACTCCATGGTTGGTGGCCAAAAGGCACTGCATGCATATCACCCCCAAAACTCCATATTAACAGTGAAGTTTGGAGGTGGGAACATCATGTGTGTTTCAGCATACGTCACTGTCAAATTTCATATAATTGAAGGAAGGACCTTGTCATTTATAAAAATCTGCCATCTACCAAAATGATGGAAGTGAAACGAGGGTGGACTTTTCAGAAAGACAGTGATCCCAAACACACAGCCAAAGGAAACTCTCAATTGGTTTCAGACCAAGAAAATAAGGCTGCTAGCATGGCCCAGCCAATCACCTGACCTGAATCCTAATACAAAAATTATGGAAGGAACTAAAGCTCAAAGTTCTTAGAATGAGCACACAGAACCATCAGGATTTGTTGAGTGTTTATGTGGAATGGGCCAAAATCAATGCATGCGACTAGTTTCCCATACAGGAGGCATCTTCAAGCTGTCATCACCAACAAAGGCTTTAGTATGAAATATTAAAGAAGCTCTCCTCCCATCAAAATTTTTATCCTCTTAATATATTGCAGTCATCATATAGCGCACTGTGCACTTAAAATGGCTCATTTTACCTTTCTACGCAGCTAATTATTCTCTTTTCCAGGAAGTCTATTTTCCCTGCATGAGTCATAAGTCACTGCAAAAGTCTATGGCAGGGGTAGTGGGGGAGCAGCTGGGTCAGGAGTTGAATATATATCCTGTTTCTACATCGAGCAGAGAAAGCAGAATTTACTGGGTAGAAAGGCAAAATAAGAAATTCTCAGTACTCAGTGCTTTATAATGTGACAAGCTGAAGAGCCCGGCGTTGCCTGGGCATAGTAACCAACTGTGGTTAGTTATAACAAATTATAATGATTATATTGCACATAAAAACATTTCACATCATATATTCAACACTACAGATTTGCAGCACAAATTAACTAAGCGATTACCCAAGTATTGATAGTATTTTATTTTCAACTCATTCAAGATTTTTAGTTTTTCCTTTCGGTGCAAAGATGAACAGATTTTTGGCAGTTCCAACTCTTGAACAGACCACGTAAAGTTGACCATGAGAAAAGCATGGAGAGTGCAAATCGATCCCTACTACTTTCAAAGACTGTCCCTGAACATTGTTAATGGACATTGCAAATGGCAGTCGAACTGGAAACTGTAGGCGTTTAAAATAAAAAAAACAAATCAGATGGAATGAGTGGAATTCTTGGAATGAAAATGTCCTCTCCTTTGGCACATCCTGTTTCTGAGCTGTGTATCTAACCGTGTCCTGTGTGATAATGTCTGCTGAGCTGTGTACCTAATCCTCTCCTGTGTGATACTTTTTGCTGAGCTGTGTATCTAATCCTGTCGTGTGTTACTGACTGCTCAGCCGTGTATCTAATCCTATCCTGTGTGATACCATCTGCTGAGCCATATAACCCTAGCCTGTGTGATACTGACTGCTGAGCCGTGTATCTAATACTATTCTGTGTGATACTGTGTGCTGAACTGTGTATCTACAGAAAGTTGTGGGAAGCAGGGTGTGTTGCAGTCTGCGCTGCCGAGATTCACAAATCACCTGGGATTTCCTGGAGGAAATAAAGGAGTACACTGCTACAACATCTTGCATCCCAGGTGATTTGTGAATCTCGGCAGTGCGGACTGCAACACACCCTGCTTCCCACATCTTTCTGAAGGTTTTTCCACGTGCGAGTGGTTGGTGGAGGTCCTGCAGCTGCTGATTCTGTGATATGCTCTCAAGCCAGCTGTGGGTTACACAACTGGAATAGGTGAGTGGAACTGTATTATACCGCTCATACTTCAAGTGTCACTAGTGATAGGGCACTATTGCGCCTCTTGTTCCCCCCACCATTTTTGTATTGAACTGTGTATCTAATCATATCCTGTGTGATACTGACTGCTGAGCCATGTGTCTAATCCTCTCCTGTGTGATACTGACTGCTGAGCTGTGTATCTAATCCTATCCTGTGTGATACTGGGCTCCCCCTGCAGTCTGTCAGAGGGTGGTCTGTGTTGGCACAGTAATAAATTGTGTTATTTCCAGCTTTACAGAAGGACGATTATACTATAGAAATGCTAAGAATAATAGGCCAAATTGTTTGGTGAATTGGAACACGCGGGGTTAAAATTTCACCTCACAACATAGCCTATGACGCTCTCGGGGTCCAGACGTGTGACTGTGCAAAATTTTGTGGCTGTAGCTGCGACGGTGCAGATGCCAATCCCGGACATATATACGAGTACATACACTTTTTCCCCATTATGTACCTAGGGGCAAAATTGTTTGGTGAATTGGAACGTGCGGGGTTAAAATTTCACCTCACGACATAGCCTATGACGCTCGCGTGGTCCAGAAGTGTGACACTGCAAAGTTTTGTGGCTGTAGTTGAGACGGTGCAGATGCCAATCCGGGACATACATACATACATACATACATTCAGCTTTATATATTAGATTGCAATATATTAAGAGGTTAAAAACTTTGATGGAAGTGCTTCTTTAAATAAATTTCAGTAAACTTGTTCAATACTGTTTCCCTTTCATTTGTCATTATTACACATAACTTCATTTATGGACATGTATGGTTTGATTTCTTTGCCTGTGTGGATTGGATGGGTTGTTACCGATATCTTAAGAGAATTTCATGTCAAAAGCGCCTTTAGGCCGGTTTCACATTAGCGCTTTTTAAGCGCACGCACGGCCGGGGGTAGCTCCGCCCCCGAGCCGGCTCTCTGCCCGGCGTGCCCGCCCCTTGCTTGTAGCGCCGCCTACTAGCGGACAGCGGCGCCTGCCATCGGCGCACCCTATCTTTAGCATAGGGTGCGCAGATCGTGCGCAGGCCGTGCGCTAGTTGCGCTTTGACCTGCGCTGCGCACTTTTGACGGTGCGCCGTGCGCGCCAAAATCCGAAGTTTGATTTTGGCGCGCACGGCGCACCGTCAAAAGTGCGCAGCGCAGGTCAAAGCGCAACTAGCGCACGGCCTGCGCATGATCTGCGCACCCTATGCTAAAGATAGGGTGCGCCGATCGCAGGCGCCGCTGTCCGCTAGTAGGCGGCGCTACAAGCAAGGGGCGGGCACGCCGGGCAGAGAGCCGGCTCGGGGGCGGAGCTACCCCCGGCCGTGCGTGCGCTTAAAAAGCGCTAATGTGAAACCGGCCTTAGAAGTATGCAATGCTCAAAAAAAAAATAAAGGGAACACAAAAAAAACACAACCTAGATATCTCTGAATGAAGTATTCCAGTTGCAAATTTTTACTTATTGCATAGTGGAATGTGTTCAGAAGAATAAAATATAACAATTATCAATGTAAATCAAAACGAATATCCCATGGAGATCTGGATTTGGAATGATACTCAAAATCAAAGTGGAAAATCAAATTACAGGCTGATCCAACTTCAGTGGAAATGCCTCATGACAAGGAAAAGATGCTCAGTATTGTGTGTGGCCTCCACGTGCTTGTATGACCTCCCTACTGTACAATGCCTGGGCATGCTCCTGATGAGGCGGCGGATGGTCTCCTGAGGGATCTCCTCCCAGACCTGGACTAAGGCATCCGCCAACTTCTGGACAGTCTGTGGTGGAATGTGATGTTGGTGGATGGAGCGAGACATGCTGTCCCAGATGTGCTCAATCGGATTCAGGTCTGGGGAATGGGTGGGCCAGTCCATAGCTTCAATGCCTTCATCTTGCTGGAACTGCTGACACACTCCAGCCACATGAGGTCTGACATTGTCCTGCATTAGGAGGAACCCAGGGCCAACGGCACCAGCATATGGTCTCACAAGGGGTCTGAGGATCTCATCTCGGTACCTAATGGCAGTCAGGCTACCTCTGGCAAGCACACGGAGGGCTGTGCGGACCTCCAAAGAAATGCCACCCCACACCATTATTGACCCACTGCCAAACCGGTTATGTTAAAGGATAATGCAGGCAGCAGATCGCTCTTCATGGCGTCTCCAGACTCTGTCACATGTGCTCAGTTTGAACCTGCTTTCACCTGTGAAGAGCACAGGGCACCTGTGGCGAATTTGCCAATCCTGGTGTTCTGTGCAAATGCCAAGCATCCTGTACGGTGTTGGACAACCCCCATCTGTGGATGTTGGGCCCTCAGACCATCCTCATGGAGTCAGTTTCTAACCGTTTGTACAGACATATGCACATTTGTGGCCTGCAGGAGGTCATTTTGCAGGGCTCTGTCAGTGCGCCTCCTGTTCCTCCTTGCACATCTGGTGTACTGGCCTGTCTCCTGGTAGTGCCTTCAGCTTCTGGACACTACGCTGACAGACACAGCAAACCTTCTTGCCACAGCTCGCATTGATGTGCCATCCTGGATGAGCTGCACTATCTGAGCCACTTGTGTGGGTTGTAGAGTCTGTCTCATGCTACGACAAGTGTGAAAGCACAATCAACATTCAAAAGTGTCCAAAACATCAGCCAGAAAGCATTGGTACTGAGATGTGGTCTGTGGTCCCCACCTACAGAACCACTCCTTTATTGAATGTGTCTTGATAATTGCCAATAATTTCCATCTGTTGTCTATTCCATTTGCACAACAGCATGTGAAATTGTCAATCAGTGTTGCTTCCTAAGTGGACAGTTTGATTTCACAGAAGTTTGATTTACCTGGAGTTATATTCTGTTTGTGTTCCCTTTATTTTTTTGAGCAGTGTATTTACCTTGAAAATTTGTGACGTGTTCCATACTTATTTCACCTGCTGTATATATACGGTAAGTTGTATTGAAGGTGCTCATAAACCTTAGAATTTATTTTTACAATGTAGTATTTTTCAGTTTTTCTAAAGGCATGATTAAAAATATTCTACAGTATTGTTAAGCGTCTCAGTTTATATAATAAACCTTAGAATTGATGAATACAGTGATATATTTACAACCAAACTGTAATCTTGAAAATGCCGTCCAATCTATAGGCAGCATGTTGTACAGCAGCAAAGGTATTTTAGTTCTGTGGCAGAAGACTCAGTGATTTCTATAAAACTATTTAAATATCTGTTTTTTATGGCATAGGAGTTGGGTGGTCTCACTGAATGATTGCCAGCCTTCTTCATTTGAATGCCAATCAGTGAGGAAGATTGCCCACTGGACTTCTAAAGCTGGAATGAGCAGTAATAACAAAAAAGTTACACTGAAACCTGTTTCCACAAAATTATACTCTGCTACTTCTGCTCCTATATCATGCAGCCACAGATCAGACCACATGTTCAATGTGACAGATGCCCCGTAAGGGTATTAGCTGTAATGAGAAGTCCATGGGCTTTACTGCTGCAGTGAAGATACTGTAATCCTCTTATGCCAATTACCTTGTGGTTCTCCTAGTAAATATATTGTATTATATTATCACCAATTCATTAAAATGATAGAATAATGTATGTAGATTCCTTACTGATAATGATGTCTAGTTTGGCTCTGAGTGCATTTTGCAGCATCTTAACTTATCAAGTCTCTCCAGATGATGAGAAATTAATTGGGACTTTGTAAATCTTTTTGATATTTTATACTTGAAATTACTGTTGAATATATTAGGGTATATGCACAACCTTACAGTCTACTTTGGTTTCCCTGATTTTGAAAACATGTTAAATATTTCATAAATATGTATAATTTTCAAATAGTGGTAATTTGTCAAAATTAAGAGCCTGATTCATCAAGGCCAGTGTTGTTCATGCCAGTCTTCATGGGGGAGTGTCATAGAATCATAGAATGTTAGAGTTGGAAGAGACCTCCTGGGTCATCGTGTCCAACCCCCTGCTCAATGCAGGATTCACTAAACCATCTCAGACAGATATCTGTCCAGCCTCTGTTTGAAGACTTCCATTGAAGGAGAACTCTCCACCTCTCGTGGCCGCCCGTTCCACTCATTGATCACGCTCACTGTCAAAAAGTTTTGTCTAATCTGTATCTTCTCCCTTTCCGTTTCCTTCCATTACTTCTCGTGTTTCCATGAGCAAATGACAATAAGGATGATCCCTCTAAACTGTGACATCCCTTCAGATATTTGTAGACCACTATTAAGTCTCCTCTTAGCCTCTCCTCTTTTTTACAAGCTAAACATTCCCAGATCCTTTAACCATTCCTCGTAGGACATACTTTGCAAGTCCGCTCACCATCCTGGTAGCTCTTCTCTGAACTTGCTCCAGTTTTTCAATGTCTTTTTTAAAATGTGGTGCCCAGAACTGGACACAGTATTACAGATGAGGCCTGACCAAGGAGAAGCATAGGGGGAGAATTACTTCACGTGATCTAGACTCTATGCTTCTATTAATATATCCTCGTACTGTATTTGCCTTTTTTGCTGCTGCATCACACTGTTGACTCATGTTCAGTCTGTGATCTATTAGTATACCCAAGTGTTTTTCACACATGCTGTTGCTTAGTTCTATTCCTTCCATTCTGTAGATGTATTTTAGTTTTTCTTGCCCAGGTGTAGAATCTTGCATTTCTCCCTGTTAAATATCATTCTATTAGTTGCTGCTCATTGTTCAAGCTCATCTAGATCCTTCTGAATCCTTTCTCTGCCTTCCCTAGTGTTAGCTATCCCTCCTAGCTTTACATGATCTGCAAATTTGATTAGTTTCTCTTCAGTTGCTTGGAAGTCAGGCACTCCTTACTCATGAAGAGGTGCTCATAAAGTTATAAGGAGAACTGTAACTATTTCAGGAAGAATAAAATCAGCTCCCGGAACAAGGATCCCTGATGCACTGAAAAAGCCTTGTAGTATTACAAGAGTTCACATGCAGGAAAAATGTATAAATCCAAGAAAGGGGTCCTCAAAATAACATCTTTATTGAAAATCCATTAAAAATCCAATGTGGAATAGCATACGCATTTCTGACCAATTGTCCTTAAAGGGGTTATCCACTACTTGGACAACCACTTGATCTAAATGTTTGGAACCGATAAAATAAAAAGTGTATGCTCCCCTCCTGTGATGGCGCCGTTCCAGCAGTGCCAGCGCTTGTGGTCCTGGGGCTCTCGTGCGGTTGTTGTAACACATGACTTCAGAGCTGGCATCACTGTCTTCGCCTTCGGACATCTTAAACATGAAGAGGAAGTCAGGGCTGCAGTTGATCTGACTTCCTCTTCATGTTCAAAACGTGTGAAGGTGGGGACAGTGACACCAGTACTGATTGATTGTCAGCGTCATATGTCACAAAAGCCACACAAGAGTCTCAGGCCCGCGAGTGCTGAAACCACTGGAACGGCACTGGCACGGGAGGTGATTATACTCTTTATTTTATCATCCCCAAACATTTAGATCAAGAATGGGTTTTCTGAGTAGTGTTCAACCCCTTTAATCATTGCATACCTAATTAAAGGGAACCTGTCAGCAGAATTGTGCACCGTAACCTACTAAGACTGTCAGGTTGGCACCATTATACTGATTTAAAATGATACCTTGGTTGATGAAATGCATCTTGTGGTTGTTGTTTAACCTTTATTTTCAGTTTTGAGTTAATGATATGCTCGTGCCTCGGGGTGGGTCTGGAGGGGGGTCTTTGTGGTGCTCTGCTTAGGTATTCATAATAGAATCAGAAAGAAAAAATGAACGCAAGAACCAATAATAATAAGTACAATATTTTATTTAACAAAAAACAGACAAAGTTTTTAAAGTGGGAAACCAAAAAATTGGCACCAACTACCCACCACATGTTATACAGAGGTTGTACATGGAAATGGATAAGATAACATACTTCACAAGATAGTACACATACAAGAAAAAAAGCAAAAAAAATCCTAGTGGAAAAACATTCTCCTAAAGGAGTGTGAAGAGCTATAGAAGAGGGTCAAGATGGTACAAACATTACCTCTAGTGAAGGTGCCTGCCCTTATGCACGTTTCAGCTATTGTCTTCTTCTGGGGGTGTATTAGGTATTCACTGCTGCAGACTGCTGACAGATCACTGACCCTTCAATGACCTTCCTCCTAGTTTGCATAATGAATGCCTGTACATAGCGAAGAAAAAAAAACCCTTCTGCAGGCAATCCAGCCGTGGCACCTGCGCTGCAGCATAATTGCATATTTAATGCGCAGTTACAACATGTGGTTGAGCTTTTCCTGAAGTGTAAAAAAAAATAAATGGCGCCGCCTGCGTAGTAGCAACTATCGGTGTGCGTACAGAGATCCGATGGCTGCTATTGAGCAGGTGCCAGCGGCGCCATCTTGCTAGAGAAGAAAAAAAATAATCTCCAAGATGGCGCTCCTCCAAGATTGCCAAGAGCTTCTACGGCGCGGGTGGCGCCATCTTGGAGGAGGAATTCTTTTACTTTTCTAGCAAGATGATGCTGCAATAGCAGCTATGTACACCAATAGCTGCTACTGCGCAAGCGCCATTTTAAAATTATTTTTGTTATACCACTCAGGAAAAGCTCAACCACATGTAACTACACAGTAAACATGCAATTATGCTGCAGCACAGGTGCCAAGGGCTGTCATCTGCTGCAGAAGGGTTTTTTTTAGTATGTACATATATTCATTATGTAAACTAGGGGCAGGTCACTGAGGGATTAGTGACCTGTCAGCAGTCTGCATTATAAATGCCTAATCAGAGCACCACATGAAGACCTCTGCCCCCACAGGCCGCCTTGGAGCATGAGTATATCATTAATCTTTATTTTCAGTTTTTAGTTAAACAACCACAAGACGGATTTCATCAGCCAAGGTATCATTTTAATCAGTACAACGGGTGACAGGTTCCCTTTAACCCCTTTCCGACATTGGGCGTACATTTACGCCGATGTCGGACTCCCTCCCTTTGATGTGGGCTCCGATGGGGAGTCCACATCTTCACAGGTTATGTCAGCTATTTTGAACAGTTGACATGTGCCCACAATAGCCGCGGGTGGAATTGCGATCCACCTGTGGCTATTAACCAGATAAATGCCGCTGTCAAACTCTGACAGCGACATTTAACAAGCGCTTCTGGCACTTGCGCCAGAAATACGCACACTGGTGACCTGCGTCACAAGATCGCGGGTCACCGGTGTTTTGGCATGACAACCGGAAGTCTCTTGGAGACCTCTATGGTTGTCAGTGCCTGCTTGCTGTGAGCGCCACCCAGTGGTTGGCGCTCATAGCAAGTGAGTAAATCTGTTATAAAGAGGCAATCTGATCATCGCCTCTATGTAGCAGAGCCAATCGGGTTGTGGCAGCTTCTAGTCTCCCGTGGAGACTATTGATGAAGCATGCCAAAGGTAAAAATATAAAAGTTCAAATCACCCCCCTTCGCCCCATTCAAAATAAAATAATAAAAATAAAATCAAACATACACTTTTTTGGCATCGCTGCCTTCAGAATTGCCCGATCTATCAATAAAAAAAAAAAAAAAAAAAGGATTAACCTGAATTTGCGGTTTTTTTGGTCGCCGCGACATTACATTAAAATGCAATAACGGGCGATCAAAAGATCATATCTTCACTGTGAGAATCATGTGGGAATAGTGGATGAGGGCAGGTATATCTCGCCCAGATTCCTTTCCTATGTGGCCTAGTCTGGTCAGTATCGCACCTGCTTGCTAATGAATAATGGGAGGTGGATATAAAAGGATGCCAGGTGGTTGTGTGAGTGTCTCAGCCTGGGAACACAGAGAGCCTGTCTGTGTGAGAGACACACGTGAGTGAAAGCAGTGCCCACTGCAACTGTGGTTTGGCTGGACGGGAGAAGCCCGCCAGTTGGTAGTTAGGTTGTCCATTGTTTAGTTAGTGCCGGACAGGCAAGGATTTGTTTTATGTTTTATTTCCTTTTGCATTGCTTTCACCGTTAATAAACCTGACCCAGGGTCAGTTACACCCGAATCCCAGCTCTGCGCCTGAGTTTCATGCTGAACGCACGTGACCTTTGACCCCAGCAAAGCCGATCCCGGAGTGTTTTATCACAGCACCAAAATTGTATTAAAAACATCTGCCCGGCATGCAAAAAATGAGCCCTCGCCCAACCCCCGATCACAAAAAATGGAGACGCTACGGGTATCGGAAAATGGCATAATTTTTTTTTTTTAGCAAAGTTTGGAAATTTTTTTCACCACTTAGATAAAACAGAACCTAGACATGTTTGGTGTCTATGAATTCATAATGGCAGGTCAGTTTTAGCATTTAGTGAACCTAGTAAAAAAAAAAAAAAAAGGCAAACAAAAAAATAAGTGTGGTATTGCACTTTTTTTTTGCAATTTCAACGCACTTGGAATTTTTTACCATTTTCTAGTACACGACATGGTAAAGCCAATGGTATCGTTCAAAAGTAAAACTCGTCCCGCAAAAACTAAGCCCTCACACGGCCATATGGACGGAAAAATAAAAAAGCTATGGCTCTGGGAAGAAGGGGAGCGAAAAACGCAAAACCAAAAAAAGCTCCTGGGGTTAAAGTGGGAGTCACACATGGCAATTTCACTAGCGAGATCGCTGCTGAGTCACAACTTTTGTGACACAACAGCGATCTCACCAGCAAGATCGCTGTGTGTGACAGCGATCAGCGACCTGCCCCCCTGCCGGTATCGCTGATCGCTGCAAGAAACCTCTGGACATATTTTTCGTCGCTGGTCTCCCGCTGGCCAGCACGCATCGCTGCATGTGACAGGCAGGAGACCAGCGATCAGCTGTAAAAAATAATAAAAAAAAAAATAAAAAATATTGTTATTCTCACCTTCCGACATACCGCGCAGCCATCCCACCACTCCACGCACCCGGTCCCAGTGATCCTTTGCACGAATGACAGCGAGAAGTCGCGCTGCCGAGAGACCGTGACATTCGCGCAAAGGATTACTGTGACCGAAGCGTGGAGAGAGGCAGGATGGCTGCGTGGGACGTCGGAAGGTGAGAATAACAATATTTTTTATTTTAATTCTATTTTTTTTACAGGGATATGGCATCAGCGCTAACGAACACAGCGATGCCGGGCGCTCGGCATCGCTGTACTGATCGCTGGTGAAGCTGTCTGTTTGACAGCTCACCAGCGATCACATAGCGACTTACCAGCGATCCTGACACGTTGATATCGTTGTCGGGATCTCTGGTAAGTCGCTATGTGTGACTCCAGCTTAACACTGAAATCTTCAGCTATGTAGGTCATGCCCTGCAGGGCTGTGTGGCAATCATCCACAACCCTTGAAAAGCTAAGTAACCCTTTGTTTACCAGTTTATCTTCTATAGGTCCCTCACAAAAGAATACACAAACAAATTGTGTACATTGACAGGTAAACACTGTGCACCTCTGCAAAATGGCAATATACAATAATCTGCATAATACACACATAACTAAAACAAGACAAAGAACATAGAGGAGAATTTGCAGTAGAATGTCAGTGTCTGCCTCCAGCTCCTCCCTCTACCTCCCTTCTTCATAGAACTTTATGAACACCAACTGTCATCTATCTCCGTAATGGGAAAAATGTCTTTCTTAAATATAGATATTACCCATGAATTGAGAGTGAAAGCTCACAAAAACCCTGATACCAGCAAAGCAAGCCAAATGGCTTTAAATACTTACAAAAAGGGTGCCAGTCACACCCACATCACATTTAAAAACAAATTGATCCCTACATAACACTCAGTACAAGGTCAGAAAACATGGGAAGATAAAGTGAATATTGTGCATGGCCTTGGGAATAGAATGCTAGCCCAAGCTAATGGCATAGGTATGCCGAGTCAAGTGTCCATATGTGGATTTACTGGTAGAGATGAGCGAATATGTTCGGGTTCCCTATTATTCTGCAAGCTATAGCGCTTGCTGAATAAGCTACAGTGGGAACTCGGCTTCCTGGATCACAGCGGCTGAATAGCTGATCGGCACCACAGCTGCATGTGTCGTGGCTGTGTGACAGCCCAGCACACAGGCTTCTCCATGCATGTGTTGTGACTGTGACACAACCGCGACACATGCAGCTGCGGCGCCGATCAGCTGGTGCAATCCAGGAAGCACTATAACTTGCCGAATAAGAGGGAACCTGAACATGTTCGCTCATCTCTATTCACTGGCCCTCAAAACACATTTAACAGTCCCAAACACTTTCTGGAGAGGAAGTGTCGGTGCACAGTAACATACAGTGCTGAGCTGTATTCCACAACTGTTCTGAGCCAGAACATAGTAAGAACCACTTAAATAAAGGGAATGCCCACAAACAAAAATCATTTTAATCAATACATCATGGAATAATAATTATTTCCACAATTGGAAGCATTTTTTTTAAAATGTTCCTGTGCTGAGATAATCTTATAAATATGCTCTGCTGTGTACTGTGTAATGGCTGTGTCTGACCGTACAGGGACATGGTCTGATCATACCACAGCTCCTGAGCAGGGGAGGAAGCAACATAGAGTATACAGGCATTAGGGCAAAGGATCACAGCTGATTCTATTTGTGGTAAAACATTTCACTGCCTGTTTTTAGACAATGGTTTACCTCAAAGAATCAGCTACGATCCAGTGCTGTAATGTCTGTATACTCTCTTTTGCTTCCTCCCCTGCCCAGGAGCTGGGTGTGTTCAGACTGTACATTGTCCTGTACGGTCATACTCCGCTACTACACAGTACATAGGGGCACTTTTAGAAGATTATTTCAGCACAGGAACATGTTTTTAACACATCCACTTGTGTAACTTTTATTATTCCAAGATCTATTGATTAAAATGAACTTTGTTTGTGGAAAAACCTATTTTAAGAGAAATGACAGTCTGTCATTACTTTAAAACATGGTCAGTCTATCCGAAAAGTTGCTTGAATCTTGAAAGTATCATTAACTGCAGTCATGAAAACTATTAGTCACTATGATGAAATTGCCTCTCCTGAGGACTGCCACAAGAAAGGAACACAAAGAATTACCTTTTCTGTAGGAGATAAGTTCATCAGAGTTACAAACCACAAAAACTGTAGATTGACAGCAACTCAGATACGATCTCTTATAAATGATGCATAGACATGAAGTAGTAGACACATCTCAACCAGAGGAAACTGCGAGAAGCAGGCCTTTATGGTTGCTGCAAAGAAACCAATAATGGGGGCCGCAAACACGAAGACAACTTGTTTAGGCCAAGCAACACAAGGATTGGATTGGACATTAGATCAATGGTCTTATGAGCCAAAATTCGATCATTTTGGTACCAACCACCCTGTCTTTGTAAAAGTCATAAAAGAATACAAAATGGTCTTTGAGTGCGTGGTGCCTATTGTGAAGTGTGGAGATTGAAGTATGACGGTGTAAGGGTGGTTTGCTGATATCACGGTTGGTGATTCCTTCCAAATTCTAGGTACAATTGCACAGCATGGCTACTACAGCATTTGGCACTGACATGCCATCCCATGTGCTTTGCATTTAGGGGGACTATCATTTGCGTTGCAACAAGACAATGGCCCAAAACGCATCATGAGGCTATGTTAGTGCTGTTGTCGAAAAGAAGAGGAATGGAGTGCTGTGTCAGATAACATGGCCTCTACGTAGAACTACTTGATCACATTTAAGTTAAGATAGTTTGGGATGAGTTGGACCACAAAGTGAAGGCGAAGCAGCTGTGGGAACTACATCAAGATTTGATTATTACTTCAAACCAATTTTAGTGATATTATTTAAAAAAAAAACATAATTCCACAATGGAGTTGTTCATGTGAAAAGAGTTACATAGAACATACATAAAATTAAACTGACAGACGGGTACAGAGGACGAAGGGACTCTCCATTTATAAGCTTACAATCTACGGGGTAAGGCCGCATTCAGACATCAGGTTTTATTTTTTTTAAATATGAGAAAAACAGATCGTAATCCATTTTTTTTTCACTGATGAGAAAAAATAAGTTTCTCCACTTTTTCCAATTAGTCAGTTAAAAAGCACATGTATGTTTTTTCACTGACCCATAGCCTTGGATTGCCAGTTTTGTTTCTGACACTCGGATGAATATAGAATACGTCTCCGTTATTTTGCACAGACCATTCGCCTCAGTTCAAGGACATATGAATAGCCTCATAGATTGTTATAGTTATGAGTGCTACAGCTCTGGCAAAAATTAAGAGACCACTTTCAAATGTTCAGTTTGTCTGATTTTTCTCTTTATAGGTATATTTTTGAGTAAAATGTAAATTGTTCTTTTAATCTATAAACTTCTGACAACATTTCTCCAAATTTCAAAGCAATAAATTTTGTATTTTTTTCCTGACAAATAAAAATGGACAAAAATTTAAAAAAAAAAACAGTGGTTTGAGACCTCAAATAATGCAAAGAAAACAAGTTCATAATCATTTAGAAATAACAATGCTAATGTTTTATCTCAGGAAGAGTTCAGAAATCAATATTTTGTGGAATAACCATGATTTTTATAAACAGCTTTCATGCATCTTGGCATGCTTGCCACCAGTCTTTCACACTGCTCCTGGCGCAAAAATGTAAGCAGTTCTTCTTTGTTTGATGGCTTGTGACTATCAATCATCCTCTTGATTACATTCCAGAGGTTTTCAATGGGGTTCAGGTCTGGAGAATGGGCTTCCCATGGCAGGGTTTTGATGTGGTAACCTCTTATTTTTTTTGCCAGAGATGTATGTGTGGAAAAAAAGGATAACACTCATACATGGAAAACTAAAGTGTGAATGAGCTTAGGGTATGTGCACACGTTGCAGATTTGCCTGCGTTTTTTTCTGCACAGATTCTGTATCTCTTGGTAGAAAACACAGGTAAAAATCCACGCAAATTTGATGCGGATTTTCATACGCCTTTTTATGCGGCTTTGTATGCTTTTTGTAAGCTAAATAAAGATCTATTATTTAACAAAAAAAAAAGAATTGTGATGTCATTTTTGTCCAGCCTCTTCTTTTTCATACTCCATTGAAGAATAATGTTTACACACACCGATAGATCGATATATTGATATATCTATAGATAGAACAAATCTGCGTTAGACCAGGGTTATACTTGCGAGAAACTCGCACGAGTCTCGCACCTCAATACCCGGCACTGCCGCCGACACTTGGACCAGAGCGTTGAGCTGCATAGAAATACATGCAGCCGCACACTCTGGTCCCGAGCGCCGACGACAGTGCCGAGTATTGAGGTGCAAGACTCAATAGAGTTTAACACAAGTGTGACCTTGTCCTTAAACGCAATATCTGTTTAATTTAAAAAAAAAAAAGGGGGGAAACAATTGTGTGCTCCCGCACAATTTTCCAGTCCAGAGAGGGAAAGCCAGCAACTGCGGGCCGATGTTTATATCCTGGAAACGGAGTAATACCCATGGATCTTCCCACAGCTGTCTACATAGCCTTTACTGGCTATTAATAATAATCATCTTTATTTTTATATAGCGCTAACATATTCCGCAACGCTTTACAGTTTGCACACATTTTCATCACTGTCCCCAATGGGGCTCACAATCTAAATTCCCTATCAGTATGTCTTTGGAGTGTGGGAGGAAACCGGAGTGCCCGAAGGAAACCAACGCAAATACGGGGAGAACATACAAACTCCTTGCAGATGTTGTCCTTGGTGGGATTCAAACCCAGGACTCCAGCGCTGCAAGGCTGCAGCGCTAACCACTGAGCCACCGTACTGCCACTATTAAAATAGGAGGGCCCTAAAAAAAATTACGTGGGGTCCCCCTATAATTAAAAGCCAGAAAAGGCTATGCAGACAACTGCGAGCTGATATTCGTAGTCTGGGAAGGGACCATGGAAATTACCCCCCCCCGGCTACAAATATCAGCCCGCCGCTGCCCCACAATTGGTGCATCTGTAAGATGTGCCATTTCCAGTACTAAGCCTCTTCCCACTGCGGTGTAGAGGTGGCATATGGGAAAATAAGGGGTTAATGTCAACTTTGTATTGTAAGGTGATATCAAACCCGGTTAGAATGGAGAGGCGTCAATAGGACGCTTATCCATTACTAATCCTATAGTAATGAAAGAGATAAAGACACACATCCAGAAAAAAAGTATTTTAATATTCTTCATTTCACCATACTTACAACCACGCCTAATTCCCCGAAGCCCTCGATCACCTGCAAAAGATAAAAAACCAACAATATACTTCCTGTTCCGACGTAGTCCAATTAACGAGTGTCACGCGATGATCCCTATAGAACAGTGACATTGTGCGATGTCAGTGCTCTACAGTGCCTCCCACGATGCACTGACCGAAGATAATGGCTCCTGCAGTGCATCACTGAAGAGGTTACCTGAGTTCAGGCTCTCACTTTAGGGCAATGCTGCGTAGGAATTTTTCACACAGTGCTGTTGATTAGAGAATGAACTTAGGTGACCTCTCTCCCAGCAGCGGCGGAGGGATACATTGCGGAAGATTATCTTCACCTGTCAGTTCATCGCGGAGGCACTGTAGAGCACGGACATCGCCCGATGAGATCGTTGTGGGACACTCGTTATTGTTATATGTATGTTCTGTATGTGTTTTTTTTTACTGCTGAACACATGCAATGTCTGATGGGACTACTACTGTCCCATCATCCGCAATGCTGTCACTGTGAGCATTCATAGCCAGATGGGAGCAGTAGTCCCATCAGACAATGGCTGCCTACACAGACACACACGCACACACAGAGACACACACAAACACACACACAACACGCAGTAGTAATTTTTTTTCATTTTAAAAATTACAAAAAGAGAGGGGCGTGTCCTGATGCCGGCGTGAGTGGTCCTGTTTCTGCTGAGCTCCCGCCAGGCGCAAAAATCTGACGGCTGAAGCACCCTGCATCGGCGCCTAATCGGATGGGCCCCAGTATTTCAAGGAACCTGGCGCAATCGGCTGCGGTGTCCGCGGGTCCCACAACGGCCCTGGACGCCTTCCTACTTTGGGACCATGGCACCATCTTACCTCATGGAGGAGACAGCTCAGACGCCGCAGGAGCGGGTGAAGGAAACCAGACTTCTCTTCGGAGGGGCTGGTGACAGGCCCTCGGGCCGTGCTACTATTGGGCTATCCGGGGATATAGCCCCCCATCTATCTGACACTCCAGTCTTGTGTTCCCATGGTGCATTATTGCAAGAGCCCTCTTCCCCTGGCCAGCACGCTGCGGTCCTGGGCGCTGTGCAGCATGAAGGCGGGCGAAGCCATTTTCTTCCCCCTCCTAATCAGCCACATCCTAAAGATTCCTTGCAACAGAGAAGAATGGCACACAGGGAAATAAAGTGGTCTCTTTCCCCCTGTGGAGAGCCTCCTAAATTAACCCCTAGTAATCCCTGCACTGAAGCTGGGAGCGACTAGTTGGAGCGGTCCTCTGATGAGGAGAGTGGCCCCCCCGGATAATCATTTACCCCCACAGTGGCTGAAGTTCCTCTCTAATTCTCCTTTACTGGAAGACGTTGGGGTATTAACACCTTCGCTACCAAGGGTGATTTGCGCGTTAACTCCCGGGCCAATTTTTTACAATTCTGACCACTGACACTTTATGAGCTAAAAACTCTGAAATGCTTCCATGGATCTCAGTGATTCTGACACTGTTTTCTCGTGACATATTGTATTTCATGTTAGTGGTAAAATTTCATTCAAATAACTTGTGTTTATTTGTGAAAAAAACTGAAATTTGGCAAAAATTTTGAAAATTTCGCAATTTTCCAAATTTGAATTTTTATGCCCTTAAATCACAGAGATACGGCACACAAAAAACTTAATAAGTAACATTTCCCACATGTTTACTTTAGATCAGCACAATTTTGGAACCAAAATTTTTTTTGTTAGGAAGTTATAAGGGTTAAAAGTTGACCAGCGATTTCTCATTTATGCAACACCATTTTATTTTTACGGACTACATCACATTTAAAGTCACTTTGAGGGGTCTATGTGATAGAAAATACCCAAAAGTGACACCATTCTAAAAACTGCACCCCTTAAGGTGCTCAAAACCACATTCAAGAAGTTTATTAACCCTTCAGGTGCTTCACAGGAATTTTTTGAATATTTAAAAAAAAATGAACGTTTAACTTTTTTTCACAAAAATAATACTTCAGGTTCAATTTTTTTATTTTACCAAGGGTAAGAGGAGAAATTGGACTGCAAAAGTTATTGTGCAAATTGTCCTGAGTACGCTGATACTTGATATGTGGGGGGAACCACTGTTTCGGTGCACGGCAGAGCTCAGAAGGGAAGCAGCGCCGTTTGACTTTTTCAATGCAAAATTGGCTGGAATTCAGATCGGACGCCATGTCACGTTTGGAGAGCCCCTGATGTACCTAAACAGTGGAAACCGCCACAAGTTACACCATTTTGGAAACTAGACCCCTCCAGGGAACTTATCTGGATATGTGGTGAGAACTTTGAACCCACAAGGGCTTCACAGAAGTTTATAACGTACAGCCGTACAATTAAAAAATCATATTTTTTCCACAAAAATGATCTTTTCACCCTCAATTCTTATTTTTCCAAGGGTAACAGGACCCTAAAAGTTATTGTGCAATTTGTCCTGAGTACGCTGATACCCCATATGTGGGTGTAAATGACTATTTGGGCGCATGGCAGAGCTCAGAAGGGAAGCAGCACCATTTGACGTTTTTGGCTGGAATTGAGATCGGACACCATGTCTCGTTTGGAAAGCCCCTGATGGACCAAAACAGTGGAAACCCCCCACAAATGACACCATTTTGGAAACCAGACCCCCCCAAGAAACTTATCTAGATGTGTGGTGAGCAATTTGAACCCCCCAGTGCTTCACAGAAAAAAATCGCATTTTTCCCCCAATTTTTTTATTTTCCCAAGGGTACCAGGAGAAATTGGACCCCAAAAGTTGTTGTCCAATTTGTCCTGAGTACACTGATACGCCATATGTGGGAGAAAACTACTGTATGGGCACACGTCAGGGCTCGGAAGGGAAGTAGTGACGTTTTGGAATGCAGACTTTGATGGAATGGTCTGCGGGTGTCATGTTGCTTTTGGAGAGCCCATTATGTACCTAAACAGTGGAAACCCCGCACAATTACCCCATTTTGGAAACTAGACCCCCTAAGGAACTTATCTAGATGTGTGGCGAACACTTTGAACCCCCCAGTGCTTCACAGAAGTTTATAATGCCCGGGCGTGAAAATAAAAAAATCGTATTTTTTCCACAAACATGATCTTTTAGTCCCCATTTTTTTTATTTTCCCAAGGGTACCAGGAGAAATTGGACCCCAAAAGTTGTTGTCCAATTTGTCCAGAGTACGCTGATACCTCATATGTGGGAGAAAACTACTGTATGGGCACACGTCGGGGCTCGGAAGGGAAGTAGTGACGTTTTGGAATGCAGACTTTGATGGAATGGTCTGCGGGTGTCATGTGCGTTTGGAGAGCCTCTGATGTGCCTAAACTATTCAAACTCCCCACAAGTGACCCCATTTTGGAAACTAGACCCCCCATGGAACTTATCTAGATGTGTGGTGAGCACTTTGAACCCCCTAGTGCTTCACAGAAGTTTATAACGCCCGGGCATGAAAATAAAAAAATCATATTTTTTTCCACAAAAATGATATTTTTGCCCCCAATTTTTTATTTTCCTAAGGGTAACAGGAGAAATTGGATCCCAAAAGTTGTTTTGCAATTTGTCTTGAGTAGGCTGATACCCCATATGTGGGGGTAAAACACTGTTTGGGCGCATGACAGAGCTTGGAAGGGAAGGAGCACCAATTGACTTTTTCAACGCAGAATTGGCTGGAATTGAGATCAGATGCCATGTTGCGCTTGGAGAGCACCTGGTGTCCCCAAACAGTGGAAACCCCCCAAATCTAACTCCAACCCTAACCCCAACACACCCCTAACCCTAATATCAGCCCTAACACTAGCCCTAACCCTAGGCCTAACCTTAGCCCTAGCCCTAACCCTAACGGGAAAATGGAAATAAATACATTTTTTTAATTTTATTATTTTTCCCTAACTAAGGGGGTGATAACGGGGGTTTGATTTACTATTTATGGCGGTTTTTATATTTGGCAGCTGTCACACGCTAAAAGACGCTGCTATTTATTGTAAAAATAGTTTTTGCATCACCACATATTGAGAGCTATAATTTTTCCATATTTTGACCCACTGAGTCATCATGTGAGGTCTTATTTTTTGTGGGACAAGTTGACGTTTTTATTGGTACCACTTTCGGGCGCGTGACTTCTTTTGATCGCTTTTTATTCCGATTTTTGGGACGCAGAATGAACAAAAACCAGCGTTTCATGAATTTGTTTTGGGGGGTACGTTTACACCGTTCCACATGCGGTAAAATTGATAAAGCGGTTTTATTCTTCAGGTCAGTACGGTTACAGCGATACCTCATTTATGTCGTTTTTTATGTTTTGGCGCTTTTATGCAATGAAAACAATTTTATATAAAAAATAATTATTTTTGCATCTCTTTATTCTGCGAGCTATAACTTTTTTATCTTTTTGCTGATGATGCTGTGTTGTGGCTCGTTTTTTGCGGGACGAGATGGCGTTTTCAGTGGTACCATGGATATTTATATGTTTCTTTTTGATCGCGCGTTATTGCACTTTTTGTTTGGCGGTATGATAATAAATCATTATTTTTTGCTTGTTTTTTTATTTTTATTTTTTAAGGGGTTTGCTAAAGGGGTTAACTAATGGGACAGTTTTATAGGGCGGGTCGTTATGGACACGGCGATACCAAATATGTGTACTTTTATTGTTTTGTTTTTTTTTATTTCCAAAAAATGAATTTATTAGGGAATATATTTTTTTTAATTTATTTAGCGATTTTTTTAAAATTATTTTTACACTTTTTTTTTTTTTTACTTTATTACATTGTCCCAGGTGGGACATCACTGTCCTGTGACAGATCGCTGATCTGTCACATCACAGATCGCTGTGACAGATCAGCAATCTGTCCCAGGCAGTTCTGCAGGCTTCCTCCTTGCCTGCGCTTTGCAGGCATGAGGATGCCAGCTCCCTGCAGGCCCCCGAAGGTCCCCGTCACCAAATTGGATCCGGGGACCTGCAGTGAAGGAGCCCCCCGCAGCACTGCACATTGCGCTGCTGTGGGGGGCTCAGGGAAGCACGGAGGGAGCCCCCTCCATGCCGATGCTTCCCTTTAACCCCCAGTACACCGCGATCGTGTTTGATCGCGGTGTGCCAGGGGTTAACGTGTTGGGGGCGGGCGTGACCGCCCCTGATACATTGTGCCGGGTGTCAGCTGTGATAATCAGCTGACATCCGGCCGCGATCAGCTGCGCTCCCCCCGTGAGCGCAGCTGATCGCATTAGACGTAATATTCCGTCCATGGGAATTAGGTCCCAGGTCACATGGACGGAATATTACGTCCATTGTAGGAAAGGGGTTAATAAAGGAGGTCAAAGATGCCTGCAGGTCAGAAATTGCATGTGTGCGACAGGACCTGCAGCTATTGGCAGGCAGAATTGATTCTCTGGAAGGAGAGCATGATGAAACCAGATCACATGTGACTTGCACCAGACATCTATTGCGCAACAGAATGTGCTCAGTGACGTGCAGGTTCAAGTAGAGGACTTGGATAACAGGGACAGGAGGTGCAGCATCAGAGTGAGGGGTGTCAGGATGGACAGGAAAATGTGTTAAAATAATTCTTCAGGAAATTTTCACCTCCATTTTGGGTGACTCAGCCTCCATTCTCTTTAAATTAGGCAGGACACATCAAGCCTTACAGCCCAAAGGAGCTTCTCCTTTCCCAAGAGACATTATTTGCTGTCTCCACGACTTTGAAACTAAGGAGACGATTATGAGGAAGGCCAGGTCCCTGAAGGAGATTTTGTATCAGGACTCTGTCATTCATCTATTCCTGGACCTATCTCGCATAACTTTACAAAAGAGGTGACTCCTTTGGCCTTTGTTGTCCACTTTGAAGGATTTCAACATCCCCTATATGTGGGGGTTTCCTTTTGCCCTAACTGCCCAGAGAGAGGGCGTCTCAACGATTCTGCGCTCCCTTGAGGATCTGTCATCCTTTTGTGAGAAGTTGGATTTCCAGGTCCCCAAGATTTCTGACTGGGACATTCCTGTCCCGGCGGGTCAGACTTCACCTCCAGTTTGGACCCAGAAGAGAAGGAAGAATTGTCTGAGAAACAGAGGAGAAGGGAAGGGAACATCAGGTCTTTGCTGACCTCATGGATGGGACTTGGTTTTGATAATTGCTCAAGACACTTTAAATGTTTTAGCCAGTGCAGGCTTATTTCTATAGCATTGTATAACAATTTAATAGCTGTTTCTTTTTTCACCTTTTTGAAAAAAGGGTGGCCTGCAAATTCTTGATTTTGTGTTCCTGGGGGAACCCTGTTTCGTCCTATGTCAGGGGGTTTTACTCCTGCATGGTTGTTTTTATTTTTCGGAATTCGGTTAGTGGGTTACGTCTCCCTGTTTTATTTACTTTCTTTGAATGTCAAGGGACTTAACTCACCTAGAAAGAGGAGGCTTGTCCTTCGAGAGTTGAAATCCTAAAAAGCAGATATCACTTTCATCCAGGAGACACATTTTGACAACACAGGCTCCTTCAGGTTTGCTTCCGACTCCTTTCCCGGGTCACTTTCTGCGTTCTTAAATAATAAGAGAGAAGGAGTGGCTATCTTGATTTCCTTGGGATGTCCTCTACAGGTGAACAAGGGAAACATTAACCCTGCGGGCACATATGTTGTACTGGAGGCTTCTTTGAAAGGCAGCCCTATTATTCTATGTAAGATTTACGCCCCAAATTCAGGTCAGATCAAATTTCTGAGAAAGATTTTTTCCCTGATCCAAAATCTACTGCTGCCAGCCTTGTTCTTGGGTGGAGACTTCAACATCCCTTTCTCGGAACAATCTGATAGATTCTCTATAAGTGGTAGACCCCCATCATAAAATCTGATCAATTTGGTGAGAGACTTTAGGAAATTAATTAGGACTAATTCCCTATTTGACTTGTGGAGAATAGATCACCCTAGGGATAGGACCTTTTCCTTTACTCTTCCCCTCATCAAACCCATTCTAGAATAGATTATTTTTGTGAATATTCCGATCCTTAGGATGATAGTGAAGGCAAAGTTGGGTCACATCACCTGGTCTGATCATGCCCCGGTGATCTTAGATCTTGAATCCACTCAACCAACTTCCAGTGTGTGTCACTGGCGGTTGATTGAGCTTCTAATAAAGGATCCAACAATTCAGAAGACTTTATTGAACCATCTCTCCAACTTTTTCCATTTGAATAAGGGTTCGGTTTCTTCCCCTTCGGTTCTTTGGGAGGCCCGTAAGGCTGTCATGAGGGGGTACTGTATTAAAGAGGGTTCTAGATTGAAAAGAAATTTCAAAGCGGAATTTGATAAATTAACTTCTCAATTATCAAGTAAGGAATGTAAATTGGTAGTCTTGCCTTCAGTGAGGACCTTAAATAAGGTTGTGGCGCTTAGAAACAAAATGAAAGACTTGGCATCACCTATTGTTGAAAAACTTCTTATTTATACTCAACAAAAGTACTCCGAAAAAAAAACAAAGCTCATACACTTTTCACCAGATTGTTGAAGGATAGAGCCTTGAATTCCCATCCTCAGGCTTTGAATGGTACTGACAGCACGATCTATTATGATCCAACTGAAATCTAGGACATGTTCTACAATTTTTACAGTAAATTATATAACTTACAAGACACTATCTTTTTAAATAAGTCCGATAGAGGAGAGGCACTGCGCTAATTTTTGCCAAGCTTGAATCTTCCAATTCTCCCCTCAGGCCTTGTCGTCTCTGTGACATAGGTGGAGGTTCTGCACATTTTGAGGGACCTCCCCTTGGGAAATCTCCGGGCCCAGATGGGCTGACATATTTGTACTACAAAACTTTTGCAGAGGAGCTCACTCCGCGTATCGTCGTCAATGTCTTTAATTCCCTTCTTGAGGTCTCCCCCATGTCGGATACACTGGCACAATCCTATCTGGTCCCTGGATTGTTCAAGCTATCACCCAAAAGCATTGTTAAACTCTGATTTTAAAATATTCACCCGCTTAATGACTAATAGATTGAACTGTTGGCTTCCCCAGCTTATTAACAAGGTATCGTACCTAAGCCGTGTGTTTTTCACAGTTGTCCCGATCTTAAATATGGATTTCCGCTCACGTGACCTTACGCGGCGAGCACAACTAAATGATGTGTTTCAGAATGATGTGGACGGGGAATGCGGTACCTCTAATAAAGATGTGCAGGAAGTTATTGTTCGGTTTAAGGAATTGTTGCGTAAGCGCACCAAGACATGGTGGAATCACGAATTTCTAGATCAATACATTCAGAAAGAGTTGATACCGAGGGGACTTAGGATTCAAGTTTTCCCGTCTTTCCCAATCTCAGATGAGACTTTTAAAAATAAATGGGAAGAACTGACCAATAATTGTTCTAAAGGTTTTTTGACCCTTTTAAAACAAATGGATCAAGACTCTCTTGCTGTTATTGAAACAGAAATTGATGAATTACAGTCTATTTTACATAAAGAGATGTCCAGTGATGCCCTTAAAAAATTGAATGACCAAATTGATTTGGACTTACAAAAATGGGCTCAGGACATCCAAGTAAATAAGGCTAAAAAATTCAAAAGAGACAAAAGAGATGTCCAAGATAAACAACTTTCTAGGGTATACAGATGGCGAGACACGAATGGCCAATCTCGCCCAAGATACAGGAATACATCCTATTCACGGTCAAGATCTACCTCACTTCGCTCTAATATCTCAACCCAAGAGGATGATCTGGGGCAGAGAGGCACTGGGCCGAACTTTGGCCCTAAGGTGACTGCTGCCAAGAGGGTTGAGACGCGTCAGTTTACAAAAACTAGAGCTGCGGGATCGGGAGTCCCCCAGGGTGCTCCTCGGGGAGATTTACAGGTATTAAATCTTTCAAATCATGTTCTCACAGATGTGCAATTGTAGGTTCTGGGGAAGGGACTAACATTCTCACCCACAAACTCTTTTAATTACTTTACAGCTTTGAAAGATCTCCAACTATTTTCAAGGAAACTAATTTTGAAAAAACTTCACACTGCAAGTTATGTTCCTGGGTCCCTGAACGACATCGAAAAGGAGGCAATTCGTGATCTGGAGGACCTGCTTGCTGAACAGGATGGTCCACCTATAAGTAAGTTTCCTCCTACTTCTGGGCCTAAATCCACTAGGTTCCCCCCCTTGTCGCTGTGCCCCTCTGTGGATATCTTCACTAAATTAGTGAGTGAGGACTTTAAGAAATTGTCCTCACGGCGCAGATTGGATAATTTAACCCAAAAACAACGTCAGGCGATCTTCCAATTACAGTCACTGGAGGATGTTGTATTTAAGCCAGCTGATAAGGGGGGGAATGTAGTGGTGTGGCCTAGTTGTAAGTATGAGAAGGAAGTGTTTCGTCAATTGAGGGACCCAGAAACGTATCAAAAATTGCCCTCGGACCCAGGGATTCGTTTCTCACATGAGCTTAGACTAATCCTGGAGCGGGCTTTTGAAAGCGGTGTTATAACTAAGAGGGTCTTGGATGGTTTGGTGGTGAGATTCCCCAGAACCCCCACTTTCTATCTTCTACCTAAGGTCCACAAGGATGCCCTTGACCCCCCAGGGCGTCCTATCGTGTCTGGGATTGGCAGTATCTGTGAACCTGTGTGCCGTTTTATTGATTTCTATTTGAAACCATTAGTGGAAGCACTGCCATCTTATATCCGTGACACGACGGATGTTCTGGCACGGGTCGATGGCATCCTTGTGGAACCCTCTACCCTTCTTGTTACTGCCGATGTAGAAAGCCTTTACACATGTATCGATCATTCGGTTGGAGTTGATGCTGTTCACCTGTTTTTGGGGGCCTCCGACCTGGATGGCCCACTATGTGAGCTTGTCCTTGAGTTGGTCGACTTCATCTTGACCCACAATTTTTTTGTTTTTAAAGACCAATTTTATCTACAGAAGCGGGGCACAGCCATGGGGGCGGCCTGTGCGCCTTCGTATGCCAACCTCTTTTTAGGGGCTTGGGAGAGGAATCTCTTTGGCGACGGGGGCCCGCGGGACGTCTCCCATGTGCTGTGCTGGTACCGCTTCATAAATGATATTTTATTTTTGTGGGATGGTGGAGTCGACCAGCTCGGCAACTTCATGAGGTCGTTGAATGTCAATAACTATAATAGTCGCTTGACATATAAGTGTGACGACAGGGTTGTGGATTTCCTGGATGTCCGTCTGGAGATCGACATTGATCGGCGTATCCAGACGGACGTCTTCAGGAAACCCACCTCTGTCAGTTCCTTACTACATGCATCTTCGGCTCATGATCCGGCCACTGTGAGGGCCATCCCGGTCGGACAGTTCCTTCGCATGCGACGCATCTGCTCCACCAATGATCGATTTGAGAAACAAGCTCAAGATATGAGTGATCGTTTTCTCAAGAGGGGTTATAGCTATAGGTGTATTAAGAGGGGCTATGATCGAGCTAGGTGTACCCCGCGTAGTGGTCTTTTACAACCCACTACGAGGATCGGCAGACAAGATAGGGATGGACCTATACGTTTTATATCTACATATAACCATGAATGGCGCAATATGTGCACTATTTTACAAAAACACTGGTCCATTCTAGAGACAGAACCAGCCCTGAGGACCGCCCTGGGGCACTCCCCTTCCATGACGCCACGCCGTTCTAGGAATTTGAGTGACCTCTTGGTTCAGAGTCACTATGTGCCCACTCCCAAAAACTTTTTTGGGACAAGTGGTCCGGTGTGTGGCTCTTTTCAGTGTGGACATTGCCTGGCTTGCGCCAATGCCTTGCGCTGTTCCACCTTCAGCTCCTCGGATGGCATGAGGGAGTTTACAATTAGACAATGGATTTCATGTGGTATGTCAAATGTCATCTACTACGCAACCTGTCCTTGCCCCAAAATTTATGTGGGCCTCACCACGAGAGAGCTGAGGGTGCGGACACGTGAACATGTGCGGGACATTGGCGCAGCCAGGACTGTATCTGATCCCACTGAACTTAAAACCATTCCCAGACACTTCGGGCTCACCACAATTGTGATGCTGGCTTGTTGAAAATTAGGGGGATAGATGCATTACATATGGGCATAAGGGGTGGGGATCATAAAAAAATCCTTGGGCAAATGGAGGTCAAATGGATTGTCCGTTTGGACACCATGAGACCTAGAGGATTGAATGAGTCCTTAAGTTTTATTCCATTTTTATAATGCTCCACTTGACCCAACTTAATTCGTTGGTTGCCCCCCCCTTACCCTCTCCTCCTCCTTTTTGTGTTCAACGCGACATTCCTTTTTCCTTCTCTTTGGGTTTAGACTTTAACCTGAAATAATATACTGTGGTATGGCTCTCTTTGTTTGGGGTTTCTGCATGACTCTATATTTCCCATGTTGTTCTGCAGTGGTTGTTTTTATTTTTATTTTTACTCATATTGTTTTTAATAAAAAATTTCTGATATTTTTCTTGTTTGTTATTTTTTAGTTTTTTTCTTTATGTACCCCGCTTCGGCTTCAATTAGCCCTATATAGTGGATCCGATATCTTACTGTCTACAATCAAGAACATTTATGGATGTTCCAACAGATCGAACACCTTGCAACATGCTGTATTTTTGAATGTGCTCTCCTTCTCCCCTTTCTGATTGTATGTTTTGCTGTACTTTATTTCCAGTGATCCTATATTTGACTACTATAATTATTTGGAAATTATATTTTTCTGTACCGTTTATATATACTATTGTTAGGGGTATTTTGCATCTTATTTATAGTGTATATTTACTATGTATATACAGCGTGGCCACCTTTAGATATATGGAGTGTATTTTTATGCAACTTTGGTCCCTTGATTTAGACTTTTGGATTTGGGACCATTCACATTGTGTCCCATAAATCCTTGTTTGGCCGTGCGCATCGCCGTGTGGTGTGCGGCTCCATGTTGCGGTCGGCGTCCCCCAACACAGTGCGCTCTGCCTCGGGTTTCCGACGCATGCGCAGTGTGTGGACGCCGTGCTGCAGCATAGGACCTGCAGACACCACGGCGCATGCGCCGCTTGCGCCATTCTTTTTGGTGGACGCCGGTCATGTGACCGGGGTCATGGGTTATTTGAAGGCCCTACCGGGACTTTCTCACTTACTCTCCTCCTTGATAAAGCGGCTGGGGACGTCGCGAAACGTGCGTCGGAGGCCCCACTGTTTGACTCCCTCCTCTCCCCCTCCTCGGTGAGTTGTCTTTGGTCTCCTTATATGGTCTTTTGATCCCAACCAGCACTGGTTTTTGTCTCTTTGACCCTTACTGTCAGCGGGCATTGGTATGGATGTATTTGGCTATTGCTACCTAGATTGTTTATTCTAGATTTGCTGGGCTGGTATCCTGATCTAAGACATGACCTAAGGTTCACGGTATATATCCACCGGGTTTTCCATCTGGGGGGTGTGAGGTTGGGCTATGGGACATATTGTCCATACTGTTCATGAGCATATCTGTTGCTATCCATTTTTGTATTATTGTTACTAAATTTATATTAATAAAAATTTGCATTTTTCTATATGGGATTTATTGCGTGCTCTGGTGTTTCTCCTTTTAACAATCATATGTTTAGAGCTTGCGCCTAGGGTGTTGGAGCTGGGTTGTCCCTTGTCTCCTCATCACCCTTTACTTATGGGACCTTTGCTGCCATTATTTCTATAGCATTGTATAACAATTTAATAGCTGTTTCTTTTTTCACCTTTTTGAAAAAAGGGTGGCCTGCAAATTCTTGATTTTGTGTTCCTGGGGGAACCCTGTTTCGTCCTTTGTCAGGGGGTTTTACTCCTGCATGGTTGTTTTTATTTTTCGGAATTCGGGTAGTGGGTTACGTCTCCCTGTTTTATTTACTTTCTTTGAATGTCAAGGGACTTAACTCACCTAGAAAGAGGAGGCTTGTCCTTCGAGAGTTGAAATCCTAAAAAGCAGATATCACTTTCATCCAGGAGACACATTTTGACAACACAGGCTCCTTCAGGTTTGCTTCCGACTCCTTTCCCAGGTCACTTTCTGCGTTCTTAAATAATGAGAGAAGGAGTGGCTATCTTGATTTCCTTGGGATGTCCTCTACACGTGAACAAGGGAAACATTAACCCTGCTGGCACATATGTTGTACTGGAGGCTTCTTTGAAAGGCAGCCCTATTATTCTATGTAAGATTTACGCCCCAAATTCAGGTCAGATCAAATTTCTGAGAAAGATTTTTTCCCTGATCCAAAATCTACTGCTGCCAGCCTTGTTCTTGGGTGGAGACTTCAACATCCCTTTCTCGGAACAATCTGATAGATTCTCTATAAGTGGTAGACCCCCATCATAAAATCTGATCAATTTGGTGAGAGACTTTAGGAAATTAATTAGGACTAATTCCCTATTTGACTTGTGGAGAATAGATCACCCTAGGGATAGGACCTTTTCCTTTACTCTTCCCCTCATCAAACCCATTCTAGAATAGATTATTTTTGTGAATATTCCGATCCTTAGGATGATAGTGAAGGCAAAGTTGGGTCACATCACCTGGTCTGATCATGCCCTGGTGATCTTAGATCTTGAATCCACTCAACCAACTTCCAGTGTGTGTCACTGGCGGTTGATTGAGCTTCTAATAAAGGATCCAACAATTCAGAAGACTTTATTGAACCATCTCTCCAACTTTTTCCATTTGAATAAGGGTTCGGTTTCTTCCCCTTCGGTTCTTTGGGAGGCCCGTAAGGCTGTCATGAGGGGGTACTGTATTAAAGAGGGTTCTAGATTGAAAAGAAATTTCAAAGCGGAATTTGATAAATTAACTTCTCAATTATCAAGTAAGGAATGTAAATTGGTAGCCTTGCCTTCAGCGAGGACCTTAAATAAGGTTGTGGCGCTTAGAAACAAAATGAAAGACTTGGCATCACCTATTGTTGAAAAACTTCTTATTTATACTCAACAAAAGTACTCTGAAAAAAAAACAAAGCTCATACACTTTTCACCAGATTGTTGAAGGATAGAGCCTTGAATTCCCATCCTCAGGCTTTGAATGGTACTGACAGCACGATCTATTATGATCCAACTGAAATCTAGGACATGTTCTACAATTTTTACAGTAAATTATATAACTTACAAGACACTATCTTTTTAAATAAGTCCGATAGAGGAGAGGCACTGCGCTAATTTTTGCCAAGCTTGGATCTTCCAATTCTCCCCTCTGAGGCCTTGTCGTCTCTGTGACATAGGTGGAGGTTCTGGACAATTTGAGGGACCTCCCCTTGGGAAATCTCCAGGCCCAGATGGGCTGACATATTTGTACTACAAAACTTTTGCAGAGGAGCTTACCCCGCATATCGTCGTCAATGTCTTTAATTCCTTTCTTGAGGTCTCCCCGATGCCGGATACACTGGCACAATCCTATCTGGTCCCTGGATTGTTCAAGCTATCACCCAAAAGCATTGTTAAACTCTGATTTTAAAATATTCACCCGCTTAATGACTAATAGATTGAACTGTTGGCTTCCCCAGCTTATTAACAAGGTATCGTACCTAAGCCGGCAAGGGGAGACAATGTTAGGCGTCAGGTTTCTGCATCTGCTCTGCAGGAATCTAGAGCCTCACATTCTGCGGTCTCCTGCTGTCTTTCTACTGCAGAGGAGATTACTTTGCACCAGACCGCTCCAGAGACTAAGTCCCTCTGTGCTCCTACTGGGCATGCTCACGAGACGATCTCCCATTGGAGATCGGGAGTTATGTGCCCAGGTCCTGTTCCAGATCTCATTGGTCCATCTCGGAGATCTGGAAGGTCCCGCACGGCTATAAAAAGCACGCATGGCCCTTCCGCCATGCGCTAGTATAGATTATACTTGCTATGTGTGAATGGTGACGGATGTATGATTCTGGTGACTGACTCATTTGAAACCCTATCCCTCTGATATTACGCATGTGGTTAGGGATTTAGTTTAGTAGTCAGCACCAGTCAGTGGCAAGCCTTAAGCCACTGTACTCTACGCTAGCGTTCGACATTGCGCTTGCCTTCCAGCCTTGTCGTCGAGTGGCAGTGTCCTACGCCGCGCTGCAGTTGCAGCCCCTCTTGGCGCTCGCAGTAGTGACGTCGCACACATGGTAGGTCTAGAAGGACGCAGCTCCTCTGTCTTAGGGCCTGCTCCTGTGACCAGATACCGTGTGTGCATTTTACTGAACCCTGTGACACTAACAGGTTCAGTGTTCTTTGTGTTTTTGTGTTGCGGCGTCTCTGTGTGAGCAGAGCCCGCTCTGCGCACTACGGGTGAAGTTGAACCCGTGCGCATTATACCGCCATATTGCACCTGCCATCACTCAGCAGCGGTTGTAACACCTACTGCACGGTGGACCCCGAGCGGCGAACGCACTTTATTATTATTTTTATTTAGTGTGTTCCGCAGTCCCTAACGAAAAACACGGGGAATTATCGGGGTATAAGCTAAACACTTCAAAAACAGAGGCCCTCCCATTAAATATCCCTCCTGATGTACTGGACCACTTAAAATTTAATTTTACATTAAGATGGAAAGCTGAGACTATTAAATATTTAGGGGTTAATATATTCTCCTCTTATGGTAATCTATATACTTCCAATTTCCCGCCTCTTCTGAACAAATTAAAGAGGTCGCTGGACAAATGGAAGCCGTTGTCGCTTCCATTAATTGGCGGGATTTCCTCTCTTAAGATGTCCCTCCTTCCCAGAATCCTCTATTATTTTGAGACCTTGCCGGTCAAGGTTCCCATGAGTGAGCTTAAGTCTCTCCAGGCAGCTATGATGAGGTTTATTTGGAGAGATGGACCTCACTGGATCTCTAAACATGTCAGGGGCTTTGTTTTGGGTATACAATAAGTGGACAGAATTAGAGAAATTATGGTTGGCGCCAGTCCATCCAAATTCGCTACTATGGCTACATAGGATGATTGTAACCCTGGAGCCCGTGCTAGGCCCCATCCATTTCACGAGGGAGATTTGGCTCTTCTGTATGAGGAAGTTTGGTCTGACCTTTCCTAATTCGCCTATGATTTTGAATGCGAGTGTGGAGAATTTTGACACTGTATGGGCTCCATGGGGTTACTTTTGGGCACAGAGAATTTACTAATTCAGTACTGGAAAGCTGGATCGTCCATTCTTCTGACACTTGCTCTCTTTCCTTCCCCTCCTCCTTACAGTGTGTGTCCTGCCTTTTTGTCCATTTAAATTAGGGTTATATGTTTGATAAATTGTTTATGTTTTATTTTGTAGTGTGGTTGGCAAGTCACTGACATTCTCCTTATTTTATCTGCTTTGTACTGTAAAAGCTTGACTTGACTCTCCTTTTTTTGTCAAAATTGTTAAACCTTTAATAAAAATTTACAGTTTAAAAAAATTACACAAAAGGAAATGGTCTGATGTAAAATTGTAAAATTTTAAGCACCCTTGGAGATTTGTGTGCTCAAATAAGTTTAACCAAGGTTTCAGACCTTAATTAGTCTGTTAATTCTTATGACTTGTTCACTATCATTGTTAGGAAAAGCCAGGTGATGCAAATTTCCCCGTTTTATAAAACCCAGCCGCCTCTAACCTTGTGCGGAAAAACAGCAGCCATGGGTTCTTCTAAGCAACTGCCTAGAACTCTAAAAATGAAAATGATGGAGCAAAGCAGGTGAAGGCTATAAGAAAATAGCAAAACATTTTTATGTTGCCTTTTAATCAGTTCGAAATGTAATTAAGAATTGACAGTTAATAGGAACCGTGGAGGTCAAGCTAAGGTCAGGAAGACCAATCTAAATTTCAGTGAGAGCTGCTCAAAGGATTGCAAGTTAGGTAAATCAGAACCCCACCTTGACTACAAAAGATCTTCAGAAAAGATTTAACAGACTCTGGAGTTTTGGTACATTGTTCTACTGTTCAGAGAAACCTGCACAGATATGGCCTTCATGGAAGAGTCATCATAAGAAAACCTCTCCTGCTTCCTCGCCATAAAATTCCGTGTCAGAAGTATGCAAAAAAAAAATCTAAACAAGCCCAATACACTTTGGAAGCAAGTCCTGTGGACTGATGAAGTTAAAATAGAACTTTTTGGCCACAAAGATCAAAGGTATGTGTGGAGAAACAGGTGCACAGAATTTCGGTAAAAGAATATCTTGCCAACCATTAAGCATGGGGGTGAATCAATCATGCTTTGGGGTTGTGTTGCTGCCAGTGGCACTGGAAACATTTCATGGGTCGAGGGAAGAGTGGATTCAATTAAATGTCAACAAATTCTTGATGCAAACATAACACCATCTGTAAAAAAAAAGCTGAAGTTGAAAAGAGGATGGCTTCTTCAAATGGATAGTGATTCTAAACACATGCCAAAATCCGCAACATACTACCTCAAAAGGCACAAGCTGAAGGTTTTACAATAGCACTCACAGTCTTCTGATCTGAACATCATTGAAAATCTGTGGCTAGACCTCAAAATAGCACTGCATGCAAGACAACTAAGGCTATGTGCACACCGTGCGGATTCTGCTGTGGAATTTTCCGCGCAGATTTTGCTAAATCTGCAGGTAAAATGACCTGCGTTTTACCTGCAGTTTTAGTGCAGATTAAGGCTATGTGCCCACGTAGCATTTTTCATGCAGAATATTCCTGAGCGGAAACGCACACCCTCTTCCCGGGAAAAAAGCATGCGTTTTATGAAGCGCTTTTGTAAGTGTTTTTGACGCTTTTGTTAAGCGTTTTAGCATGCATTTTCCTATGCGGTTTTGCAATACATTTGAATGTATGCGGAAACGCACGCGTTTCCACAAAATTAACGAACATGCTGCATTTTTTTCTGCTAAGCGTTTCCGCAGCGGAAAAAAACGCACCATTAGCACAACATGTGCTGATTCCATTTTGTTTCCATGGGATGCTTTTCTTAAGCGTTTCCGCAGCAGAAACGCGCGTCTAAAAATGATGCGGAAACGCTTAAAAAACGCAACGTGGGCACACAGCCTTAGTGCAGATTTTGTGCGGATTGCCCCTGCAGTTTTCACCTGCAGATTTCTATAATGGAGCAGGTGGAAAACTGCAGCAAAACCACACAAAAGAAGCGACATGCTGCTTCTTGAATCTCACAGAACTGGCAGAATTTTCCAAGGAAGATTGTATGAAAATCCATCAAGCAAGAATTGAAAGACTCTTGGCTGGCTACAAAAATATAAAAGATGATTTTTAAAATACAATGAAAATCTTTAACCTTAGTAAGCCTTTTAGAGATAATTTCATCTTCAACATGCCTAACTGTTCACAATAACAGTAATTTTGACCGGGGTGCCCACATTTTTACATGTCACTGTAGCTCAGTAGTTCTTGCTATATTCTGGCTCAAATCAGTTGTAGAATAGAGCTCAGCACGGTATGAAATTGTGTACTAACTCTGCCTCTGTAAAACACACCTGATGGTCGCAAACTCTTTCTGAAGGCCAGAGATTCTATGATTGACCTCCTAAGGCCTCTTTCACACTTCAGTTATTTGCATCAGTTAAAATCCGCCAAAAAGGCAGACAAACGGATCCGTTCTCAACTGATGTGAATGGATGGCACAGGATCCGTTTTTAGACGGATCCTGAAAATGAGGAAATTTAAAGGAACCGCTGGCCGGGAAGGAGAGCGAGAGAGAGAGAGAGAGAGAAGAGAGAGAGAGACTCCCCGCTGTCCATCGCTGATCGCTCAGCTCCATTTCTCGTCGGGCTCTTCTTGCTGGGCTTCCTGCTGGCGCCGACGAGCGACGCGTGGACGCGGACGGAGGACGTCAGGATCGCCGCGTCTGAAAGGTAAGTATCGTCCGCTGTATCGCTGCTGCATCGCTGTGAGATCTGCCTGTGTGGCAGCTCACTAGCGATCAATTAGCGATGCACCAGCGATCCTGACCGGGTCATATCGCTGGTTGGGATCGCTGGTGCATCGCTAAATGTGAAGGGGCCTTTACACTTCAAATTTGTTCCTTTTGGCATAAGGATTCTCCATGTAAAATATGTTGACATTAAATTTAGATTTACCACTTGCTCAAGGCATGTGAATTATTCCATGAGGACTAGTAAAAAAAAAAAAAAAGCTAAAAGTTCAAATCACCCCCTTTTGCCCCATTGAAAATGAAAGGGTTAAAAAAAAATATATACACACATTTGGTATCACCGCATTCGGAAACACCCGATCTATCAAAATATAAAATCAATTAATCTGATCGGTAAACGGCATAACATACCATGCATAACGTGGGATATGCATGACGATAAATACTAAACAATCATTTAAAACTGAAATATGAGGTGCCATTGAGCAACCAGTAAATGATAACTAATCTTAAAAAAAGAAAATTATAAAGTATCTATGACCAAAAAGGAACAAAATTAGGAGGCAAGACCTTCAAAAACTTGCGACTTAATTTTTACCATGCGTTTCCTTGGCACCCTATTGACCCAGATTCATCATTCGCATTTTTTAATGTCACTTTTCTTTTTACACTATTCGTTGCAAGTATTTGTGCACAATTCTTCAAAATGGAGCATGCGGTTCAAGAATTTTACACAGTCAAAAATCATTTTTTCTTTGTGACTCTTAGGCCTCGTTCATACGTACCGTTTTTTTTCGTGTTTCCGCGGCGGTATTTTCCGCGCGTTTTTGCCGCAAAAGCGCGAAAAATAAGCATCCCATGCATTCCTATGGGATTCCGCAATGCTGTGCTAATGCTGCGGTTTTTACCTCGGCGGAATCGCTTTGCGGTAAAAATCATGCATGCTGCTCATTAATTTTGCGTAATCGCGGTGATCCCGCATCCATAGGAATGCATTGTTCTGCTTACTTTCCGCATGTGGCTGTGCACACCATGCGAAAAGTAAGCAGAACATTTGCGGATGGTACCCACGGTCCGGAGGAGAGGAGACTGTCCTCCGGGCTTTGGGTACCATATCCCTGTAAAAAATAGAATTTAAAATAAAAAATATTGTTATTCTTACCTTCCGACTTCCCACGCAGCATTCACGCCTCTCTCGCCTCTCTCCACGCTCCCGGTCCCATTAAGCCTTTGCGAGCGATGACGTCCGTTCTCGCGGGATCGCGAAGTCTCGCGGTCATTCGCGCGATGTCATCGCGAAAGACCACGAGACGTCGCGATCTGCGAAAACGGACATCATTGCGGTAATTGTCGCAAAGGATTACTGGGACAGGGAGCGTGGAGAGAGGCGGGAAGGCTGCGCGGGATGTCGGAAGGTGAGAATAACAATATTTTTTTATTATTATTTTTTACATTCTATCTTTTAGTAAAAAGTTGGTCACACTCGTCAAGCACTATGTTTGACGAGTGTGACCAACCTGTCAATCAGTTCTCCAAGCGATGCTACAGATCGCTTGGAAAACGCTAGCAATTCTGCAAGCTAATTACGCTTGCAAAATGCTAGTTTTTCCACGGGAAAATCACGGGAATTTAAAATGCGATTTTCCCGCGGAATAGAATTCCGGAATTCTCGCGGTAATTTCCGCGAGAGTTCCGGTACGTGTGAACCCAGCCTCAGTGTACAATAAATAGAGATATATAATTTGCAAAATGTTGCAAAAATTGTTTGAAAAATTATGGCCTACTTACAATCAGTCCGAGGGGGGCTGTAGAACATTTTCGCAAAATTTTTTTGAAGAGTTCAAATGATGAATCAGGTGAAAATTTTAGGAAAGTCTAAACCTCACCAACAATAGCAGACCAAAAAAACAATGAATGCGTAAAAAAGTGACTTTAAAAATAGCTCAACTGAAAAGATGAATATGACACAAATGAAAAGCAGGACAAAAATTACACAAAACTAGACCTAAAAAAGGACATAAGAACTGATGAATCGGCACGTTTTTTCTATATGTGCCCACTTGAGGTTTTGCTGCCTTCAGTCTGTGCACATTACAACTAGGAAAACCATTGCTTGAACATGTCCAAACTTGTATGCTAATCAATTTCACAGTCTTTATATTGGCAGAGACCACTTTTTTAACATATACAGTGTTTCTAATTCATCATTGCACTATATACCAGTTGCTAATATATAGTTATTACAGGTTCAATGCCAATGTGTTCCTCTCAGAAGACCCTTATTTTGTAGTCAGTCTGTGTGCACGTCCAGTCCTTCACAATAAAAATGAGTTCTCTGTGAAACAATGGGCAGAACTTTTTATATTTTGCATGAAGTATCCATTCTATAATGTACCTGCAGTAACACATGTATATAGCTGTACTTTTGCTGGTCGAACAATGTATGCACACGAGTATTATGCTCTTGACCAAGAAATGCATAGCGCTTTTTTTCACTAAAAGAAAACTATATCCCTGGAGAAGTTATAATTTGTAAAAGCTTTAACAAATCAATAGCTGTGATCCACTTAACGCACACAATTCACTTCACCAGGAGAAGCAGTGCCTAGTAAATAAAATGTATAATGTACGAGAGAAGCCAACAAAACCTACACAGTCTGCATGAAGCAGAAATAGCCCACTCTTTTTAATGGATTCTTTGAATTTGTAAACATTACTTTCATCAACAGTATTACCGGAGGGAATGAAGTCAAAGTGGAGCAAGCAGCTGCTCGACAAAAGGCAACAGGAAATATGCCATGTACTGTTTACCGAGAAATCCTTAGCTAACTTGATCAAAAATACAGGAAAATTCTTATAGTCCAGAATCAATAACTCTAAAAGGTGCTGGATTATCTGAAATTATTATCTACTGTGAAGGAAGATGTATATAAAACACGTTTTTTAAAGTGAAAATCCCTCAATAATGTAGCCCAAAATAAAATGCTACGTTGGCGGACATAAACAAGAGTGGCCCCTATTCAAAAACAACATATGGATGGACCCTATGCAGTCCAATAGCTCACCATAATGCACAATTCCACCTTCTTTGAAGGTGGAACTAGACCCCCTTACCTTTTGGTCCCCTCTTGGTTGCATCAATGATATGTCCACTCCAGAAATGTTACCACAAAATCTATTATTGCTATGTCTTTAGTCAGAGGTAATTCCTAACTTTGCTCGGTCTTTAACATCTACAGTAGTTTTGTGAGGTGCTTGTTTGGACCTTCTTTATTGTTGAATACACATTGCCAACAACTAAAACTATATTTAGTTATGACCTGTCCATGGAATAGGTGATAATTTATAGATTGGTGGAGTCTTACCACTTGTACACCCACCAACTGGCATCACAGTACCCTTTTATTACCAGTAGTTCGAGGTTTTTCCCTAGAGGCTTCTTCCTGCTTAACTAGACTGACTGGTCTGTCCCTAGATGTAGGTATTGGAAGACCTATCAGTCAAAGGGATCAGAGCAGGTAGAAGTCACTAAGGACTAGCCTTGGACTGGTCAGTAGAGACACTAAGTCCATAGCCAGTATAATTTCTATGAAATGCCAGAGCGTTCAGTGTAAAGCACACAGGGCTGCAATAATACAGCTAGACTTTTGCTTCATGCTGTCTGTGTTTCAGAAAGCTAGAATCAGATGAAAGGTTCCCTTTTAACTTTAATCGACCAAGCGTTTTAAGCACTTGCATCTTAGAGATTTTTGCATAGATGCAAACCGTGGGAGTAAATATATCAATGCTATATAAATTGGTATTTTTACCTGCTTGATTTTTGCTAAAAATCAGATGATCTACATATAGGAGAATACATCCATGACACAAATAGAGCAAGAAAATGGAAAAGTGGGGGTATGCCAAGCATGGCAGAATGGAAGTTATCATACCTACTGGAACCCATTGTAGAATTTATTTGGATTCCACCTTAGATACAAAAAAGGACAACAGGAATCCTTTTAAAAGAATGTTCCTCTTCCCACCTACTCCATGCACTGGATTCGTTTGAAGTTAGACTTGGTGGAATGAACTATGGGAAGATGTACAGTGGGGGGAAAAAAGTATTTAGTCAGCCACCAATTGTGCAAGTTCTCCCACTTAAAAAGTATTTGGTCTTGTATGTCTTCCACTTTCTTATTATTGCTCCCACAGTTGATTTCATCACACCATGCTGCTTGCCTATTGCAGATTCAATCTTCCCAGCCTGGTGCTGGGCTACAATTTTGTTTCTGGTGTCCTTCGACAGCACTTTGGTCTTCACCATAGCGGAGTTTGGAGTGTGATTGTTTGGGGTTGTGGACAGGTGTCTTTTATACTGATAACAAGTTCAAACAGCTGCCATTACTACAGGTAATGAGTGGAGGACAGAGGAGCCTCTTAAAGAAGAAGTTACAGGTCTGTGAGAGCCAGAAATCTTGCATGTTTTTAGGTGACCAAATACTTATTTTTCACCATAATTTGAAAAATAAATCTTGCCAAATCAGACAAGATGATTTTCTGGATTTGTTTTCTCATTTTGTCTCTTATAGTTGTGGTCTACCTATGATGTCAATTACAGGCCTCTCTCATCTTTTTCAGTGGGAGAACTTGCACAATTGGTGGGTGACTAAATAACTTTTTTCCCTACTGTATTTTACATCTCTTGCTAAAAACCTTGTAATATGTACTTGTAAACTATAATGATAATAAAGAATAGTAAAAAATAAAATCTGCCCAGCCTCATTTCTTCAGAGAGCACCAGGAGGCACTGCAGGTATGACAACTGAGAGTCTTCACGATATTTCAATAACAAAGTATGGAAATTTACTGTTTAGATGTCATAAAATAGCTCCTAACAATGTGGTACCTACAATTATATGGTTTGTCACTCTCCAATTCAGCTATTTCTAATTCAAAGTCAGCTACGAAGGTCTGCATGTCAGCCCATAGGGAAAATGCATGAAATTGCCATTTCAAATTGCTCTGCTATGGAACAATTTGATAATTTAGAGCTGCTATACAGTTGTGGCCAAAAGTATTGACACCCCTGCAATTCTGTCAGATAATACTCAGTTTCTTCCTGAAAATGTTTGCAAACACAAATTTTTTGGTATTATTATCTTCATTTAATTTGTCTTAAATGAAAAAACACAAAAAGAATTGTCCTAAAGCCAAATTGGATATAGTTCCATACCAAACATAAAAAAGAGGGTGGACAAAAGTATTGGCACTGTTCGAAAAATCATGTGATGCTTCTCTAATTTGTGTAATTAACAGCACCTTACTTACTTGTGACACCTAACAGGTGTTGGCAATAACTAAGTCACACTTGCAGCCAGTTGACATGGATTAAAGTTGACTCAACCTCTATCCTGTGTCCTTGTGTGTACCACATTGAGCATGGAGAAAAGAAAGAAGACCAAAGAACTGTCTGAGGACTTGAGAAACCAAATTGTGAGGAAGCATGAGCAATCTCAAGGCTACAAGTCCATCTCCAAAGACCTGAATGTTCCTGTGTCTACCGTGCGCAGTGTCATCAAGAAGTTTAAAGCCCATGGCACTGTGGCTAACCTCCCTAGATGTGGACGGAAAAGAAAAATTGACAAGAGATTTCAACGCAAGATTGTGCGGATGTTGGATAAAGAACCTCGACTAACATCCAAACAAGTTCAAGCTGCCCTGCAGTCCGAGGGTACAACAGTGTCAACCCGTACTATCCGTCGGCGTCTGAATGAAAAGGGACTGTATGGTAGGAGACCCAGGAAGACCCCACTTCTTACCCCGAGACATAAAAAAGTCAGGCTGGAGATTGCCAAAACTTACCTAAAAAAGCCTAAAACGTTTTGGAAGAATGTTCTCTGGTCAGATGAGACAAAAGTAGAGCTTTTCGGGAAAAAGCATCCACATAGAGTTTACAGGAGAAAGAAAGAGGCATTCAAAGAAAAGAACACGGTCCCTACAGTCAAACATGGCGGAGGTTCCCTGATGTTTTGAGGTTGCTTTGCTGCCTCTGGCACTGGACTGCTTGACCGTGTGCATGGCATGAAGTCTGAAGACTACCAACAAATTTTGCAGCATAATGTAGGGCCCAGTGTGAGAAAGATGGGTCTCCCTCAGAGGTCATGGGTCTTCCAGCAGGACAATGACCCAAAACACACTTCAAAAAGCACTAGAAAATGGTTTGAGAGAAAGCACTGGAGACTTCTAAGGTGGCCAGCAATGAGTCTAGACCTGAATCCCATAGAACACCTGTGGAGAGATCTAAAAATGGCAGTTTGGAGAAGGCACCCTTCAAATATCAGGGACCTGGAGCAGTTTGCCAAAGAAGAATGGTCTAAAATTCCAGCAGAGCATTGTAAGAAACTCATTGATTGTTACCGGAAGCGGTTGGTTGCAGTTATTTTGGCTAAAGGTTATGCAACCAAGTATGAGGCTGAGGGTGCCAATACTTTTGTCTGGCCCATTTTTGGAGTTTTGTGTGAAATGATCAATGTTTTGCTTTTTGCTTCATTCTCTTTTGTGTTTTTTCATTTAAGACAAATTAAATGAAGATAATAATACCAAAGAATTTGTGTTTGCAATCATTTTCAGGAAGAAACTGAGTATTATCTGACAGAATTGGCCACAACTGTATCTGGAATAATACTAATAATCACCTACATTGCACATCTGGAGCTGAGGTTCTGAGTTACAGTACACATTGATATTTGCTATGGGATATTTATTTTTACTATTTCTTGTCCACAGTATTAGTAGTGAGCTTTCATCCAAAGCCAAACCCAACAAAGGTTAAGTGCACAAGTGTAAAAGATGGACATATTGCCTACGTTCCCTCTCGAAGAACCATGTGTATTGTTGTAAAAAGTATTTTGATGTATAATGTGAACATGCCTTATGGTGTTGTGTTCTACCAGACAGTAGTGAGAGTTAGAGTTAAGTTTCTGACTAGCCCAGAGTGGGAGGTGCTAAGCTGAAGAGACAGAGTTAGTTTCCTATCAGAAAGTGAGATAGGTCCCAGTGTGTGTAGAAAGAAGATTTAAGGTCTGGTCAGTGAGCAGTGCCACATGACGTGGGTGTCCCTAACATGAGAGGAGACCGTGATGGAAGATAGTGAGATCCCCGGTAGAAGCAAGGGGAGAAGTGACCGAAAGTCAGAGTGACAGATCGGAGATGGGGTCCAGGGGAAGGATGCCTAAAGGTAATGGACAAAAATGGGAAAAGAGTGCACGGGGCGGAAGTTATAAGGCATCTGTGACAGAGAAGTTAAGTACCGGCCATACTGGCAACATAGTTCCCTTGATGTGAAAGAAGACATGGAAGCATGGCTGAGTAAAGGACTCTTGCTAACCAGACTGTCAAGATAGGAATGGGCAAGATAGAGGACCAGTGAGTAAAGAGAAAGGAATTGAAACTATGTACGGAAAATGCTACCCATTGTGAAGAAAATGTTCATCAAGATATGTACCCACTATCTACTGCATCTAATCTCTGCCAAATTAGTGTTCAATAAAGAATTTATTTTTGACTGGTCATCTCCCTCACTGAACTGCAAAACTAGTCCTGGCCAACCAAAGTCATCCGTTACATGCAGCTTGAAAGTGGGTAGTGCCCTCATAGTACAAGTCCACACACCTAGCCAGGACGCCCACTTTCATGTAACATGCTGGGGCATCAGAGATGAGTACCACACCACACCCACGGCAACCGCCCAGCGTGACATTACACATGGTGTAGTTGGCAGGATTGAGTCTTGCTGCCGGAAGAGCTTGATTGACAGCTCAGTTGTCCAGTCTGGTGCTGGGGCATGCTGAGCTGTCCATGCATTGATTGATAGCTCAATTGCCCAGTCTGATGCAGTGGTTTGCTGAGCTGTCTGTGCATTGACTGACGGCTGTCTGTGTTTTAATTGACAGCTTGCCTGTCCAATCTGAGACTGAGAGGTGCTGAGCTCTCATCATGTGCTCCTGATTCCTTTGATTGCTCAACTAATTAATTGAACTGGCAGTCCCAGATAGCTGTCAGCTATAGCTTCAGCTACTGTAAGTGTCGTTGGTTTACTCTGTGCCTTGTATTTTTCTTGTTGCATGGCTTCCTGACCTTGGACCTGGTTCTGACCATCTGTCTATTTAGCCCCTTTACTCTGATCTGCTATCCAGCTGGTGTTTTGACCTCGGATTGTTAGCTGACTAAGGGCCCCATCACACATAGCGACGCACCAGCGATCCCGACAACGATATGACCTTGTCAGGATCGCTGGTGTGTCGCTACATGATCGCTGGTGAGCTGCGAAACAGGCAGCTTCACCAGCGATCAGCACCAGCGACACGCGGGTAACAAGCGGCGCATGTCGCTTAGTTACCCACTGTGTACCTTAGCTACCAGCACGCTGGTGCAGGGAGCTGGTACCAAGGTACACATCGGGTTTCTAAGCGCCGCGCGGCACTTAGAAACCCGATGTGTACCTTGGTTACCAGCTCCCTGCACCAGCGTGCTGGTAACTAAGGTACACATCGGGTTTCTAAGCGCAGCGCGCCGCTTAAAAACCCGATGTGTACCTTAGTTACCAGCACCAGCTCGCTAATCGCTGGTCTCCTGCAGCGATGCGTGCTGGCCAGTGGGAGACCAGCGATCAAAAAAATGTCCTGGCCATTCCAGAACAATCAGCGATACCCGGCAGGGGGGCCGGTCACTGGTAAGTGTCACACACAGCGATCTCACTGGTGAGATCGCTGTTGCGTCACAAAACTTGTGACTCCGCTAGCGAGATCGCTATGTGTGATGAGGGTTTAAGACTTTGTCTCTTCCCTCTGTTTATGATGTACCCTTCCTTAGTATTCACCTCGGCGTCCTTGACTATCCCTGCTTACAACTTGTCCATGAGAAGTGACTAAGCATCACAGTGTGACTTAGAAAAACAGGTGAATGAGATAGAGAGACGGATGGGGAGCCAAGGAGATCCCCATCCAGCAAAAGGTGGAGCCGTGATAAAGGATGCCGAGTGGCGAGAGAACCAACATTTGTTGGTTCGAAGTCAAGGAGAATGAATGAAGACAAAACACCTGCCTCGAAGATTGCTTGACCTCAAAATGGGTACGCAGGTCATGTATCTGAAGACAGATGATCGCCACGGGTGGTACGTGGTCTGTGTGGTTCATGAGGGGTTTTCCCGAGTGATTTTGGAGAGTGGAGAGAGGACCATGGAGGTTAGCCAGCCTGAAGGTCCACTAGTGGAGTATTGAAGAATACCCTCACAGGTATATAGGTCAGTGGTCATCCAGGTCATGGCGGGGCATTTGCATATATCCACATGTCAGAGGCTCTGTTGGCAATTGTGCCATTTCTGGATGCAGCACTGCCTCTAAGAGAAGGCAGTGCAGGGGAAAGAGAAGGATTGTCCCCAATTTCCACAGGAAAGAAGGCAGTAGGGACCTCCCCAGATAAGTAGGTGATGCTTATGGAGTTAGACACTGGAGAAGGCCGTATTGTGCCTGTTATTCCTTCATGTTTGGAGCAGTTCCAAGTTCCTTAAGGCCAAAATTCTAGCGGGTCTAGAACCAGATGGATCCAGGACCAGTGTCGGACTGGGGTGCTAAGGGCCCACCAGTAGCATTGACATTGAGGGGGCCCACTTTTCACTTGCATACAAATATTACACTTCCCTCGTTCACAAATTTTCCTATATCTCTATATAATAATAAACTGGGTAGTTTGGTTAATGAATGATGAATTGCTACTTTTTCTGTACAGAGTGAATCAATTGAATTATACCAAGTACTGCCCATATAGTGGGGTTGGGGGCCCAAATCTGCACAAGGGCCCACCGGGGGGGATTCCCCTGTCACCCTATGGGCCAGTTCGAGCCTGTCCAGGACTCCCCCACTTTAATGGCCATGGATGACCGAAGTTGTTTTATGCACTCCAATTTTGTTGTGCTTTTTGCGCAGTACCCTGAGGGACTAAGAGACGTTGCCGCCGCTGGAGGGTCCTAAATAATAACATAGTAACATAGTTAGTAAGGCCGAAAAAAGACAATAGTCCATCCAGTTCAGCCTATAAAATTCTGTCAGAATAAATCCCCAGATCTACGTCCTTCTAAAGAACCTAACAATAACTGTAAGATACAATATTGTTACGCTCCAGGAAGACATCCAGGCCTCTCTTGAACCCTTCGACTGAGTTCGCCATCACCACCTCCTCAGGCAGGGTAATCCAGATTCTCACTGCCCTAACTGTAAAGAATCCTCTTCTATGTTGGTGGAAAAACCTTTTCTCCTCCAGACACAGAGAATGCCTCCTTGTGACTGTCACCTTCCTTGGTATAAACAGATCCTCGGAGAGATATTTGTATTGTCCCCTTATATACTTATACATGGTTATTAGATCGCCCCTCAGTTGTCTTTTTTCTAGACTAAATAATCCTAATTTTGCTAATCCCTCTGGGTGTTGTAGTTCCCCCATCCCCTTTATTAATTTTGTTGCCCTCCTTTGTACCAGCTCTAGTTCTATTATATCCTTCCTGAGCACCGGTGCCCAAAACTGTACACAGTACTCCATGTGCGGTCTAACCAGAGATTTGTACAGAGGCAGTATAATGCTCTCATCATGTGTATCCAGACCTCTTTTAATGCACCCCATAATCCTGTTTGCCTTGGCAGCCGCTGCCTGGCACTGGCTGCTCCAGGTAAGTTTATCATTAACTAGGATCCCCAAGTCCTTCTCCATGTCAGATTTACCCAGTAGTTTACCATTCAGTGTGTAATGGTGATATTGATTCCTTCTTCCCATGTGTATAACCTTACATTTATCATTGTTAAACTGCATCTGCCACCTTTCGGCCCAAGTTCCCAACTTATCCAGATCCATCTGTAGCAGAATACTATCTTCTCTTGTATTGACTGCTTTACATAGTTTTGTATCATCTGCAAATATCGATATTTTACTGTGCAAACCTACCAGATCGTTAATAAATATGTTGAAGAGAATAGGTCCCAACACCGACCCCTGCGGTACCCCACTGGTCACAGCGACCCAGTTAGAGAATATACCATTTATAACCACCCTCTGCTTTCTATCACTAAGCCAGTTACTTACCCATTTACACACACATTTTCCCCCAGACCCAGCATTCTCATTTTGTGTACCAACCTCTTGTGTGGCACGGTATCAAGCGCTTTGGAAAAATCAAGATATACCACATCCAATGACTCACTTTGGTCCAGTCTATAGCTTACCTCTTCAGAAAAACTGATTAGATTGGTTTGACAGGAGCGATTCCTCATAAACCCATGCTGATATGGCGTTAAACAGTTATTCTCATTGAGAAAATCCAGAATAACATCCCTCAGAAACCCTTCAAATATTTTACCAACAATAGAGGTTAGACTTACTGGCCTATAATTTCCAGGTTCACTTTTAGAGCCTTTTTTGAATATTGGTACCACATTTGCTATGCGCCAGTCCTGTGGAACATACCCCGTAGCTATAGAGTCTCTAAATATAAGAAATAATGGTTTGTCTATTACATTACTTAGTTCTCTTAGTACTCGTGGGTGTATGCCATCCGGACCCGGAGATTTATCTATTTTAATCTTATTTAGCCGGATTTGCACCTCTTCATGGGTTAGATTGGTGACCCTTAATATAGGGTTTTCTTTGTCTTTCGGCATTTCACCTAGCATTTCATTTTCCACCGTGAATACCGTGGAGAAGAAGGTGTTTAATATATTAGCTTTTTCCTCATCATCTACAACCATACTTTCCTCACAATTTTTGAATGGGCCTTTTACTATTGATATAGTTGAAGAACAGCTTGGGACTAGTTTTACTCTCCTTAGCAATGTGCTTCTCTGTTTCCTTTTTGGCAGCTTTAATTATTTTTTTAGATAAAGAATTTTTCTCCTTATAGTTTTTTAGAGCTTCAACGGTGCCATCCTGCTTTAGTTTAAATGCTTTCTTTTTACTGTTAATTGCCCCTCTTAGGCTGGTTTTTGCGCTGTGTTTTAGCGCAAAAAAAGCACGCGTTTTTCCCCCATACTTGGTGCGCATAGGTGCGCATACACATGCGTTTGTACGCGTTTGTATGCGCATGCATTTTTTTGTAGTGTGCGCTCAGGCGCACAAAATGCATCCTGTTGCATTTTTTGTGCGTCCGACTTGCCCCCAAAAAACGCATGCAATGCGTTTTTTTACAGCAAAACACCCATTATAGTCTATGGGTGCGCATACGTACGCATTGTAATGCGCATGTATGCGCAAAAAAAGCATGCATTTTTAAAAAAACGCACCAAAACCCGCAAAAAAAGCACACAAACGCATGATGCGTTTTTTTCATGCGTTTGTGTGCGCAAAAGACGCGCTGCAAAAAAACGCAAGTGTGAAAGTAGCCTTACTTCTTTGTTTAGCCACATTGGGTTTTTCCTGTCCTTTTATTCCCACAAGGTAGTCCTGAGTCAAGGACTGAATCTAATCTAGGATGGACGTCACTAAGGAACTGTGTGTGCCTGTGTGGAATAAAAGGACTGTATCCCCGTCCTAAAGACTGATGAGGGGGCAATGGACTGTGCCCTAAATGAAAATGGCTACAATTAAAGAGTGCAATATCGTGTTCGCTTGAGGTCCTTTGTTTGGAGGTGCCAAATTGACCAGAGAGACTGGTGCCGGGTTGGTAAAAAAACTAAAGAGGACATAGATGGTCGTGGTTCCAGGGTGCAGGCACAGTGGGAACAGGTTCAGTGTGTCTCTCAAGAAAAATAAAAAAGGACTTCCTCTGGTCTGGTCTAACTTATGTGCAAGAGAGTGTATTTGGGTTTTCTAGAAAAACAAAAGAAGCTCATATGGTTTAATATGTTATTTGTGTTACCACTCCTCCTCTCGGTGAGTGATTGCTATGCTGTCTTATGGAAATTGTGTCATGCTGAGTTGTCACTGCTTTGATTGACAGTTCAGCTGTCTAATCTTGTGATGAGCATGCTGAGCTGTTGATGCATGAGGTAAATGATGATAAGACACAATTGCCAACAAATGATGTTGTTAAGACAGGATTCGGATGTGGAAGGCGAAGTGATGGACGATGTCCAATCTGTGACTGATAGGTGCGGGACTTTCTCCAGGTTATTGCCCAAGCTATTTAACTGAGCTGTCTCCCCCTAATCTCTGAGCGGTAGGAAAGATCAGCACAAAAATAGGGTCTTATCCGACAGATACGACAGGCGGTAAAATCAGATTACACTCACCTTCTAGACATATTCAAAAAGCATGTCAAATTGAATTTCAGCTGAGGCAGATCCACGGGTCAGTAATTGACCATAAAGGTACTGTCACACTTAGCGATGTACCAGCGATCCCGACCAGCGATATGACGCGGTCAGGATCGCTGGTACATCGCTAAGTGGTCGCTAGTGAGCTGCCACACAGGCAGATCTCACCAGCGATATAGCTGGGGACGGGGATCGCTACTTACCTGTCACACCAGGCGATCCTGCGTCCTCCCGCCCGGCTCCACGCGTCGCTCGTCCTCACAGCAGGAAGCGCCACAGGAAGCTGACGACGAGAAACAGTCCTAGACGTTCTCGCGCGATCAGCGATAACCAGCGGGGGAGCCGGTCGCTGGTAAGTATCAGACACAGAGATATCGCTAGCAATATCGCTATAACGTCACTAGTTATAGCGATATTGCTAGCGATATCTCTTAGTGTGACATGCCCTTAAGACATCAAAGTATACTTGTGGTCTTTCCTGATGAAGAAGTCATTTGTAAACGCATAGAATAAACCACCGTTTTGTTTTATATCCTGGGATATACGTCTCATTAGCTGTCGGCAAGTGCAGAAACCATCCACAAACTTTTCCTTCCATCTTCTGATGCCCCTAATCTCTGACAGACGTAAGTTTGTGCTTCCTGGTGAGTGTTTGCCTAATTCTGTTATTCTGAGTTCTGATCTTCTGACCCTTCTGACCCTTTGGCCTGTGTTCTGACTATCTCTTCATCTCGTCCTTTTTCTTTGACCTGCTATCTCCTGGTATTTTGATCCTTGGACCGTGACCTGACTTACACCTTTGTTTTTTCTATTGGTTATCTACGTGCTCTCTTGGTAATAAGTCCAGAACGTATGACTTCTGTGCCTCAAAGTCTATCCGTGAGTGGTGACTATTGTCACAATGTGTGGGAGAGTGTCTTGGTGTTTTCTGGGTTCTGCATGGCTAAGGATGGCCATCCTTAAAGGACAGAAAAATGTAATGAGATAGACGTATTGCCTAGGTTCCCCCTTGAAGAATATGTGTATTGTTGCATAAGTATTTTGATGTGTAATGGTGTTGTGCATTATAGTGTTGTGTTCTGCTCGACAGTAGGGAGAGTTAGTTAAGTTTGGCACTAGCCCAGAGAGGGAAGGGCTAAGCTAAAGGGACAGTGATAGTATTATATTACTAAAAGAATAATAGGAAACTAATAGACTTTAGTCTAAGCTGCTGTGACAATCCACCAGCACCCCATTATTGCAATGCAGGTTTGTCAATCTGGTCAGAGAGGACATTTCCCTGGTGGCACACTGGGTGAACTTTATGGAAGCTGAGACCCAGTCAGACCATGGGATGGAACACATGCTACCAATAATAGAAAATACCATGTGCACAACTGAAGGGGTGCCGAGGTAGGTTCCCAAACAATGTATATAGCAAATGAAAACCTGGCACTCAACTTAGTGCTGTGAAGATAATTTATTGTAGTACCAAATCAAACGTTTTGGTCAATTAGACCTTCATCAGTTACTACAAAGTAAAAGTGAGGAAATAATAATCAAATAAAAACAAAAAAAAAAAAATAACAGCTGTGAAGAGGATAAATAATCAAAGTAAGGTATATACAAGCAATAAAGGATATGGTCATATTAATGCTGCAACACAAAGAAAGTATATATCTAATATATGCAGCTGTGGCCAAAAGTATTGACACCCCTGCAATTCTGTCAGATAATACTCAGTTTCTTCCTGAAAATGATTGCAAACACAAATTCTTTGGTATTATTATTATCTTCATTTAATTTGTCTTAAATTAAAAAACACAAAAATAATTGTCCTAAAGCCAAATTGGATATAATTCCACACCAAACATAAAATAGAGGGTGGACAAAAGTATTGGCACTGTTCGAAAAATCATGTGATGCTTCTCTAATTTGTGTAATTAACAGCACCTGTAACTTACCTGTGGCACCTAACAGGTGTTGGCAATAACTAAATCACACTTGCAGCCAGTTGACATGGATTAAAGATGACTCAACCTCTGTCCCTGTGTCCTTGTGTGTACCACATTGAGCATGGAGAAAAGAAAGAAGACCAAAGAACTGTCTGAGGACTTGAGAAACCAAATTGTGAGGAAGCATGAGCAATCTCAAGGCTACAATTCCATCTCCAAAGACCAGAAAGTTCCTGTGTCTACCGTGCGCAGTGTCATCAAGAAGTTTAAAGCCCATGGCACTGTGGCTAACCTCCCTAGATGTAGACGGAAAAGAAAAATTGACAAGAGATTTCAACGCAAGATTGTGTGGATTTTGGATAAAGAACCTCGACTAACATCCAAACAAGTTCAAGCTGCCCTGCAGTCCGAGGGTACAACAGTGTTAACACGTACTGTCCATTGGCGTCTGAATGAAAAGGGACTGTATGGTAGGAGACCCAGGAAGACCCCACTTCTTACCCCGAGACATAAAAAAGCCAAGCCGGAGTTTGCCAAAACTTACCTGAAAAAGCCTAAAATGTTTTGGAAGAATGTTCTCTGGTCAGATGAGACAAAAGTAGAGCTTTTTGGGAAAAGGCATCCACATAGAGTTTACAGGAGAAAGAAAGAGGCATTCAAAGAAAAGAACACGGTCCCTACAGTCAAACATGGCGGAGGTTCCCTGATATTTTGGGGTTGCTTTGCTGCCTCTGGCACTGGACTGCTTGACCGTGTGCATGGCATTATGAAGTCTGAAGACTACCAACAAATTTTGCAGCATAATGTAGGGCCCAGTGTGAGAAAGATGGGTCTCCCTCAGAGGTCATGGGTCTTCCAGCAGGACAATGACCCAAAACACACTTCAAAAAGCGCTAGAAAATGGTTTGAGAGAAAGCACTGGAGACTTCTAAGGTGGCCAGCAATGAGTCTAGACCTGAATCCCATAGAACACCTGTGGAGAGATCTAAAAATGGCAGTTTGGAGAAGGCACCCTTCAAATATCAGGGACCTGGAGCAGTTTGCCAAAGAAGAATGGTCTAAAATTCCAGCAGAGCATTGTAAGAAACTCATTGATGGTTACCGGAACTGGTTGGTCGCAGTTATTTTGGCTAAAGGTTGTGCAACCAAGTATTAGGCTGAGGGTGCCAATAATTTTGTCTGAAATGATCAATGTTTTGCTTTTTGCTTCATTCTCCTTTGTGTTTTTTCATTTAAGACAAATTAAATGAAGATAATAATAACAAATTTGCAATCATTTTCAGGAAGAAACTGAGTATTATCTGACAGAATTGCAGGGGTGTCAATACTTTTGGCCACAACTGTAAAGCTCAGTGTGTGTGTGCATGTCCGGGATTGGCATCTGCACTGTTGCAGCTACAGCCACAAAATTTGGCACAGTCACACGTCTGGATCCCGAGAGCGTCATAGGCTATGTTGTGAGGCAAAATTTTAACCCCACGCGTTCCAATTCACCAAACAATTTTGCCCCTATGTACATAATGGGGAAAAAGTGTATGTACTGTATGTATGTATGTGTGTATGTCCGGGATTGACATCTGCACCGTCGCAGCTACAGCCACAAAATTTTGCACAGTCACACATCTGGACTCCGAGAGCATCATAGGCTATGTTGTGAGGCAAATTTTAACCCCGTGTGTTCCAATTCACCAAACAATTTTGCCTATTCTTATCATTTCTGTCATGATCCAGCGTGGATCTAACAGATTAAATGGATAAGTGAACTTTTTTCCTTTGGCTAGGTGCCAAAGTGATGTGATTGCCCCCGGTGGCTATTAGAATTATTACACATGGTGTCGTTCATTCTAAGTTGCCCCGGTGGTGGTGAGTGGTAGTGCACTTTAGTTTCTTTGGTTTAGTGCACGTAATTATAAATCAGGTGTGAGGCTCTATAAAAGAGAGAGCCAATCACTGTTGGTGAAATTGTGTTCGTCATTTGGGAAGCAAGCCTGGGTGAGGAAGGAGCTGAACATGAGTCCTGCGCAGCCCAGCCAGAGGGGACGATTGGCAGCTATGTGGTCTGCAAGAAGGGCTGGCATGGCGTGGTGGAGTCACAGTTTATGGTGACGGCAGGAAGTGCTTGCATGGCTTGGTGGAGTGGCGACTATGGAGAGAGTTGCACTCAGCATGCGGGACTTGGTTGCTGAGAGCTGGACGCAAGCATGCTTGACTTTTTGGGCAGGAGCTGAACTCATCTTTGGGACTCTGTTACTGGACTTCTGCAATTGGTGGTGGACTCTGCTCCAAGGCTGCACTATGGTAAAGGATCCAGTTATGGTAATGGATCCGGGTGGAGGAGAAGATGCACACAGGTGGTGGGCTCTGTTGCTAGGAGCGTACGCAACAGAGCAAAGCGAAGTGGTGTTTCCCCTGTATTGTCATTTTCCCTCATGTGTGTTTAGTGCAGTGGTGGGATTAGTTTCCGCACCGACCAATTCCCTAGTGAGGGTTTAGGTTCAGGGCGAGCTAGTGTTTTTAGGTTCCTGTTCGTCGCCCGGTGCGGAACCGGCATAGGGAACGTTAGGAGTGCAGGGACACTGGCTCAGGGGAGTTCAGGAGGTCTCCACTTACCTATTCCCTATTGCAGGGCCCACCATTGTTAATGTTACCCTGGTTCCCCTTTATTATTTAAATTCGCCTTACTGGAGGCGGGGTTTCCAGATTACTTTATATATACGTGTAATATCTAAATTCGCCATTTGGAGGCAGTGTATCCAGCTGCACGTCCTATTATTTAAATTTGCCCAACTGGAGGCGATGTATCCAGGGTCACGTGTGTCATATGGGTTCGCCTTGCGGTACTCACTGTCAGTATCACACAGGAGAGGATTAGACACATGGCTCAGCAGTCAGTATCACACAGGATAGGATTTGATACACAGCTCAGCAGTCAGTATCACACAGGATAGGATTAGATACACAGCTCAGCAGTCAGTATCACACAGGATAGGATTAGATACACGGCTCAGCAGTCAGTATCACACAGGATAGGATTAGATACATGGCTGAGCAGTCAGTAACACACATGATAGGATTAGGTACACGGCTCAGCAGTCGGTATCACACAGGCTAGGGTTAGATATACAGCTCAGCAGACGGTATCACACAGGATAGGATTAGATACACTGCTCAGCAGTCAGTTTCACACAGGATAGGATTAGATACACAGCTCAGCAGTCAGTATCACACAGGAAAGTATTAGATACATAGCTCAGCAGTCAGTATCACACAGGAGAGGATTAGACACACGGCTCAGCAGTCGGTATTGTAGTGTCGTGATGTCGGCGATAAAGAATTCAGAGACGTACACTGATGTGCTGGTGCTTGGCTGCTAGGCCGTGCTTTTTTTTTATTCCTTACTTCCTCCTTCCTCTCCAAGTCCCTGCCCCCGACTCCTCCTCTCCCCTACATCACTGTTACTAGGCAAAGAATGCAAACAAGGGCAACAGCCCACAAACAACAGGAGATGTGACAACATCACACCTCTTCTTTTCTCACGACAAAAAAAACTGAAACATTTGAAGAATATTGTCGTTCAAACATTAAGTCTCACTGCAGAACATAGTCTGTAAGGTGGGCAGGTGGTCTGCGATAGGTCCTAGTCGGATAGCGGTGAGACAGCCCATCACCAGATAAGCCCTGAGTATCCCCGGAGACATCCCCTGTTAGGCTTACGGCATCTCCAGTCTCTGGCAGGAAGTCGTCGCTCTCCGCTTCCTCAATAGGCGTGGTTTTTGGGACGTGGCCCCGGAGTTTTTTAAAGTGGGACACATTTCGTGTGACCTGACGACTTTGATTCCGGGCAGTAACCATGGTGCCCTTAATGCCTATAACTTGAAAGGGTTCCGGATGGAACGGTGACGCAAACTTGCTAGTCGCTTTTAACCTTTGTGCCAGGACCCAATCGCCCACCTGTATGGCCGGCTGTCTGCCTCGATGGTTGCGCTTATCTGCATACCGTTTCATCTTTTCCTTTGATATGGAGTCATTAATAGAAATCGGGGTCTGGACGGAGATTGCTGGAATGCTTGGAAGTTTGACCCGTAAGGGCCTGTTGAACAGTGCCGTTGCAGGGGGTATTCCCGTTGTAGAGTGGGGTGTAGCCCTGTACTGTCTGAGGAATGCGTTCAACTCTTGCTGTAAGTCCTTGTGCTCCATGGTAGCAATCCTTAGGGTCTTGTTGAGCGATTGCATGAGTCGTTCGACTTCACCATTGGCCTGAGGCCAGCAAGGAGTTATTTTCCGGTGTGTGAAACCCAGGTAGGTTGCGAAGGACTGAAAGTCTGTGCTATTAAAAGGCGGTCCATTGTCAGATTTCACGATCTCAGGTATGCCATATGCCGAGAAGATCTTGTCTAATTTTGGTAAAACAGCCTTGGCCGAGGTTGTAGAAACATGTTCGATGACTGGAAACCTTGAAAAGTTATCCATGATCACCAGCAGGTAGGAGCTATCTGGTAGACTGCAGAAATCGATGCTAACAGCTATCCATGGGCCGGCTGGCAGGGGTGTCATTTGTAATGGTGCACGTCTATGGGCAACTGTAGTGGCTTGGCACAGTATGCATGTTTCAACGAGTGCCTCCACCTTTTTGTCAAGTCCGGGAAACCACACTTTCTCCCGCAGTAGCTGCTTCGTTTTCACGACCCCTTGATGAGCTTCATGCGCCAGATCCAGTACCCTGCTCTGAAGTTTCTGAGGTATCACCAGGCGATTATCTCTTAAGAGCATATTTGAGTCTGATACTGATAGTGAAAGTCTCGCGTTAAAGAAAACCTCCAGGTACCCAGCTTGATCAGTAGGGTGAAGGCGGGCCTCAGCGAGAAAACTGCTCCAGTTCTTAGACCGAACCATCTCTATCACAAATTGAAGTTGGTGATCGGCATCCAGCGCTTGCTTAATTTCCTGTATGGTCATAGCTTTCAGTACCGAATGGGCGACGACAAAGTTGACATGCTCCTCCGCCAGAATCGTCACGGGGATGTCGTCTGTGGTGGGCTGTGGTGCTGGGTGTCTCGAGAAATAGTCCAGCTCCCGCCTCTTATCTGAACTGGAGATGATAGTTCTGTAAGCGGAGCAACCAGCGTTCAAGACGCAGGGGAGGCTTTGAAGAGGGCTTATTGAAAATTGGAACGAGTGGCCTGTGGTCAGTTATCACTGTGAATTGATGTCCAAAAAGGTATAAATGGAAATGAAGGCACCCCCACACAACTGCCAGGGCTTCTCTCTCAGTTTGTGAATATCGCTGCTCTGTATCCGTTAGTGTCTTGCTGGCATATGAGATTGTGGATATGTCGCCTGCGCTAGACACTTGTGTGAGAATTGCCCCTAGGCCTACTGGACTAGCATCCACCAGTAGCTGTGTGGGTTTTGACGGGTCAAAATAGGCCATGACAGTGTCGCTGGTTAGGTTGGTTTTCAATGCGTCAAAAGCTGCTTGCTGCTCAGTGCCCCATGTCCACGGAGAGTCTTTCTTTGTGAGCTTTCGCAGAGGTTCAGAAATAGTGGCTAGGTCAGGTATAAATCGCCCACAGTATGTGACCAGTCCTAGGAAGCTGCGAACATCTGACACATTTTGCGGTGGGCTAGCCGATTTTATGGCAGCCACTTTCTGTGGGTCAGCTGAAACTCCTTGTTCAGAAAATATGTATCCAAAAAAAGTTAATGATTTTTGGTTAAATTCACATTTTGACAGATTGACAGTGAGATTGCAGGCTTGGAGTCTTTGAAATACTTGTTCAAGGCGATTGTCATGTTCCTCTTGGGTTGTGCCATAAATGAGAATGTCATCACTGACGTTGAGGACTCCTGCAATGCCAGACAGAACCTGGCTGACGATATTCTGAAAAATTTCTGCGGCCAATGAGATGCCAAAGTTCAATCTCTTAAATCTGCGCAGGCCCACATGCGTGCTAAAAGTTGTAATGTACCTGGAGTCTGGATGCAATTCAAGTTGATGATAGCCTGAGTTTAGGTCAATTTTTGAAAATACCTTCGCACCATTCAGGTCTGCGAGAATGTCATCAATAGTGGGCGTGATGTGCCTTTCTCTTTGGATCGCCCGATTGGCGTGGCACATATCCACACATAGTCGGATTTTACCTGGCTGCTTCGGTTTAGGTGCAACAACGATTGGGGAAACCCAGGGGGTCGGGCCTTCAACGCGTTCGACGACATCGGACGCCTCCAGGTCTTGCAGTTCTTGCTCCACAAGCTTGCGGACATGAAATGGAATGCGCCTGTGGGGCTGAATAGAGGGCTGTACTGACCGATCTATATGCAATTTTATTTGAACATCCTTTAGCTTACCTAGGCCTTTAAAGAGATTTGGGTACTTCTGCATAATGTGGTGGGCCGAAGGACCTGTAATGCTGTTGACAAGGTTCACAAGGCCCAGAGATATTGCACTGGTACAGCTGAGAAGTGTGTCCGCAGAGCATTCTACCACATAGAAGGTGTCAGTGATGGACTTTCCTTCAGCTGCTACTTCTGACTGAAATTTTCCGCACAGGGGCAGTGCAGCTGCTGAGCCATAAGGAAAAATCTTTATATTAGTACTTTGTAGAGTAGGTTTGTTTAGGAGCTGGTTGTAGACTGTATGACTGATGACGTTGACTGATGCCCCCGTGTCCACCAGGGCTTCTACTGGATTGCCATTTACTAGGATTACTCGTTTTGGATTAGTAACTGCGTGCACAGTATTAGATCCCTCTTCCGTCACGGAGAATAAATAGGTGCTGTGGGACTCGTCATTAAACTGCAGTGTTTGGATCTTCGGTGACCTAGGTTGTGCGGTGGTATGAGGAGATTGTGGCTTGGATCTACACACCTTTGCAAAATGATTTTGCTTTCCGCAATTATGACAAGTTCCTCCCTTTGCTGGGCAGACATTCTGGTGAGGATACGATCCACCGCAGTTGTAACATGTGGCTGCCTGCGTGTGAGGCACATTTGGTTTCTGTGTAAGCTTTGCTATAGAAGATGTCGCGTCTGGCTCATGCTCGATGTTCTCTATCAGTTTAGCTTGTTTGTCTGCAGCATCATTTATACGCGCTGTATCTAGCAACTTCGCTAACGTCATGGTGGGGTCTCTGAGTGCTTGTCTCCTTAACTTGGAGGACATACATCCTTGTACGATCTGCATTTGGATTTCTTTGTCTACCTCCGCAAATTCACAGTGCGCTGCAAGGTGTCGTAGCCGGACATGATACTCAGCCATGCTTTCTGTTGGCGACTGCTTTGACTGCCTGAACTTAAAAATTTCAAATGCCGGATTTCTGTAAGGGGAGAAGTGCTTGCTTAACGCAGCTTTGCTGAGCTCATAGTCCTTGTCCTCCCCTGTATTCGGCAGAGTAGTGAATATATCGTAAACCTGCTCCCCTGCGTAGTGTAATAGCATGGCTTTTTTCCGGGTATCATCAGAGACATTCATGGCTTGCAGAAATATCTCGAATCGCTTTAGCCATTTATCCCAAGATACTGCCAGGTTTGCTTGGGACTGATGCACATCAAAAGCGGGAAATGCGGGTAGACAAGCCATAGTGAGTGTTGAGAGCCTTGTAGACTGTTCGTGGGACTGAAATACCTGTGGCTGATAAATGAACGCTTCCTCGTCGCCAGTTGTAGTGTCGTGATGTCGGCGATAAAGAATTCAGAGACGTACACTGATGTGCTGGTGCTTGGCTGCTAGGCCGTGCTTTTTTTTTATTCCTTACTTCCTCCTTCCTCTCCAAGTCCCTGCCCCCGACTCCTCCTCTCCCCTACATCACTGTTACTAGGCAAAGAATGCAAACAAGGGCAACAGCCCACAAACAACAGGAGATGTGACAACATCACAGGTATCACAAAGGATAGCATTAGATACACAGCTGAGCAGTCAGTAACACATGATAGGATTAGATACACAGCTCAGCAGAAAGTATCACACAGGAGAGGATTAGGTACACAGCTCAGCAAACATTATCACACAGGATAGGGTTAGATACACAGATACACATGTTGTTTATCAAAAGGCTCTTGAATGAGTTGAAAATAAAATACTATCAATACTTGGGTAATCGTTTAGTTAATTTGTGTTGCAAATCTGTAGTGTTGAATATATGATGTGAAATGTTTTTATGTGCAATATAATCATTATAATTTGTTATAACTAACCACAGTTGGTTACTATGCCCAGGCAACGCCGGGCTCTTCAGCTAGTATATATATATACATATATACAACGCATATAAAGAGACCACAGGTATAGCACAATAGTTGAATAGGAGTCAGAAAAGAAGAGGAAACATGCAGTGCTAAAGGTAGTTTTATTAGGTAGTTTTTGGATTAATGGAGGGCGCTTTAGTAATGTCCCATGTCAGATAGCCTTAAAGGAAAAATAGGTGCAATTACTTATAGGTACTGTACATATAGGGGGTAGTCTGAATAAGATACATACCAGTATTAGTAAGATGCTCAAAGGCAAAATGTATAAGGTATAAGGCTCTATCTGAAACATAAATTATGCCATATAAGGAGATGTAAAGCTGTATATGATGCTGGAGCTGCTGGGGTCTAATATGAAAGAGGCATTACCTTAATGGATAGCGGGGAGAAAGTGCGAGCCTGGTCCTCCGGGACACGGTATCCACCGTTTATCAGAGGAGGCTGAAGCGCGCGTAGCTAAGTGAAGGGTGGGCGAGACTGCGGCTGTGACTAGCACGGGGATAGGGCCAATGGGGGAGAGTCTGGTGATGACATCAGCAGAAGCAAGATGACCATGCGTTCCATCCTGATTAGATATGCGTTCCACTCATAGAGACATGTTGAATGAGGGGAACAAAGGGGGATGTGTGAGGAGTACTGTGTACTGCTGTGATGGAGATAGTGAGCGGTTCATATGGAGATGATATGGGAGACAATATAACACTGTAAAAAAGAAAGCAGAAAGGATACCTAGAGGGATGGAAATAAATCCAGGTTGATAGTAGTGGAGTCCATAGAGGAGGTAAACCAGAATAAGATGAATGAACTCCATAGATAATCGTGAATGTTGATCATATCAGTATAAATGACTCTAAAGCCCCTATCACACACAGCAATCTCGCTAGCAAGATCGCTGCTGTGTCACAAGTTTTGTGACGCAACAGCGATCTCACCAGCGAGATTGCTGTGTGTGACACCTATCAGCGACCGGCCCCCCTGCCGGGTATCGCTGATCGTGCTCGAATTGCCGGGACATTTTTCTGATCGTTGGTCTCCCGCTGGTCAGCACGCATCGTTGCGTGTGGCAGGCAGGAGACCAGCGATCAGCAAGCTGGAGCTGGTAACCAAGGTAAACATCGGGTTTCTAAGCACCGCGCAGCGCTTAGAAACCCGATGTTTACCTTGGTTACCAGCTCCCTGCAACAGTGCGCTGGTATCTAATGTACATTGCGGGTAACTAAGCAACGTGCATCGCTTGTTACCCGCGTGTCGCTATCCTGATCACTGCTGAGATCTGCCTGTTTGGCAGCTCAGTAGCGATCATGTAGCAACACACCAGCGATCCTGACAAGGTCATATCGTTGTCGGGATCGCTGGTGAGTCCCTATGTGTGACGGGGCCCTAGGGAGAAAAAGACAAAAATTAGTCATCATATAAAGATTACTTATCCACAGTTATAATGTTGGCAAATATATAAACAATATATTGGAGTCATGAAATAAGAGCATGATTATGACATTATAAAAATGACAGTAGGTCATAGTCTGGGTTAAGACCTTTAGGTTCCAGTGTCTCCAGAGTAAGTATCCAAAATGCTTCACAGCATTTGAGTATGGCAATCCTATCGCCCCCTCGTCTGGGTTGCGGGATATGCTCGATAACTTGAAATTTAAGCTGAGAGATGTTGTGACCATATGTGACAAAATGATGAGGAATGGGTAGCAAAAGGTTTTTACATCGGATGGTGGACTTGTGTTTAGATATCCTATCACGAATGGCCTGGGTAGTTTCGCCAACATATAGTCGTCCACATGGTCATTTTATCAAATATATGACGAATGAAGTGTCACAGGTGAAGTAATCGTGTATTGGGACGCTCTTGCCTGTTTGAGGATGATGGAAGTTGTTACATTTCAAGACATTGTTACAATGCATACAGTGAAGGCAAGGAAATGTGCCTGCTTTTTATTTTGTAAAAATCGTTGCATGGAAGCTGCATGCTGCAGCGGTGCTGCACTCTGCAGTGTGGTGTAGCTGGGAACTGGAGGAACTGCCGTAATGTCCAGCGGTGGTGGTGGATGATAGTTGACTTGTGCCGTCATCAGTTGTTGGGCTGACGTGTATCCAAGTCCTTGAGATGTGTGCAGTGGTGCTGGCGTATTCTGCCACTGATGCTGTTCTGGCCCTTGTTGCCATGTAAGCAAAGAAATGTGTGACTTCTGGTGATATCCTGACTGCGGGGGGTAGGTTTGGAACTGCTGCATGGCCTCGTTGCAAGCAGCCTGGCACGCTTTCATTGCATACAGCTGGAGTTCAGGTGGCAGGTTCTCCGACACGCCCTGCTCTATTGCGGAGAAAAAAAATGTTGCGTCGGTCTCTGAAGGTCAGTTTCCTGGCGGTCAAGGCATCTGTGCACTTCCTGGAAAAGTGTGTTCACCTGAGTGAACCCACTATCCAGTCTTTCTATTACCGACGTCATCCCATCCTGGAAGATCGAGCTTAAGTGAATAAACTCGGGCATGATTGACCACTCCCAGGCATTCTGCCGCTGGCGAGAAGTCACAACAAAACCAGTGGCAGAGGGCTGTGAGAGGGGAAATCCTGATGGACCAGCTGCCTGTTCCCCAGCCTGTGAAGCCTGCCTGGTTCCTCCATCTCTGGTCGATGATTGGGACTGTTTGTTAGCTGGTCGATGAGAGGCTACTACAACTGAGGACGGTCCAGGTTCTGTGGTGCTGCTCCAGGTTCTGTGTGGAAAATAAATTAAAAACATTACTAAAAAAAGTTTATATAGTAAAAACATTACACATGGCCATGCATACAGTTTATAGTAATACTACTATACAAAAGAATACTCATGTTCGCCGAGCAACCACAGGCCTCAGGAAAGACAGCATGTGATGGTATTTGTATTTCAATATCTTTGGAGCACCACCACTTCAAACCTGAATCTCTTCTCTCATATCCTTATTGAAGCGATCCTTCATTGAACGCCAATGGACTTTTATGCTCTTCACTGTGAAGGGGGAAGAAAAAATAAATTGTAAAACAAGGCACCTACATATACAGGTTCACTGACGCATCAGACCACATTGCAATACTTACGAAAATCCTTTCTTTCTTGTGGCATGGCATGGACCCAATAAGCCAACATCAATTTGGCCACTTGTTCCCAGAGTTGTTGAGTCAATCGTGAGTTGGAATGCTTACGATCACGGGTGGCCCACAATGCTACTCACTCATGCACAAGAGTTATCAGTTGGTCATTGTCAATAAAGGGTTTGTGTTCCTCACGTTGTGGAACCTAAACATCAAAGAAACAAAAAAATAAAGCCAAAAATAAGTTATAAGTCATACAGTTTCAAATATACAAAACTTAAACCAAATTCAATTAAAACTATGATAATGAAAAGACTACAAACACGCCGTCTTTCCTCCTCAGGAACTTGAGCCCGACGACCCTGGGAAGATTCATTTCCACTCAATATACAAAGAGAAGCAAGGCACTCACCGTCCCATCCAATGTCCTTTATTGTGGTTTACATTAAAACAAAGTAGGGGAGCCGCACTGGACGACAGCCGTTTCGCGCAAAAAATGCGCTTCTACAGTGACCCGGGATTCAAAGATAGTTCCAGGGTTCTTCCCCATGGTGTTCCCAATGTAGTGAAACCTCCTCTACGGGGAGCTGGTGAGGGAAGGGAGGTCACACACTAAGCATAGCAACGCTGAGCAATCGCACAGGTGTCACCGGTAATGAGAGAACTGTGAGACGAACCGAGTCAGAAACTATCAGGAGCAGATGTACCAGAAGTAGCAGCAATACACGTAGTCAAAATACCAAGCCGAGGGTCAAAAAGCAAACATGAGCGCGGGGTCCAAAAACATGAGATGGAAGATGTGGTTGGGGTACAAGCCGGGGATTCAAAAGCCAGACAGAGAACATAGCAGCAGAGACGAATACCAAGAGATGGGGTCAGAGGTCAGTCCGGGTCATACACGTGGATACAAGTCAAAGTCAGGAGGATCACCAAGGTACGAGGGTCAGAGGCTTTAAACTGGAAGCTAGAGCTATCACCAACACTGCTCAGCAGGCTGTGTTGGGCTGAAATAGCCCAGATAGCTCCAGAACAAGGCCGAGGAGATTAACCCCCGCATGACCAGTCCAGAGAGAGGACAGCAGAAAATAAACTCTGGACTGGACCATGGCACCCATGCCATTTCAGCATTGTTTCCATCGATTTGAGCAATATTTAGACCCCTCCAGACCTCCGGGGGGGGTGGGGCGCCGGAGAAATGCTCAAGTTTCCCATTGACTTCCATTACACTCATTCCCCAGGTCAAGCACCCGAAAATTGCAATTTGCTCGACTCGAGTAACGAGCACCCGAGTATTTTAGTGCTCGCTCATCACTACACTCCATCAGGGCTGGTTTTAGACAAAGCGGGGCACTGGGCAAAAGTTTAAAATGGGGGCCCCAAATGCTCACATACTGCACCATAACACAGAAACTTTTCTGTTGTATTTACATGCGCTGAGTCCAGGCTGTTAAATGAGCGTGATCAACAATAATGAAGTTGTTCTATGCTTGTTTCTTGGCTTCTTTACTCAGACAGTGGAAGAATGATGGGTACATATAGTCCTCGATACAGTAAAATGCAGGTCCCAAATAGTACATATAGTATAATGCACTTCCTATGGTCCTTGATAGAGTATAATGCAGCCCCCCTCAGTGTATAATGCATCCCCCGAGATAGTAATGCAGCCCCCTCAGAGTATAATGCAGCCCTCACACACAGTATAATTCATTTCCCACACACACACAGTATAATGCAGCTCCCACCTACGCACAGTATAATGCAGCCCACCATTCACACACAGTGTAATGTAGCCCCCACTCACACATAGTAAAATGCAGCCCACCCACTCACACACAGTATAATGCAGCCCCCACCATTATACACAGTATAATGCAGCCCACCCACTCATACGCAGTATATTGCAGCTCCCAAAAACACAGTATAATGCAGCCCCCCATACACAGTATAATGCAGCCCCTCCACACACATAATGCACTCCCCATGGTCCTTGATAGAGTATAATGCAGCCCCCCTCAGAGTATAATGCAGCCCCCGAGATAGTAATGCAGCCCCCTCACAGTATAATGCAGCCCTCACACACAGTATAATTCATTTCCCACACACACAGTATAATGCAGCCCACCATTCAGACACAGTATAATGTAGCCCCCCACTCACACACAGTACAATGCATCCCCCACCATTATACACAGCATAATGCAGCCCACCCACTCATATGCAGTATAATGCAGCCTCCATACACAGTATAATGCAGCCCCTCCACACACAGTATAATGCAGCCACCACCCACACACAGTACAATTCAGCTCCCCACACACAGTATAATGCAACCCCTCCACACACAGTATTATGCAGCCCCCCACTCACACACAGAATAATGCAGCCCCCCACTCACACACAGTATAATGCAGCCCACCCACACACACTATAATGCAGTCCCCACCCACACACAGTATAATGCAGCCCCTCCACACAGAGTATAATGCAGCCCTCACCCACACACAGTATAATGCAACCCCCACCCACATACAGTATAATGCAGCCCCCTACAGACAGGATAATGCAGCCTCCACCCACTCACAGTGTAATGCAGCCCCCACACACAGTATAGTGCAGCCCCCCACACAGTAAAGTGCAGCCTACCCACACACAGTATATTGCAGGGCTCCCCAACTCCAGTCCTCAAAGCCCACCAACAGATCATGTTTTCAGGATTTCCTTTGTATTGCACAGGTGATGCAATTATCACCTGAGCAATACTAAGGAAATCCTGAAAACATGATCTGTTGGTGGGCCTTGAGGACTGGAGTTGGGGAACCCTGGTATAGTGCAGCCTCCCCACACACAGTATAGTACAGATACACACACAGTATAGTGCAGACACACAGCATAGTGCAGACACACACAATATAGTGCAGCCTACCCATACACAGTATAGTGCTGATATACACAGTATAGTGCAGACACACACACAGTATAGTGCAGCCCCCCCAAACACAGTATAGTGCGGCCTCCCCACACACAATACAGTGCAAAGACACACACAATATAGTGTACACACACAATACTTACCTCTCCTCCTCGCTCTCCCGCTGCTCTGGCTTCTGCAGTGCATCTCATCAGCTCCACTGCTGGCACCAGCTGCTGAGTCAGAGGGGGAGTGATGGGAGAGGGAGCGTCATCTGACACTCTGTCCTCCATCACTGCTTTTATCTGTATTTGCATCATAAATGCCGATAAGTTGAATGCGCGATGCAGGGGGGGCTCTGGGCCCCTATTACTCACGGGCAGTTGTGTGCCGCTGTTAGCGGCACGCCACTGGCTGGTGGGGGCCCCTAGAGGAGCAGGGGCCCTAGGCTGCTGCCTGGTCTGCCTGCCCCTAACGCTATCCCTGCACTCCATACAACGTTAGAAAGCATAAACGACGTTGAACATTGTATTTAGCATTTTGAAAGCCAAATCTAGAAGTGAATCCAATCTCTAGAGAGTTCTAGGTGATATATACTGGACACCATTTAATTATCACAGTAGCTAGACTTCAAACCAACAGATAGTATTAGTGCCACCTCTGTGCTTCCACCATGCTAATAATGCCCCCACTGTGTCTCCATATATTAATAGTGTCCCCTCTGAGCCTCCATATAGAAATTGTGTTCCCTACTGTCTCTCCATATACAGTAGTACTAGTGCACACTGCGATGCTTCCTTACAATAGAATTGTCCTCCTTTAGACACTCATGTGCTCTGGCAAGAAACAAAATAAAAACATTGTGGAACCCACTTCATGCCTGTCTCATGATGAGTGGTGGTGGCCTCTTTCTTCTCTATTTTCTGCAGCATGGCGTATGCAGCACAATAGAGTAATGTCATCTCACCACCTTATGTCCCCCTATATGAAAGTGACCTCTGTCAGACTGCAGGTGAATGTCGCTCACCAGAGTGAGTGGCGAAGCGAGGAGCCAATGGGTTTCTACTGTGTCAGTTTTTAATGATATCTGCTTTAAGTGGATGCAGATCCGATGCTGGAAGTCCAATTAAAAAGTAATATTTTCTTGCTGTTTCTCTGCGCTACTATTAGATCCCTGATCATAATAGAGAAGTTTGGATAATGAGCACATTGGGAATTGTTGCTGTATATGTAGTACATTAGTAAGCCTGCAAATTCAAGTTACATTTTCCCTTCATAGGACTTATTATTTAGAGATTTTTTGTACTGTAGCTCAGCTATTCATCATATTAGAATGTTAAACCAAATTAGCATATAATCCACAGTAATAAGTGTATGAACATGCTTCCTATGTTTTCTGATAAATGGATCAGATTTCCAGAAATGATCGCAAACCCACACGTTAGTAGTACAAATATTTCTCATCAGTAATACAAGTCAATCTGTGTCTCGATGGCTTCCTTTACTCATGAATATGTTATAGTTCACCTAAAACTGACCGATAAACAAATTAATCATCCTGATTGTCTTTGTCATGGGGACAGTTGAAATTGTTTTGGTGGTTTGTTTTGTTATGCATATCTATATATATAAACGCCTTGTCGTGTCTGTCTGTAACCGAAATTGCGGGCCGCTGACTGGTCGCGGCCGCCAAGCCCCCGCCAGGCCGCAACCGATCAGTGACAGGCGCAGCTGTTTGTAACGGTAAGCTGCACCCGTCGTTGATTGGTCGCAGCCGGCAGGCCACGACCAATCAGCGGCCAGCGCAGTCGGGGGCAGCGCTCAATCAGCTGCAGGGATTATTAGTAAAAAGATAATGAAAAAAAATTAGTATCACCGAAGGCCTCAGATGTCCTTTCCACCCGCCAGGCCTCGCGGTCCTAGGAAGGCTTTGCGACTTAGACCCGCGATGACGTCACTCTCGCGAGAGCGCGACGTTATCAGCGATATAAGCCGCAAAGCATTACTGGGAACGCGAGGCCGGGAGCGTGGAAAGGACATTGGAGGCCGTTGGAAGGTGGCCATGGGTAACAAAAACAAAAACACAAACATACTCACCTTCCGACAGCCCCCGGACTCTGTCCCTCCTCTCCACGCTGCCGGCATCTTCCGTTCCCAGTAATGCTTTGCGCGAAATACCGCTGATGACGTCGCACTCTCGCAAGAGTGACGTCAGCAGGGGTCTTTGGCGCAAAGCATTACTGGGAACGGAAGATGCCGGCAGCGTGGAGAGGAGGGACAGAGTCCAGGGGGCCGTCGGATGGTAATTATATCACATTTTTTATTTTAATCTGCCGCTGGCCATATTCTAGGGTAACCCGATTCTTTAGAATCGGGCCAGCAGCTAGTGATGACAATATTCATGTGACTCCTAGTGGGATTTGACAGCTATAATATCCACACCTGCTGCTGTTATGAGTGGGGGTTCATGACTATCGTATATAGGACAAAGCATTAGCTTATTCCCCAGCTATGGCCTTGTCTAGACAGTATAGGCGCGATATAGCAGATACATTTTAGCAGTAATAAAAAAAAAATGGTGTGCTACAAATATGGTGAAATAAAGGCTCTACTATACGTATCAGCAAATTCTACCTTACAAAAAAAGCAGATTTATAGTATTCATTCAATGATGTCTTCAAAACCTGCTCACAGATGCACGCGACCTTTTTATGCACCGTTTATCCTTTTATCACTAAGTGTTATCTTTGGTTTTCCATAAGATTACAAGTAAACCTTGGGATGTATCTTAGCGCTATTTGCTATCAGAGTGCAGATGTAAGGCACAGACACATGGAAGATTCAACGCTCTATGTGCTGCTTTAGCAACATTGAAAATGTCATCCTGCTCTTTGATCAGTATAACGACAACTTAATCCCGCCAACGAGCCGTTGATCAGTGGTTGTCCAATTAATACTTTAAATAAAACCTACTGAAACAAGGTCAGGATCATATAATTAATGCTTTGCATATTTATGTCGCCATCATTTGACAGCCTGACACACTTTCTGCTTTGTAGCAGGAGCGCCTTTTTCTAGCAAACAGCAAGGGTTTTTACTATAGAAATTAAGTGGATGCATTTTTTTTTAATAATATTGCTCACTTTGCTAATTTGTATGATCAAGCGCAAGCAGTGTGTGAAACAAAAGTGACACGTTTTATCTAATATAAAGCCAAATTTATAATTGATATTAAACAAACTATACATGAAAATGCTCTAATAGCTGTTACTTAAACAAGCTATGTCTCTCGCCTAACCCATACACATTCACGCTCATGTAAGTCGACCAGTCATAGTTTTAAATTGAAAATTTGTAGGGGAAAAATAATCGGATTTATTAAAATCCATAAAGCTGAAATTTTCCTTTAAAGGTAACCTGTCAGCTGTCCTAGGCCCCCCATAATTGTCACCATATCTTTATTGAATCTTACACCTACTTTCTAACAAGCCCCTTTTCCAGGCTTATTAATTGTTGAATCACCAAAAAATCAATTTTAAAACTGCACCAATTTTATATATTTTTGTATGATTATTAAAACCACAAATGACCCAAAACAATTTTGCAGGATGAAAAAAATCAAAAATAACTAGAACAACCAAAAAAAGAAAACGGTTTGTGAAAATATTTAAACGGTATAGCAAGCCCTAGCAAGAGTTGAAAGTCAGTGGAAATACCATTTAAATACAATTACTCCATTGGGCCTTAATGAGAATTTCGGTTTTGGATCATATTTATAGGGCGTTCATGACTTTTTTTTATGGGGTAGGGGGGTTTTAAATTCACATATGTTATTTTAACTTTACACCATTTTGTGTGTTTTTTACAGTTGGCTTATGATATAGGTTGCTGAGTCTTTACTGGCTGTTTTGTGATATTCTGGTTTCATGAAAAATGGAGTGAGGACCGCTTTTGTACTATGATACAAGCACACTGAAGATTTTTACAAGTTATCACTTCCGGACTGCATTAATTATATGTCCACTATTTTTTATTTTTATTATTTATTTTTTTGTCAATAACTTGTATATATTGTTCACCTATTTATGTCCAGCTATTTTAATAATTATATTAAGGCACATTTGAGAATAATATGCATTGATTACACTATTGAAGTGCACTGCTCCACTTTCTTCTATCCTTAATAAGGTCTATTCATTGCACTTAGCATCTTGATCATCGTGCGCTGCCTTCCCTGACGTTGGATCTTCGGGCTGATGGCACTGGGAGTGCACTGCACATGCGCCGTCTTTATGACGGCCGTGGGTAATTTGCATTCCACTGCCACTCGCCTGATGATCCTGCCAGATGTTCAGGCGGCAGCACATGCGCAGTGTACTTCATGGTCCTATCACACTGCACGGTCCCGTACATCAGCACTCCAATTAGGTGTTTTATTATGTTTTATTAGCCAGCAGACTTCACCGGGTCTCTCATTGGCCAGCTTTTATTTAAATAGTCTGAACCACTTCTCTAAACCACGCCTTCTGAGGGAGTCATGACGAAACGTGCGTTGGGGCGGCAGAGACAGAGTTTCTCCAATTTTTGCCTCTCTTGTAAGCAACTTTACATTTCCTGACATAGCGATCTTTCATGGGTTTCAGCCAGCAGGCTATTAGCCTATATGGGAAGCAGTGAAGCAGTGTACCTTTGCACTTACAGTATGCACTTTATTTATCAGGTTTTGGATTCTGCTTTATTTCGGTCCTCTCATATTAATGGTGTATAACTGGCATTTGCACTTTATGGCCCTTTAATTTATCTATTGCTATTTGCACAAAAACATGTTTAAAATGATCTTGGCTATTTCTATTATGTAACTTTGATAATTGATTATGGCTTTTATGGAGTTAACGTGTTTCTGGTCATTTGGCACTTTGCAGTTCTGATGTAATTTTATTGGTACTATACATTAATAAAAACTATTATTCTGTGGATTATGCTTTTGGTTGTGATATTTTCACAAACCGTTTTCTTTTTTTGGTTGTTCTACTTTTGTATAATTACCGTATATATAATTTTTGCTGTATTCGTGGAAATGGGGTGCACTATGTAGTCTTAGACAATTTCAACTTTAAACCTGGTATTGGCTACTCTGGTACAATGGATTTCTTTCTTTTGTAGCTCGGTTGCCCCAATTCCTTTCTCTGAGCAGCAATCTTGTGACTTCCCCTTGTCTTTCGTTTCAGCTTCATGCAGAAAAATCCACCACCACAGTGCTCCTCTGCCTAGTGTTGGGAAGCTCCACCTGCTCTTCTATTCTATGGTCTCTTCCTCCAGGATGCAGATATCAGAATACAATGTCAATCATGCTAAGGGGAGGAATATCAATGCTAATGTCCCGTCAACGGGTGTTGCTTTGTAGACACTGCACCATGCGACCTGTCAATATGACCTCAGCAAAGGACTGCACAGGTGGTGCCGAGAGTCATGTAACCACTGGTAGCAGTAGGGCAACCAGAGCAGAACAGTGATGAATGGCATTTGCAAACATACCTAGCCTCATAATTAGAAAGCAGTGAAAGGTTAAAAGGTGAAAAGGGACTACCCTGATCAAGGGGAAAAGTTTTTTTAACTTATTTATTTTATGTTAAGGATTTTATAGTGTACATTCACTGAAAAATAACATTTTTACATTATTGTTCATCAGGTGCAATATCTTTCAGAAGCCTTGTGTCACACACAGATTGGGAAAGACTAAGTGCATAACAAAGGGATGAGGGGAAGGAATCCCAGACACTAGGGAAAGGGGGAGTGGAGACCCCATGGCAGATCTAAGAACACCCTACCATCCCTAAATTGGTTCCTCACCAATCGCCGAGCAGGAACCTAAGCCCTGTATTTCCCTAGAGCTAAGCCCTTGATAGTGAGGGGGTGGGATGAGCACTGGTCAGTCCCCACTGTAAACTAAAGACAAAAAGGTAGACAGACAAAGGGAATTAACTTAGCTTGAGCAGACTCAGAGAGGTAACACCAAACGTCTTTAAACTGCTCCAGAGAGGAAGTTAGCCGACTGCTATAGCTTCAAGCCTTCACAAGGGAAAAATGTGAATATCACCGGTGACCCTCTGCAGCAGACTGGGGATTTATAAACACCCAGGTCCAGGTGTGTCAACTAGAGCAGGAGGGAGGTTGCCGCTGGGTTCAAGAGTCAGAAGAATTAGGGAGGCGTCTGTAATGCCAAATGCAGAGACCTTCTGCAGCCATATGAGGAGTCTGTTGCATCTGACACACCCATGACACCTTGACAATGAAAGCTTGGCATGCTTTTCAGCAGACATCTTCTGCAGCTCGATGCCTGTTACAATTTACTAAAAACTGCAACTACTTCTACTCCCCCTCCCCTCTTTTAGTCAGACTGCCTGCTGCAGGCAGTGTCAAGATGCTGAGAATTTACAGGAATTTAGTAGATAGCAGATTCCCGCTGCAGCCACAAGAACAGGTTGTAATTTGCTTAAAGGGGTATTCCTACATCCAAGATCATATACCAATATCCCAATATGCAGTAGGTGTAATAATAATAACATTAGCAAATATCTCCAATTAGAAATGTAGTATAGCTTTTCTGATTCACTAAGTCTCTTTCCTCATGTGCAGGCATTGTAGGATCTTAGGTATCCATGGTTACGACCACTGATATAATGACAATTAGCTAGTTGCTAGTGGTCATAACTGTCATGCCCGCCATGTCAGTTATGCCTGTCATGCTCGCCATGTCTGTTGTGTCACATGACCCTTGGAGCAGTGTGCATGTGCACTGAATTCTCATGCCCGTTATGTCTCATGCTGCAAGATCCCTGGAAGCAGTGTGCACAGGCACCTCGTGACTGTTGTGCTGCAAGATGCCTGGAGTAGTGTGCACTAGGGTGACCGCAAAAAATCGATGTCGGAATTTTGTCCGTCTGGACCCCACAAAACGATTCCCCTTTCCAGATATTGAGAGAGCCAAAATTTGAGCTCGATCAAACGACGTTAAACCGTGCCGCTCGTCGCTCAAAGTTTGAAAAAATCCAAATTGAGGTTTTTTAAGATTTAGGTATTTTGCATAGTCTGTTAGACTATAAAGAATGTGACAACAACATTGCAGAAATAGCCCTGACCAAATTTTCGAACCATTTTTGGTATTTGAATGCAGAGTTGGTGGGATTATCGTTTTTTGATCCCACCATTACAGACAATGAAAAGTTGTTAATGGCTAATAAATTGCTCAGTAGCACAGATGAACCATCAGAGCATGCTAGGGTTGTAAAGCCAAAAGTTAGGAAAGAAAAATTAAAAGAGGTAGGAAGTAACCGACTTTAACGACCTTCTGACAAAAGATGAAGAACAAAAGCAATATGTCCTGCAAGTTGTAAGCAAATGCCGAGCATTATATTCTGACGTTTCAAAAACTACTTTAACAAAAGCTCTAGAATAGATTAGATAACTATGTAAAATTATCAACTCATGTAGGTTAGCGTGCTCTGAAGGTCGTTTTTTCCCCCCCATATGAGATCCGGTCACCCCAGTGTGCACGCGCGCCTTACCTCATGGCTGCACGCCGTTGCTAGGTAACCATCCGTCTCTGCTCTGATTCTGCAATCCTCTCTGTATTCCTGGAGCCCCTGATCATGTGACCTTCCCTATGTTCCAGCACTGCCTGACCCAGCTAACCTCTCAGTGTTTGTGAAGCCCCTGATCATGTGACCTTCTCTATGGTCCAGCCCAGTCTAATCTAGCAACGCTCTCTATGATCCTGGAGGATCTGAACCGGAAGTCCTTCCCTGGTCCTGACCCGGAAGTGCAGGTGCTATGGTGCTATATCAGACCGCCCCTTCCTATGGTCGGGGCCTGAGTATCGTGTTGCTTCCCTGAATGGCTGCTTGGTCTGCTTGGTCGCTACCTGTAATCTGTGCCCCTGCTCTCTGCCCTGTAGTGCGTCTCTGCACACACTCTGTGCTTGTATTCTGCCTCTTGTCCCGTGCCACGTCTTGTGTTGTCTTTTGTGCCATGTTTTGTCTCTGCTATCCTTGGACTTGTAGTACTTCCTATGTTTTCTGCCTTTGCCTGTTTTCGCCATGTCTTGTCCTTGCTATGCTTTGCCTTGTAGTACTTCCTATGTTCTCTGCCTTGCCTGTTTTGCCATGTCTGGCCTTTGCTATTCTGAGTCTTGTAGTACTTCCAAGTTCTCTGTCTCTGCCTGGTTTTCCGTACTCTGTCTTATGGTGCTCTCTTGCACATTCCATGTATAGTCTCAAGGTTCTGCCTTGACCCGGCTCTGGACTTCGGCCTACGCTCCGCTGCTAGACTCTGTCCTATCGTGCTCTCTAGCACATTTCATGGCTAGTCTCACGGTTTTCCCTTGACCCGGCTCTGGGCTTCGGCCTACGCTCCACTGCTAGCCCTTTTCTCTCTCTGACCCTGCTCTGTGCTTCTGCCTACGTTCCGCTCCTTGTTCTGTACCTTGTCTAGCTTTGCCTTGTTTCTTGGCTTGCCTTGCCTTGTTTCTTCGTGTGTCCTTTGCATGCGCCTGGCCTTCCTAGCCTCCTGTTTGTGCCTCAGCCGTGCACGACCTAGCCATGCCCACTTGCTTGTGCCTCAGCCGTGCTCGTCGGCCAGTGACAGCTGTGTCGCCTGTTATGCCCCAGCCGGGTTCGCTGGAGTCTTGCCCGCCTGTCTGTGCCACAGCCCGACCAGCTAGCCAGTGCCCCAGCTGTGCTCTCTGTGCTTCCTTGCACCCACGCTGTCTCTGCACTGTGCTAAGCGTGCTTCTCTAATAGCACATGCAGGCCCTAGCCTGCCCCTTGGCATACCTCCCCGTGCTTCTGTAAAAGTACGCGCAGGTCTTGCCATGTACCCTGTCGTGCCCTCTTGCACGCACAGTCCCTAGCCTATACCCTGCCATGCCCTCTAGCACGCACAGGTCCTAGCCTATACCCTGGCGTGTCCCTCTACACGCGCAGGACTCTGCCTCGAACCCGGACCCTGGCGTGCCCCTCTGCACGCGCAGGACTCTGCCTTGAACCCTGACCCTGGCGTGCCCCTCTGCATGCGCAGGACTCTGCCTCGAACCCTGACCCTGGTGTGCCCCTCTGCACGCGCAGGACTCTGCCTCGAACCCTGACACTGGCGTGCCCCTCTGCATGCGCAGGACTCTGCCTCGAACCCTGACCCTGGCATGCCCCTCTGTACGCGCAGGACTCTGCCTTGAACCTTGACCCTGGTGTGCCCCTCGGCATGCGCAGGACCTTGCCTTGGACATTGAACCCTGGCGTGTCTTTAAACAACCACCCTGTCTTGTATGTTGAACTTTGAACCCTGGCGTGTCCCCTACACACGCACCGTACTTTGCATGTTGAACCTGGCGTGTCCCCTACACACGCACCTTGCCCTGGACCCTGGTGTGCCCCTAGCACACACCCTGCCTGGAATTTTGCCTTGGACCTCGGCGTGTTCCCTAACACACACCATATCTAGAGATCTGTTGTGCCTCCTTGCCTGGTTTGCCTGCTCGATTCCCGGAACCTGCCATCACTGCCAGAGATCGTAAGCATGAAGACTGCGGCCTGATGTCCGAAGCTGGTGTCAACAGCCTGATGCCCTGATCCTTGCCAGCTGTCCGGAGTCCGATGCCATCGTGTCCTTGCCAGTAACCGGGCTTACCTTCTGGCACGTACCATGCCATGGACCTTGGCGTGTCATGCACGCACATTGCTGTGTTTGCCTGTTATCACGTTGTGCACTTAATGTTATCCTGAATTTGCCTTAATGAAGATACCTTGAATTCACGTATTGTCTCGTCTTGTTTCCTGCACATCCCTTGTCGTCAGACACTCGTACCTAGTGTCTACTTGAGCCGGCCGTCTGGTTCCAGCAGTCGTGGTGGCTCACCCCCTTGGTCTTGCCCCTGACACTCCCTGTATAGGGGGTGGTTCCTCACAAGGTCAGCTCACCCTAGGTGGATGGGTGCCACGACCCAGAGGGTCCACTCTACAGAAATCGACTCAGCGTAAGCTGACCTCGTCACAATAACCATGGATACCTAAGGTCCTGCATTTCCTGCACATGAGGAAAGAGACATAGCGAATCAGAAAAATTATACTACGTTTCTAATTGGAGATATTTCATAGAATCATAGAATCATAGAATCATAGAATCGTAGAGTTGGAAGGGACCTCCTGGGCCATCTGGTCCAACCCCCTGCTCAAAGCAGGATTCGCTAAATCATCCCAGTCAGATGTCTGTCCAGCCTCTGTTTGAAGACTTCCATTGAAGGAGAACTCACCACTTCTCGTGGCAGCCTGTTCCACTCATTGATCACTCTAACTGTCAAAAAGTTTTTTCTAATATCTAATCTGTGTCTCCTCCCATTCAGTTTCATCCCATTGCTTCTAGTCTTTCTTTGTGCAAATGAGAATAAAGTTGATCCTTCTACAATGTGACAGCCCTTTAGATATTTGTAGACAGCTATTAAGTCTCCTCTCAGTCTTCTCTTTTGCAAACTAAACATTCCCAAATCCTGCAACCTTTCCTCATAAGACAGGGTTTGCAGACCGGTCACCATTCTGGTCGCTCTTTTCTGAACTTGCTCCAGTTTGTTGATGTCTTTTTTAAAATGTGGTGCCCAAAACTGGACACAATATTCCAGATGAGGTCTGACCAAAGAGGAGTAGAGGGAAATAATGACTTCACGTGATCTAGACTGTATGCTTCTGTTAATACATCCTAGAATTGCATTTGCCTTTTTTGCTGCTGCATCACACTGTTGACTCATATTCAGTCTGTGATCTATTAGTATACCCAAGTCTTTTTCACATGTGCTGTCACTTAGCCCTATTCCTCCCATTCTATATATGCTTTTTTCATTTTTATTGCCCAGATGTAGTACTTTGCATTTCTCCCTGTTAAAAACCATTCTGTTAGTTGCTGCCCACTTCTCCAGTTTATTTAAATCTTTTTGAATCCTCTCTCTCTCTTCTCTAGTATTAGCTATCCCTCCTAGCTTTGTGTCATCAGCAAATTTAATCAGTTTACCCTCAATTCCTTCATCTAAATCGTTGATAAAGATGTTGAACAATACAGGGCCCAGGACAGAGCCCTGTGGTACCCCACTTGAGACATTCTTCCAACTGGATGTGCAGCCATTTACGACCACTCTTTGGGTCCGATCACTAAGCCAGTTATGAATCCACCTAACAGTTGCCTTGTCCATTCCATACTTAGTCATTTTTTCAATAAGGATTGTATGAGAGACTTTGTCAAATGCTTTGCTGAAGTCAAGATATACTATATCTACAGCATTTCCTTGATCCACCCAATCAGTGATACCGTCATAGAAGGAAATTAAGTTAGTCTGACATGACTTATTAGTTACAAACCCATGCTGACTCTGTTTAATCACTTCATTCTTATCCAGGTATTGACATACATGTTGTTTAATAATTTGTTCAAAGATCTTTCCTGGTATAGAAGTCAGACTCACTGGCCTATAGTTGCCTGGGTCCACCTTCTTCCCCTTTTTGAAGATAGGAAAAACATTTGCTCTTCTCCAGTCTTCTGGCACTTCTCCTGTTCTCCAAGAATTTTCAAAGATTATGGAGAGGGGTTCAAAAATTTGCTAATATTATTATTAGTACTCCTACTACATATTGGGATAGGATCTTGGAAATGGGAATACCCCTTTAAGTTATTCTAGATCAACGTATCTCAAATCTATGAAAGTAATAAGTAAAATAGAGCACTGAATTTTAAATTCTTGATTCAAAAGGTTAATTTAGGCAATGAAGATGTCCTCTCCAGGGAAACCAAAAATATACAGTACAGCGGTCATTAAGGTGTTTATGGATCAGTGGTGGTATACCTTGATGTCAATAAGTCAGCTATATGAAGAAAAGCTCATAGCTGATTACTACTGATCCATGCACTTTTTAGTTGTATGCAAAGTTCATATTGCCTTAACTCTTTAATAACAATCTCGTTGTGAGTCAATACATTTTGTAATGTGGCCACTAAGCATCATATTGTGCTGATTGTTGTTGTGCAGAGATCACTTTTCAGTGGTTCTCTAATTATCATCACTAACAGGATTATAATAAAAGATAAGAACTATGAATAGACATAAACAATTGGAACCAAAAGGATCATTACCAGAGCCAAAAAGCCAAAACACTGTGTACATTATGTGGCTTGAAATAGATAGAATGTTCACTTTTTTTTAACTGGGAGTGCAGCCATTCTTCAATATTTGTATTTTATATTGCAGTGGTCCGGACTCTGATAGATAGCCAGGATCACAAAATTCACTATAAGGGATCACAGCTCACCTCCTCTCCTACCAATATGGAAACCCTGATATAAGAACTCAGTGTACCAGATAAATGTGATCCCAAATGTTATGCAAAATGTTCCCAATAAAAGCTTCAACTCAATCCAAAAAAAAACAAGTCCCCACTCAGGTCTGTCATCTGTTAACGGAAATATAGGGGGCTTCCATGTTCCTGGTGGCACAAAGAATCTGGAAAAGCTAAATGGTTCCTCGTCAGCAAAATCCAGAAATTCATCGAATTCTGCACTTCCAAATCCAAATGCCCCCATCCTTCTGAGCTCCACAGTGTGCCTAAACCACAATTAGTGTCCACATTTGGCATTTCTGTAGAAATGAGAGCCCACTTGTTTTACGGGTGCATGTCTCCAGAAGCACGAGCTGGGCATAATGTACTAAGCACTACAATGTACGGGCACTACAATAGAAGATTTACAATTTTCACTCACCAACATCCATTGCTGCTTGTTTCTGGCAAACACACATGGAGTCAAAACCATCACTACACCTGTAGATAAATTCCCAAAGCGGTATAATTTCCAAAACTGGGTAACTTGAGAGGGGATTCTGCTCTTCTAGCTCTTAGGGACTCTGTGTATGGAGTCCGCAAATTGTTCTACGAAAATCTGCTCTACAGGAGGCAAATAGCGCTCCATTCCTCCTGAGCCTCGCTAAGCCGCACTGGCCAGCCACATATGACGTATTTCCAGATGCAGCAGAAATTGTGGGACAAATTTTGGTGCCATTTTTACCCATTTTCCCTTGTGAAAATTTCAAATCTGGGGTTAAAACAAAATTTTAGTGGTAAAAATGTAATTATTTTTTCTTCACAAAAAAGCGAAGAAATCCATCAAAGGGTCCAAAAAATAATTATTCTTTATTTAAACTTAATTAAAATCCATTTTCATTAATAACCGCATACGTGTTTCTGACTGATGTCCTTATTCATTGCATATATGAACTTTAAATAAAGAATTATTTTAATGGACCCTTTGCTGGATTTCTTTGCTTTTTTATAGTGAAACCTTGAAATACTACAGGATTATCCGAGCAACAGGGATCCATCTATCCAAGGGTGACCTGATTCTATGTGGACCCTACAGGGTGTCACACTGCTTTCATTTTATTTTTTCTTCAGTGGCCATTAGTATAAAATTCTGTGACACTCCATTGTGTCAGTATGATCACTGCACCCTTAGATGAATTAATTCAGAGGTGTACTGTAAAATGGGGTCACTTATGGGGTTCTGCTGTTCTGGCACCTCAAGGGCTCTGCCAAGTGGGTTATGGTACCCTCAAACCATAACAGTGAAATCTGCCTCTAAAGTAGTTCCCGATTACATGTAGGGTATTTGCGTACTCAGGAGAAATTGTACAACAAACTGAGAGGTCCATTTTTTACTATTAGCCCTAAAAATTAAAAATATGGGGCTAAAATAACATCTTAGTGGTACAAATGTACTGTACTTATTCTTTCTTCACAGCCACTGGTATAAATTTCTGTGAGGCACATGTGATATCAACATGCTTACAGCACCCCTAGATGCATTGAGACATGTAGTTTGTAAAATGACATAATTTTTCTGCTGTTCTGGCACTACAAGAGGGCTCTGCCAGTGTGACATGGCAATCTAATGTTAAAGGCCGTTCTCCATCCATCACCCTCTCTGATTCTAATCAGATTATAGGCTCCCCAGAGACCAAACTTGGAGAATCATTTAGCACCAACAATGTGATTGCCGTATATACTCGCGTATAAGCCGAGATTTTCAGCCCAATTTTTGGGGTTGAAAGTCCTCCTCTCGGCTTATACGTGAGTCATATACCGGGGTCGGTGAAGGAAGGGGATTGGTCGTGTCAGATCATACATAACCCCCTGGCGCGGTCTCTGCAGCCCCCCCGCTTCTCCCACGGTCTCAGGCACCCTCCTTCAGCGGTCACGTGGTACCGCTCATTAAAGTCATGAATATGCGCATATTTGTGACTTTAATGAGTGGTACCACATGACTGCTGAAGGAAGGAAGAGCTGCCGGAGACCGCGCCAGGAGGGGCTGCAGAGACCGCACCAGGAGGGGGTAAGTATACGCGATTTTCACCTGTCCCCGGTCCACTGCTGCGGCCACTCTGTCCTCCGCGTCCTCTGGCTGTGATGTTCAGGTCAGAGGGTGCGGTGATGTAATCAGTGCGTGCCATACCCTCTGCCTGAACAGTCACTGACAGAGGGACCAGGAAGACAGAGTGGTGCACCGCAGTGGACTGGGGACAGGTGAATATCGCCAGTGTCAGGGTCCTGAGCCAGCGTCTGGCCCCCAGTGACGAGAGGTGAGTATGTCATTTATTTTTTATTTGCAGCAGCAGCATATGGGGCCTAATCTATGGAGCATCTTATGGGGCAGCATATGGGGGCATAATGTATGGAGCATCTTTTGGGGTCATAATGGTCACCTATAAACATGCAAGATTTCTGTCTCACAGACCTTCCATTTCTTCTTTAAGAGGCTCCTCTGTCCTCCACTCATTACTTGTAGTAGTGGCACCTGTTTGAACTTGTTATCAGTATAAAAGACACCTGTCCACAACCTCAAACAGTCATACTCCAAACTCCACTATGGTGAAGACCAAAGAGCTGTCGAAGGACACCAGAAACAAAATTGTAGCCCTGCAGCAGGCTGGAAAGACTGAATCTGAAATAGGCAAGCAGCTTGGTGTGATGAAATCAACTGTGGGAGCAATAATAAGAAAATGAACGACATTCACGACCACAGATAATCTCCCTCGATCTGGGGCTCCATGCAAGATCTCACCTCGTGGGGTCAAAATGATCTCAAGAGAGGAGAGCAAAAATCCCAGAACCACTCGAGGGGGACCTAGTGAATGACCTGCATAGAGCTGGGACCACTGTAACAAAGGCAGTAACACACTATGCCACCAGGGACTCAGATCCTGCAGTGCCAGATGTGTCCCCCTGCTTAAGCCAGTACATGTCCGGACCCGTCTGAAGTTTGCTAGAGAGCATTTGGATTATCCAGAAAAGTATTAAGAGAATGTCATATGGTCTGAAGAAACCAAAGTAGAACTGTTTGGTAGAAACAAAACTCGTCGTGTTTGGAGGAAACAGAATGCTGAGTTGCATCTAAAGAAGACCATACCTAGTGGAAAGCATGGGGGTGGCAACGTCATGCTTTCGGGCTGTTTCTCTGCAAAGGGACAAGGGCAACTGATCCATGTACATAAAAGAATGAATGGGGCCATGTATCGTGAGATTTTGAGTGCAAACCTTCTATCAGCAAGGGCATTGAAGATGAAATGTGGATGGGTCTTTCAGCATGATAATGATCCCAAGCACACTGCCAGAGCAATGAAGGAGTGGCTTCATAAAAAGCATATGGAGGTCCTGGAGTGGCCTAGCCAGTCTCCAGATCTCAACCCCATAGAAAATCTTTGGAGGGATTTGAAGGTCCGTGTTGCCCAACGACAGGCCCAAAACATCACTGCTCTAGAGGAGAGCTGCATGGAAGAATGGGTCAACATACCACCAACCTTGTGAAGACTTACAGAGAACATTTGACCTCTGTCATTGCCAACAAAGGATATATAATAAAATATTGCAATGAACTTTTAATGACCAAATACTTATTTTCCACCATGATTTGAAAAATAAATCTTGCCAAATCAGACAAGATGATTTTCTGGATTTGTTTTCTCATTTTGATTCTCATAGTTGTTTTCTACCTATGATGTCAATTACAAGCCTCTATCATCTTTATAAGTGGGAGAACTTGCACAATTGATGGCTGACTAAATACTTTTTTCCCCACTGTATATCACCAGACCCAGGCTGGGAATATACACTGCTCAAAAAAATAAAGGGAACACTAAGATACCACATCGTAGATATCACTGAATGAAATATCGCAGCTGCAAATCTTTATTCATTACATAGTGGCATGCATTGAGAACAAGAAAACATAAAAATGATCAATGTAAATCAAAATTAATATCCCATGGAGGTCTGGATTTGGAAGGACACTCAAAATCAAAGTGGAAAATCAAATTACAGGCTGATCCAACTTCAGTGAAAATGCCTCAAGACAAGGAAATGATGCTCAGTAGTGTATGTGGCCTCCACGTGCCTGTTTGACCTCCCTACGACACCTGGGCATGCTCCTGATGAGTCGGCAGATGTTGTCATGAGGGACCTCCTTCCATACCTGGATTAAAGCATCCGCCAACTCCTGGACAGTCTGTGGTACAACGTGACATTGGTGGATGGAGCGAGACATGATGTCCCAGATGTGCTCAATTGGATTCAGGTCTGGGGAATGGGCAGGCCAGTCCATAGCTTCAATGCTTTCATCTTGCAGGAACTGCTGACACACTCCAGCCACATGAGGTCTGTCATTGTCGTGCTTTTGGAGGAACCCAAGGCCAACCGCACCAGCATATGGTCTCACAAGGGGTCTGAGGATCTCATCTCGGTACCTAATGACAGTCAGGCTACCTCTGGTGAGCCAATGGAGGGCTGTGTGGCCCTCCAAAGAAATGCCACCCCACACCATTACTGACCCACTACCAAACCGGTCATACTGAAGGATGTTGCAGCCAGCAGATCACTCTCCACAGCGTCTCCAGACTCTGTCACATCTGTCACATGTGCTCAGTGTGAACCTGCTTTCATGTGTGAAGAGCACAGGGCACCAGTGGCGAATTTGCCAATCCTGGTGTTCTGTGGCAAATGCCAAGCATCCTGCACGGTGTTGGACTGTGAGCACAACCCCATCTGTGGACGAGCGGCACTCGGACCATCCTCATGGAGCCAGTTTCTAACCGTTTGTGGAGACACATGCACATTTCTGGCCTGCTGGAGGTCATTTTGCAGGGCTTTGGCAGTGCTCATTCTATTCCTCCTTGCACAAAGGCTGAGGTAGCGGTCCTGCTGCTGGGCTATTGCCCTCCTACGGCCCCCTCCACATCTCCTGGAGTACTGGCCTTTCTCCTGGTAGCGCCTTCAGCCTCTGGACACTACGCTGACATACACAGCAAACCTTCTTGCCACAGTTCGCATTGATGTGCCATCCTGGATGAGCTGCACTACCTGAGCCACTTTTGTGGGTTGTAGAGTCCGTCTCATGCTACCACGAGTGTGAAAGCACAACCAACATTCAAAAGTGACCAAAACATCAGCCAAAAAGCATTGGTACTGAGATGTGGTCTGTGGTCCCCACCTGCAGAACCACTCCTTTATTGAGGGTGTCTTGATAATTGCCAATAATTTCCATCTGTTGTCTATTCCATTTGCACAACATATAAGTACTAGCCGGACTCAAGAACATGGGAAATCGGGTTTCAAGATAAAAGAGCAGCCCAAAATTTATTGTTATTTTAATTGCCAAAAGGTGCACTAGATATTACAAATATATACAGAGTACTTTACTGATATTACAGCCAGAGGTACAGATAAAGGTAGGGTACGGGTATGGGATTGCAGTTAGCTAGATGTCATGTTACCGTTTCTTATAGATTGTGCATGAAGGGAAGCTCTCAAATCCACAGGTACTTTCTTAGTTTCTGGTGCGACTCCACACGTGACGTGAGACGGCTTCCATGGCAGAACAATGACACTGGCTATAGGTGTGTAGCTAGGTTTTAACCCCTAGTTTGCCCCCTCCTATATTTCCCACTGCCCCTCTGGGTTGGACTGAAATCTCCTCCCTTGACCTCGTAGCTGAAAGAATTCCCAATATCTAGGATGAATCATAACTTCCTAGTGGGATGTCCAAACAGGACAGCTGATGTCTCAACGGGTTTGTCGGGGCTGGATCGATATGGAGAGTCCAAACTTGGGTTGGCTAAGTGGTTCTGGAGAGCCAATCTCGATAGCTCAGTGACCAGGACAGCTAGAGAAAGGTGAAATATATGGGTGTATGTGGAGGGCTCCCAGGATTCTGGTGGTATATTGGACTTAACCCTGAGGTGTACGGTACTCTCATAATTCATCTCTAGGTGTCAGTGATATTGATAGCTGGTTGATGTTGGCCGCCTTGCACAAAAGACAGCAAGGGGTCCCGGCTCTGCTCCACCTTTCCTTAACACGTGGCCTCTAATTCTCTGGCCATATGGCAAGGTCCTGTTCTTTTGGGAATTTGTGTACTTATCCCATGGGTGGGAGGCAACAATTCCAGGGGAAGAAGGAGATCTCTGGATAATATATTGGGACTGAATTAATAAATCCAAAATGGAGTCTCCCTTGTCCCTCACACTGGATTATATCAGATTGCAGTATTATTGCTATTATTGACTATTTACATATTTCTAATAAAAGCTTTGTTTACTTCTATAGGTAGTTTGTAGTTTCAGAGATTTTTGTAAAATGTCAAGCATTCCTAAAGAACATGTGGAAAAGAGGTACCAATTATAAGACTAGAACTGGTACAAGAATGCTTATTTAGAATAATATCTTGCTTCAAAAGAATTTCAGAGTTTCTGATTTCGTCTTTGCAAATGTGATTTTTTTGATCTTCTATCTGTGATATTCATTTTCAGCTTTCATTTTTAATTTCTTTTATCTTTTAGTTTTCAAGTATGACTTTTTCAGAAATTGAGTGTTTGGGCTGAAAGCCAGAGGGTTTAGCTGTGATTCAATATAAAGGGTGCTTGTCTGCCTCTATTGGTGTGTCTCCAACATAAATTTTATGCTGATTATTATGATATGTATTTTAGCATTTAATATTGAAAGAAACCTATCAGGTCAGATAAAATGATTAAAGGGAATCTGACAGTAGGTTTTTGCTACATCATCTGAGAACAGCATGCTGTAGGCAAAGAGACCCTGAATCCAGCAATGTATCACTTAGCTTACTGTTTGCATGCGTTGTGACACAATCAGAGTGTGATGGTGTCTGATGTCAATAGCCAGGAGAGGGTTTGTCATAAACAGACGGAAGATGCTGAGGTTTGCTCAAGTAACTGTCCGAGGTCAAAATACCAGAAGTATAGCAGATCAGAGCAAAAGGATTAGTCAAACGGATAGATAAATGATTTAGGCACAAAAAAAATCAAACAGAGCTGAAGTTACGGTTGATGGTTATCTGGAACTGCCAGCTTAGTTAAATAGCTGAGCAATCAAGGGAATGTGGAGCATCTGGCGAGAGCTTAGCACCTCCGAGACTCAGATTGGAAGGCCGAGCTGTCAATCAAAACACAGACAGCTCAGCACTCCTCTGCACCAGACTGGACAACTGAGTTATGTGTACAAATCCACCTTCTAGCGCCATGTCCGAGCCTGGTGGCGATATATTGATGATGTTTTTTGGCTTGGGATGGTAATCTTGATTACTTCTTACCTTTCAGATCGAACTTAACCAGATCTATCTTGAATTGCAGTTCACTCTGACTCACTCGACAGGTCAATTACAATTTTGTGACACTTTAGTGTATAAAAATGATGGGATTTTGCATACAGAGATATTTGTTATGAGTACGGATAGGAATAGTTTATTTCATTTTAAAAGCAACCATCCATGGAGAATGGTCAGTTCCCTCCCTTGGAGTCCACTGATCAGAGTGAGGAGGATAGCTTCATGTGAGGAGAAACTTGATAGTAGATTGAAGGAAATGTGTCAAAAGTTTATAACAAGGGGCTATCCTTAAAGAGAAGTCTTTACGTATGAGGATAAGGCATAAAAATTGAAACGCGAACAAGCACGCATTGGGACACATACGTGACAAATTGAGAAGACAATTCCATTTGCTTCTACATATTGTCCAGGCAGTCAGAGAATAAAGGGTATTTTGAATAAATATTGGCCCTTATTATATCCGGGAATTCCCTCAATAGTGGAATTCACTTCTCGATCAATTTTATCTTATAGGTGGGGGAGTAATCTTCGAGATCAATTAGTAAAATCGAACTTTGGTACAATGAAGGTTTTGTTGCAAAAGACATTGTGCACTCCCAGACTTGGGAATTTCCCTTGTCTGAGGTGTGCATGCTGCAGCAACATGATCAAGAGTGATTAATTTAACCACCCCCAAACAGGCAAAATATTTAAGTTGAGGGAAAGGTACACATGTACATCAAGCTTTGTTATATACATGACCATATGTCCTTGTGCTTAGTCTATGTGGGTGAGACCACGATGGAGATCAGGGCCCGTCTTAGTAAACGCAAAAGTACTATCAGGACTGGACTTACAGATTTACCTGTTCCAAAACACTTCAATTGAGGTTCAGGGTTATCGATAGTGTCCCTGTACAGAGAACAGGTGGGGATAGGCTTAAATTATTGAGAAGAAAGGAATTGAAGTGGATTTCTGAGTTGGGTACTCTACAACCTAGGGGTCTCAATATTGAATATAATATACAAAATTGCCTATCTTAGAAATCTCCTCCCTTCTATGTTCTTTCATCATTAGTATATTTTTTAATCTTACACTATTTTATGTTTATTTACCCTAGATGGCCCAATAGCACAGAGTTGATCAACTTGACGGTGTGGGAATTGAGATCAACTTGAAGCTTTGGTGGAATATATGATTGGATCATTTAATCATGTCTCCACATCTCCTTCCCCCTTCTTCTTGATTCTCCCTTTATTCCCTCTACCTCTTTCTTTACATTTGATCATTATAATAAGAATCGCCATATTTTACACAGCCACTTTAACCGCGATCACAGGACCTGGATGGGTTGTTCCCTTGGCGTCATGGGGGCAGTCTCGATATCATTACAGGGTACAATTCAAAGTACTTGTTCTCACCCACAAAGCTCTCCACAGTGCGGCACCCCCTTACATCTCCTCCCTCATTTCTGTCTATCGGCCTAACCGACCGCTGCGCTCTGCAAATGACTTTCGACTAACCTCTGCCCTAATCCGTACCTCCCACTCCCGACTCCAAGACTTCTCCCGTGCTGCGCCAATCCTCTGGAATGCTCTACCCCAAGATATTAGGATCATCCACAATTTGCATAGTTTTAGGCGCTCGCTCAAAACGCATTTGTTCAGAGCGGCCTATCACATTCAGTAATCAAAGTCATGTTATGTTTGTGTGTGTGTAGCCCATTCACTATCTCCATCTAACCCCCACCCCCTGAAGATGGCTGGACCGTCATTGTAAATACATCATTGTAAATAAAAACCTATGCTTTGTATCTCCCCCACCTCATTGTAGATTGTAAGCTCCACAAGCAGGGTCGTCTTATTTCGCTTTAATTATTGTATTGTTAACGTTGTTACTTATGACTGTTGTGTTTGAAACTGTTCAACTGTAAAGCGCTGCGGAATATGTTGGCGCTATATAAATAAAGATTATTATTATTATTATTACCATGATTACCACTGTGGCATGGATGACGCTCCTTGATGCTGTTAATTACTGCATGACGACCGCGCATGTGCACCTTGCTGGTGCGTCATCAGGCATGTGGTCATGTGACATTTGTCATGTGGCCTCTCCTGTGTGACGCTTGCTGGTGGTGGGTGTGCAGGTCTGCTGCCCAGGTATAAGAGGGAGGTGGCAATTTGATAATGGACCGATACCGATGTCAGGGTATGGTTTTATCAATGGTTATGAGAGGTTATCTTACTGACATGCCTATCTAATTAATAATATGAAGCACTTTCCTTTGCTGGTTCACTATTGGGCTTGCGGAATGTGCATATTGCATATTTATGATCTGTCAACAGGTGATTGGACCTCTTAGCTGATCACCCTTGCAAACTTTTGCAAACAATGAATGTCATAGAGGTATCTTTTTTATCATTCTAATCTTTAAGATGCTGTTTGTTATTTAGTTTTGGATATATGCACTTTATATGAATGTTTCTACTTTGGAGAGTGACATATTAAGCATGCCGAGATGAGGAGACTTAAAGCCGCAATGCTCCTCTGGTAAATATGCAAATAGTCTCTTCAGAGAGGAAGAGGACTAGAACTCTAGTGCCACCTATTGGAAGTAGCAAACCTAAAAGCCGATGTCGACCCTTTAATGAGCCTTGTCACATGACTTAGGAGAAAAGTTATGTGACAAGGCTCGTTAAAGTGTCGACATTGACTTTTAGGATTGCTACTTCAAATAGGTGGCACTAGAATTCTAGTTTGTATGAATAATGTATTTAATATAAGTGGGTTTGGCTTCTGTGGTGTTTGGTGTAGATCTGGTATCCACACTATTTAAGCCAGCCCTTTATGGTTTTTTGTACAGTATATTTGACAAAGACTTACCATAGGTCGAAATGTATTTTGATGGCAGAATAAACACTATTTCTTTGGATTTCATCACCTGGGATTGGATTCTGTTCTTTTCTACTTGATTTTGCTGCTTTTCCAAGTGGGTTCCTTGGAGTCTGAATGGTAATCCATACTTGGTGAGTTCTGTCAACCTTTCTCTTCTGTGCCTGGACAACTGAGCTGTCAATCACTGCATCCTAGAACACACATAGGAGTGTAGTTGTTACAGTAACCCCTCTTCTAGGAGGGCCACCTGAACCTCAAGTTTCCCAGGAAACTTCAGATGGAAGGCTCTGACTAAATGCTCAGCCTTCACATCTGGAGCTGGGACCTAGCTGGGATCTCTCCTCAGGTCTGAATCCCCTCCAATGGATGAGGTACTCAAGGGAATTTCAGACCCTACGAGAGTCCACAATTCTCTGCACCTCATACTTCAAACTGCCATCAACCGCAACCAGAGGAGACAGGGACGAGGGCAACACCACCAATGGGGAAAACTGCTTCAAGAGGGATTTATGAAAGACGTTAGGCATGCAGCGTGATGAAGGAAGCTTCAACCTAAAGGTCATTGGATTGACCACTTCAAGAATTTCATAGGGACAGATGAACTTTTGACCCAACTTTGCCAACGGTACCTTAAGTATAATGCTTTTAGATGACAGCCAAACCCTATCCCCAACCTTAAAAACAGGAACCACTGAACATATTGTATCGGCCTTCTGTTTTTTGGCAAATCTGAGCTGTCCCAATATTCTTTTGAACCTCCCTCCAGACACCCCCAAGTCTCTGCACCCCAGGACATTCAGAACTAATCCTAGAAAACTTACCAAAATGAGGATGAAAATTACATAATTACAGAAAAATGGAGAGGTTACAGTGGACTGATTTTCCCAATTGCTAAAGGTAAACTCAGCAAGAGGTAAAAACAAAGACCAGTCCCCCTACCGAGCTGCTTAAAAATTTGTTCCAAACATTGATTTGTTCTCTCCATCTGACTTTTGGTTTCAGTGCCACCAAAATATCTAGCAATGGCTTTCAGTGTAGCAGTAATCCCAGGATAACACTGAAGATGGAATCATGAAACTCCTGTAACAGAAGCAATCTTACGTACACAGGCACAAATAATTTGGACCCTGGAGCAGCAGACTTTACAGATCTCCTCTTTCAACTCTGAGGTTACCATAGAAGCCACAATATCCTTAGGAAGAATGGAGGACAGAGGTTCTGGAGGAAAAACTGAATCGACACTGCGAGATAATGCATCAGATTCCACATTCTTGGACCCTGGCCTGAAGAAAAACAAGGACCATCTGGCCTGTCTAGGGGTTAGTCATTTAACTAATTCAATGTAAGCTAGACTCTTGAGATCAGTGACCACAGTAACTTGATGAATTACCCCCTTCAAAAAATGCCTCTATTCCTCCAAGGCCAATTTAACATTAAGGAACTCACGATTCCCAACATCATAATTTCTTTCCGCAAACAAGACTTTTTTAAAAAGCACTTAAAAGCAGGTTAGTCAGAGTTTTGTAAATATATTTAAATGTAAGCCCAACTGTTAAATGGTGTACAGTTAAATGGTGTACAAGTAGGTTCCCAAACCGTGCTTGACTAGTAGAATAAACTTGGCACACAGGAAATTGCTTAAGTTGTCATTTAATATGATCCACGTGTTGTAGTAAAAATTATACATACAAACATCAATCAGACCTTCCTCAGTGAACCAACTGCAAATAGAAAATAGGTATGTGGTATAGACACTGTTATCCGGGATCCATGCAGGCTATTATACGACCAGCGGTGGACACCGCATCGCTGCCCCCACTCATCACAGCAAGTTAAGGTATTTTCCTTTTTTGATATAGCCATAGGCCATTCATCACAGGCTTAATAGCCTGCATGGATACCGGATAACAGTGCCTATACCACATACCTATTTTCTATTTGCAGTCGGTTCACTGAGGAATGTGTGATTGACCGAAACATTTGTATGTATAATTTTTACTACAAAACAATTTTTACTACAACACATGGATCATATTAAATGACAACTTAAGTAATTTCCTGTGTGCCAAGTTTATTCTACTAGTCAGAGTTTTGGGCCCCTGCCATAAAAAGGCCCCTACCTCGACCCTCAAAGCATCCACCTCCCCAATGAATGGTTCTTGGAGATTGGGTTGGATTAAAATGAGAGCAGATACAAAATACTCTTTTAAATTTTCAAAAGTCCTGATAGCATCCGGCGACCAAACCTTGAGATTTGCCCCTTACAAGTAAGGTCAGTAAGAGGTTTAGCAATTTGAGAAAAACCCTTGATAAATTTTCTAAAATAGTTGGCGAATCTAAAAAAACGTTGTAAAGCTTTAAAGTCATGAGGTTGACCCCAATCAATTATGGCCTGCAGCTTCCCAGGGTTCATCTTAAACCCCTATGCTGACAAGATAAATCCCAAGAATTAAATTTCCTGAACAGAAAATGCACATTTCTCTAATTTCGGAAATAAAGAGTTCTCCCTCAACCTTTGAAATCATACATGGACATGTTCCTGGTGGGAGTCCAAATTGGGTAAAAAAATTGAATATCATCAAGGTAAATCACAAGAAATCTTCCAATGCAATCAGAAAAAGTATTATTCATAAAAGGATGAAAAACAGCAGGTGCATTGGATAACGCAAATGGCATGACAAGTGTGAGGCAGTGACGCCTGTTACAGCTAGGGGGTGCTGTGTGTTCTCAACAGGATACGCACGGAGGCGTATTGAGGCTATGGGAATGCATTGCAGTCACAGGCGTAGCTGGGATTGCAATGGTGAAGCAGTGACTGATGTCACAGGTAGGGGTCGCTGTGTAGTCTCCCCAGGATGTTCACGGAGGTGGTATGAAGGCCATAGGTGTGCGTGGCAGTCTCGGGCATAGCTGTGACTGCAATGCAGACTGATAATAAAAGTAAGGCCGGAGTCACACTAGAGAAAAATATGGATGAGTGCTATGCGAGAAAAAATCGCATAACACTCGGACCAATGTTAATCTATGGAGCAGCTGCCATGATCCCATCATCTATTTTTTCTCGCCCATATTATACATGCGAGAGAAATCGCAGCATGCTGTGATTTCCACCGTATCTCGGCCAAGACTCGCCAATGCAAGTCTATGGGGGTGAGAAAAAAAGGGATTACACACGGACCATGCGTGTGACTTGCAAGAAATATGCACCGGTGTCCTTTAGAAAAGCCGGCAATTCAGTGCACTATACTGTAAAATCACACTAACAGGGTAAAATAGAATAGATAGAATACATGTATACACAAAGTATAGGTATATATGCTGTATATGCTGTATATGTCAGTGAAACACATATAAATATATATTTCTTAGAGATATAGATAGCAGAACAGGTGAAAATTCATATATGATATGACGCGGTCAGGATCGCTGGTGCATCGCTAAGGCCTCTTTCACACTTCAGTTTTTTTGCATCAGTTCAAATCCGCCAAAAAGTCAGAGAAGCTGATCCGTTCTCAACTGATGTGAACGGATGGCACAGGATCCGTTTTCAGACGGATCCAGAAAATGAGGAAATAAAGGAACTGCTGGCCGGGAAGGGGGGGGGGGGGGAGAGAGAGAGAGAGAGAGAGAGCTCCGTTTTGAAATCTTTGAGGATGGTGACGGACAGCAACTTTTGGCGGATCCTCAAAAAAAAACGGATGCAACGGACAGCAATCCGTCACAATCCGCCATTAATGCAAGTCAGTCAAAACCTGGCGGATTGTGACTGATTGTAAAAAACGGAAGTGTGAAAGAGGCCTAAGTGGTCGCTAGTGAGCTGCCACACAGGCAGATCTCACCAGCGACATCGCAGGGGTTGGGGGTCGCTACTTACCTGTCAGATGAGGCGATCCTGACGTCCTCCCGCCCGCGTCCACGCGTCGCTCGTCTCCACAGCAGGAAGCCCAGCAGGAAGCTGACGACGAGAAACAGTCCAGGACGTTCTCGCGCGATCAGCGATAACCAGCGGGGGAGCGGTCGGAGGTAAGTATCAGACATAGCGATATCGCTAGCAATATCGCTATAACATCACAAAAACCAGTGACGTTATAGCGATATTGCTAGCGATATTGCTTAGTGTGACAGGCCCTTTAAATTAAAGGATTAATTCATGGAAAAAACTGGCATGGGCTCCCGCCCAATTTTCTCCGCCAGAGAGGGCAAGCCAGTGACCGAGGACAGATATTAATAGCCAAGAGAGGGACCACTGTTTTTAGGCCCACTCTGGCTAAAAAAATCTGCCCCCTGCCACCCCAGAAAAGGCACATCTGTAAGATGCGCCAATTCCGGCACTTACCCACTCATTCCCATTGCCCTGTAGCTGGTGACATATGGGGTAATAAGGGGTTAATGTCACTTTGCTATTGTAAGGTGACATTAAGCCTGGTTAATAATGGAGAGGTGTCAATAAGACCCCTATCCATTATTAATCCACTAGTCTGAAAGGGGTTATAAAAACACACACATTAATAATAAAGACTTTTAATGAAATAAATAAACACACATTTTTCCATCTTTATTACACTCCCAATCCATTCGAAGCCATCGTTCTCCTGTAAAAAAAATTTAAAAAAGGAACAAAATCTCATACCTGTCCGCCGTACAGTCATGTCCCATGCTGCAATCCATCTGAAGGGGTTAAATAGTTTACAACCGTGACCGCTGCTTATGCGACTGGTCCGGCTGTAAACCATTGAGGAATGACTGAGAAGCTGCCTGCGCAGCCTCCCCACCTGACCGGAGATTAACTGATTAGCGTGGGAAAGTTTTTGAACATTTTCTCAAGCTGGGGAGTTTTGGATTTTGGATTTTTTACAGGAGAACGATAGCTTCGAATGGATTGGGAGTGTAATAAAGATGGAAAAAATGTGTGTTTATTTCATTAAAAGTCTTTTTTCTTAATGTGTGTGTGTTTTTTTTAAACCCCTTTCAGACGAGTGGATTAATAATGGATAGGTGTCTAATTAACTCCTCTCCATTATTAACCAGGCTTAATGTCACCTTACAATAGCACTTACTACCCCAAATGCCACCCACTACAGGGCAATGAGAAGAGAGTAGATAAGTGCCAGAATTGGTGCATCTTACAGATGCACCTTTTCTAGGGTTGCAGGGGGCAGATTGTTTTAGCCAGAGGGGGCCCAAAAACAATGGTCCCTCTCTTGGCTATTACTATCTGCCCTCAGTCACTGGCTTGCCCTCTCTGGTGGAGAAAATTGGGCGGGAGCCCACGCCAGTCTTTTCCGTGAATTAATCCTTTAGTTTAACATCTACAGCTCCAAAATTTTACACACATACACTACTAGCATTATTAGTGAGGGACATATAAAAAAATAACGGATATGCAATGGTTTATTGTATGTAAACCATTTCTCATATCTTTTCGGGTTCTATAATGATTTTACAGATGCCGACAATTTATTTTTCACCTATTCTGCTATCTAGCTCTGTATGAATATATATATATATATATATATATATATATATACAGTGCCTACAAGTAGTATTCAACCCCCTGCAGATTTAGCAGGTTTGATAAGATGCAAATAAGTTAGAGCCTTCAAACTTCACACAAGAGCAGGATTTATTAACAGATGCATAAATCTTACAAACCAAAAAGTTATGTTGCTCAGTTAAATTTTAATAAATTTTAAACATAAAAGTGTGGGTCAATTATTATTCAACCCCTAGGTTTAATATTTTGTGGAATAACCCTTGTTTGCAATTATTATTATTATTATTATTATTATTTATTGTTATAGCGCCATTTATTCCATGGCGCTTTACAGGTAAGGAGGGGTATACATAAAAACAAGTACAATAATCTTAAACAATACAAATCATTACAGCTAATAATCGTCTTTTATAAGACCTGACCAGGCCGGCACAGGTCTCTGGAGTTATCTTGGCCCACTCCTCCATGCAGATCTTCTCCAAGTTATCTAGGTTCTTTGGGTGTCTCATGTGGACTTTAATCTTGAGCTCCTTCCACAAGTTTTCAATTGGGTTAAGGTCAGGAGACTGACTAGGCCACTCCAACACCTTGATTTTTTGCCTCTTGAACCAGGCCTTGGTTTTGTTGGCTGTGTGCTTTGGGTCGTTGTCTTGTTGGAAGATGAAATGACGACCCATCTTAAGATCCTTGATGGAGGAGCGGAGGTTCTTGGCCAAAATCTCCAGGTAGGCCATGCTATCCATCTTCCCATGGATGCGGACCAGATGGCCAGGCCCCTTGGCTGAGAAACAGCCCCACAGCATGATGCTGCCACCACCATGCTTGACTGTAGGGATGGTATTCTTGGGGTCGTATGCAGTGCCATCCAGTCTCCAAATGTCACGTGTGTGGTTGACACCAAAGATCTCGATCTTGGTCTCATCAGACCAGAGAACCTTGAACCAGTCTGTCTCAGAGTCCTCCAAGTGATCATGAGCAAACTGTAGACGAGCCTTGACATGACGCTTTGAAAGTAAAGGTACCTTACGGGCTCGTCTGGAACGGAGACCATTGCGGTGGAGTACGTTACTTATGGTATTGACTGAAACCAATGTCCCCACTGCCATGAGATCTTCCCGGAGCTCCTTCCTTGTTGTCCTTGGGTTAGCCTTGATTCTTCGGACAAGCCTGGCCTCGGCGCGGGAGAAAACTTTCAAAGGCTGTCCAGGCCGTGGAAGGCTAACAGTAGTTCCATAAGCTTTCCACTTCCGGATGATGCTCCCAACAGTGGAGACAGGTAGGCCCAACTCCTTGGAAAGGGTTTTGTACCCCTTGCCAGCCTTGTGACCCTCCACGATCTTGTCTCTGATGGCCTTGGAATGCTCCTTTGTCTTTCCCATGTTGACCATGTATGAGTGCTGTTCACAAGTTTGGGGAGGGTCTTAAATAGTCAGAAAAGGCTGGAAAAAGAGATAATTAATCCAAACGTGAAGCTCATTGTTCTTTGTGCCTGAAATACTTCTTAATACTTTAGGGGAACCAAACAGAATTCTGGTGGTTTGAGGGGTTGAATAATAAATGACCCTCTGAATAAACTTTTCACAATTTAAAAAAAAATTAAACAAAGAAATAACATTCTTTTTTGCTGCAGTGCATTTCACACTTCCAGGCTGATCTACAGTCCAAATGTCACAATGCCAAGTTAATTCCGAATGTGTAAACCTGCTAAATCTGCAGGGGGTTGAATACTACTTGTAGGCACTGTATATATATATATATATATATATAGTGAGGTAGCGCTGTTATTCGGGTAGGAGATACTCGCTCAGCAGCCACAAAATCAGATCTGGCACAGATTTTCCATAAAGCAAGCATAGTCCATGCGGTTTATTCAACATCATAAACCCACAGCAGCAACAAAACTTCATATAAACAGCAGAGCGTCCATGGCAGAGTTTCACTCTTTAACCCCTTCACCCCCAAGGGTGGTTTGCACGTTCATGACCGGGCCAATTTTTACAATTCTGATCACTGTACCTTTATGAGGTCATAACTCTGGAACGCTTCCATGGATCCTGGTGATTCTGACATTGTTTTCTCGTGACATATTGTACTTCATGTTAGTGGTAAAATTTCATTCAAATAACTTGTGTTTATTTGTGAGAAAAACGGAAATTTGGCGAAAATTTTGAAAATTTCGCAATTTTCCAACTTTGAATTTTTATGCCCTTAAATCACAGAGATACGGCACACAAAAAACTTGATAACTAACATTTCCCACATGTTTACTTTACATCAGCACAATTTTGGAACCAAAATTTTTTTTTGTTAGGAAGTTATAAGGGTTAAAAGTTGACCAGCGATTTCTCATTTTTACAACACCATTTTATTTTTAGGACCACATCACATTTGAAGCCACTTTGAGGGGTGTATATGATAGAAAATACCCAAAAGTGACACCATTCTAAAAACTGAACCCCTTAAGGTGCTCAAAACCACATTCAAGAAGTTTATTAACCCTTTAGGTGCGTCACAGGAATTTTTTTGAATATTTAAAAAAAAATGAACATCTAACTTTTTTTCATAAAAAAAATAATTCAGGTTCAATTTTTTTTATTTTACCAAGGGTAACAGGAGAAATTGGACTGCAAAAGTTATTGTGCAATTTGTCCTGAGTACGCAGATACCTGATATGTGGGGGGGAACGACTGTTTCGGCGCATGGCAGAGCTCAGAATGGAAGGAGCGCCGTTTGACTTTTTCAATGCAAAATTGGCTGGAATTCAGATTGGACGCCATGTCACGTTTGGAGAGTCCCTGATGTACCTAAACAGTGGAAACCCCCTACAATTGACCCCATTTTGGAAACTAGACCCCCCAAGGAACTTATCTAGATATGTGGTGAGAACTTTGAACCCACAAGGGCTTTACAAAAGTTTATAACGCACAGCGGTACAATTAAAAAATCATATTTTTTCCACAAAAATGATCTTTTCACCCCAATTTTTATTTTCCCAAGGGTAACAGGACCCTAAAAGTTATTGTGCAATTTGTCCTGAGTATGCTGATACCCCACATGTGGGGGTAAACCACTATTTGGGCGCATGGCAGAGCTCGGAAGGGAAGCAGCGCCATTTGACGTTTTTGGCTGGAATTGAGATCGGACACCATGTCGCGTTTGGAAAACCCCTGATGTACCAAAACAGTGGAAACCCCCCACAAATGACACCATTTTGGAAACTAGACCCCCTAAGGAACTTATCTAGATGTGTGGTGAGAACTTTGAACCCCCATGGGCTTCACAGAAGTTAATAACATAAAGCCATACAATTAAAAAATCATATTTTTTCCACAAAAATGATCTTTTCACCCTCAATTCTTATTTTTCCAAGGGTAATAGGACCCTAAAAGTTATTGTGCAATTTGTCCTGAGTACGCTGATACCCCACATGTGGGGGTAAACCACTATTTGGGCGCATGGCAGAGCTCGGAAGGGAAGCAGCGCCATTTGACGTTTTTGGCTGGAATTGAGATCGGACACCATGTTGCGTTTGGAAAACTCCTGATGTACCAAAACAGTGGAAACCCCCCACAAATGACACCATTTTGGAAACTAGACCCCCTAAGGAACTTATCTAGATGTGTGGTGAGCACTTTGACCCCCCAGTGCTTCACAGAAGTTTATAACGCCCGGGCGTGAAAATAAAAAATTCGTATTTTTTCCACAAACATGATCTTTTAGTCACCATTTTTTTATTTTCCCAAGGGTACCAGGAGAAATTGGACCCCAAAAGTTGTTGTCCAATTTGTCCTGAGTATGCTGATACCCCATATGTGGGAGAAAACTACTGTATGGGCACACGTCGGGGCTCGGAAGGGAAGTAGTGACGTTTTGGAATGCAGACTTTGATGGAATGGTCTGCGGGTGTCATGTTGCCTTTGGAGAGCCCCTAATGTACCTAAACAGTGGAAACCCCCCACAAATGACACCATTTTGTAAACTAGACCCCCCAAGGAACTTATCTAGATGTGTGGTGAGCACTTTGAACCCCCCAGTGCTTCACAGAAGTTTATAACGCCCGGGCGTGAAAATAAAAAATTCGTATTTTTTCCACAAACATGATCTTTTAGTCACCATTTTTTTATTTTCCCAAGGGTACCAGGAGAAATTGGAGCTTAAAAGTTGTTGTCCAATTTGTCCTGAGTATGCTGGTACCCCATATGTGGGAGAAAACTACTGTATGGGCACACGTCGGGGCTCGGAAGGGAAGTAGTGACGTTTTGGAATGCAGACTTTGATGGAATGGTCTGCGGGTGTCATGTTGCCTTTGGAGAGCCCCCAATGTACCTAAACAGTGGAAACCCCCACAAATGACACCATTTTGTAAACTAGACCCCCCCAAGGAACTTATCTAGATGTGTGGTGAGCACTTTGAACCCAACAGTGCTTCACAGAAGTTTATAACGCCCGGGCGTGAAAATAAAAAATTCGTATTTTTTCCACAAACATGATCTTTTAGTCACCATTTTTTTATTTTCCCAAGGGTACCAGGAGAAATTGGACCTTAAAAGTTGTTGTCTAATTTGTCCTGAGTATGCTGATACCCCATATGTGGGAGAAAACTACTGTATGGGCACACGTCGGGGCTCGGAAGGGAAGTAGTGACGTTTTGGAATGCAGACTTTGATGGAATGGTCTGCGGGTGTCATGTTGCCTTTGGAGAGCCCCTAATGTACCTAAACTATTGAAACTCCCCACAAGTGACCCCATTTTGGACACTAGACCCCCCACGGAACTTATCTAGATGTGTGGTGAGCACTTTGAACCCCCAAGTGCTTCACAGAAGTTTATAACACTCGGACGTGAAAATAAAAAAATCATTTTTTTCCACAAAAATGATATTTTTGCCCCCAATTTTTTATTTTCCTAAGGGTAACAGGAGAAATTGGACCCCAAAAATTGTTTTGCAATTTGTCCTGAGTAGGCTGATACCCTACATGTGGGGGTAAAACACTGTTTGGGCGCATGGCAGAGCTTGGAAGGGAAGGAGCACCATTTGACTTTTTCAACTCAGAATTGGCTGGAATTGAGATCAGACGCCATGTTGCATTTGGAGAGCCCCTGATGTGCCCAAACAGTGGAAACCCCCAATTCTAACTCCAACCCTACCCCAACACACCCCTAGCCCTAACCCTAACCCTAATGGAAAAATGGAAATAAATACATTTTTTTAATTTTATTATTTTTCCCTAACTAAGGGGGTGATAACGGGGGGTTTGATTTACTATTTATGGCGGTTTTTATTTTCGGCAGCTGTCGCACGCTAAAAGACGCTTTTTATTGTAAAAATAGTTTTTGCATCACCACATATTGAGAGCTATAATTTTTCCGTATTTTGACCCACCGGGTCATGTGAGGTCTTATTTTTTGCGGGACGAGTTGACGTTTTTATTGGTACCATTTTTGGGCACGTGAAACTTTTTGATCGCTTTTTATTCCGATTTTTGGGACGCAGAATGAAGAAAAACCAGCGTTTCATGAATTTCTTTTGGGGGGGTGCGTTTACACCGTTCCGCGTGCGGTAAAATTGATAAAGCGGTTTTATTCTTCGGGTCAGTACAGTTACAGCGATACCTCATTTAGGTCGTTTTTTTATGTTTTTGTCGGTTTTATGCAATGAAAACTATTTTATATAAAAAATAATTATTTTTGCATCGCTTTATTCTGCGAGCTATAACTTTTTTATTTTTTCGCTGATGATGCTGTATGGTGGCTCATTTTTTGCGGGACAAGATGACGTTTTCAGCGGTACCATGGATATTTATATGCGTCTTTTTGATCGCGCGTTATTACACTTTTTGTTTGGCAGTATGATAATAAATCATTATTTTTTGCTTCGTTTTTTATTTTTATTTTTTAAAGGGTTCGCTAAAGGGGTTAACTAATGGGACAGTTTTATAGGGCGGGTCGTTACGGACGCGGCGATACCTAATATGTGTACTTTTATTGTTTTTTTTTTAATTATTTCCAAAAAATGGATTTATTGGGGGAATATTTTTTTTTTTCCTAATTTATTTGGCGATTTTTTTTTAATTATTTTTACACTTTTTTTTATTTTTTTTTTTACTTTATTAAATAGTCCCAGGTGGGACATCACTGTCCTGTGACAGATCGCTGATCTGTCACATCACAGATCACTGTGACAGATCAGCGATCTGACACAGGCACTGCAGAAGGCTTCCTCATGCCTGCACTTTGCAGGCACTGAGGAAGCCAGCTTCCTCAGGCCCCCGAAGGCCCCCGTCGCCATCTTGGATTCGGGGGCCTGGAGGAAAGGAGTCCCCCGCAGCAGCGCTGCAAACTGCGCTGCCGTGGGGGGCTCAGGGAAGCACGGAGGGAGCCCCCTCCCTGCCGATGCTTCCCTTTAACTCCCGGTACACCGCAACCAGGTCCCAGCATTCACCCCCTGTGACCTACCCTGGCCACATTATATGGTTCATAGCCACGCCCACTGGGTCACGTGACTCTGACCTCATCACAGGTCCTCCAAGCATTTACGCACTCTTTCCAACAATGCTTTAACCTCTTCGCGACCGCCCACAGTAGATAAACGTTGGCGCTTGCTGGGCTTTGTGCAGCGCCGACGTTTATCTACTGTCGGCGGTTTTGTGCCCCCCGGGACCCCCTCATACCTTATAACGCGGGGATCCCGGTGCACAATGCATGCTGGGACCCCCGACGTCATCGAGACCTGATTGGTTCAGGTCCTGATGACGTCGCGTCACAGCAGCCAATGAGAGAGCTCGCTGGGAAAGCTGCTTGTTTCCCGGCGATCTCCCTCATTATAACGCGACTTCTCCTGATCTCCTCTGAGCTCATGCTGACAGATGAGCAGAGGTGAAGCAGCGTTACAGTGTGACTAGATCGCTGCCTGGCACAGCTGATCGCTGCCTGGCACAGCTGTGTCAGGCAGCGATCTTTTCACACAGTAACGCTGCTTCACCTCTGCTCATCTGTCAGTGTGAGATCCGAGGAGAAGTGGCGTTACTATGTGCCAGGCAGCGATCTTGTCACATAGTAACGCTGCTTCTCCTCTGATCATCTGCCAGTGTGAGATCAGAGGAGAAGTGGCGTTACTATGAGTCAAAAATACAAAAAATAAAAAACACAAAAATAAAAAAAAAGTAAAGAAAAAAAAAAGCAGGTAGGCAGGCTAGAGGCTAGGTCTAGGGTTAGGTCTAGGGTTAGGGCTAGGGTTAGGGCTAGGGTTAGGGTTAGGGCTAGGGTTAGGGCTAGGGTTAGGGCTAGGGTTAGGGCTAGGGTTAGGGGTGTGTTGGGGTTAGGGTTGGAATTCGAATTGGGGGTTTCCACTGTTTAGGTACATCAGGGGCTCTGTAAATGCAATATGACGCCCGCAGACCATTCCATCAAAGTCTGCATTCCAGAACGTCACTACTTCCCTTCCGAGCCCCACCGTGTGCCCAAACAGTGGTCCCCCCACATGTGGGGTACCAGCGTACTCAGGACAAATTGAACAACAACTCTTAGGGTCCAATTTCTCCTGTTACCCTTGTGAAAATAAAAATTGGGAGCTAAAAGATCATTCGTGTGGAAAAAAAATGATTTTTTTATTTTCAAGGCTCTACATTATAAACTTTAGTGAAACACTTGGGGGTTCAAAGTGCTCACCACACATCTAGATAAGTTCCTTGGGGGGGTCTAGTTTCCAAAAAGGGGTCACTTGTGGGGGGTTTCCACTGTTTAGGTACATCAGGGGCTCTGCAAACGCGACATGACACCCGCAGACCATTCCATCAAAGTCTGCATTCCAAAACGTCACTACTTCCCTTCCGATCCCCACCGTGTGCCCAAACAGTAGTTTTCTTCCACATATGGGGTACCAGTGTACTCAGGACAAATTGGACAACAACTTTTGGGGTCCAATTTCTCCTGTTACCCTTGTGAAAATAAAAAATTGGGGGCTAAAAGATCATGTTTGTGGAACAAAAATGATTTTTTATTTTCATGGCTCTACGTTATAAACTTCTGTGAAGCACTGGGGGGTTCAAAGTGCTCACGACACATCTAGATAAGTTCTTTAAGGGGTCTAGTTTCCAAAATGGGGTCACTTGTGGGGGTTTCCACTGTTTAGGCACATTAGGGGCTCTCCAAATGCGACATGGCGTCCTATCTCAATTCCAGCCAATTCTGCATTGAAAAAGTCAAACGGCACTCCTTCCTTTCTGAGCTCTGCCGTGTGCTCAAACAGTGGTTTAGCCCCACATACGGGGTATCGGCGTATTTGGGAGAAATTGCACAAAAAAATTTGTGGTTCATTTTCTGTTTTTACACTTGTGAAAATAAAAAAAATGGTTCTGAAGTAAAATGTTTGTGAAAAAAAGTTAAATGTTTATTTTTTCCTTCCACATTCCATTCATTCATGTGAAACACCTGAAGGGTTAATAAACTTCTTGAATGTGGTTTTGAGTACATTGAGAGGTGCAGTTTTTAGAATGGTGTCACTTTTGGGTATTTTCTGTCATATTGACCCCCCAAACTCACTTCAAATGTGAGGTGGTCCCTAAAAAAAATGGTGTTGTAAATTTTGTTGTAAAAATGAGAAATCGCTGGTCAACTTTTAACCCTTATAACTTCCTAAAAAAAAAAAATTATGTTTCCAAAATTGTGCAGATGTAAAGTAGACATGTGGGAAATGTTATTTATTAACTATTTTGTGCAATATCACTCTCTGATTTAAGGGCATAAAAATTAAAAGTTTGAAAATTGCAAAATTTTCAAAATTTTTGCCAAATTTCGATTTTTTTAACATATAAGCGCAGTTCATATCTAAGAAATTTTACCACTATCCTGAAGTACAATATGTCATGAGAAAACAATGTCAGAATCAGCAGGATCCGTTGAAGCGTTCTAGAGTTCTGGCCTCATAAAGTGACACTGGTCAGAATTGAAAAAATTGGCCTGGTCACGAAGGCAAAAACAGGCTCAGGCGCGAAAGGGTTAAACACACCCCCTGGGTGGGTTTGTAGGTAACTGGCCCGCCCATCTCCTTAGTTACCTGGCGAGTTCTCCCTGTCACATTAAAGCAGCACCTCAGCAGTATCACTGCTGATCAACACATAAGCCAACCACTTTGAGATACATAATGGCCATTCAGTATTCTGCCATTTATCCTTTCTCCTAGGACATCCACACAGCGCCCCCTAGCGGACTCAGTAGTTACTACACCACTATATATATATATGTCTCACTGATATATATATATATATGACAGTATATATGTTTTCACAAATATTTGAGGCTATGGACCCATTATATGTCCATTTTGCAAGCCGGCAAGAAAATCTCACAGTACGGATGCCATATGGATGTCACACGAATACTTTGATGCGAGGAAATCGCATCTTCGCATTGCACATGGATGACATACGGATCACTGCTCAGGAAACATTTCTGCGATTCTCGTCCTTGAAAAATGGACTGCTTTTTATACGTCTAGTGTGACTCCAGTCTAAGTGTTAGTCTTGGACATGTTAGTGTCCAAGACAGAGGTAGAGAAAACCTGCTCTGGATGTTGTTTGTGAGGCAGACTGCAGGATAGTAGTTTGTGCAGTCTGTTCCATTCCAGATCCAGGTTTTCCATGTGGCTGAAAGCCAAAGGTTGCTGTGTTAAAAACCCTGCAGGAAATGGTTAGTGAGATCTGAGGAGTTCTGAGTGAGTCTCAGGTGTGTCAGGGCCAGAGTGCGCTGGTGCTTGTTGCTGTGCAGAGCAGTTGGTGTGCAGAGCACAGGACAGAGTGGAGCCAATAGGCCTGGCACTGACAGCGTACACAGTGATGCAAGTCGTCCATGGTAACTGGTCTCAGATGTGGACAGTCCTGTGCCCGGAGGTGAACTGGAGGTGGATGTCCTGTGCCTGAAAGAGGACTGGTGTGTAACGATTGCAAAACAGATGTATATGATACCTGACTGCGATCAGGAGGATATCCTGGATTGTGTACGGCTGTGAGTAGAGACTGTGATACAAACGGTGCAGGACACCCACAGGAACAAGTCAGAGGAGGACTAGCGTGTGTAGTGACTGCAATCTAAAGGATGCTGTGTATGAACTGAACACTGATAATATGCACTGAAGTTATATGCACTGAAGTTATATTCAATTGTGTGAATTTTGACTTTTATGTGTGAAGACAACACATTAAAAAGACATTTGTGTTTTGATTTTTGTGAGTAACTACCTCTTCACTGCGTACGGTGCTACCGCTGCCTTACACAAGATTTTCTAATAGATCATCTGACGTTAAAAACGCCATTTTCCGCTCATCATACTTCAAGATGCGTATTAAATTGGAAGCCCCTCTCAGACTGAAAGCATCAAAAAAGGCATCCACAGAAGACCATTCTGGTGCCTGTGGGGACCAGGAAAATGCCCAGGTCTGACGGCTGGGGGTTAATATTAATATTCTGGGAAGCGGCCAATAGTCATAAAAGTTCCCAAACTATTAAGATCAGTTCACATCTGTTTCCTTAGCCTTTACTGGTTATTATAGGTGAGACCCCCCAAAAAAATTACATGGGGTCCCCCTTATATTTATTAGCCAGCAAAGGCTTTTCAGACAGCTGTGGGCTTATATTAATAGCCTAGGAGGGTCATGGATATAAGCCCTCAGCCGCCCCAGAAATGGTGCATCCATTTGTCACTTTGAGGGCTCTGCATGATAGAAAATACCCAAAAGAACGGTCGCAAGTGGGGTAATATTTGTTGGGATGATGTCAGCTGTTTTATGGCTGCTGACATTGAGCCAAGGGGTTAGTAATGGAGGGGGCATCTATAAGACATCCTCATTACTAACCCCATAGACAAATGTAAAAAAGACACAGACAAAGTAATTGAAATAAACACAGAGTCCTTTATTTTAAATAACCCCCCTGCCATCTTTTACCAGTTTATTCCACAAAAATAAAACTAAAAAAGCAAAGTTATACTCAACTTTCCACCAATAATCCATTACTGGCCATGTCCCACAATGATTCGGATGGTTTGGTGAGCGGTCACATCAGTAATGTGATCTCTCACCATGCCAGCCAGGAACATATTGAGCATGAGAGCGCAGCTGCGTGTGACCGGCAGTGATGTTATTAAGGAACTGATATTAATAGTCTGGGAACCTTTATGGCTATTGGCCCCTTCCCAGAATATTAACATCACCCCCCAGCCATTTTTTAATATTATTTATTTAATATGCACTAGACAAAGACAGCATGTGCTGACTACATCTGTCATGAGACTCGCCTGGTCTCGCTGATCGCAGAGAGACCAGGCGACAATGATGACAGAAGAATTCAGCATTCGGCGAATGGGAACAGTGAAAACTGTATGCCTTTTTTTTCCAGGGGCCGAAACGTGTCCCACTGTTGACAGACAGATATCATCCATGTGTCATCAGTGTACACGTGAATATCACACTTTTTGTCTGTGCTGTGTTAAAAAAAGAACATGTCTGCGGGTTTTTCACATGGACATCCAGTCCATGTGAAAAACCTGACATGTGCACACCACCATTGATTACAATGAGTGTGCGAATGTCTTTATTTGTGGTCCTTAAAAAATGGACTGCAAATGAACATAAAAAGTGGACGTGTGAAGGGGACCTAATAGAGCTGTCTGATGAATCCCTTTCTGAGCCTCCTTTTTGTACTAAATACTAAAGCTTACACACAGCTGCACTTAGAGTAGAAAAACTACTGACCATAATAATAGTACTGGCAAACAGTTGACATTTTTAAGGAAGGGTTCATTAATTCATATTGCTTAAGCCAAATACTGATGCTCTGATATTACAAAAGAATTCTGGATTCATCTCACCAACCAAAGTTTTTCAACTGCTCAATGATTTAACTTTGGGCTCTTTTACTCACGGTTGTTTCGCCTCTCTGTTTATAATTTTGAAAAAGAAAGTGATTTTCAATAATATATTAAAATATTACTGAATAAAAAATGTAATTTGTATACTCTGTGCTGACAATACATTTTCATGAAAAAATTATTTGTTGCAATGGTAGTGGATTAATAACTATTTGAGCCAATGAACTTATACTGATGCGATATTCATGAACGCCTTGCATAGTGTAGAGTATATTGTTTTGCATAAAACAACTTCTTGATTAACCATTCTAGAATACAAAATTTCATTTTCATGCACATTTGTCTGAAACTTGCTGTGATATGCAAAGTTGCATGCAGGTGGTCATAAGTGTAGACTGCGAGCCAAATTTATTACATTATTCATGAGATCTTTTCCTAAACAATGCATTAGTTTTGGTTCAATAATAAGCTTTGGATGTATAAGTAATGACAACATCGCTTTTTGAGGGAAAAATTATTTTTCATACCTGCAATTTTGAAGGATAAATGGAGACTAGTGCAAACAGTGTTCTGTTTAAATTCTTTGTGCATAGGTTATTAAATAAGCACTCTCATCAAAGTTTTTATCTTAACATATTGCCATCATCATATTATATAGTACCATGCTCTTACAATTGCTCATTTTTCCTTTCTACCCAGCTATTTCATCTCTTTTCTCTGCTCTATGAAGAAGCAGGAAGTATCTTTTGACATTGATTTTGGCAACAATTTATAACTCATACAGCGAAAAGAGACCTCTTTCTACATAAAGCTTAGAAGGATGCAACTAGTCAATTTTGAATCACGTGGTGTCATAGACCTAATGGGAAAAAAAAGAACTAACTGGGAAGAAAGGCAAAATGAACAATTGTAAGTACATAGTATATATAATAGTGTGATGACAGCAATATAGTAACCTTTGTACCCCCAAAAGTGGTTTGCATGTTAATTATATAAACTGACACATCACTCCTTGATAAATGTTGGTGCTCGGATGAGGGTTACCAATCCCTATAACAAAATATATTCAAAAGAATCCGGCACTCAGAAGATAAATGTTGATCATTAATTTATTCAAAAATACATAATCCCGAAAAAAAGACATGTAACGTTTCGGTCTTTTCCTTGACCTTCTTCAGACTGGGATATGCAAGCAAAAGACATAAAGAAAGAATACAGCAAAATCAGTCTAATCCACATATGAAATTGGTATATACAGCAGATAAAGTTCCAATACATAAACACTTGGGCTGAATGAATTTATGATAACGTAAATAAGTCAGTAACAATACCATAAATCATGAAGAAAGATAAATCTCTTATACACAAGTCACATGTTCACATGTTAAGTAGCATGGCATACAAATACGACTCAATGTCCTCAATTAACTTATATATAATGGAGTCTTCTTACCGGATTATGATTATGTAATGGGTCCTATTACATAATCATAATCCGGTAAGCAGGCTCCTTTTTTTCACTGATGTGGGTATCTTGGCGGACCTAGGGCAAGTTATCATTTATACTGCATCTGTTTCTATATAAATTCTTATATATTCATCATTTGAAAGCTTTATATATAAGTTAATTGAGGACATTGAGTCGTATTTGTATGCCATGCTACTTAACATGTGAACATGTGACTTGTGTATAAGAGACTTATCTTTCTTTATGATTTATGGTATTGTTACTGACTTATTTACGTTATCATAAATTCTTTCAGCCCAAGTGTTTATGTATTGGAACTTTATCTGCTGTATATACCAATTTCATATGTGGATTAGACTGATTTTGCTGTATTCTTTCTTTATGTCTTTTACTTGCATATCGCAGTCTGGAAAAGGTCAAGGAAAAGACCGAAACATTACATGTCTTTTTTTCGGGATTATCGTATGTATTTTTGAATAAATTAATGATCAACATTTATCTTCTGAGTGCCGGATTCTTTTGAATATAGTTTGCACGTTAATAACCAGACCGATTTTTACAATTCACACCACGGGAGTCTCACAGAACTTTATACCATTAGGCAGTGAAGAAAAAATAACTACATTTTTATCACGAAAATTTTGTTTTAGCCCCAGATTTTACATTTTCACACAAGAAGTGGGTAAAAATAGCACCATAATTTGTTCCACAATTTCTAATGAAAGTGGCAATACCCCATATGTGGCTCTACAGTGCTACTTAGCCATACGGAGTGACTCGGGAGGAACGGAGCGCTATTTGCCTCCTGGAGCACAAATTTTCCAAGAACAGATTACGGACTCCACATACAGAGCCCCTAATTACTAGAAGAGCAGAATCCCCCCGCAAGTAACCCCAAGTCACAGGTGTAGTGACGATTTTGACTCCATGGGTATTTTCCAGAAACAAGCAGCAATGAATGTTGCTGAGTAAAAATTGCAAACTGCCATTGTAGTGACCAGTACACTGTAATAACTAGTATGTTGCAGTCACCAGTACATTAAGCACAGCCCATGCTTCTGGAGACATGCACCCGCCCGTTAGGTGGGTTCTCTGCTTCAGAAATGCCAAACATGTGGTCACTATATGTGGTTTAGGTACACTGTGGGGCTCAGAAGGGAGGGGGGGCATTTGGATTTGGGAGCGGAAATTTGCTGAATTTCTTTTGGCAGGTGAGGAGCCATTTTGCTTTTCCAGAGCCTTTGTACTACCAGTAATGTGGAAGAAGGGCTGGCGTTAGGGGCAGGCAGACTAGGCAGCTGCCTAGGGCACCCACTCCCCCAGGGGCCCCCAGCAAGTGTAGCGGCACACCACTCGGCGACCATCACCACCCCCTCCCCCGCATTCAACTGTATTGGCATTTCAGATGCCGATACAATTGAAAACAACAGTGGAGGAGGGAGCATCAGATGACGCTCCCTCCCTCATCATTCCCCTCTGCCTCTGACACAGCGGGTGCGCAATCATGTCACTTCATCGTGCACCCGCTGTGTCCTGGGAATTGGAACTGCTGAGACACCCTGCAGAACCTGGAGCAGTAGGGAAACAGAGAAGCGGTGAGCATTTTTTTTTTATATATAAATCACTGAGTATGTGGTGGCCATAATACTGTGGGGCTGCATTATAGTCTATGGAATATGGGGGTTACATTATATTCTCTGGGGGCTACATTATACTCTATGAGGGAGGCTGCATTATACTCTACGAACTGGCTGCATTTTATTTTATGGGGTGGTTGCATTATATTCTATGGGGTGGCTGCATTATATTCTATGGGCTATCTGCATTATTTTCTATGTGCTGGCTGCATTATATTCTATGGGTTGGCTGCATTATATTCTATGGGATGGCTGCATTATATTCTGTAGGCTAGCTGCATTATATTCTATGGGCTGGCTGTATTATATTCTATGGGGTGGCTGCATTATATTCTATGGGCTGGCTGCATTATATTTTATGGGTTGGCTGCATTATGCTCTCTGGGGGGCTGCATTATACTCTATGGAGGTTGCATTATACTTTATGAGGGGCTGCATTATACTTTATGGGGGGCTGCATTATACTCTATCGAGGGGTTCATTATAGTCTATGGGGAGCTGCATTATACTTTATGGGGCTGCATTATACTCTGTTGAGGACTATGGGAGCCTTATACTATTTAGGGGGCTACATTCTACTCTATTGGACTATGGGCAGTTTATTATACTATATGCACTACATGAACCTGCATTAAACTATCTGGAGGACTATGGGGAATGCATTATACTGTATGAAGAACTATGGGGTGCATTAAACTATGGGGTGTGCCTTGTACTACATGGAGGACTATGAGGGATGCATTATATTATATGGAGGACTATAGGGTGCATTATACTATATGGAGGACAATGGGTCACATTGCTATGACTATGGGGTGCATTATACTATATGGAGGACTAAGGGTCACACTATACTATATGGAGGACTATGGGGTGTGCATTATACAATATGAATGTGTCACAGGGTTACCGCGACAGAGCAGAGCCAGAAGACCGCAGCATCTGATGACTCCTGCTTTGCCGCTGAGAAGAAGCACTTCTCGGGTGTATTAAATGTGTTTGTTTTCTTTCAGTGGGACAGGGGTTAATCGGCCATTTGTAAATCCCTGCATTCAGCTGTGCTCGGTTAGCCACTCCTCTCTCCTATAAAAAGCTAGGCCTGCTGGCCAGGTCCTTGTCTGAGTTAGCACTTGCTACATAGATCTGGAGAGGGAGAAGCTGGTGTTTGGAGAGCTGGAGGAGTTTCTTGTGCGACTGTTGCTTGGTTTTTACACTTGGAAATTCCTCATCCTTACCTGCTTTATTTTCTTCCCCCTTCCTTCACACCCCGGTGAATACCTCTGTTATTTGTGAGAGTATATTTTGTGTGAGTGGAATTTTCTTTTATTCTTGTCTTTGTTTCCCTGTCTGTTGGGTTGGTGTACTGCGGTACACAGTAGCGCCTCTCTTCCCCGGGTGGGGGAAGGGGACAGACGCAGGGCAGCAGCTAGGAGACAGGGCAAGGGTGGAGGCCCCGGCATCCTCACCATCTGACGTATCCCGGGGAACAGGGCAAGTTAGAGTGCCCCCTAGTCTTAGGGCCAGGAAAGGTGCCCCTGGTCCCAGTTTACTCGCCAGTCCTATCATGACATTAACTCAGACCGAAAGCCTTTTTATGATCTATGATGGCTCCTATGACAGCGCTGACAGATTTATGCACGGTGGTTTCACAGCACCCTGTTACATCTGGTGTGGGGCTCTCGCGCTCCAGGCAAACCATCGTGGAGCCCAAGGTAGCACTGCCAGACAGTTTCTCTGGCGGGTGGGACAAGTTTGTTGTGTTCCGTGAGGCCTGTAAACTATATTTCCAGCTGCGTCCGGTATCCTCTGGTACAGAGGAACAACGTGTGGGGATTGTTATCTCACTCCTACAGGGGGACCCACAAGCATGGGCATTTTCTCTCCCCTCTGACTCACAGTCACTCCAGACAGTAGAGGGTTTCTCTCAGGCTTTGGGCTTGGTGTATGATGAACCTGATTGCGTCTCCTTGGCTGAGTCATCTCTGCGCCAACTTCAGCAGGGAGACCGTCTGGCGGAGGAATACTGCTCCGAGGTCCGGCGGTGGGCCACGGACACTAGGTGGAATGACCCGGTCCTCCGTTGTCAGTTCTGTGAGGGTCTCTCTGTGAGAGTAAGATATGCGTTAGCTCTCTATGAGACTCCTGACTCCCTTGAGGCGGCCATATCTTTGGCGATCCGAGTTGATAGCCGTCTTCGCCAGAGACATAGGGATTCACCTCTGTGGTCAGTACTGATTCTACTGTGGAACCCATTCAGGTGGGTGCGGCGTCCCAACCTAGTAAACTTGCATTAGTCAGGTGTAAGAGGGGAGTGTGTTTCTGTTGTGGCAAGAAGGGTCATTTTGGATGCTCATGTCCTACCTGTCCGTAGTTTAAACAACCACCGGAAATCTAGAGGGCCCGGGTGTACTCGTAACCTCGGTGGGAAAGACTCATTTTTTCCTTCCAACTATGTTATACGTGGGTGAAAATAAGGTGGATGTTTCCGCCTTCTTGGACAGTGGGGCAGGGTTTAATTTGGTCGACGCTAGGTTCATCCGGGACCAAGGCCTTGTCCCACATACCACATACCAGACCGATACCCATTATAGCTATCGATTCTGGCCCTCTAAAACAGGGGCACTTCATGCAGGTGGTCCATGACTTGCAGCTACAGGTGGGGGCCATACACTCTGAGGTGTTAAACTGCTATGTGCTTGAGGGCCTGCCCACACCTGTAGTACTGGGACTTTTTTGGCTCGCTCTGCACAATCCAGTAATTGATTGACAGACACAGGTAGTGGTAAAGTGGAGTACATACTGTCTAGGACACTGCCTGGGTATCCAGTTGGCAAGGGTGGATACCCAGTCCGTGCCCAATTACTTGTCAGACTTTGAGGATGTGTTTTCTGAACAGGAGAGCCAAGAGCTTCCCCCTCATCGTCCTTATGATTGTGCCATTAATCTGGTTCCTGGTGCCAAGCTGCCCAAGAGCAGACTCTATAACATCACAGGTCCAGAGAGGCAGGCCATGAAGGATTATATTACGGAAAGTCTGGCTAAGGGTCATATCATACCATCCTCTTCTCCCCTTGCTGCGGGGTTCTTTTTTGTCAAGAAGAAGGCTGGGAGGGTTACGTCCTTGCCTGGATTTCCAGGATCTCAATGCGATCACTGTCCATGATCCGTAACGCTACCTCTGATCCCTGACCTCTTTAATCAAATTGTTTTGGCAAAATGGTTCTCTAAGATGGACCTCAGGTGGGTGTACAACCTCATCCCCATTAAGGAGGGGGATGAGTGGATGACTGCGTTCAATACGCTAGAAGGACACTACGAGAATCTGGTGATGCCTTTTGGGTTGACAAACGCGCCCGCCGTCTTCCAGCACTTTATTATTGACATCTTTAGTCACCTAGTAGGCAGGTTTGTTGTTATCTACCTGGATGATATTCTTGTTTATTCACCTGACCTTGAGTCACACCAGCGACATGTTAGGCAAGTCCTACACATACTACGTGACAATAAACTGTATGTCAGACCAGAAAAGTGTATGATTTTGGGTGAGGAGAGCCTTTTACTTGGATATGTATTATCTGCCACTGGTTTTTGCATGGATACGACGAAAGTCCGGGCGATATTGCAGTGGGATCGTCCTGAGGATTTGAATGCCTTATGTTATGATCGTGGATGCAGCGTGGCTTACCCAGCCAATGCTCCCATGTCGTAGAACCATAATGACGACGAGGTATGCGTCCCAGGTGATCGTGGAATGTGGACAAACTGGACCACAGGGGGGACCCGGGCCTACCCAGACTAGGGAAGGGTAGCGACCAGGGTCTGTGGCAGCTGAGCTTGTGGACAGGATGGCCATATACAGGACTTAAAGACACCATACAACTTCAGCTATGAAGAAACATAAAGTTTACTTAAATAAAGCAAATGACATCAAAACAACAGTTTCCGAATTATGCACATCACGAAGGAAACACAACTCAGGTTGACAGAAGAAGCAAGAGGTCAACACGGGTTGACGCAATCCAGGGTCGCCTGGCACGGGCATACTAGGTTGGCCTCTCTCTCAGGCCTCAGGTGTAACACAGGCACAGCAGGAGAACATCAGATACCGACCTCGGGCAGACTTCAGATGATGGCTAGGGTCATCTCAGGTTGATGCAGTCCAGGGTTGTCTGGCACAGGCATACTAAGATGGCCTCTCTCTCAGGCCTCGGGCATAGCTCAGGCTCAGCAGGAGAACATCAGACACTGACATCTGGCAGCCTTCAGACAACGGCAGGAGCCATCACGGGTAGACCCCAGGGAACCGGCAGGACATCAGAACATAAGAAAGCCACGGATAGCACAGGTCCAGGAACGTTGGTGTGATGAGTCAGCTTCAGCTGAGTCGACTTTTTCTTTAGTGTGGACCCTCTAGGTCGTGGCACCCACCCACCGAGGGCGAGCTGACCTTGTGAGGAACCACCCCCTATACAGGGAGTTTCAGGGGCAAGACCAAGGGGGTGAGCCACCACGACTGCTGGAACCAGACGGCCGGCTCAAGGAAGACACAATGTGAGTGTCTGACGACAAGGGACATGCAGGAAACAAGACAAGACAAGACGTGAGTTCAAGGTATCTTCATTAAGGCAAACTCAGGGTAACATCAGGTGCAAGGCGTGATAACACAGGGAAAACACAGCAAGGTGCGTGCAAGGGCACGCCAAGGTCCATGGCATGGTACGTGCTAGGTGGCATGCCTGAGTACAGGCAAGGGCACAATGACATCGGACTCCGGACAGCAGGCAACGATCATCAGGATCAGGGCATCAGGCTGCAGACATCAGCTCTGGACATCAGGCCACAGTCATCAGGCTTACGACCTCTGGCAGTGATCGGCAGGTTCCGGGCATCCGGCAGCCAAAGCAGGGTTCAGGCAAGGAGGCACGACAGATCTCCAGACATGGTGCATGTTAGGGAACAAGCCAGGGTCCAAGGCAAAGTTCAAGGCAGGGTGCGTGCTAGGGACACACCGGGGTCCAAGGCAAGGTGCAAGACAGTGTTCAAGACACTAGGCATAGTGCATGTTTAGGGGACACGCCAGGGTTCAAGGTCCAAGGTCCTGGGCGCACTAAGGAAGCCGCCAAGATTCAAGATTCAAGGTCCTGCGTGTGCTAGGGGCACGCCAGGGGCACGGTACAAAGAATGGTCCTGGCCGTGCTACGAGGCACGCCAGGGAACATGGTTAGTGGCAGGTCCCACACGTGCTAGAGAACACGTTGGGCTTTGAAGTTCAGGACAGATGTCCTGCGCGTGCAGAGGGGCACGCCAGGGTCAGGGTCCAAGACAAAGAACAGAGCACAGAGCAAGGTACAAGCAAGACAAAGATTCAAGACAGGTCATGGAACTCAGAACACGACAGAGAGACAAGGTTCAGGACAGAGCAAGGAAAGTAAAAGACTTGTGCAAGAGTAGCACGAAAACGCACAGTGCGAGAAACAGCGTGAGTGCAAGGGAGCACGGAAAACACGACTGGAGCACTGGCAGGTGGTACCGGCTGGAGGCACAGGCAGGCGGGCACGACTAGAGGCGGCACAGCTGAGGCACAAACAGGCGGGCATGGGGCGACCAGGTGCGTGCAAGAGGGCACGCAGCCACAAGGCAGAGCTAGGCAAAGGTACAGGACAGAGACACGTGCGAAACAGCACGGCAAGGCCTGGTACGAGAGGTGCAAGAGCGCACGAAAAACGGAGACTAGACACAGAGTTCAAGACATGGTCCTGCACGTGCTGAGGGCACGCCAAGGGCAGAATTCAAGGAAAGGTCCTGCACATGCAGAGGGCATGCTAGGGTCAGGGTTCAGGACAGAGAACAGAACGTAGGCAGTAGCACAGAGCCGGGTACAAGAGAAAAGAAGCGGAGCGTATGCTAGAGCCTAGAGCCGGGTACAGAGACATAGAACTAGCAGCGGAGCGTAGGCCGAAGCCCAGAGCCGGGTCAAGGCAGTGCTTTGAGACCAGTCAGGGAGTGTGCTAGAGAGCACCATAGCAGAGACATAGAGCAGAGTACAGAGCTAGCAGCAGAACGTAGGCCGAAGCCCAGAGCCGGGTCAAGGCAGAGCCTTGAGACTAGCCAGGAAATGTGCTAGAGCGCACCAAAGGACAGAGTCTAGCAGCGGAGCGTAGGCCGAAGCCCAGAGCCTTGAGACTAGACATGGAACATAGGACAAACAACAAGGCAAAGAAGAGCTTAGGCAAGACATAGCGAAACAGGCTGAGGCAGAGAACAGAGAAAGGACTACAAGTCTAAGAATAACAAGGACAAACACAGCACAGAAGACAACACAAGACGTGGCACGGGACAAGAGACAGAGTACAAGCACAGAGCGTGTGCAGAGAGGCACAACAGGGCAGAGTGCAGAGGCACAGAATACAGGGAGCGACCCAGCAGACCAAGCAGCCATGCAGGGAAGCAACACGATACTCAGGCCCCGACCATAGGAAGGGGCGGTCTGATATAGGGCATTAGCACCTGCACTTCCGGGTCAGGACCAGTAGAGGACTTCTGGTTCAGATCCTCCAGAATCATAGAGAGGATAGCTGGATCAAACAGTGCTGGAACATAGGAAAGGTCACATGATCAGGGTCTCCAGGAACACAGAGAGGATTGCTGCAGGCAGAGCAGAGACTGTTGGTCACACAGCAACGGCGTGTAGCCATAAGGTAAAACACACATGCGCACTGGCAATGGCAGGCAGCCATGAGATGAGGCGCGCATGCACACTGCTCCAGGCATCTTGCAGCACAGCAGTCATGAGGTGCGTGTGCACACTGCTTCCTGGGATCTTGCAGCATAAGACATAAGGGGCATGATAGTTCAGTGCACGTGCACTCTGCTCCAGTAGTCATGCGGCATACCAGACATGGCGGGCATGATAGTTCGGTGCGCGTGCACACTGCTCCAGGAGTCATGCGGCATACCAGACATGGCGGGCATGATAGTTCGGTGCACGTGCACACTGCTCCAGGGGTCATGCGGCATAACAGTCATGAGGTGCGCCTGTACACATAAGCGAGACCCGCGGGGCGCCAGCAGGGACAGGACATAGGGGCAATGAGGCATGACAGGCATGACAATGGGGATCATGCAGCGCAAGCAGCATGGCTGGCATGACGGGCATGACAGTTGGTAATACAGCACCGGGCATCGGCTGGTCAGGTCCAGGACTCACTGACGGGACCGTCACCGGGGAACAGAGCTGGAGACTCCTGGAAACCATGGAGGAGGAATCCATCCAGGAACATGAGTGGGACCGGCTCAAGAGCACAACTTGGACCACCAGAACCATGGACTGTACATCTGGACACAGGCTGGACATCGGAACACGGATAGGACATCGGAACACAGACAGACATCCGGACTTAGGCAGGACATCTAGACACAGAGGAGACATCAGGACATCAGGATTCAGGTAGGACATCAGAACTCAGGTAAGACATCAGGATACAGGTAGGACATCAGGTCATCAGGACACATGTAGGACATCAGGACATCGGGACTCGAGCCGCACATCAGGACATCAGGGCAGAAGCCCGACATCAGGACATTAGGTCTCATGCAGGACATCAGGGCACCAGGCGGACATCAGGGCACCAGGTGGACATCAGGACATCAGGTCTCAGGCAGGACATCAGGACATCAGGGCTCGGATCTGAGATACAACATCAGAACACTGGCAACGGACTCTGGACATCTGGCAGCGATCGACAGGCTGCGGACATCAGGCTGCGGACATGAGGCCGCAATCATCAGGCTCCGGACATCTGGCAGCGATCGGTAGGCTTCGGGCATCGGACAGAGAAGGATAGGATCCGGACATCTGGCGGAGGACATCAGACATCGGACATCTGGAAGCAGTTGTCAGAAACCGGACATCAGGTCGCCTTCATCAGGCTCCGGACAAGAGGCCACAGTCATAAGGCTCTGGACATCTGGCAGTGACCCAAAAAAGAACTCAAGAGGTCTGATAAAAGCCCCACTGGGTTGAACTGGAGCCAGCCGGGGATTGCACCAAATAACAAGCTGAGCGCAGAGTAGCAGAAACTCAGCGGACACACCGGACTCCTAGTTCCAAGATGAACCCAGGTTAGATCACAGAAAGTCAGTTGGCAAAAAGTCAGTCACTGGGCACAGGGTTCAGGACACAGAAGGACTTCAGGAACATAACACAGCAGGATTCAGGACTAGGACTTCAAAATACAGCAGGAATCAAGACATGGACTTTGGTACCAACACATAAACAGGATAAGTCCAGGAACTCAGACATCAGCTGTCCCAAAGCTGATGACAGACTGAACAGAAATGGATCTGGGCACTCTTCCCTCAGAGCAGGCGGAAGACAGGCATCAGCTCACCTAGAACTGCTGAACACCAAACAGACATAGCAAGACTCAGAAACTTAATGTGAAGCTCTGGCAACACCCCACTGGGCAAGGGAACTTTATATAGGAACTGCCTCACAGCGACAGGCTGGGGCCAGCAATTCAAGCACACACCCATTCCTCATAAAAACAGGGGAGGAGTGGCCACGCGCACCCTAAGCACAGCCATAAAGAAATCAGCACAGCAAAGGACACCTGGCAGCGGCTGCAAGCCTGAACAGATTTGGTAAGTCATGCACAACTGCAGAGGGCCTTGCACAGCGGCAGCCAAGGACCGCACAAGCGGGTGGTCATGCTTCGCAGCGGAGCCACTCACGCATGTACGGCTATGCAGCGGAGTCGGGAACTGAGCAACATCCACACAGGTAACTGACAACAGCATTCCCACTCATTAGAGGGAAAGGAGCGAAGGGTTAAATCAGAGATATGCAGAGTAACACCGGGTAAACAGAGTACAAACACAGCAGCGTTACACCTTACAAAGGTTTTTGGGCTTAGCCAACTACTATCTTAAATTCATGAAAAAACTTTTTGGTAGTAGCCAAGAAGGGGATGGACTTCTCCAGGTGGTCCAGTCCTGCCAGGGAGGCATTTGACACATTGAAAATGTGTTTTGCTTCTGCTCCGATTCTTATTCAGCCTGATGTCACTCAGCCTTTCATTGTGGAGGTGGATGCATCCGAGGTGGAAGTTGGGGCTGTATTGTCGCAGGGGGCGTCTCCTGGTAAATGGCAGCCATGCGCATACTTTTCTAAAAAACTTTCGCCAGCTGAGAGAAATTAGGATATTGGTAATAGGTAACTCTTAGCTATCAAATGGGCATTTGAGGAGTGGCATCATTTTTTGGAGGGAGCAGTTCACCCAGTGATAGTGATCACTGATCATAAGAATCTGGTTTACTTGGAGTCAGCAAAACGTCTTACACCACGTCAGGCAAGATGGGCATTATTCTTTACCAGGTTTAACATTTTTGTTACTTTTAGGCCGGGGAGCAAAAATGCTGATGCAGATGCTTTGTCCCGTTGCTTTCCTGGGGGAGGCGATAAGTGCATACTCGTCCGTCAGGTGCTCTCCAACCATTGGAGATTCCCAGCAGACCTTGGACTGATTTGTCGGTCGATTGAATTACGGATCTACCTGGATCACCTGGAACACTGTAATTCTGGTGGTGGTGGACAGGTTCAGTAAAATGTCTCATTTATTGCTTTACCAGCTTTGCCTAACGCCAAAATTCTGGCGCAAATCTTCGTCAGGGAAATAATCCGACTGCATGGGATTCCTACCGATATTGTCTCAGGTCAGGGGGTGCAGTTTATCTCCAAATTCTGGAGGGCGTTTTGCACCCGTCTGGGGATCCATTTGTCTTTTTCTTCGGCTTTTCACCTGCAGTCTATCCGTCAGACTGAACAGGTTAATCAGAATTTAGAGCCATAGCTTAGATGTTTTGTGTCTGAGAATCAGGAGGACTGGGTTACCTACTTACCATTGGCTGAATTTGCAGTTAATAATCGCTGTGAGGAATCAACCGGTAAGTCCCAGTTTTTCGGGGCATATGGGTTCCATCCACAGTTTAGTTCGTTCAATGGTGATCGCCCTTCTGGTTTACTGGAGGAGGAACAATTTTCTTCTTCTATTTCTACTATACGGCAGGGGGCGACTAATAATTTTTAAAAGATGGGTTCCAAGTTTAAGAGTGTGGCTGATTGGAGATGTTTGGTGGGTTCGGACCTGTGTGTTGATGACTTAGTATGGCTGTCCTCAAGGAACATTAAGCTGAAGGTTCCGTCTTGGAAATTGGGTCCCAGGTTTATTGGTCCTTATAAGATCTTAGGCCTCTTTCACACTTCAGTTTTTTTCATCAGTTCAAATCCGCCAAAAAGTCAGAGAAGCGGATCCGTTCTTAACTGATGTGAACGGATGGCACAGGATCCGTTCTCAGACGGATCCTGAAAATGAGGAAATAAAGGAACTGCTGGCCGGGAAGGAGAGAAAGAGAGAGAGAATTTTTTTTTTCTTGTTTTGTCCAGCACCTAGAAAGAAATTCGGGTTAAATGAGTGTCTGGAGGATCCGCCAGATAAAAAAACGTTGCAAGCTCCGTTTTGAAATCTTTGAGGATGGTGACGGACAGCAACTTTTGGCGGATCCTCAAAAAAAACGGATGCAACGGACGGCAATCCGTCACAATCCGCCATTAATGCAAGTCAATGGGGGGAAAAAAGGATCCTCAAAAGAAAATTGAGGATCCGTTTTTTTCAAAACCTGGCGGATTGTGACTGATTGTAAAAAACTGAAGTGTGAAAGAGGCCTTAGCTGACGTCAATATAGTAGCATTCCGCCTTCCTCTGTCACCTACCTATAAAATCCATACAGTTTTTCACCGTTCACTTCTCAAGAAGTACGTGGCATCTGCAGGGCCTTCACCTCTGCCACCTTCTCCTGTCATTGTCGATGGTAATCTGAAGTTCCAGATAGTAAAGGTCTTAACTCTCATCTTGTTCTTCGGTCACTTCAGTACATGGTACATTGGAAGGGGTACGATCCTGAGGAGAGGATGTGGGTTCCAGCTTCTGACGTCCATGCGGCCAGACTGGTTCGAGCATTTCATGTGGCACACCCAGATAAACCAGGCACTGAGGTTCTGGAGGTCCCTCGTAGAAGGAGGGTACTGTCACGGGGTTACCGCGACAGAGCAGAGCCAGAAGACCGCAGCGTCTGATGGCTCCTGCTTCGTCACTGAGAAGAAGCACTTCTTCGGTGTATTAAATGTGTTTGTTTTCTTTTAGCGGGACAGGGGTTAATCGGCCATGTGGAAATCCCTGCATTCAGCTGTGCTCGATTAGCCACTCCTCTCCTATAAAAGCTAGGCCTGCTGTCTGAGTTAGTACTTGCTACAGAGATCTGGAGAGGGAGAAGTTAGTGAATGTTGCTTGATTTGTACGCTTGGAAATTCCACATCCTTATCTGCCTTATTTTCTTCCCCCTTCCTTCACACCCTGGTGAATACCTCTGTAAAGGTACTGTCACACTTAGTGATGCACCAGTGATCCTGACCAGCGATATGACGCGGTCAGGATCGCTGGTGCATCGCTAAGTGGTCGCTAGTGAGCTGCCACACAGGCAGATCTCACCAGCGACATAGCAGGGGTCGGGGGTCGCTACTTACCTGTCAGACGAGGCGATCCTGACGTCCTCCCGCCCGCGTCCACGCGTCGCTCATCGGCGCCACAGGAAGCCCAGCAGAAAGCTGACGACGAAAAATGGCCCAGGCCGTTCTCGCGTGATCAGCGATAGCCAGCGGGGGAGCCGATCGGAGGTAAGTATCACACATAGCGATATCGCTAGCAATATCACTATAACGTCACAAAATCAGTGACGTTATAGCGATATTGCTAGCGATATCGCTTAGTGTGACTGGCCCTTTACTTGTGAGAGTATATTTTCTGTGAGTGGAATTTTCTTTTACCCTTGTCTTTGTTCCCCTGTCTGTCGGGTTGGTGTACTGCGGTACACGGTAGCGCCTCTCTTCCCCGGGTGGGGGAAGGGGACAAACGCAGGGCTGCAGTTAGAAGACCGGGCAAGGGTGGAGGCCCCGGCATCCTCACCATCTGAGAAATCACAGGGAACAGGGTGAGCTAGGGCGCCCCCTAGTGTTAGGGCCAGGAAAGGTGCCCCTGGTCCCAGTTTACTTACCAGTCCTATTGTGACAGGATGACTGTGATGCACACTATATTATATGGTGGACTGTGGGGCACAGTATACCATATGGAGCACTATAGGGTGTGTATTATAATGTATGGAGGACTGTGGTGCAAAGTATACTATATGAAGGACTATGGGGTGCATTATACAATATGGAGGACTATGGGTTGTGTATTCTGCTGTATGCAGCACTATGGAGTGTGTGTTATACTGTATGAAGTACTATGCGGTGTGTATTATACTGTATATAGCACTATGGGGTGTGTATTATGCTGCATGGAGCACTATGGGGTGTGTAATAAACTGTATGGAGGACTATGGGGTATGTATGATACTGTATTGATGACTGTGGAGTGTATTATATTATGTGGAGCACTATGAGGTGTGTATTATGCTGTATAGAGCCCTACCGGGTGTATATTATACTGTATGGAGCACTATGGGGTACGTGTTATACTATGTGGAGCACTATGGGGTGTGTATTATACTATGTGGAGCACTATGTGATGTGTATTTTAGTATATGGAGCACTACTGGGTGTGTATTATACTATATGAAGCACTATGGGGTCTGTATTATACTATGTGTAGCACTATGGGGTGTTTATTATGCTATATGGAGCACGATGGGGTGTGTATTATACTATGTTGAGCACTAGGATGTGTGTATTGTACTGTATCGAGGACTATGGGGTGTATTATGCTGTATGGAGCACTACGGGGGGCGTATTATACTATATGGTGCACTAAGGGGTATGAATTATACTATATGGAGCACTATGGAGAGTGTATTATACTATGTGGGGCACTAGGGAGGTGTATTATACTGTATGGAGGACTATGAGGTGTGTATTATACAGTATGGAGGACTATGAGGTGTATTATAATACGTGGAGCACTATGGGGGGTGTATCATACTGTAAGGAGCACTATGGGGTGTGTATTATACTATGTGGAGCACTGTGGAAAGTGTATTATACTATGTGGAGGATTATGGGGTGTATTATTCTATGTGGAGGGCTATGGGGTGTGTATTATACTATATGGAGGACTATGGGGTGTATTATACTATGTCGAGGGCTATGTGAAGTGTATTATACTATGTGGTGGACTACAGGGTGTATTATACTAAACAAGCAAAATGCTGCCTATTTATATAATGATTGGATTGTTTATGCCGCAACAGAAATCATTGTTTTCAGCAGCACATGACCCGATTTTTACTGCAGATATGCTGCTTATAACCTGATACTGTATGGGGAAAGACTGATCCTCTAGTGATTGTTCTGTGTCCATAATTGTTCCTCAGCCAGTGTAAAGAGGCCGGGAAACAAGCGCCGACCTACTTCAGTATTGTCAATCACACTCGTTTAATGGCCTGAACTCAGCATATGTAAATGCTACCAAAATTTTCTGTGTTATGGTGCGATATGTGAGCATTTGGGGCCCCATGTTAAACTTTTGCCCAGGGCCCCACTTTGTCAAAAACCAACCCTGCATGGAAGCCCCCTATATTTATATTAACAGATGACAGACCTGAGTGGGGACTTGCTTTTTTTGTGAATTAAGTTGAAGCTTTTATTGGGAACATTTTACGTAAAGTTTGGGATCACATTCATCCGGTGCTCTACGCTGACCACGTAAATTGGGGTTTCCATCCCACTTTAACAGAGTTACTCTGGACTCCATCTGGCCTCTGTTTAGCGGTGACTTTCTTTCAGAGGTTCCGTCTGAATCACATATTTCAGAGATTTACATGGAAACCCGGATGCAAGCGCTCAGCACAGAGTACAGGAAACTTGTGTGCTGCGACTATTGCGATCTTTGGGAGGCAGAATTAAAAAATCAACAGCAAGTGAAGAATTGGCTTTATTTATTTTTTACGCTGTTCCTCGTGCGGTATAAGTGATTAAGCAACTTTATTCTTTGGGATGCTGCGATTACAGCGATAATAGATTTATATTGGATTTTTATGTTTGACTGGTGTCACACACTAAAAGACGCTTTTTATTGCAAAAAATTGTTTTTGCATTGCCATATTTTAAGAGCTATAATTTCCCCATATTTTGGCCCACAGAGTCACGCAATGGCTTGTTTTTTGCGGGATGCGTTGACGTTTTATTGGTACCATTTTCAGACACATGACATTTTTTGAATGCTTTCTATTCCGATTTTTGAGAGGCAGAATTAATAAAACCATCAATTCAGGATTTTTTTTTTGGTTGGGGGGTTTATGTCATTCTGCATGTGGAAAAATTGATAAGGCAGTTTTATTCTTGAGGTTAGTATGATTACAGCGATACCTCATTTACAGTGGGTATGGAAAGTATTCAGACCCCTTTAAATGTGTCACTCTTTGTTTCATTGCAGCCATTTGGTAACTTCAAAAAAGTTAATTTTTTCACATTAATGTACACTCTGCACCCCATCTTGACTAAAAAAAAAAATCAGAAATGTAGAAATTTTTGCAAATGTATTAAAAAAGAAAAACTGAAATATCACATGAAAAATGGAAGAGGAAAAAAAATTCTCCAGCGTGTTATCCACTAAAATCAATTCTTTTATTCAAGACATATTAAAATGTATGTATCAAAAATACAAATGAACAAAGGAAAGGAATTATGGAGTCCCCATAACAACCAACGCGTTTCATCCTCTTGCGGTTTTAGTCATGGTATGCCATTGATGAAATATCACATGGACATAAGTATTCAAATCCTTTGCTCAGACACTCATATGTAAGTCAAATGCTGTCCTTGTAATTCTCCTTGAGATGGTTCTACGCCTTCATTCGAGTTCAGCTGTGTTTAATTAAACTGATACGACTTGATTTGTAAAGGCACACACCTGTCTATATAAGACCTCACAGCTCACACTGCATGTCAGACCAAATGAGAATCATGAGGTCAAAGTAACTGGCCAAGGAGCTCAGAGACAGAATTGTTGCAAGGCACAGATCTGGCCAAGGTCACAAAAGAATTTCTGTAGTACTCAAGGTTCCTAAGAGCACAGTGGCCTCCATAATCATTAAATGGAAGAAGTTTGGGACCACCAGAAGTCTTCCTAGACCTGGCCTTCCAGCCAAACTGAGCAATCGTGGGAGAAGAGCCTTGGTGAGAGATGTAAACAAGAACCCCAAGTTCAATGTGGCTAAGATCCAAAGATGCAGTAGGGAGATGGGAGAAAGTTCCACAAAATCAACTATCACTGCAGCCCTCTGTGGGAGGAACGGCCCCCGTCGAGTGTCCGAGCCGGAACCAAGGGAGCCGTCATCTGGGTTCCGGGGGAAACTGTCCCCGGGGGACAGAATTCGGGGACAGACCGGTGTGACAAACAGAAAGGCTGGGGGTGTGACCAGTATAAAGGAGGCGGGGAATTCCCAGGACAATGAGTCAGCAGACCGGGGCAGAGGCAGCAGGAGACCGTGGGAGCGACTGAAAGCTAGAGCGACTTACCAGTGCCAGGGAAGACGCTCACTGAGGACTCCAGTAGGACGGTGCCAAGGCGATCATCCGAGACTTGCTGCCCCACTCCAGCCCGTGGCCACTGCGGTCCCAGTTCAACCCGCGGCTGCTGCCGCCTCCCCTCAGCCCGCGGCTGCGGCCTACCCCCGGTCGCCCGCGGCCATTGCCGCCTCGCTCCAGCCCGCAGCTGCAGCCTGTTCCCCGCCACCTGCAGCCGCCCTGCTCTCACCAGTGGCCGTGGCAAGTACAGTGCCGTCGGCGGCCACCACTGTCCCGCTCCAGTCCGCAGCAGGGGCCAGGCCTCTGCTAACCGCGGACTCCCCATCGCAGCCGGCAGCTGCGCAGGTGGCCTGTCATTCGCCACCACACATCGCTGCCACTTGCCCCAGTCCGGGGGCTGCGGCCCATCCGTCCAAGGACTCCACCGGGGCCTGTGGGGCTTAAGTGTCATCAGCGCGCCAGAACGCACTGAGACTTCGTCTACGCCTCAGCAACTGGGCCCAGCAACTACTATGCCGAAAGACCACCATCCCAAACAGCAAGGGACGTCTGGACGGCTAAGTTGACTATATAGTTAAGGACCCGTAGTCGGCTATACCGCGGCCCTATAGTGACCGGCTATTGCCGGAAGTAGTCGTGTTCTACCCATTTGTGTTTCCTTGTATAGAGCCCCTGCGCGGGCAACCCGTGTTACCCCTTTTGGTGATCAGGCCTTGACTGAGGAAAGTTCCCTCTAGTCTTATAAACGTTATTATAGAAAGCACCAAATTGTCTTGCGACTCGTCACTGCATCCTGCGTACCTGCAAACACCACATTTGGCGTAGTTGGCAGGATGCAGTCTCCGAGCGCAGACGGCGGTGCGCCTGATCAGAGTGGGGTTGCGGGCGCTGATGATGATGGGGGTCCCTGCTCCAGCATCTCCCTGGGGGCTATGCAAAGTAACTTGCCCCAGTTTGTTGGCTCCAATACGCTGCTGTGGAGCTAGCCAGAACGTATGCGGGGCCTTTTCCGCATGCACCCCATGACCCCCGATTTAGAGGCTGAGATGGCCCTTATGGCGCTAGATGGGGAAGCCTGGAAGTCAGTAATGTTGAGACCCCAGGGGCGTCGCAACACCTTCGCTAGGGTCTTGCAGATCCTGGAAGACACCCACGGGGATCCAACAGACGCGGGGGAGTTGAGAACCCAGTTGTTCAGTGGATGCAGGGGGAGGGGGAGACCATCACCCAGTATATCAAGGAGATACACACCACCATAGAAAGGAAGGACAGAATTGGGGTAGGGCCCTTGGACATTACCCTGCTTAACCTGCTAGTGACTGGACTCCGGGACCCGCTAATCAAGCAGGCATTGAGGGAACAGGTCAAAGTGAACCCACGTTTAGCCTTCTCCGAAGTGGGGAGTCAGGCCCGGGTGCGGGTGCAAGAGCAGGGGATGACGGCTCCTGTGGGGAAGGCCCGGAGCATGGAGTCTTCCGTAAGCATTGTTGAAGAACCTCAATGTATTGAGGAAATGAGACAAGAACTGAAGAGTATCTGGGGCGAGCTGGCTGAAGTGAAGAAAAGAACGGAGCCCGCGCCCGGCCGACCTGGCTACAATTCCGGGCCCAGGGGGCCTCGCAATACCCGGGGTGGCCGAGCCTCACCGCCCCGGTGTTATGAGTGTGGAGAACTAGGCCACTTCGCACGGGAGTGTCCACGGCGTGGGAAATACCCACTCCAGCAGACATTAAACTAGAGGGCTCCGGGCATGGGGGACGCAGCTCGGAGCCGGAAGTCACAACGAGGGGTGGTGGAAGTCCCGAAGAACTGGTCGCTAAGTGCCCAATAGTATGGGCCGAAGTCGAGGGTTGTGCTGTGCGGTGCCTAGTGGATACAGGGTCGCAGGTAACGACTATGCCGGCAACGTACTTCTGGCAGCATTTCCTGGAAGCGGCAAGGCCCCAGTGGGGGCCCATGATACGACTAGTGGCCGCAAGCCAACTGCCGGTACCTGTCGCCGGAGTGGTATGGCTTCAGATGACATTGTGTGGTAAATCCCTTGGCCGCAGGGGAGTGGTCCTAACCCAAGGAGAGGCTAACGACCGTCATCCGATCATCTTGGGCATGAACATACTGCGGGAGTTCGGCAATCTACTCCTCAACGATTCTACGCAGGAGACCCTAAGTCAGTGGGGTTCTCGCACGGCCCAGGGGCAGGTCTTCCAGTGGTTGGTGCGGGAGGCGCGAGTGCTCCAGAAGTGTCAGGAAGGTGAGGCGCTGGGCAAGGTCATCACGCTGGCGGCCCCCCCCGCTCGTGCTTCCTCCGGGGCAGACGGTGGTGGCTCTGCCGATCTGCGCCCTGATACCACTGGAGGGTGTGGAGGTGCAGGTGGAACCCTGTTACTCGGAGCGCCTGCACCCTGGCATCCTGGTGGCCCGCTCCCTGGCCACAGTGCGGGAAGGGACCGTCTTGGTACGTTGTTTCAACCTGGAAGATCAGGATATCGCCCTGAAGCCCCGGGCCAAAATCGCCAAACTAGTAAGGCAATTGGAGGAAATGCTGCCGGACCCCGCAGTCCAGTTGAGGGTGCAACCTGAAGATCCCTGGGCAGTAACGGTACGAACCAAATAGGCTGCCGAATCCGCGGCCCAAGAAAAAGGTCGAGTCATTCTGGAGAGAATGCGGGCTGAACTTTCCGGCCTAGCGCCAGCCCAGCTTCTCCAAGTAGAGACACTTCTTGGACAATTTTACAGTGTCTTCTCCAGCCACGAGGACGACTTCGGATGTACCACGGCCATCACGCATGGGATCCCCACGGCAGGAGCGGCCCCCATCCGGGAGCGATATCGGCAAATACTACCGCAGCTATACCAGGAAGTAAAAACTCTATTAGCCCACATGCTCCAGAAGGGGGTCATACGAGAAAGCCAAAGCCCTTGGGGACCCCTATTGTCCTGGTTCGGAGAAAAGATGGCACTCTGCGTTTTTGCGTGGATTATCGGAAGTTGAACGCCTGCACCATCAAGGATTCGTGTCCACTGCCCCGCATAGAAGAGTCTCTGTCCGACCTGGGGAACGCGACGTACTTTTCAACCCTTGACCTGGCCATTGGGTACTGGCAGGTGCCGATGTCGGAGGAAGACAGAGCCAAAACGGCATTCATCCTTCCCATGGGACAGTTCGAGTTCAATCGGTTGCCGTTTGGGCTGGCCAACGCCCCAGGAACTTTTCAGCAGTTGATGGAGCGGTGTCTAGGAGACCTCAGCTTTGAAGTCACGTTGATATACCTGGGCGATATTATTATCTATTCCGCCACGTTAGAGGACCACCTGAGGCGGTTGGGGCAGGTGTTTGGCCAGCTGCAGAAGTACGGGTTAAAGGTAAAGCCCCAGAAATGCCACCTGTTCCGCACCCAGATCGAGTACCTAGGGCATACCGTCTCGGTAGAGGGCGTCCGACCATCCCTGGAAAAGGTCGCTGCCATCCAGGGGTGGCCTACCACCGAGACGGTGAAGGACGTGCGGGCCTTCTTGGGGTTGGCCGGCTACTACCGTCGGTTCGTGAAGAATTTTGCACGCCGAGCTCGAGCCCTGCAGGACCTGCTGAAGGGGGCTCCCGCCGGGGCGAATGGACGGAAGATCCAGTGGCAGCAACCACAAGAGGATGCGTTTCAAGATCTCAAAGCTGCTCTCTCGGGCGCCCAGGTATTGGCATATGCGGATTTTTCGCAACCATTCATCCTGCATACCAATGGGAGCCTCCAGGGACTAGGAGCTCTGTTGTCACAGGTGCAGGACGGCCGGGAGCAAGTGATTGCCTACGGTAGCCGGTCGCTGCACGATTCAGAACGCAACCCGGACAATTACAGCTCCTTTTAGCTCGAGCTCCTCGCGGTAGTGTGGGCAATGACGGAGCGATTCGCAGAGTATCTGGCAGGCTCCGAAGTAGTAGTGCGGACTGATAACAACCCGTTAGCCCATTCGGAGATTGCCAAACTGGGGGCCCTCGAGCAGCGGTGGGTGACTCGGATGGCCAAATTCAATTATAAGATCATCTACAAATGGGGAGCTGAAAATGTGCACACTGACGTGCTCTCCAATAATCCGACACACCACCCCAGGGCCAAGTCGAGACGACAAATTAGAAGCAGGCGAGACGCCGTTCGCCCTCAACACCACCGTGCCTACAGTCAACACGCAAGAAGCGCCTCATCCGGGGCTCCTAGGAGGGATGCTGGAACAGCCCCGTGACAACTGGATACAGCAGCAACAAGAAGATACAGAAATTGGGCTCCTGCGTCGATGGGTGGCCACCGGTAAATTGCCCATGGGCTCAAAGACACAGACTTTGACCCAAGATATGTTGGTGATATTGTGCCAGTGGGAAAAACTAGTCATCAAAAAGGGACTTTTATATCGAAAAGCCATGTCATGAACCACGTCACCTACGATATGGCAGGTGATCGTGACAGAAGCCCATCTCAACCAACTGGCCCGGGAAGCCCATGAGAAGGGGGCTCATTTTGGTGCTCAAAAGACTTTACAATGGTTGCAGCAGATAGTGTACCACCCACGCTTGCACGCTGCTGTAGAAGAAGTTTGTCGAACCTGCCGCCCGTGTGAGCTCGCTGACCCCCCCGCGCAACGAGCCCGGTGCGAACTATTGTAACATCAGCCCCTCTGGAGCTTCTTACGGTGGACTACCTGACCATAGGTCCTGCCTATCAGGGGTATGAACATTGTCTCGTTATGGTGGACCATTTCACCAAGTTCGCCATGGTCACCCCCACCCGAGACCAAACAGCGGAGTCGGCTGCCTACGCGATTTGTAAGAACTTTATTCAAGTGTACGGCTGTCCAAAACGAATACATTCAGACCAAGGAGCGTGCTTCCTAGGAAAAATCATGGAAGAGCTACACCATCTTTACGGTATCGATAAATCGCGGACTACGCCGTACCACCCGCAGGGAAACGGAGCCTGCGATCGATTCAACCGTACACTAATCCACATGCTGCGCACCCTGGAGAGCGACCGCAAGGCCCGCTGGCCTGAATACGTCCCCAAGCTGGTGTGGGTATATAACAATCGGGTGCATCGAGTGACTGGTTACACCCCCTACTCATTGCTGTTCAGATGGGAAGGCAAAGGAATTACAGAGGTGGAATTGAACCCGGAGGAACCCCAACGCTGGACTGGGGTATCCTCGTGGGTCAGAAACCACCGGCATCAGCTGCAGACCCTCCACCGTATCGTCCATACGAAGCTCCAGGATCTAGAACACCAGAAGGGAGCACTGCCCCCACCCATTGACTTTCAGACTGGGGATCGGGTACTCGTACTGATCAACGTCCCCAAAACAAGTTAGAACCACGGTGGGAGGTGAACTCGTACCGAGTGTTGCGCCGAATAAGCCCCAACGGGCCTGTGTACGAAATACAATCTGAAGGGAACAACGCGCCTCTCACTCGGGTTGTGCACTGTAACATGTTACGATCTTGTATGTCTACCGATCCCCGCTGCTCGAACCGACCCTCCAGGTCCCTGACCCCCTGCCCACGGTCTGGGACCTGGATGACGAAGAGGACTTCCCCATCGCATCTGCGGGTCGCCCCAGCAGTGGCACTACAGTAGACCCGGAAATCCAACCAGAACCAACTATTCGACCACCCCAGAAGACCCCACTACACCCGAGCTTCGACGCTCCGAGCGGTCAAGAGCTGGCAAACCCCCTGAAGGTTACGAACAGGACCAGTTTGTATGGCGACAAGGACTGTCGTCCCAAAAAACGAACCCAAGTCTACAAAAACCCTCGCCCGAGGACTGGCGAGCATACAGGGTGGGGGAGTGTGGGAGGAACGGCCTCTGTCGAGTGTCTGAGCCGGAACCAAGGGAGCCGTCATCTGGGTTCCGGGGGAAACTGTCCCCGGGGGCCAGAATTCGGGGACGGACCGGTGTGACAGACAGAAGGGCTGGAGGAGGGACCAGTATAAAGGAGGCAGGGAATTCCCGGGCCGATGAGTCAGCAGACCAGGACAGAGGCAGCAGGAGACCGTGGGAGCGACTGAAAGCTAGAGCGACTTACCAGTGCCAGGGAAGACGCTCACCGAGGACTCCAGTAGGACGGTGCCAAGGCGATCATCTGAGACTTGCTGCCCCGCTCCAGCCCGCGGCCACGGCTGCCCCAGTTCAACCCATGGCTGCTGCTGCGGCCTGTTCCCCGCCACCTGCAGCCGCCCTGCTCTCACCAGTGGCCGCGGCGAGTACTGTGCCGTCGGCGGCCACCACTGTCCCGCTCGGGTCCGCAGCAGGGGCCGGGCCTCCCCGTCGCAGCCTTTAGCTGCGCAGGTGGCCTGTCATTCACCACCACACATCGCTGCCGCTTGCCCCAGTCCGGGGGCTGCGGCCCGTCCGCCAAGGACACCGCCGGGGCCGGTGGGGCTCCAGTGTCATCAGCGCGACGGAGCGCGCGAAGACTTCGTCTACGCCTCAGCAACTGGGCCCAGCAACTACTACGCCGAAAGATCACCATCCCAAACGGCGAGGGACGTCTGGACGGCTAAGTTGACTATATATTTAAGGAACCGTAGTCGGCCATACTGCGGCCCTATAGTAACCGACTATTGCCGGAAGTAGTCGTGTTCTACCCATTTGTGTTTGATGTATACTGTAGAGCCCTTGCGAGGGCAACCCGTGTTACCCCTTTTGGTGATCAGGCCGTGACTGAGGAAAGTTCCCTCTAGTCTTATAAGTGTTATTATAGAAAGCACCAAATTGTCACGTGACTCGTCACTGCATCCTGCGAACTTGCAAACACCACACCACCACCAATCGGGCCTTTATGGCAGAGTGGCCAGATGGAAGCCTCTCCTCAGTGCAAGACATATGAAAGCCCGCATAGAGTTTGCTAAAAAAAACACATGAAGGACTCCCAGACTTTGAGAAATAAGATTCTCTTGTCTGATGAGAAGAAGATAGAACTTTTTGGTGATAATTCTTAGCGGTATGTGTGTAGAAAATCAGGCACTGCTCATCACCTGCTCAATACAATCCCAACAGTGAAACATGGTGGTGGCAGCATCATGCTATGGGGGTGTTTTTCAGCTGCAGGGACAGGACAACTGGTTGCAATTGAAGGAAACATGACTGCGGCCAAGTACAGAGATATCCTGGATTAAAACCTCTTGTGGAGTGCTCTGGACCTCAGACTTGGCCAAAAGTTCACCTTCCAACAAGATAATGACCTTAAGCACACAGCTAAAATAACAAAGGAATGGCTTCAGAACAACTCTGTGACCATTCTAGACTGGCCCAGCCAGAGCCCTGACCTAAACCCAATTGAGCATCTCTGGAGAGACCTGAAAATGGCTGTCCACCAACGTTCACCATCCAACCTGACTGAACTGGAGAGGATCTGCAAGGAAGAATGGCAGAGGATCCCCAAATCCAGGTGTGAAAAACTTGATGCCTCATTCCCAAGAAGATTCATGGCTGTACTAGCTCAAAAGGGTGCTTCTACTCAATACTGAGCAAAAGGTCTGAATACTTATGACCATGTGATACTTTTTCTTTTTTAATAAATTTGCAAAATTTTCTACATTTCTGGGTTTTTTTCAGTCAAGATGAGGTGCAGAGCGCACATTAATGAGATAAAAAATTAACTTTTTTGAATTTACCAAATGGCTGCTATGAAACAAATAGTGAAAAATATAAAGGGGTCTGAATACTTTCCGTACCCACTGTATATCATTTAAGCAGCCATGTCTGAAGAAGGCGAGGGTGAGGAAAGGCAATTACTGTTTCAAGAGGTAGAGGATGAGACACAGTTCCCAACAAGTGATGTTATTAAGTCAACAAGTCAGGAGGACCAGAGTGCGCAAGTAGAATACAAGGTGGTGGCGAGGGATCCGCAGCACCATAACAGGCAGGAAGAGGAAGTGGTGTTGCCTGAGGGATAACTGTTCCCCAGAGCACCCACACACATTAAGTATCAAGGGCAAGGGTTAGTCGTTCCAAAGTCTGGCTTTTTTAAAAGAAAGTACAGACGATAAACAAATGGTCGTTTGCAACCTGTGCAGAACAAAGATCAGCAGGGGTCTGACCACTACCAGCCTGACCACGACTGACATGCTCAGGCACATGACATCAAAGCATCCAACTAAGTGGACTAACCACCTGGATCCACAATCAGTGTCTGCGGGTGATACCACTGTCTCTTACCCTGTGCTACGTACTTACCAATAACTTGTCCATGGGATTGCCTCCCACCCTGCACTTGTTGTTGCCCATTTGCAAGCACTATCAGTAACCATGTCCAATTCCTTGTCCTAGCACAGCGTTCAGCTGTCCCTACCTCAGGTTTTGGCATAAATATCCAGCCTCTCTCCCTCTCAGAGGCCTAAATACTAAATGGTCACATTTCCTGACTGCTTGCAGTGAAAATGTTGCCATTTAGGTTTGTGGACACTGAGGCTGTCTGTAGTCTCATGGCTGCAGCCGTCCCTTGGTACTCAGTTCTCTGCCGCCACTATTTTTTTGATCTGCAGTCCCAATGTAAGGAGAAGAACCAGGTCAGGCGTACCTTTTCTGTGAAGGATCCGGAACCTTTGGGGCTGTCACCTACGTTGCACGGGGAGAACGCTTAAGGCCTCGGACCGACCTTTGCAGTCAGTGATAGGGGGCGCGGCTAAGCTAAAAAAGCCACGGCGCACGGGAAACCAGTCACTCTTGGCGGGAGCATGCAGCGCGCAGGAGGACAGTGTCAGCGCTCCGACCTCGGGGGATCGCGTCAGAGCAGGCCTAAGTCTGAGGGGCCACAGCGTCACTACCAGAGACTGTTGACAGAGACCTGTACCGACATCGCTGACACCGCTGACTGTGAGTCACGAGGCCCGTGGTAGAGACGTAGACACGCGCCCTTACCGGCAGGAAAGCCGCTGTGAACTGTCCCCTGATAAACACGCATTCTACCGCCGTGTAGCATTAGCCTCTGCCCGGGAAAGAGACATTCTTCTTTCCATCCCTTCATCCTCCGGACCCAGAACCGTCGCCAAGACCATGAGAAATCACCGCCGTCGCCAGGACACCATCTTCTCCAGGACTATGCGGATCCTTACGTGCCACAGCCGTGGCGCCAACGTTAGCATCCAGGACTCCAACGTCTGAAGTCGCTGGTTTGATAAGTTTATTACCTCTGAACTTCTTGCCCTATTTACCTGAACCTGTTTTTTCTTAGTTATAATATTCCTGTTGAAGTAAGCCCTTTCCCCACTTCTCCCTGCTTGGGGTATCCACTGTATTATTAAACCCCTTTAACCCTTGCTCTGCCTCCGGTCCATTACTGCATCCAGCGTTCCTGTGATTACCTACACCTGCATTATACGTCTTTCCCCGAATATAAGACACCCCCGAATGTAAGACGTACTAGGGGAATAATGGGGGATGCCTAATGTAAGACATCCCCCGTTTATAAGACATAGCGGATCAGCGGTGCCCCGAAAGTAAGACGTTGTGCGGTACCGGTATAATGCATTAGGTTTAACATACCGGTACCGGTGCCTGTGTCCCCCTGTGTCCCCCGGGCAGAAGTCAGGGCCTCTCTGATTGGCCCAGCGGCTTCTGTGAGCCCGCCCGCCGGCCGCCGCCCTGACGTCACCGCTCATTGGCCAGTGTCCCCCTGCATGAGGAAGAAGAAGCCTGCCCTGCCCTGTCCCGCACCGCAGAGGAATCGCCATCCGGTAAGCAATGGCTGTGGGATACTGTACCATACCGTAATGGCAGGCTGTGGGATACTGTACAATGGCAGGCTGTGGGATACTGTACAATGGCAGGCTGTGGGATACTGTACAATGGCAGGCTGTGGGATACTGTACAATAATGGCAGGCTGTGGGATACTGTACAATGGCAGGCTGTGAGATACCGTACTGTAATGGCAGCAACCCTTCTGTATGGCAGGCTGCTGTGGGATACTGTATGGGACTGTATGGGTGACTGTGATACGGAACCATAAGCAATGCTTATACGCTATATTTTTGCCCCCAGACATGAGTGGTTCCGGTCCGAGTAAAAGGAAGAGCTACTCTGTGGAGTATAAAAAAGCCATGGTTGAAGAATCTTGGGGCAAAAATGTAGTGGAGTTCTGCAAGGAGAAGATGTTGGATCACCGACTGTTCCAAAAATGGCGTGCAGAATACACTAACCTGAGTGAGAAAGCGGAGAGTGGAATGGCTAAAAGGCGTAAGGTTGGATGTGGTCGGCAGCCAATGTATCCCGAGCTGGAAAGCCTGGTGTGTGAGTGGGTTGCTGACAGGAGAGCGAAGACATTGGTGGTGACCAGGGCTCAGATTCAGGAGTATGCCCTTGCTGTGGCACCACAGTTTGACATTACCCCTGAACAATTCAAGGCGTCACAGCACTGGGTGGATAACTTCATGGAACGCAATGACCTGTCTCTGAGAAGATCCACGACCCTCTTTAGGCTGGAAGATGCAGAGATTGTGAAACGTGCATTTGCCTACAAGAAGTTTGTGGATGACACTGACTTCTCCAAATACAATCTTTGCCACATGATCGCCATGGATGAAACTGCTGTGTTCATGGGCCAAGCAGCTCAAACCACCGTTGATCAACGAGGTGCCTCCTCAGTGTACGTTCCCTCCACCGCTTATGAAAGTGCACGTGTCACCTGCATTTTGGCGATTCGTCTGGATGGCACTAAAGTCACACCTTTGCTGATTTCAAAGGGCAAGAAGGACAAGATAGAGCGGGTTTCTGGTATTTATGTGCTGGAAACGGAAAAAGCCTGGGCCACACAAGCGGTTATAAGGAAGTGGCTTGATTTAATGCTGCCGCTTGTTATGCGAGGGAGCAAAAGAGGGATGCTGATCTGGGATGCAGCCAGCACACACCGGGCTAAAGACATGAAAAACTTCCTTCATGAGCGACGTATCGACCAGATCATGATTCCGGCAGGGATGACGGCTTATCTCCAGACTCTGGATATCGCCATAAACAAGCCCTTCAAGGACAATCTGCGTGCGGAAATCAATGACTACATTGAAAACCGTATGGAGAGGAACGTACGTGGGAACTTTGTTAAGCCAAAACTGCCTGAGATTGTGAACTGGGTGAAGAATTCATGGGATAAGATCAGTGACACCTGCATTGAAAATGCACTGCGAGCTGGCTACCTGGACAAGGCCTGCTCATTTCAGGACAGTGCCATTGCTACCCATGAGAGATATGGGCCAATGATTCAGGCGGAAATGGATTCCCGAGAGTCCCAAGAAAATCCACAGGAACCTCAGAGTGTGGATGTTTACGATGATGTTCCTGAAGATGATGACATGGTTGTCATCGAATAAATCTTGTTTTATCTTCCAGTATAACTTATTCAGACTGTTCATCGTTACCGTTTTTCATTGTTTTAAATGTTTTACATGTTATACATGGAAATACCGTCATGATACGGTTGTAACAAGACATTCTTGGCACTTTCTTGGGCACTTGGTTTAATAAAACTGTTTTGTGGTGAACACCACACTGTTCAGCTTGTTAATAAATGTTATTTTTTGGTTAAAACAAAAATTGTCATTTTTTTTTTTCTAATATAAGACATACCCCGAAAGTAAGACATAGTGGGACTTTTGGGGGTCAAAAGAATGTAAGACACTGTCTTATATTCGGGGAAACACGGTACCAGCATGTCGTGCCACTGACGCTGAGGATTGCGGGACCACATTTTCAACAGGGTTTCCTCCACCTCCTGCGTCAGTCCTACACCCCCTTCTCCTCATCATCTTCCATCTCCAAATTGTCATCCATATCAGCGACAAGCTGGAAGCACTAAAGCACTGCCTCTGTGAAGCAGCAACAGGTATTTTTGGAAAACCTACACAAATTTACCTGAGCTATTTGTGAAGGTACGCCACGTGTACGCCGATTTCCGCAAGTCAGCTATAGCTGCTGCTGGTTTGGCAGTGCTGCAGCAGCACTTGTAAGTGCCAGATCGCCAACTGGTGTGCGACGTGACCATGCACTGGAACTCCACATTACATATGTTGGCAAGGAACTGTGAGCAGCAGAGGGCAATACCAGCTACCACATGCTTGTTGATATACCGGTCAGCCTCTGCATATAACAACCGACGGGTGGGCATGGATGTCTGACATCTGTGAGGTTCTTCAAAACTTTGAGAAATCAACCAAGATGGTGAGCAGTGATGATGCCATAATCAGAATAATCATCTCACTTCTGTGTCTGCTGAAACGCTCGCTGCTCACAATTAAGGAGGAAGCTTTGCATGTGGACTAGGTGGAGATGGAGGAATAAAGTACACAGGGTAATAGTACCCAGTTCAGCCTCATCTCATTTTCTCAGCATGGATTGGGTGATAATGTGGAGGAAGAGGCTGAGGAGGATTAGGAGATGGCTGCCTACGCTACAAAGGGTACTACCCACACCAGTTTCATCTCATCTGTTCAGCATGGTTGGAATGAAGAGGAGGAGGAGGAGATGGAGAGTCGTCGTCCTGGTGGGGACAGGGAAGTCTTGCCTTTTGGGAGTCTGGCACACATGGTTAACTTTATGTCCCAGTGCCTTTCCCATGAAGCCTATTAGTGTTCCCACTCACCACGATACCCACACATTATCATGACCCCACCATGAATTCCCTTGCACTATTTTTTCACACTGTAAAGTCACATTAGCTGTCTGTTTAGCCTTTGCTGGTTAAAGTTTATAGGGGATCCTATGTTACTTTTTTCTAGGGTCCCTAGCAAACAGCTGTGAGCTGTTATTAATAGCCTGGGAACATTCCCTCTGCTGGTTATGAAAATTACGCGGGAGCCCACGTCATTTCTTTTATTTAAAATTAAAAAACAAGTACAGAAAAAAACACAAAGCACTCATTATATAGCACACTGACATATTGCTATCTATTGATTTATCTATCTTTTAATATCTTTAATACATATGTAAAACTCTTTCATTTGTATGCTGCATTTCATTTCATACATGTCACACTGACACACGGATATCACACATTTGGCATACGGACATTGCACATGGACATCACAGATGTCACATGGACATGGACCACGGATCACGCTAGTACTGTTTTTTCCTGTACATGAATCGCAAGGACGTGTGAAAGGGGCCTAAAAGATGCATTTTTTTGCAAAAACACGTTTTTGCATTGCCATATTTTGAGAGCTATCATTTTTCCATATTTCGGCTGATAGAGTCATGTAAAGGCTGTTTTTTTGCAGGACGAGTTAATGTTTTTATTGGTGCCATTTTAGGCACACGACATTTTCATCACTTTCTATTCTGATCAGTGTCAGACTGGGGTGCCAAGGGCCCACCAGTAACACTGACTTTGGAGGCCCACTTGCATACAAATGTTACATTACCCTCATTCACAAATTTACCTATATCTCTATAGAATAAGAAACTGGGTAGTTTGATTAATGAATGATGAGTTGGTGCCTTTTCCTATACAGAATCAATTGAATTATACCAAGTACTTATCACACAGTGGGGTTGGGGGCCCAGATCTGCACAGGGGCCCACCGGGGGATTCCCCTGTTACCCTAAGGGCCAGTTCGAGCCTGATTCTGATTTTTGGAAGGCAGAAGAACAAAAATCAGAAATTCAGGCATTGTTCTCTTTTTATGCTGTTCCGCGTGTGGTAAATTTGATAAGGCTGTTTTATTCTTCTGGTCAGTATGATTACAGCGATACCTAATTTATGTTTTTTTTTTTTATGTTTTGGCGCTTTTCCACGAAAAAAAACAGAAAAAGAAATAATTATTTTTGCATTACTTTATTCTGAGAGTTGTAACCTTTTTATTTCTCCTCTGATGTAACTGTACGTGGCTTGCTTTTTTACGGGACAAGGTGATGTTTTTAGCGTTACCATTTCTATTTACCGTATATACTCGAATATAAGCCAAGATTTTCAGCCCTTTTTTTGGGTTGAAAGTCCCTCTCTCAGCTTATATTCGAGTCATATACACCAGGGGGTCGGAGGGGGAGGGGCGGGGGTGTCAGGTCATACTTACCCGTCCTGGCACTGTCTCTGCAGCCTCCAGCTTCTCCGTGATCTCCCTTCCTTCCTTCAGCGGTCACATGGTACCGCTCATTAAACTCATGAATATGCGCATATTTATGAGTGTAATGAGCGTTGCCATGTGACCGCTGAAGGCAGGAAGGGAGATCGCGGAGAAGCTGGGAGCTGCAGAGACCATGCCAGGACGGGTAAATATAGCGATACTCACCTGTCCGGGGTGCATCGCTGCTTGCTGCTGTCTGGCACGTCATCTCTCAGTGACGTTCAGACAGCAGATGGCACCGTGACGTGGTTAGTGCGCGCCGCGCCCCCTGCAGTCTGAACGTCACTGACAGATGACGTGCCAGACAGCAGCAAGCAGCGATGGACCGGGGGACAGGTGAATGTGTCAGGCCCCAGCAGTGACACCGGCACCTGGCCCCAGCGACGAAGAGTTATGTCAATTTTTTTATTTTTAAATGCAGCAGCAGCGGCAGCACATGGGGGCATAATCTATGGAAAATCTTATGGGGTCAGCATATAGGGGAATAATCTATGGAGCATCTTATGGGGTCAGCATATAGGGGAATAATCTATGGAGCATCTTATAGGGGCAGCATATTGGGGCATAATCTATGGAGCATCTTATTGGGGCAGCATATGGGGGCATAATCTATGGAGCATCTTATGGGGGCAGCACATGTGGGTATAATCTATGGGGCATCTTATGGGAGCAGCATATAGGGGCATAATCTATGGAGCATCTTATGGGGCCATAACCTTTATGGAGCAGCATATGGAGCATATTATTCTATGGAGCATCTTATGGGGCCATTAGTAACCTTTGTGCAGCATTTTATGGGGCATATTTTTTGTATGGAGCATCTTATGGGGCCCATCATGAACTGTATGGAGCATTATGTGGGGCTCCTGATTCAATATGGATATTCAAAAACATTTATCCTACTGATGTATCAATTAATTTTACTTTTATTGGTCTCTATTTTTATTTTTGAAATTTACCAGTATCTGCTGCATTTTCCACCCTAGGCTTATACGAGAGTCAATAAGTTTTCCCAGTTTTTTGTGGTAAAATTAGGGGGGTCGGCTTACACTCATTGTCGGCTTATACTCGAGTATATACGGTAATCTTTTTGGTGACACTTTATTGCACTTTTCGTTCGCCGGTATGATAATAAAGCATTGTTTTTTGCCTTGTTTTCATTTATGGTGTTCACTGAAGGGGAAAGTCCACACACCCAGGCAGGACCCCATCTTCATGTAGCGTGCTAGAGCGTAGAAGACGAGTACCTCACCCACAGATACAGCCCTGCGCCGCCTTACACGGGTGCAGAGATGGAGTACTGGAGTACTTAGTTTCTCCATTGTCTGAGTCTGTGGATGCTGTTGCTTGGCGACTTGGCATTTCATTAATAAGCCTGCTAGCCACTCACACTACACTAACTTCTGTGAGGACATCACCGTGCAGGAGCTCCCGCGCTTTCCTGAGGTGAGGGAATGATGTTCTCCCTTGCACACCAGCAGAACGCGTACGCGCACGGGAGCGAGCCTGGCAGATAACGCGTGCGCGTCCTGTAGGGAGCGCGCTGGAGATGCCGCTGGTCTGAGCTGAGGCTGCAGAGGCGGCGGAGGGAGCGCTCAGGAGGACGGAGCAGCATCTACACCCAGCACAAGCAGCAGCGCAGGTCAGTCTGTCAGCAGCGCAGTGCCATTCTTCCCCCATACTGATGTGCTGCAAGGCAACAGATGCATTTTGCGGTAATCTCTTTAATTCAGCTAAGCTGTGAGTTGTCGCTGTAGTCACGTCCCCCCGTGTTCTGTCCCCTCACTGACGCCCACGGATGAGCCGTGGAATGGGAAGTTTCATGACAGCTCTCCTGCCTGCAGTCAGCGATAACCCTGCCATCGTGTGCACTGCGCCCTATGGAATGCCCAGAGGAAGTTCAGTAATGGACGTGCCCCATGTCGGTGCCCACTGAGCGCTTCCATTCTCCCTGATCGATGGCTGCGCTTTCACAGCTGAGGAGAGATGTCCTCGGGGGGTAGTGACTGGCATTAGGGACGGTGTGCTGGCTGACAGCCCCTCTCCATGTGCTGACTGCAGCCATCCGGCCCTGTCTGCTGCTCTGCTCTTAGGGATTACCCTTGTGCCCAGGCCCCAGGCAGGTGATTGCACAGGGTTTCCTTAAATAGCCACTGACCAATAACAATTTAGATCCCAGTGCCATGCTAGGGCTAGACTCTGATATTATGGCTCCAATGGATGAGTGCAAAGTAATGCATCACACTGATACTGGGGCTTAGCTCTACTTCTGTACTTGCTGTGACTTGTGGTGCTGATGTAGCAGAGATGAGCAGGGATGCCAGCCCTGGCTGTAAGCTGCCATGCTAGGGCTAGATTCTGATATTATGGCTCCAATGGATGAGTGCAAAGTAATAGATCAAACTGATACTGGGGCTTAGCTATACTTCTGTACTTGCTGTGACTTGTGGTGCTGATGTAGCAGAGATGAGCAGGGATGCCAGCCCTGGCTGTAAGCTGCCATGCTAGGGCTAGACTCTGATATTATGGCTCCAATGGATGAGTGCAAAGTAATGCATCACACTGATACTGGGGCTTAGCTCTACTTCTGTACTTGCTGTGACTTGTGGTGCTGATGTAGCAGAGATGAGCAGGGATGCCAGCCCTGGCTGTAAGCTGCCATGCTAGGGCTAGATTCTGATATTATGGCTCCAATGGATGAGTGCAAAGTAATAGATCAAACTGATACTGGGGCTTAGCTATACTTCTGTACTTGCTGTGACTTGTGGTGCTGATGTAGCAGAGATGAGCAGGGATGCCAGCCCTGGCTGTAAGCTGCCATGCTAGGGCTAGATTCTGATATTATGGCTCCAATAGATGAGTGCAAAGTAATGCATCACACTGATACTGGGGCTTAGCTATACTTCTGTACTTGCTGTGACTTGTGGTGCTGATGTAGCAGAGATGAGCAGGGATGCCAGCCCTGGCTGTAAGCTGCCATGCTAGGGCTAGATTCTGATATTATAGCTCCAATAGATGAGTGCAAAGTAATGCATCACACTGATACTGGGGCTTAGCTATACTTCTGTACTTGCTGTGACTTGTGGTGCTGATGTAGCAGAGATGAGCAGGGATGCCAGCCCTGGCTGTAAGCTGCCATGCTAGGGCTAGATTCTGATATTATGGCTCCAATAGATGAGTGCAAAGTAATGCATCACACTGATACTGGGGCTTAGCTCTACTTCTGTACTTGCTGTGACTTGTGGTGCTGATGTAGCAGAGATGAGCAGGGATGCCAGCCCTGGCTGTAAGCTGCCATGCTAGGGCTAGATTCTGATATTATGGCTCCAATGGATGAGTGCAAAGTAATGCATCACACTGATACTGGGGCTTAGCTATACTTCTGTACTTGCTGTGACTTGTGGTGCTGATGTAGCAGAGATGAGAAGGGATGTCAGCCCTGGCTGTAAGCTGCCATGCTAGGGCTAGATTCTGATATTATGGCTCCAATAGATGAGTGCAAAGTAATGCATCACACTGATACTGGGGCTTAGCTATACTTCTGTACTTGCTGTGACTTGTGGTGCTGATGTAGCAGAGATGAGCAGGGATGCCAGCCCTGGCTGTAAGCTGCCATGCTAGGGCTAGATTCTGATATTATAGCTCCAATAGATGAGTGCAAAGTAATGCATCACACTGATACTGGGGCTTAGCTATACTTCTGTACTTGCTGTGACTTGTGGTGCTGAGATGAGCTGGTTATGTGTCTCAGCTGATCAGGGTACCAGTATTATACAGTAGTTTGTGCTAATAATAATGAAGATTATTTTAAGGAGTGTACATTTTACGCTAGTAGGAAGTTGTGTTGTTAGGTATGCTCAACTTGTGCCCAGACTTCTCCGTGAGCGCCAGCTACATGGCCAGCACCACTTATAGACCAGATTCTTGGATCAGCACTACTCATTTCTTGGAGCTTAATCCACTACACCCTTTAAAGTTACCAGGATAAAAACATGGCACCCAAAGACTTCATTGAATTTGGTGTAGAAAGTCAGATTTTGTGGCCCCTTGTTTGGTCTTTTTGATTGTTGATTTTTTATTTTTTTTTGCAAATACTCATGTGCTGTTATAATTGTATATTGTTTCTCATAAAACGTAAAAGAAAAAACTAAAAGATTTTGTTTATTGATTGATGTCTCTGCTTACAAATACTAGTAGAACTGCTTATTTGTGTTTGCCCTTTACTTTATGGCTTGGTAAAGGGTAGGACCGACTGCCCGAGGAAGCCAAGGAACAGATTAAATGTCTCTTTGTATGAAGCATGGTTTTTATGGTAATGAGTACAGGACGTATCCTAAAGATCTGCCCAGCATATGCATGGTGTGCTGATGTCTCAATAATGTCACTTGCATGAAAATAAATACTGAATCTGTTGATTTGTGTGTAGCACATGTCATATGCAGGGTTGCCAACTTGTCTTTTTATTTTTTCTAGACAGTTTATCAAAAAATCACGGGCAGGGAATATTTTTCATGGACATATCAGAAAACCATCATAAATCATTCTGATGATCTACCGCCCATAATTCTGATACGTAGATATCGGTTGCAGTCACTTTGAATTGTAAAATGAGGATAATTATTATTAACATAATATTTAGTTTCTTCAGCTTCACAAAAATCACGAATGCCTTATGTATATATATTTTTTTTTTTACAGAAGGGACAAAAGGTGCCCTATTTTTATGCACCATCCTGGAATTCCTGGATGATTGGCAATCTTGGTCACAGGAAACATTTATGATAAAAAATCACGGAAGCAAAAACAAGTGTTGACATATTCCTTCATAAGAGAGATATGACGTGTGACACGTGATATCTCATCACACCCCTTTCTAATGACAAATGGGAAAACTGACCATGGGGGGGACTCGACTCTGGAAACAGCCAGGTGGGCTGCGCTGCACAGTTTCTGCAGCTCCTATATATGTGGGAATTATGGAAACTAGAGTTGAGCGAAACAGGTCGGTCAGATTCAAAAGTCGCCGACTTTCGCCAAAGTCGGGTTTCATGAAACGAAACCCGACCACAGTGTGAAGTCGGCCATGCGGTCGCCGACCCAAGCGCCAAAGTCGGGTTTCGCCAAATGCTTGCACGTGACTTTTTTCAGCCAATGAGAGAAGCGTAGCGTAGCTGGAGTGGGAGAGAGAGAGAGAGAGGGAGAGGGAGAAGAGAGAAGAAAAGAGAGATTTTGCCGCCTCTAGGGTTAAAATTCATGCCAGGTGTGTTTACAGTCCTCCACTCACTGCCGACTTTTCTCCCCATTGACTTGCATTGGGTTTCACGACTTTTCCCTATAGTCGGCCGATTTCGTTCGACTCAACTTTTGAGAAAGTCGGGTTTCATGAAACCCGACTCGACCCTAAAAAAGGCAAAGTCGCTCATCTCTAATGGAAACAGTAAAGCTTAGTAGTCTGCAGTGTGTCCAAAACTTACGAGTTATGGAACGACATAGCTCACTGTGTTGCACCGTTTCTGTAAATCCATTTCACTTCATTGGGAATTGTGGAAAATGCCTAGAACAGCCCCTTCAGTTGTTTCTGGAGTATCATACTTAGTATTGCCAGCTGTCCAGAAATTCCTGGACAGTCTGTTAAATAGTGCTCCTTTTTTCCTTCTGTCTATAAAAAAAAATTTGATAACATCGTAATATTTTGGAAACTAAGAAAGCTTGTCCAGATGTTTTATGACTGTAATTATCATCATTTTACAGTTTACTATGAATGTAGCTGATGTCTTCATATCAGAATTATGGGCTGTATCATTATCATCATAATGATTTGTTATGGTTTTTCAACTTGTCTATAAAAAAGGTTGGCTTACCATTAATTTTTAATAAACTGTCCAGACAAAAGTAAAAAATTAAGTTGGCAACCCTGCTCATACTACTGAGGTTGGTGCAGTCGCAGAGAGATAGACAGGACTTGCTGAGCCGTCAGGATTGTGAGTGACAGCTCTGCCGCCCAGTCTGCGGGAGAGTTGTGAGTATTGTGAATGGCAGCCGTCCTATCTGATACCGACCTACAGCAACCATGAAGGAGCAACACATGAAAAATGTAAACAAATTAATACATTTTATTAATAAATAAATATATAACAACCAGAGTACAATAGAAAAACTATTAAAGCAATAAAATTAAAAAATCAATACAAATTATGGGACATAGATAAAAAAAAAGACAAGAATAGCCATATTCATCCCCAATAACAACCATTATATACTCAATATTGATATGGGTTCCATGCAGTACATGATAAGGATCCAGTAGGTTTGTATCACAAGATCCAAACTGGTGGCAAAATACCTACAGTATATAATCGACCCTATCTATACTGTATATGATACAAAAAGGCTATTTACGGTAATTTTATGGCATGATAGAAAATGTATTATATAATAAGCCTAATTATTCCCATAACCTGATACGTATTTGCTATCATCATGTAAAAGGTCCCACAACTAAGCTATGAAAATGGTTCACTCAGTTGTATCTTAAGTATACAGCTTTGGCAAAATTAAGAGACTACCACATCACAACCCTGTCATGGGCAGCCCATTCTCCAGACCTGAACCCCATTGAAAACCTCTGGAATGTAATCAAGAGGAAGATGGATAGTCACAAGCCATCAAGCAAAGAAGAACTGCTTACATTTTTGTACCAGGAGTGGCATAAGGTCACCCAAAAGCAGTGTGAAAGACTGGTGGAAAGCATGCCAAGACACATGAAAGCTGTGATTAAAAATCATGGTTATTCCACAAAATATTGATTTCTGAACTCTTCCTGAGTTAAAACATTAATATTGTTGTTTCTAAATGATTATGAACTTGTTTTCTCTGTATTATTTGAGGTCTGAAAGCACTGTTGTTGTTTTTTTATTTTGACCATTTCTCCTTTTCAGAAAAAAACAAAACAAAATTTAGTGCTTGGAAATTGCTTGTCAGAAGTTTGTAGACTAAAAGAACAATTTATATTTTACTCAAAAATATACCTATAAAGAGAAAAATCAGACAAACTGAACATTTGGAAGTGGTCTCTTAATTTTTGCCAGAACTGTATATTACTTGTGGCCAAATTGGAGACAATATATGTGCTGCAATGCACCTCCCTGGACGCACTGGTGAACCAAAAATATGAACCAAAAATATGACACAGTCAATAATCAATTGCATATCAGTTACCTGTAGCTATGGTGGAGAACTGTATATGATGCTAGACACCTCGACACACGTTTCACTGCCAGGAAAATCAATGGCAAGCACGCAAATGCCATCCATGTGTAATCTTTCTACCTTCCGTGATCTACATTGTAAGGATGTGTTTCCACGATGAGTTTAGAGTGACTTTTTGACTCTGAATATTTTTGCTGCGTCAAAAATGCATTGTCTTTGGCTGTGTGACCACGGTGAGTTTTTGGTGAGTTTTTAACGCTGTGTATTTTCGCACTCAAAAATGCAATTAATAATTGCAAGTAATCTAATGTACATACTTAATAGATGCAGAAAATCTGCAACATCAAAAACTCTTAAAAATCTCATCGTTGGAGCGTAGCCTAATGGATAGAAGCTTTGTAATTTATATTTTCATTTGTTAAAATCACTGATGGTAAAAACTGACACACTGGCCGAATACTGATGCAAAGTTCTGATGAAACTATGTAATATGTTTTTGTGTACTTAAAAAAAATCACACATGTGTGAATGAGGCCTAAAAACGTTGTCTCATTAGATACACCCGGCACGTCATCCTGAAGTTACCATGGCTCTCACTCTCAGCACCCATGGAAATTGCTGATTTTGCTAGGGTAAGATCTTGATATATCAATCTTAGACCAACAGAATCATAGACCCCCATCTATGATAGTTTGCCTTCATTGGGCATATGGACGAAGGTTTATTTATCTTTCTAGCATTTATAGCACCCTTAATTCCACAACGCGTTACGGACATTATCATAACTGTCCACATTGGGGCTCACAATCTAGATTTCCTATCTGTATGTCTTTGGAATGTGGGAGGAAACTGGAAAACCCAGAGGCGATGCAGGACAGTTTTCTCCATTCTATAAAGGGCAAGCACCAAATAAACCCCATAATAATCAGTGGCGTTCCCTGCCTCTGTTTTTATGCAGATCACATATTCTGTTTGTTTTTAAAATAGAACAAGAAGTGGACACGTGACCAGAGCATAAGTAGATGAAAGCAGGCTTCCAAAGTTTGAAGACCACTGCAAACCTAGTACTTCTTACAGCTGAGTGGCTACACAATTGTGTCCGGCCTAGGCAGCGTGTTTGCGCTAAATAGCAGCAGTGATTTCTTCCCTGTTGTGAGAGATTTCTACAGTGCATCAGTGTAGGTAAAATGCAGGTACAGACTTGGGCTGAAATTCAGCCCTGGCATATGAAATCACATAGGCCCATGCTGTCCCCGTTCCCAAGCACCAGATGGGATATATTACCCTGGATTGACGAAAGCAAGATTTACTACAAGACCAATATTTCTAATGACACCCATGGCCTGCTGCGGTAAGTGACTTTGTGATCTGTCACAACTCTTAACAGTAAGAGTGTCTTTAGAACACCGATTCTGTTAGCAGCGTAGAAGACAAGGTGGCCCTCGACCAGACAGGCCCTTCTGGCATTTGCAAGATGGCCAGTCCGGCCCTGGTAAAATGTGTCAGAATCAGTCTGAAAGCCTAGCTATTCTGTTCTCAGAGGAACACAAATGCCTCATATAATTGTATACAACAATTGTAAATATTTTATTGTTGTGAAATATATTTGGTGAGGTAGGGTTTTTCATCTAAGGATGTTAATAAAATTGTCACAGTGGTGAGGAATTGAAACACACGGTCATACCACAAAATTTACATAAAACAGTAAAAATATTTGTCTGCCCCAACCTTTTTTGAGACATTCCTCGATAAGGCCTCATTCAGATATTTGTTTATCTGTGGGTTTCACAGAAAAAACACATACACATTATAGTTTACAGAGCTGTCCACATCTCCATGTTTTTTATAGACCGTGTGTCCACAAATTATAATGAAGACATGCCATTTTTGATTGACATATTGGCTCAACATTACCCATACAAGTCTATGGGTCCATGAAACTCACATGGATGTGTAGTGACCCGATCCAGACTGGGTATGTCCCTTTAAGTAAATCTGGACCCGTGAGTAGCTTCTGTACACTGCAACTCACTCCTAAGTTAGTCTTTTACTGTTATAGAAGTGTATATGAATCAAAAACTCACTAATCTCATATATTGCTCAGGTATGTATTTCAGTGTTCTGTTAAGTTCACTTTTCATTTGGTGTGTTCCAGCACTATATGCCGGTGAAATGCATGATTTATAAATTAATCTCACAATGTGAAGTGTGACACAAGAATTGAGAGTTATTCTATTGGTCAGTGACCCTGTCACCAAGGTTCAATGGGAGAAGCTACCTCCACTGTCTAGACAAGACAGGGTTCTGGAAAGTTCCCTGAAGAGTCTGGTTCAAGATGAGTCCCAGAGCAGACCCCTGGAGGTTCATCTTTCTCTTCATCTCAAGACTTACAGCCCGGCCTAATGCCTTGGATCTTCCTCTGACTTCTACAGTCAAGATGGCCAAAGACTTTTAAATCTTTTTACCCTGGGTCCCTGCTGTCCGGTTTAAGGCGTGCTTCTCCAGAAGTAGGTCGCACTAATTGTGTACATAAGAACCTATTGCTCTGCTTGCTGAGGAAATCGAGGGTCTCCCGCCTCATCGCAAATTATTCGTTATTTACTTCAAGTATATTTCTGCATGTACCGTGACCAGCTGAGAAAATGAACATGGGATTTCAGGTGTGTACATATTGCCATATATTCCCTCTTCTGCTTTTATGCCACCAAGAGACTTTGAATCTCTTAGGCTGTGTTCACACGTTGCGTTTTTTTCGCGTTTTCGCAGCAGTTTTAACGCGCAATTTTGCTGCGAAAACGCAAAAAAACAGCATCCCATGCAATCCTATGGGAGTCCGCAATGCTGTGCTAATGCTGCAGATTTTCCCGCGGCGGAATCGCATCGTGGAAAAATACGCAGCATGCTCATTAATTTTGCGGAATCGCAGCGATTCCGCCCACATATGAATGCATTGTTCTGCTTACTTTCCGCATGTGACTGTGCCCACCATGAGAAAAGTAAGCAGAACATTTGCGGATGCTACCCAGGGGGTGGAGGAGAGGAGACGGTCCTCGAGGCTGTGGGTACCATATCCCTGTCAAAAATAGAATTAAAATAAAAAAAATAGGGTTATATTCAACTTCTGGCATCCCGCGCAGCCTTACCGATGCTCCCACCAACTCCCTTTCCCAGTAATGCCTTGCGGCAAGGACCTGTGATGACGTAGCGGTCTCGTGAGACTGCTACAGTATCGCGAGACCACTACGTCATCAAAGATCTCGCAAGGCATTACTGTGAACGGGAGCATCGTGATGATCGGGAACGCTGTGCTGGACGTAGGAAGGTGAGAAAAACATGATATTTTATTTTTTTTTTTATTATTTTTAACATTAGATCTTTTTACTACTGATGCTGCATAGGCAGCCTCAATAGTAAAAAGTTGGTCACACTCGTCAAACACTGTGTTTGATGAGTGTGACCAACCTGTCAATCAGTTTTCCAAGTGATGCTACAGATCGCTTGGAAAACGCTAGCATTCTGCAAGCTAATTACGCTTGCAAATTGCTAGTTTTTCCACTGGAAAATCGCGGGAATTTAAAATGTGGTTTTCCCGCGGAATGGAATTCCGTAATTCCTGCGGTAACTTCCGTGGGAGTTTCGCAACGTGTGCACATAGCCTTATAATTACCCTCAAGTACTACTCCTAACTAATGCAGGTTCTTAAATCTATAGAACCTTAATTCTGTGTCAGAATCCAATCCTGAACTGTATTGGCCGTGGATTCCCCCCGTGAACTGTTACCATTACTCCATGTTACAGTATATCTCCCCGTTCTGCTGAAGTAAAGCAGCTGTTATCCCCGAGACCTGTTGTCTGTGGTTATTCATTCGGCTGTTGACACTGCGTGGGGGTGTATAACAGTGAACCGACTAACCCCATACCAGGGCTGTTGCAGATGACATCAGCGTGGCATCCATGTGTTGTTCGTGATTAACATTGTAATTAACAGAAGCTTTGCAATTTATTTATAGGTTCATGAAAATCATTGGTATGAACTGACACGCTAACGAAATACTGATGAAAGTTTTTTGTGTACATGAATAATCACTGACGTCTGAATGAAACCTAAGTCAAAGAGATTTCTAGCAAAGAGTGGATCATGTTTTGGTGGACCTGACGGGATAGTTTGTTATATGGTCTCCTCTTCATTTGACTTCAAGTCTTTAGTAGCCATATCAGTTAGAGAAGACTATCTTTATTCAAAGAATGGGTTATAGGATTGCACCACTTTTTTCTTGGTGAGTTATTACAAAATCAAAACAGGGAAGGGAGCCCAAGAGCTAAAAGAGTAGTCCTGTTGTTCTTTTGTGCCGAGCAACCAAAATTTCATAGGCTGTGCGACAGTTATTCATAGGAAGTAGCTCTGTATTATGGTAATGATATTTCAATAAAAGGAATAGAAAGTGAACTGTTTGCTGATTCAGATTGTGTCACAAGTGTTTTGATGAAGGCATCTTTGATAGTGATTACTGTTGGAATGTCAGCACCTTCTGTAGCAAAGTGCATTTTTTTTGTCTTGCGTTAATGGAAACCAATACTTGAATCACTTGATTCATCAGTTAATGGGAACCTCTTAGAAACTTCTAACTCCACAAACCATTGGTAAGACAGTGTGGCCCTTTAAAAGATAAGCTAGGTGATCTCTTTATGACTGAAAAGCCTTATTGCTGCAGTGCAAAATCACATTTTGGAGTTAAGCATACATCCGTCTTGAAGTGCATTGGAGCCTGAAGATGTACGTTAAGCTCCTCAGTCTCATGCTGTACTCCCTTTCTAGGGCCACTCTCCTCTGATTGACAGGTCATTTTCTCTGGTACATGGCCAACAACCTGTCAGCACCAGGGAACGCAGCATGAGATTGAGATGCTGGAAGTGCATCATCAGGCCCCCATGCACTTCCAGTCTGATGAATACTGAACTTCAAAATGCGATGTTGCATACCTAGATGTTCACGGACATTCATACCATTTTCATGTAATGGTATAGATAAGTTAAAAGCTAGCATTCATGTACATATTCACGAAGTTGAAAGGCAAAGGAGATGAGCCATTAAGACTCACTTTGCACACGCCAGCCTTAATGAACGGTTTGCTGGAATATGATATGCCAAATTCATTAAAGAATCATTTCCATATTTTTTTCTTCATTAAATGTGCGTATATATCCATGTAATATAGTGTGAGTGTATTAGTATACTCACCCATCGCTGCTCTCTCCTGTCTTCTGCGCCATTCTCCTCCCCTTCTTTGTGAAGTCTCCGCAATTGTGACTAGCCGCCTCACTCTATGTTCTACACATGAGCCTAATTCTGACGCTCCATGGGCTGCCTTTGTAAAAGTTATTTACAGGCCATGCAGAGCGTAGCATGAACTTGAAAAGTCTGCAGAGCGGTGATGTCACCTGAGAAGAGGAAAACCAGCCTGGATCCCAGAGAGAGCACTCACACTACATTACATGCAAATATACACACATTTAATGAATAAAAATCTTAACGGGGTGATCCACCACCAGGATAACCCCTTCCCAAACTAAATGTTTGGCCCTGATAAAATAATAAAGCCTTTACTCACCTCCCTTTCCGTTGCCATTCCAGCGGTGTCGGCACTCGCAGTCCCAGAGCTTTTATGCGGTGGAATGACACGTGATGCCCAGCGCCCAGTCAGCGATGACATCATTGCCTCCACCTTTGGACAAACTGAAAATGAAGTGGAAGTCCGGGATGAGCTGCAGCCCTGGCTTCCTCTTCATGTTCAGTGCGTTCAAAGGCGGAGACAATGACTCCAGCACTGTTTGGGTGCCAGGCATCACGTGTCATTCCACCGAACAGGTGCTATGGGACTGTGAGTGCCGACACCGCTGGAACGGCAACGGAATGGGAGGTCAGTAAAGGCTTTAGGCCGTGGTCACACTGGCGAGGAATACGGACGAGTGAGAGGCGTTAAAAGCACGCATTACACACGGACAAATGATTCTTTATGGGGCACCTCCCAATAGCCGTATATTTCTCGTCCGTATTCTACGGTCCGTGCCAATCGCAGCATGCTGCGATTGTCAGCGTACTACGCCCGTAGTACGCCAATGAAAGTCTATGGGTGCACTAAAAATACGCATTACACACGGACCACACATGTGACTTGCGAGAAATACGCACCCGGTGTCTTTTAGAAAAGCCGGCAATTCACTGCGCTATACAGTAAACTCACACTGACAGGTTTAATAAGAAACGAAAGAATAGATATATACACATAGAATACATTTGATTGTAAGGTGACATTAACCCTTTGTTAGATTAACCCATTCGCCACCGCTACAGGGCAATGGGAATCCCACGCATTTTTTAACAACGAATTAACCCCTTAAAATAACAACTACAACTCCAAAATTTTGCACACAAACCCGCATCTAATTATTAGTCAAGGACATATAAAGAAACATGAAATGAAATGCTTTACTGAATGTAAACCATGTGTCATTTCATGTCGGGTTGGGGAATGATTTGATAGAAGCCGGCAATTTAATTAGCGGCTATTCTGCTATGAAGAACTCTGTGAAATATAAATATATATATGTTTATCTCAATGACTTGTGTATATATATATATATATATATACACTCACTGGCCACTTTATTAGGTACACCATGCTAGTAACGGGTTGGACCCCCTTTTGCCTTCAGAACTGCCTCAATTCTTCGTGGCAGAGATTCAACAAGGTGCTGGAAGCATTCCTCAGAGATTTTGGACCATATTGACATGATGGCATCACACAGTTGGCGCAGATTTGTCGGCTGCACATCCCTGATGCGAATCTCCCGTTCCACCACATCCCAAAGATGCTCTATTGGATTGAGATCTGGTGACTGAGGAGGCCATTTGAGTACAGTGAACTCATTGTCATGTTCAAGAAACCAATCTGAGATGATTCGAGCTTTATGACATGGCGCATTATCCTGCTGAAAGTAGCCATCAGATACCTGTTCTTAGCTGAGAGGAGTGGTACCCAGTGTGGTCTTCTGCTGCTGTAGCCCATCTGCCTCAAAGTTCGACGCACTGTGCGTTCAGAGATGCTCTTCTGCCTACCTTGGTTGTAACGGGTGGCAATTTGAGTCACTGTTGCCTTTCTATCAGCTCGAACCAGTATGCCCATTCTCCTCTGACCTCTGGCATCAACAAGGCATTTCCGGCCACAGAACTGCCGCTCACTGGATTTTTTTTCTTTTTCGGACCATTCTCTGTAAACCCTAGAGATGGTTGTGCGTGAAAATCCCAGTAGATCAGCAGTTTCTGAAATACTCAGACCAGCCCTTCTGGCACCAACAATCATGCCACGTTCAAAGGCACTCAAATCACCTTTCTTCCCCATACTGATGCTCGGTTTGAACTGCAGGAGATTGTCTTGACCATGTCTACATGCCTAAATGCACTGAGTTGCCGCCATGTGATTGGCTGATTAGAAATTAAGTCTTAACAAACAGTTGGACAGGTGTACCTAATAAAGTGGCCAGTGAGTGTATATTCAAACAATGTGAAAAACATATAGCCAGCTCACCATAAAGGAGTTCCTCTTGATGCAGTAAACAGTGTTCACCCTATACTTTGCACGGATCCAGGCAGGGAGTATGCCCCAACAAATAGAAATATGAGGAGACTGGGATCCAGCAAAAGGATGAAAGTTCACCAGAATTGTAAAAACTTCTTCTTTATTAATCCATTATATCATAAAAAGTATGAGGAACTCCAATCAATTGGTAGCATTCCAGCAAGGGACTACATGTTTCAGCACTATGTGCCTTCCTCACGGTCCTTTTGCTGGATCCCAATTTCCTCATATTTCTATATATATATATATATGCATTCTATGTGTCTATATCTATTATTTCGTTTCTGTTATAAACCCTGTCATAGGGCTCCATTATATGTCCATTTTGCAAGGCGGCGAGAAAATCTCGCCATACAGATTGCATACGGATGCCATATGGATTACATACGGATGCAGACATGCGCAAAATACACAACCACACCTTGCTTACGGATGACATACGGAGCACTATTTAGGGGTCATTCATCCGTATTACGCATGTAAACTACGGACCGTATTTTGCGTCGGTTAGTGTGACCCCGGCCTTATTATTTTATCAGGGCCAAACATTTAGTTTAAGAAGTGGTTGTCCTAGTAGTGGACAACCCCTTTAAAGGTAGTGCTTCTTTAAGAGGTGCTAGCCACTAATAACATGCTCAGAATTCATCTGCTCACCTCACCAGAAGCGCAACGTCATATAGGGACTGGATTAACATTTTTGTCGCAAGAAATGGCAGCACTTTTGCTGAATTTGCCGAGTGTGTTGTAGCCATGCTCTGCCCCAACACACTACATTTAGGCTAAGTTCACACTAGATGTTTTTGTATCTTTTTTTAAGCAAATTTTGAGCTGCATTTTACAGTAGCAGCAAAGTCTATAAGATTTCAGAAATCTCATACACACACATTATTTTTTTATCAGGATTTTGTACTCTGCTTGTTTTTTGCACAATAGAGCATGTCACTTTCTTTCAGTGTTTTTCACCAATTGAAATGAATGGGTGGTGAAAAAAATGCCGAAAAAAATGAACCAAAAACGCAGGTGTCAGGTTTCGCTGCGCATTTTGTGCCAAAACCTGATTCTATACAATACAACTTTTTTTTCAACACTTTATCAGCATGCACTGGAGACAAATCTAGCATGCCAAAACCACAGCAAAAAACGCAAGAAAAACCAAGGCAAACATGCTTTTTTCTGCAGCTCCTTTCCTGCCAGGAGATAAGGTTTTGTTGCTGAAAAAACACTGAAAAAACGCCGAGTATGAATGTACGCTTAAACTGGTGTGAACGAAAATGGCAAAAGTCGCTAAATTTTGCACCAATCATCTTTGATCAAAAATATAGCTTTTTACACCAGAAAAGCTTGATGAATGAAGTCTTTCGTAGTAATCTTCATGAAGCTTTCTTTATAGTGTAGATTTTACACAAGTACTCCTACTGATACGTAAATGAAGTCACCTAACACTCTCTTGGGGCCCTTACCTGTTCTAAGGCAAGGGTTATATTGTGTGGAAACTGAATACGCCTTACTGTTCTGTCACCATGGATGCAGATATGGTATAGATGTGCTGCAAGGCAGCTAATTAGAGTGTTTATGCTTAACCTGTATGAACACTGATACAAGATCCACGCTTTTAGTCAAGCAATGACTCAAGTCAAACTTTATTTATATTTCATGTATCAATTAGTTATTATTTTCACTTTATTTTCAAATAAATTATAATAATAAAAGAAAATTTCCATTTAGTTTCACCCCATAGTTTAGAGATTTCTTTAGAAATGTAAAAAAAAAATGCAATATTGGTGGGAAATTAGTGGTATGATTGGGGAGCTGAGGATTTCTGTGTAGATATGCTTATGTGCTGTCTGATAGAGAAGAGAATGTATTAGTATTTAAGGGGGTATTCCCATCTTCAAGATCCTATCTTAGGCCTGTTTCACACGTCCTGATATTTCCATTACTGGAAAAAACAGTACTGTAGTGTGTAGCACTTGTGGCATACGTGTGGCAGCCATGTGCCACCCTTGTGCTGCATCAGTACCACACGTACTTGCACCAGGGAAACAGTGGTACTGTTAGCACTGTTCCTAGGCGCCGCGTGCTGAAGACAGCTCTCAGTATTCTCCCCGGCTCTGCTGGATCATCGCGAGCAGGGAAGAATGTTGAGAGTTATATTCAACTGATAACAGCGAGAGCAGGCGGCGGCTGATGGCACTAATACTCCCATCAGTCTACACCTGGTGCCACTAATAACAGAGCAGGCGGCGACTGATGGGAGTATTAATCAGCCGCCTGCTCTATAAATAAATGAAAAATCCGGCATGGGTTTCCCTGTATTTTTGATAACCAGCCAATCAAAACTGACAGCTGCGGGCTGCAACCCTCAGCTGTCAGCGTTAGCAAGGCTGGTTATCAAGAATAGAGGGGTCTCTATATCTTTTTTTTAATTATTTAAATAAACAATTTAAAGAAAAGGTGTGGGTTCCCCTCCACTTTTGACAACCAGACAAGCTAAAGCAGACAGCTGGTGGCTGGTATTCTCAGGCTGGTAAAGGGCCATGGATATTGACCCCCACAGCCTAGAAATAGCAGCCTGCAGCCACCCAAAAAAAGGCACATCTATTAGATGTGCCAATCCTGGCTCTTTGCCCGGCTTTTCCCACTTGCCCTGTGGCGGTGGCAAGTGAGGTATTTGTGGAGTTAATGTCACCTTTGTATTGTCTGGTGACATCAAGTCCATGGCTTAGTAATGGAGAGGTGTCTATAAGATGCCTATCCATTGCTAATCCTATAGTTGTTTGGTAAATAAACACATAGCAAGTATAAAATCTTTTAGTTGAAATTAAAGCAAAACACATTTTTCCATTTTTATTTAAAAACTAGCTGAAGAGCCCGGCGTTGCCCAGGCATAGTACCCAACTGTGGGTCCCGCTGTCTTCCTTAACATCCCCGCTCTCCACCCGCCTCCGCAGCCGCGCTCTACATCCATGTCCTGGTGTCCCTCCACAGCCCCGCTCTCTTCTTCCACAGCCCCGGTCTCTTCGTCCACAGCCCTGCTCTCCCGCTCTCTCCCTCCACAGCCCCGTTCTCTTCCTTCACCTCCCTGCTCGCCCCGTCTACAGCCCCGTTCTCTTCCTTCACAGCACTGCTCTCCTGCTCTCTCCGTCCACAGCCCCGTTCTCTTCCTTCACAGCCCTGCTCTCCCCATCCACAACCCCGTTCTCTTCCTTAACAGCCCTGATCTCCCGATTTCTCCGTTCACAGCCCCGTTCTCTTCCTTCACAGCCCTGCTCTCCCGCTCTCTCCCTCTACAGCAGGGGTCTCAAACTCGGCAGAGTAAATGGGCCGCACATTAAAAAAAATTTGAGCTGGGGGGGCCGCATTCCTTTCAAACTTAATACACCCCGTACACGCGCGGCTCCGCAAGCCTCGTACACACGCGGCTCCTCTCTGTACACCTCGTACACACAGGGCTCCGCTCCGTACACCTTGTATGCACAGGGCTCCGCTCCGTACACCTCGTACGCACAGGGCTCTGCTCCGTAAACCTCGAACGCACAGGGCTCCGCTCCGTACACCTCGAACACACAGGGCTCCGTACACCTTGTACACACATGGCTCCGCTCCATACACCTCGTACACACAGGGCTCCGCTCCGTACACCTCACACACAGGGCTCCGTACACCTACTACACACACGGATCTGCTCCATACACCTCATACACACAGGGCTCTGCTCCTTACACCTCGTACACACAGGGCTCTGCTCCGTACACCTCGTACACACAGGGCTCTGCTCCGCACACCTCGTACACACAGGGCTCCGCTCCGTACACCTCGTACACACAGGGCTCTGCTCCGCACACCTCGTACACACAGGGCTCCGCTCCTTAAACCTCATACACACAGGGCTCCGTACACCTCATACACACACGGCTCCGCACACCTCATACACACAGGGCTCTGTACACCTCGTACACACATGGCTCCGCTCCATACACCTCGTACACACAGGGCTCCGCTCCTTACACCTCGTACACACAGTGCTCTGCTCCGTACACCTCATACACACGGCTCTGCTCCTTACACCTCGTACACACGGCTCTGCTCCATACACCTCGTACACCCAGTGCTCTGCTCCGTACACCTCATACACACGGCTCTGCTCCTTACACCTCGTACACACAGGGCTCCGCTCCGTACACCTCGTACACACAGGGCTCTGCTCCTTACACCTCGTACACACAGTGCTCTGCTCCGTACACCTCATACACACGGCTCTGCTCCTTACACCTCGTACACACAGGGCTCCGCTCCGTACACCTCGTACACACAGGGCTCCGCTCCTTACACCTCGTACACACAGTGCTCTGCTCCGTACACCTCGTACACACGGCTCTGCTCCTTACACCTCGTACACACGGCTCTGCTCCATACACCTCGTACACACAGGGCTCCGCTCCGTACACCTCGTACACACAGGGCTCTGCTCCGTACACCTCGTACACACAGGGCTCCGCTCCTTAAACCTCATACACACAGGGCTCCGTACACCTCATACACACACGGCTCCGCACACCTCATACACACAGGGCTCTGTACACCTCGTACACACATGGCTCCGCTCCATACACCTCGTACACACAGGGCTCCGCTCCTTACACCTCGTACACACAGTGCTCTGCTCCGTACACCTCATACACACGGCTCTGCTCCTTACACCTCGTACACACGGCTCTGCTCCATACACCTCGTACACACAGTGCTCTGCTCCGTACACCTCATACACACGGCTCTGCTCCTTACACCTCGTACACACAGGGCTCCGCTCCGTACACCTCGTACACACAGGGCTCTGCTCCTTACACCTCGTACACACAGTGCTCTGCTCCGTACACCTCATACACACGGCTCTGCTCCTTACACCTCGTACACACAGGGCTCCGCTCCGTACACCTCGTACACACAGGGCTCCGCTCCTTACACCTCGTACACACAGTGCTCTGCTCCGTACACCTCATACACACGGCTCTGCTCCTTACACCTCGTACACACGGCTCTGCTCCATACACCTCGTACACACAGTGCTCTGCTCCGTACACCTCATACACACGGCTCTGCTCCTTACACCTCGTACACACGGCTCTGCTCCATACACCTCGTACACACAGGGCTCCGCTCCGTACACCTCGTACACACAGAGCTCTGCTCCGTACACCTCGTACACACAGGGCTCCGCTCCTTAAACCTCATACACACAGGGCTCCGTACACCTCATACACACACGGCTCCGCACACCTCATACACACAGGGCTCTGTACACCTCGTACACACATGGCTCCGCTCCATACACCTCGTACACACAGGGCTCCGCTCCTTACACCTCGTACACACAGTGCTCTGCTCCGTACACCTCATACACACGGCTCTGCTCCTTACACCTCGTACACACGGCTCTGCTCCATACACCTCGTACACACAGTGCTCTGCTCCGTACACCTCGTACACACAGGGCTCCGCTCCTTACACCTCGTACACACAGTGCTCTGCTCCGTACACCTCATACACATGGCTCTGCTCCTTATACCTCGTACACACAGGGCTCCGCTCCGTACACCTCGTACACACAGGGCTCCGCTCCTTACACCTCGTACACACAGTGCTCTGCTCCGTACACCTCATACACACGGCTCTGCTCCTTACACCTCGTACACACGGCTCTGCTCCATACACCTCGTACACACAGTGCTCTGCTCCGTACACCTCATACACACGGCTCTGCTCCTTACACCTCGTACACACGGCTCTGCTCCATACACCTCGTACACACAGGGCTCCGCTCCTTACACCTCGTACACACAGTGCTCTGCTCCGTACACCTCATACACACGGCTCTGCTCCTTACACCTCGTACTCACAGGGCTCCGCTCCGTACACCTCGTACACACAGGGCTCCGCTCCGTACACCTCGTACACACAGGGCTCTGCTCCGTACACCTCGTACACACAGGGCTCTGCTCCGTACACCTCGTACACACAGGGCTCTGCTCCGTACACCTCGTACACACAGGGCTCCGCTCCGTACACCTCGTACACACAGGGCTCCGCTCCGTACACCTCGTACACACAGGGCTCTGCTCCATACACCTCGAACACACAGGGCTCCGCTCCGTACACCTCGAACACACAGGGCTCCGCTCCGTACACCTCGTACACACAGGGCTCTGCTCCGTACACCTCGTACACACAGGGCTCCGCTCCTTAAACCTCATACACACAGGGCTCCGTACACCTCATACACACACGGCTCCGCACACCTCATACACACAGGGCTCTGTACACCTCGTACACACATGGCTCCGCTCCATACACCTCGTACACACAGGGCTCCGCTCCTTACACCTCGTACACACAGTGCTCTGCTCCGTACACCTCATACACACGGCTCTGCTCCTTACACCTCGTACACACGGCTCTGCTCCATACACCTCGTACACACAGTGCTCTGCTCCGTACACCTCATACACACGACTCTGCTCCTTACACCTCGTACACACAGGGCTCCGCTCCGTACACCTCGTACACACAGGGCTCTGCTCCTTACACCTCGTACACACAGTGCTCTGCTCCGTACACCTCATACACACGGCTCTGCTCCTTACACCTCGTACACACAGGGCTCCGCTCCGTACACCTCGTACACACAGGGCTCCGCTCCTTACACCTCGTACACACAGTGCTCTGCTCCGTACACCTCATACACACGGCTCTGCTCCTTACACCTCGTACACACGGCTCTGCTCCATACACCTCGTACACACAGTGCTCTGCTCCGTACACCTCATACACACGGCTCTGCTCCTTACACCTCGTACACACGGCTCTGCTCCATACACCTCGTACACACAGTGCTCTGCTCCGTACACCTCGTACACACAGGGCTCCGCTCCGTACACCTCGTACACACAGGGCTCCGCTCCTTACACCTCGTACACACAGTGCTCTGCTCCGTACACCTCATACACATGGCTCTGCTCCTTATACCTCATACACATGGCTCCGCTCCGTACACCTCGTACACACAGGGCTCCGCTCCTTACACCTCGTACACACAGTGCTCTGCTCCGTACACCTCATACACACGGCTCTGCTCCTTACACCTCGTACACACGGCTCTGCTCCATACACCTCGTACACACAGTGCTCTGCTCCGTACACCTCATACACACGGCTCTGCTCCTTACACCTCGTACACACGGCTCTGCTCCATACACCTCGTACACACAGGGCTCCGCTCCTTACACCTCGTACACACAGTGCTCTGCTCCGTACACCTCATACACACGGCTCTGCTCCTTACACCTCGTACTCACAGGGCTCCGCTCCGTACACCTCGTACACACAGGGCTCCGCTCCGTACACCTCGTACACACAGGGCTCTGCTCCGTACACCTCGTACACACAGGGCTCTGCTCCGTACACCTCGTACACACAGGGCTCTGCTCCGTACACCTCGTACACACAGGGCTCCGCTCCGTACACCTCGTACACACAGGGCTCCGCTCCGTACACCTCGTACACACAGGGCTCTGCTCCATACACCTCGAACACACAGGGCTCCGCTCCGTACACCTCGAACACACAGGGCTCCGCTCCGTACACCTCGAACACACAGGGCTCCGCTCCGTACACCTCGAACACACAGGGCTCCACTCCGTACACCTCGAACACACAGGGCTCCGCTCCGTACACCTCGTACACACAGGGCTCTGCTCCGTACACCTCATACACACAGGGCTCCGTACACCTCATACACACACGGCTCCGCACACCTCATACACACAAGTCTCCGTACACCTCGTACACACATGACTCCGCTCCATACACCTCGTAGACACACAGGGCTCCGCTCCGTACACCTCGTACACACAGGGCTCCGCTCCGTACACCTCGTACACACAGGGCTCCGCTCCGTACACCTCGTACACACAGGGCTCCACTCCGTACACGTACACATAGGGCTCCGCTCCATACACCTCGTATACACAGGGCTCCGCTCCATACACCTCGAACACACAGGGCTCTGCTCCATCCACCCTGTAAACCCCTCCTGTCCCCACGCATAAACTTACCTTCATCCAGTACCATGACAACCAGCACACAGACAGCAGCGTCCGTCCTGCACACACTGAGGCCCCTGATCATGTGTCCCTGACTCCTCCCCCTCCTGTGACCTCATCACAGGTCCTGTGCAGTGTGTGCACACAGAACAGCCAATGCCATCGCCGCTCCTGAATGCGTGCCTTCCCCCTGCCTCAGGGAGTGAGACATGTGGTGCACTGCGGGCCGCAGATGCCTACCGCTGCTGGCCGCGTGTTTGAGACCCCTGCTCTACAGCCCCGCTGTCTTCCTTCCTCCACAGCCCCACTCTCCATGCACCACACACGGTGACGCTGGGACCAGGAGAGAGGTGCGCAGATTGTTCGGCTGGAGTGGGCGGAGCTAGAGCGGAGCTGCAGTGCATGTGATTGGGCGGCCTGCGGGGTGTGTGGCCTAGTGTGGGTGGCCTGAGTAGGCGGAGCTAGAGCGGAGCTGCAGTGCGTGTGATTGGGGGGCGTGGCTTAGCGCTGTAGTAGGCCCCAGTAGAAGCCAGGGACTAAATTTAGGCCGGGAAGCTGCAGGGGAGAGGGGGGATAGCGCAGTTGGCGACGGGTAGCGCCGACTGACCCGGGACAGGGCTGGGAGGGTGCTGGCACTGTTCGGCCCCTGTCCTGAAGACTGTCTTCCTCACAGCCCTGCTCTCCATGCACTGTCCTGCTGTATCGTCCTCAGCCCTGCTCTCCAACCGCGTCCCATTCTGCGGCTTCGTGATTGGTTGGTGTCCCACTCTGCTGCTTCGTGATTGGTTGGTGATACACACACACACACATTCAGATTTATATATAGAGATGACAAACAGTTATTCTCGCCTAACACCCATTCCATTGAAGACAATGTTTCCTGTAATAGAACAAAAATAAAAAAACAACAATATCCCTCACCTTTCCGAAGTTCTGTCCCACACAGTAATACAAGTCTGGGGATAAATATTTTTCAACCTGGACGGTGCCAAGATGCGACTATCCAGGCTAAGAATCACTGATGAATGAGCTTCTGCGAGTGTAGTATCAGTGACTACCCGTGACCTCATCGAGGTTACCGCAGGTCACTGAGGCTGCCTTCCCAATCAAGCTGAACTGTGGTGACCTCAGCACCGTGAGAAAAAGTCACTGAGTTTACCGCAGTTCAGCTCAGTGAGTTCACCTCAGATCACCATGAGAAATAAGTTTTGAAAAGAAAACGCAGCAGTAAATTGTATCGAACACAAGTGTATATTGCACTGCATGTCTCCTCCAGTGGAAAATTCATCACTTCTCACATTACATTTATAGAACACAAGCAGTGGCATATCTGCAGTATAGACAATATAGGAGACACTGAGATTACGGTGTATACATCTTATAGGAGACACCGAGAGAGCTGTATACACATCACATTGGAGACAATGAGACTGCTATATATACAATACATAGGAGACACCGAGAGAGCTCTATACACATCACATTGGAGACAATGAGACTGCTATATATACAATACATAGGAGACACCAAGACTGCTGTACATACATTACATTGGAGACACCGAGACTGCTGTACATATAACACCTAAAAGACACCAGGGCTGGAGTATATACAACACATAGGATATACTGGGGCTGAATTATATACATTACAGGCGGAGATATAGGGCTGAAGTATATATAGCTCTGGCAAAAATTAAGAGACCACCACATTAAAACCCTGTCATGGGCAGCCCAATCTCCAGACCTGAACTCCATTGAAAACCTCTGGAATGTAATCAAGAAGATGATGGATAGTCACAAGCCATCAAACAAAGAAGAACTGCTTAAATTTTTGCACCAGGAGCAGTGTGAAAGACTGGTGGCAAGCATGCCAAGACGGATGAAAGCTGTTTTTAAAAATCATGGTTATTCCACAAAATATTGATTTCTGAACTCTTCCCGACTTAAAACATTGTTGTTTCTAAATGATTATGAATTTGTTTTCTTTGCATTATTTGAGGTCTGATTGCACTGTTTCTTTTATTTAATTTTGACCATTTCTCATTTTTTGAAAAAAAATAAATACAAACTTTATTGGAGACATGTTGTCAGTAGTTTATAAAATGAAAGAACAATTTACATTTTACTCTAAAATATACCTATAAAGAAAAAAACAGACAAACTGAAAAATTTTCAGTGGTCTCTTAATTTTTGCCAGAGCTGTACATCACAAGAGGAGACATGAGGCTACGGTATATAGATCACAGGAAGAGACATAGGGCTGCCACTGCAGACTTCTGCAGGACAGGAGTGCATAGCGCACAAACTCTGCTTACAAAGTATGTCATGATGATGGCACTAGCCAGGACATAATCTTTCATTGCACACGCTACATCATGTGTGCGCATGCTTGCACCTGCAGAGCAAGAAGAAAATAAAAAAACCGACACAGCTGCCGGCCCGATCACTTCAGTCCCCGGAACTTGCCTTAAACTGCCCGGGGGCCTGAGGTTCCCCACGTCTGCTGTACACTTTCCAGAATAGAAATCAACAGAATAAGCTTTGTGATCCAGCCAACAATGCTGGAAGACTGCTTGTCTAACACCAAGTGAAATATGAATGCAGGTTTTTTCAATCTCTGTTTGCAATGTACAGTTGATGTACAGTATACTACAGGGTGGGTCATTTTTATGGATACAACTAAATAAAATGGGAATGGTTGGTGATATCAACTTCCTGTTTGTGGCACATTAGTATATGGAAGGGGGGAAACTTTTCAAGATAGATGGTGACCATTTTGAAGTCGGCCATTTTGGATCCAACTTTTTTTTTCCAATGGGAAAAGGGTCATGTGACACATCAAACTTACTGAGAATTTCACAAGAAAAACAATGGTGTGCTTGGTTTTAGCGTAACTTTATTCTTTCATGAGTTATTTACAAGTTTATGACCACTTATAAAATGTATTCAAAGTGCTGCCCATTGTGTTGGATCGTCTGTAGATAATAGATGGCTCTAACCTGAGCTCACAATACTGTAGTAGTACAAAGTTATTTGAGATGTAGGACAGCTGTGGAATATGTTTAGTGAGCAGAAAACACAGAAACAGCAGGCAGGTAGCCCACATCTTGCCACACACTGGCCACCAGGACCTTTGACTAAACTAAAGCTCAGATTCACCTGCCTCCTGCTGCCTTCTTTCTACTCTTGAATGATATCTCTAGTGTTCTCCTGGTTAGATGCTGAAGCCATCAATGAAGAGTCGATAAGAGGTGCTGGGAGTATTCAGGTCAGAGTACCCGTGACACTTTACATGAAGAAAAGGCCATCAGGTTGACTGATTTACCTTATTTTCCTCTATCATGCTACTAGCATGGACATCAACTTAGATTAAACTGCTTTATCTTCCCCATTTATTTTCAGATTTCACTAGGAAACAGGTTTTCTTATACAAATACAGAATGTGACTGAATTTTTATTAGGGAGTTTGAAGAAGTCCGTATTGAAAGAAAAGTTTCTCTTTTAAAAAGCGGCTTGACATTTTCACATTCTGTATGATATTTAGAGAAATGCACATATATTGTGTTTTTGCTCTGCTAGCTAACCCTTGTTCTCCATAATGTATTCTTGTATTAAAACAGAAGACCTTTGTAGTCCTTAACCCCTTCACCCCCAAGGGTGGTTTGCACGTTCATGACCGGGCCAATTTTTACAATTCTGACCACTGTACCTTTATGAGGTCATAACTCTGGAACGCTTCCATGGATCACGGTGATTATGACATTGTTTTCTCGTGACATATTGTACTTCATGTTAGTGGTAAAATTTCATTAAAATAACTTGCGTTTATTTGTGAGAAAAACGGAAATTTGGCGAAAATTTTGAAAATTTCGCAATTTTCCAACTTTGAATTTTTTTGCCTTTAAATCACAGAGATACGGCACACAAAAAACTTGATAACTAACATTTCCCACATGTTTACTTTACATCAGCACAATTTTGGAACCAAAATTTTTTTTTGTTAGGAAGTTATAAGGGTTAAAAGTTGACCAGCGATTTCTCATTTTTACAACACCATTTTATTTTTAGGACCACATCACATTTGAAGCCACTTTGAGGGGTCTATATGATAGAAAATACCCAAAAGTGACACCATTCTAAAAACTGCACCCCTTAAGGTGCTCAAAACCACATTCAAGAAGTTTATTAACCCTTTAGGTGCGTCACAGGAATTTTTTTGAATATTTAAAAAAAAAAATGAACATCTAACTTTTTTTCATAAAAAAAATACTTCAGGTTCAATTTTTTTTATTTTACCAAGGGTAACAGGAGAAATTGAACTGCAAAAGTTATTGTGCAATTTGTCCTGAGTACGCAGATACCTGATATGTGGGGGGGAACGACTGTTCGGCGCATGGCAGAGCTCAGAATGGAAGGAGCGCCGTTTGACTTTTTCAATGCAAAATTGGCTGGAATTCAGATTGGACGCCATGTCACGTTTGGAGAGCCCCTGATGTACCTAAACAGTGGAAACCCCCTACAGGTGACCCCATTTTGGAAACTAGACCCCCAAGGAACTTATCTAGATATGTGGTGAGAACTTTGAACCCACAAGGGCTTTACAGAAGTTTATAACATACAGCGGTACAATTAAAAAAATCATATTTTTTCCACAAAAATGATCTTTTCACCCCAATTTTTATTTTCCCAAGGGTAACAGGACCCTAAAAGTTATTGTGCAATTTGTCCTGAGTACGCTGATACCCCACATGTGGGGGTAAACCACTGTTTGGGCGCATGGCAGAGCTCGGAAGGGAAGCAGCGCCATTTGACGTTTTTGGCTGGAATTGAGATCGGACACCATGTTGCTTTTGGAAAACCCCTGATGTACCAAAACAGTGGAAACCCCCCACAAATGACACCATTTTGGAAACTAGACCCCCTAAGGAACTTATCTAGATGTGTGGTGAGAACTTTGAACCCCCATGGGCTTCACAGAAGTTTATAACATAAAGCCATACAATTAAAAAATCATATTTTATCCACAAAAATGATCTTTTCACCCTCAATTCTTATTTTTCCAAGGGTAACAGGACCCTAAAAGTTATTGTGCAATTTGTCCTGAGTACGCTGATACCCCACATGTGGGGGTAAACCACTATTTGGGCGCATGGCAGAGCTCGGAAGGGAAGCAGCGCCATTTGACGTTTTTGGCTGGAATTGAGATCGGACACCATGTCGCGTTTGGAAAACTCCTGATGTACCAAAACAGTGGAACCCCCCCACAAATGACACCATTTTGGAAACTAGACCCCCTAAGGAACTTATCTAGATGTGTGGTGAGCACTTTGACCCCCCCAGTGCTTCACAGAAGTTTACAACGCCCGGGCGTGAAAATAAAAAATTCGTATTTTTTCCACAAACATGATCTTTTAGTCACCATTTTTTTATTTTCCCAAGGGTACCAGGAGAAATTGGACCCCAAAAGTTGTTGTCCAATTTGTCCTGAGTATGCTGATACCCCATACGTGGGAGAAAACTACTGTATGGGCACACGTCGGGGCTCGGAAGGGAAGTAGTGACGTTTTGGAATGCAGACTTTGATGGAATGGTCTGCGGGTGTCATGTTGCCTTTGGAGAGCCCCTAATGTACCTAAACAGTGGAAACCCCCCACAAATGACACCATTTTTTAAAACTAGACCCCCCAAGGAACTTATCTAGATGTGTGGTGAGCACTTTGAACCCCCCAGTGCTTCACAGAAGTTTACAACGCCCAGGCGTGAAAATAAAAAATTCGTATTTTTTCCACAAACATGATATTTTAGTCACCATTTTTTTATTTTCCCAAGGGAACCAGGAGAAATTGGACCCCAAAAGTTGTTGTCCAATTTGTCCTGAGTATGCTGATACCCCATATGTGGGAGAAAACTACTGTATGGGCACACGTCGGGGCTCGGAAGGGAAGTAGTGACGTTTTGGAATGCAGACTTTGATGGAATGGTCTGCGGGTGTCATGTTGCCTTTGGAGAGCCCCTAATGTACCTAAACAGTGGAAACCCCCCACAAATGACACCATTTTGTAAACTAGACCCCCTAAGGAACTTATCTAGATGTGTGGTGAGCACTTTGAACCCCCCAGTGCTTCACAGAAGTTTACAACGCCCAGGCGTGAAAATAAAAAATTTGTATTTTTTCCACAAACATGATCTTTTAGTCACCATTTTTTTATTTTCCCAAGGGTACCAGGAGAAATTGGACCCCAAAAGTTGTTGTCCAATTTGTCCTGAGTATGCTGATACCCCATATGTGGGAGAAAATTACTGTATGGGCACACGTCGGGGCTCGGAAAGGAAGTAGTGACGTTTTGGAATGCAGACTTTGATGGAATGGTCTGCGGGTGTCATGTGCGTTTGAAGAGCCCCTGATGTACCTAAACTATTGAAACTCCCCACAAGTGACCCCATTTTGGACAATAGACCCGCCACGGAACTTATCTAGATGTGTGGTGAGCACTTTGAACCCCCAAGTGCTTCACAGAAGTTTATAACACTCGGACGTGAAAATAAAAAAATCATTTTTTTCCACAAAAATGATATTTTTGCCCCCAATTTTTTATTTTCCTAACAGGAAACAGGAGAAATTGGACCCCAAAAATTGTTTTGCAATTTGTCCTGAGTAGGCTGATACCCTACATGTGGGGGTAAAACACTGGGCGCATAGCAGAGCTTGGAAGGGAAGGAGCACCATTTGACTTTTTCAACTCAGAATTGGCTGGAATTGAGATCAGACGCCATGTTGCATTTGGAGAGCCCCTGATGTGCCCAAACAGTGGAAACCCCCAATTCTAACTCCAACCCGAACCCCAACACGCCCCTAACCCTAGCCCTAACCCTAGCCCTAACCCTAGCCCTAACCCTAACCCGAACCCTAGCCCTAACCCTACCCCAACACACCCCTAGCCCTAACCCTAACCCTAACCCTAATGGAAAAATGGAAATAAATACATTTTTTTTATTTTATTATTTTTCCCTAACTAAGGGGGTGATAACGGGGGGTTTGATTTACTATTTATGGCGGTTTTTATGTTTGGCGGCTGTCGCACGCTAAAAGACGCTTTTTTTTGTAAAAATAGTTTTTGCATCACCACATATTGAGAGCTATAATTTTTCCGTATTTTGACCCACCGAGTCATGTGAGGTCTTATTTTTTGCGGGACGAGTTGACGTTTTTATTGGTACCATTTTCGGGCACGTGGAATTTTTTGATCGCTTTTTATTCCAATTTTTGGGACGCAGAATGAACAAAAACCAGCGTTTCATGAATTTCTTTTGGGGGGGTGCGTTTACACCGTTCCGCGTGCGGTAAAATTGATAAAGAGGTTTTATTCTTCACGTCAGTACGGTTACAGCGATACCTCATTTAGGTCGTTTTTTTATGTTTTTGTCGGTTTTATGCAATGAAAACTATTTTATATAAAAAATAATTATTTTTGCATCTCTTTATTCAGCGAGCTATAACTTTTTTATTTTTTCGCTGATGATGCTGTGTGGTGGCTCGTTTTTTGCGGGACAAGATGATGTTTTCAGCGGTACCATGGATATTTATATGCGTCTTTTTGATCGCGCGTTATTACACTTTTTGTTTGGCGGTATGATAATAAATCATTATTTTTTGCTTCGTTTTTTATTTTTATTTTTTAAGGGGTTCGCTAAAGGGGTTAACTAATGGGACAGTTTTATAGGGCGGGTCGTTACGGACGCGGCGATACCTAATATGTGTACTTTTACTGTTTTTTTTATTATTATTTCCAAAAAATGGATTTATTGGGGGAATATTTTTTTTTTTTTTCTAATATATTTGGCGATTTTTTTTAATTATTTTTACACTTTTTTTTATTTTTTTTTTACTTTATTAAATAGTCCCAGGTGGGACATCACTGTCCTGTGACAGATCGCTGATCTGTCACATCACAGATCACTGTGACAGATCAGCAATCTGTCACAGGCATTGAAGAAGACTTCCTCATGCCTGCGCTTTGCAGGCACTGAGAAAGCCAGCTTCCTCAGGCCCCCGTCGCCATCTTGGATTCGGGGGCCTGGAGGAAAGGAGCCCCCCGCAGCAGCGCTGCACATTGCGCTGCCGTGGGGGGCTCAGGGAAGCACGGAGGGAGCCCCCTCCCTGCCGATGCTTCCCTTTAACCCCCGGTACACCGCGATCGTGTTTGATCACGGTGTGCAAGGGGTTAACGTGTCGGGGGCGGTCCGTGACCGCCCCTGACACATTGTGCCGGGTGTCAGCTGTGATAATCAGCTGACACCCGGCCGCGATCAGCGGCGCTCACCACGTGGGCGCCGCTGATCGCGGTAGACGTACTATCCCGTCCACGGTCATACGGGCCCGGGTACCGTGGACGGGATAGTACGTCGGATGTCAGGAAGGGGTTAAAAAAGACAATTATGTATGTCTACTGTGAAGACAATAGGCAGAGGTTATTAGTGTGGCAATCCGCGCTGCCGTGTTATAGAAACCTTTGCCACTGAAAGGAGCGAAGTTTGTGCATTAAGTACTGTTGGGGTAGCTATTTTGGGAGGGCTAAATTAACCCTTCACGGTTGAGCCAGTGATGTCCAAATTATTCCACAGAGTGTTGCTATCTACTCAAATGACCACACGGAGACGGGGGTCTCTGTACGGGAGGATCGAGGCAGATCACTAAGCCCCTTTATTTTAGTCACTTTTATAATATTTTGCTTTATTATGCAAAGTTCTCAACTACCAATAACATCATTTCACTTTGTAAGCCAATAATATTGCAAGAAAACCGGAAACTACATATATGTCCGTATCCAAATAGAAAGTAGTATAATGGCATATTCTTCAGAGTTTTACACCCCGCCTCCCTTATTTTGCACCTGATGGGAACAGTCTGGTTTCATGACAGTTTGAACTTTTACCTAATTACAAAATTTATCTTACAGCAACAAAAACGGAGAAACGAAACCTTCAGGAAAAATGGAGAAGTGAAACTTCAGCTCTTATTTTAGTAATAACCCTTCACATTCCCCCCTAGATAATTTTTGTTAACATATGCAGCATCAGAGGTGCTATCCCAAGCTAACAGCTTGAGGAGTACTGGTCTTCACATGACTGATGCCGTGTTACCAGTCATGGTTGTCGCGGTGCATCCGTCCCCCCTGTATACTGCAGTTCACGAATAACAGTTTTTGATGACGGTGGTGGAGATCTTTTGTAGGTAACTATGTGCTTGGCTTCAACATCTTCATGAAGTAGCCTTTTGAGATCGGTGCAGAGAAGAGCATCATTAGCTGTGTTAGTGCAGAATTTCTTATACATACAGAAATACACCAAAGAACAAGTTTTAGTATCACACATACCACAAGGATACAGGCAGCAATGTGTAACAAGCTTTGTAAGATCCCAGCTGTCCAGCCCCCAATTCCCTTAAACCAATTGGCTGGATTGAGAAAGGAGAAGGTGTCTGACCACTAACTGTCCTTATTACGATCATTGTCTTTATCGTATTGATCTCTGAGTCATTGAATATCTTCTAACTTTAACTTTTAACTTCTACCAATAATAATATGGAAAATGCGAAAAACCAAAACATTATGCCCCTTCATTTGCTATTGGCTTGTTTAACCAGCTTGCAGTGCGATGCGCGAATCCAAATCGGTCTTCCTTCTAGTTTCACTGATATAGGGGTGATGAGGAGAACTTGATAGGGACCGTCATACAAGGGTTCTAGTCCGTGCTTCCTGACATGCCTCTTCACGACTACCAAATCACCAGGCTTCAGGTTATAACAGGTGTCGGTTTCTGCTGAATCTGGAAAAGAAAAGAAAACTAGAACATAGGTGTTAGCAATATTTTTACTAAGCTGAATAACATATTGAACAGCACGGTCAGTTTCTTCTGATAACTGCTGAGGCTGGAAATTTGCAACTGCGGCCTAGCACCAAACAATCTCATATGGGGACAGGCCATGTTTTGCAATAGGGGTAGTACGAATATGGTATAGTACAATGGGTAGGAGCTCTGGCCATGGAGCTGTCGTCTCCTGCATCCTTTTGGTCAATTTTCCATTCAGTGTGCCGTTCAGCCTCTCAACTTTCCCACTGGATTGTGGGTGGTAAGGAGTATGGAGGGCTACAGTGGATCCAAGCATTGTCAGAACTTCATGGTACACATGAGAAGAAAAGGCCGGACCTTGATCACTTTCAACAACTTCTGGAACCCCATATCTGCATATAACTTCCATCACCAGTTTCTTTGCTGTGTTCTTTGCAGTCATGTTGGTAACGGGGAATGCTTCCGGCCAACTGGAGAACCGGGGCCCAGTAGAATTTTTGCACCAGTGCGAGGGCCTGATTCTTTCCTCGATGTGTAGGCCCATGTGCCCATGTGGCAACAGCAGGGTACATCCGATTAGGGAGACACACAAGTCGGTCCTTTTTCCAGAGACCATTATCCATACGTACCCCATCAGTCTTCCATTGCTTCACTTCTTCCTTTGGAGACATTCTCTGCATCGTCATTAAGCGGTCTCGCAGGGTCCGACAGAAAACTTCAGTCTGTTGTAGATCATCAGGTTCTCATAGGGTCAATACTTCTTGTAACTGTTTACGCTGAAAGCGTGTGGTCACCATAGTTGGTATGGTTCGTTCAACTGGTAAGAGAGCGGCGGCTTCTGCTTACATATCCGCAAATGGGTTGCCAACAGTCTGTGGACTGGTCCTAGGACCGTGCGCCTTAACTTTGATAATGGCCACCTGAATAGGTAATTTGATCGAGTCCATGAGAGCTTTAACAGCTTCAGCATTTTTCACTGGAGTTCCGGCAGTAGTAATAAACCCTCGATTGGCCCATAGGGCCCCAAAATCGTGAGCAATACCAAATGCATACCGTGAGTCCGTGTATATATTAGCCTGTCTGTTCTTGGCCAAAGTACATGCAGTAGACAGAGCCTGGAGTTCTGCTTCTCGTGCTGACTGTGAGGGCGGGAGTGCAGCTGCGTGCACTACAGTGTCCTCTGTGGTAACAGCTTATCCCGTGTGGAATCTACCAAACTCGTCAGCATATCTTGAACCATCCGTGTATAACACCAGATCAGGATTTGGGAGTGGATTCTCACTGACATTTGGTGGAGTAGCTGTTTCTTCAGTCAGAAGTTGGGAACAGTCATATTGGAAGTAATCCTCATCACTGCCATCTTTCCTTATAGTTCATTATGCCGTCTTTTAAGGCATTGTAAAGGGGTTGCATTATGCGGGATGCATCCGGTATCCACTGACAACAATAAGTGCATAGTCCAAGAACACGCTGGAGTTCAGTTTCATCTAGTTTCATCTTTTGGGAAAGGAAGGGAGCTGACAGCTATTTTTCTTTCTTCTGCGAGGTGTCTGGCACCCTGAAGGAGACAGTGACCCAAAAATATCACTTGACCAAGGCAGAACTGAAGTCTCGAGGCCGAAACCCGACAGTTCAGTGCTGCCAGATACTTAAGGAGGCTAACAGTGGCAGAAATGGCAAGAGACACCTGCTCATATTTTTTTTGCAAACTGGTTGGGACTGTTTTGGGCCCCCTGTGGCATCTGTGGGAAAGGCATGAAAAATACAGATTTCCTCACTGTATTCATCTACATAGGGATTATACAACATAAGAACCATCTGACCATCATCTTGGAATTGTATTCCGGAGCGGAACTGTGATAATGAATCTGCCCCTATTAAATTTACAGGACATGTGGGAAAGATTACAAACTGAATAGTAACCTCGGGGAAGGGTTTTATGGGGTTTATAAAAGTATATTAATTGGGTCTGCCATCTACCCCGATTAAAACAGCGGCCTGTATGACAATCTCTCTGAAAGTGTCCGAATCGGGCAGCGCCAGCATTGGCAGGGAGGGGCTGGGGAGAAAGGTTCTCAGTCATAGGATTAGGAGCTGAAGTCTGAGGGGGGGCCAGAGCTTGCTGTGTGCTCGCAGCCGCGCTGGGCGCGATGGTGGGGGCTGCTGTTAGAGCAGGGGCTGTCACAGCTGCCGCTGTTGATTTATTTTTCTGTTTCCTTGCTGCAGCAGAATGGGTTAAATTCTTCTGAAAACTTTTTTTATCACTTTCAATGCATTGTCCGGAGTGGAATTCTCAACGTCAGGTCTAACTGAAATTATTGCCTCTTGCAATTCGGGTCTGAGGCCGGACATCAAAGCTGCCACAAAAAGATGTGTATGAGCTTCATTATACAGTGAGAATCCCAGATCTCTAAATACTACCATAAGACGCCTATAGAACTTCTCGGCAGTCTCCCCTTTGGCCTGTGTGATATCTGTGAGAGAGAGATAGCTTGGTCCGCTAATTTATCTTGTGCCCAAACCTTTAAAGCATTGCAGAAATCAACACCACTCTCATAGGTTCCCCCATCCAGATTCACATTATACATTATGCCACCCTCAATAATTGGAAAATACCCCTTCCCAACTTTTACTCGAAGTATGTGTAATAGATCTCTTCGGGGAGTGGAATAAATCTCTCGATTTGATGCCATTTGCCTGTAGAAAGCCATGGGGGAAGTCTCTGGATTGGGTAATTGATTGCAAAGAGTGTCTATTTGTGATGGGGTGAAGGGAGTATACTCATAACCACTAGCAATATTAGACATAGCGGGGACTGAGGCTGGCGGTAGATGATAATAGGTACCATCAGCAAAGGTGGGGGCTGCTACTCCCGGTCTCCTTGTACAATTGTCATCTAGCAGGGAGACCTCTTTTTTCAAGTCATCACTTTTAACTATTTACATGCCTGACACATTAGTATCAATCTTAGTCTCAGTTCCTTCTTTAATCACTTCCTCACACCACAGTCACTTTCTTGAACCACAATACATCTAGTCCCTATCATAATTATAGACAATTTTTCCTTCTTCAGCATAGCAGTAACAGAAACAATCAGAATTCACTTCCTCTCTTCTTCCTAACACCTTCGTCACACAATTCATGTGCCAAGCCACAAAATTCTTCTTTTCCTTCCACAGATTCCCTCATTTAGAGCTAAATATCCTTACTTCAGTTGTGCACAGTACTGGCGGCCGTTTCAGTCTCTGTTCCACCGGGTCAATAATCCCCCTCTGGGATTGCCCAAAATTCGCGGTACTCAGTGAAAGGAGGAGGGCGTCTCAAACTATCCCTCTGGACACCTCTGGTTATATATATATATATATATCTATATATACCTGAGTTACATATCCTATCCAGTCTTCGATCACTTCACCACGCCTGATTACTAACAATGATCAGGACTTCAGGATATTTTGACTATAAAGAGAGCCACAATCACTGGTCAATCCGGGGTGTCCGTCCCTTATGAGTTACGGTTCGAGCACTGGGCCCCCAACGGGACTGCACCTCTATATTATTCCACCCATGAATCACCCCACCACGGGGACAAACCTCAGATCCTCTTTGCAGCAACAAGCACAGGAAAACCACACCAACCGTCAGTCTGAACAGTATAACTGCCAACTTACCGTGGTTGTCGTGGGGGATGATCAGTCCCAATTTTCCAGCACCTGTGTCCGCTCCGAGGGTCCTTTGTCTTGTTGTTCTCCGGGGGCAGAAGTGTCCCTATTCGGGGGCCCAACATTGGGCGGCCAGCTGTCGGGGTAGCTATTTAGGGAGGGCTAAATTAACCCTTCACGGTTGAGCCAGTGATGTCTAAATTATTCCACAGAGTGTTGCTAGCAACTCAAATGACCACACGGAGACAGGGGTCTGTGTACGGGAGGATGGAGGCAGATCACTAAGCCCCTTTATTTTAGTCACTTCTTTTATAACATTTTGCTTAATTATGCAAAGTTCTCAACTACCAATAACATCATTTCACTTTGTAAGCCAATAATATTGCAAGAAAACCGGAAACTACATATATGTCCGTATCCAAATAGAAAGTAGTATAATGGCATATTCTTAAGAGTTTTACACCCCGCCTCCCTTATCTTGCACCTGATGGGAACAGTCTGGTTTCATGACAGTTTGAACTTTTACCTAATTACAAAATTTATCTTACAGCAATAAAAACGGAGAAACAAAACCTTCAGGAAAAATGGAGAAGTGAATCTTCAGCTCTGATTTTAGTATTAACCCTTCACAGTACATGCAACTTTGCATCATGATGGGCTCAGAATTCCTATTCCACCATTCTGTTCCTCTGTATTTCTTAAATTTGAGCAATTTGATACACTTGGATATCCAGCAGAATGAGTAAGGTTAAGGTTACGTGTTTGCTGTGAATAGAAAAGAGGATTTTTTTTCAGAAACAGCACCACAACTTTCACTTGGCTGTACTTTAGTATTACAGACTGTTCTCAGTCACTTAATATTTTTTCCTAATCTTGAACAACCACTGTAATAGCTAAGGCTAAAATTCAGTGTTGAGCTGCCCTTCTCCTATCATATCCATGTTTTTCTATATCACCAGTGTAAAAACCTTTAGAAAAAAAGGAAATGCTAGTATTTACAATGAAAGCAGACAAGTGATTGCTAAAATTGTCACTTTAACCCCTTCACCCCCAAGGGTGGTTTGCACGTTCATGACCGGGCCAATTTTTACAATTCTGACCACTGTACCTTTATGAGGTCATAACTCTCGAACGCTTCCATGGATCCCGGTGATTCTGACATTGTTTTCTCGTGACATATTGTACTTCATGTTAGTGGTAAAATTTCATTCAAATAACTTGCGTTTATTTGTGAGAAAAACGGAAATTTGGCGAAAATTTTGAAAATTTCGCAATTTTCCAACTTTGAATTTTTATGCCCTTAAATCACAGAGATAAGGCACACAAAAAACTTGATAACTAACATTTCCCACATGTTTACTTTACATCAGCACAATTTTGGAACCAAAATTTTTTTTTGTTAGGAAGTTATAAGGGTTAAAAGTTGACCAGCGATTTCTCATTTTTACAACACCATTTTATTTTTAGGACCACATCACATTTGAAGCCACTTTGAGGGGTCTATATGATAGAAAATACACAAAAGTGACACCATTCTAAAAACTGCACCCCTTAAGGTGCTCAAAACCACATTCAAGAAGTTTATTAACCCTTTAGGTGCGTCACAGGAATTTTTTTGAATATTTAAAAAAAAATGAACATCTAACTTTTTTTCATAAAAAAAATACTTCAGGTTCAATTTTTTTTATTTTACCAAGGGTAACAGGAGAAATTGAACTGCAAAAGTTATTGTGCAATTTGTCCTGAGTACGCAGATACCTGATATGTGGGGGGGAACGACTGTTTCGGCGCATGGCAGAGCTCAGAATGGAAGGAGCGCCGTTTGACTTTTTCAATGCAAAATTGGCTGGAATTCAGATTGGACGCCATGTCACGTTTGGAGAGTCCCTGATGTACCTAAACAGTGGAAACCCCCTACAAGTGACCCCATTTTGGAAACTAGACCCCCCAAGGAACTTATCTAGATATGTGGTGAGAACTTTGAACCCACAAGGGCTTTACAGAAGTTTATAACGTACAGCGGTACAATTAAAAAATCATATTTTTTCCACAAAAATGATCTTTTCACCCCAATTTTTATTTTCCCAAGGGTAACAGGACCCTAAAAGTTATTGTGCAATTTGTCCTGAGTACGCTGATACCCCACATGTGGGGGTAAACCACTATTTGGGCGCATGGCAGAGCTCGGAAGGGAAGCAGCGCCATTTGACGTTTTTGGCTGGAATTGAGATCGGACACCATGTCGCGTTTGGAAAACCCCTGATGTACCAAAACAGTGGAAACCCCCCACAAATGACACCATTTTGGAAACTAGACCCCCTAAGGAACTTATCTAGATGTGTGGTGAGAACTTTGAACCCCCATGGGCTTCACAGAAGTTTATAACATAAAGCCATACAATTAAAAAATCATATTTTTTAAACAAAAATGATCTTTTCACCCTCAATTCTTATTTTTCCAAGGGTAACAGGACCCTAAAAGTTATTGTGCAATTTGTCCTGAGTACGCTGATACCCCACATGTGGGGGTAAACCACTATTTGGGCGCATGGCAGAGCTCGGAAGGGAAGCAGCGCCATTTGACGTTTTTGGCTGGAATTGAGATCGGACACCATGTCGCGTTTGGAAAACCCCTGATGTACCAAAACAGTGGAAACCCCCCACAAATGACACCATTTTGGAAACTAGACACCCTAAGGAACTTATCTAGATGTGTGGTGAGAACTTTGAACCCCCATGGGCTTCACAGAAGTTTATAACATAAAGCCATACAATTAAAAAATCATATTTTTTCCACAAAAATGATCTTTTCACCCTCAATTCTTATTTTTCCAAGGGTAACAGGACCCTAAAAGTTATTGTGCAATTTGTCCTGAGTACGCTGATACCCCACATGTGGGGGTAAACCACTATTTGGGGGCATGGCAGAGCTCGGAAGGGAAGCAGCGCCATTTGACGTTTTTGGCTGGAATTGAGATCGGACACCATGTCGCGTTTGGAAAACTCCTGATGTACCAAAACAGTGGAACCCCCCACAAATGACACCATTTTGGAAACTAGACCCCCTAAGGAACTTATCTAGATGTGTGGTGAGCACTTTGACCCCCCCAGTGCTTCACAGAAGTTTACAACGCCCGGGCGTGAAAATAAAAAATTCGTATTTTTTCCACAAACATGATCTTTTAGTCACCATTTTTTTATTTTCCCAAGTGTACCAGGAGAAATTGGACCCCAAAAGTTGTTGTCCAATTTGTCCTGAGTATGCTGATACCCCATATGTGGGAGAAAACTACTGTATGGGCACACGTCGGGGCTCGGAAGGGAAGTAGTGACGTTTTGGAATGCAGACTTTGATGGAATGGTCTGCGGGTGTGATATTGCCTTTGGAGAGCCCCTAATGTACCTAAACAGTGGAAACCCCCCACAAATGACACCATTTTGTAAACTAGACCCCCCAAGGAACTTATCTAGATGTGTGGTGAGCACTTTGACCCCCCCAGTGCTTCACAGAAGTTTACAACGCCCGGGCGTGAAAATAAAAAATTCGTATTTTTTCCACAAACATGATCTTTTAGTCACCATTTTTTTATTTTCCCAAGGGTACCAGGAGAAATTGGACCCCAAAAGTTGTTTTCCAATTTGTCCTGAGTACGCTGCTACCCCATATGTGGGAGAAAACTACTGTATGGGCACACGTCAGGGCTCGGAAGGGAAGTAGTGACGTTTTGGAATGCAGACTTTGATGGAATGGTCTGCGGGTGTCATGTTGCCTTTGGAGAGCCCCTAATGTACCTAAACAGTGGAAACCCCCCACAAATGACACCATTTTGTAAACTAGACCCCCCAAGGAACTTATCTAGATGTGTGGTGAGCACTTTGACCCCCCCAGTGCTTCACAGAAGTTTACAACGCCCGGGCGTGAAAATAAAAAATTCGTATTTTTTCCACAAACATGATCTTTTAGTCACCATTTTTTTTATTTTCCCAAGGGTACCAGGAGAAATTGGACCCCAAAAGTTGTTGTCCAATTTGTCCTGAGTACGCTGACACCCCATATGTGGGAGAAAACTACTGTATGGACACACGTCGGGGCTCGGAAGGGAAGCAGTGACGTTTTGGAACGCAGACTTTGATGGAATGGTCTGCGGTTGTCATGTGCGTTTGGAGAGCCCCTGATGTACCTAAACTATTGAAACTCCCCACAAGTGACCCCATTTTGGACACTAGACCCCCCACGGAACTTATCTAGATGTGTGGTGAGCACTTTGAACCCCCAAGTGCTTCACAGAAGTTTATAACACTCGGACGTGAAAATAAAAAAATCATTTTTTTTCCACAAAAATGATATTTTTGCCCCCAATTTTTTATTTTCCTAAGGGTAACAGGAGAAATTGGACCCCAAAAATTGTTTTGCAATTTGTCCTGAGTAGGCTGATACCCTACATGAGGGGGTAAAACACTGTTTGGGCGCATAGCAGAGCTTGGAAGGGAAGGAGCACCATTTGACTTTTTCAACTCAGAATTGGCTGGAATTGAGATCAGACGCCATGTTGCATTTGGAGAGCCCCTGATGTGCCCAAACAGTGGAAACCCCCAATTCTAACTCCAACCCGAACCCCAACATGCCCCTAACCCTAGCCCTAACCCTAGCCCTAACCCTAGCCCTAACCCTAGCCCTAGCCCTAGCCCTAACCCTAACCCTAGCCCTAACCCTAACCCTAGCCCTAACCCTAACCTAACCCTACCCCAACACACCCCTAGCCCTAACCCTAGCCCTAACCCTAATGGAAAAATGGAAATAAATACATTTTTTTTATTTTATTATTTTTCCCTAACTAAAGGGGTGATAACGGGGGGTTTGATTTACTATTTATGGCGGTTTTTATGTTTGGCGGCTGTCGCACGCTAAAAGACGCTTTTTATTGTAAAAATAGTTTTTGCATCACCACATATTGAGAGCTATAATTTTTCCGTATTTTGACCCACCGAGTCATGTGAGGTCTTATTTTTTGCGGGACGAGTTGACGTTTTTATTGGTACCATTTTCGGGCACGTGAAATTTTTTGATCGCTTTTTATTCCGATTTTTGGGACGCAGAATGAACAAAAACCAGCGTTTCATGAATTTCTTTTGGGGGGGGTGCGTTTACACCGTTCCGCGTGCGGTAAAATTGATAAAGCGCTTTTATTCTTCGGGTCAGTACGGTTACAGCGATACCTCATTTAGGTCGTTTTTTTATGTTTTTGTCGGTTTTATGCAATGAAAACTATTTTATATAAAAAATAATTATTTTTGCATCGCTTTATTCTGCGAGCTATAACTTTTTTATTTTTTTGCTGATGATGCTGTGTGGCGGCTTGTTTTTTGCGGGACAAGATGACGTTTTCAGCGGTACCATGGATATTTATATGCGTCTTTTTGATCTCGCGTTATTGCACTTTTTGTTTGGCGGTATGATAATAAATCATTATTTTTTGCTTCGTTTTTTATTTTTATTTTTTAAGGGGTTCGCTAAAGGGGTTAACTAATGGGACAGTTTTATAGGGCAGGTCGTTACGGACGCGGCGATACCTAATATGTGTACATTTATTGTTTTTTTTTTTTATTATTTTAAAAAAATGAATTTATTGGGGAATATTTTTTTTTTTTTTTACTAATTTATTTGGCGATTTTTTTTAATTTATTTTTACACTTTTTTTTTAATTTTTTTTCACTTTATTACATAGTCCCAGGTGGGACATCACTGTCCTGTGACAGATCGCTGATCTGTCACATCACAGATCACTGTGACAGATCAGCAATCTGTCACAGGCAGTGCACAAGGCTTCCTCATGCCTGCGCTTTGCAGGCACTGAGGAAGCCAGCTTCCCCAGGCCCCCGAAGGCCCCCGTCGCCATCTTGGATTCGGGGGCCTGGAGGATAGGAGTCCCCCGCAGCAGCGCTGCACATTGCGCTGCCGTGGGGGGCTCAGGGAAGCACGGAGGGAGCCCCCTCCCTGCCGATGCTTCCCTTTAACTCCCGGTACACCGCGATCGCGTTTGATCGCGGTGTGCAAGGGGTTAATGTGTCGGGGGCGGTCCGTGACCGCCCCTGACACATTGTGCCGGGTGTCAGCTGTGATAATCAGCTGACACCCGGCCGCGATCAGCGGCGCTCACCACGTGGGCGCCGCTGATCGCGGTAGACGTACTATCCCGTCCCCGGTCATACGGGCCCGGGTACCGTGGACGGGATAGTACGTCTCATGTCAGGAAGGGGTTAAATACTTTTTATGAGGTATTAATCAAGGATCAAGAAAATCCTTTTTTACCACTTGTGTCTTTTAAGGATTTTCTATATTCCTGAGACTTTATTCACATGTGAGGTTTTCATGTTAATGTTCTATTCGTTTTTTGATGGATAGAACATCTACCCATCATAGTCTATGGGCCTTGTCCCTTGTCCGAATTATGTCCATGATTAGTCCAATTGGTGGATCAAACATGGGGTTTGTGCTTCAAATATTAAGTTATACAGCAATATATGAAAGATCATCAAAATAAAACTTAATTTGGATATATATTTCGGCTTAGGAAATACTGTCAAATCACTGCAATAATATTTCCTAAAACAGATTTATAACTTATATAGCTTAGGTTTAGTTTATTGCCGACATCACTGCATTAGCGGACTGTAATGTAGAAATCATCCCACCGTTTTAGAAAGTTCAATATTGGCCTCCAGCTGCAAATAAATGATTTTAATGTCCTTCATGGTACATGTGCTTTTGATCCTACTGATTTTAGGCTGTAATTATATTCGTTGTTTTCACCTTTGTCATCCACAACATTTAAAGAGTAACTGTACTTTCAAGTAATGTTTCTGAATAAACTGTGCTGTGTGCGTACTTGAGAAATAACACTATTTCTGGCTATTAGAAGACTTTTCTTCTGAATTTTCACCAATTCTATCCTCTGCAGGTTCTATCTCTTAATTTGTAGTTCACCCTGAGCTGATGAGAGTAGACTTACTGCTATTTCAGAGAGAAGAGTTTCTGCTCTTCATTCCTATTTTTAGTAAACAGAGAGAAGCAGCAGCAGCATATTGAAAATTATACCACAGTACAGAGCTGTGTAGTTGTGAATCCAGCTTTGAAATTAGGTAAAAGACTTGATAGAAAGCTCAGCACAATGTTTCTGTATCTCATTCTGTTTGTGTCTTCACTGTGCACCCCAGTGCTCCTCCACTGTTCTCTTTCAATAGAGTACAATAGGTGGCGTATCTATTCATATAATTGCCTTGTAATGTTTTCATTTCCTGTTCTGTCCAGATGTCACCGTATCCCAGAATTCCAAGCGGAGGAAGTTCACCTACGGCCATATTGGGACACCCAAGTGATGGGTGTCTCAATATGGAAACTGCTGCTAGTACCAACCTATTGCACGGTACCATCAACGGAACACCTTCGCACCACACACACACATACACTCTATACGCCTTATGCACCACACACACACTCACACACACTATATGCCGTACGTACCACACACACACACACACACTATACACCGTACGCACCACACACGCACACACACTATACGCCGTGCGCACCACACACACTCACATTCACACACACACACATTCTCTCACACTCACACTCACATACACACTCTGACAGTCATACTCACTCATACACACACCTGACACTCATACACTCACACACACTCACACTCATTCTCTCACTCACACACTCACACTCATACACTCTCACACTCATACACACACTCACACACACTCACTCACACTCGCTCACACACACTCATACACTCATGTACTCACACACTCACTCACACTCACATACTCACGCAGCCTCTTGCACGGTACCACCAGCGGAACACCGTCGCACTGCGCCTGCGCGAATTCTGCGCAGGCCCAGTGAATCATTCGGCTGATCCCGGCGGCAGATGCGAGATGTGTCTACAGGCAGAGGAAGCCGATCACATTAAAGGGGTTTTCCCACGAGCAAAAGTTCATTTTAAAAATTGTCTGTGTCTGACCTTGTACAGAGCATACCACATCTCTTGGGCAGGGGAGGAAGCAAAAGACAATACTGACATTACAGCAGGGGATCACAGAAGATTCATTTTGTAAGGTAAAATATTTCACTATTTTTAAACAATATTTTACCTCACAAAATGTATCCTCTGCGATCTCCTGCTATAATGTCAGTATTGTCTTTTGCTTCCTCCCCTGCCCAGGAGCTGGTATATTCTGTACATGGTCAGACACAGGCAATTTTTAAAATGAGCTTTCTTTTGTGGGAAAACCCCTTTAAATAGAAATATAGAAATTCCTCCTGATATGTTGCGCACTGACTGTTTAGTGATGGGGTACACAGGTCAAACAAGAGATGACATGAGAGGAGAAGACAGTGTCATGATCCCAGTGCAGGTTTTTGGAGCTGCACACCTGGGGTTAATGTCTGGAGCTCGGTGCAGGTTTTGACCTGCACACCTGGGGTTAATGATTGTGGCCTCTTTCTGGTTCTGGGAGAGCTTCTTAAACCCCTGGGAAGCTTCAATCCCTGCCAGTTATACTTTTGCCTTTGGCCTAGCGTGCTGACCCCTGTGTGCCTGTTTGTTGCTATAGCTTGTTTATATGGTTCTGACCCAGTTCTGTTTCCCGTTGTGAGTTTGCCTGTTGATTTTGTACTGCGTTATTATCTCTGTGTATGACTCATTGCCTGTGACCTGACTACTCTCTGCTCGCCCCTCTTGTACCTTTGCAGCTATCTCTGTGTGTGACTCATTGGCTGCATCTTGACTATTCTCCTTGTCTATGCCCCCTGGTAACTTTGTCTCGCAGTTACCCTGCTAGGAGTTATCTTGCAGCTTCTAGCTCTGTGGAGTTTATGCCACGCTCCTAGCAGTCATGTGCTTCAGATCCTGCGGCTCTGAAGTACGCATTTACTCGGCTGCTGCCCGCGCCACAGGTATCTTTGAGCACTGTTCGCTTTACTCAGGACACGCGCACTGGCTCAGTGAGCAAGTTCAGCGCGGTGTTCCTGACAGACAGCAGATGGGGGAGAGAGAAAGCGCACAGGGGTGAGACAGACAGAGCACAGGGAGAGACAACTCAAATGGGACAGCACATGAGCGGAGAGCACAACACAGGAAGGAGAGTGACAGCAGACAAGGGGGATAGCACATGGGGTAGACAGGTCAAAGAAGAGAGCACAGACGGAAGAAGTCAGCACATGGGAAAAGAGAGAGTGGGTAGGTGGGTGAGCACATGGGGGGACAGATTCTCATCGCTGCAAAGCCTGCCCCCATCGTGACATTACCACCCTCCCGATGCGATAGCATCAGGCCTCCATCTAGTTCTTAATAAGCAGTCATTCCATATTGTCTGAGCAAGACGGAGTTGAGGCACGCACGAGGGAAATAGTGTATCATGAAGGGAGAAGGGAGAAAAAAATCATATTTCTGTATCATGCGGGGAGAAAGAAGCATAAGTCGCTGATAAGGTATATTATACAAATTCTTATATTTGCAAACAAAAACCTCAGTTGCATGCTATATGCAGGGTAGTACCACACAATGGTGGCCTGCCCGCAATAAAGATACACACCAACTTCAAGAAAGTGGAGAAACATAGGAGAATAAGGAGTACACCGGTGAATAAAATAAAAAAGTTTCAATTTTTATTAACCCTTTAAAAACCACCGATACGCTTTTTAATGGCGGCAGTTAAGGGTGCTTAAATCACAGCTCATTCACAGTGAATTCACGGTGCTGTGGAAAAAGTGTATAGCGCCTCCCAGAGTCGGAATTTCTCTGGGGTCTTGGCAGCCGGGGGTAGCCGAGACCCCAGAGAACATGATTCAGGTTGGTTTTATCAACTCCGGTGTTGCGATCGCCGTTATTAACGGTATAACGGCCACCACAAAAAAAGTACGATATGCCATTTAATTTCTCTCTCCTCTGATGTGATTGCACATCAGAGGAGAGATAAATAGGGTCCCCGATCCCCCCGGTATCTCCCTGGGTCCTCCTGCTTCCCTCCACGGCTGCCAGCATCTTCTTCCAGTAAGAAATTGGTGGGCGCATGCACAGTGCGCCCTCCGAGATTGGCCGGCCGGCACCCGGCAACAATAGGGAGATTTTTCCTATTGGTTCATATTGGTCACTGTGATAGACCCTATCACAGTGATGTGACCAAAATAAAAAAAATACTAACTAACCCCCCTTTATCGCCACCTTTGTTAGGAAAAAATAATAAAATAAAGAAAATGTATTATTTACATTTTCCCATTAGGGTTAGAGTAGGGTTAAAGTGAGTTCGGCTAGTTAGGGTTAGGGTTGGGGCTACTGTTAGGGCTCGGGTTAGGGTTGGGGCTAAGATTAGGGTTAGGGTTGGGATTAGGGTTAGGGTTGGGATTATAGTTAGGGTAGGGTTAGAGTTGGGATTAGGGTTAAGGGTGTGTTAGGGTTATGGTTAGGGTTAGGATTAGGGTTAGGGGTGTGTTGGGGTTAGGGTTGTGGTTAGGGTTATGATTAGGGTTGGGATTAGGGATAGGGTTTGGATTAGGGTTGGGATTAGGGTTGGGATTAGGGTTAGGGGTGTGTTGGGTTAGGTTTGTGGTTAGGGTTATGGTTAGAGTTGGGATTAAGGTTAAGGTTGTGGTTAGGGTTATGGTTAGGGTTGGGATTAGGGTTAAGGGTGTGTTGGGGTTATGGTTGTGGTTAGGGTTGGGATTAGGGTTAGGGGTGTGCTGGGGTTAGGGTTGTGATTAGGGTTATGGCGACATGGCGCCACCATTGATTCCTGCCAATTTTGCATTCAAAAAGTCAAACGGTGCTCCCTTCCATTCTGGACTCTGCCGTGCTCCCAAACAGTGGTTTACCCCCACATATGGGGCATCAGTGTACTCAAGACAAATTGTACAAGTTTGAGGGGTCTAATTTCTCTAGTTTCCAAAATGGGGTCACTTGTGGGGGGTTTCTACTGGTTAGGTACATCATGTGCACTGCAAACGTAACATGATGCCCGCAGATCATTCCATCAAAGTCTGCATTCCAAAGCGTCACTACCCTTCCAAGCCCAGACGTGTGCCCAAACAGTGGTTCCCCCCACATATGGGGTTCCAGTGTACTCAGGACAAATTGGAAAACAACTTTTGGGGTCCAATTTCTCCTGTTACCCTTGTGAAAGTAAAAATTTGGGGGTGAAAAGATCATTTTTGTGGAAAAAATATGATTTTTTATTTTCACAGCTCTATGTTATAAACTTCTGTGAAGCACTTGGGGGTTCAAAGTGCTCACCACACATCTAGATAAGTTCCTTAAGCGGTCTAGTTTCCAAAATGGTGTCACTTGTGGGGGGTTTCCACTGTTTAGGCACATCAGGGACTCTCCAAACGTGACGTGGCGTCCAATCTCAATTCCAGCCAATTCTGCATTGAAAAAGTCAAACGGCGCTCCTTCCCTTTCGAGCTCTGCCTTGTGCTCAAACAGTGGTTTACCCCCACATATGGGGTATTGGCGTATTCAAGAGAAATTGCACAACAAATTTGTGGTTTATTTTCTCTTTTTACACTTGTGAAAATAAAAAAAATTGGTTTTGAAGTAAAATGTTTGTAAAAAAAAAAAGTTAAATGTTAATTTTTTCCTTCCACATTGCTTCAGTTCCTGTGAAGCACGTAAAGTGTTAATAATCCTCTTGAATGTGGTTTTGAGTACCTTGAAGGGTGCAGTTTTTAGAATGGTGTCACTTTTGGGTATTTTCTATCATGTACACCCCTTTAAATGTAATGTGGTCCCTAAAAAAATGGTTTTGTAAATTTTATTGTAAAAATGATAAATCGGTGGTCAAATATTAACCCTTGTAACTTCCTAACAGAAAAATTTTGTTTCCAAAATTGTGTAAAGCAGACATGTGGGAAATGTTATTTATTAGGTATTTTGTGTGACATATTTGTCTGATTTAAGGGCATAAAAATTAAAAGTTTGAAAATAGCAAAATGTAAAAAATTTTCGCCATATTTCCATTTTTTTCATAAATAAACGCAGGTCATATGGAAGAAATTTTACCACTAACATGAAATACAGTATGTCACGAAAAAATATTCTCAGAATCAGTGGGATCCGTTATAGCGTTCCAGAGTTATAGCCTCATAAAGTGACAGTGGTCAGAATTGTAAAAATTGGCTTGGTCATTAAGCTGCAAATTGGCTCTGTCACTAAGGGGTTAATGTAGTTCATAACAATTAGAATATAACATGACACCTATCAGGAAACAACAAGACCCATGGAGAGACTACTCACAAATCCATTGCTTCCTGTGATGCTAAAAAGTGCAAGTGTGCATTATAATATATGAGTCAAGGTAAGGAACCACCTAGTAACATTCTTCAGTAGAAAGGTAAATAGAAAGCTCAAATTGGGCAGGTTCTTACTCAGATGAGATGAGTAGAGCCCCTAGCCAGGTGCTAATGCCCCAATGCATGTTTTGCGTGTGTATGACGCCTTTTTCTCAAGGGGATCCACTGTTCTCTTTCCATAGAGTACAATAGGTGGCGTATTCTTAATATTCTTAATAAGCAGGCAATCCATATTGTCTGAGCAAAACGGAGTTGAGGCAGGTGTGAGGGAAATAGTGTATAATGAAGGGAGAAGAAAAAATGAAAAAAAATTTTTTGGCACAGCTTTGAAGAAAACCAGGAATAAGTCCAGCCTGTGGTAGCAGTTCACACGGAAAACAGATTGGGATAAATCCTTGCATTTAAAAGAAATAGTATGGTTTCTCCAGCGATCAGTCCAATGGTGGGGTAAAATATAACTTTTATTTTTCCATTAAAAAGGTTCCATGTTTCTTCAGTAACAATTTTGCATATAGTCAATCCCTTTTGGACGACATGTTTCGACCTGGAGGAAGACACATTTAGTGTCGAAACATGTCCCGATTATTGACTGGGGGTCCCTGGATATTGTTAAATGGGGACCTGGTTGTTCTGAAAATTGTCTTTCTACTGTGTCTGTCATCTGTCAGTCTGGAGGGTATTCCAGAGTACCTGAAGGTCTTTGAGGATGTGTTCTCCGAAGAGGAGGCTGAGGTTCTACCACCACACCGCCCATTCGATTGTGCCATTGATCTTGTTCCTGGTGCCAAATTGCCCAAAGCCCGTCTGTACAATCTCTCCGGCCCTGAGCGGGCTGCTATGAAGGAGTATATCTCTGAAAGCCTCCGTAAAGGGCATTTTCGGCCATCTATCTCTCCTGTGGCAGCGGGATTCTTTTTTGTAAAGAAAAAAGGATAGTGGTTTACGCCCATGCCTCGATTTTCAAGAACTGAATAAGATCCCCATAAGAAACACTTATCCTCTCCCACTGATACCTGATTTGTACAATTGTCAGGGGCCAGGTGGTAAGTTGGACATCAAGGGAGCATACATACAATCTCATCCGTGTGCGGGAGGGGGATGAGTGGAAATCTGCGTTTCTCACCTCTGAGGGTCAGTTTGAAAATTTGGTTATGCTGTTCGATTTGACTAATGCACCAGTGGTATTCCAGAATTTCATTAGCTATGTTTTTTCTGACTTTATTGGACATTTTGTGGTAGTTTATCTTGATGATATACTCATGTGTTCTTCTGATAGACAAAGTCACATGGGTCATCTTCATGCGGTTCTCCAGAGGCTCAGGGAGAACGCGCTCTTTGCCAAACTGGAGAAGTGTTCATTTTTTACTCAAGAATTGTCCTTTCTAGGGGTCATTCTGTCCGCTGAGGGGTTTCTTATGGACCCTAGGAAGGTACAGGTCATTGTGGATTGGGTGCAACCCAGAGATCTCAAGTGTCTTCAACGATTTTTGGGTTTCGCCAATTACTATAGGAAATCCTTCAAGGGGTTTTCTTAAGTGGTCAAACCCCTCACTGATCTCACTCGAAAGGGGGCTGATCTCAAAACTGGTCAGCTTCAGCTATGGCGGCGTTTTCTTTGTTAAAAAACCATTTCATAACTGCCCCGGTACTGGTTCAACCTGACTTGTCTAAACCATTTATCATATCATAGAAGTGGACGCCTCTGAGGTGGGAGTGGGGGCTGTGTTGTCCCAGGGGCCCACCACATTAACTAACTTAAGACCCTGTGCCTTCTTTTTAAAATTTTTTTCCTCTACTGAGAGGAATTATGATGTGGGTAACCTGTAGTTGTTGGCCATTAAATTGGTATTTGAAGAATGGAGGCATTTTTTGGCGGGGGGCTGTCCATCGTATCACTGCCATTACAGATCACAAGAACCTGTCTTACATCGAGTCCGCCAAACGTTTGACTCCGAGACAGGCAAGGTGGTCACTTTTTTTCCCGATTTCAGTTTTCCATTACTTTCAGACCAGGGTTCAAGAATGTGAAGGTGGATACTTTGTCATGCAGTCTAGATCCAGTTTCACCTCCTGAGCCTCCTTCCATTCTTCAGCGCGGGGTGGTGGTGGCTGTGGTGTCCCCAAGATTGGAATAGGAGATTCGTGAGGCCCATTCTCTTGCTCCGTCGTCCATACCTGAAAATAAGCTCTTTGTGCCTGTCCAGTATCAGTTATGGCGCTTCGGGAGTTCCACGATTCGTCTCTGAGTGGGCATCCTGGAATCTCGGACACTCTTAAAGCCATCACAAGGCTGTTCTGGTGGCCCTTGTTGACTTCTGATGTCACTGGGTTTGTGTCCTCCTGTGAAACTTGTGCCCGCACAAAAAAATCTAAAAATCAGTCTGCTGGTACTTCTCCTTTCTTCTGCAACTATGTGTTTCACCCTCATTTTGGTGAGTTTTCCCGGCTGAATTCGGGGTGTCCTGGGGCTGATTCGGGGGAGGTCTGGAGGGAGGTTCAGAGAATCATTGGAGAGGCTCAGGGCAAATATAAATTTTTTGCGGATAAATGACAATCTATGTGGCCGGCTTATCAGGTGGGGGATAAGGTTTGGTTATCCATCAAAAATATAAGGCTGAGAATTCCCTCTGCGAGGTTGGGTCCCAAGTTTATTGGTCCATATGAAATTTTAGAGGTGATTAATCCTGTGACCTTTCGCCTGCATTTGCCTCAGTCGTTGTGGATCCCCAATGTGTTCCATAAGGCGCATCTGAAGCCATTGGTGCCTTCCTCTGGTGTCTCCCGCTACCTGTTGTGGTAGATGGCCAGACCAAGTACGAGGTGGAACAGGTGGTGGATTCTCGTATGCTCCGCTGTTCACTTCAGTACTTGGTCCATTGGAAAGGGTACCGTCCTGAGGTACGGTCCTGTGGCCCCCCATTGAGAGGGAGGTACTGTCATGGTCCAGTCCAGAGTTTATTTTCTGCTGTCTTCACGCTGGACTGGTCATGCGGGGGTTAATCTCCTCGGCCTCGTTCTGGAGCTCTCTGGGCTATTTCAGTCCGTCACAACCTGCTGACCAGCGTTAGTGATAGCTCACGCTTCCAGTGCAGAGCTTCTGACCCTTGTACCTTGGTGATCCTCCTGCCTTTCACTTGTAGACACGTGTATGACCCGGACTGATCTCTGACGCCGTCTCTTGGTATTTGTCTCTGCTGCTACGTTCTCTGTCTGGCTTTTGATTCCCCGGCTTGTACCCCGACTACGGCTGCTGTCTCACGTTTTTGGACCCTGCGCTCATGTTTGGCTTTTTGACCCTCGGCTTGGTATTTTGGCTACGTGTATTGCTGCTACTTCTGGTATGTCTGCTGTCAGGGTCCTGACAGCGCCAGCGTACAGCCTCCGCTAAGCAGGGACTCACCCGCACCGTAGGGACCCCTGGGGACAAGAACAGCCGGAAAATAAAGATGCACAGGACCTGAATGTAGAAGTTTAGCAAGCCGGCACAGGACCTACGGTCATGTGAATGGTCATGTGACTGCAAGGGGCGGTGTCATGAACTCATTTTGTGCTCCACCAGTTGAGAGTTCCCCTTCCGTTCTCCCTCTGGTGGTGACAGGAGGTAGTGCTGTTGGTTTAAGTGGTAGTGATCTGCCACCTGATGAGGAAGATAACGATTGGATCTCTGGAGTATCAGACTGGATATAAGACAGCCGACGCCCTATCCTGGTGCTGGTGATTCAGTCTGCTTCTCAGGTCCTGGACTTCAGCTCTCTTCCAGTCTTCTCAAGTTAAGTTTGTTTTTTTGCTAATGTTCACACTTGCGCTTGTTGGTCAATTCAGTTTTTTGTGTAATCAGCCTGCCCCTGCTGGGGCTATGCTGAATTTCCACTCCTATTAATCAGTATTTGCCAATCTGCTTTTTGTTCCTTATTAGATTAGCCTCTTTTTTGCTCTGTCTCAGAATATTTCAGAGTGCTGATATAGGTTTAGAAGTCTAGTGACTTCAGGGTTAATTTTGCTATCAGAAGTGTTGGACAATATTTTTGTAGGTTTTTTTTGGCAGATTGCAGACAGTGTCTTTCTTTTCCTGTCCTTTTTAGTTAGCCGGGCCCCATCGTTTGCTCAGCCTATTTTCCTGCCTTTGTTTGTATTTTCATCTTGTTTCACCGTCAATACATGTGGGGGGGCTGTCTTTCCTTTGGGGTCTGCTCTGGGGCAGTTAGTTTTCCTCTTTTCCTGCTTTAGGCTTATGTAGTTCTCCGGTTGTGACGAGGCATTTAGGACCATCGTAGGAACGCTCCACGACTGCTGCTAGTTGTGCGGTTAAGTTCAGGGATCTGCAATCTGCATAGTTACCAACTTCTCTAGTTTTCTGAGACTTAGCTTGTTGTCTTTTTTTCCTCCTCGTTTATCCATTTATAACAGGGCGGGGCTTAGCGTCCTGCTTTCAAAGAAGGTAGAAAACTCAAAGTCGGGCAAAGCGGGGGTCATGCACAGTACAGGCAAGCGAGGTACAGGAGTGATAAACAGACAGGAGGTCAGACAAAGCCAAAGGTGATACACAAGATATCAGTACAGTACCAGGGATGAGACAGAACGGATAGTCAGGGCCAAGCAGAGATCAAAACCAAACAGACGTAGAAGGTACCAAGCAGAATCCAAAGCAATATCCAGAGAACAGACCGAGTCATACACAGAGAATCATGCAACCAGAACACAGCACTAACACACTCAGGGGTCACCACACAATGCCAAGGGCGAAAGTATAACTGACGGGGGATGGGAGCTTCCTGAGGCTATAAGAAGCCTCCCCAGAACCAATGAGAGGCCACCATAATAGGTCCTAGGTGTGCAGGTGAGAGTCTGCACTGAGGTCAGAACAATAACCCCAGCAGTGCTGGTCACCCAGCACTGGTATCATGACAGTACCCCCCTCTCAACGGGGGGCCTCTGGACCCCCAGGCTTGCCCGGGTATCTAGCATGGAACGCCGAACCAGACGATCCGCATGCATCAACCGGGCCGGCACCCAAGACCTGTCCTCCGGCCCATACCCCTTCCAATGAACTAGGTACTGTACTGACCGCCGTACCAACCTAGAATCTACAATGTGACCAATCTCATATTCCACATGTCCCTCAACCGAAACCGGAGGATCAGCGGACTCGGATTGTCCCCGGACTGCTTCAAACGGTTTCAGTAGAGATCTTTGGAAGACGTTAGGGATCTTGAAAGAGGGTGGAAGGCACAGCCTGTACGCTACTGGGTTGATTTTTTCCACAATCTTGTACGGGCCAATGAATTTGGGGCCCAACTTGGCTGACGGAATCTGTAACTTAATGTTTCGCATGGAGAGCCAATCTTTCTCTCCAACCTGAAACATGGGACCAGGTGTTTGTTTCCTGTCCGCGAAAAACTTATACCTACCTTGAGACCTAGATATGCACCGCTGGACTTCTGCCCATGTATCTTTTAACCGCTGAACAGAGTCCTCAGCCCCGGGGCACCCCGTATCCAGATGAGAAAACTCACCAAAATGAGGACTGAACCCATAGTTGATCAAGAAAGGGGACATACCAGTGGATTGACTCACCCGACTATTGAAGGCAAATTCAGCCAACGGCAGTATATCACACCAGTCATTCTGTCTAGCAGAAGTCAGACATCTGAGGATCTGTTCCAGAGACTGATTAATGCGTTCCATCTGACCATTACTCTCAGGATGGTATGCAGACGAAAAGGACAGAGATATCCCTAATTTTTTGCAGAAAGCACGCCAAAACTTAGCCACAAACTGCACCACGATCAGACACACCACATTCAGGGGTACCCCATGCAAGCGGACCACATGCTGCACAAACAATCTGGATAAGGTCTCAGCAGAAGGTAATGCGGACAGGGGTACAAAATGAGCCTGCTTTGAAAATCTGTCCACCACTACCCATACCACAGTATTATCCCTGGAAGAGGGAAGATTGGTAATAAAATCCATGGACAGATGGGTCCACGGCCTTTCGGGAACTTCCAAGGGCATCAGCTCCCCCGCCGGCTGGCTATGGGAGCTTTTAGAACGAGCGCAGACCCCACAACCAGAAATGAATTTCTTTATATCAGAACCAAGGGTAGGCCACCAGAAGATCCTAGCCACCGCCAGTCGTGTGGCTGATATACCAGGGTGAGCACACAACTTGGATTCGTGGAACTCTTGCAAGAGTTTAAGGCGAAGTTGCTCTGGGACAAACAACTTGCCCCCTGGCTTGGCCGCAGGAGCCAGTGACTGGGCCCCCTCAATTTCCCATTCCAATTCAGACGAGATCCCTGCTAACACCACCCCAGGGTGCAGGATGGAGGACGGTGGCTCAGGGGCAGACACAGGGTGAAAACTACGAGATAAGGCATCAGCCTTGACATTCTTTGACCCTGGACGGAATGTAATAGTAAACTGGAAACGAGAAAAAAAAAGTGACCAACGGGCCTGTCTGGGCGTTAATCTTTTAGCAGACTCAATGTATGACAACTTTTTGTGATCAGTGATCACAGTAACCGGGTGACTGGCCCCCTCCAAAAAGTGCCTCCATTCCTCAAACGCCAACCAGACCGCAAGAAGCTCTCTTATTGCCTACATCATAGTTTCTTTCAGCAGCAGAGAACTTCCTGGAAAAGAAAGCACATGGCCTGAGGTTGGTTAGAGTGGCGGACCCTTGGGATAACACTGCCCCCACCCCCATCTCGGAGGCATCCACCTCCACCACAAATGGTTTGGAAGGATCTGGCTGTACCAAGACAGGAGCAGACATAAAACATTTTTTCAGCGTCGCAAAGGCCTCTTTTGCGAGTGAGGACCAATTTCTCACATCCGCACCTTTGCATGTTAGATCCGTGAGAGGTTTGACCACTTGCGAAAACCCCTGGATAAATTTGCGGTAATAATTGGCGAACCCCAAGAAGCGCCGAAGACCCTTAAGATCTCGGGGTTGCACCCAATCCGCAATGGCCTGCACCTTCTTGGGGTCCATGCGAAAACCCTCACCGGATACAATTAATCCCAAAAAAGACAATTCTTGCACACAGAATACACATTTCTCCAATTTGGCATACAGATGATTTTCTCTCAGTCTTTGGAGAACAGTTCGTACATGTTCCAAATGAGAATGCTTGTCGGAGGAGTATATCAAAATATCATCTAAGTAGATAACGACAAAACGACCAATGAGATCCGAGAATACCACGTTGATGAAATTCTGAAATATGGCGGGGGCGTTGGTAAGACCAAACGGCATGACTAAATTTTCAAACAGTCCCTCGGTCGTGAGGAACGCGGTTTTCCATTCATCCCCCTCTCGGACCCTTATCAAATTATATGCCCCCCGAAGATCCAGTTTAGAAAACCACTTTGCCTCTGATAGTTGGTTACACAAATCGGGAATCAACGGAAGGGGGTAAGTATTCCGTACCGTAATCTGATTAAGCTCCCGAAAATTGAGACAGGGACGTAACCCACCATCTTTTTTCTTTACAAAAAAGAATCCTGCCGCCACAGGTGAGACTGAAGGATGTATGTGTCCTTTGCGCAGACTTTCAGCAATGTACTCCTTCATAGCCAAGCGCTCAGAACCGGACAAATTAAACAGACGGGCTTTAGGTAATTTAGCCCCCGGGACCAGCTCAATAGCGCAGTCAAAGGGTCTATGTGGCGGTAACATCTCGGCCTCGCTTTCGGAGAATACATCTTCGAAGTCCTTCAGGCATTCTGGAATACCTTCCAGCTCGACAGACGATACAGACACAGATTTAACAGGTTCAACCAGCAGTGCGGATTTATCACATAACTTAAAATCATTAAACCCCTATTGAACAATCTCCCCCATTTTCCAGTTAATAACTGGGTTATGACGTTGTAACCAGGGCATGCCCAACACCAACGCTGCAGGTAGATTGTCCAGAACAAAACAACTTAGGTTTTCCACATGAGTAGCGCCCACTCTGAGCGAAAACAAGTTAGACATAAAGAGAATTCCCTCCTTAGTGAGGGGAGAGGAGTCAATGGCCATCACCTTGATCGGAACCTTGAGCCTAACTGTCCCTATCTTACAGTGTGTGACCAATTGGGAGTCAATGAGGTTAATCGATGATCCGCAGTCCACGAAGGCTGTAGAGGAAAAAGAACTACTGTCCACAAACAGTTCCACATGCAGTAACACTTTAGAAAACGAGGAAAAGGGTACCTGAGGGTCTGAGTAGTCTCCCCGTTGACTACCCAGACCTAGTCATTTCCTGCCGACCGGGTTGAAGACGGGCAATCAGGACACTCCCTTTTCCAATGTCCCGTTTTACCGCAGTAAAAGCATAACTGCTTGTCCTTCCTGCGTTTCCTCTCCGTATCCTTCAGGGAGAGGGCGCCTACATCCATGAGCTCAGGGGCAGTCTCTTTTCCACTGGGGGACAATGGAGTTTCCACCTGCATCACCCCTCTGGCCCGCAGCCTGCGGTCCATCCAGACGGCCTGGATCATGGCTTCCTCTAGAGATTTAGATGGGGGATGTAATGCCAAGGCATCCTGCAGCCACTCGGACAAGCCTCTGCGAAAGAGTCCTCGGAGTGCGGCGTCGTTCCAAGAGACCTCTGCGGCCCAGTGGCGGAATTCAGTACAAAACCACTCGGCTGAGTGTTTCCCCTGACAGACGCTCATCACCATGTCCTCTGCCAGTCGCACTCGGTCAGGCTCATCATAAATGTGCCCGAGGGCCTCAAAGAATGCATTCACAGACACTCTCTCAGGGGCAGTGGGAGGAAGAGAGAAAGCCCAAGCTTGTGGGGACCCTCTTAACAGAGACATAATGACCCCAACCTTCTGACTTTCGTCCCCAGAGGAACGTGGTCTCAAACTAAAAAGAAGTTTGCACCCCTCCGAGAAGACCCTGAACTCCTTTTTGTTTCCAGAAAAAAAGTCAGGCAGTTTAACAGGTGGTTCTGGGGACACCAAAACAACATCACTCGCCCCAGCCCCCAGAGACCCAGCAGCTAGAGCTCCCCGCACTGTCTCAGAAACCTGCTGCTGAGAATGAGCCAGAGCTTGCTGCTCCAGAGATAAACCCTGAAACATCTGACTCAGACTTTTCATCTGGTCAGCCAGAGACTGTATGGGATAAATAACTCTCTTCATAAAACCCCTCCAAAAAACTTAATGGTCAGTTATAATGTCAGGGTCCTGACAGCGCCGGCGTACAGCCTTCGCTAAGCAGGGACTCACCCGCACCATAGGGACCCCTGGGGACAAGAACAGCTGGAAAATAGATATACACAGGACCTGAATGTAGAAGTTTAGCAAGCCGGCACAGGACCTACGGTCATGTGAACGGTCATGTGACTGCAAGGGGGCGGGGCTTAGCGTCCTGCATTCAAAGAAGGTAGAAAACTCAAAAGCGGGGGTCATGCACAGTACAGGCAAGCGAGGTACAGGAGGGATAAACAGACGGGAGGTCAGACAAAGCCAAAGGTCATACACAAGATATCAGTACAGTACCAGGGATGAGACAGAACGGATAGTCAGGGCCAAGCAGAGATCAAAACCAAACAGACGTAGAAGGTACCAAGCAGAATCCAAAGCAATATACAGAGAACAGACCGAGTCATACACAGAGAATCATGCAACCAGAGCACAGCACTAACACACTCAGGGGTCACCACACAATGCCAAGGGCGAAAGTATAACTGACGGGGGATGGGAGCTTCCTGAGGCTATAAGAAGCCTCCCCAGAACCAATGAGAGGCCACCATAATAGGTCTCAGGTGTGCAGGTGAGAGTCTGCACTGAGGTCAGAACATTAACCCCAGCAGTGCTGGTCACCCAGCACTGGTATGACATCTACATAGTAACATAGTAACATAGTTATTAAGGTTAAAGGGAGACTTTAAGTCCATCTAGTTCAACCCATATCCTATCCTAACTTGCCCTAACATGTTGATCCAGAGGAAGGCAAAAAAAACCCATGTGGCAAACAGAAAGCTTCATATTGGGGAAAAAAATTCCTTCCCGACTCCACATACAGCAATCAGACTAGCTCCCTGGATCAACGCAATATTAAGGAAACTATTGTATATACCCTGTAATATTATACTTTTCAAGAAAGGCATCCAGTCCCTTAAATTTTAGTAGGGAATCACTCATTACAACATCATATGGCAGAGAGTTCCATAGTCTCACTGCTCTTACAGTAAAGAATCTGCGTCTGTGAGTATGCTTAAACCTTCTTTCCTCCAGACGTAGAGGATGCCCCCTTGTCCCCGTCACAGGTCTAAGAGTAAAAAGATAGTTTCTGACTCGATTGCCTGACCATTCTCTCATTACCTGTGACACCTGTGCGGTTGCTTAGTGTTGCTACGCTTAGTGTGTAACTCTTCCCTCACCAGCTCCCCCTGGCGGAGGTTTCACTACAGCATCTTTCTCTGTATATGACAGCTGATTTGATCATCGCGATCCATCTGGGGCTGTTAACATCTTAAATGAACAAAAAAACAAGCGCAAGAACGGACAATCGCCCGAGGGTGAACGGGTTAACCTAAAAACAGTTCAGCCAGCTCATTTTACTACTACCAGCCCATATCAGTACCCCACCTCCACCTTGCTGTCGTTTGAATCAAAATGGAAGTTTGTGTCAGAGCAGATTCAGTAATGGACTCATCCATCTGGTCTTCCAAGAGTTACTCTCATCTCATCAGTCCATAAAACCTTTGGAAAATCTGTCTTCAGATATTTCTTGACCCAGTCTTCATGTTTCAACTTCTCATTAATTGAAAATCTGAGAATCTCATTAACTGGAAACTGCAAATATAGATTAAACAACAGCCACAAGATGGATTTCATTAACAGAGGTATCATTTTAATCAGTATTACGGCGCCGACCTAACACTGTTGATTACTGAGCACAATCCTGCTGACAGGTTCCCTTTAAAAAATTTTGACTTTTAGAGTCAGTTAAATCTGGCCTATTTTACCTGAATTCAAGCTGTCTAATAATTCTGCACACCTTGATAAAGAATGTTGATATCCATAGGTCACACCCTCCTCATTGCACAAATACTCATCACCTGATATACTTCATCCAATAAGCATACTCACTTGCCTAATAATTATGCACACAGTGTACAGCATTCTCTCTAAGCGCTTTCATTTTTTCAACTATACAACAAAGCATCCTGGTTGTGGATTGTGTGTCTTTTACAAACATCTCTAATTACAGATTTCTTAGTTAATCAGGTACCACATGCAGGATCCATGTCTATTAACTATAACAGACAGGTCTACAAGAGCATCTGTCCAGGCCCCAATACATACTAGATAAAAGTTAACCGATCCTGCTGATTTTTGTGGATCTGCCGCCTATCTAATGTGAAAGATTGGGCTGTTGGAATTCAATAGCCTTCTACCTTTCCATGAGAAGATAAGCCACTGCCAGAGAATCCAGGAATGTTCAAGAGATTTAAGGTACTGTCACACTTAGCGATGCACCAGAGATTCCGACCAGCGATATGACGCGGTCAGGATCGCTGGTGCATCGCTAAATGGTCGCTAGTGAGCTGCCACACAGGCAGATGTCACCAGTGACATAGCAGCGGTCGGGGGTCGTTACTTACCTGTCAGACGAGGCGATCCTGACGTCCTCCCGCCCGCACCCGCGCGTCGCTCGTCGGCGCCACAGGAAGCCCAGCAGGAAGCTGACGACGAGAAACGGTCCAGGACGTTCTTGCGCGATCAGCAATAACCAGCGGGGGAGCCGGTCGGAGGTAAGTATCAGACATAGCGATATCGCTAGCAATATCGCTGCTGCATCACAAAACCAGTGACGTTACAGCGATATTGCTAGCAATATCGCTTAGAGTGACAGGCCCTTTAGGAGAGATAGCTGTCTGCGAAGATGGTTCAACCAACAGCTATCTAATGTGTATGGTCAGCTTTACACTGGTCGATGAAGTATTACTCAGCTAGTCCACAGTTTAATATAAAGGTACAGTGTAAGGGCAATTTATAACAATGACATTCATTCGAAAAATCCTAAATGACACTCCAGTGACGATGGATTAGATGCCCTGAGTAGGGTTCCAATCCGTATGAGTAGTAGTATTAAGACTTAGCGATCAAGAGGATATGTTGCAAAATTAGGTCCGTAGATCAACAGCTAGTAGATATAACGTTTTGGTCCGTATGGACCTTCATCAGATAAATGCTGTATTGTTGTAGTGGAGGGTGAGTAGTCACTACTGAATGGAGATGAAAAATATACGGACTGAAAGTAGTAAAGGAATGTCTGCGCCTGGGCATGGTGGCTAAAAGCCATTGTCAGGAAGTGCTGAGCCAGATGGGATACGCCTTGATTACCTACAGGAAGCAGTAAGGCAAGTTGGCCCAATATCTATTCTAAATGGGAACATAGGTAAAATAGATTTTAAGAGAATTGAGGAGTAAAGGCATCAGTAGTATTTCATATAGAATCTCATATAATATGATCCAAACATTATTGTAGCCCAGGTAAGCCATTAGTAGCAACACTATGAAATCTTGTCATTCTGAAATTCTAGAATTTGGGAGCAGACGTTCCCAAAGTTACTTACTGTAAATAGCCATGTTACTAGCCATGTTAATAAAGCTACTAGTGTGTTGTACTTATAAATTATTTATGAATGAATAAGGTGGCAAAAAAGAATTTAGTGGAGATTTTGTTTCCACTGTTGCCTGTTCTTCAACATTGCTTATTATTTTTCCTTCCTTCCAACTTCCATCGGAATGCAGAGCATTTTTTTTCTAAAAATGGGTAAAAGGGCGTTATATTTTGGATCAGCCACTTATACTCCAGAACTATAGAACCTTGAGCCGCTTTTCATTCACATGTAAAATATTGCATGTCACATTGATGAGCAAGCAGCTAATTGGTCTAAAGACAACAATATAGTGATTTGCATACCAATGCTTTCGCTGTGCTCCAATGTTTGCAGAAAAGTCTGACAACTGAGTGCAAAAGTTTGCCAGGGAAAGTAAATGGAGGAGCTGTTTTTGTATTCCCCACAGATGCTACCCAAGTGCAAATAACTTTCTCAGATGCTTTTTTTCTGTCTCTTAGTATACAGAGCTGCGCTCATCTTCTGGTAGGTCATTTCGAACAACTTTCGTATGTCTCGCTGGGCAGCAAAAGTTTAGCCTTGTAAATGCCAAGAAATGATAGTCCCTTTCTCTAAAGTCTCTTCATGTCATTATAATTAAAGCATTTATCTCATGTACATGGAAGTATTTGTCATTTGTCCTTGAAGATTTAAACTTTTAGGTTAAGTAAATCCACCAGAGGTCCATATAGATGCCAATTTTGTCCGTGTTATTTTATAGTGACTAATATTTTTAGCATTTCTTTTTTTTTTATCCATCATGTGAACACTTGTCTGGAAAATTCTGATTGAAAAACAAGGTTTGCCTCCAGTGTTTTGCACTCTAGCGAGTAGAAAGGCATCTGAATAGCTATACTGAAGTAAGAGCAGGACAAGAATAAAAGCCATTAGCCCAGTGAAGGCTGCGGAATACTGTGGGAGGTCATGAGCTATGAAAGATGTCATGAATCTGGAACCCTTTGCAGTGGGCTCGCTATTCAAACAATGCAGCATACATCATTTTGTCTGATAATATTTCTCATGCTTTCTCACACTCTTTTAGTAGGGGCCCGGGACACTACTTTTTGTCCTAAGCGATAAGGATAAACAATGATTTCTATTCTTTTGTTCAGGCGTCATGGCGTGTCTTTGATTGCTGCTGCTTACACTTGTAGGTATGCAGCTTGAGGAAGTATATTGTAAATTTTAGGGTTTGCGCCAGGCAGCGTTCAAGGGTCTGACCATGTGTTTCTGTGTGTTCAATCCCCTTCTCCAACCACACGTTTTCTTTATATTATTACGGTCAAGATACAAACTTGCTTGAACTTAAGATGTATAGCTAAGGGATTTGTAACAATATTCTGTGAGGTAGATTAAAGCTGGTCGATGCTTTTTGTCTGTTCCTTAAAGGCTGGGTAAGCCTTTTCATTTATTTACCTCAAAAGAAAAGGGCCCGAGGAAGAAAAAAATTGAACAAAGACTGTCTGTTTTGCGTGTCCCACTTGCTGGGCTGTTGTCTTTCCCCTTTTCTCCGGAGGAAGGGTAGAGTTGGGTCAAAGTTGAAGAAAACTGAAAGGACATTGAAGCCTAACTGTTGAAATCTGAATTATATGGTCCGAGTGCGAGTGTGTGTGTTCACTGGAATTCTTCAAGCAGTGGGTACTTGAGGTGACAGATGGCACGGAAGCAGCATACAGAAATGCACGCTTCATGTTTCACACCGCAATGAGCTTCTACTCTGATGAATGCCATTAGTAAACATATCTTACATGCTGTCCAAGAAGAAAAGGAAATTGTGAACAATGAGTACATATTCTGTATATAGTTGGTGTAAGACGTCAGAGAAGAAGAACAACCAACACCATTACAGCAACAAGTGTATTCACGGGAGACTTATTTATTTTTTATTTATTTAGCTCACTTATATAGCACCATTTTTCTACAGCGCTCATTGCTCTCAATGGGGATCACAATCGAAATTCCCTATCAGTATGTGGGAGGAAACCCAAGAACCTAGAGGAAACCCATGGAAATATGGGGAGTTTTTGCAAACTCCTTGCAGTTGTCTTTGCTTGGATTTGAACCCAGGATCCCAGCACTACAGTGTTAACCACTAAGCAACCATGGCTGCCGAGTGTACCTGTAATTGTCTTTCTGGCTGAAACATCACTCTACGTGTTAAAAAGTAGGTGTTGTATAAAAAGTATTGTCCAAGTTTCTCCTATAGTGTCTCAAAGTATGCCTTACAAATTAGTATTATTTTTTTTATCACCATAATTTTACATGTACAAAGTATACTTACAAGAATATTGAGTTCTGTGGTATTTTCTATCGTGTATAGATATGCCTTGGTATATACAGTTGTGCTCAAAAGTTTACATAGCTAGGCAGAATTTTTGCTTTCCTAGCCTTTTTTCAGAGAATATAAATGATAACACCAAAACTTTTTCTCCACTCATGGTTAGTGGTTGGGTGAAGCCATTTATTGTCAAACTACTGTGTTTCTCTTTTTAAATCATAATGACAACCCAAAACATTCTAATGACCCTGATCAAAAGTTTACATACCATGGTGATTTTGGCCTGATAACATGCACAAAAGTTGACAAAAATGGGTTTGAATTGCTCATAAAGGTAACATCCTCACTTGTGACCTGTTTGCTTGTAATCAGTGTGTGTGCATAAAAGCTGAGTGAGTTTCTGAGATCCAGACAGACTCTTCCATCTGGCGTTTCTGGATTGTAAGTCAAGGGGAAAGCAAAAGAATTGTCAACGGATCTACGGTAAAAGGTAGTTGAACTGTATAAAACGGGAAAGGGATACAAAAAGATATCCAAGGAATTGATAATGCCAGTCAGCAGTGTTAAAACTGTGATTAACAAATGGAAAATTAGGAGCTCTGTAAAAATAAAACCACGGTCAGGTAGACCAGCAGAAATTTTGCCCACAAGTGCCAGGCAAATTGTTCGGGATGCAAAGCAAAACCCAGAAATAACATCAGTTGAAATACTGAACTCTCTGAAAACTAGTGGTGGTTTCAAGATGCACAATAAGGAGGCACTTGAAGAAAAATGGGCTGCATGGTCCAGTCGCCAGAAGAAAGCCATTACTGTGCGAATGCCACAAAGTATCTCACCTACAATATGCAAAACAGCACAGAGGCAAGCCCCAAAACTTCTAGAACAAGATAATTTGGAGTGATGAGACCAAAATTTAACTTTTTGGCCACAACCAAAAACGTTACATTTGGAGAGAGGTCAACAAGGCCTATGATGGAAGGAACACCATTCTAACTGTAAAGCACTGAGGTGGATCGCTGATGTTTTGGGAATGTTTGAGCTATAATGGCACAGGAAACTTGGTCAAAGTTGAAGGAAACATGAATGCAGCACATTATCATCAAACACTAGAGGCAAATTTGCAATTATCAGCCCGTAAGCTGCGCATGGGACGTACTTGGACGTTTTAACATGACAACAATCCAAAACACAAGGCCAAGTTGACCTGTCATTGGCTACAGCAGAACAAAGTGAAGGTTCTGGAGTGGACATCTCAGTCTCCTGACCTCAATATCATTAAGCCACTCTGGGGAGATCTCAAGCGTGCAGTTCATGCTAGACATCCCAGGAATTTACAGGTGCTGGAGGCTTTTTGCCAAGAAGAGTGGGCAACTTTACATCTGAGAAAATAAAGAACCTCATCCACAACTACCACAAAAGACTTCAAGCTGTTATTGATGTTAGAGGTATTGAGAAATGGGGTATATGAACTTTTGATCAGGGTCATTTGCATGTTTTGGGCTGTCATTATGATTCAAAAAGAGAAAACACAGTAGTTTGACAATAAATGGCTTCACCCAACCACTAACCATGAGTGGAGAAAAGGTTTGGTGTTATTCATATTCTCTGAAATAAGGACAGGAAAGCGAAAATTCTGTCCGGGTATGTAAACTTTTGCGCACAACTGTATTTGCTCAAAAAGTTTTTTTTGTTTATCTTTTCACTTATCTAACATTTTATGTCTGGAACCTTTTTTGGATTTATACTGTAAGGTAGGTAACCGGGATTATGGAATAGGATCAACTTTTGGGACGTAAACCTTCTAAGCTTCTAAGCATATGTGCCCATCAGAAGGCACAGATGCATTGTAGACCCAGCCTAAATTGTACTTGGAAATAACAGCTTTGACAACATTTTCTCAAAGAAATCTCACTAACATTCATCTTCTATTTTCATTGCAGCTTCCACAGAAATTCTCAGATTTCTTTACAAGAATAGTTTTACGTTTAAAGTTAGGTGGACTATCTTGGTTTACTTTTGGACCAATTGTACTTTTCATGATAAATTTACTTAAAGCATAAGTGGTGCACAATGGCACTTAAAGGTGTGCCTTCAGATTTATAGAAAAATGAAAGTAAATGACCCTTAAATCACCTGCATTGGCGTTTTCTCCATCAATAATAGCACAGATCACCTACAATTAAGGCCTCCTACACATGTACATGTCTCCGGTACGTGTGGCATTCATTTTTACATTCATCAGGGACATGTATCTACACATACCCATTATAACCTATGGGGCTGCATACATGTCCATGTTCTCACACGGACCATTTATCCTTGTGAACCACACGTAGACATGTCTGTTTTTTTCAGTACAGATGACAAGGGGAAATACAAGTCACTGGAAACTTGTAGATGTATACAGCACACTGATGACATCCGTGTGACATCGTTTGCCGTCTGTGTGATACGTACCTGAATAGAATGCAGAATGGAAATTAGAGATTTTTAAAGATATAGCTACATAGTTAATAGATGGATAACAGATGGATAATATATAGTTCATAGATAAATAGATAATTGTTAGATAGATATATGTTACATAAATAATTAGTGCCTTGCATATGTAGCTTGTATGTAGCTTGTATTAACCTAATACCTGTAGATCTATTAACCTAATAAATAAACAAATAAAAAAATGAACATTTTTTGGTAATCAGCAAAGGTAAAGTAGACAGCTGAGAGCTGATATTATCAGGCTGGCTTGCCTAGCATAGTCCTAGTGAGTCCAGAGAAGTTCAGCGAATCATCCACACAAAGCCCTGTTGGATTCACTTGGACTACGTCGGATTTGCTTGGACTATGTCGGACCTGCATGGAAACTTTTTATGGTGAACAAGGGAAAGTGTATTTGTTTTATTTCTCTGTGTTTTGTGTATATTTTTTTCAGGTTTCCATTTGCTGGACTACGTTTGATTTGCTGGACAACATCGGACATGCGTGGGATTTTTTTAATATTATTATAAAGTGGTAAACCAGGGAAATTATGGGTTAGTGTTTATTTCAATAAAGTATTTGCGTGTTATTCTTTAGTAAAGAGGGTATCTGATACACACCTCTCCATTACTAACACCAGGGCTTGAAGTCAACTGTATTTTTGGACAATTCACAGCTGACATCAACCCCATGCACCATTACCTTGTTTAACAACGCACCAGGGCATCGGGAAGAACCAAGGCGGAGTCCCAGAATTGGAGCTTCTCATGTAGTGCTCCACTTCTGGGGTGACTGTCGGCTGGTATTTTTAGGCACGGAAGGGCACAATAACCATGGACCATCCCAACCTGATAATATCAACTCTCAGCTGCTTGCTTTACATTTTCTGGATGCCAAAAATGGGGGGAACCCCAAGTAATTTTTTAAATGTATTTATGAGGTTATTAGATGTACAGTAAACTACACATGCAAGACACAAATTACCTTATTTTTTCGTACTATAAGGCGCATCGGACCGTAAGACGGACCCCAAATTTTCAGAAGAAAAATAGGGAAAAAATGAATGCGTGAAATGGTGGTTCGTCTTACAGTCTGAATTCAGCTTACCAGGGGAGAACGGCAGCACTGGTGGAGCGGGGTCAGAGGAGGTGTTCGTTGGTCCGGCGATGATCTGACTCCCATTCCAGGCTGGTGCGACAGGTTTGTCGGTGCTTGGTGGTGCGGGGACTCCGCCAACATTTTGTGAGAGCCCGGAGCCCCCGCACATTCATTGCTGCAATACATTGTCCTCCGGGAAATCCCATCCCAGGCTGGTGCAGCAGGTTTGGCGGTGCTCAGTGATGCGGGGGCTCTGCTGACATTTTGTGGAAGCCCGGAGCACCCGCATATCCATTGCTGCAATGTGCTGGCCTTCACGAAAATGGCCGCCGAAGGCGGTGCCTGCGCAGATCGAGATCTCGGCACTGAGATCTCCGGGCCACCACATTGCAGCATTGGATGTACGGGGGCTTCGGGCTTTCACAAAATGTCAGCGGACCCGCACCGCCGAACCTTCCACAGCAGCCTGGGATGGTAGTCAGAGCATCGCCCTGCAGCGTTGGACCACTGAACACCACCTCTTCCCAGCACAGGGCCAGGAGAATCGCCCAACTCCTGCTGCCTCAACATTCCAGGTAAGTACATTCAGACTAGAAGACACACCCTCATTTTCCTCAAAAATTTTTTGGGAAAAAGTGCATTTTATACTTCGAAAAATAAGTTATATATGTGACAGATATAGTTATGTATTTTTCTACTAGATATCTGTCTCTTAATGGTTATCTCCATAGTTACCACTTATTACCTATCATAAGTGTTTCTATTATCTTTATTATCCCTTCTTGGTTTGCTCCGTTCCATTTTCCCATTTTGGTTGCCTTATTATATTCTGGGTGGAGCTTTAGATATTATCCCTTCACTGCACTTCCTTGCTGGCTATACTTCAAGGTGGATTTGTGTTAAAGAGTTTCATTTCTTTAGCTAAGGGATTTTTACTGCTTGAAGCTATTCTAGTTTCATTAATTTTTTAAATTTTCTTTACAATTCCCTCTCTGCTCTTTTAGTAACATGTTTTAAGTTTCTAACTCTGGGTTTTCGTGTTCACCTCCACACCTTCCTCTCCTTTTTTTTGGCAGTGTGTTGTGGCCTCCCTTCTCATTCCTCTGGAGTTATGAGAATCCCCTCAATGATCTTTTAGGGAGTCAGGTCCAAGGTGGTGTTTTTAGTTGTGTGGCTATGGATTGACAAGTCTGTTCAGGGACCAGCAGGGTGTAGGTGTGGCTTCTCTCTGTAATTAGTCTTCCATACTACCTTTACCCGTGAGTGAGTGTCATACATGCATAACATTACCACATTTTCCCAGCAGTTGCCTAGGTTTGAGAAATACCTGGCTGGTGGTGGTTTTACCTGCAAAAATCAACTTACAGATGTGCTGGAAGTTCATTCTTAAGGGGATTGTCTTTAAAAAGGCATAAATCCATGTGTTAGCTTTGAATTTCTGCTGCTGAAAATCTTTTAATTAAACACATGCGGTTGGCAAAGGCTTAAATGAGTTGTCCATTACTCAGACGTCCTCTTCTTAATTACAGTATTCGTCATATAAAATATTACCAGCTTAAACTCACCACCACTTCACTAAACTCACTGTTACTTCCTTTGGGCAAAGGTGAAATCCAGAAGAAGCGAGACCTACTGCCCTATGATGCAATTTGGATGTCAGTTACGTCCGAAGCAAGTGATAGTGAAGTGATACATTAGCAGTCAATGATTGGCTCACATAACATTGTCATGTGAGCTCTGAAAAAACAGGTGCTGATTTTGCTCAAATGGCATCAGCACCAGAAGAGAGTACAGGCTGTTATTATTTTACTTGGGGGAATATAGTGATTGAGTACAGTTTGAGAAGTAGATAGCCTCTTTAAGGTAGCATATTCACAACTTTTTGCACAAGGAGCACAGCAGTGGTGTATCTATTAGTATCTTACAGCAGTCGCTGCTCAAAGACTTAGCTCATCTTCATTTATTGTGAAGAGCTGAACATAACCTATGAGACCTAATGCTCAGCTAACTTCTTCTGCCCCATCATTTTATCAATCAGTAGGAGGTCCCACACTAGACTTCACTGATCAAGACATTTGACTAAAACTTTTCCTGAGGACAGGAAGTATGAGTTTAAAAAACCCCGCAGTGGCACGTGTGAAAACTGCAAGTTTATTTTATATATACAGTCATGGCCAAAAGTGTTGGCACCTTTGAAATTGTTCCAGAAAATAAAGTATTTCTCCCAGAAAATGATTGCAATTACACATGTTTTCTTATACACATGTTTATTTTCTTTGTGTGTATTGGAACAAAGAAAATAAAAATGAGAAAAAAAAAGCAAATTAGACATAATGTCACTCAAAACCTCCAAAATGGTCAGGACAAAATTGTTGGCACTCTCAACTTAACCCCTTCCTGACATCCGACGTACTATCCCGTCCACGGTACCCGGGCCCGTATGACCGTGGACGGGATAGTACGTCTACCGCGATCAGCGGCGCCCACGTGGTGAGCGCCGCTGATCGCGGCCGGGTGTCAGCTGATTATCACAGCTGACACCCGGCACTATGTGTCAGGGGCGGTCACGGACCGCCCCCGACACGTTAACCCCTTGCACACCGCGATCAAACATGATCGCGGTGTACCGGGAGTTAAAGGGAAGCATCGGCAGGGAGGGGGCTCCCTCCGTGCTTCCCTGAGCCCCCCACGGCAGCGCAATGTGCAGCGCTGCTGCGGGGGGCTCCTTTCCTCCAGGCCTCCGAATCCAAGATGGCGATGGGGGCCTTCGGGGACCTGAGGAAGCTGGCTTCCTCAGTGCCTGCAAAGCGCAGGCAAGAGGAAGTCTGCTTCAATGCCTGTGACAGATTGCTGATCTGTCACAGTGATCTGTGATGTGACAGATCAGCGATCTGTCACAGGACAGTGATGTCCCACCTGGGACTATGTAATAAAGTAAAAAAAAAATTAAAAAAAAATGTAAAAATAAATTTAAAAAAATCGCCAAATAAATTAGTAAAAAAAAAAATAAATATTCCCCAATAAATTCATTTTTTGAAAATAATAAAAAAAAAACCAATAAAAGTACACATATTAGGTATCGCCGCGTCCGTAATGACCCGCCCTATAAAACTGTCCCATTAGTTAACCCTTTTAGCGAACCCCTTAAAAAATAAAAATAAAAAACGAAGCAAAAAATAATGATTTATTATCATACCGTCAAACAAAAAGTGTAATAACGCGCGATCAAAAAGACGCATATAAATATCCATGGTACCGCTGAAAACGTCATCTTGTCCCGCAAAAAACGAGCCGCCACACAGCATCATCAGCGAAAAATTAAAAAAGTTATAGCTCACAGAATAAAGCGATGCAAAAATAATTATTTTTTATATAAAATAGTTTTCATTGCATAAAACCGACAAAAACATAAAAAAAGACCTAAATGAGGTATCGCTGTAACCGTACTGACCCGAAGAATAAAACTGCTTTATCAATTTTACCGCACGCGGGACGGTGTAAACGCCCCCCCCAAAAGAAATTCATGAAACGCTGGTTTTTGTTCATTCTGCGTCCCAAAAATAGGAATAAAAAGCGATCAAAAAATGTCACGTGCCCGAAAATGGTACCAATAAAAACGTCAACTCGTCCCGCAAAAAATAAGACCTCACATGACTCAGTGGGTCAAAATACGGAAAAATTATAGGTCTCAAAATGTGGTGATGCAAAAACTATTTTTACAATAAAAAGCGTCTTTTAGCGTGTGACAGCCGCCAAAAATAAAAACCGCCATAAATAGTAAATCAAACCCCCCGTTATCACCCCCTTAGTTAGGGAAAAATAATAAAACTAAAAAAAAGTATTTATCTCCATTTTCCCGTTAGGGTAAGGCTGTGTGCACACGCTGCGGATTAGGTGCGGATTTTGTAAAATCCGCAGGTGAAACCGCAGGTCAAAAGACCTGCGGTTTTACCTGCAGATTGCTCTGCGGTTTTGTCCTGCGGTTTTTCATCTCAATAGAGGAGATGGCAAACCGCAGGAGAATCCGCAGAAAGAATTGACATGTCAATTCTTTCTGCGGATTGAAAACCGCAGATAATCCGCGCGGAAAATTCCGCACCGTCTGCACTGCGGTTTTTGATTCCCATAGGGAATCATGGTACTGGGGTCCGCAGCAGCCAAAACCGCTGCGGAACCGCAGCAAAATCCGCAGCGTGTGCACACAGCCTTAGGGTTAGGGCTAGGGTTAGGGCTAGGGTTAGGGCTAGGGCTAGGGTTAGGGCTAGGGTTAGGGCTAGGGTTAGGGTTAGGGCTAGGGTTAGGGTTAGGGCTAGGGTTAGGGCTAGGGTTAGGGCTAGGGCTCAGATTAGGGTTAGGGGTGTGTTGGGGTTAGGGTTGGAGTTATAATTGGGGGTTTCCACTGTTTGGGCACATCAGGGGCTCTCCAAATGCAACATGGCGTCTGATCTCAATTCCAGCCAATTCTGAGTTGAAAAAGTCAAATGGTGCTCCTTCCCTTCCAAGCTCTGCCATGCGCCCAAACAGTGTTTTACCCCCACATGTAGGGTATCAGCCTACTCAGGACAAATTGCAAAACAATTTTTGGGGTCCAATTTCTCCTGTTACCCTTAGGAAAATAAAAAATTGGGGGCAAAAATATCATTTTTGTGAAAAAAAATGATTTTTTTATTTTCACGTCCGAGTGTTATAAACTTCTGTGAAGCACTTGGGGGTTCAAAGTGCTCACCACACATCTAGATAAGTTCCGTGGGGGGTCTAGTGTCCAAAATGGGGTCACTTGTGGGGAGTTTCAATAGTTTAGGTACATCAGGGGCTCTCCAAACGCACATGACACCCGCAGACCATTCCATCAAAGTCTGCATTCCAAAACGTCACTGCTTCCCTTCCGAGCCCCGACGTGTGTCCATACAGTAGTTTTCTCCCATATATGGGGCGTCAGCGTACTCAGGCCAAATTGGACAACAACTTTTGGGGTCCAATTTCTCCTGTTACCCTTGGGAAAATGAAAAAATTGCGGACTAATTGATCATGTTTCTGGAAAAAATACGATTTTTTTATTTTCATGCCCTGGCATTATAAACTTCTGTGAAGCCCTTGGGGGTTCAAAGTGCTCACCTCACATCTAGATAAGTTCCTTAGTGGGTCTAGTTTTCAAAATGGGGTCATTTGTGGGGGGGTTTCCACTGTTTAGGTACATTAGGGGCTCTCCAAAGGCAACATGACACCTGCAGACCATTCCATCAAAGTCTGCATACCAAAACGTCACTACTTCCCTTCCGAGCCCCGACGTGTGCCCATACAGTAGTTTTCACCCACATATGGGGTATCAGCATACTCAGGACAAATTGGACAACAACTTTTGGGGTCCAATTTCTCCTGGTACCCTTGGGAAAATAAAAAAATGGTGACTAAAAGATCATGTTTGTGGAAAAAATACGAATTTTTTATTTTCACGCCCGAGCGTTATAAACTTCTGTGAAGCACTGGGGGGGTCAAAGTGCTCACCACACATCTAGATAAGTTCCTTGGGGGGTCTAGTTTACAAAATGGTGTCATTTGTGGGGGTTTTCCACTGTTTAGGTACATTAGGGGCTCTCCAAAGGCAACATGACACCCGCAGACCATTCCATCAAAGTCTGCATTCCAAAACGTCACTACTTCCCTTCCGAGCCCCGACGTGTGCCCATACAGTAGTTTTCTCCCACATATGGGGTATCAGCATACTCAGGACAAATTGGACAACAACTTTTGGGGTCCAATTTCTCCTGGTACCCTTGGGAAAATAAAAAAATGGTGACTAAAAGATCATGTTTGTGGAAAAAATACGAATTATTTATTTTCACGCCCGGGCATTATAAACTTCTGTGAAGCACTGGGGGGGTCAAAGTGGTCACCACACATCTAGATAAGTTCCTTAGGGGGTCTAGTTTCCAAAATGGTGTCATTTGTGGGGGGTTTCCACTGTTTTGGTACATCAGGAGTTTTCCAAACGCGACATGGTGTCCGATCTCAATTCCAGCCAAAAACGTCAAATGGCGCTGCTTCCCTTCCGAGCTCTGCCATGCGCCCAAATAGTGGTTTACCCCCACATGTGGGGTATCAGCGTACTCAGAACAAATTGCACAATAACTTTTATGGTCCTGTTACCCTTGGAAAAATAAGAATTGAGGGTGAAAAGATCATTTTTGTGGAAAAAATATGATTTTTTAATTGTATGGCTTTATGTTATAAACTTCTGTGAAGCCCATGGGGGTTCAAAGTTCTCACCACACATCTAGATAAGTTCCTTAGGGGGTCTAGTTTCCAAAATGGTGTCATTTGTGGGGGATTTCCACTGTTTTGGTACATCAGGGGTTTTCCAAATGCGACATGGTGTCCGATCGCAATTCCAGCCAAAAACGTCAAATTGCGCTGCTTCCCTTCCGAGCTCTGCCATGCGCCCAAATAGTGGTTTACCCCCACATGTGGGGTATCAGCGTACTCAGGACAAATTGCACAATAACTTTTAGGGTCCTGTTACCCTTGGAAAAATAAGAATTGAGGGTGAAAAGATCATTTTTGTGGAAAAAATATGATTTTTTAATTGTATGGCTGTATGTTATAAACTTCTGTGAAGCCCATGGGGGTTCAAAGTTCTCACCACACATCTAGATAAGTTCCTTAGGGGGTCTAGTTTCCAAAATGGTGTCATTTGTGGGGGGTTTCCACTGTTTTGGTACATCAGGGGTTTTCCAAACGCGACATGGTGTCCGATCTCAATTCCAGCCAAAAACGTCAAATGGCATTGCTTCCCTTCCGAGCTCTGCCATGCGCCCAAATAGTGGTTTACCCCCACATGTGGGGTATCAGCGTACTCAGGACAAATTGCACAATAACTTTTAGGGTCCTGTTACCCTTGGGAAAATAAAAATTGGGGTGAAAAGATCATTTTTGTGGAAAAAATATGATTTTTTAATTGTACCGCTGTACGTTATAAACTTCTGTAAAGCCCTTGTGGGTTCAAAGTTCTCACCACATATCTAGATAAGTTCCTTGGGGGGTCTAGTTTCCAAAATGGGGTCACTTGTAGGGGGTTTCCACTGTTTAGGTACATCAGGGACTCTCCAAACGTGACATGGCGTCCGATCTGAATTCCAGCCAATTTTGCATTGAAAAAGTCAAACGGCGCTCCTTCCATTCTGAGCTCTGCCATGCGCCGAAACAGTCGTTCCCCCCACAAATCAGGTATCAGCGTACTCAGGACAAATTGCACAATAACTTTTGCAGTCTAATTTCTCCTGTTACCCTTGGTAAAATAAAAAAAATTGAACCTGAAGTATTTTTTTTGTGAAAAAAAGTTAGATGTTCATTTCTTTTTAAATATTCAAAAAAATTCCTGTGACGCACCTAATGGGTTAATAAACTTCTTGAATGTGGTTTTGAGCACCTTAAGGGGTTCAGTTTTTAGAATGGTGTCACTTTTGGGTATTTTCTATCATATAGACCCCTCAAAGTGGCTTCAAATGTGATGTGGTCCTAAAAATAAAATGGTGTTGTAAAAATGAGAAATCGCTGGTCAACTTTTAACCCTTATAGCTTCCTAACAAAAAAAAATTTTGGTTCCAAAATTGTGCTGATGTAAAGTAAACATGTGGGAAATGTTACTTATCAAGTTTTTTGTGTGCCGTATCTCTGTGATTTAAGGGCATAAAAATTCAAAGTTGGAAAATTGCGAAATTTTCAAAATTTTTGCCAAATTTCCATTTTTTTCACAAATAAACGCAAGTTATTTGAATGAAATTTTACCACTAACATGAAGTACAATATGTCTCGAGAAAACAATGTCAGAATCACTGGGATCAATGGAAGCGTTCCAGAGTTATGACCTCATAAAGGTACAGTGGTCAGAATTGTAAAAATTGGCCCGGTCATGAACGTGCAAACCACCCTTGGGGGTGAAGGGGTTAATACAGTCATATGTTAAAGTTTGGGCACCCCTATTAATGTTAACCTTTATTCTTTATAACAATTTTGGTTTTTGCAACAGCTATATCAGTTTCATATATCTAATAACTGATGGACTCAGTTATATTTCTGGATTCAAATGAGGCTTATTGTACTAACAGAAAATGTGCAATCTGCATTTTAACAAAATTTGACCAGTGCAAAAGTATGGGCACCTCAACATAAAAGTGACATTAATATTTCGTAGATCTTCCTTTTGCAAAAATAACAGCCTCTAGTCGCTTCCTGTAGCTATTAATGAGTTCCTGGATCCTGGATGAAGGTATTTGTGACCATTCCTGTTTACAAAACAATTCCAGTTCAGTTAAGTTTGATGGTCGCCGAGCATGGACAGCCCGCTTCAAATCATCCCACAGATGTTCAATGATATTCAGGTCTGGGGACTGGGATGGCCATTCCACAACATTGTAATTGTTTCTCTGCATGAATGCCTGAGTAGATTTGGAGCGGTGTTTTGGATCATTGTCTTGCTGAAATATCCATCCCCTGCGTAACTTCAACTTCGTCACTGATTCTTGCACATTATTGTCAAGAATCTGCTGATACTGAGTTGAATCCATGCGACCCTCAACTTTAACAAGATTCCCGGTGCCTGCATTGGCCACAGAGCCCCAAAGCATGATGGAATCTCCACCAAATTTTACTGTGGGTAGCAAGTGTTTTTCTTGAAATGCTGTGTTTTTTAGCCTCCATGCATAACGCCTTTTTGTATGACCAAACAACTCAAACTTTGTTTCATCAGTCCACAGGACCTTCTTTCAAAATGTAACTGGCTTGTCCAAATGTTCTTTTGCATACCTCAGGCGACTCTGTTTGTGGCGTGCTTGCAGAAACGGCTTCTATTGCATCACTCTCCCATACAGCTTCTCCTTGTGCAAAGTGCGCTGTATTGTTGACCGATGCACAGTGACACCATCTGCAGCAAGATGATGCTGCAGGTCTTTGGAGGTGGTCTGTGGATTGTCCTTGACTGTTCTCACCATTCTTCTTCTTTGCCTTTCTGATATTTTTCTTGGCCTGCCACTTCTGGGCTTAACAAGAACTGTACCTGTGTTCTTCCATTTCCTTACTATGTTCCTCACAATGGAAACTGACAGGATAAATCTCTGAGACAACTTTTTGTATCCTTCCCCTGAAAAGCTATGTTGAATAATCTTTGTTTTCAGATCATTTGAGAGTTGTTTTGAGGAGCCCATGATGCCACTCTTCATAGGAGAATCAAATAGAACTACTTGCAAGTGGCAACCTTAAATACCTTTTCTCATGATTTGATACACCTGGCTATGAAGTTCAAAGCTCAATGAGGTTACAAAACCAATTTAGTGCTTCAGGAGGTCAGTAAAAAGTAGTTAGGAGTGTTCAAATCAAGAAAATGATAAGGGTGCCCATACTTTTTCACCGGTCAAATTTTGTTTAAATGCAGATTGCACATTTTCTGTTAGTACAATAAACCTCACTTGAATCCAGAAATATAACTGAGTCCATCAGTTATTAGATATATGAAACTGAAATAGCTGTTGCAAAAAACAAAATTGTTATAAAGAAAAAAGGTTAAAATTAATAGGGGTGCCCAAACTTTAACATAGGACTGTATTTGGTTGGACACCCTTTGCAAAAAATAACTGCAGTCAATGAGACTTCTGCACCTCTGGACAGGTATTTTGGCCCACTCCTCAAGAGCAAACTGCTCCAGTTGTCTCATGTTTGAAGGTTACCTTTTCCAGACAGCATGTTTCATCTCTTTCCAAAGATGCTCCATAGAATTTAAGTCAGAGCTCATAGAAGGCCACTTTAGAATAGTCCAATGTTTTCCTCTTAGCCATTATTGGATGTTTTAGCTGTGTGTTTTGGGTCATTATCCTGTTGCAAGACCCATGACCTGTGACTGAGACCAAGCTTTCTGATACTGGGCAGCACATTTCTCTCTAGAATCCCTTGATAGTCTTGAGATTTCATTATACCCTGCACAGATTCTAGACACCCTGTTCCAGATGCAGCAAAGCAGCCAGAGAGCCTCCTCCATGTTTCACAGTAGGGACAGTGTTCTTTTCTTGATATGTTTAATTTTTCCTTCTGTAAGCATAGAGCTGATGTGCCTTGCCAAAAAGTTCCATTTTTGTCTCATCTGGCCATAGGACATTCTCCCAGAAGCTTTGTGGCTTGTCAAGATGCAGTTTGGCAAATTCCAGTCTGGCTTTTTTTTCAACAATGGTGTCCTCCTTGGTCGTCCACTTTGGCTCATACAACGATGGATGGTGCGATCTGACACTGATGTTCCTGGAGCATGAAGTTCACCTTAATCTGTTTAGAAGTTTTTCTGGGCTGTTTTGTTACCATTCGTATTATCCGTCTCTTTGATTTGTCATCAATTTTTATCCTGGGCCACGTCCAGGGAGGTTGGCTACAGTCCCATGGATCTTAAATTTCTGAATTGTATGGGCAACTGTAGTCACAAGAACATCAAGCTGCTTGGAGCTGGTGTTATAACTTTTACTTTTAACATGTTTGTCTATAATTTTCTTTCTAATCTCCAGAGACAACTATTTCCTTTGCTTCCTCTGGTCCATGTTGAGTGTGATACACACCATGTCACCAAACAGCACAGTGAGTATCTGTAGCCCTCTCACAGATCCACTCACTGATTCCAAGATTGTAGCCACCTGTGATGCTAATTAGTGGACACTCCTTGATTTAACATGTCCCTTTTGTCACATTATTTTCAGGGGTACCATAATTTCTGTCCAGGCCTAGTATATGAGTTTTATTTTTTAAAAATTCGGTGGAAGCATGGTTAAAAAGCGATGTCTGACTTTCATTTGTTCATTTTCATAGATTTTTGATTATTACTTTTGCAGATTCAAGTTATTTTTGTGACCATTGTGGGTTTTTCTGTCATTAAATGAGGGGTACCAACAATTTTGACCGTGTGTACAGACACACAATGCAAATATTGAGTCAACTTCTTCCCTTTTTATCTGGTTTCAGGTGTGATTTTCATATTGCCCACATTGGTTACTTGCCACAGATGAGTGCGAATGAGCATCCCATGCTGGAAACAATTTTGGAAAGGTGCCAACAATTTTGGCCAGCCCATTTTTCCAGTTTTGTGTGAAATTATGTCCCATTTGCCTTTTTTAATCATTTTTTGGGTTTTCCAATACACACAAAGGAAATAAATGTGTGTATAACAAATCATTTTCTGGGAGAAACTCTTGCTTGCTGGAAAAATTTCAAGGGTGCCATCACTTTGGCCATGATTGTATATATATTGGGAGAAAAAAACATTTCAGAATCGTTAAAAAGTACATGTAACACAAAAACCTAATTTAAACACTCATTTTCCAATGATAGCTACCCTTTAAGATCCATTATCATAATCTAAGGCAAGTCGACCTATAGCTAGATTTATTTGCAATACAGTTTTTACATGTAGCTTAATAATAATAATAATTTTTATTTATATAGTGCCAACATATTCCGCAGCACTTTACAATTAAGCGGGGACACGTACTGTACAGACAAATTCAATACTAGTTAAGACAAATTAAAACAATGACATTAGGAGTGAGGTCCCTGCTCGCAAGCTTACAATCTACAAGGAAATGGGGGGGGGGGACATTAGGTGAAAAGTGCTTGTTATTTCAGGTCTGGCAATTATAATAAATAGGGACTTTCATATAAAGCTGCATGATCCGGTCATCAGCCCGTATGTTTAAGTGCAATAGTCAAGTATCAAGGGCAGTTATCATGTGCATGGAGGGTGTGGAGACAGATGAATAGTAAGGTGCAGATTCAGAATAATATTTGCAAGGAGGGAACAGGGCAAAGTTAGTTTACTGAGTAGTTGATATGGTAGGCTTGTTTGAAGAGATGGGTTTTCAAAGTGCGCTTGAATAGGTCGGGGCTAGGTATCAGTCTGATCGTCTGGGGAAGTGCATTCCAGAGAGCTGGCGCAGCACGAGAGAAGTCTTGGAGACGGAGGTGAGAGGTTCGGATTACAGGGGATGTTAGTCTAAGGTCATTTGTAGAACGGAGAGCACGTGTAGGGCGATAGACAGAGATGAGAGAGGAGATATAAGGCAGTGCAGAACTGTGGAGAGCTTTGTGGGTGAGAGAGATGAGCTTATACTGGACCCTGTAGCGAATAGGTAGCCAGTGTAATGACTGGCACAAGATGGATGCATCGTTGAAACAGCAGGACAGAAATATGACCCTGGCTGCAGCATTCAAGGTGGGTTGGAGAGGAGAAAGTTTGGTAAGAGGGAGACCGAGAGTTGCAGTAGTCCAGACGAGAATGAATAAGAGCGACAGTAAGAGTCTTAGCAGTTTCAAAGGTGAGAAAAGGTCGGATTCTGGAGATGTTTTTAAGATGCAGGTGACAAGAGCGAGTGAGTGATTGGATATAGGGAGTAAAGGAAAGTTCGGTGTCGAATATGACCCCAAGACAGCGGCATGCTGCTTGGGAGTTATGGTTCAACCCTCCAGGGTTATTTCGATGTTAGGTAGAGTGAGGTTATTAAAGGGGAGAAACACAAGTGTTAGGCGTCGGATTTTTGAGACTGCACAACAGGAATCCAGAGCTGTACATCCAGCGGTCTCCCATTCCCCTCCGACCGCTCAGGGACCTACTCAGCAATCCCGGCGATCCAGGCATCCTGTTCAGACTAGATCTGTGAGTCTGGATATTGCTGCCACCTCTGGTGCAGCAATGGTAGCGCAACCTGCTTTGCAGGGAACCGCTCCAGAGGCTAAGTCCTCTCGCCGTGCTACTGGGCATGCCCGCAAGATGACCTCTCAGTGGAGAGCAGGGGTCACGTGCTCAGGTCCTGCATCGGATCTGATTGGTCCTTCCCAGAGTACTGGAAGGTCCCGGAAGCGCATGGCTATAAAAGGCCCGCATGGCGGCTCGGCCATGCGCTAGTGTAGACTAATATTGCTATGTGTGAATGGGATGGATGCATGTGTCTGGTGACTGACTTATTTGAAACCCCTACCCTCTGATAATACGAGTGTGGACAGAGTGAGTGTTTCAGTCAGTGCCAGGTAGTGGCAGGCTATGCGCCACTGTGCTTACCACGCCATACACTAGCGTCTGACGGTGACCGGCTCTCTGGCACCGTCGTTAAGCGGCTTCAGTTACCGCCGTGCTGCAGACAGCAGCACCTCTTGGCGTTCGTGACTGCGACGCCACACGCCGGCAGCCTGTGAGGTTAACAGGTCCGGCGTCTACGCCTTACTTTCTCTAGGGCATCTCTGTGCCTTTAACAGAGACTGACCTAGCACCTCGGGTGACGCTAACCCGAGTGCAGTGCTCCGCCTCCTAGTGAGTCTGCTATTATCCAGCAGCGGTCTTTACATCTACCGCACGGTGGACCCCGGGCGGCGAACTCACCTCCTATTATTTATATTTGGTGCGTTCCGCTGTCCCTAACAACAAGAAGTTCAGTTTTGGAGAGATTTAGTTTTTGATAGAGGGAGGACATGATGTTAGAGACAGCAGACAGACAATCCTTGGTATTTTGAATTAGGGTAGGGGTGATATCAGGGGAAGAAGTGTATAATTGGGTGTCATCAGCATAGAAATGATACTGGAACCCAAATCTGCTGATTGTTTGTCCAATAGGGGCAGTGTATAGAGAGAAGAGGAGGGGGCCTAGGACTGAGCCCTGTGGGATAGTAAGGGGACAAGGAGAGGAAGAGGAGTCGGCAAAAGATACAGTGAAGGAGCAGTCAGAGAGGTAGGAGGAGAACCAGGAGAGTGCTGTGTCCTTGAGGCCTATAGAGCGGAGCTGAGCTGGTGATCCACAGTGTCAAATGTGGCAGAGAGATCCAGGAGAATCAGCAGTGAGCAATGACCTTTTGATTTAGCTGTTTTTAGATCATTAGAGACTTTAGTGAGGGTAGTTTCAGTAGAGTGTAAATAGCGGAAACCAGATTGTAAGGGGTCAAGAAGAGAGTTATCCAAGAGATAGCGGATTAGAAGGGAGTGGACCAAGTGTTCCAGGAGTTTAGAGATGAAGGAAAGGTTAGAGACAGGTCTGTGGTTAGCAGTGCAGTTCTGGTCCAGGGATGGCTTTTTAAGTAAAGGGGTTATGATGGCATGTTTAAATGAGGAGGGAAATATACCTGAAGAAAGAGAGAGGTTAAATATTTTAGTCAGGTGAGTGGTGACCACTGGTGAGAGAGACTGCAGGAGATATTTGCACAAGATAATTGGCACCAAACAGGTCTTCGATTAACTAACTGCTTGGAGCTCCAGTCCCGCATTTTTTTTTATTGCAGCTTTGGAGTGGTGCCAATATTTTACATTCCATGCCCCTAATCTCATACTTACCAGCAGCCGTCATCATCTTTTATCAGTGCTGCTCTTGTCGTCTTATGTAGATTGTGACCTGTCAGATCTTTCCAGTGTTTTCTTACTTAGTATAAAGGCCCTTTTACATTTAGCGATGCACCAGCGATCCGACCAGTGCTACAACCCGGTCAGGATCGCTGGTGCATCGCTAAATGATCGCTAGTGAGCTTTCACACAGAAAGATCTCACAGCGATGCAGCAGCGACGCAGCGCACGATACTTACCTTTCACACACAGCGATCCTGGCGTCCTCCCACCCGCCTCCAGCGTCGCTCGTCTCACACAGCAGGAAGCCCAGCAGGAAGCAGACGACGAGAAAAGGAGCCACCCGATCTCGCGCGATCAGCGATGGAAAGCGGGGGAGCCGGTCGGAGGTAAGTATCACACATAGCGATATCGCTAGCAATATCGCTATAACGTCACAAAATCAGTGACGTTTTAGCGATATTGCTAGCGATATCGCTATGTGTAAAACCCCCTTTAGTCTGAGAGTCATAATGAGGTTAGAATGAGGCTGTCATAGACATACATTTTGAGCTTGTGCCCGTTACCCTTGACTTCCGGTCAGTCAGAAGATAACGGTGCGAGACCGGAAAGTTGCCAGATAGAGCTGGAGACAACGGTTTGTGAGTATAATACTAGGGTCAGAGAACATACATTAATGGTACCACTCCAATGTTGAAATATAAAAAAAACAAGCGTGTGGTGTGAGTGGTGCTTTAAGAGATGACATAAACAACAGTCATTTGAAGAATGGTAAAAAATTATTTTAGCTTACTATTTAGACTTCATAAATTAAGAGAATCACTTATTTATAACTTAAATATTCACTTAATAATTGCAGTAGACAAATGTGAAATTTTCCTTGAGTTACATGGCCTAATTTTAAATTCTGAAATACACATAAAATATAATATTAAGCTTTAAAAATTAAATAATATATTCTTAAAGGGAACCTGTCACCTCATTTTTGGCCTGTGAGATGTGGCCACCGCCATCAGGGGCTTATCTACAGCATTCTGTAATTCTGTAGATAAGCCCCCGATGCAACCTTAGGCTGGTTTCACATTTGCGCTTTTGTGCGCAGTGCATGCGCACCCGTGCGCATGCGCACTGCGCACCTATGTTTAACATGACGTGCGCATGGTCTTGCGCACACTTGCGTTTTCGTGCGCATGCGTTTTTTTGTCTTTCGCGCCAGGCGCGCCAGACGCAACATGTTGCATTTTTTGGTGCGCCCTGTCTCGGCAAAAAAACGCATGCACACGCTTGCGCACGGAATGCGCAAAAACAACACATTGAAGTCTATGGGAACGCATGCGTGCGCATGGTCTTGCGCACGGTTGCGGTTTTTTGCGCATGCGTTTTTGAGTTAAACAAGTCTAGAATGTTCTCTAGACAATGGAAAAAATGACACACCTAAAAACGCATGTGCATAAAAAAATGCAAACGCATGCAAAAACGCATGTAAAACGCAAGCAACGCTGCGTTTCTTTGACGCATCAGCGTGCGCATGACGTTAAAAAAACGCGCGTTTGTTTTGCTTTTTTCTTTGCGTTTTTTATGCGCCCGATGCGCTGCGCAAAAAAACGCTAATGTGAAACTAGCCTTAGATTATACTCACCCGGTGGTCCGGACCGGTCCGATGGGTGTCGCGGTCCGGTCTGGCGCCTCTCATCTTCTAGCGATGATGTCCTCCTCCTTACTTCTGCCGCTTCTCCTGCGCAGGCTTTCTTTATCTGACCTGTTGAGGGCAGAGTAAAGTACTGCACTGCGCAGGTGCCGGACCTATCTGACCTTTCCCAGCACCTGCGCACTGCAGTACTCTGCTCTGCCCTCAACAGGGCAGATATAGCATGCCTGCGCAGGAGCTGCGGCAGAAGTAAGAAGGAGGACGTCATCGCTAGAAGCTGGGTGGCGCCGGACTGGACCCCCGGGTGAGTATAATCTAAAGGCCCCATCTCACTAAGCAATCTCAGTAGCGAGATCGCTGCTGAGTCACAACTTTTGTGACGTAACAGCGATCTCACCAGCGAGATTGCTGTGTGTGACAGCGATCAGCGAGCGGCCCCCCTGCCGGTATCGCTGATCGCTGCAAGAAATCTCTGGACATTTCTTTGGTCGCTGGTCTCCCGCTGGCCAGCACGCATCGCTGTGTGTGACAGGCGGGAGACCAGCGATCAGGTATAAAAAATAATAAAAAAAATAAAAAATATAGTTATTCTCACCTTCCGATGTCCCGTTCAGCCATCCGGCCTCCCTCCACGCTCCGGTCCCAGTGATCCTTTGCACGAATGACCGCGAGACTTTGTTATCCCGCGAGACCGTGACATCTCGCGGTCATTCATGCAAAGGATCACTGGGACCGGAGCGTGGAGAGAGGCCGGAAGACTGCGCGGGACATCGGAAGGTGAGAATAACTATATTTTTTATTTTGATTCTATTTTTTACAGGATGGCCAGCGATGCCGGGCGCTCGGCATCGCTGTGCTGATCGCTGGTGAAGCTGTCTGTGTGACAGCTCACCAGCGATCACATAGCGACTTATTAGCGATCCTGACACCTTGATATCGGTGTCGGGATCGCTGGTAAGTCGCTTAGTGAGACGGGGCCTTAACTCGTTTTTCTTATCTTTCAGGTTTCATCGGGGGCTTATCTACAGCATTACCGAATGTTGTAGATAAGCCCCTGATGGCGGTGGCCGCATCTCATAGCTGAAAATGAGGTGATAGATTCTCTTTAAAGAAAAACGTTTTAAAAAATCATTAAGAAGATATGCTTCTATATTACAGTAGAATAATTGTAGGCATAATACTGTATGTGTGGGATAGTGGCACATGTCATCAAAATATAGTTTTTGTCAGATGTTTTATGTGGACTGACCCTTGAGTCTGATAATGTCATTCTAGCTTTACTTTACTAAGTCGCAAAAAATCCATGATAGAAAATGAGTTCTGTTTATGTGTCAGGTCTTTGGCAATCATAAGATTGATGCTATTGCAATTAAAAGACAATTTACTGTGCCTGTTGTAATAAGGAATATTTCTTTCCTTCAGTTATCACAGAAAATCCATTTTCATAACATAGTAATTTAAGTATCCAGTACAATATACCATAACACAAATCTTAGTTTTGTTATCCTATAATGTTACATGGATCTCTTACCAGGTAGCAAAAACTGGTCGTAATTATATCTGATTCAGCATAACAATTTATTATTTATAATAATAAATATTTGTCATGTTATACTATGACTTTTTACTTCTTCTTATTATTATTATTAGTATTATTATTATTATTATTTACATTGCTGGCCAGGTCTCATCTGAATGGGGAGTGAAAGAATTAAAGTGAACCTAACAATTAAAGTGAACCTGTCACATGAAAAAACGCTATTAACCTTCAGATACAGGGTCAATCTGCAGGTTAATAGTGTTCTGAACCTGCCCAGGAGCGCACCCACTTTGAGCCCTGCTGTAGGGAGGAAATTACGGTAACGTTATTTCCTCTCGGCAGCATTTAACGTTTAGTTATAGGGGTCACACTAGTGCGGGTTCAGTCAATGCTCTGTGTATAGAGAGTGGTGGCTGTAACCGCACTGCACTGACTGACAGCAGCTCAGTGCCGGGAGCACGGTTACAGCCGCCGCTCTCTATAGACAAAGCACTGACTGAACCCATGGCACTGGCAGGGTTGCAGTGTGCTGAAGCATCATGTTTGTGTTTGGATATTGACCACATAGCGTATTTTGCAGCCATACATTAATTTAATACTAAAGGTCTGCAGGCCCAATTTTTTGAGGTTTTTTTTGCAGTATACATTGGGGGGTAGCCCCCTCCATATTGAGGACTAATATGCGAGTGATTGGTGGGAATCCTAGTAGAAGAGCATCCAGTGATGTATTTTATGACACTGTTTCTAAACATAATAATAAATCTAGTCCACTGTTTTTAAATTAAACTATTGAGGAACATACAGTATCTCTTATTCACATAGAATTTTTGTTACTTTCATAATATACTGGTCCTGGTACGTAAATGAGCCTATTCCTGTTGACACTAGAGCCACAGGTAAGACTGATGGTGCAGGATAATATTTTGTGATAGCGCAAGAAATACCCAAAAGGTAAATAAGCCCTAATTAAAGGATGCTTTAAAACATTACTTTTATTATACTTTGTTAAAAAATAGTAGTAAATAAATTAAAAAACATTTGTGCAATTTCACTATTATAATCTCTAGAGTCTATTTGATTCATTGATCAATCTAAGGCTGTGTTCACACGTAGCTTTTTTTTGCGTTTTCGCGGCGATTTTAAACGTGCGATTTTGCCACGAAAACGCAAAAAAAGCATCCCATGTAAAAAATAGAATTAAAATAAAAAAATCGTCATATTCTCACCTTCTGACGTCCCTCGCAGCGTCAGCAGGCCTCAGCAATGCTCCCGGCAACTCCCGTTCCTAGCGATGCCTTGCGACAATGATCTTTGATGACGTCGCGATCTCGCAACACCGCAACGATATCAACTACACACTGTTCCTCTTATGGTACATGCTCTCCACACTGCCCTCTACTTTCATACTGTGCACCCTCATCACACTCCCCCTCCCTGGCTTATGGTCCACTCCTGGCTGGGTGTCACGCTTACCGTGACAGCAGTCAGGAGTGGTGTGCCTGTCAGGTGGCAGAGATCCCTGTTCAGAAAGATAGTGCACTGGAGGCGTGGTAGTCACAGAAGCTGGGCCAGAGAGCAGCGTCAGATGAGAAATCCTGCTCCAGGACCTGCGGGAAGGGAGGAGAGGCAGAGAAGCTCTCAGTGCCCGCAGGACCTTCCTACCATGTGACTGCACATCAGGGGAGTGGGCGGAGCTCACCTCCGAGATGCAGCAGCGCTGGACAGAGGAATCAGCGCTACAGAGATTAATCAATAACCGTAATCAGACGAGCCAAGGGGTCATACACGGGTCAGGCAACTTAGTACAGGAGCGAGAATCAGAGGGTAGTCAGGAGAGGCAGAGGGTCAGAACACGAGATAGCAGCAGAGGTACCAGAGGAGCAAACGTAGAGAGGTCAAGACATAGTCAGGGGGTCTTACACGGGTTGGGCAGACAGGTACAAACTCAGAATCCAAGAGACGTAAACCGAGTCCAAAACAGGTCATACACCAGGCAAACGTACAGGAACAGGCGAGAGGCACAAACGGAGCAGGGTTGGGCACACTCACACAAGGAGTATAAACGACAGGGAGGGGTGCTCACCTGAAGCTATAAAAACCCTCCCTGGCCCCAATGAGAGGCTCTCCCTATTAACCCCTGCACCACCTGTCCAGGGTCCTGAATAAACCATGACACTGGGTTCTTACACTGTCACCCTGTGCTAACCTCCCCCACACTACTCAGTCTTTATTCTGGGCCCACTTACACTGATTTCTCCCCATACTTTCTCCTCGCACTATTCCCCTCAGTAGTCTCACTCCTCACATTTTCCCCTCCCTACTAATGTTATCTCTTCATATATTTACACCTTCACTCTCCATACTGTCTCCTCACACATCCCCTCGACTCCCCATACTGTAACCGTGTCTCCGCACCCATTCCATCACCCTCTCTCCTTATACTGTGTCTGCATACATTTTTCCCCCTCTGTACTCATACTGTACATGCACCCATCCCCTCCCTTGCTCCCCATATCTATCCCCCATTCACCATACTGTGTCTGCACCGATTCCCCCACTCACCATACTGTGCCTGCACCCATCCCACTCATACATTTCCCTCTCGCTCCTCATACTGTGTTCGCACCCATCCCCCACTCATGCTATGTCCGCACCCATCCCCCTACTCACCAAACTGTGCCTTAAATTTTCCCCTCCCCTGTTAAACTAAATCTCCCACACCCCTCCTCCCACACTAAATCACTCCCACACCTCCCTCACACTAAATCTCACCCATCTCTCATCTCCATACTAAATCTCCCCCCACACTAAATCTCCCCATAGTAAATTTTGCACAGTTAATCTCACACACACACACACACACACACACACACACACACTAAATCTCCCCACACACAAAATCCCCCCCTTCCCTGTTACACTTAATCTTCAGTGTCTTCAGCCACACTGATCTGGTCCACTTACCACCAATGTTCTTCGTACCTCTGCTCGCCAGCGAGTGACGTCAACAATGTGATCACATGACCTAATCATACTGCTGATGTCACTCTGTCCCGGTAGTCAGAGCTTCAAAAGTACTTATGTCTGAAAGACGCGAGGAGTAGAATTGTTCATTGGGAGTCAGCATGCTGCACCTTCTCCGAGCTGTCTGTCAGCTTGAAACAATAAAGAGATAGGAGATGTGTCTCAGACTAGCTAAGCTGTAGTTACAGATCCCAGATGTGTCTTAATAAAGGTGAGCTAAAACGCATCCTAGCAAGAACCATGGAGGAAAATGAAGAGTTAAAGAGCAGAAAAGTATCATCTATAGGTATTGACTAACAAATCATTTTTGCTTTAAATTGTCTTGTGTCCAAAAATCTTTGTCAAGAAGTTCGCCACACTAGTCTTAATTCAATAGATCAATGCAATGTCTGTAAAAGTGCATTAGTATGGCCTATAGTATAACATTTGTTCCCTCTTTTCCCTTCTCTGGGCATTGCTTTTTGTTTTCTCTTGTACTTTATTACAATACTTGCCTGTGTTCCCAGTACAGGGGTCTATAGTATCTACAGGAGTGAATGCATTTGTTTTGAATAAGGTCAGGAGGACTTGGACAAAAGCAAGGTTTGCAGGTGCTGTGAGTTGACTGGCATGGTGCCAGGCTGGAATATAAAGCAGGTCTTATGTGTGCCTGAGGACCAGATTAGAGATGAATTCACATGTAATTAGTAGGAATCACCTTGTATTTTTATTGTCCTACTGATTGTTCAGCTGTTCATTTGTACCTCTTGTGGGTTGCTTCAAGTTACACAACTCCTTTCTTCTGGAGTTGGAACATTTGATTAAAATAGCTTTAGTAAAATGTTTGATCCATGTGTGCTGTACAGTATTAAATAGTCAATATGTTGGCAGAATATAAAGTGGCTATACATACAATAAGGGCACAGACATCAACACATCTTACAGCTATCTATGGCATAAACAATTGGTCTAGAATATTTGTAAAATACAATAAAGAAAGTGCAACATTCCAACAGAATTCAATGTACATGCCAGTGTTACCTGATTCTAGCTAGTAGGATCCAGGTGATTATATGATTTTGCTTATGTTACCATGTAATTTTATTTGCTTGCTTAACTGCAAGATTTGTACCTGCCACTCCCTGCCCAGGTAACTGGAGCTGTTAACATCCCTGTTCCGAAGTAACATTACACGGAGGAAACCTGAGCACTGTGAATTGCTTTGTGTTCTATTCATTGTGACCATTATTGAAAGCATAATAAAATGGACTATGTGTACACTACTGTGCTTTGATATCATGAATATCACCGGTTTTCACTAGGATGCGCTTTACAAAGTGCTTTGAATTGTTATTGAGTTGATAGAGCGCCATTCAGATCCTGGAATGTTCTGTATGGCTATACTGTATATCAGGGAAGACTAATACAGCGTTTTCTTGAGAATGAACGTCTACTTTTAAAAGGGATTTTGTTTATCATATATTGTATATTAAGAGACTTGAGGTTAGCAACTCGGTTTCCCAAAGAAATGATTTCCGAAAATGATCTAGAACTTGCCATGGCAGGCAAATAATTAGTGCTATTAAAGGAAACCTGACAGCCTGCCCAAGTCCCTCAAACTGCCACCACAAATTTATTGCTCGGTTTTTACCCTTCTTAAGAATATGTTTTTATTATCTATTTGATTTCTGCGTATTGCAAAAATAATATAACTGTGCTAGTGATATAACAATTAGGACTCGCTCTCATCTGAAAAAAAACCCAACAAAAAACGCTCCGATCTTGATACAGATAAGTTGGGTGAATGTCATGTGAGTACAATGCAATTTTTCTCAACTAGCATTTGTATGACATGCGTATGCAATCTGTCTGCAGTGCGTGTATAGCATCATCTTTTATATACAGTATTTCTCTATGTAATTTAAAGCTAGGTTTCCAACTAATAAAGCAACTTACAGTCATGGCCAAAAGTTTTGAGAATGACACAAATATTATATTTTCACATGATCTGCTGGCCTCTGGTTTTTATGTGTGTTTGTCAGATGATTTTATCACATACAGAAATATAATTGCAATCATATTATGAGTAGCAAAAGGTTATATTGACAGTTAGAATGAGTTAATGCAGCAAGTCAATATTTGCAGTGTTGACCCTTCTTCAGGACCTCAGCAATTCTCCCTGGCATGCTCTCAATCAACTTCTGGATCAAATCCTGACTGATAGCAGTCCATTCTTGCAAAATCAATGCTTTTATTTTGTCTGAATTTGAAGGTTTTTGTTTGTCCACCCGTCTCTTGATGATTGACCACAAGTTCTCAATGGGATTAAGATCTGGGGAGTTTCCAGGCCATGGTCCCAAAATCTCTATGTTTTGTTCCCTGAGCCATTTAGTTATCACCTTTGCTTTATGGCAAGGTGCTCCATCATGTTGAAAAAGGCATTGTTGATCGCCAAACTGCTCTTGGACGGTTGGGAGAAGTTGCTTTTGGAGGACATTCTGGTACCATTCTTTATTCATGGCTGTGTTTTTAGGCAAGACTGAGAGAGAGCCCATCCCCTTGGCTGAGAAGCAACCCCACACATGAATGGTTTCAGGATGCTTGACAGTTGGCATGAGACAAGACTGGTGGTAGCGCTCACCTGGTCTTCTCCGAATAAGCCGATTTCCAGATGTCCCAAACAATCGAAAAGGGGATTCATCAGAGAAAATGACTTTACCCCAGTCCTCAGCAGTCCACTCCCTGTACCTCTGGCAGAATATCAGTCTGTCCATGATGTTTTTCCTGGAGAGAAGTGGCTTTTTGCTGCCCTCCTTGAGACCAGGCCTTGCTCCAAGAGTCTCCGCCTCACAGTGCGTGCAGATGCACTCACACCTGCCTGCTGCCATGCCTGAGCAAGCTCTGCACTGCTGGTAGCCCGATCCCGCAGCTGAAACACTTTTAAGAGACGGTCCTGGCGCTTGCTGGTCTTTCTTGGGCGCCCTGGAGCCTTTTTGGCAACAAGGGAACCTCTCTCCTTGAAGTTCTTGATGATGCGATAGATTGTTGACTGAGGTGCAATCTTTCTAGCTGCGATACTCTTCCCTGTTAGGCGATTTTTGTGCAGTGCAATGATGACTGCACGTGTTTCTTTAGAGATAACCATGGTTAACAGAAGAGAAACAATGATGCCAAGCACCAGCCTCCTTTTAAAGTGTCCAGTGGTGTCATTCTTACTTAATCATGACAGATTGATCTCCAGCCCTGTCCTCATCAACACCCACACCTGTGTTAATGGAGCAATCACTGAAACGATGTTAGCTGGTCCTTTTAAGGCAGGGCTGCAATGATGTTGAAATGTGTTTTGGGGGATAAAGTTCATTTTCTAGGCAAATATTGACTTTGCAAGTAATTGCTGTTAAGCTGATCACTCTTTATAATATTCTGGAGTATATGCAAATTGACATTAGAAAAAATGAAGCAGTAGACCTTGTAAAAATTAATATTTGTGTCATTCTCAAAACTTTTGGCCATGACTGTATATACCTAGAGATAGATAGATAGAGATAGAGAGGTTAATTAGCCACAATAAACCTATTAATTAAATAAATAATTGGTTTCATAACCAGACAAGGTAAAGCAGACATCTGTGAGCTGATTTTCATAGGCTGGGAAGCTCCATGGTTATCTGGCCATTCCAAACCTGATAATATCTGCCCGCAGCTGTCTACTTTCCCTTAGCTGGTTATTAAAAATAGGGGGAACCTCACGTCATTTTTTTTAAATTATTTATTCATTTAATAGGTTAAATAAAGCTATATACCTTTTAGTGCCACATGATAGGCACTAAAGTGTTATGAATGGGTTACCGAGGAGGATGGCAGGAACAGGCTAAGCCACCAGAAGACCAGAGAGGTTGGTAACTAAGCGGATTGCAGACCCCTGATCCTATCCGCACAACTAGCAGTAGCCGTGGAACGTTCCTACGATGCTCTAGATGCTTCGCCACAGCCGGAGGACTAACCAAGCCTAAAGACAGAAAGATGAAATCTAAACTGCCCCGGAGCAGATCCCCAAAGGAATAGACAGCCCCCAAACATATATTGTCGGTGAGACAAGATGAGACACAAACACAGGCAGAGAACAGACTGAGCAAACGGTCGGGCCCAAGCTGTCTAGACAGGACAGGACAGAAAAAGATACTGTCTGCAATTACGAACAAAACCCTGAAAAAGTCCAACACTTCTGATATACAAAAAAGCCTGAGATCACACAATCTCACCCCCGCTAGATCAGGAATCTGGAATAAACTGGCAGCAAGCAAAAAGGTACTAACATAACAGGGGACTGAACAAGCTGCAACATATGAAGCAGGGCACAGCACTGCCCCCAGCAGGGAGCACGCTGAACCCTAGCAGCAAAGGAAAAAACAGGCACAACCAGATTAGATACAAAGGATTAGCAAAAGAATGACATAGCTGAACATGCAGATCAGGCAGGGGACAAAAGAGCTCCAAATGCACACAGAGGAAAAAATCACCAGCAACCTTCAAGAGCAGCTAGCTCCATTATATGCTCCCAGCCAGCAATCCCAGATTCCCAATTATCATCGTCAGGTGGAGAACCTCCAGCCAACTGGCCAGCTCCACTACTCTCAGTAATCACCAGAGGAAGCTTCGGCTCAGAAATCCGAGCAAGGGAGTTCACAACACTAAAGGTTACTAGTTTATTATATGTAGGGTGCATATATCTACAGGATATGTACAGTGGGGGAAATAAGTATTTGATCCCTTGCTAATTTTGTACATTTGCCCACTGACAAAGTTATGAACAGTCTATAATTTTAGGAGTAGGTTAATTTTATCATTGAGAGATAGAATATCAAAAATAAAATCCAGAAAATTACAATGTATAAATTATATAAATTTATTTGCATTTTGCTGTGAGAAATCAGTATTTGATCCCTGTGGCAAACAAGACTTAATACTTGGTGGCAAAACCCTTGCTGGAAAGCAAAGCAGTCAGACGTTTTTTGTAGTTGATGTTTGTGCACATGTGAGGAGGAATTTTGGTCCACTCCTCTTTGCAGGTCATCTCTAAATCATTAAGATTTTGAGGCTGTCGCTTGGCAACTCGGAGCTTCAACTCCCTCCGTAAGTTTTCTACGAGATTAAGGTCTGGAGACTGGCTTCTTTTTAAGCCACTCCTTTGTTGCCTTGGCTGTATGTTTTGGGTCATTGTCTTGCTGGAAGACCAAGCCACGACCGATTTTTAATGTCCTAGTGGAGGGAAGGAGGTTGTCACTCAGGATTTTACAGTACATGGCTCCATCCATTCTCCCTTTGATGCAGTGACGTAGTCATGTGCCCTTAGCAGAAAAGCACTCCCAAAACATACTGTTTCCACCTCCATGCTTGACAGTGGGGACAGTGTTCTTTGAGTCATAGGCAGCATTTCTCTTCCTCCAAACATGGCGAGTTGAGTTAATACCAAAGAGCTCAGTTTTTGTCTTATCTGACTACAGCACCTTCTCCCAGTCGCTCACAGAATCATCCAGGTGTTCACTGGCTAACTTCAGACAGAACTACACATGTGCATTTTTGAGCAGGGGGACTTTGTGGGCACTGCAGGATTTTAAACCTTTATGGCGTAATGTGTTATCAATGGTTTTCTTGGTGACTGTGGTCCCATCTGCCTTGAGATCATTAACAAGTTCTCCCGTGTAGTTTTAGGCTGATCTCTCACCTTCCTCATGATGAAGGATACCCCATGAGTTGAGATTTTGCATGGTGCCCCAGATCGATGTCGATTGAGTCATTTTTTGTATTCTTCCATTTTCTTACTATTGCACCAAGAGATGTCTCCTTCTCACCGACCATCCTTATTTATGGTTTTGTAGCCCATTCCAGCTTTGTGCAGGTCTATGATCTTGTCCCTGACATCCTTATAAAGCTCTTTGGTCTTGCCCATGTTGTAGAGGTTAGAGTCTGACTGAATAATTGAGTCTGTGAACAGGAGACTTTTATAAAAGTGACTATGTAAGACAGCTGTCTTTAGTGCAGGTAACGAGTTGATTAGGAGCTGGTCTGTAGGAGCCGGGACTCTTAATGGTTGGTGGGGGATCAGATACTTATTTCTCACTGCAAAATGCAAATAAATTTATATAATTTATACGATAATAATAATAAAATTTATTTCTATAGTGCCGACATATTCCGCAGCACTTTACATTTCAGAGGGTGTGATTTTCTGGATTTTTTTTTGTTATTCTATCTCTCAATTGTAAAATAACCTACCCTTAAAATTATAGACTGTTTCATGTCTTTGTCAGTGGGCAAACGTACAAAATCAGTAAGGGATCAAACACTTATTTCCCCCACTATATCTATCTATTATGAGGGTTCTGGCTGTGAATTTACTGCACTTAGCTGATGAAATTTCCTTGTTCCTTTGAGATATGTACAAAAAAAACGGATGGCACACGCAAGGTCCGTCTGCCTTCTTTTTTTTTCTTGTACCCATTGACTTTTATTGTCGAGTCTCGTCTGATATACGCAGCCATTCGCAGAATGCTGCAATTTTTTTTCTCGTCCAGAATCCACTTGAGAAAAAAAATTGCAGATCAGCACTGACTCATTAAATAACATCGGCGCGGATCTTTACAGTGGTTTCCACAGAATTTCATTTTGTTCAATATTGAGGAGATTACCCATATGGTGTGCTGCAATGTGTGCTATATGTTTACAGACTTCCCAGAGGAAAATAAAAATTTTACATGTCAGAAAAACAAATTTGTGACATTGTTAGAGGAAAAGGTGCATAGTCTTCAGGAGAGAATAGCTACACTGAAGCTCATCAAAGAAGATGAGGATTTCCTTGACAGAGCAGAATAATCTCTTCAGAATGTTCCAAGAGAAGAACTTCTCAGTGTTCAAGCAGAAGAAGAACATTGGAAGCATGTGACCCAAAAAAGCAGTAGGATGAGGAGGCAGTCAGCACCCATACCGCTGTAGAACCAATACCAGGTTCTCATGCAACACAACTATGAAGATGTACATCAAAAAAGTGCTTTGCCCACACAGAACACCCCAGTAAGAAATCAGAAGTCTCTGGAAGGGAGAAAAAGAAGCATTGTGGTGAAGAAGAAAATAGGAGTGATGGTTGTGGTGGATTCCCTACTCAGAGGAACAGAAGCCGCTTTCTGCCGACCAGATATTATGTCACGAGAAGTGTGCTGTCTTCCAGGTGCCCAAATCAAAGATGTGTCTGATAGGGTATCAAGACTCTTCGGTGCTAAAGAGGAATTTCCATGTTTATTAATACAGGTAGGTACAAGTAACAAAGCAAGAAAGGACCTGGAAACTATAGCCAGAGACTTTGAAGACCTAGGCCTGCAAGTGAAGGAACTGGGAGAGCAGGTCGTCTTCTCATCCATCCTCCCAGTGGATGGACATGGACCAAGGATATTGAACAGGACTGTACAGGTGAACAACTGGCTACATCGATAGTGCCGTGAGCAATGTTTTGGGTTTCTTGATCATGGAGTGCATCATCTGTATGATGGACTCCTTGCTAGAGATGGGTTGCATCTTACGAAAACAGGAAAACACGTATGTGGTAGACGCCTTGCTACATTCATCAGGAGAGGTTTAAATTTGAGCAATTTGGGATGGGAAATATACGGCCAGGAACAAACATGTAGCTAATGAATTATTTTGAGAACCCTGCTAAGAGAAGTGGAAAGGAAGAACAAAAACAACAAACTCTGAATGAAAATAGAGGAGCAAGAGAAGCCAAATACAAACTAAAATGTGTCTATACAAATGCACAGAGCATGGGAAACAAGCAAGGAGAATTGGAGCTACTAACACAGGAAGAGAGATATGATGTCATAGGCATCACTGAAACTTGGTGGGATGATACATATACGTGGAATACAAACCTTGAAGGCTACAACTTATTTATTAGAAACAGGATTAATAAGAAGGGAGGAGGTGTTGCATTGTATGTTAGGAAAGCGTATATCTACACGAGATCCAAGCTTAAGAGACTGGTAGCACTGTAGAAACTGTTTGGATAAGAATTCAAGGAGAGAAGAACAGAAAGGACACTATTGTAGATGTTAACTATAGGCCACCTGGTTAGGCTGAAGATATGGATGAACTCTTTTTATATCAGATGTCTCTGTTTTCAAAAAAGTACGACATATTGATCATGAGAGATAACTATCCAGATATTTGTTGGGTATCTGTCTCAGGCAAAAGTACTGGGTCCAGAAAATTCTTATATTCTCTTGCTGACAACTTTATCTTTCAAAAGGTAGAGATAACAAGAGGATCTGCAATCTTAGACCTAATTCTTACCAACAGGGAGGAAATGGTTGAGGAAGTAAAGCTGGCTGGGATTTTAGGAGGCAGGGATCATGCTGTCCTTGAAGTTTGGATTACAAGAGGAAGAAGACCAGCGAGGACTTAAACTTTAAGGTTGTACTTCAGAAAGGCAGATTTTAATGGACACAGAAAGAGGCTAGTAAAGGTCCAATGGATGGATGTTCTAAAAGACAGAAATGTCCAAGAAGGATGGGAAATTTTGCTAAATGAAATTCTCACCGCACAATCTGTAACAATCCTGAAAAGAGAAAGAATTGGAACCATTTAAAGAGACTAGGATGGATGAACACAGAACTTAATCACTTGAAAAGAAGGAAAAAAGAAATGTATCTCAAATGGAAGGGGGAGGCTTATCTAAATTAAAATATAATACTGTTTGCAGGGAATGCAGGGCAAGAGTTAAAAGGGCTAAAGCCAGTAATGAAGTGACGCTTGCAAGGGAGACTGTTATGAATGAGTCACCGTAGGAGGCAAAAATAGAAATGCTAGCTAAGTCCAGAAAACCAGAGAAGTTGGCAGCTATCGGATTGCAGACCCCTGAACCTATCAACACAACTAGCAGTAGCCGTGGGGGGTTCCTACTATGCCCTAGACCCCTCGATCACAGCCGGAGGACTATATAGCCTAAAGACAGAAAGGGAAATCTAAACTGCCCCAGAGCAGACCCCAAAGCAAAAGGCAGCCCCCAACATATAATGACGGTGAAGCAAGAAGAAAGAACACTAACACAGACAGAAAGATAGACTGAGCAAAGACGGGGCCCAAGCTAACTAGATAGGAAAGGACAGGAAGGCTGCTGTCTGCAATCCGTGGAAAACCCTATGAAAATAAGAGCCAACAATCTGACAGTGAAAAAGGCCCTGAAGACGCTAGGCTTCAAAAAGCTATGTCAGTACTCAGGAATATTCTGAAGACAGAGCAACCGGCAAAAGGAGATTCAGCTCACCCCAGCAGGGAATGGCAGAATCCAGAAAAGCAAGGCAAACAAAAACAAAACACAAATGCTAACAGGCAAAGCAGAAAACTTAGCTTTAGAGGAGCAGGAATCAGACTGGTCTCCTAGAAGTCCACAGAGAAATCACCCGCAGGGCAGAAGGGCGTCGGCAGCCTTATATCCAGTCCGTGACTCCACTCAGCCAGTCATCATCATCAGGCTCAGGTGCCTGATAATCAGACTCATTACCTTCCTTTACCAGAATAGGGAGTTCACCAGACCTCAGTGACGAAGGGGAAAATGAACTCACAACAGGAGACCAAAAGTAGCAAAAAAGGATTTGAAGGTTGTGTCAGAATCAAGAGAAAAGTCAAAGATGCTATAGGATTTTTGCAGGATGATAATGATGAAGTGGTCAAAAATGATGTTGAGAAGGCCGAACTTTTAAATTCCTATTTTGCGTCTGCAAAACGCAATATCAACTAATCTTCACGGTGTCATTGAAGGAATAAAAGAATTCACACTAATCATAAACTGTGAGATTGTCAGGGAACACTTAGCTAATTTAAATGAATTTAAATCTCCTGGTCCAGATGAATTACATCCTAGGGTACTGAAAGAGTTAGCAGAGGAAATTGCAGACCCACTAGCCAGAATGTTTGAAAAATCCTGTAAAACAGGAGACGTCCCAGAAGATTGGAGAAAGGCAATTGTTGTCCCTATCTTCAAAAAAGGAAAGAAGACAGAGCCAGGAAATTACATGCCAGTGAGCCTTACTTCTATACCAGAAAAGATCTTTGAACAAATTATTAAACAGCATGTATGTAAGTACTTGGATACGAATACAGTAATTAATCAGAGCCAGCATGGGTTTGTAGCAAACAAGTCATGCCAGGCTAATCTAATTTCCTTCTATGATGGAATCATTGACTGGGTGGATCAGGGGAATGCGGCAGATATAGTATATCTCGACTTCAGCAAAGCATTTGATAAAGTATCTCATACTATCTTTATTGAAAAAAATGACCAAGTATGGGATTGACCATTCTATGGTAAGGTGGATTCATAACTGTGGCTCAGTGATTGTATTCAAAGAGTGGTAATAAATAATTGCACATCCGATTGGATAAGTGTTTCAAGTGGGGTACCACGAGTCTGTCCTGGCTCCATTGTTGAACATTTTTAGAAATGATCTAGATAAGGGAGCCAATGGTAAAGTAATCAAATTTGCAGACAATGCAAAGCTAGGAGGGATAGCTAATACTAGAGAAGACAGATAAAGGTTTCAGAAGGATCTAGATAAGCTGGAACAATGGGCAGTGACTAACAGAATGGTATTTAACAGGGAGAAATGGAAGATTCTACATCTGGGCAAGAAAAACAAAAATTACATCTATAGAATGGGAGGAATAGAACTAAGCAACAGCAGGTGTGAAAAAGACGGGCATACAAATAGATCACAGACTGCAAATGAGTCAACAGTGTGATGCAGCAGCAAAAAAGGCAAAAATAGTTCTAGGATGTATTGAGAATCATAGAGTCTAGATCACGTGAAGTAATTCTCCTCCTCTACTCCTCCTTGGTCAGGCCTCATCTGGTATACTGTGTCCAGTTCTGGGCACTACATTTTAAAAAAGACATAGAAAAACTGCAGGAAGTTCAGAGAATAGCTATCAGGATGGTGAGCGGACTGCAAAGTATGTCCTACGAGGAACGGTTAAAGGATCTGAGAATGTTTAGCTTGCAAAAAAGAAGGCTAAGAGATGTAATAGCTGTCTACAAATATCTGAATGAATGTCACAGTCTAGAGGTATCATCCCTATTCTCATTTGCACATGGAAACACGAGAAGCATTGGAATGAAACTGAAAGAGAGAAGATACAGATTAGATATTATAAAAACTTTTTGACAGTAAGGATGATCAGTGAGTGGAACAGACTGCCACGAGAGGTGGTGGTGAGTTCTCCTTCAATATAAGTCTTCAAACAGAGGCTGGACAGACATCTGTCTGAGATGGTTTAGTGAATCCTGCATTGAGCAGGGGGTTGGACACGATGACCCTTGAGGGCCCTTCCAACTCTAACATTCTATGATTCTGATTGGTACAAATGCAATGATATTTTTATCGGATTGCACATGTCCGATTTATACACTGATGTACGCAATCTTGCTTCATCAGCGCGCTGCACATGCCCAGAGAGGCTGTGGTAGTACAGCTGGGAATTTTATCGGTCCAAGAATTGGGGCCGCAAACTGTTTGCCTTGCTCCGGGTGGCAATCTACGCTACACCAGTGATAAGGTACACAGGTGAAATAGAGATATGACTTTTTAGATTGAACTCAGGTGCGACAGGAGGAAGACAGGATGCATGTTCCTTTCAAAGTCCATATGGGTTTATTTGCTTCATAAACCCGGAAACACCAACAAAAAGGAAAACAGCCTTCAGAGCAGCCACAAATAAACAATCTGTGTCCATAGCACAGACCTCTAGCTCTTCCGAGAGCTATGTGGGAGTTCCTGCTCTCCAAGACACCAGGCATCGCTAACTCACATGGCCAGGTCACATGACCTAGACGTCACACAGATCCTGGCAGGATTCTGCTCCCTCAGTCCTGGGGTAAGGTTCAGCACTCAGACTCAGTCTGGAGCCACATACACAGGAAGACTTCTCCCTCTCTGCACACAGACCATGCGTCAAACAACAGCCTCCATTGCATAAGCTGTAACCACACCCACAGAGGAGGTATATGAGTAGCCAGACCCGCCCACCATAACTACCCGCAACCCGGACCCATGTGCATTAAACTACATCTAAGGGTTCACATGCACTAAAGCAAAATACGTTGGGTTACATCGCAGGGAGAACCCATCTCTGCGACACATACCTCTCATCGATTACATGGCCATTAGCCTCCTAACAAGATAGGAAATCTGCATATATAATGCATTATATATATACAGTTGAAACAAGAAGTTTTCATACACTATATAAAAAGACACTATACATATTTTTCTCAATATCTGACATGAAATCAAAATAAACCTTTCCCGTTTTAGGTCAATTAGGATTACCATAATTATTAATATTTCCCAAATGCCAGAAAATGAGCAAGAGAGAGAATGTTTTAAGGCATTTTTATTACTTACTGCAAAGTCAAAAGTTTACATACATTTCATTAGTATTTGGTAACATTGCCCTTAAACTGAATGACTTGGGTCAAACGTTTGGAATATCCTTCCACAGGCTTCTCACAATAGTTGGTCGGAATTTGGGCCCATTCACCCTGACAAAACTGGTGTAACTGATCCAGGTTTGTAGGTCACCTTCCTCGCTTTGCCCATAAATTTTCAGTAGGATTGAGATCAGGGCTTTGTGATGGCCACTCCAAAACATTGACTTTGTTATCCTTAAGCCACTTTGTAACTATTTTGGCAGTATGCTTCGGGTCATTGTCCATTTGAAAGACTCATTTCTGCTCAAGCTTTAACTTCCTGGCTGATGTCTTCAGATGTTGCTTCAGTATTGCCACATAATCTCTTATTCTCATGATGCCATCTATGTTGTCAAGTGCATCAGTCTCTCCTTCAGCAACACAACCCCATAACATGATGCTGCCACCCCGTGTTTCAAAGTTGATATGGTGTTCTTAGGCTTCCAAGCTTCTCCCTTTTTCCTCCAAACGTAACGATGGTCATTATGCCCAAAAAGTTAAATTTTTGTTTCATCAGACCACAGGACATGTCTCCAAAAATTAAGGTCTTTATTCCTGTGTGCATTTGTAAACATTAATCTAGCTTTTTTATGTTTCTTTTGGAATAATGGCTTCTTCCTGGCAGAGTGCCTTAGCAGCCGATGTTGATAAAGTACTCGTTTCACTGTGGATATTGACACAGTCTTACCAGCTTCTGCCATCATCTTCATAAGATCTTTTGCTTTGTTCCTTGGGTTGATATGCATATGTCAGACCAAAGCACATTCATCTCTGGGACATAGAACCCGTCTCCTTCCTGAGCGGTATGATGGCTGGACATTCCCATCTTGTTTGCATTTGCGTATAATTGTTTGTACTGATGAACGAGGCACCTTCAGGTGTCTTGGAATTGTACCCAAGGATGAGCCATACTTTTGCAAGTCCACAATTCTCTTCCTAATATCTTGGCTGATTTCTTTAAACTTTCCCATGATGCTACATAAAGAAGCAGTATGTTGTCAAAACATTTCCAAACACATGACATCATCATATGGGCAGTCCAGAATTGTTTAAAGGCATAGTCATCTTAGTGTATGTAAACTTTTGACTTTGCTGTAATTAATAAAAATGCCTTAAAATATTATCTCACATTATCCTGGCATTTGGCAAATATTAATAATTATGGTAATCCTAATTGACCTAAATCGGGAAAGGTTAATTCTGATTTCATGTAAGATATTAAGAAAAACAAGCATATGTGTCATCTCATATAGTTTATGTAAACTTCTGGTTTCCACTGTATTGCATTCGTGTATGAATATTATTGAGTAAAATCATGACAGTCTCTGAAAATGGAACTGTCACATGATTTGACAATACAAACTGCAAACCTTACTAAATCGAGCTCTTAGCATAATGATGCTGTGTTTACTTTGATAATCCATGAGAGAATGGCTGTATATTCAAGTTTAATTAAATGTATTTTCATCAAGCTTCATTGACAGGTCCACCTACTCCTGCTGCTAAAATCTCACACAGCTCAGTATAAGCTTCAGCTATCGGTCAGACTGGGTGGGTGAAGAATGAATACACTATTTCACTTTCATTCTATAGCTGGATTTTTAACTGGATTTTTAAAATGCTCATTTTAATATCAGAAATATAGAGCAATTTTGACACAGATTTTTAAAGTAAATACACCACCCTCATAAGGTCTTAGATCAGTGTAATAATGTATGTACACTTCTCAATGTTGAAATCACGAATCCAAGAAGGAAAATCATGGAGTTACAGAAATCACAAGAGCAGTAGACATGTTAAGGATATACATTTAAGAAATGTGAAGAATATTGGAGATATAATTCCATGTCAATCATTTGTATCCTATTTGGCATGGGATTATAAAAACCCCTTCAGTGTGACGGGGGGGGGAGCAGTGAAGAGCAGCTGCTGTCACACAGCATTACAAGTGTTATAAAGACAATTAAACTGCACTGGGCATCTTATGTTTCTAGTTTATGAGGGCAGGGACAATACAAAAATGTTTTATCTCCCTGGAGTACCCCTTTAAAGCTTATCTACAATCACAAAACAAGTGTCAGGATCCCAGATCAGGTTTTGACCTGTACATCAGGGGTTAATGTCTTGAGCTCAGTGCAGGCTTGACCTGCACGCCTGGGGTTAATTATTGTAGCCTCTCTTTGGCTCAAGGAGAGCTTCTTATAGCCCTGGGAGTTATACTTTTGCCTTTGGCCGAGTGTGGTGACCCCTGTGTGCCTGTGCCTTCTGATTGTCTTCTAGCTTGCTTATATGGTTCTGACCCGGTTCTGTCCCCTGTTGTGAGTTTGTCTCTTAATTCTGTACTGCTTATCTGCTTCTCTGGTTTCTGACTCATTGCTTACGTTCTGACTACGCTCTGCTTGTCCCTCTGGTACCGCGCTGCCCTCTCTGTGTATGACCCTCGTTTGTCTGATTTGAGGATCCCTGTAGTAGAATCCTGCATTTATCTCCAGCAACAGGACGCTAAGCCCCGTCACCCTGCAGTCACATGATCGTAGGTCCTTCACTGCTTTCTACCTTCAGTGACACAGGTCCTGTGAGCCTGGAGCACACATCGTTACCACTGCTGCCCCGCTCCACAGGTATCTTTGGGCACAGGTTTATACTCAGGACATGCGCACTGGCTCAGTGAGGAAGTGCAGTGCGGTGTTCCTAACAACAAGCTTTTAAAATAAGACTATATTTCAGTATCTGGTTGTATTTAGTAAAGAATCTAATGAATAATTCTAATTCAAGAGAACTTGTCAGATAGCTTGAGAAAGCTAGCGCGAAACGCGCGTCGGGGTTTCCTGCCCGTACCCTAAGGTAAACATGCTTTAGCAGCAGTTTTTCATCATTGCTTGGATACATGCTGGGTTTATTCTTTATTGTCACTAGCGCATATTTATTCTATATTGCCCAGTACCTCCAATTTGGCTTGTCTATTGCACTCTTGTAAGCATGTAACAACCGCACTATTATATTTAGCACTTTTTGTACCATTGCGTTTTCACTAGTAATTAGGCCTGCACATTTTTGTGGCTTTACTGCTTGCAAAGGAATTACAAGAGTATTTTAAGCATTATATATACATGTGGCATTGCTGTTTGCCCAAGGTGCGGTTTTTTGTGTGTCACGTCCCCCTTTTATAACAATAGGGATTTTTCTGTGTATTTTTTCTGTGATATTTCATTATGTCATAATAAAGTTTGGAATTTTTAGGCATTGCTTCCTTTTCGTGTTGGATGTTCTTTAGATAATATATTAGCAAATGGTCTAGGTAGAATACACAAAAGAGATGCTGACAATGTGTTATGGTTGCATGGCCATCCTAACTATTTGCACTGTATATCTGCATGATTGTAACCTGTACTGAAATGTAATCACGTCCCTTTTGGAGGCCTCTCAGATTTATGAAGAGGATCAAAAATCCAACTGTTAAGGTACTGTCACACTTAGCGATGCACCAGCAATCCCGACCAGCGATATGACGCGGTCAGGATTGCTGGTGCATCGCTAAGTGGTCGCTAGTGAGCTGCCACACAGGAAGATGTCACCAGCGACATCGCAGGGGTCAGGGGTCGCTACTTACCTGGTCAGATGAGGCGATCCTGATGTCCTCCTGCCCGCGTCCACACGTCGCTAGTCGGTGCAAGCAAAAAGCCCAGCAGGAAGCTGACGACGAGAAACGGTCCAGGATGTTCTCGCGCGATCAGCGATAACCAACAGGGGAGCGGTCGGAGGTAAGTATCAGACATAGCGATATCGCTGCTACGTCACAAAAACCAGTGACGTTATAGCGATATTGCTAGCAATATCGCTTAGTGTGACAGAGCCTTTATTGCATGGACTTACAGTATGTGTGCCAAGGTTAAACTCTCAGATTGGGCCATATATAAACAGATTATCTGTGTCTCATTCGGCTCAGTTAATCAGATTGATGGCCCAGACAAGATAACATTTGGAGATTAAGCAAATTTGTCTGTTTTTTTTCATAGAGTTTTCTTTTTATTCTCTTAGCCCTGTGTGTAGTTATTACGCTGACACTAGGCATTTTGCTGTTTGTGAAGGCCTTTCCAGAGTCAGATTCTTTTTCACTTTCCACAGGTCACGTTTTTGCCCTGACCGATTGTGTATCTGCCTTTGTCCTAGAGATTAGTTTATTAGCGTAATTGTCTGACCCAAAATGCCAGTGCGCGTCTGGCTGGATTGTTTCCTATTCAGTGTACAGGAAATTGGGTTCACAGTAAGTGGACTGCAGTACTTTGTGTGTAATGACATCTGCTGCTGCAGATTTTATTTGTGTGTACAACAATTTTTTCTTAGAGGACCTTTAAATCTGTTTTTCCTATTATTATTTATTGTTAAGTAATGTACAGGTCCCATAAATGATGCACAATGGTCTTTGTTTATTTTTAGATTACTCTGGGGAAGAATTTAGAGCCCCGAAATTTTTTACTTTTAAGGTCCTTTTGCAGATATGTGTTCTATCCATGTTTTTCACAGATACACCACGTACCTAGTAAAGTATATTGGGCTGTTCACATATGTATTTTTTTTCACATGCTAATGTGTCTATACAAAACTCACGGAGGCATGTCCGATTTTTCTTGGCTCACAGATGAAAAGTGGCGCTACAGGTCTGAGAAAAACACTGATGTGACATTGTCCGGTCAGTGATTAACATATCATGTGATTAAACACAAGGGTGTCTCATTTAGAACATAGAATTTCATTCAAAGGTCATCGCGCGATATTTGATACTATAACATGAATACGGGCACTAAAAAAACCCAACCAGAGTATATTTAAGCCTAAATCTTTATTAACTTAGAATTTAATAATGCCAAATTTGCTGCTAGAAAATGCAGGAATAACACTCAGTATTTCATTATTAACCGTAATTACCACTTTAAAAGTATATAGTAGTGGTTATAACAATTGATATCTAATTGTATCAATGATTACATGTATAAAAACTTCATATATTTAAAAAACACTTATTCATATAGTGTACATGAGGAATTACCAATTATAAAGTGGCAAGTGCAATCAATCATAGCATTAGGTATAACAACGACCAAATGATATAATAAGCAGTTAATATCCTGATATGTAGCAGATATACAGTCATGGCCAAAAGTATTGACACCCCTGCAATTCTGTCAGATAATACTCAGTTTCTTCCTGAAAATGATTGCAAACACAAATTCTTTGGTATTATTATCTTCATTTAATTTGTCTTAAATGAAAAAACACAAAAAGAATTGTCCTAAAGCCAAATTGGATATAATTCCACACCAAACATAACAAAGAGGGTGGACAAAAGTATTGGCACTGTTTGAAAAATCATGTGATGCTTCTCTAATTTATGTAATTAACAGCACCTGTAACTTACCTGTGGCACCTAACAGGTGTTGGCAATAACTAAATCACACTTGCAGCCAGTTAACATGGATTAAAGTTGACTCAACCTCTGTCCTGTGTCCTTGTGTGTACCACATTGAGCATGGAGAAAAGAAAGAAGACCAAAGAACTGTCTGAGGACTTGAGAAACCAAATTGTGAGGAAGCATGAGCAATTTCAAGGCTACAAGTCCATCTCCAAAGACCTGAATGTTCCTGTGTCTACCGTGCACAGTGTCATCAAGAAGTTTAAAGCCCATGGCACTGTGGATAACCTCCCTAGATGTGGCCGGAAAAGAAAAATTGACAAGAGATTTCAACGCAAGATTGTGCGGATGTTGGATAAAGAACCTCCACTAACATCCAAACAAGTTCAAGCTGCCCTGCAGTCCGAGGGTACAACGGTGTCAACCCGTACAATCCGTCGGCGTCTGAATGAAAAGGGACTGTATGGTAGGAGACCCAGGAAGACTCCACTTCTTACCCCGAGACATAAAAAAGACAGGCTGGAGTTTGCCAAAACTTACCTGAAAAAGCCTAAAACATTTTGGAAGAATGTTCTCTGGTCAGATGAGACAAAAGTAGAGCTTTTAGGGCAAAAGCATCAACATAGAGTTTACAGGAGAAAAAAGAGGCATTCAAAGAAAAGTACACGGTCCCTACAGTCAAACATTGTGGAGGTTCCCTGATGTTTTGGGGTTGCTTTGCTGCCTCTGGCACTGGACTGCTTGACCATGTGCATGGCATTATGAAGTCTGAAGACTACCAACAAATTTTGCAGCATAATGTAGGGCCCAGTGTGAGAAAGCTGGGTCTCCCTCAGAGGTCATGGGTCTTCCAGCAGGACAATGACCCAAAACACACTTCAAAAAGCACTAGAAAATGGTTTGAGAGAAAGCACTTGAGACATCTAAGGTGGCCAGCAATGAGTCCAGACCTGAATCCCATAGAACACCTGTGGAGAGATCTAAAAATGGCAGTTTGGAGAAGGCACCCTTCAAATATCAGGGACCTGGAGCAGTTTGCCAAAGAAGAATGGTCTAAAATTCCAGCAGAGCATTGTAAGAAACTCATTGATGGTTACCGGAAGCGGTTGGTCGCAGTTATTTTGGCTAAAGGTTGTGCAACCAAGTATTAGGCTGAGGGTGCCAATACTTTTGTCCGGCCCATTTTTGGAGTTTTGTGTGAAATGATCAATGTTTTGCTTTTTGCTTCATTCTCTTTTGTGTTTTTTCATTTAAGACAAATTAAATGAAGATAATAATACCAAAGGATTTGTGTTTGCAATCATTTTCAGGAAGAAACTGAATATTATCTGACAGAATTGCAGGGGTGTCAATACTTTTGGCCATGACTGTATATGATTTAACTCTGGTTTCAGAGCTGTAATAGAATATAAAGAGGGATCTGTTACAACTGATTAGAAATTGGCAAGTGCAATCAATCTAAATAATAAGTGTAAGAGTAATCAAACATTGTAATGCATGACTAATTACGGTAATACCCTTGTATGTAGTAAGTGTATATATATATATATATATATATATATATATACACTCACTGGCCACTTTATTAGGTACACCATGCTAGTAACGGGTTGGACCCCCTTTTGCCTTCAGAACTGCCTCAATTCTTCGTGGCAGAGATTCAACAAGGTGCTGGAAGCATTCCTCAGAGATTTTGGACCATATTGACATGATGGCATCACACAGTTGGCGCAGATTTGTCGGCTGCACATCCCTGATGCGAATCTCCCGTTCCACCACATCCCAAAGATGCTCTATTGGATTGAGATCTGGTGACTGAGGAGGCCATTTGAGTACAGTGAACTCATTGTCATGTTCAAGAAACCAATCTGAGATGATTCGAGCTTTATGACATGGCGCATTATCCTGCTGAAAGTAGCCATCAGATGCCTGTTCTTAGCTGAGAGGAGTGGTACCCAGTGTGGTCTTCTGCTGCTGTAGCCCATCTGCCTCAAAGTTCGACGCACTGTGCGTTCAGAGATGCTCTTCTGCCTACCTTGGTTGTAACGGGTGGCAATTTGAGTCACTGTTGCCTTTCTATCAGCTCGAACCAGTATGCCCATTCTCCTCTGACCTCTGGCATCAACAAGGCATTTCCGGCCACAGAACTGCCGCTCACTGGATTTTTTTTCTTTTTCGGACCATTCTCTGTAAACCCTAGAGATGGTTGTGCGTGAAAATCCCAGTAGATCAGCAGTTTCTGAAATACTCAGACCAGCCCTTCTGGCACCAACAATCTTGCCACGTTCAAAGGCACTCAAATCACCTTTCTTCCCCATACTGATGCTCGGTTTGAACTGCAGGAGATTGTCTTGACCATGTCTACATGCCTAAATGCACTGAGTTGCCGCCATGTGATTGGCTGATTAGAAATTAAGTCTTAACACACAGTTGGACAGGTGTACCTAATAAAGTGGCCAGTGAGTGTATATGTGTAACGCTAGGTTATAGGACCATAATAGAGTATAAAGTGGCAAATGCCATTAATCTGACTGCATATATTATAAATGGAGAATCATAACAAAATGTAAGCCTGTTATGCAGTGCATCATGGTAGATGATAGATGTTGCTGAGCAAAACAAAATTCAGAGTAACTAATTGCATTTACATGTATACTGCTCAAAAAAACAAAGGGAACACAAACAGCCTGTTGCAAATGGAATAGTATTCCCTTTATTTTTTTGGTGATTGAGGTGAAGTCACCACCACCCCAACTCGCGTTTTGCCCTTTCTTCATCAGCGGGCGTCAATTTTTACATTCATATTCTACAGCCCATACATGGACTTTAATACCTAGGTTATTTGTATGTCTCCTGACATAAACTTGGCATATAGGAGCCTTTTAGATTGGTCAGGAGACCCATATGGATTGGGTATTGATGTCTGAGTACAGACTGTGAAAAGCAAATTTAATATTTCCCTAATCAAAACCTCTATTTTCTCATTGTTTTTATTTTCAATAATGCTATGTTCTTTCTCCATTAATAGTGGGAGTTGACCGTCTTTCATTGGTTTTACTGTAGATTTCAAATAATCTGTTCCCTTTCTCCTGTTTTTTCCACCACAATTAGGAAGGGATCCCAACATTAAAATATTTATTTGGGATTCTTTTGTTTCCTCTTTAAAGGGAATCTGTCACCCCTTTTTTCGAATATGAGCTGCCGGCACAGACATTCTGTAATGCTGAAGATAAGCCCACAATGTAACCTGAAAGAGAAGAAAAAGGAGTTATATTCTATTCACCCGGGGGGGGTGGTCCGGTCTTGGTCCGACGGGTGTTGCGGTCCGGCGCCTCCCATCTTCATACGATACCATCCACTTCTTTCCTTCCTGTCGTGGCTCCGGCGCAGGCGCACTGCTCTGCCCTGTTGAGGGCAGAGTAGAATACTGCAGTGCGCAGGCGCCGGACCTCTCCCGGTGCCTGTGCACTGCAGGACTCTGCTCTGCCCTCAACAGGTCAGAGCAGTGCGCCTGGGCAGGAGCCACGACAGGAAGGAAAGAAGAGGACGGCATCATATGAAGATGGGAGACGCCGGACCGGACGGCGACACCCATCGAAGGCACCGGATGCCGGGGTGAGTATATTCTAACTCTTTTTTCATATCTTTCAGGTTACATCGTGGGCTTATCTACAGCATTACAGAATGTGTCTGTGCCGGCAGCTCATATTCGAAAAAAGGGGTGACAGATTCCCTTTAAGGCTCCCTTTGTGATTTTGGTGATAGACAAAGAATGCATCATATAATTCTTATTCTAAATAAACACAGCATGAGTCTATACAATGACAAATCTGGTGAAAGATCCAAAGCCAATGTTTATATCGCAGTGAACACTTTCCTCCTTGGAAACTGGAGTCTATTAGGGCTTATTCACACACTGGGTTTTTGCCACCGAAACATTGCAGCATTTTACAGTACCAGCAGCGTAAATGAGATTTCTAAAATCTAAGGCACTTGTTGCTTGTTTTTTCCTTACAGATTAGAACTATCAAAGCATTTTTTCATATCTTCAGGATGTCAATTCTTTAAGCATTTTTTGCAGCGTTTTTCACCCATTCAAATGAATGGGGAAAAATTGTACTCAGAAACACACGTTTAAGGCTGGTTTCACATTTGCGTATGGAGGAGTTGCGTCGGGATGTGGACTTCCTCTGTGAAGCACTGCCCACGGCCGCACCTCCTCTGGTCAGCTCTGCCTCTGTCAGTATTCGGCCTGCGTACCCTATCTTTAGCATTGGGTACGCAGGCCGTGCGGATGTATGCGGATGCCTCCGCATGCGTCGTTTTGACGGTGCGGCGACCTGCCCCGAAAGCAACGTGTTGCGGAGGCATCCGTATACATCCGTACGGCCTGCGTACCCAATGCTAAAGATAGGGTATGCAGACCGCATGCCGACGGAGGCGGAGCTGACCGGAGGAGACGCGGCCGTGGGCGGAGCTTCATGGAGGAAGTTTGCATCCCGACGCAGCTCCTCCATACGCAAATGTAAAACCAGCCTTAGGCTATGTGCACTCGGTGCAGATTCTGTGCAGTTCTGCAGCAGATTTGGCCCTGCAGATCTGCAAGTGATGTACAGTACCATTTAAGGCTATGTAAAACAAAAAACCCTTTGCACATGCTGCAGATTTTTCTGCGCAGATTTGGTGCAGATTTAAAACTGCAGCATGTCACTTCTTTTGTGCATTTCTGCAGCAGTTTTTCATCTGCTCCATTATAGAAATCTGCAGGTGAAAACTGCAGGGGAAATCCACACAAAAACTGCACTAAATCTGCACTAAAACTGCAGGTAAAACGCATGTCATTTTACCTGCAGATTTTGCAAAATCTGCGCGGAAAATTCCACAGCAGAATCCACACCGTGTGCACATAGCCTTAGGCACCGTTTTTCCTGCCAACACTAGTAGTTGCAGCAGATTTTTATGTAGCAAAAACCAAACATGTGCACATAGCCTTTATGCAACTTGGGGAGTACATTCACACATACTGCAATTTAGACTGAAAAGTCAGGATTTTGCGGCAAAACCGGATTTTACCCTGTGTGTTGGAAAGGATCAAATCCGTACTGGAAAGCTGTAGAAACAATTAACTTGTAGGGCATTTTAATTCCATGCCAAAAGTTAATTCAACTGTGGATTTTTTTCTGCAGTGTGCAGATTGATTTGCTGAAATCTCAGCTACTATTATGCTACTGTAATGCTGCAGATATGTTGGACACAGACAGAAAATGAAAAAGTGAATCTGCTGTGTGGGAACACAGTGATTATATCTGTGAGCCCTCTAAGGGGAAATATCGATATTATCTAAAGTGTATTTGTTAAACAAGTCAAAATAATACGTTTGTAACCAGATATTTCTGACTAACGGCCCATTTACACTGCCTTAGGCCTGTTTCACACTTGCTTTTTTTTGCAGCGCGTTTTTCCCGCAAAAAAACGCATTGAAAAACGCATACAAAAGCATACAACTGCTGCGTTTTTTTCAAGCATTTTTATGAGCATGCATGAAAAAAACGCAGCGTTTTTATGCGTTTGTATGCGTTTTTAGTGCGTTTTTACCGCGTTTGCGTTTTTTTCCAACATTAGGTGGCCCCTCACACTAACCCAAACCATGACTTTACTAACCCTTACCCTGACCCTAACCCTAACCCTAACCCTGACCCTAACCCTTAACCAAACCATACTTAACCCTAACCCTGACCCTAACCCTGACCCTAACCCTAACCCTAACCCTTAACCAAACCATACTTAACCCTAACCCTGACCCTAACCCTGACCCTAACCCTAACCCTGACCCTAACCCTAACCCTGACCCTAACCCTAACCCTTAACCAAACCATACTTAACCCTAACCCTAACCCTGACCCTAACCCTAACCCTGACCCTAACCCTTAACCAAACCATACTTAACCCTAACCCTGACCCTAACCCTGACCCTAACCCTAACCCTTAACCAAACCATACTTAACCCTAACCCTGACCCTAACCCTGACCCTAACCCTAACCCTAACCCTGACCCTAACCCTTAACCAAACCATACTTAACCCTAACCCTAACCCTGACCCTAACCCTTAACCAAACCATACTTAACCCTAACCCTGACCCTAACCCTAACCCTTAACCAAACCATACTTAACCCTAACCCTGACCCTAACCCTGACCCTAACCCTAACCCTAACCCTGACCCTAACCCTTAACCAAACCATACTTAACCCTGACCCTAACCCTAACCCTAACCCTGACCCTAACCCTTAACCAAACCATACTTAACCCTAACCCTGACCCTAACCCTAACCCTGACCCTAACCCTTAACCAAACCATACTTAACCCTAACCCTGACCCTAACCCTGACCCTAACCCTAACCCTAAACCCCCTTAACTAACCCTAACTCTAACCCAAACCCCTAAATTCCATGGTTAACAAAAAAAAAACGCATGTGCAAAAAAACGCATACATAAGCATGCCAATGCGCACATATGCGCACCCATAGACTTATATTGGGTGTCTTGCTGTAAAAAAACGCATTGTGCGCGCATGCGTTTTTTTGAGGCAAATCGGACGCACAAAAAATGCAACAAGTTGCATTTTGTGCGCCCGAGCGCATACCGCAAAAAAACGCATGCGCGGTAAAACGCGTACAAACGCATGTGTATGCGCACATAAGCGCATCCCATGCAAAGTATAGGAAAAAAAAACGCATGCGCTATTTAGCGCTAAATTACCGCGAAAAAAAACGCAAATGTGAAACCAGCCTTATCCAAGTCATTAAATGACCTATGATCGGCTATATACAAGCTGAACATCGGTCATTTAATGATCTGTATAGACCAACTATAAGACTGTGTTCCCACAATGAGATTTTAGTGCATTTTTGATTTTGCACAATTTCTGCACCTATTATGTAAATTAGGTAACTTTTTTCATTATATTTTTATGTATGTTTTTTAAGTTGTGTTTTTATAGCGTTTTTGACTCCGCGTTTTTCGTTACTGTTTGGTGTGTCATGCTTTAAATAAAGCTGCTTTGTTCTTGAGACTTCCTGTTTTTTTGCTTTAACAAAACTTTATTGACATGCTTAGGTGCAGATAACACGATTTTTTGATGCGTTTGTGCTGCGTATTTTCCTCATTTCATGTAAGTCTATGGAGAAAATCCGTACAGAAAACTCAACATATCCGCAAGAGAAATTAACATGTTGTAGATTTGAAGCACATACTGCAGGTGAGTTTACACAGTGTTAAAAGCAAGCAGAATGTGCTTGAGATTTTTACATATCTTTTCCACTTTGCTGGAACTGGAGGACGCTGCGTTTTTGATGCAGCAAAAACACGCAGCGTCAAGAACGCACCAAAAGCTCATTGTGAGAATGTAGGCTAACTCTATGTGCACAGAGTGTTTGTTGATCAATTGGTTCTGGAGACAGAATATCATCATTATCAGCAGCGCATCACCTGTGTTCGTCAGATGATGTACTGTCAAGAATTGATTTTTAACTTCTTAACGACCCCCGATACGCCTTTTAATGGTGGCAGTTAAGGGTACTTATGCCTCAGTGCCGCTTTTTAACGGCGCTGAGAAATAAGTGTATAGCGCCACCCAGAGTTAGAATTTCTCCAGAGTCTCGGCTACTGGGGGTAGCTGAGACCCCAAAGAACATGATTTGGGTCGGTTTTAACTGACCCCTGTGTTGCGATTGTCGTTTTGCCAAATTTCCTTTTTTTTCATAAATGAACACAAGTTATATCGAAGAAATTTGACCAATAACATGATGTCATGTCGGACACTGTTCACACCAGGGTGTCCGGCAGACAGCGGTAATACCCTGTTGGGTATTCTGTTCCAGTCGGGATAGGGTTAACCAGGTTGTCATGCTGGCTGAGGGCTGGGCCACGCCCTTGGTCTTTAAATAGTTCATCCTGACTATGGGCGTCGCCGACTATAGCTTTTGCCTAGTGCTAGCAATACCGGTCAGCAGTGGTGGTGTTGGAGCGTCTGATATCTGGTGTAGTATATCCCTCAGTGGTTCTTTCTCCAATCTGTTATATATATATTTGGTTGCCCTTGCACTTTATTGTATCCCTTTGTGTATTAACTGTGTGGTGTTTCTTTTACCCCTGTCCATACGTATTTGTGGGGTCTGGTGTCTGGTCCCCTCACTGGGTGGAGGGAGGTGGGTTCAGCTTAGGGCTGGACAGGAGACAGGGACAGGGTGGAGGCTCAGGCAGGCACACCTTCAGTGTAAACCCTGGGTAGAGGGACAGACAGGGTTCCCCTAGTCTTAGGGACATCGCAGGGGTCCCGGGGTTTTTGCCTAAAGTAACCTAGGCATACCATGACATTATAGTCGGCCCAAATAATAAAGTGAAGAAAAAAAAGAAAAAAAAAAAAAAAGTATAGATAGGGAATATAGGGGTTACTTACTATGGATCCTATACTTTCCCTAACCAAGCAGCTGGAGGCTCTATCCATACAGGTCACTGATCTCAGGGGGGCGGTCCAGCAACAAGGCCTGTCAGCTCCTGCAGTACCTGCTGAGGCTGCAGCCAGGGCAGCTGAGCCCAAGTTTCCCCTTCCTGAACGATTTGCTGGTGATCGTGGTAAGTTCACGGTGTTTCGTGAATCATGCAAATTGTATTTCCGTATGCGTCCACATTCCTCAGGTAATGAGGCTCAACGCGTGGTCTTGGTGATTTCTTTGCTGAGTGGTGATCCACAGGCTTGGGCCTTTTCACTCCCTTCAGACTCACCGGCATTTGAATCTGTAGATTTTTTTTTCTCTGCTCTGGGTTTGATCTATGACGATCCGGATAGATTAAACTTAGCAGAGTCTAAGATACGCTCACTGCTACAGGGTGATCGACCAGCTGAGGATTACTGCACGGAATTCCGGCGCTGGGCGGTGGACACGCAGTGGAATGACCCTGCGATTAGAAGTCAATTTTTGCATGGGGTTTCTGGAAGGGTTAAACAGACTCTCCTAATGTACGAAACTCCCGCCTCTCTGGAGGCTGCGATGGCACTTGTAGTACGCATAGACCGACGTCTCCGTCAGGGGGCGCTGGTTTCGTTGCCTCCGGGAGGTGGGGGAGTGGTCGGTGAGGTTGCCGTGGGTGAAGCCGTGGAACCCATGCAGATCGCTGGTATAGCACAGTCACCGAGTAACAAGCCTAAACGTCCTTGGCACAGAAGGCAGGGGCTCTGTTTTTTTTGTAGCAAAGGAGGACATTTTATTAACGCTTGCCCCCTGGTACCTAAGAAGGGCGCGCCGACGGAAAACTGATAGGCTCAGAGGGTTTGGAGGAGTCTAGTCTGAGCCTTTGTGTATCCTCCGTCATGGTTTCCCAGTGTATGCTCCCTGCTAGGGTGGTACTTGGGGGGCAAATGCTCTCTATTACAGTATTTATTGATAGTGGCTCAGCTGCCAATCTCATTGATGAGAGGTTCGCGCATACAGCGGGATTTCCGGTGGAGAAATTGCCGAACCCCATCCGGGTGGTTACCATCAATGCTTCCCCGTTGTCTCAAGGGGAGATCAGAGTGTGTGTTGGATATACAACTCCACATCGGAGTATTACACTCAGAGCGGGTAACTTGTAAGGTGCTTAGTAACTTACCGGCTCAGATGGTTCTGGGCTTTCCATGGTTGTCAATGCATAATCCTGTTATTGATTGGAAGACCCAGGACATAATTCAGTGGAGCAGGGAGTGTCAGGAGAGGTGCCTGGCTACATGTATTTCCGCTTTGACCCCCAGTATCCCGGAGCCGTTGCTGGATTATGCGGATGTATTTTCTGAGAAGGGTTGTTCGGAACTACCACCGCATCGCCCCTATGACTGTGCTATTAGGTTGAAACCAGGGGCCAAGTTACCTAAAGCTAGAATGTTTAATATCTCAGGTCCCGAGAGGCTAGCTCTCAAGGAATACATTGCGGATAGCCTGAGCAAGGGTCATATTAGACCTTCCTCTTCTCCTCTGGCTGCTGGCTTCTTCTTTGTTAAAAAGAAGGATGGCGGTTTACGCCCGTGTCTGGATTTCAGAGAACTCAACCAGATTACTGTCCGTGATCCTTACCCTATGCCACTTATACCCGATTTATTCAACCAAGTGGTTGGTGCCAGGTGGTTCTCCAAACTGGACCTCAGGGGGGCGTACAATCTTATAAGAGTCCGTCAGGGGGATGAGTGGAAGACAGCGTTCAATACCCCTGAGGGTCACTTTGAGAGTTTGGTAATGCCGTTTGGGTTGACTATGGCACCGGCGGTCTTTCAACACTTCATTAATGATGTCTTCTCTCAGTTGTTGGGGAGGTTCGTTATAATTTATCTTGACGACATCCTCATTTTCTCTCGCGACCATGATACACATATAGAGCATGTTAGACAGGTTCTGCAGTTGCTCAGAGAGAACAGGCTCTATGTCAAGCTTGAAAAATGTGTGTTTTTCGTACAGGAGCTACCGTTCTTGGGTTATATAATCTCCGCCTCAGGTTTTAAGATGGACACCGCAAAGGTGCAGGCGGTACTACATTGGGATCGGCCTGATAATCTTAAGGCGCTTCAGCGATTTCTTGGCTTCTCCAATTACTATAGGAAATTTATTAAGAACTTCTCTATGATTGCCAAACCACTGACTGACATGACTAAGAAGGGTACCGACTTTTCTGACTGGTCTGAGCCTGCGGTACAGGCGTTTGAATTCCTCAAGAATAGTTTTGCCTCAGCGCCCATTCTGGTGCAGCCCGATGTCTCCTTACCGTTTGTCGTGGAGGTGGATGCGTCGGAGGTTGGAGTGGGGGCTGTACTGTCTCAGGGCCCTTCTTGGGCCAAGTTGCATCCGTGTGCCTTCTTCTCCAAGAAGCTGTCGCCTGCGGAGCGTAATTATGATATTGGCAACAGGGAACTATTGGCCATCAAATTGGCATTTGAGGAGTGGCGACACTTCTTGGAGGGGGCTGTTCATCAGATTACTGTGATAACCGACCATAAGAATTTGCTTTATTTAGAATCTGCGAAGCGCCTGTCCTCCAGACAGGCTCGCTGGGCATTATTCTTCACCCGGTTCAACTTCATTGTTACCTATCGACCTGGGTCGAAGAATGTTAAGACAGACGCTTTATCCAGGTGTTTTCCTGGTGGAGAGTTAAGTGAAGAGCCGGTGCCTATTCTCCAAAAGGGTGTGGTGGTATCTGCCATCACGACAGAGATTGAGGCAGAGATTGCGGAGGCTCAGGAGGTGGTACCGCCGGGGTTGCCTGCTAATAAATCTTTTGTGCCGCTACATCTACGCTCTAGAGTGTTGGGCGAACATCACGACACGGTACTGGCAGGTCATCCAGGGGTTAAGAGCACTCTGGAACTGGTATCGCGTTGTTTTTGGTGGCCTAAAATCCGGCAGGATGTGGCCTCATATGTGGCTGCCTGTACCACGTGCGCACGGGCCAAGACTCCTCGTTCCCGTCCCGCTGGTAGCTTGCAGCCTCTCGGGGTGCCCAGTAAGCCATGGACTGAGATTTCCATGGATTTTATTACTGACTTGCCCGCCTCGGCAGGGAACTCGGTCATTTTGGTAATTGTTGATAGGTTCTCCAAAATGTCACATTTCGTTGCTTTACCGTCTTTGCCCAATGCTAAGACTCTTGCTCAGATATTTATTCGCGAGGTGGTCAGACTTCATGGTGTCCCGTCTGACATTGTGTCTGATCGAGGTACACAGTTTGTGGCAAAGTTTTGGAGAGCTTTTTGTTCTCGCCTTGGAATCAAATTATCTCATTCATCGGCTTTCCACCCTCAGTCGAATGGACAGACTGAGCGGATGAACCAAAACCTGGAGCAATACTTGCGCTGCTTTATTTCCGACAATCAGGAAGAGTGGTCAGCGTTTCTTCCTCTGGCAGAATTCGCAATAAACAACCATTGCCAGGAATCGTCTGGGGAATCTCCTTTTTTTTGTGTGTATGGTCAACATCCTCAATTTTGCACCTTGCGTCAGGGGTGCTCAGTTGGCGTCCCTGAGGAGGACCAGTTGGGAGCTCAATTGTCGTCTGTTTGGAGGAGAGTCAAGCAGCGCTTGTTGAAGGTGGGTTCCAGGTACAAACGGGTGGCTGACTGCAGACGTGTGCCAGGTCCGGACCTGTGTGTGGGTGATTGGGTGTGGTTATCTACTAGGAACATTAAGCTCAAGATATCGTCACTTAAGTTGGGTCCCAGGTTCATTGGCCCATTTAGAATCTCCGCAGTGATCAACCCCGTGGCATTTCGTTTGGAGTTGCCGGCTGTGTATAAGATTCATAATGTATTTCACAAAGCATTGCTAAAGAAGGTCGTGGGTTTGGTGGATGGTTCCCCCGGGCCACCACCTCCCGTCTTGGTGGATGGCACGTTGGAATTTGAGGTGTCCAAAGTGGTGGACTCTAGGGTTGTGCGTCGCACTCTACAGTACCTGGTCCACTGGCGTGGCTATGGTCCTGAGGAGAGGACATGGGTGCCGGCCTCTGACATTCATGCTGATCGACTGGTTACTATGTTCCATCGTCGCCATCCGGACAAGCCAGGTCCTCGACATGGTGAGGTTCCGGAGGTCCCTCGTAGAAGGCGGGGTACTGTCATGTCGGACACTGTTCACACCAGGGTGTCCGGCAGACAGCGGTAATACCCTGTTGGGTATTCTGTTCCAGTCGGGATAGGGTTAACCAGGTTGTCATGCTGGCTGAGGGCTGGGCCACGCCCTTGGTCTTTAAATAGTTCATCCTGACTATGGGCGTCGCCGACTATAGCTTTTGCCTAGTGCTAGCAATACCGGTCAGCAGTGGTGGTGTTGGAGCGTCTGATATCTGGTGTAGTATATCCCTCAGTGGTTCTTTCTCCAATCTGTTATATATATATTTGGTTGCCCTTGCACTTTATTGTATCCCTTTGTGTATTAACTGTGTGGTGTTTCTTTTACCCCTGTCCATACGTATTTGTGGGGTCTGGTGTCTGGTCCCCTCACTGGGTGGAGGGAGGTGGGTTCAGCTTAGGGCTGGACAGGAGACAGGGACAGGGTGGAGGCTCAGGCAGGCACACCTTCAGTGTAAACCCTGGGTAGAGGGACAGACAGGGTTCCCCTAGTCTGAGGGACATCGCAGGGGTCCTGGGGTTTTTGCCTAAAGTAACCTAGGCATACCATGACACATGAAGTATAATATGTCACGAAAAAAACAATCTCAGAATCAGTGGGATACATTGAAGCGTTCCAGAGCTATAACTTCATAAAGGGACAGTGGTCAGAATTGTAAAAATTGACTTGGCCATTAAGTACCAAATTTTCTCTTTCACTAAGGGGTTAATGCTAGCATAAGTGATACAACCAAACCATGAATAAACATTCTACTTGTTCATCCGGAAATTCATGGCATGTTTACTTAGGCTGATAATAACAAGACTCTTTCAAAGTTATCTGGTCATATAAGTGGGCCTTAAAGGCCCCGTCACACACAGCGAGATCACTGATTTCGGGCCGCAACAGCGATCTCGTCAGCTATATCGCTGTGTGTGACATGCATCAGCGAACAGGCCCCCCCGCCGGGTATCGCTGATCGTGCAGGAGTGTCTTGGGCCATTTTTTGATCGTTGGTCTCCCACTGGCCAGCGTGCATCGCTGCGTGTGGCAGCGGGAGACCAATGATCAGCGAGCTCCTAGCCCTGTAAGCAGATGCTGGGAGCTGTTATCCAAGGTAAATATCTGGTAACTAGGCACGCGCGTCACTTAGTTACCCGCTGTGTACCTTGGATACCTGCGTGCTCGAGCAGGGAGCTGGTATCCAAGGTACACAGCAGGTAACTAAGCGACGCGTGCGCTTAGTTACCCGATATTTACCTTGGATACCAGCTCCCAGCGCGAGCACGTAGGTATCCAAGGTCCACAGCGGGTAATTAAGTGACGCACGCACTTAGTTACCCGATATTTGCCCTGGTTACCAGCGTCCTTGCTGGTCCTAATCGCTGGTGAGTCTGCCTGTTTGGCAGCTCACCAGCGATCATGTAGCAAGACACCAGCGATCCTGACAAGGTCGTAGCGTTGTCGAGATCGCTGGTTCATCGTTTAGTGTGACGGCACCCTAAGACACGAAAGAATCTGAGCATAGTATGCTTAAATTTATTTATTGGCATCAGGTCAAGAAAAATGTCTGCTTCCATTGTCACTACATTACATATACTAAGAATAGAATGCCTGCCCCGAAATATTTGAATTTGTTTTTTCTTTTTATTAGCTGTCCCATCCTTTTAGAATTGATTGGTGGTCCCTTCAATCAAAAAGGGCAGCTGCATTCCTGTTCATAGGACTACACCTCAGTACCTCTTCAATCCTTTGAAATGTTATATTTACAGCTTATTTGCTTTGTTGTCTTCTAAAGGTGTGCCTACTCTTTTAACAACTTTCTCTTGCATGCTGTAGTCCTTTGTAGAAAATAGAAATAAACTTGTACTTGTTGTCTCTCCAACAGCACTGTAGCAGTGATGTCTTCTACTGGTCTCCTTGTGCTTATCTGACTTTGTTATACTATGTTCTGCAGCTTGTTCAGCTTATTATACTGTTAATGTGCAACACTGTGACAATTACATTGTAGCAAATAAGACATTATGACATTATGTAGAGAATAAGACATTTTGAGATCATTAAAACCGAAATACAGGCGCTTCTCACAAAATTAGAATATCGTCAAAAATGTATTTCAGTTCTTCAATACAAAAAGTGAAACTCATACATGAAATAGATCACTCTGTTTGTAATGATTCTATATAAAGTGTTTATTTCTGTTAATGTTGATGATTATGGCTTACAGCCAATGAAAACCCAAAAGTCATTATCTTAGTAAATTAGAACTAGCTTGGCCCGTGTGAAATTTTCGCACATTGGTCGTTGGGGGCGCATGCAATTTCAGAAAAAGCAAGCTTGTCAAATGTAAATTTATTTCATGAGCTGATGAACACAGACAGGTATTTATGTATGTAGATTGGTAATACCATAAATTGGTTTGATAAGTAGAGGCCAAAAAATGTTTTCCGGTTGAGGTGCCACCTGCAGGACATTGTGATCAAATCGTGGATGTGTGGTTTGTTTGGCTCTTTTCTTGCTGAAGGGGGCAAGTTTACCTTTCACATGGTGTATTATTTGTGTGTGTGGGTGCAGTATGAACGGGGATACAAAGGAATCACCGAAAAACAGTGTTTAGAAATAATAGAATAGATACTTTATAACACCAGCTTGAAAAATTATTTTAAAATCTGAAATGTTGGCCTACTGAAATGTATGTTTAGTAATTGCACTCAATACTTGATCGGGGCTCCTTTTACATCAATTATGGCATCAATGCGGCGTGACATGGAGGCGATCAGCCTGTGGCACTGCTGAGGTGTTATGGAAGCCTGCTTTGATAGCAGCCCTCAGCTCTTCTGCATTGTTGTGTCTGGTGTCCCATCTTCCTCTTGACAATACCCCATAGATTCTTGATGGGGTTAAAGTCAGGCGAGTTTGCTGGCCAATCCAGCACAGTGATGCTGTTGTTTTTAAACCAGGTATTGGTACTTTTGGCAGTGTGGACAGGTGCCAAGTCTTGCTGGAGAATGAAATTTCCATCATCAAAAAGCTTGTCGGCAGAGGGAAACATGAAGTGCTCTAAAATTTCCTGGTAGATGACTGCGCTGACTTTGATCTTGATAAAACACAGTGGACCTACACCAGCAGATGACATGGCTCCCTAAACCATCACTGATTGTGGAATCTTCACACTAGACCTCAAACAGCTTGGATTGTGTGCCTCTCCACTCTTCCTCCAGACTCTTTGGGCTTGATTTTCAAATGAAATGCAAAGTTTACTTTCATCTGAAAGCAACACCTTGGACCACTTGTCAACAGTCTAGTTCTTTTTCTCCTTGGCCCAGGTAAAACGCTTCTGGTGTTGTCTATTGGTCATGAGTGGCTTGACACAAGGAATGGAACACTTGTAGCCCATGTCTTGGATACATCTGTATGTGTCATGATCCAAGGTGGATCTGACAAGTAAATGGACAAAGTGAACTTTTTTCCTTTGGCTTGGTGCCAAAGTTGGTTGATTGCCCCCGGTGGCCATTAGAATTATTACACGTGGTGTCGTTCATTCTAAGTTGCCCCGGTGGTGGTGAGCGGTAGTGCACTTTAGTTTCTTTGGTTTAATGTGCACTTAATTATAAATCAGGTGTGAGGCTCTATAAAAGAGAGCCAGGTGTGTTCAATCACTGTTGGTGATATTGTGAGTTAGTCATTCTCAAGGAAGCCTGGGTGAAAGGAGGAGCTGAATGAGAGTCCTGGGCAGCCCAGCCAAAGGGGTTGAGTCAGCTATGGAGTCTGCATGGAGGGCTGGCATGGCGTGGTGGAGTCGCAGTTTATGGTGTCAGCAGGAGGTGCTTGCATGGCTTGGTGGATTGGCGACGATGGTGAGAGTTGCACTCAGCATGCTGGACTTTGTTGCTGAAAACTGGACTCAAGCATGCTGGACTTTTTGTCAGAAGCGGTACTCATCTTTGGGACTCTGTTTACTGGGCATCTGCAACTGGTGGTGGACTCTGCTCCAAGGCTGCACTATGGTGATGTTTTCGGTTATGGTGATGGATCCAGGTGGAGGAGAAGATGCACACAGGTGGTGGGCTCTGTTGCTAGGAGCGTACGCAACAGAGCAAAGCTAAGTGGTGTTCCCCCTGTATTGTCATCTTTCCTCATGTGTGTTTAGTGCAGTGGTGGGATTAGTTTCCGCACTGACCAATTCCCTAGGGAGGGTTTAGGTGCAGGGCGAGTCAGGGTTTTAAGGTACGCGTGCGTCGCCCGGTGCGGAACCGGCATAGGGAACGTTAGGAGTGCAGGGACTCTGGCTCAGGGGAGTGCTGGAGGTCTCCACGTCCCTATTCCCTATTGCAGGGCCCACCATTGTTATTGTTACCCAGGTTCCCCTTTATTATTTAAATTCGCCTTACTGGAGGCGGGGTTTCCAGACTATTGTATAAATACATGTAATACCTAAATTCGCCAGTTGGAGGCGGTGTATCCAGCTGCACGTCTTATTATTTAAATTCGCCCAACTGGACGCTGTGTATCCAGGGTCACGTGTGTCATATGGGTTCGCCTTGCGGTACTCGCTGCGTCCAGACACACGTGACCGTGACAGTATGTGGTGGCTCTTGTAGCAATGACTCCAGCAGCAGTCCAGTCCTTATGAATCTCCCCCAAATTTTTTAATTGTCTTTTCTTAACAATCCTTTCCAGGCTGTGGTTATCTCTGTTACTTGTGTACCTTTTTCGACCACACTTTTTCCTCCCACTCAACTTTCCTTCAACAATTTTTCCGTTACAAACAGATGAAACATGGAAATATGAAGCACAAATATTCAATATTTTATCCGTGTTTTGCGGAACTCCATAGACTTTATTGACAGATTCTAATTCACAAAATCTCGTGAGAATAGAATGTGCTCAGTCTCATGGACCCTTTTTTTGAAACTGCTGTACAGTATAGTGCATATGCCTCAATGGAACTCTATGACCAGGTTCACACGACCGTCTAAGTGGTGTCTGTAAAATGGGCAACACACGGTCAGCAGTACGACCAAGGCTATTCATTGGGCTAATGCAGATGAGCAGTTTTTTTTCTCTGACCGATTCTGCGTGTGAAAAGAAATTGCAGCATGCACTAGTGTCTTCTGTAAATCGGATAAATTGATCAATTCAAGTGTATGAATGCATGAGAAAGATCGGATGCCATGCAGAGTCACAATATAGTGTCCATTTTTATGGATAAATTGCAATTCTGTAGCATAAGAGATTGTAAATGGTCTTGTAAATGATTAACAAACAAATTGCACATGGATTGCACACATGAGAAAAAAATGAAGTTTTCTGGATGACGCTCTTATGGTTTTTTATATGCTTGTGTGAACCTGGCCTATGGGTCAGTGTACTGTCCAAGAAAAAAAACAGACCGCTCTAGGACGTGTCACTCAGATCTAAACAAAGACTATTACTACATGTCTTCTTTTTGAAATGTACTGACAAGTAAAATGTTTTATCTATTATTACTGCAATGAGAACTAAGCAGATGTTCTGCAGGGTTTTTTTCTGCTCACAGTTCTGTAGAAAATCTTCCACTGACCTAATTGTTCATGTATCATGTCTGTGCTTCTAAATATTTAGGCTCAGAGCACAATATGAAGTACGCACACATGGAGTATGGTGGATCGAACAGCAGCACAACATGTCATTGTGGAGAGAATCTGAGAGGTAGCACTGATATTGATTGTTGGCCGTTGTGATGAGTCTGCCAATTGAATTAGGGGGAGCTTCAATACTAGGCACAATCCATGGACGGAATATTGCTATTTTAGGAAAAAACATACTAACAAGAAAGAAAAATAGGTCTAAGATCCCAAAATATTAAAATATGCAAAATCTTCCTTAGAAATAGAAAACAATAGTGAAATATAAAAGACAGGTAGCTGGAGACAATAGTAAATAAATGGGCAACACCCAGAGCAGGAGAGGACAAAATATACATACTGTATATTTGCAAAGGTATCTAAAAGGGCACAGTGAAAAGAAATATAGTATAAGGTAATCCAAAGTATATATAATAATAAAGGAGGCATGAAGGGAGAAAATAGGTCTAAGTACAAATACAAAACACTGTACCCATAGAAATAAAGTCCTCTCTCGCTGGGATGGCACCGACCCCGATGGAGTATTTCTTAATATGTTTTGCGGAAAAAGCAAATTGATGTGCCATTTGGCCATCCTGTAGTTGTGATTAATCATTTAATTTTATACCTTCTTTTATGTGTCAGTATGGGTCCATATCATGAATATAATATTTTGGGTTGCTAAATTAAGCTATGATTTATGAATGGTTTACTTCCATTAAGGTCTCATGCAGACGACCGTATTTTTGGTGCGAGTATGATCCGTCAAACCATTGGATCACACTTGGACCAATGTTATTTTATGGGGCCTGGCACGTGTCCAATTTTTTTTTTTTCGATTTGCATGCGATATTAGGATCGCACTCGTCCATGCAAATCAGTAAGTCTGTAGAAAAAAAATCGGACTGCATTCGAATGACATCTGAATACAGTCTGATTTTCACAGACTGACAGAACGGAGAAGGTAGAGAATTTTTTACCATCTTCTCATATGAGAAAATTTGATTACAATATCATTACACTCTGATCAATCTCTGATCAGAGTGTGATTAGCATAATTGACCTAATTCTCTCAGATGAGAGAAAATACGGTTTTGTGACTCTAGCCAATAAGTGATATAGACTGGTAAGCAATATACATACTGTGTATATAGACTGGTACTTGAAAATGTAGCCAAACTGTATGACATAGTTATCATTAATGTACTGCGTACTGAAATGTGTCACGTCTACTAGATCTGGTGTTGGGCGCTCCGTCTTCCTCCTGCCGTGGATGACTCTGCTCCTCTATTACTATGATAACCCAGCTTGATCCAGTGATATAATGCTTACTGGTCTCAAAAATCTGCTCAGTATTCTGGTAGTTGGCATACACGCCACTACTCTGAACATCTAGACTTTGAAATTTGCGACAAACCAACCTCTTCTACATTGCTGGTTACTTCTCTAACCACTGGCCAGTTCTGCTACATTACTGGTTACTTCTCTAACCACTGGCCAGTTCTGCTACATTGCTGGTTACTTCTCTAACCACTGGCCAGTTCTGCTACATTACTGGTTACTTCTCTATACCACTGGCCAGTTCTGCTACATTGCTGGTTACTTCTCTATACCACTGGCCAGTTCTGCTACATTACTGGTTACTTCTCTAACCACTGGCCAGTTCTGCTACATTACTGGTTACTTCTCTAACCACTGGCCAGTTCTGCTACATTGCTGGTTACTTCTCTAACCACTGGCCAGTTCTGCTACATTACTGGTTACTTCTCTAACCACTGGCCAGTTCTGCTACATTGCTGGTTACTTCTCTAACCACTGGCCAGTTCTGCTACATTGCTGGTTACTTCTCTAACCACTGGCCAGTTCTGCTACATTGCTGGTTACTTCTCTAACCACTGGCCAGTTCTGCTACATTACTGGTTACTTCTCTTTACCACTGGCCAGTTCTGCTACATTGCTGGTTACTTCTCTAACCACTGACCAGTTCTGCTACATTGCTGGTTACTTCTCTATACCACTGGCCAGTTCTGCTACATTGCTGGTTACTTCTCTAACCACTGGCCAGTTCTGCTACATTGCTGGTTACTTCTCTAACCACTGGCCAGTTCTGCTACATTGCTGGTTACTTCTCTATACCACTGGCCAGTTCTGCTACATTACTGGTTACTTCTCTATACCACTGACCAGTTCTGCTACATTACTGGTTACTTCTCTATACCACTGGCCAGTTCTGGCACATTGCTGGTTACTTCTCTATACCACTGGCCAGTTCTGCTACATTGCTGGTTACTCCTCTATACCACTGGCCAGTTCTGCTACATTGCTGGTTACTTCTCTTACCACTGGCCATTTCTGCTACATTGCTGTTTACTGGGCCACACTGTTGGTTAGAAAAGTAGTCTTTTCCATCTGGGCATCAGTCAGCAGTCTTTGCCTTGTCTAATAATAGAGCCATGTCTGTAACAGAATATGTGTAGTCCGTGAAGGCGTGTGATTGCAACAGTAACTTGAAATAAAGTTTCATGCAGGCAGCTGTGAATAGACGCAATGTTTTTTGAAAGCAGAGAGAAATTGTGGGAATTCCATTTCTTTATAGTGGTAATTGCACCCACAGCAAGCTCTGGCAACATGAAAATAACTGTGCTGCACAGAGCTTTATAAGATAATGAGAATCCCAAAATCCTTTACTTCTGTGATATGGGGACATCAATTATATAAATATATTAGGGCGCACCACTGAATACACAAGATATCAACAATAGGATGTTACATCATGTAGAGTAGCCGACTAGTAATAAAAAGGAAGAAAAAGACAATGCATATCGACGAGCACCCTCTTCTCCCACTCTTGACACACTGATAGCAACACCACAGAAGAATTGCTAGCATAAGCTTCCAGTATCCATTGTTTCAGATGCTGCACATCTCGTATCTTCACAGCATAGACAATTGCCTTCAGATGACCCCAAAGATAAAAGTCTAAGGGGGTCAGATCGGGGGACCTTGGTGGCCATTCAACTCGCCCACGATGACCAATCCACTTTCCAGGAAACTGTTCATGTAGGAATGCCTGGACCTGACACCCATAACTGATGGCATGGTGTGGTACATGGGATACGAAGATAGTTGGGCTATTCTTCATCAATGGAACCCTCAATGCCACTGGATATCTGAAATTGCTACATGATGATGTGTTGTCCTCTTTATGCACTGCCTATGGCACGTTCCCTGAGTTTTTCCAGCAAGATGGTGCACCACCACATTATGGGTGTCAGGTCCAAGCAGTCCTACAAGGAATCTGACCCCCTTAGACTATAATTTCTTCTGCGGTGTTGCTATCAGTGTGTCAAGAGTGGGAGAAGAGGGTTGCATTGACAATCCAACACAATGGCCAGCACTTTGAACACATTTTATAAGTGGTCATAAACTTGTAACTAACTCATGAAAGAATAAAGTTACGTTAAAACCAAGCACACCATTGTTTTTCTTGTGAAATTCTCAATAAGTTGGATGTGTCACATGACCCTCTTCTCATTGGAAAAAATAAAGTTGGATGCAAAATGGCCGACTTCAAAATGGCTGCCATGGTCACCACCCATCTTGAAAAGTTTCCCCTCCCCATATATTAATGTGTGACAAACAGGAAGTTGATATCACCAAACATTCCCATTTTATTTAGGTGTATCCATATAAATGACCCACTCTGTATACAATGTTGTCAAAGCCAAATGCCAGGAAGTATAAAAACAAAGCAGCTTTATCTAAAGTATACAAGTGTAGAAAAGTGGGCACCACATAAAATGTAAGAGAATACTGATATTAGATATTATAGCTGGGTGCAACACATGTGCTGACTGCACTGTAAAAAAAAAGAAAAGAAAAGCAAGAAAATAGTGCACACACAGCCTGTACTATGAATAAGAAAGGCTTTATTATGACAGAAATGCCAAGCAGACAGACAAATAACCATTAAAACACCATTAAAATCATGTTCAAAAAACATGCAAGGAAATTGAGCAGAGAGATTAAAACGATATGCTCATATGTATTAAATGTTTAACAAAATATACCCATACATATACATAAAAGTACATGTGGATACACCACCGAATAAGCACAATACAGAGCAGACTCACAGGAGGTGGTGCAAAGGAGTGCTCATCGGCAATATAATAATTTAGGATAATCAAATAAGGCTGTGTGCCCACGTTGCGTTTTTTAAGCATTTCCGTCTCGGAAATGCTTAAAAAACGCTTAAAACCGCATTCCCATGCAATCCTATAGGATTCCGCAGTTGCTGTGTCCATTAACTCTGCGGAATTGCGGCGATTCTGCTGCCATAGGATTGCATTGAAACGCTCACTTTACGCATGTTGCTATGCCCACCATGCGTGAAGTGAGCGCTTCATGTGCGGATGGTACCCTGGGTCTGGAGAAGAGGAGACTCTCCTCCAGGCCCTGGGTACTATATTCCTGTAAAAAATAGAAGTAAAATAAAAAATAGGGATATACTCATCCACTGTCGGCCCCCAGAGTCCTCCCGCCTCTCAGCCACGCTGCCAGCATCTTCCGTTCCCAGGGATGCATTGCGCGAATGACCTCTGATGACATAGCTGTCAAGACAGAAGTTGCTGCCAGCACCGCTAAGGGCCGGGAGATCTCCGGGGGCCGACAGAGGGCAAGTATATCTCTATTTTTTATTTTTTTTTATTACTTTTAACATCCTATCTTTTACTACTGATGCTGCATAGGCAGCATCAATAGTAAAAAGTTGGTCACACTTGTCAAGTAAAAAGTTGGTCACACCTGTCAATCACTTTTCCAAGCGATGCTTCAAATCTCTTGGAAAAGCGCTAGCATTCTGAAAGCTAAAAACGCTTGCAAAACGTTTCTGTTTTGCGGGAAAACGCATGCGTTTTACCCGAGGCAGGGAGTTGCGGAAATGCGGACAATTCCGCAGCATTTCTGCAACATGGGCACATAGCCTTTCAAGTAAAGTCATCTAGATTGATATTTATGATATTTGCGATATTCATGATACAATCTGACTCCTTTACTTGTAATTTGATTATCCTAAATTATTATATTGTGTGATAAAACACTCCGGGATCGCCTTTGCTGGGGTCAAAGGTCACGTGCGTTCAGCATGAAACTCAGGCGCACAGCTGGGGTCTGGGTATAACTGACGCTGGGTCAGGTTTATTAAAGGTGAAAGTAATGCATAAAGAAAAAAAACATAAAACAAATCCTTGCCTGTCCGGCACTAACTAAACAAAGTACAACCTAGCTACCAACTGGCGGGCTTCTCCCATCCAACCAAACCACAGATGCAGTGGGCACTGCTTTCACTCACGTGTGTCTCACACAGACAAGCTGTCTGTATTCCCAGGCTGAGACACTCACACACCCACCTGGCATCCTTTTATATCCGCCCTCCCATTATTCATTAGTAACCAGGTGAGATACTGACCAGACTAGGCCACATAGGAAAGATATCTGGGCGAGATATACCTGCGCTCATCCACTATTCCCACATGATTCTCACAATTGCCGATGAGCATTCCTTTGTACCACTTCTCCTGTGAGTCTGCTCTGTATTGTGTTTATCCGGTGGTGTATCCATATGTACTTTTATGTATACGTGTATATGGGAATATCTTTTTCATCTGTCTGCTCAATAATGTCCTTGCATGTTTTTTTTGTACATGATTTTCATGGTGTTTTTTTGGTTATTTGTCTGTCTGCTTAGCATTTCTGTCATAATAAAACCTTTCTTATTCATAGTATAGGCTGTGTGCACTATTTTCTTGCACTTCTTTTCTTTTGGTTTTATTTTAAGTATGACACACCAAAGAGAAACAAAAAACACGACATCAAAAATTCGACAAAAACTCATATAAAAAGCGCATTGAAACACAATGAAAACAAAAACACAAGTAACTAATTTACTTAATATGTGCAGAAATGCTGCACAAAATTTGCAACATCTAAAAATGACCAAATACTCTGCTTGGGAACCAAGTATAAACATCAATAGCTTAACAAGCTATTTGAAAAGTGTGCCGTTTTGCAGGGAGCTTGCACATTGGCACAGTTTTTGTCCTTATCACTGCTATGTCTTTACCACCTGATAATTGTAACCCATGGCCTTTCCATTACTATGTCTTTGCAGATGGCAGTACGGAATAATGATATATATCCTTAGCTCTGGCAGGGCTTATTTATTATTTAACGCTCACTAGCACTAATCTTGTAATGCAGAGCACATTCTGCACAACTGAAAAGAAGAAATCTTAGCAAGATGAAAGTATCTTACATGCACCTGTGCTTTGACGCAGAGGGGCACAATGTGACTCTTGTGTCTTGTACTCAGCATATTTGAAGGTTGTGTCATCACCTTTGTTAACGCAACCTGCAAATCTACGTAATAATCTCACAGGGAATCATAGACCCTGTGTCAGAGCACTGAAACCTTGTTTCTTGTTGTGTATCTTCCACCTCACTACCAGGATTTCTTTGATGTTTTGTTGCTTTAACATACCTATTGTTATTCATGTATATAAGATTAGGAGCAGACCTGTGAGCAATAAATAGTTTCAAGGACCAATAGCTCCTCAATAGCTGCTGGTGGCTTTCTATTTCTGTTTTACATCCACGTTTTGGCTCTTGGAAATTCTCTAGACTTTTTTGTCTATAGACTATCATTAGACAATATACATACAGTATACTGTATGCAGCTACATGTCTTCCAAGACCTGGGACATTTGTTTCTATTGCTAGTTGCCGTTGTATCCATCTTGCAGGAGGTGCTGCTGATTGAGGAGATGCTATGGCCAATATCACTTGGCAGCACAGGTTCTGTCCAGCCAGGTATACTAGTACCAGTGTGGCAGGTACCAGTGATGCTGCCCAGTCAGACAGAATGGGTGTTTGCCTGCCAAAAAGCTCTGCAGGGGTAATAAGCTCCCAGCTGTGGCCATTGTGGCAGTACCACACACTACTGAAACTCTTAACAAACTCATAACGGGTGTCTGTTATGATTGGGTCACCGAGGAGGAAAGCAAGACCAAGCTAAGTCACAGAAAACCAGAGAGGTTGGTAACTAAGCTGATTGCAGACCCCTGATCCTATACACATAACTAGCAGTAGCCGTGGAGCGTACCTACGATGGTTCTAGATTCCTCAACGCAGCCGGAGAACTAAATAAGCCTAAAGCAAGAAAGGGGAAATCTAAACTGCCCCAGAGCAGACCCCAAAGGAATAGATAGCCCCCAAACATATATTGTCGGTGAGACAAGATGAAAACACAAAAGCAGGTAGGAAAATAGGCTGAGCAAACAAAAGGGGAAATCTAAACTGCCCCAGAGCAGACCCCAAAGGAATAGATAGCCCCCAAACATATATTGTCGGTGAGACAAGATGAAAACACAAACGCAGGTAGGAAAATAGGCTGAGCAAACTAACTAGACAGGAAAGGAAAGACACTGTCTGCAAGCATGCAAAAAACCCTGCAAAAAATGCCCAACACGTCTGATAGAAAAAATACTGAAGTAACTAGACTTCGCCCACTATATCAGCACTCTGGTATATTCTGAAAGCAGAGCAAAGAGAGGCCAGTCTAATAAGGGACAAAAACAAACTGGCACAAACAATAACATAAGGATGGAAATTCAGCATAGCCCCAGCCAGGGCTGGCTGACCACACAAAACTGAAATAGACAAAACCAAATCAAATGTGAACAATAGCAAAATAACACTTAGCTTGAGTATGCAGGGACTGAGGTGGATACTAAGACCTCAGGAGGCAGGAAAAAAATCACCAGCAGGGATAGAGGGAGTCGGCTGTCTTAAATCCAGTCAGAAACTCCCAATGTCCAGTCGTCCTCCTCATTATCAGGTAGCAGGCCTCAGTTAATTAGATCAGCTCCATTACCTCCTGTAACCACCAGAGGGAGCCCGGAAAGAGAACTCGCGACCCCTATGAAGCTGTGCACACTCGACCTCCACTCCATTCATTTTCTATGGAACTGCCAGAGAAAGCCAAGCACTATATTCGGCTTATTTCCTGTAATTCCTTTGATAGTGGGTAATTTGTTTTTCTGTTCATAAGCCATTAAGAGTTTTATCACACCAATATTTTTTGTGCTTTCAGCTGTAAGTGCAAAATGAATTTTACACACAAGTAGAGTGGTAGGAAAATTAGGATGTTATAGCGTTTAAAGTGGAATAACCATATCAGACATATATGGCATGTTCACAGAATATTCCATTAGTGTTAGAAAAATGGATGTTTAATCGCCTATAGAAGGGAATGGAGAAATTATGGCTACCTCTCCATTCTCTGTAGCCTCAATATACGGCTCCACTTTCAAGAAAGGTGTGTATCCAAGATGTGGGACTCTTGTTTATCTGGTAGATGTGCCATGTATACCTGATAGATAAGAGTCCTGTGGATATGTTATAAATGTCTGTGATGGGATACTACTTTAACACTGTTCTTGATAGTGCCTTTGGATACTACAATGGCTGTCTTTTGTAATTTTGGCCGTTGCCAATATTGGTTTGCAACTTGTTATGGATTGTGTAACAACTCACACGGGGAAATAGGTAAAACATTAGAAACTGCAATTGACCCAGCCAGTTCCTGTACAGATGTGAGATTCTGAACCCACCGACCTTAGTGGTTCCTACTTGGGCTGGAATAGCCCTAACAGAATAAAAGAGAGCAGCTCAGACTTATGCTGACAAAAAGGCTGTTGAGTGCTTCACGTTCCTCTTAAGGAACCAGAGGGCAAAGCAGTGTGTGATGTGCCTACTGAGGGGAAGGAGTGCTGAGATAGAAAGAGATGCCAGAGTGAGTTAAAACAAACCACAAATTACCTAATTATTATTTATATAGCACCATTGATTTCATGAGAAATTAGAAGAAAAGGTACGTACTGCTAGAGAGTATGCCGCCTGCTTCCCAAACAAGAAACAGACGATATGTGGAGGATGAAAAGCATAATCAGCAGAGAGATAAATGCTAGCTGGTCTTTCACTGACTGGCATAAAGAACAGCAGTATGGCTGGACATCAAAATTAAAATATCACCAGCAGGAAACACCAACAGGGGGAAAGTATATATTTAGCCGCACCCGAAAGGTGATTGGGCTGACAAATGAATAAATGAAAATACCTGTTAACTTAAAAACTAAAGCAAAGATAACTGATAATAAACACCCAGAGAAAAGGTGTAACTTCTGTGGCTCCACGGATAGGAGCTGACCACAAAGCACAGGTTGAAGGGTTCAAACCCAAACGCATGGCACAACCTTGATATCTTTAGATTGGTTGGAACCAGTATAGCATCTGCATGGAATTTGTATGGTATCTCATCTTACCGCAATTGCCTCCTATATAAAAAAAAAAAAAACTTTTGTAGATTGGTGCATATCTTAAAAAATTGATTGCGCTTAATGGAGACATATTTTGTACACTGCTGATAGTCATGGCCGAAAGGTTTGGCACCCTTTAAATTGTTCCAGAAAATGAAGTATTTCTCCCAGAAAATTATTTCAGTTATACATATTTTTCTAAAGATATGTTTATTTCCTTTGCGTATATTGGAACAACGCATACAAATAGAGAGAAAAAGGAAAATTGTAAAAAAAAAGTCACACAAAACCCCAAAAGTGAGGAATTTTGCACCATTCTTCTTTTGCAAACTGCTCCAGGTAATTGAAGGGTGCCTTCTCCCAACAGCAACAGAAATTTTAAGATCTCTCCACAGGTGTTCAATGGGATTTAGATCCGGACTCATTGCCGGCCACTTCAGAACTCTCCAGAACTTTGTTTCCATCCATTTCTGGGTGCTTCTTGACATATGTTTGAAGTCAATGTCCTACTGGAAGACCCATTACTTATGATGCAAACCCAGCTTTATAACACTGGGTACTGCATTGCGACCCAAAATCCTTTGGTAATCTTTAGATTTCATGACGCCTTGCGCACAGTCAAGGCACCAAACACCAGAGGCAGCAAAGCAACCCCAAAAACATCTTTGAATCTCCACCATATTTGACTACAGGTACTGTGTTCTTATTTTTGTAGGCCTCATTACATTTTCAGGAAACATTAGGATGTTGCTCTTGTCCAAAAAGCTCTACCTTGGACTCATCTGTCCACAAGACCCTTTCCCAGAAGTATTTTGGCTTATTCTCCTACATTTTGTCAAACTGTGGTTTAGCTTTTTTGTGTCTGTGTCAGCAGCGGGTTCCTCCTGGGTGTTCTGCCATAGCGTTTAATTTAATTTAAATGTTGACGGATAATTCGAGCTGACACTGATGCACTGTGAGCCTGCAGGACATCCTGAATTTCTTTGGAACTTGATTAGGGCTGCCCATCCACCATGCGGACTATCCTTTTTTGCAACCTTTCATCAATTTTTCTCTGCTGTCCACATCCAGGGAGATTAGTTACCTTGCAATATGCTGTAAACTTCTTGATTATGTTGCACACCATGGACAAAGGAACATCAAAATCTCTGGAGATGGACTTGTAACCTTGCGATTATTGATATTTTTCAATTATTTTTGATCTCAAGTCCTCAGACACAGTTCACATGCTTGAAACAAAGTTGCTTACTCACATTGTTTGAAAGGTGTCAACAATTTTGTCCTGCCTATTTTGGGGGTTTTATGTGAAATTAAGTCCAATTTGCCTTTTTTTCTCAGATTTGGTTTGTCACTCCAATACACACAGGAAATAAATATGTGTATAATAAAACATGTGTAATTGCAATAATTTTCTCGGAGAAACACTTAATTTTCTAGAACTATTTAAAGGGTGCCAATACTTTTGGCCATGACTGTATGTCGCTGCTATTTAAACCTTGAGGAAATTTTTTAAACATGTTACTTTTTTATACTATATAGTATACCTCTTTAAAATGATAAATTGTGGTCATTCCTAATTCTAATTATAAAGGTAAAAAGACTAACAGTTAAGTTATGCTGGTAAATGTTGTTGTGTGTGCCAAGATTCATATGTTCAGAGTCAGCCTGTTATGCTGTGCATTTTTTGTCTGGACTCAGACAGTTGGAGAAGAGTAGGACGATGTCACTCAAAATCAGTCTGGTGTCTTCACACGCTGGCATCAAGCTGAAATAATGGGAGTTGGTGGTACTTGTATCTCTGCCTCGTTTCACTTAGGATGTGATTGTGTGAATGCTGCCACTACCAATCTCATCACTTTAACAATATTCACTCTGTGAGCATGAGGTTCCATGAAGTCTATAAAAAGAAATGACTTTAATTCTGTTTTCTTTTCAATGTTTTTATAAAAAAAAAAAAAAAAAAAAAAATGAATGCACCAAGGTTCATTCACAACCTGAATAATAAAATAAAAGATGAAACAAGTGATCTTCCGTGACTGGCTAAAATATTATCCTGCAAGATATGTCACAGTTAAAGGGAACCTGTCACCTCATTTTTCACATATAAGCTGCGGCTACCGCCATTTGGGGCTTATCTGTAGCATTCTGTAATGCTGTAGATAAGCCCCTGATGTAACCTGAAAGAGAAGAAAAACAAGTTAGATTATACTCTGGGGGGCGGTCTATTGCGGTCCGGGTCCGATGGGTGTCACAGGTCCGGCACCTCCCATCTTCTTGCGATGATGTCCTCTTCCTTGCTTCTGTCGCGGCTCCTGCGCAGGCGTAATTCTCTGCCCTGTTGAGGGCAGAGCAAAGTACTGCAGTGCGGAGGTGCCGGGAAAGGTCAGAGAGGCCCGGCGCCTGCGCACTGCAGTACTTTACTCTGCCCTCAACAGGGCAAATCAGTACACCTGCGCAGGAGTCGCGACAGAAGCAAGGAAGAGGACGTCTTTGCTTGAAGATGAGAGGCGCCGGACCTGGACATGCGGCACCCATCGGACCGTTCCGCCCCCCCAGGTGAGTATAATATAACTTGTTTTTCTTATCTTTCAGGTTACATCGGGGGCTTATCTACAGCATTACAGAATACTGTAGATAAGCCCCAAATGGCGGTGACCACAGCTTATATGTGAAAAATGAGGTGACAGATTCTCTTTAAGGTCTGACCTTCATCACTCACAAGTGCTATCACCACTGCAGCAGTCCTGGGTTTCTCCTGTATCGTTTTATCACATCTTGATCCATGTCTTTCTGCAAAAACCATCTGTACACCTGAGAGAGGTTAGCGTCAATGACTGAAACGTTGTACACTTACTTTTGAATTGCAAATAAATTTCCTTTTCTCATATTTTTGATTACCTAATTCACTCTACTAGTGCACCATCCAGTCAGCAGTTTTGTGGTGTAAGCAGAAATTGTCAACTCATTAATAAAGACCATGGTCTTGGAATGGGATGGCTAACATGCTCATATTTGTGTAGTGATCTGGTGTACACATACAGTCATATGTAAAAGTTTGGGCACCCCTATTAATGTTAACCTTTTTTCTTTATAACAATTTTGGTTTTTGCAACAGCTATTTCAGTTTCATATATCTAATAACTGATGGACTCAGTACAATAAACCTCATTTGAATCCAGAAATATAACTAACAGAAAATGTGCAATCTGCATTTAAACAAAATTTGACCGGTGCAAAAGTATGGGCACCCTTATCATTTTCTTGATTTGAACACTCCTAACTACTTTTTACTGACTTCCTGAAGCACTAAATTGGTTTTGTAACCTCATTGAGCTTTGAACTTCATAGCCAGGTGTATCAAATCATGAGAAAAGGTATTTAAAGTGGCCACTTGCAAGTAGTTCTCCTATTTGATTCTCCTATGAAGAGTGGCATCATGGGCTCCTCAAAACAACTCTCAAATGATCTGAAAACAAAGATTATTCAACATAGCTTTTCAGGGGAAGGATACAAAAAGTTGTCTCAGAGATTTAACCTGTCAGTTTCCACTGTGAGGAACATAGTAAGGAAGTGGAAGAACACAGGTAGAGTTCTTGTTAAGCCCAGAAGTGGCAGGCCAAGAAAAATATCAGAAAGGCAGAGAAGAAGAATGGTGAGAACAGTCAAGGACAATCCACAGACCACCTCCAAAGACCTGCAGCATCATCTTGCTGCAGATGGTGTCACTGTGCATCGGTCAACAATACAGCGCACTTTGCACAAGGAGAAGCTGTATGGGAGAGTGATGCGAAAGAAGCCGTTTCTGCAAGCACGCCACAAACAGAGTCGCCTGAGATATGCAAAAGCACATTTGGACAAGCCAGTTACATTTTGGAAGAAGGTCCTGTGAACTGATGAAACAAAGATTGAGTTGTTTGGTCATACAAAAAGGCGTTATGCTTGCGCTGTATTGTTGACCGATGCACAGTGACACCATCTGCAGCAAGATGATGCTGCAGGTCTTTGGAGGTGGTCTGTGGATTGTCCTTGACTGTTCTCACCATTCTTCTTCTCTGCCTTTCTGATATTTTTCTTGGCCTGCCACTTCTGGGCTTAACAAGAACTGTACCTGTGTTCTTCCATTTCCTTACTATGTTCCTCACAGTGGAAACTGACAGGTTAAATCTCTGAGACAACTTTTTGTATCCTTCCCCTGAAAAGCTATGTTGAATAATCTTTGTTTTCAGATCATTTGAGAGTTGTTTTGAGGAGCCCATGATGCCACTCTTCATAGGAGAATCAAATAGGAGAACTACTTGCAAGTGGCCACTTTAAATACCTTTTCTCATGATTTGATACACCTGGCTATGAAGTTCAAAGCTCAATGAGGTTCCAAAACCAATTTAGTGCTTCAGGAAGTCAGTAAAAAGTAGTTAGGAGTGTTCAAATCAAGAAAATGATAAGGGTGCCCATACTTTTGCACCGGTCAAATTTTGTTTAAATGCAGATTGCACATTTTCTGTTAGTACAATAAACCTCATTTGAATCCAGAAATATAACTGAGTCCATCAGTTATTAGATATATGAAACTGAAATAGCTGTTGCAAAAACCAAAATTGTTATAAAGAAAAAAGGTTAACATTAATAGGGGTGCCCAAACTTTTACATATGACTGTACCTTTGGCCTTATGGTGTAGAATAAACACATAAAGAAGCAAATATGTAAAAAGAAATCTTATAGTGCACAGGCAGATTTACCTCTAAATAATAAGCCATAAATTCACAATGGCAGCCCCGGTTTTGCCAGACTGATTATATTATTTCTCTTATTTATGTTTATGACTCAGTCACATTATATATGACACATTCATTCCAGGAATCATAAGCCGGCATGTTTAATGCACAATTTTCTTGAGTTTGAAATGCATGAGCTGAACTCTTTTGCTGTATTCTTTGTTTCTAGACAAGCTGTCTCTATTTTTATGTATATTTCTAACATTGCATCTGCAGCATTATCAAATGTCAAGAACAATTATGTTTTGTCATTGGATGCTTGCTTAACAGTTCATTAAAAAAAAGAAAAGCTTTTTAATGTATGCATTTTCCTTGGCAATTGGGTCACACTGCATAAACTTCCGGAGAGAATCATCATTATCAGCACAACTTTTATCAAAAGAAAATGTAAAATAATCGGGACCAGACCTTCATTAGAAAATATAATTATGAACACACCTACAGTCATATGTAAAAGTTTGGGCACCCCTATTAATGTTAACCTTTTTTCTTTATAACAATTTTGGTTTTTGCAACAGCTATTTCAGTTTCATATATCTAATAACTGATGGACTCAGTTATATTTCTGGATTCAAATGAGGTTTATTGTACTAACAGAAAATGTGCAATCTGCATTTAAACAAAATTTGACCGGTGCAAAAGTATGGGCACCCTTATCATTTTCTTGATTTGAACACTCCTAACTACTTTTTACTGACTTCCTGAAGCACTAAATTGGTTTTGGAACCTCATTGAGCTTTGAACTTCATAGCCAGGTGTATCAAATCATGAGAAAAGGTATTTAAAGTGGCCACTTGCAAGTAGTTCTCCTATTTGATTCTCCTATGAAGAGTGGCATCATGGGCTCCTCAAAACAACTCTCAAATGATCTGAAAACAAAGATTATTCAACATAGCTTTTCAGGGGAAGGATACAAAAAGTTGTCTCAGAGATTTAACCTGTCAGTTTCCACTGTGAGGAACATAGTAAGGAAATGGAAGAACACAGGTACAGTTCTTGTTAAGCCCAGAAGTGGCAGGCCAAGAAAAATATCAGAAAGGCAGAGAAGAAGAATGGTGAGAACAGTCAAGGACAATCCACAGACCATCTCCAAAGACCTGCAGCATCATCTTGCTGCAGATGGTGTCACTGTGCATCGGTCAACAATACAGCGCAAGCATAACGCCTTTTTGTATGACCAAACAACTCAATCTTTGTTTCATCAGTTCACAGGACCTTCTTCCAAAATGTAACTGGCTTGTCCAAATGTGCTTTTGCATATCTCAGGCGACTCTGTTTGTGGCGTGCTTGCAGAAACGGCTTCTTTCGCATCACTCTCCCATACAGCTTCTCCTTGTGCAAAGTGCGCTGTATTGTTGACCGATGCACAGTGACACCATCTGCAGCAAGATGATGCTGCAGGTCTTTGGAGGTGGTCTGTGGATTGTCCTTGACTGTTCTCACCATTCTTCTTCTCTGCCTTTCTGATATTTTTCTTGGCCTGCCACTTCTGGGCTTAACAAGAACTCTACCTGTGTTCTTCCACTTCCTTACTATGTTCCTCACAGTGGAAACTGACAGGTTAAATCTCTGAGACAACTTTTTGTATCCTTCCCCTGAAAAGCTATGTTGAATAATCTTTGTTTTCAGATCATTTGAGAGTTGTTTTGAGGAGCCCATGATGCCACTCTTCATAGGAGAATCAAATAGGAGAACTACTTGCAAGTGGCCACTTTAAATACCTTTTCTCATGATTTGATACACCTGGCTATGAAGTTCAAAGCTCAATGAGGTTACAAAACCAATTTAGTGCTTCAGGAAGTCAGTAAAAAGTAGTTAGGAGTGTTCAAATCAAGAAAATGATAAGGGTGCCCATACTTTTGCACCGGTCAAATTTTGTTTAAATGCAGATTGCACATTTTCTGTTAGTTATATTTCTGGATTCAAATGAGGTTTATTGTACTGAGTCCATCAGTTATTAGATATATGAAACTGAAATAGCTGTTGCAAAAACCAAAATTGTTATAAAGAAAAAAGGTTAACATTAATAGGGGTGCCCAAACTTTTACATATGACTGTATCTCCACTGCACTTTTATTTTAAATTACATTTCTGCAATGCTGTTTTACTGTAGTAAGGCTAGTTTCACATTAGCGTTTTTTTGCGCAGCGCATCGGGCGCATAAAAAACGCAAAGAAAAACGCAAAACAAACGCGCGTTTTTTTAACGTCATGCGCACGCTGATGTGTAAAAAAAACGCAGCGTTGTTTGCGTTTTACATGCGTTTTTTGCATGCGTTGGCGTTTTTTATGCGCATGCGTTTTTAAGTGTGACGTTTTTTCCATTGTCTAGAGAACATTCTAGACTTGTTTAACTCAAAAACGCATGCGCAAAAAAACGCAAGCGTGCGCAAGACCATGCGCACGCATGCGTTCCCATAGGCTCCAATGTGGTGTTTTTGCGCATTCCATGCGCAAGCGTGCGCATGCGTTTTTTTGACGAGACAGGGCGGAACCAAAAATGCAACATGTTGCGTCTGGCGCGCCTGGCGCAAAAGACAAAAAAACGCATGCGCACGAAAACGCAAGTATGCGCAAGACCATGCGCACGTCATGTTAAGTATAGGTGCGCAGTGCGCATGCGCACGGGTGCGCACGATGCGCTGCGCACAAAAGCGCTAATGTGAAACCAGCCTAATATGGTTGCATAGATGTAAACTGGATAAACATTTGATAAGCGTATGGTTCATCCAATTTTTATTGTTTCTTGTAGTGCCCTTGACCTTATGTAATTTCCTGTATTTTCAAATCGCTCATTTCAGCTCAGATCTCGATCTGCACATGCGCAGCCTCCAGCGCCATTTTTTTTGAAGACTGTGTGTTAGGCATCGGGTTCCTGTCACTGCACAGCAGGAATCCCGAGCCTTGCATTCATCTGTCTCTCATTCCTCTCTGGCCACAGAGAAGGCTGCTCAGCAGACTCGTCGATCCAGGTGCTCTGCTGAGATCAGCTCTGTAGGTTTGGTTGCTGCTGCTACCACCTCTGGTCCAGCTATAGCAACGCATGCTGGTCAGCAGCGAGCTACTCCAGGGACTAAGTCCTCCTTTCGGTCCACTGAGCATGCCCGTGGGACGATCTCTCATTGCAGATCGGAGGTCACATGCTCAGGGCCTTCTCCAGCTCAGATTGGACCATCAGGAAGGTCCCGCAAGGATGCGGCTATAAAAGGTTCAGCCATGCGCTAATATAGAGAAAGATTTAGACCATGTGGAGTGAGAGTTGTATGCATGTATGGATGTCTCTGGTGAATGACTCATTGGAAATCGCTACCCTTGGTACGCATGTGTTGTGTAGCCTAGCCTGTTAGCGCCCAGGCTGAGGAGCAAGTAGGAGGCAGAGTCAGAGACTAGCATCAACGCCAAGTGGTGGCTTGGTCTGTACGCCACGGTTCACTTGGTCGACACTCCATGGTCGCCAGCGTCACTTAGTGGCGTCCGCAGATGCGACACCGCACGCTTAGTAGGTCTAGAGGGACTCTGACCCTGTGTCCTTGGGGCTGAGTTCTGTGACCTGATACTGAGCATTTACCTTGCTCAGCTCTGTGAGCTTTAACAGTCTTCGGCATTTATGTTCAGCGGTAGTGTGGCTCTGTGAAGCAACAGAGTCCGCCCCTGTACACACCGGGTGACGTTAACCCGCATGTGTTCCTCTATTATACCACCATATTTCGAATCCCCTGGCCCCAGCGCATGAACTGTGCACTGCGGGGATTTGCCAGCTACTGAGCTAGAGACGGCGGGTATGTATGCGTTATACATACTTCTAGTCAGAGTCCTTCCAGTAGGCGCGACCTTGCTTCCTTATACTTTTATGGAGAGAGGCCAATCCCTCTAGTCGGCCACGACCACTGGACCTCCTTGTCACTAGACAGATAAGGCATAGCCTCTCTCAATACAAGTGTATGGGGCAAGGCCGCACCCACTAGATGAGCCCTGGCCGGGAGTATGTATAACGCATACGTTCCTTCTGATCCCAGCTCAGAAACCGGCGAATTCCCACTGCGCTGGGGGGATTCAAAAGTCTGCTCTGGTGGTCTTTCAAAATTTCATAAATGAAATTTTTTGCCCTCTGGTAGGTAGATTTTTTGTAATTTATCTGGTTGACATTGATTTTCTCGTGTAGTCAGGAGGAGCATTGTGAACATGTCAGACAGGTTTTCCAGATTCTAAGTGACAACCATTTTTTTGTTAAACTATAGAAATGTCAATTTTAAATTCAGCAGGTCCAGTTCTTAGGACATTATTATCTGCATCAGAGTTTCTGATGGACCCCGTTAAGGTGCAAGCCGTCCTTGATTAGGTCCAGCCAAGAAATTTGAAAGCATTTTAGAGATTTCTTTGCTTTGCAAATTTTTATTGGCAATTCAGTACAAACTTTTTGGTCATAGCCAATACTTTAACTGACATGACCAAGAAGGGGACAGATTTTTCTTGGTCAGCCGAGGCAGTAATGTTTTGTCGGCTCTCAAGACAGCTTTCTCTAAGGCTCTTGTTCTCAGTAAACCCAAGGTCGATCTACATTTCTTTGTCGAGGTTGACTCTTCAATAGGGATGGGAGCTGTTTTTTCACAGAAAAAAGAGGGTATCTATGTGATTTTTACTCCCAAAAGTTCACTCAGGCAGAATTCAATTATGATATGTGACTGAAAACTTCTAATGGTCTTTGAGGAATGGAGACATTGGATGCAGGGGGCAAGACATAAGGTGATTATCTTTAGGGTGTGTGCACACGCTGCGGACCTGCGGTTTATCTGCGGATTAGCCTGCGGTTTTGCCCTGCGGTTTCACCTCTACAATGGAGATGATGATAAACCGCAGCGGAATCCGCAGAAAGAATTGACATGTCAATTCTTTCTGCGGATTAGAAACCGCAGCAAATCCACGCGGAAAAATCTGCACCATCTGCACTGCGGTTTCCATATCCCATAGGATATTATGGTACTGTACACCGCAGCAGAAACTGCTGCGGATCCGCAGGGCCAAAACCGCTGCGGATCTGCAGCAGAATCCGCAGCGTGTGCACACACCCTTACAGATCATAAGAACCTGTAGTATACTGACGCTGCTAAGTGCTTAAACACTTTTTTTACCCGGTTAGATTATGTTTCCTTTAAATCCCCAGATTTAAGAATGTCAAAGATGATGCTATGTCCTGTAGCATTGTGCCAGAGTTGAGGGACGAAAATCCTGTCAAGATTCTTAGTGAGGGGTTGGTGGTTGATCCTCTGGGGGAAGAGCTCAAGCAGCGCATTCAGGATGCTCAGGACAGAGCTTTATGTCCCACCCTCTTTATGCAAAGCTCTTTTTAATTAAGTGTATGAGTCCATTTTAACTGGCATCCGGATTTGTTTTCCTTTTGTAGGTCTCTTTCAAACTTTTTTTTGTGGCAGAATACTATTATACTAGAATAATAACTATAATACTATATAATATAATAAGAATATAATATAATGCAATAACTATAATACTAGAAAACTATAATATTGCAGATTATGCCCCTAAAATTCAGAGTCTGTGCCAGGGCTAAAGCCTATCATCAAACTCCAGTGGGTTATCTCCCTCCTTCCGTAGCCCTGGACCTACATGTCCATGGACATCGTCAATGATTTGCTTAACTCTGGCGGTAATACAGTTGTGTGGATGATTGTGGACCGTTTTAGCAAAGTGGTTCATTTGTTCCCACTTCGAAAGTTGCTAACATAGAACAAATTTTCAAAAAAACCACAGAAAACAGATACAGCCTTACCATCGCCAGGCTAGATTACCAATACACTTAGCAAGGTGCAGCAGAACCCCATGATAAACGTGGGAGCAGCACAGGTTCAAAATACTGATGCAGACAGCCACCCACTCGCAAATCTACCAATTCATGGAGGAGGTAGCTGTGTAGTATTAAACATATACCAAGATGAAGCTTGCATAGGGTGCCAGTTACACAGATATGTGTGATGCACAGTGTCTGGCTTACAGCCTATTGATGATGCCCATTCTTTTAGATTAAGCATGCTGTTCAGCACTATATCAATGCACTCCACAAGGACAGACACACCAGTATACCCAACCAACACTAAAGGGCCTGGCTGCATCCTGCATAAAAATGAAAAAAGTTCAAAGAAAAAGATGAATAATGTATAAGATAAATACATTACATGGGTAATGGTCGATATTTTGGTCAAAATAGGTAACCTTGCAACTTGCATCAATAGAGAGAAGTCACAAGTCACACTTGTGAGTCCTAACACTAAAATTAAAAATGGCTGCATCCCGCTAAGTGCATTGGTAATCTAATCTGGTGTTAGTAAGGCTGTATCTCACTTCAAAGGTTTCTGGCAACTAAGACCCTAGCAACTTTGATCGTTCTCATATTGTTAAATCGCTTGGTGTTCACAAAAACATAATTTTCTGATTGAGTGGTTCAATGTCTGGCTAACTTTTGGCATAGCTTTTGCTCCAGATTGGATATCAAGCTGTATTTTTCCTCAGTTTATCAACCTGATATTAATGGGGAAACTGAAATGATGAACCAAGAGGTGGAGCAGTATTTAAGATGCTTTGTTTCTTCTACTCAGGAAGACTAAGTGGAGTTTGCCAAGTTTTCTCTGAATAACCGTACCTCGACGACTACCTGGACCTGGTCTTTTATGTTTGCTGCAGAGGTTTTCATCCAGTGTTTGGGAACTTTTCAGGTTTACAGTTCTCTGTAACAGAGATTTTCTTCCCTTTTAAGTAAGGTACAGAAGGAGTTCCACAAGCATCTTTTGGTAGCTGGTCAACGGGCCAAAAGGCATGCTAACCGCAGACGTAGGAAGGCTCCCGTATTGAATTGCAGCTTTCTGTGGCCTGGAGGATCAATAATTCTTTCCATTCTTTTAAAAAAATGTGAGGTGACACCTAGTCCTTAAAACATAATTGAGGTGGAGTTGGAGGAGGATTGGGAGTATGAGGTTGAACACGTTGGTGTCAGACGCTGTCTGCAGTATCTTGTTAAGTAGAAGGGTTATGGATCTGAAGATAACTCCTGGGTTGACTCAGTGGATATTCTTGCTGATCACCTGGAAGTTCTATCAGTGACGTCGGATGATGGTGGCATAAGAGGGACCGTCTGCTCCTCATAGGCGGGGGGGTACTGTCATGGCTCAATTTGGGAATTCGTGACCTGTTGCTTCGTAGTCAGTTCTTCTAGCTTCCGTGAGGACTCGCCATCCAAAATTCATTCAGGACTTTTGTGATGTTTTTTTCTGAGACTGTGATGTTCTTCCACTTCATAGGTCATGTGATTAACTTCAAGATGGATTTTTGCTAAGGAGTTCCAGCCCTTTAGCGAGGGGTTTTACCCTGCTAGATTTACACCACTTTGTGTGCCTGTTTGTCTACCTTCCCAACACATTTTCCTTTTACCACTGTTAGGTTTCTGGGAGGTTATTCTAGTTTCATTTATCTTATGGTTCTCCTTACTATCCCCTTTCTCCCCTTTTATGAACGTGCTTTAAGTTTCTTACCCTGAGTTTCTTACCTTTCTCTCCCAATGTTGGCAGTTTGTTGCGGCTTCCCCTTTCATACCCCAGGAGGCACGAGAAAACCCTTGATGATCTTTTAGGGAATCGGATTCGATTTGGAATTTTTAGTTGTGTGGTTAAGGATTTACTAGTCTGTACAGAGACCAGCTGAGTGTAGTTGTGACTTCTCTCTATAGTAATTCTTCCTTACCTTTATCCATATGTGAGTTTGGTTTGACAAAATGGTTGGGACAGGATCGTGATTCCACGGTACCTCTATTTGATGACGAGCTGTGGCATTCCCTATGCCTGAAATCTTACAACAGTTATGGCTTGGAATAAGTTTTCTGGAATGTTGTATGGAATTTGCTCCCGATTCATTTGCAGGAGTTCATCTCTTCTTCAATAAGGAGCACCTAACTCCCACAAGCCCCCTCATCAAGGCCATCAAGAAAAATGTCAGTCTTGATGAATCCCAGACTTTGTTTTCATTGGTTCCTATGTGTGCTTAATTTTCCTTTGAGAAATTGCACACTTGGTATATTTCCTTAAAATTACACCTGAATGCTAGTGACCTCATCAGAAGGACTTCATGTATGCAGCTTATTTTCATAAGTCCATTTTAACACAAAGGTATTGTTCAAACATGGCAGCTACTCTACCTATTAGTTGACTAAAATTAATTTTAACTAAAGCTACATTTACACTGAAAGATAGTCATGAACGACAGTTCTTAAAAACGCTTGTTTCATGATCATCTTGCAGTGTAAACAGGCTGCTGATCACCTGATGAGCGAGTAATATGCTCGATGATTAGGTGAAATGATCTTTTTCCCAGCACAAAAAAAAGAGTTATTCTCTGTGGTGCATCGTCTTGTGTAAACAGGATTACCTCTTCCGTGAACCATGGCGGCCTGTGCGTTCGTAATGACTTATTGCACACCACTCAATGTACATTGTATACTTTTGTTTGCCTGTGTCATCAGGCTATTAAACGACCACCGATTGGTAACCGTTTACTGATCATTGGTCGTATTGTCTCACCCGTTGGTCCGTGGTAACGAACCTTAACACTTTAAAGTCTTACCACATTTTTGTTATCATGAGTTGTATTGCAGCTATCATATGGTCCTTCTTAATTCTAAATTATTTCTAAACATTTCCAATTTATCTTCCCGAGTAATATGCATACGTTTTTTAAAGAAAAGAGACAGATGCAACAATGCTAGAAAACTAATATCCTGTTCGGTAATTAGTTTTTCTCTTTACGTTTTACACAAAATAGTACAATTATTCTGTTCTTTCATTATCTTCAATAGAACAGATTGAAGAATAAAAAAAATAATTTGGAAAGAATGTCTCTTGTCAGCTATAACTAAAATGAAAGATAACAGATTTATACATTTTGAATTCTTTTTTGTCAAGCCCAATCATCATCAATGGATCCTCTGATGTAACATTCAGAAGTTGTTTTTTTTTTAAATTCATGTGAAATATATACCTTTTAAAGCACATAAAGCATTTTCAAGTGTCTCTTGTGGATTTATTTGGGTTGGCTTTTATTTGTGATCAATATAAATTGCCTTATGTACATCCGGGAACTGAACACAGTGGTAGGATTTTGCTGTCAAAATAACATTATGGTTGAATAGACATCTCACCATTTCTGTTTCACACACAAATTACAGTATATACCCTGTGATTTAATTTCAGTGATAGAATGCATTGGCAACCACACGCAGTTCTTAAAAAAAGATGTTTATTTCATGCTGCAAAAGTACGGTAGAATATTAGAATTCTAAAAACACACACTTTGAAACCCACACATTACTTTTTAGAAAAGTAATTTCTGATTTAAACAATTAATTAGGTAGTCCCCTTTTTCCAGCTCTGTCTTTGCTAGACACTGCAGTTGTGATAGAAACACTGATTTATCTGCTACAGATCTAGCAAAACTTGGAATGTTGAGCTGTGTTAACCCTGGCCACACCACTGATTGGTAGCTTTTTATGTACATTGTATAGTGACAGAGAGCTGCTAATCAGTGGTGGGTGGTTGAACTAGAATGCACAAGGCCAGTTGTCCGGTAGTGATAATCTCCTGCTGATTAAACACTGATTGTTATTAAAAAAGCAAAACATAGCCTAGTAAGTGACACATCACTGAAATCAGACCCTCTTTCCCTACATCATGGTGCTCTCAAATTACATAGCACATCCCTGTTGACAAATTCCCTTTAGAAAAATTAGAAAATTCACGGTTCTAAAAAATGCCTACTCTTAAATAAAAGGGGGAGCTCCAGATTGGTGATAAGTATGCTTTAAAAAAAATTATTTTCAGCCTATCATGATGCAGTGGGAATTGATCTTTTAGGGCTGTGCAACAAGAGCGTGAACCCATAGCCTTAGCAATGATTCCTAGTTGATCGTCATCCAGCACTGTTAGGTTCCTCTGTCGATCACTAAGCTTCCTTTTTCTACTGATTAGTTGCAGTGTTCATAAGTTTGTGCGGCCAGAACAGGATACAGTGAATTGTTCCTGTTCCTGTTTTACAGCCATATGACTGCTGCAGCCAATCACAGGCCACAGCTATGAAATGGACAGTTACTCGTTGCAGCAGGGAAATGCCTTCCCTGTTGGAAAAGGCTAGCAGGAGTCCCAAGGAGCATTAGATTAGGGAAGGGATAGAGTGGGTATACATGATTATTCTTTTTGGGATTTGTGCATTTTGGGACTTTTAAAAAAATGGAGAGGATGGGGATGGTGGGTAGGTGAACCCTTTTAATATCTCTACAAGAATATTGCATATTTTTATTCAGAAAAGTTAGATCTTTGTTAATTAGGGAAATACATTCACAAGTAACTATCTGCTCCGTTCCCTCTGTAACAGTTCTGCGGGCACATAGCATGTCAGAGTTTCATTTTGCATTCTATCTGTGAAGGAAACACCAGGCAAATTTACAGAACAGAGAATACTGTTTTATTGAAGAAGTTGGCATGAAACATGAAGAAAACATGAAATGCCCATTATTGCCAGGGTATTTAGATTTTTGGCTCAGCTGGCATCTTTTTAGAATGCAGTTACTTGGGAAAAAAACAGATTTGATGGCACATAAAAATACATGGATACTATTTTTCTATTTCAGGCCAGGGATGAATCAGTCATTGATCCTTCTACGTGTGCCTAGCAGCCTGATAATGAACATTTATTGTAGACCCAGACCTTCTTTTCATGGCTGCATTTTCAGGGTTGATTAATTTCAAATTAAAATGGAGTCTCTTCTGGATGTAGGAAATTTCCCCCTCCTTGCCTCTTATTTTCATCATTGCCTTGAAACCACTTAACAATTTATAGATACATTAGCTGGAATTTTAGGAGAAGCAAGAGCAGAGAGGACATTTTTGAAGATGACATTTGCTTTTTTTATGGCAAAAGCCACGTCAGCACCTACCAACATTCTTCTCGATCTTACATGAATTCTGGATACTAAAACTGATTTATTACAGTACCTCTCTGTCACTTGAGGGCACTTTGGGAATTGGGGAATCTAGCCAACAACTGCTCATAGAAGAAACTAGCATAACATATTTGGGCAAAAAGATTGGAAGGAAGTATTTGTAGAGCCTTATCGACCATTAGTATGAAAATAAAATGAGAGCTATCTCTTGGGCATGTGCTCCCATTTTCCTTGTTTAGCAGGTTTACTGTAATTTTACTAAATTCATATGAACTTGAGAGAAACTAAGAAAATCATCACACAAGGTCATGGTGCATGAAGGGAGGAGAGGTGTAGCGTATTTCCCAAACATTTGAAGTTACAGGTTAGCCTTTGTAAGCAAAAATTTTTTTTACTGGTTTCATGGGATATAATGTAGTGGCAGCTAGCACATCCATGGGATCTAGTGGCATTATTAAATGCTAGATTGCACAGATTTATACAAATTAGAACGGAATACATTATTCCTGCATCATAAACGGTCCTCTAAAATTGTATCGTAAAGGGACAAAGAAAATTTCCAACTTGGAACACTCACTGAATAATGATGTCATGGTCACGTGTGTCAGGACGCAGATGATGCGTCCCTGGATACACCGCCTCCAGTGGGGCGCATTTAAATAATAAAAACGTGCAGGTGGATACGCTGCCTCCACCTGGCGAATTTAGGTATTACACGTTATACATACAATATCTGGAAACACCGCCTCCAGTAAGGCGCATTTAAATAATAAAGGGGGACCTGGGAAACATTAACAATGGTGGGCCCTGCTATAGGGAAAAGGGAATTGGAGACCTCCTGAGCTCCCCTGAGCCAGTGTCCCTGCACTCCTAACATTCCCTATGCCGGTTTCGCACCGGGCGCCGCACGCGTACCTTAACGCCCTTGCTCACCCTGACCCTAAACCCTCACTAGGGAATGGGTCGGTGCGGAGACTAATCCCACCACTGCACTAATAACACACATGAGGAAAGAGACAATACAGGGGAAACACCACTTAGCTTTGCTCTGTTGCGTGCGCTCCTAGCAACAGAGCCCTCCACCTGAGTGCATCTTCTCCTCCACCCGGATCCATCACCATAACAGGATCCTTCGAAAACAGAGTGAACACACTCTCACAATATCACAGGCAGTGATTGCACCCCCTAGCACACCTTTATAGGGTGTCACACCTGATCCCTAATTAAGTGCACAAAAACCTAAAGTGCAATACTGCTAACCACCACCGGGGACAGTCAAGACACCTTGGAACTTTCCAAAGTAAAAAAAGTTCACCCAGTGATTTAAAACTGTCAGATCATGACAAATGACATACAAAACATCAGAGTGTGGATCCAAAAATAGAGGTAAAAATTCAATATTTTATTCAGATATAAATATTACCACATAAAATTTCATGTAAGCAAAAAATACAGGGTTCAAAAAAGAAGGGAAGGAGCAAGCAAACAAGTACTGTATATACTAGTGTATAAGCCGACCCGTGTATAAGCCTACCCCCCTAATTTTGCCACAAAAACTGGGAAAACTTATTGACTCGCATATAAGCCTAGGGTGGAAAATGCAGCAGCTACTTGTAAATTTCAAAAACAAAAATAGATACCAATAAAAGTAAAATTAATTGAGACATCAGTAGGTTACCGTATTTTTTGGACTATAAGACGCACCGGACCATAAGACGCACCACAATTTTCAGAAGGAAAATAGGGGAAAAAATAATGTGTCAAATGGGGGTCCGTCTTACAGTCCGATTTCAGCTTCCCTGGGAAGGGATCTGGCACAGGTGGAGGAGTGGTCACAGGGGTAATTCAGTGGTCCAGGCTGGTGCAGTGGCTCTGTGCTGGTGCAGTGGCTCTGTGCTGGGGCAGGTGGGCTGTGCTGGGGCAGGTTGGTTGTGCTGGGGCAGCTGGGCTGTGCTGGGGCAGCTGGGCTGTGCTGGGGCAGCTGGGCTGGGCTGTGCTGGGGCAGCTGGGCTGGGCTGGGGCAGCTGGGCTGTGCTGGGGCAGCTGGGCTGTGCTGGGGCAGGTGGGCTGTGCTGGGGCAGGTGGGCTGTGCTGGGCTGGGACAGGTGGACTGTGCTGGACTTGGGGCAGCAGGACTGGGCTGGGGCAGCTGGGCTCTGTGGGATGAGGGTGGGGGCGGACTGTGCTCCGGTGCAGGGGCGGCGGCTCCGCCGCCATTTCCTCGAAGCCCGTAGGCCCCTGCACATCTGTTGCTGGCTGCTGCCATGTTGCGGTGGCCTCCGGGAACATAGATGCCTGGAAGATGGCCACTGGTCCGGGGACGGCGCATGCGCAGGTTCAGATCTCGTCCCCCGAGATCTCAGGACGAGATCTGATCCTGCGCATGCGCCATCCCTGGACCAGCGGCCATCTTCTTGGCGTCCATGTTCCCGGAGGCCACCACAACATGGCCGCAGCCAGCAACGGATGTGCGGGGGCCTCCAGGCTTCGAAGAAATGCCGTCGGAGCCCCCCACGAAGCACAGAGAGCCGCTACCCCAGCACCGGAGCACAGCCCACTGCCACCACCGCACCACAGAGCCCCGCGGCATCCGCACCAGCCATGGACGGATGTAAGTATATTGCGACCATAAGACACACCCCCCACTTCCCCCAAAATTTTTTGGGGAAAAAAGTGCGTCTTATGGTCTGAAAAATACGGTAAATGTTTTTGAATATCCATATTGAATCAGGAGCCCCATATAATGCTCCATACAGTTCATGATGCACCCTGTTATGAATGGGTCACCGAGGAGAAAAAAGCAAAACAAGCTAAGCCACAGAAAACCAGAGTGGTTGGTAACTATGCAGATTGCAGATCCCTGATCTTACCACACAACTAGCAGTGGCCGTGGAGCGTGCCTACGATGAAACTAGACGCCTCGTCACGGCCGGAGGACTACATAAGCTTAAAGCAAGAAAAGGGAAAACTAACTGCCCCAGAGCAGACCCCAAAGGAATAGATAGCCCCCACACATGTATTGACGGTGAAACAAGATGAAGGCACAAATACAGGCAGGAAAATAGGCTGAGCAAATGATGGTGCCCAAACTAACTAGACAGGAAAGGAAAGGGAAGACACTGTCTGCAACCTGCAAAAAACCCTACAAAAATAATGTCCAACACTTCTGATAGCGAAATTAACCCTGAAGTCACTAGACTTCTCCCACTATATCAGCACTCTGAAATATTCTGAGACAGCGCAAAAAGAGACCGAACTAGTAAGGGACAAAAAGCCAATTGGCAAAATACTGATAAATAAGAGTGGAAATTCAGCTCAGCCCCCAGCCGGGGCTGGCAGACCACACAAAAAACTGAATAGACCAACAAAATCAAGTGTGAACATTAGCAGAAAAACTTGGCTTTAGATGACTGGAACAGAGCTGAAAACCAAGAGCTGACAAGCCAGAAGGAATCACCAGCAACTGAATAGGGCATCGGCTGTCTTAAATCCAATCTGAGAATCCTGAGATCCAATTGTCATCCTCATTCTCAGGTGGCAGATCTCCACCGATCAAACCAGCCGAACCACCTCCCATCACCACCAGAGGGAGTCCAGAAGGGGAACTCACAACTGGTGAACCCGAGAATGAACTCACAACAGCGCCCTATAAGATGCTCCATACAAAATACTCCCCATGTAATGCTGCACAAAGGTTAATAATGCCCCCATAAGAAGCTCCATAGAATAATATGCCCCATATAATGCTCCATAAAGGTTATGGCCCCATAAGATGCTCCACAGATTATGTCCCCATAAGATGATCCATAGATTATTCCCCCATAAGATGCTCCATAGATTATGCCCCATAAGATGCTCCATAGATTATGCCCCCATAAGATGCTCCATAGATTATGCCCCCATAAGATGCTCCATAGATTATGCCCCAATAAGATACTCCATAGATTATACCCCAATAAGATGCTCCATAGATTATGCCCCCATAAAATGCTCCATATACAGTGGGGAAAAAAGTATTTAGTCAGTCAGCAATAGTGCAAGTTCCACCACTTAAAAAGATGAGAGGCGTCTGTAATTTACATCATAGGTAGACCTCAACTATGGGAGACAAACTGAGAAAAAAAAATCCAGAAAATCACCTTGTCTGTTTTTTTTTCATTTTATTTGCATATTATGGTGGAAAATAAGTATTTGGTCAGAAACAAAATTTCATCTCAATACTTTGTGATATATCCTTTGTTGGCAATGACAGAGGTCAAACGTTTTCTGTAAGTCTTCACAAGGTTGCCACACACTGTTGTTGGTATGTTGGCCCATTCCTCCATGCAGATCTCCTCTAGAGCAGTGATGTTTTTGGCTTTTCGCTTGGCAACACGGACTTTCAACTCCCTCCAAAGGTTTTCTATAGGGTTGAGATCTGGAGACTGGCTAGGCCACTCCAGGACCTTGAAATGCTTCTTACGAAGCCACTCCTTCGTTGCCCTGGCGGTGTGCTTTGGATCATTGTCATGTTGAAAGACCCAGCCACGTTTCATCTTCCCACTGTATTATGCCCCATATGATGCTCCATAGATTATGCCTTCATATGCTGCTCCATAGAATATGCCCCCATATGCTGCCCCATAGACTATGACCCCATATGCTGCCCCATAGCATATGCCCTCTTATGCTGCCCCATAAAATATGCTCCCATATGATGCCCCATACGATATGCCCCCATATGACCCAATAAGCTGCTCCATAAAATATGCCCCCATATGTTGCCCCCATAAGCTGCTCCATAGAATATGCCTCCATATGCTGCTCCATAGAATATGCCCCCATGTGCTGCTCCATAGGATATGCCCCCATGTGCTGCTCCATAGAATATGCCCCCATGTGCTGCTCCATAGAATATGCCCCCATATGCTGCTCCATAGACTATGCCCCCATATGCTGCTCCATAGACTATGCCCCCATATGCTGCTCCATAGAATATGCCCCCATATGCTGCTCCATAAAATATGCCCCCATATGCTGCTCCATAGAATATGCCCCCATATGCTGCTCCATAAAATATGCCCCCATATGCTGCTCCATAAAATATGCCCCCATATGCTGCTCCATAAAATATGCCCCCATATGCTGCTCCATAAAATATGCCCCCATATGCTGCTCCATAGAATATGCCCCATATGCTGCTCCATAGACTCTGTCCCCATATGTTGCCCCATAGAATATGCCCCCATATGCTGCTCCATAGAATATGCCCCCATATGCTGCTCCATAGAATATGCCCCCATATGCTGCTCCATAGAATATGCCCCCATATGCTGCTCCATAGAATATGCCCCCATGTGCTGCTCCATAGAATATGCCCCCATGTGCTGCTCCATAGAATATGCCCCCATGTGCTGCTCCATAGAATATGCCCCCATATGCTGCTCCATAGAATATGCCCCCATATGCTGCTCCATAGAATATGCCCCCATATGCTGCTCCATAGAATATGCCCCCATATGCTGGTCCATAGAATATGCCACCATATGCTGGTCCATAGAATATACCCCCATATGCTGGTCCATAGACTATGCCCCCATATGCTGCCCCATAAAATATGCCCCCATATGCTGCTCCATAGAATATGCCCCCATATGCTGCCCCCATAAGATGCTCCATATATTATGCCCCCATATGCTGCTGCAAAAGAGAAAAAAAAATGCCATACTCACCTCTCCTGCTCAGGACCCGGCACCTGAGATATTCACCTGTCCGGGGTCCATCACTGCTCACCGCTGTCTGCCCTTCCTGTGTCAGTGACTGTTCAGCCAGCAGAGGGCGTAGCGTGCACTAACCACGTCATTGCACCCTCTGCTGCCTAAACGTCACAGACAGAGGACGCAGCAGACAGCGATGAGCAGTGATGGACCCCGGACAGGAGAATATCGCTATACTTACCCCCTCCTGACGCGGTCTCTGCAGCCCCGCTTCTCCACGGTCTCCTTTCCTGCCTTCAGCAGTCACGTGTTACCGCTATTCATGAGTTTAATGAGCGGTACCACGTGACCGCTGAAGGCAGGAAGGGAGATCGTGGAGAAGTGGGGGGGCTGCAGAGACCACGCCAGGGGGGTAAGTATGATCTCTGACACCCCTGCTCTCCCTCCCCCGCCGACCCCCAGGTATATGACTCATGTATAAGCCGAGAGGGGGACTTTCAGCCCCAAAAAATAGGATGAAAATCTCAGCTTATACACGAGTATATACAGTATGTAAACCGAGCCTTAGGTATACATATATAGAGGTGGGGAGGTGGCAACACTATTACTGTATGTGTTATGAGCTAAGCCCAGAAAACCGGAGAGGTTGGTAACTAGCGGATTGCAGACCCCTGATCCTATCCACAACAACTAGCAGTAGCCGTGGAGCGTGCCTATGGTGGTCCTAGATGCCTCGTCACGGCCGGAGAACTAAATAAGCCTAAAGAAAGAAAGGGAAAATCTAAACTGCCCCAGAGCAGACCCCAAAGCAATAGACAGCCCCCAACATGTATTGTTGGTGAAACAAGATGAAAACACAGACACAGGTAGAAAGATAGGCTGAGCAAACGATGGGTCCCTCGCTAACTAGAAAGCATAGGAAAGAAAAGCTGCTGTCTGCAATCACGCAAAAAACCCTGCCAAAAAGAATATCCAACACGTCTGAGAGAAAATGGCCCTGAAGTCGCTAGACTTCAAATCACTATATCAGCACTCAGGTATATTCTGAAGACAGAGCAAAAGAGATCAACTGATCAGAGACAAAATGGGGATTCAGCCCAGTCCCAGCCAGGGCTGGCTGAACACAAAAACTAAGTAAACCAGACAAAAACTCATATGAACAATAGCAGAGAAAATTTAGCTTTAGAAAGGCAGGAACCAAACTGGAAACCAGGAGCCACAGTCAGGAAAAATCACCAGCAAGAAACTATCGAGTCGACTGCCTTAAATCCAATCAGAAACTCCTGATGTCCAATCGCAGTCCTCTTCCTCAGGTGGCCGGTCTCTGCCATTTAGATCAGCTCCATTACCTCCCTTAACCACAACAGAGGGAGTCCAGATAGAGAACTCACTACTCCTCTGTCAGCACAGCCAGCTCCATAACCCTCACCAGAAGCCAGAGGCAAACCCGAAAATGAGCTCACAACAAGTATGTCTGAATTGAATACATCCTCTCTGCAGCCTAAAAGTGCAAGTGTCAACATGTAAACCAGTAGTATTATCCCATAAAGGTCAATAGTAAAGTGCAAACATAGAAAAGAGATTTTCTATAAAGGCTGCCTAACCCGCTGTAAACAGCATAAGGTATTCAGAAAATCCTAATGGCTGCAGAAACTTGCTGAAAACAGCATAAGATGTCAGAAAAATCAAGGTAACAAAAGGTCACTCTTACCCATAGTCCCTCTTTCAAAGGATCCTGGAACATGCAGCCCCAACGCGCATTTCGGTTTGGCTTCCCCGGGGGCTGACATCAGGCGATCATGCCTGCATGTTGTGGAGGCCCTAGATCCTGCCCCGCAGTGTGAATACATTATAACACACACACTGCGGGGCAGGATCTGGGGCCTCCACAACACGCAGGCGTGATCACCTGATGTCAGTTCACACACAGCACGCACTGCGCATGCCCGAGAACTGTTTACAGAGCAGGTGCCGGCATAGGAGACAGAAGGAGGCGGGGAACAGAAGCTGAGCAGGGGCATGATGGATGGCTATAGGAGGCGGGGCACAGACGACAGAGCATGGGTATGATGGACGGCTATGGGAGGCGGGGCACAGATGGCAGCACAGGGGCATGATGGATGGCTATGGGAGGTGGTGCCGAGATTCTACATAGACTTGATTGACGGCGGGGAGGCGGCTGCTTCAGGGGGACACACCATACCTATGGGAGGCATTACAGGTATGAGGACCTAATTTATAAAAGTTAATATTTTGGAGTTACTGGGGGTCAGAAACAGAAGAGCCACCTTCACAGAATGCAGTCTTAGTGCTGCTGAAGGTGGTTCTTTTAGTTAAAAACACCCAGGGGGGTTACAGGTTCCCTTTAATCATGCAGAGCCAGGTGGGGAGAAGCCATCGGAGGTCCACATTGATGACTAGTCATCTAGTTCTGGCCACATGTTTAAAGTGTGTATTTTCTGAAATGCCACAGCACTTCATAGTGGAACATCAATATTTGCCTGTGGCTCGGGCAGCATGAATTACATGCTAGCTTCCCTTTAAAGGTCTTTTTTACCATAACAGATTATCAACCTGTCCACAAGACAGATGATTTAGTTGTTAATTAGGTCAGAACTGGCCATTAACAACTTATTACCAATTTTATGGAGAATCCTGTTTGCAGAAATCATTTCTGTATAATTACTGTATTTTGCTATCTCTGTCAATCCTTTAGACATTGTATGCAGCATACCGTAAGTGTGCAAATGGGATTTCAGCGCCCTATTCTTGGCACTGGTGGGCGTGCGAACAGGTGGTCCTTCAGTGATCAACCACATACCACCTAACCTGTAGGTTTATCAGATTGGTGTCTTTAAATTTGCAGAAACTGACTAATTCTTAAGTAATGCATTTATAGTAATTTAAGGATATGCATATTTTAAATACCGTATATACTCGAATATAAGCCGAGATTTTCAGCCCATTTTTTTGGGCTGAAAGTCCCCCTCTCGGCTTATATTCGAGTCATATACACCGGGGGGTCAGAGGGGGAGGGGGTGTCAGGTCATACTTACCCGTCCTGACGCTGTCTCTTGAGCCCCCAGCTTCTCCCCGTGCTCTCTCTTCCTGCCTTCAGCGGTCACGTGGTGCCGCTCATTAAAACTCATGAATATGCGCATATTCATGAGTTTTAATGAGCGGCACCACGTGACCGCTGAAGGCAGGAAGAGAGAGCGCGGAGAAGCTGGGGGCTCAAGACACAGCGTCAGGACGGGTAAGTATAGCGATACTCACCTGTCCTGCGTCCATGGCTGCTTGCTGCTGTCTGTCATCGGTCAGTGACTTCAGACAGCAGAGGGCGTGGTGACGTGATTAGTGCGCACCGCGCCCCCTGCAGTCTGAACGTCACTGACTGATGACGTTGCAGATAGCGGTGAGCAGCCATGGACGCAGGACAGGTGAGTATCTGACACCCAGCGACGGAGAGGTGAGTATGTCATTTTTTTTATTTTTACATGCAGCAGCAGCAGCACATGGGGGAATAATCTTTAGAAGTTTCTAATGGGGGCAGTATATGGGGGATCAATATGGAGCTTCTAATGGGGGCAGTATATGGGGGATCAATATGGAGCTTCTAATGGGGGCAGTATATGGGGGAACAATATGGAGCTTCTAATGGGGGCAGTATATGGGGGAACAATATGGATCTTCTAATAGGGGCAGCATATGGGGGAACAATATGGAGCTTCTTATGGGGGCAGTATATGGGGGAACAATATGGAGCTTCTAATGGGGGCAGTATATGGGGGAACAATATGGAGCTTCTAATGGGGGCAGCATATGGGGGAACAATATGGAGCTTCTTATGGGGCAGTATATGGGGGAACAATATGGAGCTTCTTATGGGGGCAGTATATGGGGGAACAATATGGAGCTTCTTATGGGGGCAGTATATGGGGGAATAATCTATGGAGCTTCTTATGGGGGCAGCATATGGGGGAATAATCTATGGAGCATTTCCCACCCTAGGCTTATACTCGAGTCAATAAGTTTTCCCAGTTTTTTGTGGCAAAATTAGGGGGGTCGGCTTATACTCGGGTCGGTTTATACTCGAGTATATACGGTAGTTCTCACGTAATTCTGTTTTGATAAGAATTAGGATAAATACATTTTTGGCAGCCTATATTCTGTCAATGAACTGTGTTCTGGTGGATTTCCAAGGCCGTAACTAGGGATATGAATTCCTTTGCACTTCTGCTCTTTGTCTTTCTCTGTATTCCCATTACTGATATATCATCATTATGAAGAACATGCAGTCATCGTTGGCCCCTATCTCCTTCCTCTCATGTCCTGATTCTGCACTGAAGCATTACAATGAAACACTTCAAAGTGCCCTGGATGAAACTGAACCTCCTATGCATAGAACAACTAGGCACAGATGGCGACAACTCTGGCACACGCTGCAAACACGCTTCCTACAGCTGTGCTCCAGGTGCGCCGAATGTCTGTGGAGAAAAATTAAATCTGCCCGAAGATTTCATCCATTATAAGTTTATGCTTAAAACATATGATGCAACACTGCCCTTCACTTCTCCAAACAAACCTATTTCAACACCCTCATCACCTCACAATCCAATAACCCGAAACGTCTCTTTGACACTATTCATTCCCTACTCAACCCAAGAGTACAGGCCCCAACCACAGATCTCCAGGCTGACGATCTGGCTAATTATTTCAAAGAAAAAATTGAGCATATCCGACAGGAAATTATCTCCCCATCCCCTTATACCATGCACTGTCCTCCCTCCCACACTGCTTCTAGCTCACTCTCTGATTTTGAACCAGTAACAGAAGAAGAAGTAATCAGGCTCCTTGCGTCTTCTCGCCCTACCACTTGCACCAGTGACCCCATTCCATCACCTCTCCAGTCCCTTTCCTCTGCTGTCACTGTAACAAAAATATTTAGGCTCTCTCTCTTTTCCGGTATCTTTCCTTCCTCATTTAAGCATGCCATTACTTAAAAAAAATCCCTCAGCCAAAACTGTGCCGCTAACTATAGACCTGTCTCTAATCTAACCTTCATCTCTAAACTCCTGGAACGCCTGGTTCACACCCAACTTATCCCCTATCTCTCAGATAAATCTCTCCTCGACCCTCTATAATCCGGTTTCCGCTCTCTTCAGTCTACTAAAACTGCACTCACTAAAGTCTCTAATGATCTTCTAACAGCTAAATTTAATGGTTTCTACTCCATGCTAATTCTCTTGGATCTCTCCGCAGCATTCGACACTGTGGATCATCAGCTCCTCCTCACTATGCTCCGTTCCATCGGCCTCAAGGACACAGTTCTCTCCTGGTTCTCCTCCTATCTTTCTGACTGCTCCTTTACTGTATCTTTTGCTGGCTCCTCCTCCTCTCATCTTCCCCTTACTGTTGGGGTTCCTCAAGGATTGGTTCTAGGCCCCCTCCTCTTCTCTTTGTATACTACCCCTATTGGTCAAGCAATCAGTAGATTTGGGTTCCAGTACCATCTCTATGCTGATGACAACCATTTATACACTTCTCCTGATATCACACCTGCCTTTTTGGAAAACACCAGTGATTGTCTTACTGCTGTATCTAACATCATGTCCTCCCTCTATCTGAAACTGAACCTGCCAAAAACTGAACTTCTCGTGTTTCCTCCCTCTACTGACCTACCTATGCCTGACATTGCCATTTCCGTGTGTGGTTCCACCATTACTCCCCAGCAACATGCCCGCTGTCTTGGGGTCATACTTGATTCCGAGCTTTCAATTACCCCCCACATCCGATCCCTGTTTCAATCTTGTTATCTGCACCTCAAAAACATTTCTAGAATTCGACCATTTCTTACTTTTGACTCTGCAAAAACTCTTACTGTTTCTCTTACTCATTCTCGTCTGGATTATTGTAACTCTCTACTAATCGTTCTCCCTCTTACCAAACTCTCCCCGTTCCAATCTGTTCTTAATGCTGCAGCAAGGATCATATTCCTCACCAATCGTTATACCGATGCCTCTACCTTGTGCCAGTCCTTACACTGGTTACGCACTCCAGAATTTAGTATAAACTTATTACCCTCACCCGCAAAGCACTCCATGGCTCAGCACCACCCTACATCTCCTCCCTCGTCTCAGCCTACCACCTTACCTGTGCCCTCCATTCTGCTAATGACTTGAGGTTAGCATCCTCAATAATCAGAACCTCCCACTCCCGTCTCCAAGACATTTCACGTGCTGCGCCAATTCTTTGGAATGCACTACCCAGGTTAATACGATTAATCCCCCAGTTTCAAGCGTGCCCTAAAAACGCATTTGTTCAGATTGGCCTATCGCCTCAACGCATTAACCTACATATCCCTGTGTGGCTCATTCAAAAATTTATTACCATATCCAGATTCGTCGCATCATGTTCTCACATGCTTTTTGCATTTAATAGCCCTCTGTGTCTGTACTGTTACATATTTAGACTGTTAACTGGTTCATGCAGCAACAGGAACATCCGATTCTTACGCTATGGCTGGTCCAAACAATAAAAGCAATTGTAACAATTCACCTTTCGTGTCTCCCCTTTTTCCTTATAGATTGTTAGCTTGCGAGCAGGGCCCTCATTCCTCTTGGTATCTGTTTTGACCTATGTGTTTATTGGTATGCTTTAATGTCTATTGTCTGTAGAAGTCTCCTCTATAATGAAAAGTGCTGCGGAATATGTTGGCGCTATAGAAGTGAAATTATTATTATTATTATTATTATTATTATTATTTATTATCATTGTTAGATTCATAGATAAAACACAACATCATGCTTTGTGAAGATGACTTATATGTAAGGTTTCAAATTTGCTAAGCAGCAATTCAAGATTTTTTCCATTTCTTTGGGCAAATTTGACGACCTACAGTATATGAAACTACCATCACTTTTTTTGCTGTGAATATCACTTTTCTGTACACATGCCATGGTTTTATTTTCAGCTAAAAAGGAATTACCAAATCTATATATGGTAATTTTCATTCTCTTCTAATTTTGATATATTTGGTAAAGATTTTATTTAGGTCCTCAATTTTCGTTCTTTCAATAATTCATCAGCAAAGAAGTCTACACAATTGCTTCCAGTCTGTGTTCAGAATCAAGAATTATCTTTGTATTGCAAGCTTGTTCTCCTAAACACTACACACAAATGCATATATGCACACACACAAATACACACTAGGTCACCATGGTGACAAGATTGGCTATGGGGATTTGGTCCTCCTGCCCTATGTGCATTTAGCAAGTGGTGCTTTTAACTAGAGCCAAATATATAGAGGCAGACTGTCAATAACCATCCCAATCAATTTTTCTTTCCAAAGTTAACCATAGACAGCTCCTGCTGGGCAGAGAGGCACACAGAAGTTGTGAGACAATGATAATTTAGGAGCCCCATACACAAAAGTTAGTTGTTGGCCGAACTGTTCAGCTTATCGTTCAGCTGGAAACTATTTCCCCCAACTCCTCCATACACGAGCCCTCGCTTTGCTAAGTGCTCCTGTGTTCCCTTATGGAGAGCTGCTGGTGGAGGCTTATATCGCCGAGAAATAAAAGGATTGACAATCTAAAGGTACTGTCACACTTAGCGATGCACCAGCAATCCCGACCAGCGATATGACGCTGTCATTGTTGCTGGTGCATCGTTAAGTGGTCGCTAGTGAGCTGCCACACAGGCAGATCTCACCAGCGACATAGCAGGGGTCGGGGGTCGTTACTTACCTGTCAGACGAGGCGATCCTGACGTCCTCCCGCCCGCGTCCACGCGTCGCTCGTCGGCGCCACAGGAAGCTGTTATGAATGAGTCACCATAGGAGGCAAAAACAGAAATACTAGCTAAGTCCAGAAAACCAGAGAAGTTGGCAGCTATCGGATTGTAGACCCCTGAACCTATCAACAACAACTAGCAGTAGCCGTGGGGGGTTCCTACGGTGCCCTAGACCCCTCGATCACAGCCGGAGAACTATATAGCCTAAAGACAGAAAGGGAAATCTAAACTGCCCCAGAGCAGACCCCAAAGCAATAGGCAGCCCCCAACATATAATAACGGTGAAGCAAGATGGAAAAACACACAGATAGAAAGATAGGCTGAGCAAATGATGGGGCCCGAGCTAACTAAATAGGACGGGATAGAAAAGCTGCTGTCTGCAATCCGCCAAAAACCCTATCAAAACAAGAGCCAACAGACTGATAGGGAAAAAAGCCCTGAAGACGCTAGGCTTCAAAAAGACTATATCAGTACTCAGGTATTTTCTGAAGACAGAGAAAAAAGGAATTCAGCTCACCCCAGCAGGGAATGGCAGAAATCCAGAAAAACAAGGCAAAACAAAACCAAAACACAAATGCAAAAAGCAGAGCAGAAAACTTAGCTTTTGAGGAGCAGGAATCAGACTGGTCTCCTAGAATCCCTCAGAGAAATCACCCGCAAAGCAGACGGGCGTCGGCTGCCTTATATCCAGTCAGCAATTCCAGCCACCCAGTCATCATCATTCTGCTCAGGTGCTTGGTAATCAGCCTCACTACCTTCCTTCACCAGAAGAGGGAGTTCATCAGACCTCAATGGTGAAGGGGAAAATGAACTCACAACTGGAAGTCCAGCAGGAAGCTGACGACGAGAAACAGTCCAGGACTTTCTCGTGCGATCAGCGATAACCAGCGGGGAAGCGGTCAGAGGTAAGTATCACACATAGCGATATCGATAGCAATATCGCTATAACATCACAAAAACCAATGATATCGCTTATTATGACAGGCCCTTAAAATTGGACATGCCGTTTCCTTATCTCATCATCTGATCTAGATTCTGCCAATATTAGTCTAATGTGTATGGGGACATTAAAGTGGTTTTCCAATATCTAAGATCCTATCCCAATATATAGTAGGTGTAATATTAATGTTAGCACATACTTCCAAATAGAAATGCAGTATAGTCCTCCTGATTCGCTATGTATCTTACCTCATGTGCAGGGCAATGCGGTAGCTATTGTGTATAGCAAATTGGTATGGAGATATATGTATACTTATATTAAAACTTAGCTTTTAATGTTATATTAATAAAAACAGTGTGTCAAATTAAGGTGCCAAATAAAATAGTGATAGTGTCTGTGCAACCGTGCCCATAAAATAAAATTGTATTAAGACGCCTCCTATTGTCCAGATATGAGCGGATTACAATCCTCTTTGTTGTCTATATAGGCCAGGTATTAATAATACCAAACACTAGCCAGAGAGCATCTCAATATAAACAACACAACACTTTTTAGAGGTTGTCTTAGGTACCTAAAACATCAGTCCTATACTCATTTCCAATATTTAAGGACAATTGTCATTAGAGTGCGAATCATATAAATAAGATATCTATTTCCCCAATATCAGATATCTAATACATTGACATATTTTTTAGGGTCAAAAGGAACAATATATCGCATCTATGGAGTCCAGTATAGTGTAGTGCCTATATTCCACCAAAATACTGCATATTAACTACTCTCATGATGCATTATTAATATGTCCTTATACTCATCTCATGTGTATTAGTCCTATACACTGATGCCTGTATATGCCCTCTTGTGGAAAAGGCCTCCAGTCTTTAAAAGAGCTTCATGTCTGCATTCATCTGGACTGCCTTAATCCAACGCCGTTCTCCCAACGCGTTTCATCTAATCAGGACTCATCAGGGGAGTTTGTGGAGTTCAAATAGAAACGGTAGCTAAGATATACATGGTTACGACTAGTGATGAGTGAGTACACTCTTTGCTCGAGTTTTCCCGAGCATGCTCGTGTGATTTCCGAGTATTTCGGAGATTTAGTTTCTGTTGCCGCAGCTGCATGATATACTGCTCCTGGACAGGCTGAATACATATTAGGAATGCCTGTTGGTTAGGGAATCCCCACATGTATTCAGGCTGTCTAGCAGCTGCAAATCATGCAGCTGCTTCAACACAAACTAAATCTCCGAGCACGCCAAAATACTCAGAGATCACCCGAGCATGCTTGGGGAAAACCCGAGCAACAAGTATGCTCTCTCATCACTAGTTATGACCACTAATAACTAACTAGCTGTCATTATATTAGTGGTCATAACTATGGATACCTAAGATACTGCAATGTCCTACACATGGGGAAAGCGGCATAGCGAATGAGAACTATACTACGTTTCTGATTAGAGGTATTTGCTAACATTATTATTATTACACCTACTACATATTGGGATAGGATTTTGGAGATGGGAATACCCCTTTAAGTATGTTTCAACTGCTTAGCACAGGCTGATGCAAGCATTGAAATCTTGGAACATCCAAAATTAGACTGTTCATATTCTGCTTGCCCACACTAGTGGAGCATGCTCTAGGTGAGCAGGGGCACTGCCATTACTGATGGATGGATGGATGGAGGGAGACACTGCTGTGGCACTGGGAGGCACAGATAAGGGAGATCAGAATATGTAGATGAGCTGTTTTGACTAAAGAAAGTAGAGGGAAGACATTGTTTTGATTTTTAGGAGTAGCATGGAGCATGTACTATTTCTTCTGAGAGAAGTGTTTTTCCATGAGTTTTTTTGAAAAATACAAATGAAACACAACGGAGTTTAATAATAATAATAATAATAATAAATTTTATTTCTATAGTGCCGACATATTCTGCAATACTTTCCATTTTAGAGGGGACTTGTACAGACGATAGACATTACAGCACAACAATAATCACATAGCTCATAACAGAAACCAAGAGGAATGAATGAGGGCCCTGCTCGTAAGCTTACAATCTATGAGGGAAAAAAGGTAGACACGAAAGGTGGGTGGTAACAATTGCCCTGATTGCTTGGATCAGCCATAATGTTAAGTGTGTAACATTACAGACACAGAGGGCTGATAGATGCATAAAGCATGATACGGGGAACCTGGTTATGGTAAAACTTTTGACTGTGCCACACAGGGATAGTAAGGTTAATGTGTTGAGGCAGTAGGCCAATCTGAATAAATGCGTTTTCAGGGCACGCTTAAAATTATAGGGATTGGGGACTAATCGTATTGACCTGGGAAGTGCATTCCAAAGAATTCGTGCAGCACATGTAAAGTCTTGGAGATGGGAGTGGAAGGTTCTGATTATTGAGGATGATAACCTCAGGTCATCAGCAGAACGGAGAGCGCGGGTAGGATGGTATACTGAAACAAGGGAGGAGATGTAGGGTGGTGCTGAGCCGTGGAGTGCTTTGTGGCTGAGGGTAATAAGTTTGTACTGGATTCTGGAGTTGATGGGTAACCAGTGTAATGACTGGCACAAGGTAGAGGCATCGGTGTAGCGATAGGTGAGGAATATGATCCGGGCTGCAGCATTTAAGACAGATTGGAGGGGGAGAGTTTGGTAAGAGGGAGACCGATTAGTAGAGAGTTACAATAGACCAGACGAGAATAAATAAGAGAAACAGTAAGAGTTTTTGCAGAGTCAAAGGTAAAAAGAGGTTGAATTCTAGAAATGTTTGACACAGCGTTTAGACAATTGCTGTTGTTTTCTAAAACGGCAGGTGTGATGTCAGGAGAGGAAGCGTATAATTGGGTGTTATCAGCATGGAGATAGTACTGGAAACCAAATCTACTGATTGTTTGACCAATAGGCGCAGTGTACAAAGTGAATAGGAAGGGACCTAGAACCAATCCTTGAGGAACCCCAACAGTAAGTGGAAGATGAGAGGAGGAGCCAGCAAAAGATACAGTAAAGGAGCGGTCAGAGAGATAGGAGGAAAACCAGGAGAGAACGGTGTCCTTGATGCCGATGGAGCGTAGCATAGTGAGGAGGAGCTGATGTTCCACCGTGTTGAATGCTGCAGAGGGATCCAAGAGAATTAGCATGGAATAGTGGCCATTAGATTTAGCTGTTAATAGATCATTAGAGACTGTAGTCAGGGCTGTTTCAGTAGAGTGTAAAGAGCGGAAACCGGATTGGAGAGGGTCGAGAAGAGAGTTATCAGAGAGATAGCGGATCAGACGGGAGTGGACCAGGCGTTCCAGGAGTTTACAGATGAAGGGAAGATTAGAGACAGGTCTATAGTTATTGGCACAGTTTTGGTCGAGGGATGGTTTTTTAAGTAGTGGATGTATGATGGCATGCTTAAATGAGGAGGAAAAGATACCAGAAGAGAGATGTTAAATATTTTAGTTAGGTGAGTGATGACAGCAGGGGAAAGGGACTGGAGTAGATGTGACGGAAATGGGTCACTGGTGCAAGTGGTTGGGCGAGAAGATGCAAGGAGCCTGCTTACTTCTTATGTGACTGGTTCAAAATCAGAGAGTGAGCTAGATGCAGTGGGGAAGGGAGGACAGTGCATGGTATGAGGTGATTGGGAGATAATTTCCTGTCGGATATGGTCAATTTTTTCTTTGAAGTAATTGTCCAGATCATCAGCTCGAAGCTCCGTGGTTGGGGCCTGCGCTCTTGGGTTGTGCAGGGAATGAAAAGTGTCAAAGACGTCTAGGGTTATTGGACAATGAGGCGATGAGGGTGTTGAAATAGGTTTGTTTGGAGAGGTGAAGGGCAGTGTTGTATGTTCTAAGCATAAACTTATAATGGATGAAATCTTTGTGTCGATTGGATTTTCTCCACAGACGTTCAGCACACCTGGAGCACCGCTATGGAAACGTGTTTGCAGGGTGTGCCAGGGTTGTCGCTGTCTGTGTCATGTTGTTCTATGTATAAGAGGTGCAAATTCATCCAGGGCACATTGAAGTGTTTCATTGTAATGCTTCAGTGCAGAATCAGGACATGAGAGGGAGGAGATAGGGGCCAGTGAAGACTGCAAGTTCTTCATAAGTTTCTGGGTGTTAATGGCCTGTATGTTTCTATAAGTATGGACAGTGGGGGTGACCTGAGCGGCCTGGCAGTTCTTGATAGAGAATGAAAGAAGGTTGTGGTCAGAGAGTGGGAGAGGGGAGTTTGCGAAATCATCCACTGCACAAAGCTGGGAGAAAACCAAGTCGAGGGAGTTTCCGTCTTCATGCGTTGGAGAATTAGTAAGGTGCGAAAGGCCAAATGAGGAGGTTAGAGATAAAAGGTGGGTAGCAGATGGGGGGGCAGAGCAATGGGGATGTTGAAATCGCCCATGATGAGGATAGGGGTGTCACAGGAGAGAAAATGTGGAAGCCAAGTGGCAAAATGATCCAGAAAATGATGGGAGGGGCCGGAAGAACGATACACCGCCACTCGCATGGAGAAGGGGGTGTAGAGTCTGACAGCATGGACCTCAAAAGAAGGGAAGACAAGTGAGGGTACTTGAGGGATAACCTGAAAGGTACATTTTGGTGATGGGAGCAGACCAATGCCTCCACCTGCTCTTTTGTCTGATCTTGGAGTATGAGAAAAGTGTAATCCCCCATATGAAAGAGCAGCAGCAGCGGTAGTGTCTGACTGCTGGATCCAGGTTTCAGTAAGAGCCAGGAAGTTAAGAGAATTTAAAGGAAGAAGTCATGGATGTAGGAGAGTTTATTACACACTGAGCGAGAATTCCAAAGGGCACAATTAAGAGAGACAGAAGCCATGCAGGGAATATTAATAAGATTAGAGGGGTTTCTGAGTGTAGCAGTTGGGGATTTGACTTTCTATAACATTTGGGACCAGGGTTGGGAGCAATGTCTCCTGCGACTAGGAGAAGGAGGATAGAAAGAGTGAGCTAAGTGATTTGTGGGAGCGTCTCTTATGTTGGATGGTGGGACTGACTGGATCTGTGCAATTCAACAATGTGAAAAGAGCACGAGTGCTATACATAGGAGAGGAAAGGAGTGAGGGGACGATATGGATGGAGTGTAGAGAGTTAATGCCAGGGCGGTGGATGTGTGAGAATGCAGCGGCCAGGATATAAATTATACAAACGCATATGGTATCTACTGTATTTGTTGTAATCCAAATGTACAGGGGATAGATGTATATAAATGTCTTACCTGTCTCCTGCCCTGTCTATCTGCCATGTTATAACTGCCTCATACTTTGATCAAATGTATTTCGATTAAATGTGCATAAATGCCCCCTGCATGAGTTTAAAAGTGTTTCCTATTTAAAGGAATAACTTCACTTCAAGTTCCATCCACTGGAGGTGGCACTACAGAATCGAAATGTCTGATCTACACTGTTATGGTGTCACCCATTGAATTGTTTGAAATTTATGGAAACAGAATAGAATAGCAATATATGCCGTTTCCGTAACACCAGATTATTGTCTATGGAAGTTACAGAATCAGCTGCTCCTGTGCTGCACCTCCCATGGTTGTTGCCTGGGCAGAGTTATTCACATTTAAACAATGAAAGGCTGAGATAGGATTAAATCTTTAAGTGAGTGATGGCATATAGCTAAATAAGCCATCACTTAATGATCAATAGGGGTCCTTCATGCTTGAAATTTGTGGACATCTGACCTCCTACTTAAATAAACAAAGCTTTTCCTTGCTGTCTTGCAATATTTAGTGGTTGGATACTAGGCCAGATATACTGCATGTATGTTATTTGCATGGTATTTCTTAAATTATAGAAAGTAATTTATATCATCACTATTTACATTCCACATTCTTCGAACATTGTAACAGTAAAAAATATATGCCACAATTTAGTATTTTATCATGATGAGTGGCTCACAAATCTGAAAGAAAAAAAAAAGTTTGTAACAATGAAATGTAGCTACTATGTGACTTCAGGATATGATTTGTTATTGATCACATTATACACTCCTACGAGCTTACCTCGTCTTTATTATTTGTGCTCATTTTTCTTTTGATGCTTGTTTTAGGTGGGTTCCCTACTGCCATATCTTGGTTTAAATAATTAATTCAATAAAAAGCTGCTGTTTGAACACTAGCATACTTGCTAACATTTATGGTTACGTTCCCACGATGACTATTGGGGAGATTTTAATGTTGTAGATTTTTTTTTATCATTTGTACACCTATTAGCTAAATTACGGTAGTTTTTTTTTACGTGTATTTATTATGTTTCTGACACTCCGGTTTTTGTCTCTTTTTGGTGTCATATTTTAAATGATGCTACTTTGAATTTGATACTTCCTGGTATTTGGCATTGACGAAACTTTATTCATGCAGTCATATGAGGATTACATGCGTTGTTAGTGTGTTTCCACAGCAGAAATGCATTAAAAACACATGGGTGTTTTTACCTGCAGATTTTCCACATCTAATGCAATTCCATGGGGAAAATCTTCACCTAAAACTCAGCGTACCTGAGAAGAAATTGACAAGGCGATGATTTGATACATGTACCACGGGTCAATTTACGTTGTGTAAAAAAAATAAAATAATAAAGCATCGTGGGCATGAGGTTTTTAGAAATGTCACACATTTTGCTGTAACTTCAAGACGCTTACATTTTTTTTTGCACAGCAAAAATACACAGTGTGAAAACGTAACTAAAAGCTCATCATGGGAAGTTAAGCACACTTCAACTTTGACAAAGCATAGTTTGTTAATAGGGGGATTAATATAGAGCAAGGTCTGTATGAGTGTGACTTGGCATGGGACAAGGTTTGTCAGAATAGTTTTTTTTTTTTTTTTTTAAATAATTATCATATACAGTTCTTACTATAATGACCTTACAGTGAGGATAGTATAGACAGAGGAGATTCCCCACAATAATGATTTGAGATGCAATTTTCTGTGAAAATTACAATTTTTTTTATAAAGCCTGGATGAATTCAGACTGCAACCACCATCATTTAGAACCAATATCACATCCTATGATTTATACCCCAGAACAAGATCCCTTAACTGACATCCAAAACTATAGTTCACATTCCAGAAGAGATACTAGATCAAACCTTATATTTCAGACCCTTAAACCAAAATCTATATTTCAGTTCCTAGACAATGCCATTCAAACCCCAAACCAGATAAAATGTGGACTATCCACAGGCACTCCTGCTCCTACATAAGAGTAGCTATTTTATATAGATTAGATAAAATTGATATATAGAATGCAAATCAATATAAAGCAAAGGAAAAAACTCTTTACAAGTAAAAATTGATATTGTAAAAATAAAACAATTTGGTGAACTATAACGCAGTAACGTAAAAACATAATATATAAATCACTAAAGAAAAGTGAATTTCGCCATGAGTTTTCCAGGTTGGTTCCTGGGGCCCTCATGAAGCCTCTGAGCCGTAATCTAACATTTAGTAACTTCATCTTGCAAATATATGGTACAAATTAATACTCTTAACATTTTGCAAATGTGATTTAAACATCATTTCAAAAGTAACATGTATTAGGCTAGGGCTACATAGTAACGTTGGCCGTAACATAAGCCGCTCGGCCATAGGTCGCTGAGTGCTACTGCTACAGTGCAGCATAGTGCAAGTGAGCACAACAAGCAAGTCGCCAGTTGGAACCAGTTGGTAATTTTACAACTTGCTTGTTGTGGCACCTTGCAGGTAGCAATGTGACCCCATTCCCTAGCACTATCTTGTCTCTATAAATATTGAAGTGTAGCCGCAGCCTGATGGAGAAAAAAGCTGGAACTTGGACAGGAGGACAGTGCAGAACAGAAAGCATTCTCTATTCATATTTTATTTAATAGACATTCTGCTGTTCTACCAGCTTCATCTAAGCAATGAGAACATGTTCTAAAATGCATCCAGATATTCCAGTAAAACTAAGCACAACAGGCTGGCTCTTTGTCATACTTTCCAGTGCGCTTTAAAAGCTGGTGTCACATGACGCTATTATAAACCTTCGTAATCAGACATGTTATTTTCATAAAATAATTCTAAAAAGTTTTATAGTTGCTTTTCTTTGAAAGGAGAATGCCTGCTTTTATTTTTGGACATTAAGGACACTGTCATTCAAAATCTCTTTTTGTATTTGTTGCAGAAAAAAAAAATCAGTTTTATTATGGCAGCTTGACACATTTTACTTTTTATGACTTTGGCTTTAGTTGTCTTTTACATGGGGAGACACTATTTTTTTTGTTAGTTTTCATCAGTCTTGTTTCGCCTGAGCTTTGTTGGCAGCAGTTCTCAGTGGGAGGTCAGGAAGAAATGAGTCTTCAGGAAAATTTAGTGTTTATTAGGTCAAGCGCTGTAGTGAATCACTGTGCAGAATTAATTTAGTTTCGGCTTGGTCAATCAAATGGCATGGTCAGAATAGTTTTCTTTCCTATGATCTTGCCATTTCTTAAGTACACAGAACCTTGACCTACAGATGAAGAATTTGTATTGGAAAAACCTTGCAGGAAAGTTACTCCAGACTTGCCTGAGATATAAGCACTTATGTGATGGACGCATAAGGACTCCGCGCATTATGAGACATTGAGACATAGTCCTAGTCCTACACTCATGTGTTCTTTCCATGACCTGGACAGATTTTTTATCCAGAAGTAAAGAGTGATGGCGAAACTTACCCAGATCTTTCAAATTGTGCAAAGAATATAATAAGGCTCCGTTCATGTGTAAAGCTGTCATCAGTTTGTAATGGGTCCAGAATTAAAACAGCTGGATCTGTTACAAGTGGACCTAAAATGGATGCACACTCTGGTTTCTGCTTTGCATCCTTTTTTGTTTTGTTTGTAGTTTTTGCTAGAAGTGATCTGGCCATGTGCAGTGCTAGTTGACATAACAGATGACCATATGTTATGAATGATCCTTTTCCTATTAACTTCAATGTTAAAAAAAAAATGGATTCAGTTTCTATCTGATTTTTTGGCTAAGCAAAGATTTGTGCAAAATATTTTTTTAATCCAAAATAAAATTGCAGCTGGATTACAGTCAAACAAAGATATTTTAGGACATTTTTATCCCCATTCAAATGAATGGATCATTTTATTTCCCAAAACAGATCCAAAAACGGAAATCCGTACTGGACATGTCAACATAGCTTTAACGGGACTCCGTCAGCAGGATTTCCACCCTCAAACTATTTATATAGGTATGCAAATGAGGTTTAAGTGCTTTCAGCATGCATCCCAAGCCTGTGTCAATCCGACTATTCCCCGCCCAGCGCTGTCTCTTCCTGCTTAGCTGACAGCTTCCTTGCTTGAAGTCACACAGTAAACAAGCTGTCAGATAAGCAGGAGGATGTGCGCTGGGCAGGGAATAGAGCCGGAGTGACAGAGGCTTGAGAAAAGCTTCCACATGTCAGAAACACTTCAACCTCATTTGCATATCGATTCAGACTGATTTCTGCGGAACAGAGAAATGGAATGTCTAGGTAAAGGCTTTGCTGTATTTGTGTTTTAAAGAGACAGGTGTGTATATAAATATTTTTGGGGGCGAAATCCTGCTTACTGGTTCCCTTTAATGCCAGTACTGAATCCATTTCAAGAATACTGATAAATAACGTCTAATTATCCACGGTAACAAATACCGCAGTATTTTGGGACTATATTGAGACTACCATGGAGTACTAGTGAAAAAAAAAAATGTTTTTAAACACATATCCAACTTTGGAAAACCTATTAGGTGTGAAATGTCACCACTATCAACTTCTATAGATAGCGAAAGCAAAGATATACTATAAGTACTTATGAATGACCATGTAAATATAAGAGATGAAAGGATGGTAACCAATTGAGTGTTTTTATATTTGAATAAATGTGATGAATATTTGTTGTCTATTCTGAGGGTATGTTAAACGGAACCTGTCAGCAGGATTTTGCACAGTAACCTACACACTTTCAGGTTGGCACCGTTATACTGAATAAAATGATACCTTTGGATGATGAAATCCGTCTTGTGATTATTTTTTAATCTTTATTTTCAGTTTTGAGTTAAGCAGCTAACGGATCACATCTACTAGATCACCTCTATATACACTGATAGCTGATACTGCGCATGCGCGGCAGGCGCCATTTTCAAATAGATTTTTTTTTGAATATCAGGATATACAAAACCATAATAATTATATGCACATTACAGATGCGATTATGTTGCAGCGCAGATGCCGTGGCTGGCACCTGCCTGCAGAAGTTTTTTTTTTCTTCCAGTAAGTATATATAATATTCATTATGTAAATTAGGGGGCAGGCCAGTGAGGGATAAGTGACCTGTCAGAAACCATACACATGAATGACTAATCAGAGCATCAGATGAAGACCCCCACACACAGGACGTCCCAAAGCACGAGCATATTATTAACTCAAAACTGAAAATAAAGATTACAGAACAACCACAAGATGGTTTAATCAACCCAGGTATCATTTTAATCAGTATAACGGCGCCGACCTGATAATGTCTGTAGGTTACTATGCACAATCCTGCTGACAGGTTCCCTTTAAGATGAACTAAAATCCAACATACCCACTTTGCAATAACGTATTAGGCTGTGTGCCCACGTAGGCGGTTTTTTGTTTTTGAAGCGTTTGTCCCGGTCAAAACGCTTCACAAACGCTTAAAAGAAGCATCTCATTCATTTTAATGCATTTTGCACTGTTTGTGCCAATTGATGCGTTTTTTTCCGCAAAGGAAACGCTTAGCGGTTAAAAACGCAGCATGTTCATTCATTTTACGGAAAAGTCAGCGTTTTTGCTATTTTCTAAGCGTCAGAAGACGCGCGGAAAAAACGCATCAAAAACGTGCGGTTTTTAAGCAAAAAACGTGGAAAACGCGCAAAAAACGTGCGTTTTATTTCCACGTGTTTTCTGGGAAGGTGTCCGGTTTTGAAGCAGAAATTTTCTGCGTACGTGGGCACACAGCCTTAATGTTCTTTGCCAAGAATTTCGTCCAGGGGTTATAGTTGAATATCTGAAAATAATATTCAAGCGTGCCCCCTAGAATATTGATTTACTAAGGCTGGTTTCACATTAGCGCATTTTCAGCGCGCGCACGGCCGGGGGTAGCTCCGCCCCCGATCCGGCTCTCTGCCCGGCGTGCCCGCCCCTTGCTTGTAGCGCCGCCTCCTAGCGGACAGCGGCGCCTGCGATCGGCGCACCCTATCTTTAGCATAGGGTGCGCAGATCGTGCGCAGGCCGTGCGCTAGTTGCGCTTTGACCTGCGCTGCGCACTTTTGACGGTGCGCCGTGCGCGCCAAAATCAAACTTTTCGGATTTTGGCGCGCACGGCGCACCGTCAAAAGTGCGCAGCGCAGGTCAAAGCGCAACTAGCGCACGGCCTGCGCACGATCTGCGCACCCTATGCTAAAGATAGGGTGCGCCGATCGCAGGCGCCGCTGTCCGCTAGGAGGCGGCGCTACAAGCAAGGGGCGGGCACGCCGGGCAGAGAGCCGGATCGGGGGCGGAGCTACCCCCGGCCGTGCGCGCGCTGAAAATGCGCTAATGTGAAACCGGCCTTAGTGAGGCAAATTCAAAAAAATAAAACCCTGAACTCCACCTGACCTGCTTTCTGACCATGTTTGTCTTTTTTGGCAGACACAATAGTATGTTGGGCTGTGCAATTGTGTCCAGAAAAAAGGATGAACACTGTTAGAAACCATGCAAACAATAGGATAAAATACAGTACATGCTATATGTACATCCCTGGTCAATTTTTAACTCGGTACAATAATCCACTGTACTTACCTGTATACGCTTACCATCATAGGATTGTTACTATTAGTCTATGTTTATATGTTTAGTATTTGGTCAATATTTTACCTAAGAATCTGTAAGCCAAAACCAGGAATGGAACAATCAGAGGAAAAGTATAATAGAAACACGGCACCACTTCTGTATTTATCACCCACTCCTGGTTTTGGCTTACAGATACTGATGTAAAATACTGACTAAATATTAAATATGTGAAAAAGGCCTTACAGCGAATAAAATAGCTTTTTGCAAGATAATGGCACCAGTTAAGAGATAGAACATATTAGTTACTAAGTGAACAGTCTATGCTTGAGATTGGTGTTGAAAGCAGGATAAATGGGCAAGCTTAAGAAGCTGGGCTATTTTGTCAAGGGCCAAGTTGTGTTACTGGATTGTGTCAAAGTGTTTAGTACCTACCAAAATTATTCCAAGGAAGGACAACTGGTAAAATGACAACAGGGTCAAGGAAACCCAAAGATCATTTATACATTTGAAAAGCAAGAACTACAGTTATGGCTGAAAGTGTTGGCATCCTTGAAATTGTTCCAGAAAATTAAGTTTTTCTCCAAGAAAATTATTGCAAGTACACATGTTTTATTATACTCATGATTATTTCCTTTATCTGTATTAGAACAACACACAAAAAATGAGAAAAAAGGCAAATTGGACATCATGTCACACAAAACCCCAAAAATGAACCAGACAAAATTGTTGGACCTTTCCAAAATTGTGGGTAAACAACTTTGTTTCAAGCATGTGATGCTCGTTCAAGCTCACCTGTGACAAGTAACAGGTGTAGGCAATATAAAAATCACACCTGAAACCAGATAAAAAGGGGAGAAGTTGACACGACCTTTGCATTGTGTGTCACACTAAGCATGGAGAGCAGAAAGAGAAGAAAACTGTCTGAGGTCTTGAGAACCAAAATTATTGAAAAATATCAGCAATCTCAAGGTTACAAGTCCATCTCCAGAGATCTTGATGTTTCTTTGTCCACGGTGTGCAACATAAACAAGAAGTTTACAACCCATGGCACTGTAGCTAATCTCCCTGGCAAAGAAAAATTGATGAATGGTTGCAATGCAAGATAGTCTGGATGGTGGATAAGCAGCCCCAATCAACTTCCATAGAAATCCATGCTGTCCCGCAGGCTCAGGGTGCATCAGCGTAAGCGCTAACTATCCGTCGACCTTTGAATGAAATGAAGCGCTATGGCAGGAGGACCCCACTGCTGTCACAGACATAAAAAAGCTAGACTGCAATTTGTACGTGAGTAAGCCAAAATCCTTCTGGGAAAGCATCTTGTGAACAGATGATTTGTCAAAGACACTTGCCACTCATTGAATGTTTTCAACAGGAGTATTTTATTAAACGTGTACTAACAAGACCTTCATCAGTCCTCTGGACTATGAGAGACTGCATGCAGCAGCGCTTAGAGGAAGTCTGCGGCATCCACCACTTAGACATGAAGTGCTTATTACATACTGTCCTCTCGTTAGAATTATAATGCAATGGTGTTTGATGGAGTATGGAAAAGTTTTATTTTCTAATGGAGGAGGCTGACAGACTGTTCTTCTAGTCAAATGCTGTTCCATTAGCATTCCTTTTATATCCAACAAGAGAGGACTATGTATTAAAGAGAGGGCATTTTGAATAACAAGAATACACTATGCAAGGGACAGCACTTTACGTAATAGCAGAAGAAGCTATATAACAAGTGAAGGCACCATGTGTAAGTAGAGAGGATGGTACGTAATAAGGGACAGTGTTATACATAATAGAGGAAACTATGTAACTAAGGTAGGCACTGCATAATAAGTCAGTTCACTATATACTAAGGGACATAATAAGGCTACATTCCTGTATTGCTGTGCAGTGTCGGTGTGCTGCATGCTTTTACAGATGCATTGAACATGTGCTATTCTGATCCTCAAAATTGGATCAGAACAGGACATTTTCTTACCCTCACAGATCTCATTTTCAGCTACATGATTTTACAGATAACATTATCACTCTGCATCACACAATGCAGATACAGAGCAATATCTACATCCAGGCACTTACCCCTGATGTCTCGTCTAATTAGAGTCGTTTTCTGCTGTTTCTTCTCCATCAGGTTAGACCCTCATGATGACAGCTTCTAATTACAACTCGTTTTGTCGTGATGATCGTTGCAGCCCTGAAAATAACAAGGTCACTCGCATTATATAGATACCTGTGGCTCCCCCACACTGCACCCCTGAATACAGATATGAACTCCACCATTAATATATTATTTGCCATACACCAATCAAAATATCAAGTGATAAGCAGCACCGTGTCTCCCATTAACTATAATCTCCGCCACCCAATAATATATTCAGTCTGTGACTCTCCCCAATTACCTTTAAGGCTATGTGCACACGGAATGTACACTAGCTTTTACAGTACAAGCAAAGTGACTGAGATTCCCGAAGTCTCATGCACACGTTGCTAATTTTTTCCTTGCAGATTTGCAGCAGATTCAAATCTGCCTAATGTCAATTCTTGCAGCATATTTCACCCATACTAATGAGTGGGGGAAAATACGCAACAAAAACGCATCAAAAACATAGCAAAAAATGTATTTTTGTATTTTATGTGGCGTTCTTCCTGCCAACACATTAGGATATGCAACAAAATTCTCTCCTACAAATCCTGAACGTGTGCACTTAGCCTTAGGGTATGTGCACACGTAGTTTTTAGGTTTTTAGGTTCACCTCTCCGTCCGTTGCCCCGCAGCTTTGTCGTCATCAGCAACTTTCCCTCTGTCACAGGAGCGCACTGCTGTGCATCAAGCCGCGCACTCCTGTGTCAGAGAAAAAGCGCTGGGCAGGAAGCAGAGGATGGATTCCTGCAGCTCCACTGTCATTTTCTTCTGTAGGCAGCCGAGATGCAGTTATCGCTCCTTGCCCGCTGCACATGATGAGGGTAATCTGGCCATGTGCCCCACAGAGCCTTGGGCTCATAGAAACAGCCCAGATTGCCCTCATTATTAACCGCTCTGCAAGGACCCCCCTCCACCTCCGGGCCCTGGTGCAGTTGCACTGGCTGTTTGTCCGCCTCTGATATATATATTTACATAGTGTATCTTTATTTTTTTTTCACATGAATATAGTGTTTTTTGTATTATAATTCCTCTTACAATTAAAACATGACATTTTTTAAACATGATGAGTTGCACACCGATTTCAGCTTCAGTAGGGTTGGTGGGATTAGTTAGTGCCAAGATCTGACACTATTATGTACACCTTGTTTTATTTTTGTTTTTAGTGCTAAACTGTGGGACAAAAAAAATATTTTTTATATACCGCATTCATTATTTTTTTCTTTTTATAGTTATGATTGTTTCCTTTGAACAGTTGTATCTAATTCAAGAAATGTAATGTATGCTGCTTGTCTTTTTTTTTGAGTCATTCTTTATATCACTTTAAGTATAAGTATTGAGTGATTTACTGGAAGATGACATATCTGTGAGCAAGAAAAAATGTGGAAATCCTATGTCAGCATATAGCTGTCACTTGCAAGATATGTCTTATATTTTATTATGTTTTCAAGTTCCAGTAAGAACATAAGTGATATGCATCGTCAAAAGAACCAGGTCACTCTGAACAGTCTTCTGCCTAAGGGATGGTTTAGTGAATAGTCTTCCTATAAATTGTTGATGCAAGTGTATTTTAATGCATCTATTTTTATGGGGAATAGCATCTCTTCTTTTTTCATAGACTCTTTGTAATTGTACCCTAAATAGACAAAGGGTCCCGTTACACATAGCGACGCTCCAGCGATCCCGACAACTATACGACCTGGTAAGGATCGCTGGTACGTCGCTACATGGTCGCTAGTAAGCTGTCAAACAGGCAGATCTACTCAAGGACGCAGCAACAATACGGCGATCCGTATAACGACCTCGGCGGTCGTTGGGACCTTGTCACACAGCAGCTATTCTGACGACTCAGACCTCGATAGGCGTGCTTCAACGAGGTCGCTCGTCGTTGTTATGGCGTCAAACACAGCGATGCATGCTGGCCAGCGGGACGCCATTGATCAAAAAATGGTCTAGGACATTCCAGCATGTTCAGCGATATCCAGCGGGGAGGCCGATCGCCGCTATGTGTCACGCATAGCGAGATCGCTGGCGACGTCGCTGTTGCGTCACAAAACCTGTGACGTTTTAGCGATCTCGCTAGCGATCTCACTATGTCTGACGGGGCCTTTATGCCTCATAGTACTAAACAAACATTTCAACAAATGCAAGGATCCAAATTAAGATTGAGCCACATACAATATACCTTTGTAGCTAAGATGGTCCAAGATAATACATACAGTGAAGGAATAATTATTTTATCCCTTGCTGATTTTGTAAGTTTGCCCACTAACAAAGACATGAACAGTCTATATTTTAAGGGGAAGGTTAACTTTAACATTGAGAGAATATAAAAAACAAAATCCAGAAAATCACATTGTATAAATTATATACATTTATTTTATTTGCATTTTGCAGTGAGAAATACATATTTGATCCCCTACCAATCATTAAGAGTTCTGACTCCTACAGACCAGTTAGATGCTCCTAATCAACTCATTACCTGCATTAAAGACAGCTGTCTTACATAGTCACCTATCACCTTATAAAAGACTCCTGTCCACAGACTCAATTAATCAGTCAGACTCCAACCTCTACAACATGGGCAAGACCAAAGAGCTTTATAAGGATGTCAGGGACAAGATCATAGACCTGCAAAAAGCTGAAATGGGCTATAAAACCATACGTAAGGCACTGGGTGAGACGGAGACAACTGTTGGTCCAGTTGTATGAAAATGGAAGAAATACAAAATGACTGTCAATCGAGATTGAGTTGGGCACCATGCAAAATCTCACCTCGTGGGCTATCCTTGACCATGAGGAGGAGAGAGATCAGCCTAAAACTACACGGGGGGAACTTGTTAATGATCTCAATGTAGCTGGGACCACAGTTAGCAAGAAAACCATTGGTAACACATTATGCCGTAAAGGTTTAAAATCCGGCAGTGCCTGCAAGGTCCCCCTGCTCAAGAAGACACATGTGCAGGCCTGTCAGAAGTTTGCTAATGAACACCTGGATGATTCTGTGAGTGATTGGGAGAAGGTGTTTGGAGGAAGAGAAATGCTGCCTATAACCAAAAGAACACTGTCCACACTGTCAAGCATGGAGGTGAAAACATGTTTGGGGGTCTTTCTCGGCTAAGGGCTCCTTCCCTCCGCCAGGACATTAAAAATGGGTCATGGCTGGGTCTTCCAGCAAGACAATAACCCAAAACATACAGCCTAGGCAACAAAGGTGTGGCTCAAAAAGAAGCACTTTAAGGTCATGGAGTGGCGGCCTAGCCAGTCTCCAGACCTTAATCCCACAGAAAACTTATGGCAGGAATAGAATCTCCGCGTTGCCAAGCGACAGCCTCCAAATCATAATGATTTAGAGATGATCTGAAAGAGGAATGGACCAAAATTCCTCCTGACATGTGCACAAACCTCATCATCAACTACAAAGAATTCTGACTGCTGTGCTTGCCAACAAGGGTTTTGCCACCAAGTATTAAGCCTTGTTTGTCAGAGAGATCAACTACTTATTTCTTGCTGCAAAATGCAAATACATTTATATAAGTTATTCAATTTGATTTTCTGGATTTTATTTTTGTTATTCTATCTTAATATTAAAATTAACCTACCATTAAAATTATAGACTGTTCATGTCTTTGTCAGTGGGCAAACTTACAAAATCAGCAAGGGATCAAATAATTATTTCCTTCACTATACATGTTCCAATCTCAGATTCTAAAATTCATGCCATTCTAAAATTTGGTTATAATTATTAAAATCCTGATTTCACTGCCCTTTACCAGTGTCACGTTATGACATACTGATCGGTGCACTTTACCAACTTATTTCTATTTACTTGGGTTCTGTTCCCCAGTTCAAGCATGTATATACATATTAGGATCATTATTAATTTGCATTAATGATCCCACTGGCAACATGCAAGACAAATGAGCAGAATTAAGGGGTTGTCCAACCCCTTCTATTCTCTTACCAATAGTTTCCAACGCTAAAAATAAACTGTGTAATATCCACCCAACCAATTCACTTTTTGCTGCTACTTTTTCGTTTTGTTGCTTTCTTTTATATATTGACTCCAGCAATTTACTTTTCAGGCAGATTACATTTTGCATAAAATTTTTAAGATAACGTTTGACCAATTTTCGTGGCAAGCTTTAGTCATAAGAGGCAGCCATCTTTCTTTTCTGTATCTGACTTGCTCATATGTATCAGAATTAGGCTAGGGCTGCAGAATGGCTATAGTCAGGAAAGGGGAATTCTCAATAACATTTGTGCGATACGTCTCCATATTGCTTTCCTGCAACTATTTTATCCACATCTTAAAGGGAACCTGTCACCAGGTTTGGCCGCTGGGAAAGGTCAGAGAGACCCAGCGCTTGTGCACTGCACTACTTTACTCTGTCCTCAACAGCGCAGATAAGTACGCCTGCACAAGAGCTCGATGCTGGGGAGCAATGAAGCAACAGGAGGGTGGCATCGCAAGAAAATGAGAGGCGCTGGACCCGGACCTGCGAAACCCATCAGACTGGACTGCACCGGACCGCCCCGAGTGAGTATAATAAAACTTATTTTTCTTATCTTTCAGGTCAGATCGGGGGCTTATCTGCTGCATTATAGAATGCTGTAGATAAGCCCCGAAAGACAGTGGCCGCATCTTATATCGGCCAAAACTGCTGACAGGTTCACTTTAATCAATCAATGCTGAGACTAATAAAGCTTTTTGATATTTTACATTTTGTATGCAGCCATTTTTGTAGTTTTTGTGTATTTTTGTTGCTCAAGACTGCAACAATAAATAATTATGTGGTAATTTGGCCCATTGGCTTGCTGACAAAGCCTGCAAGTTTGTATTCACATCATAAGGAAGTTGCAGCCACATGCAAGTTGTATTGAGGTCTAGGACAAATGGGAGCTCTGACCAAAAATCCAAGAGGTTTGTATTTTTCATGACAGTTGTGTCATAGTCTGTCTCCACATGACCCCCTTTGACAATTATTAGATACCAATGCCACAGTCCAGCATGAAAATCTTCATGCAGACTGTTCAAAGTTACCATATATAATAGAAGAGTAGTAGACATATGTGGAGGCCAAGTATCAATAATATGTGTAATGGCCATAAAAGAGGATCAATAATATAAACCATATATCATGATCCACATAATTGAAACAGGACAAATGCAGGACAACTGCACATTTACTAAAAAGTACCAAACAAAAAAGCAGTCAAAAGATCCATAAAACTATGATATTTATTAAATATAATATTAAAACATTATTGGATATGGACACACAGTGTTTGGACAGGGAAAAGGAACAGCATATAAATGAACACGATGGTCATGAAGGGCCAACAAAGCTGCAAACACCCCGCCAGGATAATAGAATGCAGAGCTAGATGGTATAGCTAATACAAGTCAGGAGGTTATATAGAATGTAATATAACAAATCATACAGCAAGTGCTACAATCCTTCATAGGGAGTATACCCTGACAAGGTGCAAATACGCACATACAAAATTAATGTATAGTACACAACATGATGGTAACATAATAAACTGCATTACTATACCTGAAATACGGGGGGGAGAGCAGCAAGGTCGGTCCTATCCCCGACGCGCGTTTCGGAGTTAAAAGAACTCCTTCCTCAGGGGGCGTGGAGAGTAGTATACCCATCGGGCATTATATTGCACGCCCGCCGGAAGTCATCAAGGCGCGCGCTGTCCGCCATTGGCCAGCTGGTTCAGTGCTACGGCAGAGCCGGAAACACGCGGGCCCACGTGATCCAGCTCTCCGAGCAGAGACCGCCCACCGGCCAACAGACGGACAAAGCGCACGCGCAGAGATGACAGCAGGCTAAAGCGGCCATATTTAAACAGGGCAAAAGATGGGGCAAACAAAAAATAATAATAACAACTGAATATTTTGTGGAATGTGGCGAAATGCAGTGTTAAATGACAAACCAGTAGCCACGTAGTATTAGTAACAAATAACCAAGATTTGCACTAAGTCTATAACACTGACCTATAGAAACAGCAAATGGCCAAAGCCACAAGTAGATGGCCGCATGATAGGTGCATATATATGGGCCAATTCAATGAAAGAAGATTGTTTGGCTCATAATTGACCGGATCCAAAACTAAAGCTGTAGTATACAGGACCCGGTCTCCATGTAAGAGTGCAATTATCAAAATTAGCAAGATTTGAATACAAAAATTCACTGTATGGCAAGATGTAGTAAAATCATCAAAATAAGCCACCCACACACAAGAGGTAAATTATATAGAGAATTACCCCATAGCACGGAATGCCACAAAATACAAAATATATACAATATTACAGAGTAATACAAAATACACTGAGCTGTTATATAGCATAGCCAGTAACAGAAACAGTATCACTGCAGTATTACATATATATAGCCCCATAAACACATATTACATGTAAAAATTATGTGTTTAAATACTCTAATAAATGATACAAAAATCTCAAAATTGTGTCAAATTAAATAAGACAACAAAAATATACAGCATCCATTAAGCAGCTTGATGTTGCCAGACGATCTACGAACTCTTTCCACCGTTACGGATAACATCCAGTCATATTCAGAATACTATAATGATAAAAACAGAATTTAAAAACAAATAATAGAACCATAGTGTCCACAAATACCAACTCAAAAAGGTAACTACAAATATGGGGTATAGGAAATATTTTCATTAAGGCCACGTGGATGGATGGTGTCCAAAGTCCAAATCCATCTCGTTTCAGACCTCGCCAAGCGATTAGATAATTTGCCACCCCTTATGTTAATATTAAGAGCTTCAATGCCCCTTACTTTAAGGAGTGTAGCATTACATTGATGGAATTTCTTAAAATGCCTGGGTAAGGTCTTTAGACTTAGATCGTCATCACACGTGGCAGCAGCCACTATACCTAGGACATGTTCCCTCGTGCGTACCTTTAACTGCCGTGTGGTCATCCCCACATAGATTAGACCACAAGGGCAAGTAGCGTAATAAATCACGTACCGACTGGTGCATGATATATGCTGCTTGATAGAAAATGTCCTGGTACCATCATGATTGGTAAAAAGGGTACTCCTCTCAATATTGGGGCAAGCTATACATCTGCCACAGGGAAAACAACCATTTCTCATTGGTATATCATCCAGAAAAGTACGCAATGGACGATCAACATAGTGACTCGACACCAGCTGATCACGTAAATTCCTTGCCCTTCTAAAAGTAATGGATGGATATTCGGGGAGGAATTTATTCAAAATTGGATCAACCGCAAGGATCGGCCACGCCTTATTCATTGCGTCACGCATCATCTTATGCTGGGGGGTGAAAGGAAGTGATGAATCGAACAACATCACTCCCCTCCGTCTTATTGCGCCACCTATATAATAAATCATTACGACTCATATGTTTGGCACGTTGATAGGCCCTCTTAACACTCCGTCTACTGTATCCACGAGATAGAAAACGAGCTTTCAATTCATTAGCACGATATTCAAAATCCATATCAGTGGAACAGATACGACGGAGACGTAAAAACTGCCCCACTGGAATAGCTTTAATAAGATGACGCGGATGGCAAGACGAGGCGTGAAGTAAGGTATTACTAGATATTTCCTTACGGTGGATGTCCGTCTGGATGGTGCCTTCTGTATCTTTTCTAATGGAAACATCCAAAAAATTGATCCTAGACGGATCCCAGGTCAGAGTAAGCCTAATGTTAAGATCATTGTTGTTCAAATCAGATATAAATTGTAGAAGGTCGATGGAGCTGCCCTGAAAGATAAAGAAGATATCGTCGATATAGCGTGCCCATAATTGGACACGCTCGATCAACCCCTGTTTATCAGACAGGAAGAGGTCCCTCTCCCACAGCCCCAGGAAGAGATTGGCATAGGATGGCGCAAAGGCCGCACCCATTGCAGTCCCCTGAAGCTGCAGGTAGAAGGACCCCTTGAACACAAAAAAGTTGTGTGTGAGAGTGAACTCTAAAAGTTCCAAGATGAGGTCCCTAAGTGCCACCGAAAGTGTGGAAGTAGTTAGAAAGAATTTAACGGCACGTAAACCATCAGCGTGCTTGATATTGGTATATAGGGACTCAACATCAGTGGAAACAAGAAGAGAATCACTCTCCATACAGAGTCCATCGACCTTCCGCAATAAATCTCCAGTGTCCTTGAGGAAAGACGGAAGACTGGATACCAACGGCTGAAGATGATGGTCAATCCATTTATTGATGTTCTCAAGGAAATTCCCTCGACCAGATATAATAGGTCTGCCCGGTGGTGACTTGATGTCTTTATGAATTTTAGGCAGGAGGTACAATGTGGCTATGGTAGGCTCTTTAACAGTGAGTGCTGCGGCCAATTGTTTGGTGACAGTGCCATTGATCACAGCCTTGTTGATGATCACATTCAACTTAGCAACAAAGGCCGAAAGGGGATTATATGTGAGTTTTTTATAACATACCGAGTTGTTTAATTGGCGTAATGCCTCCCTCTCGTACATTGCTATAGGCCAGATCACTACATTGCCACCTTTATCAGCATTCTATTATCCTGACGGGGTGTTTGCAGCTTTGTTGGCCCTTCATGACCCTTCGTGTTCATTTATATGCTGTTCCTTTTCCCTGTCCAAACACTGTGTGTTCATATCCAATAATGTTTTAATATTATATTTAATAAATATCATAGTTTTATGGATCTTTTGACTGCTTTTTTGTTTGGTACTTTAAAGTTACCATATAGCATTAGCATTATTGTTTGTGCCGGTGACCGATAGAAATCTGAAAGGATCACATGTGATTGACACGTGCAAGCAAGGTAAGTGGAGGAATTTGCTGTTGAAATGATTGCTTCAAATGGGAAACATTTTATTGTTGACCTTGGATAAGTAGCATACATTATCATAAATGTTGCAGCAGTTTTGAGTATCCCATAACTAATTTATCAGGAACTAGTAAAGTCCCTGATGGAGGGAATACATCACTTCCTTCATGCTGGTGAGTATTTTAAAATATAACATCAGTAGGAGACCAAGTCTGAAGATGTCTCTCATGTTTGGGAGATTCATTGTGCTGTCCAATAATATTCAACAAAACAGACAAATATGCCAGATCTAGAAATAGGAGCAACACATTTTCTGTATTCCCTGTTTTGGGATACTTTCACTATTGCGACAAATAATAAGGGAAAATCATCTCCCAATCTGAAGTAATGCTAAATTTGTATACCATGGGCTAGTCTTTACACAGCATTTACACTGCAAGATGACCGTGCACATATGTTGTTAGAATTGAGATGTGTTTTTTGCCCTTTATATGTTACTAGCTGAAGAGTCCGGCGCTGCCCGGGCATAGTAACTAACTGTGGTTATAATTATCCTCCATCTCATAGTCTCCCGTGCCCATATACCCATCATACATATCCACGATCCCATAGGCCCGTGCCCATATACCCATCATACATATCCTCCATCCCATAGTCGAGTGCCCATATACCCATCACACATCCTCCATCCCATAGTCCCATGCCCATATACCCATCACACATCCTCCATCCCATAGTCCCATGCCCATCATACTTATTCGCCATTCCATAGTCAAGTGCCCATATACCCATAACACATCCTTCATCTCATAGTCCCATGCCCATATACCCATATACATATCCTCCATCCCATAGTCCCGTGCCCATATACCCGTCATACATATTCTCCATCCCATAGTCCAGTGCCCATATAACCACACATCCTCCATCCCATAGTCCCATGCCCATATACCCGTCAAACCTATCCTCCATCCCATAGTCCAGTGCCCATATACCCATCACACATCCTCCATCCCATAGTCCCATGCTCATATACCCATTATACATATTCGCCATCCCATAGTCTAGTGCCCATATACCCATCATACATATCCTCCATCCCATAGTCGAGTGCCCATATACCCGTCACACATCCTCCATCCCATAGTCCAGTTCCCATATACCCATCATACATATCCACGATCCCATAGGCCCGTGCCCATATACCCATCATACATATCCTCCATCCCATAGTCGAGTGCCCATATACCCATCACACATCCTCCATCCCATAGTCCCATGCCCATATACCCATCACACATCCTCCATCCCATAGTCCCATGCCCATATACCCCTCATACTTATTCGCCATCCCATAATCGAGTGCCCATATACCCATCACACATCCTTCATCTCATAGTCCCATGCCCATATACCCATCATACATATCCTCCATCCCATAGTCCCGTGCCCATATACCCATCATACATATCCTCCATCCCATAGTCCCGTGCCCATATACCCATCATACATATCCGTCATCCCATAGTCCCGTGCCCATATACCCGTCATACATATCCTCCATCCCATAGTCCAGTGCCCATATACCCATCACACATCCTCCATCCCATAGTCCCATGCCCATGTACCCATCACACATCCTCCATCCCATAGTCCCATGCCCATGTACCCATCATACATATTCGCCATCCCATAGTCCCATGCCCATATACCCATCACACATCCTCCATCCCATAGTCCCATGCCCATGTACCCATCATACATATCCTCCATCCCAGAGTCCCGTGCCCATATACCCGTCATACATATCCGCCATCCTGTAGTCCTGTGCCCATATACCAATCATACATATCCTCCATCCCATAGTCGAGTGCCCATATACCCGTCACACATCCTCCATCCCATAGTCCAGTGCCCATATACCCATCATACATATTCTCCATCCCATAGGCCTGTGCCAATATACCCATCATACATGTTCGCATCCCATAGTCGAGTACCCATATACCCATCACACATCCTTCATCTCTTAGTCCCATGCCCATATACCCATCATACATATCCTCCATCCCATAGTCCCGTGCCCATATACCCATCATACATATCCGCCATCCCATAGTCGCGTGCCCATATACCCGTCATACATATCCTCCATCCCATAGTCCAGTGCCCATATACCCATCACACATCCTCCATCCCATAGTCCCATGCCTATATACCCATCACACATCCTCCATCCCATAGTAACATGCCCATATACCCATCATACATATCCTCCATCCCATAGTCCCATGCCTATATACCCATCACACATCCTCCATCCCATAGTCCTGTGCCCATATACCCATCATACATATTCGCCATCCCATAGTCGAGTGCCCATATACCCATCATACATATCCGCCATCCCATAGTCCCGTGCCCATATACCCGTCATACATATCCTCCATCCCATAGTCAAGTGCCCATATACCCATCACACATCCTCCATCCCATAGTCAACCATTATGACATCATAATGAGGGGCAGGGCTTGATACACACACACACTTTTTCCCCATTATGTAGATAGGGGCAAAATTGTTTGGTGAATTGGAACGCGTGGGGTTAAAATTTCGCCTCACAGCATAGCCTAGGACACTTTCGGGGTCCAGACGTGTGACTGTGCCAAATTTTGTAGCTGTAGCTGCGATGGTGCGGATGCCAATCCTGGACATACACATACACACACACATACATACACACACTTGAGCTTTATATATTAGATTAGAAGCGCTCGCTATATGATTTAGTTGCCGTATAAACAGGCTGCCAATCACCCTGAGCCAATCATTCATTGTGTGAAATGATATTTTGTGCAGCGCAAAAAAAATCCCCGTTCTCTGTTATGTCCTGTGTAAACAGGACTCGCATTGCTGAGAGCTGTAGCACTCGCTGAGTACTGAGCGATCTATTCCAGATTGTTCAGTGTATCGTTTCCTTTGATCTGCCTTTGTAAGCTGGCAATTAAACCACTGCCAATCTATAAAAGTTTACCGATCTGCGCCAGTCGATCCATTTACGCTAAACTTTAGGCTATTTTTGCAGCAATGAAAAGTGTAGATTGCTGTATGGAATATAGCTGTATGCCTCACATTATTTTAATGGTAGTCAGTGGCAGATGTATGAATGTGTATATGTTCAAAGATGCAAAATCTAGGCCAAAGCTGCACAGATCTAGACATTACAATGTGCAAACGTAAATGCTTAAAAAATAATTATACTTGGTAGTAAGGTAACAATTCTATCCGCATTGTCGGAATGCCAAGTGTATCTTAGTTGTTGCTTATTAATATCATGCACTGGTCCGTTCTGTAAATCGGAGCAGATTAGTGCATGCTACGGTTTTCTTGTCCCCGCGGATCTGCGGCCGTGTAGTAAATTGCCCAGTGCAGGAGCACCTAGGCTACAATTGGCCTGTGTGCGGTCCCTTATAAACATCTTCATATGAGAGTGCTCGGTGCACGTCTCAACCTCATTTAACATTCCCCTGTGCATCCGACCTTATATACCGAATTATTTTACCCAATCCTATTTATAGGTTATGTAATGCTTTTTTTTAGTTATTGTGTCAGTAAATAGTTTTTTTTAGGTTATGGCTGGATATAATTTGCTCCTGAATACATGGAGCAGATCCATTGTTTTGGCACAGAGAGTGGAAGTTAAACCTCTTTTGTATTGTCACGAACCCTCTGCTGGGAGGTCCGCATGGCCGGCGATTGGCGGACAGTCTCCTCTCTCTGAATGTCATCACACACACTCTGGTGACAGCAGGGATCAGCAGCACACTTGTCAGCAGGATTACAGGCGCGTACCATGCCATCAGTGTTCTCGCAGTCACCGGAGGGAAATCACCACCTATTTCATGGTAATTACCACTCCTAAAATGTGGCTGTAAAGTGAGGAATCACGGTGCCGATTTTAGCATGTGGACCTGTAACCTTTTAGCTGGTTTTGCACCTGAGGATACTCAGGTTACTGTTTTCTATTGCTGATACTTGATGTGTCCATGTTTGCTGTTGTGTATTCTATTATATGGCTACTTATGGAATGAAGTAGATGACGAGGGGTCTGGGTTTTCCTTTATCTCTGTTTCGCAGTGTTTGTGGGGATGATTTCTAGAAACTCTAGTTTGGATACCACAGGCTGTGTGCACAGATGAGCCCGGAATCCTCCAGTGTGGCTAAGCCCCGGCAGCAGCTTGCACATCCCTCATCTGCTCTGCTATGTGCACACATTTGGATTTAGCAGTCCTCCGCAGACCCTCCAGTAGCTCCGTTTCTTCAGATTAGAAAGTCCTTTGTAGGAAAACAAAGACAATAGGATGTCCCCTTTCAGAGGTCCAGTCACAAACTTCTCTAGTATCATCCATCATGGTGCTACGACATCAGGAGGGGACTGTATTCAGTAGCTTTTCTATTATGCCCTCAGTTCTGCTATTCTAAATGGTTGCCATTATCTGTATGGCTTTTATGACCTCCCTTTCAAGTGCAATGCTGGATGAATGTACAGTTCTGTCACAGATATTCTTTTTACAGGATTCCTTTTTATTCCCACGCATTATGTTTTATCACAAGGGGGCTTTCCCCCAATTATTTTTCCTGATGAGGCCCGTATCCTCGGTTAGTTGAATTTTAGACAAGGTTACACTCCTGATTGCCCTGTTTTTTTTAAAGTTCTTTTCTATTTGTAAAGCTACTAATAGGATTTTACTGAAAATAAAAGAGAAAATTAGACAAATGTTTATTTTTGTAATTTGCTTTTTTTTTCTGGCTAACAAGAAAACTCCCTCTAAATTTTCCATTGCTGTCATTTTGAATAGCTGTTTGGTCAGTAAATAAGAACGCTGATCATTTGCTAAAGGTTCACTGACTGTACCCTTTTCCTGCACATTTGTATTGTTTGAGCTGAATGGAAAAATAAAGCATTGTCACTAGGTATTAGTGAACCCGAGCGGTGAAGTTCGGGATTCGTACAGTGCCTAGGTGTCTGGTGCTGAACTTCAAATACGGACTTCTCCTGGAAATTCATTTTACACTTCGGAGAGAGAGAGAGAGAGAGAGAGAGATATTTTCCAGCTCCAAAGTTCAGGTCCCCATTGATTTCTATGGGTTCAGGTTCAAGTTTGGGTACGGTTCAGGAACTCAAACCAAACTTTGGAATAAAGTTTGATTGAACCCGACGAATCCGAACTTCCACGGGTCCAATCATCCCTAATTGTCACGTGTGTGCTTGCCTCAGTACTTACCTGATAGCTGCCAGGGAATGCAGGGTCTTGAAGAATTGTTTAGGCAGCATAAAATGGTGAAGGGAAAAAAAACCAAAACAATAATTTACAACTAATAATACAAAACAACAAGCATCGTAAGACCTGTTCACTCTGCATTAAGGCTGTGTGCCCACTTTGTGGTTTTTAAGCGTTTCCACGGCGCTTTTAGACGCGCGTTTCTGCCGTGGAAACGCTTAAGAAAAACATCCAATGTAATCATAATGGAATCCGCACATGTGCTATGGTGCATTTTTTTCCGCTGCGGAAATGTTTAGCGGAAAAAAACGCAGCATGTTCATTCATTTTACATTACTTACAATTGTATTGCAAAAACGCATAGGAAAACGCTTAACAAAAGCGTCAAACGCTTACAAAAGCGCTTCATAAAACGCATGCGTTTTCCCGGGAAGAGGGTGTGCGTTCCCGTTCAGGAATATTCTGCTTCAAGAAAGCAACGTGAGCACATAGCCTAAGGCTATGTACCCACGTATGCAGAAAATTCCTGACTGAAAACCGTACTCCTTCCCAGAAAACGCGTGTTTTTTTCCGCAAATTTTTTTGCGTGATGTTTGTGCGTTTTTTATGTGTTTTTTTTCCAGAGCGTCCCCAGTCTCATAGAAAATAGTTAGAAATGCGGATTTTTCCACGAAATTAATGAGTGTGCTGTGTTTTTTACCGCGATGCATTTTTTTTCGTGGAAAAAAACGCATCAATATGCACAAAAAGTGCAGAATTCATTAAAATTTATGGGATGCTTCTTTTAAGCGTTTTTTAAGCATTTTTGCCTGTAAAAACACTTAAAAAACGTTTACGTGTGCACACACCCTTAGAGCGTTGTTAACTACACCTAGTTTTCGATCCTCCTACACTGTTTAATGGTTGTTCGTTTGGACTGAATAGGCAAATGTATCCCCACAATATTTTACTAGGTTTACTGTATAATGCACATATGTTAATGTGTTGCAAGGAAATTTATAAAATCTCATCCACTAGTCTGTATTAATCCACGGGTAAATTCTGCAGCATCTTCGTCCCATGTGGACCTAAAGAAATGTTCAACTTTTAGAGTAGACCCAGAACAAATCCTGTAACGTAAAATAATAAAGATAGTGCGTAGAAGAGTACTTTGTGTAGTATGTTGGTTTCAGTACTCGCAAAAGACGTTGGTTTGGCGTTGAAACACATAGAACTGAAGGTTTTTATTAGCATTATCACGTCAAGTGAATTTCATTCCAGAAGTAAAAGCCTATTTCAACATTTTTCTTCTACCTTGGTTAAAGACTGATAGTACTCAGCCTCCCCATATCACAGCCGCTGCTCAGGTCTCTGTACTTTGGCTGAAGCAGTGACATCACATCAACAGCTCACATCACCGCTGCAACCAGTTACCGACCTCAGTAACTCATGGCGTCTACATCAGTAGGCCTGCTGAGCTCAGTGACTGACTGCAGTGGTGTAATCTATCCACCGCAGTCAAAATACAGATGCATGGAGTGGTGCCAAAGTGGTATGGAGTGAGTACTTTTGGCCTTTGTTATTTTACATTACAGGAATTGTATGAGGCCATTTTTCTAAAAATGGAAACCCCCATTAACAATAGGCCTAATTTCGAAGTCTATTTTTCATGCATGTGTTCTATTTTTTTTACATGGACAGAACACATACAACTCAGGCTATGTGCACACGCTGCGGTTTTTGCTGCGGTTCCGCTGCGGTTTTGGCCCTGCGGAACTGCAGCAGTTCCGCAGACATGGTACAGTACCATGTAACCCTATGGGTTTTCAAAACCGCTGTGCTCACGCTGCGGTTTTTTACGCGTGGTTTTGTTGCGTTTTTTTTTCCGCAGCATGTCAATTGTTTCTGCGGATTCCGCTGCGGTTTCACACCTTTAACATAGTAGAGGTGTGAAACCGCAGGGCAAAACCGCAGGTCACTTTACCTGCGGTTCCGTGGGAAAAAACCCGCAGGTGAATCTGCAGCGTGTGCACATAGCCTTATAGTCTATAGTCTATGGGCACAACATAGCGCAAAATTACCACTGACAGGTTATATTCACACGTTCAGTATTTGCTCAGTTTTTTATCTCAGTATTTGTAAACCAAATTCAGGAGTGGAACAATCAGAGAAAAAGCATAAGGGTATGTGCACACGTTGCGAATTCTGTTGCGGATTTTGCTAAATCCTCAGGTAAAATGACCTGCATTTTACCTGCGGATTTAGTCAGATTTGCTGTGGATTTTCTGCAGTTTTTGTGTGGATTTCAACTGCGTTTTTACACCTGCGGATTCCTATGATGGAAGAGGTGTAAAACCGCTGCGGAATCCGCACAAAGAATTGACATGCTGCAGATTCAAAACTGCAGCAAATCTGCGCGAAAAAATCTGCAGCATGTGCACAGTGTTTTTTATTTTACATTGAATATAATGGTACTGTACACCGCAGGAGAATCTGCTGCGGATCCGCAGGGCCAAATCCGCTGCAGATTCGTAGCATAATCCGCAACATGTGCACAGACCCTGATGCAAACCCCTGCAACTCTTCTCTGTTTTTCGCTCACTCCTGGTTTTGGCTTATAAATACTGATGTAAAATACTGACCAAATACTGAATGTGTGACTGTTACAGCAGCCAAGAGGTCGAAACCATGTGATAAAATGGAATAGGAAAAAATGTGGTGTGGTGCGATGTCTGTGTCAGAAGAGAAAATTTACATTAAACTCACATTTTAGGAAACACTTGTGTTTATTTTCCGGAGTGCCGTTCCAATGCTGTTGACTGACCAGAAATATTCATTGCAAAAAAAATGGTAATTTGGGTAGCTTCAGGTTTTTTGGTTTGGAGAAAGTAACTAACCCGAATCGAGATGGAAGTTGGCAAGACCGAGACCCCGGAGAACATGATCAGGGCTGGATTTTCCTGTGCCCGATCACATGAGGGCCGTTAATCAGTGAATAACGATCACACAAAAAAGTGTGTCGGCTGTTTCAATAATTTCTCTATCTTCTGACATGATATACATGGCAGAGGAGAAACAAATGATGACCCTCCCGGTACCTCCATCATCCCCCTGTCACTCCTGATCAGTTCCCTCGGCATGGCATCATCTTCCTGGAAAAAAAAATGGCAGGCCCATACGCAGTGCGCCCACCGAGATCTGTCAGCCAATACCTGGCTACAATAGGAAATTTTTCCTTTTGGTTTCTTTTGATCACTGTGATAGACCTTTGGCACCCATGATATTTGGTGTATACCCGAGCACCCGATTCAAACTTGAGTTGTGAGCACTTGCGGTCAACACTAATGACGACATATTCAATATGACGACCTTATCAAATTCTTTGTCATACCTGTGGGTTAAAAATGCTCACTATACTCCTGCATAAAATCTTTGAGGGGTGTGGTTTCCAAAATAGGGTCACTTGTGGGGGTGGTTTCCACTGTTTAGGCACAACAGGGGCTCTTCAAACGCAACATGGCGTCTACTAATTATTCCAGCAAAGATTACACTGAAACAGTAAAATGGCGCTCCTTCCCTTCTAAGTCCTGACATGCGCCAAACTGTAGAATTCCCCCACAAGTAAGGTATTGGCATATTCAGGAGAAATTGCTCAACAAATTTCGGGGTCCATTTTCTCCTGTTACCCTTGTGAAAATAAAAAAGTTTGGATCTAAAGTAATTTATTTGGGGAAAAAAATTAAATGTTCATTTTCCAGGACGTCCACCTGACAGCACTATGGAGGACGTCCTCCTCCTCCTTACAGGGACAGGAAAGCACATGAGAGGTTAAAAGGCCATGTCCCACCCCCTTTCCCTCAGTGTTTTTCCTGTCCCTGCACGGAGGGACACGCGAGAGCTTACCGGAGGGGCCCAGGGGATCGTGGGGCCGGTCCAATCCTTCCCCTGTCAAGAGGTCCCGGGGCCGAAACTTCCCGGTGGGGAGTCCCTCGGCTCCAAAGGCCAGGAGCAGGACGACGCTCCTGGAGGGAGCCGTTCCTCCCGGTGGGGGGGCTCTCGGCTCCAGGACGGGTCGGCTCCCCGCAGGCGGCTGGCCGTGCGGGCACCGACAGAAGTGGGCGCAATCGGCCGTGGCGGGCCGAGTACCCGCAGGACGACGCCGACGGCTGGGCAGTGGAGGCCGGAGCGCCATAGCAGGAATGGAGGCGGCTCCCTGCACGCGCCGAGCGCGGTCGCGCGCAGATGCCCGGCAGGAAGTGGAGGCGCGGCTTACCAGCGTCACATCCGGTGACGTCAGACGCCGGTTTCAAATCCAGGGCGCGCGCGCTCCTGGACCAAAGCGTTCTCCAGAGTCGTCACAGGTCGTGCCAGGCTGTGTGACTGCATCGGACGCCAGGGGATGGAAGGCAACACTGCATCTGGTGGAGGGGTAAGTGCGCATAGCGCAGACCACCCTCCCCACCCGTCCCCACAGCCCAGATCTGATGAGGTGCCCCTTATGTTATCAGGAAAAGGGAACCCCGGCTGAGTCCCCCTCGGGGAAGGACCCGGCGAAAGCCACCTCCAAATCAGTCAGATGTCCGGTGTGCAGAGTAAAGCTGCCAGACACCTATAGCAAGACCCTATGCGGTCCCTGTACCTCCAGGGTCATAGGCGAGGAACAGCCATCTCTACTTTCCGAAATGAGGTCGCTGATAAGGGAAGAGATTCAGGCCTCTACAACCCGGCGTCAATCCCCCAGCCCTGGGCCAGGTCGCAAGCGTCCGAGGTGGGAACCAGTCCCAGTATCAGAGGCGAGCCCTAGCGAGGAATCCGATTTCCGGGACTCAGATCAGGAGGAAGAAGGCGAGATCCTGGGGGATAGTCAGGAGCAGAACAGAAAGTACCTATTCAGACTGGAGGATACGGACGAGCTGGTACACACGGTCAGAAATACCATGCAGATGGAAGAAGTCCCTAAGCCACAGTCCAGACAGGACTTAATGTTTGGAAGACTGGTGTTCCGCAAACAGGTGGTGTTCCCTGTGAGCGAGCACATCAAAGCAATGATCCTGGAGGAGTGGAAAGAAGCAGAGCGTCGGTTGACAATCTCCCGAAACTTTAAAAATAGACTGCCCTTCGATCCCGAGGAAACTCGGGCGTGGGAAGAAGTCCCTAAGATCGACGTCCCGGTCGCCAAGGTTACTAAGAAGTCGGCTATCCCAGCCGAGGACTCATCCGGTCTTCGAGACCCGATGGATAGAAAGGCGGACGTCTTGTTAAAAAGAGCATGGGAGACGTCGGCGGCCCTGATTAGAGCCAACATAGCAGCCACCTCGGTGGCTAGGTCTATGTTCCTGTGGTTGGGGCAGTTGGAAGAACACCTAACCAACAAGACCCCGAGGTCAGAGATACTAGCATCTCCTCCTCTCTTGAAATCAGCCACGGCGTTCCTGTCGGATACGTCGGCGGAATCCGTTAGGTTTGCGGCCAGAAACAGCTCCCTCTCTAATGCGGCCCGGAGAGCAGTCTGGCTTAGATCCTGGTCGGGGATAACCCTTCTAAGGCAAAGTTATGTGCCATCCCTTTCTCGGGTCTGAGGGTGTTTGGTCCAGCCCTGGATAATATCCTTGAGCTGGTGTCCGATAAGAATAAGGGATTCCCGGAAGAAAAGCCCAGGCGGTCACAGTCCTTTCGGAGAGGCTCCTTCTTCAGAGGACAGTCAGAGTTTAGGGGCCGGGCGAGGTCTAATAGAAGCTCCTACAAAGGCTCCTTCAGCCAAAGTGGGAGGAACAGAGGTCCCCCATTTGCATCGACATCTAGATCGAGGAGACAATGACGCCATAGGCATTGGGGGGAGACTTCGCCACTTTGCAGCAAACTGGTCACGAGTGACCAACAATCAGTGGGTCCTCAGAACCATCAGAGAAGGTTACAGGATAGAGCTCTATTCTCCTCCCCCCGACAGATATATTGCCCCCACTGTCGTCCAGGAGGACTCCGCAATGTGGTCGGATCTTCAGGACATGTTAGACTCAGGGGTCATAATACCAGTTTCACCGTCAGAAAGAGGGAAAGGGCACTACTCTTCCCTGTTTGCAATCACAAAGAAATCCGGCGAGGCCCGCACCATCATAAACCTGAAGCCACTAAATGCTTGGGTCAGATACAGGAGGTTCCGGATGGAATCAATCCGATCCGCAATTCCTCTGATAGACAGGGACGCAGTTATGTGCACCCTAGACCTAAAAAAGGCATACTATCAGGTTCCTATTCATCCCTCATCCCAAGGCCTACTAAGGTTCGCGATCAGTTCACCAGCCCGGACCTGCCATTTCCAGTTCCAGGGTCTTCCATTCGGGCTGGCCTCAGCTCCCAGGATCTTTACAAAGCTGGTGGTAGAGGTGGTGGCCTACCTGAGAGATCAGGGTATTGTGATTGTGCCGTACCTGGACGACTTCTTACTGGTGGCAAGATCCAAAGAAGCGCTCATCCGAGACAGGATCCGAACAACTACTGTGATGGAGTTCCTGGGCTGGGTGATCAACTGGGAGAAGTCGGACCTCACACCAGACACCAGAAAGGTATTCCTGGGAGTCCTCCTAGACTCAGCCGACAGAATATCCTGGCTACCCGAGCAGAAGCAGAAGTCCATTCAGGCCAGAACCAGAGGCCTGTTGAAGCGTCAATGCTCCATAAGGGAAGCAATGGAGGTCCTGGGCCTCATGACGGCCTGCATCCAGTGTGTCCGTTGGGCCCAATTCCACTCGCGGTTGTTACAAAGAGATTCTCGCGAGGTGGGACAGGAGTCAGGCGTCGCTAGACAAACCCCTAAGGCTCTCAGGACGAGTAAAGGAGTCCCTTCGCTGGTGGTTACAGGCCAGGAACCTTCAGGTGGGCGTGCATTGGACAACCTCTCCATACGTGGTAGTCACCACAGACGCAAGTGCGTGGGGATGGGGAGCCCACATAGAAGGGAAGATCTTCCAGGGGAAGTGGCCAGCAAGCATCAAGGCCAGATCCTCCAATTTCAAGGAACTCTTCGCGGTCTGGGAAGCGTTGCGGAGAAACCGGTCGGGACTAAAGAGTCGTCATGTAAGCATTTTATCCGACAATACAACGACAGTGGCATTCCTGAAACACCAAGGAGGAACCAGACATCAACCACTACAGGCACTGGTGGAAAAGATATTCACGTGGGCAGAACGGACAGTTCGATCCGTGACCGCGGTACATCTAGAGGGTTCCCAAAACGAAGTGGCAGACTACCTGAGCAGACAACAGATCCATCCGACAGAGTGGGAATTGAACGTAGAGATCTTCGACCAGCTTTGTCAGCGCTGGGGGAACCCCAGTATAGATCTCTTCGCAAGCCGGAAGAACTCGAAGGTTCCCAGATTCTACTCCCTAAATCCGATGGACCATCCAGAGGGCGTAGACGCCCTGAGTCAGACTTGGGGAGAATCCCTCTCTTATGCGTTCCCACCACTGGCCCTCATACCGGCAGTGCTCAGAAAGATACGCGAGGACCACGCAAGAGTGATATTGATAGTGCCATACTGGCCGAGGAGAAGCTGGTTTTCCCTTCTGGGAGCCATGGCAGTAGAAGATCCAGTCGAGCTGCCCTTGTGGGAGAACATCATCCACCAGGGCCCGATCCACCACCCGGACCCAGCAAGACTCCATTTATCGGCTTGGATCCTGAGAGGGACATCCTGAAGGCAAAAGGATTGTCGGAGCAGGTCATATCCACCCTACAGGCCAGCAGGAAGCCGGTGACGTCAGCAATTTATCGGAAGATATGGAAGAGATTCTGTCTGGAGGGTGGCAGGTCCGAGCTCGTGGCAGGTACCCCTGATCTCCCTAACATACTAGGGTTCCTGCAGGCAGGTTTTAATAAAGGCCTCAAGCCCAGCACTCTAAAAGTCCAGGTTTCAGCTTTGAGCGCCTTCTTCGATTATCAGTTAGCTGCACATCCCTGGGTGATAAGGTTTATAAAAGCCACACAGCGCCTGCGCCCCACGATTAGGCAGCTCACCCCGCCATGGGACCTGGGCCTGGTACTTCGGTTCCTCTGCTCGGACACTTTCGCCCTTAGTGAGAAGATAGCCATCCCTGCTCTCACTCGTAAAACGGCCTTTCTAGTAGCCATTACCACGACCAAAAGAATAGGGGAGATCCAGGCCCTATCCACTAAGGATCCATACCTCCAGATAAGAGAGGATAGTATAATCCTAAGGTTAGACCCGGCATTTACCCCGAAGGTAGCCTCTACAAGAAATCTGAACCAGGAGGTAGTGTTACCCTCTTTCTGCGATAATCCCCGAAATGAGAAGGAGCGGCGGCTCCACTCGCTAGATGTGAGGCGCGCAGTTATAGAATACCTAGAGGCCACCAATAGTTGGCGTGTCGACCCGAACCTGTTCGTTCTCTTTGGAGGTAGGAATAAAGGGAAGAAGGCCTCTAAGGCGTCCATCGCGCGTTGGATTACCTCAGTAATCTCGGACGCCTACCAGGCTGAAGGCGCCAGCCCGCCTGATTCCTTAAAAGCCCACTCTACGAGGGCGGTATCGGCCTCATGGGCCGAGCGGGCGGGGGCGTCAGTTGATCAAATTTGTCGAGCGGCAACCTGGGCTAGTCTTAATACATTCTGCAAACACTACAAACTAGATGTGTTAGCTGGCCAACAAACCGCATTTGGGAGAAAAGTTCTCCAAGCAGTAATCCCACCCTGAGGAGGTGCTTTGGTACTCTCCATAGTGCTGTCAGGTGGACGTCCTGGAAAATAGGTATTAGACCTACCGGTGATGATGTTTCCAGGAGTCCATCCTGACAGCACGGGTAGTTCCCTCCCTGTTATGTTATACTATGTTGTATTATGTTATGTCATATGCTGTAATATGATTGTTTCATTAAACCGTTACTAGCATCATCCACCTTGTGGTACTTGTCAAATCACTGAGGGAAAGGGGGTGGGACATGGCCTTTTAACCTCTCGTGTGCTTTCCTGTCCCTGTAAGGAGGAGGAGGACGTCCTCCATAGTGCTGTCAGGATGGACTCCTGGAAACATCATTACCGGTAGGTCTAATACCTATTTTTCCTTCTATATTGCTTCAGTTCCTGTGTAGCACATGAATAGTTAATAAACTATTTGAATGTGGTTTTGAGCATTTTGAGGAGTGCAATTTTTAGTATGGTATCACTTTTGGGTATTTTCTATCATATAGGCTCCTCAAAGTCACTTCAATTGTGATGTGGTCCCTACAAAAATCTTTTTGTAAATTTTGTTGGAAAAATTAGAAATCGCTGGTGAAATTTTAACCCTTCTAACTTCCTAACCAAAAAAAGTTATGTCTCCAAAATTGTACTGATGTAAACTAGACATTTGGGAAATGTTATTAACTATTTTGTGTGACTATTATGTAACTTTCTGATTTAAGGGCATAATAAAAATATATTTTGAGGGATGTCTGCTGTTTTACTGAAAAACAATAGATTTCACAATTAAAATATTACAGCTATCATAAATATTTTAATGTTCAGAACTACTGCACTTTGGAGGAGCAAAGTGTGAGACTAAACATTAGATATCCTTATTGCCCACAGGTGTTGTCAGCATCCTTCTCTGACAGCTAAGTAGTGGTGAGCCATAAGCCCACACAAAGAGATGCCAATGGAGTGCACATGCAAGGTGCTCTTTGGGGAAGTGAAAAGGAAAATTAATGATCTACGAATAACCTTCCATTCCTTCTGGTAGAAAAAATTATTCTTGTTGCTGCCGCCAAAAGGTTGGTAACCTGCTAACTTCTGGAGCCCATGAATTAAATATAAGGTGCATTTGACTAGCTGAGGGCCTAATTAGAAGAAAGGTTACACAATCTGGAAGGAATGCCATAGGTTCCTTTGGTTCTTCTCTGTGCATGAGGACAATTTGAAGGAATAGTTTGACTGTTTGTATAAAAAAAAAATGTCAATTGAAGATAACAAATCTTTCCTCATCAGTGAAAGTGTAGTCATTTTAGGTAACCTTGATGGTTAATTGGTTTCAACACGTTCTATGTTTTCAAGGCTGAGCACATGTTGCTGGGAAAGAGACACAGTTTTCAAGTTGTATTAGCATTGCGATACATCACGTTAGGCGCATCGTAGGATGTATTTTCAAGCATGAAAAAGTAAGCAGTTTGAAAGCAAGATTGTGAATTTCATAGTGTCACTTTTACTGCTTATCAACCCAGTAAGGCCAGCACACGGAGAAAAGAACTGCAGTAGGGTCACAGTTCCCTGCAGCTCCATACTCTGCTGTAAGAGATCACTGAAATACCTATTATTACTGTGAGTACAATGTGCTGCTGAGATCAAAGGTTGGAGATGTCGTGGCATCAATTTATATGGCTAAATCATCAGTGGAGGGGCAGGCGCCTGTGAATCGATTCCTCTTATATTCTAATTCCATAAATGTTTTACTATTTTTCATAAATTAAAACTTTTTCCATGGTTTCGAGATAATTTCCCCTTCCAGAAACCACCTATTACATGTATTCACGTTCACTAGACATGGGCTGATCAATTCTCGGGACTCCAGTGCATCGAGCAATTAATAGTCACTGGCTGGTAAGCTCGAGACACTCTTAACTTCTGGGATCCCCAGTGCAGCTTTTGCTTAGCTTGGCAGGTGCAACTTTCATCTTTGTGGTATGACACAGATGACGTCACGTTAGCCCAGCTAATCAAGAGCCACCCTGGGTATTTCAGAATGTAAGAGATTTGCCAGCTTCCTGTCCTGCCACCAGAGATTACTGACCTAGCCAATAGAGCTGAACCTAATCAATCTGCACATGCCTATCCTGCACCATGTTTAGGATTTTTGTGCATAAAAGCAGCCTATATAACTAGGCAAAAGAAGAAAAGTGCTTTCAACAAATTGCAAATTATGACTCAGTGCCTTGGCGTACTGGTAAAACGTCTCAAGAAGGTCGTCTGACTTTGTAAAATTATTCCATATGTTCTGAAACACGTCAAACAACCTCTGCTAACCAAAGGATAAGGCGTTCTTCAGACTTCCATTTTTCTCAAGTACAAAAAAACTGACTGTTTACTTTAATCAGACTCTGATCAGAGTTTGACCACAGTTTAATCAAACTGTGGCCCATATGTCATCAGTTTTTCTCATATATAAAAAAAAGTTTCTCTATCGTCTTCTTTCTGATAGTCCGTGCCATCTGAGTGCTGTTCGATTTTTTTCACAAACCCATAGAGTTGCATTAACCATTTTCACCCTTAGATCAAAATCATAAATGTCTCCTTGATTCTAGGTGATTTTCTCTTACTGGCTAGTCACTTCTCATCAAAACCAGTGATGGAGCGCACTGTCACTGCGCATTAAAAAAAAATTGCACAGTGACAAGATCCTACTTGGCATATCTCTGAATTAACACCCGATGTATGTTCAGTAGAAACAGATGTGGCTGATGACGCTTCATTTCAGAATGGGGACAGAGCCTGCGGTAGTCACTCCAGTCTCTGTCCACCAGTTGGCGTTTTGTTTGAGCATCCCAACATGCACTGGGAATTCTCAAAAAATGTCTTAAAACCGGAAGTTGATTAAAACAAAGCATTTAGATAGTAGACAGGGAATGGTAGAGAAATAATTAGATTATTACGATAACTAGACATTTAGGAGTAAATCAGTGTTAGGGCCCCGTCACACATAGCGACTCACCAGCGATCCCGACAACGATATCAAAGTGTCAGGATCGCCGGTGAGTTGTTACATGATCGCTGGTGAGCTGTCAAACAGACAGCTTCACCAGCGATCAGCACCAGCGATACCGAGCGCGCGGCGTCGCTGTGTACTTTAGTTACCAGCGTGCTGATGCAAGGAGCTGGTAACTAAGGTACACATCGGGTTTCTAAGGGGCGTGCGTCACTTAGAAACCCGATGTTTACCTTGGTTACCAGCTCCCTGCATCAGCGCGCTGGTAACTAAGGTACACATCGGGTTTCTAGGTGCTGCGCGCCCCTTAAAAACCCTGCGTTTTCCCTAGTTACCAGCTCCTGCTCGCTGGTCTCCTGCCTGTCACACGCAGCGATGCGTGCTGGCCAGCGGGAGACCAGCGACCCCAAAAATGTCCAGAGGTTTCCACAGCGATCAGCGATACCCGGCAGGGGGGCCGGTCGCTGATAGCTGTCACACACAGCGATCTCGCTGGTGAGATCGCTGTTGCGTCACAAAACTTGTGACTCAGCAGCGATCTCGCTAGCGAGATCGCTATGTGTGACGGGGGGCTTTAGTTTCCAACCATCCCTGAGGCTATGTATGACATGCTTCTTTTCTCCCCTTGTGTTTGTACAAAGTTACAGTAGATGTTTTTGAATGTAAGATATCAATCAGTTTCGGTGGAGTGGGAGGATACATTGCCTTTATTAATCGTAGTAATGGGAGTCGTAGTAAAGAAGTATAACAACATACTGTCTCTGTATGGAGGAAGCAGAAATGTAGAATTATGAATAACCAGATTTTCTGTACTTTGCTTGTGTTATATATATTTTTTTTCTTCCCTGCAGCTTCATGATCACAGCTCCAGTTGTTGGTAGTGAGGAAATGTCTGCTTATGCCAGTTTATATTTTAAGCAGGCTCTTCTCCCATCTAAAGTCTAGATGGAAATGTTAAAGATCAGACTTTGTGGAACTGCTTACATCGTTTCCATGGCAGGTGACTGAAAGATGGACAGTCTATACTGTACAGCTTTTTGTTGTCTCAGGGATAAAATAGTGTCTGGAGAAGAAGGGACAAGACACTCTTTAGGGACCCTGAACAAATCGAAAAGAAAAAGAGATTAGAAAGCTAAGATAAGCGTCAGAAAAGTCTAGGACAAATACTGACTATTGTATCGTGCTTCTTTTATTCTATGATACAGTGAGCGTCAATGGTTATCTTCTTTTTCTTCTTTTCTAATTTATCGTTAAACTTGAATTACTTTGTAAACGGACACACAATCTGCAAGTGCTGATATAAATCTTATTTCTGCTATGAAAATCAGGCATTTAAATTCAATAGCACTGGTAGAATTTCAGTCAAGTCACAGCCGAAATTGGCTCCGTCACTCTACAGTATACAGTATGCTGCACGACTTTCGGATTTGCACTAGTTTGTTTTATTACTATGAAGATTTCTATATTTTGTAAGCTTTAAATATTATCATAGTAACTGTATGTACATCACCAAATAGAGGTATGTTAAACCCCTTTATATCAGAGACTCAGCACACCAGCTTCTTCCCATCTATAGGTTTCACCTGTCTGCTTCTGGGTGGGGCAAAAATATCTTGCCCCAAGAAGAAGCAGACAGGAGAAACCCATGGTTTAGTGGAAGCTGGACTGCTACATGTTTGATATATTTTTCTGTGTTTTTATCGCATCTATTCTTGTGGTCAGTTATAGCATTATAGTGTATGGGTAGTGACAGATGCCATAGTAGTATTTGGCACCCATAGGATAGTATGGCACCCATTTAACAGATTTGTCATAGACTATAATAGCATCCAATTTACAGGTACAGCGTGAGAAGATATTGAAAAGATTAAGGGTGACTGATGCTTAAACGTGGCATTTATTACCTACTAGCTGAAGAGCCTGGCGTTGCCTGGGCACAGTAACTAACTGTGGGTCCCACTCTCTCCCTTAACAGCCATGTTTTCCACCCACCATCACGCGCTCTCTCCTTCCGCAGCCCCGCTCTCCACCCGCCGTCCCGCTCTCACCCTCTGCAGCCCTGCTCTCCATGCGCATCCCGTTCTGTCCCTCCGCAGCCCCGCTCTCTCCCTCCGCAGCCCCGCTCTCTCCCTCCACAGCCCCGCTCTCTCCCTCCACAGCCCCGCTCTCTCCCTCCACAGCCCCGCTCTCTCCCTCCACAGCCCTGCTCTCCATTCGCCGTCCCGCTCTATCCTTCCGCAGCCCCACTCGCCATCCGTGTCCCGCTCTCTCCCTCCACAGCCCTGCTCTCTCCCTCCACAGCCCTGCTCTCTCCCTCCACAGCCCTGCTCTCTCCCTCCACAGCCCTGCTCTCCATGCACCGTCCCGCTCTATTCCTCTGCAGCCCTGCTCTCCATCCGTGTCCCGCTCTCCCTTGCAGCTCCTCTCTCCACCCGCACCCCGCGCTTTCCTTCTGCCACCCCATTCTCCAGCCGCAAGTGGGCGGGGCTATATGGAGTGGGCATGGCTTGATACTAGAGTTGAGCGACTTTTGGTTTTTTAGGGTCGAGTTTCGTTTCGTGAAACCCGACTTTTCCAAAAGTCGGGTCGAGCAAGATCGTCCGAATATAGGGAAAAGTCGGGGTCGTCCCGAAACACGAAACCCAATGTAAGTCAATGGGGAATAAAAGTCGGCAGTGAGAGGAGGACAGGAAACACACCTACAGTGCCCATTTGAATGCCAAAAGCATCAATTCTTCTTACTTAAGCTTGTCAACCTTAATTAACTTCATAATACAAGTTACGCACTGAAAAATGGGGGTTATTTGGCTAAAGTTGTGGGGGGGGAGGGCTGGCTGCAGGTTTTCATGTGCCCTGGGCGAAAGAGCGCCCCTTTAACACATACCACAACTCATCATGCTCCGATACGGCAGAGAAATAGCGGTATAGTACAATGAAAAATACCTCACTTTTTACATCTCATGACGAGGCCCATCTATTTCTCCATACAGAATCATTGGTCCCATATAATGTTTGAAACAGTATATGATGAGCTCCACATAATGCTACAGTATATGTTGGTCCCCATGGATGAAGCTCCACTGTCTTATGGGCCAAAATAATGCTCCAAACATAATGGGCCCCATTTCTAATGCTCTAGTGTATAATGGGCCCTGTAAATGCTGCTCCAGTGTCTGATGTCCACCTTTGGAATGTTCCAGTGTATGGTGGGCCCCATCTATCATTCTCCAGAGTATAGTGCTCCCCAAAAATTGCTGTCCCAACATTGAAAACAATCAAATAAGTCTCCTCGCTAGGGAATCCCTGTACTTGTCTGGACTCCTCGTCGTCCCCATCTTCCATCTCACTGCACAGTATTTCAACTTTGCAAGTGCTGTGATCCTGAGCAAGCAGGGGGGGGCCCACTCGTTGGTGACGGCACTGGCACAGGGCCCCTGATAGTACGGTGGTGTGTCTGATGGCGGGTGGGCCGAACCTGCACTTTCATCTGCAGCTTCCTCTTTGTCACCGTGTAAGATGGAACTGTATATGGGAAGGGTAACCTGAGTTTCATCAGGGTCAGATTCAGGTCGTGTAGCGTGCGAGGGGAATGTAGTTAGTGGTCTGGGTCAATGTACCAGCAGATTCATCGAGCAGTGGCTGGGCATCAGTGCACTTGTGTCGCCCCCAGGAGTACGGTCGCCACAGTGGCATTACCTTCTTCCTAGGGAGTGTGATGTCATGCTTGGGAGCAACGAACGATCTCTCGAGCAGGTTAACTGATTGGGCGGCGTTATTCCCACGAGTCATGACCCTCCAAACAGCGTTCATGAAGGCAAAGTGTTTGTTTTACGTGGGCAGTATGGTTGCAAAGCTGAACCTTAAAGGAATGTCCAGAAGGGCACCACCAGGAGTGGAGCCTACGGTTAAATTCGACTCCACCTGGGAAACCTCAACCATGCCAGCTACAGAACAGATGCACACATTGCAAGCTTAATTCCGTTAACGAATGAGACTCCGTCATGCCCCGCAGTCCGAGTCCGGCTTACTAGAGGGACACGTGAGGCTCTGGCACATGAGATTGGCCAATAACTGGTGTGTCATGCCCTTACATGTCCGTGGCTGCATGTGCGCTACACTGAAAAGGCCAGCGTTTGTCGCTTACAGGTGCAGATAACCCGCTGAACAACGTTAGTGATGGGGATCACTGATTACAATTATTACCCGCGAACAATGATTTCCCAGTAAGTGCAGGTCAACCGCAGTTCCGGAATTAGGCCTAACCGTCATTCCTGAAAAAATGAAAAACTTACGTGTGCAAACCACAGGTGCTGTAGCATGCTTAACAGCTCGCCAGCCGTTCTCACGCGCAGTATGGATTACACGTGATTGCACAAAGGTGAGAAAGGGTACCGTATCCCCAGATAACATGTATGGATAGCGTACACATTCAAAATATATGTCTATACATTAAGAGGCAGGCTCAGACGGTGTTAGGCCCAGTATGGATTGCACGTGATTGCACAAAGGTTAGAAAGGGTACCGTATCCCCGGATAACATGTATGGATAGCGTACACATTCAAAATATATGTCTATACATCAGGAGGCAGGCTCAGACTGTGTTAGGCCCAGTATGGATTGCACGTGATTGCACAAAGGTTAGAAAGGGTACCGTTTCCCCGGATAACATGTATGGATAGCGTACACATTCAAAATATATGTCTATACATCAGGAGGCAGGCTCAGACGGTGATAGGCCCAGTATGGATTGCACGTGATTGCACAAAGGTTAGAAAGGGTACCGTATCCCCGGATAACATGTATAGATAGCGTACACATTCAAAATATATGTCTATACATCAGGAGGCAGGCTCAGACGGTGTTAGGCCCAGTATGGATTGCACGTGATTGCACAAAGGTTAGAAAGGGTACCGTATCCCCGGATAACATGTATGGATAGCGTACACATTCAAAATATATGTCTATACATCAGGAGGCAGGCTCAGACGGTGTTAGGCCCAGTATGGATTGCACGTGATTGCACAAAGGTTAGAAAGGGTACCGTATCCCCAGATAACATGTATGGATAGCGTACACATTCAAAATATATGTCTATACATCAGGAGGCAGGCTCAGACGGTGTTAGGCCCAGTATGGATTGCACGTGATTGCACAAAGGTTAGAAAGGGTACCGTATCCCCAGATAACATGTTTGGATAGCGTACACATTCAAAATATATGTCTATACATCACGAGGCAGGCTCAGACGGTGTTAGGCCCAGTATGGATTGCACGTGATTGCACTAAGGTTAGAAAGGGTACCGTATCCCCGGATAACATGTATGGATAGCGTACACATTCAAAATATATGTTTATACATCAGGAGGCAGGCTCAGACGGTGTTAGGCCCAGTATGGATTGCACGTGATTGCACAAAGGTTAGAAAGGGTACCGTTTCCCCGGATAACATGTATGGATAGCGTGCACATTCAAAATATATGTCTATACATCAGGAGGCAGGCTCAGACGGTGTTAGGCCCAGTATGGATTGCACGTGATTGCACAAAGGTTAGAAAGGGTACCGTATCCCCAGATAACATGTATGGATAGCGTACACATTCAAAATATATGTCTATACATCAGGAGGCAGGCTCAGACGGTGTTAGGCCCAGTATGGATTGCACGTGATTGCACAAAGGTTAGAAAGGGTACCGTATCCCCAGATAACATGTATGGATAGCGTACACATTCAAAATATATGTCTATACATCAGGAGGCAGGCTCAGACAGTGTTAGGCCCAGTATGGATTGCACGTGATTGCACAAAGGTTAGAAAGGGTACAGTTTCCCCGGATAACATGTATGGATAGCGTACACATTCAAAATATATGTCTATACATCAGGAGGCAGGCTCAGATGGTGTTAGGCCCAGTATGGATTGCACGTGATTGCACAAAGGTTAGAAAGGGTACCGTTTCCCCGGATAACATGTATGGATAGCGTACACATTCAAAATATATGTCTATACATCAGGAGGCAGGCTCAGACGGTGTTAGGCCCAGTATGGATTGCACGTGATTGCACAAAGGTTAGAAAGGGTACCGTATCCCCAGATAACATGTATGGATAGCGTACACATTCAAAATATATGTCTATACATCAGGAGGCAGGGTCAGACGGTGTTAGGCCCAGTATGGATTGCACGTGATTGCACAAAGGTTAGAAAGGGTACCGTATCCCCAGATAACATGTATGGATAGCGTACACATTCAAAATATATGTCTATACATCAGGAGGCAGGCTCAGACGGTGTTAGGCCCAGTATGGATTGCACGTGATTGCACAAAGGTTAGAAAGGGTACCGTATCCCCGGATAACATGTATGGATAGCGTACACATTCAAAATATATGTCTATACTTCAGGAGGCAGGCTCAGACGGTGTTAGGCCCAGTATGGATTGCACGTGATTGCACAAAGTTTAGAAAGGGTACCGTATCCCCAGATAACATGTATGGATAGCGTACACATTCAAAATATATGTCTATACATCAGGAGGCAGGCTCAGACGGTGTTAGGCCCAGTATGGATTTGACGGCCCAGATTACACAGCGGAGGAGCAGGGAGAGGTAAAGATTGCAAATGCTGGGGCCCTGCCCAAGCAAGGGGGGCCCACTCGTGGGCGTCGGTACTGGCACTGGGCCCCTCATAGTACGGCGGTGTGTCTGACGGCGGGTGTGCACCACCACCGTCAGAAACACTTGATTGCACTATGAAGGACCCTGTGCCAGTGCCCGCGCCCAAGAGTCGGCCTACCCACCTGTCCAGGGCAACGGCACTTGCACGGTGTCGTGCGCTAGGTGGTGACCCCGGCCATGGGGGGGGGAGGCAGCACAGTTAGGGAGTTTTAGAAAGTGGCATATGTTGATGTTGGACATTCAGCTGATGCAAAAGGTGAAATAGGTCAAGTCCCAGGAAGAGGTGGACCAAAGCAAGCCATTTTTCTGTCACCCTATGTGTCATCAGGGGAAGGTGGGACAAAATCCTTGGAAACCCATGCGTGGTTCATTTTAATGAAGGTTAGATCATCCACATTTTGGGTTGACAGACGGGTCCTTTTTTCTGTCAGGATTGATCCAGCTGCACTGAAGACTCTTTCTGATAGCACACTTGCAGCTGGGCAAGCAAGCTCCTGTAAGGCATATTGTGCCAATTCAGGCCAGGTGTCCAGTTTAGCGGCCCAATAGTCAAAGGGGAATGACCTGTGTGGGAGAACATCGATATGGGAGGAAAAGTAGTTTGTAACCATAGTTGACAACTGCTGTCTCCTGTCACTTTCCATCGATGCAGTATTACCAGTTGTGTGAGCGGTACTTGAAAAATCAGTCCACAACATTGTCATGAAACCCCTGTCTCCAACGCCACTTCTGCTGTGTGCACCACGAACACCTCTGCCAAGCTGCCCCCGGCCCGTACGGCTCGTGTGAGAACCATCACCGCTGCTGTGTGCTGGGAATGCCTCAAGCAACCGATTTACCAGAGTTGCTTGTTTATTAGCCAATATTAGGTCAAGGTTCTCCTGTGGCATGATGTTTTGTAATTTGCCTTTATAGCGTGGATCCAGGATGCTGGCCAACCAGTAGTCGTCATCGTTCATCATTTTGGCAATGCGTGGGTCCCTTTTTAGGATCTGCAAGGCATAATCTGACATGTGGGCCAATGTTCCCGGTGTCAATGATGCACTGCGAGTGCTGGTTGGAGGAGCACTTTCTGGCAAATCCACATCCCTCCAGTCACGCACAAACCCTGTACCAGACCTTGCCACGCCAACATTTTCACTTGCCCCACGAGATGCATCCTCCTCCCCTAAGTAATCATCCCCATCATCCTCCTCCTCTTCTTCCTCCACCTCGTCCAGGAGAGGTCCCTGAGCAGACAATGGCTGAATGTCATCAAGGATTCCCTCCTCCTCTTCCTCCTCATCAACATTGGCTGCAGACGCCTGCTCCTTAAGGTGCGTCAAAGTTTGCATGAGCAGACGCATAAGTGGGATGCTCATGCTTAGGATGGCGTCGTCTGCGCTTACCAGCCGTGTGCATTCCTCAAAACACTGAAGGACTTTACAGAGGTCTTTCAGCTTCGACCACTGCACACCTGTCAACTCCATGTCTGCTCTCAAAGTGCCTGGCCGTGTATCCTCCCACAAATGCATTATGGCCTGCCTCTGCTCGCACAGCCGCTCCACCATGTGCAGGGTGGAGTTCCACCTTGTTGCAATGTCGATAATGAGGCGGTGGTTGGGAAGGTGGAGCAATCGCTGCAGCTTCTGCATACGAACGGAGTGTACAGGCGACCGGCGGATGTGCACGCACAGTCTTCGCACCTTCTGGAGCAGGGCTGTTAACTCCGGATAATTTTTGAGGAAGCACTGCACCACCAGGTTCAAGGTGTGAGCCAAGCAAGGTATGTGGCTGAGTTTTGAAAGGGCTATGGCTGCCACAAAATTACGGCCGTTATCACTAACTACCTTGCCTGCCTCAAGATGTACACTGCCCAGCCATGACTCAGTTTGTCGCTTCAAGTACTCGGCCAGCACCTCGGCAGTGTGTCTGTTGCCCAAACACATCATCTGCAACACAGCCTGCTGACGCTTTCCACTAGCTGCTCGATAGGGGGACACATCGTGTGCAACAGTGGCAGCTGCAGATGGAGTGCTCGTACAACTGCGCTCTGTGGACGAGCTTTCGCTTCTGGAGGAGGAGGAGGAGGGTCGAACGCCTACAGCCAACTGTTTCCTATACCGTGGGCTAGGCAGCACTGTCCCACCACCGCTGTCCCCTGTGGACCCTGCATCCACCACATTAACCCAGTGCGCAGTGATGGACACGTAACGGCCCTGGCCATGCCGACTGGACCATGCATCAGTTGTGAGGTGCACCTTTCCGCTCACTGACTGCTTGAGTGCATGGACAATGCGGTCTTTCACATGATGGTGGAGGGCTGGGATGGCTTTGCGAGAGAAGAAGTGGCGACTGGGTAGGTCATAGCGTGGTACTGCATAGGCCATGAGTTCGCGGAAAGCTGTGCTTTCCACCAACCGAAAGGGCATCATCTCAAACGAGATTAGTTTGGCAATGTGGGCATTCAAACCCAGTGTACGCGGATGAGAGACTGAGTACTTTCTTGACCTACTCATAGTGTCTGGGAGGGTGAGCTGGACTTGAGAGCTGCATATGGTGGAAGTAGCGGTGGACAGGGCGGACTGAGAGAGGGTTGATGATGGTGATGGAGTTGGTGTTCTTTCTGATGGCCTAGAATCAGTCTTTCGTTGATATAACAGTGGGATTCCCTGACTGCTGTGGCCTTGCAACGACACTTCAACATTTGCTGCTGTGCTAACCGGTGGGCTTACAGTGGGGGAAACAATGTAGCATTGCTGACTACCTTCGTTGTGATCAGTTGCACATGTGGCACTTGAGGTTTGGTGTTGTGTCCACGCTTGCAAGTGCATGCTGGTTAAATGTCTAAGCATGCAACTGGTATTCAAATTTTTCAGATTTTTCCCTCGGCTAAAGGTCTTTGCGCACTTCTTACAGATAAACTTGGCCTGATCATGAGGATTTTGGTCAAAAAAGTGCCACACTGCACTCTTCCTACTTTGGCAGACATTTTGCGGCCTAGCACGCTGTGATCTTTTGACCCTCTGGACAAGCTGTCCAGCAACTCTTTTGATGTTTGGAACCTGTCTTTGGAGTGCTCCGGGCCTGCCAGATAACAGCTGTTGCGATGTCGATGTCTGCTGTGGATGCTCCTCATCTGAGCTATTGTAAGCAGCACCCTCTTCCCCCAATGGATGCCAATCTGGGTCAACAACTGGGTCATCCATCACCTCCTCTTCTATGTCATGTGCACCTTCCTCTGTGTCACCGTGTATGGTGGTATAGTGTGCGGGAAGGGGCACCTGAGTCTCATCAGGGTCAGAATCTGTCTCTGTACACTGCGAGGACAATGTAGTGCTCTGAGTGAATGTACCAGCAGAATCATCCATCAGCGGCTGTGCATCAGTGCACTCCATGTCAGATTCATCTTGGCCTGGGTAATTCACCATTTGACTTGATAATCCAGGCATGGTATGTGAAAACAGCTCCATGGAGTAATCAGTAGTATGGCCTGCGTCATCCTTCAATCTTGGTTGGGGTGAAGGACACAAGGAAAGGTGTGGTTCATGAACATGAGCCTCCAATGACGACTCAGTGCTTTTACTTTTTACAACTGAAGAAGAGGAGGCGATAGAGCTGGAGGCTGAGTCAGCAATGTAAGACAAAACTTTTTCCTGATGCTCTGGCTTTAAAAGCGGTTTGCCAACTCCTAGAAAACTAAGCGTTCGAGGCCTTATGTAGCCAGACGATGACGCAGGCTCAACACCTCCTGCATTCGGTCCTATTTTGCTCTTGCCACTATCATCAGATCCACCACCAACACCATCATTACCAGCTGACAACCCCCGCCCAATTCCACGGCCTCTTCCACCAGCCTTCCTCATTTTTGGTAGAAATGTAGACAAAATCCAACAAACTATATAGTAATGTAAAACAAGGTACAAGGTATCTATAGGACAGGGGAGATTTTGAATTTCTGCAGACACTTGTGGACACTGGACACTTTTGGATTGTGTGAGGCCCAATGAATATCTGAGCGCTATGTGACAGGCTCGATGGCACAGCTGTGACCAAAGTGACTAGAGGATAAGGGAGATTTTGAATTTCTGCTGACACTTGTGGACACTGGACACTTTTGGATTGTGTGAGGGCCACTGATATCTGAGCGCTATGTCACAGGCTCGATGGCACAGCTGTGACAAAAGTGACTAGAGGATAAGGGAGATTGGATTGCTGTTAAAAAAGCAGTTTGCAGAGCAGTGGGTAAACAGCAATGCCAGCCTGTCAGGAAGCCTTAAAAGGCAGCCCAACAACCAACACCACTGATACACCACAATATAGCCTCCCCTTGCACTGCACACACAGTGACTGGTGTGTTGTGCAGGCCAAATCGCTAGCAGCAGAAGCAGTTTTTTTTTCTTCTCAGCAGGACAAAAAAAAAAATTGGGATTGCTTTTAAAAAAGCAGTTTGCGGAGCAGTGGGTAAACAGCAATGCAGGAATGTCAGGAAGCCTTAGAAGGCAGCCCAACAACCATCACCACTGATACACCACTATATAGCCTCCCCTTGCACTGCACACACAGTGACTGGTGTGTTGTGCAGGCCAAATCGCTAGCAGCAGAAGCAGTTTTTTTGTCTTCTTCCCTGCCTAACGCTCTCCCTACAGAATCAGCAGCAACCTCTCCCTATACTGAGATCGGCAGAAGTAAGATGGCGGTCGGCGTGCACGCCCTTTTATACCCCCTGTGACGCCCACCAAAGCAAGCCAATCACTTGCATGCCCTTCTGAAAGATGGTGGTGACCCCTGCCTATGTCATCACGTTGCCCACAGTGTCCGTGGATCCTGATTGGCTGAAAAAGAGCGCAAAACAAACTTTTGAAACGCGACATTGGCGCGTAAGTCGCCGACCTCGTGGCCGACCTCATCCTAGGGTTGGGTTTCGTTTCATGAAACCCGACTTTGCCAAAAGTCGGCGACTTTTGAAATTTTTCGACCCGTTTTGCTCAACTCTACTTGATACATACATACACATACGTACACTCAGCTTTATATATAGATAAGAATAATGCATCTGTTAAATGAATACGTCACCCATAGAGTAATAAAGGAACATTTTTTTTGCACATGCCAATGCTAAAGGAAATATGTCATGAAATTCAAGTTGCTTGAACCACCTACAGCACAAATGAGACACTGGGTGACTTATTGCCGTCGTGTATGTTTTACTCTTAAATGGAATACGTTATCAAAATTTTTTTTTTAAAAAATTGAAAATGTTTTAATCAAATAAAAAAAGTATATGCATATTTATATTATATTTTTAGATTTTATTCATAATGTATTGTAACAGTGCTCACTCAGGAGCAATCTTAAGTATTACATGAACCGTTTCTGGTTAAAGTGTGGCTGGTTTATTGCGGTCCTCATAAACCACATTACAGGAAACTCAAAAACAGCCCTTATCCGGCTCAAACTACAACATAAAGCATAAAGTCCAGACAATTCTGCTGGTTAGCAGGCCTGGCTTGGAGTCTAGCGTCTTAGGGGTACTTCACATTAAGCGAGATAGCTGATGCGTCACTGATTTTGTGATGCATCAGTGATCTCGCTGTGTGTGGCACGCATCAGCTACCGGCCCCCCTCTGGGTATCTCTGATCGTGCAGGAATGTCCTTGGCCATTTTATGATTGTTGGTCTCCCGCTGGCGAGCACGCATTGCTGTGTGTGGCAGCAGGACACCAACGATCAGCGAGCTCCCAGCGCTGTAAGCTCATCAGCTGCTCACAATCAATCCGTTATGGCTGCTTAACCCCTTTTAGTCCTATTAAATAATTACTTCAAGTTTATCTCCCAGCCACTTGGTGTCTGATGGCCAACTTACAGTATTAATATATTTTATATAACATTAATATATGTTATAATATGTTAAGCTGGTATAAAATCTTAATAATTTACAAAGTTTTAATATTTTAAACTTTGGAACACTAGGGAGGGCAGTTGGTGAAATTTGCCAGGATCTGCTCGCATGTGTCTGATGCCACTCTTCTTCCCCCCCCCCTTCTGGGCATTTGTAAAAGGATGAGAGAAGTTTAGGATCACAGTGCAGAGACATTTTGCTGAATGACTGAAATCAGGGTCTGTGCCTCAACATTACGCAGCTCTCAAATTATGTGGCAAATGCCTGTTGACAGATTCTCTTTAAATGATGGGTTTCAGATGGCCAATCTGAGGCTAGTCTTTGGGCAGCTTCTCCCCAGTCTGGTCCTCTAGACTGACAGTTGTCTGCCTATATTTGGGTATTTGGAGAGATCCTACAGTCTGGCAGAGCAGGGCAAGGAATAGCCGCTGAGACCTGCTTTTTATGAATCATATGAGAAACCTGGTTCACGATCAGTTTAGAAAGCATGTTGTCTCTGAAACGCTGCATGTTTCAGAGTAAAACACACACAGTTGCCATAACTAAGCCAATGTCTTATTCATGCTGCCTGTGATGCCAAAACTGTAATTATTAGAATAAAGAAAGGCAGTTCAATTAAATTCAGACAAGCATATGGCCATTTAAAGCATGTAGAGGTAATACTGCCTGTTTCCATACTGTATGAAAAAAAAATATATGCGAAAAGGAGCCAAAGATAAAAATGGGGTCACATTTGATGGGTCACAAATTTTTCTTAACACAACTAAATGGTGTTGTGTTAATAACAATGGCAAGTTATTTCTGGATGACAGCACAGGTAAGTTGCTGATTCCTGAAAGCACAGTGAGTTAATCAGTATTCTTATTGGAATTGCTAATGAGCGATGCCACTACGACAGGCATTCTATTGTATTGCAGATGGTTTAAAGACAAGTCTGACAAAGACTTGGGTGTGGAAATGGACATTTTAGGAATTAAGTTCACAACTTCCCAGCATTGCCCTTTCAGACTAAATCCAGTGCTAATAATGCACTTCTTCTACCTAAACAATGCTCCCATGCAAAGTGGAGATAGTTTAACTTCTATAACTCTGTGTGCTTGCTTAACATGATATTCTACTCTCTCTCTCTTCAGTTCATACCATATCATTTTGTAGAGTATCCTTTTCTACGAAAATTAAAAAAAGGCTAGAAATAAGTCACGCACACACACAATTATCGCAAAATTATTCAAATCTTAAATCTAATCAGACCTGAGACTTTATTTCAGACCTACATAGAATTTAATCTCCAGGCTCCAAGAGCTTGGGTTTGAATTCTCTCTTGGCTGCCTTCTAATGTGACAGCACCTCCCCCCTTCATCATTAGAGATGAGTGAATTTGTTCGGATTCGGTTCTGAATACGATCGGACTCGAATATTGTTTTTGCAATATTCGTCGAACACAACCAAACGTCATTAGAGTCAACGGGAGTAGAAGTTACCGAATATGTTCGGAACCGATCATAAGACAAACATTAGGCACGAATAGTGTTCGAATATGGGCCGAATATGTCAAAATCAGATTTGGGGCCAAAAGCCAAACAAATTCACTCATCTCTATTCATCACTAAACATCCCTCCGTGTAACATTTTCTCCATAATACTTGACACAGATGCCTTAGTTAGATAGCTTTCAAAAAAAATCTGTCATTTGTATATGTGAGGAATGATAGTATTTTTGGGCATTATATGAACAAGTTCAGAAGCAGTAGCAGCATTGAGGACATTATGCAGAGTACTGAGCAGTGTAGCTATGAATCTAGCGCTAGGTTGAGGTACAACTTTTACTTGTGTATCTTTGCATTTTTATGACTGCCTTTCCCTCTTTCTCTCTTTCCCTTTTACATAGAGGTTAATAGTCATCTGTTGTCTGATTTTGATCTGATGGCAGTTTTGTATTGTCTTGAGCAAGATGAATTTTAGCTTTTTTTTTAGTGAGTTAGGGAGAAGTGGCTCCATAAGGTGGATGATAACTGGCTTATAATGGAGAAATAAATATATTTTTCTGATAAGAAAAAGCGCAAAGTATTTTTTTTAATTCATATTAGTACCGACACATCTTTTTTACCTGCAATGTTAGTGTGTGGATGAATGGTTATAGATTGATATTTAATTATTTGAACATATGCAGGATGTCTGTGTAGTTGGTCATTAAGTATTTGTTTAGTAGCAGTAGCAAATGTGTTCTAATGATCTGTTTACATACAATCTAATTAAAAACCATCATCAGAATTAATAAGTTGAAGTGTTTGGGCAATCTTGAATGGGGGTTTGGATTCTGTCTTTATAATATATCCCATAGTCTCCTGCTGTCATCTTATGGATCCAGTGCATCAAAGGAACATCAGATGACATCCTGTTCTAGTCGTCAGGATGCTGCCACCAATCACAGACTGCAGCAGTTCTACAACACGGGAAGGGTGATGTCATCACGTCCAGTGCAGACATAGGTGACAGCGCATGACTTTCGCACATTCTGCTATTTTCACAGAATCAAAGCCTCTGGTCAAGATTGTATTTAGGCCACACAAACATTTAACATTGTCTGACACTGTAGTAAAATTGTAATGACAGAAATGACAACAACCCGTCTTCATGCAGTCTGTATGTGGAACGCTAATTATACATTTTTAGGAATGTCTGCTTCTTAGTAATGCGTAAGTAAGACTTTTTATTAGAAGTAAGTGAACTGTAATCAAACTAGGTGAACACAGGGAATACAGTGCCCTAGTTTGAAGAATTACAAAACTGTGTTATTAATATGTGAAAATCATATTTTTCCAATTTGCTTATTTCTTTTTGTTTTCCTGCATAGTGATAATTCTTGATGAAAAAATTATATGATTCTTCTGTGGTCATCTCTCGATGATTATACTATAATAATTGCTATGTATTTTGCAAAAATTATTGAGAGGTATAGCACAGCAGTTTCATAACATATTATTTGTTTTCATTTTCTTCCTTGCCTTCCAAGAGCCATAACTTTATTTCTTTCCTCAGCAAAACTATAAGACAAGTTATTTTAATGACACCATTCACTTTACCATATAATGTTTTTAGAAAAGGGAAAAAAACGTGGAGCGGAATTTAAACAAATACAACACGTTCTCCATTATTATAATTTTAACATCAAATTTTGATTAAAAATCATAGCGGCGGCTTCACTGTCCCCACTTTTACACGTATAAGTAATCAACAAGGGGTGAGAGAGCAGTCGCAGCTCTGACTTCCTCTTGATTACTTATAGGTTCAAAGGCGGGGACAGTGAAACCGGTGCTGATTGGTCGCTGGACTCGCGCAATGTAACCTCCTCTCGTGAGCCCCGGGAGAGCGAGTTTCGACACCGCTAGAACGGTGCCAGCACTGGAGGTAAGTGTCCGTGTTTTTATTTTAACAGGGGCAAACAGAGTGAAAAGGGGTTGTTCTAGTAGTGTACAATCCCTTTAACATTGTTAATAACAAATTTGTATAGGTTTTGTCATGTTTTCCTGCTTTTTAAAAATTGTTTGTGTTCCTATTTTCTAAGAATCATAACTTTTTTATTTTTCTATCAATTTAGTTGTAATATGACCTACATATTGCAGGAAAACTCTAATTTTATTACCTTTTTTTAATCTCTTTTTATCTATTTTTTTGGGTGAGGTGACTTGGAAGTACCACAAATAAGTGGAATAAATATTACGATATTTTGTTAATTTGGACAATTACATACTTAGGCTGGTTTCACATTTGCGTTTTTTAGCGCTGGAAAAAAACGCTAACCTGCGCATGCGTTTTTTCCCCTATATTTAACATGGGTGCGCATACCTGCGCGCTTGTAAGCGCATGTATGCGATTTTCATGCGCTGCGTTTTTTTGGGGTGTGCGATTGGATTTTCCAGACGCATCATGTTGCATTTTTTGGCCCTGCAAAAAAGCGCATGCGCACATATGCGCACGTTTTGCGCTAAAAATGGCCATTATAGCCTATGGATGCGCATATGTGCGCACTGGCATGCTCATGTAAGCGTTTTTTTGCATATGCGTTTTTTTTTTTAACCATGGAATTTAGGGGTTTGAGTTAAAGTTAGGGTTAGTTAAGGGGGTTTAGGGTTAGGGTCGGGGTTTAGGGTTAGGGTCAGGGTCAGGGTTAGGGTTGGGTTTTGGGTCAGGGTTAGGGTTTAGTATGGTTTGGTTAAGGGTTAGGGTCAGGGTTAGGGTCAGGATTAGGGTTAAGTATGGTTTTGTTAAGGGTCAGGGTTAGGGTCAGGGTTAGGGTTAGGGTTAGGGTTAGGGTTAGGGTCAGGGTTAGGGTTAGGGTCAGGGTTAGGGTTAAGTATGGTTTTGTTAAGGATTAGGGTCAGGGTTAGGGTCAGGATTAGGGTTAAGTATGGTTTTGTTAAGGGTTAGGGTCAGGGTTAGGGTTAGGGTCAGGGTTAGGGTTAGGGTTAGGGTCAGGGTTAGGGTTAGGGTCAGGGTTAGGGTTAAGTATGGTTTTGTTAAGGATTAGGGTCAGGGTTAGGGTCAGGATTAGGGTTAAGTATGGTTTTGTTAAGGGTTAGGGTCAGGGTTAGGGTTAGGGTCAGGGTTAGGGTCAGGGTTAGGGTTAGGGTCAGGGTTAGGGTTAGGGTTAGGGTTAGTTAGGGTTTAGGGTTTGGGTTAGGGTTAAGTATGATTTGGTTAAGGGTTAGGGTCAGGGTTAGGGTTAGGGTTAGGGTTAGGGTCAGGGTTAGGGTTAGTAAAGTCATGGTTTGGGTAGTGTGAGGGGCCACCTAAAAATGTTGGAAAAAAACGCAAACGCGGTAAAAACGCGCTAAAAACGCATACAAACGCATAAAAACGCTGCGTTTTTTTCATGCATGCTCATAAAAATGCTTGAAAAAAACGCAGCAGTTGTATGCTTATGTATGCGTTTTTTCAATGCGTTTTTTTGCGGGAAAAACGCGCTGCAAAAAAAAGCAAGTGTGAAACTAGCCTTAGCGATACCAAATGTGTACATTTTTGTTTATTTTTTAAGATTTTAGTTTTGTTTTAGGAAAAGGCTATGAATTCAACTTTTTTTATGTTTTTCAAAATATCATTAACATTTCTTTATAGTTTTGAATAGCACGAATAGGGGACTCAAACCTGCGATTGCTTGAAACAAGGGTTTTCCGTAGTACCCTAGCTAGCATAACAATGCCATTGTCACTGGTGTCATGCTGATTGACAGTTAACTTCCACTGCCTAATTAAGGGAAGCCTGCTGTCAATCAGCATGACACCAGCAGTCCTGCTTTGTCAACAGGAGGAGAAACTGCTGCACTGGTGACAGGGAGTAACTGAATCTCTGGCAGGAGCAGTCAGTGACCGGTGCCAGGTACACCAGGCAGGTAGTTGCCTCTGTTAGCAACTACATGCCTTTTTTATAGTTGTGGATATTCTCTTTAAGATTAATATATTTGTATTACCGTAATCATTCACTTTGTGAGTGGTGGAATTTGATCTGTTAGGTCATCTGTTTTTGCCCTATAAATAAAAGGTTAATTTTATATGAACAAAATGAAGAACATACAAAGCTGTGCAAATGGTGGTTACACTGAAAGATAGCCACAACTAAATATAATCTGAAACTGACATAAATAATGTGTTGTCGTAGTCACATAAATAAGGCAGACACATGGAGAAGAGTGGAAGAGTGTCTGTAAGGACTTTCCTGTGTGCCTATTCGCCCTGATCCAAGATGGAGTCTTGGATCTCGCCCTGTCATGGAACTTCCTGTCTGTCCTGATTATTTAAGTCTGCGTCATCTGCTCTCCTGTGCCTGAGTATTTTTTTGCTGTCTGGTTCCTGAGTTCCTGCCCATCTGCTATTGGACTCCCTATGCGACTGCTGCTCGTTGCTCTGCCTCTTCATGTTCTGCTGCCTACAGCCCTGCTGTGCTCTCTACTGTCTGGACTTCTGATGTGGAGCTAATCTCACTTGGAACTGCTGTGGCTAGTAAGGAATCCTGACTTTGCCATCTCCTTTGGGTCTGTGTCTGTTTGGGCTGCGTTACTGTTACTTTTGCGGGACTTCCAACCCTATAGGTACATATAACGACCTTCTGTTTTTGCCTCTCCTGGTCACTCTGGATTTCTACTTCTAAATTCCATGTGCATTTCACCTATATGTTTGCTAGACTTATGCACCCTAGTGCCGTCTGTATGCTTAATTACTACGATTTGCTAGACCATTATTAATATGGTGTACGTTACATATCTGCTGTTAGACTCCTATGTTCAGTGCCCTGTGCGCACTTGAGTATTAGTGTGGCACCCCAGGAGTCTGGTTGCCACAGTGGCATTGCCTCCCTCACAGGGGGTGATGTCATGCCTGGAAGCAAGGAAGCAGTTTTTTACCTGCATTGTTCCATATTGTGCTGTGTTTCTGTTACAGTTGCAGGAAGTACTCGGTTTAGTTTTGTCACTCTTATGAAATATTCATATTTGCATCCACATTGGTCTCAGTCTCATATTGTCCCTTGTAATCAGATTCCGTAGTACCCATATAATTATTAGTGTCATTGTGCAGGAACTGCATACTGGCACTGTGTTCACCAATATATAATTATAGAGTATCCTGCTCTAACACTCCACAGTCTATTGTGAGCAATGAATTTCATCTAAACTTCAATGATTGCTGCTTACAAAGAAGCCCTCCCATTAACTTTTTTCTCTAAACATGTGTATGTAGTGTAGTGTGTATGTCACTCACCTGACAACGGTTTCTCCGATATCTAGTGCCAATCTGGTCCTCTTCTGAGTGACATCACCACTCTTCAGACTATCTGGATCGCTCTATGGGTGAGCCGGAAGTCTTTTACAATGTAAGTCTATAGAGCCTGGTTCTAATGCTCCATAGGCTTCCGTTGTAAAAGCCACTTCCCGATTATGCAAAGCTCAGTGTGACTTGAAAATTTTGAAGAGCAGTGACTTCAGTCAAAAGAGGAGCGGTGGCTGGATGCAGGAGAAGATGTCAGTAGGTGAGACTAACACTATAATACGTACATATATACACAGGTTTAGGAGAAAAAGTTTGTTTGAGGGCTTCTTTAAAGATAACATTTCCATGCGCACGCGCAAGATACCATTTCCATGCGCACGCGCGAGATACCATTTCATTGCGCACATGCGATATTTACGGAAAATATTGCATACAACAGCCGAGGAAGTGTGGAGTGAGGGAACAGAGACAACGCCTATCGGACCAGATTGAACAGATTAACATACAGCACGGGAGAAATAAAAAAAGTATTGATGGGTGATACATGGGGAGTCAGGGGGTTTCAGGAGTAGTTGGGGAGTGCATTGCTGACACTCAGTTAACTGATATTTTTAGCTGGTAGGCCAAAAAATGTGGTGACAGGTTCCCTTTAAGAGGGAAGTGTACCATTGTACCTTATAGTCCCATGTTCAGCCACACACAGGTTGCACATATTGTATGTCCTCCGAGTATGCTGTTACTGCATGCACAGTAATTAGAAGAAGAGGCGAAACTATGATGAGTACAGGGGTTGCAACTGCGCCCGGGCCTTGGGATCTAGGAATAGCACTACTATTAAAGACCAATGATTGTTGGGGGCCTTGCCAGAGGTTTTACATTGAGGCGCACAAGCTTCAAGTTATGCCACTGATTAGAAGTGTTAGGGCGCATACTCACTTGCGAGAGACTCGGACGATTCTCTTGCGAGTCTCTCGCATAAAAACCTGGCACTGCCGCCGGCACTCGGACCGGAGCGTGCGGCTACATGTATTTCTATGCAGCCAAACGCTCCAGTCCAAGTGCCGGCAGTAGTGCCAGGTTTTCATGCGAGAGACTCGCATGAGAATCGTGCGAGTCTCTCGCAAGTGAGTATGAGCCCTTAATGTGCAGCTTGCATGCTCTGAAAATCAGATCCTCTATCAGAAATGGATGTGACAAAAGAGAATGACACTTGCCAGTTTAGCTTTGCAGCTTCCTAAAGATATGAATGTGAGAAGTTTGTGATTCATATTTACTTGAACACTGTTATGGTATTCATTCATATTTCTCTGAAGTGTGAATTTCCAGGGGTAAGCTTTTTATACAAATTTATTTCATTACTCTAATTATTATTTATAATTATTGAGATTGAATTGTTTGATTTTCTTTTGATTGTATTCATAAATTTATTGTATTTTAAAGACTAGCATGAAAATAAATACAGCTACTTTCTGTGCGTGTTAAGGTATATATCACCATTAGGGCATGTTTCCATGGGCACAAACCGTCAGCACTTGTCTGCTCCGTCTAAAGTGCTGCCGTCTTTTGTACAATCGGTGATTCCGCATGTGTTCATTGAACCACTCGGAATCACCGCATCCTATACATTGGATTGTGATTTTTATCTTGCGGAGACTGAGCGTCTTCGCAAGATAAATAGACATGCTGCGGTCTGGAAAGACGCGCCACATGGCCGGTCACGCTGGGAAGCCGGAGGCGTCCCTGCACGCATAGTGGACATGGGATTTCCTAAAATCCCATCCACTATGCTGTAACATCTGGCCTCTGCGGATGTACACAGCGTCCAATCTGCAGCGTTTACTGACCGTGGAAACATACCCTTAAAAATATGATTTTGAACTGTAATACTACTATTGCTATGCAGACTATATTGCTATGCAGACTATATTTATAAATTTTAGATACTTAACTCAATCTTTGATCAAATTGTGTGAGCCTAATTGCCAGTGACATAGTAACCACTTTAGATGAGAATCTACAAGAGATGAACAGATCATTTACCACAACCCCATGCTCCAGCTTAGTTTTTTTTGGCCATATACAGGAGCTTCTGTGTTCATCAGCATTAGCGGATTCTGTACGATGCACAGACAATGTCTTGTGAGCCCAGCAAAACATGGGTCAAGCCTGGGATCCCTGAGGGTAAGGAAAATTGTGCAGCTCCTGTACACTTTTGGGAACACTGAACTGAATCGTTAACTAAGAATATATGAAGCAATCCGCTCATCTCTACTACCTACACTACCAAATATACCTCTCCTTGGTCTAAGGGCCCCGTCACACACAGCGAGATCGCTAGCGAGATGACTGATTTTGTGACGCATCAGCGATCTCTCCAGCGATATCGCTGTGTGTGACGGGGATCAGCGACCGGCCCCCCTGCCGGGTATCGCTGATCGTGCATGATCGTCCTGGGCCATCTTTTGATCGTTGTTCTCCTGCTGGTCAGCACGCATCGCTGCGTGTGGCAGCGAGAGACCAGCGATCAGCGACGCTGGTTTCCAACGTAAACATCGGGTAACTAAGAGCCGCGCGGCTCTTGGATATCCGCTGTTTACCCTAGATACCAGCGCACGCTGGTATCTAGGGTAAACGGCGGGTATCCAAGAGCCGCGCGGCTCTTAGTTACCCGATGTTTACTTTGGATATCAGCATGCACGCTGGTATCTAGGGTAAACAGCTAGCCGTGCGGCTCTTAGATACCCACTGTTTACATTGGAAAACAGCTTGCTCGCTGGTCCTGATCGCTGGAGGGGCTGTCTATGTGACAGCTCACCAGCGATCAGCCTAATGATGTCCCAGCGATCCCATCCATGTCGGATTGTTGGTGGGATCGCTGGGACACCGTTATGTGTAACGGGGCCTTAAGTCTACAAATGTAAAGGACAAGAAGAATTGACCTTGAACATGTGGGTGTAGTGCATTTTAAAAAAATGACAGCACTTCATTACCTAGTTTCTCTGTAAATTAAGTGACCAGTCAAAGTAATTTCTCCATTCCAAGTTTGTTGCACAGATTAAGATAGCCTGCACTTGATTATTATTCACTCCTAAAGTCAATAAATGGAATAGCAGGGCACCTATTCTCCATTCAAATTCTCCTGGACACAGTCTTATAGTAAGGGCTCATACTCACTTGCGAGAAATACGGACGAGTGCAATCCGATAAAAAATCAGATTACACTCAGACCAATGTTATTCAGTAGGTGACATCTCATTTGCGAGTTTTTTCTCACCCGAAATCTTACTTAAAAAAATATAACAGCATGTTGCGTATTGGTGCGATTCTCGGACGAGACTCATCATTGGGTGCGAGAAATAAATCATACAGCACTCGCACCATGCGAGTACTGTCCGATTTTTATGCACCGGTGTCATTTGAAAAGCCGGCAATTCATATGCGGCTATACAGTAGAATCACACTGACATGTTATAATACAAAAGATAGAATACATGTATACACGTAGAATAGGTGTATATATATATCAGTGACACACACATACATATATATTTATATTTCATAGAGAGATACATAGTAGAATAGCCGGTAATTCATTTATCAGCTTTTGTGAAATCATTGCAGAAGCCGACAGGATAGGATACATGGTTTACATACAGTAAACCATTGCATATCGGTGAGATTTATATATGTCCCTAACTAATAATGTTATTAGTGTGTGTGTGTGTGTGTGTAAAATATTGGAGCTGTAGGTGTTAAATTAAAGAATTAATTCACGGAAAAAAATTGCGTTGGCTCCCGCGCAATTTTCTCCGCCAAAGAGGGAAAGCCAGTGACTGAGGCCAGATATTTATAGCCTAGAAAGGGATCATTGTTATTGCCCCCCCCCCCCCGGCTAAAAACATCTGCCCCCAGCCACCCCAGAAAAGGCGCTTCTGTTTGATGCCTCTCTTCCTATTGCCCTGTAGTGGGTGGCATATGGGGTAATAAAGGGTTAATGTCACCTTGCTATTGTGAGGTGACATTAAGCCTGGTTAATAACGGAGAGGTGTCAATAAGACACCTATCCATTATTAATCCAATAGTATGAAAGGGATAAAAAAAAACACAGACATTAAGAATAAAGTCTTTTAATGAAATAATTAAACACACTGGTTTTCCATCTTTATTAAACTCCCAATCAAAGCGAAGCCATCGTTCTCCTGTAAAAAATAAAAAAGCAACAATATCCCATACCTATCTGCCGTACAGTCATGTCCCACTCTGCAATCCATCTCAAGGAGTTAAATAGTTTACAACCGGGAGCGGTGGTAATGCTACCGGCCTAGCTGTAAACCACGGAGGAATGAATTAAAAGCTGCTAGCCTGACTGGACATGAACTCTGTAGCGTCGGAATGTTTCTGAACATTTTCCCACGCTGCCGAGTTCACCTCAGGTCAGACGGGGCCTCTGGGCAGCCTCAGTGACGTCAGCGCTAGAAGATTATTTTGTTTAAAAATGATGTGTACAGTTTTTTTTTTTTTACAGTGCTATTTTAAAATGAGATTTAACATAGCGAGAACTGCTGTATGTAAAAGCTAATGTTAAAATCGCATTGCATACGGATTGCATACAGATGTCAAATGGATGTTCCGTGGAAAAATCGCACAGAAATCACATGACACTCGCATAGCACTCATCCGTTTTTTCAGTCCAGAAATCGGACCATTATTTTTCTCGCAAATGGGTATGAGCCCTAATGCTATTTCCAGGGGAAAAAACGTATTGAAAGTCTCCTATTTGTAAGTTGGTGGGGTCCTAGTGTTGAGATCTACAGCATTGTAACAAATCACCATTGGATAGGTGATAACTTTGTAGCCTAGAATGCCCCTCGGTTATGTGCACACGTTGAGTATTTGATTAAAGAAATTTCTTCAGCGTTTATGCATTCCTAGTAATTTGTTGTCAGCAAAAACACAACTGTGAAAATGCACGTTTTTAATGCTATTTTGATGGGTTCCTGTTTGTGTTTTTTTGCATGCTTTTTTATGTGTTCTACAGCAGTAAATACTTTTTGGAGCTAAAGATATTTGAAAAAAAGACAAAAAAGTTTTGTGGTGTACAGTAATTTCATTGTTCAACACTTTGTTTTTCATGCTTTGTTGCCCCGTCCCAGGCTAAAAATACCAGCCCTCTGCTGCCTCAAAAATCGTTCATCATATTTGAAGCACCAATTCTGGCACTTAGTGATGCCCTAGTACAGTCACATTGGGGTAATGGGATAAGGGGTTGGTGTCAGCTGCTGTCGCTGACACCAAGCCCTAGGTTTACTAATGAAGAGGTGTCAGCCAGACGCCCTCATTACTAAACCTGTGAGTAAAGAGTTTAATTAACACACACCAAGACTAAAACACTTTATATACCGTATATACTCGTGTATAAGCCAACCCGAGTATAAGCCGACCCCACTAATTTTGCCACAGAAAACTTATTGACTCTCATATAAGCCTAGGGTGGAAAATGCAGCAGCTACTGGTAAATTTCAAAAATAAAAATAGATACGAATAAAAGTAAAATTAATTGAGACATCAGGAGGTTAAATGTTTTTGAATATCTATATTGAATCAGGAGCCCCATATAATGCTCCATACAGTTCATGATGTGCTCCATAAGATGCTCCATACAAAATACACCCCATATAATGCTGCGCAAAGGTTAATAATGCCCCCATAAGATGTTCCATAGAATATGCCCCCATAAGATGCTCCATAAAATGCTCCATAGATTATGCCCAATAAGATGCTCCATAGATTATGCCCCATAAAATGCTCTGTAGATTATGCCCCATATGATGCTCCATAGATTATGCCCTCATATGCTGCTCTATAGATTGTGCCCCCATATGTTGCCCCATAGATTATACCCCCAATGCTGCTCCATAGACTACGCCCCCCATATGCTGCTCCATAGAATGTGCCAACATATGCTGCTCCATAGACTATGCCCCCATGTGCTGCTCCATAGAATATGCCCCCACATGCTGCCCCATAGAATATTCCCCCATATGCTGCCCCCATAAGATGCTCCATATATTATGCCCCCATATGCTGCTGCTGCAAAAAAAATGTCATACTCACCTCTCCAGCTCAGGACACGGCACCTGAGAGATTCACCTGTCCGGGGTCCATCGCTGCTCACCGCTGTCTGCCCTTCCTGTGTCAGTGACTGTTCAGCCAGCAGAGGGCGAGGCACGCACTAACCATGTCACCGCTCCCCCTGCTGCCTAAACGTCACTGACACAGGATGCAGCAATCAGCGGTGAGCAGCGATGGACCTCGGACAAGTGAATATTGGATATACTTACCCCTTCCTGGCGCTGTCTCTGCAGCCCCGTTTTCCCACGGTCTCCGGCAGCTCTTCCTTCCTTCAGCAGTCATGTGGTACCGCTCATTAAACTCATGAATATGCACATATTCGGGAGTTTAATGAGTGGTACCACGTGACCGCTGACGGCAGGAAGGGAGACCGTGGGAGAAGCGGGGGGCTAAAGAGACCTCGCCAGGGGGGTCAGTATGATCTCTGACACCCTCGCTCCCCCTCCCCCGCCAACCCCAGGTATATGACTCGTGTATAAGCCGAGAGGGGGACTTTCAGCCCCAAAAAATGGGCTGAAAAACTCGGCTTATACACAAGTATATACAGTATATAAAATTGAACGTATGTTTGTGTGTGTATAACTAATCACGAAGCATCTTTCACTTCACCAGAGCTGTTTAAAAGCTGAGCTGTGATTGGTTGCTATGAGCAACAGTTTTCCTTGCAACCAATCCTTAAGCATCTTTCATTTCACCAGAGCTGTTTAAAAGAAGCTGAGTTGTGATTGGTTGCTATGAGCAACAGTTTTCCCACTCCACGACACCTCTGCAGACACTAACCGGGTGGGAGAAATCTAGCATCCCAGGAACATAAGCTCCCAGCCATTGTCTGCCCCCCAGAAAGGAGCAGAGAGCACATGACAGAAATGAATCACCCCCGTGCCCATATACCCATCACACATCCTCCATCCCAGTCCCATAGGCACATCTTCCCTCGTAAAGGGATCTCCGGTATGGAAGTTAGGGCAAATCCCTCAGCGCTCTGATTCTGACCCCAGACTTCTATTAAAGGGATCATTGGTATGGAAGTCAGGGCAAATCCACTCAGCGTTCTGATTCTGACCCCATGCCTCTCTTAAAGGGATCACCGGTATGGAAGTTAGGACTGTTCCACTGAGCTCTGTGGTTCTGACCCCAGGGTCTCTTAAAGGAATCATTTGTATGGAAGTTAGGACAATTCCACTAAGCACTCTGGTTCTGACCTCAGGCCACTCTTAAAGGGATCTCTGGTACGGAAGTGAGGGTAAATCCACTCTGCGCTTTGGTACTGATCCCAGGCCTCTTTTAAAGGGATCCCCGGTATGGAAGTCAGGGCAATTGCCTTCAAATGCTCTGGTACTGATCCCAGGCTCTTAAAGGGATTTCCTGTATGGAAGTTGGGGCAAATCCCTCAGCGCTCTGATTCTGACCCCAGGATTCTATTAAAGGGATCATTGGTATGCAAGTCAGGGCAAATCCACTCAGCGCTCTGGTTCTGATCCCAGGCTCTCTTAAAGGGATCCCCAGTATGGAAGTTAGGGCAATTCCACTCAGCACTCTGGTTCTGACCCCAGTCTCTCTTAAAGGGATCATTGGTATGGAAGTTAGGGCAAACACTTTCAGACTCCCTACAATCTTCTCTGTCCCCAATCTCCTCTTTTTCCTGTCCTGATCTGGCTGTTCATCACTACAACAACACTCTTACAACCACCCTTGACCAGGTAGCGCCCCTCACCCTCAGAACCTCCAAACACAGAGTAAAACAGCCCTGGCTCACATCGCAAACTCAATTTCTCCAAATATGCTGAACGCCAATGGGAAAAACCCGCACACCAGAAGACTTCATCCACTTCAAATTTATGCTAAGAACCTACAACTCTGCCCTACACCTCACCAAACAGACCTACTTCACCACCCTTATCTCACTAGCCAACAACCCCAAGAAACTTTTTGACACCTTTCACTCCCTCCTCAGGCCAAAAGCACAAGCTCCTATCTCAGACATTTGTGCAAATGACCTGGCCTCCCGTTTTATTGAGAAAATAGATAATATCCGTCAGGAAATCCGCTCCCAACCACCAAGTGCTGTGACTCCCATCCCTTCCTGCATCTCCCCTGGCTCACTTTCCATATTTGATCCCATCACAGAAGAAGTCTCCAGACTCCTGTCTTCTTCTCGCCCAACTACATGCACTACCGACCCCATTCCCTCACAACTCCTCCAGTCTCTCTCTCCAGTCATCACAACTCGCCTAACTACAATCTTTAATCTCTCCCTCTCCTCAGGCATTTTCCCATCCTCCTTCAAACACTCTATCATTACTCCATTTTTAAAGAATCCTGCTCTCGACCCATCCTGCACAAACAACTACAGACCAGTCTCCAATCTCCCCTTCATCTCTAAACTTTTGGAGCGCCTAGTCTACTCCCGCCTTACCCGTTACCTCTCCACTCACTCCCTCCTAGACCCTTCACAGTCTGGCTTCCGACCCCTACATTCGACTGAAACTGCACTCATCAAAGTGACCAATGACCTTCTGACTGTAAAATGTAACGGTGAACACTCTCTCTGCTCATTCTTCTCGTCCTTTCTGCAGCTTTCGACACTGTTGACCACCGTCTCCTACTCCATAGGCTCCAGTCACTAGGCATTAAGGACACTGCTCTCCTGGTTCTCTTCCTATCTCTCTGACCGCTCCTTCATTGTTTTGTTTTCTGGCTCCACGTCATCTCCTCTTCCTCTCGCTGTCGGGGTACCTCAGGACTCAGTCCTTGGCCCCCTTCTCTTCTCTCTCTACACGGCCCCAATTGGACAGACATCAGCAGATTTGGCTTTCAGTACCATCTTTATGCTGATGATACACAACTATATACGTCATCCCTTGACCTTACCCCCGCTGTACTACAGAACACCAGTGACTGTCTGTCCGCAGTCTCCAACGTCATGTCCGCTCCCTGTCTGAAACTTAACCTCTCAAAAACTGAACTACTTCTGCTCCCGCCATCTACTAACCTCCCTAAATCTGACATTTCCCTCTCCGTGGGTGGCACCATAATAACACCCCGGCAGCAGGCACGCTGTCTGGGTGTTATGTTTGACACCAACCTCTCCTTCACATCCCATATACAATGTCTTGCCTGCTCTTGCCGCCTACACCTAAAGAACATCTCCAGAATTTGCCCTTTTCTCACCATGGAAACAACAAAAACCCTCACTGTAGCATTGATCCACTCCCGCCTGGATTACTGAAACGCTCTATTAATTGGCCTCCCCGCTACTCGACTTTCCCCTCTCCAGTCCATACTTAATGCAGCAGCCAGGGTCATCTACCTAGCTAATCGGTACTCGGACGCGTCCGCTCTTCGCCAGTCCTTACACTGGCTGCCCATTCATTATAGGGTCCAATTCAAAGTACTTGTTCTCACCCACAAAGCTCTCCACAGTGCAGCACTCCCCTACATCTCCTCCCTCATTTCTGTCTATCCGCCTAGCCGACCCCTGCGCTCTGCAAAAGACTTTCGACTAACCTCTGCACTAATCCGCACCTCCCACTCCCGACTCCAAGACTTTTCCAACACTGCGCCAATCCTCTGGAATGCTCTACCCCAAGAAATTAGGACTATCCACAATTTGCACAGTTTTAGGCGCTCTCTCAAAACACATCTATTCAGAACAGCCTATTATGTTCACTAATCAGTCATTTTATGTGCAAGTGTGAGTATGTAGCCCATTCACTATCTCTGTCCCCCACCTTCTCAAGATGGCTGGACCATCATTGTAAATACATCATTGTAAATACACACCTGTACTTCGTATCTCCCCCACCTCATTGTAGATTGTAAGCTCTCATGAGCAGGGTCGTCTTATTTTACTTTAATTACTGTATTATTAACGTTGTTACTTATGACTTGTGTTTTGAAACTGTTAATCTGTAAAATGCTGCGGAATATGTTGGCGCTATATAAATAAAGATTATTATTATTATTATTATTATTAGGGCAATTCCACTAAGCGCTCTGGTTATCACGCCAAGCCCGTCTTAAAAAGATCCCCGGTATGGAAGTGAGGTCAAATCTACTCTGCGCTCTGATTCTGACCCCCGGTCCCTCTTAAAGGGATCCCCGGTATGGAAGTGAGGGCAAATTCAAACTTCGCTTTGGTACTGACACCAGGCCTCTCTTAAAGGGATCTCCGGTATGGATTTTAGGGTAAATCCCTCAGCGCTCTGATTCTCACCCCAGGCTTCTATTAAAGGGATTATTGGTATGGAAGTCAGGGCAAATCCACTCAATGCTCTGGTTCTGATGCCAGGCCTCTCTTTTCAATGGATCCCCGGTATGGAAGTTAGGACCGTTCCACTCAGCGCTCTGGTTCTGCCCCCGACCTGATGGCCTGATGGGATGATGTGGGATATTAGGGGTAGTACAGTGGCTCTGGCTGATGGGATGATGTGGGATATTAGGGTTAGTAGTCCGGTGGCTCTGTTTGATGGGATGATGTGGGATATTGGGGGAAGTAGTCCAGTGGCTCTGGCTAACAGGATGATGTGGGATATTAGGGGTAGTAGTCCAGTAGCTCTGCTGGAATGATGTGGGATATTAGTGGTAGTAGTCCGCCGGCTGTGATGGGAGGATGATGTGGGATATTAGTGGTAGTTGTCCAGTGGCTCTGGCTGACGGGATGATGTGGGATATTAGGGGTAGTAGTCCGGTGGCTCTGTGTGACGGGATGATGTGGGATATTGAGGGAAGTAGTCCGGTGGCTCTGGCTGACGGGATGATGTGGGATATTAGGGGTAGTAGTCCAGTAGCTCTGATGGAATGATGTGGGATATTAGTGGTAGTAGTCCGGCGGCTGTGACGGGATGATGTGGGATATTAGTGGAAGTTGTCCAGTAGCTCTGGCTGATGGGATGATGTAGGATATTAGGGGTATTAGTCCGGTGGCTTTGACGGGATGATGTGGGATATTAGGGGTAGTAGTCCGGTGGCTCTGATGGAATGATGTGGGATATTAGTGGTAGTAGTCCGCCGGCTGTGATGGGATGATGTGGGATATTAGTGCTAGTTGTCCAGTGGCTCTGGCTGACGGGACGATGTGGAGTAGTAGTCCAATGGCTCTGGCTGACGGGATGATGTGGGATATTAGTTGTAGTAGTCCGGTAGCTCTGGCTGACGGAATTATGTGGGATATTAGGGATAGTAGTCCAGTGGCTATGATGGAATGATGTCGGATATTAGGGGTGGTATTCCGGTGGCTCTGATGGAATGATGTGGGATATTAGTGGTAGTAGTCCGGCGGCTATGACGGGATGATGTGGGATATTAGTGATAGTTGTCCGGTGGCTCTGGCTGACAGAATGATATGGGATATTAGGGGTAGTAGTCCGGTGGCTTTGAAAGGATGATGTGGGATATCAGTGGTAGTAGTCCGGTGGCTCTGGCTGATGGGACGATGTGGAGTAGTAGTCTGATGGCTCTGGCTGATGGGATGATGTTGGATATTAGTGGTAGTAGTCCGGTAGCTCTGACTGCCGGGATGATGTGGGATATTATAGTGAATGTGGCTATGCGCAGTCGGCGGGGCTCTACACTCAGCTATGTATGTATGTGTGTGTATATATATATATATATATATTCATTATAATTTGTTATGACTAACCGTAGTTAGTTACTATGCCTCGGCAACGCTGGGCTCTTCAGCTAGTATGAAATAAAACCGACACAGACACTTAAATTAACAATATACTTACTAGAGGTCCGATGGTGATCCAAAGGTTAAAGTGATGTCCCACGTTGTCACCAGGGAGCCTTCACACAATGAACCTACATGTGCTGTAACCAAACAGTGACTAGCAGAACTCTGCACGCACCGCGATACCTGGCGGCAGGGACAGCATGTAGGGTTATTAGGGCTCATACTTCTCTTTGAGAGAAACGGACGAGAGCAATCCAATAAAAAATAAAATTGCACTCTGACCAATGTTAATCTGAGGCACAGCTCATCTGCGATTTTTTATTTTTTTTCTTTCTGAGCAGTCCTCTTATATCGGACGAGGCTCACCAATGCAAGTCTATGGGAGAAAAAAACAGGCGGCGTACGGACCATGCAAGTGCCGTCCGATTTTTACACATCCATGTGCTTGAAAACCTGACATTTCATCAGCTGCATACCATAAAATCACAGCGTGACCCAACAGAATAGATAGATATATATATACACTCACTGGCCACTTTATTAGGTACACCTGTCCAACTGTGTGTTAAGACTTAATTTCTAATCAGCCAATCACATGGCGGCAACTCAGTGCATTTAGGCATGTAGACATGGTCAAGACAATCTCCTGCAGTTCAAACCGAGCATCAGTATGGGGAAGAAAGGTGATTTGAGTGCCTTTGAACGTGGCATGATTGTTGGTGCCAGAAGGGCTGGTCTGAGTATTTCAGAAACTGCTGATCTACTGGGATTTTCACGCACAACCATCTCTAGGGTTTACAGAGAATGGTCCGAAAAAGAAAAAAAATCCAGTGAGCGGCAGTTCTGTGGCCGGAACTGCCTTGTTGATGCCAGAGGTCAGAGGAGAATGGGCATACTGGTTCGAGCTGATAGAAAGGCAACAGTGACTCAAATTGCCACCCGTTACAACCAAGGTAGGCAGAAGAGCATCTCTGAACGCACAGTGCGTCGAACTTTGAGGCAGATGGGCTACAGCAGCAGAAGACCACACTGGGTACCACTCCTCTCAGCTAAGAACAGGAAACTGAGGCTACAATTTGCACAAGCTCATCGAAATTGGACAGTAGAAGATTGGAAAAACGTTGCCTGGTCTGATGAGTCTCGATTTCTGCTGCGACATTCGGATGGTAGGGTCAGAATTTGGCGTAAACAACATGAAAGCATGGATCCATCCAGCCTTGTATCAACGGTTCAGGCTGGTGGTGGTGGTGGTGTCATGGTGTGGGGAATTTTTTCTTGGCACTCTTTTTGCCCCTTGGTACCAATTGAGCATCGTTGCAACGCCACAGCCTACCTGAGTATTGTTGCTGACCATGTCCATCCCTTTATGACCACAATGTACCCAACATCTGATGGCTACTTTCAGCAGGATAATGCGCCATGTCATAAAGCTCGAATCATCTCAGATTGGTTTCTTGAACATGACAATGAGTTCACTGTACTCAAATGGCCTCCTCAGTCACCAGATCTCAATCCAATAGAGCATCTTTGGGATGTGGTGGAACGGGAGATTCGCATCAGGGATGTGCAGCCGACAAATCTGCGCCAACTGTGTGATGCCATCATGTCAATATGGTCCAAAATCTCTGAGGAATGCTTCCAGCACCTTGTTGAATCTCTGCCACGAAGAATTGAGGCAGTTCTGAAGGCAAAAGGGGGTCCAACCCGTTACTAGCATGGTGTACCTAATAAAGTGGCCAGTGAGTGTGTATATATATATATATATATATATATATATATATATATATAGAATAGATAGACATAAAGATGTCAGTCACATATATTATCACTAAATAAATTATTTTCTGAAAAAAATAGTGTAGGATCTCCAGAAATTTTACTTAGTTGAAGTCAGTGGGTGAAAAACGTGGCAAAAGCGCACAAAGAATTGACATGCTGCGGATTTAAAAGCAGCACAAGTCCAGAAAGGAAAATTACTGATCATGTGCACAGCACTTCAGGATTCTCAATGACTTTGCTGACATAATGATTCCCTAGTGTATGTGGGCCAATTTCGTGCGGAAAAACCGCCGCAAAAATGCACAGTATGTACACAACGTTAGGCCTTTTCTATCTATAGAAGGTATGTGTTCTCAGATAAAGCTGAAGTAAAATGTGTCATAACTTTTAGTAAGAATATAGTGGATAAATTGGGCATTCATTATGTTGCATACGATATATGAAATAAGCAACAGTATTGTGCTTTTAAGTGTTCTAAATATGAGTGTTTTGCCATTAGTTCCATTTTTGCATTGTACGGGTCTCTTTAAACATGTTTCTGGGAGACCAACTGTTCCAACAGTAAATGATTTGATCTTGCATAATGAGTGGATGTCTGGGGACAATGAGTGGGCTAATGCTACCAGAAGGACTTTGAAGTAGAAGAAATGAATGCAAGTTTCATGACCCCAGACAGATTTCTCCCAAGGCACCAAGACTTTATGTTTTCCATCTAAAGCTCAATTGTATCTGTCTGGTATTTTTAAAGCATATTATGTGTCTCACAGAATATTGTTGCTATAATACCAACTATTTGTGTCATAAATACATTACATGTGAAGAGATTTTGAAGTTAATTGTTGTTATGGATAGTTGCATTGTTATATTAGTCCTCTCATCTCGAAACCTGTTTTCATCTTCCTGATCAGGCCAAATTTTACAATTCTGACCAGTGTTACTTTATGTGTTAATTACTCTGGAACACTTCAAGGAATCCCAGTGATTCTCAGATTTGTTTTTTTTTGTGACACACTGTACTTTATCTTAACCCTTGCTGCTTCACAGGAATTATAGCAATGTGGAAGGAAAAATTAACATTTTAATTTTTATCCCAAAAATGTGTTAATTTAGAACCAACTTTTGCATTTTTACAAGGGTACCAGGAGAAAATGAACCATACAGTTTGCTGTGCAATTTCTCCTGAGTACTCTGACCCAACTGTGGAGGGAAACTACTGTTTAGGTGCATAGCAGGGCTCGGAAGGTAAGGAGCACCATTTGACTTTTGGAACTCAAAATTGGCTGGAATAGATACTATGTCACTTTAGCAGCATCCCTGATGTGCCTAAACAGTGGAAACCCCCCACAAGTCATTCCATTTTGTAAACTACACCCCTCGAGGAATTTATCTAGCAGTGTGGTGAGTACCTTGAACTCACAGGTGCTTCACGGAATTTCTTAAGGTTGAACTGTGAAAATGAAAAAAATAAATTTTTCCCACAAAAATGTTTTAGTTCCAAATATTTAGTTTAATTTCACAAGGGTAGCAGGAGAAAGTGTACCAAACAATTTTTTGTGCAATTTCTCGAGAGTACGCCGATACCCGATATTTGGTGGATAACTACTGTTTGGTCGGTGTCCATTTTTTTGGACTCAAAATCGGTTTAAAATGGACTGAATCAGACTCCTAAAATATATAATAACTTGGGTACAGTAATTTAATGCTGTATGTACTGTAATTTTTTTTCATAAGAATTTAGGAAAGTTATGAAATGTCCTATAAATGTCTGTTCTATTCCTAATTAAAGAATATAGTTTTTTAGTTGAGATGAATCTGTGCTGCACTTAATGCACATGCTCTGTAGTGAGGCAGTGCTGTGAAGTTGGAGTTGGGGAAATCGAGGCGTTAGAGGTTTGGCTTACCCACTCCACAGCTCTACCCCTGATGTAAGTTATCTAGTGCTGTGATGAGCACCTTGAACCCACAGATGCTTTTCAGAAAGTGACTATGTTGAGCTGTGAAAATGAAAAAATACATTTTTCCCACAAACAAGTTTCTTTTGCCCCAAATTTTTCATTTTCAGAAATGTAACAGGAGAAAATGGACCTTGCAAATTGTTGGGCAATTTCTTCTCAGTTCGCCGATATCCCATATGTTGTGGAAAACTACTGTTGGGTGTACGGCAGGTCTCAGAACGGAAGGATTGCTTAGTTTTGGAGCACAAAATTGTTTGGAATAGATAATGGAGGCTATGTCGCGTTCGCAGAGATCCTAATGTTTCTAAACAGTGCAAATCCTCCACAAGTGGCCCTACAACCCTCAAGATACTTATCTATATGTGTATTTAGCATATTGAACCCACAGGTACTTCACAGAATTCTTCAATGTTGATGTGTAAAAATAAAAAAATACATTTTTCCTGCAAAAATGTTGCTTCTGTCCCAAAGTTACAAATTTGCACAGAATGAACAAATGAACAGCAGGTAAAGAATTGTTTTTTTTTTTTTTACTCTGTTCCTCGTGCGGTATAAGTGATTAGACTGCTTTATTCTTTGGTCAGTGCGATTACACAGATACTAGATTTATATCTTTTTTTATGTTTGGCTGCTGTCACACAATAAGAGACGCCTTTTATTTGCAAAACAAAGTTTTTGCATCGCTATATTTTGAGAGCTATAATTTTTCTAGATTTCTGCCAACAGAGTCATGTAATGGCTTGTTGTTTGGGAGTCGAGCTGACATTTTTATTGGTACCATTTTCAGACGCATGACAATATTTGATTGCTTTCTATTTTGATTTGGGGGGGGCTGAATGAACAAAAACCAGGAATTCAGGATTTTTAAAAACTTTTTTATGCTGTTCACATTGTGGTAGAAAAAGTGATAAGGCTGCTTTATTCTTTGGGTCAGTACAATTAAGATACCACATGACATTTTTTATGTTTTGGTGCTTTTACACAATAACTATTTTTTAGAAAAAAGATTTGTTTTTGCATTGCTCTATTCTGAGAGCTATATATTTTTTTATTTTTCCACCTATTGAGCAGTATGGCAGATTGTTTTTTTTTTTTTGAGAGACAAAATGACATTTTCGGCAATACCATTTTTATTTACTTTCGACTTTCTGATCTTGTTATAGTCCCCTTTTTGTTCAGTGGTATTGTGACGACTCCTGGAGTGGACCCTCTGGGTCGTGGCACCAACCCTCCCAGGGCGAGCTGACCTAGTGAGGACCACCCCCTATACAGGGAGTGTCAGGGGCAAGCCCAAGGGGGTAAGGTACCACGACTGCTGGCACCAGGTGGCCAGCTCACAGGAGACACGAGTGAGTGTGTCTGCAGGAACGTGTAAAGCGTGGACACAGGGACACGTGGTGTACCGGACGGTACAGGGTGAGTGTAAAGAGGCACAGAGAGTACTCGAGAGCACAAGGCGTGTACACGGGAGTGCGATAGATACAGGATAGTGCAAGACAGGTACACGAGAGCACGTATGGAGTGCAGCAACTAGTACGTCCGGGTGTGAGCAAAGCAGGATGCGTGCAAAGCAGCACATCAGAGTACTGAGTTAGGCAGCAGGTGTGCCAGGAGGTGTAACAGAGTACAGGAACAGAGTGTGTGCCAGGAGGCACAACTGAGCATAAGACTGAGCACAGGATCAGAGTATGTGCCAGGAGGCACAACTGAGCATAAGACTGAGTACAGGATCAGAGCATGTGCCAGGAGGCACAACTGAGTATAAGACAGAGCACAGGATCAGAGTGTGTGCCAGGAGGCACAACTGAGCATATAAGGCAGAGTGCAGGTTCAGAGCGTGTGCCAAGAGGCACAGCAGAGTACAAGGCAGAATACAGGTTCAGAGCGTGTGCCAAGAGGCACAATAGAGTACAAGACAGAGGACCCAAATACAGCGCACAGCCAGGCTGGGACACGGCAGACCAAGCCAGGAAGTACAACAATAATCAGGCACCTCCCATAGGAAGAGGTAGCCTGATATAGCACATGATCACTGGGGCTTCCGGGTCAAGTCCTCCAATACTATAGAGAGGACAGACCTGGAGACAGAACTGAGAAGAGTGCACGTGCGCACACAGAACATAGTGGACACAAGAACCTGAGCACGAGAGGTGCGCTTGCGCACCCGACGGGACCCCCGGAGCGGCCGCAGCTCCGGAAGAGGTGACGTCGGGGCCGAGGTCCTGCCCCCAGGTGAGCGCGGCGTGACAGGTATGATAAAAATGCATAGTTTTGGCCACATGTTTTTTTTTTGCTTACTGAAGGCGTTAACTAGTGGGACACTTTTATTGGTCAGGTCGTTGCGGCAATACTAACTATGTGCACTTTATTTGTTTATTTTTGTTTTTATATACATATATGTATTTATTAGATTAATATTTGTTCTTTTTTTTGGTTCTTTATTTTGTAATTTTTTTTTTTTTTAAATATTTTTACGATTTTATTAAAACTTTTTTTTTCTTTTTTTTATCTTGTCCCAGGATGGGACATCAGCTTTCCTTGCCCCGATCACTGATCTAAAGGGGGTTTTACACATAGCGATATCGCTAACAATATCGCTAAAGCATCACCGATTTGGTGACGCAGCAGCGATATCGCTATGTGTGATGCTTACCTCCGACCGGCTCCCCCGCTGTCCATCGCTGATCGCGCAGCTCCATTTCTCGTCTGGCGCTTCCTGCTGGACTTCCTGCTGGCACCGACGAGCGATGCGTGGACACGGACAGGAGGACGTCAGAACCGCCGCTTCTGGAAGGTAAGTAACGACCGATTGATCGCTGCTGCATCGCTGTGAGATCTGCCTGTGTGGCAGCTCACTAGCGACCATTTAGCGATGCACCAGCGATCCTGACCGCGTCATATCGTGGTTGGGATCGCTGGTGCATCGCTAAATGTAAAGGGGCCTTAATACTCTGCAATGCTTTAACATTGCAGGACATTAGATCATGCGCAGGGAGGAGGTGTGTCAGCTTCTGCTCTCTGTACAGCTCCAAGCCACTCTACTTTGGTGACCCCGAGGACATCTCGGCCAAAGGTCACAATGGAGACTATCAGCACAACGCAATTTCAGTTGCATTGTTTCAATCAGAGTAGAGCGGGAGCTCCCTTCTTCTGCTATGCCAACTGATGTCGCTGTCACTATTGACAGCGGCATCAGAGGGGTTAAACGCTTGCCATCGGCGCTAGCACCGATCGTGTGTGTTACCTCGGGTTTTCTGCTCTCCCGCGCTTTTGATCGCATCGGCACTCGGAGAAAGCTTGTGCAAGCGTCACGCACATGTACGGCAGTTTGTGGGAACGCACCTCCTGAAGTGCCGAAAATGTACAGTGGATGTCGTGAAGGGGTTAGATCTGTTGTGCTTTTTTGTATAGATTTTTAAAAGTGGTCAGGGCATATTGTTTGTTCTAGGATGTCTATTTACTAGCGATGTCTTTTTACATTTGTTATGGTCCAAATTTTAGAGCTTGCCTGGGTGGTTGGTATGGATCAGCTTTGTATAAACTCTTAATGTCTGCTGAAAGTACAGATAATTACAATAGGCCATTTTAGACTGACAAATCATTAAAAAGTTATTCCAATTCTGTTTCTTTTGTGAAAAACACAGGATATGAGCCAGGTGATCTTGTATATAAAAGAGTAGGGAAAGATAGCTGTCGTCAATCGCTTCTTCGGCCAACACCTATCTAATGTGTATGGGAGCCTCTAGGATATTTAATGCTGCATAGTATCTACTGTAATTTATCTACATTTTGGATTCAACAGCTAGAGATTGAATAGGCTATCACTGGAAGAAAACCTAGTTGGGACAGATTTATCAGCGTACTTATGCCAGACGGTTAACTGACAGAAGAGCACTGAAAAATATAGCGTCTTTTCCCCCAGACAAACAAATGTGTCATAAATGTGTATGGGGCTGCAGAGTTGTACCGAGCATATCTCACTTAGCATACACAGCAGTGCCTGCTCATTGTGTCAGAATTGATAGCTCAGTCTAAATGATAAAAGAATTCCCAGTCTAACTTACTTTTAATTTTTCTGCATAGATGTTTCACATAACTTTTTGGCGTTAAAGGAGTTAAGTCTGTAATCCCTTTTAAGATGAAATGAAAAAGAATGAAGTTAAAAGAGGTTGATTGTGGCTGACAGACTCCTCTCTCAATATGACATGTGGCAGCAGTGAGGTACACCACACCAGAGCCCCTAATGGTATCTGGAGGTAACACCTTCCATTTTTGGAGGCTAGAAACTTCTTTTAGCATTTTACTCTGTGGCTTTCTAGTGTAAATTGTAAAGTGCTCTCATGAAAACCCTTGTGATCATTTTTGGACAGAGAGACCCAAAAGGTCTAAAAGGTTGTGTCCCAAGTGGACAACAACATTCAATTGCTTAGGTATGAGAGATAAAATAAAACCAATCTTATTGATGTTGTAACCTTGTAGCATCATTACTTTGGTAATGGTTCTCTTGGCCTGCTTTCTTCTCATGACACCTGAAATGTATCTTAAGGTTCACCAAGTGATCTGTACTAGAGAGTGATGCGTCTGCTGTACACTACCGTTCAAAAGTTTAGCGTCACTTAGGCTGGGGTCACACTGTGTTATGGCACTCCGTTTAACGGACTGCGTTACACCGCGGTATAACGCGGTGTAACACAGTCCGTTAATGCTGCCATTGACCCCCATTATGTGGCGCATCGCGACGCATGCCGTAAAGTGGCACGCATTTGCGATGTGCCGTCATTCACTGACAGAGCCTCGGACACGGGCTGCAGCGTCTGAGGCTCTGTCACCATTAGCGCTGATGAATCATCAGTGCTAGCGGTATAGCATAACGCATATCTCGTTATGCTATAGCGTTAACGCAGCCCGTCAACGCTATGCGTTGAACAGGCTGTGTTAACGCGATGTGAACCTGGCCTTAGAAATTTCCTTATTTTTGAAAGAAAAGCACAGTTTTTTCCAATGAAGCTAACATTAAATGATTCAGAAATACAATCTATACATTGTTAATGTGGTAAATGACTCTTCTAGCTGCAAACGTCTGGTTTGTAATGCAATATCTTCATAGGTGTATTGAGGCCCATTTCCAACAACCATCACTCCAGTTTTCTTATGGTACTTTGTGTTTGCTAACTGTGTAAGAAGGCTAACGGATGGTTAGAATACCCTTGAAAACCCTTGTGCAAGTATGTTAGCACAGCTGAAAACAGTTTGGCTGATTAGAGAAGCTATACACCTGACCTTCCTTTGAGCTAGTTGAGAATCTGGAGCATTACATTTGTTGGTTTCATTAAACTCTCTAAATGGCCAGAAAAAAATAACTTTCATGTGAAACTCGACAGTCTATTCTTGTCCTTAGAAATGACGGTTATTCCATGTGAGAAATTGCCAAGAAACTGAACATTTCCAACAACGGTGTATACTACTCTCCTCAGAGGAGAGCACAAACAGGCTCTAACCAGAGTAGAAAGAGAAGTGGGAGGCCCCGCTGCACAACTGAGCAACAAGACAAGTACATTAGAGTCTGTAGTTTGAGAAATCGACACCTCACAGGTCCTCAACTGGCAGCTTTATTAAATAGTACACGATAAACTCCAGTGTCAACGTCTACAGTGAAGAGGTGACTCCGGGATGCTGGCCATCAGAGCAGAGTGGCAAAGAGAAGCCATATCTGAGACTGGCTAATAAAAGGAAAAGATAAATATGGGCAAAAGAACACAGACATTGGACAGAGGGAGATTGGAAAAAATTGTTATGGACAGACGAATCCCAGTTTGAGGTGTTTGGATCACACAGAAGAACATTTGTGAGAATAACAGAAAAGATGCTGGAAGAGTGCCTGACGCCATCTGTCAAGCAAGGTGGAGGTAATGTGATGGTCTGGGGTTGCTTTCATGCTGGTAAAGTGGGAGATTTGTACAAGGTAAAAGGGATTTTGAATAAGGAAGGCTATCATTCCATTTTGCAACGCCATGCCATACCCTGTGGACAGCGCTTGATTGGAGCCAATTTCATCCTACAACAGGACAATGACCCAAAGCACACCTCCAAATTATGCAATAACTATTTAGGGAAGAAGCAGGCAGCTGGTATTCTATCTGTAGTGGAGTGGCCAGCACAGTCACCAGATTTCAACCCCATTGAGCTGTTGTGGGAGCAGCTTGACCATATGGTGCGCAAAAAGTGCCCATCAAGCCAAACCAACTTGTGAGAGGGGCTTCTGGAAGCATGGCGTGAAATGTCTCCAGAATACCTCAGCAAATTAACTGCCAAAGGTCTGCAATGCTGTAATTGCTGCAAAGGGAGCATTCTTTGACGAAAGCAAAGTTTGAAGAAAAAAATTATTTCAAATAAAAATCTTTTTTTCGAACCTTGTCAATGTCTGGACTAGATTTTAAATTAATTTGGCAACTCATTTGATTAATAAAAGTATGAGTTTTCATGGAAAACACAAAATTGTCTGGGTGACCCCAAACTTTTGAACGGTAGTGTATATTAGGCCTGACTCCGCCTAACAAATGGGATTTAGTTAAATCTCCAACAGAGCCTTAGGCTGTGTTCACACGTTCAGGTTTTTGCAGCGGTTCTTACCGTGCGATTTTGCCACAAGAACGCAAAAAAAACAGCATCCCATGCATTCCTATGGGATTCCACAATGCTGTGCTAATGCTGCGGATTTTCCGGCGGCGGAATCGCATTGTGGAAAAATCCGCAGCATGCTCATTAATTTGCTGAATCGCGGCAATTTCACCCACATAGGAATGCATTGTTCTGCTTACTTTCCGCATGTGGCTGTGCCCACCATGCGAAAAGTAAGCAGAACATTGGCAGATAGTACCCACTGTCCGGAGGAGAGGAGACTGTCCTCTGGCCTGTAAAAAATAGAATTAAAATAAAATAATCGGGTTATATTCACCTTCCTGCACAGTGTCCCTAGGCTTCAATGATACACGCGGCAGCTCCCTTCCCAGTAATGCATTGCGATGACCTTTGCTAACGTCGCGTCTCGCGATGCTGTAGCGATCTCGTGAGACCGCGACGTCATCACAGGTCATTGCCGCAATGCATCACTGGGAATGGGACCTGCCGGAGCATTGCGGAGGCCTGGGGACGCTGCAAGGGACATCGGAAGGTGACTATAACCAGAATTTTTATTTTATAATTTTTAACATTAGATCTCTTTACTGCTGACGCTGCATAGGCAGCCTCAATAGTAAAAAGTTGGTCACACTCGTCAAACACTATGTTTGACGAGTGTGACCAACCTGTCAATCAGTTCTCCAAGCGATGCTACAGATCGCTTGGTAAACGTTAGCATTCTGCAAGCTAATTATGCTTGCAAATCGTTAGTTTTTCCACGGGAAAATCACGGGAATTTAAAATGCGATTTTCCCGCGGAATGGAATTCCGGAATTCTCACGGTAACTTCCGCGGGAATTCCGGTACGTGTGATCCCAGCCTTGGAGTGCAATGACATGAATGGAATTCAAATAAAAGCACTTTGAGCTTTTTTTCTGAAAGTGTTTTTTTTAGATGGGTACAGAAATGTAGCCCACCAATGTGAGCAAGTGAAAAGATGGAGACTTTCAGAAAAAAAAATCCACAGTTCATCTGAAATCCATTTGTGTCATTGTAGTCATAGTCTGTGGCACCTTTGGAGTTCCCTCTAAATCCTATTTTTGGTGGGCTTCAGGTAAATCCCTGAATGCACTGCAGAAACAAATTGTGAGCGGGCTAAGATTATACAACATTTGTAGTATTTATTTAGGGTGGAATATTTGTAATGATGTGGCTCTCATAATTCTTTTTTGCTATTAGTACTGCAAAATGGCCTTGTTATGTTATGTTATGGCCTTATTAGGCAATGTTATACAACTGGTGAAATAAGTGTGGAACATGTCACCAATTTTCTAAGTACCAAAAATATATTTCTAAAGGTGCTTTTGACCTGAAATTATTACCAGATACTGGAAGCAACCCATCCAATCCACAAAGGCCAATTAATCAAACCATTGATGTCCATAAATTAAGCTACATGTAATAATGACAAATGACCCCCCCCAGCTATTAGTGGCACTCGATGATAAAATAGGCCATCAAGTGTGCGGAAAGATGCGGGCTCCACATGTGAGCCTGCACGAAAGGCAGGGAAACAGCAACACAACCTTTGATGTACCTGAACATCAAAGGTTATGAAGGGGTTAAATAGCCATCTGTTTTTCTTTGATCCGTTTTCCATTGACTTCAATGTACAAAAAAAACAGATGCAGTTGAAATCATTTTTTTTAACTGGACGAAAAGGTTGTGTCAGCACAACTTTTTTGTCAACAGATTTCTGCTGGATCCGTTCTAACAGTTGATTACTGGAATATGAACATAACCTAAAATAAAGTGACCAACCCTTAAAAGGGGTTATCTACTGTAGGTGTAGCTCTTCCTTTCCGACTTGTGCCATAATGATATACACATGTCAGAATCCCCCCGTTTGTGACAGGTTCAGGCGTTGAACCCGCTCCTTTCCATGCACATGACAGCTGATCTATACAGCTGACATGTGCCCACAACATCCACAGTTGGAATCACTGGCTCCGCTCATTGGTGACCCCGTCACATGATCACGGGTCACCAATGGGTCTGCATAATAACCAGAGAAATGCAGCAGACCTCTGTGGTTGTCATTGCCAGATTGCTATGAGCGCTGCCTGGGGTCTGCACTCTTAGAAAGTGAGCATTTCTGCTACACACAGGCGATCTGATCATTGCCTGTATGTAGCAGAGGCGATAAAAGTACTGCAGCTTCTAGTCTCCTATGGAGACTATTGAAGGATGCTAAAAGTAAAAAAAAAAAAGTTTTTAAAAATATTAAAAAAATAACAAAATATAAGTTCAAATCACCCCCCTTTCGCTCCCATTCAAAATAAAACAATAAAAAAAATCAAATATGCACATTTGGTATTGCCACATTCATAATCACACGATCTATCAATATAAAAAAAGAATCCCATCACTAAACGGTGTAACGATAAAACAAATCAAAACGCCAGAACTACGATTTTTTTGGTCGCCGCCACATTGAAATAAAAGTCAATAATGGGCAATCAAAACATTACATCTATACCAAAATTGTATCAATAAAAACGTCAGCTCGGCACACAAAAAATAAGCCCTCACCCAGCCCCAGATTATGAAAAATGGAGACGCTCCAGGTCTTGGAAAATGACGCCATTTTTTTTAAAACAAATTTTGGATTTTTTTTTCAGCACTTAAATAGAAAAGAACCTGAACTCGTAATGACCCGGTGAATCATAATGGCAGGTCAGTTTTAGCATTTAGTGAACATGGTTAAAAAAACAGCAACTGTGGAATTACACTTTTTTTTTGCAATTTCACCACACTTTTCTTCCCATTTTCCAGTACACGATATGTTAAAACCAATGGAATTGTTCTAAAGTACAACTTGTCTCGCAAAAAAACAAGCCCTCACATGGCCGTATTGAAAGGAAAAATAAAAAAATGTATGGCTCTGGGAAGAAAGGGAGCAAAAAAGGAAAATGAAAAAACGGAAAGTGGCCAGGGGGTTAAAGGGTTAATGGTCAACGCAACATGGTTCCCATAGTTCACACTCCACAATCAGATCATTGCATGTCAAACTGCTTTTGCAATAAAGGCTTTTAGGTGGTAAACGCCTTTTAAAGAATGAGTTTTTGCATATTGAGAAGCATAAATAATGATACAACTATTAATAAATTTGACCGTACAAAGTAACGATTCCCTGATGTTTCATGTTTGATTGGGTATCACTTTTTGCAAGAAGAATTATGCTCTCGACACATGTATGTGTTTCATACTAGAATAATCACAACAGAATAATTGTGCGGAGACTAATGTTCAGTGTAACAGGATTTTCTTGCGAAATAAGGATTTGTCACAGAAATCAGTTACACCTTGCTGTTGTTCAGGTTTTCGAAATCTTAGCTGGATTTCTTGTTTTTTCAATTTTGTGTACGAGTGGATTTATTCTCCATAAATCTGTGCCTCATGACTTGGTATTCATCTGCTTTGATCACACTAGGAGACTAAGATAATATCTTAATTTGGTAATAAATGCAAAGCTAGATTACAGTGCACTGAGTAAAAAAGAATCTCATATCAAAGTATTGTTTTTGGTCTATTCCAGCATATACAAAGAGAAGTATACGAGACATTGCTATATACTGTATACTCCTCAAAATTGAAATTACAAAACCAAGAAGGAAAAGTCATGGAATTATGGAAATCACATACTGTATGTTAGTGACATGCAAATTATGAAAAAATGGAAACAACATTTTCAAAACATCTCAATTTATTCAGTATTGAGTAAGAACACGAGCTCACACATCTTGGCAAGCTATCAATGAGGTTATTAATGGTCGTCTTAGTATTTTTCTGCTACGCTGAATGCTCTTGGGCTCTCAGATCACCAAGATCCACTACTGGCAGCTCCCCTTTCAATTGTTCACCAATGATGTCCTAATTGTGCTCGATGGGACACAAGTCCTGAGACTCTAGAGTCATTTGGTAGCACGTTTAGTCTACAACTTGCTGCCTTTCATTGTCATTTTCAAAAATGGCTCCTGAGACACTTAAGAAAAATGGTAATATCAATGGTTCCACGATTAAATCAATGTAATGCTGATCTGCTAGTGTACACCAAACAGCATAACCCACAATGTAATCCCACTAGTAGGACCTATGTGTCATGATCCAGGTTGGATATCACAGATAAAAGCACATGAAACCTTTTTTTCCCCTTAAGCTGTGTGCTTAAGTTTGGTTTTGCCCCCGGTGGCCATTAGGGTCATTGCACTGTGGTGTCTTTTGTTCTAGTTTGCCCCCGGTGGTGGTGAGCGTTATTGCACATGATTATAAAGCAGGTGTGATTGCTAGCTCTTTCCTATAAAAGAGTGTCAGGTGTTGCAATCACTGTTGGTGATATTGCTCATTCCAACCAAGTCTGGCGGAGGAAGGAACAACTGAGAGGAGTTCCTTGCAGCTCAGGCAGAGCTCTGGTGTAGTAGCTTCAGGTGGAAGCTGAATTCTGGTGGTGGACTCTGTTGCTTGGAGCAATAGCAACAGAGCAAAGCTAAGTGGTGTTACTCCTGTTTTGTGACTTTCTTTTTGTGTGTTTCAGTGCAGTGGTGGGATTAGTTTCTGCACCGTCCATTTCACCAGTGAGGGATAGGTGCAGGGCGAGCTAGGGTTCTTAGGTTCCAGCTCGGCGACAGGTGTGGAACCTGTATAGGGACTGTTAGGAGTGTAGAGACTGGCTCAGGGGAGTGCAGGAGGTCTCCACGTCCCCGTTCCCTATCGCAGGGCCCACCATTGTAATTGTTTCCCTGGTGTTTCCCTTATTATTTAAATTTGCCCTGCTGGAGGCGGTGTATCCAGTTTTATGTGTAATTCTGAAATTCGCCTGCTGGAGGTGGTGTATCCAGCTGCAAGTTTTATTATTTAAATTTGCCCTACTGGAGGCGGTGTATCCAGGGTTGCGTGTGTCATATAAATTCGCCCTGCTGGAGGCGGTGTGTCCAGTCACACGTGACCATCACATTATCATCAACCCAACATTTTTCTCTAGTGAGCCATGGGCCAAGTTCAGACCAGTGAGCAGTTGCTGCTGGCCCTCACAGAGATGAGTGAGGAGCTGAATGATGTGCTTCAGCAGCACCTGCAGCGGAATTATGGGTCTGAGGCCTATCCTCTGCCTCAACTAGAGGGTCCATATATGGCTTTGGCAAGGATGTGCCATGGAGTCCCTGCTGGGGAGCAGGACTTGCTTATACAGGCAGACGTACCCAGGCAGGTGGGTGGAGTCGGTGTCCCCATGGTGCTGCCTGGTGTTCCCCAAGGTGAAGGGGTACGTCCCTGTAGTGAGCAGACTAATGATTTAGTCCGTGGCACTGACGCCAAAAATTCTGTACTGTCAGAGAAGCCGTGCCCCCCTGGTCATGTGGAGGAAGACGACCTGGGAGTGTATATTTCCTCCTCGCCCTCAGAAGGTACTATGTCAGCAGAGGTGATGGTTGGCGAGATACCTGAGGGCATACCGGTGCTTGTTAACAGTGGAGCAGAAGTCAGTCTGGTGGATGCTCAGTTTGTCCAGACTCATGGTCTGAGGTGTGAGACGCCGGACAAACCCATAAGCGTCCAGGCCATTAACTCTGTCCCACTGAGCCAGGGGGGGTTAAACCAAGTCGTAGAGGACATTGTGCTGCATAGTGGACATCAACATGAGTCCCAGTCATACTACGCCTTGGAGGGAAAGCTAGCACCTATCGTTGTGGGTCCCCCTTGGTCTAAAAAACACAACCCGGTTTCAGATTGGCGGACTAGGGAAGTTGTCAGCTGGGAGCAGTCGTGTGAAGGCTGCTGCCTAGGGGCTACTGTCCCTGCCATCTCTCTACAATCATTCCCTTCCTCTCCAGTGAGTACAGCGGAGATGCTGCAGGAGAGTAGGGGCAAGGCTCAACCCTCGCCATTAGCCAACCCTGAGAGACGCAGACCTCGTAGTAGGAGGGGTTGGAGGGTGGAGTTTCCCTTGGTGAATTACGGGGCTGTGAGTATGGTGACACAGGGGGATGCCTCTGTTGTCAGTTCCAGAAAGTGTTCACCCTATTTTGACAAACGAATGTGTGGCAATAAACGTTCAGGTCCGGACCTGTGTGTGAACGAGCATGTATGGGTGGCCACCAAAAACATCCAGTGGAAGTGTATTGCGGGGGTCTGGAATTCTCAGGTGATCGGGCCGTATCTGGTGTCGGCTATCCAGGGCCCAGAGTCTTACCAGCTCGAGTTACTCCCAAACATGCACATACACAACTTGTTCCCCAGGTCAGCGCTTCGGAGATATGTGGTGCCTCCAGAACATACATTGCCAATACCAGCGGTGCTCGTTTGTCATAAACCTGAAGTGCAGGTAGTTGCAGGTGTGAACTCTGGATCTGGGCGTCCCCGCTGTAGGTGGTTCCATGATGAGGAGAGGTCTTGACGGTCCAGAGGCCCCTCATTGAGGGAGGGTACTGTCATGATCCAGGTTGGATATGACAGATAAAAGCACATGTAACCTTTTTTTTCCTTAAGCTGTGTGCTTAAGTTTGGTTTTTCCCCCGGTGGCCATTAGGGTCATTGCACTGTGGTGTCTTTTGTTCTAGTTTTCCCCCGGTGGTGGTGAGCGTTATTGCACATGATTATAAAGCAGGTGTGATTGCTGGCTCTTTCCTATAAAAGAGTGTCAGGTGTTGCAATCACTGTTGGTGATATTGCTCATTCCAACCAAGTCTGGTGGAGGAAGGAACAACTGAGAGGAGTTCCTTGCAGTTCAGGCAGAGCTCTGGTGTAGTAGCTTCAGGTGGAAGCTGAATTCTAGTGGTGGACTCTGTTGCTTGGAGCAATAGCAACAGAGCAAAGCTAAGTGGTATTACCCCTGTTTTGTGACTTTCCTTTTGTGTGTTTCAGTGCAGTGGTGGGATTAGTTTCTGCACCGTCCATTTCACCAGTGAGGGATAGGTGCAGGGCGAGCAAGGGTTCTTAGGTTCCAGCTTGGCGAAAGGTGCGGAGCCTGTATAGGGACTGTTAGGAGTGTAGAGACTGGCTCAGGGGAGTGCAGGAGGTCTCCACTCCACGTCCCCATTCCCTATCGCAGGGCCCACCATTGTAATTGTTTCCCTGGTGTTTCCCCTTATTATTTAAATTTGCCCTGCTGGAGGCAGTGTATCCAGTTTTATGTGTAATTCTGAAATTCGCCTGCTGGAGGCGGTGTATCCGGCTGCACGTTTTATTATTTAAATTCTCCCTACTGGAGGCGGTGTATCCAGGGTCGCGTGTGTCATATAAATTCGCCCTGCTGGAGGCGGTGTGTCCAGTCATACGTGACCATCACATTATGTGATGATTCCTCTTGAAGGCCTCCTCATAGGGTTGCCCACATGGTCTTGTCAGATTTAAACAAAAGCATGTAATGATCCATTTGGTGAAGTTAAATATCCCATGCGAATCCTATGACCTCATTGTATACATAAACTTCCACAACGTCCGGAAGCTTTCATGTCCAGCGGAAGCCTGCATGGGTCGGCCTCTCAGGAACTGAAGAGATCCAATTTCCATTATCCCAGTCGAACGACCCAGACTGAGTTGGTGACTGAGAGACGAGAGCAGGCAGAGAGGCTGGAGCAGGCAGAGATGTAGGAGCAGGCCGGGGAACTGGAGCACGCATAGGGGCGGGAGCAGGCCGGGGAACCGGAGCACGCAGAGGGGCGGGAGCAGGCCGGGGAAGGGGTACAGTCAGGGGAATGACTTCTTCCTCTTCAACGCTCTCCTGAGGAGAAACGGGCGGCCCAGGGGGAGTGTACCGACCTCCTGAAGTGAAGTGTTCTAAGGCCAGCAACTTCATCTCCCTGTCCACCTGGCTCCAGAATACCAGGTGGATTTCATGCTGGATGAGGCCCAGCTCTGGGCACAGAGTGGCTTCCCAGTGAGCCACGGTCATCACGAGTACTTCCCTCCTTCCTCCATGGAGAATCTTCCCTGTGGTGGCCCCTTTGGTAGTGAGGAGGAACACCTCATCGGAAGAGCAGTCTCGGGGCATGAACACATCATCTGATCATGTCGTCTCTTACCAGGTAAGATGTCCCTCTTCCTGGCTCGTGCCTTCTTCCTTTGCGTAGCTCCACCTTTTTTGGGATGATCCCAGGATGAGACACCTCTTGGAGGCCGTTTCTTCAGTGAGCCAGGCATAGGATTTTCGCACTTTCTGACGCTGACCACTCCCATGATGGACCGGATCTCCCCTCTTTGAACCCCTGTAATCACCATTTTGGAATTCAGGTTGCCATCCGCAATCTTGTGAATCGGGCCAACATCCGCCATTTTGGAGTTCAAGTTGTTGTTCTCTATCTTGTTTGCCTTTAAGGTAGTTAACTCTCCAGTTGCTGGTTCCTTCTTTTTCTTTGCTTTCTTTGGCTTCTCAGCGTTTCTTATTTTCTTAAGTTTCCTAATCTTCCAGGACCGTACCCTGCACGTGTTTGCCTCTGCTGTAGGCCAGAACTGAGTTCGAAACAGGAGGGAGAGTGATGTGTGCTGTGTCATGGAGTTGATTCTGTACTTACTTTTACTTCGAGTCCTCGTTACCTGTTTGTCCTTGGGACCGGATCCAGCTACAAACAATAGAGGAGACCTTGGGTCTGGGTTAACAGGTTCGGCTTACTGTGCATTTTGGTTACACTTGGCTGCAGCATACAGAATAAGACATAGTCTCTTGTTAGTGATGTTCCCTTGGTTTTGTGATCTATCAGTCCTTGTCCCCATCCTGTCCTGAGACCTACCATCTTCACCTCACTCTGCAACCCGGCTGACATCTTCCTCTTCAGGGAGGTAGAGGCATGACTTTCTATACCTCTTCCGAACCTTAGGTTCAAGACTGTCCCGGGGTCCAGAGGTGACCGAAGCTGTGGCCTCATTCTTCTAGGAAACTAATACTGACCAAACACTCCAAGGTCTGCTGCATCTGCTTCTTGGAACCTGTTTCCCTGTCTGTTCAGCCTTCCTTCTCTCCATTTCACTCCTTCATTGAAGTTGAACCTCTGCTGTGTGAGTCATGGACTCTGGCTAGACTGTCTGACTGACAGTCTGACTGTTCTTGTACTAGATCTGACTGACTATATAACCCAGAAAACATTTTCTATAAAACTGCTCTTACCAATTGATGATCTAATTCCAATGTTAACTATCTAGTGTCCTATGCAATGTAATGCAAACTGTATCCCTATCTGCTGTATTTTGTATGGTTCCCCTATTGGACAGACCTACCACATTCCCAGGGATGGTCTTACAGGCAAACCTGCAAGAGAACCAAAGTACAACTCCGGCCATATAGATAAAATATAACATAACTTTTTATCACACAAAACTATTAACACAACACACTTAACTCTCGTCTTGACTTGGCATCTTCTTCAGCCCGCCAACCTACTTCAAGCACTTGGACCAATGCATTACTATAGGACAGTGCAGCTCAGCATGCTGAGAGTGACTCCGGAAGTTAGATCATACGCCCCTATACAAGTCTATGGGTGAGTGTGTCTGAGTCCGATGTTTCAATGGAGAAGAATTAAGTTCTCTGTCTTCTCCACACCTGGGCTCCTATTCTCGCATGCAAGAGAATCAGATCACACTAAGATGACACTCAGCTCAAACTCTGACAGAATTTGATCATAGTGTTATTTGCATAATCGAGGTAATTCTCTCTCATCAGAGAATTATCGCACGTGTGACCACGGCCTAACCCGTGATATTTCGGGCTGCGTTGGGATTTTAGCTTTTCTGATCGTGTTTTCAAGCCATTTTTCCCCATTTACTCTCAGTGATATTAAAAAACAGGGCTAAAACTACATTGTAATGGAAAAGAATTTCATTTTATTTTCCACTTTTCATTAGTTCTTGTAAAGCGCCTGAAAGGTTATCCTACAGGATATGCTATTTTGTATAATATAAAGGATGCTCTTGAGAACTGAATTTAGCCTAAAACATAGGTTTCTGAGTGTGTCTTGTAAAGCTGAAAAAAACATTCTCTTCAGTTCTGTTTATTTTATAAAGATATATAAAAGGTAGACATTTTACTAGGTGATATGTATCGACTCTTCACATATAATACTTCTATTTTAAGGAGGTGTGGTGTATCTAGGTTTCTGTTTGTGTCGTATTTTTATCCACTAATATAAATTTGTGATGCATTTTTTTTCTACAAAAAGTTTTACTTTGATGCAAAATTGCATCATCGTACCTATATAAAAGTGGTCAGTGGCATTTTGACAATGTACCAGGTACTTACTTTCAGAAATATGTAGCTATTGGGTGTTAATAACAATTTTTTTATTTTTCTATTTAGATTTTATTTGTTCATGTCAAAAGAATGAAAATTGACTTGGCTGCCAGGTACACAATATGTTAAAAGCTTTCTGGCAGCAAAAGGGTTAAAGAGGTTGACAACTACACTTTTATTAATGACATATTCTTGGAATTGACCAATGACATATCATTGGGATAAATCAATGTCTGATCAGTGGGGATGTGACACCTGGTACCCAAGCTGATCAGCTGTTATCGCCAGCGACGGTAAGGTTTCTGATGATGCCTGAACACAGTAGGTGCCCTCTGTTAAGCTTATATTGGCCGTGACTGAGTATTGTAGATCTCCCCATTCAAATGATTAAGGGGTGAATCTGCAGTACCCGGCCATGGCCACTATAATGATGATGGAGCTATTGTTATCTGGCAGCATCCAAAAACTTCCAGACGATCAGCTGTTACCATCAGCAGCCAGGGTACTGCAGAAACAAAGCAGATCTAACAAACTATAGTGGCCGCAGCACGGTACTTCATATCCACCCCCTATTCTAAAACTTCTTGCCAGCACAAGTGGGGGAGCCGTGTATCGCATCCCCACTGATCTGATCTCAACATTATAGCAACTTTTATCTGTATAATCACTGCCCTTTTGGGAATAAATCTTAAAATTATCAGTTTGTCTCCATGCTCTAAGAAACGAACTATGCGCCTCTTTTAGATAATCGCTACTGATTTCAGGGGTTTGCCACGGACCCTCTTAATTTAACTCTGTGAATTAAGAAAAGCGTGGATGGTGGCAGCGTGGTGTGTGCGATTGATTAGGCTAGTTTGCAGGACAGAAGGGTCTTATATTGCTAAAGGGGGGCTGCGGCCACAGCATTGATAATTCCCTTACTGCGGTAGCCTAATTGTCCGTGCACAACAAGCAGCCCGTCCGGCGACTAATTATCCGAGGTGCTGTTCCCTGACTGACCTGAGGGTAAGGGGGGCGCCGGAGAGCTGCGAGTTCCAAAGTGGAACTGAGAAAGTGGGATATACATAAATCCCCGCAGTTCTAGGAAGGTTGTTAGCAGTGGTGGGGCGTCCAAAATACCCCCTGCGGTAAATTGTTAGAGCAAGATTAGCTTGCTGTATTTTTTGTCACGTGGTGCCGGTGGTGGGATAACTAAGATAAGCCCCCACTGTGCCTGTGATAGCCGTGTGCCGGCAGTGTGTCGCGTTCCTCCGTCCGCTGATACACCCGTGTCAGTGGTGGGATTGTGACATATTGGTGACACAGGGTCCGCTGTCCGTCGCGTTTTGGTTGCAGCGGGACCCCCGTTCGTCACATATTGCGTCACATAGTGCGTCTGCATTGTGATTGCTATAAGTGTGTGCTAGAAGTGTGAAGATTAATTTAAGAATTAAAACCAGAAGGATGTATACAGACTGTGCCCTGCTACCTGCCACCATCGCACTCTAACAAGCATCTCTATTCTTCCGACAGGTATGTCCATCCACCCAGCTCTCCTGCTCTCCTGCTGTCTGTCTATGAAGGACACACAGTGCGTCACCCAGCTTTGCACATAGACTTGCCTCTGCACCTAGCATTCACATGGTATGTCCATCCACCCAGCTCTCCTGCTCTCCTGCTGTCTGTCTATGAAGGACACACAGTGCGTCACCCAGCTTTGCACATAGACTTGCCTCTGCACCTAGCATTCACATGGTATGTCCATCCACCCAGCTCTCCTGCTCTCCTGCTGTCTGTCTATGAAGGACACACAGTGCGTCACCCAGCTTTGCACATAGACTTGCCTCTGCACCTAGCATTCACATGGTATGTCCATCCACCCAGCTCTCCTGCTCTCCTGCTGTCTGTCTATGAAGGACACACAGTGCGTCACCCAGCTTTGCACATAGACTTGCCTCTGCACCTAGCATTCACATGGTATGCCTTTCAGCTAACCCCAGCTTACCCCAGTGTTATTTATGACCTTGTTTACTCTGGCTTGATCATATACATCTGGTCCACTCTTAATTGTCTGGCCAAGATGAGCAGAGACCACTCCTCTCTGCTTCACACCTGACTGCACTTAGTTGTACATATATTGCAGAGTACAAGTCTGCATAGACTTCAGTCTGCATTGTGATTGCTATAAGTGTGTGCTAGAAGTGTGAAGATTAATTTAAGAATTAAAACCAGAATTGAACCAGAAGGGAACTGAAGGTAACTGGACACAGTCACTGTAAACAATGTTTCTGTTTGTTTTCACTTTCACCCCAATAATCCTTCACTTACTGCTAATTCCCCTAATCCCTACTCCTAGTAAGGAACTGTTCATCTCTTCTTCAATCCTCCCCATCCACCTCACCTCCGCCTCAAAACTGTTCCTTAACATACAATCCTCTGTCTCCAAACACAGACAGCCCCCTCATGCCCTCTCCTGCTCCCACCTGCTAACACTTTCTCTGCTCCTTCTCACTGCTGGTGATATCTCTCCAAATCCTGGTCCTCCTCACCACATTCCCACAGTCATTTCTACCTCCCATCCACGCTCTATCACAACCTTCCGTAACCTCTCCAACCTTATACCCATTCACCCAGCCCCCGCTTCCCCAGTCCCACTAACAGGAGCTCTGTGGAACGCTCGCTCTGTCTGCAACAAGCTTTCCTACATCCATGATCTTTTTGTTACTACCAAACTCTCCTTCCTCGCCATCACCGAAACCTGGCTCACCCCTTCTGACACAGCCTCTCCTGCTGCACTTTCGTATGGCGGCTTCCACCTTTCTCACACCCCCCGCCCCAGCAGAAAACATGGTGGAGGAGTTGGTTTTCTCCTGTCAGATACCTGCTCCTTCACCCCAATCCCACTGCCACCCTCTGTTACCCTCCCTTCCTTTGAGGTGCACTCTGTGCGCATCTACTCCCCCTCCAACTGGCTGTCATCTACCGCCCCCCAGGGCCAGCCACCACCTTCTTTGACCACTTCACCACCTGGTTACTTCATTTCCTTTCCGCGGACATCCCTACTATCATCATGGGCGACTTCAACATCCCCATTGACACTTCCCTCTCAGCTGCCACTAAACTTCTATCTCTCACTTCCTCCTTCGGCCTCACTCAATGGTCTTCTACAGCCACCCACAAAGATGGCCACACACTGGACCTCATCTTCACCCGCCTCTGCTCCCTATCTAACCTCTCTAACTCACCTCTTCCTCTCTCTGACCACAACCTGCTCACATTCTCTTCCCTCTTCACTCCATGTCTACAATCCCCACCCCACAAACTTTCACACCCTCGCAGGAATCTTAAACACCTTGACCTACACTCATTCTCTGAATCCCTCCTCCCTCTTACAGATATAAGTTCCTTACACAATGCAGATGACGCTGCCGCTCTATATAACACCACAATAGCTGTAGCTTTGGAATCCGCTGCCCCACTTACACATACCAAAACTCGCAAAATCAACAGACAGCCCTGGCACACCAGCCTGACCAAAGAGCTGAGGCGAGCTTCCAGGGCTGCTGAGCGCAGATGGAAAAGATCCCACTCCAACGAGCATTTCATCGCATTCAAACAGTCCCTCACTACTTTCAAGACCACACTCGCCACAGCTAAACAAACCTACTTCTCATCTCTCATATCCTCCCTGTCTCACAACCCTAAACAGTTATTCAACACCTTCAATTCTCTCCTCCGCCCCCCAGCACCTCCTCCCTCCCCACTCATCTCAGCTGAAGACTTTGCCTCATTTTTCAAGCAGAAAATTGATAACATCAGGGACAGTTTTGGTCAACAACCCCCAGAGCCCTTCCTCCCGACTTCCCAGCCCTCCACCTTCAAAACCAACTTCTCCACCATTACAGAAGATCGACTCTCCACTCTACTCTCAAGATCACATCTCACCACCTGTGCACTCGACCCGATCCCATCCCACTTCATCCCAAACCTCACCACAGTCTTCATCCCAACCCTAACCCATCTCTTCAACCTATCACTAACAACTGGTGTTTTCCCCTCAAGCTTTAAACATGCCTCCATCACACCTATCCTCAAAAAGCCCTCTCTTGACCCATCCTCTGTATCTAGCTATCGCCCTATATCACTTCTCCCATACGCCTCCAAGCTACTGGAACAACACGTCTACCTTGAACTGTCCTCCCATCTCTCTTCTTGCTCCCTCTTCGACCGCTTACAATCTGGCTTCCGGTCACACCACTCCACTGAAACTGCCCTTACTAAGGTCACCAATGACCTCTTAACTGCCAAGAGCAAGCGACACTACTCTGTCCTCCTCCTCCTGGACCTGTCGGCTGCCTTTGACACAGTGGACCATTCCCTATTATTACAGACCCTCTCATCCCTCGGCATCACAGACTTGGCCCTCTCCTGGATCTCATCATACCTAACAGACAGGACATTCAGCGTCTCCCACTCACACACCACCTCCTCACCTCGCCCCCTATCTGTCGGAGTCCCACAAGGTTCAGTCCTAGGGCCCCTGCTGTTCTCTATTTACACCTTTGGCCTGGGACAGCTCATAGAATCTCATGGCTTTCAGTATCATCTTTATGCTGATGACACACAGATCTACATCTCTGGACCAGATATCACCTCCCTACTAACCAGAATCCCTCAATGTCTGTCCACTATTTCATCCTTCTTCTCCACTAGATATCTGAAACTCAACATGGACAAAACAGAATTCATCATCTTTCCCCCATCTCACGTGACCCCCCCTACGAACCTATCAATTACAGTAAATGACTGCCCACTCTCCCCAGTCCCACAAGCCCGCTGCCTCGGAGTAATCCTTGATGCTGATCTCTCCTTCAAACCACATATCCAAACCCTTTCCACTTCCTGCCGACTTCAACTCAAAAATATTTCACGCATCCGTTCATTCCTCACCCAAGAATCTGCAAAAACCCTAGTCCATGCCCTCATCATCTCTCGCCTTGACTACTGCAACCTCATGCTCTGCGGCCTCCCCTCAAACACTCTCGCACCCCTCCAATCTATTCTAAACTCTGCTGCCCGACTAATCCACCTGTCCCCCCGCTATTCCCCAGCTTCTCCCCTCTGTCAATCCCTTCACTGGCTCCCAATTGCCCAGAGACTCCATTACAAAACCCTAACCATGACATACAAAGCCATCCACAACTTGTCTCCTCCATACATCTGTGACCTCGTCTCCCGGTACTTTCCTGCACGCAACCTCCGATCCTCACAAGATCTCCTTCTCTACTCCCCTCTTATCTCCTCTTCCCACAATCGCATACAAGATTTCTCTCGCGCATCACCCCTACTCTGGAACTCTCTACCACAACATATCAGACTCTCACCTACCATCGAAACCTTCAAAAAGAGCCTGAAGACCCACCTCTTCCGACAAGCCTATAACCTGCAGTAACCACCGATCGACCAAACCGCTGTACGACCAGCTCTACCCTCGCCTACTGTATTATCACCCATCCCTTGAAGATTGTGAGCCCTCGCGGGCAGGGTCCTCTCTCCTCCTGTACCAGTTATGACTTGTATTGTTTAAGATTATTGTACTTGTTTTTATGTATACCCCCCTCACATGTAAAGCGCCATGGAATAAATGGCGCTATAACAATAAATAATAATAATAATAATAATAATATTGAACGTCAACATCAGAGACACTCTCACAAATCACTTAACCATCTGCTCACTCTTTCTATCCTCCCAGCTGCAGGAGACATTGCTCCAAACCCTGGTCCCCCATGTTATAGAAAGTCAAACCCCCCAACTGCTACACTCAGAAACCCCTCTAATCTTATCAATATTTCCTGCCTGCCATCTGTCTCTCTTAATTGTGCCCTTTGGAATTCTCGCTCAGTGTGTAACAAACTCTCCTTCATTCATGACTTTTTCCTTTCTAATTCTCTTAACCTTCTGGCTCTTACTGATACCTGGATCCAGCAGTCAGACGCTACCGCTGCTGCTGCTCTTTCATATGGTGGACTACACTTCTCTCATACCCCAGGATTAGACAATAGAGCAGGTGGAGGCGTTGGTCTGCTCCTATCATCAAAATGTACCTTTCAGGTTATCCCTCAAGTACCCTCACTTGTCTTCCCTTCTTTTGAGGTCCATACCGTCAGACTCTACACCCCCTTCTCCATGCGAGTGGCGGTGGTATATCGTCCTCTCGGCCCCTCCCATCAGTTCCTGGATCATTTTGCCACTTGGCTTCCACATTTTCTCTCCTGTGACATCCCTACCCTCATCATGGGCGATTTCAACATCCCCATTGCTCTTCCCCTCTCCCCATCTGCTACTCACCTTTTATCTCTAACCTCCTCATTTGGCCTTTTGTAGCTTACTAATTCTCCAACGCATGAAGACGGAAACTCCCTCGACTTGGTCTTCTCTCTGCTTTGTATAGTGGATGATTTTGCAAACTCCCCTCTCCCGCTCTCTGACCACAACCTTCTTTCATTCTCTATCAAGAACTGCCAGGCTGCTCAGGTCACCCCCACAGTCCATATTTATAGAAACATACAGGCCATTAACACCCAGAAACTTATGAAGAACTTGCAGTCTTCACTGGCCCCTATCTCCTCCCTCTCATGTCCTGATTCTGCATTGAAGCATTACAATGAAACACTTCAAAGTGCCCTGGATGAATTTGCTCCTCCTATACATAGAACACCACAACACAGACGGCGACAACCCTGGCACACCCTGCAAACACATTTCCTGCAGCGGTGCTCCAGGTGCGCCGAACGTCTGTGGAGAAAATCCAACCTACTCAAAGATTTCATCCATTATAAGTTTATGCTTCGAACATACAACACTGCCCTTCACCTCTCAATACAAACCTATTTCAACACCCTCATCACGTCACTGTCCAATAACCCTAAACGTCTCTTTGACACTTTTCATTCTTTACTCAACCCAAGAGTACAGGCCCCAACCACGAAGCTTCGAGCTAACGATCTGGCCAATTACTTCAAAGAAAAAAATGACCAGATCCGACAGGAAATTATCTCTCAATCCCCTCATACCATGCATTGTCCTCCCTCCCCCACTGCATCTAGCTCACTCTCTGATTTTGAACCAGTTACAGAAGAAGAAGTCAGCAGGCTCCTTGCATCTTCTCTCCCAACCACTTGCACCAGTGACCCATTTCCGTCACATCTACTCCAGCCCCTTTCCCCTGCTGTCACCCCTCACCTAACTAAAATATTTAACCTCTCTCTCTCTTCTGGTATCTTTCTCTCCTCATTTAAGCATGCCGTCATACATCCACTACTTAAAAAACCATCCCTCGACCAAAACTGTGCCGTTAACTATAGACCTGTCTCTAATCTTCCCTTCATCTCCAAACTCCTGGAACTCCTGGTCCACTCCCGTCTTATCCGCTCTCTCTTTGATAACTCTCTTCTCGACCCTCTCCAATCTGGTTTCCGCTCTTTACACTCTACTGAAACTGCCTTCACTAAAGTCTCTAATGATCTACTAACAGTTAAATCAAATGGTCATTACTCCATGCTAATTCTCTTGGATCTCTCTGCAGCATTCGACACTGTGGATCATCAGCTCCTCCTCACTATGCTCCATGCCATTGGCCTCAAGGACACCGTTGTCTCCTGGTTCTCCTCCTATCTCTCTGACCGTTCCTTTACTGTATCTTTTGCTGGCTCCTCCTCCTCTCACCTTCCCCTTACTGTTGGGGTTCCTCAAGGATCAGTCCTAGGCCCCCTCCTCTTCTCTTTGTATACTGCCCCTATTGGTCAAACAATCAGTAGATTTGGTTTCCAGTACCATCTCTATGCTGACAACACCCAATTATACGCTTCTCCTGACATCACGCCAGCCTTTCTAGAAAACACCGGCGATTGTATAAACGCTGTGTCTAACATCATGTCCTCACTATATCTGAAACTGAACCTGTCAAAGACTGAACTCCGTGTGTTTCCTCCCGCTACTAACGTACATATACCCGACATTGCCATTTCCGTGTGTGGTTCCACTATTACTCCCCAGCAACATGCCCGCTGTCTTGGGGTCATACTTGACTCCGAGCTTTCCTTTGTTCCCCACATACGATCACTGGCTCGCTCTAGTTATCTGCACCTCAAAAACATTTCTAGAATTCGACCTTTTCTTACTTTTGACTCCGCAAAAACTCTGACTGTTTCTCTTATTCATTCTCGTCTCGACTATTGGAACTCCCTTCTAATCGGTCTCCCTCTTACCAAACTATCCCCCCTCCAATCTGTCTTGAATGCTGCTGCCAGGATCATATTCCTCACAAATCGTTACACCGATGCCTCTACCTTGTGCCAGTCATTACAATGGCTACCCATCCACTCCAGAATCCAGTACAAACTTATTACCCTCACCCACAAAGCTCTTCATGGCTCAGCACCACCCTACATCTCCTCCCTTGTTTCAGTATACCATCCTACCCACGCTCTCCGTTCTGCTGATGACCTGAGGTTAGCATCCTCAATAATCAGAACCTCCCATTCCCGTCTCCAAGACTATACACGTGCTGCGCCAATTCTTTGGAATCCACTTCCCAGGTCAATACGAGTAGTCCCCAATCCCCACAATTTTAAGCGTGCCCTGAAAACGCATTTATTCAGACTGGCCTATCACCTCAACACATTAACCTAATCTATCCCTGTGTGGCACAGCCCAAAGTTTTACCATAACTAGGTTCCCCGCATCATGTTCCCACATGCTTTATGCATCCATTAGCCCTCTGTGTCTGTACTGTTACACACTTAACATTATGACTGGTCCATACAATCAGGGCAACTGTTACCACCCACCTTTCGTGTCTCCCCTTTTTTCCTCATAGATTGTAAGCTTGCGAGCAGGGCCCTCATTCCTCTTGGTAATCTATGTGATTATTGTTATGCTGTAATGTCTATTGTCTGTACAAGTCCCCTCTGAAATGTAAAGTGCTGCGGAATATGTCGGCGCTATAGAAATAAAATTTATTATTATCTGAAGTTGATAGCCTATCCTGAGGATAAGCCATCAAAAAAAAAATAGTGATTTATGCTGTTTAATAAATTTGGCACATCTATAGACTGTTCAGGCAAACATTACACCACAAATTAGTTGGTTTACTTTATGCCAGAAAGTTGTGGCAAAATTTTGGTGCATATTCCACCACATTCCTTTGCATGTGCATCCACACCTGTTTCCCCTAAACCAGGCTTTCTTGCCAGACGAGTTGGAAAAGTTGCCTAAAACACGTGATTCAAGCCATGCTAGAAAATGTTTTGCTGCAGAAAAGCTCTATTACTGCCATATTTAGCTTCAGAAATGTCTCCCAGCGAATTTCAGTTTTTGTAACTAGTAACTCGGGACAGAACTAAGTTTTCAAGTTTTAGTTTCCGTACTAATGGCTTCTGGATTAGGAGGGGACCTCCAGTGTTGAAGATTTACAAGCTGTGGCAAATGGGACACATTCCTAGTCGCAACTGTGACCAGATTACGAGAATATATCATTTAGAAATGCTTATATCCATGCTACTGGTATATTGTAAACTACTTACTTAGAGCTCAAAGTGAATAAATAAAGCTTTTAGGATTCACATTAAACATTGCCTATATTTAACATTTCAGAGTTTCGCTTAGGGGCTAAAAATACATTAGGCTCCAAGCACTTTGGCCTGAAGTTCATAAATTAGGTCTAGAAATATACTGCTTGGCTTAACTTCTTTGAGATTGGGTGAATGGATTGAAAATGAAAATGAAATTGAAGTTAGAATAGCTAAATAAATTAATATATATAAATGATCCTTTCAAGATGTAAGGTTCATAAACCTACAGTAACAAAATATTTGAGGTGAATAGTTCTTTGTGCTTAAATCATCTTTCAGGTTTATTGGTAAAGGTTGTTATATGCACTCATCAACAGTGAAATTACAGCATCAAGAAGGCAAAGTTGTGGTATTATGAAAATCACAGGCTTGATAGACCTGATAAAGATATGCAAACAATAAAAAAATGGAAGCACAATTTTCAAAACATCTCAATTTATTCATTATCGATGAGATTTTCGTAATCTCACGACTTTACCAGCTTAGTCTTGCAATTTAAGTATTGAGGAGAGGACAAAAATCTCTGACAGGCCATCTTTCAATTAGTTGTGGAGCTGGTGAACATTGGAGTTCCAGCTCACAAGCAGAGAGGGAGTTGAGCTGCCATGACAAGTATAGTCCCTGATTGAAGTTGGAGCTATTTTGAATAAAAAGTAAATAAAATTACAAAAATTATCTATTAAAAAATATTTCCACAATTCTTTACAAATGAGTCTTCATGAAGGAAGGCGGACATTGATATTTATGATTTTCACTGGGAATATCTTCAAGTCACGGTAGACATTAAAATGGCATTGGCACCTACCTTCGCAATAAGGCAAGCTTCTGGGAAAACATAGAGTGAATTCTATTAAGCTTTTTGGACACTGGCTTATTACATCTTTGGGCTGGAGCCTTGTAACTTGTGTTTAGGATCAAATCAGATCAAATTCGATAGTTACCATGGTATTCCTGCCAATTGAATTAGTCAATTTAGCTAGATACTGCACTGTGCTCTATTGCGGTATACAATAAAAGCAATCATGTAATTGCGGATTCAAGTATCCTCATCTTCATAAACATTAGATCTAGAAAATATTGTAGTTTTGTTATTTCAGTCATAACACTTACACCAAAATGCAAAACAGGCAATTAAAATGTATGTACCCCCAAAAATGGTATCAATGAAATCTATAGCATGGGATGCAAAAAACAAGCTCTTATAAGGCTGCGTTCACACTTTGCGGTTTTTTCGCGTTTTTGCGGCAGTTTTTAACACTCGATTTAGCCGCAAAAACAGCATCCCATGCGATCCTATGGGATTCCGCAATGCTGTGCTAATGTTGCAGATTTTCCTGCAGTGGAATCGCATCGCGTAAAAATACGCAGCATGCTCATTATTTTGCGGAATCGCGGCGATTCCGCCCACATAGGAATGCATTGTTCTGCTTACTTTCCTCATTTGGCTGTGCCCACCATGTGAAAAGTAAGCAGAACATTTGCGGATGGTACCCACGGTCCGGAGGAGAGGAGACTGTCCTCCGGGCTCTGGGTACCATGTCCCTGTAAAAAATAGAATTAAAATAAAAAAAAATCGGGTTATATTCACCTTCCGATGTCCCACACAGCGTCCCCAGGCTTCAGCGATACACGCAGCAGCTCCCGTTCCCAGTGATGCATTGTGATAATGACCTTTGCTGACATCGCGGTCTTGCGATACTGTAGTGGTCTCGCGAGACCGCGACGTCATCAAAGGTCATTGCCGCAATGCATCACTGGGAATGGGACCTGCCGGCAGCATCGCGATGATCAGGGACGCTGCGCGGGAGGTCGGAAGATGAGAAAAACACGATTTTTTATTTTTTTTAATTATTTTTAACATTAGATCTTTTTTACTACTGATGCTACATAGGCAGCCTCAATAGTAAAAAGTTGGTCACACTCATCAAACACTATGTTTGACGAATGTGACCAACCTGTCAATCAGTTTTCCAAGCGATGCTACAGATCGCTTGGAAAACGCTACCATTCTGCAAGCTAATTATGCTTGCAAATCGCTAGTTTTTCTGCGGGAAAATCACGGGAATTTAAAATGCGGTTTTCCCGCAGAATGGAATTCTCGCGGTAACTTCCGCGGGAGTTCCGCAACGTGTGAACTTATCCTTAATGTCCATTGATGTGAAAATTAAAAAACATACATTTGGTATTTTCACAATCATCCTACTCTACATATTAGATGTCAAAGTCATTTTTATGGCACAATTAATGCCATAAAAACAAAATAAACCTTCACAGAATTGTGTGTTTTTTTTCATCATTTCATACCATTTTTAAAATTTTCAGTTCATTGCATAGTAAAATGGATTCAAAATTACAATTTATCCTGCAATAAGCAAGCCCTCATGCGGCAATATTAATGAAGAAATCAAAAAAGTTATGGCTTTTGGAAGAAGAGAAGGAAAAAATGAACTAATTAGTTTAACAAGAAGGAGTTAAAAATCCTTTCATCTGTCTTATTTAGAGAATTGTTTTCTCCAAAGTCATCGGCTTCAATTCAACAAGACTGACGTGAACAATGCCAATCTTGTTCAGGGGCCGCGTTGGAGCCAGATGCTCCTGATTCATTAAGAGTTACGTGCATCTTAATGAATCTGGCATGTTTGAAAAGTTCAGGGACTGGAGTAAGATTTCTCGAGTAAGGTACGCCACAGCTCGTGGTGAATTTGACGAGCTGTAGTGTCACACCCCATTCCACCCCATCCCACCCAAGGTCTATCTGTTGTGGCAGAGCTGAGCAAACCTTGCATGAAAATCAACTTTTTTGTGCAACATTGAGATGTGCAAACATTTTGGGTGTTATCTCAATATTTTACATCAGATTTCTGGTGAAAATACTTTGAATCGGGGTATTAATAAGTCTCTTACTTTCAAAGGCCATACTCTGTTGTTTGTGACAGGTGCAGACACTATTATTACAGAAACTATCTGTAGCAGACTGTATTAGGCGATTTCTTGTACGTTTAACATCATCATAACGACTTATCCGAGCATGCTCGGGCATTATCCCAGTATCTTGGGCGTGCTCGTATATTGTGTCTGAGTCCCGAGGCAGCATGATTTGCGGTTGTTAGACAGCCTCAACAGGTGGGGATTCCCTAACAACCATGCAATCCCCACATGTGTTGAGGCTGTTAACAGTCGCGAATCATGCAGCCGCAGGGACTCGAACATAATATACTAGCACGCCCGAGATACTCGGATAACACACGATCATGCTCGGTTATCCAAGAACGTTCACTCATCACTAGTGTTGAGCGATACCATCCGATATCCAGAAATATCGGAGTGGATTGGATCGGCCCGATAAACAAGAAGTATCAGGTATCGCCGATTCCGATACCGGAAGTCCCATTCAAGTCAATGGGACAGAAATATCGGATTAAAAAAACCCCCTTTCTTTCCTTGTACGTACAGTTCGGGAGGGGGGAAGAGTGTGGGCGGACACTGTGCGTGTCTGTGTGTGCGGGCGGTCTCTGTGTGGGCCTCTCGGGGGTCTGTACGGGCCTAACGGGGGTCTGTGCTGGCTGCCGGCGGTCTGTATGGGCCTGCCGGGGGTCTGTACGGGCCTGCCGGGGGGTCTGTGCGGGCCTGCTGGGGGTCTGTGCCGGCTGCCGGGTGGTCTGTGCTGGCTGCCGGCGGTCTGTACGGGCCTGCCGGTGGTCTGTACGGGCCTGCCGGGGGTCTGTGCCGGCTGCCAGGGGATCTGTGCTGGCTGCCGGCGGTCTGTAGGGGCCTGCCGGGGGTCTGTGTGTGTGTGCAGGCATCGTCCAATGGGACTACAAGTCCCATCGGGCGATGCCTGCTACAATGACAGTGATTGACACATTAGCCAATGATGGGACAGTAGTAGTCCCATCATCTGGCTAATGTGTTGAATGTAAAAAAAACCCCACAAACATACATACTACATACATACAACATTCATACAACATACATGCTACATACATACTACATACATACATACTACATACATACTACATACTACATTCATACAGCATACATACATACTACATACTACGTACATACAACATTCATACAACATACATACATACTACATACATACTACATTCATACAACATACATACATAAAACATGCTACAGATATACTACATACATACTACATACAATACATTCATACATTCATACATATAGACATACGGTACATATAACATAGAGTACATACTCACCATTACTTGTCACATTGTTCCCCGAAGCCAGTGTCACCTGTGAAAAAAATATGAAAAAAACAAACCACCAAATACTCCCTGTTCCGCAGAAATCCACGAGTATCCCACGACGATCTCCCATGGAGAACAGCAGTATCAGCTGATGCGACCGTTCTCTAGGGGCTCCAGGAATCCTATGACTGGAGGTAGGTATCCTTCCGCACTGTATTCCTCTGCCACTGTAAAAAAAAATAGTCCCTAGTCTCACTTTTGGCATTGCTGTGTGAGAAAGTTCCCACGCAGCTTTTGCCATAAAGTGAGACTAGGGACTATTTTTTTTACAGTGGCGGAGGAATACAGTGCGTAAGGATACCTACCTCCTGTCATTGGATTCCTGGAGCCCCTAGAGAACGGTCGCATCAGCTGATGCTGCTGTTCTCCACAGGATATCGTCATGGGACACTCGTGGATTTCTGCGGAACAGGGAGTATTTGGTGGTTTGTTTTTTTCATATTTTTTTCACAGATGACACTGGCTTCGGGGAACAATATGACAAATAATGGTGAGTATGTACTCCTATGTTATATGTTAAATATGAAATATTTGCTGCCTAGTTCCCCTTCAGATTATCAATGAGCTTTGTCAGCGGACTAGTTTTTCTTATATTTTACTCAACTTTAGGAAACAGAAATTAACCATTTCTTTAACACCTCTGCATTTTTGCATTCTCTCATTGCTTTCTATGACAATTATTTATTATTATTTATTATGCTTTGCTTATATAGCAATATCATATTCCACAGCTCTTTACAGACATTATCATCACTGTCCCCGCTGGGGCTCACAATCTAGATTCCCTATCAGGATGTCTTCAGAGTGTGGGAGCAAACCAGAGAACCCAGAGGAAACCCACACAAACACGGGGAGAACATACAAACTCCTTGCAGATGTTGTCCTTGGTGGGATTTTAACCCATGACCCCAGCGCTGCAAGGCTGCAATGATAACCACTGAGCCACCATGCTAACCACAGAGCCGCCGTGATAATCACTGAGCCACCATGGTGCCCTCTGTTCATATGCAACTTTTTTGCAGCATTTTGTTATGCAAATAAAAAGCTACTTTTTACAGTACCAGCAGCACAATGAGATTTCAGAACCTCGATGCACACACTTGATTTTTCCTCACTTACTTTGAGAGCTGGAGTATTTTTTTTTTTAATCTGCGGCACGTCAATTCTTTCAGCGTTTTTAATTTTTTTTTCATCCTTAGAAAGCAATGACAACGTGATAAAACACTGCAAAAATGCAACAAATGTTTTCGAAGCGCTTTTGAAGCATTTTGGTGACCAAAACTAAACTTTATTAACCCCTTCATCACCCAGCCTATTTTGACCTTAATGACCTGGCCATTTTTTGCAATTCTGACCAATGTCCCTTTATGAGGTAATAACTCAGGAACGCTTCAACGCATCCTAGCGATTCCGAGATTGTTTTTTCGTGACATATTGGGCTTCATGATAGTGGTATATTTAGGTCAATAATTTTTGCGTTTATTTGTGAAAAAAATGGAAATTTGGCAAAAATTTTGAAAATTTTGCAATTTTCAAATTTTGAATTTTTATTCTGTTAAACCAGAGAGTTATGTGACACAAAATAGTTAATAAATAACATTTCCCACATGTCTACTTTACATCAGCACAATTTTGGAAACAACATTTTTTTTCGTTAGGAAGTTATAAGGGTTAAAAGTTGACCAGCAATTTCTCATTTTTACAACAAAATTTACAAAACCATTTTTTTTAGGGACCACCTCACATTTGAAGTCACTTTGAGGGGTCTATATGGCAGAAAATACCCAAAAGTGTCACCATTCTAAAAACTGCACCCCTCAAGCTACTCAAAACTATATTCAAGAAGATTATTAACCCTTCAGGTGCTTCACAGGAACTAAAGCAACATGGAATGAAAAAATGGACATTTTAATTTTTCCAACCAAAATTTTATTTTAGCATCAGTTTTTTCATTTTCACATGGGTAACAGGATAAAATGTATCCTAAAATTTGTTGGGCAATTTCTCCTGAGTACACTGATACCTCATATGTGGTCATAAACCACTGTTTGGGCGCACGGCAGGGCTCAGAAGGCAAGGAGCGCCATTTTACTTTTTGAATGTAAAATATGCTTGAATGTTTAGCGGTTGCCATGTCTTGTTTTAAGAGTACCTGTGTGCCTAAACATTGGAGCTCCCCCACAAGTGAGCCCATTTTGGAAACTAGACCCTCCAAAGAACTTATCTAGATGCATAGTATGCACTTTGAACCCCCAGGTGCTTCACAAATTGATCTGTAAAAAAAAAAAAGTACTTTTTTTTTTCACAAAAATTTTATTTGGCCTCAGTTTTTTCATTTTCACATGGGCAACAGGATAAAATGGATCCTAAAATTTGTTGGGCAATTTCTCCTGAGTACATCAATATCTCATATGTGGTCATAAACCACTGTTTGGGCGCACCGCAAGGCCCGGAAGGGAAGGAGCGCCATGTGACTTTTTGATTGGAAAATTAGCTCCAATCGTTAGCGGACACCATGTCGCATTTGGAGAGCCCCTGTGTGCCTAAACATTGGAGCTCCCCCACAAGTGACCCCATTTTGGAAACTAGACCCCCGAAGGAACTTATCTAGATGTGTGGTGAGCACTTTGAACCCCCAAGTGCTTCACAGAAGTTTATAACGCAGAGCAGTGAAAATAAAAAAATAATTTTTTTTCCTCAAAAATGATTTTTTAGCCTGCTATTTTTTATTTTCCCAAGGGTAACAGGATAAATTGGACCCCAAAAGTTGTTGTCCAGTTTGTCCTGAGTACACTGGTACCCCATATGTGGGGGAAAACCACTGTTTGAGCGCACGGCATGACTCAGAAGGGAAGGAGCGTCATTTGACTTTTTGAATGGAAAATTAGCTCCAATCGTTAGCGGACACCATGTTGTGTTTGCAGAGCCCCTGTGTGCGTAAACTTTGGAGCTCCCCCACAAATGACCCCATTTTGGAAACTAGACCCCCTAAGGAACTTATCTAGATGCATAGTGAGCACTTTGAACCCCCAGGTGCTACACAGAAGTTTATAACGCAGAGCCGTTAAAATAAAAATATTTTTTTTCCCTCAAAAAATAAATTTTTAGCCTGTTATTTTTTATTTTCACAGAGGTAACAGGATAAATTGGACCCCAAAAGTTGTTGTCCAGCTTGTCCTGAGTACGCTGGTACCACATATGTGGGGGGGACCACTGTTTGGGCACACGTTGGGGCTCAGAAGGGAAGTAGTGACGTTTTGAAATGCCGACTTGATGGAATGGTCTGTGGGCGTCATGTTATGTTTGCAGAGCCCCTGATGTACCTAAACAGTGGAAACCCCCCACAAATGACCCCATTTTGGAAACTAGATCACCCAAGAAACTAATATAGATGTGTGGTGAGCACGTTGAACCCCCAAGTGCTTCACAGAAGTTTATAACGCAGAGCCGTGAAAATAAAAAAATATTTTTTTTCCTCAAAAAATTATTTTTAGTCCACTATTTTTTATTTTCACAAGGGTAACAGGATAAATTGGACCCCAAAAGTTGTTGTCCAGTGTGTCCTGAGTACGCTGGTACCCCATAAGTGGGGGGGACCACTGTTTGGGCACACGTTGGGGCTCGGAAGGGAAGTAGTGACGCTTTGAAATGAAGACTTGATGGAATGGTCTGTGGGCGTCATGTTACGTTTGCAGAGCCCCTGATGTACCTAAACAGTGGAAACCCCCCACAAGTGACCCCATTTTGGAAACTAGACCCCCCAAGGAACTTATCTAGATGTGTGGTGAGCACGTTGAACCCCCAAGTGCTTCACAGAAGTTTATAACGCAGAGCTGTGAAAATAAAAAAATATTTTTTTTTCCTCAAAAAGTGATTTTTAGCCCACTATTTTTTATTTTCACAAGGGTAACAGGATAAATTGGACCCCAAAAGTTGTTGTCCAGTTTGTCCTGAGTACGCTGGTACCCCATATATGGGGGGGACCACTGTTCGGGGACACGTTGGGGCTCGGAATGGAAGTAGTGACGTTTTGAAATGCCGACTTGATGGAATGGTCTGTGGGCGTCATGTTACATTTGCAGAGCCCCTGATGTACCTAAACAGTGGAAACCCCCCACAAGTGACCCCATTTTGGAAACTAGACCCCCCAAGGAACTTATCTAGATGTGTGGTGAGCACGTTGAACCCCCAAGTGCTTCACAGAAGTTTATAACGCAGAACCGTGAAAATAAAAAATCTTTTTTTTCACAAAAATAATTATTTTAGCCCCCATTTTTTTATTTTCCCAAGGGTAACAGGAGAAATTAGACCCCTAAAGTTGTTGTGCAATTTTTCCTGAGTACCCTGATACCCCATAAGTGGGGGTACACCACTGTTTGGGCACACGTCGGGGCTCGAAATGGAGGGAGCACCGTTTGACTTTTTGAACACAAAATTGGCTGGAATAAATGGTGGCTCCATGTCGCGTTTGGAGAGCCCCTGATGTGCCTAAACAGTGGAAACCCCTCAATTCTATCTCCAACCCTAACGCCAACACACCCCTAACCCTAATCCCAACCCTAATCATAACCCTAACCACAACCCTAATCCCAACACACCCCTAACGAAATCCCAACTCTAACCCTAACCACAAGCCTAACCGTAATCCCAACCCCAACCCTAATCCCAATTCCAACCCTAACCCTAAATTCAACCCTAACCCTTAGTCCAACCCTAACCCTTAGTCCAACCCTAACCCTTAGTCCAACCCTAACCCTTAGTCCAACCCTAACCCCTAGTCCAACCCTAACCCCTAGTCCAACCCTAACCCCTAGTCCAACCCTAACCCCTAGTCCAACCCTAACCCCTAGTCCAACCCTAACCCTAGCCCTAACCCTAGCCCTAACCCTAGCCCTGGACCTAACCCTAATGGAAAAAAAAAAAATATATATTTTATTATTTGTCCCTACCTATGGGGGTGATAAAGGGGGCGGTGATTTACTTTTTATTTATTTTGATCACTATGAAAGTTTATCATAGTGATCAAAATAAATGAATGAATCTGCAGCGTTGCAGATTCGATTCGGCGCACTGCGCATGCGCCCGCCATCTTGCAAGATGGCGGCGCCCATGACGCTGGACGGCAGGACACCGGGACAGATAGCGGGAGATCGGAGGCACAAAGGAGGGTGAGGGGGTGATCGGAGGGTGAGAGGGGATGATCGGAGGGCTGGGGGGGCGGAGAGAAGGCGGGGGGGCAGATCATGACGGCGGCTGCCGATCGGTGCCGTCAGAAGGTGGCGGCAGCCGATCGGTGCCGTCAGTCGGTGTGGGGGGGGTCGGGTCTCGGTGTCCAGCCATGTCCGATGCTATTTCAGCATCGGCCATGGCTGGATTGTAATATTTCACCAATTTTCATTGGTGAAATATTACAATCGCTCTGATTGGCAGTTTCACTTTTAACAGCCAATCAGAGCGATCGTAGGCACGTGGGGGCTAAGCCACACCCCCCAGGTGTTAACTCTGAAGGGTCCTTTGTGTGCGGGTCGGGTGACCTTTCAGTGACCCCGGTCACCCGACCCGCAGGGGGGCTATTTATAGCATGACGCCTACGTAGGCGTCATAGGTCGTTTGGGCACTGCTTTTCATGACGCCTACGTAGGCGTCATAGGTCGTGAAGGGGTTAAACATGTACTATAAGCAAAGTACACATGTAATCTGCACCGCAAAAACATGTAAAAATGCAGCAAAAATGACACGAAATAAGCATTTTCAATGTAGTATTTCTGCTGCCAAGAAAGGTTTTGACTGCAGCCATAAAGCAGCAAAAATACTGCTTTGTGAACATAACCTGTGGGTGAAAAAAAAAAAGCTGCAAAAACACTTAAAGAATTGACATGCTGAAATTTTAAAAATGTTCCAATACTCACATTCAGTCAGGAGAAGCAAAGCTGTGTGTGCATGAGATTTCTGAACTCTCAAAGTTTTTATTAGTACTGTAAAATGCAGAAAAAAACAGCAAAACATGCAGAAAAAATGCCCCGTGTGAAAATATCCTTAGGTTATGTGCATATATTACAGTAGTTCTTGCAGCAGATTTTTCTGCTGCAAAAACCAGAGTTTTGGCAGGAAAAACGCCGTGTAAAGCACAAGCTGGGTTTTACTGTGTTTTCAGCATCTTTACTTTTTCCCCATTAGTTGGGTCAAAAAACATAAAAAGAATCGATATGCTGCAGATTTTTAAAAAAGCTCTTTAAAGGCTTATGGTATATCGCGAAGGAAAAAGAAGCAGCATGTTCACGGGATTTCAGAAATCTTTCACGTTGCTGATACTGTAAGGCTATGTGCACACGCTGCGGATTCAGCTACGGATTTGTAAAATGACCTGCGGTTTGACACCTGGAAAATGGAATAGGTGGCAAACCGCAGCGGAATCCGCAGAAAGAATTCACATGTTAATTCTCTCTGCGGATTCAAAACGGCAGCTTTTCCGCAGTTGAAAATCCGCAGCATGTGCACAGCGGATTTTAAATTCCATAGACTTACATTGTACTGTACACTGTCTGCAGAACTGCTGCGGATCCGCAGAGGCGAAATCCGCAGCAAAAACCGCAGCGTGTGAACATAGCCTAAAACTCTGCATTTTTTTCCCCCGCTGCAAATACATGGAAAAACTGCAGCAAAAATCTAATGTGTTAACAACCCCTTGTTCATTTTCACAGCACGTTCATATGTAACAATCTTCATTATTTCGAGATATTCACTGTCATATAGCACATTTTGGTCTCAAGTTGTATCCTCAAACCAAAAATATTAGCTTTGTGTTTGAACAACATGTGCTATTTTCACCATTAGTTTACCGTTCTCTTCATAAAAAGTGTTACTTCTGGAAAAGTCATGAAATCTTTCCAGAATTTCATACAATTTGTTGTTGGCTCAGGAAGTTCAGCAGTGCTAATTTGAATGCACACGATATCGCTGGAGTCAGCTGTCGTAGAGATGCAGGCAAGTAAAGGATCACTGTCGGACCTCTAGTAACTTGATGTTTGCCTCCCTGGTACAATTCCGGGCACTGCCCCCAAGGAAAATGACAAAATTGTTTCCTTACAGTGCATACAAACATCAGAAAATGTTCAGGGTTTACACCAATGTTCAGCATTATGTTTGTAGAAGAAATGAATTTCAATCACTTTTATGCAAATTGTCTCATCAGAGAGGAACAGGACTTGACCTGTCGTGCCACCTGTTAATTTCACTTACACATTTGTGTTTTGGGGGGGATGTACATAATTTTTGGCTTTGTTCTTTGAGGCTGTGTTCCATATAATTAAATATGAATGTGTTTTTTCTGTTTCAGCTGCTATCTTTATGACACTTGGATTCATATTGTGAAGGAATCTGTTGTGCTAAGAAGAAAGACTTCTGTCTCAACAGGAGTAGATCAAGACAGTTTAAAATAATGCAGAAAAAAAGATTATTCCCAAGCCGAGCACCTCTGATACTTGTCTTGTGCCAAGTAATTACAGCACTGGAGGTACCACTTGACTGTAAGTATCAGCTGACTTTTTAAGATTGTTGTAGCTCTCAGTATGCGTGTTGTAGACTCTCATAGGCTCCAGCTTAGCAAAAATTGGTATTTCTTAAAGGGAACCTGTCAGCTGCCCTATCCCCCATACACTGCCACCATGTCTCTATAGCAAACTATTTTTTCATTTTAAGAAGCTTTGTCCTGTGCCTTAGCGATTGATTTATAATTTTCACATCAAGCTTTAATACACTCTGGCACCATGCAAATCCATGAGGCTTAATAGTCTCTGGATTTTGATCCCCCTGGAATAAACCTCCTTAAACACACCTCACCAGCTGTGAAAGTGTGACTGAGGGTACCGTTACACTTAGCTATGCACCAGCGATCCCGACAACGATATGGATCGCTGGTGCATCGCTAAGTGGTCGCTAGTGAGCTGCCACACAGGCAGATCTCACCAGCGACATAGCAGGGGTCGGGGGTCGCTACTTACCTGTCAGACACGGCGATCCTGACGTCCTCCCGCCCGTGTCCATGCGTCGCTCGTCGGCGCCGCAGGAAGCGCCCGACGAGAAATGGTCCAGGACGTTCCCGTGCGACCAGCGATGAGCAGCGGGGGAGCCGGTCGGAGGTAAGTATCAGACATAGCGATATTGCTAGCAATATCGCTATAACGTCACAAAATCGGTGACGTTACAGCGATATTGCTAGCGATATCGCTATGTGAAACGGGGGCTTGACTTGACTAAAAGCAAACAATAAAGCTGGAGAGACAAAAAGCACAAATAGGGTCTTATCTGATAGCCAAGTGGTATAAAATATTGTAGGTACGCTCACCTGATAGGGTTGTGATAGTCACAACACCTATAGCAACATGTAAAGGCTGCAGCAGGACCACCAAGGAGATACGATGCAGTGAATGAGGAATACGGTGGTTCAAAGTCCGTCCTGCACAAGGTTTCAAAAATGTGATCACACATGGATGTGAAGCATTAATGCGGTTTGTCAACGAGTTTCAATGTTTCCAAGTGTCTTCATCTGGTCCAAGCTTTTCCTCCTTGTGTGATTGTATGATTGTAATTTTGGAACCTTGGACAGCCACACTTTGAACCACTGTATTCCTTATTGACTGACATGACTTGTGTGTGTGTGTGTGTGTATGTGTATGTGTGTGTGTATATATATATATATATATATATATATATATATATATATATACATATTTACATATACGGAAGGTGAAATAGGTATTGAACACAACACCAGTTTTTGAAATATATTTCTAAAGGTGCTATTGACATGAAATTCTCATCAGTTGTCATTAACAACCCATCCGATAGACATCAGCAAAGAAATCAAACCAAAGATGCCCATAACTGAATTTATCTGCAATAAAGTGAAATGACATAGGGAAAAAGTATTGAACACGGTTAGTAACATTTGATTACTACTTCGTACAAAAGACTTCGTTGGTGATAACAGCTTCAAGATGCCTCCTGTATGGAGAAATTAGTCGCAGGCATTGCTCAGCTGTGATTTTGGCTCATTCTTTCACACCAAAACTCTTCAAATCATAGGAAAGAGAAGTACGGCTGATTATGGCGCTCAGACCAAGACAGACACTTGTTTTGGATGGAAAAGAAACTTCTTTACTTGGTCATTATGTCCTCACAAAGCTTTTCGGCTGTGAATCCGCCTTGCATCACCTGTATCACCAACAAGTGTCTGTCTTGGTCTGAGCGCCCTAATCAGCCATACTTCTCTTTCCTTGTATTTTACACCCTTCTGGGTGAGCGGCTTGGTGCAGCACGGACCCAGCAGGCTTCCAGCCATCCTGCAAGACCTGAAAGACGGAGGACCTGTGGTGACATCATCATCACATGACGCCCTTGTGACCAGCTAACCTTGGAACCTGGAAGCCAGGATGACGAACGGTGCACGATAAGCACTGCAGGCTCTGCAAACGTGGTTATGCCAGCATCATAACCACGGTAGGTTAGTGTACTTTGTCCGTAACCTACTCTATTTGCCCAACAGGTATCACACCAGGTGCGCCCCCTCCTCTCTTCTATTTTGTTTCTACTCTTCAAATCCTGACTGTTCCATGGGCTCCATCTATGAACTCTGAGCTTTAGTTCCTTCAATAAATTTTCTATTGAATTCAGGTCAGGTGGCTGGGCCATTCTACCAGCTTTATTTTCTTTCTCTGAAACCAATTGAAAGTTTCCTTGACTGTGTGTTTGGGATCATTGTCTTGCTGAAATGTCCATCCTCATTTCATATTCATCATCCTGATAGATGGCAGCAGATTTTTATCAAGAATGTCTCTGTATATTTTTCCATTAACCCTTCCTTCACTTATATTTAATGTTTACCAGTGCCATATGTTAAAGAACAGCCCCACACCATGATGTTCCCACCTCCAAACTTCACTGTTGGTATGGTGTTTTTGCTGTGATAAGCAGTGCCTTTTGGTCTCCAAACATGGTGTGTATTATGGCATCCGAAGAGTTCAATTTTGATCTCATTGGACCAGATTATATTCTCCCCGTATTTCTTAGGCTTTTTTAAATCATGTTAAGAAGACTTTAAATGGGCTTGAACATGCTTTTTGTACAGCAATCTTGCGTGGTGAAACGTGGATACAGGCAATGGAGATTGAGTGCATTACTTATAGTTTTCTTTGAAACAATAGTACCTGCTGATTTAAGGTTATCCTTGGCTCTTGGACAAGTCATCTGATAATTCTTTTCACTCCTATGTCTGAAACCTGGACATGACCGGTTTATGGTGAAATTATGTTCTTTCCACTTTCAGATTATGGCCACCTCAGCAGTTATTGCTATAACCTTTAATAGTTGAGAAATTCTTCTGTAACCAATGCCATCATTATGTTTTGCAACAATAAGGTTGCAAAGGTCTTGAGACAGCTCACTGGTTTCACCCATCATGAGAGGTTTCTTGTGTGGCACCTTGGTATTGAGACACCTTTTTTTAGGCCAGCAGTTGAACCAGCTGATATTTTTTTCACTAAGTAGCAGGTTGCTTTCTAATTACTGATAGATTTCAGCTGGTGTCATGACTTTCCATGTCTTTTTGCACCTCTTTCTTCATGTGTTCAATACTTTTTTCCTGTGTCATTTCTCATTATTACACATAACTTAAAAGGAATCTGTTGATAGGATTTACCCTCTTAAACTGTCTATGTGGGCATGCAAGTCATAGGAACCCGAGTAAACTGATACCTTGATATCTGCGATCTGATGTCTTATTTCTGAGAAATGCTTGTTTTTCTTATATGTAAATGACCTCTTCCAGGCCGTGGGGGAGGACCTTGTCTGCAAGAAAACTCAGTCTCCTGAGCTTATTTTAAGTAAAAGGGAGAGTTACCTGTGTGATATGTAATACCGCTCTCTGCTCGCTGACATCTGGTGTCAATTTCATGTCAATAGCACCTTTAGAAACACATTTACTTAGAAAATTGGTGACATGTTCAATACCTGTTCCACCTGATTTATGTGTGTGTGTGTGTGTATATGTATGTGTGTGTGTGTGTGTGTGTGTGTGTAAATATATATATATATATATATATATATATATAGAGAGAGAGAGATATATACCTCACCATTGAAATTACAACACCAAGAAGACACGTATTCAGGGGAATTTGTAGTTATATTCCGCGCTGCCGCAAGAAAGTATTCCAGGAGATAGATGTCAAAGATTCACAGTGGTTTATTCTACGCGTTCCGGGGGTCTCATGCCCCCTTCGTCAGGAAATACCACATAGTATGTGCAGGCATCACACAAAGATATAGTTGAGACAGGACGCTGGGAATCCCAGTGTCCTGTCTCAACTATATATACGTGTGATGCCTGCACATACTAAGTGGTATTTCCTGACGAAGGGGGCATGAGACCCCCGGAACGCGTAGAATAAACCACTGTGAATCTTTGACATCTATCTCCTGGAATACTTTCTTGCGGCAGCGCGGAATATAACTACAAATTCCCCTGAATACGTGATTTCTTCTGGTCGTTGAGGACCTGTGGATCTGCAGCAGCCGCCAGACTATATGCTTTCTCTCATCCTAATCAGGTGAGCAAATTTCTTAGTGTAATCTCTCTCTGTAACACGGATAAGACCTTATTGCGCTTTTGTGTCTCCTTTTCTCTGCAATAAACACCAAGAAGACGTCATAGATTTATGGCCACCACAGAACTGTAAAATTTTAACATCTCAATATATTGATTATCAATTATGAGCGCAACATGCAGAAAAGCACTCCCTTTTACACACCTTTTCCTGCTATTAGTGAGGTTATTAATGGTTAACTTTAGCAAAAACTTTCCAAAGACATCTTGTTTTTGCAAGATTATGCGCCCGCCCATAAATCATGTCTTGTCCTGCTAAAACGCAATGAAATTGGCTTTTAAATTTGGTCTCATATGATTATTATCGCTTTCGGAAACTCAAAAAAATAATTGAAAAGATGAAAATTTATGAGAAACGAAATGGTAATTGATGCTGTGGAGTGTTTTGCAGCACAGGATAGCAATTTATTTTCTAAAGGGCTAGAATTAATGTTTGATGCACTAAATGTATAGAGTTGAGAGGTGGTTATGTTGAATAAAATAGTGCTACTTGGAAAACATGTGTTTGTTCTAGGCTAGGCAAGCTAAATATTAGTGTATGTGTGTATATATGTGTATGTGTATATAATATATAGCTCTGGAAAAAATTAAGAGACCACCACATCAAAACCCTGTCATGGGCTGCCCATTCTCCAAACCTGAAGCCCTTTGAAAACCTCTGGAATGTAATCAAGAGGATGATGGATAGTCATCAAACAAAGAAGAACTGCTGAACTTTTTGTGCCAGAAGCAGTGTGAAAGACTGGTGGCAAGCATGCCTAGACGCAAGAAAGCTGTTTTTAAAAATCATGGCTATTTCCTAAAATATTGATTTCAGAACTCTTCCTGAGTTAAAACATTAGTATTGTTGTTTCTAAATGATTATGAACTTGTTTTCTTTGCATTATTTGAGGTCTGAAAGCACTGGCGTTTTTTTTTTTAAATTTTGACCATTTTTCTTCGTCATAAAAAAATTACTAAATTTATTGCTTGGAAATTTGGAGACATGTTGTCAGACGTTTATAGACTAAAAGAACAATTTACATTATGCTCAAAAATATACCTATAAAGAAAAAAAATCAAACTGAAAATTTGAAAGTGGTCTCTTAATTTTTGCCAGAGCTATAAAGAGACCACTGCAAAATTTTCAGTTTGTCTGATTTTTCTCTGTATAGTTATATTTTTGAGTAAAATGTAAATTGCTCTTTTATTCTATAAACTACTGACAACATGTCTTCGAATTGCCAAGGACTAAATTTTATATTTATTTTCAGAAAATGAGAAATGGTCAAAATAACAAAAAATGCAGTGCTTGCAGACCTCAAATAATACTAAGAAAGCAAGTTCATAATCATTTAGAAACAACAAATCTAATTTTTTAACTCAGGAAGAGTTCAGAAATTAATATTTTGTGGAATAACCGCGATTTTTAATCACAGCTTTCATGCATCTTGGCATGCTTTCCACCAGTCTTTCACACTGCTATTGGGTGACCTTATGCCACTCCTGGTACAAAAATTTAAGCAGCTCTTCTTTGTTTCATGGTTTGTGACTATCCAGCTTCCTCTTCATTACATTCCAGAGGTTTTCAATGGGGTTCAGGTCTGGAGATTGGGCTGGCCATGACAGGGATTTGATGTGGTGGTCCTTCATTGATTGACCTAGCTGTGTGGCATGGGGCATTGTCCTGCTGGAAAAACCAGTCCTCAGAGTAGGGGAACATTGCCTGAGCAGAAGGAATCAACTGTTTTTCCAGGATAACCTTGGATGCTGGTTGATTCATACGTCCTTCGCAAAGATTAACCAGCCCAATTCCAGCCTTTCTGAAGCATCCCCAGATCATCACCGATCCTCCATCAAATTTCACAGTGGGTGCAAGGCACTGTAGCTTGTACGCCTCTCCAGGTCTCTGTCTAACCATTATAGGTGTTGGGCAAAGCTGAAAACTACACTCATCAGAGAAAATTACCTTACTCCAGTCCTCTATGGTCCAATCCTTATGGTCTTTGGCAAACTTCAGCCTGGCTCTCCTTTGCGTCTCATTGATGAAAGGCTTTTTTCTAGCTTTAGGGTATGTGCACACATTGCATTGCAGATTCTACCGCGGATCCGCAGCAGATTTGGCCCTGCGGGTCCGCAGCAGATTCTGCTGCGTTGTACAGTACCATTAAAGTTAATGTAATTTGAAAAATGCGTGCACATGCTGCGGAAAAATCAGTGCGGATGAGCTGCGGGTTCATTTCTGCAGCATGTCACTTCTTCGTGAGGATCTGCAGCGTTTCTGCACCCATTGACTTCCATTGATCTGCAGCAAAACTGCAGGTCTCAAAAAGATCTGCGGTTTTGCTGCGGATAAAACGCTGCAGATCGGGAGGGGGGGAAAGTGTGGACGGGGTGTGGGCAGTGACTGTGTGCTTGTATGGTGCGTGGGCGGTGACTGTGTCCGTGTATGTGTGTGCGAGCTATGTGTGTGCTGGGGTCTGCGGGGCTCTCTGGGAGGTTACTGGGGCTGTGCGGATCTCGGGGGGGGTCTGTGCAGGGGGTTATCGGGCCTGTGCGGGGCTTGGGGGGGGGATCTGTGCGGGGGGTTACCGGGCTGTGCCCGGGCTCGGGGGGTCTGTGCAGGGGGTTACCGGGCCTGTGCGGGGCTCGGGGTCTGTGTGGGGGGTTACCGGGCCTGTGGGGCTCAGGGGGGTCTGTGTGGGGGGTTAGTGGGGCTCAGGGGGTCTGAGCAGGGGGTTAGCGGGCCTTTGCGGGACTCGGGGGGGGGGGGGTCTGTGCGGGGAGTTACCGGGCCTGTGCGGGGCTCGGGGGGTCTGTGTTGGGGGTTACCGGGCCGTGTCCGTGGCTCGGGGGGGTGGTCTGTGTGGGGGGTTACCGGGCTGGTCCGTGGCTTGGGGGGGTCTGTGCGGGAGGTTACCGGGTCTGTGCGGGGCTCAGGGGGTCTGTGCGGGGGGCTAGCGGGGCTCATCGGGTTGTCAGGGGGTCTGCGGGGCTGTGTGTGTGTATGTACGCAGGCATCATCCGATGGGACTACAAGTCTCATCGGGCAATGCCAGCTACTCTGTCAGTGAGTGACACTTTAGCCAATGATGGGACAGTAGTAGTCCCATCATCCGGCAATTGTGTTGCATGTAAAAAAAAACCCCATACAGAATATACAACATATAGAACATACAGCATACAACATACAGAACTTACAACATACAGAACATTACAACATACAGAACACATAACATAGAGTACATACTCACCAATCACCTAATTCCCCAAAGCCATCGATCACCTGTAATAAAAATAAAATAATAAACCAACCTATACTCACCTTTCTGCCGTAGTCCAATTAATAACAAGGGTCCCATGACGATCTCCCGTGGAGAGCTACCACAACAGCTGATGCGACCACTCTCCAGTGGCTCCTGCACTGAAATGACAGGCGGGGGTAACCCTCCACTGTGTATCCCTCCGCTGCCGGGAAATAGTCCCATAACCCTAAGACAATCCCTAGCCCATGCCCTAGCCCTAACCCTATCCATAATTCTCACGCAGCATTGCTGTAAAGTGAGACTTTGAACTCAGGTAACCTCAGTGATGGACTGCAGGAGCCTGCGGTCACATCACCTGATGTCACTGTTCTATAGGGGAGATCGTCGTGGGACCCTCGTTATTAATTGGACTGGGCAAGACAGGGAGTATAGGGTTGGTTTATTTTTTTTCTTTTTATTCTAGGAGACCGAGGGCATCGCTTAGATCTGAGAGAACAATAAAAATATGAAAACCGTGTTTTGCTTTATTTAATTAAAATACTTTATTCTTATGTGTCTTTTTTAACCCTTTATTAATATAAGATTAATAATGGATCGGTGTCTTATTGACGCCTCTCCATTATTAACCGGGCTTAATGTCACCTTCCAATGGCAAGGTGACATTAACCCCTTATTACCCCATAACCCACCGCTACACGGGAGTGGGAAGAGAGGGGCTAAGTGCCGGAATTGGAGCATCTTATAGATGCTCCATTTCTGGGGCGGCTGCTGGCTGGTATTTGTAGCCGCGGGGGGGCAATATCCATGGCCCCTTCCTAGGCTATGAATATCAGCCCACAGCAGTCTGCGTAACCTTTTGGCTATAAAATATAGGGGGACCCCATGTAATTTTTTGGGGGGTCCCCCCTTTTTAATAGCCAGTAAAGGCTATGCAGACAGGTACGGGCTGATATTCATAGCCTGGGAAGGGTATTACCCTCTTCCCAGGCTACAAATATTGGCCCCGGGCTGTCGGCTTTCCCCCCTAGCGCAGAAAATTGTGCGGGAGCCCACGCCATTTGTTTTCCATTTTTAAATATATATGGCGATATATCTATAGATATATCTATGGATATGTCTATACATATATGTATGAAAAGATCTATGGAAATATCTATAGATAAATCTATGGAAATATCTAAGGAAATATCTATAGATAGTTAGATCCATATATCTATCTATCCCATATCTATCTATCTAGCTATCTATTATCATCTGTCTATCTGTGTGTGTAATGGAGTATGGGTTGGACAAATGTAAAAGAGGAGGTTGGACAGAAATGACATCACAAATCTTTTTTTTTTTCTTGTTAAATAACATATCTTTATTTAGCTTACTAAAACGCATACAAATCCGCAGTCAAAATCGCACTGAAAAACCGCATCAAATCCACTGCAAAAACGCATCAAAACCAGGGCAAAAACGCATTAAAAACGCACCTGCGTTTTCTGCCAAGAGCTGGGGTTTTTGTGCGGAAAACTCCGCGGGAGAATCCGCAACAAGTGCACATACCCTTACATGACTTGAACCCTGCCTCTAGGAGCCTGTTACAACCTGTTCTTGCCGTGCACTTCACCCCAGCTGCCATTAGCCATTCCTTTTGTAGGTCACTTGATGTTATCCTGCGGTTGCTGAGTGACATTTGAATAAGATGATGGTCATCCCGGTCAGTGGAGAGTCGTTTTCGCCCTTTGCCGCTCTGTAGTTTTGTTGTCACCAATGACTGTTGCTTGACCTTGTTGTAATGGACTGCTGTCTTAGAAATTTTAAGGATGAATGCAACATGACAGTCACGGTATCCCCCTGCTAGTGAAGCCAGAATTGAGCCCTTCTTTTCCTCACTCAAGACTTTTCTTTTCAGCTCCTTTGACATGGTTAAAAGTTATTTTTTCATTCCTATTACTTTTGGGATATTACTAGCCCTTGTTTTGCCATCCAGCTTGTCCTATTGCAAGAGGATTGTGAACACCACAGCAGGATTTTTTATACTTTCCTTTGTTAAATAAGATTTGGTTCAGGTGATCACCTAATCAGAAGCACTTTAAGTAGATTGAGTTGTACTCTGGTTGTAATTCAACCGAGACTGGAATGGAATGGCTGTCAGACATGTAGAGAAGCAGATTTTTATAAAACTGTGCAGTGGTCTCTTAATTTTTACCAGCGCTGTATAGATCTACCCTGTTTCCCTGAAAATAAGACACCGTCTTATATCAATTTTTGCTCCGAAAGTTGCACCATGTCTTATTTTCGGGGGGGTGTCTTATTTTCATGAGAAACATTCCAGCGCGCTCTACCCTTACATAAGGAACGTTCTGTAGCGTAAAACCAGTAGTCAGACATATAGACCGTTCAGCAGAAAAGTAGACGACAAATCAAATTAACACACTACGGTACGGTACTGTAATTGCCTGACTCTCACACAGGGCCACAAAACATAAGGGCTCTAAAATGGCTCCCACACACTTTCTGGACACTGTACCCCTACTGTAACAATCACCCACAGCAGTTCCTTTACCGTAGCAGCCCCATCATCATTTTGCAGCCCCAAATATTCCCATCATCCCATTGCAGCCCTCATCATCCCTTTACAGTCCCCAATACAGCACCCCCATCATTCCATTACAGCCCCCATCATTCTACAGTACAGTATTGCAGCCTCCCATCATCCCACATCATCCCACTGCAGCCTCCCATCATCCCGGTATCCCACTGCAGCCTCCCATTATCACAGTATCCCACTGCAGCCTCCCATGTGTGTACCGTACACACACACCCTTATACAGACACAAACACACCCATACACACACACACACTTTCACTTTCTTACTGGTTTCCTCCGCGGTGCTGCTTTCAGTGCTTTGGTGGTGCAAGAGCCCTGGGCCAATCAGAGCGCAGGAGCCCAGGGCCAATGACAGCCCAGGAACAATCAGAGGCTATGGATGACGTCAGCTGGCCCATGGTTCCTGCGCTGTGATTGGCGCAGGGCTCATGGGCGGAGATCGGCACACAGCTCCGAGGCTGTGATTAACTCCTGCGAACAGCGCGTCTGCAGTGGCGGGCACCGGACAGCGGGAGTGAGACACAACTGCATGCCCCATGCACAGAACAAGTTATGCCTTATTTTCAGGGGGGTGCCTTATATTAACAGGCACAGTGCTCCCCCTAGCATGCCTTACTTTCGGGGGCGCCCTATTTTCAGGGAAACGGTATATTTGTATATATTATATAAGCATAAATCAGCAGTGTCCAGAGACTGAGGACTTTGGGAATGATGGCAAGTATGCATCAAATTCCCGTGCAGTATTATTAATGTAGTAATATTGCAGTTCAGAAATCATGCATAGTATATCAATATTGATAATAATCCAAGCAAACTTGTAACAATTTTATTAATCTATCTTCGTCTACAAATCTCTGATTAATTTAACCTCTATAAGGGTCATAGCTTCACTTTTTTGTGTCTTTGCTCTAAATTCCTTCTAGGAACTTGTCCCTATCTGTTTTTTTTGTACCTGCATTGTACCATACAGAGTTTTATCTCTGTATGTGCTGCGCAAATGACTTACTAGTAGTCATGAATGTTGAGCTTCTCCAATAAATAATATTGGTGCCCATACTATAAATGCACCAACATCTTAGGTTAGGATACATAATGTCAGAGCCAACCTTGGTGGCTTCTTGTGCATATGCTAATGAAGCATCTGTGAGCTGCCCATGTGTCAGTCTCCGCTAGAGCTGGCTTGAGATTATTTATCCTGGCCTACTGGACACCAATCAGCCTAGAGTGGCAGTGTTTTCATCCCAATGGCTCCATTTGATTATAAGATAGTGATTTGCTTACAATACGTGCAGGGATAAACTTATTTTATTTCTAATAGAAAAATAGGTGTATTTTAGAAATACTACAGTATAAGCCTTTGGTAGGAGAATAGAGTATAGGGACCAACGAAGTTCCCTTAAATTTCTTTCACCTAACTAGAGGTAAATTTTAGTATTCTGTCTATCTGGAATATTGAGTTCTGCATTAGGGCCCCTATCAAAGAATATTATGACATTTTACATTACATTTTAGATCTTTAGATGTTATCAGTATAGGTAAAAAAAAATGTATATTTTATACTCACTAACAGTCAATTCTCTTGATTTCTGTTTATCTTTACAAATACTGATTCTCTTTTGGATAAAAGTGCAAGCCAAATGTAAGTTTTTGTCCTTTGAATTGACTTATGCAGCATGTTGAAGAAGTAGTTTGTTTTGCTGCTTTTTCTTTGTGTTTACACTGGACTTGTGATTGCTGTGGTTATTCAGTTATTCACCGTATATGTTAAGCCTTTTTTTTTTGCCCTATTGTTTTCCTTGTGCATTGATTTTTTTTTTTGCAAAATATTACTATTCTTGAAAATTTGTTCTTTCTCTTCAAATGAAGCTCATTCACACTCTAATGGCCCATGTTAACAGTCTGAGAGGCTACAGGCTAACATTCATAATATTCTCCTGAACGTGTGCCATTTCTAATTCCTTGTAGCCTTGAAACTATTATCTGAATATTGAGTACCTCCATTTACTTGTCAATTCTTATTTTTATTAACATTTTCAAAGGTTGAGATTCACTTGAAGAAAATTTGCTTTTTTTGTCATTATTTTAGGCACTATTATTGTTTATTTGTATGCTATATTAATAAGGCTATATTGTTATTATTATTAATATGCAATTTTACATTACAGTGCCTCAGCCTCCAACCATTACTCAGCAGTCACCAAAAAACTATATTGTGGATCCAAGAGAGAACATTGTGATTCAGTGTGAGGCAAAAGGAAAGCCTCCACCAAGGTATGTTGTCTTTGTATGGTCCATGATGGTGTTAGAAGAAGTCAATAGCTCCTGGAGTCTGTAGATCTGCTATATATTAGTCATTCAGCCTTGTGCATTCTTTCAGCAAGGTAAATGTGAAATTGAATGTCCAGCATTAGTCCGAGCTTCACATTGCGTTATTCCATCAGAACACATCACATCACCCTAGTGGGAATAGGAGTAGACATGAGGCCTTCGGACATGACTATGTTCACTGAGATGATCGTTCACAGAAGATGAAAGTCATTGAGCTAACAAGAACGAGGAAGACCAGGATGTCGTTTTAACGTATATTATTTACTTGCATCTCTTATCTAGCTTAGTTTTGGCAAGTATTCAGGCTATGAATGTTATAAATAGGCTAGGAAAGTTGGATTTATGGGTTATTCAGAAAAAAAAACTTGTTCAACTTCAACATCTGAATTATTAAGATAAATCATATGAGAACTCATTGCACTTTATGGCCATCTTGGTATAACAGAAGTTCACAGTTAACTAATGTAAACCCCTTCAGTGCGCCCTCTTTATGTTTTTTCAATACATTTTTCTTATTAATTTCAATACAGAAAATCTGAGCCAATAAAATATGTGCAGCGTTATGTACATGTTTGGCAGTTGAACAGTTATTCAACGTCTTTGTACATCTATATACTGAATGGGTTTGAAGATTATGATTGGGATACCCCTTTTAATGATTAAATAAAAACGGTCAATCTTTTCAGTGATTTTTTTGGGGGATATTACTATATCTGTGCTATACACTCCCTGACAGAAGTTATGTCGCTTATCCATGTTATGCAAATAAAAGCTTATAACCTGACGTTAAATTCATCCATTGGTTGTATTAATTATTCTTTTGAAAGCTAAAACACTCCGAAATGTGGTTTAGGTTAAGAAAATAAATTGCCATCAATGCAGAAATATTGATCATTTAATGGACACAGAATGGTCAGATTTTGGCAAGACAAAACTTTTGTTGCCTGGTCATATAATGCACCCAATCCTAGTTTACATCCTCACCTGTGCTCAGTAAATGATCGGTTAATTAGTGGGTGTGCATAAAAAGAAACCCAGCACCCCAGACCTTCACTTGAGCTGCATCTTGACCTCTGACAACATGCCAAAAATCTACCCTGCGACCAAAGCCTGGATTATCAAGAGGCTGAAGACCAGATCCACTGCAGAGGTGGCTGGCACCTTTAATGTGTCTCAGCATCAAGTAAAAAGAATTAAAAAAAGATTCTAAGAGACTGGAGATGTGTTTGACAAGCCCAGGTCCGGCAGACCCCGCAAGACAACTGCTCAGGAGGAACGTTTGTTGGTTAGAAAATCCAAAGCAAGCCCCTCTTCCACTGCAGCAGAGCTCCAACATGCAACATATATTTGTATTTTAATTTAATTATTTGTTTGAATATCACATTACTTTCTGTGGCTGACAAAACTTTTGTCTTGCCAAAATCTGACCATTCTGTGTCCATTAAATGATCAATATTTCTGCATTGATGCCAATTTATTTTCTTAACCTAAACCACATTTCGGAGGGTTTCAGCTTTCAAAAGAGTAATTTATACAACCAATGGATGAATTTAACGTCAGGTTATAAGCTTTTATTTACATAACATGGATAAGTGACACAACTTCTGTCAGGAAGTGTACATATAGATAATATGGAATAATATCTGTGGCATAGGTACTGAAGATGGTGCTTACACATGGCGCATACCTAGTGCAGCTTTACAAGTATATTCCATTGTTAGAACAGTTAGAATAATCTAACTTTATTTTTCATTGAAAACATGTTGATAGCATTAACACTGTGCCCTGCAGCTTCACCTGGACTCGCAATGGCACACATTTTGACACGGAAAAAGATGCACTGGTGATAATGAAACCCAACTCAGGAACTATTGAAATTAACATCATGAATGGTGGAAAGGCAGAAGCTTACGAAGGGGAGTACCAGTGTACAGCTAAAAATGACCGCGGTACTGCTGTATCAAACGTTATCATTGTCCGTCAGTCGAGTAAGTTACTCATGTAATCCATCATCTCGTGCGACAATGTACTTTATGTTAATTCATCTTTTAATTGACCACCTCAATTTATTGTTACACATTTTTACACATTTATTGCTTCTTACTTTTTATATGATGCTGTTTTTGCTTTTTGTCATTATCACTTTTTTCCTGGTTAATATGTGTATATATTTACAGGGATTGACCAGCCAATTACAATTTATTTAAAAGGCATCATACATGAATAAGAAAAGAATCTATACTGTATGTAACGAGTGATGGAAGTATCCTGCGCTGCTGGATAAATGACAACCCACGATGGAGAAAGAAATGTTGGTTTAATGTCAACGCATTTCAGAGTTATCAGACTCCTTCAGATCGACCAAACCATTTGTGGTTGTCCTAAAGAAGGAGTCGGAGTGACTCTGATACGCATTGACATTAAACCAGAATTTAATTCTCCATCGTGGATTTTCATTTATCCAGCAACACAGCTACTGAAAGCTATGCATTTTTACTTGGTGTGTCTTACACAACCCTATAAGATGAGCATTATTACCTGTTGAACCTATTTTACTATTTGAATAAGACCCTATTGAGCTTTTGCCTCTTGTATCTAAGAATCAATGCTCAGCCTCTTCGATCCTCTGCTGCTTCCGTCTCTGCGCTTATCCAGTTTCTGCTCTTCTCCTCTTCCTGGTCTCATCTAACCATACCAGAAATGCCCTCTGTCAAGCACCAGCCTGTTGGGCTCAACAGACATTCCCTGCTATTCTTGGTGTGTTGCGATAGGACCAGGTAACAGAGGTCAGCAGGAACCTGGTAAAAGTCTGATCTACAGGTGTTGGGGGTTGGTAAGGAAAAGTATTGCTTTTATCATCTGGCCAACCTCTATGTCACAATTCATAGTCATTTTTGCTGATTCTTTTCTTTATTTTAGCTCTGTATTTAATTTCTGCTTAATTATCTTGCTTTTCTTTTCTTTGATTAAAGACATCTTTAAATTCCTCAAAGCCATCTTATTAGAAGGTAACGGCAAACCACAGCCCTGGTTATGTACTGCATGGAAGTACAAACTTATCCTCAAATTTTCCTGTTTGTTGGACCCTAAAATAATACAATCTCATTGCTGAGATTGTAGAACACAATGCCACCAGAATGTAAACCTGGGTAATGCGTCATAATAGACAAGGAAAATATGCTGCACTGCCCACGGATCCACACCGTACGCTGATTGATGTGCTGGGTTTGATTCCAACACAATTATTTTGCCAAAATTGGAATCAAATTCTGAAGACTTTCTTTTTTTTTTCTCTTTTCAATAACTGTCAGATCACTGTCATGACTTTGCATCATTGATATAATTTTTTGAATATTTTGGAGAAAACCTTACCATTATTGGTGCAGTAGATGTTAGTTTATGGAAATGCCCGGTGTATACAGTGCTCTTGTACGTTACCCAGTGTTTATCTCTGACAACTATAATACCTTTTCACCCACTGCACAAATTCCCTGTGTGTCATAAATGCAAATCCTTTTTATTCTCCTTTATTTAAGCCATTTACTGTTCCACCCAAATGTTCTGTTATTGACCAAAGTTCTTGATCATTAATGTTGCCATTTCCAGAATTACAGCTACTCTGAACATATGAGTCTCATGTCTGGCCTACAAGTAACTTGGAGAGTTAAATTAAACATTGCCAACTGTGCGGCAATTTGTTGTGCCATTATTTGGTGGTATATGGGCACGGGGAAGAGCTTCTTCTGTTATTGGTTATAGTCCGTCATAGATAGCTTTCTCAGCATGGCCTATGTGATGCTTACCCAGGATGTTAGCAAGTTCAAAATGCTTATATTGTATTCTCCACACAACCGAGAGAAAGATTTAAATGGGAAATCACAGTTTGAGGACTTTCCTCACAGCGAGACATGAACTTGTTGTACAATAATAGAGTGCACAACAGTCCGAATTATTCCAAAGTGCACATTACAGAAGTCTTTCCTATATCACTCTACATAAAGTGAGGGATGTGGGAAATATTCTTTTCACCTTCATCTTAGGTCCCCTTTGTATAGGCACATGTTAGGATAAGAGATGAAGAAACAGTCAAAGGCAAACCAGATGTCACAAATTGACTGGCCCTGTGTGACACGACCCAGCAATCGGTCGGTCACGAAACAGAAAAACAAACAAGGGAACACCGGGTACACAATTACAATGGTGGGCCCTGCGATAGGGAATGGGGAAATAGACACCTCCTGCACTCTCCTAAGGCTGTGCCCTGGTCTATCCTGACGTCCCTATATGGCTTCTTTAAAACCATCGCCGAGCAGGATACCTTAGCCTTCACTTGCCCTGCACCTATCCCTCAATAGGGAATTGGTAAGTGTGGACACTGGTCCCACCGCTGCACTAATATAATACCAAGGGAAGATATACAAACGATATACAAACGAGGTAAGACAAACACTTAGCTTTGTCTGCTGTAATGCACCGAACAGCAGAGTTAGACACCAGATCGCAGCATTCAGCTGAAGCACTACTGCACTCAGCCAGCTTCTGACTCCAGCTTGGTTGGTCTCCAAAGAGAAAGTGTATCACCAACAGTTAGCTGAAGCATCAGGTGACCTTTTAAAGGAAGATGGGAGTGGTCACCAACTGCATCAGCAAATTGACCAGCCATGTAATTATACCAGTGGCCACTGGGGGTAAAAACTGATGTTAACCCCCGATGGCCTGAAAGGAAAAAAATTTATATATGAGAATCCTAGATCTGACACAGATTCAAAAATGGATCGTGACACCAGATCACCAATTGCAGAGACATACTTTGACCATGGCTTGGGCAGAGCTTCCTTCCATGGGTATGTGCATAACAGCACCTTTTAGATGCTTGTGTATCCATAGAGTTTTTCCTGAAGCGTCTTTTTTGACATGTTCTCCCTCATTTTTGCAACATCTGTCACTGGCGTTTTTTTCCTTTAATTTAAATAACAAGCGGCTTGTAAGTGGATGCCGCCCAAAGAATGAGCATGGTACTTCTTTTAACTGCATCTTGTCTTTCAAAGCCTGAAGTGGCTAAAAGAATTGACAAAAGACCCTACACAGTAGCAGAAGAGATCAGTGAGGAGAGGAGGATGTGTTCTGTTTTCACCTGTAGGACACCTCCTTCTTATGATTGGTCATCCTCATGCAGGAGAATAAATACATGTCCCAGGACAGAAATCACTGGTAGCGCCCAATTGAACGTAACATAAATTATAACCTAAACTTTACAAGCTAATATCTCCACAATGGAGAGGACTAATTATAGAATAAAATATGTTAAATTCATCTCTGCAGATGCTATCCCATGATATGGCTGGTTTAACATGCTTAAACTGGTGAAAGGTACTCTTTAACGACCACAGTTTTTGAATTTCTGTTTTTGCTCCCCTTCCCAGAGTCATAACTTTTGTATTTTTAGGTCAATATGGCCATGTGAGGGCTTGTTTTTTGCGGGACAAGTTGTACTTTTGTACATCGCCATTGGTTTTAAAATATCTTGTACTGGAAAACAGGGAATACAAATCCAAATGTGGTGAAATTGCAAACAAAGTGCAATTCCGCATTTTTTCTTACCATCTTCACTAAATGCTAAAACTGACCTGCTATTATGATTCTCCAGGTCATTCCGAGTTTACAGACACCCAACATGTCTAGGCTCTTTTTTATATAAGTGGTGAAAAAAAATCCCCAAATTTGTTTAGAAAAAAAGGCATAATTTTTCAAGACCTGTAGTGTCTCCACTTTTTGTGATATGAGGCTGGGTGAGATCTTATTTGTTGTGCTCCGAGCTGTCGTTTTTATTGATAAAATTTTGGTGTAGAGACGATCTTTTGATTGTACGTTATTGCATTTTATTTCAATGTAGCGGCAACCAAAAAAAAGTAAATTCTGGCGGTTTTATTTTTTTTCTCGTTATGTCATTTAGCGTTTTTTTTTCGTTGCATTAATTAGGTGAATTCTTTTTTTGTATTAATAGATCGGGCAATTCTGAATGTGGTGATAGCAAATATGTGTATTTTATTGTTTTATTTTGAATGGGGCGAAAGGAGGGTGGTCTGAACATATATATATATATATATATATATATATATATATATATATATATATATATATATATATATTTTTTTTTTTTTTTTTTTTTTAATATTTTTAAAACTTTTTTTTTACTTTTTACATGCTTCAATAGTCTCCATGGGAGACTAGAAGTTGCAATACTTTGATTGCCTCTGCTACACAGACGATGATCAGATCGCCTGTGTGAAGCAGAAATGCTCACTTGCTATGAGCTAACTAGTTTATGGTAATCGATTGGCCGGGATTAGTGGCGCTTCCTGTAAGAGCAAGATAAATGCAGCTGTCAGAGATTGACAGTGGAATTTAACTAGTTAACAGCCGCGGGTGGATCGCGATTCCACTTGCGGCTGTTGCGAGCACATGTCATCTGTATGGATCAGCTGTCATGTGCCCGGAAAGGTACAGGCTCAGTGCCGGAGCCCTCTACAAACAGGGGAGTCTGACATGGGTGTACTATTACACCAGATGTCAGAAAGGGGTTAAAGACATCCAGTGCACATACCACAGAGCTTTTCTAAGAAAATTTGGAGCAGAAACTGAGCAGACACTCTCCAAATCCTCCTTCATTAAAACTTCTCAACAACTTGTAGGTTGTGTTCAGTTTTTGCTTCAAAAACTCTGCAGCACATATGTTTGAAATAGCTCCAGTCGTATTCATTAGCCTCCCGTTACCCACTGTAGATGTACATCCTCCAAGTACAATAACACTGTGGGACAGTTGTTATGTTGATGGCTGATATGTTTGTAACCGTTTGTTATGTCATATGATAATGGATCTATGGGTAAAGGATGCTACAAGCATCCATTTTTCTAATGGCATCTGGTAAACATAAACATTCTTTTGCTTGATACTATGACAAAGAATAGTATTTTCTATACTATACTGTACCATACCATTTTTCATAGTAACATACACCGGGCTGACAGACGTAAAGGGGAAACTCTGGGACATTTTGACAAAAGAATCATATTGACATGTCACAAGCTTTCCTAGTTCTATAGTCATGAAAAACTAAGTACATGCTGTTTGAATTCTATGGTTTTACACATCAGGACATAATAAAAGACTCCTGTTCTTGCTAAGGTCTTAAAACGTAATAAATCCAACAACACATAATTATTTACACCGTGTCATAATTTAGTTAACAAAAAGTTAGGCCAAAATACCAAACCAATGTGTGTATACCTTTACTTCATCTATATAAAAAGAGTATGTAGCAACCATGTACTACTAATCCAATGCCCTTGATTAATTGCTCACCAAGTGTGACCACTAGAGATTACTAGATCTGTCAAAAACCAATGTTGCCATATTGCACAGATTTTACAGGGAAATTCAATTTGCAGCAAAGTTATTTACCACAAATTGAATGTTCGTTATTTTGGTATGGGCTCCCTTGTTTAAAAAATTAATACTCCCCTCACCGCTCACCTGCCCCCCTGTCCAGTCCTTGGTGCCTCTTTTACCATTCCCCAGTGATGCGCATTCTCTTAAGCAGATGGCCAATGAGCATGCATGTGATAGTCGAAGTAGTAAAGAAGGGTTGCTTTTTTAACAGTTTGCCTGGTCCACTGTGGCTGATCAAAATAGCTGCCACAGCTGGTCACCATTTAACCTCAATTTCCATGTAACAAATTGTAAAAGAAATATGAATTATGGAGAATACGACTGTTTGTAAAATGCAAGTAGAATTCATTTGCACTCAAATAAGTATGCTCATGTCTAATGACCGCTTTTATATAAGCAGAATATCTAGCAGATTACTGGTCTGGAGCATTCAGGCATTTGTTAACACACTGCCAGGGAAGAAAAACGTCAGCAATGGCCTCAGACAAACAATTATTGCTGCCCATCAGTCTGGGAAGAGTTACAAGGCCATTTCCAAACATTTTGGAATCCATCATTCTACAGTGAGAAAGATTATTCACATGTAGAAAACATTCAAGGCAGTTGATCATCTTACAATGAGTGGACATCCCAACAAATTTTTCCCAAGATCGGGCCATTCAATGCTCAGAGAAATTGCAAAATTCTCAATAGCTTCTGCTAAAAATGTTCAAGTTTGTGATAGTACAATTACAAAAAGACTGAATATGTATCCCTTGATTGGAAGGTTTGCCAGGACAAAGCCGTTTCTTTCTAAAAAAGTTGCATGAATAATGTTTTAAAACAGCATCTTAACAAACAGCAAGACTCCAAGAGCAATGTCCATTGGACAGATAAAGCCAAAGTGGAGATGTTTGGCAATAATGCTCCGTGTCATGTTTGGTGAAAGCCAAACCCAGCATATCAGCACAAGCATTATCATACCAGCTCATACCCGTGCGGTGATGGAGAGGTTATGATTTGGGGTTGTGTTGCAGCTAAAGACCTAAGCACCTTGCTGTCATTGAGCTGACTTCTTTGTATAACAAACTCTTCTAGAGTAAAATGTGAGGTCATCTATCCAAAAGCTAAATCTTGAGCAAAACATGACAATGGTACCCAGCACATCAGGAAATCTACATCACAATGACTGAAAATAAAATCAATATGTTGCAATGGTCTAGCCAAAGTCCACACCTCAACGCAATTGAAATGCTGTGCCGCGGACCTTAAGAGCCTTGTGCAATAACCTATGCCCACAAAACTCAATGAAATTGGGCAACATTGTGAAGAAGAGTCAGCCAGAATTCCTCCAGATTGATGTGAGAGACTGATAAGCGTTTTAGTTAAATAGATAATGACACGGTGTAATTTGTGATATGGTGTTGTTGTTCATCTGAGATTGTATTACATGATTTTAAGACCTTGTAAGGACCAGATGTTTTTATATCCTGATATCTAAATCCATAAAGTTTGAAGAAGGTGTACTTAGTTTTTCTTCACTAGTTATATGCAACAACCAATCCCATATATAGTATACCGGTATATAGGAAAAAAGAAGAGATCCCAACAATGAAGATAAAAAACAGTATTTTATTAATCACCATTAAAATTACATATAAAAACTGAAGTACGTGGCGAAACACACGTCGGGGTGAGGGGATGCCACGAGCACTACTATTACAAGGTAATGGTTTGCCATGATAATTCATCGATTGCATATTTGGACAGGGTATATACACTGTGTATCATATGGTGACATTGATTTCACTTATTCTATTTATCCTTTATGTGTTCCCTAATCACCTTGCTTAGGGACATCGTATTCTTACTTTGGCAATCTGTGTTATACCTTACCACTTTGTGCAACCTGGAGTTTTTTTTTATTGTTTCTGGAGAGTTTTTTTACTGGTTACTATTACACCTATGCCGATATATCTTTAGTTATATTAATTGATACGTCATTATATAATTTTTGGATTATACGTATATTCAGGTCTCTTTCTATTTATTTCAACATTTTTTGAGTACTTTATTGTAGTTCAGTTTATATTCCCCCTTGAACATATTTTTCTTGTGGTGTTCTCTGGCGTCCCCTAACGGCATTTTGCTTTTTTATATGAAAGGTAAGTTTAATGGTGATTAATAAAATATTGTTTTTAACTTCATTGTTGAGATCTCTTCTTTTTCTTATATATACTATATATGGGATTGGTTGTTGCATTATTGTGAAGTGCCCCGGGTACAATTGGAAATATGTTGATCTGATTTCACTAGTTATATATTGATATTAACTCCGCACCTTTATTCATGACTTTGTAACCATTACTGACAATATAGTAGACCCATACCTAAAGTATGCTACAGGAAGATCATTTATACCACCATTTCTCAAAGCTGAACCACCTGATGATGTAGCTATATGTGTGCAGTCACTTTATTTTCAGACTTTTCACTGGATAGTGAAATGATCTTGCAAAAGTGACAACTTTGGGGTAGAGAAATATACAGTATATGATACTTGTATTATTTTGGGTAACTTAAACAATAAAGGTCTGTAGGTTTCTTTAGTTAGTATTTGTATTTAAGATATAATGGAATATTACAAAACAATTCACTAAGTTTCTTTTTCACAGGATCACCACTGTGGACTAAGGAGAAAATAGAACCTATTGTTATTCAACAGGGTATGCCTTTGGTTTTGCCATGCAAACCTCCAAGGGGACTACCTCCACCTATCATTTTTTGGATGGATAACTGTAAGTAATCTTATTGCTTATAGATTTAAATGTGTTTACTGTGTTTCAAAATAGCCATACTACCCTTAGTAAAAATGTTGGTGTCTGTAATCCACTACTATAAACATTGTTAATCTTAAAAAAAAATGTTCCTTGTATAAGTACCAGGTACTACTTGGTTTCAAGTAATGCATTTGGTTTGGTCAGCATGATCAATAATGCAGGGAAATCTGGACAAATAGCGCTTCATAAAAAAGGGAAGAAAAATTGAGGCGTGCCGAGTTAGAATTCGTCAAGAGCAATTATCAAAAAGATGCTCCGTCACCTGAGCGAGTTGTGCAAGCAATAAGCACAACTTTCTATTGCACTTTTCCGTTCTTAGACCAGTGAGATAGGAATCAACAAATGTAGAATTTTAAAAGAAGTATTCTCCCAAGGCAATGGAAAGCATCTGAAATAGTGAATGCTTAGGGTCAAAATATGTTGCGTTGCTATATAATTAAAATACCTATCTTTATTACCACTATTTCGAGTGTTCTCCACTGGTTTGGGGGACTACAAAAAGCACTCTCAAGAAATTGCATTTTTCTTAAAAAATCTGCACATGATAAACATAATATACAATTTTACTGCAATTCAAAACTCATACTGTGTATGCAAAGGCAAAACCAAACGTAAGACTTGATTGGTTTTCTTTTATTGTCATTAGTTCTCGTTGTACTTTTTCCTTTTTACTGATTTTCCTATGTTATAAAATGTAACATTAAGAAAGTGGGCATAGCGCAGTAATTCACAATATTCTTTTTATCAGTTTTTCAGCGGTTGCCTCAAAACGGTAGAGTTTCCCAAGGTCTCAATGGTGACCTCTACTTCTCCAATGTTCAGCCAGAGGACACACGAGATTTTTACATCTGTTATGCCAGGTTTAACCTTACTCAGACTATCCATCAGAAGCAGCCCATTTCTTTGAAAGTTCTAACAAGTAAGAATATTCTCTATGTTGTATTTTCCTTCACTTTTAAGGTATGTCCAGGGCTAGGTTTATCAATTTCAGGTGTAAAAAATGGTGTGATAAATTGTATTGAAATATTTTATTAAGACTAGTTGCATGGATCTGTTGTTCTCTGTATTTCTCACGGATGCCCATTACCCTCTTCTGGTGACTTTCTGCAATATTCATTTCATCACCACAGATCTGCCATACACTGGCAGGCTGTGAAGGGTTCCTTTTGACAGTGCACAGGCAAGTAAACACACTCCAGATTTAGTAGTCCCAAAATCTACTTTTTGGAATTTCAGTACATTCTAAAGCTGTACCTAGATTACTGAGAACACTTACCAAAGTACCCCTAGGTTTCCAAAGACAATAGAACCTCAAAGAGAACCTGTCACTATGTTTTGGGCCACTAAGCAGCAGTAAATAGATGAAGACTGAGGGTTGAGTATTGCAGTCATGCCCAGGTCAAGAACAGCCATTTTGACATTAAGGATTAAAAGAGTTAATGAATTACCAAAGATGATTTTTGGACTCTCCTCCACTAGCATTGATCACATACATTTTTTTGCTAATGAAGCCAAGTACAGTACCCTTTCTTCACTCCGTAGAAACCCCCAGTTTTGATACACCATCCTGCCATGTGGCCTAGAACCCAGTGAACGGTTCTATTTGAGTCATAATATTTCTTTAGCAGCTTAAAGATACAACATTTTTATAAATGCAAAAGAAAATAGTAGGGACATTAAGTATCAATGAAGTCCATTTTGTTTATCGTTTTTTTCCTGAAATTAATTGAAAATTATTATTTTAAAGCTAAAATAATATTTTATATAAGGAAGTTTCTGATTCCTTCAAAGTATTTGTACTTTTTCATACACTGTGTTGCTGAGAAACATTTGTGCTGTTTTATTTTTTAGTGGATGCTATGAATGAGAGTTTAGCTGCTAATTTAACTGAAACTGATTTTTATGGTGGTGAGTTTTGGTTAAAAAGAAAAGATCTTATTTTGTATCTCCTTTAATATTATAATGAACCCCCACCTTAACCATCTATATAAATTCTTCTTTCTGCCTTGTCCATGTCTCTATTCCCCTTTTTACTATATTACTTTGTATTTCTGTCATCTAGAATTATTTAGAGTAATACCAGTGATGAAAGAGGATACAGAGTACGCATTTTGTGCTTCTGGAAAGTAGTAGATGATTCTCCAATTCATATAGTTGTACTTCTAAATGCGCCTATAGCTGAACTCCTCAGGCTGTAATCAACATAATGGAGCGAAAAATACACATTTAAAAATAAAACGGCAATCTTTTCATGACATTTGAATTGGTTTTAAATATAGCAAATTTCCCAGGAAGATTATTCACCGAACGTAAAGTACAAAATGTTGTAAAAGTAGCTGTTAGGGATTACGACACCAGTTATTATATTGTATTTTTTGCTAAAAATAAGGCGTGCCACAGTTCATTGACTATGACACACACTATTTTAACAGACTTCATAGCAGTGATCCTGCAATCAGACAAAAATACGTGTTTTCATAGGCGTACAGTCATGGCCTTGAGATTAACTTGGATTTTGGTTTCCTGTAGTGTTTTTAGATCTTTTACGCAGAATTTTTTCATACTTTTATTGACAAATTCACCGAGAAGTTTATGTAAAGGCTCTATTTCTAATGTTAACCCTTATTTCAAGAATTCTTCAATTTGCCCTGGCATGGTGGAAATCAGCTTCTGGGCCAACCTCGACTGATAACTCATTCTAATCAGTGCTTGGAGTTCATCACAATTTCTGTGGTTTCGTTTTTCCACCTGCATTTAAAGATTGACCACAGGTTCTCAATGAGATTGAGATCTATGTAGTTTCTTGATCACAGACCTAAAATTTAAATGTTTTGTTCATTTAGTTTAGTTATCACTTTTGCCTTGTGACATGATGCCCCATCATGCAGGAAAAAGCATTGTTTATCTTCAAATTGCTCCTGGATAATTGGAAGAAGTTGCACTTGGACGATGTTTAGATACCATTCTTTATTCATGACAGTGTACTTAGGCAAAATTATGAGTGAGACAATTGCCTTGGTGCACCCACAATGAGGTGAAAGCTTTTGGGGGATGGTCTGGTGTCAAGAAGAGCAACAAAGAGATTACTTCTCTTTAAGAAAAACCATCAAAGCAGATTAACATTCTGCAGAAGGAAAAAGGATTGGATTGCAGAGGACTGGGGTAAAGTTCCTTTCACTGATGAATCCTGTTAGGGAAATCTGGAATAATGATTGTCTGGAGAAAAAAATGTGAGGGCTACCATGAGTCCTGTGCAGTGCTAACAGAAATTAACCTGAGACCATTCATATGTAGGGTTTGCTTTTCAACCAAGGAAGTGTGTTCACTCACAATTTTGCCTGAGAACAGAATATGGGATGGTGTCTAAACATCCTCCAAGAGCAAAATATTCCAATGATTCAGAAACAATTTGGTGAAGAACAATGTTTTTTCAAGCATGATAGATTACTATATCAAAAGGCAAAAGTGATAACTGACTCAGTGAAAAAAACATTTAAATTTTGAGTCCATTGGTAAGAAACTCCATAGATCTGAATCCTATTGAGAACCTGTGGTCAGTCCACAAAAAGATGGTGGACAAACAAAAACACAGAAATTGTGATAAACTCCAAGCACTGATTAGGATATCAGTTAAGATTTAGCCCATAAGCTAATATCAGGCATATCAGGGCAAATTGTAGAAGTCTTGAAAAGTAAGGGTCAACACTGTAAATGTTGAGTCTTTGCATAAATTTGATGTATTTGTCAGTAAAAGTGTAAACATTTCTGAAATGCTTATAGTTGTACTTCAGGAACCATAGAAACATCTAACTAAAAGATGTAGAAACAACGAAGGAGCAAAGTTTGTGAAAAACCAAAATTTTGTGTCAGTCTCAAAACTTTTGCCCATACTGCACATAGAATAGAGAATGTTCACAGAGAAAGAAAAAAATCGGTGGATCAAGGAGCCTAGTGCTTGTTTCCCCCTTTTTAGTCATCCATTGTTAGTGCCAATGCCAAAGAAACCGCGTAAGTCTAATTACAGGGTGGGTGGACGGACCGACGTGAACTGGAGCCCTACATGAAGTCCATCGCAGCAAAAGAAGTATATGGTGCATAAGCCCTTGCTTTTTCCATTTATATTATTCTTGCTAAAGCGGTAAAAGTTCACTAATGACCCACACGCCACAGTAGTGCTCTCATTTTCCAAACACTGTAGCATGATTTGAATTCTGCTACACCAGTTAGCTCGGCTAATTGTAAATCATTTTTTCAACTTCTGAATAGAAGCAAAGAAAATAAAAGTGCTAAGTAACAGAAGCTGCATGAGACCATACCTCCAAAGAGTGCACATTAGGACACGTCTTGATTAGGTCTGACCTTTAGTTAGAAATCCATTTAGACCAGTAGGTATTGTGCTATTAGACTACTGTAAATTACGGTACATAGCTCTGTGAGATTTCTTTGGACACATTTTTACAATTAAAGACAAACACAAGAAAACACTGCAACTTGGATACAAGTGCATTAAAGGGAACCTGTCACCACTTTTTTGGCCTACCAGCTAAAAATATAATGTAATTGAGTGTCAGCTATGCGTTCCACAACAAGTTGTGGAACCCCCTGACTCCCCATGTATCACCCATAAAACCTTTTTTATTTGTCCCGCGCTGTATATAAATCTGTTCTGTCCCGTCCGATGGGCGTTGCCTCTGTTCCGTCACTCCACCCCTCCTTGGCTTGCTGTACGCATTCTTCGCTGTGAAGATCACAGATCGCGTACAGATTTTGCGAGTGCGCATTGAAATGTGACCTCACGCGTGTGCAGTATGCTTTGCCCAACTGAGGGCAAAGCCGAAAATCAGTAGTGCGCATGGCCGCAAAATACTTCCGGGACATAAGAACCAACTGCGTATGTCGGCACATGCGCACGACTAATTTTCGGTTTTGCCCTCAGTTGGGCAAAGCATACAGCGCACGCTCGAGGTCACATGTAATGCGCACATGCAAAATTTGTATGCGCTCTTCACAGTGAAGAATGTGTACAGCAAGCTGAGGAGGGTTGGAGTAGCGGAACAGAGGCAGCGATCATCGGACTGGACCGAGCAGATTAACGTACAGCGCGGGACAAATAAAAAAGGTTTTTATGGGTGATACATGGGGAGTCAGGGGGTTTCAGAACTAGTTGTGGAATGCATAGCTGACACTCAATTAAATGATATTTTTACCTAATAGGCCAAAAAAGTGGTGACAGGTTCCCTTTAAACTGTATGGATAGCATACATTATATTTAAAATGTATACATACTGTACTACTTCACATTCTACATCTGCGTGCATCTTTTCACCTTTGGCACATGACTACTGTAATTGGTATCACTTCATTAACAGATTAATATTTTATTGTGATCCCAGCTGGAAATATTTGGGGCAGGAGCTTAATCTTAACTTTTAAGTTTCAGGGCTACAAACTTGAATTCCACCAGGGTCATATTTCAGCTTTCTAACTTAGGCAAAAAATGTCCCAAGGTTTGCATAATCAAGCAAAACTGTATGTTATATTCCCTCGTCAAGCAATTGCATGGAAGCTAACATAAATAAGACATGAAGCTCCATGGGGTGGTTATGTTAATCATTCGATGGTGCGCACTTGTGAGTTTTCATTACAGTAAAGCTACTTCTGGCCTGTCACTAGAATTTCTTCATTTTCTTAATCATTTTCAAAAATAGGCATTAATCCAAATCAGTTAAGAAATAAAACTTAGACGGGTGAAGATGAGTAAACGTAATCCTCATTTCTGTAACTGTCTCTTTCTATCCCCGTAGTGTAATTTGCATTACTAAAATTAAAAAAACACATTCAAAGACGAAATTTGCATGCTGTGTGTAATAACATTAGTATATTCCCTGCTAGAATTCATTTCCTATCTGTCTCATTTTGAAACTATGTGTTATAACCATCGAATTTTGTCCTTTATCTTATTTTTTCTTTTTACCATCTAGATAGCCCTGTGGATAACAGACCTCCAATATTTTTGACCCCCAGTGGCCAGACAACTAATAAAACCGTGCTAAAGGATGATGTGCTCTTGTTGGAATGCATCGCTGAAGGACTGTAAGTTGTTGCCTGAATGTGCTACTTTTCTGGGGTTGTGGTCGGTCATCGGACTTGTAAGCTATGCAGGCTCCATAGTTGCAGTCCATTGTGTCATAGATTTCTGTAGAGGTATAATTTTAAGCTTCTGGGCCCAAATGCAAAATCTATCATAGGGTCCCCTCCTACCATGAACCAGTTACAATACTTATGTGGGTGTAGCTTCAATCTCAGAAACACTTTATTGTACTTCACTATTAATCATCGACATCTCCCATTTGTGGCTATTGTGGTGAAATGGGGAAATTTGATTTATTTCATGTATGAAAAAAAATTTTGGGACTCATATTCACTTTTTAATGCTCTGAGAAATGCTTCATTGCTACCTAGATACTAACATGTAACCGTATAGATAGACAGCACTAAATCTTAAATAGTGTATAAAATGCACACTACTTAGGCCGGATTCACATCACGTTTTTTGCGACTAGTGTTGAGTGATACCATCCGATATTGAGAAATATCGGATCGGATAGGATCGGCTGATATCCAAAAAGTATCGGGTATTGCCGATTCCGATCCCGGAAGTCCCATTCAAGTCAATGGGGCCGAAATATCGGAATTAAAAAAAAACCTTTCTTTCCTTGTAGGTTAATTCTACATGAAGAAAAACAACTAAGAATAATGTAGAATGTATTGGGGGAGGTGGAGGAGACATTAAAGGCATAGAGGTTTAGCCCAATCAAATGGAATAGCAGGAATAATTTATTTTTTTTAAGACGTTCGGAGTTACAAAGATATTGACTATGTTAACCTCTTTTATATTTTGTCAGATTTGTATGTTTCACTACTTCCATGCTCTTCACCTTCTTTTTTACTTCTCTCACACTTTCTCCTTCATCAGCAGCAGCATCATTTTCATCAACTTCTTCACCTTATTCATCTTATTCTTCTTCACCTTCTTCCTATTATTCTTTTTTTTTACATTCTTCATATTCTTCTTATTCAACTATTATTCTTCTTCAAATTCTACTTCTTCATCTTCTTCCTATTCTTCTTCTTCATCATATTCTTATTTGTGACAGTCATTCCTGTAGTTGTTATCTATAAAAGTTTGAAGATTACACCTTCCGTTCTGCCTGTCACAAAAGATTTACAACAGGATTTGTCCACGTTCAGTTTGGCCTGCAGCAGCAGGCATTTTCCAGGGGCACCACAAGGAGGAACGGACTCACCCCCATACACTGCTTAGTCTTCTTCTGCTTATAATTTAGATAATATAATTTGCTCTGATTTTTAGTCTTATGCTTAATGTTCTTCTGCTTTTGGTTTTTCTGCTTCTTGGTCTTCTGTCTCTTGTTGTTCTGCATCTTGGTGGTTGTCTTCATGTTCTTTGTCCTCTTGGTCATCTTCAGGGTCATCTTTTTGGTCTTCTTCGGTGTGGTCTTCAGGGTCGTCGTCTTCAGGGTCGTCGTCAGGGAGATCCAGAGTGAGATCCAAAAACCATTTCCACAAGCTCGAACTTGGAAAAGTAGCAGAAGATACAAGAAGGCTGAGGAACTGCTGAGAACCAGCTGACGGTACTGGAACCCGGATGGTTAGCAGAAGGAACAAGAGCAAATGGAACTAGCGAGGACCAGCTGACGGTGCTGGAACCCGGAGGGGCAGCATAAGGAACAATAGCCAATGGCACAACCGTGGACCAGCTGACGGTGCTGGAACACGGTTACTAAGCAGGAGGTACCTGTGCTAAAAAGCACTACCAAGGACCAGCAGACGTTGCTGGAACTCGGATACTGAGAAGGAGGCACCTAGGCCAAAGGCACTGCCGAGAACCAGCTGACGGTGCTGGAACCCGGATGGGTAGCAGAAGCTGCAAGAGCAAATGGAACTAGCGAGGACCAGCTGATGGTGCTGGAACCCGGAGGGGCAGCAGAAGGAAGAAGATCCAATGGCACAACCGTGGACCAGCTGACGGTGCTGGAACACGGTTACTAAGCAGGAGGTACCTGTGCTAGAAAGCACTACCAAGGACCAGCAGACGTTGCTGGAACTCGGATACCGAGAAGGAGGCACCTAAGCTAAAGGCACAGCCGAGAACCAGCTGACGGTGCTGGAACCCGGATGGGTAGCAGAAGGTACCCATGAAAAACAAAGTTGCAAGGCCGCGAGCCGGCCGCAGTTACCGAAACCCACAGTCCTTACAGGGGGTGCTTGTCCTATTGGCACTATGGAACCAGCCTTTATTACCAGAAACCGCAGCCCACATAGGAAGCACCTAAACTGCAGGCACCATAGACTCGACTAACCCGACCGCAGCATGACAGGACAGCGAGTTGGTGGCAAAGTGACGTTGACACTACCCGGAAACAGCAGGCATGCTGGAACCAGGATGGGCAGGAGGGAGTACCCGTGCCAAAGACACTTCTGAGGAGCAACTGGCGATGTTGGAGCCCAAGGTCAATCAGGGTGTAGGCTGAGGCCTAATTTCATCAAGTTTAATATCTGTTGTAGACTACTACTGATTTCTAACGTGCTCCAACTAGGCCTCTGGCTCCACTCTGTCTCTAGTATTTCCCCTGGCCTCCAACCCCGCCAATTGCTGCTCAGAAGTGGCGTCTGCACAATCAACACTTGTTCCTGTGTTACTGGGGTTCAGTAACGTCAGCTGTTCCCCTGATGTGTGTCCGGCAATGTCTCCTGCTCTGTCCACATTCCCACTAATAGTAGTGGGAATGTGGACAGAGCAGGAGACATTGCCGGACACACATCAGGGGTTGAGCTGACGTCACTGAACCCCAGTAACACAGGAACAAGTGTTGATTGTGCAGACGCCACTTCTGAGCAGCAACTGGCGGGGTTGGAGGCCAGGGGAAATACTAGAGACAGAGTGGAGCCAGAGGCCTAGTGGGAGCACGTTTGAAATCAGTAGTAGTGTGAATGTGGAGGCAGCAGGAGATATTGCCGTCCACACAGCAGGGGAGCAGCAGGCATTACTGAACCCCACTAACACTGGAGCATGTGTTTCTCTCTGTGCAGATGGCACTTCCGAGCAACAACTGGCTGTGTTGAAGCCCAGGATGAATCATGGAGTAGGCTGAGGCCTAATTGCAGCAAGTTTTATATGTGATGTAGTTTGATTGTGGAGGCAGCAAGAGATATTGCCGTCCACACAGCAGGGGAGCAGTAGGCATTACTGAACCCCACTAACACTGGAGAATGTGTTTCTCTCTGTGCAGACGGCACTTCCGAGCAACAACTGGCTGTGTTGAAGCCCAGGATGAATCATGGAGTAGGCTGAGGCCTAATTGCAGCAAGTTTTATATGTGATGTAGTTTGAATGTGGAGGCAGCAGGAGACTTTGCCGTCCACACAGCAGGGGAGCAGCTGACGTTACTGAATCCCACTAACACAGGAGCTGGTGTTTTTTCTGTGCGGACAGCACTTCCGAGCGACTACTGGCTGTGTTGAAGCCCAGGATCAATCATGCAGCATGCTGGGGCCTAATTGCAGCAAGTTTTATATAGTTTGTAGACTACTACTGATTGTAACCGTGCTCCACTTACGCCTCTGGGTCCACTGTCTCTAGTATTTCCCCTGGCCTCCAACCCCACCAGTTGCTGCTCAGAAGTGGCGTCTGCACAATCCACACTTGTTACTGTGTTACAGGGGCTCCGTCACGTCAGTTGATCCCCTGATGTGTGTCCGGCAATGTCTCCTGCTCTGTCCACATTCCCACTACTAGTAATGGGAATGTGGACAGAGCAGGAGACATTGCCGGACACACATCTGGGGATCAACTGACGTGACTGAGCCCCAGTAACACAGGAACAAGTGTGGATTGTGCAGACGCCACTTCTGAGCAGCAACTGGTGGGGTTGGAGGCCAGGGGAAATACTAGAGACAGTGGAGCCAGAGGCCTAAGTGGATCACGGTTAAAAATCAGTAGTAGTTTGAATGTGGAGGCAGCAAGAGACTTTGCCGTCCACACAGCAGGGGAGCAGCTGGCGTTACTGAACCCCACTAACACAGGAGCTAGTGTTTTTCTCTGTGCAGATGGCACTTCTGAGCAACAACTGGCTGTGCTGAAGCCCAGGGATTACAGTTCAGGTGGGAGAAACATGAATACAACAGGAGACCTGGATACTGTTGCCAACCAATTATTTATTCTGGAAGAGGACTGGCAAATTCTGGCGAGATCCAGGCCTTGTTCATTTTCAGAAAAGTAAGCCGGTCAATGTTATCGGAGGATAGTCGCGTGCGACGGTCTGTTAGTACACCAACTGCGGCACTAAAGACGCGTTCCGATAATACACTGGCAGCAGGGCAAGCCAGCACCTCCAATGCATACTGGCTAAGCTCTGGCCATGTATCCAGCTTAAAGACCCAAAACTTGAAGGGGGAAGAGCCGTCTGGGAGTACACTGACAGGGCAAGGTCACCTTCTGATGGAAACGTTGCCTCCTGCTGACTGGAGCCGTCTGTGATGGTGTAGACATTTGTGGCGGGCACACAAAACTTTGCCACATTTGGGCCATACTGGTCTTGCCATGTGCTGAGGCGCTGCCTCTGCTCCCTCTTTGTGCAGAGCTTCCTCCACTTCCTCGATGCACAGAGCTGCTTTGTAAAGCACTAGCAGCACTGCTCTCAGGTGGAATGGAGAACATGATGGACTGCACCAGTGTGTCTTGGTACTCCCGCATTTTACGCTCCTGGTTCAATGGTGTTATGAGGCTTTGTAAGTTGTCCCAATAGCGAGGATCTAGGAGGGTGTACACCCAATAATCAGCCGTGTTGAGAATGTGGGCGATGCGGCGGTCGTTTCTCAGGCACTGCAGCATGAAATCAACCATGTGCTGCAGACTCCCAACTGCCCAAGAAACGCTGTCCCCTGCTTGAGGCGTCAACTCTGCCTGCTCTGCATCACCCCACCCTCGCTGTACATACTGACTAGAGCACTGTGTACCTCCCTCCTCTGGAGAGATGTCTTCCTCCTCCATTGACTCCTCCTCATCCTCCTCACAAAGTGTCCCCTGCCTAGGCCTTTGTGAGGAACCACGTAGCGCAGACTGTCCAGAAGCAGATGGCATTTGTGACTTCTCATCCTCCACCTCTTCCAAAACCTCCTCCCTTAGTGCTTGCAGTGTTTTTTGAAGCAGGCAGATGATGCACTAGTCAGCATGACTGTCCCCCTTATCTGCACTCGCCATCCACGTGGAATCATCGAAGGCACGCAAAACAAGGCAGATGTCCTTCATAGAGGCCCACTCAGTGGTGCTGAAGTGTGACCGGCACACAGTGCGACTTGTTTGCGCCTGATGCAGCTGGTACTCCATTACTGCTGCCTGCTGCTCACATAACCGCTCCAACGTATGTAGCATTGAATTCCACCTGGTGGGTAGGTCACATATGATGCGATTTTCCGGAAGGCGTAATCGGCGCTGCAGAGCAGCAAGGCGCGATCTTGCCGTGCTGGAACCAGGGCTGTGGAGTCGGTAAGCCAAACCTGCAACTCCGACTCCGACTCCTCAATTTCTCTTACACCGACTCCGACTCCAACTCCGACTCCGACTCCCACACATATTGCTTATATTTAAGTGAAAAATTTATTGTAGTACAATGTGAACCTCAGACATTTAATCATTTTTATGATCCCATAATCAAGATATTTAGATAGAACAGAATATATATTGGTGTACTACCCGGTTTTCATTCTTTTTGGTACAGATACGATATGGATAGACAGATATGGATAAATGGATAGATAGAGCAGATTTCTAATCTGCTTTTGCTATTGAAAACATTATCTATGAGCTCAAAAACCTTTCAGGTCATGCGGTTTTTTAAAAAGATGATCAGCTTTTGCAGCTGAAAAACGTATCCTCAAAAAACACAGGAAAAACGCTGTGTGTGAATGTAGCCTTAGATCAGGAATAGAATAGCCATTTATAGGACATTTCATAACTTTCCCAAATTCCTATGAAAAAATATTCAGCACATCCTGCATTGAATTACTGTACCCAATTTATTATATATTTTAGGAGTCGGAGTCGGTCCATTTTATACCGACTCCAACTCCGACTCCGACTCCACCAAAATGAGCACCGACTCCGACTCCACGACTCCGACTCCGACTCCACAGCCCTGGCTGGAACGCCGCAAGTGAGTGCACTCTATGCGGACCTTGTGCAGCAGTGCATCAATATCCGGATAGTCCCTCAGAAAGCTCTGCACGACCAAGTTCAGCACATGTGGCAGACATGGGATGTGAGTGAGGTTGCCTAGGCCCAGAGCTGCCACCAGATTTCGGCCATTGTCACACATTACCAAGCCTGGCTGGAGATTCGCTGGCAGAAACCACACGTCGCTCTCCTGCTTGATGGCATTCCAGAGCTCCTGCGCTGTGTGGCTTCGATTCCCCAAAGAAATTAATTTCAGTACGGCCTGTTGACGTTTGGCCACGGCTATGCTCATATCGGTCGTAACAGGCTCCTGCAGCGCTGATTCTGAGGAACTGGAGTATGAGGAGGAGTCAATGTGTACAGACTGGATTCCTGCAATCCTTGGAGTTGGCAGAACACGTACAGCGCCACTCTCAAGATCTGTACCCGGCTCCACAACATTGACCCAATGGGCAGTGAGGGAAAGGTATCGTCCCTGTCCATGGTTACTGGTCCATGCATCGGTGGTCAGGTGGACCTTGCTACTGATGGCGTTTAGTAGCGCATGTTTAATTTTTCCCTCCACATGCTTTTGCAGGGCATGGACGGCTTGCCTGCTGAAATAAAAGTGGCTGGGCACGTTGTATTGTGGGACTGTCAATGCCATGAAGTTCCGGAAGGTGTCAGTCTCCACCAGCCTGAATGAGAGCATTTTAAGGGCCAGTAATTTGGCAATGACAGCATTCAGAGCCTGTGCTCGGGGATGGTTTGCCGAGTATGGCCGCCTTTTCTCCCATGCCTGTGCTACAGATGGCTGTAGAGTGGCCTGGGAGTGTGAGGATGAATGGGAACGTGGTGCTGTGGGTGGAATGTCACTGGGTCTCTGGACAACAGTGCCAGAGTTTCTTCCATGGCGATCCTGTGAGGAAGCCGAACCAGCTGTGTGAGCTGGAGGAAGAAGCTACAACACGAGCTGAAGAGGTGGTAGGTGGTGCTGTAGGTTGGCCTACGTCTTCAGTGTGTCTCTGTAACTCCACCACGTGCTTGGTCCGCACATGTTTCCACATATTTGTGGTATTGAGGTTGCTGACATTTTTTCCTCTTTTGACTTTCTGATGACACAGCTTGCATTTGACAAAGCAAATGTCATCTGCAACTGTGTCAAAAAAGGACCACGCACTGCAAGTCTTGGGCGCGCCCGTTTTGGCTTTTGGAAGAGGAATGCTCCTAACGGGTGCCGAAGTGGAGGCTACAGGCAACCAAGTCTGCCCCCTCCCTCTCCCTCCTGTTTTGGCCGTTCAGGGAATCTCTTCCTCAGAGCTGCTCCCACCACCTTCCTGTTCCTCACGCCATGATGGGTCAAGGACCTCATCATCTACACTCCCCTCTTCAAACACCTGCTTCTCCTGGGTAGTCTCGCCAGCACCGTACGCACCAGAAAGTGGCACCTGAGTCTCGTCATCATCTGATGCGTACTGAGGTGTGCTGACCATAGGCACTGGCCCACCCGCCTCTTCAGATTCAGAGGGACAAAGCAGTTGCGCATCACTGCATACTCCCTCTTCTTCACATTCTTGAATGCTGCTTAGCTGGCCCCCTCTTTCCAAGCCAACAGATTCAGAGAACAGAAGTAGAGACTGTGATGGCTCCTGTCCAGGGCTCTCTGACTGCCTGGGCACTTTGTCAGGTGGTGAAGAGACAGATGGTTGCTCTTCAGTGCTCTGGCCCTGAGAGGACGTGGAAGTCATTGAAGTCGATGCGTTAGCTGCCATCCATCTGACAACGGCTTCAATTTGTTCCTCCTGCAGCAGTAGGGTACGGCGAGGTCCTACAAAGCTGCACATAAAGGACTGTTGCCTGCTAAAACTGGGGGATGCTGACTCACTGGTGCCCGCAGCAGGCACAGAATCCCCACGTCCTCTCCCTGCAGAATCCCCACGTGCTCTCCCTGCTGAAACTCCACACCCACGTGCCTTACTCCCTGCCTTCTTCATCTTGGTAGACTGATAAAGATAGGCAGAAAAGTATAAAGGGGGGGCTTAGTGTGCTTATTCCTGAACAGCTGCTAACAGGTATAAGAAACACTAATTTTATAAAGTGTGTGTGGACTACACTTTAATATGAGCTAATGTGGCCTACACAGCTGTCAAATGGAGTGTTTGGTGAACTTTATTTTGTTTTTGTTTTATCAAAAAACAAAGGATGTGACCAAAGATTTGAAAGCGATAGTATCACAAACTTTTTGGAGCTATTACAATGCAGGAAGGTAACCTACAATGCAAAAGATGAGGCTCCAAAAAATAGGGTAATACTAATCTGGCTGAGGCTGAAGGGCACAAGCCAGAAGAAAGGCTCCTCTATCTACTCCTATATAGTGTTTGCAACCAACCAATGTAGATGGATACAGATGGATGCACACTAATAGGAGAATTAAAAATTAGCTGCAATAAAACAAAAATATGTATGAGGCAGTGACGCACGCTGAGCGGCCTACAACCAGACGTAGCTGTAGGACACAATACAGCGTGAGCTGTACTCACACACAGAGACCTCTCAGACATCCGTGAACAGTGCAGATAAGTGGGCACTAGCACTGAAAGGCTGCAGAAAGGCTCCGCTGTCTACTCCTGTAGTGTTTGCAACCAACGTATATGGATACGGATGGATGCACACTAATAGGAGAATGAAAAATGAGCTGCAATAAAAGAAAAATGTGTGAGGCAGTGACGCACGCTGAGCGGCCTACAACCAGACGTAGCTGCAGGACACACAACAGCGTGAGCTGCACTCACACACAGAGACCTCTCAGACAGACATGAACAGTGCAGAAAACTGGGCACTAGCACTGAAAGGCTGCAGAGAGGCTCTGCTGTCTACTCCTATAGTGTTTGCAACCAACCAATGTAGATGGATGCAGATGGATGCACACTAATAGGAGAATGAAAAATGAGCAGCAAAAAAAGAAAAATATGTATGAGGCAGTGACACACGCTGAGCGGCCTACAACCAGACGTGGCTGCAGGACACACTACACAGCGTGAGCTGCACTCACACAGACCTTGCAGACAGCTGTGAACACTGCTGCAAGGCAAAAGAAAGCTACAGTGGTTGATTATGTAGCCTGGGTAAAGCACAATATGATTTGGAAAATTGTTATCTCTAACTGTTCCTCACAGTCTTGAACACCAGCCTGTCCCTAACTGAATTCACAGCAGCGTGAACCCGAAATGGCGGCCGCTTTTATAGTGCATCATGACATCATTTCAGCAGCCAATCACAGCCATGCCATTAGTTAACATGCCTACATGCCTAACAGGATGTGCCCACACGTCTGAGGATTGTCATTGGCTGAATCAAATCAAACTGGCTCATAGCATTATGAGAACTTCCAATTCCGGTATTCGATATGCTAAAAGTATCGGAACTCAGTATCGGAATTCCGATACCGTGAATATCGGCCGATACCCGATACTTGCGTTATCGGAATGCTCAACACTATTTGCGACTTGTCAGTGGCTCCTTCGAAGCTTCTGTTTGAAGCCCTGAAAAATGGTATTCTGATGTATCTGCCATTGGGACATTGACTTTAATGAACCAGATGGAGTCACTTTGTGCTCTGACTAACCTCTTTCCCTTTTTGAGGTCGGCACAAAACTGTGGGTAACTGTGCTTTTGTGCCCGCTTGAAAAAGGCAGACACTGCCAAAATTGAGGTCAGAGATAACACAGTGACCCCATCTGCTTCATTAAATTAAAGTAAAAGGCCCTGTTGGTGGTGTGGCATGGCTAAGGGTTGTATAGTTGATGGGAGGTATGTGACTCACAGATGGGTGCGCTCTGTAATGTAAGCCCTAATTAATATCATTCTATTTCTGATGTTTTACAAGGACCTGTGGTGAGGTCACAATCACGTAACCAGTCAGCTGCTGGGTTCGTGGATGTTTCTAGAACTTTATAAGCTAGACTACTCTTGAAACCCAGAGCTGTATGTGGGGAGAACTAAGCCTCCCGTGTGTGCTGAGGCTCCAGGACTGAGTCTGAAGTAATGGACATTTGTGTTATCTTTTTGCCTAAGCTAAAGGCTATCTCTTTTGTTATGTGCTGCTTTATGGGTTTATGATGCAGTAAACCCCATGAACTTTAAAGGAACCTGCCTCCTCATTGTCTCCCGCTGCACCTGAGCAAGTAGAATCCCTACAATTGGTGCTAGACGTGGGGCAGCGGTCCCAGCAGAGACTTGAGACAGTTGCTGCATGTCCTGGCTCAAGTTTTCAGCGAAGCAGCAAGCTCTACCTGGATTAATGGAGGACCTGCTGAAACACCTGGTCCAGTCCCAGGCACAGCAACAGGAGACCAACAGGCTGTGGTTCCAGCAGAGCCAGCAGGAGCAACGGCAGCAGTTCCAGCAGAGTCAGCAGGAGCAACGGCAGCAGTTCCAGCAGAGCCAGCAGGAGCAACGGCAGCAGATGCAGCTTCTGGCAACCGCCATCCAGGAGGGCAGGACGAGCGCCCCAACCCCAGGTCTGGCTGATGACACCCACGTCAGGAAGGCGGTAAGACGCGCATTAGAAAAAATGACCCCTGAGGATGATGTTGAGGCCTTCCTGACAGTGTTTGAGAGGGTGGCTGAGAGGGAAAAACTTCAGCCAGAGCAGTGGGCAGAGGTACTGGCCCCATACCTGACGGGGGAGCCCCAGAAGGCGTACTATGATTTGACTTTGCAAGATGCCAAGGAGTATCCCAAACTAAAAGCTGAGATTCTCGCACGTTTGGGGGTGACAATGACTGTCAGGGCACGGCGAGTTCACCGGGATTTCTGCCTGTTTTCGGCACTGTGGGGTAAGGGTTCTGAGTTTGCTAGCAAGAACAGGAAACCAATGAACCCTAATAAGGTATCGCCACCACCAGAGGCAGACGGGTTTCGTTTGTGTCCTTGTGGGGGATGAGGAGGAAGGGTCCCCTGTATCTGACATTCCGGAGTTAGGGGTGGCCGGTGAGAATTTTGGGACTGTCCAACATAGGGACCCAACGCTGAGAGATGCCTTCAACAATGTTACCGTCATTAATGGGGTTGCACAAGAGCCGGGAGCAGACACCAGATTCCCCTATTTTATGATGAGTGGGGACTTGTTATACCGGGTCACGAAAATAAGGGAGGAGTTGGTAGAGCAGTTAATAGTACCAGGCCCCTATAGACGGAAAGTGTTGAACATGGCCCATTCACACATCTTGGGGGGGGGACACCTGGGGGTGGAAAAAATGCAGGAACGGGTTGTGCAGAGGTTCTATTGGCCTGGGTGTCACCAGGAAATAGTAAACTAGTGCAGGTCCTGCCCCACATGTCAGTTAACGGCCCCACCCCTCATTTCCGGAGCCCCCTTGTGCCATTGCCCATTATTGAGGTGCCATTTGAGAGAATTGCCATGGACGTGGTCGGTCCCTTAGTTAAGTCAGCCCGGGGCCATCAGTATATATTAGTCATCCTGGACTATGCCACACGTTACCCTGAGGCAATTCCCCTGAGAAACTCCTCCGCGAAGAGTATAGCCCGCGAGCTGGTCCATGTGTTTTCCTGGACGGTTTGCCGCAGGAGATCCTGACCGACCAGGGGACACCTTTTATGAACAAGGTGATGAGGGAGTTGTGCAGGGTTCTGCAAATATCCCAGCTGAGGACCTCAGTGTATCATCCACAGTCAGATGGCCTTGTTGAAAGATTTAACAAGACACTGAAGAGCATGCTAAGAAATGCCATAGAAAAAGACGGTAGAGACTGGGATTGTCTCTTACCGTATCTACTGTTTTCTATCCGTGAAGTTCCCCAGACCTCCACAGGGTTCTCGCCCTTCGAGTTGCTGTATGGCCAACATCCGCGAGGTCTCCTAGATAAAGCCAAGGAAACCTGGGAAGCAGAAGTCATGCCCCACAGAAGCATTATTGAGCATGTGGCACTGATGCAGCAGAGGATTGCAAAGGTGATGCCCACCGTAAAGGAACACCTCCACCAGGCACAAGAAGCTCAGGCCAGGGTCTACAACCGGTCAGCCAGAGTGAGGCAGTTCAACCCGGGTGACCGAGTTCTCGTGCTGGTTCCGACAGTAGAGCAAGTTCTTGGCCAAATGGCAAGGGCCATATAAGGTCATAGAGAAACTTGGGGAGGTAAACTATAAGATCCATCAACCCGGAAGACTTAAACCATATCAGATTTACCATGTCAATCTCATCAAGCCGTGGCAAGATAGAGAGCCAGCGGTAAATCCGTGCTTGCTGGGCAACCTAGAAGGTGAGGTTGGAGCAGTTACCATAGCGGAGAAGTTATTGAAGGCCCAGAAACAGCAGTGCCGGGAGTTACTCCAGAGAAACAGGGACCTGTTTTCAGAATTGCTGGGGTGTACGAAGGTCGTGAAGCATGAAGTTCTGACCAAGCCACATGTACGGGTGAACTTGAAGCCTTATCAAATTCCTGAGGCCCATCGAGAAGTAATCTCCAAGGAGGTGCAGCGTATGTTGAAGTTCGGGGTCATTGAGGAATCCAAGAGCGGCTGGTCGAGCCCGATTGTCCTCGTCCCAAAACCAGATGGTGAATGGAGGTTCTGCAATGACTACTGGAAGCTGAATGAGGTCTCCAAGTTCGACGCATATCCCATAGCACGCGTTGATGAGCTCATTGAAAGACTTGGACCTGCCAGGTACATCACCACCTTGGATTTGACCAAGGGATATTGGCAGATCCCCATGGCACAGGAAGCCAAGGAGAAGACTGCATTTTCTACACCAGATGGGTGCTTCCAGTATGTCCGGATGCCGTTTCGCCTGCAGGGAGCTCCGGCAACCTTCCAGAAGGCTATGGATAGAATCCTTGCGCCTCATAAGCTAATGACCTGGCCTCCCACTTTACATAAAAAATAGATAATATCCGTCAGGAAATCTGCTCCCAACCACCAAGTGCTGTGACTCGCATCCCTTCCTGCATCTCCCCTGGCTCACTTTCAACATTTGATCCTATCGCAGAAGAAGAAGTCTCCAGACTCCTCTCTTCTTCTCGTCCGACTACATGCACTACCGACCCCATTCCCTCACATCTCCTCCAGTCTCTCTCTCCAGTCGTCACAACCCACCTTACTACAATCTTTAATCTCTCCCTCTCCTCGGGTATTTTCCCATCCTCCTTCAAACACACCATCGTTACTCCATTACTAAAGATACCCGCTCTCGACCCATCCTGCACAAACAACTACAGACCAGTCTCCAATCTCCCCTTCATCTCTAAACTTTTGGAGCGCCTAGTTTACTCCCGCCTTACCCATTACCTCTCCACTCACTCCCTTCTAGACCCTTCACAGTCTGGCTTCCGCCCCCTACATTCGACTGAAACTGCACTCATCAAAGTGACCAATGACCTTCTGACAGCAAAACGGTGACAACTCTCTGCTCATTCTTCTTGACCTATCTGCAGCTTTCGATACTGTTGACCACCATCTCCTACTCTCTAGGCTCCAGTCACTAGGCATTAAGGACACTGCTCTCTCCTGGTTCTCTTCCTATCTCTCTGACTGCTCCTTCAGTGTTTTGTTCTCTGGCTCCACTTCATTTCCTCTTCCTCTTGCTGTTGGGGTACCTCAGGGCTCAGACCTTGGCCCCCTTCTCTTCTCTCTCTACACAGCCCCAATTGGACAGACCATCAGCAGATTTGGCTTTCGGTACCATCTTTATGCTGATGACACACAACTATATACATCTTCCCCCGACCTTACCCCCTCTGTACTACAGAACGCCAATGACTGTCTGTCCGCAGTCTCCAATAACCAGGGCCGGCCCGAGAGATTACGGCACCCTAGGCGAAACTATTTTGTTGCGCCCCTACTATTCTTGGCAGTAAAACTTGGGATATAAATTTAGGAGCAAAATAAACCACAACAACAATGATTAATTAACTCTCTCCTAACTCTTTAATCTTCTGAGAAGTTGTATAGGACAAATATATACAAAGTAATCAATAACACAAAACAAAAACGACCATAGGTAATTAAAATTTTTGGTTCCTTGCCTTTTTTTGAAAAGGATGACACTAAGTCACCGAGATTAATTTGTTTAGCAACTTCAGATTCTATCGAAATTGTTGCCAAACCAACCAACCTCTCTTGCGTCATATTTGCCCTTAAATATGTACACTTTTCTTTCCATCCCTAAAACTTTTTGCCTTTTGAAAAGATTTTTTATAATTTTTTCTATTTTTTCTCTGGCGCCCCCTATGGGTCGGCGCCCTAGGTGGCCGCCTAGTTTGCCTATACGTTCGGGCCGGCCCTGCCAATAACATGTCAACTCTCTCTATCTGAAACTCAACCTCTCCAAAACTGAACTTCTTCTGCTCCCGCCGTCTACTAACCTCCCTAAATCTGACATTTCCCTCTCCGTGGGTGGTACCACAATAACACCCCAGCAGCAGGCGCGCTGTTTGGGTGTTATGTTTGACACCAATCTCTTCTTCACATCCCATATACAATCTCATGCCCGCTCTTGCCGTTTACACCTAAAGAACATCTCTAGAATCCGCCCTTTTCTCACCATGGAAACATCAAAAACCCTCACTGTAGCATTGATCCACTCCCGCCTGGATTACTGCAACACTATATTAATTGGCCTCCCCGTCACTCGACTATCCCCTCTCCAGTCCATTCTTAATGCAGCAGTCAGGGTCGTCCATCTGGCTAATCGGTACTCGGACGTGTCCACTCTTCGTCAGTCATTACACTGGCTGCCCATTCATTATAGGATCCAATTCAAAGTACTTGTTCTCACCCACAAAGCTCTCCATGGTGCGGCACCCCCCTACATCTCCTCCCTCATTTCTGTCTATTGGCCTAGCCGATTGCTGCGCTCTGCAAACGACTTTCGATTAACCTCTGCACTAATCCGTACCTCCCACTCCCGACTCCAAGACTTCTCCCGTGCTGCTCCTATCTTCTGGAATGCTCTACCCCAAGAAATTAGGACTAACCACAATTTGCATAGTTTTAGGCGCTCCCTCAAAACACATTTGTTCACAGCGGCTTATCACGTTCACTAATCAAAGTCATTCTATGTGTAAGTGTGCGTGTGTACCCCATTCACTATCTCCATCCATCCTTCACTCCCTCAAGATGGCTGGACCTTCATCGTAAATACATCATTGTAAATACACACCTGTACTTTGTATCTCCCTCACCTCATTGTAGATTGTAAGCTCTCACGAGCAGGGTCGTCTTATTTTGCTTTAATTATTGTTTTGTTAACGTTGTTACTTATGACTTGTGTTTTTAAACTGTTAAACTGTAAAGCGCTGCGGAATATGTGTTTTCTGCACTAGCACCCGAGATCTCGGGGTTCAGCCTCCATGAGCAGTATGGACATGACAGTCTCACATCGGCAGTAGTATTGGCAGTGCCGACTTGCTTTTTCTTTACACGTTTATTAATATCTGACCATGCCCCACTCAGATGGATGAGGGAAACAAAGGGTAAGAATGCTAGGGTTACCTGCTGGTTCTTAGCCCTGTAAGACTTCAGCTTTCATGTAGAACATAGTGCCGATCCCCTCTCACGAATCCCTTGTCTAGTAGGTGAAAGTGCCAAACCCCATGGCTTTAGGCAGAGGTGGGAGGTATGTGGCGTGGCTTGGGGTTGATGGGAGGTTTGTGGCTCAGAGATGGGTGCGCTCTGTAATGTAAGCCCTAATTAATATCATTCTATTTCTGATGTTTTGCAAGGAACTGTGGTGAGGTCACAATCACGTGACCAGTCAGCTGCTGGGTTCGTGGGTGTGGCTAGAACTTTATAAGCTAGACTACTCCTAAAGCCCAGAGCTGTATGTGGGGAGGACTAAGCCTCCCGTGTGTGCTGAGGCTCCAGGACTGAGTCTGAAGTAACGGACATTTGTGTTCTCTTTTTGCCTAAGCTAGAGGCTATCTCTTTTGTTATGTGCTGCTTTATGGGTTTATGATTAAATAAACCCCATGAACTTTAAAGGAACCTGCCTCCTGATTGTCTCCTGCTGCACCTGAGCAAGTAGAATCCCTACAGCAGATACCCCTGAACCTACCTTTCATGGCTTCACATGGAAGCATCGACGAAACCGATGACGTGTGACTAGAACATGATGTGAACATAGCATTAATGTCTCTAAAAGGAAAACAGCACAACTAAATAATGCAAATAACTTTCACATAAAACCCATCAAAATAAAAAAGTGTATGGAAATAGAATTTCATTAAATGGAATATCTCATGAAGGCAACACCTTCTCTTTAAAAAAAAAAAAAAAAAAAAAGGCTGTGAAGGTCCTCTGCCTAGATACTATTGCCATGGAGGTTTTTCCAAGTAGTAACACAATTCACCTGCACTCCGGAGAGGGAGTTGCTTCCAGGTCTTTCATCTGGTTATCGGAGAAGGAATCCCAATAGGGACTGTCTTTTAAAGTCTTTAAATATTATATTTGGTTGCTTTTATGTTATTTCAGTCAAAAAAATTTTGAATGTTGACTCCTTCATGCCGCAGCCCTTTTTCCTTTTTTTGTGTTTCTGGTTTTTGCTCCTCTTCTTCCCAGAGCCATAACTTGTTTATTTTTCTGTCAATATGTCCGTTTGAGGGCTTGTTTTTTGTGGGACAGGTTGTACTTTTGAACGACACCATTGGTTTTATCATAATCTTGTACTGGCAAATGGGAAAATAATTCCAAGTGCAGTGAAATTGCAAAAAAGTGCAATTCCACAACTGTTTTTTTTTATTTTCTTTTTTACTATGTTCACCAAATGCTAATATTGACCTGTCATTATGATTCTCCAAGTCATTAGGAGTTCATAGATACCAAACATGTATAGTATCTTTTTTATTTAACTGCTGAAAAAAATATCCAAAGTTTGTTTAAAAAAAAAAAAAAAGCGTGATTTTCTGAGACCTGTAGCGTCTCCATTTTTTGTGATCTGGGGCTGGGTGAGGGCTTATTTTTTGTGTGCCGAGCTGACGGTTTTATTTATTGTTACCATTTTGGTGTGGATACGATTTTTTGATCTCCCGTTATTGCATTTTAATGCAATATTGCACCGACCAAAAAAACATAATTCTGGCGTTTTGACTTTTCTTTCACTACAATGTTTACCGATTTGGATTAATTATTTTTATGGATTGGGCGTTTCTGAACTCGGCAATAACAAATTTGTGTTTTTTTGTAAATTGTTTCATTTTGAATGGGAGGGTGATTTGAACTTTTATACTTTTTTATATTGTAAAAAACTTTTTTTTTAACTTTTCTCTTGCTTCAATAGTCTACATGGGAGACAAGAAGCTGTGATCTTCTAATCACCTCTGCTGCACACAAGCGATGATCAGATCGCTTGTGTATATCAGAGATGCTCACTTGCGCTCATAGCAGTCCAGCAATGACAACCCACGGTCATATGACATGGGCGCCAATGGGCGGGATTAGTGATGCGCTTCCGGCGCAATCACATAAAATGCTGCTGTCAGAGATTGACAGCGGTATTTAACAATTTAACAGGTTAACTCTGCGGGTGGCTCGCAATTCCACCCGTGGCTGTTAGGGGCACATGTCAGCTGTTTAAAACACCTGACATGTGCCGGGAAAGATGCAGGCTCAGCACCAATGCCCACATCAAAAGGAGGTACATGACATGCGCTGTACATTTACGGCGCATGTTGTGAAGGGGTTAAAGTAGTACCAGCTTTACAGAGCCTATAGGAGTTACCTGACTGATCTAAATCTGCAAAGTAATGCAACATTGCATCTCTCTATGAGAAATATAGGGTTAACATTCCTATAGGAGCCTTACAGATTTTTTTTAAAAAGTGATACCCATCAGTAAGCAAAACTGCATTTGTAATGAGAGTCTAAGGACCTCATGGATTAACTCTTGGAAATCTGCATCTTCCACAGACTAGGCTATAATTACATATATAAAAATCCATATTACATCTTATTCGGGAGGATGTAAACTTACCACTGAGGACCACTATAATGATGCCAGAACATCCTTTATTCCAATGATGACCTACCCTCCTATTATAGCAGAAGAATGTTTTTCTATATGAAATATGTGGATAAATAAAACAATAGCCGCCTTTAAGATTAGTCACTTGAAGGCCAGCTTAACCTCATACTCTGATCTTCTTTACTGTCATGGTAACCACAGCCCTATTGACAGGCGTCTGCTCTGAAATATTAGTCTGTTCCCATGTAGAGATAGAAACACAGATGCTACATTAGAGCAGAAAAATATTCAGGATTGAGAGTCCTCAGTGGCTAACACGGTACAAAGATATACATCTTTCCTGTATCACATTAGAGCAGGTCATCTCAGTTCTCTTCTTAGTCCACAGTCTATTGTTACACTTGTTGGCATCAGTCGTGCAAACTTTTCAGTCTTGTGCAACCTACTGGCCATGGCGTGGACTGTAAATGAAATATTTATATTTCAGTGGACACATAAAAATTGTGACCCACTGGCCTATTTTTCAATATTTTGGCAGCTGTAACATGGGGATTATAAGCAGAACAGTAAAAAGGATTAAAAGCTGACATTGTGTAAATGCACCCAGACCCCCAGAGCAGCGACCTCATATTGTGCACTGTGAATGCTGCTACGTCATTGTTTAAATGTAGCTTGGCATTTTTAACATTCAGATTTGATTTTTTTTTTTACATATTGATACTAAGTATTAACCTATGTAATGTTTGCAGTGGACTATGTATAGATGTGAAACGCAGATGACAATAATGGAACTCTTTCAGCACAAATGTCAGTTCTGAGAACCGATACATCTAATGCAGTGTAGTATTTTTTCTGTATCAGATGGTCTTGGTAAAAGAAAGCTTTGTATGCCTCCTAATAATATGCACTTAAAAATGCTCTAACAGACCGCAGTATGGATTTAAAGACTATTGAAGCACCTCAAATTATTATATAAATTAATTTAATAACATAATATTACTAGGAAATAAATATTACATATACCATAATGTCATATACAATGGGGAAAAAAGTATTTAGTCAGTCACCACTTGTGCAAGTTCTCCCACTTAAAAAGATGAGAGGCCTGTAATTGACATCATAGGTGAACCACGACTATGAGAGTCAAAATTGAGAAAACAAATCCAGAAAATCACCTTGTCTGATTTGGCAAGATTTATTTTGCAAATTATGGTGGAAAATAAGTATTTGGTCACCTAAAAACATGGAAGATTTCTGGATCTCACAGACCTGTAACTTCCTTTTTAAGAGGCTCCTCTGTCCTCCACTCATTACCTGTATTAATGGCACCTGTTTGAACTTGTTATCAGTATAAAATACACCTTTCCAGAATGCCAAGAGTGTGCAAAGCAGTAATCAAAGCAAAAGGTGGCTACTTTGAAGAACCTAGAATATAAGACATATTTTCATTTGTTTTTTTCAGTTGTTTCACACTTTTTGGTTAATTATATAATTCCACGTGTGTTAATTCATAGTTTTGATGCCTTCAGAGTGAATCTACAATTTTCATAGTCATGAAAACTCTTTGAATGAGAAGGTGTGTCCAAACTTTTCGTCTGTACTGTATATTATCACGCAGGATAGATTTTAAGTATGATTTTACATATAAACACACGCCTTCCCCTCGTTTATTTGTACGGTCACTTCTGAACAGACGATAGCCCTGTAAATTAACCGCCCAGTCATGGCTCTCGTCCAGCCATGTCTCAGATATTCCCACCATGTCATAATTATGTTCTAACAAAATTAATTCTAATTCCTCCATTTTGTTGGCGAGGCTTCTGGCATCAGAATACATGCACTTTATGTATCTCTCTATACCTCTATTCTTTCTTAAATTATTAACTGTTCCAACCCCACCCCCAATTTCATTATTTGTGCCCAGGTCTCCATCTGCACTGTTTCCCTCCTATAAAAGGAATACCCTCCCCCCCAGTCCCTAGTTTAAACACTCCTCCAACCTTCTAGCCATTTTCTCCCCCAGCACAGCTGCACCCTCCCCATTGAGGTGCAGCCCATCCCTAGTATAGAACCTGTAGCCAACTGAGAAGTCAGCCCAGTTCTCCAGGAACCCAAACCCCTCCTTCCTACACCAATTCCTGAGCCACTTATTAACCTTCCTAATCTCCCGTTGCCTCTCTGGTGTGGCACGTGGTACAGGAAGTATTTCCGAAACTACCACCTTGGAGGTCCTTGTCACGTGCCCCGTCCTGAGTGACACGGCCAGCAGGCCGGTAACTGATACAACAGGGCGCTGCACGTGTGAATTTTCCTATGTGACGTGGCCAGCAGGCCGGTAACTAATACAATAAGACATTGGCGGAAAAGGGGTAAAACCTGGGTAACAATAACAATGGTGGCCCTGCGATAAAGAATAGGGACGTGGAGACCTCCTGCACTCCCCTGAGTCAGAGTCTCTACACTCCTAACGTTCCCTAGGCCGGTTCCGCACCGGGCGCCGATCAGGAACCTCCAAACCCTGACTCGCCCTGCACCTAAACCCTCACTAGGGAATTGGTCGGTTGGAGCAACCAGAGTCCACCACTTCCATGCAGCTGGCCAGAAACTGAGTCCCGCAAATGGGTCCAGCCTTTCTGCCAAAAAGTCCAGCATGCTTGAGTCCAGCTCTCAGCAACCAAGTCCAACACCGTGAGTGCAGTTCTACACCGCAACTGCCACTCCACCAAGCCATGCAGGCAAACTCACAATGGGGAACAGAACCGGGTCAGAACCATATAAACAAGCTATAACAATGAACAGGCACAGGCACACAGAGGTCACCACACCAAAGGCAAAAGTATAACTGACAGGGATTGGAGCTTCCCAGGGGTTTAAGAAGCTCTCCCAGAACCAAAAAGAGGCCACAATCATTAACCCCAGGTGTGCAGGTCAAAACCTGCATTGAGCTCCAGACATTAACCCCTGACGTGCAGCTCAAAAACCTGCACTGGGATCATGACAGTCCTTGCTTTAAGCTTGCAGCCTAATTCCCTGAAATCATCTTTAAGGACCTTCCACCTACTCCTAACTTTTTCATTTGTGCCAATGTGCACCATGACCGCTGGATCCTCACCAGCCCCTCCCAGTGATCTGTCAACCCGATCAGCGATGTGTTGGACTCGAGCGCTAGGTAGGCAGCACACTGACGATCCCTGTCTTTGTGACAGATTGCCCTATCTGTTCCCCTAATAATTGAGTCCCCCACTACCAGCACCTGTCTGGCCTGCCCTGCTCTCCTATTTCCCCCCTTACTGGAGCAGACACTCCTCCAGCTTTCAGAGGACATGCCATGCTGCAGCAGTGCTACTCCTGCACTGACACTCCCCTCATCTGCCAACTTAGCAAACTTATTGGGGTGTGCAGATCAGGACTAGCCTCCCTGGCACTCTTCCCTCTACCTCATCTTCTAACTGTCACCTAGCTAGCTGCTTCACTGTCCTGCAGCTCCAACCTAGCATCTTCCCCCCCCCCCCATCTATCCCATTGAGCGTCTGCTCAGTGAGCAGAAGACTCCTTTCCATATTGTCTATGGATCTCAGTCTTGCCAGCTGCACATTTAGATCCAGTATCTGAGCTTCCAAATGCACAACGTGCTCACATCTCGGACAGCAGTATACCGGCTGGTCAAGGATTTCATACATGTGGCAAGACGTACACTGGATGGCATTGCCAATAGTGGAGCACATCCTAATGGGGATTGCAACAGACAGAAAAGATAAATAAAAATAAATAAAAAGTATTAATAAAATATAACAGTAATTCAGTAATACCTCCCTTGGAAACTCCCTGAATCCAAAGTCACTGAATCACCAGTCACACACTTACCACAGTTCGCACTTACACTCAGGTCACACTCAGCTCGTTTACACTCGCTCAGGCAGAAGATTTAAAAGATTTTTTTTTCTCCCTTTTACCAGCAAACCACCCTGCTGCACTTCCAAAAGGAGTTGAGCCCCAACCAGCTGCCCCTTATAAACCCTTAATTATAAACCCCCACCCTTAATTAACCCCTTGTGAATATAGTTACACCTCAAGATTTAAATACAATATAGTTAACCCTTAAAAACACAGATAGTAAAATAAGAGATTAACCCTGTAGAGAGAAAAAATAGGTTAAACAAGCCCCCCAAAATTGATCAGGTAGAAAAGCACTCAGCAACCCACAATTCAGCAACTCACACCAATTCACATAGGTATTTGTTAAAGGTTTTCCAAATACCTCTTCACTGAATCACAAGTCACACACTTACCACAGTTCACACAGTTTACGCTCAGGTCACACTCAGCTCGTTCACACTCGCTCAGGCAGATTTAAAAGAGATTTTTCTTTTCCCCTTTTACCATCAAATCACCCTGCTGCTCAATGCACTTCCAAAAGGTGGGAGAACTTGTACAATTGGTGGCTGACTAAATACTTTTTTCCCCACTGTATGCAGGAACAATACAGCCTTGCCGTATACTTCCCTGTGTATATTTATTCTTAAAAACCATTGTATTGCAATGTGCAATCACTCCTATCCAATAGGGTTAGGTCTGCGAGGTTCAGTATACTGGCCAAACCAATCCTATTAGGGCAGATTTTTTCCATGTGCCCACTGGAAATGAACTATGAACATGGTGTGAATTAAGCCGTGTGTAGTTTTATCTGGAAGCATGTGATCTACAGTGGTTATGCAAAGTATTCAGACCCCTTTAAATTTTTCACTCTGTTTCATTGCAGCCATTTGATAAATTCAAAAAACTTCATTTTTTTTTTCTCATTAATGTACACTCTGCACCCCATCTTAACTGAAAAAAAACCCAGAAATATAGAAATTTTTGCAAATTTATTAAAAAGGAAAAAACGAAATATCACATGGTCATAAGTATTCAGACTCTTTGCTCAGTATTGAGAAGAAGCACCCTATTGAGCTACTACAGCCATAAGTCTTCTTGGGAATGAGGCATCAAGTTTTTCACACCTGGATTTGAGGATCCTCTGCCATGCTTCCTTGCAGAGAGAAAATAAATATACCGGTCCAAGGGAGCGCAGAAAGCCAAAAATATATTTAAAGATGCTCATTTATTAATAAAATTCGTCCACAACGCTTTTCGACAGATAAATCTGTCTTCATCAGGTGGCAATTTTTTTGGCTTTTTGCGCTCCCTTGGACCGCTATATTTATTTTCTCTCAGTCTCTTTCCTCATCCAAGGTACCCGGTGGGAGCAGCATTGCTCTTATATCCAATTTGGAAACGTGCAGCTGGCGCTCCATCTGACCGTCCTTTCCACTTTCTGCATGCTTCCTTGCAGATCCTCTCCAGTTCCGTCAGGTTGGATGGTGAACGTTGGTGGACAGCCATTTTCAGGTCTCTCCAGAGATGCTCAATTGGGTTTAGGTCAGGGCTCTGGCTGGGCCAGTCAAGAATGGTCACAGAGTTGTTCTGAAGCCACTTCTTTGTTATTTTAGCTGTGTGCTTAGGGTTATTATCTTGTTGGAAGGTGAACCTATAGCCAATTGTGAGGTCCAGAGCACTCTGGAATAGGTTTTCATCCAGCATATCTTTGTATGTTTGTACTTGGCTGAATTCATGTTTCCTTCAATTGCAACCAGTCGTCCTGTCCCTGCAGCTCACTGCTTAGAATTACCACCCAAAAGTTCTATCTTTGTCTCATCAGACCAGAGAATCTTATTTCTCGTATAGTCTGAGAGTCCTTCATGTGTTTTTTTTAGCAAACTCTTTGCGGGCTTTCATATGTCTTGCACTGAGGAGAGACTTCCATCAGGCCTTTCTGCCATAAAGGCCCAACTGATGAAGGGCTGCAGTGATAGTTGACTTTGTGTAACTTTCTCCCATCTCCCTACTGCATCTGTGGAGCTCAGCCACAGTGATCTTGGGGTTTTTCTTTACCTCTCTCACTAAGGCTCTTCTCCCGCGATTGCTCAGTTTGGTTGGACAGCCAGGTCTAGGAAGACTACTAGTGGTCCCAAACTTCTTCCATTTAAGGATTATGGAGGCCACTCTGCTCTTAGGAACCTTGAGTACTGCAGAAATTCTTTTGTAACCTTGGCTAGATATGTGCCATGCCAAAATTCTGTTTCTGAGCTCCTTGGCCAGTTCCTTTGACCTCATGATTCTCATTTGGTCTGACATGCACTGTGAGTTGTGAGGTCTTATATAGACTGGTGTGTGCCTTTAAGAATCAAGTCCTATCAGTTTCATTTAACACAGCTGGACTCCCCTGAAGGATTAGAACCATCTCAAGGAGGATCACAAGGAAATGTAATGTTGCAACTAATCCTAAATTCAACTCTACTTTGCCGCTTGTTGGCACCACATCTACACTGTTTTCTTGACCAACCAGAAAGAAACCAATAAATTCAAAAGTCAACATATACATAACATTCTGTTCTTTCTAGCTTACCAAAAATAAACATCTGGTTTATTAAGATACAATGCTGTGTCTCCAAATTGGTCTCCGTCTTAATTAGCCAGACGTGATAGGATTCTGATCATCCTTCTTTTCTTATGGGGAACAGTCCACAACATGTCTTTAAGAAGAGTCCCAAATGTAAGAGGTCTCACCTTTATGACAACAAAACTTTGTATCATCTACTTTCCTCAGAGCATGTTCCATGTTTCTTTGCTAAAATAAACTCCACACGTAATTGAGGAGAAATGACTCATATCCAATGTGTCTACTCATGGCGTTCTCCGCATTCCATAGTTCCTTGACTAAATCTCATCCAATCAGTCGAAGCTGACACAGCTCCTGTAGTTTCCATTTTTTGTTGCGGTCATATATCCACCCTGGTCTTCTTCCCAAGACCGAGTTGGTGGGGTTGAGCATAGTGGCATCTGAAACCTGCTGTGCATGCCTCATCAATGGTCTGCTGGTCTATCTGTATACCTCTTTGGTTGTGGAGTCCTGGATGGTGTGTTAGAACACCAATCCCCTGCAGCTCCCCTGGTTCCGCCAGCTGAGTAATATCCCATCACTGCCACCATAATGTGGAGACACAAGGGGTCAGTAGGCGACGCGGTCTGGTAGCCGAAACCAAATGGACCATGGATTGTCCCACTGCACGCCAGCTCTCCTTTTACCATGGGCATAGCGCTACTCGGACAACACAGGGAGAGAATAAAAGTGTGGCAATACTTTATTGAACCAAAAAACTGGCAGACAACACAGAACAGTCCCAGCAAAATACCCCAAGATGGTGCACATTACAGAGTCTCACCCGTCTGCTGACTCACCGGGATAATGGCAGCTGTTGCTTCAGATCTTCCAAGGTTGATTCATCTTCCAGGGTCAAATACCCCACCTGTTGCACGCACACAGAGGGGAGGAAACGACAAGCTTAGAAAGATGATAATCCAATAATAACACCAGAAGCACAAAAAAAGAATAACCCCTAAAATTTAGCTTTTAATTCAATGACTAAAAACATTAGTGAAAATGACTAAAAGAAGGAGTAGTAGAGGACAAAAAATGAAGGGAGAAAAAATACTGTTTTTAGTTCTCTTCAGTATTCAAATAATGGGCCAATGGCTAAGTTACCCTAGTCAGCCCTAATTTCACCCTTCCTAGCCGCAGAGGTTGGCACCCTAGTTGTAGACGATATGGCGCCCCCGCTCAATGTCGGTATCCCTAATAGCCCCTACGTCTCCCTGCATATACAAAAAGGGACACAAAAAAGAAACACACACACACACTTATAGTACCGAAAGAATAAAGAGACAAAAATAGTCTCATAGATAATACTAAATTGCTATGAACTTATCTCGTAGTATTTCTAATAGTATAAGAACCCCAAAAAGACTTATCTCGGAGTCAAAAAAATATAATGGGGTTAATATCCAGCAGCTTAGAGAGGGACTTATCTCATAGTCACAAAAATGCTAATAAGCTGCAAATGGCAGACCCAATTACCAGATAGCAAAATTAAAAAACGGCTACAAGAAAAAGCACATCACATTGAATAAACATTGCACACTAGAGGCAGTGAAAAAAAGCCTATATAGCACATGCGGCAGCCATTACCTTGCAAGTGAGGGTAAAATCACCCTAATTCACAAAAATACAATAAAAAATAATAAGGCTACCATATTCATCTCTGATTATACAGCGTGGTACACCAATATTCAAGTAGCAATGCATACAAAGTCACATAGCATAATTAAAATTATTACAACTAGGGTGCCAACCTCCGCGGCTAGGAAGGGTGAAATTAGGGCTGACTAGGGTAACTTAGCCATTGGCCCATTATTTGAATACTGAAGAGAACTAAAAACAGTATTTTTTCTCCCTTCATTTTTTGTCCTCTACTACTCCTTCTTTTAGTCATTTTCACTAATGTTTTTAGTCATTGAATTAAAAGCTAAATTTTAGGGGTTATTCTTTTTTTGTGCTTCTGGTGTTATTATTGAATATATAATCCCACTGATTAATTTTGAGGTCTGCCAAAGATGATAATCCATTCAGGTACAAGGCCAGTTGACCGGAGGGTCACAACCTGGCTTATCTGAACATCTCCATGGAGCCAGACGACTGGCAGGACCCAATCCTCGCTTTCTCCAAATGTATCCATGGTTCAGCGATGGTCAATGGAGCATATCTGTATTCTTCCAACCAGGGCCGAGATCCCCTAGTTTGTCATCCTGTAGAATGATAAATCTATGTCCCTTGTGATGGAGCCATGATATCTGCAGTCCTGTAGAGTCCCTGGATGTTTGGATGTCTTGGCTGAATCTCTGGCTGTCTCTCTGTCTCCCTGTCTCTCTATAAAGAGGCATGTAACCTCTTTTTATAATTAAAAAGTGTCCTTCATTCAGTATTTACATAAAGGGTAAAAGTGGAGATGAGATCAAGCATTATTTGGTTAATTAATCTATTTGCATAGATTTTCAACCACTGTTATCAAAGTCAACAAACTATCTGGCCTAGACAATGCATAATTAGCATATCAGTAAATATCACTAGTCATCAAGGATAAGAGCACAATGCTATATTAAATGTCAACTTACAAGTCAATATTACAGGCTTACACAAGCAAAAGTCTTCCTGACCAACCAGAAAGAAACTATAAATTCAAAAGTCAACATATAGCTAACAGTCTATTCTTTCTGGCTTGCTAAAAATTGACGTCTGTGTCTCCACAACTGCGGATGCCGCTGAGCAACATATACACGCTTCAGGGAGACATTAATATGAGGCCACATTTACACGTTTGGTATTTAATCAGTATCAATATCTGTAAGCCAAAACCAGGAGAGGAACAATCAGAGGAAAAGTATAATATAAACTTGTCAACACTTCAGCAGTCTGATGCAAGTTGCAAGCAAGTTATAGTTTATTTCTTACCTGGTTTGCATTTGGTGATATATTTGTCGCCTGATGCTTGATTTGTTCTTATTTTTGTTTGACTGTTTCACTTGAGATAAAAAATTGTCCTGCCATGACTTATGACCTAAAGGACCAGTATGAAGCTGTAAGGTCAGACGCATGGCTATATATCATGACTATGCTAGGCTCTGCATACTTCCTTTTTACACCTGTTTTATTGACTCCATATTGTTGCAGTCCCTAAACAACCCTTTAAAAATGACAGAAAAATACCAAACATAAGACATCTTTATATAATGAGGCATGTTATTGTGGCAAGGAACAAAAGAAAGCTTTGTTTAGTCAGTAATCAAACTATTGTATTTCTACAATCTGGCTGCACATTCATCTATTATGTGCTGTGTCACTCCGTGGCCTTTTGTGTCTTCTGCCTCATTTCATTTAGTGGAAAGCAACATTTGTGTGTATTGCGAGAACACACAGATAGCATTTTATGACATGGTAATTGCTCATTTTCCTATAACAAGAAATTGCCAGAAGCGCCTTTCAGTGAGTTGTTTTTCAAATTCCTGATTTACAGCTTGCATGACTTCTAATAAATTAGCACACTGGTCATTTGACTAAATAATAAAAGCTTTAAGAAGTCTTCTATATCACAGTAAATGTGACAGTTATGTTTTTTTTGCATTTTGAATTGAACTAATAGAACGAATAATACAATAAATGTGTGTATGGATTTTTAACCACTTGAGTCCCCCAAGAAGCATAATTTAAGGAATACTTTCCCTGGTAGTGCTGCTCAGCCTCATTTATTTGAGGGTCAGCGTCGGGCATGGTCACATTACTAATTATGTGAATAAACTTAATAGGACTAATTGGTAGGACCCAGTAGAAAGTATCAGACAGCCCCATTACGCTCACCTATAAAGAGTCTTTTGTGATAACAAGTGAAATTGCAGAAAGTCTTCTACAATATTATAATTATAATCAATGCAGATAAATACACCACATTCCACCTTATTATGCAATTGGTATTTTTCTTTGATTTTCTTACATGGTCAATTCAAGTGAGTCGGTATAATGTTCAAATCACAACCATTAGAGCATATATTACATTTTATTGCAGAAAGCTCCCCAATGACAACAGTATTTTTTAAACTAAAAAAACTCACAATGCACTGCTCCAAATTATTACACACAGCAGGGTTTCCAAATATTTTATAGGTTGTAAAGAATTGAAAATGGTCATTTGTTGAATTTGCAGCATTAAGAGGTCACAGTTACTGAAATCAAAAGCTTTTTCAATAAAAAATATCTTAACAGGCCAAGTTACGTATTAACATTGGACCCCTTCTTTGCTATCACCTTCATAATTCTTGCATCCATTCAACTTGTGAGTTTTTGATTAGTTTCTGCTTGAATTTCTTTACAGGATGTCAGAGTAGCCTCCCAGAGCTGCTGTCTTGATGTAAACTGCCTCCCGCCATCATACATCTTTTCCTTGAGGATACTACAAAGGTTATCAATAAGGTTGAGGTCAGGGGAGGATGGAGGCCACATCATGAGTTTCTATCCTTTTATGCCAATAGCAACCAATTACTCAGAGGTATTCCTTGCAACATGATATGGTGCATTGTCATGAATGAAGATTATTTAGCTACGGATGGCATAGTTTTTTTTGTACCATGGAAGAAACTATGTACTTAGCCGAGGTCTTTTCACACTTACAGGGACCCTAAAGGGGCCTACACGCTCTATCCCTATGATTCCGTCCCAAAACATGACTCTGCCACCTCCTTACCTGTTGTCAGGGCCGGTTTTAGAGAAAGTGGGGCCCTGGGCAAAAGTTTAAAGAGGGCCCCCAAATGCTCACATAATAATAATAACAATAATATTAATGATAATAATCTTTATATATTCATCCACTCAATGCCGACTTTTATTCCCCAGTGACTTGCATTGGGGTCGGGTTTCGGACAAAACGCCGACTTTTTTTTTTTGCTTTGTCGGACCAGTTTCATCCGGCTCAAATTTTGTTTCATGAAACCCGATCTGACCAAAGTCGCTCAACTCTATTAAAGATGACACATTTCTGGCAAATATAGTGGGAATGGAAAGTATTCAGACCCCTTTAAATTTTTCACTCTTTGTTTCATTGCAGCCATTTGGTAAATTCAAAAAAGTTCATTTTTTTCTCATTATTGTACACTCTGCACCCCATCTTGACCGAAAAAAAAAAAACAGAAATGTAGAAATTTTTTAAAATTTATTAAAAAAGAAATACTATAATATTGCATGGTCATAAGTATTCAAACCCTTAGCTCAGACACTCATATTTAAGTCACATTCTGTCCATTTCCTTGTGATCCTCCTTGAGATGGTTCGAATCCTTCATTAGAGTCCAGCTGTGTTTAATTAAACTGATAGCACTTGATTTGTAAAGGCACACACCTGTCTATATAAAGGGGGCTTTACACATAGCGATATAGCTAGCAGTATCGCTGAAGCGTCACCGATTTTGTGACGCAGCAGCGATATTGCTAGCGATATCGCTACATGTGATACTTACCTCCGACTGGCTCCCCCGCTGGCTATCACTGATCATGCGAGATCGGCCTGGTCCATTTCTCGTCATCGGCTTCCTGCTGGCGCCGACGAGCGAGCCATGGACGCAGGCGGAAGACGGACACCCTCGCCGCGTCTGAAAGGTAAGAGCCCCCGCTGCTGCATCACTAGTGAGATCTGCCTGTGTGGCAGCTCACTAGCGACCATTTAGCGATGCACCAGTGATCCTGACCGGGTCATATCGTGGTCGGGATCGCTGGTGCATCGCTAAATGTAAAGGGGCCTTAAGACCTCACAGCTCACAGTGCATATCAGAACAAATGAGAATCATGAGGTCAATGGAACTGACCAAGGAGCTCAGAGACAGAATTGTGGCAAGGCACGGATCTGGCCATGGTTACAAAAGAATTTCTGCAGTACTCAAGGTTCCTAAGAGCACAGTGGCCTCCATAATCCTTAAATGGAAGAAGTTTGGGACCACCAGAAGTCTTCCTAGACCTGGCCGTCCAGCCAAAATGAGCAATAGTGGGAGAAGAGCCTTAGTGAGAGAGGTAAAGAAGGACCCCAAGATCACTGTGGCTGAGCTCCACAGATGCATTAGGGAGATGGGAGAAAGTTTCACAAAGTCAACTATCACTGCAGCCCTCCACCAGTCAGGCCTTTATGGCAGAGTGGCCCGACGGAAGTATATATATATATATATATATATATATATATATATATATATATATATATATATACAGGTGCATCTCACAAAATTAGAATATCATCAAAAAGTTAATTTATTTCAGTTCTTCAATACAAAAAGTGAAAAAGTGAAACTCACTATATAGTCATTACAAACAAAGTGATCTATTTCAAGTGTTTATTTCTGTTAATGTTGATGACTATGGCTTACAGCCAATGAAAACTTAAAGTCATTATCTCAGTAAATTAGAATACTTTATAACAGCTTAAAAAATGATTTTAAAATCCGAAATGTTGGCCTACTGAAATGTATGTTCAGTAAATGCACTCAATACTTGGTTGGGGCTCCTATGGCATCAGTTACTGCATCAATACAGTGTGGCATGGAGGCGATCAGCCTGTGGCACTGCAGAGGTGTTATGGAAGCCCAAGTTGCTTTGATGGCAGCCTTCAGCTTGTCTGCATTGTTGGGTCTGGTGTCTCTCATCTTCCTCTTGACAATACCTCATAGATTCTCTGTGGGGTTAAGGTCAGGCGAGTTTTCTGGCCAATCAAGCACAGTGATACTGTTGTTTTTAAACCAGAAATTGGCACTTTTGGCAGTGTGGACAGGTGCCAAGTCCTGATAGAGAATGAAATTTCCATCGCTATAAAGCTTGTCAGCAAAGGGAAGCATGAAGTGCTCTAAAATCTCCTGGTAGATGGCTGTGCAGATTTTGGTCTTGATAAAACACAGTGGACCTAGACCAGCAGATGACATGGCTCCCCAAACCATCACTGATTGTGGAAACTTCACACTAGACCTCAAGCAGCTTGGATTGTCTGTCTCTCCACTCTTCCTCCAGACTCTGGGACCTTGATTTCCAAGGTCTAGTGTGAAGTATCCACTAGGTCGACTCTTTGGCCACAATATTCAAAGATATGTGTGGAGGAAAAAGGGTACAGAATTTCAGGAAAAGAACATCTCGCCAACCATTAAGCGTGGTGGTGAATAAATCATGCTGTGGGGTTGTGTTGCAGCCAGTGTCAAGGGAGCATTTCATGGGTATAGGGAAGATTTAATTCAATAAAATTGCAATAAATTCTTGATGCAAACATAGCACCATATGTAAAAAAAAGCTGAAGTTGAAAAGTGGATGGATTCTGCAAATGGATAATGATCCTAAACACGCGGCAAAATCCACAATAGACTATCTCAAAAGGTGCAAGATTAAGGTTTTACACTGACCTTCATAGTCCCCTGATCTGAACATTATTGAAAACCTGTGACTAGATCTCAAAATAGCAGTGCATGCAAGACTACTCAGGAATCTCACAGAACTCGAAGAATTTTTCAAGGAAGAAAGGATGAAAATCCCTCAAACAGGGAAAGACTCTTGGCTGGCTACAAAAAGCGTTTACAAGCTGTGATACTTTTAAAAGTGGGTGCTACTAGGTACTAACAATGCAGAGTTCAAAAACTTTTGCATAAGCTTAGTTTCCTTATTGTAATTTTTAAAATGTAAAAGATGACAATATATATTTTTTTCCTAATATGCTAGGGAAATGTGTCATCTTTAACTTTAGGCCTTTTAGAGACCATTTCATCTTCAACATGCTTAACTGTCACAATAACAGTGATTTTGAACAGGAGTGTCCAAACTTTTACATGCCACTGTAGGTTAAAGCACAACCTAAAGCCTCTGAATGATCATACACCTTAAGGTTCTCGGGACTCCAGAGGCACCAGCAGCTTTAAATACCTGTTTGCTGGTTTGTAATGCTATTTTACCAGCTGCTCTCTTAATCCGACGAATTTGACTGGCAGAAACCTTCCTCATTATGCCTTTATCCGCACAAACCCGAGATTATCACGCTTAAGATTTCGTTAAATATCTAATGTTTTCAGATCTTCTCCAAGGCAGCTTTTTAGCAGCAGAGATAATTGGACTCACCTGGCAAACTAATTATCACTGGTATTTGAGATTTATTTAAGTGATCCAAAGAGCCCTGAGACACAACACCATCCAGAGTTTATTTGAAAAACAGAAAGTTGCATCTTTATAACACAGATCCAATTTGCATAATCATTTGGAACACGATGTAGTAGTGTTTCAGTAAAACCTTTATAGAGCCCTGCAGAAATGGAGAGACTTGTGATCTATCAATGAATTCTGATCAAATGTGTCCTGTATCATTGTTGAGACTGGCGTCATTTACTGCTCTTGCTTAATCCCAAATAACTGTGTCATTAAAGAAGACACAAAAATGATTAGAATAGCTTTACAAACAAATAAGTTGTTCTCTAGCATTTACTGGTCATCACAGTCCAATTGCCCTAGTCATTTTGGAGTTAGACTGCCTGCAGTGCCTGATACATTATTAGAGAGGGATGTCATTGAAACCATACAGTATAATTTGCTATAATTTTCAGAGTCCAAATATTGGGACTGAGAAAAGCTCATGTGCATAATAACCTTCATACAGTAAATATTCTTTCTGTAGTTGTTAGTCCAGCCCTACATTAAATACTAGTTTTCTGTCCACCTACAGGGCTTTTCTACAGCCCAGGGCGTGCATCAATAATCACTGTTAGTAGCTCATCATGAATTCAGTCTGCAGTCGGTTGTAATCAATGTTTTGAGGCATTCTGGGAATTTTTTTGTTCCTAATTTATGTCTAGGGCTGTCAACAAATTATTGAAATTTTGAAATAGCATGGAAAATAATGTGATTAACTCCTGGTCTACTGGTTACATTTTTATACACTTGACAGTGTTTTTTTTTTTCATTTTATCTTTTCTGATGGGAAACTTTTCCTGCTTATACATGTAAATAATGATTCTGTGTTGGTACTAAATAGTAGAGAAGTGTAAATGCAACAATAAAGGGGTCGTCTAGTTCAAATAGTCTGATATTTTCTAATATTTTCTAATATGGGATTCTGAGACAACAAAAGTGGGCTCTCTGTTCAGTATCCTCATTTCTGGGCTAATGTGGAGAGTGGTCTATACCTTTGAATATCCTCTCCTGTGTTGCTTTAAATGAGCACTGGTTAATGTTTTATTTTCCATGTGATGGTGCTGCAGGGAAATTGAACACTTATTACCAGGGTTCCATATAGATTACAGCTGAGTGCCGAGACCCCAATGGAGGAACACTTGTGATCAATGTTTTTTCAAGGGACCCTTCTATCAAGTACGAATTATTCAACCTTTCTAATGCCATAGATCTGATATTGACCCTGTACATTGACACACAGAGTCCTATTGGCATCTCATGAGGCACCATGGTCTTCTCTAAAAGCACAACTTCTTATGAAGAATGCAAAACATGTGTAATATGACATACATTTAAGCCTGCTCCAGGATGGATGTTAAAACAAACCTCTAGTATCACTTTGTATATGATTAAAGACACAAAGAAAAAAGAGTGGCCAATTAGGGGCTATAATAAGGGTGTGTGTTATATTAAGTTTCCCAGTGGTGGGACCCCCTAATGATGAGCAAGTTATCACCCATTTCGTAAATAGGTGATAACTCTTTCTACCTTGGTACAACCCCTTTAAATGAAAGCTGTACTTTCAACAGACTTTACATGACTCAATTATTCAGGTGAATATAAGAAGCTTTGTAATACCGTATTTTTCGGACTATAAGACTTTTATGCAAAAAGTTGGGGAAGAAAATGGGGGGGTGTCTTATAGTCAAAATCTACTTACCAGGAGTGTGGTGGCAGCAGTAGTTGGGCGATTCTGCCAGCCCTGGGCTGAGAAGAGAGGGTATTTGGTGATCCGACGCTGCAGGGCAATGATCTGACTCCCATCCCAGACTGGTCCGGCAGGTTTGGCAGTACGGGGGTTCCTCCGACATTTTGTGAATGCCTGGAGCCCTCACACATCCATTGCTGCAATGCGATGGACTCCGGAAAATGGCCACTGAAGGCGGCCCGTGTGCAGATTGAGATATCTTCCCAAGATTTCAGGAGACTACATCTCAATCTGCACATGCGCTACCTCCAGCTGACATTTTCCCAGAGGCCACCGCTTTGCAACAATTGATGTGCAGGGGCTTTGTGCTTTCACAAGATATCGGCAGAGCCCCCATACCACCGAACACCGCTGAACCTTCCAAACCAGCCTGGGATCAGAGTCAGATCATTGCTGGACCACCAAACACCCCCTGTGACCCCGTTCCACCAGTACTGCTTATTTCCCCCCCAGTAAGCTGAGTTTGAACTGTAAGACAGACCCCCATTGTTAGGTGTTGGGTTCCTGCCTTTGCACAGGAGGGAACTCGAGCCTTGCCTTCTGCCGTCTCCCATTCCTCTCCAGCCGGAGAGGAGGCTGCTCAGCAGAGATGTCGGTCCCAGGGCCTTGCCCAGGCTAATGCTAGGCATCTGGTTGCTTCTCCTGGCTCTGCTATTGTATCATGCGTGAGTCAACAGCAAGCAGACGCTCCTGGGACTAAGTCCTGCTTTTCCCCTACTGAGCATGCCCGTGGGACGACCTCTCATTGGAGGTCGGAGGTCACATGCACAGGTCCCGTTCCTTCTCGGATTGGTCCACTGGGAAGGACGCCGCTATAAAAGAGTTGCATGGCTGCTCAGCCATGTGCTAGTATAGACAGTTTTTATAACTTGTGTGTGTGATGATGGATGCATGGAACTGTTGAATGACTCATTATGAAACCCCTCCCTTTGATACGCATGTTGTAGGGTTATCTTAGTTTGAGTCAGCGCCTTGTAGTGGCTAAGCCTAGCGCCACAGTGCTTCCTAGTCACAGCACTTCTCTCAGCGCCATATTGTGCCATCCAGCACAAGGCACCTAGTGGCTGCATCTGCCAGCGCGTCGCCGTTCGCAGGTCTAGTGCTTTCCTCCTTAGTCTGGGTGGTTAGTGGCTTCTGCCAGAGCGGTGCAGTGCACACTAGTGCGTTATTTCTTTGTTTGTCTCTTGCTGGCTCGGCTGCAGCGGCGCCGAGCGCTAGTGGGCTAGAGGGACTCCAACCCCGTGTCCTTGGGGCGCAGAGTCCTGTGTCTGTATACTAGCGCTCATCCGGCCGAGCTCTGTGAGCTTAACAGGCTTCGGCATTTACATTGTGCAGCACCGCGGTTCTGTGAATCAGCAGAACTCGCTCCTGTACACACCGGGTGACGCTAACCTGCATGTGTTCATTTATTATTTGCTGTATAACCTCCGCCATTATTGAGCAGCAGCTCTACATCTCTGCACGGTGGACCCCAGACTGCGAACGCATCTCATTATCATCTTTATTGTTTGGTGCGTTCCGCCAGCCTAACATCCATGTGGCGCATTCATTTTTTTCCCCTATTTTTCTTCTAAAAATTTGGGTTGCGTCTTATGGACCGTTGCGTCTTTTATAGTCCGAAAAATATGGTACATCTTATCAGAGAATTCCATTTCTTTCACCACTTAAGACCCCCATACACATTAGACAATCTAATATTTATGTGGTGCCAGACAACTGAATGTCATGGAAGATGTCGATCGGGCATATTCGATTTTGTACTGCCGATTGCAAGGTTCTCCTGGAGATAAGTTACCAGCCAACGTTTCAGCCGGCATCTTTCTCATAGGGAACACATGAGCACTCGTCCGAACAAGCTCTCCTGTGTATGGGAGAGTCGGCTGAAATGGCTTTCAACTGAACAATCAGCCATATGTGTATGGCGACCTTCACTAATCATCTATTGAATTCCGTATTGGCATAGACAAGACGCACTGCCAACACAGTGAGATGTCAGGTTACAGCTTCTGTCATACCTCCTAGAGTTGGGAGGAGTGAAGAGCAGAGTAAGAAAACAATAGTGTACAAAAATGAACAATTAGAAGAGACATTACTCCTCATGTCACAAGTTATATATGGACATATTAGTGTAAACTATCTTATGTGGTGTATTTATTCTGCAGACCTACACCTGAGATCCGCTGGAATAAGGAAGGAGCAGAATTGCCCAGCAACAGAGTTTTTTATGAAAATTTTAATAAAACTCTAAGAATAATTGGTGTTTCAGAAGAAGATGCTGGCAAGTACAGATGTTCTGCCCAAAATAACAGAGGGTCCATTCACCATGTCATTACTGTTATTGTAAAAGGTAAGTGATACCCACACTGAATAAGCACGCACACTGCTGTAGGATCAGAACCCAGTAGAGCCTCACTATCCACACGATAGATTTAATAGAAGATACTGTTTCAGCAGAGATTTTTTAGGTGCTTGATACATTTACTTATAACTCTAGAATAGAAAATGGCCCCTTCTGGGAGCTTGAGCTTACTCCATTGAAATCGGACGTCATGTTGTAGACTGAACACTGGGATAAGGGGACAGGTCTCGGCTTCAGACAGGAGGAGGAGAGAAGATGGAGGACGATCAGAGTGCGGCAGACCGAAATGTGGAAATATGGAAGTGATATGGCGCTTGCAGGCCATGGTTGCCATGGATATGGCTCTCTAACCCCTCGCATCACATGGGGAGCTATGTGGTGAAGCAACTTCCGGCGCTCGTGTTGCGTGCGCATGCACCGTGATGTTTGTCCCCGATGTGGAACAGCTGATGTAGGCATATATATAACACCATTGACACACATCATGTCACGGCCCTTCGAGGAAGCCCACACAAAACGCGTGTAGGGACTGTGAGTCTTGAGTCACACTGGGATCCATATGGGTAAGGATCACTCCTGAGCTAGCCATTATACTTATAGCCTCTCAAAGGTGTATTAATACATTTTATCACTTTGGGTCTATTCTTCAGGAACTCTAATATTTTGTGTTGACTCCTAGATTTTTTTTACCTGAGTCTTTTACAAATGTACCTGTTACTTAATATTACTATTTATATTGGTGAAAAATATTTTACTAAATGTTGTTGTTTCATGTAGTAATAAAAATCATTTTGTATTAATTATAGACACACTTGACTCTATCTTTGTAGTCGACAAAGATATCTAGGAGTGTCCTGTCGCCCTATAATAGTTTTGAGGTGGCCAATTGGCCCTGTATTACATTCTATATATTGAATATTGCTGTGATGTATTTGTTTGCACACTGTATACAGAAGCATTTATTAAAGTTTCTTCTAGGTATGTGACTTGAAAGGTTTTTCAGTTAGTAATGACTTGAAGCATTGTGCACCTTTAGAGGTGTGCAGGTCCTGGCAGCTTTCTTTCCTGCCCTGCACCAATCAGCTAGATCAATGTTGAGCTGATGAATAGCGGACAGTTCTCCCAGTGGTTGGGAGGATCGCTGTGTCAGCATTCTCCACAATCATAGGATGTTGCCTCCTTGCTACTGGTTTAAAAAAACTCTAAACTTTGTGATGAAAAAGTTCATTTTGTTTGTCTCCTCTTTCTGAAACCCATAACTTTTTTTTCTTGTTGAGCTATATGATGTTTTGTTTCATTTTAGTATTACATACAATGTTTGATTGCTTTTATTTCATTTTGGGGATATGAGGTGACCAAAAAAGGGCAAATGATTTTTTAATAGAGTTTACTGTATGGGCTAAATAATTTCATATTGTGATAGGCTAGAGTTTTATGGATGCCGCAATACCAAATATAAAGAATGGGAAAAGTGGGTGATTTAAACTTTTAAGTACATGTACTTCATATATCAGGAAGAGGTTAGCCTTAATTTTTTCTTTGTTTTTCTTTTGGACAGAGGGGTGTGGCTGAGGACATTTTATCAGATTTTAAAAACAGTTACAAGTATTCATTAAGATATGGTCTAAAGTTACAATATTCCGTAACAACTTAATATCCACACTTGAGGAGCCAATGTACTTTGTCTAAAGGGCTTTCTTTTATTTTTTGCCTATTCTGTGCAAAATTCGTACAAGTATGTCATTTTTGTGAATTTGGCACACTTTTAGCATTTTGTGATTCTTGACGATGACAACCCCTTTTTAAATAAAGTACCGTAGCCCCCTTCATAATATAATAGCATATACTCACCTCCCATACTGGCGCCATTCCAGCAATGTCATCTTTGGGTCTCCCAGGGCTCTCGTGACATTGGCTTCAACGCTCTCGTTATATTACAATCATGGGCCACTATTGGCTGTAGTGCGCTCACCTCTTTGGTCCGAACCTTGGACAAATGGAAGTAGTGAAATCGCAAGAACCTAATAGTTGCTCATGTGACTTAATAGTGTCTCAGGAGGCCCGGCACTGGCATTGCCGGGTCCCGATATGAGAGGTGAGTATATGTTATTTTCATTTTATAAGGGGTTCTACTTTATTTAAAAAAGGATGGTCTTTGATAACCTCTTTAAGGAAGTCTATACGCCTGTGCAGGATGAGCTGTATATAGGATGATGCTAGAAATAGTAGCAGTAATGTCTTGGTGGTTGTGTTTAGTGTATTTCTGGGTGGTAAGAAGAGATGTGATTGATGATCTGCAGGCATGCACAAAAGATTGAAATTAATCTATTTTTACCATCTACATTTTCAAGTTTTTCTCAAAAGCTGATAAGATATATTAAGCTCTCTAAACAGAGCGGGGCTTAAAAGACTCATATTTTTCCAGCGTTATTATCCTTTTTTTTCGAGTAATGTTGGAGAAGAAGCTGGTTACCATGGTAATCGTCAGTAATGCTTTCTATTCTTGTCCGAGCAATTTACTCTACAGAAAAAAGCACAGAGCTTCCTATGCCATTGCCTTGCCTGTGCAAACAGAGCAGATATGTGCCATGTACACTTGACCCCGTCCAGGAAGTGTCTGACTTGAATTAAATATAAGTCTTATTTTCTAGCTTGCTTTGTAAGTTCCCTTTTATTGTACATGAGCAATACAGATGTGTAGATGCTGATTCTGCATAAATAATGCTGATTATGTGTAAAAAAAATAACCTTGTCACAGATTCAGAAGGGATAGGGCCACATGTTGCACTTTTAAGAAACAAGGGTTTTTTGAAAAGAGCGTATGACATCACTGGGTAAGGGCCCCATGCACATTAGACTAATGTCATCTATCAACAGGTTCGGCTGACGCGCTATTGTGTATGGGGTCACCGGCCAACTGATGGTCAGGAGTGATGTTGATTGTGCATATCCAAATTTGGTCTGACATTGTTCTTCTTGAGATAGTTGAAGTGTCAGCTGGCGGCTTTCTCATATAGAACTCAAGAGCACTCGGCCAAGCGAGCGCTCCTTTGTGTGGGAGTTTCGGCTGAGATGTCTGTCAGCTGAATGATTGCCCGAAGCATGGTTTCGCCAACACCCATTTATATGGCCAGCCGTATTATCATCTTGGCACATTATTACCTATCTACAGTATGCGTGATAACTTGCTGATTGCTGGGAGTTCCATTATTGGCACCCACACCAATCCCTAGAATGGGGCTAGTAAGGACTGTTTGAATGAAGTGATGGAGATGCCTGCCACTTTTCCGCTCATTGTGTTTCCTTTCATTCCTATAAGAAATGAATGAAGTGAATGTGCATTCTCAATGCTCCATTTAAGAGGCACATCCGACCACTGTACTTGAGTCATGACTCATTGGGACCCCCAGCAATCAGTAAGTTATCACCTATCCAGTATGTACTGTAGGTGATAACTTGCTAAGATGGGAGGAATCCTGAGAGGCCACATTCACATGTTCAGTATTTGTAAGCCAAAACCAGGAGTGGGTGATAAATCCAGAAGTGGTGACGTGTTTCTATTATACTTTTCCTCTGATTGTTCCTCTCCTGGTTTTGGCTTACACATACTGATGTAAAATACTGACCAAATACTGAATGTGTGACTGTAGCCTAATGGTATTGCCCTTTAAAGGCGTTACTGTATGAATTTCTATGCGTAAAGAAACAAACAAATCTCCAAGTATGATTAACAAGGAATACATTAAATAATTATGCACATTCCATTCTGATGTCAACCTACCGTACACTCAGTGGCAGCCCCAACATCACACACAAGATGTTTCTGATCACAATTTTGTAGACTATAGAATAAGTACTGTAATGATATAGCATGGAGCCATATTGTCCTCTCTCCCTGAATTTCCATTTCTCTGCCCCAGTGCTCCAGTCACTAATGAAATATTCATTTCTTTTCTAGCTGCACCTTACTGGATCACTAAACCTGAAAATCTCATACTGTCACCAGGAGATGATGGAACATTGATCTGCAGGGCTCATGGGAATCCCTCCCCAAGCATTACATGGTTAATAAATGGAGTTGCAATTGAATGTACGTAAATAATTCCTTCAGATTCCTATAAGATAATAAAACATACATAAAGAACATGGACTCACGGTATACGACATCTTCAGAAAAAATGCTGTGTTCCCATCCTATCCCTAATTTATATGTACAGTTTTCATGTAGCCAGACTAAGGATGATGCAGATGTGCATATTTATGCATTGTATACAATAGAGTATGTCTTACTGAGAACAGAAAGACCCCCTAATGTAATATTCAACAGCAATTTACAATCGTCATAAGTGATGCCCTTGTCCCGTAATATTTAAACTTATGAAATGAACACACTTTATGTTGTCCCAGGCAATGGCTGCATAACCCTTCTGTTGTATTTGCAGTGGCTCCTAATGACCCAAGCCGAGTGGTAGATGGTGATACTGTTATTTTCACAAAAGTGCAAGAACGGGCCAGCGCTGTCTTCCAATGCAACGCTTCAAATATTTATGGATATGTACTGGCAAATGCATTTGTGAACGTACTTGGTAAGTTTTTTTTTTTTACTTTTTAAAAATTATTTTAAAGGGAACCTGTCATGTCACCAAATGCTACTGATCTGAAGATAAGGGGTAAATCTGCAGGTTAATAGCATTCTAAAGCTGTACGCGCACCGCACTGAAAGCAAGGCTTCAGGGAGGAAATTAACTTTATTCCTCCTGGCAGGCTTTGGCTTTCAGTCACAGTTCAGTACATAGTGAGTGGCGACTGTAAGCACAGCCCAGTACCGACTGACAGCCAGCCTACATTGATACGCTGCATAGAAGGTTGTCAGTCAATGTGCTGGGGCGTTCTTACAGCCACCACTCACTTTGTACTGATTGGTGACTAAGCGGCATACCTCTATGACCATAAAGTCATTCCTTCCTGGTAGCCAAGCTTTCAATGTGGTGGGCGCACATCTTTAAGCTGCAGGTTAACCCAATATCTGTTTGTTAATAATTGGGGATATGACAGGTTCCCTTTAATGTTACTAACTGATAGTTACTTTAGAAGTTGCAAATGATGTATTATTGTGTGTGTTTAGTTTATTATTTTGTAGTTTGCATTAGAAGTTGTATATAACTTTATATGATGTCTCTACTCCCCTCTTCTAAATTGCGTCTTTCATAACTTTTATAGTGCTTTATAAAATGTAATATTTACCATAATGTATTTATTTCATTTATTAGCTGAGCGGCCAAGGATTCTTTCATCACAAGTGGTTTATCAAGTCATTGCCAATAGACCTGCCTTGCTGCACTGCAAATCTTTTGGTTCTCCTGTTCCAAATATAGAATGGTAACAAAGACAGATTACTTATGAGATTGTATCAATTTCTTTTAAAGACTGTGCAATAATAAGACTTGTGTAAAAAGCAGAGCGATTACGGCAACATAGACACTATTTTGTTTTCTTCTGCTGAGCCTTATAAGACTCCAATTGTAGAATATGGAACTATTACTGTACTCTTACTCTACTGTCACTACTTCAAGAGGACTTTTCATCAAATTTTTAGTGGTGCACTGGACACAGAATGTAATAGTGGTTGCAAATCGGAATAGAATGGATTTTTTAAAATTATTTTTAATTTTGCTTCTCTGTTGTGGAGATATTTATTAGTATGTGAAATTTATAATGATGAACAACCTGATCTCGTGGTCCAAACTCCTGCATGAATCAATTGGGAAGGAGGGGTAACGCAGCTGAGTTTAGATGTGTCACATTACAAACCCTTATATCAGCTTTCCTAGCACTGTCAGCTCTGCTATACTGTCTCTTCCCCACACTGCCTGTCCAGAGATATATCAGTAATCTCACTCATATCTGTTGTGCTCAGCTTACAATCATTATGCTGTAAGAACAGAGCAGGTTCTCATTGCATCTCACACCATGAGGATCTCATAACAGGCAAGAGTGACATGTGTGAGATGTAATAATCTTTGTTTGACATGATTAAGGACCTTAACCTGTTTGTTAGAAAACTAAAATGGCACAAGTTTTTTAAACAAAATGATAAAAAAACTTGCATTGAGTATGACATTCCAACAGATATGCTTCGGGATGTTCAACTTCTGGCAGATCTTGATAATGTTCCGGCAACGGACAGGGGTTTGGGTCTGTTCACTCTCACTTAAAAAATCCCAGTAAAAAGATGGCTCCAGTTGGAGGTGATCTGTCAGCTATAGATGTGTTTTTAAATCTAAGCACCAAAGATTTAAAGGAGTACACTCAGAAACAATGCAGGCACAACCTCACAAAAAGTCAAATGAATGCCCTTCGGGGTTTAGAAATGGATAAATCCCTGATATTCAAGCCCTCCGATAAGGGGGGGAATATTGTTTTGATGAATGTGGAAAAATATGAGAACATGTGCCTCTCTCTCCTTAATGATGAAACTACATATGTACAGGTGTCACAGAACCCCACATCCAGATGTATTGTTGATCTAAAGACTATTCTATCTAAAGCTAGAACTGATAATCTGATTAGTCATGATGAATATTCCTTCCTTCTCCCCCAGCACCCGGCGATGGCTACTTTCTACGCTCTACCCAAAATCCGTAAGGGCCTGGACCCCCTCAGGGGAAGACCCATCGTGTCTGGAACTGGGACCTATGTCAGAACATAGGGGTATATATTGACAATATTCTTAGACCACTTGTCATCTCACTCCCCTCATATATCAGGGACACGATGGATCTTCTCCGAAGGCTGGAGGGTATCTCCCTTGAATCGGACATCTATTTGGCTAGCATCGATGTGGAGGCCCTGTATTCCTCCATTCCATATGAAAGTGGTATAAGGGGAGTTCAACACTTCCTTGCCACAAGAGGGCGCCAATTTCAGGCCCATAATGAGTTGGTGGTGACCCTCCTGGATTTTGTTCTCCACAATAACTATTTTTGTTTTGATCAGCTCAGGGGCACCACTATGGGCAGCCCTTGTGCGCCCAGTTATGCAAATTTGTTCCTGGGCTGGTGGGAGGATAACTTGGTGTTCACTGAAGTCCATGAGAAATATATGGCCCACATTGATATGTGGGCCAGGTTTATTGATGATATCTTTATCTTGTGGAGTGGCACCAAGGAATTATTTCAAGAATTCATGCTGTCGCTGAATTGTAACAACATTGGGCTCAAGTTCACTTCTGATATACAGGAGAGACAATTACCATTTCTGGATGTAATGATTACAAAATCCACTAGGGGTGACAGTTTGGAAACATCTGTCTACAGGAAACCTATCGCCACCAACTCACTCTTGAGGTGGGAGAGTCACCACCCATACCCCCTCAAAAGAGGAATTCCTAAGGGTCAATACCTTAGGTTAAAACGTAATTGCTCTGATAATGCTGATTTTAAGGTCAAGGCAGACGATCTAATACAAAGATTTCTATCCAGGGGGTATCCAGACCGGGTGTTGAGGGAGGCATATCGATTTGCGAGCCATCAACCAAGGACTACGTTGTTAACTCCCCACAATAGAGAAGAGAGGGTACCAAAAGAAATTAGACTAATTTGTTCTTTTGATAATGGGGCACCGGCAATGAGACAGATCATTAAGAAACACTGGGACATTCTTAAAATGGACGAGGACTTGAGAGATGTGATTGGGGAAAGTCCCCAAATCATGTATAGGAAGTGCCGAACCCTGAGTGATCGTTTGGTACACAGTCAATTTGCCCCACCGAAACAGGAAATGTGGCTACCAAGGAAACCGGTAGGCTGCTACAAATGTGGGAACTGTGTGGCATGTGATTCTGTTGAGGTGGGGAGGGAATTTTTCAATTCTAGTACACAGCAACACTATCAAATTAATGAATTCATTAACTGTAAAACTAAAGGTATTATTTACAGGGCTCAATGTGATTGTGGAATGACCTATATTGGGAAAACGATCCGAGAATTCAGAAGGCGTATCGGTGAGCATTTGGGGGATATTCGTAACCAGTGGGATACCCCCATCGCTAGACATGTAAATGGCACACATGGAGGGGATACTGGCACCATCCGCTTTATGGGAATTGATAAACTCAAGATACCTCCACGGGGGGGACGATTTTGATAAAATGCTGCTACACAGGGAAACAAGGTGGATTTTTCTATTGAATACATGCCATCCCCTTGGTTTGAATGAGCAGTTAAATTTTGGCTGCTTTCTATATTATATTCCTTTTCTCATCTACTTGGTGGATCTTTTGGTCTGCCGAAAAGTCTAGTACATTGTGGAAAGTTTGCTCCGTGCCCTGCGAGCTATAGAGTCAGACTAAAAAACAGGATTGCTTAATTATCATATATGAAGGGAGATTATCTCTTCTATATCTTTTTGACACTCCTTTCTGTTTTACTGTATCCTGGGCTAAACTTGAAAGTAAGTCTACACAAGGACAATTCTGAAGGGAGTGTATGTCAACCATTAAATCATGTACTGATGTGGAGTTCCTCTGGGGATACTAAGTGTACATTCTGTATACCTACTTATCATTATATATTTTTTTCTGATATTTTGGCCCCTCTTGTCGATTCGCCCAGATAATTGGTTCACGAATTCTATTGATTCTTGAGTATAATTTATAATTATACTCGGTGGATATTAAAAAATCTTCCATCCCACAGTCATGTAATTGATAACTCATTATAATATTTATAGGACGGTATTTTTCACCCTGTTCATTTTGGACTTTTAAATATAAGATCAGTGCAAATGATATACACAATTTGCGTGAATATCCCTGATTGCCTGACATCTCTTTAATGGGATTGCAGTGCTTTCCTTCCAAAGTCATTCATTTAGTGTGCGGTTTATGCTTAGCGTATCGGGGAGACTTGCTGCATTTATTGCCCTAGGACACCATTCACACTCTGATTGCATTAAATGCGATTATGGTAATTATATGCACAGTGGCAGTCCTGTGTTTTGGAACATAGGAGGAGGCTGCATTAACCTTTTTATGATACCATTCACACTTTGGATGCATGAAATATGATATTGGAAACAATGGGTAATATGGCTGTTTCCCTGCATGCGTCCTGTATTTTGGAAAACAGGTTAATATCGGTAGCAGCTGATGGAATGCAGGGGGCTAATATCAGTAGCAGCTGTATTTATTGCCCTAGGACACCATTCACACTCTGATCGCATTCAATGCGATTTTGGTAGTTATGTACACAGTGACAGTCCTATATTTTGGAACATAGGAGGCTGCATTAACCTGTTTATGATACCATTCAGACTTTGGACGCATGAAATAGGATATTGGAAACAATGGGTAATATGGCTGTCTCCCTGCATGCATCCTGCAGTTTGGAAAACAGGTTCATATTGGTAGCAGCTTATGGAATGCAGGGGGTTAATATCAGTAGCCGCTGTATACAATATATTGCCCTAGGACATCATTCACACTCTGATCGCATTAAATGCGATTCTGGTAATCGGTAGCAGCTGATGGAATGCAGGTGGTTAATATCAGTAGCAGCTGTATTTATTGCTCTAGGACGCTAATCACACTCTGATCGCATTAAATGCGATTCTGGTAACTGGTAGCAGCTGATGGAATGCAGGGGGTTAATATCAGTAGCAGCTGTATTTATTGCTCTAGGACGCTATTCACACTCTGATCGCATTAAATGCGATTCTGGTAATCGGTAGCATCTGATGGAATGCAGGGGGTTAATATCAGTAGCAGCTGTATTTATTGCCCTAGGACGCTATTCACACTCTGATCGCATTAAATGCGATTCTGGTAATTGGTAGCAGCTGATGGAATACAGGGGGTTAATATCAGTAGCAGCTGTATTTATTGCCCTAGGACGCTATTCACACTCTGATCGCATTAAATGCGATTCTGGTAATTATGTGCACTGTGGCAGTTTCTGTTTCACGCGTCCTGTATTTTGGAACATAGGAGGAGGCTGCATTAACCTGTTTATGAGACCATTTACACTTTGGACGCATGAAATATGATATTAGAAACAATAGGTAATATGGCCGTTTCCTTGCATGTGTCCTGCATTTTGGAAAACAGGAGGTTAATATCGGTAGCAGCTGATGGAATGCAGGGGGTTAATATCAGTAGCAGTTTGCGTTCTGACGTCAGACGCTGGGGTGGAGCATACCAATAATGGAGTCTTTATCAAGAGTCCATGTGCTTTCCCCTCCAGGACTCCACTTGGTAGTGACAGGGACAGTCACACTAGTTTGTTAGGCACCTCGCCACTGCAGGGCCTGTGGACTTAACGTACAACACTAATTCTATATATCCTTTCCTACTGCTTTATATCTATCTGACTCCCCTGATGAATCCCCACCATTGGGGAAGAAACGTGTAGGGAGCTTCAGTCTGTTTTTCCCCTTATAAGTGGGGGTGTCCACTACAGGATCCACTTGGGGCCTGTCCTTGTTAGGACAGGAGTATTGCTGGGGCACGACAGGGAGTGCAGGGGAATACTTTACATTAACACTGGTTTTCCCATGTCTCAGCTCCCCATGAGTGGATCGTCTCTCCAGCAGGATATGCCCTGATGCTGGAATGCTATATCTAATACCAATTGTGAGACCAAACCATTTTTTATTGAGCACTGGTTCACATGAGCACTTTTTTGTAATGTTTTAGTGTGTTATGTCCTTTTAATGGTTCATTAAAGGTTATGTTTTAATTGAATTTATGTGGGATACTCTCTAGGCTGTGTGCGAGATGTAATACAGCCCTGATCTCATTGCACAGCGATTAAAAGTTGCTTTAGCACAGCAGACATAAGTGTGGTTACTGACATGCGCCTTAATTAGGCGAGCTTATTAGGATAGTTTGTAATGTGATACAGCTAAACTCAGCTGCACTGCCCTTCCTCCCAACCTGACTCATGCAGAGGTTAGACCAGGAGATCAGAGCTGTATCATTAGGCCAGGAGATCAGAGCTGTATGCCATGTATCTCACATGCTGAGAAATCTTCTCTAAGCTATTGTAGGACGTGTTCTTCTTTCCTTTGGGTGTTGCTGCCTGCTTATGATTGGTCCGCATAATACAGGGAGAAGAAGTGCATGATAACACCCAATGGACTTGAAAAAAGTTAACTCATTAGTTTCCAAATACTTTGCTGATATCTCATCAATGGAGAAATAAAAACGAAAACAAAAACATTTTATTCTGCTCTGCAGCCGCAACTTATATCATGTGTCTGATTCAACATGAAATATTTATGTGATAGGTCCTCTTTAAGTTTCATATAGACAAACCCTAGCTATTGCTGTGTGGAGCATTTAGAAATGACATGCTGATATTAGCAGGGTGTAGAATAAAATGAAAACATTATTGTTGCTAATATTAAACAAAGGTTTATTTTCATTCTTTGCCTTGTTCCTCACCATTTCTGAGATGACTGTTAATGTTGAATTGACCCAGCTATGGGGCTGGTAAAAGACAGGCCTTGTGTGTGTATGTATGTACATATATATATATATAGCGCGAGTGATGGGTCCGATTTGGTTAGTCATGACCTAAACAAAGTCTCCAAATTAGTGAAGGCTTGAAACACATACTAAAGTACAAGGTCTTTTAGTAAAAGCAAAGTAACTCAACAACTGTAGACTTCATACGAGCAACACAGCACTGATCCTTATTAGCACATCTATCACCACTTGTAGTGCAGTGAAGAGCACAACATTTTATTAGCGTGTAAGATGAGTGGATCTGTTTATAACACTTGCAATTATTCCCTTTATATCCAGGTTTAAGGGCGTACAGTCCAGTGTTCTACATGGAAGTGACTACGTCTTCCATAATAACGGGACACTGGAAGTCCCAGTGGCACAGAAAGATAGCAGTGGCACATACACGTGTGTAGCAAGAAACAAATTGGGTACAGACCAAAAAGTCATTACCCTTGAAATTAAAGGTAAGAGTTACACATCAGGTAATGTATACATTGGGCCTTCAACTATGTTGTCACATTTCTTATTAATATTCTGTTTTATTTCTAGATCCAACTATGATAATCTCCCAACCTGAATACAGGGTTGTGCAGCGATACGGCAATGCTTTCTTTGAATGCAAATTCAAGCACGATCCTACGTTAGTAGCGGAGGTGATGTGGCTGCGGAATAACAGTGAACTGCCGGTTGATGAAAGGTATTTTTGAAGCTCTATAACAGCATACTCTATGTTTGCCTTTTTCGTTGCCTTTAAATGATGTACCGTCGTAATTTTGGCTAGATGTATTATGTAATGTTTCCTTGTATACAAATATGCACGCATCCATACATTATACACTACATACAGGGTTCTAACACCATTCATACAAGCTGTCTTACGATTCACAGATACACTTTTGAGAAAGAGCGGCTGATGATCAGGAACGTCACTGAGAAGGATAAAGGCTTGTACACGTGTGTTGCCAACACTACGCTGGACCGAGTTTCAGCTAGCGCAGAACTTTCTGTTGTTGGTAAGATATTTTATCTCTTTTTTAGTGAACTGATTTGCTTTTTTCCTTTGATTTGTTTAACAGCACAGCCTTTCTTTAGCTACAGGTTATGTGTGCTGTGTTCATGTGACTTCCCAATATATTAAAGTGTTGGCATGTTGCTAAGACTGTTGCTTCCCCTCTTTCTTTTCTGAGAATGGAGAAGTGACACCACTGTTTAAAGGATACTTTTATAATTTACCCATCCTTACACGTCATGCAGATCACTGGACATATAGGTCATGAGACCCCACTGATCGCTCAAAAATAATCTCAAGCACAGCTCAGCTGTGCTCCTGCACTAGCAATAACACTGCGTGGTGTCTATAGACTCCTTGTAGAGGTCTCAGTACTTCTGCGAAGTGCACTCTAGATTGTTTTTTGGGGCGATCAGTGGGGGTCTGAGGAGCACAAGACCACATCCTCACTGATGTGCAGGACACTTAAATCAATGGATAGATTAAAAAAAGAAGATAGGTGCTGTTTCAGAACTGCAACCACTTCACTGTCTATCCTTGGATAACAGCACAACTTACCACTTGCTGTGCAGGGAATATTGACATGGCCTCATTAACGTGACGTGGGCCACGCTTAAATTTCCTGTACAGCCAATTGCTGGAAACTGAAATATTATTTCTGATTGGGTATATTGCCCCAACATATCCCGAAGCATCATGTATCGATATACTATATACAGTATATTTATAAGGCTGTAAAGGAATTTGCTTAAAAATACAGTGGGTACAGAAAGTATTCAGACCCCTTTACATTTTTAACTCTTTCTTTCATTGTAGCCATTTGGTAAATTCAAAAAAGTTAATTTTTTTTCTCATTAATGTACACTCTGCACCACATCTTGACTGAAAAAAAACAGAAATGTAGAAATTTTTCCAAATTTATTAAAAAAGAAAAATTGAAATATCACATGGTCATACGTATTCAGACCCTTTGCTCAGTACTGAATAGAAGCATCCTTTGAGCTAGTACAGCCATGAGTCTTCTTGGGAATGATACAAGTTTTTCACATCTGGATTTGGGGATCCTCTGCCATTCTTCCTTGCAGATCCTCTCCAGTTCCGTCAGGTTGGATGGTGAACGTTGGTAGACAGCCATTTTCAGGTCTCTACAGAGATGCTCAATTGGGTTTAGGTCAGGGCTCTGGCTGGGCCAGTCAAGAATGGTCACAGAGTTGTTCTGAAGTCACTCCTTTTGTTATTTTAGCTGTGTGCTTAGGGTCTTTATCTTGTTGGAATTTGAACCTTCGACCAAGTCTGAGGTCCAGAGCACTCTGGAAAAGGTTTTCATCCAGGATATCTCTGTACTTGGCTGCATTCATGTTTCCTTCAATTGCAACCAGTCGCCCTGTCCCTGCAGCTGAAAAACACTGCTATAGCATGATGCTGCCACCACCGTATTTCACTGTTGGGATTGTATTGGGCAGGTGATGAGCAGTGCCTGGTTTTCTCCACAGATACCGCTTAGATTTATCACCAAAAAGTCTTATCTTTGTCGTCTCAGACCAGAGAATCTTATTTCTCATAGTCTGGGAGTCCTGCATAAGTTTTTAGTAAACTCTATGGGCGCTTTCATATGTCTGGCACTGAGAAGAGGCTTCCGTCGGGCCACTCTGCCATAAAGGCCCGACTGGTGGAGGGCTGTAGTGATCGTTGACTTTGTGGAACTTTCTCCCATCTCCCTACTGCATCTGTGGAGCTCAGCCACAGTAATCTTGGGTTTCTTCTTTACCTTTCTCACTAAATCTCTTCTCCCACAATTACTCAGTTTGGCTGGAAGGCCATGTCTAGGAAGACTTCTGGTGGTCCCAAACTTCTTCCATTTAAAGATTATGGAGGCCACTTTGCTTTTAGGAACCTTGAGTACTGCAGAAATTCTTTTGTAACCATGGCCAGATCTGTGCCTTGCCACAATTCTGTCTCTGAGCTCCTTGGCCAGTTCCTTAGACCTCATGATTCTCATTTGGTCTGACATGCACTGTGAGCTGTGAGGTCTTATGTAGACATGTGTGTGCCTTTACAAATCAAGTCCTATCAGTTTAATTAAACACAGCTGGACTCCAATGAAGGAGTAGAACCATCTCAAGGAGGATCACAAGGAAATGGACAGCATGTGACTTCAATATGAGTGTCTGAACTAAGGGTCTGATACTTATGACCATGCGTTATTACAGTATTTCTTTTTTAATACATTTGCAAAAATGTCTACATTTCTGTTTTTTTTCTGTCAAGATGGGGTGCAGAGTGTACATTAATGAGAAAAAAAGAACTTTTTGCAATTTACTTAGTGGCTGCAATAAACAAAGAGTGAAAAATTTAAAGGGTTCTGAATACCTTCCGTACCCACTGTATATATTGCTGTGTGTGTATGTGTGATATATATATATATATATATATATATATATATATATATAATATATATATATAATATATTGTAGCATGATGGTTATTATGGTGAGTTGCCATTAAGGGGAATCTGTCAGCAGGTTTATGCAATGCAATCTGAAGACATCAGGTGATAAAGGCTGAAACAGAGTTCAGGGATGTGTCACTTGTCAAAGTGCTGCTGTTTACTAACTGTGAAGGATTGATCACTAAGAGATTATCATTGCTGGACTAGTCCAGTAAGGCCCCCTCCTGTGATAAGCACCAAATTAGACTTTGTACACAGAGAGCCTGGTGTGGGGACGGGGTTAAATTTCTCAGCTCTGCTTTATTCTAAATCTAAAAGATCTGATTGTGTCGGAACGGTTGCATCAAGTAATCTAACTGATACATCGTTGGATTCAGTTTTTCTTTTCCTATATCAGGCTGCTTTCAGATGACGTAGCAAAAACTTGCTGACGGATTCCCTTTTATGTAATGAGAAAATAGCTTGAGTCTACCACAGTGGCTGTACATTCGACTCATTTGGGGAATACCTCTATGATTTTCATGGCTGGGGGTTGCCTTTATGAGACAACCATTTTAAATTTCAGAGTTTTGATTGTCTAGGAATTAAAGCACATAAATTGACACTTGTCAGAATAGTCCAGAAGGTCAATGTATAAGCTCTTTCCATCTGCTTATGTAAGATTTATAAAGCTTAAGTACATATTTACCAAATGCCAAGTTAATCGCTCACAGATGTTAGCAACTGTTTAGCTTTTATACAGCATTTAAGACTTCCATGGGTCTCTTGTATAAAAACTAGCAAAGTCAAAATATGGAGGAGCTACCCTCTGCAACAAATCATGTAAGTGGAATCTGCCACCAGGTTTTTGCACCCTAACTTGAGGGTAGCATCATATAGAGACAGAGACCCTGATTGCGGCAATATGACATTTACAAGGCAGCTTATTTTAGTTTAGTTTATATAAAATCACTGTTTTATCACCAGGAGATTATCACTGGAGGACTAGTGAACCTGCTGCCAGGTAGTCGGGCATATTCATGAGCTCTGTATAGCCCCGTCCCCACCACTGATTGGCAGCTTTCTATATACACTGCCAATCAGTGGTGTGGGAGGAATGATACAGAGCTCAACATTCAGAGTACTGGTAGATCTGCAGCAGATAAAACTGTGATTTCAGAATATGGACTTGGTATATTACTGAAAGTTTCTTGGTTCTGACTAGCGTTTGACTCTTTATACATTATAGGGTCCATGTAAATGTGTTCTCTTATCCCAAAAGTACTCTGGATGGCACAGATGACAGGGCAAATATACAAGAGTTTGGTACATGGATACACATAGTGGCCAGAACAGCACTCATAGACAGGAGTATGGTAACCTGATCAGGCACCACCAATCATCTCTACATACGTCATATCAGATGGGTGGGAGATTTCATATTTACAGGACAAATTCATTTAAAAGCCCAATGTGTTATTTATGGACTAGTCGGCGTTGCTGTAATTCTGCATGTTTAATAATACGCTACTGTCAGCTCAGTAGGTGGTGTCACAGTGTGAATGTTATAAATCTGACGAAGGGTTACTGGAGTAAGGACCAGAAACAACCAGTCACATTGCTGCTTCCAATTTTCATTCTGTGTTTGAGAAATAACATTTGGAATATAATTGACTTTTCAATGGAACAGTTTTGTCTCTGAATGACCGATGTATATGAATACATTTAGTGGTGTAAAACTTCTTTTTTTGCAACACCGGCGAACATAAAAGGGGTTGTCTAAGAAAAAATAAAAGGCCACTGAATACCTGACGACCAATTATTATGTCCAGGGGAAGCCACCTTTAGCTCAGCGTGAAACTTTACATGTTGACCATTCTAATATAGTGATGACCATGTAATGCATGGAAATGGTGGTTCCACCATAATAGGAACTACCCCATTCTGTGGCTGCCTTGTTTCCTAATTAGAGGGAATCTGTCAGCAGGAATTTTGTGTGACTTCAAGCAAAGAAGGTGTCAGACAAGCAGGAGGAGGCAGCACTGGGGAAGGAATAGAGCCGGAGTGACACAGGCTTAAGAAGAGCATTCCTATGCTGAAGTCTCATTCGTATATCGGTTCAAACGATGAGTTCTTAGTAATAGACAAATGAACTGTTTAGGCAAAGGTATTGGTAGATTTGTCTTAGAAAGAACTACATTTTAATATAAGTAAATTAGGGGGAAAAACACTACTGACAGATTCCTTTAAGCACATGGACCTGGCTTGACATCAGGAGACAACCCCTTTTAAAGGCTGTCGTTAAACACTGCGATTGCGGCACACTGTCACTTCAATAAGGTAAAGTTCATGTTGTGTATGGATGATGCTCTCACACTACCCTTCACAAATATTTCCTAGGATGCCAGATACCTCAGTTTTTTCTAGCTGTTGGGTTTAAAAGACAGAGACTAATGAAATTACATTGATTAATTTGTCACTCGTGTAGTCACCAGTATGAAGATTTATACCCAAGGCTATTCAGCCTTCCTGAGAAATGATGAGTCAGTGACTTATGCAGAAAATCAATGGAGTTCTAAGAAGTAGCAATACATTTTTAGTTTTATTTATTTGGTCAGTTCATATTTCCTCCCTGATGTAGAGATAGATAGATAGATAGATAGATAGATAGATAGATAGATAGATAGATAGATAGATAGATAGATGTGTATTTAGACCAAGGCCACACTTAGAATTTCTGTTCCACAAATGATTGATTTTAAAGGGAACCTGTCATCTGATTGCAGCTGCCCCAACTATAGGCAGGATGAATCCGAGCTTGGCTGTATGCAGGTTTTATATACTTTGTATATACTTTAAAGCTCTACCTGCAGAGCAGACTAGACTGGACCGGTACTGCCCCAGCCGGCTATTCCCAGCACCGCTGCAGGTGTTTAACAAGTCTCTCCTTCATGTGCACATAAAGACCTGTCAGTCACCTGCAGTAGCGCAGGGAAGAGTCGGTCACATGCTGCGCTGGACTAGTTTAGTCTCCGGCTATGGTCCTTGGCCAGATCCTTAAAATATATTTTCTCTGAAACGCGGGTGTGTTTCATATAGAATTCTACCTAGCTGAAATCGTACAGCCAGGCTGATTCATACTGCCTGTAGTATACAATTATTTACTTAAAGAGCTATATCAGGAGTGGTTTGTGGTCTCTGTAACTATTGATCGACAGGTGCATTTCTCAAGATTGCATGTAGCTCCATATATTCCTTTGGATTGCAGTTGCTGCTCAATTGTTAAAGGGGTATACCCATCTCCCAGATCCTATCCCAATATGTAGTAGGTGTAACAATAATGATATTAGCAAATACCTCCAATTAGAAATATAGTATACAGTAGTTCTTCTGATTAGCTATGTCGCTTACCCCATGTAGGCCATTGCAGTAGCTTAGGCATCCATGGTTACGATCACTTATATAGTGACAGTTAGCTGTTAGTGGTTGTAACCATGGCTACCTAAGCTGCTGCTATGCCCTGCACATGGGGTAAGCAACACAGTGAATCAGAAGGACCCTACTACATTACTAATTGGAGATATTTGCTAATATTATTATTACACCTACTACATATTGTGATAGAATCTTGGAGATGAGAATACACCTTTAAACTCAATCAATAGCACTACAAAAAGTAACAGTGTAGACTAGGACTTACTCCAGGGTACAGAATAGTTCCACAAGACTAATATATTAATCATTGCCTTACCCAAATATATTAAATAGAAAGCAGTTTCAGGAAAGAGGAAGCAACTATATATACTGTATATTTATATCTCCGATAAAGTCTCCAAGTGATCTGCATGATCATGATAAGGCAGCCATTGTTTATTACTAACATGTTGTTAATATCCCTTACAGAACCTACTCCACCACCTCCAGTAAAGACGGGTAAACTGGCAACCCTATCCATATATACACTGACGCACGTCACGCTCCACCATGTGCATCTTCCATGGATGATTATGCTGCATGAATGTTCCCGACCTTAGAGGAACACTCCATGCGGAACTCATGCAGTGATGTGACCAGTACAGGGGCTGAGCTGCCTATCATGGAGTCCACCAACACTAACGAGAATGTATCATCCATAAACATTCCCTTCAGGTCCTGTACTGTTCACAGCAGTGTATCAGTTTTGGCTATAGTGTTTCTTTAATTTACATGTATATTTTAAAGGGGAAATATACTTTTCACAAAGTGCATGTGGTGTAGTCCTATTGGCAAAAGAGGCGTAAATCGGGAGTTTAAATTATACACATTTAAAAGCCTCTATTATGGGTGCTCAGACTATTACAGCGAGACCAAACTCATCAGAAATGCCTGTAACATCCCAAATTGTTCCCATATGTTGGACTACATCATTTCAAATGAAAACTAATAATTCCCCTTCATCTCAGACAGTATTTTTTTTGTTATATGCTGGTTATTATCGTGCATGGCCTATGCTGCAGTCAATTTCCCTTTTCCTTTTTTAAAGTATCCATTGTATGTAGGCATTTTTAGTTCTAGTGGGAGTGATGTAGTACATGTGTGTACTGTGTACGTATTAGATGTGTGGTGCAAATGTTTCTGGTCATACTATGTGTTTGCGGTCATCAAAGGGTTACAAGCACTCAAGCCTAATTCACTGTCTTGGGATGGAAAGGGTGCGCCCCGTCATCTAATAAACCAAATAAAGTGAAGGCATTTTACTGACCAACTGGACCACCCACTGATCCTCAGGATAAACACTTAAAAGGTTATTCCTTTCTTCATAGATGGATAATCTCAAATAGTACATTTGCATTTTCCTCCCCATTAAAACTTTCCATCGTTTTGAGACGTTAGCACTTTTCTTTTTGTTTACATCCCATTGCCTAGGAAACCGACCACCGCTGCTGTTTCCTTTGTAAGCACTGCACTGATGCTGTCTGGGATTAGGAGGTAACAGCACTCTCCAGCGATCTTGACCAACTTCAAACAGTGCTTACAAGCTAGAAAAGAGCTTGTAAGCACTGTGTATGTTCTGCGGTCTGTGGTCGGTCTCCAAGGAAACGAGATGTAAACAAAAGAAAAGTGAAAAGTAAATTTTTAATATCTCAAGAACAGCTTAAAATTTGAATACGCAGGAAAATGTAAAACTGCGTGTATTTATAAGCACTATCTGAGAATACAGTACCTTTTTCTGAAAATCGGAATAACACCTTAAAAACTGTGAAAGGGCCACAGTACACAATCAGCACTGCAGCCCCATCATTCTCCGGATCAGTAAGGGACCAAGAAGATGATTGAAAGGTGACTGCATATTCTAGTGATATGTCATTAGAATATTAGCTGGGCATACCCATTTAGGATTAACTGCTATAAAAGAGCCCTATTGTGTGCCCTATAGTGAAGAAATTTCAGGATATTGCCTTAATTAACCAACAGGCTGAAAACATTCTTTTTTCTATGGCTTCTCTAACGTCTGTTATAGGTGGATGCATTTTATTTGTTTTCATTTTCTCCTGCTCTATAGAAAATCTATGCTTATATCCTAGCATCATGCATCCTTGATTTCCACTGCCGTCATGTGTAATTGTATTTTCAGCTGCATGTCAATACATTTACGTCTTGCTCCACATGAATTAACAGATTTGCTTCAAAGATCTGGCTGGTTGCATATTTCAGAGCTGAAGAGGAGTACAATTTGCTTCACCTAATAGAACATTTGACTTTCAGATCGTCCGGATCCACCAGATGATTTAGAATTGACGGATCGGCTTGATAGAAGTGTGCAGCTCTCTTGGGTACCAGGGGATGATAATAACAGCCCCATTACAGGTAACATACTGTAGCATACATGAATGTACATAGCTCTCATTTAAGGGAATCATTGGTCACCTGGTTTCTGCTACCTAATCTGAGAGCAGCATAATGTAGTGGCAGAGCCCCTGATTCCAGCGATGTGTCACTTACTGGTCTGCTTAGTTTAGTTTTGATAGTATCCCAGTTTTATCAACAAGAAATTATCACTAGAATAAAACAAAGGGGTGTTTCCAGCACGTCCATCCGGTTTAAACAAAACTTTATTGGAACAGTTTAACATTCATTGCTAAAAGTGAAGTAGGCACTCTCAACCTGATGCCTTTCTGGCACAGGTACTGGAAACACCCCTTCATTTTCTTCACTTGGCTGAGATCACCAGCAGGTACAACACCCACCATCTACATTTGTTTGCAACGATTTTGATAATCTTGTGACGTGTCTGACCTTCTCCCCCTCCACACACAGAATATCACAAGAGGACTAGTAAATCCGCTGCCAGGTAGTCCTTCATATTCATGAGCTCTGTATAACCCTGCCCCCACCACTGATTGGCAGCTTTCTGTGTGCAGTGTGCGTGGGAAGAGACCTGCCAATCAGTGGTGGGGGCAAGGATATGCAGAGCTCAGCATTCAGAGAATTGGTAGACCTAGAATCATAGAATGGGTCATCTGGTCCAACCCCCTGCTCAAAGCAGGATTCTCTAAATCATCCCAGACAGATTTCTGTCCACCCTCTGTTTGAAGACTTCTATTGAAGGAGAACTCACCACCTCTCGTGGCAGCCTGTTCCCATCATTGATCACCCTAACTGTCAAAAAGTTTTTTCTAATATCTAATCTGTCTCTCCTCCCATTCAGCAGATAAAACTGTGATTTTATCAAAATGACAGCAAACATCTCAGTAAGTGACACATCATTGGAATCAGAGTCTCAGCCCTATATTATATTGCTATCAGATGGGGTCTTTAGGCAGATTATATTTTAATCCAGGACTGTTTTCAGTTGGTTTTAAGCTTCAAAAAGAATTAGTCTTAAGGGGGTTTTACACATAGCGATATCGCTAGCAATATCGCTAAAACGTCACCGGTTTTGTGACGTTATAGCGATATCGCTAGCGATATCGCTATGTGTGATACTTACCTCCGACCGGCTCCCCCGCTGTCCATCGCTGATCGCACGGCTCCATTTCTCGTCGTCTGCTTCCTGCTGGGCTTCCTGCTGTGTGAGACGAGCGACGTGTGGAGGCGGGTGGGAGGACGCCAGGATCGCTGTGTGTGAAAGGTAAGTATCGTGCGCTGCGTCGCTGCTGCATCGCTGTGAGATCTTTCTGTGTGAAAGCTCACTAGCGATCATTTAGCGGTGCACCAGCGATCCTGACCGGGTCGGATCGCTGGTGCATCGCTAAATGTAAAAGGGCCTTTAGACTTCCAGTTGATTGTTAGATGAAAAGCATCTACAATCAGATGGTAGTATCTGATAGCATTATTCTTTTTTTTTACATCAGAAATGAATTATTTCATCCAGAACGTAAGGGTACCATATTCCAAAGATTCTAGATTACTATTCACAGATGATGAGAAACCAAGTTCACCTGCAGTCAAATAATTCCAAAATAAAATACAAGGATATTGCTCATTTTAAAACAATATACCGTAATCTTTTTTTTCCATAATTTCGTCTTCATTTTTTTCTTGTTTAATCTAAAGCAAGACCTATTAGGAACACTTGTTCATAATAATCTTTCAGTATAAATGCACCTTTAATTTATAGGTTAGACAACTTGGTTTTTTTTTAGCCTTTCAACTATTCAGTTATAAAATGGGTGAAATAAATGTCTTGTCCTTAGAATTTATCATTGAGCATGAAGATTCAATACATGAACCTGGAGTATGGCGCGTCCATTCTAAAGTCAGCGGTACACAGGCCACAGCAACGTTGAGCCTCTCTCCATATGTCAACTACTCCTTCCGCGTGATAGCGGTCAATGAAATTGGTCACAGTGACCATAGCCAGTCATCAGAACGTTACATGACAAAACCGGCAGGTATGTAAGCTGGAATAAAACACATTTATCTTAGCGGAAAACAAAGCACACCGTGATAAATAGGATATTTCTCTTTCTCAGAGCCTGATACCAATCCCTCAGGTGTAAAGGGTGTCGGTACAGAACCAGACAACTTGGTGATCACATGGAAAGTAAGTGTAACACTTTTTTTTTTAGATATATTCTTTATAGTGTTATCAATATGACGTTTTATCTTGTCTCCTGAACCTTGTAGCCTATGAAAGGCTTTGAATCCAATGGACCTGGTCTTCATTATAAAGTGAGCTGGAGGCAGAAAGATTTTGATGAAGATTGGACATCAGTCAATGTAGCAAATGTCTCTAAATATATAGTGTCTGGCACTCCAACCTTTGTACCATATGAAGTAAAGGTTCAAGCTTTAAATGACCTTGGATATGCTCCAGAGCCGGCTGTTCTAATTGGACATTCAGGAGAAGATCGTAAGTATCCTAAAAGTTTTTAGGTCTTAAACAAAAATAGTTATAAATCTCGTATTCTTTCATGCCACATACTAATTTCTTTGTTCTCCTTCATCAGTTCCAATGGTTGCTCCAGGTAATGTTGAGGTGGATGTCATTAATACTACTTTGGCAAAGATTTGGTGGGATTCTGTCCCTTTGACGTCTGTTCGAGGTCATCTTCAGGGATATAGGGTATGAGTTTGATTTTATTTGATACTGAAAATATACATAGAGATGTAGTTAGATATATTGATAGACACACTGGCGCATTTTCCTACAAACATTGAAAAATATTTGGTTGAACAGCATATTACATCCTGTCATCGGCACTTTGAGTATTTCTAGTTTTTTAAGGTAATACAAAAAACTGCATAATTTACAATTGTAGTCAAGATTCTTTAATTAAGCATCTATGAATCTGGACTTGTGTTTCATATGTATGAAATATATATGTAATTGAAGTCATATGAGTATAATCTGCCTAAAGAAAAATTCATGGCAAAAGGAAACTTTGCCCGGACCCTGTTCATAGAATCATAGAATCGTAGAGTTGGAAGGGACCTCCTGGGCCATCTGGTCCAACCCCCTGCTCAAAGCAGGATTCGCTAAATCATCCCAGTCAGATGTCTGTCCAGCCTCTGTTTGAAGACTTCCATTGAAGGAGAACTCACCACTTCTCGTGGCAGCCTGTTCCACTCATTGATCACTCTAACTGTCAAAAAGTTTTTTCTAATATCTAATCTGTGCCTCCTCCCATTCAGTTTCATCCCATTGCTTCTAGTCTTTCCTCGTGCAAATGAGAATAAAGTTGATCCTTCTAAAATGTGACAGCCCTTTAGATATTTGTAGACAGCTATTAAGTCTCCTCTCAGTCTTCTCTTTTGCAAACTAAACATTCCCAAATCCTGCAACCTTTCCTCATAAGACAGGGTTTGCAGGTCTGTTGACCTATTCAGTTCGAGATCTAGCTACACTGTTTCCTTGTGTAAACTTTTAGACTGGCACATGGCAGAGTGGCAGGGGACATTAAACCTTCACCTGATAGACACACTTTTCTGGCATTAATGTTTTGTAAATGGAACAGTAAAAGCTAAATTTGTACACCGTGTAATCAGGACCGGGACTATGTATTTTGGTGTCCTAGGCAGATGAGGCCAATGGTGTTCCCACCCCCCAGCAAAGGGGGTCAGAGAGTAAGGTTACATAACCAGTGGTGCCCACCATAACACCAAGTGCAAAGGCAACAGGACCCCTAATGCACCCCCCTCCCCTATCTGCTGCTAATAACAGAAACGATAACACAGCACTCGGGGTAGCTTACTATTACCTGGAGACCTACAGGCGGGTATTTTCCTCTCATACAGCCATTAATCAGAGGATTGCATCCAGTGCATCCTACTGCTGGTCAGCATCATGAGTACTCAGAGCAGAAGAGGACCAGGGAGAGAGCAGCATTGTTAAGCTACCAACTGTGCACGTCTCCCAAGCCCTCCTCTACCCATTAGTGCTCCATCAGTCTAAGACGCTCATAGGTCAATGTATCCTGCTGCCGAGCAAGGACACCCCACAAGCAATGATAAGTGGCACATTGCTGCATGGATGGTTCTTATATTTTAATAAATACTAAAAGATTTTCTCCCTCCTGCTGTCGCCAGTTGGCATCCTGGCAAGTCACCTTTCACTACCTACCCGTTATACCAGCCCTGCATCTACTCACTCTCCCACTAGGCAGAAAATAATAGAGTTTTGGTGACAGTTTCACTGTAAGCATATTGATATCCTAAGAAGACCAGTTGCCTGCAAAAATCAGCGTACAAACGAAAAGAATAACTATAGAGTAAAATAGATGGTGTTTTACTTTGCTTGTGATTAGATAGTGTCGTGTCATGGCCGGCGCCCTTGAATGGTGTCCCCTTACCCCTCCATGCAGGGACACCGGCTTACTCACCACCCCAGGGGCACCAGCAGCAGCGCTAGAGATAGCGTTTGTAAATGTTTTTATTTCTACCTGCTCTTCTTGCATTTTTAAAGTGTATTAATTGCTCCTAATAAAGCTCACCATAGATAGTGCTTAATATAATAGTTGCATGCATGCAACCTGACCGGTCAGCAGCAGGTTATAGAGCAGGAGGAGATAAACAGTGTTACATTGCTTGGTTGGAAAACATTCAGTCTGCTTCCCCCATGCACAGCCATACATGAGAAGCTGTTCGTCTGATTGAGACCACCCTGGGGCCTGCTACCCCAGAATGAGCAGAGATTTCTATGATCGAGTAAAATATAGGTTATGCCGGATTTTTCACAACAATCCTACATGTTTAGCTTGTGAAGCAAGTAGAGTAGCCAGCTCACCTGGAGGTGGGTGCATGGATTCGATGCAGCATCACTCAAAGCAGAATAAAAAGGGAAAAATTCCGGCACTATCAAGGGGATGAAAAAATATAAAAGCACCTTTATGTTTTGCAAGGAAAATTAAAATAATTCAAAACATCAAAAAAGGAACAAACTAACACATTTCGAACACGATATGCAGTCTTAATCGCAGCCTGAAGTAAGTAAGTAAACGACCATGATGCATAGGTAAGAGAAACAAAAAAAAAAGCAAAATCAGGTGAGAATTTAATCCCTTTCGTCACAGAACAAATTACAGCATACATATGCCAACATGCAACGGATTCTTAATCACAAGAAATACAGTTGTGGCCAAAAGTATTGACACCCCTGCAATTCTGTCAGATAATACTCAGTTTCTTCCTGAAAATTATTGCAAACACAAATTCTTTGTTATTATTATCTTCAATTAATTTGTCTTAAATGAAAAAACACAAAAAGAATTGTCCTAAAGCCAAATTTGATATAATTCCACACCAAACATAAAAAAGAGGGTGGACAAAAGTATTAGCACTGTTCGAAAAATCATGTGATGCTTCTCTTATTTGTGTAATTAACAGCACCTGTAACTTACCTGTGGCACCTAACAGGTGTTGGCAATAACTAAATCACACTTGCAGCCAGTTGACATGGATTAAAGCTGACTCAAACTCTGTCCTGTGTCCTTGTGTGTACCACATTGAGCATGGAGAAAAGAAAGAAGACCAAAAGAACTGTCTGAGGACTTGAGAAACCAAATTGTGAGGAAGCATGAGCAATCTCAAGGCTACAAGTCCATCTCCAAAGACCTGAATGTTCCTGTGTCTACCGTGCACAGTGTCATCAAGAAGTTTAAAGCCCATGGCACTGTGGCTAACCTCCCTAGATGTGGACGGAAAATAAAAATTGACAAGAGATTTCAATGCAAGATTGTGCGGATGTTGGATAAAGAACCTCGACTAACATCCAAAGAAGTTCAAGCTGCCCTGCAGTCCGAGGGTACAACACTGTCAACCCGTACTATCCATCGGCGTCTGAATGAATAGGGACTGTATGGTAGGAGACCCAGGAACACCCCACTTCTTACCCCGAGACATAAAAAAGCCAGGCTGGAGTTTGCCAAAACTTACCTGAAAAAGCCTAAAATGTTTTAGAAGAATGTTCTCTGGTCAGATGAGACAAAAGTAGAGCTTTTTGGGCAAAGGCATCAACATAGAGTTTACAGGAGAAAAAAAGAGGCATTCAAAGAAAAAAACACGGTCCCTACAGTCAAACATGGCGGAGGTTCCCTGATGTTTTGGGGTTGCTTTGCTGCCTCTGGCACTGGACTGCTTGACCGTGTGCATGGCATTATGAAGTCTGAAGACTACCAGCAAATTTTGCAGCATAATGTAGGGCCCAGTGTGAGAAAGCTGGGTCTCCCTCAGAGGTCATGGGTCTTCCAGCAGGACAATGGCCCAAAACACACTTCAAAAAGCACTAGAAAATGGTTTGAGAGAAAGCACTGGAGACTTCTAAGGTGGCCAGCAATGAGTCCAGACCTGAATCCCATAGAACACCTGTGGAGAGATCTAAAAATGACAGTTTGGAGAAGGCACCCTTCTAATATCAGGGACCTGGAGCAGTTTGCCAAAGAAGAATGGTCTAAAATTCCAGCAGAGCATTGTAAGAAACTCATTGATGGTTACCGGAAGCGGTTGGTCGCAGTTATTTTTGCTAAAGGTTGTGCAACCAAGCATTAGGCTGAGGGTGCCAATACTTTTGTCTGGCCCATTTTTGGAGTTTTGTGTGAAATGATCAATGTTTTGCTTTTTGCTTCACTCTCTTTTGTGTTTTTTCATTTAAGACAAATTAAATGAAGATAATAATACCAAAGAATTTGTGATTGCAATCATTTTCAGGAAGAAACTGAGTATTATCTGACAAAATTGCAGAGGTGTCAATACTTTTGGCCACAACTGTACATTGTATGATGGATACATTAGAAAATCACGGAAGATCACATTAAGGGAGCAGAACACAGTGGAACGAAAAATAGTCTCACTACCTAATAATGAAAGAATAAATCTTGTGTTATATTCACTCCTAACGGGACTCTTGGATCCATTTTAAATATACAGTATACTTCCCAACAAAACAATATGCTGCAGATTTTTTCCTCTTTTTCTACTTGTTCAGCTTCTCCTCCACTATTACTTGCTGCTCTTAGATTTTGCAGCATCTCCACACTACCTGGTGTTTTATTTAACCTTTACAACATGAGATGTCTTCTTCTCTACACGTGCATTATAGGTCTACTACTGGAAAGCACAGAACAAAACCATCAGAAATCGGAGGCACATAGAAAAGTGGATGCTGCCATTTGCTGGAAATAGAACGCATGGAATGCTTCCTGGTTTACAGCCCAACACTCACTACTTTCTCAATGTCCGAGTGGTCAATGGCAAAGGCGAAGGTCCTTCTAGCAAAGATAAATACTTTGAAACTCCGGAAGGAGGTAAGGGCGTCTTCGATACAGTTATGTTGAAAGTGAGATCGATTCATTAAGACTGGAGATTATCTCTCTGGTCTTGATGAGGGGCATGTGAGAGCAAACGCTCCTGATTCATTAAGAGGAGTGAGCCTCTTAAAGGGGTTGTCCACTACTTGGACAACCCAATCTCAATCCGTATGTTTCCCCCTTGTAAAATAACAACACTTATACTCACTGCCCTGCCGGTGCCGTACCAGCAGCACCATTGTTGCGTCGCCGGTGGTGAGTTGGTATTTTACAAGGGGGAAACATACGGATTAAGATGTGGTTGTCCAAGTAGTGGAAAACAAATTTAATGAATCAGGCGAGGCACGTAGTGGCATGTACCTCTATGTGCGCCTTTCTCCAGTCTTTGCTGCAGTAATATTTGTGGCATAGCGAACGTCGTCGCTCATCATGGGTTTGACAAGTGGGGGTTTTCATGCCCGCAGCTAAGCTCTGCCCACTTTTCAAATGATGGGCTGAGAATGGTGTGAAAACTCTTCAAGTCACGTTTTTTTTCGCGCAAACACACGTGCGAAAAAAATGCGACTTTTCAAAGTGTTTTTCCAGAAATCTGGTGAAAAAGCTTTGATGAATTGCTCCCCTATGTGTTAATCAATTGGTTAAGTTCGCAATATTAGTACAAACTCTATGAAATTGTTACTATTAGCCAAACATTTAAAAAAAAAAACAAAAAAACATTTACTGTACAATTATTTGATTATAAAGGATTGGATTATAATAACACTTGATACCAGTGATAATAGGGGAAATCATACCCACTAATATAATGGGGTGCCCTACTAAATTACTGGAGACTGTCAGACTTAAAGGGGTATTCCCATCTCCAAGATCCTATCTTTCCCACCCATCTTTCCTGAACCCCCAGTCACCCTGTATCTCTCTATCACTGGTATGTGTTCTGGCTGCTGCAATACCATCATCACCCATCTTTCCTGAACCCCCAATCACCCTGTATCTCTCTATCAATGGTATGTGTTCTGGCTGCTGCAATACCATCATCACCCATCTTTCCTGAACCCCCAATCACCCTGTATCTCTCTATCACTGGTATGTGTTCTGGCTGCTGCAATACCATCATCACCCATCTTTCCTGAACCCCCAATCATCCTGTATCTCTCTATCACTGGTATGTGTTGTAGCTGCTTTCTCACCTTATTTTTTTGATTGTAACACACAATTTGGCCTTATCTGTCCATTCAAATCTATCTCCTTTTGCATTTTCTTTCCTGACTTCTAATTAATCGTCTCCTGTGTCTGTCCAGTCTCCCTTGCTGCTCCTCCCTTTCTGATCACACCTGGGCCCTTTCATGTGCTGTTAAGTTAGTATAAATTCAGACTCAGAGGTCTGTCTGGACCTCGGTCTGGCTGTCATTCCAAGGATGTCTTCTAAGGATAAATTCTGAAATATGCCTGAAGTGAGCCTGAAGTGACCAGACGGTACGACTAACCACTGCGTTTAGATGTACTAAATTTCTTTTGCCTTCTAAGTTACTCTCACCATGCTGACAAATGCTCTAACCGTTTTGGCTCCATTAATCCTCACTCTCCTTCGCTATCCACAAACCCCAGCACCCGCTAACCAAATAGTAATCTCTCCTTCCCTCTTGCCTCCCCACCTGACCTCCTCTGCTGAACTGCTCCTCAACCTCAGAGCTCTACTAATAAAATACAAAACAAGCCACCCACCCTCCTTCTCCCACATGCTCTCCCTCTCTCTGCTTCTCCTTACTGCTGGCGACATATCTCCCAACCCTGGACCCCCACAACTCATACCTTCCATTATTACCCCCTTCTATTGTTCCAAAACAAACACAAACACCAGAAATCTTTCCCACCTCAAATCCGTGCCCATCACAACCACCACCCTGCTCCCACTCTCTGGATCACTCTGGAATGCCCGCTCCGTCTGCAATAAACTCCATGTGATTCACGACCTCTTTACCTCTCGTAATTTTTCCTTCCTTGGCCTCACCGAAACATGGCTGACACCCTCCAACACCGCCTCCCCTGCTGCGCTTAGTTACGGCAGCCTCCACTTCACCCACACTCCTTGCTCTGGCAACAGACATGGCGGAGGAGTGGGCCTTCTCCTTTCTTCCAACTGCACCTTCAACCCAATCCCACCTCTTCCCTCCCTTGTCCTCCCCTCTTTTGAAGTCCACTCTGTCTGCATATATTCTCCCTCCAACCTCCAAGTGGCCATCATATACCAACCTCCGGGCCCGACCACTGACTTCAATGACCAATTCTCTACCTCTCTGCTGACATTCCCACCATCATCATGGGTGACTTCAACATCCCCATTGACACCCACCAGTCAGCTGCCTCCAAACTCCTCTCCCTTACTTCATCTTTTGGACTTACTCAGTGTTCCTCCTCAGCCACCCACAGAGTCGGACACACATTAGACCTGGTCTTCCCCCGCCTCTGCTCTCTTTCTAACTTCACCACCTCCCCTCTCCCTCTATCTGACCACCATCTACTCACTTACTCATTCCTGTCCTCCTCACCTGTCGCCCATGTCCAGCAGTATGTGCACCCCCGCAGAAACCTTGCACATCTAGACACTTGCACACTCTCTGACTCTATCCTACCACTGTCCTCCATATCTTCACTCCACGACACAGACGCTGCCACTACTTTCTACAATGCCACTCTTGCATCAGCCATCGACTCTGTCGCTCCTGTCATGCATAAGAGAGTGCGACGAATCAATAGGCAACCCTGGCACAATAACATCACTAAAAAGCTTCTGCAAGCATCCAGAATTGCAGAACAGTGCTGGAAGAAAACGCATTCGAAAGATGACTTCACGTAACTCAAACAAGCAACACTTGCATTTAACTCTGCCCTCACCTCTGTTAAACAGGCCTACTTTACATCCCTTGTATCTTCCTTATCCCACAACCCCAAACAGTTGTTCAATACTTTTCACTCCCTCCTCCGCCCACCACTGCCCCCTCCGACTTCCCTAATCTCTGACGATGACTTTCCCGGCCATTTCAAAAACAAGATAGACCAAACACGGCAAGTCTTTATTGCTCAACCACCACAACCCCTTTGCATACCAGACCAATGCCCAAACCCCATAACCTCCTTATCTAACATCACTGAAGGGGAGCTTGCTCATCTTCTCTCCAAATCACACCACTCTTATCCCATCCCTAACTCACCTCTTCAACCTATCACTAACTTCTGGTACTTTCCCTTCTGCTTTCAAACATGCCACAATCACGCCTATCCTTAAAAAGCCAACCCTCGATCCAACAGCCACGTCCAGCTATCGCCCAATACTGCTGCTCCCATTCGCTTCCAAACTCCTGGAGCAGCATGTCCACGCTGAACTTTCCTCCCACCTCTCATCTACCTTGCTCTTTGACAATCTACAATCTGGCTTCTGCCCCCATCATTCCACTGAGACAGCCCTGACCAAAATTACCAAAGACCTACTTACAGCCAAAGCTAACGGACAATACTCTATACTTCTCCTTCTAGACCTGTCCTCTGCTTTCGACACAGTTGACCACTGTCTCCTACTACAGATCCTTTCTTCCTTTGGCATCAAAGACCTCGCCCTATCCTGGATCTCCTCATACCTCTCCAACTGCACATTCAGCGTCTCCCACTCCCACACTACCTCCTCATCCCACTCTCTCTCTGTTGGAGTCCCCCAAGGCTCTGTTCTAGGACCCCTACTCTTCTCAATCTATACACTTGGCCTGGGGCAACTCATAAAGTCCCATGGATTCCAGTGCCACCTTTATACCGATGATACTCAGATCTACCTCTCTGGCCCAGACATCACCTCTCTGCTCTCCAGAATCCCAGAGTGTCTATCAGCCATATCCTCCTTCTTCTCCCCTCGCTTCCTCAAACTCAATGTAGACAAATCTGAACTAATCATCTTTCCCCCATCCCACAGATCTTCCTTACCCGACCTTTCTATGATGACATCACGCTTTCCCCCGTAACGGAGGTCCGCTGCCTCGGTGTAATCCTTGACTCTGCCCGGTCCTTCAAACCGCACATCCAAGCTCTCTCCACCTCCTGTCGCCTCCAGCTCAAAAATATCTCCAGAATCCGTCCCTTCCTCAACCCTCAATCTACTAAACTACTTGTGCATGCCCTCATCATCTCCCACCTCGACTACTGCAGCATCCTTTTCTGTGGCGTGCCTGCTAACACCCTTGCACCTCTCCAGTCCATCCTCAACTCTGCCGCACGACTAAATCATCTCTCTCCTCGCTACTCCTCCCTTCTCCCCTCTGCAAATCTCTTAACTGGCTCCCATTCCCTCAGCTTATCCAATTCAAATTACTAATACTGACCTACAAGGCCATCTACAACCTGTCTCCTCCGTACATCTCTGAACTAATCTCCCGATACTTCCCCTCACGTACTCTACAGTCCTCCTAAGACCTCCTTCTCTCCACCACACTTATTCGCTCCTCACCCAACCGCCTCCAAGACTTCTCACGAATAGCCCTCATCCTCTGGAATTCCCTGCCCCAACACGTCCGGCTATCATCCACACTCGGATCCTTCAGACGGAACCTGAAAACCCACCTCTTCAGGATAACCTACAGCCTGCAATGATCCCCGCTGCCTCCTCACCACTACTGGAGCTACCGCCTGTGATTGTTAGTTTGTTTACTGTAAGTGATATCTGTAATTCGTATGTAACCCCTTCTTATGTACAGCACCATGGAACCAATGGTGCTTTTTAAATAAATAATAACCCTATCTCAATATGTAGTAGGTGTACTAATAATAATATTAGCAAATACCTCCAATTACAAATGTAGCATAGTTCTTTAGATTTGTTGTCTCTTTCCTCATGTGCAGACATTGCAGGACCTTAGGAAATTATGGTTACGACCACTGATATAGTGACAGTTAGTTGCTACTGGTCATAACCATGGATACCTAAGGCCCTGCAATGCCTGCACATAAGGAAAGAGACAAAGCAAATCTGAAGAACTATACTACATTTCTAATTGGAGGCATTTGCTAATATTATTATTATTACACCTACTACAAATTGGGATAGGATCTTGGAGATGGAAATACCCCTTTCAGTCCCTCGTACACTTTAGATAGCTGTTGGTCGAGCGATGTGTGGTCCTATCATTTGGCCGACAGCCATCACAGCCAACTCTCCTATACAAGAGAGCACATTCAGCCAAGCCCTCCTGTATTCCTATGTGAAAGCCCCTGGCTGACACTTCTGGTGGCTTATGTTCAGGAAACAATGGGATTGGCAGTCCGAAATTGGACCTGCCTGATTTACATCTTCCTCAACCGTCATTTGGCTGGCGCCCCCATACATTGAATTAGGGGCCTAACCCATTGATATGAGTGGGTAGGTCAGACATTATTCTAAGGCGTATGGGGGCCTTGATACATAAAATTATTGAACGATGGATAGAGGTTGAAACCGTATGTGGTACAGTGGGACGGGAGAGGCTTTTAGTTTACAAATTGCAGCACTAACCTGGAGTCCCGATACTGGGGACTACAGCCACTTTTCACATGCCAACAAGATGAGGGATAGCTATAATATGTACACAGATTCATCTCATCAGGAGCTTGTCATATACCTGTTCAGTCTGTGCCATGTCCCTGAGGGGTACTTATGCTGTGTTCATACTGTGCTGTTAATCAGCAGCACAGTGTATGATTTTAGCTTAAGGAAAATATTCAGAATTGAGAGTCCTCAGTGGTTGATACCTTTTAATGGCTAACTGAAAAGATGGTAATACATTGCAAGCTTTTGAGACTACTCAGGTCTCTTCATCAGGCATAGACTAATACAAAATCTGAAGGGTCACATATTTATGCACAATACAGCACAGAAAAAATGCAATAGATGAGACAAGTGACGTGAAGCAGAATTATGATTATGGGAGAGGGAGAGACATAAATATTGCTCCAGTTCATAGATAAGGAGTCTGGATGTTTTATTGTCCTCTGATTGGGGTCTCCTAATGTGTTGTGATGCCCCCACAAGGTCTTAGAAGCAAATTCCTTAATTGATGTAAAAAGACATAAATCCATGCGACACATTCATTCCAGCATTGAGAGTGTCAAAGGTCTTCAGGATTACAAACCCAATTCTTCATACCTACAATACCCATTATGCACAAAACCTTTGTCACAAGACTTCTGAGAGACTAAGGAACCACCTTTTACATGTCTGCTACAGCATAAGGAGTAAAGTCCAGGGGCAATTTGAAACTCTGAGGAAAACACTTACAGAAAGCACAGAGCAAAAATTACAACAATACAACAACAAACTACGGACCTTTCTGGTTCATTACAAAGAAAAGAAACTACACAGATTGCGCCTCAATTCAGGACTCTATACAAACAGATACAAAACAAATACAAAACCTGACAACTTGGACAACCACTCCATTCCAGACACAAAAGCATCTAACTGTGTCATCAATCTCTCAGATTATAAACCCAACAAAGTGGAACTGGCCGTACTTTCTAGAGGACTCTCATTTTGTCCCACTAAGGCCCTAGATAAAACTGAACTCTGCAGTGATATGGAACATTATTTCAGGAGACTGCGCCTGAGGGAATATTTCAATGATACAGAAGATTCAGAAAACACTCAGACCGAAGGAAAAGGGATCCTAACAACTAGGAAAAGGTCAGACTGGACACCTCCACCTGGACGCAACCCTGATTTAGATAAATATATAAACTCCTTCAGACATTTGATAAAATCCAAAATCATAGACACCAACAGGAGACAAGCATCCAACATCAGTGCCCGGGAGAGAAAGGCCATACGGTCTTTAAAAACCAACAAAGAAATCATCATTAAACCTGCTGACAAGGGAGGTGCAATAGTCATGATGAATACGTCAGACTACATGAAGGAAGCAAACAGGCAACTTATGGACACACGCTACTATAGAAAATTGGAGTCGGATCCTACACAGTACTATTACAAGGAACTAAACAAGTTGGTATCTTGTCTGCCTGACCAGTCCATAAGAGCCGGTGATGACCTGATACCAGAGAGTCCAAGAATAGGGACATTCTACATGCTTCCCAAAATCCACAAATCTGGAAATCCAGGAAGACCAATTATTTCATGTGTGGGCACCCTCACTGAGCAGGTATCTGGATGGGTAGAGGGTATTCTTAAACCACTGGTGAAGGATACACCTAGCTACATTCAGGACACAACTGACCTATTGAATAAACTAGCAGCACTAGGTCCTCTACCAGAAGGAACAATCCTGGCCACCATGGATGTGGAATCTTTGTACTCTAATATCCCACACCAAGATGGATTAAATGCCTGCAAATTCTTCATGGAAAACACAGGGGCTGATGCTGATGCTGTGGTGAAACTTATAAAATTCATCCTCACCCACAATTACTTTGAATTTGACAACAAGATCTATCTACAGGAGACTGGCACAGCTATGGGAAGTAAAATGGCTCCATAGTATGCAAATCTTTTCATGGCCAAGCTTGAAAGTGAATTTTGTCCTCATGCCCCATCAGGCCCCTGGCCTACTACCGCTTCATTGATGATATTTTAATCATCTAGACGGAGTCTGAGCAACAGCTAAAGATGTTCCACGAACAGTTTAATCAATTTCATCCCACCATCAATTTAACACTCAACTACTCCAGCACTGAGATTAACTTTTTGGACACCATCATTAAGCTAAAAAACAATGAAATGGAGACATCCCTGTATCAGAAGCCAATCGACCGTCCAACATACCTTAAATGGGACAGTTTTCATCCAAAACTCATAACGAACTCTATTATCTATAGCCAAGCCATCAGATGCAATCGTATATGTTCCAACCCCATGGATAGAGACAAACACCTTGGTCGCCTCAAAAAGACCTTTTTGAATCAGGGCTACCATCCAAGAACAATTGAAAACCAAATTACAAGAGCCACCAGAATGTCAAGGAATTACCTGCTACATTACAAAGCTAAAGAAGAAAATAACCGGGTGCCTCTAGTAGTCACCTACAACCCAAATCTGGAAGTGCTAAGGGGAGCTGCACGGAAATTACAACCTTTACTACAAAAAGATGCCCGATTACAATCCATTTTTCCAGACCCCCCACTACTGTGCTTTAGGCAGCCCCCAAATCTAAGAAGCATCATTGTCAGAAGCTCCCTGTCCTCTCCAACAGCTGGAGGAACCTTTCCTTGCAACCAGAAAAAATGTAAAACCTGTCCATCTATAATGACCACGGACAAGATAAAGATCCCCAATTCATATCAGGACTACAAGATCCCAGGTACTTTCAGCTGCATTACATCTAATGTGGTGTACTTAATTATTTGTACTAAATGTCCAACTGGGGGTCTGTATGTGGGGGAGACAGGGCAAAAGCTTATAACAAGGATGAATGCTCAACCTCACACAATAAGAGAAAAAAGAATGGATCTACCTGTGGCAAAATATTTTTGTATGATGAACCACAACACCAGGGATATGAAATTACTGGTATTGAAAGGTAACTTCACATCTCAGGTAACTTCACCTCCAGATTTGGGTTGTAGGTGACTACTAGAGGCACTTGGTTATTTTCTTCTTTAGCTTTGTAATGTAGCAGGTGATTCCTTGACAATCTGGTGGCTCTTGTAATTTGGTTTTCAATTGTTCTTGGATGGTAGCCCTGATTCAAAAAGGTCTTTTTGAGGCGACCAAGGTGTTTGTCTCTATCCATGGGGTTGGAACATATACGATTGTATCTGATGGCTTGGCTATAGATAATAGAGTTCTTTATGTGTTTTGGATGGAAACTGTCCCATTTAAGGTATGTTGGACGGTCGATTGGCTTCTGATACAGGGATGTCTCTATTTCATTGTTTTTTAGCTTAATGATGGTGTCCAAAAAATTAATCTCGGTACTGGAGTAGTTGAGTGTTAAATTGATAAATTGATGGTGGGATGAAATTGATTAAACTGTTCGTGGAACGTCTTTAGCTGTTGCTCAGACTCCGTCCAGATGATTAAAATATCATCAATGAAGCGGTAGTAGGCCAGGGGCCTGATGGGGCATGAGGGCAAAAAATCGCTTTCAAGCTTGGCCATGAAAAGATTTGCATACTGTGGAGCCATTTTACTTCCCATAGCTGTGCCAGTCTCCTGTAGATAGATCCTGTTGTCAAATTCAAAGTAATTGTGGGTGAGGATGAATTTTATAAGTTTCACCACAGCATCAGCATCAGCCCCTGTGTTTTCCATGAAGAATTTGCAGGCATGTAAACCATCTTGGTGTGGGATATTAGAGTACAAAGATTCCACATCCATGGTGGCCAGGATGGTTCCTTCTGGTAGAGGACCTATTGCTGATAGTTTATTCAATAGGTCAGTTGTGTCCTGAATGTAGCTGGATGTATCCTTCACCAGTGGTTTAAGAATACCCTCTACCCATCCAGATACCTGCTCAGTGAGGGTGCCCACACATGAAATAATTGGTCTTCCTGGATTTCCAGATTTGTGGATTTTGGGAAGCATGTAGAATGTCCCTATTCTTGGAGTCTCTGGTATCAGGTCATCGCCAGCTCTTATGGACTGGTCAGGCAGACAAGAAACCAACTTGTTTAGTTCCTTGTAATAGTCCTGTGTAGGATCCGACTCCAATTTTCTATAGTAGCATGTGTCCATAAGTTGCCTGTTTGCTTCCTTCATGTAGTCTGACGTATTCATCATGACTATTGCACCTCCCTTGTCAGCAGGTTTAATGATGATTTCTTTGTTGGTTTTTAAAGACTGTATGGCCTTTCTCTCCTGGGCACTGATGTTGGATGCTTGTCTCCTGTTAGTGTCTATGATTGTGGATTTTATCAAATGTCTGAAGGAGTCTATATATTTATCCAAATGAGGGTTGCGTCCAGGTGGAGGTGTCCAGTATGACCTTTTCCTAGTTGTTACGATCCCTTTTCCTTCGGTCTGAGTGTTTTCTGAATCTTCTGTATCATTGAAATATTCCCTCAGGCGCAGTCTCCTGAAATACTGTTCCATATCACTGCAGAGTTCAGTTTTATCTAGGGCCTTAGAGGGACAAAATGAGAGTCCTCTAGAAAGCACGGCCAGTTCCACTTTGTTGGGTTTATAATCTGAGAGATTGATGACACAGTTAGATGCTTTTGTGTCTGGAATGGAGTGGTTGTCCAAGTTGTCAGGTTTTGGATTTGTTTTGTATCTGTTTGTATAGAGTCCTGAATTGAGACGCAGTCTGTGCAGTTTCTTTTCCTTGTTATGAACCAGAAAGGTCCGTAGTTTGTTGTAGTATTGTTGTAATTTTTGCTCTGTGCTTTCTGTAAGTGTTTTCCTCAGAGTTTCAAATTGCCCCTGGACTTTACTCCTTATGCTGTAGCAGACATGTAAAAGGTGGTTCCTTAGTCTCTCAGAAGTCCTGTGACAAAGGTTTTGTGCATAATGGGTATTGTAGGTATGAAGAATTGGGTTTGTAATCCAGAGTCCTTTCGGAATTAGATTCTCGTTTTTGCATTTAGATAAGAAAAAAATGTCGCCGTCCATTTGTGCACGTTTCTTCAGAAGTGGTTTTAGTTCCATAAAGATGCGGTACATTCTGATATCCTCCATTTTGATACAGGAAAGATGTATATCTTTGTACCGTGTTAGCCAGTGGATAGAAAAATATTCAGGATTGAGAGTCCTCAGTAGTTGATACCTTTTAATGGCTAACTGAAAAGATGGTAATACATTGCAAGCTTTCGAGACTACTCAGGTCTCTTCATCAGGCTAGACTAATACAAAATCTGAAGTCACATATTTATGCACAATACAGCCTAGAAAAAATGCAATAGATAAGACAAGTGACGTGAAGCAGAACTATCAATATGGGAGAGGGAGAAACATAAATATAAACATTGGACCAGTTCATAGATAAGGAGTCTGGATGTTTTATGGTCCTCTGATTGGGGTCTAGTTCTTTGTTGCCCCGCAAGGTTTTAAAAGGAAATTCCTTAATTGATGTAAAAAGACATAAATCCATGCGACACATTCATTCCAGCACTGAGAGTGTCAAAGTTCGTCATAAATTTGTACTCCCAAACTCGTCTCTCTCTCTGAGATGTGAAGTTACCTTTCAATACCAGTAATTTCATATCCATGCTGCTGTGATCAGGGATACAGAAATGTTTTGCCACAGGTAGATCCATTCTTTTTTCTCTTATTGTGTGACGATGAGCATTCATCCTTGTTCTAAGCTTTTGCCCTGTCTCCCCCACATACAGACCCCCAGTTGGACATTTAGTACAAATAATTAAGTACACCACATTAGATGTAATGCAGGTGAAAGTACCTGGGATCTTGTAGTCCTGATGTGAGTTGGGGATCTTTATCTTGTCCGTGGTCATTATAAATGGACAGGTTTTACATTTTTTCTAAAGACGTTCCACGAACAGTTTAATCAATTTCATCCCACCATCAATTTAACACTCAACTACTCCAGTACCGAGATTAATTTTTTGGACACCATCATTAAGCTAAAAAACAATGGAATAGAGACATCCCTGTATCAGAAGCCAATCGACCGTCCAACATACCTTAAATGGGACAGTTTCCATCCAAAACACATAAAGAACTCTATTATCTATAGCCAAGCCATCAGATACAATCGTATATGTTCCAACCCCATGGATAGAGACAAACACCTTGGTCGCCTCAAAAAGACCTTTTTGAATCAGGGTTACCATCCAAGAACAATTGAAAACCAAATTACAAGAGCCACCAGATTGTCAAGGAATCACCTGCTACATTACAAAGCTAAAGAAGAAAATAACCGAGTGCCTCTAGTAGTCACCTACAACCCAAATCTGGAGGTGCTAAGGGGAGCTGCACGGAAATTGCAACCTTTACTACAAAAAGATGCCCGATTAAAATCCATTTTTCCAGACCCCCCACTGCTGTGTTTTAGGCAGCCCCCAAATTTAAGAAGCATCATTGTCAGAAGCTCCCTGTCCTCTCCAACAGCTGCAGGAACCTTTCCTTGCAACCAGAAAAAATGTAAAACCTGTCCATTTATAATGACCACGGACAAGATAAAGATCCCCAACTCACATCAGGACTACAAGATCCCAGGTACTTTCACCTGCATTACATCTAATGTGGTGTACTTAATTATTTGTACTAAATGTCCAACTGGGGGGTCTGTATGTGGGGGAGACAGGGCAAAAGCTTAGAACAAGGATGAATGCTCATCGTCACACAATAAGAGAAAAAAGAATGGATCTACCTGTGGCAAAACATTTCTGTATCCCTGATCACAGCAGCATGGATATGAAATTACTGGTATTGAAAGGTAACTTCACATCTCAGAGAGAGAGATGAGTTTGGGAGTACAAATTTATGACGAACTTTGACACTCTCAGTGCTGGAATGAATGTGTCGCATGGATTTATGTCTTTTTACATCAATTAAGGAATTTCCTTTTAAAACCTTGCGGGGCAACACAGAACTAGACCCCAATCAGAGGACCATAAAACATCCAGACTCCTTATCTATGAACTGGTCCAATGTTTATATTTATGTTTCTCCCTCTCCCATATTGATAGTTCTGCTTCACGTCACTTGTCTTATCTATTGCATTTTTTCTAGGCTGTATTGTGCATAAATATGTGACTTCAGATTTTGTATTAGTCTAGCCTGATGAAGAGACCTGAGTAGTCTCGAAAGCTTGCAATGTATTACCATCTTTTCAGTTAGCCATTAAAAGGTATCAACTACTGAGGACTCTCAATCCTGAATATTTTGGTATTGAAAGGTAACTTCACATCTCAGAGAGAGAAGAGTCTGTGAGTATAAATTTATGACGACCTTTGACACTCTCAATGCTGGAATGAATGTGTCGCATGGATTTATGTCTTTTTACATCAATTAAGGAATTTGCTCCTAAGACCTTGTGGGGGCATCACAACACATTAGGAGACCGCAATCAGAGGACAATAAAACATCCGGACTCCTTATCTATGAACTGGAGCAATATTTATGTTTCTCCCTCTCCCATAATCATAATTCTGCTTCACGTCACTTGTCTCATCTATTGCATTTTTTCTGTGCTGTATTGTGCATAAATATGTGACCCTTCAGATTTTGTATTAGTCTATGCCTGATGAAGAGACCTGAGTAGTCTCGAAAGCTTGCAATGTGTTACCATCTTTTCAGTTAGCCATTAAAAGGTATCAACCACTGAGGACTCTCAATCCTGAATATTTTTCTATCTACTGGCTAACACGGTACAAAGATATACATCTTTCCTGTATAGCTTAAGGAGTAATTTCACCTAATTTATTTCAGTATGGGGAACTTGGTTTATTAACATTGGGAAACACTGATTTAATAGACTACAACAAACTTTCACACTTACAGAAGTATCCAATGCACCAGAGTAAGCCGAAAAGTACAAGCAACTTTCTACTGACTGTTTTGTGGCTGCAGTGTCGTGTTATTTTGCCTAATACATGTATATATTATGAGCAATAAGGAGTCCTTTGAGGAATATCTCTGGTGCCTGGGATACTTCTGTTAGATCTACTGGCAATCGGTTTGTGAGTTGCCCCAAGTAAGCCGGGAGCTGGAGGCATGCAGCATGGGATCCGTATAATAAAATGTTCACACTTAGCTTGTGCTGTCTCTATAATGATAGGATAATGGAATGATGAGTGAATAAGGTTAGGTAGTAATTTTGGAACTGGAGAATCAGTGGGAACCGCAAGGAAGGTTGAATTTCCCCTGCCACTCCATAATGGATAGCATAGGATAGTAGGTGGTGGATGCTTGCTCCATAACCGTTCAATAGAATCAATACTTGTACACTAAATGGACTATACTGTTGTGTGTTCACGGATCATTTCTAAAAAAGACGAAAGGTAAGAATGAACCTTATTGGGCGGTGTATGCTGTCAATTTTGCATTGCAGTACTTTAACAGCGTCCGATTCTGTAGTATTTAGTTGCAGATGTATTTTATGTCCATGTGCTTTTTTTCGCCATTGAGGTTCAGATCCATATTAAATGTTTCATGGTAAAATTATTAGTAACTGTGAATAATTTAACCATCAAAAAAGTAAACTTGTTTTTGTTTTAATAGTTCCTAGTGTGGCATTTTTACATATATCGCACCGAACTCCTGATTCATTAACACTGATGTGGAACCCACCGGCACATCCAAATGGGGTCTTGACTCAATATACTTTAAAGTACCAGTCAAGTAAGTCTTGTACCTGAGAACAGACATTTTTTGTATTTATATTTGCAGTGCTCTACACCTTTAAAACCTCATATCTGTACATAAAATTGCTCCATAAATACCTATTGCAGCAGTCTTATTGTCAAGTTTCATAGTCATATTCTATCATCATCCTACTATTCACTCCATATGTTATTGGATCTGGTCTTTAGGAATGAGGATAGGTACATTGGATTGTTGAAGAAGATAATATGGAGGGGATAATATTTTTTAGATCCTAGGACAGCTATGGTACAGTTTATAGGTACCGGAATACATCTAGGCTGTGATGTCCCCTGTGTGTACAGTATACAGACCTGTGTGTGGACTCAGAAGTGACTTTACACCCACTAATGATTCTTGTTTGCCTTTCAGTAAATGCCACACATGAATTAAGCCCGCCAGTAGAAATTACAATCCTTGCAAATGAATCAAGTTATATTCTAAAAGATTTAGTGCAGAATACAAGATACAAGTTTTACTTCTATGCGCACACTGCTGTTGGACCGGGAAGTCAGAGTACTCAGGAAGCAATAACTGCAATGGATGAAGGTAAGATGGGTATGTACCTGTATAGACATACTCTCCGAGCTTAATTTATTTGTTTGCTATTATTATTTTACTGTCCCATCAGGAGAGAAGGGCAGGGATGAGCACTCAGAAGTCCAGAACGCCTCTGGAAGAATAGTGTATTGTCTCCCCTCTAGTCATGAGTGAGCGTGCTCCGGTAAGGCGTTATCCGGTCATGCCTATGTGTGCTAATAGATTATTAGCGTTCTCGAATACTATGTTCCAATCTACACACCTGTATGTCTCACAGCTGTTAGACAGCCTGAACATATGCAGGGATTACCTAACAAACAGGCAAGCCCTTCATGTGTTGCGACTGTTGAACAGCTGTGAGACATGCAGCAGCGGTGACTCGAACATAGTATTCGAGCACACCTAAGACACTGAATTAGCACATGAGCATGCTCAGATAGCACCTTATCCGAGCACGCTCGCTCATCTCTGCTCCCCTTATAAAATGACACACAACATGCACACCTTGTACACACAGCCGACAAGCGCACAGGGTTGTTAACTTCACTTTTTAGTTTCTCTGGATGGCTTACTAAAAAATCATGGACAGACAATGTTTTTTACAGACACATTGGAAACCCATAGTAACTCATTATGATTATAAGAGATCCATGCCTATAATTCTAATATAAAGATATAAGCTGCAGTCACTGTAAACTGTAAAACACAGTAATAAAAAAGATGTATAAGATTCTTCAGCTTCAAAAAAATCACAAACTGGGCAAAAAAATGTCCAATTTTTATTGACTGTCCTGGAATATCTGGACAGCTGTCATCCCAGCAAGTGCCGCACATACATGCCAAAAACTTATTAACAATTTATACGTATTGTCTCTCACATCAAACAAGCTCAGTACACACCATGGTCTCACATATCAGACAAGCGCAGTACACACCATGGTCTCACATATCAGACAAGCGCAGTACACACCATGGTCTCACATATCAGACAAGCGCAGTACACACCATGGTCTCACATATCAGACAAGCGCAGTACACACCATGGTCTCACATATCAGACAAGCGCAGTACACACCATGGTCTCACATATCAGACAAGCGCAGTACACACCATGGTCTCACATATCAGACAAGCACGGTACACACATTGTCTCACACATCAAACAAGCTCAGTACACACCATGGTCTCACATATCAGACAAGCTCAGTACACACCATGGTCTCACATATCAGACAAGCGCAGTACACACCATGGTCTCACATATCAGACAAGCGCAGTACACACCATGGTCTCACATATCAGACAAGCACGGTACACACATTGGGCTCACACATCAGAAGCGCAGTACACACATTGGGCTCACACATCAGAAGCGCAGTACACACATTGTCTCACACATCAGAAGCGCAGTACACACATTGTCTCACACATCAAACAAGCTCAGTACACACCATGGTCTCACATATCAGACAAGCACGGTACACACATTGGGCTCACACATCAGAAGCGCAGTACACACCATGGTCTCACATATCAGACAAGCTCAGTACACACCATGGTCTCACATATCAGACAAGCTCAGTACACACCATGGTCTCACATATCAGACAAGCGCAGTACACACCATGGTCTCACATATCAGACAAGCGCAGTACACACCATGGTCTCACATATCAGACAAGCGCAGTACACACCATGGTCTCACATATCAGACAAGCACGGTACACACATTGGGCTCACACATCAGAAGCGCAGTACACACATTGGGCTCACACATCAGAAGCGCAGTACACACATTGTCTCACACATCAGAAGCGCAGTACACACATTGTCTCACACATCAAACAAGCTCAGTACACACCATGGTCTCACATATCAGACAAGCACGGTACACACATTGGGCTCACACATCAGAAGCGCAGTACACACCATGGTCTCACATATCAGACAAGCTCAGTACACACCATGGTCTCACATATCAGACAAGCGCAGTACACACCATGGTCTCACATATCAGACAAGCGCAGTACACACCATGGTCTCACATATCAGACAAGCGCAGTACACACCATGGTCTCACATATCAGACAAGCTCAGTACACACCATGGTCTCACATATCAGACAAGCGCAGTACACACCATGGTCTCACATATCAGACAAGCGCAGTACACACCATAGTCTCACATATCAGACAAGCACGGTACACACATTGGGCTCACACATCAGAAGCGCAGTACACACATTGGGCTCACACATCAGAAGCGCAGTACACACATTGTCTAACACATCAGAAGCGCAGTACACACATTGTCTCACACATCAAACAAGCTCAGTACACACCATGGTCTCACATATCAGACAAGCACGGTACACACATTGGGCTCACACATCAGAAGCGCAGTACACACATTGGGCTCACACATCAGAAGCGCAGTACACACATTGTCTCACACATCAAACAAGCTCAGTACACACCATGGTCTCACATATCAGACAAGCACGGTACACACATTGGGCTCACACATCAGAAGCGCAGTACACACCATGGTCTCACATATCAGACAAGCTCAGTACACACCATGGTCTCACATATCAGACAAGCGCAGTACACACCATGGTCTCACATATCAGACAAGCGCAGTACACACCATGGTCTCACATATCAGACAAGCGCAGTACACACCATGGTCTCACATATCAGACAAGCACGGTACACACATTGGGCTCACACATCAGAAGCGCAGTACACACATTGGGCTCACACATCAGAAGCGCAGTACACACATTGTCTCACACATCAGAAGCGCAGTACACACATTGTCTCACACATCAAACAAGCTCAGTACACACCATGGTCTCACATATCAGACAAGCACGGTACACACATTGGGCTCACACATCAGAAGCGCAGTACACACCATGGTCTCACATATCAGACAAGCTCAGTACACACCATGGTCTCACATATCAGACAAGCTCAGTACACACCATGGTCTCACATATCAGACAAGCGCAGTACACACCATGGTCTCACATATCAGACAAGCGCAGTACACACCATGGTCTCACATATCAGACAAGCGCAGTACACACCATGGTCTCACATATCAGACAAGCACGGTACACACATTGGGCTCACACATCAGAAGCGCAGTACACACATTGGGCTCACACATCAGAAGCGCAGTACACACATTGTCTCACACATCAGAAGCGCAGTACACACATTGTCTCACACATCAAACAAGCTCAGTACACACCATGGTCTCACATATCAGACAAGCACGGTACACACATTGGGCTCACACATCAGAAGCGCAGTACACACCATGGTCTCACATATCAGACAAGCTCAGTACACACCATGGTCTCACATATCAGACAAGCGCAGTACACACCATGGTCTCACATATCAGACAAGCGCAGTACACACCATGGTCTCACATATCAGACAAGCGCAGTACACACCATGGTCTCACATATCAGACAAGCTCAGTACACACCATGGTCTCACATATCAGACAAGCGCAGTACACACCATGGTCTCACATATCAGACAAGCGCAGTACACACCATAGTCTCACATATCAGACAAGCACGGTACACACATTGGGCTCACACATCAGAAGCGCAGTACACACATTGGGCTCACACATCAGAAGCGCAGTACACACATTGTCTAACACATCAGAAGCGCAGTACACACATTGTCTCACACATCAAACAAGCTCAGTACACACCATGGTCTCACATATCAGACAAGCACGGTACACACATTGGGCTCACACATCAGAAGCGCAGTACACACATTGGGCTCACACATCAGAAGCGCAGTACACACATTGTCTCACACATCAGAAGCGCAGTACACACATTGTCTCACACATCAAACAAGCTCAGTACACACCATGGTCTCACATATCAGACAAGCACGGTACACACATTGGGCTCACACATCAGAAGCGCAGTACACACCATGGTCTCACATATCAGACAAGCTCAGTACACACCATGGTCTCACATATCAGACAAGCGCAGTACACACCATGGTCTCACATATCAGACAAGCGCAGTACACACCATGGTCTCACATATCAGACAAGCGCAGTACACACCATGGTCTCACATATCAGACAAGCTCAGTACACACCATGGTCTCACATATCAGACAAGCGCAGTACACACCATGGTCTCACATATCAGACAAGCGCAGTACACACCATAGTCTCACATATCAGACAAGCACGGTACACACATTGGGCTCACACATCAGAAGCGCAGTACACACATTGGGCTCACACATCAGAAGCGCAGTACACACATTGTCTAACACATCAGAAGCGCAGTACACACATTGTCTCACACATCAAACAAGCTCAGTACACACCATGGTCTCACATATCAGACAAGCACGGTACACACATTGGGCTCACACATCAGAAGCGCAGTACACACATTGGGCTCACACATCAGAAGCGCAGTACACACATTGTCTCACACATCAGAAGCGCAGTACATACAGTAGACTCACACATCAGAAAAGTGCAGCACACACTATGGACTTGCACATTAGACAAGCGCAGCACACACATTGGACACAGACATGATGCACACCGCACACATGAGACATGTGCAGTGCTCCCATCAGGAACACATTACATACATTGGATTCACACATCAGACAGCAGCATCACGGACTGGACACGGATGGTGATGGAGTTGCAGTGGGTAGAAGTACTGAAGACTATAATGACCCATCGTTATTTTTATAGCATTTCCTTACAGGAGTTAGATTGGGTAACAAACATGTTTCTCGAAAATGGCTAAATTTCTAAAATGTATTTTCCCTCAGAGTGCATACACCATGTCCTAAGTATAATTTATTTAGTCTCCTTCTATTTCCATTTAAAGCTGGTTTTCCCCCACCTGCTGTGGGTGCAGGCAAAGGTAAAATGTAATGTTGCATGTTTTTCTACATTTGTGAAAACCTTCCATCAAAATGCTAAGAGGATCAGCCTTGCATTAAAAGAAGCCATTTGTGCGGATGTGATCGAATGTAGAGCTAAGAGTCCTTGGCTTATAAATGTGATGTTTGAGTTATAGCATCTGAGGATGTAGACGCTTTAGTTATCGAGGACTTGCCACCATTTTTTCATCTTTTTTTTTTTGTACCTGTGCATATAACAAGCAAGGACAGCATAACAATACTATGCGATTGTGGATAAAGTCTATCTACTACTTGCGTCTTTGGCCATATGACATCTCACACTTTAGCATCATGCTGGGATATTTTTTAAGATTTGTATTTCATATGCCAGTGTTAATCTAATTTGTGCTGGACACTAAGATGTTAATCTTCCTCCTGATAAATTTGTTTCATCCTTCCCTGTACTTGCTGCAAGTTGTAACTCAAATCTACACTTACTCATTCATACATTGATCTAAATGACAGGCGCAAGTTTCCTTCCATTTTTAATAATTCCATTGAACTAATTGTGGCCCCACTACATCAGGATGTCACCGCTCCCTTTTATTATCACTTTTATAAATGTTAAGCCACAAAAAAAGTCTAAAACTTTAATGCAGATATTTGCTGAGTCAAAATCTGCAAATTTTTTTATGGCAAAAAAACTGATTCAAAGCTAAAGATAAACATCCTCCAATTATCCCCAGTTATTTTTACAGATACTAGTGAGCATCAGGCAAAATATTTGCAAAATGTAATATCTGTAGTGTGAAACAAGGCTCTAATCTCCAGTTTTAAGAGTTTCAAAATGTGCAAATATGCACCACCAGATGGCAGCACACGCACAGGAGAAAAAGCTGATGAAGGAATTAAGTGTTAAAATCAAATTTTCTGCAGACTAACCTAATACCATCTTGGCGGAATTGCCTGCATTTCAGGTGCCATGTCACCTCTGATTAATTAGGTACATGATCAAAACAGCGTCTGGTGAGCAGGAGACTGGATAGTTGGAAACACATCAGGGAATTACTGTAATTAATGCTTAATGATTACCCAGATATTAGGATTCCGTTTATAAGGTAATTCACTAATTGAACTAGTTGAAATTCAAAGAATGTAATTTCCCTTTGCAGACAATTCAAGGATTTTCTATATATTGTATGCAAAGCTCAACATTGCTGGGTGAAATGGTACCGAAATTGTAGATCTATTGTTTAAGACATTTGTGATGAACATCTATAGAGTGTCTGGTTTGGCTTTTATCCTAAGTCGTGTGGCAAGGCTCTTTAAAGGGTCAATATTGATTTTTAGGATTGCTAATACTTATAGGCAGTACTAGAGTTCAAAATCTATTCCTCTCTGAAGCAGCAATGTGCATAATTAATTTCCCAGAGGAGCATGCATGGCCTATAAGTCTCCTTACGCCACCTTGGCACTCTCCACAAGGAGATACGTGACCCCTTAGACACCCGTCAGAAGTCTCTCATCCAGCCAAATCGGACATCTTGGATTGCACTGATGAGGGGCAAGCACCCTTAAATATGTAAAACAACTATATAGAAGAAAAATGCCATGACTATATTGATCATAAAAAAACTAAAAATACCAAGCAAAATATATAACGCAGAAAGATATTCAAAGTACTGATAAAAAATCAAATATGTGTCTGCAGATAGAATGCCTGGATTGGTCATGTGGCAAGGCTCATGTAAAGGTCTTTATTGACTTTTATAATTGTCACCCCAATAGGCGGCACTACTGTAGAGTTCAAGCCCTATTCCTCTTTGAAGAGGCTTTTTGCCTACACTTCCATATTCAATTTCACGTTTTCTTGATTTCCTAAGTACACACAGATCATACAATGCTCTGTAGTGTGATGGATGCTGTAAATGATGTTGTATTCCTACACGGTAATCTGGATATATTGTTTGAATGAGCATCAGTTGTAAAATATGGAGTATGGCTAAGTAGTTGAATGTATGATGTATCATGTATAGAGTTGAGCGATACCGTCCGATACTTCAAAGTATCGTATCGTATGGTATCGGCCGATCTTTAAAAAAAGTATCGGTATCGCCGATTCCGATACCGGAAGTCCCATTCAAGTCTATGGGACTTCCGGTATCGGAATAAGAAAAACCCTTTCCTGCCCTTGTACAGCCTCTCTGGGGTCTGTACGGGCCTTTCGGGGGGCTGTGCCGGCCTGCCAGGGGGTCTGTGCAGGCTCCGGTGGTCTGTGCCGGCCTGCCGGTGGTCTGTGCAGGCTCCGGGGGGCTGTGCCGGCCTGCCGGGGGGCTGTGCCGGCCTGCCGGGGGGCTGTGCAGGCTCCGGGGGGCTGTGCCGGCCTGCCGGGGGGCTGTGCCGGCCTGCCGGGGGGCTGTGCAGGCTCCGGGGGGCTGTGCCGGCCTGCCGGGGGGCTGTGCCGGCCTGCCGGTGGTCTGTGCAGGCTCCGGGGGTCTGTGCAGGCATCGTCCGATGGGACTACAAGTCCCATCGGGCGATGCCTGCTACCATGACAGTGATTGACACATTAGCCAATGATGGGATAGTAGTAGTCCCATCATCCGGCTAATGTGTTAAATGTAAAAAAAAAAAAAAAAATTACATGCTACATACATACAACATGCATACTACATACATGCTACATTCATACTACATACTACATACATGCTACATTCATACTACATAAATACTACATGCAACATACATACTACATATATACTACATGCATGCTACATACATACTGCATGCTACATACATACCACATATATACTACATACATACTACATGCATGCTACATGCTACATACATAACACATATATACTACATGCATGCTACATACATACTACATGCTACATACTACATATATACTACATGCATGCTACATACTACATGCTACATACATACTACATGCATGCTACATACATACTACATACATACTACATATATACTACATGCATGCTACATACATACTACATGCTACATACTACATGCATGCTACATACATACTACATGCTACATACTACATATATACTACATGCATGCTACATACATACTACATACATACTACATGCATGCTACATACTACATGCTACATACATACTACATATATACTACATTCATACTACATACTACATATATACTACATACATACTACATACATACTACATACATACTACATGCATGCTACATACATACTACATGCATGCTACATACATACCACATACATACTACATGCTACATACATACCACATATATACTACATACATACTACATATATGCATCATACATACTACATGCTACATACATACTACATATATACTACATGCATGCTACATACTACATGCTACATACATACTACATATATACTACATTCATACTACATACTACATATATACTACATACATACTACATACATACTACATACATACTACATGCATGCTACATACATACTACATGCATGCTACATACATACCACATACATACTACATGCTACATACATACCACATATATACTACATACATACAATACATTCATACAATACATACATAGACATACAGTACATATAACATAGAGTAACATACTTACCAATACTTGTCACATTGTTCCCCGAAGCCATTGTCTATTCCGGGATAAATATTAACATAACAAACCACAAAAATACTCACCCACGATCCGAAGCAGTCCACGAGTGTGTCCCACGACGATCTTGGGTAGAGAACTGCAGCATCAGATGATGCTGCCGTTCTCTACGGGCTGCAGGAATCCAATGACGGAAGGTAGGTATCCTTCCGCACTGTATTCCTCCGCCACTTAAAAAAAAAAAAGTCCCTAGTCTCACTTTATGCCATTGCTGTGTGGGAAATTCCCACACAGCAATGGCATAAAGTGAGACTAGGGACTTTTTTTTTTTAAGTGGCGGAGGAATACAGTGCGGAAGGATACCTACCTTCCGTCATTGGATTCCTACAGCCCGTAGAGAACGGCAGCATCATCTGATGCTGCAGTTCTCTACCCAAGATCGTCGTGGGACACACTCGTGGACTGCTTCGGATCGTGGGTGAGTATTTTTGTGGTTTGTTATGTTAATATTTATCCCGGAATAGACAATGGCTTCGGGGAACAATGTGACAAGTATTGGTAAGTATGTTACTCTATGTTATATGTACTGTATGTCTATGTATGTATTGTATGAATGTATTGTATGTATGTAGTATATATGTGGTATGTATGTAGCATGTAGTATGTATGTGGTATGTATGTAGCATGCATGTAGTATGTATGTAGCATGCATGTAGCATGCATGTAGCATGCATGTAGTATGTATGTAGTATGTATGTAGTATGTATGTAGCATGTATGTAGCATGCAGTATGTATGTAGTATATATGTAGTATGTATGTAGTATATATGTAGTATGTAGTATGTATGTAGCATGCATGTAGTATGTATGTAGCATGTAGTATATATGTAGCATGCAGCATGTATGTAGTATGTATGTAGTATATATGTAGTATGCATGTAGTATGTATGTAGCATGCAGTATGTATGTAGCATGTATGTAGTATGTATGTAGTATATATGTAGTATGTATGTAGCATGCATGTAGTATGTATGTAGTATGTATGTAGCATGCAGTATGTAGCATGTATGTAGTATGTATGTAGTATGTATGTATGTAGTATGTATGTAGCATGCAGTATGTATGTAGCATGTATGTAGTATGTATGTAGTATATATGTAGTATGTATGTAGTATGTATGTAGTATGTATGTAGTATGTATGTAGCATGCAGTATGTATGTAGCATGTATGTAGTATGTATGTAGTATATATGTAGCATGCATGTAGTATGTATGTAGCATGCATGTAGTATTTTTTTTTTTTTTTTTTTTTTTTTTTTAACATTTAACACATTAGCCGGATGATGGGACTACTACTGTCCCATCATTGGCTAATGTGTCAATCACTGTCATGGTAGCAGGCATCGCCCGATGGGACTTGTAGTCCCATCGGACGATGCTTGCACAGACCCCCGGACATCAGCACAGCCCCCCGGCAGGCCGGCACAGCCCCCCGGCAGGCCGGTACAGACCCCCACAGGGTGCACAGACCACCGGCAGGCCGGCACAGCCCCCCGGCAGGCCGGTACAGACCCCGGGCAGTCCACACAGCCCCCCGGCAGGCCGGCACAGCCCCCCGGCAGGCCGGCAGAGACCCCCGGCAGGCCCGAAATGACGGCGCATCATGATGCGCACACACCGCGCATCATGATGACGTCAGGCCGTCAATCAACTGAACTTCCGATTCCGATGCCGAATTCCGATATTGAAAAAATATCGGAAGTCGGTATCGGAATTCCGATACAGCAAGTATCGGCCGATACCCGATACTTGCGGTATCGGAATGCTCAACACTAATCATGTATGAGCATCAATTATTACTGCCTTCAGTATCCACACAAAAGTGGTATATGAACAATATTACTTCTCGTAACGAATTATAAATATGCATTATCCTCAAAATAATATGTCTTGTTTTTCCCATCCACTTTTTGGGGGCTATTTTATTGAGTAAAATTCCCGGTCAGATGCCTCTCACCCAGCAGTACCTCGAAACACAGTGTCTGCAAGTTGAGATTTTGATTTTGGCTTTGTGAGAATCATGTGGGAATAGTGGATGAGGGCAGGTATATCTCGCCCAGATACCTTTCCTATGTGGCCTAGTCTGGTCAGTATCTCACCTGGTTACTAATGAATTATGGGAGGCGAATATAAAAGGATGCCAGGTGGTTGTGTGAGTGTCTCAGCCTGGGGACACAGAGAGCCTGTCTGTGTGAGAGACACAGGTGAGTGAAAGCAGTGCCCACGGTAACTGTGGTTTGGCAGGACAGGAGAAGCCCGCCAGTTGGTAGTTAGGTTGTACCTTGTTTAGTTAGTGCGGGACAGGCAAGGATTTGTTTTATGTTTTTTTTCCTTTATGCATTGCTTTCACCTTTAATAAACCTGACCCAGTGTCAGTTATACCCGGAACCCGGATGTGCGCCTGAGTTTCATGCTGAACGCATGTGACCTTTGACTCCAGCAAAGGCGATCCCGGAGTGTTTTATCACATTGTGGTGGAGAATCCGGGCATCATGTTGGACGCATGAACATGGAGGACGTGGTGAAAGCGCTGGTACAGTCCACCGCCGTCCAGCAAGAAGCTAATCGGGTGATGATGGCCCAGCTGAAGGAGTTGGTGGACTTGACAGCTACCGATCGTTCGCTTCTCCAGCAGGTGGCACAGCGCCTGGCAAGCTTGCCTGAGGTTGACCTGGAAGCCGAGTCGAGAGTGATTCACGTGAGTCGGTACTGGCAGAAGATGACGACCGAAGATGACGTCGAGGCATACCTGACCTCGTTTGAACGGACGGCGGTGCGGAAAAAAGGTCCGAAGGCCCGCTGGGCCGGCCTGATTGCCCCGTTTCTTTCCGGTGAGGCCCAAAAGGCTTATTATAACTTAGAACCTGAAGCCGCGCATGACTTTGACAAACTGAAAGCTGAGATCTTGGCCCGGCTGGGAGTGACGACCGCTGTCTGTGCACAGAGAGTGCTTCGATGGACTTATCAGCCGGATAAACCACCGCGGTCACAGTTGTTCGACCTGATCCATGTGACGAAGAAGTGGCTACAACCCGAGGTGCTGACAGCGCCAGAGATAATCCAGAGAGTCGTCCTGGACAAGTACCTGAGAGCTCTACAGCCAGCTCTGAGGAAGTGGGTAAGCCATGGAAATCCTACGACTGCAGATCAACTGGTGGATCTGGTTGAACGTTACTCCGTGGCAGAAGGACTCCGAGACGACGCTACCCCACCTCGTTCTTCATCATCTCCACGTGGAACTGGTAAGACTGTTCCAGGGAGGAGGGGAGAAGGAAAAATCCCTAAGACAGTGGGGGAGGAAAACGGGACTGCCTGCACAGCAAGGCCGAGAGTAACGAACTATGGTCTAAGCAAGGGGCCCGTTAGGTGTTTCCGCTGCCAAGAGATGGGCCACATTGCTGTGAACTGTCCGGTCACTGCTGAACCCATGCAGTGCGACGTCACAGACTCTAAAAACCGCATGTCTATGGTTGCACGGGTAGTGAGTGTGAATGCCGGTCAAAAGGATGTGGAAAAACACTTGTGTGATTTAACTGTTGATTTGCAAAAATGTGGTGGCATTGTTAGACTCAGGAAGTGTGGTGACTCTGGTGAAGGCTAGTCTGGTGTCAGCCCCGACTGGACCATCAGACAAATTTTCTGTAACGTGTGTGCATGGAGACACCTGTTCATACCACACCACGGTCATATGCATTACTACTTCCTATGGGTCTGCACAACATAAAGTGGGACTGGTCCCTGCATTACTGCATGATGTTGTCTTGGGCCGGGACTTTCCCCACTTCTGGCAATTGTGGGAGAATCAGTTGATGCCCCAGGGTAATAGTGTACATGGTTCTTTTCCCAGGGCGCGTGTGGGTCCCGAACCCCTGGATGAGGTCCCCCCGGAAGACTCAGGGAAAGATTCTGCTGGAAATGACCTGCAGTTCCCGTTTTCAGTCATGGCGGGTGATACGGAGGAGACCGGGGAAGAGGAGGACGCCGACAGCCGTCCACCTCCCCGTATGCTGGATTTGGAAGTTCAGAAAGATGACTTCCAAAGCGAGCAAATAAAGGATCCTACCCTTTCTCAGGCTAGGACAAATGTAAAAGGGATAAATGGGGTACCTGTAGAACCTGGCTCTAGGCTGGCATATCCTTACATGGTCCTAGAGAATGATTTACTATATCAGATAGAGAAAAAGGGGGAAGACACGGTGCAACTATTAGTTGTGCCAAAACCCTACCGGCGGCAGGTGCTGGACCTGCCCCACGGACATGTGATGGGAGGTCACCTGGGAGTCCATAAAACCACTGAACGGATATTACACTGTTTTGTTTGGCCAGGCATGCATCACGATATTCGTGTATATTGTGAGTCTTGTCCTGACTGCCAAGTCTCTGCGCCTAAACCCCGGTTCTGTAGCCCTTTGGTACCCCTACCTATTATTGAGGTCCCGTTTGAGAGGATTGGGATGGATTTAGTTGGGCCTCTTCCACGGTCTGCACGTGGACACCAACATATCCTGGTCATCTTTGATTATGCCACTCGTTACCCGGAGGCCATCCCTTTGCGTAACACGGCCACCAAGACGATGGCCAAGGAACTGGTGCATGTGTTTAGTCAGGTCGGTATACCAAAACAGATACTCACCGACCAGGGGACTCCCTTTATGTCCAGGGTAATGAAGGAGCTCTGCCGGTTGTTACAAATCGAACCGTTACGCACATCTGTGTATCACCCTCAAACAGACGGGTTGGTCGAACGGTTCAATAAAACTCTGAAGCAGATGCTGAGAAAGGCGATAGACAAGGACGGGAAGAACTGGGACTATTTACTTCCGTATTTGCTTTTTGCCATCAGGGAAGTGCCCCAGTCTTCCATGGGATTCTCGCCTTTCGAGTTATTGTACGCCCGACGTCCTCACGGACTGTTAGACGTTGCCAAAGAAACCTGGGAGGGTCAGGTCACTCCGTTTAAAATGGTAATAGATCACATATCCCAAATGCATGACTGTATTGCGGCTGTTATGCCTATCGTCAAAGAACACATGATGCAGGCTCAAGGAGCCTAAAAAAGAATCTATGATAGGGGCGCCAAGATCCGTACGTTTGCACCCGGAGATAGGGTGTTGATCCTGGTCCCCAGGGTGGACAGTAAGTTCCTAGCAAAGTGGCAGGGCCCCTTTGAGATTAAGGAAAGAGTTGGTGAAGTAAACTACAAGGTATACCAGGCAGGTACATGATAAACCTGTTCCGGTTTCCGTTTAAATCTGATAAAACCCTGGAAAGATCGGTCTGCTTTGTCAGTGGAGCTGGCCCGTCCCGTCTGCTCGCATACTGTACCGGAGGTACGGGTTGCAGAGACTCTCTCGGAGCCGCAAAAGACAGAGGTCAGGCAGTTTCTACTTCACAACCAAAAGTTTTTCTCAGAAAAACCCAGGCAGACTACGCTAATGAAACATGACATCGTAATGGAACCTGGTGTCACAGTTCACGTGAAACCCTACAGAATTCCGGAAGCGCGCCGTGAAGCCGTTTCCCGAGAAGTGAAGGCAATGTTAGAGTTAGGTGTCATTGAGGAATCGCACAGTGCTTGGTCCAGCCCGATTGTGTTAATTCCTAAACCGGACGGCACCATCCGGTTCTGCAATGACTTCAGGAAACTGAATGCGGTCTCAAAATTTGATGCCTACCCTATGCCCCGGGTCGACGAGTTAATAGATCAGTTATGAAAAGCCCGGTATATTACGACCCTAGACCTAACAAAGGGGTATTGGCAGATCCCTCTGGTGGAAGCGGCCAGAGAAAAGACGGCATTTGCTACGCCGGAAGGTTTATTTCAATCTGTGTATATGCCGTTTGGACTGCACGGAGCAGCGGCGACCTTCCAGAGACTGATGGATCGAGTCCTGAGGCCACATAGGCAGTACGCTTCGACCTATTTGGATGACATTGTCATTTACAGCTTGGACTGAGAGACTCATCTCCAGAAAGTACAAGCTGTGATTGACGACCTGTGGGAGGCAGGTCTAACCGTGAACCCCAAGAAATGTCACATCGGGCTAGAAGAAGTCCGGTATTTGGGGTATGTAATTGGGAGGGGTATTGTTAAACCCCAGGTCGATAAGATTCAAGCGGTTCAGGACTGGCCGCAACCAGTCAACAAGAAGCAAGTGCAAGCCTTTCTGGGGATCGCCGGCTATTATCGCCGGTTCATCCCCAATTTTGCAGCCATCGCTACCCCCTTGACGGATCTTACCAAAGGGAAAGATTCCATCATGATTAATTGGAATTTAGTGGCTGAAGAAGCCTTCCATAGCCTAAAACGGGCACTTTGCTCTCAACCCGTACTGGTGACTCCGGACTTCCGCAGCGAGTTTGTGGTACAAACTGATGCCTCTGATACCGGTATCGGGGCCGTACTGTCACAAGTGAGGGACGGAGTGGAACACCCAGTCCTCTATCTCAGCAGGAAGCTGAATAAGCATGAGCAAAAGTATGCGGTAGTGGAAAAAGAGTGCCTAGCCATTAAGTGGGCTCTAGAGGCCCTCAAATATTACCTGATGGGCCGAAAGTTCAGGCTGATCACTGACCATGCCCCTCTCAAGTGGATGCACTTGCACAAGGAACGGAATAGCCGGGTGACCCGGTGGTTCCTTGCCCTGCAGGCCTACACTTTTACGGTGGAGCACCGCCCAGGGGTACAGATGGGGAATGCAGATGCCCTGTCCCAAGTGCATTGTTTGGTGGGTGTCATTGCTCGACCGGAGTGGTCTGAGCAGAGGGGGGATATGTGAGAATCATGTGGGAATAGTGGATGAGGGCAGGTATATCTCGCCCAGATACCTTTCCTATGTGGCCTAGTCTGGTCAGTATCTCACCTGGTTACTAATGAATTATGGGAGGCGAATATAAAAGGATGCCAGGTGGTTGTGTGAGTGTCTCAGCCTGTGGACACAGAGAGCCTGTCTGTGTGAGAGACACAGGTGAGTGAAAGCAGTGCCCACGGTAACTGTGGTTTGGCTGGACGGGAGAAGCCCGCCAGTTGGTAGTTAGGTTGTACCTTGTTTAGTTAGTGCCGGACAGGCAAGGATTTGTTTTATTTTTTTTTTTCCTTTATGCATTGCTTTCACCTTTAATAAACCTGACCCAGTGTCAGTTATACCCGGAACCCGGCTGTGCGCCTGAGTTTCATGCTGAACGCACGTGACCTTTGACCGCAGAAAAGGCGATCCCGGAGTGTTTTAGCACAGCTTTTATCCTAAGTCATAAATCACTAGTGAGGCCACATCTAGAATATGGGATCCAGTTTTGGGCTCCACATTTTAAAAAGGATATTCAGAAGTTAGTGTCAGTTCAAAGGCAGATTATTACAAGGGATGGAAGGCCTCTCATATGAGGAGAGGTTGGAAAAGTTGAGCTCGTTTAGCTTAGAAAAAAGACACCTCAGAGGAGATCTCATTTACATGCATAAATATATGTGTGGCCAGTACAAAACACTATTTATAGCACATGACTTATTCCTTTGAAGTATCATACTGAAGACCACAGGGCACTCATTACGGGTGGAAGTAAGGCAATTCTGGCAGCTGAACAGGAAAGGGTTATTTACAGTTGGAGCAGTCAGACTGTGGAATGCCGACCACAAGAGGTAGTAATGGCAGACACTATAACAGCTTTTAAAAAAGGGCTGGATAATTTCCTCGATACACATAACATTGTGGGCAATAGTTAAATTAATGACAAATGTAAAAATGGTGAAGAAAGGTTGATCTTGATGGAACTAGGTATTTTTTCATCCTATGCAGCTATGTAACTGTGCCATGTAACAAGGCCCGTTAGAGAGTCAATATTAACCTTTAGGATCGCTACTTCCTATAGGTGGCACTAGAGTTCTAGTCCTCTTCCTCTCAGAAGAGACAATTTGCATATTTCTCAGAGGAACATTGCAGCTTAAAAGTCTCCTCATCATGGCATGTCAAACTTGACATGTCAGTTTCTGCAAGGAGAAATGTTACCTCTTGGATTGGGTAAAATGTAATATTTTATAGAGGGAACCTGTCATCAATTTCATGTTGCCATATCCATGGGCAGTGTAAATAAGTGGCTATTGCAGTGGATATTGTTTTACACGGCAAGACTAAGGGAGAAGTGTTTACAAGGTGGCTCCGTTCCCACTTCTCCATGCCCAGGTTATGTTGAAGAAACAGAAGGGCACCACTAAGCGGGCACATCTACCCATTCCTGGCTCTTTCTCCAACTGATTCTCAGAAATGCTGCAGTGATGTGGCATGAAAGATTAACCATAACAATGAAGAAGGCTTTCTGCATCGTTAGGGCAAAATTGGGACAAAAAATGTAGCCCCTTTTTTTCTAATCTCATACATACTCATTCAAGTGAATAAAGATTAGCAGCCATAAAATACAAAGCTCATGGACAATAGTCATTCCGTTTCTAGCCAAGAAAAAAAAATCATTTCTTAAACTTCATTAGATTGCATTTGCAGGCCTCTTCAAAATAAAAGCATCTGCTATTGGTCGTTATTTTAATTGAGTCCTGAATGAGGAATGGGACAATTAGGGGGGTAAACCCCCTAATTGCTGCGTAAAGCAGCACTGATTTGTACAGATTTTTACATCTCTTATCAAATTCAATAGTAAATCTGTCTTTTAAGTATATGTATTATAAATTACCGTAATTAAAATAGGACACTAAAACAAATGTGAAACAAAACACAATACAATGATGTCACCAATGATGTCTGATTTCTGCAATAAACGATAATGTTTGTGAATGCTGTCAAAAATAAAGTGTTAATAGTTTATTTTTTATTAATTAACAAAATGTAAAGTGAACAAGCAAAAGAAATCTAAATCAAATCAATATGTGTCGTGACCACCCTTTGCCTTCAAAACAGGATCAGTTCTTCTAAGCACACTTGTGCAAAGTCAGGGATTTTGCAGGAGTTCCTAACTTAAGTGTATGAGCCACCAATTATACAAAACAAGGTGATAATGATCACCATTTTCATTTTGTTAGTTAATATTCTGCAATATTCAAGCACAGAACATGGGCTCTTCTAGTCCAGCGCCAAAGTTAGGGTTCAGCAGTCCAGCCAACTAGCTTTGTGCAAGTCTTAGTGAATTTAAATGGGAAATATACTACATATTTGCAATTATTGCCGTTTTCACATGGAAAATGTTCTTATTCTTAAAACCAGACTGTCCTGAAAGATTATATGGCATAGGCCATATTATGTTATTTTTCTCCATGAGCCTGGTAAATAGGAATAGGAAATGGTGACAAAACCGAGTGAAGTGCTCTTCAAATCATGTGGAATAGGCTGGCCCATCCAGCTTACAGGGCCTTACTTAACTACTTTAATACTTTATTGTTAAACTGAGGTCAGGAGACACAGAGCTTTGACCACAAATAAGGTCCACACATCACCACATTCTTTGCTAGTGAGACCCTTGATAAAAAAAACTTCAGAAGGCCTGGTCTCGTATGATTGCTTTACTCATCTAGTACTCCGTGATGTATTTGACCACTATGATTTCACACGGTGGCTGTGTACCCGTTGTTGTTTTACTGTTTATTGGTTTTCATCCTTTATCACTTCTCTGTTAATTTGCTTGTTGAAAACCTTAATGAAAAATGTAATCCTTTCTTTATAACACATGCAAATGAGACAGTAATTAAAGTTACATCATTATGTATACTTCTGGGACTATGTATTTAAAATAGAGATGAGCGAATTTGTTCTGATTTTGGCCCCGAATCTGATTTTAACATATTTAGGCCATATTACAACACTATTTGTGCCGAATGTTTGTCTTATGATCGGTTCCGAACATATTCGGTAATTTCTACTCCCGTTGACTCTAATGACGTTTGGCTGTGTTGACGAATATTGCAAAAACAAAATTCCAGTCCGATCGTATTTGGAACCAAATCCGACCAAATTCTCTCATCTCTAATTTAGAAAGCACACTCAGTGGTATTCATGACACATGCCAATAGCAAGCAGAGGAACCTTCCTAGTGTGCATGAATAATCTCTGCCTCAAGGCTATGTTCACACAGATATATTTTCAGTCTGAATATTGTCTGTGGAAAAATATGACATTATACGGACAGCACTAGGACCAATGTTAAAAATGTGGCTGTTCAGTTGACAGTTTTTTTTCAAGCAAACTAAATGTCCAGGAAAATCACAGAATCAAAGCACTATTTTGTATTTCTAATGGAACTTGCCTTTTCAAGTCTATAGGTGCATAAAAAGATTGGATCCCATACAAATCATCGATATAGCATCCGATTTTTACAGATACATTTCAATTCTTAACATAAGAAACTGTAAATTTCTTTAAAGCAAATCTGTCACCAAGTTTGTCTCATATGAGGTTAGACCAGTACCTTTCTGCCCTGATATTCAGCATTCTAATATGTGGTATATATGCCCCCAATCCGGACTGCGAGACAAGGAAAAGACCTTTTATAATATTCACCTATGGGGCGGTTGGGTCCGATGGGCGTCGCTGTCTTGGTCTGGTGCCTCCTCTCATCTTGCAATGCCATCCTCCTTGCTTCGTGTGGATGACGCATCCTACATCAACCGCACCATGTCCCCCTGCATCGCGCTCCTGCGCAGACGTACTTCTGTCACGTCAAGGGCAGAGCAAAGTACTGCAGTGCACAGGTGCCAGGAAAGGTCCAAGAGCCCCAGAGCATGGGCACTGCACTACTTTACCCTAGTCAGAGAAGTACACCAGTGCAGGAGCACGATGCCGGGGACACTTTGTGGATGATGTAGGACACGTTATCCACATGAAGCAAGATGAGAGGGGCGGATTGGGGGTTAATATACAGCATATTAGAATGTTATTTATCAGGGATGAAAGCTGGTGGTCTTATCTCATATGGTCCAAACCTGGTGACTGGTTCCCTCTAACTGTTGATGTATGAAAATAAATGTTATTTGGTGACATATGGATAATCATGAAAAATACTCAATTTTATTTTCATGCAGTAAAAACTATTTTTATTTTCTCGTAAGAACTTAGCCTTAGGGCTCGTTCAATCAGGCATATGATCGGTCAGTGTGCACCACTCACGCACACGAACCCATTATAACTCAGTGTGCCGATTTTCCACAAAATTCGATAGTGAAAAAAAATTAGAGCATTCACTACTTTGGCCCATTTACAGCTTAGAATAATGTATGCAATAAAAGAAAGCTCCAGCATCCATCCGCAATGTATGAGCTGACAAAGCTGCAAACGGAGGCAGTCACGGCCGCTATTTGCAGTTGTGATATGTCCGTCTACGTCTAAACCTGGCCTTACACGTATGAATGAGAATTTACCTAGCAATATTTAGCAGTCTACACTAATACACATCGCTGCCATCTAGGTGTACAATCATTTGGTGAATGTGCTGTGTATTTTTATTTAATTTGTCATTTATTGTGATAGTTATAGATACAAATACAATTCACACAAAAGAAAGGTGGCAATCATTACAATTGGGTGTTTCTTGATGTTAGAGGCAACATGTGAATAGTCGGGATACGATGCATGACTAGGTGCCTTGCTAGCAGCTGTTACAATTCACTTCACAGCTTTCTAACACTTTCCTTCCACTGGAATAAGCATGAATTGCATGAATATGTGTATTAACAGGTAATCGAGTGATGTCATTGACAGTAACCAGTGCATTTCTCTCTCTGCTTCTCTCTCACTCTCCATGCTGGTGCTGGATAATCGGCAGAATCCTTTTTTGTCACTTCCACTGTTACGTACACTGTCCATCCAACGCACTTCAGGGGTATTGTCTTTCTTCTTCTTGTGTGGTAGATTCTATTGTAGATATGCACTAGTTCTGCAGGTAGTATGCATGCAGTATTACCTTATGAAAAAATTCAGTCCACTAAATTAGACCGTGTCATATGTAGAGAAGCTTATTACAAGCCTGTGCTGTGCATGTTACTGGGTATTGGTTCTGCCGCCTTTTGCTTGCATGGGGCTGCCGTGCCAGGAGAAAGCACATGCTGTTACAGCTTTATTCTAGATGTGCAGCTTCAGTATCTGCTTTCTGTCTCTTCAAGGTGCACGGCAGAATATAGACTTTATATCTGTGATAGTAGAGTGGGCAAAAGAATGATTTACAGCTGTATTCCATGCATTAAAAGAAACCAGTATATGAGGAAATGCATTATTGTATAATCCACTAATGAACTTCTCAGTCCCTATCATCACATACAACTAGAGTTATGATTACATTGCTAATGGTTCTTATTGTGTCATCGGAAAATGAACAATTGTTTAATCCGGGATTTCTGTTTCATGTATTTTTTTAACAAATTTTTAGCACTGTGTTTTTTTTTTTTCATTTCATGATCTTAATTAGGCTAGTTTCACATTAGCGTTTTTTTGCGCAGCGCATCGTGCGCATAAAAAACGCAAAGAAAAACGCAAAACAAACGCGCGTTTTTTTAACATCATGCGCACGCTGATGCGTCAAAAAAACGCAGCGTTGCTTGCGTTTTACATGCGTTTTTGCATGCGTTTGCGTTTTTTTATGCACATGCGTTTTTAGGTGTGACATTTTTTCCATTGTCTAGAGAACATTCTAGACTTGTTTCACTCAAAAACGCATGCGCAAAAAAACGCAACCGTGCGCAAGACCATGCGCACGCATGCGTTCCCATAGACTTCAATGTGTTGTTTTTGCGCATTCCGTGCGCAAGCGTGCGCATGCGTTTTTTTGCCGAGACAGGGCGCACCAAAAAATCCAACATGTTGCGTCTGGCGCGCCTGGCGCAAAAGACAAAAAAACGCAAGTGTGCGCAAGACCATGCGCACGTCATGTTAAACATAGGTGCGCAGTGCGCATGCGCACGGGTGCGCACGATGCGCAGCGCACAAAAGCGCAAATGTGAAACCAGCCTTAAAAAAAAATCTTTGAGTTTTCACTTCAACCACTGGGGCTCTTTTAGTCTCATACTACATGGAAGAGTTTTTCAACAGGCTCGTTCACCAGGCTCTCCCAAAGAGTTAACCCCTATATACACCGCTAACAATGCAATATTTACCATTCACAATATATGATATTGTAACATGGCATGGGGCAATAGCAGGGATCGAGGTACAGGTCTCTCGTGCCCCGGCACGCTACATGAAGGTGGGGGTCAGGCCGCATGTAACTGATGTTGTTGCTGGTTGGTCAGGACCAGATGTTTGACAGTTCAAGGAGGGAGAGCACCAGTTTAAAGTGAACTGTTTACTGAACACTAACTTGGGGAGAGTTATATACAGTAGATAGAGGGTACATATCTTTACAATGCATAACATTATGCTCACAAATGCAGTCCTTTTCTATTCTTTTTTCTTTACTTGTTCTCTGTCTTCAGAATTCCTCACTACATCACCACAACCCAGCTCAACAATACAGTTCAACTAGCAAGAGTCCTAAACTCAACCGTTCTTTCCCCATAGGGGAGCAACTTCGTGCCAGTGTGGCTGGTACTTATCTTTGATGCTGACGCTGTGAAACTCTCACCCGGGTCACTATCTTCGTTTCGCAAACTATGTTCTGTCTAAGCCCTTTACTTATAAACTCTGGGCCTTCCTGCTAGATGTCTCCTCCCAGGAACAGTCTCCGATAAATTGTTATGTCTCTCAGTTACTCTTCCTCGTTTTTTCTCCGGATCATGCTATCCCTCTCCCAGTCTCCTCTCACTTCTAGAGGCACACAAAAATTGTAGCAGTACTCACACCAGACCTTAGGTCTCTTCTATATGCACTCTGGTCCCTATGTTATTTTCTAACAGGAACTGTCTCATGTTGCTTCAGCATAGCCACATCCCACTCTGGGATAGTCCCAAACAAACTGTCTAACTAACATAAACATCATCAACGCATATCACTATTCACATTATAACAATATAATTGTCTCTTTGCATCCTAATGTGGGCAATATGTCCATCTCCTTACAATATCAGAGCTGACGCTGATCTCCCTACCTTCACAATGAGGATGAAACAAGACTTCAGTCCAGCTAGTTTAACCTTACTCCACCAGTTATTCATTTCCTATTGCTAAATTGTTTATAATCCTTAATGCATTTAATGACATTTATTGTGGTTAATGTACATGGGGATTTTCTGAAGTAACAGAAAAATAGTCTTAAGTAATCCCAATGACCAGCGTAAAAAATGGAACGTTTCTAAGTTTTACTTTAATAAAAATTGTAAAAGGATAGAAAGGAATTTGCCATTTTTATTACATGTTAAACAAAAACCTAATTTAAACAATTGGTTATTTCTGATGACACATTTCCTTTAATTTCATCTTGGAGACTTGACCACTTCCAAAATAATATCAGGGTTATTTGTACCCAATTGCCTACTAAGTGGATTAACTTTACATAGTCATATGCCTGGAACCTGTTAGATGCTCACACAAAGTTCCTTCTATTCCACATTATGCTACCATATCTAACCTCGGAGGCAATGGCTAGGATCAATATCTCCTCATGTGGGCTAGCTGCAGTGCTCTTAACGGTTAAGCAAAATAGATAGAATGCATTTTTAGTAATGTGACTACCAATATTCAAATATAATGCATATGTAAGGAGAATAAAAACCCAGCATGTTAATAAGCATTTTTAAAAAAAAAAAAATTGCAGCTTAGTATCTTAGGCTGAACAGAGTGAAATATGCATGCAGTATGAGATGGACAAGTCTGAATTTTTGGAGATATAAAATTTATTTTAATTAAATAGTATTGAATAGTAAATAGTAACCTAAAAGCTAAGGATACACAGTAGACATTCATGTCACTGGTTGGGAAACCAGTGAATTTCTGTAACAATATATGTAGACATATTATAGGTTATAATAAAAGATGAATAAGGTCAAACATGTCATGACCAAGTCAAACTTCATTATTAGCCACGAGGTTGGCCTTTACACAATTTTTAGTTGTAACAATGGCTGTTAAAATAACTCTTTTGGTTGTATGTAAAAAAATGCAACATTTCTGCATACTTTATATATCAGTTTTTTACTGTTTTCTCTGCTCTGTGTCATTGGGTGGAGATATTTTCATTTCCTCCAGAACTGGTTATTACCATATGTAATTATTACTTTTTCCCTACATTAAGTGGAACCTGTCATATAAAATAACATATGAACCTGCAAGTAAGGGGGTTATTCTGCCCGTTAATAGCATTTCTACACTGGCTGCACTGAGAGCCCCACTGCCGGAAGTAAATTAACTTTATTCCCCTAGCAGCCTTGCTCTTTCAGTCATAGAGGTGTCGCTGGCCTGGTTTCAGTCACCGCTCATTGCTTAGAGAGCGGTGGCTGCAACGAGCCCCTGACACTGACGGACAGCTGGCTCTAATGCTGAGCTGGCTGTCAGTCCGTGCTAGGTGTGGTTACAGCAACTGCTTTCGAATGAGCGGTGACTGAAACCATCTCTAAGACTGAAAGAGCGAGGCTGCCAGGGGAATAAAGTTCATTTAGTTCTGTGTTATGAATGGGTCACCGAGGAGGAAAAACTAAACAAGCTAAGTCACAGAAAACCAGAGAGGTTGGTAACTATGCAGATTGCAGACTCCTGATCCTAACCACAACAACTAGCCGCAGCCGTGGAGCTTTCCTACGATGATCCTAGATGCCTCGTCACGGTCGGAGGACTAAATAAGCCTAAAGCCAGAAAAGAGGAAAACTAACTGCCCCAGAGCAACAGTAGGTACTGTTGTGAACTCATAATTGGTGGAGATCTGCCACCTGTTGATGAGGATGGCGATTGGATCTCTGGAATCTCAGACTGGATTTAAGACAGCCGATGCCCTATTCTAGGGCTGGTGATTCTGTTATGAATGGGTCACCGAGAAGGAAAAACTAAACAAGCTAAGTCACAGAAAACCAGAGAGGTTGGTAACTATGCAGATTGCAGACCCCTGATCCTAACCACAACAACTAGCAGCAGCCGTGGAGCGTTCCTACGATGATCCTAGACGCCTCGTCACAGCCGGAGGACTAAATAAGCCTAAAGCCAGAAAAGGGGGAAACTAACTGCCCCAGAGCAGACCCCAAAGGAATAGACAGCCCCCACACATGTATTGATGGTGAAACAAGATGAAAACACAAACACAGGCAGGAAAGTAGGCTGAGCAAACGGTGGGGCCCAAACTAACTAGAAAGTATAGGAAAGGAAAGATACTGTCTGCAATCTGCCCAAAACCCTACAAAAATAATGTCCAACACTTCTGATAACAAAATTAACCCTGAAGTCACTAGACTTCTCCCACTATATAAGCACTCTGAAAAATTCTGAGACAGAGCAAAAAAGAGGCCAATCTAATAAGGGACAGAAAGCAAATTGGCAAATACAGATAAATAAGAGTGGAAATTCAGCACAGCCCCAGCTGACGCTGGCTGACCACACAAAAAACTGAATAGACCAACAAAATCAAGTGTGAACATTAGCAAAAACACTTAGCTTGATATGACTGGAACAGAGCTGAAAAGCCAAGACCAGAAGCTAGAAGGAATCACCAGCACTAGAATAGGGCGTCGGCTGTCTTAAATCCAGTCTCAGATTCCAGAGATCCAAATCGCCATCCTCATCAACAGGTGGCAGATCTCCACCAATTATGAGTTCACAACAGTTCTGGCAGTGGGGCTCTCAGTGCAGCCAGTGTCAAAATGCTATTAACTGTCAGAATAACCCCCTTTACTGCAGGTTTATAGCGTTATTTTTTTTGAATAACTACTTTAATATTGCCACAATAAAGTCTACTGAGTAGTCCTATGCTCAAGTAATACTAATATTGAAGGAATTCAGCGCAAACGATTGTTAATTCCGCGCGGTCCTTTCTAAGGCCAAACAGTTCAGTGCAGCTTCCCACCTACTTGTTTTACATCTTTCATAATGGCTGTAATGCCAGAGCTGTCAACTGAGGAGGAGGAGCATGGAAAAAGAAGGAAAACAAGTAGGTTGGAAGGAGTACTGAAGTTCATGGATTACCCAATGGTGCACCAAGCTCCTGCGCTTGGTTTGAACAGTCACTTTGTGCTGCATTCTCACTTTAATCGACATGTGTTGATTAAGTACAATACATTAGAGTCATATATAGCATGCTCTAAGATGGATGGAGCTCTGGTTGGAGTCAGGATGACTAGATTACCGTGATAAAATCTCTTTTCTTCTCCAGAAATTGAGCACTAAGTAGTGATGCATGCCTGCAATGTAGAAATGTTGTACATTTATGAAGATTAATCTCTGTCTCCTTACTCAATATTCAGCTCAGCCCGTTATTCCACTGATCAAGAATATCACTGCTGCGGAAACATCAGCTACTGTCCTGTGGAATTTTGAGAACGTAGATACCAGGCTCTTTGTTAAATATGTAGAATTGAGTAAGAACCTATTTAGATAAAAATGACCATACATTAAAGTAAAACCCCTTAAAATCGATTCCAAGTACATTGTATTGCCACTCAAGCTAAATCCTACGTATAAATGATTGAATTTCATAATTTGTGTGAAGATTACTTGCCAATTTTTCAGAGTTTCCCTAGAGAATATCTGATCCTTAATGGGAATACACTAGTGGTGAGTGTTCTTCCTATAAAAGAATGTCCCCTTATGTTCATTATTCTACCCAAAAGCCTAAACTGATGCATTGGGTGAAGTTTATATTATTGAATTAAAATCCATTTACCCTAAGTCCATACATTTGAATCCCAATTGATTGGACCCATGGCTTCAAATCCATTATCATAATGTCTAATAATAAAGATTTCCTCGCATGCTTACGTTAGTGCAATTGATCAGAACCTACATTTTCTTAAGTTATTCCTATGTTGTCTGAAATTCTCCTAGACAAAGAAGATTGGAAAGAGGAAACTATAAATGGTACTCGGAGCGCCTTTGTATTAAAGGGCTTATCTCCTGGAACATCATATAAAGTTCAAGTTTATTCTGATGATCATACAGATTTGTATTCAGAAGAAACTTTTCAGACAGGTCCAGGTGAGGCATTTGTGCAGCAACTCATGTGCCTCACATCTTTTAGGGAAATCTCCATCTTTGTAAAGGAGAAAAGCTGGCAGTTTTGTAATTTTCCATCATAATTTCAATGAGAGAACATTCAATAAAGTGTTACATACTTCCTCTTTGTTCATGTTATATATATTGTCATCTGAAAGCGTATACAAATAACATTAGATTTGGGGTTCTTCTTATTGTTATTTAATTGCATTATCACCCATCTGTTTATCACATATTTTGTGCATGCAATAATGAGGAAGTACATGGGGCCAAAGTATTTTGGAGTAGATCAGAGGTCTCAAACTGCATTCCTAAAGGGCCGCAAACAGGTCATGTTTTCAGGATTTCCTTGTATTGCACAAGGTGCTGGAATGATTATCAGTGCAGGTGATTAAATTATCACCTGTGAAATACAAGGAAATCCTGAAACCATGACCTGTCTGCGGCCCTTGAGGAATGCAGTTTGAGACCTCTGGAGTAGGTGATGTAACATACATTATGTGGACAAACGTATTGGGATACACATACTAATTATTAAATTCATTTTTTTATTCAGTCCTTTTGTCACATGTGTAGGATATCCAGCAACTAGCCATACAATCTGGCTTTACAAACATTTGCGAAAAAATGAGTCCTTCAAAAAAGCTTGTGTAGTAGGATGCCACTATTGCATCATGAAATTTCTTCTGTTCTAAATGTTCCATGATCAACTGTGAGTGGTATTTGTAACAGTCTGGGTAGTGGAAGCAATGTGCTGAGGCACAAGCAAAGCCTAGAGGGTTGTAACTAGGTGCCTCACCAAATCCGACCTTGGCTACACGATGGCATACGATACCACGAACCGAGGAGAGATGGCAGGGGGACCAGGTGCTACATGAGGACTAACCTCAGGTAGATGGCATGGCAGCTGATCCCCTAGGGGCAGGAACCAGGGGCGGCCCGAAGGAAGGAACAGTAGATGCCGTTAGGATCTGTAAGAATGCAGGAACCACAGCTGCAGACGGGGACTGGTTGAAATACAGATGAGCACTGACAGGTGCGGGCTGGACCGGCTGATGTACAGATAAGCACTGGCAGTTACGGACTGAGCCAGCTGATAAACAGATGAGCACTTGCAGGTTTGGACTGGACTGGCTGATGTAAAGATAAGGACAGGCTGATGTACAGATGGGCACTGGCAGGTGCAGACTGGACCGGCTGATGTACAGATGCGCGCAGTCAGTTGTGGACTCTGGACAGGCTAAAACTGAGAAAGACAAGCTAGTACAGGCAGACAGGTATGGGACAGATAGACTGACGGGTACTGGGGACCTGATAACTAGCAAGTGTGCATAGGACTAACTAACAACGTTGCTCGGGCACCTCCATCTTGGAGGAGGTGACTTAAATATAAGATGTCTACCAGCTTTTGGCTGAGGACACATTAGGACAGCGCGTGGCCCATTGAAGAAGGAGGGAGCGCAAGTGCCTAGAAATCTGCACGTAGTACGTGCATACCGGGCCTCAGGAGGGAAGAAGGAGGAAGTGCAGGACAGGGGCTACGGTGCTGAGTAAGTTGTCGTCTCTCCCAAGGAAGAGGGGCAGCATGCAGAGACGCCGGCGCTACAGTATTATTCAAAAGTGGATGTATCTAGGAAGCATATGAACTCAGCCATGATGTGACAGGTCACTTAAAGTTATGGAGCAGGATCACTAAGTGCTGAGGCGTATAGAGCATAAAAGTCACCAACGCTCTGCTGACTCAATACCTGCAGAGTTCTAAACTTCCTCTAGTATTAACATCAGCACAGTAACTGCACTGGGTGCTTCATGTTTTCAAGTGTTTTTTTCAAGTGGCAATCATTGGATGAAGTGGTGCAAAGCGCACTGCCACTGGAGCAGTCAAAAATAATTTGGTGCAGTAATGAATCATGCTTCTTTATCTGGCAGAATCCAAAAAAAAGGAAGTGTAGACCCAAGATACAATAAAATAAATTTTATTTATCACATAAATATAAAACCAGTGATAAAAAACTGCATACACATAGGGGAACTGAAACTGAACAGAATGAAGTCCAAGCGGTCTACATCAGCGAAAACTAAATATAATCTCACATAAAATTAATAACAGGTGTAGGGCAACATAGCCACATCACATATAGATTCAAAACTTGGCATACTAATATAAAAGAGTAAAGTGCCAAGTGCAAAAAATAAATTAGGACTTAAACTGATGGGTCATGTAAGAAATGAAAAAGTGCAGGTGCCTGATATACAGCCAAATTGCTGCATAGTCATCAGCAGACCATCATTTATAACTGACTGTCAGTAAATTATAAAGTGTCATAGTGCAGAGATGGATTAGGTCATAAGCTAATAATTCATATGATACTGAAAGATTGCAAAGTGCCCAATGTATCGCCAATTAGCTACATAACCATTAAGCTGGACATCCACCATAACTGACTGTTAATGCATAATCATAATTACCGTGGTCTAGACCGAACAGGGAGGAGGCCCCGACGCGCGTTTCGCTTGCCGCTTCTTCCAGGGGGACATGTTTCATTTCTTACATGACCCATCAGTTTAAGTCCTAATTTATTTTTTGCACTTGGCACTTTACTCATTTATATTAGTATGCCAATTTTTGAATCTATATGTGATGTGGCTATGTTGCCCTACACCTGTCATTAAATTTTATGTGAGATTATATTTAATTTTCTCTGATGTAGACCACTTGGAGTTCATTCTGTTCAGTTTCAGTTCCCCTATGTGTATGCAGTTTTGCATCACTGGTTTTATATTTATGTAATAAATAAAATTTATTTTATTCTATCTTGGGTCTACAATTCCTTTTTGTGACGACTCCTGGAGTGGACCCTCTGGGCCGTGACACCAACCCTCCCAGGGCGAGCTGACCTAGTGAAGACCACCCCCTATACAGGGAGTGTCAGGGGCAAGCCCCAGGGGGTGAGGCACCACGACTGCTAGCACCAGGCGGCCGGCTCACAGGAGACACGAGTGCGTGAGTGTGTCTGCAGGAACGTGTAAAGCATGGACACGGGAACACGTGGTATACAGAGACTTCGTTCGTCCGGGTGTGAGTGAAGCAGGATGCGTGCAAGGCGCACGAAAGAGCACTGAGTCAGGCAGCAGGTGTGCCAGGAGGTGTAACAGAGTACAGGAGCAGGTGTGTGCCAGAGGGCACAACTGAGCATAAGACAGAGCGCAGGATTGGTACATGTGCCAGGAGGCACAACAGAGTAAGAGACTGAGTACAGGATCAGAGCATGTGCCAGGAGGCACCACTGAGTATAAGACAGAGCACGGAATCAGAGTGTGTGCCAGGAGGCACAACTGAGTATAAGACAGAGCACGGAATCAGAGTGTGTGCCTGGAGGCACAACTGAGGATGAGACAGAGTACAGGGTAAGAGCGTGTGCCAGGAGGCACAACCGAGTATGAGACAGAGTACAGGGTCAGAGCATGTGCCAGGAGGCACAACCGAGTACGAGACAGAGCACAGGGTCAGAGCGTGTGCCAGGAGGCACAACCAAGTACGAGACAGAGCACAGGGTCAGAGCGTGTGCCAGGAGGCACAATCAAGTACAAAGCAGAGGACTTGAATACAGCGCACAGCCAAGCAGGGACACGGCAGACCAAGCCAGGAAGCACAACAATAATCAGGCACCTCCCCGAGGGAGAGGTCGTCTGATATAGCACATGACTACTATGGTTCCGGGTCAGGACCTAGCCAGAAAGCACATGACCACTACAGGTTCCGGGTCAGGTCCTCCATTACCATAGAGAGGACCGAGCCCTATACAGCACTGACAGGAGCGCACAAGCGCAAACGTGACATGTAGGAGGAGACCCGGGGACGAGAGCTGCGCGTGCGCACCCGACGGGACCCCCGGAGTGACCGTGGCTCCGGAAGAGATGACGTCGGGACCGAGGTCCCGCCCCCAGGTGAGCACGGCGTGACAGTACCCCCCCCTTTACGCCCCCTCTTTCTAAAACTGGAGAGGAACTTAGACAAAATCTGGGGTGCGTGGATATTCTCCCTGGGTTCCCATGACCTCTCCTCGGGGCCAAAACCCTTCCAATCGACCAAGAACATGGTTCTCCCTCTTACCTTCTTCATGGCCAAAATGTCATTCACCTCAAACTCATCCCCCAAGCCAACAGGCTGGGGTGTGTGGCCTGGAGAAGGATGAAATCGGTTAAGAACAACAGGTTTTAGGAGAGATACATGGAAGGAATTGGGAATACGGAGTGAAGGAAGCAGCTTCAATTTGTAAGCAACATCATTAATCCGCCTGAGGACCTCAAAAGGACCAATGTAACGGGGACCCAGTTTGTAAGATGGTACCTTAAGGCGGACGTATTTGGTGGAGAGCCACACCTTGTCACCAGGGAGAAATGGAGGAACGTCCAGGCGCCTCTTGTCAGCGTGTAATTTCATTCTGTCCCGTGCTTTCTCGAGAGCGGTTTTGGTCTCCTGCCATACCCTGGAGAACTCCACAGACAGAGAATCAGCAGCAGGTACCCCCGAGACAGGAAGTACCGGTAGAGGCACATTGGGATGCTGTCCAAAGACGATGAAGAAAGGAGACTTGGTAGACGATTCACTGGAGTGATTATTGTAGGCGAACTCAGCCCAAGGAAGTAGACCGACCCAGTCATTCTGATGAGCATTAGAAAAATGCCAGAGGTAGGATGTAAGGATCTGGTTGGTACGTTCCACCTGCCCATTGGTTTGGGGGTGATAGGCGGAAGAGAAATCCAATGACACTTTCATGAGTCCACATAGAGCTCTCCAGAATCGGGAGGTGAATTGGACCCTCTGTCTGACACGATGTGCTGGGGGAAGCCGTGAATCCTGAAGATATGGGAAATGAAGATCTTCGCCAAGTCAGGAGCAGAGGGTAGTCCGGGAAGAGGAATGAAGTGGGCCATCTTTGAAAATCGGTCTACAACCACCAAGACCACAGTACAACCGGAAGAACAAGGCAGATCAGTAATGAAATCCATGGCTATGTGCTGCCATGGAGCCGACAGAACGGGAAGCGGGAACAGAAGACCGGAGGGTGGTTGTCTGGGTCTCTTGATCTGGGCACAGGACGGGCAAGATGCTACAAAGCCTTTAACATCCTGGGAGAGTGAAGGCCACCAATAATGGTGAGAGATTAAGTCCAAAGTCTTTTTGACACCAACGTGGCCGGCAATCTTGGACGAATGTCCCCAATTTAGCACTCGTTTTCGGTTATTCTCAGCCACAAAGGTTCTTCCCGGAGGTAACGTGGTTAACTTGACAGGAGCCACAGTAATCACTTTGGATATATCAATGATATGAGAGGGTTCTTCCTCTGCATCAGACGACACGAATGATCTTGACAACGCATCCGCTCTAACGTTCTTATCACCGGGTCGAAAATGTAGCTCAAAGTCAAAGCAGGCGAAGAATAGGGACCACCTGGCTTGCCGAGGATTGAGCCTCTGTGCGGACTGGATGTACGCCAGGTTCTTATGGTCCGTGAAGATCTTGAATGGATGTATGGCACCTTCCAGTAAGTACCTCCACTCCTCCAAGGCCAACTTAATGGCCAATAGCTCTTTGTCGCCAATCGAGTAGTTCTGCTCGGTGGAGGAAAATACTTTAGAAAAGAAGCCACAGGTGACAAAACGTCCAGAAGAGGATTTCTGCAGAAGGACTGCGCCAGCCCCAGAAGAGGATGCGTCCACCTCGAGAGTGACAGGTCTACTAACCTCAGGTCGGTGAAGCGCCGGAGCAGCGGCGAAGGCTTGTTTCAATGACTGGAATGCCTCTTCAGCCTCAGAGGGCCAAGCCTTTGGGTTAGCTCCCTTGCAGATAAGGGACGAGATGGGGCGAACCAACGAGGAGAAATGAGGAACAAACTGTCGGTAGTAGTTCGCAAAACTAAGGAAGCATTGGATTGCCTTCACCCCATGGGGCTGTGGCCAATCGAGGACGGCGGACACCTTTGCCGGATCCATGCATAGACCTGATTCTGAGATAATGTACCCCAAGAATGGCAGGGACGTTTGCTCGAAGGCACATTTCTCGAGCTTGGCATAAAGGCGGTTCTCCCTCAAGCGCTGGAGGACTTGACGCACGTTCTTTCTGTGGGCGGAGAGGTCTGGAGAAAAAACGAGGATGTCATCCAGATATGCTGTACTCCTGCGTGGTAGTCTATCCCGGAAGACGTCATTCACGAACTCCTGGAACACCGCTGGGGCATTGCAGAGGCCGAAGGGCATGACCAAGTACTCATAGTGACCGTCTCTGGTGTTAAAGGCGGTCTTCCACTCATCCCCGGAACGAATGCGGATCAAGTTGTAGGCCCCACGAAGATCCAGTTTGGTGAAAATTCGAGCTCCTCTAAGTCGGTCAAAGAGCTCCGGGATCAATGGCAATGGGTACTTGTTCTTGACCGTGATATCATTCAGGCCTCGGTAGTCTATGCAAGGACGGAGGGAGCCGTCCTTCTTTTTTACAAAGAAAAATCCCGCTCCCGCGGGCGAGGAGGACTTACGGATAAAACCTCTCGCAAGGTTCTCCTGGATATAGTCAGACATAGCTTGGGTCTCAGCAGGGGATAGCGGGTATATCCTACCCCTGGGTGGTGTAGAACCAGGAATGAGGTCAATCGGACAGTCATATGGCCGATGGAGGGGCAGAGTCTCGGCCTCCTTCTTGTCGAAGACATCTGCAAAGGACCAGTAAGCCGACGGCAGACCTGTAGGTGCCGGGGATGGACCGGCAGAGTTCATCGGACAGACGGGCAACAGGCACTTCTCCTGACAGAACGGTCCCCACCGGAGTATCTCGCCCGACCGCCAGTCCAGGGTTGGCTCATGAGTCCGTAGCCAAGGGAGGCCTAGAAGAAGTGTTTAAGACATGGTAGACAAGACGAGGAAGGAGATCTTCTCCAGGTGCAGGGCTCCAGTCTGCAGCTCGATCTCTTCGGTGGCCTGGGTAACAGTCTCCTGCATGGACGTACCATTGACCGAAACAATCGACCGAGGAGTCTCCAGGGATCTGACAGGAATCCGGTATTTTTTAACCGCCTCAAGTGTGATAAAATTCCCCTCCACGCCAGAATCCAGAAAAGCCTCCTCAGAATAACGCATGGCACCGAGATTCAATAATATGGACACGAGCAGGGGAGGAGAGGAATCACGTACACCTAGGGAGGCCTCTCCTATCAACCCTAGGCGGAGAAGTTTCCCGGCTTCTTGGAGCAGGAACGGAGGAGGTGAGAGGAGCTCCTCTCTCTGGCTAATTCAAGGGCACGTTCCTGAAACCGCAGGTCAATGCGTGTCGCCAGAGAGATCAGATCCTCTAAAGAGGTGGGGGTATCCCGACCTGCCAGTACATCTTTGATCCGACCGGACAGGCCACGCCAAAAGATCCCTACGAAAGCCTCGTTGTTCCAACCGAGTTCGGAGGCCAAGGTACGAAAACGGATGGCATACTGTCCCACCGGTAGCGTACCCTGATGGAGGTTAAAGAGGGACTCGGTGATAGAGGCCAGCCGACCCGGCTCGTCGAACACCTTGCGGAAGGTGTCCAAAAAGGTGGAAAGCTGAGAGACGAGTGGGTCATTGCGCTCCCAGAGGGGGTTCACCCATGCTAACGCCTCCCCCTCTAAGTGTGAAACAATAAAGGCAATTTGGGCGCGCTCAGTGGGATAGTGCTGCGGCAAAAGCTGAAAATGTAACTGGCATTGGTTCAGAAATCCTCAACAAAACTTGGGGTCCCCGCTATATCGGGGTGGCTTGCCAAGGCACGGCATCGGGTGCGGGGCCGAGGACTGGGCAGAAACGGATTGTATGGCCGACAAACGGGACTACATGGATTTCAAAAGGGCCATAAACCTGGTCTAACTCTCCCGTAGGAACACCAGTTCCTTTTGGATAGAGGTGGTGGTACCAGTGGGGTCCATGGCCTGATTATACTGTGACGACTCCTGGAGTGGACCCTCTGGGTCGTGACACCAACCCTCCCAGGGCGAGCTTACCTAGTGAAGACCACCCCCTATACAGGGAGTGTCAGGGGCAAGCCCCAGGGGGTGAGGCACCACGACTGCTAGCACCAGGCGGCCGGCTCACAGGAGACACGAGTGGGTGAATGTGTCTGCAGGAACGTGTAAAGCGTGGACACGGGAACACGTGGTATACAGAGACTTCGTTCGTCCGGGTGTGAGTGAAGCAGGATGCGTGCAAGGCGCACGTCAGAGCACTGAGTCAGGCAGCAGGTGTGCCAGGAGGTGTAACAGAGTACAGGAGCAGGGTGTGTGCCAGAGGGCACAACTGAGCATAAGACAGAGCGCAGGATTGGTACATGTGCCAGGAGGCACAACAGAGTAAGAGACTGAGTACAGGATCAGAGCATGTGCCAGGAGGCACAACTGAGTATAAGACAGAGCACGGAATCAGAGTGTGTGCCAGGAGGCACAACTGAGTATAAGACAGAGCACGGAATCAGAGTGTGTGCCAGGAGGCACAACTGAGTATAAGACAGAGCACGGAATCAGAGTGTGTGCCAGGAGGCACAACTGAGGATGAGACAGAGTACAGGGTAAGAGCGTGTGCCAGGAGGCACAACCAAGTATGATACAGAGTACAGGGTCAGAGCATGTGCCAGGAGGCACCACCGAGTATGAGACAGAGCACAGGGTCAGAGCGTGTGCCAGGAGGCACAACCAAGTACGAGACAGAGTACAGGGTCAGAGCATGTGCCAGGAGGCACAACCAAGTACAAGACAGAGCACAGGGTCAGAGCGTGTGCCAGGAGGCACAACCAAGTACAAACCAGAGGACCTGAATACAGCGCACAGCCAGGCAGGGACACGGCAGACCAAGCCAGGAAGCAGAACAATAATCAGGCACCTCCCCTAGGGGGAGGTCGTCTGATATAGCACATGACTACTACTGGTTCAGGGTCAGGACCTAGCCAGAAAGCACATGACCACTACAGGTTCCGGGTCAGGTCCTCCATTACCATAGACAGGACCGAGCCCTATACAGCACTGACAGGAGCGCACAAGCGCAAACGTGACATGTAGGAGGAGACCCGGGGACGAGAGCTGCGCGTGCGTACCCGACGGGACCCCCGGAGTGACCGTGGCTCCGGAAGAGATGACGTCGGGACCGAGGTCCCGCCCTAAGGTGAGCACGGCGTGACACTTTTTTTTTGGATTCTATTATAGTTTGAAGTGTACCCTTAGTAATTTTGGTCTATTTTTGGGATTTGATTTCTTTATCTGGCAGTCTGATGAATGAATATGGATATTGCAGATACGTACCTGACTACATTGTGCCACTTATAAAATTTGGTGAAGAAGGATTAATGCTGTGGTGTTATTTCCCAGGTGTAGGACTAGGTCCCCTTAGTTCAGTGAAGAGAGAGCTTAATTCTACAGCTACAAAGCACCAATATATTTGGGACAATTGTATGCTTCCAGCTTGTGTGAATTGTTTTGAGAAGGCTTTTTACTGTTCAAGCATGACTGTGCCCCAATGCACAAAGCAAGGTCTATAAAGGCATGGTTGGATGAGAACAGTGTGGAGGACATACTCTGGTCTACACAAAATACTGATTTCAATCCTTCTAACACCATTGGGGTGAACTAGTATGTAGATTAAAGGCACCGTCTCACATAGCGAGATCGCTAGCGAAATCGCTGATGCATCACCGATTTTGTGACGCAACAGCATTCTCGCCAGCGATCTCGCTACATGTGACACACAGCGGCGACCGCCCCCCCCCGCTGGATATCGCTGATCGTGCTTGAATGTCCTGGGCCATTTTCTCATCGTCGGCGTCCCGCTTGGCAGCATGCATCGCTGTGTTTGACGCCGACGAGCGACCTCATTGGCGACGCAGAACTCAGGGCAGCAGGCTGGAATCGTTCAGAATAGCTGCTGTGTGACAACGTACCAGCGATTGTTACCAGGTCATATCGTTGTCGGGATCGTTGAAGACATCTGCCTGTTTGGCAGCTTACTAGCGACCATGTAGCGACACACCAACAATCCCTACCAGGTTGTATCATTGTCGGGATCGCTGGTGCGTCGCTATGTGAAATGGGACCCTAAGAGCCAGACCCTCTTTTCCAACATCAATGTCTGACCTCACTGCTCTTCTGGATGAATGAGCAAAAACACACTCTAAAAAGCTGGAAGCTGTTTTAGTTGCAAAGAGGGGACCAAATCCATACTATTGCCTACGGAATTTGAATAGAAAGTCATAATTGGTTCCTGTATATGTAATATGTAGGTGTCCCAATATTTTTGTCAATATAGTGATTTCTAATGCGTGGGGGATTCATCCTCCGTTAAGCATTTCATACACAATACACAGAACACTCCTTTCATGTATGGTTAACAAAAGTAAAATTTAGGGTGACAATATATGAAGATTGTTCCCCCAAGTTCATATGCAAAATACAGAATGTACAATCTGAAGCTGTAAACAGTTGAAAGAATTCAATAGGTTTCAGTATCTGATATTTATATTACTCTCTTATATAGCTCCATCATATTCCTCAGCATTTTACATGCATTATTATCACTGTCCCCATTGGGGCTCACTGTCTATATTCCCTATCAGTATGTCTTTGGAGTGTGGTAGGAAACAGGAATATATGAAGGAAACCCACGCAAACACGGGGAGAACATACAAACTCTTGCAGTTGTTGTCTTTGGTGGGATTTAACTTAGGACACCAGTGCTGCAGGGCTTCAGTTCCACTAAGCCTGCTGGTCTACTGGGATCAACATCCAACAGGGAAGGTACAGGAGCACTGCCACCAAACCCACATAAATGGTTTTAGAAGTAATTGGGTCTAGATGCCTTTCTTGATAAATATAATATTACAGGCTATAAATATTAGATTCTGTTACGTGCCATTGATCCAGGGATCTAGTCTGATTACTGTATGTGGAGTCGGGAAATAATTTTTCCCCTAATATGGAGCTATCAGTATCTGACCCATGGCTTTTTTGTCTTCTTCTGGATCAACATGTTAGGCAATAGAGAGAACTTGAAGGACACAAGTCTACCTTCAACCTTATGAAACTATAAAATACGTTTAGGTTGCTAACTTTCCTGATAAACTTCCTCTGCTCTGATGCACCCAATTCAAGGGCTTTGAGAACAGTGGATTCGTTTTCGGGTGTGCAGAGATTGTAGCCATCTCTTTAGTGGAACTAGATGGAGGTCAAGAGTGATGTTAATGAGCAGTACTAGCTTGAAATTATTTAATTGATCAATTAAGTATCAATCTACTAATTGCTGACAGAATTTGCATTAAAAGGCTAACACCGAACCTTTGGTCCATATTTTGCACTGGGGCACAGGATTGTCAAAAACTGGCCCACAGCCTAAAAATTGTATTGAAACAAGAATATTCCATTAAAAAAGCAATTGTATAGGCGTCTTTTTAGCGTTTTTCTCAAAGGCAAAGGTTAAAACAGGCTGCAGCTCCCAGGATTAAATATATGATTTCACACTGGAAAGTTCTGCAATGTGTACGGATAGGTCGACTGCTATGAGAGATACAGTAAGCCTTTGCTGTTCACAAAGTCGAGATTATTCTACAGTCATTAGGGTTCAACTTTGTCCACAAAAGCTAATTTTCCTTACTAATACGCAATTACCATAAGTAACAATTATTTCTTTGTTGGAATGAAAATATATATATTTTTACTATGTGTAGAACACTAATATGTGAGGTTCACTATTGAACATAGTTTGGATACATTGACCTCTACAGAAGACTTTTTTTTCATAATATTAACTTGCCCTTATACAAGCCATGGAAATGACTTATTAATTAAGATTTTCTGAAATCTTACAAATTAGCTTCCGATAATAATCATAAAGCATCACAATCTTTTTGTAAACTGTGTAGCCTTAATGGCATAGTACAAGGCTGTCAATGGACTGTGTAGTGGTCTTGTAGTCCTCTTTGGTAATTTTTATTCCACGTTGTGTGTTTTTATGTTTTTCTGTACAGTAAGGCTAGTTTCACACTTGCTTTTTTTTGCAGCGCGTTTTTCCCGCAAAAAAACGCATTGAAAAAACGCATACAAAAGCATACAACTGCTGCGTTTTTTTCAAGCATTTTTATGAGCATGCATGAAAAAAACGCAGCGTTTTTATGCGTTTGTATGCGTTTTTAGTGCTTTTTTACCGCGTTTGCGTTTTTTTCCAACATTAGGTGGCCCCTCACACTAACCCAAACCATGACTTTACTAACCCTAACCCTGACCCTAACCCTGACCCTAACCCTTAACCAAACCATACTTAACCCTAACCCAAACCCTAACTAACCCTAACCCTGACCTTAACCCTGACCCTAACCCTGACCCTAACCCTTAACCAAACCATACTTAACCCTAACCCTGACCCTAACCCTTAACCAAACCATACTTAACCCTAACCCAAACCCTAAACCCTAACTAACCCTGACCCTAACCATAACCCTAACCCTGACCCTAACCCTTAACCAAACCATACTTAACCCTAACCCTGACCCTAACCCTGACCCTAACCCTTAACCAAACCATACTTAACCCTGACCCTAACCCCAACCCTAACCCTAACCCTAAACCCCCTTAAGTAACCCTAACTCTAACCCAAACCCCTAAATTCCATGGTTAACAAAAAAAACGCATGTGCAAAAAAACGCATACATGAGCATGCCAGTGCGCATGTATGCCCATCCATAGGCTATAATGGCCATTTTTAGCGCAAAACGTGCGCATACGTGCGCATGCGCTTTTTTGCAGGGCCAAAAAATGCAACATGCTGCGTCTGGAAAATACAAACGCACACCCCAAAAAAACGCAGCGCATGAAAATCGCATACGTGCGCTTACCAGCGCGCAGGTATGCGACCCCATGTTAAATATAGGGGAAAAAACGCATGCGCACATATGCGTTTTTTTCCAGCGCAAAAAAACGCAAATGTGAAACCAGCCTAAGAAAACAATAAGCATTTGATAATAAATTCTGCATTTGATGGGAAACTCATATAGAAATGTCTGACATTTCAGTCTGAAAGTCGTAAGTGACGGTTTCTCTTGTATCTGATTCTTTCTTTTTTTCTCTCTTTAGTTATTTTGGGTAGAGTCTAATCTTCATTTTCTTTTAACCATGAATTTTTCTATACTTCTAATTTTTTTTAGCCATGGCCAGTCGGCAAGTTGACATAGCCACACAGGGATGGTTTATTGGTCTGATGTGTGCTGTAGCCCTCCTGATTTTAGTCCTGCTGATAGTTTGCTTTATCCGAAGAAATAAAGGTGGAAAATATCCAGGTAAAACAGGAAAATATTTTTTAAAGATTTGGAGAATTGGTTCCATATAATAATTTAACTTTATGGATGTGATCATTGATCTGGATAGTCACACAATCGTATGACAATGCTGAATATTCAGAACGCTGGTAGTGGGAGAGAGGCAAGTCAAAAACATAAGGGACAATAACAAACAGGACAATCGTTCATACGGGTGGTTTTCCTAGGGACGGGCATACCGCACAGGGGCCCAAGAGTTTCTGTCACAGACTCATAAAGGGGCCCATGTACTGTTCTTACACAAGGGTGGTCTTCAGTCTATGTCCACTACTGGTTTTTCCTCAACATTTTCCAATGCAAACATGGCCTGGGCCAGCATTTAAGTAGGGAATATTTTGCCAACAATAATGTAAAATGTGTGAGAGGAGGGAGAAGAATGATTACAAGTCCTTGATATGTAAAAATGAAAGTGAGTGAACCCCAATCAAATTCCTGTATTGGCAATGGGCGTTCATTACGGTATTTTATGTGTCCTTGGAACAGGGTAATCAAAATCCACATCTAATGATATAGTGGTAATAGTAGGACATTCCCAAAGAATCCTTAAATTCCACTTCATGAAAAAAAGAGACAAAAAGTCTGTATATTTCTGCTAATTCTTTTTTTGTTTTCCAGAGTAAAAAATGAAAGATATTGTGATTAGAAATGTGCTCATTGTGGTAGCATGCCGTAGATCATTCTCATCTGTTTGCCTCTAATATAGCTTCGGACACTATTGTAAGCGAGATCGTGAGAAAGCTGTTGTTACCTTACGAATTATGGAATTGGCCTTTGAACATTAATCCGTGTAGGTGCTATATATTGTGTTCCTGTTACCTGTTTATAATTGCCTAGGGCCGACACAAGCTATTCCTGAAATGACTTTAGTGTCCACAATGCAAATAACATGGCAGAGCAGTCAGTGGAGCCAAGTGATTCATGGCAAACGACTTGTTTCTGGATAGATGTCTCCATTTAATAAGCAGTATGCTACGTATGCAATCATTCATTCGTTCCTTCATTCATTTGTCTTACGCTCCATCTTTTTTATTATAAATAGTAAAAGAAAAGGAAGATGCCCATGCAGACAATGAGATACAGCCCATGAAAGAAGATGATGGAACATTTGGTGAATACAGGTAATGAATTTTTCCGGGCACAAATATATGCTTTAATATTTAGCCTTTATAAGAAGATGTAGACAAACAGAAACCTGTTGATAGAAACTAGCCTTAAAGGGGTTTTGCACTACTGTGATAGTGATGACCTTTTCTTTTGGATAGGTCCTCAGTGTTAGATCAGTATTGGTCCAACACCCTGCACACCTACTGATCAGTTGTTACCAGGTCCAGTAGTGACTGGATGTAAACAATTTACTGAGAATATCACAACTGCTTAGAGTTTTTGGTGGCTGCTCCCATGTAGTGCAGATCAAGTCCTATTAGTACCCAGCTGTAGTAATCAACACCGGCCACTATACAGTATATGGAGATGTGGTGTTCTGTTCCATACACTGTTGATATATCCGGCCACTGCCACTGCCAAAGTTGGTAACAGCTGGTTATGCCAGTTGTAGGATCCACACTGATGTGATATTCATAACCTATCAATAGCATAGGTCATCAGTATCATAGTCATGAATAACACCTTTAAAAATAAATTAATCCACCAGAGGATGGACACATGATTTGTAAAAAGCTTTGACAGCAACATTTTCAGAAAAATGACTAGTATGTGCAAAGGAAATGTAGCATTCTGTAAAGTGCGCAGGGCGGTAGTCATGATTGAGGGACTGTGTTGCCACGCCCTTACTCACAAAATACAAGAACACCACCTTACAAACACATTTAAATATACTCCTTTCAGACATTGTCTTTAGGGGGAGAGTCGTATGACATTTCCGGTCACAACCTTACTATTCCTCTGGTATTATTCAAGGAAAAAATAAGGATCTTAGTAAAAAATTATAGATGTGCATACATAATTTACTGCAGACATTTTCTCTTGGTGAAAAAAACACTGCATAAAAAATGCACGTTTTTACCACATTTTTGTTGGCGTGTTTGATGATGATTTTGATTTTGTTATGCTATTTTACTATTAATTAGAATGGGTGAAAATTGCAAGCTGTGCATGAGATTTCAGAAATCTCAGTCACTTTGCAGGGACATTAAAAATGCTGCATTTTTCATTAAAACCATAATGTTTGAACATACAGCTTATTGCAATTTCTCTTTCTTGGGTGATTACGGTATGTATTCTTTGCTATTTATAGGATATTTAGGTTACTTGGAAGGAAAGTGTGAACAATAGCAATCTTACAATACAGTGGCTTATAAAAATAGAATTTTCCTTTACATACATGTGATCCTGTAAGTGAAATTATACAGCGTCTTGGCATCACACAATCAATGGAAATCAGAATTAGAGAGAATGGAAAAAATGCCTTCTCTTTGTGCTTCTCTGTGAGCTTGCGGACAGGTTTCGGAAAATCAGGTCATTCTTTTCGTGAACTTCCAGCAGTTGTCAGACCAGTAACATAGCCCATAATTACCTTTTCACATTTTATCTGGACAGTGTTAATATACAAGTCCAGTTGTTGCAAATTGGAATAATTTTTTGTGTTTAATCGTGATCTGAATAATTACCACATTGCTAAACTCAGATTCTTGTCTAACAGTGATGCCGAGGACCACAAACCTCTTAAGAAAGGAAGCCGGACCCCGTCAGACAGAACCGTGAAAAAAGAAGACAGCGATGATAGCTTGGTGGATTATGGAGAAGGAGTAAATGGGCAGTTTAATGAAGATGGCTCTTTCATTGGACAATATAGCGGCAAAAAAGAAAAAGAACCCGTAGAAGGCAATGAAAGTTCAGAGGCTCCATCTCCTGTCAACGCTATGAATTCCTTTGTGTAGTCATCTTCAAGTGGTCATATTCTCTTTTGCAAGCTGCCACGTTCCATTCGATGCACTCAGCTTCCATTCAATGGTCCACGCGACGTAGAGATATCCATGCGTTGAACAGTACTTTCTAAATGCAAGGACTTGTAAGTGGTCCTGGATGTCGGTGTCATGGTACAACATATTCATCCTTTTTTTTGTTCAGGGTGTATTGTTTTTCTACAGAAATGTGCACAGAATCTACAATGTAGCAAAATGAAGTAAGCATAAAGTCCTGTTTCTTTTCTGAACCTCTAATGCATGAAATGGTCCACCTGTCACTTACGAGCCAGTGTATGTAAGCCATGGTATGGTCCTTTGTTATACAGTCCTTGGTCAGACACTCGGGTATAGAGTCCGTTTCTTTTGTCAGTATTCTAGTAGTGTGACAATGTGTAGAACGTCAATGTCTACGTGGACATTGCTGGTGAAGTTGGTGAACTTATTGTATACTCAACCATGTCTTTACAAAAGACTGGAACGTAAATATATCTATATGATGGCTAAATGATTTAAGTATGACACTTACATTCGCTGATGCTTACCCAGACCCAAATATATGCGCTCTGCTCCCATTATTTTATAGCCCTTTCAACATATAAAGTATTATACGTACAGTGTTGTATTTTGTACACCGTGTATAAATCAGGCTATAATCGATTCCATAAAATGATTAGCTTTGCAATGCATTCTGGGATTTGTATTTTTCACAGTCACTGAGGGGACGTTAGAAGACCACCTGGCTTCATGAAACCCCCCTGCATATTGTTCAGTGCCTTTATTTGATATGCATTCCATGATGCACTGCTCTGCTGGGTATGTTAGCACAGACTGATGAACTACAGTATCGTTTTTGCCAAAAATGTAAATTGTGTAAATGATAAAGACGTTATAAAAGCATTATTGGAAAAAGATTTAAAAAAATCTCTATAGTACACTGTAAAATGAAATTGTCTGTATGCTGCTGCAGGTCCATTGTTTACTGACGTCGCTATGAACAGCAAAGTGTCCATAGCACCAACCGCGATCATATGAGAAAGGAAAGCACAGCATGCGCTGGGATCCATCTACACGAGCCCATTGGCTTCTCCCAAAGTCTCAGCGAATATCGGCACCTAGGACTTGTACGCAAATGTCTCCTTGTGATCCCATTAGAGCTAAAGCGCAAAACGCTAGAATGAAATCCTGCAAAAGAGAACAGTCCTCTCAATGATAAAGGAGGGATGTTATCCATGAAGAGTCCTATCCCTGGTGACTACGCAACCTATTCCAATACTGTGGTTTAGCTTCATATGAAATTATATAACAGCCTATGGTTGAAGCAATGCTCAGTTTCATTTGCCAATATATTGCATTTTCATAACTTGCATCAAGTTTAATTTTAAGTGAGCTTTTATATGTAGATATTTTGTTCAATTTGTATATATACAGAAAGATTAGACGCTTCTATGCTTGTAGATGTGACAGAGAAATAAAGTAAGGTTATGTAGTTATGTACTGTATAAGAAGAAATATAGCCAATGGAGTGCATGGTAATTTTCAAGGCATCTACTTAAATGCATATATTTTGCTGTGAAATGACATAGTGAACTATTGTATTTACTGCAGACTTCTGTAACTTGTGCCAGTATGTTACATTTACCATTCCTCCTCTCAGATACTATAGGAAAAAAAGCACAAGTTTGGCAGCTGGGTATACACTCCTGACCCTTCCTCAGCTTACATTCTGTATCAGCCCTTTAACCTCTAGAATTGCAATATATTTTAGTGTCTTAAAAAGGTTGTCCGGTCTAAAATGAAAAGTCTGCAGTCACTCTGTGTGACTGCCGACTTTTGAATCACCCCCACTGTGCGCTTCGAGGATTTGACGGTTTCTGAGTCAGGAACGGCGGTGATGTATGCAATATGCATACTCCCGGGCAGAAGCCTTAGAGTGAGCACAGCCTCGCTCCATACAAGTGTATCGAGCATTGTGCGGCAGTCTAGTGGCCACCGCCATCCAGTGAGTACCGCCATCTAGAGGAATCTGCCTTGCTCCATACACATGACTGCATCCACTAGATGGGTTCTGCATAGGGCATACATCACCGCCGTTACTGGCTCCAAAACTGGCCAGTCCTCGCAACTGAGGGGGTTCATTTTAGACCAGACAACCCCTCCTGGAGGAGTGCAAAGAAATGATACAATTCTTATTTCAAAGCACAACTAGGCAGTATCCGGTGATAAAGAGACTTCAGTAGCTTATCGGTGGCTGTAATGGTCTTTTATCAAGGGGAAATCACTGTGACATAATTCTGTGTTGTGTCAATTTATATAGCAAAAGATGTGTCTGCTTGTCAAGGTTACCTGTCTGCGTCCTTAAAAGTAGCATATTCTTCATAACGTGACTCTGCCACGCTTTAGAATTGACACAAGAGAGCATGAGAATTGTGCCTTAGTCCTTGATCAATGACCTCCAGACAAGTAACACATGCTAACACAAGCTGTGCATGTTGTGGTTCACCTGCAGACTCTCTTGTGTAAAAATAACATTTTATATATTAATAAATGTATTCAAGTTTCAGCTGTTGTGTGATTGTCATTTTACATTTCTTCTGATATGAATTACACTGTAAAATGTAAAGAATGGGATACTTGGATATCTGCCACGTCTTCTCTAGCCTTTGGTTCTTGGCATCAGTCAAAACTCTGCAAATTACACCTATTTTCTGACACCAGTATATGAAATCATAGACAGATGAAGCAAAACTGACTTGGGTTAAATAGATATTCCAATAATTCAGTATGCCATAAATGTCTGATAGGTACTTTAGAACTCGCACTGATTATAGTGGAGTAAATGGGAAGATATACTTATAAAATGACCTATTGTTTTTGTGTTAAATTTATTATTTTAAAAAATTAGGCAATTTTTTTCATATCACATTCTATATAAAAAAAATAAATATCTTGTAATTTTCAGACTGGCAACTAGGGATTTTTTTTACACTCCTACTTCCTGTTCTTCATGTAGAGTTTTCAGTTGTCTCATAATCATCAGAGGCAGGATTACAATGGCAGGTAACTCCCCTATACTCAGCTGATAAACCAGGATCCACCATTCACAACAGTTGATGTCTTATCTGACCTTGCTCCCCCTTCCTTCACAATGACTTTTGCAAAGGCTCATAAGACGCTTTAATACAGAAGACTAGTTCTGAGTCAGTCTTTTGCTGGTAATATAAATCTGGATTTTCTTTTTTAAACAGATCATCATGTGAAAAGTAAAAACAAATATCAATAAAAAAAAAATAAAAAAATTAATATTAACAGATTTAGGACATGCTCACACTGGCGTATAAAAATCAATCCCATTCTCATCCAGAAGAGTTGGACGAATGGAATCCACATGATTTATCTTTTGTCATGCAAGTGCTATGCGAGTGTGCGATTATTTTCTCGGCTCACATCCATATGCTATCTGTATGACATGCAATCTGTATGCAGTGTATTTTTAACATAATCTTTTATATAATATAATGCTTTCATATAATATAATACTAACTTAAAGCGGGATACTATTGAAGAGAAATAGCGCAATAGTGCATTATCCAGAGTAAGTATATCAATCTAAAAATAATACACTCACCAGGTGGAGCTTGTAATAAGCATGGAGGATTCCCTGCTGCAGGAACCACAGACCCACGAGGGACCGATGTAGAAGATGCAGGATAGGAAAAAAAGTGGTCAGACAATCCGCGCTGCAAATCACTATGAACAATTATTATTACAGTGGTCTTTATTCAACGCGTTTCAAAGTTTCACAGAACTTCCTCAGGAAAAAAACACATGCAAGTATCATGAAAAGGTTCTTAATTAGAAAAAACAGTACACTTGTCATTCATGTGCTCGGCATCTAACAGGTCACCTGATTCAAAAGGATGTCAAAGTTCATTGCTTGAACACATGATAGACACTTAATAAACAAAATATATATAAATTTCTGTTATAAAATTATTATAATACTTGCATTATAAAATGACTAATATATATTAATTCCTTTATTAACAGTAATCAGCGGAAAAAAATATTAAAAGAAAATTTAAAAAGAAAGGGATTAGAACCTCCAAAAACAGGGAAAAAAAGGAGAGATGCCTTATATATATATTATCTTCCAGCAAGAACTGTGCAATAATATATATATATATATATATATATATATATATATATATATATAGAAATAAGACCAAAAAATGTCTTTTGAAAGAATATTTTATTCAGAAATTTCATGGTATAAGTTTGTTTTTCTATACATGTTGTTGGATTTGGCATCGTTTGTGCAGTTTCATGGTGGCTCTCTTGAGAGGATGTTCTCCTTGTAAGGCAGTTCTTTTTTTTTTCCCCCGTTTTTGGAGGTTTTTATCCCTTTCTTTTAAATTTTCTGTTAATATTTTTTTCGCTGATTACTGTTAATAAAAGAATTAATATATATTAGTCATGCAAGTATTACAATAATTTTATAACAGAAATGTATATATATTTTGTCTATTAAGTGTCTATCGTGTTCAAGCAATGAACTTTGACATCCTTTTGAATCAGGTGACCTTTTAGATGCCGAGCACCTGAATGACAAGTGTACTGTTTTTTCTATTTAAGAACCTTTTCATGATACTTGCATGTGTTTTTTTCCTGAGGAAGGAGTTCTGTGAAATTTTGAAACGCGTTGAATAAAGACCACTGTAATAATAATTGTTCATGGTGATTCGCAGTGCAGATTGTCTGACCACTTTTTTTCCTATCCTCCATCTACTAACAAAGCGAGTTTACAAAAGTAATAAAGCACTCTAATATACAAATATAGATCAATAGATTATAGAAAGATATTTGATATATACCTTATTTTTCAGATTATAAGAAGCACCCCAAATTTTGAGGAGAAAAATAGGGAAGAAAACCTTTTTTTTTAATAAAATGGTGGTGCTTCTTATAATCCATGCGTCTTATTGCTTACTGGGGGTGTTGGCTGTGGTGAAGCGGGGTCCCAGGGTTGCTGCTGGAGGAGGCAAGAGTGGAGCGTTGCTACACGCTGGGAAGAGGGGGTGGTCCGATGTGTGGCTCTCCGCTGCGGGTGTCCGGTGCCGCTGCGCTGTGTGCGCTGCTGCCGCTGCCCTGTGTCCGTTGCTGCCCTGCCCTTGGCGGTGCTGCTGGGGGCTCTGCCGATATTTTGTGAAAGGCCATAGCTCCCAGCAGTTCCATGGTTTCCTCCTGTGTGGTGGACTCCGGAAAAATGGCCGCCGGGGGGCGTCACCTGCGCAGATGGAGAACAAGGCACCAAGATCTTGGGAGATGAGATTTCAGCACTGAGATCTCATCTCCCGAGATCTTGGTGAGCTACTTTAGTTGAACAGAGGAACACAAAGACGTCACTTTCTGCCGACAGACTGAAACTTCACTTCCTGTCTCTGGATTGAAATTCTGGCCGCAATCTCTATTTAGAGCAGACGCTTTAGCGTGGCATATCACGCCCAAAGGAATTTCCTCTGACATGAATTGGATGCACTACTCTTTTTCAACATGTGCTTATCGAGGACAACTTCCTACTAATAACAAGCTAAGTGTCGTGGGTACCTGGGATGTTATTCCAGGTACAACCACCAGAAAGCGAGGAAGTGAGGACAGAAGCTCACCGTAAGCGAGGTGTTATGAATGGGTCACTGAGGAGGAAAACAAGACCAAGCTAAGTCACAGAAAACAAGAGAGATTGGTAACTACGCGGATTGCAGACACCTGATCCTAACCACACAGCTAACAGCAGCCGTGGAGCATACCTACGATGATTCTAGATGCCTCGTCACAGCCGGAGGACTAAATAAGCCTAAAGCAAGAAAAGGGGAAATCTAAACAGCCCCAGAGCAGACCCCAAGGGAATAGACAGCTCCCACACTTGTATTGACGGTGAGACAAGATGAAAGCACAAACACAAGTAGGAAAATAGGCTGAGCAAACAATGGGGCCCACACTAACTAGAAAGGAAAGGAAAGATACTGTCTGCAATCACGCCAAAAAACCCTGCAAAAATGTCCAACATTTCTGATAGCAAAAAATACCCTGAAGTCACTAGACTTCTCCCACTATATCAGCACTCAGGCATATTCTGACAACAGAGCAAAAAGAGGCCAATCTAATAAGGGACAAAAAACAAACTGGCACATACAATGACATACAGCTGTGGTCAAAAGTATTGCCACCCCTGCAATTCTGTCAGATAATACTCAGTTTCTTCCTGAAAATGATTGCAAACACAAATTCTTTGGTATTATCTTCATTTAATTTGTCTTAAATTAAAAAACAAAAAGAATTGTCCTAAAGTCAAATTGGATATAATTCCACACCAAACAAAAAAGAGGGTGGACAAAAGTATTGGCACTGTTCGAAAAATCATGTGATGCTTCTCTAATTTGTGTAAATAACAGCACCTGGAACTTACCTGTGGCACATAACAGGTGTTGGCAATAACTAAATCACACTTGCAGCCAGTTGACATGGATTAATCGTTGACTCAACCTCTGTCCTGTGTTCTTGTGTGTACCACATTGAGCATGGAGAAAAGAAAGAAGACCAAAGAACTGTCTGAGGACTTGAGAAACCAAATTGTGAGGAAGCATGAGCAATCTCAAGGCTACAAGTCCATCTCCAAAGACCTGAATGTTCCTGTGTCTACCGTGCGCAGTGTCATCAAGAAGTTTAAAGCCCATGGCACTGTGGCTAACCTCCCTAGATCAGGACGGAAAAGAAAAATTGACAAGAGATTTCAATGCAAGATTGTGCGGATGTTGGATAAAGAACATCGACTAACATCCTAACAAGCTCAAGCTGCCCTGCAGTCCAAGGGTACAACAGTGTCAACCCATACTATCCGTCGGCGTCTGAATGAAAAGGGACTGTATGGTAGGAGACCCAGGAAGACCCCACTTCTATCCCCGAGACATAAAAAAGCCAGGCTGGAGTTTGCCAAAACTTACCTGAAAAAGCCTAAAACGTTTTGGAAGAATGTTCTCTGGTCAGATGAGACAAAAGTAGAGCTTTTTGGGCAAAGGCATCAGCATAGAGTTTACAAGAGAAAAAAGAGGCATTCAAAGAAAAGAACACGGTCCCTACAGTCAAACATGGTGGAGGTTTCCTGATGTTTTGGGGTTGCTTTGCTGCCTCTGGCACTGGACTGCTTGACCGTGTGCATGACATTATGAAGTCAGAAGACTACCAACAAATTTTGCAGCATAATGTAGGGCCCAGTGTGAGAAAGCTGGGTCTCCCTCAAAGGTCATGGGTCTTCCAGCAGGACAATGACCCAAAACACACTTCAAAAAGCACTAGAAAATGGTTTGAGAGAAAGCACTGGAGACTTCTAAGGTGGCCAGCAATGAGTCCAGACCTGAATCCCATAGAACACCTGTGGAGAGATCTAAAAATGGCAGTTTGGAGAAGGCACCCTTCAAATATCAGGGACCTGGAGCAGTTTGCCAAAGAAGAATGGTCTAAAATTCCAGCAGCGCATTGTAAGAAACTCATTGATGGTTACCGGAAGCAGTTGGTCGCAGTTATTTTGGCTAAAGGTTGTGCAACTAAGTATTAGGCAGAGGGTGCCAATACTTTTGTCTGGCCCATTTTTGGAGTTTTGTGTGAAATGATCAATGTTTTGCTTTTTGCTTCATTCTCTTTTGTGTTTTTTCATTTAAGACAAATAAAATGAAGATAATGATACCAAAGAATTTGTGTTTCCAATCATTTTCAGGAAGAAACTGAGTATTATCTGACAGAATTGCAGGGGTGTCAATACTTTTGGCCACAACTGTAAGAGTGGAAATTCAGCACAGCCCCAGCCAGGGCTGGCTGACCACACAAAAAACTGAATAGACAAAGCCAAATCAAATGTGAACATAAGCAGAGAACAATTTAGCTTGAGAAGGCAGGAACTGAGCTGGAAACTAAGACCTCAGGAGGCAGGAAAAAATCACCAGCATGGGAATAGGGAGTCAGCTGTTATGAATGGGTCACCGAGGAGGAAAAAACAAAACAAGCTAAGTCACATGCAGATTGCAGATCCCTGATCTTACCACACAACTAGCAGTAGCCGTGGAGCGTGCCTAAGATGTTCCTAGATGCCTCGACAAGGCCGGAGGACTAAATAAGCCTAAAGCAAGAAAAGGGAAAACTAACTGCCCCAGAGCAGACCCCAAAGGAATAGATAGCCCCCACACATGTATTGACGGTGAAACAAGATGAAGGCACAAACACAGGCCGGAAAATAGGCTGAGCAAATGATGGGGCCCAAACTAACTAGACAGGAAAGGAGAGACACTGTCTGCAACCTGCAAAAAACCCTACAAAAATCATGTCCAACACTTCTGATAGCAAAATTAACCCTGAAGTCACAAGACTTCTCCCACTATATCAGCACTCTGAAATTGGCAAAATACTGATAAATAAGAGTGGAAATTCAGCACAGCCCCCAGCAGGGGCTGGCTGACCACACCAAAAAACTGAATAGACCAACAAAATCAAGTGTGAACATTAGCAGAAAAACTTAGCTTTAGATGACTGGAACAGAGCTGAAAACCAAGAGCTGACAAGCCAGAAGGAATCACCAGCAACTGAATAGGGCGTCGGCTGTCTTAAATCCAATCTGAGACTCCTGAGATCCAATCCTCATTCTCAGGTGGCAGATCTCCACCGTTCAAATCAGCCTCTCTACCTCCTGTTACCACCAGAGGGAGTCTGGAAGGAGAACCCACAACTGGTGAACCAGAGAATGAACTCACAACAGTCGGCTGTCTTAAATCCAGTCTAAGACTCCAGATGTCCAATCCTCATCCTCATTATCAGGTGGCAGGTCTCTGTTAATTAGATCAGCTTCATTACCTCCTACCACCACCAGAGGGAGCCCAGAAAGAGAACTCACAACTCCTCTGTCAGCACAACCAGCTCCCTCACCATAAACCAGAGGCAGACCAGAAAATGAGTTCACAACACGAGGACTTGCAGTAGCAGCGCCAACACCATTAGGTTGCAGTAGAGAGGTCGAACCCGCCGAGTCATTAACAGCCGAGAACACAGTACCAGAGAGGAAGACAAGAGCAGAGTCTGAGGCAAGCCAAAAGGTCAAAAATCTGGTTGGGAGCGCTTTATCAAAAGGTTGAGATGGGAGCACAGTCGAAAACACGCCAAAAGGTCAGAGCCGGACAGGACCAGAGAAAACACACGGAAAACAGCGGGGCAAGTCAGAGTACAAATCGGGACATACACTGTGGGGAACAGGCACACGGACACCCGCTAAGTAGGAGGTAGGGAACGGGGCAACACTAACACGGCTAGTCATGAAACAGAGGATACACACTGGTTGCACTGCGTCAGCTGCTCTAGCCGAAGACCGGAACTATCACTGACATGGACTATCGGCAGTCACATCAATACCCACCCCCATACTAGAGAGAGGCAGAGAAGGTTAACCCCCACATGACTAGGCTGGGGAAAGAAAAGCAGAACGCAAACCCCACCCTGGATCATGACACTAAGAATGATTCTGTGTTATATGCCTAATGAACCTTTGAGACCATCAAAGGGGAAACACATTGAGATTTCTTAATCAGTTTTATTCACTTAGACTGTTTTTCATATGAGTTTCTTAATTAGCTTTATTCTCTTAGACTGAGTTTTCATATATAGCTGATAATATCAGCTGTCTGCTTTACTTTTGTTGGTTTCATAAACTAGGGGGACCACACATTGTTTTTTTTTTCATTTATTTATTTATGTTCAACATGTCTAGAAAGCTGAACAATAAGCTCTACATGAAATGCACCAAAGGGCCCAACTTCCTGGCAATGTCTTCTGTGGTTTTGCCCAACTTAGATATATTAAGTCCCCTTCCCAAAAGTTATTAACCCCTTCCTGACCTGTGACACAGCGTATGCGTCATGAAAGTCGGTGCCAATCCGACCTGTGACGCATATGCTGTGTCATGGGGGGATCGCGTTCCTGCGGGTCGGGTGACCGGGGTCACTGAAAGGTCACCCAACCACAGGTACAGGACCCTTTGTACTTCACCCCAGGGGGGTGGCTTTGTCCCCCCCATGGCTACGATCGCTCTGATTGGCTGTTAAAAGTGAAACAGCCAAACAGAGCCATTGTAATATCTCACCAATGAAATTTGTTGAAATATTACAATTCAACCATGGCCGATGCTGCAATTTGATTGGCCATGGCTGGAGACCGAGATCTGACCACCCCATACTGACGGGGCTGATCGGCCACCGCCGTCAGCATCTGCTCCCCCTCCCATTCCCTCCACTCCCCCCTGCCTTCCGATCCCCCTACACCCTCCCAGTACCTCCTGAGTCCTGGCATCCCTCCTGGTGTCCCTGCTGAATCCTGCATTGCGCCACCATCTTCCAAAATGCCGGCCGCATGCGCAGTGCGCCCGCCGAATCTGCCGGGTGGTAGACCCTATCACTGTTATGAATGGGTCACCGAGGTGAAAAAAGCAAAATAAACTAAGTCACAGGAAACCAGAGAGGTTTGTAACTATGCAGATTGCAGATCCCTGATCCTACCACACAACTAGCAGCAACCGTGGTGCGTACCTACGATGTTCCTAGATGCTTCATCACAGCCGGAGGACTAAATAAGCCTGAAGCATGAAAAGGGGAAAACTAACTGCCCCAGAGCAGACCCCAAAGGAATAGATAGCCCCCACACATGTATTGATGGTGAAACAAGATGAAGGCACAAACACAGGCAGGAAAATAGGCTGAGCAAACAATGGGGTCCAAACTAACTAGACAGGAAAGGAAAGGAGAGCCACTGTCTGCAACCTGCAAGAAACCCTACAAAAATCATGTCCAATACTTCTGATAGCAAAATTAACCCTGAAGTCACTAGACTTCTCCCACTATATCAGCACTCTGAAATATTCTGAGACAGAGCAAAAAAAGACCAAACTAGTAAGGGACAAAAAGCCAATTGGCAAAATACTGATAAATAAGAGTGGAAATTCAGCACAGCCCCCAGCCGGGGCTGGCTGACCACACAAAAAACAGAATAGACCAACAAAATCAAGTGTGAACATTAGCAGAAAAACTTAGCTTTAGATGACTGGAACAGAGCTGAAAACCAAGAGCTGACAAGCCAGAAGGAATAACCAGCAACTGAATAGGGCGTCGGCTGTCTTAAATCCAATCTGAGACTCCTGAGGTCCAATAGTCATCCTCATTCTCAGGTGGCAGATCTCCACCGATCAAATCAGCCTCACTACCTCCTGTTACCACCAGAGGGAGTCTGGAAGGAGAACTCACAACTGGTGAACCAGAGAATGAACTCACAACAATCACAGTGATTAAAATAAAAAAAGTAAATTAACCCCTCGTTTATCACCCCCATAGGTAGGGACAAACAATAAAATAAATTTAAAAAAAAATTCCATTAGGGTTATTGTTAGGGTTAGGGTTAGAATTAGGGTTAGGGTTAGAATTAGGGTTAGGGTTAGAATTAGGCTTGGGATTAGAGTTGGGGTTGGAATTAGGGTTAAGATTAGGGTTAGGGGTGTGTTGGGGTTGGGATTATGGTTAGGATTGTGGTTAGGGTTGGGACTGGGTTGTGGTTAGGGGTGTGTTGGGGTTAGGGTTGAGTTCGAATTGAGGGGTTTCCACTATTTATGCACATCAGGGGGTCTCCAAACGCAACATGGTGCCACCCTTGATTCCAGGCAATTTTGCATTCAAATAGTCAAACGGTGCTCCCTCCCTTCCGAGCCCCAACGTGTGCCCAAACAGTGGTTCCCTCCACATATGGGGTACCAGCGTATTCAGGACAAACTGGACAACAACTTTTGGGGTTCAATTTCTCCTGTTACCCTTGTGAAAATAAAAAATTGCGGGCTAAAGAATCATTTTTTGAGGGAAAAAATGATTTTTTTTATTTTCACGGCTCTGTGTTATAAACATCTGTGAAGCACTTGGGGTTCATAATAGTCACCACACATCTAAGGAACTTATGTAGCTGTGTGGTGAGCACTTTGAACCCCCAAGTGCTTCACAGAAGTTTATAACGCCCGGGCGTGAAAATAAAAAAATGATTTTTTTCCACAAAAATGAAATTTTTGCCCCCAATTTGTTAATTTCCTAAGGGTAACAGGAGAAATTGGACCCCAAAAGTTGTTTTGCAATTTGTCCTGAGTAGGCTGATACCCTATATGTAGGGGTAAAACACTGTTTGGGCGCATGGCAGAGCTTGGAAGGGAAAGAGCACCATTTGACTTTTTCAATGCAGAATTGGCTGGAATTGAGATCAGACGCCATGTTGTATTTGGAGACCCCCTGATGTTCCCAAACAGTGGAAACCCCCCAAATTATAACTCCAACCCTAACCCCAACACACCTCTAACCCTAAACTCAGCCCTAACCCTAGCCCTAACCCTAGCCCTAACCCTAGCCCTAATGGGAAAATGGAAATAAATATATTTTCTTTTAATTTTATTATTTTTCCCTAACTAATGGGGTGATAAAGGGGGGTTTGATTTACTATTTATGGCGGTTTTTATTTTTGGCAGCTGTCATACGCTAAAAGACGCTTTTTATTGTAAAAATAGTTTTTGCATCACCACATATTGAGAGCTATAATTTTTCCATATTTTGACCCACAGAGTCATGTGAGGTCTTATTTTTTGCGGGACGAGTTGACGTTTTTATTGGTACCATTTTCGGGCACGTGACTTTTTTTATCGCTTTTTATTCCGATTTTTGGGACGCAGAATGAACAAAAACCAGGGTTTCATGAATTTCTTTTGGGGGGTGCGTTTACACCGTTCCGCCTGTGGTAAAATTGATAAAGCGGTTTTATTCTTCGGGTCAGTATGGTTACAGCGATACCTCATTTAGGTCTTTTTTTATGTTTTGGCGCTTTTATGCAATGAAAACAATTTTATATAAAAAATAATTATTTTTGCATCGCTTTATTCTGAGAGCTATAACTTTTTTATTTTTTTGCTGATCATGCTGTATGGTGGCTCGTTTTTTGCGGGACAAGATGACGTTTTTAGTGGTACCATGGATATTTATATGCGTCTTTTTGATCGCGCGTTATTGCACTTTTTGTTCGGCAATATGATAATAAATCATTATTTTTTGCTTCATTTTTTATTTTTTAAGGGGTTCACTAAAGGGGTTAACTAAAGGGACAGTTTTATAGGGCAGGTCGTTACGGATGTGGCGATACCAAATATGTGTACTTTTATTGTTTTTTCTTTTTTATTTCCAAAAAATGAATTTATTAGGGAATTTTTTTTGGTTTAATTTATTTAGCGATTTTTTAAAAATTATTTTTACACTTTTCTTTTTAACTTTATTACATTGTACCAGGTGGGACATCACTGTCCTGTGACATCGCTGATCTGTCACATCACAGATCACTGTGACAGATCAGCAATCTGTCACAGGCACTACACAGGCTTCCTCCTTGACTGCGCTTTGCAGGCACTGAGGAAGCCGGCTCCCTGCAGGTCCCCGTCGCCATCTTGTATTCGGGGACCTGCAGGGATGGAGCACCCCGCAGCAGCGCTGCACATTGCGCTGCTGTGGGGGGCTCAGGGAAGCACGGAGGGAGCCACCTCCCTGCCGATGCTTCCCTTTAACCCCCGGTACACCGCAATCGTGTTTGATCACGGTGTGCAAGGGGTTAACATGTCAGGGCGGTCCGTGACCGCCCCTGACACGTTGTGCCAGGTGTCAGCAGTGATAATCAGCTGACACCTGGCCGCGATCAGCGGCGCTCACCAAGTGGGTGACACCTATCGCATTAGACGTACTATCCCGTCCTTGGGAATTAAGTCCCAGGGCACATGGACGGGATAGTACGTCACATGGCAGTAAGGGGTTAAGTACAAAACTGGTGATCAGCTATGGGTGGTGATAACAACAAAGTCGGTCTCACTCCCTGGAAGGACTTAGGTAAATACTAAATGTACTTGTTAATTAATAAATTAATAAGCAAATGAATGAAAAAAATTACCTGAGGGAAAGCAGACAAAAGGGGGCTGGTGTTTTTATTCAGGGAAGTGGCCAATATCAATAAAGGTTCCCAGCCTATTAATATCATCTCACAGCTGTCTGTTCAGCCTTTACTGGTTATTAAATAGTGGGGACCCCCCAAAAAATACTTCGGGTCCCCCTATTTTTAGTAACCAGCAAAGGCTAAACAGACTGCTGCGGGCTGATCTTAATAGGCAGGGAAGGGGCCATGGATATTGCCCCCCTCCCAGACTAATAACAGCAGCCCTCAGGTGCCCCAGAAATGGTGTATCCATTAAATATGCCAATTCTGACCTTACACATGTTGTCAAAATTGTTGGTACCCGTCATTTAATGACAGAAAAACCCACAATGGTCACAGAAATAACTTGAATCTGACAAAAGTAATAATAAATCAAAAATCTATGAAAATGAACAAATGAAAGTCAGACATTGCTTTTCAACCATGCCTCCACAGAATAAAAAAAATAAAACTCATGAAATAGGCCTGGACAGAAATGATGGTACCCCTGAAAACATCAACATCAAACAACATCACAACATCAGACAACATCAAACTTGAACAAATGCTTTTCAGCAAAAAAAATTATATATACATATATAAATATACATACATTCATTTTAATGGGTTTTTCAGACTCCACATACATGACACCATATGCGACAGCAGCTTGCTGAATCCTGACCGTGTTGGATCTGTCGCTCTTTTCCCAGCTTGAGGGTTCGTCAGGGGGCTACAAACATGCAATTTGTTGTTCACGTGCTGACAAGCTTTCCATCCGCTTCTCTCAATAGAACATTGAGAGAATGTTCTTTTGAGAGCATTAGTAAAAGTTCCTGGACAAACATGATACATTGCCATCAACTAAACGCTGCGAAGGTAGCGAAATATTACACAATGGTGACTCATGAGATCTAAAATCAATTGTATTTTAAGTCCTTCTTACTGTAATAGTTTCCTCCAAATGGATGTACTTAATTCCCTGTCATTAAAGGGAAACTGAACAAGTAGGACTAGCCAATGCCAGTGATTGAGATTATAGTCTTAATTCCAGGCATAGCGAATAAAGCAGATTACAAACATATAGGATTAAAGTTTCATATAAGTCAGAGGTCAGCGGAAACTAATGTTTGCATAAAATTTGCGTAAATAGTTTAAAAAGAAAAAAAATATATACTGTACAGTGTATGTTCATCATCATGATTCATCACCATGTTTAGCGACAATTGTATACAATAATATAAATAATTAATGTTTATTCTTGAAACACAGATTATAACTTTTACAAGCCGCACAATGGAGGAAAATGCATTCATTCTTATGTGCTGCTCATTTATACAGCACCCTCAGGTGTAAAAGATATAATTCCAACTTCATAAGAACTGCGCTTTTCATAGAGTTTTGGAACTTCACTGCATAAATCAACTACAAACTCTGAAATCCTTATATTTAAGATTACAGAAGAAAAAAAAAGACTATTTATTTACTGTTAGTTTTATTTGTAATAGATACAGTATACCATTGTAATCAAACTAATTCACCCCTATGCCTGATGAATATTAGCTTATCTCTTATAGACAACTGCCTGCATTTCACTTAAGGGGCCTTTACAAATAGCGATATCGCTATGTGTGATACTTACCTCTGACCGGCTCCCCCGCTGTCTGTCCCTGATCGCGCAAGATCGCGCAACTCCATTTCTCGTCGGGCGCTTCCTGCTGGCGCCGACGAGCGACGTGTGGAGGCGGGCGGCAGGACGTCAGGATCGCCGCTTCTGAAAGGTAAGTAACGACCGCTGCTGCGTTGCTACATCGCCGTGAGATCTGCCTGTTTGGCAGCTCACTAGCGATCATTTAGCGATGCACCAGCGATCCTGACCGGGTCGTATCGTTGTCGAGATCACTGGTGCATCGCTAAATGTAAAGGGGCCTTTACAGTGGGGACAATAAGCATTTGATACACTGCTGATTTTACAAGTTTTCCCACCTACAAAGAATGGAGAGGTCTGTAATTTTTATCGTAGGTACACTTCAACTGCGAGAGACTGAATCTAAAAATAATAAACAAAATCACATTGTATGAGTTAAAAATAATTAATTTGCATTTTATTGCATGAAATAAATATTTAATCATCTAACAACCAACAAGAATTCTGGCTCTCACAGACCTGTTAGTTTTTCTATAAGAAGCTCTCCTACTCTGCACTCATTACCTGTATTCATTACACCTGTTTGAACTCGTTACCTGTATAAAAGACACCTGTCCTCATACTCAATCGCACTCCAACCTCTCCACCATGGCCAAGACCAAATAGCTGTCTAAGGTCACCAGGAAAAAAATTGTAGACTTGCACAAGGCTATTATGAACTACAGGACAATAAGCCAGCAGCTTAGTGAGAAGGCAACATCTGTTGGCAACTTGGCACAATTATTAGAAAATGGAAGAAACACAGGATGACCGTCAATCTTCCTTGGTTTGGGGCTCCATGCAAGATCAAGGGGTAAGGATGATTCTGAAAAAAGTAAGGAATCAGCCCAGAACTACATGGAAGGGAACCTGATCAAGGACCTGAAGAGAGCTGGGTCTCAATTCCCTCACCGTGTTAGGAGAAAGAAGAAGGATGAGTACAACCCCAAGAACCTCTGTCCCAACCATGAATCATGGTGGTGTGGAACATCATTCTTTAGGGTGGTTTCCTGCAAAGGGGACAGGACAACTGCACCATATTGAAGGGAGAATGGATGTAGTAATGTGGAAATTCACCACATTCTTTCAGTAAGAGCATTGAAGATGGATCATGGCTGGGTCTTCCAGCATGATAATGACCCGAAACATACAGCCAGGGCAACTAAGATGTGGCTTCGTCAGAAGCATTTCAAGGTTTTGGGGTGGCTTAGTCAGTCTCCAGGCCTGAAACCAATAGAAAATCTTTGGAGAGAGCTGAAACTCAATGTTGCCCAGTGAGATGGAGAATGGTTGCCCAGTGAGATGGAGAATAATACATATAGGAGGAATAGAACTCCCACACACCACAAAGAGCATAGAGGAAGGAGTTTCTCCAACAGCTCCAGGAGGGGTAAGACCCCTGGTGAGAGAGATACAAGAAATAACACTAGTAATAGTCAAGACAGTCAAAATACTATAGATTTTAGGAAGAATAATACGGAGATAGCACCTATTGGGAACAAAATGCAGACAGAGACAAAAACAGTGTCTAGGCACGGTCCTGAAAAATCCAGCACACAGGGACTGAACCTAAGATCTACGGTGACTGTGAGCACTAATGAAATTGAGACAATGGATGAGGAGGAAATAGATAGCAAAGAGGAGTCAAGCCTTTTTCCAGATGAAATATTGGATGATGAGGGTTTCATCGTGATAGAGAAATTACCTAGCAGCATGACAAGATTAATCAATGGGGATAGGAATATAAACAAAGAAGCATCCAATAACGAGCCAGCTAGCAGCAATCAAGTCATTACTGTAGCACAAGTACATAATAATGCAGAGGATCCAAAACCTGTTGGAACTGGAACAGTTAATGTTGATGAACATCTTAACAAAATCAAAGAACTCATCGATAGAATCAACAGAGAGAGGCCCCTAGACCCAATCATATTACATGACAATAATAAGCCATTGAAAAACAATAAAAACTCTGTACCCGACTTAATGATTATTACAGAAACTGATCAGAACCAGGAGGATTTAATCAGTATAGTAACACCAACACCTATAGAAACAGGTAGCAATACCCCTACACAAAAGGTTATATTAGACAACTCAAAAAATCAAAATAATGGCATAGTTCCTTTTTTAGCTGCTGTAAACGTAACAAATCAAAATATAACAAAATTTTTCAGTCCCGCTCTTGGAAAAAGAAAAAAAGAGGAAAAAGAGGAAGAGGAAATAAAGAAAAAAGCAAAGATCACTTTCCGGGATTGAAACAGATAACGGTAACTAATAATAATGTCATTAATTTATCAGATTATTCATTGACAGAAGAAGAAAAGGAGCTTCTGAATAAGGGCTTACTTTTCTGCCCCACAAACCAACCAGACGATTTTAAACTTTTTATAGATGTGCATCAGTATATTAGGAGGTTGACTCTCAAAAGGCATTTCTTATTAAAGCCAGATGACACGAAAGATAACAAAAGTGAAGCACCATCTGATCCTACTCTGAAAACAAAATCCAATTTCTATCCCTTGGAAAGTAGGGGTCATATACTAGAGACGTTCCAAGACTTACTATTAAAAGATCTTAAAAAGGACACCTTAATGAAGAAAGCCGGCAACTTAAGGGGGGATAAGAATAATCTCACGAAGAAAGAGAGAGAAGCCCTGAAAAATTTGGGTAAGAATAGTGAAATAGTAATTCGGGCAGCCGATAAGGGGGGCGGCATAGTGATACAAAACACCAATGATTATAAAAAAGAAGCATTAAGATTATTGTCGGACACTAAATACTATGAGAAAGTAAAAAATAACCCGTACCCCACATTAACAAAAATACACAATCAAAAAATAAACATGGCATTCCAACAGGGGATAATTAATAAGGACTTAAAGAAGTTTCTAATAAAAAGGCAACCCCCCATTCCATTCCTATACCACTTGCCCAAGATTCATAAAAGCTTGGACAATCCCCCTGGGCGACCAATAATCTCAGGAATTGATTCCCTGACAAGTAACCTTGCCACCTATATTGATAGAAATTTACAGAAATACGTGGTGAAATTAGAAAGCTATATTAAGGATTCTACGGATATGATCAGGATTTTGGGAAGAATCACATGGAAAAAATCATATAGATTTGTCACCATGGATGTTACATCATTGTACACGAATATAGGTCATGAAATAGGATTACTCTGTATTGAATACTACCTAAAAAGAGACATACAATTGGATATAAGGAACATCAACTTCATTCTGGATGGCCTAAATTTCATATTAAACAATAACTTTTTCACCTTTGATGGTGACATGTACCATCAAAAGTATGGTACAGCTATGGGTTCGAAAACAGCTTGTTCGTACGCTAATCTTTTTATGGGTCTTTTTGAAGACATACATATATATGGAAACAAATACAAGAATGGCTTGGTTTTATATAAAAGGTTTATTGATGACTTATTCCTGATCTGGGACACGGAAGTTGGTGACATGGAGGAGTTTTTCAGTGACATCATTAATAACCACTGGGGGATAAATTTTGAACGAACAATACATGAAGAAAGCATCAATTTCCTGGACCTAACAATTTTCTCTGATGGCACAAGGATACATACAAAAACATACTTTAAGCCTACGGACAGGAATTCATATATTGACTTCAGGAGTGGACATTACACAAAATGGCTGCGTAATATACCGGCCAATCAATTTAGAAGGATTAAGAAGAATTGCACTTCCAAGGATGACTACGCTTCTCAATCTGAAATACTCAGAAAAAGATTCCTAGAGAAAGGATACCCAAAAAAATTGATATCCAGCACACAAAAGCACAGTGGAGAAATCCCGCAAGAAACCCTCCTTATACAGAAAGACAGAAAAGGGACAGAGAAGAATAAAGCATTTAATTTTATAACGACTTATAATAATTGTCACAAGTCAATCAAAAAATGCCTTCATAGACACTGGCACTTACTTCTAAGTGATCCAATATTAAAATCCATTGTACCTGACCAGGAATTACTTTCCGCAGGGAGCCAAACATTAAAGGGATAATAGCTCCTAGTAGGCTCAAACAGAAGACAACCACGAATTATGCCAAAGTACTGCAGAAAAAGACATCAAAATGTAGAAAAAATAGATGCCTTTGTTGTCGGAGCATCCAACAGACAAGCAGCTTTAAATCCGCATCAACGAATGAATCCTTTACCATTAAACATGACATGAATTGCTCTACAGAGTTTGTAATTTACCTGCTTGAGTGTCCATGTGGCATGCAGTATGTTGGCAGAACTATCAGACCACTTCATGAGCGGCTAAACAAACATCGTTCAAATATAAAGAGTGGGTATAGAGCACATGGAGTGTCATTCCATTATGACACGTATCATAACAGAGATGCAACAGCAATCAAGATAACCCCGATCGATCATATAGCAGTGAATATACCCAACAGATTCGAGCTGCTCAAAAAACGTGAAAAAAGCCGGATTACTTACCGGTAATGCTCTTTTAATGAGTCCACGACAGCACCCACTGGAGGTATCGGATCCGCCCATTTGGAACAGGAAACCCTACAGGAAAGATAAAAGGGGCGGTCCGCCTTTCCTCCTCAGTTTTACGTTTCAGAGTACCAGAAGGACCGCCAAGGATTAGGCAATGTTCTCTTATTTTAACATCTTTCTTATCCATTATTTGGTAATACTTTAACTATTGATATCTTTAGGGGGGGAAGTGAACGGGTGCTGTCGTGGACTCATTAAAAGAGCATTACCGGTAAGTAATCCGGCTTTTTACTCTTCGCCACGACAGCACCCACTGGAGAGATTCCAGAGACCATCACCTGGGTGGGACCACCGTGCCAAGGATAGTCCTGCCAAAGCTTAAGTCAGAGGTTGACGAAAGATCAAGTCTGTAGTGGTTATAGAAGGTAGAAGGGGATGACCAAACTGCCGCCTTACATATAGTTTCAATCGGAACATCTCCCTTTTCCGCCCAAGAGGTTGCCATTGCCCTGGTGGAATGCGCCCTGATGTTCCCTGGAGGATCTTCGTTTTTTGCGGAGTAGGCTAAACGAATGGCCTCTCTGATCCACCGGGAAATGGTGCTCTTCGTGACTCCATACCCCTTCTTACAGCCCTGAAATGAAACAAATAGGGCCCTACTCTGCCTCCAACTGTTGGACCTCTCAATACATTTTAGGACAGTTCTTTTGACGTCCAGAGTATGGAACCTCTGCTCTTCCGGAGTAGAGGGATTTTTATAGAAGGTTGGGAGGAGTATCTCCTGAGATCTATGATATTTTGTTGCCACTTTTGGCAGGTAGGCAGGGTCTGGTTTTAATACCAATCTGTCTTGGTATTCTTGAAAAAAAGGTGGATCTATTGACAAGGCCTGAATATCACCCACTCTTCTAGCTGAGGTTAGTGATACTAAGAGGGCCATTTTAAGTGCTAAGTATTTGAAGGGTATTGTGTCGATCGGCTCAAAGGGGTCTACCGTTAGGGCGTCTAAGACCAGATTTAGATCCCATGTAGGGACGGAGGGTATGTGGATTGGAGTTATTCGTTCACATGCTGTAATAAAACGAGTTATCCATTTGTTGCCTGCTATATTATGGCCATATAGTGCTCCTAATGCCGATATTTGTACTCTCAGTGTATTTACTGCTAAGCCTAAGTCTTTCCCCTTCTGCAGAAATTCCAAGATTGGGATTATCGGAACTTCTGTTGTATGAGGTACTGTATGGAATTGAAGAAATTTTTTCCATATTCTAATGTAAATCTGGGTCGTGGACTGTTTTCTACTTTGTAGTAGTCTAGCAATTAAGGACTCCGAGAATCCTCTTGTCCTCAATAACTGCCTCTCAAATTCCACGCCGTCAAGTGCAAGCTGAGCACTTGAGGGTGGAAAAAGGGGCCTTGGGAGAGTAGATTGGCAGTCGGAAGGACCCAAGGATCTGTTATCGACATAATCTGCAGCCACGAAAACCACGGTCTTTTTGGCCAGAACGGTGCTATTAAGATTATTCTTGCTTTGTCGTCTCTGATCTTCCGAATTACTTGAGGTAGGAGGATCAATGGAGGGAACGCATACGCTAGGTTGAAATTCCATGGAACTAGAAAGGCGTCCAGTATGTTTGGGTGATCTGACGGAGATAGGGAGGCAAAGGTTTTTATCTGCCTGTTCTCCCTTGTGGCAAAAAGATCCACCTCGGGTTGTCCCCATGCGGCTACTATGTCCCTGAAGACCTTCCGATTGAGGCACCACTCTCCTTGTCGTAGAGTGTGACGGCTTAGGAAGTCTGCCTTTTGATTGCTCTCGCCTCTTATATGAAGGGCCGAGAGGGACAAAAAATAGTTTTCTGCTAAGTTTAAAATTTTTGCCGCTGAAGACATCAGAGTCTCTGATCGAGTTCCTCCTTGTCTGTTTATATATGCCACTGTGGTGGTATTGTCCGACAGGATCCTTACATGCTTCTGTTGGAGCTGCGGAAGGAAGTTGTATAGAGCATAGAACACTGCAGTCAGTTCTTTTAAATTAGATGAGTAATCACATTCCTCTTTACTCCACCTTCCCTGATAAAACCCATTCTCCATGTGGGCTCCCCAGCCCTGGGGACTGGCATCGGTGGTTACAATACAGGATGGAACTATAACCCATGGGACTCCTGAACATAAATGGTCATCGTCTAACCACCACTCTAGGGAAGTCAAGACTTCTTGTGACAGGGTTATTTTGCTCTGTAAACGACCACTATGTCGCTTATCCTCCTGGAGGATCTGGTGTTGTAGTGTACGGACATGGTACTGGGCCCACCGGACTGCCGGGGTGCAAGAATTTAGTGATCCTAATAGTGACATTGCTCCTCTTAAGGATACACGTGGTTTATCTATAGCTGCTTGTTTTTTTTGTTTTGTGAGGATGATTTTTACCTGGGCTAGTAGACATCTCTGGGTCAAGGAATCTAGTTGAAATCCTAGAAATGTCTGGAGAGATTGCGGATCGAGTCTGGACTTTTGGATATTGATGATCCAGCCAAGGCTCTGAAAAGAGGAGACTGCGTCAGTCACGCGTTCAGTACATTGTTTGACTGAATTCCCAATTACTAGGAAGTCGTCTAGATATGGTACAATTAGTGTGTCCTTTTGGCGAAGGTAGGCCATCACTTCTGCCATCACCTTGGTAAATATTCTTGGTGCCGTGGAAAGCCCGAAGGGCATGGCCGCGTATTGGAAATGACGAATCCTGCCCTCGACTTCCACTGCGACTCTTAGGTATTTCTGGAATCTGTTGTGTATAGGGAGATGATAATAAGCATCTTTTAAATCAATCCCTGCCATTACGCAATTTGGGAAAAGAAGCTTTATAGTGGATCTAATCGATTCCATTTTGAACTTATAATTTTTTATAAATGAATTTAGCTTCTTTAAATTAATAATGGTTCTAAATGTACCGTCTGGTTTAGACACCAAAAACAGGGGAGAGTAAAAACCTCTACCCTGTTGTTCCTCAGGGACGTCAACTAAAACTTTTTTAGCTAGCAGGACTCGAATCTCGTCTTCGAGAGCCTTTTGCTGAAGTGAGGAATTAAGGCGAGTTATAACAAAGAACTCATAGGGGATTCGAAGGAATTCAATCTTTATTCCTTCCTTGATTATATTCAAAATCCATGGGTTTAACGTAATTTGTTCCCATTTGGTAAAAAAAAATTTTAATCTGCCCCCAACCGGTGGGTCTAAACTTTTAATTTTTTTCTCTCCTATATGTTGGCCCTCTGAAGATGGTACCCTTCTGCTTTTCGTCTTTCGTGGCCCATCTCGTTCTGTCCGATTGTCTTCTTCTCCCGAATGGCCGTCTTTTAAAGGTTTTCCTATAAAACGGAATGGGAGAATCACTGAAGGCCTTTTTTCTTTCTTTTGCCTTGGCGAGAATTTCGTCTAAGGCTTTTCCGAAGAGGAACTCACCCTCGCATGGGGTTGCACTAATTTTGGATTTTGATTGTGCATCCCCTTTCCAGCTTTTTATCCAAAGCGCGCGTCTGGCGTTATTCACCAGGGCTGCCGACCTTGCTGCAAGTCTTAGGGTGTCCGCTGAAGCGTCTGCCATAAAGGCAGCTGCCCCTCTTATCAACGGGATGGCTGCACGCAGTTTCTCCCTTGACACTCTTTGCTCAATCTGCTGGTCTAATTGATCTAGCCATACCAGCATTGACCTAGCAGTACATGTGCTGGCTATTGCGGGTTTGAATACCCCAGTGGTGGACTCCCAGGACCTTTTGAGCGAGGATTCAGCCTTTCGGTCCAATGGGTCTGCTAACAATCCTGCGTCCTCAACCGGGATCGAGGTTTGTTTGGAAGTGGAGGATATGACAGCGTCCACCTTTGGTATTTTAGACCATTTTAATAGATCTTCATCAGTGAACGGGTACTTCCGTTTTGAAGCGGATGGGAGAAAACCCCTCTGGTCGTGTTTTTCCCATTCCCTTTTGATGAGATCTTTAATTGCCGGTATTACTGGAAATGATCTCCTCTTTTTTTCTGCCAATCCCGCAAACATAATGTCCTGCGCGGTCTGGGCTCCCCTTTCCTCTTCACACCCCATAGTATTCCTAACCGCTTTTACCAGGTTATCTACGCTGTCCAGAGGAAAACATGCGCGTCCTTCCGCCTCCGAGGATGATGATGAGGACGTGGATGCGGAGCCTGAGTTTAACCCCTGTTCTTCCTCTGACTCTGAACTGACAATAACCTGTTTTCTATGCCTGGACTCTGCGGGAGTGCTGGCGCGGTTGATGGCTTGTATTTCCTCCCTAATTATGGCTCGGATATCCTGAGAAGATATCGTCGGCCCCTGCCTGGTCTCTTTCATGCATTGTTTGCAGAGTTTTTTGGGGTAGGAGTCAGGGAGAGGCTCTGAACATAATGCACATTCTTTATGTTTTGTTTTTCCTTTTTTCTTTGACTGAAACGGGAGGTCAAAGGTAAAGAAAGGGGGGAGGGGGGGGGAGGAGAGGAGGTTAGCTTAATAGGTAGAGCATATGCTTTGCACACTCACCCAGTGAAGCTTAATACCGGTTCAGATGGCTGAGACGGTTTGGATCGGGTTTCTGCTGCCTCGCTCCTGCGGGCAGTCTCCGTCCTGGCGCTGCGGTCCCTGGTGGAGTTGCCCCCAGCTGAATCCCCTGCTGGGGTTTGCGACTCTGCGGGGGACGACATGTTCCAATGTTGCAGCGCTGCAGCGCTGTTTTATCTGTATCGTTGCCCCGGAAGTCGCCCTGTCACAGGGCGCATGCGCCGCGTCATCGCCATCTTACCCCGGAAGTTCAACCATTACTTCCGGGGTATGGGAGCGTCGGGCGCCGGCCTGCTCCCGCGCCACCGCTATTAACACACGCGGCTCGCGCGCACATGGCCTCACCATCCACGCTATACCCCCACCGATGGGAATGGGGGGGGGAAAATCTCCCGGATGCCAGACCGGCGCGCTCCCTGGTAAGACCGGGCGGCCCTCCCCGGACCCGGCCATTACCACTATGCCACCAGACGAGGGGGGAGCCGTCAAACGGAGTCTCCCCCGACGCTGCCTCCGGACCGCAGCCCCTGCCGTTCCCGAAGAGACCGCACAGGCGGATGCATGGCCCAGGTAAGATCCTGCAGGATCCTGCTCCATTTGGAACAGGAAACCAAAACTGAGGAGGAAAGGCGGACCGCCCCTTTTATCTTTCCTGTAGGGTTTCCTGTTCCAAATGGGCGGATCCGATACCTCCAGTGGGTGCTGTCGTGGCGAAGAGTAAAATATTGGATGTTTAAACTGGACACATTAAAACCGAGAGGGCTAAACATAATTTCAGAACTAATATAAATTATAATCCCCCAACCCCCCCCCTCTCTTGGTCACATCCTGAGTGGGTAAGAAAGGCGCACCATAGTAGGAGGAATTCCTGCATCCTTATGTCACACACTTAAGCAAACCTCACTTTATTTTTTCATTCTATCTTTTTTCATTTTATTTATTTTTTCATCTGACTACTTTTTTGATCGCACGGGTATATCTAAACACTTAATGTCTCACATACACCTAATGACACATTTATTTTGTTTAAATATATATCAAAGTTGGTATCCTATCTAGAATTTCACAATTCCCTAATTTAATATGCATAAGCTCATAACAATTTATAATTTTTCCTGATATTACAAAAGACAATGTCATTTATGCCTGCATGGAGACCTGTGACTTGAACCCAGGTGTGCTAGACCAAAAGACACACGTTTCATGGGTGACACCACCACAATTAATATATAAAATAGTGACCATAACTATACGGAAGATGATAGATACTTTCTTCAGGCCATTTTTAATAATACGATTATATAATAGTAATTTTTAGATAATTCTTTATTGATAATAAATAATAAAAATAAAAATGAAAATAAAAATAAGTTTTTTAAAAGCAGTTAATTTTAGAAATAATCCATTTTATTTAATAGTGGCATCGCTCCTTGATTCCCTCCTACAAAACAAAAATAAAGAAAATTGTTCATTGCAATTTTTTATAATAATTTTTTAACAAACCATAGTATCACATATTTAACAGGATAGTTTTGTGAAAAAATAGTTCATAGAACCTATGTTCCAAAGGCACTGATACCAGCAGAACGGTGGCGCTCAACATAAGTCACAAGAGAAAAAAATGAAACCAGTAAACACATGGGTTCTACTACCCTGAAAGTCGGGAGATAATATTTTTTAAAAAAAATTTTTTTGTTTTTGCATTGACAGTCTGGATACTTTGGCAATGTTTCCGCTGCAATTTTTATGAAGGTCTTTATATCATTTTACTGGTAGGATTTTTATGTACATTTTAGCAAGTATTTTGAAGGATTTTCTTGTTTTATTATGTTATTTGTGTGAAATTGTGCCAAAAATGCTGGCCCCTCCCCCAGTGATGACCATTATGACATCATATGTAAACAGAACACACCCATAATTGCTAATGGAAGGGGCTATAAATTCCCTGCTCCTATGGCTGGTGTAATATCCCTGAGGAAGGTGCCAGGAAGGGCGCCGAAACGCGTAGGAAGGAATAAAGCAGTACTTTGTTACTACATCTTGCATCCCAGGTGATTTTGTGGATTCAGCAGCGCGGACTGTGGCACATCTTGCTTCCCATATTCTCTGAAACATACAGCCAGGGCAACTAAGATGTGGCTTCGTCAGAAGCATTTCAAGGTTTTGGGGTGGCTTAGTCAGTCTCCAGGCCTGAAACCAATAGAAAATCTTTGGAGAGAGCTGAAACTCAATGTTGCCCAGTGACAGCATTGATATTTGAAAGACCTGGAGAAGATCTGTATGGAGGAGTAGGCAGTGTCTGCAAACTTGGTCAAGAACTAAAAGAAATGGCTAACCTCGGCAGTGTATCAAACACTTATTTTCCTCACTGTATGCTCTTTGATTTGTATGCTGAAACCTCTTTTTTCATCTCCTTTCAAAGATTTTCTATGGCTTCAAGTCAGACAATTACGTTATTCACTTTAGAATCGTATGGGATTTCTTATGAAATCCATCCATGTTGGCGTTTTTGTGGAATGCTTGGAATCATTTTCCCAACCTTCCGCTCTCTCACAGAAGGCATGATGACTTCTCCTACATTTTCCTGATTTTTTCTGGAATCCACCTTGCACTCAAAAAACTGCAGGTTTTCACTGTCAGGACGTAGTCCCAGAGCATCAACCAGCCAACACCATGCTTCACCGTAGACCGAATGTTCTTTTCAGTATACACTCAAGATGTCAAATGATACATACTAAAGACCTAAATTAATAAAACAAGCCAAAACAAACATTTTAAAAGATACATACAAAACATACAAATAGTATATCAACGATATATTGAATAAAAAACAAGCATTATGCTTGATTTCGTATGCGGGAACCTTGTTGTATCTTACAATACCCTGATTTAATCCAAAAAGAATAGACTTAATCCTGCCATACACATTAGATGGCTGTCTGCTGAATGATATTTCAGTTTATCATTTGGCCAACAGCTATCTCAGTCGACTCTCCCAAACACAGGAGCCAGTAGCGTAGCTACCGGGGGACAGAGGGGGCGGTCGCCCCGGGCCCTGCGGTCTAAGGGGGCCCACCCCTAGCTACACTACTGTAACTGCATTGGTGTGCGCAGCGCGCTGATACAATTACATTCTGCGGCAGAGCAGGGAGAATCGATCTCCCCGCTCTGCCGCTATGGGCCCCTGAGCAGGCGGTGGGGGGCCCTGTGCCAGGAGTGGGCCCCCCGCCTGTCATTGTAGGGTCAGCTGTATCGGCATCTAGCCCATACAGCTGACCACAGTGCTGAGAGAGGGAGCGAGCACTCCTTCTCCCATCATCCCCCTCTCCCTGACAGCGGGCGCGCTGACGTCAGTGCCCGCTGCCAGGAGATGAGCGGGAGAGCAGGGAGCAGCGCAGGAGCCGAGAGGAAGAGAGGTGAGTATTAGATTTATTTATTTTTGTAACGGGGTGCATTATAATACAGAGGCTGCCTATGGGGGCACAGAGGCTGCCTATGGGGGCACAGAGGCTGCCTATGGGGGCACAGAGGCTGCCTATGGGGGCACAGAGGCTGTATATGGGGTTACAGAGGCTGTATATGGGGTTACAGAGGCTGCCTATGGGGTTTCAGAGAATACTGAATGGGGGTATTGTGGGAACCCCTGGATCTCAGTGTGATGCTTTGGAATGATTTATGTGGAAAAGCATTGGTTATCACTATACCTGTAATGGGGGTTTTGAGTGACACTACTTTGAAGGAGATGGGAGCTGAATGTGGCTCATGACCCTCTGTCTAAGCTGAATGTGGCTCTCAAGGTCAGAAAGGTTGGAGACCACTGTGCCATATGGATGCTATCTGGGGGGCCATCATACAGTGATTATAGTGACGGGGCCATCATACAGTGAGGGGGCATTATACTGTGTATAGAGGAGCTGTACAGGGGGGAGACTTTGGACATTACTAAATGTAAAGTGGGCACTTATTATAGGGGAACTTGGGTTACTGTGACTCAAAGGGGCACACAGGGCACTATTACTTTCTAGGGGACAAAATGTGGGTACTGCTTTCTAGGGCACTTGCATCCAGCATCACTATATTGTAGAGGGTTGCTTTAAAATTTAGTGGTCACACAGAACCACACAGCAGTTGCAGTAATAGGGACACATACGGCAGCAGCAGCAGCTCAGTATTGAGGTATCATGTGCAGTAATAGGGACACATACGGCAGCAGTGGCTCAGTATTGGGGAATCAGGCGCAGTAATAGGGTCACATATAGCAGCAGCTCAGTATTGGGGTATCAGGTGCAGTAATAGGGACACATAAGGCAGCAGTGGCTTAGCATTGGGGTGTCAGGTGCAGTAATATGGACACATATGGCTGTAGCGGCTCAGTATTGGGGTATCAGGTGCAGTAATAGGAACACATACGGCAGCAGCGACCCAGTATTGGGGTATCAGGTGTAGTAATAGGTGACAAGATATAGAGTAAACGGGCACCAACCACAATATCAGTTTAGGTGGGATCACCTGGTGCATATAAATGGATTAGAGCACATGAAAAGGGAAAAGTATATGCACACAAATAGGGATCACCACAAAGATATGAAAAAAGTATCAATTTTATTAATGGACACAACAAACAGACACTTTGTGGTTAAAAACAATTAAAAAGTCTGAACAACCAGACATTGATAACAAAACAAAGACAATGGGTCATTTTAATAAATAGTTAAATGCTATGGGTCCCAAGACCAACCATACAGTATAATGCCAGGTATCTGCTAGTTACCATAACCTAGGGTCTATCAAATCAATTGTTATGACAATCATGACCTCAAATCAAAAAAATACCATATTATCAATAACTACTATGGTTACATAGAAATTCTACATATACCATGGACAGAAAATTGAATACTTATCATGTTGCCAACACAAATAAACATACATTAATAAGTCCCTTTCCCTAGCATGATATCACCTGGTTTCTGAGGATGAACAAGCTACCAGGTAGGTTACATGGGACCCCAAAACCCACACGTATCAACACAGTGATGTGTCTTTCTCAAGGTCAGTGTGATGTTCTGTTGAAGTCCTTTATATACCTATCCAATTAGTAATCACTCTTACCAGCTGAGTTTCAGAGTGGGGGAGAAAGGTAGATCGGATCTGAGTTTAATGAAACAGCGTCCTGCTCCCATCCGTGTGCAGGAGCTTATATTAAGATCATATATCACATCAATACATTCAAGCACAAGAACCAAAACATAAGGTGACGCATAGTGTGAACACGGCCACAGTTTGATGTGTCAAAAAACAATCTGGACACTGGCACAACATAACAGTAATAATAAACTTTATCTGTGCACTCAATATAATGCGCTAAAAGCGCTACCATAAGATGACGCATAGTGTGAATAAGGCCACAATTTGATGTGTCAAAAAAAAAAAAAATATAGTCTAGACACTGGCACAACATAACAGTAATAATGAACTTTATCTGTGCACTCAATATAATGAGCTTTTATCTGTTCACTCAATATCACGGCACCCAGATTGAATCCTTGCTGGAAGCATCTTGGGGATATAGCAAAAATCATGTATCACATCAATACATTCAAGCACGGGCACCAAAGCTTAATGCGCTAAAAGCGCTACCATAAGATGATGCATAGTGTGAATACAGCCACAATTTAATGTGTTAAAAAGTTGTCTAAATATTGGCACAGAATGACAGTAAAAATATATCTGTTCATGACACCCAAATTTAATAGCCCTTGCTAACACCATGGCTTAATGCGCTAAAAGCGCTACCATAAGATGACGCATAGTGTGAATCCGGCCACAATGTAATGTGTCAAAAAAGTGATCTTGACACTGACGCAGCATGACAGTAAAAATATATCTGTTCACTCAAAATAACGAGCCCCAGATCTAACAGCCCTTGCTAGCACCACGGTTTAGTGTGCTAAAAGTGCTACCATAAGATGACGCATAGTGTGAATACAGCCAGAGTGTAATGTGTCAAAGAATGGTCTAAACACTGGCACAGTTTGGCAGTAAAAATATATCTGTTCACTCAATATTACGACACCCAGATTTAATAGCACTTACTAGCACCACCGCTTAATGCGCTAAAAGTGCTACCATAAAATGATGCATAGTGTGAATGCAGCCGCAATATAATGTGTCAAGAAGTGGTCTATACACTGGCACATCATGACAATAAAAATATATCTACTCACTCAATATCCAGATTTAGTAACCCTTGCTGGCACCACGGCTTAATGCGCTAAAGGCGCTACCATAAGATGACGCATAGTGTGAATACAGCCACAATATAATGTGTCAAGAAATGGTCTATACACTGACACAGCATGACAGTGAAAATATATCTGTTCACTCAATATAACGATATCCAGATTTAGTAACCCTTGCTAGCACCACGGCTTAATGCGCAAAAAGCGCTACCATAAGATGACGCATAGTGTAAATACAGCCACAATTTAATGTGTCAAAAAGTGGTCTTGACACCGGCACAGCATAACAGTAAAAATATATATCTGTTCACTCATTATAATGACACCCAGATTTAATGGCCCTTACTAGCACCACGGCTTAATGTGCTGAAAGTGCTACCATAAGATGACGCATAGTGTGAATACAACCACAATGTAATGTGTCAAAAAGTGGTCTAGACACTGGCACAACATGACAGTAAAAATATATCTGTTCACACAACATAACACCCAGACCCAGTAGCCCTTGCTAGAAGCTCCACGAAAATATAGGGAAAATCATATATAGTCACCAGGTTATTCAAATCAGATATAATTGTGAAGTCTACGTGTTTATATGTTCATAATTTATCTTGATGAAATCAAGCACCCTCCTATATTTTAAGTCACTCAGAAACCAGGCTCTGATATCACGCCATATAGATACAGACTTAACAGGGTTACTTAGCTAATCCTGAAGAAGCTAACCATCTGCACGAAATTCTCCTGCAGATGTTGATGACCAACATATTAAGACACAGAGCATTTGAGTCAGACATGAACATGAGTTATTTTAGTATCAAAGGTACATCCATATGAAGTTCCAATATAATACAAGGACTAGACCACAACTTGTGTACCATCAATAAGAAACATAATCATCACAAGATAATTAGTCTTAAATGTCCAAATATTATCCAAGATGTAACGAATTGGTGGTTGTTCTATCCCAATCAACTTCATCATCACGTATCTTTCAGAAGGTATTCTCCCAGATTTGGATCCCAGTCCTAGAGCCCTACGGACAAAACAAAAGAAAAGAAAACGTCATGGGGCTGGGGGTTCACGGGAGGAATCAGTGTATCTAGACCAACTGTAGACTGGTCATCAAAGGAGATAAGAAGATAGTAAGTTTACTCTCTTTGTAGAACCCTGTATACAGCAGCTCTTCATTTAAACCCCCTGGAGCCAAGCTTTTGAGTTCAAAGATTCATCTGGCTTCACGCCTCAATAGCTCATTTGTAATTTTACCTCCCCTGATGCTTGTCTGAACTTCTTCCAGCCCCATGACTCGAAGGGACTTTGGACTACCACCATGACATTCCAAAAAATGAGCTGCCACAGACGTGATCTGTTTTTCTTTAGTTTTATCAACTCTAGCCGTGGCTATATTAGAGAGATGTTGTTGAACTCTCCTGCGCAACTCTTGTGTGGTTTGACCCACATACACCTTATTACAACCACAAACCAGTGCATAGACCAAATTGCGTGAACGACAATTGAAATATGCCCTAGACTGGACCTGTATAGGTATACCTGGTATTGAAAGCCCCCTAGTCGCAATCATCAGTGGGCATACTGTACAATTACCACAAGGGAATGATCCCTTGTTGGAATTACCACATCTGATTTTGGTTTTGGAACGTCTGAAATGGCTATTCGTAAGGTAGTCCTTAAGGTTTGTTGCTCTCCTTGCTATCATCCTAGGCCTCTCAGAGATAAAATTCTTTAGTTTATTCTCACTACAAAGAATATCCCAATTGTTGTTCAAAATTCTATAAATATCACCCCATTGATTATTAAATTTGGTTATTAAATTTATTGTGCTTGGATTAGTTCTCACCCTAGGTCTCAGGGTGTCTTCTCTCGTGCAGTTCCTTGAATATTGATACGCTCTAGACACCGTATTTCGTGGATAACCACGTTCCAGGAAACGCTCTGTTAGAGCACGAGATTCTTTTTGGAAATCCTCCAGTCGACTGCAGTTCCTCCTTAATCGTAAGAAATGTCCCTTCGGGATCCCATTACGCAGGTGGGCTGGGTGAAAACTCTTGTAATGAAGAAAGTTATTCGTCGCTGTACTCTTCCGATGAAGTGTCGTGTTTATCTTATTATCTTGAATCATAACTTTCAAGTCAAGGAAATTCACCGAACTGTTGGAAACACAGGAGGTTAAACGTATATTCCAGCTGTTGTTATTAAGTTCCTCAACAAAAGAATCAAATTCTACCCTCGAGCCTGTCCATAGGATGAGGATATCATCAATAAAGCGGTACCATCCATGCACATGGCACTGGAAGGCTGATTTTGTCCGCACTTGAGTATTTTCCCACCATCCCATGTACAGATTTGCATACGATGGTGCACATCTGGCACCCATAGCGGTACCCGAGACTTGCCTATAAAAAACTCTATCAAAAATGAAATAGTTTTTTTCAAGTACTTCCCTCAAAAGATCCAAAACAAAGGTATCATGTCCCCTGTGCCCTGTTGAGAACAAATCCAAAAAATACTCTACAGCCGAAATACCTATGTCATGCTTTATGCTCGTGTATAATGCCTCGACATCTAAAGTTGCCAGAAGGATGTGGTCCGGAAGTTCCAGGCACTGGATAAGATGTGCCGAGTCACGAATGTAAGAGTCCAGTCCCTGTACTATAGGCTGCAAGAAAAAGTCAACATATACACATGACCTTTCGTATAATCCTCCTATACCCGACACAATCGGTCTCCCAGGTGGTTTTTGCAGGGATTTGTGAACTTTGGGCACCATGTAAAATGTTGGTACTACTGGATGTTTTACTGTTAGAAAGTCCTTCTCTTTTTTATCTATTATCCCATATTGATATGCCCTACAGAGTAGTCTATCTAGATGAGATTTGAAAATCTCTGTGGGATCAGAGGGAAGGGCTTGATAATGTTGAATATTAGTCAATTGTCGCCTGGCCTCATCCATATACATATCCTTAGGCCATAGGACCAAATTTCCCCCTTTGTCAGCCTGCTTGATCTCAAATGTATCATTATTCCTTAAAGCAGATAGCGCCCTCCTCTCTCCCTTTGAAAAGTTATTATGACCATGTTTATTTAGTTTTAATTTTTGAATGTCTCTACTAGTCTTCTCAAAGAAGATTTGTATGGCTGGGAAGAGTGCAAATGAGGGAGTTGCCTGAGAAGGCAACCTACCTGTAAATTTTCACCTCCCATCATTATGTTCATTTTCTTCCAAGAGATCAAGGAGGTCCCGAAGTACTTGTCTATCATTATCAGATACATCATTAATTTTTGACGGATTTTGATATAGCATTTTAAAAGTCAGCTGCCTACAAAAGAGGAAAAGATCTTTAGTCAGTTCAAACTTATCCAGCATGTTCATAGGTGAAAATGAAAGACCCTTTAACAGTACTGACCTCTCCATGGTTGACAACACATATGAAGTAAGATTAATGATCCTCAACTCACCCAGTGCCATGTCTTGTTCTGGCCCCTGCTGATTATGCTCTCCCATCACCATCGGTTGTTGTGTCGAGTCACTCGCTTGAAGCTCGGTGACCACTCTCTGTATCGTCCCATATTCTTCTTGCGTCTTGGTGTGTTTCCTTCTGCCCCGTCTGTGCCGCTTTCGCGGTCGCTCGTGTCTGAGGATAAAAAATCACTAGAGGTGTAGTTGGACTTGTCTACCAGTTCCTCCCTTCTCTTGGTCTGTTGTTTATAGCCACTTCTATTGCGTTTATTTCCATGATGTGTCCATCTATACGCCTTCTGATCCTCATAGTCCATTTTATCCCTATGGAATTTGGACTTTTTACCTCGTATGATGTCTTTTTCAAATTTATCTATGTTCACTTTTAATCGCTCCTTAAATGGATCAACCTTCTCTCTTTTATCATAGGTAGCAAGAGTATTTTCTTTAGTCCTAATTTCATCCTTTAACCGAGAAAGGAGAACCCGGTCATGCTCTATTAACATGTCCATTATTAAAAAAGAGCATTTTTGAAGGCCCTGCTCCCATGTTGTCCTGAAGTCTGGGGCTACTTCCCAAGCAGGGAAGATCTGCACCCTCAATCCTCGAGGTACTAAATTTAATTTCTTGTACTCCTAGCGTTTTGGCATTCCAAAATGTCTTAGTAAGATTTTTATGCAAATTGGTAATGTCCGAAGTTAAACCCAAAAAACCGTCATCATTATTTGCACCAATCCCAGAAACAGTATCCACTGAATCAAATATATCCGTCACTTGCTTCCCCCAAGCTAACTCTCTGGTATTTAAATCCATAATCAATAATAATCCAAAATGTGCCTCCGTTTAAGAAAGACTAACCACTGCAGAAAGCCACAAAAACCAATGTCTGACAAGATATAGAGTAAACGGGCACCAACCACAATATCAGTTTAGGTGGGATCACCTGGTGCATATAAATGGATTAGAGCACATGAAAAGGGAAAAGTATATGCACACAAATAGGGATCACCACAAAGATATGAAAAAAGTATCAATTTTATTAATGGACACAACAAACAGACACTTTGTGGTTAAAAACAATTAAAAAGTCTGAACAACCAGACATTGATAACAAAACAAAGACAATGGGTCATTTTAATAAATAGTTAAATGCTATGGGTCCCAAGACCAACCATACAGTATAATGCCAGGTATCTGCTAGTTACCATAACCTAGGGTCTATCAAATCAATTGTTATGACAATCATGTCCTCAAATCAAAAAAATACCATATTATCAATAACTACTATGGTTACATAGAAATTCTACATATACCATGGACAGAAAATTGAATACTTATCATGTTGCCAACACAAATAAACATACATTAATAAGTCCCTTTCCCTAGCGTGATATCACCTGGTTTCTGAGGATGAACAAGCTACCGGGTAGGTTACATGGGACCCCCAAACCCACGCGTATCAACACAGTGATGTGTCTTTCTCAAGGTCAGTGTGATGTTCTGTTGAAGTCCTTTATATACCTATCCAATTAGTAATCACTCTTACCAGCTGAGTTTCAGAGTGGGGGAGAAAGGTAGATCGGATCTGAGTTTAATGAAACAGCGTCCTGCTCCCATGCGTGTGCAGGAGCTTATATTAAGATCATATATCACATCAATACATTCAAGCACAAGAACCAAAACATAAGGTGACGCATAGTGTGAACACGGCCACAGTTTGATGTGTCAAAAAACAATCTGGACACTGGCACAACATAACAGCAATAATAAACTTTATCTGTGCACTCAATATAATGCGCTAAAAGCGCTACCATAAGATGAAGCATAGTGTGAATAAGGCCACAATGTAATGTGTCAAAAAACAATCTGGACACTGGCACAACATAACAGCAATAATAAACTTTATCTGTGCACTCAATATAATGCGCTAAAAGCGCTACCATAAGATGACGCATAGTGTGAATACAGCCAGAGTGTAATGTGTCACATTACACTCTGGCTGTATTCACACTATGCGTCATCTTATGGTAGCACTTTTAGCACACTAAACCGTGGTGCTAGCAAGGGCTGTTAGATCTGGGGCTCGTTATTTTGAGTGAACAGATATATTTTTACTGTCATGCTGCGTCAGTGTCAAGATCACTTTTTTGACACATTACATTGTGGCCGGATTCACACTATGCGTCATCTTATGGTAGCGCTTTTAGCGCATTATATTGAGTGCACAGATAAAGTTTATTATTGCTGTTATGTTGTGCCAGTGTCCAGATTGTTTTTTGACACATTACATTGTGGCCTTATTCACACTATGCTTCATCTTATGGTAGCGCTTTTAGCGCATTATATTGAGTGCACAGATAAAGTTTATTATTGCTGTTATGTTGTGCCAGTGTTCAGATTATTTTTTGACACATCAAACTGTGGCCGTGTTCACACTATGCGTCACCTTATGTTTTGGTGCTTGTGCTTGAATGTATTGATGTGATATATGATCTTAATATAAGCTCCTGCACACGGATGGGAGCAGGACGCTGTTTCATTAAACTCAGATCCGATCTACCTTTCTCCCCCACTCTGAAACTCAGCTGGTAAGAGTGATTACTAATTGGATAGGTATATAAAGGACTTCAACAGAACATCACACTGACCTTGAGAAAGACACATCACTGTGTTGATACGCGTGGGTTTGGGGTCCCATGTAACCTACCTGGTAGCTTGTTCATCCTCAGAAACCAGGTGATATCACGCTAGGGAAAGGGACTTATTAATGTATGTTTATTTGTGTTGGCAACATGATAAGCATTCAATTTTCTGTCCATGGTATATGTAGAATTTCTATGTAACCATAGTAGTTATTGATAATATGGTATTTTTTTGATTTGAGGTCATGATTGTCATAACAATTGATTTGATAGAACCTAGGTTATGGTAACTAGCAGATACCTGGCATTATACTGTATGGTTGGTCTTGGGACCCATAGCATTTAACTATTTATTAAAATGACCCATTGTCTTTGTTTTGTTATCAATGTCTGGTTGTTCAGACTTTTTAATTGTTTTTAACCACAAAGTGTCTGTTTGTTGTGTCCATTAATAAAATTGATACTTTTTTCATATCTTTGTGGTGATCCCTATTTGTGTGCATATACTTTTCCCTTTTCAGGTGTAGTAATAGGGACACATACGGCAGCAGCGGCTCAGCATTGGGGTATCAGGTGCGGTAATATGGACACTTACGGCAGCAGCGGCTCAATATTGGGGTATCAGGTGTAGTAATAGGGACACATATGGCAGAGGCTCAGTATTGGAGTGTCAGGTGTAGTAATAGGGACACATACGGCAGCAGCGGCTCAGTATTGGGGTATCAGGTGCAGTACTAGGGACACATACGGCAGCAGCAGCTCAGTATTGCGGTATCAGCAGGATAAGCAGTTTGTGCTGGTTGAGAATAGTCCAATTGGTGACAGTGCTGAAAATGTGAGAAGTGAAACGTGTCTTGTATTCTCTGTAGTCGAGTCCTGGCTGGAGAAGTCATGTCGGTCTGGGCTAGATGGAAAAGACGTGAAAAATGAATGACTCCATCAGAAAAAACGTCAGCGGTAAGTCACTATCTGTAACTCTGCTGTAATCTATTATATGTTCTGTAGGACTGGCATTATTTACCACTGACCATATAGCGGTAATATCAATATTGGTCTTTTTATATATAGATTATTTTTGGCAGCGGCGCGGTTATCTGTTGAGGTTCTCTGGTTAGGGGCCCACTCAGAAGTTTCGCCCCCCCCCCTGAACCAAAACCCTAGCTACGCCTCTGTGTAGTGCACATTTTTATGGTTCAGCAGTAATAAAAAAAAAAATGTCCTCACTAAGTCAGGTTTTTAACACTGAAAAATTTACAATACAAGCATTTACAATACAATCGGAAATAACAGAGCGTCACCAATTTTCTTATCCAGTATTGCCTTATTGATCAACAGGGTAGCAAGAATGAAGACACACTGGGAAGGAGATGCAACATTTTATGGATCATTTTCAATATCCATTTTTTAGTCACCATAGAAAATGTTACACATTACGAACATACTTATTGTTCCTCATGCAAACTTTACATTAATTTTAGTGTGATTAGAGATACAATTGGGAAGATTTCATATCATTAGTTGGATCCTTTGTTTAATTCCAAATATGCTAGGAATAATTTCAGAAAAAATAAAATCCATACACGTTGTGCTCATTTTCTTATCAAGGAGATGTATGAGCATTTTGACAGATGGCTTTCAAAAGACAAAATTTGTATAGTACAAGAATGTTTCAGAGAAGGAAATGACAGTTAAAGCCAAGATATGACAGGACATTACCATGCAGATAAATAAAACGCTCTCAATATGTCTCTGTAGACTTTGATTGAAGCTGTAAAGCTTAGACACAAACTTCTGATGCAGAATATTAACGACAGGGAAATAGGACAAAAACCATAAAGAGAATGTACACAGGCTGACAAATTACAGTCTGTTTTATCAAAATGGTTGAGACTTAAGTAGAGTTGAGCGATACCAGCCGATACTTGAAAATATCGGATCGGAATGGATCGGCCGATCTTAAAAAAAAGTATCGGTATCGCCGATTCCGATACCGGGAACCAATGCAAGTCAATGGGGCCAAAATATCGGAATTAAAAAAAAACCTTTCTTTCCTTGTAGGTTAATTCTACATGAAGAAAAACAACTAAGAATAATGTAGAATGTATTGTGGGAGGTGGAGGAGACATTAAAGCCATAGAGGTTTAGCCCAATCAAATGGAATAGCAGGAATTAAACTTTTTTTTTAAAGATGTTAGGAGTTACAAAGATATTGACTATGTTAGCCTCATTTATATTTTGCCAGACATGTATGTCTTCTTCTTCTTTCTTCTTCTTTCTTATTCTTCTTCCTTTTTTTTACCTTCTTCTTCTTCTTATTCCTTTTTTTACATTCTTCTTCTTCTTCTTCCTCCTTTTTTTACATTCTTCTACTTCCTTTTTTTACATTCTTCTTCTTCCTTTTTTTACATTCTTCTTCTTATTCCTTTTTTTACATTCTTCTTCTTCTTCCTTTTTTAAATTCTTCTACTTCCTTTTTTTACATTCTTCTTCTTCTTCTTCTTCCTTTTCTTACATTCTTCATATTCTTCTTATTCAACAATTATTATTCTACATATTCAACTTCTTCATCTTCTTCCTATTCTTCTTCATCATATTCTTGTTTGTGTCAGGCATTCCTGTAGTTGTTATCTGGAAAAGTTAGAAGTTTACACCTTCTGTTCTGCCTGTCACAAAAGATTTACAACAGGATTTGTCCGCGTTCAGTTTGGCCTGCAGCAGCAGGCCTTTTCCAGGGGCACCACGAGGAGGAACGGACTCACCCCCATACACTGCTTAGTCTTCTTCTGCTTATAAATAAGATAATATCATTTGCTCAGAGTATTAGTCTTATGCTTAATGTTCTTCTGCTTTGTTTTTTTTATGCTTCTTGGTCTTCTCTCTCTTGTTGTTCTGCATCTTGGTGGTTGTCTTCCTGTTCTTTGTCCTCTTGAGCCAGCTGACGGTACTGGCACCGGGAGGGGCAGCAGAAGGAACAAGAGCCAATGGCACTACCGAGGACCAGCTGACGGTGCTGGAACCCGGTTACTAAGCAGGAGGTACCTGTGCTACAAAGCACTACCAAGGACCAGCAGACGTTGCCGGAACTCGGATACCGAGATGGAGGCACCTAGGCCAAAGGCTCTGACGAGAACCAGCTGACGGTGCTGGAACCCGGAGGGGTAGCATAAGCTGCAAGAGCAAATGGAAATAGCGAGGACCAGCTGACAGTGCTGGCACCCGGAGGGGCAGCAGAAGGAATAAGAGCCAATGGCACAACCAAGGACCAGCTGACGGTGCTGGAACCCGGTTACTAAGCAGGAGGTACCTGTGCTACAAAGCACTACCAAGGACCAGCAGACGTTGCCGGACCTCGGATACCGAGATGGAGGCACCTAGGCCAAAGGCTCTGACGAGAACCAGCTGACGGTGCTGGAACCCGGAGGGGTAGCATAAGCTGCAAGAGCAAAAGGAAATAGCGAGGACCAGCTGACAGTGCTGGCACCCGGAGGGGCAGCAGAAGGAATAAGAGCCAATGGCACAACCAAGGACCAGCTGACGGTGCTGGAACCCGGTTACTAAGCAGGAGGTACCTGTGCTACAAAGCACTACCAAGGACCAGCAGACGTTGCCGGAACTCGGATACCGAGATGGAGGCACCTAGGCCAAAGGCTCTGCCGAGAACCAGCTGACGGTGCAGGAACCCGGAGGGGTAGCATAAGCTGCAAGAGCAAATGGAAATAGCGAGGACCAGCTGACAGTGCTGGCACCCGGAGGGGCAGCAGAAGGAATAAGAGCCAATGGCACAACCGAGGACCAGCTGACGGTGCTGGAACCCGGTTACTAAGCAGGAGGTACCTGTGCTACAAAGCACTACCAAGGACCAGCAGACGTTACCGGAACTCGGATACCGAGATGGAGGCACCTAGGCCAAAGGCTCTGACGAGAACCAGCTGACGGTGCTGGAACACGGAGGGGTATCAGAAGTTACCCCTGAAAAGCAAAGTTGGCATGCCGCAAGCTGGCCGCAGTTACCGAATCACACAGTCCTACAGGGGGTGCTTGTCCTACTGGCACTATGGAACAAGCCTTTCTTACCAGAACCCGCAGTCCACATAGGAAGCACCTAAACTGCTGGCACCCTAGCCTCGGCTAACCCAACCGCAACACGACATGGCAACTTGGGGTGGCAAACTGACATTGACACTTCCCGGAAACAGCAGGCAGGGCTGGAACCAAGCTGGGCAGGAGGGAGTACCCGTGCCAAAGTCAGTTATGAGCAGCAACTGGCGATGTTGGAGCCCAGGACAAGCACTTAGCAGGCTGAGGCCTGATGTGCTGTCAATTGGGAGGCAGCAGGACAGATTGCCATCAAAACAGCAGGGGAACAGCTGACGTTACTGAACCCCACAAACACAGGAGCTAGTGTTTTACTCTGTGAAGACGGCACTTCCGAGCAACAACTGGCTGTGTTGAAGCCCAGGGACAAGCACGGAGCAGGCTGAGGCTGCATTGAAGAAATTTTAAGATCGGTTGTAGACTACTAATTTGAACCAAGCTCCACTTAGGCCTGTGGCTTCACTGATTTTCGTATTTCCCCTGTCCTCCAACCCCGCCAGTTACAGCTCCGAAGTGGCGTCTGCACAATCCACACTTGTTCCTGTGTTACAGGTGTTCAGTCCGGTCAGTTAATCCCCTGATGTGTGTCCGGCAATGTCGCCTGCTCTGTCCACATTCCCATTATGCAGGACACACATCAGGGGATTAACTGACCGGACTGAACACCTGTAACACAGGAACAAGTGTGGATTGTGCAGACGCCACTTCGGAGCTGTAACTGGCGGGGTTGGAGGACAGGGGAAATACGAGAGACAGTGGAGCCACAGGCCTAATTGGAGCACGGTTAAAAATCAGTAGTGGTATGACTGTGTAGGCAGCAGGAGACTTTGCCATCTACACAGCAGGGGATCAGCTGACGTTACTGAACCCCACTGAGACACGGGAGCAAGTGTCTCTTTCCGTGTGGACGGCACTTCCGAACTACAACTGGCTGTGTTGAAGCCCAGGAAATAGGAGGGTGTAGGCAGAGGCCTACTGTATTTTGAATGAGGTGACAGCAGGAGAGACTGCCATCCACAAAGCAGGGGATCAGCTGAAGTTACTGAACCCCACTGAGACACGGGAGCAAGTGTCTCTTTCCGTGTGGACGGCACTTCCGAACTACAACTGGCTGTGTTGAAGCCCAGGAAATAGGAGGGTGTAGGCAGAGGCCTACTGTATTTTGAATGAGGTGACAGCAGGAGAGACTGCCATCCACAAAGCAGGGGATCAGCTGACGTTACTGAACCCCACTGAGACACGGGAGCAAGTGTCTCTTTCCGTGTGGACGGCACTTCCGAACTACAACTGGCTGTGTTGAAGCCCAGGAAATAGGAGGGTGTAGGCAGAGGCCTACTGTATTTTGAATGAGGTGACAGCAGGAGAGACTGCCATCCACACAGCAGGGGATCAGCTGACGTTACTGAACCCCACTGAGACACGGGAGCAAGTGTCTCTTTCCGTGTGGACGGCACTTCCGAACTACAACTGGCTGTGTTGAAGCCCAGGAAATAGGAGGGTGTAGGCAGAGGCCTACTGTATTTTGAAAGAGGTGACAGCAGGAGAGACTGCCATCCACACAGCAGGGGATCAGCTGACGTTACTGAACCCCACTGAGACACGGGAGCAAGTGTCTCTTTCCGTGTGGACGGCACTTCCGAACTACAACTGGCTGTGTTGAAGCCCAGGAAATAGGAGGGTGTAGGCAGAGGCCTACTGTATTTTGAATGAGGTGACAGCAGGAGAGACTGCCATCCACACAGCAGGGGATCAGCTGACGTTACTGAACCCCACTGAGACACGGGAGCAAGTGTCTCTTTCCGTGTGGACGGCACTTCCGAACTACAACTGGCTGTGTTGAAGCCCAGGAAATAGGAGGGTGTAGGCAGAGGCCTACTGTATTTTGAAAGAGGTGACAGCAGGAGAGACTGCCATCCACAAAGCAGGGGATCAGCTGACGTTACTGAACCCCACTGAGACACGGGAGCAAGTGTCTCTTTCCGTGTGGACGGCACTTCCGAACTACAACTGTCTGTGTTGAAGCCCAGGAAATAGGAGGGTGTAGGCAGAGGCCTACTGTATTTTGAATGAGGTGACAGCAGGAGAGACTGCCATCCACACAGCAGGGGATCAGCTGACGTTACTGAACCCCACTGAGACACGGGAGCAAGTGTCTCTTTCCGTGTGGACGGCACTTCCGAACTACAACTGGCTGTGTTGAAGCCCAGGAAATAGGAGGGTGTAGGCAGAGGCCTACTGTATTTTGAATGAGGTGACAGCAGGAGAGACTGCCATCCACACAGCAGGGGATCAGCTGACGTTACTGAACCCCACTGAGACACGGGAGCAAGTGTCTCTTTCCGTGTGGACGGCACTTCCGAACTACAACTGGCTGTGTTGAAGCCCAGGAAATAGGAGGGTGTAGGCAGAGGCCTACTGTATTTTGAAAGAGGTGACAGCAGGAGAGACTGCCATCCACAAAGCAGGGGATCAGCTGACGTTACTGAACCCCACTGAGACACGGGAGCAAGTGTCTCTTTCCGTGTGGACGGCACTTCCGAACTACAACTGTCTGTGTTGAAGCCCAGGAAATAGGAGGGTGTAGGCAGAGGCCTACTGTATTTTGAATGAGGTGACAGCAGGAGAGACTGCCATCCACACAGCAGGGGATCAGCTGACGTTACTGAACCCCACTGAGACACGGGAGCAAGTGTCTCTTTCCGTGTGGACGGCACTTCCGAACTACAACTGGCTGTGTTGAAGCCCAGGAAATAGGAGGGTGTAGGCAGAGTCCTACTGTATTTTGAATGAGGTGACAGCAGGAGAGACTGCCATCCACACAGCAGGGGATCAGCTGACGTTACTGAACCCCACTGAGACACGGGAGCAAGTGTCTCTTTCCGTGTGGACGGCACTTCCGAACTACAACTGGCTGTGTTGAAGCCCAGGAAATAGGAGGGTGTAGGCAGAGGCCTACTGTATTTTGAATGAGGTGACAGCAGGAGAGACTGCCATCCACACAGCAGGGGATCAGCTGACGTTACTGAACCCCACTGAGACACGGGAGCAAGTATCTCTTTCCGTGTGGACGGCACTTCCGAGCTACAACTGGCTGTGTTGAAGCCCAGGAAATAGGAGGGTGTAGGCAGAGGCCTACTGTATTTTGAATGAGGTGACAGCAGGAGAGACTGCCATCCACAAAGCAGGGGATCAGCTGACGTTACTGAACCCCACTGAGACACGGGAGCAAGTGTCTCTTTCCGTGTGGACGGCACTTCCGAGCTACAACTGGCTGTGTTGAAGCCCAGGAAATAGGAGGGTGTAGGCAGAGGCCTACTGTCTTTGTAATGCGGAGACAGCAGGAGAGACTGCCATCTCCACAGCAGGGGAACAGCTGGCAGTGCTGAACCCCACTAACACTTGAACGAATGTGTTTGGCTCTGTGGAGACGACACTTCTGAACACCAACTGACGCTGTTGGAGCCCAGGATTAGGCGAGGAGCAGGCTGGGGCCTACTGGATTTTGGCAGGTGAATGCAGCAGGAGACTTGCCATCTCCACAGCAGGGGAACAGCTGACAGTGCTGAACCCCACTAACACTTGAACGAATGTGTTTGGCTCTGTGGAGACGACACTTCTGAACACCAACTGACGCTGTTGGAGCCCAGGATTAGGCGAGGAGCAGGCTGGGGCCTACTGGATTTTGGCAGGTGAAGGCAGCAGGAGACTTGCCATCTCCACAGCAGGGGAACAGCTGACAGTGCTGAACCCCACTAACACTTGAACGAATGTGTTTGGCTCTGTGGAGACGACACTTCTGAACACCAACTGACGCTGTTGGAGCCCAGGATTAGGCGAGGAGCAGGCTGGGGCCTACTGGATTTTGGCAGGTGAAGGCAGCAGGAGACTTGCCATCTCCACAGCAGGGGAACAGCTGACAGTGCTGAACCCCACTAACACTTGAACGAATGTGTTTGGCTCTGTGGAGACGACACTTCTGAACACCAACTGACGCTGTTGGAGCCCAGGATTAGGCGAGGAGCAGGCTGGGGCCTACTGGATTTTGGCAGGTGAAGGCAGCAGGAGACTTACCATCTCCACAGCAGGGGAACAGCTGACAGTGCTGAACCCCACTAACACTTGAACGAATGTGTTTGGCTCTGTGGAGACGACACTTCTGAACACCAACTGACGCTGTTGGAGCCCAGGATTAGGCGAGGAGCAGGCTGGGGCCTACTGGATTTTGGCAGGTGAATGCAGCAGGAGACTTGCCATCTCCACAGCAGGGGATCAGCTGACAGTGCTGAACCCCACTAACACTTGAACGAATGTGTTTGGCTCTGTGGAGACGACACTTCTGAACACCAACTGACGCTGTTGGAGCCCAGGATTAGGCGAGGAGCAGGCTGGGGCCTACTGGATTTTGGCAGGTGAATGCAGCAGGAGACTTGCCATCTCCACAGCAGGGGAACAGCTGACAGTGCTGAACCCCACTAACACTTGAACGAATGTGTTTGGCTCTGTGGAGACGACACTTCTGAACACCAACTGACGCTGTTGGAGCCCAGGATTAGGCGAGGAGCAGTCTGGGGCCTACTGGATTTTGGCAGGTGAAGGCAGCAGGAGACTTGCCATCTCCACAGCAGGGGAACAGCTGACAGTGCTGAACCCCACTAACACTTGAACGAATGTGTTTGGCTCTGTGGAGACGACACTTCTGAACACCAACTGACGCTGTTGGAGCCCAGGATTAGGCGAGGAGCAGGCTGGGGCCTACTGGATTTTGGCAGGTGAATGCAGCAGGAGACTTGCCATCTCCACAGCAGGGGAACAGCTGACAGTGCTGAACCCCACTAACACTTGAACGAATGTGTTTGGCTCTGTGGAGACGACACTTCTGAACACCAACTGACGCTGTTGGAGCCCAGGATTAGGCGAGGAGCAGGCTGGGGCCTACTGGATTTTGGCAGGTGAATGCAGCAGGAGACTTGCCATCTCCACAGCAGGGGAACAGCTGACAGTGCTGAACCCCACTAACACTTGAACGAATGTGTTTGGCTCTGTGGAGACGACACTTCTGAACACCAACTGACGCTGTTGGAGCCCAGGATTAGGCGAGGAGCAGGCTGGGGCCTACTGGATTTTGGCAGGTGAAGGCAGCAGGAGACTTGCCATCTCCACAGCAGGGGAACAGCTGACAGTGCTGAACCCCACTAACACTTGAACGAATGTGTTTGGCTCTGTGGAGACGACACTTCTGAACACCAACTGACGCTGTTGGAGCCCAGGATTAGGCGAGGAGCAGGCTGGGGCCTACTGGATTTTGGCAGGTGAAGGCAGCAGGAGACTTGCCATCTCCACAGCAGGGGAACAGCTGGCAGTACTGAACCCCACTAACACTTGAACGAATGTGTTTGGCTCTGTGGAGACGACACTTCTGAACACCAACTGACGCTGTTGGAGCCCAGGATTACGCATGCCGCATGCAGAGGCCAATGGGCATCGGTTTTTATGGAGGTTGTGGACTACTACTGATTCTAACCATGCTCCACTTAGGCCTCTGGTTCCACTGTCTCTACTATTTACCCTGGCCTCCAACCCCGCCAGCTACATCTCTGAAGTGGCGTCAGCACAATCTACACTTGTTCCTGTGTTACTGGTGCTCAGTCCCATCAGTTGATCCCCTGATGTTTGTCCGGCAAGTTCGCCAGCTCTGTCCTCATTCCCACTACTGGTTATGGGAATGTGGACAGAGCAGGAGACCTTGCCGGACACACATCAGGGGATAAACTGATGGGACTGAGCCACAGGAACACAGGAACAAGTGTAGATTGTGCTGACGCCACTTCAGAGATGTAGATGGCGGGGTTGGAGGTCAGGGGAAATAGTAGAGACAGTGGAGCCAGAGACCTAAGTTGGGCACAGTTAAAAATCAGTAGTGGTTTGAATGTTGATGGAGCTGGTGACTCTGCCGTCCACACAGCAGGGGATCAGCTGGCATTACTGAACCCCAGTAACACAGGAGCTAGTGTGTTTCTCTGTGCAGACGACACATCTGAGCGACAACTGGCTGTGTTGAAGCACAGGGATTATAGTTCAGGTGGTAGAAAAATGAACACACCAGCAGACCTGGATACAGTTGCCAACCACTAATTTAGTCTGTAAGAGGAATGGCAAAGTCTTTGGAGATCCAGGCCTTGTTCATTTTCAGAAAAGTCAGCCGGTCAACATTATCGGAAGATAGTCGCGTGCGACGGTCTGTTAGTACACCACCTGCGGCACTAAAGACACGTTCCGATAATACACTGGCAGCAGGGCAAGCCAGCACCTCCAATGCATACTGGCTAAGCTCTGGCCATGTATCCAGCTTAGAGACCCAAAACTTGAAGGGGGAAGAGCCATCTGGGAGTACAGCGACAGGGCAAGACATGTAGTCTGACACCATCTGACGGAAGCGTTGCCTCCTGCTGACTCGAGGCATCGCTGATGGTGTAGACAATTGTGGTGGACACACAAAACTTTGCCACATTTGGGCCATAGTGGTCTTGCCTTGTGCTGCGGCACTGCCTCTGCTCCCTCTTTGTGCAGAGTTTCCTCCACTGCCTCGACGCACAGAGCTGCTTTGTAAAGCACTAGCAACAATGCTGTCGGGTGGAATGGAAAACATTATGGACTGCACCAGTGACTCTTCGTACTCCCGCATTTTACGCTCCCGGTTCAACGTTGGTATGAGCCTTTGTACGCTGTCCCGGTAGCGAGGATCTAGGAGGGTGTACACCCAATAATCAGCCGAGACGAGAATGTGGGCGATGCGGCGGTCGTTTCTCAGGCACTGCAGCATGAAATCAACCATGTGCTGCAGACTCCCAACTGCCAAAGAACCGCTGTCCCCTGTTTGAGGCGTGACCTCGACCTGCTCTGCATCACCCCACCCTCGCTGTACATACTGAGTAGAGGTTTGTGTACCTCCCTCCTCTGGAGAGATGTCTTCCTCCTCCATCGACTCCTCCTCATCCTCCTCACAAAGTGTCCCCTGCCTAGGCCTTTGTGAGGAAACACGTAGCGCAGACTGTCCAGAAGCAGATGGCATTTGGGACTCCTCATCCTCCACCTCTTCTGAAACCTCATCCCTTAGTGCTTGCAGTGTTTGTTGAAGCAGGCAGATAAGGGGGACAGTCATGCTGACTAGTGCATCATCTGCACTCGCCATCCGCGTGGATTCATCGAAGGCACGCAAAACGAGGCAGATGTCCTTCATAGAGGCCCACTCAATGGTGCTGAAGTGTGAACGGCGCACAGTGCGACTTGTTTGCGCCTGATGCAGCTGGTACTCCATGACTGCTGCCTGCTGCTCACACAACCGCTCCAACATATGTAACGTTGAATTCCACCGGGTGGGTAGGTCACATATGATGCGATGTTCCGGAAGGCCAAATCGTCGCTGCAGAGCAGCGAGGCGCGATCTTGCCGTGCTGGAACGTCGCAAGTGAGCGCACTCTATGCGGACCTTGTGTAACAGTGCATCAAGATCCGGATAGTCCCTCAGAAAGCTCTGCACGACCAAGTTAAGAACATGTGCCAGACATGGGATGTGTGTGAGGTTGCCTAGGCCAAGAGCTGCCACCAGATTTCGGCCATTGTCACACACTACCAAGCCCGGCTGGAGATTCGCTGGCCCAAACCACACATCGCTCTCCAGCTTGATAGCATTCCAGAGCTCCTGCGCTGTGTGGCTTCGATTCCCCAAAGAAATTAATTTGAGTACAGCCTGTTGACGTTTGGCCACGGCTGTGCTCATATCGGTCGTAACAGGCTCCTGCTCTGCTGTTTCTGAGGAACTTGAGTAGGAGGAGGAGTCTATGTGTACAGACTGGAGTCCTGCAATCCGTGGCGTTGGAAGAACACGTACAGCGCCACTCTCCAGATCCATACCCGGCTCCACAACATTGACCCAGTGGGCAGTGAGGGAAAGGTATCGTCCCTGTCCATGGTTACTGGTCCACGCATCGGTGGTCAGGTGGACCTTGCTACTAACGGCGTTTAGTAGCGCATGTTTTATTTTGCCCTCAACATGTTTCTGCAGGGCAGGGACGGCTCGCCTGCTGAAATAAAAGCGGCTGGGCACGTTGTATTGGGGGACTGCCAATGCCATTAAGTCCCGGAAGGTGTCAGTGTCCACCAGCCTGAATGACAGCATTTCAACTGCCAGAAGTTTGGCAATGCCAGCATTCAGAGACTGTGCTCGGGGATGGTTTGCCGAGTAAGGGCGCCTTTTATCCCATGCCTGTGCTACCGATGGCTGTGATGGATGGGAACGTGCTGTTATGGGTGGAATCTGACAGGGTCTCCGGACAACAGTGGCAGAGGTTCTTCCTTGGCGATCCTGTGAGGAAGCCGAACCAGCAGTGTGTGAGCTGGAGGAAGAGGGCCCAACACGAACTGAAGAGGTGGTAGGTGGTGCTGTACGTTGGCCTACGTCTTCAGGGTGTCTCTGCAACTCCAACTCGTGCTTGGTGCGCACATGTTTCCACATATTTGTGGTATTGAGGTTGCTGACATTTCTCCCTCTTTTGACTCTCTGATGACACAGCTTGCATTTGACAAAGCAAATGTCATCTGCAACTGTGTCAAAAAAGGACCACGCACTGCAACTCTTGTGAGCGCCCGGTTTGCCTTTGGAAGGAGGAATGCTCCTAACGGGTGCCGAAGTGGAGGGTACAGGCAACCAAGTCTTCCCCCTCCCTCTGCCTCCTGTTTTGGCCGGTAGGGGAATCTCTTCCTCAGAGCTGCTACCACCACCTTCCTGTTGCTCACGCCATGATGGGTCAAGGACCTCATCATCTTCCCTCCCCTCTTCAAACAGCTGCTTCTCCGGGGTTGTCTCGCCAGCACCGTACGCACCAGAAAGTGGCAACTGAGTCTCGTCATCATCTGATGCGTACTGAGGTGTGCTGACCATAGGCACTGGCCCACTCGCCTCTTCAGATTCAGAGGGACAAAGAAGTTGCGCATCACTGCATACTCCCTCTTCTTCACATTCAGGAATGCTGCTTGGCTGGCCCCCTCTTTCCAAGCCAACAGATTCCGAGAACAGAAGTAGAGACTGTGATGGCTCCTGTCCATGTCTCTCTGACTGCCTGGGCACTTTGGCAGGTGGTGAAGAGACAGATGGTTGCTCTTCGGTGCTCTGACCCTGAGAGGATGCGGAAGTAATTGAAGTCGATGCGTTAGCTGCCATCCATCCGACAACGGCTTCAATTTGTTCCTCCCGCAGCAGTGGGGTACGTTGAGGTCCTACAAAGCTGCGCATAAAGGACTGTTGCCTGCTAAAACTGGGGGATGCTGATCCACTGGTGCCCGCAGCAGGCCCAGAATCCCCACGTCCTCTACCTGTAGAATCCCCACGTCCTCTCCCTGCAGAATCCCCACGTCCTCTCCCTGCTGAAACTCCACGCCCACGCCCACGCCCCCGCGCCTTACTCCCTGCCTTCTTCATCTTGCAAGACTGCTTAAGATAGGCAAAAAAGTACAAAGGGGGGCCTTAGTGTGCTTATTCCTGAACAGCTGGTTACAGGTACAAGAAACACTAATTTTATGAAGTGTGTGTGTGTGGACTAGACTTTAATAGGAGCTGATGTGGCCTACACAAGTTCAAAATGTAGTGTTTGGTGAACTTTTTATGTGGTTTCTTTGTTTGAAACAAACTCAAAGTATGAGAACAAAGAATTGAAACTGATAGTATCACCAACTTTTTGGAGCTATTACAATGCAGGCAGGTAACCTACAATGCAAAAGATGAGGCTCCCAAAAAATTGGGTAATACTAATCTGGCTGCGCCGGCAGGGCACAAGCCAGAAAAAAAGGCTCCTCTATCTACTCCTATATAGTGTTTGCAACCAACCAATGTTGATGGATACGGATGGATGCACACTAATAGGAGAAGAAAAAATGAGCTGCACTCAAAGACAAATATGTGTGAGGCAGTGACGCACGTTGAGCGTCCTACAACCAGACGTAGCTGCAGGACACTCTACTCAGCGTGAGCTGCACTCACACACAGTCAGAGACCTCTCAGACAGCCGTCAACAGTGCAGCTAAGTGGGCACTGGCACTGACAGGCTGCAGAAAGGCTCCGCTGTGTACTCCTATATAGTGTTTGCAACCACCGTAGATGTAGACGGATGGATGCACACTAATAGAAGAAAAAATGAGCTGCACTCAAATAAAAATATGTGTGAGGCAGTGACGCACGCTGAGCGTCCTACAGCCAGACGTAGCTGCAGGACACACTACTCAGCGTGAGCTGCACTCACACACAGTCAGAGACCTCTCAGACAGCCGTGAACAGTGCAGCAAAGTGGACACTAGCACTGAAAGGCTGCAGAAAGGCTCCGCTGTCTACTACTAGTGTTTGCAACCAACGTATATGGATACGGATGGAAGCACACTAGATTGAAATTATTTAAAAAATGCAGCTCAAAAAATAAAAGATGTATGAGGCAGCAGTGATCACACTGGGTGGCCTACAGCCTGACGTGGCTGCAGGACCCACTCCACAGCGTGAGCTGCACTCACACAGCCCTTGCAGACAGCTGTGAACACTGCTGCTAGGGCAAAGAACGCTACAGTGGTGGTTTATGTAGCCTGGGTAAAGCACTAGATGTTTGGTGGAATCGCTATTTCTAACTGTCCCTCACAGTCTTCTACAGCAGCCTGTCCCTAACTGAATTCACAGCAGAGTGACCAGAAATGGCGGCTGCGGTGGCTTTTATAGTGCATCATGACATCATTTCGGCAGCCAATCACAGCCATGCCAATAGTTAACATGCCTACATGCCTAACAGGATGTGCCCACACTTCGGAGGATTCCCATTGGCTTAATCAAAGCAAGCAGGCTCATAGCATGATGGGAACTTCCTATTCCGATTCCGATCCCGGAATCCGATATGAAAAAAGTATCGGAATTAAGTATCGGAATTCCGATACCGCTAATATCGGCCGATACCCGATACTTGCGGTATCGGAATGCTCAACACTAGACTTAAGGTTACAAAATTGAAAATCAAAGGCAAAAAAAAGAGTAGAAATCATAAAAAAACACACACTATGGATAATGTATAAAAAATAAAGTAGTAGGGAATTTAAGTTGTAAATTTAGGTCGACATGTTTTGCCTATTGTTTGAAAATAGTTGAAATTTGACAAAAATGTAGATAAATTAGCAATTTTTGAATTCTTAACACTTGAAAAGTTAAAACAAGAAAGTCATACCACACAAACTAATTATTAAACAACTTTGCCAATTGTCTACTTGATGTCAGCATCATTTTCAAAAGTCCTTTGATTTTGTTAGGCTGGTTTCACATTAGCGTTTTTTAGCGCAATGCATCGTGCGCATCCATGCGCCTGCGCCATGCACCCCTATGTTTAACATGGCGGTTGCATGGTCTAGCGTTTGCACGCGTTCGTATGCGTTTTCATGCGGATGCGGTATTTTGTAGTGTGCGCCTAGGCGCGCCAGACGCAACCTGTTGCATTTTTGGGTCCGTCCAACAGCGTCAAAAAAATGCATGCGCACACTTGTGCATGGAATGCGCCAAAATAACACATTAAAGTCTATGGGAACGCAGGCGTGCACATGGACATGCACACGCCTGCGTTTGAAATCGCATGCATTTTAAGAGTTACATGGCTAGAAACTGGTTAAACCGCATGTGCTTAAAAAAGTAAATGCATGCAAAATGCATGATGCGTTTTTTGCATGCGTTTATATTGCGCATGAAGGGCAGCGCTAAAAAGCGCTAACGTGAAAGTAGCCTTAGAATGATTTAAGGGTTCAAATTTAAAAGTAATTTTTCTTTCATTTCTTTAATGAAATTTACAAAGTCGAATTTTCATGGACCTATTATGGATAGGGAACAGCAAACCTGAACTGGAGAGTTCAGGGTCTGTACCAGATGCCTAGTGTTCGTTACCGAACCACGAACAAGAACTTTTTACTGTACGTCAGTTTTCCTGTTCGGGCTCACCAGTCTAATAAAACTTGTTGAAAGGCTGCAGCACTTCCAATCAACATGCTTTAAGACTGTGGGCACTTCCAGAGCAATCACAGCCATGCCAAGTATTCTCTCATTAGTGTAGGGATAGGACACAGCTGAAGTGAGGGACAGAGTCTGACTGCACACTCTGCAAAAAAATAGCTGTGCTTACTCTGCAACTCATATGTGTGCTAGAACTGTGATAAAAGCCGCTGTGTGTGCTCTGCACCCATATCTGTTGGAAATTCTTCAGTGAGAGTAATATGCTAAAAGATGCTGTGTGTGCTCTGCACCCTACCGCCTATGGGAGCACTGTCCTTTAAGTCGCTTTGTGTACTCTTCAAACCCATCTGTGAGAGTATTGTACTAAAAACAGCTGTATGTACACTGCATTCCCCTCCGCCTTTGAGAGTACTTTCGTTTAAGCCACTGTGTGTACTCTGGAAACCTGTCTGGGACAGGTTGTCTGTGAGAGTGTGGGATCAGCCATCTTGTTGCCATTTGTAGGCTGATTTTTTTCTGTACCGCTGTGTAATTTCTAGTATTGTTGCAAATAAATAACTGTCATCAGCCATCTTGTTGCCATTTATATGTCAAAGAAATCATTTTTCAGGACCGTTATGTGTTTTTTTAGTAGTTTGGGTAAAGATAATTGTCATCAGCCATCTTATTGCCGTTAATAGGCCAAATAAATATTTTTTCAGGACTGCTGTGTGTTTTCTTGTACTATGGCAAATAAGTAATTTGCATCAGCCATCTTGTTGCCATTTCTAGGCCCAAAAAATAATTTTTCAAGACCACTGTGTGTTTTATAGTAGCTTAGCAAAGAAATATATCGCATTAACCATCTTGTTGTCATATGTAGGCCAGATAAATAATTTTTCAATACTGCTGTGTCTTTTCTAGTAGTGTGGCAAATAAATAATTTGCATCAGCCATTTCCTTGCCATTTGTGGGCCAAATAAATATTTTTCATTACCGGTGTGTGCTTTCCAGCAGTGTTGCAATTAAATAACTGACATCAGCCATCTTGTTGCCATTTATAGGCCAAAGAAATAATTTTTCAGGACCAGTGAATGTTTTCTAGTAGTGTGGCAGAAAAATAACTAGCATCAGCCGTCTTGTTGCCATTCCTAGGCTAAACAAATAATTTTACTGTACCGTTGTGTTTATATGAGTAGTCTGTGTAAAAAATAAATGTACTGTGCAGCATTTTTTTGCTAGTAATGTGTATAAAAAATGTGTACCTTTTTTGTGATAAGTGTGAGTTAAAAATAAGTGTACTCTGCAGCCGTTTTTTGCCAGTAGTCTGTGCAAAAAAAATTCTACTCTGTCTACCTCTGTGTCTATATGAGAAATATTTCTAAAATGTTAGTCTACCCTGCAGCCATCTTTTGGTGAGTAGTGTGTCTAAAAAAAATTCTACTCTACCGCTGTATCTGTACGATTTATAGCTGTGCCTAAAAAAACTACTGTGCCTTTAAGCCTCTGCAACCCTGCCTCTGGGCATACTGTGCCAAAAAGCCTGTCTGTGTAATGTGCCAAAAAGCCTCTCTGTGTACTCTGCAGCTGTGATGGAGCGCCCGCCAGGGCAAGTGGGGTACTCGGTACAGGGCCGCTTCTTAAAGGCGCAGTGTCACAGTGGCGGTGACCTGGTCTGTGGTCCTGGGTGTCCAATGAAAGGGGAGTATTTACAGGGGAATGAGAAATAAAGAGTTTTTGTATGAAGTGTTCGTGACACCACCTGTGGTATCTGATTATTAGTGACCAGCACTGCAGTGCAGATCCTCTGAGACTGATGGTATGATGCAGCAGTGTTGGAATAGCTCTCCACAGGCAGAGCTGTTGTCCCAGGGCAGTAGTGTTTGGTAGAGGATATAATGGCTGCTGATGTTAGATGCAGCAGTGCTGAAAGGGTGTAGAGGCAAGAATTCAATGGACACAGTGGAGTGCAGTTCCAAAGCTTTACTCACAGTTTTTGGTGCACACAGATGCCCGCTTCCATTCCGTGTTCTTCAGGTGAGGGGCTTAGTCAACTCCTAGATCAATGAAGTACATCTTTCTAGCACTCCCTTCAATCTGTGCCTTTCTGGCTGGCTCCACAGTTCTTCTTTCCACTTGCCTTCCCTTCAAGCACCTCACAGTCAGTGTCCCACGCCAGCTGCCATGGATCCTGTCGGACAACGTGACTCACTACCTTTCCTTGATCCCTTCTGGCTGCTTTTCCGGAGAAGATAGCTGTGATTGTTGGCTGTGAGGGGCCACAGCCAACAATCACAGCTATCTTCTCCGGAAAAGTTGCCACAGCTGTCGGCTTGCTAGCTGAGTCCTGATGTCCACTCCACTAGGCTAGGGGCCGAGACCCTTCTGCAACCTGGATTCTCTCCTACCTGACATCCGTCAGTGTGGAACGAGCCCCACAGGGAGCACTCTCCACCCGTGCCTCTGGGAGAACCCGTTTTCCCTCTCAGGGAACTTCCTTCCAAAGATCACTCCATCCAGCAGCTCCTCCTGACTAGGAGCTGCTCCAACTACATCCTCTCACTTCCTCCCCTTAGGGGGAACAGTTATGAATGGGTCACCGAGGAGAAAAAAAACAAAACAAGCTAAGCCACAGAAAACCAGAGAAGTTGGTAACTATGCAGATCCCTGATCTTACCACACAACTAGCAGTAGCCGTGGAGCGTGCCTACGATGTTCCTAGACACCTCGTCATGGCCGGAGGACTACATAAGCCTATAGCAAGAAAAGGGAAAACTAACTGCCCCAGAGCAGACCCCAAAGGAATAGCTAGCCCCCACACATGTATTGATGGTGAAACAAGATGAAGGCACAAACACAGGCAGGAAAATAGGCTGAGCAAATGATGGGGCCCAAACTAACTACACAGGAAAGGAAAGGCAAGTCACTGTCTGCAACCTGCAAAAAACCCTACAAAAATAATGTCCAACACTTCTGATAGCAAAATTAACCCTGAAGTCACTAGACTTCTCCCACTATATCAGCACTCTGGAATATTCTGAGACAGAGCAAAAAGAGACCGAACTAGTAAGTGACAAAAAGCCAATTGGCAAAATACTGATAAATAAGAGTGGAAATTCAGCTCAGCCCCCAGCCGGGGCTGGCAGACCACACAAAAAACTGAATAGACCAACAAAATCAAGTGTGAACATTAGCAGAAAAACTTAGCTTTAGATGACTGGAACAGAGCTGAAAACCAAGAGCTGACAAGCCAGAAGGAATCACCAGCAACTGAATAGGGTGTCGGCTGTCTTAAATCCAATCTGAGAATCCTGAGATGCAATCATCATCCTCATTCTCAGGTGGAAGATCTCCACCGATCAAACCAGCCGCACCACCTCCCATCACCACCAGAGGGAGTCCAGAAGGGGAACTCACAACTGGTGAGAATGAACTCACAACAGGGAACTGTACTAACTTCCAACAGTTCTCCCACTCTAACTCTAAGCTCCACCCACCTCCCAACACCCTTCATGAACCAAGCAGGGGTCATGAAGGGTGCCCTGCTGTTGTAAGTGTGTGTTGGGTGCAGATGTGTGAGTGTGGTCAGGTGTCTCCATCTTACCTGGGATAGTGGGATACTACACCTCTGGATGGGGCGCAGTACCTCTGTGGTGACTGAACCCTCAGGGGTGCCACACAGATACCAGGAAATTGTGGCATCAATTGACCCACAGTTGAAAATTTCAAATGACACAGCAGCAGTCAGCCATGGGCCATGCATGAGGTATCAGGCTCTGGTCCAGCATTTACAGCTTGGAATTGAAGTTTTAATGAAGACCCAGAGGTTAAGGGAGCGGTGTAAGCCTTCTTAGCTGGGAGACCTCACACATCATGCAACACCTCCATTTCTTTTTATTCCACCCACATGCAGATGGCACAAACACCAGTTTTATAGACTACTATTGATAGAATAATGTAAGAATAGTAACACAGGTATTTGAGTGATCAATTGACCCACAGTAGAACCTGTTATAATGGCACACAAGCAGTCAGCCATGGGCCATGCATGAGGTATCAGAGTCTGGGCCAGCATTTACAGCTTGGAATTGAAGTTCCAATTAAGATGAGGTGGATGAGGGACCGGTGTAAGCCTGCTGTGCTGGAAGCCCTGATACCTATTGCAACATCTTAAACGTGATTTTTTGATCAGCCACACTCAGGTGGCACAGATATCAGTTTGGTATACCACAAAACTTAAAATTTAAGAATAGTAAAACAGCTACTGTAGTTCACTGAAACTAATTGCAGGCCTGCCAGTCTGGGAACACTACTGCTACAGGCACACACATGAAAGAGACCCAACTTGGAGTGCAAACATTTCCCAAAATTATTGACACACACCACTAAAGTGTAATCAATTACACAGAGTTGAAATACTATAATTGCTCAGTTTTTTAAAACTTCAGATACTGTACGGTTTACTCCACTCCCTTTCTTTGGCAGCCGCACAGCGGTGTTATTCTTCTTCTTATTTATTGTTATAGCGCCATTTATGTGAAAAGGGTATACAGAATAAAAACAAGTACAGTAATCTTAAACAATACAAGTCACTGACTGCTGAGGAGGACAGAGGACCCTGCCCGTGAGGGATCACAGACTACAAAGGATGAGTGAAGATACAATTAGTGAGGGTAGAGCTGCTTGTGCTGCGGTATGGTGGAGCAATGGTTAGTGTAGGTTGTAGGCTTGTCGTAAGAGGTATTTCTTCAGGTTCTTTTTGAAGGTTCTATGATAGGCGAGAGTATGATATGTTGAGGGACAGAGTTCCAGAGTTGAAGGGATCTACATGAGAAATCTAGTACGCTATTTTGGGTAGAGGAGATGAAAGGGGAGTAGAGAAGGAAATCTTGTGACGATCGGAGGTTGCATGCAGGTAAATACCAGACAAGATCACAGTTGTATGGAGGAGACAGGTTTTGGATCACTTTGTATGCCAAACTTAGACAGGTGGATTAGTCGGGCAGCAGAGTTTAGGATAGATTGTTTGGGTGCGACAGTGTTACAAGGGAGGCCACAAGAGCAGTAGGTTGCAGTGGTTGAGGCGGGACATGATGAGGACATGCTCTAGTATTTTTGCAGATTCATGATTGAGGAATCTGCTGATTTGAGAGATATTTTTGAGTTGGACTCGGCAGGAAAGGAAAGGGCTTGGATCTTAGATTTGAAGGAAAGATCATAGTCAAGCCATTGATTTTGATGGATTGCATATAATCGGTCAAATGATGACTACTCAAATCGCTTTACTGTGGGAGGGTGCCAAACTTAATTTTTTCCCCTGGTGACAGAAAACTTAGATTTGCCTCTGCTGGTGACAACGTGGGCAATGACATGAGAAGAGGCCTTCATGGGGACTGTCCCGCTCATTCTACTAAGGATAAGGCGCTCCCAGAAGGATAGTTGCTTTTACAACTGCAAACGGGACCAACTCCAAAGTAAAGCACTTGTAGGTGCAATGTGTAGGTGGTCCAATACTTTTGCCCATGTAGTGTATAAAGATTGATATATCAAACTATGGGACACAGAGCACAGTGTTGCTGGAAATCATCCAGATCAATTGTTTTAACATTACAGTAGCTTGCAAAACATGATTTGATATACAAACTTGTAATGAAATGATACAAGGTAGCAAATGACAAACTATAAATGCCAGGGAACAGCAGGTGACACACTGCCCAGAACACAATGACATCGTGCAGGCCACATTCAGGGCCTTCAGGCTAGTTTCACACTTGCTTTTTTTTGCAGCGCGTTTTTCCCGCAAAAAAACGCATTAAAAAAACGCATACAAATGCATACAAACGCTGCGTTTTTTTCCAGCATTTTAATGCGCATGCAGGAAAAAAACGCAGCGTTTTTGCGCGTTTGTATGCGTTTTTTGTGCGTTTGCGTTTTTTTACAGATTTTTGAAAAACCCCACAAAAAAGAAAAAACAACCATTCAACAACACACAAGACCAATGGGACTTCATTGTGGGTGTGGTATGTTAATATATATAGACCCTGTCTACAGTATTCTTCACATTTGCTTGATTCTTCTCGTGACCATGGATCTGCGCTGGAAGAGTTTTCACTTCAACTTGGATTTGGACATCGCGATGGCTCAGGCGTATGCAGTTGCTTGCCATGAACAAAGGAAGAGAGAGAGGCAGCGAAGACGGCGGCGTATGTGGATACATCCGATTGTTGAACTCCGGGAGAGCCGTGGGGCATACCACACCCTCTACAGCGAGCTACGTGCAAACCCGGAGAAATTTACTGATTATATCCGGATGTCCCACGAAAGTTTCATGGATTTGCTTGCTCGTGTCCAACAATCCATCCGGAGACAGGACACACAGCTCCGTCGTGCGATTCCTCCTGAGGAACGGCTACTGGTGACATTACGGTATGTTTTAAAAACAAAGGGGTGTGGTCTGATGTTTTTTTTTGTAAATTTAGTATTCAAAACCTTGGGTAATTAGTTTTCGTGAATGTACTAATATTTTTTTTTATAGTTTTTAAAAATAATATACATAAATATTAATTTTACTTCTTTGTCTGTTCACAGATTCCTGGCGACTGGAGAAACCCTATCCTCACTACACTTCCAGTACCGTATTGGAATCTCTACCTTGTCTGGAATTGTTGCTGACACCTGCCGGGCTCTCTGGAATGTTCTTTGCCCAGAATTTATGCCCCTGCCCACCGCTGAAAAGTGGATGGAAATTGCTGACAAATTCTGGACAGTATGCAATTTTCCCAACTGTTTGGGAGCTGTTGATGGGAAACACATACGGATCATCAAACCCCAAAGAACGGGATCTGAGTACTATAATTACAAAAAGTACTTTTCAATAGTACTCATTGCGATTGCGGATGCCGGATGTATGTTTGTAGCAGTGGACATTGGAGCATTTGGCCGTGGTAATGACTCGCAGGCTTTTAAAAACTCAGACATGGGCCGGAGGTTGTATGGCAACCAATTTAATTTCCCTATGCCACGGCCTCTTCCTCACACCGAAGCTCCGCCACTGCCCTTTGTAATGGTTGGCGATGAGGCTTTTCAAATGTGCGGAAACTTACTGAAACCCTACTCCAGCCGGGACTTGGACCACACCAAAAAAATTTTTAATTACAGGCTGACCAGGGCCAGAAGAACTGTCGAGTGTGCTTTTGGGATTCTTGTTTCCAGATGGCGAATTCTGGGCACGGCCATTAATCTTAAACTTGAAACAGTCGATGAGGTGGTGAAGGCCTGTGTGGTTCTACATAACTTTGTGATGGCTAAAGAGCACCCGACCTTTGAACTGGACGATGATGCTCCTAACCCATTGCCTGAATTCACTCAGCACACTCTCAGGTCATCCGTTGAAGTTGGCCAAATGAGGGACAAATTTGCGGCCTACTTTATTTCTGATGTAGGACGGGTGCACTGGCAAGATGAAATGGTGTAATGTTGTTGTTTATGGTAATAAAAATCCTTATTTGATACCATTACTGAGTGCACTATATTTTTTAAACTCCAATTAATTAAAAAACTTCCCATGTATAACTGAATTTTGTTATGTTCACACACCTGGGCAGGTAAATACACATACGAGTTAAAATGCAGCATTGCTAGTCTGCGTGAAATATATTGGAATGAGCAAAGCTGCAGGCCATGAATCAGGAAACCATTTAAGAGAAAATTGTGCAACTAGTTTAAAACAAAGTATGTGATTTTCTCAAAACACAACCCTCAAAACCCAACCCCAATGAAAGTCCATGGGGAATACAAGTCAGCATTGAGTGGATGAATGTAATCTGCTCATGTAATCTGCTCCATTACAAGTTATTACACTAGGCCTTGGAATGACTATACTAGGCCGTGGTATTTCAAATATGAGTATAGTAGGCCTTGGGGCTAGTAGTATAGTAATATGTGAAATACCACGGCCTAGTATAGTCATACCAAGGCCTACTGTAATAACTCGATTTTTAACAACTAGCATCTTGTTTCACAAAAAACAAACTGGTGAAACTAGAAAGAAACTTATTTTTTAGACAAGTTTCAACAATTTGTTTTTCATGAAACCAGATTCTATTTGGTAAAACTAGAGTTATTACACTAGGCCTTGGAATGACTATACTAGGCCGTGGTATTTCAAATATGAGTATACTAGGCCTTGGGGCTAGTAGTATAGCAATATGTGAAATACCACGGCCTAGTATAGTCATACCAAGGCCTACTGTAATAACTCAATTTTTAACAACTAGCATTTTTAACAACTAGCATCTTGTTTCACAAAAAACAAACTGGTGAAACTAGAAAGAAACTTATTTTTTAGACAAGTTTCAACAGTTTGTTTTTCATGAAACCAGATTCTATTTGGTAAAACTAGAGTTATTACACTAGGCCTTGGAATGACTATACTAGGCCGTGGTATTTCAAATATGAGTATACTAGGCCTTGGGGCTAGTAGTATAGCAATATGTGAAATACCACGGCCTAGTATAGTCATACCAAGGCCTACTGTAATAACTCAATTTTTAACAACTAGCATTTTTAACAACTAGCATCTTGTTTCACAAAAAACAAACTGGTGAAACTAGAAAGAAACTTATTTTTTAGACAAGTTTCAACAGTTTGTTTTTCATGAAACCAGATTCTATTTGTAAAACTAGAGTTATTACACTAGGCCTTGGAATGACTATACTAGGCCGTGGTATTTCAAATATGAGTATAGTAGGCCTTGGGGCTAGTAGTATAGTAATATGTGAAATACCACGGCCTAGTATAGTCATACCAAGGCCTACTGTAATAACTCGATTTTTAACAACTAGCATCTTGTTTCACAAAAAACAAACTGGTGAAACTAGAAAGAAACTTATAGTTTCAACAGTTTGTTTTTCATGAAACCAGATTCTATTTGGTAAAACTAGAGTTATTACACTAGGCCTTGGAATGACTATACTAGTCCATGTTATTTCACATATGACTATACTAGCCCTTGGGTTGGTTTTTAACATGTATTTACCCATCAGTGTGTGTGAGCGGCGCAAACAACATTAATGAAACTTATTAATGGTGAACCACAAATGTAAATTTATTTTTTATCACAAAAAAAAAACTAAAAATTATTTTTTACGGCGTTTGGGGGCAGATGGTTTCAATTTGGGGGTGTGCAGGGAATATGCAACACTTGCAGTTGAAGACGGTGTTTGAGGGGAAGGGGCAACAAAACTTGTGGGGGAAGGTAGTCCAGTTAAGGGAATTAAACTTGGAACACTTGTAGGAGAGGAAATCTGTTCATTTACATTAGTTGTAATGGCATGTCGCCGTAGGCTTGTGTGCCTGGACCGACTTTGGCCCAATGCCCGCCTTGATTGATTTCGCCTTGAAGTAGGGGCAAATATGGAATGTAGGTCCCCCGTCTGCTGGTATGGCTGCTGCTGCTGAGGTGGCGGCTGCTGCTGCAGAGGTGGCGGCTGCTGCTGAGGTGGCGGCTGCTGCTGAGGTGGCGGCTGCTGCTGAGGTGGCTGCTGCTGCTGAGGTGGTTGCTGCTGCTGCTGAGGTGGTTGCTGCTGCTGCTGAGGTGGCGGCTGCTGCTGAGGTGGCTGCTGCTGCTGAGGTGGCGGCTGCTGCTGAGGTGGCGGCTGCTGCTGAGTTGGCTGCTGCTGCTGAGGTGGCTGATGCTGCTCTTCGTTGTCAGTGCTCGTCCTTGCAGGAGGACTGGTGGCGGCAGTGATGGCCCAGGTTTGCAGAGTGGTGGTGGCAGGGCTACTACATGTTGTTGTAGCGGCAGGGCTGTTCCATGTTTGCCTAGTGGTGGCTGAGCTCCACGCATGCATGGGATTGGCGGTGGTGCTCCAGACAGGAGCAGCGCTTGCCATGGTGGTGTCGGTGAAGTGACCAGCTGCACTCAGACTTGTGGTGGTGTAACGGTGGGTGTCCTGGCTTTGAAGAGAGGTGTCCGTGCAGTGGTATGCAGCACAAGTCGGTAGTGAGGTGAAGCGAGTCAATGGTGGCACAGGTGGAAAGGACACCACTGACTGCTGACCGTACCGATTATGCTGCATAGCCTGCAAGAAAGCATTGTTGCAGGCCTGCAGCACATTCAGCTGTTGATCAGGACTAAGGTGTTCCGCCATGCCCTTTTCAATCTTACTAAAAAAATGGTGTGCTGGTCTGTTGAGGTCGGCCTCCAGACGGTCAAGGCGCTGTTCTACAGAATTGAAGCGGTGTTCAAAGTGGTTAAAACCACGTTCCATTAGTGCAAAACCGCTTTCAACTCTGTCGGACAGTGACTTGAGGCTGGAATTAAATGTCTCGCTCAAATGCATAAACTCGGGCAAGACATTCCTGTCCAAGGCCCTCTGCCGCTGGCGGGTAGTGCCCACATAACCAGTGGCAGAGACCTGGGACAGGGGAACACCTGATGGCCCAGCTTCCTGGTCACCAGCTGTGTGTGTGGCTGACCTGCAAGGTGCTTCCTGGCTGTCGGATGGCTGGGACGGGTCAGAGGACGTCCGAGGAAGGACCGCTCCAGGGCCAGGTTGCAGGGTGCTGCTCCAGGTGCTGTGGAAGAAAGGAAAATCATTACTACCATGCCTTTACAAGAAGCATCAGCTGTGGATTAGAAAAACACAGATTAATAAAAATAAAAACCCAAAATGTATAATACTTACGATCTTGTGGCAAGGACCGGTCTTAGGAACTGCAACGCGTGATAGTGACGGTATCTAGTTCTGGTCCTTGACGCAGATCCACTGCGAACCTGGCCCTCAGCACGAACATCACTGTTGAAGCGGTCCTTGATCGAACGCCAACGTGTTCGGACTTTGTCCACTGTTGATAAAAAAAAACAGTGCCGTCAAGGACAACAGTCACTGCGGCACAATGTAGCAATACAATACTCAAAGCAGTCACTGTAGACCCCGATGACACTGTTGGGTTTCCTGCTAGAATACGCCAAGCACGAAACCCAACAGTGCCGTCAAGGACAACAGTCACTGCGGCACAATGTAGCAATACAATACTCAAAGCAGTCACTGTAGACACCGATGACACTGTTGGGTTTCCTGCTAGAATATGCCTAGCACGAAACCCAACAGTGCCGTCAAGGACAACAGTCACTGCGGCACAATGTAGCAATACAATACTCAAAGCAGTCACTGTAGACCCCGATGACACTGTTGGGTTTCCTGCTAGAATACGCCTAGCACGAAACCCAACAGTGCCGTCAAGGACAACAGTCACTGCGGCACAATGTAGCAATACAATACTCAAAGCAGTCACTGTAGACCCCGATGACACTGTTGGGTTTCCTGCTAGAATACGCCTAGCACGAAACCCAACAGTGCCGTCAAGGACAACAGTCACTGCGGCACAATGTAGCAATACAATACTCAAAGCAGTCACTGTAGACACCGATGACACTGTTGGGTTTCCTGCTAGAATACGCCTAGCACGAAACCCAACAGTGCCGTCAAGGACAACAGTCACTGCGGCACAATGTAGCAATACAATACTCAAAGCAGTCACTGTAGACACCGATGACACTGTTGGGTTTCCTGCTAGAATACGCCTAGCACGAAACCCAACAGTGCCGTCAAGGACAACAGTCACTGCGGCACAATGTAGCAATACAATACTCAAAGCAGTCACTGTAGACCCCGATGACACTGTTGGGTTTCCTGCTAGAATACGCCTAGCACGAAACCCAACAGTGCCGTCAAGGACAACAGTCACTGCGGCACAATGTAGCAATACAATACTCAAAGCAGTCACTGTAGACCCCGATGACACTGTTGGGTTTCCTGCTAGAATACGCCTAGCACGAAACCCAACAGTGCCGTCAAGGACAACAGTCACTGCGGCACAATGTAGCAATACAATACTCAAAGCAGTCACTGTAGACACCGATGACACTGTTGGGTTTCCTGCTAGAACACGCCTAGCACGAAACCCAACAGTGCCGTCAAGGACAACAGTCACTGCGGCACAATACAGAGCAGGGAAATACTCACTAAACGCCTTTTTGGAGGATGCTGTGGCGCTGTCCCAGCCATCCATCAACGCTGCGGCCACCTCATTCCATAGCCGCCGGGTCACCACATTGTCCTTGTACAGCCGGTCACGGCTGTCCCACAACGGCGAACGCTCCTGGACCAGGCTGATGAGCTGCTCATTATCCAGGTAGACGTCTTCATCCCGTTGTGGAACCTAGACAAAACACATTCATTAGAATAATCAAATTTAAATTGAATAAAAAGTTACAAAAAAAGAAACAAAAAAATGAGTAAAAATAGAAGATAAAAAATAAAGAACATTACAAATCATTTGATACTTACATTCCGTATCACCACCGGGACTTGGCTTCGCTGCTCCTGCTCTTCGCCCTCACTAGTGCCGTCCGCAGATGATGATGACGATGTCTGAAAGTTGAAAAAAACGTAAGAGATTTGGAGAAGCAGCAGATATACTTACCAGATGCACGAAAATAATCACCTCACGGTCTGCTTGCGCCAATTCCTGCCGCGATGGGGAATACTCGGATTCTGAAGACATACTGCATGTAAAAATAATAAAAATCATTAGTACATACATAATTTAAAAGGACAGGCATATAATGTAATATACTCACATTCTTCGCTGATATAATGGGTTCTTGGTTGACTGTCTGCTCTTCAATCTCTCAGTGTAGTAGTGGCAGAGTTTTGGCAGGCACCTCCTTTATATAGACTTTTTTTTTTTGACTTTAGAAGATTCTAACTAGGATAAAAAGTGGACACCACCCAAAAAACGCAGCGCTAAAAAATCGCATACCTGCGCATGCCAGTGCGCACGTATGCGCATCCATAGGCTATAATGGCCATTTTTAGCGCAAAACGTGCGCATACGTGCGCATGCGCTTTTTTCCAGGGCCAAAAAATGCAACATGCAGCGTCTGGAAAATACCAACGCACACCCCAAAAAAACGCAGCGCATGAAAATCGCATACATGTGCTTACAAGCGCGCATGTATGCGCACCCATGTTAAATATAGGGGAAAAATCGCATGCGCACGTATGCGTTTTTTTCCAGCGCTAAAAAACGCAAATGTGAAACCAGCCTAACACAGACTTTACGTAGCTCTGTAAAAAAAAGACACTTTTATACTTGTATACTTTTCATTTCAAGGCACAGCAACATAAAGTTGGCATATGTTATAAAACTTCAATTTTGCATCAAAGTATAGCATTAAATAAACAAGTCCAAAAAGTTGTACTTGGATACAACGAAGACAGAGATTGTATATTAGAGAATTAATGTGACTGTCAATGTTGGTTATTTTTTATCAAATAAATGGTAGATGGTAAATTTAGAACAAGGATCAGAAAGGAATTTTCCAAGATTTTATTTTCTTCCATGTGGTTGCTTATTGTAAAATGAGCAATACTCACCTACTGTAGATGCCTATGTGAATAATGCCACCAGTCTTTTTTGATTGGCTGCAGCAGTGACATGACAATAACAGGATATAAACCACTATGGACAACTACATTGACATCACTGCCTAGCTATCCTAGTGATTGGCTGCAGTGGTCACCTGCATGTAATCAGGATCATTGCAAGAGCATGTCAAAAATTACATTAGGCAACAATGGATCTAGAAAAAAAAAGTCTTGGAAAATTCCTTTAGCATAAAATCAGGAGTGTAACAATATTGTATATTACAGTAATTAGGTTCTTTAGAAGAACATAGATCTGGGGATTTATTCTGAAGGAATAGAGGTTGAACTGGATGGTCAAATGTCTTTTTTCGGCCTTACTATGTTACTATGTTAAATCACATGAACAGTTAAACTTTTCTTTTTTTAATATATACAAAACGCTTCCAGTTCTAATGGCTGTCATGGACCTCATCAGATACATAGTACAGTACTGCACCCTGATCAATATTCAGCTTGGTTGGTAATTTCATTTGTTTCTGCTTGCTCAGAAATATACCACTGTCTTAAGTTGACTCCTGCACAGGAACTTATTAAAAAATAATGTGCAGGAATTGACTGGAGATGACAGAGCACATTAGTGAGATCTGAACAGTCAAGGAGATCCTGTCATACTCTCACTCTCTGGGCCAAGAGGAGTTTCTCTGACTAGGCGGATGCTGTCACCATTCATTATCAGCCTTTGCTGAATGATTTTCAAAAAAAATATTGCTGCCTTAGGTTGATTTTAAACCATATGCAACACAACGCTCTATATCAGCCTCCATTCAGTATAGCATGCATCTGAATACAGTAAACACTGTGAAGACATTTTCTCTGAAATTTAAAGAGAATATGTTACCAATGGCATATTCTGTATCTGAGGGCAGCACAAAGCGCATGCTTTAACACTGATTCTAGCACTGGGTCACTTACTGGGCCTCCTGCTTTCATAAAACACTGCTTTATGTGCTGCAGCTCTGGCAGGGCTCTCAATGATGAGCTTGTAATAGCTGTGCCAAGCTTTCATGGTAGCTAGCTCTAGTTGAGGATTCCCTTCCTTCATATACTCTTGTGACTTCTCAGTACAGACTGGATCCTCTACTGGTTTTCTTTAGCAGGTCATTACACATAGACACTTGCACCTCAGGCCTGCCTCGATCACAGATGTGACTTAAAGGGAATCTGTCACCCTTTTTTTTGACTAGGAGCTGCCGGCACCGCCATTAGGGGCTTATCTACAGCATTCTGTAATGCTGTAGATAAGCCCCCGATGTAATCTGAAAGATAAGAAAAAAGTTAGATTATACTCACCCCGGCGTTCGGTCCGGTCCGATGGGTGTCGCGGTCCGGTCTGGCGCATCCCATCGTTATACGATGCCATCCGGAGAGGTCCGGTGCCTGCGCAGGAGCCACGACAGGAAGGAAAGGGAGGCTCCAGACCGCAACACCCATCGGACCAAGACTGGGCCCCCCCCCCGGTGAGTATAATCTGTCTCCTTTTTCTTATCTTTCAGGTTACATCGGGGGCTTATCTAGAGCATTACATTGTGACAAACAATAAATGGGCAGGGCTAACTGGAGGGGGCAGAGCTATAAGCTAACATTCTACTGTAACATCACAATAAAGGGGCGGAATAACCAGAAGGGATGGAGCTATGGGTATGGCTATATTGAATGGGTGTGGCCATGTCAAGTGGGCGTGGTCATGTAGAGTGGGCAGGGCTACATGCAGTGGGCGTGGCTTGATACACACATACACACTCATTTTTAGATATAGATGGAGATGGCTGCTCCTAGTATGCACCTGTTAACACTAGCTTGTAAGTGTCAGTCAGTCTTTTGTCATTCGTAAGTATTTTTGCTATCCTTTCATGGGATAACACTGGTGATATGACACTTTGCAATACAATGTAAAGTAGTCAGTGTATAACAGTGTAAATTTGGTGTGCCCTCAAAATAACTCAACACACAACCATTAAGATCTAAACCACTGGCAACAAAAGTGAGTACATCCATAAGTGAAAATACCCAAATTGTACCCAATTAACCACTTTCCCTCCCCGGTGTCATGTGACTCATTAGTGTTGCAAGGTCTCAGGTGTGAATGTGGAGCAGGTGTTAAATTTGGTGTTCTCGATCTCACATGCTCTTAAACTGGTCACTGGAAGTTCAATATGGCACCTCATGGCAAAGAACTCTCTGAGGATCTGAAAAAAAGAATTGTTGCTTTACATAAAGATGGCCTAGGCTATAAGAAGATTGCCAACATCATGAAATTGAGCTGCAGAATGGTGGCCAAGACCGTACAGCGATTTAACAAGACAGGTTCAACTCAGAACAGGCCTCGACCAAAGAGGTTGAGTGCATATGCTCATCATCATATCCAGAAGTTATCTTTTCAAAATAGATGTATGACTGCTGTCATCATCATTGCTGCAGAGGGTTAAAGTCAGCCTATCAGTGCTCAGACTATACGCCACACAATGCATCAAATTGGGCTGCATGGCTGTCATCCCAGAAGGAAACCTCTTCTAAAGATGATGCACAAGAAAGTCCGCAAACACTTTGCTAAAGACAAGCAGACTAAGGTCATGGATTACTGGAACCATGCCCTGTGGTCTGATGAGACCAAGATAAACTTATTTGGTTCAGAAGGTGTCAAGCTTGTGTGGTGGCAACTAGGTATGGAATGCAAAGACAAGTGTGTCTTGCCTACAGTCATGCATGGTGATTGGAGTGTTATGGTTTGGGGCTGCATGAGTGCTACCGGCTGTGTGAAGCTACAGTTCATTGAGGGAATCATGAATGCCAACAATTACTGTTACATACTGAAGCAGAGCATGATCTCCTCCAATTGGAAACTGGACAACAGAGCAATATTCCAAAATTATAATGACCACAAACACCCCTTCAAGACAATCACTGCCTTGCTAGAAAAACTGAGGGCAAGGGTGCTCGACTGGCCAAGCATGTCTCCAGACCTAAACCCTATTGAATATAAAATATATACAGCCCACTGGCGCTTGGCATACTCCTGAGTCTCTGACTGCTACGTTTGGGTGACAGTAACCACCTCCTGTCAAATAATGTTGAAAAAAGACAAGTGTATATTCTAAACATTATAAATCCAATAGAAAAGAAAAAGCGGATGGCACTCACCGGTAAAATTCACTGTTTATTCCAACAATTAAAGCATTCACGTCAGGAGGATGGGAGCCGGAATGCAAGAGACAATGGCCGTTTCGCACTAGAATTGCGCTTCTACGGGTCATACCGTGGCCTGCAATGGCTTTTTAATTGTTTTTAAATGTATGTTTTGCATTTTGTTTGTACAACTATGTTATAATATTTTGATTTATATATTTGTAAGTATTCAAAGCTGATCCTGGCCTTTTTTTACACACATTTCTTTTCTTCATTTCTATACTTACCACAAAATCCTGCAGGACACCTTTTCTCCTATTTCCTATTTCTGAGCACTGTTTGGAATATACACTTGTCCTAAACCCTATTGAGCATCTGTGGTGTATCTTTAAATGGAATATGGAGGAGTGCAAGGTCTTTAAAATCCACCAGCTCCATGATGTCGTCATGTAGGACTGGAAGAGGATTTCAGTAGCAACCTGTAAAGCTCTAGTGAATGCTATTTCCAAGAGAGTTAAGGTAGTGCTTGAAAATAATACACAAAAATTGATACTTTGGGCAAATTTTGGCCATTTTCACTTAGGGGTGTACTCACTTTTGTTGTCAGTGGTATAGACATTGATGACTATGTGCTGAGTTATTTAGAAGAGACACCAAAGTTATACTGTTATACAAGCTGTACAATGACTAGTTTATATTGTATCAAATTGTCATATCTTCAGTGTTGTCCCATATTAAATTATTTTAAAAAATGTGAGGGGTGTACTCACTCTTGTGATTTACTGTATCATGTAAATTGCATCGCTGATCCTGTTTATCCTCTACTTTTGGTGAATAAAGAAAAAGTTTGTTCACAAGTCCATTGAGCTTTTTTGATTGCCCTACGCTCTGACTCAGCGTTTCCTGTGCACCAAACACCAAAGGATGTCTTTAAAGATGAGCTAGACTTACAGGTGCTGCTCACAAAATTAGAATATCATCACAAAGTTAATTTACTTCAGTTCTTCAATACAAAAAGTGAAACTCATATATTATATAGAGTCATTACAAACAGAGTGATCTATTTCAAGTGTTTATGTTAATGTTGATGATTATGTCTTATATCCAATGAAAACTCAAGTCATTATCTCAGAAAATTAGAATTAACAAAAAAAACCTGCAAATGCTTCCTAAGGCCGGTTTCACATTTGCGTTTAGGGCTGCAGCGTCGGCCTGCGCACGGCCGCCGCTAAGCCCCACCCCGGCCGTGCCTCCTCTGGTTGCTCCGCCTCTGGGCGCATGACGCTGCATGCGTCATGCGTCCCCTATCTTTATCACTGAGGACGCAGGCTGTGCGCAGTATGCATTTGGCGGCGCCTGCGTCCTTTTGACGGTGCGCCGACCAGCGCCAAACGCAACCTGTTGCAATTTGGTTGCGCTCGGCGCACCGTCAAAAGGACGCAGGCACCGCCAAACGCATACTGCGCACGGCCTGCGTCCTCAGTGATAAAGATAGGGGACGCATGATGCATGCAGCGTCATGCTCCCAGAGGCGGAGGTACCGGAGCAGGCATGGCAGGGGGCGGGGCTTAGCAGCGGCCATGCGCAGGCCGACGCTGCGGCCCTAAACGCAAATGTGAAACCGGCCTAAGGCTTTAAAAATGTCCCTTAGTCTGTTTTAGTAGGCTCCACAATCATGGGGAAGACTGCTGACTTGACAGATGCCCAGAAGGCAGTCATTGACACCCTCGACAAGGAGGGTAAGCCACAAAAGGTCATTGCTAAAGAAGCTGGCTGTTCACAGAGTGCTGTATCCAAGAATATTAATGGAAAGTTGAGTGGAAGGAAAAAGTGTGGTAGAAAAAGGTGCACAAGCAACCGTAGCCTTGAAAGTATTGTTAAGAAAAGGCCATTAAAAATTTTTGGGGAGATTTACAAGGAGTGGACTGCTTCTGAAGCCATTGCTTCAAAAGCCACCACACACAGACATATCCAGGACATGGGCTACAAGTGTCGCATTCTTGTGTCAAGCTATTCATGACCAGTAGACACCAGAAGCATCTTACCTGGGCCAAGGAGAAAAAGAACTGGACTGTTGGTTTCAGATGAAAGTAAATTTTGCATTTCATTTGGAAATCAAGGTACCAGAGTCAGAAGGAAGAGTGGAGATGCACACAATCCAAGCTGCATGAGGTCTAGTGTGAAGTTTCCACAATCAGTGATGGCTTGGGGAGCCATATCATCTGCTGGTGTAGGTTCACTGTGTTTTATCAAGATCAAAGTCAGCGCAGCCATCTACCAGGAAATTTTAGAGCACTTCATGCTTCCTCTGCTGACAAGCTTTTTTGAGATGAAAACGTCATTCTCGAACTGGACTTGGCACCTGTCCACTCTGCCTAAAGTACTAATACCTGGTTTAAAAACAATAGTATCACTGTACATGATTGGTCCGAAAACTCGCCTGACCTTAACCCCATAGAGAATCTATGGGGTATTTTCAAGAGGAAGATGAGAGACACCAAACCAAACAATGCAGACGAGCTGAACGCTGCTATCAAAGCAACCTGGGCTTCCATAACACCTCAGCAGTGCCACAGGCTGATCGCCTCCATGCCACATTGATGCAGTAATTGATGCAAAAAGAAACCCCGACCAAGTATTGAGTGCATTTACTGAACATACATTTCAGTAGGCCAACATTTCGGATTTTAAAATCATTTTTCAAGCTGGTGTTATAAAGTACTGTAATTTATTGAGATAATCACTTTGGGGTTTTCATTGGCTGTAAGCCATAATCATCAACATTAACGGAAATAAACACTTGAAGTAGATCACTCTGTTTGTAATGACTATAATATATCAGTTTCAGTTTTTGTACTGAAAAACTGAAGTAAATTAACTTTTTGATTATATTCTAATTTTGTGAGAAGCACCTGTATATTTGTTGTGACTACAACTACTTGTCTCCTTAGATATCAATTTCTTCTTGACCTTCCTCCATGTTCTATTTGTCTACCTACAAAGTCTTGGCTCTATATGGGTCGCCCTCCTAGGGCTGGCGTGGGTACTTGGTACCGGGCCCGATGAGCTTCAATGGGAGATGTCACGGCAGCTGGGACCCGGCCCGTGGCCCTGGGTGCCCATTGTAAAAGGGGAATGTTCAGTGTGCTTATGATGTTTAGAGTTTATGAATGAATGAGTCGTGATGCCACCTGTGGTGTTCGGCAATGAAGATGTTAAGTCGACGCTGCAGACAGATCCTCTGGGACAGATTTTGTGGTGCAGCAATGATGTTATAGCCCTCCACAGGCAGGGCTGTAGTCCCAGGGCAGAGTAGGTGAAGTGACACATAGATGGTGTAGTGTCAGGCGCAGGGGGGGGGATGTAGCAGTGCTGAGCAGGTTGACGCAGGAATAAGTGGAAGACACCAGGGCATGTAGTTCCAAAGCTTTACTCACAGTCTGTTGTGGCACAAGAGCCCGCATCCGTGCCGTGTCCTGCAGGTCAGGAGCTCAGCCAACCTCCAAGCAAGATGAAGTACTCCTTTCCAACACTCCGCCAACATATGCCTTTTCTGAACGTCTCCCTTATTGTGCCTTTAGTGAAGTACTCACAGTACTGAGTTACACTGGAGTTCCTCCTGTCAGATGTTCCTATTAACTCTACTTGTATGGCAGACAGCTGTAGCGTGCTTTGGGGACTCCTTACTACCTAGCCCCGGCTCACTCACGATGCTGTTTTGCCCCCAAGTCTGGTGTGGGAATAAAGTGGTGACAACTTCTATTCCTCTGGTGTCTGCTGCAGGACCATTAGTATCCATACAACCTCGGGGACCGGACCCCGGCCTTGCGCTTAGAACTTGGGAAGGGTTCTCCTCTAACCCTAATCCTTAGTTCTCTTCTTCTCCTCATGTTCCGTACTAATCCTTCCCTTCTTGTGGAGAGTCAGGCTTTCTATCAATGTTCCTTTCCTGTGCCAGTGGACCCAGGTCCCTGAGGTCGGCTGCAGCACTTCCTTCCATCCATCCTTCTCAGGGGAGCTTCTCTCACAGACTGACCTAGTCCTAATATTCTCCCGCTCTTTTGGTGCAAACTAAACTCCACCCGCCTCCCAGCATGCCTCGTGTTCCAAGCAGGGAGCCACCAAAGGGTGCTTTGCTACACTACTGTGTTGTGTGGGATGCAGGTGTTGGAGTGTGGTCAGGTGTCTCCACCTTACCTGGATGGTGGGGTACCACACCTCAGGAGGAGATGCAGTACCTCTGTGGTGACTGAACCCTCAGGGGCGCCACATATACGTTCCCGAGTTATGTTATGCTACAGTAGCAACTTTCCACTAGGATGGGATTTTCCTCCATTACATGCAAAAAGAGTATAATCTTCTCTGCTGGGAGCAATCACTAAGGCAATCTCTTCTCTACAACCTTGTGTGACAAACCACATTTAGGTTTTCTTCTAACGATTTGCAAGTAGTGGACTCCTACCAGCTACCTATGCCGGAAGACAAGCCCCTAAGTAACGTATGCCTAACACACTCTCGACTTTGTCTGACTTCACCAGGCTCTGACTGAAAAAGGGACAACCTACTTACAAGAAGATGCTCTACCCACACTCAACTGGTCCCTGTACTGACAAGAAAAAGACCTTAGCTGCACAGATCAAAAACATTACTTCGGACATGGATCCCTAAAATGCCATTGGAGGAGTTCTCATATCTCTTCAGGAACCAGAGGGAAGGCCGCAACACACTGCCAGCAAGAGGAGTAATTGTTGTAAAATCATCGACTGTGGAATCAAAACTGTGAAGGTCACAAATACCAACAGTTTTCAACTATACACAAGAACTCTCAAGTAGTTCAGACTTTGCTATTTTATGTAGTGACATGTGATTGCGAGCTTAAACATGTTGGTCGAACAACACAAATGCTACAGAGCCGCTTGAATGGTCACAGACATAATGTCAAGCAGGGTTACTTAAAACAAAGCCTGTCCAAACACATCACTTTAATACACAACAAAAAGTTTTACTCTATACGAGTTGCACCTATAGAGCTAATTCCCCCTTCCACCAGAAATAGAAAAATGGTTCTCGACGCAAATTAGTTCTACTGGATATACAGATTGGGCAGTTTGTATCCCGATGGACTCAATGAGACCTTGGAGTCGGTATAATGTAAATTATATCCATTGTACTCACGAGTCCACTAGTATTCCAAAGGTCTTTGTCAGGTCACCACAGTTTCCTACAGCCAGGGAGGGGGGTTCATGTCCAGGGTTTTATGGCAGTACACACAGGGGCTCCTGTGGGTTTCACATCACAGTAGATGTGGTTCATATCAGCCGCACGTACCACTGGTGGCAATGGGAGATTGCAGTGAGTGGCTATGGCGGTGGGACAGTGCAAAGATGTTGGCGTGGTGCACATCCTCCATGTGGCCGCCAGCATTCTAGTTGTTTACTGTGGTTCATTGTGGTCAGTGTACCGGTCGATCACCACTAGCAATGATGGTAGATCGCAGCAGGCGAATATAGCGGAGAGAATCACGCATTAGACCTGCTCTGGTTGACCATACATTCACTATACTGTAGAATACTTGGGTCATGCAAGTAATTGATGACTAAATATGTGCTAAAAGCAGCATGTTACAAATATAACACCTAAACCAATCAAACTTGGGTTTGGGATTTATACATACTCAAGGATAAGAATTGTTTCACTACACAATTACAAAATACCCCATTTTAATGTGTACTAGTTAAACTAATGGGATAGGTTGTTATAGCAAGTTCTGTTAAATTCAATCCAATGAGATGCTCAGTAGAATAGATGGGATCTCTCTTTTCTGAAACCGAACCCAAAAATAATGAACATGGGCATAAATAGTTTTTATGGGACATATGTCTTTAGGTACCTGACAAAGACTTATGTAGTTGAAACGCGTTGTGCAGTGGTTTTTAAATAATTGTTTCATTTTTATTATATTCTATTTTAGTATAAGATTATAATTTTTTGTACCCTGAGTGCTGGATTGTAATCACAGCAAATAAAAACAAAAATGTTTTCATAAATTTGCTGGATTTTATCTACTGTATATCTCAGTTGCCAATTAGGATCCTTCCTACCAATGGAAGCACCTCAGTAATTCCATTCCCTACACAACAAGAGGAGAGGAAAGTGTGCATGAATATATGAAAATCCAGGGAGAGGGAAAGCTAAGGAGGGTGAAAAGTAACCGGAACAAGTTATAATCTCTCAGGAACCTGAAGAGGAACTGGGAAGGAAAACAAACAAACTCACTGCCAGAATTTAACTGGGATTTTCCATGAAGGGCAGGAACTTCTAAACCCAAGCCACCTCAAGATATAGCCAGCAAGGAAGTGCAGTGAAGAGTAAACAAATAAATACCAACCCAGAATGTGATAGGGCAGACCAAAATGGGAAAATGGAAAGCATCTGGAGAGGAGAAAGCCAAGACTGGGAAACAAACACAATTGGAACCATCAGCATTTGGACAGGGAAGAAAAGGCACCAGCTCAGCAGAAGGGGAACCGACCATGCAGCAACAGGTCAGTGGATTGAATCCCAAAACTGAGCCATGACACAGACTAGTCCACCAGAGTGTCATCTACATTGTTAATCAGGGTGCGCATTAGATGGTTTCCAGTGCTTATAGTTCTGTAATAGAGGAGAGGCCCCACGCACCAGCCCTGATCTCCTGCAGAGCGGCTGCTTCCTCTGTTCATCATTTAGATGCTACATCCCTTCCTCCCCCTGCTTTTTTAATAGAACAGTGGTTCTAAGCAGTTCTAAGCAGCTGTAACTTCATACAGCAAGGCAGCTCAGAAATCGGAGCAGATAGGAGGGGGGTCTACATCAATTGTCCATGATCTCTGGATGGGAGTCAGGCAAAGCGCCTCCCATCTGTCAGAATTCCCGATGGCTCTCCTGATTACTAGGTCTGGGGTGACTTCATTGTTGTGGCATCATGCTCACTTGACAATACAGCAGGACTAATCTGAAGAGGGTATATGACTTCAGATATAAGCTCGGACGGAGTCACTGATCGTATGCTAAAATGCTTTGTGAACATAGCCTAACAGTCCAGAGTAAGGGGGCATGGCATTGCCAGATCCCTTTCAATGTTTACTTGGTGTTCATGAATCACTCTGCCTAATCATTGAGAGTACTACAGTATGTGGCTGTTCATGACTGCACAGTTCTCATTCTCCTACCTGGTGCTGAACTGCATTAGGGCAGTAGGAGAAGCTGAACACTATATGTATCTCACACTCACCTTCCCATCATGAAAAGAGCTCATAGCCGCAAATTTGTCTTCTATTTATTTTAGTGTAAAGGTATGCTCACATGTAGCCTTTTTGATTTTTTTTGCATGAAAAAGCAAGCTATGGCAAGAAAAAGCCCAGGAGATAAATGCACATTTTTTTGGTAACACCCATTTTGATCGCAGGGGGGAAAACTAAAATAAAAAAGCTGAAAGTATTAACATGCTATCTTTTTACAAAAATATGCAGTAGAGATTGAAAATTGAACCCCTTTCTGACGTCTGACGAAATGATTCATCCATGTGACCTGGGCCCGTCTAACTATGGATGGATCATTTCGTCATAACGATCGGCCGCGCACACGGGTGGTGTGCGGCCAATCGCGGCCTGGTGTCAGCTGATTCTCACAGCTGACACTCGGCACTTTAACCCCCCCGATTGCAGCATAGCTTGAGCAGCTCCTCTGCCTTTGGATTGGAGACCCTGCGGAGTGACGCGGGGTCTAGATCGCTGCCATGCTAACCCAATGTCGTCCTGACGACATCCGGGTTTCCAGAGCTGAGAAACTTCCCGGTCATGCGCAGTGCATGATCAGGAATTCTCTCAGGTCAGTGTGCAGTAAGTGCAGCACTGACAGCTTCTATAGCATGCAGATGCTACTTTATCTGCATGCTACAGAAGCGATCAGCCTGCAAAAAATGATTTCTCTAGTGGGACAAAGTGTAAAAGTTATAATAAAGTAAAAAAAAATGTTTTTAAATAATTGTAAAAATATATAAAATAAAATAATAATAAAAGATCAATATTTATTCTATCACTAAATAAATATTTGAATGAAAAAAAATATAAACAATAAAAGTACACATATTTGGTATCGCCGCGTCCATAACGACCCGACCTCTAAAACTGTCCCAGTAGTTAACCCCTTTAGTGAACACCATAAAAAAACAAGCAAGGCAAAAAACAATGCTTTATCATCATACCGCTGAACAAAAGTGGAATAACACGCGATCAAAAAGACGGATATAAATAAACATGGTACCGCTGAAAAGGTCATCTTGTCCCACAAAAAACGAGACACCATACAGCACCATCAGCAAAAAAATAGAAAAGTTATAGCTGTCAGAATAAAGTGATGCAAAAACAATTATTTTTTCTCTAAAATAGTTTTTATTATACAAAAGCTCCAAAACATGAGCTATGAATGAGGTATCGCTGTAATCATACTTACCCAAAGAATAAAACTGCCTTATAAATTTTACCACACATGGAACAGTATAAACGCCCCCCCAAAAAAGAAATTCATGAATTGCTGGTTTTTGCTCATTCTGTCTCCCAAAAATTGGAATAGAAAGTGATCAAAAAATGTCATGTGCCAGAAAATTATACCAATAAAAACGTCAGCTCGTCCCGCAAAAAACAAGACCTCACATGATTCTGTGGGCCAAAATCTGGAAAAATTATAGCTCTCAAAATGTAGTGATGCAAAAACTATTTTTTGCTATACAAAGCGTCTTTTAACGTGTGACAGCTGCCAAGCAAAAAAAAAACCGCTATAAGGCCTCTTTCACACATCCTGATATTTCCGGTACTGGAGATGTCAGTGTCCGTGTGTGTAATACTTGCGGCACACGTGTGGTATGCGTGTGCCACATCAGTACCACATGGACAGGCGCCAGGGAAGCATTGCAGTAAGCGCTGTTCCACGGCGCTGGGTGCTGAACACGGCTCTCCTCATTCTCCCCTGCCCTGACGGCAATCGGTGAGAGCAGGGGAGAATGATGAGAGTTACATTTAACCCCAGTTAAGGGTACTTAAACCACAGTGCCGCTTTTTAACATCGCTGAAGTTTAAGGTTATAGCGCCCCCAGTGTCAGAATTTCTCTGGGGTCTCAGCTGCCGGGGGTAGCCGAGCCCCAGGGAACATGATTTGGGTCGGTTTTTACTGACCATGTTATTGCGATCGCCGTTATTAATGGTATAACGATGACCGCAAAAAAAGTCAAATTTTCCATTTAATTTCTCTCTCCTCTGATGTGATCCCCTGGTTCCCCAATCAGCCCCCCGGTACCTCCGTTGTCCCTGCAGGCCCCCCTGAAGTCCCCTGGGCCGCTGGCTTCTTCTTCTGGAAGAAAATGGCAGGTGCATGCTTAGTGCGTCCGCCGAGATCTGCCGGTCGGCACCTGGCAACAATGGGAGATTTTTTCCTATTGGTTCATTTTGATCACAGTGATAGACCCTATCACAGTGATCAAAATAAAAAAATAGTAACTCAAAACCCCCTTTATCACTCCCTTAGTTAGGGAAAAATAATAAAATAAAAAAAATATTAATTTCCATTTTCCCATTAGGGTTAGAGTTGGGCTAAAGTGAGTTTGGCAAAAGTTAGGGTTGGGGCTAAGGTTAGGGTTAGGTTTGGGGCTAAAGTTCGGGTTGGGTCTAAAGTTAGGGTTAGAGTTGGGGCTAGAGTTGGGGTTAGGGTTTGGAATAGGGTTACGATTGGGATTACGGTTAGGGGTATTTTAGAGTTAGGTTTGTGGTTATGGTTAGGGTTGGGATTAGCGTTAGGGGTGTGTTGGGGTTAGGGTTGGAGTTAGAATTGGGGGATTTCCACTGTTTAGGCACATCAAGGGCTCTCCAAACGCAACATGGCGTCTGTTCTCAATTCCATCCAATTCTGCGTTGAAAAAGTGAAACGGTGTTCCTTCCATTCCAAGCTCTGCTGTGCGCCCAGTGATTTACCCCTACATATGGGGTATTGGTGCACTCAGGACAAATTGGACAATTTTGGGGTCCAATTTCTCCTGCTACCCTTGTGAAAATAAAAAATTAGGGGCGAAAATATAATTTTTGTGAAAAAAATATAATTTTATATTTTTACGACTGCACGTTATAAACTTCTGTGAAGCACTTGGGGTTTCAAAGTGCTCACCACACATCTAGATAAGTTCCTTAGGTGGTCTACTCTCCAAAATGGTGTCAATTGTGGGGGTTTCCACTGTCTAGGCACATCAGGGGCTCTCCAAATGCAACATGGTGTCCGATCTCAATTCCAGCCAATTTTGCATTGAAAAGTCAAACGGCGCTCCTTCCCTTCCAAGCTCTGCCATGGGCCCAAACAGTGGTTTACCTGTACATATGGAGTATCAACATACTCAGAACAAATTGTACAACAACTTTTGGGGTTCAGTTTCTCCTGTTACCCTTGGTAAAATGAAAAAAATTGGATCTGAAGAAATTTTTCTGTGAAAAAAGTTAAATGTTCATTTTTATTTAAACATTCCAAAAATTCCTGTGAAGCACCTGAAGGATTAATAAACTTCTTGAATGTGGTTGTGAGCACCTTCAGGGTGCAGTTTTTAGAATGATATCACTTTTGGGTATTTTCTATCATATAGACCCCTCAAAGTCAGTTCAAATGTGATGTGGTCCCCCCAAATAATGGTGTTGTAAAAATGAGAAATTGCTGTTTAACTTTTAACCCTTATAACTCCCTAGCAAAAACTTTTTGGTTCCAAAGTTGTGCTGATGTAAAGTAAACATGTGGGAATTGTTACTTATTAAGTATTTTATGTGACATATCTCTGAGATTTAAGGGCATGAAAATTCAAAGTTTGAAAATTGCAAAGATTTCAAAATTTTCGCCAAATTTCCATTTTTTTTTCTCAAATAAGTGCAAATCATAGCAAATAAATTTTACCACTATCATGAAGTACAGTATGTTATGAGAAAACGATATCAGAATCAGTGGGATCCATGGAAGCGTTCCAGAGTTATTACCTCATAAAGGGACAGTGGTCAGAATTGTAAAAATTGGCCTGGTCATTAACATGCAAACCACCCTTGGGGGTAAAGGGGTTAATATTTGAATGCGATTTTAGAAATTTCAATTAACTTTCATCTTATGATGCAATATATTATTCATCATGTATGATGATATTATTGTTAAGGTAGGTTTACATCTTTCTCTTTATTTTCATTTTTCTGTCCCAATATGGGAACTTCTGCTTTTCTTGACTATGACTTCTTCTGACTTCTAAACCTTACCCCTTAGACCTCAGTCCAGAGCCTCTCACCTAGCCAAATCAGTTCTCATACTTTGCACTGATGAGGGCCAATAGCCCGAAATACCGTGTCTGCAATTTGAGATTCTGATTTGGCTTTTATCCTAAGTCATATTACAAGCCTCGCTAAAGGGTTGATTGTGACTTGTAGGATCGCTACTACCAACAGGTGGCGCTATAGAGTTCAAGTCCTCTGACTTGGTAATGTGTCCTGTTGTCATCTTCCCAGTCTGATGTCATTTCATAGAGACTAGTCAAGGGTCCGTGTTCTGTGCATTACATGCTGCGAAGTGCAGATTTTTGTATAGGGTTAATGGGCAAATCCCAAAGAATTTCTTAGGCTACGTTCCCATGATCAGGAAGTAGCAGCGCTTTGGAGACAGTGTGTCTTCATTGCATCCAAAACTCAACGTTTTAATCAAGAGGGTAAATCCGCATTTGTTCTCTGAACAAGGCGGATTTACCGCATCCAATAGATATTTACAGTGCGTCTCCACAATAGAAATTGACTTGCTGCGGCACGTGAACCTGTGCCGCGGGTGAGTTTACGCCTCGTCAAATATAAAACCAATGCTCACTGTGTTTCTATAGATCCCATCCACTGTGCTTATACTGTGCAACACAGCCTTTTCTGAATGCAGCACAAGTGCACTGCATCCAAAATGCTACTATTCCTGATCGTGGGCAAACACCTCTAAGCTCTATTACTGTACTGAGCAACCCCGTGAGTCCACATTACGTACTACAGTAAGGCACATAACACTACTCTCTTTTTCATAGAGGCAGGGAACATCAACGTATCCAAACATCATGATTTTTATGATTTTTTTTTCTGGGCTGAAGAGGCTTCTACTGTAGAAAGACAATTTGATGAAAAATGAATGTAGTGATTATGACTAGTGATTTAAGATCTTTTTAAACAGTTCTAATATATTTTCTGATTGACAAGATATATTGTCCATTGATCATAGCTGATGACCAACATTTATCATCCTATCTTACCAATGATCAGAAACTGTAATTTCTTGACTTATGGCCCAAAGACCATAAGTAAAACCAAAAACATCCTATGATCCGGTAATTAATAAATACAACTAAAAACACATTGCTGTTGATCATTTTACAAAACAGCTTGAAAATGATGGTAACATTATGAAATGTTCCTTGAAACCACCTTACCAAGGATGTATGTCATCCTTGTAAACAAAGTAAATTAATCAATTTAAAAGCATAATTTTATTTGACAAAAATACATAAAATTCATTATTGAAAGGAAAGGAAAAAGGGAACAATTGCCAACGCAATGCTAGGTATTTAGTGTCAGTTCAAAAACTTTTTTGGTGTCATGCTCAGTCCAGGCGGAAAAGGAGATATTGGTCATTCATTGCTGCTGAATGCTGCATGCTTATCATGGCGTCCTTTGACGTGGATTTTTTGGTTGGGTGACTTTACCCCTGTGCATACTGTGACCTGTCCTGATTAGACAGAGTCTTATTGAGCGCTCAAAGAAGGAAAGACGCCACACATTGTTAGCAGCAATACCTTCCAGCAGAACTCAGGAAACTTTATTCATATTCATGGTCTTTTATCAGTTCGTATAAAGGAGTGGTTACTCATTAACATAAAGGCTTTACTTCTTAGCTAATTGGTCAGTTTAAATGCATGAACATATATGGGTGTCCGACCTGGGGTTATTTAGACACCACGTGATTTACTGTCCGGAGTCTTGCACTTGTCAGCAAGTCTCCAATATCGGCTGGACCACCTGGCCTAAGTTCCTCATTCCCTATGTCTGCTAGATATTTCTCAAGTCACAAGACAATGAGATGACTGGGTAACAGGTTATTTCCACCAACTAGTTATAAGGTTCAAACTGTGAATATGTATCTGTGTGCATATAAGAATATATAAGAGTACATAAGTATATAGCAGTATATGGAGTATATAGCCTATAGCAGGCAAGTGAGATCTATATGAAATACATATACATATATATTTCCATAACAATCTCCCTTATACTAAACAGACATAAGAATGACAGGCATGAGGGCTCCAAAAATAGACTATCACAATAAGGTGCTTTTTGTAAAGTGCATTTTGCATTTAGGATTAAATGAATATGTCCAAGAGCTCAGTATAAAGTTTCTATTACCTGCCAGCGATGAACTGCTATTCATACGGTGGCGTCCCTCTGCCCCGACGCGTGTTTCGCTCCGCTTCTTCGGGAGGCATCTTTTGCACTGATGGCCTATCCTTAGGATAGGTCATTAATATCTGATTGATGGGGATTTAACATCCCACCGGTCTACTGTGCCCAGCGCCAGCCGGAATTGTTGAGATGCGAAGCTGCTATCAATGTAAAAGTCCATGAAAAACCCCATTAAGAGACCAGCTTTTATACTGATAATTTGCACAGGAAATTTTTTTTAAACACTGTCTGTCTTCCACATCCCCAGGAAGAAGCCGAGTGGTGAAACGCGCATCGGGGTATCGGGACGGCAACTCTCTGCTGCACACAAGGTGAATCGCCCCCCTTAATTCTAGGTTTTATACCTGATATATATATATATATTATTTGGTGGTGGCATGTAATCAAGTTGTATGTTCTCTAATGCAGCTGTTGGCACTTTAATTGTTGTTTCTATCTATTGAGGCATATGATACCTTCCTTATGTGTTTGCTCATTATATATCCCCTAATGATAGTTTTGCACTATGCACTTTATACTCACTATTGGGACATATATTAATTATGAACAAATGATAATATATTCATAGAAGGCATATTGTTACACATTTATATCCCCTAATGGTAGCCTTGTATTATGCACTTTTGAGATATATATTAATTACGAACAAATGGTAATATATTTATAGAGAGTATTACTGAGCGTAAACCATAGTTGCATATCGAGTAAAAGAACAGATTAATCCAGCTCACCGCACTGCCTTGCTGGTAGGATCCAAATCCTGCGCACGGATTTGACTAGGCAGTCAATCAATAGTAGAAAAAAGGGAAGAAAGTTCCAGCGCTAGGAATGGAAAATTAAAAATCCATTTTATTGTGCCAATGCATATTAAAACATGATTAAAACAGAACATGATTAAGACCTGAGGCGTCGAAACGCGTTGTTCTGCAGTCATCCGACTGATATGCTGTACCTGCTGGAATTTTAATATGCATTGGCACAATAAAATGGATTTTTCATTTTCCATTCCTAGCGCTGGAACTTTCTTCCCTTTTTTCTATTGTTGCATATCGGCTTATTTGTGGATTTATTTATAGTGCTATCCCGTCCTGTTTGAGACATTCTGCTTGTTTTTTATGTATGTTTTTATTGTTTATATTTAAATAAAAATCATTTTAATGGATGTCTTCATTTTTGGTCCACTTTATTATAAGTAAGGACATGGTGTTTATCTTGAGTTGAAGTGCCATTTAGTACATTTAATTTTGGACACTTGATTGATGTCTTCAGAATCAGCCATTTTTCTTGAAGAGATAAAAGCAAGTTTCTATCATATACTGTATATAGATTTTACTCAATAAGAGACGTGGTGGTAGTATTTAAAATGTTACGGCTAGTTTAGCATGCCAAAGCAGAATGCACATTACATGGGTATACTGGAGAGAACAATAACAATGAAAGTATCCAGCTAGAATGTGTGGGAGACCATGCTTCCTAGAATAGAACAGTTTTACCTACAACTATCAGGAGTAGAGTTGAGCGATACCGTCCGATACTTCAAAGTATCGGATCGGAATGGATCGGCCGATCTTAAAAAAAAGTATCGGTATCGCCGATTCCGATACCGGAAGTCCCATTCAAGTCTATGGGACTTCCGGTATCGGAATAAGAAAAATCCTGTTTTTCCCTTGTACAGCCTCTCTGGGGTCTGTACGGGCCTTTCGGGGGGCTGTGCCGGCCTGCCAGGGGGTCTGTGCAGGCTCCGGTGGTCTGTGCCGGCCTGCCGGGGGGCTGTGCCGGCCTGCCAGGGGGGCTGTGCAGGCTCCGGTGGGCTGTGCCGGCCTGCCGGGGGGCTGTGCCGGCCTGCCGGGGGGCTGTGCCGGCCTGCCGGGGGGCTGTGCAGGCTTCGGGGGTCTGTGCAGGCATCGTCCGATGGGACTACAAGTCCCATCGGGCGATGCCTGCTACCATGACAGTGATTGACACATTAGCCAATGATGGGACAGTAGTAGTCCCATCATCCGGCTAATGTGTTGAATGTAAAAAAAAAAATTAAAAAAAAATTACATGCTACATACATACAACATGCATACTACATACATGCTACATTCATACTACATACTACATACATGCTACATTCATACTACATATATACTACATGCAACATACATACTACATACATACTACATGCAACATACATACTACATATATACTACATGCATGCAACATGCATACTACATATATACTACATGCTACATACATACTACATATATGCTACATACATACTACATATATACTACATGCATGCTACATACATACTACATACATACTACATATATGCTACATACATACTACATGCTACATACATACTACATATATACTACATACATACCACATACATACTACATACATACTACATACATACTACATGCTACATACATACTACATATATACTACATGCATGCTACATACATACTACATGCTACATACATACTACATAAATACTACATACATACTACATACATACTACATGCATGCTACATACATACTACATGCTACATACATACTACATATATACTACATGCATGCTACATACATACTGCATGCTACATACATACTACATGCTACATACATACTACATATATACTACATACATACTACATACATACTACATGCATGCTACATACATGTAGTATGTATGTAGCATGCATGTAGTATGTATGTAGTATGTATGTAGTATATATGTAGTATGTATGTAGCATGTAGTATGTATGTAGCATGCATGTAGTATATATGTAGTATGTATGTAGCATGTAGTATGTATGTAGTATGTATGTAGTATATATGTAGTATGTATGTAGCATGTAGTATGTATGTAGCATGCATGTAGTATATATGTAGTATGTATGTAGCATATATGTAGTATGTATGTAGTATGTATGTAGCATGCAGTATATATGTAGTATGCATGTTGCATGCATGTAGTATATATGTAGTATGTATGTTGCATGTAGTATGTATGTAGTATGTATGTTGCATGTAGTATGTATGTTGCATGTAGTATATATGTAGTATGAATGTAGCATGTATGTAGTATGTAGTATGAATGTAGCATGTATGTAGTATGCATGTTGTATGTATGTAGCATGTAATTGTTTTTTTTTTTTTTTTTTACATTCAACACATTAGCCGGATGATGGGACTACTACTGTCCCATCATTGGCTAATGTGTCAATCACTGTCATGGTAGCAGGCATCGCCCGATGGGACTTGTAGTCCCATCGGACGATGCCTGCACAGACCCCCGAAGCCTGCACAGCCCCCCGGCAGGCCGGCACAGCCCCCCGGAGCCTGCACAGCCCCCCGGCAGGCCGGCACAGCCCCCCGGCAGGCCGGCACAGCCCACCGGAGCCTGCACAGCCCCCCTGGCAGGCCGGCACAGCCCCCCGGCAGGCCGGCACAGACCACCGGAGCCTGCACAGACCCCCTGGCAGGCCGGCACAGCCCCCCGAAAGGCCCGTACAGACCCCAGAGAGGCTGTACAAGGGAAAAACAGGATTTTTCTTATTCCGATACCGGAAGTCCCATAGACTTGAATGGGACTTCCGGTATCGGAATCGGCGATACCGATACTTTTTTTTAAGATCGGCCGATCCATTCCGATCCGATACTTTGAAGTATCGGACGGTATCGCTCAACTCTAGTGAAGACATTAAAGAAAGTCATGTAGCAGCAATATTATTGTGCAGTTTACCAGATTCATATACAGCCTTGATAAATGTCCTCGAGACAAGACTAGAAACGAACATTACATTAGATTTTGTGAAAACAAGACTAATAGATGAATATCAGAGAAGAAAAGAACAAACAAATGATTCTTCTACTGAAACGGACAGTGAAAATGCAATTAAAGCTACAGAATTTAAAAAACCCTATAATAAAGATACAAGAGAATGTTTCAGATGTAAGAAAAAAGGTCATTTAAAGAAAGACTGTACCATATGGAAAGCAGAACAACAAAAATTATAACATAAAGAGCATACACAGAAAGTGAAAAATGCAATTTCTGATTCATGTGAGAATAATTGGAATGGCACATTTAAAGTAACATACAAGAAATCATCACTTGGCTGGTTTATTGATTCAGGAGCAACGAGTCATATGACAAGTGACAAGAATTTCTTCACTGATCTTGATTTAGATAAGAAAGAAGCCTGTTATGAACATGTCACCGTGGAGGATGGCAGGAATAGGCTAAGCCACCAGGAAACCAGAAAGGTTGGTAACTTAGCGGATAGCAGACCCCTAATCCTAACAATACAACTAACAGTAGCCGTGGAGCGTACCTACGATGCCCTAGACGCCTCGACACAGCCGGAGAACTAACTAGGCCTAAAGCAAGAAAGGTGAAATCTAAACTGCACTGGAGTAGAACCCCAAAGAAATAGATAGCCCCCAAACATATATTGTCGGTGAGATAAGATGAAACACAAATGCAGGCAGAAAATAGACTGAGCAAATGATGGGGCCCGAACTGAATAGATAGGATAGGAAAGGAAAGACACTGTCTGCAATCACACCAAAACCCTAAAAAATCCAACACATCTGATGTACAAAAAAACACTGAGGTCTCACGACATCGTCTCCACTATATCAGCATTCTGGTATGAACTGGCAGCAAAGCAAAAGAGACTAATATAACAGGGGACTGAACAAACTGACACAAGCTTTAACATATGGAGTGGGGTCCAGCACTGCCCCCAGCAGGGAGCATGCTGAACCCTCACAACAAGCAGAAAGAGGCAAAACCAGATCAGATGCAAAGGATTAGCAAGTGAAAAACTTAACTGAAAAATGCAGGATCAAGCAGGAGACATCAGACCTCAGAATGCTCAGGAAGAACTAATCACCAGCAGGGATTGAAGGAAGCCTGCTGACTTAAATACTCCAATCAGTAACCCCAGATCTCCGATCATCATCATCAGGTGGCAGACCTCTGTCAATCCGGCCAGCTCCACTACCCACAGTAACCACCAGAGGGAGCCCCGACTTAGAAGTAAGAAAATTCACAACAGAAGCCATTTATCCTGCAGATGGAAGCAAAATAACCGCAGAAGGTATCGGACAAGGTATGCTAAACTGTTCAAGCAAGTTCGGACAAGATTCAAAGATACTTGTACAGGATGTGTTGTATGTTCCAAAATTGGAAGGTGGATTGTTATCTGTGAAGCGTTTAACAGCCAATGGACTCACTGTAAAATTCAAAGACAATGAGTGTGCAATTCTAGCAGGAAACAAAGTGATAACCAATGTCAAGGCAGATGAACAATTATATCATCTTGACACACCAAAGGAACAGATGAAAGTATGTACACATGATCCCAAGAACTGTATTCACGTGTGGCATAGACGTCTAGGACACAGACACCCTGACAGTATAAGGGAACTACAAAGAAAAGAATTGACAAAAGATCTAAAGATATCATATTGCTCAATTACCATAAGATGTGAATGCTTTATAAAATCTAAAGCCACAAGAATATCTCTTGCAAAGGAAAGTGAGATGAAAAGCAAAAGACCACTTGATTTGGTGCATACTGACGTATGTGGACCCATGAAAGTGACTACATCAGAAGGAAATAGATATATGGTGACTTTCATAGATGGCTACTCAAGATACACAGTCAGATACTTACTGTAATTAAGAACAAAATTGAAGCTTTTGATAAACTTGTAGACTACGTAACAAGGTCGAGTAACAAATTTCAAAGGAAGCCAATTGTCATCAGAAGTGATAATGGAGGTGAATTTACAGGTCTCAAAATAGAAAACTACTTAAGACAAAATGGTATAGAACACCAGAAAACTGTTCCGTACACACCTGAACAAAATGGAGTAGCAGAAAGGAAAAACAGAACTCTGACAGAAATTATGAGATCTATGCTGACAGATTCCAAACTACCAGAAAAATATTGGGGTGAGGCAGCAATGACAGCTACATATCTACAGAGCAGACTTTTTTTTCCAGAAAACTGAAGAAAACTCCATATGAACTGTGGCAAGTTATGAAACCAAGTGTCAATCATTTAAAAGTTTTTGGATGTAAAGTTTTTATATTCATTCCAACGGAAAAATGTTCCAAACTTCAAAACAGATCCAATGAGGGAATATTTGTTGGATATAGTGAAAATTGCAAGGGATACAGAATCCTAGATCCCAAAACAGACAGAGTCACTGTGAGTTACAGTGTGACATTCATTGAAAACTTAAATGAAGATGTCATGATTTCAATTGACACAAAAAATGAGAAAAACAGCAGTGACATAGCTGAAGAGGTATCTGATGAGAAAGTAGTTGAAATTGATGAAGATCAGAATACTGAAAATTAAGAAATACAACTACAAACAGACACAGAACCAAGACGTTCAATGAGAGAAAACAAAGGTAAACCACCAAAATGTCTATCATACAAGACAATCACAAGTAAAATTTATGAACCTACCTCCTAGGAAGAAATATCTAAGCTCCCTAAAGAAGAAGCTAATAAATGGATAGAAGCAACAGAAACAGAAATGAAATCCATGCATGACTCAAATACATTGACACTGACAGATTTACCAGAAGGAAGAAAAGCCATAGGATGTAAATGGATTTTTAAAGTAAAATACCAAACAGATGGCACACCTGAAAGATACCGAGCAAGACTCGTAGCTAAAGGGTATTCTCAAAAATATGGAGAAGACTATGAGACATTTGCTCCAGTTGTCAAACATGCTACAATAAGAACTTTACTTACAGTTGCAGCAATGAAACAGATGGAACTGATACATTGGATATAAAGACTGCATTTTTGAATGGAGATTTAACAGAAGACATTTACATGGAAAAAAGCTGATGAATAGATAGATTTATGTACTCATATATGTAGACGACATTTTGATTTGTTCTGAACAAGAAAGGGATAAAGAAAACATTCTAAAAATCTTGAAGCAACATTTCAAAATCAAGACTTGGGAAATGTGAAACAATACCTAGGAATACAGGTAGAAATTATTCAAGACATAACAGAAAAATTTGGTTTGAAGAGTGCAAAAACAGTAAAGTCTCCAATGGAAACTAATTATCTTAAAGAAATGAATAGTGAGAAAAATATGTTACCAAATAATCAAGAGTAGAGAACAGCAATAGGAAAACTACTGTATCTAGCGACTGTTACAAGACCAGACATCGCAGCAGCAGTAGGAATCCTGAGTAGAAAGGTGTCAAAACCAAATAAAGCTGACTGGAATGCTGTGAAGAGAGTAATGCATTATTGGAAAGGAACTAGCAATGTTAAACTCAAACTACCTACAAGTGATAATTGCAATTTAACAGGATACGTTGATGCAGATTGGGCTGGAGATCCAACTGACAGAAGATCTACCAGTAGACATATTTTTTTCCTTTCAGGTGGACCAATAAGTTGGACAAGTAAGAAACAGTCATTTGTGACACTGTCTTCAACAGAAGCAGAATATGTTGCCACAGCACATGCAAGTCAAGAAGTTCTGTGGTTAAGACAATTGTTGACAGACTTAGGACAATCACAGTTGGAACCGACAAAACTGAAAGTGGACAATCAAGGATGTCTTGTTCTTGCTTAGATGGAAAGAGTCAATTCAAGAACCAAGCATATTGATGTGAAGTATCATTTCTTGAGAGATCATCAGGAACAAGGAGTCTTGAAGTTAGAATATTGAAGAAATGACAGCATACATCTTCACGAAGGCGTTGAATGCTGATAAACACCAGAGACTAATAAAAAAGTTGAGTTTGATTGAATAAGGCAATAGGGCTAATGACGGCAAGCAGAATCCATAACATTCATCATAAGCGCCTCCTGAGCGCGAAACGTACGTCGGAGGTTTGTTCCACGGCTGGGGGTAACTGTGCACCACCTGGTAAGCTTTTTCCATATGACTGTCGTTGATATATGATGTCACTTATGATGAATGTTATGGATTCTGCTTGCCGTCATTAGCCCTATTGCCTGATTACACATCGGCTGGTTGCCCTGAGGATATTTTGTCCACCCTATATGGCGATTATTTGACATTTGTAACAGCCCTTGTGTCAGCATATTTTACAAACTATAATGGCTAATGTTATATACAGGTGCAGTCTATTTTTTTTTCTTTTTTTTTTTTTTTACCCCCACCTGCCTTCTTAATATTGGTGTCTATTTGTCATCTGCAACTTTGCTGGTTATTTATATATATATTGTCTGTGCTCGCATTTAATAAAGGATTTTGATATTTTTATACTACTTGGATTCGTTTGCTCCCTTTTTTCTCCTAAATTTGTAACAGACATTTTCTGTAGCAGGTTCACATTGGACAGAAACAGGAACAATGGTCCATCTGGGGGGGGTTGATGTGGTTTTCCCTTATTCCCTGTCGTGCCCCTGCATTGCTCCTGTCCTCACAAGGACAGACTCCAAGAGTATCCTACTATGGATTACCCACCATCAATGAATGCGATTATATCTCCCAGGGAGACAGAAGCAAGATCATATGGACCATTGATCCTGCTTCTGTCCAACGTGAACCTGCTACAGAAAACGTCTGTTGTATTGGTGTGACCAAACCAATTTTTAATTGATCAATGGAGCACTTTATGTAGGCGGTTTTGAATTTTGTGTCACCTTTTTGTCCTAGCCAGTTTTACATTTGAATTAAAGGTTATGTTATGTGCTAAGGGAGACTCTCCAGGCTATACTCTTGTACAGAAGAGGGCAGGATCAGCCAGCACTGATTATGTGGGAAAAGATGCGCATATAAACGTATGCACTATTATGAAAGGATGAGAAAACAAAACAATCATTGGAAAGGCTTTTTAAAGAAGACCTATTATCGCCTAGTAAACTTAAAGGGAACCTGTCAAGTCATTGGTGGCATCTAAAGTGTCCCCAGTGCGTTGTTAGTGATTAAAATTGCCACTGTAATCCTTATCAAGAAGCACTTTGTATAGTTATATCTTACCTGCTCATTTAGTTATAGGGGTGTGCTTCATTGCATTCATTCAGTGTTGTCCCTACCCATGCAATATGAATTATGCCCCGTGGTTTCCGCCAACATCACTGTATATCCCGCGCTTGCTCAGTATGTGTTGCTGTGCTTGCGCAGTGTGCATTGGGGGAGCTGCGCTTGCGCAATATGTAATTGGGTAGCCACACTTGTGCATTGTCTATCAGCTCCCCGTGTGTGCGCACTGATGCTATTTGTAGTTCTCAGCTTCACTGACTGACGCGCAGCGGCTCTGGAGCACTAGACGCAGTGATTTTTGAAGAAATGAAAGATGGATTCCTGGTTCTTATGGAGCAGAAGAAGGAGGAAGCTAGAAGGAACTGTGTATATTGCTGGTTCTGTACTTGTAATAAGAGATTCAGATAAATACTGTAGAAGCAGCTATGTCCCCATTTAATAGAATAACCCTTTAGAAGAAATTATTTCCTCTTCTGGTAGATTAACCCTTTCGAAGCAATATTTAGTTGAAAAAGTCTTTTTATTAAAGGATTTTTCCAATAAAGGAGAAATAAACAGGGGAAAAAGCAATACAATAATATCCATGACATTTAAATATTTAGATATATAATTATGAGAAAATAAATAATAAAAAGAAAGAAATCTGAAGTAAGAAAGAGGAAAACAGGGTGAGGGAGAATTAGGTAAGAGGAAGGGGTAGGTAGATGGGGAGCAGGAAAGGGAAAGAAAACGGGAGAAAAAAAGAAGACGGGAAAGGGAAATAGACTCTGAAGATCATCCTAAGGCCGGGGTCACACTTGCGAGAAACTCGCACGAGTCTTGCGTCTCAATACTCGGACCAGAGCGCTCACCTGCATTGAAATACATGGAGCTGAACACTCCGGTCCCGAGTGCTGGCGGCAGTGTCGGGTATTGCGATGCGAAACTCGTGTCACCCCATCCTCAGGCTGGAGACACACTAGCGATTTTAACCCCTTTCTGACATGTGACGTACTATTCCTACTATTGTTGCCCTGGGCCTTAATGCCCATGGACAGGATAGTATGTCATCGCGATCAGCCGTGCTCACAGGAGGAGCGCAGATGATCGCGGCTGGGTGTCAGCTGATTCTCACAGCTGACGCCCGGCACTAAGTGCCAGGAGCGGTCACGGACCACTCCCAGCACTTTATTCCCCAGCACACTGCGATCAAACTTGTTCGCAGTGTCCCAGTGGCATAGGGAAGCATCACGCAGGGAGGGGGTTCCCTGCATGCTTCCCTGAGACCCTCAGAACAACGCAATGTGATCGCGTTGTTCCAAGGGCCTCCTCCCTGCAGGCCCATGGATCAAAAATGGCCACGGGGCCCTTCCGGGTCCTGCAGGGAGGTGGCTTGTCAGTGCCTGCTGAGAGCAGGCGCAGTAAGCCTCCTGCACTGCCTGTCAGATCGCTGATCTGACACAGTGCTCTGCAAAGTGTCAGATCAGCGATCTGATATAATACAGTGATGTCCCACCCTGGGACAAAGTAAAAAAGTGGGAAAAAAAGCATGCGTAAAAATATTTAAAAAAAACTCCTATATAAAGAAAAAAAATATTCCCCAATAAATACATTTCTTTATGTAAAAAAAAACAAAAAATCAATAAAAGTGGAAAAAAATGCGTAAAAATATTTTAAAAGATTCCTATATAAAGAAAAAGTATTCCCCAATAAATACATTTCTTTATGTAAAAAAACAAAAAAATCAATAAAAGTACAAATATTTAGTATCGCCGCGTCCGTAACGACCCGCCCTATAAAACTGTCCAACTAGTCAACTCCTTTAGTGAACCCCTTAAAAAAAGGCAAAAAATCAATACTTTATCATCATACCGCCAAACAAAAAGTGGAATAACAAGCGATCAAAAAGACGGATATAAATAACCATAATACCGCTGAAAACGTCATCTTGTCCCGCAAAAAACGAGCTGCCAAACAGTGTCATCAGCAAAAAAATAAAAGTTATAGTTTGCAGAATAAAGCAATGGAAAAAAGAATTATTTTTTAAATAAAATTGTTTTTATTGTATAAACGTGGCAAAACATAAAATGAATGAGGTATCACTGTAATCGTACAGACCGGAAAAATAAAACCTCTTTATCAATTTTACCACACGCGGAACGGTATAAATGCCCCCCCAAAGAAATTCATGAAATGCTGGCTTTTGTTCATTCTGCGTCCCAAAAATTGTAATAAAAAGCAATCAAAAAATGTTATGTGCCCGAAAATGGTACCAATAAAAATATCAACTCATCCCACAAAAAATAAGACCTCACATGACTCTGTGGGTCAAAATATGGAAAAATTATAGCTCTCAAAATGTGGTGATGCAAAAACTATTTTTTGCAATAAAAAGCGTATTTTAGCATGTGACAGCTGCCAAACATAAAAACCTGCTATAAATAGTGAATCAAACCCCCCCTTTATCACCCCCTTAGTTAGGGAAAAATAATAAAATAAAAAAATTTATTTATTTCCATTTTTCCATTAGGGTTAGGGTTAGGACTAGGATTAAGGTTGGGATTAGGGTTAGGGGTGTGTTGAGGTTAGGGTTGGAGTTAGAATTGGGGAGTTTCCACCGTTCAGGCTCTGCCATGCGCCCAAACAGTGGTTTAACCCCATATATGGGGTATCAGCGTACTCAGGACAAATTGCACAATAACTCTTGGGGTCCAGTTTATTCTGTTACCCTTTTTAAAATAAAAAATTGGGGGCGAAAATATCATTTTTGTAGAAAAAACATGATTTTTTTTATTTTTATGGCTCTACATTATAAACTTCTGTGAAGCACTTGGGGGTTCAAAGTTTTCATCACACATCTAAATAAATTCATTGGGGGGTCTAATTTCCAAAATAGGGTCACTTGGGGGGTTTCCACTGCTTAGGCACATCAGGGGCTCTCCAAACACAACATGGCGTCCAATCTTAATTCCAGCCAATATTGCATTGAAAAAGTCAAATGGCGCTCCTTCCCTTCCGTGCTCTGCCATGCGCCAAAACAGTGGTTCCCTCCCACATGTGGGGTATCAGCGTACTCAGGAAAAATTGCACAATAACTTTTGCAATCCAATTTCTTTTCTCACCCTTGGGAAAATAAAAAAAAAATTGGATCTGAAATAATTTTTTGTGAAAAAAGTTAAATGTTCATTATTTTTTAAACATTCAAAAAATTCCTGTGAAGCACCTGAAGGGTTAATAAACTTCGTGAATGTGGTTTTGAGCACCTTCATGGGTGCAATTGTTAGAATGGTGTCACTTTTGGGTATTTTCTATCATATAGACCCCTCAAAGTGACTTCAAATGTGATGTGGTCCCCCCAAAAAATGGTGTTGCAAAAATGAGAAATCGCTGGTTAAATTTTAACCCTTATAGCTTCCTAATAAAAAAAATTTTGGTTCCAAAATTGTGCTGATGTAAAGTAGACATGTGGGAAATGTTACTTATTAAGTATTTTGTGTGCCATATCTCTGTGATTTAAGGGCATGAAAATTCAAAGTTGAAAAATTGCAAAATTTCCAACATTTTTGCTAAATTTCCATTTTTTTAACAAATAAACACAAGTCATATCAAATAAATTTTACAACTATCATGAAGTACAATATGTCACGAGAAAACAATGTCAGAATCACCAGGATCCATGGAAGCGTCCCAAAGTTGTTACCTCATAAACGGACAGTGGTCAGAATTGTAAAAGTAAAAAATTGGCTCGGTCATTAAAGTGCAAACCACCCTTGGAGGTAAAGGGGTTAAAATCAGTCCAATTTTGATGCTGGAGAGTCGGACAAGTATTATGCATTTTTTATGTGAGTACATTCTGATTTTTCACAACTAGCATCCGATTTAGATACGAATGCAGTGCGATTGCTATTGGACTGCAATGTGATTTTAACATGAGCTTTTACTTAGAGAAATTCTCTGTCATTTACACATCGTTTTCAAAGGAAATATTCTTCAAAAGATAGATAGATAGATTAAAGCTGGCAAATGATCTGCCCCGGCACAGTATAATCACAGAGTGACAAGTTAGAATAGAATAGATAGAATAGATATATACACATAGAATAGATGTATATATATACTGTACAGCTCTGGCAAAAATTAAGAGACCACTGCACAGTTTTATAAAAATCAGCTTTTCTACATGTCTGACAGCTATTCCATTCCAATGTCAGTTGAATTCCATCCAGAGTACACCTCATTCTACTTAAAGTGCTTCTGATTAGGTGATCACCTGAACCAAATCTTATTTAATGAAGGAAAATATAAACCATGCTGTGGTGTTCACAATCTTCTTGCAATAGGACAAGCTGGATGGCAAACCAAGTGCTAGTAATATCCCAAAAGTAATAGGAAAGAAAAAAGTAACTTTTAAATATGCCAAAGGAGTTGAAAAGAAAAGTCTTGAGTGAGGAAAAGAAGGGCTCAATTCTGGTTTAACTAGCAGAGGGATACAAGGAGCGTCATGTTGCCTCCATCCTTAAAATTTCTAAGGTGGCAGTCCATTACAACAAGGTCAAGCAGCATACATTGGGGACAACAAAGCTACAGACCAGCAGAGGATGAAAACGACTCTCCACTGACCGGGATGACCATCATCTTATTCGAATGTCACTTAGCAACCACAGGATGACATCAAGTGATCTACAAAAGGAATGGCAAATGGAGGCTGGGGTGAAGTGCACTGCAAGAACAGTTCGTAACAGACTCCTAGAGGTAGGGCTCAAGTCATGTAAAGCTATAAAAAAGCCTTTTATCACTGAGAAAAAAAGGAGAGCCAGGCTGAAGTTTGCCAAAGACCATAAGGAGTAAGGTAATCTTCTCTGATGAGTCTAATTTTCAGCTTTGTCCAAAACCTGGTCATCTAATGGTTAGACAGAGACCTGGAGAGGTGTACAAGCCACAGTGTCTTGCACCCACTGTGAAATTTGATGGAGGATCAGTGATGATCTGGGGATGCTTCAGCAAGGCTGGAGTTGGGCAGGTTAATCAAGCCGCATACAAGGTTATCCTGGAAAAACAGTTGATTCCTTCTGCTCAGGCAATGTTCCTCCACTCTGACTACTGTTCTTTCCAGCAGGACAATGCACCATGCCACACAGCTAGGTCAATCAATGTGTGGGTGAAGGACCATCATATCAAATCCCTGTCATGGCCAGCCCAATCTCCAGACCTAAACCTCATTGAAAACCTCTGGAATGTAATCAAGAGGAAGATGGATAGTCACAAGCTATCAAAGAAGAACTGCTTACATTTTTGCACCAGAAGCAGTGTGAAAGACTGGTGGAAAGCATGCCAAGACGCATAAAAGCTGTGATTAAAAATCATGGTTATTCCGCAAAACATTGATTTCAGAATTCTTCCTGACTTAAAACAGTATTGTTGTTTCTAAATTATTATGAACTTGTTTTCTGTGCATTATTTGAGGTCTGAAAGCACTGTTTATTTTTTTAAATTTGACCATTTTTCGTTGTCAGAAAAAAATACAAAAATGTATTGCCTGAAAATGGTTCACTTGTATAAGATCACCATAGCTTGATCACCTTGGTTTTTGAGGGGACTGTGTGGGGGCTCATACTGTATATAGGGGGATGTCGGCATACTTAATTCTGCTCAATATGAAATCATTCAAATAAAATAAAAAATATATAATTAATATGTTAACATTGAGCTGAATGAATTTCAGCCTATTAGTTGGTCCACAACTGTCAGTCTCTCATGTGTCTCCTTGGGAAAACTCACCCCTGCTCTATTTTGTATAATGCTATGTAATGTATAATGCTGTACATAAGGGAAAAATCTGTCGCTTTCCATCTACAGATTTGCACCAGAGCACCTGTATGTTACTCATATGACCTATCACATGATCTATCAAAGGGGATTATGTGAAGTTTCACGTGATACGTCAGGCACCTGAGGGAGGCCCACACCTTGTAAACTACCCGGGGTCCGGGTTACTCTTATACTGCCCCTAAGTACTGACCCTGTACATGAAATCTAATCAGCAGAAAACTTTAAATGGTGATTAAAGAAGAACAAAGTGGATTTCTTCCCAAACACAGTAATTTAATCTGTATTACATTGCAATTACAGCCATGTCTTTACAATACAAAATCGTGCTGACAGGTTCTCTTTAAACTACTCAGGTAAAAATAATATATTACTCTTGCAGTAATAGGCACTTCTGATTAGGTAAATATTTTTTATAGCACTGGAGCTGACATAAGTATTGATATCTACAGTGTCATAGTTTATGAACGTTGAAGTGGTTCTAAAACGAAAGAAACAAAAGCTAAAATTAATAGTGATGTATACAAAGTCGGTTCTGAAACAAATACCTAGAAAAGCTGCTGTGAAATGTAGCACTGTTTGGTAAATGACTTGGTATTGCTGAGTGTGGAGGATGACACTGCAATCAAAAATAATTCTCTTAAGGTTTAGAAAAACAATATCAGACTTACAGAAATTGCAGATTATATCTGTGATTTGCCTGCCTTAATCACCATCTCATAGCTACATGACAAGCTACAGAGAAACTGGAAGAAACCAGGCGGATGATGCAGATTTGTGCCTTATTATTCCAAATTGCAGAACTCACAGCAGACAATTACCACTTTACCATGCATAGTGAGGCCGTGTTTCAAAACCAGTAGAGTAGCTACCGGGGGGGCAGAGGGGGCGGTGGCCCTGGGCCCCGCTCTCTCAGGGGGCCCACCCGGTGCTACGCTACAGATGCATTTTGCGGCAGAGCAGGGATAATCAATCTCCCTCCTCTGCCGTCCGGCTGCTACGGGCCCCTGAGCAGGCGGGGGGGCCTGGTGCCAGCAGTGGGCCCCCCGCCCGTCATCGCAGGGTCAGCAGTGTCGGCTACATGCCGACACCGCTGACCGCATTGATGACAGAAGGAGCGAGTGCTCCTTCTCTCATCATCCCCCTGTCAGCGTCTGACGTCACCGACGCCGACACTAACAGGGGGTGCGATGACGTCAGTACCCGACACCTGCAGTCGGAGATGAGCGGGATCAGCGCAGGAACCAGGAGGAAGAGAGGTGAGTATTTAGTTTATGGGGGAGTGGTGCATTATCCTACAGAGGATGGCTATGGGGGTGCATATGCATAGGGTAGCTATGGGGGTGCATATACAGAGGATGGCTATGGGGGGTGCATATAAAGAGGCTCGCTATGGGGGGTACATATACAGAGGATGGCTATGGGGGTGCATATACAAAGGGTGGCTATGGCGGTGCATATAAAGAAGGTGGCTATGGGGGTGCATATCCAGAGAGTGGCTATGGGGGTGTATATACAGAGGGTGGCTATGGGGGTGCATATACAGAGGGTGGCTATGGGGGTGCATATACAGAGGGTGACTATGGGGGTGCATATACAGAGGGTGACTATGGGGGTGCATATACAGAGGGTGGCTATGGGGGTGCATATACAGAGGATGGCTATGGGGTGCATATGCATAGGGTGGCTATGGGGGTGCATATACAGAGGATGGCTATGGGGGTGCAATACAGAGGGTGGTTATGGGGTTGCAATACAGAGGGTGGTTATGGGGGTGCATATACAGAGGATGGCTATGGGGGGTGCATATACAGAGGATCGCTATGGGGGGTGCATATACAGAGGATTGCTATGGGGGTGCATATACAGAGGGTGGTTATGGGGGTGCATATACAGAAGATGAATATGGGGGTGCATATACAGAGGATGGCTATGGGGGTGCATATACAGAAGGTGGCTATAAGGCTGCATATACAGAGGGTGGCTAGGGGGTTGCATATACTACAGAGGATGGCTATGGGGTGCATATACAGAGGGTGGATATGGGGGTGTATATACAGAAGGTGGCTATGGGGGTACATTATACTACAGAGGGTGGCTATGGGGGTGCATTATACTACAGAGGGTGGCTATGGGGGTGCATTACATTATAGAGGCTGCCTATGGGGGTGCATTACACTATAGAGGCTGCCTATAGGGGTGCATTACACTACAGAGGCTGCCTATGTGGAATTCATTATACTATAGAGTCTGCCTATGGGGAGTGCATTATGTACAGTATAGAGTCTGCCTATGGGGAGTGCATTATACAATATAGAGTTAAAAAAAAAGCATTATTACGTTCTAGGGGACAAAATGTGGGCACTGTTTTCTAGGGCACTTGCACCCGGCCTTAGTATTTTCTAGAGGGTTGCTTTAAAATTTAGAGGTCACACAGGGCAACACAGCAGGTGCATTAATAGGGTCACATACGACAGCAGCGGATCAGCATTGGGGCATCAGCAGGATGAGAAGTTTGTGCAGGTTGGGGATAGTCCCATTTTGGACGGTGCTGAAAATATGGGAAGTGAAACATGTCTTTGTTGTATTCTCTGTAGCCGAGTCCTGACTGGAGATTGCTCCTACTGGCCAGTTTCCTACTCCACAATGATGAGGGGCAATACCCCAAAACAGCTGTCTGTGGATGGATACCATGTTTTGGCATAGGTGGTCTCCTTCTTTGGAGACTGCCCTTCCCGTGGTTGTTCCTTCCCGGGGAAAGACCTGGCTAGTCATTGCTTCCGTTGAGAAACATGTGATGGTGTCTCCGCGGCTTGTGTTTTGCATGTTTTTACATATTTCCCATAAGGGATGGGGGCATTGCTCTAGAATCACTGCATTGAGAAACATGTGATGGTGTCTCTGCAGTGTTGGATGTTGATCTCCATGAGATCATTTAACCTCATTTTTCACAGTCTTCTACTAGGCATTGCTCCTACTGGCCAGTTTCCTACTCCACACTGATGAGGGGCAATACCCCGAAACAGCTGTCTGTGGATGGATACCATGTTTTGGCATAGGTGGTTTCCTTCATTGGAGACTGCCCTTCCCGTGGTTGTTCCTTCCTGGGGAAAGACCTGGCTAGTCATTGCTTGCGTTGAGAAACATGTGATGGTGTCTCCGCAGCTTGTGTTTTGCATGTTTTTACATATTTCCCATAAGGGATGGGGGCATTGCTCTAGAATCACTGCGTTGAGAAACATGTGATGGTGTCTCCGCAGTGTTGGATGTTGATCTCCATGAGTTCATTCATCCTCATTTTTCACAGTCTTCTACTAGACATTGTTCCTACTGGCCAGTTCCCTACTCCACACTGATGAGGGGCAATGCCCCGAAACAGCTGTCTGTGGATGGATACCATGTTTTGGCATAGGTGGTTTCCTTCATTGGAGACTGCCCTTCCCGTGGTTGTTCCTTCCCGGGGAAAGACCTGGCTTGTCATTGCTTGCATTGAGAAACATGTGATGGTGTCTCCGCGGCTTCTGTTTTGCATGTTTTTACATATTTCCCATGAGGGATGGGGGCATTGCTCTAGAATCACTGCATTGAGAAACATGTGATGGTGTCTCGGCAGTGTTGGATGTTGATCTCCATGAGTTCATTCATCCTCATTTTTCACTGACTGGAGAAGTTGTCATGTCGGTCTGGGCCAGATGGAAAAGACGTGAAAAGTGAACGGCTCCTTCAGAAAGAACGTCAGCGGTAGGTCATTATCTGTAGCTGTGCTGTGATCTCTTATACAGTATGTTCTGTAGGACGGGTATCTACCACTGACCATATGGCGGTAATATCAATGTTGGTCTTTATATAGCAATTATTTTCAGTAACAGCACGGTCATCTGCTGAGGTTCTCCTCCACTATTAAGGTGCGTCACCCAGTTATAATCAAGGTTACCTGGTTAGTGGCCCACTCAGAAGTTTCGCCCCCCCTGAACCAAAACCCTAGCTACGCCTCTGTTCAAAACGCTACACTGTCATGCTCATAGTAGTGTGAGTGTCACGTGGACCCGTTGTGACGGCCGTCTGCGAATCTGGGCTGCAGTGGGGACAGCACCCCGAGTAACCCCGAGACCCTTAACCCCTATACAGGGATCTGGAATTGTAGCAAGGCCCAGGAGGTAGCTGTCTAGATTAGCAGTGGACCAGAGCAGGACGGCCACCAAGGGGTCAAAACTAAAACCCGTAATCAAGGTCAGGATGCAGGAGTCTGAGACCAGGGCGCAGCAGAGGCACAAAATCAGCAGACAGAAGGAGAGTCAAAAGTCCAGGCCAGGGTCAGTAAAACCAGGAGGGCAGCAAGGTACAGAATCAGCAGGCAGAAGGAGAGTCAGGAATCCAAGCAAAGGTCAGCATCAAAAAGTCGGAAGAGAGGCGGAGGTACAAAAACGGCAGGCAATAGAATGGTCAAGAATCCAGGCTGAGGTCAGAGTATACACTATAGCAATTCACACAGTAACATGCAGGGGAACCAAGAATATATCCGGCGGCTTGCAAGACCAGTCCCCAGGTATTTGAGGGATCAGCTCCTCCCTCACAGGTTCCCGGCCCGATGATGTAACCAGGACCGCCCTTGGACCAGGCCAGATGGACATGCAGTAAGCCCTACATGACTGACAGATGGGCGGAGCCTGCGCCCACCAGATACCTGCGCAGGAGCCCCCTCTCTGCCACCACCCTCACCCTGGAGCGAACCACGGCGCCTCCCAGTGGGTGAGGCAGGAACAGCCGTCCCTGAGTCCGACGGCAACGTGACGGTCCGGCGCCCCCGAGTGGCCGAGACCGGAACTGCAGGCCCTGAGTCTGGCAGTGACGTGTCAGTCCGGTGCCTCCTAGTGGCCGACGCCGGAACAGCAGGCCCTGAGTCTGGCTGCGACGTGACACCCGTCCTGTGTGACACGACCGTCAGGTCGGTAACTAAAACAACAAGACAAGGGGAAGGGGAAAACAATTACAAAGGTGGCCCTGCGATAGGGAATGGGGACGTGGAGACCTCCTACTCTCCCCTGAGTCAGTGTCTCTACACTCCTAACGATCCCTAGGCCGGTTCCGCACCGGGCGCCGATCAGGATACCTGAAATTCCTAGCTCGCCCTGAACTATCCCTTACTAGTGAAGTGGACGGTGCAGAAACTAACCCCACCACTGCACTAAAACACACATTGAGGAAAGTGACAAACAGGGAAACACCACTTAGCTTTGCTCTGTTGCTAATGCTCCCAGCAACAGAGTCCGACACCTGAGTGCATCTTTTCCTCCAACCAGATCCAACACCTGAGTGCAGCTTTCCAGCAACAGAGTCCCGCATGTGAGTGCAGCTATACAGCAAAAGAGTCCAGTATCCGAGTGCAGCTTTCCAGCAATAGAGTCCAGCATCTGAGTGCAGCTTTCACCATATCTACCACTCCACCAAGCTTTGCAAGAACTCCTCGCTGACACCATAGCTGCCACTCCACCAAGCTTTGCAAGAACTCCTCGCTGACACCATAGCTGCCACTCCACCAAGCTTTGCAAGAACTCCACACTGACATCATAGCTGCCACTCCTCCACTCCTCATTGTGGGTCCTTCCACACCAGGACCCTGACTGCTGCAAGGAACTCTCTAGCTCCTTCACCAAGGATGGTTGGAAAAGACCAATATCACCAACAGTGATTGCAACCACCTGACACTCTTTTATAGGTAAGAGCCAGCAATCACACCTGCTTCATAATCACGTGCACTAAACTAAAGTAACCAGAGTGCAATGACCCTAACGGCCACCGGGGGCAAAACTAGAACTGAAATCACCACAGTGTAATGGCTTTAATGGCCACTGGGGGCAAAACTACCTTTAAGCACACATCTTAAGGAAAAAAAAGGTTACTGATTCAAAACCTGTCATATCCAACCTGGATTATGACAGTACTCTCCCTCAATGAGGGGCCTCTGGACCCTCAAGTCCGCTCCTCATCAAGGAACCACCTACAGAGAGGACGCCCAGATCCAGAGTTCACCTCTGCAACTACCTGTACCTCTGGTTAATGACAAATGGGCACCGCTGGTATTGGCAATGTATGTTTTGGCGGCATTGCACATCCCCAGAGCACCGTCCTGGGGAGCGAGTTGTGTATGAGCATGTTTGGAGGTAATACAAGCTGACAAGACTCCGCACACACTTCCACTGGAAGTTATTTGGTGGACACCCATACACACTCATTCACACACTGGTCCGGACCAGAACGTTTATTGCCACTCATTACTTTGTCAAATACTGTGAACTTTTACTGGAACTGACAAAAGAGGCATCCCCCTGTGTCACTATACTCACACCCCCGCTATTCACCAAGGGAAGCACCACCCTCCAACCCCTCCTACTACGAGACCTGCGCCTCACTGGGTTGGCTAATGGCAAGGGTTGAGACTTGCCCCTACTCCCTGGCAGCACCTCTGCAGCCACAACTGGAGGAGAAGGGGACGGGGGTATGGAGGAAATATACACTCCCTGGTCGCCTTCCTCCACACGACCAGGAGGGGCGGCTTCTTCGGTGGTATGGAAGGTTTGGCGTGAGCCCCGCGGACTATAACACAAATCCGCCCACCACAGGGAAGTACCCCTTCACCTCGGGGAATACCAGGCAGCACCATGGGGACACCCACTCCTCCCACCTGCCTGGGTATGTCTGCATGCATGAGCAAGTCCCGCTCACCAGCAGTGACTCTGGGGGCTTCTTCACCAGAGCCGCAATTTGATTTTCTGGTTGAGCCAGAGAGAAGACCCAGACCCTTATAACTGCCGCTGGAACTGCTTCAATGCACCATGCAGCTCCTCACTCACCTCAGTGAGGCCCAGATGCAATTACTCACCGGCCTGAACTTGGCCAAAGGCCTACCAAAAAAAATGTAAGGTTGGTGATAATGTCACATGGACCCATCCTGTGTGACACGACCCACAGGTCGGTAACTAAAACAACAAGACACGGCACATGTAACTGTCCTGTGTGACACGACCTGCAGACCAGTAACTAAAACAACAAGACACGGGGAAGGGGAAAACAATTACAAAGGTGGCATTGCGATAGGGAATGGGGACGTGGAGACCTCCTGCACTCCCCTGAGTCAGTGTCTCTACACTCCTAATGATCCCTAGGCCGGTTCCGCACCGGGCGCCGATCAGGATACCTGAAATCCCTAGCTCGCCCTGAACCAATCCCTTACTAGTGAAGTGGACGGTGCAGAAACTAATCCCACCACTGCACTAAAGCACACATTGAGGAAAGTGACAAACAGGGAAACACCACTTAGCTTTGCTCTGTTGCTAATGCTCCCAGCAACCGAGTCTGACACCTGAGTGCATCTTTTCCTCCAACCAGATCCAACACCTGAGTGCAGATTTCCAGCAACAGAGTCCCGCATGTGAGTGCAGCTATACAGCAAAAGAGTCCAGCATCCGAGTGCAGCTTTCCAGCAACAGAGTCCAGCATCTGAGTGCAGCTCTCTTCCAGCAACAGAGTCCAGCATCTGAGTGCAGCTTTCACCATAGCTGCCACTCCACCAAGCTTTGCAAGAACTCTTCGCTGACACCATAGCTGCCACTCCACCGAGCTTTGCAAGAACTCCTCGCTGACACCATAGCTGCCACTCCACCAAGCTTTGCAAGAACTCCTCAATGACACCATTGCTGCCACTCCATCAAGCTTTGCAAGAACTCCACACTGACATCATAGCTGCCACTCCTTCACTCCTCATTGTGGGTCCTTCCACACCAGGACCCTGACTGCTGCAAGGAACTCTCTAGCTCCTTCACCAAGGATGGTTGGAAAAGACCAATATCACCAACAGTGATTGCAACCACCTGACACTCTTTTAAAGGTAAGAGCCAGCAATCACACCAGCTTCATAATCACATGCACTAAACTAAAGTAACCAGAGTGCAATGACCCTAACGGCCACCGGGGGCAAAACTAGAACTGAAATCACCACAGTGCAATGACCCTAATGGCCACTGGGGCTAAAACTACCTTTAAGCACACAGCTTAAGGAAAAAAAAAAGGTTACTTATTTAAAACCTGTCATATCCAACCTGGATCATGACAGTAAGGAAAACACTAGTGCCAGTATGATTAGCATGTAATAAATAAAACAGACAGACCAAGATTTAACATTTTTGCCAAAATTTCCAGGATCAGTAAAACTTTACACTACAACTCTAGTTTTTTAATCTGGAAATCTTCTTTGTTGTGCTTTTATCATGCAGATAGTGCTGGATTAAAGGGAAACTGTCATGTCAAATAATGCTATTAGCCTGCAGATTAACCGAATAACTGGAGTTTATTAGTGTTATGAAGGTGCCTGGCTGCTGTACTGAAAGTGCGGTATCATGTAGAAAATGAAATTTATTTCTCCATGATAGTTCGCAGTCTTGCCACTTTGATAGCCGGCTCAACAGTGCATAAGTGTCCTTGGCAGCTTTCAGTTAAAGTGCCCAGCTATGCTTACAGCCGCCATTCACAGTATAGTAAGGCCGGTTATAGACAAAGTGGGGCCCTAGGCAAAAGTTAAAAGTGGGACTTCAAATGCTAACATATTGCACCAACACAAAAATATTTAGGTTTCATTTATATGAGCTGAGTTCAGGCTGTTAAACAAGCGAGACAAAATTCAAGTCGTACGGAACAGAATGATCACAAATAGAAAAATCTGTCCCCATATAGTATCATGTTTTAGCAGGACATCTCCAGTTTACGTCAGGCAATGTGCTGCTGAGAACAATGATTGTTGTTATTAAACAATCCAATCACCCGATGAATGAGAATCATTTTGCTCATTTGTTGGGCAATTGCCGACCCTTCCACCAGCCACACATTGAGCTTAGCAACTTGTGCCACCAACATTAGCAAAGACACTGAGCTGAATGATTGACTGCAGCAGGGATATGCATTCGAGATATTATGTCAAAAATACAGCCAGAAGACAGAGACCGGAGCAGCAGGGGTGAGCTAGCACTAGACCCAGGGAGTATAAGCACCATCTGATTTTATTTTATATGACTGCAAACATTTGGAGTCCACTTTTAATGAAATTCAAAGTGTAAAACCTACATGTGGTTTCTAGTTAACTGTGAAAATGGTCAGTTTATGTGCAAAACTTATATACAAATATACATACATACATACATACAGTTGTGCTCAAAAGTTTACATACCCCGGCAGAATTTTTGCTTTCTTGGCCTTTTTCCAGAGAATATGAATGATAACATCAAAACTTTTTCTCCTCTTATGGTTAGTGGTTGGGTGAAGCCATTTATTGTCAAACTACTGTGTTTTCTCTTTTTAAATCATAATGACAACCCAAAACATCCAAATGACCCTGATTCACATACCTCATTTCTTAATACCGTGTATTGCCCCCTCTAACATCAATGACAGCTTGAAGTCTTTTGTGGTAGTTGAAGATGAGGTTCTTTATTTCACGTGCCGCGCCAATTCTTTGGAATGCACTACCCAGGCTAATACGATTAATCCCCACAGTTTTAAGCATGCCTTAAAAACGCAATTGTTCAGACTGGCCTATCGCTTCAATGCACTAACCTAAATATTCCTGTGTGGCACATTTCAAAATTTTTTAACACATCCAGGTTCCTCGCATCATGTTCTCACATGCTTTTTGCAGTTAATAGCCCTCTGTGTCTGTACTGTTACATATTTAGACTGTTAACTGGTTCATGCAGCAACAGGAACACCCGATTCTTACACGAGGGATTGGTCAAACAATAAAAACAAGAAAAGCAATTGTTACCATCCACCTTTCGTGTCTCCCCTTTTCCTTTATAGATTGTCAGCTTGTGAGCAGGGCCCTCATTCCTATTGGTATCTGTTTTGATCTATGCGTTTATTGCTATGCTATACTGTAATGTCTATTGTCTGTAGAAGTCCCCTCTATAATGTAAAGTGCTGCGGAATATGTTGGCGCTATAGAACTATAATTATAATATTATTATTTATTTTCTCAGATGGTAAAGCTGCCCACTCTTCTTGGCAAAAAGCCTCTAGTTCCTGTAAATTCCTAGGCTGTCTAGCATGAACTGCGTGCTTGAGATCTCCTCAGAGTGACTGAGTGATATTGAGGTCAGGAGCCTGAGATGGCCACTCCAGAACCTTCACTTTGTCCTGCTGCATCCAATGACAGGTCGACTTGGCCTTGTGTTTTGGATCATTGTCATGTTGGAACATCCAAGTACGTCCCATACTAAGCTTCCAAGCTCATGATTGCAAATTTGCCTCCAGTGTTTTCTGATAACATGTTGCATTCATCTTTCCTTAAACTTTGACCAAGTTTCCTGTGCCTTTGTATCTCTCACATCTCCAAAACATCAGCGATCCACCTCCATGTTTTACAGTAGGAATGGTGTTCCATTGATCATAGGACTTGTTGACCTCTCTCCAAATGTAACGTAGATAGTTGTGGCCAAAAAGTTAAATTTTAGTCTCCTCACTCCAAATTACCTTGTTCCAGAAGTTTTGAGGCTTGTCTCTGTGCTGTTTTGAGTATTGTCGGTGAAATACTTTGTGGCATTTGTGCAGTAATGGTTTTCTTCTGGCGACTCGACCATGCAGCCCATTTGTCTTCAAGTGCCTCATTGTGCATCTTGAAACAGCGGCACCGCTAGTTTTCAGAGAGTCCTGTATTTCAGCTGATGTTATTTTTGGTTTTTCTTTGCATCCCAATTTTCCTGGCAGTTGTTGACAAAATTTTTGTTGGCCTACCTGACTGTGTTTTTTTTTTTTTTACAGAGCCCCTGATTTTCCATTTATTAATCAAAATTTGCAGACTGGCCTGTTTTGGGTTGGCATTATAATTAGAAAAGCGAAAACACAGTAGTTTGATAATAAATGGCTTCACCCAACCACTAACCATGAGTGGAGAAAAAGTTTTGGTGCTATTAATTCATATTCTGTGAAAAAAGGCCAAGAAAGCAAAAATTCTGCCGGGGCATGTAAACTTTTGAGCACAACTGTATGTATATGTATATATATATATATATATATATATATATATTTTAAATCCTTTGAATTAAAATAGAAAATCGGCACATTTGCTAAATCACAGCAAATTTTGTTGTAAGGAAAATTAAAAGCAAAATACAAAGCATGACTGAATTCTACCACTCAGGACAGACTGAAGGGTCTAGTATCTTTTGTCCAGAATAACATCTACTATGTAATTGTCTAATTCTGTCTGTCTGTCTGTAATGGAAATCCCACCTCGCTGATTGGTTGCGGCAGTTGCTTAGTCGTCGTGACAACATGGCCGCATTGCTTATCGTACAGGCACATTACAGCCGTTAAAGGCATCACTGCTGCATTGCTCATTACACAGGCACAGTCCTGTGCATATTCTGGAGTAAAATACATTAGGTAATTAGGTAACAGTAGAACAGTGACTGCAGCTCTGGGTGTAACTTGCGTACAATACATTAGGTGACAGCAGAAAAGTGAATGCAGCTCTGGGTGTAACTGGAGTACAATACATTAGGTAAGATCTGAACAGTGACTGCAGCTCTGGCTGTAACAGGAGTATAATACATTAGGTAAGAGCAGAACGGTGACTGCAGCTCTGGGTGTAACTGGACTACAATACATTAGGTAAAAGCAGAACAGTGACTGCAGCTCTGGGAGTAACTGGAGTACAATACATTAGATAACAGCAGAACAGTGACTGCAGATCTGGGTGTAACTGGAGTACACTACATTAGGTAACAGCAGAACAGTGACTGCAGCTCTGGGTGTAACTGGACTACAATACATTGCGGAAAAGCAGAACTGTGACTGCAGCTCTGGGATTAACTGGAGTACAATACATTAGATAACAGAACAGTGACAGCAGCTCTGGGTGTAACTGGAGTACACCACATTAGGTAACAGCAGAACAGTGACTGCAGCTCTGGGTGTAACTGGACTACAATACATTAGGTAAAACAGAACAGTGACTGCAGCTCTGGGATTAACTGGAGTACAATACATTAGATAACAGCAGAACAGTGACAGCAGCTCTGGGTGTAACAGGAGTATAATACATTAGGTAAGAGCAGAACAGTGACAGCAGCTCTGGGTGCAACTGGAGTACAATACATTAGGTAAAAGCAGAACTGTGACTGCAGCTCTGGGATTAACTGGAGTACAATACATTAGATAACAGCAGAACAGTGACAGCAGCTCTGGGTGTAACTGGAGTACACCACATTAGGTAACAGCAGAACAGTGACTGCAGCTCTGGGTGTAACTGGACTACAATACATTAGGTAAAACAGAACAGTGACTGCAGCTTTGGGATTAACTGGAGCACAATACATTAGATAACAGCAGAACAGTGACAGCAGCTCTGGGTGTAACAGGAGTATAATACATTAGGTAAGAGCAGAACAGTGACAGCAGCTCTGGGTGCAACTGGAGTACAATACATTAGGTAAAAGCAGAACAGTGACTGCAGCTCTGGGTGTAACTTGAGTACAATACATTTGGTAAGATCTGAACAGTGACTGCAGCTCTGGCTGTAACAGGAGTATAATGCATTAGGTAACAGCAGAACAGTGACAGCAGCTCCGGGTGTAACAGAAGTATAATACACTAGATGGTGGCCCGATTCTATCACATCGGGTATTCTAGAGTCTCTGTTAAAAAAAAAAATATTTATATACTCACCTTCCGACGACCCCAGACTCTGTCCCTCCTCTCACCACGCTCCCGGCATCTTCCGCTCCCAGTAATGCTTAGTGAGAAGGGCCAGAGATGACGTCACTCTCGCGAGAGTGTGACGTAATCAGCGGTGTTTCGCGCTAAGCATTACTGGGACCGGAAGATGCCGGGAGCGGGATGAGAGAAGAGAAAGAGTCCGGGGGCCGTCAGGAGGTGAGTATATCACTATTTTTTATTTTAACAGAGACTCTAGAATACCCAATGCGATATAATCGGGCCACCATCTAGTATTCTAATAATTTTATATAGTCATTTGTTTTGTAAAATGTTGCTGATATACATTAATAAGTTATAACAATCATTATCTGCTGAAAATAGCATTAGTAAACATGACTTTCAAAGAACAGTAGACAGAAACTGTCTCCAAATAGAACAAGAGTGTATATCCACAGCGAAACACGTAATGACAAAACATTCAGGAAGGGCAGAAATGCTGTGCACAAGCACAATTATTATTACCATGGCAAACTGGCATTAAAGGTTAATGCAGCAAAACATGCTTATGTTTGATGGCTGTAAAAAATTGTTAACATTTTTGGACCTTTTACTCCTTCAATGCTCTGACATGCTTATATACAGAGGCTATATTGATTTTATGGAATATAATGGCAAAAACAACCATAGTTAAATGTGGCATACTTGTAGGGGTGATTGTACATACGTAGAGTAGAAAGAACTCGGGAGCTGAGTTCTCTGTACCTATACACATGACAGATACCAGCTGCAGTAAATTATATACAGTTGTGGCCAAAAGTATTGACACCCTTGCAATTCTGTCAGATAATACTCAGTTTCTTCCTGAAAATTATTGCAAACACAAATTCTTTGGTATTATTATCTTCATTTAATTTGTCTTAAATGAAAAAACACAAAAAGAATTGTCCTAAAGCCAAAGTGGATATAATTCCACACCAAACATAAAAAAGAGGGTGGACAAAAATATTGGCACTGTTCGAAAAATCATGTGATGCTTCTCTAATTTGTGTAATTAACAGCACCTGTAACTTACCTGTGGCACCTAACAGGTGTTGGCAATAACTAAATCACACTTGCAGCCAGTTGACATGGATTAAAGTTGACTCAACCTCTGTCCTGTGTCCTTGTGTGTACCACATTGAGCATGGAGAAAAGAAAGAAGACCAAAGAACTGTCTGAGGACTTGAGAAACCAAATTGTGAGGAAGCATGAGCATGAGTTTGCCAAAACTTGCCTGAAAAAGCCTAAAACGTTTTGGAAGAATGTTCTCTGGTCAGATGAGACAAAAGTAGAGCTTTTTGGGCAAAGGCATCAACATAGAGTTTACAGGAGAAAAAAAGAGGCATTCAAAGAAAAGAACACGGTCCCTATAGTCAAACATGGCAGAGGTTCCCTGATGTTTTGGGGTTGCTTTGCTGCCTCTGGCACTGGACTGCTTGACCATGTGCATGGCATTATGAAGTCAGAAGACTACCAACAAATTTTGCAGCATAATGTAGGGCCCAGGGTGAGAAAGCTGGGTCTCCCTCAGAGGTCATGGGTCTTCCAGCAGGACAATGACCCAAAACACACTTCAAAAAGCACTAGAAAATGGTTTGAGAGAAAGCACTACTACTACTCCCATCCGGCTATGTCTGCTGTCACATATAACAGTGACAGCATGAGCCGATGATGGGACAATAGTCCCATCATCCGGCGACTGTGTTCAATTGCAAAACAAAAAAAACATTCATACTCAGCAAAAACCTAATCCCCGACGCCCATGTCTCCTGCAACAAAAGCAAAATAATAAACCAACATATAATACTATTCTGTTCAACGTAGTCCATTTAATAACGAGTGTCCCATGACGATCTCACGTGTAGAACCCGGCCTCCAGTGATACATTGACAGGAGGAAATCCTCCTGCAGTGTATCACTCTGCCGCTGTGAGTGTTCACTGGAGTAAGTGCTGTCACTTGCGGCACCGCTGCGTGAGAAAATTCTCATGCAGCGGTGCTGTAAAGTGAGAGCACGAACTCCGGTGAACTCTCAGTGATGCACTGCAGGAGCGATTATCTCCTGTCAGCAGGGCCGGATTGAGCATCGAGCGCTTCTAGCAAATGCCAGAAGGGCCGGTGCCTGTATTGGGCTGCTCAATCCTTTCTTGTTGTCATGGAAGCCGCAGGAAGCCGGTAATAGCTAAATATGAGTGAAAGCAAACGGACCTTCCGTGACATCATGGCCATGTGATCAATGTGTGGGTGGGATCAGAATACCAGCAGGGACAGAGGTCACATGATCCATTCATCAGAGAGAAGGCTGTGCCTGCCATGCAGTGCTTCTGACCCCTCCCGCAGGCAGCTCGGGTCGGGATTCCATTCTCAGGCTGCAATTGGCTGTTCTGTGAACGCAGGACCTGTGATGAGGTCACAGGAGGGGAGGAGTCAGGGGTCACATGATCAGGGGCCTCAGTGTATGCAGGACTCTGCTGTCTGTGCTGGTTGTCATGGTACTGGATGAGGGGAAGTTTATATGTGGGGTCAGGAGGGTTTTACAGGGTGGATGAAGCAGAGCCGTGTGTGTACAAGGTGTATGAAGCGGAGTCGTGTTTACAAAGTGTATGGAGCGGAGCCGCATGTGTACGCGGTGTACGGAGCGGAGCCACGTGTGTACGAGGTGTACGAAGCGGAGTCACACGTGTACGGAGCCGCGTGTGTATGGAGCAGAGCCGTGTGTGTATGAGGTGTACGGAGCGGAGCCGTGTTTGTATGAGGTGTACGGAGCGGAGCCATGTGTGTACGAGGTGTACTGAGCGGAGCCGCATGTACGAGGTGTATGGAGCGGAGCCGCATGTACGAGGTGTACGGAGCGGAGCCGCATGTACGAGGTGTACGGAGCGGAGTCGTGTGTGTACTTTGTGTACGGAGCGGAGCCGCGTGTGTATGGGGTATGCGGAGCGGAGCCATGTGTGTACGGGATGTGCGGAGCGGAGCCAAGTGTGTACGAGGCATAAGGCATACAAAGCTGGCTTTTCCCATGGACACAGGAGTACACGGCGGAGCCCCTATGAGCATTTTAAAACTTGCACATGACATTCCACCGGAAGTGATATGCTGGAAGCTGCCTGAAACTGAGATAATTTCATGAGGATATTGTGACGGAAATAGGAATGCTTCAGATCCATCACCATGTCCTCTGACAGTGCAGACAGCCGGATCGCCTTGGAATCGGGGATGCCGGCCATGTGAGCGGATCATGATATGTCCTATACCGGGAGGCTCAGGTGGGCAGTACAATAGGAGCTGGGCTGCTATAGTATCTTTATAGAATCTTTCTTTATTTCTTTCTCTCTGTTTCTTTCTTTCTCTGTTCTTTCTTTCTTTCTCATTCTCTGTTCTGTCTTTCCCTCATTTTCTTTCTCTCTCTCTGTTCTTTCATTCTCTCTCTAATCTTTCTTTTTTCTTTCTCTCTCTCTGTTCTTTCTTTCCCCTCTTTCTTTCTTTTTCTTTCCTCTCTTTCTTCTTTCTTTCTTTCTTTACTTCTTTCTCTCTGTTCTTTCTTTCCCCTCTTTCTCTCTGTTCTTTCTTCTTTCTCTCTCTGCTCTTTCTTTCTCGCTCTCCTTTCTTTCTTTCTCTCTCTCTGTTTTCTTTTTCTCTCTGTTTTCTCTCTTCCTTAGTACCAGTCAGTGTGCCCATAGTACCAGCAAATGTGCCCATAATGTCAGCCACTGTGCCCTCAGTACCAGTCAGTGTGATCAGCAGTGCTAAATGGGTGGGGTTGGGCGTGGACATGGGTGTGACTAGTTGCAAAATGGGTGCGGCCGGGCGTGGCCTAAAATTTGCAGCTACATGCGTCACAGTCTTTGTCCCTCTTTCCCTTCTTCAAAAGTTGGGAGGTATGATATGGGCGCTAAGACCAGCGGGTCTGGTCGCCCAATGGATTGCAGTTCTGCCAGGAATTCTGTCACTGTGCATACAAAAGGGGACAGAGCTTTGGGAGGAGTACTGAAACTAAAAGCAATAAATAGGACTGAGCTGAAATACTGGGCACAGCTGTGACTACATGTTATATAGTTGTGTTAATCTCCTCTCACTTCTTGTAACCTACAAGTGTACAAAGATATTGTCATGATCTAGGATGGGGTTTCGCTTTGGCACGTCCTGGTCAGACTGGGGGTTGTTCTGCCTCTCTCTGGCAGAGGGTGGCTATTTAATGTTCACTGGACCTGGGTCCGGTGTCAGTTATTCTCCTGCCCTCGGCTGAGTTAGTTAACCTCTTGTATACGTGTGCCTTGTGCCTGATAACTTGTTGCCTGTTTGGTTGTGATCCAGTTCTGTCCCTGTTACGAGTACTGCCTGCCCCTCTTGTACCGCACCGCTCTCTCGTGTATGACTCTCTGCTTGTGACTCGACTGCTCTCTGCTTATCCCTTTGGTACCACACCGCCCTCTTGTGTAAGACCTTTGGCTTTGTCTGACCTCCCGTCTGTTTACCCCTCCTGTACCTCGTTTGCCCGTATTGTTTGACCTCCGTGTTGCCCGACTCTGAGTTTTCTATCTTCTCTGAAAGCAGGACGCTAAGCCCCGCCCCCTTGCAGTCACATGACCGTAGGTCCTGTGCCGGCTTGCTAAACTTCAGCGTTCAGGTCCTGTGCATCTGTACTTTATGGCTGTTCTTGTCCCCAGGGGTCCCTACAATGCGGGTGAGACCCTGCTCAGCCGAGGCTGTACACCGGCGCTGTCAGGATCCTGATAGATAATATATAGCCACCACGTGACTAGTGGGCCTGTGTAACTTCAAATGCCAGGGCTGAATTTTAGTCCCAGTCCGACCCTGCATGTCAGTGTATGAACGGAGGCCGGGTAGAGCGGTCACATCAACCGATGTGAATGTTCTACACATGAGATCGTCATGGGACACTCGGTAAATGGACTACAACGGACAGGTAGTATTTATGTTGGTTTATTATCTTATTTTTGTTGCAGGAGATGAAGGAGTCTGGGATTAGACGTTCAGTAAGTATGGTAAATTAAGATTCAATAAAGGAGTCTATGTGATTATTTCAATTAAAGGACTTTATTCTGGCTGTCTTTATTTACCATATAACTATAGGATTAGTAATGGATAGTTGTCTTATTGATGCTTTTTCATTACTAATATGTGGGCTTGATGTCACCGGACAATACAAAGGTGACATCAACCCCACAAATATTGCCTCTCTTGCTAACGCTTCAGGGCAAGTGGCAAAAGAGAGGCTAAGTGTCTGAATTGGAGCATCTATAAGATGCACCATTTCTGGGGTGGCTGAGCTGATGTTTTTAGCCAGGGGGTGCCAATATACATGGCCCCTTGCCAGGCTTTTAATATCAGCCTGCAGCTGTTTGCCTAGCCTTTGCTGGTTCGATTTTATAGGGGGGCCCATGTCAATTTGTTTCTGGGGTTCCCCTGTAAACTAGCCAGTAAAGATGAGCGACTTTGCCTTTTCTAGGGTCGAGTCGGGTTTCATGAAACCCGACTTTCGCAAAAGTAGGGTTGAATGAAATTGGCTGACTATAGGGAAAAGTCGGAGGCCGACTGAAACACGAAACCCAATGCAAGTAAATGGGGAAGCAAAGTCGGCAGGGAGTGGAGGACAGTAAACACACCTACAGTGCCCATTTCAATGCCAAAAACATCAATTACTGAAGCTTGTCAACCTTAATTTACTTCATAATAATAGTTACGCATTGAAAACTGGGGGTTATTTGGCTAAAGTTGTGGGGGGGTAGGGCTGGCTCCAGGTTTTCGTGTGCCCTGGGCCAAAGAGTCTCAGTGCACCCCTTTAACACATACCACAACTCATGATGCTCCGATACGGCACAGAAATATAGGTATAGTACAATGACAAATACTTCACTGCTTACATGACATGACTAATCTATTTTAAATTGTACAATAGCTCAAAAAAGGACAGTATATTACTCAATACAGTATTATGGCCACCACATTGTGCGCCATACAGAATAATGAGCCCCATATATTTCTCCATACAGAATAATTGGTCACTCACATATAATGTTCCATACAGTATATGATGAGCTCCACATGATACTCCAGTATATGATGGGCCTCATGGATGATGCTCCAGTGTATGATGGGCCCTAATAACGCTCCATTTCTAATGCTCCAGTGTATAATGGGCCCCGTAAATGCTGCTCCAGTGTCTGATGTCCCCAATCTGTAATGCTCCAGTATACGATGGGCCTCATGGATGATGCTCCAGTGTATGATGGGCCCTAATAATGCTCCATATATAATGGGCCCCATTTCTAATGCTCCAGTGTATAATGGGCCCCGTAAATGCTGCTCCAGTGTCTGATGTCCCCAATCTGGAATGCTCCAGTATACGATGGGCCTCATGGATGATGCTCCAGTGTATGATGGGCCCTAATAATGCTCCATATATAATGGGCCCCATTTCTAATGCTCCAGTGTATAATGGGCCCCGTAAATGCTGCTCCAGTGTCTGATGTCCCCCATTTGGAATGCTCCAGTATATGATGGGCCCCATTTTTAATTAACCCAGGCATGGTATGTGAAAAGAGCTCCATGGAGTAGTCTGATGTGTGTGCTGCCGCATCCTTCACTTTTGTGGTTGGTGAAGGACACAAGGAAAGGGGTTGCTCCTGACCAGAAGCCTGCACTTAGGACTCAGTGCTTGCGTTTTTTTTTAAACTTCAGAAGAGGAGGCGATAGAGCTGGAGGCTGTTTCAGCAATGTAAGGCAAAAACAGTTCCTGATGCTCCGGCTTTAAAAGCTGTCTACCTACTCCCAGAAAACGGAGCCTTACAGGCCTTCCAGAGCTACACCATGACGCAGGCTCAACACCTCCTGCCTTAGCTTCTATTGTGTTTTTGGCACTACCAGCAGATGCACCACCACCACCATCAGTACCAGGTGGCCCCCCACGCCCACATCCTCTTCCACCATACTTCCTCATGTTTTGGAAAATGGACCCAAAATACCAGCAGATATATGGTATTGTATCAGAAGCATACAGCTATATACAGTCTAGGGATAACAGTAAATCTCTGTATATATTTCATGAGTCATACACAGACGCTCACAGGCTCAGCATGGATTACACAATAAAATAAAAAGTTGAAAATCACCAGATACAAGGTATATGTAGTATAGTGTAAACATTCTGAATCTCCATATACATTTCAGGAGGCAGACACAAATACTCTCAGGCCCAGTAGGGATTACACAAGAATATGAAAAGCTGTAAATGGGTAATGTAACACAAGCATACAGCTGTATACAGTTTTGGGGGTAATCTTAACGCTCCTAATATATTGCCGGAGTAACAGACAGATGTTCAAAGGCTCATTATGGATTACACCAGAATCTAAATAGCTAAAAAGGTTACTGTATCAGAAGCGTAGAGCTGTATACAGTGTTGGCCAAATTTGAAATCTTGGTATATATTTCCTGAGTCACCCTCAGACACTCACTCAGTCTGGGTTTGACCATAATAAAAAATGTTGTAAAAAAGGTACTGGATAACAAGATAGCAAGTATATATATTATAGGGTACAACTGAAATTTCCATACACATAGTCCCGTAGTCACTCTCAGACGCTTACTCAGTATGGATTTGACCGTAATACTAAATGTCGAACAAAGGTACTATATAACAAGATACAAGCTGTATCGAGTGTAGGGTAAAAATTGGTATCTCTGATTCACTGTATATATATAGAAGGCGTAAACCACACACGCTCACTCACTATGGATGATACCGTAACACAAAATTTTGAACAAAGGTACTGTATCAGCACATACCAGGTTTATCCATGCTAGGGGTAATTGTATATTTCCGTCTATACTTCCGGAGTCAGACACAGACACTCACAGGCTCACTATGTATTACACCGGAATTTAAAAAGTAGAAAAAGGGAAAGGTAGTCGAAGCGTACAACAGTATACAGTGTGGTGGTACTTTTTAAATCTTAGTATATATTTCAACCTCAGTAAGCCAGTCCAGACTCTCTGCTACTAGAAACTACATGGATACAAGTACAGACGGAAAGTCGAGTGTTAGCAGAAATTTGGGAATTACTCATTGCGGGAAAACCTCCCAGTAGAAGTTGCAGAGGCGATGCAGACCCTCAATTACTGTGTCTGTGGAGACAGCGAAAATGGTTCTATCAGGATCCTGACAGCGCCAGCGTACAGCCTCCGCTGAGCAGGGACTCACCCGCACTGTAGGTACCCCTGGGGACAAGAACAGCCAGAAAGTACAGATGCACAGGACCTGAACGCTGAAGTTTAGCAAGCCGGCACAGGACCTACGGTCATGTGACTGCAAGGGGGCGGGCCTTAGCATCCTGCTTTCAGAGAAGGTAGAAAACTCAGAGTCGGGCAAAACGGAGGTCAAACACAGTACGGGCAAACGAGGTACAGGAGGAGTAAACAGATGGGAGGTCAGACAAAGCCAAAGGTCATACACAAGAGGGCGGTGCGGTACCAAAGGGACGAGCAGAGAGCAGTCAAGTCACAAGCAGATAGTCATACACAAGAGAGCGGTGCGGTACAAGAGGGGCAGGCAGAACTCGTAACAGAGACAGAACCGGATCACAACCAAACAGGCAGCAAGTTATCAGGCACAAGGCACACGTATACAAGAGGTCAACTAACTCAGCCGAGGGCAGGAGTATAACTGACACCGGATCTAGGTCCAGTGAACATTAAATAGCCGCCCTCTGCCAGAGAGAGGCAGAACAATTAACCCCCATTCTGACCAGGACGGGCCAAAGCGAAACCCCATCCTGGATCATGACAGGTTCTTTGTGAAGAAAGGATTGCTTTATCGCAGTAGCGTGGATCACATCACCGTTACTCGTCTCCAGCAAATTGTGATCACAGGGAGAGATGTAGACATGGTCCTCACTGCCTATCATGAGGTGTCTGGTCATTTTGGAGTGCAAAAGACAGAAGCCACAGGCCGTAGGCGATTCTATTGGATTGGCATGAGAGGAGACATTGAAAATTGGTGGCAGGAATGTCTCACGTCTGTGACTATCACGACTGTGAAAGGTGATCATAAAGCACCACTGCATCCACTTGTAAGTTGATGTCCATTACAAATGGTAGCCATTGATCATCTGAAGGTAGAGGCCAGCAGGACAGGCCATAGCTACATCTTAACCTTCATCGATCAATACACCAAATTTCTAGTGGCCGTCCCTGTGAAGGATTTAACTGCCCAGACTACACAGCGGCCCCCCCACTGTCAGAGACACTATATTGTACTATGAGGGGCCCTGTGCCAGAGCTGTCGGCCATCAGTGGGCCCATCCACCTGTTCAGAGCAATGGCACTTGCCTGGGTGCGCCAGGTGTTGACCCCAGCCATTGGGGGGGTGGGCAGCCCACTTATGGAGGTTTAAAAAATGGCATATGTTGATGTGTTGGCTGGACATTCAGCTGGTGCAAAGGGCGGAACTGAGCAAGTCCGAGGAAGAGGAGGACAAAAGCGAGGCAGTTTTCTGGCAACCTATGTGTCATCTGGGGAAGGTGGGACAAAATCCTTTGAAACCCATGCATGGTTCATTTTAATGAAGGTTAGATCATCAACATTTTGGGTCGACAGACGGGTCCTTTTTTCTGTCAGGATTGATCCAGCAGCACTGAAGACTCTTTCAGATAACACACTAGCAGCAGGGCAAGCGAGCTCCTATAAGGTATATTGTGCCAATTCAGGCCAGGTGTCCAGTTTAGAGGCCCAATAGTCAAAGGGGAATGACCAGTGAGGGAGAACATCGATATGGGAGGAGAAGTAGTTTGTAACCATAGTTGACAACTGCTGTCTCCTGTCACTTTTAATTGATGCAGTATTAGCAGTCGTGTGAGCGGTACTTGAGAAATCATTCCACAACATGGTCATTAAACCCCTGTCTCCAACCCCACTTCGGATGTGTGCACCATGAACACCTCTTCCATTGTGCCCACTATGGCTCGTGGGAGAACCAGCACCGCTGCTGTGTGCTGGGAAAGCCTCAAACAAACGGTTTACCAGAGTTGATTGTTTGTTAGCCAATATTACCTCTAGGTTCTCCTGTGGCATGATGTTGTGTAATTTGCCTTTGTAGCGTGGATCGAGGATGCTGGCCAGCCAGTAGTCGTCATCCCTCATCATTTTGGCAATGCTGGGGTCCCTTTTTAGGATCCGCAAGGCATAATCGCACATGTGGGCCATTGTTCCAGGTGTCAATGCTGCACTGCCACTGCTGGGTGGAGGAGCACTTTCTGGCAAATCCACATCCCTACAGTCACGCAGAAACACTGTACCTGACCTTGGATTGCCAACATTTTCTCTTGCCCCCTGAGAAGCATCCTCCTGCCTAAAATAATCATCCCCCTCATCTTCTTCCTCCACCTCATCCAGGACAGTTCCCTGACCAGACAATGGCTGACTGTAATCAAGGCTTCCCTCCTCCTCCTCCTCAGACGCCTGATCCTTAATGTGCGTCAAACTTTGCATGAGCAGATGCATAAGTGGGATGCTCATGCTTATGATGGCGTCATCTGCGTCGTTGTGTGCATTCCTCAAAACACTGAAGGACTTTACAGAGGTCTTTCAGCTTTGACCACTGCACACCCGACAATTCCATGTCTTCCCTCAAACTGCCTGCCCGTGTATCCTCCCACAAATGCATTACAGCCTGCCTCTATTCGCACAGCCTCTCAACCATGTGCAGGGTGGAGTTCCATCTTGTTGCAATATCTATGATTAGGTGGTGCTTGGGAGGTGGAGCAATCACTGCAGTTTCTGCATATGAGTGGAGTGGACGTTTGAGCGACGGATGTGCGAGCACAGTCTTCGCACCTTATGTAGCAGGGATGTTAACTCCGTATAATTATTATGGAAGCACTGCACCACCAGGTTCAAAGTGTGAGCCAGGCAAGGTATGTGTGTGAGTTTTGCACGGGCTATGGCTGCCACAAAATTACGGCCATTATCACTATCTTGCCTGCCTCAATATGTAGACTGCCCAGCCATGACTCAGTTTGTCGCTGCAAGTAGTCGGCCAGTACCTCCGCGGTGTGTCTGTTGTCGCCCAAAGACATAATCTTTAACACAGCCTGCTGACGCTTACTAGCTGTTCAATAGTGGGACACCTCGTGTGCAAGACTGCCAGCTGTGGATGGAGTGCTCGTGCGACTGCACTCTGTGGACGAGCTTTCGTTGATGGAGGAGGAGGAGGGTCGAAAGCCTACAGCCAACTGTTTCCTATACCGTGGGCTAGGCAGCACTGTTCCACCGCTGCTGCCCCCCATGGAGCCTGCATCCACCACATTAACTCAGTGCGCAGTGATGGACACGTAACGGCCCTGGCCATGCCTACTGGTCCATGCATCTGTTGTGAGGTGCACCTTTCCACTGACTGTTTTAGTGCATGGACAATGCAGTCTTTCACATGCTGGTAGAGGGCAGGGATGGCTTTTCGAGAAAAGAAGTGCAGACTGGGTAGGTCCTAGTGTGGGACAGCGTAGGCCATGAGGTCGCGGAAAGCTTCGCTTTCAAACAAATGGTAGGGCATCATCTCTAATGAGATTAGTTTGGCAATGTAGGCGTTCAAACACAGCGTACGCGGATGAGAGGATGAGTACTTTCTTGTCCTACTCAGAGTGTCTGGTAGGGTGAGCTGGGCAGGAGAGCTGCATATGGGGGAAGTAACGGTGGACCGGACGGAGTGAGAGGGGGTTGGTGATGGTATTGGTGATGATGGCCTAGATTCAGTGTTGTGTTGCAAAACTATTGTGATTCCCTGAGTGCTTTGGCCTTGCGACGACACCTCCACATTTAGTGCTGGTGGTGTGCTTAACAGTGACGGTGGTCTTACAGTGGGGGAAGCGATGGAGCGTTGCTGGCTACCTTCAGTCGGAGCAGGTGCACATGTGCTGAGGTTTTGTAGTCCGTCCACGCTTGCAAGTGCATGTTGATTAAATGTCTAAGCATGCAACTGGTATTCAAATTTCAGAGTTGTTTACCTCGGCTAAAGGTCCTTCTTACAGGTAACCTTTGCTTCATCAGTAGGATTTTGGACAAAGTGCCACACTGCACGCTTCCTACTATGGTATACATTTTCTGGCCTTGCACACTGTGCTAAGTTGACCGTCTGGCCAAGCTATCCTGCAACTCTTAGTTTTTGGTCCATGTTTTTGGACAGCTACGGGCCTGCCAGATAACCGCTGCTGCAATGTCAATGCCTGCTGCGGATCCTTCTCCTTATCTGAACTATTGCCAGCGCCACCCTCCTCCCCCAATGGATGCCAATCCGGGTCAAGAACTGGGTCATCCATCACCTCCTCTTCAAAGTCATCTGCACCTTCCTCTTTACCTTTCTCTGTGCACCATGTAAGGTGGTATAGTATGCTGGAAGGGGGACCTGAGTTTCATCAGGGTCAGATTCTGGCTCAATAGACTGCGAGGGCAATGTAGTGCTCTGAGTCAATGTACCAGCAGAATCATCTAGCAGTGGCTGTGCATCAGTGCACTCCATATCAGATTCATTTTGGACTGGGGAATTCAGGATTTGACTGGATAACCCAGGCATGGTATGTCAAAAGAGTTCCATAGAGTAATCTGAAGTGTGGGCTGCAGCATCCTTAACTTTTGGTGGGGGTGAAGGACATAAGGAAAGGTGTTTTTCCTGACCAGAACCCTGCACTCACGATTCCTTGCTTGCAGGTTTCGAACGTTCAGAAGAGGAGGCAATAGAGCTGGTGGCTGTTTCGGCAATGTGCACCAAAACCTGTTCCTGATGCTCCGGCTTTAATAGCAGTTTTCCTACTCCAAGAAAAGGTAACCTAACAGGCCTTCTTGGGTCAGACAATGACGCAGGTTCAACACCTCCTGCCTTAGCTGCTATTGTGCTTTTGCCAGAACCAGCCGATGCACCACCACCATCAGTACCAGCTGCGCCCCACTGCCCACGTCCGCGGCCTCTTCCACCATACTTCCTCATGTTTGGGAAAATGTACCAAAAATACCAGCAGAGAGTTGGTACTGTATGAGGAGCGTCCACCTGTGTAAGGTGTATTAACTAAATTAAATCTAAGTATATATTTTGTTAGTCACAGACGCTCTCACAGTATGTATTTGACCGTAATCCAACAAGCAGATATACGGAACTGTATCAGAAGTGTACAGCTGTATACTTTTTTGTGTAACTAACAATATCCGTATATGTATTTACAGACTGTCACACAAACACACGCTGACTCTGTATAGATGTGACTGTAATGTGAACGGCAGATATACAATACTGTTTGAGAATCGGACAGATCTATGCGGTGTATGGAAAATTGTCAATCTCCGCCTATTTTTATACAGACTGACACACGCTGTCTCTGTCTAGTTTTTACCGTGATCAAACAGCAGATATACGAAACTGTTTGAAAAGTGGACAGCTCTCTAAGGTGTAGGTCTGGAAAAATAGAAAATCTCCTCGGCTTCTTTTTCCAGAGTCACACCCAGATAGCTTCTATTTGTCCTTGATACAAGGCGGTACACGGTAGTGCGTGAGGAGCATACACCGCTATACGGTGTCTGTATGGAAAATTGTCAATCTCCGTCTATTTGTATACGGACTGACACACGCTGTCTCTGTCTAGTTTTGACCGTGATCAAACAGCAGATATACAAAACTGTTTGAAAAGCGGACAGCTCTATAAGGTGTAGTAGGTCTGGAAAAATGGAAAATCTCCTCGGCTTGTTTTTCCAGAGTCACACCCAGATAGCTTCTCTTTGTCCGTGATACCAGCCGGCACACGGTAGTGTGTGAGGAGCGTACACCGCTATATGGTGTGTGAAAAAATGAACGCTCAGTAACTTACCAGAACAAAATAATAAAAGTTGGAGTGCTTTGAAAAAAGCAGTTTGAACAGAAGTGTTCACACAGAAATGCAGCTAGCAGGTAGCCTTAAAAGGCAGCCTAATCACCACTAGCGCTGCTGCAGACGACAAAAATCTTCCCCTTTCACTGCACACTAACTGTACAGTGAAAAGCGCTATCAGCAGATGCAATTTTGTTTTTCTTCTTCAATGCCTAACGCTCTCCCTATTCAGAATCAGCAGCAGCACCTCTCCCTATTCTAAGATCGGCAGAAGATGGCGGTCGGCGGTCACAGCCTTTTATAGCCACTGTGACACCACACAAAGCCAGCCAATCACTTCAATGCCCTAAGATGGTGGTGGCCGCTGCCCATGTCATCGCGTTGCCCACAGTGTGCGTCCTCCATCATTGGCTGAGAAAAGGCGCTGGAAGCATTATTTTAAATGCGACTTTGGCGCTCTGATCGGCGACCTCATGGCCGACCTCACGCTATGGTCGGGTTTCGATCGTCGAAACCCGACTTTAGCTAAAGTCGGCGTTTTTTGAATTTGACCGACCCTTTTTGCTCAACTCAGCCAGTAAAGGCTAAGCAAACATTTGTGGGCTATTAATAGCCCGGGAACGTTTATGACTATTGGCTCCTTCCCAGAATATTAACATCAGCCCTCAGCCTTCCCTCTGCCTTTTAAGAAAATTATGCGGGAGCCTATGCAAATTTTTTAAATGTTTCATAATTAAACAGATATTGCGTTTCACACACATTTCGTGTGTGTGTGTGTGTCTTTTATTTAATTCTTTATTTACCATTTTATTAATGAGGGTATCTGGCTGACACCTGTTAATTACTAAACCTCGGGCTTGGTACAGCTCTGGCAAAAATTAAGAGATCACTGCAAAATTTTCAGTTTGTCTGATTTTTCTCTTTATAGGTATATTTTTGGGTAAAATGTAAATTGCTCTTTTATTTTTTAAACTGACAACATGTCTCCAAATTTCCAAGCATTAAATTTTGTACCGTATTTTTTTGGACCATAAGGCTGGTTTCACATTTGCGTTTTTTAGCGCTGGAAAAAAACGCACACCTGCGCATGCGTTTTTTCCCCTATATTTAACATGGGTGCGCATACCTGCGCACTGGTCAGCGCATGTATGCGATTTTCATGCGTTGCGTTTTTTTGGGGTGTGCGTTGGGATTTTCCAGACGCAGCATGTTGCATTTTTTGGCCCTGCAAAAAAGCGCATGCGCACATATGCGCACGTTTTGCGCTAAAAATGGCCATTATAGCCTATGGATGCGCATATGTGCGCACTGGCATGCTCATGTATGCGTTTTTTTGCATATGCGTTTTTTTTTTTAAACCATGGAATTTAGGGGTTTGGGTTAGAGTTAGGGTTAGTTAAGGGGGTTTAGGGTTAGGGTTATGGTCAGGGTCAGGGTTAGGGTTAGGGTTAAGTATGGTTTTGTTAAGGATTAGGGTCATGGTTAGGGTCAGGATTAGGGTTAAGTATGGTTTTGTTAAGGGTTAGGGTCAGGGTTAGGGTTAGGGTCAGGGTTAGGGTCAGGGTTAGGGTCAGGATTAGGGTTAAGTATGGTTTTGTTAAGGATTAGGGTCATGGTTAGGGTCAGGATTAGGGTTAAGTATGGTTTTGTTAAGGGTTAGGGTCAGGGTCAGGGTTAGGGTTAGGGTCAGGATTAGGGTTAAGTATGGTTTTGTTAAGGATTAGGGTCAGGGTTAGGGTCAGGATTAGGGTTAAGTATGGTTTTGTTAAGGGTTAGGGTCAGGGTTAGGGTTAGGGTCAGGGTTAGGATTAGGGTTAAGTATGGTTTGGTTAAGGGTTAGGGTCAGGGTTAGGGTTAAGTATGGTTTTGTTAAGGGTTAGGGTCAGGGTTAGGGTTAGGGTCAGGGTTAGGGTCAGGGTCAGGGTTAGGGTTAGGGTTAGTTAGGGTTTAGGGTTTGGGTTAGGGTTAAGTATGATTTGGTTAAGGGTTAGGGTCAGGGTTAGGGTTAGGGTTAGGGTCAGGTTTAGGGTTAGTAAAGTCATGGTTTGGGTAGTGTGAGGGGCCACCTAAAAATGTTGGAAAAAAACGCAAACGCGGTAAAAACGCGCTAAAAACGCATACAAACGCGCAAAAACGCTGCGTTTTTTTCCTGCATGCGCACAAAAATGCTTGAAAAAAATGCAGCGTTTGTATGCATTTGTATGCGTTTTTTTAATGCGTTTTTTTGCGGGAAAAACGCGCTGCAAAAAAAAGCAAGTGTGAAACTAGCCTAAGATGCACTTTTTTCCCAAAAATTTTTTTTGGGAAAATGGGCTTGCTTCTTATGGTCGCAATAAACTTACAAATCCTGTGGCTGTGGTCCCGATGCAGCCTCCCTTCCCAGGCTGGTGCGGCTGTGGCGGTGCGGTGGGGCTCTGTGGTGTGGTGGTGGTAGGCTGTGCTAAGGGGCAGTGGCAGCAGCTCTCTGTGTTCCGTGGGGGGCTCTGCCGGCATTTTGTCTAAGCCAGGAGGCCCCCTCACATCCGTTGCTGCCATGTTGCGGTGTGCCTCCGGGATGAAATCTCGTTGCCGAGATTTGAATCTGAGCATGCGCTGCCCCCGGCCCGGATGCCATGTTACATAGTAACATAGTAAAATAGTTAGTAAGGCCGAAAAAAGACATTAGTCCATCCAGTTCAGCCTATAAAATTCTATCAGAATAAATCCCCAGATCTACGTCCTGCTAAAGAACCTAACAATTACTGTAAGATACAATATTGTTACGCTCCAGGAAGACATCCAGGCCTCTCTTGAACCCTTCGACTGAGTTCGCCATCACCACCTCCTCAGGCAGGGAATTCCAGATTCTCACTGCCCTAACAGTAAAAAATCCTCTTCTATGTTGGTGGAAAATCCTTTTCTCCTCCAGACGCCGAGAATGCCCCTTGTAACCGTCACCTTCCTTGGTATAAACAGATCCTCGGAGAGATATTTGTATTGTCCCCTTATATACTTATACATGGTTATTAGATCGCCCCTCAGTCATCTTTTTTCTAGACTAAATAATCCTAATTTTGCTAAACCCTCTGGGTATTGTAGTTCCCCCATCCCCTTTATTAATTTTGTTGCCCTCCTTTGTATCCGCTCTAGTTCCATTATATCCTTCCTGAGCACCGGTGCCCAAAACTGAACACAGTACTCCAAGTGCGGTCTAACCAGAGATTTGTACAGAGGCAGTATAATGCTCTCATCACGTGTATCCAGACCTCTTTTAATGCACCCCATGATCCTGTTTGCCTTGGCAGCCGCTGCCTGGCACTGGCTGCTCCAGGTAAGTTTATCATTAACTAGGATGCCCAAATCCTTCTCCATGTCAGATTTACCCAGTGGTTTACCGTTCAGTGTGTTGAGTGTGTTCCCGGAGGCCACTGCAACATGACAGCAACAGATGTGCGGGGGCCTCCAGGCTTTAACAAAATGCTGGGAAGGCCCCCACGGAGCACAGAGAGCCGCTGCCACTGGCCCGGAGTACAGCCCCCCTGCCCCAGCACAGAGCCCCTGCCCCAGCACAGAGCCACCACCACCGCACCAGCTTGGGATGGGATTTCCCGGAGGCCACCGCACCAGCCTGAACCACCAAACGACCCCTGTGACCAATCCTCCACCTGTGCCGATCCCTTCCCTGGTAAGCTGCATTTGGACTGTAAGGCTAAGTGCACACGTACCGAAACTCTCGCGGAAATTACCGCGAGAATTCCGGAATTCCAGTCCGCGGGAAAATCGCATTTTAAATTCCCGCGATTTTCCCGCGGAAAAACTAGCATTTTCCAAGCGTATTTAGCCTGCAAAATGCTAGCGTTTTCCAAGCGATCTGTAGCATCGCTTGGAGAACTGATTGACAGGTTGGTCACACTCGTCAAACACAGTGTTTGACAAGTGTGACCAACTTTTTACTACTGAGGCCGCCTATGCAGCATCAGTATTAAAAGATAGAATATAAAAAAAAAATAAAAAATGGTGTTATTCTTACCCTCCGACGTCCCGCGCATCCGTTCCCAGTAATCCTTTGCGAAAATGCCCGCGATGACGTCCGTTCTCGCGGGATCGCGAAGTCTCGCGGTGATTCGCAATGACGTCGCGCGAATGACCGCGAGACTTCGCAATTCCGCGAGAACGGACGCCATCGCGGGCATTTTCGCAAAGGATTACTGGGAACGAGATCGTGGAGAGAGGCGGGAAGTCTGCGCGGGACGTCGGAGGGTGAGAATAACAATATTTTTTATTTTTAAATTCTTTTTTTTACAGGGATATGGTACCCAAAGCCCGGAGGACAGTCTCCTCTCCTCCGGACCGTGGGTACCATCCGCAATTGTTCTGCTTACTTTCCGCATGGTGGGCACAGCCACATGCGGGAAGTAAGCGGAACAATGCATTCCTATGGGTGCGGGATCGCCGCGATTCCGCAAATTAATGAGCATGCTGCGGTTTTTACCGCAAAGCGATTCCGCCGCGGTAAAAACCGCAGCATTAGCACAGCATTGCGGAATCCCATAGGAATGCATGGGATGCTTATTTTTCGCGTTTTCGCTGCAAATTCGCGTGGTTAAAACCGCCGCGGAAACGCGAAAAAAACGCCACGTGTGAACTCAGCCTAAGACAGACCCCCATTTGACACATTAGGAAAAAAAAAAAATTTCCTTCAGAAAATTTGGGATGCGTCTTAGGCTAGTTTCACACTTGCTTTTTTTTGCAGCGCGTTTTTCCCGCAAAAAAACGCATTGAAAAAACGCATACATAAGCATACAACTGCTGCGTTTTTTTCAAGCATTTTTATGAGCATGCATGAAAAAAACGCAGCGTTTTTATGCGTTTGTATGCGTTTTTAGTGCGTTTTTACCGCGTTTGCGTTTTTTTCCAACATTTTTAGGTGGCCCCTCACACTACCCAAACCATGACTTTACTAACCCTAACCCTGACCCTAACCCTGACCCTAACCCTGACCCTAACCCTTAACCAAATCATACTTAACCCTAACCCAAACCCTGACCCTAACCCTAACCCTGACCCTAACCCTGACCCTAACCCTTAACAAAACCGTACTTAACCCTAACCCTGACCCTAACCCTAACCCTGACCCTAACCCTTAACCAAACCATACTTAACCCTAATCCTGACCCTAACCCTGACCCTAATCCTTAACAAAACCATACTTAACCCTAATCCTGACCCTAACCCTGACCCTAACCCTAACCCTGACCCTAACCCTTAACAAAACCATACTTAACCCTAATCCTGACCCTAACCCTGACCCTTAACCAAACCATACTTAACCCTAACCCTGACCCAAACCCCAACACTAACCCTGACCATAACCCTAACCCTAAACCCCCTTAACTAACCCTAACTCTAACCCAAACCCCTAAATTCCATGGTTAAAAAAAAAAAACGCATATGCAAAAAAACGCATACATGAGCATGCCAGTGCGCACATATGCGCATCCATAGGCTATAATGGCCATTTTTAGCGCAAAACATGCGCATATGTGCGCATGCGCTTTTTTGCAGGGCCAAAAAATGCAACATGCTGCGTCTGGAAAATCCCAACGCACACCCCAAAAAAACGCAGCGCATGAAAATCGCATACATGCGCTAACCAGCGCGCAGGTATGCGCACCCATGTTAAATATAGGGGAAAAAACGCATGCGCAGGTATGCGTTTTTTTCCAGCGCTAAAAAACGCAAATGTGAAACCAGCCTTATAGTCCGAAAAATATGGTCAAAATAACAACAACAAAAAAAAATACAGTGCTTGCATATACCTCAAATAATGCTAAGAAATTTATAATCATTTAGAAACAACAATACTAATGTTTTCACTCAGGAAGAGTCCAGAAATCAATATTTTGTGGAATAACCATGATTTTTAATCACACCTTTCATGCATCTTGTCATGCTTTCTGTAATAACGTGCATGTGCTGAGTATGTCACCACGGACCAGAGACAGACCAAAAGTTAAAGGTTTTTTTTACAGGGGTCAGAATCTCCTCGCAGGGAGAAAACAGTGGGGGTTAAACGGGCAAGGTAATAGTGATTTAACGGTTTATGTAAACTAGACAAAGTTATCAAACAGTCAAGCAGGACAACGGTAATTAACGGGTATTCTTGCAACTTATCAGTCTGAAGAAATCTTGCTTGAAGGGTCATCTTCTCCAACGTAGGCGCAGTCAACAGCGGCACTTGTAGTCTCTGTAAGCGCTGTAGTCTCGGTAGTCTCTGTTAGAGGGTAACCGGGGCCTCAGGGGTTAAAGAGGAAGGCAGGGGGGACCCTGGGCCAAACTGGGTCTCCCCGGCTCTGAGTCTCTGCTTTCAAAACTAACAGTCTCTCCACCGGAACGATGCTCAGTCTTTTGTTAAGTCTCTCTGATGGAATCAGCGGCTCTGACCTGTCACTGCGGGCACCAGGGCTGCATGCGCAGGTCTCCGTCTGCACGGTCAGGAGGACGTATTCCTCTAGTCAATGGGGACTCCGCGTCCACGTACTCACAGTATCCATGTCACGTTCTCCTGTCTTACCCCTCTGACCGGGAGTTCTCTCTCCTCTCTTGTGCGTGGCTGTGACCTGCTCTTCTAGCTGCACCCGCTGCTCTGACCAGCGCGCGCTCCTCTTTCACGCCCTCTGCCAGCACTGCTTCCTGTCCAGCACACCTTCCCCACTGCTACTGACAGGCACATGATGCAATTGCAATCAGTCCAGGTCCAAAAGTCTTCCCCTTGGCAACTCTGCTGCCCAGCTATACGGTTCCAAACATGGAGCAGAGAAGGTAACCCCCTTCTGATTCTTCTTGTGCTTCACCCCCTTACACTTTCCACCAGGCTTTCACACTGCTTTTGGGTGACCTTATGCCGCTCCTGGTACGAAAATTTAAGCAGTTCTTTGATGTCTTGTGACTATCCATCTTCCTCTTGATTACATTCCAGAGGTTTTCAATGGGTTTCAGGTCTGGAGATTGGGCGGGCCATGACAGGGTTGTGATGTGGTGGTCCTTCATCCACACATTGCTTGATCTAGCTGTGTGACATGGTGCATTGTCCTGCTGGAACGACCAGTCCTCAGAGTTGGGGAACATTGCCTGAGCAGAAGGAATCAACTGTTTTTCCAGGGTAACTGTTGTGAGTTCATTTTCCCCTTCATTACTGAGGCCCGAGGAACTCCCTCTTCTGGTAAAGAAAGGTAGTGAGCCTGATTGTCAAACACCTGAGGCTGATGATTGTGACTGGCTGAGTGGAGTTACGGACTGGATATAATGCTGCCGACGCCCTTCTGCCCTGCGGGTGATTTTCTCTGTGGGATCCTTGGAGACCAGTCTGAATTCCTGCTCCTCCAAAGCGAAGTTTGCTACTCGGCCTTTTTCTTTTGTGCTTTGACTTTGTTTTTGCTTTGTTTTTCTGGATTTCTGCCATTCCCTGCTGGGGTGTGCTGAATTCATTTAGCTCTGTCTTCTGAAAATACCTGAGTGCTGATTCAGTTTTTGAAGCCTAGCTGCTTCAGGGCCTTTTTCATATCAGCTGGTTGGCTTATGTCTTTGATAGGGTTTTGGCAGATTGCAGACAGCAGCCTTCCTGTCCTTTCCTATCTAGGTAGTTTTGGGGCCCCGCCTTTGCTCAGTCTATCTTTCTGTCTGTGTTAGTATTTTCATCTTGCTTCACCGTCATTATATGTTGGGGGCTGCCTATTGCTTTGGGGTCTGCTCTGGGGCAGTTTAGATTTCCCCTTTCTTTCTTTAGGCCTATGTATTTCTCCGGCTGTGATCAAGGGGTCTAGGGCATCGTAGGAACCCCCCACGGCTACTGCTAGTTGTGTTTATAGGTTCAGGGGTCTGCAATCTGATAATTGCCAACTTCTCTGGTTTTCTGGCCTTAGCTTGTATTTCTGCTTTTGCCTCCTACGGTGACTCATTCATAACAGAATCACCGGCCATACCGCAGATTCTAGGGTACTCAATAGCAGGAAAGAATTGTAAAAAAAAAAAAAAAAAAAAGTGTGTATATTTTTTCCTCTATATCTCTGAGGCCGTAGGGGGAATTTTTTTCTCTCTCAATGGAGATAAAGCAATTGTCTGATCGTGTGGAGCAGCTCGCTGCGGAAGTGCGGGGAATTTCCGCCTACCTTGCTCATTCACATGCTGCTGAACCAAAGATTCCTACACCTGATGTATTTTTTGGGGATCGGTCTAAATTTTTGAATTTCAAAAATAATTGTAAATTATTTTTTGCCTTGAAGCCTAACTCGTCAGGGAGCTCCGCGCTGCAGGTTAAAATTGTCATCTCTTTGCTGCGTGGCGATCCCCAGGATTGGGCGTTTTCTTTGAAACCAGATGATCCTATTCTGACTAATGTGAACGCATTCTTTCAAGCTTTGGGGTTGTTGTATGATGAACCTAATGCCATTGATCAGGCTGAAAAGACCCTGCTGGCATTGAGCCAGGGTCGTGATTCTGCAGAATTGTACTGTCAAAAATTACGAAAGTGGGCAGTACTTACTACCTGGAATGATAATGCCTTGGCTGCTCTCTTTCGGAAGGGGTTGTCAAAAGCCGTAAAAGATACTATGGTGGGATTTCCTGTTCCCTCTGGTCTTGACGATTCTATGTCATTAGCCATTCAGGTTGATCGGCGTTTGCGCGAAGGCAAAGCTGCACGAAAGGTGTTGCCACCTGTTGAACAAATGTCTGAACCTATGCAATGTGATAGAGTTTTTTCCAGAGAGCAGCGTCAGGAGTTCAGAAGGCGTAATAAGTTGTGTTTTTTCTGTGGAGATGCCTCGCATATTATTTCTGTCTGTCCCAAACGAGAGAAACGCTTTGCACACAAGTTTTCTGTTGGGGGTGTTCAACCTAAGTTTCTTCTGGCTATTACTCTGATCTGCTCCCTGTCCACATTTTCCGCCAAGGCGTTTGTGGATTCGGGAGCAGCCCTAAACCTAATGGACTTGGATTTTGCTAAACGTTGTGGATTTCCGATGACACCTCTGCAGACGCCTATCCCTTTGAGGGGAATTGATGCTACTCCTTTGGCTAAAAATAAACCCCAGTTTTGGACCCAGGTGGTAATGCGGGTCGCCCCAGACCATCAAGAAAATTGCAGATTTCTGGTGTTGCATAATCTGCATGATACTGTTGTTCTGGGGTTTCCCTGGTTACAGATTCATAATCCAGTTTTGGATTGGAAATCTGTGTCTGTGGTGAGTTGGGGCTGTCGGTGTGCCTTTAGTGAGGCTCCGGTGTTTTCCACCTCTCCTCAGTCGCATGATGTTCCTGATTATTTGGCGGACTTTTATGATGTATTTAGTGAGAATGAGTCTGCGTCTCTGCCTCCTCATAGGAGTTATGACTGTGCAATTGAACTGAGCCCGGGGTGTAAATTTCCCAAGGGTCGGCTCTTCAATTTATCTGTACCCGAGCACGAGGCAATGCGATCCTATATTAAGGAGGTGTTGGAGAAGGGTCATATTAGACCATCCTCGTCACCCTTGGGTGCCGGTTTTTTTTTTGTAGCCAAAAAGGCTGGATCATTAAGACCTTGTATTGATTATCGTGCCCTCAACAAAATTACTGTTAAATATCAGTATCCGTTACCCCTGATTTCTGATCTATTCTCCAGAGTTAAAGGTGCTTGCTGGTTTACCAAGCTTGACCTCAGGGGGGCGTATAATCTTATTCGCATTAAGCATGGGGATGAATGGAAGACGGCGTTTAATACTCCGGAGGGACATTTTGAGTACCTGGTGATGCCTTTTGGGCTCACTAATGCCCCTTCTGTCTTCCAGTGCTTCATGAACGATATTTTCCGAGATTTTGTCGATAAATTTTTGATTATCTATCTGGATGATATTTTGATCTTCTCCAAGGATTGGGATTCTCATGTGGAACATATTCGGACTGTGTTCCGGATCTTGAGGGAGAATTCCCTGTATGTCAAGGGATCTAAATGCCTTTTTGGAGTACAGAGGATTTCTTTTTTGGGATTTATTTTGTCCCCGTCAACTACTGAAATGGACCCGGCCAAGGTACAGGCCATTCACGATTGGGTTCAGCCCACTTCTTTGAAGGCCCTCCAGAAGTTTTTGGGTTTTGCTAATTTTTATCGGAAATTTATAGCAAAATTTTCTAGTATTGCCAAGCCATTGACTGATTTGACTAAAAAGGGTGCTGATGTGTTAAATTGGTCTCCGGAGGCTGTTTCTTCCTTTCAGGAGTTGAAGCGAAGATTCACCTCCGCCCCGGTTTTGCGGCAACCTGATGTCTCACTTCCATTCCAGGTAGAGGTGGATGCTTCTGAGATTGGTGCAGGAGCTGTTTTGTCCCAAAAGGATCCTGTAACATCTAAAATGAATCCCTGTGCTTTCTTTTCCCGAAAGTTCTCTCCATCTGAACGTAACTATGATGTGGGGAATAGGGAACTGTTGGCCATGAAATGGGCATTTGAGGAGTGGAGACATTGGTTGGAGGGAGCTAAGCATCAAGTCGTGGTCCTCACTGACCACAAGAATTTGATTTACCTAGAGTCGGCTAAGTGCTTGAACCCTAGACAGGCTAGGTGGGCCTTGTTTTTTTACACGTTTTGATTTTGTGGTTTCTTTTCTTCCTGGAAAAAAGAATGTCAAGGCAGACGCCCTCTCTAGGAGCTTCCTTGCTGATTCTCCTGTGGTGACCAAGCCTGCTACCATCTTAGGCGAAGGGGTAGTTCTTTCTGCCATCTCGCCCGATTTGAGACATGCTCTGGAAGAGTTCCAGGAGGACAAACCTGAGCGTTGTCCCAGTGGAAAGTTGTATGTTCCTGACCAGTGGAAGAAGAGAGTGATGTCTGAAGTTCATTGCTCTGCTTTGGCTGGTCATCCAGGTATTTTTGGTACTAGAGATCTGGTGAGTCGTTTTTTTTGGTGGCCCTCCTTGTCTCGTGATGTCAGGAATTTTGTGCAGTCCTGTGGGACGTGCTCCCGGTCTAAATCGTGTTCTCGCTCTAGTGGGTTGTTGATGCCTTTGCCTGTCCCCAAGAGGCCATGGACCCATATTTCAATGGATTTCATCTCTGATATGCCTATCTCTCAGAGGATGACTGTTATTTGGGTGATTTGTGATAGGTTCTCTAAGATGGTTCATCTTGTACCACTCCCTAAGTTGCCGTCTTCCTCTGAGTTGGTGCCCCTGTTTTTACAACAGGTGGTTCGTTTGCACGGGATTCCTGAGAACATTGTATCTGACAGAGGAGTGCAGTTTGTGTCTAGATTTTGGAGAACTTTCTGTTCCAGGCTGGGAATTCAGTTGTCCTTCTCCTCTGTTTTTCACCCTCAGACCAATGGGCAGACAGAGAGAACAAACCAGACCTTGGAGTCATATTTGAGATGTTTTATTTCTGCTGATCAGGATGATTGGGTTTCATTTTTGCCCTTGGCCGAATTTGCTTTGAATAATAGAGCTAGTTCTGCCACTTTGATGTCACTTTTTTTTTGTAACTTTGGGTTTCATCCTCGATTTTCTTCAGGGCAGGTGGAGCCCTCTGCCTGCCCAGGTGTTGACACTGTGGTGGAGAGAATGCACCAGATATGGGACCAAGTGGTGGATAAGTTCTCTCTCTCCCAGGATAAGGCCCAGCGGTTTTCCAACCGACATAGGACCATTGGTCCCCAGTTTAAGGTTGGTGATATGGTGTGGTTATCATCAAAAAATATTGCTATGAAGGTGGCTTCTCCTAAGTTTAATCCTAGATTTATTGGACCTTACAAGATTGTGGAGATTATTAATCCGGTCTCTTTTCGTTTGGCTCTTCCTGTCACATTTAAAATCCATAATGTGTTCCATAAATCTTTGTTGAAGAGGTTTGTTGAACCTGTTGTTCCGGGGGTGGCACCTCCAGACCCTGTATTGGTTGAAGGTAACATGGAGTATGAGGTAGAGAAAGTACTGGATTCCCGTCTGGCTAGATGGAGACTCCAGTATTTGGTTAAGTGGAAGGGTTATGGTCAGGAGGATAATTCCTGGGTCTCCACCTCTGATATTCATGCCAAACGATTGGTGCGTGCCTTTCATCGGGCTCACCCTGATCGCCCTGGTGGCATAGTTGAGGGTTCGGTGACCCCTCCTCAAGGGGGAGGTACTGTTGTGAGTTCATTTTCCCCTTCATTACTGAGGCCCGAGGAACTCCCTCTTCTGGTAAAGAAAGGTAGTGAGCCTGATTGTCAAACACCTGAGGCTGATGATTGTGACTGGCTGAGTGGAGTTACGGACTGGATATAATGCTGCCGACGCCCTTCTGCCCTGCGGGTGATTTTCTCTGTGGGATCCTTGGAGACCAGTCTGAATTCCTGCTCCTCCAAAGCTAAGTTTGCTGCTCGGCCTTTTTCTTTTGTGCTTTGACTTTGTTTTTGCTTTGTTTTTCTGGATTTCTGCCATTCCCTGCTGGGGTGTGCTGAATTCATTTAGCTCTGTCTTCTGAAAATACCTGAGTGCTGATTCAGTTTTTGAAGCCTAGCTGCTTCAGGGCCTTTTTCATATCAGCTGGTTGGCTTATGTCTTTGATAGGGTTTTGGCAGATTGCAGACAGCAGCCTTCCTGTCCTTTCCTATCTAGGTAGTTTTGGGGCCCCGCCTTTGCTCAGTCTATCTTTCTGTCTGTGTTAGTATTTTCATCTTGCTTCACCATCATTATATGTTGGGGGCTGCCTATTGCTTTGGGGTCTGCTCTGGGGCAGTTTAGATTTCCCCTTTCTTTCTTTAGGCCTATGTATTTCTCCGGCTGTGATCGAGGGGTCTAGGGCATCGTAGGAACCCCCCACGGCTACTGCTAGTTGTGTTTATAGGTTCAGGGGTCTGCAATCTGATAATTGCCAACTTCTCTGGTGTTCTGGACTTAGCTTGTATTTCTGCTTTTGCCTCCTACGGTGACTCATTCATAACAGGTAACCTTGTATGCGGCTTGATTCATACGTCCTTCACAAAGATTAACCTGCCCAATTCCAGCCTTGCTGAAGCATCCCCAGATCATTGATCCTCCACCAAATTTCACATTGCGTGCAATACACTGTGGCTTGTACACCTCTCCAGGTCTCTGTCTAACCATTAGACGACCAGGCGTTAGGCAAAGCTGAAAATTAGACTCATCAGAGATTACCTTACTCCAGTCCTCTATGGTCCAATCCTTATGGTCTTCAGCAAACTTCAGCCTGGCTCTCCTTTGCTTCTCTTTGAAGAAAGGCTTTTTTCTAGCTTTAAATGACTTGAGCCCTGCCTCTAGGAGCCTGTTACGAACTGTTCTTGCCATGCACTTCACCCCAGCTGCTATTTGTCATTCCCTTTGTAGGTCACTTGATGTCATCCTGTGGTTGCTGAGTGGCATTCGAATAAGATGATGGTCATCCCGGTCAGTGGAGAGTCGTTTTCGCCCTCTGCCGGTCTGTAGCTTTGTTGTCCCCAATGTCTGCTGCTTAACCTTGCTGTAATGGACTTCCGTCTTAGAAATTTTAAGGATGGAGGCAACATGACGCTCACTGTATCCCTCTGCTAGTAAAGCCAGAATTGAGCCCTTCTTTTCCTCATATATATATATATATAACATGAATGGCTGAAAAACCCAATAGAAGTAAAAAAATAGGATTTGTCAGACCCCTCACTTGGCCTCGATAAAATACTAAAGCTTCTACTCGCCTCCCATGCCGGCTCCGTTCCTGCGGTGTTGGCACTCACGGTCCCAAGGCCAGAGCCCAATCAGCGCTGGCGTCACTGACGCCACCTCCTGTCAAAATGAGCATGAAGAGGAAGTCAGAGATCAGCTGCTGCCCGGTCTTCCTTTTCATGTTCAATTTTGTCTAAGGCGGAGACAGTGATGCCAGTAACCACAAAGGAGCCCCGGGATCGAGAGTGCGGGAACGGTGCCAGCATGGGAGGCAAGTATAGGCTTTATTATTTTATTGGGGCCAAACATTTTAATCAAGAAAGGGTTGTCCTAGTTTTTAAAGGGAATCTGTCAGCAGGTTTTTGCTATATAATTTGAGAGCAGTGTACTATAAGGCAAGAAAGTCTGATTCTGGGGATGTGTCCCTCACCAGGCTGCTTCGTGTAGTTTTCCTAGGAATATCTGCTTTGTATGATGATGTTGCAGAGGTAAGAGTTATAATTTCTATAACCCCGCCCGCACCACTGACTGACAGCTTTCTGTGTACACTGTGCTTTGTGAGCAGGGTGTTACTCAGTGATGGGGTTACACAGTGAGCCTTACTGCTGTACACATGAGCTCTAGTCTGGCAGTGATAATCTCTTGCTGATAAAACACCGATTGTATTGAAACTACAGTACATAGCCTAATAAGTGACACATCCCTGGAATCAGGCTCTCGTGCTCTATATTATGCTACTATCCGATTAAATTGGAAAAACTGCTGGCAGATTCCCTGCGGCCACCACCATCAAGGGATTATCTACAGCATTCTATAATGCCATAGATAAGCCCCCAATGTAACCTGAAAGATAAGAAAAACAAGTTATATTATACTCACCCAGGGGCAGTCCGGGTCCGATGGGTGTCGCGGTCCGGTCCAGCTCCTCCCATCTTCTAGCGATGACGTCCTCTTCTTTGCTTCTCGTCGCAGCTCCGCCGCACTGCTCTACCCTGTTGAGGGCAGAGCAGAGTACTGCAGTGCGCAGGCGCCGGAACTCTCTGACCTTTCCCGGCGCCTGTGCACTGCAGTTGTGACACCCCAGAGTCCGGTTGTCACAGTGACATTACCTCCCTCCAATGGTTAAAGTCATGCTTGGAGGCAGAAAGGGGACCCCCATGCCAGGCAGCATAGATTTAATCACAATTTCCTGCTGCAGGAGAAATAACAGTTAAACTTGAGGACGTGAGGTAAAGAGATCTTTCTGGAAGATCCTGTCAGAGGAAGCTGATCTGAGAGGAGCTCGATAGGCAGAGTGTGACGATCGTCTGCGAATCTGGGCTGCAGTAGGAACGGCGCCCCGAGTAACCCCAAGACCCTTAACACCTATACAGGGATCTGGAATTGTAGCAAGGCCCAGGGGGTAGCTGTCTAGGGGAGCAGTGGACCAGAGCAGAACGGTCGTCAAGGGGTTAAAACTAAAACCAGTAATCGTGGTCCCGAGGCAGGAGTCGGAGGCCGGCGGGCAGCAGAGGTACAAAATCAGCAGGCAGAAGAAGGGTCTAAAGTCCGGGCCAAGGTCAGTAAAAAACCAGGAGGGCAGCAAAGGTACAAAATCAGCAGGCAGAAGAAGGGTCAGGAATCCAAGCTAAGGTCAGTGTCAAAAATCGGAAGAGAGGCAGAGGTACAAAAACGGCAGGCAATAGAATGGTCAGAAATCCAGGCTGAGGTCAGAGTTAACTATAGCAAATCACACAGTAGCACGCAGGGGAACCAAGAATATACCTGGCGGCTTGCAAGACCAGTCCCAAGGTACTTGAGGGATCAGGTCATCCCTCACAGGTTCCCGGACTGATGATGTCATTAGGACCGCCCCCAGGACTAGGCTAGATGGTGATGCAGTAACCCCCTGATGACTGACAGAGGGGCGGAGCCTGCGCCCACCAGATGCCTGCGCAGGAGCCCCTTCTCTGTCACCACCATCACCCACGGGCGAACCACGGCACCTCCCAGTGGCCGAGGCAGGAACAGCTGTCCCCGAGTCTGACGGCGAAGTGACGGTCTGGCGCCTCCTAGTGGCCGAGACCGGAACAGCAGGCTCCGAGTCTGGCGGCGATGTGCCAGTCCGGCGCCTCCTAGTGGCTGAAGCCGGAACAGCAGGCCCTGAGTCTGACAGCGATGTGACACAGAGCTGATCTGTGAAGAGGGAAAGGATAAGAGCAGAGACTAAGAGACTCTAGGGAAGCTAAACTACTGCATATAGCAGACCCAAGTGAAGCGCTAATAAAGAGAAAAGGGACATCAGAGTCCTAGGCTGACAGGAACTGTAAGTCCTGATAGCTGAATCTGAAAGTACAGGGGACTGCAAATTCCTGTGCATATTAATCACCTGAGGGCACGGCAGCGGATAAGGAGGCCGGGGCCAACGGTGAAGAGAACGGTACCAGTGGAATAGGCTCACACTGACAGCCGTACAGGTTAGTGAAACCATCATGAAAAGAGGGTCGCAGCACAGTTATATACAGCGGAGACCCACACACAAAGCGCAGAAAGGAAGGTCCTAAATCCCCACCTGGCAAGGTGGATCCCCTAAATGCCTCCAGGTGAGCCGGACTCATTCCATCACCTGTATGTGGTACTCCGGACTGCAACCTATTACCAGTAAAAGGTAAAGAAACTGCACCTCTCTGTGTCTTTCTCTCATTTATCTGCACCCCAACGTTTACAGCCATTTTTACTATTTATTTAACATCTTTGCCCTGGGACTACAGCCCTACCTGTGGAGGGCTACAACATCATGGCTGCGCTCAACATCTATCCCAGAGGAACAACACCGCAGCGCTGGTCACCTCTGACTAGAATACCACAGGTGGTGTCACATATTTCACCATCTATAAACATTATCTTTATTTTTACCATATAAATACCACACAACTTTCCCCTATTCCATTTACTGGACGACTCTGGGCCACGGATCGGGTCGCCGCCGCCGTGACACCGTCCCCCATTGAAGTCGACGGGCCCGGTACCGAGTACCCCCAGGCCTCGCGGGGCGCTCCACAGTACTCTGCTCTGCCCTCAACAGGGCAGATATAGTATGCCTGCGCAGGAGTCGCAATGGGAAGCAAAGAAGTGGACGTCATCGCTACAAGATGGGAGGCACCAGACCGGACCGCGACACCCATCGGACCGCCCCTGGGTGAGTATAATATAACTTGTTTTTCTTCTCTTTCAGGTTACATCAGGGGCTTATCTGCAGCATTACAGAATGCTATAGCTAAGCCCCTGATGGCGATGGCCGCATCTTATATACGAAAAAATAGGTGACAGATTCCCATTAAATATGGCATGTGCATTAGTGGTGACTAAACTAAGCAATTACAGAAGGTGATGTGTAAAAACAGTACGAACAGAATGCATGCCCTGGAAGAAGCCGCTGCAGGCGAAACCTTTGTCGTATATGTAAAAGTGCTCTGTGAGCAGGGACGACTGCTGCGACCGGGCCCGGGGGAGTTAGGGGCCCGGAAGGTCAGACCTTATTTCCCAACCATCCCGATGCTCACGGGACAGTCCCGTTTTTGACCCCCCCACCAGCGTCCCGCCCGGGAGTCTATTTTTCCTGCACTGCACTGAGCCACACCCCCCCATCCTCGCCCTCCTGCAGAGACCCAACAACGCAGCCCCCCACAGCCTGCAATGATGTCGCTAGGCTGTACTCTAATGTGCGCACAGGACCTGTGTGATGAGGTCACAGGAGGGGAGGAGTCACATGATCAGGGGCATCGGTGTATGCAGGACTCTGCTGTGCTGGTCGTCATGGTGCTGGATGAGGGTAAGTTTGTGTGTGGGGTTTACAGTGTGGATGTAGCAGAGCTGTGTGTGTACAAGGTGTACGGAGCGGAGCCAAGTGTGTGCGAGGTGTACGGAGCGGAGCCGCGTGTGTACGAGGTGTACAGAGCGGAGCCGCGTGTGTACGAGGTGTACAGAGCGGAGCCGCGTGTGTACGAGGTGTACAGAGCGGAGCCGCGTGTGTACGAGGTGTACGGAGCCGCGTGTGTACGAGGTGTACGGAGCCGCGTGTGTACAAGGTGTACGGAGCCGCGTGTGTACGAGGTGTGCGGAGCGGAGCCGTGTATGTACGAGGTGTACGGAGCAGAACCGCATGTGTACGAGGTGTACGGAGCATAGCCGTGTGTGTGCAAGGTGTACGGAGCGGAGACGTGTGTGTACGAGGTGTACGGAGCCGCGTGTGTACGAGGTGTACGGAGCCGCGTGTGTACAAGGTGTACGGAGCCGCGTGTGTACGAGGTGTGCGGAGCCGCGTGTGTACGAGGTGTACGTAGCGGAGCCGTGTGTGTACGAGGTGTACGGAGCGGAGCCGTGTGTGTGCAAGGTGTACGGAGCGGAGACGTGTGTGTACGAGGTGTACAGAGCGGAGCCGCGTGTGTACGAGGTGTACGGAGCGGAGCAGCGTGTGTACGAGGTGTACGGAGCCGCGTGTGTACGAGGTGTGCGGAGAGGAGCTGTGTGTGTACAAAGTGTACGGAGCGGAGCCGTGTGTGTACGAGGTGTACAGAACGGAGCCGCGTGTGTACGAGGTGTACGGAGCGAAGCCGCGTGTGTACGAGGTGTACGGAGCGAAGCCGCGTGTGTACGGGGTGTACGGAGCGGAGCCGCGTGTGTACGAGGTGTGCGGAGAGGATTTTGTCATGGGGGGGCATTTGAAAGTTCGCATCGGGGCCCATAACTTTGCAGTCACGCCACTGTCTGTGAGTATAACAGACACGCTTCACAACTTTTACTAGTGGGAGGGAGACGTTATCGCAGGAAGTGCCGGTTGTTCTTGTAACATTAGAGCCACGTGTGATGCGAGGACAATCTTCTCAATCCAGAGAGCTTCCTCCATGGCCCCTGGGGTGTGGGATGATGATTATTTGGATTTCTCTGAATTTGCCATGGTGGAAGCTGAGGCAATAAAGTGCTACATGGCACTAATGACAGCTGGTGGCTCAGTTACTACATGACTAGCGGGGGCCAGACATAAACGGAGGCTCTGAGGACCCAGTCACCTCCTTTTAGCGCTATAGAGCTGTCTCACAATTTCTCTCCCACCCCAAGGTGAACGCTGTGTAGCCCCCAGTCCAGAGGAGGCCGTCTCCTCACACTCTGCAGTGTGGCCCACTTGATGGTTCCGACCCATCTGGTGCAGCCTACACGCCCCTCGGCTCCTCCGGTCCACGCGCTCCGGGCACTGCGGACACACTGCAGCTGGCGGCCCCGCTCCTCCGGTCGGCTCGGAATGACATCACTGGCAGCCAATCAGTGATCCCTGCCTCTACCCCGAGCTGCCTGGCCGCCCCCAATAACGGCACGGGGAGGGCGCAGAGCTGCAGAGAGGACTGGCTGGGCTGGGACTGCGGGCAAACCGAAGCAGAGCAGGGGGAGGGGGCTGCCCCAGGTGCTCGGAGCTCCTCGGTGACGGCTGCTGCAGCGGAAGGTAGGACCCGTCTCTGCCAGGACGGACTGATGCCTCCGGTGTAGGGCACGAGCCTGGAGGGTGGCAGACATGGCTGGTGGGCAGTGCAGTGCTTTATGCCATCCTTTGCTGACAGGACACTAGAATTCCCCGAGAATTGGAGCCAGCCATGTATGCTGTGTGGCATCACTGCCATCCTGCATCCAGGGCTGATCCCCTCCCCCAGTGATGCTGCCATTCACACCCTGCGCCTTTCCCTGCTCTTTCTCTGTGGTTCCCATCCTATGTGATGGGGAGGGAGTCCTCGGTGGTGTCATTGCCTCTCACCCTATTCCTTCCATCCTATGTGATGGGGAGGGAGTCCTCGGTGCTGTCATTGCCTCTCACCCTATTCCTTCCATCCTGTGTGATGGGGAGGGAGTCCTCGGTGGTGTCATTGCCTCTCACCCTATTCCTTCCATCCTGTGTGATGGGGAGGGAGTCCTCGGTGGTGTCATTGCCTCTCACCCTATTCCTTCCATCCTATGTGATGGGGAGGGAGTCCTCGGGGCTGTCATTGCCTCTCACCCCTAGTCCTTCCATCCTGTGTGATGGGGAGGGAGTCCTCGGGGCTGTCATTGCCTCTCACCCCTATTCCTTCCATTTCCATCCTATGTGATGGGGAGGGAGTCGTCGGGGCTGTCATTGCCTCTCACCCTATTCCTTCCATCCTATGTGATGGGGAGGGAGCCCTCGGTGCTGTCATTGCCTCTCACCCTATTCCTTCCATCCTATGTGATGGGGTGGGAGCCCTCGGTGGTGTCATTGCCTCTCACCCTATTCCTTCCATCCTGTGTGATGGGGAGGGAGTCCTCGGTGGTGTCATTGCCTCTCACCCTATTCCTTCCATCCTGTGTGATGGGGAGGGAGCCCTCGGTGGTGTCATTGCCTCTCACCCTATTCCTTCCATCCTGTGTGATGGGGAGGGAGTCCTCGGGGCTGTCATTGCCTCTCACCCTATTCCTTCCATCCTGTGTGATGGGGAGGGAGTCCTCGGTGCTGTCATTGCCTCTCACCCTATTCCTTCCATCCTATGTGATGGGGTGGGAGCCCTCGGTGGTGTCATTGCCTCTCACCCTATTCCTTCCATCCTGTGTGATGGGGAGGGAGTCCTCGGTGGTGTCATTGCCTCTCACCCTATTCCTTCCATCCTGTGTGATGGGGAGGGAGCCCTCGGTGATGTCATTGCCTCTCACCCTATTCCTTCCATCCTATGTGATGGGGAGGGAGTCCTCGGTGCTGTCATTGCCTCTCACCCTATTCCTTCCATCCTGTGTGATGGGGAGGGAGTCCTCGGTGCTGTCATTGCCTCTCACCCTATTCCTTCCATCCTGTGTGATGGGGAGGGAGTCCTCGGGGCTGTCATTGCCTCTCACCCCTAGTCCTTCCATCCTGTGTGATGGGGAGGGAGCCCTCGGTGGTGTCATTGCCTCTCACCCTATTCCTTCCATCCTGTGTGATGGGGAGGGAGTCCTCGGGGCTGTCATTGCCTCTCACCCCTAGTCCTTCCATCCTGTGTGATGGGGAGGGAGCCCTCGGTGGTGTCATTGCCTCTCACCCTATTCCTTCCATCCTGTGTGATGGGGAGGGAGTCCTCGGGGCTGTCATTGCCTCTCACCCTATTCCTTCCATCCTGTGCTGCAGTTCTGTATTACGGGACCATCTGGGCATGGTAGTGGGAGCCATCGTGATTGACAGGGATGCTGGGAAGCCATCTCCCCTAAGAAGATTAATTCTCTGCCTAGGGCCCTAAAATGCACAGAATGTATATTTTCAGTAATAATAAGGAATAATTGCAATGCAGCTGTATGTATTGTAGGGATGCCCAGTGTACGTGGCGCCATTTACTGGGATGACAGCTCGCCTTCGTGAAGTTCATAAATGCGGATTATTGTGTGCGTATACTATGGGGATGCACAGGGCGCTGATTGTGATGCAATTCCCCAGACACTGGCACATTATGGGCAGCGGACCCCGCCATACTGCTGTGTATCAGCCCCCAGCATCTGCTCCATTATCCCGACCACTGAAGAGCCCTGTGTCTGTGTAACCTGAGAGTAGGACATGGATGTGTCTGTGCCATGTCACGATCTGAAATTCCCACCGGTTACAGTAACACCTGCTGGTGAGAAAAGACATTCAGGGGGGAATCGGCTGTCACTATTATAATCTGAACCCTGCCCCCTCACACTACCCACCGCTGCATATAGGATTTACACAGTGAAAGACCCCCATTCCTGGGCAATGTCCCCACCACTAGAGGAGAATTATTTTCTAGTGTTACAATAAATAAATATATGTAGGATTTATTCCTTGTCATAATATTGATCTGTATTTATTGTTACACACATATATAATAAATACTGAGACTGATTAGATACAGTGCAATATTTGAGAATCTCTCGCATCTACAGCTTCATTTTTTTCTGCATTTTACATGACACAGTATATAATCCAGATTACCATTATAGATTACTCCTTCCAGGCCGCCCATTTCTGGCCTTCTGCCATTGTTCCCTGCTCTTTTCTAGGAGAGTGTGCCTAAATGTGCAGTCATTAAGGCTGACAATCTAGAAAAATCCCAAATAAATGCAATTGTGTAATAAAGCGTGGACGGCTTGAGTGCAGGAAGGTGTCTGTGCAGCTTCCATCATCGGATCCATGCAAGGTTTATTCCGATTTTTTTTGCATTGTGGAGAATATACGGCACTCCATTAATATTTTTCATACTTGTGAGATTTTCTGTGAATTACGGTAAATGGAAAGGACATATCATTTGCAGGATTTCTAAGCAGATATAAGACAATTTTATGGTTAGGCTGGTATTAATATTCATGTTGTACTCTTCCCAGATATAGGCACATAGAGCCACATCTCCGGGTGTAGTCCCGCTGGAAATCTTGGGCGTCTTATTATTGTTAGAACATAGAAGTATTTAGCCATCTTCTTAGGGATTGGGCCTCTGTATGAGGAGCACCATGTTCTGGCGCTGGTCTTAAAGGATATTAGCGCCACTGAGGCCTCTTGCAGGAGATGAGTTCACTGACATTGAGCAAACAGATAGCGCCAGCGTTCAGTATGAAAACAGATCTGGACACCGTATATTTTAGTACACATCATATCAATGGATTTTCCTCATTCAGATGTGGATGAGTCAAGTACATGTTCTATGTATATTTTTCACGGATAGACCACATGCCCATTTTTGTCTGTTGGGCTATTCACATGTTCTTATTTTTTTGTTGATCGTGTGTCTGCACAAAATCACAGACATGTCCGTCTTCGATCTGAGTCACGGATTAAAATGAGCCATTCCACTCTATGGACCCGTAAAAACCGCGGACAGTTGATTAACGTTGCGATGTGTATCTGATGATTTGCAATGTATTTCTCCATATGTGAAAATCACTGATGAGACACTTAGGGTCTGTGCACACGTTGCGGATTCTGCTGCAGATCCGCAGCGGATTTGGCCCTGTGGATCCGCAGCAGATTTTCCTGCGGTGTACAGTACCATTATAGTCAATGTAAAATAAAAACCGCTGTGCAGATGCTGCGGAAAAATCCGCACAGAATTCACAACGTGCACACATACCCTTAAGGCTATATGCACATGATCAGATTTGCGGTAGACAATTCTGCTACAAATCCTGATATATTGGCAGGAGAAGCACTTTTTGGTTTCCTATTTTTCCCCAACTCATTGACATGCTGCGGATTCAAATATGCTGCAAATTTGCAAGGAAAAAATAAGCAACGTGTGCACCAGACTTCAGAAATCTCCTTCACTTGTCTGGTAGTGTAAAGGTTACATATTTTCTGCACCAAATAGCCTAATCATAAAAACTGACTGCAGACTTGAGAATCTTTACACCATTGCGCACTGTGAGGATTCTCTGGCACCTTGAGTGACTGCAAGTATGTGATTTGCTTAAATCCGGCCACATTCCGACTAGTCGCGGCCATCCTTTCTCAATACACTTACATTGCGTGAGGCCGCGCCCGTCTAGTCGGCATGTGACTGCACGTATACAAATCACATGATTGCGGTCAAACTCTTGCCGCTCTCGGTGACGGCATTGGAGAATCTTCACAGCGAGCAGTTTGTACGATGTGACGATTCACAAGTCTGCAGTCACATAGTGTCTGCAGACTTGCAGCCTAAAAGGCTAGACAACCCCTTTAAACATATCCTCTGACTTGTCATATAGATAACAGTGGCTGGGGAAATTTGATCTGACATTTGAGGAAAAAGCAACAGAACGCCAATACCCGGCACTCGGATCGGAGTGTTCAGCTGCATGGATTTCTATGCAGCTGAACGTTTCGCTCCCGAGTGCCGGGTATTGACGTGCGAGACTCGTCCAAGTTTCTCGCATGTGAGGATGAGCCCTAAGGAGCACAATTGTCATATAGTAGAGTCAGAAGATGCCTCAGAACATCTGTGAATAGAACTGCCCTTTCAGTTCAGTAGAGTTGCCCAATCTCATCATGAGGTTATTATCGTTGTCATATTGTGCATTTTTCCCAATGATTTTCTTTTTTGTAAAAAAAAAAATAATTTTCCAATAGACGGATGACTTTCAGCCAGAGACATCTGAAAAATGTCCTTCATACTGCCCTACCTTAGGACAACGAGTGAGAAGGAGCCGCTGAGAAGATTGCTGTGTCATTCATTACAAACAGTGCTGCAGAAGCTCCTAATTACTTCCTTAATACTGACTTGCAAACTCTCTTCTTAGGGCTTGTCTAGACTACACAACTTGTGTTAAATGACTGCTGGTCGGCTACATGACTGCTGATCGGTGATCGTTAATAGTGTGTTTAGACAGGCAGACCGCATTTCAAGCACTTATGTACAGAAAGAACAGTAATAGATCATAGGCTGTCATTTTCCTCGGCAGCACAAGTCCTGTTTACACAGCTAGTGTGCTGTCTAGAATGATGATTTTTTTTCAACTAATGTAAAAGATTATTTTAGACAACAAATGAGCTACTTTTTCATCAGGCGATCTGCGCCTGTATATAACCTCATGATCATAAGTAAATTAGTGTCCCGTGGATATACAGTATATATACGCCCCTCATTCTAGTGAGTCCAGAGGGCACACCAAGTGATTGACAACTTAAAGGGGTTGTCCACTACTTGGCAACACCTTTTTACATGAAATAGTCCTCCTTGTAAACTAAAAATAATATATATTGACCTCCTGTACTGTTCCAGCGATGTCGGGGCAGAGTCTCCCGGGGCTTACGCGACATTGTTATGCCACTTGAGCCCTGCAGCCAATCAGCAGCTGATATTGGATTGCTACTTTCTCACTTCTTCAGTACGTTCCACGTTTTTCTGAAGGAAATAGCACTCTCTGATTCATTGCAGGGTTTGCATAGCATTACAATGTCACAGAAGCCCCAGGAGAACCGTCACCAACATTGCTGGAACAAGTATCTGGTGGTGCGTATCATTTTAATTTTATAAGGGGGACTACGGTTAAAAGGGTCTGTTCACACATGCTATTTAATTCTGTTGTTCTGCTCAGTCATAGGGTTTTCTGGATGAAAAAAAAAACATGTCATATTATTAAATAAAAGACCTCAAATGTATGATTGTTGGGGGTCTAATGCCCAGAATCCCCCTCAGCAAAATGAAAAGGATTCCGCACCATTATGTGCACCAAACCCTTTCACTGTTCATTGAGTCTCGTCCCAGGAATGGCTGAATACTGGAACAGCTGATTGCATTTCTTACCTGTAAGCACATGATACCTGTTAAAGGGAATCTGTCACCTATTTTTTTGTATATAAGATGTGGCCACCGCCATCAGGGGCTTATCTACAGCATTCTGTAATGCTGTAGATAGGCCTCCGATGTAACCTGAAAGATAAGAAAAAAGAGTTAGGGCCCCGTCACACATAGCGACTCACCAGTGATCCCGACAACGATATGAACTTGTCAGGATCGCTGGTGTGTCACTACATGATCGCTGGTGAGCTGCCAAACAGGCAGCTTCACCAGCACTCAGGACAGCGACACGCGGGTAACAAGCGACGCACGTCGCTTAGTTACCCACTGTGTACCTTAGTTACCAGCGCGCTGGTGCAGGGAGCTGGTAATCAAGGTACACATCGGGTTTCTAAGCGGCTCTTAGAAACCCGATGTGTACCTTGGTTACTAGCTCCCTGCACCAGTGCGCTGGTAACTAAGGTACACATCGGGTTTCTAAGTGCCGCGCAGCGGTCGCTGATAAGTGTCACACACAGCGATCTCGCTGGTGAGATCGCTGTTGCGTCACAAAACTTGTGACTTAGCAGCGATCTCGCTAGCAAGATCGCTGTGTGTGATGGGGGGCTTTAGTTTATACTCACCCAGGTGCAGTCCGGGTCCGATGGCTGTCGCGGTCCGTTCCGGCGCCTCCCATCTTCTAGCAATGACGTCCTCTTCTTTGCTTCCTGTCGTGGCTCCGGCGCAGGTGCACTGCTCTGCCCTGTTGAGGGCAGAGCAGAGTACTGCAGTGCACAGGTGTAGGTAACAGCAGGTTCGCAGGATGCAGTGACGAGACGCGAGACTGATTGAACTTTGAAAAGCAAACTTTTATAATTTGAAGCCTCTAGGGCTATACTAAGCAACCAAAAAGGGATAACAACAGTTCTCCTCGCAGGGACTCAGTACAACCAAACACTATTTGAAAAGAACATGACTAACCCGGCCGAGGCCAGTTACTATGGGGCCACGGTATGGCCGTCTATGGGTCCTTATACTCTATAATGTCAATTATCCGTCCTGACGTCCCTCGGCGTCTCTGGAGCTGCGTTGCTGATGAAGCGGCTTTGGCGTCTTTGATGAGGCTGCCTTGGCGTCGCAGCCGCTGCGCCCAGCTGCTGAAGATTTGGAGTAGTCTTCGGGCGTTCCAGCACCCAGGAGGAGTTGGGACACAGCAGGCCCTGATGGAGTCCTGAGATGAAGTAACCCCCTGTTGTAACAGCGGGGTTGCGCTTGTTAGCGAGTTCAATGGGACTCCTGTCCCCAAGCAGGTTTGTGTCGCAGTGCTCAAGAGTGGCGGTTTACTGGCCACGCGCACAGCCTGGGGCTGTGTGCAGAGTGTCTCTGTTGATGAGGAACAGGCCCCAACTGCCGACTGCAGCGGGGTGAAGGCGGCTGTGAGCGGTGATAGACAGGCCGCAACCACGGGCTGAAGTGAAACGGCAGCGTCCGCGGGTGGCAGCGGGCAGGCCGCAACCGCGGGCTGAAGGGGGATGGCAGCAGCCGGGAGAGGGAGCGGACAGGCCGCGGAGGGCTCGAGCTCAGCGGTAACGGCCGAGGATGACCGGGGGCAGATCGTAACCCGGGATTGAGGTGAAGAGGCAGTCCCCTGTCGGTAAGCTCGGCGCCTCTTTCCTAAGGACCACTGCGTATCTATCCTCTGCTGCTGGTCTCTTCTCTCAACTGTCAGTGTCCTTCCCTTTCTCTCATGCCCCCTCCGTCTCCTGCTCCGTGTCTGACGTATCACCAACTGACTCCTCTGTGCGCTCCCTGTCCCTTTTATACTCGCCCCTCCCCTTGCTGTCCTGTCACTCTCAACAGTCCACTCTCCTCCTCTGTTGCCTGGGTACTGTTTCCTTAGGAACTCAGATGGCGGTCCCCTTGGTTCCGGCCCGGACACTCTGTGGGAATCCTCCTCCCTACACTCTCCCATCCTGTAAGCTCGCCAGTCCTCGGGCGAGGGCCTCAGTATACTTGGGCTGTATGCGGAGGTGTCAGTTTTCGTTGCCATATGAACTGGTCCTGTTCATATCGTACGGGGGGTTTGCCGGCTGTTGACCGCTCGGAGCGTCTTAGTTCAATGAGGGTGGAGTCTTCTGGGGTGGTGGTCGGTGGTGGGCTAGCTGGTTCGGGCGGGCTAATTCTGTCAGTTGGTTTGTCATTGAGTAGAGAGCCCCTGGTTATTGTGGTGAAGTCTTCTTCGTCGTCCGAGTCCCAGAACACGGGCAATGGTTCAGAGAACTGAGGAGCAGGTTCAGGTTGTTTCGGGTCGGTGGAAATACAGGGGCGTAGCATATTCCATTTCACTATATGCGGGTAGGCAGCGGTTCATCTTTCTCGGGTCGTATTTCGTACACAGGTCCTTCAGGGTTTATACGGCGTAGGACCCGATAGGGACCCTCTTCCCAGCGTGGCTCTAATTTGTTCTGGGGACGTTGGTCTAGTAAGAGTACTCGGTCTCCACTTTGGAGGTCAGGAGGTAGAGATGAACTCTTTCCTGGGTGTTCTAAGTCTTGAAGTTTGGTATGTACGATTCGATGATGAGTTTGCAGCCTGTGCCGGTGATTTCGGACCCATGATGATTCCCAAGTCCAGGGCTGAGGTTCCTCTGGGTCCAACTCTATCTCCGTGATCCCCTTGCCCTTGCGTCCAAACAACAGGGAGTAAGGGGTATAGCCGGTAACTCGATGTACTCGGTTGTTATAGACCCATACTAGTTCAGGGACATATTTGGGCCAACGGGCCTTCTTGTCACTCTCCAGAATACGCAACATTTGGATTAATGTCCGATTAAATCACTCGCAGGCCCCGTTTCCCTGCGGGTGGTATGGCGTGGGATTTGTGGGATTTGTCAATACCTTAGAGACGGTGTAGTTCCTCCATTATTTTTCCCAAAAAACATGCTCCTTGATCAGAATGTATCCGTTGAGGGCAGCCGTAAACTTGTATAAAGTTCCTACAAATTGCGGAGGCGGCCGACTCCGCGGTCTGGTCTCGAGTGGGGGTGACCACAGCGAACTTAGTGAAATGGTCTACCATGACGAGGCAGTGTTCATACCCCTGGAATGCGGGACCAATGGTCAGGTAATCCACAGTCAGAAGCTCGAGGGGCGCTGAGGTCACGATTGTTTATACTGGGGCTCGCATAGGCGACAGGTCCAGCAAGTCTCGTCCACAACAGCATGCAAGCGTGGATGGTAAATTTTCTGTTGTAACCATTGCAAGGTCTTTTGAGCTCTAGTTTAATGGACGCCGGGGTGGGTATCTCCCACGCCGCGGACACTCTCGGGCGAAGTGGCCCAGCTCCCCGCACTGATAGCACCGGGTCTGTCCAGGGACCAGGGTTGAAACGCCGTCCAGTCCCAGACTCAGTCCTTCTTTTCACTTAAGCCAACTTGCCCTGGATGTTCTTCAACTCCTGCTTCATTTCCTCTACCCATTGAGGCTCTGCAACTGCGTTCAGGGAAGACCTCCACACTCCGGAGCTTCCCCACGGGGACCGCCATTCCCTGACCCTGTTCTCGAGCGCGTGCTTGACTTTCCACCTCGGAAAAGTCTATACGTGGATTCATTCTAATCTGCCCCCGTAATGCCTGCTTTACTAACGGGTCCCGCAGTCCAGTCACCAACAGGTCGCGTAGTGTAATGTCAACAGGTCCTACCCCTACGCCATCTTTTCTTTCAATGGCCGTGTGTAACTCTTGGAGGACATTCATATACTGAGTGATGGTCTCCCCCTCCCACTGCATCCGACTGAACAACTGGGTTCTTAACTCTCCCACGTTGGGTGGGTCCCCATGGGTCTGTTCTAAAATCTGCAAAACCTTATCAAAGGTGTTGCGGTGTCCTGAGGGTTTTGACATCACTGAATTCTGAGCCTCCCCATCTAATGCCATGAGAGCTACTTCTGCTTCCAGGTCAGGAGTCATCGGGTGCATTCGAAAGAGTCCCCGCATTCGCTCTGTCCTGCTCCATAGCATGGTATTGGAGCCGGAAAATCTAGGCAGGTTGCTCAGCATAGCCCCCAATGAAATGCTGGAACGAGGGCCCTCGTCAACTGTTGAGTTCACAGCCCTGCCCTGGTCTGGGGCATCGTTGTCCGCGCTTGGAGACTGCATCCTGCCGACTACGCCAAGTGTAGGTAACACCAGGTTCGCAGGATGCAGTGACGAGATGCGAGACCGGTTGAACTTTGAAAAGCAAACTTTTATAATTTGAAGCCGCTAGGGCTATACTAAGCAACCAAAAAGGGATAACAACAGTTGTCCTTGCAGGGACTCAGTACAACCAAACACTATTTGAAAAGAACACGTCTAACCCGGCCAAGGCCGGTTACTATGGGGCCACGGTATTGCCGTCTACGGGTCCTTATACTCTATAATGTCACTTATCCGTCCTGACGTCCCTCGGCGTCTCTGTGGAAGCTGCGTTGCTGATGAAGGTGCTTTGGTGTTTTTGATAAGGCTGCTTTGGCGTCTTTGATGAGGCTTCTGTGGCGTCTTTGATGAGGCTGCCTTGGCGTCGCAGCCACTGGGCCCAGCTGCTGAAGATTTGGAGTAGTCTTCTGGCGTTTCAGCGCCCAGGAGGAGTTGGGGCACAGCAGGCCCTGATGGAGTCCTGAGATGAAGTAACCCCCTTGTTGTATCAGCGGGGTTGCGCTTGTTAGTGAGTTCAGTGGGACTCCTGTCCCCAAGCAGAGTTGTGTCGCAGTGCTCAAGAGTGGCAGTTTACATGCCATGCGCACAGCCTGGGGCTGTGTGCAGTCTGTCTCTGTTGACGAGGAACAGGCCCCAACTGCCGACTGCAGCTGGGTGAAGGCGGCTATGAGCGGTGATAGACAGGCCGCAACCACGGGCTGAAGTGAAACGGCAGCGTCCGCGGGTGGCAGCGGGCAGGCCGGCAGCGGGCAGGCCGCAACCGCGGGCTGAAGGGGGATGGCAGCAGCCGGGAAAGGGAGCGGACAGGCCGCGGAGGGCTCGAGCTCAGCGGTAATGGCCGAGGATGACCAGGGGCAGATCGTAACCCGGGATTGGGGTGAAGAGGCAGTCCCCTGTTGGTAAGCTCGGCGCCTCTTTCCTGAGGGCCACTGCTTATCTACCCTCTGCTGCTGGTCTCTTCTCTCAACTGTCAATGTCCTTCCCGTTCTCTCACGCCCCCTCCGTCTCCTGCTCCGTGTCTGACGTATCACCAACTGACTCCTCTGTGCGCTCCCTGTCCCTTTTTTACTCGCCCCTCCCCTTGCTGTCCTGTCACTCTCAACAGTCCACTCTCCTCGTCTGTTCCCCGGGTACTGTTTCCTTAGGCACTCAGATGGCGGTCCCCTTGGTTCCGGCCTGGACACTCTGTGGGGGTCCTCCTCCCTACACAGGCACTGGACCTCTCAGACCTTTCCCGGTGCCTGCACACTGCAGTACTCAGCCCTCAACAGGGCAGAGCAGTGCACCTGCGCCGGAGCCGCAACGGGAAGCAAAGAAGAGGACGTCATCGCTAGAAGATGGGAGGCACCGTGACACCCATTGGACCCAGACCAGACCCGGACTGCCCCTGGGTGAGTATAATCTAACTCGTTTTTCTTTTCTTTCAGGTTACATCAGGGGCTTATCTACAGCATTACAGAATGCTGTAGATAAGCCCCTGATGGCAGTGGCCGCATCTTATATACGAGAAAATTGGTGACAGATTCCCTTTAAAGGGAATCTGTCAGCAGGATCAACCCTCATAAATAGTCTATATGGGCGTGCAGGTCATAGGAAGCCGAATACAATGATAGCTTGATATCTGCGATCCGATATCTGCTATCTGAGCTGTTAAGATCTATTGACCGGTCATAGATCTCCCTGAGAATCTGCCTCTAGAGCTTATTTTAAATGAAAGGGGGAGTTACCAGTGTGAGACATGTAATGACTGACAGTCTGCTCTCCTGATCTAGATGTCTCACATGTCCTCTTTAATTTAAAATAAGGTTTGGAGGCAGATTATCAGTGAGATCTATGACTGGCCCATAGATCTTAAAAGCTCATTTACATATTGCAAAAAAATGTTTATTTTCGTGGATTAAGACATTGCCTCCCAGATGTATAGAAATAATTTTATTCAATTTTCTATGTCCTGCTTGTCCATATAGACAGCTTAGGAAGGTTAACCCTACTGACAGATTCCCTTTAACTTTCCGTATGCACCAAATATAAGCAGTGATCACTTGCCGAACAGCATTCAGCTGTATAATAGAAGCTTGTATTTTGTATGCATTAGTGAATTATGTCAGTTCTGGAATTCAATTTTAAAAGTTCTTGTCATGCTCTATCAGCTTCTTCCATTATTTGGAAAATAATGTGTGCCAGTGATTGCCACCATGTCCACTAACCACTCCATACATGTCAGGTTGAAAAGATGAAGCAGCAAGATGGAGCACTTTAATATACAGTGAAAAGTCACTGTATCACTTATAAATATAGTAAGTAAATCAGCGATATGCTGTCCCCTGACAAGTCATGCTGTTACACGTTGTTGCACATTGTTACATGCAGTTACACATTTAATTCAGCTGTTCCTTACTGATGTGTCCTGGGAAAGCAGTTTGACGCTAAACATGGCCACAATTACAGTACTGCACCCACAGTGGTTGTCACTCAGATTTATAGGACTTGTGAATGGCTGACCTGCTTAAATTTGCATGCCCCATTCCAGTATATCTACACAAGAAGGCCAGTTTGCCTTTCAGGGCTCAAAAAAAGAAAGCAGAAGGCCGCGTGCACACATTGAGTATTTGGTGAATACATCAGTATGTGTAAGCCATAACCAGGAGTGGGTGATAAATCCAGAAGTGGTGACGTGTTTCTATTATACTTTTCCTCTGACTGTTCCACTCCTGGTTTTAAAAGAAAAAAAGGGGTTTGGTACCGTGTTAGCCAGTTTAAAAAATCCTGCTCTCAGTGTGAAAAACAAGATAATCTCTTAGTTATGATACCTTTTAATGGCTAGCAAAAATAAAAGAAATGATGTTACAAAGCAAGCTTTTGGGAATTCTTAGGTCCCATCCTCAGGCATGGTATAACAAAGCTGCCGAAGAAACACAAATATATGCCCAAACAAACAAAAGAAAAAAAAGAGAGGCATGCTATAATAAATGAACAGTTAAATAAACAAACAAACTGAGCTGAAAGATTGAATCCTTAATTGGATTAGCTTAGTTGTGTGAAAGTTTTAGGCTATGTGCCCACGTTGCTTTTTTTAGCGTTTCTGCCGTGTTTTTGCAGCCGCGGAAACGCTTAAAAAACACATCCCCATGCAGTCCTATGGGATTCCGCAGTTGCTGTGTCTATGCTGCGGATTTTACCGCTGCGGAATCGCATAGCTGGAAAATCTGCAGCATGTCCAATATTCCGCCACCATAGGATTGCATTGAAACGCTCACTTTTCGCATGTGGCTATGCCCACGCATGTGCAGATGGAACCCAGGGTCTGGAGGAGAGGAGACTCTTCCGTTCCCAGGGATGCATTGTGCGAATCACCTGAGATGACGTAGCGGTCTCGCAAGACCGTGACGTCACAAAGGTCCTTCGCGCAAAGCATCCCTGGGAACGGAATGAGGACATCGGGGGGTGTCAGAAGGTGAGAATAGCCATATTTTTTTTTATTATTTTTTACATTCTATCTTTTACTATTGATGCTGCATAGGCAGCATCAATACTAAAAAGTTGGTCACACTTGTCAAGCACTATGCTTGACAATTGTGACCAACCTGTCTATCACTTTTCTAAGCGATGCTTCAAATTGCTTGGAAAGCGCAAGCATTCTGCAAGCTAAAAATGCTTGCAAAACACTTGTGTTTTGCGTGAAAATGCATGCGAATTCCGCAAAGTTTTACCCGCGGCAGGGAGTTGCGGAAATGCTGCGGACATTTTCGCAGCATTTCTGCAACGCGGGCACTTGGCCTTATAGTCCCAATATCCAAGTAAGACCAGAGACCTTGTGCCCTCAACTTCTTTGGAGCAGATTCCTCAGATTCTGTAGTAAGTCATAAATCCTTCTGACAGATTTAGTCCTGTGTGGATGGAATCAAAGACTTTAATATGTTTGTATTCCCCAACCCTCCACTGTATTTGTGATTTAAAATTGCCCTTTAATATGACAACTTTCATATTGATTATGTCATGTCCTGGACCACAGAAATGTTTGGCCACCAGTAAATGGGTGTTTTTTTTTATCTGCAATTGTGAGGCGATGAGATCTCATCCTTGCTTTCAGTTTCTAAACAAATTAACCAGTGGCCAAAACATTTACCGGTGGCCAAAGATTTCTGTGGTCCAGGACACAACATAAACAATATGAAAGTTGTCATATTAAAGGGCATTTTAAATCACAAATACATTGCAGGGTTTGGGAATACAAACTTATTAAAGTCTTTGATTTCATCCACACAGAACTAAATCTGTCAGAAGGATTTATGACTTACTACAGAATCTGAGGAATCTGCTCCAAAGAAGTTGAGGGCACCAGGACACTCATCTTAGGGTCCCGTTTCACATAGCGACGCACCAGCGATCCTGACAACGATACGACCTGGTAGGGATCGCTGGTCCATCGCTACATGGTCACTAGTAAGCTGCCAAACAGGCAGATCTCTTCAACTATGCACCAGCGATCCCGACAACGATGCAACCTGGTAAGGATCGTGGTGCGTTGTCACACAGCAGCTATTTTGAACGATTCCAGCCTGCGTCCCTGAGTTCTACGTCGCCAACGTTCTGCGTCGCCATGAAAAAATGGCCCAGGACATTCGAGCACGATCAGCGATATCCAGCGGGGGGGCCAGTCGCCGCTATGTGTCACATGTAGTGTGATCGCAGGCGAGATCGCTGTTGCGTCACAAAATCGGTGATGCATCAGCGATCTCGCCAGCAATCTCACTATGTGAGACGGGGCCTTTACATGGATACTGGGACTATAAAACTGTAATTGGAACTATAAAACTTTCACACCACTAATCTAGTCCAATTAAGGATTAAGTCTTTGAGCTCAGTTTGTTTTTTTATTTAACTATTCATTTATTATAGCATGCCCATCTTTTTGTTTGTTTGCTTGGGCATATACTTGTGTTTCTTCAGAAGCATTGTTGTACCATGCCTGGCCTGAGGAAGGGACCTAACAATTCCCGAAAGCTTGCCTTGTGACATCATTTATTTTATTTTTGTTAGCCTCTAAAAGGTGTCATGCCTACAAGATTATCTTGTTTTTCACACTCCTGGTTTCGGCTTACAAATAATGAAGCAAAAAACTCACCGAATATTCATCGTGTGCACATGGCCTAACACTGTTTTAGTTCAGCTCAAAGAGGATATATATTATCTCTCCTGACAAAAATAAGAATTCTGGAGTATCCTATAATCTATGCATCCTCCCAATCATGTGATCTGCTGGGAACTACAATACAGCCCCATTCGCTTAGATGCGTACAAAGGGCCTCAGGGAGGGCCTCCAAAAGGAAAAACATGTGAAAGGCCCATAGTTCATACAATTCATGGAAAATTGGAGTCCTATAAGTCATATTTGCTACTCATCAGATTGATATAGCATAGAAGTTGATAAGCCACCTGACATTTACTGGGTCTCGTCAAAAAATATTATGAGTTTCTAAATAACCCTTAAGCATTGATAGGTTGTACTCATTCAGGTTTGACACAGTCATTGTGAATAATAATAAAAAAAGAGGTATGTGGGAGACCACTATATTCTCCTGTGCTCCATGTTCTTGTGGTTTTAGCCCGATATCTCATAAGGAAAAGTTGTCAAGGTTAAAATGTCATTTTAAAGGGAACCTGTCAGCAGGAATGTGTTCAGTAACCTACAGACAATGTCAGGTCGGCGCAGTTATACTGATTATAATGATACCTGGAATGATGAAATCTGTCTTGTGGTTCTTGTTTAATCTTTATTTTCAGTTTTGAGTTAATGATATACTCGTGCTCCAGGGTGACCTGTGGGGGGTCTTCATGAAGATCCCTCACTGACCTGCCCCCTAGTTTACATAATGAATATTCTATACCTACCTTGGAAAAAAATCCCCTTCTGCAGGCAGGCTGTGGCGCCTGTGCTGCAGCCTGATCGCATATGTAATGTGTGTATAATTCATTTGTTTGAGGTTGTCCTGAAATTCATAAACAATAGTTTCTACTGCGCAGGCGCCGCCTTCTTGGAGAAGGAATTTTTTCTCTCTAGCTAGATGGTGCCGCCAATGCCTAAACACTAGCAGCTATTGGTGATTGCCGACACCAGATTTTTATTTTTTTTATATGAATTTCAGGATAACCTCAAACAAATCAATTATACACACATTACATATGCGATCATGCTGCAGCGCAAGCGCCACCACTGGCGCCTGCCTACACAAGGGGATTTTTTTTTTCCAAGATATGTATAATTTTCATTATGTAAACTAGGGGGCAGGTCAGTGAGGGATCAGTGACCTGTCAGAATCCATACACATGAATACCTATGCAGAGCACCACATGGAGCCCCCCCACACAGGCCGCCCCAAAGCACGATCATATTACTAACTGAAAAGATTAAACAACAACCACAAGACAGATTTTATCACCCAGGTACCCTTGTAATCAGTATAATGGTGCCAACCTAACACTGTCTCTAGGTTACTCGGCACCATCCTGCTGACAGGTTCCCTTTAAATCACATAGCAGGACCAGCATCCCTAATTTCGTAAAGGAACACTAAGGCGTTAAACGGATGCTCTAACGCAGATGTCATTTTGACATCATATGTGACCATAGCGCTAATGTATGCGCTAACACATGGTTGCAGATTGTTACCATGCGCTACCATGTGTTAGCTCATACAGGTCTATGCACAGCGAACGCGTCCGTTTGCTGTGCGCTAGATCCAATGCACCCCCTGAACGCTGTAGACCGCGTTCGAGGGTGCGTCATGAATTAACGCATCATCGCTAGCGCATGCAGATTTTGGCATGAGTTAGGATGTGCTATTGCGGGCAATGGGTGCGTTAACACATCCGTTACATACTGTTAGTGCCGCTATGTAACTGATCCCGTCAGCGCATTGCCCCTAACGCAATGTGAACCCAGCCTTAGCCTTAATTTCTAGTTCTTGGTCCCACTTATTTATTGGTGAAGAAGCGGCCATATGGTGCTTTCCTCAGAAAAAAAATAAGCATTGAAACAGTCAAAACTTCTGTCTTTAAATTGTATTCTATTCTTTAGTGTATCTTTAAACTAATTCAACTTCAGGTTAAACTTTTAACATAAGTAACCTAGTTCAAAGTGATATTTGTTTTATTCCCTTTTCCATCAATTCCCTTCAGTGAGTCCCTTTATTATTTTGGTCATCATCACCCCTAAGGCCGCTAATGCACCATTTCATAGGGGTGTGAGACATGGTTACATTTTTTGACATTCTCATTTCACATCATCTTCCTCTCTAACCCCTTTAAAACAATACAGCTTTTCCACCTTACTCAGACAACTGCTCCTCCTTTCATTGTGGCAGGGCTGTAAAGTCGGAAAAACCAAACTACCGACTCCGACGCCTCAATTTCCCTGACATCCAACTCCGACTCCAACTCCACAGCACTGTCTCACTACTGAGCATGTACATAAAGTGCAGCACAGGTTCATCTTAACTAAAAGCCCAGATCCTTACATCAGAACAGAACAAACATTTATAGGACACTTCATAACTTTCCGAAATTATTATGAAAACATTTTCAGCACATCCTGCACTGAACAGCTGAACCCAGTTTATTGTATATTTTAGAAGTCAGAGTCAGTCCATTTTATTCCAAGTCCATCAAAATGGACACCGACTGGTCACTACACTCCTTTTACATTTTATGAAGTCACACATCACCACATTCTCAGGGCTTCATTTCTATTGTCAAATACATAAAGTGCCGTGGATAGTGCTACCAATAAGTGCTTACCCTACATTGGCATTGCAATAAAATGCAATAACAGGTGATCAAAAGATTGTATTTAGACAAATATGGTATCAATAAAAACGTCAGCTCGGCGTGCAAAAAATAAGCCCTCACCCAACCCCAGATCAAGACTCCAGGTCTCGGAAATGGCATCAATTTTTTTTTTTAACAAATTTTGAATTTTTTTTAAACCACTTAAATAAAAATGAACCTAAACATGTTTGGTGTCTGTGAACTCGTAATAACCTGGAGAATCACAATGGCAGGTCAGTTTTAGCACTTGGTGATGGTAAAAAAAAAACAACAACTGGGGAATTGCCCTTTTTTTTGCATTTTCACCACACTTGGAATTTTGTCCCCATTTTCCAGTACGCGATACATTAAAACCAATGATGACGATCAAAAGTACAACTTGTCCCACAAAAAACAAACCCTCACATGGCCATATTGACAGAAAAATAAAAAAGTTACGACGCTGGGAAGAAGGGGAGCAAAAAACGGAAATTCAAAAACTGAAATACCCCTGGTCGTTAAGGGGTTTAAGTAGATCTTGCAGAGAAACAAACAGCCTTTAAATGCAAAACAGTACAAAGATTGCAATGAAAACTGATTGCAAAAATGATTTTTAGCCCAAAATACATGCACTTAAAATGAAACAATTATCCCCAAAGGTAGCCTACCATATTAATGAATTGGGGCCAATGTCTAAAATTGCTGTTTGTAAAGATTTTAACCTGTCTATTAATCTATCCATTTGTTTTCATGTAATATGTGTGTATATATAAGGAATCATCCGTGTAATCTTTCTATAGATAAGAAGGCAGCCAGTCACTGGAGCCAGCCCTTCCCAAAAAATGGTTGCCACCTGAAATAGCAGAATAATTCTCTCTCTGTAAGTGGATGACCTATATAGGCTAAAAGAGGTCTCTCATAAAAGACATTGATCACTTTTCCGCAGTACAGGTGATACGGTAAATGTCTAATTGCTCCGCCCCCCACTTCTCGGACATCCCACTAATTTCATGAAGGTGTGCTCCTCTTCACTTTAGTCAGAAGTGAATGGAGCAACCTCTACCACTCCTTTCGACTATTGGAACTATCTGAGCTTGATCTCATGTAACCAGGAGGTTACATTGAATCTGGGAAGCAGTGAAGAGGAATGGGGGATGGTGACCCTCATTTTCATGATTAGTTGGTTTCTGCTGTGGGACCCTAAGCAATCTCACATTACATATTATATCTTTAATGAGAAAAGCTTCCTTAATGTTTATTTTTAAAGGGAATCTGTCACCCCTTTTTTGAGATATCATATAATGATATCATTCAATTGTGTGTCACATAAGGATTCTCTTAGTACTTTTGCTTCCCCCTGACCCCGCACCTTTCATGCATAAATACCTTTTTTATATCGGTTCAGATGTATGTAAACTGCCAATGTCCGGTCCGCTGGGCGGGGCTTATTCACCTGCTCCCCCCTCCCTGTCTTGCTCTACGCATTTCTTCTTGTGTAGAGCAAGACCGGGAGGGAGGAGCAGGTGAATAAGCCCCGCCCAGCGGACCGGACAGCGGCAGTTTACATACATCTGAACGGATATAAAAAAGGTATTTTTGCATGAAAGGTGCAGGGTCAGGGGGAAGCAAAAGTACTAAGAGAATCCTTATGTGACACACAATTGAATGATATCATTATATGATATCTCAAAAAAGGGTGACAGATTCCCTTTAAGTCACAGATCATGAGCAATGAGAACCAACTGAAGAGCATTCGGCTGCATAATGGAAACTGTTTTTTGCATTCATTAGCATTAGCAAAGCTATGTTATGTATATATTATAATAAACCATCCTGCAATGATTTGTCAACAGTTTCCATCATATGACCAATGGTATATGCCCTAGATAGACACTATAATAACTAACTACTCTATACGTGGCTATATGAAAAGATGAAGCAGGATGTAAAGGGGATCTGTCTCCAAATTCCACAATACAAACCGCATAGGTTAATGAATAGATCCCGTAGTCCTAAAACAGCTGGTATGCGTACTTTTCCAATCCGCATCCAAATGGCTGTATAATCTTTACTGAAAGTATGCTATGACAAACCAAATCATAATTCATAAAACTGTTTGCTGCACATTTATGGTACATGTTAACAGATCAATGCTTTTGACACACTAAGGATGGCCTGCATATTTTGTATATACTGTATAAACACGTTAATGGGAATCTGTCCCAAAACTGTACATGTAGATCTTTCAAAGACCAACCCAGCCATACCTTTACATGGCTAGTCCGTTCCTCCATTACTGAGAAATCAGTGTTTGAATAATTGTGCAAAAGCGGTTGTAGATCTGCAGCTTTGTACCCCGTCCAGAGAGCCGTCTCCTGCTTGTCTGGCAGCCTCTATACTGTATGATTTCTTGAAAAGTAACCGTCAGTCAAGTAGGAGGAGGCAGCACTGAGCGAAGAATAGAACTGGAGTGAAAGAGGCTTCATATCTTCACCTTCAGACAATGTTCAAACATTCAGCTTTTGGTCAGTATTTTACGTTAGTATTTGTAAGCCAAAACCAGCAGAGGAACAATCAGAGGAAAAGTATAATAGAAAGATGTCATCATTTCTGTGTTTATCACCCACTCCAGGTTTTGGCTTACAGATACTGAGGTAAAATAATGTTCAAATACTCAATGTGTGAACATGGCCTCACATTGGTTTCTGGTTACAATTAATCTCTGAGATGTGTGCTGGTTTGTTGCTTATCTTCGGACAAATTCTGATGCTTTGTAAGAAGATGAGCCGAGACAGAGTCAGCAGTGTCGGGGTGCCCTTTAAGGCCGGAACTATCGGGACTGTCACCACTGTTGGTGGGTGAGGTTTCTTCTAGGAGGGAGAGACCTTTCTGTTGGACAACTGGGGGCGCAGGGTATATAAGGTGACATGAGCGTGGGAACGGGTCAGACTTGGCGGGAAGATGACAGGGGACGGTTGACTCCTTCTCCGCTGCTCGTGCTGATAACTTCACGTCGCCCAACCCTCAGTGTGCTGACCTAAAGACTTCCTTTGACACTATTAATTTACCGTCTGGACCCGTTCTTTTGGATATCCCTGTTGTGACTGTGATAGAGGATAAACTACCTAGAAATTATTCTGAAAGACCGCCAGTTGCCGTGGACTGTAAGTGTGCCCATGTCTCGTGTCCGGCGCCATTGCTGAGGAATCCGCCTAAAAGACTATTTTCACATTCCGACGCACTCATGTCAAGCAGGACCGAATCCTTCAGCAGTGTAGGGAGACAGTGCTTCTCGTATATCCGTAGCAGAGCCAGAGACTTTGTCTACAATTTGCGACGCCAACGGGAGATTTTCCAGACTTTCCCCTGCAATAACTGCAAGTGATAAGTTACCGTGTTTCTTTATCTCTTATTCCTGAGCACAGTGTTGGTATATGATTTCCTCTGCTCTTTACTGGCCTTGCCTCCCTGCATGGAGTATTACTTGTTAATTTCCTGTTCAGTAAACCCTTGTTAACCTCTTCTCTGTCTCCGGGTACTCACTGCATCCAACGGACCTCTCCTACTTACAGCTTCACGGTTTCAGCCAGTTTTACTTGGTTGTGATACCTCTGCTGGTTTTACTGCCGCATAGTTGATAAAGTTCCTTTCAGTGATATTTTAATGCTTGGATTAAGTCCGATGGCCAGTGTAGTAATCTTGGGTCTCATTTGGGCTCTGTTTTGATCTGGGCCCGTGAAGTGTCATCTTCTTTCCATAAGCGAGTGATAGGGTGACAGTTTTGATGAGGATCCTCTCCATATGATATTGGCTTTTCATCTTATAATTAGCTTCTGGGTCTTTTCATATACTTACCAGAAGCAGAACTTTTTCTTAATAATATGTGTTTTTGGGAAAGCTGATTGTTAATTAACTTGGTAACCATAACATCCCCCACTGTGGATGTTTTTGAGATTTGAAAGACGTGTAAATGGCTACACTGCTTCCATTACATGACCAGTTTGCCTTTTAGCTGAATACGTAACCCAAGCTCTAATGACTGCCATATTGGTTGTTATAAAAGTTGTGGATTTTTCAATCTTTATTTTTATTTTTTTTTAACCCACAGATGTGGAGAACAGATTTAAAAACGCAGCCCAATCTGCAGGCATCATGTTATAGAGCAGAGTAGAATGATATATAGTATAACCTGTCTTTTATTTTTTTTAAACCTCTGCTCTTTCTGGGACTTTTAGTCTAGTGGGCGGTCCTATCAGTGACTGACAGCCTTCCTAGTATAATTGATAGCTGTCAGTCACTGATAGGACCCCCTATCGTACCAAAAGTCCCAGAAAGAGCAGAGGCTTAAATGAATAAAACACAGGTTATATTGAATCTTTTCTCACAAAACTATTCATCAATGTATTCTGCTTCCCCTTCTCTATAACTTGGTGCCTGCAGATTAGACTGGATTTTCATGGTGACAGGTGACCTTTAAATATTATCTACCAACTTTAGACCTTGCTAATAGCAGTCTCTTTATAAGAGCCACCTGCCCCGCATGCCTAGTGGAATGCCTTTTAGAACTGCCCCCCCACTATATGCTGATTTGCACTGGGTGTTTCCATAGCATTCTCAGTGCCTCCTTGTGCCCACAATCACATCCTCACATGCCATGATTAATGCTAATCTAATAGTCTTCTATGTCATGCACACATCATGTTCAACTCTCACATCAGTGCAACAGGGAAAAAGCTCTGACGGGCACAACATGCTATTTGGATGATGTAGGAGATGTCATCCACATCAATCAAGACAGATGAGATGGCATTTACGGGCACAGAAAAGCCACCAAGAATGGTCACCCATCAGACCGCTCAGGGCCAATTGGCATACAGCATGGGAACATTGTAGGACATTTTTGTATTTGTGTAGCGCTAGACATTACTCACATTGCTCCTCACTTGTCCTTGTTACTTTTCAATAAGGAATAAATTCTTGGACTTTGAGTGCGCTGCCAGACAGATTCAATAACCACACAAGGTTAAAAAAATTAACCCTTTAATCCCTACGCGTTTCGAAGCATAACGCTTCTTCTTCAGGGGTTGGTATGCTTCGAAACGCGTAGGGATTAAAGGGTTAATTTTTTTAACCTTGTGTGGTTATTGAATCTGTCTGGCAGCGCACTCAAAGTCCAAGAATTTATTCCTTATTGAATTGTGGTACGGTTCCGCTGTGGACCGTTGGACGTGCAGCAGGCTGACTTACTATACAGGCTTTATTTTATCTTTGAGAAGGTGAGTCTAATACTTTCAGTATTTGAACATTTTACCCGGATAAGACCCTATTGCGCTTTTGTTTCAACCTTTTAGTGAAAATAACCTTGTCCCTGTTACTGAAGTTCCTCACCCATCCTCTTCTCTCTCCTTAAGCTCTGGCTCCAGTGACAGTCTTCTCTTGACTCTGTGTCGGTGATCCAGTACCTTGATATACTTTAAAGACCAGACTAGTCCTGCTCTTCCTTTGGCCGGCTCTTCTTAGCATTGCAGCAGGTCATTGGCAGGTTGCTTCCTTGCATGTACATTGGGAGAGACGTCCCAGTCATTTCTAGCAGTGCTGGGAAGAGCCGGGAAGGGTTAGAGCCAGAATATCACATACAAATACTTCAGTAAAAAAATTATTAATGTCAATTAAATGGTATTATTATTTATTTATTTTTTACTGAAGTATATTTGTGTAATATTTCCTCTTTAGTAGTTTTTTTTCAGTTTTTTTTTTAAAGGGTATTTTTGGTATTTCATACTTTTGGTGTAGCTAAATATAAGCAGATCCTGACTTGCCTGGTGTACAGCTATGGTCCTTGGTGAATTTTCAAATTGTATTTTCTCTGAAACATCGGTGCATTTCAGAGAATAATATACCTAGCTGCAATCGTGCATCCTGTGGATTTGACAGCATGAATTGCCTGAACGGTTCTCTTTGAATAAAAATTCTATCGAATATTTTTTCCATAACAGTGATCTGTTATTCCACTATTTTTCCTCTCAGAAATTTAGCAGTAAAGTGACATATTTCTGTTACCATTGGGAAATGTCCCTACAAAATTTGTTACTGTCCAAGTGTGTCAGTCTATAGAAATACACCAACCTGACAAGGAAAATGATAGCTGTTAATCTATTCAGAAGCATCTAGTGGGAATAACAGAGGAATCTTCAAGACTTTTAATTTCACGGGAAGTTTAAATAATTGCAGAAATAGACGTATCAGGAATAATAATGGGGTTATTTTAGATGCTAGTCCATATTTCTTTTCAGTATTTTTACGGGAGTGGGTTTACTTTGTCACCCATTTAATAAGGGCACCTATAAAATATGATATATTTGCAGTTATTTAAATCACTTTTCTAAATATTTCAGCTATGTACTCATTTATCTTTAGCCATTGTTTGCTTACTGATGGCATTGCCATTTCTCTTCTGGACATCGCTGATACATGCAGTAGATAGGGCACAGGAGTGTTTGTCTCATACTAGATACAACATTGAGCCAAGAAAGGAGATCCCATGACCATTCAGCCGTTTTTTATGTTGATGTAATAGCTACACAAATCATTTTATGACATGGAGCTTTTCATATTTCTATCGATAATAAATACTTTTTTTCTGGTTGTATTGTTCATAAATACCTTTAGTCATATTTCCAGCCAGCCATTGACATACACTGTGTATAGAACATTAAGCATTCATTAATCATCAGAGTAAAGTATATCTAGTCTCAGAATAGCAATATACTGTTGAATGTGTAATTTCACTTTTTCCACCATTAGGAAACTTGTTGGTTTCAAAGCAGCTGTCAGACAAAAAATTCATGTCCTTCAGTAGCAAGTGCAGAATTTCAAAAGATCAGTAGATGAGACTTGCATTCTTAGATTGTGTTTCAAGGATAAAACTTATGGTACTACTAGAAACAGTCACATGGACAGTCTGCACTCATGGTCCTCTCTTTCGGCAGAACAGTGCGTGAACTATAAGTTAGGCTAGTTTCACATTAGCGCTTTTGTGCGCAGCGCATCGTGCTCACCTGTGCGCATGCGCACTGCGCACCTATGTTTAACATGACGTGCGCATGGTCTTGCGCACACTTGCGTTTTCGTGCGCATGCGTTTTTTGTCTTTCGCGCCAGGCGCGCCAGACGCAACATGTTGCATTTTTTGGTCCGCCCTGTCTCGTCAAAAAAACGCTTGCGCACGGAATGCGCAAAAACAACACATTGAAGTCTATGGGAACGCATGCGTGCGCATGGTCTTGCGCACGCTTGCTTTTTTTGCGCATGCGTTTTTGAGGTAAACAAGTCTGGAATGTGGTCTAGACAATGGAAAAAATGTCACACCTAAAAACGCATGCGCATAAAAAACGCAAACGCATGCAAAAACGCAAGCAACGCTGCGTTTTTTTGACGCATCAGCGTACGCATGACGTTAATAAAACGCGCGTTTGTTTTGCCTTTTTCTTTGCGTTTTTTTATGCGCACGATGCACTGCGCAAAAAAACGCTAATGTGAAACTAGCCTTAGCTTGTACCAATCACTTATTAGTGGTCAATGAGTTGTAAGGAGATGAACAAATGAGCGTTGTCTACAGTTTGAGGTCTAATACAGTGTTGGCCAGCAGGAACTGTAGGATGAATTACATGGTTCCTGAGGAAAAGAGATTGGAGGAGGCACCAAGTCATGTGGCAGCTGTGGTGCAGGTATTAATTATAAAAGACCCTGTAGAGCAGAGAAGGGGAGGAGTCGGCGCCTGCACCTGTGATAGAAATGGGTGTGCGCTGCAGTGTTGTTGGCCCATAGCTGCCATTATAAGTAACTAGATCCGAGTGAAGAACCGAGTAACCGGAACTGAGTGATCAGAATCGATTAACCATATTCAACTGAAGAACCAAGAAACAAGAACCAAGTAACCAGATCCAAGTGAAGAAGCAAGCAACCAGAACTGAGTGACCAGGACCGATTAACCTGATCCGACTGAAGAACCAACTGACCAGAACCGAATAACCAGATCCAAATGAAGAATTGAGTAACCAGGTCTGAGTGAAGAACTGAGTGACCAGAACTGAGTAACCGGAGCTGTTTGACCAGATCTGGGAGACCCGAGCCATGTCTGCAAATCCAGGGCAAGGGGAAGACGACAAGGCCACAGAAGAGGGACGTTTGTGTGAGTTGTAACTTCCAGTGTAGATTTATGGTACAAAGGGGACTAGGGCTGGGCTTCGGGGGACTACGGCAGCCAGCAGAATGGGTGTGCAAAGTGACTGATAAGTGACTTGCAGCCTAGCGGCGTAGCATTGTAGACTCCCATTAGGGCCTATACGACAATTTGTATTGCTTAAAGGAACCTGTCAGCAGGACTATGCATAGTAACCTACAGACAGTGTCAGGTCGGTGCTGTTATACTGATTAAAATGATACCTTGGTTGATGAAATACATCTTGTGGCTGTTTTTTAATCTTTATCTTCAGTTTTGTGTTAATGATATGCTCTTGTCCTATGGTGAGGTTCATGAATGTAGTGCTCTGATTAGGTATTCATGATGCAGAATGCTGACAGGTCACTGATCCCTTAGTGACCTGCCCCCTAATTTGCATAATGAATACCATCACATGCTGAATTAAAAAAAATGCTTCGGCGGGCAGGTGTTGGCCGTGGCACCTGCTCTGCAGCATAATCACATGGTTACTGTGCACTTAATCACTTTTGCAGATTTACTTCACCCCAGGCATCATTAACAGCGGCAGCATGACAATGTTTGTAGTTTACTTAGCAATATCTGGCTGACAGGTTCACTTTAAAGGGAATCTGTCACCAGGTTTAGCTGATACGAGTTACTGCCGCCACCTTTTAGGGCAGATATACAGTATTCACTCCATCTCCATCTTTCAATTGTGCCCTCTGGAATCCACGGTCTGTATGTAACAAGCTTCCTTTCCTGCATAACTACTTTCTGAACAACTCTCTTAATCTGTTGGCCCTCAGTGAAACCTGGATTCAGGATTCTGACACTGTCTCTCCTGCTGCCATTTCCTATGGTGCCTTTCAATTCACTCATTCCCCGAGACCCACAAACAGACCTGGTGGTCATACTCCTGTCCCCACAATGCACTTTCCAGGTCATCCCCCCAGTTCCATCACTCTCATTCCCTTTTTCCAATCTCCTCTTTTTCCTGTCCTGATCTGGCTGTTCATCACTACAACAACACTCTTACAACCACCCTTGACCAGGTAGCGCCCCTCACCCTCAGAACCTCCAAACACAGAGTAAAACAGCCCTGGCTCACACGCAAACTCAGTTTCTCCAAAGATGCTCTAGGAGTGCTGAACGCCGATGGAGAAAAACCCGCACATCAGAAGACTTCATCCACTTCAAATTTATGCTAAGAACCTACAACTCTGCCCTTCACCTCGCCGAGCAGACCTACTTCACCCTGATCTCCTCACTAGCCAACAACCCCACAAAACTTTTTGACACCTTTCACTCCCTCCTCAGGCCAAAAGCACAAGCTCCTATCTCAGACATTTGTGCAAATGACCTGGCCTCCCATTTTATATAGAAAATAGATAATATCCATCAGGAAATCCGCTCCCAACCACCAAGTGCTGTGACTCACATCCCTTCCTGCATCTCCCCTGCCTCACTTTCCACATTTGATCCCATCACAGAAGAAGTAGTCTCCAGACTCCTCTCTTCTTCTCGCCCAACTATATGCACTACCGACGCCATTCCCTCACAACTCCTCCAGTCTCTCTCTCCAGTCATCACAACTAACCTAACTACAATCTTTCCCTCTCCTCAGGCATTTTCGCATCCTCCTTCAAACACTCTATCATTACTCCATTATTAAAGAAACTTGCTCTCGACCCATCCTGCACAAACAACTACAGACCAGTCTCCAATCTCCCCTTCATCTCTAAACTCTTGGAGCGCCTAGTCTACTGCCGCCTTACCCGTTACCTCTCCACTCACTCCCTCCTAGACCCTTCACAGTCTGGCTTCCGACCCCTACATTCGACTGAAACTGCACTCATCAAAGTGACCAATGACCTGACAGCAAAATGTAACGGTGAACACTCTCTGCTCATTCTTCTTGACCTTTCTGCAGCTTTCGACACTGTTGACCACCATCTCCTACTCCATAGGCTCCAGTCTCTAGGCATTAAGGACACTGCTCTCTCCTGGTTCTCTTGCTATCTCTCTGACCACTCCTTCAGTGTTTTGTTCGCTGGCTCCAGGTCATCTCCTCTTCCTCTCGCTGTCGGGGTACCTCAGGGCTCAGTCCTTGGCCCCCTTCTCCTCTCTCTACACGGCCCCAATTGGACAGACCATCAGCAGATTGGGCTTTCAGTACCATCTTTATGCTGATGATACACAACTATATATGTCATCCCCCGACCTTACCCCCGCTGTACTACAGAACACCAGTGACTGTCTGTCCGCAGTCTCCAACGTCATGTCCGCTCTCTATCTGAAACTTAACCTCTCAAAAACTGAACAACTTCTGCTCCCGCCATCTACTAACCTCCCTAAATCTGACATTTCCCTCTCCGTGGGTGGCACCATAATAACACCCTGGCAGCGGACACGCTGTCTGGGTGTTATGTTTGACACCAACCTCTCCTTCACATCCCATATACAATGTCTTTCCCGCTCTTGCCGCCTACACCTAAAGAACATCTCCAGAATTCGCCCTTTTCTCACCATGGAAACAACAAAAACCCTCACTGTAGCATTGATCCACTCCCGCCTGAATTACTGCAATGCTCTATTAATTGGCCTCCCCGCTACTCGACTTTCCCCTCTCCAGTGCATACTTAATGCAGCAGCCAGGGTCATCTACCTGGCTAATCGGTACTCAGACGCATCCGCTCTTCACCAGTCCTTACACTGGCTGCCCATTCATTATAGGGTCCAATTCAAAGTACTTGTTCTCACCCACAAAGCTCTCCACAGTGCAGCACCCCCCTACATCTCCTCCCTCATTTTTGTCTATCGGCCTAGCCGACCGCTGCGCTCTGCAAAAGACTTTCTACTAACCTCTGCACTAATCCGCACCTCCCACTCCCAACTCCAAGACTTTTCCCGCGCTGCGCCAATCCTCTGGAATGCTCTACCACATGAAATTAGGACTATCCACACTTTGCACAGTTTTAGGCGCTCTTTCAAAACACATCTATTCAGAGCAGCCTATCGCGTTCACTAATCAGTTATTTTATGTGCAAGTGTGAGTATGTAGCCCATTCACTATCTCTGTCCCCCACCTTCTCAAGATGGCTGGACCATCATTGTAAATACCGTACATCATTGTAAATACACACCTGTACTTTGTATCTCACCCACCTCATTGTAGATTGTAAGCTCTCACGAGCAGGGTCGTCTTATTTTACTTTAATTACTGTATTGTTAACGTTGTTACTTATGACTTGTGTTTTGAAACTGTTAAACTGTAAAGCGCTGCGGAATATGTTGGCGCTATATAAATAAAGATTATCATTATTATTCTATAATGCTGTAAATCTGCCCTCAACCTGACCTGTAAGAGAAGAAAAATAACTTTTATTATACTCGCCTGCGGGGCGGTCCAGTCTGAGTCGTGTTGCTCTTCTCGGTCAGGCGCCTCCCATCTTCTTATGATGCCGACCTCCTTCTTGGTTCATGTGGATGATGCATCCCTGCATCATCCACACAGTCTCATCGGCACTGCGCTCATGAGGACTGAGCATAGTGCCGCAGTGCGCAGGTGTCGGGGCTCTTTGACCTTTCCCGACGCCTGCGCACTGCGGTATTTTGCGCTGCCCTCGACAGGACAGAAAAGTATGCCTGCGCAGGAACGCGATGCTGAGCAGACTGTGTGGATGATGCAGGGACATGTCATCCACACAAAGCAAGCAGGAGGATGGCATCACAAGAAGATGGGAGGCGCCGTTCTAAGAAGAGCGACACACCTCGGACCGGACCGTCACGCAGGTGAGTATAATAAAAGTTATTTTTCTTCTCTTGCAGGCTGGGTTGGGGGCAGATATACGGCATTATAGAATGCTGTATATCAGCTCTGAAAAGTGATGGCCGTATCTCCTATCAGCCAAACCTGGTGACAGGTTCCCTTTAATAAAACAGGTGTCAGGAGAGGTGATAGGTCCTTTCTAACCTATCAGTATGTGTTTTGAGTGTAGGACAAACCAGAGTACCTGCAGGAAACCCATGCCCACACAGAGAGAACAAATGAACTAATTTTAGCTTGGAGTTATTGTAAGGAATTATTTCTTGTTCCAAATCAAATTCGTCTTTTTCAGCACTAAGTCCATTCTGTTGTGATGTACTAATTTTTGTCAAGACTGTGAGTTTGCAGAACATTACAGATGAGTATAAAGTTTATGATGTTATGTGCAACTTAAACAAATCGGCATATTTGTATTAAACATTGGTCTAAACAGTTGGGAGGAAATCTCCCAGCTTCCCTTTGGTCCTTTCTTTCACGAGATTCACAAGATATACAAGACTGTATATGAACCAGTCCAAGATTTCACGGGCAGGTCAGTTGTCTCCAGTGCAGGGGTCCCTAACCTGTGCCTCGTGGGCACAAGGTATGTGTCTTGCAGCTGTCCGCTTGGTGATTTCAGTCTGGCTTAGCAACCAGCTATGGGAAGAAGGTCTGTAGATTGTGAGCTATGAGCAGCCCTGCATAGAAGAGAAGATCTAGATATACCTGTGTGATTGGTGGATCATTTGTTACTAACTTTGTATAGAGGGGTTACGTGTCATTGTAATCCTGCCTCTGACAATTTGGATCTGTTAAATCTGTTAAATTGCAGGATTGATAGTTTATTTTTAAATAAAGATTGTGAAAAGTGACATTGCCACATTTTATTTTAAGAGAACCTGTCAGCAGGAATATGCGTGTTAGAATAAAGGTATGGGCAAAATGGCGCTGTCATACTGATTAATACATACCTTTAGTGTAAAAATCTGCAGCCTGGTTTTCGTTAAATCATCATGATAACTTCCTGTTTCCTCATCTCTTCGTGCTTTGGGATGGGACTGTGGGTAGGGTCTTCGGCTCATAGGGCTCAGCCACGGCACCTCCGCTGCCTATGTTGTATTCGTCCTCTTCGCCATTTAAATTTTGGGCTGTTAGTTCTTTATTTTATAACAATTCTGGAAAATCCCTTTAATGACTAATAGAAATCGGTCAGAAGAGTATAACTGCTGTTGAGGTAAACTGTGCTGCAAAATAACTCCATGTCTTTATGGGCCCACCTTATGTCCTGATGCGGCTGCATTTCATGCATGGCTGCAGAGTCACATCAAGAATGTTGTTCATTTAGAGAATTTGTATCTGAACTTGTGCTAGGAGTACAACAAGAACTGTTTCAGAGTGAAGTGTCAAATACTCCTTGATCACTTGCTTCATATCCATATTTCTGCTACGATGCATGTATAAATGTGTCCGTGTGGAAGAACTGTGTTAATGATGGGCATTCCCGACCACATTAGCTATGTGATGAATAAGTAAACTTTTGTTGGGAGGTCACGACTGGCTCCACAACTCATGAAACAATTATGGATCAGAAAGTAGGTCATGTTGTTCTGCTCTATTCTTAGGTTTCAATGTGGGATACACAAAGCCATATAACCCTCAGATACATTGAATTCTGGGGCTTAGCGGTTCTTTGTTAGGATTATATTGTAGAACCCAACAGTGATTTTCATGTATGTATTGTATAATCCAATAAGACATGAAATCTTAATTTCATACCCATAAATGGTTAAGAATGGTTCATATTAAAGGGGAGGGGGGGTTATTATCTCTGACATACTGTACTTTATGTAATGCATAAGAAAAAAAAATGAATGTCATAGGGCAGTGTTCATTGGTATAAAATGTCTGATTCATGCTTTACCCAGTGATATTTTACTATTTTCCTATTGTGTTGCATTTGTCTAGTGTCACAATGGTGGATTTATCTATCTATCCATCAAAAAATGAAAGCAGCACACCTTGAAAAATTCAGTATGATGATGTTTTATTCAGCCCATCAGGCTATGTGCCCATACAGTGCGACGTTTCGGTCCAGAAAGGGTGCGGACCTTTCTCAAGCTTGAGAAAGGTCCGCACCCTTTCTGGGCCGAAACGTCGCACTGTATGGGCACATAGCCTGATGGGCTGAATAAAACCTCATCATACTGAATTTTTCAAGGCGTGCTGCTTTCATTTTTTGATGGATATTTTAAAGGTTTGGTATATGCCTGGGAGCGTGCACCCTCTTCCTTTTTCTTATTTTGTTTGTGCTGCTTTTTCATTTTTGCATTCTATCTATCTATCTATCTATCGGAAAACCTGACCAGCACCTCCTAAGTGTGAATAAGTGCAAGCTGCGATGACTACGTTATATAGAAAAGGGAAACACAGCAGCACGCCAAAATATATGTAAACACTGAAAACATAAAATCTAAACTGTTTCTACTCCGTAAGATGTACTCACAAAAAATAAAGGTTCTTAGTGCATAAATTGGCCAATTCATGTGTGCCCATCAATCATGACAAGGTGACCTCCCTCTGATGCACCTATTCACACATAGGAGGTGCTGGTCAGGTTTTCCTTTATATTTCACTATTGGAGGTTGTGACTGCCTCCTACCTGATTCTGCACTCCTCCCAACCTACAGGTGATTTTAATGAGTTCTACTTGCCGTTATCAATTGTGGGCTTATAATCCAGGAGAGACATGTTTGTCTATTTAACTGTAGGCCCAAAGCCCAAGAGTGGCATGTACAGTAGGATAGGACCCATCTGAGGGAGGTCACCTTGCCATGGTTGATGGGCACACATGAATTGGCCAATTTATGGGCTAAAAACCTTCATTTTTTTTGTAAGCACATCTTACTGAGTAGTAAAATAGATTTAATATTTTCAGTGTTCACATAAAGCTTGACTTATATAGAGTGCGGCTGTGTTTACTTTTTCTATCTGTCTATCTATAGATCTGTCTATCTATAGATCTGTCTATCTATAGATCTGTCTATAGATCTATCTGTCTATAGATCTATCTGTCTATAGATCTATCTATCTCTCTATCTCTATCTATCTCTCTATAGATCTAGCTATCTATCTATCTCTATAGATCTCGCTATCTCTATCTATCTCTCTATAGATCTAGCTATCTATCTATCTCTATAGATCTAGCTATCTATCTCTCTATAGATCTAGCTATCTATCTCTCTATAGATCTAGCTATCTATCTCTCTATAGATCTAGCTATCTCTCTGTAGATCTAGCTATCTCTCTGTAGATCTAGCTATCTCTCTGTAGATCTAGCTATCTCTCTATAGATCTAGCTATCTCTCTGTAGATCTAGCTATCTCTCTATAGATCTAGCTATCTCTCTATAGATCTAGCTATCTCTCTATAGATCTAGCTATCTCTCCATCTATCTGTCTATCTATAGATCTATCTATCTCCTATTTATCGAGAGAAATCTTTTTGAGACAAGATGCCTAAGAAATAATGCATTGGCCTTTTAGTAGGAGTGGTTCTTCTCACAGAAGATTACTAGTATGAATGACATATGGTGGAACTGAAATTATGTAACAAGAAATCTGGTCTGGGTAAGAGATGGCCATTTGGATAGGCTTCACTGTGTATCTAATGAAATTGTGTGCTTATCCACCATTCGTTTCCATTAACCTTTTGCATGCAGATGTCGAGCCTGTTACAGCGTCCACGCTTGGCTTCGTAAATGAACATGCCGTTGATCTCTGGTAAATGTGATTTTGTTTAGTGTGGCGTGCCTCCCAGATACTGTAGAGCTCTGTCACCGGAGCATGTTGTGCTCTTATTGCCAGCAGTTATTTCTAAGGTACTCATGTGAGCATTGCGATTTACCACAAGCGACAAATCATTACTCAAGGTCGTGTGGAACAGGTAATTGATTTGATGTGATAGCCATTGTTTCTGCTTCCCTGTGCACTTCTGCGCCAGGCATATGAAAGATTTATTTGCATATTGGCCATCACAGAGAGAAGGATGCAGCTAATGTTAATGTAATGGGAGATAAGGCTGATCCTTTGTTGCCATGGTGACCAAACTCCTCGTTCCTCCGGCGATGTGCAGTGGTTTTAATGTCGGATGTGTTCTAGACTAAATAAATGAGTAGAACTGAACATGTATGAAAAAACATATTTATTACCTGACAGGTTCATTTCCGCTCATTCACAGCATGCAGACTACCACACTGCGCAGCCGTCGGAAACATGAGTTTGGTGCCAATGCTTTTGTCCATGTAGCTGATGTATGTATTCTGTATGACTGAGGACGTGCACAGCGCCAGAAACGCGTCAGTGTTTTTTTTCTATCACCAACATGTGGATTGTACAGGTCTGCATAATTTCTGCATCTCTTGGCAGGAATAACACAGTGGTAAGAACACGCCATGTTTTTAATGCGTTTTAGTGCAGATTTTCCCCACTCATTAGTATGAGTGAAGTCTGCAGCAAAAAAAAAATTGAAATTATGCAGATTTAAATCTAATAAGCAACGTGTGCATGAGATATTAGGATTCGCCTTCACTTTGCTGGAATCAGGAGATCCTTCAGTTTTTATGACCAATCTGTGCACGAAAAAAGTGACAAATCTGCGACAACTCTGCAGTGTGGGCGCAGGCCCTAATTGTTTGACATAAATGAAATAAAACTTGAAGATTTTTTGCATTTTTTGCATGTGCCGATGAACTTTATTCTTCTTGGATAAATACATATAGTATATGCATACAGTGGATGTACATGTAAATATATATGCATATACAAATATTTACAGTGGGGGGAAAAAGTATTTGATCCCTTGCTGATTTTGCAAGTTTGGGTAAGTTAATTTTAATATTGAGAGATAGAAAATCAAAAATAAAATCCAGAACATCACATTGTATAAATTATATAAATTTATTTGCATTTTGCAGTGAGAAATAAGTATTTGATCCCCTACCAACCAGAGTTCTGGCTCCAGCCCATCTCCATGCCATCTGCCTTCATAAACATTGGTAAAAAAATAGCTTTGTTATAAAAATCTCACAGATACCGGTTTGGTACTGTAATAAGACGCCACCACTGTAACAAGTCAGTTCATTAAATTTCTTTATTCTTAAATATTCCATAATCAGCTGTGATTGATATTATTAAAAAGTGAAAGCATTTAGGAACCTCAGTAATTTGGCCACTAAGTCTCATTTTTGCCCAGACCTGACAAAGTGTGCGGAGCTTGGTGGGATGGTGGCGTGACGAAAACCACTCATAAAATTTATGATGATTGGCGGTATTCGCTACGCCACAAATCTTACTCAAGCTATCACTAGAGTAGGATTTGTGTGAGGCACACACTAAATATCCAACGCTCCTGATTCATTAAGAGACATGCACTTCTTGGTCAGTGAGGAGCGTCTTGACTCCGGCACATCTCCTCACCAAAATCATTGTGAATAACGCTGATCTTCATGCATCAGGGCCATAGTGTTCGGCAACATCATGTACAGTTTTGAAGATGACTTATATACAGTGGGTACGGAAAGTATTCAGACCCATTTAAATTTTTCACTCTGTTTCATTGCAGCCATTTGGTAAATTCAAAAAAAATTTTTTTTCTCATTAATGTACACTCTGCACCCCATCTTGACTGAAATAACCCAGAAATGTTGAAATTTTTGCAAATTTATTAAAAAAGAAAAACTGAAATATCACATGGTCATAAGTATTCAGACCCTTTGTTCAGATACTTATTTTAAGTCACACGCTGTCCATTTTCTTGTTCTCCTCCTTGAGATGGTTCTACTCCTTCATTGGAGTCCAGCTGTGTTTAATTAAACTGAGAGGACTTGATTTGTAAAGGCCCACACCTGTCTATATAAGACCTCACAGCTCACAGTGCAAGTCAGACCAAATGAGAATCATGAGGTCAAAGGAACTGACCAAGGAAGGCAGAGACAGAATTGTGACAAGGCACAGAACTGGCCAATGTTACAAAAGAATTTCTGCTGTACTCAAGGTTCCTAAGAACACACTGTCATGATCCCAGTGCAGGTTTTGACCTGCACGTCAGGGGTTAATGTCTTGAGCTCAGTGCACGCTTTGACCTGCACACCTGGGGTTAATTATTGTGGCTAGTGTTGAGCTTTCCGATACCGCAAGTATCGGGTATCAGCCGATATTTGCCGTATCGGAATTCCGATACCGAGTACCGATACTTTTTTCGTATCGGATACCGGAATCGGAAGTCCAAAATGCAATGAGCCACTTTTGTGGCTCTGATTGGCTGCCGAAATGACGTCATCATGATGCGCTGTCTGTGCGCATCATGATGCGCCGTCAGTTTGGGCATTCGGGGGGGCTGTGCCGACTGTCCGGGGGTCTGTACCGGCCTGCCGGTGGTCTGTGCAGGCTCCGGTGGTCTGTGCCGGCCTGCTGGGGGGCTGTGCCGGCCTGCCGGTGGTCTGTGCAGGCTCCGGTGGTCTGTGCCGGCCTGCCGGTGGTCTGTGCAGGCTCCGGGGGTCTGTGCCGGCCTGCCGGGGGTCTGTGCAGGCTCCGGTGGTCTGTGCCGGCCTGCCGGGGGGCTGTGCCGGCCTGCCGGTGGTCTGTGCCGGCCTGCCGGTGGTCTGTGCAGGCTCCGGTGGTCTGTGCCGGCCTGCCGGGGGGCTGTGCCGGCCTGCCGGTGGTCTGTGCAGGCTCCGGGGGTCTGTGCAGGCATCGTCCGATGGGACTACAAGTCCCATCGGGCGATGCCTGCTACCATGACAGTGATTGACACATTTGCCAATGATGGGACAGTAGTAGTCCCATCATCCGGCTAATGTGTTGAATGTAAAAAAAAACCCAAAAACATTTACATGCTACATACATACAACATGCATACTACATATACTGTATACTACATGTAACATACATACTACATACATGCTACATACTACATACATGCTACATACTACATGCATGCTACATACTACATACATGCTAGATACATACTACATACATAATACATATATACTACATGCATGCAACATACATACAACATATATACTACATGCATGCAACATGCATACTATATATATACTATATATACTACATGTAACATACATGCTACATACATGCTACATACATGCTACATACATGCTACATATATACTACATGCATGCAACATACATACAACATATATACTACATGCATGCAACATGCATACTACATATATACTATAGATACTACATGTAACATACATACTACATATATACTACATGCATACTACATACATACTACATACATGCTACATACATACTACATACACACACTACATGCATGCAACATACATACTACATATATACCACATGCATGCAACATGCATACTACATATATACTGCATATATACTACATGCATGCAACATACATATATACTACATACAATACATACATATAGACATACAGTACATATAACATAGAGTACATACTCACCGTCACTTGTCACTTTGATCCCCGAAGCCATTGTCGCCTGAGGAATAAATATCACCACTGTAAAAAAAAAGTCCCTAGTCTCACTTTATGCCATTGCTGCGTGGGACTAGGGACTTTTTTTTTTTAAAGTGGTGGAGGAATACAGTGCGGAAGGATACCTACCTTCCGTCATTGTATTCCTGGAGCTGGTAGAGAACGGTAGCATCAGCTGATGCTGCTGTTCTCCACGCAAGATGGACGTGGGACCCTCGTGGACTTCTGCGGATCGGGGTAAGTATATTGGTGTTTTTTTATTTTGATATTTATTCCTCAGGTGACAATGGCTTCGGGGATCAAAGTGACAAGTGACGGTGAGTATGTACTCTGTTATATGTACTGTATGTCTATATGTATGTTGCATGCATGTAGTATATATGCAGTATATATGTAGTATGCATGTTGCATGCATGTGGTATATATGTAGTATGTATGTTGCATGCATGTAGCATGTATGTAGTATGCATGTAGTATGCATGTAGTATATATGTAGTATGTATGTTACAGTCATGGCCAAAAGTATTGACACCCCTGCAATTCTGTCAGATAATATTCAGTTTCTTCCTGAAAATGATTGCAAACACAAATTCTTTGGTATTATTATCTTCATTTAATTTGTCTTAAATGAAAAAACACAAAAGAGAATGAAGCAAAAAGCAAAACATTGATCATTTCACACAAAACTCCAAAAATGGGCCGGACAAAAGTATTGGCACCCTCAGCCTAATACTTGGTTGCACAACCTTTAGCCAAAATAACTGCGACCAACCGCTTCCGGTAACCATCAATGAGTTTCTTACAATGCTCTGCTGGAATTTTAGACCATTCTTCTTTGGCAAACTACTCCAGGTCCCTGATATTTGAAGGGTGCCTTCTCCAAACTGCCATTTTTAGATCTCTCCACAGGTGTTCTATGGGATTCAGGTCTGGACTCATTGCTGGCCACCTTAGATGTCTCCAGTGCTTTCTCTCAAACCATTTTCTAGTGCTTTTTGAAGTGTGTTTTGGGTCATTGTCCTGCTGGAAGACCCATGACCTCTGAGGGAGACCCAGCTTTCTCACACTGGGCCCTACATTATGCTGCAAAATTTGTTGGTAGTCTTCAGACTTCATAATGCCATGCACACGGTCAAGCAGTCCAGTGCCAGAGGCAGCAAAGCAACCCCAAAACATCAGGGAACCTCCGCCATGTTTGACTGTAGGGACCGTGTACTTTTCTTTGAATGCCTCTTTTTTCTCCTGTAAACTCTATGTTGATGCTTTTGCCCTAAAAGCTCTACTTTTGTCTCATCTGACCAGAGAACATTCTTCCAAAATGTTTTAGGCTTTTTCAGGTAAGTTTTGGCAAACTCCAGCCTGGCTTTTTTATGTCTCGGGGTAAGAAGTGGAGTCTTCCTGGGTCTCCTACCATACAGTCCCTTTTCATTCAGACGCCGACGGATTGTACGGGTTGACACCGTTGTACCCTTGGACTGCAGGGCAGCTTGAACTTGTTTGGATGTTAGTGGAGGTTCTTTATCCAACATCCGCACAATCTTGCGTTGAAATCTCTTGTCAATTTTTCTTTTCCGGCCACATCTAGGGAGGTTAGCCACAGTGCCATGGGCTTTAAACTTCTTGATGACACTGTGCACGGTAGACACAGGAACATTCAGGTCTTTGGAGATGGACTTGTAGCCTTGAAATTGCTTATGCTTCCTCACAATTTGGTTTCTCAAGTCCTCAGACAGTTCTTTGGTCTTCTTTCTTTTCTCCATGCTCAAAGTGGTACACACAAGGACACAGGACAGAGGTTGAGTCAACTTTAATCCATGTTAACTGGCTGCAAGTGTGATTTAGTTATTGCCAACACCTGTTAGGTGCCACAGGTAAGTTACAGGTGCTGTTAATTACATAAATTAGAGAAGCATCACATGATTTTTCAAACAGTGCCAATACTTTTGTCCACCCTCTTTGTTATGTTTGGTGTGGAATTATATCCAATTTGGCTTTAGGACAATTCTTTTTGTGTTTTTTCATTTAAGACAAATTAAATGAAGATAATAATACCAAAGAATTTGTGTTTGCAATCATTTTCAGGAAGAAACTGAGTATTATCTGACAGAATTGCAGGGGTGTCAATACTTTTGGCCATGACTGTACATGTAGTATATATAGTATATATGTAGTATGCATGTTGCATGCATGTAGTATATATGTTGTATGTATGTTGCATGCATGTAGTATATATGTAGAATGTATGTAGCATGTATGTAGCATGTATGTAGTATGCATGTTGCATGTAGTATATATGTAGTATGTATGTTACATGTAGTATATATAATGTATATATATAGTATGCATGTTGCATGTAGTATATATGTTGTATGTATGTTGCATGCATGTAGTATATATGTATGTAGTATGTAGCATGTATGTAGTATGTAGCATGCATGTAGTATGTAGCATGTATGTAGTATGTATGTTACATGCAGTATGGATGTTGTATGTATGTAGCATGTATGTAGCATGTATGTAGCATGTAAATTTTTTTTTTTTTTTTTTTTACATTCAACACATTAGCCGGATGATGGGACTACTACTGTCCCATCATTGGCTAATGTGCCAATCACTGTCATGGTAGCAGGCATCGCCCGATGGGACTTGTAGTCCCATCGGACGATGCCTGCACAGACTACCGGAGCCTGCACAGACCACCGGCAGGCCGGCACAGCCCCCCGGCAGGCCGGCACAGCCCCCCAGAGCCTGCACAGACCACGGCAGGCCGGCACAGCCCCCCGGCAGGCCGGCACAGACCCCCCCGGCAGGCCGGCACAGCCCCCCGGCAGGCCGGCACAGACCACCGGAGCCTGCACAGACCCCCCGGCAGGCTGGCACAGACCACCGGAGCCTGCACAGCCCCCCGGCAGGCCGGCACAGACCACCGGAGCCTGCACAGCCCCCCGGCAGGCCAGCACAGACCACCGGAGCCTGCACAGACCCCCCGGCAGGCCGGCACAGCCCCCCGAAAGGCCCGTACAGACCCCAGAGAGGCTGTACAAGGCAAAAATAGGGTTTTTCTTATTCCGATACCGGAAGTCCCATAGACTTGAATGGGACTTCCGGTATCGGAATGGGCGATACCCGATATTTTTTTTAGATCTGCCGATACCATCCGATCCGATACTTTTAAGTATCGGACGGTATCGCTCAACACTAATTGTGGCCTCTCTTTGGTTCAGGCAGAACTTTTTATAGCCCTGAGAAAGTTATACTTTTGCCTTTGGCCGAGTGTTGTGACCCCTGTGTGCCTGTTCGTTGTCTTATAGCTTGCTTATATGGTTCTGATCTGGTTCTGTCCCCCGTTGTGAGTTTGCCTGTTGATTCTGTACTGTATATCTGCTTCTCTGGTTTCTGCCTTCTTGGCTACGTCTTGACTATCTGTTCTGTCTTGCCCTTTGGTAATTATCGTGTTATCTTGTGCTTTGACCCCGGCCTGACCTGGTTTATGTCCCTGTCTATGCCAATTAGTAACTTTGTTCTGTAGTTACCATTCTAGGAGTTTTCCTGCAGCTCCTAGGTCTCTGGAGTTTAGTCCACGCCCCCAGCAGTCACGTGCTTCAGGTCCTGTGGGTGTGAAGCACGCATCTTCTCTGCTGCTGCCTGCTCCACAGGTATCTCTGAACACAGTTTGTCTTACTCAGGACACCCGCACTGGCTCAGTGAGCAAGTGCAGTGCGGTGTTCCTGACATTCAGTGGCTTCTATAATCCTTAAATGGAAGAAGTTTGGGACAACCAGAAGTCTTCCTAGACCTGGCCGTCCAGCCAAACTGAGCAGTTGTGGGAGAAGAGCCTTAGTGAGAGAGGTAAAGAAGAATCCCAAGATCACTATGGCTGAGCTCCACAGATGCAGTAGGGAGATGTGAGAAAGTTCCACAAAGTCAACTATCACTGCAGCCCTCCACCAGTCAAGCCTTTATGGCAGAGTGGCCCGACGGAAGCCTCTCCTCAGTGCAAGACATATGAAAGCCTGCATAGAGTTTGCTAAAAAACACATGAAGGACTCCCAGACTATGAGAAATAAGATTCTCTGATCTTATGAGACGAAGATAGAACTTTTTGGTTATAATTCTAAACGGTATCTGTGGAGAAAACCAGGCACTGCTCATCACCTGCCCAATACAATCCCAACAATGAAACATGGTGGTGGCAGCATCATGCTATGAGGGTGTTTTGGTGTTTTTCAGCTGCAGGGATGGGACGACTGGATGCAATTGAAGGAAACATGAATGCAGCCAAGTGCAGAGATATCCTGGATAAAAACCTCTTCCAGAGACTTCGCCAAAGTTTCACATTCCAGCAAGACAATAACCCTAAGCCCACAGCTAAAATAACAAAGGAGTGGTTTCAGAACAACTCTGGGACCATTCTTGACTGGCCCAGCCAGAGCCCTGACCTAAATCCAATTGAGCATCTCTGGAAAGACTTTCACCATCCAACCTGACAGAACTGGATAGGATCGTCAAGGAAGAATGGCAGAGGATCCCAAAATCCAGGTGTGAAAATCTTGTTGTATCATTCCCAAGAAGACTCATGGCTGTACTAGCTCAAAAGGGTGAGCAAAGGGTCTGAATACTTATGACCATGTGATATTTTAGTTTTTCTTTGTTAATAAATTTGCAAAAATTTCTACATTTCTGTGTTTTTCAGTCAAGATGGGGTGCAAAGAGTGTACATTAATGAGAAAAAAATGAACTACCGGTATTTCGAATTTACCAAAAGGCTGCAATGAAACAAAGAGTGAAAAATTTAAAGGGGTCTGAATACTTTCCGCACCCACTGTATTTATTACAGTATATACAAGCCGCTGTGCATTTGTGAATATTGATGCTGTTCATGTGGCCTTCTTTTACGTAATCAACAATGGTTCCATAATTTAAACTCCCACCAAACATCAGAAGTATAGTCTATTAATATTTAAAGGGATTGACCACTAAGTGGAAAGTCCCTTCTTTAACACTGTGAAGTGTAAAATAAAAAAAAAAATAACAAATACTCACCTCCTGCATCATATGCATTCTGGTGATGCCAGCACTGGGATCAGCACTTGTGTGACATTTTTATGCCACGTTTCGCTCACATTTGCCTGCGAATAAACTCCGCCATCTGAGGAAAGTGTGAGAACTGGTAAGGTTTCCCAGGGTGTTATATTTTTTTAGCTTTCCATTTATTTTTTACTTAAACTATTTTATATTTTCTTTAGAAGGTTTTTTTACATACACATTTATGTTGTTCTTTACATTTTCTTTTCAGATTTTAGTGGAACATTCAGTTCATTGCTGGCCCATTTAAATGGTGCCTGACACAATATTGGGGCTTTAACCCCTTCCCGACATGTGCCGTACATATACTGCTCTGCGGGAGGTGCGTTCCCTGAAATGGTGATCGCGCGCGGGTGTCAACTGTATGTGATAGCACCGATCGTGGGCATTTATCCCCTCTGATGCTGCTGTCAGTAGTGACAGCGGCATAGAGAAGTATCGTGCAGGGAGAGGGCACTCTGCGCGATTCCCTCAGAGCAACGCAATGCAATAGCCTTTTTCTGATGTTCTTCATGGAGACCCCCGGCACCAAGATGGCCACGGGGTCCTTCCGGGTTCTGGAGGGAAGGTGGCTTGCAAGCGCCTGCTGAGAGCAGGCACCTGCATGCCTCCTTCCCTGCCTGTCAGATCGCTGATTTGATACCCAGCTGTGCAGTGTCAGATCAGCGATCTGATATTATATAGTGATGTCCCATACTGAGACAATGTAAAAAAGCTTAAAAAAAATAGAAATACAAAATTAGAAATTTTTTTTAAAAGTCCCTAAATAAAGAAAAACATTTTTTCCCAATAAGTACATTTATGTAAGTAAAAAAAAAGCAGTAAAAGTGCACATATTTGATATTGCTGTGTCCTTAACGATCCGCTCCATAAAACTGTCCCACTAGTTAACCCTTTTAGTGCACACCGTAGAAAATATAAATAAAAAGCTAGGCAAAAATCAATGCTATATAAAGCTGTTTTACCAATTTTACTACACGCAGAATAGAAAGCGATCAAGAAATGTCATGTGCCCAAAAATGGTACCAATAAAAACGTCAGCTCGTCCTGCAAAAAACAAACCCTCACATGACTCTGTCGGCTGAAATATAAAAAAAAAACTATAGCTCTCAAAATATGGTGATGTGCAATAAAAAGCGTCTTTTAGTGTGTGACAGCAGCCAAACATTAAAACCCGGTATAAATCTGTTATTGCTGTAATCGCACCAACCCAAAGAATAAAGTTGCCTAATCACTTATACCACACGAGGAACGGCGTAAAAAAATAAATAAAACCAATTCTTTACCTCCTGTTGATTCTTCCATTCTGCCTCCCAAAGATCGTAAAAAGTGTTGGTGCACATTTATCCTGCGCTCTGCGCTGAGCGCTTACACCAGGGTTTCTGTGTAAATCTCTGAAATACGTGATTCAGACAGAACCCCCGGTGGAAAATTCCCTATAATGAGGCAGAAGGGAGTCACTGTGGATGCCATATGACCTGTGATCTGGCGGTGTCTGTCTTTTTAGGATTGCACAGTTTTGTGCACTTCTGAAAAGGACACCGCTGAACAGAGGCCTCTTTATAGTGAGTGGATCCCTCTTGGGTTTCATCTATCACATCACTCAGAGATTTAGGGCTCATACTCACTTGCGCGAAACACGCACGATTCTCGTGCGAGTCTCTCGCATGAAAACCTGGCACTGCCGCCCGCACTCGGACTGGAGCGTGCGGCTACATGTATTTCTATGCAGCCACATGCTCCAGTCCGAGTGCCGGCTGCAGTGCCAGGTTTTCATGCAAGAGACTCGTACGAGAATCGCAAGTGAGTATGAGCCCTTAGATGGAAACCCCAAAGTAAGTGGTCAGTGTAGAGCGCCAGATAAATGTGATCCCAAACGTTATTTAAAATGTTCCCAATAAAAGCTTCAACTTAGTCCGCAAAGAAAGCAAGTCCCTACTCAGCTCTGTCATCTGTTAACAGAAATATAGGGGCTTCCACCGCTACTGGTAACACAAAGGATCTGTAAAACCAAAATGGCTCCTCGATCCACAAAAAAAATTCAGCAAATTCGGCGGTCCCAAATCCCAATACCACCCTCCCTTCTGAGCCCCAGTGTACCTAAACAACATTTAGCACCCACTTGTTTGGCATTTCTGTAGTGATGAGAGCCTGCCTAATTTACAGGTGCATGTATCCAGAAGCAAGAGCTGGGAATAACGTACTGGTTGCTACAATGGCAGTTTGCAATTTTCACTCAGCAACTGCTGCCTGTTTGTGGAAAACACCCATGGAGTCAAAATCGTCTCTACATCTGTAAATACGGTAAATTCCCAAAGGGTTATCATTTTCAAAATAGGATCACTTGAGGGGGGTTTCCACTGTTTAGGCACATCAGGGGCTCTTCAAACGTGACATGGCAAGCGCTAATTATTCCTGCATATTTTACATTCAAACAGTCAAACGGCGCTCCTTCCCTTCCTAACCCTGCCGTGCGCCTAAACAGTTTTCCTCCACATATTGGGTGTCTGCACACTCAGGAGACACTGCACAACATATTTTATGGAGCAATTACTCTTGTTACCCTTACGAAAATGCAAAATTTTGGGCTAACATAGATTTATCTGGGAAAAATGTGATTTTTTTTTTTTTTTTTTTAAATTTTATTTTCACGGGCCTCACGGCTTAACGTTATAAACTTCTGTGAAGCACCTGGGGGATTCAAGGTGCTCAATACACATCTAGATAAATTCCCTATGGGGTCTAGTTTCCAAAATGATGTCACTTGTGGGGATTTCCACTGTTTAGGCACATCAGCGACTCTTCAAATGCAACATGGCAACCGCTATTTGTTCCAGCATATTTTACATTCAAAAAATCAAATGGCGCTCCTTCCCTTCCAAGCCCTGCTGTGTGCCTAAACAGTGGCTTTTCCCCACATATGGGGTATCTGTGCACTAAGGAGAAATTGCACAGCAAATTGTATGGAGCAATTTCTCTTGTTAACCTTATGAAAATGCAAAATTTGGAGCTAAAAAAGATTTACCGTATGTGGGAGAAATGCTTATTTTTTTTCACAGCTTAACATTATAAACTTCTGTGAAGCACCTGGGGGTTCAAGGTGTTCAATACACATCTAGATAAGTTCCCTAAGGGATCTAGTTTCAAAAATGGTGTCACTTTTTGGGGTTTTCCTGTGTTTAGGCACATCAGGGGCTCTCCAAACGTGACATGGCAACCGCTAATTATTCCAAATTTTACATTCAAAAGGTGAAATGGTGCTCCTTCCCTTCCGAGCCCTGCCGTGTGCCCAAACAGTAGATTTACCTCATATATGGGGTATCGGTATGCTCAGGAGAAATTGTACAACAATATGTATGGTCCATTTTCTCCTGTTACCCTTGCAAAAGTAAAAAAAAAAAAAATAGATCTAAAGGAAAATTTTTGCGAAAGAAAAGTAAATGTTTATTTTTTTTCTTCCACATTCCAAAAATTCCTGTGAAGCACCTGAAGGGTTAATAAACTTCTTGAATGTGGTTTTGAGTACCTTGAGTGGTGCAGTTTTTAGATTGGTGTCATTTTTTGGGTATTTTCTGTCATATAGGCCCCTCAAAGTCACTTTAAATGTGATGTGGTCCCTAAAAAAAATGGTTTTGCAAATTTTGTTGTAAAAATGAGAAATCGCTGGTCAACTTTTAACCCTTTTAACTTCCTAACAAAAAAAAAATTAGTTCCAAAGTTGTGCTGATGTAAAGTAAACATGTGGGAAATGTTATTTATTAGCTATTTTGTGCGATATGAGTCTCTGGTTTAAGGGCATAAAAATTAAAAGTTTGAAAATTGCGACATTTTCCGAGTTTTCTCCAAATTTCTGTTTTTTTCACAAATAAACGCAAGTCATATCGAAGAAATGTTACCACTATCATAAAGTACAATAGATCACGAGAAAATCTCAGAATGACCGGGATCCATGGAAGCGTCCCAGAGTTATGGCCTCATAAATAGAGTTGAGCGACTTTGGTCGGATCGGGTTTCATGAAACAAAATTTGTTTCGGATTAAACTGGTCCAACTAGGGCAAAAAAAGTCTGAGTTCCGTCCGAAACCCGACCCCAATGCAAGTCAATGGGAATAAAAGTCGGCATTGAGTGGATGAATGTCATCTGCTCAATGCCGACTTTTATTCCCCATTGACTTGCATTGGGGTCGGGTTTCGGACGAAACTCTGACTTTTTTTGCCCTAGTCGGACCAGTTTCATCCGACTCAAATTTTGTTTCATGAAACCCAATCCGACCAAAGTCGCTCAACTCTACTCATAAATTGACACTGGTCAGAACTGTAAAAATTGGCCTGGTCAGGAAGGTGAAAACAGGCTTTGGGGTGAAGGGGCTAAGCTTTGCATTTGGTTAGTTTATCTAACACCTTTCCTAAATAACTGCCTTCATATGCTGTACATCAGTAGTAATAAACTAGTAGGGCATTCTGTGGACCAGTGACTTATATTTTTAAGGATAATATGTTAAACAGAAGGAGAGGTAATTTATCACATTGATATCATTATTTAATACTGTCTTATATTGAGAAAGTTTCTTTGTGCAAAGTGACTTATGAAAAGCGTGGATGGTTTTCAATGCTGCACTGCAAAGCAAGGGTAACCATGGTGTAGAACTCAGTAATGCTCCGGCTTGGACATGCTCCCATACAGGTCCAGACATTAGGTTTTTTTTTTCTTTTGTTTGAAGATTGAAACTTTCCACTAGCACATTAGTATGTAAGTAATGAGTCTGCCTCCCAGTTTCTGACTATAACAAACTTTTCCTCTACTAAGGAGCTACTTTGTATCTTACTGCAAACATTTTTGGTTGAAGTCTATTTACAAACAGCAGTGCTTTATGTTAGCATAGATCTGTATGCAATGTGTGAACGTGCTCATTCTGTAATTTGGGCAAGTATAAGCATAAGGGCAGAGAGAGAGAAAGGGACAGATGAGGCGCAGGAGCAGAGCCTACAGTGGTGTCCATTCTGGAAGGAACCTGCTTGCATTGCTTTTTAACATTGTTTACCTGCATACATTAATTTGCTCATGCCAACAGGACAATAACCTGATTTACACTCATTGCTCCTTTTGTAGCTTTCCATCAGCAAAATGTTAACAAATGAATTACAAAGTGTGAGCGCTACGATCTGTTATAAGACACTGCAGACTTTGTAAAGAGTACCTATGCAATTTTTGCAATTTTTCTTGATTCAAATATTTTTCCTTTTTTGCATCTGTAGCTGTGATGCGTTTCTATCATGTCTATGGTAACAGTCTAAATCCCTTTGTAGGTTGATTCTGCTTCCTGCTGTACTCTCTTCTATCTGTACCCTCTTCTATCTGTACCCAACATCTTGCAAACCATCTGATTGTACTGTAGGGTACCAAGAAGACAAGGACAAATGGAAGCAAGTACTGCAGGATCCAGCAGTGCAGGGTTTATTTCTAGTCTAGATGTGAATGCATTGGAGATATATGCAGTAAAAGGAACATTTAATTAAGACTAGTTGCAGCCAAATGTAAGATATTGCTGTGTTGGAGAAATAAAAGAAAAAAAATGTCTGCAAAGGTGAACATAGCCGAAAGGAGAGCCGTTCATGTTTAAGCAGAATGAATCACCTGACAGGTTCTCTTTGATTTTAGGCTTTACCACTACGTATATTAGATTGCAGTGGTATAAAGAAGCACTCATCCCATCAAAGTTTTATCCTCTTAATATATTGCAATCATCCCGTGACCAAGGCATTGCACTATTTGATGCTTTTCGGCAGCAGAGAGATCCTTTTTGTTTCCCATGTTACTTGAAAACTCTGGCCTGCTCAATAGTTTGGAACATCCAGTTTTCCTTTTATTGGGCTCACATGGCAAACTAATTATCACAGGTATGTGAGATTGATTTCAGTGATCCAAAGAACCCTGAGACACAATACCATCAATGGGTTTCATTAAAAAAAACAAAACACTATGACACTTAAAAACAATTTGCATAATAATTTGGAACGTGATGTATAACATCACCGAAAACATCACAAGTATGGCCAAAAATTGCGTGCAGTCATGTTGCACCCAGGATGAATGGTCCTAACCCCCACCTCAACACGTTTCTTCATAGATGTGCACCTGCTCTGGGTGCTACAAGATTGTAGACAATTTATGGCCATATCTAGGATGACTACAGTGTTGTTGCACATTATTACTCACTGGGTATAAGTTTATAAGCAGGTGCATATCTGCATTGCAGCATATTTCTTTTGATGTGTACTTGAATATTATTGTTAGGCCGGGATCACTCACAGCGAGATACGGCCGAGTCTCGCAGGTTAAAACCTAGCTCTGGCGCCGGCACTACGGAGCGGAGCGTGCAGCCGCACAGCAATACATGGAGCTGCACGCTTCGCTCCGGAGTGCGGGTGCCAGAAATTGGTTTTAACCTGCGAGACTCGGCCGTATCTCGCTGTAGTGTGACTCCGGCCTTAGAGCAATCACTGGCCAATTTTGTATCTAAATGGGAATTATGTTATAAGAAAATTGTTTCAGAGATTAATATTCAATATTTCCATATTGGATACTGTTTACCATTAGAGTACTTAATATATTTGGATGGATGGCCCTTTCTTATTTTTCTTTTTTCTTTTGTTCTGCAACTGTTTTGTATTCTACTTGACAGGTGTTATTATCCTGTCTGTACTTTTTTCTTGTATGTAGGCTATATTTGTAATACTGTATTTTTGTATTGGCACACTGTTAGTGTTTTTTATACATGATATTATCAATTAAATTGTCATTTTTTGGGGGGGTCACATTGTTCCTTGGTTATCTCTATCAGTTTATGAATTATATTGAAGGGATCATAATTTAATTTTATGTGAGGTTTGCTCTTTTGAATTTTATGTCATATTGACCTTGCACTTTTCTCAGTGTGACTTGATTAAAAAGAGAGGCACTTATGTTTGCTATTGTTTTTGTCTGTATTTTTGTTGTTGTTGTATGGAACATAGATCAGTATAAAAAGTACTGCTGTAAATTAATTTGGAAAATACCTACAATGTGTTAGATGTGTTATAATTTTTTTGCTTATCCAGATGACAATAACACTTCGAACACCTTTATTTCCTTTTTTCTTTCCGCTAAAACATGGCTAATTAACATCCTTCTAATTAGTGAATTAGCTCTTGAAATCTTTAAAGGTGTTATTTTTTATAGTATGACGCCAGCAGGAATACAAGGATTGCCCAATATTTGCCCAAAAATTAATGACAAATTTCATATTTTTGTAGTTATTTAATATAACGAGATTACTCATTTTTTGTATATGTGTTCTTATAAAATACCTGCAGTCCTTCATCTTCTTGTATTTTCTACCACTGCCATTTTCCTCTGATGGAGATGTCAAAAGCTCCTGAATATAGTGTCACGCACAGTGTGGGAAGACTAAGTGCAGCATGAAAGGATGAGGGGAACGAAGCCAAGACACTAGGGAAAGGGTGAGTGGAGACTTCTATGCAGATCTGATAACACCCTACCCTACCATCCCTGAATTGGTTCCTCACGAATCACTGAGCAGGAACCTAAGCCCTTTATCTCCCTAGAGCTAGGCCCTGGATAGGTAGGGGGAGGGGATGAACACTAGTCAATCACTACTGTAAACTAAAGACAAAAAGGTAGCCAAGGGGAATGAACTTATCTTGAGCAGACTCAGAGAGGTAACACCAAACAGCTCCAGGAGGAAGTAAGCCAACTGCTGTAAAGGTAGTGTCACACTTAGCGATGTACCAGCGATCCCGACCAGCGATATGACACGGTCAGGATCGCTGGTACATCGCTAAGTGGTCGCTAGTGACCTGCCACACAGGCAGATCTCACCAGCGACATCGCTGGGGACGGGGGTCGCTACTTACCTGTCACACCAGGCGATCCTGCGTCCTCCCGCCCGGCTCCATGCGTCGCTCGTCGTCACAGCAGGAAGCGCCGCAGGAAGCTGACGACGAGAAACAGACCTGGACGTTCTCGCGCGATCAGCGATAACCAGCGGGGGAGCCGGTCGGAGGTAAGTATCAGACACAGCGATATCGTTAGCAATATCGCTATAACGTCACAAGTTATAGCGATATTGCTAGCGATATCGCTTAGTGTGACATGCCCTTAACTCCAAGCCTTCACAAGGGATAAATGTGAATGTCACCAGTTACTTTCTGCAGCAGAATAGGGATTTATATACCCTCAGGTTCAAGTGTGTCTCCTGCATCTGGAGGGAGGTTGCCGCTGGGTCCAAGAATCAGAAGGATTAAGAAGTCATCTGCTATGCCAAACACAGAGACCTTCTACAGCCAGATGCAGAGCGACAATCTGTTGCATCTGACACACCCGTGACACATAGTTTATATAGCACGCCAGAAAATAAAAAAAGGTGCACATGTAATAATAGCTCGCCAGCAATACACTAGCTGTGTCATTTCTTGCATTCAAGCTCAGTTGAGTCCATTGGTTTTGAGCCTTTCTTTATGACTTACTTGGGTCAGGTGATATCTAATCTGACCACCAGTTGATTACATGGTCTCCTTTCCAGCTAGAAAGTCAGTTTCTGTCTTCCTGTAATCTACATGATGACCTTATAACATATAGAAGCCATACCTAGTCCAGGTGTCACCCTACTTATCCCTTGGTATGTTCTCCCAAGCCTCTGAGGATATAATTTCTGCAATATAGAAAAGTGCGGTCATATAGTGGATGAGCCTGTACAATGCCCTTTCTGCAAAGCCAGACAAGTCATGGGAAATGTAGCTGGCATATTAGGCTGCAATCACACGGTCAGTATTTGGTCAGTATTTACATCAGTATGTGTAAACCAAAACCAGGTGATGAACAATCAGAGGAAAAGTATAATAGAAACATGTCACCACTTTTGTATTTTTGACTCGCTCATGATTTTAGTTTACAAATACTGACATGAAATACTGACCAAATACTGATAGTGTGACCATAGCCTTAGGCTAGTTTCACACTTGCGCCTTTTTGTGCAACGTATCGAGCGCACAAGAAACGCATGTGAAAAGCGCATGCAAACGCTGCGTTTTTTGTATCATTATTGTGCGCATAACAAAAAATCGCAGCGTTTTTATGCGTTTGTAAGCGTTTTTCATGCGTTTGCATTTTTTATGCGCAATGGTGTCACTTCACAGGAGAAAAAAATCCTTGAAAAATTCTTGCAACACACTCCACCAACGGGACAGCAGTGGGTGTGTCTCATGGAAATTCTTTATATAGCCCCTGTTTACAGCTGAATTCTTCACATTTACTTGCATTTGACTTGAGAAACATAGATCTGCGCTGGAAGAGCTTTTACTTTGACTTGGATCTGGACATGAGGACGGCTCAGGCTTATGCAGCTGCTTGCCATGAACAGAGGGAGAGAGAGGCAGCGGCGGCGTTTGTAGATACATCCCATTATTGAACTCCGGGAGAGCCGTGGAGCGTACCACACCCTCTACAGCGAGCTACAGGCAAACCCGGAGAAATTTATGGATTATACCCGGATTACCCAAGAAACCTTTAACTATTTGCTTGGTCGGATCCAAGAAGTCATCCGGAGACAGGACACGCAGCTCCGGCGTGCGATTACTCCTGTGGAACGGCTCCTGGTCACATTAAGGTACGTAGTTTTGCAAAACCAATGCCTGCAGAATTTTATTGGTTGTGACATCTACTCTTCCAAATCTGTCAGAATTATAGTTCTGCCATGTAGTTAACAAAAGGCCGCGGTAATTTTTTTATGGCATGTATTGAACAAAAGGCTGCAGATATATATATATATTTTTTTTTTTTTACTTTTATGTGTGTAAAAAAATCCCTAAACACAAATATTAATTTTTGTTTTTTTCTTTGTGTTACAGATTCCTGGCTACTGGAGAGACCCTCTCTTCACTGCACTTCCAGTACCGGATTGGAATCTCCACGTTGTCTGGAATTGTAGCGGACACCTGCCGGGCTTCATGCAATGTTCTTTGTCCATAATTCATGCCCCTGCCAACCGCAGAAAAGTGGTTGGAAATCGCCAAAAGATTCTGGACTGTCTGCAATTTCCCTAACTGTTTGGGAGCGGTGGATGGGAAACACATCCGTATTATCAAGCCCAAAAGAACAGGCTCAGAGTACTACAACTATAAAAAGTACTTTTCTACTGTACTCATGGCCATTGCGGATGCAGACTGTATGTTTATTGCAGTGGACATTGGGGCATTTGGCCGTGGGAATGACTCCCAGGCTTTTAAGAACTCGGACATGGGCCGTAGATTGTATGGCAACCACTTCAATTTCCCCATGCCACTGCCTCTTCCCCACACCGAAGCTTCGCCACAGCCCTTTGTAATGGTTTGTGATGAAGCATTCCAGATGTGCCAAAACCTGCTCAAGCCCTCCTCCAGCCGGGACTTGGACCACAACAAAAGAATTTTCAATTACAGGCTGACCAGGGCCAGCAGAACAGTAGAGTGTGCCTTTGGTATACTTGTGTCATGATACCAGTGCTGGGTGACCGGCACTTCTGGGGTTAATGTTCTGATCGCAGTGCAGACTCTCACCTGCACACCTGGGACCTATTAGGGTGGCCTCTCATTGGTTCTGGGGAGGCTTCTTATAGCCTCAGGAAGCTCCCATCCCCCGTCAGTTATACTTTCGCCCTTGGCATTGTGTGGTGACCCCTGAGTGTGTTAGTGCTGTGTTCTGGTTGCTTGATTCCCTGTGTATGACTCGGTCTGTTCTCTGGATATCGCTTTGGATTCTGCTTGGTACCTTCTATGTCCGTTTGGTTTTTGATCTCTGCTTGGCCCTGACTGTCCGTTCTGTCTCATCCCTGGTACTGTGTTGATATCTTGTGTATGACCTTTGGCTTTGTCTGACCTCCAGTCTGTTTATCCCTCCTGTACCTCGCTTGCCTGTATTGTGCCTGACCTCTGCTTTGCCTGACTCTGAGTTTTCTTCCTCCTCTGAAAGCAGGACGCTAAGCCCCGCCCCCTTGCAGTCACATGACCGTTCACATGACCGTAGGTCCTGTGCCGGCTTTCTGATCTTCTACATTCAGGTCCCGTGCATCTTTATTGTCCTGCTGTTCTTGTCCCCAGGGGTCCCTACGGTGCGGGTGATTTCCTGCTTAGCGGAGGCTGTACGTCGGCGCTGTCAGGACCCTGACATAACTGACCATTAAGTTTTTTGGGGGGTTTTTATGCAGAGAATTATGGATCCCATACAGTCTCTGGCTGACCGGATGAAAAGTCTGAGTCAGATGTTTCAGCGTTTATCTCTGGAGCAGCAAGCTCTGGCTCGTTCTCAGCAGCAGGTTTCTGAGACAGTGCGGGGAGCTCTAGCTGCTGGGTCTCTGGGGGCTGGGTCGAGTGATGTTGTTTTGGTATCCCCAGAACCACCTGTTATACTGCCTTTTTTTTTCTGGAAACCAAAAGGAGTTCAGGGTCTTCAAGGAGGGGTGCAAACTTTTTTTTAGTTTGAGACCACGTTCCTCTGGGGACGAAAGTCAGAAGGTCGGGGTTGTTATGTCTCTATTAAGAGGGTCCCCACAAGCTTGGGCTTTCTCCCTTTCTCCCACTGCCCCTGAGAGAGTGTCCGTGAATGCATTTTTTGAGGCCCTCGGGCACATTTATGATGAGCCTGACCGAGTGCGATTGGCAGAGGACATGGTGATGAGTGTCTGTCAGGGGAAACAATCAGCTGAGTGGTTTTGTACTGAGTTCCGCCGCTGGGCTGCAGAGGTCTCTTGGAACGACGCCGCACTCTGAGGATTCTTTCGCAGAGGCTTGTCCGAGCAGCTGCAGGATGCCTTGGCGTTACATCCCCCACCTTACTCTCTAGAGGACGCCATGACCCAGGCCGTCCGGATGGACCGCAGGCTGCGGGCCAGAGGGGTGATGCAGGTGGAAACTCCTTTGTTCCCCAGTGGAAAAGAGACTGCCCCTGAGCTGATGGATGTAGGCGCCCTCTCCCTGAAGGATACGGAGAGGAAACGCCGGAAGGACAAGCAGTTATGCTTTTACTGCGGTAAAACGGGACATTGGAAAAGGGAGTGTCCTGATTGCCCGTCTTCAAACCCGGTCAGCGGGAAACGACTAGGTCTGGGTAGTCAATGGGGAGACTGCTCAGACCCTCAGGTACCCTTTTCCTCATTTTCTAAAGTGTTACTGCCTGTGGAACTGTTTGTGGATGGTAGTTCTTTTTCCTCTACAGCCTTCGTGGACTGCGGGTCATCTCATTGACTCCCAATTGGTCACACACTGCAAGATAGGGACAGTTAGGCTCAAGGTTCCGATCAAGGTGATGGCCATTGACTCCTCTCCCCTCACTAAGGAGGGAATTCGCTTTATGTCTGACTTGTTTTCGCTCAGAGTGGGCGCTACTCATGTGGAAAACCTAAGTTGTTTTGTGCTGGACAATCTACCTGCAGGGTTGGTGTTGGTGTTAGGCATGTCCTGGTTACAACGCCATAACCCAGTTATTAACTGGAAAATGGGGGAGATTGTTCAATGGGGGTTTAATGATTTTGAGTTATGTGATAAATCCGCACTGCTGGTTGAACCTGTTAAATCTGTGTCTGTATCATCTGTCGAGCTGGAAGGTATTCCGGAATGCCTGAAGGACTTCGAAGATGTATTCTCCGAAAGCGAGGCTGAGATGTTACCGCCACATAGACCCTTTGACTGCGCTATTGAGCTGGCCCCGGGGGCTAAATTACCTAAAGCCCGTCTGTTTAATTTGTCCGGTCCTGAGTGCTTGGCTATGAAGGGGTACATTGCTGAAAGTCTGCGCAAAGGACACATACGTCCTTCAGTCTCACCTGTGGCGGCAGGTTTCTTTTTTGTAAAGAAAAAAGATGGCGGATTACGTCCCTGTCTCGACTTCCGGGAGCTTAATCAGATTACTGTACGGAATACGTACCCCCTTCAGTTGATTCCCGATTTATGTAATGATTTATGGTTTATGTAACCAACTATCAGGGGCAAAGTGTTTTTTTAAACTGGATCTTCGGGGGGCATATAATTTGATAAGGGTCCGAGAGGGGGATGAATGGAAAACCGCGTTCCTCACGACCGAGGGACTATTTGAAAATTTAGTCATGCCGTTTGGTCTTACCAACTCCCCCGCCATATTTCAGAATTTCATCAACGTGGTATTCTCGGATCTCATTGGTCGTTTTGTCATTATCTCTTTAGATGATATTTTGATATACTCCACCGACAAGCATTCTCATTTGGAACATGTACGAACAGTTCTCCAAAGACTGAGAGAAAATCATCTGTATGCCAAATTGGAGAAATGTGTATTCTGTGTGCAAGAATTGTCTTTTTTGGGGTTAATTGTATCCGGGGAGGGTTTTCGCATGGACCCTAAGAAGGTGCAGGCCATTGCGGATTGGGTGCAACCCCGAGATCTTAAGGGTCTTCAGCGCTTCTTGGGGTTCGCTAATTATTACCGCAAATTTATCCGGGGGTTTTCGCAAGTGGTCAAACCTCTCACGGATCTAACATGCAAAGGTGCGGATGTGAGAAATTGGTCCTCACTCGCAAAAGAGGCCTTTGCGACGCTGAAAAAAATGTTTTATGTCTGCTCCTGTCTTGATACAGCCAGATCCTTCCAAGCCATTTGTGGTGGAGGTGGACGCCTCCGAGGTGGGGGTGGGGGCGGTGTTGTCTCAAGGGCCTGCCACTCTAACCAAACTCAGGCCATGTGCCTTCTTTTCCAAGAAGTTCTCTGCTGCTGAAAGAAATTATGATGTAGGCAATAGAGAGCTTCTTGCTGTTAAGTTAGCGTTTGAGGAATGGAGGCACTTTTTGGAGGGGGCAAGTCACCCGGTTACTGTGATCACTGATCACAAAAATTTGTCTTACATCGAGTCTGCTAAAAGATTAATGCCCAGACAGGCCCGTTGGTCAATTTTTTTTTCTCATTTCCAGTTTACTATTACATTCCGTCCACGGACAAAGAATGTCAAGGCTGACGCCTTATCTCGTAGTTTTCACCCTGTGTCTGTCCCTGAGCCACCGTCCTCCATTCTGCACCCTGGGGTGGTGTTAGCAGGGATCTCGTCTGAATTGGAACGGGAAATTGAGGGGGCCCAGTCGCTGGCTCCTGCGGCCAAACCAGGGGGCAAGTTGTTTGTCCCAGAACAACTTCGCCTTAAACTCTTGCAAGAGTTCCACGAATCCAAGTTGTGTGCTCACCCTGGTATATCAGCCACGCGACTGGCGGTGGCTAGGATCTTCTGGTGGCCTACTCTGGGTTCTGATATAAAGAAAATCATTTCTGGTTGTGGGGTCTGCGCTCGTTCTAAAAGCTCCCATAGCCGTCCGGCGGGGGAGCTGATGTCCTTAGAAGTTCCCGAAAGACCGTGGACCCATCTGTCCATGGATTTTATTACCAATCTTCCCTCTTCCAGGGGTAATATGGTGGTATGGGTAGTGGTGGACAGATTTTCTAAGCAGGCTCATTTTGTACCCCTGTCCGCATTACCTTCTGCTTAGATCTTATCCAGATTGTTTGTGCAGCATGTGGTCCGCCTGAATGTGGTGTCTGATCGTGGTGTGCAGTTTGTGGCTAAGTTTTGGCGTGCTTTCTGTAAAAAATTAGGGATATCTCTGTTCTTTTCATCTGCATACCATCCTGAGAGTAATGGTCAGACGGAAAGCACTAATCAGTCTCTGGAACAGATCCTCAGATGTCTGACTTCTGCTAGACAGAATGACTGGTGTGATATACTGCCGTTGGCTGAATTCGCCTTCAATAGTCGGGTGAGTCAATCCACTGGTATGTTCCCTTTCTTCATCAACTATGGGTTCAGTCCTCATTTTGGTGAGTTTTCTCGTCTGGATTCGGGGTGCCCCGGGGCTGAGGACTCTGTTCAGCGGTTAAAAGATACATTGGCAGAAGTCCAGCGGCGTATATCTAGGTCTCAAGGCAGGTATAAGTTTTTCGCGGACAGGAAACGAACACCTGGTCCCATGTTTCATGTGGGAGAGAAAGTTTGGCTCTCCACGCGAAACATTAAGTTAAAGGTTCTGTCAGCCAAGTTGGGCCCCAAATCAAAAAATCAACCCGGTAGCATACAGGCTGTGCCTTCCACCCTCTTTCAAGATCCCTAACGTCTTCCATAGATCTCTACTGAAGCCGTTTGAAGCAGTCCGGGGAGAATCCGAGTCCGCTGCTCCTCCGGTTTCGGTTGAGGGACATGTGGAATATGAGATTGGTCACATTGTAGATTCTAGGTTGGTACGGCGGTCAGTACAGTACCTAGTTCATTGGAAGGGGTATGAGCCGGAGGACAGGTCCTGGGTGCCGGCCCGGTTGATGCATGCGGATCGTCTGGTTTGGGCTTTCCATGCTAGGTACCCGGGCAAGCCTGGGGGTCCAGAGGCCCCCCGTTGAGAGGGGGGTACTGTCATGATACCAGTGCTGGGTGACCGGCACTTCTAGGGTTAATGTTCTGATCGCAGTGCAGACTCTCACCTGCACACTTGGGACCTATTAGGGTGGCCTCTCATTGGTTCTGGGGAGGCTTCTTATAGCCTCAGGAAGCTCCCATCCCCCGTCAGTTATACTTTCGCCCTTGGTATTGTGTGGTGACCCCTGCGTGTGTTAGTGCTTTGTTCTGGTTGCTTGATTCCCTGTGTATGACTCGGTCTGTTCTCTGGATATCGCTTTGGATTCTGCTTGGTACCTTCTATGTCCGTTTGGTTTTTGATCTCTGCTTGGCCCTGACTGTCCGTTCTGTCTCATCCCTGGTACTGTATGGATATCTTGTGTATGACCTTTGGCTTTGTCTGACCTCCCGTATGTTTATCTCTCCTGTACCTCGCTTGCCTGTATTGTGCCTGACCTCTGCTTTGCCCGACTCTGAGTTTTCTTCCTTCTCTGAAAGCAGGACGCTAAGCCCCGCCATCTTGCAGTCACATGACCGTTCACATGACCGTAGGTCCTGTGCCGGCTTTCTGATCTTCTACATTCAGGTCCCGTGCATCTTTATTGTCCTGCTGTTCTTGTCCCCAGGGGTCCCTACGGTGCGGGTGAGTCCCTGCTTAGCGGAGGCTGTACGCCGGTGCTATCAGGACCCTGACATTTGTATCTAGATGGCACATTCTTGGCACAGCTATTATTCTGAAACTGGAAACAGTGGATGAGGTGGTGAAGGCCTGTGTTGTTCTCCATAATTTTGTAATTGCTCGAGAGCACCCGAACTTAGATCTTGATGATGTTGCTCCTAATCCATTGCCTGAATTTACACAGCACCCTCTCAGGTCATCCGTTGAAGTTTGCCAAATGAGGGACCAATTTGCGGCCTACTTCAACTCAGATGTAGGACGGGTGGAATGGCAAGAGCAAATGGTGTAAAAAAAATTGTCTTCTTGGTATGTTAATAAAAAAAACTGTTTTGATACCTGTTGTCGGTATGTTAACAAAAAAACTGTTGTGATACCTGTACTGAGTGCATTCTCTGTTTTTACACTCCCAATACCATTAGCAAGTAGCCAGGTGTATCAGTGAATTTATGATGCTGTGTTTTGTGCATCATGAATTCACTAATACTCCTGAGTAGGTAACTATACATACACACACAAGTTGTTACCTTTATAATCTCTACAGTCTGTGTTCAATTAACAGCGATTGTGGAGATAATAAAACACAAATGGGCATTACAATACAGATTAAACTGCAGCATCACTATAATCATCTGCAAAATATATGGAGAGTTAAGCAACGCTGCAGGTTCAAACTCATGTGTATTCACCTGCCCAGGTGTTATAATGATCCAAGGTCAGGGTATTTGTGAAGTATATATAACATTTATTTTCACCATCATTAATAAGTTTCTTCAACACACACGTAATAAGAGTATGTGGTTAATTACAAGGTATGTCTATAGTTCCTTGCCTTTTCTATAATAGTTAAATGAGGACGGTACAAAAAATGCAAGGAAACAATAGATATGCCTTGCACTCAACACCATCCTCTATGCCAGGGTTTCCAAAATCTATTCCTAAATGTCCACCAACAGATCATGTTTTAAGGATGTAATTTTTTTTCCCTTAGGTGATACTGTTATCACCAGAGTAATGGGATTACTTTAAACATGATTTGTTTGTGGGCCTTGAAGACTGGAGTTGGGGAACCCTGCTCAATTCAGTGTGTGCAATACACCAGATATCTCCATTACTGATGTTTCTTGTGTGAGTATAGGACAAATTCTGACTTGTATTTTCCACATCACCCTCTACATTTGTGTAATATTGCACAGACTGGATCCAGCATGTTTCCCCAACTTCAGTCCTCAAGGTCCACCAACAGATCAGGTTGTAATGAAATCCATAGCTCCGTTGATAACTGCTTCACAAGAGCCAAAAAAAAAAGGATTCCATACAACATGATCTGTTGGTGTCCCTTGAGGACTGGAGTTGGGGAACCCTGCTGGATCCACTCTGTGCAATAGTACAAGAATGTAGAGACTGCTGTGGAAAAGACAAGTCACGTAGATTGGTTTCGTTACACATATCTCCAAGACTGACACAAGAAACATGTCTCAGTAATGGAGATATCTGGTGGCAAAAACGCTAAGTGTACGGCGCAGTGTGTGTAGTCGGCGATTGACACAGTAACCAATCCAAGTATTTTGAAAGCACAACTGCACATTTATTTTTTCACAAAAGCTAAAATAAAAAAAAAGTTTTATTAGGAATGACGTTTGGGGGAAGATTGGGATACTTTGGGGGTGTGGAGAGACGAAGAATGACTGGAGGTTGAGGAAGGGGTTCTAGGAGAAGGGGCGACGAAAGTACTGGGGGAAGGGTGCTCTGGAATGGACATGGAGGCAGGTTGAGACACATTAGGAGGAGAGGGTGGATGGACGAACAAAGTTTTTGTTTTTCTTTTCTTTGGCGCAGGAGTATCTTGCCTGGACCGACTTGCACCGCATGACTGCCGTACTTTGCTCGACCGCTTGGTGATGGTGGACCGTGACATTGCCCTCTAAAAGATGGAATGTGGGTCACCAGTTTGCTGCTCTGTGGTGGCGGTGCTCCTAGAAGTGGCAGTGGCGGTGCTCCTAGAAGGGGACAAAGTTAGGTTGGTGCTCAAAGAAGTGGCGTTGATCCTTGGAGATGTTGTCGTGTCGGTGCTCCTAGAAGGAGGCTACCTGTCTGGGATCTGAGCAGAAGTTCTGGCGGGACTACGAGGAGGAGAATTGGTGGCGGTGCTCTTTTGCAGAGGAGTGCTGGCGGTGCTCCTTTGATGACGAGTGCTGGCGGTGCTCTTAGTGCTGGCGGTGCTCTTTTGCTGAGGAGTGCTGGCGGTGCTCTTTTGCTGAGGAGTGCTGGCGGTGCTCTTTTGCTGAGGAGTGCTGGCGGTGCTCTTTTGCTGAGGAGTGCTGGCGGTGCTCTTTTGCTGAGGAGTGCTGGCGGTGCACTTTTGCTGAGGAGTGCTGGCGGTGCACTTTTGCTGAGGAGTGCTGGCGGTGCACTTTTGCTGAGGAGTGCTGGCGGTGCACTTTTGCTGAGGAGTGCTGGCGGTGCTCTTTTGATGTTGACTGGTGGTGTCGGTGGCCCAAGCAGGTTCTGTGGTGGTTTGGCTCCAAGCTGATGGTGCTGTGGCGTTGGTGGTGCTCCATACAGGACCAACGCTTGACATAGTGGTGGTGGTGGCGGAGGAGTGTCCCGCAGCACTCAGACTTGGGGTGGTGTAGTGGTGTCCGGCTTCGCTGGGAATGCAGGTGGCCGTGCAGTGGTATGCAGCAGAAGTCGGTAGGGAGGTGTAGCGAGTCAGTGGTGGAACTGTTGGAAATGACACCACTGACTGCTGCACATACCGATTCTGCTGCATAGCCTGCAAGTAAGCAGTGTTGCAGGCCTGTAGCACACTCAGCTGTTGCTCAGGACTAAGGTGTTCCGCCATGCCCTGTTCAATTTTACGGAAAAAATGGTGCGCTGGTCTGTTGAGGTTGGCCTCCAGACGGTCAAGGTGCTGGTCAACAGAGTGGAAGCAGTGTTCCATGTGGTTAAAACCACGTTCCATCAGGGAAAAACCGCTTTCCATTCTGGCGGCCAGTGCATGAACTCGGGCATGACAGGCCTGTCCAAGGCCCTCTGCCAATGGCGGGTAGTGCCCGCATAACCAGTGACAGAGACCTGGGACAGGGGAACACCTGATGGACCAGCTTCCTGGTCACCAGCTGTCTGTGTTGCTGACCTGCAAGACGCTTCCTGGCTGTCGGATGGCTGGGATCGGGTCCGAGGTCGATCGATGAAGAACCGCTCCCGGGACATTATCAAGAAGCATCAGCTGTGGAATAGAAAAGCACATAGTAATAAAAAAAAAAAAAATAAATAAAAAAAAAAACTTACGCTCTGCTGGCAAGGACCGGTCTCAGGAAAGCCAACTCGCAATGATAGCGGTACTTTCTTCTGCGCCTTGCCGCTGAACCACTGCGAACCTGTCCCTCAGCATGAACATCAGTGTTGAAGCGGTCCTTCATCGAGCGCCAACATGTGCGGATTTTGTTCACTGTTGGGAAAAAAAAAAACGTTAGACAATGCACTGAAGGCAACATAATTATCAGCACACACACCTGATAGAACTTTGCAAACAGACAATGCTGCAGCACAAATAAATTGTAGACACAATGCAGTCACTGTTGAACCTTGAGGACACCGTTATGTTTCCTGCTAGAATATATGTAGCAGCCAAAACAACAGTATCATCCGGAGCAAGAGTGAAAACAAGATCAAGACAGCAGAACAAAAAGCAATCACTTTTTTTCACAAGGCATTGGTGTGTTTGATGCAAGAATATATCTTGCCACAAACACATCAGGACCATAAATCAATGCAGCTTCAAGACAGCAGTTCAAAACAAAAAGCAATCACTGTTTTCCACAAGGCATTGGTGTGTTTGATGCAAGAATATATCTTTCCACAAACACACCAGCACCATCAGGACCATAAATCAATGCAGCTTCAAGACAGCAGTTCAATACAAAAAGCAATCACTGTTTTCCACAAGGCATTGGTGTGTTTGATGCAAGAATATATCTTGCCACAAACACATCAGCACCATCTGGACCAAAAATCAATGCAGTATCACAGAGCATCTTTATACTTACTGAACACCCTTTTTGAAGTTGGAGAGGCGCTGTCCCAGCCATCCATCATCGCTGCGGCCACCTCATTCCAGAGCTGCCGGTTCACCACTGTATCTTTGTACTGCTGGTCACTGCTGTCCCACAACGGGATACGCTCCTCAACAAGGCAGATCAGGTGCTCGTTGTCTATGTACACTTCTTCGTCATCCCCTTGTGGAACCTAGAAAAAAAAAACGGGCGGGGCTGAGTGTAGAGCCCCGCCCATTCCGCATAGCCAAATTCACTATAATATCCCACATCATCCTGTCAGCCAGAGCCACTGGACTACTACCCCTAATATCCCACATCATCCCATCAGCCAGAGCCACCGGACAACTACCACTAATATCCCACATTATCCCGTCAGCCAGAGCTACTGGACTACTACCCATAATATCCCACATTGTCTCATCAGCCAGGGCCACCGGACTACTACCACTAATATCCCACATCATCCCGTCAGCCAGAGCTACCGGACTACCCATAATATCCCACATCCCATCAGCCAGAGCCACTGGACTACTACTCCTAATATCCCACATCATTCCATCAGCCAGAGCCTCCGGACAACTACCACTAATATCCCACATCATCCCGTCAGCCTGGAGTCAGAACCAGAGCGCTGAGTGGAACGGTCCTAACTTCCATACTGGGGATCCCTTTAAGAGAGGCCTGGCGTCAGAACCAGATGTCACGGGGGCTTAGTTCAACTAAGGCTGAAATACCCGGGGCCCCTGTGGTGTCCCTTTTACTAGGGGAAACCCTGTCTGACCCTCAACCCAGGGTTTTTGCTGAAGGTGCAAATGCCTGAGCCTCCGACCTTTCCTTATCTCCTGCTCAGCCCTGCACTTAACCCTCCACCCAGTGAGGAGTCACACTACCAAAGTTCCCACACAAGTAATGAAAGACAGGGAGAACTTAAACTGCACTGCGCTGCACACACACAGGAATAAACAGTAATGTGAACAGGGCACAACTAAACACAAATATGGGAAGGAGAAAGGATAACGACGGATCATACGACACCAGATATGAATCTCTCTCTCTTGAACACCTCCACTCCAGACCGGAACCACTTGGTATGAAACACAAGCTATAATCGGCGACGCCCATATGCCAGTATGACTATTTAAAGACCGTGGGCGTGACTAACCTTCCAACCTGGTCTCCAGCAGGATTAACCCCCGAGAGCCTGAAGATCAAACCGGCGCCACTGAGGCTATAGTGGCTGGAGGTGGAACTACCTCTGCCTGCCGGATGCTGTGGTGTGAACAGCGTCCGACATGACAGTACCCCGTCTTCTACGAGGGACCCCAGGGCCCTCAAGACTCATAGGACCCGGCTTGTCCGGATGACGACGGTGAAAAGAACTGACCAGCCGATCCGCATGTATGTCTGAGGCTGGAACCCAAGACCTCCTCTGGACCATACCCCCGCCAGTGCACCAAATACTGAAGAGTACGGCGTACTACTCGAGAGTCCACCACCTTGGCGACCTCGAACTCTAACTCGCCATCCACCATGACTGGAGGTGGCATCGGCGTCGTGTCCACCAAGCCTACCACCTTTTTCAATAAAGCCCCGTGAAAAACGTTATGTATTCTGTACACCGCAGGAAGTTCCAACCGATAAGCCACTGGGTTAATGATGGCAGAAATCCTAAAAGGCCCAATAAACCTTGGACCCAGTTTTAAAGATGGGATTTTGAGTTTTATGTTCTTCGTAGCTAACCACACCCATTCACCCACACACAGGTCCGGACCTGGCACGCGTCTACTGTCAGCCACCCGTTTGTACCTGGCACTCATGCTCAACAAACGCTGTTTCACCCGCCTCCAGACTGATGACAATTGGGCTCCTAGCTGATCCTCCTCCGGGACACCCCGGAGTCACCCTGACGTAAGGTACAAAACTGAGGATGTTGACCGTACACACAAAAGAATGGAGACTCTCCTGATGACTCTTGGCGGTGATTATTTAATGCGAATTCGGCCAGAGGAAGGAAAGTAGACCACTCCTCCTGGTTGTCGGACACAAAGCATCGTAAATACTGTTCTAGATTTTGGTTCATGCGCTCAGTTTGTCCATTAGACTGTGGATGAAACGCCGATGAATGTGACAACTTGATCCCCAACCTAGAGCAAAAAGCTTTCCAAAACCTCGCCACAAATTGCGTACCCCTATCAGATACTATGTCAGACGGTACTCCGTGGAGTCTGACCACCTCCTTCACAAATACCTGAGCCAACATCTTAGCATTGGGCAAAGAGGACAACGCCACAAAATGCGCCATCTTTGAAAAACGGTCAACCACCACCAGGATGACCGTGTTCCCTGCCGAGGCTGGCAAGTCAGTGATAAAATCCATGGAGATTTCTGTCCATGGCCTATTGGGTACCCCCAGAGGCTGTAGCGTGCCAGCAGGACGGGTTCGGGGTGACTTAGCCCTAGCGCACGTGATGCAAGCTGCCACGTACGAGACCACGTCCTGCCGGATTTTGGGCCACCAGAAACGACGCGATACCAGCTCTAAGGTGCTCTTCACCCCTGGGTGACCAGCCAGTACCGAATCGTGGTGTTCCTTCAACACCTTAGGCCGAAGATGCAGGGGTACAAATGATTTGTTGGCGGGAAGTCCTGGTGGTACCTCCTCTTGGGCCTCGGCAATCTCCGCCTCTACCTCAGTCGTGAGAGCCGAGACCACTACCCCTTTCTGGAGGATGGGTACCGGCTCTTCCCGAGGTTCTCCCCCTGGAAAACACCTAGACAAAGCATCCGCCTTGGTGTTTTTAGCCCCGGGACGGTACGTCACAAGAAAATTGAAACGAGTAAAAAACAATGCCCAGCGAGCCTGCCTAGGAGACAGACGCTTGGCCGACTCCAGGTAGAGCAGATTCTTATGGTCGGTGATAACTGTGACCTGGTGAGCCGCCCCCTCCAAGAAGTGTCGCCATTCCTCAAAAGCCAGTTTGATGGCCAACAACTCCCTGTTGCCGATATCATAATTCCGTTCGGCCGGCGACAGCTTCTTGGAGAAGTAGGCGCATGGATGCATCTCGCTCAAGGACGAGCCTTGAGACAGTACTGCCCCCACTCCCACCTCCGACGCATCAACCTCTACCACAAAAGGTTTAGACACGTCTGGTTGCACCAGAATGGGGGCTGAAGCAAAACTATTCTTCAGACGCTCAAATGCACGTATAGCCACCTCAGGCCAGTTCGCCAGATCGGCACCCTTCTTTGTCATGTCCGTGAGCGGTTTGGCGACAGTCGAAAAGTGTTTTATAAATTTCCTATAATAATTCGCAAACCCAAGGAACCGCTGGAGTGCTTTCAGACTCTCCGGCCTCTCCCATTGCAACACCGCTTGCACCTTAGCGGTGTCCATTTTAAAACCGGCTGCGGACACAATATATCCCAAAAAGGGCAACTCCTGGACAAAAAATAAACATTTTTCCAGCTTAGCATAGAGCTGGTTCTCCCGGAGCAACTGTAAAACCTGCCTAACATGCTCCAAATGAGTGTCCCGATCGCTAGAATAAATGAGGATATCATCCAGGTATACAATCACAAATCTCCCCAGGACATGAGCAAATACATCATTAATAAAATGTTGGAAAACGGCAGGCGCGGTGGTCAACCCAAACGGCATAACCAGACTCTCAAAATGACCCTCAGGAGTGTTAAACGCCGTCTTCCACTCATCCCCCTGACGGACCCTTATGAGGTTATACGCCCCCCTGAGGTCCAGCTTGGAAAACCATTTTGCCCCCGCTACCTGGTTGAACAAATCCGGGATCAACGGCATTGGGTAGGGATCACGGATAGTAATCTGGTTTAACTCTCGGAAATCCAGACACGGGCGTAACCCCCCATCTTTCTTCTTAATGAAGAAAAACCCCGCGGCTACAGGCGAGGACGAAGGCCGGATGTGACCTTTGCTCAGACTCTCCGCGATGTAGTCTTTCAGAGCTTGTCTCTCAGGACCAGAAATATTAAACATCCTGGCCTTAGGTAATTTGGCCCCGGGTTTTAACCTAATAGCACAGTCATAGGCTCTATGTGGAGGCAGTTCTGAGCAACCCTTCTCAGAGAAAACATCCGCAAAATCCTGCAAAGCCTCCGGCAGGCTGGGCGTCACGGCGGACACACATGTGGCCAAGCAATTGTCTTGGCAGAAACCACTCCATTGTACTATGTCCTGAGTTTTCCAATCAATTACCGGGTTGTGCCTGGACAGCCATGGAAAACCCAGGACCATTTGAGCTGGGAGATTACGGAGGACCCTACATGTAACCGACTCAGAATGTAGGACCCCAATGTGGAGTTTCACCTCTGCCACAAACTCAGTAATCTCCCCTTGAGGGAGGGGAACAGCATTAATGGTCACCACCTGTATGGGGTGAGGAAGTTTTTCGATCTTAAACCCGGCGGTGTGTGCAAACTCCTCATCTATGAGATTGGTGGCGGAACCGCTATCCACAAACACTGATATAGGTAGCTCTCTGCCGGCGATAATAACCTTGGCAGGGAGCATACATTGAGATACCATCATGGAGGATATGCATACGCTCAGTTGGGTCTCCTCCATACCCTCTGAGCTTAACAGTTTTCCGCCGGTGTGACCCTCTTAGGTAGTACCGGGCAAACGTTAACATAATGACCTCCTTTACCACAGTAGAAACATGCTCCGGGCTTCCGGAATCCCGGAGCGCGAGGCTGAACCTGTGCCACGCCAGCAATCTGCATAGGTTCAGGGGACTCATCTACTTCAACCACACCTGCACCTCTGTTTTCCCCCAGAGGTAGCGTCTCCTGTGCCCCCTGACGAAAACGGCGATCAATACGTATCACCAAACTCATGGCAGACTCCAATGATGCCGGAGTCTCATACATCAGGAGGGCTTGTTTCACCCTCCCTGATACCCCATGAATAAACTGGCTCCGCAGTGCTGGGTCATTCCACTGTGTGTCTACAGCCCAGCGGCGAAATTCCGAACAATAGTCTTCTGCCAAGCGCTCCCCCTGGCGGAGGGCGCGGATTTTAGATTCCGCTAGAGCCAGTCGGTCAGGGTCATCGTAAATGAGCCCGAGGGCAGAAAAAACATTATCGACCGAATGAAATGTAGCAGAGTCAGCTGGTAAGGAAAATGCCCATGCTTGGGGGTCACCACTCAGTAATGACAACACCAGCCCTACTCGCTGGGCCTCATTACCTGAGGATATTGGCCGCATGCGGAAGTATAATTTGCAGGCCTCCCGAAATACGACAAATTTGCTGCGATCGCCTGAAAATCGTTCTGGCAGCGGAAACTTCGGCTCTGCACCGATACCTGCAGATGCCGTTTGCACCTTTGCTACTACCAGGCCCTGCTGCTGAACTGCCCCTTTCAACTCGGAGACCTGTATGGACAGCGCCGCCAACTGGCGGGTTATGGAATCTAATGGATCCATGGACTCCTGAAAAAATGTGGGCCGATTATAATGTCACGGGGGCTTAGTTCAACTAAGGCTGAAATACCCGGGGCCCCTGTGGTGTCCCTTTTACTAGGGGAAACCCTGTCTGACCCTCAACCCAGGGTTTTTGCTGAAGGTGCAAATGCCTGAGCCTCCGACCTTTCCTTATCTCCTGCTCAGCCCTGCACTTAACCCTCCACCCAGTGAGGAGTCACACCACCAAAGTTCCCACACAAATAATGACAGACAGGGAGAACTTAAACTGCACTGCGCCGCACACACACAGGAATAAACAGTAATGTGAACAGGGCACAACTAAACACAAATATGGGAAGGAGAAAGGATAACGACGGATCATACGACACCAGATATGAATCTCTCTCTCTTGAACACCTCCACTCCAGACCGGAACCACTTGGTATGAAACACAAGCTATAATCGGCGACGCCCATATGCCAGTATGACTATTTAAAGACCGTGGGCGTGACTAACCTTCCAACCTGGTCTCCAGCAGGATTAACCCCCGAGAGCCTGAAGATCAAACCGGCGCCACTGAGGCTATAGTGGCTGGAGGTGGAACTACCTCTGCCTGCCGGATGCTGTGGTGTGAACAGCGTCCGACATGACACCAGAGCGCCGAGTGGATTTGCCCTGACGTCCGTACCAATGATCCCTTTAATAGAAGCCTGGGGTGAGAATCAGAGCGCTGAGTGGATTTACCCTATCTTCCATACCGGAGATCCCTTTAAAAGAGGCCTGGGTTCAGTAGCAAAGCGCAGAGTGGATTTTCCCTCACTTCCGTACCGATGATCCCTTTATGAGGGGACTTTGGTCAGAACCAGAGCGCTAAGTGGATTTGCCCTAACTTCCATACCGGGGATCCCTTTAAGAGAGCCTGCGATCAGAACCAGAGCGCTGAGTGTATTTGCCCTGACTTGCATACCAATGATCACTTTAATAGAACCCTGAGGTCAGAATCAGAGCGCCAAGGGATTTGCCCTAACTTCCATACAGGAGATCCCTTTAAGGGAGCCTGGGGACAGTACCAGAGCATCTGAAGGCAATTGCCCTGACTTCCATACCAGGGATCCCTTTAAGAGAGGCCTGGGGTCAGAATTAAAGCGCTGGATGGATTTGCCCTGACTTCCATACCGGAGATCCCTTTAAGAAGGGCCTGGGGTCAGTACCAAAACGCTGAGTGGATTTGCCCTAAATTCCATACCAATGATCCCTTTAAGAGACCCTGGGGTCAGAACCACAGGGCTAAGTGGAACGGTCCTAACTTCCATACCAGGGATCCCTTTAAGAGAGGCCTGGCGTCAAAACCAAAGCGCTGGATGGATTTGCTCTGACTTCCATACCAATGATCCCTTTAAGAGGGAAGATGTGCCTACGGGATGGAGAATGTGTGATGGGTATATAGGCACAGGAGGGGGGATTCATTTCTGTCATGTGCTCTCTGCTCCTTTCAGGGGGGCAGACAATGGCTGGGAGCTTATGTTCCCTGGGATGCTAGATTTCTCCCACCATGTCAGTGTCTGCTGAGATGTTGTCAAGAGGGAAAACTGTTGGTCATAGCAACCAATCACAGCTCAGCTTCTTTTGAACAGCTCTGGTGAAATGAAAGATGCTTCGTGATTGGTTGGTGATTCACAGACACACACACATTCATTTTTATTCATTTTTACAAATAGAGATTTTTACAGTAGTCATGAACTGAAGATATACAATAAGTAAAGTGACTTGATGCTCTGCCTAAATAAAAGAACAACCTTAATCATATAATGAGCATTACCCATTTAAAATAAAGTGTCATTGTGCTGCTAGCTGTATTTTGGTCGTGATTATTTGTATTACACTGCTGCTGATTGTATGAGAGCAGTGTATTGACCCGTAAAGAAAGTGCATGTTCAGTTCAAGGCTATGTGCCCACGTTGCGTTTTTTATGCATTTCCACCGCGTTTTTGCTGTAGCGGTAACGCTTAAAAAACGCTAATAAAACGCATCCCCATGGAATCCTATGGGATTCCGCAGTTGCTGTGCCCATGCTGCGGATTTTACAGCTGTGGAATCGTATAGCAGTAAAATCCACAGCATGTCCATTATTTCTGCGGAATCGTGGCGGCTATGCTCACCATGTGTAAAGTGAGTGCTTCATGTGCAGATGGTACCCAGGGTCTGGAGGAGAGGAGACTCTCCTCAATGCCCTGGGTACCATATTCCTGTAAAAAATAGAAGTAAAATAAAAAATAGGGATATACTCACCCGGAGTCCCCCCGCCTCTCAGCCACGCTGCCGTCATCTTCCTTTCCCAGGGATTCATTGCGCGAATGACCTCTGATGACGTAGCGTTCTCGCGTGATGCTACGTCATCAGAGGTTATTGTCGCAAGGCATCCTTGGGAACAGAAGATGCTGGCAGCATGGCTGAGAGGCTGAAAGATTCCGGGGGCCGACGGAGGGTAAGTATATCCCTATTTTATATTATTTTTAACATTTTATCTTTCACTATTGATGCTGCATAGGCAGCATCAATAATAAAACGTTGGCCACACTTGTCAAGCACTATGCTTGCCAAGTGTGACCAACCTGTCAATCACTTTTCTAAGCAATGCTTCAAATCGCTTGGAAATGCGCAAGCATTCTGCAAGCTAAAAACCCTTGCAAAACGCTTGTGTTGTTAGGGAAAGTGCATGCAAATTCCGCATGTGGTTTACCCGCGGCGGGGAGTTGCGGAAATGCTGCGGACATTTCTGTAGCATTTCTGCAACATGGGCACATAGCCTAAAAGTGTTTTAGTGCTAATGGTAACATTCCTGTACCGTACATTATATAATGTCACAAGAAAGTTCTTTACCTGCTAATAAACATAGTCACTATTAGTCAGCTGAAGAAGCTGGGCGAAACGCGCTTTGGGACAGAAGAACGCAACAAGATATCCATGCCACGCTGCAGTGACTACGTTTATTAGCAGGTAAAGAACTTTCTTGTGACATTAATTATTGTGCACAAATTTCACTATTAGTACTATGACACTTTTGACTGAACATGCACTTTCTTTATACAGTGGGTAAGGAAAGTATCCAGACCCATTTAAATTTTTCATTGCAGCCATTTGGTAAATTCAAAAGAGTTCATTTTTTTCTCATTTTTTTTCTCATTAATGAACACTCACATCTTGACTGAAAAAAAACTGAAATGTAGAAATTGTTGCAAATATATTAAAAAAGAAAAACTGAAATATCACATGGTCATAAGTATTCATACCCATTGCTCAGACACTCATATTTAAGTCACATGCTGTCCATTTCCTAGTGAGCTGGCCAAGGAGCTCAGAGACAGAATTGTGGCAAGGCACAGATCTGGACAAGGTTACAAAATAATTTCTGCAGTACTCAAGGTTCCTAAGAGCACAGTGGCCTCAATTTTCCTTAAATGGAAGAAGTTTGGGACAACCAGAAGTCTTCCTAGACCTGGCTGTCCAGTCAAACTGAGCAATCGTGGGAGAAGAGCCTTAGTGAGAGAGGTAAAGAAGAACCCCAAGATCACTATGGCTGAGCTCCACAGATGCAGTAGGGAGATGGGAGAAAGTTCCACAAAGTCAGCTATCACTGCAGCCCTGCACCAGTCAGGCCTTTATGGCAGAGTGGCCTGACGGAAGCCTCTCCTCAGGGCAAGACATATGAAAGCCCACATAGAGTTTGCTAAAAAACACATGAAGGACTCCCAGACTATGAGAAATTCAGATTCTCTGGTTTGATGAGGCGAAGATAGAACTTTTTGGTGATAATTCTAAGCGGTATTTGTGGAGAAAACAGGCACTGCTGATCATTTGCCGAATACAATCCCAACAGTGAAACATGGTGGTGGCAGCATCATCCTATGGGGTGTTTTTCAGCTGCAGGGTCAAGACAACTGGTTGCAATTGAAGGAAACATGAATGCGGCCAAGTACAGAGATATCCTGGATGAAAACCTCTTCCAGAGTGCTCTGGACCTCAGACTTGGACTAAAGTTCACCTTCCAACAAGACAACGACCCTAAGCCCACAGCTAAAATAACAAAGGAGTGGCTTCAGAACCACTCTGTGACCATTCTTGACTGGCTAAGCCAGAGCCCTGATATAAACCTAATTGATCATCTCTGGAGAGACCTGAAAATGGCTGTCCTCCAACGTTCACCATCCAACCTAACGGAACTGGAGAGAATCTGCAAGGAAGAATGGCAGAGGATCCCCAAATTCAGGTGTGAAAAACTTGTTGCATCATTCCCAAGAAGACTCATGGCTGTACTAGCTCAAAAGCTCAATACTGAGCAAAAGGTCTGAATACTTATGACCATGTGATATTTCAGCTTTTCTTTTTTAATATATTTGCAAAAATTTCTGCATTCCTGTTTTTTTCAGTCAAGATGGGGTGCAGAGTGTACATTAATGAGAAAAAAAATGAACTTTTTTGAATTTACCAAATGACTGCAAATGAAACAGAGTGAAAAATTTAAAGGGGTCTGAATACTTGCCGTACCCACTGTATGTATGTATGTATGTGTATATATATATATTATCCCACATTTCAGCAAAAATACATTATTTTTTTCAGTGCTGTTATCACTACTAATAATATTAATAAAATAACTGCATGTCCATTCTTCTCGCTATTGAACTACATAGAATCCATGTCACAAAAGGCCGTCTGTTCCTACATGTAAACAGTGGGTTATTGAGCATAGCTAGTGCCTGTCAGTACTAGCATTACTAGGCTGAGTCCTTCAACCAAAGTGTTTTTCCTTCATTCATTTGTTTTAGCTGATTTAACTAATTTGGTATAGTCTTGTTCAGCATGTTTTTAACCTAAAATACGGTAAGCATAAGCATAACCATCCATAACCATAATCATCCATGGTTATGATATATTCAATTACGGTATTGCATCTAAATATTTATTTTACTCATTTATATAGTGAAATTAATTCCACAGCGCTTTACAGACATTATTGGCACTGTCCCAAATAGGGCTCACAATCTTAATTCCCTATCAGTATGTCTTTGGAATGTGGGAGGAAACCGGAGTACCCGGAGGAAACCCACTCAAACATGGGGATAACATACAAACTCCTTGCAGATGTTGTCCTTGGTGGGATTTGAGCCCAGGACCCCAGCGCTGCAGTGCTAACCACTGAGCCTCCATGCCGGCCAAACATTCTAAAGAATTAAAGCAATTTTTATCTTATGTCTTATATTTTAGACTTTATGGGCAGAGCTTTTTTAAGTGCCTTCCATGCTCCCAAAAATTGTCATTTGGGGATATTCCACTTATGTCTATCCAATCACAAATGTCAAAATGGATCTCTATAGTTTAAGTGGATCCCAACAGCTACAGTATTTTTTCATTCCTGACCCAGCAATCTTAATTCCTTCACCCCAAAGCCTGTTTTCGCCTTCCCAACCAAGCCAAATTTTGTAATTCTGACCAGTGTCACTTTATGTGGGAATAACTCTGAAATGCTTCAACAGATCCCGCTGATTCTAATATGGTTTTCTTGAGACGTATTGTACTTCATGTTAATGGTAAAATTTGGTCGATATGACTAGCATTTATTTGTGAAAATGTTAAAATTTCTTAAATTTTAAAACTTTTAGTTATTTCACACAAAATAGTTAATAAATAACATTTCCCACATGTTTACTTTACCTCAGCACAATTTTTCAAACTTAATTTTTTTTTTGTTCGGAAGCTAGAATGGCGTTAACCAGTGATTTCTATTTTTTAGGGACCACATCACATTTGAAGTGAGTTTGAGGGGCCTATATGACAGAAAATACCCAAAAGTGACACCATCCCAAAAACTGCACCCCTCAAGGTGTTCAAAGCCAAATTCAAGAAGTTTATGAAACCTTCAGGTGCTTCACAGGAATTAATGAAATGTGGAAGGAAAAAATGAACGTTTAACTTTTTTTTCACAAAAATGTTACTTTAGATCCAATTTTCTTTTAATTTAGCAAGGGTAATAGGAAAAAATGGACCTAAGCGCCACTTGACTTTTGGAATGCAAAATTTAGTGGACTCCATGTCATGTATAGAGAGCCCCTGATGTGACTAAAGATTGGAAAACACTCAGAGAACTTTGTAAGTTGTGTGGTAAGTACCTTGAACCCCCAGGTGCTTCCTAGCAGTTTATAACATTGAGCGGTGAAAATAGAAAGAAAATCATCTTTGTTCCTACAAAAATGTTCTTTTTGCCCCAATTTTTTTTATTTTCACAAGTTTAACAGGGGAAAATTGATCCGAAAATTTATGCAGTTTCTCCTAGCAAATCAATACCCCATATGTGGTCGAAAACTACTTATGAGGCACAGTACAAAGCTCAGAAGGGAAGAAGTGTCATATTGGAGTTCAGATTTTGCTGGACTGGTTTGAGGATGCCATGTCACATTGACTTTGCCATGTCGCATTGGCCGAGCCCCTAAGCTGACACAGCAGCAGAACCCTCCTGATAAGTGACCTCATTTTACAAACTACACCTCTCAATAAACTTATCTATGGATGCTGTGATCATATTGACACCACAGGTGTATCACAGAATTTTATACCATTGGGCAGTGAAGAAAAAATAATTACATTTTTACCACTAAAATGTTGTTTTAGCCCCAGATTTTACATTTTTTGCACTGGGAAACAGGTAAAAATGCCACCAAAATTTCCCACAATTTCTGCTGAATGGGAAAATACCCCATATGTGGTTGAATAGTATTGCTTAGCCATACGGCGAGACTCGGCAGGGAAGGAGCGCTGTTTTGCTCCTAGAATGCAGGTTTTGGCTAGTATAGTTTGTGAAAAAAAGCCTAGAACAAGAATCCTTAAAATGTAACTTTTAATAAGACCAAGTTAAAATCATGTTCAAATCAGAAAAGGACACGATAAAAAGGAATACGGTGTGTGCCTAAGACACCCTATAGGGCCACTATACTGAGCCCTGCCTGTCAGTGGAGGTTGGCACGCTAATTTTCTGCAGTAGGCACCCCCACTCCTCAGCGGCTCACCCTGGTGTCCCTAGAACTCCGTAAAATTAGTCCTAGTAAGCCCTAAGTAGTCCCTAAAGTGGGCCCTGCCTGACAGTGGAGGTTGGCATCTTAATTTTCTGCGGTAGGCGTCCCCCACTCCTCGACGGCTCATCCTAATATCCCTAATAGTCCCTCAAATAGAGACCCACAACAAATGCCCCAATACACCCCAATACCCAAAAAAAAAGAAAAATCAAAAATCAATAATTCAACAAATATCAAGTAAACCAAATAGGTAAATGCTTTCTTAATATGTGGTGCTCAATAGCATCATTACAGAAATACCCTTCCCTTATCAAAAGCTAAATTAGAGTATATAAAAACATAAGCTCAAAAAATCAAGTATTGCTTAGAGGGAGCCTTACTGCAACAGTATCTATGATAAAATTAAATTAAATTAAATCCACCTTTATTGAAGAAACTTAACTAAAAACAAGACAACCACACAGAAAAACCAACCAACCGTGCCACCTACTGTGGCCCTAATTTAGTGGCCCTGATAAACTGCCTAAGGCTGGTTTCACACTAGCGTTTATTAGCGCTGCGCTTTGTGCGCATCCATGCGCATGCATCCTGCGCCCCTATCTTTAACATGGGGGCACATGGTCTAGCGTATGCACGCGTTCCTATGCGTTTTCGTGTGCATGCGTTTTTTGTAGTGTGCGCCTAGGCGCACCTGACGCAACCTGTTGCATTTTTGGTTAGTCCGACCTGTCTCAAAAAACCGCTTGCACACGGAATGCGCAAAAAAAAAATCAGTCTATGGGAACGCAGGCGTGCGCATGGACATGTGCACGCCTGTGTTTAAAATCGCATGTGTTTTAAGAGTTAACATGGCTAGAAACTGGTTAAAATGCATGTGCATAAAAGAAGCAAACGCATACAAAGCGCATGATGCGTTTTTTGTATGCTATTCTATTGCGCACGAAGTGCAGCGCTTAAAAGCGCTATTGTGAAACTAGCCTCATAGCGGAGGTTGTCACCCTAAACACAATCAAGATTGGCGCCCCCCGCTCAATGATGGCTGAACCCTGATACTCCTAAGTGACCCTGGACTGGTGCAGCATGTAGTCACCCATTTAACCAGGAAAGGAATGTATACTGTAGGTATTGCCAATGTAGGTAGTTGGGTAGGCAACAATAGAAATAGTGCAAAAAGCGTGCTGTAAACACAAAACAATAAAGTGACATGTCCAAATAGATGAGTACCTGACTATTACTGTTCCCTGTGACTGAACGCCTTCCTAACAGCGGAGGTTGGCACACTACTGGTCAGCGGAATGGCGCCCCCGCTTCACGACGGCTATCCCTTGAAGTCCCTGATATGACTTGTGATAATTTAAACAAGGGTAGCAGAGCAATAAATTAACAAAAGGCATAATTTATACCCATGTTCCATTTGTGGCCCATATGGTAAAAAAACCCCATAGATCATATTGATAACAGTAAGATAAAAGGTACTCACGGTTGGTAGATGATAAGAACCTGGTGGCAGCAGGAGTTAGGCGATTTTTCCGGTGGTCTGATGCTGCAGGGTGATGATCTCGCTCTCATCCCAGCCTGGTGCGACTGGTGTGGCAGTTTTGGCGATGCACAGTGCTGCGGGGGGCTCCGGCGACATGGTGCAGCAGTTTTGGAGGTGCATGGTGCTGCGGGGCTCTCCAATGACATTATGTGAAAGCCCAAAGCCCCCACAGTTCTATTGTCTTGCCTTGATGCTGTGGCCTCTGGGAAAATGGCAGCCAGAGGCAGCACATGCGCAGATTGAGATCTCGGCAACGAGATCTCGGAGGCGAGATTTCAATCTGTGCATGCGCCGCCTACGGCAGCCATTTTCCCGGGGGCCGGATTGATTCACCAGGCGCAGATTGAGATCTCGACAACGAGATCTTGGGGCCGAGATCTCAATTTGCACATGCGCCGCTTTCGGTGGCCATGTTCCTGGAGGCCACAGCATCGAGGCAATAGAACTGTGGGGGGCTTCGGGCTTTCACATAATGTCGCAGGAGTCCCCCGCAGCACCGAGCACTGCCGAAACTGCCGTACCATGTCTCCGGAGCCCCCCCGAAGCACCGAGCACTGCTGAAATTGCCGCACCATCCGCACCAGGCTGGAATGGGAGTGAGATCATCCCCCTGCAGCGTCGGACCACTGGAATAAACGCCTGACTCCTGCTGCCACCACGCTAACTGTAAGTAAGAAAAAAGTGCATCTTATGGTCCGAAAAATACGGTATCTACTGAAGCAATGAGAATTTCCCTTGTTTTCCATATCTAGTTAGATGTTCTGTTGAGTTCATTTCTCAAAAGTAATAATAATAAATAATAATAAATTTTATTTTTATAGCGCCGACATATTCCGCAGCACTTTACATTTCAGAGGGGATTTGTACAGACAATAGACATTACAGCATAACAATAATCACATACAGTAGATTATAACAAATACCAAGAGGAGTGAGGGCCCTGCTCGCAAGCTTACAGTCTATGAGGAAAGAGGTAGACACGAAAGGTGGGTGGTAACAATTGCCCTGATTGTATGGACCAGCCATAATGTTAAGTGTGTAAGAGTACAGACACAGAGGGCTAATGGATGCATAAAGCATGTGGGAACATGATGCTGGGAACCTGGTTATGGTAAAACTTTTGGCTCTGCCACACAGGGATAGGTTAGGTTAATGTGTTGAGGCGATAGGCCAGTCTGAATAAATGCGTTTTCAGGACACGCTTAAAATTGTGGGGATTGGGGACTAATCGTATTGACCTGGGAAGTGCATTCCAAAGAATTGGTGCGGCACGTGTAAAGTCTTGGAGACGGGAGTGGGAGGTTCTGACTATTGAGGATACTAACCTCAGGTCATCAGCAGAACGGAGGGTGCGGGTAGGGTGGTATACTGAAACAAGGGAGGAGATGTAGGGTGGTGCTGAGCATGATTTTCATACCTGTGTAATACTAAAAAAAAAAGTAAATTGTCAAAGTCTTTAGTACATGGAGATACATTTGAAGTAGTGGTCTGATACAGATAAAGCCTTTTATGAATACCTAAGTTTAAGCCATAATTATTTTTGCAATTAGCTTTATGATTAAATTCCCTACTCTACTCCCTATCCTACTATTTCCTACAGTATGTTTTTGTTTTTTTTTACTTTACTTCCCGTGAAGTTTTGTTTGCGGGAAGTATCAAACAGGATGCCACAGGAGACTGGGGCTGCAATCGCTGCTCGGCAGCGTCTATCACCTCCCTTAAAATAGGACATCATCAGGTGGCTGTGATGAGCTCATTTAACAAAGCTACTGTCACTGCCGTACCCCAGTAACATCTTAGTTCAGTAGAGGTGATTGATAAATGACCACATCTTCAGTCGCTGTCATCAGTCACTACACCACATTCTCTTTCCTTGAAATGAATCTTTATTAGGGGTCGTCGATAGAAGCATTGCGTGACACCACCATTGCCCCAAAGCCTTTATCACCGCACTCCAATGAATCATCATCAGAGGGTGTCACTCACACTGCTTATGTCACCAACCCCTGCTGCTTATTAATCTCGGAGAAAAGAGACTGAGGTATTATAAGTAGTGACTGTGGCAGCAGCTTCTGAAGATGGGGTCACTTCTCTGGACCAGGATGTCATCAGGGCTTGGCTGTGACAGTATCTTTGGTAAGTGACCGCACTGGCACCTCATAATGTTGTCCTGTTTCAGGAGTGGTGATAGACTTCCATCAAACAAAATGTCACAGGAAATGAAGTTAAAAAAAAAAAAACATGTAGGAAATAGCAGGTTAAGGAGAAGTTTAAGGAATGTAATAATAAAGCTTCCGTAATTACAAAAGTGGAAGGGCTTTATAGGTATAAGGACACCCCTATAAGCATAGGTGTTGCCAAGCGTTTGTCTGCTTGCTACCTGTTTCCAATGCCAACTAGAAAAATTGTGACTATAGCTTTGGTCAAATGGAAGACTAAGTTTGCGATAAACGTTCAACTTCAAGTGATGCTTGATGTAAAACCTGAAAGTCTTCTGCATCTTGTTAAATATCTACCAATGATAATGATGTTATACTAGAGCAACGTCTAAGGCTAAGAAATGTTTTCATTGAAAGGTCATAGGGGGGCTGACTGATGGCACACCTGCAAGAATGAAGGGGCCACTGTGTTCGATAGTGTTGTTGCCTCTTTGGCTTTAACCAAATATAGATCCCCTTTCATACATATCTCTGTCAATTATTGTAGTTCTTAAATGGAGGGGAGATGTAAATGGACTGCAATGTCAGACACAATTCTTGGATAAAGATAGGACTTTCTCTTCTAAAAGCCAAAGAAGCCACGGCATTTCACAGAGTACAGCACAATGCCCCCTTCATTCATGTTTTCACTATGGATTTCAGGGGTTGGATGCGGATCAATCACGTTTGGTACAGACCCCTTTAAAAAGTAAATCCAGGGTTCCATGGTATTGAAACTCCTTTGCTTTGGTATATGCTAAGTGTTATCCACTGATGGTTGATCTTACATTGTAATTATTCTGTTCTTGGTAGAATCGTTATTCTCTAAAGTAAGTTCACACTCGGCGTTTTTCTGCGTTCTTTTTCCTGCAGCAAAACTTCATAAGAAAAATAGAATTGGATCCAGCTCACTCACAGGGCTTAAGATTAAATATACTAATGTGCATTAGTATATTTACTGTAATCTTTGCTTGTATTTCACTTTGTAACCAGTGTTCAAGAGCCGTGTTGCTCAAAACGCGTATGGTCTCATTGCACACCACCCCGTCATAGCTGTGCCATCTGAGATGTCTGTTTGTAATCTTGAATTTTTAAAGGATTATCCAACAAAAGTTTGCTAATTTTTAAATAAGCTCTGAGTGAGTTGGATCCACTTCTATTTTTCCTATTGCCTTGGACGCTGTTCAACAGTGAGGAAGCCGTGCTCCTTTCGTGCCTGGAATTACATCTCAGGGGTGAGCTGGAATTTTCTCATTTTTTAGCAAAACTTTATCTCTTGGCAGGAAAGAAGCTGCAGAAAGAAAGCATGCTGTAGAGAAACGGGGTCAGTGGGTGCTCCCGTCCGCTGGCCCGGCTGCCTTTAGAATTACTGCATGGACCAGGGCTCATACCACTGAACGCCCGCTCTATCTCCCCGTGGGCAACATACTACACAGACAACGCAGGGTTAGGGTAAAACAGTGTGGCAATACTTTATTGAACCATAACACCCAATAGCAAACAGAACAATTCCAGCAATTTCCCCAAGATGGTGCACATTACAAGGTCTCTCCCCTCTGCTGACTCACCGAGATGCTAGTGCATGTTATGTTAGGAGCTCCCAGGGTCACTATTCCACCTGTGATAACACACAGAGAGGAGGTCACGACAAGCGTAGGGAGATAACCGAGAGCAGTCCTGTGTTCTTTCAGCCGGGTCTGACATACCCTCAGCTGGGATCCTGAACAATTTCTTGTCCGTTAAGTGTTTAGCAGAATTTCCGGCTAGTAGTTCTATGTGATGAGATGAGACCCCGTCTCTCTGTTTCAGGGTCTTTTATACCCAAGGCAGGTAAGCTATTGTTAGAATTACCCAGTGTTCTTCAGTACACCCTCACCCTTTCCCGATCTACAAGCAAGTCAGCAAACTGATTCCAGAATATAAACAAACATCAGATAAGCACACACTATGTTACATGGTATATCATTGTGCAAGTCAGCCTTCTAGACCCACGAGAATCCACACTTAAATCCACAAGCCAAATATACAGACAAAAAGTCAATTCCTCCAGGCCTGGTAAAACATAGCCGTCTGGGCAATTAAGATATACTCTGGTTTCTTCACATTGCTCTCCCATCTTAATTAACCAGACGTGATAGGCTTCCTGTCATCCTTCTCTACTTGTCGGGACAGTCCGTTAGCAGGTCTTTAAACAGAGACACGTATGTAAGAGGTCTCACCTTTATGAGAACAAAACTTTGTATCATCCAGTTTCCTCAAAGCATATTCCATGTCGTCCTTGAGAACAAACTCCACAATCCCTGTGCCATCCTTGTGCACATCAGCATAGCAGACATCTCCAGCTTTTCTCATATAATCTTTTAGATCCTGCCAACTTCCCGAGAGGGGAAGCTCTGAGACGAGGACTCTGTATTCAGCTCGAGGAGAAAGTAACCCGTTCCTCCAGCAGAGTCCTCCATAACCTCCCCCTGGTCTCCTGCATGACCTGGCAAACTCCAAACGTAAACAACAACAAAACTTGTATCCATTGCTTCCACTGACAGCATTTTCTGCCTCCTGTGGATCCTGGAAGGTGATGAAGGCGAATGATGGGGCCCTGCCTCCCCCATGGTTCTTCAGCTTGATGGAACGGATCCTCCCATACTGATGGAACAACTCCTCCAGCTCTTTCTCTTGTACATTGGGCGGTAAATTGCCCACAAAAATACGCACATTTCACAAGCGCTGACCCCCAGTCCTGGAGAAGGCCCCTTGGCAGTCTGGTAAATGGAGTTCTGGTGGTACAATATCTGGGCTGGTTAGGGTGATGAAGACCCAGTGTTCCGAGGTCCCTGGGCCTCGATATCACTGACCTTGACTGGCTGACAGTGGCTATGGAGGTTAGCTGGTGTAGAGTGGTCAACCTGCCATATAGTGTGAACAGGTTATATCACTTCATCCTTTGCTGGTGTTTCCCGGGGGTAGTGACCCTCAGACCCTGGTGGCTTGTCTTCTCAGACATTGACTGGATTTTCCGGCAGAGGAGCTCCAGTCATGGGGCCCTGGCTTTGGAAGCAATCTTTGGCAATGTGTCCAAGGTGCCCACATGTATAGCAGCGCCGTGGGTTGGGCAACTCACGGGTGCTGCTAGTAACCCTTTGGCCTGATGGTCGGTCAAATCCTTGGTTGAAGGGTCTTCTTGGATCGTGGGCATTTCGTTTCTCCAGCGGGGTCAGTTGGCTGTAAACTCGTCAGCCCATCGGACTGCTTGCTCTGGAGTGTCGGGCTTCCGGTCGGCTACCCACTCTCGAATTTCTGGGCCATCTTCTCCATGAGTTGCTCAAACAAGATCACATCCCAAAGGGCAGCAGCAGAGTGGGCAGCCCTACCGTCAAGCCAGCGGTTGCAGTGTCTCCGGAGTTGACTGCCAAATTCTACATAGGAGACCCCCTGGCGAGACGATGTCCGGAACTTCATGCGATATCTCTCGGGTGTAATAATAAAAAGTGCCAGCAGGGTGTCCTTAATAGTTTCATAATCCTGGCAGTATTGAGACCCAAGTGACCGGGCAGCATCCCGTGCCCGACCAGTCAAACTAGTCCACAGGTATTTAGCCCAATCAGCTATGGGCACCTGGTGCATCAGCATTAGAGTCTCAAAATCTTGCAGATGTTCATCGACTTCGGTGTTTGACTCATTAAACACTGGTACGTCTCTGTAGCGGAGCTGCATTCTTTGTTGGGGAAGTACCATGGGGGTAGGGTTCGATGCTGGCTGTAGGGGTACTGGAACTCCCAAGACTGATTCCATAACACAAGCTCTTTCTCCGATTGAGGCTCCAGGTCCCAATGCAACCAACAACTCCTGGATTCGGGCTGCAGGTGACTGGGTAGATTCCAGACCGGCACAGGGTCCTGGTTCTGGCAATTCCTCTGAGTCCATCTCAGCAGAGTTTTCATCCTCCACAATGTTCTGGGTATCCCAACGAACTAATTCCTTGATCAAATCCGAACGAGTGTCCGTGGTGCGGTATTCAATACGTCGTAGCTGGCACAGCTCCTGTAGTTGTCGTTTTTTGTTACAGCTATACATCCACTCCAGTCCTCTTCCCAAGGCCGAGTTGGTGGGGTTGGACATGGTGCAGTCTGAAACCTACTGTGTATGACTCATCAATAGTCTGCTGGGTCTGTCTGTATGCCTCCCTGGTTGTGAAGCCCTGGACGGTGTCTATGAACACCAGTCCCCTGCAGCTCCCCCGGTTCCGTCAGGCTGAGTAGTATCCCACCGCTGCCACCAAGTGTGGAGAAACGGGGTCAGTGGGTGCTCTCGTCCGCTGGCCCAGCTGCCTTTAGAATGACTGCATGGACCAGGGCTCATACCACTGAACGCCTGCTCTATCTCCCCGTGGGCAACAAGCTACACAGACAACGCAGGGTTAGGGTATAACAGTGTGGCAATACTTTATTGAACCACAACACCCAGTAGCAAACAGAACAATTCCAGCAATTTCCCCAAGATGGTGCACATTACAAGGTCTCTCCCCTCCGCTGACTCACCAAGATGCTAGTGGATGTTATGTTAGGAGCTCCCAGGGTCGCTATTCCACCTGTGATAACACACAGAGAGGAGGTCACGACAAGCGTAGGGAGATAACCGAGAGCAGTCCTGTGTTCTTTCAGCCGGGTCTGACTTACCCTCAGCTGGGATCCTGAACAGTTTCTTGTCCGTTAAGTGTTTAGCAGAATGTCCGGCTAGTAGTTCTATGTGATGAGATGAGACCCCGTCTCTCTGTCTCAAGGTCTTTTATACCCAAGGCAGGTAAGCTATTGATAGAATTACCCAATGTCCTTCAGTAAACCCTCACCCTTTCCCTATCTACAAGCAAGTCAGAAAACTGATTCCAGAATATAAACAAACATCAGATAAGCACACACTATGTTACATGGTATATCATTGTGCAAGTCAGCCTTCTAGACCCACCAGAATCCACACTTAAATCCGCAAGCCAAATATACAGACAAAAAGTCAATTTCTCCAGGCCTGGTAAAACATAGCCGTCTGGGCAATTAAGATATACTCTGGTTTCTTCACACATGCTTTCCTTGGTTTTTCTTGCGTTTTTGTGCAGTTTTTTGCACAGTTTTTCTGCGGTTTTGGTATGCAAGGTTTTTCTCTTGTGCATGCTGATAACGTTTAGTGTTGAGAAAAAAAGTCCTATTCCATAGAATCAGGTATTGGAACAAAAAACACAGCAAAACCTGATACCTGCGTTTTTGGTGTGTTTTTTCAGTGTTTTTTCATTACCCATTCATTTCAGTGAGTGAAATACCCTGAAAAATGGTGAATGAAGTGACATGCACCATTGTGCAAAAAAAATCCAAAGCGCAAAATCCTGATGACAAAAAAAACAATGTGTGTGCATGAGATTTCTGAAATCACATAGACTTTGCTGGTACTATAAAACACAGCTGAAAATTTTCATAAAAAGGATACAAAAACACCTAGTGTGAACATAGCCTAACAGCTCTGATGTTCTGATATGCCTTTATGGTGGACTTGTGCTCTTAGATGGGGTCCAATTTGAACAAAAATTAGCTAAATGTTTGGAGAAGAGCACAGCAGTGTGGACCATATATATGCTGGTTAGATGTCAATAGTATGCATGTCTATATTTACACTGTTTATAATGTTGGGGTTGTCCACAAAGGGGTTGGGGCCTTTTTAAGTTACATGCTTGCATTTGTGGCAAAAAGTTATTTAAATTGGGTTTCATTGAACATTTTGCATAGTTTGCCATCCATAGCCTCTGTGCTGCATTATCTATTATCAGATAATTGATCAGTTAGCTTCTTACCACGGTCTTCTGGAGAGTTTGTAACTTTTTTGCCTGGGTTTTCTCCGGGTACTCCGGTTTCCTCCCACATTCCAAAGACATAGTGATAGGGAATGTAGATTGTGAGCCCCACCGGGGACTGTGATGATATTGTGTGCAAACTGTAATGCGCTGCGGAATATGTTAGCGCTATATAAAAATAATAATTATTATTATTTTTGTTATCTGCCTTTTTCTGAGCTCCTTTCAGCTGATTTATGACCATAGACCACATCAAAGTTGAATTTGCAGGGAAGCAAAAACCTGTAAAAGCCAAATGTACAACATTTTTAATGAAATTCAATAACCCTAAATGCATGTGTTTTAAAGGGACTGGATGGTCTTCTGCTAAACATCTGCAGTTATTCTGTGACTGCAGACTTCTGGGTACTTACAGCGCTTGCACCGCATGCTGTCGAGATTCTCCGATGCTGCTGGCGAGGGCAAGTTATCATGTGACTGCAACTATGCGATTTACAGACTCCCGACCACATTCCAACTATTGAACGAGGCCGAGCACTTCTAGTCGGCATGTGACCACATGTTAATAAATCGCATTCTTGAAGTCAAATGACCAGCTACTCTCGTCAGAGACACCGAAGAATCCTGAGGGTATGTTTCCACGGTCAGGATTGGCCTAGTATTTGCTCAGGATTTGACGCAGGTGAAATCTGCACCAAATCTGCATCAGAGGTCACTGGCAGGTCACCTGCGTTTTTCATGCGTTTTTTACATACGTTTTTGATGCATTTTTTTAATGCGGATTTGTATGTGTTTTTTTGTAAGCTGAATAGAGATATATTATTTAACATAAAAAAAGAATTGTGATGTCATTTCCTTGTCCAACCTCTTCTTTTACATACTCCATTGAAGAATGTTTACACACTCAGATAAATAGATATGGGATAGATAGATAGATAGATAGATAGATAGATAGATAGATAGATAGATAGGAGTCCAAAAGAATCAGAGCACACCATTCACAATGAAAAATTGAGCTATTTAATCAGCCCAAAGTGGCGACGTTTCGGTCCTAACCATACGGACATTTCTCAAGCTTGAGAGGCTTGTGAAAGGTCCGTATTGTTAGGACCAAAACGTCGCCACTTTGGGCTGATTAAATAGCTCAATTTTTCATCGTGAATGGTGTGCTCTGATTCTTTTGGACTCCTATTACTAAGGTTTGGTATTTGCCTTGGGGGCCTTGCACCCGCTTTTCTCTTTTTCTTTTTTGTGCTGCTTTATTTTTCTTACTTTTTAGATAGACAGATAGATATGGGATAGATAGACAGAGAGATAATAGATAGATGATAGATAGATATGGGATAGATAGACGGCACTCGGAAACCAGAGCGTTCAGCTGCATAGAAATACTTGCAGCTGCAGACTCTGGTTCAAGTGTCGGCGGCAGTGCCAGGTATTGACATGCGAGACTTGTGCGAGTTTCTCGCATGTCTGACCCCGGCCTAATATGCAATGTCCTTTTTTTTTTTTTTTAAATAAATAATTTTTTTTTTAAAAATGGCGTGGGCTCCCGCACTATTTTCTGCACCAGAGAGGGAAAGCCAGCCACTGGTGGCCGATGTTTATAGTCGGGGTTGGGGTTAATACCCATGGATCTTCTCAGGATATGAATATCAGCCCACAGCTGTCTGTATAGCCTTTACTGGCTATTAAAATGGAGGGACCCCCCAAAAAAAATGATGTGGGGTCCCCCTATAATTAATAGACAGGCTATGCAGACAGATGCGGGCTGATATTCATAGCTTAGGAAGGGGCCATGGATATCGGCTCCCCCTGGCTACAAACACCAGCAAACAGCCTCCCCAGAAATGGTGCATCTGCAGAAATGGTGCATCTGTAAGATGTGCCAATTATGGCACTTAGCCTCTCTCTTTCCACTGCTGTGTAGCAGTGGCATATGGGGTAATAAGAGGTTAATGTCACCTTTGATTGTAAGGTGACATCAAGCCCGGTTAGTAATGGAGAGGCGTCAATAAGGCGCCTGTTAGGAATGGGCACCGAGGAGGATAGCAGGCCCAGGCTAAGCCACAGAAAACCAGAGAGGTTGGTAACTAAGTGGATGCAGACCCCTGATCCTGTACACACAACTAGCAGTAGCCGTGGAGCGTACCTACGATGATCCTAGACGCCTCGGCACAGCCAGAGAGCTAACTAAGCCTAAAGCAAGAAAGGGGAAATCTAAACTGCCCCGGAGCAGACCCCAATGGAATAGATAGCCCCCAAACATATATTGTTGGTGAGACAAGATGAAAACACAAATGCAGGCAGAAAAATAGACTGAGCAAACGATGGGGCCCACTCTGACTAGACAGGACAGGAAAGGAAAGACACTGTCTGCAGTCACGCAAAAAACCCTGCAAAAGTCCAACACGTCTGATGCAAAAAACACTGAAGTCACACGACTTCGCCCCCCACTATATCAGCGCTCTGGTATATTCTGAAAGCAAAGCAAAAAGAGACCAATATAAAAGGGGACAAAACAAACTGGCACATGCAGTAACATATGAGCGGTGATTCAGCATAGCCCCAGCCGGAGCTAGCTGACCCACACAAAGCAGAGATAAACAAAACCAGATCCAATGCAAACAGAATAGCAAATGAACCACTTAGCTGAACTTGCAGGGAAAGAGCAGGAGACATCAGACCCCAGGAAACGCAGGAAAAAAATCACCAGCAGGGATAGAGGGAGTCAGCTGTCTTAAATCCCAATCAGAAACCCCAGATCTCCAATAGTCTTCCTCTTTATCAGGTGGCAAGCCTCTGTCAATCAGATCAGCTCCACTACCTCCAGTAACCACCAAAGGGAGCCCAGAAAGAGAACTCTCAATCTGACCAGCTCCACTATCTTCAGTAATCACGAGAGGGAAGCCAGAGAGAGAATTCACAACAGACGCCTATCCATTACTAATCCTACAATACTGTATGGAAAAGGTTAAAAAAAGACACAGCCAGAAAAAAGTATTTTAATGAAATAAAACACCACACAGTTTTGCCATTTTATTATACGCCTAATTCCCCGAAGCCTTCGATCTTCTGAAAAAAAAAAAAAAAAAAATAAGCAAGCACAAACACTTCCTGTTCAACGTAATCCTTAATAACGAGTGTCCCACAACGAGTCCAGCTCTGCTACATCTGGATGCATGACATCCAGAGATAGCAGAGCTTGTACATGACCACCAGAGATCTCCAGCGGTCACCTACACTGTAGTTCTCACGGTCAGCTGACCGTGAGAACTAGCTTAATGACTGGAGATAATCCCCTGTCACGTGCATGGCAGTTCTCATGGTAACACGGCAGTTCTCGCGATAACATGGCAGTTCTCGTGGTAGCTAAGTTATCGCAAGAACTGCAGTGGACGGGGACTTCCGGCAGTGGGAGGAGGTAAGACCTTATTTAAATTAGTACACATGCGTAGTAAGCTGCGGTTACACAGTTATTACGCATGTGACTAATCATTAGATGCAATTTTACCGCATCTAATGATAGTCTATGGTAAATTTACGGTGCGGCGACGGAGCGTCGCCGCATTGTAAACAGACATGCTGCATTCTGGAAAGACGTGCCACATGTTCGTTTATGCGGGTCTGCCGCCTGCGTCTTTTAACGCATAGTGGAGAAGGGATTTTATGAAATCCCCTCCACTATGCTGTAACATCTGGACGCCGCGTGTTTGATGCTGCGTCTGTACTCAGCGTCAAACATGCAGCGTTTCCTGACCATGGAAACATACCCTGACAGTGAGTGGTTCACTTACTTGAAGGAATCTGAAAACCGCTGTCTCTTAAAGTGACTGCAGTCTTTAATCAGACGACCGGACAACCCCTTTAAGTAAAAAAAAAAAGAAAATGTCCCCAAAAATGAACAACCCCATTAATATAACAGCAAAATACTTGACTAAATTTTGGCTACTTGGCATTGCCTGTAATTGTACATATATCAAGTCCAAGACAAACGTGTTTTGTTAATAGCTACTTGAGCAATACCAGGGCTGTGAATATTCTAGTGACTTTCCTAGAGGCATGTGCAATTGTAGTATTTTAGTCCCACTCTCACTTTGGTATCTTTTGTAATCAGAAAATGTACCAAACGTCGGATCACATCTCCTACAGAGCACTTTGTGGCTGTTTCCTTTTTTGAAGAAAAACACTGAAGGTTAAAATTGCCTTAGAGGTTGGATGCAATTTACTTCCCAGCATGGAATAATTCTATTGCGCAAATACCTTCTGTTAAGTGGTACAAATGTGTGATGTCATATTTGAAAGGTATTTTTTTTAAGTATAATTATTTTCAGGTTTCTTAATCTCTTTGAAGAATATTCTGGAAAAATAGAAGAGTCTTTCTGCATAATCAGTCTAGTGACCATATCAGTAATCAGTGGCCCTGGCAGGATCCATGAAAGCTGCCATTAAGATGACGTAAATGAGCCCCTTCTTTTGATTAGCCGTGTCACATGTGCGTCATGCTGCTATGATGATGTCACATCAGGCAGTCAATCAAAAGAGGAGCCCGGATACTGTCCGATTGTTAGGAACGGCGGAGCGCACTAAATAAAAATGATAATAAAGTGCGTTCGCCGCTCGGGGTCCACCGTGCAGTAGGTGTTACAACCGCTGCTGAGTGATGGCAGGAGCAATATGGCGGTATAATGCGCACGGGTTCAACTTCACCCGTAGTGCGCAGAGCGGGCTCTGTTCACACACAGAGACGCCGCAACACAAAAACACAAAGAACCCTGAACCTGTTAGTGTCACAGAGTTCAGTTAAAACATACACACGGTATCTGGTCACAAGAGCAGGCCCTAAGACAGAGGAGCTGCGTCCTTCTAGACCTACCATGTGTGCGGCGGCGCTACTGCGAGCGCCAAGGGGGGCTGCAGCTCGGCGTAGGACACTGCCGCTCGATGACAAGGCCGGAAGGCAAGTGCGATGTCGGACGCTAGCGTAGCGGTGCGGTGAGCACAGTGGTCTAAGGCTTGCCACTGACTGGCGCTGAGCACTAAACTAATTCCCTATCACCATGCGTAATATCAGAGGGAAGGGGTTTCAAATGAGTCAGTCACCAGAGTCATACATCCGTCACCATTCACACATAGCAGTATAGTCTATACTAGCGCATGGGGGAACGGCCATGCGCGCTTTTTATAGCCGTGCGGGACCTTCCAGATCTCCGAGATGGACCAATGAGATCTGGAACAGGACCTGGGCACATGACTCCCGATCTCCAATGGGAGATCGTCTCGTGAGCATGCCCAGTAGGAGCACAGAGGGACTTAGTCTCTGGAGCGGTCTGCTGCAAAGTAATCTCCTCTGTAGTGGAAAGACAGCAGGAGACCGCAGCATGTGAGGCTCTAGATTCCTGCAGAGCAGACGCAGAAACCTGACGCCTAACACCGATAAGAGCTCCCAACCAGCATCCATTGGCCACAGACTCTTGATGTGGCCACTGGAACGGTCCTAAAAAATTATAATTCTCATGAGTTCCAATTCTTTGCTGATTAATTTGATAGCTTCTGTTTTTTGGTTAAAAGTGCCGGTGTCTTATGTATTCAAGTGAATGGAGCTAACCTGCCGGTAGCATTTCTTTTCTGAGATCCACATTGTTTGTTGTAAAATTGCCAATGACATGTAGTAGAGCCCTGTTTGCCAATTCTCGTGTTCCAATGGATTTGCAACAATGTTCACATCATGTCTGGCCCCACATCCAGTGACTGTGTTGGGGCTTACATCTGGACCCCAGCAAAACGAGATTCGGGCATATGCTCTGTTGGGACCATTGACTGTAATGATGCAGACGGAGTTACAGAGTGCTCTGTCGTACATCTTACATCATGCCTAACTGTGATGCGAGTCCCTATAGTAATACTAAGTCCTAAAAATGGAGAGAAAGACTACTATAACAGATAAAAAACCTACAAGAAGCAAAATAAACAAAAACCCTGCTATAACTAAATAAGTAAAAAGCAAAAGTGCGTTTAAATAAGAGTTCCTAGTAATAAGATTTGTGATCAAAAATAGCATGAAAGCCATCTCACCGTCCTTTTGTCTGCCCTTATTCAGACACTGAGGTCAACTTTGACACATGGTAAGTTTTTAGTATGAGACAGTGTAGGACCGTCCCCATCAGAGTCACCTTGGCGACGGTGGGATGGCTTTTATGCTATTTTTGATCAAAAATCTTATTACTAGGAACTCTGTGTTATTTAGATGCACTTTTGCTTTTTACTTATTTAGTTATAGCAGGGTTTTTGTTTATTTTGCTTCTTGAAGGTTTATTCAATGTTTTATGGCCAAAGTGAACATGCGTTTATGTGCTGCATGTATACCAACTTTAACTAAGCTCAATTTTTGTTTGTTTTTACTATAACAGATATTAATGTAATACTACTTACTGGATAAGTAAATGGAGGTCAAATGATCCGAGGTGAGGTCTAGGAAATGGTGCAGTACACCAAGGGGTAGTCGGAAACGAAATCCAGTTCACGAGCCGGGTCAGGAAAACCAGTAAGGCAATATAGTTTACAGGGAGCAGGCAAAAGAGACTTCAGGTAACAAGCAAAGAGTCAGGTCCAGGAAGGGAATAAAGTCAGGCTGGGTCAGGCGCAGAGCACAGAATGATCAGACTTAAGGGCATGTCACACTAAGCGATATCGCTAGCAATATCGCTATAACTTGTGACGTTATAGCGATGTTGCTAGCGATATCGCTGTGTGTGATACTTACCTACGACCGGCTCCCCCGCTGGTTATCGTTGATCGCGCGAGAACGTCCAGGACTGTTTCTCGTCGTCAGCTTCCTGCGGCGCTTCCTGCTGTGTCGACGAGCGACGCGTGGAGCCGGGCGGGAGGACGCAGGATCGCCTGGTGTGACAGGTAAGTAGCGACCCCCGTCCCCAGCGATGTCGCTAGTGAGATCTGCCTGTGTGGCAGCTCACTAGCGACCACTTAGCGATGCACCAGCGATCCTGACCGCGTCATATCGCTGGTCGGGATCGCTGGTACATCGCTAAGTGTGACAGTACCTTTACACAGGCAACAGAAAGTGTACGATTGACACAGAGTGAAGGAGCTAGCATGCTTAAGTATTTATTTATTTTACTCATTTATATAGCGCCATTAATTCCACAGTGCTTTACAGACATTAAGTAGAAGACTAATCAAGGAAAGTGAACATAGATGATGCAGCACAAACCCAGCACAACCCCTACACAAAGTTACATATCAGACAGGAACAGAGTGGAGATCGTGACACTAACTATATAAACCACAATATTGTGGTACTGGTCACTAATGTGTCTGTAGTTTTGTCAGCCAGTTTTGTGTACGGTATTTATCTTACTTTTTTTCTCAAAGGATGTAAATGAAAATTTCTTCTATTTGTCTGTATGAGAAGTTTTAGATCAAATCTGGACATCTATGAGCTGTACAGTACTTGTTACATGTGTTTTGTTTGCATTTTAGACCTTTCAGTAATGCTATAACCTAAAGCACTGTATTCAAGAGGCAGGCAAAAATAGTATACAAATTACTTTATTAATTGTTCATGATGAGAACAATAGAAATAAAAAAAAAACATGAAACACAAAGGACACAATTAAAAATAGATATTAGAAAGAGAGGGAGATATGTGGAATGATTGAAAATTGCAACACTGGATCATTAATTATTCTGTTATTGACAAATATTAAAGTGTGTTGTGCATACAAATAAATTAATCTGAATTACTAAACAATATAAAAGTATAAATGTATGATAAGAACAAGATAATTAAGTATCTAGTGACTAGGGATGAAGTAGAAGTTTGGGTTCTGGTACCCAACCTGACCTTTTGTCCAAAGTTTGGATGGGGTATCCGAACTGTTCCTGAACTTGAACCAGGACCCAAACATCATTTCAAACAATGGAGACCCGAACTTACCCTGGAACTCCCAACATTGCAACGGACTTCTGGAAGAAGTCCTTCTTCAGTATTTAGCACCGTACACTAACTGTCCGATACGAATGTCGAAATTTTAAGCTCGAGTTCACTCATCTCTACTAGTGACCAAAGAATAAGTCCGTTAGATCCAGTATGATGATTCATATTTATTGCATAATGTGAAAGGTAGAAATCCCCCGAGGTATAAAAGAGATCGTTTTTCAAAGTTAAAGCATGATACTGAGCAGAATTGGCCCACCACAACCCCCTTTCACCACTCCAACGCGTGTTTCGCTATCGCTTTGTCAGGTTTTTCTTTCTATACGTTTATTTATGTTCAGACACAGCTATATTAAATGTGCTTACAGTGTTTGGTATTCTAATGTGACTTTAGTTTCTGATTGAATAATGGCCAGTGGTGTACTATGATGAGAAAGTGTTCAAGGAATCATCTGGGTTCTGATTTTCCCGGCTTGGCGTTTGCCAAAAAATATCAAGATGGCTGCCCTACAGGCCATCAGATAGGTGAGGCTAGAATGATGAGAGATTAACCAGCATAGCCCTGGTAAATATAAACTCTCATCTTTTTATTGACTAGGCTGTTGTTGCCAAAAAGCCATTCTCCTGCCTTCCATCGACAGAGCAATCAATATTCCATTACTGGATGTTCCCGTTACTCTAGGAAGTGCAGGAAGATTTTAATGCATTGAATTATGCATGCAGCTCTCATTCACCCTCTCTGTGCAGACAGAGGACGGCTGTGAGATTTTTCTGCAAGTCACTGCAGTGAAATCCAGTATGTTTGTGCACACTATACAGTAGCAATGACTTGTCTGAAAGGCTGGAAGAAGCTAAAACCTGGGCTGAGAACATAGACTGTTGGCTGTATGGGGAGCTCTGCAGCATTCGCAGAATGTTGCCGTGTAAATTTACATGCCGGTTGTTGAAGGAAGGACAGGGGATGTTCTGTGCATGACTTTCCTTGCTGAGAAGATCGCATTGTGACATTTCCCTTTTTCTGCTGCAGACAGTTACTATGAGGAGCATCTTCATGGGACAGACCTCCGTTTTTCATCTATATTCACAATAGCCACCTTGTCCAGGTAAGACGCAGCTATTATTGTATTACATCTTAATGGAGGGTAGGTGAGAACAGGCGTCTTTCAGTCCAGAGTCAGGATTATTTGATAGCTGATTTCAGACGCCCATCCTGCAGCAAGTTCACTGCAGTATTCCATAAATTGTGGTGTGCATGACTACAGTTGTCTTAACGACCGGGGACTTGGTCTTTTTTATTATATTCATCCTACATCCTTTCTAATTCTTTCTTGGGATTTTGATCCGAGCTACCCATATCCCTATAGCTGCTATGTGATGTGCTCCGCAGAAAGATTTTTTACTCTGTTTTCAATGTCATGATTGTAGCAACGTGACACGTCCAAATTTCCCTGGAATTGGATGTTTCATTGCAATAATGGTCTACAGATAGTTTGCAACACGATCTCTGGAATGTTAAAAAGAAAAGTCTGGAGCAATTCCAAAATTCTTATATGTAAGCTTACTTGTACATGCAGTTTTCGTATACAGACTAGAAAGCAAACTTTTAGCTCCAAAACATTAAAGGGAACTTCTTATGTTGAAAATGGAATCTGCCGGCAGGATGTTATGGATTACGAGATGATCAGAAAAATATACATTTTCATGGCAAAGGTTTTAGCAAAACCATGTATTTTCCTCATTTAAATTCTCATTTGTATAGGAGTCCAATGAGTGGTCCTTGCATGACTGTGCACACAGTTAAGACGGTCAATCGCTAGTAGCGCCGCCCACTGGACTCCTATACACACAGACACAAGGAATTTTATTGAATAAAATACAAGTTTTTCTCCATCTTTTCCTACAATCTGCTTAGCTTCTCCTTTATACCATGCTGTCCACAAATCGGACTGCAAGGTCAAAGTGACAGTTCCATTTAGCTGCGCGATGAGACTGGCCCTTCAGAGTCTGACCCTATAATAGTCCTAAAGGTCCAGCAGAAAACAAACCCCATTGGCATTGGAGACAAGAACCAGCCACTAGGGTCTATTTGTATTGGTAACACTAACTGTTGTATATACAGTTGTAATTAATGGTCATATGAATATGGATGCATTTTCTCCACATAGCTATGGTTTTCCATTACATTGTCTCTCTATATAAGCTACAGTTTCATATAGAATCAATACAGTAGTGTCCAAAAATGTGTAGAGAAATGGCATTTCAAACAAATGACTCAACCCAATTTCGGACTAACCTAAATTCACAGCCGAATGAAGAGACCCATTAATAGTACAAGTCTCTTTTGAGCACTAGAATAGTACTAGATTTGTATTATTAATGGGTATCTTCGTTCAGCTGTGAATTTGTTAGTCCAAAATAGTCAGATATGTCCATTCCAGTGAGTGGTCATATCTGACTACCAGCTCTACTTTGGGGTATTCATTCACCCCTGTGTTGCGTTTACATTCCCGACGGGATGCCGTGATGTAGTATTATGTCTCATTATCTGGATGTGCAGGCACCTCCGTTAGTTGTGACACCATTTCACCAATTGTCTTATAAAGGTGTTTTACTCTAATTTATTTTCTCATCTTTTCTTGACCTATATTTGGCTTTACTCTGTTGGTTCTGCTGTATTCATCCGAATGGTCTGCCATTTCTGTACATGCACATGTGTATCACTGTCGCTGATGATATGTACATATAGAGCACGAATTGTGATATATAGGTACTACTATGGTTGTCTGTTCTGACCAGGTCCCATTAATAGAATAGTAAGGAAAATTGCTATTACATTATAGACTATAATATCGGTATTTAGTGTGTAAAAATGTCAGTAATTTACCAATAATATCTCAATTAAAAGAATAATCTTTTCTTCTGTAATACAGATGTCTGGATGCAACGAACAGAGATCACAAGGGAACAGTCAGGGATTGATATAATTCTATTTATTCTCTTTTATGGCCAAGTTCATTTTCCAAACTTTTTCCTTCTCTTCTAATGCAAAATGGTAGCCAGTGAAAAAAATACCAATTTTCTAAGTAGACATATTTCTATTTACATGAAATTCTCACCAGATGTCGGTAACAACCCATCCATTCCACACAGGCATAGAAATCACACCATACATGTCCATAAATTAAGTTAAATGTGTAATCATGAGAAATGACACAGGGAAAAAGTATTGAACACGCTTACTGAAATTTAGTTACTACTTTGTACAAAAGCCTTTGTTGGTGATGACAGCTTCAAGATGTCTCCTGTATGGAGAAACTAGTCACATGCATTGCTCAGGTGTGATTGTGGCTCATTCTTCCACACAAACACTCTTCAAATCTTGAAGTTTCCAAGGGATCCTTCTAAGAACTCTGTGGTTTAGTTCCTTCCATAAAAGTTCTATTGATCCAGGTCAGGTGATAGGCTGGGCTATTCTAGCAGCTTTATTTTCTTTCTCTGAAATCAATTGAGAGTTTCCTTGGCGGTGTGTTTGTCTTGCTGAACTATCCACCCTTGTTTCATCTTCATCATCCTGGAAGATGACAGCAGATTTTTGTCAAGAATGTCTTGGTACATTTGTCTATTTGGAAGTGCATTGAGCAGCAGGGTGGTTTGCTGGTGAAAGGAAAAAAAATCTCTTTAAATCTTCTGCTTCAGCGAGTGTGAGCAAGCTGAGTGTGACTGGGGCGTAAGTGCGAACGGTGGTAAGTGTGTGACTTGTGATTCAGGGAGTGTCCAGGGGAGGAATTGCTGATATATTTTATTACTACTTTTTATTTATTTTTACTTATCTTTTCTGTGTGGTGCAATCCCCATTAAGAATGTGCTCCACTATTGCCAATGCCATCCAGTGTACATCTTGCCACATGTATGCAATCCTTGAACAGCCGGTCGAGGGTGCATAATGCTGTCAGAGATGTGAGCACATTGTGCATTTGGAAGCCCAGATACTGGATCTACTGTACATGTGCAGCTGGCAACACTGCGATCCATTGACAATATGGATAGGAGTCTTCTGCTCACTGAGCAGACGCTCAATGGGATAGATGCGGGGGGGGGATGCTAAGTTGGAGCTGCAGGACAGTGAAGCAGCAAGCTGAGTGACAGAAAGCAGAATAGAGAGAAGAGTGCCAGGGAGGCTAGTCCAGATCTGGTACACCCCAATAAGTAGGCAGATGAGGGGAGTGTCGGTACAGGGGTAGCACTGCTGCAGCAAGGCATGTCCTCTGAAAGCCAGAGGAGTGTCTGCTCAAGTAAGGGGGAAAATAGGAGAGCAGGGCAGGTCAGACAGGTGCTGGTAGTGGGGGATTCAGTTATTAGGGGAACAGATAGGGCAATCTTTCACAAAGACAGGGATCGTCGAACGGTGTGCTGCCTACCTAGCACTCGAGTCCAACACATCACTGATCGGGTTGACAGATTACTGGGAGGGGCTGGGGAGGACGCAGCGGTCATGGTGCACATTGGCACAAATGACAAAGTTAGAGGTAGGTGGAAGGTCCTTATAGATAATTTCAGGGAATTAGGCTGCAAGCTTAAAGCAAGTACCTCCAAGGTGGTATTTTCTGAAATACTGCCTGTGCCACGCCAGAGAGGCAATGGGAGATTGAGGAGGTTAATAAGTGGCTCAAGAATTGGTGTAGGAAGGAGGAGTTTGGGTTCCTGGAGAACTGGGCCGACTTCTCAGTTGGCTACAGGTTCTACACTAGGGATGGGCTGCACCTCAACAGGAAGGGTGCAGCTGTGTTGGGGGAGAAAATGGCTAGAAGGTTGGAGGAATGTTTAAACTAGGGACTGGGGGGAGGGTATTCTTTATAATTTGGGAAGACAGTGCAGATTAGAGACCTGGGCACAAATAATGAAGTTGGGGGTGGCATGGGGGATGGGGTTAGAACAGTTAATAAATTAAGAAAGAATAGAGGTAATGAGATATACATAAAGTGCATGTATACTGTCAGGGTCCTGTCAGCGCCGGCGTGCAGCCACTGAAGAGCAGGGACTCACCCGCACTGTAGGGGGGCCTGGGATCAGGTACGCCCGGGAAGCTCAGACAAACAGGACCTGGGGATGCTGAAGTTTAGCAAGCAGTGAAGGACCTACGGTCATATGACTGCAAGGGGCGGGGCTAAACGTCCTGCTTCCAGAGATCGGCAGGACACAACTACAGGAATGCTCAAAGTCAGGCAAACGGAGGGTCATACACAGAGATAGCAGTAAAGTACCAGGGATGAGAGAACGGATAGTCAGGGCCAAGTAGAGGTCAAAACCAAACAGACATGGAAGGTACCAAGCAGAATCCAACAAGCAATAGCCAGAGAACATACCGAGTTGAAACCAAAGTATCAGGCAACCAGAACACAGCACAAACACACTCAGGGGTCACCGCACTCTGCCAAGGGCGAAAGTATAACTGACAGGGATTGGAGCTTCCTGAGGCTATCTCAGAACCAAGGAGAGGCCACAATAATAAGCCCCAGGTGTGCAGGTAAGAGTCTGCACTGAGATCATAACATTAACCCCAGAAGTGCAGTTCCACCAGCACTGGTTCCAGACATTAACCCAAAGCTTGCGGGTCCAACCCGCACTGGGATCATGACATATACTAATACCAGAAGCCTCACCAACAAAATGGTGGGGATATCTGAGACATGGCTGGACGAGAGCCATGACTGGGCTGTTAATTTACAGGCCTATAGTCTGTTCAGAAATGACCGTACAAATAAGCAAGGGGTGTGTGTGTGTTTATATGTAAAATCAGCCTTAAAACCCATCCTGCGTGATAATATATGTGAATCTAATGAAAATGGAGAGTCCCTGTGGGTGGAGATAAGGAGAGGGGGAAAAAGTAATAAATTACTGATAGAGGTTTGTTATAAGTCGCCAAACATGATGGAAGCAACGGAGAATATCTCCGTAAAGCAAATAGATGAAGCAGCGACTCAAGAAGAAGTCATTATTATGGGGGACTTCAACTACCCTGAAATACATTGGGAAAAAGAAACCTGCAGTTCCAGCAAAAGTAATAGGTTTTTGACAACTATGAGAGACAATTACCTTTCACAACTGGTTCAGGACCCAACAAGAGGGGGGGGGGGGGGGTGGCACTACTAGACCTAATATTAGCCAACAGGCCAGACCGCATATCAAATATACGAGTTGAGTCATGTGGGTAATAGTGATCACAAAATAATAAGTTTTCATGTATCCTCTAATAAGATGTGTAGTAGAGAGGTTACAAGGACACTAAACTTCAGGAATGCAAATTTCCAATGGATGAGAGATGATCTTGGTGCAATTACCTGGGACGATATCCTGAAACATAAAGATACACAAAGAAAATGGGAGATGTTTATTAGCGTTGTGAGGTAACGCTGTTGGGGAGACACTCGCTTGGCAGCAAATTAAATCACATCCGGTACGGGTTTTCCATAAAACCATATCATAGTCCTTGCGGTTTATTCATCATCATAGAGCCACAGCAGCACTATACAGCTCATATCCGTAGCATAATCCAAAACCATTAACATAAAGTTCACCACAGCATAGTGTCCATTACAGAGATTCCCTCTGTTAAGCCTGTGATCATACAGGTTATGCTTAGGAGGCTTTCTAGCCTCATTTATCTCACCCACGTCAGGGTCTCCATATGGTTCCTTCATTCAGGCTTCAGACGCCCATATCCCTCCAGGGAACTCTCAAGCTCTGGCAGCCATTACACACACAGCCACACACAGGCTGTTCGCCAGGAGACAATCCTGCGAATGGGACCTTCCGCTCTGGACCAACCAGGTCCCTGCATTCACCCATGTGACCTACCCTGGCCACCATATATGGTCCGTAGCCATGCCCACCGGGTCACATGGCTATGACCTCATCACAAGTCCTTCACATACTCACATAGCCTTTTACTATAGGTGTTATCAGACACACCCCTGGGTGGATTTGTAGGCAGCTAGAACCCGCCCATCTCTCCAGCTGCCTGAAGGCTTCTCCCTAACACATAGGCTCAAAAGATCAGCTCTGCTGATCAACACATAGCCAAGCCTTCATCTCAAAGCCACCCACTTTGAGATACACAACGGCCACTCAGTATTCTGCCACTCATCCTCTCTCTTGGGACATCCACACAGCGCCCCCTAGCGGACACAGTAGTAATTACACCACATACCCCGCCCCTCTGTTCAAACTTGTGGGGTTGAACACACAATCTTACACCAGGATCTCGAGACCGGACATTCATTACACCTTGCGCCCCAGGTCGAGAGAACCGTCTCCATCTGTCATACGGCCTCATCTCTGCGTTAGGCCTCCCCCGCCCCCAGCGGTCAAAATATCGGTCATTGTCTTTGACCCTCCAGTTGCAGTCTGTCTGCGTCATCAGACACTGACTTCAGACAGATTTAGTCACCACCCTCCTAGAGTGCGCTTCGTCACCTGACCGTTCTCCCACTGACCGGCTCTCCCGGTTGGTACGGTCATCAGTCCTATCACTTCTTGGCGGAACTCTTCGGGTCCTTATATCTTGTTGGGTTGCAGGCGGCCGCCACCTGGTATTCTGTACTTCTTTATTAATTCACTGACGGTCCAGCCTCAACTGCTCAATTTCTTGCAGGTACCCCACTCGATACTCCACGAGCATCCGAAAGTCTCTCAGGCTCTCCACGGAGCCAACCACAATGATGGGAATTCTACCCACTTCACTGGATACCTGGTCTTCATCATCAGGAGGGATCTTCACCCTCACCACACCAGAGATATTCACAAGGTCTTGCATTACCTTTCCGGATCTTCCAATGATTCTCCCAATCAGAGTTTTGGGTACCGGAACCACATCTTTCTGCAAACCCCGCCTATCCATAGCCTCCCTTGCTATCTCTAGGCGTCGAGCAGCCTTCACATTACTCTGCCTAACCAATTGTTTGACACGTAGAAACTGCAAATGCATCTCTTTTAGGACAGCTACTCGGTTTGATGTATCTTCTCTGGCTGATACTATCACTAACTGCCGAGTCTCAGGTGCCCAGTGCACCTCACACGCCTTGACCGCCTCTTTGAAAGCCTCATGTACACCTTCCTCTGCACAGGCGTCTTGGATGTCTTCTTGAACGTCAATCACAGTCTTGAAGGACGTGGTCTTGCTCTCTTCCAGGCCAGGAGGCTCTGGCCTTACCACGGACACTTCCCTCACTACAGTTGACCCGACCGGGTGAATGTCTTCTTCAGTTCTTAACTCATCAACTTCACACGATTGGATCACTTCCTGACCCTTGGCAACTATGGCTACTGACAGTTCTGTCTTATTATCACGAACGCTCACCCGCGGTAAGTCTTCGTCCAACTTCTCTCGCAGAAGACTTTTTACTACTCCTCTGAGTTCCTCCATCTCTTCCTTGAGGTTCTTGTTCGCACTTTGCCAGGTGGACAGGTGACCTCTGAGCTCCAAGACTTCTTTCTCGAGCTCCTCGACCCTGTGCTCGGCCATTTGTCTCAGGACTCTTTCTCGTTTGACATGTTCATCCACCTCTTCTCTGAGGGCCTTATTCAGTCCTTGCCACGTTACCATGTGACCTTTGAGCTCAGAGACTTCTTTCTCTAGCTCCTCTAGTCTGTGCTCCCTATCTCTCACAGAGCCACAATCACCCCCAGAGTCTGAGTCACCCGACCTGCCGAGTAATCCTTCCAGCTACCCATTAACTGTGCGACTACTTCAGCCGTCTTATCCACCATGTCAGCGTCAGTTTTGTCACGAGATGTCTGGTCCGTCCGTTGGGCTGACGTACCCCTTTTCCCGGTCACTTCCACCTCTGACCTTTCCACGTCAGGAGCCGTCACCGTCTTCGTATTGGTTAGCCCAACAGTAGGAACGTCTCCACCCTCCTGGCATGTATCATCAAACCTGACAAAGTCCCGGCCCCACTCCAAGGCATACACTAAGTCTCATGGTATACTGCCCCCTTGGCACTCACTGCCTCCAAGCCCCTCAAACACCACTCTGTCTACCGCATAGTTCACTGTAACCCCATGTTTACAGCCCACCTGGACCATTTTTTTCGGTCAGACAGAAAGTGAGAGGAGTTCCTACCAGAGTCACCTGACTCTTTGAGTCCAACCGTCCCGAGATCCCTTCCCGATGTAGCATCACAATGCACACTTGCGGCCGGTCATCACTCGGAAAGAATATCCCACATTCTGGAAATGACATACATGAACACTGCGGTTTCCCAGACATACCCACTGAGCCAACCAGTGCTGCCATTTCTTCACACTCGGCCCCTTTCTGGACCCCCACCCCAATTTGGGTCACCGCCCCCCCTCTGGGACTCCACCCCCTTTTGGGTTACCACCCCAATTTGGGACTCCACTTCTTTTTTGGTTACCACCCCAATTTGGGACACCGCCCCCTTTTGGGCTACCACCCCGATTTGGGTCACCACCCCCTTTTGGGACTCCACCCCCTTTCGGGATCTCTCCATGTCTGTTATACCGGTCTTCTCAGACCACAGTTCACACCACACAGTTTGTCTCTTACGATACCACACAAGTCTTTGTTGGCACCACCACAGCTCCTGCTGTCACCGATCACCGGCACCACGGCTGCTGTTCACACACACAGCGGCTGGAGTCGCTGCAGCTCCTGCTGCACCGTCTTCGTGGACCCGTCGATCCACCAGAAGCCGCTTGTCACCTTCGTGGCCCCACTGAGCCACATCAAGCTGCTTGTCACCTTCTTGACTCTCACTGAGCCACCGCAGGCTGAGTCGAGAAAAAAGAAGAAAAAAAACACACCACAAAAAACTCAAAAACTCACGTGTCCTGACTGTGTGCTATTCAGGACGCTCCTGTCTCCACCTGAGACCGTCCAACACACAGGGCGCATCGGGTGTGATTCAGGGAGCGACCCTCCTCCCAGGGTCTCCCCACACATCGGCCTCTCCAGGTCCAGGGGCTCGGCGGGTGCTCTTCAGGACATCTGTCTCCGCCTGAGACTGCCCAACACTCGCGCCTCACCAGGTCCAAGGTCACACCACGTGCTCCTGGGATCCGACTCTGCTCCCAGGGCTGACCCTCCTGGACCTTTCCTCACTGAACCCTCCAGGTACACTGTCTTCCTCACTGACCCAGGTCAGTACCACACGAACACCAGTCCGATACTTGTGTCAACCACACGGGTCACCATTTTACTCATTGACCCAGGTCAGTACCGCACGAACACCAGTCCGTTTCTCCTGTGTTGCCCACACAGGTCCTCGGGTAGCTCTTCGCCTCAGAGGCACACTAGCAATTACCAGTCTCTTTCTCCTGGGGAAGCGGCCGCACTGGGCTCACCGATCTGGACAGTGCCTTACTCACTAGGCCGCCCCACGGTTTTCCAGAACCACAGCCAGACAGTGGCTTCCCCACTTGCAGGCCGTCACAGGCTCTGCTCACATGTGGCCAGTTAGCAGCACATCACACGGCTTCCACAACCGTCAGCCCTCCTGGCTCAGCGTTGCTCTTTGCCACCGAATTTTGCCGTCCTTTTCCGTTGCTCCCAGCAACAAGGCTACACCACTCCCCATAGCTTCTCCACCAATTGTGAGGTAACGCTGTCATTCAAGGTTGGGGGACACTCGCTTGGCAGCAAATTAAATCACATCCGGTACGGGTTTTCCATAAAACCATATCATAGTCCTTGCGGTTTATTCATCATCATAGAGCCACAGCAGCACTATACAGCTCATATCCGTAGCATAATCCAAAGCCATTAACATAAAGTTCACCACAGCATAGCGTCCATTACAGAGCTTCCCTCTGTTAAGCCTGTGATCATACAGGTTATGCTTAGGAGGCTTTCTAGCCTCATTTATCTCACCCACGTCAGGGTCTCCACATGGTTCCTTCATTCAGGCTTCAGACGTCCATATCCCTCCAGGGAACTCTCAAGCTCTGGCAGCCATTACACACACAGCCACACACAGGCTGTTCGCCAGGAGACAATCCTGCGCACGGGACCTTCCGCTCTGGACCAACCAGGTCCCTGCATTCACCCATGTGACCTACCCTGGCCACCATATATGGTCCGTAGCCAAGCCCACCGGGTCACATGGCTATGACCTCATCACAGGTCCTTCACATACTCACATAGCCTTTTACTATAGGTGTTATCAGACACACCCCTGGGTGGATTTGTAGGCAGCTAGAACCTGCCCATCTCTCCAGCTGCCTGAAGGCTTCTCCCTAACACGTAGGCACAAAAGATCAGCTCTGCTGATCAGCACATAACCAAGCCTTCATCTCAAAGCCACCCACTTTGAGATATACAACGGCCACTCAGTATTCTGCCACTCATCCTCTCTCTTGGGACATCCACACAGCGCCCCCTAGCGGACACAGTAGTAATTACACCACAGCGTCCTGAATAGAGCCTGTGCACAATATATACCGTATGGGAATAAACAGGTTAGAAATAGGAGGAAGCCACTATGGTTAAATAGAGCTGTAAGGGGTGCAATAAGTGACAAAAAGAAAGCATTTAGAGAATTAAAGTAAGTAGGTAATGATGAGGCATTAAATAAATACAGAAGATTAAGTAAATTCTGTAAAAAGCAAATCAAGACAGCAAAGATTGAGACAGAGAGACTCATTGCCAGAGAAACTAAAAATAATCCCAAAATGTTCTTTCACTTATAAATAGAAACTAAAAAATGATAGTGTTGGTCCCCTTAAAAATAGTCTTGGTGAAATGGTGAATGACGATGAGGAAAAAGCCAATATGCTAAATGACTTTTTTTTCAACAGTATTTACACAAGAAAATCCCATGACGGATAACATGATCAGTGATAAAAAAATTCTCCATTTAATGTCACCTGCTTAACCCAGCAGGAAGTATGGGGGTGTCTAAAAATCACTAAAATTGACAAATCTCCGTGCCCGGATGGGATGCACCCCGAGTACTGCAGGAATTAAGTACAGTCATAGAACATTATTTTTAATCTTTAAAGATTCCATAATAACAGGGTCTGTACCACAGGACTGGTGTATAGCAAATGTGGTGCCAATATTCAAAAAGGGGACAAAAACTGAACTTGGAAATTATAGGCCAGTAAGCTTAACCTCTACTGTGGGTAAAATCCTGGAGGGTTTTCTAAGAGATACTATACTGGAGTATCTGAAGAAGAATAACCTCATGACCCAATATCAACATGGGTTTACTAGGGACCGTTCCTTTAAGACTAATCTGATAAGCTTTTATGAAAAGGTAAGTTCTGGACAGGACCAAGGAAATGCAGTGGACGTGGTGTACATGGACTTTTCAAAAGCTTTTGATACGATGCCACACAAAAGGTTGATACATAAAATGAGAACAATGGGGATAGGGGAAAATATGTCTAAGTGGGTTAAGAGCTGGCTCAGGGATAGGAAACAAAGGGTGGTTATTAATGGAGCGCACTCAGACTGGGACACGGTTAGCAGTGGGGTTCCACAGTGGTCAGTATTAGGCCCGTTTCTTTTTAACATATTTATTAATGACCTTGTAGGGGGAATAGAGAGTGGAATTTCAATATTTGCAGATGACACTAAACCCTGCAGGGTAATTAATACAGAGGAGGACAATTTTATATTACAGGAAGATTTATGTAAACTAGAAGGTTGGGCTGATAAATGGAAATGAGCTTTAATGGGGATAAATGTAAGGTCATGCACTTGGGTAGAAGAAATAAGATGTATAATTATGTGCTTAATTGTAAAACACTGGGAAAATCTGTCACTGAAAAAGACCTGGGTGTATAGGTGGACGACAAACTCACATTTAGTGGCCAGTGTCAGGCAGCTGCTGCAAAGGCAAATAAAATAATGGGATGCATTAAAAGAAGCATAGATGCTCATGAGGAGAACATCATTTTACTTCTATACAAGTCACTAGTGCGACCACACTTAGAATACTGTGCATAGTTCTGGTCTCCGGTGTATAAGAAAGACATAGCTGAATTGGAGCGGGTGCAGAGAAGAGCGACCAAGGTTATTAGAAAACTGGGGGGTCTGCAATACCAAGACAGGTTATTTAGTTTGGAAAAACAAAGGCTTAGGGGTGATCTTATTACAATATATAAATATATGAGGGGACAGTACAAAGACCTATCTAATGACCTTTTTACTCTTAGACCTGTGACGGGGACAAGGGTGCATCCACTACGACTGGAGGAAAGAAGGTTTAAGCATAATCAGATGCAGATTCTTTACTGTAAGAGCAGTGAGACTATGGAACTCTCTGCCATATGATGTTGTAATGAGTGATTCCCTACTAAAATTTAAAGGCCTGGATGCCTTTCTTGAAAAGTATAATATTACAGGGTATATACAATAGTTTCCTTGATATTGCGTTGATCCAGGGAGCAAGTCTGATTGCCGTATGTGGAGTCGGGAAGGAATTTTTTTCCCCATTGTGAAGCCTACTGTTTGCCACATGGGTTTTTGCCTTCCTCTGGATCATCATGTTAGGGTAGGTTAGGATAGGAAATGTAGTGAAACCTCCACCAAGGGGAGCTGGTGAGGGAAGAGAGGTTACACACTAAGCATAGTAACACTAAGCAACTGCACAGGCGTCACAGGTAATGAGAGAATGGTCAGACGAACTGAGTCAGAAACAATCAAGAGCAGACGTACCAGAAGTAGCAGCAATACACATAGTCAAAATACCAAGCCGAGGGTTAAAAAGCCAAACATGAGCGCAGGGTCCAAAAACGTGAAACGGAAGACGTGGTCGAGCAACAAGCTGGGGAATCAAAAGCCAGACAGAGAACGTAGCAGCAGAGACAGATACCAAGAGACGGTGTCAGAGATCAGTCCGGGTCATACACGTGGATACAAGTCAAAGGCAGGAGGATCACCAAGGTACAAGGGTCAGAGGCTCTAAACTGGAAGCTTGAGCTATCACTAACACTGGTCAGCAGGCTGTGATGGACTGAAATAGCCCATCTAGCTCCAGAATGAGGCCGAGGAGATTAACCCCGGCATGACCAGTCCAGAGATAGGACAGCAGAAAATAAACTCCGGACTGGACCATGACAGGATATGGGTTGAACTAGATGAACTTAGTCTTCCTTCAACCTTAATAACTATGTTATTATGTTACTATGTTACAGTATTTATCCTTCCTTCATTTATATGAAGTTTGATTATAATGTGGCAGCACGCTGGCAACAAGGTGTCTCCGCCACCCTAACGCACGTTTCGTTTAGATTTCTTCAGGAGGCGTGCTGCCACATTATAATCTGTATGCTTAACCCTTTATTATATGGTCTATCCAATTAGGCTTGCTTAAATCCATCTTTTGTTTTGGGTGAATTTCTTGCTTTTTGCTAATTAGCACACTGCAGTTTATATTTTTCATGCTGCTAATAGTGTGTGGTTCCTTGCACTGCCATTGACATATACATGCATTAAATTCTATTGTACGTTGAGGCCACATTCTACCTCTGTTATGGTAGTTACAGTTGTGGCCAAAAGTATTGACACCCCTGCAATTCTGTCAGATAATAGTCAGTTTTTCCTGAAAATGATTGCAAACACAAATTCTTTGGTATTATTATCTTCATTTAATTTGTCTAAAATGAAAAAAACACAAAAGAGAATGAAGCAAAAAGCAAAACGTTGATCATTTCACACAAAACTCCAAAAATGGGCCAGACAAAAGTATTAGCACCCTCAGCCTAATACTTGGTTGCACAACCTTTAGCCAAAATAACTGCGACCAACCGCTTCCGGTAACCATCAATGAGTTTCTTACAATGCTCTGCTGGAATTTTAGACCATTCTTCTTTGGCAAACTGCTCCAGGTCCCTGATATTTGAAGGGTGCCTTCTCCAAACTGCCATTTTTAGATCTCTCCACAGGTGTTCTATGGGATTCAGGTCTGGACTCATTGCTGGCCACCTTAGAAGTCTCCAGTGCTTTCTCTCAAACCATTTTCTAGTGCTTTTTGAAGTGTGTTTTGGGTCATTGTCATGCTGGAAGACCCATGACCTCTGAGGGAGACCCAGCTTTCTCACACTGGGCCCTACATTATGCTGCAAAATTTGTTGGTAGTCTTCAGACTTCATAATGCCATGCACACGGTCAAGCAGTCCAGTGCCAGAGGCAGCAAAGCAACCCCAAAACATCAGGGAACCTCCACCATGTTTGACTGTAGGGACCGTGTTCTTTTCTTTGAATGCCTCTTTTTTTTCTCCTGTAAACTCTATGTTGATGCCTTTGCCCAAAAAGCTCTACTTTTGTCTCATCTGACCAGAGAACATTCTTCCAAAATGTTTTAGGTTTTTTCAGGTAAGTTTTGGCAAACTCCAGCCTGGCTTTTTTATGTCTCGGGGTAAGAAGTGGGTCTTCCTGGGTCTCCTACCATACAGTCCCTTTTCATTCAGACGCCGACGGATAGTACGGGTTGACACTGTTGTACCCTCGGACTGCAGGGCAGCTTGAACTTGTTTGGATGTTAGTCGAGGTTCTTTATCCAACATCCGCACAATCTTGCTTTGAAATCTCTTGTCAATTTTTCTTTTCCGTCCACATCTAGGGAGGTTAGCCGCAGTGCCATGGGCTTTAAACTTCTTGATGACACTGCGCACGGTAGACACAGGAGCATTCAGGTCTTTGGAGATGGACTTGTAGCCTTGAGATTGCTCATGCTTCCTCACAATTTGGTTTCTCAAGTCCTCAGACAGTTCTTTGGCCTTCTTTCTTTTCTCCATGCTCAATTTGGTACACACAAGGACACAGGACAGAGGTTGAGTCAACTTTAATCCATGTCAACTGGCTGCAAGTGTGATTTAGTTATTGCGAACACCTGTTAGGTGCCACAGGTAAGTTACAGATGCTGTTAATTACACAAATTAGAGAAGCATCACATGATTTTTCGAACAGTGCCAATACTTTTGTCCACCCTCTTTTTTATGTTTGGTGTGGAATTATATCCAATTTGGCTTTAGGACAATTCTTTTTGTGTTTTTTCATTTAAGACAAATTAAATGAAGATAATAATACCAAAGAATTTGTGTTTGCAATCATTTTCAGGAAGAAACTGAGTATTATCTGACAGAATTTCATGGGTGTCAATACTTTTGGCCACAACTGTATACTCATGCACTCATTTGCACTTTGCACTTTTCTTTGCTGTGTGCTATTAACTATTTTCTATGGTGTTATATCGTAATATACTAACTTACTGGCGTACTCTATAAATTGTACACTATGTATTTCATTGACAACGTTCTGTCCCCGTTTCTGATTTGGTGTCCAGTAGTTCTTTTGATTATCTCATTATTTTAAATGTATATTCAATAAAGCTCTAATTTTATAAGGATTATACTCTCCAGTGGTGGTCTATTCACTCCCTTCTGTCAGTGTTTCAATATTATTGAATTCTCTGTCCTTGATGAATAAACTGGACTTTTTTTGTGTTAAATAAGTGCATTACTCATAGTTTTTTTTTTTTAAACAATTGTATCTGTTGATTTCAGGTCTTTTTGCAGCTCTCCACAGGTGGTTCTTGGCTCTTGGACAACTCTTATGAGATTATTTTCATTCCACTTTCAGGTTATGGCCCCAACAGTGCTCACTGGAGCTTCCAGTAGTTTATTATGTAACCAAAACTATCAGTATGTTTTGCAACAATAAGGTTGCAAAGGTCTTCAGACAGCTCACTGGTTTTACACATCTCATGATGTTTCTTGTCTGGCATCTTGGTAAAGAGACACCTTTTTATAGGCCATTAGTTGAAACCGCTGATATTTTTCAATAAGTGGCTGGATTGCTTTCTAATTACTGATAGATTTCAACTGGTGTCATGTCTTTCCATGACTTTTTGCACATCTTCCTTCATGGGTTCAATATTTTTTCCCAGTGCCATTTCTTATTATTACATGTAATTTAATTTATGGACATCTATGATATGATTTCTTTGCCTCTGTGGATTGTATGGGTTCTTAACGACATTTTGTAAGAATTTCATGTCAAAAACACCTTTAGAAATATATTTATTTAGAAAATTGGTGACATGTTCAATACTTATTTCACCTGCCGTATTAGGAAATAGAAACAACTGTTTTGAATGTCAGCATGTCTAAGAATACGTATATCCACCCCGCTGTCCTGAAAATTAATGTCTAGGAGATTGAGAACAGCACAGTAATGAAATGAGGAAACTGGGAATGAGTTAAAGATACAGGTGCTTCTCACAAAATTAGAATATCATCAAAAAGCTAATTTATTTCAGTTCTTCAATACAAAAAGTGAAACTCGTATATTGTATAGAGTCATTAAAAACAGAGTGATATAATATATATATATATATATATATATATATATATATATATATATGTGTGTACAATACATGTGTTTATGTATAATATATATAATGTATATAAAGCTCAAGTGTGTGTATGTGTGTGTACACACATGTGTGTGTATATCCGGGATAGGCATCCGCACCGTCGCAGCTACAGCCACAAAATTTGGCACAGTCACACGTCTGGACCCCGAGAGTGTCCTAAGCTATGTTGTGAGGTGAAATTTTTACCCCACGCGTTTCCATTCAGCAAACAATTTTGCCCCTATCTACATAATGGGGAAAAAGTGTGTGTGTATCAAGCCCCGCCCCTCATTATGATGTCATAATGGTTGCCATGGCGACGCTGATGTCATCGTAGGTTGCAAGCCCCGCCACTCATTATGATGTCATAATGGTTGACTATGGGATGGAGGATGTGTGATGGGTATATGGGCACTGGACTATGGGATGGAGGATATGTATGACGGGTATATGTGCACGGGACTATGGGATGGATGATGTCTGATGGGTATATGTGCACTGGACTATGGGATGGAGGATATATATGACGGGTATATGGGCACAGGACTATGGGATGGCGGATATGTATGATGGGTATATGGGCACGGGACTATGGGTGGAGGATATGTATGATGGGTATATGGGCACGGGACTATGGGATGGCGGATATGTATGACGGGTATATGGGCACGGGACTATGAGATGAAGGATGTGTGATGGGTATATGGGCACTCGACTATGGGATGGGAAATATGTATGATGGGTATATGGGCATGGGACTATGGGATGGAGGATGTGTGATGGGTATATGGGCACTCGATTATGGGATGGAGGATATGTATGGTGGGTATATGGGCACGGGCCTATGGGATGGAGGATAATTATAATTTGCTATAACTAACCACAGTTAGTTACTATGCCCGGGCAGCGCCGGGCTTTTCAGCTAGTATATATAGTTGTGCTCAAAAGTTTACATACCCTGGCAGAATTTTTGCTTTCTTGGCCTTTTTTCAGAGAATGTGAATGATAACACCAAAACGTTTTCTCCACTCATGGTTAGTGCTTGTTTGAAGCCATTTATTGTCAAACTACTGTGTTCTCTCTTTTTAAATCATAATGACAACCCAAAACATATAAATGACCCTGATCAAAAGTTCAGATACCCAATTTCTAAATACCATGTATTACCCCCTCAAACATCAATGACAGCTTGAAGTCGTTGGTGGTAGTTGTGGATGAGGTTCTTTATTTTCTCAGATGGTAAAGCTGCCTACTGCTCTTGGCAAAAAGCCTCCAGTTCCTGTAAATTCATAGGCTTCTAGCATGAACTGCATGCTTGAGATCTCCTCAGAGTGGCTCAGTGATATTGAGGTCAGGAGACTGAGATGGTCACTCCAGAACCTTCATTTTTTTTCTGCTGTAGCCAATGACAGGTCAACTTGGGCCTTGTGTTTTGGGTTGTTGTCTTGTTGGAACGTCCAAGTACGTCCCATGCGCAGCTTCTGGGTTGATGATTGCAAATTTACCTCCAGTATTTGCTGATAACATGCTGCATTCATCTTGTCTTCCACTTTGACCAAGTTTCCTGTGCCTTTGTAGGTCACACATCCTGAAAACATTGGTAACCCACCTCCATGCTTTACAGTAGGAATGGTGTTCGCTTATGGTTGTGGTCTCATCACAACAAATTACCTTGTTCCAGAAGTTTTGAGGCTTGTCTCTGTGGTGTTTTGCGCATTGTAGGCAAGATACTTTGTGCCATTTGCACAGTAATGGCTTTCTTCTGGTGACCCGACCATGCAGCCCATTTTTCTTCAAGTGCCTCCTTATTGTGCATCTTGAAACAGCCACACTGCTAGTTTTCAGAGAGTCCAGTATTTCAGCTGATGTTATTTGTGGGTTTTTCTTTGCATCCCTAAAAATTTCTTTGGCAGTTGTGGATGACATTTTTGTTGGTCTACCTGAGCGTGGTTTTGTTTTTACAGAACCCCTGATTTTCCATTTGTTAATCACAGTTTGAAAGCTGCTAGGTGGCATTATCAATTACTTGGATATCTTTTTGTATCCCTTTCCTGTTTTATACAGTTCAACTACTTTTTCTCATAGATCGGTTGACAATTCTTTTGCTTTCCCCATGACTCACAATCCAGAAATGTCAGTGGCTGATTGAAAGATGCAAGAGTCTGTGGATCCCAGAAACTCACTCAGCTTTTATGCACACACACTGATTACAAGAAAACAGGTCATAGGTGAAGATGTAATCTTTAGTAGCCATTCAAACCTATTTGTGTCAACTTCTGTGCATGTTATCAGGCCAAAATCACCAGGGTATGTAAACTTTTGATCAGGGTCATTTGGATGTCTGGGTCATTAATATGATTTAAAAAGAGAAAACACAGTAGTTTGACATTAAAAGGCTTCATCCAACCACTAACCATGAGTGGAGAAAAAATTTTGGTGTTATCATTCATATATAATATATATATTTGGGAAAATGAGTACTTGATACACTGTCGATTTTGCAAGTTTTCCCAGCTACAGAGAATGGAGAAGTCTGTAATTTTTATTGTAGATGCACTTCACCTGTGAGAGACAAAATCTTCAAAAAAAATCCAGAAAATCACATTATATGATTTTTACATAATTAATTAGCATTTTATTGCATGAAATAAATATTTGATACAAATAAACACATAACTTAATATTTGGTACAGAAACCTTTGTTTGCAATTCAGACAATCACACACTGCAGCAGGAATTTTGTCTACATTTAAGACTAGTCAATAGTATGTAACAATGTACCGTAGATACTGTATATAAATATCATAAAAGGTGTACATATTATTACGAAGAACTTGCAAAAATGTCTTTAGTACGTAGCATATCATTTTTCCATTATAGGACTTCTAATGCAAAGGAATGTAGAACAAAAGAATCATGTGTATGTTATATGATTAAAAAGTTTTTTCCCTTCTTCCCTTTTCTCTGTCTTGCTTTCCTCTTCCCTTTTGTAAAAAATGTGTTTATATAGGTAATGTATTACATTTAGAAAAACCACACTTGAAATTGCCCTTAGTGGAGAACCAGGACTGTGTAGGAAAACCCCACTCTTGGTATAGGCTAGGAGATAAAATATTGCTTAGTTATTTTGCTCTGGAAAAAGAATGCTATGAAGTGATATGTCCTGTTTCTCCTATGACTTCCTCAGTACGATATACCAGTCTTTATAATGTAGAATATTAATCAGAGGTCTGCCCACTGCGATAGGGCTTATGCAAACAGAGGACTTATTTGCCAATGGTATCTAGCAATCAATTTTCAGAAAAGCTATCCAGAGCTCTCCCTTCAAACATATTCAGGGACACCCACCATCCTGATATTTTTACACCTCTGGTGATTTTCCATAATATCAGTATTGGCCAGTAAAGCAGACACTCGCTTGCTTGTTAGGCTGTGTGCACACGCTGCGGATTGTCCTGCGGATTTAAAATCTGCACAGCGGATTGGTACTGTACACCGCAGCAGAAACTGCTCGCGGATCCGCAGGACCAAAACTGCTGCGGATCCGCAGCAGAATCCGCAGCGTGTGCACACAGCCTTACTCTGAACATCTCTGTGGACTCGAGGGAGGGCATCATCTAACTCACTAAGTCTCCACTCCTCAACAGTTGTGCGCTCTACCATTTTTTGTGCATCATGCTGGATTATCAGAATGGTCTCCTTAATATAGTCTACCTGGCCTGTTAGCATGACTAGTGTGGAATTAAATTAATAGCGTTCAAAACATCCATTGGAGATGGAGGTTCCCCTAAGTATTTTTTCATTAAGGGTGCACTGTGCATAGTTTGAAATCAGCTCAGTGTTATTGTGCATTGGGGAGTTTGATACCGTGCCATGAGGGACATCCTCCCCCTCTTGAACTAATGTAGCAAATCTAGATCCTTTTGGGGACATTATGTTGTTCCTCTGTGTGCCAGTCACTGACCTTAATTGCTGGGGCTGTGGGTAAATGCTCTATGGGTGTATTGCTCCAGTCTGGCCTCTTTTTGTACATTTTTCTGCTTCCAGGCAAAGGATGTGCAGGCGCCATCTTGGATGTCTGATGACGCCGCTCCATCCTCCCTGCTGATTTTTCTGCTTTATGTCATCTTCACTAGCTCAGCCCGGAAGGCACTTCTGGCGTTCAGGAATTATCAGCCACCGTGCAGGAGTCTTTCCTCCACGAAATTGTGCTGTACAGGACAAGTGCAGAGGGAGCTCACCGTAGACACATCTTCACCACATGCATGCTAGGCCATTCCCTCTTGGAATAAGAATTTACTCAAACGCAGGCCACATGATCTGGACACATTATCCCAATAGGATGCAGCACTAACTAGGGCATGCTCATTATGTATTCCCAGACGTATTCAGGCAGTGATGAAAGCCAAAAGTGGATTTATAAAATAATACAGATTAAAAGTTTAAAACAATCGGCATAACTAATCATATGCTAAAAATTGCAAGTCAAATTTTTGTACGAGATGGCCAAGATGATTGTCTACAAAATGATGGTAGTCTCAAGTTCGAAGCATTAGTGGATGGTGAGATAAGGAGCCTGAAAGTCAAAAGTTCTAAACATTGTTACCCTTTTGCTCATCAGTGTAGCTAACATATAAAAAGTATATAGATACACATTGTTCATATACTGTATTTATGATCACAGGTGTGACTATTATATACTGTATATATAATATATATATAGATAGATTTTTGAGTAAAATGTAAATTGCTCTTTTATTCTTTAAACTATTGACCAGTGGCGTAACTACAAAGTTATGGGCTCCAATGCGAACTTTCAAATGGGGCCCCCCATGCCAAAATACATGCACATCTCCGCTCCGTACACCTCATACACATTCGGCTCTGCTCCGTACACTTCGTACACACACGGCTCCTCTCCATACACCTCGTACACACACGGCTTCCTTCCGTACACACGTGGCTCCGCTCCGCTCACCTCGTACACACGGCTCCGCTCCGTACACCTCGTACACACACGGCTGCGCTCCATACACTTCGTACACACATGGCTCCTCTCCGTACACCTCGTACACACACTGCTTCCTTCCGTACACACATGGCTCTGCTCCGCTCACCTCGTACACACGCCTCCGCCCCATACACCTAGTACACACACGGCTGCGCTCCATACACTTCGTACACACACGGCTCCTCTCTGTACACCTTGAACACACAGGGCTCCCTTCCGTACACACACGGCTCCGCTCACCTCGTACACTCGGCTCCGCTCCGTACACCTCGTACACACATGGCTGCGCTCCATACACTTCGTACACACACGGCTCCTCTTCGTACACCTCGTACACACACTGGTCCATACACCTCGTACACACGCGGCTGTGCTCCGTGCACTTCGTTCACACGGCTCTGCTCCGTACACCTCGTACGCACACGGCTCTGCTCCGTACACCTCGTACGCACACGGCTCTGCTCCGTACACCTCGTACGCACACGGCTCTGCTCCGTACACCTCGTACGCACACGGCTTTGCTCCGTACACCTCGTACGCACACGGCTCTGCTCCGTACACCTCGTACGCACACGGCTCTGCTCCGTACACCTCGTACGCACACGGCTCTGCTCCGTACACCTTGTACACACATGGCTCAGCTACGTCCACCCTGTAAACCCCTCCTGATCCCACACATAAACTTACCCTCATCCAGAACCATGACAACCATATAGAGAGAGACCTGTGCACTTCACTGTGCACTACATAGCCATATAGAGAGAGACCTGTGCACTTCACTGTGCACTATAGAGCCATATGGAGAGAGACCTGTGCACTTCACTGTGCACTATAGAGCCATATAGAGAGACCTGTGCACTTCACTATGCACTATAGAACCATATAGAGAGAGAGACCTCCGATGTAAAAACTTCTGCCACTACTCACCCCGGCACCGAGCGGCTCCTAATAACAGGTCTCACAGGACAGGTGCAGATCTGTGGTAGTCGTACCCTTGGCCAGCAGCAGGAGGACGCAGCAACAGCTTGCAGCACACACACTCAAGCAGCGGGAGGCTGAAGGACCTGTGGACACGCCTCTCTCTGGATCATGTGACTGCATTGAATCCATCTTCCCCCATGTTACTAGAGGACCTGCGGTGACGCCTCCCTGCTGTGGGTCACATGGTTTGGTGACCTCATCCTCCTCCTTTACTCTTGGTGGACGGACGGGCCCCTAAGCAGTCGGACCGCTGTGACCGCCATAGTTACGCCCCTGCTATTGACAAGTCTTCGAATTTCCAAGCACTAAATTTTGTATATATTTTCAGAAAATGAGAAATGGTCAAAATAACAAAAAAATGCAGTGCTTGCAGACCTCAAATAATGCTAAAGCCCCCGTTACACACTGTGATATCGCTAGCAATATCGCTGTAAAGTCACCGATTTTGTGACGTTGCAGCGATATTGCTAGCGATATCGCTGTATGTGATACTTACCTCCGACCGGCTCCCCCGCTGGTTATCGCTGATCGCGCGAGAAGCTCCTGGACCATTCCTCGTCGGTCATTTCCTGCGGCGCTTCCTGTGGCGCCGACGAGCGACGCGTGGAACAGGGCGGGAGGACGCAGTATCGCCGCGTCTGACAGGTAAGTAACGACCCCCGACCCCTGCTATGTCGCTGGTGAGATCTGCCTGTGTGGCAGCTCACTAGCGACCAACTAGCGATGCACCAGCGATCCTGACCGCGTTATATCGCTAGTCGGGATCGCTGGTGCATCGCTAGTTGTAACGGTACCCTAAGAAAACAAGTTCATAATCATTTAGAAACAACAATACTAACGTTTTAACTCAGGAAGAGTTCAGAAATTAATATTTTGTGGAATAACCATTATTTTTAATCACAGCTTTCATGCAACTTGGCATGCTTTTCACCAGTCTTTCACACTGCTTTTGGGTGACCTTATGCCACTCCTGGAACAAAAATTTAAGCAGTTCTTTGTTTGATAGCTTGTGACTTTCCATCTTCCTCTTGATTGCATTTCAGAGGTTTTCAATGGGGTTCAGGTCTGGAGCTGACCATGACAGGGATTTGATGTGGTGGTCCTTCATCCACACATTGATTGACCTAGCTGTGTGGCATGGCGCATTGTCCTGCTAGAAAAACCAGTCCTAAGAGATGGGGAACATTGGCTGAGCAGAAGGAATCAACTGTTTTTCCAGGATAACCTTGCATGCGGCTTGATTCATACATCCTTTGCAAAGATTAACCTGCCCAATTCCAGCCTTGCTGAAGCATCTCCAGATCATCACCAACCCTCCACCAAATTTCACAGTGCGTGCAAGACACATTAGATGACCAGGTGTTGGGCAAAACTGAAAATTAGACTCATCACAGAAGATTACCTTACTCCCGTCCACTATGGTCCAATCCTTATGGTCTTTGGCAAACTTCAGCCTGGCTCTCCTTTGATTCTCATTGATGAAAGGCTTTTTTCTATCTTTACATGAATTTAGCCCTGCCTCTAGGAGCCTGTTACGAACTCTTCTTGCCATGCACTTCACCCCAGCTGCCATTTGCCATTCCTTTTGTAGGTCACTTGATGTCATCCTGCAGTTGCTGAGTGACATTCGAATAAGATAGTGGTCATCCCAGTCAGTGGAGAGTCATTTTTGCCCTCTGCCAGTCTGTAGCTTTGTTGTCCCCAATGTCTGTTGATTGACAGTGTTGTAATGGACTGTCATCTTAGAAATTTTAAGGATGGAGGCAACATGACGCTCACTGTATCCCTCTGCTAGTAAAGCCAGAATTGAGCCATTCTTTTCCTCACTTTTCAACTCTTTTGGCATGGATAAAAGTTATATTTTCATTCCTATTACTTTTGGGATATTTCTAGCACTTGTATTGCCATCCATCTTGTCCTATTGCAAGAGGATTGTTAACACCACAGCGGGGTTCTTTACACTTTCCTTCGTTAAATAAGATTTGGTTCAGGTGATCACCTAATCAGAAGCATATTAAGTAGAATGATGTGTACTCTAGTTGGAATTCAACTGACACTGGAATGGAATGGCAGTAAGACATGTAGAGAAGCTGATTTTTCTAAAACTGTGCAGTGGTCTCTAAATTTTTGCCGGAGCTGTATATGTACACTACCGTTCAAAAGTTTAGGGTCGCTTAGAAATTTCCTTATTTTTAAAAGAAAAGCACAGTTTTTTTTCCAATGAAGCTAACATTAAGTGATTCAGAAATACACTCTATACATTGTTAATGTGGTAAATGACTATTCTAGCTGCAAACGTCTGGTTTGTAATGCAATATCTTCATAGGTGTATAGAGGCTCATTTCCAACAACCATCACTCCAGTGTTCTTATGGAACTTTGTGTTTGCTAACGGTGTAAGAAGGCTAATGGATGGTTAGAATACCCTTGAAAACCCTTGTGGAAGTATGTTCGCACAGCTGAAAACAGTTTGGCTGATTAGAGAAGCTATAAACCTGACCTTCCTTTGAGCTAGCTGAGAATCTGGAGCATTACTTTTGTTGGTTTCATTAAACTCTTAAAATGGCCAGAAAAAAAGACCTTTCATGTGAAACTCGACAGTCTATTCTTGTTCTTAGAAATGAAGGCTTTTTTCTGCGAGAAATTGCCAAGAAACTGAAGATTTCCTACAACGGTGTCCCTTCAGAGGAGAGAACAAACAGGCTCTAAACAGAGTAGAAAGAGAAGTGGGAGCTGCACAACTGATCAACAAGACAAGTACATTAGAGTCTGTAGTCTGAGAAATCGACGCCTCACAGGTCCTCAACTGGCAGCATCATTAAATAGTACATGCAAAACGCAAGTGTCATTGTCTACAGTGAAGAGGTGACTCCAGGATGCTGGCCTTCAGGGCAGAGTGGCAAAGAAAAAGTCATTTCTGAGACTGGTTAATAAAAGGAAAAGATTAATATGGGCAAAAGAACACAGACATTGGACAGAGGAAGATTGGAAAAAAGTGTTATAGACAGAAAAATCCAAGTTTGATGTATTTGGATCACACAGAAGAACATTTGTGAGACGCCGAACAACTGAAAAGATGCAGGAAGAGTGCCTGACGCCATCTGTCAAGCATGGTGGAGGTAATGTGATGGTCTGGGGTTGCTTTGGTGCTGGTAAAGTGGGAGATTTGTACAAGGTAAAAAGGATTTGAATAAGGAAGGCAATCACTCCATTTTGCAATGCCATGCCATACCCTTTGGACAGCGCTTGATTGGAACCAATTTCAGCCTACAACAGGACAATGACCCAAAGCACACCTCCAAATTATGCAAGAACTATTTCGGGAAGAAGTAGGCAGCTGGTATTCTATCTGTAATGGAGTGCTAAGTGCAGTCACCAGGTCTCAACCCTATTGAGCTGTTGTGGGAGCAGCTTGATCGTATGGTATGCAAAAAATGCCCATCAAGCCAAACCAACTTGTGGGAGGGGCTTCTGGAAGCATGGGGTGAAATTTCTCCAGATTACCTCAGCAAATTAACTGCTAGAATTCCAAAGGTCCACAAAGATCTAATTGCTGCAAATGGAGCATTCTTTGATAAAAGCAAAGTTTGAAAGAGAAAATTATTATTTCAAATAAAATTCTTTTTTTGAACCTTGTCAATGTCTGGACTAGATTTTATATTCATTTGGCAACTCATTTGATTAATAAAAGTATGAGTTTTCATGGAAAACACAAAATCGTTTGGGTGACTCCAAAACTTTGAACGGTAGTGTATATACAGTTGTGGCCAAAAGTATTGACACCCCTGCAATTCTGTCAGATAATACTCAGTTTCTTCCTGAAAATGATTGTAAACACAAATTCTTTGGTATTATTATCTTCATTTAATTTGTCTTAAATGAAAAACCACAAAAGAGAATGAAGCAAAAAGCAAAACATTGATCATTTCACACAAAACTCCAAAATGGGCCAGACAAAAGTATTGGCACCCTCAGCCTAGTACTTGGTTGCACAACCTTTAGCCAAAATAACCGACCAACCGCTTCTGGTAACCATCAATGAGTTTCTTACAATGCTCTGCTGGAATTTTAGACCATTCTTCTTTGGCAAACTGCTCCAGGTCCCTGATATTTGAAGGGTGCCTTCTCCAAACTGCCATTTTTAGATCTCTCCACAGGTGTTCTATGGGATTCAGGTCTGGACTCATTGCTGGCCACCTTAGAAGTCTCCAGTGCTTTCTCTCAAACCATTTTCTAGTGCTTTTTGAAGTGTTTTGGGTCATTGTCCTGCTGGAAGACGCATGACCTCTGAGGGAGACCCAGCTTTCTCACACTGGGCCCTACATTATGCTGCAAAATTTGTTGGTAGTCTTCAGACTTCATAATGCCATGCTCACGGTCAAGCAGTCCAGTGCCAGAGGCAGCAAAGCAACCCCAAAACATCAGGAAACCTCCGCCATGTTTGACTGTAGGGACAGTGTTCTTTTCTTTGAATGCCTCTTTTTTCCTCCTGTAAACTCTATGTTGATGCCTTTGCCCAAAAAGCTCTACTTTTGTCTCATCTGACCAGAGAACATTCTTTCAAAATGTTTTAGGCTTTTTCAGGTAAGTTTTGGCAAACTCCAGCCTGGCTTTTTTATGTCTCGGGGTAAGAAGTGGGGTCTTCCTGGGTCTCCTACCATACAGTCCCTTTTCATTCAGATGCCGACGGATAGTACGGGTTGACACTGTTGTACCCTCGGACTGCAGGGCAGCTTGAACTTGTTTGGATGTTAGTCGAGGTTCTTTGTCCAACATCCGCACAATCTTGTGTTGAAATCTCTTGTCAATTTTTCTTTTCCGTCCACATCTAGGGAGGTTAGCCGCAGTGCCATGGGCTTTAAGCTTCTTGATGACACTGCGCACGGTAGACACAGGAACATTCAGGTCTTTGGAAATGGACTTGTAGCCTTGAGATTGCTCATGCTTCCTCACAATTTGGTTTCTCAAGTCCTCAGACAGTTCTTTGGTCTTCTTTCTTTTCTCCATGCTCTATGTGGTACACACAAGGACACAGGACAGAGGTTGAGTCAACTTTAATCCATGTCAACTGGCTGCAAGTGTGATTTAGTTATTGCGAACACCTGTTAGGTGCCACAGGTAAGTTACAGGTGCTGTTAATTACACAAATTAGAGAAGCATCACATGATTTTTCGAACCGTGCCAATACTTTTGTCCACCCTCTTTTTTATGTTTGGTGTAGAATTATATCCAATTAGGCTTTAGGGCAATTCTTTTTGTGTTTTCTCATTTAAGACAAATTAAACGAAGATAATAATACCAAAGAATTTGTGTTTGCAATCATTTTCAGGAAGAAACTGAGTATTATCTGACAGAATTTCAGCAATACTTTTGGCCACAACTGTGTATATATATGTGTGTGTGTGTGTGTGTATATGTGTATGTATGTGTATATATATATATATATATATATATATATACTGCTCAAAAAAGTGAAGGGAACACTTAAACAACAGAATATAACTCCAACTAAATTAAACTTCTGTGAAATCAAACTGTCCGCTTAGGAAGCAACACTGATTATCAATCAATTTCACATGCTGTTGTGCAAATGGAATAGACAACAGATGGAAATTATTGGCAATTATCAAGACACCCTCAATGAATGAGTGGTTCTGCAGGTGGGTACCACAGACCACATCTCAGTACCAATGCTCTCTGGCTAATGTTTTGGTCACTTTTGAATGTTGGTTGTGCTTTCACATTCGTGATAGCATGAGACGGACTCTACAACCTACACAAGTGGCTCAGGTAGTGCAGCTCATCCAGGATGGCACATCAATGCGAGCTGTGGTAAGAAGGTTCGCTGTGTCTGTCAGCATAGTGTCCAGAGGCTGGAGGTGCCATCAGGAGACAGGCCAGTACACCAGGAGACGTGGAGGGGGCCGTAGAAGGGCAACAACCCAGCAGCAGGACCGCTACCTCAGACTTTGTGCAAGGAGGAACATGACGAGAACTGCCAGAGCCCTGCAAAATGACCTACAGCAGACCACAAATGTGCATGTGTCTGCCCAAACGGATAGAATCCGACTCCATGAGGATGGTCTAATTCGCCACTGGCGCCCTATGCTCTTCACAGATGAAAGCAGGTTCACACAGAGTCTGGAGATGCCGTGGAGAGCGATCTGCTGCCTGCAACATCCTTCAGCATGACCGGTTTGGCAGTGGGTCAGTAGTGGTGTGGGGTGGTATTTTGGAGGGCCGAAGAGGGAGGTATGGATTGTTCACCAACTGCACTATCCTGTGTTGGTGGGGGGGGGCATGGATTTGGCCAAGATTTCATAAGTCAGAAGAAAGAGCTGTCGACCGAAAGTTTGGCTTATTGCTATCTAGTGTGTATGAACACTACTATCTCAATGTTACCGTGCACCTAAGATGGCTGTCTCTCCTGACTCCTGTGTACACATGAGCAATTGGTAAGGTCAAGTATCCATTTTTTTTTCAATGTGGAGAGAGGAAAAAGCTGCTGCCACTTACCTTCCTTGCAAACAAAGAGATCAGAAATTGAAATTTGAACTTCCCAATCTGGCATCAGCTGCCAGGAAAGAGTCAGTAGGCCCCCATACATATGTGATGATTGACCCATCCCACGAAAATCAATGAGTTCAGATAACATGCATGTCATGTTTATCAGAGCCTTGGTTGTCAACACTTAAAGGTAATCTGTCAGCAGGTTAATGCTGCTTCATGTGAGAGCATGTGGAAAAAGAAATCCTGAATCAAACAATGTATCACTTTGTTTACAGGGTGCAATGGTTCTGAAACAATTAGAGTTTTTAGGTTTAGCAATGCAGCAAAGCTGAGACAGCTAACCCTGCCCACACCAGGCTCTCTGTGTACATAGTCTACGAACAATGAGCTGCTTATCACAGGAGGTGACAAGAGTCTTAAGAGTACCCTCAAATCAGTCACAGCAATGATAATGCCTTGGTCATAAAACCTTAATTGTAAGTAAACAGGAAAGTAAAGGAAATGTGTCATCTTCAGCTTTAGTCCTTTTAGAAATAATGTCATCTTCAACTTGTCTAACTGTTCACAATAACATATATATATATAATGTATATATACGTATATTGTATATATGTATAATATACTGTATATAAACAAATATACAAGTCTTATTAGTTACAATCACACCAGCATTTTAGGAGATAAAATAGTGTATTTGCCTATTTTGTCCCCATAATTTTGTGAGTTTTGTCTGCTCTTTTAGTAATTTAATTTCAATGTAATGAGTTTTTGTTGCTACATCAGTGTGCACAATTCTTGCACTCTAATCACATTCATCTTCCTAGATGTCAATATTCATCAATCACTATAATTTTCAGGCTCCTCATGTCTAGATAACACTCAGTCATTCATTGTGTCATTAACAAATGGACCATAGCTCATGATTATGGTGAAAACAAGATGACTGCACCCTGTAATCTTATTTCCTTGTTTCTCCTATTAAATACTAAAGTAATTACATTTCAAAGGAAAGACGCAGGTGAAGGCTGCAATAATAAATCTAATCATCATACACTGAGGAAATGCAGAAAGTGTTTTATAAAGCCCATAAATACGTCTGCAAAATATTGATGCCTTTCCTGCAATTTATGCTTCATAAATTAAATTCTTTTCCTAAAATGGTGTACATTTAGCAAAATGGCACATCAAGGATTGGTAAAAAAAAAGGTTAAGGTCATGTTTTAATGAGGCCTTGCAGGAAAGAAGGAAGCATAGAAGAGCTGATGGGGAGTTAAAACGCAAATGAAAATTTCAAGGGAAAGGCATTACAAAAGTCCAGCATCTCACCACTGTGTCCTGTTCAGAGTGCAGAAAAAAAAGTCATGTGTCATGTTACATGCTCACTGAATAAGAGATGGCACAGTGAGTAAGCTGGTAAGAAAAAGCCTAAACAGATTTGTTGAAATTGTCTGCCAATCACCATTTCGGGAAGAAGAATCTAGGATATGCTATCACGTCAAAACTGATGGAGACCTAACTGCCAGTAACCCCAGTGACCATGAAAATTAAGGTGATAGTCTTCCAAGTTTTCTACACAGCAACATTCCTGGGCACCAACAAAATGGGGGAAAAAAAAGCCTTTAATATTTTCAAATAAGATCATTATTTTCATTTCACATAGTCTGGTGAAAACGTGAAATAATTACAATCTTACATTTCTTAGTACCTTTAATTTACAGGTCAGAAAAAAATATTGTCAACACAGTCCAGAAAAATTCACTTGAAATACAGCTTAAATTTTGGCACAGTTGGTGTTATTCTCAGATTTATTGCATAACTAGCTGAAGAGCCCGGCATTGCCCGGGCATAGTACCTAACTGTGGGTCCTGCTGTCTTCCTTAACATCCACCGCTCTCCACCCGCTGTCCCCTTTTATCCCTCTGCAGCTGCTCTCTACATCCATGTCCTAGTGTCCCTCCACAGCCCCGCTCTCTTCTTCCACAGCCCCGGTCACTTCGTCAACAGCCCTGCTCTCCCGCTCTCTCCCTCCACATCCCCGTTCTCTTCCTTCACAGCCCTGCTCTCCCCGTCCACAGCCCCGGTCTCTTCCTTCACAGCCCTGCTCTCCCGCTCTCTCCGTCCACAGCCCCGTTCTCTTCATTCCCAGCCCTGCTCTCCCCATCCACATCCCCATTCTCTTCCTTCACACCCTTGCTCTCCCACTCTCTTTGCCCACAGCCCCGTTCTCTTTCTTCACAGCCCTGCTCTCCCCGTCCACAGCCCCATTCTCTTCCTTCACACCACTGCTCTCCCGCTCTCTCCGTCTACAGCCCCGTTCTCTTCCTTCACAGCCCTGCTCTCCCGCTCTCTCCCTCTACAGCCCCGCTGTCTTCCTTCCTCCACAGCCCCACTCTCCATGCACCACACGCGGTGACGCCGGGACCAGGAGAGAGAGGTGCACAGATTGTTCGACCTGAGTGGGCGGAGCTAGAGCGGATCTGCAGTGCATGTGATTGGGTGGCCTGCGGGGGGCGTGGCCTAGTGCTCTAGTAGGCCGCAGTAGAAGCGGGGGACTAAATTTAGGTCGGGAAGCTGCAGGGGAGAGGGAGGATAGTGCAGTTGACGACGGGGAGCGCGGACTGAGCCGGGACAGGGCTGGGAGGGTGCCGGTACTATTTGGCCCCTGTCCTGAAGACTGTCTTCCTCACAGCCCCGCTCTCCATGCACTGTCCTGCTGTATCCGTCCTCAGCCCTGCTCTCCAACCGCATTCCACTCTGCTGCTTCGTGATTGGTTGGTGTCCCACTCTGCTGCTTCGTGATTGGTTGGTGATACATACACACACACACACACATTCAGATTTATATATAGAGATAATCATTATCTCCAAGACTAGCATTGCGAGGTCACTTGCATGCTTGACTTAGCACAGTAGTACAAGTTCTGACATTTGGATAACAGTAGATAGAGGGATTTGGGGACCAAAATGAAATTTTAAAGGGAATGGGTACACATTCAGTATTTGGAGCAGATTTTTCTGCATTAAAAACCTGTGTTGGCAGAAAAAATTATTCTTAAAAACGCTTGAGGAAAATTGCTCTAATAAATGTTGAAAAAATTGACATGCTGCAGATTTGAAAAAAAAAAAAATTCAATGGTTCAAATACGCAAGTAATGGTTCAAATACGCAAATAAAAAATAATTTAAGAAATCTCATATACTTTGCTGGTACAGTAAAAATTGTGTTTCATCAGCACCAAAAATGTCCAGGGGAAAAATAAACAGCAAGAACAGTGTGCATGAACAGCCCTAAAGAATATCAGTGCCCCATCTACAGATCAAGTGCTTTGTGTATTACTACATGGCAAAACATTCTTTGGGCTGTGTTAGGCACAAAGCAACTGTTAAAGGGAGTTTGTCACCCCTGGAAGAATTTAAGCTATTACTATGGGCATACAGGTAACAGAATGGTTAAACCAGTCTTGCCTGTATGCCTCATAGCTGCAGTGTAGATATTGAGAAAAGCAGTTTTAATGTTATATGTTAATGATTTCCTTCAGGCTTCGGGGCATGCGGTGCCTGGAAGAAACCCCTGCCTCCTCTCTTCATTATAATGGCACCCCCTGCCATGCACGCCACACTGACTTGTACAATGCAGTTGCAGCCCTGTAATCACGTAACGCTTCTCCATTACTATGCACCAGACAATACAAAGGTGACATCAACCCCACAAATATGAACCCCACTTGCCACCGTCACAGGGCAAGAAGTGGGAAAAGCCGGGCAAAGGTCCAGAAATGGCACATCTAATGGTTGCACCTTTCTGGGGTGGCTGTGGGCTGCTATTTTTAGGCTGGAGAGGGCAATATCCATACCAGCATGAGAATACCAGCCCTCAGCTGTCTGCTTTTGCTTGACTGGTGGTCAAAAATGGGGGGACCCTAAGGAGATTTTTATAATTATTTATTTAAATAATTAAAAAAAAGCGACATGGGGACCTGTATAATCTTGATTACCAGCCTTGCTAAAGCTGACATCTGAGGGTTGCAGCCCCCAGCTGTCAGTTTTGTCTGGCTGGTTATCAAAAACACATGGGAACCCACATCATTTTTTTTTATTCATAGCCTGGGCGCTTACTGATGAATACACCCATCAGCCACCACCTGCTCTCTCTGTTATTAGTGGCAGCAGTGTAGGCTGATGGAAGTAGCCACCAATGATCAGAGCCACTGATATTTCTTGCAGATAACAACGCAAGAAACACTCGGTGTTCGGGGTGCTGAAGCCGAACAGTAACATAGACTTCCTGGTGAAATCCATATTCAGGATCCATGCCCGAACAGTAAGTGTGGAACTCAACTCGAACTTTACTGTTTCGGTTTGCCCATTTCTAGTCATCATAAATGGTACGTTTTCTAAATGGGATATAGTCAGCAGTGGGGTACCACAAGGATCTATGCTAGGACCAATTCTTTTTAAACTCTTTATTAATGAACTTGTGGATGAAATTGAGAGTAAAGTGTCAGTCTTTGCAGATGACACCAAACTATGTAGGATATTAAAATCTGAGCTTGACATTGCAATATTGGAAAATGGTTTGGAAAAGATGTCTGAATGGGCAAGCACTTGGCAAATGAGACTTACTGTAGATAAATGTAGAGTAATGCACCTAGGACAGAGTAATCCTATTGCAGCATATACATTAGGTGGCAACTAGATTATTACAAGGGATGGAAGGCCTCTCATATGAGAAGTTGGAAAAGTTGAGCTTATTTAGCTGAGAAAAGACGCCTCAGAGGAGATGTCATTTATATGTATAAATACATGTGTGGTCAATACAAAGGACTAAAACATGACATATTCCATCCAAAGACCATACTAAAGACCAGGGGGCATTCACTAAGGGTGGAAAAAAGGCGATTCCGGCAGATAAATAGGAAAGTTAAAGCAGTCAGAATGTGGAATGCCTTACTACGAGAAGCAATGGCAGACAATATAAAAGCTTTTATAAAAGGGTTGGATGATTTTTTCAATATACATAATATTGTGGGTCATAGTTAAGTTATAGTTTAGTGACAGAATGTACAATTGGTGGCAAAAGGTTGAACTTGAAAGACCCAGCTCATTTTTCAACTTATGTAAAATGTAACTATGTTGTTAATTGTTCTAATACAGTTGAAAATACAATATACCGAATTAATAACTGTAGCAATTATTGATATGTATTATTGATTAAAATAGGCATTTGCTTAGGTGAGGCATTTTTGCCTTGTTCGGGAAAAGAGGTAGAAAATTTTATTAGTGTGTGTTGCTGCAATACTTTTTTATTCATGTACTACATAAAAGTAAATATACAGCAAAAAAGCGGTAATTCTGGAATTATTCAACCCTTGTAAACAAACAGTCCTTTTTTGGGTCAGGTTGAATAGAGGACACTACTGTTTTCTTACTAAAAAAAATAAAATCAAAAGGAAACAAGGATAAGGAAAGAATAAGCTGACACTGGCACCAAATTGCTCCATCATTTTAGCAAGTAGAACTGGAATCCTAAGGACAAAGCCAATCTGACAGTTGTGATTTTCTTTTTGATTATTATATTTAAACCTTTCTCAAGCAGGGACCAATTGAAGGACGCATATGCCTCATACACTGCTTCCACACAACAAACCAGTAACAACAGAAAACTGAACAAAAGAAAACTATTTCATCTGGAATGAAAAGAATAAAATAAAATAGTTGTTACATAAAAATAAGTACAAAAATAAAACAAGCTACATAGGGTCAATCAATATTGTGTGTTATTTAAAAAAAATTAGGCTTGAATCAGGAGTATGTATTTTATTCAGTATACAGAAACCTTTCCAAAATAAAAGGCAAGAGACACAAGAAAATAATTGCAGTACGGGTCAGAAGTACCTATCATGTGAACAATACCATAGTCCACATTATTTACTGCTTCTCAGTGGGCTTATTGAGAAGAAGACAGGCGTCTCGCAGACTATTTTGCTGATGGCATCTTTGGTGGCATCTGTTGTTCTACTTTCCTTCCTCTGACTTGCCCTATTAACGATGAGCAATGAGAAAATTGTATCGTGGACCCATTAACCTAAAGTAAAATGGCATCAAGATGTAGCATGAAGTTAATGTCCAGCTTTTAACATCCTGCAGCTCTTTGCTGCAACGTCCGGTGCTTATTATTGTTGAAGTCAAAAACATGCAATGAAATCATAAAGTTCTTACTAGCTGAAGCTGCTAGTAAGGCAGATTAGAAGCTGACTTAATCATATCAACTATATTCAGAAAGCATCACTTAACTTTTTGCCTATTCACTTACAATGCAAATATCAATCTGTCTAGCAGATGCTGCTTTCATCCAGAGTGTAGCTGGATAACAGAAAATGGCCAAGCTTCTTAGTGCCAAAAGTGTTGGAACCTTTGAAATTGTTCAAGAAAATGGAATATTTCTCCCAGAAAACTATTGCAATTACACGTTAAATTATACACATGTTTATATCCTTTGTTTGTATTGGAACAACACAAAAAATAAGATAAAAAAAAGTAAATTGGAGATAATTTCACACAATACCGCTTCATGGTCCGGACAAAATTGTTGGCACCCTGAACTTAATATTTGGTTGCACACCCTATGGAATAAATAACTTCAATCAACCGCTTCCTATAACCATCAACAAGCTTCTTAGACCTCTCAACTGGAAATTTGGACCACTTTTCATTTGCAAACTTATAAAGGTCTCTCATATTTGAAGGGTGCCTTCTCCCAACAGCAATTTTAAGATCTCTCCACGGGTGTTCAGTGGGATTTAGATCCGAATACATTGTTGGCCCCTTCCGAACTCTCCAGTTCTTTGCCTCCATCTATTTCTGGGTGCTCCTTGAAGTAGGTTTGTTGTCATTGTCCTGCTGGAAGACCCATGAAGAAAACCCAGCTTTCTGACACTGGGCACTACAAAAATCTACTACCAAAATCCATTGGTAATCTTCAGATTTCATGAAGCCTTTAACACAGTCAAGGCAACCAAAGCATCTTGAACCTCTACCATATTTGTGTGCAAGTACAGTGTTTTTTTCTTTGTAGGCCTCATTCTATTTTCGGTAAACAGTAGAATGATGTGCGTTACCAAAAATGTCTATATTGGTCTCATCTGTCCACAAGATGCTTATCCCAAAAGGATTTTGGCAAACTGCAGTCTGTTTTTTTCTGTCTCATTGTTAGCAGTGGGGTCCTCCTGGCTCTCCTGCCATAGTTTTTCATTTAATTCAAATGTTGACAAATATCTCACGCTGACACTGATGTATCCTGAGCCTACAGGACATTAATTTCTTTGGAACATGATTTGGGCTGCTTATCCACCATGTGGACTATCCTGCATGCAAACTTTGATGAAATTTACTCTGCCATCCATGTCCAGGGAAATTAGCTTCAGTGCCATGGGTTGCAAACTTCTTAATTATGTTGTGCACCGTGGACAAAGGAGCAGCAAGATCTCAGGAGATGGGCTTGTAACTTTGAGTATGTTGCTATTTTGCAACAATTTTAGTTCTTAAGTCCTCAGACAATTCTATTTTACTCTTTCTGTTCTGTATTCTTAATGTGGCACACACAGACACACAATGAAAAGCCTGAATCAACTCCTCACTTTTCTGTCTAGTTTCAGGTGTGATTTTCATATTAACCACACCTGTTACTTGCCACAGGTGAATTTGACCAAGCATCACATGCTTGAAACAAAGTGATTTACCCACAATTTTGGCCATGACTGTATACATGGATAGATAGCATCACAGAATGTTAGAGTTGGAAGGGACCTCAAGGGTCATCGTGTCCAACCCCCTGCTCAATGCAGAATTCATTAAACCATCTCAGACAGATGTCTGTCTAGCTTCTGTTTGAAAACTTCCATAGAAGGAGAACTCGCCACCTCTCATGGCAGCTGGTTTCACTCATTGATCACCCTTACTGTCAAAAAGTTTATTCTAATATCTAATTTGTATCTTCTCCCTTTCCGTTCCATTGCATTGCTTGCTTCTCATATTTTCATGTGCAAATGAGAATAAGGATGATCCATCTACACTGTGACATCCCTTCAGATATTGGTAGACAGGTATTAATCTCCTCTTGTGCTTCTTTTTTGCAAGCTAAACATTCCCAGATCCATAAACCGTTCCTCGTAGGACATCCTTTGCAATCCGTTCACCATCCTGGTAGCTCTTCTCTGAACTTGATCCACTTTTTCAATGTCTTTTTTAAAATGTGGTGTCAAGAACTGGACACAGTAATTCAGATGAGGCCTGTCCAAGGAGGAGAAGGGGATAATTACATTACGTGATCTAATCTCTATGCTTCTCTTAATACATGCTAAAAATATGTTTGCCTTTTTTGCTGCGGCATCACACTATTGACTCATAAGCAGTCTGTGATCTATTAGTATATCCAAGTCTTTTTTACACGTGATGTTGCTTTGTTCTATTCCTCCCATTCTATGAATGTAATTTTCATTTTTTTTGCCCATATGTAGAATCTTGCATTTCTCACTGTTAAATACTATTATTTAGCTGTTGACGCTTGTTTAGATCCTTCTGAATCCTTTATCTGTCTTCTCTAGTGTTAGGAAGCTATTTGATTAGTTTACCTTCCGTTCCCTTATCTAGATCATTTATAAAAATGTTAAGCAACACTGAGGCCAGGCCAGAGCCTTGTGGTACCCCACTTGAAACACTTTTCCAATTGGACGAGCAACCATTTACCACTCTTTGAGTATGACAACTGAGACAGTTACAAATCCACCTAACAGTAGCCTTGTCAATCCCATACTTGGTTATTTTTTCAATAAGGAGATACTTTATCAAATGCTTTGCTAAAGTTGAGATATACCATATCTGCTGCATTTCCCTTATTGACCCAGTCAGTGATTCCATCACAGAATGAAATTAGATTAGTTTGGCAAAACTTGCTTGGTACAAAGCCATGCTGGCTCTGGTTAATTACTATATTCTTATTCAAGTATTTACATACATGCTGTTTAATAATTTGTTCAAAGATTTTTCCTGGTATAGAAGTAAGGCTCACTGGCCTGTAATTTCCGGGCTCAGACTTTTTTCCTTTTTTGAAGATAGGGACAACATTTGCCCTTCTCCAATCTTCTGGGACTTCTGTTTTCCAGGATTTTTTAAAGATTCTGGCTAGTGGTTCTGCAACTTCCTCGCTCACTCTTTCAGTATTCTAGGATGTAATTAATCTGGTCCAGGGGATTTAAATTCATTTAAATTAGCTAAGTGTTCTCTCACCATTTGTTTTTGGATCCTTTTATTGCTTCGATGGCACCGTGAAGATCAGTTGATGTCTCATTTGCTTTCTTAGAGTACACAGATGCAAAATAGGAATTTAAAAGATAGATCATATACATCAATATATACTGCTCAAAAAATCAAAGGAACACTTAAGCAACACAATGTAACTCCAAGTCAATCATACAACTGTGAAATCAACCTGTCCAGTTATGAAGCAACATCGATTGTGAATCAATTTTTCCTGAACTTATGCAAATGGAACAGACAACAGGTAGAAATGATTAGCAAGACAACCACTATAAGGCCGGGATCACACATGCGAGAAACACGGCCGAGTCTCGCATGTTAATTTTCGGGAGTGGAGCGTGCGGCTGCATAGCAAGATATGCAGCTGAACGCTTCGCTCCTGAGTGCCGGCGGCAGTGCTGGGTATTAACATGTGAGGCTCGGCCGTATTTCTCGCATGGGGTGACTATAGACCATTTCTCTGTTCTCATTCTTTTTGGCTGTTTTGGTCACTTTTGCATTTTATCATTGCTCTCACCTATAGAGTAGCATGAAGCAAGTTGCTGAGGCTGTTCTGCTCATGCAGGATGGCAAATCAATGAGAGCCATGGCATGAAGAGTAGCTGTGTCTGTCAGCACAGTGTCCAGAGAATGGAGCAGATTCCAGGAGACAGCGAGGGGGATGTAGAGGGGCAACAACCCAGCAGCAGGTCCTTTGTGCAAGGAGGAAAAGGAGGAGCAGTGCCAGAGCCCAGCAAAATGACCTCCAGCAGGCCACTAACATCCATGTGTCTTCACAAACTGTCAGAAACAGACTCCATGAGGGTGGTATGAGGACCCGACGTCCACAGGTGGGTGTTGTGCTTACAGCCCTAAATCATACAAGGTGATTGGCATTTGCCAAAGAATGTCAAGATTGTTAGATTCGACATTGGCGCCCTGTGCTCTTTATGGATGAAAGCAGGTTCATGCTGAGCACATGTGACAGATGAGACAGAGTTTGGAGACGCTGTGGAGACCGATCTGCTGCCTACAGCATAGACTAGAATGACCGGTTTGGGAATGGGTCTGTAATGATGTGGGGAGGGATTGCATCCAAGGGCCTCACAGACCTCTATGTGCTAGCCATTAGGTAGATGAGATCCTCAGACCCATATTTTTGGGGACGGCGTAACGCACTAAATAATAATAGTAAGTGTGTTCGCCACCCGGGGTCCACCGTGCAGAAGGTGTTACGCTGCTGCTATGTAATGGCAGACGAACAATATGGCGGTATAATGCACGCGGGTTGAACGTCACCCGGAGTGCGCTGGGCAGTCTCTGTTACTTCACAGAGGCGCCGAGGCGTTAAATACAAAGACCGAGCCTGTTGACGTCACAGGACTCAGCGGAATGCACACACGGTATATGGTCACAGGACTCGGGCCCAAGACACAGGGTCAGCATCCCTCTTGCGTATGGCGTCGCAGACGCCAATAAGTACTGCTGACTGCAGCACGGCGACAGACTGCCGCTGTACGACAATGCCCGGTAGCAGGCACACTGTCTGACACTAGTACCGTGGATGATATGTACTGTGGCCTGTAGCTTGCCACTGACTGGCGCTGACTCTATCACTAGTTCCCTATCCACACACATAATATCAGAGGGAGGGGAATCTTAGTCATTTGCAAGTCCATGCATCCGTCATCATTCACACAGGTAGCAACTAGAGTCTATACTAGCGCATGGCCGAGCAGCCATGCGAACCTTTTATAGCCGGGACCTTACGGAAGCTTCCAGATCCCTGAGATGGACCAATCAGATCTGGAGAAGGACCTGTGCATGTGACTCCCGATCTCCAATGGGAGATCGTCTCGTGAGCATGCTCAGTAGAGCGAAGGAAGGACTTAGCCTCTGAAGTGGCTTGCTGCTGAGCAGCCTGCGTTGCTATTGCTGGCCCAGAGGTGGCAGCAACAGCCAGACCCACAGAGCAGGTCTGAGCAGAGCGTCGGGAACGACAGGGCTGCTGAGCAAGCTCCTCTGCGGTCGATGGAGAATGGGAGACCGCTGAATGCAAGGCTCTGGATTCCTGCTGTGCCGCTGCAGGAACCCGACACCTAACACATAGTGAGACCATATGCAGGTGCAGTGGGCCCTGAGTTCCTTCTGATGCATGAAAATGCTAGGCCTCATGTGGCTGATGTGTGTCAGCAGTTCCTGCATGATGAAGGTATTGATGCTATAGAATGAACTGCCAGTTCCCTAGACCTGAATCCAATCGGGCACATCTGGAACTTCATGTCTCATTCCAACCACCAATGCCAAGTTGCACCGCAGACTATGCAGGAGTCGATTGATGCTTTAATCCAGGCCTGGAAGGAGATCCCTCAGGAGAACATCCGCCGTCTCATCAGGCGTTGTAGGAAGGTCATACAAGCACGCGGAGTCCACGCACACTACTGAGCATAATTTGCTTGTCTTGAGGAATTTCCACTGTAGTTAGATCAGCATGTAATTAAATTTTCCACTTTGATTTTGAGTATGAATCCAAATTCAAACCTCCATGGAATATTAATTTTGATTTACATTGATCATTTTTAAGTTTTAATGTTCTCAACTCATACTACTATGTAATGAATAAAGATTTGAAACTGGAATATTTAATTCAGTGATATCTAGGATGTGGTATTTTAGTGTTCCCTTTATTTTTTGGAGAAGTGTGTGTATACAGTATATATATATACAGTACACACAAATAAATAAAATCTATATACACTGTTCAAAAATAAAGGGAACACTTAAACAACAGAATCTAACTCCAAGTAATCAAACTTCTGTGAAATCAAACTGTCCTCTTAGGAAGCAACACTGATTGACAATGAATTTCACATGCTGTTGTGCAAATGAAATAGACAACAGATGGAAATTATTGGCAATTATCAAGACACCCTCAATAAAGGAGTGGTTCTGCATGTGGGAACCACAGATCACATCTCGGTACCAATGCTTTCTGGCTGATGCTTTGGTCACTTTTGAATGTTGGTTGTGCTTTCACACTCGTGGTAGCATGAAACAGACTCTACAACCCACACAAGTGGCTCAGGTAGTGCAGCTCATCCAGTATGGCATTTATTGTCAAGCTACTGTTTTCTCTTTTTAAATCGTAATGACAACCCAAAACATCCAAATGACCCTGATCAAAAGTTTACATACCCTGGTGATTTTGGCTTGATAACATACACATAAGTTGGCACAAATGGGTTTGAATGGCTACTAAAGGTCACAGCCTCACCTGTTACCTGTTTGCTTGTAATCAGTGTGTGTGCATAAAAGCTGAGTGAGTTTTTGGGATCCAGACAGACTCTTGCATCTTTCATCCAGCCACTGATGTTTCTGGATTGTGAGTCATGGGGAAAGCAAAAGAATTGTCAACAGATCTATGGAAAAAGGTAGTTGAACTGTATAAAACAGGAAAATTATACTAAAAGATATCCAGGGAAATGATATTGCCAGTCAGCAGCGTTCAAACTGTGATTAACAAATGGAAAATCAGGGGCTCTTTAAAGACAAAACCATTATGGAGTTATGAAGCGTAGCTACCAGGGAATACATATGTAGGCTGAATCTAATACACCGATATCTTTGGCTTTCTCCTTTTCCAGCACCCTCCCTATTTTTCCTTGTCTGTATTCAAATCACATAGTACTTTAATCCTGCACAGTGCCCCTGACAGTAATAATTCCCCATCTATGTCCTGTACAATAATAGTACTCTTAATTTATGCCCCACACAATAACAATGGTCCCTTGGTTTCCCTACATATTAATAGTGCCCCCACAATGTCTCCACATAGCAATATTGCCCACTTTGTGCATTTACATAATAATAGTGATTCCTCTCTGCTTCCACATGTTAATAGTGCCACATTATGCCTTCACATTGTAATATTGCCCACTCTATGATTCCACATAGTAATAGTGACCCTATCTCTGCCTCTACATAGTAATAATGCTTTTATGTTGCATCCAAATAACAATAATGAGCCTACTATTCCCTAAACATAGTCATAATGCCTCTACTATGCCTCCAGATAGAGATTGTGTCACCTCTGTGCCTTCACTTAGTGATAATGTCTTATGTCTCCACACAGTAATGGTTCACCCATTGTGCTTCCACATAGTAATAATGTCCATATTGTGCCTTCACATAGTAATAGTGCTCACCCTTTACCTCCAAATATTAATAATGCCCCCCCTCACTCTGCACTCACATAGTAATAATGGGTCTCTCTGTTGCCTAACATAGTAGTAATACTCCTATTGTGCCTCCATATAGTAATAATGTCTCTACTGTCTCTACTGTGCCTCCATATAACATTAGTTCCTTCCCCTTAAACCTCTAACAACATTGGGCACACTGATATATCCAATGTCGGCCTCCTGTCTCATGAATTGATCCTACATCTTTGCCAACAGATGTTGGCTGCCTCTAACAGCCATGAGTAGAGCAGAGCTGTGCCCAATGCTATTAACCTGTTAAATTCCGCTGTCAGCGGAAATTATAGCTTGTTCTAACCGCCCATTGGCACCCCCATGAAGCAATCTGTTGAAGACCCCCATGTCTGTCATGAGAGCACTCTACATTGTAAAAATACCCCCAATATGTCTCTGCTTATTAATAATACCCCCATTATGTCTACATATAGTAATAATGTCCTTATTATGCCTCCATATTGTGATATTGTCCCGACTGTACTTCCTTCTAATAATTCCAACATTGTGTGCCTCTAGATAACTGTTTCCTCTTCTCCTTCGTTGAGTCCTACCCAGCAGTAAAAGAGAAAAACTGGTACTTGCCCTCTACATGACACTGACCACTGACAATCTGCAGGTCTGATCATCCGGAGTCCTTCGACAGAAGCAGAGGAAGGAGCCTATGACTATTTTATCTGAAACATGGATAATAGTAGAAGATGCAGGCCAATGCCCATCTGGTCTATTCCAGAACTTGCACTGACACTCACTGATACACACATGTACAGGAGAGCAGCTTCATGTAGTATGCGCTGTAGCAGTTTTTTAGATTCCCATTAATGAGCAGCTAAACATCGTGCATGTAACACAACGGTGGTGACAGACTCTGGTTCGCCAATCATGTGGATTCCCTAAGAACCAGGCCACAGCCATCGCTAAAGAAGCAGTAGCATCAACCATTAAACAGGTTTATACTTTTTACAAGCCATTTAGCAATCACTCATCGTAGCTCCCTCTTTTTATTCCAGAGATGACAAATGTATTTTATACAGTGATATTATATTATTATTGCTATACTGGTATGATTGACCGGGATATTACTCACATCTTAAAAATAATAACTCAGCATCCTTATCCACTTGCTGCTTGCTCTACACTGCAGATGACTGATTTCCCCTGTTTATTCTCAGAATGGAAGAGTTGTTTTTTAAGAACCCTTGACAGATGTAAAGGGTGATGTAAAAACCCTCCGGTTCAGAGAGAGTTGCTAGGTAACATGGAGCTCGTAGATGCTCCCTGCTGAGTTACATATGCGGGAAACAGTTGTCATCCCTATTCTGTTATATGCAACGCACTGTACCAGTCAGCAGGTTCTCGACAAAACGGGAAATGGAACAGGACAATTTCTAACATGCGTAAGTATCAGCCACTCATGCTAATAGCAAATTGTATGCACTGATTACAATGGAAACTGACTGATAAAATTAGACCTTTACTCTATTTTTGGATCAGTGCTTATCTCGGGATCAACTTCTGAAGGATATTCACAGTGCAGAAAATAAGCTGTCTTTTTTTGCACACAGAATATTGGACTGGTGCCTTCTTTCTAACTCGCGCTAGCATATAGCATCTATTGATTATCTTATGCAAGAGGATTGGATGCCGTTTGCAAAGCACCCTCGGCTCAAACTCTGCTGTGAGCGTGAGCCGAGTGTCATGTCACTGTCATCCGAGTCTCTCGTACACCTCTTCATGGATCAGGAGCGAGTGTCTGACTGCATCTCACCCCACTCAAGATCAACGTGAATTACATCGGTCATGGGCTACGTTCCCATGATCCAGAATGAGCAGCGCTTTGGATGCAGAGTATTTTTGCTGTGTCCAAAGCCCTGTCTTCTATTGAATGCAGGTAAATCCACATATATTCACTGAACCATGCGGATTTACCACATCCAATACATTCTATTGATTACATTTCTAAATTGACATGCTGTGGTCCTGAAAGACGCACCACATGTCCGTCTCCACGGGTGATCCACCGGTGAACATAATCGCATTGTGGACAAGGGATTTCTAGAAATCCCATCCACTATGCTGTAACATCTGGACGCTGCGGATTTGACTCTGCATAAGTACACAGAGTCAAACCCGCAGCAGTTCCTGAATATGAAAAAACCTCACTGAACTGTACCCTGTGTGTCTGTCTATCTATCTATCTAGACAAATGTTTCATCAAACTTTATAGTGTTGACATTTCTTCTCCTGAATATACTGTATATAGACAAAAACAGGGCAAAACACGACATGTGAACATACCCAAATATTTCAACCACTATGTTATAAAATATATGTATTGCATACTTTGACCTTTGTGTCCTTATTGTGCTTGCCACTGGCTGAATCACACGCCTGAGAATTATTTTGTATGCTAGCCACTATCTGGGTATATGATTATTATTAGTAATACATCTTTTCATGCCTTTTTGACATGATTATAGGTTACACCACAAATAGTAGCCCAAATGTTCGACCTGCCAAGGGCTTGTAGCCAATGCATGCAAATATAGCGATGAGCATAAATGTGCTCAGGCACATCATGTACAGGGCTCTGTTAATATCTGAGCTATCACATGTTAGCAAGGCTTACTGCTTGTGTGATGTGAAGAGATTACCATGGAGTAGGTCACACAGTAATTAATGCCAATGTAAAATTAATTACTAAATTGACACCAGGATGATAATGAAAGAAATGCTCTGAATAGACTTGGCAACAAATGACAGTCAACCCATGAATCCAATCAAATTAGACTCTTCCATCTGACTGATTCATCGAAATCAACGCCTCTAAAATCTAGTGACTGCTTTTAATCATTGGGGTAAAGCTTTTTGCGTAAATTTTGGATATTTCTGCAGCTCGTCTCTTTCCAGGCATTGAATGCCAGCTTGGAAGTATAATTGAGATGTAGTTGGACAATTAGAGGGTTCTTCGCACAGATAGTATTATTAGCTATTTGAATGTGAACATAAAAATACAACCATAATTGGTAATTATTACAGAATTGGAAAGCATCTATTGTAGAAACTCCACCTCAGGGATTTATTGGATGTGCACTTTGTATAGTGTTAATTTCTTACAGATTATATACAGTTGTGCTCAAAAGTTTACATACCCCGGCAGAATTTTTGCTTTCTTGGCCTTTTTTCAGAGAATATGATTGATAACACCAAAACTTTTTCTCCACTCATGGTTAGTGGTTGGGTGAAGACATTTACTACTGTGTTTTCTCTTTTAAAATCATGACAACCTAAAACATCCAAATGACCCTGATCAAAAGTTTACATACCCCATTTCTTAATACCGTGTATTGTCCCTCTATCATCAATGACAGCTTGAAGTCTTTTGTGGTAGTTGTGGATCAGGTTCTTTATTTTCTCAGATGCTAAAGCTGCCCACTGTTCTTGGGAAAAAAGCCTCCAGTTCCTGTAAATTCCTGGGCTGTCTAGCATGAACTGCGTGCTTGAGATCTTCCCAGAGTTGCTCAAAGATATTGAAGTCAGGAGACTGAGATGGCCACTCCAGAACCTTCACTTTGTTCTGCTGTAGCCAATGACAGGTCAACTTGGCCTTGTGTTTTGGATCGTTGTCATGTTGGAATGTCCAAGTACATCCCATGTGCAGCTTCCGGGCTGATGATTGCAAATTTGCCTCCAGTATTTGCTGATAACGTGCTGCATTCATCTTTCCTTCAACTTTGACCAAGTTTCCTGTACCTTGTAGCTCACACATCCCCAAAACATTAGCGATCTACCACCATGCTTTGCAGTAGGAATGGTGTTCCTTTCATCATAGACCTTGTTGACCTCTCTCCAAATGTAACGTGTATGGTTGTGACCAAAAAGTTCAATTTTGGTCTCATCACTCCAAATTACCTTGTTCCAGAAGTTTTGAGGCTTGTCTCTGTGCTGTGTTGCCTATTGTAGGCGAGATACTTTGTGGCATTTGCACAGTAATGGCTTTCTTCTGGCGACTCGACCGTGCAACCTATTTTTCTTCAAGTGCCTCCTTATTGTGCATCTTGAAACAGCCACACCGCTAGTTTTCAGAGAGTTCAGTATTTCAGCTGATGTTATTTGTGGGTTTTTCTTTGCATCGCAAACAATTTTCCTGGCAGTTGTGGGCAAAATTTTTGTTGGTCTACCTGAGCGTGGTTTTGTTTTTACAGAGCCCCAGATTTTCCATTTGTTAATCACAGTTTGAACGCTGCTGACTGGCATTATCAATTCCTTGGATATCTCTTTGTATCCCTTTCCTGTTTTATACAGTTCAACTACCTTTTCCCGTAGATCTGTTGACAATTTTTTGCTTTCCCCGTGACTCACAATCCAGAAGCGTCAGTGGCTGGATGAAAGATGCAAGAGTTTGTCTGGATCTCAGAAACTCACTCAGCTTTTAGCACACACGCTGATTATAAGCAAACAGGTCACAGGTGAGGATGTTACCTTTAGTAGCCATTCAAACCCATTTGTGTCAACTTCTGTGCATGTTATCAGGCCAAAATCACCAGGGTATGTAAACTTTTGATTAGGGTCACTTGGATATTTCGTGTTGTCATTATGATTTAAATAGAGAAAACACAGTAGTTTGACAATAAATGGCTTCACCCAACCACAAACCATGAGTGGATAAAAAAAGGTTTGGTGTTATCATTCATATTCTCTGAATAAAGGCCAAGAAAGCAAAAATTCTGCCGGGGTATATAAACTTTTGAGCACAACTGTATGTGGCACTTTATGGTGAGTGTGTGAGCTTGTTATGGCGACATACTTAGTAACATAGTAACATAGTTATTAAGGTTGAAGGGAGACTTTAAGTCCATCTAGTTCAACCCATTGCTAGAAGTTATTTGGCTGTAGTTTAATGGTATTTTTTTATCCTTGTTAATTACTATTATTTAATTAGGAGCTCAATATCTCTGAACTCTTTAGCTCTTGCAATTCTAATAATGTAAAAATACTCTCCTATTTTATAGACAATCGTGATTCTTGATGGTTTTTGTAAATCAAGCAACAGAGTGTGAATCATAGAAGTAAATGTAGAGATACAGTGAGCGGGCCTTTGCAAACTAAATTAAATAAATATAATACATTCTAGAACCAAGTTATTGCAAAAAAGAAATTTGTTAGTGAGTGGGGTGTTTTCCATAAAAACTAAGAGGTCATTCTGTTTAAAGGGGTTGTCCAGTCATGCTAAAGGGGCGAATTTGACATGGCGGTGAGATAAGCACTGGCAATGATATACAGTATATAGTTATTTAACATATCCTAAATGATGGGAAACATGCACAGGGTCTATCACGTTGTAAAGAGAAGAGTCCAGCTCTCCAATGGTGCCTGAGTCCAGTCCTGAGCACGGATAATGTTTCTGGAAAACACCGATAGTATTGAAGCAATTAGAGGAAGTCCAACTGCACCAACATAAAATCTTCTTTAATGGAACATACTTAAAGGGAACCTGTCACCAGGCTTGGCCGATACGAGTTACAGCCAACACCTTTCAGGGCTGATATAAAGCATTCTATAATACTGGATATCTGCCCCCAACCCAACCTAGAAGAACTGAAAAATAACTTTTATTATACTCACCTGCAGGGCGGTCCGGTCCGAGGGGTGTCGCTCTTTTTGGTCCAGTGTGTAGTTTACAGCCACACTCGTGAGAAGTACTTCAAAATATATAGTTTTATTATTCTGCACAAAAGTTCACCACAGTGGTAAATGACAAAACAGTGAAAAAGTGAAAAAATTTTTTTATCCAAGTGATTTCGACCCGAGCCCGGGTCTTTCTAAAATTCACTAAAAATAAAACAGACATCAGTATCTTATTCAAACATATGGGTGATAAAAATAAACCTCAGACAATATTATAAAAATTATAGCAACATGCATAAATAAACAAAATCAATTATAGCTTTCAACTAGTTGAAAATAAGAGGAAAATAGTGTCGCTCAATAGGTTATTCTTATAAGCGACAAGGAATAATAATGGAGTATTACAATGAAACAAATCAAAGAGATAATTTGAGCCATTTACACGCATAAAAGGTGGGGGAGTTGAAATGCCATGAAAAAAAGTAACGTGTAAAAATATAATAGATCAAAGATACTGACCAAGTATGAGTAGTAGTAGAGATGAACTGGTACCTTACATAAGGCTAGGGAACATAAAATGAAAGTAACTGCAGGGTCTGGCGGTGGGGGGATAAAAGGGTGGTTAATACATACCAGTAGGCTTCAGTTAAGGAGATAAATATGTAAATTAATACATTGGTGGTGGTGGGTTGCCTGGTAGCATCAATGGAGCTGAAGAATAGGTAAGGGAGTAATGAGTGATGATAATTCCTATGGTGTTAAGAAGGAGGAGTGGGGTATCGGCATTGAGCTCTTACCTTGTGTAATCAGGACATTCCTGAGGTGTACATGTAGTATACTATACGTCCACTGTGGAGGGAGGGTATACAATGGTGGCAGTGGTTTAAATAAGTCGCCACCTCATGTAGTTTCCAGTTGGAGACTGTTTTAAACATATCATGTGATTTATCTAATTGTATAATTGGTGTGCTTACCGGAAGTGGTTAACTACTTAAGCTGACTTTTGACATTATTTTAAATTACATGGCTTCGAAACTCGTCAGTGTTTCTTATAATTTAAGCCAATATGGATGTAACACGGACTTTAAATTTGTTCCAATAGAGAAGATTTCCTGTTCGTGCAGCTGGGCTTCTTCTCATTGTCAGAACAGTTGTGTCGTTTGCCTTCTGAAGTTTACGTTTGATAACAAAACTCTGCCATTATACATTAATAATAGTATTATAACACACTACTGTCACATTCTTTCAAAAGACAACATTTTGACATTTTCCAAAATATTAAAACTGTTAAAGATTCTATCTGCAGAATAGTTTTTTCTTTTTCCTATGAACCTGTGATAAATCTTTCCTAATGTGTTAATTTTGTTGCATAAAGAGATGTTTCCATGTAGTAATGTCATGGCTGTAGAGATAGAGTTGTAGGTGGCTGGAGTTATAGTTGGTAGAAATGTGCTAAAACTGTTTACTATCATGTAGACATGATCTATGTATGCTATAATTTTACTACTGTAAGTTTGGTTTTAGTTAGTTTAATTACGGTAGTTTAATTATCATTATCATTTACAATTATAATAACACTGTGATTGGTGAGGATTGTACATCATGGAAATTATACCTAATACTTGATTTTTCTTACAGTTGAAACCAGAACAAGTAAAGGTGGTGAACAGAAGTATTTGGTAACTTTCTTCATACTCAACTTCATCCAAAATGTGGCCTGTTGTAACGCAACTTTTATTGTACATATTCTTCTGCAGGGCAGGTAAGAGACAGTTTTAGATCTTTAATGTGTAATTCTTTAAAGGGAATCTGGCAGTAGGATTAAACTCTCCAAACTATTTATATGTGCATGACCCTGTTTCAAAGGCAAGTCCTGCAATAACTTCACATGGTCAGTCTGTTTTTCTGTTAGGCTGGGTTCATATTGCATTAGGATGTGCGTTTAACGCATCCGTTACATAGCGGCATTAACGCTATGTAACGGATGTGTTAACGCACCCATAGACCGTTATAGATGAGCGCATCGCTCACGCATGTCATAATCAGCATGCGTTAGCGATGTGCCGTCATTCTGTGACGGACCCTCGGACGCGGTCTGCAGCATCTGTGGGTCCGTAACTGCTAGCGTGATAGTTATGCGTGATCGCATAACGCCAACCAAAAAAAGGCAGCTGCGCTAGCACAGTCCATTTAACGCATACGTTGAACGGACTGCCCTAACGCAATCTGAACCTGGCCTTACTGATAAATTCATGTTTGAACTGATATGCAAATAAGATTAAGGGCTATCGTAGATCTGAAGTCTTTGTCACTCCAGCTCTAATCGACACTTAGCACCACCTCCTCATGCATGACTGATGGTTACTTTGCCTGAAGTCACACAGCAAAGAGATATCAGTCAAGCAGGAGAAAGCAAGCATTGGGTGGGGAACAGAGCTGGAGTGACACATGCTTCAGATCTAAATTGCATATCAAGTCAAACAGGAATTTCTTAGTAAAGAAAGAATGGACTGTCCATGCAAATATATTGCTGGACTTGAAAGAGCTATATGCCCATATGAATAGTAAGGGGAGGTGAAATTCTGACAAGCAGTTATGTATGTAATATAATAAATAAGAGTCTTATGCAAAGACTCTGTTTGACTATGTTGCATAAACTTTACTACTATTTCGACATTTTATTAAAATAGAAAATCCCTCAGTCTTATTTTGCTTAGCCATTTTTTTCTGAGCAAAACAAACACAGTCATTGGAATGTAGCCTATTGTAAGCCTGCAAATTGCTTTTATGTATCAATATAAGTTTATTATTTTATAAGAGAGGTTCAATAAACCAGTTCATAACCGGGCCATTTTCTCCTCTTCCTGACAAGGCACGTTTTTAGATTTTATTGTAAATGAACGTTTAATGATCATAAAAAGTGTTCTCGTTTGGATATTGTAGGGATTCGCTCTGGTAGGTAATGGCAGGGCTGCAGTAACGAGGCAACACACAGGCTTAAAGTCCAATTTCAGTGGTTTAATGTCACGTTGCAAACAGCAGATTAACAGAAAGTAAGGAGAAACATAAATATACTCCAACTTGGAGAACCACTGGTCCCAGACTCACCCCTTGCACTTGACAGGCTTAACTAAGCGGCTGCCAGGTCCGCGGCATCCGCCAGGTGCCATTCCCAGGATTGTTGAGAGTCTTGCTGCTATAGTCCTGCAGCACGGGGATCCTGTATACAAGTTCAGGCTAAGTCCAGCCAAGCTCCCGTATCTTCCAGACACACACTCACCATGTGCCCAACACCAACCTCCATTACATAGCCCATAACCCCTCCTACAAGGGAGGTAAGCATCACATGGGCTGATCACGTGACCATGACATTATTGCAGGTCCTGTCTTTAGGGAAAAACCCGGCCAAACATTAACCTGCTGGGAGAAATGTATCTCCCATTCAGTAAAACACCCTTTACTGTACCACATACCTCCCTCCTATGTTCAACCCTAAGGGGGTGGACACATGACATACAGTGAACTCTGGAGAGGGCATCTGCATTCCCCTGTAGTCTGCCTGCCCGATGTTCTACTGAAAATTTAAAATTTTGCAGGGGCAGGAACCACCTGGTGACTCGGGTATTCCTCTCCTTAGCTTGACTCATCCACGTAAGAGGGGAATGATCTGTCACCAACCGAAATGTTCTCCCCAGCAATTAGTAGCGCAATGACTCCAGTGCCCACTTGATGGCCAGGCACTCTCTCTCCACAATATTGTACCTGGTTTCAGCTGGGGTAAGTTTACGGCTTAGGAAACTAACAGGATGCTCTTCCCCGTTAACCTCCTGAGACAGCACGGTCCCGAGCCCTATCTCAGAGGCATCCGTCTGCACAACAAACTCTTTTTTGAAATTTGGAGGGATCAGGACTGGTGTACCACACAGTACCCCTTTTAACTTTGTAAAGGCCTCCTCTAACTGATCATTCCAGTGGACCATCACAGATTTCCTCCCTCTTAAGCAGTCTGTTAAAGGCGCGGACAGGGTTGCAAAGTTGGGAATGAACCACCTGTAATATCCCACCAAACCTAAAAAGGCTTTTACCTGTTTTGTTGTGAGGGGACGGGGCCAATTCTGAATTGTCTCCACTTTGTTTACTTGAGGCTTGAGAACTCCTCTCCCAATGAAGTAACCCAAGTACCGAGCTTCCTCCAACCCTATGGAACACTTCTTTGGGTTGGCAGTTAGCCCTGCTTGTCGCAGAGTGTCTATCACTGCCTGTACTTTTGCTAAGTGACTTTCCCAGTCAGTGCTGTACACAACAATATCGTCTAGATAGGCTGAGGCATAGAGGTGATGGGGACAGAGAACAATATCCATTAATCGCTGGAATGTTGCTGGTACGCCATGCAGCCCAAAGGGTAACACCTTATACTGGAACAGCCCCTTGGGTGTTACAAAAGCCATTTTTTCCTTTGCTGCCTCTGTTAGGGGTGTCTGCCAGTAACTTCTTGTGAAGTCCAGAGTTGTAAAATACTGTGCCTGCCCAAATCGCTCTATCAACTCGTCAACCCGGGGCATAGGGTAGGCGTCAAACTTTGAAATGTCATTAAGTTTTCTAAAATCATTACAGAATCGTAGAGACCTATCAGGCTTGGGTGTTAGGACTATTCGGATGGCCCACTCACTTTGGGACTCTTCTATGACCCCTAACTGTAGCATAGTTTTTACCTCTTCCGAGATGGCTTGTCGTCGGGCCTCAGGCACCCGATATGGCTTTAGTCGGACTTTGGCCTGTGGCTCCGTGACAATGTCATGTTGGATTAGGGAGGTGCATCCGGGGAGCTCCGAAAAAACATCTGTATTTCGGCTAATGAACTCCCGGACCTCCTGAACCTGTCTAGGAGACAAAGTGTCTGCAATTTTGACTGCGGGTTGGGCTTCTCCTGCCTTGCCCCGAGGTGATGGAGCCTTCTCCATCTGAAACGCAGGCAGCGGACTATCCCCACCAAGGTTTTCTCTTTCTTTCCATGGTTTAAGCAAATTAACATGGTAAACCTATTCTGGCTTTCTCCGTCCTGGCTGGTGTACCTTGTAGTCTACTGGCCCCACCTTTTCCATGATCTCGTAGGGTCCCTGCCACCTTGCAAGAAATTTGCTATCTACGGTGGGCACAAGTACCAACACCTGATCCCCAGGGCTAAAGGTTCTTACCCGAGCCCCCCGGTTATAGACCCGACTCTGTGACTGTTGTTCTGCCTCTAGGGTAGGACTGTCTCCATTCTTTCTTGCATTTTTGCAACATGTTCTATCACACTTTTGTGGGGGGTAGGTTGGTTCTCCCAGGCCTCTTTGGCTATATCGAGTAAACCCCGTGGATGTCTGCCGTACAATAGTTCAAAGGGCGAGAACCCCGTAGATGCCTGAGGCACCTCCCGCGCACAGCAAACAACAAATATGGCAATAAGAGATCCCAGTCCTTCCCATCTTTGGAAACTGCCTTTTACAACATGTTCTTCAGCGTCTTATTGAATCTTTCTACCAGACCATCTGTTTAGGGATGATAGACCGATGTGCGCAACTGTTTAACATTTAGCAAACGGCAGAGTTCCTTCATAATTTTTGACATAAAGAGGGTTCCCTGGTCTGTTAAAAGTTCTTGAGGAATTCCCACCCGCGAAAACATACCCATGAGTTCCTTTGCTATAAGCTTAGCTGATGTGTGGCACAGAGGAATGGCCTCAGGATATTGGGTAGCATAATCTAGAACTACCAAGATGTGTTGGTGTCCCCTTGCCGACTTATTGAGAGGCCCGACAAGATCCATTGCCACTCTCTCGAAGGGTACCTCTATGATTGGTAAAGGCACCAAGCGACTCTGAAAGTGAGGCTGGGGACTGGTTACCTGGCACACTGGACAGGAATTACAGTACCTTTTAAATTCTTCATGGACCCCTAGCCAATAGAACCGCTGCAGAATTCAGTCTAGGGTTTTCTTTTGGCCCAAATGGTCCCCAAGTACATGGGCATGCGCTAAGTCCATTACCAGCCTACGATATGCCTGAGGTACCAGTAACTGTTCTACCATTTCCCCACGTATTTTCTCCACTCGGTACAACAAATCTTGGTTCAGCTCAAAGCGTGGCAACACTGTAGCTGCCCCGGGTTGTTGGGGTTCCCCATTAACAAACAGTACATTTTTTCTGGCCCGGGCCAAAGTAGGGTTTCGGAGTTGCGCCCTACCAAAATCGTCACCTGCTACATTCAAGTCTGACAACTCGGGTCCCGGCGGCAAGTCTTCCACCTCTCCAGCCAATACTTCTATGGGAGAATTCTTCCCCTCCTCCACCGAAGGGAAGGTTACCCCTACCGCCAGCACTTCTTCCTCCGGGCCATCAGGTTCATGCCCTTCTTCTGGAGCATGTAACCTGGTTGCCTCTGGTGCCGGCAGTTTCTCCGTGGGTGGGACAACAGATGACCACAGCACAGAAAATAAAGGAAAGTCTCTTCCAATTATCACTTCATAATGCAAATTAGTCACAACAGCCACCTCATGGCACTGCCTTCCCGCTGGTGTGTTTATCACCACTAGTTCGGTGGGATAGTCTTTTAAGTCCCCATGTATACACAACACCCCTATTTTCCGACCCGTATACTCGCTGGTTTGTATCCAGCTGGCTCGTACCAGGGTTACAAGACTCCCTGAGTCCAATAGGGCCACAGCAGGGGTGCCTTCCACTTCAACCCAACACAAATGTTCCATATTGGGACCTTTCAGGGTGCCCATTGCACACGTCGGTTCGGCATAGTGAGACTGGCGGTACCCAAAGTTTGTGTCCATGGGCTCAGCCAGGTGGGGGCAATCAGCTCTCATATGACCTGGTTCGTGGCACCTCCAGCAGATTATGGGGCTCCTTACTTCCCCAGAAAAGTCCTAAGTGGCCCTTCCGGGCTCCGCTCGCCGAACCAGGGGTGGAGACTTAAGGAACCTTCCTGTTACCTTCCGGGGAGTCCCTCCCTGTAGCTCTTTGGTAACCCCATACCTTTCTACGAGGTCTATCATCTGCATGGCATTAGTAGGGGATGCCTGTCCGACCCATGTCTAGAGGGGGGGGCAACGCCCTCCAAACCTTATCAGTCACTATGCGGTCCAGCATGGCCGTGGGGGACAACACCTCGGGCTGCAACCACTTTCGTAACAGGTGCATCAGGTCGTAATACTTGGACCGAGCCGACTTGGAGGGGGTAAACTCCCACTGGTGTACCCGCTGGGCCCAAACTAACACATTTACCCCAAGACGTGCCATATCTCTCTCTTGACAACTGTGTAGTCCGCCCTTTGCTCCATGGGTAGGTCTTGATATGCTTTCAAAGGTCCTGGGGCCAGAAACGGAGAGATGATTTCTTCCCACTGGTCCCAGGGTAGCTTCTCTCTCTCAGCGACTCCTTCGAACATCTCCAGGTATGCCTCCACATCGTCCGACTTCTCCATTTTGGGAACCGCTGTACGAACCGCTTTCCGGACTTCATGGATTCCTCGGTTAGGTCCTTTTGCCTGCGCTGTCGTGATATGCTGTAGCAACAGCTGATCGGTTTCCTGCTGCTGCATAGCCTGCTGTCGCATGGCCTCCTGCTGCTGCTGCCGCATGGTCTCCTGCTGCTGCATAGCCTGCTGCTGCTGTGTAGCCTGCTGCTGCATAGCCTGCTGCTGTCGCATAGCCTCTATGAGCGTTTTTACCGTGGCCTCCATTTCTGGAAAGTTCCCCACCTGGGTCTGTGCCACTTGTTTCACCCAGGACATAGGCTGGGGTATAAATCAAAAATAAGAAAAACAGCCTGGCCTCACTGCGTTTGCCCGCATTCAGTCCACCAATTGTAGGGATTCGCTCTGGTAGATAATGGCAGGGCTGCAATAATGAGGCAACACACAGGCTTAAAGTCCAATTTCAGTGGTTTAATGTCACGTTGCAAACAGCAGATTAACAGAAAGTAAGGAAAAATATAAATATACTTCAGTTTGGAGAACCACTGGTCCCAGACTCACCCCTTGCACGGGACGGGCTTAACTCTCCTCCTTTGGCATCAAAGACCTCGCCCGATCCTGGATCTCCTCTTACCTTTCCAACCGCACATTCAGCGTCTCCCACTAACACACTACCTCCTCATCCCACCCTCTCTCTGTTGGAGTCCCCCAAGACTCTGTTCTAGGACCCCTACTCTTCTCAATCTACACACTTGGCCTGGGGCAACTCATAAAGTCCCATGGATTCCAGTACCACCTTTATGCCGATGATACTCAGATCTACCTCTCTGGCCCAGACATCACCTCTCTGCTCTCCAGAATCCCAGAGTGTCTATCAGCCATATCCTCCTTCTTCTCCTCTCGCTTCCTCAAACTCAATGTGGACAAATCTGAACTGATCATCTTTCCCCCATCTCACAGATCTTCCTTACCCGATCTTTCTATAACAATTGACAACATCACGCTTTCCCCCGTGCCGGAGGTCCGCTGCCTCGGAGTAACCCTTGACTCTGCCCTGTCCTTCAAACTGTACATCCACGCTCTCTCCACCTCCTGTTGCCTCCAGCTCAAAAATATTTCCAGAATCCGTCCATTCCTCAACCCTCAATCTACTAAAATGTTTGTGCATGCCCTCATCTCCCGCTTCGACTATTGCAACATCCTTTTCTGTGGCCTCCCTGCTAACACCCTTGCACCTCCAGTCCATCCTCAACTCTGCCGCCCGACTAATTCATCTCTCTCCTCGCTACTCCTCCGCTTCTCCCCTCTGCAAATCTCTTCACTGGCTCCCATTCCCTCAGCGTATCCAATTCAAATTACTAATACTGACCTACCAGGCCATCTACAACCTGTCTCCTCCATACATCTCTGGACTAATCTCCCGATACCTTCCCTCACATAATCTCCGGTCCTCCTAAGACCTCCTTCTCTCCTCCACACTTATTCGTTCCTCACCCAACCGCCTCCAAGACTTCTCCCGACTAGCCCCCATCCTCTGGAATTCCCTTCCCCAACACATCCGGCTATCAACCACACTCAAATCCCTCAGACGGAACCTTGAAAACCCACCTTTTCAGGAAAGCCTACAGCCTGCAATGATCCCCGCTGCCTCCTCACCACTACTGGAGATACCACCTCACCATCACTGGAGCTGCTGCAACCCCCCAACCTACTGTCTCCTTCCCCACGATCCTGTAGCATTTAAGCCCGAAAGGGCAGGGTCCTCTCTCCCCTCTATATCAGTCTGTGATTGTTAGTTTGTTTACTGTAAGTGATATCTCTAATTTGTATGTAACCCCTTCTCATGTACAGCACCATGGAACCAATGGTGCTTTATGAATAATAATAATAATAATAATAATAATAATAATAATAAAAATAACTAAGCGGCTGCCAGGTCCGCGCCATCCGCCAGGTGCCATTCCCAGGGTTGTTGAGAGTCTTGCTGCTATAGTCCTGCAGCACGGGGATCCTATATACAAGTTCAGGCCAAGTCCAGCCAAGCTCCTGTAGCTTCAAGACACACACTCACAATGTGCCCAACACCAGCCTCCATTACATAGCCCATAACCCCTCCTACAAGGGAGGTAAACATCACATGGGCTGATCACGTGACCATGACATCATCGCAGGTCCTGTCTTTAGGGAAAAACCCGGCCAAACATTAACCTGCTGGGAGAAATGTATCTCCCATCCAGTAAAACACCCTTTTCTGTACCACAATATTTAAATACTTTTTCCCTTTTTGTTTGCGATACATGGAACTAATATTATGTTTATATCCCTTAATTTTTTTGGCTGATATTGGGGAAAATGTAAATACTTGTCTATTTTTCAATATTTTTATTTTTACTTTTTTTTTAAATGACTAGAAAGGACCGCTAAAAACTCAATTGTGTTTCCCTCTTAGTAGAAATTATTTTTTTATTTTGCATATATTTTTTCAGTGGAGCTAACAACAGTGATTTATACTGGCAGTGCCTTTTTTGTTTTATGTGTTTATGCTTTTTTATTTTTATTTTTTAACCCCTTCACGACATTTTCAGTATATATATGTAATGGTTGGGACGTATGGTGATCACATGAAGGTGCCTGCTGTTTCCGACAGCAGGGTACCAGGACTCGTTACCACGGGAGATTTTGCCGCCTCTTCGCAACTACTATCTCTGTGATTGGCTGTTCAATTCTGAATAGACAATCACAGCGATTTCAGTGTTTCAGGCATACAAATTGACTGAAACACTGAGATAAAACTAAGATCGGTGCTGTAACAGCACCGAACATAGGCTGGAGATTAGCAACATCAGCGTCACTAGCCCCAGCACTGATTGGTGTGATTGGAGGATGACGTCGAGACGCAGTATAAATTCTGTGACTGCTCTGCACTTTCTCATTCCAGCTACAAGATGTGTGCAGAGCGGTTCACTTCTGCTGGATCTGTTGGGACTTCTGGTGCCACAGACAAATTTTGGTTCTGCCATCACTGCTCTTGCTGCTGTACCTGTTCCTGTGAGAAGAAAGGTGAAAGAAGACGTTCCTGATCCTTTCCTGACCTATTCCTGTCCCCAGCTTTTTCTTAATCCACTTCAATCACCTTATCTCCCATTTTACCCCCTCCCTAACCCCTTCCCCACCCCTTCTGCCACCGAGCATTAATCAATACTTTATTTCTTGATTTTTGACAGTTCTTTTCTTTGTTCATGCGTCCTGCAGCTGTTGAGCGCTGATCAGTCACGCAAATCACTTATTGTCACCTGTGCTCGCTTTTTTTAATGGACTTTTTTTCCCTTGTCCATTTTGTCTCCCCTTTCCTTTGCACCTTTGTACCAACTCCACACATGTGTGCTCACAGTCAAACACCGTGCAGGACGCTTGGCATTTGCCACAGAACACTAGGATTGGCAAATTCGCCACTGGCGCCCTGTGCTCTTCACAGATGAAAGCAGGTTCACACTGAGCACATGTGACAGAGTCTGGAGACACCGAGGAGAGCGATCTGCTGCCTGCAACATCCTTCATCGTGACCGGTTTGGCAGTGGGTCAGTAATCGTGTGGGGTGGCATTTCTTTGGAGGGCCGCACAGTGTTGGGCTGTGAGCACAACCCCCATCTGTGGATGTCGGGCACCCAGACCATCCTCATGGAGTCGGTTTCTAACCGTTTGTGCAGACACATGCACATTTGCGGCCTACAGGAGGACATTTTGCAGGGCTCTGGCACTGCTCCTCCTGTTCCTCCTTGTACAAAGACTGAGGTAGCGGTCCTGCTGCTGGGTTGTTGCCCTCCTACGGTCCCCTTCACGTCTCCTGGTGTACTGACCTGTCTCCTGGTAGCGAATCCAGCCTCTCGACACTACGCTGACAGACACAGCAAACCTTGCCACAGCTTGCATTGATGTGCCATCTTGGATGAGCTGCACTACCTGAGCCACTTGTGTGAGTTGTAGAGTCCATCTCATGCTACCACAAGTGTGAAAGCACAACCAACATTCAAATGTGACCAAAATATCAGCCAGAAAGCATTGGTACTGAGATGTGTTCTGTTATCCCCACCTGCAGAAACACTCCTTTAGTGTGTCTTGATAATTGCCAATAATTTCCATCTGTTGTCTATTCCATTTGCACAACAGCATATGAAATTGATTGTCAATCAGTGTTGCTTCCTAAGTGGACAGTTTGATTTCACAGAAGTCTGATTTACTTGGATTTATATTCTGTTGTTTAAGGTTAATTTTGGAAATTAATAGTAAAAGCTGAGAGCATCTTTAAAGAGTATCTCTCTGGCAGACTGAGCACAACATTATATTACATGGACAGCCCATTGATTTCTATGGCTACTGTGCAATACTTCAATCATCCTTTAATGGCACTTCACAAAAGCACTAAAACATGAGCTTTCTGGAAAAAGGCCAAAGCAGACAATCCCTCGAAATGAATTTCCAGTCAAAGTTAACGAGACTACTATATGGATCCTTACCCAAGGTTTTGTGTCTAGCTTATTTTTGCGGAATACAATTTTGTTGTCTAATTCTCAGTAATCCTGTAGTGTGGCTTATACAGTGAGATCGTAGGCATCCTTTTAATATAACACAGTGTGAATGTATTTCTTTGCCTGCAGTAAAGAAAAAGACAGCCGTATTATAAAGGTCAGTTACAGTTGAAGGCATTTGCAATATGTTTGTGATATAGCGAGCTGTGACAGATGTTTCACTTCAACCAGCAGTAACCTTCTACATAGTATCTTGGAGCATGTCAATGTACTCGACCACAATCAGTTCACATACTATGTTTATCACTGTAGTTTTGAAATAACCTCAGTATGTCACAGAATTAATGACAGAATACGCTTGATCAAGTTGAGTGAGATGATGTCACTGGAGATAACAGTTTTACTTATCACAAAGATGGATTGCTGATTGTCTGGGTGAGAACAACAGAACCCATAATAACCTTGTGAAAAACGTATCCATCAGCAGCCTTAAAGGGGTTTTCCCACAAACAAAGTTAATTGTAAAGTTAAATATAATTAATAGATCTTGGAATAATAATAATTTCCACAATTGGATGTGTTTATTTTTTTTTTCCTTTGCTGAGATAATCATATAAATGTGCCCCTGCTGTGTGCTGTGTAATGGCTGTGCCTGACCGTACAGGATCATACCACATCCCCTGGGCAGGGGGGAAGTGGAAGCAAAAAAGATGATACAGACAGCACAGTATGGGGTAACAGCTGATTCTTTTTGTGAGATAAAGCATTTCAGTGCCTGTTTTTTAAAAAATGTTTTACCTCAAAGAAAGAATTTTCTGCAGTCCCCTGTTATAATGACTACCGTATTTTTCGGACTATAAGATGCATCGGACCATAAGACGCACCCCAAATTTTCAGAAGGAAAATAGGGAAAAAAATTAATGTATCAAATGGGGGTCCGTCTTACAGTCCGAATTCAGCTTACCCGGGTGGGATCAGCAGCGCTGGTGGAGCGGGGTCACAGGATATGTTCGGTGGTCCGGTGATATGACTCCCATCCCAGGCTGGTGCGGCAGGTGCAGTGGCCTCTGTGAAATCCCATCCCAGGCTGATGTGGCAGGTTTGATGGTGGTGCTCACGGAAAATTGCTGCCAGGGGCGTCGCATGCTCATATTGAGATTTTGGCGACGAGATCTCATTGCTGAGATCTCAATTCGAGCATGCGCTGCCCCGGGGGCCATTTTCCTGGAGGCCGCCACATCGCAGCAGTGGATATGCAGAGCCTCCGGGCTTTCACAAAATGCCGGTGGAGACCCCCTCATACCATAGAGCAGGGGTGGGCAATTAATTTTGCCATGGGGCCTCATTAGAAATTGGGATGGTGTCAGAGGGCTGGACTAATATAATGCCCGTGCCCGCTCTGCCTCTGTCAAGTTCTTGTATGTGTCTGCATGTTTAGTCTCGTAATGGCGACTCAAATTGTAATCTTTAAACACAGCTATGTGCTCTCCACAAACTAAGCACACAGCTTTACCATTGGCTTCAGCAAATAAATATTTAGAAGTCCATTCCTTGTTAAAAACTCTGCATTCGGCATCAATCTTTCTTTTTTCAGCCGACATATTTAAGGGCTATAACAGCTAACCTTGCCTAATTCTTCCAATGGGAGTCTCTTCCCAAGTTTCAGAAGAACGTGGCTGCTGCAGGGGACAGGGGAGGAAGCAAGTGGTATCTGTGTACCACTCCTGTACTGCTCCCAGACCCTGGCCTGACGTAAACACCCAGTCCAGACCCATACACCCAGTCTAAAGTAATTGATGCTAGCTTTACGTTGCACCACAGTGTCACTGGTCTGCTTGCAGCAGTATAGATCACACCACGCCTCCACGCCCCCACACTTTAGCACAGAGTTGGAGGCGTGGTGTGATGTATACTGCTGCAAGCAGACGCCACCAACGGCATCTACGCAGCCCTCTCTCAGACCACGCCCCCCTCCAGCCTCGACCAGTCAGCGCCGCAGGTCTGGTGTGTGGGCGGTACGCTGAAGGCAATGTTTCTGTGCCGCTCTCAGGAGGTCGGGGTCCACTCAGCTCACCGCCGCGTCTGCCAGGACTCCTCTGCTTTCCTCATGAATCATTAATGAGGAAGGCAGGAACCGGAGAAGTCCCGGACCCCACCGCGGGCCTCCCCTCGCCCAGGTCTGCCATAGAGCAACACCGCCGAACCTGTCGCACCTGCTGCACCAGCCTGGGAAGGGAGTGTGATTAGAAAAAAGAAAAAATGTTATGTTACAACAATGGTTTATACAGACAGAAGAGGGCTCCTGTGCAAGAACAATATATGGGCCCTCTACAGTTCAATAGATCATCAGCTCTTGGGCCCACACAGGTTGCGTCAATGATTTATCCACCCCTGTGTTAAACTAAGCAGAAAAAAGTAACCTCATGTCCTAACTAAAGCCATGCTACTGTAATGGCTGAATCATGTGATAGATAAAATCAGTGCATATGGTAACTTATTGATTGGATGGCAGCATGGGCAATGCCTTATATATTGTGTAAGGGTTTAGTATCTTCAATTAAAAGACATACGCACCCAGTAACAATATCGTATAACAGACCGACTTGTTCTATTATTATGTCAGCATAATCTTTGATCTTGGTTTATTCTTCAGTAAAGGATTGTTCCACCCATAGTTACAATCTATAGTTTTAGCGCTCCTAGTAACCAGACTGCGAATATTTCAGTACTAATTATGCAAATTGTCTATTCAGAGAGGAAGAGGACTAGAACTCTAGTGCCACCTATTGGAGGTAGCAATCCTAAAAGTCAATGTTGACCCTTTAACGAGCCTAGTTACATGACTTAGGATAAAAGCCAAGCCAGAATCTCCATTTGCAGACACTGTGTTTCGGGGTACTGCCCCTCATCAGTGCAAAGTGGGAGATCTGGCTTGGCTGTGAGAGAGGCGTCTGACCGATATCCAAGAAGTATCATTTCTCCTTGCGGAGAATGACATGCTAAGCATGTCGAGGTGAGGAGACATAAAGCCGCAATGCTCCTCTGGGAAATATGCTAATTATGCAAATTGTCTCTTCAGAGAGGAAGAGGACTAGAACTCTAGTGCCACCTATTGGAGGTAGCAATCCTAAAAGTCAATGTTGACCCTTTAACGAGCCTAGTTACATGACTTAGGATAACAGCCAAGCCAAATGGTGAGTTTGCTGATGCAGGTGGTGACCACTCCCACCTTCCTTTAAAAGGTCACCTGATGCATCAGCTGACTGTTAGTTATACAGGTCTTTTTGGATACCAACCGTGCTGAAGACAGGAGGTTGCTGGTGCAGTGGTGCATCAGCTTAATGCTGTTAGCTTTCTCTGCTGCAATGCACCGCACAGCAGCGTAAGGCACCAGATAAGAGTAGTTTTTGTTATCCTGTTCCTTTTGCTGTCTGTCTATCCTTACCTTGTGTTGTATTATTGCAGCGGTGGGACCAGTGTCTTCACTTGCCAATTCCCTACTTAGGGATTGGTGCAGGGCAAGTGAGGGCTAAGGTATCCTGCTCGGCGGCAGGTTGAAAGAACCTGTATAGGGATGCTAGTAAGAGCAGGGCACATCCTCAGGAGAGTGCGGAGGTGTCATTTCCTCGTTCCCTATCGCAGGGCCCACCGTTATAATTGTGTCCCCGGTGTTCCCTTGTTTGTTTTACAGTTTAATGACCGACCGATTGTTGGGTCACGTCACACAGGGCCAGTCACTTCGTGACACATTTATAGTGATCAGAACGCTCAAATTCCCATCCTCAGTGAAGTAAGATGCTTATCGTGCTCCATCAGTACAAGAAATGTATAAATCCAATACATATGAACACAGCCTCTGTGTCAAAATAGCCTGAGTACCATTAGAGATCGTACTTGACATTGTTTAAACAGGGCCAGTCACTTTGTGACATTATAACCAACCTTCCCATTTTTTCTGGTGAGCCATGGCCCAAATGCAGGGCTTTGCCCAAATGCTTCTGACCCTCACAGATGATCTTAAGGTGTTGCGTGGTGAGGTGGTGCTGCAGCAGTTGACGGGGATCTTGGCCTCAGCGCAGTTGCAGGCTCTACCAGAGCCCAAAATCTCTCTCCCTGACCGGTTCTCTGGAGGGAGAGATACATTTTTTGTATTTAAGGAGGTCTGCAAGTTATACTTCAGGCTCTGACCTCGTTCATCAGGGAGTAAGGAACAGCGTGTGGGGATTATAGTCTCCCTTCTGAAGGGTGATCCTCAATCCTGAACCTTCTCCCTACCGACCGGTTCTCCATCTTTACGATCGGTAGACGAGTTTTTTGCGGCATTGGCGCTGATGTTTGGGGATCCAGATGGCGTCTCTCTGGTGGAATCCTAGCTCCATAAAATCAACAAGGGGGGCCGGCCGGCTGAGTAGTACTGCTCAGAGTTCAGGATGTGGGCCACTGACACGCAGTGGAATGACCCTGCCCTTAGGAGCCACTTTAATCAGGGTCTGTCTCCTAGGTTGCAGGATACTCTGGTGCAGTACGCCGCCCCCAGGTCTTTGGAGGCCGCCATGTTCCTTGCCATCCGGGTTGACAGATGCCTCAGGGAGAGGCATACACCAAATGTGCCCCCGGTGGTCTTTGCTAAGGAGGAGGACACACCGGTGCTGACGGCGGAACCGATGCAGGTGGGAAGAGTTAGTTCCCAAATGGTATCGCCTGCTGTTTGTCATGGTGTGGGGCATGTTTTTACTGTGGGCAGACTGGCCATTTCATCGGTGTCTGCCCAGCTTGTGCCAAAATATCTGTACCATTTAAGAAGTCGCGTCCCCCTTATCGTGTGGAGGGAGGCGACCGGGGAGTATATATTTCCTCCATTTTTTTCTCCTCATTGTACCTTACCTGCTGAAATGGTGGTTGGTGGGGTAACTGAGAGTATACCGGTGCTTGTGGACAGTGGAGCAGGTGTCAGTCTGGTGGATGCTCACTTTGTCCAGACCCATGTCCTGAGGTGTAGGACGCTAGCTAAACCCCTAAGCGTCCAGGCCATTGACTCTGTCCCACTTAGCCAGGGGAGGTTGACCCTAGTTGTGGATGATATACATCTGCGTATAGAGACTCATCATGAGGAGTCCCTGTCGTGCTACGTCTTGGGGAAAAAGGCCATCACCAATCGTTTTAGGCCTCCCTTGGTTGAAAAGACACAACCCGGTCATAGATTGGCGGTCCAGGGAAGTAGTCAACTAGGATCAGTCATGTGAAGGCTGCTGCCCGAGGGCTACTGTCTCTGCCTTCTTTCTACAACCATCCCCTTCTCCAGTGGGGGCAGCAGAGGTGCTACCAGAGAGTAGGGGCAAGTCTCAACCCTCACCACAAGCTAACCCTGAGTGTCGGAGTCCTCTTCGGAGGAGGGGTCAGAGAAGGGTGGTGGTACCTTCTGAGCATTATGGGGGTTGTGAGTGTTATGACACAGGGGGATGCCTCTGTTGTCAGTTCTGTGAAGAGTTCACCAGCTTGTGGCAAACTTATGCGTGGCAATAAACGTTCAGGTTCGGACCTGTGTGTGAATGAGTAGGTATGGGTGTCCACCAAAAACATCCGGTGGAAGTGTGCTGCTGGGGCCTAGAGTTCTTGGGTGATCGGGCCATTGAGTGTTGGCCATTCTTGGCCGGGGACTTACCAGCTGGAGTTACCCCCAGTTATGCCCATTCAAAACTCATTCCCCAGGTCGGCGCTCTGGAGATTTGTGGCACCTCCGGAGCATACGTTGTCATTTCCATCAGTCCGCATTTGCCATAAACCTGAGAGTCGGGTGACTTCCGAGGTGAACTCTGGTGGATCGAGGCATCCTCACCATAGGTTGCTTTCAGGTGAGGTCCAGTGTTGAGGGTCCAGAGGCCCCTCATTGAGGGAGAGGTACTGTCACAATCCATTTTTGGATCTGTGGCAGAGCTGGATTCTCACATTAAAACTTTTTTTTCTTTCAGGCCATCGGGGGTTAATATCAGATTTCCCCCCGGTGGCCGTTGGTGTATTTACATTGCTGATGCAGGTGGTGATCACTCCCACCTTCCTTTAAAAGGTCACCTGATGCATCAGCTGACTGTTGGTTATACAGGTCCTTTTTGATACCAACCGTGCTGAAGACAGGAGGTTGCTGGTGCAGTGGTGCTCCAGCTTAATGCTGTTATCTGGTGCCTTACTCTGCTGTGCGGTGCATTGCAGCAGAGAAAACTAAGTGTGTTTTTTGTTACCCTGTTCCTTTTGCTGTCTGTCTATCCTCGCAGGCACCGTACTGAATAAGGATAGTGTCTCTGACTGTAGAGCCCCCATGGATTTGATGATAAGTGAACTCCGTGCAGTGCCTCCCCTCCCACTACTCCCCCCCCCCCCCCCAGGGGATGCCATAATTTAGGACGCCCCACTGACCAATGGAAAGAGGAAGGGGCGTCCGGCCACACCCTCAGGGGTTAAATTCAGGTACTGGGGTGGGGGTCTTTCTCTTTCCTGCGGCGCAAATGTTGTTTAAAATCTATAGTTTAAAAAAAAAAAAATTATTCATGTTTGTTTTGTGTAAAATTGCTATTCACATTATCTTTTTATTTTGTCACAGCGGTAGTGTAGAGGGCAGCAAGGTTCGTAACCTCTCATCAGCCGACGTGCCCAGCGGTCGTGGGCCCACAGCTTTGAGAACGTTGTGAATTGTACTTGCCTCTCTCTGCTTATTATTAATAAACTGTGACCGACCTTTTCAACCCATCCATGCTTGTCGGTGTTTTGTTATTACGGGATTGGTGGGAGGCGGGATGGCACTGCTTACGACACACAGGTCTCTGCAGTCTTACCTTGTGTTGTATTAGTGCAGTGGTGGGACCAGTGTCTTCACTTTGCAATTTCCTACTTAGGGATTGGTGCAGGGCAAGCAAGGGCTAAAGTATCCTGCTCGGCGACAGGTTGAAAGATCCTGTATAGGGACGCTAGTAAGAGCAGGGCACATCCTCAGGTGAGTGCAGGAGGTGTCCATTTCCTCGTTCATCAAAAGGTTGTGTGCCCTATTGATGAACAGGATTAGCAGTGTCTCTGTATTCTGCAAGTACATTAGCTCCGTTACTCTTTACACTGACAGTATTTAAAAGCATCTGCTTGCTTTGACCTTTGGTCCTATTGCATTCTCTTCAAGGTTTTCAGAGAGAATCATTGAAATGGTGTCCAATTTGCAGGGGGCATCATATACAGGTGCATCTCGCAAAATTAAAATATCATCAAAAAGTTAATTTATTTCAGTTCTTCAAAACAAAAAGTGAAACTCATATATTATATAGAGTCATTACAGAGTGGTCTATTTCAAGTGTTTATTTCTGTTAATGTTGATGATTATGGCTTACAGCCAATGAAAACCCAAAAGTCATTATCTCAGTAAATTAGAATACTTCATAACACCAGCTTGAAAAAAATATTTTAAAATCCGAAATGTTGGCCTACTAAAATGTATGTTGAGTAAATGCACTCAATACTTGGTCGGGGCTCCTTTTACATCAATTACCGCATCAGTGTGGCATGGCATGGAGGCGATCAGCCTGTGGCACTGCTGTCGTGTTATGGAAGCCCAGGTTGCTTTGATAGTAGCGTTCAGCTAGTCTGCATTGTTGGGTCTGGTGTCTCTCATCTACATCTTGACAATACCCCATAGAACCTCTATGGGGTTATGGTCAAGTGAGTTTGCTGGCCAATAAAGCACAGCGATCCTGTTTTTTTTAAGCCAGGTATTAGTACTTTTGGCAGTGTTGACAGGTGCCAAGTCCTGCTGGAGAATTAAATTTCCATCTCCAAAAAGCATGTCGGCAGATTGAAGCATGAAGTGCTCTAAAATTTCCTAGAAGACGGCTACGCTGACTTTGGTCTTTATAAAACACAGTGTAACTACACCAACAGAGATATGGCTCCTGAAACCATCATTGATTGTGGATCCTTCACACTAAACCTTGGAAATCAAGGTCCCAGAGTCTGGAGGAAGAGTGGAGAGACAGACAGTCCAAACTGCTTGCAGTCTAGTGTGAAGTATCCACAATCAATGATGGTTTCAGGACAGGCCCGGATTGGTAACATAACCAACCGGGCATTTTCCTGCTGGGCCGCTGTCATGTTGGCCGCAGGCGGCAGCACCCGATCATCTGGCCGCTTGCCAGCTGATGCAGCCACTGGCCTGGCTATTGCTCCTGCCGCCGGCCCTCTGCGGGCACGGCGGTTATAGCTTCCAACCCTCCTGCACTGCAGGGAGATAAGCCGCCACGCCCCCCCCACGCACTCCATCCTCGCCGTAGCATGAGACCTCCCCCCCTGCAGCCACTCACAGCATCGCTTGCCTGCTCTCTTCTCTGTTCACAGGACTTGTGATGAGATCACAGGAGGGGAGGAGTCAGGGGTCACATGATTAGGAGCCTTTGTCCAGACTGCTGATCATGTGACCCCTGACTCCGCCCCTCCTGTGACCTCATCACAGGTCCTGTGTGCTCAGCCTTGCCTCTTGGTGTCTGCAAGACTCTGCTGTGCTGTTGTCATGGTGCTGGATGAGGTAAGTATGTGTGGGGTCAGGAGGGGTTTACAGGGTAGATGTAGTAGAGCTGTGTGTGTATGAGGTGTGTGGAGTGGAGCCGTGCGTGTACGAGGTGTACGGAGTGGAGCCGTGCGTGTACGAGGTGTACGGAGTGGAGACGTGCGTGTACGAGGTGTACGGAGTGGAGCCGTGCGTGTACGAGGTGTACGGAGTGGAGCCGTGCGTGTACGAGGTGTACGGAGTGGAGCCGTGCGTGTACGAGGTGTACGGAGTGGAGCCGTGCGTGTACGAGGTGTACGGAGTGGAGCCGTGCGTGTACGAGGTGTACGGAGTGGAGCCGTGCGTGTACGAGGTGTACGGAGTGGAGCCGTGCGTGTACGAGGTGTACGGAGTGGAGCCGTGCGTGTACGAGGTGTACGGAACGGAGCCGTGCGTGTACGAGGTGTACGGAGAGGAGCCGTGCGTGTACGAGGTGTACAGAACGGAGCCGCGCGTGTACGGAGAGGAGCCGCGTGTGTACTTGGTGTACGGAGCGGAGCCGCGTGGGTGCAGGGTGTACGGAGAGGAGCCGCGTGTGTACGGAGTGGAGCCGTGTGTGTACGAGGTGTACGGAGGGGGAGCCTTGTGTGTGAGGTGTACGGAACGGAGCCGTGTGTGGACTAGGTGTACGGCGCGGAGCCGCGTGTGTACGAAGTATACAAAGCGGGCTTTTCCCACGGACACAGGAGTACATGGCGGAGCCCCGAGGAGCATTTTAAAACACACACATGATGTTCCACCTGAAGTGATGTGCTGGAAGCTGACTGGAAATTAGATAATTTCTTGAGGAGATTGTGACGGAACCAAGAATGCTTCAGATCCATCACCGTGTCCTCCTCTGACAGCGCAGACAGCAGGATCGCCTTGGAATCGGGGATGCCGGCCATGTGAGCGGATCATGATATGTCCTGCATCGGGAGGCTCAGGTGGGCACTACAATGGGAGCTGGGCTGCTATAGTATCTTTATAGAATCTTTCTTTATTTCTTTCTCTCTTTTTCTTTCTTTCTCTGTTCTTTCTTTCTCATTCTCTGTTCTGTCTTTCCCTCATTTTATTTCTCTCTCTCTGTTCTTTCTTTCTCTCTCTAATCTTTCTTTTTTCTTTCTCTCTCTAATCTTTCTTTTTTCTTTCTCTCTCTCTGTTCTTTCTTTCCCCTCTTTCTTTCTTTTTCTTTCCTCTCTTTCTTTCTCTCTGTTCTTTCTCTCTTTTCTTTACTTCTTTCTTTCTCTCTCTGTTCTTTCTCTGTCTCTCTCTGTTCTTTCTTTCTCTCTCTGTTCTTTCTTCTTTCTCACTCTGTTCTTTCTTTCTCTCTCGCTCTCCTTTCTTTCTCTCTCTTTTTCTTTTTTCTCTCTCTCTCTGTTTTCTCTCTTCTTTAGTGCCAGTCAGTGTGCCCATAATGCCAGCCACTGTGCCCTCAGTACCAGTCAGTGTGATCAGCAGTGCTAAATGGGTGCGATTAGGCATGGACATGGGTGTGACTAGTTGCGAAATGGGTGTGGCCGTGCGTGGCCTAAAATTTGCAGCGGCGCGCTAAGCGCGCCGCAGTCTTTGTCCCTCTTTCTGTTCTTCAAAAGTTGGGAGGTATGATAGGGGCAGCTATGACCAGGGGGTCTGGTTACCAAATGGATAGCAGTTCTGCCAGGAATTCTGTCACCGTGCGTACAAAAGGGGACAGAGTTTTGGGAGGAGTACTGTGTTATGAATGGGTCACCAAGAAGTTAAAAACAAAACCAGCTAAGTCACAGAAAACCAGAGAGGTTGGTAACTATGCAGATTGCAGATCCCTGATCTTACCACACAACTAGCAGTAGCCGTGGAGTGTGCCTACGATGTTCCTAGATGCCTCGTCATGGCCGGAGGACTAAATAAGCCTAAAGCAAGAAAAACTTAGCTTTAGATGACTGGAACAGAGCTGAAAACCAAGAGCTGACAAGCCAGAAGGAGTCACCAGCAACTGAATAGGGCGTCAGCAGTCTTAAATCCAATCTGAGAATCCCGAGGTCCAATCGTCATCCTCATTCTCAGGTGGCAGACCTCCACCGATCAAACCAGCCTCACCACCTCCTGTCACCACCAGAGGGAGTCTGGAAGGGGAACTCACAACTGGTGAACCAGAGAATGAACTCACAACAGTACTGTACCTAAAAGCAATAAATAGGACTGAGCTGAAATACTGGGCACAGCTCTGATTACATGTTATATAGTCGTGTTAATCTCCTCTCACTTCTTGTAACCAACAAGGGTACAAAGATATTATATAGTCACCATGTGACTAGTGGGCCTGTGTAGCTTCAAATGTCAGGGCTGAATTTTAGTCCCAGTTCGGCCCTGTTTCAGGAGCCAAGTCATCTGCTGGTGTAGGTACACTGTGTTTTATCAAGCCCAAAGTCAGCACAAGCCATCTACCTGGGAATTTTAGAATGAAAGGCAAAGGGTGGGGATCGTTATGTCCTTATTAAGGGGGGCTCCACTGGCATGGGCTTTCTCTCTCTCTCTGCTTCTGAACGTATGTCAGTGAACCTGTTCTTTGAGGCTTTGGGGCACGTTTATGACGACCCTGATAGAGTGCGTCTGGCAGAGGATAAGGGGATGAGTGTGACACAGGGGAGGCACTCAGCCGAATGGTTCTGCTCAGAGTTTAGACGTTGGGCCGCTTATGTATCCTGGAACGACGCTGCCCTGAGGGGGTTGTTCCACAGGGGCCTGTCCAACCGCTTACAGGACGCTCTGGCATTACATTCTCCCCCTGATACCCTAGAGGACGCCATGACGCAGGCAGTCCATATGGACCCGAGGCTCCGCACTAGAGGAGTGATGCAGCAGGAGACCTAATTATACTCCAAACTGTGTGACACTGCGTCCGTCCCTGAGCCCATGAAGGTTGGGGCTATCGCAATGAAGGAAAGAGAGAGGACAGTACAGAAGAAGACTGTGTTTACTGAGCACACTCTCCGGAGGAGGAGGGATGGAGTGTAATCCTATAGTGCCTTGTTCTGATGCTCCACAGACTTGTATTGTAAATGCCACTTCTGGGTAATGTAGAGTGTGCAGTGTGACGTCACTGAGAAGAAGAGCAGAACGTCGCTGGATCCCGGAAAGAGCAGTGATAGGTGAGTTTATTAATACACTCACACTACACTACATGCATATATACACATTTACTGAAAAAATATTACTGGGAGTGCTTCTTTAATTAGGGTTTGAGTCCAGTAGGCAGTACTAATCATTCACTGACAGCTATCTATATATGCATTCTTTTCCTGGGAAGATAATAAATCAGTGAGTCAGCCCACTTGACTGAAAAGCCAGAATAAGCACAGATATGAATAAATAATATGCTGGTTTTACTGCATATTTTTACCCTAAACTATTTATCAGTTTGGTCAGCTCCTCCTTTAAGTGAATTTGTCAAGAGGTAGAATGTGATTCTAGTGGTGTATCTCATACTTGGCTGCTTAGTGTAGTTTTGCTAAAATCACAGTTTTATCAGCAGGAGATTTTCACTAGAGGACTAGGAAACCTTCTGCCATGTAGTCCTCCACTTTCATGAGCTTTGTATAAGCCCGCCCCCATTTTCTGTGCACATTGTACGTGGGCATAAGACTACCAATCAGTGGTGTGGGGGCGGGTATATACACAGCATAATATTCAGATAACTGTTAGATCTGCAGAAGGTACAAAATTAATTTTATCAATTCATATCAAGTAGCCCAATAAGTGACACACAGCTGGAATCAAAGTCTCTGATGGGATAGCAGAAACCTGATGACAGGTTCCCTTTAACTTACTGACTGCAGATAGGACTGTATTTTCAATCTATAAGCTCTTCTGAACCATCTGTCCTCTTGAGATCAATAGTTCTAACCATTTGGTCACAAGGGTAAATTCAAAGATCTTTCCTGAATTACCCCACAATGTTTGGTATTCAGTGATAACTTGTTGCACATTCTGTAAAATAAGGATGGAAAGTCACATTAGCACAGCTTGTCTGTATTTGCAGTATAATCTGTATATACCGTATTTTTAGAATTATAAGACACACTTTTTTCTCCTCAAAATTTGGGGTGAGTCTTATAATCCGGTGCGTCTTATAATCCGCAAAATACGGTACTTATGCTTTTATGCTATACTCTGTATGTTGACCTATCACAGTTTTAAGAGGTGATGATTTTACCCCAATCTACATTTTGTCTGCCACCTTATTAATTACTTAATAAAATATATACTGTACATGTGTTATGTTTTATAGAAGAAGGAAAACGATATGGACCAGTTTTTGAAGAGCAGCCTATCGACACTATTCACCCAGAAGAATCTTCAGATGGGAAGATATCAATGAATTGCAGAGCCAGAGCTAACCCCACTCCCATCTACAGGTAAACAGAGAGACGATACACTGTCAATGTAGAATACATTTTACTGATTTTACCTACTGTATATGCATAAGTTTGTCTTTTTTATGCAGTTACACATACTGCTGTACATTATTACTATATTGGTTTGCATTATTTATTTTAGATGGCGATACAACAACTGGGAAATTGATTTTCTAAATCCACAATACAGTACAAAATACAGCATGATAGGTGGAAACCTTGTTATCAACAATCCTCAAAAATCAAAAGATTCGGGGAAATATATTTGCATAGTTTCTAATGATTATGGAACAGTGAAGAGTATTGAAGCCAGCCTAAACTTTGGATGTAAGTAAATAACTGTGTGCCTTTAATGGATATAACTGCAGAGGTTTTTATTTTGGGTCATTAAATATCTCTTGTTATTCTTGTCAATACCAATACTTTAAATAAAATATCTATTGTGTGCTTTTTTATGGTGTTATATTATTCATAAAGTTGTACATACTAGGCAGCCACTTATTTCCCTCACCTAAAAGAGCATACTGTCTAAGCTAAGGAAAACGCTTATTTTAATTCCAGTCTTTTTTGTTATTTAGTAATCTACGGTAAGTAAATGGTTTAAAGGAAACCTGTCAGCTTAATTTTACGTTGTCAAGATACTGATATATATATAGGTCAGTGTGCCACACTCCCAGTTATACCACTTTAGTCTGGATCTGTGGCTCGCATTGTTGAGAAAACATTGTTTTATCTTTAATTTTGGCTGCAAGTGGGCCTATCCTGCACACTTGCAGTCAATTTTTCCACAATTGTTCTCTTTGTCTGGCACTGTCCACCGTTGGTCGATTAAAAGTGCAGAGAGGCTCTAGTGTATGATGTGAGTCTTCTACATATGAAAGACTCATCTGTGCTATGTCCGACAGACACGTCTCTGCGGCATCCAGTTGTGCTTGTATAAGAAAGATCTAATGCAGCAATCTTCAGTGTACAGGACTTTCCGTGGTCAGACAGTGCACAGTGCTAAGTGGCAGAGTGGATAGCAGGGAATACATAGACAGAAAGTGCACTTAGGCTAGTTTCACACTAGCGTATGGAGGAGCTGCGGAGGGATGCGGACTTCCTCCGTGACGCTCCTCCCCCTGCCGCGCCACCTTTGCTCTGCTCCGCCTCCATCGGCATGCGATCTGCATGCCCTATCTTTAGCATTAGGTACGCAGGCTGTGCCGATGTATGCGGATGCCTCCGCATGCGTCGTTTTGACGGTGCGGCGACTGCACCAAAATGCAACATGTTGCGTTCGGCGCAGGTCGCCGCACCATCAAAATGACGCATGCGGAGGCATCCGCATACATCGGCACGGCCTGCGTACCTAATGCTGAAGATAGGGTACGCATGCCAACGGAGACTGAGCTGACCGGAGGAGGCGCGGAAGTGGGCAGAGCTTCACGGAGGATGTCCGCATCCCTTCGCCATACACTGAGTGTGAAACTAGCCTTATACACCCACCAGTGCACTTGCAGACAAATTTTCATACACAGTAAATGCAAATTTCACAAGAATGGCACAACAGATTGAGACAAGATAAATATCAATGGAGTTCTGGCACACTGACAATACAGCAGTATCTTTGGGTGACTATGAAGAATTTACCAGACAGGTTCCTTTTAATAAAGAAATACATCAGAATCCATTGGGTTTTTTTTGAATGGAATATAGATCTCCACATTTTCAACAACTAATGATGGAAATGAACACTAGATGCCAAATAATACAATAAGTGGCACAAGGAATGTGAAATACAATGTATAAATATTTTTATTCTTACTGAAATTCCTATTACATACAGGGACACATAGTAGCCTCAAAATATAAAAAAATCGCTGGCAGCTTTAGGACAAAAAACACTTCCATATCCACTACATAAAACATTAACCAGTGCATAAATGGCATAAAATACCCATTCAATCAGGGAATGATACCGCTAAAAAATCCATATTGTATAAAGTGCCCAAATGACAATTCACATCTTAAACATAGTGCCTAGATTTCTACAAAGCGGACAAAATCCTATCTATGTGGTGGGTAAAACACCATATAAGCGCTACTGAAATATACATCAGCAATACCTGAATGTATGTCCGAGCTGTCACTGTATGTAATATGAATTTCAGTAAGAATAAAAATATTTATACTTTGTATTTCACATTCCTTGTGTCACTTATTGTATTATTTGGCATCTAGTGTTAATTAGTCATTACGGAATGTACCCATGGTTGGTTTTGGGTTTTAAGGACTAATATGTATAATGATGGAAATGGTAGTGAATTTTATTATAGAACGCACAAAACACTTCGGCAGAAAGAAGGAACAGGTGGGACTTCTGTGTACTAGAAAATGATTGAGGCCTTGTGCTCTGATTCCTTTTAAGGTTTAAGGGATATATGAAATAGGTATATTACAGAACAAAATTATTGGCAGTGCTCCTGGGTGATTGTTGCCATGGAATTGGCACTTTGCTTTGGAATTATAGAACATGCACTGCGTGCCATAGAACAGGAATGAACAACGGTGTCCCAATCTATGAATGAGTCACTGGTCTAAAGCAAACATGCTCTCAATTTGACTGCTTATATATTTAATTTTTTCATATGACCAGATATTTAATGAGCCTTTTATTTGTCACACTATTGTTCTTATATGGCTGAAAATAATAGCCAACAAACACTAAGAAAATTTTTGAAGAAAGAAGGGATTAAGTATGAAAAGATTCTAAAGGAGGGGTCTCTTTGAGGACTGACCTCTGGGACTCCTACAGTGCCTACAGTAACGGGGTCTGAGATCTCAGTTTTCAGCCAGAGGGATCACTTTTAGGATTGACCTTAGGGACTCATACAATGCCAACAGTAACAAGCTCTGAGATCTCGGTTTTCAGCCAGTGGGGTCACTTTGAGGATTGACCTTTGGGACTCCTACGATGCCAACAGTAACGGGCACTGAGATCTTGGTTTTTATTCAAAGGGGTCACTTTGACGATTAACCTTTGGGACTCCTACGATGGAAACTGTAATGGTCCCTGAGATCTCGGTTTTCAGCCAGGCGGATAACGTTGAGGATTGACCTTAGGGGCTTGCTCATACAATGCAAACAGCAACGGGCTCGGAGATTTCAAATTTCAGCCAAGGGGGGTAACGTTGAGGATTAAGCTTAGGGGCTCATACAGTGTCAACAGGTACCGGCTATGAGATCTCTGTTTTCAGCCTGAGATTCAGCAGTGCTTTACAAACAGTTCTTCAGATAGATAACTGTGATTGGAAGGTGTTGCTCATGTATCTCCAAAAATAAATCTCTAGAGACTGATTGGACTTCGGATAAGTAATACGCTTCCTCCCACAAGCCAAGGTTTCTTCATTTTGGACAAGCATTAATGTCTTACACCAACTTTTTCTGAGAAGTGAAGACCTTTTTTTCACTGTGTTTACAGAGTCTGTTCAGTGTAATTGCTTGCTGGGACCAATTAGGATCCTGACAAGGCAAGTGATACAGCAACTTCTGTACTCAGTGCCACCCCAATCCTGCACTGTGCAGAGAACTGCATCACTGCTCTAGCCAACTAAAGAAGTTGTGTTACTGCAGCTCTTTTGTTTTGTGATTGTTGGGGTTCCCAGTGGTCATGTGGTGAAAAGGAACCTTCATTGCTCCTTGCTTGTTTTGCACAAGATAAATTATTTCCAATATTGTGTGTTTGCATGTGCAGACAAACTGCCCTGGAGGTAACCCTAGTGACATTACTCAATAAAAGATGCTTAATATCTTCAGATATCTGTTGGATAGACTCTGCATTGTCTTTTATTTTGGCAGGTATCGCCATTGGGTTTAAAAACCTACTTCTCAGTAAATGCTTGAATACTATGGTTTATGGTAACTTCGTATTATTTATGCCACTTAAAGAAGCACTCTCAGCCAAGTTTTTATTCTCTTAATATATTGCAGTTGTCATATTATGTAGCACTGTGTACTTACAATTGCTCATTTTGCCTTTTTACTCAACTATTTCTTCTCTTTTCCTTGCTAAAAGTATAAACAGAAAATATCCTGGCCCTGCATTTTTCATTCCCCTCTTCAACTCCTGACCAAGCTGCTCCCTCTCCCAGGGACTTTTAACTCATGCAGGGAAAATAAATAGAGATAAAAGGATACATAAAGGTTAGAAGGATTCAGCTAGACAGTTTTTATTCATGTGATTTCATAGACCTAATGGAAAAATTAGCTGGGTAGAAAGGCAAAATGAGCAATTGTAAGTACAGAGTGCTATACAAGTTATAATATGATGATTGCAATGTATTAAGAGTATAAACATTTTGATGGGAGAGCGTCTTTAAATTATCTATGCCAGTTATATCAGGGAGCAGTGCAGAAATTTGGCGCTATTGTGTCAGAAAGATACACTGTTCAAGTATTTTAAAAAATGATATGGTACCGGCAGTCCTCCATAGATGGTACCCAGTGGTCTCAGACAGATGTTGGAGGTGTGGGGAAGGGAAGGGGAGGGGACAATATCACAAATATGGTGGGGGTGCCCTATAATAAATACATTTTGAGCAAAGGGGGTTCTCTTGATTGAGAAAATAACTGGTCTGAGCATCCCCAATACGCTAGAAGCCCTCCTCCTATCAATGTCACCAATAAGTAAGCGCATGTGTAAAAGGTCGTCAATAGGCTACCTAATGCAGGTGGCCAAGAATCTCATTCCGCGGCATTGGAAAAGCACTAGTCCACCCACTGTGGAGGAATGACTTGTGGAGATTTATCTCCTTAATAGGAAGGAGCATCTGATTGCCCTCTCACCAGCTGTTGTTGATAGATACTGTGTGACTTGGAGAGATTGGATTTATTTCCAAAACTCTGACGCCTACCATCTAGCCCCCAACTAAGATTATCCAGGATGTTGTCATAACAATGTTCATAATCACACTCTATTGATTGGTGGTCTGCCGTGGTCTGCTCCCTCTCTCTATATCTTTCATATGGAAAAACACATGCTTGATCAGGATATTGATGGAAAATCCTCCCTGTACCCCCAATACACTGTAGTTATGCATAGATTTATAGTTCTATTTTACCCCCTGTTCTTTTTGTATTGTATTTTCTTGTATACTTTCTAAATACAAAAATTAAAAACTTGAATTTGAAAAAAAATTATATACTATTTACCTCTTTTGTTAAAGCAAAATTTTTCTGTGTTTTTGAATAGAATGAAATTATTATTGTGTTTTTACATTTTTTTACAAACAGACTTAGATCCATTTCCAGTAGAAGAACGCCCAGCAGTGAAAGTGAAGGAAGGAACTGGAGTAATGCTGATCTGTGATCCACCTCCACACTTTCCAGGTGATGATCCGTGCAGTTAAAGGGGATATCTGAGACTTTGTGAAAAATAAAAAATATGCCTTAGCACTAACAGGCAGGTAGTTGCTACCTACGTGCCTGTTGTGCCCGACGCCATTCATTGCCCGCACAGACCACTCCTGCAGGAGATTCTGCTGCCTCTGCTGATGTCACGTTGACAGAGTGGCAGCTTCTTTTCAGCCCTGCTCTGTCAACGGGGTGTGACTTCCGACGTCATTCTGATGGTCGGCTCCTCTCAGTTAGGCATCGGAATTTGGCTGCAAATCAGAATGACGTCAAAGTCTCACCCCGTCAACAGAGCAGAGTGGAAAAAAAGCTATTACTCTGTTGATGTGATGTCTGCAGAGGCAGCTGAAACCCTGACAGGAGCGGTCGGAAAATGGTGCTGAATGGCGCCGGACACAACAGACAGGTAGGTAGCAACTAACTGCCTGTTAGTGCTTAGGCACATTTTTTGTTTTTCACAAAATCTCAGATATTGCCTTTAAAAAAGATTGTATCTTACCTGGTTTTCTTAGAAATGAGCATTTTCAAAAACTAACTTGATTTCACTGTAGGATATCTGATCCTGTCTTTCTCGCTAAAAATGGTACTCCTCCCAGATCTGCATTATCATATGACTAGGCCTAGTGCTTTATTTTCGGATCCTCTTCTAGTTTGGTTAAGAAAATGCAGGCACTAATTGCACCAAACTGCATTGTGTAGATGTCATGGTTTGGACAGGGTTAATGCCCTGCCCTCTCAGGGTTAATTGTTGTGACCTCCTTTTGGATCTGGAAGGGATATTTATACCCATGCTCGACTAGCGTTTTCTGTCAGTTATACTCCTGCCCTCGGTTCAGTTAAGTTGACCCTAGTGTTTTGAGTGTTTGTGCCTTGTGCCTGCACTGCGTGTATGTTTCCTGGTTCTGATCCGGTCTGTCCCTCACTTTGCTATTGCCTGTTGATTCTGTACCTCGTTGTTCGGCTCTTTTGGTAATTGACTTTGGCTTGTCTCCTGACTACGGTTTTGTCTCATTCCTTTTGTCCTGTGCTGTCCTCCTGTTACTGACCTTGGCTAGTCCGACCCCGCTCCTGACGTTGCCAGTTCTTACTTTCTGCCTTGTGCTCCCCAGTTTGCCCGAGTACTAGGTCTAGCCTTTATGACCTTCCTGCTCTGGTCACGTGACCCTCTGTGTCTCTGCACACTGTCGTTTCTGCCTTCTACTTTCTCCATCCCTCCTCCTCTGGAGAGTGTGCTCGGTAAACACAGTCTTCTTCTGTACTGTCCTCTCTCTTTCCTTCATTGCGATAGCCCCAACCTTCATGGGCTCAGGGACGGACGCAGTGTCACACAGGTTGGAGTATAATTAGGTCTCCTGCTGCATCACTCCTCTAGTGCGGAGCCTCGGGTCCATATGGACCGCCTGCATCATGGCGTCCTCTAGGGTATCAGGGGGAGAATGTAATGCCAGAGCGTCCTGTAAGGACAGGCCTCTGTGGAACAACCCCCTCAGGGCAGCGTCGTTCCAGGATACTTAAGCGGCCCAACGTCTAAACTCTGAGCAGAACCATTCGGCTGAGTGTCTCCCCTGTGTCACACTCATCCCCTTATCCTCTGCCAGATGCACTCTATCAGGGTCGTCATAAATGTGCCCCAAAGCCTCAAAGAACAGGTTCACTGACATACGTTCAGAAGCAGAGGGAGAGAGAGAGAAAGCCCATGCCAGTGGAGCCCCCTTAATAAGGACATAACGATCCCCACCCTTTGCCTTTCATTACCAGAAGCTCGGGGATGTAACTCACAAAACAACTTACATTCCTGTTTAAAAACCCTAAACAATTTTTTATCCCCTGAAAAATTGTCAGGTAAATTACCGGTAGTTTGGGGTCCACTAGGGACACATCAGTGGGGCCCCCATCCCAAGTCCCCAACAGAACAGGACCCTGTAGAGCGCCCGCTACATCTCTCTGCACCTGTTGGTCCAAGTGAATCAGGGCTTGCTGCTCCATAGACAGCTTTTGCATCATCGGAGCGAGGTTATTCACCTGCTCAGAGAGAGCATGCAGCAAATCCATGACCAGGAAAAAAAAAGGTGCAAATCTCGTTTAAATGTTATGGTCAGTTATAATGGAGATAGGCAGTGTGTGCGGTACATACACACTAGAATGAGAGAGGACAGTACCGAAGAAGACTGTGTTTACAGAGCACACTCTCCAGAGGGGGAGGGATGGAGAAAGTAGCAGGCGGAAACGAAGGTGTGCAGAGACGCAGACCAGGACCTAGCGGGTCACGTGACCAGAGCAGGAAGGTCCTAAATACTAGAACTAGTACTCGTGCGAACTGCGGAGCACAAGGCAGGAATTAAGAATCGGCAAGCAATGCCGGGAGCAGGGTCGGACTAGCCAAGGTCAGTAACAGGAGGACAGCACAGGACAAAAGTAGTGAGACAAAAACAAAGTCAGGAGACAAGCCAAAGTTAATTACCAAAAGAGCCGAACAACGAGGTACAGAATCAACAGGCAATAGCAAAGTGAGGGACAGACCGGATCAGAACCAGGGATCATAACACACCAGTGCAGGCACAAGGCACAAACACACAAAACACCAGGGTCAACTTAACTCAGCCGAGGGCAGGAGTATAATTGACAGAGAACCCTAGTCCAGTGTGGGTATAAATATCCCTCCCAGATCCAAAAGGAGGTCACAACAATTAACCCTGTCCAAACCATGACAGTTGATGTTTCCTGCCTTGTGTCATGTAACATTTTGGAGGGCTCTCGGGATGTAGTATTTGTCTTATCATTTTGCTTGTAAAATTTCTAGGTCCTTGCAAAGCTATAAATGTATGTATACACAGAATTTTTCTGCAAGTGTCTTTAAAATATAGCAATTAATTTGAAGTAGCAAGCAAATTGGTAAGTGGGTTAAATCCTAGGTTCTTTCCACAGACTTCACACCTAACAGCGTTATGGTTTGAAATAGGGAGTACGGCAGATTAAAAGACATCATTCCCTGAAATGCACTCGAAAGTCTTTCTCTGTCTAATTTGTATTGTATGTATCCTACAAAGAACCTTTCTACAGTATGTGTCTGATATCAGGAATATAAACGTACAGTAAGGATCCATCCACCTATGTGAGAAATCTATTACAGTACACTAGTCATAGAGCCTAAATACTGGGTGTGCATTAACCAGTTTCAGACTGCCCATAGACGTTAAACATCTGGTCGGTCCAAACTTTACTTTGCACTGACATTGTAAAACGTCAATGTAGAGTAAGCTGCTTTCATGAGATTGCACAGCTAGGGGAATGATGAGCTGACTGTCAAATACAGTTTATTACCATATTTGCCTTTCTGATCACTATATGCACAGTACTAAACTAGTGCTGTGTATACATTATAGAACGCACTATCATTGCTTCATCCTCATGAGCCAATGATCATGTAACCACTGAGTGTATAGAAAGAGCATAAACTGCTGATTCCTAAAAAACCCAGTCAGCTATGCAGAGATTAGACTGAATTTTTCCTGTAACTGAGGCTAATATATCAATCTCAGTTAAAGGGGAAATCAGCAATATAAACAATGTACTAGTATGTTAAAATGCCCCCCTCAGGGTCTTTTAATACCTTACAGGGGGTACATTGTGTAAAATTAATGTTCAAACTACCTCCAAATATATAGTAAAATTAAATTTTAAATAATTGAAGTGGCTCCAGTTAAATAATGGAAAAAAGCAGATTATTCCTTTCTTTTCATAACTGCCTCTAAAAATCTAAATCAGTAAATCTTCATTTATAGTACTACAATGCAATTATAATGTCCCAGGCAAAATGCCAGAAAATTCTTTGTCAGTTTTTACAACATGTGAAAGTGAATTATAGTGCAGGTGGATTTGGCTTGCAGTATTCCTTGTTATTGCATTGCCTTTAAAACAGATAAGGTATATCTGTTGAAAGAAGATTATCTGCTCACTTCCAGCAGTCTGCATTGTGCCAGCCTTTGAAGATGAAACCCTGACACTCTTCTAAGAGGCTGGAAACCATAAAGGTTATGCGGAGTTCTAGGCAGTACTGATTTCACAGGAACTGAAACACTGTTCTGCTGTAGCACAAAACATAAATGTCCTCTTAGAGAAGGCCTGACACATAAAATATGAACTATATTCTTTATGAAATTGTTGCGCTCAGTGGCTTGCCAATGTATTCACCCCCCCTCCCCTCCACCTTGGCATTTTTCATGCTTTGGCACCTCGCAATCTGGAATTTCACTTTTCTTTTGAGGGTTTGCACCAGTTCATGTAAAAAACATGCCTACAACTGTGAACGATGGTTTTCTTTTTATTGTGAAGCAAACCACAAATAGGACAAAAATACTAAAAACTTCAGTGTGCTTGTTTACCCCCTAAAGTCAGTACTTTGCGGAGCCTCCCTTTGTGGCAGTTAGAACTGCAAGTTGCCTTGGTTAACTCTCTATAAGCTTTCCACATCTTGCCACTGGGATTTTTACTCTTTCCTCAAGGTAAAGATGCTTCAGCTCCTTCAAGTTAGATGGTTTTCTCTGGTGAATTGCAATCTTCAAGTCTGACCACCGATTCCTAGTTGGAGTAAGGTCTGAGCTTTGATTAGGCCACTTCCCTTAATCACTCCAAGTGTTGTTTTAGCAGTATGCTTTATATGAGAGTTTGCATCAGTTCATGTAAAGAACATGCCTACAACTGTGAACATTTGGTTTTCTTTTTATTGTGAAGCAAACAACAAGTAGGACAAAATAACTGAAAACATCAGTGTGCATAACTGTTTATCCCCATAGTCAGTCAGTCTCATATCACTGACAGACTGAAACAGGTTTTGCTCAAGAATACCCCTGTATTTCTCCCCTCAATTCGGGCCATTTTCCCTATCCCTGCTGCTGAAAAACATTCTCACAGCATGATGCTGCCACCACCATGTTTCATTATGGGGATAGTGTCTAAAATAGTTACATTTTGGTCACATCAGACCATAGCACTTTCCTCCATACATTTGGCCAGTCTCCCACATGTCTTTTTGGCAAACTCAAAATCAGCCTTACAATTTTTTTGAGTAAGTAAAGACTTTTATGCCCACTCTTCCATAAAGACAATCTCAATTACTAATACAAGAAGGGTTTAGAGTATTATCATGAATATATATCCCCTAATATTGGTACTTTATTAATAATAAAAAACCACTAGTGTGGTTATACACCAAAAGAAAACGTGACAAATACAAAACAAAAGAAAAAAGTGTTCAAACAGAAAACCCACATATGGGACAACTAGGAATCCCTGATAATTCTGAGCTTGTACCTGCCTGGCCGCGGAGGTTGGCACCCTAGGGGGGAACGTTGTGGCGCCCCCGCTCAACGATGGCTATCCCTAGGGGCCCTGATATACCCTGCAGCCGCTAATGACATCCTCTACCCGATAGCTGAGGGGACCCCTAATGCTAGACAGAGATATAACTGCTCTAAAGAGGATCCTGTGTCCCACAGAGATTAAAAACAATAGTAGAACACACTTGGCATCTGGGGGTACATATGGGAATTATCCTGCATAAAGTTACTCCACATGAGATTTCAATCAGATGATATAATGCATCGATGGTATGCATATATAATAATGATAACAAGATTAATCACCAAATCCATGAAGTTCATTCAGTGATACCCCAGCCTCACATAAAGATACTAATATACTGATGCAGACGGAGATCCACCTTCAACATCACCAGCGGCTTAGTTCACTGGCATCTCATTAATTAGCATATCTTTGATGCCCCGTTACAATCTGGCATAACTAATGGAGCATATACTATTCCCATCCATGAGTAATGTACACAAAATTGCAACAGCGATACTCATCTTGTGTCACCTGCCATCAAATGGCTAACGCCTCAACGCGTTTCGCCTGCTTAGGCTCATCAGGAGGCCAGATAGTGCGATATTATGTGTCCCATACAAGGTGCAATATCAAATGATGCTCAGTTCAACTCCTCTTTTTATAACCGCCGCCATAAGGCGTATATGTTACACCCACTCACGTGACATGGCGTCCCCGCGGTCTCAGGATGCCTCTATTAGACATTACCCCTGAACCACCAATCAGATATCTCAAGACAAGCGGTCTCACCGCGCTCTCCAATGGCTGAGGACGATTCCAACTTCCGGGTTTGTCGTGCAGCGCACACACCGCGCATGCTCCCCTCTCCCCCATTGGGATCAGCGCGTCTCATATTAACCTTACGGCATCCCCGCGGTCTCAGGATGCATTACCAATCAGATACCTCTAGACAAACAGTCTCACCGCGCTCTCCAATGGCTGAGGCCGACTCTAACTTCCGGGTTTGTCATGCAGCACACACACCACACATGCTCCCTTCTCGCACATTGGAATCAGCGCGTCTCACATTAACGCCGTCAGATGTATATGTTAGGTTTGTAACATTATATCCCCACTCTCATTGTGCCACATATAGTTCGTGACCGTCACATTGAAGTCTCTCATTTAAGTGACCAGAGCGTCCACTCCGGTATTGCTCATACTCCGGACCCCCACAGGAGTATCCAATATTGTACCCATAAGCGTATTTCACACCAGGTACGTGATTAAAAATCACAGTATATAATCGCATCAAAAACTGGCAGTGTGAACATGCGGCCAAGGTTGATAAACCCAAAAATAATACTCAATCTAATAAACACTCTCAAGGACTGTAATTAGTGGGGATACCATGGGGTATAATGAAAATTATTAAATACAGGCAAACGGTAAAGAGGAGGATAATACATACAATATTCCATGACAATACATGGGACTCCCAAATTTTTCAGGGAGCCCAATACAAAACCTAGAAGGCCAATATACTCGAAAAGGGTCACTATAATCAGTTGTGGCTCATAAGAAACAGGCAAATGAAAGTTGTTCATTTAACCCCCTCGGCTCCATAGACTCCATCCTGAATATCCACTCACATTCTCTTCTAAGGATCAATTTGTCCATATTCCCCCCTCTCGTGTTCATCTTGACAACTTCTATGATATTAAATTTAATATCGCCAGGATCACCCTTATGACACAACCAAATGTGTCTTGCAAGTGGGGTATCCCTTTTATTTCTAACATCGCCCAAATGCTCCCCTACTCTCCTCCTAAATTCTCTACTGGTCTTCCCTATGTAGTCCCTGGGGCATGAGCAGGTAGCCACGTAGACAACCCCTGTGGTTTTGCAATTCGAGAAGTCTCGTTGATAGAAAACTTTACCTGTGTTTGAGCTACGAAATGACTTTCCAGGTCTCATAAATTTACAAAAACTGCAATCCCCGCACTTAAAAAAAACACAGGGTTTTCTATCCAGCCATGTACCACTGACCAATGTCCTCCTATACTGGCTGTGGACCAAAATGTCCCTGATGGATTTACCCTTCCTAAAAGTGATATTAGGGCGCTCACCAACCACATCCTTGAGATCTGGATCCAGTCTGAGCACATCCCAATGTCTGGCCAGGACTCTTCTAACCTCCTGATGTCCCACATCATATTTCCCGATGATCCTTATCTGTTCCGTAGAGTCCTCAGCCTCACGTTTCTGCAACAGTGACTGTAAATTTATAAATTTGTAAATTTATGAGACCTGTTCACACTGCCTGTTTTTGATGCGATTATATACTGTGATTTTTAATCACATACCTGGTGTGAAATACGCTTATGGGTACAATATTGGATACTCCTGTGGGGGTCCGGAGTATGAGCAATACCGGAGTGGACGCTCTGGTCACTTAAATGAGAGACTTCAATGTGACGGTCACGAACTATATGTGGCACAATGAGAGTGGGGATATAATGTTACAAACCTAACATATACATCTGACGGCGTTAATGTGAGACGCGCTGATTCCAATGGGCGAGAAGGGAGCATGTGTGGTGTGTGTGCTGCATGACAATCCCGGAAGTTAGAGTCGGCCTCAGCCATTGGAGAGTGCGGTGAGACTGTTTGTCTAGAGGTACCTGATTGGTAATGCATCCTGAGACTGCGGGGATGCCGTAAGGTTAATATGAGACGCGCTGATCCCAATGGGGGAGAGGGGAGCATGCGCGGTGTGTGCGCTGCACGACAAACCCGGAAGTTGGAGTCGTCCTCAGCCATTGGAGAGCACGGTGAGACCGCTTGTCTTGAGATATCTGATTGGTGGTTCAGGGGTAATGTCTAATAGAGGCATCCTGAGACCGCGGGGACGCCATGTCACGTGAGTGGGTGTAACATATACGCCTTATGGCGGCGGTTATAAAAAGAGGAGTTGAACTGAGCATCATTTGATATTGCACCTTGTATGTGACACATAATATCGCACTATCTGGCCTCCTGATGAGCCTAAGCAGGCGAAACGCGTTGAGGCGTTAACCATTTGATGGCAGGTGGCAGGTGACACAAGATGAGTATCGCTGTTGCAATTTTGTGTACATTACTCATGGATGGGAATAGTATATGCTCCATTAGTTATGCCAGATTGTAACGGGGCATCAAAGATATGCTAATTAATGAGATGCCAGTGAACTTTACCTGCTGGTGATGTTGATGGTGGATCTCAGTCTGCATCAGTATATTAGTATCTTTATGTGAGGCTGGGGTATCACTGAATGAACTTCATGGATTTGGTGATTAATCTTGTTATCATTATTATATATGCATACCATCGATGCATTATATCATCTGATTGAAATCTCATGTGGAGTAACTTTATGCAGGATAATTCCCATATGTACCCCCAGATGCCAAGTGTGTTCTACTATTGTTTTTAATCTCTGTGGGACACAGGATCCTCTTTAGAGCAGTTATATCTCTGTCTAGCATTAGGGGTCCCCTCAGCTATCGGGTAGAGGGTGTCATTAGCGGCTGCAGGGTATATCAGGGCCCCTAGGGATAGCCATCGTTGAGCGGGGGCGCCACAACGTTCCCCCCTAGGGTGCCAACCTCCGCGGCCAGGCAGGTACAAGCTCAGAATTATCAGGGATTCCTAGTTGTCCCATATGTGGGTTTTCTGTTTGAACACTTTTTTCTTTTGTTTTGTGTTTGTCACGTTTTCTTTTGGTGTATAACCACACTAGTGTTTTTTTATTATTAATAAAGTACCAATTTTAGGGGATATATATTCATGATAATACTCTTCCATAAAGGCCACCTCTATGGAGAGTATGGATAATTGTGGTTATATGTACAGATGTGCTTCCTCTCTGATTAACCCCTTCATGACCAAGCCTATTTTGACCTTAATGACCAGGCCATTTCTCCTTCATCTCATTGGGGGACACAGGTACTGTGGGTGTATGCTACAGCCATCTGGAGGCTGACACTAAGTAAACAACACAAGGTTAGCTCCTCCTCCGCCGCATACACCCTCGCCCCGATTACGGGCGGAAACCAGTTTTTTGCTTAGTGTCTTTGGAGGCACACGTGTCTGTTTTCTCCAGACTTTTTTTCTTTTTTTTTCCTTCCCTTTCCATGAAGATAAGACAGGGGTGACGGCCCCTATTGAAAGGGGCCGATCTTCCCAAACCAACAACGGGCGAGCACATGTTGAGTATCGTCTCCACGTATCCTTTCCCGCACCGAGGGACATATCTGGGCCCCCCCTTCTACCTGGGGTCCGGATGGTGTGAAGGTGATGGTCGGGAGGGCCCTGCGGCGTCCAGGGCCGGCGTTAGTCAGCAGAAGCGATGGATGGCTGTGCGGACAGTCAGGCCGGTTCTGGCAGCCAGGTGCAGGAGGTTCAGCGCTGTGCATCCTTCCCTTTCCTGGCCGCCCTTTTCCCCCCCCCTCACGATAGATTGCTGCGGTGGCGGAGGAACAGATGCCGCGCCCGGCGCGGCTTCGGCCTTAGGGTGCGGCGCCCTAAACGCCCGCTGCCACCCCCGTCCCGGGCAGATACTAAAAATCCAGACTGTGGCTGCGGCCGGTGGTAGGCCGCGGCCAGAAGGCCCGCCGTCCGGGCGCGATGTCACTTCCGGCGGCCCGGCCTGGGGGGGCGCCGGATAAAATTGAGGCCCCAGCTTCATGGCAGCATAGGCCACGGCCAGAAAGCAGCGGTCAGGCAGCCCTCAGCAGTGACCAATGCCAGCGTTTGCAGCAGGAGAAGCAGCGGGGGGACACAGGACCGGGTAAGTGCGGTCCTGACCGCGGGTGGCAGCCAAGGCTACTCCCCCTCCTCCCCCTTCACAGCCCCTAGTGGGGCAACATTAATGCCTGGTGGACACAATATGGCTGGGAAAGGGAAGGCACACACGTTCCTTTACGCTGCATGCATCGCCTGTAGGGCGTCATTTCCGCGGGCACAGGGCAATAAATTATGTGAAGCCTGCGACTCCAAACGCGCCCAGGAGCCCTCCCCCGTGATCAAACTCGGGAATTCAAATCCTCCAGAATGGGCCTTGTCCCTATCGCAATCTATGGCTTCGTTAACAAAGGCAATTGAGTCTCTTCATGCCCCAGATAGGAGCAAGGATAGTGGCTCGCTGATCTGGGAGGGGTCCTCCGCCTCACAGGACCCTCCGGCCTGCAGGGGCCACTCTTGCTCCAGACAGACGCAAAGGAAACGAACCTTCATGGCGTCGCCTGGCCCATCAGGTGCCTCAGCATCAATAAGTTCGGCGTCACGCTCACCTTCACCAGGTGTTGGGAGCGGGCAGAGTTCAGACTATGACTCGAACAAGCCACTGGACCTGGATACCCCGGAGTGCCAGGAAACAGTTAACAGCCTCATTGATGCCGTTAATCAGACTCTGGGAGTTGAGGATTACGTCGCTTTGGCCTCAGGCCATAAGGTATCCTTTAAGCGGGCTAAGCGACCGCAGAGAGTGTTTGGCACTCACCCAGAATTTGAGGACATGGTGCAGCGTCACAGGGAACGGCCGGATAGGCGTTTCTCGGGGCAGAAAATTATAGAGGCAAGATATCCTTTTGCCCTGGAGCTCCGTAAGAAATGGGCAGAATCCCCAGTGGTGGATCCACCAGTGTCACGCTTGGCCTCGAGATCCTTGTTATCGGTACCTAGTGGTGCTTCTATCAAGGACCCCACGGATCGGCTCATGGAAGGATTGGCTTGCTCAGCACTCGCTCCCTCATTCGTGGCAATGTGGGTAGCCAAGGCCATGATGTCATGGTCAGACTCATTGGGCAAGGTCTTGCAGGATAGAGACCTGCCGGCAGAGGTAGCAGAGATTGCGAGTCAAATCGCGATGGCCGGTGACTACTTAATTAACGCTTCCTTGGATGCGGCCAATTGTGCGGCTCTAGCGGCCGCAAATGCGGTAGCCATTAGGAGGGCCCTATGGTTAAGAACTTGGTGGGCAGATTCAATTTCCAAGAAGTCTTTGACTTCCCTGCCTTATCAGGGTGGCCGTTTGTTCAGAGAAAAGATAAACCGGCTCATCTCCGACGCTACCGGGGGAAAAAGCAGCTTCCTCCCGCAGAAAAAGGTCAAGCAATTGTTTCGCCAGCCTCAGGCTCAGTTTCGGGCCTTTCGCAACCCCGAGTGGATTGCAACGGCCAGCTCTGCCGCTCCAGGGCGTACCAACCAGGATAGGGAGCGACATTACTCATATGGAGCCAACCCATTGGGGAGAATGCGTGCTCGCCAGCCCAGGGCGAGGGGAACCAGGGCCCAGAGACCCTCAGCCAAATGACTCAGGTCACTTTTTAGGCGACATCAGCAGAGTGGGCGGACGCCTGCTCTGCTTTCGCCAGGTCTGGGTCACGATAGCACACGACTCATGGGTGGCGGAACTTGTGTCCGCAGGTCACAAGATAGAGGTTTTCAGGTTTCCCCTGAAACCATTTTTTCTGTCCCGACTTCCCAAAGTGGAGCCCCGGGCAAGGGCGTAGCTAGGGGCCATCAACTCACTCCAGCACAACGGAGTCATTATTCCCGTACCAGAGCACGAGAGGGGGCAGGGTTTTTATTCCAATCTGTTTGCGGTCCCCAAAACGGACAGGACAGTCAGGCCGGTTCTGGACCTGAAGCTCCTGAACAGGTTCATCAGGATCAAACATTTCAGAATGGAATCTCTCCGTTCAGTTATATCGGGCATGGGACAAGGGGAATACTTGGCCTTGATCGACATCCAAGATGCCTACCTGCACATCCCCATTTTTCCATCGCATCAGAGGTTTCTGCGGTTCGCCATCAATGGCCGACATTTCCAGTTTGCAGTGCTGCCTTTCGGGCTAGCCACCGCTACCAGAGTTTTTACAAAGGTAATGGCAGTCGTGATGGCCGTCTTACACTTGCGGGGCATAGTCGTCTTGCCGTACCTCGACGACCTCTTGGTCAAGGCCCCTTCATTTCGGGCATGCGAGGAGAATGTCAGTATCACACTGGATACCCTCTCCCGCTTAGGATGGTTGGTCTACAGGAAAAAATCATCCCTTGTCCCAGCTCAGAGGATTTCTATTTTAGGGATGATTTTCGACACCTCCCGAAGGTTGGTAATTCTCCCTCAGGACAAGGTGCTAGCGCTCCGGCAAGGAGTCCAGAAGCTTCTGCGGCCAGTCCCGCACACCATTCGGTTTGGGATGAGAGTGCTAGGGAAGATGGTGGCGGCAATAGAAGCGATTCCGTTTGTACAATTTCATCTTCGCCCCCTACAGCACGCGCTCTTACCATCTTGGGACAGGAACCCTTTCACGCTCGATCGTCGATGCCGGCTATCCTCACAGGTCTCTGGAGTGGTGGACGAGGATGTCCTCCCTTCTGCAGGGGAAACCCTTTCCCCCAGATCACTGGCTAGTGGTCATGACCGATGCCAGCCTCATCGGCTGGGGAGCGGTTTTTCGTCACCACACCACACAGGGATGATGGTCGCTGCGGGAGGCACGTCTCCCGATCAACTTGTTGGAAATACGAGCATTTCGGCTGGCACTGCAGCATTTTCAGCACCTTTTTAGCAGGGCGTCCGGTCCGGATTCAATCGGACAACGCCACGGCGGTGGCTTACGTAAATTGCCAGGGGGGCACACGCAGCAGAGCAACCATGCATGAGGTAGGGCACGTGCTCCGCTGGGCCAAAAGGAACCATTCGGTGATATCGGCAGTCCACATTCCGGGCATAGAAAATTGGGCGGCGGACTTCCTCAGCCAGCATGGTGTCGCGGCGGTGGAATGGTCGTTGCATCCCGAGGTCTTCCAGCAGATTTGCCAACTTTGAGGGACTCCGGATGTGGATCTCATGGCATCCAGAGTGAACGCCAAGGTGCCCGTGTTCGTCGCTCGGTCTTGGGATTCCCGAGCGATCGCGGTGGATGCGTTGGTTCTGCCATGGAACCAGTTTCGCCTTCCATACTTGTTTTCCCCACTTCCACTGCTCCCGAGGGTCCTCAAGAAGATCAAAGCAGAAGGAGTTCCAGCAATTCTGCTGGCCCCGTCGAGCTTGGTACGCAGATCTGGTGCAGCTGCTCGCCGACGTCCCATGGCGACTACCAGAGCGCCCAGATCTTCTGACCCAGGGTCCGACCTTCCACCCAAACTCAGGGGCCCTGTGTTTGATGGCATGGCTGTTGAATCTTGGATCCTGACTCAGACGGGGTTTAGCCGCAATGTCGTAGCCGCAATGATTAGCGCCTGGAAGGCGACCTCGGCGAAAATTTACCATCACATCTGGAAAGTCTTCTTTGCTTGGTGTCGGGATCGTGGTTTTCCTCCACTAACTTTTTCGATTCCCAACATCTTGGCATTTCTCCAGTCAGACCTAGATTCAGGTTTGGCCCCGAGCTCCATTAGGAGACAGATTGTCAGGAACACCACACTGAACTTGCTCACTGAGCCAGTGCGCGTGTCCTGAGTAAAGCAAACAGTGCTCAAAGATACCTGTGGAACGGGCAGCAGCCGAGTAGATGCGTACTTCAGAGCCGCAGGACCTGAAGCACGTGACTGTTAGGGGCGTGGCCTAAACTCCACAGAGCTAGGAGCTGCAAGATAACTCCTAGCAGGGTAACAGCGAGACAAAGTTACCAGGGGGCATAGACAGGGAGAATAGTCAAGACGTAGCCAATGAGTCACACACAGAGATAGCTGCAAAGGTACAAGAGGGGCGAGCAGAGAGTAGTCAGGTCACAGACAATGAGTCATACACAGAGATAATAACGCAGTACAAAATCAACAGGCAAACTCACAACGGGAATCAGAACCGGGTCAGAGCCATATAAACAAGCTATAGCAACAAACAGGCACACAGGGGTCAGCACACTAGGCCAAAGGCAAAAGTATAACTGGCAGGGATTGAAGCTTCCCAGGGGTTTAAGAAGCTCTCCCAGAACCAGAAAGAGGCCACAATCATTAACCCCAGGTGTGCAGGTCAAAACCTGCACCGAGCTCCAGACATTAACCCCAGGTGTGCAGCTCAAAAACCTGCACTGGGATCATGACACAGATATCAGCGTTGTCCATCCTATTTCAGCGAAAGATTGCTACCAATATGCAGGTGAGGAGTTTCATCCAGGGAGTCTTCCACTTGGTGCCACCCTATAGGGTGCCCCTGGACGCCTGGGACCTTAATCTGGTCCTGAATGTTCTGCAGGAGGTGCCTTTTGAACCGCTCCAAGTGGTTCCGTTGTCGTACCTTTCCCGGAAAGTAGTGTTCTTGGTATCTGTAACTTCCATTAGGCGAGTCTCTGATTTGGCGGCCTTGTCCTGCCGTGCACTGTTTCTCACCTTCCACAAGGATAAGGTGGTGCTCAGACTAGCTACCCCCTTTCTGCCGAAGGTCGTGTCCTCATTCCACTTTAATGAGGATATTGTCTTGCCCTCATTCTGTCCGGCGCCAGTACATCGCGTGGAAAAAGCTCTTCACACGTTAGACCTGGTGAGAGCACTCAGAAGGTACGTGGCGCGGACGGCATCCTTCCGTCAGACGGACACGCTGTTCGTGCTCCCTGAGGGGCGCAGGAAGGGACTCGCAGCCTCAAAGTCGACCATAGCCAGATGGATTCGTCTAACGATTCAGGAAGCCTACCGCATCAGGGGGGGCGCCGGTCCCAGCAGGGATCAGAGCACGCTCTACTCGAGCGGTGAGCGCCTCTTGGGCGCTTAGGCACCAGGCTTCGACGGAACAAGTGTGCAAGACAGCAACCTGGTCCAGCCTGCACACATTTACCAAACATTATAATGTCCATACTCAGGCTTCGTCAGATGCAAGCCTGGGTAGAAGAATTCTCCAAGCGGCGGTGGCGCACCTTTGAGAGCATGTAGCTTGGATCAGTGAGTCATTCTCCCACCCAGGGACTGCTTTAGGATGTCCCACAGTACCTGTGTCCCTCAATGAGACGAAGGAGAAACATGGATTTTTGTGAGTACTCACCGTAAAATCCTTTTCTCCGAGACACTCATTGGGGGACACAGCACCCACCCTGTTAGCCAAGGTTGGCTCTAGTTTATTTAATTAATACGCATTTTTATTGTTGAAGTCAGGGTGGATCTTTTTCAGACATATTGCTATTTGCGTTAAGGCAGTTGTTTCTTGTTGTTCTCCGACTGCTTTTTCACTAAACTGGTTTCTGCCCGTAATCGGGGCGAGGGTGTATGCGGCGGAGGAGGAGCTAACCTTGTGTTGTTTACTTAGTGTCAGCCTCCAGATGGCGGTAGCATACACCCACAGTACCTGTGTCCCCTAATGAGCGTCTTGGAGAAAAGGATTTTACGGTGAGTACTCACAAAAATCCATGTTTTTTTGCAATTCTGACCAGTGTCCCTTTATGAGGTAATAACTCTAGAACTCTTCAACACATCCTAGCGATTCTGAGATTGTTTTTCATGACATATTTGGCATCATGTTAGTGGTAAATTTAGGTCGATAATTTTTGCTTTTATTTGTGAAAAAATCAGAAATTTGGCGAAAATTTTGCAATTTTCAAATTTTTAATTTTTATTCTGTTAAACCAGAGAATTACGTGACAAAATAGTTACTAAATAACATTTCCCACATGTCTACTTTACATCAGCACAATTTTGGAAACAAAACTTTTTTTTTTGTTAGGAAGTTATAAGGGTTAAAACTTGACCAGTGATTTCTCATTTTTACAACAAAATTTACAAAACCATTTTTTTTAGGGACCATCTCACATTGGTGACACCATTCTAAAAACTGCACCCCTGAAGGTGCTCAAAACTACATTCAAAAAGATTATTAAGCCTTCAGGTGCTTCACAGGAACTAAAGCAACGTGGAAGGAAAAAATGGACATTTTCATTTTTCGAACAAAAATTTTTTTTATCAATTTTCCTATTTTCACATGGGCAACAGGATAAAATGGCTCCTAAAATTTGTTGGGCAATTTCTACTGAGTCCTCCGATACCTCATATGTGGCCATAAACCACTGTTTGGGCGCACGGCAGAGCTCGGAAGGGAAGGAGCACCATTTGACTTTTTGAATGGAAAATATGCTGGAATATTTAGCGGTTGCCATGTTGCATTTGGAGAGTCCCTGTGTGTCTAAACATTTGTGCTCCCCCACAAATGACCCCATTTTGGAAACTAGACCCCCCAAGGAACTTATCTAGATGCATAGTGATCACTTTGAACCCCCAGGTGCTTCACAAATTGATCTGTAAAAAAAAAAGTACTTTTTTTTCACAAAAATTTTTTTTTAGCCCCAGTTTTTTCATTTTCACATGGGAAACAGGATAAAATGGATCATAAAATTTGTGGGGCAATTTCTCCTGAGTACACCGATACCTCATATGTGGTCATAAACCACTGTTTGGACGCACGTCAGGGTCCGGAAGGGAAAGAGCACCATTTGACTTTTTGAAAGGAAAATTAGCTCCAATCGTTTGCGGACACCATGTCGTGTTTGGCGAGCCCCTGTGTGCCTAAACTTTGGCTCTCCCCCATAAATGACCGGATTTTGGAAACTAGACCCCCTAAGGAACTTATCTAGTTGCATAGTGAGCACTTTGAACCCCCAGGTGCTTCACAGAAGTTTATAAAGCAGAGCCGTGAAAATAAAAAAATTTTTTTTTCCTCAAAAAATTATTTTTTAGTCCGCAATTTTTTATTTTCACAAGAGTAACAGGATAAATTGGACCCCTAAAGTTGTTGTCTAGTTTATCCTGAGTATGCTGGTACCCCATATGTGGGGGGGAACCATTTGGGCACATGTCGGGGCTCACAAGGGAAGTAGTGACACTTTGAAATGCTGACTTTGACGGAATGGTCTGCGGGCGTCATGTTGCCTTTGCAGAGCCCCTGATGTGACTAAACTGTGGAAACCTCCCACAAGTGACCCCATTTTGGAAACTAGACCCCCCAAGGAACTTATCTAGATGGTGGTGAGCACCTTGAACCCCCAAGTGCTTCACAGAAGTTTATAACGCAGAGCCGTGAAAATAAAAAATCATTTTTTTTCCTCCAAAAAATGATTTTTAGCCCGGAATTTTTTATTTTCACAAAGGTAAGAAGAGAAATTTGACCCCAAAAGTTGTTGTCCAATTTTTCCTGAGTACGCTGGTACCCCATATGTGGGGGGGGAACCATTTGGGCACACGTCAGGGCTCGGAATGGAAGTAGTGACATTTTGAAATGCAGATTTTGATGGAATGGTCTGCGGTCGTCGTTACGTTTGATGTGCCTAAACAGTAGGAACCCCCCACAAGTGACCCAATTTTGTAAACTAGACCTTCCAAGGAACTTATCTAGTAGTCTGGTGAGCACTTTGAACCCCCAAGTGCTTCGCAGAAGTTTATAGCGCAGAGATGTGAAAATAAAAAAATCATTTTTTTTCCGCAAAAATAATTTTTTAGCCCCCAATTTTTTATTTTCCCAAGGGTAACAGGAGAAATCAGACCCCCAAAGTTGTTGTGCAATTTGTCCTGAGTACGCTGATACCCCATATGTTGGGGTAAACCACTGTTTGGGCACATGTCGGGGCTTGGAAGGGAGGGAGCACCGTTTGACTTTTTGAATGCAAAATTGGCTGGAACCAATGGTGGCACCATGTCGCGTTTGGAGACCCCCTGATGTGCCTGAACAGTGGAAACCCCTCAGTTCTAACCCCAACACACCCCTAACCACAACCCTAACTCCAACACACCCCTAACCCTAATCCCAACCCTAACTATAACCCTAACCACAAGCCTAACCCTAATCTTAACCCTAATTCTAACCCTAACCCTAATTCCACCCTAACTCCAACGCTAACCCTAATTCCACCCTAACCCTAATTCCAACCCTAACCCTAATTCCACCCTAACCCTAATTCCAACCCTAGCCCTAACCCTAAACCTAGCTTTAACTCTAGCCATAACCCTAGCCCTAACCCTAATGGAAAAATAAAAATATTTATTTTATTATATGTGCCTACCTATGAGGGTGATAGAGGGGGGTTTATTTACTTTTTATTTCATTTTGATCACTGTGAGAGTGATCAAAATGAATGAATCGAATCTGCAGCCGGTAGATTCGGGCAGGCGGCACTGCACATGCGCCCGCCATTTTCCAAGATGGCAGCACCCATGATTCGGGACCGTGAGACACCAGGAGCGACAGCGGCACTTGGTAAGCACTGGGGGGTGGTTGGGGGGGTCATCGGACTGCGGGGGGAGCGGAAGGAAGGCGGGAGGGGCAGATGATGACAGCGGCGGCACATCGCCGCTGTCATTCAGTGGCGAGGGCCGATCGCCCCGCCAGCCGGTGTGTGGGGGGTCAGGTAACTTTCTCCAGCCATGTCCGATGCTACTGCAGCATCGGCCATGGCTGGATTGTAATATTTAATGAATTTTCATTGATGAAATATTACTATCGCTCTGATTGGCTGTTTCACTTTTAACAGCCAATCAGAGCGATCGTAGCCACGTGTGTTATGACTGAGTCACCGTAGGAGGCGAAAACAGAAAACCAGAGAAGTTGACAACTATCAGATTGCAGACCCCTGAACCTATAAACACAACTAGCAGTAGCCGTGGGGGGTTCCTACGATGACCTAGACCCCTCGATCACAGCCGGAGAGATACATAGGCCTAAAGAAGGAAAGGGGAAATCTAACTGCCCCAGAGCAGACCCCAAAGCAATAGACAGCCCCCCACATATAATGACGGTGAAGCAAGATGAAAACACTTACACAGACAGAAAGACAGACTGAGCAAAGACGGGGCCCAAAAACTACCTAGATAGGAACGGATAGGAAGGCTGCTGTCTGCAATCTGCCAAAACCCTATCAGAGACAAAAGCCAACAAGCTGATATAAAAATGGCCCTGAAGCAACTAAGCTTCAAAAACTAAATCAGCACTCAGGTACTTTCTGAAGACAGAGCTAACGGAACACTGCACACTCCAGCAGGGAGTGGCAGAATCCAAAAAGCAAGAAAAACAAAAACAAATCTTAAATGCAAAAGGCAAAACAGAAAACTTAGCTTTAGGAGAGCAGGAATCAGACTGGTGTCCAAGAGTCCACAGAGAAATCACCTGCAGGGCAGAAAGGGCGTAGGCTGCCTTAAATCCAGTCAGTGACTCCACTGAGCCAATCGTCTTCATTAGTACCAGGTGCCTGATAATCAGGCTCACTACCTTCCTTCACTAGAATAGGGAGTTCACCAGGCCTCAGTGACGGAGGGGAAAATGAACTCACAACACACGTGGGGGTGAAGCCATGCCCCCTGTGGTGAAGTTCAAAGCCCCCTGTATCTGCGGGTCGGGTGACCTTTCAGGGGGGCTTTAAAGTCATGACGCCACATAGGCGTCTCTGGTCATAATGGCACAGGTTTTCATGACGCCTATGTGGCGTCATTGGTCGGGAAGGGGTTAGAGCCCTCCTTGCCCAGTTTGAGATTTTTGATGGGCGGCCCTCTCCAAACCTCACTTTTACTTCTCAACAACTTTGTCCCTGACTTGTTTGGAGATCTCCTTGGTCTTCATGGTGTTGTTTGGTTAGTGGTGCCTCTTGAATAATGGTTTTGCAGCCTCTGTGGCCTTTCAGAAAAGGTGAGTATATACTGACAGACCATGTGACATTTAGATTGCACGCAGATGGACTTCCTTTCACTGAGCATATGACTTATGAAGGAAATTTCTTGCATCAGAAATTTTTAGGGGATTAATCTCAGACGAGGTAAATACATATGCACATGACAATTTTTAGTTATTTGAGCCCATAAATTTAATTTATGCCTATATTTTTTCTCCCTTTACTTCACCAACTTATATTTAGTGGTGATGCATCACTCACAAATCAGATTACAAAAATATTTAAACACAAGTTCTAAAGCAACAAAATAGGTGAAAAGCAAAGGGGGTGAATACTTTTGCAAGTCACTGTATGTATTGAAGGCTATGAAACATGATGGGGGGGACACTGGTGCTAAAATTTCTTGTCCTATTCAGCCAATATATACAGTGCCTACAAGTAGTATTCAACCCCCTGCAGATTTAGCAGGTTTACACATTCGGAATTAACTTGGCATTGTGACATTTGGACTGTAGATCAGCCTGGAAGTGTGAAATGCACTGCAGCAAAAAAGAATGTTATTTCTTTGTTTAATTTTTTTTTAAATTGTGAAAAGTTTATTCAGAGGGTCATTTATTATTCAACCCCTCAAACCACCAGAATTCTGTTTGGTTCCCCTAAAGTATTAGGAAGTATTTCAGGCACAAAGAACAATGAGCTTCACATGTTTGGATTAATTATCTCTTTTTCCAGCCTTTTCTGACTATTTAAGACCCTCCCCAAACTTCTGAAGAGCACTCATACATGGTCAACATGGGAAAGACAAAGGAGCATTCCAAGGCCATCAGAGACAAGATCGTGGAGGGTCACAGGGCTGGCAAGGGGTACAAAACCCTTTCCAAGAAGTTGGGCCTACCTGTCTCCACTGTTGCGAGCATCATCCGGAAGTGGAAGGCTTATGGAACTACTGTTAGCCTTCCACGGCCTGGACAGCCTTTGAAAGTTTCCTCCCGTGCCGAGGCCAGGCTTGTCTGAAGAGTCAAGGCTAACCCAAGGACAACAAGGAAGGAGCTCTGGGAAGATCTCATGGCAGTGGGGACATTGGTTTCAGTCAATACCATAAGTAACGTACTCCACCGCAATGATCTCCGTTCCAGACGAGCCCGTAAGGTACCTTTACTTTCAAAGCATCATGTCAAGGCTCATCTACAGTTTGCTCATGATCACTTGGAGGACTCTGAGACAGACTGGTTCAAGGTTCTCTGGTCTGATGAGACCAAGATCGAGATCTTTGGTGCCAACCACACACGTGATGTTTGGAGACTGGATGGCACTGCATACAACCCCAAGAATACCATCCCTACAGTCAAGCATGGTGGTGGCAGCATCATGCTGTGGGGCTGTTTCTCAGCCAAGGGGCCTAGCCATCTGGTCCGCATCCATGGGAAGATGGATAGCACGGCCTACCTGGAGATTTTGGCCAAGAACCTCCGCTCCTCCATCAAGAATCTTAAGATGGGTCGTCATTTCATCTTCCAACAAGACAACGACCCAAAGCACACAGCCAAGAAAACCAAGGCCTGGTTCGAGAGGGAAAAAATCAAGGTGTTGCAGTGGCCTAGTCAGTCTCCTGACCTTAACCCAATTGAAAACTTGTGGAAGGAGCTCAAGATTAAAGTCCACATGAGACACCTAAAGAACCTAGATAACTTGGAGAAGATCTGCATGGAGGAGTGGGCCAATATAACTCCAGGGACCTGTGCCGGCCTAATCAGGTCTTATAAAAGACGATTATTAGCTGTAATTGCAAACAAGGGTTATTCCACAAAATATTAAACCTAGGGGTTGAATAATAATTGACCCACACTTTTATGTTTAAAATTTATTAAAATTTAACTGAGCCACATAATTTTTTGTTTTTTAAGATTTATGCATCTGTTAATAAATCCTGCTCTTGTTTGAAGTTTGAAGGCTCTAACTTATTTGCATCTTATCAAACCTGCTAAATCTGCAGGGGGTTGAATACTACTTGTAGGCACTGTATTAGCATATCGGGTGCTATACACTTTCTAAATATAAATTAGCAGGAATACTGCAGAAAATAACTGCAGACTTCTGAGAAAAATTAGGGACAAAACGTTTTACCCTTTGTATAGTAGAAAAAAATGAACATACTGCAATATTCTTACTGCATAGCACATGACATTACACAATGTTGAAATTCAGTTTCTTTCCCTTATCCAAACTTTTTACTGAAAAACTTAATAAAGTGTAGGTACCTAAAATAGTACCAATAAAAATGGCAACTCCTGCAAAAATCTAGAGTTGACCGAAATATAGAGTTATGGCTTTTGGAATTCATCAATGAAAAAATACAAAAATCACCTGCTCTTTAGTCTACACTATAGTTAATAAATCTCTTATCATTGATGGTCCCTTGAGCTTGTGTCTTTATCCCCAATACTTCTTACTGCGATCATTAATTTGGTGGGTGTGGGTTTGAGGACCACCTTCTTGGTGATCATGGAGGGTCCCAGTGGTGATGACCTGCAACAATCAAGCATTTAACACCTGTCATGTGAAATGATAACGTATTCCTATTATGGGACAACCTCCTCCCCTCTTTTTATCACCTATTCCCAGAATATTTTGGGGGTCTTGCAATGCCGAGTTAGGATCGTTTCTTGAAACCGATTTGACAGTGCTTGTTTTGGAGCCTCATTTTCACTAGTTTTACAAATGTTTTCAATAACACTGACATTTCAGATCATTCATTTGTTTTGTTTGTGTTTTTTTGTTTGTTCTCTTTTGTTTAGATGACCTAAATTATAGATGGATCATAAATGACTTTCCAAACTTCATTACTATGGATTCACGTAGATTTATCACGCAGAAAAATGGAAACCTGTATATTGCAAAAGTAGAACAGTCTGACAGAGGCAATTACTCATGTTTTGTATCCAGTCCTTCAATTACAAAAAGTGTGTTTAGCAGACATACATCTCTTTTGCCGCAATCTGAAGGTACGTTTCATCAGTTACGTTTCTTAATTGACCCTAGTTTTGAATAGATAGCTTTCAACTATGGACATAGCTGGCTGAATAAATATATTTCATAAGGGTGCACAATTTTTTTTTAAGAATATAGTATTCTATTTAACTTGTAAGATTTCATATAATATAGATAATTGAGATTCAGAAAGATGGAAAGGCATACATATACTGGTATTTTATCTGTCTGTCTGTCTGAAGGATAGTTAAACATGTCCTGTTAACAATAGCTTCAGCAGTCAAATATTTGATGGAGTCATTAATAGCTTTGTACACTTGACATTTCATTGGAATTGTTTTTCAGCTTCAAAACGCTACGCAGCGGACATTCAAATTGCATTTTCAGATACTTATGCTTTGAAAGACCAAAATGTGACATTGGAGTGTTTTGCATTGGGAAAGTAAGTGCTGTACTAGCAAGTTAACTGAAAATTAGAAGCAGATCCATTACAGCTTTTCCTATATGGCAGGGTAACCATGTACAGAACTACTATGTACATTGATCCAAAGAACAGCTTCTTTCACTAAATATTCTTTTTGGGCAACATTTTTTGGCAAGGCTAGGTACATTCCATTTTCAAGCTTGCCTTGCTTTCAAGATGTCTCCTCCACCTAATCCCGCATTTTGACCCTTTCTTCTTTGAATTCAGTTTTGTTTAGTATTCTGCTCTCCTTCATACTGAGGCATTCCACATAGTTTCTGATAGTAGGTTTCTGGCTTGTATAATATGAGCAATGTTTGAGAAATATATCGTATTAGATGTTCTAATGGATTATTTTACGAGAAGATTATTCTGTAGAATATGTGTAATAATAGTATCTTCTAAAGTGTAATGAAGAAAAATGGACTCATCATGAGACCCGATCATTATTATGTCATTTGATTACTTTCTGTTTATCTGATGGACTAACATAGACACTTAGATTTCACTATATGATATTAAATAAATAATTTACTTTAAAAAGGTATTCTTTTTAACAGAATGCACATGAAAGAACCAAAATATATTAAAATGTATAATATTTATTGAATAGACACCATTAAAAATTACAATACATGCATAAAAAAATAATAAGGGATAATGAGTTACTGGAGACTACCAATGGTGGAACCACAGGTCGGAGGCACCAAGGTGCATGGTGACTGTTATATACGATTACTCCAAACACCAATACCAATTATGTTATCCAAGGTTGATTGTGTATCACCCTGGAGCTCACTAGAGCCACAAATGACATGTCACCAAAAGAGATGTGGATAAAGCAACAGAGTAAAAGGAAAGAATCAAATAACCATTAGGTAATTACCTCAGACCTGCGGTGCCACATCCCCTACGCGCGTTTCGGCTATGTGCCTTCTTCCGGGGTGAGAACTGTCTCACTCAAGGAGGAGTGTCCACCTTGACAGAAACCAGGAAGGATGGAGACTGGAAAGCTTTGTGTGCTGCTCAAGAGACAAATTGAGAATAACTATTTAAGGGCACACTGATCTCAAAGATAGTTTTATTGTTAATTATGTTGATCATTTATGCCAAGATATGACACAATGTAGCTTTTTTTACATTTCCTTATATACTTCATTGTCAAATATTATTCGTTTTAGAATTTTATCTACATTTATTTCAAATAAAAGAATACACAAAATACTACCCAAACATTTACAGAATGTAGATTATTATGTAGTACAATATGCACTACACATCTTCGCGTGTTTTTCTCCAAATACTCCAAAAACAAAATAATTTGGTTTCATATACGATTTTCATAGAGCACATATGTATAAATCTGTGCTTCAATAAAAGAGCCGTACATTCATGCTTGGGGGGAGGAAAATAGAATGACTAAGTAGGTAAATTCTGTGTCCATTTTTATGAAGTGTGTTGGATAGTAAGCAAATTATTTTTCTTTTCCGTTTAGTCCTGTGCCAGTTATCAGATGGCGTAAAGTGAATGAACCAATGCCCGCTACAGCTGAAGTTAGTGCCTCGGGTGCTGTGCTTAGAATATTTAATATTCAGCCTGAAGATGAAGGAACTTACGAATGTGAGGCAGAAAATATTAAAGGAAGGGATACACGCAAAGCATATGTATATGTGCATGGTAAGATATATAGGGTAAAATTTTGAATAGCACACAAAATATGATGATTTAATTTTATGTGGACATTTCAACTGTTCTCTGGCATCAGTCATCAAGGATTGGGCATGATGAATTAGTGCTTTACTTCTATTTTGTTTTTAGAATTGACAAAAACATTACTAAATTACACGTATCTATATTTCTATAAGTTTTGGTCACTAGTGCTCTTTATTTATTTAACCCCTTTACCCCCAAGGGTGGTTTGCATGTTAATGACCAGGACAATTTTTACAATTCTGACCACTGTCCCTTTATGAGATAATAACTCTGAAACGCTTCCATGGATCCCGGTGATTCTGACATTGTTTTCTCATGACATATTGTACTTCATGTTAGTGGTAAAATTTCTTTGATATGACTTGCGTTTATTTGTGAAAAAAATGGAAATTTGGTGAAAATTTTTAAAATTTCATAATTTTTCAACTTTGAATTTTCATGCCCTTAAATCACAGAGATATGGCACACAAAACACTTAATAAATAACATTTTCCCTTCACCCATGACAGCACCACCTGAGGGATCCGCCCCGCCAGGACAGGAACCTACTGAGACATAAGGGGCGGCACCTCTCCCCCGCTTCAGTTGGGTTCCTGTCCTGGAAGGAATCCCACTGTGGCGGTGCCTGTCATAGGCGAAGAGAAAGATAAAGACCCAGGCCCGTCCCGGCGCGGGAAGAACAGGTAGCATACCTGTAGCGCCGGCCATCGGGTCCTGGAAGCGCAGTCCCCGGGGTCCCTGGGGCTCAGGGTTCGTGCGGGCGTGGATGGGATCCCGGTGGCTCCGGGAAGCCCCCACCGCGCCGCCCTCCCCTCGCGCACGCCGCATCTCGATCCCCGTGGTAGGGGAGAGACGCTGGCGTCTTCCGGCCGCTGACGTCAGCGGCGCTTGGAATGCTGGGTGCGCCGGCTGACGTCAGCAGAAGGCGACGGTGTAATGGCGCCGGGTGCGACGCCGGCCGGCTTTCTGAAGCGCTGGGCCGGCGGTCGCAGGGGGGAGGGGAGGAAGACGCTCACCAGGCGGAGGCATGCAATTTAAAAGGAGGGAGACAGCTGTAGATCGGCGGTGCAAGATGGAGTCCGAGCAGGAACGTTCAGCGTCCCTGCCTCCCTCACAGCCCTCTGGCAGAAAGCATGGAAGCCATTCAAGCAGCAGTCGCCCCAGCCGCAGGTCGGGGCACTCCTCAAGGTCCAAAGAGCGCGGGTCAGGTGCTCCGACGCAGCCTCCAAGTCCGGTACCCTTGATTACGGGTGGTGAGTGATCTTCGTGAATGTTAGCAGTATATTAATAGGGGTTTTCTATTGTATGCTTCACCCTGTAGGAAAGGCCCAGAAAAGCGGGAAGCAAGAAGAACAATAGGGATTGTGCTATATGTAAATCTCCCCTAGCAAGAGACTGGCAAAAAGATCTCTGTGCTTCGTGCATTCAGCGGACTATGGCGGAGGAAGCGCCTAGTTTCGCAGCCAATCTAATATCGGCCCTCAGGTCAGAAATGGAAGGCTCAATTAAGTCCTTATTGAAAAAAGGGAAAAAAGCAGGAAGGATTTCCCTAGTTCCCCCTCAGATTCCGCGTCAGTATCATCTCAGGCGGAAAAATCATCCTCCTCAGACTCCTCAGATAGTGACACAGGGGGTAAGCCATGTTTCCCTGTAGAAGATACAGATGCCCTCCTAAAGGCCATTAGAACCACAATGGGCCTACAGGAAGAAAGGGCGGCTAAAACCCTAGAGGACGTCATGTTTGGGGGGCTTCAGGAGAGGAAAAAACGAACCTTTCCAGTAAACGCGAAAATCCAGGCGCTTATTGAGAAGGAGTGGAAAAATCCTGAAAAATCGGCGGCCCTTCCATCCGCCTCTAAGAGACGATACCCCTTTGAATACAAGGATACGGAAATATGGGACAAAGTCCCAAAAATAGATGCAGCGGTGTCCAGGTCTTCCAAAAAGTCGGCCCTGCCCTTGGAAGACGCAGGGGTTCTTAGAGACCCGCTAGACAAAAAAGCGGACTCATATTTGAGGCACGCATGGGAAGCGACAGCAGGAGGTCTAAAGCCGGCGATAGCGGGCACCTGCACGGCACGCTCCCTCATGATCTGGCTGCAGCAATTAGAAGAGAAGCTGGCGTCAAGGGTCCCAAGAGAGAAGATCTTATCAGACATGTATCTCTTGCACGGGGCAGCGGCTTTTTTGGCAGATACCTCGGCGGACTCTATGCGATTGACAGCCAGAGCAGCGTCACTATCAAATGCTGCTAGACGCGCGTTATGGCTTAAGGGCTGTCCGGGTGACCTTCAGTCCAAGGCCAAATTGTGCTCTCTCCCCTGCGATGGCCGATTCCTGTTCGGCAAGAACTTGGACGATATTCTGGAGAAAGCAGGCGATAAGAAAAAAGGCTTCCCCAGATTCCCTATGGATCAGAGGAGACAGCCCTTTCGGAGGGGGAGATTCAATAGAGGGCGTCCTCCCACTGACAGAAGAAGATGGGAGGATAAAAAGAAGAAAGAATCAGGGTTTATGTTTGGTGGAGGCACCTCCACCTCAAAAAAGTCACCACAGTGACGCCAGTATTCCAGTAGGAGCGAGATTGGCACTCTTTTTCCAGGCCTGGGAAAAGATCTCCTCCAATACCTGGATTCTGAGCATCCTAAAAGAAGGCCTGAAAATCCCCTTTATTCGTCAGCCAAAACCCGTGGTCGTCATCACACCTATCAGGAAGATGACCGAAGAACAACTGGCCTTAGAAACAGAAATCATGAGCCTGATAGACAAGCGGGTACTGTCCGAGGTGCCACGCTTACAGGAAGGAAAGGGGTTTTATTCACCCCTTTTTCTAATAAAAAAACCGGATCAGTCATTCAGGACAATCATAAATCTCAGACGCCTCAATCTATGGATAAAGAACCCGACCTTCAAGATGGAATCAGTAACTACGGCAGTGAAGCTGCTACATCAAGATTGCTTCATGACCGTAGTCGATTTAAAGGATGCATATTACCACATCCCTATCCATCCAGATTACCAGAAATACCTGAGGGTAGCGCTTTATATTCATGGCACACTAAGGCACTTTCAGTTCAAGGCTCTTCCGTTTGGCATATCCATAGCCCCGAGGGTCTTCACCAAGGTCATAGCGGAAGTGACAGCCTTTCTCCGGATTCACGATACGGTCATAATACCATACCTGGACGATTTTCTTATAGTGGGCAGTTCAGAGGACCACTGTACAGCACAGTTGACTCAGGTGATCAACACCTTGCAAGAGTTAGGGTGGATAGTCAATTTCAAAAAATCAAAATTACAACCACTAAAGAAACAGACCTTCCTAGGATTTATACTGGACTCAGAAAGGCAAGAGTGTCTGCTCCCGGAGTCCAAGATAGAGAAGGTGCAAAATCTGGCCTTGGCGGGTCGAAACCAACCATGTATGACATTAAGAAAAGCAATGTCCCTACTAGGTACCCTAACATCCTGTTTTCCGGCGGTCAGGTGGGCCCAGTTTCACACCCGGCAACTCCAGGGGGAGATACTAAGAGCACAAAGGTCGTTAAGAGGGCGTTTGGAAGGAAAGCTGGAGCTTTCCTTAAAAACCAGAGACTCTCTCAACTGGTGGTTGAACGAGACAAACCTGACCTTAGGAATACCATGGGACAGACAGGCGACAGATATAATTTTAACAGATGCAAGCTCCTCGGGGTGGGGGGCACACCTAAGGGGCCTCATAGGTCAGGGTTCCTGGACACCTCAAGAAAGGAAGGCATCCTCCAACCTGAGAGAATTGTGGGCAGTGGGCAAGGCCCTAAGCCACTTCATTCCGCTACTCCAGGGTCGAGATGTACGCATCATGTCAGACAACAAGGTAGCAGTGGCATACATCAACCACCAAGGAGGGACAAGATCACACTCCTTAATGAAAGCAGCAACAGACATTCTGAGCAATGCAGAGGAACACCTACACTCCATGACAGCCCTACACATAAAAGGGGCAGAAAACATAGAGGCAGATTTCCTGAGTCGCAATACCCTGAGGCAAGGAGAATGGGTGCTAAACCGGTCCATTTTTCAAAAGATAATTCAGCTTTGGGGGGAACCGGTGATAGACCTCTTTGCAAACAAGCACAACAGGCAAACAGAAAGGTTCTGCTCTCTAAACCCGAGGGAAAATCCATGGGCAGTGGACTCGTTGCACATCCAGTGGAACTTCAGACTGGCTTACGCGTTCCCCCCAGTAGCTCTGATTCCAACTGTGGTAAGAAAAATCAGAAACGATCAAGCCAGGGTGATTCTAATAGCTCCATTTTGGCCAAAAAGGCCCTGGTTCGCTCTGCTGCGGAAGATGTCCCTCTCCGATCCTTGGGTTCTGCCAGAAATCCCGGACCTACTAGTTCAGGGTCCAATATCGCACGCTCAGGTCAAAGGATTCCATCTGACGGCATGGAATTTGAAAGGTCGCTTTTAATGGATAGGGGGTTCTCCCCTGGGCTGGTGGCCACTCTGCTAAAAAGCAGGAAACCGGTGACTACTAACATCTACGGCAGAACATGGGATAAGTTCCTACAGTTCTTGGGTAAGCCGTTAGGAAAAGAACCCCCGATTAGTGACATCCTAGAGTTCTTACAATCTGGGTTGCAGATGGGGTTAGCAGTAAGCACACTTAAGGTTCAGGTGTCGGCACTAGGGGCGCTCTACAATTGCAAACTGGCATCAGATAGGTGGATAGCCAGATTTATTAAATCCTGCCATAGAGCTAGGCCTATTCCAATACCCAGAATAGCCCCCTGGGATTTAAACCTGGTGTTAGAAGCCCTTACAAAAGATCCGTATGAGCCATTACATCAGCTACCCCTAAAGTTTTTGACCCTAAAAACGATCCTGTTAGTAGCCCTCACATTAGCCCGCAGGATAAGCGACTTACAGGCTCTCTCAGTAAATCCTCCTTATACGCAAGTCTTTCAGGATAGGGTAGTGTTAAGAACAGACCCCAGTTATCTGCCTAAGGTAGTATCAGATTTCCATCGGGGTCAGGAAATTGTTCTTCCATCCTTTTGCGAAAATCCAAAAAATCTGGGGGAGGAAAAATTCCATAGTCTGGATGTTAAAAGAGCTCTCGTAGAATATATATCTACCACTAGCCAGTGGAGGAGGTCACAGTCCCTATTCGTAGCTTTTCAGGGTGCCAGGAAAGGCTATGGGGTTTCAAAAGGGACTATTGCTAGATGGATTAGGGAAGCCATTAGTGTAGCCTATTCAGCTAGTGGTATCCCGATTCCTGACGGCATCAAGGCTCATTCCACCAGAGCCGTGGCGACCTCCTGGACTGAAAAGGCAGAGGTATCAATCGAACAGATTTGTAAGGCCGCTACCTGGGCCTCACCTTCAACCTTCTTTAAGCACTATAGATTAAATCTATCCTCCTCTGCTGACTTAACCTTTGGTAGAAGGGTGCTGCAAGCGGTGGTCCCTCCCTAAGGTGTTTTGAAGTCTCCAAAAATCTCTCAGGTGGTGCTGTCATGGGTGAAGGGAAAACCACCATGGTTACTTACCGGTAGCCGGTTTTTCCGGAACCCATGACAGCACCCGTACATTCCCCCCCTTTTTCACTGTATGGGTGTGCACATTTAGTAGGGTGTTTTGAGTGTTGTGGTGTTGGATTAAACATGTAACTAACCGGGAAGTCCTCTCAATGCTCTGTAACCCAACTGACGCGGGGGAGAGGTGCCGCCCCTTATGTCTCAGTAGGTTCCTGTCCTGGCGGGGCGGATCCCTCAGGTGGTGCTGTCATGGGTTCCGGAAAAACCGGCTACCGGTAAGTAACCATGGTGGTTTTCCACATGTCTACTTCATATCAGCTCAATTTTGGAAACAATTTTTTTTTGTTAGGAAGTTATAAGGGTTTAAAGTTAACCAGTGATTAATCATTTTTACAACACCATTTTTTGGGGCTACCACCTCACATTTGAAGTCACTTTGAGGGGTCTATATGAAAGAAAATATCTGAAAGTGATACTATTCTAAAAACTGCACTCGTCAAGGTGCTCAAAACCACATTCAAGAAGTTTATTAACCCTTCAGGTGCTTCACAGGAAATTTTTGAATGTTTTTAAAAAAATTAACATTTAACTTTTTTTCACAAAAAAGTTATTTCAGATCCAATTTTTTCATTTTCCTAAGGGTAACAGGAGAAATTGGACCCTAAAAGTTATTGTACAATTTGTCTGGAGTACGCTGACACCCCATATGTGTGTGTAAACCACTGTTTTGGCGCATGGCAGAGCGCTGATGAGAAAGAGCGCCGTTTGACTTTTTCAAAGCAGAATTCTCTGGAATTGAGATCAGACGCCATGTCGCGTTTGGAGAGCCCCTGATGTGCCTGAACAGTGGAAACCCCCCAATTCTAACTCAAACCCTAACCTCAACACACCCCTAACCCTAATCCCAACTATAACCCTAGCCCTAACCCTAATGGGAAAATGGAAATAAATATATTTTTTATTATGTTATTATTTTTCCCTAACTAAGGGGGTGATGAAGGGGGGTTTTATTTACTATTTATAGTGGGTTTTTATGTTTGGCAACTATCACGCTAAAAGACGCTTTTTATTGCAAAAAATAGTTTTTGCATTATCACATTTTCAGAGCTATAATTTTTCCATACTTTGGCCCACAGAGTCAAGTGAGATCTTTTTTGCGGGACAAGTTGATGTTTTTATTTGTACCATTTTCAGGCACATGGCATTTTTTGATCGCTTTTTATTACGATTTATAAGAGGCAGAATGAGCAAAAACCAGCATTTCAATTTCTTTTGGGGGGGCGTTTATACCGTTCCATGTGTGATAAAATTGATAAAGCGGTTTTATTCTTTGGGTGAGTACGATTACAGCGATACTTCATTTATATATTTTTTTATGTTTTGGTGCTTTTATACAATAAAAAGAATTACCGTATTTTTCACTTTATAAGGCGCTCCGGATTATAAAACGCACCACAAATTTTGAGTAGAAAAATAAGAAAAAAATATTTTTTAATAAAATGGTGCCTCTTATAATCCTTGCATCTTATTGCTTACCGGGGTTGGTGGCTGCGGTGTAGTGGGGTCCCAGGCTCGCTGCTGGAGGAGGCAGGCGTGGAGTGATGCTGCAGGCCATATTCAGGGATGAGGGGGGCTCTGATGTGTGCCGTTGCTGCGGGGGTCTTATGCTGCTGCAAGGTTTCTCCGGGTGTCCGGCGGTTGCTGGCCGGTGCTGCGGGTGTCTCCGGTGCCAGTGTTGCTGCGCTGTGTGCCCAGCGCTGCACGGGGCTCTGCCGACATTGTGTGACAGGCCAGAGCCCCAGTATTTCCTCGGTTCTCTGTGTGAGTGTGGTGGTGCCTGTAAAAAATGGCCGCCGGTGCTTGCGCAGCTGGCATCTCGGGACCCAGCTCTCGAGAGATGAGTGTTGTGAGTTCATTTTCCCCTTCACCATTGAGGTCTGATGAACTCCCTCTTCTGGTGAAGGAAGGTAGTGAGGCTGATTACAAAGCACCTGAGCAGAATGATGATGACTGGGTGACTGGGATTGCTGACTGGATATAAGGCAGCCTACGCCCTTCTGCCTTGCGGGTGATTACTCTGAGGGATTCTTGGAGACCAGTCTGCTTCCTGCTCCTCAAAAGCTAAGTTTTCTGCTCTACTTTTTGCATTTGTGTTTTGGTTTTGTTTTGCCTTGTTTTTCTGGATTTCTGCCTTTCCCTGCTGGGTTAGCTGAATTCCTATTTGCTCTGTCTTCAGATAATACCTGAGTACTGATATAGTCTTTTTGAAGCCTAGCGTCTTCAGGGCTTTTTTCCCTATCAGTCTGTTGGCTCTTGTTTTTGAGAGGGTTTTGGCGGATTGCAGACAGCAGCTTTTCTATTCTGTCCTATTTAGTTAGCTTGGGCCCCATCATTTGCTCAGCCTATCTTTCTATCTGTGTGAGTGTTTTTTCATCTTGCTTCACCGTTATTATATGTTGGGGGCTGCCTATTGCTTTGGGGTCTGCTCTGGGGCAGTTTAGATTTCCCTTTCTGTCTTTAGGCTATGTAGTTCTCCGACTGTGATCGAGGGGTCTAGGGCACCGTAGGAACCCCCCACGGCTACTGCTAGTTGTTGTTGTTAGGTTCAGGGGTCTGCAATCCGATAGCTGCCAACCTCTCTGGTTTTCTGGACTTAGCTAGCATTTCTGTTTTTGCCTCCTACGGTGACTCATTCATAACAGAATCACCCGCCATACCGCAGATCCTAGGGTACTCAATAGCAGGAAAGAATTGTAAAAAAAAAAAAAAAAAAAAAAAAAAGGTGTGTATATTTTTTTTCCTCTATATCTCTGAGGCCGTAGGGGGAATTTTTTTTTCTCTCAATGGAGATAAAGCAATTGTCTGATCGTGTGGAGCAGCTCGCTGCGGAAGTGCGGGGAATTTCCGCCTACCTTGCTCATTCACATGCTGCTGTGTTTTTTGGAGATCGGTCTAAATTTTTGAATTTCAAAAATAATTGTAAATTATTTTTTGCCTTGAAGCCTAACTCGTCAGGGAGCTCCGCGCAGCAGGTTAAAATTGTCATCTCTTTGCTGCGTGGCGATCCCCAGGATTGGGCGTTTTCTTTGAAACCAGATGATCCTATTCTGACTAATGTGAACGCATTTTTTCAAGCCTTGGGGTTGTTGTATGACGAACCTAATGCTATTGATCAGGCTGAAAAGACCCTGTTGGCATTGAGCCAGGGTCGAGATTCTGCAGAATTGTACTGTCAAAAATTCCGAAAGTGGGCGGTCCTTACTACCTGGAATGATAATGCCTTGGCAGCTCTCTTTCGGAAGGGTTTGTCAGAAGCCGTAAAAGATACTATGGTGGGATTTTCTGTTCCCTCTGGTCTTGACGATTTTATGTCATTAGCCATTCAGGTTGATCGGCGTTTACGTGAACGCAGGACTGCACGAGAGGTGTTGCCACCTGTTGAACAAGTGTCTGAACCTATGCAATGTGATAGAGTTTTGTCCAGGGAGCAACGTCAGGAGTTCTGAAAGTTCTCTCCATCTGAACGTAACTATGATGTGGGGAATCGGGAACTGTTAGCCATGAAATGGGCATTTGAGGAGTGGAGACATTGGTTGGAGGGAGCTAAACACCAAGTCGTGGTCCTCACTGACCACAAGAATTTGATTTACCTGGAGTCGGCCAAACGCTTGAACCCTAGACAGGCTGGTGGGCCTTGTTTTTTACACGTTTTGATTTTGTGGTCTCTTTTCTTCCTGGCACTAAGAATGTCAAGGCAGACACCCTCTCTAGGAGCTTCTTTGCTGACTCTCCTGTGGTGACCAAGCCTGCTACCATCTTAGGCGAAGGGGTAGTTCTTTCTGCCATCTCGCCTGATTTGAGACGTGCTCTGGAAGAGTTCCAGGAGGACAAACCTGAGCGTTGTCCCAGTGGAAAGTTGTATGTTCCTGACCAGTGGAAGAAGAGAGTGATGTCTGAAGTTCATTGCTCTGCATTAGCTGGTCATCCAGGTATTTTTGGTACTAGAGATCTGGTGAGTCGGTCTTTTTGGTGGCCCGCCTTGTCTCGTAATGTCAGGAATTTTGTGCAGTCCTGTGGGACTTGCTCCCGGTCTAAACCTTGTTCTCGCTCTAGTGGGTTATTGATGCCTTTGCCGGTCCCCAGGAGGCCATGGACCCATATTTCAATGGATTTCATCTCTGATATGCCTGTCTCTCAGAGAATGACTGTTATTTGGGTGATTTGTGATAGGTTCTCTAAGATGGTTCATCTTGTACCACTCCCTAAGTTGCCATCTTCCTCTGAGTTGGTGCCCCTGTTTTTGCAACAGGTGGTTCGCTTGCACGGGATTCCTGAGAACATTGTATCTGACAGAGGAGTTCAATTTGTGTCTAGATTTTGGAGGACTTTCTGTTCCAAGCTGGGAATTCAGTTGTCCTTCTCTGCTTTTCACCCTCAGACCAATGGGCAGACGGAGAGAACAAACCAGACCTTGGAGTCGTATTTGAGATGTTTTATTTCCGCCGATCCGGATGATTGGGTTTCATTTTTGCCCTTGGCCGAATTTGCTTTAAATAATAGAGCTAGTTCTGCCACTTTGATGTCACCTTTTTTTTTTAACTTTGGGTTTCATCCTCGATTTTCTTCAGGGCAGGTGGAGCCTTCTGCCTGCCCAGGTGTTGACACTGTGGTGGAGAGAATGCACCAGATCTGGGACCAAGTGGTGGATAAGTTATCTCTCTCCCAGGAAAAGGCCCAGCGGTTTTCCAACCGACATAGGACCATTGGTCCCCAGTTTAAGGTTGGTGATATGGTTTGGTTATCATCAAAAAATATCGCTATGAAGGTGGCTTCTCCTAAGTTTAAGCCTAGATTTATTGGACCTTACAAGATTTTGGAGATTATTAATCCGGTCTCTTTTCGTTTGGCTCTTCCTGTCACATTTAAAATCCATAATGTGTTTCATAACTCCTTGTTGAAGAGGTTTGTTGAACCTGTTGTTCCTGGGGTGGCACCTCCGGACCCTGTATTAGTTGAAGGTAACATGGAATATGATGTAGAGAAGATACTGGATTCCCGTCTGGCTAGACGGAGACTCCAGTATTTGGTTAAGTGGAAGGGTTATGGTCAGGAGGATAATTCCTGGGTCTCTGCCTCTGATATTCATGCCAAAAGATTGGTGCGTGCCTTTCATTGGGCTCACCCTGATCGCCCTGGTGGCGTGGATGAGGGTTCGGTGACCCCTCCTCAAGGGGGAGGTACTGTTGTGAGTTCATTTTCCCCTTCACCATTGAGGTCTGATGAACTCCCTCTTCTGGTGAAGGAAGGTAGTGAGGCTGATTACAAAGCACCTGAGCAGAATGATGATGACTGGGTGACTGGGATTGCTGACTGGATATAAGGCAGCCGACGCCCTTCTGCCTTGCGGGTGATTACTCTGAGGGATTCTTGGAGACCAGTCTGCTTCCTGCTCCTCAAAAGCTAAGTTTTCTGCTCTACTTTTTGCATTTGTGTTTTGGTTTTGTTTTGCCTTGTTTTTCTGGATTTCTGCCTTTCCCTGCTGGGTTAGCTGAATTCCTTTTTGCGCTGTCTTCAGATAATACCTGAGTACTGATATAGTCTTTTTGAAGCCTAGCGTCTTCAGGGCTTTTTTCCCTATCAGTCTGTTGGCTCTTGTTTTTGAGAGGGTTTTGGCGGATTGCAGACAGCAGCTTTTCTATTCTGTCCTATTTAGTTAGCTTGGGCCCCATCATTTGCTCAGCCTATCTTTCTATCTGTGTGAGTGTTTTTTCATCTTGCTTCACCGTCATTATGTGTTGGGGGCTGCCTATTGCTTTGGGGTCTGCTCTGGGGCAGTTTAGATTTCCCTTTCTGTCTTTAGGCTATGTAGTTCTCCGACTGTGATCGAGGGGTCTAGGGCACCGTAGGAACCCCCCACGGCTACTGCTAGTTGTTGTTGTTAGGTTCAGGGGTCTGCAATCCGATAGCTGCCAACTTCTCTGGTTTTCTGGACTTAGCTAGTATTTCTGTTTTTGCCTCCTACGGTGACTCATTCATAACAGATGAGATCTCAGCACTGAATTCTCATCTCTTGAGAGCTGGGTCCCGAGATCGCATCTGCGCACGCGCCGGCGGCCATTTTTTTTACCGGCACCACCACACATACACAGGGAACCGAGGAAATGCTGGTGCTCTGGCCTGTCGCACAATGTCGGCAGAGCCCCGGGCAGCGCCAGGCACACAATGCAGCACCGCTGGGCACCGGAGACACCCGCAGCATCGGCCAGCAACTGCCGGACACCTGGACGCCCCCTGATCATGGCCTATGGTAAGGCATGTCCGCTTTGTGAGACGCACCCCCATTTTCCCCCCAAATTTGGAGGAAAAAAGTGCATCTTACAAAGCGAAAAATGCGGTATATAAAAAATTATTTTTACATCGCTTTATTCTGCGAGCTATAACTTTTATTTTTTCGCTGATGATGCTGTATGGTGGCTCGTTTTTTGTGGGACAAGATGACGTTTTCAGCTGTAGCATGTTTATTTATGTCTGTCTTTTTGATCATGTGTTATTGCTCTTTTTGTTGGGCGGTTTGATGATAAAGCATTGTTTTTTGCCTTTTTTTGTTTTTAAGGGGTTCACTTAAGTAGTTAACTAGTGGGACAGTTTTATAGAGCGGGGCGTTACATCATTGGCGATAATAAATAAGTGTACTTTTATTATTTTTTTTTAATTTACATAAAGAAATGAAAAATTTATTGGGGAATATTTTTTTCTTTATTTAGGATTTTTTATTTTTTTTTAACTTTTTTGCATTGTCCCAGGGTGGGAAATCACTGTGTAAAGTCAGATCGCTTATCTGCCACTTTGCACTGCACTGTATCAGATCAGCGATCTGACAGGCAGTGTAGGAGGCTTCTCAGCCCCTGCTCTCAGCAGGGACTGAGAAGCCACCTCCCTGCAGAACCTGGAAGGACCCTGCGGCCATCTTGGGTCTGAGGGCCTGCAGGGAGGAGGCCCTTGGAAAAACGCAATCTCAGGGAAGCACACAGGGAGCCCCCTCCCTGCGTGATGCTTCCCTATGCACCAGAACACTGCGATCATGTTTGATCATCGCAGTGTGCCGGGGGTTAATGTGCCGGGAGCGGTCCGTGACCGCTCCTGCACATAGTGCCGGGTGTCAGCTGTGATAATCAGCTGACACTCAGCCGCGCTCCCCCCGTGAACGTGGCTGATCGCGTATGACGTACTATACCGTCCATGGGCATTAACGCCCAGGGCACATGGAAGGTATAGTATGTCAAATGTCGGGAAGGGATTAAAAAATCAACAGTCTAAAACAAGGTGTACAGGGCAAGCAAAATAAAGAAATAAGGACCAGTTAGATACCTATGTGGTGATATTGAATGATGGATAAATATCTTCCTATATTTCTCAGCATTGAGGACATAAAATAATCTGCACCATTAGAAATGCCATTAACTTAGAACTAGCAGCCACAAATAGTACCCAGGTACACCCATTTACTGTTCTGAGAAGGCTGTCCATAAATGGTCTTCATGGAAGAATTGTGGCCAAAAACCATACCTTCGACATGGAAACAGTTCCAAACACTGGGAAATTGGGTGCAGAAAAATGACAGCAGGTGCTTTGGACTGATCAGTAAAAATGTGAAATAGTTGGGTATAACAGAAAGCAGTTTGATACCAAACGGCTGAAGAGCGGTTTAACCCCTCTCTGCCATCTGACGTACTACACCCTCCATGTGACCTGGGCCTGTCTAACCATGGACGGTATAGTACGTCATGTCTTTAATGCGACACTGCGACTAAAGTTGCGGGGATTGCATTAAAGTTCCGGCGCCATCTTACCTGTGAGAAGATGGTGTCGACATCCTGGGGGGTGTCCCCGCCCACCACTCATCAGAGCGCGTGCCTGCTGTTTTACACTTTCCTTTTCACAGACATTTTTTTCTCCCTGGTTGTGCTTTTTTTCTTTTGGCTTTTTCTCTTCAGACAAAATCCCCCCACGCACATACAAACAGTTAAAAATAAAGTACTTGACACAAGCATCATATTCATAAATAAAATGTCTCGCCTGTCACGTTCATCTCAACAGCGCTATTCAGTGAAGGAGGCATATGCATTCCTTGCCTCTGAAAATGATAGTAAGTGAGAGGATCCCACATTTCTTTATTTCTCAGATTCTTCATCCTCATCCTCTTCCTCCTTGGGTCCTGCAGAAACGCCACGCAGATGTCCCAGGACAGAAGATGAGGCAGCACCCACCATTCCAGAAGGTGAACCAGCGCACTCCATTGCAGACCCTGTATGGACCTCGCCCCCCGAAAATTATGAGCCACTTTTTCAAAGTCTTTTTCTCTGAGGATTTTGTTAACCTCATGGTGGGCCAAAATAATTTATATGCTCCTCAATTTTTGGCACAAAACCCTGGTTCATCATTTTCTAACTGGTCTCCTGTAGACGCAGTTGAAATTATGCAGTTTTAAGGCCTCGTCCTTCACATGGGGATCCTGAAGAAGCCAGAACTTCAGCACAGATTAGATTTTAGAAAAAACTTTTTGACAGTTAGGGTGATCAATGAGTGGAACAGGCTGCCACTATAGGTGGTGAGTCCTCCTTCCATGGAAGTCTTCAAACTGAGGCTGGACAGACATCTGTCTGGGATGATTTAGTGAATCCTGCTTTGAGCAGGGGGTTGGACCAGATGACCCAGGAGGTCCCTTCCAACTCAACCATTCTATGAATATTGGAGTGTTGATGTTTTATACAACACTCCAGTGTTCCGAATGGTCATGGCCCAGACAGGTTTTGAGGCCATCCACAAATTCCTGCATTATACCGATAATGCACAGTGTCCCCCATGAGATGACCCCAACTTTGAATGCCTGTTCAAAGTTCGGCCGGTCACTGAACACTTCAACATAAAGTTTGCTGAAATGTACGTGCCCCAAAGGGACATCTGCGTGGATGAATCCTTAGTCCATTTTATGGGAAGGCTCAAATTCCATCAGTACCTGCCCAGCAAGAGGGTCAGGTACAGAATTATACTCTATAAGCTTTGTGAGAGTACCTCAGGGTGCACCCACAGGTTTAGAGTTATCTAAGGGAGGGATACCAGGATTGAACCCCCTGAATGTCCTCCTGTCCTGGGAGTGAGTGGGAAAATTGTGTTGGATTTGGTGCACCCACTGCTGGATAAAGGTTATCACCTCTACACCGATAACTTTTATACCAGCAGTCCACTCTTCAAATCCCTCTCTGTGCGAGGTACCGCAGCCAGCGGTACTGTCTGCAGAAGTCAGAGAGGCCTCCCCAAAACGCTACTTGGGCAGATGCTCAGAAAAGGAGAGAGCAGAGCCCAATGTAGTGACCACCTGCTGGTGGTCAAGTACAAGGACAAGAGGGATGTCCTTCTCTTGACCGCCATACACGGTGGTGGCAGCACCTTCAGCACTGTATGAGGTACCTCTACACAAGTCTGCAAACCGGATTGTGTACTGGGTGCAACAAAAACATGGGAGGGCGATGAACTCCTCCAACCGTACAATGCTCTAGAGAAAGGCCAAAGTGTAGTACAAAAAGCTAGCCGTGCACATTGTACAAATAGCAATGCTCAACTCTTTCCTGCTGTCACAATGTGCAGGCCATACTGATATGCCGTGCCTTCAGTTCCAGGAGATTGTGCTTAAAGCCCTGATATTTGGCACTCAGGAAGGAGCGGGCCCCAGTGCTTCCAGAACTGAAGGTGCTTGTATCGTACCATGTCAGTATTTCCCAGGGGTGGTCCCGCCAACTGGAAAAAAAGGTAAGACGCAAAAATGTGTCGAGTGTGTTACAAAAGGGGAATATGCAAGTACACAATTTATCAATGCGACACCTGTCCCGAAAACCTGGCCTCTGTATGAAAACTTGCTTCAAACTGTACCACACCTCCATGTATTACTAATTTACTTAAATTTACATAACAGGAAATAGTAGATTAGTTCCAAAAACGGGGCACATCTAGATAAGTTACTTGGGGGTCTATTTTCCAAAAAGGGGGCACTTGTTGGGCATTGCCACTGTTTAGGCACATCTAGATAAGTTCCTTGGTGGTCTAGTTTCTAATTAGGGGGCAATTGTTGGGCATTGCCACTGTTTAGGCACATCTAGATATGTTCCTTGGGGGTCTAGTTTCCAAAATGATGTCGCTTGTTTTTTGTTTTTTTTTTGCTGTTTAGGCCCATCAGGTGCTCTTCAAAAGCAACATGACGTCCGCAGACCATTCCATCAAAGTCTGCCTTCCGATCCCTGACGTGTCCCCAAACAGTATTTTTTTCCTACATATGGGGTATCAGCATACTCAGGACAAATTGTACAACAGCTTTTGGGGTCAAATTTTTCCTGTTACCCTTGGGAAAATTAAGTATTGGGGATTAAAAGATCATTTTTGTGGGAAAAATATAGGACTTTTTATTTTCACAGCCGGGCATTTTAAGCTTTAGTGAATCACTTGGGGGTTCAAAGTTTTTACCACACATCTCAATAAGTTTTTTGGGGCGTTTGGTTTCCAAAATGTGGTCACTTGTGGGGCATTTCCACTGTTTAGGCACATCAGGGGCTCTTCAAACGTGACATGATGCCCGCAGACCATTCCATCAAAGTCTGCATTCCAAAACGTCACTACTTCCGTGCCCCGACGTGTGCCCAAACTGTAGTATTCTCTCATATATGGGGTACCAGTGTACTCAGGACAAATTGGACATTATAAACTTTAGTGAAACACTTGGAGGTTCAAAGTTCTCACCACACATTTAGATAAGTTCCTTATGGGGTCTAGTTCTACTGTTTAGGCACATCAGGGGCTCTGTAAACAGAACATAACGCCCGCAGACCATTCCATCAAAGTCTGCATTCCTAAACATCACTACTTTCCTTCCGAACCCCGACCTGTGCCCAAACAGCAGTTTTAGCCCACATAAGGGGTACCATCGTACTCAGGACAAATTGGACAACAATGTTAGGGGTCCAATATCTCCTGTTACCCTTGGGAAAATAAAAAATTGGGAGCTAAAAAATCATTTTTGTGGAAAAAAAAGTGTTTTTTCCACTCCCGGACAATATAAACTTTAGTGAAACACTTGAGGGGGGGGGTCAAAGTGCTCACCACACATCTAGATAAGTTCCTTACGGGGGTCTAGTTTCCAATATAGGGTCACTTGTGGGGGGTTTCCACTATTTAGGCACATCAGGGGCTCTCCAAGCGCTACATGGCATCCGATCTCAATTCCAGCCAATTTTGATTTGCAAAAAGTCAAAAGGCGCTCCTTCCTTTCCGAGCTCTACCGTACGCCCAAACAGTGGTTCCTCCCCACATATGGGGTATCAGCGTACGCAGGACAAATTGGATAACAACTTTTGGGGTCCAATTTCTCCTGTTACCCTTGAGAAAATAAATTGCGGACTAGAAGGTCATTTTTGTGGATAAAATATGAATTTTTACTTTCACATCCAGGCGCTATAAAATTTAGTGAAACACTTGGGGGTCCCAAGTGCTCACCAGACATCTAGATAAGTTCCTTGGGGGTCTAGTTTCAAAAATGGGTCACTTGTGGCGGGTTTCCACTGTATAGGCACATCAGGGGCTCTCCAAACACAACATGGCGTCCGATCTCTCCAGCCAATTTTGGTTTGAAAAAGTCAAACGGCGCTCCTTCCCTTACGAGTTCTGCCGTGCGCCCAAACAGTGGTTTTCCCCCACATATGGCGTATTGGCGTACTCGGAAGAAATAGTACAACTTTATCTGTCCATTTTCTCCTTTTAACCTTGTGAAAATAAAAAGAAAATGTTGCTAAAAGATCATTTTTGTGACTAAAAAGTTAAATGTTATTTTTTTCCTTCCACGTTGCTTCTGCTCCTGTGAAACACCTGAAGGGTTAATAAACTTCTTGAATGTGGTTTTGAGCAGCTTGAGGGGTGCAGTTTTTAGAATGGTGTCACATTTGGGTATTTTCTGCCATATAGACCCCTCAAAGTGACTTCAAATGTGAGGTGGTCCTTAAAAAAATGGTTTTGTAAAAAACATTTAACCTACTGATTTCTCAATTATTTTTACTTTTATTGGTATCTATTTTTATTTTTGAAATTTACCAGTAGCTGCTGCATTTTCCACCCTAGGCTTATACTAGAGTCAATAAGTTTTCCTAGTTTTTTTGTGGCAAAATTAGGTGGCTTATGCTCGGGTCGGTTTATACGCGAGTATATATACGGTAATTGGAAAGTTTGGACATGTCTGTGCTTTCTCTTTTGTAGAACATGTTCTGTGTGAACATGCATATAGACTATATTATATGCAAGTTCTAACCATGAAAAACATGGATAGAACACGTATGAGAATAACAGACTGTATGTAAATCTAAAGCGACATGACACTGTAAAACACATTTGAAATGAATAATCATTACTCTTCTTTGCTTTGTAGCTCCTCCTGAATGGGTAGAACATATCAATGATACAGAGAGGGATATAGGCAGTGATTTGCATTGGCCTTGTATTGCTAAAGGAAAACCCATTCCTACAATTCGATGGTTAAAAAATGGAGAATCAGTAAGTTATACATAATCCTTAATATAAATAAATACATTGATGTTTTCCATGAATCTGCAAATTTGCTAGATATTGTGTTTGCTTTTAGTATGGCAAAGGCGAACTGAGAATCCGAGGACTAACTGTGCTGCATGCTGGAATGTATCAATGTATAGCAGAAAACCCCTATGGACTTATTCAAGCAAATGCTGAACTAAAGATCCTGGGTTAGTGGTGCTTTTTTTTCCCTGAAAACCATTTTCCTTTAATTCTGTTTTTGAGCTGTATTTACACGTTAAAAAAAAAAAAACAGAAAAAAATCTGTATAATTTCTTCCATAGTAAACTGCTCACAGAATTTTGTAAGCTGCCATGTTTCTGAATGGAAAATAGAACAAAACCGTCACAAACTTAGTATAGCAATGTATTATTTATTTAACAACTTTTTGCAGTGCATAAGTATCATTGCAAATACACATGTGCTACACCAACTAATAGGTTATTTCCATCTTCATAGATGGATATTGGTGGATAGTTCTTGTAACATCAAGCATACTTGCCACTTATTGCTTCTTAAGATTGGCAGCCATTCTTGAGATACTAGCTTTTTCTTTTTACAGCTTGTTGCCTAGGAGATAGTCCTCTGCTGCTATTGAGCTTGTAAGCATAAAGCCGGCATCACACTAGAGAGAAATATGAACGAGTGAGACGCGCTAAAACCACGCATTGCACACGGACCAATGATTCTCTATGGGGCAGCTCCCAACAGGCGTATATTTCTCGGGCGTATTTTACGGGCCAAGACAATCGCAGCATGCTGCGATTGTCAGCATACTACGGATGAAATACGCCAATGCAAGTCTATGGGTGCGCAAAAAATACGCATTACACATGCTCCACATGTGTGGCTTGCGAGAAATACGCAAAACTTCTCCAGGTGACAGGAAATGGGCCAATCCATTATCAGGAAGCTTAGACATGCTAATTAGCTCAAAAAGCCCTCCAGACATCCCAGAAGTACGCCTCCACGGAGTCCAGCAGCATGTCTACCCACATCATTGTGGAGATGTTAATCGTTTTGGTCCAGGAAAGGCCCGAAATTTGGGACCAAACGGATACACATTATTCCGACCGGACCAGAAAAGAGGTGGCATGGAGGCGAATCTGTGGGCAGATGTTTACAGATTTTGGGGAACGTCCACGTGAGGAGCAGCAACAAATGAGTAAGTTAGCGCCTTTTTTTGCCAATCATCTTAAATGCCAGAACTAAGCTTTTTTCAAAGTAGACCCTAAAATCCTATACTGTGTATGTAGTTATGATTGTTTGTAAGTGAAAATCTTTTTATTAAAGCACACCCTACTAGGCCACATGACTATGTGAAATGTTTAGAAAGTTGTTTGTCACATTTCCCAAAGGTAAATTTACAATTTTCGTTCACATTGCCATTGAGGATGTGACAAAACGCTGGCACAGCATCCATGACCAGTACCGGCGGGAAATACAACAGAGGGCAAGGAGTGGGGCAGCAGCACCGACCAAGCGCAAATACATTTATTTTGACCGCCTGGCTTTTTTGGCTCCTATTATGGATCTCAGACCGTAAGTACAGACATCACACCACATTACACATATGCTGTTTAGGGTCCGAGCTCCAACCTTTTTTTTTTTCTTTTGCTTACATTTCCTAACAGAACTCAGTCCAACCTCACAGAGAGAGAGACGGGGTTGGATTCTGAGGCCATTATAGACCCAGTCGGGGGAGGTGAAGAGGTGGCTGGCCCATGTTCCAAGCCTTCCAGTTGCAACCCCCAAGCTCCACCAGCACCAGGACCGGCATCTGTTTCTTTAACTGGTCCAGAACCAGCTGCTGCACCAGCATCCTTGGTGAAGCCGCAAACAGCAGCAGCCCTACTGTCCATCTTGAGGGCTACCCCCAGCCTGCAGCCATATTCCGCCGTGGGAGACGTAGGAGAGAGAACACAGCCTCTGATACCCAGAGGCATGTGGACACAGGTGTCCTCATTTACCTGTCTAGGGCTGCCCTGGATGAGGGTGAAGAGGCTTATTCCCGAAGCCTGGCCCGGTACCTCAGTCCCCTATCCCGTGAGGTGAGGCTACGTGTCCGAGGATCCATTCAGATACTAATTGATGCATGCACACACCCCAATACCCCATATGAGGTCTTTGAATTTCTTGAGAGGTAGCAGCTCTCACCCCATAACCATCTCCGCCTTACCCCACACCCAGATGTGCATTCTCAATTAGGATCTGAAGTTCCTCCTGCACGTGCAACTACACCTCAACACATTCTCCCCCAAAACCAACCTTGGCTACAACAGGCCCAAATTGCGGCCTATAACCAACCTGCCCAATATGGCCACTTGTACAGACCCAGTGTTGGAGGCTGGCCCCAACCTGGATTTGCTCGACATGGTCATATTGGGGGGTATGATGGAAGGGCCTACATATCAGCCACAGGAGTATAATCTCCATTATCCATATGGACACTTTGGCGCACAGCAACATGACCCTGCCCACATATTGCCACAGGACCAAGATTATCCACCCCATCATAGACTGTAAGCTTGTGAGCAGGGCCCTCATTCCTCTTGATATTTTTTATAATCTATGTGATTATTGTCATGCTGTAATGTGTATTGTCTGTAAAAATCCCCACTGAAATGTAAAGTGCTGCGGAATATGTCGGTGCTATAGAAATAAAATGTATTATTATTATTATTATTAACAGGGTGATGATGGTCAAGCTGGGAATCCCACCGACCAACAAAGAGATGAAGCCGTCCCGGCCTCACCTCCACCAACATACCAGCAATTATAAAAAAAAATGTTATGTATTTTTTTGCGTTAGCAAATGATTGTTTTGTTTTATATATTTGGTTGTTCAAATAATGTATAATACATAAATGCCCACATTTTAAGGGCAATATATGCCATATGAAAAAAATATGGTAACCATTATCACAAGTTACCTTTGCATTTATAAAAGCGTTTAAATTGCAACGTTTGGACTCTTGTTTCCTTATTTTAACCAATGGAATAATTTACACATCTTTAAGCCAAATTAACAGAACACACAAACCATATTAAAGGGAAACCAAAATAATTTATACACACATAAGAACATCACAACATAGATACAGCCTGATCTTGCCAGGTAGTAGCACCCTGAGGTGAAAGAAAATACTGGGTGAACACATCACGGACTTTGAGTCTTGAGAAAGGACACCGTAAAGGGAACACATGTGGCCTAGGCCCATCCACATTGTCCACCACACCTTCAGCCACATCAGATGAGGAGCAATCATGCAGTCTAGTGAAGTTATGGAGGACCACACAAGCTTTGATGACCTCATTGACGTTGGCTTCACTCAGCGGAATGGCAGACTGGAGGACCCACCATTTGGCACAAAGAATGCCGAAGGCGCCCTTCACCAGTCGTCGGGCACGTGATAGGTGCAAGTTAAATATCCAGCGCCGGAGGTCAAGGTTTCTGCGTGGGTATGGCCTCATTACATGCCTGGTCAATTGAAAGGCTTCATCCCCCACTAGGACATAAGGCACCGCTTCTTGATTTGAGCCTGGAAGCTGACGTGGTGGTGGTAGGTCCAACTGGTAAATGCGCAGCCGCCGACCCATAATGGAAGAATTGAAGACTCTAGAGTCTCCAGTTCTTCCATAAGCCCCAATGTCTACAATTATTAACCTGCAGTTACTGTCAACCAGAGCCAACAAAACTACAGAAAAATATTGTAGAAAAATAAAAAATACAGAAAAATAATTATAGAATTGGGACCCTGAGTTCGGCGGCTTACGCACATGGATGTGCTTCCCATCCAGGGCTCCAATACAATTGGGAAATTGGCAGTGTGCCTCAGATCCCCTGGCAAACCACAACCAGCCTCCCATCTTGGGCTCAGGCATGACCACTTAATGAAATCTGGTCCAGATTTGCGAACATGTATCCTCGACTATGCCAGGTATGATCAATCTCCCAATCAAAAACTCCAGATGGAGTGCGGCATAAGAAAGCCCAGTTGTGAGGAACCTACAATTAAACAAATTGATAAAAAATATACATTGCAACATGCAATAGGATGCACACATTACATATAGATCAACAGAACAGTGTGTAACTAAGAAGCTAGGCTTACACTACATACTACACTACATATACACAAGTAACACGGCTATGTAATGTGTACTAAAACATCATAGTATTCTTACTTAGACAATATATTTTGTATATATTGAGAAGGTAACTCAGCAAAAAAGGGGTCACTGAGTAAGATAATTATTTAGAAAATGAATCATCTACATACATTCTGTAGCTGAGGAATACATACCATAACGTAAGGAGAAGGCGCTCCTCAGCAGAGGTACATTTGCGCATCCGGGTGTCCTGGAAGGTGATCCCTGTCTCCAACAAAACATCAAAGGTGGAAATGCTCATCTGACAATAGAGGAAAAACTTGTCGGGATTTGTCCAAAGAGATGCATAAAGCCTGTGAAAATGGCCTTTTATTGAGGCGTTGTCTCAAACGCGGATGCACCCACATTCGTCTCCTCCTCGGATCCACAATCAATGGGTATGGCTGGCCAAAGCGCCGGGACAAAACCCAGTTGTACAGAACACGGTCAGTTGGGGTGAACTGAAGTGTGTCTGACATGTTTGCAAACAACCACCAAAACACCAACACAAGCACAGCACCAAAATGGGCAGATTGGAGGCTGGAACCTGTTGTAGAGGCAATAAATAGGGTTGCTGATGATGATATAAATTATGTGCAGGCCTCAAAACCATTAAATGTGCATTTTGCAAGGTTGCGAGAAAAATATGCCATACGGATCAAATACGGATTACTTACGGATGCTTACATGCGCAAAATACGCGACCACACTTTGACAACGGATGACATACGGATCACTATTCAGAGACCATTTCTGCGTATTACGACCGTACAATACGGTCCGTATTTTTAAACGTTAAGTGTCACTCCAGCCTTACGCTAAAGCTGGCTATGACAATGTTATCCATCAATTCCATCTAGCTTTAAAACAATGCTTACAAGCTCAGTAGAAAAGAGCTTGTAAGCACTCCTCACGTCCTGTCTAGCAGCGATGGTGGGCCTCCAAGGCAAAAAGCCATAACAAAAAGACAAATGTTATTATTTTAAGATTGGCTGAAAATTGTATTAAGTAGTAAACTTCAACATTTCTTGTATTTACAAGCACCATCCAACAATACCTATTTATGGCTGAAAGGTTTTTGAGAAGACTGGAATAATGCTTTAAATTTACCTGTATAAGAATTAATTGAAATATTCATTTTATATAGATACATTGTAAAGGTACATTTAAAAGGGATCTATCTCTCCATTTTAGCCCTATCAGCTGCCGGAACCGCCATCAGGGGCTTATCTACAGCATTCTGTAATGCTGTAGATAAGCCTCCGATGTAACTTGAAAAATAAGAAAAACAAGTTATGTTATACTAACCACGGCGTTCGGTCCGGTCCGATGGGTGTCGCCGTCCGGTTCGGCGCATCCCATCTTCATGCTATGATGTCCTCCTCCTTGCTTCTCTCTTGGCTCCTGCGCAGGCTTACTTTATCTGCCCTGTTGAGGGCAGAGTAAAGTACTGGAGTGCGCAGGCGCTGGACCTCTCTGACCTTTCCCGGCGCCTGCGCACTGCAGTATTTTACTCTGCCCTCAACAGGGCAGATAAAGTACGCCTGCGCAGGGGCCGAGGGAGAAGCAAGAAGGAGGACATCATCGTATGAAGATGGGAGGAGCCGGACCGCGACACCCACCGCACCCGCCCCCGGGTGAGTATAATCTAATAATCTAATGTGTTTTTCTTATCTTTCAGGTTTCATCGGGGCTTATCTACAGCATTACAGAATGCTGTAGATAAGCCCCTGATAGCGGTGCCAGCAGATGATAGGGCTAAAATGGGGAGACATTCCCTTTAAGGAATATATTATATACAAGGACACTAACAAGATATTTCTGAGGGGAGAAGGATTTAGAAGGCAAGGCACAATATGGCAGGGCTTCTATATGAGGGCAGAAGGTTACGGGGGCTTTATGGAGGATCATGCACAAGGTGACAAGAGCTCTGTAGTGGAAGAAGATGCTATATGTCGGGGACTCCATGTGGAGAAATAGGACACAGCGTTATAGACAAGGACTCTGAAGTTGGAAGGTAGATACAAGATATCAGTAATCTCAAGATAATCAAGATATCATAATCAGTAATCCAATCAGTAGGTTGGACACAATGACCCTTGAGGTCCCTTCCAACTCTAACATTCTATGATTTGGTATGATATTTTTTTGCTTCCAGCTTTAGCACCAACTTTTGAACTGAATCCTATGAGGAAACAGGTATTGGCTGCCAAAGGAGGTCGTGTTATCATTGAATGTAAGCCAAAGGCAGCACCAAAACCCAAGTTCTCATGGAGTAAAGGAACAGAACTGCTTATGAATGATAGTCGGTGCGTACAAATAAAGTCTTAATTTTTTTATAGCTCTATTATCATATAATAATTATTATGCACTATGTAGGGAATTTAATATAATAAGTTTTTAATATCCCAGGTCAAATGGTGCTAGAGAGCAATGTGCTATCTTTGTAGTAAATTTTGGGTACTGTATCTTTGGCCATACTTGTGCCAGAAACTGAAAACTGTGATGGCTAAGGCAAATAAAGATTTTCACAATTATTTGTACTAATTCCAAGTGTAAATGTTGAAAAATTTGTAGGCCCAAAGAAGGGCTGGTAAATTTCACCTACTTTTCAAACCAAAATGTGTAAATTATGGTGCAGATATGCATTGCTGCCACTAGGAATTTCAGAGTCCCATACTGGCAAAATTTTCAGGGCCCCCTTGAGAGTTCACCCAGGCTCCACCCCAGCCCCGCCTCCGCCTCTCAAATCGTCCACCGTACCACCAGCCTCTCTAGGAAAAACTCCACTTCTGTACCACATCCTCACCTATCACACATTTACAGTTCCCATCACCACATACATAGCCAGCAGCTTTTGTTTTGGCCAAAAGATTTTTTAATCTGCCACCATGATAATGTAGACTCTTTTGACCAGGCCCTACTCTACTGTAACTTATTAAACATTTGTTAAAATATCCAATACAATTTAGTTATATTTTTATTTATTTTTAATTTTTAAAATGACCAATAATATCACATACAGGAGACAAATACCCCCACACCATGACCAGACCACATATTACCACCACATAGTGACTGCATAATACCACATAGAAGGAACAAAAACTGTCACACCATGACCAGATCACATATTACCACAACATAATGACCAAATAATATAATATTTATCATTAATAAAAAAAACCCACAATACTAATATCACCATAAGTGCCATTATACACAGGAGATCTGTACTTCATATAAAGTGTCCGTGTACAGGTAATACAGTGATCACTGGTGACATTCTACAAAGGACCTCTGTATATAGTATACATTGTATAGTGTCAGTATACAGATAACACACTGACTCACCAGTGACATCTCTAGTTGAAGTCCTTCATCTTCGCTTTTCATCTTCATCCAGCGCACACAGCCATCACTTCTTCCTGCCAGAACTCATCTCTCCAGAAAATAACACCGTTATCTAGAGCAGATTCCCCAATTTTTCCCCAACCTCTATACTACGTCAGATGAAGAAAAAAGCCCTGCACAGTAACAGAACCTCTCCCACACTGAAAACAATACCCCAAAAATGATATCCTTTAAATAGCCCAACAGGAATAATATCCCACATTCCGAACCCCATTTGTCCTCCCACTCTGGACCCCATGTGTCCTCCCATTCTGATTCATGTCTCTTCATACTTCCCCATGTCTCTCCATATTGCCCCCATAATCACCCATAATAGTATAATGTATCCCATAGTCATATATAGCAGTATAATGCATCCCAATAGTGGTATAATGCACCCCATAGAGGTATAATGAAGTCCCATAGTAGTATAATGCAGCCTCATAGTTATATAATGCACCCCCATATTGGTATAATGCAGTCCCATAGTGGTTTAACACCCCCCCATTGCAGTATAACGCACCCTCCATTGCAGTATAATGCACCCCCATAGCAGTATAATGCACCTCCATAGCAGTATAATGCACCCTATAGTAGTATAATGCATCCCCATAGCAGTAAAAAGCACCCCATAGTAGTATATTGCAGTCCCATAGCAGTATAATGCTTCTCCATAGTAGTATAATGCACCCTTATAGTAGTATAATGCACCTCCATAACAGTATAATGCACAATATAGTAGTATAATGCACCCCCATAGTATAATGCACCCCCATAGCAGAATAATGCACCCCCATAGCAGTATAATGCGGCCTCATAGCAGTATAATGCACACTATAGTACTGTAATGCACCCCCATAGTATAATGCACCCCATAGCAGTATAATGCACCCCATAGTATAATGCAGCCCCATACTAGTATAATGCACCCCTTTCCTCCCCCCATAGTAGTATAATGCCCCCCATACCGGTATAATATGCCCCATTGTTGTGAGTTCATTTTCCCCTTTGTCACTGAGGTCTGGTGAACTCCCTATTCTGGTAAAGTAATGAGCCTGATTATCAGGCACCTGAGTCTAATGATGATGACTGGCTGAGTGGAGTCACGGACTGGATATAAGGCTGCCGACGCCCTTCTGCCCTGCGGGTGATTTCTCTGTGGACTTCTAGGAAACCAGTCTGATTCCTGCTCCTCTAAAACTAAGTTTTCTGCTTTGTCTTTTAGCATTTGTGTTTTGTTTTTGTTTGCCTTGCTTTTCTGGATTCTGCCATTCCCTGCTGGGGTGAGCTGATTCTCCTTTTGCCGGTTGCTCTGTCTTCAGAATATTCCTGAGTACTGACATAGTCTTTTTGAAGCCTAGCGTCTTCAGGGCCTTTTTCACTGTCAGTCTGTTGGCTCTTATTTTCATAGGGTTTTTCACGGATTGCAGACAGCAGCCTTCCTGTCCTTTCCTATCTAGTTAGCTTGGGCCCCGTCTTTGCTCAGTCTATCTTTCTGTCTGTGTTGTGTTCTTTCTTCTTGCTTCACTGTCATTATATGTGGGGGGCTGCCTTTTGCTTTGGGGTCCGCTCTGGGGCAGTTTAGATTTCCCTTTCTGTCTTTAGGCTATTTAATTCTCCGGCTGTGATCGAGGGGTCTAGGGCATCGTAGGAACCCCCCACGGCTACTGCTAGTTGTGTTGATAGGTTCAGGGGTCTGCAATCCGATAGCTGCCATCCTCTCTGGTTTTCTGGACTTAGCTAACATTTCTGTTTTTGCCTCCTACGGTGACTCAATCATAACACCCCATACTGCGGCTTTTCAAAAAAAATAAAGTTTCTCCTCAAGTGGCCGAGCTCCAGCAGTGTCCTCCTCTCAACGACGTGCACGCTGAAGTCAGCTGCTGACCTGTGATTGTTGATCGGCAGTTAACTGTTGCCGTGCGGGAGGAATCTCCTGCATGGCAACAGATTTTAACTGATTGTGTGTCAGAGGATGCGCCATCAGTTACTGAAGTGGCAGGATCCTGCTTATGGGGCTCAGTGAGCAGAGCAGAAGGCCCGCTGCGGGCCCCCTCTGCTCATTAGGCCCCAAACGCCAGTAAGGTCAGTAATGCCCTGATGGCGACCCTGCAGATATGGCCTGACCCATAATTTGTCATTTGTCTACACCATAAAAGTTGAACATAATGTCTTTGCTATATCCCCTCCATTATCGTTGACTTTTAGAAATAATCCAATCTTTTGAAACTTGCTGCAAATTGCTGGTATCCCTATTGCCCTGAAAAATTCTCTGAGGTCTGATAGGACTTTCAGTTTCTTTAATGCAAACATAGCCTTAGTTATGTAAAGGTGACCTCCCAGTAAAACAAAATGGTAACCTGGTAGTATCCAACAACCCATTTAATAACACAGTGCACTGCCACACTTTTTATTTAAAAAAAAAAATAGTACAAAAATTATCTGTCCTAGCCATTTGTGATCAGGCAGATCGTTCTTTTCAGAACACTTGAATCAAGCTGACAGTGTCGCTATTTGAGGTAACATCATCCTGCTGTGACTGAGACAAGTGATGCGTCATTTATTCAATAAAACAATAAATTATACTGACTTGGATTCAGCATACAGTAAACAATGATACACAAATTACCAAAGGCAAATACAGATCCCTATTAAAAATCTTAAAATATAATTTGTATTGGATACAAAAAAGGAAAAGGGACACACTACTTAATAATAGCACGATTCAAAAAAAGAGAAAAAAAGGTATTTTTCCACATGCAAAAAACTATTTTATTGTATTAATCATCATATTAAAAATACACAAACCGATGTGCATAAATGTCTAAAAGTGCCATTAGTGCATGATCATGAATCCAAAACAATAAGCGACACCAACAAGGAGCATGTAGTGCTATTGATACCATATAATAAATGGGAGTAGCGGTAAAGCAGCTATATATAGTATCTCCAGACAGCTAGCTTTCATAATGGTTACAATACCACACAGTAGCGGTTAATAGTAATAGAATAGTGTATAATACAAGCTACCCAAAGTGAACAAACATCTTAGATAATCATAATTATTAGCTTACCACAGCTCCAGTGATGGTGCCACTGTCCCCAACGCGCGTTTCGGTGACGTGCCTTCGTCTCCCGCATTGCTGCGTGTGACAGGCGGGAGACCAGCGACCAGCTGGTAACTAACGTACACATCGGGTATCTAAGGGACGTGCCTCATTTAGAAACCCGATGTGTATCTTGGTTACCAGCGCGCTGATTTAGGAAGCTGGTAACTAAGGTACACATCGGGTTTCTAAGAGACGCACGTCCCTTAGAAACCCGATGTGTACCTTAGTTACCAGCTCCCTGCATCAGCGTGCTGGTAACTAAAGTACACAGCGACGCCACGCACTCGGCGTCGCTGGTGCTGAACGCTGGTGAGGCTGTCTGTTTGACAGCTCACCAGCGATCATGTAGCGACTTACCAGCGATCCTGACGCGTTGATATCATTGTCAGAATCGCTGGTGAGTCGCTATATGTGACGGGGCCCTAATTCCTGACTGCCCCTGGCGATAGACCCTGGATAGTGTGGCACGGGGTGTGCACCAGTCAGCCCCCCCCTACAACTCAAGACAAAGCAGGAAGGTAAGTAAGGGAATACACTTAGCTTGAGTCTGCACAAGAGAGTTTACTTGCCAGCAATCCTCCAAGAGGCTCCAAGAAGAAACTAGTCGATTTCTAGCACTTATAACAGACAGAGGTAAATAGAACTATTTCTCTATCTACTGGCTAGCAAGATACAAAGATATTTTTTTTTTCTGTATCTCAATGTGGGATACTAGAATATACCACATCTTTATGAAACTAAAGCCACTTCTGGAGAACAATGCATAGTTGGACAGTGACATTTGTTTCTTCTCCAAATGCAAAAAGGAGAATCTAATTCCCAAAAGACTCTGGATTACAAATCCAAATCTACATACCTACAATACTCATTATTCACAAAACCATTGTCACATTACTTCTGAGAGACTAAGGAACCACCTCTTACGTGTCTTCTACAGCATCAAGAGTAAAGTCCAAAGGCAATTTGAAATTCGAAGAAAAACACTTACATGAAACATAGAGCAAAAATTAAAACATTACTACAACTAACTACCAACCCTTCTGAACCATAACAAGGATTGCTCCTCAATTCAAGACTGTATGCAAACTGTTACAAAACAAAGCCAAAACCTGACAACTTGGACAACTGCTCCATTCCATACACAAAAGCATCTAAGTGTATCATCAGTCTCTCAAGTTATATACTCAACAAAGTGAAGCTGGCTGTGCTTTCTAGCGGACTCTTATTTTGTCCTACTAAGTCCCTAGATAAAACTGAACTATACAGTGATATGGAAAATGACTTCAGGAGACTGCACGTGAGGAAATATTTCAATGAAACAAAAGATTCTTAAACCCCTGGTAAAGGATATACCCAGTTACATTCATTACACAACTGACCTATTAAATAAACTAGCAGCAATAGGTTGTCTGCTAGAAGGAACCAGCCTGGCTATCGTGGATGTGGAATCTTTGTTCTCTAATATCCCACAACAGTATGGATTTAAATGCATGCAACGTCTTCATGCAATGTTCAGGAATTGATGCTGATTCTGTGGTGAAACTTACAAAATTCATCCTCACCCACAATTACTTTGAATTTGATAACAACAAATATCTACAGGAGAATTGGTACAGCAATGGGAAGTAAAATAGCTCCACAGTACACAAATATTTTCTTGGCCAAGTTTGAAAGTGACTTTTTGTCCTCATGTCCCTTCAGGCCTCTGGCCTACTACAGATACATTGACAATATTTTAATCATCCGGTCGGAGTCTGAGCAACAGCTAACGTCGTTCCATAAACACTTTAATCAATTTCATCCTACCATCAACCTAACACTTAAAGACGATATCTGGGACTTTAGAAAAGAAGGTATGTAGTTGCTAACAGAGGCAAATTCCTGTCTGTTGTACTGAAATTAACTTTTTGGACTCCATCATTAAGCTACGGGACAATGAAATAGAGATGTCCCTGTACCAGAATCCAATTGACTGTCCAACATGCCTTAAATGGGACAGTTTGCATTGAAAACACATAAAAAACTCTGTCTACAGTCAAGCTATCAGATACAATCGGATATGTTTAGACCCTATGGATAGAGACAAACACCTTGTTGGCCTCAGAAAGACCTTTTGTGAATCAGGTCTACCATCCAAGAACAATTGAAAACTAGATTGCAAGAGCCAACAGAATATCAAGGAATCACCTGCTACATTACAAAACTAAACAATAAAGCAGCCTCTAGTAGTTACCTACAATCCGAAGCTGCACGGATACTACAACCTTTACTGTTATGATTGAGTCACCGTAGGAGGCAAAAACAGAAATGCTAGCTAAGTCCAGAAAACCAGAGAGGTTGGCAGCTATCGGATTGCAGACCCCTGAACCTATCAACACAACTAGCAGTAGCCGTGGGGGGTTCCTACGATGCCCTAGACCCCTCGATCACAGCCGGAGAATTAAATAGCCTAAAGACAGAAAGGGAAATCTAAACTGCCCCAGAGCAGACCCCAAAGCAAAAGGCAGCCCCCCACATATAATGACTGTGAAGCAAGAAGAAAGAACACAACACAGACAGAAAGATAGACTGAGCAAAGACGGGGCCCAAGCTAACTAGATAGGAAAGGACAGGAAGGCTGCTGTCTGCAATCCGTGAAAAACCCTATGAAAATAAGAGCCAACAGACTGACAGTGAAAAAGGCCCTGAAGACGCTAGGCTTCAAAAAGACTATGTCAGTACTCAGGAATATTCTGAAGACAGAGCAACCGGCAAAAGGAGAATCAGCTCACCCCAGCAGGGAATGGCAGAATCCAGAAAAGCAAGGCAAACAAAAACAAAACACAAATGCTAAAAGGCAAAGCAGAAAACTTAGCTTTAGAGGAGCAGGAATCAGACTTGTTTCCTAGAAGTCCACAGAGAAATCACCCGCAGGGCAGAAGGGTGTCGGCAGCCTTATATCCAGTCCGTGACTCCACTCAGCCAGTCATCATCATTAGGCTCAGGTGCCTGATAATCAGGCTCATTACCTTCCATTACCAGAATAGGGAGTTCACCAGACTTCAGTGACGAAGGGGAAAATGAACTCACAACACTTTACTACAAAAAGATGCCTGATTACAATCCATATTTCCAGACCGCCCACTTCTGTTTTTTAGGCAGCCCCCAAATCTAAGAAGCGTCATTGTCAGAAGTTTCCCATCCTCTCCAACAAATTCAGAAACCTTTCCCTGCGACCCGAAAAAATGTAAAGCCTGACCACCATAATGACCACTGAAAAGATAAAGATCCTCAACTCACATTAAGACTACGCGATCCCAGGTACTTTCAGCTGCATCACATCTAATGTAGTGTACTTAATTATATGGACCAAATGTCCCACTGGAGGACTGTATGTGAGGAGACAGGGCAAAAATGTGGAACAACAATGAATTTTCTTTGCCACACAATAAAAAAAAAAAGAATAGATGTACAGTGCAGACCAAAAGTTTGGACACACCTCATTCAAAGAGTTTCCTTTATTTTCATGGCTATGAAAATTGTAGGTTCACTCTGAAGGCATCAGAACTGTGAATTGCCACATGTGGAATTATATAATTAACAAAAAAGTGTGAAACAACTGAAAATATGTCTTATATTCTAGGTTCTTCAGAGTAGCCACTTTTTGCTTTGATTACTGCTTTGCACACTCATGGCATTCTCTTGATGAGCTTCACACTTTTTTGTTAATTATATAATTCCACATGTGTTAATGCCTTCAGAGTGAATCTACAATTTTCATAGTCATGAAAATAAAGAAAACTCTTTGAATGAGAAGGTGTGTCCAAACTTTTCGTCTGTACTGTATCTCTGGCCAAATATTTTTCTATCCCTCTTCACAGCAGCATGGACATGAAATTACTGGTATTAAAAGGTAATTTCAAATCTCACACAGAAAAATTTGTGAATACAAACTTATGACAAACTCTGACACACTCAGTGGAGTAATGAATGTGTCACATGTATTTGTTTTTCTATATCACCTAAGGAATGTGCTTCCCAGACCATTGGGGGCATCACAAACATGGACCAGACCTCAGTCACAGGATAATAAAACTCCTTAATCAAGAACTTTTCCAATATTTATGGCCACAACTATTTCTCCCTCCCCCATACTCATAGCCCTGCTTCATGTCACTTATTTTATCTATTCTATTATTCCAGTCTCTGGTTTTGCATAAATATGTGATTTTTCAGATTTTGTGTGATTCTATGATGAAGAGACCTGAGTAGTCACAAAAGCTTTCCATTTTTTGCCATCTTTTCAGTTAGCCATTAAAAGACAAAACAATATTTGTGACCTGCACACTTTGTGTCAGAGACAGCTGCAGTTAAATATATAGATTTTGGGGAACTTTCTTTAATATTTTTAAAAACAAAGGAGGTGGAGACTTAACGAAACAAACGTCAGGGTGGTGGGCTGCATCTACACTCGTAAGTACTTTTCCTGCATTTGAGCCACTTTTGTCCAGATTGTTAGGATAGCTAACCCTCCTCACTAGTTGCTATATTTAGACATGTCATTTTAATGCAGGCATGTTATGCATTAGTATTTATTGCTCTTTGCACCTTTTTCTTGAGTGTTTTTCCTGCATTCATGTTCAGCAGCCTCAGTGTTTTTATTGTTGTTTGCAATTTTAATCTAATAATAATAATTTTTAAGGAGTATATTCTAAGGATGTTAGGACCTCTCCTTTTGTATCATATTCTGCTTTTCAGTACATTAACAATGGAGAAGAAAAAAATGTGTTATTGAAATTCAAATGCAGTAGAACCACTGTCAGCAACCCCTTATCACTCACCAATCACATTGACTCTTTTAGTCTGTCACTGTTGCTGATAGCACCTTTCCTATCTATCTCTCACCCCTATCAATTGAATCTCTGTATTATTCACACACCAGTAGACTCATCTTCTTCACTGCGGTAGTTGTTATGTGAATACTGAGTACGCCACATTCATTTACATAATTTTAATTCTGTATTTCTTTCCAGGGTAGCAATCTGGGATGATGGTAGCCTGGAAATCCTCAATATAACAATGCTTGATGAAGGCAGCTACACATGTTTTTCTGAGAATAACAGAGGAAAAGCAAATAGCACAACAACTCTTTCTGTGAAAGGTAATGCTTGTAAGGAATCTGTCACATGAAAAATGCTATTAACCTGCAGATATGAGGTTAATCTGCAGGTTAACAGTGTTCTGAACCTGCCCAGTGCCCGCACTTAGACCGCCATTGCCGGGAACAAGTGAACTTTATTTCATCCTGTAACATTTTGGTTTCAGACTTGGGGGCGGAGCCAGTCCACGTTCAGTCACCGCTCAGTGTATAGAAAGCGGCGGCTGTAACCGTGCCCCCGGCAATGACTGACAGCTGGCCTTAATTCTGAGCTGCTGCAGTCAGTACAGGAAGCGCGGTTACAGCCACAGCTCTCTAATCACTGTGCGGTGACTGAAGCCATGCCAGCGCCACCCCCATGACTGAAACCCAAATGATAGCTGGAGGAATACAGTTAATTTCCTCCTGATAGCGGAAGTCTAAGTGCCTGCACCGAGCAGGTTCCTAAGGCTACTTTCACATTTCCGGCTTTGGAATCCGGTGGCCTGCGGTGAAAAGCCGCAATACCGGATCCGGCATAAAATGCTGACAACGGATCCTTCTTTTGGCCGGATACGGTGGAGTAGAAATTTAAAGGAACAGATGACCCTGATCCCTCCGTTCTGGCCATGTGAAGGGGTTGCTGGATGAGAGAGAGAGATATGTAGATATATATATATATATATATATATATATATATATATATATATATATATATATATGAAGAGAGATATATAAAGAGAGAGAGAGAGATTTTTTATTTTTGCCGCCGCTTGCAGGGTTAACATTCTTGCCCGAGGAAATATGTAGGGCATGCGCATTGGAAAAAAGCGGTCCGTCAGAGGAAAAAAACGTTGCATGCAACGTTTTTTCACAACGCCGCATCGTCACTTTTCGCCAGATCCGGGAAAACCCGGATGCGCCGTGTGTTAATGCGGCATAATCCGGCACCAATTTATCCCAATGGGGAAAAAGCTGGATCCGGCACCACATATCGCCGGAACCGGTTTGGGAAATTTTCGCCGCAGGGTGCCGGATGCTAAAAGCCGGAAATGTGAAAATAGCCTAACACTATTAATCAGCAGATTGACCTCATATCAAGTTAAAAGCATTTTTTCACGTGACAGGTTCCCTTTATAGAATGTCATGACTATGGACCTCAGTCACAATATGTACCCAAGAATCACTTGTACCACCTAATTTTGTTAACTGTTTTATTTATTATCTCAAAGATGTAATTGTTAGAGGTTGTACCATAATGCGGTTTAAGTTATCCTTTATTCATAGAATCCACAGGCATCTCACCGTTTGGAACCCAGAGATCCCAAGAATGGGGCACATATGATTGGAGCCAAGTATATTGCCATATGGTCCCATAAAGAGTGAATGGATTGGAGATCGACCATGCCCAGCTCTACTCCAATCAGACAGTGCTCTGCAGAGCCCTATTCTCGGAATTTATAACCCCATTCTGGGACCCACAGTGATCCTGGGAATGGGACTATGGATAGAGGATGACGTTCTAATATGGAAATACCCATTTAAGCACAATTCAATGATTCAGTGAAAGCAATTTACATGAATATTAGATTCTGTATAATATGATATGCTGATAGAAGGTCTGCACAAATTATCCATGTGAATCGCAATCAGCTGAATACGTTAAATAAATTTACACTGCACACGCACAGACATGATGCACATAAGATTTGCATTAAGCCCCTCTTAGAGATCTGCAATGGGCCATCACTGTAGAAATCTTAAGTGTTACGCCGGGATCACACATGCGAGAAACTCGGACGAGTCTTGCAGTTTAATACCCGGCACTGGCTCAGGCACTCGGGAGCGGCGCGTGCGGCTGCATAGAAATACATGCATCCGCACGCTCCTCTCCCGAGTACCGGCGGCAATGCCGGGTATTAAGCTGCAAGACTCGTCCCAGTTTCTCACGTGTGATCACGGCCTTACAGAGATCCTTTGGTGAGGAATTAACAATGAGGCCAATGAGACACCTACATTTTCAACGTGAATATATCCATTCTGTGAGGGTAAAGCCAAGTGGTGTAGCCGCAACTCTGTTTTTTTTTTTTATATGGATAAAAAATGCAAGCGGCTGACCGCATGTGGTTGGCCAGAAACTATTTTTGCATAAACAGACGGGGCATTTTTTAACGCCATAACCTTAATTCAGGAGTGCATTTTAGGAAACCTGGAACACCTGTCACAATGATCCGTCTAAGCATGTTTTAGTAAAATATGCACTCTCAGACCTCATTCACATATCAAAAAAAGGTTAGATTTTTATCAGTGTTTTGGATCCAATTTTCAGCAATGTTTGGTCTGTGTCAATTCATATGATCCATGTCTCATCAGTAATTTTCTCTTATGTAAAAAAAAAAACACAGAAATTACAATGCTTTTGCAAAACGGAGAGCACAATTAGAATTATTTTACGGCTGTAAGTATAGTATTACACGTCAGATCAATAGAGTGATATAAGGTATATGTGTGTATTGTTTTTCAGCTTTATGATGGTTTTTATATGTCAATTTACAGCTGCCACGAAAATTACCCTTGCACCATCCAATGCTGATGTATCAGTGGGGGAAAATGCAACCATACAGTGCCATGCCTCTCACGATCCTGGTCTGGAAATTGAGTTTATCTGGTCTTTAAATGGATTCATAATCGAGACTGATGGAACCAGCTATTATGAAGAGCATATACGGGTAAGAGCAATAACCATATAGTAAGGTTATGTTCACACGTTGCGTTTTTGCATGTAAATTTTACGCTCCGTTTTACAGTACCAGCTAGTGATGAGCGAACATGCTCTGATCATATCTCATCCAAGCATGCTTGGGTTTGCTCATATATTATGTCCGATTCCCCGCTGCTGCATGATTTTCGGCTATTAGACAGCATCAACAGGTGTGGATTCCCTAACAAACAGGCAATCGCCACGTGTTGAGGATGTCTAACAACCACAAATCACGCAGCCACAAGGACTTGAACATAATATACGAGCACGCCCGAGATACTCCGATAAGACATTATCCGAGCATGTTCGCTCATAACTACTACCAGCAAAATCTATTAGAATTCAGAAATGCATACTTACTTAATATTTTTTTCCTGATTGAATTGGAAAACTGCTGCGTTTTTCCAAATTGCCGCATGTCACTTCTTACAGCGTTTTTGCTGATTTTTTGAAGCATTTTTTTCATAGAAAGTAATGAATGAGTGCAAAAACTCAGCAAACAAGTGGTTATCAGATTTTGCTGCCTTTTTAGTTCAAAACCCTGAGGAAGTTGCATCATGTTTTTTTTTTTTTTTTTTTGGGGGGGGGGGGGCAATAAACTTTATCAACATGCACAAGAGACAATAAAAAAAAAAACAGCAAAAAAATACAGCAAAGTCCACGTTTTGTAAGCAGCTTCTTCAGGGTAAGTGCACACGTAGTTTTTTGGTTGTGCGGATTTTGTAGAGAAATCCGCCTGTAAATCCGCAGGACAAAATAGCCTGTGGTTTTGCCCTCCCGCTTCACACCTCATAATGATAAGTTGTGAAACCGCAGAGGAAACCGCACAAAGAATTGACATGCTGCGGATGGTAACCCGCAGCAAAACCGTGCGGAAAAATCCGCAGCATGTGCACAGTGTTTTTTTTTTTTTTACATAGGAAATAAAGGTACCGTACAACGCAGCAGAATCTGCTGCGGAACCGCAGAGCCAAAACCGCTGCAGATCCGCAGCAGAATCCGCAGCGTGTGCACATACCCTCACTGCTAAGAGAGCAGGTTTTGCCTGCAGAAAAAAAATACAGCAAAGACGCAACCTGTGAACATAGCCTAAAGGCTTCAAATCTTGTGACTACAATAGTTCGCAAACAAATAGAAATTATTTATATTTAAAATGGAATTGGCAACCTATGTTAGAATAAAGCCACGGAGACTTTATTTCTCACTGTGCAGACTCTAGAAAACAGCTCTACTGTATGCATGGAGCCAAGTAATGGTAAAAACCTGTTAGAAATGCTCTCTACCATATGGACCAATTTGTAATTTTATGACTAGTTTGACTGGATTTTCATAACATTTTTCCTTTTATTGAACTTATACTATGGAAAAACAGGATTGTTTAGGAGTTTTTAGGAAAGGGATCACCTTTAACCCCTTTCTGCCTAGGATAGTTTTCATTTTTGCACATTCGTTTTTACCTTCCCTTCTTCCAACAGCTATAACTTTTTGTATTTTTTCATCTACATAGACATATAAATGACTGTATTTGTGAAGTGAATTGTAGTTTTGATTGACACCATTCACCGTGTAATATGCTGAAAAACAGTAAAAGATATTCTAGATGTTTCGTGTTACAGAACCACTCAGCACCCAGAATATGTTGTGCAGTTATATGTATGTATAATAGGTTCTATGTGAGATGCATGTCCCTAATGCATCAGCCCACAGGCTGCGCCCCTGGGCAGAGGGGACACGATATTCTCCTTTTGTCCGCCCTCCCCCCACCTTTGTAATTCCCACAGTAAACATCGGCAGGCTCCGGCCACCTGCTTTTTGTAATGTATGTCTGGCCTGCCGCTTTTCTATTGGTTTGCCCTCTGTATCTGTGTGATATATTCTGTGTCCTGTGAGTAAAGTGTTGTCAGACTGGAAATACGTGGAGAAGCAGTGATCTTTTATATGCGCCCATGTAACCAAGGAATTCCAGCCAGCGTCATTCATTCAGACTCCAGCCAACGCAGAGCGGACCTCCGAAAACACGGGGTGGTACTGAAAGAGGTACCCCAGCTTGTGTAGACCCCGTTACACTAGATACAGTGAAATGATGAAAAACTGTAAATTTGGCTTTTTTTGTTTTATTTTTGCATTGTTTTTACATTGAAATCAGAAATTAATTAGCTGTAACACACATTACAAAACGCAGTGTCCTTTTAATAACAACATAACCTATATATATATATATATATATATATATATATATATATATAAAAAAAAAATAACATGCACTTATTTATAAATTCATAGGGCCCAATTCACGAAAGCTTTTACACCAGTATTTTGTCTTAAATAGTTTTGATAAGTCGTATAATTTTGGTACAACTCAAGCCTGTGCTAAAATTTTGCGACTTAAGACACTCTCGTGCCTTTTTTCCCCAGCTGTGACAATGTAGATAGGGCTGGTGCAGTTGTGACGCCCTCCTCTCATCAAATTTATGACAAGGGGTGGCATTCACAATTCTACAAATCTTAATCCAGCAGGAACTAGAGTAGGATTTGTGGTGAGGTCCCCGCTAATTTCCGACTCTCGTGATTCATTAAGAAGTATGAACCTTTTAATGAGTAAGCAGCATCTGACTCCAGCATATCTCCTCATTAACACCATTGTGATCAATGCCGGTTCCTGAAAAATCGGGCCCCTTAACAACTGCTGATATGCCTTTTAACGTCGGCAGTTAAAGGGGTTGTCCGGGCTTTTCACATAATCTCAGTACATATCTGGGCTGCAGAATTATGACAATAAGTAATTTACTTTCTGTCACTAGTTTGCACAGTTTTCTAGATATTCTGAACAGAACGTCCAAGGGGGGGTGTTATGGCATTGAAATGAGAACTAGTCGTAACCTCCTACTCTACTCCAGACATGCCCTCTATAGCAACAACCCCACCCTCCATAGCTACAGGCCCTCCCCGTCCACATGAAGCAGCCCTCATCACACAATAACGAATTCTTCCCCTCCAGCAGCCTTACTGCAGAGAGCAGCTGCTCCTCCCCCAGACACACAATGAACAGTTATCTCTGGAAAGTGAATCTAGTGAGGAAGGAAAATCGTCCTGTATTCTGGGCCACTCCATGATTACAATACATAACTCATTATCAGTAATTCCTTCCCTCACTGTCCCAGGCTGCTGGCAGCAGTGAGAACAGACTGTGTGATGCCCAGTGATGGGGGTCTGCAGCTTCTAATTTGCACAGGGGATGGCAGTCACTGATGTAAGCTGTTGTGTGACAAAGCTTCTGCTGTGTGAATGAGTCAGCTCTGTGTCACTGATGTCTTCACACAGCAGCAGATTTGGTGTGTATGTGTGATCACTGTGTCTCTAATGACACAAATACTGATGGGAGCAGCCTGTCCAATCAGCAGCTGTAACAGTGTGAAGTGTTGGGGGGGTGTATGTATGTATGTATTGTGCTGCTTTCACAAATACAGGATCACTGCTGTGTTCTTTCCAATGCTGGAATAATTATAAAGATAAGTGCTGGTGCAGTTTACTGCCAGCCAATGAGTGGGCAGGGGGTGGTGCTGGTCACTGGAGCTTGCTGGGAGTTTGATGGAGCTTCGCACATACACTGCACCAAATCTGGGTTGGGGTTTGATCTAGGGTTAGGGTTGGGCTAGGGTTAGAGTTGAGGGGTGCAGTTTTTAAAATGGTGTCACTTTTGGGTATTTTCTGTCATATTGACCCCCCAAACTCACTGCAAATGTGATGTGGTCCCTTAAAAAAATAGTCTTATAAATTTTGTTGGAAAAATGAGAAATCGCTTGTCAAATTTTAACCCTTCTAATGTTCTAACAAATTATGTTTCCAAACGTGTGTTGATGTAGAGTAGACATGTGGGAAATGTTATTTATTAAAAATTTTGTGTGACACAACTCTCTGATTTAAGGGCACAAAAATTAAGTTTGAAAATTGCAAAATTTTCAAAATGTTTTCTCCTTCATCTCATTGGGGGACACAGGTACTGTGGGGACACAGGTACTGTGGGTGTATGCTACTGCCGTCTGGAGGCTGGCACTAAGTATACAAAAAAAAAGTTAGCTCCTCCGTCGCCGCATACACCCTCGCCCCGATTGCGGGCGGAAACCATTTTTTTGCTTGGTGTCCTATGGAGGCACACGCAGTCTGGTTCTCTCCAGACTAACTATTTTTTTTTTTGTGTGGTTTTCTTGCTATGAAGAGGAGACAGGGGCGACGGATCCTATTGAAAGGGTCCGATCTCCCCAAACCATCAACAGGCGAGCACACGTTGAGTATCACCTCCGCGTATCCTTTCCCGCACCGAGGGATATATCTGGGACTTTTCCCCAGACTTCTATTTTTATTTTTTATTTTATGGAAATGAGACAGGGGCAACACATCCTATTGAAAGGATCCGATTTCCCCAAACCATCAACGGGCGAGCACGTGCGAGTATCTCTCCACGTATCCCTTCCCGCGACGTGGGACATTATGCCAGACTTAGCCCTGTCCACCCCTACGTATTGAAACCATGGGCTTGCATAGAGGCACAAGACTAGTCTGTGCGGCCCCCACTGCTCCACCAACGCAAGACGGCGGTGCTGCATGGCGGCGGACGGTCCCTCTCCTCGCCCCTGCAGGGCAGACGGAGCTAGGGTGCCTGCACCGTCCTAAAATCAAATACCCCAGGTGCCGCTACCAAGTGATGGGTAGACAAGGCCATGATGCAGGTATGGAGCTGGGGAGGTCTCTGGGCAGCGTTTTTGTAGGATGGACCCCCCTGTAGAGTCCAATAATGATCAGGGCAGCTGCGATTGCAGCGGCATGCAGCTCCTCGGGCATAGTGGGCCAGGCTTCGATCTGCAGCACCATTCCCCACCCTCCCCCCGTCTCCCTTCCTCCCCTCTCTCCGTCCTCTCTTCCTCCTCGTCTCCCCACCTCCCTCTGGGTACCTGCGTGTGGCGGGGTCCGGGAGGCTCTCCCGCGGGTCTGCGCTGCCAGCGGATGGAGGAGAGCAGCGTGGGGGATCCGGATCGCCGGGCTAGTGGGGGCGCCTGCGCTCGAGCGGGCGGACGGGTCTAATTTAGCCCACGGCTTCGACCTAGGCCGCGGGTGGAGGGTCCCGCCCCCCAGCGCGACGTCATATCCGGCGCCGCCCCCGTGACTAGGGCGGGCGCTGGATAAAGTTGAGGCCCCAGCTTCAGAGCAGGGTAGGCCGCGATCAGAAGAGACACTCGCAGCCTACCAAGAGGTGGAGGAGCGCATCGGAGGCAGACCCAGGAGCGCGGGGGGACACACAGGAGCAGGGTAAGTGTGACCCCGTCCCGGAGCTGCGCTACGTGCATTTAAGGGTTACCCTTCTCCTCCTTTCCCCTTGAACTTTCATAAGAGTGGGCCTAAGCAGCATTAAGTCTGGGAAAGGAAAAACGCACACGTTCCTTTATGCCGCATGCTTTTCCTGTGAGGTTATGTTCCCACGAGCGCAGACTATTAAATTATGTGAAGCCTGTGACTCCGAACGCGCCCAGGAGCCCTCCCGTGCGACGGAGCCCAGGGGTCTGGATCCCCCGGAATGGGCGTTATCACTTTCTCGGTCCATGGTTTCGCTTACGAAGGCAATTGAGACCCTTCAGGCCCCAGATAGGGGTAGAGACGACGGCTCGCCTTTTGGGAAGGGTTCATCCACCTCACAAGAGCCTCCGGCCTGCAGGGGCCGCACTCTCTCTAGGCAGACGCATAGGAAGAGAACCCACACTGCGTCTCCAGGCCCCTCCGGTGCTTCAGTATCCGTGAGTGCGGTGTCTCGCTCACCATCACCATTTTCCGTGAGCGAGCAGAGTTCAGATTATGATGGGGGAGGAATCCTTGGACCTGGATACCCCGGGGTGTCAGGAGACGGTAGACAGTCTCATTGAAGCGGTCAATCAGATTTTGGGTATTGAGGAGAACGTCTCTCTAACAGCAGGTCATAAAGTATCCTTTAAGATGGCCAGGAGACCGCATAGAGTATTTAGCTCTCATCCAGAGTTCGAGGACATAGTCCAGCGACACAGGGAACGTCCAGACAAGCGTTTTTCGGGCCATAAAATGCTAGAAACGAGATATCCGTTTGCACCAGAGCTCTGTAAGAGATGGGCGGAATCTCCGGTTGTGGATCCCCCAGTGTCACGCCTGGCCTCGAGATCTTTGTTGTCGGTGCCTAGTGGTTCTTCTATTAAAGACCCCGCGGATCGGCTCATAGAAAGTTTAGCCCGCTCGGTGTATGAGGCATCAGGATCAGCACTCTCTCCTTCATTTGCGGCAACATGGGTAGCCAAGGCCATGATGTCATGGTCAGATTCTTTAAATAAGGTCTTACAGGATAGAGACCTGCCGACGGAAGTGTCTGAGATAGCAGGTCAGATCGCGATGGCAGGTGACTATTTAATCAATGCGTCCTTGGATGCGGCGAATTGCGCAGCACTAGCGGCGGCGAATGCAATCGCCATTAGGAGAGCCTTGTGGTTAAGGCTATGGCGGGCTGATTTGATCTCCAAGAAATCCTTGACTTCCCTACCTTATCAGGGTAGCCGCCTATTTGGGGAAAAATTAGACAAGCTCATCTCAGATGCAACGGGGGGAAAAAGCAGCTTTCTCCCACAACAGAAGATTAAACTGCCATTTCGTCAGCCTCAGGCGCGCTTTCGGGCATTTCGCAGCCCTGGGTGGATGGCAGCAGCCAGTTCTTCTGCCCCAGCTCGCTACAACCAGGACAAGGAGCGTCAGGTCACGTATAGAGCCAACCCGCTGGGCAGGATGTGAGGCCGCCCGCCCAGATCAAGGGGAGCCAGATCCCAGAGGCCCTCAGCGAAATGACTCGGGGCATCCGATACCCGAAGATGGCAGAGTGGGCGGACGCCTACTCAGGTTCTGCCACGTTTGGGTCACGGTGGCACGCGACGCATGGGTGGCGGAACTAGTGTCGTCGGGGTACAAAATAGAATTTGTCAGAGATCCTCCAAGACGATTTTTTCTTTCCCGGCTACCCAAAGCAGAATCCCGGGCAGAGGCATCAGGGTGCTGCAGCGCAACGGGGTCGTTGTTCCTGTACGAGAGTGCGAAAAGACTCAAGGTTTTTATTCCAACCTGTTCGCGGTGCCCAAGAAGGACGGGACAGTAAGGCTGGTTCTGGACTTAAAGCTCTTGAACAGATTCATCAGAATCAGGCACTTTCGAATGGAATCTCTCCGTTCAGTCATAACGTCCATGGAGCAGTGTTATGATTGAGTCACCGTAGGAGGCAGATACAAAAATAGAAGCTACGTCCAGAAAACCAGAGAAGTTGGCAACTATCAGATTGCAGACCCCTGAACCTATCAACACAACTAGCAGTAGCCGTGGGGGGTTCCTACGGTGCGCTAGACCCCTCGATCACAGCCGGAGAGCTAAATAGCCTAAAGACAGAAAAGGAAATCTAAACTGCCCCAGAGCAGACCCCAAGGTAAAAGACAGCCCCCAACATATAATGACGGTGAAGCAAGATGAAAAAACACTCACACAGATAGAAAGATAGGCTGAGCAAACAATGGGGCCCAAGCTAACTAAACAGAACAGGAAAGGAAGGTTGCTGTCTGCAATCTGCCAAAACCCTATCAAAAACATAAGCGAACAAGCTGATATGGAAAAAGACCCTGAAGCAGCTAGGCTTCAAAAACTAAATCAGCACTCAGGTATTTTCAGAAGACAGAGCTAAAGGAATTCTGCTCACCCCAGCAGGGAATGGCAGAAATCCAGAAAAATTTTGCTATAAATTTCCGATAAAAATTAGCAAAACCCAAAAACTTCTGGAGGGCCTTCAAAGAAGTGGGCTGAACCCAATCGTAAATGGCCTGTACCTTGGCCGGGTCCATTTCAATATTTGAGGGAGACAAAATAAATCCCAAAAAAGAAATCCTCTGTACTCCAAAAAGGCATTTAGATCCTTTGACATACAGGGAATTCTCCCTCAAGATCCGGAACACAGTCCGAATATGTTCCACATGAGAATCCCAATCCTTGGAGAAAATCAAAATATCATCCAGATAGATAATCAAAAATTTATCGACGAAATCTCGGAAAATATCGTTCATGAAGCACTGGAAGACAGGAGGGGCATTAGTGAGCCCAAAAGGCATCACCAGGTACTCAAAATGTCCCTCCGGAGTATTAAACGCCGTCTTCCATTCATCCCCATGCTTAATGCGAATAAGATTATACGCCCCCCTGAGGTCAAGCTTGGTAAACCAGCAAGCACCTTTAACTCTGGAGAATAGATCAGAAATCAGGGGTAACGGATACTGATATTTAACAGTAATTTTGTTGAGGGCACGATAATCAATACAAGGTCTTAATGATCCATCCTTTTTGGCTACAAAAAAAAAACCGGCACCTAAGGGTGACGAGGATGGTCTAATATGACCCTTCTCCAACGCCTCCTTAATATAGGATCGCATAGCCTCATGCTCGGGTACCGATAAATTGAAGAGCCGGCCCTTGGGAAATTTACACCCCGGGCTCCGTTCAATAGCACAGTCATAACTCCTATGAGGAGGCAGAGACGCAGACTCATTCTCACTAAATACATCATAAAAGTCCGCCAAATAATCAGGAACATCATGCGACTGAGGAGAGGTGGAAAACACCGGAGCCTCACTAAAGGCTCACCGACAACCCCAACTCGCCACAGACACAGATTTCCAATCCAAAACTGGATTATGAATTTGTAACCAGGGAAACCCCAGAACAATAGTATCATGCAGATTATGCAACACCAAAAATCTGCAATTTTCTTGATGGTCTGGGGTGACCCGCATTACCACCTAGGTCCAAAACTGAGGTTTATTTTTAGCCAAAGGAGTAGCATCAATCCCCCTCAAAGGGATAGGCGTCTGCAGAGGTGTCATCGGAAATCCACAATGTTTAGCAAAATCCAAGTCCATTAGGTTTAGGGCTGCTCCCGAATCCACAAAAGCCTTGGCGGAAAATGTGGACAGGGAGCAGATCAGAGTAATAGCCAGAAGAAACTTAGGTTGAACACCACCAACAGAAAATGTGTGTGCAAAGCGTTTCTCTCGTTTAGGACAGACAGAAATAACATGCGAGGCATCTCCACAGAAAAAACACAACTTATTACGCCTTCTGAACTCCTGACGCTGCTCTCTGGACAAAACTCTATCACATTGCATAGGTTCAGACATTTGTTCAACAGGTGGCAACACCTCTCGTGCAGTTTTGCGTTCGCGCAAACGCCGATCAACCTGAATAGCTAATGACATAGAATCGTCAAGACCAGAGGGAACAGGAAATCCCACCATAGTATCTTTTACGGCTTCTGACAACCCCTTCTGAAAGAGAGCAGCCAAGGCATTATCATTCCAGGTAGTAAGTACTGCCCATTTTCGGAATTTTTGACAGTACAATTCTGCAGAATCTCGACCCTGGTACAATGCCAGCAGGGTCTTTTCAGCCTGATCAATGGCATTAGGTTCGTCATACAACAACCCCAAGGCTTGAAAAAATGCGTTCACATTAGTCAGAATAGGATCATCTGGTTTCAAAGAAAACGCCCAATCCTGGGGATTTCCACGCAGCAAAGAGATGACAATTTTAACCTGCTGCGCGGAGCTCCCTGACGAGTTAGGCTTCAAGGCAAAAAATAATTTACAATTATTTTTGAAATTCAAAAATTTAGACCGATCCCCAAAAAATACATCAGGTGTAGGAATCTTTGGTTCAGCAGCATGTGAATGAGCAAGGTAGGCGGAAATTCCCCGCACTTCCGCAGCGAGCTGCTCCACACGATCAGACAATTGCTTTATCTCCATTGAGAGAAAAAAAAATTCCCCCTACGGCCTCAGAGATATAGAGGAAAAAATATACACACTTTTTTTTTTTTTTTTTTAATTCTTTCCTGCTATTGAGTACCCTAGGATCTGCGGTATGGCTGGTGATTCTGTTATGATTGAGTCACCGTAGGAGGCAGACACAAAAATAGAAGATACGTCCAGAAAACCAGAGAAGTTGGCAACTATCAGATTGCAGACCCCTGAACCTATCAACACAACTAGCAGTAGCCGTGGGGGGTTCCTACGGTGTCCTAGACCCCTCGATCACAGCCGGAGAGCTAAATAGCCTAAAGACAGAAAAGGAAATCTAAACTGCCCCAGAGCAGACCCCAAAGTAAAAGACAGCCCCCAACATATAATGACGGTGAAGCAAGATGAAAAAACACTCACACTGATAGAAAAATAGGCTGAGCAAACGATGGGGCCCAAGCTAACTAAACAGAACAGGAAAGGAATGTTGCTGTCTGCAATCTGCCAAAACCCTATCAAAAACATAAGCCAACAAGCTGATATGGAAAAAGACCCTGAAGCAGCTAGGCTTCAAAAACTAAATCAGCACTCAGGTATTTTCAGAAGACAGAGCTAAAGGAATTCTGCTCACCCCAGCAGGGAATGGCAGAAATCCAGAAAAACAAAGCAAAACAAAGTCAAAGCACAAATGCAAAAAGCCGAGCAGAAAACTTCGCTTTAGAAGAGCAGGAATTCAGACTGGTCTCCAAGGATCTCACAGAGAAATCACCCGCAGGGCAGAAGGGTGTCGGCGGCCTTATATCCAGTCAGTAACTCCACTCAGCCAGTCATCATCATTAGGCTCAGGTGTTTGATAATCAGGCTCACTACCTTTCTTTACCAGAAGAGGGAGTTCATCGGGCCTCAGTAGTGAAGGGGAAAATGAACTCACAACAGAGCAGGGAGAATACTTGGCCTCGATCGATGTCCAGGATGCTTACCTGCACGTCTCTATTTTTCCCCTGCATCAAAGAGTCCTACGTTTTGCAATCGATGGTCGGCATTTCCAATTTGTGGCTCTGCCCTTTGGGTTGGCCACCGCCCCCAGAGTGTTCACGAAGGTAATGGCGGTCGTCATGGCCATGCTACATTCTCGGGGCATAGTGGTTTTACCGTACTTAGACGACCTCTTAGTGAAGGGTCCTCCCTTTCGGGCATGCGAGGAAAATGTCAGCATCACGCTAGATACCCTGTCTCGCCTAGGATGGCTGGTCAACGGGAAAAAGTCGTCCCTTGTCCCAGCTCAGAGGATCTCATTCCTAGGGATGATTTTCGACACCTCCCGAGGGTTGGTAATTCTCCCTCGGGACAAGGCTTGAGCGCTCCATCAGGGAGTTCGGAATCTTCAATGACCAGGCCCTCACGCCATTCGATTCGGGTTGAGGGTTCTAGGGAGGATGGTGGCGGCAATGGAAGCGATTCCGTTTGCCCAATTTCATCTTCGTCCCCTGCAGCACGCTCTCTTGACATCTTGGGACAAGAGTCCATTCACGCTCGATCATCAGTGCAGGTTGTGCTCTCTAGTCAGACGGTCACTTCAGTGGTGGACGCGCGACTCCTCTCTTCTTCAGGGCAAGCCTTTTCCCCCAGATCAGTGGTTGGTGATCACAACCGATGCGAGTCTTCTCGATTGGGGAGCAGTTTCCCGATCAACTTGTTGGAGATTCGAGCGGTGTGGTTGGCACTGCAGCATTTCCAGCACTTTCTAGCAGGGCGTCTGGTCCGGATTCAATCGGACAACACCACGGCGGTGGCGTACGTGAATCACCAGGGAGGCACGCGCAGCAGGGCAACCATGCGCGAGATAGAGCATGTACTATGCTGGGTCGAGGGGAACCACTCTGTAATCTCAGCAGTCCACATACCAGGCGTGGAAAATTGGGCAGCAGATTTCCTAAGCCGGCAGGGTGTCGCAGCCGGGGAATGGTCCCTGCACCCCGAGGTCTTCCAGCAGATTTGCCAACGGTGGGGGACTCCGGACGTGGATCTGATGGCCTCCAGGGAAAACGCCAAAGTAGCCGTGTTTGTTGCTTGGTCTCAAGACCCGCGAGCAATCGCAGTGGACCTACCGTGGAGCCAGTTTCGGCTCCCATACATGTTTCCCCCGCTGCCACTGCTTCCGAGGATCATCAGAAAAATCAAGGCAGAGGGGGTTCCGGCAATTCTGCTGGCCCCAGACTGGCCCCAGAGGGCATGGTACGCGGATCTGGTGCAGCTCCTCGCAGACGTTCCTTGGCATCTGCCGGAACGGCCAGACTTACTGTCTCAGGCCGAACTGCCACCCGAACTCAGGGGCACTGTGTTTGACGGCATGGCCGTTGAATCTTGGATTCTGACCCAGGCGGGGTTTGGGCGTGAAGTGGTTGCTACAATGGTTAGCGCCCGGAAGCCTTCCTCGGCGAGAATTTACCATCACACTTGGAAGGTTTTCTTTCGTTGGTGTCGAGAGCACGGGGTTTCTCCACTGTCTTTTTCGGTTCCCAACATCCTGGCTTTTCATCAGGCAGGCCTAGATGCAGGATTGGCCCCGAGCTCCCTTAGGAGACAGATATCGGCCTTGTCTGTCCTCTTCCAGCGAAGGATCGCTACTAATATGCCAGGTCAAGACGTTCATCCAAGGGGTCTCCCATTTGGTGCCCCCCTATAGAGCGACTATAGAATCCTGGGATCTTAACCTGGTCCTGGGTGTCCTGCAGGAAGCTCCTTTTCAGCCGTTACAAGAAGTTTCATTATCATATCTTTCCAGGAAGGTCGTATTCTTGGTAGCTATAACTTCCATTAGGCGGGTTTCGGAGTTGGCAGCCCTATCTTGTGAAGCACCTTTTCTGACTTTTTACAAGGATAAGGTAGTCCTTAGACCAGCTCCTCCCTTTCTGCCGAAGGTCGTGTCCTCTTTCCACATTAATGAGGACATTGCTCTGCCTTCATTTTGTCCAGCGCCAGTACATAGGGTGGAAAGGGCGCTCCACACGTTGGACCTAGTGAGAGCGCTCCGGAGGTACGTGTCGAGGACCGCACCTTTTCGCCAGACAGACTCGCTGTTTGTGATCCCCGAAGGGCGCAGGAAGGGGCTCGCAGCCTCAAGGTCGACCATAGCCAGATGGATTCGTCTAACTATTCAAGAGGCTTACCGTATTAGAGGCACACAGATTCCAACAGGGATAGGGGCGCACTCTACTCGAGCAGTGGGCGCCTCTTGGGCGCTTCGGCACGCAAGGCGGCAACCTGGTCCAGCCTGCATACTTTTTCAAGCATTACAATGTGCATACTCAGGCTTCGTCAGATGCGAGCCTGGGTAGAAAAATTCTCCAAGCGGCAGTGGCACACCTTTAAACAGGAGGGCATGCGGCTTGGATCGGTGAGTTGACTTCCCACCCAGGGACTGCTTTAGGACGTCCCACAGTACCTGTGTCCCCCAATGAGACGAAGGAGAAACATGGATTTTTGTGAGTACTCACCGTAAAATCCTTTTCTCCGAGACGCTCATTGGGGGACACATCACCCACCCTGATAGCCAGTTTGCTCTTGTTTATTTAATTAGTATAATTCCTTTTTTAAAAAGGTAGGGTGGTCCTTTTTCAGAGACATGTATTCTGCGTTAAGGCTAATTTGTTTTGTGTTCTCCTACTGCTGTTGCACTAAACTGGTTTCCGCCCGCAATCGGGGCGAGGGTGTATGCGGTGGAGGAGGAGCTAACTTTTTTTTGTATACTTAGTGTCAGCCTCCAGACGGCAGTAGCATACACCCACAGTACCTGTGTCCCCACAGTACCTGTGTCCCCAATGAGCGTCTCGGAGAAAAGGATTTTACGGTGAGTACTCACAAAAATCCATGTTTCAAAATGTCAGTTTTTTCATAAACACAAGTTATATACACTGCGTGCAGAATTATTAGGCAAGTTGTATTTGAGAGGATTCTTTTTATTATTGAACAACAACTATGTTCTCAATCAACCCAAAAGACTCATAAATATCAAAGCTTAATATTTTTGGAGGTTGAAGTGTGTTTTTTTTTAGATTTGGCTATATTAGGACAATATCTGTTTTTTCAGGTAACTTACTGTGCAGAATTATTAGGCAACTTAATAAAAAACAAATATATACCTGTCTCACTTGTTTATTTTCACCAGGTAAACCAATATAACAACACAAAATTTAGAAATAAACATTTCTGACATTCAAAAGCAAACAAAAAATCAGTGACCAATATAGCCACCTTTCTTTACGATGACACTCAAAATCCTTCCATCCATAGATTGTCAGTTCCTTGATCTGTTTACGATCAACATTGCATGCAGCAGCCACCACAGCCTCCCAGACAATGTTCCGAAAGGTGTACTGTTTTCCCTCCTTGTAGATCTCACATTTTATGAGGGACCACAGGTTCTCTATGGGGTTTAGATTAGTTGAACAAGGGGGCCATGTCATTATTTTTCTTCTTTTAGACCTTTACTGGCCAGCCACGCTGTGGAGTATTTGGATGCATGTGATGGAGCATTGTCCTGCATGAAAATCATGTTTTTCTTGAACGATACCGACTTCTTCCTGTACCACTGCTTGAAGAAGCTGTTTTCCAGAAACTGGCAGTAGGTCTGGGAGTTGAGCTTCACTCCATCCTTCACCTGAAAAGGTCCCACAAGTTCATCTTTGATAATACCTGCCCATACCAGTACCCTACCTCCACCTTGCTGGCGTCTGAGTCGGAGTGGAGCTCTCTGCCCTTTACTGATCCAGCCTCGGGCCCATCCATCTGGCCCATCAAGAGTCACTCTCATTTCATCAGTCCATAAAACCTTAGAAAAATCAGTCTTAAGATATTTCTTGGCCCAGTCTTGATGTTTTATCTTATGTTTCTTGTTGAAAGGTGGTCATTTTTCAGCCTTCCTCAGCCTGGCCATGTCCCTGAGTATGGCACACCTTGTGCTTTTTGATACTCCTGTAACATTGCTGCTCTGAAATATGGCAAAACTGGTGGCAAATGGCATCTTGGCAGCTTGACGCTTGATTTTCCTCAATTCATGGCAGTTATTTTGCGCTTTTTTTTTAATAACACGCTTCTTGCGACCCTGTTGGCTATTTGCCATGAGGCACTTAATTGTTCGGTGATCACGCTTAAAAGTTTGGCAATTTCAAGACTGCTGCATCCCTCTGCAAGACATCTCACAATTTTTGACTTTTCAGAGTCCGTTAAATCTTTCTTCTGACCCATTTTGCCAAAGGAAAGGAAGTTGCCTAATAATTAAGCACATCTTATATAGGGTGTTGATGTCATTAGACCACACCTCTCCTCATTACAGAGATGCAAATCACCTGGTTTACATAATTGGCAGTTGGCTTTCAAGCCTATACAGCTTGCAGTAGGAAAACATGTATAAAAAGGATGATGTGATCAAAATACTCATTTGCCTAAAAATTTTGCACACAGTGTAGAAGAAATTTTACCCCTAACATGAAGTATATGTCACGAAAAAACATTCTCAGAATCAGTGGAATCCGTTGAAGCGTTCCAGAGCTATAACCTCATAAAGTGACAGTGGTCAGAATAGTAAAAATTGGCTTGGCCAGTAAGGTCAAAATTGGCTTGGTCACTAAGGGGTTAAAGCATACAGAATTTATGTAACTACACCTGGCCGCATGTTGCTCATGCTACTGTGAGCAACCAGCATGGCCGAAGTGTGCTACCATGGCCTGTAGCGTCTTGTTTACCATCAAGCACATATGGGACATCACGGCTCAGTAATTGCAAAGTGAGCTGCCAGCAATGAATCTTGATGATTTGCATGCCCAAATGAATTCAGCATAGGACAATTTTCCTTAGACAACCAATTATAACCTCACTGATAGCATGTAAGTGTATTTATTTTTGCACATGGGGCTCACACTTAAAGGGAACCTATCGGCAGTTTTGGCCGATATAAGATACAGCCACTGCCTTTCAGGGCTTATCTTCAGCATTCTATAATGCTGTAGATAAGCCCCCAATGTAACCTGAAAGATAAGAAAAATACATTTTATATACTCACCCGGAGGTGTGGTCCGGTCCGATGGGTGTCGCAGGTCTTGGTCCAACTCCTCCCATCTTCTTGCGATGCCATCCTCCTGCTTACTTCATGTCTCCCCGGCATCTCGCTTCTGCGCAGGCGTATATATCTGCCCGGTAGAGGTCAGAGCAAATTCCTGCAATGCACAGGTACCTTTCCCAGCGCCTGCGCACTGCAGTACTCTGCTCTGCCCTCAACAGGGCAGATAAATACGTCTGCGTAGGAGTGCGATGCTGGGGAGCCAGGAAGCAAGCAGGAGGGTGGCATCGCAAGAAGATGGGCGGTGTCGGACCAAGACCTGCGAAACTCAGCGGAGCAGACCACCCCACAGGTGAGTATAATAAAACTTATTTTTGTTCTCTTGCAGGTCAGATCAGGAGCTTATCTACAGCATTATAGAATGCTGTAGATAAGCCTTGAAAGACGATGGCCGTAACTTATATCGGTGAAACCTGGTGACAGGTGCTCATTAAAGTTAATCTATCAGAAGTATTTCACATCCCAAATTATTTACATGTAGATCTTTCAAAGACAAAACCATCAATACCTTTGCATGGGCAGTATTTCCCCTTCACCCATGACAGCACCACATGAGAGAGGGATCCACCCCGCCAGGACAGGAACCTACTGAAACATAAGGGGCGACACCTCTCCCCCGCTTCAGTTGGGTTCCTGTCCTGGAACGGGATCCCAGTCTGACAGCGGCGGTGCCTGTCATGAATGAAGATGGACCCAGGGCCGTCCTGGCGCGGGAAGAGCAGGTCTGCTTACCTGCAGCGCCGGCCGTCGGTGGCCTGGAAGTGCAGTCTCCGGTATTCCTCCTGCAGGCCCCGGGTTCGTGCGGGTGCGGTATGGCGACCTCAGCAGCGGGATTCTCCTCCGTGCCCCCCTCCCCCTGCGCGTGCCCGATCCTTCCACATGAGCGACAGGGGAAGCCGGGGGCGGTTTCCGGCGTCTGACGTCGGCGGCGTGGTGCACCCTGGGAGCGCGCCGGCTGACGTCACAGATGCGACGGCAACATGGCACCTGGTGCGGCGCCGGCCACAGAAGAAGGGAAACGGCCGGCAGTCGCAGGGGGGAGGGGTACAGACCACTCACCGAGCACTCACTGGAGGCACCTACAAAAGGAGAGCAAGGAGCAGGATGGCCAGGTGCTACAATGGAGTCTCAGCAGGAGCGTTCATCGTCTCCATTGTCTCTGCCCCCCCGTCGCAGACCTCTGCACGCAAACATGGGAGCTGTTTAAGCGGCAAGAGCAGCCGCCTGAGCCATAGATCGAGGGATTCCTCGAGATCGAGAGAGCGCAAGACGCATGCTCCAACAGAGCCTCCGAGTCCGGTATCTGACTTTGTGGATGGTGAGTGATCTTCGAGAATGTTAGACCAATATTGACAGGGTCCTTCTTGTGTGTTATTTTTTCCCTTAGGAAAAAGGCAAAAAAGCAGGGAGCAAAAGGAATAATAGAGAGTGTGCTATATGCCAGAGCCCCCTAGAAAAAAGATTGGCAAAAGGACCTTTGCGCCAGCTGTATCCAGCCTCCTATGACGGAGGAGGTGCCGAGCCCGGCAACTAACCTCAGATCAGTCATAAGGTCCGAGTTAAAGAGCTCACTTAAAATATTATTAAAGAAAAAGAAAAAAAAATATAGAAGAGAATCCCCAAGTTCTTCATCAGACTCTTCCTCATCCGAAAATCAGATTGAACACAGATCCTCCTCCTCTTTGGATAGTGATACGGGGGGCAGGCCGTGTTTCCCTGTAGAGGATACAACGCTCTCCTTAAGGCCATTAGAACGACCATGGGCCTACAGGAGGAGAAAGTAACTAAGTCCCTAGAAGACGTAATGTTTGGGGGATTACAGGAAAGGAAAAAGCACACCTTTCCGGTCAACGACAAAATCCAGGCACTCATTGAAAGAGAGTGGAGGAAGCCTGAAAGATCAGGTAGCCTTCCCTCCTCCTCAAAAAGGAGATATCCCTTTGAGCCTAAAGATACTGATATCTGGGACAAGGTCCCAAAAATTGATGCAGCAGTATCCAGATCATGCAAAAGGTCGGCCCTGCCCCTAGAAGACTCAGGAGTACTGAGAGATCCGCTAGATAAAAAAGCAGACTCCTATCTAAGACACACATGGGAAGCAGTGGCAGGGGGTCTGAAACCGGCAATAGCCGACACCTGCACAGCCCGGTCCTTAATGATCTGGTTACAGCAGCTGGAGGAAAAACTCGCATCCAAGGTGTCAAGGGAAAAAATTTTAGGAGAGATGTATCTTCTACATGGAGCAGCCGCCTTTTTGGCCAGCACCTCTGCCGATTCCATGAGGTTGACGGCGAGGGCAGCAGGGTTATCTAACACTGGAAGGCATGCTTTATGGCTTAAAGGCTGTCCGGGAGACCTACAATCAAAGGCTAAGTTATGCTCTCTGCCATGTGATGGACAATTTCTTTTCGGAAAAAATTTAGACGACATCATTGAAAAAGCAGGGGATAGGAAGAAGGGCTTCCCCAGATTTATGGGAGAGCAAAGAACACCGCCCTTTCGGAGGGGAAAATTCAATAGAGTCCTCCGGGGGATCGGAAAAGATAGGGGGACAAAAGAAAGAAAGAGTCCGGATTCATGTTTGGGGGAGCCGCTTCATCTGCAAAAAAGTCCTCACAATGACGCCGATATCCCTGTAGGGGGGAGACTGATGCTCTTTCATCAGGCCTGGGAAGATATATCTTCCAATACTTGGTGTGATAAAGCACTCCAGGATCGGCTTTGCTGGGGTCAAAAGTCACGTGCGTTCAGCATGAAACTCAGGCGCAGAGCTGGGATTCGGGTGTAACTGACCCTGGGTCAGGTTTATTAACGGTGAAAGCAGTGCATAAGGAAATAAAACATAAAACAAATCCTTGCCTGTCCGGCACTAACTAAACAATGGACAACCTAACTACCAACTGGCGGGCTTCTCCCGTCCAGCCAAACCACAGTTGCAGTGGGCACTGCTTTCACTCACGTGTGTCTCTCACACAGACAGGCTCTCTGTGTTCCCAGGCTGAGACACTCTCACAACCACCTGGCATCCTTTTATATCCACCTCCCATTATTCATTAGCAAGCAGGTGCGATACTGACCAGATTAGGCCACATAGGAAAGGAATCTGGGCGAGATATACCGGCCCTCATCCACTATTCCCACATGATTCTCACATATCCCCCCCTCTGCTCAAACCACTCCGGTCGAGCAATGACACCCGCCAAACAGTGCACTCGGGACAGGGCACCTGCATTTCCCATCTGTACCCCTGGGCGGTGCTCCACCGTAAAAGTGTATGCCTGCAGGGCAAGGAACCACCGGGTCACCCGGCTATTCCGTTCCTTGTTCAAGTGCATCCACTTGAGAGGGGCATGGTCAGTGATCAGCCTGAACTTTCGGCCCACCAGGTAATATTTGACGACCTCTAGAGCCCACTTAATGGCGAGGCACTCTTTTTCTACGACTGCATACCTTTGCTCGTGTTTATTCAGCTTCCTGCTGAGATAGAGGACTGGGTGTTCCACTCCGTCCCTCACTTGTGAGAGTACGGCCCCAATACCGGTATCAGAGGCATCCGTTTGTACCACAAACTCGCTGCGGAAGTCCGGAGTCGCCAGTACGGGCTGAGAGCAAAGTGCCCGTTTTAAGCCATGGAAGGCTTCAGCCGCTAAACTCCATCTAATCATGACGGAGTCTTTCCCTTTTGTAAGATCCATCAGGGGGGTAGCGATGGCTGCAAAATTGGGTATGAACCGGCGATAATAGCCGGCGATCCCCAGGAAGGCTTGCACCTGCTTCTTGTTGACAGGTTGTGGCCAGTCCTGAACCGCCTGAATCTTATCAACCTGGGGTTTAACAACACCCCTCCCAATTACATACCCCAAATACCGGGCTTCTTCTAGCCCGATGTGACATTTCTTGGGGTTCGCGGTTAGACCTGCCTCCCACAGGTCGTCAATCACAGCTTGTACTTTCTGGAGATGAGTCTCCCAGTCCAAGCTGTAAATGACAATGTCGTCCAAATAGGCCGAAGCGTACTGCCTATGTGGCCTCAGGACTCGATCCATCAGTCTCTGGAAGGTCGGTGCTCCGTGCAGTCCAAACGGCATATACACATACTGAAATAGACCTTCTGGGGTAGCAAATGCTGTCTTTTCTCTGGCAGCCTCCGCCAGAGGGATCTGCCAATACCCCTTTGTTAGGTCTAGGGTCGTAATATACCGGGCTTTTCCTAACCGATCTATTAACTCGTCGACCCGGGGCATAGGGTAGGCATCAAATTTTGAGACTGCATTCAGTTTCCTGAAGTCATTGTAGAACCGGATGGTGCCGTCCGGTTTAGGAATTAGCACAATCGGGCTGGACCAAGAACTGTGCGATTCCTCAATGACACCTAACTCTAACATTGCCTTCACTTCTCGGGAAACGGCTTCACGGCGCGCTTCCGGGATTCAGTAGGGCTTTACGTGAACTGTGACACCAGGTTCCGTTACGATGTCATGTTTCATTAGCATAGTCTGCCCGGGTTTTTCTGAGAAAAACTTTTGGTTGTGAAGTAGAAACTGCCTGACCTCAGTCTTTTGCCGCTCCGAGAGAGTCTCTGCAACCCGTACCTCCTGTACGGTATGCGAGCAGACGGGACGGGCCAGCTCCGCTGACAAGGCAGACCGATCTTTCCAGGGTTTTATCAGATTTACATGATAAATCTGTTCAGGTTTCCGTTTACCTGCCTGGTATACTTTGTAGTTTACTTCACCAACACTTTCCTTAATCTCAAAGGGGCCCTGCCACTTTGCCAGGAACTTACTGTCCACCGTGGGGACCAGGATCAACACCCTATCTCCAGGTGCAAACGTACGGATCTTGGCGCCCCTATCATAGATTCTTTTTTGGGCTCCTTGAGCCTGTATCATGTGTTCTTTGACGATAGGCATAACAGCCGCAATACGGTCCTGCATTTGTGTGACGTGATCTATCACTGTTTTAAACGGAGTGACCTGACCCTCCCAGGTTTCTTTTGCGACGTCTAATAGTCCGCGAGGACGTCGGGCGTACAATAACTCGAAAGGCGAGAATCCCGTGGAAGACTGGGGTACTTCCCTGATGGCAAAAAGCAAATACGGAAATAAATAGTCCCAGTTCTTCCCATCCTTGTCTATCACCTTTCTCAGCATCTGCTTCAGAGTTTTTTTGAACCGTTCGACCAACCCGTCTGTTTGAGGGTGATACACGAATGTGCATAACGGTTCGATTTGTAACAATCGGCAGAGTTCCTTCATTACCCTGGACATAAAGGGGGTCCCCTGGTCGATCTGTTTTGGTATACCGACCCGACTAAACACATGCACCAGTTCCTTGGCAATCGTCTTGGTGGCCGTGTTACGCAAAGGGATGGCCTCTGGGTAACGAGTTGCATAATCCAAGATGACCAGGATATGTTGGTGTCCACGTGCAGACCGTGGAAGGGGCCCAACTAAATCCATCCCAATCCTCTCAAACGGGACTTCAATAATAGGTAGGGGTACCAAAGGGCTACAGAACCGGGGCTTAGGTGCAGAGGCTTGGCAGTCAGGACAAGACTCACAATATACACGAATATCGTGATGCATGCCTGGCCAAACAAAACAGTGTAATATCCTTTCGGTGGTTTTCTGGACTCCCAGGTGACCTCCCATCACATGTCCGTGGGCCAGGTCCAGCACCTGCCGCCGGTAGGGTTTTGGCACGACTAATAGTTGCACCGTATCTTCCCCCTTTTTCTCTATCTGATAGAGTAAATCATTCTCCAGAACCATGTAAGGATATATGCCAGCCTAGAGCCAGGTTCTACGGGTACCCCATTTATCACTTTTACATTTGTCCTAGCCTGAGAAAGGGTAGGATCCTTTATTTGCTCGCTTTGGAAGTCATCTTTCTGAACTTCTAAATCCGGCAAACGGTGAGGTGGATGGCTGTCGGCCTCCTCCGCTTCCCCGGTCTCCTCCGTATCACCCGCCATGACTGAAAACGGGAACTGCAGGTCATTTCCCGCAGACTCTTCCCCCGAGTCTTCCGGGGAGACCTCTTCCAGGGGTTCGGGACCCACACGTGCCCTGGGAGAAGAATCATGTACACTATTACCCGAGGGCATCAACTGATTCTCCCACAATTGCCAGAAGTGGGGAAAATCCCGGCCCAGGATAACATCATGCAATAACGCCGGGACGAGTCCCACTTTATGTTGCACAGACCCATAGGAAGTAGTAATGCATATGACCGTGGTGAGGTACGAACAGGTGTCTCCATGCACACACGTTACAGAAAATTTGTCTGATGGTCCAGTCGGGGCTGACACCAGACTGGCCTTCACCAGAGTCACCACACTTCCCGAGTCTAACAATGCCACCACATTTTTGCCATCAACAGTTAAATCACACAAGTGTTTTTCCACATCCTTTTGACCGGCATTCACACTCACTACCCGTGCAACCATAGACATGCGGTTTTTAGAGTCTGTGACGTCGCACTGCATGGGTTCAGTAGTGACCGGACAGTTCGCAGCAATATGTCCCATCTCTTGGCAGCGGAAACACCTAACGGGCCCCTTGCTTAGACCATAGTTCGTTACTCTCGGCCTCGCAGTGCGGGCAGTCCCGTTTTCCTCCCCCACTGTCTTAGGGATTTTTCCATCTCCCCTACTCCCTGGAACAGTCTTACCGGTTCCCCGTGGAGATGATGAAGAACGAGGTGGGGTAGCGTCGTCTCGGAGTCCTTCCGCCACGGAGTAACGTTCAACCAGATCCACCAGTTGATCTGCCGTCGTAGGATTTCCATGGCTTACCCACTTCCTCAGGGCTGGCGGTAGAGCTCTCAGGTACTTGTCCATGACGACTCTCTGGATTATCTCTGTGTAAAATAATGCATATCCTGTAAAATACTCAGGACTAGTTACCAGATAAAAATATAGTGGTTTATTTGGATTCTTCCATCAAAGAAAGGTTATTACAGAAAAACAGGTGAATAAAAATAAGTGAAAGAGATATTGTCCATTGTTCATAGCAATGCAGCATGTATTCTTCTTTCTCTCCGGGATCTCACATGGCAAATGGCGTCTGTCTCTCAGTTCGGCTTCTTCGTAATAAAGTAACATACCAGCTGTTGAGTTATGTCATCTTGCGTCTGTGTCTCATGATGGTGAGGGAAGAAGAAGAGCGACCTCTACAGTTAGCCATGAATTATATACGTCTCCTAAAGCACGTGGTCTCTACATATATGGAGTTTGACATTTACCTCAAGGCTAAACTTAAATATGTAGTGAGCTGACATTTCTACCATGAGCCAAGCTTAAAAATAGCCTATGTCATGTAAGCTAAAGCATTCTACAGAACTGGGTGTAATAAGAAATATTTAACGAATTATTAATATTTAACAATTCCCCCTTTTGAGGGAGACAGACATTAATTGGAAGCCTCAAATATAACAAGATCTTCTTTCTTCTTTTCTTCTTCTTTGACAAAATAATTTAATATCAATAATAATAATAATAATAATATTAGATTACCGTTATAAGTACTCAATGACATAATTGATGTGAATTCATGTAATGGTAAGCCGTGAACAATATTCATATAAAATATGTATAATTATACTTCCCTAAGTCTAAATTGAAGCATCTCAGGTCCAGTCATCATCATCTGGTGTCATCTGGTCTTCATTTTGATGTCTTCTGTCTTCTTCTTGGTTCTTTTAAAAACACAGTTTTTCTATAGCATATAGAAATTGTGTTGTGTATCAAATCAAAGTCCATAATTTCAAATGTTAATACGAAAACAAAGTCTATGCAGCTTTAATATCTGTGCAGTGTCATCTTTAAAAACCTGGGCTTATATTGGCTCGCCTTGGATATTCTGGAATTCTCCATCGGCACTGGTCTTTGAACAGGTGTGACGTCTTTGGTCAGCAAAGCAAGGGTTAAAATGACTCTTCCTTGCTAAACATAGCACCATAACCAGTCCTTGTCCTAATGCACAGGACATATGTCAGGGTTGTAGCCTCCCGACAATTACCTTATTGTTCACCAGCCTTACATCGAAGCTTTACAGGTGATTGAAAACCTCTGGAACTTGATAAGAACGTGATAACACCGTTCATCTCAGCATCATAGGATCATCGTCCTCTGGTTGTCAGGTTAGACACTTTAATTGTGACTGTCGGTGGTGGATACTGCACTTGTGACTGTCAGTGGTGGATACTGCACTTGTGACTGTCAGTGGTGGATACTGCATTTGTAATTAACACAGTCTATTACTCAGTAATCATAGCTTTGTTACCTTCTGGGACTTCTGGATCGCGGCATTCTTCTTCTTGCAACTGATAAAAATCAATGAAGTTTAGAAATGTGAAAAGTCTTTATTAACATAATTTCAGTATCTTGCTTGAAGTCTTCATTCCCTATTCTATACCAAATCTGGTAATTTCCCTATCCCATAATATCACAGCGTACCATAGCAATCAGTAATATCCATATAATTATTATCAGAATTTGTACCATATATGGATTTCAATATTTGAAATAATAAACGATAATACATTATTATCCGCATTTTTCATGTGATAGAACATTTTTTTATGTCATAGGTGTAATTACCTTTTTCAACCCATAGGTGTCACTGTGTTTTATGTAACCAGTGTTATCATCTTTATTAATAAGGAATATATTCATTATACTAATAATATGTAGGAATGTATAGCCATGAACCAAAATAAGAATATATGAGTGAGCGAATGAATGAATAAAAGAATTGTTGCATATAACTCAGAAGTGAAACATTTTCCTTAGTAATAGAACCATATAATTGCTATATTTAATGAAGCAATATTCTCAGTAGATATTACTTTACTAAATATTGGTGAAAGAATTAAAAATAATGAAAAATAAGAATAAAAATAAGAATAAGAATAAGGCCTTTATGTTGATGCAGAGTAGTTATGTCTTCAGTAACATATACCCTTAATATTTCCATGATCTGGATTATTTCATAATTGTCATAAACTTGTGTTACCAAAATATTCAAATTATGCAACTTTGCATGTAATTCCTCTTAGTGTAAAGAAATGAATCCTTATAATACTTGTTATTATACCCAATACTTATACCATTGCACCTTATTAATATTTTTTCCTATTAAAATGTGTGAAGAAGAAGTATTAATCAAATGTGATGATGTAGTCAGGATCAAAAACATATTTTCCCCCTTAATACCAAAAAATATTGTTCTATGAAATAATTCATTTATCAAAACCAAAATTAAAAATAATTAATGTATAAATTATGTAAATTTATACTTGCTTATACCATTATTTGTCTGAAGATGTGTAACCATTAAAATTAATTTGAATATCATAAAATTATCCTTTGGAAAAATTAATTTGCATAAACCATTTTGATGTGCAATTGCACTTTGCACTTATCCACAATTAACTAAATCAAGAAATAATAATTACTATAGAAATATAGAAATATATGTTGTATAGATAATATTTCATTATATATCCTAATATTCTAATAATCTAACTGATCTGCATATTTCTCCTAAAGATAAAAGCTTTGGGGTTTTTTTTTTTTTTCTCTCTTATAGAATCCTGAGGCCTCATACAAACGTATCACATCACTCGCTCAGCAGCTGCTCATACACTCAGTCACTGTCACTCAGACTGTGTCACATATTAACTTTAAACCAAATACCTCACATATGAAGGTGTGATGAATACACGTATTTTAACCCAAATTATCCTAATTATCAATGCATTGTAAACTATTTCAATTTAGTCTCTTAATATTTCTTTGAATATTCCCCAAATACACATGACATAAATATATGTATATGTATAGCTATACTTGACATTTAGGCCTGAAAAAAAATTCCATTGCTTTGCAAAAGTTGAGACCCCCTTAAAAATTCTTTCCCTAAGGAACAGGGACATAGTATACTGGTATACTTGTATTATTAGAACAAGGTTCAAATTCCCCTGCTGTGGTTGTCATTCAAACCATGCAGTAAAGCACACACCCAGAACATTTTAAAAAGCAATTAGTTATTTCCTTTTAAGGGTTAGATATATAAAATCATGCAATATTGCAACTTCCTGTGTAAATAAAGGCATAAATCCTTGGAAGAGAATTTTTCTCGATTAAGTCCTGCTTTGAAATGAAAATTCTAAGGAAACATAAAAAATAAGGTTAATATCATATTCATATTCTAAATATTATTACTGATGTAGATTTTAATTTTCATTAAAAAATACAGTTCTACTATTTCTACTTCTACAAACACTCTATATATACTGTATGACTATATATATATATCCACAAACCATAAAACTACAGGATTATACTCTATAACTCACTAATTGTATAACACTGTTACACAATATATATTACTTTTTTCCTAGCCAATTCCTACACCCATACTTATTTCTCTGCAAAAAATATCCTGAAAGGTTCTTGCCATTTTAAAGCTGATAGATTCTTGGAGCAGAGTATTCAGTTTACAGGCCATGATGTCACTCACCACCTGTTTCTGTCTGTTAAATTCGGCCATCTTTGTTACAGAAAGAAAATCAGAACTCATCATTTTTCTTAATTCCATTTGTGTCTTTTCGGTGTTCCTTTGCATCATTCCATATGGCTTATAACAAACATGTGATTTTCTTTTTCTTTCTTCGTAGATTTGATTTTGGGGAAATCTCATTTTAGAAGGCTTTGCTAATACAGGCTTCTGATAAGATTTTACTCTGCCTGTCTTTACAAAATTAGCACAATTTACTTTCCTCTCACGATTCTCGTGTTTTCTGGCAAAATCAAGGGATTGCGCACATTCAAACAAAGAATCTTTTTGTGACGCAATAACACGAGATGCAGGATTTAGAAACCAAAATTTGCTTACAAAACTCCTTATGAGGGACGGTGTTTTGACATTCTCACTCAGCATTTTGTACAAACGTTCATATATGGACATGAACGTAAAAATACATTCCTTCCGACCAATTCTTAATTTTTGAAGAATATCAATATCTGGATGATTTTCATTTGATGAACAAAAAATGAGAATTTTTAATCTGTCTTTATCAGTTAAATTCTCATGTGTCTCACCAGATAACTTTAAAGACAATCTCCTAGCAAAATTTACAGGGATCCACATTTTGAACAACTGATTCTTCTCCTCGTTAGATAAATCAAATTTATCAGCACAACATTCAAAAATCTCAGAGTTTCTACAAACATCTATTTTGTTGTCATAAGCAGGAATTATTTGGCATATCTTTATCAAATCCTTCCTCACGCTACTTCGGATTTGGGCCTGTGAGTCTTCTATTTTTAGTGGTACGTCTTTCCCTTGTACGTCCTCTACGTCAGTTCTGAAGTCTCCTCCTACTTCTCCATCTTGTTCCACGTCTGCAAGGTCACCTTCAATGGCTGCTACAGACACTTGATTACAGTCAATCTCCCTAACTTTACAGCCAATCTCGAGAACATCACAACAATCATTTTTGGATTTCTCTGACACAGATCTATGAAATATATCTACCATCTGTAGAATATTTTTTAATCTCTCTCTTTCTCTATTGAAAAACTTAGAATCTAACCTCTGATTCTCGAGTTCACACTCGGCATATAAACTTAACCATAAAACTTCTGAATTAGAATTGTCTACAGACTTAAATTTCAATTTACTCTGCTTAGCAAGACAATTAATGACATCCATTTTATCTTACCTTGAAATGTCTCAGCTCCTTTGATGGACAACGCTGGGTTCCTGTTGTCTTGGTTTCAGCACGTCTGGCACTTTGGCACTTGTAGTACTTCTCAATCTATCTGGCAATTCTTACTTCTAGGTTCTGTGTGATTCTTGTAAGTAGTGGAATTCCCGATAACTTGCACATATGATTTGACGTTAGCAAAGTCCAATCCCCCGTGTGGGCAAGTTGAGGGAAATCCGCAAAAAAGTACAAAAATTCAGATCTGGCTGGCTCTCCAATGTAAAATAATGCATATCCTGTAAAATACTCAGGACTAGTTACCAGATAAAAATATAGTGGTTTATTTGGATTCTTCCATCAAAGAAAGGTTATTACAGAAAAACAGGTGAATAAAAATAAGTGAAAGAGATATTGTCCATTGTTCATAGCAAAGCAGCATGTATTCTTCTTTCTCTCCGGGATCTCACATGGCAAATGGCGTCTGTCTCTCAGTTCGGCTTCTTCGTAATAAAGTAACATACCAGCTGTTGAGTTATGTCATCTTGCGTCTGTGTCTCATGATGGTGAGGGAAGAAGAAGAGCGACCTCTACAGTTAGCCATGAATTATATACGTCTCCTAAAGCACGTGGTCTCTACATATATGGAGTTTGACATTTACCTCAAGGCTAAACTTAAATATGTAGTGAGCTGACATTTCTACCATGAGCCAAGCTTAAAAATAGCCTATGTCATGTAAGCTAAAGCATTCTACAGAACTGGGTGTAATAAGAAATATTTAACGAATTATTAATATTTAACACTCTGGCGCTGTCAACACCTCGGGTTGTAGCCACTTCTCCGTCACGTGGATCAGGTCGAACATCTGTGACCGCGGTGGTTTATCCGGCTGATAAGTCCATTGATGCACTCTCTGTGCACGGACAGCGGTCGTCACTCCCAGCCGGGCCAAGATCTCGGCTTTGAATTTGTCAAAGTCCTGCGCAGCTTCAGGTTCCAAGTCATAATACGCCTTTAGGGCCTCACCGGAAAGAAACGGGGCAATCAGGCCGGCCCATCGTGCCTTCAGCCATTTTTCTCGCACCGCCGTCCGTTCAAACGTGGTCAGGTATGCCTCGACGTCATCTTCGGTCGTCATCTTCTGCCAGTACCGACTCACGTGAATCACTCTCGACTCTGCTTCCAGGTTAACCTCAGGTAAGCTTGCCAAGCGCTACGCCACCTGCTGGAGAAGTGAACTATCGGTAACTGTCATGTCCACCAACTCCTTCAGCTGGGCCATCATCACCCGATTAGCTTCTTGCTGGACGGCGGTGGACTGTACCAGCGCTTTCACCACGTCCTCCATGCTCATGCTTGCAATGTGATGCCCACGTTCTCCACCACAATGTGATAAAACACTCCGGGATCGGCTTTGCTGGGGTCAAAGGTCACGTGCGTTCAGCATGAAACTCAGGCGCAGAGCTGGGATTCGGGTGTAACTGACCCTGGGTCAGGTTTATTAACGGTGAAAGCAATGCAAAAGGAAATAAAACATAAAACAAATCCTTGACTGTCCGGCACTAACTAAACAATGGACAACCTAACTACCAACTGGCGGGCTTCTCCCGTCCAGCCAAACCACAGTTGCAGTGGGCACTGCTTTCACTCATGTGTGTCTCTCACACAGACAGGCTCTCTGTGTTCCCAGGCTGAGACACTCACACAACCACCTGGCATCCTTTTATATCCACCTCCCATTATTCATTAGCAAGCAGGTGCGATACTGACCAGACTAGGCCACATAGGAAAGGAATCTGGGCGAGATATACCTGCCCTCATCCACTATTCCCACATGATTCTCACATTGGATTTTAAACATCATAAAAAGAGGCCTAAAATTTCCTTTTTTTCAACGACCGAGAGCATCGTTTGTGGTGACCCCCGTCAGGAAAGGGTTAGAAGAGCAGTCAGCCCTAGAAGCAGAGCTCCTAAGTCTGCTGGACAAACATGTTCTGATCGAGGTTCCAAGCGAACAGGAAAGAAGGGGTTTCGATTCACCCCTCTTCCTAATAAAAAAAACGGATCATTCATTCAGAACGATTATAAATCTCAGAGGCCTCAACCAATGGATAGAAAACCAGACCTTCAAAATGGAGTCAGTCACTTCGACCATAAAGCTGTTACACCACAATTGCTTTATGTCCGTAGTCGACTTAAAAGATGCCTACTACCACATCCCGATCCACCCAGAGTACCAGAAATACTTAAGGGTAGCTCTCTACATTCAGGGCAACCTCAGACATTTTCAGTTCAAAGCTCTTCCATTCGGCATATCCATAGCCCCAAGGGTGTTTACGAAGGTGGTAGCAGAGATGACAGCCTTCCTCCGAATCCACAACACAATTATAATACCCTACTTAGACGATTTTCTAATTGTGGGCAACTCGGAACGTCACTGCACAGAACAAGTGGAAAGGGTAACAGATACCCTACAGAGACTGGGCTGGATGGTAAATGTCAAGAAGTCAAGGCTACAACCCCTAAAAAGACAAACGTTTTTAGGATTCATCCTGGACTCGGAACAGCAAATTTGTCTTTTACGAGGCCAAGGTGGAAAAGGTGAGGAATATGATCTTCGCAGCAATAGACCAACCTCACACGACTCTGAGTGGGGCGATGTCTTTACTAGGCACTCTGACAGCCTGTATCCCTGTATCCCTGTCAGATGGGCACAATTTCATACCCGTCAACTGCAGGCAGAGATCCTATTGGCACAGAAATTGCTAAAATGGCATTAGAAGGAAGGCTGGAACGTTCCTTAAAAGTCAAAAATTCTTTCAGATGGTGGCTAGACAAAACAAACCTAGCAGCAGGAACATTATGGCACAGTCCAGTATCTGATGTGATTCTAACGGACCCAAGCTCCTCGGGGTGGGGAGCACACCAGAGAGGACAGGCGGCCCAGGGGGCCTGGGTACACCAAGAACAAAATGCATCCTCCAACCTAAGAGAATTAAAGGCAGTAAACAAAGCCCTAAGGACATTCATCCCCAGACAAGAAGGCCGCAGTGTCCGGATCATGTCGGACAACAAAGTGACAGTGGCTTATATCAACCACCAGGGAGGGACAAGGTCACACTCCCTAATGAGCGAAACCAACAAAATCTTTCGCAGAGCAGAACGACACCTACACTCTCTAACGGCCTTACACATCAGAGGGGCAGAGAACATACAGGCCGATTTTCTAAGCCGCAGCACGTTAAGACAGGGAGAAAGGGCCCTAAATCATTTAGTGTTCCAAAAAATAGTACAACTCTGGGGAGAGCCAGTAATAGACCTCTTTGCCAACAAAAGCAACAGGCGGGTAAAGAGATTCTGTTCATTGAACCCCAAAGAAGACCCATGGGTGGTGGACGCATTACAAATTCCATGGAAATTCAAACTGAGTTACGCCTTTCCCCCGGTAGCTCTAATCCCGTCGGTAGTAAAGAAAATAAGAGAGGACCAGGCCAGAGTGATCTTGATAGCCCCGTTCTGGCCAAAAAGTCCCTGGTTTTCACTACTTCAGATGATGTCCCTCTCAGACCCATGGGTGCTGCCAGAAATTCCAGACCTGCTAGCTCAGGGTCCGGTATTCCACAAGCAAATCAAGGGGTTCCATCTGACGGCGTGGAATTTGAGAGGTCACTTTTAAAAGAGGGTTCTCCCCTGGGTTGGTGGCTACACTGATGAAAAGTAGAAAGCCAGTAACAACCAATATATACGGTAGGACATGGAATAAGTTTCTGCAGTTCCTAGGAAGACCGTTAGATCAAGGACCCCCGATCAAAGCTATTTTAGAGTTCTTGCAGGCAGGACTACAACTAGGCCTAGCGGTAAATACACTTAGTGCAAATTTCAGCACTAGGCGCTCTATATAACTGTAATATAGCAGCGAACAGATGGGTAGCTTGATTCATTAAATCCTGCCAGAGGTCCAAACCAATCCCCTTGCCAAAGATAGCTCTCTGGGATCTAAACCTGGTGTTAGAAGCTCTCACGAAGGTGCCATTTGAACCTGTGCAACAACTACCAGTGAAATATCTTACCCTAGAAACCATTATTTTAGTGGCCCTTACATCGGCACGTAGAGTGAGTGACTTGCAGGCCCTCTCAGTTAATCCACCTTTTACCCAGGTGTACCAGGACAGGGTTGTCCTAAAAACAGACCCTGCTTATTTACCGAAAGTTGTATCAGATTTTCTGTGACAATCCAAAATACCTAGGAGAGGAGAAATTCCATAATCTGGATGTCAAAAGAGCCCTCTTAGAATATATATCAGTAACTAGCCAGTGGAGGAGGTCCCAGTCCCTATTTGTGGCCTTCCAGGGTGCCAGGAAGGGCTACGGGGTTTCAAAAGGGACTATTGCCAGATGGATTAGGGAGGCCATTAGTGTAGCCTACTCAGCTAGTGGTGTTCCGATTCCTGACGTCATCAAGGCTCATTCCACTAGAGCCGTGGCGACCTCCTGGGCTGAAAAAGCAGAGGTATCAAGTGAGCAAATTTGTAAGGCCGCTACCTGGGCCTCACCCTCAACCTTCTTTAAACACTATAGATTAAATCTATCCTCCTCTGCTGACTTAACCTTTGGTAGAAGGGTGCTGCAAGCGGTGGTCCCTCCCTAAGGTGTTTCGAAGTCTCCAAAAATCTCTCATGTGGTGCTGTGAAGGGAAAACCACCATGGTTACTTACCAGTAGCCGGTTTTTCCGGAACCCATGACAGCACCCGTATATCCCCCCCCTTTTCACCATATGGGTGTGTACAATAGTCGGGTGCATTTGTGTGATGTGGTGATGGATAAACATGTAACTAACCGGGAAGTCCTCTCAATGCTCTGTAATCCAACTGAAGCGGGGGAGAGGTGCTGCCCCTTATGTTTCAGTAGGTTCCTGTCCTGGCGGGGCAGATCCCTCTCTCATGTGGTGCTGTCATGGGTTCCGGAAAAACCGGCTACCGGTAAGTAACCATGGTGGTTTTCCTCCATGACTGAGAAGTTAGTGTTTGCTTTTATATATGCAATTGAGGCTATATACTGTATATCTGAAGCCTTTGTCACTCCAGCCAATTCCTGCCCAGTGCTGCCTCCATCCGCTTGACTGAGGACTCATTTGCCTGAAATAACACAGCATAACAGCATAGACACTGTCAGGAGTAGGCACTACTTGGCAAGGAATAAAGCTGGAGTGGCAGAGGAGTCAGATTTATAGCCTAATTTGTACATCAATTCAATTCGCATATAAATTTTTTGGGGGGTGAAATCCTGTTGACTTCAAAAGCTCTTGGTGCAGTGTACTAAGAGTTCTGTTTAAATTTTTCTATTCTGCTTGTTTTTTCTAAAGAAGAAATATAAATAAGTGAATTGTATTTCTCACTTTACCTTTTTACAATCTTTGGTTATATTTTAAAATGAAGAAAGTAAATCTCTCCCAAATACCAAATGAGAAACAACTATCATTAACTAACGAAATGTTCCCTGTTTTTCTCTGGACATGAAGATTGAGATCAGTTGCATAATTCATTTCATGATTCATTTCACTATGTGTCATAAGGGCTAGCAGAAAATTATAATTTGCTAGTTTCCTGCAGCAAAAGAACCAAGGGCACTTTTACTACAGTTTTAATTACCGGAGATGTTTGTGCACTTGATGCCAAAATCATCTCTAATGACTTGACACATTACACAGATCACACATTTCTTAGTATTAATAGAGCCAATGGCTGTTTAATGCTATACATTTGCTCTGTATTCGTGTTTAGCTTTCATTCCTGCTTTTAATTAATATCTTATACTGTAATTATTTTAGGGAAAGATATTTCACAATGGTTCAATGCACTCTTTTTTAGCAAGAAAAAAAAATATCTCGCCAGTTCCACTTATTTGAGGCAGGTACCCTGGAAATTAATATGAGACTCTTTTAACTTGACTTGCAGTTTGCAAGCCAGACAACCATCTGCAGACAGCTATTAAGGCACTTGCCGTTTTGATGCAAGTGCCACCATGCTCCAATCCCGGCACACTCCTAGCTTCACCTCCATAAAGAGCATCTCATTTTGCCAACCAAACCCTACACAATTTTCTGTAAACTTTAATACAATAAATACAAAGTCAAATGGTATTGTGGTGGTAAAAATCAATGCTGTATAAAATATGCTGGTCTATTAACTGTTTATTAACTGCACCTTAAAGGGAATCTGTCACCTCATTTTTGCCCTATGAGATGCGGCCACCGCCATCAGGGGCTTATCTACAGCATTCTATAATGCTGTAGATAAGCCCCCGATGTAACCTGAAAGATAAGAAAAACGTGTTATATTATACTCACCAAGGGGTCCGGTCCGGTCCAATGGGTGTCGCGGTCTGGTCCGGCGCCTCCCATCTTCTAGCGATGCTGTCCTCCTCCTTACTTCTGCCGCGGCTCTTGTGTAGGCGTATTTTATCTGCCCTGTTGAGGGCAGAGTAAAGTACTGCAGTGCACAGGCGCCGGACCTCTCTGACCTTTCTCGGCGCCTGCTCACTGCAGTACTCTGCGCTGCCCTCAACAGGGCAGATATAGAACGCCTGCGCCGGAGCCGTGGCAGAAGTAGGTAGGAGGATGTCATCGCTAGAAGATGGGAGGCGCTGGACCGGACCGCGACACCCATCGGCCCGGACTGGACCCCCGGTGAGTATAATATAACTCGTTTTTCTTATCTTTCAGATTACATTAGGGGCTTATCTACAGCATTACAGAATTCTGTAGATAAGCCCCTGATGACGGTGGCCGCATCTCATATCGGAAAAATGAGGTGACAGATTCCCTTTAAATCCAGGTGAGTTGACATAACTCGCCTTCAAAGGTAGTAAATGATGAAAGGAAAAAGACTGCAAAGATTGAAAAGTCTACATGGACATAGATCATCAATTGACCCTAAACATCGAATAGATTGTTTCTGCTAATGTAGCTGCAATACAGATTTTAATTGCTAAGAATTGGAAAGATAATGTAATTAATTCAATGAGTTTGTAAATAAAGTAAATATATTCTGTTTGTATGAATTGTGGACTGAGGGCAGGTCTAAATTCTCTATGGTGGCCAACTACCTACTAAATGGCCTAAAGAAATGTTTTCAAAGCATAATCTATTAAGATTTAGGCTGGCTGAATAAGATGAGATAGGGTTTACAGGGTGTGTATAAGTATATTATTTGTTTGTATTTTTTTAGTTGTTAAATGTTTGTTTGATCGTAAGATTGATTATGTTATCAATGCTGGAAGGGTCAATGCAATACAGATCTTCCAAATGTTTAGCAATTAAGACCGTTGTACACAGGCTCCTTGACACTGCAATTTGAAAGAAGAGCACATTACTTCTACTTGTGCAGAACCAATTTTACCCTTGAGTTTCAAGATGTAGATAGACCAAATCATCTTTTAGAAATTCAATATCCATTATCAACTTTACCTAGTTCATTTATATTTTACATCAATGCTATGTGACCATCCTTATTTTAAAATGATTTTTTAGTTAATAAACACTAGTGATGAGCGAGCATACTCGGTAATGCTTTGTACTCGCCCAAACATCACTGTACTCGCGGTACTCGTAGAGCGCCGAGCATTTCTGGGTTTGCTTGGTAGGAATTCGGTCCCCAGACCTTCATGTTTGGTGCTCTTTAGAGCACCAATCAACATGCAGGGATTGTCTGCCACGCATTGAAATGCAGCAGCCATCTTGGTTGTGGTATTACAATGATTGGCTGGCCGCACTGAGACATCCGGTCTATATGAGTCCTGCCGCCGCCCTGCTCGTCACAGTCACTTCCGGAATCAGACAGTGTAGGGAGAGTTGCTGCCGAGATAGTGTCAGATTTGGGGGTTTATAAGTTAGTGAGGGTATACCATAATAGAATACACAAATCCAGCTTTGACGGTCCTTCTAAGGACTAATTACGGGGTGTATAGATTGCAGTGCAAGGTAGGCAGGGAGTGTCTGTGGGTATATGGATGTCAGTAGCAGGCAGGCATTGTATGTGGCATACTTCATTGCATACATCAGGAGGGTCCATTCCATTACAGACTGCTGCTGCTGCCTATTACATATATTGACCATATATACCTAGACCCAGGTATCAGTGGGCAGGAATATTTTTTTTTGCATCTTAATCCTGATTATTTTATTCCGAAGAAATCCAGAGCCCTCTTTTTTTCTCCATTTGCTTGTTGGCACTGCAGTATACAACAGCCAAATCCTTTTCAGAGTACAGCGTGAAAATCCAGCTATTTTAAATGGGTTTTCCCGTCCCAGCCATCATATGTGAGTGCGCAGAAAATTCTGCCATTTTTATGGTACTGTAAAAAAATTTTTGGAGTGTCTTATATAATTTCTTGACACTAATTTTCTGCCCAAAAAATATTTAGCTACAGGGCAGATATTTTACACTGGGTTTTGTCCGCCACACGGATCGCATCTCATTGCACTCAAAATTGTGCTATTTCAGGCCTCCATAGATTTTTTTTTTGTTGTGTCTTAGCCTACATATTGACACAATTTAGCTGAGCAAAAAAAAAATACAGGCCACATATTGAACAGTGTGGTATCTCCGTCAGACTCTTCATCTGTCTGTGGTCTACAAATTGTGGCATTTGAAGCCTCCATTCAACTGTTTTTGCTGTCTGTGACCTTAGTTCTATACACTATTTTGCGGTTAAAACAAAAAATAGAGGCCACATATTGAACAGCCATGAGTCTAGACCGCATAATCCTCACCCTAATCTTCCTTCCTCCCGCCATGCCGAGTGCCCGGAGACAATTGATCCCACACTTGGACACTTCGAAGAGCTGTTCACTTTTCCATTTATAGATTCGGGACTCTCGCCCTATCCACTTGAAGCAGGGCAAGATGAGATCACATGTAGCGATGCCCAAATATTTGAGCAGCCACATTCACACGAAGATGACGGTGGGAACATGTCACAAGAGGTGGACGATGATGAGACACAATTGCCAGAAAGTCAGGAGGAGGACCAGGGTGCGGAAGTGGAAGATGAGGTGGTGGATGATATAGTAACTGACCCAACCTGGCAGGAGAACATGCAGAGCGAGGACAGCAGCACACAGGGGGAGGGAGGCGTAGCAACCCAACAGGCAGGAAGAAGCAGTGTGGTGGCCGCAGACAGAAGGCAGGCAACCGTTTCTCATAACACCAACATGATGGACGTTGGCAGTACAACTGATAGGTATTTCCGAATCTGGTTGTTTTTTAAAGACTCTGCCAATAATCCCAAACAGGCCATTTGCATCACTTGCAATGCCCGCATCAGCAGGGGTAGCAAAACTAACAGCCTGACCACCAGCATGATCACGCACATGGCAGCAAAGCACCCGACTTTGTGGGTTGAACCCCAGGGTCCAGGAACACTGTCTGCGGGTGACACCACTGCTTCTGCCGCTGTTATGCGTGGAAGCCAATCCCCTGTCCATGGTGACTGTGAAGATGCCTCCTGTCCTGCACCTGTTGTTGCACACACTCAACTACCACAATCATCAAGCATGTCCTTGTCCCAGTGCAGCCTTCAGTTCTCCATACCCCAGTCATTGGAACGCAAGCGAAAATACACCGCCAACACCCCACAGGCCACAGTATTAAATTCACACATTTCTCGTCTGCTTGCGCTAGAAATGTTTCCTTTTAGGCTTTCCGCAACCTGATGGTGGCGGCCATCCCAAGGTACTCGGTCCCCATCCGCAACTATTTCTCCCGATGTGCCGTTCCGGCATTACACAAGCACGTGTCCCACAACATTACCCATGCCCTCAACAATGCTGTAACTGGGAAAGTCCACCTAACCACGGACACGTGGATAAGTACTTGTGGCAGGGACAGTATATCTCGCTGACAGCACACTGGGTTAACATAGTAGAAGCCAAGACCCAGTCATACCTTGAGATGGAACATGTCCTTCTGACGCTGAGGATTGCAGGCCCTACGTCAATCAGGGTTGCCCCGACAGTCTACAGCTCCTGCATCTCCTCCTCATCCTCTTCAGCCTCCATCTTCAAAATGACCCCATCAGTCACAAGCTGGAAGCACTGCAGCACTGCCACAGCCAAGGGGCAACAGGCTGTGCTGAAGCTAATATGCTTGGGTGACAAACCGCACAATGCTGAAAAGTTGTGAACAACTCTGAAAGAGCAGGCAGATCTGTGGCTGACACCGTTGAACCTACAGACAGGCATGGTCATGTGTGACAATGCCTGGAACCTGGTGTCGGCTCTGAGGCGAGGTGAGCTCACACATGTACCATGCCTGGCCCATGTGCTTAACATGATTGATTAGCGGTTTCATAAACCCTACCCGGAGCTGCCGGATCTGCGTGTCAAAGTACACTGTCTGTGTGCCCATTTTAGAAAGTCAGCTACAGCTTCAGCTGCCCTTGCTGTGCTTCAGCAGTGTTTGCAGCTTCCGGCTCACCGACTGGTGTGTGATGTTCCCAAGCTTTGGAACTCTACACTGCATATGCTGGAAAGGATTTGTGAGCAGAAGAGGGCAGTTGTTGACTACCAGCATCAACAAGGCCGTCGGTATTCCTTTCTGACTCCACACAAAAGACCTCAGGCGTGGACATGGATGTCAGAAATATGTACCATCCTACAAAACTTTGAGGAATCCACCAAGATGGTGAGCCGCAATGATGCCATAATTAGTGTCAGCATGCCGCTTCTCTGCATTCTGAAAAGCTGTCTGGTCACAATGAAAAACAATGCATTGCAGGCTGAGCACGATGAGATGGAGCAAGGAACCATACAGGGTGATTACATACAGCCCAGCCTCATGTCATCCCATCGTGAATTGGTTGACAATGAGGAAGAGGAGGAGGAGTGAGAACAGGAGCTACTACAAGCACAACTGTCATACCGTCTGTTCAGCGTGGATGGCCTGAGGACAGGGAGGAGGAGGACCGCATGGTCAGTCATCCTGTTGGTGAGGACACGGAAGTCTTGCCTGTTAGCAGTCTGGCATGAATGGCAGACTTTATGTTGCATTGCCTTTCCCGTGTCCCTCGCGTTATCAACATTTTCGGTGACACTCATTACTGGTTTGTGACACTTCTAGACCCATGCTACAAGGAGAACTTTCAATCTCTTCTTCCAGAGGCAGATAGGTGTACTAAAATGTTGCACTACCAGAGGGCCATTGTTGCAAAATTAATAAAACAAATCCCATCTGAAAACGCTGGTGGCAGAGGTCACAGTTTGTTGGACAACCAAGGAGTAGAGGTGAGAGAGATACAACTCCAATCCAGCAGAGGCAGGGGAACACAGGCAAAGTTCTGGGAGAGTTTTCTCAGATCCTCCCATCGCACTGGCCCAGAGGCTCGGGGTACTCTCACGAGTGTAAAGTTTGGGAAGATGATGAGGGAGTACCTTTGCTGACCATGCCAACGTCCTCTGTGATTCCTCTGTGCCTTTTAATTATTGTGTATACAAGCTGGACACATAGCATGAACTGGCTCTCTATGCCTTGGAGGTCCTGGCCAGCCTGCCGTTAGCGTTTTGTCAAAGCTGGTTCTTAGTGCCATTGGTGGAATTATAACTGATGAGCGCATCCGCCTGTCAACTGAAAATGAACAAGGGCTGGATTGGGCCAGACTTCTCTACACCACCGAATGATAACAGTAAAACATAATCTCCTATACTGTGTCTTTTTTTGGGAGGTGTATTCCCATGCATCTCTTCACATTCACACATGGGTATATGCTTCCTGATTTTGGCTATTTAGTGTTATCCTTCTCCTCATCCTCATCACCCACCACCACAAGATCACCATGGTGACTGTGGTCCGTGATGCAACAGTCAACTTATTGTGTAAAAGGGTTGTTTTCATACCCTTTAAAAAAAATGTTAACACTGTATGTTGATATGTACCCCCCAGGAGGAAAAATATTACAAGTATAGGAGACTTGCTCCTTTAAACTGGGAAAAATATTTTCGGAGGCCATCCTCCACGTCTGACACCACCACTAGATCACCAAGGTGAATGTGTTCTGTGATGCAACAGCCAAGTAATTTTTTTCAGAGGTGTTTATGATGCACGTTCCAAAAATGTTTACACAGTATGTTCAGGTGTACCCTCCCCAGGGGAAAAGGTTTTTAAGCCCATACACTTAGTGTATGGACATTACAGGTATAGGGGACCCGCTCCTTTGTACTGGGAAGACATTTTTCGGAGGCCATCCTCCACGTCTCTTCAGACACCACCACTTGGAACACGGGGGTGAACGTGTTCTTTGATGCAACAGCCACTATACTTTTTGCAAGAGTGTTTATGATGGCAGTAAAAAAAATATCTACACAGTAGGTTTATGTGTACCCCCCCAGGGGAAAATGTTTTTCAACCCATACACTTAGTGCATGGGCATTACGAGTATAGGAGACCCGCTCCTTTAAACTGGGGAAATATTTTTCGGAGACCATCTTCCAAATATCTTCCTTGGAGGATCGGAGTGCATTCACATTTTGGGCAGACCTTGTATTCACTTCATGGGCAAATTTTAGGTGACTTAAAAAAAAAAATCAGAATAATGGGAACTTTAGTTTCATGTGGAAATCCAGTACATGGGTTCAAATGCTTATTGGGGTGGGTGTAACATTGGTGCAGGGCAGTCCTTGCATTCAATGCATAAGCAAACAGTATGTGAGTACCAAATGAATAATATGAACTTGGTTTTCCTGTGACCATCGAGTACGTGGGTTCAAAGGTTTATTGGGGTGCGTGTAACTTTGGTGCAGGGCAGGCCTTGCATTCAGTGCATAAGCAAACAGTATGGGAGTACCAAATGAATACTTGGAACTTTGGTTGCATGATGTCATCCATTACGCCTGTTCAATGGGTTGTCGGGTGCGTCCAAATTTTGAGCAGCCCTGCCACTCACTGCATACAGAATAATGGTATAAGCGAACCAATGTTTAATAATGGGAACAACAATGCATAGCCGGCTTATGGCTCTCTAAGAAAAATGAAGGCCGACTGCTGGCCCTATAAAAATAGACTTATATAAATATAAAAATTTCCCAGTTGAATGCATTTGTCTTGGTTGAAAGCAATGGTAAAGTTGAAAAACGCATCAAAAACTCTATGTGTGAACATAGCCCATGTGGTGGAGGAACATTTTTGTTTTGAGTTATTTATTTTGTCTTACAAACAAATCATTACCCTGGAAAGGATGTTCCTTAACATATTTTCCAGGAAAATCCATTTTGGTTTCGACTTTGTATGTTTAAGTGTGCACCTGTAAAAGTGGCCTAACACTGACAACATTGGTCACAGCTGTGACTTGGTAGTCAGAAAGGCTTCCAGAGTATTCCCCATGATGTTCCCATGTCATTTGAGCACTGTTCCCATTTATTTCAGATGTTTTTAGACCCTAAAAGTACCCCTGGAGGGGATCGCGGCAAAAATGTTCGGTTTTCCCATAGACTTACATTGGGCTCATTGCTCAGGTCGAGCACCTGAGCATTCCAATTTGCTCGACATGAGCACCCGAGCATTTTAGTGCTCGCCCATCACTAATAAACACTTCTAAAGTTTTTTAGTAAAGCGCACATGCGAGAAACATGGCCGAGTCTTGCATGTTAGCACCCGGCACTGCCCCCGGCATTCGGATTGAAGCGTGCAGCCGCATAGCAATACATGGAGCCGCATGCTCCACTCCTGAGTGCCAGGTATTAACATGCGAGACTCGGCCGTGTGCATTCAAAATAAAATTTAGTAAGCTACTGATTTTGTATTATGTACAAACTGACTTTATTGTTTCACAATGATTTATTCTGATGTTATAAGGCATTGCTCTTTATATATATTTTCCAGAAAAAAATTGCAGAAAAATTTATTAACTACAAATCCTTGGATTAATGTATGAATGAGTGATTAGATGGAATACAACACCATCCTTCATCAGGATTTATTAATCTGCATAATGAAGAGTCTATGAGGCTTCGTTGTAGATGAGGGATTCAGGGGTTACTCTTTACAATATTCCAGGGGTGGGGAACCTCTGGCACACATGCGGCCCGCGGTGACTTTTCATGTGGCCCGCTGGCAGGTCCCCGGAGTTCCCAATGCTTGGGCGGCAACCATATCCTGCTGGCCCTTTAACCCCCAAGTGCACAGCACGCAGTGTTCATTACAGAACACTGCCTGCCCTGCACATGAATGATAACGTCATCTGGGAGGGCGGGGTTAGCGTCGGGGTGGGCAGGGTTAGTAACCAATGATGTCGCGTCCTCCTGCCCCAGAAGAGAAGCTGCTGCTGCATCCCTATGATCTCTGTGCCCCAGCTATGTTTCCCCATGTGATCTGTGCCCCGAAGCTATATGCCCCCTGTGATCCGTGCCCTCCAGCTATGTGCCCCTGTGATCTGTGCTGCCACAGCTATATGCCCCCCTGTGATCTCTGTGCCCTTCAGCTATGTGCCCTCTGTGATCTGCACTGCCCCAGCTATATGCCCCCTGTGATCTCTGTGCCCTCCAGCTATGTGCCCCTGTGATCTGTTTGCCCCCCAGCTGTTTCCCCATATGATATCTATGCCCCTGTGATATGTGCCCTCCAGCTATATGCCCCCTCGTGATCTGTGCCCATTGTGATTTCTGTACCCCCAGCCATGTGCCTCCCTGTGATTTTTTTTCCCGTGATCTGTGCCCCCTAGCTATATGCCCCCCTGTGATCTCTGTGCCCTCCAGCTATGTGCACCCCTCTGATATATGTGGCTCCTGGCTTTGTGCCCCCTGTGATCTATGTGCCCCTCTGTTATCCTTGTGCCTTCCTGCTGTGTACCCCCTGTGAGATTTGTGCTTCCATGTGATCTCTGTACCTCCTGTGATATCTGTCCTCAACAGCTATGTGCCCCTCCATGATCTATGTGCCTCCCAGCTATGTGCACCCCTGTGATCTTCATGTCACCCCTCTGTGATCTCTGTACCCCGGTGATCTATCAGGCCCCACCCTGGTGATCTATGTGCCTCTTTGGCGATCCTTTTCCCCCCAGTGCTGTATATCCTCCCTCCCCCAGTGCTGTATATCCCACCCCACAGCTGTATATGCCCCCAAGTGATGTGTACATTCCCCAGTGCTGTATATCTCCCCGAGTTCTGTATATCCCCCCACCAGTGATATATATAACCCCCAGTGCATTATATAGCCCCCAGTGATATGTGACCCCATCAGTGATGTATATTCCCCCTGGGACATATATACCCCCAGTGCTCTCTGTGCTTCCTAGTGATGTATATAGCCCCTCAGTGATATCTATTTCCCCCAGCTTCCCTGGTGATGAATATGTCCCAGCATCTCCTGTGATGTCTATACCCCCCAGCCCATCTTGTAATTTATATGACCCCAGAGTCTCCTGTGATGCATATATAGCAGTTTCAATGTTTCCTATGTTATGTATGTACAGCAGTCCCAGGGTCTCCTATGTGATGCATGTACAGCAATCCCAGTGTCTCCTATGTGATGTATATACAGCAGTCCCAGCATCTCCTGTGTGATTTATATACAGCAATTCCAGCGTCTCCTGTGTGATGTATATACAGAAGTCCCTGTGTCTCCTGTGTGATGCATATGCAGCAGTCCCAGTGTCTCCTGTGTGATGCATATACAGCAGTCCCAGCACCTCCTGTGTGATGCATATACAGCAGCCCCAGACTCTCCTGTGTGATGTATATACAACAGTCCCTGCGGCTCCTGTGTGATGTATATACAGCAGTCCCTGTGTCTCCTATGTGATGTATATACAGCTGTCTCAGAGTCTTCTATGGGATATAGATACAGGAGTCTCAGCGTCTCATATGTGATGTATATATAGCAGTCCCAGAATCTCCTATGTGGTGTATATACAGCTGTCTCAGCGTCTCCTACGCGATGTATATACATTAGTCCCAGCATTTCCTATGTGATGTATATGATTTAGAAATCTTATTATGACAAAAAGTTGACTGATTTCTTGGCTGTCGCAAAACTGGAAAAAGCAGCTGTGAGAAGCAACATGATCAGTATCACCTAACATCACAGCCGCACCAAAGAGAAGCAGCTCCAGCCGTCACTTTAAGGGTGAGTTACTGTAATTAATTGCTTGACTAAATATACCAGGGTCTTTTTCAAGGTGATCATTTTTGTGTGGCCCCCGAATGATGTTAGAAATTTCCAAATGGCCCCCTGCTGGAAAAAGATTCCCCACCCCTAGGGTAGGCCCTCAATGTGCTTTATGGAAAACCTTTCTAAATGAAGATAAACATGGTATTGCATTACTTTTGTGACCGATAACTGCCTAGAGAAATTGTGCAGATCCCACCGCTGCCACCAATGTTTTTTAAGGAACAGCTGAGAAATCCCTCAGATATCTCCCCACCATTACCAGATGACCACAAACCTGCAATCCGCTGCCTCCAATCATTAAAACAATTACGCAATTGGCTGACTATCGATGGACGAGGCCGAGATTGCTTTCACTAGTAGGCCCGATATTATGGAACTCACAGTAAACATATAGTGTATACACATCCAATTCCAATGCATGTAATATATATATCGTCGTACATGCTTCAGTACGGTCACCGCCAAGCTTCCCAATAACCCACAAAAATACTATCTGCTACCAATTGTTTATGCAGGCCAATTGAACACCCTACAGATAGCATATAGCTTCAGGGCTGCAGTTTATGGGGCAAGAGGAACAAAGCTATTAAATTTTATATATTTAATCCAAAAAAGTAGGCAGTGTTTATGAAAATATACAAAAGATGTTACAAAATGGATAAAACAATACTTTATAAACAATTACATAACATAAAAAGGATAAACTGATGAAATTTGCAAAACCTGATGTAGCAGTGTTGGCATTGGCTTTAATGAAGGGGAGCTCTTCATTTTTGAGGGGCAACGGACAGAACTACAGTAATCTGTATCTCCCAGAACCGTCCAAAGTTATAATTTGGAATTTGCTTTTATTAACCTAAGTTACACCCACATTCTTCCCCTCTGGTGACTCATAACAGGACTGGACAGGGATGTGGCTCAATCTTTTAACAAATTTTGGGATTCTCAAATTCTACAATATTTTTGCCTTTGGAGCTCCCAGGCGGGAGATATTATGGTTATGTTTCCTACCACGAACTTACCTTTGTATAGATAGGAAACATGGCATGGATCGCATCATACATCGCTTCGATATTTAATTTGGAGGTGTTCTGGTTATCACCCAATGACGTAAGATATTGTGTTATGTTTGCCACTTTGTCATGATATTACTTTCATATCTATCATAGCTGTGCAAATCAAAAAAACCTCAATATTACAATAATAATTTGAATGGAATAAAGACACGCACATTAGTCTGCTGTTCTGAGACAGATACAGGCAAGGGCCATAAGGCTGAGTGCTGACGGACTTCTTAGCCCTGCGGATTTTTCCGCGCAGAATGGAAGAAATCCGCACGTCAAATGACCTGCATTTTTCCTGCGGATTTCTTCCATTTTTCCTGCGGTTTTCTTGCGGTTTTTGTGCGGTTTTCCACTGCGGATTCCCCCCTGCGGATTTGGAGACAGGGGAGGTGGAAAACCGCACAAAAGAAGTGACATGCTGTGGATTTTGTACCGTGGAAAAATCTGCAGCGTCTGCACAGCGTTTTTTTTTTTTCATTGATTTTAAGGCTGCTGTACATCACAATGCGGATATGCAACGTTTCTGCGCGGAAAAATCCGTTGCGGATCTGCTATATATCCGCATCGTGTGCACACAGCCTAAATCTGTAACCATCTGCATTCCTAGGCAAGCTGGGAATGGGGCTCGCATCTGCTATCCATTAATTACGTGTTTGCAGAAGAGGGGCTAGGGGCCTTAACCCTAGCTGAGAATCATGTAAAGTATAATAGATTGATAGGCCTTACTTTAGTATTCACTATAATAACTATCAGTGGCTTATAGATTTGCAATTATATATAACAGCTTCCTTTTAGATAAATAATGATAATGCTTATTTGATTTTTACACCAAGGAAAATATGTGTTATTCATTTCATTATTACCTTCCTTTTTCTTCCAGAGTACTGATAATGATAAATGTGAACTTATTATCAAAAGTGTGCAACTTAGACATGCTGGGAGATATACTTGTACTGCACAGAGCATCGTGGACAATTCCTCGGCCTCAGCTGATCTGGTTGTTAGAGGTAAGAGCTTAGAAATGAGTGGAGATGGTTGAAATTCATATTTATTGACTTTGCCTTTTTCCCTAGATGTTTGATGTGCTGCGAATAAATTTGCCCCCCTGTTTGCCTGTTTTCCTCCATGTGATATGATAGCTTTAGGGAATTATGGGGAAGCTAGCGTAGCCTCACCTGTCACTGTTAGCCCACTCTAGCAGTGTGTGAAATGGAACTTTTGGACAGTCCTCACAAATTGAATTGCAGAGTTTTTTAATTGTTGAGGATTTGTGAATTTCAGAAAATTTAACTGGAAGTTGATTCTCTGCATCTTGATCTGCTCATCTCTACTTCTATTATCGTTTGGTATTTTCTTTGTATTTTATTTATTTGGATGATTATTAACATGCCCGGATTGTGTATAAAGGATTTGGTAACACCTGTTCTGGTTAAAGCTGTTCTCTGTTCAAAATTGATAAGTCTGTGGCCACTCTGTGTCTGCAGATTTATGAATCCCCCTAGCACACACACTGCGCACTGCAGGGATTCACCAGTCTCTGAGCCGAGACTGGTGGGTATGAACATGTGGGCCCGTCCAATGGGTGCATCCTCGATCCATGCACTTTTCTTAAGCGAGGGTGCACCCTCTAGTTGACCGTGACCACTGGACAGCCATGTCACTAGTCGGGGCACGGCGTCGCTCATTACAAAAATATGGAGTGAGGCCACGCCCATTGGACCAGCTCTGGACGGGAGTATGTATAACGCATACATACCCTCCGCTCCCCTCTCAGAAACCGGCAAATCCCTACAGTGAACTGTGCATCTGGGGGGAAAATGGCAAATTCCTACAGCGCACAGTGCATCTGGGGCGAGACTGGCGAATCCCTACAGTACACAGTACATCTGGGGGTAAACCGGCAAATCACTAGAGCGCACAGTGCATCTGGAGGGAAACAGGCGAATCCCTACAACACGCAGTTCATCTGGGGGGAAACCGCCAAATCCCTACAGCACACAGTGCATCTGGGGGGAAAATGGTGAATCCCTACAGTGCACAGTGCATCTGAGGGGAAACCGGCAAATCCCTACAGTGTACAGTGCATCTAGGGGGAAACCGGGAAATCTCTAGAGCGCACAGTGCATCTGGGGGGAAACAGGCGAATCCCTACAATACACAGTTCATCTGGGGGGAACCGGCAAATCCCTACAGCGCACAGTGCATCTGGGGAGAAAATGGCGAATCGCTACAGTGCACAGTGCATCTGGGGGAAAACCGGCAAATTCCTAGAGCGCACAGTGCATCCAGCGGGAAACAGGCGAATCCCTACAGCACACAGTTCATCTGGGGGGAAACCAGTGAATCCTTACAGCGCACAGTCCATCCGGGGGATTCATAAGTCTTCACACACAGTGACCGCAGATTTATCAATTTGGACTGTACAACCCCTTTAAAGGTGCATAGGTGACAATGGTTCGTCTTTGGAAAACCTCTATAAACATCTTCCATACAGCTATACTTAGATAATGCTAGCAAATATTTGGATAATATATTAACTATAAATGTTACAAAGCACTTTCATTTTGTATTAAGCAAAGAAAAATGTTATGTATTTAAAAAAAAAAAATCCAAGGATTTTTTTTATATTGTTTGGCTGCTATAAGCTTAATTACAGTCAATATTAAATAACAGTAATTTTTATTTTTAGGCATTTTTCCACTTTACCACACATAGCAAAGCATCCTTGTACTCATTAGCAACCCATGTATGCTGCATGTTACAAAGATAATTCATTGAATAACTGAATTAACTAGATGTGTATTTCCTGAAGGAAGTACAGATAGTGCTTTGAAATGGTGCCCAAGCTGCCCCTTTAAGAGACTTGCTTGCTGCTTCGGCAAGGCTTTCACACTTGGGCACCCTACTCAGCCTCTGATTTGGAGGCCGAAATTGCTCAGCCTCTGATTTGGGGCCGGGGTCGCTCAGCCTCCTATTTGGAGGCCAGGGTCACTCAGCCTCCTATTTAGAGGCTGGGGTCACTCAGCCTCCTATTTGGAGGCCAGGGTCGCTCAGCCTCTGTTTTTGAGGCCGGGGTGGCTCAGCCTCCGATTTGGAGGCCGAGTGGCTCAGCCTCCGATTTGGAGGCCGGGGTCGATCAGCCTCCGATTTGGAGGCCGGGGTCGATCAGCCTCCGATTTGGAGGCCGGGGTCGATCAGCCTCCGATTTGGAGGCCGGGGTCGATCAGCCTCCGATTTGGAGGCCGGGGTCGATCAGCCTCCGATTTGGAGGCCGGGGTCGATCAGCCTCCGATTTGGAGGCCGGGGTCGATCAGCCTCCGATTTGGAGGCCGGGGTCGATCAGCCTCCGATTTGGAGGCCGGGGTCGATCAGCCTCCGATTTGAAGGCCGGGGTGGCTCAGCCTCCGATTTGGAGGCCGGGGTCGATCAGCCTCTTATTTGGAGGCCGGGGTCGATCAGCCTCCTATTTGGAGGCCGGGGTCGATCAGCCTCCGATTTGAAGGCCGGGGTGGCTCAGCCTCCGATTTGGAGGCCGGGGTCGATCAGCCTCCTATTTGGAGGCCGGGGTCGATCAGCCTCCTATTTGGAGGCCGGGGTCGATCAGCCTCCGATTTGAAGGCCGGGGTGGCTCAGCCTCCGATTTGGAGGCCGGGGTCAATCAGCTTCCGATTTGGAGCCTGGGGTCACTCAACTTTCGATTTGGCGCACTGGCCCATTAAGATTCATTTTGGTGTGCCGGCCCTTTAATAATCACTTTGGCACGTGGGCCCTTTAAGAGCCAATTTGGTGCACTGGGCTTCTAAATCCACTTTGGCGCACATTCTCTCTAAGGGGCATGCGTCATGTGATGAAGCTAGATTTGCATTTGTGCTTTGGGTTTCACTTTAAGAGCTGATATTATCTGGCATAAACTGTGTCCTGGTGGGGTCATGTAAAGTTCGTAGGCGTTGGCATAGTAACTGGGTCTGCCTGCGCATATCAATGAGCTTAACTGCCTCCACTGGTCCTCAAATTTGAATCGCCTCACGACTGCCCCATGTATTCCTATGGCAAAATTTTCGCATTCCAATGACGGGAAAAAAATTTTTCAAATGCAAATTGCACAAAAACTACAAATCCAATCGACACGAAAAATACTTAGCACACCACTCGTGGACGCTGGCTTCGAAACGACACCTCAACGGAGTCTGTGCGTGTAGCGGTTCGGGCCGCATTAATTTGGGAAATCAACTGAATAATAATAACTAGATGTGTATTTCCTGAAGGAAGTACAGATAGTGCTTTGAAATGGTGCCCAAGCTGCCCCTTTAAGAAACTTGTTTGCTGCTTCGGCAAGGCTTTCACACTTGGGCACCCCACTCAGCCTCTGATTTGGAGGCTGAAATTGCTCAGCCTCTGATTTGGGGACCAGGGACATTCAACCTCCTATTTGGAGGCCAGGGTCACTCAGCCTCTGTTTTTGAGGCCGGGGTGGCTCAGCCTCCGATTTGGGGGCTGCGGTGGTTCAGCCTCCGATTTGGGGGCTGCGGTGGTTCAGCCTCCGATTTGGGGGCTGCGGTGGTTCAGCCTCCGATTTGGAGGCCGGGGTCGATCAGCCTCCGATTTGGAGGCCGGGGTCGATCAGCCTCCTATTTGGAGACCGGGATCGATCAGCCTCCGATTTGGAGGCCGGGGTGGCTCAGCCTCCGATTTGGAGGCCGGGGTGGCTCAGCCTCCGATTTGGAGGCCGGGGTGGCTCAGCCTCCGATTTGGAGGCCGGGCTGGCTCAGCCTCCGATTTGGAGGCCGGGCTGGCTCAGCCTCCGATTTGGAGGCCGGGGTGGCTCAGCCTCCGATTTGGAGGCCGGGGTGGCTCAGCCTCCGATTTGGCGCGCCGGCCCTTTAAGAGCCAGTTTGGCGCACTGGGCTTCTAAATCCACTTTGGCGCACATTCTCTCTCAGGGGCATGCATCATGTGATGAAGCTAGATTTGCATTTGTGCTTTGGGTTTCGCTTTAAGAGCTGATATTATCTGGCAGAAACTGTGTCCTGGTGGGGTCATGTACAGTTCGTAGGCGTTGGCATAGTAACTGGGTCTGCCTGCGCATATCAATGAGCTTAACTGCCGCAACTGGTCCTCAAATTTGAATCGCCTCACAACTGCCCCATGTATTCCTATGGCAAAATTTTCCCATTGAAATGCATTGAGACAATGCATTCTAATGACGGGAAAAAAAATTTCAAACGCAAATTGCGCAAAAACTACAAATCCGATCGACACGAAAAATACTTAGCACACCACTCGTGGACGCTGGCTTCGAAACGATGCCTCAACGGAGTCTGTGCGTGTAGCGGTTCGGGCCGCATTAATTGCGGAAATCAACTGAATAATAATAACTAGATGTGTATTTCCTGAAGGAAGTACAGATAGTGCTTTGAAATGGTGCCCAGGCTGCCCCTTTAAGAGAGACTTGCCTGCTGCCCCTACAAGACTTTCAACTCAGGATCCGTTTTAACTGTGGGTGCCTCTCAGGGGCCACTTTGGCCTCAGGGTCTGATTTGGTGGGTGGTGCCCCTCAGGATCCAATTCGGTGGCCTGGGCTCCTCAGGGCTTGAATTGGTGGCCGGGATCCCTCAGGGTCCGATTTTGTGGGTGTGGCCCCTCAGGGTCCGCTTTTGTGGGTGGGGCCCCTCAGGGTCCAATTTTGTGGGTGAGGCCCCTCAGGGTCCGATTTTGTGGCTTGGGCCCCTCGGTCCGATTTTGTGGCTGGGGCCCCTCAGGGTCCGATTTGGTGGGCGGGGCCCCTCAGGGTCCGATTTGGTGGGCGGGGCCACCCAGGGTCCGATTTGGTGGGTGGGAGCCTTTAGGGTCCGATTTTGTGGCCGTGGCCCCTCGGTCTGGTTTTGTGGCCGGGGCCCTTCAGGGTCCGATTTTGTGGCCGGGGCCCCTCAGGGTCTGATTTTGTGGGTGGGGTCCCTCAGGGTCCGATTTTGTGGGTGGGGCCCCTCGGTCCGATTTTGTTTGTGGGGCCCCTCAAGATCCGATTTTGTGGCCGGGGCCCCTCAGGGTCCGATTTTGTGGTTGGGGCCCCTCAGGCTGGTTTCACATTTGCGTTTTTTGCGCTGCTTTTTAGCGCAAAAAAAGCATGCGTTTTTCCCCTATACTTTAACATTGGTGCGCATGTGTGCGCATTAGGGTGACCGCAAAAAATCGATGTCGGAATTTTGTCCGTCTGGACCCCACAAAACGATTCCCCTTTCCAGATATTGAGATAGCCAAAATTTGAGCTCGATCAAACAACGTTAACCCGTGCCGCTCGTCGCTCAAAGTTTGAAAAAATCCAAATTGAGGTATTTTAAGATTTAGGTATTTTGCATAGTCTGTTAGACTATAAAGAATGTGACAACAACATTGCAGAAATAGCCCTGACCAAATTTTCGAACCATTTGTGGTATTTGAATGCAGAGTTGGTGGGATTATCGTTTTTTGATCCCACCATTACAGACAATGAAAAGTTGTTAATGGCTAATAAATTGCTCAGTAGCACAGATGAACCATCAGAGCACGCTAGGGTTGTAAATCCAAAAGTTAGGAAAGAAAAATTAAGAGGTAGGAAGTAACCGACTTTAACGACCTTCTAACAAAAGATGAAGAACAAAAGCAATATGTCCTGCAAGTTGTAAGCAAATGCCGAGCATGATATTCTGACGTTTCCAAAACTACTTTAACAAAAGCTCTAGAATAGATTAGATAACTATGTAAAACTAGATGTGTATTTCCTGAAGGAAGTACAGATAGTGGTTTGAAATGGTGCCCAGGCTGCCCCTTTAAGAGAGACTTGCCTGATGCCCCTGCAAGATTTTCAACTCAGGATCCGTTTTAACTGTGGGTGCCTCTCAGGGGCCACTTTGGCCCCAGGGTCCGATTTTGTGGGTGGGGCCCCTCAAGGCCCGATTTTGTGGGTGGGGCCCCTCAGGGTCCGATTTTGTGGCCGGGGCCCCTCAGGGTCCGATTTGGTGGGTGGGGCCCCTCAGGGTCCGATTTGGTGGCCGGGGCCCCTCAGGGTCCAATTTGGTGGGTGGGGCCCCTCAGGGTCCGATTTTGTGGCCGGGGCCCCTCAGGGTCCGATTTGGTGGGTGGGGCCCCTTAGGGTCCGATTTTGTGGCCGGGGCCCCTCAGGGTCCGATTTTGTGGCCGGAACCCCTCAGAGTCTGATTTTGTGGGTGGGCCCCTCAGGGTCCAATTTTGTGGCCAGGGCCCCTCAGGGTCCGATTTGGTGCGTGGGGCCCCTCAGGGTCCGATTTTGTGGCCGGGGTCCCTCGGGGTCTGATTTTGTGGGTGGAGCTCCTCAGGGTCTGATTTGGTGGGTGGGGCCTCTTAGGATCCGATGTGGTGGGCGGGGCCCCTCAGGGTCCGATTTTGTGGCCAGGGCCCCTCAGGGTCCAATTTTGTGGTCGGGGCCCCTCAGGGTCCGATTTTGTGGCCGGAACCACTCAGGGTCCGATTTGGTGGGTGGGGCCCCTCAGGGTCCGATTTGGTGGTTGGAGCTCCTCAGGGTCCGATTTGGTGGGCGGGGCCACTCTTAGTCCGATTTAGTGGGTAGGGCCCCTCGGTCCGATTTTGTGACTGGGGCCCCTCTGGGTTCAATTTTGTGGCCAGGGTCTCTCAGGGTCCGATTTTGTGGCCGGGGCCCCTCAGGGTCCGATTTTGTGGTTGGGGCCCCTCAGGGTCCGGTTTTGTGGTTGGGGGCCCTCAGGGTCCGATTTTGTGGCCGGGGCCCTTGAGGGTCTGATTTTGTGGTTGGGGCCCCTCAGGGTCTGATTTTGTGGCCAGCGCCCCTCTGGGTTCAATTTTGTGGCCGGGGTCTCTCAGGGTCCAATTTTGTGGTTGGAGCCCCTCAGGGTCCGATTTGGTGGGCGGGGCCCCTCCGGGTCCAATTTTGTGGGTGGGGGCCCTCAGGGTCCGATTTTGTGGCTGGGGCTCCTCAGGGTCCGATTTTGTGGCCGGGACCCCTCAGGGTCTGATTTTGTGGCCTGGTCTACTCAGGGTCCGATTTTGAGGGCGGGGCCCCTTAGGGTCCTATTTTGTGGTTGGGTGCCCTCAGGGTCCGATTTTGTGGGTGGGGCCCCTCAGAGTCCGATTTGGTTGGCAGGGCCCCTCAGGGTCCGATTTGGTGGGCGGGGCCCCTCAGGGTCCGATTTTGTGGGCGGGGCCCCTAAGGGTCCGATTTTGTGGGCGGGGCCCCTCGGTCCGATTTGGTGGGTGGGGCCCCTCTGGGTTCGATTTTGTGGCCGGGGTCTCTCAGGGTCCGATTTTGTGGCCGGGGCCCCTTAGGGTCTGATTTTGTGGTTGGGGGCCCTCAGGGTCCAATTTTGTGGGTGGGGCCCCTCAGAGTCTGATTTGGTTGGCGGGGCCCCTCAGGGTCCGATTTGGTGGGCGGGGCCTCTCAGGGTCCGATTTTGAGGGCGGGGCCCCTCAGGGTCCGATTTTGTGGGTGGGGCCCCTCAGGGTCCGATTTGGTGGGCGGGGCCCCTTTGGGTTCGATTTTGTGGCCGGGGTCTCTCAGGGTCCGATTTTGTGGCCGGGGCCCCTTAGGGTCCGATTTTGTGGTTGGGGGCCCTCAGGGTCCGATTTGGTTGGCGGGGCCCCTCAGGGTCCGATTTGGTGGGCGGGGCCTCTCAGGGTCCGATTTTGAGGGCAGGGCCTCTCAGGGTCCGATTTTGAGGGCGGGGCCCCTCAGGGTCCAATTTTGTGGGTGGGGCCCCTCGGTTCGATTTTGAGGCCGGGGTCTCTCAGGGTCCGATTTTGTGGGTGGGGCCCCTCAGGGTCCGATTTGGTGGGTGGGGCCACTCTGGGTCTGATTTGGTGGGCGGGGCCACTCTGGGTCTGATTTGATGGGCGGGGCCACTCTGGGTCCAATTTGGATGCCAGGGTTGCTCAGCCTCCCTTTTTGTAGGCCAGGGTCTATCAGCCTCCGATTTGGAGCCTTGGGTCACTCAGCTTTCGATTTTGCGCGCCGGCCCTTTAAGACTCATTTTGGTGCGCCGGCAATTTAAGAATCACTTTGGCGTGTCGGCCCTTTAAGAGCCAGGGTGGCTCACTGGGCTTCTAAATCCACTTTGGCGCACATTCTCTCTCAGGGGCATACGTCATGTGATGAAGCTAGATTTGCATTTGTGCTGTGGGTTTTGCTTTAAGAGCTGATATTATGTGGCAGAAGCTCTGTCTTGGAGAGGTCATGTGACGTTCGTAGGCATTGGCATAGTAACTGGGTCTGCCTGCGCATATCAATGAGCTTAACTGCCATTTCAATCGCCTCAGGGCATGTTTTGTCTATAGCAAAATTTCCCCATTCAAAAGCATTGAGACAGTGCATTCCAATGACGGGAAAAAAAAATTTCAAACGCAAATTGCGCAAAAACTACAAATCCAATCGACACGAAAATTACTTAGCACACCACTCGTGGATGCTGGTTTTGAAACGACACCTCAACGGAGTCTGTGCGTGTAGCGGTTCGGGCCGCATTAATTGCGTAAAATTCAGCTGAATAATAATAAGAAGCAGAAAAAGAAGAACTAGATGTGTATTTCCTGAAGGAAATACAGATAGTGCTTTATAATGGTGCCCGGGCTGCCCCTTTAAGAGAGACTTGCCTGCTGCCCCTGCAAGGCTTTCAACTCAGGATCCATTTTAACTGTGGGTGCCTCTCAGGGGCCACTTTTGTCTCAGGGTCTGATTTGGTGGGTGGGGTCCCTCAGGATCCGATTTGGTAGCCTGGGCCCCTCAGGGTCCGATTTGGTGGACGGGGCCCCTCAGGGTCCGATTTTGTGGGTGTGGCCCCTCAGGGTCCGATTTTGTGGGTGGGGCCCCTCAGGGTCCGATTTTGTGGGTGGGGCCCCTCAGGGTCTGATTTTGTGGCCGGGCCCCTCAGGGTCTGATTTTGTGGCCGGGGCCCCTCAGGGTCTGATTTTGTGGGTGGGGCCCCTCAGGGTTCGATTTTTTTTGTCCGGGGCCCCTCAGGGTCCGATTTGGTGGGCGGGGCCCCTCCGGGTCCGATTTGGTGGGGGGGACCCCTCAGGGTCCGATTTGGTGGGCGGGGCCACTCTGGGTCCGATTTGGTGGGTGTGGCCCCTCAGGGTCTGATTTGGTGGGTGGGGCCACTCTGGGTCCGATTTGGTGGGCGGGGCCACTCTGGGTCCGATTTGGAGGCCAGGGTGGCTCAGCCTCCGATTTGTAGGCCAGGGTCGATCAGCCTCCGATTTGGAGGCCGGGGTGGCTCAGCCTCCGATCTGGAGCCTGGGGCCATTCAGCTTTCAATTTGGGCACGCCGGCCCTTTAAGACTCATTTCGGTGCGCCGACCCTTTAAGAATCACTTTGGCACGTTGGCCCTTTAAGAGCCAGTTTGGCTCACTGGGCTTCTAAATCCACTTTGGCGCACACTCTCTCTCAGGGGCATGCGTCATGTGATGAAGCTAGATTTGCATTTGTGCTGTGGGTTTCGCTTTAAGGCTGTGTGCCCACGATGCGATTTTTAAGCGCTTTTGCCGGGATTTTCAGCGCGAAAACGCTGCGAAAACGTTTAAAAATCGTGTACAGAACTCCCCCCATGCATTCCTATGGCATTCCGCACATGCTGTGCTAATGCTGCGCTTTTTTCCGCGGCGGAATCGCATCGCGGAAAAAAATCGCAGCATGGTCATTCTTTTGTGCGGAATCGCAAAGAATTGCCGCGATTCCGCACCCATAGGAATGCATGAGAATCGCTTACTTCCCGCATGTGGCTATGCCCACCATGCGGGAAGTTAAGCATCTCATGTGTGGTTGGTACCCACGGTGTGGAGGAGAGGAGACTGTCCTCCAGGTCCTGGGTACCATACCCCTGTAAAAAAAAGAATAAAAAATAAAAAATCGGGGTATATTTACCTTCCGATGTCCCGCGCTGCATTCCCGGCCTCAGCGTTCCCAGTAATGCCTTGCGGCAAGGTCCTGTGATGACATAGTCTCGCGTAACTCTAGCGGTTTCACGAGATCACTATAGCAACGCGAGACTACGTCATCACAGGTCTCGCAAGGCATCGCTGGGAACGCTGAGGCCCGGGATGGCAGCGCGGGATGTCGGAAGGTAAATATACCCCGATTTTTTTATTTTTTTTATCATTTTTAACATTTTATCTTTTACTATTGAGGCCGCATAGGCGGCCTCAATAGTAAAAAGCTGGTCACACTTGTCAAACACTATGCTTGACGAGTGTGACCAACCTGTCAATCACTTTCCAAGCGATGCTTCAAATCGCTTGGAAAGTGCTTGAATATCGCACGCGAAAATCGCTGCAAAATCGCGGTAAAGTCGCTGTGAAATCGTGCGGAAAAAAATGCGCGATTTCTGGGAAGGAGTCCGGTTTTTAGTGTGCGTTTTAACACACAATGTGGGCACATAGCCTAAGAGCTGATATTATCTGCCAGAAACTGTGTCCTGGGGGGTCATGTATAGTTCGTAGGCGTTGGCATAGTACCTGGGTCTGCCTGCGCATATCAATGAGCTTAACTGCCATTTGAATCGCCTCAGGGCACGTTTTCTCTGTGGCAACATTTCCCCATTGAAATGCATTGAGGAAAATGTTTTTTCAAATGCAAATTGCGCAAAAACTACAAATCCGATCAACACGAAAATTACTTAGCACACCACTCGTGGACGCTGGCTTCGAAACGACACCTCAACGGAGTCTGCGTGTAGCGGTTCTGGCCGCATTAATTGCGGAAAATCAACTGAATAATGATAAGAAGAAGCAGAAAAAGAAGAAGTTAGCAGCGTTCGGATTACAATATAGTGTTTTTTTCAAAGCACTATAATAATTCATCATCAGGATTCATTGAGATTGAGAAGTATTCTGCAGTTCTATAAAAAATTAATAAATAATATTACTTTGATATTCTACTTTCAACTAGGGCAAAACTAAGGTTATGTTCACATATGACATGCAATAATTACAGTGGGTTTGCTATTCTAGAATCTACTATGTATCACAGTACTAGTATGAGATATTCTTAAATCACATGCTGAGAATACCGCCATTAAAAAATTAAATGGTGTCATCAACTGTGGATATTCACCTTGGAAATTCAGTTAGGCTGTATATGTTCATCGTTCGTGCAGTAGTAAGGACAGCAATATCTGCACAATTAAGTGTGGTGTTACTGCTGTGATTTTACTACAATTTTGAAATGTGACTAGAAATTTCATTTAAACACTTTTTTTTATATATTTATAACACAGGGCTCTGTCCGTAGGCCCATTGGCGTCCCCAATGCAGGATCTGAAGGGGGGGCCTGACAATGGTCTGCGGTTCTAAAAAAAAAAAAAAAAAAAAAAAGAAAAGTAACAAAACTTGTTTTTAGAAAAATAAAGGAAAACACAAGTTAAAATTAAAGAACTGAAGATTAATCAATAAATACATTTTTAAAGTGTTTCTATTTTTCAAGGTTAAAGTAGAAAAAGACCTACAGATGTGCTCAAAAGTTTACATACCCTGGCATAATTTTTGCATTCTTGGCCTTTTTTTCAGAGAATATGAATGATAACACCAAACCTTTTTCTCCACCCATGGTTAGTGGTTGAGTGAAGCCATTTACTGTCAAACTAGTGTGTTTTCACTTTTTAAATCATAATGACAACCCAGAACATCCAATTGACCCTGTTCAAAAGTTTACATACTCTGGTCATACTCTGGTGATTTTGGCCTGATAACATGCACAGAAGTTGACACAAATGGGTTTGAATGCTTGTAATCAGCATGTGTGCATAAAAGCTGAGTGAGTTTCTAGGATCCAGACAAACTCTTGCATCTGTCATCCAGCCACTGACGTTTCTGGATTGTGAGTCATGGGGAAAGCAAAAGAATTGTCAATGGATGTACAGGAAAAGTTAGTTGAATTTTATAAAACAGGAAAGGCAAAGAAAAGATATCCAAGGAATTGATAATGCCAGTCAGCAGCGTTCAAACTGTGATTATCAAATGGAAAATCAGGGGCTCTGTAAAAACCACAGTCAGGTAGACCAGCAAAAATTTCATCCACAACTGCCAGGAAAATTGTTTGGGATGCAAAGAAAAACCCACAAATAACATCAGCTGAAATACTGGACTCCCTGAAAACTAGCTGTGTGGCTGTTTCAAGATGCACAATGAGGAGGCACTTGGAGAAAAATGGGCTGCATGGTCGAGTTGCAAGAACAGAGACATTACTGCGCAAATGCCACAAAGAATTTCACCAACAATACACAAAACAGCACAGAGACAAGCCTCAAAACTTCTGGAACAAGGTAATTTGGAGTGATGAGACCAAAATAGAACTTTTTGGCCACAACCATAAACGTTACATTTGAAGAGCGGTCAATAAGACCTATGATGAAAGGAACACCATGCCTACTGTAAAGCACGAAAGTGGATTGCTGATGTTTTGGGGAGGTGTTAGCTATAAAGGCACAGGAAACTTGGTCAAAGTTGAAGGAAAGATGAATGCAGCACGTTATCAGCAAATACTTCTAGGCAAATTTGCAATTATCAGCATGGAAGCTGCGCATGGGACGTACTTAGACGTTCCAATATGGCAACGATCCAAAACACAAGGCCAAGTCGACCTGTCATTGGCTACCACAAAACAAAGTGAAGCTACTGGAGTGGCCATCTCAGTCTCCTGACCTCAAAATCATTGAGCCACTCTGGGGAGCTCTCAAGCGTGCAGTTCATGCTAGACAGCCCAGGAATTTACAGGAACTGGAGGCTTTTTGCCAAGAAGAGTGGGCAGCTTTACCATCTGAGAAAATAGAGAACCTCATCCACAACTACCACAAAAGACTTCAATCTGTCATTAATGTTAGAGGGGGCAATTCGTGGTATTAAGAAATAGGGTATATGAACTTTTGATCAGGGTCCTTTGGATGTTTTGGGTTGTCATTATTTAAAAAGGGAAAACACAGTAGTTTGACAATAAATGGCTTCACCCAACCACTAAGCATGAGTGGAGAAAAAGTTTTGGTGTTATCATTCATATTCTCTGGGAAAAGGCAAGAAAGCAAAAATTCTCCTGGGTATGTAAACTTTGAGCACAGCTGTATATAAATTAGGTATTGCCATAATTGTAGCAACCTCAACTAAAAAGTTCGCATGTCATTTATACTCCATGATAAATGCAGTAAATAAAAAATACAATGGTGACTTGCCCTAAAAGTTACCGTATTTTTCGGACCATAAGACGTACTTTTTTTCCTCCAAATTTGGGAGGAAAGTGTGGGTGCGTCTTATGGTCGGAATGTAGCATGTGTGGAGGGGCAGCGGTGAGTGGGATCGCACTGGGATCGCAGGAGGCAGGAAAATGTTGCCTGCTGCAGGAATCCAGCGCTGGGGAAACCACGTGGTCCCGATACTTAAAGTGAAGTGAATATTCATGAGCCGCTTCCCCGCTCTCCTGTCAGCTGAGCGGGGAGCAGCAAAGGACAGACCCACACGGTTTCCCCAGCGCCGATTCCTGCAGCAGCTGGGGAGATCTGTGTCCGGTGGAAGAGGGGGCAGGAACAGAGTGCAGCAGGATGGATCACATACCTGACAGGCAGCACAGCCCAGCCTGTGCTGATGTGATGCTGAATGCTCCTGTGGAGGACCTGTGGTGAGGTCATGAAGAGGGCGGGCTGGAGTATCACATGACCGCACAAAGCCCTGCCTCTTCATGATGTCATCACAGGTCATGCAGACGCCGCACTACAAACAGTGCAGCGTCTTCTTACATGATCTGTGGTGAGGTCATAAGAGGGAGGGCACTGTGCAGCCATGTGATGCTGCATGACCTCACCACAGTGTGGCTGGCTGCAGGACGTAAGGGCCTGTCACACTAAGCGATATCGCTAGCAATATCGCTATAACGTCACTTGTTGTGAGTTCATTTTCCCCTTCATTACTGAGGCCCGAGGAACTCCCTCTTCTGGTAAAGAAAGGTAGTGAGCCTGATTGTCAAACACCTGAGGCTGATGATTGTGACTGGCTGAGTGGAGTTACGGACTGGATATAATGCTGCCGACGCCCTTCTGCCCTGCGGGTGATTTCTCTGTGGGATCCTTGGAGACCAGTCTGAATTCCTGCTCCTCCAAAGCGAAGTTTGCTGCTCGGCCTTTTGCTTTTGTGCTTTGACTTCGTTTTTGCTTTGTTTTTCTGGATTTCTGCCATTCCCTGCTGGGGTGTGCTGAATTCATTTAGCTCTGTCTTCTGAAAATACCTGAGTGCTGATTCAGTTTTTGAAGCCTAGCTGCTTCAGGGCCTTTTTCATATCAGCTGGTTGGCTTATGTCTTTGATAGGGTTTTGGCAGATTGCAGACAGCAGCCTTCCTGTCCTTTCCTATCTAGGTAGTTTTGGGGCCCCGTCTTTGCTCAGTCTATCTTTCTGTCTGTGTTAGTATTTTCATCTTGCTTCACCGTCATTATATGTTGGGGGCTGCCTATTGCTTTGGGGTCTTCTCTGGGGCAGTTTAGATTTCCCCTTTCTTTCTTTAGGCCTATGTATTACTCCGGCTGTGATCGAGGGGTCTAGGGCATCGTAGGAAACCCCCACGGCTACTGCTAGTTGTGTTGATAGGTTCAGGGGTCTGCAATCTGATAGTTGCCAACTTCTCTGGTTTTCTGGACTTAGCTTGTATTTCTGCTTCTGCCTCCTACGGTGACTCATTCATAACAGAATCACCTGCCATACCGCAGATTCTAGGGTACTCAATAGCAGGAAAGAAATGTAAAAAAAAAAAAAAGTGTATATTTTTTCCTCTATATCTCTGAGGCCGTAGGGGGAATTTTTTTTTCTCTCAATGGAGATAGAGCAATTGTCTGATCGTGTGGAGCAGCTCGCTGCGGAAGTGCTGGGAATTTCCGCCTACCTTGCTCATTCACATGCTGCTGAACCAAAGATTCCTACACCTGATGTATTTTTTGGGGATCGGTCTAAATTTTTGAATTTCAAAAATAATTGAAAATTATTTTTTGCCTTGAAGCCTAACTCGTCAGGGAGCTCCGCGCAGCAGGTTAAAATTGTCATCTCTTTGCTGCGTGGCGATCCCCAGGATTGGGCGTTTTCTTTGAAACCAGATGATCCTATTCTGACTAATGTGAACGCATTCTTTCAAGCTTTGGGGTTGTTGTATGACGAACCTAATGCCATTGATCAGGCTGAAAAGACCCTGCTGGCATTGAGCCAGGGTCGTGATTCTGCAGAATTGTACTGTCAAAAATTCCGAAAGTGGGCAGTACTTACTACCTGGAATGATAATGCTTTGGCTGCTCTCTTTCGGAAGGGGTTGTCAGAAGCCGTAAAAGATACTATGGTGGGATTTCCTGTTCCCTCTGGTCTTGACGATTCTATGTCATTAGCCATTCAGGTTGATCGGCGTTTCCGCGAACGCAAAGCTGCACGAGAGGTGTTGCCACCTGATGAACAAATGTCTGAACCTATGCAATGTGATAGAGTTTTTTCCAGAGAGCAGCGTCAGGAGTTCAGAAGGCGTAATAAGTTGTGTTTTTTCTGTGGAGATGCCTCGCATATTATTTCTGTCTGTCCCAAACGAGAGAAACGCTTTGCACACACGTTTTCTGTTGGGGGTGTTCAACCTAAGTTTCTTCTGGCTATTACTCTGATCTGCTCCCTGTCCACATTTTCCGCCAAGGCGTTTGTGGATTCGGGAGCAGCCCTAAACCTAATGGACTTGGATTTTGCTAAACGTTGTGGATTTCCGATGACACCTCTGCAGACGCCTATCCCTTTGAGGGGAATTGATGCTACTCCTTTGGCTAAAAATAAACCTCAGTTTTGGACCCAGGTGGTAATGCGGGTTGCCCCAGACCATCAAGAAAATTGCAGATTTCTGGTGTTGCATAATCTGCATGATACTGTTGTTCTAGGGTTTCCCTGGTTACAGATTCATAATCCAGTTTTGGATTGGAAATCTGTGTCTGTGGTGAGTTGGGGTTGTCGGTGTGCCTTTAGTGAGGCTCCGGTGTTTTCCACCTCTCCTCAGTCGCATGATGTTCCTGATTATTTGGCGGACTTTTATGATGTATTTAGTGAGAATGAATCTGCGTCTCTGCCTCCTCATAGGAGTTATGACTGTGCAATTGAACTGAGCCCGGGGTGTAAATTTCCCAAGGGTCGGCTCTTCAATTTATCTGTACCCGAGCACGAGGCTATGCGATCCTATATTAAGGAGGCGTTGGAGAAGGGTCATATTAGACCATCCTCGTCACCCTTGGGTGCCGTTTTTTTTTTTGTAGCCAAAAAGGATGGATCATTAAGACCTTGTATTGATTATCGTGCCCTCAACAAAATTACTGTTAAATATCAGTATCCATTACCCCTGATTTCTGATCTATTCTCCAGAGTTAAAGGTGCTTGCTGGTTTACCAAGCTTGACCTCAGGGGGGCGTATAACCTTATTCGCATTAAGCATGGGGATGAATGGAAGACGGCGTTTAATACTCCGGAGGGACATTTTGAGTACCTGGTGATGCCTTTTGGGCTCACTAATGCCCCTTCTGTCTTCCAGTGCTTCATGAACGATATTTTCCGAGATTTTGTCGATAAATTTTTGATTATCTATCTGGATGATATTTTGATCTTCTCCAAGGATTGGGATTCTCATGTGGAACATATTCGGACTGTGTTCCGGATCTTGAGGGAGAATTCCCTGTATGTCAAGGGATCTAAATGCCTTTTTGGAGTACAGAGGATTTCTTTTTTGGGATTTATTTTGTCCCCCGTCAACTATTGAAATGGACCCGGCCAAGGTACAGGCTATTCACGATTGGGTTCAGCCCACTTCTTTGAAGGCCCTCCAGAAGTTTTTGGGTTTTGCTAATTTTTATCGGAAATTTATAGCAAAATTTTCTAGTATTGCCAAGCCATTGACTGATTTGACTAAAAAGGGTGCTGATGTGTTAAATTGGTCTCCGGAGGCTGTTTCTTCCTTTCAGGAGTTGAAGCGAAGATTCACCTCCGCCCCGGTTTTGCGGCAACCTGATGTCTCACTCCCGTTCCAGGTAGAGGTGGACGCTTCTGAGATTGGTGCAGGAGCTGTTTTGTCCCAAAAGGATCCTGTAACATCTAAAATGAATCCCTGTGCTTTCTTTTCCCGAAAGTTCTCTCCATCTGAACGTAACTATGATGTGGGGAATAGGGAACTGTTGGCCATGAAATGGGCATTTGAGGAGTGGAGACATTGGTTGGAGGGAGCTAAGCATCAAGTCGTGGTCCTCACTGACCACAAGAATTTGATTTACCTAGAGTCGGCTAAGCGCTTGAACCCTAGACAGGCTAGGTGGGCCTTGTTTTTTACACGTTTTGATTTTGTGGTTTCTTTTCTTCCTGGAACAAAGAATGTCAAGGCAGACGCCCTCTCTAGGAGCTTCCTTGCTTATTCTCCTGTGGTGACCAAGCATGCTACCATCTTAGGCGAAGGAGTAGTTCTTTCTGCCATCACGCCCGATTTGAGACGTGCTCTGGAAGAGTTCCAGGAGGACAAACCTGAGCGTTGTCCCAGTGGAAAGTTGTATGTTCCTGACCAGTGGAAGAAGAGAGTGATGTCTGAAGTTCATTGCTCTGCTTTGGCTGGTCATCCAGGTATTTTTGGTACTAGAGATCTGGTGAGTCGGTTTTTTGGTGGCCCTCCTTGTCTCGTGATGTCAGGAATTTTGTGCAGTCCTGTGGGACGTGCTCCCGGTCTAAATCGTGTTCTCGCTCTAGTGGGTTGTTGATGCCTTTGCCTGTCCCCAAGAGGCTATGGACCCATATTTCAATGGATTTCATCTCTGATATGCCTGTCTCTCAGAGGATGACTGTTATTTGGGTGATTTGTGATAGGTTCTCTAAGATGGTTCATCTTGTACCACTCCCTAAGTTGCCGTCTTCCTCTGAGTTGCTGTCCCAGTTTTTACAACAGGTGGTTCGTTTGCACGGGATTCCTGAGAACATTGTATCTGACAGAGGAGTGCAGTTTGTGTCTAGATTTTGGAGAACTTTCTGTTCCAGGCTGGGAATTCAGTTGTCCTTCTCCTCTGCTTTTCACCCTCAGACCAATGGGCAGACAGAGAGAACAAACCAGACCTTGGAGTCATATTTGAGATGTTTTATTTCTGCTGATCAGGATGATTGGGTTTCATTTTTGCCCTTCGCCGAATTTGCTTTGAATAATAGAGCTAGTTTTGCCACTTTGATGTCACCTTTTTTTTGTAACTTTGGGTTTCATCCTCGATTTTCTTCAGGGCAAGTGGAGCCCTCTGCCTGCCCAGGTGTTGACACTGTGGTGGAGAGAATGCACCAGATCTGGGACCAAGTGGTGGATAAGTTCTCTCTCTCCCAGGAGAAGGCCCAGCGGTTTTCCAACCGACATAGGACCATTGGTCCCCAGTTTAAGGTTGGTGATATGGTGTGGTTATCATCAAAAAATATTGCTATGAAGGTGGCTTCTCCTAGGTGTAAGCCTAGATTTATTGGACCTTACAAAATTGTGGAGATTATTAATCCGGTCTCTTTTCGTTTGGCTCTTCCTGTCACATTTAAAATCCATAATGTGTTCCAGAAATCTTTGTTGAAGAGGTTTGTTGAACCTGTTGTTCCGGGGGTGGCACCTCCAGACCCTGTATTGGTTGAAGGTAACATGGAGTATGAGGTAGAGAAAATACTGGATTCCCGTCTGGCTAGACGGAGACTCCAGTATTTGGTTAAGTGGAAGGGTTATGGTCAGGAGGATAATTCCTGGGTCTCCGCCTCTGATATTCATGCCAAACGATTGGTGCGTGCCTTTCATCGGGCTCACCCTGATCGCCCTGGTGGCATAGTTGAGGGTTCGGTGACCCCTCCTCAAGGGGGAGGTACTGTTGTGAGTTCATTTTCCCCTTCATTACTGAGGCCCGAGGAACTCCCTCTTCTGGTAAAGAAAGGTAGTGAGCCTGATTGTCAAACACCTGAGGCTGATGATTGTGACTGGCTGAGTGGAGTTACGGACTGGATATAATGCTGCCGACGCCCTTCTGCCCTGCGGGTGATTTCTCTGTGGGATCCTTGGAGACCAGTCTGAAATCCTGCTCCTCCAAAGCGAAGTTTGCTGCTCGGCCTTTTGCTTTTGTGCTTTGACTTCGTTTTTGCTTTGTTTTTCTGGATTTCTGCTATTCCCTGCTGGGGTGTGCTGAATTCATTTAGCTCTGTCTTCTGAAAATACCTGAGTGCTGATTCAGTTTTTGAAGCCTAGCTGCTTCAGGGCCTTTTTCATATCAGCTGGTTGGCTTATGTCTTTGATAGGGTTTTGGCAGATTGCAGACAGCAGCCTTCCTGTCCTTTCCTATCTAGGTAGTTTTGGGGCCCCGTCTTTGCTCAGTCTATCTTTCTGTCTGTGTTAGTATTTTCATCTTGCTTCACCGTCATTATATGTTGGGGACTGCCTATTGCTTTGGGGTCTGCTCTGGGGCAGTTTAGATTTCCCCTTTCTTTCTTTAGGCCTATGTACAGTATTTCTCCGGCTGTGATCGAGGGGTCTAGGGCATCGTAGGAACCCCCCACGGCTACTGCTAGTTGTGTTGATAGGTTCAGGGGTCTGCAATCTGATAGTTGCCAACTTCTCTGGTTTTCTGGACTTTGCTTGTATTTCTGCTTTTGCCTCCTACGGTGACTCATTCATAACAGTCACTGGTTTTTGTGACATTTTAGCGATATTGCTAGTGATATCGCTATGTCTGATACTTACCTCCGACCGCTCCCCCGCTGGTTATCGCTGATCGCGCGAGAACGTCCAGGATTGTTTCTCGTCGTCCGCTTCCTGCTGGGCTTCCTGCTGTGGAGACGAGTGACGCGTGGACGCGGGCGGGAGGACGTCAGGATCGCCTCGTCTGACAGGTAAGTAGCAACCCCCGACCCCTGCGATGTCGCTGGTGAGATCTGTCTGTGGCAGCTCACTAGCTACCACTTAGCGATGCACCAGCGATCCTGACCGCGTCATATCGCTGGTGCATCGCTAAGTGTGACAGTACCTTTACACTGATATGAGCAGCAGCCTGTACAAGAAAGAATTAATTAAAAGGTTAGTAATTGCAGCACATAAAAATCACTTTGCCATCCTGTGGTGAACTATAACTCCCAGCATGCCATATGATCTGGAGGACATGCTGAGACCTATAGTTCTCCCTGGGGATCTTAAAGCAGCACTCCAGTGTTATTTTTCAGTGCTGGAGTGGTGCTTTAAATATAAGCCCTGTGCCCCCATTCTATACTCACCCTTCAGCATCTTCATATTGTACTTAACAGACACCAGATTGGTCATGCAGCACCATCTTCTACCCGTAGCTTCCAAGATATTAACATACTATTTTATATAATAACACCACATATAATGGTATGTTATTTATGTTATTAAATATTTTACGACTTTTTTTGGTTCAAATATATTTTTCCCTAATTTCCACCTCTAAAACCTGGGTGCGTCTTATAGACCGGTGCGTCTTATAGTCCGAAAAATACGGTAATAGAAATTATTTGTGACATTATATTTATCAAAAAACTAAAAATGAAATGGTCCTTTAAGCAAACTGTGTATAAATTAATAGTACAAATTGTTAAAAGAAACTTTGTAATTTAACTAATCAGAGAAATCAGTCTCCTTCCCCACTTATAAGCCACTTCTCCGCTTCTCCCATGTCTCCTGAACTTGTCATCCACTGTTAAAAATCAGCTCAAAAGTCAGTCTTGCTCAGAGGAGACAGTTTACAGATGTCATGCGACATAGCCACTATACATACACTCTGTGCAGAATTATTAGGCAAATGAGTATTTTGCTCACATCATCCTTTTTATACATGTTGTCCTACTGCAAGCTGTATAGGCTTGACTGCCAATTATGTAAATCAGGTGATTTGCATCTCTGTAATGAGGAGGGGTGTGGTCTAATGACATCAACACCTTATATAAGGTGTGGTTAATTATTGGGCAACTTCCTTTCCTTTGGCAAAATGGGTCATAAGAAAGATTTGACAGACTCTGAAAAGTCAAAAATTGTGAGATGTCTTGCAGAGGGATGCAGCAGTCTTGAAATTGCCAACCTTTTGAAACGTAATCACCGAACAATCAAGCGTTTCATGGCAAATAGCCAACAGGGTCGCAAGAAGCGTGTTGATAAAAAAAGGCGCAAAATAACTGCCCATGAATTGAGGAAAAGCAAGCGTCAAGCTGCCAAGATGCCATTTGCCACCAGTTTTGCCATATTTCAGAGCTGCAATGTTACTCGAGTATCAAAAAGCACAAGGTGTGCCATACTCAGGGACATGGCCAAGGTAAGGAAGGCTGAAAAATGACCACCTTTGAACAAGAAACATAAGATAAAACGTCAAGACTGGGCCAAGAAATATCTTAAGACTGATTTTTCTAAGGTTTTATGGACTGATGAAATGAGAGTGACTCTTGATGGGCCAGGCCCGAGGCTGGATCAGTAAAGGGCAGAGAGCTCCACTCCGACTCAGACGCCAGCAAGGTGGAGGTGGGGTACTGATATGGGCTGGTATCATCAAAGATGAACTTGTGGCACCTTTTCGGGTTGAGGATGGAGTGAAGTTTAACTCCCAGACCTACTGCCAGTTTCTGGAAGACACCTTCTTCAAGCAGTGGTACAGGAAGAAGTCGGTATCGTTCAAGAAAAACATGATTTTCATGCAGGACAATGCTCCATCACATGCATCCAAATACTCCACAGCGTGGCTGGCCAGTAAAGGTCTAAAAGAAGAAAAAATAATGGCATGGCCCCCTTGTTCACCTGATCTGAACCCCATAGAGAACCTGTGGTCCCTCATAAAATGTGAGATCTACAAGAAGGGAAAACAGTACACCTCTCGGAACATTGTCTGGGAGGCTGTGGTGGCTGCTGCACACAATGTTGATCGTAAACAGATCAAGCAACTGACAGAATCTATGGATGGAAGGCTTTTGAGTGTCATCATAATGAAAGGTGGCTATATTGGTCACTGACTTTTTTTTGTTTTTGAATGTCAGAAATGTTTATTTCTAAATTTTGTGTTATATTGGTTTACCTGGTGAAAATAAACAAGTGAGATGGGTATATATTTGGTTTGTATTAAGTTGCCTAATAATTCTGCACAGTAATAGTTACCTGAAAAAAACAGAGATCCTCCTAAGATAGCCAAATCTAAAAAAAACCCACTACAACTTCCAATAATATTAAGCTTTGATATTTATGAGTCTTTTGGGTTTATTGAGAACATAGTTGTTTAGTTGTTGTTCAATAATAAAAAGAATCCTCTCAAATACAACTTGACTAATAATTCTACACGCAGTGTAGAGTAGGAGTGAGTGAGGAGCAGGGAAATGAACAGACAGAAAAGCATCCTGCAGAGCTCTGTAACTTGTATTTTTCCTCACATCAGAGCTTGATTCAGATCAAGACAGCTCAGCTCTGCTGTATAATGTCCTTCATGTTGCTGCAGCTTTTCTCTGCGACATAAAATGTGAATGAAAACCAGACATTCCCCCTTCTGTGCTGTGCGGTGTATGAGAGAAATCACTGCAGCTACCAGTAGAATGTAAATTACAGATGGGAGAGTGGGAAAACTAATGAGTATGCAGGATATAAGTCACATAATGGCCAGAAATTGTTTTTCCTTATGCACACAAAGGACACCTTATTCTGAAAAGTTACTTGAAAGCACAGTTACCCTTTAAATGTTAAAATCTATTACTCCAAAGGAAATGCCTTTGGTTTTAAACGCGTGATTTTGCCGCGAAAAATAAGCATCCCATGCAATCCTATGGGATTCCGCAATGCTGTGCCAATGCTGCGTTTTTTTCCGCGGCGGAATCGCTTTGCGGTAAAAAACACAGCATGCTCATTATTTTGCGGAATCGCGGCGATCCCGCACCCATGATTGCATTGTTCCGCTTACTTCCCGCATGTGGCTGTGCCCACTATGCGAAAAGTAAGCAGAACGTTTGTGGATGGTACCCACGGTCCGGAGGAGAGGAGACTGTCGTCCGGGCTTTGGGTACTATATCGCTGTAAAAAATAGAATTAAAATAAAAAATATTGTTATTCTCACCTTCCGGCGTCCCGCGCAGCCTTCCCGCCTCTCTCCACGCTCCCGGTCCCAGTAATCCTTTGCGAGAATGACCGCGATGACGTCGAGATCTCGCGGGAGCACAACATCTCGCGGTAACTTGCACAAAGGATTACTGGGACCGGGAGCGTGGAGAGAGGCGGGAAGGCTGCGCGGGATGCCTGGAAGGTAAGAATAACAATATTTTTTATTTTTTTTTTTTATTATTTTTTACATTTTATCTTTTACTACTGATGCTGCATAGGCAGCATCAGTAGTAAAAAGTTGGTCACACTTGTTAAACACTATGTTTGATGAGTGTGACTAACCTGTCAATCAGTTTTCCAAGCGATGCTCCAGATCGCTTGGAAAACGCTAGCATTCTGCAAGCTAATTACGCTTGCAAATCGCTAGTTTTTCCGTGGGAAAATCGCAGGAATTTAAAATGCAATTTTCCCGCGAAATGGAATTCCGGAATTCTCGCGGTAACTTCCGCAAGAGTTCCGCTACGTGTGAACGTAGACTAACACATATACTGTATTTCCTTATGTTTATTTTGGAAAACACAAATAGCATGTATACAATGACTATTTGTATACTTTACATTTAACTTTAAATGATACATGTCTGTATTTTTATTTTAGGTCCACCTGGTCCCCCAGGAGGTGTCAGAACAGAAGAAATAAGAGATACATCAGTGAAACTCACATGGAGTAGTGGTACAGACAATCACCAGCCAATTTCTAAGTATACTATTCAAGCTAAAACTTCACTTTCAGAAGAGTGGAAAGATGTGAAGACCGGTATGTTGTGACCTGCTGATTAATCCTAACCTTACTGAAAGCATATCTGTCATGAAAATATGCTTTTTCATGACATGTTATGATGTCAAACCTGCTGATCTATTATTCCAACAGGCTTTAAAGATATATTTTTTTTAATAATAGCTGCTAAGAAAAAAATAGTCAAAAGACCCATAGTCATAGTATTCATGAGGAAAGTGCTCACTGTCCTTTTTCCAAACTAATAATAGGCACACTCCTGTTTTTATATATTTTTTACCTGACTGTTTTGATTGTCAAATAGAGCCAAGGAAGGACTTTGGATATTAGAAAATTGTCAATTTTACAATAGACTGTAATACTAAAGGTTCGCAGGTTCAAGTTTGCTTTTCAGGCTACTAATTAAAATATATAAAATAATGTTTCAAGATATTTAAAAAAAAGTGTAAATGTCCATTTTTTCCTTAAATATAAATAACAAACCTAAAAAATAAATAAGAACATACATGCGTAGCAGTCAAAACTAATAAATATCATATTTGTTGCCATGCTATGAATGCTGAAAGAATCAAAATTACATAAATGTAGTTTGTCACTTCACTTCCCCCAAAAATGAAATCAAAGATATCAAAAAGTATTATGGACCCCTGAATTAGAACAATAAAAATTGTCTCTCTGAACATGATGTTTTTATTGTTTTACTTTTTTTATTTTCTACTAAATGGTAAAAAAATATATTATAAACTTGGTATTACCATAAGCATACTGATCCGTAGAACAAACTTAACATGTAAACTGCACTGCAAAGTGAATGTCAATAAAACAAAACCCAAAAAGCCAAAGGCAGACTTGCTGTTCTTTTAAATTCCACTGCAATTTTTTTCCCGTTTTTCAGTACACTATATGATAAAATGAATGGTGTCATTCTAAACTACAACTTGTCCCGCTAAAAACAAGCCCTCTTACGGCTATGTCAATGAAAAATAGAAAAAATTATAGATCTTGAAAAGCGTGAAGGGAAAGACGATTGAAAAAAAAACTAAAAATGGCTGCGTCCCCAATGGGCTAAATAGTTTTCTTGTGACATATTGTTTTTAATGATTATATTACATTTTAGCAGAATTAAAGGAAATTTGTCAGTAGTAGAGATGGGCGGACACCTGGATGTTTGGATCCGGCGGGTTCGGCCGAACAGTTACAAAAAGTTCGGGTTCGAGTACCAGAACGGTACTCAGACCCGAACCCGGACCCCATTCACTTGAATGGGAGGCCCGAACATTCAGTGTTTGCAATGCTGTCTTGTGCATGACAGCGCAGCAAATACCACTTCTGATCGGTGGTGAAATCATCCCCGCTGGTCAGAGAGCCCCGGTTCCCACACTGTCAAAATACAGCGTTAGCGCTTAGCTGTGATTGGAGGTATAAAGTTTACCTCCGGTCACTGGTGTCAGCGGATGGGACTACTGCTCCCATCATCCGACACCTGCTGCCGCTAATAACAGCGAGAGAAGGAGCGGCTAATGAGAGTATTCATTAACTGGCTCCTACTCTATAAATAAATGATTTAAAAAAAAAAAACAGCATGGGTTCCACTGTATTTTTGACAGCCAACCAGGCAAAACTCACAGCTAAGGGCTGTGGATATTGCTCCCCCAGCCTAAAAATAGCAGCCCGCAGCTGCCCAGAAAAGGGACATCTATTAGATGCGCCAATTCTGGTGCTTTGCCCTGCTCTTCCCACTTGCCCTAGGGTTCATATTTGTGGGGTTGATGTCACCTTTGTATTGTCAGGTGACATCAAGCCCACGGCAGAGTAATGGAGAGGTGTCTATGAGACACCTCACCATTACTAATCCTATAGTTGTATGGTAAATAAAAACACAGCCAGAATAAATTCCTTTATTAGAAATAAAGCAAAACACACTTTTACTTTTACTTTTTTATTTAAAAATAACAAACACAGTTTTACACACCTAAAGCCTAATTCCACCAAAGCCCTTGTTCTCCTGTAAAAAAACAAAAATAAAAAAACAGCAATATCCCTCACCTGTCAGTTGTTCTGTCCCACGCCGTAATCCATGTCTGGGGGGAAAACAGTTTTTAACCTGGACGGTGCAAAGATACGACAGTCCAGGCTGCGAACCACTGGTGACTGAACTGCTGCAAGCGCAGCATCAATGACTGATGGTAACTTCATCGAGGTTACTGCCGGTCACTGAGGCTCCATTCCCTGCCTGGCTGAACTTCTGTGACCTCGGTGAGATGCCCGCTAGCACTGTGAAAGTTTTTCTCACCTGACGATACAAAGGTGACATCAACGCCACAAATATGAACCCCACTTGCCACCGCTATAGGGCAAGTGGGAAGAGACGGACAAAGTGCCAGAATTGGTGCATCTAATAGATGTGCCTTTATTGGGCAGCTACGGGCTGCTATTTTTAGGCTGAGGGGGGCAATATCCATGGCCTCTTACCAGCTACCAGCCCCCAGCTGTCTGCTTTAGCAAGGCTGGCTGTCAAAAATTTGGGGGCCCATGCTGTTTTTTTAAATTATTTATTTAAATACTTAAAAAAAAACAGCGAGGGGACCCCTCTATTCTTGATAACCAGTCTTGTTGAATCTCACAGCTGAGGGTTGCAGCCCCCAGCTGTGAGGTTTGTCTGGCTGGTTATCAAAAATACAGGGGAACCCTCGCCATTTTTTTTTTTAAAGTATTTATTTACAGCGCAGGAGCCCGCTAATGAATACTCTCATCAGCCACTCCTCTCGTTATTAGCGGCAGCAGGTGTCGGATGATGGGAGCAGTGGTCCCATCCGCTGACACCAGTGACCGGAGGAAAACTTTATACCTCAGATTACAGCTGAGTGCTCACACTGCATTTTGACAGCATGGTAACAGCGGCTCTCTGACCAGTGGGGATGATTTCACAGCCAATCTGTCATGCATCTGGTGAAGTCTGTGTTCAGTGTCTGTGCCCGAACATTAGGTGTTCAGTATGGACGCCAAACTTTACTGTTCAGGTTCATCCATCTCTAGTCAATAGGATTGTTCTATCTAATTTGTGAGCAGCATTATTCTGGGGCAGAGACTCTGATTCCAATGATGTGTCACTTACTGGTCTTCTTATTGTAGTTTAATTAAAATCAGTGTTTTATTAGCACGATATTATCACTAGAGAAATAATTCTAGTCCTCCATATTGATGAGCTCTGTATAACCCTGTTCCTGTGCTGAGTACCAGCTTCTGCTTATTCACAGTGTACACAGAAAACTGCCAATCAATGATGTGGGCCTGGTTACACAGAGCTCAACATTTAGGAAACTGGTAGATCTACAGAAACCAAAAACAACAGTAATTTAATCAAAATGCAAAATGTCGACCAGTAACTTATCTATCGCTGGAACCAGGGCCTCTGTCCCTACGTACTGCTACTCTGATTACATAGCAAATACTTGGTGACAAGTTGCCTTTAACTAGCTTTTAATTTATATCATGTGAAGTAAAAGCTATATTCTTTTGTGATCTCTTAAAAACATCTGTTATTTTGTATCCCTGGACATAGAAATCCCTAACATTGAAGGAAATATGGAATCGGCAAGGTTAATAGATTTGATTCCATGGATGGAATACGAATTTAGAGTTATAGCAACCAATACACTAGGAAACGGTGAACCAAGTCTGCCTTCATCAAAAATTAGAACAGAAGGAGCAGGTGAGTTGTTTGATAGAGTCTAGTGACCGGTGCATAGGCCTTTGGTAAATGGAATGTTTAGAATTCTATTCTAATTGAAACTGACCTTATGTTGGGTGATACCTTTGTTTTACAGCACCCATTGTTGCTCCTTCTGATGTTGGCGGAGGCGGTGGAACTAATCGAGAATTAACAGTAACTTGGGTGGTAAGTGAAGAGATTCCTTTTTTACATGCATGTTGGTGTTTCACTACTAATTAGAATTCTCAATCTGGAAATGGGGAAAGGATCAGAGAGGAGGAAGCAAGGAGCAGAAGTAGAAGGCCTGAGCGAGATATTGGTGGTTCACACAGGGTTGGCAGCCATCCGGGCATGGGTATGTTTTGTGTGCGCTGAATTCTATTGGATACTACATACTTGAGTGCTCGGTTGTAGGAAGTGACATATGACTGCCTAGAAAGTATTCAGTCTGTGCATATTTTCTTCACAGTCCCTCTTTTTCTTTACAGCCTTTAGCCCGTGAATACCATTATGGTGACAACTTTGGCTACATTATTGCCTTTAAGCCTTTTAATGAAAGACAATGGATGAAAGTGACAGTAACCAATCCAGAAAGTGGCCGATACATACATAAAGATGATAGCATCACTCCTGCCACCCAGTTTCAAGTCAAAGTTAAAGCCTTCAATAACATGGGAGATGGTCCATACAGCAGTACCGCTACTATATATTCAGCTGATGAAGGTGAGCTGCGACTTATCATTGGGGAGATAAGCAAATTATTGAACAAAGTAATAAAATACAAATAATAGGGATAATTGGGTTCACACGTGTGTCAGAACTTCAGTCAAACATTTCATCAGAATTGGCAGAAAGAATGGCATTTTATAGTAATATATTCCCAGAAATATGCACAAAATTAATGACAGCATTTGATGTAACTTAAAACAAGTCAATGAGGTTTGCCAGTGCTGATGATATCTGTTGCATGGTGGAGCTGACGCAGCGCAGATATGAACAAAGCCACATTTAGTAAGCGTTGCTCCAATTCATTATTGCGGTTTATCCAGTTTTCTGTAGTAATTTGCTCTTTCCTACAGACTTTAGGATTTGAGCTTCATTCTCTATACGTTTTGCACCACTTTTTAAGATGTAATCCAGAGATAGGGCAAGCCAGCATCAATCATAGAAAACACTTTATGGTCTCCTTTGTTAACATAATAAAGAAGCCGTAATAAAAATATTAAATGAATTACGCATTTGAGGCTCTTTTGGCGCTCAGTCATGGAGCCTGAAACACGTAATTCAGTGAATACTTTTTACATGGCTCATGTATTATGTTAACATGTTAACATAGGAGACAATATTTTTATTCATTGATGCTGGCTTGCCCTATCTCTGGATTACACTGTAGACTGAACCTTGCCATGCATTTCCTATTGAAGGTGACAACATTGCCTACCGTATAATTACTTTTTAAGTTGTCTTCTTTAACCCCTTCATGACCTCGGACGTATAGGTACACGCAAGGTTGTGTCCCAGCCTTTGATTGACTGCGGCACTGAGCCTGACTCTTTCCCTGCACATGACAGCTGATCTGATCAGCTGTCATGTACCTCTAACAGCCACAGGTGGATCCGAGATCCACCTGCTGCTCTTAACCAGTTAAATGCCGATGTCAATCACTGACAGCAGCATTTAACATTCACCGACCGGAAACGTGTCACAAGTCCCATCCATGGCCGACCTGGTCATTTGATTGTGATGTGCCGCTGGGTTCTCATAACAGCTGTGGGTCTGCAGAAGACCCCTGTGCCTGACATTGGGAATATCCTATGAACACTGGCCTGTGAAATCTCACTCTGTACATGCGCTGCATCTGGTGGTCATTTTCCCGAAGCCCACCACAGGGAAAGCAATGGGAAATTGCTGGGACTTCGCTTAATGCCAACATTTTCTGACAGCCGACAGGATTGCTAATTTTTCTTTTTTCTCTGCTATATGTAGAAACGGGAAGTGTCTTGTTCCTGCAGAAATCATTCCTCTCTTTAACTCTTGACCCCCCTTCTCTGCTCCTCCCCCTCTTCCATTGACTCTTAAATAATTATTACTCATACAGTGAAAATAGACCTATTGTTTCTACATAGAGCTTAGAAGGATTTAACTAGTCAGTTTTTAATTATGTGATGTCATAGACCGAATGTAAAACAGAAGAATTACCATATTTTTCAGACTATAAGATGCATGGGACCATAAGACACACCTAGGTTTTAGAGGAGGAAATTAGAAAAAAAAGTTGAAGCAGAAAATGTGGTCAATTCTCTACTAATACCCCTATCCTGGTATATATATCTCCCCAATCCAGGTATACATGGTCCCCTCATCCCCTTCCTGGTATACATGGCCCCCTCATCCCTATCCTGGTATGCTTGGCCCCTCAACCCTATCGTGGTATGCATGGCCCCCTCATCCATACCCTAGTATGCATAGCCTCCTCATCTGTATTCTGATGTGCATGGCCCCCATCCCTATCATGGTATGCATGGCCTCCACAACCCTATCTTGGTATGCATGGCCTCCTCATTCCTATCCTGATATGCATTTCATGGCCCCCTCATCCCTATCCTGGTATGAAGGCCCCCCATCTCCATCCTGGTACCACATCCCCATCCTGGTATGCATGGCCCACATCATAAAACGTAAAAAAAATATAAACCATTCTGCTTACCTTCCTGCTCTCCCTCTCAGCATCCTTTTCCAATGCCAGCAAATCATTTAAGCTTGTAAGCAGCACATGGCATTGACGTCATGCGCTGCCTACAAGCAGAGGACAGATGCCAGAATACTCACTGCTCCCCATGCCAGGACTATGGGCGTATGTGACTGCTACTAAAGGCAACGACTATTCACTGCTCTCCACTCCCATAGGCACGGAGAGAAGTGAATAGGGGCTGGCGGCTTGCGGCTTCTTATCCTGTTCCCGCTATTAAAGATCAATGAATATTCACTGCTCTTGATGCGTGTGGGAGTCGAGAGCAGTGAATATTCATTCCCTTATGTAGCGGGCACATGTGAACACCCGGCAGCTGCAGGAATCCGGCGGCAGCGGTTAAGTGTGTCCGCTATTAAAGAGAAATGAATATTCACTGCTCTCCACTCCCATGGGTGAATATTCATTTCTCTTTAGCAGCGGGCACAAGAGTTAGCCGCAGCAGTCGGTTCCTGCCTCTTTTCACCCTCTGCTTTGTCACTCCCCGACCTCCCCATCCACAGCCAGAGCAGTTACATCCGGACTATATACTATCCACATTTTTGGAGGAAAAGAGTGCGTCTTATAGTCCGAAATAAACGGTAGCTGGGAAGAAAGATAAAATGAACAATTGTTAGTACACAGTGCTATGTAATATGATGATTACAATATATTAAGACGTTTGAAAATTTTCATTGGATTACTTCTTTAAGGCTATCCTGATTTGCCCTCAGTAACTTTGTTTGTTTATCCAGATGTTTTGGTCATATTAATGAAAATGCGACTTTTACAAATATAGAGTCTTTTTCTCATATCTCGCACTCCAGTTCCTGCCTGGAGAAAAAATTCTGGCTGATTTTTCATTTTGCCACAGTTGAAAACTAGTTTGAGACATTTGAAAGCATTATGCACTAAAAACTTCCTTAAACGGATAAAGGAAGGAAATAAGGAACATGTTTTTCTTTGGCACCAAACTCATGAACTCTCTGACTCATTTTCATGAATTTGGAGCAGGAAACATCAAAAGTGACTAAAGTTTGCTGCCATTATTTCCCTCAGTGCAGTGTAGAGTGTTCTGTTGTTTAGGGTTATAATAAAAGTTGTAACAAAAGAAAAAAATATAAAAATATATCGTTTGTAAAGATAAGTGATTACATATGATTTTTCTGTGTTTTCTGCACAGCACCAACAGAAGCACCTACAGAAGTCACAGCCTACGTGTTGTCATCTACTGAAGCACGTATAAATTGGCAGCCAGTAATTGGGCAGACAGTAACAGGTTACCAGGTAAATTGCACAGGACATAATGTAAACGCCCTCTAAACCTTTGTACACAGTGCTTCCCCTATGACATGTTGGCCATACTCACATTGAGGGACATTTATGGGTAGATACAAGGTCATTACGGAGAGCATGTCATCACTTCAAGAGAATTTTGTAGAATTTCTCACTGTGCAGTTTTTAGTGCATTGGCTACAGGTTGAGCTTCAATTTATCATACTGACCAGAAGCATACCATGCAGATACTGTGCACATTGCTTCTGGAATTATTGCATATGACCTTGGATTCTGACCTTTAGACAACAGTCTTAGATCATCATTTTAGTGGCTAAGTAATTTTCACATTTGAAAAGTCATTACATGCAAGTGTGAAGATGCGAAGATGGCATTGCCCATAATTATTTATACAGATCTAGTGTGTTTTTGCATTATATTTCTGTGTCTCGTCCAGAAAAAGATTCTTGTTGTGCAAAATAATTTTTGTGACCTTTATTTCCTATTAGTATTATAGGTACTTTATTTCAGTATTTGAAATGAATGCATTTGATTCAATATATCCAGTTCAGGAGACCTAGCGCATGCTATGTGTGGTCTCCCAAATTGCATGAATAATTGTGATTAGTATTCCTGATTGGGTAGTGGATTACTTCATTGTTGTGCCTATGGCACTTTAATTGAGCTTTTACTAACCAAATTGTATTGCACAACTTATTACAAAAATTCAGCACTTTGGAAGTGTAGGTACATAGAGTAGGTTCCCAATTTCAGCATGTGTATAACCTGCACACTACAATGTTAGTGAAATTTGTTTAGTAATTTCCAAGTACTTAGGCAATCCATGAATATTTGTGAACATTTTTGATCATTTGGACTTTATCAGACGTCACCAATTTGACCAGACCCCGATGTGTAGCTGCCAGTCCCGTCATGGACCACCCACACTCAGTATAGATTTACTAAAGGAGAACGGCACATCCACATTGCTTGATATGTCAAATCTTCTTTATTAGAAGACTATGACTTCGTATCTCATCCCAGTGCAGTCCGATGTACTCTCACAGAGTCAGTGGAGACGATGGAGAAATTAAGTTCTCCGTCTCCTCCGCACCTATTCTACGATTCTCTCTTGTGAGAGAATCGAAGTACAGTGCACTGACAATCCAATCAAACTCTGACAGAGAGTATTTGCATCAGCAATTCTCTTCCATGAGAGAATCTATGGCCATGTTACCACGGCCTAACGGAAATATTCCTACCTTTTCTGTGCTTTAGGCCATGTTTGCACCGTGAATATTTGGTCAGTATTTGGTCAAGAGTGGAAAAATAAGAAAAAGTATAATAGAAACACGTCACCACTTCTGTATTTATCACCCACTCCTGGTTTTAGCTTATAAATACTGATGTAAAATTCTGAATGTGTGAATGTGTTATTCTTAGAGTTATACTTCCCTTTGGCTTGCAAATACTGATGGCACACTGACCAACAAATACTGACTTATGAATAAGGCATTAGGATGGTCACAGCAGATGGGAATCCATTCTTTTTCAAATGAAAGTTATGGCATTATATTTACATACCAGTATTTTCTTAAACTGATTGCGAATGTTTTTTTAATCAGATTCGTTACTGGAGCAGTCAAGACAAGGAAGCTGCAGCACACAGAGTACAAATAGAGCAATCAGAAGAACCAGTCAGACTTGAAGGATTGGTGGCAAATACACTGTATAATTTGGATATGTTTGCATTTAATAGTGCCGGTGATGGGCCTAGAAGCAAACTTATCGAGTTCCATACTAGTAAAGCACGTAAGTCCAGAATCTTCCTTATTATAGTTATTACAGTGGCTGTCTGAAACTTAACTGAATATAATATGATTCTCTTTCTGTTTAATGTTAACAACCACGCTATTTTATAATATGCTTCAATTAAAAAAATACCTACCTTTACCTCACTACTTTAACATTCTAGCATTTTTTTTTCTTACATATGATGAGGTTTAGTGATGAGCGAACATGCTCGAATAACGCCTTATCTGAGTACGCTCGGATGTTATCCAAGCATCTTGGTGTGCTCGTATGTTATGTTCGAGTGTCTGTGGCTGCATGATTAGCAGCTGTTAGACAGCCTGAACGCATGTGGGGATTGCGTAGCAAACAGGCAACCCCCAGATGCTCAGATAACACCCGTGCTTGGATAAGACGGATGAGGTTTTGTTTGAATTTTCCAGCATGCAGTCAGGCCTCTCAAACGAGACATCTTTAGGGGGCTGTCACTGTGGTCACTTCTACAGCTCCTGTCCCCACCCTGAAACAGATCGTCGTCAGGGATGACCCTCTTTCATGGGCTGAGCTATTCACCTTTAGACTGAGTGTGCGTCGCCTGTTAATACCGACCCATGCTTAGAATGTCCCTGGTCACCATTGTGTTTCTTTCATTGTGTACTGACAGTGCGCTCCCTATCAGGCTCTAAAGAGAAGTGGCAAGCCTGCAAAAGCTCTTGTCTGCTCGTAGTTTCTCCTTGTAGCTGGCTCCGGAGTGCACTGTCAGTGTTTATTGAAAGTAATAGAGCCGGCTGTTAAATTCCTTTTATAACCGGTGCTGGATCACACTATGAGTGCACTTTGAAAATAATATAGCCAGCTTAGCACTGCAGCCTTACAGCGCTGGGGTCCTGGGTTCAAATCCCACCAAGGACAACATCTGCAAGGAGTTTGTATTTTTTCCGTGTGTTTGCGTTGTTTTCCTCCCAAATTCTATAGACATGCTGGTAGGGAATTTAGATTATGAGCCCCATCGGTAACAGTGACAATAATGTATGTAAAGCAATGTGGCATTAATGGCGCAATATAAATGAGTAAAATAATAATAATACTGCAAAGATTAAACCAACTCCTAAAGAGTCATCCCTGGTGACAAACTATTTGGGTGGGGAGAGCAGCTTTGGTAGTGACTGCAGCAACAGCCCCCTGATGACTTCTCATTTGCGAGTCCCCAGTGCATGTTGGGAGACTCACACGAAACATCATAAGATGCAAAAAATAAAAACTCAGGTAGGAACATAGCATGGTGAGGAAACGGAAAGGATTTTTTAGTAAAATAGAAAAGTGATTACTTTTTATATTAAATAGAGAATCATTCACTTACATTTTTGACAACCCCTTTTATTTGTTCAAATTTACAGTAGGTAATTATATAATTTTGCTGTAGTTGCTGGCATAACTGATATAACTACATACATTCCTCCAAGCATAAGAAGTGATAATTCACATTCTTTGCATTAGCCATTTAATCCACAATTATTTCAGTAAAGCAAATTTATGACCACATCAATAGAAGACCTAAAGTTTGATTTGTGTATACAAACTTATATTGTCACATTTTTGTTTCAGCTCCCAGTCAGAAGCCAAGAATTATTAGTGCTGTGAAGTCTGGCTCCCAGTATATCATCACATGGGACCATGTAAAGCCATTGTACAATGAATCAAAAGTGCTAGGCTATAAAGTAAGTTTTATCCATTTTTATAGTACTGATTTTTAATCATATCACATATCATCTTTATCTTACAGTAATGAGATAATATCTTTCTATCTACTGTATCCATCTAGTATCTATCTATTTATTTATCTCAATTTTTTCATATATGTATATCCACACAGACTCGATGTTGAGATCAGGGCTCTGTGGGGGCCATATAAACATTTCCAGGACTCTTGATTTCAACATCTGGGATTACATGAAGATACAAAATTATTAGTGTAAGCCTAAATTTACAGAAGATTTGTGGTTAGTTCTCCAAAATGTTTAGGACATACTTCCTGCCGAAGTCCTTCAAAATGTATGTGCAAGTGTATCTACAAGAAATTATGCTTTTGCGCTATTTTGAAGTTTGACATTTTTCTTTTATGGGATAGCAGGCACCAAAACTCCCCCATCTATAACCACCTTCCCCACTTACCAATTAAATGACACGAAACATATGGTGTGAAGATAAAAGGCCGCAGTATTTATTAATGGTTACTCAAAGTTAAACATATTCAACCAATAAATAATGGTTACTCAAATATTAAATATATTAAACTAATAAATAACAATAAAATTCATTACTACATAGACAATAAAACCATCCAGTCTCCACCCAGAAAGCTGGGCGAGCACCATCTAATAATTACCACAATGGCATTAACTTAGGGTGGGCTGGCAGGCAGCTGTAATTAAGATCCCGGCTGCTGTAAATCTTCTGACGGGAATGCAGTGTTTAAGAAGTTCTTCTCTTTGGCACCGAAATCTGTTAACCAATCAGACTCCTGTTGCTCATTTCTGCCTGTCACCTGAGGACTAGAAGAACCAATCACCAAAAGGTAAGTACCATTAACATAAATCAAAGCGGGGGGAGATAAGAATAAACCTTAAACATTGAGAGAACTAAAGGCCCTTTTACATTTAGCGATGCACCAGCGATACCGACCACGATACGACCCGGTCAGGATCGCTGGTGCATCGCTAAATGATCGGTAGTGAGCTGCCACACAGGCAGATCTCACAGCGATACAGTGGACGATACTTACCTTTCAGACGCAGCGATCCTTACGTCCTCCCACTCGCCTCCACACGTCGCTCGTCGGTGCCACAGGAAGCCCAGCAGGAAGCACCCGACGAGAAATGGAGCTGTGCGATCTCACGCGATCAATGACAGACAGTGGCGGAGCCGGTCGGAGGTAAGTATCACACATAGCGATATCGCTGCTACATCACCAAATCGGTGATGCTTTAGCGATATTGCTAGCGATATCGCTATGTGTAAAACCCCCTTAACCCCTTCCTGACATCCGACGTACTATCCCGTCCATGGGACCCGGGCCCCTATGCCCATGGACGGGATAGTACGTCTACCGCGATCAGCGGCGCCCACTTGGTGAGCGCCGCTGATCGCGGCCGGGTGTCAGCTGTTTATCACAGCTGACACCCGGCACAATGTGTCAGGGGCGGTCACGGACCGCCCCCGACACGTTAACCCCTTGCACACCGCGATCAAACACGATCGCGGTGTACCGGGAGTTAAAGGGAAGCATCGGTAGGGAGGGGGCTCCCTCCGTGCTTCCCTGAGCCCCCCACGGCAGCGCAATGTGCAGCGCTGCTGCGGGGGGCTCCTTTCCTCCAGGCCCCCGAATCCAAGATGGCGACGGGGGCCTTCGGGGGCCTGCAGGAAGCTGGCTTCCTCAGTGCCTGCAAAGCGCAGGCAAGAGGAAGTCTTTTTCAATGCCTGTGACAGATTGCTGATCTGTCACAGTGATCTGTGATGTGACAGATCAGCGATCTGTCACAGGACAGTGATGTCCCACCTGGGACTATGTAATAAAGTGAAAAAAAAAGTGTAAAAATAATTTTAAAAAAATCGCCAAATAAATTAGTAAAAAAAAAAAAAATATTCCCCAATAAATTCATTTTTTGAAAATAAAAAAACCCAAAACAATAAAAGTACACATATTAGGTATCGCCGCGTCCGTAACGACCCGCCCTATAAAACTGTCCCATTAGTTAACCCCTTTAGTGAACCTCTTAAAAAATAAAAATAAAAAACGAAGCAAAAAATAATGATTTATTATCATACCGCCAAACAAAAAGTGTAATAACACGCGATCAAAAAGACGCATATAAATATCCATGGTACCTATGAAAACGTCATCTTGTCCCGCAAAAAACGAGCCACCACACAGCATCATCAGTGAAAAAATTTATAGCTCGCAGAATAAAGCGATGCAAAAATAATTATTTTTTATATAAAATAGTTTTCATTGCATAAAACCGACAAAACATAAAAAAACTATCTAAATGAGGTATCGCTGTAACCGTACTGACCCGAAGAATAAAACCGCTTTATCAATTTTACCGCACGCGGAACGGTGTAAACGCACCCCCCCAAAAGAAATTCATGAAACGCTGGTTTTTGTTCATTCTGCGTCCCAAAAATCGAAAAAATTGAACCTGAAGTATTTGATTTTGTGAAAAAAAGTTAGATGTTCATTTTTTTTTAAATATTCAAAAAAATTCCTGTGACGCACCTAAAGGGTTAATAAACTTCTTGAATGTGGTTTTGAGTACCTTAAGGGGTGCAGTTTTTAGAATAGTATCACTTTTGGGTATTTTCTATCATATACACCCCTCAAAGTGGCTTCAAATGTGATGTGGTCCTAAAAATAAAATGGTGTTGTAAAAATGAGAAATCGCTGGTCAACTTTTAACCCTTATAACTTCCTAACAAAAAAAAATTTTGGTTCCAAAATTGTGCTGATGTAAAGTAAACATGTGGGAAATGTTAGTTATCAAGTTTTTTGTGTGCCGTATCTCTGTGATTTAAGGGCATAAAAATTCAAAGTTGGAAAATTGCGAAATTTTCAAAATTTTTGCCAAATTTCCGTTTTTTTCACAAATAAACGCAAGTTATTTGAATGAAATTTTACCACTAACATGAAGTACAATATGTCACGAGAAAACAATGTCAGAATCACCGGGATCCATGGAAGCGTTCCAGAGTTATGACCTCATAAAGGTACAGTGGTCAGAATTGTAAAAATTGACCCGGTCATTAACGTGCAAACCACCCTTGGGGGTGAAGGGGTTAAGGGAACATACCAAAACTGAACTCTAATCCAATTAGCCCATAGAAAACATGGGGGAGCTGGTGCTGCAATCCCATGAAGCCCCCACACTATTTGCAAGGGGGGCTTGTGTATTCATTCAGTGTGCAATTTTTAATTGGTAAAAAATGAAATACTAACACTTCTTTTTTAAAGCATTTTTGCTTTGCAGTAGTTTTTTTCCACTCCTACCTATAACTTTTGCATATTATTCTTTATATAATTTTTTCACTTTTTCTTCCTATAGGTTCTTTACAAACCAGCTGGACAACATGCAGGCACATTGTATTCCACTGGACACCATACATTAGAAGTGCCAATACCTACGGAAGGTGAATGTATTGTAGAGGTTCGAGCTCACAGTGAAGGAGGCGATGGAGAAGTTGCTTATATCAAACTTACTAGTAAGTGTCTGTCTTTGGCCTGCTAGGAAAGCATCTTATGTTGTACCTGACATGTCTTTTATATATGGTCTGTTCATGTCAGCTGTTAATTGTATTGTAAAATGTGTTTTTAATATTGCCCATTGTAAAGTCTGGTGGAAGCCGAAAAAGTCCTTCTCTGACAGACTTGGCACTAGCCGCTTCGTTTGCCAGGTCCCAGAGAAACCTTGGCCTTCACCACTTAACTCATATATAAGAATCTGTGCCTACAACAGGGTCCTTTAGGTTGTATCCACAGAAGTACCTGCTGGCTGGAAGGGCGAGCCTGAGGCTAGGATGGTTACACAGAGCCAGGTCAACATCATAATGATAAAACCAGCGACAGAGTTATGAGACAAAACAGTAGTCAGTGGAATAGCCAAGGTCTGATACCAGAAGGGCAGATAAAAACAAAGTCAAACAAGCCAGGATCAAAGTCAGGAGGGATGAGCTGTCAGGATCAAGCCAGATCAGAATAATAATATTAACTGGAATATTACCAGAGATGAGGTAAACTAAACACAATATCTGGCAACTAATTTAAATAGGGTGTAGTGATGCCCTTTTGCCACAGTAGTGAGCTGATCACCTTTGCTGAGCTGATGAACAGTACAGATGTCAATTCTGAGCCCATCAGAAAATTTTCTGGTATACCAATCAATCCTACCTCATAGACCAGGGTCTTTGGTACTTTTGACATATTGCTAGTTATAATGGTGCTTAATGATAGTTGTGATACAAATGACCAATTTCGAAAAAATATCACTGATAATATTGTTTGCTTTCTTGCATTATAGGTGACACGTCAGGGATGTTTCCCAGCATTATTGGAATATTACTGCCAACTTTTGGCCTCCTGGTTTACCTGGAATTCTGAATGTAGGTCTATATAGAACATCCTGAGTGCAGTGTACTCCTTTCACAACTCTGGAGGAAACCATTGTTTTATTACTACTGCGGAACCAACTTAAGCCAAAAATGAGAAAAAAAAATACGTATATATTACCCAGCAGATTTATTATGAACTTTAACTAGAATTAAGGCATTCAGGAACTCCTCTGAGGAAACCATTTTCAAGGATGAGAGATCATTTTTAATTTGTTCCAATATGCCTTATGAAACACTTCTGAAAGTCTCTGACAGTTGCATGATCAAGTGGGGCAAGTTACAGTGTTAAATTACAAAAACTTAGACTGTACAGTGAAAGTAAAGCCACCATCCATAGGTGACAAAAGTTAACAATAACAAATTATGAAATATATTAGAGATTCAAATGTTGTATATGGTACGTGTAGAGTAACTACATCTGTCTGTACTATCTGTTTTGTGTGCTGCATATTTTTGATTGAGCCCTGTCAATCCTCTAGACATACAGTCAGATCAAAAACAGTCATTGTATTAGACAGAATTTCATTTCTACAACTATTGAATGTAGAGTCATAATGCTGGAAGTGACAATTAAACATTAGGACTCTGTAATGTACACATATCATTGATTCCTTAGAGGTGCAACCATGGGATGAAATGTTCCGATTAGCAGAGTGACCTATTTTCAGTACTAGAGAGTTTGCACTTGCAATAGATATGTCACACTGTAAATAGTGCAATAGTTGGCCCACTTATGAATGTAAAGTATAAATAGCATATAAAGCATACTTCATAAAGTACATAAATATTTCAAAGCATTAGTATGAAACATGATGCAAAGCCATGATATAAACAAAATTAAAATATTTTTTAAAATCAATAAACGAGCAGACATCTATGATTAATAATGAAATTGTATACACATTGTATATGGGGTCATACTTAAGACCCATAGGGTTTTTTTTTTGCAGTGTGCATGAAGTATATTCCCTCCTGAAAGGATTTTTTTTTCAGTACAGGATTTACGTGCCAGGAACACTGTATGTTGGCAATGAAAAAAAAAAAAAAAAATATATATATATATATATATATATATATATATATATATATATATATATATATATATATATGAAGAAAATATGTTGTTCCAAACAAAAGTGAATAATTTTAGTACCATTCTTTCTGATACTGTATCTATGTACTACCAATAGTGGATCATTTATCTCAGTTACAAGATGGCATAGTAAATGACATGGAAATAGATTGGCTACAAAGTATACAGTACACAGTTAAGGTCTTTCCTGATTGCACCATTTTAATATTCACAAACTTAGTTTTAAAACTGCACCCCTTTATGTCTATTATATCAAAGGAGAATTCTATCTAAGACACTATAATACAGTAGTTGTCTGCTCTTAAAATGGATTAAAGGCTATGGACACCTTTGCAATTATTGTTTTTTTTTTTAGTTTGTTGGACTCATGAGAGTAGAATTCAGCAACAAGGTGCATAGCTTGCATTGAAACGGTCTTGCTATTGTAGAGTCTGTGTAATGCCTTCACATAGCCTGCTGTCCTGTTGCTTCTAAAACAGATAGGACAGGAAATTACTACCGACTTTGTGCAGTATGGATGGATAGAGGTTATAGAAAGATGATCAAAGAGGGAAGAAAGAGCAAAACATCTAGGTTTTTAGGTTTGCTCAAACTATCAATAGAAGGAACAACACAGACAGCACACAGTGTGCAGAGGAAAGTGTAAATCACCTCGATGGTGCGCAGAGGAAAGCGTAAATCACCTCGATGGTGCATCTGTGTAAAGAAATAGTAGAGCACCTAAGATAGGTTGTTCACATGTGGGGGATAAATCACATATTCCTGAGCATCAGTAACTGTCAGCAAAGAGGAATAGAAGCCTTATGGACTATAAAGTGAAAAGCAGTACCGAAATGAAGCTATGCTTGTACAAGAGAGCTTGCAACGGCAGCAGCACCCTCGGTACGCAGAACTCACATCTCGCATACAGATTGTTAAATGTTCCCACATGAGAAAACCAACATGGTACAAACGGCATATCAGGAAGTTTACAAAGGGATAAAGGGATAAAATGAACTGAAATAAAAAGTGAATAAAGGAATTCAGGTTGAAGTAAATAGAAACATGGAAAAATATTTTTTTTCCACTTCAAAGTTGTCCATAGACTTTAAAAATCTAGTAACATTTTGTTTAATTTGACCTAAATATGGTAGCTAAACAGTACAGAGGCCGTTGCTGGCAATGGGACTTCCCCGATACAAAAGTTGACGTACAGGTTCAGATGTAGCAATAAGACAAGCTACGTCTGTACATAATGTAGTGTAAATTATAATGTAATTGTAACATGTCACCTGCAGTTTATCCTGTGTATTACTGTGTTTTCTAGTGAAGCCTCCCCAACATTGATTGAAAGTCAGCCGAAAGCATTTGACTTTTATTTATTCTCCTAGAGAAATGTCACAAGCCACATAGTTGCGGACAGGAAATATGACATCGCAAACAGAAGTTGTTCATGTGATACGGTATGGTAAATGTAAATGTGGCCATATTTGGGAGTAGTTGTGTAACAGGTGATGCTGTGGACAGTGGTACAGCTTGTGGTCTAGTAATATAAGTTTGAGAATCATATTGGAAGAAATAAGTGAATGATGATGAACACAAGCAGCGAAGACCTGCAGCGTTGTGTTACTGACACTTCTGAGCTTAATGAATGTGTTTGTTCTGACTTTGTCTATTTCCTTTTCTTTTTGTATTGTTCGGCCAGAATTATTTCGGAATTGTGCTTCAGTATTTCAGTTCATGTGTGAATGGTACAACACAGTATTACGAGCCTGGGTCTAGTAACAGTGCATTGTTTCAGTTTATTTCCAAGAAAATCAAAATTGTATTCTTTTTTTATTCTTAGCACAAACTTGTTAAGTAATTGGGTTACTTTACCTTTATAGATTCAATACCATAGAAGTCTTTAATAATGTATTCTGAACGAACAAACAATTCTACTGTGAGCCCCTGTCTTTTAATTTTATATATTTTTTTTGTATGGTTTACATGCTGTAAATGATAATATCTCATTGTTGTTTAATTCATCCTTCTTTGTCTGTTTATTAAATGGTTATTTCAACACAATAGAAATTTTTACTATGTACATTTAATACAATTAGCAGCTCTTAAGCTCTTAAATGGGAAGTATCACTAGTTTTAAAATAAAATAAATAACAAAAAAACATTTCTGGCAAGGTTGTATGAGTGCTCATGTGTGGATCATGGGTGAAGCCCCAAATGTATGAAAAGAAACTCAGTTTTTTGGGGTGCAGTGCCTTTCATGGTCCATTATTGCACTGTACTTATACCATACCTGTATAAAAACAAAAATTCAATTTTACTAGGAAGGTGATGCATCCCACTTTGGTATGCTAAAGCACAGACATACCTTTCATTTGTGTAGTACCCATTCTTATTTTTATATGTATTGTCCAACTCAGCTAATTTTTTTTTTTGCCAAATGCATGATGGCCTTTTCATTTTTCTAATAAGTGAACGAATATTGTATATTTTATTTGATCTATTTATTATTTCATTTGTTCAAATGCCATGTAAAGGAAATAGTGCGTCCTTTTATGTCTAAACTAGGCATTTAAGAGTAAAAGTAAGACCTGGTAATGCAACACAATTGTGCGCTTTGCAACCGATACTGCAACCTTATTACCAATTTTTATTAGCAAATCTAGCTAAATATGTCAGCTATTGAAAACTCAATCTCCTTATAACAACATTAACGCTAGTTTTCTTATATTAGAATGCTAATTTGAAGATACATTGTTTTGTTTAAATGTACTTTTTTACCTTGGCTGTCTGTTCATGTATTGTTTTTTCAAGTGAAACAGGCAGGGATCTTATGTTATCATTTTTTTTTTGCTTTTGTCAAAATTAAACATCAGTATTACTTACCATGTAACTGCTGGCTTTAAATTTGCCAAAACGTTATGTTTTGTTTTTAAAAAAGTTTCCAAAATAAAGGCGATTCACAAACTATGCTTTGGTAAGATTTTATTTCTTTCTTACAGGATGGGATCTGGTCAGATATTAAACTATAAACTTAGAAGTCATCAGGTCAAAAGTGGCCAGTTTGGGCTCTTATTTTATTCCTTCTGCTACCCCGAGTGTTTTATTTTTTATGAATTCCATCATACGGTTCCAGAGATATGAGGTTTTTTTATTTAGCACTAAGGCCGTGGTCACACTTGTGAGTGCAATGAGAAACTCGCTTCAATACCCGGCACTGTTGCCGGCACTTGGGACCGGAACATTCAGCTGCATAGAAATACATGCAGCCGCACACTCCGGTCCCAAGTTCCGGCGGCATTGCCGGGTATTGAAGCGAGAGACTCGTGCAAGTTTCTTGCATTGCACTCGCAAGTGTGACCCCGGTTTAACATTTATGGTCTTTACCAAGGAGCCGGTGCTCACAGGGTAATAATCCTGAGCAGGTAAGGAACAAGTGAAAAACAAAAACACTAAAAGTACAATTTTATTACATTATATTAAAGCCACAGCAATAATTAATCACAGTGACAATGGCAAATTATTTGACCAACAATTATTGAACCAATAACAATATTGATTAAGGTCACAAAAAGTAGGTTGTGTAATACTATTATTAATGGCAGGAAGTGTAAAAATTAGAGAAATATGTTCAACTAATTGAAAGAAAATGTAGAACATTAGTAATGGATCTCGTCAAATACAAATGAGTATTCTAGGGTTTGTACAATATATCATTTTTGTCTTCCTTTATTGATTTACCATATGTCAGTAATTGGCTATTGGGGCTGTTACCATGTATTTTCATATGACGTCTTCTATTTGTATTTCTCTATGCTATTAATAGGACTAATATTACTTAGAGCAGAGTCTTCATTGAGCGGGGGCGCCATTGTCGGCCCCTTTTAGGGTTCCAACATCTGCGGTCATTTAGGGTCTTATATAGAGAACCATTTGGTCAATTAGTTGAAAGTATTTTTCTTATCTAACCTTCGTGTCGTTATTAATAGTATTACACAACCTGCTTCCTGTGTCAAAATCAATAGTTTTGATTGGGTTAATAATTATTGGACAAATAATTTGCCAGTGCAAGTGTGATTAATCATTACTGTGGGTTTAATATAAACTAATAAAATTGTATAGTTTGTTCTTTTTTCACTTGTTCCTTATTTGATCTCACCCCCTAAGGTCATAAGTCAGTTAGTTGTTTGTTATTTTTATAATGCAGAGTAGCCTAATGTCACTTCCCCAGCTGTTGCCCCTTGGTAAATACCATTAAAAGTAACACTAAATTATAAAGCCAATATCTTTGAAACCATATGGCGGATTTATTAAAACAAAAAAAACAGAAACTCAGTTTTTATTAAAAAGAAAAACAAGGATCTCAGCTCCTGAGCCCTTCCACACATGGTCATTCCAGTGCTGACGTTCAGGTACTTCAACTTAAGTTAAGGGGTTAAATAGCATGAACAACTATGACAATTCTGGCACATGTTAATACTGTGTAGTCTACACTGCTGCAGTCAATCACTGGCCTCAGTAGCCATGTGTTGACTTTGCTACCTTCAATACTGAGGCCAGTGGTAGAAGTTACGTGTTTGGTCATCATCATCACAGTAGGGCAGAGATCAGTGGGACCACAGACTGAGTACAAGAGCAGAAGGGCTTTTACCAGGTGAGTATAGTTGATTGAATTGCATCCTTTTCTTTATGAACATTTTATTAAATCCTGCAAAAGGATCGTGTATTTAATATATAGTTTTATCAGAAATTCTATTACTTCATTTGATAGGAAAAACTCCCAACAATTTCTTCTCTCTGTTCTATGTGCAATAAGTTTCACAAGAAATAAAGCGGACCGGGATTACAAAATTTCTGATGTAAAATATGAATGAGATTTGTTTGCATATTTCAGTTACTTTAGAAGCTAGATCTAGGTTTTGCTGACGACAAGTCGTAAAAATGTCATTTCAAAATGCAAAATGGGAAGTCCATGATGTGGCCACATTTGTGCCGTTTTCTTCATTTTTTTTTATAAAAAGAAACTGATGGTGACAGATAAATTTATGAGTCATAAATTTTTTTTGCTGCTTTATACCAAAGTGTATATTGTACATCTGCATCACTCTTTATTAGCTGTGAATTGTTTTTTAATGTTTTTTGATTATACAAAAACTATCATGACTCTTAAACTTAATACTAAAATAAATGTAAGTAAAGCACAAAATATATCATATTGAAAGGAGTACAATGAGTTAACATAAACAGCTATGTAAAAGGGAAGAACAACCACGTAAAGTTTTTTTTTTATTATTCTGGACAGTATTTTTTCATTTCATCAAAAACCAGATTGAAAGCATACCTGTTGCCTCAGTAAAATTGGCTTTGCTGCAGATACGTCTATGCTGTCCCGGACCTGTAGTGATTCTCATACTCTGTAACTTGCCTTTTCAAGTTGTACTGTATCTCTTCTTCATCAGAATTTTGCTAGCAGTATACTTTCCATTCTCTCTCTTCCTAGCATGCATTGTACCTACCACTGTTCAGTGGATTACCTTCACCCAAAGTGAAAACCATGCTTCAATATTCATTCACTTTTTCGATAGCAGATGGATCTTGAATATATAGATATATTCTTGACTCAAAATCTTAATATCCTGAAATGGTAAGTAAAAAAAAGTAAGGATCTGATGACTGATGCTACAACGAATGCCTTCCATCACCCATGGGTTCCCAATAATTTATATGGATACATCTAAATAAAATAAGAATGGTTGGTGATATCAACTTTCTGTTTGTGGCACATTAGTATATGGGAGGGGGGAAACTTTTCAAGATGGATGGTGACCATGGTGGCCATTTTGAAGTCAGCCATTTTGGATCCATCTTTATTTATTTCAATCAAAAGAGGGTCATATGACGCATCAAACTTATTGAGAATTTCACAAGAAAAACAATGGTGTGCTTGGTTTTAACGTAACTTTATTCTTTCATGAGTTATTTACAAGTTTATGATCACTTATAAAATGTGTTCAAAGTGCTGCCCATTGTGTTGGATTGTCAATGCAACCTTCTTCTCCCACTCTTGACACACTGATAGACTAGCATTTCTTCTGCGGTGTTGCTAAGGGGGTCAGATTCCTTTTAGGAATGCTCGGACATGACACCCATAATGTGGTGGTGCACCATCTTGCTGGAAAAACTCAGGGAATGTGCCATCTTCAGTGCATAAAGAGGACAACACATCATCATATAGCAATTTCAGGTATCCAGTGGCATTGAGGTTTCCATTGATGAAGAATTGCCCCACTATCTTTGTACCCCATATTCCACACCATACCATCATTTATGGGTGTCAGGTCCGAGCATTCCTACATGGACAGTTTCCTGAAATGTGGATTGGTCGTTGTGGGCCAGTTGAATGGCCACCAAGGTCTCCTGATCTGACCCTCTTAGACTTTTATCTTTGGGGCATCTGAAGGCAATTGTCTATTCTGTGAAGATACGAGATGTGCAGCATCTGAAACAACGGACACTGGAAGCCTGTGCAAGCATTTCTTCTGTGGTGCTGCTATCAGTGTGTCAAGAGTGGGAGAAGTGGGTTGTATTGACAATCCAACACTATGTGCAGCACTTTGAATACATTTTATAAGTAGTCATAAACTTGTAAATAATTCATGAAAGAATAAAGTTACGCTAAAACACCATTGTTTTTCTTGTGAAATTCTCAATAAGTTTTATGTCACATGACCCTCTTCCCATTGGAAAAAACTAAAGTTGTATCCAAAATGGCTGACTTCAAAATGGCTGCCATGGTCACCACCCTTCTTGAAGTTTCCCCCCTCCAATATACTAATGTGCCACAAAACAGGAAATGGATATCAACAACCATTCCCATTTTATTTAGGAGGTTAGTAACTATGCAGATTGCAGATCCCCTGATCCTACCACACAACTAGCAGCAGCCGTGGAGCGTGCCTACGATGAACCTAGACACCTCGTCACGGACGGAGGACTAAATAAGCCTAAAGCAAGAAAAGGGAAAACTAACTTCCCCAGAGCAGACCCCAAAGGAATAGACAACCCCCACACATGTATTGACGGTAAAACAAGATGAAAACACAAACACAGGTAGGAAAATAGGCTGAGCAAATGATGGGGCCCAAACTAACTACAGAGGAAAGGAAAGACACTGTCTGCAATCTGCCCCAAACCCTACAAAATAATGTCCAACACTTCTGATAGCAAAATTAACCCTGAAGTCACTAGACTTCTCACACTATATCAGCACTCTGAAATATTCTGAGACTGTGCAAAAAGAGGCCAATCTAATAAGGGACAGAAAGCAAATTGGCAAATACAGATAAATAAGAGTGGAAATTCAGCACAGCCCAAGGCGGGGCTGGCTGACCACACAAAAAACTGAATAGAACAACAAAATCAGGTGTGAACATTAGCAGAGAACTTAGCTTGAGCTGACTGGAACAGAGCTTAGAACAACTGAATAGGGAGTCGGCTGTCTTAAATCCAATCTGAGCCTCCTGAGGTCCAGTCGACATCCTCATTCTGAGGTGTCTGATCTCCACCGATCAAATCAGCCTCACTACCTCCTGTTACCACCAGAGGGAGTCTGGAAGGAGAACTCACAACTGGTGAACCAGAGAATGAACTCACAACGGAGACCCAGCTTTCTCACACTGGGCCCTACATTATGCTGCAAAATTTGTTGGTAGTCTTCAGACTTCATAATGCCATGCACACAGTCAAGCAGTCCAGTGCCAGAGGCAGCAAAGCAACCCCAAAACATCAGGGAACCTCCGCCATGTTTGACTGTAGGGACCATGTTCTTTTCTTTGCCTCTTTTTTTCTCCTGTAAACTCTATGTTGATGCCTTTGCCCAAAAAGCTCTATTTTTGTCTCATCTGACCAGAGAACACTCTTCCAAAACGTTTTAAGCTTTTTCAGGTAAGTTTTGGCAAACTCCAGCCTGGCTTTTTTATGTCTCGGGGTAAGAAGTGGGGTCTTCCTGGGTCTCCTACCATACAGTCCCTTTTCATTCAGATGCCGACGGATAGTACGATTTGACTGTTGTACCCTCGGACTGCAGGGCAGCTTGAACTTGTTTGGATGTTAGTCGAGGTTCTTTATCCAACATCTGCACAATCTTGCATTGAAATCTCTTGTCAATTTTTCTTTTCCGTCCACATCTAGGGAGGTTAGCCACAGTGCCATGAGCTTTAAACTTCTTGATGACACTGCGCACGGTAGACACAGGAACATTCAGGTCTTTGGAGATGGACTTGTAGCCTTGAGATTGCTCATGCTTCCTCACAATTTGGTTTCTCAAGTCCTCAGACAGTTCTTTGGTCTTCTTTCTTTTCTCCATGCTCAATGTGGTACACACAAGGACACAGGACAGAGGTTGAGTCAACTTTAATCCATGTCAACTGGCTGCAAGTGTGATTTAGTTATTGCAAACACCTGTTAGGTGCCACAGGTAAGTTACAGGTGCTGTTAATTCCACAAATTAGAGAAGCATCACATGATTTTTCGAACAGTGCCAATACTTTTGTCCACCCTTTTTTATGTTTGGTGTGGAATTATATCCAATTTGGCTTTAGAACAATTCTTTTTGTGTTTTATCATTTAAGAAAAATTAAATGAAGATAATACCAAAGAATTTGTGTGTGCAATCATTTTCAGGAAGAAACTGAGTATTATCTGACAGAATTGCAGGGTTGTCAATACTTTTGGCCACAACTGTATACTATATACAAAAGGACATATCACAATACTATATATTGCCTAATAGAAACGGTATTTCCAATTAATTCATAAATCATACAAAAAAAGGGGAGTGAAAATCATATGCCATAAAATCAATAGAGTTTTATTATAAATCAATTAAAAAGCATTGAAGTGCAATGCAATACATGTGGGAGCAGTTAATGCAAAAAGACAAAGGCCTATAAACCAGGTACATTGGATTTCATAAAGAAAATATATACATGAATACAAATCTAATAGTCCATATATGGAGCTTTAAGAAAAAGGCTTCCAGGGAATATGATTCCCAAATAAATGTACAAATGACAAATACTAAATCCGAAAAGCTTTACATAAAAGGCCCGCAGAAGCCATAATCATAGAGTGGCAATAATATATATACACTATTCAAAAAATATATAATACAGAGTACAAATAGAGTGTATCGAAAAATAAGATTATATTTAAATTGCCTACAAGAATAATGGCATACAGCAACAAAACAGATCCTCAATCCCTAATAAGCAAGAACATTAAATCATGGGCATAATGCAGTAAGCAAGCAGGCTAAAAGATAAGGCATAGTGCAGTCATAGAAGCCCAGAAGCTGCTTACAAACGGTATAGTATAAGGTAAACCAAAGAAGGAGAGGGAAGAGTTAAGAGTTGCTGCTGCTGGGCAGATACCGTACCTGGATGGCCGAGGCACCCCTGACCCACGTTTCATGGTGAGGCTTTATCTCAAGGGATTGTGCGTGTATGAATGCTCTTCAGAAGATCTATTTATAGGACGCCTGTTGTGCTGGTCACAGCGGTCGGTTAATGGCGCTTCTGCTAGCGAGACCTGTGTGACGTCAGCATAGTTCAGAGTCAGATGACGCCCAGCCCGCCTCCGGCCCGACGCGTCAGAGCAGGGAGGCGGAGGAGGCGGCAGGAAAGACGAGTCGCCATGGCAGCGCCAGAAACAGGAAGCCAGGAGGAGCGCTCATCGCAGTGATCAACAAAAAAGGTATCTGCCTGCAACAGCGTTATAGGGGTGAGCAGAACATAGAGCATTCAGGGAGAAAAACGAGAAGAAAGATTTATAAATATATAAAGTGCATAAATGCGTGACATATTCAATTATGCATAAGTATAAGTATATAAAGTGCTTAAATAGGTGGCATATTCAGCTATATAAGATAACAGTGCATAATAAGTATTATAAAGATGAAAGTGCATAATAAGTACATGATTCATAAATGTCTGCTCTACGCAGCAGACTTTTATTGAACAGGCTAATCTTTTATCTGACAGATTTAAGGAGCGCGGCTATTCTAAGAGGAGCATAAAGAAGGGTTATACGAGAGCAAGAATGGCCAATAGAAATGATTTACTACAACCACGTGCTAAAGTTGAGAACGAATCGAAGGTAAGATTTATTGCCAAGTATAATCATCAGTGGATGAAAATGAGGGATATTTTACATAAATTTTGGCCCATCTTGCAAATGGACCGTACGTTGGCTAAATATATTCCTCTGCAGCCATCTATAACTTACAGACGGACACCAAATCTTAAGGATCAACTTGTGCACAGCCACTATCCTGAACCCCTGTGGAAAATGTATAGCCTGTCCCAACATGCAACGAGCTTTCAAATTCAATTCCAGTAATGGTAAGAAGTAATTTACTATCACTCAGCATACAACTTGTGACTCTGTGGGCATAGTATATTATGCGGTATGCCCATGCCCTAAGATTTATGTGGGATTGACATCCAGACCCTTGAAAATCAGGGTAAGAGAACACTATCATGACATTCTCAATGCGCAAGGTGAGGACGACTGGACATCATTAAACCAATAGCTAAGCATTTTAAAACATACCATGATTGCAATGCCAAATTGTTAAGTCACTGGCATCGACAGGGTTCATATTGATTTACGGGGTAGGTAATTGGAGAAAAACACTCGCACAATTAGAAGCCAGTTGGATCTCTAGGATCCAATCGGTTCAACCAGCGGGTCTTAATGAAATACTAAGCTTTGCTCCATTTTTATAGTGATGCTCTTATGTTTTTTTTTTTGTTTTTTAACATATTTTCTTCATATATTTTAGATTTTTTACATTCATTCGTGATGCTTGATAATTTGGATGATGTCTCTTTGTGATTTACGTCCTGCTGCTGTGCTTCATGGCCTGTTCATTCTTCTTGAGCAGCAAGATTATCTACAAAAGAGAAGATGTTGAGAAGAAAATAATGTCACTTTTTATTCATTTTTTTATTCATTTATTTTTTAGTATATAGAAATGTAATTATTTATGTATTCTTTTATACATATATTTTTTGCACATATTCCTTTAATTATGTATTTTTCATGTGCCCATATGGGTAAAATTAATTCACTTATTTATATATATTTTTTGCATATGACAAGCACTTTTTTTGTGTATTTGCATAATCTATTTGATATTTTTTGTATAATGATATATGCACTATAGCACTTGTGGAGGATATATATATTGTGGTGCAGTGACCGCTGTGTCCGCTAGGGGGCGCTGTGTGGGTGTCCCAGAACAGCAGTGTAAGCATTTCCATTACCCTGATAGGTGTAGGATACTGAAAGATCATAATGATCAGCAGAGGTACTGCTGAGTAATACGCTCCGTTACAATGTGTCAGGGAAGCCTGTGTGTGGCTGTATGTAATAGGACCTTGTGTGAGGTCATAGTCATGTGATCACCTGTGGGTGTGGTTATGGACCATATAAGTTACCTGAGGTCTGGTCACAAGGGGTGAATGCTGGGACCTGATTGGTCCAGTTTGGAAGGTCCCGTGAGGAGAAGGATCTCCTAACAGCACGTGTGGACGCTGTGACTAATGGTGATGTGTGCCTGACCGTTCCCAGGGAGAGGGAAGGAACGTTTGCAGTGTAAAGCAGCATGCAAGGTAACCCGGAGACAGGACTGCTACTGAGAGACTGTATAGCCTGCTGGCTAGATGAAGCACAGCCTGTGTGACTAGGAGGGCTATAGGGAGCAGTGTGAAGATACCCTGCTGTCTGCTATAAGACTGTTGCATGTTACTGCTGGAGGCTTATGAAGGATGAATAAACCTCATGGACTATGATTTGTTGGAAAATCCGGTGCCGGATGTGTTTTTTGATCGCTGCAAGCGAGAACCCCCTACTTACATGACAGCGCTACCTCACAATATATATATATATATATATATATATATATATATATAAAGCTCAGCTGGGATCTTTGCTTTGGCACAAGCGGGTGGCTATGGAGTCACAACAGCAGTCTAGCGAGTTCCACACGAATATGGGCACGGCCTATTTTATTGTGCACATTGGTCATTCAATGTTACACATGCCAAACATGAAATAAAATGTCTAAGGTCATCTGGCCTCTAACTAACACTAGAAGAGTAACTACAAAATAAACCTATACAATAACAAAGAAGTCCATGTAGTTTTAAGTGGGAGTCACACATAGCAATCTCGCTAGCGAGATCGCTGCTGAGTCACAACTTTTGTGACACAACAGCGATCTCACCAACGAGATCGCTGTGTGTGACAGCAATCAGCGATCGGCCCCCCCTGCCGGTATCGCTGATCTCTGCAAGAAACCTCTGGACATATTTTTCGTCGCTGGTCTCCCGCTGGCCAGCACGCATCGCTGCGTGTGACAGGCGGGAGACCAGCGATCAGCTGTAAAAAATAATTAAAAATAAAAAATATAGTTATTCTCACCTTCCGACATCCCGCGCAGCCATCCTGCCTCTCTCCACGCTCCCGGTCCCAGTGATCCTTTGTACGAATGACCGCGAGACGTCGCGCTGCCGCGAGACCATGACATACTCGCGGTCATTCTCGCAAAGGATTACTGTGACCGGAGCGTGGAGAGAGGCAGGATGGCTGCGCGGGACGTCGGAAGGTGAGAATAACAATATTTTTTATTTTAATTCTATTTTTTTACAGGGATATGGCATCAGCGCTAACGAACACAGCGATGCCGGGCACTCGGCATTGCTGTGCTGATCGCTGGTGAAGCTGTCTGTTTGACAGCTCACCAGCGATCACATAGCGACTTACCAGCGATCCTGACACGTTGATATCGTTGTCGGGATCGCTGGTAAGTCGCTATGTGTGACTCCAGCTTTACTGTGTCAGCTCCCAGCCCAGCAGACGAGAGAGAGAGAGAGAGCCCAGCTCCCCCTGATTATATCAGCTGGACCTGTCAGGAATCAAAACCTGGATTGAACGTGTGGACGGGGAACCCCCAGTCTTTTCCACGCTGATCACTAAAGAAGCCAGGACCAGATTACAATGAAATAAACCGGCTTCACTATCAGTACAGGGAGACATATGAAATGAAACGGGGGGGAAATATATCTGTTTTCTAGTACCTCTCCCCTTGGCACCTCACACACTTTATTTATATGATGTTTTCACTATTTTAATGTTTTGACTGATGACATTTATGAATCATGTACTTATTATGCACTTTCATCTTTATATACATATTATGCACTTTTATCTTATATAACTGAATATGCCACCTATTTAAGCACTTTATATACGTATACTTATGCATAATTGAATATGTCACGCATTTATGCACTTTATATATTTATAAATCTTTCTTCTCGTTTTTCTCCCTGAATGCTCTATGTTCTGCTCACCCCTATAACGCTGTTGCAGGCAGATACCTTTTTTGTTGATCACTGCGATGAGCGCTCCTCCTGGCTTCCTGTTTCTGGCGCTGCCATGGCGACTCGTCTTTCCTGCCGCCTACTCCGCCTCCCTGCTCTGACGCATCGGGCCGGAGGCGGGCTGGGCATCATCTGACGCTGAACTATGCTGACGTCACAGAGGTCTCGCTAGCGGAAGCGCCATTAACCGAACGCTGTGACCAGCACAACAGGCGTCCTATAAATAGATCTTCTGAAGAGCATTCATACACGCACAATCCCTTGAGATAAAGCCTCACCGCGAAACTCGCATCAGGGGTGCCTCGGCCATTCAGGTACGGTATCTGCCCAGCAGCAGCAACTCTTAACTCTTCCCTCTCCCTCTCCCTCTTTGGTTTACCTTATACTATACCGTTTGTAAGCAGCTTCTGGGCTTCTATGACTGCACTATGCCTTATCTTTTAGCCTGCTTGCTTACTGCATTATGCCCATGATTTAATGTTCTTTCTTATTAGGGATTGAGGATCTGTTTTGTTGCTGTATGCCATTATTCTTGTAGGCAATTTAAATATAATCTTATTTTTCGATACACTATTCAAAAAATATATAATACAGAGTACAAATAGAGTGTATATATATTATTGCCACTCTATGATTATGGCTTCTGCGGGCCTTTCATGTAAAGCTTTTCGGATATAGTCTTTATCACTTGTACATTTATTTGGGAATCATATTCCCTGGAAGCCTTTTTCTTAAAGCTCCATATATGGACTATTAGATTTGTATTCATGTATATATTCTCTTTATGGAATCCATTGTACCTGGTTTATAGGCCTTTGTCTTTTTGCATTAACTGCTCCCACATGTATTGCATTGCACTTCATTGCTTTTTAATTGATTTATAATAAAACTCTATTGATTTTATGGCAAATGATTTCCATTCCCCTTTTTTTGTATGATTTATATACAAAAGGAGATGACATACAGGTACAGTTGTGGCCAAACGTATTGACACCCCTGCAATTCTGTCAGATAATACTCAGTTTCTTCCTGAAAATGATTGCAAACACAAATTCTTTGGTATTATCTTCATTTAATTTGTCTTAAATGAAAAAACACAAAAAGAATTGTCCTAAAGCTAAATTAGATAAAATTCCACACCAAGCATAAAAAAGAGGGTGGACAAAAGTATTGGCACTGTTCGAAAAATCATGTGATGCTTCTCTAATTTGTGTAATTAACAGCACCTGTGGCACCTAACAGGTGTTGGCAATAACTAAATTACACTTGCAGCCAGTTGACATGGATTAAAGTTGACTCAACCTCTGTCCTGTGTCCTTGTGTGTACCACATTGAGCATGGAGAAAAGAAAGAAGACCAAAGAACTGTCTGAGGACTTGAGAAACCAAATTGTGAGGAAGCATGGGCAATCTCAACTCTACAAGTCCATCTCCAAAGACCTGAATGTTCCTGTGTCTACCGTGTGCAGTGTCATCAAGAAGTTTAAAGCCCATGGCACTGTGGCTAACCTCCCTAGATTTGGACAGAAAAGAAAAAGTGACAAGAGATTTCAACGCAAGATTGTGCAGATGTTGGATAAAGAACCTCGACTAACATCCAAACAAGTTCAAGCTGCCCTGCAGTCCGAGGGTACAACAGTGTCACCCCGTACTATCCGTCGGCGTCTAAATGAAAAGGGACTGTATGGTAGGAGACCCAGGAAGACCCCACTTCTTTCCCCGAGACATAAAAAAGCCAGGCTGGAGTTTGCCAAAACTTACCTGAAAAAGCCTAAAATGTTTTGGAAGAATGTTCTCTGGTCAGATGAGACAAAAGTAGAGCTTTTGGGGCAAAGGCATCAACATAGAGTTTACAGGAGAAAAAAGGCATTCAAAGAAAAGAACAGTCCCTACAGTCAAACATGGCGGAGGTTCCCTGATGTTTTGGGGTTGCTTTGCTGCCTCTGGCACTGGACTGCTTGACCGTGTGCATGGCATAATGAAGTCTGAAGACTACCAACAAATTTTGCAGCATAATGTAGGGCCCAGTGTGAGAAAGCTGGGTCTCCCTCAGAGGTCATGGGTCTTCTAGCAGGACAATGACCCAAAACACACTTCAAAAAGCACTAGAAAATGGTTTGAGAGAAATCACTGGAGACTTCTAAGGTGGCCAGCAATGAGTCCAGACCTGAATCCCATAGAACACCTGTGGAGAGATCTAAAAATGGCAGTTTGGAGAAGGCACCCTTCAAATATCAGGGACCTGGAGCAGTTTGCCAAAGAAGAATGGTCTAAAATTCCAGCAGAGCATTGGTTTACCGGAAGCGGTTGGTCGCAGTTATTTTGGCTAAAGGTTGTGCAACCAAGTATTAGGCTTAGGGTGCCAATACTTTTGTCTGGCCCATTTTTGGAGTTTTGTGTGAAATGATCAATGTTTTGCTTTTTGCTTCATTCTCTTTTGTGTTTTTTCATTTAAGACAAATTAAATGAAGATAATAATACCAAGGAATTTGTGTTTGCAATCATTTTCAGGAAAAAACTGAGTATTATCTGACAGAATTGCAGGGATGTCAATACTTTTGGCCACAACTGTATATACTACATACCGGGGATACTATGCCCAGGCAACGCCATGCTCTTCAGCTAGTATACAGTACATTAAAACCAATTAAATAGGTGCAGAAGTGTCTGTGCAAAAATGTATTACCTAGTGGATTTCTATTCTCAGGTGGTCAATTAAATAAAGGAAAAAATGATTAAAATGCTGGAAAAAATGAGGAATAGGTATTTTAAGGGATTAGTGAGTGTCGCAGATGTTATATAATGTTGTCATTTAAATAAGGCTATACAATTAGTGCCATTTACCAATGCAATAAATATACAGTGCAAATGCATTACAACTAAGAAGCATATATGGCAAGAAGCACTAGTACAGCATATAAGCAAAGGTCTTAGGAGGGAGTGAACATTAGTGAAACTTAAGCCAGCATTTGATTGTGTGGTTGACAATGAAAGCATATGAGGTAAGTTACCTTGGTAAAATAATATTGCACAAGACACAGGAACCCGACTGGTGTAACTGGGGGGATATAGAGTATGCAAAACTGGGTGAGGTAAAGAGATGTACATAAGAGATATGAATCAAGTGTGTGAGCTTCAAAAAGAAGCAGGGGAGTACAAAAATTCATGTTGGCATGGGAGGTGTGAGGAAGGGGATTAAATGTGAATGTGATCTTGGTGAATGTGGAACATGTACTAAGAGGATGAAGACAAAATGTGTCTATGACAAATAAAGTGTATAGTGGTAAAATAGGGACGTATGTAACGGCCAATGTCTTCACGTAGCCTGAACAAAAAATGTTTGTTGTACCTCCAGTATAAACCCAGAGTATATGCAAGGAGTTGGGAAGCTTTTTTGGGCAAAAAAGGCATTGTACAGAAATGTAGAGTAACAAATTCCAGTCAAGATTAGTCCATGATGATTCGGAAAAAAAGTTGTCCAAGGAAGTGAAGATGAAAAAACAGGTGCTGATATGATTCATATGAAGATATGGCTTCTGTGTGAACAATGCCATCTCTGTTGATTGGATAAAGGGAGATGACATAAAAAAGTCCAGTCTGACGTAGGAAGTCCAAGATTAGGGCTTCCAGAGTACACTCCTATGGCTGAAATCCAGACGTGGATAATGACAGCAGCGTCCACAGCGATGATCCAATGCGGAGAAGACAAAAAAGAATATCATATAATCTAGAAAGAAAACACATACCGTATATACTCATGTATAAGCCGAGATTTTCAGCCCATTTTTTGGGGCTGAAAGTCCCCCTCTTGGCTTATACACGAGTCATATATGGGGGGCGGCGGGGGAGAGGGAGTGGGGGGTGTCAGAGACCATACTCCCCCCTCTTGGCACGGTCTCTGCAGCCCCCCTGCTTCCTCCATGATCTCAGTGTCCCAGCTGTTCCTGCATTCAGCGGTCACCTGGTACCGCTCATTAAACTCATGAATATGCGCATATTTAATTAGCGGTACCACGTGACCACTGAATGCAGGAACAGCCTGGGACGCCGACATCATGCTGGAAGCAGGGGCTGAAGTGACCGGGCGCCAGGAGGGGGGTGGTGAGTATGACGAGGAGCAGAGCAATGCTTACCACTACCCGTTCCATCGCTGTCTCCCCGGTCCTCTGGCTGTGACATTTAGCGAAGGGCGCGGTGACGTAGTCAGTGCACGCCCTCTGCTAACGTCACTGCACAGGACCTGGAAGACAGCGATGGAACAGGGAAGGTAAATATAGCCAGTGTCAGGGGCCTGAGCCTGCAGCTACACCAGCACCTGGCCCCCAGCGACGGAGAGGTGAGTATGTCTTTTTTTTATAGCAGCAGTGGCAGCAGCATATGGGGGGTATTTTATGTATGGAGCATCTACTTGGGCCACCATTAACCCCTGTGCATCATATGGGGGGTATTTATGTATGGAGCATCTTGGGCTACCATTAACCTTTGTGCAGCATATGGGAGGTATTTATGTATGGAGCATCTACTTGTGCCATCATTAACCCTTGTGCAGCATATGAGGGGTATTTATGTATGGAGCTTCTACTTGGGCCACCATTAACCCTTGTGCAGCAATATATAGGGGGTATTGATGTATGGAGCATCTACTTGGGACACCATTAACCCTTGTGCAGCAATATATGGGGGTATTTATCTTTGGAGCATCTTGTTGGGCCACCATTAGCCCTTTTTCAGCATTTTATGGGGGTATTTATCTATGGAGCATCTTTTTGGACCACCATTAACCCTTGTGCAGCACCACCCTCGGCTCATACATGAGTCAATAAGTTTTCCCAGTTTTTTATGGCAAAATTAGGGGGGTCGGCTTATACGCGGGTCGGCTTATACACGAGTATATACAGTATGTAAGTAATCTGAAAAGAAACACACTAAAAAGCATGTGATTAAAAGATACATTAAAAAGAAGCAACAAAGAAACTTATAAGAAAGTCTCTGCATATAAAAACTACAGAAATAGGGCAAAACTAAGTACCTCATTTAGAAATAGATACAGTCATCGTTATCCATTCTTTTATTTATTTATTATGCATTGCTTATATAGCACTATCTTATTCCGCAGCGCTTTACATACATCATCATTACTGTCCCCAATGGGGTTCACAATCTAAATTCCATATCAGTATTTCTTTGAAGTAAGGCTGGTTGTCAAAAATGGGGGAGACCCCACACCTTTTTTTAAAAAATTATTTATATAAATAATTAAAAAAAACAGTGTGAGGACCCTTCTATTCTTGATAAGCAGCCTTGCTGAAGCTGACAGCTGAGGGTTGCAGCCCTCAACTGTGAGTTTTGCCTGGCTGGTTATAGTTTTGCTCTGCCTGGCCGATCGCCGGCAGAGCAGGGGAGAATGATGAGAGCCGTGTTCAGCACCCGGCGCCGGGGAACAGCGCTTACTGTAATGCTTTTTCCCTGGCGTCTGTGTGGTACTGATGCAGCACGCACATGCCACACATGTGCCGCAAGTATTACACACACGGACACTGACATCTCTGGTAAAGAAATATCAGGACATGTGAAAGAGGCCTTATAGTGGGTTCTATTGTTTGGCAGCTGTCACACACTAAAAGATGCTTTTTATTGCAAAAAATAGGTTTTGCATCACCACATTTTGAGAGCTATAATGTTTCCATATTTTGGCCCACAGAGTCATGTGAGGTCTTGTTTTTTGTGGGACGAGTTGACATTTTTATTGGTACTATTTTTGGGCACATCACTATTTTTGATCGCTTTCTATTCTGATTTTTGGGTGGGGGGCAGAATGAACAAAAAACAGCAATTCATGAATTTAATTTTTTGGGGGGCATATACACCGTTCCACGTGTGGTAAAATTGATAAGGCAGTTTTATTCTTCGGATCAGTATGATTACAGCGAGATACCTAATTTATATCTTGTTTTATGTTTTGGAGCTTTTATACAATAAAAACTATTTTATGGAAAAAAAATATATTTTTGCATCGCTTTATTCTGAGAGCTATAAATTTTTTATTTTTCCATTGATGGAGCGTTATGGTATTTTGTTTTTTGTGGGACAAGATTATGTTTTCAGCGGTACTATGTTTATTTGTATCCATCTTTTTGATCGCATGTTATTCAACTTTTTGTTCAGCGGAATGATAAAGCATTGTTTTTTGCCTTGTTTTTTTATTTGTTTTTCATGGTGTTCACTAAAGGGGTTAACTAGTGGAACACTTTTATAGGTTTGGTTGTTGCGGTCGCAGCGATACCAAATATGTGTACTTTTATTGTTTAGATTTTTTTCAATCAGATATTTATTTAGTGATAGAATATATATTTTTTTATAATTATTACTGATTTTTTTAAAAATATTTTTACAATTATTTTAATTTTTTTCTACTTTTTTTTTTACTTTTTAAGTTTGTCCCACTATAGGACAATCATTTTTTGCAGGCTGATTTCTTCTATGGCATGTAGATGAAGCAGCATCGCCATTCCATAAAAGCTGTCAGCTCTGCACTGACAGAGAGACACTTGCTGATCATGCACTGTACATGCTCAGCATGTTTTTTCGCTCTGATGACCCAGATGTCGTCATGATGACATCGGGTCACCATGGCAGCGATCGGGACTCTGCGTCACGCCGCGGGTTATCCGATCCAAAGACAGAGGGGCTGTCTGCCCTCTGCCGACTTCTGGAATGATGTGATCGTGTTCAATTGCAGCATTTTGGGGGATAAGGTGCTGGGAGTGGTCTGTGACAGCTCCTGGCACCTAGTGCTAGGTGTCAGCTGTCAGAATCAACTGACACCCGGCGGCGATTGCCTGCGCACCACACATGTGCGCGGGTGATCGCAGTGATGTAATATTACGTCCATGGTCAAATTGGCCCAAGTCATATGGACAGAATATTACATCCGATGTCAGAAAGGGCTTAAACGGTTACTCCAGGAAGTTTTAAAAAATATTCGGCAGAATCTTCACAGCAGACTTGTAGCTTAAGACCGGACAACCCCTTTTGTTATACATTTCCTAATTTACAGTGAACAAACTAATTCTGGCACACTGGAACTGATCTACTGCCACACAACTGTTTTACTCAGCAGTAATAGAATGGGTACTGGAATACGGCACACAGTGAATCATTCTAGTCATCTCTACTCGTAAAACATAAATTACAATCATGCAGTGCCAATGTGTGAAAGTGGTAGTAATTCTATTCTTATTTTTTCACCAATTCTTTTCTATTTGCTTTTTAGGGTGCATTGTGACAATGTTTCCAGTGTGATGAATAAGACCTAGGCCAGGCATCTACTGTTCTGTTATTTATTTCCTGTCATGGATCACACTCCTTGGATATCTCCAGGCTTTTTATTACATGAGACTTGAGAAGCATTCCTCCATTACAAGGTGTATGCTAACAACAACTAACCAACAAGTTCTTAAACTCTATAGTACACACATCAACGTAGTGAGACCCCTAGAGGCCACATCATATAACATATTGCTACATCCTTTCTCTTTTAACTGGAAGAATAATAAAATTAATAAAACAATGTATACCATGACCAAGTTACAGCTATAACATAATAAGTCCAGTTAGATATAATCCTTGAGGTGCGCCAGCTTTCTGATAATTCTGCCAGCTCTAGTAACATAAGATGTGTCACTGTCTACATCTGTTAGTTCTTCTGATCCTGGTAATATGCCTTCTGATATTGCTAGAATCCTCACCCTGATGGTCAGCTGTCACTGTTGGTACTTGACTTGTACTTGCTGCCTCGTTGTCTTGGGTGTCGTCTTGGGTGTCAGGATACTGCTCAAAAGGCCATGAATCATCTCTTTCTTGTGATTTCCTCAGATATCTCCGATTTCTCCTTAGTCTTCTTCCTTCCTCTGTTAGAATTTCGTAGGACCGAGGTCCTAGTTTCTGGACAACTTTTGCCTTTTGCCAGTGTTCATCAAACGTGCTGCTTGGCTGCAGCCGAATGTTGTCATTTCTCTGGAGCTCAGGCAGATCCTTTGCAGATTTATTGTAATAGAAAGCTTGCCTATCTTGATTCTTCTGTAATTTAGCTTTGATGTTTCCCAGCAACTTTAGCGTTAACAGATGACTAGCAGTTGGTAAGAGTGTATTTGTACGCCTACTCATGAGCCTCTGTGCCGGACTGCTGTCTAGGCCTTGGGTGGGTGTGTTTCTATGATCCAGTATAGACAGATATACATCAGTACCTGCTTGTTTTGCTTTCTGCATGAGTCTTTTGGCTGTTTTTATTGCTGACTCTGCTTTCCCATTACTCTGAGGATATCTGTGAGAAGACTTCTGGTGTTCAAATTCCCATTTCTTGCTGAAGGTTTTGAACTCTTCCGAAGTAAACTGCGCCGCATTGTCCAAGAAAACGATATCTGGAATGCTATACCTGGCAAAATGGGCCTTAAGTTTTTTAATCACTGTTCCCGCCCTTGTGTCCACTGTAATCAGGTAGTCTTTATCATTCCATGTGAACAAGTCTGTTCCTATTTTTGACCATGGCCTATGTGGAATTCCATGTGGTTGCAATGTCTCCTTTGGTTGCTTATCACTGCAGGATGCACATATTTCACATTGTGCTATATAATTTTTAATGTGGTCATTCATCCCTGGCCAATAAACAGATTCTCACGCTCGACGTAGACATCCTTCCATGCCTAAGTGAGAAGAGTGCAGTGTTTTCAGTATGTCTCTTCTGAGAACTTCTGGTATAACCGCCCTGTCCTTTAAAGACGATTCCTTGCTGCACTGACAGTCCATATCTTATGGGGAAGAATGGTGAAACTTCCCTTGGAGCATGTTGCTTGTATTTTGGCCAGCCCTGCAAGATGACAGTCTTTAAACTCTGGAGACTTTTATCCTTCTCTGTGAAAGTCTGGATTTGCTTCAACTTTTCTTTTGACACTGCAAGATAGTTACACATATTGATGGTTTCAATTTCTTTCTCCTCATCATTTGTGATAGGAAGGTAAGGTCTTCTTAGCGTATCTGCAATCAGTAAGTCTCTTCCTGGACAGTACCCGATGTCAAAATCATATTTCTGAAGTCATAACAGCATATGCTGTAGTCTCTTTGGGGCATTTAGTAGTGGTTTCTTTGTAATGCTCTCCAAAGGTTTGTGATCCGACTGTACTCTTACCCATCGACCATAGGTGTATTGGTGAAACTTCGTCAACCCAAATGCCACAGCCAGTAGTTCCTTTTCAATCTGAGCATATCCCTGCTCTGTTGTTGTAAGGGCTCTGCTTGCAAATGTGAGTGGCTGTTTGTTCTGCATTAATGTAGCTCCAAGGCCTTTTTCTGAAGCATCACATTGTACCACTACTTCTTGATCTGGATAGAAATACTTTAGGGTTGTTGCATCTGGAATAGCTTTCGTTACTGATTGGAAAGCAGTCTCCTGGCTTTCCGTCCATTCCCAGAGCACATCTTAGTGGGTTAGCTGTCTCAGTGGCTCACACATGTCTGACAGATGACTGCAAAATTTGGAGAGATAATTTACCATGCCCAAAAATCGTTGTACTCCACAAACATCAGTAGGGGTAGGCAAATCTTGTATTGCTCTCACCTTTTCAGGATCCACTTTTACACCGTTTGAAGTCAGATGATGTCCAATATAAGCCACTTCTGTCATTTTCAGTTTGAATTTGTCCAAGTTCAGCTTTATGTGTTTTGCTCTGCATCTGTCCAAAAATTGTATCATCTTCTGATCGTGATCCTTGATTGCAGATTCCATATCTTCACCTTTTCCCACTATTAGTATATCATCTGCTATTGTCTTCACTCCAGGAAGTCCTTCCAAAGCCTGCATTAATATCTGCTGGAACACCTCTGGAGCAGGTTTTAGTCCCATGGGCATTCTCAGCCATTTAAAGCGTCCAAATGGTGAAGAAAATGTCAATAAACTTGATTCTTCAGTCAGTGCCACATGCCAAAATCCATTTTTCACATCACATACAGAAAATATTTTAGCTTTTGATAGATCTGGTAGAACATCATCTAATGTCGGCATGGGGTAATGTTTTCTTTTCAGCGCCTTGTTGAGTGGCTTAGGATCAATGCATATTCTTAACTTGCCAGATGGTTTCTGCACTATGACTAAACTGCTGATCCAATCTGTGCTCTTCTGGACTGGTGCTGTCATGCCTCTTCTCTGTAAATCTTGCAGTTCTACTTTCAGCGGTTGCATTAAAGCTACAGGCACTCTCCTTGTAGGTAATCTGGTAGGCTGCACGGTGTTGTCAATTTCTAGCCTATATTTACCTTCAAAGCACCCATCACCTTCAAAGAAATCAGCTTACTTCGTTTTTATTTTCTGAATATCCAAGTTGTGCTCTGCGTTTAGTTTGGGATTTGGTATATCCTGGGAAACTTCAACAGACATAATATTCTGAGACTGTACTTTTATTACGTCCATTGCCTGAACAGCTTTTACTCCCAATAATAGTACATGGTTACCACCACGCAACATGGTAAATTCAACTCTATAACGCTTTCTGTTACATGGGTTTCATATTTTGAGCTTACATGTCCACATCGGTTTCAGAACACTTTTGTTGTACATCACCAGTACCTTGTCAGTTGGCTCAATAGAAACATGTTTGTTCAGCAGAGCAGATGGAATTATATTGCAGCTCGCTCCACAATCCAGCTGAAATCTAATGGGCTTCTCATCCAACAAGAATGTTGCATAAAGCTGCTTGGCATCCTTGCCTACTGACTGCCTGACTACATTGACTTTCTCTGCTGCAGGCTGCAGTTGTAGCCATGTAATGTCCTCTGTACTGTCAGTGTCTGGTGTCACAGTGTGGAGCTGTCTGTACTGTTTGCTTGTTCTCAGCCTGTAGCCAGCTGAGAAATGATTCTTCTTTCCACGTGATCTGCAGGTTTCACCATATGCTGAACACTTGGTTTTGTCTCTCTGATGTCTTTTCCCACAAAACTTTGCAGTGGACAGTGCTTATAGGGGAGCTTGGTCTTGTCTTTCCTTTCATAGATACTGCATGTACCTTATCATCATCATTATCACTGGTGCCTGCCATCATCTTCAGGCTGTGTTTTGACAGTTCAGCAGCCCTGCAGATTTGCATGCATTTCTCTAAAGTCATGTCTTCCTCTCTCAGTAATCTTTCTTTGAGATGACTGTCTCTTATGCCACACACCATTCTGTCTTTGATTAGACTGTCCCTGATCTCTCCAAAACCACATGTTGTGGCCAGTCTTCTCAGCTCTGTCAGATATCTGTCCAAATTTTCACCATCCTCCTGATGTCTTGTGAAAAAGTTATATCTTTCCACTGTCTCATTCTTCTTTGAGTCACAGTGTTTATCAAATGCCTGCACAATATCTGCTAGAAGGAGGTTGTCTGTGTGTGGGAGTAATGTGTGAGCTAATTCTCTGCCATTTTCCCCAATAAGGTAATAAATCAGCTTTACTTTCCGTTTGTCATCACTGGGGGCCACTGTGAGATCCACGTACAGTGTAAATTCTTCCTTCCAATGTCTCCAAATCTGGGATAGATTACATGAAGTCACATCCAGTCCCAGAGGGGGCTTCATACCAGTCTCCATTTTGCAGTAATGTCAGGGAATCTGTACTTACAAGTGCTGTGATCCTCTGTACAGTCCGAGCCTCACACAAGCACTGAAGATTTGCAGGTTCTATGCCCAGCTGCCACCATGTTCTGTTATGTATTTCTTGTCATGGATCACACTCCTTGGATATCTCTAGGCTTTTTATTACATGACACTTGAGAAGCATTCCTCCATTACAAGATGTCTGCTAACAACAACTAACCAACAAGTTCTTAAACTCTATAATACACACATCAACGTAGTGAGACCCCTAGAGGCCACATCATCATATAACATATTGCTACATCTACAACCTTTTTGCACTCCGGCTGTAAGGGGCTGCTAGGGCATGCATAGAGTTTTAATTTCACAATAGCTGAAGTGTTATATATTGCTAACAAACAAGCAAGTAACCATATTAGCCATATTTCATTTTCAGTTGTCTTTCCCATTGCCATAAAGATGCCTAGCTACTAGAGATGAGAGAATTTTTTTAAATTCAAATTTGCTGGCTTTGTAGAATTTACCACATTATTTTGATTAGCCGTGTGTTATGTTAGCTACTCACCATAATAGGTAAATCTGAATGATGCAAATTACCCTGCTGGGTCCTGTACAGACTACAAAATCTGACCCCGCAGTCCCTAACCACAGACGAAGATAGCAACTCGGTCATATGCTTCCTAAAAAGGCCATCGATCACATCATGTTCCTAATGAGGGCAGAACAAAGTGTGAATTACTATAAAAGGGAAAGTGTGCTGAAAAAAAGGAAAGATTCCAGAGGGAGTAAAATAAAGTACTTACCGTATATACTCGAGTATAAGTCGAGTTTTTCAGCCCCCTTTTGGGGCTGAAAAAAGACCCCCCTCGACTTATATTCGGGTCACGGTGCCAACTTACCTGGTCCCCGTCGTCTCCGCGGTCCCAGTCGTCTCCGCGGTCCCCGGTGTTCGTCTGCGGTCCCCTGCAGTGTCCTGGCGGCGGCGGGTGATGATAGGGCCGCGGCGGCGTTCAAAATCTCTGCACGCCGCTCTCTCCCGTCCTCCGGCAGTGACGTGCAGGGGGCGCGATGACGTGGAAAGCACGCGCCCTCTGCCTGAGTCACTGAAGAGCCCGCGACGCTCAGGAGCAGCTGTCATCAACGTAGGTGAGTATATAGTGTTTTTTTTTTTAATTCCAGCAGGGGCAGCGGCAGCAACATGATAGGATTACTGGTAATCCTATCACTTTGGGGGCAGCATTACGATATTTGGGCCACCATTCACTGTGCAGCATTTATGGGGGCATATGTTGTGTAGCGTTATTTGGGCCAGCATTCACTGTGCAGCATTTTGGGGGCATACTGTATGTTGTGCAGCATTAAATTTACCAGTATCTTCGGCAATTCCCACCCTAGACTTATACTCGAGTCAATACGTTTTCCCAGGTTTTTGAGGCAAATTTAGGGGGGTCGACTTATACTCGGATCGACTTATACTCGAGTATATACGGTACTGTTAGATAATATAACAGGTGGAGAGATGAGCCAAAAACACAATTGTATAGTCCATATGTATGAATACAAATATCTTTATTGGTCACATAAACAAGTCTGTATAGACGTGGTTAAAAAGTGGGCAGACATACAGGAATGCAGTGCGGAGGGCAGGTGAGACCAAATACATAATGTTGTTAAACAGTCAAATATATAGCTATGTTAGCCATTATAAATAATATCCACTGTATGATATCCAAAAAGTAGGTAATCTGCACAAAGTTATCAAGGCAGCTATATGGAGCAAGCTAAATAGATATACTTAATAATTGTGTAATATGCCTTTAAATCCGAAGTATGAAAACATATTGCATATGCTCCGATCATTTATTACCTTGCAGAATATGGCAGCAGAATCTCCTGTGGTCAACCGGCCCACCCCAACGCATATTTCGAAATACTCCTCCCCCTGAATTGCTGGTTTTTGTTCATTCTGCCTTCCAAAAATTGGAATAGAAAGCAATCAAAAAAGTCATGTGTCTGAAAATGGTACCAATAAAAACGTCAACTCGTCCCGCAGAAAAAAAGCCATCACATGACTCTGTCTGCAGAAATATGGAAAAATTATAGCTCCGAAACTATGGTGATGCAGAAACTAGTTTTTGCAATAAAAAGCATTTTTAGTGTGTGACAGCACCCAAACAGAAAAAAGCTATATAAATCTGTTATCGCTGTGATCGCACCCACCCAAAGAATAACGTCGTCTAATCACTTATACTGTATGAGGAACAGTGTAAAAAATAAATTAAAACTAATTCTTCACATGCTGTTGCTTTTTTCATTCTGCATCCCAAAGAGTGCAGTAAGGCTTGGCTCATATTTATCCTGTGCTCTGTGCTGATCACTTACACCGGGGATTTCATTTAAATCTCTGAAATACGTGTTTCAGACAGAACTCCCAGCAGAAGATTCCTTATTAGGAGGCAGATGGAGGCACTGTAGATGCCTACTGGCCACCTATGATCTGGCGGTGACTGCCTTTTTTGGCATGAATAAAAGCACGGTCAGCCACTTCTGAAATTAAGTACAACGCTGAACAGAAGCCAGAAGGAGTTCAAAATAACTCTGCTGCCTCATTATAGTAAATGGATCCCTTGGGTTTCATCTGAATCACACAACGTGAAGATTTAGATGCAAACCCCAAAGTAAGTGCTCAGCATAGAGCGCAGGATAAGTGTTATGTAAAATGTTCCACAAAAAAAGCAAGTTTCCACTCAGGTTCGTCATCTGTTATCAGAAATATAAGTGACTTCAACATTACTGGTAGTACAAAAGCTCTGGAAATTGAAATGACTCCTAGACCCCAAAAGAAATTCAGCAAATTCTATGCTCCCAAATCCAAATGCCCCTCCCTTCTGAGCCCCATTGTGCCTAAATCACATTTAACATCCATGTTTGGCATTTCTGCAGTTTTAACAGCCCGCCTAATTTGCGGGTCAATGTCTCCAGAAACAAGAGCTGGGCATAACATACTGGGCAGCAAACATACTGGTCACTACTATGTACTGGTATCTACAACACACTAGGGACTACAATGGAAGTTTGCAATTTTCACTACATCAACTGCTTCTTGCTTGTGGAAAATAACCGTGGTGTACACTACACCTGTAGATAAATTTCCAAAGGGATATCGTTTCCAAAATGGAGTCACTTGAGGGGGATTCTGCTTCTCTAGCACTGAGGGTCTATGTATATGGAGTCTGCAAACTAAACTGTGTTCCAAATTTTTATGCAAAAAGAGTTTAGGAGTGATAAGGTTAGAATTTTTTTGTTTGTCATTTAAACTCATTGATGGTGATGTGTGTCAGGGCTCTTTATATCACTGAAAGCATTTGCAGATACCTGTGCAAATTAGTTTGGCAGGTGTGTCCAAATAAAGGCAAGACTACTTAAGAAGGCTGTTCCACATTATTAAGCAGCCTACATTTTTTGCCAAAATGGGAAAGAAAAAGGATGTGTCGGCTGCTGAGAAGCAACAAATTGTGGAGTATTTAGGTCAAGGCATGACTACAATCAACATTGCCAAGTCACTTCATCATGATCATTGCACAATCAAGAAGTATGTAGCTGATTCCCAGCACACACGTGTGTGTGCTGATAAGGAAAAATTGAGGACTCTTTCCTACAGGCAATTGCATCAGGTTAAAAGAGCAGCTGCAAAAATGCCTTGTCATAGCAGCAGACAAGTTTTTGAAGCTACTAGTGCCTCCCCCGAACAGCAAAATGCAGGGTCCTTCAGAGGTTTGCAGCTGTGCATTAGCCATCCTGTTGACCACCTCTATCCACTGCACACTAGCAGAAATGGCTCCAGTGGGCCAAACGATACATGAAGACTGACTTCCAAACTGTTTTGTTCACCGATGAGCGCCATGCAACGCTCGATGGTCCAGATGGATGGAGTGGAGGATGGCTGGTTGATGGACACCCCATGAAAACACGGCTAAGGTGCCAACAAGGAGGAGGTGGAGTAATGTTTTGGGCTGGAATCATGGGGAGAAAGATTGTCGGCCCCTTTAGGATCCCTGAAGGGGTAAAGATGAACTCCATAATCTATGTGGAGTTTCTAAAACAGCACTTCCTGCCATGGTTCAAGAGGAAGTACCGTGCTTTCCGCAGCAAGATCATTTTCATGCATGATAATGCACCGTCTCATGCTGCAAATAACACATCTGCATCTCTGGCTGCTATGGGCATAAAAGAGGACAAACTTATGGCGTGGCCACCATCTTCCCCTGACCTCAACCCCATTGAGAACCTCTGGAGCATCATCAAAAGGAAGTGTCTATGATGGCGGGAGGCAGTTCACATGTAAGCAACAGCTCTGGGAGGGTATTCTGTCCACATGCAAAACAATTGAAGCACAAACCATCCAAAAACTGACAAATTCAATGGACGAGAGAGTTCAGAAGCTTCTTTCGAACAAGGGGTCCTATGTGCAAATGTAAAATCACCTAGAATAAAGTTTTGACTTGAAAACTGATTTCATTTTGTAATAAGCTGATAATGCTTATAATTTCACAATTGACCATTTTTTTGTTCAAAATAAAAATAAAGAGGTTGAAAACTCTGCTGTGCATAATAATTTGAAACATGCATTTTGAGTGTTTATTATTTTTAAAAATATACTGTTTTCATAGGCAGTTTGTTCAAAAACATTGCAATTATACTAGAATATTAGATGACTGGAAAATAACAATGACTGCAATTCATATAGGTAATTTAGAGAAAATATGAGGAAATATTTTTTGCATAATAATTTGGAACACAGTGTATTCTAGGAAAATCTACGCTCCATGAAGCAAATAGTGCTCCCTCCCTCCAGTGTCTCGCTATATGGCTCTTCAGCACTGTACAGTCACATATGGAGTATGTCTACATTCAGCAGAACTTGTGAGACAAATTTTGCTGCCATTTTTGCGCATTTTCCCTTGTGAAAATGTAAAATCTGGGACTAAACTAAATTTTGGTGATAAAAATGTAATTATTTTTTCTTCACTTTCCAATGGTATAAAATTCTGTGACACACCTGTGCTGTCAATATGATTACTGCATCCCTAGATGAATTCAATGAGAAATTTAGTTAATAAAATGGGGTCATTTATGGGGGTTCTTCTTTTTCTGGCACTTCAGGGGCTCAGGGGCTCTGCCACCATGACAGATAGCCCTCTCAAACCTGTGCAGCAAAATATGAACTCTTCTTCCCTTCTGACTTTTGCACTGTAGCTCAAAAGTAGTTTTGAATCACATACGGGGCATTGGTGTACTCAGGAAAAATTGCACAACTATTTATGGGATCCAGTTTGTCCTGTTACGCTCGTAAATATAATAAAAAATTTGGGGGAAAAATGTGATGTTTTTATTTTCACTCCTTATTATACACTCCTTCCTTTCTGAGGCTACCGTGCATCCAAACAGTAGTATTCCCCATATATTGGGTATCGGCATACTCAGAAGAAATTAAACAGCAAATTGTATGGTGCAATTTCTCGTGTTACTCTTGTGAAAATACAAAATTTGAGGCTAAAACATTTTTCTGGGAAAAATGTGGGTTTTTTTTATTTTCATGGCTCAATGTTATAAACTTCTTTGAAGTACCTTTGAGTACAAGGTGGTCACCACACATTTAGATTTATTCATTGATGGGTTTAGTTTAGAAAATTGAGTCACTTGTTAGGGGGTTTTCACTGTTTAGGCATGTCAGGGGCTCTGCAAATGTGACATTGCATTTGCTTTTTATTCCAGCAAATTTTTCATTTAAAAAGTCAAATAGTGCTCCTTGCATTCCGAGCCCTGCCATGCGCCTTAACAGTAGCTTTTGACCACATATGGGGTATCAGCATATTGAAGAGAAATTGCACAATAGTGTGGTTTTATTTATCCTTTTATCTTTGTAATAGTGAAAAACTTGGGGCCAAAAAACATTTTTGTGGGAAAAATCTGATTTTTTTTTTTTTAATTTTCACGGCTTAATGTTATAATGTTCTGTGAAGCATCAGGGGTTCAAGGTGCTCACCACACATCTAAATAAGTTCCCTGAGAGGTCTACTTTCCAAAATGATGTCACTTGTGAACAATTTTCACTGTTTAGGCACATCAGGGACTCTCCAAACGTGACATGATGTCTGCTAATTATTCCATTAAATTTTACATCCAAAAAGTCAAATGGCGCTGCTTCACTTCCAAGCTTTACCGTGTGCCCAAACAGTGGTTTTCCCCCACTTATAGGATATCGGCATGCTCACAGCAAATTGCACAACAATTTAGCATACCTGATCCATAGGAGTATACGCCGCCACTGGCATCTCCTCAATACAGCTCATCCTAATGTCAAAGAGTTTAAAGAACCTTTCCTTCCTTGTTTTAGAAGACCACGTAACTTTAGGGACCTTCTCATTAAGGCTGACGTTGGACCATCTCGTCCAGCATTAAATCAACGTTTTTTGCAGAATGCAAAATACGGCACATTCCCATGCTTGCAATGCACTCAGTGCAATAATGTATTGAAAGGCAGTTCCTTCTTTCACCTACAAACCGGCAAAAAATATGATATAAAGGTATATTTCACATGTAACACTTCGTACGTGATATATTTGATCAAGTGCCCTTGTGGTTTGATGTACGTGGGTGAAACGACCCAACCGATCAAGGACCATATATCAAAACATAAGTCCACGATTAGATGTAAGAACCTATTACTGCCAGTGCCTCACCATTTTGTCACAGTGGGCCATACTATAGCCCAATTAAGATATCAAGTATTTGAGCAGGTTAATGTGCCCCGCAGAGGTGGGAATCGCATCAAGTTTTTTAAAAAACGTGAGGCGTTTTGGATTCATGTGCTCCAGACATTGACCCCCAAAGGGTTAAATAGAGATTACGATATCCAATCCTTTTTGTCCTGATTTATCTAGAAATATATGATGTGATGCTGTATTCTCTTCCTGTCTCCTAACTCTTGTTTTCCTTTTTCAGAACATACAGCACTAAGCATATGTTTACCTCACGGAAAGTTCTCATTACTTGCCCTTCACTGAACCACCACATCCCTAAAGAATAATATAGAGCCATCTAAGATTGTTCACTACCGTTCCTAGATGCACAGCCTCTACCAGTATTTTAATTGTATTTTTCTCTCAAGTAACGCAACTGCGGGGAAACTTTTCTGTGATACATAAGACACTTCCTGCTGGTGACACGCTCATGGCGCCGCTGGAGCGCAGAGTCACGTCACTCTTGAGACCTCCCACATTCCTCGTCTGCCTGTGGATCGCATCAGGCTGTATTGGAGCGCACAGTACCATCACTTCCGGTCTCTCACTTCCTGTCCGGCCGCCATCTTGGCCCCTATTTATAGAAGCAGCAGATGCTGCAAACGGCGCCTCTGACCCGCGGTGGATGCCGTGTCATTGCCCTATATGCTGCACACTGACCGGTCCGGTAAGCACCTCGCTCCCCCACCATCCTTTTAGGACACTCTGCCCTGTCGTTCCTTTTGATAACTAGGAACACTCTGTGTTCTTTCTCCACAGACTTTGCACCTCAGTGCTCTTTGTCCCTAAACCCGGGGGGTATGTACTCGTTAACTCCTCCTGTCACCTAACACAATGAATTGCAATCCAAGGCATTTAATAGGAGATTTTTATCTCACTTCACAGGACCACTTATCTTTTGGCTCTCCTTCTTTTGAGCAGTATGAAAATGTCAGCAGTACAATACATAGGTATGCTATCCTGCATTTAATGAATGATTCATCCCATCATTATTCTATCTTGTTTTTTTGGCTATTATTGGTTTGCCATGGTCTTTCAGCTATAGATGTCAAATATACCTATATATGTGCTATTAATGTCTGATATGTCACAGACATCATGTTGAATTTTGTCTGTATTCCAGAAATTCTGATTGTCATGTATATACTTCTGTTTCTTTTGATTATTTCTATTATTATTTTTTACAGTACTGTGAAGAAGGTCAATGTGACCGAAACGTCTATACTGTATGTACTGTACATTAAAAATTAATCATTCACTGGAAATCATATATAGTGTGTGCCATGTTTTCTATATTCATATGAGTACGGACTAGGATCCTACTTGCTGCACCACCACTTTATAGCTGTGCTAGACGGTTTTTCTATTGAGGGGCTCTGCAAATGTGACATTGCATTTGCTTTTTATTCCAGCAAATTTTGCATTTAAAAAGTCAAAAGTCAAATAGTGCTCCTTGCCTTCCGAGCCCTGCCATGCGTCCTAACAGTAGTTTTTGACCACATATGGAGTATCAGCATATTCAAGAGAAATTGCACAATAGTGTGGTTTTATTTTTCCTTTTATCTTTGTAATAGTGAAAAATTTGGGACCAAAAAAACATTTTTGTGGGAAAAATCAGATTTTTTTTTATTTTCATGGCTTAATGTTATAATGTTCTGTGAAGCATCAGGGGTTCAAGGTGCTCATCACACATCTAAATAAGTTCCCTGAGAGGTCTACTTTCCAAAATGATGTCACTTGTGAACGATTTTCACTGTTTAGGCACATCAGGGACTCTCCAAACGTGACATGATGTCCGCTTATTATTCCAATAAATTTTACATCCAAAAAGTCAAATGGCGCTGCTTCACTTCCAAGCTTTACCGTGTGCCCAAACAGTGGTTTTCCCCCACTTATGGGATATCGGCATGCTCACAACAAATTGCACAAAATATTTTGGGGTTTATTTTTTCATGCTACCCTTGCCAAAAATGTTTAAAAAATGGGGCTAAAATAACATTTTGTGGGAAAAAAGTTAAATGTTCATTTTATCCTTCCACATTCCGTTAATTCCCATGAAGGGTTAATAAACTTCTTGAATGTGGTTTTGAAAACCTTTAGGGGTGCAGTTTTTAGAATGGTGTCACTTTTGGGAATTTTCTGTCATATAGGCCCCTCAAAGTCACTTCAAATGTTATGTGGTCCCTAAAAAAAATTGTTTTGTAAATTTTGCTGGAAAAATGAGATATCGCTGTCGCTGGTCAACTTTTAACCCTTATAACTTCCTAACAAAAAAAATTATGTTTCAAAAATTGTGGTGATCTAAAGTAGACATGTGGGAAATGGTATTTATTAACTATTTTGTGTGACGTAACTCTGATTTAAGGGCATAAAAATTAGCAGTTTGAAAATAGCAACATTTTCAACATTTTCACTAAATTTCCATTTTTTTCACAACTAATCGCAGCATATCGAATACATTTTACCACTATCAAAAAGTACAATATGTCAAGAAAAAACTTTCTCAGAATCAGAGGGATCCGTTGAATAGTTCCAGAGTTATTACCCCATAAAGTGACACTGGTCACTTTCGGTGAAGATAAATACAGGCTTGGGGAGTAAAGAGGTTAAGCAATAGCTGTGACATCCTCAGAATTCTGTGCCAAGGAAGATTAAATGGTGGTGGTCATGCATATGCACCACCGCTTTTAGACAGTGAGTGGAACAGTTTTTCACATACATGATTACTGCTCTATCTAATTTCCTGTGCAGTGGGGACTTGGGACCCCTATTCCAGTGATCTTATGATGGAAGTTAATGGGAACCCCAATGGTCATAAATTAATTACCAATACTTGTGATAGCTGATAAAAATAAAATCCTAAGTAAAGAGGAAATGCAATAATCTTTTTAATAATTTTACTATAATTTATACATTCTGTGTATATCCTATATTACCAGCAGATGGCACTAAAATACCACTGGTAATTTTGTACCTTCCATAACAGCAGTGTAATGTCACCATCTACTGGTAAAACTTCAACTGTAACAAAGGAACCTATTCTATGTGCGTTCTTGAGTTTGCATCTAACAGTCAAACAAACCATTATTATAAAACATATATATGGAATTTGATGTTTTTCTTAGTATCATTTTGGCCTTGACACATTTTTTCTTTAGACTGATTGATTCCATTATTGACAATAGCATCTTAGAATTATTTCTGGAAAAACTGTGACTATTACCTCTGAATAGGAGTGCAGTGGAAAACGCCAGGTGGTTCACTAATGTGAACAGACTTTTAGACAGTAGACTCGCCGCAGTTATCTACTGACTTGGTTTTTTATCTACTGACTGAGAGACTTCTTAAACGATTGGCAAGTATATGCCGCTGGCTTCTACCGCTTAAAAGACCGCTCACAGCGCTGAGTCTACTGTCTAAAAGTCTGTTCACATTAGTGAACCACCTGGCGTTTTCCACTGCACTCTTATTCAGAGGTAATAGTCACAGTGGGGGGAGGTGCAATTCACACTTATAGCACGTTATGGTTCCCCCAGTGCATTTGTTTCTGTTTTTATTTATGTCTGCACAGTTATATGGTAGGTGTTTTTAATTATTTATCAGAACGTAATACCGACCATGTTCTTAGTTATTAGAGCCTAACCCGGACACTTCATTTTTCTCATTGGGGTATGATTTTGCATTTTCAGATTTAAAACGTATTTTTTTTTGTCTTTTTTGTAGTTTGATCCACCAAAACTCAGCACCTTCTAGCATCTAATGCTTATGAGTTTATTGTTCTGAACCTGCAGGTAATTATATATATGTATTTTTATCCTCTATTGATTTACAGCGCGAGTATCATTTTGTTTAACAGTCTTAATAAATGCGTTTTTAGGGCACGCTTAAAATTGTAGGGATTGGGGACTAATCGTATTGACCTGGGAATTGTATTCCAAAGAATTGGCACAGCACGTGTATAGTCTTGGAGACGGGAGTGGGAGGTTCTGATTATTGAGGATGCTAACCTCAGGTCATCAGCAGAACGGAGGGCACGGGTAGGATGGTATACTGAGACGAGGGAGGAGATGTAGGGTGGTGCTGAGCCATGGAGGGCTTTGTGGGTGAGGGTAATAAGTTTGTACTGGATTCTGGAGTGGATGGGTAGCCAGTGTAATGACTGGCACAAGGTAGAGGCATCAATGTAATGATTGGTGAGGAATATGATCCTGGCAGCAGCATTCAAGACAGATTGGAGCGGGGAGAGTTTGGTAAGAGGGAAACCGATTAGAAGAGAGTTACAGTAGTCCAGACGAGAATGAATAAGAGAAACAGTAAGAGTTTTTGCGGAGTCGATGGTAAGAAAAGGTCGAATTCTAGAAATGCTTTTGAGGTGCAGATAGCAAGAGCGAGCCAGTGATCAGAAGTAGTGTCGGCAAATGAAAGCTCGGAGTCAAGTATGACCCCAAGACAGCGGGCGTATTGCTGGGGAGTAATAGTGGAACCACACACAGAAATGGCAATATCGGTCATAGGTGCATTAGTGGAGGGAGGAAACACAAGGAGTTCAGTCTTTGACAGGTTCAGTTTCAAATATAGTGAGTACATGATGTTACACACAGCGCTTAGACAATCGCTGGTGTTTTCTAAAAAGGCAGGCATTATGTTGTGAGTTCATTTTCCCCGTCACTACTGAGGCCCGAGGAACTCCCTCTTCTGGTGAAGAAAGGTAGTGAGCCTGATTGTCAAACACCTGGGGCTGATGATGATGACTGGCTGAGTGGAGTTAATGACTGGATATAAGGCTGCCGACGCCCTTCTGGCCTGCGGGTGATTTCTCTGTGGACTTCTAGGAAACCAGTCTGATTCCTGCTCATCTAAAGCTAAGATTTCTGCTTTGCCTTTTTGCATTAGTGTTTTGTTTTCCTTGCTTTTCTGGATTCTGCCATTCCCTGCTGGGGTGAGCTGAATCTCCTTTTGCCTGTTGCTCTGTCTTCAGAATATTCCTGAGTACTGACATAGCTTTTTTGAAGCCTAGCGTCTTCAGGGCCTTTTTTACTGTCAGTTTGTTGGCTCTTATTTTCATAGGGGTTTTCACGGATTGCAGACAGCAGCCTTCCTGTCCTTTCCTATCTAAGCTAGCGTGGGCCCCATCTTTGCTCAGTCTATCTTTCTGTCTGTGTTTTGTTCTTTCTTCTTGCTTCACCATCATTATATGTGGGGGGCTGCCTTTTACTTTGGGGTCTGCTCTGGGGCAGTTTAGATTTCCCTTTCTGTCTTTAGGCTATGTAGTCCTCCAGCTGTGATCGAGGGGCCTAGGGCATCGTAGGAGCCCCCCACGGCTACTGCTAGTTGTGTTGATAGGTTCAGGGGTCTGCAATCTGATAGCTGCCAACTTCTCTGGTTTTCTGGACTTAGCTATCATTTCTATTTTTGCCTCCTACGGTGACTCAATCATAACACATTATGTCAGGAGAGGAAGCATATAATTGGGTGTCATCAGCATAGAGATGGTACTGGAAACCAAATCTACTGATTCTTTGACCAATAGGGGCAGTATACAAAGAGAAGAGGAGGGGGCCTAGAACCGATCCTTGAGGAACCCCAACAGTAAGTGGAAGATGTGGGGATTAGGAGCCAGCAAAGGATACAGTAAAGGAGCGGTCCGAGAGATAGGAGGAAAACCAGGAGATAACAGCATCTTTGATGCCGATGGAGCGGAGCATAGTGAGGAGGAGCCGATGAGCCACCGTGTTGAATGCTGCAGAGAGATCCAAGAGAATTAGCATGGAGTAATGACCATTAGATTTAGCTGTTAGTAGATCATTAGAGACTTTAGTGAGGGCAGTTTCAGTAGAGCGTAAAGAGCGGAAACCAAATTGGAGAGGGTCGAGAAGAGAGTTAACTGAGAGCGGATCAGATGGGAGTGGACTAGACATTCCAGGAGTTTAGAGATGAAGGGAAAATTAGAGAAGGTCTATAGTTAGCGGCACAGTTTTGGTCGATGGATGGTTTTTTAAGTAATGGCTGTATGATAGCATGCTTAAATAAGGAAGGAAAGATACCGGAAGAGAGAGAGAGGTTAAATATTTTTGTCAGGTGGGCGGTGACAGCAGGGGAAAGGGACTGGAGGAGATGTGACAGAATTGGGTCACTGGTGCAAGTGGTTGGGTGAGAAGACAGGCGGAGGTAATCCTCTACTGTGTATCCCTGCGCCGCTGGGAAAGAGGTCCCATAACCCTAACCCTAAATCACACGCAGCATTGCTGTAAAGTGAGACCCTGAACTCAGGTAACCTCAGTGATGCACTGCAGGATGCATTGTCTCCTGTCAGTTCATCACTGGGAGGCCCTATAGAGCAGTGACATCACCTGATGTCACTGTTCTATAGGGGAGATCATCGTGGAACACTCGTTATTAATTGGACTGTGTCAGACAAGGAGTATACGGTTGGTTTATTTTTTTACTTTTTATTATAGGAGACCGAGGGCGTCGCTTGGATCTGCGAGTGCAATAAAAATATGAAAACCGTGTTGTGTTTTATTTAATTAAAATACTTTATTCTTGTGTGTGGTTTTTTAACCCTTTATAACTATAAGATTAATAATGGATAGGTGTCTTATTGACGCCTCTTCATTATTAACCGGCCTTAATATCACCTTACAATAGCAAGGTGACATTAACCGCTTATTACCCAATATCCCACCACTACACGGGAGTGGGAAGAGAGGGGCTAAGTGCCAGAATTTTTGCCATTTCTGGGGTGGCTGCAGGCTGGTATTTGTAGCCGGGGGGGCAGAATCCATGGCCCCTTCCTAGGCTATGAATATCAGCCCGCAGCTGTCTGCATAGCCTTTCTGGCTATAAAATATAGGGGGACCCCACGTCATTTTTTTTGGGGGGTCCCCCTATTTTAATAGCCAATAAAGGCTATGCAGACAGCTGCAGGCTGATATTCATAGCCTGGGAAGGGGACATGGACATTATCCCCTTCCCAAGCTACAAATATTGGCCCCCGGCCGTCGGCTTTCCCCCTCTGGTGCAGAAAATTGCGCGGGAGCCCACGTGATTCTTTTTTTTTTTTTTTTTAAATCAAATCTATTGCTCATTAATAACCATGGATATATCTATGAATATATCTCTGGAAATATCTATGGATATATCTATGGATATATGTATAGATATATCTATGGATATATCTATAGATAGATATATGGATATATCTATTTATCTATCTATCCCACCCATATCTATCCCATATCTATCTATCTATCTATCTATCCCATATCTATCTATTATCATCTGTTTATCTGTGTGTAATGGAGTGTGGGTTGGACAGATGTAAGAGGAGGTCGGACAGAAATGACATCACAAATTTTTTTTTTTTTTATGTTAAATAACATATCTTTATTTAGCTTACAAAAACGCATACAAATCCACATGCAAAACCGCACTGAAAAACCGCATCAAATCAGCGGTAAAAATGCGTCAAAGACACATCAAAAATGTTTTCTGCCAAGAGATGCTGATTTTGTGTGGAAAAATCCGCAGTAGAATCTGCAACGTGTGCACATACCCTAAAGCTGCCTAATCAATTTTACCACACGCGAAACATAAAAAAAAAATATTAAAAAACAATTCCTGACTTGCCCCTCAAAAAACAAGCCATCACGTGACTGTTGGCAGAAATATGGAAAAATTATAGCTATCTAAATATGGTGATGTAAAAACTTGCTTTTGTAAAAAACAACAACATTTTTTAGTGTGTCACAGCAGTCAAATATAAAAAGATATAAATCTGGTATCGCTGTAATCACACTGACCTGAAGAATAAAGTCATCTAATCACTTATACCGCACAAAGAATGGCGTGAAAATATATTAAACCAATTTGTCACCTGCTGTTGATTTTTCCATTCTACCTCCAAAGATCTCAGTAAGGATCGTATCACATTTATTCTGCTCTCTGCGCTGGGCACTTACACTGTGGTTTCCATGTAAAATATGTGATTCAGACAGAAACCCCGGAGGAAGATTCCCTGATGAGGCAGATGGAGGCACAGTGGATGCCGTCTGACCTGTCATCCGGCAGCATCCGTCTTTTTAGGCGTCCATAAAAGCACAGTTTACCAAGTTTTGTACACCTCTGAAAAGGACACATTTGAACAGAGGCCAGACGGAATCCAGAGTAACTCTGCTGCCTCATTACAGTGAATGGATCCCTCTTGGGTTTCAACTGAATGACATCATTCAGAGATTTAGATGGAAACCCCAATATGTTATTTATGTAAAATGGTTCCAATAAAAGCTTCAACTCAATCCACAAAAAAGCCCCCACTCAGTTCCACCATCTGTTAATGGAAATATAGGGGGCTTCCAAGTTACTGGTAGTACAAAGGCTCTGGAAAAGTGTAATGACTCCTTGCCCCCCAAAAGATATCCAACTAATTCTGCACACCCAAATTCAAATGTCCCCCTCACTTCTGAACCCCACAGTGTGCCTAAACCACGAGTTTGGCATTTCTGAAGCTGTGAGAACCTGCCTAATTTATAGGTGAATATCTCCTGAAGCATGAGCTGGGCATAATGTGCTGGTCACTACAATGCACAATACAGAGTCTCACCCTTCCGCTGACTCACTAGGATAATGGCAGCTGTTACTTCAGAGCTTCCAGGTTCGACTACCCCATGTATTTCTGTTTCTAGATATTTTGGCATTTGCTTCCGTTTATCTGTAGGATTTACATATACTGTATATCTGGTCGTGTTATTATGCACTGGCTATCATCTCCCTTACTGTCAGCTATGGTGTGCAAAGAAATCTTTATTTGTTTTTTGGATCCTCCTATGAATTTGATTCTTTTCATTTAGTTTTTTTTATACCTTTTTGTATAATCTTTAGGGGTCTCTTAAAACAAAACCCAGCAAAGTCCTGCCCATTTACTTATGACCTGGTTTATACCTAGTCATTTACACCTTGCACTTTATCCCTTCTTATTAAAGCATATCTGCTTCTATATATTAATTTAGGGTCTATTATTGCAAGTTGCTGTACTCTCTATACATAATTTTGAACATAACTTACTTTTCTGCTCAGTGTTGGCTTGTTTTCCATTTTTGTTCTATTTGCATCTCTTTTCTTAAAATAATTTTTTAACCACATGTTCCAATAAAAATATTTACTTTTTATATAAAATTTGATTGGAGGACTAAATCTTTGTATAGGTTCCGTCTGTTGTCATGGTCCTCTGTGTTTATATATGCTCATATTGCTGAGAAATCATCTTTTATCACTTTATATAAATGACCTCTTACAGGCTATGGGGCAGATGGTACCTGGAGGTAATTCTGTCCCCAGAGCTTGTTTTACATGAAGGGGAGTTACCAGTGTGAGACAAGTAACTAACTAACTAACACAGAACAAGATAAATTAAATATGTCTTCTTGTAAACACATTTTTGCAGCTCTCTGAGCTCTGCTGTGTTGCAATAATATTGCAACCCTGTCTGTCTATGAGTTGGAAGCTTAGAGGAATCTGCAGATATGTCAGGTATAATCACACACAGCTCTGCAGTGAGGTCAGGGGAGCAGAGAGCAACCATTTCATATCACACTGCAAATTCTCCTTTCTTGTAAAATAAGCTCTGGAGGCAGAGTTATCTTCCTGGCAGTGTCATCCCCAGAGCTTGGAAGAGGTCATTTATATAAAGAGATAAAAGATGATTTCTCAGCAACAATGCATCTGATATGAGACTTTTTCAGCAATCTATAACCTGTGTGCCCACATTAATAGTTTAGATAGGTCAAATGTGGTGACAGATTCTCTATAAATAAAATTCTAAACAAAAACTAATAAAACGTAGAAATGCAGCAAGTCTTTGATACAATAGATCTACTCCAGAAGTCCAAAGTCCTCTCACTGATGCAATGTGAATTTTATGCACATTTAAAAGGAAAAGCACTTTTCCTGTATAGTTTTCATGATGTTAGAGTCTTCGTTAACAAGGGAACAGTAATTAGTATACAAAGCCTCTTAGAAGAGTGCATTAAATAAGATTAGTGGTCCAAAACTTAGAACGCATAAAGGGAAAGGGAGCAGCTTAAGCTTTTCTTCTAGGTACCAAGTGCAATTTAAACATTCATAGCAATTCTTTAAGAGTATTTATCAAATTGGCTCATGGGTACAGCACCGGCGGAAAGTGCTTGACATTGTAAATGTCTGCATTTGCATAATTGGTTTCCCATCTCCCAAAACTGTTGTAATTTTTGACCTGTTTTTGTGTATGTACTTCTGCCAATTATGAAAGCACTTCTGGCTTTCATGTGCTCTTAGCCAGCATCTGTGGTAATAGTCAGAATGAACTTAACCTGTTCACGCATGGACAGCATAGATTTGCCACCTCTGATTCCTGCCATAACCAAGCACGGAGGAGTTAAAACGCCCATCAGTGATGATTAATCACGATTGTAGACTATCTCTTGGAAGATATAACTGCTGCTTGTAGTTTGCTCTTGTGATTAATGAACACAAATCAAGGCTGACAATTGAAGCCTGCAGCTGGAAGGCATAGCATGGTTGCAAATTGTACACATAGGGAATCTTAAGATTTCTTTACTGTTTTAACATGAAAACAAATGCTCATTTCCCTCAAAGGGGGCAGTCTCAAAAGTGCTGGCGTTAAATATGAAAAATGCTTTTTTACTTCTTCGTTGCTCATAGCGTGTTTCTAACTCCATCACATTTTATTGAAATCTAAAACATTACCATATAATTAAGCATAAGGCCAAATCTTTAGTAGAGCATCTCTTTAATATCCCATATAACATTCCACCAGTTTGTGGTCTTTTTTATATTCATGTTTTCCCATGTGTATCCATTTTTTGTTTTCTTTAAATCAGCCACGATACACAGATCTGGGCTTTTTTATGAAGTGCTAATATCTGTTTTTCTTACAAAGGGGCCATTGATCACAGGAATATCTGGGGCTGTGTTTTTAGGCTTCTCTGCATGCACACTGTGAACAAGTCGGTAGGACAGTGTTCACACCACCAAAAGACTGAAACACAGAGAAACACAGTATAACAAACGTGTAAAAATACTCTGTTGTAAAAAATATATATAAAACAGTAAACAGCAAGTGCTAGTAAAAAGATGATAACAGAACAGGGTATTTAGTTGATAAGTTTTTTGCAAAAAATGTATACTAAGCCACTCCACCACGTCACGGTATACCTGTTAGAACAGTCCCTTACTGATGTATTTGAAACCTGACCATGTGAATAGTACCTATATGACCAGGATTCAGACCGGTAATGTCCGATGTGGACGTGCTGTGTATTATTATTACACCTAGTACATGGAGGGAGGATTCCAGGAGCTGCAAAATCAGGTTGCGAGCTCCAAGATGATCCTTTTCTTCCTTCCTACACTTAGTACATATTGGGATAGGATCTTGGAGATGGGAATACCCCTTTAAGTATTTATTTAGTCTTGCCTAAGTGATAATTCCCTGATCTGTGCAATACTAAGGAAATCCTACAAACATGATGTGTTGGTGGCTTTTTGAGGACTGAAGTTGGGGAGCACTGCTGTAGAACATCTGCCCACAAAAAAGTATTAAAGTAACTGTTAGAAAGTCTATAAAAACACCAAGCAAATATAGATTTTTGAATTATTTTGAACAAAACCAAATATAAAGAAGATCTTTCATCATTTTTTTCATGTTGAACTGCATGCACAGTATAATAGATGCTGCAGAGCAGAAGGAAATGTTTTTTCTTTTATCATTATTATTTTATTTTGCCTTGGCGTTGCAGAGAAATTAGTGTTCAAATTATTTGGCAACAAACTGTTAATTTTCTTTAAAGAGAGATTTCACTGGGGATGTGTACTTCTTCCTATTGCTGACGTCGACCAATCATAAGCAGGCAGCAACACACTGTGGAAAGACGAATTCGACCCTACAATAACCGTAGGCAGTGTGAGTCATACATTAACAAACAGTCGGCTCTCCCTACTCTGTACAGTGCTGACGTGCTAGAGCAATGCAGACCTAAGTATGAGTAAAGGGAATCTGTCATCACATTTGACCTATTTAAACTATTGATATGGGCATAAGATTCTAAACTGTGAAAAGTCATCCCTGTATACCTCATATAAGATGCCTTATGGAAGATCTACAGTGAGAGCAGAGAGCGGCCATTACACATCACACTGGTAACTACTCCTGTCATGTAAAACAAGCTCTGGAAGCAGAGTTATCTTCCTGGCAGTGTCCTCCCCATATCCTAGAAGAAATTATTTTACATAAAGTGATAAAAGATGATTTATCAACAATAAGAGTATGTGCACACGTTGCAGGTTTGCCTGCAGAATTTTCTGCACAGAATCTGCACTTCTTGGCAGAAAACGCAGGTAAAAATCCACGCGTTTTTTATGCATTTTTGATGCAGATTTTCATGCGTTTTTTTCATTCAGATTGTATGCGTTTTTGTAAGCTAAATAAAAATATGTTATTTAACAAAAAAAAATTTGTGATGTCATTTCTGGTCCAATTTCCTCTTTTACATTTGTACAACCTACACTCCATTACACACATAGATAGATAGGTAGATAGATAGTTAGATATGGGATAAATAGACAGATAGATAATAAATAGATATGGGATAGGTAGATAGATAGATTATATCTATCTATAGATATATCCATAGATATATTCATAGACAAATCCATAGATATATCTATAGATATATCCATAGACATATCCATAGATATATCCATAGATAGATAGATATCTATCTATGACAAAGACCGTGCTGTGAGGTCAAAACGTTGCACCACTTGGTGCTGGATTAAAGTCCACAATTTTTCCTTGAACTGGAGTGCTGCCTGATTTTTTTCCATTTAGATATATCCATAGATATATCCATTGATATAGCCATAGACATATCCATAGATATATCCATTGACATATCGATAGATATATCCATATCTAGATAGATATATCCATAGATGCGGGCTGGTATTTGTAGCCAGGGGGGCCAATATCCATGGCCCCTTCCTAGGCTATGAATATCAGCCCGCAGCTGTCAATATCTATGGCCCCTTCATAGGCTATAAATATCAGCCTGCAGCTGTCTGCATAGCCTTTACTGGCTATTAAAATAGGAGGACCCCCCAAAAATGACGTGAGGTCCCCCTATAGTTTATAGCCAGAAAGGCTACGCAGACAGCTGTGGGCTGATCTTCATAGCCTAGGAAGGGGCCATGGATATTGGCCCCCTTGGCTACAAATACTAGCCCACAGCTGCCCCAGAAATGGCGCATCTATATGATACACCAATTCTGGCACTTAGCCCCTCTCTTCCCACTGCAGTGTAGCGGTGGCATATGGGGTAATAAGGGGTTAATGTCACCTTGCTATTGTAAGGTGACATTAAGCCAAGTTAATAATGGAGAGGCGTCAATAAGACACCTATCCATTATTAATCTTATAGTAACAAAGGGTTAAAAAAACACACACATAAGAAAAAAGTATTTTAATTAAATAAAACACGACACAGTTTTTCATTATTTTTATTGTCCACCTATATCCATTAGAAGCCATCATCTCCTGTAAAAAAAAATTTAAAAAACCAGCAATATACTCCCAGTCCGATGTAATCCCATTAATAACGATTGTCCCACGACGATCTCCTCTATAGAGCAGTCACATCAGCAGATGTGACCCCTCTATGGGCCTCCGATGACACACTGACTGGAGATAACTCTCCGGCAGTGTGTCATTGGAGATAAGCCTCTCTCTTTAGGGCACTACAGCATGAGAAAATTCTCACGCTGTAGTGCCGCAAAGTGACAGTTGAACTCCTGGACCTGTTGGCGTCAGAGTGATACAGTGCAGAGGATTATCTCCATCATGGTATCACCAGAGCCCCTGAAGAGCAGTTGTATCAGCTGATGTGACAGCTCTCCACGGGAGATCGTTGTGGGACAATCGTATTAATTGGATTACGTCGGACACGGGGAGTATAGATTGTTTATTATTTTAATTTTTCTTTCAGTTGAGCAAGAGCTTCGGGGATTAGGTGTAGATGGTAAGTATGTACTATGTGTGTGTGTATGTATTTTTTTTTTTTTTTTATATGCAACACATTAGCCGGATAATGGGACTACTACTGTCCCATCATTGGCTAATGTGTCAATCACTGCCAGTGTAGCAGGCATAGTCGGATGGGACTGCCTGCCTACACACACACACACACACAGACCCCTGCACAGCCCGACAGACCTCCGCACAGCCCCACAGACCCCCACACAGCCCTGCCAGACCCCCGCACAGCCCCGGCAGACCCCCACACACACCCCCACATGCACACATAGCCCACACACACCATACACGCAAACAGTCACCGCCCACACTTTTCCCTCCCGATCTGCAGCATTTCATCCCCAGCAAAACCGCAGACCTTTTTTAGACCTGCGGTTTTACTGTGGAAGTGCTCGACTCAATGCAAGTCAATAGGTGCAGAAACGCTACCGATCTGCACAAAGAATTGAAATGCTGCGGAAAATAAAATGCTGCTAATCCGCACTTTTTTTCTGCAGCATGTGCACAGTGTTTTTGATTTTCCTATTGACTAACATTGTGTGCACAATGCACTGTGCATTTGAGGCAATTCCGTGCGTCCAAAAACGCCACGGAAACGCATCAAAAACCACACCGTGTGCACATACCCTAACTCTTCTTTCAGGGCTTATTTTAAATAAAAGAAATAAAAGGGGGAGTTACCAGTGTGAGTCAGGTAACCAACATAGAACAGGAGAACTGAAATTTATCATCTTGCAAACACATTTTTACTTCTCTATAGCTCTAATGTATTGCAACAATATTGCAATCCTTTTAATATCTACAAATGACCAAAAGGGTATATAAATGAGCACTTTCAAAATACACAATACCCAAAAAAGGAAAACTTGGGAAACCCAAATAATAAAATATATCAATCTTTGTTGGAAATCAATTTAAAACAGTAAAATTAGGTGTATGGGATGACTATATATACAGAGTGAACCCAACCCAAACCCAGTTACACTAGAGAATAAGAATTGTATATTACTGATATATCAACACAGGCTATAATAGGCTGTCACAAAATGAGTCATCACAGTTTACTGAGGCCATCAAGTGGGCACATACCAAAATAACAGAATAATATTCAAAGGGATAAAATACTGAAGGCAATAGAACAAAATAGCAATCAGAATCCACAACGGTATAATTAAAAAAATGGGGTTGCTAAAACAATACAAATAACAAATGCACAATCTGCAATATACTAATTATTCAATCAGGTCCACATTGAACATTATAAGGTGCAAAGAGGTGCAAAAGGTACATATGGCCAGATGAGGTAGTAATTAATATAGTGCATGTGCAACAAGTGGAAGAGTCAATTCTATCACATGCATAGAAATGACAGCCAAAGTATTAAGACATATGCTAAGTGTCATGATCCAAGGTGGATCTGACAAGTAACTGGACAAAGTGAACTTTTTTTTCCCTTTGGCTTGGTGCCAAAGTGGTGTGATTGTCCCCGGTGGCCATTAGAATTATTACACGTGGTGTCGTTCATTCTAAGTTGCCCCGGTGGTGGCACTTTAGTTTCTTTGGTTTAATGTGCACGTAATTATAAATCAGGTGTGAGGCTCTATAAAAGAGTCAGGTGTGTTCAATGTGTGTTGGTGATATTGTGATATTGTGAGTTAGTCATTCTCAAGGAAGCTTGGGTGAAAGAAGGAGCTGAATGAGAGTCCTGGGCAGCCCAGAGAGAGGGGTTGAGTCAGCTATGGAGTCTGCTATGGAGGGCTGGCATGGCGTGGTGGAGTCGCAGTTTATGGTGTCAGCAGGAGGTGCTTGCATGGCTTGGTGGAGTGGCGATGATGGTGAGAGTTGCACTCAGCATGCTGGACTTGGTTGCTGAAAACTGGACTCAAGCATGCTGGACTTTTTGGCAGAAGCTGAACTCATCTTTGGGACTCTGTTTACTGGGCAGCTGCAACTGGTGGTGGACTCTGCTCCAAGGCTGCACTATGGTGATGGATCCGGTTATGGTGATGGATCCGGTTGAAGGAGAAGATGCACGCAGGTAGTGGGCTCTGTTGCGGGGAGCATAGGCAACAGAGCAAAGCTAACTGGTGTTCCCCTGTATTGTCACTTTCCCTTGTGTGTGTTTAGTGCAGTGGTGGGATTAGTTTCCGCACCGACCAATTCCCTAGTGAGGGTTTAGGGTCAGTGCGAGTCAGGGTTTTAAGGTTCCTGTGCGTCGCCCAGTGTGGAACCAGCATAGGGAACGTTAGGAGTGCAGGGACTCTGGCTCAGGGGAGTGCAGGAGGTCTCCACGTCTCTATTCCCTATCACAGGGCCCACTGTTATGGATGAGTCACCGAAGGAGGAAAAAACAAAAATAATAGCTAAGTCCAGAAAACCAGAGAAGTTGGAAGCTATCGGATTGCAGACCCCAGAACCTATCCACAACAACTAGCAGTAGCCGTGGGGGGTTACTACGGTGCCCTAGACCCCTCGATCACAGCCGGAGAACTAAATTAGCCTAAAGACAGAAAGGGGAAATCTAAACTGCCCCAGAGCAGACCCCAAAGCAATAGGCAGCCCCCAACATATAATGACTGTGAAGCAAGATGAAAAACACTAACACAGATAGAAAGAAAGGTTGAGCAAATGATGGGGCCCAAGCTAACTAAATAGGACAGGATAGAAAAGCTGCTGTCTGCAATCAGCAAAAACCCTATCCAAAAATGAACCAACAGACTGATAGGAAAAACAGGCCCTGATGTCGCTAGGCTTCAAAAAGACTATATCAGCACTCAGGTGTATTCTGAAGACAGAGCCAGAGATCAACAGATCAGAGACAAAAATGGAATTCAGCTCACCCCCGGCCGGGGATGGCTGAACTCCAAAAAACAAAGCAAACAAAACAAGAACTAAAGAGTACAAAAGGCAGAGCAAAACTTAGCTTTGAGAAGCAGAAATCAGACTGGTCTCCAAGAATCCAGCAGGAAAATCACCGGCAAGGCAGCAGGGCGTCGGCTGCCTTATATCCAGTCATCAGTTCCTGTGACCCAGTCATCATCTACCTGCTCAGCTGTTTGGTAATTAGCCTCACTACCTTCCTTCGCCAGAAGAGGGAGTTCATCAGACCTTACTGGTGAAGGGAAAAATGAACTCACAACAGCCCACCATTGTTAATGTTACCCAGGTTCCCCTTTATTACTTAAATTTGCCTTACTGGACGCGGGGTTTCCAGACTATTGTATAAATACGTGTAATACCTAAATTCGCCATTTGGAGTCGGTGTGTTATGATTGAGTCACCGTAGGAGGCAAAAACAGAAATGCTAGCTAAGTCCAGAAAACCAGAGAGGTTGGCAGCTATCGGATTGCAGACCCCTGATCCTATCCACAACAACTAACAGTAGCCGTGGGGGGTTCCTACGATGCCCTAGACCCCTCGATCACAGCCGGAGAATTAAATAGGCCTAAAGAAAGAAAGGGGAAATCTAAACTGCCCCAGAGCAGACCCCAGAGCAATAGGCAGCCCCCAACATATAATGACGGTGAAGCAAGATGAAAACACTAACACAGACAGAAAGATAGACTGAGCAAAGACGGGGCCCAAGCTAACTAGATAGGAAAGGACAGGAAGGCTGCTGTCTCCAATCCGTGAAAAACCCTATGAAAATAAGAGCCAACAGACTGACAGTGAAAAAGGCCCTGAAGACGCTAGGCTTCAAAAAAGCTATGTCAGTACTCAGGAATATTCTGAAGACAGAGCAACCGGCAAAAGGAGATTCAGCTCACCCCAGCAGGGAATGGCAATATCCAGAAAAGCAAGGAAAACAAAAACAAAACACAAATGCTAACAGGCAAAGCAGAAAACTTAGCTTTAGAGGAGCAGGAATCAGACTGGTGTCCTAGAAGTCCACAGAGAAATCACCCGCAGGGCAGAAGGGCGTCGGCAGCCTTATATCCAGTCCGTGACTCCACTCAGCCAGTCATCCTCATTAGGCTCAGGTGCCTGATAATCAGGCTCATTACCTTCATTTACCAGAATAGGGAGTTCACCAGACCTCAGTGACGAAGGGGAAAATGAACTCACAACAGCGGTGTATCCAGCTGCACGTCTTATTATTTAAATTCGCCCAACTGGAGGCGGTGTATCCAGGGTCACTTGTGTCATATGGGTTCGCTTTGCGGTACTCGCTGCGTCCAGACACACGTGACCGTGACACTAAGAGTGTGAATGAATCAGTCATGAAGAATATACCTGTAAATAGTGTATCTGCTGGGGTAAGCACAGACCCCGAGGCCCGTTTCTCAATTGCTTCTTCCTTGGGGGCGTAATCAAGGAAGAATTGAAAAACTACCGAACATGCATCGGGATGTGCCTGGTCCTGTGAGATATTGATTGACACAATATGGGTTAGCACCTAAACCTACAACATAATTTTTAATATATTAAGCTTATTATACTGCTATAAAATTTGAGGTTACATCCTCTGACTTAGGAATTTGTCCTATGTACTTACAGCTCTGGCAAAAATTAAGAGACCACTGCACAATTTTATCAAAATCAGCTTCTCTACATGTCTGACAGCTATTCCAGTGTCAGTTGAATTCCAACCAGAGTACACCTCATTCTACTTAATGTGCTTCTGATTAGGGGATCACCTGAACCGAATCTTAGTTAACAAAGGAAAGTATAAAAAAAACCCTCCTGTGGTGTTCACACTTCTCTTGTAATAGGATAAGCTGGATGGCAAAACAAGTTGTTATGAATCCTGGAGTGGACCCACTGGATCGCGGCACCATCCAATCCCTGGCGAGCTGACCAGGTGAAACTGACCCCTATACAGGGACAGTTAGGGGCAGGCCCAGGAGGAAGGTTACCACAATAGCTAGTGCAAGAGGGGTGACTCGAAGACAACGAGAAGAATCAGGGTACTCACCGAGAACCAGACGAAAGGAGCAGCCACAGGAGTCACGGGATCCTGGACAAGGCAGAGTTCACCCCGACGGCATGGAGTCTTGGATGGAGCAGAGCATGTACTGGAGGCATACAGGGACAGAGTAGAGCATGCACCTGAAGCGTACAGGGACAGAGCAGAGCACACACTGTAAGCGTACAGGGACAGAGCGGAGCATGCACTGGAAGCATACAGGGACAGAGCAGAGCACGCACTGGAAGCGTAAAGGGACCTGGGAAAGCACCTGCACAGGGCAAGTGCAGGAAACAATAATCAGGCACGAAAGCACAGGAGAAGCCACCAGATATACCTGACACGGGACACAGGATATGGTCACTTCTGTGTCAGGACTTCAGAGTACAGCGTAAAACCTCTGGCAAGCATGCAGCTGAGGCCTAACAGTGCGCATTGCGCATGCACAGACAGCAGAGGACCTGGGGAGGCTGCAAGGCCGGAAGCACAGCGGCAGCATGGCGCGGACCAAAACCAGCAGCCCACTAGAAGACCGGAGCGCGGACGGGCATGGTGGTAACACAAATGCTAGTAATATCCCAAAAGTAATAGGAATGAAAAAATAACTTTTAACCATGCCAAAGGAGTTGAAAAGAAAAGTCTTGAGTGAGGAAAAGAAGGGCTCAATTCTGACTTTACTAGCAGAGGGATACAGTGAGCGCCATGTTGCCTCCATCCTTAAAATTTCTAAGATGGCAGTCCATTACAGCAAGGTCAAGCAACAGACATTAGGAACAGCAAAGCTACAGACCAGCAGAGGGCAAAAACGACTCTCCACTGACCGGGATGACCGTCATCTTATTTGAATGTCACTCAGCAACTGCAGGATGACATCAAGTGAACTACAAAGGAATGGCAGCTGGGGTGAAGTGCACGGCAAGAAGAGTTCGTAACAGGCTCCTAGAGACAGGGCTCATGTCATGTAAAACTAGAAAAAAGCCTTTCATCAATGAGAAGCAAAGGAGAGCCAGGCTGAAATTTGCCAAAGACCGTAAGGATTGGACCACAGAGAACTGGAGTAAGGTAATCTTCTCTGTTGAATCTAATTTTCAGCTTTGCCCAACACCTGGTCATCTATTGTTTAGACGGAGACCTGGAGAGGCATACAAGCCACAGTGTCTTGCACCCACTGTGAAATTTGGTGGAGGATCGGTGAAGATCTGGGGATGCTTCAGCAAGGCTGGAATTGGGCAGGTTATTCTTTGCGAAGGACATATGAATCAAGTTGCATACAAGGTTATCCTGGAAATAACAGTTGAGTCCTTTTGCTCAGGCAATGTTCCCCAACTCTGAGGACTGGTTTTTCCAGCAGGACAATGCGCCATGCCACACAACTAGGTCAATCAATGTGTGGATGAAGGACCACCACATCAAATCCCTGTCATGGCCAGACCAATCTCCAGACCTGAACCCTATTGAAAACCTCTGGAAAGTAATCAAGAGGAAGATGGATAGTCACAAGCCATCAAACAAAGAAGAGCTGCTTAAATTTTTGTACCAGGAGTGGCATAATGTCACCCAAAAGCAGTGTGAAAGACTGGTGGAAAGCATGCCAAGACGCATGAAAGCTGTGATTAAAAATCATGATTATTCCACAAAATATTGATTTCTGAACTCTTCCTGAATTAAAACATTAGTATTGTTGTTTCTAAATGATTATGAACTTGTTTTCTTAGCATTATTTGAGGTTTGCAAGCACTGCATTTTTTTGTTATTTTGACTATTTCTCATTTTCTGAAAATAAATACAAAATTTAGTGCTCGGAAATTTCGAAGACATGTCAGTAGTTTATAGAATAAAAGAGCAATTTACATTTTACTCAAAAATATAACTATAAAGAGAAAAATCAGGCAAACTGAAAATTTTGCAGTGGTCTCTTAATTTTTACCAGAGCTGTATATAGAGTATATTTGGTTTTGGAATTTCATCAGATACTTATCATTTCCCCTTTTGCAGGTTGAATTTTACTAATTGGTGACTGCTTCTAATATCATGCTATTATATTTAAATAGATGATGACTCTTAATCAGGAAACAATATATCTAGGGGTTTATTACCAATTATTGCCCACTGTGACTGTCCACATGTTGTCATTCATGCTCAGGACCAGGGTTGATATTAGGTTTCTGCCCTTGTTGTAGTTATTAAAAATAACTTTGTTATATTTTGTATGAATAAAATGTGATATTTTAATGAATTGTATAGCACTCCATTTTTTATGTGGTTGAAGCATCCTCCCCATAACTTGGAAGAGGTCATTTACATAAAGTGATAAAAGATGATTTCTCAACAAGAAGGTGTCTGAACAGGTATGATTTTTTTCAAATGTGGTGACATTCCCTTAAAGGGAATCTGTCACATTTTTTTTGAGATATCATATAATGATATCATTCAATTGTGTGTCACATAAGGATTCTCTTAGCACTTTTGCTTCCCCCTGACCCCACACCTTTCATGCATAAATACCTTTTTTATATCGGTTCAGACGTATGTAAACTGCCGCTGTCCGGTCCGCTGGGCGGGGCTTATTCAACTGCTCCCCCTTCCCTGTCTTGCTTTATGCATTTCTTCTTGTGTAGAGCAAGACAGGGAGGGGGGGAGCAGTTGAATAAGCCCCGCCCAGCGGACCGGACAGCGGCAGTTTACATACATCTGAACCGATATGAGAAAGGTATTTATGCATGAAAGGTGCGGGGTCAGGGGGAAGCAAAAGTACTAAGAGAATCCTCATGTGACACACACAATTGAATGATATCATTATATGATATCTCAAAAAGGGGTGACAGATTCCCTTTAAACTAACAAATCTCAACTCTCATATCGAGCAGTCAGTGTGGGAGAAGGTGGAGTACTACAGAAATTTTGTCTTATTACAAACACTCTGTGACGGATCGCACAGGGGTAGGGTGTGTCGACTTCACTCACCTCTGGCAAGGGGAGAGAAGGACCCAGCAGGGATCGGCTCTCTGGCGCCACCACTTGCCCCAGGTCAGGCAGGGAACTGCACCGAGGGCAATAGTCGCCGGAAAGGCTTCTCTTATAGGTACGAGTTATTGAGGTGCTCGCAGTGAGGGGGGATATATATCACCAGTCCAGGCTGGGGATATATATATAAACCTCCCAACCGTCACTGCCACAGTGCCTCACTAACACAGTACAGTATGCTGCCACCAGTTCCTCATTCGATATAAAGCCCCGTCCGACACCAGGCTTATATTGTGTCAGAAACCAACTCTGGGTATACCGCATACTATAACCAATTGATCGTGCAGACGTGGGGATTCGTGAATCAAGATAAAAGAGCAGCCCAAGATTAATTTTATATTTAATCGCCGAAAAGGCACACTAGATGAGTACAGGTATATACAGAACAATATACATGTATACAGTCAAGAATGTAGTACAAAGGTAGGGTACAGATAGGTTACAATTACCGTATTATATAGCATGTGACCACAGGGAGGCGCTGATGGATCACAGGTCCAAATCTTAGTTACAGGATTTCCTGGTCGCGTCAGGTAATGGTCCTCATGCCAGTAGAAAAACTGAGCTCAAAATGAGGAGCTGCCTCTTATCTCCTAGGCTGCTACCCTCCCAAACTCTGCGGCCACCCCTGGGCTGGCCCGCCTCCCTCCACTCGTATCTGAGAGTATAGTTTTCCAGGCCAGAACTGTGAATATCCATAACTTTCCACCTGAAGCTCTAAATAAGCTGGCACTGGCGCCACTGGTTTCTGCTGGATTTTATCTGTGCATAGTGACTAAATATGGCTACTGTATTTAATTCCTGGTAGCTATGCTTTGTAACTCAGTAATGCAGAGTGCAGGGGGTGGCTGGATGTTATGGGCTTGTGGGGGAAGGAATGCAGATTCTGATAATGTGCTCGGCTTGGCTCAGAGATATTGCATTCTGTTATTATAGATCATTTTCTAGATTCCATATCTCAGAGCTTTGCACTGGTTAGCCTGGGATCTGTTGTGCCACAATGTCAGCCTGAATGAACAAAGGGAGCCAGCTGGCTGTAGCTGCACAAGAGTTCACACCCTTGTGATAATTGCCGGAGACACAGATCTTCAAAGGGCTTGTTCCTGGAGGTAATTAAAGGAAAACATTGGATTGCTCTTTATGGCCTGGGTAAACGCAAGGGTGGGGGCACATTTCAAGGGTGGAGGGAGATCTCCTTTGTCCCTCACACACTTCTACTAGCTCTCCTCTCAGATTCAAATGAGCTTTATTGGCAGGATCAAATACACATTAGCATTGCCAAGGCTGCTGGAGATAAAAGCTGAAAGCTGCTATTTTACCACACTTAAATCTGCTCTGCCCCAGCACTCATCACTACAGTAAGAAGAACAGACTGTGTCATTATATCTCACACAGAGCCTGTTCTAAGCTATAGTATGGGGGAGTGTTCTTTTCCCCTTATATGTGGATATCTGCTAATGATTGTCAGAGCTAGAAGCACTAGGAGAGGAGAGATAATTGAAGTGTTTGTAATAAAACTCAACTTTCTACTACATTGACAGCTGTAGATGAAATGTGAAAGCTGTCAGTTAGTCACACTCGGATCTGCTCTGCTGCAGCACGCCATCACTCTGTCGTGAGGAGAACATGATAGAAAACATACTCTTTATAATATATAGTGCTGATCACTTTCCTGTATTTTTGTGGATCATATTTTTGCACAAAAATCACGGAGACAAATTAAAATTACCTCTAGTCTATGTGTGCTTGAAAATCACAGACAGCACATGGATTCCTTCCATGCACTTTCTGCTTTTAACTTTGCAATGGACAGGAGGAGATTTGATTAATTTTTTTGCACGAGAAAACCACTGTGAAATTGATAATAGAAATGAGCACGCTGACAAAACATTGAATAAGAAAACACTTAAGAAAATGAGTCCTAAAAGACTGTTGTCTTTGAAAACCTCATTCTTTCGGTGATATGCAAAGAAATAACCTTAGCTTCACGATACACCAATAGATTGTGGTTTTTTAGAAACCTATTCCATTCTAGTGATTTGTTAACTAAGAACTCATATTTCAACTTAACTGAATAGGAAGGTTGTAAGATTTACAAAACCTGTATCCTGTACATATGGTTGAGGTCTTAAAGGACAACCATACTTTCAATGGCATGTAAGAATAAGCCATCCTGTGTGTATACATAAAGAATAACAGCACCGTGGGTATGGAAAGTTTTCAGACCCCTTTACATTTTTCACTCATTGTTTCATTGCAGCCATTTGGTAAATTCAAAAAAGTTCATTTTTTTCTCTTTAATGTACAGTCTGCACCCCATCTTGACTGAAAAAACAGAAATGTAGACATTTTTGCAAATTTATTGAAAAAGAAAATCTGAAATATCACATGATCATAAGTTTTCAGCCCTTTTGCTCAGTATTGAGTAGAATCACCCTTTTGCGCTAGTACAGCCATGAATCTTCTTGGGAATAATGTAACAAGTTTTTCACACCTGGATTTGGGGATCCTCTGCCATTCTTCCTTGCAGATCCTCTTCAGTTTCATCAGGATGGATGTGAACGTTGGTGGACAGCCATTTTCAAATCTCTCCAGAGATGCTCAATTGGGTTTAGGTCAGACCTCTGGGCCAGTCAAGAATGGTCACAGAGTTGTTTTGAAGCCACTCCTTTGTTATTTTAACTGTGTGCTTAGGGTCATTGTCTTGTTGGAAGGTGAACCTTCTGCCAAGTCTGAGGTCCAGAGCACTCTGTAAGAGGTTTTTATCCCAGGATATCTCTGTATTTGGCCACATTCATGTTTCCTTCAATTGCAACTAGTCGTCCTGTCCCTGCAGCTGAAAAACACCCCCATAGCATGATGCTGCCACCACCATTGTTTTACTGTTGGGATTGTATTGAGAAGGTGATGAGCAGTGCCTGGTTTTCTCCACACAAACTGCTTAGAATTATCACCAAAAAGTTCTATCTTCGTCTCATAAGACCAGAGAATCTTATTTCTCATAGTCTGGGAGTCCTTCATGTGTTTTTTTTTAGCAAACTCTATGTGGGCTTTCGTATGTCTGGCACTGAAGAGAGGCCACTCTGCCATAAAGGCCATACTGGTGAAGGGCTGCAGTGATAGTAGACTTTGTGGAACTTTCTCCCATCAGCCACAGTGTTCTTGGGGTTCTTCTTTACCTCTCTCACCAATGCTCTTCTCTCACGATTGCTCAGTTTTGCTGGACAGCCAGGTCTAGGAAGACTTCTTGTGGTCCTAAACCTCTTCCATTTAAGGATTATGGAGGCCACTGTGCTCTTAGAATCCTTGAGTACTGCAGAAATTCTTTAGTAACCTTGTCCAGATCTGTGCTTTGCCACAATCCTGTCTCTGAGCTCCTTGGCCAGTTCTTTGACCTCATGATTCTCATTTGGTCTGACATGCACTGTGAGCTGTGAGGTCTTATAAAGACAGGTGTGCGCCTTTACAAATCAAGTCCTATTGGTTTAATTAAACACAGCTGAACTCCTATGAAGGAGTAGAACCATCTCAAGGAGGATCACAAGGAAATGGACAGCATATGACTTAAATATGAGTGTCTGAGCAAAGGGTCTGAATACTTATGACCATGTGATATTTCAGTTTTTCTTTTTTACTAAATATGCAAACATTTCTACATTTCTGTTATTTTTTCAGTCAAGATGGGATGCAGAGTGTTCATTAATGAGAAACTTTTTTGAATTTACCAAATGGCTGCAATAAAACAAAGTGTGAAAAATGTAAAGCGGTCTGAATACATTCCATACCCATGTATATCTGGCCATTATATGACTTACATCCTGCATTTTCATTATTTTTTGCTGCTGCATGCTCTATTTCTGAATTTACAATTTATTGGCAGCTTGGGGAGACAAGAGAGTACTTGGTGTGATCTCTCATACACCACACAGCACATCACAATGGAATAGATTCCTACTCTTAATTCATGTCTAATGCACAGAGACAAGCAGCAGAAATATGGATATAATGCAGTAGTGCTAAACTGTCTGGATGTGAATCAGCCCAGAGTTGAGGTAATTGATTTGTTAGAAAGCCAACTACAATCTTTCTAATCTTTTTTCTTTGCCTGTTTTCTCTCCTTGGTCCTCACAGTTAGCATGTAGTCCAATTAGAACTGTTTTTTTCAGAATGGATGACAATATCAGGAGGCAGGGAGAAGACAAAGAAGTGGCTGATAAGTGGATAATGAAGCTGATTTCTGTGATAAGATATATTACAAAGTTTCTAACATTCATCTGTACTATTGATTTATGCTAAGTTTGTGTTAGGGTTGGCGGAACGCACCAAATAAAATATAATAGTAAGGTGCGTTCGCAACCCGGAGTCCACTGTGCAGAGATGGTATGCTGCTGCTCGATAATGGCGAACACTGACTGAACACCGGCGGGGTAACCGCTGACCCGGTTTGTACAGGAGCGAACCCTGTTACTGCACAGAGCAACAAAACACAAGTGCCAGAGCTTGTTAACCTCAAAGGGCTCGGCAAGGTGGACACTAGTTAAGAGACACAGGACTCTGCCCCAAGGACGCAGGATTAGAGTCCCTCTAGTCCCACTAGCGTTTGACACCACAACTGTGATGCCTAAACTAAATTATATAGTTGCACCACGTGTGCACTGCACCAGTTCAGCGGATGCCACTAACCACTCAGAGCGGGGAGGTAAGCACTTGACTTGCGCACGGCGCCACTGTGAGGAATGCTGCTGCACATGCAATCCAGTGGTGCCTTGTGCTGACTGGCGCTATCTGGTACTAACACTCGTGTGGAGAGCGGGATGCTCTGTGGCACATAGATTATGCCACTACGCTGACGCTATCTCCTTAAACCCTAGCTCTTACACAGCCAAGGGTAGGGGTTTCATAATGAGTCTGTCACCAGTCTCATACATCCGTCATCACACACACAACTAACCATCAGAGTCTATATTAGCGCATGGCCGAGCGGCCATGCAAACCTTTTATAGCAGTGTCCTTCCGGGATTATCCTGATTGTCCAATCCAAGCTGCTTGAGGACCTGAGCATGTGACCTCCGACCTCCAATGAGAGGTCGTCCCACGGGCATGCTCAGTAAGCTGCAAAAAGGACTTAGCCTCTGGAGCTGCTCGCTGTTGACTAGTGCGGATTGCTAAAGCTGGACCAGAGGTGACAGAAGCAACCAACCTGACCGCACTAGCTTGAGCAAGACCTGGGAATGACGCCTTTGCTGAGCAGCCTCCTCTGCGGTCAGGACTGAATGGGAGACCACAGAAGGCAAGGCTGGGGTTTCCTCCTGTGCAGAGGTTGGAATCCGACGCCTAACAGTTTGCTGAGTGTACAGTTCCATTTCAACCCCTTTCTGACAAGTGACATACATGTATGTTAAATGTCACTTTATGGAACAGGCTCAGGAGATGATGTGCATCTAATAGATGTGGGCTGCTATTTTTAGGCTGGGGGGGCAATATGCATGGCCCCTTACTAGCCTGAGAATACCAGCCCCCAGCTGTCTGCTTTAGCAAGGTTGGTCAAATATGTAGGGGACCCCACATTGTTTTTTTAAATTATTTATTTAAATAATTAATAAATACGGCTGAGAGTTGCAGCCCTCAGCTGCGAGTTTTGCCTGGCTGGTTATCAAATATACAGGGCAACCCCCGCCATTTAAAAAAAAATAATTTATTTACAGCACAGGAGTGGCTGATGAATACTCCCATCTGCCGCTCCTGCTCTTGCTGTTATTAACGGCAGCAGGCGTCGGATGATGGGAGTGGTAGTCCCATCAGCTGACACCAGTGACCGGAGGTAAACTTTATACCTCCGATCACAGCTGAGCACTCACGCTGTCTTCTGACAGCATGGGAACCGCCACTCTCTGACCGGGAGGGATGATTTCACCGCCGATCAGAAGCGGTGTTTGCCGCGCTGTCATGCACATGACAGCATGCAAACACTGGATGTTTGGACCCCCCCATTCATTTGAATGGGGTCCGGGTACTACTCTGGCACCCAAACCCAAACTTTTTGTAATTGTTCGGTCGAACCCGCTGGATCCGAACATCCAGGTGATCGCCCATCTCTAACATCTACACCAAAAGGATATAATTAAAAACGTCAGTTCGGCATGCAAAAATAAGCCTTCACCCAGTCCCATCTCAGAAAATTGCGACATTTTTCTTTTTGACAAACTTTGGATTCTTTTTCACCAATTAAATAAAATGAACCTATACATGTTTGGTATACAAACTCATAATGAACTGGAATAAAAATGGCAGGTCAGTTTTAGCATTTAGTGAACATGGTAAAAAAACAAACAATTGTGGGATTGCACTTTTCTTGCAGTTTCACCACACTTTGAATTATTTTCCCATTTTCCAGTACATGATATGGTAAAAGCAATGGTGTTGTTCAAAAGTAAAACTCACCCTGCAAAAAATCAAGCTCTCACACAGCCATATTGATGAAAAATAACAATGCTATGGTTCTAGGAAGAAGGGGAGCAAAAAATGAAAACGCGAAAACAGAAATATCCCTGGTCCTTAACGGATTAAATTATGAAAAAACACAAGCTACAAGTTTGATGTTGCCATAATCACACTCACATAGAGTTATGCTACCAGTTAATGTTTACATTGTAATAAAACGTGATGAAACAAACTCTAAAAACAATGACGAAAATGCTTTTATTCTCGTAATATCATCACATTCAAAACTACAATTTGGTACACAAAAAAAAATTAAAAAAAGAAAATATAAAAAGTTACGACTCTAGACAGTGTTATAACTTGGATAATCAATTTGCAACACTGGAAAATTGTTTAGGACGACCAGGGTTAAAGAGGCTACCTAGAATCTAAAATAAAGTGAAATTGCAGAAAATGCATCAAAATAAAAAAACACACATAACTCATCATTTAACTCTCCAATTCTTCAGTATGCCACCCTGGGGTGCCCTAACAGAGTGTATTTTCCCCTGCAGCTGATCACATGCCATCAGCCTTCACCTCAGTGGTAACCTTATTGTTCAGCATTAGACCTCTCAGACCAGTGCCTGGCCGGTTACTGTATATATTTATATAGTATTATAACCTCTTGCTGAGTTTAGATAAAGAATAGGTATATCATGTATAATGTGGATGAAAATAACGTACCACACCGCAGTAAGTCCAGACAAGAGAAAAATGTAGTGAGGGTGCCGTGCAAGTTTTCTGGCATAAAAAAATCATAAATTTTGGTGCTTGTAATATTTGTGCCAATAGTTGCAGCCTTTTATTCCTCTTACCCCTTTTAAACCTCTGAGATGTTTATTATTAATTATTTCAGAATTTGCAAAATTACTTGTGCTGCAAGCATGCCTAAATATTCATTTCTTCCATAAGGGTAGCCAAGGATGCATCAGACTCATTTAGAGGAGTGCTCTAATTAAATATGTCACATTATCTCCTGACAAAAGCTGTTCCACAGTGAATAAATCTCCCCTATAAGGTAGAATAAATACACTGAGTAATGTCTGCTGCTAAAAACAATGAAAAAGAAAAAACAAATGACAAAGTTATATGACAGTCCTGTTTAAGAAATAAAAATTGGTCATTTAAGCTTGAAAAATGTAGAGATTCTTTAGAAACTGTAGAAAAATCCCATGAGCATGTAACTGTGTTTAATCCACAAGGGGGCGCAATAGGCTAGTCTGTGCAGATTTTCAGTGGTCATCGGCAGGCAGTATTTTCCTTAGTTTTTAGCTTGCTGTATCCTTCTCTGGGTGCATAATGTATAATTGTGCATGTTTCTTAATTACTGAGCCGATGAATCTTGAAAACCGTGCAATCTTAGGTCAGACAAATGTAACATGCTTTAGTACAATAGTTAAACCTGACCGGATTGCACACAATGTATCGTTTTACTGTGAGTAACGACTGTATGTCATAATAAGCAGCCCCATGCCGGGAGTAATGACAAAAGAAAGGTTACTGTTCTGTAACAGTCTCTATCCTGAAACACAATTAGTGTTTGCAAATGAAACATTAGAGAGAGAACAATTCCAGGTTATTCAACTCATTTCAGGAAAAATGAAGATATAAAGATATAAAGCAGCAGGCACGGTACATTCACCTACATATCTGCAATGCCACTGATTGTCACCTTAGATATATGAGGATAGTGTAGCTAATCAACCCAGTATAAATTAGTTCGGTGGTCTAGACAAGAAAACACTTTCTCTATAGATGGGATTGAACTAGTGTTCCTCTAGTGTCACCCATAAGTGGGTAACTAAAATCCAGTCCTATAAGAGTCTTTGAAGCACGACTTGAATTATCACCCAACTGAAGATACCTTCTGCTTTGAAGTTGCTTTGTATTGTCAGTGCACAGTAGAGGTTTGGTTGGCTACATAAGAATGCTGTGTGAGATTCAATGATCCCTTTGATCTAGCATGCGTTACCCTAAAGGTACTGTCACACTTAGCGATGCACCAGCGATCCCGACCAGCGATATGACGTGGTCAGGATCGCTGGTACATCGCTAAGTGGTCGCTAGTGAGCTGCCACACAGGCAGATCTCACCAGCGACATCGCAGGGGTCGGGGGTCGCTACTTACCTGTCAGACGAGGCGATCCTGACCTCCCGCCAGCGTCCACGCGTCGCTCGTCTCCACAGCAGGAAGCCCCAGCAGGAAGCTGACAATGAGAAACGGTCCAGGATGTTCTCGCGCGATCAGCAATAACCAGCGGGGGGGGAGCGGTCGGAGGTAAGTATCAGACATAGCGATATCGCTGGCAATATCGCTATAATGTCACAAAACCAGTGACATTATAGCGATATTGCTAGCGATATCGCTTAGTGTGACAGGCCCTTAAAACAGGGGTCCCCAACCTTTGGTTCGTGAGCCACATGTGGCTTGCTGATACATGATTTGTGTCTCAAAGCTGTCTGCTAACTTGGGTGCTTTAGCACAAGGTCTAGAAAACAGCTAAGAAGAGGCCTCCAGATTGTAAATTTAAATTTTGTAAATTGCCCTCTGAACGTGCATATATGGATGGGATTGGGGGGTATACATATGGTAAGCTGAAGATGAAAATTTGAAAAATGATATTGATGATATTTTTCAAAAATATGGTTGAAGTGCTCCATAAAACAATTTCGAATTGGGGGTAAAATGGAAAGGCCTGAATGTAAGTATACTGCCTATGAGGGACGGTAGCACAAGGTGCTTTTTGTGGGGAACTTTGGGTGTTAGTGTACTGGTAATTGGGGCTTTGAGTAACACTACGGTGGGGGAGGATGGGCGCGCTGGATGTGGCTCATGTCCTTCTCTCAGAACTGAATGTGATTCTCAAGGTAAGGCAGGTTGTGCCCTACCGTAAAAACTCAATCTCCACATGGAGAATCAGTAGCCATATGTGGTACCCACTATGCTGACAACAAAGGATCCATGTAGAATCTACTACAATAAGCGGCATGTCACTTTTTTCACAATGCTAATTTGAAATCTCCTTAGGAAAGAAAAAACAACAAAACTTGTACAGAGGCACAAATGTATTTATTTTGCTCACATATATAGCACTCTTAATTTTAATATCGCTTTTCAGAAATCGATGGGTGGTAGTTCGTAAGTTAATTTGGCACAAGTTTCATTGTGGAATATATGCTCAAGTCAACATAAAAAAAATCCCCATATGACTAAGTTTAAAGAACATCAGACTGACACAATATGCCTTATTATTAGGAGCCATACGTGCAAGACAGTGAATGTTTGCCTTAAGGTGTAATATATATTCATTTTGCTGCATACTGATTTATCCAGGTAATGAAGTAATGAGGATAAATGATCAGATTTAATTAGGAAGACACTATGGCAGATATAATTAGTTTCATGTCATATTGAGTAACGACTGAGGTTGAGGCAAGCCTTGTTGTGGGCCCCTTTCTCCAGCTATTTCTAGTTTTATAATTATTAAGGTCAGAGACAATTGAACCATGTTGCTGTCTTACAAAAATCATGTCTCATTGGCTATTTTAGGAATGAATGGCGAGTTCCAGAACTGTATCTGTAAATAGCAGACTGGGACAATGACAAATAGGTGCCCTTTGTGGAATCCTCCATAGTTTTCTGAACATACTGGCAGTTCTTAACTTTCCTATCACAAAATATATACCGAGGGGTGCCTTACATTTACAAAATGTCAGCCAGGCTACAGCTATTTCACATTAATACATATCAAAAGCTAGAGTACATGAGTGAGTGAGTATATGTCTTATTACTAAATCTTATCATACTTTGATGTAGAATATTAATTTCTGCATATTTGATGAGACTTTGAGAGAGCTACGGGTAAGTGCTTGCAAACCATAACCACCCCAAAAATATAGTTTTTTTAGAATGAGAAATTCTTCCACCATTAAATGGCAACCTCAATCTGTATTATTGCTGCCTTGTAACATGAACAATATATGTTATAAGCTATATGGGTACTAATATATAAAACTAATGAGAAATGGTATGATATTTTCCAAAACTAATCACCATAATATCACATGACAAAACTACTATTTACAAAATAAAATGAAATCTTAAAGAGTAACCATCATTTTAATTTTTATTTCATAAACCAATAGTAGTCATGAAAGTAGGAAACTTTGTCTTTTCAGAGAAATCTGCTTTTTTCTACTCCTGGACTGATTTTTCATTTTCAAAATTCTCAATTCATGCATAAAATCTGTATTCCGTGAAGACTGATTATTACTCTACTGAGATAAGAGATGACAGCTGTTACTGCTAAGATTCTATGTAATGGGGAGGAGGAGAGATGGCAGGAGAATGGAGCTAGAGGCAGGTGAGAGGAGCTAGAGGCAGGAGAGGGGAGCTAGAGGCAGGAGACAGGAGCTGGAGGCAGAAAAGGTGAGCTAGAGGCAGGAGAGGGAAGCTAGAGGCAGGAGAGAGGAGCTAGAGGCAGGAGAGAGGAGCTAGAGGCAGGGGAGGGGAGCTAGAGGCAGGAGAGAGGAACTGGAGGCAGAATAGGTGAGCTAGAGGCAGGAGAGAGGAGCTAGAGGCAGGAGAGAGAAGCTAGGTGCAGGAGAGAGGAGCTAGAGGCAAGAGAGAGGAACTAGAGGCAGGAGAGAGGAGCTGGAGGCAGAAAGGGTGAGCTAGAGGCAGGAGAGAGGAGCTAGAGGCAGGAGAGGGGAGCTAGAGGCAGGTGAGAGAAGCTAGAGGCAGGAGAGAGGAGCTAGAGGCAGGTGAGGGGAGCTAGAGTCAGGAGAGAGGAGCTTCAGGCAGGAGATAGGAGCTAGATGCAGGAGAAAGGAGCTAGAGGCAGGGGAGTTGAGCTAGAGGCAGGGGAGAGGAGCTAGAGGCAGGAGAGGGGAGCTAGGTGCAGGAGAGAGGAGTTACAGGCAGGAGAGAGGAGCTAGATGCAGGAAAGAGGAGCTAGCGGCAGGTGAGAGGAGCTAGAGGCAGGAGACGGGAGCTAGAGGCAATGGAGGGGAGCTAGAGGCAGAATAGGGGAGATACAGGCAGTAGAGAGGAGCTAGAGGCAAGAGAGGGGAGCTAAAGGCAGGAGAGAGGAGCTAGAGGCAAGAGAGAGGAGCTAGAGGCAGGAGAGAGGAGCTAGAGGCAGAACTGGTTTTCATAGAATCTTATCAGTAACTAGCTATGAACCCGTTCTACGCTCGGGTGGTGAGCATTTTTATTGGTATATGGTTTCCCATCCTGTTATGTGCTACCCCTTCCTATCCTGGTATGCATGGCACCCCTCATCCCTATCCTGGTATGTATGGTACCCCTCATCCTTATCCTTTGCATGGCCCCCTCATCCCTATAATGGTATGCATGGCCCCCTCATCCCTATTCTGGTATGTTTGGTCCTCCCCTCAATCCTGGTATGCATGGCACCCCATTCCTCATCCTGGTATGCATGGTCCCCTCACCCCCAATCCTGGTATGCATGGTACCCCCTCATCCCTATCCTGGTATGCATGGTCCCTTCACCCCCCAATCGTGGTATGCATGGTACCCCTCATCCCCAATCCTGGTATGCATGGTACCCCTCACCCCTCTATCCTGGTATGCATGGTACCCCTCATCCCCCCAATCCTGGTATGCATGGTCTTCTCACCCCCCAATCCTGGTATGCATGGTACCCCTCACCCCCCAATCCTGGCATGCATGGTCCCCTCACCCCCAATCCTAGTATACATGGCACCCCTTGTGTCCCAATTCTGATATGCATGGTACCCCTCACCCCCCTATCCTGGTATGCATGGTACCCCTCATCCCCCAATTCTGGTGTGCATGGTACCCCTCATCCCCCAATCCTGGTATTGCCATGGGGTCTCGCTGTGAGGTCAGGAGAGGGTGGGATTGGTCCTGCCCTCAATCCTGGTATGCATGGCACCCCATTCCTCATCCTGGTATGCATGGTCCCCTCACCCCCCAATCCTGGTATGCATGGTACCCCCTCATACCTATCCTGCTATGCATGGCCCCCTCATCACTATTCTGCTATGTATGGTCCCCCAATCCTGTTATGCATTGCACCCCATTCCTCATCCTGGTATGCATGGTCCCCTCACCTCCCAATCCTGGTATGCATGGTACCCCCTCATCTCTATACTGGTATGCATGGTTCCTTCACCCCCCCAATCCTGGTATGCATGGTACCCCTCATCCCCAATCCTGATATGCATGGTACCCCTCACCCCCCTATCCTGGTATGCATGGTACCCCTCATCCCCCCCAATCCTGGTATGCATGGTCTTCTTACCCCCCAATCCTGGTATGCATGGTACCCCTCACCCCCCAATCCTGATATGCATGGTCCCCTCACCCCCAATCCTGGTATGCATGGTCCCCTCACCCCCAATCCTAGTATACATGGCACCCCTTATGTCCCAATTCTGATATGCATGGCACCCCTCACCCCCCTAACCTGGTATGCATGGTACCCCTCATCCCCCAATTCTGGTATGCATGGTACCTCTCACCCCCCTATCCTGGTATGCATGGTACCCCTCATCCCCCAATCCTGGTATTGCTGTGGGGTCTCGCCATGAGGTCTTAAGAGGGCGGGATTGTGCCGCCAAAATCAGTGCCTGATTCTGGCGCCACAACCCGACCTCTCCTCACATCTCAGCGAGACCCCACGGCAATACCGAATCGGTAAGTTGGTGTGCCGTGATGTCAGGAGAGAGTGGGATTGTGCCAGCGAAATCAGCACCTGCACAGTCCTCGCTTTCCGGAGCCATTATCTGGAAGACACACTGCAGTGTGTTTTCTATAATATGGCGCCGGAAAGCATGGACTGGGCATGCGCCGATTCCCTCGCCACAACCCGCCCTCTCCTGACATTCCAGCAAGATCCCGCAGCAACATCGGATCTTGGTAAGGTGTTGTGCCGGAGATCGAGGTATGCGTTCAGTGCTTACGGATACTGCAATCTCCTGGGCCACCCTCCTCATCCCCGGGTGCGTTACTCTATCCGGACTGCGCAGGCGCATCACGCTTGCGCAGTCTATAAAGGCTTCAGACAGAGTGATGCTCCCAGTGTTATATTATAGATAACTGCCTTCTACTATGGCAATAATGTAATAATCTGTTTTCACTGAGTACAGATTTTAAGAAACAATTGAGTTTTTTGAAAATAAAAGATCAATTTTGGCAGTGAAAGAAACCAATTTCTCTGATAAGATATATTACAAATCAGTAAGATATATTTGCGCTAAAAAAACATTTCTTTGTGGGAGAAAGGAGTGCCCCTTTTGGTGCAGAGTGCACTGAAAGACTTACACACTACTGGTGGTGTGTTTTAATTATAAACCAATAGAAAAAATGATCTCCAATTGACATAGAATTCATATAAATATAAAGTGACTGACTGACATGAGGCGCAGAGAAGACCACTTTCCTACGCATTTTGGAAACTCTGGTTTCCTTCCTCAGGGATGGTCCTACTCCCGTTGAGAAAACTTTAAATACCATCCGTAATAATTCCCTTTTCTCCAATGTTGATGCACAATTTGAAGACCAGTTACCACCATTGTCATGATCCAGGATGGGGTTTGTCTTTGGCCCGTCCTGGTCAGACAGGGGTTAATTGTTTCTGCCTCTCTCTGGCAGAGGGCAGCTATTTAATGCTCACTCGACCTAGGTCCGGTGTCAGTTATACTCCTGCTCTCGGCTGAGTTAGTTGACCTTGTGCGTACGTGTGCCTTGTGACTGTGATACTTTATGCTTGTTTGGTTTTGACCTGGTTCTGTCCCTGTTACGAGTTCTGCCTGTTCCTTTGGTACTGCTCTACTATTCCCGTGTATGACTCTTTTGCCTTGGACCTGACTACTGTCTGACTGCCCCCCTTGTACCGCATTGCTATCTCTGTGTATGACTCTTTGCTTACGTTCTGACTATTCTCTGCTTGCTCCTCTGGTATCACTATGCCCTCTCTGTGTATGACCCCCCCCCCGCCTGTCTGACCTGAGTTCCCCTAATCTTCACTCCAGGATTCCTGTAAGGCTACTTTCACACATCAGGTTTTCGGCGTCAGGCGCGATCCGGCGTCGTGCCGGAGCGCCGGATCCGGCAAATATTTCGTAAAACCGTATGTGACGGATCCGTTTTTCTGCCGGATCCGTCTTGTTCTTCACAGACAAAACCGGATCCGTCTCATCCGGTTCATCCGGTTTTTGTTCCGTTTTTCGACGGATTACGCCGGATCCGGTTTTTAAAATCGCCCCTTGTGGCCTTCCGAACGAGATTGGCTACTGAAAAACTATATATAGCATGTTCCTACAGCCCTTCTTTGACAGGTTGGAGAGGAGAAAGTGCAGGTTGGAGAGAAGAGCAAGTTACTGGCGAAGATGGATGTTGTGATTGGAAATATTTTGAAGAATTTGGCGGATTTTACAGCGGAGGCGAATCGTTTGAGGGTGATTGTTCTGGAGAAGGAGAGAGCGAGACAGCAGCGCATCAGGCATCGTAGACGACGTTTGTGGATCCACCCCATCACAGCCAAGAGAATGACTCGTGGGGTCTATTCTACACTTTGCATGGACCTTAGACGAAACCCGGAGAAATTTTTTGGATATGTTAGGATGAAAATGGAGAATTTTGATTACTTGGTGGAGCGCATTGCACACCTCATAAGAAAAGCGGACACCTATTGCCGCTTCTCCGTTTCACCCGCAGAGCGTCTGATGGTGACTTTAAGGTAAGACACATTTATTGGATGTGCTCGCATCAGAGCACACTTTCACTGCAATCTTGTTGGTGGTAGTTTGTATCTCCAAGTGTTATAGGTGAGTTTTGGTATGTAATGCTGTGATTTTAAACTAATTGATTGTTTTTTAATTCCCCACAGATTTCTTGCAACTGGAGAATCCCTTTCGTCACTGCATTTCCAGTACAGACTCGGGATTTCCACCATATCTGGAATAGTGAAGTACACATGCCGTGCACTGTGGGACTCCTTAGCTGAAGAGTTTTTACCAGAGCCCACAACAGAGAGGTGGATTGAAATTTCAGAAAAGTTTCAACAGATATGTCAGTTTCCCAACTGCTTGGGCGCTGTGGACGGGAAACATATCCGCATTGTAAAGCCAGCCGGATCGGAATCGGAATATTTCAATTACAAGAAATATTTTTCCATTGTCCTCATGGCCATCGCTGACGCGGAATACAAATTTATTGCTGTTGATATTGGGGCCTATGGCCGCTCCAATGACTCTCAAGTTTTCAAACTGTCTGCCATGGGGCGTAAACTGTATGGAAACACCTTCCAGTTCCTACCCCCTAGACCGCTGCTGCAAACATCTGGTCCACCTATGCCATTTGTCTGTGTAGGGGATGAAGCCTTCCAGCTGTCAGAACACCTTTTGAAACCGTACTCTAGCAGAGGATTGTCAAGAACAAAACGCATTTTTAATTACCGCCTCACAAGAGCAAGAAGAATGGTTGAATGTACCTTTGGTATTCTGACAGCCAAATGGCGGGTCCTATTGACTGCGATCAACCTCAAGACAGAAACTGTGGACGAGGTGATCAAAGCTTGCGTGGTACTCCACAATTTTGTTATCTGCAAGGAACCCATTTCCATTGAGGACACCTCTGAAGAAACCACCTTGCAAGATTACCAGGACATTACCACTAGAAGTTCTGTGACTGTTTCAGTAATGAGGGACAATTTTGCACTATACTTTATGTCACCTCAAGGCAGAGTACACTGGCAGGATGACAGAGTGTGAAAGATTTGTGCCCTTAACCAAACTTATGTACCAACAGTATATACCTTTGCCAACCAAAGTTGGCTATCTTGTCATGGTCTTACTATTTTTACCTTTAGGCCACAGATGTGTACCTGGTTGTGTTTTATGCAAAGTATTTCACCTTTTAACAAAAGTTGTGTACATTGTTAGGAAATCACCAACAATAAACACAACTTTTTAGGTGAAATACTTTGCTTCAAACACAACCAGGATCACAACTGTGTCAAAAAGGTCAAATTTACCCACAGTTATATACCAGGTTTTGAATACCTTTTGACCTTTGAAATTATCTAACCTTTTTTTGTAAACATATTTCGCCACAGAAAGAAATGACAGACAACCATTGTAAAAGTAATTTAACTTTTATTTACATTTTTTTTTTTTTGTAAAATGTTTTTAAAGTTAAAAAAACTTTTTGAATAAATGTTTGAAAACAAACAAATGGGCATTTTTATTAAAAAAAAACATTACAACTCGGTGTAGTGTGGGGTGGAAATACTGCTGGAGGGGCTGCGGGACACTTCGACACTGGGAGTGTGGAGAGAGGACTGGGATCGTGGTGGGGAAGGAACAGTTAGAGGTGAAGGTGTGGAAAAAGCTACAGAATGGGTGGACATGTGGGAGGCAGAAGAGGTGGTGGGCGGTGGAGTGGAGGGTTGGGCAGGGACTGTAGGAGCAGATGATGTTGATGGCAAGTTGTATGGGGAAGGAGTTTGGTGCGGGGAAGGAGTTTGGTACGGGGCAGGTTGCTGGAAGTGGGGAGATGTCTGGTACTGGGGAGGTTGCTGGTACTGGGGAGTTTGCTGGTACTGGGGAGGTTGCTGGTACTGGGGAGGTTGCTGGTACTGGGGAGGTGGCTGGTGCTGGGGAGGTGGATGGTATGTAATAGGAGGGGGAGAATAGAAAGTGGCTGGAGGGGGTGCAGGTGGAGGAACTACTGTGGTGGGAGGAGGAGGTTGGGAGGTAACGTGCTGGAGAGCACTGTGGCATGAATGCATCTGCTGGGTAGGAGAGAGCGTTTCCCTGCGCTCCACAACAGACCTGAAAAAGGTGTGGTTTGGCGAAGATCTTGCTTCTGAATGCATGGTTTGCAGAAGTGTCTTCACCTCCAGAATGCTGGAGTTGATCTGCTGAAAGCCTGCGGAGATTTGCTCTGACAAGACTTTTAGACAGTTCTGGAAAGATGCATTCAGATGCAAGAACTCTGGCACATAAGTCTTTTCCTGACCCCTCTGCCGCTGCCGCCCAGTACCCGCAGGTGTACTAGAGGTGGCAGGGGCAGAAGGGTGGGGTAAAGGGAAAGCGATCTCCTCACCAGCAGCTTCATGTAATGTAGGCGGCCACGATGCTCCTGTGCTGGTGGATGGGACAGATGGGTCGAATGTGTGGGAAGGCTGGGAAGGTGCAGATGTACCGGGGCGGTCGAAGTGTCCCTCGGTGCCGGTCTCCTCAGGGATCGCCTCAGAAGGGTCCAATCGTGCAGGCTCCCGAGTGCTGCTCACCGTGCTGTGGAATAAAGAGAAAAAAAACAATTAAAATAGTGACATGGTATGGCCCTGGCTGAAAAAAAAAAGTTACATCTAAACATTTTTTTGTCACATGTGGTGTGTAATATTTACCTTCTGGTGACCATAGTATCCCGGAGGAACGACAGGGCTCGTGCGTACTTGTACTTGCTCCTGCGTCCTCCAGATCCACTCGGGGCCCGCATCTCTTTATTGAACTCCTTCTTGAAACGATCCCTCACAGACCGCCACCGCTTCACAATTCTCTCCCCTGAAACGAGAAAGGACAAAGTGGTTAGTATACAACATCAGTGTTTCCCAAACTCCAGTCCTCATGGTCCCCAGGGGTCATGTTTTCAGGATTTCCAAAGTAAATAGAAATCCTGAACACATGATCCGTGGGGACCACGAGGACTGGAGTTCGGGAAACACTGGTTTAAATCAAGCAACCGGTACTGTATATACTTACGCTCTTTAATCTGGGCCCGAGCATCGAGGTCCTCCCAGCGGTCCACAAGGAGCGAACAGATTTCCTCCCAGAGTCGTTGGGTAACGATAAGGTCAGCATGACGGCGGTCAGCCATATTCCAGAGCGGCTCCCTTTCTCTGACGAGATCGATGAGGTGGTCCACATCAATACCTCCATCCTCACCGTCAGAGTCGGGAGCACGCTGTGAAGGCTGTTAAAGAAAAAGACAAAAATAACATAATTAGCCTCCACAAAAGAAATGAAATAAAAAGTGCAAAAAAACAAAGCAAAAAAATATTTATACTTACACGCTGGTGACCGCCGCGTTGCTGTCGCCGACGACCCTGGGAGGCACTGCGAGGACCTCTTGGCCGAGCACCAGATTGGGAAGACTAGAGAAGAAAACAAAAAATGTTATGTCTTTGGATGTAGGCATTTGTTTGCTGTGTGTGGTCTGCAGAACATTGTTTTCTATGTGTTGTGTGTAGTGTGATGTTGTGTTTCTGCGTTTGATGCAAAAATCTTACCAATTGTGAGCCCACTCCAGGTGTCTGTCCACCCCTTCCTTCTTCTTCTGGGAGCTCCTCTTCATCTTGTGATTCCTGTTTTGAAATAAAAGGCAATGAATAGACATATATTACAGAGATGATGGATTTTGGAAATAAAAACTTACCGTCAAACGCTGACGATGCGAGGGAGGGCTCCCAGAAGAAGATGTGCTGTCTTCCTGCTGGCCAGACTCCATGGCTGTGGGTGGTGTTACTGCTGCTGCCATTGCTGCTGCTGCTGCATCTCTTGGGCGGCTGTTGAATAAAGAGAAACAAAGGGCCAATGAATATCTTGATATTCCATGGCCCTAGTTTGGAGGAATGGGGGATTTGATAATTACCATCTCTCATCTGCTGCTGGACTCCCCTCCCGTTGTTCAGCATGCTGCTCCAATTGGGGTGGTGGTGGTGCTGATGGTGCTGCTGCAGATGTCTCCTGCCTTCTCCTGCACCTGGTTCTTGTCTTGGTGGCATGTTGGGTGTGGCTGAGGGTCCCACTGTCTTGCTTTTATATATGTGTCTTGTGGGCAGAGCTATTGAGCATGCTCAGACCAAAAAAAACGGATCCGGCCACCGGATCCGGCTGTCGTCGGATCAGGCGCATTGCGGCGCTCATAGGCTTTCATTGTGTGAAAAAGCCGGACACGCCGGATCCGGCGTGTCCGGCTTTTTCGCCGGAGACAAAAAACGTTACAGTAGCCGTTTTTTCCAGACGCCAGATCGCGACACATTGCCGGATCCGGCGAAAACCGGATGAAACGCATGGCCATCCGGCTCGATCCGGCTCTAATGCAAGTCAATGGGGGGGAAACCGGATCCGGCATTGCATTTCGCCGGATCCGGTTTTTGTCAAAAGCGCCGGATCGCGCCTGACGGCGAAAACCTGATGTGTGAAAGAGGCCTAATAGAATCCTACAGTCAGCTACTGCAGCAGGACGCTAAGCCACGCCCCCTGTGGTCACATGATCGTAGGTCCTGGTTCTCTATACTACCTTTAGTGTCGCAGGTCCCGTGCTCAGAACTTTCACTACAGTATTGGACCCCACGCTCTCCCATAGTGTGGGTAAGTCACCCTGCTCTGTGTGGCAGTTTGCCCACGCTGACAGAGTCCTGAGATTATAACTGACCGTTACCATTTTTTTTCTCCGCTCCCCTTCTCCTGTGTGTGATGGATCCTATGCACGCTCTTTCTGAGCAGGTAAAGCACCTGACTCAGATGTCTCAGAAACTACTTGGGGAACAACGAGTCCTGGCTCAGTCTCAGCAGCTGATCGCTGACACTGTGTAGGGGGTTTTATCATCGGGGGCTCGGGATGTTACATTAGTTTCCCCTGAGTCTCTGGTTAAGTTACCGGATACCTTTTCTGGAGATTAAAAGGAATTCAGCGTTTTCAAGGAGGGCTGTAAGCTACAGTTTGGTACATCCTGAGAAAGTAATAAAGCACTGGTGAACTCATCAATGCAAAAAGACCTGGGTGCCCATGGAAGACAACAGTGGTGGATGATCGCAGAATAATCTCCATGGTAAAGAGAAACCCCTTCACAACAGCCAACCAAGTGAACAACACTCTCCAGGAGGTAGGCGTATCAATATCCACATCTACCATAAAGAGAAGACTGCATGAAAGTAAATACAGAGGGTTCACTGCACGGTGCAAGCCACTCATAAGCATCAAGAATAAAAAGGCTAGACTGGACTTTGCTAAATAACATCTGAAAAAGCCAGCACAGTTCTGGAAGAACATTCTTTGGACAGATGAAACCAAGATCAACCTCTACCAGAATGATGGAAAGAGAAAAGTTTGGTGAAGTGTTATGAATAGGAAACCAAGGAGGAAAAACTAGACAACAAGCTAAGTCTCAGAAAACCAGAGAAGTTGGTAATTATGCAGATTGCAGATCCCTGATCTTAACCGCCCAACTAGCAACAGTCGTGGAGCGTTCCTACGTTGGTCCTAGACGCCTCGTCACAACCGGAGAACTACATAAGCTTAAAGCAGGAAAAGAGGAAAACTAACTGCCCCAGAGCAGACCTCAAAGGAAAGACAGTCCCCCACATGTATTGACGGTGAAACAAGATGAAAGTACAAACAAAGGCAGGAAAATAGGCAGAGCAAACGATGGGGCCCGGCTAACTAAAAAGGACAGAAAAGGAAAGAGACTGTCTGCTATCTGCCAAAAACAACCTACAAAAATATTGTCCAACACTTCTGATAGCAAAATTAACCCTGAAGTCACTAGACTTCTAAACCTATATCAGTACTCTGAAATATTCTGAGACAGAGCAAAAAAGAGGCCAATCTAATAAGGGACAAAAAACAGATTGGCAAATACTGATTAATAGGAGAGGAATTTCAGCATAGCCCCAGCATGGGCAGGCTGATTACACAACAAACTGAATTGACCAACAAGCGCAAGTGTGAACATTAGCAAAAAGCAAACTTAACTTGAGAAGACTGGAAGAGTGCTGAAGTCCAGGACCTGAGAAGCAGACTGAATCACCAGCACCCGGATAGGGCGTCGGCTGTCTTATATCCAGTCTGATACTCCAGAGATCCAATCGTTATCTTCCTCATCAGGTGGCAGATCACTACCACTTAAACCAACCGCACTATCTCCTGTCACCACCAGAGGGAGAACGGAAGGGGAACTCTCAACTGGTGGAGCAGAAAATGAGTTCATGACAGTGAAGGCGTGGTACAGCTCATGACCCAAAGCATACCACATCATCTGTAAAACACGGCGGAGGCAGTGTGCTGACTTGGGCATGCATGGCTGCCAGTGGCACTGGGTCACTAGTGTTTATTGATGATGTGACACAGGACAGAAGCAGCTAAATGAATTGTGAGGTATTCAGAGCCATACTGTGTGCTCAGATCCAGCCAAATGTAGCCAAACTGATTGGTCGTCGTTTCATACTACAGATGGACAATGACCCAAAACATAAAGCCAAAGCAACCGAGAAGTTTATTAAAGCAAAGAAGTGGAATATTCTTGAATGGCCAAGGCAGTCACCTGATCTCAACCCAATTGAGCATGCATTTCGCTTGTTAAAGACTAAAGGCCCACAAACAAACAGCAACTGAAAACCACCGCAGTGCGCAGTGAAGGCCTGGCAGAGCATCAAAAAGGAGGAAACACAGCGTCTGGTGATGTCCATGAGTTCAAGACTTCAGGCAGTCATTGCCAACAAAGGGTTTTCAACCAAGTACTAGAAATTAACATTTTATTTACAATTATTTAATCTGTCCAATTACTTTTGGTCCCTTTAAAAACAGGGTGGCACATGTTAAGGAGCTGAAACTCCTAAACCCTTCATCCAATTTTAATGTGGATACCGTCAAATGAAAGCTGAAAGTCTGAACTTCAACTGCATCTGAATTGTTTTGTTTAAAATTCATTGTGGTAATGTCTAGAACCAAAATTAGAAAAGTGTTGTTTCTGTTCAAATATATATGGACCTAACTGTATGTGCCTTTTATATTTTCAAATCCTTTCACTTGAATCGGCGAGTGTGATCGGAAAATCGGTCAAAACTCAGACATGCACCCATTTTATTTTGTTGACCAATCTGCTGTGTGGGTCCACAGACAAAGAGAGAGCTCACAGATGTCATCCTGTTTTAGATCCGTGTGCTGTCCATTTTTAACTGACTACTTTTTGGGATAGTTTTGGAAAAGTTCCATAATATTTTTTTTCATATGAGAAAAACTGATCACGCACAGAATGTAAAAATGGAAGTTAGGACCAATACTAGATGGCATTCAGATTAGGTAAACTCATAATTAAAGGTCCATCAAGTTCAACCTTTCTCCACCAATTATAAATTTTATCGTGCACTCACAATAATCTATACATTTTTTGGGTGGATGAGAAAAAATTTCAAGTGTGAATTTGGCCTTAGGTTAATTATAAAAAAATATCCTGTTAATTCATTCAAAGATAAATTAAGGCTGTGTGCACTACTTTCATTTTTGTGCCTGCATTTTCCAGCCAAGATATGCAGAAATGGTGCAGAAATTTCTGCATCCAAATGTGCAACGTACGTACAACTGCTTTGGTTGGAAAGTCTGCCTGTAATTTTCACAAGAGCCAGGTTCACATCATCTGTGAACATTGTAGAAGGATCAACTTTATTCTCATTTGCACAAGGAAAGACTAGAAGCAATGGGATGAAACTGAATGGGAGGAGACACAGATTAGATATTAGAAAAAACTTTTTGACAGTTAGAGTGATCAATGAGTGGAACAGGCTGCCACGAGAAGTGGTGAGTTCTCCTGCAATGGAAGTCTTCAAACAGAGGCTGGACAGACATCTGACTGGGATGATTTAGCGAATCCTGCTTTGAGCAGGGGGTTGGACCAGATGGCCCAGGAGGTTCCTTCCAACTCTACGATTCTATGATTCTATGATCTTTGTACACTTTGTATGGAGATTTATGCTGTCTAATTTGATTTAGATTATCATTGGACCAATGTGTGCCAGGAGAGTAAAGGGCCCTTTACACATAGTGATATCACTAGCAATATCGCTAAAGCGTCACCGATTTTGTGACACAGCAGCGATATCACTAGCGATATTGCTACATGTGATACTCACCTCCGACCGGCTCCCCCGCTGGTTATCGCTGGTCGCGCGAGATCGGCCTGGTCCATTTCTCGTCGTCAGCTTCCTGCTGGCGCCAACGAGCGGACTCAATGGACACGGGCGGAAGAAGACATCATCGCTGCGTCTGACGGTAAGTATCGACCGCCGACCGCTGCTGCATCGCTAGTGAGATCTGCCTGTTTGGCATCTCACTAGCGATCATTTAGCGATGCACCAGCGATCCTGACCGGGTCATATCGTGGTCGGGATCGCTGGTACATCGCTAAATGTAACGGGGCCTTAACTTGTGGCCTACATTTAGCTGGTTCATGCTTATGTATCAACTATGCATTTCATTACAACTGTAGGCAAAAAAGTACATACATTTTTCTAATGGATCTCAATGAAAGTTTTAAGGAACTGTTTAGACATAGGCAGTTGTAGACATCTGGGGAAATCCTTTATAGGGCAGACCAAAAATAATCCCAAAACTCACTTAGAACTTAGCCAATTTTAAAATACAAGGAAACCCTGCTCTTTTGTAGATATTGTCAATGCAGGTGTAGGTAAAAGAAAATAATCACTTTATGGAATGTGATTCATGACTTGACTTAAATTAAGGAATGCCGACAGATGAAAGATTCAATAAAGTCTTGCATTTTGAGAAACAAAATCCTCTATTTTCACATATGAATGCATAAAAACATAAGGTAACCCAATTCATTGTCATACGAGTTATCTGTAATTATACAAGGTTTTTAGAGTAAAAGTACATATATTTTTTCTATCATATATACATTTATGGCAAATCTAAAATGCATACTAAGTGATACAGAATATACTTTAATAATATAAGGAATAAAATAGGGAAGGGAACATCTAGAAATAACATTGGATAAGAGAAACTTGATTTACTGGAGGAATCATAAACAAGACCTATGGGGCCTCATAAAAAGGGTCCAGGATTGATCTTAATAAGGTAAAGGTCGCTTGAAGCATTGGTATTATAGTTCACAAATACATAAATGGTGTGTCTGTGAAATAGACTTATTAGTGCAGAACAGAAATGTGTGAGCAGGTCAAGGAAAGGTTTACACATATCACAAGAGAATGTGCTTGATTTATTTGGTAATCACACTGGGAAAATTGGTCCCGGAAGGAAAATTAAATGCCCATTTTGAAGGGTAATTAAAACGGTATTTAAAAAAATGTTAATAATATGTTATCATTTTTTCTTATTGTGATGAAACACGTAATAATGTCTTTAATATAATTATTATTGGATCATTTGGTTTAACTTTTCCTATACAAAAAAATTAACGTTACATTGTTAAAATAGTTATACAGTTCCTAACACTACTACACTGTGCGATATAATGCTGGTAGATGTTTGTGTAATCTATTGTTGAAATCCATCTATTATAGACAACTATTTTCATTGGATCTATGGATGCTGTGATGACCTACAGTGCTTCATGCCTGTATTGGTTAAATAATAGAGTAAATGTAATCCAATTAAAAACTTCTAACACTAATTACATAAGAACCACAACATGGATTTCTTGACTCCAAGTATCATTTTAATCAGTTTAACACATGCCAAGCTGACAATGCCTGTAGTCTACTTGGCAAAATCCTGCTGACAGGATTTAAGACCGGAGTCACACTACAGAGGAATACGGACGAGTGCTATGTGATAAAAAAAATCGCATAGCACTCGGACCAATTTTAATCTATGGGGCAGCTCCCATCATCCGTTTTTTTCTCGCCCGTATTATACTTGCGAGAGATATCGCAGCATGCTGCGATTTGCACAGTATTATGCCAAGACTCGCCAATGCAAGTCTGTGGGTGCGAGAAAAAAACGGGTTACACACGGACCATGCATGTGACTTGTGAGAAATACGCACCAGTGTCCTTTAGAAAAGCCGGCAATTCAATGCGCTAAACTGTAAAATCACACTGACAGGTTAAAATAGAATAGATAGAATACATGTATACACATAGTATAGGTATATATATATAGGTAATTGACACACATATATATGTATATATTTATATTTCAAAGACATATAGATAGCAGAATAGCCGATAATTCAATTGTCAGCTTCTGTAAAATCATTACAGAACCTGACAGGATATGAGACATGGTTTACATACAGTAAACTATTGCATATCCGTTAGCTTTATATATGTCCCTCACTAATAATGTTAGTGACTGAGGGCAGATATTAATAGCCTAGAAAGGGACCATGGTTATTGGCACCCACTGGCTAAAAAAATCTGCCCCCAGCCACCCCAGAAAAGGCGCATCTGTAAGATGCACCTATTCCGACACTAAGTCTCTCTTCCTATTGCCCTGTAGCGGGTGGCATATGGGGTAATAAGTGATTAATGTCACCTTGCATTAAGCCTGGTTAATAAAGGAGAGGTATCAATAAGACACCTATCCATTATTAATCCACTAGTCTGAAAGGGTTAAAAACCACACACACATTAAGAATAAAGACTTTTAATGAAATAATTAAACACACATTTTTGCCATCTTTATTTAACTCCCAATCCATTCGAAGCCCTTGTTCTCCTGTAAAAAATCCAAAATAAAAAACAACTATATCCCATACCTATCCCCCATACAGTCATGTCCCACACTGCAATCCATCTCAAGGGGTTAAATAGTTTACAACCGGGAGTGGTGCTAATGCTTCCAACTTGGCTGTAAACCACTGTGCAATGAATAAAAAGCTGCCTGCACAGCTTCCCAGCCTGACCGGAGATAAACTCAGTAGTGTGGGAAAGTTTCTGAACATTTTCCCACGCTGTCAGTTCACTGTGGGTCAGGTGGGGAGTCAGGGCAGCCTCAGTGACAAAATGGGATGCATAGGGCGAATATAAGCTATTAAGTGTAAGTGTCAGATGTGGACTGCCCTTGTAAGGGTGGGAGTTTGGGGGTTAAGGACTATGCCAGCCTGTACAGGGCTTAACAGGGCTATTTCATCCCACCCCTCTCCATGAATCTTTGCTGCCCTGGAATGAATACTGACAGCTTATGTCTATATGATCAACTGTGGATTGATTCCCCTTGTGGATAAAAGAGAATTTCTTGTTGATTGATATCTAATTTACTCCTTTGAGTGGTTACATTTCTTTTTCATTTTTTCACAGTTCTATGATTAAGATTGTATTATATCCAGTCCTATTAGGCATAGAGATCTATGATTCACTATATCTAAGCCTCATTGTGGTTAGTTCTATACATGATAGGTTATTAGTGTTTTTATACTGCACACTTTTTCCCTTGGGGTAGCTTTTATGTACATTCTTTATTAAAAGTTATGTTTTAATACGGTCTCTTTGCTGCTATCTGAACAGTCACTGACAGAGGACCCGGAAGGCAGAGCAGCGCGCAGCAGTGGAACGCGGATGGGTGAATATAGCCAGTGACAGGGTCCTAAGCCAGTGACGACACTGGCACCTCATTCCCATAGCGTGCCAGTGTCCCCGCCTGCTCATGACACTGGCACCTGGCCCCCCAGCAACGAGAGGTGAGCATATCATTTTTTTTCTAATCGCAGCAGCAGCATTATTATTACATGGGGCATATTAATAATAATAATCTTTATTTTTATATAGCGCTAACATATTCCGCAGCGCTTTACAGTTTGCACACATTTTCATCACAATCTAAATTCCCTATCAGTATGTCTTTGGAGTGTAGGAGGAAACCGGAGTGCCAGGAGGAAACCCACGCAAACACGGGGAGAGCATACAAACTCCTTGCAGATGTTGTGCTAACCACTGAGCCACCGTGCTGCCCATATTATATTATGGAGCATGTTATGGGACCACTATTAACCTTTGTGCAGCATTATATGGGGCATATTTTTCTATGGAGCATCTTAAGGGGCCAAGATTATCCTTTGTGCAGCATTATATGGGGCATATTGTGTAATGGAGCACGTTATGGGGCCACAATTAACCTTTGTGCAGCATTATATGGGGCATATTGTATTATGGAGCACGTATGGGGCCACAATTAACCTTAGTGCAGCATTATATGGGGCATATTTTAATATGGAGCATCTTAGGCTGGTTTCACACTAGCGTTTTATCACGCAGTGCATCGTGCGCTAACAATCGCACACGCAATTGTCCCCTATCTTTAAAATGGCGGGCGCAGTGTCCAGCGATTGCACGCATACCTCAGCGTTTCAGTGCGCTGCACATTTTCCATGTGTGCGATCAGACGCGCCGGACGCTACATGTTGCATTTTTTGTTCCCGCCCACGTCGGTAAAAAATCGCATGTGCACGTCAGCGCACGCAATGCGCAAAAAAATAGCATTAGAGTCTATGGTGGCGCTGACGTGCGCTGTGTACTGCGTATGTCAGCGCATTGTGAGCACGCGCGATTTCAGAGTAACAATGTCTAGACATTTGGTAAATCCACCCCCTAAACAAGCAACATTGTTTGGAAGGAAGGTAGATAAAATAAGGGCTTTGTAGTGCCAGATCATCACTCTCCAGACAGACAGCAAGAAGACAAGACAACACCAACCCAGCCAGAGACCATCCACAACTTTAGAGAAAACAGCAGCTTTAATGTGAGTATTCTAAAATCAATTTATGTGAGGCTGTCCTTTAAAATATATAATGTACTATTTTTTTTTTTCCCAGCATGTCTTTTGGATCAGAATATGCTCCTCCACAGGAAGAATTGGAAGAGGCAGAGTGTGAGGTGAGTATTTTGCTGCCTTTGTATACCTGCGTCTACATAAGGCTAATAATTTCTGTTCTTTCACAGACCTCGGAATCGGACCAGGCAAGTGAGTGGGAACAGCCGGAGCAGCGTACACAAGGCACGGCGGGGAGGAGACGCCATGTAAGGATACATTCTACCTGTTTTTTTGGTTCAATAATTTTTTCTATTCCTGTTTTTCTGCCCTGCTTTTCTCCCTTTTTTTTATTTCCTATCTCTATCATTCACCATAATTTCCAAGATTCTAAATGTATTTGTTTTCTAGGTTCCACAATGGGATGAAGACCTGTATATTGACAAGGAGCAACTGATCAGCCTTGTCCAGGAGCATGTCCCATTGTGGGACAGCCGTGACCAGCAGTACAAATACATTGTGGTGACCCGGCAGCTCTGGAATGAAGTGGCCGCAGCGTTGATGGAGGGCTGGGACAGCGCCTCTGCAACTTTAAAAAAGGCGTTCAGTAAGTATTTCTCTGTTGTGTGATGCTGCATTGACTCTTGTTCCTGATGATACTTGTGTGTGTAGTGCAAGATATATACTTGCAGTAAACACACCAGTGTCCTCAGGTTCAATAGTGTATGACTTTTGTATTGTCATGCTGTATAGTTCATGCTACACTCTTGTTCGTGATGATACTTGTGTGTTTAGTGCACGATATATACTTGCAGTAAACACACCAGTGTCCTCAGGTTCAATAGTGTATGACTTGTATATTGTCATGCGTTATATTTCATGCTACACTCTTGTTCGTGATGATATTTGTGTGTTTAGTGCAAGATATATACTTGCAGTAAACACACAAGTGTCCTCAGGTTCAATAGTGTATTTCTTGTGTATTGTCATGCGGTATATTTCATGCTACACTCTTGTTCTTGATGATACTTGTGTGTTTAGTGCAAGATATATATTTGCAGTAAACACACCAGTGTCCTCAGGTTCAATAGTGTATTCCTTGTGTATTGTCATGCGGTATATTTGATGCTACACTCTTGTTCGTGATGATACTTGTGTGTTTAGTGCAAGTCATATACTTGAAGTAAACACACCAGTGTCCTCAGGTTCAATAGTGTATGCTTTGTGTATAGAATTACATTATTTGGGAGGCTGCATTGACTGTTTTACAAGGCCACTCTGGTTTGTGTGTTTATGTAGATGTCATTGCATTTTATAATTTATTTTTTTTTATAATTTTTTCAACAGTGAACAAAGTCCGCACACGTTGGCGCTCGATGAAGGACCGCTTCAACACTGATGTTCGGGCTGAGGGACAGGTTCGCAGTGGTTCAGCGGCAAGGACAAGAACAAAGTACCGCTATCATCGCTCTTTGGAATTCTTACAACCGGTCCTTGCCACCAGAGCGTAAGTATATAATGTTTTTATTTTTTGTTTTAATTGAACTAATTGGTGCTTTTATATTCCACAGTTGATTCTTCGCGATAATGCATGATACTAATGTTTTACTTTTGTTTCCACAGCACCTGGAGCAGCACCCTGCAATCTGTCCCTGGAGCGGTTCTTTATCGATCGACCTTGGACCCGTCACAGCCATCTGACAGCCAGGAAGCAAGTGGCAGGTCAGCAACACAGACAGCTGGTGACCAGGAAGCTGGTCAATCAGGTGTTCCCCTGTCCCAGGTCTCTGCCACTGGTTATGCGGGCACTACGCGCCAGCGGCAGAGGGCCTTTGACAGGCCTGTCTTGCCCGAGTTCATGCACTTGAGCGAGGCCTTTCATGCCAGTCTCAAGACGCTGTCCGAAAGAGTGGAAAGTGGCTTCTCACTAATGGAACGTGGTTTTAGCCACATGGAACACCTCATCCACTCTTCCGACCAGAGCCTTGAACAGCTGGAGGCCGACCTCAATAGACAAGCGCACCATTTCTTTAGTAAAATTGAACGGGGCATGGCGGATCACCTTAGTCCTGAGCAACAGCTGAATGTGTTACACACCTGAAACACTGCTTTCTTGCAGGCTATGCAGCAGAATCAGTACGTGCAGCAGTCAGTGTTGTCATTCCAACCTGTGCCATCACTGTCTCGCTTCACCACAGTACCAACTTCTGCTGCATATCACTGCATGGCCACATGCATTCCTAGCCAAGTTAGACACCACTATACAACACCAATGCCGAGTGCTGCTGGACACTCCACCCCCGCCACCACCATGTCAAGCGCTGCTCCTGTCTGGAGCACCAGTACTACCACCGTTACCTCATCTTGGCGCACCACAAGCGCAAAATCTGCTTGGTCCACCGCCACCTCTTCTGCTGTTCGGACCACAGAGTCACCATCATCTCTGGATCGGAGCACCGCCACTTCTCATCAGTATGAGAGCACCGGCACAAATCCTCATCATTCAAGGAGCACCTCCACCACTCATCAGAGGAGCACATCTCCTCATAGGAGCACCGCCACCACTACTCTTCACAGGAGCATCACCACCGCTTTGCCTCCTCATAGCACCGCCAACACTCCTCATCAGAAGAGCACCGCCACTACTTTGCCTGATAGGACTACCGCCACCACTTCTCCCACCAGAAGCCCCGCGCACACTACTCCTTCGTTGAGCACCGTCACCACAATTTCTCCTTCAAGGAGCACCGCCAGCGCCACCACCGAGCAGCCTAGGGGAGACCCACATTCCGTATTTTATTCTGCCAAGACACGGTCCACCATCTCTAGTCGGTCAGCCAATGTAAGGCGGTCATACGGTGTTAGTCGGTCCAGGCAGGTGACTCCTGACCCAAAGAAGAAGAAACAAAAGACTTTGTTAGACAGTCTCCCCTCTCCTTCCAATGTTTCTCAAACTGCCTCCGTTTCCATACCTGATCTACCTTCCCCCAGTACTTTAGTAGCCCCTTCCCCTAGAACCCCTTCCTCAATTTCCAGCCATTCCTCGTCTCTCCACACCCCTAAAGTATCCCACTCTTCCCTCAAACGTCCTTCAAAAGGAAAATAATTTTTTTTTTTCAAAAAAAAAGTGCAATTTTTATGTTTCAAGAAAAGGTTTGTTTAATGTGTCTTTCGCCGCCTACACACACTGCGGCGTACACACACAGCACCATACATTTGGCGGTTTTGTCAACACATAGCTCCACTACTGACACAAGCTTCGCGTGTCAATCTTTGAGCTATGTGTAGTCAAAAACTCTAATCTATATGACTTTTATTTTCCACAACAGTCTCTTCAGTAATGTAATATAGCACATACTGAATAGAGGATGGAGTTGAGTGCAAGGCCTATCTATTGTTACCTTGACATGTATCCTAAACAAGTAATTGACTATGGTGTGTTTTAACATCATTTAACTTTTTGGGATACAATCCAAGGTTATTCTAGGTAGACTTTGTAATTAACCTCACCCTCTATTCAGTGTATGTTGAAAAAGTGAGGAGATGATGTTGAAAATACACGCCATATGTGCAAAACCCTTGCCTTTGAAAGTAACTATCACACCTCGCCAGGTGAATACACATGAGTTTTAAACCGCAGCGTTGCTTCAGTCTGCATATATTTCTATCAGACTGTAGCGATGCTGCAGTTTACCTCTTATGTGTATTCTCCTGACAATGTGTGATAAGCTTATGAAGTCTGGATGCGTTGCTTTAGGCGTCCTCACTTCAGCTTGACACCAGGCCTGGTTATTCTACAAATTGTATCAACTTTATTATGTATACATTCTTGAGTTCAGACTGGCCACAGTGATGATAATACAACTAATATCGATAGTCACAGTGTTCTGTATGATACATACTTTGGGATGATACTGCATTCCAAAATGAAGATTTTTTTAATCCTGACAGGTGACACAAATATTAGTTGCATTATCTCCACCGTCGCATCACATTGAACTCAAAGTGTAATGATAATAAAGATCATACAGCTTGTGTGTATGTATAATCACCTGGTCAGGAGTACTAGTAAATTCATGATGCACAAAACCCAGCATCATGAATTCACTCTTACACCTGGCCAGTTGATTATTGTATTGAAGAGTAAAAAGACAGAGTTCATAGAATCATAGAATCATAGAATCGTAGAGTTGGAAGGGACCTCCTGGGCCATCTGGTCCAACCCCCTGCTCAAAGCAGGATTCTCTAAATCATCCCAGTCAGATGTCTGTCCAGCCTCTGTTTGAAGACATGCATTGAAGGAGAACTTACCACTTCTCGTGGCAGCTTGTTCCACTCATTGATCACTCTAACTGTCAAAAAGTTTTTTCTAATATCTAATCTGTGTCTCCTCCCATTCAGTTTCATCCCATTGCTTCTAGTCTTTCCTTGTGCAAATGAGAATAAAGTTGATCCTTCTACAATGTGACAGCCCTTTAGATATTTGTAGACAGCTATTAAGTCTCCTCTCAGTCTTCTCTTTTGCAAACTAAATACCGTATTTTTCGCTTTATAAGACGCTCCGGATTATAAGACGCACCCCAAATTTTGAGGAGAAAAATAGGAAAAAAACTTTATTTTTAATAAAATGGTGGTGCATCTTATAATCCATGCATCTTATTGCTTTCCAGGGGTGGTGATGGAGGAGGCCGGAGTGGAACATTGCTGCTGGGATGAGGGGGTGTTTTGATGTGCAGCGTGCCGCTGCCGGTGTCTGTTACTGCCGCCGCCCTCTGTCCCCTGATGCTTGCCACCACCGCCACGCTCTGTCCCCCGATGCCTGCTTGCCACCACCGCCGCACTCTGTCCCCCAGTGCTTGCCACCACCGCCACGCTGTCCCCCGGTGCCTGCTTGCCACCACCGCCGCGCTCTCCCCCGGTTCTTACCGCCACCACCGCGCTCTGTCCCCCGGTTCTTACCGCCACGCTCCTATCCCCCGGTGTTTGCCGCCATCGCCGCGCTCTGTCCCGTTCTGAGGGTACTTGCCGCGGCACTCTGTGCCCTGATGCTGCCGCTGCGCTGTCCGCCACCGCCGCGCTCCTGTCCCCCGGTGGTTTCTTCCGCCCCACCGCCGCCGCGCTCTGTCACGTTCAGCGTGGGGGGTCTCTGTCGCTCCATGCCTGCTTTCTTCCTGGAAAATGGCCGCCGCGCATGCGCAGACGGACATCTCGGCACTGAAATCTCGGGAGATGAGATTTCAGCGCTGAAATCTCATCTCCCGAGATTTCAGTGCCGAGATGTCCGTCTGCGCATGCGCGGCGGCCATTTTCCAGGAAGAAAGCAGGCATGGAGCGACAGAGACCCCCCACGCTGAACGGGACAGAGCGCGGCGGCGGCGGCGGTGGGGCGGAAGAAACCACCGGGGGACAGGAGCGCGGCGGTGGCGGACAGCGCAGCGGCAGCATCAGGGCACAGAGTGCCGCGGCAAGTACCCTCAGTGGCAGCGCAAATGTATATCCTCTTTGTAAGACGCACCCCCTTTTTCCCCTCAATTTTGGGGGAAAAAAAGTGCGTCTTACAAAGCGGAAAATACGGTATTCCCAAATCCTGCAACCTTTCCTCATAAGACAGGGTTTGCAGACCGGTCACCATTCTGGTCGCTCTTTTCTGAACTTGCTCCAGTTTGTTGATGTTAACAATTCCGAAAAGAGGGAAAAATAGGAAGCATTTAAGGAAGCCAGGATGGATGAACACAGAACTTAAGCACATGCTAAAAAGGAAGAAAAAAATGTTTATAAAATGGAAAGAAGGAGGCATATCTAAAGAAGAATATAATGCTGTCTGCAGAACCTGCAGGGCACAAATCAGATTATCTAAAGCTGACAATGAATTGAGGCTTGCAAGAGATGTCAAAAGCAATAATAAAGGATTTTGGGGATATGTCAAAAGTAAAAGAAAAGTCAAAGATGCTATAGGATTTTTACAGGATGAAAATGATGAAATGGTAAGACAGGATGTTGAGAAGGCCAAACATTTAAATTCCTATTTTGCATCTGTCTTCTCTCAGAAAGAAAATGTAACATCAACTGTTCTTCACTGTCCTATTAAGGGAATAGAAGAATCCAGGATATCTATAAACAGAAATATAGTGAGGAAACACTTAGCTAACCTAAATGAATTCAAGTCTCCAGGTCAAGATGAATTACACCCCAGAGTACTGAAGGAGATAGCAGAAGAAATTTTTGAACCCCTCTCCATAATTTTTGAAAATTCTTGGAGAACAGGAGAAGTCCCAGAAGACTGGAGAAGAGCGAATGTTGTTCCTATCTTCAAAAAGAGGAAGAAGGTGGACCCAGGCAACTATAGGCCGGTGAGTCTGACTTCTATACCAGGAAAGATCTTTGAGAAAATTATTAAACAACATGATTGTCAGTACCTGGATAAGAATGAAGTGATTAAACAGAGTCAGCATGGGTTTGTAACTAATAAGTCATGTCAGACTAACTTAATTTCCTTCTATGATGGAATCACTGATTGGGTGGATCAAGGAAATGCTGTGGATATAGTATATCTTGACTTCAGCAAAGCATTTGACAAAGTATCTCATACAATCCTTATTGAAAAAATGACTAAGTATGGAATGGACAAGGCAACTGTTAGGTGGATACATAACTGGCTTAGTGATCGGACCCAAATAGTGGTCGTAAATGGCTGCACATCCAGTTGGAAGAATGTCTCAAGTGGGGTACCACAGGGCTCTGTCCTGGGCCCTGTATTGTTCAACATCTTAAACAATGATTTAGATGAAGGAATTGAGGGTAAACTGATTAAATTTGCTGATGACACAAAGCTAGGAGGGATAGCTAATACTAGAGAAGAGAGAGAGAGGATTCAAAAAGATATAAATAAACTGGAGAAGTGGGCAGCAACAAACAGAATGGTTTTTAACAGGAAAAAATGCAAAGTACTACATCTGGGCAATAAAAATGAAAAAAGCATATACAGAATGGGAGGAATAGGGCTAAGCAACAGCACATGTGAAAAAGACTTGGGTATACTAATAGATCACAGACTGAATATGAGTCAACAGTGTGATGCAGCAGCAAAAAAGGCAAATGCAATTCTAGGATGTATTAACAGAAGCATACAGTCTAGATCACGTGAAGTCATTATTTCCCTCTACTCCTCTTTGGTCAGACCTCATCTGGAATATTGTGTCCAGTTTTGGGCACCACATTCACTCAGTACAGGTATCAACACAGGTTTTTTATTAACATACACACGAAAGTAAACTTGGTTACACCATTTGCTCTTGCCAGGCCACCAGTCCTACATCTGAGTTGAAGTAGGCAGCAAACTGGTCCCTCATTTGGCCTACTTCAACAAATGACCTGAGAGGGTGCTGATTAAATTCAGGCAGGGGGTTAGGGGCGGTATTATCGAGTTCAAAATTCAGGTACTCTCTAACCATCAGAAATTGTGTAGATTATGCAAATTGTCACTTCAGAGAGGAAGAGAACTAGAACTTTAGTGCCACCTATTGGAGGTAGCAATCCTAAAAGTCAATGTTGACCCTTTAACGAGCCTAGTTACATGACTTAGGATAAAAGCCAAGCCAGAATCTCCATTTGCAGACACTGTGTTTCGGGGTACTGCCCCTCATCAGTGCAAAGTGGGAGAAGATCTGGTTTGGCTGTGAGAGAGGCGTCTGACCGATATCCAATAAGTATCATTTCTCCTTGCGGAGAATGACATGCTAAGCATGTCGAGGTGAGGAGACTTAAAGCTGCAATGCTCCTCTGGGAAATATGCTAATTATGCAAATTGTCTCTTCAGAGAGGAAGAGGACTAGAACTCTAGTGCCACCTATTGGAGGTAGCAATCCTTAAAGTCAATGTTGACCCTTTAACGAGCCTAGTTACATGACTTAGGATAAAAGCCAAGCCAGAATCTCCATTTGCAGACACTGTGTTTCGGGGTACTGCCCATCATCAGTGCAAAGTGGGAGAAGATCTGGTTTGGCTGTGAGAGAGGCGTCTGACCGATATCCAAGAAGTATCATTTCTCCTTGTGGAGAATGACATGCTAAGCATGTCAAGGTGAGGAGACTTAAAACCCGCAATGCTCCTCTGGGAAATATGCTAATTATGCAAATTGTCTCTTCAGAGAGGAAGAGGACTAGAACTCTAGTGCCACCTATTGGAGGTAGCAATCCTAAAAGTCAATGTTGACCCTTTAACGAGCCTAGTTACATGACTTAGGATAAAAGCCAAGCCAGAATCTCCATTTGCAGACACTGTGTTTCGGAGTACTGCCCCTCATCAGTGCAAAGTGGGGGAAGATCTGGTTTGGTTGTGAGAGAGGCGTCTGACCGATATCCAAGAAGTATCATTTCTCCTTGCGGAGAATGACATGCTAAGCATGTCGAGGTGAGGAGACTTAAAGCTGCAATGCTTCCTCTGGGAAATATGCTAATTAGGCAAATTGTCTCTTCAGAGAGGAAGAGGACTAGAACTCTAGTGCCACCTATTGGAGGTAGCAATCCTAAAAGTCAATGTTGACCCTTTAACGAGCCTAGTTACATGACTTAGGATAAAAGCCAAGCCAGAATCTCCATTTGCAGACACTGTGTTTCGGGGTACTGCCCCTCATCAGTGCAAAGTGGGAGAAGATCTGGTTTGGCTGTGAGAGAGGCGTCTGACCGATATCCAAGAAGTATAATTTCTCCTTGCGGAGAATGACATGCCAAGCATGTCGAGGTGAGGAGACTTAAAGCCGCAATGCTCCTCTAGGAAATATGCTAATTATGCAAATTGTCTCTTCAGAGAGGAAGAGGACTAGAACTCTAGTGCCACCTATTGGAGGTAGCAATCCTAAAAGTCAATGTTGACCCTTTAACGAGCCTAGTTACATGACTTAGGATAAAAGCCAAGCCAGAATCTCCATTTGCAGACACTGTGTTTTGGGGTACTGCCCATCATCAGTGCAAAGTGGGAGAAGATCTGGTTTGGCTGTGAGAGAGGCGTCTGACCAATATCCAAGAAGTATCATTTCTCCTTGCGGAGAATGACATGCTAAGCATGTCGAGGTGAGGAGACTTAAAGCCCACAATGCTCCTCTGGGAAATATGCTAATTATGCAAATTGTCTCTTCAGGAAGAGGACTAGAACTCTAGTGCCACCTATTGGAGGTAGCAATCCTAAAAGTCAATGTTGACCCTTTAACCCCTTCACCCCCAAGGGTGGTTTGCACGTTCATGACCGGGCCAATTTTTACAATTCTGACCACTGTACCTTTATGAGGTCATAACTCTGGAATCCATGGATCCCGGCGATTCTGACATTGTTTTCTCGTGACATATTGTACTTCATGTTAGTGGTAAAATTTCATTCAAATAACTTGCGTTTATTTGTGGGAAAAACGGAAATTTGGCAAAAATTTTGAAAATTTCGCAATTTTCCAACTTTGAATTTTTATGCCCTTAAATCACAGAGATACAGCACACAAAAAACTTGACAACTAACATTTCCCATATGTTTACTTTACATCAGCACAATTTTGGAACCAAAATTTTTTTTTGTTAGGAAGTTATAAGGGTTAAAAGTTGACCAGCGATTTCTCATTTTTACAACACCATTTTATTTTTAGGACCACATCACATTTGAGGTCACTTTGAGGGGTCTATATGATAGAAAATACCCAAAAGTGACACCATTCTAAAAACTGCACCCCTTAAGGTGCTCAAAACCACATTCAAGAAGTTTATTAACCCTTTAGGTGCATCACAGGAATTTTTTTGAATATTTAAAAAAAAATGAACATCTAACTTTTTTTCACAAAAAAAATACTTCCGGTTCAATTTTTTTATTTTACCAAGGGTAACAGGAGAAATTGGACTGCAAAAGTTATTGTGCAATTTGTCCTGAGTACGCTGATACCTGATATGTGGGGGGAACGACTGTTTCGGCGCATGGCAGAGCTCAGAATGGAAGGAGCGCCGTATGACTTTTTCAATGCAAAATTGGCTGGAATTCAGATCGGACGCCATGTCACGTTTGGAGAGTCCCTGATGTACCTAAACAGTGGAAACCCCCTACAATTGACCCCATTTTGGAAACTAGACCCCCGAAGGAACTTATCTAGATATGTGGTGAGAACTTTGAACCCACAAGAGCTTTACAGAAGTTTATAACGTACAGCGGTACAATTAAAAAATCATATTTTTTCCACAAAAATGATCTTTTCACCCCAATTTTTATTTTCCCAAGGGTAACAGGACCCTAAAAGTTATTGTGCAATTTGTCCTGAGTACGCTGATACCCCACATGTGGGGGTAAACCACTATTTGGGCGCATGGCAGAGCTCGGAAGGGAAGCCGCGCCATTTGACGTTTTTGGCTGGAATTGAGATCGGACATCATGTCGCGTTTGGAAAACCCCTGATGTACCAAAACAGTGGAAACCCCCCACAAATGACACCATTTTGGAAACTAGACCCCCTAAGGAACTTATCTAGATGTGTGGTGAGAACTTTGAACCCCCAAGGGCTTCACAGAAGTTTATAACATACAGCCGTACAATTAAAAAATCATATTTTTTCCACAAAAATGATCTTTTCACCCTCAATTCTTATTTTTCCAAGGGTAACAGGACCCTGAAAGTTATTGTGCAATTTGTCCTAAGTACGCTGATACCCCACATGTGGGGGTAAACCACTATTTGGGCGCATGGCAGAGCTCGGAAGGGAAGCAGCGCCATTTGACATTTTTGGCTGGAATTGAGATCGGACACCATGTCGCGATTGGAAAACCCCTGATGTACCTAAACAGTGGAAACCCCCCACAAATGACACCAGTTTGTAAACTAGACCCCCCAAGGAACTTATCTAGATGTGTGGTGAGCACTTTGAACCGCCCAGTGCTTCACAGAAGTTTATAACGCCCGGGCGTGAAAATAAAAAATTCGTATTTTTTCCACAAACATGATCTTTTAGTCACCATTTTTTTATTTTCCCAAGGGTACCAGGAGAAATTGGGCCCCAAAAGTTGTTGTCCAATTTGTCCTGAGTATGCTGATACTCCATATGTGGGAGAAAACTACTGTATGGACACACATCAGTGCTCGGAAGGGAAGTAGTGACTTTTTGGAATGCAGACTTTGATGGAATGGTCTGCGGGTGTCATGTTGCCTTTGGAGAGCCCCTAATGTACCTAAACAGTGGAAACCCCCCACAAATGACCCCATTTTGAAAACTAGACCCCCTAAGGAACTTATCTAGATGTGAGGTGAGCACTTTGAACCCCCAAAGGCTTCACAGAAGTTTAGAATGCCCGGGCATGAAAATAAAAAAATCGTATTTTTTCCACAAACATGATCAATTAGTCCCCAATTTTTTTATTTTCCCAAGGGTAACAGGAGAAATTGAACCCCAAAAGTTGTTGTCCAATTTGTCCTGAGTATGCTGACACCCCATATGTGGGAGAAAGCTACTGTATGGACACACGTCAGTGCTCGGAAGGGAAGTAGTGACGTTTTGGAATGCAGACTTTGATGGAATGGTCTGCGGGTGTCATGTTGCCTTTGGAGAGCCCCTAATGTACCTAAACAGTGGAAACCCCCCACAAATGACCCCATTTTGAAAACTAGACCCCCTAAGGAACTTATCTAGATGTGAGGTGAGCACTTTGAACCCCCAAAGGCTTCACAGAAGTTTATAATGCCCGGGCATGAAAATAAAAAAATCGTATTTTTTCCACAAACATGATCAATTAGTCCCCAATTTTTTTATTTTCCCAAGGGTAACAGGAGAAATTGAACCCCAAAAGTTGTTGTCCAATTTGTCCTGAGTATGCTGACACCCCATATGTGGGAGAAAGCTACTGTATGGACACACGTCAGGGCTCGGAAGGGAAGTAGTGACGTTTTGGAATGCAGACTTTGAGGGAATGTTCTGCGGGTGTCATGTTGCCTTTGGAGAGCCCCTAATGTACCTAAACAGTGGAAACCCCCACAAATGACCCCATTTTGGAAACGAGACCCCCTAAGGAACTTATCTAGATGTGTTGTGAGCACTTTGAACCCCCAAGGGCTTCACAGAAGTTTATAATGCCCGGGCATGAAAATAAAAAAATCGTATTTTTTCCACAAACATGATCAATTAGTCGCCAATTTTTTTTATTTTCCCAAGGGTAACAGGAGAAATTGAACCCCAAAAGTTGTTGTTCAATTTGTCATGAGTACGCTGACACCCCATATGTGGGAGAAAACTACTGTATGGGCACACGTCGGGGCTCGGAAGGGAAGTAGTGACGTTTTGGAATGCAGACTTTGAGGGAATGTTCTGCGGGTGTCATGTTGCCTTTGGAGAGCCCCTAATGTGCCTAAACAGTGGAATCCCCCCACAAATGACCCCATTTTGGAAACGAGATCCCCTAAGGAACTTATCTAGATGTGTGGTGAGCACTTTGAACCCCCAAGGGCTTCACAGAAGTTTGTAATGCCCGGGCTTGAAAATAAAAAAATCGTATTTTTTCCACAAACATGATCAATTAGTCCCCAATTTTTTCATTTTCCCAAGGGTAACAGGAGAAATTGGACCCCAAAAGTTGTTGTCCAATTTGTCATGAGTACGCTGACACCCCATATGTGGGAGAAAACTACTGTATGGACACACGTCAGGGCTCGGAAGGGAAGTAGTGACATTTTGGAATGCAGACTTAGATAGAATGTTCTGCGGGTGTCATGTGCGTTTGGAGAGCCCCTGATGTACCTAAACTATTGAAACTCCCCTCAAGTGACCCCATTTTGGACACTAGGCCCCCCACGGAACTTATCTTAATGTGTGGTGAGCACTTTGAACCCCCAAGTGCTTCACAGAAGTTTATAACGCTCGGACGTGAAAATAAAAAAATCCACAAACATGATCAATTAGTCCCCAATTTTTTTTATTTTCCTAAGGGTAACAGGAGAAATTGGACCCCAAAAATTGTTTTGCAATTTGACCTGAGTAGGCTGATACCCTACATGTGGGGGTAAAACACTTTTTGGGCGCATGGCAGAGCTTGGAAGGGAAGGAGCACCATCTGACTTTTTCAACTCAGAATTGGCTGGAATTGAGATCAGGCGCCATGTTGCATTTGGAGAGCCCCTGATGTGCCCAAACAGTGGAAACCCCCAATTCTAACTCCAACCCGAACCCCAACACACCCCTAACCCTAATCTCAGCCCTAACCCTAACCCTAACCCTAGCCCTAACCCTAGCCCTAACCCTAACCCTAATGGAAATAAATACTTTTTTTTATTTTATTATTTTACCCTAACTAAGGGGGTGATAACAGGGGGTTTGATTTACTATTTATGGCGGTTTTTATGTTTGGCAGCTGTCACACGCTAAAAGACGCTTTTTATTGTAAAAATAGTTTTTGCATCACCACATATTGAGAGCTCTAATTTTTCCGTATTTTGACCCACCGAGTCATGTGAGGTCTTATTTTTTGCGGGACGAGTTGATGTTTTAATTGGTACCATTTTCGGGCACATGACATTTTTTGATCACTTTTTATTCCGATTTTTGGGACACAGAATGAACAAAAACCAGCATTTCATGAATTTCTTTTGGGGGGGTGCGTTTACACCGTTCCGCGTGCGATAAAATTGATAAAGCGGTTTTATTCTTCGGGTCAGTACGCTTACAGAGATACCTTATTTAGGTCTTTTTTTATGTTTTGTCGGTTTTATGCAATGAAAACTATTTTATATAAAAAATAATTATTTTTGCATCGCTTTATTCTGCGAGCTATAACTTTTTAATTTTTTTGCTGATGATGCTGTGTGGCGGCTCGTTTTTTGCGGGACAAGATGACGTTTTCAGCGGTACCATGGATATTTATATGCATCTTTTTGATCGCGCGTTATTACACTTTTTGTTTGGCGGTATGATAATAAATCATTATTTTTTGCTTCGTTTTTTATTTTTATTTTTTAAGGGGTTCGCTAAAGGGGTTAACTAATGGGACAGTTTTATAGGGCGGATCGTTACGAACGCGGCGATACCTAATATGTGTACTTTTATTATTTTTTTTTATTTCTAAAAAATGGATTTATTTGGGGGAATATATATTTTTTTTTCTAATTTGGCGATTTTTTAAAACTTATTTTAACACTTTTTTTTATTTTTTTCTTTACTTTATTAAATAGTCCCAGGTGGGACATCACTGTCCTGTGACAGATTGCTGATCTGTCACATCACAGATCACTGTGACAGATCAGCAATCTGTCTCAGGCACTGCAGAAGGCTTCCTCATGCCTGCGCTTTGCAGGCACTGAGGAAGCCAGCTTCCTGCAGGCCCCCAAAGGCCCCCGTCGCCATCTTGGATTCGGGGGCCTGCAGGAAAGGAGCCCCCCGCAGCAGCGCTGCACATTGCCGATGCTTCCCTTTAACCCCCGGTACACCAAGGGGGTTGCAAGGGGTTAACGTGTCGGGGGCGGTCCGTGACCGCCCCTGACACATTGTGCCGGGTGTCAGCTGTGATAATCAGCTGACACCCGGCCGCGATCAGCGGCGCTCACCACGTGGGCGCCGCTGATCGTGGTAGACATACTATCCCGTCCATGGGCATAGGGGCCCAGGTCCCATGGACGGGATAGTACGTCTCATGTCAGGAAGGGTTTAACGAGCCTAGCTACATGACTTAGGATAAAAGCCAAGCCAGAATCTCCATTTGCAGACACTGTGTTTCGGGGTACTGCCCCTCATCAATGCAAAGTGGGAGAAGATCTGGTTTGGCTGTGAGAGAGGCGTCTGACCGATATCCAAGAAGTATCATTTCTCCTTGCGGAGAATGACATGCTAAGCATGTCGAGGTGAGGAGACTTAAAGCCGCAATGCTCCTCTGGGAAATATGCTAATTATGCAAATTGTCTCTTCAGAGAGGAAGAGGACTAGAACTCTAGTGCCACCTATTAGAGGTAGCAATCCTAAAAGTCAATGTTGACTCTTTAACGAGTGTAGTTACATGACTTAGGATAAAAGCCAAGCCAGAATCTCCATTTGCAGACACTGTGCTTCGGGGTACTGCCCCTCATCAGTGCAAAGTGGGAGAAGATCTGGTTTGGCTGTGAGAGAGGCGTCTGACCGATATCCAAGAAGTATCATTTCTCCTTGCGGAGAATGACATGCTAAGCATGTCGAGGTGAGGAGACTTAAAGCCGCAATGCTCCTCTGGAAAAATTGTGTAGAACCACACAGGCCTTCACCACCTCATCCACTGTTTCCAGTTTAAGATTAATGGCTGTGCTGAGAATGCGCCATCTGGAGACAAGTATTCAAAAGGCACACTCTACAGTTCTTCTTGCCCTGGTCAGCCTGCAATTAAAAATTATTTTGGTGTGATCCAGGTCACGGCTGGAGTAGGGCTTGAGGGGGTTTTGGCACATCTGGAATACCTCATCACCAACCATTACAAACACCTTCGGTGTTGGGAAGAGGTCGTGGCATGGGAAAATTGAACTGGTTGCCATACAACTTCCAGCCCATGTCAGAGTTCTTAAAAGCCTGGGAGTCATTCCCATGGCCAAATGCACCAATGTCCACTCCAACAAACTTACAGTCTGCATCAGAAATGGCCATGAGAACTGTAGAGAAGTACTTTTTATAGTTATAGTACTCCGAGCCTGTTCTTTTGGGTTTTTTAATCCGGATGTGTTTCCCATCCACCGCACCTAAACAGTTGGGGAAATTTCAGACTGTCCAGAATCTTGCTGCATGTTCAATCCACTTTTCCATGGTGGACAGGGACAGAAATTCTGGACAGAGAAAATCCCACAAAGCCCGGCCGGTGTCCACAACTGTCATGAGCCATGCGGGATCAAGACAGATAAAAGCACAGGTAACCTTTTTTTTTCCTAAGCTGTGCTTAAGTGTGGTTTTTGCCCCCAGTGGCCATTAGGATTATTGCACTGTGGTGTCGTTTGTTCTAAGTTTGCCCCCGGTGGTGGTGAGTGTCATTGCACTCTGTTTCTTTAGTTAAGTGCACATATTTATAATGCAGGTGTGATTTCTGGCTCTGCTATAAAAGAGTCAAAGGTGTTGCAATCAGCATTGGTGATAGTATTCATTTCAATCAGCCTTGGTGGAGGAAGGAGCTGGAGAACGATCCTTGCAGCACTGTCTTAGCCCTGGTGTGGAAGGAGTCATAGGGGATTTCCTTGTAGCTCTGACAGAGCTTGGTGGCAGCATTTCAGGAGGAGAGCTGCATTCTGGTGGTGGACTCTGTTGCCAGGAGCAAGTGCAACAGAGTAAAGCTAAGTGGCGATTCCCTGTTTGTGTTTTCCCTTCGTGTGTATTAGTACAGCGGTGGGGCCAGTGCCTGCGCCACCCAGCTCCCTAGCAAGGGATAGGTGTAGGGTGTGCTAGGGTGACAGATATCCTGAGCGGCGCCCGGTGAGGAACCGGCATAGGGATCGTCAGGAGCGTTAGGGACACTGACTCAGGGGAGTGCAGGAGGTCTCCACATCCCCTTTCCCTATCGCAGGGCCCACCGTTGTAACTTTCCCCTTTCCCCTAGTCTTGTTGTTTTAGTTACCGGCCTGCCGGTCGTGTCACACAGGACAGTTACACGTGCCATGTCTTGTCATTTTAGTTACCAGCCTGCTGGTCGTGTCACACAGGACGGGTCCACGTGACAACAACTGTTCCAGACAAGTTGGATATTCCAAGCCGGTGCTGGAAGTGCAGTGAAGAGAGGGTCTCTCCAGTAGCCAGGAATCTGCGACACAAAGAAACAACAAAAATTAATATCTGTGCATATTGTGTTTTACCACACCATAAACAAAAAACTTTAACACAAAAAAAGGGCATTAAAAAATAAACCTTCAGCCTTTTCTTTACTGGCATAAAAATAATGCTGCAGCCTTTGGTTAAGCACATGGAAGATAAAGAATTCAGCAAGCTTTGGAACAGTACATCTGAGAACAGATAAAATTATGCAGGCATTGGTTCTTAAATACTACATACCGTAATGTGACCAGGAGCCGTTCCCCGGGAGGAATCGCACGACGGAGCTGTGTGTCCTGTGTCCGGATGGCATCTTGGACACGACCAAGCAAATACATGAAGCTTTGTTGGGACATCCGTGTATAGTCCATAAATTTCTCTGGGTTTGCCTGTAGCCTGCTGTAGAGGGCGTGGTACGCTCCACGGCTCTCACGGAGTTCAGCAATCGGGTGTATCCACAAACGCCAGCGCTGCCATCTTCGCTGTCTCTCTCTCTCTCCCTTTGTTCATGGCAAGCAACTGCATAAGCCTGAGCCATCCTGATGTCCAGATCCAAGTTGAAGTGAAAACTCTTCTAGCACAGATCCATGTCGTCAATATAAAAAGCAAGCAAATGTGAAGAATTAAGCTGAAAACAGGGTCTATATAACAAATTCCCATAACACATGCCCACTGCTGTCCAATTAGTGGAGTCTGTTGCACTAATTGGTCAAGGATTTTTCCTCCTGTGATTGTGACATCATGCGCATAAAAAAAGCAAACGCATGGAAAACGCTTGCATACGCATACAAACGCTGCGTTTTTTGCCTTAACGCGCACAATGCTGCGAAAAAAAAGCAGCATTTACATGCGTGTGTATGCGTTTTTGCCACGCGTTTGATGTGTGTACCAAACGTACCGCGGAAAAACGCTAGTGTGAAACTAGCCTTATGGGGCCATCATCAACCTTTATGTAGCCTTATATGGGGCATATTTTGTATGGAGCATCTTATGGGGCCCTTCATCAACCTTTATAGAGCATCTTATGGGGCCCATCATGAATTATATGGAGCATTATATAGGGCTTCTGATTCAATATGGATATTCAAAAACATTTAACCTACTGATGTCTCAATTAATTTTACTTTTATTGGTATCTATTTTTATTTTTTAAATTTACCAGTAACTCCTCCATTTCCCACCCCCGGCTTATACTTGAGTCAATAAGTTTTCCAGGTTTTTGTGGCAAAATTGGGGGCCTTGGATTATTCTCAGGTCGGCTTATAGTCAAGTATATACAGAATAAGTAGGTTGAAGATGAAATGATCTCTAAAAAGCCTAAAGTTAAAGATGACACATTTCCTTTGTATTATAGGCAAAAAAATACAGTGGGCAAGTATTCAGACGTCTTTAAATTTTTCACTCTTTGTTTCATTGCAGCCATTTGGTAAGTAGAGTTGAGCGAAACGGGTCAAAAAAATTCAAAAGTCGCCGACTTTCGCCAAAGTCAGGTTTCATGAAACAAAACCCGACCTTAGCGTGAGGTCGGCCATGAGGTCGGCGACCATTGCACCAAAGTCGCGTTTCCAAAGATGCTTTTGCGCCCTTTTTCAGCCAATCAGGAAGAACGGACACTATGGGAAACGTGATGACATAGGGAGCAGTTACCACCATGTTTGTGAAGGGCATTCAAGTGATTGGCTTGCTTTGTGTGGCGTCACAGGGGGTATAAAAGGGCGTGCACGCCGACCGCCATGTTACTTATGCTGATCTCAGAATAGGGAGAGCTGCTGCTGCTGATTCTGTAGGGAGAGCGTTAGGCAGGGAAGAAGATACCAAAAACTAATTCTGCTGCTAGCGATTTTGCCTGTTCAACACACCAGTTACTGTGCAGTGCAAGGGGAAGCTATATTTTGGTGCATCAGCTCTGTTGGTTATTAGGCTGCCTTTTAAGGCTCCCTGATAGTTGCATTGCTGTTTTCACACTGCTGAGCAAACTGCTTTTTTCAAAGCAATCCAAGTTTTATTGTTTTGTCCTGGTGAGTTACTGAGCGTTCATTTTTTCACACACCGTACAGCGGTGTACGCTCCTCACACAGTACCATGTACCGGCTGTTATCACGGCCAAATTGAAGCTATCTGTGTGTGACTCTGTAAGGAAAAGCCGAGAAGTTTGTCCGTTCTTACAGACCTACACTCTAGGGAGATTCCAATTCTGCCCAATTTTATATACACCTTGTAGTAAGTCATACACTAGGCAATTTCTCCCTGTCACATAGTGGTGTAATCTGTCCTGGGCCAGAGACAATAGTTCAGTGGCCAAATTGAAGCTGTGTGTGACGCTGTAAGAAAAAGCCGAGGAGTTTGTCCGTTCTTACAGACCTACACTCTAGGGAGATTCCAATTCTGCCCAATTCTATATACACCTTGTAGTTAGTCATACACTAGGCAATTTCTGCCTGTCACATTGCGGTGTAATCTGTCCTGGGCCTGAGACAATAGTTCAGCGTCCTCCAATCTACAGTGAGCTTCAAATTCTCACCAATACTATATACAGCTTCTGCCTTCTCATACACCAGCCAATTTCTGCCTGTCACATTGCGGTGTAATCTCTACTGGGCCTGAGACAATAGTTCAGCATCCTCCAATCTACAGTGAGATTCAAATTATCACCAATACTATATACAGCTTCTGCCTTCTCATACACCAGCCAATTTCTGCCTGTCACATTGCGGTGTAATCTCTACTGGGCCTGAGACAATAGTTCAGCATCCTCCAATCTACAGTGAGATACAAATTCTCACCAATACTATATTCATCTTCTGCCTTCTCATACACCAGCCAATTTCTGCCTGTCACATTGCGGTGTAATCTCTACTGGGCCTGAGACAATAATTCAGCGCCCTCCAATCTACAGTGAGATTCAAATTCTCACCAATACTCTATAGACCCTTTACCTTGTTTTACAGTACCATATAGCTGTTGTTATTTTGGGTACCTTTTTCAAAAAAATGAAGAAGTATGGAGGAAGAAGCCGTGGAAGTGGGCGGGGGTTGCCAGCTGGTCCTGATGGTGGTGTTGATGGTGGTGCTTCTGCTGGTTGTGACAAAAGCACAATAGCACCTAAGGCAGCAGGTGGTGAGCTGGTGTCATTGTCTTGCTCCTCAAGGCCTCGTAGGCTCCCTTTTCTGGGAGTAGGTAAACCGCTTTTAAAGCCGGAGCTTCAGGAACAAGTTTTGGCTTACATTGCTGACACAGCCTCCAGCTCTATCGCCTCCTCTTCTGAAGTTTCAAAAAATAAAAGCACTGCGTTGTCAGTGGGGGCTCCTGGTCAGGAACAACACCTTTCCTTGTGTCCTTCACCCCTACCAAAAGTGAAAGATGCAGCAGGCCACACTACAGATTACTCCATGGAGCTCTTTTCTCATACCATGCCTGGGTTATCAAGTCAAATCGTGAATTCCCCAGTCCAAGATGAATCTGACATGGAGTGCGCTAATGCACAGCCACTGCTAGATTTATCTGCTGGTACATTCACTCAGAGCACTACATTTTCCTCGCAGTGTACTGAGCCAGAATCTGACCCTGATGAAACTCAGGTGCCCCTTCCCGCATACTATACCACCATACACGGTGACACAGAGGAAGGTGCACATGACATTGAAGAGGAGGTGATGGATGACCCAGTTGATGACCCAGATTGACATCCATTGGGGGAAGAGGGTGCCGCTGCCAATAGCTCAGAAGAGGAAGAGCACCGCAGCAGGCATCGACATCGCAACAGCTGTTATCTGGCAGGCCCGGAGCAGTCCAAAAACGGGTTACAAAAACCAAAAGAGTTGCAGGACAGCTTGGCCAGACGGTCAAAATAGCACAGCGTGCAAGGCCTCAAAATGTCCTCCATAGTAGGAAGAGTGCAGTGTGACACTTTTTTGAACAAAATCGTAATGATCAGGTAAAGGTTATCTGAAAGAAGTGCGCAAAGACCTTTAGCCGAGGGAAAAATCTGAGAAATTTGAATACCAGTTGCATGCTTAGACATTTAACCACCATGCACTTGCAAGCATGGACGGACTACCAAACCTCACGTACCACATGTGCAACTGCTCCCAAAGAAGGTAGTCAGCAATGCTACATTATTTCCCCCACTGTAAGTCCACCGGTTAGCACACCACCAGCAGCAAATGTTGAGGTGTCGTCGCAAGGCAAAAGCAGTCAGGGAATCACAATGTTATATCAACGAAAGACTGAATCTAGGCCATCAGAAAGAACACCAACTCCATCACCATCATCAACCCTCTCTCAGTCCGCCATGTCCACCGCTAGTTCCACCATATGCAGCTCTCAAGTCCAGCTCACCTTACCAGAGATTATGAGTAGGACAAGAAAGTACTCATCCTCTCATTCACGTACACTGGGTTTGAACGCCCCCATTGCCAAACTAATCTCGTTAGAGATGATGCCCTACCGGCTGGTTGAAAGCGCAGCTTTCCGCGAACTCATGGCCTACGCAGTACCACGCTTTTACCTACCCAGTCGCCACTGCTTTTCTCGCAAAGCCATCCCAGCCCTCCACCTTCATGTGAAAGACCGTATTGTCCATGCACTCAAGCAATCAGTGAGTGGAAAGGTGCACCTCACAACTGATGCATGGTTCAGTAGGCATGGCCAGGGCCGTTACGTGTCCATCACTGCGCACTGGGTTAATATGGTGGATGCAGGGTCCACAGGGGACAGTGGTGGTTGGACAGTGCTGCCTAGCCCACGGTATAGGAAACAGTTGGCTGTAGGCGTTCGACCCTCCTCCTCCTCCTCCAGAAGCGAAAGCTCGTCCACAGAGTGCAGTCGCACAAGCACTCCATCTGCAGCTGCCAGTGTTGCACACAAGGTGTCCCCCTATCGATCAGCTAGTGGAAAGCGTCAGCAGGCTGTGTTGCAGATGTTGTGTTTGGGAGACAGACACAACGTGGAGGTACTGGCTGACTACTTTCAGCGACAAACTGAGTCATGGCTGGGCAGCCTACATCTTGAGGCAGGCAAGGTAGTTAGTGATAACGGCTGGAATTTTGTGGCAGCCATAGCCCTTTCAAAACTCAGACACATACCTTGCTTGGCTCACACCTTGAACCTGGTGGTGCAGTGCTTCCTCAATAATTATCCGGAGTTAACAGGCCTGCTCCATAAGGTTCGAAGACTGTGCTCGCACATCCGCCGGTCGCCGGTCCACTCCAGTCATATGCAGAAGCTGCAGTGATTGCTCCACCTTCCCAAGCACCGCCTAATTATCGACGTTGCAACAAGGTGGAACTCCACCCTGCACATGGTTGAGCGGCTGTGCGAACAGAGGCTGGCCGTAATGCATTTGTGGGAGGATACACGGGCAGGCACTTTGAAGGCAGACACGGAGTTGACAGGAGTGCAGTGGTCGAAGCTGAAAGACCTCTGTAAAGTCCTTCAGTGTTTTGAGGAATGCACACAGCTGGTAAGCGCAGACGATGCCATCATAAGCATGAGCATCCCACTTATGCGTCTGCTCATGCAAACTTTGACGCACATTGAGGAGCAGGCGTCTGCAGCCGAGGAAGATGAGGAGGAAGAGGAGGAGGGAAGCCTTGATCACAGTCAGCCATTGTCTGATCCAGGACGTCTCCTGGACGAGGTGGAGGAAGAAGAGGAAGAGGAGGAGGATGATGATGATGATTATTTAGGGGAGGAGAATGCTTCTCATGGGGCCAGAGAAAATGTTGGCGTGGCAAGGTCTGGTACAGGGTTTGTGCGTGACTGGAGTGATGTGGATTTGCCAGAAAGTGCTCCTCCACTCAGAACTCGCAGTGCATCATTGACACCGGGAATATTGGCCCACATGTCAGATTATGCCTTGCAGATCCTAAAAAGGGACCCCCGCATTGCCAAAATGATGAACGATAACGACTACTGGTTGGCCAGCATCCTGGATCCACGCTATAAAGGCAAATTCCAAAAAATCATGCCACAGGAGAACCTTGACCTAATATTGGCTAATAAACAAGCAACTCTGGTAAACTGGTTGGTTGAGGCATTCCCAGCGCACAGCAGCGGTGATGGTTCTCACACGAGCCGTAGGGGCTGGGGGCAGCTTGGAAGAGGTGTTCGTGGTACACACATCAGAAGTGGTGTTGGAGACAGGGGTTTCATGACCATGTTGTGGACTGATTTTTCAAGTCCCGCTCACACGACTGGTAATACTGCATCGATTGAAAGTGACAGGAGACAGCAGTTGTCAACTATGGTTACAAACTACTTCTCATCCCATATCGATGTTCTCCCTCACAGGTCATTCCTATTTGACTATTGGGCCGCTAAACTGGACACCTGGCCTGAATTGGCACAATATGCCTTACAGGAGCTCGCTTGCCCAGCTGCAAGTGTGCTATCAAAAAGAGTCTTCAGTGCAGCTGGATCAATCCAGACAGAAAAAAGGACCCGTCTGTCGACCCAAAATGTGGATGATCTAACCTTCATTAAAATGAACCATGCATGGGATTCCAATGATTTTGTCCCACCTTACCCTGATGACACATAGGTTGCCAGAACTATGGCTTGCTTTGGTCCTCCTCTTCCTCGGACTTGACCAATTTCGCCTTTAGCAGCAGCTGAATGTACCAGATCAACATGTGCCATTTTGTAAACCTCCCTAACTGGGCTGCCTCCCCCCCATGGCCGGGGTCACCACCTAGCGCACACAACCATGCGAGTGCCGTTACCCTGGACAGGTGGGTAGGCCGACTCTTGGGCGCGGGCACTGGCACAGGGTCCCTCATAGTGCAATCAAGTGTCTCTGATGGTGGGGGTGCACACCTGCTGTCAGACACACCGCTGTACTATGAGGGGCCCAGTGCCAGTACCGACACTCACGAGTGTGCCCCCCTTGCTTGTGCAGGGCCACAGCATTTGCAATGTTTACCTCTCCCTGCTCCTCCGCTGTGTAGTCTGGGCTGTCAAATCCTTCACTGGGACTGCCACTACAAATTTGTTGAACTGATAGATGATGGTTAAGACGTAGCTATGCCCTGTCCCGCTCACCGGGCTCTAGCTTCAGATGATCAATGGCTTCCATTTCTTATGGATGTCGACTCACAATGACATGCAGTGGTGGTTTATCATCAGCTTTCACAGTTTTCCTACTCACAGACTTGTGACATTCCGGCGCACATTTATAAATGTGCCCTCTCATGCCAATCCCATAGAATCGCCTATGGCGTGTGGCTTCTGTCTTTTGCACTCCAAAGTTACGTGACAGATCATGATAGGCAGTGAGGAACATGTTTACATCTCTCCCTGTGATAAAAATTTGATGGAGATGAGTAACGCTGATGGGATCAACGGTACTGCGATACAGCAACACTTTCTTGACAAAGTTATGTTTTCGCTGTCTCCACACACAAATTAATTAAGGGTCAGCATCGCCTCTGAGAATTGTGACGGAAGTTTTTCCCGTGATTATTAATTCCTAGATTTCTGCAATCACTAGACTTTATGTCAGTAATTGTATGCATCTCATTTCCTATTGCGGAGAGGCTGGACTGTCTTACTGAGACAGAAATATATATGAAGATTTAAAAATACCACCAAAAGTGTATACTGGTGTATGCTTCAAAAACATTTCATTTTTTCTACTTTTTAGATTGTTGTCTAATCCATAATGAGAACACGGAGATTTTAAATGTTTAAACTATGCTATATATACCTGCTATCCAGTGATAATGTACCCTTTCTCACCTTTGTCCAATCATGTCTAATCCATACTGGGCCTGAGACCGTCTGAGCCTGCCTCCTGATCTATAGACATAGGTTTTTAATGTGTAAACCCATGCTATACATACCTGTAATCCGGTGATACGTTACCCTTTGTCACCTTTGTCCAATCACGTCTAATCCATACTGGGCCTGAGACCGTCTGAGCCTGCCTCCTGATCTATAGACATAGGTTTTTAATGTGTAAACTATGCTACATATATACGTGTTATCCGGTGAAACTGTACCCTTTATCAACTTTCCACAATGTTGTCGAATCCATACTGGGCCTGAGAACGGCTGCAGAGCTGTTGAGCAAGCTACAGCACCTGTGGTTTGGACACGTAATTTTTTCATTTTGTCAGGAATGCCGGTTAGGCCTAATTCCGTAATTGCGGTTGACCTGCACTTACTGGGAAATCATTGTTCGCGGGGAATTATTGGAATCCCAGATCCCCATCACTAACGGTGTTCAGCGGGTTATCAGCACCTGTAAGCGACAAAAGCTGGTCCTTTCAGTGTAGCGCGCATGCAGCCCCGGACATGTAAGGGCATGATAGACCTGTTATTGCTCGATCTCGCATGCCAGAGCCTAGCGTATCCCTCTAGTAAGCTTGACGCGTACCGCGGGGGCATGCCGGAGTCTCGGTCGTTAACGGAATAAAGCTGAGAAATCGCTAGCACAACTACAAATGGACATACCACACCACACACAGAATCGACAAAGCTTGCAATCTGTCCATCTTTTCTGTAGCTTGTATGGTTGTAGTTTCCCGGGTGGAGTCCAATTAAGCCACAGGCTCCACTCCTGGTGGTGCCCTTTTGGACATTCCTTTAAGGTTCAGCTTTGCAATCATACAGCCCCCGGAAACCAAACACTTTGCCTTCATCGACGCAGTTTGGAGGTTCGTGGGAATAACGCCGCCCCATCGGCAGTTGGCATAATTTATTGGTGGGAAGTCCGACGGTATATGATCGCGTTCGATTTCAGAATTTTTTTTTTCTTGGTTTGTATTTTACATTTTTATTCCAGCCTTTCTTGACTTCATAAGGGCATGACAAGCCTATATCTGTGTCTCCTCCTTTTACTCCTCCACCTCTTTTCTAAATGTAGTTGCCCTTTTCCATATGTTATTTTTGTCTTCTGAGCATTTTGTCTGCTTTGGGACACCTTTAAAGGTGTTTTGTAATTGTTTTCTATGTGTTTGCATGTGTTTGTGTTTGCCTGCCATTGTTTTCAATGGGGTTCGACGGTGTTCTTCGAGCGTTCGACGAACATTCGATGAACTTGCCTCCTGTGCGACGAACCAAAACACTAGCGGGGTGGCTCAACACTACTCCTGATATGTAGAAGTACATTGTTAATGTTTAAACTATGCTATATATACCTGGTATCTGGTGATACTGTACCCTTTCTGCCAGGAAGTCCTCCTCCAATCAACACTCTAAGTGTATCATTGACACCTGGAACATTGGCCCACATGTGTGATTATTTCTTGCGGATCTTCTTGTTATATTGTGGTGTGATCTATCCTGAGTCTGTGAGTGTCTATGGGTTACTCCTGCAATTTAGATGTACAGTATATACTCGCGTATAAGTCGAGTTTTTCAGCCCAAAAAATGGGCTGAAAAAGACCCCCCTCGACTTATACGCGAGTCAAGCAAGTTTTTAAGTCAAACTTACTTTTCGGGAGGTGTTGCGGGGACGCGGCAGTCCGGCCAGCACACTGCCAGCACACGGAGATGTCCTCCGCGTTGCTCCGGCGCCATGTCTTCTTTATGAGTAGCCGTGGTTTGGCCCGCCTCCCCCGCCGGCTCTGCAGAGCTGTAGTTTCTCTCTGACTGGTGAATCACCAGTCAGAGAACTTAGGAGAAATGCAATTGGCCGCTCTGGCCCGCCTCCCCCTCCGGCTCTGCAGCTCTAACTTTCAATTCCTCTGTCCTGCATTCCCACCCCCACCCCCTCCCTGCTCTGATTCTCATACGCAGCTGCGTGCTGAAAAGAGCGGAGGTGAGGTGGGTGGCTGGGTTTTCCTCTAGCACGGCCCGTATGGAGCCTGCTATGAGGTTATGAAATACTGTATTAAAAAAACAAAAAAGTGAAAGGCTTGTTAGCCTGTCATAAGTTGCCTCTCTCTCTCTCAGCATCCCGCTGTCTCTCTCAGCCTCCTGCTGTCTCCCACTAAGGCTGCATTTCCCCCCCTCGACTTATACGCGAGTCAATACATTTTTCCCAGTTTTTTTAGGTAAAATTAGGGGGGTCGACTTATACACGGGTCGACTTATACACGAGTATATACGGTACATTTAAAAATTACCCCAACACTGTATACAGCTCTACGCTTGGTATACATTACCCATTTACTGCTTGCTATATTCTGGTCTAATCCAAACTGACCAAGTGAGAGTTATTTTCTGACTGTGGAAATAAATACTGAAATTGACAACAATGACACTTACACTGTGTACAGCTGTACTCTTGAGATCCATTACCGTTTTACGGCTTTTTAGATTGTGTTGTAATCCAATACTGAGCCTGAGAGTGTCTGTGTGTGCCTCCTCAAATATCTACGGAGATTTAGAATGTTTAAACTATACTATATATACCTGCTATCTGATGATACTGTACACTTTGTCTAATTTTTATATTCTTGTCTAATCCATACTGAGCCTGTGAGCGTCTCTGTGTGACTGATGGAATATATAGGGAGATTGACAAGTATCCTTTAACTGAATAGAGCTGTATACTTCTGATACAGTGCCATATATCTGATGTTATTTTGGGTCTATTTTCTGCAAAATTTTGAAGTTTGGTGGAAGAGGCCACGGACGTGGGTGTGGGGGGCCAGCTGGTGCTGATGGTGGTGGTGCATCTGCTGGTAGTGACAAAAGCACAATAGCAGCTAAGGCAGGAGGTGTTGAGCCTGCGTCATGGTCTGGCTCCGGAACGCCTGGAAGGCTACCTTTTTTGGGAGTAGGTTAACCGCTTTTAAAGGCGGAGCATGAGGAACTGGTTTTGGCTTACATTGCCGAAACAGACTCCAGCAAATATGCCCTCCTCTTCTGAAGTTTCAAAAAATGCAAGCACTGAGTCATCAAGTGCTGGCTCCTGGTCAGGAAGAACCCCTTTCCTTGTGTCCTTCACCCCCACCAAAAGTGAATGATGCAGCAGGCCACACTTCACATTAGTCCATGTAGCTCTTTCTATCATACCATGCCTGGGTTATCAAGTCAAATCGTGAATTCCCAAGTCCAAGATGAATCAGACATGGAGTGTGGGTGGCCAGCCAGGGCAGTGGGGTTAATCGGTACCGGGCCGGTGTCTCACAGGGATGTGTCACGGTGGTGGTGACCCGTTCCGTGGCCCTGGGCATCCATGCAAAGGGGAGAATTACGTTTATAGGTGAATGATACGTGACGCCACCTGTGGTTTCTGATTAGATTGACCAGCGCTGCAGTGTCGCTTCTCTGGGACAGATGTTGTGGTGCAGCTAAGATGTAGAAGCCCTGCACAGGTAGGGCCGTAGTCGCAGGGCAGATGAAAAAGTTGGTAGATGGTGTGCAGTGCAGGATGTAGCAGAGCCGTGCGCCAGGCGCAGGAGAAAGATGACAGACACAGTCGTGCAGTTCCTTTACCTGTACTTGGTAAGTGCCGTCCGGGACCCAGAGTACAGATGGAGAAGGAGTTGGTCAGCCTGGAAGCCTATTTCAAATTTTCTCTCTGCAGATAGGTAGTGTGGCCTCCGTTCTAGCGCTTATCTGAGGTACTCGCAGTGCTGAGTTCAATGAAGTTCCCCCTGTTGACTCTCTTTTGGAACTTTCTCGTATGGCAGGCAGCCGTAGCCTTTTCCTTCTGACTCCCACACATCGACGCTGGGGCCTCCAAGCCTTAGTTGGGTACAGAGCATTTACAGCTGCTACTTCCTCCGGTTTCTGCTGCAGGAACATTAGTGTCCCTACAAACTCGGAGACCGGAATTCGGACCATGCGCTCCAGCTAGGAGTGAGCCTTAACTCTGCTCATCCGTCAGCTCCCCTTCTCATGTCCACACACTTTCCCTTCCCTGCACAGAGTGCCCTAACTTACCTCCTCCCGACCACAGAGAGCAGCTCCTCAGCAGTCAGGTTCAGAGGTCTCCCTGCTGGCCTGGAGTGGGAAATGTGTTGTGTGTTGGTTGAACTGCTAGAGTGATCCTTCGTTGCTCCCAAGCATGACATCACACTTCCTAGGAGGAAGGTAATGCCACTGTGGCGACCGTACTCCTGGGGACGCCACAAGTGCACTGATGCCCAGCCACTGCTAGATGATTCTGCTGGTACATTGACCCAGACCACTACATTCCCCTCACATTCTACACAGCCAGAATCTGACCCTGAGGAAACTCAGGTTCCCCTTCCCGCATACTATACCACCTTACACGGTGACAAAGAGGAAGGTGCAGATGGAAGTGCAGGTTCCTTGAGCAGGTGGGGGGGCATACTCATGGGCGACGGCACTGGCACAGGGCCCCTCATAGTACGCAAAAGTGTCTCTGCCGGTGGGAGGCCCACCCGCCATCAGACACACCACCGTACTATGAGGGGCCCTGTGCCAGTGCCGTCGCCAACGAGTGGGCCCCCGCTGCTTGCTCCGGATCACAGCACTTGCAAAGCTGAAATACTTACCTCTCCCTGCTCCACCGCCACGACATCTTCCATGTGTCGTGACAGTGATGTTCTGATCAGAGAGCGCAATGACATCACGTCTGTACGCCCTCTGCCTAAACAGCCAAGTGCAGGGATTCCCTAGCGAGGAGACTTATTTAATTGTTTTCAATGTTGGGACAGCAATTTTTGGGGAGCACTATACTCTGGAGAATGATATATGGGGCCCACCATACACTGGAGCATTCCAAAGGTGGACATCAGACACTGGAGCAGCATTTACAGGGCCCATTATACACTGGAGCATTAGAAATGGGGCCCATTATATATGGAGTATTATTTGGGCCCATAAGATAGTGGAGCTTCATCCATGGGGACCAACATATGCTGTAGCATTATGTGGAGCTCATCATATACTGTTTCAAACATTATATGGGACCAATGATTCTGTATGGAGAAATATATTGGCCTCATTACTCAGTATAGCGCACTATGCGGTGCCCATAATACTGTATGGAGTAATAAACTATCCGTTTTTGGAGCTATTGGAGAATTTAAAATGGATATCAGTCATGAGATGTAAAAAGTGAAGTATTTTTCATTGTACTATACCACTATTTCTCTACCGTATCGGAACATCATGAGTTGTGATATGTGTTAAAGGGGCGCTCTTTGGCCCAGGGCACATGAAAACCTGGAGCCAGCCCTACCCCTCCACAACTTTTGCCAAATAACCCCCAGTTTTCAGTGCGTAACTATTATTATGAAGTAAATTAAGGTTGACAAGCTTCAGTAATAGAAATTGATGTTTTTGCCATTCAAATGGGCACTGTAGGTGTGTTTAATGTCCTCCACTCCCTGCCGACTTTGCTTCCCCATTGACTTGCATTGGGTTTCGTTTTTCAGTCGGCCTTCGACTTTTCACGATTATCGGCCGATTTCGTTCGACCCGACTTTTGAGAAAAAGGCAAAGTCGCTCATCTCTATTGGTAAGTTCAAAAAAGTTCATTTTTTTCTCATTAATGTACACTCTGCACCTCACCTTGACTGAAAAAAAAACAGAAATATAGAAATTTTTGCAAATTTATTAAAAAAGAAAAACTGAAATATCACATGGTCATAATTATGCAGACCCTTTGCTCAGTATTGAATAGACGCACCTTTTGAGTTAGTACAGCCATGAGTCTTCTTGGGACTGATGCAAAAAGTTTTTCACACCTGGATTTGGGGATCATCTGCCATTCTTCCTTGCAGATCCTCTCCAGTTCCATTAGGTTGGATGGTGAACGTTGCTGGACAGCCATTTTCTGGTCTCTCCAGAGATGCTCAATTGGGTTTAGGTCAGGGCTCTGGCTGGGCCAGTCAAGAATGCTATTTTAGCTCTGTGCTTAGAGTTATTGTCTTGTTTGAAGGTTAACATTTGGTCAAATCTGAGGTCCAGAGCACTCTGGAAGAGGTTTTCATCCAGGATATCTCTGTACTTAGCCACATTCATGTTTCCTTCAATTACAACCAGTCATACTGTCCCTGCAGCTGAAAAACACCTGATAACATGATGCTGCCACCACCATGTTTCACTGTTTGGATTGTATTGGGCAGGTGATGAGCAGTGTCTGGTTTTCTCCACACATATGGCTTAGACTTATCACCAATGAGTTCTATCTTCATCTCATCAGACCAGAGAATCTTATTTCTCACAGTCTGGGAGTCCTTCATGTGTTTTTTTAGCAAGCTCTATGTGGGCTTTCACATGTCTGACACTGAGGAGAGGCTTCCATTGGGCCACTCTCCCATAAGGGCCCACTTGGTGGAGGGCTGCAGTGATAGTTGACTTTGTGGAACTTTCTCCCATCTCCCTACTGCATATGTGGGGCTCAGCCACAGTGATCTTGGGGTTCTTTTTTTACCTCTCTCAACAAGGCACTACTCCCATGGTTGCTCAGTTTGGCTTGACGGCCAGGTCTAGGAAGACTTCTGGTGGTCCCAAACTCTTCCACTTAAGGATTATGGAGGCCACTGTGCTCTTAGGAACCTTGAGTACTGCAGAAAGTCTTTTGTAACCTTGGCCAGACCAGTGCTTTGCCAAAATTCCGTCTCTGAGCTCCTTGGACAGTTCCTTTGATCCCACTGTGAGCTGTGTGGTCTTATATAGACAGGTGTGTGCCTTTACAAATCAAGTCCTGTCTGTTTAATTAAACACAGCTGGACTCCATTGAAAGAGTAGAACCATCTCATGGAGGATCTCAAGAAAATGGACAGCATGTGACTTAAATATGAGTGTCCGAGCAAAGGGTCTGAATACTTATGCTAAATTTGCAAACATTTTTACATTTCTTTTTTTTTCAGTCAAGATTGGGTGCAGAGTGTACATTAATGAGAAAAAAATGACCTTTCTTGAATTTACCAAATGGCTGCATGAAACAAAGAGTGAAAAGTTTAAAGGGGTCTGAATACTTTCCGTAGCCACAGTATATACAGTATGTGCTGCCAGGTGTCAGCTGATTTGAACAGCTGACACACAGCACTAAGTGCCTATATCGGCTCCCGAACCCGATCGCAGCATTCCCGGAGCCGGCAAAGGGATGACAGCCCCTCTGCCCTTGGATCGGAGACCCCGCATCACAATCGTTACCATGATGACCTGATGTCGTCATGACAACATCTCAGTCACCAGAGCTAGGAAAGTTGCTAGATCATGCTCAGAGCAGAGCTGACAGTTTGCATAGCACAGGGATGATGCAATACAAGTGATCATCCTTCAAATAATGATAGTCTTATAGTGGGACAAAGTAAAAAAAAAGTAAATTTTTTTAAATAATTGTATATATGTCTATATCTATACTTATATATATATATACAGTATATATATATGTAATAAAATCAAAATATCAAAAGATATTGTACTCATAAATAAACATTTGTATGAAAAAAACAATTACAAACAATAGAAGCACACATTTGGTATCACTGTGTTCGGAACTACCTAACCTATAAAACTGTCCCACTAGTTAACCCCATTAGTGAACACTGTAAAAAATTAAATAAATTACAAGGCAAAAAACAATGCTTTATCATCATACCACTGAACAAAAGGTGAAATAAAACTCGATCAATAAGACAGATATAAATAAAAGTGGTACAACTGGCAAAAAGCAAGCTGCCATCCAGCTCCATCAGCGGAAAAATAGAAAGTTATAGCTTTCAGAATAAAGTGATGCAAAAATAATTATTTTTTCTATGAAATACTTTTTGTTGCTTAAAAGTGCCAAAACCAAAACATAAAATACGATATAAATGAGGTATCCCTGTAATCGTACTGACCCGAAGAATAAAGCTGCCTTATCAATTTTACTACACAAGGAATGAAATAAAACACCTCACAAAAAATTCCTTAATTGTTGTTTTTTGTTCCTTCTGCCTCCCAAAAATCGAAATAGGAAGCGGTAAAAAAAAGTCATGTGTCTAAAAATGCTACCAATAAAAACGTCAACTCGTCCCACAAAAATCAAGCCCTCATATGAATCTATGGGCCATGATATGGAAAAATTATAGCTCTCAAAATATGGTGATGCAAAAAACTAGTTTATGTAATAAAAAGCGTCTTTTAGTGTGTGACGGCAGACAATCGTAAAAACCCAATATAAATCTAGTATCGCTGTAATCACATCGACCCAAAGAATAAAGTCGCCTAGTCATTTATACCGCACAAGGAACAGCATAAAAAATAAATGAAACCAATTCTTCACATGCTGTTGATTTTTTCATTCTGCCTCCCAAAGTCCACAGTAAGGCTTGGTGCACATTTATCCTGTGCTCTGCGCTGAGCGCTTATGCCGGGGTTTTCGTGTAAATCTCTGAAATACGTGATTCAGATGGAATATTCAGCAGAACATTCCCTATAATGAGACAGACAGAGGCACTGTGGATGCCATCTGACTTGTGATCCGGCGTTGTCCGTCTTTTTAGGATTGCATAAAAGTGCCGTCGGCCACAGTTTTGTGCACTTCTGAAAGAAAGGACACCGCTGAACAGAGGCCAGGCAGAGTCCATAGTAACTCTGCCACCTCATTATAGTGAATAGATCCCTCGGGGGTTTAATCTGAATCATGTCATTCAGAGATATACCATATATACTCGAGTATAAGTCGACTCGAGTATAAGTCTACCCCCCTAATTTTGCCACAAAAAACTGGGAAAACTTATTGACTCGTGTATAAGTCGAGGGTGCACAGTGAGTGGCCCCAGTCATGATGCACAGTGAGTGGCCCCAGTTATGATGCACAGCGAGTGGCCCCAGTTATGATTCACAGTGAGTGGCCCCAGTTACCATGCACAGTGAGTGGCCCCAGTTTCATGCACAGTGAGTGGCCCCAATTATCATGCACAGTGAGTGGCCCCAGTTATGTGCACAGTGAGTGGCCCCAGTTATCTGCACAGTGAGTGGCCCCAGTTATGATGCACAGTGAGTGGCCCCAGTTATGATGCACAGTGAGTGGCCCCAGTTATCATGCACAGTGAGTGGCCCCAGTTATCATGCACAGTGAGTGGCCCCAGTTATCATGCACAGTGAGTGGCCCCAATTATCATGCACAGTGAGTGGCCCCAGCTTTTCTGCACAGTGAGTGGCCCCAGCTTTTCTGCACAGTGAGTGGCCCCAGCTTTTCTGCACAGTGAGTGGCCCCATCATGTTGCTGCTGCCGCTGCCTCTCTTGCAGAAAAACCCAAAAACCTGTATGCTCACCTCAGTCGCTGCCCCCTGCTCATCGGCGTTGCGCTCTGCAGTGACTGTGCAGGCAGAGAGCGATAGCGCTCTCTGACCTGAATGTCACTGCAGAGGACGCAAGACAGCAGAGCGCAGGGACAGGTGAATATGCCTGCCAACCCCCCCTTCATACTCACCGGGTCCTGGCGCTTGTCTCTGCAGCTCCCCAGCTTGTTCCATGTTGTCGGCGCTGCTCTCTTCCTGGTTCAGCGGTCACGTGGTACCCGCTCATTAAATATGCGCATATTTAATGAGCGGGTTCCATTTGACAGCTGAAGCAGGAAGAGAGCAGCGCCGACAACATGTAACAAGCAGGGGAGCTGCAGAGAAGGGTGAGTATGATCTGAATTCCCAAATGAGTATAATTTCCAAAATGCGGCCATTTGGGGGGATTTTGCTCTTCTAGCATTTAGGGGCTCTGTATATGGAGTCTGCAAACTGTTCTAGGAAAATCTGCACTTCAAGAGTCAAATAGAGCTCCATTCCTCCCGAATCTCTCCGTATAGCTAAGTAAAATTGTACAGCAACACATATAGTATTGCCACGTTCAGTAGAAATTGTGGGACAAATTATTGCACCATTTTTACCCACTACTTGTGCAAAAATGTAAAATCTGGAAATAAAACAAAATTTTGGTGGTAAAAATGTAGTTATTTTTCACTGCTCAATGGTATAAAATTCTGTGACACATCCGTGGTGCCAATAGGATCACTGCATCTCTAGATGAATTCATTGATAGGTGTCATTTTTAAAATGGGGTCACTTATGGGGGGAGTTCTGCTGTTCTGGCACTTCATGGGCTCTCCCAGTGGGTCATGGCACCTGCAAACCATAAAGGTAAAATCTGGCGCCCCTTGCCTTCTGAGCTTTGCACTGTGCCTGAAAAATATTTCTCAATTACATGGCGCACTCAGGAAAAAATGGACCTCAGTTTGTTGTAAAAAAAATTCCTATTAGCCCATAGAAAAATTAAAACCTTGGGGTTAAATCAACATTGTAGTGGTAAAAATTTGATTTATTGTTTTTTCATCACTCAATGGTATAAATTTTGTGAAGCACATGTGGTGTCAATATGATCACTGCACCCCTAGATGAATTCATTGGGGAGTGTAGTTTGTAAAATGAGTTCATATATAGGGGGTTTCTGTCATCCTGGCACCTCAGGGGCTTTGCAATTCTGACATGGCACCCTCCAACCATTCCAGCAAAATCTGAACTCCAATACATGCCTCTTCCCATCTGAGCTTTGCACAGTGCCTCAAAAGTAATATTCCCTCACATATCGGGGTATTGGGGTACTCAGGAGAAATTCCACAACAAATTGTATGGTGCAATTTCTCCTTTTACCTTTATGAAAATGCAACATTTGGGGCCAAACTTACATTTTTGTTGGGAAAATGTGATTTTTTATTTTCACGGATCAGAATTATAAACTTTTGTGAAGCACCTGAGGGTTCAAAGTGCTCACCACACATCTAAATACATTTCTTGCCGGGTCTAGTTTACCAAAGGGGTCACATGTGGGGGTTTTCCACTGTTTAGGCACATCAATGGCTCTCCAAATGTGACATGACATCCTCTAGTAATTTCAGGAAATTTTACATTCAAAAAGTCAAATGATGCTCCTTTCCTTTCCAGCCCTGCCATGGGCCAAAACAGTAGCTTTCTCTCCCATATTGGGGCATACTGAGGAGAAATTTCACTTATGAAAATGCAACATTTGGGGTTGAAATCATATTTGTGGGGAAAATGTGATTTTTTTTTTTATTTTCACGGCTCAACGTTATAAACTTCTGTGAAGCACCTGGGGGTAAAAAGTGCTCATCAAACATCTAAATACATTCCTTGAGGTGTAAAGTTTCCAAAATGGGGTCACTTTTGGGGGGTTTCCACTGTTTAGGCACATCAGAGGTTCTCCAAACGCGATATGGCGTCCGCCAATTGTTCCAGCAAATATTGCATTCAAAAAGTCAAATAGCACTCCTTCCCTTCCAAGCTCTGCCATGCACCCAAACAGTGGTTTTCTCCCTCATATGGGGTATCAGAATGCTCAAGAGAAATTACACAACAAATTTGGGGTCCACTTTTCCTGTTATCCTCATCAAAATAAAAATTGGATCTGAATTTTTTTGTGAAAAAAGTTAAATGTACATTTTTTCAACATTCAAAAAATTCCTGTGAAGCATCTGAAGGATTAATAAAGTTCTTGAATGTGGTTTTTAGCACCTTGAGGGGTGCAGTTTTTAGAATGGTGTCACTTTTGGGTATTTTCAATGCTTATAAAACCCACAAAGTCACTTCAAATGTGAGGTGGTACCTAAAAAATGGTTTTGTAAATATTGCTGGAAATATGAAAAATCGATGGTCAACTTTAAACTTTCTAATTTCCTAGCAAAAAAAAGTTGATTCCAAAATTGTGCTGATGTAAAGTAGACATGTGGGAAATGTTATTTATTAGCTATGTTGTGTGACTTATGTGATTTAAGTGTTATGATTAGGTAACCGAGGAGAATCGCAGGGCAATAGACTAGGCAACCAGATAACCAGAGAGGTTGGTAACTTAGCAGACTGCAGACCCCTAAACTGACAACACAACTAGAATTAGCTGTGGGATGTACTTACGATGCCCTAGACGCCTCGAAGAAGATCCCCAAAGGGATAGATAGCCCCAGAACATATATTGCCGGTGAGACAAGATGAGGCACAAAATACAGGCAGAAAATAGAGTAAGCAAATGATGGGGCCCAAACTGTCTAGATAGAACAGGACAGGAAAGGATACTGTCTGCAATCATGCAAAAAACCCTAAGAAAAAAATCCAACACGTCTGATATGCAAAAATACTGAGGCCACACGACCTCTCCCCCACTAAATCAGAACTCTGGTGTGAACTGGACACAAAACAAAAGATACTGATATAACAGGGGATTAGAAATACTGAAAAGACTGAAGGTACTGTCACACTTAGCGATGCACCAGCGATCCCGACAACGATATGACGCGGTCAGGATCGCTGGTGCATCGCTAAGTGGTCGCTAGTGAGCTGCCACACAGGCAGATTTCACCAGCGGCATAGCAGGGGTCGGGGGTCGTTACTTACCTGTCAGACGCGGCGATCCTGACGTCCTCCCGCCCGCATCGCTCGTCGGCGCCACTGGAAGCCCAGCAGGAAGCTGACGACGAGAAACAGCCCAGCGATAACAGCGGGGAGCCAGTCGGAGGTAAGTATCAGACATAGCGATATCGCTAGCAATATCGCTGCTACGTCACAAAAACCAGTGATGTTATAGCGATATTGCTAGCGATATCGCTTAGTGTGACAGGCCCTTGACATGAGCTGTGGCATATGGAACAGAGTCCAGCACACGCCCCAGCAGTTAACAAGGCTGAACTCACACAGCAAAGCAGAAATCAGAAAAAAGCAAAAAATGGATCAAATGCAAAAAGATTCAAGCAGACAAATAACTTATCTGAAAGATGCAGGACAAAGCAGGAGGCAAGCAGACTTCCAAAATGCTCAGGAAGAAAGCCAAATCACCGGCAACAACTGAGGGATGGTTGCTAACTTAAATCTCTCCAGTCTGTAACACCTGACCTCCAATCATCCTCCTCAGGTGATTGACTTCTGTCAGCCAGACCAGCTCCATTACCAGCAGCAACCAGCAGAGGGAGCCCAAACTCAGAAGCCAGGTCAAAAGTGTTCACAACACTTAAGAGCATGAAAATTCGAAGTTTGGAAATTACAAAATTTTCTACATTTTTGTCAAATTTCCATTTTTTTAACAAATAAACTCACGTCATATCAAATAAATTTTACCCTATCATGAAGTACAATATGTCACACAAAACAATCTCAGAATCACCGGGATCTGTTGAAGCATTCCAGAGTTATTACCCCATTTTTTGTAAAGGTGTTAAAAATTACAAAAAAGAATATGGAAAAATGCTCAACAGGATTGGATTTTTCTTTTCTTTTTCTTTTTCATGATTAGTACCTAGTATCATCCCAGTTTGAAAGAATCACAGCTTGTAAATGCTTTTTGTAGCCAGAAAAAAGTTTTTAATTCTTGTTTGATGGATTTTCATCCAATCCTCCTTGGAAAATTCTTCCAATTCTGTGAGATTCCGGAGTCTTCTTGTATGCATGCTATTTTGAGGTTTATATAAAGCAGTAAATATTTATTCTAAGCTACCAATTAGCAAGAGGAATCATGTAAGGACCCAATAATAAAATGCAATTTTTATTTCCAAATATTTAAAAGTTAACCACCAGCGAGTGGTACAAAAACACACCACAAACAAACTAGTGCTGCATCTATGCTTTCACCTTCCAACAGCGAAGGTTGGCACCCCAGGGGGGGAGCTTTTTGGCACCCCCACTAGGGATGAACGAGTTTATTCATTAGGATTCGGTACTCGGCGAGTAATGCGGTACTCAAATCCTAGCGAGTAAATTTCACTACTCGCCTCGAAATATTCGGATCTCCCACTGGCATGTGTTAGCCAATCACAGTAAAGCCACCACTTTCTTTGTTGTGGCATTACTGTGATTGGCTGGCAGCGCAGCATCACTGTATCGCTGGAGCCCCTGGAGAGCGGTCACATCAGCTGATGCGGCTGCTCTCCACGGGAGGGCAATGTGGGACCCTCGCTATTAATGGGATTATGGCGAAAAGGTAAGTATAGGTTACTTTATTATTTTCATTTTTTTTACAGGTGATCAATAGCTTTGGGGAATTAGGTGTGTGCAGTGAGTATGTGCTCTATGTTATGTGTTGTATGTTATGTGTATGTACAGTATGTTATATGTTGTATGTTCTGTATGTCTTTTTTTTTTTTTTACATTCACCACATTAGCCAGATGATGGGAATACTATTTTCCCATCATCCACTAATGCTGTCACTGTAGCGGGCATAGCCGAATGGGACAAGTAGTCCCATCAGACGATGCCCACACAGCCACCACACAGGCCCCGCACAGAACCAGCGCAGCTCGCACAGGCTCCGCAGAGCCCGGACAGCTCCGGCCTTTTCTCAGGTATCCGGCATCTTTTCTGCATAAGGGATAGGATGACTTCACCGTATTGAAGGGAGGATGGATGAAATCATGTAACGCAAGATTTTGACCAACCAACTAATTCCCTCAGTAAGAGCATTGAAGATGGGTAATGGCTGAGTCTTCCAGCATGACAATGACCTGAAACACACAGCTAGTGCAATTAAGGAGTGGCTCCGTAAGAAGCATTTCCAGGTCCTGGAGTGGCCTAGCCAGTCTCCAGACCTGAACTCAATATAAAATATTTGGAGGGAGCTGAAACTCAATATTACCCAGTGACAGCCCCGAAACCTGAAAAATCTGGAGAAGATCTGCATGGAGGAGTGGGCCAAAACCCCTATTGCAATGTGTGCAAACTCTGTCAAGAACTACAACTACAGTAAACATCTGACCTCTGTAATTGCAAACATAAGGTTCTGTACCAAATGTTAAGTTCAGTTTTTGTATTGTATCAAATACTTATTCCATGCAATAAAATGCTAATTAATTATGTAAAAATCATACAATGTGATTTTCAGGATTGTTTTTTAGATTCTGTCTCTCAGAGTTGAAATGTACCTACGATAAAAATTACACACTTCTCTATTCTTTGTAGGTGGGAAAACTTTTATGATTTATTGATGTAATAATGTTTTGAGACATCTGTGAGCACTTTGCACTTTTTCAGTCAGCAGAGAGTCTACATTTTATATCAATAAGTTGATTTCCTGCTCCATAAATATATACAGTGGGGAAAAGAAGTATTTGATACACTGCCAATTTTGCAAGTTTTCTCACCTACAAAGAATGGAGAAGTCTGTAATTTTTCCTTGTCGATAAATAATGCACTATATTTTCCATATATAATTGTGTTGCACTCCATGCCTAATAATGTATTAATTCCATCTGACACAACCTTTTTCCCTCATTTTTATATATGTTGTGTTTTTAATTGACTGTTGTGCTTTTATGGTTTCTGTTAATTATCATGATCATTGATTATGGATTAATAAAGTCATTATATTATTATTTGCCTTTTTAATACATTTTTTGGTAGGATTAATAGCTAGATAAAGATGAATAGACAGAACAGAAAGTGATCTTAGGCTTTCCTAAAACAACTGTCATGTTGCTCTAACAATCGACAGTGGTCACAGTAAGGACCAATCTAAAGCCCCCGTCACACATAGCGATCTCGCTAGCGAGATCACTGCTGAGTCACAAGTTTTGTGCCGCAACAGCGATCTCATCAGCGACATCGCTGTGTGTGACACTTACCAGCGACCGCCCCCCCTGCCGGTTATTGCTGATCGTCCTGGAATGGCCAGGACATTTTTTTGATCGCTCGTCTCCCGCTGGACAGCACGCATCGCTGCTTGTGACAGGCGGGAGACCAGCGATCAGCGAGCAGGAGCTGGTAACTAAGGTAAACAGAGAGTTTCTAAGCGGCGCGCAGCGCTTAGAAACCCGATGTGTACCTTAGTTACCAGCGCGCTGGTAACCAAGGTACAAATCTGCTTTCTAAGTGCCGCGCTCTGCTTAGAAACCCGATGTGTACCTTGGTTACCAGCTCCCTTTACCAGCGCGCTGGTAACTAAGGTACACATCGGGTTTCTAAGCTTATTACCCTCCTGTCGCTGGTGCTGATCGCTGGTGAAGCTGCCTGTTTGGCAGCTCACCAGCGATCATGTAGTGACTCACCAGCGATCATGACAAGGTCATATCGTTGTCGGGATCGCTGGTGCGTCACTATGTGTGACGGGGCCCTAAAGGTGGTTATAAATCTAATAGTTAGGCTATAGCTAAAGGTGGGCATACATTTTAGCTTTCGAATGTGCAATGTTTCTGTACATATACAAGCTCTGCTCATCTTGAGCTCTTGATAGTCCTCTTCACACTGCTTCAAAAGATAATGTTGAGAATAAGAAGGATAAGACATGTCATTTAGTATGCCTAATCCTTATGTTCCTAAAGGATAAATGCCCCTACTAAAAAAAGGATCTGGCAGTGACTTACACCCATCTTCTCTTTGAAAACACAAAATCACTCAACTAAGCTGAACATGTATCTTTCCGAGGTAAGGCTAGAGAATAGCCAGCACCTGAACACTTTTTTTCAGCCAACTGCTATCTAAAGTGTTTGGACCCCTTAAGCCACCTCCAGCCAATTTTGCAGTGCCTCATCTTCTGTGAGAGTAAATGGTTTGTGCATGTTGAAATTCAACTAGCTGAACCTTTTCTTCCATAGTTGGCACATCTACCACAGTTGACATATCCCAATACACATAAAATTGTGAGTGGGTACTGTTGATGTTCATCTAATGTGTAGGACCACCTTTGCCATACATTTTTCTGAAATGTATAAGCAATTTGCTATGCTTTCAAAAACTTGAATTTTACATGGAATTGGATTTTACCTTGATCGATGAGCTATTCTTTGTCTATTTTCCTTTTCTTTTGAATTTTATGTTTTTAATAATTTATTGTATTCATTCTGCATATACAATAGAATTCCATTCATCCGCACTCTTTGTCACAGTTGGAAATGAGCAGTATAGTGATTGACAGTTCCTTATCTTCTGCATTATTGTAAAAGTTTCTGAAATACAATGAGTAAATTTTGTCTAGTAAAATGTCTGAAATTTATGTGAAGGCAATAAGTCTCATTAGAATATATAATGATGATTACACAGACTTATTTTCTATGAATCTGACATTTCACCAAATCCTTGTCTAAATGTTGAATGCGGTAACTTCATCTCTCATCTGAAATACAAGAATTGATTTGAATATCTTTGCTCTATTGGTCTTTTTAGGAGAATATGTAAACGCAAGGTATTTATATTATGACATGATAGATAGATATGTGTAAAAACTAGGTCATAAATTGATATACAATATGCATTCTTTCATAGGTTATCACCATCACTATGGTAAAAAGCCCACTCTTATGAATAATAGAGTGTTCTACATGGGTATTATGTAGGTAATAAATGCAATTTCTCCCCCGAATATCAGGAGAATGATAAAGCTGAATGCATTAGTTCTGCTTCCTGATAATAAATCATTTGATTTTGTCAGATATATTTTGCAAACTTTAACTCAAAGCATCTACATAAACCGACCGAGTGCCATAAGTCTGTGCATGGCTTTTGAAGTGTTTACATGGGCTTGAGCTCTCCTGGGTAATATTTAGAATGAGAGATACAATCTGATTTGAAGCCATGTTCTGATCTTTCTTGTTTCATTGCTTGTCATGAGCCGACTTGTATGTAATATATTTATAGCAGAGTATTTCTATGAATAGTATTGCTGATTATTTTCAAGATCCTAGGTGAATAGCAATATTCTAAAATATAATGATGTGAATGTAGTAGGTGGCACAAGACTGCTAAGTAGAGATAAACGTTAGTGACAAAATTCAAATTTGTCAAATCATATGGATTTACAGGGAAATTTCAATTGTCACCGAAGTTATTCTTGGCAAATTGGATGTTCCCTATTATGCTCTTGAGCCTCTGCAGACTGCAGAGCATAATACAAGTAAGAAGTAAAAATAATACTCACCTCACCACACACTTCTCTAGCCAAATCTGCTGCTCCCTGCTTGCTACATTCTCCTTGTCTCAGCTGTGCTGCATCTCCGGCCTTCTTTTTATTATATGTCTGGATTTTTGAAAGTCATGTAAGCCCCATCCTAGAGTGAACACCAAGTCTTGACATCTGGCTACACGCCAATGTGCAGTGTCCTCAGTATCTTGCTCATGGCTAGACGTCCTGGCCCTGAGTGAAGACCGTGCCAGAGATGTGTTGTGCTGGAAGCTTGGAGAACTTGGACAGTGGATAGGGAGTGGGGGGTGGAAATGTGGTTGGAGAAGTGAGCAGTGAGATGAGCATGTTTTTTTTTCTTTAATGAAACTCATACACACCTCACTGCTCACCTTTCCGGCTGCCCTCTGTTCTCCCTACCCCTGTCCAGCTCTTTGTGCTTCGATTATGCCACATCTCCGATTTGTTGTTCACTCTAGGCCAAATGTCAATGTGCAAATCTGATACAGATGTGTGTTGTTGGCTTTTTCATACCCAGTGTTTATTGAAGAGACAGCTGAGATGGCTTTTAGCCGAATGATCGGCCAATGTATTGTCAGCCGACAGCCATCGAATCAGGGTTACCAACCAATCAAAAATTCCTGGACAATCTGTAAAAACGTGGCACTTTTTTGAAATGTAAAGTGTCCATGATTTTAAGCTGAATAAATTTACACAGATTATCATGACTGTAATTCTAATCATTTTAAAATGAATGAAGATGTTTTCTTTTTAGAATTATGGGCTGTAGACCTCCTTCACTTAAAATCTTCATTTATTTTGGTTTTCCAACGTGTCAGTAAAAAATGTAAAGAATCAAGTTGGCCACCCTGCATCTAATGTGTATGTCGGACTTTAGAGTAACTTTCACGGTCTTATATTCTGTACTGAGACAAATAGAACAAAATATAGGGAAAACTAAACTTATTTTCACAATGGTGAGCATAGATCCAATGTTAAAATGCGAAGCTCATGAGCCTATTGATCTGTGACCTATCTGAAGCTTTGCATTTCTATCTGTTCCAATAATTTTATTGCGTTTTAGGGTCTAATGTTTGGCCCATGCACATTCAGTCTCAAGCTGTTGCCCAAGAGATGTTGGTTGCATATTTTCCTAATGTAAGACAGATCTTCCCTGGAACTTTAAACTTCTCACCAAATGAATGGTCCAGCATGATTGAGCATAACTTGAGTTACCTATTCTTATTGTGTGGTATATTTTATGAAAACCAAATAATTTAACACAAAATTAACCTTTGCATGACCGGCATTGACCAATCAAGTTCAGAAAGATAATATCTGATCGTTGGGGGTAACAGCAGAGGAATACTTTGCAATATGCTAATTTTCCAGGGATCTTAATAAGTAGAGGTGCCCAAATTCAAGAACCCAATTAGCGTTAAAATATATTTTTAATTTACTCTTTGTGATGGCAAAAGGTGAACAACCCATCTGATATAGAGTAGGTTAAATAGGAAAATATATAGTGCTGGTAAGTAACAGGTTCATGCAATATGAACTTGTAAATGTAATGGGTGCAGAAATTGAGGTCATACCTGGGACCCAGAATCACAGTGGTCACTAAAGGCATATATACCCTGTATTTAAAGACCGGTACCCTAATTTATATGGGATAATTCATATGCATGAACTGGAAATGCAGAAACTTTGCTATAAAGCTCAAATTCTGAAAATTACATGAATTGCCTGTCATAAAGAATTTATATTAATGATTCAGAAAAGACAAGCTTCGTTTAAGCAGAACTACCAATAAATTGTACTGTCATACATGTTTTTCCTGGCATTTCATTAGCAGAATGAAAACTATGAACATAATGACAGCATCTAAGGATATCACTAGTTTGCCGTTATTGTCTCAGCACACATTCAAAATATTTTTATGCGGGGTAAAATCGAAATGTAGCATCAGCTACTATAAGAGCTTTGATTTCTATTGAACCTTAACAATAAACACTCAAGCATGACACTTCCAGATTCAGAACTTCATACAGTAGATTACCAAGCTGTGCATACCGTATATTAGGCATCATTTTTTTAAAAATGCTTATTTTACTTCTATTTATGATAGTATACATCACACTATAAGGTAAATTAAATGTAATTATATTCAAAAAACAAAGCTACAGATTAACACTTTTCCAGCTATCTATTTAATGATTCTCCATTTTTTTCAAGTCTAAACAAAAATAACATTCCCATTGTACTTCTGCGGACTAGTGGTTGGTCTTAATAAAATATAAAAGCCTTGTGTAGTCACTGGGTGACTGGATTACTTGGTACTTAATAACTGGCAAAACATGTCTTGCTTTTCCAATAGCAACTAGAAAACCTGAAGGAAATTGGTCTGTTTTCTCTTTTATTAGTGTATAGGTTATAGTTGTTTGTCTAGAAGGCAAGATTCCGTTTGTGGCTTCCAGGCATAGGATATGCATCACCCAGGTATAAAAACAAATGATTTATTTAAAGAAGACTTCCACTGTAAGCACAATTGTCATCATATTGTAACATTTGATCCCTTTCTTTCCTGCTTCGGCTGCTAGGTGGCACTATGCCTTTGTTGCAGGTGATACATGACAGCATAGGTCCTTTTTAATTCCTGGGATTTTTGGTGCTACAGCATAAGGGAGGAGTGAGGTTACTTTATTATTATTATTATTATTATTTATTATTATAGCGACATTTATTCCATGGCATTTTACATGTGAGGAGGGGTATACATAATAAAAAGAAGTACAGTAATCTTAAACAATACAAGTCACAACTGGTACAGGAGGAGAGAGGAGCATTCCCATGAGAGCTTACAGTCTACAAGGGATGGTTGAGGATACAGCAGGCAAGGGTAAAGCTGGTCATGCAGTGGTTTGGTCATTCGGTGGCTACTGCAGGTTGTAGGCTTGTCGAAAGAGGTAGGTCTTCAAGGTTTTTTGAAGGTTTCCACGGTAGGCGAGAGTCTGATATGTTGTGGTAGAGAGTTCCAGAGTAGGGGGGATGCGCCGGAGAAATCTTGTATGTGATTGTGGGAAGAGGAGATAAGAGGGGAGAAGAGAAGGAGATCTTGTGAGGATCAGAGGTTGCATGCAGGTAAGTACCGGGAGACAAGGTCACAGATGTATGGAGGACACAGGTTGTGGATGGCTTTGAATGCCATGGTTAGGATTTTGAACTGGAGTCTTTGGGTAATGGGGAGCCTGTGCAGGGATTGACATAGGGGAGGGGCTGGGGAATACCGGGGGGACAGGTGGATTCGTTAGGCATGAGAGTTTAGAATAGATTGGAGGGGTTCAAGGGTGTTAGAGGGGAGGCAGGAGGTTGCAGTAGTCGAGGTGGGAGATGATGAGGGCATGGACTAGGGTTTTTGAAGATTCTTGGCTGAGGAATGTACGGATCCGGGAAATGTTTTTGAGTTGAAGTCGGCAAGAATTGGAAAGGGCTTAGATATGTGGCTTAAAGGAGAGATCAGTGTCAAGGATTACCCTGAGGCAGTGAGCTTGTGGGACTGGGGAGAGTGAGCAGCCATTTATTTTAATGGATAGGTCCATTGGGGGGGGTTGAGTGAGATGGGGGAAAGATGATGAATTCTGTTTTGTCCATATTAAGTTTTAGAAATCTAGCGGAGAAGAAGGATGAAATTACAGACAGACATTGTAGGATTCTGGTTAGTAGGGAGGTGATATCTGGTCCAGAGTTGTAAATCTGGGTGTCATCAGCTAAAGGTGATACCGAAAGCTGTGAGATTCTTTAAGCTGTCCGAGGCCGAAGATGTAAATGGAGAAGAGCAAGGGCCCTAGGACTGAACCTTGAAAGACTCCGACCGATAGGTGGTGAGGTGAGGAGGTGGTGTGTGAGTGGTAGACACTGAATGTCTGGTCTGTTAGGTATGAGGAGATCCAAAATAGGGCCAAGTCAGTGATGCCAAGAGATGAGAGGGTCTGTAGTAATAGGGAATGGTCCACTGTGTCAAAGGCAGAGGACAGATCCAGGAGGAGGAGGACAGAGTAGTGTCGCTTGGCTTTGTCAGTTAATAGGTCATTGGCAACTTTAGTTAGGGCAGTTTCAGTGGAGTGATGCAACCGGAAGTCAGATTGTAAGCAGTCAAAGAGGGAGCAAGAAAAGAGGTGGGAGTTTGAGATGGACATGTTGTTCCCAGTAGTTTTGAGGCATAGGGGAGAAGTGATATGGGGCGATAGCTAGATACAGAGAATGGTTCAAGAGATGGCTTTTTGAGAATAGGTGTAATTGAGGCATGTTTAAAGCTTGAGAGGAAAACACCAGTTGTTAGTGATAGGTTGAAGAGATGGGTTAGGGTTGGGATGAAGACCGTGGTGAGGTTTGGGACGAAGTGGGAAGGGATGGGGTCAAGTACACAGGTGGTGAGATGTGATCTTGAGAATAGAGTGGAGAGTCGATCTTCTGTAATGGTGGAGAAGTTGATTTTGGAGGAGGAGGGCTGAGCAGTTAGGTGGAAGGGCTCTTGAGGTTGTCGACCAAAACCGCCTCTGATGTTATCAATCTTCTGCTTGAAAAATGAGGCAAAGTCTTCGGCCGAGATGAGTGGAGAGGGAAGGGATGCTGGGGGACGAAGGAGAGCGTCGAAACTGTTGAATAACTGTTTAGGGTTGTGAGACAGGGAGGATATGAGAAAGGAGAAGTATGTTTGCTTTGCTGTGGCGAGTGTGGCCTTAAAAGTAGTGAAGGACTGTTTGAATGCGATGAAGTGTTCACTGGAGTGGGATTTTTTTCATCTCCGCTCAGCAACCCTGGTAGCCGTCTCATTTTTTGGTCAGGTTGGTGTGCCGGGGCTGTGTGTTGATTTTGCGAGCTTTGGTATGTGTGAGAGGGGCAAACGATGCAAGAGCTACAGCTATTGTGGTGTTATATTAAGCGGCAGTGGCATCAGCATTGTGTAGGGAACTTATGTCTGTAAGAGGGAGAAGGGATTCAGACAGTGAGTGTAGATCAAGGTGTTTAAGGTTTCTGCAAGGGTGTGTAAGTTTGTGGAGTGGGGATTGTGGACAAGGAGTGTAGAGGGAAGAGAATGTAAGTAAGTTGTGGTCCGAAAGAGGAATGTCACGTGGACCCGTCCTGTGTGACGTGACCAGCAGGCTGGTAGCTAAAACGACAGGACGCGGCACGTGTTACTGTCCTGTGTGACACGGCTCACAGGCCGGTGACTAAAACAACAAGACAAGGGGTAGGGAAACAGTTACAACGGTGGGCCCTGCAATAGAGAAAGGGGACGTGGAGACCTCCTGCACTCCCCTGAGTCAGTGTCCCTAAGGCTCCTAACGTTCCCTATGCCAGTTCTGCACTGGGCGCTGATCAGGAACCTGTCACCCTAGCACACCCTACACCTATCCCTTGCTAGGGACCTGGGTGGCGCAGGCACTGGCCCCACTGCTGTACTAATACACACTAAGGAAAAACACAAACAGGGAAACACAACTTAGCTTTACTTGCTCCTGGCAACAGAGTCCACCAACAGGATGCAGCTGTCCTTCTGAAGAGCTGCCACCAAGCTCTGTCAGAGCTAAGGAAATCCCCTATGACTCCTTTCACACCAGGCTAAGACAGTGCTGCAAAGAACGCTCTCCAGCTCCTTCGTCCACCAAGGATGGTTCAAAAATGAACACTATCACCAACACTGATTGCAACACCAGTGACTCTTTTATAGCAGAGCCAGCAATCACACCTGTATTATAATGTGCACTTAACTAAAGAAACTAGAGTGCAATGACGCTCACCACCAACGGGGCAAACTCAGAACAAACGACACCACAGTGCATTACTCCTAATGGCCACCGGGGGCAAAAACCAACCTTAAGCACAGCTTAGGAAAAAAAAGGTTACCTGTGCTTTATATCAGTCCTGATCCAGCATGGGTCATGACAAGGAAGAAGTGAGTTAGAGAGGTTAGATAGGGAGCAGAGATGGGTGAAGATGAGTTCCAGCATTTGGCCATCTTTGTGAGTGGCTGTAGAAGACCATTGGTTGAGGCCAAAGGAGGAAGTGAGAGATAGAAGTTTAGTGGCAGCTGAGAGAGATGTGTCAATGGGGATGTTGAAGTCGCCCATGATGATAGTGGGGATGTCAGCGGAAACTAAATGAAGTAGTCAGGTAGTGAAGTGGTTGAAGAAGGTGGTGGCTGGCTCTGGGGGGTGGTAAATGATAGCCAGTTGGAGGTTGAGGGGGAGTAGATGCGCACAGAGTGCACTTCAAAGGAAGGGAGGGTAACAGAGGGTGGCAGAGGGATTGAGGTGAAGGAGCAGTTATCTTACAGGAGAAAACCAACTCCTCTACCATGCTTGCTGCTGCGGCGGGGGTGTGTGGGAAAGGTGAGATCCACCATACGAAAGTGCAGCTGTGTCAGAGGGGGTGAGCCAGGTTTCAGTGAAGGAAGGAAAGTTTGTTAGTAATAAAAAGATCATGGATGTAGGAAAGGTTGTTGCAGACAGAGCGAACGTTCCATAGGGCTCATATTAGTGGGACTGGGGAAGCGGGGGCTGGGTGAATGGGTATAAGGTTAGAGAGGTTACGGAAATTTGTGATAGAGCATGAATGAGAGGTAGAAATTACTGTGGGGATGTGGAGTAGGACCAGGATTTGGAGAAATATCACCGGTAGTGAGGAGTAGAGAAAGTGTTAGCAGGTGAGAGCAGGAGAGCGCACGAGGGGGCTTTCTGTGTTTGGAGACATAAGATTATATGTTGAGGAACAGTTCTGAGGAGAAGGTAAAATAGATAGGGAGGAGTGATGAATAGATGAACAGTTCCATATTTGGTGCAGGGATTAGGGGAGTTAGCAGAAAGTGAAGAATTATTGGGGTGAGAGTGAAAACTAACAAACATTGTTTACAGTGACTATGCATTCAGTTGCCTTCAGTTCCTTTCTGGTTCAATTCTGGATTAATTCTGAAGCTTCATACTTGAATGATAAACTTATGTGATGCATGGGGCAGACTGACATCTTAGCAGACTTATGATTTGCAATATATTTGCTAGAAATTGCATTCAGGTGTGAAGCAGAGAGGAGTGGTCTGTGCTCATCTTGGTCAGATAATTAAGAATTAGCCAGATAAATATGGTCAAGGCAGTGTAAACAAAGTCATAAATAACATTGGGGTAAAGCAGGGGTTAGTTGAAGACATACCAAATAGATGCAAGGAGTAGAAGTAAGGAAAGTCTGTGAGCAAAGAAGGGTGACGTACCAAGCAGATGCAAGGAGTAGAAGTAAGGAAAGTCTGTGTGCAAAGCTGGGTGATGTACCAAGTAGATGCAAGGAGTAGAAGTAAGGAAAGTCTGTGTGCAAAGCTTGGTGACGTACCTGTAGAGAGAATAGATAAATGGACATGCTGTTAGGGTGCAAAGGTAGCAGATGGCAGGGTACAGTGTTGTGAGTTCATTTTCCCCTTCACCATTGAGGTCTGATGAACTCCCTCTTCTGGTGAAGGAAGGTAGTGAGGCTGATTACCAAGCACCTGAGCAGGATGATGATGACTGGGTTACTGGAATTGCTGACTGGATATAAGGCAGCTGACGCCCTTCTGCCTTGCTGGTGATTTCTCAGAGGGATTCTAGGAGACCAGTCTGATTCCTGCTCCTCAAAAGCTAAGTTTTCTGCTCTGCTTTTGGCATTTGTGTTTTGGTTTTGTTTTGCCTTGTTTTTCTGGATTTCTGCCATTCCCTGCTGGGGTGAGCTGAATTCATTTTTGCTCTGTCTTCAGAAAATACCTGAGTACTGATATAGTCTTTTTGAAGCCTAGCGTCTTCAGGGCTTTTTTCCCTATCAGTCTGTTGGCTCTTGTTTTGATAGGGCTTTGGCGGATTGCAGACAGCAGCTTTTCTATCCTGTCCTATTTAGTTAGCTTGGGCCCCACCATTTGCTCAGCCTATCTTTCTATCTGTGTGAGTGTTTTTTCATCTTGCTTCACCGTCATATGTTGGGGGCTGCCTATTGCTTTGGGGTCTGCTCTGGGGCAGTTTAGATTTCCCTTTCTGTCTTTAGGCTATTTAGTTCTCTGGCTGTGATCGAAGGGTCTAGGGCACCGTAGGAACCCCCCACGGCTACTGCTAGTTGTTTTTGATAGGTTCAGGGGTCTGCAATCCGATAGCTGCCAACTTCTCTTTTTTTCTGGACTTAGCTAGTATTTCTGTTTTTGCCTCCTACGGTGACTCATTCATAACAGTACAGTCTGTATATATCATTCTGGATTAATTTTGAAGCTTCGCACTTGTATGATACACTTATGTGATAGATGGAGCAGACTGCCTGTATGTTGTTTTGATTACTCCTTTCTGAGACCCTTAGGTGGTACTGTCTGCTATTTAAACCCCTGGGTCTCACTGCCAGTCGATTAGTTTTTCTACCTAAGTTGTGCTCTATTTCTTGCGTCTGTTGGTTTCCTGATTCCTTCTGTGTTCTGGCCTTGGTGTTAATTTTGACCATCCTCTTGTCTCATGATTATGTTCCTTACGTGACCTCTTTGCTCTGACCCTGCTTGGCACACTTCCTGCCTCTGGTGTTCTCCTTCAGGTGGCTTCCCCTCCGTGGACGCAATACACTGTTTCTGATTCTGTTGCAAGACCTTATCCCTTTACAGGGGTTAAAGGGTGAAGGTTGGGGTACCTCTGGAATCTGCAAGATGGAGTGGCTTGTGCCAAGTCTGTTCACGACAGTCTATTTGAGCTTGTGGATTCTTGCAGTTGTAACAGATTCCCTTCTGTTTGTTCAAGAAACTCTACTCATTTTTGTGCACTCCGGCGTCACTTTTCCTCTTCCCATGCCACAAATACCATGATGCCTAAGCATCACATATGCCAACTACAGCCAATACTTTCTCTGCCAGTTGAAGGGACACTAAATATTCTTTCCACAGAATTCTCCTAAATAAGATGAGATTAAAATTATAAAGTCACTGAAGCTGAACTGCTATTGTCTTCATTATAAATGTGTGACAGGAATATTTCTAATCAACAGTAGTAATTATTTTGATACTAGAAATAGGCCCAATGCTATCGCATCGGGAGTGCTGTGAAACATACACATCACCGCTATTCCCACGCAGGCGCAGTATCAGCCGCATTGTTAAAGTGCATGCGTGGGTAGAGCGCACAGTTGTGGCTGTTACTGTGAATGCTCGGGAAAAGCGGTGACGTGAATGTCACTTGCGCAGGTGCAGTTCGTGGCTGAAAGTGACATACACGTCACCGCTATTCCTGCGCATGCGTAGTAATGACATGGCTGATACTGCACCTGCGTAGGAATAGCGGAGACATTGGGATTCGGAGACAGCGGCCGGAAGTCCCAACTGGCGATTATATTATAAGATTGTCAAACTGGAGTACCCCTTTATTGTCTGATGCTGCAGCACCATTTACTGGGATTGAAAGCAGGAATCCTCTGTAGAGAACTTTGACTCCTCTCCTCATGGTGGTGTAGCAGGTTTCCATACTGATATCTGCACGTTGGCATCCATGCCAGTGTAAGACTCCAGGGCTGTGGGTGCTGTGGGTGAGCTCATCAGCAGCCCAGCCTCCAGCTCATGTCAGTTCTCCTGCTGTAATTATCCCAGCAGCAGCAGTAGGAGCAGCAGCAGGTGGAGCAGCACTCTCCCCCAGCGTCTCCCATACACTGCATACTGCCAGGAGTTGCTCTGCAGATCACTACTTGACAAAGACAGGAAGGTCATTGCTGCTCACACTGCAGCAGGCACTGCTGCCACCCTGCCCGGCTCCTACCCACATCGCATGCCTAGGAGGAAGGTATCTGACAGGATCTTAAACTTCCTGTCTGTGTTCCAAGCCTCACTACCACTGATGGCAGCTGGACTGAAGGACCTGTGATGATGACGTCAAGACCATGTGACATGTGTGGGCAGAGTCTGACTTCTGGCTGTGCTGCTGCCCTGTAGTCCTCAAATGGCATTGCCACGGTGCCTTATGGGATTCTTGGACAGTGGCTGGAAGTCCCAACTGGGGATTATATATACAGGTGATATTGTTGTAACTCACTCAGAAAAATAGGTAACACATTAACAAAACTTCAACTGACTATGCTGTTTCCTGTACAGATTAGAGAACATGACCCCGCAGTCTCTGTGCTGAGATAGTCCTAATCACAGACTTGACTATAGAAACTCAAACCTATGCTGCCTGAAACGCCGTTGAGTGCTTCACGCTTCTCCGAAAGATTTGAAGGGCAGAGCAGAGTGCAAATTACAGAAGAGAAAGTGTGCTGAAATAGAAAGAGTTACCAGAGTGAGTAAAGCAAATCACGAAATACAAAATAAAGGATTAAGAATGTACTGTTAGAGAATATGCTCCCTATTTCCCCAAAAGAAACAAAAGATAGGTATTGGGAAAAGAGCATATACAGCAGATTGATAAACCCTAGCTGGTCTTTCACTGACAGCCTCAAACTGTAGCAAACTGCAACCAAATGAGAATCACTAGCAGGAAAAAGCAGCAGGTGGAAAGTATATAAAACCACACCTGAAAGTTGATAGGGTAGACAAATGAACAAAAAAAAAACCTGTTAGCCTAAAAAGACTGAAGCAAGGATAACAAAATCTAAGTACTGAGAGAAAAGGTGTGTCTGCTGTGGCTTAGCGGAATGAGAAGCTAACCATTAAGCACATACTCAAGTGTTCGAACACAGACACATGGCACTACTAGGTTGATAACATGCAGTCGTTTTTGGTGACATTTTAAATTGTAAGTTTGGTTTTTGTGATGCTTTGTGTTTTATTAAAATCCCATATGCACTAGGTATGGTGTTTTTCTGTAATTTTTTTTAATGGTCTTCTACATAGGACTTGTCAGTAAAAGCTCTATGGGAACTTTTGTGCAATAGTCCATTTAATTACATCTTTGGGGAAGTTTATTTGCCTGTCTTATTTCTATTGATGTAAGTATAGAAAAAGTGTCATATTAATCTGATTCTGCATTTTGTTTTACAACGGATCCAAAGTAATGAGTCACAGAGAATGGGATCAGTTCCTTAAAGAGAACCTTTCACTATTTTTCGTTTGTTAAACTGGTCACGTCAAGGAATACTGGCCGCAGAGTTGAAAAAGTTCTTATTTTTGATTTCTCATCTGTAATAGAGACACCAGCCTGTAAAGTTTATATTCTAATTCCCCTCTCCAATCAGAGGTGATAGCAGAGATTTGTCTCTGGGGGTGTTAACTTTTTGCCCTGCATTATGTTGACCAATCATAAAGAGAAGACATCATGCAGTGTAAAAGAGAACACACCTCAGAGAATTTCAAACCAGGCTTTCTCTGTGTGAAACATGACACACAGCTCTGTTGTACTCCATTCCCCTGCTAATTATCACAGGACATGCCAGCAATGAGGTCAGTAAGGAGCTGAGTGTCAATACATGTTATTTTTCAAGCAGAGAAAGCCGGGTCTGACATTCTCTGGGCATGTTCATTTTTCCCCTTCATGACACCCTACATCACCCAATTGTCCAAACAAATCCCAACATATATTAATTAAACACTTGTGTTATAACTTCAATGGTTAAATTATTTTCTTTAGAGTCAAAATAACTTTAATGGTCATAATAAAAATGTACAAATCTAGAGACTCAAAATAACAATCAATAATAAACATAGAACCATGTTAATGCATTCATTGCTTTTGTCCCTCTACTGCATATATGTAATACAGAAAGAAAGTTAAAATATTGAGAGCAAATATATCAATGATAGTATAAATGGTATTAATTTATTAGGGGCTACCAAGACTTTCACACTTTCATTAAAAATCCCTAACTGTGAAAAGGAGGTTGCAGGTGAATTGTATTCATTTAATCTTGTAATATAAGTTCACAGATGGGGGTCTAGAGATGATAAATGAGAACAGTGCCATTGCTTCTTGCCTGCAGCTACCTCCTGAGCTGTATTCATTGCATACCTGCTATATTATTGCTCACGGAACAAGGTTGAGAAGGATCAAGAACAATAGCTTTACTACACAGAAATCAATGTTTTGGATCCCCTTTTATTATTTGTGCTGGGAAATATACAGTCCTCTTACTGTCACTGGAAAGTGAATAATAGATTGTGTTACATATTAGATTATTCTTACGAAACATGGCTTTGTTATACTGTATATAAAAGGCACAATCCTGTTCCAAAATTACTGAATATGGAAACATTGTAATGTATCAAGTCATCAACACTGTTATGAGAGAAAGCGTATAGGATGACACAATGGCATTGATTGTTGTCCTGCTAACATAACACTCTATGGTTGTGCATGCTTTCTGTTAACAAGTTGTTGCAAAATAAACGTCAGAGAATATTCTTGCCGGCAATATTAATTTTCTTTTTTCTATTAATAAATATTAGTGATGAGAGAGCACTAAAATGCTCAGGTGCTCGAGCAAATTGGAGTACTCGGGTACTCGACCCGAGCAACGAGCCCAATGTAAGGGTACCGTTACACTTAGCGATGCACCAGCGATCCCGACAACGATATGGATCGCTGGTGCATCGCTAAGTGGTCGCTAGTGAGCTGCCACACAGGCAGATCTCACCAGCAACATAGCAGCGGTCGGGGGTTGCTACTTACCTGTCAGACGCGGCGATCCTGACGTCCTCCCGCCCGCGTCCACGCGTCGCTCGTCGGCACCTCAGGAAGCCCAGCAGGAAGCGCCCGACGAGAAATGATCCAGGACCTTCTCGCGCGACCAGCGATAATCAGCGGGGGAGCCGGTCGGAGGTAAGTATCACATGTAGCGATATCGCTAGCAATATCGCTGCTACGTCACAAAATCGGTGACTTTACAGCGATATTGCTAGCAATATCGCTATGTGTAACGGGGGCTTAAGTCTATGGGAAAACCGAGTATTTTTACCGCGACCCCCGAGGGTCCTTTTAGAGCCTAAAAACATCTGAAAATGATGGAAACAGTGCTCAAATGACATGGTAACATCATGGTGAAAACCCCTGGAAGCCTTTCTGACTCCCAGGTCACAGCTGTGAACAATGTTGTCCGAGTCTTACGCCATTTTTACAGGCACACAATAAAACATATGAAAACAAAATCATAATAGATTTTCCTGGGAAATATGCTAAGGAGCATGCTTTCCAGGGTAATGACTTTTATATAATGCAAAATGAATTACCCAAAACAAAAATGTTCTTCCACCACTTGGGCTATGTTCACACGTAGCGTTTTTGATGCATTTTTCAACTTTACCATTGCTTTCAACTAATGCATTCACTGGAAAATGTCACTTTAACAGTTTACCACCTTATTTGGCCATTGGTGTGTGACACATCATCAGACACATCCTGCTTCATTTATGAAGGAGGGACTCTGAATGTCAGAAAATCTATTTTTATTGGGCCAGCAGTCATCCCTCACTATTCCTAGAGAGCCATCAGCCGGCTATGCTTTGTTGTTCCCATTATTAAATATTGGGTCCCTTATACTGTTATTGCATATGCAGTGAGTGGCAGGGCCTCGCAAAATTTGGACACACCCCCAACAACCCATTGAACAGATGACATGGATGACCACATGCAATCAAAGTTCCAAGTATTCATTTGTTACTCCCATACTGTTTGCTTATGCATTGAATGCAAGGCCTGCCCTGCACCAAAGTTACATGCACCCCAATAAGCCTTTGAACACATGTACTGGATGGCCACAGGAAAACCAAGTTCACATTATTTATTTGGTACTCCCATGCTATTTGCTTATATGTTGAATGCAAGGCCTGCCCTGCCCCAAAGTTATACACACCCCAATAAGCCTTTGAACACACATACTGAATGCAAGGCCTGCCCTGCACCAAAGTTACTATGAAAGCTGTTGAAGGAAATAGCGCAAAAATAGGGTCTTATCTGAGAGATAAATGGATAATACAATAGGATTGCACTCACCAGAGGTAGCTGAGGTCAAGCATTGAGAAGATTCGCTGCAGCAAATCCACTGGTCCAAAAAGGACCAGTCGCTAGATGTAACAATTTATAGAACGTGGTCCTGTTCTGCGCTGCTGAATCATTGAAAGTCCAGACGTATTAATAATTGTGGTTTTTATTCAACGCGTTTCAGAGTTTCACAGAGCTCTATCAGGAAATACCACAAGGAAATGGACACTAGGGTAAGACACAGCAAAAAAAGGTGAATGTAGTCCTGAAATGCTGCAATTTGTAGCCCACAGATAGATCAGGCATCTGACGGAGATACCACACTGATCAATATGTGGCCTGTATTTTTTTATTTTTTACCCCAAAATAGTCTATAGAACTAGGGTAACAGACAGCAAATACAGTGGAATGTAGGCCTGAAATGCAACAATTTGTAGCCCACAGATAAATCAGGCGTCTGACGGAGATACCACACTGTTCAATATGTGGCCTGTATTTTTTATTTTTTAACCCCAAAATAGTCTATAGAACTAGGGTAAGACACAGCAAAAAAAAGGTGAATGTAGGCCTGAAATGCAACAAATTGTAGCCCACAGATAGATCAGGCATCTGATGGAGATACCACACTGTTCAAAATGTGGCCCATATTTTATTATTTTTTACCCCAAAATAGTCTATAGAACTAGAGTAAGACACAGCAAAAAAAGTGAATGTAGGCCTGAAATGCCACAATTTGTAGACCACAAATAGATGAATAATCTGATGGAGATAACCCACTTTCAAATATCTGCCCTGTATTTTTTTTTTTTGCCCAGCAAAATTGTAGGCTACGACACAATACGCAAAAATCCTATGGAGGCCTGAAATAGCAAAATTTTGAGTGAAATGATATGCGATCCATGTGGTGGACAAAACCCAGTGTAAAATATCTGGCCTGTAGCTAAATTTTTTTTTTGGGCAGCAAAATGGTGCAAAAAAATTGTATAAGATACTCCAAAATAACTCTTGAGTACCATAAAAAATTGCAGATTTTTCTGCTCACTCAGATGTGCTGCCTGGGACGGGCAAGCCCATTGAAAATTGTTGGATTTTCATGCTGTACTATGAAAAGGATCTGGCTATAGCCACAGAATCCCTCACCAAATGCAATAGGTAAAAATTCTCTGTAGTGTCCCTGACTAGTGTTGAGCATTCCGATACCGCAAGTATCGGGTATCGGCCGATACTTGCTGTATCGGAATTCCGATACCGACTTCCGATATTTTTTCAATATCGGAAGTCGGCATCGGAATCGGAAGTTCAAAGTTGATTGACAGCCGAAATGACGTCATCATGATGCGCGGTGTGTGCGCATCATGATGCGCCGTCATTTCGGGCCTTCCGGGGGTCTCTGCCGGCCTGCCGGGGGGCTGTGTGGACTGCCCGGGGTCTGTACCGGCCTGCCGGGGGGCTGTGCCGGCCTGCCGGTGGTCTGTGCACCCTGTGGGGGTCTGTACCGGCCTGCCGGGGGGCTGTGCCGGCCTGCCGGTGGTCTGTGCACCCTGTGGGGGTCTGTACCGGCCTGCCGGGGGGCTGTGCTGGCCTGCCGGGGGGCTGTGCTGATGTCCGGGGTTCTGTGCAAGCATCTTCCGATGGGACTATAAGTCCCATCTGGCGATGCCTGCTACCATGACAGTGATTGACACATTAGCCAGTGATGGGACAGTAGTAGTCCCATCATCCGGCTAATGTGTTAAATGTTAAAAAAAAAAAAAAATACTACATACATACTACATACATACTACATGCATGCTACATACATACTACATGCTACATACATACTACATATATACTACATGCATGCTACATACATACTGCATGCTACATACATACTACATACATACTACATACATACCACATATACAGTGCCTACAAGTAGTATTCAACCCCCTGAAGATTTAGCAGGTTTGATAAGATGCAAATAAGTTAGAGCCTTCAAACTTAACACAAGAGCAGGATTTATTAACAGATGCATAAATCTTACAAACCAAAAAGTTATGTTGCTCAGTTAAATTTTAATAAATTTTAAACATAAAAGTGTGGGTCAATTATTATTCAACCCCTAGGTTTAATATTTTGTGGAATAACCCTTGTTTGCAATTACAGCTAATAATCGTCTTTTATAAGACCTGATCAGGCCGGCACAGGTCTCTGGAGTTATCTTGGCCCGCTCCTCCATGCAGATCTTCTCCAAGTTATCTAGGTTCTTTGGGTGTCTCATGTGGACTTTAATCTTGAGCTCCTTCCACAAGTTTTCAATTGGGTTAAGGTCAGGAGACTGACTAGGCCACTCCAACACCTTGATTTTTTGCCTCTTGAACCAGGCCTTGGTTTTCTTGGCTGTGTGCTTTGGGTCGTTGTCTTGTTGGAAGATGAAATGACGACCCATCTTAAGATCCTTGATGGAGGAGCGGAGGTTCTTGGCCAAAATCTCCAGGTAGGCCTTGCTATCCATCTTCCCATGGATGCGGACCAGATGGCCAGGCCCCTTGGCTGAGAAACAGCCCCACAGCATGATGCTGCCACCACCATGCTTGGCTGTAGGGATGGTATTCTTGGGGTCGTATGCAGTGCCATCCAGTCTCCAAACGTCACGTGTGTGGTTGGCACCAAAGATCTCGATCTTGGTCTCATCAGACCAGAGAACCTTGAACCAGTCTGTCTCAGAGTCCTCCAAGTGATCATGAGCAAACTGTAGACGAGCCTTGACATGACGCTTTGAAAGTAAAGGTACCTTATGGACTCGTCTGGAACGGAGACCATTGCGGTGGAGTACGTTACTTATGGCATTGACTGAAACCAATGTCCCCACTGCCATGAGATCTTCCCGGAGCTCCTTCCTTGTTGTCCTTGGGTTAGCCTTGACTCTTCGGACAAGCCTGGCCTCGGCACGGGAGGAAACTTTCAAAGGCGGTCCAGGCCGTGGAAGGCTAACAGTAGTTCCATAAGCCTTCCACTTCCGGATGATGCTCCCAACAGTGGAGACAGGTAGGCCCAACTCCTTGGAAAGGGTTTCGTACCCCTTGCCAGCCTTGTGACCCTCCACGATCTTGTCTCTGATGGCCTTGGAATGCTCCTTTGTCTTTCCCATGTTGACCATGTATGAGTGCTGTTCACAAGTTTGGGGAGGGTCTTAAATAGTCAGAAAAGGCTGGAAAAAGAGATAATTAATCCAAACATGTGAAGCTCATTGTTCTTTGTGCCTGAAATACTTCTTAATACTTTAGGGGAACCAAACAGAATTCTGGTGGTTTGAGGGGTTGAATAATAAATGACCCTCTGAATAAACTTTTCACAATTTAAAAAAAAATTAAACAAAGAAATAACATTCTTTTTTGCTGCAGTGCATTTCACACTTCCAGGCTGATCTACATACATACTACATGCATGCTACATACATACTACATGCTACATACATACTACATATATACTACATGCATGCTACATACATACTGCATGCTACATACATACTACATACATACTACATACATACCACATATATACTACATACATACTACATGCATGCTACATACATACTACATACATACTACATACATACTACATACATACCACATATATACTACATACATACTACATGCATGCTACATACATACTACATACATACTACATGCATGCTACATACATAACACATATATACTACATGCATGCTACATACATACTACATGCTACATACATACTACATATATACTACATACATACTACATACATACTACATGCATGCTACATACATACTACATGCTACATACATACTACATATATACTACATGCATGCTACATACATACTACATGCTACATACATACTACATATATACTACATACATACTACATACATACTACATGCATGCTACATGCATACTACATGCTACATACATACCACATACATACTACATACATACTACATGCTACATGCTACATACATACTACATATATACTACATGCATGCTACATACATACTGCATGCTACATGCATGCTACATACATACTACATACATACTACATGCTACATACATACCACATATATACTACATACATACTACATACAATACATTCATACAATACATACATAGACATACAGTACATATAACATAGAGTAACATACTTACCAATACTTGTCACATTGTTCCCCGAAGCCATTGTCTTTTACGGAATAAATATTAACATAACAAACCACAAAAATACTCACCCACGATCCGAAGCAGTCCACGAGTGTGTCCCACGACAATCTTGGGTAGAGAACTGCAGCATCAGCTGATGCTGCCGTTCTCTACGGGCTGCAGGAATCCAATGACGGAAGGTAGGTATCCTTCCGCACTGTATTCCTCCGCCACTTAAAAAAAAAAAAAGTCCCTAGTCTCACTTTATGCCATTGCTGCGTGGGAAATTCCCACACAGCAATGGCATAAAGTGAGACTAGGGACTTTTTTTTTTTAAGTGGCGGAGGAATACAGTGCAGAAGGATACCTACCTTCCGTCATTGGATTCCTGCAGCCCGTGGAGAATGGCAGCATCAGCTGATGCTGCAGTTCTCTACCCAAGATCGTCGTGGGACACACTCGTGGACTGCTTCGGATCGTGGGTGAGTATTTTTGTGGTTTGTTATGTTAATATTTATTCCGTAAAAGACAATGGCTTCGGGGAACAATGTGACAAGTATTGGTAAGTATGTTACTCTATGTTATATGTACTGTATGTCTATGTATGTATTGTATGAATGTATTGTATGTAGTATGTATGTAGTATATATGTGGTATGTATGTAGCATGTAGTATGTATGTAGCATGCATGTAGCATGCAGTATGTATGTAGCATGCATGTAGTATATATGTAGTATGTATGTGGTATGTATGTAGCATGTAGTATGTATGTAGCATGCATGTAGTATGTATGTAGTATGTATGTAGCATGCATGTAGTATATATGTAGTATGTATGTAGCATGTAGTATGTATGTAGCATGCATGTAGTATATATGTAGTATGTATGTAGCATGTAGTATGTATGTAGCATGCATGTAGTATGTATGTAGTATGTATGTAGTATGTATGTGGTATGTATGTAGCATGTAGTATGTATGTAGCATGCATGTAGTATATATGTGTTATGTATGTAGCATGTAGCATGCATGTAGCATGCATGTAGTATGTATGTAGTATGTATGCAGTATGTATGTGGTATGTATGTAGCATGTAGCATGCATGTAGTATGTATGTAGTATATATGTGGTATGTATGTAGCATGTAGTATGTATGTAGCATGCAGTATGTATGTAGCATGCATGTAGTATATATGTAGTATGTATGTAGCATATATGTAGTATGTATGTAGCATGTAGTATGTATGTAGCATGCAGTATGTATGTAGCATGCATGTAGTATATATGTAGTATGTATGTAGCATATATGTAGTATGTATGTAGCATGTAGTATATATGTAGTATGCATGTTGCATGCATGTAGTATATATGTAGTATGTATGTTGCATGTAGTATATATGTAGTATGCATGTTGCATGCATGTAGTATATATGTAGTATGTATGTTGCATGTAGTATATATGTAGTATGCATGTTGCATGCATGTAGTATATATGTAGTATGTAGGTTGCATGTAGTATATATGTAGCATGTATGTAGCATGTAGCATGCATGTAGTATATATGTGGTATGTATGTAGCATGTTGTATGTATGTAGCATGTAATTTTTTTTTTTTTTTTTTTTTTACATTCAACACATTAGCCGGATGATGGGACTACTACTGTCCCATCATTGGCTAATGTGTCAATCACTGTCATGGTAGCAGGCATCGCCCGATGGGACTTGTAGTCCCATCGGACGATGCCTGCACAGACCCCCGAAGCCTGCACAGACCACCGGCAGGCCGGCACAGCCCCCCGGCAGGCCGGCACAGCCCACCGGAGCCTGCACAGACCACCGGCAGGCCGGCACAGCCCCCCGGCAGGCCGGCACAGCCCACCGGAGCCTGCACAGACCACCGGCAGGCCGGCACAGCCCCCCGGCAGGCCGGCACAGACCACCGGAGCCTGCACAGACCCCCTGGCAGGCCTGCACAGCCCCCCGAAAGGCCCGTACAGACCCCAGAGAGGCTGTACAAGGCAAAAGCAGGGTTTTTCTTATTCCGATACCGGAAGTCCCATAGACTTGAATGGGACTTCCGGTATCGGAATCGGCGATACCAATACTTTTTTTTAAGATCGGCCGATCCATTCCGATCCGATACTTTGAAGTATCGGACGGTATCGCTCAACTCTATCCCTGACACGTCTCATTTCTAGATGTACCATAAGATCAATACAATTACTCCCAATTCTTACTGCCTCGTGGCTTGTCTGGATTATTGTGTCAGACCCATGATCCCATAACCTGAAAATCCATGTTAACAAACTTTCACCTGGTTGCTGCCTGTACCTGGTACCCAGTTCTGTTAGCTCTCCTCGGTCATTGAAGCTTCTGCTCCTGTAACTGCGTTTCCTGCATCCATCCTATTTCCACTACACTGTGTGACTTCTCTCCTAGTTTTTGAAATTACAATTGGTCTGGCTTGCTTTTCTTCCTCATCTGTCTCACTGTCAGAGCCCTCCCATTCTAACAAATCTGACCATTTCTCATGTGCAATGATGGTCCTAATCTGTGCAGTACAAATATCTGACACTGGCTGCTGTCTCCTCCTGCGCCTCTTCTTATTCACATTTTTAACCACATAAGCTTCAAAACCAAAACTATTTTTACACTGTCTTGGTGTTTTGTTTGATCTCTCAAAATGGATTGCAACCCAACTCTCTGCTCTATAGCTGCCTGCTTGCACACATACCCATTCAACGGCAGGGGCAGCTTCTCTTTGTACAGCATCATATTTTGAGAGATCAAATTTGACAATCATTTCCAGGGGATTTGGTAAGTGCTGTCCCTTCATATATTTGTTACATTCTCATGCCATTGGGGCCCAGGGTCCAGAACTAGTCACCCACTCTGACAGAGATTCGGCATCAACATTATTACTCTGTTTCTCTTTCTTACTCTTAGCAAACAAATTAAGTTTTGCAAACATTTTTTATCCAAAACAATCCCACTTCTGACACCAACTTTGTATTGTAATGGGTTTATAATTTGTAAGATTGTTATGGATAAAAGAAATGATTTGCACAAACTGAGTGATCAATTACTATTTTACATATGAATTTTAAAAGAAAAGTTACAATAAAGGATTATTAAATTTCAATACAAAGTAAAAGGAAATTTAAACAGTAATTAAATCAATAAATGAGAGTACTGTATATACTTGTGTATAAGCCGACCCGTGTATAAGCTGACCCCCCTAATTTTGCCACAAAAAACTGAGAAAACTTATTGACTCGCGTATAAACCTAGGGTGGAAAATGCAGCAGCTGCTGGTAAATTTCAAAAATAAAAATAGATACCAATAAAAGTAAAATTAATTGAGACATCAGTAGGTTAAATGTTTTTGAATAGCCATATTGAATCAGGAGCCCAATATAATGCTTCATACAGTTCATGATGGCCCCATAAGATGCTCCATACAAAATACACCCCATATAATGCTGCACAAAGGTTAATAATGGCCCCATAAGATGCTCCATAGAATAATATGCCCCATATGCTGCCCTATAAAGGTTATGGCCCCATAAGATATTCCATAGAATATGCCCCATATGCTGCCCCCATAAGATGCTCCATTGAATATGCCCCCATATGCTGCCCCCATAACATGCTCCATTGAATATGCCCCCATATGCTGCCCCCATAACATGCTCCATTGAATATGCCCCTATATGCTGCCCCATAAGATGTTCCATTGAATATGCCCCCATAAGATGCTCCATTGAATATGCCCCATATGCTGCCCCCATAAGATGCTCCACAGAATATGCCCCCATATGCTGCCCCCATAAGGTGCTCCATAGAATATGCCCGCATATGCTGCCCCCATAAGATGCTCCATTGAATATGCCCCCTTATGCTGCCACCATAAGATGCTCCATTATATATGCTGCCCCAATAATATGCTCCATAGATTATGCCCCCATATATTGCTTGTGCTGCTGCAGCTATTAAAAAAAAAGACATATTCACCTCTTGTCCCTGGGGTCCAGGTGCCGGTGTCCTGAGCAGGCAGACACCGGAGCGCTATGGGGGACAGGTGTCGCCGCTGGCTCAGCAAATCGGCACCTGAGATATTAACCTGTCCTGGATCCAACGCTGATCGCCGCTGTCTGCCCGCCGGGTCCCTCTGTCAGTGACTACAGGCAGCAGAGGGCACACACTGACTACATCATCACGCCCTCTGCTGTCTGAATGTCACTGACAGAGGGACCCGGCAGGCAGACAGCGGCGAGCAGCATTGGAACCGGGACAGGTGAATATAGGATATACTTACCTCCCCCTGTTCTTTCAACTGTATAGGGCACACATGAGCTCTTGCAACATATTTCAACAACTTCTTTTAGAGCCTCGATGCTGGGTGGAGAGTGATGTTTATCTTGTCTCTACAGATTTCCCCCTAAATATACGGTGGGTTCACATCAGGAGACATACTTGGCCACTGAATCACCATCCCCCTATTCTTCTTTAGAAATGCAACAGTGGCCTTAGATGTGTGTTTTGTATCATTGTCATGTTGGAATTGTGCACATCTGCCATTGGGATGGAGTGTTGGTAGCCTCTTCTATTTGAATATAGAGCATTACATCTGTGAATTCATAATACGATGAATGAAATGTAGCTCACAAACCTGAACAGCACTCATGCAGTCCCACATAAGAACAGTGCCTCCACCATGTTTCACTGGTGGGGCAACACATTTTTTGGTGCTTTTCACTGTTCAACACCATAGAGTTTTTAAGCTATCAGTTCCAAAGACATTCATCTTGGTCTCATCACCCCAAAGTATAAAGACCCAGTATATAAACCTTTAAAAAGTTATCCATCCAAAATAAATGGCTAAGATAATATGAAACCAAAAACAGTTTCTTCAAATCTCCCTCAAAGTAGTTAAATGCCCAAAATTATATAGGCTGCATTAAAGGGAATGGTGAAATAACTGCAATAAGAAACCAAATTATTAAAAAAAATGAATGTTTATTACTAATGATGAGTGAATAGTGAAATATGTGAATTCGGGAAAATCGTCACAAATACTTTCTAATATCCATGTATTCATACTGTGAGGGGTTGTCACACTTGGTAGAAGCCTTGGTAGACTCAGGAGCATGTGCAAATAAAACACCAGTGGGTTTATTATATGCAACATAAATCACTAGAACTACAGATGGAGTCATTTTGACTCCTCACAATTTTTATGTCTGTTCTGTGACAACATTTTTCCAAATTCCGGCTTCCGGAGGCATCCCAAAGTGGCTGAGTGAAACGCACGTCAGGGCAGAGAGATGTCCGGGGATCTCCACCAGCTGATAATGGTATGTACCAGATATTGTTTGCCACACCTTCATGCTACCTTTTTTTGTATTGCGCTGTTAGGATAGTGTACAGGGAGACAGCTGTGCACCAGCCTGTTTAATTGTAATCAGTACATGCCCATGGTGGCAGTTTGTATTTTAAAGGGATATTGTGGGTGCGTGCTTCCAGTGTATTACTAAGTGTTATGAATGGGTCACCGAGGAGGATGGCATAAACAGGCTAAGCCACCAGAAGACCAGAGAGGTTGGTAACTAAGCGGATTGCAGACCCCTGATCCTATCCGCACAACTAGCAGTAGCCGTGGAGCATTCTTACGATGCCCTAGACGCTTCGTCACAGCCGGAGGACTAACTAAGCCTAAAGACAGAAAGATGAAATCTAAACTGCCCCGGAGCATATCCCCAAAGGAATAGACAGCCCCCAAACATATATTGTTGGTGAGACAGGATGAGACACAAACACAGGCAGAGACAGACTGAGCAAACGGTGGGGTCCAAGCTGTCTAGACAGGACAGGACAGAAAAAGATACTGTCTGCAATCACGCACAAAACCCTGAAAAAGTCCAACACTTCTGATATACAAAAAAACCTGAGATCACACGCTCTTACCCCCGCTAGATCAGCACTCTGGTATAAACTGGCAGCAAGCAAAAAGATACTAACATAACAGGGGACTGAACAAGCTGCAACATATGAAGCAGGGTCCAGCACTGCCCCCAGCAGGGAGCACACTGAACCCTGGCAGCAAAGCAATAAAAGACACAACCAGATTAAATGCAAAGGATTAGCAAAAGAATCACTTAGCTGAACATGCAGATCAGGCAGGGGACAAAAGAGCTCCAAATGCACACAGAGGAAAAAATCACCAGCAACCTTCAAGAGTAGCCAGCTCCATTATATGCTCCCAGCCAGCAATCCCAGATTCTCAATTATCATCGTCAGGTGGAGAACCTCCATCCACCTGGCCAGCTCCACTACTCTCAGTAACCACCAGAGGGCGCAGAGGGAGCTTCAGCTCAGATATCTGAGCAAGGGAGTTCACAACAGTACTCCCCCTTGAGGAGGGGTCACCGAACCTTCCTCCACGCCACCAGGCCGATCAGGATGGGCCCGGTGAAAGGCACAAATCAATCACTTGGCATGGATGTCAGAAGCAGAGACCCAAGAATTATCCTTCTGACCATAACACTTCCACTTGACCAAGTACTGAAGCCTCCATCTAGCCAGACGAGAATCAAATATCTTCTCTACCTCATACTCCAAATTACCCTTAACCAGTACAGGGTCAGGGGGCGCTGCCATGGGAACGACTGGCTCCACAAACTTTTTCAACAAAGATTTATGAAAGACGTTATGAATCTTAAACGTAACTGGAAGAGCCAAACGAAAAGAAACAGGGTTAAGGATTTCCAAAATCTTATAAGGTCCAATAAACCATGGCTTGAATTTTGGAGATGCAACCTTCATGGGAATATTTTTTGAGGACAACCAAACCATATCACCCACTTTAAACCGGGGACCAATGGTCCTATGCCGGTTGGAAAACCGTTGGGCCTTTTCCTGAGAGTGGGACAACTTATCCACTACTTGGTCCCAAACCTGCTGCATTCTCTCTACCACAGAATCCACACCTGGGCAGTCAGAAGTTTCTACCTGCCCTGAAGAAAATCGAGGATGAAACCCAAAGTTACAAAAGAAAGGAGACATCAAAGTGGCAGAGCTAGCCCTATTGCTTAGCGCAAATTCGGCCAAGGGTAAAAATGAGACCCAACCATCCTGATCAGCAGATATGAAACATCTCAAATAGGACTCCAATGTCTGGTTTGTTCTCTCAGTCTGCCCATTGGTCTGAAGATAATAATAATAATCTTTATTTTTGTATAGCGCTAACATATTCCGCAGCGCTTTACAGTTTGCACACATTTTTCATCACTGTCCCCGATGGGGCTCACAATCTAAATTCCCTTTCAGTATGTCTCTGGAGTGTGGGAGGAAACTGGAGTGCCCGGAGGAAACCCACGCAAACACGGGGAGAACATACAAACTCCTTGCAGATGTTGTCCTTGGTGGGATTCGAACCCAGGACAACATCTGCGCTGCAAGGCTGCAGCGCTAACCACTGAGCCACCGTGCTGCCCCATGAAGATGAAATGCAGAGGAGAAAGACAACTGAATTCCCAGTTTGGAACAAAAAGCCCTCCAAAATCTGGAAACAAACTGTACCCCTCTGTCCAACACAATGTTCTCAGGAATCCCATGCAAACGAACCACTTGTTGTAAAAACAAGGGTACCAACTCAGAAGAAGATGGCAACTTTGGGAGTGGTACAAGATGGACCTTCTTAGAAAATCTATCACAGATCACCCAAATAACAGTCATTCTCTGAGAGACAGGGAGATCAGAGATAAAATCCATTGAGATATGGGTCCATGGCCTCCTGGGAACCGGCAACGGGCATCAAAAAACCACTAGCATGAGAACATGGCTTAGCCTGAGAACAAGTCCCACAGGACTGCACAAAATTCCTGACATCAAGAGAAAAGGCAGGCCACCAAAAAGACCGATTCACCAAATCTCTGGTACCAAAGATACCTGGATGACCAGCCAACATGGAGCAAAGAATTTCAGACATTAATCTTTTCCTCCACTGGTCAGGGACATACAATTTTCCCACAGGGCATTGTTCAGGTTTATCCTCCTGAAATTCTTCCAGGGCACGTCTCAAATCAGGAGAGATGGCGGAAAGAACTACACCCTCATTTAAAATGGTCGTAGGCTCGGTCACGTCAAGAGAATCCGCAAAAAAACTCCTAGAAAAGGTGTCCGCCTTAACATTCTTAGTGCCCAGAAGAAAGGAGACCACAAAATTAAAAAGTGTGAAAAACAAGACCCACCTAGCCTGTCTAGGATTCAAGCGATTGGCTGATTCAAGATAAATCAAATTCTTGTGATCTGTAAGGACTACAACTTGATGTGTAGCTAACTCCAACCAATGTCTCCACTCTTCAAATTCCCACTTCATGGCCAATAATTCCTGATTTCCCACATCATAGTTACGTTCAGATGGAGAAAATTTTCGAGAAAAGAAGGCACAGGGATTCATCTTAGAGATTACCGGATCTCTTTGAGACAAAACGGCTCCTGCACCAATCTCAGAAGCATTTATCTCCACCTGAAAAGGGAGTGAAACATCAGGTTGCCATAGAACCGGAGCAGAAGTGAATCTCTGCTTAAGCTACTGAAATGCCGAGATTGCTTCTGGAGACCAATTTACCACATCAGCGCCCTTTTTGATCAAATCCGTCAAAGGTTTAACAATACCAGAAAAATTACTTATAAATTTACGGTAGAAATTTGCAAAACCAAAAAACTTCTGAAGAGTCTTCAGAGAAGTGGGCTGAACCCAATCATAAATGGCCTGTACCTTGGCCGGGTTCATTACAATGGCAGACGGGGACAAAATGAATCCCAAAAACGAAATCCTCTGTACACCAAAAAGACATTTCGATCCCTTAACATACAGAGTATTTTCCCTCAAAATCCGGAACACAGTCTGGACATGTTCCACATGAGAATCCCAATCACTGGAAAAAAATCAAAATATCATCCAGATAAATGATCAAAAACTTATCCACACGGTCCCAGAAAATATCATTCATAAAAGATTGGAAGACGGAAGGGGCATTAGTGAGCCCAAAAGGCATCACCAGGTACTCAAAATGTCCCTCTGGAGTATTAAACGCCGTCTTCCATTCATCCCTGTGCTTGATGCGAATAAGATTATACACCCCCTGAGGTCAAGTTTGGTAAACCAACAAGCACTTTTAACTCTGGAAAATAAATCAGAAATCAGGGGTAACAGGTACTGATATTTAACAGTGATCTCGTTAAGGGAACGATAGTCAATGCATGGCCTTAATGAGCCATCTTTTTTGGCCACAAAGAAAAAACCAGCATCCAAAGGTGAAGTGGATGGTCTGATATAACCCTTCTCCAATGATTCCTTGATCTAAAATCGCATAGCATTAAATTCAGATACAGATAAGTTGAAAAGCAGACCCTTGGGAAATTTATAACCGGGCATTAACTCAATTGCGCAGTCATAACTCCTATGAGGAGGCAAAGACGTGGACTTACTCTCACTAAATACATCAGAAAAATCAGCCATATAGTCACAAACGTCTTGAGACTGAGGAGAGGAGGAGAAAACAAGAGTGTCACTAAGAACACATTGACAACCCCAACTCACCACAGACAGAGACTTCGAATCTAAAACAGGATTATGGGTTTGCAACCAAGGAAAACCCAGTACAATAGTATCATGTAAATTGTGCACCACTAAAAATTTACAATTCTCTTGATAGTGCGGGGCGACCCGCATTACCACCTGGGTGCAAAACTGGGGTTTATTCTCCACCAATGGGGTAGCATCAATCCCCTCAAGGGAATAGGGGCTCTCTGGGGCACCATGGGGAAACCAAAATGCTTGGCAAAGTCAAGATCCATCAGATTCAAAGCTGCTCCTGAATCCACAAAGGCCTTAGCAGAAAAAGTAGACAAGGAGCAGATCAAGGTAACCGCCAAAACGAACTTAGGCTGTGCACTGCCCACCGCAAATGCGTGAGCAAAACATTTTCTCGTTTAGGGCAGACAGAAATAACATGCGAGGTGTCCCCACAAAAGAAGCATAACTTATTACGCTGTTATGATTGAGTCACCGTAGGAGGCAAAAACAGAAATGCTAGCTAAGTCCAGAAAACCAGAGAAGTTGGCAGCTATCGGATTGCAGACCCCTGAACCTATCAACACAACTAGCAGTAGCCGTGGGGGGTTCCTACGATGCCCTAGACCCCTCGATCACAGCCGGAGAATTAAATAGGCCTAAAGAAAGAAAGGGGAAATCTAAACTGCCCCAGAGCAGACCCCAAAGCAATAGGCAGCCCCCAACATATAATGACAGTGAAGCAAGATGAAAATACTAACACAGACAGAAAGATAGACTGAGCAAAGAGGGGCCCAAGCTAATTAAATAGAAACGGACAGGAAGGCTGCTGTCTGCAATCCGTGAAAAACCCTATGAAAATAAGAGCCAACAGACTGACAGTGAAAAAGGCCCTGAAGACGCTAGGCTTCAAAAAAGCTATGTCAGTACTCAGGAATATACTGAAGACAGAGCTACAGGCAAAAGGAGATTCAGCTCACCCCAGCAGGGAATGGCAGAATACTGAAAAGCAAGGAAAACAAAAAACAAAACAAAAAGCTAACAGGCAAAACAGAAACAGCTTTCGAGGAGCAGGAATCAGACTGGTGTCCTAGAAGTCCACAGAGAAATCACCCGCAGGGCAGAAGGGCGTCGGCAGTCTTATATCCAGTCCGTGACTCCACTCAGCCAGTCATCCTCATTAGACTCAGGTGCCTGATAATCAGGCTCATTACCTTCCTTTACCAGAATAGGGAGTTCACCAGACCCCAGTGACGAAGGGGAAAATGAACTCACAACAGTACCTCCCCCTTGAGGATGGGTCACCGAACCCTCAACCACGCCACCAGGGCGATCAGAGTGAGCCCGATGAAATGCACGCACCAATCTTTTGGCATGAATATCAGAGGCAGAGACCCAGGAATTATCCTCCTGACCATAACCCTTCTACTTAACCAAATACTGGAGTCTCCGTCTAGCCAGACGGGAATCCAGTATTTTCTCTACCTCATATTACATGTTACCTTCAACCAATACAGGGTCTGGAGGTGCCACCCCAGGAACAACTGGTTCAACAAACCTCTTCAACAAGGACTTATGGAACACATTATGGATTTTAAATGTGACAGGAAGAGCCAAACGAAAAGAGACTGGATTAATAATCTCCAAAATCTTGTAAGGTCCAATAAATCTAGGCTTAAACTTAGGAGAAGCCACCTTCATAGCAATATTTTTTGATGATAACCACACCATATCACCAATCTTAAACTGGGGACCAATGGTCCTATGTCAATTGGAAAACCGCTGGGCCTTTTCCTGGGAGAGAGATAACTTATCCACCACTTGTCCCAGATCTGGTGCATTCTCTCCACCACAGTGTCAACACCTGGGCAGGCAGAATGCTCCACCTGCCCTGAAGAAAATCGAGGATGAAACCCAAAGTTACAAAAAAAAGGTGACATCAAAGTGGCAGAACTAGCTCTATTATTTAAAGCAAATTCGGCCAAGGGCAAAAACGAAACCCAATCATCCTGATCAGCGGAAATAAAACATCTCAAATACGACTCCAAGGTCTGGTTTGTTCTCTCCGTCTGCCCATTGGTCTGAGGGTGAAAAGCAGAGGAGAAGGACAACTGTATTCCCAGCTTGGAACAGAAAGTCCTCCAAAATCTAGACACAAACTGAACTCCTCTGTCAGACACAATGTTCTCAGGAATCCAGTGTAAGTGAACCACCTGTTGCAAAAACAGGGGCACCAACTCAGAGGAAGAAGCCAACTTAGGGAGTGGTACAAGATGAACCATCTTAGAGAACCTATCACAAATCACCCAAATAACAGTCATTCTTTGAGAGACCGGCATATCAGAGATGAAATCCATTGAAATATGGGTCCATGGCCTCCTGGGGACCGGCAAAGGCATCAACAACCCACTAGAGCGAGAACAAGATTTAGACCGGGAGCAAGTCCCACAGGACTGCACAAAATTCCTGACATCATGAGACAAGGTGGGCCACCAAAAAGAGCAACTCACCAGATCTCTAGTACCAAAAATACCTGGATGACCAGCCAATGCAGAGAAATGACCTTCAGACATCACTCTCTTCTTCCACTGGTCAGGAACATACAACTTTCCACTGGGACAACGCTCAAGTTTGTCCTCCTGGAACTCTTGCAGAGCAAGTCTCAAATCGGGCGAGATGGCAGAAAGAACTACACCTTCGCCTAAGATGGTAGCAGGCTTGGTCACCACAGGAGAATCAGCAAAGAAACTCCTAGAGAGGGCGTCTGCCTTGACATTCTTAGTTCCAGGAAGAAAAGAGACCACAAAATCAAAACGTGTAAAAAACAAGGCCCACCTAGCCTGTCTAGGGTTCAAGTGTTTAGCCGACTCTAGGTAAATCAAATTCTTGTGGTCAGTGAGGACCACAACTTGATGTTTAGCTCCCTCCAACCAATGTCTCCACTCCTCAAATGCCCATTTCATGGCCAACAGTTCCCGATTCCCCACATCATAGTTACGTTCAGATGGAGAGAACTTTCGGGAAAAGAAAGCATTTTAGATTCATTTTAGATGTTACAGGATCCTTTTGGGACAAAACAGCTCCTGCACCAATCTCAGAAGCATCCACCTCTACCTGGAACGGGAGTGAGACATCAGGTTGCCGCAAAACCGGGGCGGAGGTAAATCTTCGCTTCAGCTCCTGAAAGGAAGCAACAGCCTCAGGAGACCAATTCAACACATCAGCACCATTCTTAGTCAGATCAGTCAATGGCTTGGCAATACTAGAAAATTTTGCTATAAATTTCCGATAAAAATTAGCAAAACCCAAAAACTTCTGGAGGGCCTTCAAAGAAGTGGGCTGAACCCAATCATAAATGGCCTGTACCTTGGCCGGGTCCATTTCAATAGTTGACGGAGACAAAATAAATCCCAAAAATGAAATCCTCTGTACTCCAAAAAGGCATTTCGATCCTTTGACATACAGGGAATTCTCCCTCAAGATCCGGAACACAGTCCGAATATGTTCCACATGAGAAACCCAATCCTTGGAGAATATCAAAATATCATCCAGATAGATAATCAAAAATTTATCGACAAAGTCTCGGAAAATATCGTTCATGAAGCACTGGAAGACAGAAGGCGCATTAGTGAGCCCAAAAGGCATCACCAGGTACTCAAAATGTCCCTCCGGAGTATTAAACGCCGTCTTCCATTCATCCCCCTGCTTAATGCGGATAAGATTATACGCCCCCCTGAGGTCAAGCTTGGTAAACCAGCAAGCACCTCTAACTCTAGAGAATAGATCCGAAATCAGGGGTAACGGATACTGATATTTAATAGTAATTTTATTGAGGGCACGATAATCAATACAAGGCCTTAAAGAAACATCCTTTTTGGCCACAAAAAAAAACCGGCACCTAAGGGTGAAGAGGATGGTCTAATATGACCCTTCTCCAACGCCTCCTTAATATAGGACCGCATAGCCTCGTGCTCGGGTACAGATAAATTGAAGAGCCGACCCTTGGGAAATTTACACCCCGAGCTTAGTTCAATTGCACAGTCATAACTCCTATGAGGAGGCAAGGATGCAGACTCATTCTCACTCATAAACTCATAAAAGTCCGCCAAATAGTCAGGAACATCATGCGACTGAGAAGAGGTGGAAAAAACCGGAGCCTCACTAAAGGCACACCGACAACCCCAACTTACCACAGACACAGATTTCCAATCCAAAATTGGATTATGAATTTGCAACCAGGGAAACCCCAGAACAACGGCATCATGCAGACCATGCAATACCAAAAATCTGCAATTTTCTTGATGGTCTGGGGCGACCCGCATGACCACCTGGGTCCAAAACTGAGGTTTATTTTTAGCCAAAGGAGTAGCATCAATCCCCCTCAAAGGGATAGGCGTCTGCAGAGGTGTCATCGGAAATCCACAACGTTTAGCAAAATCCAAGTCCATTAGGTTTAGCGCTGCTCCCGAATCCACAAAAGCCTTGGCAGAAAATGTGGACAGGGAGCAGATCAGAGTAATTGCCAGAAGAAACTTAGGTTGAACACCACCAACAGAAAACGTGTGTGCAAAGCGTTTCTCTCGTTTAGGACAAACAGAAATAATATGCGAGGCATCTCCACAGAAAAAACACAGCTTATTACGCCTTCTGAACTCCTGACGTTGTGCCTTAGACAAAACTCTATCACATTGCATAGGTTCAGACGTCTGTTCAACCGGTGACAACACCTCTCGTGCAATCCTGCGTTCACGTAAACGCCGATCAACCTGAATGGCTAATGACATAGAATCGTCCAGACCAGAGGGAACAGGAAATCCCACCATAGTATCTTTTACGGCTTCTGACAAACCCTTCAGAAAGAGAGCAGGCAAGGCATTATCATTCCAGGTAGTAAGGACCGCCCACTTTCGGAACTTTTGACAGTACAACTCTGCAGAATCTCGACCCTGGTTCAATGCCAACAGGGTCTTTTCAGCCTGATCAATAGCATTAGGTTTGTCATACAACAACCCCAAAGCTTGAAAGAATGCGTTCACATTAGTCAGAATAGGATCATCTGGTTTCAAAGAAATCGCCCAATCCTGGGGATCGCCACGCAGCAAAGAGATGACAATTTTAACCTGCTGCGCGGAGCTCCCTGACGAGTTAGGCTTCAAGGCAAAAAATAATTTACAATTATTTTTGAAACCCAAAAATTTAGATCGATCCCCAAAAAATACATCAGGTGTAGGGATCTTTGGTTCAACAGCATGCGAACGAGCAAGGTAGGCGGAAATTCCCCGCACTTCCGCAGCGAGCTGCTCCACACGATCAGACAATTGCTTTATCTCCATTGAGAGAGAAAAAAAAAATTCCCCCTACGGCCTCAGAGATATAGAGGAAAGAATATACACACACCTTTTTTTTTTTTTTTTAAACACAATTCTTTCCTGCTATTGAGTACCCTAGGATCTGCGGTATGGCGAGTGATTCTGTTATGATTGAGTCACCGTAGGAGGCAAAAACAGAAATGCTAGCTAAGTCCAGAAAACCAGAGAAGTTGGCAGCTATCGGATTGCAGACCCCTGAACCTATCAACACAACTAGCAGTAGCCGTGGGGGGTTCCTACGATGCCCTAGACCCCTCGATCACAGCCGGAGAATTAAATAGGCCTAAAGAAAGAAAGGGGAAATCTAAACTGCCCCAGAGCAGACCCCAAAGCAATTGGCAGCCCCCAACATATAATGACGGTGAAGCAAGATGAAAATACTAACACAGACAGAAAGATAGACTGAGCAAAGAGGGGCCCAAGCTAACTAAATAGAAAAGGACAGGAAGGCTGCTGTCTGCAATCCATGAAAAACCCTATGAAAATAAGAGCCAACAGACTGACAGTGAAAAAGGCCCTGAAGACGCTAGGCTTCGAAAAAGCTATGTCAGTACTCAGGAATATACTGAAGACAGAGCTACAGGCAAAAGGAGATTCAGCTCACCCCAGTAGGGAATGGCAGAATACTGAAAAGCAAGGAAAACAAAAAACAAAACAAAAAGCTAACAGGCAAAACAGAAACTTAGCTTTAGAGGAGCAGGAATCAGACTGGTGTCCTAGAAGTCCACAGAGAAATCACCCGCAGGGCAGAAGGGCGTCGGCAGCCTTATATCCAGTCCGTGACTCCACTCAGCCAGTCATCCTCACTAGACTCAGGTGCCTGATAATCAGGCTCATTACCTTCCTTTACCAGAATAGGGAGTTCACCAGACCCCAGTGACGAAGGGGAAAATGAACTCACAACATTACGCCTTCTAAACTCTTGACGTTGCGTCCTAGACGACAGAACCTTATCACATTGCATCAGTTCAGAAGTTTGTTGAAAAGGCAGCACCGCCTCTCGCGTACTTTTACGTTCACGTAAACGTCGATCAATTTGAATGGCTAATGACATGGAGTCGTTAAGACCAGAAGGGACAGGGATCCCACCATAACATCTTTTATGGTTTCTGCCAGACCTTTCTGAAAGAGAGCTGCTAGGGCATCATCATTCTATTTAGTAAGGACCGCCCACTTTCGGAACTTCTGGCAGTATAACTCCGCAGCATCCTGACCCTGGTTCAATGCCAATAAGGTCTTCTCAGCTTGATCAATAGTATTAGGTTCATCATGTAGCAACCTCAGGGCCTGAAACAATGCATCCACATTAGCCAGAATAGGATCTCCAAGTGTCAGAGAAAAAGCCCAATCCTGAGGATCGCCACGCAGCACTGAGCTCCCCGATGAATTAGGCTTCAAGGCAAGAAATAGTTTACAGTTATTCTTGAAATTCAAAAATTTAGACCGATCCCAAGAAAACACATGAGAAGTAGGGATCTTTGGTTCTACAGCAGATGATTGAGCGAGATAGGCAGAAATTCCCCCCACTTCAGCAGCGAGCTGCTCAACATGATCAGATAATTGCTTAGTCTCCATAAAAGAAAAAATCCTCCTACGGCCCCAGAGAAAAAGAGGAAAAAATATATAAAAAAAAAATTCTGACACTTTTTTTTTCTTACAGTACTTTCCTTCTTTTGAGTACCCTACCCTAGAGTCTGCGGTTAGGCTTGTGATTCTGTTATGAATGGGTCACCGAGGAGGATGGCAGGAACAGGCTAAGCCACCAGAAGACCAGAGAGGTTGGTAACTAAGTGGATTGCAGACCCCTGATCCTATCCGCACAACTAGCAGTAGCCGTGGAGCATTCCTACGATGCCCTAGACGCTTCGTCACAGCCGGAGGACTAACTAAGCCTAAAGACAGAAAGTTGAAATCTAAACTGCCCCGGAGCATATCCCCAAAGGAATAGACAGCCCCCAAACATATATTGTTGGTGAGACAGGATGAGACACAAACACAGGCAGAGACAGACTGAGCAAACGGTGGGGTCCAAGCTGTCTAGACAGGACAGGACAGAAAAAGATACTGTCTGCAATCACGCACAAACCCCTGAAAAAGTCCCACACTTCTGATATACAAAAAAACCTGAGATCACACGCTCTCACCCCCCGCTAGATCAGTACTTTGGTATAAACTGGCAGCAAGCAAAAAGATGCTAACATAACAGGGGACTGAACAAGCTGCATATGAAGCAGGGCCCAGCGCTGCCCCCAGCAGGGAGCATGCTAAACCCTGGCAGCAAAGCAAAAAAAAGATACAACCAGTTTAAATGCAAAGGATTAGCAAAAGAATCACTTTTTTCAACAAAAAAGATAAAATTAAAGTTACAGCAATGCCAGGTGCAAGAAACTCTAAAATTAAACGAAAACAAGCCAGGACTCAAAATGACTCCATTCCGAAGTTCTAGATCCCCAGTTGATGAGCTTGCAACATCTGGAAAAAAGTTGTTGAATATTTTGTATTTTTGTTTTGAAACTCAGTGTATGGAAGAGCAAATAAATATACATAACTATTGATCAAAAAATCAGAAAGCTTCTGGTCAATGAGTCCATTATCAAGGGACTCACTCACCAGAAGCCGCAATTCTTTCAAAAAACGAGAAGTCGGGTCACCCGCTAGTCTGATATAGACATCTGTATCAGACAATTGTTTCACTATCTCTGCCTTATATTTGTAGGTATCCATTACTACCACCGCCCCACCTTTATCAGCATTTTTAATCGTAATGGCTGTATTGATAGATAACCGCCACAATGCCTATCTCTCTATACTATTGAGGTTACCCCCACCTGTATATCTATAGCTTTTCTTCAGTTGCATAATATTTCTTTCAACTAGCAGGATATAAGAGTCAACAAAATTATTTTTGGCAGGAGGTAAAAAATTGCTTTTGTTATACAGACCCACTCCATGATGAGTGAAACCGCCCATTCATCAGAATTACTAGAGGCCGCCTGTTTGTCAGAAAAATATGAAGTTAGTCGCAATCTTCTAAAGAAAGAAAATAAATCACATTCGATCTCAAACCAATCGGGGGTGTTGGTCGGGCAAAAAGACAATCCTTTGGATAAAATGTTATAATCAACATTTGATAGTTCATATGTTGAGATATTTACCACTAGGTTGTCCTGTGTCACATGCCCTTCTTCTTCACCTCCATATTGCGTGTTTTCATTGAGAAGTTGCGCACAGTTCCCTGCATCCGATTGTCTCCTTTTTCTCCCATGTCTCCTGCCGCTATGACGAATCCTCCTTTTGTTGATCCGTCAGCTTTCTCCTTCCCTAAAAAAACTGGAGGATGAAGAAGCAACAATGTTAGAGTCATCAGTAGAGTCAGAGTCAGCCGTGGTAAAACCAAATCTCTGCTGTTCTCTATCCTGTGGCTTTCTCCACTTTCATGCTTGCATGGGTCTATCTCTCCTCCTATGAGACGAAGCTCGTGCACCCATGTGCCAAGAAAAGACTGGACCAGCTTTATAGTCATCAGCGTCTCGGAACCACTTAGTTCTTTTGGTCTTCTCAATGTTGACACGATACTTTAGCAGCTTTTCATCCAATTGGGTCCTAAAAGAATCCATCTCCTGTGCTGTCATTTGGGCTGTCAATTGCTGCTCTAAATCCACAATCAACTTTCTGATGGTTTCCATTTCTAAACGGAGAAACTCAATATTCAATAGCATTAAATCGAATGCAAACTTATTTGTTATAGATTCAAACCTGTTGCAGAATTGTACATTGTCCGCAAGCAATGTCGGGCGTAAAGGTGGTCTCAAACCACGCGGTATTCTATGCACTTTATAATATTCACAGAGAGTTGTAGCATGCAATTCAAAGGGTATGAGTTTCCTTTTCTCATTCTCATACCTTCTCCTGAGCATATCTGCAGTTGGTTGGTTAAAAAAGACATATCAGTCTGGGATCCAGATAGAATCCGTATTGCATCATCTTCCATATATAAAAAAATCATGGCAGTATCCAGCTCACCCACCTCTGGATTAGTAGATTCCATATTATAGATCCGGTACACGTCCGCCAGGTTCCTAGTCACCAGCCAGAAAAGAAAGCAGCCGATAGCACATTCAGAATGAATCCAAGGACCCAATTGGACAAAAAATCCAGAGAAATAACATAGAGGAGCAACATCCAATCCAGGTGAAAAAATGTACAAAAGTTTATTCTGCCATTAAAAAGACATACAACGTCTCGCCCACAATTGGTCATTTTCAAGTATAACACACAGCATATATGGTGGCCTTATATAGAGAGGAACATCCAATCGATAGTAAGGAACCGCCCATTGATAATAAATACAAGAAAACAATGATATGCATATAAATAGTGTTCAAAATATCAAATACAAGAACATTATATATCAGAACAAGACACCACAAAAAATAATACAAATATAATAAAAACCTGTTTGTGTAAACAGTAGTATACCACAACCCCTCTAATCTTATTAATATTCCCTGCATGCCATCTGTCTCTCTTAATTGTGCACTTTGGAATTCTCGCTCAGTGTGTAACAAACTCTCCTTCATTCATGACTTCTTCCTTTCTAATTCTCTTAACCTCCTGGCTCTTACTGAAACCTGGATCCAGCAGTCAGATACTACCGCTGCTGCTGCTCTTTCATACGGGGGGCTACACTTCTCTCATACCCCAAGATCAGACAATAGAGCTGGTGGAGGCGTTGGTCTTCTCCTATCACCAAAATGTACCTTTCAGGTTATCCCTCAAGTACCCTCACTTGTCTTCCCTTCTTTTGAGGTCCATGCCGTCAGACTCTACACCCCCTTCTCCATGCGAGTGGCGGTGGTGTATCGTCCTCCCGGCCCCTCCCATCAGTTCCTGGATCATTTTGCCACTTGGCTTCCACATTTTCTCTCCTGTGACATCCCTACCCTCATCATGGGAGATTTCAACATCCCCATTGCTCTTTCCCTCTCCCAATCTGCTACTCACCTTTTATCTCTAACCTCCTCATTTGGCCTTTCGCAGCTTACTAATTCTCCAACACATGAAGACGGAAACTCCCTCGACTTGGTCTTCTCTCGGCTTTGTGCCGTGGATGATTTTGCAAACTCCCCTCTCCCGCTCTCTGACCACAATTTTCTTTCATTCTCTATAAAGAGCTGCCAGGCTGCTCAGGTAACCCCCACTGTCCAGACTTATAGAAACATACAGGCCATTAACACCCAGAAACTTCTGAAGAACTTGCAGTCTTCATTGGCCCCTATCTCCTCCCTCTCATGTCCTGATTCTGCATTGAAGCATTACAATGAAACACTTCAAAGTGCCCTGGATGAATTTGCACCCCCTATAAATAGAACACCACAACGCAGACGGCGACAACCCTGGCACACGGTGCAAACACGTTTCCTGCAGTGGTGCTCCAGGTGCGCCGAACGTCTGTGGAGAAAATCCAATCTACACGAAGATTTCATCCATTTTAAGTTTATGCTTAGAACATACAACACTGCCCTTCACCTCTCCAAACAAACCTATTTCAACACCCTCATCATCTCACTGTCCAATAACCCGAAACGTCTCTGACACTTTTCATTCTCTACTCAATCCAAGAGTACAGGCCCCAACCACGGAGCTCCGAGCTGACGAACTGGCCAATTACTTCAAAGAAAAAATTGACCAGATCCGACAGGAAATTATCTCCAAATCCCCTCATACCATGCACTGTCCTCCCTCCCCCACTGCATCTAACTCACTCTCTGATTTTGAACCAGTCACAGAAGAAGAAGTAAGCAGGCTCCTTGCATCTTCTCGCCCAACTACTTGCACCAGTGACCCATTTCCGTCACATCTCCTCCAGTCCCTTTCCCCTGCTGTCACCCCTCACCTAACTAAAATATTTAACCTCTCTCTCTCTTCTGGTATTTTTCCCTCCTCATTTAAGCATGCCATCATACATCCACTACTTAAAAAACCATCCCTCGACCAAAACTGTGCCGCTAACTATAGACCTGTCTCTAATCTTCCCTTCATCTCTAAACTCCTGGAACGCCTGGTCCACTCCCGTCTTATCCGCTATCTCTCAGAAAACTCTGTTCTCGACCCTCTCCAATCCGGTTTCCGCTCTTTACACTCCACTGAAACTGCCCTCACTAAAGTCTCTAATGATCTGCTAACAGCTAAATCAAATGGTCATTACTCCATGCTAATTCTCTTGGATCTCTCTGCAGCATTCGACACTGTGGATCATCAGCTCCTCCTCACTATGCTCCATTCCATTGGCCTCAAGGACACCGTTCTCTCCTGGTTCTCCTCCTATCTCTCCGACCGCTCCTTTGCTGATGACACAAAGCTAGGAGGGATAGCTAATACTAGAGAAGAGAGAGAGAGGATTCAAAAAGATTTAAATAAACTGGAGAAGTGGGCAGCAACTAACAGAATGGTTTTTAACAGGGAGAAATGCAAAGTACTACATCTGGGCAATAAAAATGAAAAAAGCATATATAGAATGGGAGGAATAGGGCTAAGTGACAGCACATGTGAAAAAGACTTGGGTATACTAATAGATCACAGACTGAATATGAGTCAACAGTGTGATGCAGCAGCAAAAAAGGCAAATGCAATTCTAGGATGTATTAACAGAAGCATACAGTCTAGATCACGTGAAGTCATTATTTCCCTCTACTCCTCTTTGGTCAGACCTCATCTGGAATATTGTGTCCAGTTTTGGGCACCACATTTTAAAAAAGACATCAACAAACTGGAGCAAGTTCAGAAAAGAGTGACCAGAATGGTGACCGGTCTGCAAACCCTGTCTTATGAGGAAAGGTTGCAGGATTTGGGAATGTTTAGTTTGCAAAAGAGAAGACTGAGAGGAGACTTAATAGCTGTCTACAAATATCTAAAGGGCTGTCACATTGTAGAAGGATCAACTTTATTCTCATTTGCACAAGGAAAGACTAGAAGCAATGGGATGAAACTGAATGGGAAGAGACACAGATTAGATATTAGAAAAAACTTTTTGACAGTTAGAGTGATCAATGAGTGGAACAGGCTGCCACGAGAAGTGGTGAGTTCTCCTTCAATGGAAGTCTTCAAACAGAGGCTGGACAGACATCTGACTGGGATGATTTAGCGAATCCTGCTTTGAGCAGGGGGTTGGACCAGATGGCCCAGGAGGTCCCTTCCAACTCTACGATTCTATGATTCTATGATTCTATGATTCTATTTTACTGTTTCTTTTGCCGGTTCCTCCTCCTCTCACCTTCCCCTTACTGTTGGGGTTCCTCAAGGATCGGTTCTAGGCCCCCTCCTCTTCTCCTTGTACACTGCCCCTATTGGTCAAACAATCAGTAGATTTGGTTTCCAGTACCATCTCTATGCTGATGACACCCAATTATATGCTTCTTCTCCTGACATCACGCCAGCCTTTCTAGAAAACACTGGCGATTGTCTAAACGCTGTGTCTAATATCATGTCCTCACTATATCTGAAACTGAACCTGTCAAAGACTGAACTCCTTGTGTTTCCTCCCGCTACTAATGTACCTACACCCGACATTGCCATTTCCGTGTGTGGTTCCACTATTACTCCCCAGCAACATGCCCGCTGTCTTGGGGTCATACTTGATTCCAAGCTTTCCTTTGCCCCCCACATTCGATCACTGGCTCGCTCTTGTCATCTGCACCTCAAAAACATTTCTAGAATTCGACCTTTTCTTACTTTTGACTCTGCAAAAACTCTTACTGTTTCTCTTATTCATTCTCGTCTCGACTATTGTAACTCTCTTCTAATCGGTCTCCCTCTTACCAAACTCTCCCCTCTCCAATCTGTCTTGAATGCTGCAGCCAGGATCATATTCCTCACCAATCGTTACACCGATGCCTCTACCTTGTGCCAGTCATTACACTGGCTACCCATCCACTCCAGAATTCAGTATAAACTTAGCCCTCCATGGCTCAGCACCACCCTACATCTCCTCCCTTGTTTCAGTATACCACCCTACCGGCGCCCTCCGTTCTGCTGATGACCTGAGGTTAGTATCCTCAATAGTCAGAACCTCCCACTCCCGTCTCCAAGACTTTACACGTGCCGCGCCAATTCTTTGGAATGCACTTCCCAGGTCAATACGATTAGTCCCCAATCCCCACAATTTTAAGCGTGTCCTGAAAACGCATTTATTCAGACTGGCCTATCGCCTCAACACATTAACCTAACCTATCCCTGTGTGGCAGAGCCAAAAGTTTTACCATAACCAGGTTCCCAGCATCATGTTCCCACATGCTTTATGCATCCATTAGCCCTCTGTGTCTGTACTGTTACACACTTAACATTATGGCTGGTCCATACAATCAGGGCAACTGTTACCACCCACCTTTCGTGTCTACCTCTTTCCTCATAGACTGTAAGCTTGCGAGCAGGGCCCTCACTCCTCTTGGTATTTGTTATAATCTACTGTATGTGATTATTGTTATGCTGTAATGTCTATTGTCTGTACAAATCCCCTCTGAAATGTAAAGTGCTGCGGAATATGTCGGCGCTATAAAAATAAAATTTATTATTATTATTATTAACCCACATGTAAAGCCACCAATCCCGTATGCGCATCACAGTCGCCATATTGACCCTTTAACCAATCTCCTGTGTTGATACAAAAAATGAGGTCATGCAGACTAGGCAACCTATAGATGAATAATAAAAACAGTCGCCAAAACCAGCAGCCTATCAAGATTATTCACACAGACTTAACTGGCCAGGAAGCGCTATCTAGCGCACCCAAATCACTCTTCCCCATTGACTTTTCAGCGTCAGTACATACTCCCAGGAGAAGTGACATCATAAGACAAAGTCCCGCTATAACTCCCTACTTTGTGGCCAGTGCACATGTGCAGTAGCTCCAAAAAGGTCAAATCATCAGGGTCTCATAGAACACACATCAGCCAGGAAGCAGTCACATGATAGAATCATGTGACCGCAAAACACTCCCAGAACAAGATCACAGTGTCTATGTCAGAGACTCATGTGTGGGAATAAACAGAAACCGTCTCAACGGCAACATATAATCACATTGCAATATATCCCATTCCCTCAGTCAAACAGTATATAGCATTAAATAGCCCCAGTTTGGAGAATTCTAACCAGATTATGGAAAGTTTTATGCAAATACAAAAAATCTATGTAAAGCATGGACAGACAAGAAGGCATGGGGATCAATGAATACAAAACAGTAGATAATATATAATGAAGTATACAAAAACTTCAGGACTATTCAGTCCCCATGTCCTCTGGTCACTCCAGACAACGAATCCTAAAAAAACAAACAAAATAAAATTAAAATTACAAAATATATATGCAAAAGATAAAAAACGAAAGAAGATGCTATCTAGTCTTGACGGCATCTTCTTTCGTTTTTTATCTTTTGCATATATATTTTGTAATTTTAATTTTTTTTTTTATTTTTTTTTAGGATTCGTTGTCTGGAGTAACCAGAGGACAAGGGGACTTCATTTCAGACATACCAGCACCATCTTGTATGAGGCACAGAATATAGTACAACAATTTCTCTTTCCGTTCCTGTGCTATTCTCATATCAACGCCATTTTTAATGCGATCATAACAGATATCCCATATACAAAAGGGTAATCTTACCCCGCTATCTCTTCAGCAAATATGCACTATGCCAAAAAAGACTACGTACTACAAATTTAATGGGGACATATAGCATTCGCCTTAGGACTCAGTTACTATCTCTTTCCTTTGGTAAAAAGGACAGCTCCTTATTCAAGTAACCTCCAATCACCATAGTACATATGGGGAGTGATCAAACCTTTTGCAGATCCAAACACTCCACCCAGGTATCTACATAGGAAAATGGGTCCACTGCACCCTGTATTAGTGCAGATGCATTTAGGCCTGTCTGGCATGTATCTGAATTTTTTGGAAGATTTTTTCCTCTTTTTGAGGTTTTCAGGTTAATATCAGTAGCAGTTTGCGATCTGATGTCAGACGCTGGGGTGGAGCATACCAATAATGGAGTCTTTTTCAAGAGTCCATGTGCTTTCTCCTCCAGGACTCCACTTGGTAGTGACAGGGACAGTCACACTAGTTTGTTAGGCACCTCGCCACTGCAGGGCCTGTGGACTTAACGTACAACACTAATTCTATATATCCTTTCCTACTGCTTTATATCTATCTGACTCCCCTGATGAATCCCCACCATTGGGGAAGAAATGTGTAGGGAGCTTCAGTCTATTTTTCCCCTTATCAGTGGGGGTGTCCACTACAGGATCCACTTGGGGCCTGTCCTTGTTAGGACAGGAGTAATGCTGGGGCATGACAGGGAGTGCAGGGGAATGCTTTACATTAACACTGGTTTTCCCATGTCTCAGCTCCCCATGAGTGGATCGTCTCTCCAGCAGGATACGCCCTGATGCTGGAATGCTATATCTAATACCAATGGTGAGACCAAACCATTTTTTATTGAGCACTGGTTCACATGAGCACTTTTTTGTAATGTTTTTGTGTGTTATGTACTTTTAATGGTTCATTAAAGGTTATGCTTTAATTGACTTTATGTGGGATACTTTCTAGGCTGTGTGCAACAGTAAGTGATATGGTAAAACCAATGATTTTATTCAAATGCACTACTCATCCCGCAAAAAACAAGCCCTCACATGACCTTATTGACCAAAAAATAAAAAAGTTATGGCTCTGGGAAGAAGGGGAACAAAAAACAGAAACGCAAAAGCTAAAAAGGGTCCGGGGGTGAAGGGGTTAAAGGAAAAGTTACAGGTCTTTGAGAGCCAGAATTTTTGTTGGTTGTTAGGTGGTTGTTGGTGGTTGATAGGTGAGCAAATATGTATTTCTTGCAATAATATGCAATATAATTATTTAAAAATCATACAATGTGAATTTTTGTTTTTTATTTTTAGATTCTCTCACAGTTGAAGAGTACCTACGATAAAAATTACAAACCTCTCCATTCTTTATAAGTGGGAAAACTTGCAAAATTAGCAGTGTATCAAATACTTATTGCCCCCACTGTATATACAGATATGCATATTTTTATATAGAGTGGTATTCACCCCCCCGTAGTTTTTTAGTTTTGTTTTACTACCTCACAACTTGGAATTTTAACAGTTTTTTCTTTTTTTTGGGTTTGCATCAGTTCATGTAAACAACATGCCTACTACTGTGAAGATTTGGTTTTAACAAATAGGACAAAATAACTTTAATCTTCAGTATGCATGACTATTCACCCCTCTACATTCAGTCCTTTGAAGAGCAATTACAGCTGCACATTGTTTTGGATAAGTCTCTATGAGCTTTTCACATCTTGCCACTGGGATTTTTGCCCATTCCTCAAGGCAAAACTTCTCTAACTCCTTCAAGGTAGATGGCTTCCTCTTGTGAACAGCAATCTTCAAGTCTGACAACAGATTCTCAATTGGATTAAGGTCTGAGCTTTTACTAGGCGACTCCGAAACAATTTCATGTTTCCCCATAAACCTCTCAAGTTTTGGTTTAGCAGTATGTTTTTGGTAATTGTCTTGTTGGATGGTGATCCTCTATCCCAATCTCAAATCACTGATAGACTAAAATAGGTTTTGCTCAAGAATATCCTTATATGTCGCACCATCCATCTTCCCCTCAAATCGGACCATTTTCCCTGTCTCTACTGCTGTAAAACATCCCCACAGCATGATGCTGCCACCAATATGTTTAAAGGTGGGGATGGTGTTTTGGGATGATGAGCTGTGTTGACCAAGGAGATCTCAAAACAGGGGCAAAGTTAGTGAGAAGCATATGTCAAGGTTGGATTATTAAAAAAAATATCCCAAACTCTGGTGATCCCCTGGAGCACCATCAAATCCATCATCATATGGAAGGAACATGGTACCACAACAAAACTGGCAAGAGAGGGGGGAATACTTTTGCAAGACACTGTATATCTCATGCTGCATTTGATATTTACTTCAAAATTTCAACTATCCATTCCATGCCCATACATTACAAAAGTAATCTTCTCATACAGAACAGATTACAGTCAAGACACTCAACTTGTGATTCGGACGTTTCTAAAAGCTCATACAATATCTTTTTAGTGGTCATTGGTGACAAAGTGTAATAGTGTTCAATATGAGTTGCCAATTTGTTAAAGGTTGTAGTAAATTATAAATAGATTTAATTGCTTTTCTTGACATCAGGGACACATAAACATGCAATATCTTCATTCTGACATAGTCAACGATACAAGGTTTCTCTAGAGAAAATTATTAATTCACTATGTTTAGGGGTGTTGGATTTTTTCATATTAAATTTTATGACTATAATATGGGATGCTTTCCTCCTCTAATGATTGCAACAATTTTTGTTTTTACATCATACCATCTAATTACTCATCGTGAACATAATGAACAGAGTGATTTAAAATTAACATTTTTTATGAGCACAATAATATATGAGAGATTGATGGCGCTATTAAAATGGAAGGTTTTGTTTTGTTTGAAATGTTTCTGCTGGGTATATTATTGTCTTAAGACACATTGATGGATAATCAATTCTAAAATGAATTAACTATTAACACAGTACAGATGTGAACTGTGCCTTTTAGAATCTTTATAAAGACTCAAAAACTGCCATTAAAAATAGGTTTTGGCTGGGATGGAAGATAAACTACTGCCAGCAGAAAAGACCAATGATAACCATTGAAAGGTAAACCTAAGAACAATATCATTTATTCTGTGCCACATTGTGAAGCTGCAATAGCAAAGAGCATCTGGCTTGCGATGAATAGTAAGTCTGAACAATGGCTAGCACTGTGAAAAGAAAATATTGCTGAGAGAAGAATTTCACATTCACGGCCTCATTTAAGATGTGTAGAATAAGTTTGTACACTGATTAGTCTAAATAAACAGATATTGGAAATAACACATGACGGTAATGAGGTGATAAATGTGAGATAAAGGAAATGCAACAAATGCAATAAACAATATTATCTATATAATATAAATTGCCCTGCCTATAGTTCATGATTGTGCCTATAAGAGTTGCTTTTCTGGTTTTCATTCCTGAACTAAAAGCTTTGGGTAAGGTTACCTGATATGAACCAGCGTGCACTAGCTTCATAAGACAACCCTTTAAAAGGTTTACATTTTATCTCCAAGCATTAATTCCATTGTATTATTTGGTCACAACGTTTGCAGCATTTTCTATCACTGGTATATTAAGAATGAGGTCAGAGCCACAAATCCTTATTTTATCATCGCTACTAAGGCTGGAGTTCAATGTTGGTTTTTGTGTTTTCTCATAAACCTTGGAGCAGATCTATATTGGAATACGCTGTGTAAAGTCATTTGGGGATATTGGAATACATATTGCGATACATGTTTTAAGACCACGTTGGGATACAGAGCATTTCCAATTTTTTTAAGATTATTGTGCCTAGAGAATTGAGACCCAAAAGCATTATTGGATTTCCACAATAATTACAGCTTGCGTTTCCTACAGCTTTCCTCTAATTGCCAATAAACTCCTCCAAACAGTAGAAAAGAATGGACAATGTGAGACGGATTGTACACTAATTAAAGGGACTTTAGATCTGGTGAGTCAGGAACAAATAAAGAATAGTGTGTATATATACAGTGGGGAAAAAAAGTATTTAGTCAGTCAGCAATAGTGCAAGTTCCACCACTTAAAAAGATGAGAGGCGTCTGTAATTTACATCATAGGTAGACCTCAACTATGGGAGACAAACTGAGAAAAAAAAATCCAGAAAATCACAATGTCTGTTTTTTTTTCATTTTATTTGCATATTATGGTGGAAAATAAGTATTTGGTCAGAAACAAAATTTCATCTCAATACTTTGTGATATATCCTTTGTTGGCAATGACAGAGGTCAAACGTTTTCTGTAAGTCTTCACAAGGTTGCCACACACTGTTGTTGGTATGTTGGCCCATTCCTCCATGCAGATCTCCTCTAGAGCAGTGATGTTTTTGGCTTTTTGCTTGGCAACACGGACTTTCAACTCCCTCCAAAGGTTTTCTATAGGGTTGAGATCTGGAGACTGGCTAGGCCACTCCAGGACCTTGAAATGCTTCTTACGAAGCCACTCCTTCGTTGCCCTGGCAGTGTGCTTTGGATCATTGTCATGTTGAAAGACCCAGCCACGTTTCATCTTCAATGCCCTTGCTGATGGAAGGAGGTTTGCACTCAAAATCTCACGATACATGGCCCCATTCATTCTTTCATGTACCCGGATCAGTCGTCCTGGCCCCTTTGCAGAGAAACAGCCCCAAAGCATGATCTTTCCACCACCATGCTTTACAGTAGGTATGGTGTTTGATGGATGCAACTCAGTATTCTTTTTCCTCCAAACATGACAAGTTGTGTTTCTACCAAACAGTTCCAGTTTGGTTTCATCAGACCATAGGACATTCTCCCAAAACTCCTCTGGATCATCCAAATGCTCTCTAGCAAACTTCAGAGGGGCCCGGACATGTACAGGCTTAAGCAGTGGGACACGTCTGGCACTGCAGGATCTGAGTCCATGGTGGCGTCGTGTGTTACTTATGGTAGGCCTTGTTACATTGGTCCCAGCTCTCTGCAGTTCATTCACTAGGTCCCCCCGCGTGGTTCTGGAATTTTTACTCACCGTTCTTGTGATCATTCTGACCCCACGGGGTGGGATTTTGCGTGGAGCACCAGATCGAAGGAGATTATCAGTGGTCTTGTATGTCTTCCATTTTCTAATTATTGCTCCCACAGTTGATTTCTTCACTCCAAGCTGGTTGGCTATTGCAGATTCAGTCTTCCCAGCCTGGTGCAGGGCTACAATTTTGTTTCTGGTGTCCTTTGACAGCTCTTTGGTCTTCACCATAGTGGAGTTTGGAGTCAGACTGTTTGAGGGTGTGCACAGGTGTCTTTTTATACTGATAACAAGTTTAAACAGGTGCCATTACTACAGGTAATGAGTGGAGGAAAGAGGAGACTCTTAAAGAAGAAGTTACAGGTCTGTGAGAGCCAGAAATCTTGATTGCTTGTTTCTGACCAAATACTTATTTTCCACCATAATATGCAAATAAAATGAAAAAAAAACAGACAATGTGATTTTCTGGATTTTTTTTTCTCAGTTTGTCTCCCATAGTTGAGGTCTACCTATGATGTAAATTACAGACGCCTCTCATCTTTTTAAGTGGTGGAACTTGCACTATTGCTGACTGACTAAATACTTTTTTTCCCCACTGTATATATATAGTGTGTGTAAATATATATATATATATATATATATATATATATATATATATATAGTATTTGGACTGTGACCAAATTTTTGTGATTTGGGCTCTGCATGCCACTATTTTTAATTTAAAATGAAACAACTGAGATGCAATTGAAGTGTAGTCTTTCGGGTTATTTAAGGGTCTGAACAAAAATATCATGTGAGATATTTATTCATTGCAACCACTTTTCTACAAAGCCTCCTCATTTCATGGGCTCAAAAGTAAATGGACAAATTAACTTTACCATAAGTAAGATGCACATTTTTAACACTTTCTGTTAATGTTGATGATTATGGCTTACAGCCAATTTAAACACAAAAGTCAATATCTCAGTAAATTAGAATTATTAACAGAAAACACCTGTAAAAGGCTTAATAAAAAACTCTTTTAGTCTGTTTCAGTTGGCTCCACAATCATGGGGAAGACTGCTGACTTGACAGATGTCCAGAAGGCAGTCATTGACACACTCCACAAGGAGGGTGTGCCACAAAAGGTCATTGCTAAAGGAGCTGGCTGTTCATAGAATGCTGTATGGAAATGGAAAGTTGAATGGAAAGAAAAAGTGTGGTAGAGAAAGGTGCAAAAGCAAATGGGATAACCACAGCCTTGAAAGGATTGTTAAGAAAAGGCCATTCAAAAATTTGTGGGAGATTCACAATGAGTGGACTGCTGCTGGAGTCATTGCTTCAAGAGCCACCACACACAGATGTGTCCACTACATGGGCTACAAGTGTCGCATTCCTTGTGTCAAGCCATTCATGACCAATAGACAACACCAGAAGCGTCTTACCTAGGCCAAGGAGAAAAAGAACTGGACTGTTGCTCAGTGGTTCAAGGTGTGGTTTTCAGATGAAAGTAAATTTTGTATTTCATTTGTAAACCAAGGTCCCAGAACCTGGAGAAAGAGTGGAGAGGTACACAAGCCAAGCTGCTTGAGGTCTAGTATGAAGTCTCCACAATCAGTAGTGGTTTTGGGAGCAATGTCATCTGCTAGTTTAGGTCCACTGTGTTTTATCAAGACCGAAGTCAGTGCAGCCGTCTGCCAGAAAATTTTAGAGCACTTCATGCTTCCCTCTGCCGACAAGCTTTTGGGAGATGGAAATTTCCTTCTCCAGCAGGACTTGGCACCTGTCCACACTGCTATAAGTACCAATACCTGGTTTAAACACAACAGTATCACTGTGCTTGATAGGCCAGCAAACTTGCCTGATCTTAACCCCATAGAGAATCTATGGGGTATTATAAAGAGGAAGATGAGCGACACCAGACCCAACAATGCAGATGAGCTGATGGCTGCTAACAAAGCAACCTCGGCTTCCATAACACCTCAGCAGGGCAACAGGCTGATAACCTCCATTTCACACAGCACTGATGCAGAAATTGATGCCAAAGGAGCCCCAACCAAGTATTAAGTGTATTTACTGAACATACAATTCAGTAGGCTGACATTTTGGATTTTATAACAATTTTTTCAAGCTGGTGTTATAAAGTATTCTAATTTCCTGAATTAATGACTTTTGGGTTTTTATTGGCTGTAAGCCATAATCATCAACATTAATATAAATAAACACTTGAAATAGATCACTCTGTAATGACTCTATATAATATATGAGTTTCACTTTTCGTAATGAAATAAATTATTTTTTTGATGATATTCAAATTTTGTGAGAAGCACCTATATCTAAGTGTTAATGGATAAGTAAATTGATTGAAATCTGACTAATCTATCAGAAAACTGATCTTGCATGCTTAAAATTCTATCTGACCATTACAATGATTGTGGCACGTAAACAGCATTGTAAAGATATATGAAAGTCTGCTCTACGATAGGGAACATACTTGTTCAAGGAATGGAAATGACATACGTATTTTAGTGATCAACATTGTTGTTGATGACAAGTGATCTCCAATAATTGTGGTCATCTTTAGGTTCTCTGTTTATTCTCCGTGAGGACCTATTACATTGGTTATTGATTGCACAAAGAAATCTTCATATGGACATTCATTTGTGGTTATTACCCAGTGTAAACAGGCCCAGGGATCAAAAGACAATTCAGAAAACACTTGTTTGTCTCTGATTGCTTGTTTGTATGGCCATAAAAAAATCTAACTGGTAAGATGTAGACAAAAGTGAATATATTCAAGTACAGTAGTGGGAGTAGTATATTCAAGTAGTGGGAGTACAAATTTATGACGACCTTTGACACTCTCAGTGCTGGAATGAATGTGTCGCATGGATTTATGTCTTTTTACATCAATTAAGGAATTTCCTTTTAAAACCGTGTGGGGGCATCACAACACAGAACTAGACCCCAATCAGAGGACCATAAAACATCCGGACTCCTTATCTATGAACTGGTCCAATGTTTATATTTATGTTTCTCCCTCTCCCATATTGATAGTTCTGCTTCACGTCACTTGTCTTATCTATTGCATTTTTTCTAGGCTGTATTGTGCAGAAATATGTGACTTCAGATTTTGTATTAGTCTAGCCTGATGAAGAGACCTGAGTAGTCTCGAAAGCTTGCAATGTGTTACCATCTTTTCAGTTAGCCATTAAAAGGTATCAACTACTGAGGACTCTCAATCCTGAATATTTTTCTATATTCAAGTAGAATTGAATTCTACTTAAAAATTACAAAATTCTGTATTTGCCAAAATGCATATTTTTTTATTTGCTTCTTCTCCTCTGGCCACCATTTTTCTGAACCATAAGCAGCCATCAAAAGGAGAAAAAATAGGACTCACCTCTCCAGCCCTGCTTCTCCTCACCATTTCACATACGTCACATCTCATTTTCACTGACTTGAGGGCTGAATCCCTGACTTGAGGGCTGAATCTTGACGTTAGGCCGAGAGACTCACAGCTGTGAGTCTTTAGAGCATGTGACAGTGCATGCCATGATGTCATGACATTGTGATCTTATGTAAGCTTGCACAGAACCTTCCTGTTCTTAATCAGAGCAAGACGTCCTAGTGAGAAGGGAGTCAGGGAATACATTGTATCAGATGTGGCAAATACCAGAAGGGTGTCAGTGAGATGCAGAGGGCCAGAAGATTCGTAGTTTTGTTCATTCGTAGATTCGTTCATTCGTTGGTTCGTTCGTAGGTTCGATGGTTCATAGGTTTGTTCGTTCATAGGTTCATTCGTTCGGTTGCAGGTTCATTCGTTCGTAGGAGAGGTGAGCAGTAAGCTAGGTATGAGTTTTTTTATCTTATGTTTATTATGGTCAGGGGTCAGGAGAGATCTCAGAGCATAATAAAGGACAATCCATTAGCAGAGAATAACTTCCCTGCAAATCAAATTTCCCAGGGTAATCCATGCAAAGAGGTAAATATTCCCTGATCTCCTCACCTCTAGTACATCAGCTGCCAGCAATAATAAAAGTAGGGGAGATTTAATGATCATATGGACAATTGTATGAACAAACCACCTCACAGGCATTTGACTTTTAAAAAAGGAAGAAACCAAACCATGATCAACTTCAAATTTCATCACCAATTATGTGTAGATTTCTGTCCTTTTAAAAGACAGAATTAGATAAGTCCTTGCATGTCCTTATAAACATGTTTGGCATGAAGCTTGTTTACACTAGGCTAGCGACAAAGTTTTCAACTGTCATATTTCAGCAGCTACAAAAATGAGTACGGGTATAATCACACAAAGTCCAAAATAAATTGAGATATCATCTAGAATAAACTCATCTATATATATGATGTATACCTCAATTTTATCAGTAAGGAATATAATACAAACTGAAAAAGTTATTGCTTTGATTTATCCTATATTTGATCTGAAGACAAATGTTAAGAGCATTATATATGTCTGCTTAGAGAACCAGTGTCCTATGTCTGCCTTTGAGGATCACTACAGTGGGGTGTAAACCTTATATATGTTATATAAAAAATTGATAAGCATTAAATAAAACTATTTTCTCACATTCATGTACAGTGGGTACAGAAAGTATTCAGACCCCTTTATATTTTTCACTCTTTGCTTCATTGCAGCTATTTGGTAAATTCAAAAAAGTTCATTTTTTTTCATTAATGTACACTCTGCACCCCATCATGACTGAAAAAAACAGAAATGTAGAAATGTTTGCAAATTTATTATAAAAGAAAAGCTGAAATATCACATGGTCATAAGTATTCAGGCCCTTTGTTCAGTATTCAGTAGAAGCATCCTTTTGAGGTAGTACAGCCATGAGTCTTCTTGGTGATGATGCAACAAGTTTTTCACACCTGGATTTGGGGATCCTCTGCTATTCCCTGCCATGCCAGGAAAATCTACTGTTTGGGCACATGGCAGGGCTTGGAAGGGAAGGAGCGTCATTTGACTTTTTGGATGCAAGATTCAAGGGAATAATTAGCAGACGCCATGTCGCATTTGAAGAGCCCCTGATGTGCCTAAACAGTGGAAACCCCCTGCAAGTGACACCATTTTGTTAACTAGACCCCTTATGGAACATATCTAGATTTGTATTGATCACCTTGAACCCACAGGTGCTTCAGAGAAGTTTATAGCGTAGAGCTGTGGAACTAAAAAAAAATCACATTTTTCCCATAAAAATCTTTTTTAGCTACAAATTTTGTATTTTCACAAGGCAAAAGGGAAAAATGAACCCCAAAGTTTGTTGTGCACTTTCTCCTGAGTTCACCGATACCTCATATGTGGTCAAAAACTACTTTTGAGGCACAGTGCAAAGCTCAGAAGGGAAGTAGTGCTATATTACAGTGCAGATTTTGTTGCACTTGTTTGAGGGTGCCATTTTACATTGGCAGAGCCCTTGAGGTGCCAGAACAGCAAAATTGACCCCATTTTACCAATTAAACCTCTCAATGAATTAATCTAGGGGTGCAGTGATTATATTGACACCACAGGTGTGTCACAAACTTTTATACCATTGGGCAGTGAAGAAAAAATAATTTACATTTTTATCACCAAGATTGTGTGTTAGCCCCAAGTTTTACATTTTCACACTCGGAAATGGGTAAAAATGGCACCAGAATTTGTCCCAAAATTTCTGCTGAATGTAGAAATACCCCCATATGTGATTGTAGAGTACTACTTTGCGATATGGAGTGACTCGGGAGGGACAGAGCGCTATTTGACTCCAGGAGCGCAGATTTTCCTAGACTAGTTTTGTGGATTCCATATACAGAGCCCCTAAGTGCTAGAAAAGCAGAATCCCCCCTCAAGTGACCCCATTTTGCAAAATTGTAACCCTTTGGGAATGTGTCTACAGATGTAGTGACAATTTTGACTCCATGGGTGTTTTCCAGAAACAGGCAGCAGTGGATGTTGCTGAGTGAAAATTGCAAACTGCCATTGTAGTGACCAGTACATTATGCTGAGCGCATGCTTCTGGAGATGCCTGTGAATTAGGCCGGCTCTCATCACTAGAGAAATGCTAAACATGTGGGCGATAAATGTTGTTTAGGCACCCTGGGTCTGAGAAGGGAGGGGGTCATTTGGATTTGGGAGCAGAGAATTTGCTGAATTTCTTTTGGTGGGTGAGAAGCCATTTCGCTTTTCCAGAGACTTTGTGCTAACGGTAAGGTGGAAGTCCCCTTTATTTCCATTAACAGATGAAAGATCTGAGTGGGGCTTGCTTTTTTTGTGGATTGAGTGGAAGCTTTTATTGGGAACATTTTACATAACGTTTGGGGTCACAGTTATCCAGAGCTCTACGCTGACCACTTACTTTGGGGTTTCCATCTAAATCTCTGAGTGACGTGATTCAGATGAAACTCCCGAGAGATCCATTCACTATAGTGAGGCAGCAGTGTCTGGCCTCTGTTTAGCAGAGTCCTTGTTTTCAGAAGTGCACAAAACTGTGCCGGACGGCACTTTTATGCAATCCTAAAAAGATGGACATCGCCGGATCACAGGTCAGACAGCATCCACAGTGCCTCCAACTGCCTCATTATAGGGAATTTTCCAATGGGGTTCTGTCTGAATAACGTCTTTCAGAGATTTACATGGAAACCCCGGTGTAAGCACTGAGCGTATAGGTCCGCTCTTCCCTAATTAAGTATGTAACCTCAACTTGATACAATGAAAGTGTTATAGTATTATAGAAATTATAAGTGAAAGATATGCATTACATCTAAGGAAAATAATCATTTTCACATTTCATATGTACAAACAATATCAGACATGAATTCATCAATTTGGACAAGAGGAGTGAGGGCTCTCTCACAATAAATTATAATTTATAAGAAAGATCGGAGGACAAAAAAATAAAAAATGCTTGTACAGCCACCATTAAGGTATGTTTCCACAGTCCAGATTACATCAGGATTACCTGCAGATTGAACACTGAATACAGCTGCAGCATTTAATCCGCAAGGTCCAGATGTTACAGCATAGTGGAGGGGATTTTAAGAAATCCCATCTCCACTATGCGTACTAAAACGCAGGTGACACAATCCGGACATGTGCCGCGTCTTTATAGAACGCAGCATGTCTATTTATCTTGCGGAGACGCCCCATCTCCGCAAGATAAATAATACAGGCTATGGATATGATGCGGTGATTCTGCATGTGTTCAATGAACACTTGCGGAATCACTGCGAGTAGAAAGGGGGGTGGCGCATTGGGCGGAGCGGGCTTTCCGCTGCATCCAAAGCGCCGGTAATCCGGACCGTGGAAACACACCCTTATAATAAATAATTCATTTAATGCAGCATGAAATGGTCACGAGCCAGTATCTATTAGGATATGCCCTTTAAATGATTGCAAATTACTGTACAATGAGTCTTAAGTCAGTTCAAAACAAATTGGCGTACAAATGATAACTAATTACAAGGATCCCAGTTGCACAATGGAAGTCCATTCATTCCAACAATGAGAACTGAAAACAAAATGTTTATGTGAGATGAAATGATCCCCCTCATTTACTTCTGAGCAAAGTGAGTGAATGTGTCATGATCTAGCATGGATCTGACAGTTTAAATGGATAAGTGAACTTTTTTTCCTTTGGCTAGGTGCCAAAGTGATGTGATTGCCCCTGGTGGCCATTAGAATTATTACACGTGGTGTCGTTCATTCTAAGTTGCCCCGGTGGTGGTGAGTGGTAGTGCACTTTAGTTTCTTTGGTTTAGTGCACGTAATTATAATCCAGGTGTGAGGCTCTTTAAAAGAGTTCAGGTGTGTTTGATGACTGTTGGTGATATTGTGTTCGTCATTTGGGAAGCAAGACTGGGTGAAGAAGGAGCTGAACATGAGTCCTGCGCAGCCCAGCCAGAGGGGACAAGTGGCAGCTATGTGGTCTGCAAGAAGGGCTGGCATGGCGTGGTGGAGTCACAATTTATGGTGTCGGCAGGAAGTGCTTACATGGCTTGGTGGAATGACGACTATGGAGAGAGTTGCACTCAGCATGCGGGACTTGGTTGCTGAGAGCTGGACTCAAGCATGCTTGACTTTTTGGGCAGGAGCTAAACTCATCTTTGGGACTTCTGCAATTGGTGGTGGACTCTGCTCCAAGGCTGCACTATGGTGAAGGATCCAGTTAAGGTGATGGATCCGGGTGGAGAAGATGCACACAGGTGGTGGGCTCTGTTGCTAGGAGCGTACGCAACAGAGCAAAGCTAAGTGGTGTTTCCCCTGTATTGTCATTTTCCCTCGTGTGTGTTTAGTGCAGTGGTGGGATTAGTTTCTGCACCGACCAATTCCCTAGTGAGGGTTTAGGTTCAGGGCGAGCTAGGGTTTTTAGGTTCCTATGCGTCGCCCGGTGCGGAACCGGCATAGGGAACGTTAGGAGTGCAGGGACACTGGCTCAGGGGAGTTCAGGAGGTCTCCACTTCCCTATTCCCTATTGCAGGGCCCACCATTGTTAATGTTACCCAGGTTGCCCTTTATGATTTAAATTCACCTTACTGGAGGCAGGGTTTCCAGACTACTTTATATATACGTGTAATATCTAAATTCGCCAGTTGGAGGTGGCGTATCCAGTTGCACATGTTATTATTTAAATTCGCCCCACTGGAGGCGGTGTATCCAGGATCACGTGTGTCATATGGGTTCGCCTTGCAGTACTCGCTGCGTCCAGACACACGTGACCGTGACAGAATGTCATTAATTGAAACTGTTGGCTATAGAACATTTACTAATCCAACCTGTATGAAAATGTATAGTACAATTGACAGAATAATAACGATGTCAATTATATCTGTATTGGGGTCTTATATTTGAGTAACATGTTTACAGAGAAAATCAACATAATTTGTGGAGCCTTTATGTAATAATCCGCCATAGTTTATTGAGATCTATATTCCATGACCAACAGCAACAAACAAACAAACAAACATTTGTGTTGTGCTTTTCTCACAATTGACTTAAGGCACAGGATAAAAGATGTGCAGAATGAAGATAAAAACGAGGAATGTCAGAGGGGTACTGTTAGGAACGGCGGAAGGCACTAAATACAAATAAATAATAAAGTGCGTTCGCCGCTCGGGGTCCACCGTGCAGTAGGTGTGAACACTGCTGCTAAGTAGTGACAGACGAGCAATATGGTGGAAATGCGCACGCGGGTTGAACGTCACCCAAGTGCGGTTAGCAATCTCTGTTTGCTCACAGAGATGTCAGCAGAGATAAACACAAAAGGCTGAGCCTGTTAGTGTCACAGGTCTCAGGTAAATGCACACACGGTATCTGGTCACAGGAGCAGGACCCAAGACAGAGGAGCTGCGTCCGTCTAGACCTACCGTGCATGCGGTGTCGCTACTGCGGAAGCCAAAGAGGGCTGCAACTGCAGCTCTGCATAGAACACTGCCACTAGTAGACAAAGCAAGGAAGCAGGCGCAATGTCAGATGCTAGCACTGTGGATGATGCTGTAGTGGCTTGAGGCTTGCCACGCGCTGGCTCTAATCTAAGTCCCTGTACACATTCAAAATATCAGAGGAAGGGGATCTTAATGAGTCATTCGCAGGTTCATACATCCATCATCATTCGCACAGTAGCAACTACACTTTAGAGACTATACTAGCGCATGGCCGAACGGGCATGCACGCTTTTTATAGCCGGGACCTTCCGGAAGCTTCCAGATCTCCGAGATGGACCAATGAGATCTGGAGCAGGACCTGGGCACATGACTCCCGATCTCCAATGGGAGATCGTCTCATGAGCATGCTCAGTAGGAGAACAGAGGGACAATCTCTGGAGCGATCTGCTGCAAAGCAATCTCCTCTGCGGGAGATAGCAGGAGACCGCAGAATGTGAGGTTCTGGATTCCAGCAGAGCAGATGAAGAAACCTGACGCCTAACAGGTACTAAAGTAAAAAGGAAAGGTTGTGACTAGAGTTGGGGGAATCAAAAGAACTTCAAAATCATGGAATTCTACAAATTTTCCCAAGAAATTTGATTTACGGTGAATAAGTTTGCCATGAATCGTAATACTGAAAACTCTAATTGCTCTATCTATACAACACTCTGACATCTCTTGGGTGTTTATTGAACATGTAAAGAAGCAGTCTTCCCATCAAATTTTTTTATCCCCTTAATATATTGCAATCATGTTATACAGCTCTGTGTACTTTCAATTGCTCATTTTGCCTTTCTACCCAGTTAATTTTCCTCTTGTCCATTATGTCAATTACATCCTGAGATTAAAATCAGACTAGCTGAACCATTCTAAGCTTTATGTAAAAACAGGGAGTCTCTTTTCCCTGCATGAAGTGCCTAAGAAAGGGAGAACCCCAATACTGCAGGTGAAGCTAGGGTTGTGAGGATGATAGATGGCAGTGTACAGGGAATGCAAAGGGTGTGATGTCTCTCAAATAGAATGAAATGTTATGAAGAAGAAAACATCAAAAGTACTGAAACAATAATATTTGCAAAATTAAGATGGTTAAGATTAATCAAAAAGGGTAAGATCTCAATATATGGGGAAAGGTTCGCAATGTACAAAAAACAAAATGGGGAATACATAATGAAATAGAGCAATAAAATAAATCATGGTATTAGCAGCTCAGCAGTATACCTGTGCCCAGCATGTGGAGGAGATTGAGGGTGCTAGGTGCTGAGATGTACTGTGAGTATTTATTCTGTGTCTTTATTGTATACTTCATAGAAAAGGGAAAGTCCAGCTCAAGGAGTAAAATCCAGAATTTTCTTTATTTATTTCATTAAAATACAAGCATGGCTGCTATAGTCATCATTGCGGTTTTTACCCTGACATGGGATAGCCGCACAGAAAGTGCCCAGGAGGTTCTGTGCGTTTCGAGCGGTATAGGCTCATAGACTCAGAAGTCTAATACCATGATTTATTTTCAGACTCAGAGCATGCTTACTTCTGATCCAATTTTGAGAATCAGTATAGGAAATACTCAATGAGTCTGTGTTCCATCCGAGCAATAAATCAGGCAGCACACGGACACTTCACAGGGAAACAGGATGTAACCTTATTATGTAGTGCACCGCTTCTTAGTATATAGTGTACGCTCTTGTTATACAGTATATGCCGCCATCCTAACTTACATAGTTTCCTCTTTGATTATGTATAAAACCATCCTTATTATACAGCATCCTCTATTGTTATGTACAGCGCTGTCCCATTATTGCATACTATTATGTCTTTCTCTATAAACCAGCATCGTTCACATAGCATATTCTTGTTATTTTTGCTAATAACAGTGCTCTGTCCTTTATTACTGTACATAGAGACCTCTCTTGTTAGATATGAAATGACTGCTGATGGAGCAGCATCTGATCAGGAGACCAGTCCACCAGCTCCTCCATCAGAAAATAACTTTGTCAAAAGGAAGGGGGCCCAGACACACTTCTTGTACAAGGGCCCCAAGCTGTCAGTGTCTGCTCCTGGTATCACATGAACCTGCGACCTCTAGTATGATCTTAAAAATAGTTAGGAGATGATGGGCATTTTTGTTACCAGCCATCATCATACTGCAGCCATACAGGAACCACAGTTCTGTTTAGATGCAGACAGGACTATTAAAAATTTAAAGAGTAACTTTAATTTTGTAAAAATGTTTCATATGTTTTAGGCTCTTTTATTCTGAGGAGATGGGTGGAGTTCAGCTCTAGGGGTCCCCACCAATTACTCAAAAGACCTTTTAGGAGACAGGAGTCTATGTACTCCACTTTGTGTGTGCTGTGCTCCTGTTGACTCAACTGTGCACTTTTAAGACATCTTTTGAGCAACTTGTGGGGGTCTCAGGACCCAGATCCACATCAATTTGTTCAGAATTAAAGTGCTTAAAACATAAAAAAAAACTCGGAAATGTTTAGTTATGTTTTAAGGTTTCAAGAAACTGGACAACTGAATGCATGTTTTTTGGGCACACAAACGGAGAACTGACAAAGCAATGGAAGTAGAGGAGGAAGACTATGGAAAGCAGGATGTGAGGACAATGATTGTGCTGATGACCTATTAAAACAGATAAGCAACATGTGTAACTGAATAATTTTTTTTCAAAAAATTGTTTATGGGAGGGATAGACAATTTTAGTTTTGAATTAACCACCTTAACAAAAAATGATTAACCCTTAAAAACTAGGTCTCTATATAAATACATGAATGAATAGTAATTTGTTGCAACAGCCAGCAATATTTCTGTTAAATGCAGCTAGTGCAATATTGTTGCTAAATGCAACTAGTAAAGCAGCTGCAAAATATTATCTTTTTTTGTATGTTTTTAATTTTAACTGACTGAGGTGTGCGAGTGGTTGTTTCATGAGTAGTTTGCACATTTTGCCTCGACCTTTATCAATGGGGCTGCTGCATCCTGTACATGCATCAGTTTTCTGACCTGTGTTAGTAAATATGGCTGCCTTTTTTTCCTCTATATTTTTTAATATTATAGTTCATTATAATGTTAATTCTACTAAGTCTCTACTATCCTTGAAAATAGGTGGCTAACATTCTGAGGTCTATTGGGAGTTTAATAAATCTCTTGCCCTTAAAATAAGGGGCTAATAGGGATGAAAGGACCTGTGGATGTTCTGGTTCGTTGGGTTCGCCGAACTGTCCTTGAAAGTTCGGTAAGATATCCTGATCGCAAAAGAAGTCAATGGGGTCTCGAACTTTGGTGCCTTAAAATGGTTGTAAAATGGTCATAGCAAGGGCTAAGGGACTGCAAAAGGAAGCAAAATGGGGGTTAGACAAGGACAATTGCCCTGCAAACAAATGTGGATAGGGAAATTACTTAAAATAACATAGAATAAAAAAAAACCTCTTGAACAAGGAGGCAGAGGACCAAATATAGGAGGGGGTGGAGTAGGTGGTGGTGGACATGGCAGTGTTGGTGGAAGAGGCGGACGACGAGGTAGCTAACACTGGTTTTGTCTTTTTTTCATTTTTTGTTTTTAGTTTTGTTTTTTGTTTGTTATTTTTAATTTAGGTAGGCCCCAAAATTAAACTAATGACAAACAGAGAATAACAATGGCTGAGTGCAGCTGGTATAATTGTCTATTCATTTAAAAGTATGAACAAGTAGTGTGGGATCCATACCTGGTTCATTTTAATGAGTGTTATCTTCCTCGCATCGGCTGTGGACAGTTGGATGTGCCTGTCTGTGATCACACCCCATGACGTCTGAAACACACGTTCCAACAGTACACTTGTCGCAGAGCAGGCCAGCACCTCCAAGGCATAAAAGGTAGGCACAGGCCATATGTTCTATTTGGAGATCAAGAAGTCAAATAGGGAAGATCCTTCTGTTAGTACGTGGAGATGTGTGGACATGTACTCTTCCAATATGTTGTTGTAACGCTGCCTCTTACTGATACAACCCCTATCAGATGGTGGTGCCGAATGTTGTGGCATGCTGAGAAAGTTTTACCACATTTTTAATACGCTAACCCTACCTTTCAAGGTGGTGGCAGTGCCCCAGCTGCATTATCGACTCCCTTCTCCTCTGCCTTATTCTTCCACTGAGACCCCACTGTCAGGTGTGAATGCTGTCACTAGCGCATCTACCAGCATGCTTGTATTCTTGCATTTTCTGATCCTGTGCCAGTAATGGAAGTAAGGATGATACATTGTCCTTGTAGCAGGGATACAGCAGGGTTGAAACCCAGTAATCAGTAGTAACAATCTGGGCAACTTGGCGGTCGTTGCAGAGGCAAAGCAACATGTATTGGCTCATGTGTGCCAGGTTTTCCAGAGGCATCAACAAGCTATCCTCTGTGGGAGATGTGTGGTCTGGGACCTCTGTATCACCCCAGCCATGTTCCAGTGATGCCTGTGAGTTGCTTTGAATGCCACCCTGCTGTGAACAGTTACTCCTCCTCCTCATCCTCCAAAACTGTCCCCTGGCTGAACAGTTGTATACCTGGCCGTCTTTGGCACAGGAACTCATACTCCAAGCCATGTGTGGATGACCGGCCTGATAACATTGTGAATGGTCCCTGTTCCTCCTGTGCCACCACCTCATCCATTATGAGTGTTTTTTTCCCAGCAGGCATAGAAGTGGTATAGTAACGCTCATGATGGTGTCATCAACCCTGGTTATGTTGGTGGAGTATTCCTCCTGCATGGAGTATTCCTCCTGCATGGAGGCCCACTCATTGGTGGTAAAGCGGTGTTGTTCCACAAACTGACTCACCAGTACCTGCTGCGGCTGAAACTCCACTATTACCTGCTGCAGCGAGCATAGTCTCTCCAGTATATGCATGGTGGAGTTCCACCTTTTTGGTACGTCTCATATGAGGCAGTAAGTGGGCAGGTAGAAGTAACACTGCAAAGCAGACAGGTGAGCAGCAGCAGGGTGAGATCGCCAAAAGAGCACACATACTGTCCGCATTTTCAGCAGCAGCTTTGAAATACATTGACGAGCAAAAGGGTAACAATATTTTGCATTTTCGACTTTCATGCTCCATATCTCACCATCCACTTCTGCTTCAAACATGAGACTATTTTCATTTTATAAACAATCATCTTGCCTATCTCACAAATAAATTTGACTTCCAACTAATTAGAATATAGTTAATTATGCAGATTTCTGTTATGTCACTGCATTGTTATTGTTTTGCTCCTAAAACCCAACTTTTTTTATTATTTTGTTAGTATTTTGAGTATTTTGTAAATCCAACCTTGACTTTAAACACTGCCTGAATCCTTCTGGGCATGCTCTGTTTCAGATTCAAGCATGCCTAAACCAAAATTTGATCCCAGGTCTCTCCTACACGTTCCCAAGGTTGGTGCATACTAGTCGACTCATCTGGGTATGTATAAAGCTTTTTGTTCAACTCTACCCACAAGTGTTCAATTATTTTGAGGTCTAGGGACTGTGGGAGTAAATCCAGCAATTCTACTTCATTGTCATTGAACCATTTCTTTGACAATCTCAATGTATGTTTCTGGTCGTTGTCCTGCTGCAAAACTATTATGTCTTTTTCATACTCATAGTACTCGAATGTACAAAGTAAATCATCTTGTAGGATATAGTTCAGCAATGAGACCACCATCAATCCTGGGCATGTATCCATGAAACAACCCAATATCATCAGGCTTCTTCTACCAAAATTGACAATACCATCAATTTCTAGATCCGTTAGCCCCTTTTTCCCTTGTTTCTTCGAGAACCATTTGCACCCATCAGAGCCTATCTAGTCTGTTGACTTTCATCTCATCACTCCAAATCACCTGTTTCCAGTCTTCTACTGTCCATATTTCGTACTTTTTTGCAAACTTGAGCCTACTCCTATGATGATATTAAAATCGAGGCTTCTTCACTTTTTTTCAGACCACCATTAAAGACTTATGTAATGATGAGTCGATTTATTGACCCTGATATTTTGCCTGTAAGTCCACCTCTTGGCTTTTGAATGAATGGACAGACTTTATTTCATATTCTTCCAATTGTCATGGCACTCACATGATGTAGTTTGGCAATTTTCTTGTCTGAGAGAATGCTATCGATGAGCTGGATGATGCTGCTTCTCTTCTCTTCGGAAATCTGCTTCATGGCTGCTCTTTGATTCAAACTAGTTACCTTTCATTTGGGAATCAACCTAATAATACACTGTGCTATTAGGAAATGTGAGAACAGGTTGTAATTTGTAGTGTACAGGAAGAAAAAGATTTTTCCACCACAGGAGCAAAACAGTAACAATGCAGTGACATGACAAGAATCTTTATAACTACTCACATGCAAAATAATTGCAAATCAAATTTATGTATGAGATAGCAAAGATGATAAAATGATGGTAGTCTCATGGTCAAAGCAGTAATGGATGGTGACATATGGAGCCTGAAAGTCAAAAGTTCAAAATATTGTTGCCCTTTTTCTTGTCACTTTATGTCATTTTTAACGAAGATCTGCACTACCAAATTCACCTGGCAAGAGGTGTGTGTCAAACTGGCCAGGCCTAGAACTGCTACAAGATTTTGCTCGTTATCCCACACCACCAGACTGGCTGCTCTTTGACCCCCATTCACACAGTTTAGGATTTGTCCCTCAAACAGATGAGTTTCAGAACAGCCTGATGTCATTTCCCCCTGGCTGTGCTGAAGCTGGTGATGCAGATGTTACTGTGACCAGATGAGGATGCAGTGGAGGAAGCGGAGTTGGAGGCAACTTGGACAGAGAAACATCCAGCAATCCTCAGTGGTGGTAGCCTACTGGTAGGACATGAAGTAGAATGCCTTTCGCTTCTGTCCCAGTTGTCACTACATTTACCCAGTGGGCACTTAGGGTGATGTAACATCCCTGGCCATGCTTACTGGCCCTCGGATTGGTGGTTATCTGGACCTTGCCACTGATGACATTGTGCTGTGCACACCTGATTTGGTCTGCAACTTGTGTGTGTATGGCAGAGATAGCCCATCTGGAAAAGTAGTGGCAACTGGGAGCAACATACTGTGGGACATCCACCATCATTGATTTTTTAAAACTATCAGTCTCCACTAGAGCTGGTTGAACATGTGGATGTTCAAGTTCAGCTGGTTCGGCTAAACATTTAACAAAAAGTTTGGTTCAGATTCCAGAACGATAGCCAAACTCAAACCTTGACCCCATTCAGATGAGTTGGGGGGGGCCCGAGCATTTCTTGTTTCCCATACTGACATCAGCGTGACAGTGTGGGAAACACTGCCTCTGATTAGCAGTAAGATAGCTACCACCAGTCAGAGCTCTACGGTTCCCACGCTGTCAGATGACAGCATGTTGGTCAGCAGCTCTTACTTGCACTAAAAAGGCTACTGCCAGTCGCATTTATAAGCTGATGAGAGTACTTCTTTTTGATAGCGAGAGCAGGTGAGGCTGATGGGAGTATTCATCAGCCAGCAACTGTGCACTAAATAAATAAATAAATAAATAATAAAAGAAAAGGCAAGAGTTCCCCTCTATTTTTCATAGTCAGTGCAAGTAAAGCTGACAGCAGTGAGCTGCAACCCCCAGCTGTCAACTTTATGTTGGCTGGTGATCAAAAATAGAGTGATGAGGGATCCATCATTTTTGACAACCAGTCAAGCTAAAGCAGACAGCTGGGGGCTGGTATTTTCAGACTGGGAAGGGGCCATGGATATTGCCCCAACAGCCTAAAAATAGCAACCTACAGTATCCCCCAAAAAGGCGCATCTATTGAATGCACAAATTCTGGGTCTTTGCCCGGCTCTTCCCACTTGTCCTGGTGCGGGGGCAAGGGGGGAATAGTTGTATGATCTGACAGCATGGGAACCGCATTGCTCTGACTGGTCGTAATGAACTTAGTACACTGAAAATTAACAAATACACTGCATTAAATAAATAGCAATAGTGCATGAAAATATATGGTACTTATTTAACATAATTTTGATTAAAAAAAATGTAAAAACCATCCCACCACATCATGGTGACTCTATTTGGAAATGTCCTATCCTCTCATATTTCAACATTACCATATGTCTAATGATGTGAAGTTTGAATAAGGGCAGAGAAGAACAGAGGTCCCTACTAATTGACACCAAGCAGTGGTGAACTATATAAACATTATAACTAGTGTTGAGCGAGTGTGCTCGGATAAGGTGTTATCCAAGTATCTTTTAGTGCTCTGCTAATATGCCGAGTCCCTGCGACTGCATATTTTGCAGCAGTAGACAGATGCAACATATGCAGGGATTGCCTAACAAACAGAAGTTCCTGAAGACGTTCGTTACAAAACATGCGTGGGGGCAGCAGGACACTTGTATTATCCTACACAGCCAGTAAGTTCATCTCTATGCCCTTATATGTGTGCAATATCTTCCTCTTCTTTAGCGGCCTGTATGCAATTCATGCATCAGTAATTCAGCACTTTAGCTTATGATATTTGCACAGGTTGATTTATCTATAGGCACATTGCACTTTTTCCTCTATTCTATAGTATATTTGGATATTACTGTATATACTCGTGTATAAGCCGAGATTTTCAGCCCATTTTTTTGGGGCTGAAAGTCGCCCTCTCGGCTTATACGTCAGTCCTACCGGGGGGGGGTGGGCGGGGGAGGGGGAGCGGGTCTGTCAGAGATCATACTCACCTCTCCTGGCACTTCTCTGCAGCCTCTGCATCTCCCTCTGCCGTCTGCTTCCTGCATTCAGTGGTCACGTGGTACCGCTCATTAAACTCATGAATACCACATGACCAGCTGAATGCAGGAAGCAGACGGCAGAGGGAGAAGCAGGGGCTGCCACTGCAGAGAAGACCTTTCACTAGGAGGGGTGAGTATGATGGGGCAGAGTGATATTCACCTGTCCCCGTTCCAAAGCCGTGCACCGCTGTGTCTCCCGGATCTCTGCATTGACATCAGAGGACGTGCACGGGATCCGGGAGACACAGTGGTGCACGGCTTGGAATGGGGACAGGTGAATATTGCCACTGCCAGGGGCTCAGGACACCGGCACCTGGCCCCCAGCATGAGTATGTCATTTTTTTTATTGCAGTAGCAAATAAGGGGTATATATGGAGCATCTTATGGGGCAGCATTAACCCTTGTGGAGCAGCATATGGGGGGTGTTTAAGGGGCAGCATTAACCCTTGTGCAGCAGCATATGGGATGTATTTATGGAGCATCTTCTTGGGCCAGCATTAACCTTTGTGAAGCAGCTTATGGGGGGTATTTATGGGGCAGCATTAACCCTTGCGCAGCAGCATATGGAGGGTATTTATGGAGCATCTTCTTGGGCCAGCATTAACCCTTGTGCAGCAGCATATGGGGGTTTTATCTATGGAGCATTTTCTCAGACCACCATTTAACCCTAGGCTTATACACGAGTCAATAAGTTTTCCCAGTTTTTTGTGACAAAATTAGGGGGGTCGACTTATATGCGAGTATATACGGTAATAGGGTGTACTTTTTCTGGTTTAATTTATCTTTGTGGCAACTTTGAAAAAAATGTTTTTTTATTTTTATAGATACCCTATGTCAGTTTATACTGCTATATGAGCACACTGTGTACTTTATATTTATGTCCTTAATGAACTGTTTTTATAATTAGCACCTGATGTGTAATTAGCATTTAGCACTTTAGCACTTTATTTGTCTATTGTTTACACAGTCTGGTCCATTTAATAGCATATAGCACTTTCTTTAAAATGGTGGCTAGTTCATGTTTAAGGTTTTATGTGAGCTGACTTATTTGGTTCTTTTTCTGTCCACAATATTATATCGTTCAGGATAAACACTGTGTTCCTGTTCATATTGTTGTCTAGCAGTGTTGTATTAATTTTTAATTTTTGATGGAATAATAATATTGATTTTATGGACTATACTCTGTGGTGATGGTTCTTATACTTCCTCTCGTTGTGCTGTGGTTCAATTGTATTGTGAGTTTTTGTCCTTGGAAATATTATTTTGGGACTTTTTGTATTTCAATACTGAGCAAATACCCTGCAGTAAATAAATAGCAATAGTGCATGATAATATAGGATACTTGGTTAACATAATTTTTATGAAAAAAATGTAAAAGCCATCCCACCATGTCAAGGTGACCCTATTCGGTTTAGTGGCCAGTGTGAACATGAGCCTACACATTGCATGCATACCAACTTATATTCCAATTCATTCCTTTTGTTTTCTTTGTTTCAGGTTTTTGCACACAGTGCAAACAAAGGTGAGGACTCTTTTCTTTGCACTGCTAGGTGTCCATTAGTTGGCGACTTGGACCTTCACTGCCCTTTTTCACATTCACGTCATTAGACATGGTAAGGTTTTAAAACTAGATGTTAGGACCATCCTGAATAGGGTCACAGTGATGTTGGATGGCTTTTAAGTTTTTTGATGAACATTATGTTAACCCCTTAACAACTGCTGATACGCCTTTTAACAGCGGTAGTTAAGGGTACTTAAACCACAGCGCCATGAATTCATGGCTTCCGCTGTCTTCTTCCGGTAAGAAAATGGCAGAGCATGCGCAGCCTGTCCGCCAAGATCTGCCGGTTGGCACTCGGCAACAATAGGAAGATTTCTCCTATTGGTTCATGCTTGGTTTACCACCACATATGGGGTATCGGCATACTCAGGAGAAATTGTACAACAAATTTTGTGGTTCATTTTCTCTTTTCACACTTGTGAAAATAAAAAAAAATGGTTCTGAAGTAAAATGTTTGTAAAAAAAGTTAAATGTTAATTTTTTCCTTCCACATTGCTTCAGTTCCTGTGAAGCACCTGAAGGGTTAATAGACTTCTTGAATGTGGTTTTGAGCACCTTGAGGGGTGCAGTTTTTAGAATGGTGTCACTTTTGGGTATTTTATGTCTTGTACACCCCTCAAAGTGACTTCAAATGTGATGTGGTCCCTAAAAAAAATAAAATAAAATTTTGTTGCAAAAATGAGAAATCGCTGGTCAACTTTTACCCCTTATAAGTTCGTAACAAAAAAATTTGTTTCCAAAATTGCGCTGATGTAAAGCAGACATGTGGAAAATGTTATTTATTAAGTATTTTGTGTGACAGATCTCTCTGATTTAAGGGTATAAAAATTAAAAAATTTTGAAATTTTGAAATTTGCAAAATTTTAAAAATTTTCGCCATATTTCCATTTTTTTCCTAAATAAACGCAAGTCATGTCGAAGAAATTTTACCACTAACATGAAGTACAATATGTCCCGAAAAAACAATCTCAGAATCAGCAGGATCTGGAAAAACGTTCCAGAATTATAACCTCATAAAATGACAGTGGTCAGAATTGTAAAAATTAGCCTGGTTATTAAGCTGCAAATTGGCTCTGTCACTAAGGGGTTAACCAACTACTCTACATTGTTTTCATGCACTGTTGCTGTTTATTATGTATTTACTGCAGGGTATTTGTTCATTTTGTTTTTATCTTGGATTTTGTCTAAACATGCTATTAAACAATCAGCAGTTGTCTTGCGGTTAGCCAGTGCAAATTCAGTCTTAGAATAATTAAAAATAACTATATAATAATATAATTAATGATTATAATAATAAATATGCTATAAATAAATAAGCTAAGTACTGGGTAATATGCAGAAAACATGTAAAGAGTAAAGATCTATCAGCAAGAGTATAAAGTGTAGGTGATAGTAAAAGTTAAATTTATAATTTTGATTCTGTGGGTAAAAATATTCTTGGAATAGTGTGAGACTGAACTATAATTGCATAGATATAACTAAAAGTGTCTGAAGTGTCAAATTCGACAAAGAGTGTTACGCTAAATAGAATGTATATATAAAATAGTTCACATTACAAATAACTGGCTCAATTCTGCGTTGTGTTCTGCTAGCCACCAATTTCAGGTCTTTTATTCAATTCTTTCCCCAGGCCAAAACTTGTACCTCAGAGCCACAATATCTTCTTTGTTTAAATGTCATTGGTGTAATAAAGAGAAGGGCAAGCTTTTCTTATCTTCACTGGCACTTTCTTTATTTTAGCAGTGTACACCCTAGAGAAAATCCTGAAACTGCAGGATATTCAATGTAATTTCCAGAACAAATATCAATGACTGTGATTTGGAAATATGCTAAATAATTAAATATTAAGGGCCTCAATAGAAAGTGTCTAATCCTCTCACATTTTACTGTGTTTAAATGCAGAAAATTTAAGTTTTCAATGTCTCAACTCCAAATTACTTGGTTGACATGTCCTTACTGGGTCTCCTGTTAACAAGGCTTACTTACACAGAGACAGTTTTTAGACATTTCAGGGTTGTGACTAGTGATGGGCAAAGCCCTAGATGTTCGGGTCCAACAGGCTTGGGAAAACAGTTAAGAAAAGTTTGATTCTGGTGCCAGAACAGTAACTGAACCTGGACCCCATACAGATGAATGGGGGGGGCCGAACTTGCATTGTTAGCCATGCTGTCAGCTGCATGACAGCGCGGCAAATACTGGCTTTGATCAACGGTTAGATTATTACTGCGGGTTAGAAAGCTGCAGTTCCCATGCTGTCAGATGCCAGTGTGAGCCAGTAACTGTGACTGGAGGTAAAACGTTTACCTCCGGTCACAGGCATTGGCTGATGTGAGTACTACTCCCATCAACCTATAACCTATGACTGCTGTCTTTGATAACAGTGAGAGAAGGCGGTAGCTGATGGGAGTATTCATCAGTTGGCGCCTGTGCACTATAAATAAATTTAAAAAATAGCGTGGGCTTCACCCTATTTTTGATAATCAATATAGCAAAACTGACAGGTGACGACTGCAACCCTCAGCTGTTAGCTTTATCATAGCTGGTTATCAAGAATAGAGGGGTCCTGATACCATTTTTTAAAATTACCAGCTGAGGGCTGGTATACTCGGGCTGGTAAGGGGCCATGGATAATGCCACCCAGCCTAAAAATAGCATATTTATAAGGTTCTTGGTTCTTGAGATAAGTGAATTGATTAGATTCAAATTTATTTTGAGCTGAAATTTAGGAAATTCCCTGAACCTGTAGAATTTTAACAATTGGCAAATTGATTCAAACAATTTCCTAATACAAAACCCCCTTGCCATTTTAGAGAAAACAGAAGATTGCATGAGCCAAAGAAGTTTAACGTGACCTCAGGTATGGCTGTGCAGCCTCGCCTATAATATCTTGTAGTTATCGCATCACATGTTATAGCACAGTTAAACAGGAGGGACTCTAATAGCTTATATAAAAGCTGAGACAGGAATGTAGCAGCAATTATGTACTGAATCTGGATATTGAAATCATGTCAGAGCTCACAACTTGAGATAGGGAAAAGGCAATAAGAAAATAAATAAACATTATAGATAGTGTGTGACAGCTCAGCAGTGATGAACAGTTTATCCATAGCCATATATGTTGAGGTTACTTTGACATTACTAGGACTGGGATTGCATTAATAAACTTAATTCGATTGGCTGCAAAATCAAATTTTTGTGACAAATTCAACAAAGCTGGCAAACTTGAATTTGAAAATATTCGCTCATCTCAACTGAAGTTTTTATTTTCTATATACAGTGTATGTATATATGTGTATATTTTGTATACTGTACTCGTATAAACAGTAGTATTCTGTCTCTTCCTGCTGGCTGCGAATCCCAAGTATTCTAACTATCAGCTTCTTAGATAATTGTGTAACTTGTACTTACACCACCAGGCATCCTCAGTAGTTTTAACTCCACTGGCAATGCAACTGAAGAAAGACCAGGAGAAACAATGCTGCTTTCTTCCAAAATCTTGTATTAGTTTACAATGAACAGTAGGTAAAAGGGAGTAATCTTTGCAGGGGAGTACACATGCGTCTTGAGTAATGGCTGCTGTAGGTTAAACTGAAGAAGAAGGGAGGAGCAACCTAATACAGAGCTCAACTACACGAGGGACATAGGGACATCTTTCACACAGTCTAATTGTACGTTTCAACAACAGGAAATTTTGTTGATTGGAGGAAGAACTAAACACAGAGAAATATACATTACAGGTTGTTCCCATTCGTGGGACACAACACTCCCTGTCTGTAATCGTCAGATTTCATAAGTCCTTGTGCGAGATAAGGAGCTGACTCTGTCCCGTGACGTCATGAAACCTGCAATGAGAGGAGAGAAAAACAATGCAACATAATGCAGAAATCAAGTCCATACTTGTAGTAAAACATAGACCTTGAATAAAAAGTGAAAAATGAGTCCAATAGAAAACCCATCTTCAGAATGGGGAAGCCGCAACATGCCAACTCTTCCACCAACACAACAGTAGAAGTTCCAGTCCATAAGGGAAAGTTAAAGTTCATTTGGATGCTGATAATCCTGAGTCCTAGCATGGCAATAGCATGCAAAGGTATGCTACCCGCCGTGGCAGAGTCCAGCGACAAAGTTACGTTCATGTGACTCCTGTTCGAAGGAGCCAGCAAACTGAAGCACTTGGAGAGGTTCCTGCAGCTGTAGTTTTCGTAAATGCATCGTAAGAAATGTAAACTTGTCTCTTGATGACGGTTGAAAGAATCTTTAAAGAACTACGTTGCAGGACTTGGAGTTGCTGTAAGGCCTTTAGGGACTGGGACTTCTTCCCCGTCACCCACCTTTGCTGTCTCTGAGATGGTAACATAGTGTTCCTGTTGATGCCCTGAGTAGTGAGCTGTCTCAGTGATGAGCTGCCTTGAACTGCGATGGGTGTTTTGAACCCAATAGGACCGCGGATGCTGTTTTGAACAGGTGAGGTTCCTTGTTGGATAGGAAGTTCATCACAGGGTGATGCTTGGGACGTGAACATGTCTTGTTCGACATCCGGCAGTATGCTGAGGCTGCATTGCATGGGGCAAACGCTAGCATTATCAGTAAGAGGTAGGCCGTTGAGGGAGGGACTCTCACTCTGAGCACTGAAGTTTAGCACAGCTTTGGCTTGACCAGGCTTGTGATGGAGATAGGCATCAAAGGTTGGGAACTTAGCAGTTACTTGCTGCGGATCCCTTGGCAACTCGGTCTTTGCGGGAAGGGAAGGTGAGAGAGCTATCCAGCGGTTATAGTTGTCATCTGTGGGTTTGATGCTTATGACCCTGATGGTCACCTTGTCTTCCTCTGTAGGTGGTAAGTTGTTGTCCTTGGTTGAAGGATCGAGTGCTGTTGTGTCGAGGTTGTAGTCTCGAGGATCAAGCAGACTTGAATTGTCAGATGGCTGTTGTTGACATTTAGTGTCATTGGATTTATCCTTCATCCTGTAATGATGTGGGTCTGGCAGTGGGGACAAGTCTGGTGATATGACGTGATAAGCATTTTGCAAGAGGAGATGTTACTTGGATCCTGTGTCTGGTCGCTACAGACATTGCCGATGATAACCCAGCCTAGCATGAGGTGCTGGGTGTACGGTTCATTGAGTAGTCCGTAGATTTGTTGACGCATCTTGTGCAGTCATATAATGTCTCTGCCCAGGTGAATTAGGATGTCTGCCTTGTCGTCCAGGGGTAGCATCTCTTTGGCTATCATTTTGAGATAAGGATGCTGAAGAGCGACTTATGGCATTGGGATTTTTTCCTGTTGAATGGAATTAGGTTACACTCAACAAGCGTGGGTAGTGGTATCTCCATGGCATCCTTCTCAAGAGAAGTTATTATGAGGCCACTAGCCCTTCTTCCAGAGGTTTTTATAACGCCGCTGCAGGTGCCCAAAGTGTAAGGATAGAGTCTCCTTTTAAGTCAAATAAGTCGAAGAGTTCTGACCTAGCCAGTGATTTGTTGCTCTGGTCATCTAGACTAACGTACACCTTGACTGCCTTCTGTGGATGACCCTTGGGATACACCCTTGCCAGGCAAACCTCCATGCAGGACTTGTCTCGAAGACTTTATTCACAGACTTCGGTGCATGAGGAAGATACCGCAACTTGGCTTGTCGCTTGGTCCGAACTCTCCCCACCATGGCTTGTGGTGGGAGAATGTGTAGACACAGAGTCAGGCTGTGATGGATGGAGCGCTTGTACGTGATCTTCGCTGTCACACTCTAGACACTTGATGGCGATGACACAGTCCTTCGCAAGATGTTCGGTAGAGGCGCAGCACCTAATGCATACTCCAAACTTCTTCAAGAGCTAATTTCTTTCTTGAAGGGGTTTCTTCCTGAAGCCGATGCACTTCTTCAGGGGTTGTGGCAGTTTGTGAATTGGACACTGGCGGTTCAGATTTTCCACCTTTTCACCTTCATTGCCTTTGTCTGGCGTTGATGTCGGTGTAGGCAGAACTTCTGTCTTTTTTGCAAACACCGGACCGCTGCTGTTACTGTTGTGAAAGCATGAACTCTCGTACTTAGGGGATGATGCAGAGCTGCTGGGTTCTTCACAGCAGAAGCTGGGGATGGTTTTGCACTCTGCAATCTCCTTGATGAAGTCACAGAAATAGGAAAATGGAGGAAAAGAGGCTTGGTATTGTCTTTTGAAGTTTGACCCTTGTATGGTCCACCTTTCTTGTATGTTGTAGTGTAACTTGGCAACTATGGGTTTCACCCCACGAGCGGTGTCTAGGTAGCTGAGGCCAGGTAGGTGCATGTCTGCCTTGGCTAACTGGAGCTCTAGGAGCAGGTCGCTGGGCTCTAGGAATTTTGAACTGTTCTTACCGAATATTTTGGGAAAATCCTGTAGACACTTAAATAGTGCATTCTCTATGGCTTCAAGACTGCCAAAGAGAGGTCGGTGCTGACAGGAATGTTGTTGGTGGTCATGTGTTTGTTGGTTTGGCTCAGCACGTAATTTCTTGTGCGCTTAAGTGGGTCTTCCATGTTGAGTTCGTACGATTTGAGACTGCATCCTTAGCTCCCATCTAGAGCCTGCTTGAAGACCTTTAGCTTTGCCACGGCTGCTGCATGTTTGTATTCCTTCTGCAGGACTTCTATTTCTGCCTTCTCGCGTGCAATCTCCGTTTCCTTCTTTGCTTTCTATTGGGTGAAAATAGCTTGCAATTTTGTAGATTCTGCTTTGGCACACGCTCTTATGAGCTGCTTACTAAGGGTTGAGTACCTTGATGAGCTTGACTTGATTTTGTGCTTTGAGCTCCTAGCAGAACTGAATCTGTGAGATGTCACTTCCGACATTTGTGCGATTTTTGCTTCTGTATTGTTCACGATGTCGCTCACAGTGATATTTCGTTCGGCATTGAGCTGTTGGAAGTCCTGGCATTCCTTTATTGAAAGGAAAAATACAGGGCGCATCCACTGTGTAAAATCCGTATCAAAAAACACATAAACAGAGAAAAAGGAAGGTGCTCACCTATTGGGGTTGTGAGAAAGTCACAACACCCATAAACGCATGAGAAGCAGCAGCAAGTCTGCACAGGGTCCTAGGACAAATTTGCAAATTTTTTTTTTTTTTTTCTCTCTATAAGAATGTTTCATTATCTTTCAATGTAATCTGCCCTGATGAAGTGAGCCAGTAGGCTCAGGAAACGCGTTGGCTGAATAAAGAACTTTTGTACTCTACCAGAAGCAAGCGCAGTCCTCATTGCACTTTCACGCCGTTTTGGCATTCCTTTATTGACTCTTGCGTATTTAACTTCAGTAGAGTAGAGATGTATTTTTTACAAGTGTCTTTATAAGACTGGTATGCAGAGTACAATTGTTCAAGGGCTCCCTCTGGTGGTAACTCGTGAGAGCTGGGCACAGTCAAGAGAGTAGCTTGGTCTAGTACTCTTTTCCATAGGGAAGTTGTGTGGTGTAGCAATTCACCTTTGGTGGATTATAGGTTCTCTTTGACTTTCCATGTAGGATTGGTTGATCTTTTGGCTATTTCACTGGGAACTGTGAGAAGTTCTGTTTCCATTTCTTGCTGCTGCAGGACTTGCAGTGAAAGGGTTCTTTTAGCCTGGGACATAGTGGCAGGAGAGCAAGCGTGGGGGCTGTTCTGCTCCTGGTTGTCAAGGAGACCAATACAAAGTTGCAACAAGCTGAGCTGGAGAGCAAGAAACAAGTCTATGTAAACTGCAGCTTCTCAATAGCGATAGATGGATCCTTTCTCTGGATTACAGGCTGTGAACTGTTCATAGTAACAGGTTAAATCTTTCACTGTGCAGTTTTCTGAAGTAAAGAGCACAGAACGTCTGCAGTCTATGTCAGCTGCTGCTGTTGTGGCTTTACATTAGCCTTATAAACAATCCTCTTCTTGGATTACAGCTGTATACTGTTCCTGAGAGGAGACTTAATAGCTGTCTACAAATATCTCAAGGGCTGTCACATTGTAGAAGGATCATCTTTATTCTCATTTGCACAAGGAAAGACTAGAAGCAACAGAATGAAACTGAATGGGAGGAGACACAGATTAGATATTAGAAAAAACTTTTTGACAGTTAGAGTGATCAATGAGTGGAACAGGCTGGCACGAGAGGTGGTGAGTTCTCCTTCAATAGAAGTCTTCAAACAGAGGCTGGACAGACATCTGTCTGGGATGATTTAGCGAATCCTGCTTTGAGCAGGGGGTTGGACCCAGGGGTGGATTAAGGGTAGCCAGGGACCCGGGCTGTTCAGACTCTGTGGGCCCCCCGGTCATGTGACGGGTCGGGAAGTCACTAGTTTTCATGACGCATGCGGTGCATCAAGGGGCAGGAAGGGGTTAAATACTGAGGAAAAAAAAAACTGTTATGAGCTCATTTTCTGCTCCACCAGTTGAGAGTTCCCCTTCCGTTCTCTCTGGTGGTGACAGGAGGTAGAGAGGTTGGTTTAAGTGGTAGTGATCTGCCACCTGGTGAGGAAGATAACGATTGGATCTCTGGAGGATCAGAATGGATATAAGACAGCCGACACCCTATCCTAGGGCTGGTGATTCAGTCTGCTTCTCAGGTCTAGGGCTCAGCTCTGTTCTAGTCTTCTCAAGATAAGTTTGTTTTTTTGCTAATGTTCACACTTGCTCTTGTTGGTCATTTCAGTTTTTTGTGTGGTCAGCCAGCCCAGCTGGGCTGTGCTAAATTTCCACACTTATTTGCCAAATTGTCTTTTTTTGTCCCTTATTAGATTGGTCTCTTTTTGCTCTGTCTCAGAATATTTCAGAGTGCTGATATAGTGGGAGAAGTCTAGTGACTTCAGGGTTAATTTTGCTATCAGTTGCGTTGGACATTTTTGTAGGGTTTTTTGGCAGATTGCAGACAGTTTATTTCCTTTCCTGTCCTTTCTAGTTAGTTTGGCCCCATTGTTTGCTCAGCCTATTTTTCTGCCTTTGTTTGTGTTTTCATCTGGTTTAACCGTTAATACATGTGGGGGGCTGTCTCTCCTTTGGGGTCTGCTCTGGGGCAGTTAGTTTTCCTCTTTTCCTGCTTTAGGCTTATTTAGTTCTCCGGTTGTGACGAGGTGTCTAGGACCACCGTAGGAACGCTCCACGACTGCTGCTAGTTGCGTGTTAGGATCAGGGGTCTGCAGTCTGCATAGTTACCAACCTCTTTGGTTTTCTGAGACTTAGCTTGTTTGTTTTTTATTTCCTCCTTGGCTACCAGCTCATAACAAAAAACCTCTGCAAATACGCAACATGTGCACGAGGCCTCACAAATACTGAGGTAAAAAACACCAAATGCTCAGCGTGTCCATGAGGCCTTACAGATACTGAGTTAAAAGCTCACCAAATACTCAGCGTGTGCACGAGGCCTTATAAATACTGAAGTAAAAACACACCAAATACTGAGCGTGTGCACAAGGCCTTACAAATACTGGAAGGTTTCCATCTAACATCTAGTCCTGACTCACCTGTACCTAACATCGAAACCAGCTTATAGTCTGCAATCACCTGCTGACCTGGACCCATGATGACCTGTCAGACAAGTTACTTCACATGAGTCACACAGAGGCTTCTGCTTCATGAACTTCCCCAGATAGAAGCAGCCTACGATGTGCAGCCTGTGGCCGCATACACAGGAAGAGACGCTCCTCGTCACAGACTGTGCCCAACATGTCAGCAGAGGGGTTAACGCCACAGACAAGTCGCCGTCTCCTCACACACTGGACACGACGCTGCATCTGGCGACAAACAAGCGCACATTGCGCAATGTTAGTCATGTCCCAGAGGTTTTATATAGGAGTCGGAGTAAGTAAATACATATATGTGCGGGCAGCGCACACATGCACAATCCTCCGGTTTGTATAACTTTTAACTGGTCAAAACATTTCTCTCAGTAGGCCAAGAAAGAAATGTGGCAGGAATAAAGTACACCTCATAGTAACTTATGTGTGAGGCAGAGGTGACAAGACCTGCCATCTTGTGCCCACCTTACTAGAGGTGCCCACTGCCCACATATAACAAAGTTGATGGAAACAGATGGCTTCCACTATGATGATTGGTTACCGGCCACCCGACCACACCCATTTCACAACTAGTCACACCCATGTCCATGCCCCAACCACACCCATTTAGCACTGCTGATCACACTGACTGGTACTGAGGGCACAGTGGCTGGCATTGTGGGCACAGTGGCTGGCATTGTGGGCACAGTGGCTGGTACTGTGGGCACACTGACTGGTACTGAGGAAAAGAAAGAACGAACAGAGAGAGAAAAAAAAGAAAAAAGAGAGAGAAAGGAAGGAGAGAGAAAGAAAGAACAGAGAGAAAGAAAGAAAGAAGAGAGAAAGGAAGAAAGAACAGAGAGAAAGAAAGAGGGGACAGAAAAAAGAACAGAGAGAGAAAAAAAGAAAGAGGGGAAAGAAAGAAAGAACAGAGAGGGAGAGAGAAAGAAAGAACAGAGAGAAAGAAAGAAAGGACAGAGAGATAAAAAAGAAAGAAAGAAAGAGGAAAAAAAGAAAGAACAGAGAGGGAGAGAGAAAGAAAGAGGGGAAAGAAGGAACAAAGAGAAAGAAAGAGTTGAAAGAAAGAACAAAGAGAGAAAAAAGAAAGAAAGGGGAAATAAAGAACAGAGAGGGAGAGAGAAAGAAAGAGGGGAAAGAAAGAACAGAAAGTGAAAGAAAGAAAGGACATAGAGAAACAAAGAAAGACAAGGAAAGAGAAGATAGAAAGATTCTATAGAGATACTATACCAGCCCGGCTCACATTGTAGTTCCCATCTGAGCCTCCTGGTGCAGGACATATCATGATCCACTCACATGGCCGACATCCCCGAGTCCAAGGCGATCCCGCTGTCCGCGCTGTCGGAAGAGGACATAGGACATGGTGATGATCTGAAGCATTCCCTGAAGTGCCTCCATGGTTCCATCACAATCTCCTCCGGTCAGCTTCCAGCACGTCACTTCCGATGGAATGTCACATGCAAGTCTTCAAGTGCTCCTCGGGGCTCTGCCGTATACTCCTGTGTCCGTGGGAAAGTAAGCTCCCAGTCGGGGCAGTGGGGCAGACTCTCAAAATCTGGGACGGTTGGGAGGTATGAATGCTCCACATCATACACCTTGAACACGTATGGCTCCACACACCTCATACACACATGGTTCTGCTTTCTATGCCTCGTACACACGGCTTCGCTCCGTACACCTCGCACACACATGGATCCACTCAGTACACACATGGCTCCACTCTGTAAACCTCGTACACATGCGGCTCTACTCCGTACACCTTATACACACGTGGCCACACTCTGTACACCTTGGACACACATGGCTCTGCTCCGTAAACCTTGTACACATGCGGCTTTGCTCCGTATACCTCGTACACATGTGGCTCCACTCTGTAAACACACGGCTCAGCTCTGTACACTTTGTACACACAGGGCTCCGTTCCGTACACCTCGTACACATGCAGCTCCGCTCCGTACACCACTTACACGCACGTGGCTTTGCTGTGTACATCTCATACACACATGCGGCTTCGCTCCGTACACCTCATACACACACGCAGCTTCACTCCGTACACCTCGTACACACATACGGCTCCGCTCCATACACATGTGGCTCCGCTCCGTACACCTCGCACACATCAGCCCTGCTCCGTACACCTCGCACACACGCGGCTCCGCTCCGTACACCTCGCATGCGCACAGCTCCGCTCTGTACACTTCGCATGCGCACAGCTCCGCTCCGAACACCTCATAGACACACGGCTTCGCTCCGTACACCTCGTACACACACACAGCTTCGCTCAGTACACCTCGTACACACACGCGGCTCCGCTCCGTACACCTCGTACACACACGCGGCTCCGCTCCGTACACCTCGCATACACGTGGCTCTGCTCCGTACACCTCGCACACACGCGGCTCCGCTCCGTACACCTTGCATGTGCGCAGCTCTGCTCCATACACCTCGTACACACATGGCTCTTCTCCGTACACCTCGTACACACACAGCTCCGCTCCATATACCTCGCACATTCGCGGCTCTGCTCCATACACGTCACACACGCTCAGCTCTGCTCCGTACACCTCGCACATTCGCGGCTCTGCTCTGTACACCTCGCACACGTGCAGCTCTGCTCTGTACACCTCGCACATTCGCGGCTCTGCTCTGTACACCTCGCACACACGCGGCTCCGCTCCGTACACCTCGCATGCGCACAGCTCCGCTCCGTACATCTCGTAGAAACACGGCTCCGCTCCATACACCTGGCACGTGCGCAGCTTCGCTCCGTACACCTCGTACACACACGCAGCTTCGCTCCGTACACCTCGTACACACACGCGGCTCTGCTCCGTACACCTCACACACACGCGGCTCCGCTCCGTACACCTCACATGTGCGCAGCTCTGCTCCGTACACCTTGTACACACACGGCTCTGCTCCGTACACCTCGTACACACACGGCTCCGCTCCATACACCTTGCACATTTGTGGCTCTGCTCCATACACGTCGCACACGCTCAGCTCTGCTCCGTACACCTCGCACATTCGCGGCTCTGTTCTGTACACCTCGCACATGTGCAGCTCTGCTCTGTACACCTCGCACATTCGTGGCTCTGCTCTGTACACCTCGCACACGTGCAGCTCCGCTCTGTACACCTCGCACATTCGCGGCTCTGCTCCGTACACCTCGCGCACACGCGGCTCTGCTCTGTACACCTCGTACACACACGCAGCTACATTCACCCTGTAAACCCCTCTTGACCCCACATATAATTCCCTCATCCAGCACCATGACAACCAGCACAGCAGTCCCACATACAATACATTGAGGGCTGCGTGCACAGGACCTGTGATGAGGTCACAGGAGGGGAGAAGTCAGGTGTCACATGATCAGGGGCTTCCACTGAAAGGCCCCTGATCATGTAATCCCTGACTCCTCCCCTCCTGTGACCTCATCACAGGTCCTGTGCGCACAGAGCAGGGAATTATTAGTGAGGGGCAGGTGCTGCGGTGGCCGGTGGGTCTGGGAGGGAGAGGAAGGGGTCGGTATATGGGGGGGCAAGGCACTATGATGGCGGATTATAATGGGGCAATTTTCCTTGGGCTGGTGGGCCCCTCCACACAACTGGGCCCTGGGCTACCGCCCAGATTGACCTCATTATAATCCGCCAGTGGTTGGATCAGATGGCCCAGGTGTTCTAACTACCAGCTTCTTAGATAATTGTGTAACTTGTACTTACTTGTACTTAACTCCACTGGCAATACAACTGTAGAAAGACCAGGAGAAACAATGCTGTTTTCTTCCAAAATCTTGTACTAGTGTACAATGAACAGTAGATAAAAAGGAGTAATCTTTGCAGGGGAGTACACATGTGTCTTGAGTAATGGCTGCTGTAGGCTAAACTGAAGAAGAAGGGAGGAGCAACCTAATACAGAGCTCAACTACAGGAAGGACATAGGGACAATTTTCACACAGTCTAATTCTACCTAGCAACAACAGGGAATTTTGTTGATTGGAGGAAGAACTAAACACAGAGAAATAAACATTACAGATTGTTCCCATTCGTGGGACACAACAAGTAGTGTGCAAACGTTTTAGGTAGGTAGAGAAACAATACTGTAAAGTATAAATAACTTAAAAAATGGAAGTGGTAAAAGATTATTTTTATCAACTAACATAATGCAAAGTGAATGAACAAAAGGGAAAATCTAAATCAAGTTAATATAGTTGCTGTACCTAGAGATTATAAAATCGATCCACTGCAAATCAATTTTCAACCGAATTTCTTGAAATTCGCAGGTTCTGTTGATTTTGAACAATTTACAATATGATTTGAGTGAATCACTAAAAGATACCTTGCGCCATTTTACTGTATTGCCAAAAATTGAATCAGCCAGAGAACGGGTGTACAGGACACCAGGCATGGCCACCCAAGCTTCCCCATAATTTCTTCCATCCAGACTCTGAAAGAGGTTGTCTTTAATGAAATAAAAATGCATGTATATGGTAGCATATCAAAATGACAGCGTTAACTTTTTGGTAGCTTTGAGCATCCTCATTCCTCATTTGGCTGTATTCCTGCTGAGCTTTGCTGGTGAGAAATGGTGCTAAATGAAAAACCTATTGTTCTTCAAGCCACTGATTTGCAAGAGCCAATCTTTCAAATATTTTAAGATATCACTATATATCATCAGTGTCTAATAGCTTGGTAGGTTATAATTGTGTAACAAGAGTCATATTACACTGCATAAGGTGCAAATAAACGCGGCCAGAGGAGCACCAAGGAGTATTGCAAAAGTGTTCCTTTATTCCACAACGTGTTTCGACAGCCTGACGCCGTCTTCATCATGTGGCAACCATTCATCAGGTGGTTGCCACCTGATGAAGACGGAGTCTGGCCATCGAAACGCGTTGTGGAATAAAGGAACACTTTTGCAATACTCCTTGGCGCTCCTCTGACCGTGTTTATTTGCACCTTGTACAGTCCATCCCTCCCAGAGGGTTCACAGCTGGTGCTGCCTCAGATACATTGCTTCCCTTAATAGCTCACCCTCTGTGGCTCTGTGCTAAGTGCTCCCCAGAGACCGCTCAATTCATTCATCCATGTTACACTGCATGGCTTGCAGAACCCGATAAAACTGTTTATTTCGCCTTGCTTTTTTAGCTTCTTGTTGCCATCATTCAAATTTGCATTGCACTTTCTCCTTTTCTTTTCTCTATCGCTGCTGTTCATGGTAGTGTAGGGGAGGTGGACTGACGTACGGACCTGTCTGCAGTGGGAAGGTAAAGGTATAGTGTGCTTTAGAAGGACTATTGCATTTATAGATGGGAGACAGCTGAAATAGTGGAGATGGGTGCAATACTACAGTTTGGCCACAAGATGGGAGTAGAGAGAGTTAATGGACTTAACATCAGCTTATGGCTACGAAACCGCACAGTCATGGGGGGCGGGGTTACCAGAACTTTGGGAGGAATCCTCAAGGAGGGGGATAAAAAGTCGATAGAGAGTTCTAGAAGCAGTCAGTCCAGGGAGAGGAGCTGAGGAGAAGAGTAGACCTGAGGAAGAGAAGTACAGTGGTGAAGCTCCAGAAGGGACTGACATCTGAGACAGTCAGGGGGGTGGCCCTGACAAGAGAAGCTGCAGACAGAGAGACAGGAGAAGCCGCAGATGGAGAGACAAGAGAAGCCGCAGACAGAGAGAGCCTGGGGGTACCACAAGACGGACGGACTCGGGCAGGCAAAGCGCTGTAGTGGTAGGCCTAGGGCAGCTGCAGTGAAAGAGCTGTGAGGGCCATCATATGGAAGTAAGGAGGGAGCAAAGGTACCTGGGCCTGTGTGCGTAGAGTGTCTAGCTGTTGCTGTATGTTGCTGCGGGTCGTCAAGAGGACGGCCAATAAAGAGGACCTGTTGGATGCACTTCAGTCTCGTCTTGGTCTGTTCGTGGCGGTAAGAGGACCAGAGCTAGCTGCTGCTGCTGTTGTTGGACTTGGACCAGGTGCTTGATGACATTACTTCCAAGCTTATGGTCGCCTTCACCCAAGACACTCGGTTTGTCCAAAACCGTCACACATGTTTCCTGGGGAAGTTGCCCGCACTTCTCGCACCAACTGTTGTAGATCGGCTCACTCAGCTGCTCACAGATGTAGACAGAGGAATGCTTTCCAATTAAATCTTCCATTGGTATATTAAAAAGCATATTGCATAAACCAGTGCAAAGTTAAATAAAGTAAACAATGCCCTTCTGGCATAACTGGAAAACAAAAATAACAGACAGTATAGTCTGTGTGGCTGCATGGTTCTGTCAAGATAACAAAACTCAGGGCTCAGTTCTCTTTAACATGAACACGGCTCTGGAGCTTTCATCTCCAGGCACTCTGAACACTGAACACTGAATGAGTCAGAAGGTTGCCTATTTAAGTTCTGGACCACACCCTGGGCTGGAGATACTGTAGGTTGAACAGCCTCCCACCATCTCTTCACCTGTCCACAAAAACTCAGCCCTTAACATCACCGTTTAACCGCTCTCAGCACTTAGTGTGCTGGAGCATTTTTCCAGATTCATATTACTGAAGCTAACATCCTCAGTAATACATATCTCCCCTCCAGTATTTTACTATTAACCTTGTCAAATTACATAATATTTCAAAAAAATATAATGTTTCTATTTTACTACTGATGGTAATGAAATATGCCTACAACCCTAGATGATTCCTTGTGGGTGGTTTCCTCTGTACTAATAACTCGGGTGCTCTTCAATTATGATATGGGAAATGTAAACCAATGTAACAAAATTAGTACTCCAAAAACATATGGTGCTCCTTCCCTGCTAAGCAATGACATACACCCAAGCAGTAAAGTATGGCCACATATACAGTAGGTTATTCCCAAACTCTGCAGAATTTTGGTAACAAATCATGGATGTTTTTAGCCACTAATATCAACTTTCATGCTTTTTTTTGTAAGAAAATATTTCACTTTGACACAAAATTGCACAAAGGTACCTGTGTGTCTAAAGTTCTGAGTAGCATTTTGACAATGAGCCAAGTGTCTACGTTCAGAACATATATAGATATGGGGATCTAATAACATTTTATCCAGCTAGCTACCAAAAGCTCAAAATATAAAAAATCCCACCTTGGTAGCAAAAGGTTTAAAAAAAGAGTTAATACAGGAAAAATTCTACTGAAATGCAACTGAATCATATAAGTACTTGAGCATCAAAATGTGGGCTACAGTATATTCTCTAAATTATTAAGGAACTTTAACATCATATTTTAGGAGAGCTACAATGCTGACCTTAATAAAAAATCATGCTGCCCTCCAGTCAGAAAGAATACAAAGCTTTTCAGAGTGTGAGCTACAGAATAGTGCCCTGACCTGAGAGAGTTTGCTACATCAAAGCTGTAGAAATCTGCTTTGATGATGGCAACTTTTATCAAAGTATTAGAGCTTTTTCACAGGTCAAGTAAACATTTTCCCTTCTTTCTGTGCTCTTCAGTTTGAAATGCAGTCATATAGTTCATACAAGGAGAAACAGATCATGGCATGGAAACTGTGTCAGTGTAGCCAAATTTATATTACACCCTGAGCTGTGAAGAGTATACAGAAGAACAAGTAAATTATCAAAGCAGTTTTTCTTTTTTTTTGCTGACTATTCTGACCTGTTTCACAGACAATGTTGGAACGTGGTAGCAACTTTGAGATAATCTTTTCCTCTTTTATTGTGACATACTATTTATATTCAGTATTTTATTGATGACTTTAATATAGACTTGAAAAATCTTTTCTTTTTCTTGATTTCAACCTTACGTTGGTTACTTTTCTTGCTGGAGAACAACAACTTTGATAGACTTGAAGCAAGGGCATGTAAACCTATGAAACCCTTTAGGAAATAACAGGATGGTCCATAATAGCAGCAACAACCTACAGAGAAAACAGGATCCTCCAACAAATGAACTTTAAACAAACAAATTTTATTGATGCATTGATGTTTTCTATGCTGTCATCTGCATGACAGTGCGAGAAACACGGGCAGCTCTGATTGGCGGTAAGATTAAAACCACCAGTCAGCGAGTCAGCAGCTGTGACCGGTGATGAAAACTTTACCTCTGGGCAGAGAGGCGTGGACTGATGAGAGAGTACTACGCCCATCAGCTTATGCCTGCTGCCCCTAATAACAGCGAGAGTAGGCACCACTAGTGGGAATATAAATCAGCTGGCGCCTGCGCTATAAATAAATAAAAAAATGACCTGGGGTCTATTCTATTTTTGATAATCAGCATAGCAAAACTGACACCTCACCTGTCAGCTTTATCACGGTTGGTTATCAAGAACAAAGGGGTCCCCCATGTCGTTTTCAAACATTATTTAAATAAATAATTTAAAAAACAGTGTGGGCCCCCTCTATTTTTGACAACCATCCAAGCTAAAGCAGACAGATAGGTTTGGTATTCTCAGGCTTGTAAGGAGCCAGGAATATTTCCCCCCAGCCTAAAAATAACAGCCCGCAGCCGCCCGAGAATAGGTGCATCTCTTACAACTTGCCCTTTGGTGATGGTAAGTGGGGTGAATATCTTCTGGGTTTGATGTCACCTTTGTTTTGTCTGGTGACATCAAGCCCACAGGTTAGTAATGGAGAAGGGTCTATAAGACTCATATCCATTACTAAACCCATTTTAGGGGTTTCAGATCTAACCTCATTTGAGTGATTATAAGAAATTAAGTCTCCTGATAAGTCATCTGTGTGTGAGGTGCCCAGGGTGGAAGTCATGGAGAAGGGCTATTGTGTTCACACACCCTGGCAACCCGCAAAGAAAATTTAATGTCTCGTCTGATGTGTGGTGTGGGAGTATTGCACATAACTCATGTTTGCGTTTGCAGATCCTGCTGATCCCATAGTCCCATCTCTGGATGATATCTCACACTCAGGAACAGACACCATATTCTGCTTTAATAGTGTAGCTTTACTTGATAACAAACAATCCATGGCAGTTTCAGTACAGCACAAGTTCATGTTTTCAGCCTGAGCTTTCCCTCTCAATGCTGGCTTCTCTAGACTCTGAGATGCTCTCGCTGGCTCTGGGGTCCCATACTCAGCCTAAGCTTTCCTTCTCAATGCTGGCTCCTCTAGCCTCTGAAATGCTTGTCCTGGCTCTGGAAGTCCCATATTCTTGTGCCCACTTTCCTGTACTCATTCCCACTCTGGCTCCCCTTCAATGGGGGATGAAAAAGGTTCCTCTATCCTGATTCGAGCCATAGGACCCGGATTCTCTATGGGATACCATCATACCAAGAGGTGGCTGACCGCATTCTGCTTTTCCTAAGCATTCTGTGCCTTTCCATACTATGTGGCCGTCTGGCCTGTTCTGCCTTCTCCTAAATCACTCTCCAGCACTTTATTAACATTACAACTATAATATACTACTTTACACTGCTCCCACTGACTGACTGAGAATCAAGAAGTCTTTCCTAGAAAAACTCAATCACTCACTCTAAAGGTACTGTCACACTTAGCGATGTACCAGCGATCCCGACCAGCGATATGACGCGGTCAGGATCGCTGGTCCATCGCTAAGTGGTAGCTAGTGAGCTGCCACACAGGCAGATCTCACCAGCAACATCGCTGGGGACGGGGGTCGCTACTTACCTGTCACACTAGGCGATCCTGCGTCCTCCCGCCCAGCTCCACGCTCGTCTCTCCACAGGAAGCGCCGCAGGAAGCTGACGACGAGAAGCGGTCCAGGACGTTCTCGCGCGATCAGCGATAACCAGCGGGGGAGCGGTCGAAGGTAAGTATCAGACACAGCGATGTCGCTAGCAATATCGCTATAACATCACAAGTTAAAGCGATATTGCTAGCGATATCGCTTAGTGTGACAGTACCTTTACCTTTCCCAACTTGGAAATCTCCTACTTTAACTATTCTTATTCTGGCACCCTAGTCTCCTGACTCTATTGTGCCCCACTATACTAAACTCAATTTTATTCTAGTTTATAACTACCCTCGTATCTTATCCTTTACATCTTACCCTAATCTTTTAACAATATCAAAACACATAAAATTAGACATAAAACCCTCTTACAATCTAACAACTACATTTTTATTAGTAAGGTACATATAAGCATCATTTACATTACCACACATTAATTGTATGCACATGAATTCTACAGGGAGAGGTGCATGACAGCTTCTGTCACATTCTTACATGTGGTGAGGACGACGAAACTCATAGAGACAAGAGACTTGCATAGGGAGTGTTTGTGTGTGTGTCACCTAACCGTATCTATTGAGACTTTGGGTTTTTGTTTTCTATTACTCACCCTCTGACTAACCATCATAGGGTAAATTAGGTTTTACCTGTTTGTCGTATATAGGAAGACTAAAGTTTAGTTGTACCACATAACAGCCCTAAACTGAAGCTCCAGGAGCAGGGACTAATGGAAACTATATGCAGATGAGTAAGGAACTGGCTAAATGACAGGAAAGGAAAATCGCCATAAATTGTACCATCTCTAACTGGAATACAGTCAGCAGTGGGGTCCCACAAGGATCTGTACTAGGACCAATTCTTTTTAATCTCTTAATTAATGACCTTGTGGATGGGATTGAGAGTAAAGTGTCAGTCTTAGCCGATGACACCAAACTATGTAGGATATTAAAAACTCACCTTAACAGTACAATTTTACAAAATGTTGGGGATAAGATGTTTTAATGGGCAAGCACTTGGCAAATGAGATTTAATGTAGATAAATGTGGAGTAATGCACCTAGGATGGTGTAATCCTATTGCTGTATATACATTAAATGGGAGTATTGTCACACGGCACTACTGTGGGTTACTGCAGGGTAACACAAACTCCACTAGATGGCAGCAGAGTGGTGAATAAACTGAATCCTTCAAAGAAGCAAACCGGCAGTAACACAGCGAAGTGACCATTAGGTGGCAGCGGAGTTGTCTGAGAGCCAAGTCGATACCAGAGAGTAGCGCAGTACCAAGGGGAAATGCAAAGTCGCCAGTCAGGTCACATGCTAGGGTCAGAATGCCAGAAAAACAATGGATAAGCAGAGGAGCAATCACAAACAGGTAGTCTGAATACGGTCCAAAGGTTAGCAATGAAATATTAGATACAAAGGGGCAATCACAAACGGGTAGTCTGAACACGGTCCAAAGGTCAGCAAACACAAATTAGGTCAGATGAACGCAGCAAGACAGATCAAGAACTCCAGCTAAACATGCTGAAGGTAAGCAGTATAAATGGCACTGCACACAGGTTGCAGCACAGATATATAGTACACCTGACACAGGAATGAGGCAGGGAAAATTAACCCCTGACATGACCAGACCGGGAAAAGAGAGACAAGACAAAAACCTGGCCTGGATCATGACAAGTATACTCTGGACTACAGAACAGGAGAAGGACTTGGGTATTCTGGCTACAAGAAAGCTGAGCAGCAGTAGTCAACGTCAAGCAGTAGCTGCAAAGCAAACAAGATTTTAGAGTGTATAAAAAGAGATAAAATCCCATGATCCCAACATATTGTTACCACTTTATAAATCGCTGGTGAGGCCACATTTGGAATATGGGATGTAGTTTTGAGCTCCACATTTTAAAAATGATATTCAGAAGCTAGAGTCAGGTCAACGGCAGACAACTAGATTATTACAATTAATGGAAGACCTCTCATATGATGAGAGGTTGGAAATATTGGGCTTGTTTAGCTTAGAAAAAAGTCGTCTCAGAAGAAATCTCATTTATATGCATAAATACATGTGTGGTCAGTATAAAGGACTGGCGCATGACTTATTCCTTCCAAAGACCATACTAAGGACCAAGGGGCAATCCATAAGGGTGGAAGAAAGGGAATCCCTGCAGCTCAATAGTAAAGGGTTCTTTACAGTTAGAGCAGTCAGAATGTGGAATGCCCTACAACAGGATGTAGTAATTGCAGACACTATAACAGAACAACCTCCTTTTGGAAGAAGCTCATGCAAAACGCGCATTGGGGATCTGCACTATCTACTTCAGGTCATATGCCCTTTATTTTTTATGAACTGTCATTTTGTACCTTTCTGCTGTTTACCTTATATGTGTGATTGTAGCCCTAGTGGAGACCCTGTGGGGACTGGCTTTACTTAAATATCACTGATGCATTGCTGCACTTTAATGCCAAGTCCACTCAGAGTCTACGCTGTCATATTATTATGAGCACTTTTTTTGGCATTTAAATGTGGCCTTATTTCAGGCTTTGTGGGGAATAGTACTTACTGAGGCATTTCTGCACCTTATATTAGTGGTCAAACTCTACCACTCCCAGGGATATATATGCATAAGCACCTGCTTTATAAGTATACAGTGAACTCAGGTCACTATACTTGTTAATAGGATTGGGCTTAGACATTTATAACCTTTTCCTGACATGATTTCATTTCTTGTTGTAATCCCTGGGCACATTTGCCTATAAACGATAGGTCATGATAGGTATTCATTTTGGGCATTTAGACTTGCTGGGTAGTCTATTGGATGTGTATCTCTTTTATGGAAATATTTTTTACTTTGTATTTGTTATCATAAAATTTCTACATTTTTATAGCATTAAGCTTCTTGTATCTATTCTGATGAGTTCTCAGTTTGGAAGTGCCATTGATTTCTAGGCTCTATATATTTTGAATAGTTGCTGTTGGTTGTATGTTGGCCCATTCCTCCATGCAGATCTCCTCTAGAGCAGTGATGTTTTGGGCCTGTCGCTGGGCAACACGGACTTTCAAATCCTTCCAAAGGTTTTCTATGGGGATGAGATCTGGAGACTGGCTAGGCCACTCTAGCACCGTCATATGCTTCTTGCGATGCCACTTCCTCATTGCCCTAGTGGTGTGCTTGGGATTATTATCATGCTGAACGACCCATCCACGTTTCATCTTCAATGCCCTTGCAGGTGGAAGAAGGTTTGCCCTCAAAATCACACAATACATGGCCCCATTCACTTTTTCATGTACATGGATCAGTCATCCTGGTCCCTTTGCAGAGAAACAGCCCCAAAGCATGATGTTGTCACCCACCATGCTTCACAGTAGGTATGGTGCTCTTTGGATGCAACTCAGCATTCTGTCTCCTCCAAACAGTTCTACTTTGGTTTCATCAGACCATATGACATTCTCCCAATACTCTTCTGGATAATCCAAATGCTCTCTAGCAAACTTCAGACCGGCCTAGACATGTACTGGCTTAAGCAGGGGGACATGTCTGGCACTGCAGGATCTGAGTAACTGGGTGGCGTAGTGTGTTATTGATGGTAGCCTTTGTTACGGTGGTCCCAGCTAAATGCAGGTCATTCAATAGGTCCCATGTGGTTGTGGGATTTTTGCTTACCTTTCTTGTGATCATTTTGACCCCATGGGGTGAGATCTTGTGTGGAGCTTCAGATCGAGGGAGATTATCAGTGGTCTTGTATGTCTTCCATTTTCTTATTATTGCTCCCACACTTGATTTCATCACACCAAGCTGCTTGTCTATTGCAGATTCAGTCTTCCCAGCCTGGTGCAGGGCTACAATTTTGTTTCTGGTGTCCTTCGACAGCTCTTTGGTCTTCACCATAGTGGAGTTTGGAATGGTACTGTTTGAGGTTGTAGACAGGTGTCTTTTATACTGATAACAAGTTCAAACAGGTGCCATTACTACAGGTAATGAGTGGAGGACAGAGGAGCCTCTTAAAGAAGAAGTTACATGTCTGTGAGAGCCAGAAATCTTGCATGTTTTTTAGGTGACCAAATACTTATTTTTCAAAATAAATCTTGCCAGATCAGACAAGGTGATTTTCTGGGTTTGTTTTCTCATTTTGATGCTCATATTTGTGGTCTACCTATGATGTCAATTACAGGCCTCTCTCATCTTTTTAAGTGGGAGAACTTGCACAATTGGTGGCTGACTAAATACTGTTTTTCCCCATTGTAACTCTGCTTTACTTTTTTCCCACAACGTTATCCCTGACCTGTCTGGTGTGTTCCTTGGTTTTCATGATGCTGTTTGATCCTTAATATTTTAATGTTCTCAAACAAACCTTCACACAACAGTTGTAGTTATACTGATAATAAGTTACACACAGATTGCCTCCATAATTAGGAAATTGAGTCTATTGGTCACTCAAGATTTTATTTAGGACTATCAGACTACAGGGTGATGACTAGAAATGAATGTCACAATTTTTGAGTTTTATATATTTTAAATGATTATAAAACCATATATAGTTTAATTTGCACTTCACAAATACTTGTTACTTTGGTTGGTATATCATATAAAATCGCAATAAAATGCATTTACGTTTGTGGGTGTAATGTTAAAAAATTCAAGAGATAATCGTATGATTATTTTTTCAAGGCATTCTAGACACCAAATGTCCCTACTCAAAGGCCCCTGCTACACCTCCTGTATTTATTTAGTTTTTTTTTTTTTTTTAATTTCACACTAATATAGCACCATTAATTCCACAGCAATTTTCAGACATCATCTTCGCTGTCCCCACTGGGCCTTACTATCTAAATTCACTATCAGTATCTCTTTGTAGAGTGGGAAGAAACTGGAGAACCCGGAGGGAACTCACACAAACACAGGGAGAACATACAAACATCACAAAATGAGGATTCTGTTAAAATTAAGGCAGCTTTTGGTAATGTGTGAAGATTATTCACTGTAAATGAAATCTCATAGAATTATCTGACAATTTATGAATGCTGAACACCAACTTTAAATCTGGTTGGATAAAAATAAAGTAACTTTTTTTGCATTATTTTATTATGTATTGAATTGCAATAGCTGAGAATACTGTGTATCCAGAAGATGTTTATCAATCTTGTAATGTACAATATATTAAAAATGTATCACATCTCTGCACATGTATAAAATAAAGTGGTTTGTTTCATGTAGTCATATTTTTTCTAAACAGCTGTAGAAATTACATTATTTGGCACAAACAAATACATAAAAAGCAAGCACTTTGTGTTTGATCTTTCCACTGTCATAATCCAGAAACTGAATTAAAGAAACTGACATTTTAGATTTTCCACTTCAGTCAATGTATTTTACATGTCTAGGTTTTGCCATTGGCATCTGTCTCCTTCCACTTAACCCAGGGAATTGAAAGACTTTGTCAAACAGTTATGCCATAGTACATAGTTTTCTAAGCTTATTATTGGATTAAACATGCTTGATAATATGTATTTTCTGTGTTTCGGAATACTGCCATGTGGACTTCAAACTAAAAATATCAAAGTGAAAATGTATGAAATGGACATTAACCCCTTCATGACCGGAAGTATTTTTGTTTTTGTTATTTGCTCCCCTTTTTCCCAGAGCCATAACATTTTTATTTTTTGGTTAATATGGCCATGTGAGGGCTTGTTTTTTGCAGGATGAATTGTACTTTTGAACGACACCTTTGGTTTTAACATATCACGTACTAGAAAACAGGAAAACTACTCAAAGGGCAGTGAAATTGCAAAAAAGTACGATTCCACAAAAAGTTTTTTTTTGTTTTCCTTTTTTACTATGTTCACTAAATGCTAAAACCGACCTGCCATTATGATTCTCCAGGTCATTACAAGTTCATAGACACCAAACATGTCTAGGTTCTTTTTTATTTAAGTGGTGAAAAAAAATTCCAGGGTTTGTTAAAAAAATAAATAAATTGCAACATTTTCCGATACCCGTAGTGTCTCTATTTTTTGGGATCTCGGATTGGACGAGGGCTTATTTTTTGTATGCCGATCTGACATTATTATTGATACCATTTTGGTGCAGTGATGATCTTTTGGTTGCCCGTTATTGCAATTTAATGCAATGTTGAGGCGACCAAAAAAACGTAATTCTGACATTTTGACTTTTTTTCTTGTTACGCCGTTTAGCAATCAGGTTAACTCTTTTTTTATATTGATAGATCGGGCGATTCTGAATACACAAATATGTGTATGATGTTTGATTTTTTTGTATTGTTTTATTTTGAATGGTGAAAAAGGGGGGTGATTTGAACTTTTATATTTTAAAAAACATTTTTTTTTACTTTTTGCATGCTTCAGTAGTCTCCATGGGAGACTAGACGCTGCCATGATCGCCTTTGCTACATACAGGCGATGATCAGATCGTCTATATGTAACAGAATTGCTGACTTGCTATGAGCACTGATCACCGGGCAGCACTCATAGCAATCCAGCAGTGACAACCATAGAGGTCTGCAGGAGACCTCTGGTTGTTATGCCAACCGATTGGTGACCCGCGATCAAGTGACAGAGGTCACCAATGGGCGTATTTCCAGCTCGCTTGCCGGAATCACGTGTTAAATGCCACTGTCAGAGTTTGACAGCGGCATCCTCCCAGTGGATGGCCATGGAACAAGGAGGTGGAATAAGATTCTGCAGGTGAACAACTGGCTACGTCGATGGTGCCGTCAGCAACGATTTGGATTTCTGGTTCACGGAGTGAACTACTTATACAATGGACTACTTGCTAGAGATGGGGTGCACCTTACGAAGACTGGAAAGCATGTATTTGGAAGTCGCCTTGCTACACTTGTAAGGAGAGCTTTAAACTAGAACAGCATGGGAAGGGAAGCAAAAGACCAGAAAAAGCCATACACCTGACAAATGCTATTGAGAACTCTGCTATTAGAAGTGGAGAGGAAGAACAAAGACGAAAGAATCTAATTAATAAAATTATTGGAGAAAGAGAAACCAATCACAAACTAAAGTGTTTCTATACTAATGCACAAAGCATGGGCAACAAACAAGGAGAATTGGAACTACTAACACAGGAAAAGAAATATGATGTCATTGGAATCACTGAAACTTGGTGGGACAATACACATGATTGGAATACAAGACTAGAAGGATACAACTTATTTGCAAGAAACAGACTTGATAAACGAGGAGGGGGTGTCGCATTGTATGTTAGAAACACGTATATCTGCACAGAGATTGAAGCTTCAGAGATTGGGAGTTCTGTGGAAACTGTTTGGGTAAGAATACAAGGACAGAACAATGGAAAGGACACCATTGTAGGCATTTACTACAGGCCGCCTGTGCAAGCTGAAGATATGGATGAACTCTTTATGCATCAAATGGCCAAGTTCTCCAAAAAATATGACATAGTTGTCATGGGAGATTTCAACTATCCAGACATTTGTTGGGAATCTCTCTCAGGCAAAACTAACAGGTCAAGGAAATTCTTATCCTCTCTTGCTGACAACTTTATCTTCCAAAAGGTAAGGGAGAAAACAAGGGGAACTGCTACCTTGGATCTAATCCTTATAAACAGGGAGGAGATGGTTGAGGAGGTAAAAGTGGCTGGGACCCTAGGAGGTAGCGACCATGCTATTTTAGAATTTTGGATAACTAGAGGCGGAAGACCTGTGAAGACTCAGACGTCAAGGTTAGATTTCAGAAAGGCAGATTTTAAAAGATTCAGAAAGAGAATTGGATGGATCCAATGGCTGGATATCCTTAAAGACAAAAATGTCCAGGAAGGATGGGAAATCTTGAAAAATGAAATTCTCAAAGCACAGTTGTTAACAATTCCGAAAAGAGGGAAGAATAGGAAGCATTTAAGGAAACCAGGATGGATGAACACAGAACTTAAGCACATGCTAAAAAGGAAGAAAAAAATGTTTATAAAATGGAAAGAGGGAGGCATATCTAAAGAAGAATATAATGCTGTCTGCAGAACCTGCAGGGCACAAATCAGATTATCTAAAGCTGAAAATGAATTGAGGCTTGCAAGAGATGTCAAAAGCAATAATAAAGGATTTTGGGGATATGTCAAAAGTAAAAGAAAAGTCAAAGATGCTATAGGATTTTTACAGGATGAAAATGATGAAATGGTAAGACAGGATGTTGAGAAGGCTGAACTTTTAAATTCTTATTTTGCATCTGTTTTCTCTCAGAAAGGAAATGTAACATCAACTGTTATTCACTGTCCTATTAAGGGAATAGAAGAATCCAGGATATCTATAAACAGAAAGATAGTGAGGAAACACTTAGCTAACCTAAATGAATTCAAGTCTCCAGGTCCAGATGAATTACACTCCAGAGTACTGAAGGAGATAGCAGAAGAAATTTTTGAACCCCTCTCCATAATCTTTGAAAATTCTTGGAGAACAGAAGAAGTGCCAGAAGACTGGAGAAGAGCAAATGTTGTTCCTATCTTCAAAAAGGGGAAGAAGGTGGACCCAGGCAACTATAGGCCGGTGAGTCTGACTTCTATACCAGGAAAGATCTTTGAACAAATTATTAAACAACATGTATGTCAATACCTGGATAAGAATGAAGTGATTAAACAGAGTCAGCATGGGTTTGTAACTAATAAGTCATGTCAGACTAACTTAATTTCCTTCTATGACGGTATCACTGATTGGGTGGATCAAGGAAATGCTGTAGATATAGTATATCTTGACTTCAGCAAAGCATTTGACAAAGTCTCTCATACAATCCTTATTGAAAAAATGACTAAGTATGGAATGGACAAGGCAACTGCTAGGTGGATTCATAACTGGCTTAGTGATCGGACCCAAAGAGTGGTCGTAAATGGCTGTACATCCAGTTGGAAGAATGTCTCAAGTGGGGTACCACAGGGCTCTGTCCTGGGCCCTGTATTGTTCAACATCTTTATCAACGATTTAGATGAAGGAATTGAGGGTATACTGATTAAATTTGCTGATGACACAAAGCTAGGAGGGATAGCTATTACTAGAGAAGAGAGAGAGGATTCAAAAAGATTTAAATAAACTGGAGAAGTGGGCAGCAAATAACAGAATGGTTTTTAACAGGGAGAAATGCAAAGTACTACATCTGGGCAATAAAAATGAAAAAAGCATATATAGAATGGGAGGAATAGGGCTAAGTGACAGCACATGTGAAAAAGACTTGTGTATACTAATAGATCACAGACTGAATATGAGTCAACAGTGTGATGCAGCAGCAAAAAAGGCAAATGCAATTCTAGGATGTATTAACAGAAGCATACAGTCTAGATCACGTGAAGTCATTATTTCCCTCTACTCCTCTTTGGTCAGACCTCATCTGGAATATTGTGTCCAGTTTTGGGCACCACATTTTAAAAAAGACATCAACAAACTGGAGCAAGTTCAGAAAAGAGCGACCAGAATGGTGACCGGTCTGCAAACCCTGTCTTATGAGGAAAGGTTGCAGGATTTGGGAATGTTTAGTTTGCAAAAGAGAAGACTGAGAGGAGACTTAATAGCTGTCTACAAATATCTAAAGGGCTGTCACATTGTAGAAGGATCAACTTTATTCTCATTTGCACAAGGAAAGACTAGAAGCAATGGGATGAAACTGAATGGGAGGAGACACAGATTAGATATTAGAAAAAACTTTTTGACAGTTAGAGTGATCAATGAGTGGAACAGGCTGCCACGAGAAGTGGTGAGTTCTCCTTCAATGGAAGTCTTCAAACAGAGGCTGGACAGACATCTGACTGGGATGATTTAGCGAATCCTGCTTTGAGCAGGGGGTTGGACCAGATGGTCCAGGAGGTCCCTTCCAACTCTACGATTCTATGATTCTATGATTTAATGGGTTAATAACCACAGGTTCATCGTGATTCCACCAGCGGCTGTTCCAGGAACATGTCAGCCATTCAAAACAGCTGACATGTGCCTGGAAAGATGTGGGCTCAGCGCCGGAGCCCATATCAAAGGGAGGGTGTCCGACATCGGTGTATTATTACACCCGATGTCGGAAAGGGGTTAACTAAAACCAACAAATTCCAATTTAAAATCAGTTTGATCTGTTTTATTGATTAGAAGAGCACTATTAAGTTACACAAACCCACACTGCAAATAGGACAACATGTATAAAACAAATATAATGCAAAAAAAACATGGACAATATTGCCCTTAAGGCTTCATACACACTCTTATATTCTAGATTAGTTGTGGAGACACAAGAGTCAGTGAGTGCTCTCATCCACTGGCCCGGGTGTCTTAGAAAGAAATGCCACTGAACGCCTGCACACCTTCGCCATTGGCATGGTACTACTCAGACAGCACAGGGTGAGGGTAAAACAGTGTGGAAATGCTTTATTGAACCACCAACAGTCAATTACCTGTAGAAAAGTCTCAGTAATTTCACAGGATTGTGCAAATTACAGCATCTCATCCTTCTGCAGGCTTGCAGGGATCAGAGGAGATACAACTTCGGGCTTCCTGGGCCAACTACCCCAGCCAGTGGCACCCTGCTTTTGGCGGTCACCCACGTAGAGGAGATAACGACTAGCTTTGGAAGCTGACAGTCCATTTAGGACAAGGCCAGTTGACCAGATTGTCCCAACCTGACTTTTCTGAACATCTACATTGGTTCAGTGATTATTAATGAGCCACATCTGTATCCCTCCAGCTGCGGCCATGGTCTCTTCAAGCTGGCGTCCACTTGATTGTCAAATTTGTATGTCTGAGCTGCTGATTTGTAGAGTTTTTCAGCAAAAGAATTGAGGTCCTTTTTACACCCACATCTGTCCTTCAGGACATCAACCACAGGTCAGGTGAAAAGTGGGATAAGGTCAACACTCATAGTTCGAGTATTCAATCAATCTGCATAATTTGTCTGCCACTGTTTGCAGGGAAACAAGCTACATGGACTTATACAATTGCTAATCAACATATTAGCAAACATTGATTGTTCAATTACCCTGCGTCTCTGTATCCCAAGGCTAGCGGCACAATAAGTTGCAACAAACATCAAGTCAAGAATCAAAGTTCAGGCTCACATGAACAATAGTCTATGTCTCAGGGCCTACTAAATATACATCTGGCATAATTAAGAATACAGTCATATGTTAAAGTTTGGGCACCCCCATTAATGTTAACCTTTTTTCTTTATAACAATTTTGGTTTTTGCAACAGCTATTTCAGTTTCATATATCTAATAACTGATGGACTCAGTTATATTTCTGGATTCAAATGAGGTTTATGGTACTAACAGAAAATGTGCAATCTGCATTTCAACAATATTTGACCTGTGCAAAAGTATGGGCACCCTTATCCTTTTCTTGATTTGAACACTCCTAACTACTTTTTACTGTCTTCCTGAAGCACTAAATTGGTTTTGTAACCTCATTGAGCTTTGAACTTCATAGCCAGGTGTATCAAATCATGAGAAAAGGTATTTAAGGTAGCCACTTGCAAGTAGTTCTCCTACTTGATTCTCCTATGAAGAGTGGCATCATGGGCTCCTCAAAACAACTCTCAAATGATCTGAAAACAAAGATTATTCAACATAGCTTTTCAAGGGAAGGATACAAAAAGTTGTCTCAGAGATTTAACCTGTCAGTTTCCACTGTGAGGAACATAGTAAGGAAATGCAAGAGCACAGGTACAGTTCTTGTTAAGCCCAGAAGTGCAGGCCAAGAAAAATATCAGAAAGGCAGAGAAGAAGAATGGTGAGAACAGTCAAGGACAATCCACAGACCACCTCCAAAGACCTGCAGCATCATCTTGCTGCAGATGGTGTCACTGTGCATCAGTCAACAATACAGTGCACTTTGCACAAGGAGAAGCTGTATGGGATAGTGATGCGAAAGAAGCCGTTTATGCAAGCACGCCACAAACAGAGTCGCCTGAGGTATGCAAAAGCACATTTGGACAAGCCAGTTACATTTTGGAAGAAGGTCCTGTGGACTGGTGAAACAAAGATTGAGTTGTTTGGTCATACAAAAAGGCGTTATGCATGAAGGCTAAAAAACACAGCATTCCAAGAAAAACACTTGCTACCCACAGTAAAATTTGGTGGAGGTTCCATCATGCTTTGGGGCTGTGTGGCCAATGCCGGCACCGGGAATCTTGTTAAAGTTGAGAGTCGCATGGATTCAACTCAGTATCAGCAGATTCTTGACAATAATGTGCAAGAATCAGTGACGAAGTTGAAGTTACGCAGGGGATGGATATTTCAGCAAGACAATGATCCAAAACACTGCTCCAAATCTACTCAGGCATTCATGCAGAGGAACAATTACAATGTTCTGGAATGGCCATCCCAGTCCCCAGATCTGAATATCATTGAACATCTGTGGGTTGATTTGAAGCGGGCTGTCCATGCTTGGCGACCATCAAACTTAACTGAACTGGAATTGTTTTGTAAACAGGAATGGTCACAAATACCTTCATCCAGGATCCCGGAACTCATTAATAGCTACAGAAAGCGACTAGAGGCTATTATTTTTACAAAAGGAGGATCTACAAAATATTAATGTTGAGGTGCCCATACTTTTGCAGTGGTCAAATTTTGTTAAAATGCAGATTGCACATTTTCTGTTAGTACAATAAACCTCATTTGAATCCAGAAATATAGCTGAGTCCATCAGTTATTAGATATATGAAACTGAAATAGCTGTTGCAAAAAACAAAATTGTTATAAAGAAGAAAGGTTAACATTAATAGGGGTGCCCAAACTTTAACATATGACTGTAAATGCTGTGTCATCATAGTCAGTATGTTACATCAGTAGGGCAGCACGGTGGGTCAGTGGATAGCACTGTTGCACTGACGTCCTGGGTTCAAATCCTACCAAGGACAATATCTGTACAGAGTGTGTTTGTTCTATCCATGCTTAGTGGGTTTCCTCCAGTTATTCTGGTTTCCTTCCACATTCCAAAGAAATACTGATAGGGAATCTAAATTGTGAGCCCCAATGTGGACAGCGATGATAATGTATGTAAAGCGCTGCAGAATATGATAATGCTACATAAGCAAAGCATAATAAATTAATTAATTTTTAAGCCAAAACCAGGAGTGGGTGAGCAATTCAGAAGTGGTGCACGTGTTTCTATTATGCTTTTCCTCTGATTATTACCATCCCAATTTTGGCTTACAAATATTGATGAAATATCCTGACCAAATACAGAACGTGTGAATGTGACCTTATTCTGTATACTGTATATACACTGCACGATTCCACTTCTCATATCCTTTATTCTGGGTGTAATTTTCAGGATGTTCTCTTACTCTGTATTATTTTGGACATATTGGTGTGTGGTTTTATCAAAGATGTGGTTTCATTAAGGGGACAAAGTGGCAAATGACAGTAAAAAATTTGGACTGCCCGTTATTTTTGGACCATTTGTCCAGGAAAAATTGAATAGTAGGTTAGCAACCCAGGTACAATGTTAGAATCTGGATACAGATTACAGAGATTCATAGTTTTTACTTACTTCTGTCATTCTGAAATACTAACGCTTTCAAACTGTGGAGCTTTGCCAGATAATTTTGAATAGAAATGAACCATAATTTTCCCACTGAGAATATAAATATTTTATAGTCATATTCTTAGTGTTATGATAAAGTGAAGTTGCTTTGGAGACTTAAAAATGGAGATACTAAATAGATTTCAGTGTTAACTTGTAGAGGAAAGCAGTAGGATCCTGAAATAGTCCTGCTGTAAAGCACCAATTATAAAATAGCGACAGTTTATATGAAGCCAAACAAAAAAGGATGGAAACAGCGTTATTACAAAAGCATTTGAGGAAGAATAATTGTTATAGTGAATGGTATATAAATCATGAAAAGTAAATGTCAGTGAGCAGAAATATGGCCAAAAATCCAAGTGGAAAGATTTTTGGTTTCTGCATTTAATTTCATTTCTACAATCCTTTTATCACAGATAACACTAATGTGATTCTTAATTATGCCAGACATATCTTCCAATAGGTCAAGAGACCTAAGTCACTGTTCATATGAGCCTGACCTTTGACTCTTGAATTAATATTTGTTACAACTTATTGTGAGGCTATCTTTGGAAGACAGGGGACTCAGGGTAATTGAACAATTGATGTTTGCTAATATGTTAATTCCCATTAGTCCTTGTAGCTTGTTTACCTGTAAACAGTGAAGGATGAACTATGCAAATTGATTGAATACTCGAACAATGAGAGACCTCATCCCACTTTCCTCCTGTCTTGTGGATAATAGCCTGGAGGACAGCTGTGGGTATGAAAATGGACCTCTATCCTAGATTTTACCTTTACAGAACAACAGCCAGGGCACTATGGATCCACCTGGAGAAATACAGATTATATCCACTGTCCATCACTGAGCCCATGGGTCCATCTAGGGTTAATCTAGGACTTAGAACCCACTGGAAAGAAAGTGGGTGTTGTGTGTATACATGGGGAACTCCATGAATATGCAATAGTAGAGGCTTAATTTGTTATACCATTCTGGGAGATTAAACATCTGGTGGGGGTAGTGAAGACTGTTCCTTATGGGGCTGTCCTGGGAAGAGATTTGCCCCTTTTCTGATCTCTGTGGAAAAATAAAATTAACCCTACCCGGGCAAATATTTTTCTAGATGCAGAGCTGTATTGCCAAGTTTTTAACACTAAGGTTCAGATACGGCTATAAAGAAGGCTACTACTTGCGATATAGCGCAATTTTATTTGAAGGTACAAAATTAAAGGAATTTTATGATTGGATTGTATGATTGTGTACACTTTTGTATATTTTAAAATAAAAAGGTTAAGTACAGATAAAGATTAAATACATATAATGAGTAAGTATATATAAAGATTAACTATATACAGTATACCCACATCATCAATCACCAAGAGGCTTTAAAGCATCATCCGTCTGGGATATCGGAGAAGCAACACCAAGACAGAGAACCCCTGGAAGATTCACAACACTGCACGGGGCGTCCACACTTATGCAGGTATCAACACTGTACACATACAGGTATCCAGTTCTGCTTCTGTCTAAGTCATGTTTCTCTGGCCTCATATAATAAATTACACTAATGTGTAACCACTAGTTTCATCTAGCCCTTTCAGTGGCCAGCTTTCAAGATTGGATGAAACAGACAACATGGCATCATCAGACAATGGGTCGTAGACCCTTAGAATATAAAAGCCACAATGGATTTAGATAAAGCTACCACAGACAAACCTTAATGTTCTTACAATAACAAACATAGAAACTTAGATCTATTTGTGGAGTGAAATGGTTTTAGGTAATCTCAAGATTGTGTAACTTGTGAGTATTGTCTGTCACATCAGAAATGCAGCTAATGGTCTGATAAACTCACCACAGAGAGAGGTTACGTAAACCTTAATGCTTTACAATGACAAACAACAAATAGATTGTCACTGAAACCATTATCTTGTCTGTAACTGTTTGACTAGAAATGCAGCTCTGTCCTGGTCTGAATGCATTCTGTATATTTCAATTTATGGACTCAAAATAGCCATTTTTATATTTGCACTACAATCCACCCTTGGCTCTTTTGAGCCAAATATTATTTATACAAGGTACCATGTAAGTGTACACTGTATACAACATCACAAAGCAATGCATGCACAAATTTTAGCAAAAATTCCTATTGTATATGAAGTTTTGAGTCACATCTTCTTCTTGTATGTCTTCATCTTGTGTAGATACCCCTATCAGCTTTGTCCAAAGCTGTAAAGGGGTTGGTACCGCCACCAGACAAGTTTCTAATATATTGGTAGCAGTAGTAGTTTTTGTCATACCAAAATGACTAGTGTTCATCAGATAAGCCAAGTAAATCCAAAGATTCTGTTTGGTTTTCCATAAAGCTTTCTTTTCCATGGTTGGTGTCTCGGTTTTTCATCTGAAGATCTCTTGGGTAGTGGCAGAAGTTGAAAGGACCATGACACTGTGGCTGCAACGATGCACCATTTCCAGATTCTGATCTAAAGGGAAAAATATATATATTATTCTCTGAGATAACACCTGTCAGTTAGGACGTGTTCTCACTTCTTTTGCTCGGGTTTCAAAAGTATCAGCACATTATCTGCTCCATGAACAATAACTTTAGCAGGTTCTGGAAGACCTTTGTCCCCCAGATTTTTACACCATCATTGATAGGATGTGAGGATCCAAATCATTTATCAAATCTAACCTGATGGGCAACCCTCTGGTCTGTGCCCATTGGTAAGCAGCTATTTCTCCATATTTATGGTGTGCCCACTGAGTCAATCTGAGCAGTCCCTCAGTGGCGTCAGTCTTTGAACTGGATTCAGCGACTGATACTTTGGAAGGTTCCTCTGCTAATAAGTTGAAGAGTCTTTCCAGTGTTCCTGAAGCACAATAAGCATCAACATTAAACACAGTCACTTTAATTCTTTATACAATTGACCAGATATCTTGCCACAACTCTTTCCTCACACACAGGATTGTTCTATTCAGTAATAGTAGGCACAAGCACACCAGTCTAATCTTGTGTCCACTGAATTGCTTTAGATTTACATAAATCAACTGGCCTCCATCCTCCACTCTTGCATCTACCAAATCTACATGGGGATGTTTATCCATTTGTGGAGTGTGGCCAGCAAGTCAATAACTCTTATCTTCTTCCCCCCATTGATCCTCCATTTTAGATGATAACATCTTGGAAGGATCAAATGATAACCTCTTCAGTTGGGCTTTGAATTCCTGTATCAAGGATTTAATTTCAGCATAAAGATCCTCAATCCCTGGTGCTGTGGGTTTTGACGAAGATGGAAAGGGAGTGGGCCCTCTCTCTCCCCGTGTCCTGTCTCGCCACTGCTGTGTAGATTCAGAATCTTTTACTGTAACCTCTCTATTATGTGAAACATCCGGCTTTTTATTAATTCCTCTCTTTTGATACAGTTTCCACATCTCTCCAGTACTAATCCCATCTATTCTATCCCTGTGGATGCCATCCTTTATTAACACCCTAAACATATATTTCCGGGTATATGGGGTCTAGGATTGTAAGGACTTTTGTCACTGTAATGCTGCTTTTCAGAGGGAAAATTACCTTTTTGTTTGGGACCCCAATCTCCCAGATCCCTTAACTCTTGAATTGCCTCCAATGTATTAGTGATTGTTTTCCCAGTCTGATTTACCATAAACGTCATCATGACATGTTTATAAGCTGGAGGGGCATTTCTAATGATACGAGTTCTAACAGATACACTTTCACAAACTTGCATATAATCATTATAGGTGTTTGCTGAAATAGCGTTTTTCATGACCTCCTCCTTAAACCTCTGAGCACAATCTTTTAACGTAAACCATGGTTTTTCATTGGGTGGCCCGTCTGCCTCAGATGGGTATTTAGGCCGCAGAGCCATAGCCACAACATCAAGCATACTACACACCACATGTAGTTACTGGATTATCAAGGTACGGAATGCCTCCTTCACTACAGGCTCATGACTGAGCTGGACAAATTTTGGGCCATCCACAGAATCTACCTGTACTTCATGAGCCCCCATCTCCCATAATCTGACTGCCCCAGCTACCAGGGATTCATTTGACTTTTGAGAAAAACAATCATGAAGATCATTAAGCTCCTGCTGACTGTAATCCTCTATCGCATTCTCATTCCTTTTACCTGTCGCTGTCTCTACAATCCGTCTCCGATATATAGGATGAACTTTCACTGGGTTAAGAGGAGGAGCAATTTCCCTCTTTCCAAGGAAATGTTCATCCTCAGACTCGGGATCGGTGATGTTTTCAGAGTCAGTTGAATTCCACACATCACCATCCCACTGATCAGGGTTCCACTCTGTTCCTGCTTTGGCCAAAGCTACTTTCTTTTTATTCACCTTACCTTTCCTCCTTCTGTTCTTATACTCTGCTATATGTACGGCAGCCTTTTCTGCAACATTTTGATAACCATCACATTTATCCATTAATATCTTATTCTGACATTGTGCTATAACCAATGCATTCTGGACCTCACACAACTGTTTTTCCAATTCCTGTACTTTTGTGAACATACATATTCTTTCCTTATGCTGTTTTCTATATGCAGACAACAATATCCATCTGTGACTACCAACAGCGCTCAACTCTTTACCTTTCTCAACTTTGACTTTCTCTAAGCATGCAGCCACATCAGCAGGTTCAGCGTCCTTCAGACATCTGTCCCATACTTCAACCAAACCAGCACTGTGCGACCACTTGGTTGCCAAAATATGATAGGGAGCCTGTTCCCAGCCTTTAATCACAATAGATTCACACACAGTCACCTTTTCTTAAAGACAGGCATGTTCTACGCAATATCACACTATCACACAGAGTCCTGTTAATATTAATAAAAACATTTCTGAGCCTTCTGCGTATCCTGCCGACTACGCCAATTATGTATTGCCAAGTTTTTAACAGTAAAGTTCGGATACGGCTTTAACCCCTTTCTGACATCCGATGTACTATCCCGTCCATGGGACCCGGGCCCCTATGCCCATGGACGGGATAGTACGTCTACCGCGATCAGCGGCGCCCACGTGGTGAGCGCTGCTGATCGCGGCTGGGTGTCAGCTGATTATCACAGCTGACACCCGGCACAATGTGTCAGGGGCGGTCACGGACCACCCCCGACATGTTAACCCCTTGCACACCGCGATCAAACACGATCGCGGTGTACCGGGAGTTAAAGGGAAGCATCGGCAGGGAGGGGGCTCCCTCCGTGCTTCCCTGAGCCCCCCACGGCAGCGCAATGTGCAGCGCTGCTGTGGGGGGCTCCTTTCCTCCAGGCCCCCGAATCCAAGATGGCGACGGGGGCCTTCGGGGGCCTGCAGGAAGCTGGCTTCCTCAGTGCCTGCAAAGCGCAGGCAAGAGGAAGTCTTCTTCAATGCCTGTGACAGATTGCTGATCTGTCACAGTGATCTGTGATGTGACAGATCAGCGATCTGTCACAGGACAGTGATGTCCCACCTGGGACTATGTAATAAAGTAAAAAAAAAATTAAAAAGTGTAAAAATAATTTTAAAAAAATCGCCAAATAAATTAGTAACAAAAAAAAAATATTCCCCAATAAATTCATTTTTTGAAAATAAAAAAAACCCAAAACAATAAAAGTACACATATTAGGTATCGCCGCGTCCGTAACGACCCGCCCTATAAAACTGTCCCATTAGTTAACCCCTTTAGCGAACCCCTTAAAAAAAAAATAAAAAACAAAGAAAAAAATAATGATTTATTATCATACTGCCAAACAAAAAGTGTAATAACGCGCGATCAAAAAGACGCATATAAATATCCATCGTACCGCTGAAAACGTCATCTTGTCCCGCAAAAAACGAGCCGCCACACAGCATCACCAGCGAAAAAATAAAAAGTTATAGCTCGCAGAATAAAGCGATGCAAAAATAATTATTTTTTATATAAAATAGTTTTCATTGCATAAAACCGACAAAACATAAAAAAATGACCTAAATGAGGTATCGCTGTAACCGTACTGACCCGAAGAATAAAACCGCTTTATCAATTTTATCGCACGCGGAACGGTGTAAACGCACTCCCCCAAAAGAAATTCATGAAACGCTGGTTTTTGTTCATTCTGCGTCCCAAAAATTGGAATAAAAAGCGATCAAAAAATGTCACATGCCTGAAAATGGTACCAATAAAAACATCAACTCGTCCCGCAAAAAACAAGACCTCACATGACTCGGTGGGTCAAAATACGGAAAAATTATAGCTCTCAATATGTGGTGATGCAAAAACTATTTTTACAATGAAAAGCGTCTTTTAGCGTGCGACAGCTGCCAAAAATAAAAACCGCCATAAATAGTAAATCAAACCCCCCGTTATCACCCCCTTAGTTAGGGAAAAATAATAAAATTAAAAAAATGTATTTATTTCCATTTTTCCATTAGGGTTAGGGTTAGGGCTAGGGTTAGGGCTAGGGTTAGGGTTAGGGCTAGGGTTAGGGTTAGGGCTAGGGCTAGGTCTTGGGTTATGGCTAGGGTTAGGGCTGAGATTAGGGTTAGGGGTGTGATGGGGTTCGGGTTGGAGTTAGAATTGGGGGTTTCCACTGTTTGGGCACATCAGGGGCTCTCCAAATGCAACATTGCGTCTGATCTCAATTCCAGCCAATTCTGAGTTGAAAAAGTCATACGGTGCTCCTTCCCTTCCAAGCTCTGCCATGCGCCCAAACAGTGTTTTACCCCCACATGTAGGGTATCAGCCTACTCAGGACAAATTGCAAAACAATTTTTGGGGTCCAATTTCTCCTGTTACCCTTAAGAAAATAAAATATTGGGGCAAAAATATCATTTTTGTGGAAAAAAATGATTTTTTTATTTTCACGTCCGAGCGTTATAAACTTCTGTGAAGCACTTGGGGGTTCAAAGTGCTCACCACACATCTAGATAAGTTCCGTGGGGGGTCTAGTGTCCAAAATGGGGTCACTTGTGGGGAGTTTCAATAGTTTAGGTACATCAGGGGCTCTCCAAACGCACATGACACCCGCAGACCATTCCATCAAAGTCTGCATTCCAAAATGGCACTGCTTCCCTTCCGAGCCCCGACGTGTGTCCATACAGTAGTTTTCTCCCACATATGGGGTGTCAGCGTACTCAGGACAAATTGGACAACAACTTTTGCGGTCCAATTTCTCCTGTTACCCTTGGGAAAATGAAAAAATTGGGGACTAATTGGTCATGTTTGTGGAAAAAATACGATTTTTTTATTTTCATGCCCGGGCATTATAAACTTCTGTGAAGCCCTTGGGGGTTCAAAGTGCTCACCACACATCTAGATAAGTTCCTTAGGGGGTCTCGTTTCCAAAATGGGGTCAATTGTGGGTGTTTCCACTGTTTAGGTACATTAGGGGCTCTCCAAAGGCAACATGACACCCGCAGACCATTCCATCAAAGTCTGCATTCCAAAATGTCACTACTTCCCTTCCGAGCCCTGACGTGTGTCCATACAGTAGTTTTCTCCCACATATGGGGTGTCAGCGTACTCAGGACAAATTGGACAACAACTTTTGGGGTTCAATTTCTCTTGTTACCCTTGGGAAAATAAAAAAATTGGGGACTAATTGATCATGTTTGTGGAAAAAATACGATTTTTTTATTTTCATGCCCTGGCATTATAAACTTCTGTGAAGCCCTTGGGGGTTCAAAGTGCTCACCTCACATCTAGATAAGTTCCGTAGGGGGTCTAGTTTTCAAAATGGGGTCATTTGTGGGGGGTTTCCACTGTTTAGGTACATTAGGGGCTCTCCAAAGGCAACATGACACCCGCAGACCATTCCATCAATGTCTGCATTCCAAAACGTCACTACTTCCCTTCCGATCCCCGACGTGTGCCCATACAGTAGTTTTCTCCCACATATGGGATATCAGCATACTCAGGACAAATTGGACAACAACTTTTGGGGTCCAATTTCTCCTGTTACCCTTGGGAAAATAAAAAAAATGGTGACTAAAAGATCATGTTTGTGGAAAAAATACGAATTTTTTATTTTCACGCCCGGGCGTTATAAACTTCTGTGAAGCACTGGGGGGTTCAAAGTGCTCACCACACATCTAGATAAGTTCCTTGGGGGGTCTAGTTTATAAAATGGTGTCATTTGTGGGGGGTTTCCACTGTTTAGGTACATCAGGGGTTTTCCAATCGCGACATGGCGTCCGATCTGAATTTCAGCCAATTTTGCATTGAAAAAGTCAAACGGCGCTCCTTCCATTCTGAGCTCTGCCATGCGCCGAAACAGTCGTTCCCCCCACAGATCAGGTATCAGTGTACTCAGGACAAATTGCACAATAACTTTTGCAGTCCAATTTCTCCTGTTACCCTTGGTAAAATAAATAAAAAATTGAACCTGAAGTATTTTTTTTGTGAAAAAAAGTTAGATGTTCATTTTTTTTTAAATATTCAAAAAAATTCCTGTGACGCACCTAAAGGGTTAATAAACTTCTTGAATGTGGTTTTGAGCACCTTAAGGGGTGCAGTTTTTAGAATGGTGTCACTTTTGGGTATTTTCTATCATATAGACCCCTCAAAGTGGCTTCAAATGTGATGTGGTCCTAAAAATAAAATGGTGTTGTAAAAATGAGAAATCGCTGGTCAACTTTTAACCCTTATAACTTCCTAACAAAAAAAAACTTTGGTTCCAAAATTGTGCTGATGAAAAGTAAACATGTGGGAAATGTTAGTTATCAAGTTTTTTGTGTGCTGTATCTCTGTGATTTAAGGGCATAAAAATTCAAATTTGGAAAATTGCGAAATTTTCAAAATTTTTGCCAAATTTCCGTTTTTTTCACAAATAAACGCAAGTTATTTGAATGAAATTTTACCACTAACATGAAGTACAATAAGTCTCGAGAAAACAATGTCAGAATCACCAGGATCCATGGAAGCGTTCCAGAGTTATGACCTCATAAATGTACAGTGGTCAGAATTGTAAAAATTGGCCCGGTCATGAACGTGCAAACCACCCTTGGGGTGAAGGGGTTAAAGAAGGCTACTACTTGCGATATAACGCAATTTTATTTGAAGGTACAAAATTAAAGGAATTGTATGATTAGATAGTATGATTGCGTACACTTTTGTATATTTTAAGATACAAAGGTTAAGTACAGATAAAGATTAAATACATATAATGAATAAGTATATATAAAGATTAACTATATGGAGTATACTCACATCATCAATCACCAAGCGGCTTTTAAACATCATCCGTCTGGAATATCGGAGAAGCAACACCAAGACAGAGAACCCCTGGAAGATTCACAACACTGCACGGGGCGTCCCCACGTATGCAGGTATCAACACTGTACACATACAGGTATCCAGTTCTGCTTCTGTCTAAGTCATGTTTCTCTGGCCTCATAAAATAAATTACACTAATGTGTAACCACTACTGTAGTTTCATCCAGCCCTTTCAGTGGCCAGCTTTCAAGATTGGATGAAACAGACAACATGGCATCATCAGACAATGGGTCATAGACCCTTAGAATATAAAAGCCACAATGGATTTAGATAAAGCTACCACAGACAAACCTTAATGTTCTTACAATAACAAACATAGAAACTTAGAACTATTTGTGGAGTGAAATGGTTTTAGGTAATCTCAAGATTGTGTAACTTGTGAGTATTGTCTGTCACATCAGAAATGCAGCTAATGGTCTGATAAACTCACCACAGACAGAGGTTACATAAACCTTAATGTTTTACAATGACAAGCAACAAATAGATTGTCACTGTAACCATTATCTTGTCTGTAACTGTTTGACTAGAAATGCAGCTCTGTCCTGGTCTGAATGCATTCTGTATATTTCAATATATGGACTCAAAATAGCCATTTTTATATTTGCACTACAAGAGCCCAAAGATCATTACACAGGGATTCCTGCTGTAGGGGTCACTCCCATATGGAAAGAGTGTGTCCCCTAGAGGTTATGGCAGGATCGGTCAGGCTGACAGTCCCTGATCTGGAAGTTTCTTGGGGAACTTTTGTGAAAGCCCAGCTACAGGATCCCACAATGACATGGGCACAGGAAAGGGTAATCAAAGTAAATGGGGTTTGTTGTGAGTTCATTCTCCCCTTCACCTTTGATGTCTGATGAACTCCCTCTGCTGGTGAAGAGAGGTAGTGAAATTGATTGGGATGGGAAGAACCTGTCATCTGAACAGGTGGAGTGTGATTGGACATCTGGAATTTCTGAGTGGATATTTAGGCAGCCGACGCCCTGCAGGGCTGCTGGTGATCCTTTCTGCTCTGAGCTCTTGCATCCAGTTTAGTTCCTGTCTACTAAAAGCTAAGTTTTTGCCCTGCTATTATTCCATGAGATTTTGTCTGGTTTTCTTAGTGTTTGTATTCAGCCAGTCCTGGTTGGGACTGGCTGAATTCCATTTTTGTCTCTGATCAGTTGATCTCTTTGCTCTGTTTTCAGAATATACCTGAGTGCTGATATAGTGATTTTGAAGCCTAGCGACTTCAGGGCCTTTTTCCCTATCAGACGGTTGGGACATTTTTGGTAGAGTTTTTTGCGGATTGCAGCCAGCAATCTTTTCTGTCCTGTCTTATCTAGTTAGTTGGGCCCCATCATTTGCTCAGCCTGTCTTTCTGTCTGTGTTTGTGTTTTCATCTGTTTTTCACCGACAATACATGTTGGGGGCTGTCTATTGCTTTGGGGTCTGCTCTGGGGCAGTTTAGATTTCCCCTTTCCTTCTTTAGGCTTATGTAGTTCTCCGGCTGTGACGAGGGGTCTAGGGCACCGTAGGAACCCCCCACGGCAACTATTAGTTGTGGTGTATAGGATCAGGGGTCTGCAATCCGATAGCTACCAACCTCTCCGGTTTTCTGGACTTAGCTTGTATTTTTGTTTTCTCCTCCTCCGGTGACTCATTCATAACAGAATCACCAGCCATACCGCAGATTCTAGGGTACACAATAGCAGGAAAGAATTGTAAAAAAAAAAAAAAAGTGTCAGAATTTTTTTTTTTGTGTATATTTTTTCCTCTATTTCTCTGAGGCTGTAGGGGGAATTTTTTTCTCAATGGAGATTAAGCAATTGTCTGATCGTGTGGAGCAGCTTACTGCTGAAGTACGGGGAATTTCCACCTATCTTGCTCATTCATATGCTGCTGAACCAAAGATCCCTACTCCTGATGTGTTAATTGTAAATAATTTTTTGCCTTGAAGCCTAACTCATCGGGGAGCTCCGCGCAGCAGGTTAAAATTGTCATCTCTTTGCTGCGCGGTGATCCCCAGGATTGGGCATTTTCTTTGAAACCTGATGATCCTATTCTGACTGATGTGAATGTATTTTTTCAGGCCTTGGGGTTGTTGTATGATGAACCTAATGCTATTGATCAGGCTGAAAAGGCCCTGTTGGCATTGAGCCAGGGTCAGGATTCTGCAGAGTTGTACTGTCAAAAATTCCGTAAGTGGGCGGTCCTTACTACCTGGAATGATGGTGCCTTGGCAGCTCTCTTTCGGAAGGGTTTGTCAGAAACCGTAAAAGATACTATGGTGGGATTTCCTGTTCCCTCTGGTCTTGACGATTCTATGTCATTAGCCATTCAGGTTGATCGGCGTTTGCTTGAACGCAAAACTGCACGAGAGGTGTTTCCACCTGTTGAACAAATGTCTGAACCTATGCAATGTGATAGAGTTTCATCTAGGGCGCAACGTCAGGAGTTCAGAAGTCGTAATAAGCTGTGTTTCTTCTGTGGAGATGCCACTCATATTATTTCTGTCTGCCCTAAATGAGAGAAACGTTTTGCACACACATTTGCTGCGGGTGATGTTCAACCTAAGTTTCTTCTGGCAATTACTTTGATCTGCTCCCTGTCCACATTTTCCGCTAAGGCTTTTGTGGATTCGGGAGCAGCTCTGAACCTGATGGACTTGGATTTTGCTAAACGTTGTGGGTTTCCTATGACACCTCTGCGGACGCCTATCCATTTGAGGGGTATTGATGCTACTCCTTTGGCGAAGAATAAACCTCAGTTTTGGACCCAGGTGATAATGCGGGTCACCCCAGACCATCAAGAAAATTGCAGATTTTTGGTGTTGCATAATTTGCATGATACCATCGTTCTGGGGTTTCCCTGGTTGCAAATCCATAATCCAGTTTTGGATTGGAAATCTGTGTCTGTTGTGAGTTGGGGTTGTCGGTGTGCCCTTAGTGACGCTCCTATTTTCTCCACCTCTCCCCAGTCGCATGATGTTCCTGACTATTTGGCTGATTTTTATGATGTATTTAGTGAGATTGAGTCTGTGTCTTTGCCTCCTCATAGGAGTTATGACTGTGCAATTGAGCTGAGCCCTGGGTATAAATTTCCCAAGGGTCGACTTTTCAATTTATCTGTACCCGAGCACGAGGCTATGCGATCCTATATTAAGGAGTCGTTGGAGAAGGGTCATATTAGACCATCCTCTTCATCCTTAGGTGCTTGGGTTTTTTTTGTGGCCAAGAAAGATGGTTCATTAAGGACTTGTATTCACTATCGCTCCCTCAACAAAATTACTGTTAAATATCAGTATCCGTTACCCCTGATTTCTGATCTATTCTCCAGAGTTAAAGGTTCTTGCTGGTTTACCAAGCTTGACCTCAGGGGGGCGTATAATCTTATTCGCATTAAGCAGGGGGATGAATGGAAGATGGCATTTAATACTCCGGAGGGACATTTTGAGTACCTGGTGATTCCTTTTGGACTCACTAATGCCCCTTCTGTCTTCCAGTGCTTCATGAATGATATTTTCCGAGACTTTGTGGATAAATTTTTGATCATCTATCTGGATGATATTTTGATCTTTTCCAAGGATTGGGACTCTCATGTGGAACATGTTCGGACTGTGTTCCGGATTTTGAGGGAGAATTCCCTGTATGTCAAGGGATCGAAATGCCTTTTTTGGTGTACAGATGATTTCATTTTTGGGATTTATTTTGTCTCCGTCAACTATTGAAATGGACCCGGCCACGGTACAGGCCATTTATGATTGGGTTCAGCACACTTCTTTGAAGGCCCTCCAGAAGTTTTTGGGTTTTGCTAATTTTTATCGTAAATTTATAGCTAATTTTTCTAGTATTGCCAAACCATTGACTGATTTGACTAAGAAGGGGGCTGATGTGCTGAATTGGTCTCCGGAGGCTGTTTCTTCCTTTCAGGAGCTGAAGCGAAGGTTCACTTCTGCTCCGGTTTTGCGGCAACCTAATGTCTCACTCCCGTTTCAGGCAGAGGTGGACGCTTCTGAGATTGGTGCAGGAGCTGTTTTGTCCCAAAAAAATCCTGTAACATCTAAAATGAATCCCTGTGCTTTCTTTTCCCGAAAGTTCTCCCCATCTGAACGTAACTATGATGTTGGGAATCGGGAACTGTTAGCCATGAAATGGGCATTTGAGGAGTGGAGACATTGGTTGGAGGGAGCTAAACATCAAGTCGTGGTCCTTACTGACCACAAGAATTTGATTTACCTGGAGTCGGCCAAACGCTTGAATCCTAGACAGGCTAGGTGGTCCTTGTTTTTCATACGTTTTGATTTTGTGGTCTCTTTTCTTCCGGGCACTAAGAATGTCAAGGCAGACGCCCTCGCTAGGATTTTCTTTGCTGATTCTCCTATTGTGACCAAGCCTGCTACCATCTTAGGTGAGGGGGTAGTTCTTTCTGCCATCTCGCCCGATTTGAGACGTGTTCTGGAAGAGTTTCAGGAGGACAAACCTGAGCGCTGTCCCATTGGAAAATTGTATGTTCCTGACCAGTGGCGGAAGAGTGATGTCTGAGGTTCATTGCTCCGCATTGGCTGGTCATCCAGGTATTTTTGGTACTAGAGATTTTGTGAGTCGGTCTTTTTGGTGGCCCGCCTTGTCTCGTGATGTCAGGAATTTTGTGCAGTCCTGTGGGACTTGCTCCCGGTCTAAACCTTGTTCTCGCTCTAGTGGGTTGTTGATGCCTTTGCCGGTGCCCAGGAGGCCATGGACCCATATTTCAATGGATTTTATCTCTGATATGCCTGTCTCTCAGAGAATGACTGTTATTTGGGTGATTTGTGATAGATTCTCTAAGATGGTCCATCTTGTACCACTCCCTAAGTTGCCATCTTCCTCAGAGTTGGTGCCCTTGTTTTTGCAACAGGTGGTTCGCTTGCACGGGCTTCCTGAGAACATTGTATCTGACACAGGAGTTCAGTTTGTTTCTAGATTTTGGAGGACTTTCTGTTACAAGCTGGGAATTCAGTTGTCCTTCTCCTCTGCGTTTCACCCTCAGACCAATGGGCAGACGGAGAGAACAAACCAGACTTTGGAGTCGTATTTGAGATGTTTCATTTCTGCTGATCAGGATGATTGGGTTTCATTTTTGCCCTTGGCCGAATTTGCTTTAAATAATAGAACTAGTTCTGCCACTTTGATGTCGCCTTTTTTTGTAACTTTGGGTTTCATCCTCGATTCTCTTCAGGGCAGGTGGAGTCTTCTGCCTGCCCAGGTGTTGACACTGTGGTGGAGAGAATGCACCAGATCTGGGACCAAGTGGTGGATAAGTTGTCTCTCTCCCAGGAAAAGGCCCAGCGGTTTTCCAACCGGCATAGGACCATTGGTCCCCGGTTTAAGGTGGGTGATATGGTTTGGTTGTCATCAAAGAATATCTCTATGAAGGTGGCTTCTCCAAAGTTTAAACCTAGATTTATTGGACCTTAAAAGATTTTGGAGATTCTTAATCCAGTCTCTTTTTGATTGGCTCTTCCTGTTACATTCAAGATCCATAACGTGTTTCATAAGTCACTGTTAAAGAGGTTTGTTGAGCCAGTAGTTCCTGTGGTGGCACCTCCTGACCCTGTATTGGTTGAAGGTAATGTGGAATATGAGGTTGAGAAGATACTGGATTCTCGTCTGGCTAGACGGAGACTCCAGTATTTGGTTAAATGGAAGGGTTATGGCCAGGAGGATAATTCTTGGGTCCCTGCATCCGATATTCATGCCGAAAGATTGGTGCGTGCTTTTCATTGGGCCCATCCTGATCGCCCTGGTGGCGTGGATGAGGGTTCGGTGACCCCTCCTCAAGGGGGAGGTACCGTTATGAGTTCATTCTCCCCTTCACCTTTGATGTCTGATGAACTCCCTCTGCTGGTGAAGAGAGGTAGTGAAATTGATTGGGATGGGAAGAACCTGTCATCTGAACAGGCGGAGTGTGATTGGAAACCAGGAATTTCTGAGTGGATATAAGGCAGCCGACGCACTGCAGGGCTGCTGGTGATCCTTTCTGCTCTGAGCTCTTGCATCCAGTTTAGTTCCTGTCTACTAAAAGCTAAGTTTTTGCCCTGCTATTATTCCATGAGATTTTGTCTGGTTTTCTTAGTGTTTGTATTCAGCCAGTCCTGGTTGGGACTGGCTGAATTCCATTTTTGTCTCTGATCAGTTGATCTCTTTGCTCTGTTTTCAGAATATACCTGAGTGCTGATATAGTGATTTTGAAGTCTAGCGACTTCAGGGCCTTTTTCCCTATCAGACGGTTGGGACATTTTTGGTAGGGTTTTTTGCGGATTGCAGCCAGCAATTTTTTCTGTCCTGTCCTATCTAGTTAGTTGGGCCCCATCATTTGCTCAGCCTGTCTTTCTGTCTGTGTTTGTGTTTTCATCTGTTTTTCACCAACAATACATGTTGGGGGCTGTCTATTGCTTTGGGGTCTGCTCTGGGGCAGTTTAGATTTCCCCTTTCCTTCTTTAGGCTTATGTAGTTCTCCGGCTGTGACAAGGGGTCTAGGGCACCGTAGGAACCCCCCACGGCTACTGTTAGTTGTGGTGTATAGGATCAGGGGTCTGCAATCCGATAGCTACCAACCTCTCCGGTTTTCTGGATTTAGCTTGTATTTTTGTTTTCTCCTCCGGTGACTCATTCATAACAGGGGTTACTCAGCAACAGGGTGCAGAATCGGTGTTCCTACACATGGCGATCAACCAGGAGTTACTCTATAGGGTTGATAAAATCCATGATGAGGTGGTAGAAAAACTGGTAGTGCCCTAATCCTACCATTGGGCGGTACTCAAAATGGCTTACACCCACATGCTGGGAGGTCACTTGGGGCTCGAAAAGACACAGGATCGCATATTGCAGCTTTGTTTTTTGATCTGGGGTCTACGCTGAGGTGCAAAGGTTCTGTGAAACATGTCCTGAGTGCAATCTAGCCTCACCCACTTCAAACTACCAGAGTCCGTTGGTACCTCTACCCATTATAGAGGTACCTTTTGGGCAGAATGCAATGGATCTGATAATGCTGATAGTAAAATCCGCCAGGGCCACCAACACATATTAGTGGTCGTAGACTATACCTACTGGTACCCGAAGGCCATTCTACTTTGGCACACCTCGGCTAAGCTGATCATCTGGGAGCTGCCATGTTCTGTCGCCTTGGGCTACTGAAGGAGATCCTTACTGATCAGGGGACTCCAAGGTGTGCAAGGTGGCAAAGGAACGGTGCAAGCTCCTCAAGATAAAGCAGTTGCGCATGTCGCTGTACCACCCTCAGACCAACAAATTAGTCGAGCGCTTTAACAAAACCCTCAAGTCCATGTTGAAGAGGGTAGTTTCCAAGGATCGAAGAGATTGGGACATGTTGTTTGCCCTACTTGATGTCCACCATTTGTGAGGTACCGCAGACTGCCATGTGATCTTAATCCTTTGAGCTCCTGTATGGTAGGCATCCGAGAGGTCTGCTGGACGTAACCAAAGAGCAGGAACCTACGCCACATAAAAGTGTAAGAGAAGACATGGCCAATATGCAGGACTGGATCGCAGTGGTCATGTCTATCGTATAGGAGCGTTTGGTGGATGCTCAGGCGGTGCAAAGCTGCTCATATAACAAAAAGGCCACAGTACGCTCCTTTAAAGCGAGAGATCAGGTTTTAGTCTTGGCACCCACCGCCAAATGTAAGCTTATGACCAAGTGGCAAGGGCCATATGAAGTTCGAGAAAAGGTTGGGGAGGTGAACTACTGAGTATACCAGCCTGGGAAAAGAAAACCTGAACAGTTGTACCACATCAATCTGTTAAAATCATGGATGGACCGGGAGTGTATGCTTACGGTTGCAACCCCAGAATTAACATCTTGGGACTCTGATAGCGGCCTGGATGGAGGCAGAGAGAGAGGTAAAGATACATGATACATAGTACTGACTAGCCTACCCACTTTTCCCAGGTACAAGAGGTAGTGAATTCGCTTAGAGCTGCGGGCTTGACGGCAAATCCTAAGAAATTTGCGATAGGGCTCGAGGAAGCCCGATACTTAGGGTAAATGATCGTCTGTGGCGTTACAAAACCCCAAATAAATAAATTTGAATCCATACAGAACTGGCCCCAACCTGTTACCACCAAGCAGGTGAGAGCGTTTCTCAGCATTATTGGGTATTACCAAAGGTTTATACCTAATTTCTCTGGCACAACAACACCCCTAACTGATCTCCTGAAGGGAAAAAAGTCGGTCATGATCCGGTGGAACCTCAGGTGGAGGAAGCATACCAGTCTATGAAGTTGACACTGTGTGGACAGCCTGCCCTCATCATCCCCAACTTCAAGAGAAACTTCATCGTACAGATAGATGCCTCTAACGTAGGCCTAGGAACGGTCCTGTCGCAGGAGGTGAACGGAGAGGAACATCCGGTCACCTACCTGAGTAGGAAACTCCCTGGCCGAGAAGTATAGTTTAGTGGAGAAGGAGTGCTTAGCTATTAAGAGGGCCTTGGAGTTCTTACGCTATTATTTACTCGACCATTTCGCTTGGTAATAGATCATTCACCCTTGGATCAGATGAGAAATGTTAAGGAGAGGAATGCTCGGGTGACCTGATGGTTCCTGTCTCTGCAAAATTTCAATTTCACCATGGAACATCATACAGGGAAGGAACAAGGGAATGGGGATGCCCTGTCATGGACACTGTGTATGGTGACAAGTGCTCAATTCCACAACTTTGAACAGAGGGGGGATATGTGAGGCAGTAAGGGGGATCATATGTGAGGGTCAATATGTGTCCTCCAGGATCCGGACGGAGTGCTATTAAACCCGCTGGAGCGCCTTGTGTTCACAGCAGGACACTTGTGAGTCACAAGGCAAGATAAAAGAAAGATTGGATTGGGTCCAAGTAGTGACTCAGTCAAATTTTTAGGAAAACTCATTAAGCGCTTTTATTTTTAGAGGGATTTGCAGGTTTGGTAGTGGTGCGAATCCCTCTCTCCACTCCGGGTCTCGGTTGTGGCTCTATGGAAATGATTCCATATAAAATCTATCAGCTTGGCCTTGGGTGTGTCAGTGTTGGAGTTTGCATGCTGCAGAGCAGGTGGCTCTGTGCAACACAGGTCTGTGTGGAGCTAACACGAAGCCAGGGAACTCAAGGCAGCTAATGCACCCAAAAGACACGACGGTGTCATTGTCCATGGCAACAGGTTTTGCATTCTGGACTGTGCTGATGGAAACCCGGCTGCGATCCAGAGGATATCACTCCTATGCAGTGTCGGACTGGGGTGCCGAAGACCCACCAGTAACATTGCCTTTGGGGGGCCCACTTTACACCTGCATACAAATATTTCACTACGCTTGTTCACAAATTTACATATATATCTCTATATAATAATAAACTGGGTAATTTGGTTAATGAATGATGAGATGATGCTTTTTTTTCTGTACAGAGTAAATCAAGTCAATTATACCAAGTACTGCTTATACAGTGGGGTTGGGGGCCCAGGTCTGCACAGGGACCCACCAGGGGAGTCCCCTATTCCCCTATGGGCCAGTCTGAGCCTGCTCATTATGGGTCCTTATCCCACTTCTCCTACATCCTAGACATTTGTACTCTATTCATCTGATTACATTTTATCAATATTCCTATTGTTTTCTTTTGCTCTTTTTTCATTCTAACTTTAATCAATTTGCAATTGTCAGTTGAATATCAATCTCCTTCCTCATTTCCCAATTGGTTTAAGTGCTCCCTATATAATTGGCACCCATTTTAGGATTTTAAAAACCCATCTCTTGTCATGTTTTACATATTTTTTTTCACTTGAAAAAGGTGTTGAAATGCATTGTGAATTAAAAGCCTTTTGCTCATCATGTTTTCTGTAGAATTGTTTCACTTCAGAAGTACAGTCCATTTACATGTTTATCCAACTGGATCCAATATCTCCTGGAGCATTGATTCCCACCCACAGGGCAGCAGCAACTATTTTCCTTCATGCCTACATAGGAGTTGCGCCGCTCACAACATCACCAGGTGAGCATAACCAGCACTCTCCTACTCTCCCTCCATTGGGTCTCTGTCACGATCAGGGGTGTGACCTTTGGCCGCACACGGCTATCACACATACAGGGGGGCTTATCTTAGCTATCTCACCGCTGCCACAATGTGATGAAAACAGCAAGCTAGCCTTGACCTAACAATTTACTGCAGAGGAGCTTATTTTAGTTATCCCACCGTTGCCACAATGTGTTACAAACTGCCAGGATTTATGTATATCCCACTTTCCAGTTCCGCTTTGGAACTTGCAGCTCTCCGGCGCCCCCTTTACCCTCAGGTCAATCAGGGAACTGCACCGGGGATAGTTAGTCGCCGGACGGGCTCCTTGTTGTGCACTGGCTATTAGGCCCGCTGCAGTGAGGGAATTTTAAAGGCTCTGGCCGCAGCCACACAATTAGCTTATAAAACCCGTTCCATCACTGCCAGCGCTACCCACCTAGCCAAAACACACTTTGCTGCCACCAGCTTCCAATTTCTATATTAATAGTTTAAATTAATACAGGGGTTCCAAAGCCAACCCAAATTAGTAGCGTAATGAACTTTTAGGCACGTGAATTCGTTATAGAACATAGAGAACGGCTAGTAATAATTTTATATTTTACTTCAAAAGGTAGGCAGTGTTTACAAAAGGTATAAAAAGATTTTACAATATGAGACAATTAAAATATGTACACAGCAATTACAAATAAAATAAGAGGATTAACAGAAGAAAAGAGGCATTCACATGTTACTTAGATCATTTCAGGCAAAACCATGCTGGTGGGCGGAGCCAAATGTCACAATGCATTGAGGGGTCTGGATGCAGCAATTTCCCAAGCTAGAATGAGGGCTGTCCTGTGTGAAAGTGACTTATACCCCTGGGCTTGTGACATCACTAATGGGGGTGACTTGTGACATTCCTCCATCTGCTTTCAGAGTTACAATCTGGCTAAGAAAACTATAATAATCATATCTTGCAGAGGGTACCTGGTATAGAAACGCACATAGTATCATCTTATTCAGCTTGTCACTGGCATTCCATCAAAACCAAACACGAAGCATCGGGCTTCCCCGGCTGCGCAGGAATTTACTTTTCAGTTTCCGTTGAAGTTAGAACTGGGAAAAACACTGGCTAAACAGTCCTGTTGAAGAACGTCCTGGATATGTAGTTTTAATCTTTCTATCACAACCTCACATCGTTTTATGACCAAATGATTAGATTCTCATTATTGTATATGGGAAGTCAGAGCACATGGGAAGACAAAGAAGCCCCCTGCTGTGAGGAGGGAAATCACTCACTGGTGTCTTGGGTTACACTGAGTGTGTGTGAAGATGCATGCAGAGGAGAACACAAAGCTGCAATGTGTGACAAGGGGGAAGGGAAGGGGGGTCGCTTGTCTCTGTGCAGCTATGAATCATTCTAGAAAAGTGTAATAACAAGGAACATCATACATGATAGGTACATTATTGTTACAGTCTCACACTATTGTGTGCTCTGTTTGCCACTCCTAGATTCACACAAGTACATACACTGTGTGCAGAATTATTAGGCAAATGAGTATTTTGATCACATCATCCTTTTTATACATGTTGTCCTACTGCAAGCTGTATAGGCTTGAAAGCCAACTGCCAATTATGTAAATCAGGTGATTTGCATCTCTGTAATGAGGAGGGGTGTGGTCTAATGACATCAACACCCTATATAAGGTGTGGTTGATTATTGGGCAACTTCCTTTCCTTTAGCAAAATGGGTCTGAAGAAAGATTTGACGGACTCTGAAAAGTCAAAAATTGTGCGATGTCTTGCAGCGGGATGCAGCAGTCTTGAAATTGCCAAACTTTTGAAGCGTGATCACCGAACAATCAAGCGTTTCATGGCAAATAGCCAACAGGGTCACAAGAAGCGTGTTGATAAAAAAAGACGCAAAATAACTGCCCATGAATTGAGGAAAATCAAGCGTCAATCTGCCAAGATGCCATTTGTCACCAGTTTTTCCATATTTCAGAGCTGCAATGTTACTGGAGTATCAAAAAGCTCAAGGTGTGCCATACTCAGGGACATGGCCAAGGTAAGGAAGGCTGAAAAATGACCACCTTTGAACCAGAAACATTAGATAAAACGTCAAGACTGGGCCAAGAAATATCTTAAGACTGATTTTTCTAAGATTTTATGGACTGATGAAATGAGAGTGACTCTTGATGGGCCAGATGGATGGGCCTGAGGCTGGATCAGTAAAGGGCAGAGAGCTCCACTCTGACTCAGATGCCAGCAAGGTGGAGGTGGGGTACTGATATGGGCTGGTATAATCAAAGATGAACTTGTGTCACCTTTTCGGCTTGAGGATGGAGTGAAGCTCAACTCCCAGACCTACTGCCAGTTTCTGGAAGACACCTTCTTCAAGCAGTGGTACAGGAAGAAGTTGGTATCGTTCAAGAAAAACATGATTTTCATGCAGGACAATGCTCCATCACATGCATCCAAATACTCCACAGCGTGGCTGGCCAGTAAAGGTCTAAAAGAAGAAAAAATAGTGGCATGACCCCCTTGTTCACCTGATCTGAACCCCATAGAGAACCTATGGTCCCTCATAAAATGTGAGATCTACAAGAAGGGAAAACAGTATACCTCTCAAAACATTGTCTGGGAGGCTGTGGTGGCTGCTGTATGCAATGTTGATCGTAAACAGATCAAGCAACTGACAGAATCTATGGATGGAAGGCTTTTGAGCGTCATCATAAAGAAAGGTGGCTATATTGGTCACTGATTTTTTTTTGTTTTTGAATGTCAGAAATGTTTATATCTAAATTTTGTGTTATATTGTTATACCTGGTGAAAATAAACAAGTGAGATGGGTATATGTTTGTTTTTTATTAAGTTGCCTAATAATTCTGCACAGTAATAGTTAATTGAAAAAACATATATCCTCCTAAAATAGCCAAATCTAAAAAAAACCCACTTCACCTTCCAAAAATATTAAGCTTTGATATTTATGAGTCTTTTGGGTTGATTGAGAACATAGTTGTTGTTCAATAATAAAAAGAATCCTCTCAAATACAACTTGCCTAATAATTCTGCATGCAGTATATAATGACATCAAGTTTTAAGTGTTTCTGCTAGACTCTTAGGCTACTTTCACACGTCCGTCGGTGGCATTCCGGCTCCGTGCGGCAAAAAGATGGAGTGCCGGATCCAGCCGTGAATGAAGGGACCGGAAGTATATGCGGCGCATCTTACGGCGCCTGACACAGCTATGTTGCGGAGTCGCCGGGGAAGAAAAGGATCCACGAGCCAGTGAACAGGGTATGAAAAAGAGAGAACGGGGTATGAAAGAGAGAGAGAACGGGGTATGAAAGAGAGAGAGAGAGAACGGGGTATGAAAGAGAGAGAGAGAGAACGGGGTATGAAAGAGAGAGAGAGATATCCGGGCATGCGCACAGGGTAAAACCGTGCATGCGGTGGCCGGATCAGGTAGAAGCCTGATCCGGCGGCCGGAATGTGCCATAGCGTAACATTGTCCCGCAGAGCCGGGAGGGCCGCATCCGACCATGTCTGGCTTTTTTCGCCGGACAAAAAAACGCTGCAGCACCCGTCCTGTCCGGCCGCCGGACAGAGGAATTCAGCCGGATCCGGTAAAAACCGGAACAAACGGAAGCACATGCGGCGCGATCCGGCGCATGTGCTTCTCAATGACAAAAAAACGCATCCGGCGGTAAAAAAACCCGGATCCGTTTTTTTACACACATGCCGGATTGTGCCTGACGGCACAAACCGGATGTGTGAAAGAGGCCTTAAGCTTGATGCATAGGGCCAAATATATAAAGAATTGAAGTATGTTACTGAAGTCTTATTTAGGAAGCAGACATATTAGCAAATAACCCAGACAGAATAAGGGATAGATTATACTTTAAGACCTAAGCTGATCCTGAGGAAGGGAATAAACACTCTTTAAATGGCAGACACCAAATTCGTAAAGTGGACAGAATCCCTTCTTGCTTTTATTTGCAATCACATCAATCCCGCATTCAATATTTCACATTACTACAGTATTCCACTATATTGCATTGTACAATAAACATATTTAACCCTCTTAGATCTCTACCAATGTTTAGAAATTTCCACTGATGCTGCACATTGTGTTAGGGTATGTGCACACGCTGCGGTTTTGCTGCGGTTTTGGCCCTGCAGCAGTTCCACAGACATGGTACTTTACCATGTTAGCCTATGGGTTTTCAAAACCGCAGTGCCCACGCTGCGGTTTTTTACCTGCGGAAAAGCTGTGTTTTTTTTTCCGCAGCATGTCAATTGTTTCTGCGGATTCTGCTGCGGTTTCACACCTTTAACATAGTAGAGGTGTGAAACCGCAGGGCAAAACCGCAGGCCAAACCGCAGCAAAACCGCAGGTCACTTTACCTGCAGTTTTACCTGCGTTTCCGCGGGAAAAAACCCGCAGCAGAATCCGCAGCGTGTGCACTCACCCTTATACACACGTCGGGTCGGCTTTCCATCTGGAGCCCCCTCATCTTCATTTGTACCATGCACTTGAACTTGTATGCATTGCTTTATTACTCCTTGAAGCATCTGTCTGTCCTTTATAACTCTATCTGTAAATGAGTGTTAGCATCTCTGTATTCCTTTACTGACTTTGGCTGACATCACCATATTTGTACCTTATGTCATGGCTCGACTCCGGGGCTTGATTCGTTAACTGCTAGCTGTGGGTTGATTTCCCTCTCTGTTGGACCACAGTTTGTGTAGTCTCTGTCCAACTGCTGATAAAGCTATTGTCTTTGCTGTGCTGTGTTACTTCTATGCAGGTGTTTTTACTTCCTCATATTGGTTTGTCCTATCACATCTTGGGAGGTGCTATTTATATGGTCCTATCAAATGCAGTCTTTGCTGGCTATATTCTAAGTTAGATGGATGTTTGGAGTCCCAGCTCCCAAGTGAAGGATTATTTTGCTGAGGTTTTCTCTATTGCTACTCCTGCAGTTTGTTTGCATGGGATGGGCAAAGCCGTTTAAAATTGCTGGATTTTCACGCTGTAGTATTAAAAGGATCTTGCTGTAGTCTGCAGTGTCAACAAGCAAATGGAGAAAAAAAGGGGCTCTGGATTGCTTTGGAATAAAATAATCATGATTGAGGTGCAAAAAAAAAATTATTCCTAGCCACTGATACCTGGAGGTAGGTATATATGTAATAGGCAGCAACAGCAGCAGACAGTAAAGGAACCTTTTGATGTATGCAATGATATCTATGTGTATATACGCACATACACTTCCCTGCCTACCTAGCACTGAAATCTATATACCCTGCAATTAGTCATTAGAAGGACAGTTGGTTTATCTGGATATGTGGATTCAACGATGGTATACCCACACTAAATAATAAAAGCACAAATCTCTCTCTTACACTGTCTGATTCCGGACATGGCTGTGATGAGCAGGGCGGCGGCACGTCTCTTATAGACCTGATCACTCTGTGCGGCCTGCCAATCACTGTAATACCAGAACAAAGATGGATGCATTACAGTGCGTGGCAGACGATCCCTGCATATTGATTGGCACTCTAAAGAGTGCCAAACTTGAAGGACGGAGATCCAAGCTCCCGCCGAATAATTCCGGAAATGCTCGGTGCTTGCCTAGTACCGCGAATATAGCGATACTCGGGTGAGAACCAAGTAGTGGCGAGCATGTTCGCTCATCACTAGTTTTCAATTATTTTGTCCTATTTCTTGTTTGCTTCACAGTTAAAAGAAAACCAAATGTTCACAGTTGTAGGCATGTTCTTTCCATGAACTGACGTAAACCGTAAAAAAAACGGGGAAATTCCAGGTTGGGATGTAGAAAAAAATGCCAAATGCCAAAAAGGGGGAATATTTTTGCAAGCCACCATACTATCTGAATATAGCAACCAATTTCAAGTGTTTATTATTGGGACTTGATTCTGCTTAAATTTTCTGCTCCCTTCCTGATTTGTACATGCTTTTTCTTTTCCTTTTTTTTTTTAAAGATAAATCTACATAATTCTGAAACTTAAACACAAGTAATAAAGTGTGTGTGTGTGTTGCTTAAAGTAATTTTTGAGCTCTCTTCATTGCTCTAATAGTTTACTATTAGATGCGTACATAAGCCACCTGGACACAGCAGCCAGTTACAAATCCTTCCTTTTGGAATGTGATTCTGTCACGGGGTTACCTCGTCGGAGCGGAGCCAGAAGACCGCAGCATTTGGTCACTCCTACTACGCTGAGAAGAAGCACTTCTCCAGTGTATTAAACGTGTTTATTACTTCAAGCAGAACAGGGGTTAATCGACCATATTGGAAAGTTCCTAGATACAGCTGTGCTCAGTCAGCCTCTTCTTTTCCCTATAAAATCTGGGTTTGATTATCAAGTCATCATCAGTGTTAGCAATTTGCTGTATGATCTTGGAGTGGGAGAAGTTGGTTTGGAGAAGAAGAGCTGTAGGAGTTTATTAGCGACTGTTGACTGGTTTGCATGCTTGGAAATTCCTTATCCTTCACTGTTTTACTTTCTTCCCCCTCCGTACACACCCTGGTGAATACCTCTGTTATATGTGAGTGTATATTTTGTATGTGTGTAGTTTTCAGCTTACCCTTGTCTGTGTCACCCTGTCTGTCGGGTTGGAGCACTGCGGTACCCAGTAGCGCCCCTCTTCCCCGGGTTGGAGAAGGGGACAGACGTAGAACTGTTATAGGAGATAAGGCAAAGGCAGAGGCCCCGACATCTTCACCATCTGAAGTATCCTGGGCAACAGGGTGAGCTAGGGCACACTCTAGTGTTAGGGCCAGGAAGGTGCCCCCTGGTCCCAGGTAACTTGTCAGTTGAATAGTGACAGATTCAAGCTAGATTTTCTGTTTCTATCCCACATTGTAAAGGCAAGTGACCTTTTATTACCTTTGGCTTTAATATAGAAGTTATCTTTTTATTTTTGGAATACCTGTATTTAATTGTCTACTCTAGATACTCTACAGCTCCTGACCATTCTGTCATTGTTGCTAATTGTTCTTCAATCTTCACAGGTCATGAACTTACTTCTAGTAACTTGGTAGCATAGCATTTTAGGTTTCATTATTTGTACTTTGGTTAAAGGTCATTAATAAAACAAAAAAAATTAAGTTTTACTACTGTTTGACTAGACACATTTAACAATTGTAAGTACTGTGATAAAACGCTCCGGGATCGCCTTGGCTGGGGTCAAAGGCCACGAGGGTTTAGCATGAAACTCAGATGCACAGCAGGGATCCAGACATAACTGACACTGGGTCAGGTTTATTTCAGGTGAAAGCAAAATATACAGAAAAAAAAAGCATAAAATATAAACCTTGCCTGTCCGGCACTAACTAAACAGGGTCCGATCTAACTACCAACTGGAGGGCTTCTCTCGTCCAGCCAAAACACGGTTACCATGAGCACTGCTTTCACTCACAAGTGTCGCTCACACAGACATCCTCACTGTGTTCCTCAGGCTGAGCAACTAACACACCACCTGGCATCCTTTTATACCCGCCTCCCTCTGCTCATTAGTCATCAGGTGAGATACTGACCAGACTAGGCCACATAGGAAAGGTATCTGGGCGAGATATACCTGCCTTCATCCACTATTCCCCCATGATTCTCACATATCCCCCCCCCCGCTCAGACCACTCCGGTCGAGCAAGATCCTCCGCCAAACAGTGCACTCGGGACAGGGCATCTGCATTCCCCATCTGTACCCCCGGGCGGTGCTCCACCGTAAAAGTGTAGGCCTGTAGGGCAAGGAACCACCGGGTCACTCAGCTATTCCGTTCCTTGTGCAAGTGTATCCACTTGAGAGGGGCATAGTCAGTGATCATCCTGAACTTTCTGCCCACCAGATAATATTTAAGGGACTCTATAGCCCACTTAATGGCTAGGCACTCTTTTTCCACTACCGCATACTTTTGCTCATGTTCATTCAGCTTCCTGCTGAGATAGAGGACCCGTGTTCCACTCCATCCCTCTCTTGTGACAGTACGGCCCCGATACTAGTCTCAGAGGCATCAGTTTGTACCACAAACTCGCTGCAGAAATCCGGAGTCATCAGTACGGGCTGAGAGCAAAGTGCCTGTTTTAGGCTATGGAAGGCTTCTTCAGCAGCTGAGATCCATTTAACCATGACAGAATCTTTCCCTTTGGTAAGATCCATCAGGGAGGTAGCGATGGCTGCAAAATTGGGGATGAACCGGCGATAATAGCCAGCGATCCCCAGAAAGGCTTGCACCTGCTTCTTGTTAACTGGTTGCGGCCAGATCTGAACCGCTTGAATTTTATCGACCTGGGGTTTAACCATACCCCTCCTAATTACGTAACCCAAATACCGGGCTTCTTCTAGCCCGATGTGACATTTTTTGGGATTTGCGGTTAGACCTGCCTCCCCCAGGTCCTCAATCACAGCTTGCCCTTTCCGGAGGTGAGTCTCCCAGTCCATGCTGTAAATGACAATGTCATCCAATTAGGCAGATGCGTACTGCCTATGTGACCTCAGAACTCGATCCATCTGTCTCTGGAACGTCGCTGGCGCACCGTGCAGTCCAAACGACATATACACATACTGAAATAGACCTTCCGGTGTAGCTAATGCCATCTTCTCTCTGGCAGCCTCCGCCAGAGGGATCTGCCAATACCCCTTTGTTACATCTAGGGTCGTAATATACCGGGCTTTCCCGGGGCATAGGGTAGGCATCAAATTTTGAGACCGCGTTCAGTTTCCTGAAGTCATTGCAGAACCGGATGGTGCCGTCCTGTTTAGGAATTAACAAAATCGGGCTGGACCAAGCACTGTGCGACTCCTCAATGACCCCTAACTCTAACATTGCATTGACTTCTTGGGAGACGGCTTCACGGCGTGCTTCCGGGATTTGGTAGGGTTTCACATGTACAGTGACCCCAGGTTCTGTTATGATATCATGTTTCATAAGCGTAGTCTGCCCGGGTTTTTCCAAGAAAAACTTTTGATTGTGACTGCTTGACCTCAGTCTTTTGCCACTCCGAGAGAGTCTCTGCAACCCGTACCTCTGGTATGGTATGCGAGCAGACGTGCCGGGCCAAATCTGCTGATAAGGCAGACCAATCTTTCCAGGGTTTTCTCAGATTCACATGATAAATTTGTTCAGGTTTCCTTTTACCTGCCTGGTACACTTTGTAGTTTATTTCACCAACTCTTTCCTTAATCTCAAAGGGGCCCTGCCACTTTGCCAGGAATTTACTGTCAGCCGTGGGGACCAGGATCAACACCCTATCTCCGGGTGCAAATGCACGGATCTTGGCGCCCCTATCATAGATTCTTTTTTGGGCTCCTTGAGCCTGCATCATGTGCTCTTTGACAATAGGCATAACAGCCGCAATACGGTCCGGCATTTGTGTTACATGATCTATCACCGTTTTAAACGGAGTGACCTGACCCTCCCAAGTTTCTTTTGCGACGTCTAACAGTCCGCAGGGACGTTGGGCGTACAATAACTCGAAAGGCGAGAATCCAGTGGAAGACTGGGGCACCTCCCTGATGGCAAAAAGCAAATATGTAAGTATATAGTCCCAGTTTTTCCCATCCTTATCTATCGACTTTCTCAACATCTGCTTCAGAGTTTTATTGAACCGTTCGACCAGCCCGTCTGTTTGAGGGTGATACACGGATGTGCATAACGGTTCAATTTGTAGCAGCCTGCAGAGCTCCCTCATTACCTGTGACATAAAGGGAGTCTCCTGGTCGGTGAGTATCTGTTTTGTAATACCGACCCGACTAAACACATGCACCAGTTCCTTGGCAATCGTCTTGGTGGCCGTGTTACGCAAAGAGATGGCCTCCGGGTAACGAGTGGCATAATCCAAGATGACCAGGATATGTTGGTGACCACAGGCAGACCGTGGAAGGGGCCCAACTACATCCATCCCAATCCTCTCAAACGGGACTTCAATAATAGGTAGGGGTACCAAAGGGCTACAGAACCGGGGGTTTAGGTGCAGAGGCTCGGCAGTCAGGACAAGACTCACAATATACACCAACATCATGATTCATGCCTGGCCAAACAAAACAGTGTAATATCCTTTCGGTGGTTTTCTGGACTCCCAGGTGCCCTCCGCCATGACTGAAAACTGGAACTGAAGTTCATTTCCAGTAGACTCGTCACTAGAGTATCCCTGGGGAACCTCCTCCAGGGGTTCGGGACCCACCCATGCACTGGGAGAGGAATCTCGTACACTGTTACCCTGGGGCATCAACTGATTCTCCCACAATTGCCAGAAGTGGGGGAAATCCCGGCCCAAGATAACATCATGTAACAACGCGGGGATAAGTCTCACTTTATGTTGCACAGACCCATAGGAAGTAGAAATGCATATGACCGTGGTGAGGTACGAACAGGTGTCTCCATGCACGCACATTACCGAAAATTTGTCTGATGGTCCAGGCAGGGCTGACACCAGACTGGCCTTCACCAGAGTCACCACACTTCCCGAGTCTACCAATGCCACCACCATTTTTCCATCCGCCGTTACATTACACAGGTGTTTTTCCACCTTACTTTGACCGGCATTCACACTCACTACTCGGGCAACCATAGACATGCGTTTTTGAGAGTCTGTGGCGTTGCACTGCATAGGTTCAGTAGTGACCGGACAGTTCGCAGAGATGTGGCCCATCTCTTGGCAGCGAAAACACCTAACGGGCCCCTTGCCTAGACCAACGTTCGTTACTTTTGGCCTCACCGTGCGGGCAGTCCCGTTTTCCTCCCCCACTGTCTTAGGGATTTTTCCTTCTCCCCTACTCCCGAGAACAGTCTTACCAGTTCCACGTGGAGATGATGAAGACTGAGGTGGGGTAGCATCGTCTCGGATTCCTTCCGCCAAGGAGTAATGCTCAACCATATCCACCAATTGATCTGCCGTCGTAGGATTTCCATGGCTTACCCACTTCCTCAGGGCACGCGGTAGAGCTCTCAGGTACTTGTCGAGGACGACTCTCATGATCATCTCTGGCGCCGTCAGCACCTTGGGTTGTAGCCACTTCTTTGTCAGGTGGATCAGGTCGAACATCTGTGACTGCGGTGGTTTATCCGGCTGATAAGTCCATTGATGCACTCTTTGTGCACGGACAGCGGTCGTCACTCCCAGCCGGGCCAAGATCTCGGCTTTCAGTTTGTCAAAGTCCTGCGCGGCTTCAGGTTCTAAGTCATAATAAGCCTTTTGGGCCTCACCGGAAAGAAACGGGGCAATCAGGCCGACCCAGCGGGCCTTCGGCCATTTTTCTCGCACCGCCTTCCTTTCAAACGTGGTCAGGTATGCCTCGACGTCATCTTCGGTCGTCATCTTCTGCCAGTACCGACTCACGTGAATCACTCTCGACTCGGCTTCCGGGTTAACCTCAGGTAAGGCCGCCAGGCGCTGTGCCATCTGCTGGAGAAGCGAATGGTCCGTAGCTGTCATGTCCACCAACTCCTTCAGCTGGGCCATCATCACCCGATTAGCTTCTTGCTGCACGGCGGTGGACTGTACCAGCACTTTCCCCACATCCTCCATGTTCATGCTTTCAGCGTGGTTGCCCGCATTATCCACCAATTTGTGATAAAACGCTCCAGGATTGTTTTGCTGGGGTCAAAGGCCACGAGAGTTTAGCATGAAACTCAGATGCACAGCCGGGATCTGGCCATAACTGACACTGGGTCAGGTTTATTTCAGGTGAAAGCAAAACATGCAGAAAAATAAAGCATAAAATAAAAACCTTGCCTGTCCGGCACTAACTAAACAGGGTCCGATCTAACTACCAACTGGAGGGCTTCTCCCGTCCAGCCAAACCACGGTTACCATGAGCACTGCTTTCACTCACAAGTCTCGCTCACACAGACATGCTCTCTGTGTTCCTCAGGCTGAGCAACTAACACAACACCTGGCGTCCTTTTATACCCACCTCCCTCTGCTCATTAGTCATCAGGTGAGATACTGACCAGACTAGGCCACATAGGAAAGGTATCTGGGCGAGATATACCTGCCTTCATCCACTATTCCCCCATGATTCTCACAGTACCAAAACAATACTGCTGGATGTCAAATTACTTTCTGTAAGTGTACACATTGACCCCTTTTTTTCAGGGGTGGGAGAATTTGAAATTGATTAAGTTAGTTAATAACATTTATAAACAAGTTAAATGACAAAAAGATAACAAAAAATGTATGCTAAACTTAAATGCCGCACGTGTGACGTGGTATGGCAATAGAAAAAAGACTAATCACATAAATAAGAATATGGTTGCTGCTAACAGAAGCACATACACCAATGTTAGTAATGGCAGCAACTGTCCCAGCAGTACCAAACACAAGTCACATTTGACCTCCTGTGCCTCTGGAAAATCCATTAGCAGGGAGAAAGAGGGGTGCATAATGGAGTACATGTCCCATCATTCATTATAATGCTAGTGAGATGAGTAGCCTCTAATAGAGACACAGTCACTTGGAGTCAGTCTTCTACTGAGTCCACTCTCTTTGCAGCCATAACAGTTAATGTTGGACATAGCAGAATTTTCAATCCATTGATAACATCTGCTTCTGTTCTTACCAAAATTCCATAAACCACATTACCTTTGGAGCTAAGGAACATAGTACACCAGAAAAACTTCTTCCAGTTAATATTTTGGGAGTCATAAACAGTCAGCTTTTGTTCTTGGGAGGACAACATGATTCTAATGCTAATGTGTGTCGAATGATCTTTCACTCGATGTGGTAGGGACAGTGTCCATGGTGGTGGCTCTATAAAGCATTACAAATCTCCAGAAGGAAATTGCGGTGGGCCACGCCAAGGTACATGTCCGTTGAATTACAGATGATAATGAAGATGATGGCTATGTTGCTATGTTTGGCAAAACCTGTGAACCAGAGAGGGGTGATAAAACGTTGAGGTCATCGGAGGAGGTTTCTGGCATCGGCAATACACAGAGCAGGCAACATATGTTCTTTACATCCTATGGCACCAAATCAGCTTTTCCTGTGGGCAACTCTAAATCAGGTAATTTCACATGTGTTGTTGATGGATGAGGCTCTACAGTGCCTGAAAGGTCCGGTGATAGTGAGTCAGGTTTCTCACGTGTGAAAGTTCTATTGCACATTACCGCCAAATTACTTTTAGGCCCTCTACTGGCACTGCAAAAAGAAAATAAGTCATGGACATCACAGGTTTTATAGAATAGGAACTATTACTATCCATCAGTACATGAAGCAACATCACCTGCCCATTTAACGAAATCTAGCCATAGAGCAAACAAAGCCAGACTCAAGTTTTCCTCATTCCCTCTTTGCTATGCTCATCTTGCTTTCAGCTAGCTGCTCCATTAGATAGCACCTGTTTGATATCGTTATTACCTGCATTATTATTTTCATCTTCCTTTACTGTGTGCCATACTATGTGTTGTTTTTTTAAATATTTCACGTCTATTTTTTAACACTATTTTCCTCTCTTTGAAAAAAATTGACCTGTAGATACACATCTGGAAAGCAAAATGCAGAGACAGCCCAAAGCATTTTTGTGGCAAGTATATACAGTTGGCAATAAGGTTGACAAGTTAGAATAATAAAACTGGGGTGCAAAAAACGTAAATATTAATTTTAATCTTTTCCCTATTTTTAGCCCTATTCTCCCCCCTTGACAAAAAGGCTAAAAGAAATCTACAATGGTAGATACTCGCCTGAAAAGCAAAATGTGGCAACAACCTACCTTATTGTTGTGGCTTAAGACTCCAGTAAATGAGCCATTAGCAAATGAAATCAGTGGTATTGTCAATTGTCCGAATTGTTGTTTTAAAGAATTGGAACAGTGGCTGAAAGATGTATCTTATATAGTGATGAGCGAGTACACTCGTTGCTCGGGTTTTTCCGAGCATGCTCGGGTGTCCTCTGAGTATTTTGGCGTGCTCGGAGATTTAGTTTTCGTCGTCTTTTCTGCATGATTTACAAGTGCTAGACAGCTTGAATACATGTGTGGAATGTCTGTTTGTTAGGGAATTCCCACATGTATTCAGCCTGTCTACAAGTCGCAAGTCATGCAGCTGAGATGACGAAAACTAAATCTCCGAGCACGCCAAAATACTCGGAGAAAACCCAAGCAACGAGTATACTCGCTCATCACTGATCTTATATGATACTTAAAACTTACTTCTTAGGCTATTATATGTGTTTTTTTCACAGACAGGTATATGTATGAAAAGAGCTATGATCAGTGACAAGGTTTGGAATCTCTATGAAGACAAATAATTATTACATTAAGATTATGTATTCTCAGCAGCGCATTATTTGTCAAGGCAAAGGGATGTGTTACCTACTAATGATTTTGTGGGCTGAAAGATGTGATTAAAGGATATGTTTATACAAGATAATGATCAAAAATGAACATTCCTAAAAATGTTTGACTGACCAATTATTGGTTCAACTAATAGGACCTTAAGTGTATTAGATCTGGAATATATTTACATGTACAATACTAAAATAGAATGTATTTCAACTTTAAATAAATTCAGATAAATCATTTTCCTTTTTCAAATAGAGGCTAGATGAAATAAAACTAATACATATCTTGGTAAGAAGTCATTATCATATGAAGGGATAACAGTGTGAACCCCCACAAAATCATCTTATCTCTGCATCAGCCACCCTGACACAAACCATCATTAGAACAAAGAGGCAGAGCTGGAGCAGGAACTTCTTGCACCTCCTTGGCCTTATCATCTACTTAACTTGAAAGAACTGCCATTCAAGCTGTCATTCAGTGGTGATACATAATGAATGGTGTCAGCATTAGACACCAAAGCAGAAGTGAGATAATCTATTGACTGAATTTTATCTAGCTGCAAATAAAATCAATCTACACCGAGCAAAACAAACATGAAGCCAAACAGAACAAAAATGTGGATATATATAAGAAAATATACAATAATTAGTATAGGAATAGTGACAACATAGATTATGGCTTGTACAGGATACTATCACTTTCAGGAATCTTTAAGGATTAAATTAAAATAATTTTGTTCTGCTTTTCTTAAACCAATACAGTTAACTAAATCAGTAAAGCCATAGAAAAACAAAGGGCAAATATTAGTAACGGGAGCAAAATCATAAATTAAAATGGCAAATATCTCCTTTTCTTTGCAGTTTTGACTGAAAGAAAATGAAAGCGTCACATAGAAATGCAAAGTGTGATTATGCACATGACTGTATTTGGGCTCTGTACAATCTCCAAGTTATATGGAGCGTCTCCTAAATCACTCTAAAGGGGGTTTTACACATAGCGATATCGCTAGCGATATCGCTATGTGTGATACTTACCTCCGACCGGCTCCCCCGCTGTCCATCGCTGATCACGCGTGAATGTCCGGCTCCATTTCTCGTCGTCAGCTTCCTGCTGGGCTTCCTGCTGTGTGAGACGAGCGACGCGTGGTGGCGGGCGGGAGGACGTCAGGATCGCTGTGTGTGAAAGGTGAGTATCGTGCGCTGCGTCGCTGCTGCATCGCTGGGAGATCTTTCTGTATGAAAGCTCACTAGCGATCATTTAGCGATGCACCAGCGATCCTGACCAGGTCAGATCGCTCGTCGGATCGCTGGTGCATCGCTAAATGTAAAAGGGCCTTAAAACAGCTGATGCATATAAATATTTTTGCTCTGCTTTTTGTCTGACACCATGTGGAAGATGAGTTTTTAAGATCTATTCACTAAAGGTACTGTCACACTTAGCGATGCACCAGCGATCCCGACCAGCGATATGACGTGGTCAGGATCGCTGGTGCATCGCTAAGTGGTCGCTAGTGAGCTGCCACACAGCAAGATCTCACCAGTGACATAGCAGGGGTCGGGGGTCGTTACTTACCTGTCAGACGAGGCGATCCTGACGTCCTCCCGCCCGCGTCCTCGTGTCGCTTGTCGGCGCCACGGGAAGCCCAGCAGGAAGCTGATGACGAGAAACGGTCCAGGACGTTCTCGCGCGATCAGCAATAACCAGCGGGGGAGCGGTCGGAGGTAAGTATCAGACATAGCGATATCGCTAGCAATATCACTATAACGTCACAAAAACCAGTGATGTTATAGCGATATTGCTAGCGATATCGCTTAGTGTGACAGGCCCTTTAGTGTTGGTGCTGTGTAGTGGCCATTGTTGACGGGATGCTGTTCTTCTGATGTGGTGTGAGACATGGAAGCTTTGCCTTGCTGCATGGGTTCTGTGAAGCACCAGATCACTCCCTCTGTTGGTGCGACATTGCTTCGGCGTTGGTCAGAGCACAGCGCTGCAGCTTTAAGGTTGGGGACCCACTGAGAGGTTTGCAATGACGTGGCAGTGGGCTTCATAAAATCTCATCAGAATGTTAAAGTAAGAACCTCATGTTCAATTTTGTAAATGTTTGCTTAGCCACAGTGGATCAATGTATATGTTTTGGATGTGTGGTTCATATCTTTTTCTGTACCCGTTTTGAGCATTGTGTGCTCTTAGACTCAGTCTGAGTCTAAGAGCACACAATGCTCGAAATGCATACAGAGCCTCCCTGGGCTATCCCCAAGCAGTAATCTTGGTCTAAGATATGCCGACAAAATGATCATAGCAGCCATGTCAATTTTTTATTGATATTAATAAAGATTTTGGATTTTACACCTGGAGCTGGACATTTTTTCATTTGAAGCATTGTAGATAATCAACAGTCGGGCCAGTCTATTGTAGTAGAAGCAATCTTATGCAAAGTGTAAAATAGCGGCATATAATTCAACACAAATTCAATTTGTATTGAAATTATTTAGTTATATTATTATTGTAAGGAGAAGACCCAGACCAGGCTTACCTACTCCGTGACGGATCCGGAACTGTCGGGGCTGTAACCCAGGTTTCACTGGGGGAAAGCTTAAAGCCCCGGACTGACCTCTGCACCTAGGAGTAGGGGGTGTTCCTAAGATAAAAGGGTCACAGCACGCGGCAAACCAGTTAGTTAGGCTGGTTTCACATTTGCGTTTTTTAGCGCTGGAAAAAAACGCATACGTGCGCATGCGATTTTTCCCCTATATTTAACATGGGTGCGCATACATGCGCGCTTGTAAGCGCATGTATGCGATTTTCATGCGCTGCGTTTTTTTGGGGTGTGCGTTGGTATTTTCCAGACGCTGCATGTTGCATTTTTTGGCTCTGGAAAAAAGCGCATGCGCACGTATGCGCACGTTTTGCGCTAAAAATGGCCATTATAGCCTATGGATGCGCATACGTGCGCACTGGCATGCGCAGGTATGCGATTTTTTAGCGCTGCGTTTTTTGGGTGGTGTCCACTTTTTATCCTAGTTAGAATCTTCTAAAGTCAAAAAAAAAAAGTCTATATAAAGGAGGTGCCTGCCAAAACTCTGCCACTACTACACTGAGAGATTGAAGAGCAGACAGTCAACCAAGAACCCATTATATCAGCGAAGAATGTGAGTATATTACATTATATGCCTGTCCTTTTAAATTATGTATGTACTAATGATTTTTATTATTTTTACATGCAGTATGTCTTCAGAATCAGAGTATTCCCCATCGCGGCAGGAATTGGCGCAAGCAGACCGTGAGGTGATTATTTTCGTGCATCTGGTAAGTATATCTGCTGCTTCTCCAAATCTCTTACGTTTTTTTCAACTTTCTTAAGACATCGTCATCATCATCTGCGGACGGCACTAGTGAGGGCGAAGAGCAGGAGCAGCGAAGCCAAGTCCCGGTGGTGATACGGAATGTAAGTATCAAATGATTTGTAATGTTCTTTATTTTTTATCTTCTATTTTTACTCATTTTTTTGTTTCTTTTTTTGTAACTTTTTATTCAATTTAAATTTGATTATTCTAATGAATGTGTTTTGTCTAGGTTCCACAACGGGATGAAGACGTCTACCTGGATAATGAGCAGCTCATCAGCCTGGTCCAGGAGCGTTCGCCGTTGTGGGACAGCCGTGACCGGCTGTACAAGGACAATGTGGTGACCCGGCGGCTATGGAATGAGGTGGCCGCAGCGTTGATGGATGGCTGGGACAGCGCCACAGCATCCTCCAAAAAGGCGTTTAGTGAGTATTTCCCTGCTCTGTATTGTGCCGCAGTGACTGTTGTCCTTGACGGCACTGTTGGGTTTCGTGCTAGGCGTATTCTAGCAGGAAACCCAACAGTGTCATCGGGGTCTACAGTGACTGCTTTGAGTATTGTATTGCTACATTGTGCCGCAGTGACTGTTGTCCTTGACGGCACTGTTGTGTTTCGTGCTAGGCGTATTCTAGCAGGAAACCCAACAGTGTCATCGGTGTCTACAGTGACTGCTTTGAGTATTGTATTGCTACATTGTGCCGCAGTGACTGTTGTCCTTGACGGCACTGTTGGGTTTCGTGCTAGGCGTATTCTAGCAGGAAACCCAACAGTCATCGGGGTCTACAGTGACTGCTTTGAGTATTGTATTGCTAGATTGTGCCGCAGTGACTGTTGTCCTTGACGGCACTGTTGGGTTTCGTGCTAGGCGTATTCTAGCAGGAAACCCAACAGTGTCATCGGGGTCTACAGTGACTGCTTTGAGTATTGTATTGCTACATTGTGCCGCAGTGACTGTTGTCCTTGATGGCACTGTTGGGTTTCGTGCTAGGCGTATTCTAGCATGAAACCCAACAGTTTCATCGGGGTCTACAGTGACTGCTTTGAGTATTGTATTGCTAGATTGTGCCGCAGTGACTGTTGTCCTTGACGGCACTGTTGGGTTTCGTGCTAGGCGTATTCTAGCAGGAAACCCAACAGTGTCATCGGGGTCTACAGTGACTGCTTTGAGTATTGTATTGCTACATTGTGCCGCAGTGACTGTTGTCCTTGACGGCACTGTTGGGTTTCGTGCTAGGCGTATTCTAGCAGGAAACCCAACAGTTTCATCGGGGTCTACAGTGACTGCTTTGAGTATTGTATTGCTACATTGTGCCGCAGTGACTGTTGTCCTTGACGGCACTGTTGGGTTTCGTGCTAGGCGTATTCTAGCAGGAAACCCAACAGTTTCATCGGGGTCTACAGTGACTGCTTTGAGTATTGTATTGCTACATTGTGCCGCAGTGACTGTTGTCCTTGACGGCACTGTTTTTTTTTATCAACAGTGGACAAAGTCCGAACACGTTGGCGTTCGATCAAGGACCGCTTCAACAGTGATGTTCGTGCTGAGGGCCAGGTTCGCAGTGGATCTGCGTCAAGGACCAGAACTAGATACCGTCACTATCACGCGTTGCAGTTCCTAAGACCGGTCCTTGCCACAAGATCGTAAGTATTATACATTTTGGGTTTTTATTTTTATTAATCTGTGTTTTTCTAATCCACAGCTGATGCTTCTTGTAAAGGCATGGTAGTAATGATTTTCCTTTCTTCCACAGCACCTGGAGCAGCACCCTGCAACCTGGCCCTGGAGCGGTCCTTCCTCGGACGTCCTCTGACCCGTCCCAGCCATCCGACAGCCAGGAAGCACCTTGCAGGTCAGCCACACACACAGCTGGTGACCAGGAAGCTGGGCCATCAGGTGTTCCCCTGTCCCAGGTCTCTGCCACTGGTTATGCGGGCACTACCCGCCAGCGGCAGAGGGCCTTGGACAGGAATGTCTTGCCCGAGTTTATGCATTTGAGCGAGACATTTAATTCCAGCCTCAAGTCACTGTCCGACAGAGTTGAAAGCGGTTTTGCACTCATGGAACGTGGTTTTAACCACTTTGAACACCGCTTCAATTCTGTAGAACAGCGCCTTGACCGTCTGGAGGCCGACCTCAACAGACCAGCACACCATTTTTTTAGTAAGATTGAAAAGGGCATGGCGGAACACCTTAGTCCTGATCAACAGCTGAATGTGCTGCAGGCCTGCAACAATGCTTTCTTGCAGGCTATGCAGCATAATCGGTACGGTCAGCAGTCAGTGGTGTCCTTTCCACCTGTGCCACCATTGACTCGCTTCACCTCACTACCGACTTGTGCTGCATACCACTGCACGGACACCTCTATTCAAAGCCAGGACACCCACCGTTACACCACCACAAGTCTGAGTGCAGCTGGTCACTTCACCGACACCACCATGGCAAGCGCTGCTCCTGTCTGGAGCACCACCGCCAATCCCATGCATGCGTGGAGCTCAGCCACCACTAGGCAAACATGGAACAGCCCTGCCGCTACAGCAACATGTAGTAGCCCTGCCACCACCACTCTGCAAACCTGGGCCATCACTGCCGCCACCAGTCCTCCTGCAAGGACGAGCACTGACAACGAAGAGCAGCATCAGCCACCTCAGCAGCAGCAGCCAACTCAGCAGCAGCAGCCACCTCAGCAGCAGCCGCCACCTCAGCAGCAGCAGCCACCTCAGCAGCAGCCGCCACCTCAGCAGCAGCAGCAACCACCTCAGCAGCAGCAGCCACCTCAGCAGCAGCCGCCACCTCAGCAGCAGCCACCACCTCAGCAGCAGCCGCCACCTCTGCAGCAGCAGCCACCACCTCAGCAGCAGCAGCCATACCAGCAGACGGGGGACCTACATTCCATATTTGCCCCTACTTCAAGGCGAAATCAATCAAGGCGGGCATTGGGCCAAAGTCGGTCCAGGCACACAAGCCTACGGCAACATGCCATTACAACTAATGTAACTGAACAGATTTCCTCTCCTACAAGTGTTCCAAGTTTAATTCCCTTAACTGGACTACCTTCCCCCACAAGTTTTGTTTCCCCTCAAACACCGTCTTCAACTGCAAGTGTTGCATATTCCCTGCACACCCCCAAATTGAAACCATCTGCCCCCAAACGCCGTAAAAAATAATTTTTAGTTTTTTTTTTGTGATAAAAAATAAATTTACATTTGTGGTTCACCATTAATAAGTTTCATTAATGTTGTTTGCGCCGCTCACACACACTGATGGGTAAATACATGTTAAAAACCAACCCAAGGGCTAGTATAGTCATATGTGAAATAACATGGACTAGTATAGTCATTCCAAGGCCTAGTGTAATAACTCTAGTTTTACCAAATAGAATCTGGTTTCATGAAAAACAAACTGTTGAAACTTGTATAAAAAATAAGTTTCTTTCTAGTTTCACCAGTTTGTTTTTTGTGAAACAAGATGCTAGTTGTTAAAAATGCTAGTTGTTAAAAATCGAGTTATTACAGTAGGCCTTGGTATGACTATACTAGGCCGTGGTATTTCACATATTACTATACTACTAGCCCCAAGGCCTAGTATACTCATATTTGAAATACCACGGCCTAGTATAGTCATTCCAAGGCCTAGTGTAATAACTCTAGTTTTACCAAATAGAATCTGGTTTCATGAAAAACAAATTGTTGAAACTTGTCTAAAAAATAAGTTTCTTTCTAGTTTCACCACTTTGTTTTTTGTGAAACAAGATGCTAGTTGTTAAAAATCGAGTTATTACAGTAGGCCTTGGTATGACTATACTAGGCCGTGGTATTTCACATATTACTATACTACTAGCCCCAAGGCCTACTATACTCATATTTGAAATACCACGGCCTAGTATAGTCATTCCAAGGCCTAGTGTAATAACTTGTAATGGAGCAGATTACATGAGCAGATTACATTCATCCACTCAATGCTGACTTGTATTCCCCATGGACTTTCATTGGGGTTGGGTTTTGAGGGTTGTGTTTTGAGAAAATCACATACTTTGTTTTAAACTAGTTGCACAATTTTCTCTTGAAAAAAAATGGTTTCCTGATTCATGGCCTGCAGCTTTGCTCATTCCAATATATTTCACGCAGACTAGCAATGCTGCATTTTAACTCGTATGTGTATTTACCTGCCCAGGTGTGTGAACATAACAAAATTCAGTTATACATGGGAAGTTTTTTAATTAATTGGAGTTTAAAAAATATAGTGCACTCAGTAATGGTATCAAATAAGGATTTTTATTACCATAAACAACAACATTACACCATTTCATCTTGCCAGTGCACCCGTCCTACATCAGAAATAAAGTAGGCCGCAAATTTGTCCCTCATTTGGCCAACTTCAACGGATGACCTGAGAGTGTGCTGAGTGAATTCAGGCAATGGGTTAGGAGCATCATCGTCCAGTTCAAAGGTCGGGTGCTCTTTAGCCATCACAAAGTTATGTAGAACCACACAGGCCTTCACCACCTCATCGACTGTTTCAAGTTTAAGATTAATGGCCGTGCCCAGAATTCGCCATCTGGAAACAAGAATCCCAAAAGCACACTCGACAGTTCTTCTGGCCCTGGTCAGCCTGTAATTAAAAATTTTTTTGGTGTGGTCCAAGTCCCGGCTGGAGTAGGGTTTCAGTAAGTTTCCGCACATTTGAAAAGCCTCATCGCCAACCATTACAAAGGGCAGTGGCGGAGCTTCGGTGTGAGGAAGAGGCCGTGGCATAGGGAAATTAAATTGGTTGCCATACAACCTCCGGCCCATGTCTGAGTTTTTAAAAGCCTGCGAGTCATTACCACGGCCAAATGCTCCAATGTCCACTGCTACAAACATACACTCACTGGCCACTTTATTAGGTACACCTGTCCAACTGTGTGTTAAGACTTAATTTCTAATCAGCCAATCACATGGCGGCAACTCAGTGCATTTAGGCATGTAGACATGGTCAAGACAATCTCCTGCAGTTCAAACCGAGCATCAGTATGGGGAAGAAAGGTGATTTGAGTGCCTTTGAACGTGGCATGATTGTTGGTGCCAGAAGGGCTGGTCTGAGAATTTCAGAAACTGCTGATCTACTGGGATTTTCACGCACAACCATCTCTAGGGTTTACAGAGAATGGTCCGAAAAAGAAAAAAAATCCAGGGAGCGGCAGTTCTGTGGCCGGAAATGCCATGTTGATGCCAGAGGTCAGAGGAGAATGGGCAGACTGGTTCGAGCTGATAGAAAGGCAACAGTGACTCAAATTGCCACCCGTTACAACCAAGGTGGCCAGAAGAGCATCTCTGAACGCACAGTGCGTCGAACTTTGAGGCAGATGGGCTACAGCAGCAGAAGACCACACTGGGTACCACTCCTCTCAGCTAAGAACAGGAAACTGAGGCTACAATCTGCACAAGCTCATCGAAATTGGACAGTAGAAGATTGGAAAAACGTTGCCTGGTCTGATGAGTCTCGATTTCTGCTGCGACATTCGGATGGTAGGGTCAGAATTTGGCGTAAACAACATGAAAGCATGGATCCATCCTGCCTTGTATCAACGGTTCAGGCTGGTGGTGGTGTCATGGTGTGGGGAATTTTTTCTGGGCACTCTTTGGGCCCCTTGGTACCAATTGAGCATCGTTGCAACGCCACAGCCTACCTGAGTATTGTTGCTGACCATGTCCATCCCTTTATGACCACAATGTACCCAACATCTGATGGCTACTTTCAGCAGGATAATGCGCCATGTCCTAAAGCTCGAATCATCTCAGATTGGTTTCTTGAACATGACAATGAGTTTACTGTACTCAAATGGCCTCCTCAGTCACCAGATCTCAATCCAATAGAGCATCTTTGGGATGTGGTGGAACGGGAGATTCGCATCAGGGATGTGCAGCCGACAAATCTGCACCAACTGTGTGATGCCATCATGTCAATATGGTCCAAAATCTCTGAGGAATGCTTCCAGCACCTTGTTGAATCTCTGCCACGAAGAATTGAGGCAGTTCTGAAGGCAAAAGGGGGTCCAACCCCTTACTAGCATGGTGTACCTAATAAAGTGGCCAGTGAGTGTACATCCGGCATCCGCAATTGCAATGAGTACTATTGAAAAGTACTTTTTGTAATTATAGTACTCAGATCCCGTTCTTTGGGGTTTGATGATCCGTATGTGTTTCCCATCAACAGCTCCCAAACAGTTGGGAAAATTGCATACTGTCCAGAATTTGTCAGCAATTTCCATCCACTTTTCAGCGGTGGGCAGGGGCATAAATTCTGGCCAAAGAACATTCCAGAGAGCCCGGCAGGTGTCAGCAACAATTCCAGACAAGGTAGAGATTCCAATACGGTACTGGAAGTGTAGTGAGGATAGGGTTTCTCCAGTCGCCAGGAATCTGTGAACAGACAAAGAAGTAAAATTAATATTTATGTATATTATTTTTAAAAACTATAAAAAAAAATATTAGTACATTCACGAAAACTAATTACCCAAGGTTTTGAATACTAAATTTACAAAAAAAAACATCAGACCACACCCCTTTGTTTTTAAAACATACCGTAATGTCACCAGTAGCCGTTCCTCAGGAGGAATCGCACGACGGAGCTGTGTGTCCTGTCTCCGGATGGATTGTTGGACACGAGCAAGCAAATCCATGAAACTTTCGTGGGACATCCGGATATAATCAGTAAATTTCTCCGGGTTTGCACGTAGCTCGCTGTAGAGGGTGTGGTATGCCCCACGGCTCTCCCGGAGTTCAACAATCGGATGTATCCACATACGCCGCCGTCTTCGCTGCCTCTCTCTCTTCCTTTGTTCATGGCAAGCAACTGCATACGCCTGAGCCATCGCGATGTCCAAATCCAAGTTGAAGTGAAAACTCTTCCAGCGCAGATCCATGGTCACGAGAAGAATCAAGCAAATGTGAAGAATACTGTAGACAGGGTCTATATATATTAACATACCACACCCACAATGAAGTCCCATTGGTCTTGTGTGTTGTTGAATGGTTGTTTTTTCTTTTTTGTGGGGTTTTTCCAAAATCTGTAAAAAAACGCAAACGCACAAAAAACGCATACAAACGCGCAAAAACGCTGCGTTTTTTTCCTGCATGCGCATTAAAATGCTGGAAAAAAACGCAGCGTTTGTATGCATTTGTATGCGTTTTTTTAATGCGTTTTTTTGCGGGAAAAACGCGCTGCAAAAAAAAGCAAGTGTGAAACTAGCCTTACCGTTGGAATGTGCATCACTCAGGAGGGGAGTGTCAGGGCTTCTGCGGGGGGCCAACTGCCAGATCGGGCAAAAACCAGCAGAGGCTAAAAGCTGTTAACAGAGACTGCCCACAACAATGTACCTGGTCCCCGCTGACATCGCTGCCTGTGAGTGACAGGACGCCCAGTCAGGACTTAAGCCTGAGCATGCACGGACAGGAGAATGGGACACCCGCTGTGAGGGGGGTTTCCCTTTTTTACCTGAATTGAGTTGTTTGTTGTCCCTGTACGCTGACAAGGGGAAAGACAGTGTTCTGTCTTGCTCATCGTTTCCTGACACACTGATCACCGACTGGACCACAAGGAATCACCGTCACCGCCAGGAGCAAAGACATCATCTTTTCCAGGACTACACCGGACCACGAAGAACCAACTCCGCCGCCAGGATCCAGGACGTCATCTTTTCCAGGACCAATTATGCACCACTGCTTTGGCGCCAACGTCCACATCCTGAACTAACCGCATTCTGAAGTCTGATAAGTTTGCTATCCTTGAGCTTCTTTCCCTATGTTTCACACCCGCTTCCCCTGAGTTATGTCCCCTGTGTTCCTTTATATAGTTTTATTTGATTTCTCCCTGCGAGGAGTATACCTGTTAAATTAAACCCCAAGTTAACGCTTGCTCTGCCTCTGACCTGTTACTGCGTCTTCCTACCTGCTCACATTATAATAAAAGTCTAACAAGTAAATATAGTAACAAATATATTTTATTATTTCCTCCAATGCATTCCAAATATTCTAAAACTCCATAGAGCGAAGAGAAGAAAAATAATTATTAGAGTTGAGGATTCAATATTTATTTTTAATCATTTATATAGTGCCATTAATTCCACAGCGCGTTACAAACATTTTTGGCACTATCCCCATTGGGGATCACAATCTACAATCCCTATTAGTATGTCTTTGGAGTGTGGGAGTGTGGGAGCAAATTGGAGAATGTGGAGGAAACCCACACAAACATGGGGAGAACATACAAACTCCTTGCAGATGTTGTCCTTGGTGGGATTTAAACCCAGAACCCCAGCGCTGCAAGGCTGCAGTGCTAACCACTGAGCCACCTTATTCCAATCCATTTGCTAAAATGTTACATATTTGTATTTATTATTATTATTACACAGGATGTTTTATACTACCACAATACAGAATGAGAATTTTTATTCTGTTTGACTGCAATTCTTGTAAAACCACAATTCTTGTAATTGACTGTTGAGCATCCCAAATGCCAGAGGAAGAAATGCTGGAACTCTTTTGATTGGTGAATTTCAACTATTGAAAGAAAAAAACAAAAAAAAAACCTTAGAAAATTGAAAATTATGCTATTCAGGATATAAGGCAAAGACATCTAGGTCAAAGACATCCAAATACCAAGGAACTGCAAAAACAGAACATGACAAAGAATCTGATAGTGTCCACTTGTCCAAATACTAATACTGTAGGATGTAATTGCTTCATTAAACATAATACTACAAAATGTTTATAGGTGGGTGCGCCTATGTTATATGTCAGAAAGCCACCAACAGATCTCTAGGAGAACAAAGTGATTAGAGGTCTTAAATGGGGCATGCCCATTTGACATCATCCCCAACAATGAGTTTGGCACTGCAAAACTAAGGACATTACTGTGGATATTTGTAGAAAGCCTTTTACTGCAGAAAGATATTAGTATGTAAATAAAGGATCTGGGCCTAATAGACCAAGATTTAGCTGTGTAGAGGGGTGTTGGAGAAGTAAGTGTGTAGGGTGTTGGAGAAGTAACTGCAGTTTCAGCTGTGGTGAAGAGGAAGCATATCAGACTTTGTTAACTGTTATAGTTTGATATGTGTGTTAGGAACTTTTGACTGTTTTGTTTGCCTTTTCTTGCGTATGTTTCTTCGGTAAAACTCTATTCTGATGCTGAAGAAGATAACAGTGTCTGTATGTCGCTAGTAAAACAGTTCTTTAAAACACAATGTCTGAGTGCTGAATGATTCTTCTGAAAGCTGAAATCTGCAACAGGGCAGTCCAGAAAAACAGACCGTAAAAGACACTTGCAAACTATGAGCTGCTATAGCGATAAAAAGTGAGTAGTATAAGGCCGTCTTCCCACATAAACACTTTTTTTGGCTGCTTTGTTGTGCAGAAAATCTGCTGCTTTTAATGAGAATGTCAGTAGGAGCAACCCTCCTAATAAGTTTCAGGTGCACGTCACAAAATTAGAATATCATCAAAAAGTTAATTTATTTCAGTTCTTCAATGCACAAAGTGAAACTCGTATATTTTATAGAGTCATTACAAACAGATTGATCTATTTCAAGTGTTTATTTATATTAATGTTGATGATTATATGATTATGGCTTACAGCCAATGAAAACCCAAAAGTCATTATCTCAGTAAATTAGAATACTTTATAACACCTGCTTGAAAAATGATTTCAAAACCTGAAATGTTGGCCTACTGAAATGTATGTTCAGTAAATGCACTCAATACTTGGTCGGGGCCCCTTTTTCATCAATTACTGCATCAATGCGGCATGGCATGGAGGCGATCAGCCTGTGGCACTGCTGAGGTGTTATGGAAGCCCAGGTTGCTTTGATAGCAGCCTTCAGCTCGTCGGCATTGTTGAGTCTGGTGTCTCTCATCTTCCTCTTGACAATTCCTCATATTCTTTGTGGGGTTAAGGTCAGATGAGTTTGGTGGCCAATCAAGCACAGTGATACCTTTGTTTTTAAATCAGGTATTGCTACTTTTGGCAGTGTGGACAGCTGCCAATTCCTGCTGGAAAATTAAATTTCCATCTCCAAAAAGCTTGTTGGCAGAGGGAAGCAGGAAGTGCACTAAAATTTCCTGGCTTACGGCTGCGCTGACTTTGGTCTTGATTAGTGATGGGTGAGCACTAAAATGCTCAGGTGCTCATTGCTTGGGTCGAGCAAATTGGAATACTCGGGTACTCGGACAGAACAACGAGCCCAATGTAAGCCTATGCATTTTTACCGTGATCCCCCCCCGGCGGTCCTTTTAAGGTCTAAAAATGTCTGAAAATGATGGAAACACAGCTCAAATGACACAGGGATATCATGGGGACCGCCCCAGGAAGCATTCCTGACTCCTAGTTCACAGCTTTAAACAATGTTGTCAGAGTTTCATGCCATTTTTACCGGTGCACCAAAGAACATACCAAAATGAAACCAAAACGGATTTTGCTGGGAAATATGTTAAGGTACATCCTTTCCAGGTTAATGACTTGTATATATAAAATAAATAACCCCAGACCAAAAAGTTACAGAGCCTATTTTTACAGGGCCATCATGCAGCATTAATCTGCTTAAAGGGCCATTATTAAACAGTGGGTTTCCTAAACTGTTATAGCCTATGCAGTGAGTGGATGGGTGCCAAGAATTGCGACGCACCCCAATACCCCTTTCACGAGATGTCCAGGAGGGCTTCCATAAAAAATGTTGCATTGAATGCAAGGCCTGCCCTGCTACCAAGTCATATGCACCCCAATATGCCTTAGAACCCAGGTACTGGATGGGCCCAGGAAAATCCACTTCACATTATTTATTTTGCATTCCTATTCTGTTTTCTTATGCATTGACTGCAAGGCCTGCCCTGCTACCAAGTCATATGCACCCCAATAAAACCTATCCCCCCTTGGAAGAAACATGGAGGATGGCCTCTTAACAAAAAATGTACCATTAAAAAGGAGCGGGTCTCCTAGACTTGTAATGCACATACCCTAAGTGTGTTGGCCATAATTTTAGGTCCATCAAAACCACCCTCCCTTGTTCAGAATTCGACACTGGCTGTAGCAGCACGGAACACATTAACGCTGGTGATCTAGTGGCGGCGGATCATGAGACATGGAGGAAGGCCTGATTAAAAACCATGCCCAATTTAAAGGAGTGTGTCTTTAGACTTGCAATGCCCATCCACTAAGTGTGCTGGCTGCAAACATTTTCCCCTGTGGGGTACACCTCAACCTTTTCCATAACAAGTATTTAACGCCCAGCAAAAACACCCACACTTGTTAGGATTTTGACAATGGCCGGAGCAGCACGGAACACGTTAACGCTGGTGATCTAGTAGCGGCGGATGATGAGATGTGAAGGAAGGCCTGATTAAAAAATAGGCCCAATTTCTAGGAGCGGGACTCCTAGACTTGGAAAGACTTTGTATGGGTTGGCAAACATTTTCCCTGTGGGGTACACCTCAACCTTTTTCAGAACAAGTCTTTTACACACAGCCTAACCACCCGCCCTTGTTAATAATGCGACACTGGCTGTAGCTGCACGGAACATGTAAACCCTTTTGATCTAGTGGCGGTAGATGATCAGACATGGAGTAAGGCCTGATTAAAAATGGCCCAATTTCTAGGAGCGGGTCTCCTAGACTTGGAATGCCCATACACTTAGTACACTCTTGCCAAAACATAGAGTGGCCAGAGCATGACTGAATCCGTTCACCCTGGTGTTCAAGTGGTGGTGGATAGTGAGGATGAGGAGAAGGAGGAGGACACCAAATAGCCAAAATCAGGAAGTGTATATCCATGTTTGGTTGTGAACAGGTGCATGGGAATACACTTCCCAAAACAACACTACATTGGAGTTTATGCTTCGCTGTCATCATTTGGTGGTGTCGAGAAGTCAGGCCCAATCCATCCCTTGTTCATTTTTATAAGAGTTAGCCTGTCTGCATTTTTCGTAGAAAGGCGAATGCATTTATCTGTGATAATGCCACTAGCAGCACTAAAAACCCTCAGACAAATGGCTAGCGGCAGGGCAGGCCAGGACCTCCAAGGCATAGAGAGCCAGCTCATGCCACGTGTCCAGCTTGGATACACAAAAATTAAAAGGCACAGAGGCATCACGGAGGACATTGGTACATTCAGCAAGTTACTCTCTCAGCATCTTAGAGAAGATTGCATTCCTTGTGAGATTACCCTGCGCCTCAGTGCATGGGCGATAGGAGGGTCTTAGAAAACTGTCCCAGAACTTTGCCAGTTCCTCTGCCTCTGCTGGAGAGGACTTGTGTCTGTCTCGCCTGTCTTGCTTGGTTGGCCAATGAACTATTATCTCTGCTGCCAGCATTTTGAAATGGGATTTTTTTTAAATAATTCTGCAACAATGGCCCTATGGTACTGCACCATTTTGGTGCACCTGTCTGCCTCTGGATTCAAGAGATTGAAAGTTATCCTTGTACCATGGGTCTTAAAGTGTCACTAGCCAGTAAAGACTGGCACCCAATATTTTGACAATACGAGGGTCACGGGAAAGGCGCAACATAAAGTCAGCCATGCGTGCCAGACTGGTAACAGGCAAGACTTCCGTGTCCTCACCAACAGGATGACTGACCAAGATGTCCTCCTCATCATCCCCTTCCTCTTCTTCCCTGTCCTCAGGCCATCCAAGCTGAAAAGACGGTATGACAGTTGTGGTTGTAGTCCCGTTTGAAGCGCATGAAAGTAGCTCCTGTTCTTCCTTCTCCTCCTCTTCCTCATTGTCAACCAATCCACATTGGGATGACACGAGGCTGGGCTGTGTGTAATCACCCTGTATGGTTCCTTGATCCATGTCCTCATGCTCCGCCTGCAAAGCATCCTCTTTCATTGTGAGCAGAGAGCTTTTCAGAATGCAGATGAGCGGGATGGTGACGCTAATTATGGTGTCATCGCCACTCACCATCTTGGTGGACTCTTCAAAGTTTTGGAGGATGCTACATATGTCTGACATCCATGTCCACTCCTGAGGTCTTATGTGTGGAGTCAAATCTGAAAAACAATGGCCTTGTTGATGCTGGTATTCAACAACTGCCCGCTTCTGCTCACATATCCTTTCTAACATATGCAGTGTAGAGTTACAATGCGTGGAGACATCACACACCAGTCGGTGAGCCGGAATCTGCAATCGCTGCTGAAGCACGGCAAAGGCAGCTGAAGCTGTAGCTGACTTTCTAAAATGTGGACACAGGTGGCATGCTTTAACCAGCAGATCCAGCAGCTCTGGATAGCTTTTTAGAAAACATTGAACAATGAGGTTCAGCACATGGTCCATGCATGGAATGTGTGTCAGGTCGCCTCCCCTCAAAGATGCCACCAGGTCCCTGCCATTGTCACACACAACCATGCCTGGCTGGAGATTTAGAGTGTCAGCCACACATCTGTCTGTTCTTTTAGAGCTGTCAACAACTTGTCAGCATTGTGCGGTTTGTCACCTAAGCAAATTAGCATCAGCACAGCCTGTTACCGCTTTGCTTTGGCAGTGCTTCCAGCTTGTGACTGATGTGCTCATTTCTGACATGGAGGCTGAAGAGGAGGATGAGGTGCAGGAGCTGTACACAGTGGGGGCAACCCTGACTGACATAGGGCCCGCAATCTTTGGCGTCAGGAGGACGTATTCCATCCCAAGGTCTAACTGGGTCCTGTCTTCCACTATAACCCAGTGTGCCGTCAGTGAAATGTACCGCTGCTGCTGCCCTCGCTCTGCATGTCCTCCTGCCAGGTTGGGTCTGTTACTACATCATCTTCCACTTCCCCACCCTGATCCTCCTCCTGACTTTCTGACAATTGTGTCTCATCATCATCCACCTCTTGTTACAGTGGGTGCTCAAAGATTTGTGCATTGCTACATGGAATATCATCTTGCCCCACTTCTAGTGGACCGGGCGAGAGGCACGAATCTCCAAATAGAAAACTGAACAGCTCTTCGGAGTGTCCGAGTGTCGGATCAGTTGTCTCAGGGCACTCAGCATGGTGGGAGGAAGGAGGATCAGGGTAAGGAATATGCGGTCCAGATTCACAGCTACTGTAACTTGACCATGTTGAAGACAGGCTGCTCGTGGTGGTGGATAGGTAACTGGATGTATTATCCACTATCCAACCAACAACCTTTTCACACTACTCAGGCTTCAATAGTGCTGTCTTGCCTCAGTCCCCTAGGACTTCGGACACTAAGGTCCAGCAAGAAGATGTGGGTGTTTTTGGTGGGCCAATTTTAGCTTGCCCATGGCCTGAGTCTGCACCATCACCATCACGTCCACTTCCCCGTCCCTTGCCATGCGCCTTGCCAATTGTAAATGGAATAGAATATTATACACGTTCACTACAAAAGGGTGATTTGGCAGATAACTTGTATGTGATACGTGTGCTTGAAAACCACACTTTTACCTATCTGGACTTTAGGTAAAAATGTTTTTGGCCTTATCAGATTTAATAATTACGTTAACAGACTGCAAAAAAATACAATGTTTTGGCCTAAACTGGCCAAAGTTTATACACGCACAGACATCAGCTGGCATGGCAATACCACTACGACAAATGTGTGCCCTGTTTTATTTTATTTTTGGGATAACTAGTGCTGTATATCAGTACTGTGACACCCAGGACAAAAAAAAAAGAAAACAGGCCTAAAAACACTTCACTCCAACACTTCCTGGTGCCGCTGGAGTGGCAGCCTGTTACAGCAGCTCCTTCTTTGCTCTCATTTTTTCTCTATTTTTTCTATTTTTCCTTTCTCTTTTTTATTGTTACTCCAAAGGACATTGCACTATGGAAAACCATAAGAGGACCTGGACCTTCGATGGGCTTTTTACCTTGTTTTTACTTGGATCTATTGTGTTGGGAAATCCAGGAACTGAAAAAGACCCTATTGTCTACTCCAGAGAAGCTATACTGCTGCTTAGGGATACAACAAGGCAGCATGCTGCTAATAGACCAGAGGACATTCTACCAGAAATAAGGAGGACTAAGAGAAGAGGTTGCAGAGCTGAAACCATTAGGAAAGCTAGAAGAAGGCGCTATAGACCTGCTCTTCCCTCCGTCATTATGGGCAATATGAGGTCACTCGGGAATAAGATGGACGAACTGTCGGCGCTGACCAGACATCATCGGGAATTAAGGGAGTGCAGTATGTTGCTGTTTACAGAGACCTGGCTCACCGAAGGTACTCCGGACACTGTTGTCTCATTGGATGGCTTTAAACTCATTCGCGCGGACAGGACAAGGGAGAGCGGAAAGAGGAAAGGCGGAGGGCTGGCGATATTTGTGAATGATAGATGGTGCGACTCTAGGCATATCGTGGTCAAAGAGCAAACATGCTGTAAGGACATTGAGCTATTAGCTGTGGGCATGAGACCTTTTTATTTACCGAGGGAACTATCGCATGTAATCATGATAGCTGCATATGTCCCCCCCTTCTGCGAAAGCTGATGCCGCCACTGAGGTCCTACAATCCACAGTGAGCATGATGCAGTCCCTTCACCCCCAAGCACTCCTTCTGGTTTTGGGAGACTTCAATCATGTGTCTCCAGCATCCATACTACCCGGTTGCACACAGTATGTTACCTGCCTCACTAGAGACAACAAAATATTGGACTTGTTCTTTGCCAATGTGAGAGGGGCATATGCCTCGTCAGCCCTACCGCCCCTTGGAAGATCGGATCACAACCTAGTGCACCTCCAACCTGTGTACAAGCCACTTGTACAGAGAGAACCTGCTGTCACTCGCATAGTGAGGATATGGACTGAGGAGAGTGATGATGCTCTGAGAGACTGCTTTGAAACAACCACTTGGGATGTGCTGCAAGATTCCTATGGTGATGACATGGATGGTCTCACACACTGTATAACGGACTACATTTATTTCTGTGTAGACAACACGGTACCCACAAAAGTAGTGAGGTGCTTCTCTAACAATTAACCATGGATCAGCTCCGGAATAAAGGCTCTTCTCAAAGAGAAGAAATTGGCCTTCAGATCAGGTGACAAGGGCAGGCTGAGAGAGGTGCAGAAAGATGTGAAGAATCTAATCAGGCAGGGAAAGGCTAATTATAAGAGAAAGATTGAACTGAAATTGTCACAGAAAAGGATTCATGAAGTCTGGGAGGGTCTAAAGTCTATATCTGGGCATAGACAGACTGTCTCCAGGATGGTTGTAGATAAAGAGGGGCTTAATGAACTTAATCTATTCTTTAACAGATTTAATCACACACTGGCTGCTCCTGCCCCTGCATACCATTCACACCTCTCCGCTAAAATAACCTCACCCCCTGCTGTAACTTGTCAACTGAGCCAGGGTCTGTTCTTCACAAGTACCCAGGTTGCAAAAGAACTGGATAAGATCAAAGTTTTGAAGGCTGCAGGTCCTGACGGCATCAGTGCAAGGCTAATCAAATCCTTCGGGCACCAGCTGAGTGAGATCATTACATATCTGTTCACTATGAGCCTGAGAATAGGTATAGTACCACAACTGTGGAAATTATTGTGTGTGGTACCAGTTCCGAAGAAACCTTATCCGAAAGACCTTAATGACTATAGACCTGTAGCATTGACATCACACCTGATGAAGGTACTAGAGAGATTGGTTCTCACACGTCTCCGTCCTCTAGTGAGCTCAGATATGGACCCTCTCCAGTTTGCCTACAGGCCGGGCATTGGTGTGGATGATGCCATTATCCACCTTCTAGATAGGACTCTCTCTCACCTGGAGAAACCTGGGAACACTGTGAGAATATAGTTCTTTGATTTCTCTAGTGCTTTTAATACCATACAGCCAGGTCTACTGAGAGACAAACTGGGCCTTGTTGGCGTGGACCTCCAACTCTCCACCTGGATCTTTAACTACCTCACGAACCGACCTCAGTTTGTAAAGGTTCGGGACAGTGTGTCAGACATGGTGATCTGCAATACAGGGGCACCTCAAGGTACAGTTCTTGCCCCTTTTCTCTTCATACTGTACACTGCGGAATTTAAGTGCAACTCATCTAGCTGCTACTTGCAGAAGTATTCTGATGACTCTGCAATAATAGGCCTCATCACAGGAGGAGATGAAAGAGAGTACAGAGATACTAACCAAGCTTTTGTGGAGTGGTGTCAGAGGAACCACCTTAGGATTAATTCCGGGAAGACCAAGGAATTGGCGGTGGACTTTCGCAAGTGAAAAATTCCACCAGTAGTGGTGAACATTCAGGGAAATGACATTGAGGTAGTCGACACCTATAAGTACCTTGGTGTGATCCTCAATAATAAGCTTGACTGGGCCCATCACTTGGATGCAGTGTACAGGAAGGGCCACAGTAGGCTTTATCTGCTCAGAAGGCTGAGAGCCTTCGGAGATAGGGGGGCACTCCTTGCATCCTTCTTCAGCTCTGTTGTGGCATCAGTCATCTTCTTTTGTGTGGCGTGCTGGGGTAATGGCATGTCAACCAGGGACAGGAATAGGCTGGACAAACTGATTAGAAGGGCCAGCTCTGTCCTGGGATGCCCCCTTGATCCAGTTCAGGAAGTAGGCGACAGGAGGATACTGGCCAAGGTGAGCTACATGGTGCAGAATGATTCCCATCCCATGCATGAGACCGTGACAAAGATGTGCAGTACTGTCAGTGACCGGCTACTTCATCCTAAATGTGAGAGGGAGCGCTATCGAAAGTCCTTCCTTCCTGCTGCAGTTAGGCTGTATAACCAGCACTGTCCAAAACGGAGAACGACCCAAACAGTGAACTGATAGATCCAAAGTTGTGATAGTCTGGTTATATCTTTTTTTTTCGTATATGTACCTACCTACTGTCAATGTAATGCCTTTTTGCATCTGTATCTGTACTTGTTCCTGCCTTGCTGCTGTAATGCTCTGAATTTTACCATGGTGGGACGATTAAAGGATTATCTTATTTCTTATTCTTATTTCTTATTTCTTAAACTGGCCAAACTTTGAGCACACACAGATATCAGCTGGCACAGAGATACCACTACGACAAATGATTTTTTTTGTTTTGGCTAAATAGTGCTGTATATAAGTACAGTTTCACCCAGGACACAAAAAAGAAAACCGCTGTAAACTGGCCAAACTTTGAGCACGCACAGATATGAGCTGGCATGGAGATACCACACCAAAAAATGTGTGGCCTGTATTCCAATTACACCTGGGGCTAGCTATATACGGCCAATATAGCCTACAGGTAGCAGCAGCACCAGAACACAGAAAAGGAATGGACCCTCATGTTGTATGCAATGATCTATATACACACATACAGTGCCTGCAGGCCTTGCACTGATGTTTATAGAGCGATGTACGCTACCCTGCCTACCTAACCCTGGAACCTATATACTCTGGATTTAGTCCTTAGAAGGACTGTTGGTTTATCTGGATTTGAGTAGTTTAGGATGGTAGACCCCACGCTAACTAATAAATCCCCAATTCTGACTCTACATCGGCAGCAGCTCTCCCTACACTATCTCAATCCGGAGCTGAATGCGCCGAGCAGGGCGGCATCCAGTCTCTTATACCCCTGACGATGCTGTGCGGCCAGCCAATCACTGCATGACCACAACAATGATGGCTCTGGTGTTTCATTGCCTGGCAGACAATCCTTGCATCGTGATTGGGTCTGTAAATTCCACCAAAAAAGCTGGGTGGAGACCCGAGTTCCCGCCGAGTAATCCCAAAAATGCTCAGTGTTCATCGAGTACCATGATACTTGGGCGAGTAACGAGTAGTGGCAAGCATGTTCGCTCATCACTAGTATTGATAAAAGACAGTGGACCTACACCAGCAGATGACATGGCTCCAGAAACCAACATTGATTGTGGATACTTCACACTCAGAGAGCCGCGGTTCCCATGCTGTCAGAGGACAGCGTGAGCGCTCAGCTATGATCAGAGGTATAAAGTTTACTGTTACACTCGATCCCCGTCCTGGCGCTGCGCCCAGGTCTGCCGCTGTTACACCTGGTCCCCGCCCTGGCACTGCGTCCAGGCCTGCCACTGCTCTCTGTTCTGGGCACTCACCTCGAGCCTTTCATGCTGCTGCTCAGCATTCTGTCCTCCCTCCTGCCTCCTCCTCCTGGCGTCCTGTGAGGAGATCTGTAACTAAGGCTATTAGGGCATGCCCGCCCGCTCTCTTGCCTTCTTAAAGGGGCGGCATGCATTATTCAAAAAATGCAATCAACCAATGGCAGCGCACTGGCTGCTATTTCTGGCCTCTCCTCCATAGGGAGAGCGCCGGAGCAACGAGTATCTATCATTGCTACATCCGGTTCTCATGCTAACCTGTCTGCACTGCATCTGCAGTCTCTGTGCATTGTCTAATGCTCTCTGTTTCCACAGCATATCAGTATCCTGTATTACCTGGTTACAACAGCAACCATCTGGGCCTAAGCCATCCTGTTCCACCTACAGCCATCCGAGTCCAAGGACTGTGTGACGGTCACTGGAACCGACTCCTTACCAACTAACCAGATCCAGGACCCAGCGCATTATGGACTCTGCTGTAACTTTTGTTATCCCTTTTGGTCCCGCGGGGTCTAACTGGAGGTAGCACCTGTGTCCTCCGGGTATTCCATTCTGGCCCTGACTGAGGGGCTTTACTACGGGTGCCCGGGGCTCACTAGTCACGTCCCCTTCGGAGCCCCCCGGACCGTGGTCCCGAGGTTCCACTTAAAAAATAAAAACAAATGTGAACTTCACCATCTCTGCCTCCACTTCCATTCGTTACAGATTGCTCCGGCCATGGAATCCGCTGGACCCTAGAGGCCTCCGATGTTGGAGTTGTGCCAAGAGGTGACCAATTTAAGAGATCAACAGGATAAGATCACGACATATCTACATAACCTGTCCACCCGCATGGATTCTCTGCAGAACCCGGCTGCTCCTAATTCACCTAGCAACACCCAGGTACCTGCTGTCATGACAGGCAAGGGCCCCCGCCTGGCGGCTCCTACCCGCTTCCATGATGATCCCACTCAGTGTCGGGGTTTTCTCAATCAGTGTACCCTACACTTCGAAATATTGGGGCATATGTTCGCTTCTGACCGTGCCAAAAGTGGGCTTCATTATGTCACATCTAGCAGGAGAGGCTCTCGCCTGGCTGAATCCGTTATGGGAGAGAGGAGACCCACTGGTTAATGATCTTCAATCTTTCCTAGAAACTTTTCGCAGGACCTTTGATGAACCTGGCCGGGTCACGTCGACCGCTTCTGCCCTGCTTCGCTTACACCAAGGAACCCTCACGGTGGTTCAGTATGCTGTTCAGTTCCGCACCCTCTCGACTGAGTTATCTTGGAACAATGAGGCCTTGCTGGCTACCTTCTGGGAGGGCCTATCTGGAAAAATTAAGGATGAGATGGCGGGACGGGACAGGCCTACCATCTTGGATGACCTGATTTCCTTGGCGACCCTGATTGACCTGCCTTTTCAGGAGCGTTCCATGGAGATTAAGCGTGACAGGAGGTCCTACCACCTGGACTCTAATTCTTCCAAGACGTCTACCTCATCCTCTTCTCCCGAAGCTATGGAGGTAGATCGAGTAAGTCTGGCCAACCGCCGCCAGGAGGCGCATTGCAAAAACGGAAGCGGTCTGTACTGTGGTAATTCCGAACACCTGATCCGCTCCTGTCCAAAGAAGTCGGAAAACTCCTGTGCCTAGGCCCGGTAGGAGAGGCCACCCTACGTTCCTCTCCTTCATTGCAGATCTCAGTCTTTGTGACCTGCAGAGCAATAACATTTTCTGGACTCTGTCTGTTGGACTCCGGAGCCGCCGGAAGCTTTATCCAGAAGACGCTTGTGGATCGCTACCACTTACCAGTTCAGGCTCTTCCCAACCCGTTGCGGGTAATCACTGTCGATGGCCAGCCTCTGACCGAACCCGTCCAGTTCCAGACTGAGCCAGTGGAACTCCAGGTATGTCTTATCCATTCTGAAAGAATCCGTTTTTATGTGTACCCTGGTTTGTCTCACCCGTTGCTTCTAGGTTTGCCTTGGTTTCAGAAACATGAACCAGTCTTTAATTGGAGAACAGGCGAAATTCTACGTTGGGGAGATTCCTGCTCGGACCGTTGTTTAACCCAGATTGAACCAGCTTCACCCCCGGTTCAACCTGCTACCCTGCCTGGATTACCATCTGCTTACTGGTCCTTCTCGGATGTCTTCGGGAAAAAGGAGGCTGAAAAACTTCCTCCCCACAGGTCGTATGACCATCCAATAGACCTTCTTCCTGGAACATCTCCTCCCCATGGGAGAGTTTACCCTCTTTCCCAGGCAGAGACTCAGGCTATGTCGGACTACATCCAGAAGAACTTGGCCAGAGGGTTTATCCGAAAATCATCGTCACCGGAAGGAGCAGGCTTCTTCTTCGTGAAGAACCAGACTGAACCAGATCACGGTAAAAAACAGGTACCCTTTGCCTCTAATTTTAGAACTGTTTGACCGTCTCCGAGGGGCCAGGATCTTCACCAAGCTGGATCTCAGAGTGGCTTACAATTTGATCTGAATCAAAGAGGGAGACGAATGGAAAACAGCCTTCAATACTCGTGATGGCCACTACAAGTACCTGGTAATGCCGTTTGGTCTAAGCAATGCTCCCGCTGTTTTCCAAGAGTTCGTCAATGACATTTTCAGGGATCTTCTTTTCACCTGTGTTGTTGTCTACCTAGATGACATTCTGATTTTTTCTACTGACTTGGTCTCGCATTGCAGACAAGTGCGCCTGGTCTTACAGAGGCTCAGGGAGAACAGACTGTACGCCAAGTTTGAAAAGTGCCTCTTTGAACAATCCTCTTTGCCTTTCCTCGGTTACATTGTTTCCTCCACAGGATTAAAAATGGATCCAGAGAAGTTATCGGCTGTACTCAAGTGGCCTCATCCGTCTGGGTTGAAGGCCATACAGCGATTCCTGGGCTTCGCCAACTACTACAGGCAATTAATTCCTAACTTCTCCACCCGAGTGGCGCCCATCTCAGCTCTAACCCGGAAAGGTACAAATCTGAAGGATTGGCCTCCTAAGGCTGAGGAGGCCTTTGCTTCTCTCAAAAAGGCCTTTGCTGTCGCACCTGTTCTTCATCGTCCTAACTCCAATGAACAATTTTTTCTTGAGGTTGATGCCTCTTCAGTAGGTGCGGGAGCTGTACTAACCCAGAAATCGTCCTCCGGGCGAATGCATTCCTGTGTTTTTTTTTCCAAGGTTTTTTATTCCACAGAGAGGAATTATTCTGTTGGAGATCGGGAATTGTTGGCTTTCAAATTGGCATCTTCTAGAAGGAGCTCTTCATCAGGTAGTCGTATACGCCGATCACAAAAACCTTGCTTACCTCCAAACTGCACAAAGGCTGAATCCTCGTCAAACCCGCTGGGCTTTGTTTTTTGCTCGTTTTAACGTTGTTCTTCATTTTCGCCCAGCTGACAAAAATGTCAAAGCAGACACACTTTCCAGAGCCTTTCTACCTCCTGATCAAGAAGAAGAACTGCAGCACATCATTGAACCCTCAAGGTTAGTCGCGGTCGCTTCTACTGATCTTGTCCAGCTGCCTCCCGGGAAGACTTTTGTGTCAGCTTCTGAGCGTACTCGTGTCCTTCGGGGGGGGTCACTCGTCCAAGTTGGCTGGTCACGCTGGCCAGAGAAAGACTCTGCAACTCATCTCCCGGTACTACTGGTGGCCTGCCATGGCTAAGGACATTCTGGAGTACGTCACAGCCTGTCCTTCCTGTGCTCGTAACAAGACGGCCAAGCATCTACCCGCAGGTAGGCTTCAGTCTCTTCCAATTCCATCTGCCCCCTGGCAGCATATCGTGATGGACTTAATCACAGATCTCCTGATCTCATCTGGCTGTTCTGTGGTGTGAGTAGTGGTGGATCGCTTCTCTAAAATGGCTCACTTCGCTCCACTACCCGGTCTTCCAACTGCTCCTGAGTTGGCGAACCTGTTCATCCGGCACATCTTCCATCTCCATGGTTTCCCTCTCCGCATCGTGTCCGACAGAGGAGTCCAGTTCACCTCAAGATTCTGGAGAGCAGTTTGTAAACTGGTAAGAATTGAACCAGATTTTTCCTCAGCGTACCATCCCCAGTCCAATGGACAAGTGGAGAGGACAAATCAAATCCTGGCTGGATTCCTGCGTCACTTTGTCAGCGTCCATGATGATTACTGGGTAGACTTACTGTCCTGGGCCGAATTTTCTTACAACAATCAAGTAAGTGAATCTTCTGGAAAGTCTCCCTTTCAGATTGTCTTCGGATTGCAACCCGGAATACCTCTTCCCATCTCCGGATCATCTGGCATTCCAGCTGCCGATACTTTCTCCAAAGATTTTTCTAAGGTCTGGAGGGATACCAAAACTGCTCTGGAGAAAGCCACCCAGCGTATGAAAAGGCATGCGGACAAGAGACGTTTGGATGCGCTTATCTTTCGTCCCGGAAACAAGGTATGGCTCTCTTCTAAGCACATCCGGTTAAAGATGCCATCCTACAAATTGGGTCCCCGGTTCATCGGACCATTTGAGATCTTGAGACAGATCAATCCAGTCTTGTACAAGCTGAAGTTGCCCACTTCCCTACGTGTGCCTAACTCCTTTCATGTTTCTCTCCTCAAACCAGTAGTTTTGAGTCCCTTCTTTAAGGATCCGGGTACCACTCCTGACCCTGTCTCGGAGGATGACGTTTTTGAGGTAAAACATATCCTGGCCATAAAAAAAGTAAGGGGTAAGACCTACTACCTGGTGGACTGGAAGGGTTTTGGTCCTGAGGAGAGATCTTGGAAGCCTAGGGAGAACATCCAGGCTCCTCTTCTCCTTAAACGGTTCTACGCAGGCTTGAAGAACAGGGGGTGTAAAGAGGGGGATACTGTTACACCTGGTCCCCGTCCTGGCGCTGCACCCAGGTTTGCCGCCGCTACACCTGGCCCCCGTCCTGGCGCTGCGTCCAGGCCTGCCACTGCTTTCTGTTCTGGGCACTCACCTCAAGTCTTTCATGCTGCTGCTCAGCATTCTGTCCTCCCTCCTGCCTCCTCCTCCTGGCACCCTGTGAGGAGATCTGTAACTATGGCTATTAGGTCCTGCCTGCCCGCTCTCTTGCCTTCTTAAAGGGGCGGCGTGCATTATTCAAAAAATGCAATCAACCAGTGGCAGCGCACTGGCTGCAATTTCTGGCCTCTCCTCCATAGGGAGAGTGCCGGAGCAACGAGTATCTATCATTGCTACATCCGATTCTCATGCTAACCTGTCTGCACTGCATCTGCAGTCTCTGTGCATTGTCTAATGCTCTCTGTTTCCACAGCATATCAGTATCCTGTGTTACCTGGTTATATCAGCAACCATCTGGGCCTAAGCCATCCCGTTCCGCCTACAGCCATCCGAGTCCAAGGACTGTGTGAAGGTCACTGGAACCGACTCCTTACCAACTAGCCGGATCCAGGACCCAGCGCATTATGGACTCTGCTGTAACTTTTGTTATCCCTTTTGGTCCTGCTGAGACAGCTGCCACGTGTTCGGGGTCTAACTGGAGGTATCACCTGTGTCCTCCGGGTATTCCATTCTGGCCCTGCCTGAGAGGCTTTACTACAGGTGCCCGGGGCTCACTAGTCATGCCCCCTTCGGGGCCTCCCGGACCGTGGTCCCGAGGTTCCACTTAAAAAATAAAAACGAATGTGAACTTCACCATCTCTGCCTCCACTTCCATTCATTACATCTACCTCCGGTCACTGGTGTCATCTGATGGGACTACAGCTCCCATCACCTGTCACTTGATGCCGCTAATAACAGTGAGAACAGGAGTGGCGGATGGGAGTATTTATCAGCTGCTCCTGTGCAGTAAATAAATACCTAAAAAAAACCTGCCTGGGTTCCAACAAATTTTTGACAACCAGCCAGGCAAAACTCACAGCCGGGGGAACCCTCAGCTGTCAGCTTCAGCAAGGTTAATTATCAAGAATAGAGGGGTCCCCCCAAAAGCCGGCAATTCATGTGCCACGTTCAGTAAAATCACAGCGTGGCAGGTTAGAATAGAATAGATAGAATAGATATATACACATATAATACATACTGTATATACAGTGGGGCAAAAAAGTATTTAGTCAGTCAGCAATAGTGCAAGTTCCACCACTTAAAAAGATGAGAGGTGTCTGTAATTTACATCATAGGTAGACCTCAACTATGGGAGACAAACTGAGAAAAAAAATCCAGAAAATCACATTGTCTGTTTTTTTTTCATTTTATTTGCATATTATGGTGGAAAATAAGTATTTGGTCAGAAACAAGCAATCAAGATTTCTGGCTCTCACAGACCTGTAACTTCTTTAAGAGTCTCCTCTTTCCTCCACTCATTACCTGTAGTAATGGCACCTGTTTAAACTTGTTATCAGTATAAAAAGACACCTGTGCACACCCTCAAACAGTCTGACTCCAAACTCCACTATGGTGAAGACCAAAGAGCTGTCAAAGGACACCAGAAACAAAATTGTAGCCCTGCACCAGGCTGGGAAGACTGAATCTGCAATAGCCAACCAGCTTGGAGTGAAGAAATCAACTGTGGGAGCAATAATTAGAAAATGGAAGACATACAAGACCACTGATAATCTCCCTCGATCTGGTGCTCCACGCAAAATCCCACCCCGTGGGGTCAGAATGATCACAAAAACGGTGAGCAAAAATCCCAGAACCACGCGGGGGGACCTAGTGAATGAACTGCAGAGAGCTGGGACCAATGTAACAAGGCCTACCATAAGTAACACACTATGCCACCATGGACTCAGATCCTGTAGTGCCAGACGTGTCCCACTGCTTAAGCCTGTACATGTCCTGGCCCGTCTGATGTTTGCTAGAGAACATTTGGATGATCCAGACGAGTTTTGGGAGAATGTCCTATGGTCTGATGAGACAAAACTGGAACTGTTTGGTAGAAACACAACTTGTCGTGTTTGGAGGAAAAAGAATACTGAGTTGCATCCATCAAACACCATACCTACTGTAAAGCATGGTGGTGGAAACATCATGCTTTGGGGCTGTTTCTCTGCAAAGGGGCCAGGATGACTGATCCGGGTACATGAAAGAATGAATGGGGCCATATATCGTGAGATTTTGAGTGCAAACCTCCTTCCATCAGCAAGGGCATTGAAGATGAAACGTGGCTGGGTCTTTCAACATGACAATGATCCAAAGCACACCGCCAGGGCAACGAAGGAGTGGCTTCGTAAGAAGCATTTCAAGGTCCTGGAGTGGCCTAGCCAGTCTCCAGATCTCAACCCTATAGAAAACCTTTGGAGGGAGTTGAAAGTCCGTGTTGCCAAGCGAAAAGCCAAAAACATCACTGCTCTAGAGGAGATCTGCATGGAGGAATGGGCCAACATACCAACAACAGTGTGTGGCAACCTTGTGAAGACTTACAGAAAACGTTTGACCTCTGTCATTGCCAACAAAGGATATATCACAAAGTATTGAGATGAAATTTTGTTTCTGACCAAATACTTATTTTCCACCATAATATGCAAATAAAATGAAAAAAAAACAGACAATGTGATTTTCTGGATTTTTTTTCTCAGTTTGTCTCCCATAGTTGAGGTCTACCTATGATGTAAATTACAGACGCCTCTCATCTTTTTAAGTGGTGGAACTTGCACTATTGCTGACTGACTAAATACTTTTTTGCCCCACTGTATATATAGATGTCAATGGCACATATATATGTATATATATTACATAGATAGCTAGAAGAGAAGCTGACAATTCAGAGGCCGCAGTAGTGTAAAATTGCAGCAGGAGCCGACAGGATACAAGAGATGGATTACATGCAGTAAATACAAATAGAATAGGTAGATATATAGATGTCAGTGACAAATACAATTAGCACAGTGTGTGTGCAGCTTACTGTACATGTATTTAATTAATAAAAGAATATTTTTCTGAAAAAAAAATGGCGTGGTCTCCCGCGCAATTTTTGTACCAGCCAAGGGAAAGCTGACAGATAGGGGGCCGATGTTTATAGCCTGGGAAGGGGGTAATACCCATAGAGCTTCCCAGGCTATTAATGTCAGCTCACAGCTGTATACTTAGCATTTACTGGCTATTAAAATGGGGGACCCTAAAAAATTGATGTATGGTCCCCCTATAATTAACAACCAGCAAAGGCTATGCAGAGAGTTGTGGGCTGATATTATTAGCCAAAGAAGGGGCCATGGATACAGGCCCCCAAGGCTAAAAACATCAGCTCTCTGCTGCTCCAGAAAAAGTGAGTCTCTAAGATGTGCCAATTCTGGCACTTAGCCTCGCTCTTCCCACTTGCCCTGTAGCGCTGGCAAGTGGGGTGATATTTGGGGGTGATGCCACCTTTGTATTGTCAGGTGACTGCTTCTGTGTCTATCATCATTCTCCTGAGGTTCCATAATACACAAGAAGCCATATTGCATTTGCTTTTGACAGAGTAGATATAAAGAAATTGAAACCTTTCCTCTCTAATTTAGTGATAAAAGCAATAGACACTGCTGTCAAAATGCCATGCTTTTGTTATGCAAAAAAATCATACCAAGAACAATTATTTCAGAACATTTAAATGTTAAAATCACTCATAATCTCTACAAATCCATTGAAAAACAAACTGAAAGTGTGATCACTGTGAGACAGTGACCAGCGTTATTGTGAATGGCCAGTATGTCACAGAGGCGGAGGTTCTCTGTGCTGTAAGCCTGGAATGCTTCTCTGGGACCTGTAGTTCCATGAGCCTTGCTTAGTTTATGTGGGCTGGGCTTGCAGGGTTAGTTGGAGAGCTGGGAGGGTCTGGCTAACTACACACCTCCCATCAATGGGTGTGTCTCATGGCATATTATGAGATTGTTGTTTGGTCACATGGTCTCTGTGTTGGAAGGTCCTGGAAGAGAACAGGTTTCCTGGAGAGCACATGGAGGAGGTCTTGTGCCTGCAGAGTTCGTGATGGCTACCTGAGTTGGGGAAAGCTACTGTCCTTCTGGGGGTCTGGAACAAATAGGATTGAGCTTGGCGAACAAGTCATCATACGGGTCAGTGATCTCAGTAAGGCAGCTTCCCTAGTAGTCAGGACTGACAAGAAGTTAGCGTGTGGAGCACAGCTCCTGGAATTGAAAAGGACTGTATTTTATGCCGTTTATGCTGTGAAAATAAACCAGAAGGACTGTTTGAGTGGAAAACTGTTCCTGTGTGCCTTAGTCCTGCTGCCAAGTGAGTGTCCCCCAACACATTCAGTAAGCGCTATCTCACAACACGTTTTATAATCAGGGATGTGGCTGTGTTCAGAATTAGCCAATTACATTTTAACTCATTTTAGAAGATAGTACACAGCGGCCATCATTGAAAGTGAATCTGATTAACCCCATTTAAAATGTAGCTGGTCTAGTAGAATTTTCTTGACATTTCCTTAGTTGCATCACACAGCAAAAGTCATGCCAAGTGAACAACACTCTCCAGGAGGTAGGCATGTCAATATCCAAATCTACCATAAAGAGAAGACTGCATGAAACTAAATACAGAGGGTTCAACTGCACAGTGCAAGCTACTCATAAGCATCAATAATAAAAAGGATAGACTGGACTTTACTAAAAAACATCTAAAAAAGCCAGCACAATTCTGGAAGAACAATCCTTGGACAGATGAAACTAAGATCAACCCCTACCAGAATGATGGAAAGAAAAAAGTATGGCGAAGGCGTGGTACAGCTCATGATCCAAAGCATACCACATCATCTGTAAAACACGGCGGAGGCAGTGTGATGGCTTGGGCATGCATGGCTGCCAGTGGCAGTGGGTCACTAGTGTTTATTGATGATGTGACACAGGACAGAAGCAGCCGAATGAACTCTGAGGTATTCAGAGCCATACTGTGTGCTCAGATCCAGCCAAATGCAGCCAAACTGATTGGTCGTCGATTCATAATACAGATGGACAATGACCCAAAACATAAAGCCAAAGCAACCCAGGAGTTTATTAAAGCAAAGTGTAATATTCTTGAATGGCCAAGTCAGTCACCTGATCTCAACCCAATTGAATTGTGAAAAAGACTTGGGTATACTAATAGATCACAGACTGAATATGAGTCAACAGTGTGATGCAGCAGCAAAAAAGGCAAATGCAATTCTAGGATGTATTAACAGAAGCATACAGTCTAGATCACGTGAAGTCATTATTTCCCTCTACTCCTCTTTGGTCAGACCTCATCTGGAATATTGTGTCCAGTTTTGGGCACCACATTTTAAAAAAGACATCAACAAACTGGAGCAAGTTCAGAAAAGAGCGACCAGAATGGTGACCGGTCTGCAAACCCTGTCTTATGAGGAAAGGTTGCAGGATTTGGGAATGTTTAGTTTGCAAAAGAGAAGACTGAGAGGAGACTTAATAGCTGTCTACAAATATCTAAAGGGCTGTCACATTGTAGAAGGATCAACTTTATTCTCATTTGCACAAGGAAAGACTAGAAGCAATGGGATGAAACTGAATGGGAGGAGACACAGATTAGATATTAGAAATTTTTTTTTAACAGTTAGAGTGATCAATGAGTGGAACAGGCTGCCACGAGAAGTGGTGAGTTCTTCAATGGAAGTCTTCAAACAGAGGCTGGACAGACATCTGACTGGGATGATTTAGCGAATCCTGCTTTGAGCAGGGGGTTGGACCAGATGGCCCAGGAGGTCCCTTCCAACTCTATGATTCTATGATTCTATGATTCTATGAAGCATGCATTTCACTTGTTAAAGACTAAACTTCAGACAGAAAGGCCCACAAACAAATAGCAACTGAAAACCACCGCAGTGAAGGCCTGGCAGAGCATCAAAAAGGAGGAAACACAGCGTCTGATGATGTCCATGAGTTAAAGACTTCAGGCAGTCATTGCCAACAAAGGGTTTTCAACCAAGTACTAGAATTGAACATTTTATTTAGAATTATTTAATCTGTCCAATTACTTTTGGTCCCTTTAAAAACAGGGTGGCACATGTTAAGGGAGCTGAAACTCCTAAACCCTTCATCCAATTTTAATGTGGATACCGTCAAATGAAAGCTGAAAGTCAGAACTTCAACTGCATCTGAATTGTTTTGTTTAAAATTCATTGTGGTATTGTCTAGAACCGTTGTCTCTGTCCAAATATATATGGACCTAACTGTATCTAGATGTGCGGTGAGTATCTTCAACCCACAGGTCCTTCAAAGAAGTTTATAAAGTTGAATTGTGAAAATGAAAAGATACATTTTTGTCTCAAAAATTTTGGTTTTGCCTCAAATTTTTCATATTCAGAAGGGTAACAGAGCAAAACAGTACAACATTACACAGGGCCTGTTTTAGGCAAAGTGGGGCCCTAGGCAAAAGTTTAAAGTGGGGCCCCAAATGATAACATATTGCACATCACAGAGAAGCTTTTCTGTTGTATTTACATGCGCCGAGTTCAGTCTGCTAAACGAGTTTGATCGACAATGTTGAAGTCGTTCGTTTGTTTCCTGGCCTCTTTACACCAACTGAGAAAGAATGATGGGAACAGAACAATCACTATTAGATCAAGCTGTCCCCATACAGTATCATGTTATTAGCAGCATATCTACAGTTTACACCAGCGATGTGCTGCTGAGAACAATGATTTTTGTTCCTGCATAAACAATCCAATCACTTTATGAATATGCAGCATTTTGCTTGTTTAGTATAATACACCCCATAGTCCTCCACATAGTATAATATGCACCACAGTCCTCAAAATTTTAAAATGCACACCCCATAGTCCTACATATAATTTAATTTCCCTATAGTACTCCATATAGTATAATACACTCCCTATAGTCCTCCATAGATTAAAATACACTCCTCAGTCCTCCATATAGTATTTTACACTACCCATTGTCATCCATATAGTATAGTACACTCCTCATAGTCCTCCATATATTAAAATACACTCTTCAGTCCTCCATATAGTATAATACACTCCTCCTTGTCCTCCATATATTAAAATAGACTGCTCAGTCCTCCAAATAGTATTATACACTCTCTATAGTCCTCCATATAGTATAATATACTCCTCAGTCCTCCATATAGTATAATACACTCCTCATTCCTCCATATAGTATAATACACTCCTCATAGTGCTCCATATAGTACAATAGACCTCCATAGTCATCCATGTAGTACAATTCACTTCCCATAGTATAATGCACCCCATAGTTCTTCATATAGTATAATGTATTCCCCATAGTATTCAATACAGTATAATGTAGCCCACATATAGTATAATGCTGCTACCCCATAGAACAAAATGCAGCCACCCCATAGAATATAATGTAGCCCTCTGAGAATAAAGCAGCCCCTCCATAAAATATAATGTAACCCCCATAGAATATAATTCAGCCTTCTCATATAGTATAATGCAGCCCCCTCCATAGAATATATGGTAGACCCCTCATAGAGTATCATACAGCCCCCATAGAATATAATGAAGCCCCTCCATAGAATACAATGTAGCCCACCTCATATAGTATAATGAAGCCCCCATAGAATATAATGTAGCCACCTCATAGAGTATAATAAAGCCCCCCATACAATATAATCTAGCCCCCATAGAATATAATGCAGCCTCCCATAGAATACAATGTAGCCCCCTCATATAGTATAATGTAGACCCCTCATAGAATATGATGCAATCACCCCTCATTAAATATAATAAATTTAATACAGCCCCCATAAAATATAATGTAGCCTCCCATAGAATATAATACAGCCCACCTTCCCATAGAATATAATGTAGCCCCATAAAAGAGTATGATGCAATCCTCCCTCATAGAATAATACAGCCCCCATAGAATATAATGACTACAATGTTGTTTAGCCCCAAATTTTTATTTTTTAATAAAGTCTAACAGGAAAAAATGAACCTTTCAGTTTGTTGTGCCATTTCACCTGAGTGCTCCAATACCCCAAATGTAGTCAAAAAGTTCTGTTTGGTCAAACGGCAGGGCTCAGAATGGAAGGAGCAATATTTGAATTTTGGAATGCAAATTGGCTGAAATAGATTGAGGGGAACATGTCACAGTTGCACAGTAGTTGACATAATTTTTAAAAGGAAAAACCAGGGATGGGTTATGGTAATGCAATTTCCTGGATGTGGCCCAAAATTAAAAATCATTGCATCTGTTATTCAAGTCATGGATGCAGTAGTTTAGTACTAATATTATTTAATAATGCTTTCTGTGAGAACTGATCACAGAGACTTTATTTAATTTCAATGGATGCAGCTCTTTTGTCAGTACAACATGTTGTAAAAACAGAGAACATCAATGAAATAAAGAAAAGTGTTATTTATAATGTTTATGAAAATCAAATAATCCAGAATTATGTAATTTAATTACAATTCTGCACTTTATTAAACACTGGCAGATGTGTGATTGTAGAACGATAATTGAGTGATTAGGAAATTTGATTAGCTGGTAAGTCCAGCACAATGTTGTAATACTTTTATCACTTTCAGGGCCGAGGAACTACTGTACAGCAAGAAAAAACTATGCTATGTGTATTTTTCCAGTCCTTTTATTTTAACTCTGTAATAGCACTTGCAATTTTTTTTATATATATGGTTCTTATAAAATATCATTTTTGACCAGGTACGGACTGGGGCTGAAATTCAACCCTGGCATTTGAAATCACACAAGCCCATGCTATCCCCATCCCCTAGCATCAGATGGGGATATATTACTAATTTTCTCCTGGATGGAAGAAAGCAAGATTTACTGCAAAACCAATATTTCTAATGTTACCTGTGGCCTGCTGGGGTAAGTGACGGAGTCAGTGACTTTGTGCTTCTTCACAACTCTTAACAGTATGGGAGTCTTGAGAACATTGATTCTGTTAACAAAATAGCAGACAAGGCGGCCCACAACCAGACAGGGTCTTCTGGCATTTGCCAGAATTGCCAGATGGCCAGTCCGGCCCTGCTCTTGACACTCTGTTCCAGTTGGATAGTTCAGGGTTCTCAAACTTTTTCTACTATCATTAGATATAGTATGATAATGCCCGGCCTCACTATAGTGGAAGCCCATACTGAAATTAGAAATATTTCCCAATTTTAATGTTTTAATGTAATCGACTGAACCCACTCATGATGTTAAACTAGAGATATCTGGGACAATAGAAAGGATTGTGCAGCATTTGTCACTTCTCTGAAAACTGCCTTGGCAGCTGCCCCTCTTAAACAACACATATCCCAAAAAAGTTGATATGTTTTAATAGGTGATAAGAAAAAGGGTTGTCAAGATGAGGCAATATTTTATTAAGGAAAGATTACACACAATGCCAGCAAGAAAAGGAAAGTATGATATTTTGCGTATTATAAGACTCACCAGACCATGAGATGCATCCCAAAATTTTGGAGAGAAAAACATATTTTTTTAATAAAATGGTGCTACGTCTCATAGTCCACTTTAATGGCAGCTTGGGTGTGATGGAGTGGGGTTCCGGGAGGCAGGGGCGCTGCTGCAGAAAGCTGGCGGCGGCAATGGCAGGAGTAAGGCGATGCTGCGGGACTCAAGCCTGCGAGGAGGGGGTGTTTGACGATGCGAGGCTGCGCGGGTCCCAGACTTTCACAAAATGTCAGGAGTCCCTGCGCTTCCCATCCTTTTCACTGCGATGGACTTCGGTAAAAAAGGCTGCCCCTCTTCTGCAGTAGCGACCCTGCCTCCTGAGACCACACTCCACCTCGCCCGATAAGCTACAGTCGAACTATAAGATGCACCTCCGTTCCCCCCAAATTTTAGGGAAAATAAAGTGATTCTTATAATTCAAAAAATATTATACATCTTATCATATAAAGATGCAATATGAGCTTTCAATGTTTAATGGGCCTGAAGCAGGAACCTACAGTATAAATGATAGAAATAAGACCTGGCTAGAATGTTTTTTGCCTCATTATCTAGAATTAATACAGTAACATTTATATAAGAAAATGTAATATAGATCCCTGCTAGTGGCAAAATGAGTAAATACCCTGCAGTAAGTAAATAAGTGAATAGCAATAATATATGTTAATAACACAGGGTTCTTAAATGTTAAAAAAGGAATATCCACCACTACTGAGAAATCATCCAATTAGACACAGGACACGCACTGCAACCATTGGAAATCATGGTACTCGACTTGAAAAAGTAGTAAGACTTGAAATGCAGAAAACACAAGTGGCACTCACCATCCATTAATTCTTCCTTTTTTGCGACAGTAATAAAACATGACTAATACTGTCGGAATAAATGAAGGTTTCACAGATGGTAAGTGCCACATGAGTTTTCTATATTTGAATACTGGGTACTCAGTTGACACTGTTTTGATAAAAAAAAGCATACAAGATATCACAACACGAAAAGGTGTACTCAATGATGATGGTCATCTCTGTAATGTAAAACCTCTTTATGCTCCAATGGGCCTTAATAAATGGGGCAGAGCAGGACCCAGGCTTAACTGTCTAAATAGCTTCTCTTGGATGCTTGGAAAGCTATTTAAATTAAATGCGCAGTCCGAAAAAGGGGGAATCACGCTCCTGCATGTACACAAAAAAGCAAAACCAAAGAAATGAGCTTGAACATTATAAGTGCAATGTATAGGTGCACTTTCAAACTGGGGCCATTAACAAACATAACCTAGGTTAAAAACAAAACTGTACAGTTAACTAAGTACCCTATGTTATTTACATGTATCCTCCTGTAACCACTGGGTGATTTCTCACTAGATTTGGAATATCACCCCCTTCTATAGCCCTTTGCCCATTCAGATTTACCTCAATGTCCGTATATGTATTGGATGCTATGATTGTAGGTTCATTCTATTTTCTTGCTCTCTTTTATCTCCTCACTTGTCTTTCTTTCACCTTGTTACTTGTTGGTCTTTATTCTTATCTGTGATTTAAACTGAATCCAGTGTCTTGACACCCTCGATGGATCTTTAATCTTTTTTACGATCTTCCAGATGAGAAAATACAATTTTGTCTGCACAACCCATCAATGACTTAGTGGAAGGAAAGACTGTAGTAATTTATATTGTTATGTAAGGTAAATCTAAAGTAAATCATGAAGCCTGTATTTTGTAAGCACATATATCTTTTTAGGGACCTATGGGCAATGTATTACTTATTTTGTGAAATGATTAGGTTTACTAAATAAACAATCCAGTTTGTAGATATTGTAAAAATGGCTGATCATGAAATGTGAACAGCATACATACAGGTGCATCTTACAAAATTAGAATATCATCAAGGAATCATTGGGAAGCCTTTGCTGGTGTTTTCTGTTTATTATTCTAATTTACTGAGATAATGACTTTTTGGTTTTAATTGGCTGTAAGCCATAATCATCAACATTAACAGAAATAATCAATCAATCAATCAAATTTATTATCGCCAAGTACATATTACATATATACAAGGAATTCTTTGTGGCAAAGAGGCAACATAATATATAACAACAGATACAACAAGTAACATCTAACAAGACAGATACAGTATATAGTCTACACATGACGATTTAATTGTTGAACAGAGAGTGGATAGAAGCTATTCATATGGCGGTTGGTGCTGCATTTGGGGACTCTGAAGCGACGTCCTGAAGGGAGTAGTTGGAATGAGGAGTGTCCCGGGTGAGAGGGATCGGATGAAATTTTCAATGCGTGGGATCGAATACTCTTATCATAAAGATCCTGGATTTTAGGCAGGGGGGAACCTATAATTCTCTCTGCTGTTCTGAAATAAACACTTGAAATACATCACTCTGTTTGTAATAACTCTATTGTCACGATCCATTTCTTGGATCTGTGTCAGATCTGGATTTCCTCACATTTAAACCTTTTTTCCTTTTTGGCCATTGGGGGTTAATATGAGTTTTTGCCCCCGGTGGCCGTTGGTGTTACTACAACTGTAGTTGGTCTGCTGATGGGTTTTTCCTCCGGTGGCTGCTGGTGTTACTGCATGGTTCCTGCACGGTGATTAATTATCTATGCAGGTGGTGACTACTCCCCCTCCTTCCTATAAGTGGTCATCAGGTGCTGTAGATCACTGTTGGTTATACACTTGCTTTTGGGAGACCAACCTAGCTGGAGTTCAGGAGCTGACAGAGTTCTGTGGAGCTTCAGTTGCTTTCATAGAATCATAGAATCATAGAATCGCAGAGTTGGAAGGGACCTCCTGGGCCATCTGGTCCAACCCCCTGCTCAAAGCAGGATTCGTTAAATCATCCCAGTCAAATGTCTGTCCAGCCTCTGTTTTAAGACATCCATTGAAGGAGAACTCACCACTTCTCGTGGCAGCTTGTTCCACTCATTGATCACTTTAACTGTCAAAAAGTTTTTTCTAATATCTAATCTGTGTCTCCTCCCATTCAGTTTCATCCCATTGCTTCTAGTCTTTCCTTGTGCAAATGAGAATAAAGTTGATCCTTCTACAATGTGACAGCCCTTTAGATATTTGTAGACAGCTATTAAGTTTCCTCTCAGTCTTCTCTTTTGCAAACTAAACATTCCCAAATCCTGCAACCTTTCCTCATAAGACAGGGTTTGCAGACCGGTCACCATTCTGGTCGCTCTTTTCTAAACTTGCTCCAGTTTGTTGATGTCTTTTTTAAAATGTGGTGCCCAAAACTGGACACAATATTCCAGATGAGGTCTGACCAAAGAGGAGTAGAGGGAAATAATGACTTCACGTGAGCTAGACTGTATGCTTCTGTTAATACATCCTAGAATTGCATTTGCCTTTTTTGCTGCTGCATCACACTGTTGACTCATATTCAGTCTGTGATCTATTAGTATACCCAAGTCTTTTTCACATGTGCTGTTGCTCAGCCCTATTCCTCCCATTCTGTATATGCTTTTTTCATTTTTATTGCCCAGATGTAGTACTTTGCATTTTTCCCTGTTAAAAACCATTCTGTTAGTTGCTGCCCACTTCTCCAGTTTATTTATATCTTTTTGAATCCTCTCTCTCTCTTCTCTAGTATTTGCTATTCCTCCTAGCTTTGTGTCATCAACAAATTTAATCAGTTTACCCGCAATTCCTTCATCTAAATCGTGATAAAGATGTTGAACAATACAGGGCCCAGGACAGAGCCCTGTGGTACCCCACTTGAGACATTCTTCCAACTGGATGTGCAGCCATTTACGACCACTCTTTGGGTCCGATCACTAAGCCAGTTATGAATCCACCTAACAGTTGCCTTGTCCATTCCAGTCATTTTTTCAATAAGGATTGTATGAGATACTTTGTCAAATGCTTTGCTGAAGTCAAGATATACTATATCTACAGCATTTCCTTGATCCACCCAATCAGTGATTCCGTCATAGAAGGAAATTAAGTTAGTCTGACATGACTTATTAGTTACAAACCCATGCTGACTCTGTTTAATCACTTCATTCTTATCCAGGTACTGACATAAATGTTGTTTAATAATTTGCTTAAAGATCTTTCCTGGTATAGAAGTCAGACTCACCGGCCTATAGTTGCCTGGGTCCACCTTCTTCCCCTTTTTGAAGATAGGAATTTGCTCTTCTCCAGTCTTCTGGGACTTCTCCTGTTCTCCAAGAATTTTCAAAGATTATGGAGCGGGGTTCAAAAATTTCTTCTGCTATCTCCTTCAGTACTCTGGGGTGTAATTCATCTGGACCTGGAGACTTGAATTCATTTAGGTTAGCTAAGTGCTTCCTCACTATATTTCTGTTTATAGATATCCTGGATTCTTCTATTCCCTTAATAGGACAGTGAAGAACAGTTGATGTTACATTTCCTTTCTGAGAGAAAACAGATGCAAAATAGGAATTTAAAAGTTCGGCCTTCTCAACATCCTGTCTTACCATTTCATCATTTTCATCCTGTAAAAATCCTGTAGCATCTTTGACTTTTCTTTTACTTTTGACATATCCCCCAAATCCTTTATTATAATGACGGTGAAGCAAGATGAAAAAACACTCACACAGATAGAAAGATAGGCTGAGCAAACGATGGGGCTCAAGCTAACTACAAAGGCAGGATAGAAAAGCTGCTGTCTGTAATCCGCCAAAACCCTATCAAAAGAGCCAACAGCTGATAGGGAAAAAAGCCCTGAAGACGCTAGGCTTCAAAAAGACTATATCAGTACTCAGGTATTTTCTGAAGACAGAACAAAAAGGAATTCAGCACACCCCAGCAGGGAATGGCAGAAATCCAGAGAAACAAGGAAAAACAAAACCAAAACACAAATGCAAAAAACAGAGCAGAAAATTTAGCTTTTGAGGAGCAGGAATGAGACTAGTCTCCTAGAATCCCTCAGAGAGATCACCAGCAAGGCAGAAGGGCGTCGGCTGCCTTATATCCAGTCAGCAACTCCCGTCACCCAGTCATCATCATCCTGCTCAGATGGTTGGTAATCAGCCTCACTACCTTCCTTCACCAGAAGAGGGAGTTCATCAGACCTCAATGGCGAAGGGGAAAATGAACTCACAACAGTACCTCCCCCTTGAGGAGGGGTCACCGAACCTCATCCATGCCACCAGGGCGATCAGGGTGAGCCCGATGAAAGGCACGCACCAATCTTTTGGCATGAATATCAGAAGCAGAGACCCGGGAATTATCCTCCTGACCATAACCCTTCCACTTAACCAAATACTGGAGTCTCCGTCTAGCCAGACGGGAATCCAGTATCTTCTCTACCTCATATTCCATGTTACCTTCAACCAATACAGGGTCCGGAGGTGCCACCCCAGGAACTACTGGTTCAACAAACCTCTTCAACAAGGACTTATGAAACACATTATGGATTTTAAATGTGACAGGAAGAGCCAAACGAAAAGAGACCAGATTAATAATCTCCAAAATCTTGTAAGGTCCAATAAATCTAGGCTTAAACTTAGGAGAAGCCACCTTCATAGCGATATTTTGTGATGATAACCAAACCATATCACCAACCTTAAACTGGGGACCAATGGTCCTATGTCGGTTGGAAAACCACTGGGCCTTTTCCTGGGAGAGAGTTAACTTATCCACCACTTGGTCCCAGATCTGGTGCATTCTCTCCACCACAGTGTCAACACCTGGGCAGGCAGAAGGCTCCACCTGACCTGAAGAAAATCGAGGATGAAACCCAAAGTTACAAAAAAAAGGTGACATCAAAGTGGCAGAACTAGCTCTATTATTTAAAGCAAATTCAGCCAAGGGCAAAAATGAAACCCAATCATCCTGATCAGTGGAAATAAAACATCTCAAATACGACTCCAAGGTCTGGTTTGTTCTCTCCGTCTGCCCATTGGTCTGAGGGTGAAAAGCAGAGGAGAAGGACAACTGAATTCCCAGCTTGGAACAGAAAGTCCTCCAAAATCTAGATACAAACTGAACTCCTCTGTCAGATACAATGTTCTCAGGAATCCCGTGCAAGCGAACCACCTGTTGCAAAAACAGGGGCACCAACTCAGAGGAAGATGGCAACTTAGGGAGTGGTACAAGATGAACTATCTTAGAGAACCTATCACAAATCACCCAAATAACAGTCATTCTCTGAGAGACAGGCATATCAGAGATGAAATCCATTGAAATATGGGTCCATGGCCTCCTGGGGACCGGCAAAGGCATCAACAACCCACTAGAGCGAGAACAAGGTTTACACCGGGAGCAAGTCCCACAGGACTGCACAAAATTCCTGACATCACGAGACAAGGCAGGCCACCAAAAAGACCGACTCACCAGATCTCTAGTACCAAAAATACCTGGATGACCAGCCAATGCAGAGCAATGAACTTCAGACATCACTCTCTTCTTCCACTGGTCAGGAACATACAACTTCCCACTGGGACAACGCTCAGGTTTGTCCTCCTGAAACTCTTCCAGAGCACGTCTCAAATCGGGCGAGATGGCAGAAAGAACTACCCCTTCACCTAAGATGGTAGCAGGCTTGGTCACCACAGGAGAATCAGCAAAGAAGCTCCTAGAGAGAGCGTCAGCCTTGACATTCTTAGTGCCAGGAAGAAAAGAGACCACAAAATCAAAACGTGTAAAAAACAAGGCCCACCTAGCCTGTCTAGGGTTCAAGCGTTTGTCCGACTCCAGGTAAATCAAATTCTTGTGGTCAGTGGGACCACGACTTGATGTTTAGCTCCCTCCAACCAATGTCTCCACTCCTCAAATGCCCATTTCATGACTAACAGTTCCCAAATTCCCCACATCATAGTTACGTTCAGAAGGAGAGAACTTTCAGGAAAAGAAAGCACAGGGATTCATTTTAGATGTTACAGGATCCTTTTGGGACAAAACAGCTCCTGCACCAATCTCAGAAGCGTCCACCTCTACCTGGAACGGGAGTGAGACATCAGGTTGCCGCAAAACCGGGGCAGAAGTGAATCTTTGCTTCAGCTCCTGAAAGGAAGAAACAGCCTCCGGAGACCAATTCAACACATCAGCACCCTTCTTAGTCAGATCAGTCAATGGCTTGGCAATACTAGAAAATTTTGCTATAAATTTCCGATAAAAATTAGCAAAACCCAAAAACTTCTGGAGGGCCCTCAAAGAAGTGGGCTGAACCCAATCATAAATGGCCCGTACCTTTGCCGGGTCCATTTCAATAGTTGACGGAGACAAAATAAATCCCAAAAAAGAAATCCTCTGTACCCCAAAAAGGCATTTCGATCCTTTGACATACAGGGAATTCTCCCTCAAGATCCGAAACACAGTCCGAACATGTTCCACATGAGAATCCCAATCCTTGGAGAAGATCAAAATATCATCCAGATAGATGATCAAAAATTTATCCACAAAGTCTCGGAAAATATCGTTCATGAAGCACTGGAAGACAGAAGGGGCATTAGTGAGCCCAAAAGGCATCACCAGGTACTCAAAATGTCCCTCCGGAGTATTAAATGCCGTCTTCCATTCATCCCCATGCTTAATGCGGATAAGATTATACACCCCCCTGAGGTCAAGCTTGGTAAACCAGCAAGCACCTTTAACTCTGGAGAATAGATCCGAAATCAGGGGTAACGGATACTGATATTTAATAGTAATTTTGTTGAGGGCACGATAATCAATACAAGGCCTTAATGAACCATCCTTTTTGGCCACGAAAGAAAACCCCAGCACCTAAGGGTGAAGAGGATGGTCTAATATGACCCTTCTCCAATGCCTCCTTAATATAGGATCGCATAGCCTCATGCTCGGGTACAGATAAATTGAAGAACAGACCCTTGGGAAATTTACACCCCGGGCTCAGTTCAATTGCACAGTCATAACTCCTATGAGGAGGCAGAGACGCAGACTCATTCTCACTAAATACATCATAAAAATCCGCCAAATAGTCAGGAACATCATGCGACTGAGGTGAGGTGGAAAAAAACGGAGCTTCACTAAGGGCACACCGACAACCCCAACTCACCACAGACACAGATTTCCAATCCAAAACCGGATTATGAATTTGCAACCAGGGAAGCCCCAGAACAATGGTATCATGCAAATTATGCAACACCAAAAATCTGCAATTTTCTTGATGGTCTGGGGCGACCCGCATTACCACCTGGGTCCAAAACTGAGGTTTATTTTTCGCCAAAGGAGTAGCATCAATCCCCCTCAAAGGGATAGGCGTCCGCAGAGGTGTCATCGGAAATCCACAACGTTTAGCAAAATCCAAGTCCATTAGGTTCAGGGCTGCTCCCGAATCCACAAAAGCCTTGGCGGAAAATGTGGACAGGGAGCAGATCAGAGTAATTGCCAGAAGAAACATAGGTTGAACACCACCCACAGAAAACGTGTGTGCAAAACGTTTCTCTCGTCTAGGACAGACAGAAATAATATGCGAGGCATCTACACAAAAAAAACACAGCTTATTACGCCTTCTGAACTCCTGACGTTGCTCACTGGACAAAACTCTATCACATTGCATAGGTTCAGACACTTGTTCAACAGGTGGCAACACCTCTCGTGCAGTCCTGCGTTCACGTAAACACCGATCAACCTGAATGGCTAATGACATAGATTCGTCAAGACCAGAGGGAACAGGAAATCCCACCATAGTATCTTTTACGGCTTCTGACAAACCCTTCCAAAAGAGAGCTGGCAAGGCATTATCATTGCAGGTAGTAAGGACCGCCCACTTCCGGAATTTTTGACAGTACAATTCTGCAGAATCTCGACCCTGACTCAATGCCAACAGGGTCTTTTCAGCCTGATCAATAGCATTATGTTCGTCATACAACAACCCCAAGGCTTGAAAAAATGCATTCACATTAGTCAGAATAGGATCATCTGGTTTCAAAGAAAATGCCCAATCCTGGGGATCGCCACGCAGCAAAGAGATGACAATTTTAACCTGCTGCGCGGCGCTCCCTGACGAGTTAGGCTTCAAGGCAAAAAATAATTTACAAATATTTTTGAAATTCCAAAATTTAGACCGATCCCCAAAAAACACATCAGGAGTAGGGATCTTTGGTTCAGCAGCATGTGAATGAGCAAGGTAGGTGGAAATTCCCCGCACTTCCGCAGCGAGCTGCTCCACACGATCAGACAATTGCTTTATCTCCATTGAGAGAAAAAAAAGATTCCCCCTACAGCCTCAGAGATATAGAGGAAAAAATATACACACTTTTTTTTTTTTTTACACAATTCTTTCCTTCTATTGAGTACCCTAGGATCTGCGGTATGGCTGGTGATTCTGTTATGAATGAGTCTCCGTAGGAGGCAAAAACAGAAATACTAGCTAAGTCCAGAAAACTAGAGAAGTTGGCAGCTATCGGATTACAGACCCCTGAACCTATCAACAACAACTAGCAGTAGCCGTGGGGGGTTCCTACGGTGCCCTAGACCCCTCGATCACAGCCGGAGAACTACATAGCCTAAAGACAGAAAGAGAAATCTAAACTGCCCCAGAGCAGACCCCAAAGCAATAGGCAGCCCCCAACATATAATGACAGTGAAGCAAGATGAAAAAACATTCACACAGATAGAAAGATTGGCTGAGCAAACGATGGGGCCCAAGCTAACTACAAAGGACAGGATAGAAAAGCTGCTGTCTGTAATCCGCCAAAACCCTATCAAAAGAGCCAACAGCTGATAGGGAAAAAAGCCCTGAAAACGCTAGGCTTCAAAAAGACTATATCAGTACTCTGGTATTTTCTGAAGACAGAGCAAAAAGGAATTCAGCACACCCCAACAGGGAATGGCAGAAATCCAGAGAAACAAGGAAAAACAAAAACAAAACACAAATGCAAAAAACAGAGCAGAAAACTTAGCTTTTGAGGAGCAGGAATCAGACTGGTCTCCCAGAATCCCTCAGAGAGATCACCAGCAAGGCAGAAGGGCGTCGGCTGCCTTATATCCAGTCAGCAACTCCCGTCACCCAGTCATCATCATCCTGCCAAGATGCTTGGTAATCAGCCTCACTACCTTCCTTCACCAGAGGTTTACATACCCCATTTCTTAATACCATGTATTTCCCTTCTAATATCAATGACAGCTTGAAGTCTATAAAGAAAAGACAGTTTGGCAGTTGATGAATATTAGATAGAATAAAAAAAGTTTAGACTTAAAAAATGCAATGTGACAATCTACTTTTATTGTATTTTGATAAGAAACAGTTTGTGGATTATTTTTTGTGGTTCCACTGAGATTGACAGATATACATTAGATGGCTGTCGGCCAAACAATTCCTTAGCTGATCATTCGGCCAACAGTTATCTCTTTCAATTCTCCAATACACAGGAGCGTTCTCTCGGCTGGGCGCTTCTGTGTTCTCCATGACAAAGCGTCTGGCGGATGTGTCAGCTGTTGGCTTATCTCAGGGAGAACAATACAATCAGCAGTCAAAAATTGGATATGCGTAATCGAAATCTTCCTTGACCATCAGTCAAACAGCGCAGCCAAGGACATAAAATTGTTGGCCGAATCTGTCGATATTTACTGACAAAGGAAGCTATAATACAAATGATAAAATATTTATTGATCATGCTAACAATATGATGACTATTAGTTATTATTCTGTAAAATCTAAAAGGTTATATTTGCTTGGGCTGAAAGATAATCATATTTTTATAACATTACTTACTTGTCCATGCATATGTCTTATAAAAATGTACAAGCGTTGTCAATTGTTTTAGACTTAAGATTAATATTTGATCAATGTTTTCTAAGCAGAAAATAGATCAAATAGAGTTAAATAATTACTCAAATAAGACAAACGTTATATGGTTCTAAATGTTACACTAGCATTATGGCCTTACATAAAGAAAATTAAAAAATCCTATACAAAGTCCTCAAAAGGTAGATAATTAAACAGAATCCATCATCTCACCTAATATAATATATTTCTTCTATTCAACAATTTAATGTATTTTTAATTTAACAAAGGGACATCTCAGGTGTACTTTAATAAATATTGAATTATAGTTAATGTCTTTGCATCTACTGGTGCAGAATATGTAGTGGTCACAGTATCTCCTCGTTATACATGTCGCATCAGTTTGACAGTGATTGATGTCATATTAATGCAAGACACAGTCACTCTCACATTGCTACTGAACATCAGACAAATGAGTGATTACAATGTGTGCCCTTCCTCCAGCCATTGTAATCTAAACTGGAGTGTCATGGTTAGTAATTACTGTTAATATACTCTATTTGAACCACGGTGAAGCATCCACAAAGACAAAGCCGAGGGCATCAAATGTGCATCAAAATAGGGAGCGTAGACGATTCCTCAAAACTGGTGACAGATATTTCTAAATGTTATCAACCAATTGAATTATTGTGCATAATATGTGTAGGTACCATTTATCTCTCTGATCACATTACGATTAGTTAGTGCCAGAATTCAGAAAAGAATAATTTAATATATCATAGTTATATTCAAGAGGTATATTAACCAGCTGAGCAACTCTGTCACACTTATTTAATAACGCAAAGTAAGTTCAGAATGCAACGTATCGTTCCTTCTAGTGATCACAATTGAAGGATTGTACAGGTTTAAGTGCTGCATAGAAGTAAAAAAATACATCCAGGGTTGACCTGAAGAACACTGTAAAGAGGAGATGCCCTCGCAATCTGACAGATTTGAAGCACTACTGCAAGGAAGAATGTGTAAACATTGCCACTTCTACATGTGCCACGCACAGAGACTCCAAGTAAATTTCAATTAATACACTGTATTCCAAATTAGTATGCAAATGCAATTTTTCTCTGATTTTCCTAATAGTCAGGTGCAAATGAGTCAGTATCATGTTCAAATCATCAATCGTTAGAGTATAAATCACATTTTGTTTGACAAATCTCCCAATGAACTCAACTAAAAAAACACAAAATGCACAAATGCTTCCAATTATTATGCACAACAAAGTTTCCAAACATTTTATATGTTGTGGAATTTACAGCATGAAGAGGTCACAGTTACTCAAATCAAAAGCTCTTTCAATCAAAAACATCTTAATAGGCCAAGTTACATGACATTAGACCCCTTCTTTGCTTTCACCTTCACAATTTTTGCATCCATTGAATTTGTGAGTTTTTGAATAGCACAAGACTAGAGAAGATGCAGAGACAAACTGTGGCTGTGAAAAGTCATCAAGGCATCAGGAAAAGATGGAGAAAAAATAGCAAGACTACAATCAGAGAGAACGAATGTTTATTTGTGATACTGACTAATTCTCATCAGTATTGTTTCCTGTATGGTCCACAGTGTGGTAATGACTAATAACAACAACTCTCAATATTTCCTTACCATTTTTAAGGATGTACTTGAAGTTGCAGGTTCATGTGATACATATCTATATGGTCTGACCTGACATTACTATTGATGTACCATGTACTGATGGTGATTCTGGTGCTGAATGCATATACTGATGGTTATTTTGGTGATGTATTCCTGTACTGATGGGGTCCTGGTGATGTATTCCTGTAATAAAGTGTTGTGCTATCTGACAAGTTAATGGTTACTATGTTTTTATACATTTCAGGAGCATTAAAGGCATTGTTCAAGTTTGTGATGAGTCTGCATTCATTCTATGTGACTGCAGACTTCTGAATTGTCACAGAGCCAACTGTATGCTGTCAGGATTCTCTGGTACTGGTGGCTAAAGTGGGAGGTGATGAAAATGCAAGTTTTGCATACATGAGGTCACATGCCAACTAGACATACGTGGATTCGTTCAGTGAGAATAAATTGACCGAAGCAAAACACAATTAATGTGACCAGAAGCATACAAGTCGCTTACTCGTGCTCACATTATTGTCCACTCCTGGAATTCTGTGCCTCTTTTCACTTTAGTTAACAACTATTTTGATATATAGCATGTTTGCATTCGATAGCTAGTTGCCCTTTATTCCATTAAGGTATAATATACTATACATACTGTATATTTATTATCAACACATTCAGAGATTGTCGATTGTGCAGCCATGCTATTTAATATTGAGTATTTTTTGACCATGTATTTTGTAAATATTTTACTCTGTATGATTCTCCCCATTTTAATATTGCTTTTTATGTCATTTTTTGTATGTTCAGAATAAATTGAATTATTGTAAAAAAGTTTCTGAGTGGCTATTAATTCTTTGTCTGTTCCTGTAGTCCAGTAACCACTCACTTTCTCATTGATTGACAGATTATAGGTTTTTGTAGATACTTTCACTTTTATTTAGAGAATTCCACTTGTAATATCTGTTGAAACCATAATCTTATTGATAATTCCGGGATCCGTCTGGGTTCCATTATTTTGTTTTTTTGTTAGAATGTAGAAAAAATTCTGCATGCAAATCTTTTTCTCCATTTTTCAAAACGGACATGTAATCGAATCCAGACAGACCCCATAGTTTGTGGAACTTTTTTGCTTCTGTTTGCATGTTTATACAGCAGATCCATTTTTTATATTACAATTGTCTGTTCCTAAAGCAGAATAATTATATGGCATGTCTTAATACAAATGTGAAAGAGCACTTATAAATTTAGCAAATATGCCCCAAACATGTTTATACACACTGTAGCAAAGCCAGGAAGTACAGGTCTATATCCCAGCTCTGTGATGTTTAATTAGATGCACCTGCCTAGTTTTGTCTTGAACCAGGGAAAAGGTTCACTTGGTTCAGTATGTGGATTCTTTTCTGGGGGCTGCAGAGTACCATTTGTTGCTGACTACACTGAGCCAGCGGAAGTGTCAGACTGCCACTCGGGTATGGGACCATGGTCTGTGCATAGGAGGAGATGTGAAAAGACCTCTTTGAGTTGGTCTCTCTAACAAGACTTGAGAAGCAGCTGAACATTTATCTGAATGGGTGAGCCTGCATATGCCTGTATATGGACTGTTTAGTTTGTTTACTTTGTTCCTTTATGTCAGCGAAAGGCTGTTAACCTTCCTGTTCGATCAAGGAACTACATGCCTGGGTGAACCCTAACCGATGCGTAAAAGTGAGTGAATAAATACAATTGGTGAATTAAATGTAGGTGTGAAGTCACAGAACAGACAGGTGATTGCAGTGATTGAATGTCCTGGGTAGAGGCAGCTACAGCATTGCAAACAAAGGCAGAACAAAGGCAGAAAGCATGGAGGAGATTGTTAAGCAATTGTACCAAGAGCAACAGCAGCAGCAGACCGAACAGGAAACCAACAAACTACTGATCCAACAGTTTCAACAGTAGCAGTATCAACAGCAATTACAGCAGATTCAGAAGCAGCATGAGCAACAGGTGACTCTCCTGAGAGAAACTGTCTGGGCCAAGGAGATGTCACCACCCGCCAGCCAAAATGAAGGAATCCGGGTGAGACAAACAGTACAGGCTGACAATAGGGATGTGGAAGCATCACCTAATGTCAAGATTCCTGAGATAGAGGTGTACAGGAAAGTCTTTGGAACCGCCCAACTCAGCGACTTAACTCGAGGGACCATGTAAAACAGCACTTTCTCAAGGCACAATGGGTACGATCCAAGGGATATAGTCATTTGAAACATATTAAACCTGAGGATCGGGTGCTGATGTTAGTGCTTACAATGGAGATTAACTTCACCGCCATGTGGCAAGGAACCTATGAAGTAGTGGAAAGGTTTATTGAGGACAACTATAAAGTTCACCAACCAGCAAAAAGGAAGCCCTATCAGGTGTGTTATATCAACTTAATCAATCCTTGGTAGGCTAGGGCTCACTGTTGGTTGGCAGAAAGTGCTCAACCCCTGGCTTTTGGCAAGTGGGAGGACTATGTAGCAAAGCCAGGTAGGACAGACTTAAATCCCAGATCTCCAGGGTTTGATTAGATTCACCTGCCTAGCTTTGTCTTGAACAAGGAAATAGGTTTGCTTGGTATTCAGTGTGTTTTGGGGAACAGAGCAGTGTATGGTTTCTTCTGGGAGGCAGTATGCCCCATAGGTGAGGGATCTTGGTCAGTGCCTGGGAGGAGAGGCGAAAAGACCTTGTAGTGCTGGTATCTCTGATAGGACTTGAGAGACAGTCCTATATATGTACTGTTTATATTCTTCCATTATTCGGAGAAAGGCTGTTTGTTTTTCATTCTGCTGGACATTTATGCACTTCAATAAATCTCCCTGTTTGTCACGATACTAGTGGATACAACTGGACACCAGTGGCTAGGTCAAAGAGACTGCAGACACAGTGGGTTGCGCAAGCAATATTGTATTAGTGATCTGAATGCAATATAGCATATAAGTCCAGATAAATGTTCAGTCAATATGATAAATGGAAATAGCAGAGCTGATACTCTGCGACACAGCATGCAAAGTCACTGAGCAACGAGTGCACAAGACCCAGACTCTTGCAGGGCGGAGGAACACACTAGCTCGCTGGAGTTCTTACTTCACCGCAGGTGTAGTCAGGCAGAGGTTCCTGAAGTCAAGTGTTCAGCAATCACTCGGTCAGCAGGCAGGGATCCAGACATGCAGGTTGGCAGAGGACTCCGCCGTTAAGAGAGGACCAACAGGGATAGTAAGTCCAAGCTTGGGACTGCAGAGGCACAAGGTCCAATACATAATACACAAGCAATGAAGCAGAGCAGGTGCTGGCTTTATATACAGCTTTGGCAGGAAGCAAGATGGCCGACGTGAAAACATCAAGATCCATGTTAACTAAGGGCAAGTCTAAGGGCAAGAGAAACAGATTCCAGGACTAGATACTGACACTGTTTGAGCAACTAACTATGTGCTTGAGCAAACGATACCAGCTGCTTAAAAGGGAGTGAATCCCTACAACACTTTTACATACAGGCATACACAACATTACACTATTACACACAATACACTATTATATACACTCAAAAATACACAATACAATATCGCATACATACACAAGACACATGCAATTAATTTCATATACACTCAAACACACAAAACATTGTACATAGACACAAAGACAATACACACACAAAACACTATTATATACACACAGTACACTTACATACCTCATACATGCACACATTATAACAGGGGTTGACAATTTTCTCAAGGGGCCACATGAGCAACTGTTATGGTTGTGGACAGCCAAACCTACTGGCTGAACTTAATTTTGCTCATTACTGGGTTACATTAATTTTACTGCTAATACATGTTGTGATATGACTTATTGTAACAAGTATTCTTATTTGTAACAGCTAATCAAAACCATATAATTTATTGCTTTGTATAAAGTTTATTAAAAATAGTAAATCATACTACCTCGTTATTCAGCAAGTGTACCTTGATCAACATCTCCCAACACAATATGATTCCCCAACAACCCCTTAAACAGTATGATTTCTACTTAAACATTATGCCACCACAGAGCCTCCCCATGCAGTATGATGTCCTCACACAACCCCCTAGCACATGATAACCCCACACAGCTCTCCTACACAGTATGTCAAGACAAAGCTCCGCTATACAGTATAATTATCCCACAAAGCCCATTACAAAACATGATGTCCCCTGACACAGTATGACATCAACAGAGCTGAGATGCATTATATCGTCCCCACACAGCCCCTTTACAATCCACAAAGCCCCCTGCACAGTATAATTTTCCATAAAGCCTTATTACGTAGGATGATCTCCTTGCAAGTTCCCCTACACATTACTATGTCCTTACACAGCCCCCTACACAGTATGATGTTCCAAACAGACCTCCATGCAGTATGATGTCCCTACATAGCCCCCTGACATATTATTAAATCCTAATATAGCCCCTCCACACAGAATGATGTCCCCACACAGCCTTCTTGCACAGTATTATTTGCACACATATCGTGCTTTCACAGTATTACAGTGTTATATAAAAGTTTGGGCACCCCTGGTCAAAATTACTGTTATTGTGAACAGTTAAGGCTGGTTTCATATTTGCGTATGGAGGAGCTGCGGAGGGATGCAGACTTCCTCCTTGAAGCTCCGCCCCTGCCATGCCTCCTCCATGAAGCTCCGCCTCTGTCGGCTTGCGGCCTGTGTAACCTATCTTTAGCATTGGGTACGCAGGCCGTGCCATTGTATGCAGATGCCTCCGCATCCGTTGTTTTGACGGTGCGGCGACCACACCAAAATGCAACATGCTGCGTTTGGCGCAGGTCACTGCACCGTCAAAACTTTGCATGTGGAGGCATCCGCATACATCGGCAGGCCTGCGTACCTAATACTAAAGATAGGGTACACAGGCCGCATGCCAATGGAGGCGGAGCTTCACGGAGGAGGGGCGGCTGGGGGCAGAGCTTCACGGAGGAAGTCCGCAGCCCTCCACAGCTCCTCCATACGCAAATGTGAAATCAGCCTAAGCAAGTTGAAGATGAAATAATCTCTAAAAGGCCTAAAGTTAAAGATGACACATTTCCTCTGTATTTTAGACAAAAAAATAAATATATTATCATTTTTTACATTTTTAGATTTTTGCTGTGTTAAGGATCTATACTTAGGACTGGAGACTATTATAGTAAAAATCAATCCCTGTCACTGTGTACGTATATTTACTTATATGTGAGTTGTAATATATTTATATGGCTGGCCAATATACTAATAATTAGTCATATATGCAAATTGACCAAGCTATTATATTTATGCATGGCCTTTAAATATCTATATGGAACATTTGCCCTAGAGTGCACATTTTTTTTGTTTTTGCATCTTTGATGTTTATTATCTTCTATGTACTGATTTTAATGACAATAGCTGTTCCTATAGTGCTTACGTACTGATTAATTTTTATATGAATACATTTTAATAATTTTTTGACATTGTGGATCGTATTGCTCCTTTTTAGTCTCTGTAGGCTAATAATATTCATATTCATGTCTAAAATTCATGCTAATTAGACAGCTACATAACGGATCAGATTTTTGATCCTTTGACACTGGTTGCTGAATTGTACATCTATTCATTAATCTACATATCAGATAGGAGGAGGGCAAAAATAAGGAGACTGGATTGTGGGGTGAATGGGAACACCAAATGTGGCAGCTTCTGCAGGAAGAGGCTTTAAAGGGAATCTGTTGGCAGGTTTTTGCCACCTCATCTGAGAGCATCCTGATGTAGGCAAAGAGAAGCTGAATTCAAAGATCTATGACTTACGCTATGCTCACACCTTGTATCTTTTGCTGCATTTTTTGTTGCGCTTTTTATTGCTGCGTTTTTGCTGTCTCTTGTGCGTATTCATATACTTAAGTGGCCCATACAAAGCATGATTTAACTTCTTTAGGTTTTTGCACCAAAAACGCAGCAAAAACTGATACCTGCGTTTTTTGCTGCATTTTTACTGCGCTTTTTGCACTTACCTATTGCTTCCTATGGGTGAAAAAGCACTAAATAAACGCTGATAAAAGTGACATGCTGCAGTTTTAAAAAACGCAGCAGTTTTCCAAGTCAGTCAGGGAAATAAAACCAATATGTGTGCATGAGATTTCTGAAATCTCGTAGACTTTGCTGGTACTGTAAAATGCAGCTTAAAATTTGTATAAAAAAACAAAGCAAAAAATGCTGCAAAAATGCAACGTGCGCAAATAGTCTTAGCTTTCTGGGTGCAGCTGTTCTGACACAATCAAAGTTTTTAGATTTAGCAATGCAGCAGAGCTGAGAAACCAGACTCTCTGTGTACATATTCTATAGAGGGTGAGGTGGTTATCACAGAAGGGACAGAGTCGGATTGGCAAGGCTCACCAGCTAGTCACAGCAATGATAATCACAAGGTGATTAAAGCTTCAGTGTAAGTAAACAACACCACACAGCCAGACATGTGACATATCATTGAGATCAGTGTTTTAACCCCTACCTCATGTTGCCCTTAGATTCCCTTTAAAGGGGAAGTTGGCAGCTGGTTTTTGCTATGTAATCTGAAGACGGCAAGAGATAGAAGCCCAAACACAGAATTCAGGGATGTGTCACTTGTCAGAGTACTAAGAGATTAACATAACCAGACTAATCCAGCAACTAAGCATCTCAATGTCTATGGACATTGTACATACAGAGCCTGATGTGGGGGCGGGGTTAGGTTTCTCAGCTCTGCTTCATTCTAAATCTAAACCCTGATTGTTTGAGAACTGCTGCATCCAGTAAGATAAGTGATATGGCATTGGATTCAGCTTCTCTGTACCTACTGCTCTCAGATGAGGGAGCAGAAACTTGCTGACAGATTCCCTTTCAAAATGTCCTATCCTTTATCCTGACTATAACTGTTGGGGTAAAGTCAAGAAGTCTCAGCAAAACGGTAACTAGAACTCTCAGACAATTGGACTGATCCTATATGTTTTACTTTCCTGACTACTCAACTAGTTCCCCACTTATCCCAATTTTGAATCAGAAGATCCAACCCATAAGTAAACAGGAACATTGTGATCAGGCAGACAATCAGGCTTACACAAATCAGGTGTCAAATATGCTCTTTTTGATGTATTAAAAATGAGAAATGTCAGTAACATTAAATCCCAAGTGTATCTGCACAAAACGCTCTTTATTAACCTCTTCTGTTATCGTGCACACAGGTTAATCTGCAGTACGCATAAGTCATTTATTTTGATGGAATGATGAGCGGTGACGCTTGGAAACTAGTAAGTAGCGCACCTGTTTTTCTTTAAGTATCTATGTGAACAGCATTATCAGATGAAATTATTTTTTTTTTCATTAATAATTTTGTTTACTTAATAGCTAACTTGAAAAGATTGGTATTTAGTCATGTTTTGATAACACTAAATTAGGCTTAACTCTTTAATTACACTGAGGGTAAAATCACCTTTTTAAATACATTCAATCACATGGAACCAGCTGTTAAAATATAATTAAAAATTCACGTGGATCATTTAGGATCTTGGAGTGTTTCCATTTAATAACAAATCATTGGCACACATTTTTTTCATATGTGTTGGAAAAAATTAGGCAAGTGTGGATATCGTTCTCCAAACACTTTTCCATTAAGAGCTGCATGACAGAATGGACATTAGAAAAATGGATTAAAGGGCATTTAGTATGTTTCTGTATGTGGTACTACCATTATATTTCAACATCACAGACCTCAGGGCTTAGTCATAATAGGTTCTTTTTTTCACTCACATGAGATAAGATGCCTTCCAACATTATTCTCCACAGATTATTCATCAGAATGTCTAGAGTAGCTTTCTTCTAGATTAATATGCCTTGGTAAGCAGAAATAAATCTCTGAGGTTTAAGCTGGAAAGAGTATCTCAATCATAAAAAGACAGCTATTATGTCATATAGGTTCTTAGACGAACGGTACAGTCAGGTATCTTCAGTGTCATTGATTTAAATTTACTTTCATTTAATTATTAGATTATTTTATTTGGAAGGAAAGCCAACCTTTGTGAATACAAATACTGTATTAACAACAGGTGGTTTATATTGAATTGTACAAAATTAGAAATAAACACATTTGTATGCAAATAAGGCAATTATGTGTTGCATATTTATAATATATGGAAAACTTACATTCCCTCTGTCTTGTTGATAAAAAATATTGGCAGACATACAAATCTAATTGTTAGGAACCCTGAAGGTGAACCCACTGGACCACGGCAACGAGCCTCCCCTGGGTGAACGGACCAGGTGGACCACCCCCTATACAGGGAGTGTTAGGGACAGGCCCAGGGGAAACTATTACCGCAGCAGCTGGTACCTAGGCAGAAGCACAGAAGACTGGACCGGGGTAGAATGGCAGGAACACAAGAGACTGGACCGGGGTAGAACGGCAGGAACACAGGAAACTGGACCAGGGTAGAGCGGCAGGAACACAGGATACTGGACCAGGGTAGAACGGCAGGAACCCAGGAGACTGGACCAGGGTAGAGTGGCAGGAACACAGGAGACTGGACCAGGGTAGAGCAGCAGGAACACAGGAGATTGGACCAGGGTAGAGCGGCAGGAACACAGGAGACTGGACCAGGGTAGAGCAGCAGGAACACAGGAGACTGGACCAGGGTAGAGCGGCAGGAACAAATGTGAGAGAGCAAGCCAGGGGACGAGGTAGCGGCGGCGAACGCCAGCAAGAGGGGCCAGAATCACAAGGGAAGGCAAGTGACGATATGGGAGCATGGGGAGGAGCTCCCGGGTCAGGGTCCTCCTGACCATAGAGAGGACCAGGAAGAATGACGGGCTCAGAGAGGAGGAAGTGCTCGTGCATGGAGAGAGCTGCGAGGGCGTGCGCCCGGGAGGAAGCAAGCGCTGTCGTCAGAGCAGGGGATGCGCCGGGAGGCTGCAATCTGGTGAGTCTGACGGGGCACAGGGAGCGGTGGCACGGCAGAAGGAAGCGGTGATGTGACACTAATTGTGTGCATACTTATTACAAAAGTAGTTTCAACTCGAGACTTGTCAAGGTCAGTAGAGATGAGCTAACCATTTTTAGGCAATATAGCTTGAATTTCAGAAAAAAATTGTGATTCACTGGAATCACACAAAAATATACTCATCTCACCCCTCACCTCTCACCTATCCTGGTGCTGCAGCTCATAGATCAGTCCTCGACTGGCTTACTACTTTTATCTGGCTCTGATCTTCTCTTGTCTTCACACTACATTATCTTTAGCCCAGGCTAGGTCTCAGTTGACATTGCATAGTAACATATGTCATGGCAATGCTTGAAGCCTACTGAGCGCCAGAGGCTCTGAAGACGGAGGGAAAAAAAGTGCGCAATCTCCCAGGGCCTCTATCACCATAAGGACCCCCAGCATTTTAAGCCAAAATTACACTAATTACGGGCATCACAGTGGCTCAATGGTGAGCACTGCAGCCTTGCAGCGCTGCGGTCCTGAGTTCAAATCCCACCAAAGACAACATTTGCAAGGAGTTTGTATGTTCTCCCTGTGTTCGCCTGTTTTTCCAGTTTCCGCCCAACTACAGATGATAGAATCTAGATTGTGAGCTCCAATGGGGACAGTGCAAATAGTGTATGTAAAGTGCTGAGGAATTAATGGTGCTATATAATTGAGTAAATTAAATAAATAAAATAAATAATAAAAGTTCTGTAGCAGGATATTTCTTGACATCATGGTCATATCACCTTGCGGAACTGTAGTGTAGAGGTGGAGACAGGCTTGTCAGTACTCTGTAGCATGTGTGCTTGTGTGTGTATATACACTACCGTTCAAAAGCATAGGGTCACTTAGAAATTTCCTTATTTTTGAAAGAAAAGCACAATTTTTTCCAATTAAGCTAACATTAAATGATTCAGAAATACACTCACAATCCAAGTTTGAGGTGTTTGGATCACACAGAAGAACATTTGTGAGACGCAGAACAACTGAAAAGATGCTGGAAGAGTGCCTGACGCCATCTGTCAAGTATAGTGGAGGTAATGTGATGGTCTGGGGTTGCTTTGGTGCTGGCAAAGTGGGAGATTTGTACAAGGTAAAAGGGATTTTGAATAAGGAAGGCTATCACTCCATTTTGCAATGCCATGCCATACCCTGTGGACAGTGCTTGATTTGAGCCAATTTCACCCTATAACTGGACAATGACCCAAAGCAGACCTCCAAATTATGCCAGAATTATTTAGGGAAGATGCAGGCTGCTGGTATTCTAGCTGTAATGGAGTGGCCAGCGCAGTCACCAGATCTCAACCCCATTGAGCTGTTGTGGGAGCAGCTTGACCGTATGGTACGCAAAAAGTGCACAGCAAACCAATCCAACTTGTGGGAGGGCCTTCTGGAAGCATGGGGTGAAATTTCTCCAGAATACCTCAGCAAATTAACTGCTAGAATGCCAAAGGTCTGCAATGTTGGAATTGCTGCAAAGGGAGCATTCTTTCATGAAAGCAAAGTTTGAAGGAGAAAATTATTATTTCAAATAAAAAAAAAATTTCTAAACGTTGTCAATGTCTGGACTAGATTTTAAATTCATTTGGCATCCCATTTGATTAACAAAAGTATGAGTTTTCATGAAAAACACAAAGTTGTCTGGGTGACCCCAAACTTTTGAACGGTAGTGTACATGTGTATGTGCTGGGTGTACATACAGTATGTATGTGTGTGCTGTGTGTTTATGTACATGTGCTGTATATATATGTATGTTCTTTGTATATATACATGAAGTGGGTAAAATAAGTATTTGATACAGTGTTGATTTTGCAAGTTTTCCCACTTACAAAGAATGGAGGTCTGTAATTTTTATCGTAGGCACACTTCAACCGTGAGAGACAGAATCATAAAAAAATTCAGAAAATCACAATATATGATTTTTACATAATTATTTTACATTTTATTGCATGAAATAAGTATTTGATATAATAGAAAAGCAGAACTTAATGTTTGGTGCAGAAATATTTGTTTGCAATTACAGAGGTTAGATGTTTCCTGTAGTTCTTGACCAAGTTTGCACCCACTGCAGCAGGGATTTTGCTCCACTCCTCCATACAGATCTTCTCCAGATCTTTCAGGTTTCGGCTCTGTCACCGGACACCACTGAATTTCAGCTCCCTCCAAACATTTTTTATTGGGATCAACTCTGGAGACTGACTAGGTCACTCTAGGACCTTGAAATGCTTCTAACTTGCCCTGGCTGTATTTTTCAGGTTGTGGTCATGCTTGAAGACCCAGCCACGACCCATCTTCAATGCTATTACTAAGGGAAGGAGGTTGTTGGGCAAAATCTTGCAATTCATGACCCCATCCATCCTCCCTTCAATATGATGCAGTCACCCTCTCCCTTTTGCAGAAAAGCACCCCAAAGTTTGATATTTCCCCCAACATGCTTCACAGTTGGGATAGTGTTCTTATGGTTTCACTCTTCTTTCTTCGTCCTCCAAATACAGCAAGTGCAGTTGATACCAAAAAGTTCTATTTTGGTCTCATCTAAACACAAGACCTTCTCCCATGCCTCCTCTGGATCATCCATATGGGAACTGGTGAATTTCAAATAGGTCTGAATATGTGCTGGCATGAGCATGGGGATCTTGTGTGAACTGCAAGATTTTAATCCATGATGGCGTATTGCGTTACTAATAGTAATGTTTGAGACTGTGGCCCCAGCTCTCTTCAAGTCCTTGACCAGGTCTTCTTGTGTAGTTCTGGGCTGATTCCTGACATTTCTCAGAATCATCCTTACCTCACGAGGCAAGATCTTGCATCGAGCCCCAAATAGAGGAAGACTGAGAGTCATAAGTTTCTTCTATTTTCTAATAATTGTGCCAACAGTTGTTGCCTTCTCACCAAGCTGCTTAGTCTGTTATCCTGCAACCCATCCCTGCCTTGTGCAGGTCTACAATATTGTCCCTGGTGTCCTTAAACACCTCTTTGGTCTTGGCCATGATGGAGGGGTTGGAGTGTGATTGATTGAGTGTATGAACAGGTTCAGCATTATTTGTAGACCTGTTTAAAGAGGTAGGTACGCAAGCACCACATGACTTTAATGTAGATGCCTCATTCACAGGTCTGAAATAGGCTTGTGTAAATTCACCCCAAGGCTATGAGTAACATTTCTGTACCATTACTGTATTTCTTGGTGTAATGCTAGTTGCAACCCACAGCCAGGCCATGAGTCAGCAAAGTCAGACGTTCTGGGGTTAATAACAAAAGAGCATGTAGTAAACCAAGGGAAAATACGAAGTTGTAACTCTGGTCACATGCCAGAGTCAGAATACCAGAGTAATAGCGGATAAGCAAAGGGGAAATAACAAATAGATTGTCAGAACACGGTCCAAAGGCCATCAGCAGAATATCAGATGCAAAGTTGCAGTAACAAACAGGTAGTCAGAACACGGTCCAAAGGTCACAGCAGAATATCCGATGCAAAGGGGCAATAATGAATGAGTAGTCATAACACGGTCCAAAGGTCAGCAGCAGACGATCAGAACTTACAGCACAGGGAACAGGCAAACACACACCAGAGAGCACAAGCTTAGAACAAGCTTTAGACTGGGAGTGATATGGGCCAGACAGCTCACCTAATTAGAAGGGCAATTACCAAGAACCGGAGAACCTGTGGATATCGCTGCACCTCCCAGTCAGGTATAGTTGTGCTCAAAAATTTACATACCCTGGCAGAATTTTTGCTTTCTTGGCCTTTTTGCAGAGAATATGAATGATAACTCCACTCATGGTTAGTGGTTTGATGAAGCCATTTACTGTCAAACTACTGTTTTCTCTTTTTAAATCATAATGACAACCCAAAACATCCAAATGACTCTGACCAAAAGTTCACGTACCCCAATTCTTAATACCATGTATTTCCCCCTCTAACATTAATGACAGCTTGAAGTCTTTTGTGGTAGTTGTGGGTGAGGTTCTTTGTTTTCTCAGATGGTAAAGCTGCCCACTCTTCTTGGCAAAAAAACTCCAGTTCCTGTAAATTCCTGGGCTGTCTGGCATGGACTGTGCACTTGAGATCTCCCCAGAGTGGCTCAATGATATTAAGGTCAGAAGACTGAGATGGCCATTCCAGAACCTTCAATGTGTTATTGACTGATTTGAGTGAAGTCAATGGTGAAAAATGCAGGGCAAAAATGAACGGAGAATTGACATGATGTAGATTAATTTCTGGACCAAATCTGCAAGTAAAAAATACTCAACGTGTGCATGACACTTCAGGGTTCTCATTCATTTTGCTGGCATTAGGTTTTGCTAACAAATCTGCGCAGAGGAAACGCACCAAAAACTAGGCAAAACACAACGTGTGAACACAACCTAAGTGTTTCCGTGTGATGGTGCAATTTGTTAGCATTTGGGGCCTCAATTTTACAGGTTGAAAATTATTTATCCCCCATACATGGATTACGGCGTGAGACGGAACGACGGAGAGGTGAGGGATATTGCTGTTTTGTAATTTAGTTTTATTACAGGAGAACGAGGGCTTTCATGGTTAGGTTAGTATAACTTTGTTTATTATTTTTAAATAATAATGGAAAACTATGTTTTGTTTTATTTTTATTGAAAGACTTTATTCTTGCTGCGTCTTTATTTACCATGTAACTATAGGATTAGTAATGGATACGTGTCTTGTAGATGCCTCTCCATCATTAAGCCGTGGGCTTGATGTCACCCGATAATACAAAGGTGACATCAACCCCACAAATATGAACCCCACTTGCCACCACTATAGGACAATTTGGAAGAGCCTAGGCAAAGCTCCAGAATTGCTGCATCTAATAGATGTGCCTTTTTTGAGCAGCTGCGGGCTACTATTTTTAGGCTGGGGGGGCCATTTTCAATGGCCCCTTACCAGCCTGAGAATACCAACCCCCGGTGGTGACCCTTCTATTCTTGATAACTAGCCTTGCTGAAGCTGACAGCTGAGGGTTGCAGCCCCCAGCTGTCAGTTTTGCCTAGCTGGTTATAGAAAATAGAGGGAAACCCATGCCAGGTTTTTCTTTCATTTATTTATTCATAGCACAAGTGGTGGCTGATGAATACTTCCATCAGCCACTCCTGCTGTCACTGTTATTGGCAACAGCAGGTGTAGGCTTATAGGAGTAATAGTCCCATCATCCACCATCAGCTGTCATTATTAGCTCTTGAATACAACTCTCATCATTCTCCCCTGGTCAAGCTGATCTCCGGCAGAGCAGGAGAGAATGATGAGAGCATCTTCAGCACCGGGGAACAGAGCTTACTGTAGCTCTTCTTCCCTGGTGCCAATGCATGTCACACGGATGACTTCCATGTGTTCCTTGTGTGAATGTGTGCAGAATGTTTTGCAGCCCGTGCTGAAGGTAAATAAAGGATATGTCAGCGTGTTTTGCCCACGGACACACGGTCCGCAAAAACACACAGACATTTGCACAGACCCATTCACTTGAATGGGTCTCCGTGTGTCAGTGTCTCTAGTATGTGTGAAAACTGTCACCACATGTACCGGAGACACGAACGTGTGAAAGAGCCCTTAGAAGTAGAAGAAGAGCTAGCCATAAAACAATTTAAAGACGTCTCATGTTTCATGAGCTCTCCAAACTCTCTTCTTTCGACTTACCAGGAGGAAAGTGTACTCTTTACTGACTGATAATTTGAATTATAAATCTTAAATTACACTAGACATGACAGAGTACAGCTTTTTTTGTATGTTGCATATGGAGGTGGTTGCTCCTAGTATGCACCTGTTCACATTAGCATTGAAAGTGCCAGTCAGTCTTTTGTTATTTGTATGTTAGCTCTCTGACCGAGCACTCCGCCCTTCAACATGTGGTGGTTTTAATTACAGCAGCATCCTACCTACCCATAAATACAGGCTTTTGAGAGAGGTATCCACTAGAGTTGAGCGACTTTTGGTTTTTTAGGGTCGCGTTTCGTGAAACCCGACTTTTCCAAAAGTCGGGTCGAGCAAGATCGTCCGATTATAGGGAAAAGTCGGGGTCGTCCCGAAACACGAAACCCAATGTAAGTCAATGGGGAATAAAAGTCGGCAGTGAGAGGAGGACAGGAAACACACCTACAGTGCCCATTTGAATGCCAAAAGCATCAATTCTTCTTACTTAAGCTTGTCAACCTTAATTAACTTCATAATACAAGTTACGCACTGAAAAATGGGGGTTATTTGGCTAAAGTTGTGGGGGGGGAGGGCTGGCTGCAGGTTTTCATGTGCCCTGGGCGAAAGAGCGCCCCTTTAACACATACCACAACTCATCATGCTCCGATACGGCAGAGAAATAGCGGTATAGTACAATGAAAAATACCTCACTTTTTACATCTCATGACGAGGCCCATCTATTTCTCCATACAAAATCATTGGTCCCATATAATGTTTGAAACAGTATATGATGAGCTCCACATAATGCTACAGTATATGCTGGTCCCCATGGATGAAGCTCCACTGTCTTATGGGCCCAAATAATGCTCCAAACATAATGGGCCCCATTTCTAATGCTCTAGTGTATAATGGGCCCTGTAAATGCTGCTCCAGTGTCTGATGTCCACCTTTGGAATGTTCCAGTGTATGGTGGGCCCCATCTATCATTCTCCAGAGTATAGTGCTCCCCAAAAATTGCTGTCCCAACATAGAAAACAATCAAATAAGTCTCCTCGCTAGGGAATCCCTGTACTTGTCTGGACAGGTGCTGTAGCTTGCTTAACAGCTCGCCAGCCGTTCTCACGCCCAGTATGGATTGCACGTGATTGCACAAAGGTTAGAAAGGGTACCGTATCCCTGGATAACATGTATGGATAGCGTACACATTCAAAATATATGTCTATACAGCATGAGGCAGGCTCAGACGGTGTTAGGCCCAGTATGGATTGCACGTCATTGCACAAAGGTTAGAAGGGGTACCGTATCCCCGGATAACATGTATAGATAGAGTACACATTCAAAATATATGTCTATACAGCATGAGGCAGGCTCAGACGTGTTAGGCCCAGTATGGATTGCACGTCATTGCACAAAGGTTAGAAAGGGTACCGTATCCCCGGATAACATGTATGGATAGCGTACACATTCAAAATATATGTCTATACAGCATGAGGCAGGCTCAGACAGTGTTAGGCCCAGTATGGATTGCACGTCATTGCACAAAGGTTAGAAGGGGTACCGTATCCCCGGATAACATGTATGGATAGCGTACACATTCAAAATATATGTCTATACAGCATGAGGCAGGCTCAGACGGTGTTAGGCCCAGTATGGATTGCACGTCATTGCACAAAGGTTAGAAGGGGTACCGTATCCCCGGATAACATGTATGGATAGCGTACACATTCAAAATATATGTCTATACAGCATGAGGCAGGCTCAGACGGTGTTAGGCCCAGTATGGATTGCACGTCATTGCACAAAGGTTAGAAAGGGTACCGTATCCCTGGATAACATGTATGGATAGCGTACACATTCAAAATATATGTCTATACAGCATGAGGCAGGCTCAGACGGTGTTAGGCCCAGTATGGATTGCACATCATTGCACAAAGGTTAGAAGGGGTACCGTATCCCTGGATAACATGTATGGATAGCGTACACATTCAAAATATATGTCTATACAGCATGAGGCAGGCTCAGATGGTGTTAGGCCCAGTATGGATTGCACGTCATTGCACAAAGGTTAGAAAGGGTACCGTATCCCCGGATAACATGTGTGGATAGCGTACACATTCAAAATATATGTCTATACAGCATGAGGCAGGCTCAGACGGTGTTAGGCCCAGTATGGATTGCACGTCATTGCACAAAGGTTAGAAGGGGTACCGTATCCCCGGATAACATGTATGGATAGCGTACACATTCAAAATATATGTCTACACAGCATGAGGCAGGCTCAGACGGTGTTAGGCCCAGTATGGATTGCACGTCATTGCACAAAGGTTAGAAGGGGTACCGTATCCCCGGATAACATGTATGGATAGCGTACACATTCAAAATATATGTCTATACAGCATGAGGCAGGCTCAGACGGTGTTAGGCCCAGTATGGATTGCACGTCATTGCACAAAGGTTAGAAGGGGTACCGTATCCCCGGAGAACATGTATGGATAGCGTACACATTCAAAATATATGTCTATACAGCATGAGGCAGGCTCAGACGGTGTTAGGCCCAGTATGGATTGCACGTCATTGCACAAAGGTTAGAAGGGGTACCGTATCCCCGGATAACATGTATGGATAGCGTACACATTCAAAATATATGTCTATACAGCATGAGGCAGGCTCAGACGGTGTTAGGCCCAGTATGGATTGCACGTCATTGCACAAAGGTTAGAAGGGGTACCGTATCCCCGGATAACATGTATGGATAGCGTACACATTCAAAATATATGTCTATACAGCATGAGGCAGGCTCAGACGGTGTTAGGCCCAGTATGGATTGCACGTCATTGCACAAAGGTTAGAAGGGGTACCGTATCCCCGGATAACATGTATGGATAGCGTACACATTCAAAATATATGTCTCAGGAGGCAGGCTTAGACGGTGTCAGGCACAGTATGGATTTGACGGCCCAGATTACACAGCGGAGGAGCAGGGAGAGGTAAAGATTGCAAATGCTGAGGCCCTGGCCAAGCAAGGGGGGCCCACTCGTGGGCGTCGGTACTGGCACTGGGCCCCTCATAGTACAGCGGTGTGTCTGACGGCGGGTGTGCACCACCACCGTCAGAGACACTTGATTGCACTATGAGGGACCCTGTGCCAGTGCCCGCGCCCAAGAGTCGGCCTACCCACCTGTCCAGGGCAACGGCACTCGCACGGTGTCGTGCGGTAGGTGGTGACCCCGGCCATGGGGGGGAGGCAGCACAGTTAGGGAGTTTTAGAAAGTGGCATATGTTGATGTTGGACATTCAGCTGATGCAAAAGGCGAAATAGGTGAAGTACCAGGAAGAGGTGGACCAAAGCAAGCCATTTTTCTGTCACCCTATGTGTCATCAGGGGAAGGTGGGACAAAATCCTTGGAAACCCATGCGTGGTTCATTTTAATGAAGGTTAGATCATCCACATTTTGGGTTGACAGACGGGTCCTTTTTTCTGTCAGGATTGATCCAGCTGCACTGAAGACTCTTTCCGATAGCACACTTGCAGCTGGGCAAGCGAGCTCCTGTAAGGCATATTGTGCCAATTCAGGCCAGGTGTCCAGTTTAGCGGCCCAATAGTCAAAGGGGAATGACCTGTGTGGGAGAACATCGATATGGGAGGAAAAGTAGTTTGTAACCATAGTTGACAACTGCTGTCTCCTGTCACTTTCCATCGATGCAGTATTACCAGTTGTGTGAGCGGTATTTGAAAAATCAGTCCACAACATTGTCATGAAACCCCTGTCTCCAACGCCACTTCTGCTGTGTGCACCACGAACACCTCTGCCAAGCTGCCCCCGGCCCGTACGGCTCGTGTGAGAACCATCACCGCTGCTGTGTGCTGGGAATGCCTCAAGCAACCAATTTACCAGAGTTGCTTGTTTATTAGCCAATATTAGGTCATGGTTCTCCTGTGGCATGATGTTTTGTAATTTGCCTTTATAGCGTGGATCCAGGATGCTGGCCAACCAGTAGTCGTCATCGTTCATCTTTTTGGCAATGCGGGGGTCCCTTTTTAGGATCCGCAAGGCATAATCTGACATGTGGGCCAATGTTCCCGGTGTCATTGATGCACTGCGAGTGCTGGGTGGAGGAGCACTTTCTGGCAAATCCACATCCCTCCAGTCACGCACAAACCCTGTACCAGACCTTGCCACGCCAACATTTTCACTTGCCCCACGAGATGCATCCTCCTCCCCTAAGTAATCATCCCCATCATCCTCCTCCTCCTCCTCCTCCTCCTCCTCTTCTTCCTCCACCTCGTCCAGGAGAGGTCCCTGAGCAGACAATGGCTGAATGTCATCAAGGATTCCCTCCTCCTCTTCCTCCTCATCAACATTGGCTGCAGACGCCTGCTCCTTAAGGTGCGTCAAAGTTTGCATGAGCAGACGCATAAGTGGGATGCTCATGCTTAGGATGGCGTCGTCTGCGCTTACCAGCCGTGTGCATTCCTCAAAACACTGAAGGACTTTACAAAGGTCTTTCAGCTTCGACCACTGCACGCCTGTCAACTCCATGTCTGCTCTCAAAGTGCCTGGCCGTGTATCCTCCCACAAATGCATTATGGCCTGCCTCTGCTCGCACAGCCGCTCCACCATGTGCAGGGTGGAGTTCCACCTTGTTGCAATGTCGATAATGAGGCGGTGGTTGGGAAGGTGGAGCAATCGCTGCAGCTTCTGCATACGAACGGAGTGTACAGGCGACCGGCGGATGTGCGCGCACAATCTTCGCACCTTCTGGAGCAGGGCTGTTAACTCCGGATAATTTTTGAGGAAGCACTGCACCACCAGGTTCAAGGTGTGAGCCAAGCAAGGTATGTGGCTGAGTTTTGAAAGGGCTATGGCTGCCACAAAATTACGGCCGTTATCACTAACTACCTTGCCTGCCTCAAGATGTACACTGCCCAGCCATGACTCAGTTTGTCGCTTCAAGTACTCGGCCAGCACGTCGGCGGTGTGTCTGTCGCCCAAACACATCATCTGCAACACAGCCTGCTGACGCTTTCCACTAGCTGCTCGATAGGGGGACACATCGTGTGCAACAGTGGCAGCTGCAGATGGAGTGCTCGTACGACTGCGCTCTGTGGACGAGCTGTCGCTTCTGGAGGAGGAGGAGGAGGAGGGTCGAACGCCTACAGCCAACTGTTTCCTATACCGTGGGCTAGGCAGCACTGTCCCACCACCGCTGTCCCCTGTGGACCCTGCATCCACCACATTAACCCAGTGCGCAGTGATGGACACGTAACGGCCCTGGCCATGCCAACTGGACCATGCATCAGTTGTGAGGTGCACCTTTCCGCTCACTGACTGCTTGAGTGCATGGACAATGCGGTCTTTCACATGATGGTGGAGGGCTGGGATGGCTTTGCGAGAGAAGAAGTGGCGACTGGGTAGGTCATAGCGTGGTACTGCATAGGCCATGAGTTCGCGGAAAGCTGTGCTTTCCACCAACCGAAAGGGCATCATCTCAAACGAGATTAGTTTGGCAATGTGGGCGTTCAAACCCAGTGTACGCGGATGAGAGACTGAGTACTTTCTTGACCTACTCATAGTGTCTGGGAGGGTGAGCTGGACTTGAGAGCTGCATATGGTGGAAGTAGCGGTGGACAGGGCGGACTGAGAGAGGGTTGATGATGGTGATGGAGTTGGTGTTCTTTCTGATGGCCTAGAATCAGTCTTTCGTTGATATAACAGTGGGATTCCCTGACTGCTGTGGTCTTGCAACGACACCTCAACATTTGCTGCTGTGCTAACCGGTGGGCTTACAGTGGGGGAAACAATGTAGCATTGCTGACTACCTTCGTTGTGATCAGTTGCACATGTGGCACTTGAGGTTTGGTGTTGTGTCCACGCTTGCAAGTGCATGCTGGTTAAATGTCTAAGCATGCAACTGGTATTCAAATTTTTCAGATTTTTCCCTCGGCTAAAGGTCTTTGCGCACTTCTTACAGATAACCTTGGCCTGATCATGAGGATTTTGTTAAAAAAACTGCCACACTGCACTCTTCCTACTTTGGCAGACATTTTGCGGCCTAGCACGCTGTGATCTTTTGACCCTCTGGACAAGCTCTCCAGCAACTCTTTTGATGTTTGGAACCTGTCTTTGGAGTGCTCCGGGCCTGCCAGATAACAGCTGTTGCGATGTCGATGTCTGCTGTGGATGCTCCTCATCTGAGCTATTGGAAGCAGCACCCTCTTCCCCCAATGGATGCCAATCTGGGTCAACAACTGGGTCATCCATCACCTCCTCTTCTATGTCATGTGCACCTTTCTCTGTGTCACCGTGTATGGTGGTATAGTGTGCGGGAAGGGGCACCTGAGTCTCATCAGGGTCAAAATCTGGCTCTGTACACTGCGAGGACAATGTAGTGCTCTGAATGAATGTACCAGCAGAATCATCCATCAGCGGCTGTGCATCAGTGCACTCCATGTCAGATTCATCTTGGCCTGGGTAATTCACCATTTGACTTGATAATCCAGGCATGGTATGTGAAAACAGCTCCATGGAGTAATCAGTAGTATGGCCTGCGTCATCCTTCAATCTTGGTTGGGGTGAAGGACACAAGGAAAGGTGTGGTTCATGAACATGAGCCTCCAATGACGACTCAGTGCTTTTACTTTTTACAACTGAAGAAGAGGAGGCGATAGAGCTGGAGGCTGAGTCAGCAATGTAAGACAAAACTTTTTCCTGATGCTCTGCCTTTAAAAGCGGTTTGCCAACTCCTAGAAAACTAAGCGTTCGAGTCCTTATGTAGCCAGACGATGATGCAGGGTCAGCACCTCCTGCATTCGGTCCTATTTTGCTCTTGCCACTACCATCAGATCCACCACCAACACCATCATTACCAGCTGCCAACCCCCGCCCAATTCCACGGCCTCTTCCACCAGCCTTCCTCATTTTTGGTAGAAATGTAGACAAAATCCAACAAACTATATAGTAATGTAAAACAAGGTACAAGGTGTCTATAGGACAGGGGAGTTTTAGAATTTCTGCACACACTTGTGGACAGTGGACACTTGTGGATTGTGTGCGGCCCACTGATATCTGAGCGCTATGTGACACGCTCGATGGCACAGCTGCCTGTGACCAAAGTGACGAGAGGATAATGGAGATTTTGAATCTCTGCGTACACTTGTGGACAGTGGACACTTGTGGATTGTGTGCGGCCCACTGATATCTGAGCGCTATGTGACACGCTCGATGGCACAGCTGCCTGTGACCAAAGTGACGAGAGGATAATGGAGATTTTGAATCTCTGCGTACACTTTTGGACACTGGACACTTGTGGATTGTGTGCGGCCCACTGATATCTGAGCGCTATGTGACACGCTCGATGGCACAGCTGCCTGTGACCAAAGTGACGAGAGGATAATGGAGATTTTGAATCCCTGCGTACACTTTTGGACACTGGACACTTGTGGATTGTGTGCGGCCCACTGATATCTGAGCGCTATGTGACACGCTCGATGGCACAGCTGCCTGTGACCAAAGTGACGAGAGGATAATGGAGATTTTGAATCTCTGCGTACACTTTTGGACACTGGACACTTGTGGATTGTGTGCGGCCCACTGATATCTGAGCGCTATGTGACACGCTCGATGGCACAGCTGCCTGTGACCAAAGTGACGAGAGGATAATGGAGATTTTGAATCTCTGCGTACACTTGTGGACAGTGGACACTTGTGGATTGTGTGCGGCCCACTGATATCTGAGCGCTATGTGACACGCTCGATGGCACAGCTGCCTGTGACCAAAGTGACGAGAGGATAATGGAGATTTTGAATCTCTGCGTACACTTGTGGACACTGGACACTTGTGGATTGTGTGCGGCCCACTGATATCTGAGCGCTATGTGACACGCTCGATGGCACAGCTGCCTGTGACCAAAGTGACGAGAGGATAATGGAGATTTTGAATCTCTGCGTACACTTGTGGACAGTGGACACTTGTGGATTGTGTGCGGCCCACTGATATCTGAGCGCTATGTGACACGCTCGATGGCACAGCTGCCTGTGACCAAAGTGACGAGAGGATAATGGAGATTTTGAATCTCTGCGTACACTTTTGGACACTGGACACTTGTGGATTGTGTGCGGCCCACTGATATCTGAGCGCTATGTGACACGCTCGATGGCACAGCTGCCTGTGACCAAAGTGACGAGAGGATAATGGAGATTTTGAATCTCTGCGTACACTTTTGGACACTGGACACTTGTGGATTGTGTGCGGCCCACTGATATCTGAGTGCTATGTGACACGCTCGATGGCACAGCTGCCTGTGACCAAAGTGACGAGAGGATAATGGAGATTTTGAATCTCTGCGTACACTTGTGGACAGTGGACACTTGTGGATTGTGTGCGACCCACTGATATCTGAGCGCTATGTGACACGCTCGATGGCACAGCTGCCTGTGACCAAAGTGACGAGAGGATAATGGAGATTTTGAATCTCTGCGTACACTTGTGGACAGTGGACACTTGTGGATTGTGTGCGGCCCACTGATATCTGAGCGCTATGTGACACGCTCGATGGCACAGCTGCCTGTGACCAAAGTGACGAGAGGATAATGGAGATTTTGAATCTCTGCGTACACTTGTGGACAGTGGACACTTGTGGATTGTGTGCGGCCCACTGATATCTGAGCGCTATGTGACACGCTCGATGGCACAGCTGCCTGTGACCAAAGTGACGAGAGGATAATGGAGATTTTGAATCTCTGCGTACACTTGTGGACACTGGACACTTGTGGATTGTGTGCGGCCCACTGATATCTGAGCGCTATGTGACACGCTCGATGGCACAGCTGCCTGTGACCAAAGTGACGAGAGGATAATGGAGATTTTGAATCTCTGCGTACACTTGTGGACAGTGGACACTTGTGGATTGTGTGCGGCCCACTGATATCTGAGCGCTATGTGACACGCTCGATGGCACAGCTGCCTGTGACCAAAGTGACGAGAGGATAATGGAGATTTTGAATCTCTGCGTACACTTTTGGACACTGGACACTTGTGGATTGTGTGCGGCCCACTGATATCTGAGCGCTATGTGACACGCTCGATGGCACAGCTGCCTGTGACCAAAGTGACGAGAGGATAATGGAGATTTTGAATCTCTGCGTACACTTTTGGACACTGGACACTTGTGGATTGTGTGCGGCCCACTGATATCTGAGCGCTATGTGACACGCTCGATGGCACAGCTGCCTGTGACCAAAGTGACGAGAGGATAATGGAGATTTTGAATCTCTGCGTACACTTGTGGACAGTGGACACTTGTGGATTGTGTGCGGCCCACTGATATCTGAGCGCTATGTGACACGCTCGATGGCACAGCTGCCTGTGACCAAAGTGACGAGAGGATAATGGAGATTTTGAATCTCTGCGTACACTTGTGGACACTGGACACTTGTGGATTGTGTGCGGCCCACTGATATCTGAGCGCTATGTGACACGCTCGATGGCACAGCTGCCTGTGACCAAAGTGACGAGAGGATAATGGAGATTTTGAATCTCTGCGTACACTTGTGGACAGTGGACACTTGTGGATTGTGTGCGGCCCACTGATATCTGAGCGCTATGTGACACGCTCGATGGCACAGCTGCCTGTGACCAAAGTGACGAGAGGATAATGGAGATTTTGAATCTCTGCGTACACTTTTGGACACTGGACACTTGTGGATTGTGTGCGGCCCACTGATATCTGAGCGCTATGTGACACGCTCGATGGCACAGCTGCCTGTGACCAAAGTGACGAGAGGATAATGGAGATTTTGAATCTCTGCGTACACTTTTGGACACTGGACACTTGTGGATTGTGTGCGGCCCACTGATATCTGAGCGCTATGTGACACGCTCGATGGCACAGCTGCCTGTGACCAAAGTGACGAGAGGATAATGGAGATTTTGAATCTCTGCGTACACTTGTGGACAGTGGACACTTGTGGATTGTGTGCGGCCCACTGATATCTGAGCGCTATGTGACACGCTCGATGGCACAGCTGCCTGTGACCAAAGTGACGAGAGGATAATGGAGATTTTGAATCTCTGCGTACACTTTTGGACACTGGACACTTGTGGATTGTGTGCGGCCCACTGATATCTGAGCGCTATGTGACACGCTCGATGGCACAGCTGCCTGTGACCAAAGTGACGAGAGGATAATGGAGATTTTGAATCTCTGCGTACACTTGTGGACAGTGGACACTTGTGGATTGTGTGCGGCCCACTGATATCTGAGCGCTATGTGACACGCTCGATGGCACAGCTGCCTGTGACCAAAGTGACGAGAGGATAATGGAGATTTTGAATCTCTGCGTACACTTTTGGACAGTGGACACTTGTGGATTGTGTGCGGCCCACTGATATCTGAGCGCTATGTGACACGCTCGATGGCACAGCTGCCTGTGACCAAAGTGACGAGAGGATAATGGAGATTTTGAATCTCTGCGTACACTTGTGGACAGTGGACACTTGTGGATTGTGTGCGGCCCACTGATATCTGAGCGCTATGTGACACGCTCGATGGCACAGCTGCCTGTGACCAAAGTGACGAGAGGATAATGGAGATTTTGAATCTCTGCGTACCCTTTTGGACACTGGACACTTGTGGATTGTGTGCGGCCCACTGATATCTGAGCGCTATGTGACACGCTCGATGGCACAGCTGCCTGTGACCAAAGTGACGAGAGGATAATGGAGATTTTGAATCTCTGCGTACACTTTTGGACACTGGACACTTGTGGATTGTGTGCGGCCCACTGATATCTGAGCGCTATGTGACACGCTCGATGGCACAGCTGCCTGTGACCAAAGTGACGAGAGGATAATGGAGATTTTGAATCTCTGCGTACACTTTTGGACACTGGACACTTGTGGATTGTGTGCGGCCCACTGATATCTGAGCGCTATGTGACACGCTCGATGGCACAGCTGCCTGTGACCAAAGTGACGAGAGGATAAGGGAGATTGGATTGCTTTTAAAAAAGCAGTTTGCGGAGCAGTGGGTAAACAGCAATGCCAGCGTGTCAGGAAGCCTTAAAAGGCAGCCCAACAACCAACACCACTGATACACCACAATATAGCCTCCCCTTGCACTGCACACACAGTGACTTGTGTGTTGTGCAGGCCAAATCGCTAGCAGCAGAAGCAGTTTTTTTGTCTTCTTCCCTGCCTAACGCTCTCCCTACAGAATCAGCAGCAACCTCTCCCTATACTAAGATCGGCAGAAGTAAGATGGCGGTCGGCGTGCACGCCCTTTTATACCCCCTGTGACGCCCACCAAAGCAAGCCAATCACTTGCATGCCCTTCTGAAAGATGGTGGTGACCCGTGCCTATGTCATCACGTTGCCCACAGTGTCCGTGGATCCTGATTGGCTGAAAAAGAGCGCAAAACAAACTTTTGAAACGCGACTTTGGCGCGTAAGTCGCCGACCTCGTGGCCGACCTCATCCTAGGGTCGGGTTTCGTTTCATGAAACCCGACTTTGCCAAAAGTCGGCGACTTTTGAATTTTTTCGACCCGTTTCGCTCAACTCTAGTATCCACATTTACCCAGGAATTCAGAGTTCAGCCTAAGAGAGGTATTCACACTAGACATGTAGGGTCCCAGCAGCATGAGACCACCTTGTCATTGGCTGCTGGGCATGCATGAATTGGACAAATTATGTGCTAAGCATCTCAAATCTTCTTATTATCTAGTGAATTATTGCGATTCATATTTCATATATTCCATGTCTACATGCTTTAGCATGACAGAATGCATCTTTTTTGTATATATGACAATTTAAATTAGTAATATTGTCGCCCTACAGGACCGAACAGCGCTTTCAAACTCTTTTGGAAAATGCTTGTAAGCATTGTACAGTACTCCTTGCATTGGCAAAATTATATAGCCATCTGTTTTTCAGAACAAAATTGCAAGAACAATGACATTTTACCTACTAAAGACCTTGTCATGATCCAAGGTGGATCTGATAAGTAAATGGACAAAGCAAACTTTTTTCCTTTGGCTTGGTGCCAAAGTGGGTTGATTGCCCCTGGTGGCCACTAGAATTATTACACGTGGTTTCGTTTGTTCTAAGTTGCCCCGGTGGTGGTGAGTGGTATTACACTTTAGTTTTAATGTGCACGTATTACAAATCAGGTGTGAGGCTCTATAAAAGAGTTTCAGGTGTGTTTGATGATCGTTGGTGATATTGATAGTTCGTCATTTCGGAAGCAAGCCTGGTTGATGAAGGAGCTGAATGAGAGTCCTGGGCAGCCCAGCCAGAGGGGTTGAGTCAGCTATGGAGTCTGCAAGGATTGCTGGCATGGATTGGTGGAGTTCAACGTTGGTGTCTGCAAGAAGGGCTGGCATGGCGTGTTGGAGTCGCAGTTTATGTTGTCAGCAGGAAGTGCTTGCATGGCTTGGTGGAGTGGCAACTATAGTGAGAGTTGCACTCAGCATGCTGGACTTGGTTGCTGAAAGCTGGACTCAAGCATGCTTGATTTCTTGGCAGAAAAGTTGGACTCGAGCATGCTGGACTTTTTGGCAGAAGCTGAACTCATCTTTGGGACTCTTTTTTTACTGGGCAGCTGCAACTGGTGGTGGACTCTGCTCCAAGGCTGCACTAGGGTGATGGATCCAGTTATTGTGATGGGTCCGGTTGGAGGAGAAGATGCACGCAGGTGGTGGGCTCTGTTGCTAGGAGCGTACGCAACAGAGCAAAGCTAAGTGGTGTTCTCCCTGTATTGTCATTTTCCCTTATGTGTGTTTAGTGCAGTGGTGTGATTACTTTCCACACCGACCAATTCCCTAGTGATGGTTTAGGTGCAGGGCGAGTCAGGGTTTGAGGTACGCGTGCGTCGCCCGGTACGGAACCGGCATAGGGAACGTTAGGAGTGCAGGGACACTGGCTCAGGGGAGTACAGGAGGTCTCCACGTCCCTATTCCCTATCGCAGGGCCCACCATTGTTATTGTTACCCAGGTTTCCCCTTTATTATTTAAATTCGCCTTACTGGAGATGGGGTTTCCAGACTACTGTATATATAACGTGTATTACCTAAATTCGCCAGTTGGAGGCAGTGTATCCAGCTGCACGTTTTATTATTTAAATGCGCCCTACTGGAGGCGGTGTATCCAGGGTCACGCGTGTCATGGGTTCGCCTTGTGGTACTCGCTGAGCCAGACACACATGACCGTGACATTATCACCAACCCAACTTTTTTTTTCTGGTTAGCCTTGGCCATGTGGAGACCGCTGATTAATTGCTGCCGGGCCTCACTGAGGTGAGTGAGGAGCGGCATGGTGTGTTATAGCAGTTCCAGCAGCAGTATTCAGGGTCTGGGGCCTTTCCTTGGGCTCAACCAGAAAATCAAATGGCGGCTGTGGTCTGGCAAAAAGCCCCTAGAGTCGCTGCTGGGGAGCGGGACTTGCTCATGCATGCGGAGGTACCCAGGCAGGTGGGAAGAGTTGGTGCCCCACGGAGCTGCCTGGTATTCCCCGAGGTGAAGGGGTACATCCCTGTGGTGAGCAGACTGGTGTATAGTCCGCGGGGCTCATGCCAAATCTTCCATACCATTGAAGAAGCCGCCCCCTCCTGGTCATGTGGAGGCAACCAGAGAGTGTATTTTTCCTCCATATTCCTGCAGCTCTGGCAAAGTGCCCCCTAGAGTCACTGCTGGGGAGCGGGACTTGTTCACACAGGCGGACGTACCTAGACAGGTGGGTGGAGTTGGTGATCCCCATGGTGCTGTCTGGGGTTCCCCGAGGTGAAGGGGTACGTCCCTGAAGTGAGCAGACTGGTGTTATAGTCCACGGGGCTGACGCCAAATCTTCTATACCACCGAAGAGGCCGCCCCCTCCTGGTCGTTTGGAGGAAGGCAACCAGCGAGTATATATTTCCTCCATATTCCTGTCCCCTTCTCCTCCAGGTGTGAGCGGCAGGTGGCTGCGGGGGAGTAGGGACAAATCTCACCCCTCGCCATTAACCAACCCTGGGAGGCGCAGACCTCATGGTGAAAGGGTTGGAGGGTGGTATCCCTTGGTGAATAGCAGGTGTGTGAGTGTGGTGACACAGGGGGATGCCTCTGTTGTTGAGTCCAGAATGAGTTCACCAAAATATGACAAACGAATGTGTGGCAATAAACGTTCAGGTCCGGACCTGTGTGTGAATGAGCATGTATGGGTGGCCACCAAAAAACATCTTGTGGAAGTGTGTTGTGGAGTCTGATCAGCTCATAGCAAACATGCACATACAAAAACTCATTCCCCAGGTCGGCGCTGTGGAGATGAGTGGTGCCTCAGAACATGTATTGCCAATACCAGCGATGCGCTTGTCATAAACCTGAAGTTTCAGGTGGTGGTGGGGTGAACCCAGCATCTGGGCGTCCCCACTGTAGGTGTTTCCCTTATGAGGAGTGGTCTTGAGGGTCCAGAGGCCCTTCATTAAGGAGGGGGTACTGTCATGATCCAAGGTGGATCTGACAAGTAAATGGACAAAGTGAACTTTTTTCTTTGGCTTGATGCCAAAGTGGGTTGATTGCCCCCGGTGGCCATTAGAATTATTACACGTGGTGTCGTTTGTTCTAAGTTGCCCCGGTGGTGGTGAGTGGTATTACACTTTAGTTTTAATGTGCACGTATTACAAATCAGGTGTGAGGCTCTATAAAAGAGTTTCAGGTGTGTTTGATGATCGTTGGTGACATTGATAGTTTGTCATTTGGGAAGCAAGCCTGGTTGATGAAGGAGCTGAATGAGAGTCCTGGGCAGCCCAGCCAGAGGGGTTGAGTCAGCTATGGAGTCTGCAAGGAGTGCTGGCATGGATTGGTGGAGTTCAACGTTGGTGTCTGCAAGAAGTGCTGGCATGGCGTGGTGGAGTCGCAGTTTATAGTGTAAGCAGGAAGTGCTTGCATGGCTTTGTGGAGTGGCGACTATAGTGAGAGTTGCACTCAGCATGCTGGACTTGGTTGCTGAAAGCTGGACTCAAGCATGCTTGACTTCTTGGCAGAAAAGTTGGACTCGAGCATGCTGGACTTTTTGGCAGAACCTGGACTCATCTTTGGGATTCTGTTTACTGGGCAGCTGCAACTGGTGGTGGACTCTGCTCCAAGGCTGCACTAGGGTGATGGATCCGGTTATGGTGATGGATCCGGTTGGAGGAGAAGATGCAGGCAGGTGGTGGGCTCTGTTGCTAGGAGCGTACTCAAAAGAGCAAAGCTAAGTGGTGTTCCCCCTGTATTGTAATTTTCCCTTATGTGTGTTTAGTGCAGTGGTGGGATTAGTTTCTGCACCGACCAATTCCCTAGTGAGGGTTTAGGTGCAGGGCGAGTCAGGGTTTGAGGTACGCGTGTGTCGCCCGGTGCGGAACCGGCATAGGGAACGTTAGGAGTGCAGGGACACTGGCTCAGGGGAGTACAGGAGGTCTCCACGTCCCTATTCCCTATTACAGTGCCCACCATTGTTATTGTTACCCAGGTTTCCCCTTTATTATTTAAATTCGCCTTACTGGAGGCAGGGTTTCCATACTACTGTATATATAAAGTGTATTACCTCAATTCGCCAGTTGGAGGCGGTGTATCCCACTGCACGTTTTATTATTTAAATTCGCCCTACTGGAGGCGGTGTATCCAGGGTCACGCGTGTCATGGGTTCGCCTTGCGGTACTCGCTGCGTCCAGACACACGTGACCGAGACAAACCTGGAGAAAAACCTTTTAAAGAAGAAGAGTAAAATAATAAATTTAGAGACGTGTTGTATTGGATTTTCAGGAGAAACTAGAGAAACTCAAGGTGTTTCAGATCATTTCATTGTCACTACATAAATCAGATCTTCTCAAAATTGAAAGTGGACACCAGCGAGGTGGGGATGACCGTTATAGTTGAGGAGGACTTCTGGTTAGGTAGATTAGACAGAAATAATCATATACTGATCCCTCCTGGCATATGTACAGTACCTCTTTCTGATAAGTGCCATCCCTATTTAAGCAATAAAATATACTTCTGTAACTTTTAATTGATATCATATGGTATTCAGAATACAAATGATAAATTGATAAAAATCTATAATTTTTTAATGAATTTCAACTTGTGATTAAGGCCAGACATAAAAATAACGATAAGGCTTCAGAAAAAGAAGTTCTGAGATGGATGAATCTTTAATACATAAACCTGAAAGGTAAACTCAAACCAAACCTACAAATTAATCAGTAATAGAGCAAACTACAGTAAGCCTACAATTCTTTATAGAATTATTTTGTAGAAACCTAGCACAAACATTGACTTATTGCCTTGTACTCAATTCCACTCAAGTTAGTGACCAAGAAAGCTGTGACGCTAAAAGATGCTTTGTATGTCAGGTCTCAAACAGAAAAAGCAGAGGTTCATATTGTAGTAAGCGGTTTTCTTACTAGGGATGCATCTGATTTATGCCCTAGAAAAAGAGGGTAAATTTAATACGTTACTCCTATGACACATAATTATAACAGCGATTACCGGTAGACAACACATTAGGATTATTAAACTCTATTAAGTTTAATCTCTAGTCTTCAGACTTAATAGAAGTTGAGGAGTTGACTATTTAAAGTTTATGATTATCTTTAACCCCTTCTCAACATCCACCGTTTATAAATGACGCATGTCGAATGCGGGTGTACGGAGTGGGCTGTCGTAGCGAGCCTTCCCCAAACCCAGCAGGCGATGGCTATGTATTACAGAAAGGACCTGCTGCTAATAATCGTGGGTGGGAATCTGTGGCAGCGCCAATTGACTTGTGCTGAGGTGTGCATTTGTCAGCTGATGCCCACTATGCTTGTCATTACGGCGCTCTTTTGAAACCCTACCTGTGGCAAAGTTTCAAAGGAGACTGTGATTTATGCTATATGCATATAGCACAAGCGATCGGACGATCACATCATCAAGGCCCATAAGGAGGCTAACAAAAGCAGTAAAAAATTAAGTTTAATAAAATATGAAAAAATAAATATAAAAGTTCAAATCACCCCACTTTCCCCCCATTGAAAGCAAAGATATTAATTAAAAAAAACACATATGTGGTACCACCGCATTGAGAGAAGCCTGATCTTTCAAAATGAAAACCAATAAACCAGATCAGTAAACACCATAAACGGAAAAAATTAAAGAACGCGAAAATTGTTTTTTTTGTCTACACAATTCCACAAAACATGCTGTAACAAGCGATCAAAAAAATCACATCTGTCCCAAAATGGTACTAATAAAAATGTCATCTTGCCAGTCAAAAATAAGCCATCATGCAGCTCCACTGGATGAAAAATAAAAATGTTATGGGTTTCGGAAAATGGCGACAACTCAAAAAAATTTTCTTTTGCAAACTTCAGATTTTTTATCACGACTAAAATAGTAAACAAACTGGACATGTTTGGTATCGACGTAATCGCAATGATGAGGAAAATCATATTGTATGGTAATTTCTGCCTCAAAATGTACAACGTAAAAACAATTCCTAAAAAACAGTGTCAGAATTGTGGGGGTTGTTTCACAATTTCACCAGTATTTTTCCTGTTTTCGAGTACACTATGTGGGAAAATGAATGGAGTCGTTCAAAAGTACAACTCGTCCCACAAAAACACAAGCCCTCATATGTCTATGTGGACAGAAAAATAAAAGAGTTATGGCTCTGGGAAGAAAGCGAGGAAAACAAGGGTTAAACATCGCCTTTGCTGTCAGTGAGACATATCTAACAATTGTGTCAATGCGGGTCCGTAAAACTCTACAAGTTCTTACAGTGAAGAGAAAGGTCTAAAAAGGTGCCAGAGAATTATAGTCATGGTGATATATGTTGAAGTCTCTGAACACATTGATTAGTTGTACACAGATGTATTAAGAGACACGAAGAAGCTGCTCATTGGAAGTTGCTAACTGGCTACTGATTTGTGTTAAGGGGTCTTAAAGGGGTTGTCCCAAACAAGCAAGTTATCATCTATTCTATTCAGACAACCCCTTTATGCTATATATACATCACAGCTGTACTAATACAAGTAATATAAAGCACACAAAGCCTGATGGTGCCTGTATGGCAGTGCAGGGAGGCTCAATAACTCAGTATGTAAGGCTCTGTACACTGCAACACAAGCCTGTTGTGAATTCTCTCTCTGGCTTCCCTCTGGTGATTACTGAAGGTAGTGGAGCTGGTCAGATTGACAGAGGGGTTGCGAGTTCTCTTTCTGGCCTCCCTCTGGTGGTTACTGGAGGTAGTGGAGCTGATCTGATTGACGGAGGCGACAGCTGACTCCCTCTATCCCTGCTGGTGATTTTCTTTCTGTGCCTTCTAGGTCTGATGTCTCCTGCTCTTTCCCTGCATGGTTCAGCTAAGTGGTTCATTTGTTATTCTGTTTGCATTTGATCTGGTTTTGTTTATCTCTGCTTTGTGCGGGTCAGCCAGCTTTGGCTGGGGCTGTGCTGAATCACCGCCCGTATGTTACTGCATGTGCCAGTTTGTTTTGTCCCCTGTTATATTGGTCTCTTTTTGCTTTGCTCTCAGAATATACCAGAGTGCTGATATAGTGGGGGCGAAGTTGTGCAACTTCAGTGTTTTTTGTGCATCAGACGTGTTCGACTTTTTGCAGGGTTTTTTGCGTGATTGCAGACATTGTCTTTCCTTTCCTGTCCTGTCTAGTCAGTGTGGGCTCCATCATTTGCTCAGTCTATTTTTCTGCCTGCGTTTGTGTTTTTCATCTTGTCTCACTGACAATGTATGTTTGGGGGCTATCTATTCCTTTGGGGTCTTCTCCGGGGCAGTTTAGATTTCCCCTTTCTTGCTTTAGGCTTAGTTAGCTCTCCGGCTGTGCCGAGGCGTCTAGGATCATCGTAGGCACGCTCCACGGCTACTGCTAGTTGTGTGGACAGGATCAGGGGTCTGCATCCGCTTAGTTACCAACCTCTTTGGTTTTCTGTGGCTTAGCTTGGCCTGCTATCCTCCTCGGTGCCCATTCATAACACAATCCACATCACAGGGCTCTGTTATTTGTTTTTTTCTTTGCTTTGTCGCTTGTCATTTAAATTATATTTTTCAAAACTGCAATGTTTTCACAGCAATTTTGTTAAAATTGTGGCACAGAAAGTGTTGAAACTGGCATGTGTAAATGCAGAAAAAACATATGACAACCAACCACGTAGTAGAAGTATATTGCTTATAAACTCATCCAGGGCAACTTTTATTTGGCGGGCGCAGGGTAAACATCAAGCCTGATTTTGAATGATTAACAGACAAACACTTCAGCATCCAAAACATTTTTTATTGAAACCACTTTCATAAAGTCATCAAGTTGTGCTTCTGGAAAAAATGAAGAAAATCTCTGATACTTTTTGGATCAAGTACAATTCTTCTTCATAGCTAGCTAGATCTAAGTAGCTTTGCAAGGAAAACATGCTTAGTAAAAGAATGGCACTAAGTAAGCGAAGCATTGGAACAATCTTGTGTGTACTGACCGTGTAAAGCATCAAATAGAGTCTCTAGGCATTTATATTATGGGCACTCTGTGGGCTGCTCCTGGGTCTGGCCCCTCTGTAATTCAGGACATAGAGAGGTACAATATGGGCCCTTAAAGGGAATCTTTCACCCCATTTTTGGCCTATAAGCTGTGGCCACAGCCATCAGGGTTTATGTACAGCATTCTGTAATGCTATAGATAAGCTCCCGATGTAACCAGAAAGATAAGAAAAAAGACTTAGATTATATCCACTGGGGGATCCGGTCCAGTCCGATGGGTGTCACAGTCCGGTTCGGCATCTCCCATCTTCATACGATGATGTCCTCCTCCTTGCTTCTCCCTCGGCTCCTGCGCAGGAGTACTTTTTCTGAAAGTTGAGGGCAGAGTAAATTACTGCACAGCGCAGGCGCGGGATCTCTCTGACCTTTCCCGGTGCCTGTGCACTGCAGTACTTTACTCTGCCCTCAACAGGTCAGATAAAGTATGCCTGCGCAGGAGCTGAGGGAGAAGCAAGGAGGAGGACATCATCGTATGAAGATGATAGGCGCCAAACTGGACCGCGACACCCACCGCCCCCGCCCCCGGTGAGTATAATCTAACGTGTTTTTCTTATCTTTCAGGGTTCATCGGGGGCTTATCTACAGCATTACAGAATGCTGTAGATAAGCACGTGATGGCGGTGGCCGCAGCTTTTAGGGCTAAACTGGGGTGATAGATTCCCTTTAAATTTATAAGATTTATAAATTATTAGATAAGATAAATTGTAATCATGCATGGAGCCCCAGATCAAGGGAGATTATCAGTGGTCTTATAAGTCTTATTATTGCTCCCACAGTAGATTTCATCACACCAAGCGGCTTGCCTATTACAGATTCAGTCTTCCCAGCTCTTTGGTCTTCACCATAGTGGAGTTTGGAGTGTGACTGTTTGAGGTTGTGGACAGGTGTCTTTGATAGTGATAACAAGTTGAAACAGGTGCCATTACTACAGGTAATGAGTGGAGGACAGAGGAGCCTCGTAAAGATGAAGTTGAAGGTCTGTGAGAGACAGAAATCTTGCATATTTTAGGTGACCAAATACTTATTTTCCACCATAATTTTCAAAATAAATCCTGCCAAATCAGACAAGGTGATTTTCTGGATTTGTTTTCTCATTTTGACTCTCATAGTTGTGGTCTACCTATGATGTCACTTACAGGCCTCTCTCATCTTTTTACATGGGAGAACTTGCACAGTTGGTGGCTGACTAAATACTTTTTTCCCCACTGCATAACCTCAACTATAAGTCCAACCATAACACTAACCCTAATGGAAATAAATACTTTTTTTATTTTATTATTTTTATCTAAGGGTGAGATAAGGGGGGTTGATTTGCTAATTTTTTAATTTTGATCACTGTGATAGACCCTATCACAGTGATCAAAATGAACCAATAGAAAATATTTCCTTTTGTTGCCGGTTGCCGGATGGCAGATCTCGGCCGGCACACTGCGCATGCGTCTGCCATTTTCTTCCCGACGGCCAGGCAACATCACCAGGGGATGCAGGCGGGTCCAGGGACACAGGAGGATCCGGGGAACCCCATTTCTCTCTCCTCTGATGTGCTAGATCACATCAGAAGAGAGAGAAATTAAATGGGAAATCTGACTTTTTTGTGGTCACCGTTATTTGGTGAAAAATAGCGATCGTAACACTGGAGACAGTAAATAGCCAACACGAATCATGTTCTCCAGGGGTCTCAGCTACCCCGGTAGCCAAGACCCTGGAGAAATTCTGACACTGGGCGCTATACACTTATTTCTCAGCACCATTAAAAAGCGGTGCTGAGGAATAAGTACCCTTAACTGCCAGCATTAAAAGGTGTATCAGCGGTCGTTAAGGGGTTAAAATTGTGTGTTAAAGCACCACAGAATATGATGGCATTGTATAAACAAAGCATAATAATAATGCATGTTGTGTAGCGTGCGTGTATTAGTATACTCACCTACAACTGCTTTCTCCAGTATCCAGCACTGTTCGACTCAACTTCTCAGTGATGTTACCCCTCGGCAGACTCTCCGGGTCACACTGCGCTCAGTCTGACCTGGAACTCTCTTTTACAATGAAAGCCTATTAAGCATCAAAATGAGACACGGTAATAGTTTTTCATTGTAAAATAGACTTCCGATTCATGTATAGCACATAGAATGAGCCATCTAGTCAGAACTGTGGTGACGTCACAGAGAAGCAGAAAACGATGGACACCGGAGAAAACGGGCAGTTATTGGGCGTGTTTCTTTAATTGAAATGTTGTAAATACATAACTTACATAATAAATTTAACCATTATGAATTGAACTCCTAATTATGAATTGTCTTGGCAAAATACCAACATTTACATTCTGTATGTTTTTTGGTAGTTAATTTGCCAGTTAAATCTGAAAGTCATGAACTCTGGAATAGAACAGTGGGGCTGATTTATTCCTTTGATTGGATATAGAAACAGAGCTACCAAGCAGTTTACCAGTCTGTAAAGGTGAAAGGGGCAACATGTTTCTTCTTGTACTGTAGAAAGGAAATAGATCTGGCACAGCTCTAATGTCAGCATAACTATCACCCCTCTGACACATTATGTAGATTTTAATTGCAGAGAGGAATGAATCTTCTCTTGCCAGTTCCTACATGACATTGAGATAGATGAAGACATTTGTTGGCATTGTTAGAGCCAGCTGTGTGCTTGGCTGCAACTACTGTACATCTCACATCACATGTATAATCTTCTCTTTCAGATGAGATCACAAGTATTTGAGCCATATGGTAAATCATTTTATTATGTCAAAAGCCACTTGAAACAACTTAAATGGAAAAGTCCTTCAGAAGGGTCTTTTAATGTGCTACCATATTTTGAGTATATAAAAGATAGATATTCAGATTGAATATTTCACTCCAGGAGAAAAATGTCACGTAAAACTATATTAATATAATATGGTATCTAGCCAACTGGTGAATTTTATTAGAAATACAGTCAAGAAAAATACAAAATATCCTTACCTGATTAAATTAGATCCATATACAGTCATGGGAAAAAGGAAAGTTCATTAACTTGTAAAATTATAGTTCATTTATTGAGGCATTAACAATAATTGTCTGATCCTCACGATCTTATATATATAGACAAATAACCACTGGTGACAATATAAAACATAATAAACACAACTGTAATATTTCAATATGTACCGTATATACTCTTGTATAAGCCGAGTTTTTCAGCACATTTTTTTGTGCTGAAAACGCCCCCTCGGTTTATACACGAGTCATTGTCCCAGAAAGCTGGTGGGGGAGGGGGAGGCGGAGCAGCGGGTCACAGAGGCAGGTGCCAGCGACTGTGGTTAAAGCCTGTGCCACAGCTGTAATAGCGCACAGTGCCAGCCGCAGCCGCTTGCTTCCAGCACACATACTCACCTTCCTGCGGGCCCTGGGTGCTGGCACTGCACCTCGTTCCGGCCGCTGGCGCCTGCAGCAGCTCTTCCTGCTGAGTGATCATGTGGCCCCGCTCATTAAGGTAATGAATATGCATTGCTCTCCACTGCCATAGGTGTGGAGCGCATATTCAATACCTTAATGAGCGGGGCCACATGAAATGCAGTGCCTACACACAGGGAGTGTAGGTAGGTGAGTAGGATGTTTGTTTTTTCAATAGGAAACATGTGAACAGGAATAGGGAATAAGGAGCCATGCATACAGGGGCTGGACGGGGGAAGTATGCATGCAATGACAGGGATGGGGAGCCATGCATACAATGAGAGGGATGGGGAGCCATGCATACAATGACAGCGATGTGGGAGGCATACATACAGGGACAGGACAGGGGAGGCATGCATACAATGACAGGGACAGGGGAGGCATGCATACCAGGACAGGGAGTCATGCATACAATGACAAGGACGGGAAGGCATGCATACAATGACAGGGACGGGGGAGGCATACATACAATGATAGTGATGGGGGAGCCATGCATACAATTACAGGGACAGGGAGGCATGCATACAATTACAGGGATGGGGGAGCAATGCATACCATGATAGGGATGAGGTGACAATGCATGCCCGGCTTATACTCGAGTCAATAAGCTTACCCAGTTTTTTTGTGGCAAAAGTAGGTGCCTCTGCTTATTCTCGGGTCGACTTATACTCGAGTATATATGGTAATCATATTCTTCATACCCCTTGCTTCCACACACTAAAAAACTGTCTAGAAAAGAAAATAAGTAAATCAGAAATCCCTTACATTCATCTGAACATCTGATTGGGAATATGAAAGTTACATTCCTAAGTCATATTACAAGACTCGTTAAAGGGTTGATTGTGACTTGTAGGATCGCTACTACCAATAGGTGGCGCTGTAGAGTAAAAGTCCTCTTTCTCTCTGAAGAGGCAATTTGCATATAAAAAATAATATAGTTATAGAAATATTTATAGTTAACACAAGATATAGACAGTATGTCACCTATGTTAGGCTCACCTGGTGAATTGGATTCATGAAACAAAAGGCTGGGGTGGACACAAGGTTCCAGAGCATTGACACAGGAAACTTGAGGGTATGTTGAGCAGTAAGGAATTGGACATACCGGAAGCCACAGAAACAGAAAGGCAGATGAACAGAAAAATGTCAAGTCCAAAGCAACTCACAGAGGAAAGCAGGGGAACCACACTAGCTTTGCAAAGATGAATGCACAAAATGAACATAGTCTAATAACAGTTGGTAATATTTTCTGCACCTGATACGTTAACCAGGAGGTGAAAAACAGGATTAATTAGCAGGTCAGAGGGTATGCAGGAATTACAGGAGTTTTGCAAAGATTAGTGCACAATGTCATCAGATGGAGAAATGTGGCAAATTAAAAAAGAATTGTGCTACAATGTGAAGTCACAATCTCTGTCTGAAAGTAGATACGACCACAAGGAATTGCACAGACATTCACAAAGATTAGATTTAGATATATTTACAAATAAACAAAATAGATTTTTACTCTTTTGGACAAAGAGAAGTCTATAAAATGCTCTGCAGCTCTAGAATGAATAAATATTTGTTCCCTGAACACCGAGGAACAGAAGAAAATGTACATAGGCATGGGCAGTTAATCCTTAGTGGAGCATGGAGATAGCCTCAAAGCAAACCCTCCTTCTTCATATAGTGTCTGAAGTTTCCCTGTTTGAACTTACATTCAAAGTGTCAGAGACACCGCACTGCACTTGCTCATAGAGCCAGTGCGCGTGTCCTGAGTACAGAAGCAGTGCTAACAGATACCTGTGGAGCAGGGCAGCAGAGGTGACCATGCGTGCTTCAGGCTAATAGTGTCAGGGTCCAGTCAGCGCTGGAAGGTAAAGAGGCATAGGACCTGCGGACACTGAAACTGAATACTCTGCACGGGACCTATGGTCATGTGACTGCAAGGGGGCGGGGCGTGGCGTCCTGTATTCAGATAGGACAGGGCACCATACAACAACTTAGAGTCAGGCAAAACAGAGGTCACAGCAGTACGGGCAAACGAGGTACAGGAGGGACAAACAGACGGGTAGTCAGACAGAGCCAAAGGTCATACACAAGAGGGCGACGTGGTACCAAGGGGACAAGCAGAGAGAAATCGGGTCACAAGCAGAGAGTCATACACGAGAGGTAGCGCAGTACAAGAGGGTCAGGCAGAACTCGTAACAGGGACAGAACCAGATCACAATCGAACAAGCAAGCAAGATATCAGGCACAAGGCACACGTATACAAGAGGTCACTTAACTCAGCCGAGGGCAGGAGTATAACTGACACCTTACCCAGGTCCAGTGAGCACTAAATAGCCTCCTGCTGCCAGAGAGAGGCAGCACAATTAACCCATAGTCTAACCAGGAAGGGTCAAAGCGAAATCCCATCCTGGATCATGACAAAAGTCCTTTGGCCAGGCTGCAGGATCTTTTGGTTAAAGACAATCTCATCTGAACGAACTCCATGGGTTCCTTTTTTGGCCACTCAGGCAGGAGATTTCAAAGACCCTGAAATGTGGAACATGAGACTCTAGATATTTTTATCTAGTTCATTCTGTAAAATCTAGGTCCACTTGGGTGGCAAGAGATATCAAATCATCAAGGGAGTAAGGCAAGTGTCTACCAAGTTCATTTTTCTTCCAATTGGATAGGTTGGGGTTAAAGGAAGCCAGGAGAGCGTCAATGTTCCTGTAAAACTGAGCGAATAAGGTAAAGAACTGGATAGCATAATGTTCCAAAGTGTTAGCCCCTTGTCTAAGCCACAGTATAAAATCAGTGTATGTGCTGTGGTTAGTCACTCTATAGGAGGCAGACAAGAAGGATTGCAGAGAATGTATCAAAAAAAATTTCTGCTCCCATTATGGTGCAGTCCATGCTATGACATCTCTAGATAACAAATAAAGATGTATGCAACTCTGGACTAGTCAGAAAAGAATTCCTGGGAATAGAATTCAAAGTGTACAGAGCATTGATTCACAATGCCCCAGAAAGCCTATGATATCCATGAAAATATTCAGGAGTAGGCAAATTTGGAGATGTCTCACAAGCTGAATGTTCCAGAAAAATATCAGCCTATTGAAGTGTTGAGGAGTCAGTGGTGAAACTGCAGAAATCTGAGACAATTAATTCATACGAGAAAGATTTTGAAAATCCTGGACAATCCTCTATTGGATCACAGCAAGTTGCAAAACCAATCGACACAAATCATTCGTATCACATGGCAACATTGTTGTAGCCGCCGCATCTTTGGAAACCATGATCTTAATTTTCTATTGGGCTCACCTAGTAAGGTGGATTCATAAAGCTGCAAGTCAACGTGGATACACAAACCCAGGGCATTGATACAGCAGGCTTGAGGGCACATGAAACAATAAGCACACACTGGAAGCCACAGAAGAAGGAGAAAGAAATGGCAAGTGTAGTGTCCCAGTAACTTCTCCTATCTGTTGCAAAATATAGTTGTCGGGTGGTTACCAAACCTATGTCCTGTTATGTGGCTAATTTGATAAATTCTTCTATACTGCAATCTACTGTCCAAAGTGTAAAGGTGCAAGAGTTTTGGTCACATGACACTCAGTCTGGTTTCCTGCGGAAGCCTCTAGAAGCTGCTGAAGGAGGAGTTAGGGAGGATTTCCTGTTCTTCCTGTGAGGAGCGACATGAAGAGATTTCTACTTCCTAGGCTGTTCTGCCTTCAGCCTAGGTCCCACTTCCCTTAATCTTCAATTGGCCAGGAAACTGCCACAACCTACACTCCCTGACAGAAGTTATGTCGCTTACCCATGTTATGTAAATAAAAGCTTATAACCTGACGTTAAATTCATCCATTGGTTGTATAAATCATTCTTTTGAAAGCTGAAACCCTCCAAAATGTGGTTTAGGTTAAGAAAATAAATTTGCATTAATGTAGAAATATTGATCATTTAATGGACACAGAATGGTCAGATTTAGGCAAGACAAAAGTTTTGTCGCCTGGTCATATAATGCACCCAATCCTAGTTTACATCCTCACCTGTGCTCAGTAAATGATCAGTTAATTAGTGGGTATGTATAAAAAGAAACCCAGCACCCCAGACCTTCACTTGAGCTGCAACTTCAGCTCTGACAACATGCCAAAAATACACCCTGCGACCAAAGCCTGGAATATCAAGAGGCTGAAGACCAGATGCACTGTAGAGGTGGCTGGCACATTTAATGTGTCTCAGCATCAAGTTCAAAGAATTAAAAACAGATTCGAAGAGACTGGAGATGTGTTTGACAAGCCCAGGTCCGGAAGACCCCACAAGACAACTGCTCAAGAGGAACGTTTGTTGGTTAGAAAATCCAAAGCAAGCCCCTCTTCCACTGCAGCAGAGCTCCAACAGGCCTGGTCACCTCAAGTCCCTGTGTCAACTAGAACAGTTTGTAGGATTCTGTCTCAAAATGGCCTCCATGGTGTAATCAGTGCCCAGAAGCCAGCACTAAACAAAAGGTAAATAAAAAACCATGTGGCATTTGCAAAGTCCCACAACTTGCTAAACAGATAGATGCTGGAAAAGTGGCAGAAGGTGGATTTCTTTGATGAATCTTCAGTTTCAATTACACCACAGCCCCGCAAATACTGCAGGAGACCTACTGGAGCCTGTATGGATCCAAAATACACCCAGAAAAGAGTTAAATTTGGTGGTGGAAAGATCATGGTCTGGGGTTACATTCAGTATGTGTCATGCCCGTCATGTCTGTTATGCTGCATGACCCCTGGATCAGTGTGCACGTGCACCTCACTGTTATGTCTGTCGGGTCTGTTATGCTGCATGACCCCTGGACTAGTGTGCATGCGTACCTCACCATGGCTGCATGCCTTTGCTGTGCACATGTATGCTTTACCTCATGGCTGCATGCCTGGAGGACCGAATCTAGCAATCCTCTCTATGGTCCTGGAGGACCCGACCATGTGATCCTCTCTATGATCCTGGAGGACTCAACCCGGAAGTCCTCCCCTGGTCCTGACCCATAAGTTCAGGTGCTAATGCCCTATATCAGACTGCCCCTTCCTATGGTTGGGGCCTGAGTATCGTGTTGCTTCCCTGCTAGGCTGTTTGATCCTGCTTGGTCGCTCCCTGTATTCTGTGCCCCTGCACTTTGCCCTATTGTGCTTCTTCGTGTACGCTCTGTGCTTGTACTTCGTCTGGTGTTCTGTGTTTGTCTGTTGTCTTGTACCTTGTCTGGTGTCCTGTATCTTGCCTCGTGTCCTGTATCTTGCCTCGTGTCCTGTGTCTTGCCTTGTGTGCTTTTTCTGTACTCTGTCTTATTGTGCTCCTTTAGCACAACCTCTGCTTTTCTCCTACACTCTGTCCTATCGTGCTCTTTTGCACAAGCCTGTTTCCGTACTGTGCCTTGCGGTCTGTACACGCTTTGGCCATGTACTCTGCTTTAAGCCTTATCTTTGTATTCTGCCTTCCCATGCTCCTTTAGCACAAGCCCTGTCTTGTACTCTGTGCTTTGCCATATACCCGGCTCTGTGCTCTGGCATACGCTCCGCTTTTCCCTTGTACCCAGCTCTGTTCCTCAGCATACATTCCGCTACCTGTCTGTATTTTGCTCTATGTCTCTGACCCGGCTCTGGGCTCTAGCATATGCTCCGCTTCTCTTTCTTGTACCCAGCTCTGTGCTTCAGCCTATGTTCTGCTCCTTGTTCTGTGCTTCACTTTGCCTTGCTTCTCCGCATGCCTTTTGCATGCGCCTGGCCTTGCCTCGTCCGCCTGTTTGTGCCTCAGCTGTGCCCGCCTTAACCGTGCCCGCCTGGTTGTGCCTCAGCCGTGATCGTTGGCCAGTGACTTAGTTGTGTCCACCTGTTGTGCCTCAGCCGTGCTCACCTCAGTCGTGCCCGCCTGTCTGAGCCTCAGACTGACCAGCTAGCCAGTGCATAGGCCCTAGCCTGCTCCTTGGCATACCTCCCCGTGCTTCTCTAATGTACGCGCAGGTCCTGCCATGAATCCTCGTGTGCCTCCTAGCACACACAGGCCCTAGCCTGAACCCTGGCATGCCTCCTAGCATGCACAGACCCTAGCCTCCACCCTGGCGTGCCTCCTAGCATGCACCCTGCCTTGCACCCTGGTGTGTCCCCTAGCACACACCCTGCCTTGCACTCTGCCTTGGACCCTGGTGTGCCCCCTAGCATGTACCCTGCCTTGAACCCTGCCCTGGACCCTGGTGTGTCTCCTAGCATGCATCCTGCCTGGAACCCTGCCTTGGACCTTGGCATGTCTCCTAACACGCACCATGTCTTGAACTTTGGTGTGCTTCCTTGCCTGAACCCTGGCTTGCCTGCCGGATGCCCGGAGCCTGCCGATCACTCCCAGAGGTCCGGAGCCTGATGACTGCGGCCTGATGTCCGGAGCTGATGTCCGCAGCCTGATGTACAGAGCCTGTCGATCGTTGCCAATGTCCAGCGTTCGATGCCATCTAGCCCTTGCCGGAACCCTGGAGTGTCACCTAGCACATATCACCTTGCTCTGTATCACTTTGTCCTTGTAATTATGTCTTGCACCTGATGTTACCCTGAGACCACACTTTCTTGAAGAAACCCTGTGACCATGCTTTGTCTTGTCATCTATCCTGCGTGTTCCCTGTTGCCAGACACTCACACTTGTGTCTTCCTTGAGCCGGCCGTTTGGTTCCAGCAGTCGTGGTGGCTCACCCCCTTGGTCTTGCCCCTGACACTCCCTGTATAGGGGGAGGTTCCTCACAATGTCAGCTCGCCGTAGGTGGGTTGGTGCCATGACCCAGAGGGTCCACTCTAGAAATCGACTCAGCAGAAGCTGAAGTATGAGGGTGTGCGAAACATTTGCAAGGTGGAAGGCAGTATCAATAGCCTAAAATAACAGGAAGTATTCGCTACCTCTTATATTCCAAATCATGAAAGGGTTCAAATTCTGCAGCAGGATGATGCTCCATCTCATACATTCATCTCTACAACAAAGTTCCTCCAGGCAAACAAGATCAAGGTGCTCAAGGACTGGCCAGCCCAGTCACCAGACATGAACATCATTGAGCATGTTTGGGGTAAGATGTAAGAGGAAGCTTGGAAGGCAAAACCAAAGAATCTAGATGAACTCTGGGAGGCATGTAAAACTCCATTCTTTGCTATTCCTGATGACTTCATAAATAAATTGTATGAATCATTGTTGAACTGCATGGATGCAGTCTTTCAAGCTCATGGAAGTCACACAAAATATTAAATATGACTCTAATAGCACTACAACTTCATTCACCAATGTTATGCAACATATATTTGTATTTTAAGTTAATTATTTGTTCGAATATCAGATTACTTTCTTTGGCCGACAAAACTTTTTTCTTGCCAAAATCTGACCATTCTGTGTCCATTAAATGATCAATATTTCTGCATTGATGCCAATTTATTTTCTTAACCTAAACCACATTTCGGAGGGTTTCAGCTTTCAAAAGAATAATTTATACAACCAATGGATGAATTTAATGTCAGGTTATAAGCTTTTATTTACATAACATGGATAAGCGACATAACTTCTGTCAGGGAGTGTACACAGGAGGGCGTCTTAAATTTCAATCTTCATAGAGACAGAAGAGATAGAGCTGTACAAGGGCTCTTCTGCTGCACTCCACGCTAGAGATGAGTGACTTTGCCTTTTTAGGGTCGAGTTGGGTTTCATGAAACTCGACTTTCGCAAAAGTCAGATCAAACGAAATTGGCCAACTATAGGGAAAAGTCTGGGTCCGACTAAAACCCGAAAACCAATGCAAGTCAATGGGGAAGCAAAGGCGGCAGGGAGTGGACAGTAAACACACCTACAGTGCCCATTTCAATGCCAAATACATCAATTCTTATTACTGAAGCTGGTCAACCTTAATTTACTTCATAATAATAGTTACGCATTGAAAACTGGGGGTTATTTGGCTAAAGTTGTGGGGGGTAGGGCTGGCTCCAGGTTTTCATGTGCCCTGGGCCAAAGAGTGTCAGTGCACCCCTTTAACACATACCACAACTCATGATGCTCCGATACTACACAGAAATATAGGTATAGTACAATGACAAATACTTCACTGCTTACATGACATGACTGATCTATTTTAAGTTGCACAATAGCTCAAAAACAGGACAGTATATTACTCCATACAGTATTATGGCCACCACATTGTGCGCCATACAGAATAATGAGCCCCATATATTTCTCCATACAGAATAATTGGTCACATATAATGTTCCATACAGTACAGTACATACAGTATGATGAGCTCCACATAATGCTACAGTATATCATGGTCCCCATGGACGATGCTCCAGTGTGTTATGGGCCCAAATAATGCTCCATATATAATGGCCCCATTTCTAATTCTCCAGTGTATAATGATCCCCGTAAATGCTGCTCCAGTGTCTGATGTCCCCCATTTGGAATGCTCCAGTATATGATGGGCCTCATGGATGATGCTCCAGTGTATGATGGGCCCAAATAATGCTCCATATATAACGGGCCCCATTTCTAATGCTCCAGTGTATAATGGACCCCATAGATGCTGCTCCAGTGTCTGATCTGCCCCATTTATAATGCTCCAGTATATGATGGGCCTCATGGATGATGCTCCAGTGTATGATGGGCCCTAATAATGCTCCACATATAATGGGCCCCATTTCTAATGCTCCAGTGTATAAAGGGCCCTGTAAATGCTGCTCCAGTGGCTGATGTCCCCCATTTGGAATGCCCCAGTATATGATGGGCCTCATGGATGATGCTCCAGTGTATTATGGGACCAAATAATGCTCCATACATAATGGGCCCCATTTCTAATGCTCCAGTGCATAATGGGCCCCATAAATGCTGCTCCAGTGTCTGATGTCCCCCATTTGGAATGCTCCAGTATATGATGGGCCTCATGGATGATGCTCCAGTGTATGATGGGCCCAAATAATGCTCCATATATAATGGGCCCATCAATGCGGGGGTCCCTTTTTAGGATCTGCAAGGCATAATCGCACATGTGGGCCAATGTTCCTGGTGTCAATAATGCACTCCCACTGCTGGGTGGAGGAGCACTTTCTGGCAAATCCACATCCCTACAGTCACTCACAAACACTGTACCTGACCTTGGAATGCCAACATTTTCTCTTGCCCCCTGAGAAGCATCCTCCTGCCCAAAATAATCACCCCCCTCATCCTCCTAATCCTCCTCTTCCTCCACCTTGTCCAGGACAGTTCCCTGACCAGACAATGGCTGACTGTCAGCAAGGCTTCCCTCCTCCTCCTCCTGTTCCTCCTCCGCTGCAGATGCCAGATCCTTAATGTGCGTCAAACTTTGCATGAGCAGACGCATAAGTGGAATGCTCATGCTTATGATGGCGTCGTCTGCACTTACCAGCCGTGTGCATTCCTCAAAACACTGAAGGACTTTACAGAGGTCTTTCAGCTTTGACCACTGCACACCCGACAATTCCATGTCTTCCCTCAAACTGCCTGCCCATGTATCCTCCCACAAATATATTACAGCCTGCCTCTGTTCGCACAGCCTCTCAACCATGTGCAGGGTGGAGTTCCACCTTGTTGCAACGTCTATGATTAGGCGGTGCTTGGGGAGATGGAGCAATCGCTGCAGCTTCTGCATACGAGTGGAGTGGACGTTTGAGCGATGGATGTGCAAGCACAGTGGAGCAGGGATGTTAACTCTGGATAATTATTAAGGAAGCACTGCACCACCAGGTTCAAAGTGTGAGCCAGGCAAGGTATGTGTGTGTTTTGCATGGGCTATGGCTGCCACAAAATTACGGCCGTTATCACTGACTACACCTTGCCTGGCTCAAGATGTAGAGTGCCCAGCCATGACTTACTTTGTCGCTGCAAGTAGTCGGCCTGTACCTCCGCGGTGTGTCTGTTGTCGCCCAAAGACATCATCTTTAACACAGCCTGCTGACGCTTACCACTAGCTGTTCGATAGTGGGACACCTCGTGTGCAACACTGCCAGCTGCGGATGGAGTGCTCGTGCGACTGCGCTCTGTGGACGAGCTTTCGCTTATGGAGGAGGAGGGTCGAATGCCTACAGCCAACTGTTTCCTATACCGTGGGCTAGGCAGCACTGTCCCACCGCCGCTGTCCCCTGTGGACCCTGCATCCACCACATTAACCCAGTGCACAGTGATGGACACGTAACGGCCCTGGCCATGCCTACTGGACCATGCATCTATTGTGAGGTGCACCTTAACACTCACTGATTGCTTGAGTGCATGGACAATGCGGTCTTTCACATGCAGGTGGAGGGCTGGGATGGCTTCTCGAGAAAAGAAGTGCTTACTGGGTAGGTCATAGTGTGGGACTGCGTAGGCCATGAGCTCGAGGAAAGCTTTGCTTTCAACCAAACAGTAGGGCATCATCTCTAATGAGATTAGTTTGGCAATGTAGGCATTCAAACACAGTGTACACGGATGAGAGGATGAGTACTTTCTTGTCCTACTCAGAGTGTCTGGTAGGGTGAGCTGGACTGGAGAGCTGCATATGGGGGAAGTAGCGGTGGACCGGACGGAGTGAGAGGGGGTTGGTGATGGTATTGGTGGTGATGGCCTAGATTCAGTGTTGTGTTGCAAAACCATTGTGATTCCCTGAGTGCTTTGGCCTTGCAACGACACCTCAATATTTAGTGTTGGTGGTGTGCTTAACGGTGGCGGTGGTCTTACAGTGGGGGAAGTGATGGAGCGTTGCTGGCTACCTTCAATCGGAGCAGGTGCACATGTGCTACCTGAGGTTTTGTAGTCCGTCCATGCTTGCAAGTGCATGTTGATTAAATGTCTAAGCATTCAACTGGTATTCAAATTTCTGAGTTGTTTACCTCGGCTACAGGTCCTTCCGCACTTCTTACAGGAAACCTTTGCCTCATCAGTAGGATTTTGGACAAAGAAGTGCCACACTGCACTCTTCCTACTATGGTATACATTTTCTGGCCTTGCACGCTATGCTAAGTTGACCGTCTGGCCCAGCTGTCCTGCAACTCTTTTAGTTTCTGGTCCACGTTTTTGGACAGCTATGGGCCTGCCAGATAACTGCTGCTGCGATGTCAATGCCTGCTGTGGATCCTTCTCCTTATCTGAACTATTGCCAGCGCCACCCTCCTCCCCCAATGGATGCTAATCCGGGTCAAGAACTGGGTCATCCATCACCTCCTCTTCAAAGTCATCTGCAACTTTCTCTTTACCTTCCTCTGTGTCACCGTGTAATGTGGTATAGTATGCGGGAAAGGGCACCTGTGTTTCATCAGGGTCAGATTCTGGCTCAGTAGACTGCGAGGGCAATGTAGTGCTCTGGGTCAATGCACCAGCAAAATCATCTAGCAGTGGTTGTGCATCAGTGCACTCCATGTCAGATTCATCTTGGACTGGGGAATTCAGGATTTGACAGGATAACCCAGGCATGGTATGTGAAAAGAGCTCCATAGAGTAATCTGAAGTGTGGGCTGCCACATCCTTAACTTTTGGTGGGGGTGAAGGACACAAGGAAAGGTGTTTTTCCTGACCAGAACCCTGCACTGATGACTCCGTGCTTGCAGGTTTTGAACATTCAGAAGAGGAGGCAATAGAGCTGGTCGCTGTGTCGGCAATGTACTCCAAAACCTGTTCCTGATGCTCCGACTTTAAAAGAAGTTTTCGTACTCCAAGAAAAGGGAACCTTTCAGGTCTGCTTGGGCCAGATGATGACGCAGGCTCATCACCTCCTGCCTTAGCTGCTATTGTGCTTTTGCCAGAACCAGCCGATGCACCACCACCATCATTACCAGCTGCGCCCCCCTGCCCACGTCCGCGGCCAATTCCACCATACTTCCTCATGTTTGGTAAAATGTACCAAAAATACCAGCAGGGAGATGGTACTGTATGAGGAGCATCCAGCTGTGTAAGGTGTATTAAAAAAATTAAATCTACGTATATATTTTAGTCACAGACACTGTATTTGACCGTAATCCAACAAGCAGATATACAGAACTGTATCAGAAGTGTACAGCTGTATAAGTTTTTTGGGTAACTAACAATCTCCGTATATGTATTTACAGAGTGTCACACACATGCTGACTCTGTATAGATGTGACTGTAATGCGAACGGCAGATATACAATACTGTTTGAGAATTGGACAGCTCTATACGGTGTCTGTATGGAAAATTGTCAGTCTCCGTCTATTTTTATACGGAGTGACACACGCTGTCTCTGTATAGTTTTGACCCTAATCAAACAGCAGATATACAAAACTGTCTGAAAAGCGGACAGTTCTATAAGGTGTAGGTCTGGAAAAATGGAAAATCTCCTCGGCTTGTTTTTCCAGAGTCACACACAGATAGCTTGTATTTGTCCGTGATACCAGCCAGTACACGGTAGTGTGTGAGGAGCGTACACCGCTATACGGTGTCTGTATGGAAAATTGTCAATCTCTGTCTATTTTTATACGGAGTGACACACGCTGTCTCTGTATAGTTTTGACCGTCATTAAACAGCAGATATACGAAACTGTTTGAAAAGCGGACAGCTCTATAAGGTGAAAAGCGGACAGCTCTATAAGGTGTAGGTCTGGAAAAAAGGAAAATCTCCTCGGCTTGTTTTTCCAGATAGCTTGTATTTGTCCGTGATACCAGCCAGTACACGGTAGTGTGTGAGGAGCGTACACCGCTATATGGTGTGTGAAAAAATGAACGCTTGGTAACTCATCAGAGCAAAATAATAAAAGTTGGAGTGCTTTGAAAAAAGCAGTTTGAACAGCAGTGTGCACACAGCAATTCAGCTATCAGGTAGCCTTAAAAGGCAGCCTAATCATCACCAGCGCTGCTGCACACAACAAAAATCCTCCCCTTTCACTGCACACTAACTGTACAGTGAAAAGCGCTATCAGCAGAAGCATTTTTTTGTTCTTCTTCCCTGCCTAACGCTCTCCCTTATTCAGAATCAGCAGCAGCACCTCTCCCTATTCTAAGATCGGCAGAAGTAAGATGGCGGTCGGCGGTCACGGCATTTTATACCCACTGTGATGTCACATAAAACCAGCCAATCACTTCAATGCCCTTCTCTAAGATTGTGGTGGCCGCTGCCCATGTCATCGCATTGCCCACAGTGTGTGTCCTCCATCATTGGCTGAGGAAAGGCACTGGAAGCATTATTTGAAACGCGCCTTTGGCGCTCTGCTCGACGACCTCATGGCCGACCTCACGCTATGGTCAGGTTTCAATCGTCGAAACCCGACTTTAGCTAAAGTCGGCGATTTTTTAGTTTGACCGACCCGTTTTGCTCAACTCTACTCCACGCCTTTAATGGCTCCGTCAGTGTGAGTGCCTCATGTTCTGCTGCATCTTCTAATGTGTGCCCTGCGACAGGCAACCGTATCAGGACTCAATTGTGAGTAAGCAGTGAACACTATTTCCACAGTGAACCAGACTATATAGGCCCATCCTTGGTAGTAATATAGCTGAAGGACTGTATGAACTAAGATAGTAACCCCATATATAACTAGCAGTCAACCGATAACTGTATTTAAGCCATTAACTGAGAATATTCGATCTTAAACGTCACGGGGACCATCTGTCTTGTATGAAAGACTGTGATACCTTCGCTATAGTCTATGTGTTGTGAAGTGAATACAGTAAAGACTCCCTTTTGATTATGTTAATACCCTTGTCAGCATTCATCCTTGAAACTGCACACACACTAAAGGGGGTTTTACACATAGCGATATCGCTAGCGATATCGCTATAACGTCACCGATTTTGTGACGTTATAGCGATATCGCTAGCGATATCGCTATGTGTGATACTTACCTCTGACCGGCTCCCTCGCTGTCCATCGCTGATCGCGCGAGAATGTCCGGCTCCATTTCTCATCGTCAGCTTCCTGTTGGGCTTCCTGCTGTGACGACGAGCGACGCGTGAAGGCGGGCGAGAGGACGTCAGGATCGCTGTGTGTGAAAGGTGAGTATCGTGCGCTGCGTCGCTGCTGCATCGCTGTGAGGTCTGCCTGTGTGACAGCTCACTAGCGATCATTTAGCGATGCACCAGCGATCCTGACCGAGTCGGATCGCTGGTCGGATCGCTGGTGCATCGCAAAATGTAAAAGGGCCTTAAGAGGCTGTAAGGGCTCAGTGTGAAGGACACAGGGTTAGCAGGCCACAATGCTTCCTGTGACATTCCTTATTTCTTTATTATTGACCAGCCCTGGCACCTATAACATCTAGTTCCCCAATGGGCACTGCACAAGTTCAAAGCAACACATAGCACAGGAATTTTTCAGAGATGAATGAACAATATGAACAGAATTTGTATGAGGGTATGAAGGCTAGTTCATGCCTCACACTCCTTGAGTGAAACATATAGGGAAAGTGTAGAAATTAGATTTAGCCCACTAGGTGGGCGCAATAGAGTAAGATATGAGTAGGTTAGACCAATAGGATTTAGTGAGTTAGGAGGGGCCAACTGGAAGTAGTTGAGGAGCTTCCTGGGGTTAGTCAGTAGGGGCTGGGAGTCAGGACAGGACAGTTGTGTCCCGTAACATTTTAGCTGAGGAGCCCAGCCATTCAGGGCCTGGGGCTAACAGTCACATGGTGGTGGAGGAATACAGGGCAGCATCAAGATGATAGCACCTAACTTCGTAGGAACAACCCTAAACGTCCGGAATCTACAACCTAGCAAGGAATGTGCAACGCTTGCGCCCTGACTGGTTGGCGCAAGCGTGGGGGGATGTGGCCCCACTGGACCACAAACCAGACTACCCTGGAAGGGGCGTAACTAAGCAGCTACCTTGGTGTTCACTGGAGCCTCTGATGTGAGGTCAGGTTTGTGCGGCAGGTAGCTGCCAGGTGCCACACCAGGTTGGTGTCTGGCCGTGGCTGCTGATCCCACTGAAGGACTGGATACAGTGAGCAGGTGTGGGCTAGTACAAACTGACATGACAAATACTCTAGAGGGCACGGCTTGAGACAATGACAGGAAGGTGGGCACAGCTGAGATATTGGCAGGCAGGTGGGCACGGATGAGACAGTGGTAGGTAGGCACAGCTGAGACACTGGCAGGCAGGTGGGCACGGCTGAGACATTGGCAGACAGGCGGGCACAGCTGAGGCACTGGCAGGCAGGCAGGACAGGAACTGACTAGTGTCATGATCTCAGTGCGGGTTTGACTCACACACGTGGGGTTAATGTTTGGAACCAGTGCTGATGACTGGCATTTCTGGGGTTAAAGGTTGTGATCCCGATGCAGGCTTACCTGCACACCTGGGGCTATGATTGTGGCCTCTCCCTGGTTCTGGGGGAGGCTTCTTATAGCCTCAGGACGCTCCCATCCCTGTCAGTTATACTCTTGCCCTTGGCATTGTGTGGTGACCCCTGAGTGTGTTAGTGCTGTGTTCTGGTTGCTTGATTCTCTGTGTATGACTCGGTCTGTTCCCTGGATATCGCTTTGGATTCTGCCTGGTACCTCCTATGTCTGTTTGGTTTTGATCTCTGCTTGGCCCTGATTATCCGCTCTGTCTCCTCCCTGGTACTGTACTGATATCTTGTGTATGACCTTTTGCTTTGTCTGACCTCCCATCTGTTTATCCCTCCTGTACCTCGCTGGTCTGTACCGTGCATGACTTCTGCTTTGCCATAATCTGAGTTCTCTGGCTTCTCTGACACTATTAGTTGAAGCACGCTTTGTCACCTCTGCTGCCCTGCTCCCCAGGTAACTCTTAGCACTGCTTCTGTGCTCAGGACACGTGCACTGGCTCTATGAGCAAGTGTAGTGCGGTGTCTCTGACAACTAGGAACCAATACTGATGGGTAGAACAAGGATCCGCAAGATACGGAACGGAAGTAAAGCAGAACCGCAGGGTTGCGGAGCAGAGAAGAACCACAAAGAGTGGAGCAAGGTAGAACTGCAAGGCTGCAGAGAGGCGCTGCAGTTTGCAGCAAGAGGTTCTGCTGCAGCAGGAGCTACAAAAGGGAAATAGCGCGGTACCGCAAGGTATGCGGAGAGGAGCTGCAGCAAGAAGTTCTGTAACAACCAAAGCGGAGTACAGGCAGAATAGCAAGTGTGTGGAGCACAGGCAGAACCACAAGTGTGAGGAGCACAGGAAGAGCCACAAGAGTGCTGAGCACAGGCAAGCTGCAAGAGTGCAGAGCACAGGCAGACAGAGAGGAGACAAGGTTAGACACGGCAGGGAAAGGAGCCACAGACAAGGAGGCCAACAGACAGAGGTTAGAACAGAGTTCAGACTAGACAACGTATAGGGCAAGGCACAGAGACAGGGATAAGACGGACACAGTATAGGACAGAGTTCAGAGTATAAACCTACCTCAAAAAAAGAATAATCTGGGGTTCAAGGGTCAAAAAGTATACCAGAAAGCACAAAAAGAAACCCCCTAAAAATAACTTTTAATTCACTGATTAAAAAGACACACAGATGTGAAATCACTAGATACCATGGGGTCAGGAATCAAAAGAACAACACAGTTACAAAATCCGTATTGAGATTATAGATATATATATATATGTATCAGAAGGGCAGAAAGGCTATCATACCCTAATACAGCCCTTCCTGACTCCTTCTTGCCTCTGCATCATTATATATATATATATATATATATTTTTTTTTTTTTTATTATTATTATAATTTTTTATATTCAATATTTTTTATTTTTTATTTTGTATTTGTCATATAATCTTTCTATCTATATATTAATTTTCTATATATATTATTTTTCATTTTTTACCTATTTTTCTTTTTTATTCTTTTTTCTTTTTTTCTTTTTTCCAATTGTCATTTTCATTTTTTATTTTTATATTTATTTTTATATTTTTACATTTTCATTTTTTATTTTTATTTTTTATTAATTCATTTATTATCTCTTCCATGTTTTTTGACCCTAGTCTTGGTGGTATTTTTAGGTTAACTCCCAGGGGTGGAGGAGATCCTGATGCACGAGGACTGTAGTGTGCTATCAGGGCAGGAAGAGAAGAAGGGGGATTCTCAGGGTGAGGAATAGGAGAACAGAGAAAATGATGATAAGGTTGTAGATTCCACTTGGTGTCAACCCAGAGCCATGCAGCTGAGTAGCTCAGCAAAGGAGGTGGAGGAAGACGAGGAGGTTGCATTGCGGCTTCCCGCATAGACACGGAGTAGAGCAAACACGACAAGCACAGCCCCAACTCTGGCTGTGGCCAGCAGCAGTCACAGGTCTGCAGGGGCATCAAAGGTTGCCTAGCCTGGTCTTTTATTGAGACTGCAAAGGATGATCCAACTCACGTTATCTGCCAACTTGGTTGAAAACAACTCAGTAGAGGGAAAGGAAAATATTCCAATAATTTGACTACTGCATGCAGGAACTGGCACATGCTCGATCAACAACCATTAGCCTGGGAATCTCACTGTCCTAAAATGCGGCCTAGCGGGCATCGCCAACCACCAGCCGCTGAATCAATCGCATCTGCTGCTTCTTCTCCCTCTGTCACTGTGGTAAGTGTTCTCACACTAGTCTCCAGCCACAGAACCTCCACTTGTTTACCCACTACAGATGGGGTGAGTGAGAGCCCATCAGCTGTTACAGAAGTGGACATGCCACCTGTTTTTGAATGATCTCAGACACCGAGCACACCACATCTTTCTCAATCCACCATGGCATCTCTACCTGCACATCACTCACAGTCCAGCAGTTTGTCGTGTATACCCTACACCATGCTCTCTCAGCACAGCAGCCAGCCATCGGTCCCGCAGTTGTGGTAGGGTAAAAGATTTTTTCCTCCTACACATGCCAAAACCAAAGAGCTTGAGCTTCAAAATCTCCAATCTGTTGGCCACAGAAATGCTGCTTTTCTGCTTGGTGCATAGATATGGTTTCCAAAAGCTGATGGCTGTTGCAATCCCCCAGGATCAATATGTAAGCTAGAAATGGCGTGCCAGGCCCTGTACCATCCATCCATGCTGCACCATTATAAACTTTCTACTGTGGGTCAATTGATGCCACTTTTCCTGGTATCTGACCCAAAGTTTTGGAAATTTTTGGACACCAAGTTGGGTCTCCTTCATGTGTGTTGCCTGCAGCAGTAGGGCTCCAGACTGGCAGGCCTGCACTTACTTTCAGTCAACTACCTATGTTACTATTATTTAGGCTGTGTGCACACGTAGCGTTTTTTTGCGTTTTCGCTGCGATTTTCCGCTGCGGAATCGCCACGAAAACGCCAAAAAACGCATCCCATGCAATCCTATGGGATTCCGCAATGCTGTGCTAATGCTGTGGATTTTACCGCTGCTGAATCGCATCGCAGTAAAAATCCACAGCATGCTCATTTTTTGTGCGGAATCGCGGTGATTCCGCACCCATAGGATTGCATTGAAATGCTCATTTTATGCATGTGGCTATGCTGGGAGCGCCATGGAGGAGATCAGGCTGTGGAAAGGTGAGAATAATCTTTTTTTAACTTTTTTTATTATTTTTTACATTCTATCTTTTACTATTGATGCTGCATAGGCAGCATCAATAATAAAAAGTTGTTCACACTTGTCAAACACTATATTTGATGAGTGTGACCAACCTGTCAATCACATCCCAAGCGATGCTTCAAATTGCTTGGAATGCGCTTGAATTCCGCATGTGAAAATCGCATGAAAAACGCTTGTTTTCAGCGGGAAAACGCATGCGAATTTGCATGCGTTTTTCCTGCGGCGGGAGTTGCAGAAATGCTGCCGATATTTCCGCAACATTTCTGCAACGTGGGCACATAGCCTCAATGTTTCTATCAATAGTATTCTACAAAGCTGACATTTGTGCCACCTGAGTGTGGCTGGGCAGAAAAACAGTTTGAGCTGTGGCATGAAGTATCAGGGCTCTCAGCACAGCAGGCATACACTGGACCCTCACCCACCTCTTAATTTTAATTTAAATTCAAAGCTGTAAATGCTGGCCCAGACCCTGTTTCATGCATGGCCAATGCCTGACTGCAGAGCCATGATACAATTTTTACTGTAGGTCAATTGATGCCACATTTCCTGTTTCTGACCCTAATTTTTGGAACTGTTTAGACTCCAAGTTGGGTCTCCTTTATGTGTGTTGCCTACTAACATTAGTAGTGTACAAAGCTTATATTTGTGCCAGCTAAGTGTGGCTGAGCAGAAAAGCAGTTTGAGCTGTTACATAAGGTATCAGGGCTCTTATAGCACCATGCCAACACCTGTCACTCATCCACCTGTTTCTGATCAATATTTAATCTAGAAATGCTGGTCCAAGCCCAGTACCTGGCCCTGTCCTATGCATCCATGCTGCACAATTATACTATTTGTACTCTGGGTCAATTGATGCCACTTTTCCTCATGTCTGCCCCTAATTTTATCTATGTTGAAGCTTTTGGGTCCCATTAAAAGTCTTGCCTATGCGTTAAGCTTTGCTTCATTTTTAATTCAATGGGGTTCAGATAAGTTTGACGAACTGTTTGGCAAACATCGCGGTGTTCGCTGATCCTAACTGAACTGATCCTTAAAAGGTTAACCCCTTTAAACCCAAGAGTGGTTTGCACGTTAATGGATGGACCAATTTTTACAATTCTGACCACTATCTCTTTATGAGGTGATAATGCTTCAACAGATCTTGGCGATTCTGAGATAATTTTTTGTAACATATTGTACTTCATGTTAGTGGTAAAATTTACTCCATATTACTTCCATTTATTTGTGAAAAAAATGGAAATATGGCGAAAATTTAGAACATTTTGCAATTTTCAAACTTTGAATTTTTGAATATGCACACGTCTCCACTCCCATAGGCATGGAGCGCATATTAATTACTTTAATGAGCAGTACCATGTGACCGCTGAACACAGGAAGAAGCTGCCTCGCCGTGACAATGGAGACAAGACAGCTGGGAAGTGCCGAGAGGAGGGGGTGAGTATGATGGGGAGGACAGGGGGAGCCGAGCCACGTCTATACAGGGGAGGACGGAGGGAGGACAGGGACCATGCTGAGCCATGTAACAAGGAGGAGGACAGGGAGGATGCTGAGCCATGTGACAAGTGGGAGGACGGGGTGGACAGGGAGGATGCTGAACCATGTAACAAGGGGGAGGATGCTGAGCAATATAACAAGGGGTAGGACAGGGAGGATGCTGAGCCATGTAACAAGGGGGAGGACAGGGAGGATGCTGAGCCATGTAACAAGGGGGAACACAGGGAGGATGCTGAGCCAATTAACAAGGGGGAGGACAGGGAGGGCGCTGAGCCATGTAACAAAGGGGAGGACAGGGAGGATGCTGAGCCATGTAACAAGGGGAGGACAAGGAGGATGCTGAGCCATGTAACAAGGGGGAGGATGCTGAGCCATATAACAAGGGGGAGGACAGGGAGGACGCTGAGCCATGTAACAAGGGGGAGGACGCTGAGCCATGTAACAAGGGGGAGGACAGGGAGGACACTGAGCCATTTAACAAGGGGGAGGACAGGGGAGCCATGCATACAACAGGGGGAGCCACACATAACAGGACAGGGATGAGGGGACAATGCATATTTGGCTTATGCTCAAATCAATAAGCTTACCCAGTTTTCCGTGGCAAAATTAGGTGCCTTGACTTATACTCGGGTCGGCTTATACTCAAGTATATACGGATTTTGAATGGGGGTGATTTAAACTTTTATATTTTTTCATTTTTTAAAACTTGTTTTTAACTTTTTACTAGCTTCAATATTCTCCATGGAAGACTAGAAGCTGCAATCTTCCGAACACTTGTGCTACACACAGCAAGACTTTAACCCTGCTCTGTGTAGCAGATATGCTCATCTGCTATGAGCGCCCGCCACTGGGCGGCACTTATAGCTATCTGGAAATGACAACTACTGAAGTCTCCTGCAGACCCCGGGTTGTTATGCCAACCCATCGTTGACCCACGGTCATGTGACACAGGCACATATGGGCGGGGTTTGTTATGCGCTTCCTGCGCGATAATGTTAAATGCTGTGGTCAGAGATTGACAGCAGCATTCAACATGCTAACAGACGTGGTTGGATCGCAATTCCACCTGCGCCTGTGAGGGGTACATGTCAGCTGATGAAATCAGCTGACATGTGCTGCAAAAGTTGCAGGCTCATTGCCAGAGCCCGCAGCAAACATGGGGAGTCAACCTTAGACATACCTATACTCTAATGTCATAAAGGGGTTAAAGGTTTAAAATGTTTTGAAAAAATTCTTGATATTATATTTTTTGCAGGACAAAAATCTGGCATTTCAATAGTGGTGTGTAGACTTCTTATAGCCATTGTCAGCATTTTCTTAATTTTTACTTATTGTTTTAATTAGGCTCTGGGCTCTAGAGAAACTCTGTACCATAATAAGTGATATTACAGTTGCAAATAATAAGTTCTCTGAAAATCAAATTTCCCAGGAAAATCTTACAAGAACAGTCACTTTTAAATTTTGCCTGATCTGCTAAAGTCTACTCAGCACAAATTCAACACATTCAAAATTGTGCTGAAGCAAAGTAGATGTGGGAATGTTATTTATTAACTATTTTGTGTGACATACAAGTGCATCTCACAAAATTAGATTATCAAAAAGTTAATTTTTTTCAGTTCTTCAGTACAAAAAGTGAAACTCATATTCTATACAGTCATTACAAACAGAGTGATCTATTTCAGGTGTTTATTTCTGTTAATGCTGATGATTATGGCTTACAGCCAATGAAAGCCTAAAAGTCATTATATCAGTAAATTAGAATGCTTTACAACACCAGGTTGAAAAAATTATTTTAAAAGCCGAAATGTTGGCCTACTGAAATGTATACTGCTCAAAAAATAAAGGGAACACATCCTAGAACATTGTGTTGGTTAAGTGTTCCCTTTATTTTTTTGAGCAGTATATATTCAGTAATTGCACTCAGTACTTGGTTGGGGTTACTTTGGCATCAGTTACTGCTTCAATGCGGCGTGGCATGGAGGCGATCAGCCTTTAGCACTGCTGAGGTGTTATGGAAGCCCAGGTTGCTTTGATAGCAGCCTTCAGCTCATCTGCATTGTTGGGTCTGGTGTCTCTCATCTACCTCTTTACAATACCCTATAGATTCTCTATGGGGTTAAGGTCAGGTGAGTTTGCTGGCCAATCACACACGATGATACTGTTCTTTTAAACAAAGTATTGGTACTTTTGGCAGTGTGAACAGGTGCCAAGTCCTGATAGAGAATGAAATTTCCAACTCCAAAAAGCTTGTTGGCAGAGGGAAGCATGAAGTACTCTAAAATTTCCTGGTAGATGATCAGGTTGACTTTGGTCTTTATAAAACACAGTGGACCTACAGTTGTGGCCAAAAGTATTGACACCCCTGCAATTCTGTCAGATAATACTCAATTTCTTCCTGAAAATGATTGCAAACACAAATTCTTTGGTATTATTATCTTCATTTAATTTGTCTTAAATGAAAAAACACAAAAAGAATAGTCCTAAAGCCAAATTGGATATAATTCCACACCAAACATAAAATAGAGGGTGGACAAAAGTATTAGCACTGTTCGAAAAATCCTGTGATGCTTCTCTAATTTGTGTAATTAACAGCACCTGTAACTTACCTGTGGCACCTAACAGGTGTTGGCAATAACTAAATCACACTTGCAGCCAGTTGACATGGATTAAAGTTGACTCAACCTCTGTCCTGTGTCCTTGTGTGTACCACATTGAGCATGGAGAAAAGAAAGAAGACCAAAGAACTGTCTGAGGACTTGAGAAACCAAATTGTGAGGAAGCATGAGCAATCTCAAGGCTACAAGTCCATCTCCAAAGACCAGAATGTTCCTGTGTCTACCGTGCGCAGTGTCATCAAGAAGTTTAAAGCCCATGGCACTGTGGCTAACCTCCCTAGATGTGGATGGAAAAGAAAAATTGACAAGAGATTTCAACGCAAGATTGTGTGGATGTTGGATAAAGAACCTCGACTAACATCCAAACAAGTTCAAGCTGTCCTGCAGTCCGAGGATGCAACAGTGTTAACCTGTACTATCCGTCTGCGTCTGAATGAAAGAGGACTGTATGGTAGGAAACCCAGGAAGACCCCACTTCTTACCCCGAGACATAAAAAAGCCAGGCTGGAGTTTGACAAAACTTACCTGAAAAAGCCTAAAATGTTTTGGAAGAATGTTCTCTGGTCAGATGAGACAAAAGTAGAGCTTTTTGGGCAAAGGCATCAAAATAGAGTTTACAGGAGAAAAAAAGAGGCATTCAAAGAAAAGAACACGGTCCCTACAGTCAAACATGGCGGAGGTTCCCTGATGTTTTGGGGTTGCTTTGCTGCCTCTGGCACTGGACTGCTTGACCATGTGCATGGCATTATGAAGTCTGAAGACTACCAACAAATTTTGCAGCATAATGTAGGGCCCAGTGTGAGAAAGCTGGGTTTCCCTCAGAGGTCATGGGTCTTCCAGCAGGACAATGACCCAAAACACACTTCAAAAAGCATTAGAAAATGGTTTGAGAGAAAGCACTGGAGACTTCTAAGGTGGCCAGCAATGAGTCCAGACCTGAATCCCATAGAACACATGTGGAGAGATCTAAAAATGGCAGTTTGGAGAAGGCACCCTTCAAATATCAGGGACCTGGAGCTGTTTGCCAAAGAAGAATGGTCTAAAATTCCATCAGAGCATTGTAAGAAACTCATTGATGGTTACCGGAAGTGGTTGGTCGCAGTTATTTTGGCTAAAGGTTGTGCAACCAAGTATTAGGCTGAGGGTGCCAATACTTTTGTCTGGCCCATTTTTGGAGTTTTGTGTGAAATGATCAATGTTTTGCTTTTTGCTTCATTCTCTTTTGTGTTTTTTCATTTAAGACAAATTAAATGAAGATAATAATACCAAAGAATTTGTGTTTGCAATCATTTTCAGGAAGAAACTGAGTATTATCTGACAGAATTGCAGGGGTGTCAATACTTTTGGCCACAACTGTACACCAGTAGATGACATAGCTCCCCAAACCATCAGTGATTGTGGAAACTTCACACTAGACCTTGGATTGTCTGTCTTTCCACTCTTCCTCCAGACTCTGTGACCTTGATTTCCAAGGTCTTGTGTGAAGTATCCACAATCAATGATGGTTTCAGGAGCCATGCCATCTGCTGGTGTAGGTCCACTGTGTTTTATCAAGGCCAAAGTCAGCACAGCCATCTACCAGCAAATTTTTGAGCATTTCATGTTTCCCTCTGCCTACAAGCTTATTGGAGATGGAAATTTTATTCTACAGCAGGAATTTGTTGTGAGCTCATTTTCCGCTTCACTACTGAGGCCCGAGGAACTCCCTCTTCTGGTGAAGAAAGGTAGTGAGCCTGATTGTCAAACACCTGGGGCTGATGATGATGACTGGCTGAGTGGAGTTAATGACTGGATATAAGGCTGCCGACGCCCTTCTGGCCTGCGGGTGATTTCTCTGTGGACTTCTAGGAAACCAGTCTGATACCTGCTCATCTAAAGCTAAGATTTCTGCTTTGCCTTTTTGCATTAGTGTTTTGTTTTCCTTGCTTTTCTGGTTTCTGCTATTCCCTTCTGGGGTTAGCTGAATCTCCTTTTGCCTTTTGCTCTGTCTTCAGAATATTCCTGAGTACTGACATAGCTTTTTTGAAGCCTAACGTCTTCAGGGCCTTTTTTACTGTCAGTTTGTTGGCTCTTATTTTCATAGGGTTTTTCACAGATTGCAGACAGCAGCCTTCCTGTCCTTTCCTATCTAAGCTAGCGTGGGCCCCATCTTTGCTCAGTCTATCTTTCTGTCTATGTTTTGTTCTTTCTTCTTGCTTCACCATCATTATATGTGGGGGGCTGCCTTTTACTTTGGGGTCTGCTCTGGGGCAGTTTAGATTTCCCTTTCTGTCTTTAGGCTATGTAGTCCTCCGGCTGTGATCGAGGGGCCTAGGGCATCGTAGGAGCCCCCCACGGCTACTGCTAGTTGTGTTGATAGGTTCAGGGGTCTGCAATCCGATAGCTGCCTACTTCTCTGGTTTTCTGGACTTAGCTAGCATTACTATTTTTGCCTCCTACGGTGACTCAATCATAACAGAATCACCCGCCATACCGCAGATTCTAGGGTACTCAATAGCAGGAAAGAATTGTATAAAAAAAAAAAAAAGTGTGTATATTTTTTCCTCTATATCTCTGAGGCCGTAGGGGAATTTCTTTTTTTCCTCTCAATGGAGATAAAGCAATTGTCTGATCGTGTGAAGCAGCTCGCTGCGGAAGTGCGGGGAATTTCCGCCTACCTTGCTCATTCACATGCTGCTGAACCAAAGATTCCTACACCTGATGTATTTTTTGGGGATCGGTCTAAATATTTGAATTTCAAAAATAATTGTAAATTATTTTTTGCCTTGAAGCCTAACTCGTCAGGGAGCTCCGCGCAGCAGGTTAAAATTGTCATCTCTTTGCTGCGTGGCGATCCCCAGGATTGGGCGTTTTCTTTTAAACCAGATGATCCTATTCTGACTAATGTGAACGCATTTTTTCAGGCCTTGGGGTTGTTGTATGACGAACCTAATGCCATTGATCAGGCTGAAAAGACCCTGCTGGCATTGAACCAGGGTCGTGATTCTGCAGAGTTGTACTGTCAAAATTTCCGAAAGTGGGCAGTACTTACTACCTGGAATGATAGTGCCTTGGCTGCTCTCTTTCGGAAGGGGTTGTCAGAAGCCGTAAAAGATACTATGGTGGGATTTCCTGTTCCCTCTTGTCTTGACGACTCTATGTCTTTAGCCATTCAGGTTGATCTGCGTTTACGCGAACGCAGAGCTGCACGAGAGGTGTTGCCACCTGTTGAACAGATGTCTGAACCTATGCAATGTGATACAGTTTTTTCCAGAGAGCAGCATCAGGAGTTCAGAAGGCGTAATAAGTTGTGTTTTTTCTGTGGAGATGCCTCGCATATTATTTCTGTCTGTCCTAAACGCGAGAAACGCTTTGCACACACGTTTTCTGTTGGTGGTGTTCAACCTAAGTTTCTTCTGGCTATTACTCTGATCTGCTCCCTGTCCACATTTTCCGCCAAGGCTTTTGTGGATTCGGGAGCAGCTCTAAACCTAATGGACTTGAATTTTGCTAAACGTTGTGGATTTCCGATGACACCTCTGCAGACGCCTATCCCTTTGAGGGGGATTGATGCTACTCCTTTGGCTAAAAATAAACCTCAGTTTTGGACCCAGGTGGTAATGCGGGTCGCCCCAGACCATCAAGAAAGTTGCAGTTTTTTGGTGTTACATAATCTGCATGATACTATTGTTCTGGGGTTTCCCTGGTTACAAATTCATAATCCAGTTTTGGATTGGAAATCTGTGTCTGTGGTGAGTTGGGGTTGTCGGTGTGCCTTTAGTGAGGCTCCGGTGTTTTCCACCTCTCCTCAGTCGCATGATGTTCCTGATTATTTGGCGGACTTTTATGATGTATTTAGTGAGAATGAGTCTGCGTCTCTGCCTCCTCATAGGAGTTATGACTGTGCTATTGAACTGAGCCCGGTGTGTAAATTTCCCAAGGGTCGGCTCTTCAATTTATCTGTACCCGAGCACGAGGCTATGCGATCCTATATTAAGGAGGCGTTGGAGAAGGATCATATTAGACCATCCTCGTCCCCCATAGGTGCCAGGTTTTTTTTTGTAGCCAAAAAGGATGGTTCATTAAGACCTTGTATTGATTATCGTGCTCTCAACAAAATTACTGTTAAATATCATTATCCGTTACCCCTGATTTCTGATCTATTCTCCAGAGTTAAAGGTGCTTGCTGGTTTACCAAGCTTGACCTCAGGGGGGCCTATAATCTTATTCGCATTAAGCATGGGGATGAATGGAAGACGGCGTTTAATACTCCGGAGGGACATTTTGAGTACCTGGTGATGCCTTTTGGGCTCACTAATGCCCCTTCTGTCTTCCAGTGCTTCATGAACGATATTTTCCAAGATTTTGTCTATAAATTTTTGATTATCTATCTGGATGATATTTTGATCTTCTCCAAGGATTGGGATTCTCATGTGGAACATATTCGGACTGTGTTCCGGATCTTGAGGGAGAATTCCCTGTATGTCAAAGGATCTAAATGCCTTTTTGGAGTACAGAGGATTTCTTTTTTGGGATTTATTTTGTCCCCGTCAACTATTGAAATAGACCCGGCCAAGGTACAGGCCATTTACGATTGGGTTCAGCCCACTTCTTTGAAGGCCCTCCAGAAGTTTTTGGGTTTTGCTAATTTTTATCGGAAATTTATAGCAAAATTTTCTAGTATTGCCAAGCCATTGACTGATTTGACTAAGAAGGGTGCTGATGTGTTAAATTGATCTCCGGAGGCTGTTTCTTCCTTTCAGGAGCTGAAGCGAAGATTCACCTCCGCCCCAGTTTTGCGGCAACCTGATGTCTCACTTCCGTTCCAGGTAGAGGTGGATGCTTCTGAGATTGGTGCAGGAGCTGTTTTGTCCCAAAAGGATCCTGTAACATCTAAAATGAATCCCTGTGCTTTCTTTTCCCGAAAGTTCTCTCCATCTGAACGTAACTATGATGTGGGGAATCGGGAACTGTTAGCCATGAAATGGGCATTTGAGGAGTGGAGACATTGGTTGGAGGGAGCTAAGCATCATAGAATCATAGAATCATAGAATCGTAGAGTTGGAAGGGACCTCCTGGGCCATCGGGTCCAACCCCCTGCTCAAAGCAGGATTCGCTAAATCATCCCAGTCAGATGTCTGTCCAGCCTCTGTTTGAAGACTTCCATTGAAGGAGAACTCACCACTTCTCGTGGCAGCCTGTTCCACTCATTGATCACTCTAACTGTCAAAAAGTATTTTCTAATATCTAATCTGTGTCTCTTCCCATTCAGTTTCATCCCATTGCTTCTAGTCTTTCCTTGTGCAAATGAGAATAAAGTTGATCCTTCTACAATGTGACAGCCCTTTAGATATTTGTAGACAGCTATTAAGTCTCCTCTCAGTCTTCTCTTTTGCAAACTAAACATTCCCAAATCTTGCAACCTTTCCTCATAAGACAGGGTTTGCAGACCGGTCACCATTCTGGTCGCTCTTTTCTGAACTTGCTCCAGTTTGTTGATGTCTTTTTTAAAATGTGGTGCCCAAAACTGGACACAATATTCCAGATGAGGTCTGACTAAAGAGGAGTAGAGGGAAATAATGACTTCACGTGATCTAGACTGTATGCTTCTGTTAATACATCCTAGAATTGCATTTGCCTTTTTTGCTGCTGCATCACACTGTTGACTCATATTCAGTCTGTGATCTATTAGTATACCCAAGTCTTTTTCACATGTGCTGTCACTTAGCCCTATTCCTCCCATTCTATATATGCTTTTTTCATTTTTATTGCCCAGATGTAGTACTTTGCATTTCTCCCTGTTAAAAACCATTCTGTTAGTTGCTGCCCACTTCTCCAGTTTATTTAAATCTTTTTGAATCCTCTCTCTCTCTTCTCTAGTATTAGCTATCCCTCCTAGCTTTGTGTCATCAGCAAATTTAATCAGTTTACCCTCAATTCCTTCATCTAAATCGTTGATAAAGATGTTGAACAATACAGGGCCCAGGACAGAGCCCTGTGGTACCCCACTTGAGACATTCTTCCAACTGGATGTGCAGCCATTTACGACCACTCTTTGGGTCCGATCACTAAGCCAGTTATGAATCCACCTAACAGTTGCCTTGTCCATTCCATACTTAGTCATTTTTTCAATAAGGATTGTATGAGAGACTTTGTCAAATGCTTTGCTGAAGTCAAGATATACTATATCTACAGCATTTCCTTGATCCACCCAATCAGTGATACCGTCATAGAAGGAAATTCTCACTGACCACAAGAATTTGATTTACCTAGAGTCGGCTAAGCGCTTGAACCCTAGACAGGCTAGGTGGGCCTTGTTTTTTACACGTTTTGATTTTGTGGTTTCTTTTCTTCCTGGAACTAAGAATGTCAAGGCTGACGCCCTCTCTAGGAGCTTCTTTGCTGATTCTCCTGTGGTGACCAAGCCTGCTACCATCTTAGGCGAAGGGGTAGTTCTTTCTGCCATCTCGCCCGATTTGAGACGTGCTCTGGAAGAGTTCCAGGAGGACAAACCTGAGCGTTGTCCCAGTGGAAAGTTGTATGTTCCTGACCAGTGGAAGAAGAGAGTGATGTCTGAAGTTCATTGCTCTGCTTTGGCTGGTCATCCAGGTATTTTTGGTACTAGAGATCTGGTGAGTCGGTCTTTTTGGTGGCCCGCCTTGTCTCGTGATGTCAGGAATTTTGTGCAGTCCTGTTGGACGTGCTCCCGGTCTAAATCGAGTTCTCGCTCTAGTGGGTTGTTGATGCCTTTGCCTGTCCCCAAGAGGCCATGGACCCATATTTCAATGGATTTCATCTCTGATATGCCTGTCTCTCAAAGGATGACTGTTATTTGGGTGATTTGTGATAGGTTCTCTAAGATGGTTCATCTTGTACCACTCCCTAAGTTGCCGTCTTCCTCTGAATTGGTGCCCCTGTTTTTACAACAGGTGGTTCGCTTGCACGGGATTCCTGAGAACATTGTATCTGACAGAGGAGTCCAGTTTGTGTCTAGATTTTGGAGAACTTTCTGTTCCAAGGTGGGAATTCAGTTGTCCTTCTCCTCTGCTTTTCACCCTCAGACCAATGGGCAGACAGAGAGAACAAACCAGACCTTGGAGTCATATTTGAGATGTTTTATTTCTGCTGATCAGGATGATTGGGTTTCATTTTTGCCCTTGGCCGAATTTGCTTTAAATAATAGAGCTAGTTCTGCCACTTTGATGTCTCCTTTTTTTTGTAACTTTGGGTTTCATCCTCGATTTTCTTCAGGGCAGGTGGAGCCCTCTGCCTGCCCAGGGGTTGACACTGTGGTGGAGAGAATGCACCAGATCTGGGACCAAATGGTGGATAAGTTATCTCTCTCCCAGGAAAAGGCCCAGCGGTTTTCCAACCGACATAGGACCATTGGTCCCCAATTTAAGGTTGGTGATATGGTGTGGTTATCATCAAAAAATATTGCTATGAAGGTGGCTTCTCCTAAGTTTAAGCCTAGATTTATTGGACCTTACAAGATTTTGGAGATTATTAATCCGGTCTCTTTTCGTTTGGCTCTTCCTGTCACATTTAAAATCCATAATGTGTTCCATAAATCTTTGTTGAAGAGGTTTGTTGAACCTGTTGTTCCGGGGGTTGCACCTCCAGACCCTGTATTGTTTGAAGGTAACATGGAATATGAGGTAGAGAAAGTACTGGATTCCCGTCTGGCTAGACGGAGACTCCAGTATTTGGATAAGTGGAAGGGTTGTGGTCAGGAGGATAATTCCTGGGTCTCTGCCTCTGATATTCATGCCAAAAGTTTGGTGCGTGCCTTTCATCGGGCTCACCCTGATCGCCCTGGTGGCGTGCTTGAGGGTTCGGTGAACCCTCCTCAAGGGGGAGGTACTGTTGTGAGTTCATTTTCCCCTTCACTACTGAGGCCCGAGGAACGCCCTCTTCTGGTGAAGAAAGGTAGTGAGCCTGATTGTCAAACACCTGGGGCTGATGATGATGACTGGCTGAGTGGAGTTAATGACTGGATATAAGGCTGCCGATGCCCTTCTGGCCTGCGGGTGATTTCTCTGTGGACTTCTAGGAAACCAGTCTGATTCCTGCTCATCTAAAGCTAAGATTTCTGCTTTGCCTTTTTGCATTAGTGTTTTGTTTTCCTTGCTTTTCTGGTTTCTGCTATTCCCTTCTGGGGTTAGCTGAATCTCCTTTTGCCTTTTGCTCTGTCTTCAGAATATTCCTGAGTACTGACATAGCTTTTTTGAAGCCTAGCGTCTTCAGTGCCTTTTTTACTGTCAGTTTGTTGGCTCTTATTTTCATAGGGTTTTTCACGGATTGCAGACAGCAGCCTTCCTGTCCTTTCCTATCTAAGCTAGCGTGGGCCCCATCTTTGCTCAGTCTATCTTTCTGTCTGTGTTTTGTTCTTTCTTCTTGCTTCACCGTCATTATATGTGGGGGGCTGCCTTTTACTTTGGGGTCTGCTCTGGGGCAGTTTAGATTTCCCTTTCTGTCTTTAGGCTATGTAGTCCTCCGGCTGTGATCGAGGGGCCTAGGGCATCGTAGGAGCCCCCCACAGCTACTGCTAGTTGTGTTGATAGGTTCAGGGGTCTGCAATCCGATAGCTGCCTACTTCTCTGGTTTTCTGGACTTAGCTAGCATTACTATTTTTGCCTCCTATGGTGACTCAATCATAACAGGAATTGGCACCTGTCCACACTGCCAAAAGTACCAATACAAGGTGTGAATGGCCAGCAAACTCACATGACATTAACCCCATAGAGAATCTATGGGGTATTGTCAAGAGGAAGATGAGAAACACCAGACCCAACAAAGCAGATGAGCTGAAGGCTGCTATCAAAGCAAACTGGGCTTCCATAACACCTCAGCAGTGCTACAGGGTGATCGCCTCCATGCCATGCCGCACTGATGCAGTAATTGATGCCAAAGGAGCCCCAACCAAGTATTGAGTGCATTTACTGAACATACATTTCAGTAGGCCAACATTTCGGATTTTAAAATAACTTTTCAAGCTGATGTTATAAAGTATTCTAATTTACTGAGATAGTGACTTTTGGGTTTTCTTTGGCTATAAGCCATAATCATCAACATTAACAGAAATAAACACTTGAAATAGATCACTCTGTAATGACTCTATATAATATATGAGTTCACTTTTTGTATTGAAGAACTTAAAAAAATTAACTTTTTGATGATATTCTAATTTTGTGAGATGCACCTGTATCTCTGTGATTTATGAGACCACCAGTATTTAAAATTTTCTTATGTTCTATTTATTTTTCTCATGTATTAATTTTCCTTATTATTTACCGGTAAAATGTATGTAATATAGCAGTAAAACAATGAATGCAGGATTCTTGGAGTTGTTTCTGATGACCCATAGTTAACTTTTTGCAGCTGTTTACTATAACATATATTTTGTATTATTGTATTACTCTGCTTTTCTTGCATCAGAGGCTGCAGCTGAAGTTTTGGTCTTGTTTGCTGTCAATATTGTCTGTCATTAATAAAGATAAGTGCAACTAAACAAATTGGCTATACAATTCAATCTGATTTTCTTGCGTATTCCTAGAATTTAATTAATAATTACAGTAGTACCTAATGCTGAGAATATTTAATGAGATATATGACATTGGAGGATAAACAACTTTGAGGGATTATTTGTGAAATAATTTTATGGTGTAGAGAAATTACAGAATATGGTAATGGTATAATCAAGTTCATTCATATTTAAAAGAATTAAAAGAAAATATTTTCTACATTTATGAAATCCATATAGATATTGGCTGATGACCAAGTTACAGAAGTGTTGGTACCTAAATATTTGTGCAATTAAAAATACAAAACTCGATAAAGGTTGTTTAGAGAAATCAAACTAGTATCTCAATTACTGGTAAGGGAAATATAGTATAAAACAATGAACCAAAGTCAATATACAGTTGTGGCCAAAAGTATTGACACCTCTGCAATTCTGTCAGATAATACTCAGTTTCTTCCTGAAAATGATTGCAAACACAAATTCTATGGTATTATTATCTTCATTTAATTTGTCTTAAATGAAAAAACACAAAAGAGAATGAAGCAAAAAGCAAAACATTGATCATTTCACACAAAACTCCAAAAATGGGCCAGACAAAAGTATTGGCACCCTCAGCCTAATGGTTGCACAACCTTCAGCCAAAATAACTGCGACCAACCGCTTCCAGTAACCATCAATGAGTTTCTTACAATGCTCTGCTGGAATTTTAGACCATTCTTCTTTGGCAAACTGCTCCAGGTCCCTGATATTTGAAGGGTGCCTTCTCCAAACTGCCATTTTTAGATCTCTCCACAGGTGTTCTATGGGATTCAGGTCTGGACTCATTGCTGGCCACCTTAGAAGTCTCCAGTGCTTTCTCTCAAACCATTGTCTAGTGCTTTTTGAAGTGTGTTTTGGGTCATTGTCCTGCTGGAAGACCCATGACCTCTGAGGGAGACCCAGCTTTCTCACACTGGGCCCTACATTATGCTGCAAAATTTGCTGGTAGCCTTCAGACTTCATAATGCCATGCACACGGTCAAGCAGTCCAGTGCCAGAGGCAGCAAAGCAACCCCAAAACATCAGGGAACCTCCGCCACGTTTGACAGTAGGGACCGTGTTCTTTTCTTTGAATGCCTCTTTTTTTCTTCAGTAAACTCTATGTTGATGCTTTTGCCCAAAAAGCTCTACTTTTGTCTCATCTGACCAGATAACATTCTTCCAAAACGTTTTAGGCTTTTTCAGGTAAGTTATTGGCAAACTCCAGCCTGGCTTTTTTATGTCTCGGGGTAAGAAGTGGGGTCTTCCTGGGTCTCCTACCATACAGTCCTTTTTCATTCAGATGTCGATGGATAGTATGGGTTGACACGGTTGTACCCTTGGACTGCAGGGCAGCTTGAACTTATTTGGATGTTAGTCGAGGTTCTTTATCCAACATCTGCACAATCTTGCATTGAAATCTCTTGTCAATTTTTCTTTTCCATCCACATCTAGGGAGGTTAGCCACAGTGCCATGGGCTTTAAACTTCTTGATGACACTGCGCACGGTAGACACAGGAACATTCTGGTCTTTGGAAATGGACTTGTAGCCTTGAGATTGCTCATGCTTTCTCACAATTTGGTTTCTCAAGTCCTCAGACAGTTCTTTGGTCTTCTTTCTTTTCTCCATGCTCAATGTGGTACACACAAGGACACAGGACATAGGTTGAGTTGACTTTAATCCATGTCAACTGGCTGCAAGTGTGATTTAGTTATTGCCAAAACCTGTTAGGTGCCACAAGTAAGCTACAGGTGCTGTTGCTTACACAAATTAGAGAAGCATCACATGATTTTTCGAACAGTGCCAATACTTTTGCCCACCCTCTTTTTTATGTTTGGTGTGGAATTATATCCAATTTGGCTTTAGGACAATTCTTTTTGTGTTTTTTCATTTAAGACAAATTAAATGAAGATAATACCAAAGAATTTGTGTTTGCAATCATTTTCAGGAAGAAACTGAGTATTATCTGATAGAATTGCAGGGGTGTCAATGCTTTCAGCCACAACTGTATCTCTTTGACAGCCAAATGTTGTTGTTATCAGAGGAATAACCAAACAGCTGATCATACACATTGGCAGTTAATTATTTAAAGGGAATCTGTCAGCAGGTTTTTGCTACCACATCTAAGATCAGCCTGATGTAGGCAAAGAGACCCTGAATTCATTGATGTATCACTTAAATTACTGGGTGCAGCCTTTCTGACACAATCAGTGTTAGATTTAGCAATTAAGCAGAGCTTAGAAAGCTAACCCGCCCACACCAGGCTCTCTGTGTACAGTTTCCATAGACATTGAGCTTCCTATCACTGGACGGGGGTGTCGGATCAGGACTCAGGGGACCAGCTAGTCACAGCAATTGTATTAAAACATTTCATTGTAAGCAAACAAAACCTCTGAGCTTGATAACATAGGTATTGCTGAAATCTGTGTTTTAACCCCTACAGCATGTTGTCTTCAGATTACATAGAAAAAACCTGCTGACAGATTCCATTTAATGTGTATTGGGGCCACTCAAGCATCAACATGTGTATTCTTTTTTTCCCAGAATAGATAAATGTCCTCTGAAATAAAGCAAATTTATGGTTGAGTAGTGTAAAATAGGTGCCGTTGCCGTAAAATAGGTGCCAGTCAAACAAGTGTTTAGCTGGCAGCTATAGTTACATTGATACTTTAGTTGAAGAAATCCATTTTGTAGTTCTTCTTTAATCACCCTTTGAAGTTACATGCTAATTACATTTCAGTGCACAGGGGTTGGACTGTACACTGGGTTTTCTCCTCCTGGTCTGTGAGTCCTCGGCCTCTCTCCGCCTGCCTCCAGTCTATGAATGGCAGGTCACTGCTTTTTAAGTTACCTGCTTCCTCATTCAGTAACCTGTGTTTAATATCTCATGCCAACAACATACAGTAATTTCAGTGGTCAGCATGTGCACAGATTGAGTTCCCGGGTGGTGTTCAATAAAATGGAGCTGTCGTTGCCTTGGGTGACGCATATATAGTAGTCACTAAAAGACATCATTGATCAAAGAACTCAATTTGCGCATGAGCCACCCAAGGTAATGACAGCCCCATCTTATTGAAAAAAAAGCTGGGACCTCAATCTGCAAATGTGCCGCGTGTGGCAATGATGGCATCAGTACAAAATAATGCAGGTAACTAAAAAAGAAGTGACCTGTAAGTCAAAGATTGGTAGTAGGCAGAGGAGAAGGGAATCACAGACAGTGAGGAGAAGACTCAGTGTACAGTCCGGCCCCCGTGCACCAAAATTTAATTGTCAGAAAACATCAAATGGGGATTAAAGAAAAAACACAAAGCGGATTTATTCACCAAAGATATCAATGTAATTAGTATTACAGTGCTATTATGGCCATGTCTTTAATAACATTACAAAATTGTGCTGACAGGTTCTTTTTAAGAGTGAGAATGGAAGGTGGAAGAAGAAATACCTTAATTTTGTTTTTGCTTAGATGTCCTGTCTTATGTATCCTCTGCTTTGCCAGTCTAGTTAATTTAGCATGGGTATGAGCAGCAGAGCCATTTTCATTAAAAATATGTATACTGGACTACCCTCTTAAATGATTGTCCTTTAAATTAGTAAAAACACTGAAACACAAGACTTTTTAGAAAGGCTAAAACATTTTTTTATTAAAATACGTTTAAAAATATATTAATAAGAAGAAAGGTATATAAATATAAAAATAAAATTTGACACCTGGATGAAGCTTTCCATAGCGAAACATGCGTCGGGTGTGGTGGGCCCCTGGTCCTTTCCACTGCTTGTAATGTTATTTTTAATATTATTTTTTAGTGATGTTTGCACATTTTTGCTAATCTATATGCATACTCTCTTCTGGTCTCCTATTTGGATGCTTTATACCATTAAATGAGTCAACCAGGGCTTTTCTTATATTGATATTGATTAAATTTAGTTCTTACTCACACCTGATATTATACAGGTTTACAATAGACTTATGAGTGTCACAACAGTCCCAACATGTTGCGAAATCAATACTCTGGGTATCATATGTGAGTCCACTTTTACTATTATTTGAGTGTTGAATAATCATGATTGACCAATAATATAGTATTACAGTGCTCTATACGTTATTTACTTCCAGTTATGCCCACTTTTCTTTCCTGTATTTGTATTCCCCATTTTTTATATTTATATACCTCTCTTCTTATTAATAAAAGTCTTATAATAAAAAAAAAACTATTTTTTTCTTTCTAAAAAGCCTTGTGTTTCAGTGTTTTTTTCATGTTTTATTTTTTTGGGCTTAAATATTTAAGATTGAGGATATCAGTGTTGCTATAAATTAGTCTGCAAGTTGTTTTATATTGTGTGGTTTCACTAGGACTTGGGATGCTGCTTTAGTTTATTTACACAAAATATTAAATATTTGCTATTATTTTATATGTTGATTTATGATATCCATGCCTTGTCAGTTCATCAGGAATTGTCTGTTATATTTTTTGCTCTTTCTTAGTCAGACATGTTAACGTCAGAATATATCACCTGTGGAAATGTCAAAGAATAAAATGTCTTTCAGTGCATGCCTTATTTTCTAAAATTCTCTTCCATTGGCATAGACGGAAGTATATATAATGGATGACAGAGACTGCTAAGGTCTGAGAACTTGGGACTTGACAGATTATCTTGTGATATATTACAATTAGACATGCTTCAATGTCTTTTCATTTATTCATCTAGAGAACACAACTTCTAAACTAGACGGCATGATTTATTAATGCCCCTGGCCACCCTTAAACTCGGAGATTGAGTATACAAATTCAAATCTTCTAAACATCTTAGAGACATTTGAGGCAAAGTCTGCTTATGTCTGTTAATATTAAGCATTGCTACTAAAAATACAATGTAAACTGTTGCAAAAGGTGATCAGATATAAAACTTGAAAGATTTTCAGCTCGTTTTGAGGCAGCTTTGCACCACAATAGTCTAGAAAAGCAAGGTGAAAAATACTGTAAGGGCTCCTTTAAATGAGGGTAAAACATGGCCGAGAGCTATCTGGTGTTTTATCGGATAGCACTCAGACCCATGTTATACTATGGGATAGTGCAGGCTAGCGTTTTTGTTCTTGTGCCAGTTTGGCATGATAAAAAAAAATCACAACATGCTGCGAGTACATCTGATAATCGGATCACGTGCACCCATAAACGTCTATGGGTGCATGTGAAACATCAGATTGCACTCAGGTGTCATCTGAGAGCAGTCAGACATCCGCGGACAGAGACAATGGACAAGATGGAAAAATTACGTTTTCCATCTTCTCTTCAGCTGTGCTTTGATTTTCTCCTGCAAGAGAAAAGCAGTAAGATGACTTTCGACTCCGATAGTTTGAGCCAAGTGTCATTAGCATGATCAGCCTGATTCTCTCACATTATAGAATCAATAGCCATGTGACTCCAGCCTAATAAGAGTCATTATTGTGGTCATATTACTTGTTAGCAAGTTATGAGTGTATTGTAAACTTGTCGTGAGCTTTCACTCAAGAGGGTCATCAATAAACTTTGTGGTGTGTTGACATTTTTTTTCATTTGATTTTAGTGAAAATTGCTAGAAATAAAAAAACATGTTAAACTAATGGAAAAAAATTTCACTACAGCCCCTCCAGGATCTTTCACACAGTCATGTCATAGCTTTGCCATTCTTTGCTTCTATGTTATGCAGTTAAAAACACACTGTGAATAATGATTAAAGGGATGGGACACTCACTAGCAAGAAAAAGTATAAGGCAGTTTTCTGACCCAAAAAATATGGCATGTGTCTTCAGTATGATAAAATGCTACCTGTTCATATTTTATTATGCAGAACAAGTTTACATGACAAATGGCTGAGGATTGAGCTGAAAGACTTCACACAAGAATTGCACATCAGTATACAGGAGCATAGTAATTAGAGATGATCAAAACATTTGAAATTCGATTTGAAGTGAACAAATTGGCCACAAATACTCTGAGATCTCCAAGAACTGAATCCAACCCCTTTGAATCTCATTAATGCAAACACAGTCTTAGTAATGTTAATGAAGACTCGCCATAGAAACAGATGGCAAGCCCATAGTAACCAATAGCCCATTTAATAACAGAGTACACAGACAGATTTTTCATGTTTTTTTTTTTAAACAAAAAAAAGATAAAAAATTATCTTATTCATTTGTGATCAGGCAGACCTTTATGTGCAGAAAACTGACTTCCCTTAACCCCTTTCCGACATATGACCTACTATCCTGTCCATGTGCCCTGGGCCTTAATGCCAATGGATGGGATAGTACATCAGAGCGATCAGCCACACTCACGGGGGGAGCGCAGCTGATCACGGCAAGGTGTCAGCTGATTCTCACAGCTGACACCCGGCACTAAGTGCCAAGAGTGGTCATGGACAGGTCCTGGCACTTTAACCCCTGGCACACTGCAATCAAACATGATCGAAAAGTTCCGGTTGCATAGGGAAGCATCGCACAGGGAGGGGGCTCCCTGCGTGCTTCCCTGAGACCCTCAGAACAACACGATGTGATTGCGTTGTTCTGAGGGCCTCTTTCCTGCAGGACCCTGGATCCAAGATGGCCAAGGAGTCCTTCTGGGTCCTGCCGGGAGGTGGCTTGTCAGTGACTGCTGATAGCAGGCCCCGACAAGCCTCCTTGCACTGCCTGTCAGATCGCTGATCTGATGCAGTGCTCTGCAAAGTGTCAGATCAGTGATCTAATATAACACAGTGATGTTCCACCCTGGGACAAAGTAAAAAAGTGAAAAAAATGTGTAAAAATATTTAAAAAAAATTCCTAAATAAAGAAAAAAAAATATTCCCCAATAAATACATTTCTTTATGTAATAAAAACAATAAAAGTACACATATTTACTATCGCCGTGTCCGTAATGACCTGACCTATAAACCTATCCCACTAGTTAACCCCTTTATTGAACCCCTTAAAAAAAGGAAAAAAACAATGCTTTATCATCATACTGTTGAACAAAAAGTGGAATAACACGCGATCTTAATGACAGATATAAATAAGCATGATACCGCTGAAAATAATAATCTTTATTTTTATATAGCGCTAACATATTCCGCAGCGCTTTACAGTTTTGCACACATTATCATCACTGTCCCCGATGGGGCTCACAATCTAAATTCCCTAGCAGTATGTCTTTGGAATGTGGGAGGAAACTGGAGTACCCGGAGGAAACCCACGCAAACACGGGGAGAACATACAAACTCCTTGCAGATGTTGTCCTTGGTGGGATTCGAACCCAGGACACCGTGCTGCCCCAATGTCATCTTGTCCCGCAGAAAATAAGCCACTATACAGCATCATCAGCGAAAAAATAAAAAGGTTATAGCTCACAGAATAAAGCGATGCAAAATTAATTATTTTTTATATAAAATTGTTTTTATTGTATAAAAGTGCCAAAACATAAAAAAATAAATTAGGTATCGCTGTAATCGTACTAACCCCAAGAATAAAACTGCTTTATCAATTTTACCACACACGGAACAGTATAAATGCCCCCCCAAAAGAAATTCATGAAATGCTGTTTCTTTTCATTCTGCCTCCCAAAAATCATAATAAAAAGCGTTCAAAAAATGTCATGTGCCCGAAAATGGTACCAATAAAAATGTCAACTCATCCTGCAAAAAATAAGACCTCACATGACTCTGTGGGCCAAAATATGGAAAAATTATAGCTCTCAAAATGTGGTGATGCAAAAACTATTTTTTGCAATAAAAAGCGTCTTTTAGCGTGTGACAGCTGCCAAATATAAAAACCCGCTATAAGTAGTAAATCAAACCCCCCTTTATCACCCCCTTAGGCTGGTTTCACATTTGCGTTTTTTAGCGCTGGAAAAAAACGCATATGTGCGCATGCGTTTTTTCCCCTATATTTAACATGGGTGCGCATACCTGCGCGCTTGTAAGCGCATGTATGCGATTTTCATGCGCTGCGTTTTTTTGGGGTGTGCGTTTGTATTTTCCAGACGCAGCATGTTGCATTTTTTGGCCCTCCAAAAAAGCGCATGCGCACATATGCGCACATTTTGCGCTAAAAATGGCCATTATAGCCTATGGATGCGCATATGTGCGCACTGGCATGCTCATGTATGCGTTTTTTTGCATATGCGTTTTTTTTTTAACCATGGAATTTAGGGGTTTGGGTTAGAGTTAGGGTTAGTTAAGGGGGTTTAGGGTTAGGGTTAGGGTCAGGGTCAGGGTTAGGGTTGGGGTTTGGGTCAGGGTTAGGGTTAAGTATGGTTTGGTTAAGGGTTAGGGTCAGGGTTAGGGTCAGGATTAGGGTTAAGTATGGTTTGGTTAAGGGTTAGGGTCAGGGTTAGGGTTAGGGTTAGGGTCAGGGTTAGGGTTAGGGTTAGGGTTAGGGTCAGGGTTAGGGTTAAGTATGGTTTTGTTAAGGGTTAGGGTCAGGGTTAGGGTCAGGATTAGGGTTAAGTATGGTTTGGTTAAGGGTTAGGGTCAGGGTTAGGGTTAGGGTTAGGGTTAGGGTCAGGGTTAGGGTTAAGTATGGTTTTGTTAAGGGTTAGGGTCAGGGTTAGGGTCAGGATTAGGGTTAAGTATGGTTTGGTTAAGGGTTAGGGTCAGGGTTAGGGTTAGGGTCAGGGTTAGGGTTAGGGTCAGGGTTAGGGTCAGGATTAGGGTTAAGTATGGTTTGGTTAAGGGTTAGGGTCAGGGTTAGGGTTAGGGTTAGGGTCAGGGTTAGGGTTAGGGTTAGGGTTAGTTAGGGTTTAGGGTTTGGGTTAGGGTTAAGTATGATTTGGTTAAGGGTTAGGGTCAGGGTTAGGGTTAGGGTTAGGGTTAGGGTCAGGGTTAGGGTTAGGGTTAGGGTTAGTTAGGGTTTAGGGTTTGGGTTAGGGTTAAGTATGATTTGGTTAAGGGTTAGGGTCAGGGTTAGGGTTAGGGTCAGGGTTAGGGTTAGGGTTAGGGTCAGGGTTAGGGTTAGTAAAGTCATGGTTTGGGTTAGTGTGAGGGGCCACCTAATGTTGGAGAAAAACGCAAACGCGGTAAAAACGCACTAAAAACGCATACAAACGCATAAAAACGCTGCGTTTTTTTCATGCATGCTCATAAAAATGCTTGAAAAAAACGCAGCAGTTGTATGCTTTTGTATGCGTTTTTTCAATGCGTTTTTTTGCGGGAAAAACGCGCTGCAAAAAAAAGCAAGTGTGAAACTAGCCTTAGTTAGGGAAAAATAATAAAATAAAAAAATGTATTAATTTCCATATTCCCATTAGGGTTAGGGCTAGGGTTAGGGTTGGGATTAGGGTAAGGGGTGTGTTGGGGTTAGGGTTAGAGTTAGAATTGGGGGTTTTCCACTGTTCAGGCACATCAGGAGCTCTCCAAATTCGACATGGCATCTGATCTCAATTCCAGCCAATTCTGCATTGAAAAAGTCAAACAGTGCTCCTTCTCTTCTCAGCTCTGCCAAAATAGTGGTTTATCCCCACATATGGGGTATCAGCGTACTCAGTAAAAATTGCACAATAACTCTTGGGGTCCAATTTCTTCTGTTAACCTTTGGGAGATAAAAAATTGGGGGCAAAAATATCAATTTTGTGGAAAAAAATATGATTTTTTATTTTTATGTCTCTACATTATAAACTACTGTGAAGCACTTGAGGTTCAAAGTTCTTACCACACATCTAGAAAAGTTCCTGGGGGGGTCTAGTTTCCAAAATGGGGTCACTTGTTGGGGGTTTCCACTGTTTAAGCACATCACAGGCTCTCCAAATGCGACATGGCGTCCAATCTCAATTCCAGCTAAAATTGTGTTGAAAAAGTCAAACGGCGCTCTTTCCCCGCCGTGCTCTGCCATGCTCCAAAACATTGGTTAACAAATGGGGTATCCACGTATTCAGGACAAATTACACAATGACTTTTGTTGTCCAATTTCTCCTGTTACCCTTGGGAAAATAAAAAAATTGGACTTGAAATAATTTTCATGTGAAAAAAGTTAAATGTTCATTCTTTTAAACATTCAAAACATTCCTGTGAAGCACTTGAAGGGTTAATAAACTTATTGAATGTGGTTTTGAGCACCTTGAGGGGTGCAGTTTTTAGAATAGTGTCACTTTTGGGTATTTTCTACCATATAGATCCCTCAAAGTGACTTCAAATGGTCCCCCAAAAAATGGTGTTTACTTTTAAACCTTATAACTTCCTAACAAAAAAAAATTTTGGTTCCAAAATTGTGCTGATATAAAGTAGACATTTGGAAAATGTTATTTATTGAGTATTTTGCGTGCCATATCTCTGTGATTTTAAGGTCATGAAAATTCAAAGTTGAAAAAATTCCGAAATTTTCAAAATTTTAGCCAAATTTCCATTTTTTTTCCACAAATAAAAGCAAGTCATATGAAAGAAATTTTACCACTAACATGAAGAACAATATGTCACGAGAAAACAATGTCAGAATCACCAGGATCCATGGAAGCGTTCCAGAGTTATTACCTCATAAAGGGACAGTGGTCAGAATTGTAAAAATTGGCCTGATCCTTAACGTGCAAACAACCCTTGGGGGTAAAGGGGTTAATGACCAGGGGTATTTTACTTTTTGAATTTCCATTTATTTGCTCCCTTTCTTCCCAGAGCCATTACTTTTTTATTTTTCTATCACTATGGCCATATGAGGGCCTGTTGTTTGCGAGACAAGTTGTTCTTTTGAACGACATCATTGGTTTTAAGATATCTTGTACTGGAAAACAAAAAAAACATTTGAAGTATGGTGAAAATGCAAAAAAAGTGCAATTCCGCAGCTATTTTTTTTTAAACATGTCATATCATTACAAGTTCACAGACACCAAACATGTCTAGGTTCTTTTTTATTTAAGTGGTAAAAAAATTCCAAAATTTGTTTAAAAAAAGCGCCATTTTCCAAGACCTGTGCAAAAGTGCAATCCACAATTGATTTTTGGATTTTTTTTTTACCATGTTTACTAAATGCTAAAACTGATCTGCCATTTTGATTCTCCAGGTCATTCCAAGTTCGCAGATACCAAACATGTCTAGGTTCTTTTTTATTTAAGTGGTGAAAAAAAATTCCAAACTTTATAAAAAAAAAGTCACCTTTTTCCGAGACCCATAGAGTCTCCAATTTTCGTGATCGGGGGCTGGATGAGGGCTTATTTTTTGCGCACCGAGCTGACGTTTTTATTGATATCATTTTGGTGCAGATACAATATTTTGATCACCTGTTATTACATTTTATTGCAATGTAGCGGCGACCAAAAACAATAACTGACATTTTGAATTATTTTCTCATTATGCAATCGGGTTAATTCCTTTTTTTATATTGATAGATTGGTGATTCTGAATGTGGCGATACCAAATATGGGTATATTTGATTTTCTTTTATTGTTTTATTTTGAATGGTGCGAAAGGGGGGTGATTTGAACTTTTATATATTTTTATATTTTTTAAAAACTTTTTTTTCACTTTTTTGCATGCTTCAATAGTCTCCTTGGGAGACTAGAAGCTGCAATACTTTGATCATGTCTGCTACTCACTGGCGATGATCAGATCGCCTGTGTGTAGCAGAAATGCTCACTTGCTATGAGCGCCGACCTAAGGGCAGCACTCATAGCAATCAGGCAATGACAACCATAGAGGTCTGCTGCAGACCTCTGGTTGTCATGCCTACACATCGGTGACCTGCGATCATGTGGCAAGATCACTAAGGGGCGGGATTAGCAAAGCTCTTACTGTAAGTACACGTTTAATGCCGCTTTCAGAGTTTGACAGCGGCATTTAACTAATTAACAGCAGCGGGTGGATAACGATTCCACCCATGGTTGTTGTGGGCACATGTCAGCTGTATAGATCAGCTGTCATGTGCCTGGAAAGTGGTGGGCTCAGAGCCGGAGCCTGCACCAAAAAGGGAGAGTCTGGCATGGGCATACTTTTACGTCCAATGTCGGAAAGAAGTTAATAGGGAAAAAATATGTAGCCTTGAAAATGACTTTTGTTTATAGGTTGAAGCAGCAGTATACCTATAGAAGGACTGTAAAGCAATAAACCCTGTCTATAACCCTTAAATCCAAAACTACCCCATCAGCTTTCCCTACACTGAATGCAGATAACAGCGGTTTTACTAAAGAAAGGACAGTATGTAGCCATGAAAAGGACTTTTGTTTTAATGATGCAGCAGTGGTATACAAGTATTACAAGTATATGCCTGCTCTAATCTAAGCTCTCCCCCCTAGATCAACTCTTCCTGAACTGCTTCTAGAGGAAACGGTGCCGAGCATCAAATCTTTGGGTCTTAAATAAGACCCAATGACATGATGCCGCCAGCCAATCAAAGTAATTCCTGTAGCCAACATGACTATGGCATACCCATGAAGGGCAGGCAATCCTTTCATATTTATTGACTTTCAAACAGCCATGAGACATGTGGGGCGGGAACTCGAGCATGGCGTTCGAGCACCTGCGATACTCATTTGAGTAACAAGCTTACCCTAGTACACCAATACATAACTGAGTATCCAGCAGTGGCTAGTACGCTCGCTTTTCACTATAATGGTATAATAAACAAGGATGATAAAAGTGAATACGTATGAAAATGAATTAAACATACAGAAGAATGGTGTTGACAATGCAATAATTATATAGTTAGATAAAAGATATATAAAATATAGGTATACTTATACATTTCAGAGGGGATTTGTACAGACAATAGACGTTACAGCATAACAATAATCACATAGATTATAACAAATACCAAGAGGAATGAGGGCCCTGCTCGCAAGCTTACAGTCACAATAATGTTTGATTGTTCTGTGACAACTTACTTCCGAACCTCCCCAAAACGAGATTTGGGAATATGTGCTGATCGGGCCATTAACTATAATGGGGCAGATGGGGTCACTGTGCTCTGTTGTCCATACTTTTCATCCATATATGCCTATGTGAGGGGGACACCCAGACATAGTAGACTACATTTAGGTGAAGAAAATGATGCACAACACAGCATATGGTGACTCCGTCTGCACAAATATAGTCAATGGCTCATCAGCAAATACCCCCAAATCCCATTTTGGGTGTGGTTTGGATGCAAGCTGCCATGGAGAAACGGAATGTTATTGTATCTCTAGCCTAATTGCCTCAATTAAATTCTTGAAACTTCATTTTTGTTTTAACGACCCAATCTTATATAATTCTTCAAGATGTTCTTGTAGGGTTTAGTTTTCAAAATTAGGTCAGATGTGTGGAGAGTTTTGCTGTTTAACAGCCCAAAGGGCTCTGAAAATGCGACCATGGAGCCTACAATCTACTTCAGCCAAAATAGTGTTTTAAAAGTCAAATTACACTTTTCCATTCTGAGCTCTGTCGTGTAATCAAGCAGTAGTATCATTCTGGAGGAAAGACCAGCACTACTGCTCCTGAAGTGCACATGCTCGATGAAGTGACCGCAGTTCTGACTTTATGTAGGCAAAAATTCTCAGCACTGAAATGATGATAGAGAACAAAAATCTTGATGCAATAAATGAATATTTTACTTTGATCTGGCAAGAAAAGGTCCAGTCCAATGTTTCAATCAATAACGGTCTTCATTAAGGACATTTGTATTGCAGAGGAGCCGGGTATCTGGTAGATGCAGTTGTGTGAAGGCTTGCACAAATGTCCTTAGTAAAGACCGTTATTGGTCAATATTAATTTGTTGCATCAAGATTTTTATTCTCTATCATCATTTCAATGCTAAGTTTTTTTTTTTTGCTAACAATCAGAAGCATCAAATGTTTCATTTGGGTATCACTACATTCAGGAGAAATTTAATAACAAATGGTGGGGTCCATTTTTTTCTATTACCCTTTGTGAGAATTAAAAATTTGAGGCAAAATGAACATTTAGGGGAAAAAGCCTAATATTTATTTTCATGATCAAAACTGATAAAATTCTATGAAGCACCTGTGCATTCACTATAGTATAGCATTTTTTGAGAGGTTTAATTTACATGTAGGGGGTTTCTGTTTTTTGTGGTACCTTAGGAGGTCTGCAAAAGAGACATTGCATCCACAATTCATCTTAGCTATATTTGCACTCCAAATATCATTTTCTCCTTTCCAAACCCTCTCATGTGCACAAACATCAATTTTCGACCACATACTGTAAAAGGGGTATCACTGTATTCAGGGACAACTGCATAACAAATTAGGGGCACATTTTCTGATGTTAACTGTTGTGAAAAATATAGATTTGGGGTTAAAATAACACTTTACTAGAAAAATGCCCAGCACATGAATATTTAAATTTTTATGGGGGGCTAGATTACAAAATGTTGTCACTTGTGGTGAGCTTCTGCTGTTTTGGCACATTAGGAACTTTGCCAGATTTGTAATTTTATAAAGAAACCATGGCTGCTGTTACCAGCAAATTCAACAGGAGAGGTACTATCCAGCTCACCATTTAAAATCCTGCATAGCTAATAATATTGAGTTATATTAGTGCCTTTGGCATGGGCAGTTTAAACTTCTTCAAGGAAGTCCTTGCGTCCTTCACAGCAGTATGGTTTCATAGAAGAAGAGATCATGTGATGAACTGGTCTGTCGGCAGTCAAGACTTTTCATTAATAGAAAATATTTGGAGCATTAAAAGTCTGGTAAAGAAGACCTAGGCCTGTTGAGTAGCTAGAATCCTACATCAGCAAGAATTGAACTAAATTCCTATCCCAAAACTCCAATTGGTCTCCACACTTCCCTGATGTTTACAGACTATTATAAAAAGAAGAGGGGATGCTGCACAATTGTAGTCATGGCCCTGTGTTAGGGTTGCGGATCACACTGAACATAAAATATAAGAAAGTGCGATCGCAATCTGGGGTCCACCGTGCAGTGATGGTAAGCTGCTGCTCGGTAATGGCGGAGCATTAACTAAACAACGTTGGGTTAACCACTGACCCGGTGTGTACAGGAGCGAACTCTGTTACTTCACAGAGCTGCTGGAACAAATGCCAGAGCCTGTTAACTTCACAGGACTCGGCAGGGGGAGCATTAGTGTAGAGACACAGGACTCTGCCCCAAGGACACAGGGTTAGAGTCCCTCTATCCCTACTAGCGGTCAGCACCGCAACTGCGATGCCTGGACATAGTGACTAGGGTTAACCGTTCCAACAGCAAGCAGCACCGCCCTGGTGGACGCCACTAACCAGTCTAAGCTAGAGCTGGAAAGTGCACTATCTGGGCATGGTGCCGCACTGACGCTGCTGAATAAGCGGCACAGTGGTGCCTTAGGCAAATTGGCACACACTGGCACTAACATGTGAGAGGAGCTGGGAGCACCACGATGCTAGGCAGTGCCACTACTCGGCACTGACTCTACACCCTAACCCTATAAGCAAGCACAACCAGAGGGAGGCAGTGTTAATGAGTCAGTCAGCAGTTCACAAGCATCCTTCATCACACACACAACTAGCCATCTGAGTCTATATTAGCGCATGGCCGAGCGGCCATGTGAGTCTTTTATAGTGACGACCTTCCGGGACCTTCCCCATGGTCCAATTGGAACAGGCACAGGATCTGAGCATGTGACCCCTGAACTCCAATGGGAGGTTGAGCCACGGGCATGCTCAGTGGAGCGAAAAAGAGATTTAGTCCCTGGAGCTGCTCGCCGCTGGCTAGTGCAGGCTGCTATAGCTGAACCAGGGATAGCAGCAGCTACCAACTTGACAGCACTAGTCTGAGCAAGGTGCTGGGAACAACATCTTTGCTGAGCAGGCTCCGCTGGGACTGAATGGGAGACCACAGAAGCCATGGCTCGGGATTCCTCCTGTGCAGAGGGAGAAGCCTAACACCCTGTCTCAAATTTTTGTATATAATTGCTGCCATTAATTTCAAAAGGAGTAACTTTTTCTAATGATATGGAAAAATGTCTAACTTTCAACTTGTGTTATGTGTTCCATGTTCTGAATAAGATATGGCTGTAATAGATTTCCAAATCATTCCGTTCTTGCTTCTTTGTTCCAATTTCTGGAATTGTGGTTTTAAATTGTAATCAAATTTCAGATATTTTCATAACAAAAATGCAAAACAAATTACCTAAATTTATCACTGACATAAATTACAGTGTTTGTGGGGAGGGAGTATGGAAGAACTCCTTGTTTTTCAATCTGAGATTAATGGGGTCTATACTGAATTGCAGTTCATGTTAACTAGCTCTGATGTGAGCTTGCAGTTTTTGGACACTCTTGTTTACAAGAAATGTGACTGCCTGTGTACTGATTTGTTTGTGAAATCAACTGATAAGAATAACATCCTTTTCTTTGATAGCAAGGGTGAATGACTGGATCACTACCCTGGAGTCAGCTTACCAGAGTGTCTGATGAGTCTAGAGGGGACAAAAGGTTTGGGGGAATGTGCAATAAATTTGTGTCAAGGGAGTATTCAAATCTGGAGGTGACCATGTTTAAATCTAAGGCATTAAATTTGAAACGCGAAGATCTTTTGTAACTTAAACGCCAAACACATAAAATAGGGAGGATTCCATTTTTGTCTTCATATTGCCTGTTTAGTGTAAATATGACTGAAATATTAAAAAAACACTGGTCACTTTTGTCAAGAGGACACCCTACAAATGAAAACTTTACCCTTTTATCATATAAACGAGAAAGCATTGGTATTGGTATTGGTATTGTCAGATATTGTGTCTAGTAAAAGATCAATATAAGCAATATTAAGCTCCCCTAGGATGGGCAATACTCCATGTTTAGGGTGTGCTTGTTGTGGTAACATGTTGAAGGGAGACTCTTATAATGTTCTTTTAATTTTTAATTAATGTAATATCAGGTCCATGTGGGCTGTTCTATGTGGGCGAGAGACAATTAGTTTAGATATAGAATGATAGACAGTGTTCCGGTCCAAAGGAGAGGGGGAGATAGATAAAAAATCTCTAAGAAAAAGGAGCTTTGCTGGATTTATGAGTTATAGTGTCTTTTTAATAGAGGTCTTAATTTGGAGTATAACATCCTTGGATGTTTATAGCATAATATTATGCATATTTTGTTGCGTTTTCTGGTTTAGTATGTTTTTTCTTGATTTTTCTTTTTCCTATTTTTAGAGTATCACCTATGGGACATCAGAGTGAAGGGTTGACTGGAATTTCTGGTGGGCGGTTCTGTGGAGAAGTCTATTCGCCCCTTTTGTTTTCTTTTGTCTTTTCCTTCCTTTTTTCCATTATACTGTACTTAAATTATATATTTTTCCTTTTCTTCCCCACTCTCATTTCTTTATGTTGTTTTTTTCTTTTACTTTTGAGATTTCATTGCAGCAGTTTTTCTTTAGCTTTAACGTGCAGGGCCAACGGTTATGTGACCTCTATTCACAGTCAGGTGACTTAATCACCATGGTACCGATATAGCTCTTTTTCTGATTGGACAATATAAGTGTTGCGAGTCATGTGACAGCCTGACTTAATGAGATCCAATCTAGAACTGGACGATATTAGGATAACATTACCTCATATCTGGAAAGTGCCTTGGTGGACTTGATGCCATAGCTACAAGGATGCGGATGCAGGAGATATATATTTATTTTATGACATTTGAAACATGTGATCTGTATGTCTTTCAATTGCTGTAATATCTATCAATGTCTTTCAATTTGTACTACATGTAATATATATGCTGTGCAGGGAGTTCTCAGATGTTACTCGTATGTGCTGATTGCTGGGCGGAGTTGTTAGGAAGGGGGAGGTAATACCTGTTCCTATAAGTAATGTGATTTAAATCGTCTGTTTGCACTGCGGTGGTATTCTTGATAAAGACTGGTATTGTCGAAACGTTGCACTGTATTTGACGGAATAAAAAGACCTTTTACTTCACTCAAGTTTGAATGCGGTCCTTTTATTCTACTGATAAATTACAATGTGTCATGAAAAACAATCACAGAATTCTTAAAATATGTTGAAGCGTTCCCAAGTTGTTACCACAAGAAAAAAATGGCCAAATCAAGGAATAGTGGCTGCATAGCTGAATAAAACATAGGTTTTTTTAATTCTCCTTTCTGTTGCAGATATATTGACTTTTAAAGTTTAGATTACAATTTCTTCACTGATTTCCACAGCTACTTAGTAAAGATGCAAAGAATTGCGGAAGCGTTTTATTTAATCGATGCAAAAGACAAAAAGACAAGACATATATAAGATAAAAGGAGATGAGTATCCAATATCACACTACAGAGTACGTATGCACTATATAAATGATATACTCAGTGCTGACACTATGCACATCACCTGTAAACAATTATGCAGCAGAGATTCAAAGAATTTATAAGTGATACAGCCAAAAAGTCACCAATGTGTAGCCCACTTACTATAATATAAAATTTTAAATTTTAAATTTTTAATTCCACCAAGCAGTGGGTGGACAGGGCTAGAAATATGATTACAACTAGAGCACTGGTGACATACTGCTTGTCACTGCCATACATAACTAGGTGTAAAAATGTGGACTGAGAGGTAGATGGCTGTATGCATATCCAACTGGGATATGCAGAACAAATTGCACATGAGTATAATAATTAAGAACCTAGAAGGGTAAAGTGAAGATAGAGCATACGACCTGTAAGTGTGAAGGTCCTTGACGCGCGTTTCGCATGAGCTTCGTCCAAGGGGGTAAGTGTGTCTGGTTGCAGGGACTGACTGACCTTAAATAGGGTCCCTGATGTCTACATCCGATACATCTGTGCACAAACGGGGCCATGGCTCCCAGCGTGTGACGACACTCTCAGTCACTCCCCCCTCCACACAAACATCCGGCTACTCCCCCATCCAGCACACCATGAGGGGGAGGTGGCCTAGGCCTGCCAGGAAGGACGCGTGGCCAAGGTAATAGTCAACAATGGCTGACGTCACCTCAGCTGCCCAGCCACCATCCCACACAGCGCGCCACAAGGAGGACGCAGCCAGAGTGTGGGCGCCACCGGCGGCAATGCAGAGCTGTCTTAAAGATGGTACCTGCGCTACACCCATGCAAAAACAGGGTCTCAACTGTCGGCGTGTAGCGTCACCCCCGGTCACACGCCCCAGATGTCCGGCCACTCCCCCACCCCGCACGCTGCTAGGGGAAGGAGGCCAGAGCAAAGCAGGAGGAGCGCGTTGCTAAGGCAACAGTCAACACAAGACCGACGTCACCTCAGCTCGCGCCGCCCAACCGCTCAGCCTCCACCCCACACAGCGCACCGGGAGGAGGAGACAGCCAAGACATGCACGGGGCGATACGTCACCAAGGCGACAGTGCACGCTGCCATGTGCTATAGCAATAATTGAGTTATATCATGCAAAAACAGAGCCCAAAAGGCTAGTAAAGCATGGGCGAAACGCCAAGATGCACCAGCACGCAACACCCTCCCCACAAGCGCCATCCCGTGTACCCAGCCCCTCCCCCACCCGACACATCAGGGTGAGAAGGGAGCTTGAGTAAACCAGGGGAGACGCCTAATGGGGAAAGTGTGCTAACACCGTGCCATGTCGTCACAGACTTCATCACTTGAGAGAACATTACAGAGATATAAAAAATGCTCTGGAAACAGATGAGGAGCTTGCTCTCAAGCCAATCCCTAAGCACTTTAAGAGACACCATGGTAGTGATCCCATGGCCGGACATCTGGGGGGTGTGACCGGGGGTGACGCTACACGCCGACAGTTGCGACCCTGTTTTTGCATGGATGCAGCGCATGTACCATCTTTGAGACAGCTCTGCATTGCCATCGGTGGCGCCCACACTCTGGCTGCGTCCTCCTTGTGGCGCGCTGTGTGGGATGGTGGCTGGGCGGCATCGGCTGAGGTGATGTCAGCCATTGTTGACTATCACCTTGGCCACGCGTCCTTCCTGGCAGGCCTGGGCCGCCTCCCCCTCATGGTGTGCTGGATGGGGGAGTAGCCGGATGTTTGTGTGGAGGGGGGCGTGACTGAGAGTGTCGTCACACGCTGGGAGCCGTGGCCCCGTTTGTGCACAGATGTATCGGATGTAGACATCAGGGACCCTATTTAAAGTCAGTCAGTCCCTACAACCAGACACACTTACCCCCTTGGACGAAGCTCACGTGAAACACGCTTCGGGGACCTTCACACTTACAGGTCGTATACTCTATCTTCACTTTACCCTTCTAGGTTCTTAATTATTATACTTATGTGCAATTTGTTCTGCATATCCCAGTTGGATATGCATACAGCCATCTATCTCTCAGTCCACCTTTTTACACCTAGTTATGTATGGCAGTGACAAGCAGTATTTCATCAGTGCTCTAGTTGTTGTAATCATATTTCTAGCCCTGTCCACCCACTGCTTGGTGGAATTATTTAAAATTTTATATTATAGTAAGTGGGCTACACATTGGTGACTTTTTGGCTGTGTCACTTATAAATTCTTTGAATCTCTGCTGCATAATTGTTTACAGGTGATGTGCATAGTGGTAGCACTGAGTATATCATTTATATAGTGCATACGTACTCTGTAGTGTGATATTGGATACTCATCTCCTTTTATCTTATATATGTCTTGTCTGTGTCTTTTGCATTGATTAAATAAAACGCTAGTATTTGATGGCTATATGCTTCCGCAATTCTTTTTTGATGTTAGTTGTGTTGGAAGAGCCACTTTTCTAGGCCTAATTTCTTTGAATAATTAGTAAAGATACATCAGAGGTGAATTACTGTACTCTCAGCTCTGACCCCCCTCCCACACAGAAAGGGGTAGAGATTGTCAGTTCATCGGTCAGTTGTCTTCTTGAATGTCCCAGAATGCTTGCATGGAAAACTTAAGTGCTTTCAAAATATGAGAATTGCAATATATTAACCCCTTTACCCCCAAGGGTGGTTTGCACGTTCATGACCTGGCCAATTTTTACAATTCTGACCACTGTCCCCTTATGAGATAATAACTCTGGAATGTTTCCATGGATCCCGGTGATTCTGACAATGTTTTCTCATGACATATTGTAATTCATGTTAGTGGTAAAATTTCATTGATATAACTTGCATTTATTTGTGAAAAAAATGGAAATTTGGCGAACATTTTGAAAATTTAGCAATTTTCTAACTTTGAATTTTCATGCCCTTAAATCACAGAGATATGACGCTAGTGTTGAGCGATACCATCCGATATTCAGAAATATCGGATCGGATTGGATCGGCCCGATACACAAAAAGTATCGGGTATCGCCGATTCCGATACCGGAAGTCCCATTCAAGTCAATGGGACAGAAATATCGGAATTAAAAAACCCCTTTCTTGCCTTGTACATCCTGTTCGGGAGGGGGGAAGAGTGTGGGCGGCGTGTGGGCGGACACTGTGCATGTCTGTGTGTGCGGGCGGGGTCTGTGCGGGCCTCTCGGGGGTCTGTGCCAACTGTCCGGAGCCTGTGCCGGCTGCCGGTGGTCTGTACGGGCCTCTCGGGGGTCTGTGCCGACTGTCGGGGGCCTGTGCCGGCTGCCGGTGGTCTGTACGGGCCTCTCGGGGGTCTGTGCCGACTGTCGGGGGCCTGTGCCGGCTGCCGGTGGTCTGTATGGGCCTCTCGGGGGTCTGTACAGGCCTGTCGGGGGCCTTTGCTGGCTGCCGGTGGTCTGTACGGGCCTCTCGAGGGCCAGTGCCAGCTGTCGGTGGTCTGTGCCGGCTGCCGGGGGCCTGTGCCGGCTGCCGGTGGTCTGTGTGGGCCTGCCGGGGGTCTTGTGTGTGCAGGCATCGCCCGATGGGACTACAAGTCCCATTGGGCGATGCCTGCTATAATGACAGTCATTGACACATTAGCCAATGATGGGACAGTAGTAGTCCCATCATCCGGCTAATGTGTTGGATGTAAAAAAAAAAAAAAAACATACTACATACATACTACATATATACTACATTCATACAACATACATACATACTACATACTACATACATGCTACATTTATACTACATTCATACAACATACATAAATACTACATATACACTTCATTCATACAGCATACATACATACTACATACATACTACATATACACTACATTCATACAGAATACATACATACATACTACATACATGCTACATATATACTACATTCATACAGCATACATACATACTACATATATACTACATTCATACAACATACATACATACTACATACTACATACATACTACATATATACTACATTCATACAGCATACATACTACATATATACTACATATATGCTACATTCATACAACATACATACATACTACATACATGTTACATATATACTACATTCATACAACATACATACATACTACATACATGCTACATGTATATACTACATTCATACAACATACATACTACATACTACATACATGCTACATATATACTACATTCATACAACATACAAATATACTACATACATACTACATGTATACTACATTCATACAACATACATACTACATACTACATACATACAACATGCTACAGACATACAACATACATACATACTACATACTGCATACATACTACATACTGCATACAATACATTCATACAATACATACATATAGACATACAGTACATATGACATAGAGTACATACTCACCATCACTTGTCACTTTGATCCCCGAAGCCAGTGTTATCTGTGGAAAAATATGAAAATAACAAACAAACAATATACTCCCTGATCCGCAGAAATCCACGCGTGTCCCACGCCGATCTCCCGTGGAGAACAGCCGCATCAGCTGATGCGACCGCTCTCTACGGGGCTCCAGGAATCCAGTGATGGGAGGTAGGTATCCTTCCGCACTGTATTCCTCTGCCACTGTAAAAAAATAGTCCCTGGTCTCACTTTATGGCAAAAGCTGCGTGGGAACTTTCTCACACAGCATTGCCAAAAGTGAAACTAGGGACTATTTTTTTACAGTGGCGGAGGAATACAGTGCGGAAGGATACCTACCTCCCGTCATTGGATTATTGAAGCCCCTAGAGAGCGGTCGCATCAGCTGATGCTGCTGTTCTCCATGGGAGATCGGCGTGGGACCATCGTGGATCTCTGCGGATCAGGGAATATATGGCTTGTTTGCTATTTTCATATTTTTTCATAGATGACACTGGCTTCGGGGATCAAAGTGACAAGTGATGGTGAGTATGTTCTCTATGTTATATGTACTCTATGTCTATGTATGTATTGTATGAATGTATTGTATGCAGTATGTATGTAGTATGTATGCAGTATGTAGTATGTATGTATGTATGTTGTATGTCTGTAGCATGTTGTATGTATGTAGTATGTATGTAGTATGTAGTATGTATGCATGTTGTATGAATGTAGCATATATGTAGTATGTATGTAGTATGTATGTATGTTGTATGAATGTAGTATATATGTAGCATGTATGTAGTATGTAGTATGTATGTATGTTGTATGAATGTAGTATATATGTAGCATGTATGTAGTATGTATGCATGTTGTATGAATGTAGTATATGTAGTATGTATGTTGTTTGAATGTAGTATATATGTAGTATGTATGTATGTTGTATGAATGTAGTATATATCTAGCATGTATGTAGCATGTATGTTTGTTGTATGAATGTAGTATATATGTAGCATGTATGTAGTATGTAGTATGTATGTATGTTGTATGAATGTAGTATATATGTAGCATTTATGTAGTATGTATGTATGTTGTATGAATGTAGTATATATGTAGCATGTAGGTAGTATGTAGTATATATGTATGTTGTATGAATGTAGTATATATGAAGTATGTATGTAGTATGTATGTATTGTGGTGTAGTAACCACTATGTCCACTAGGGGGCGCTGTGTGGAGGTTCCAAGGGAGAGGATGAGTGGCAGAATCCTGAAGGATGGTTGTGTATCTCAAAGGGGGTGGCTTTGAGATGGAGACTTAGTTATGCGTATTGATCAGCAATGGTATTGCTGAGGTGTTATTCCAAGGTATAAGGGAGAAGTCTCTAGGTAACTTAGGAGTTGGGCGGGCCAGTTACCTACAAACCCACCAAGGGGTGTGTCTGAAAACGCCTGTAGTAAAAGACTATGTGAGGCTGTGAAGGACCTGTGATGAGTTCATAGTCACGTGGCCCGGTGGGTGTGGCTATAGACCATATAATGTGGCCAGGGTAGGTCACATGTGGTGAATGCTGGGACCTGGTTGGTCCAGTGAGGAAGGTCCTGCAGAGATGGAACTTCCTGCCAGACAGCACGTGTGAAGTGGCTGGGAGCAATGGCGATGTGTGCCTGAGAGTCCCCTGGAGGGAACGAATGTGTGCAGAATGCTGCAGCCGCATGAGGAACCCTGACGTGGGTGAGATAATTGTGAGGCTAAGTGAGCCTGCGTACTGGACATTGATAATAAGAGTGAAGCATTATAATGGACGCTATGCTGGTAATGCTATTAAGTGAACTTTCTGTTGCTGCTGTGGTTTATGAGGCGTGAATAAACCGCAAGGACTGTATGATTTGATGGAAAATCCATGCCGGAACTAGTTTTTGTTCGCTGCAAGCGAGAATCCCCTAAGTAAATGACAGCGCTACCTCACATTTGGTGGAGAAGAAATGGGCAATATTGTAGCCTTGTTGCTGGGAGCAACGGAAGAGGACTGCAAAGTCGGTTGCTAAGGGCAACGGTTTCCAAAAAGTGCATGTTGCAGTGCTGGCAACGCTGAGCCAGGAAGGCTGACGGTTGGGGAAGCCACTACCCGGCTGTGGTTCTGGAACCGTGGGGCGGCCTAGTGAGTAAGGCACTGTCCGGATTGGTGAGCCCAGTGCGGCCGTTTCCCCAGGAGAAAGAGACTGATAGGACACCTCTGCGGTAGAGGGGTCCAAGAACCTGTGCGGCCAGCAGGTGACGGTCGTGAAGGAGAAAAAAAAATGTGTTTTACTGACCGGGCTCAGTGAGCAAGAGACTGGTGATTGCTATAGGGTGCCTCTGCGGAGAAGAGGTATCCGAGGACCTGTGTTGCCGACACAGGCAACGGACTGGTGTTCGTGGTGTACAGACCTGGGTCAGTGGTAAAAACTGTGTTCCTGGAGGGCTCAGTGAGCAAGGTCCTGGTGAGGCGCAAGGGTTGGGCAGTCTCAGGTCGAGACGGATATCCTGAATAGCACCCGCTAAGCCCCTGGACCTGGTGAGGCCGGTATGTTGGGAAACCCTGGAAAGAGGGTCGGCCCTGAATAGCACCCGGTGCGCCCTGTGTGTTGGACGGTCTCAGGCAGAGATGGTACATCCTGAATAGCACACAGGCAGGACACGTGAGCTTTGTGTTGGTGTGGCCGGCGTGTTGGGAAACCCTGGGAGGAGGGTCGCTCCCTGACTAGCACCCGCTGCGCCCTGTGTGTTGGATGGTCTCAGGCGGAGACGGTACGTCCTGAATAGCACACAGAAAGGACATGTGAGTTTTTGAGGTTTTTTTGTGGTGTTTTTCTTTTCTTCTTTTCTCAACTCAGCCAGCGGTGGCTCAGTGGGAGTCAAGAATGTGACAAGCGGCTTGAGGTGGCTCAGTGGGGTCACGAAGGTGACAAGCGGCTTCCGGTAACTCGGCGGGGTTACGAAGGTGACAAGTGGCTTCCGGTGGATCGGCAGGTCCACAAAGACGGAGCAGCAGGAGCTGCAGTGATTCCAGCTGCTGTGTGTGTCAACAGCAGCCGGTGGTGTCGGTGATCGGTGACAGCAGGAGCTGTGGTGGTGCCAACAAGGACTTGTGTGGTATCGTTAAGATTTAAACTCTGCTGTGTGAACTGTGGTCTGAGAAGACCGGTTTAACGGACATGGGGAGATCCCGAAAGGGGGTGGAGTCCCAGAAGGGGGCGGTGACCCAAAGCGGGGTGGTAACCCAAAAAGGGGTGGAGTCCTGGGAGGGGGCGGCAGCCCAAAGTGGGGTGGTGGTCCAGAAAGGGGCCAAGTTTGAAGGAATGACAGCACTGGGTGACTCAGTGGGTATGTCTGGAGTACTGCAGTGTATGTGTATGTCCTTTCCAGAATGTGGGATATTCTTTCCGAATGTTGACAAGTCGCAAGTGTGTACCATGGCGCTACTCCGGGAAGGGATGTCGGGACGGCTGGACTCAAAGAGTCAGGTGACTCTGGTAGGAACTCCACTCACTCTCTGTCTGACCGAGAAAATGGTCCTGGTTCGCTGTGCACATGGGGTCACAGTGAACTATGAGGTAGACAGAGTAATGTATCAGGGGTTCGGAGTCAGTGGGTGCCAAGGTGGCAGTATACCACCAGACTTAGTTCATACCTGGGAGTGGGGCCGGGATTTGGTTAGGTTTAATGACCTACGCCAGGAAGATAGAGACAGGTCTACGGTAGGGCTAGCAGACACTGAGACGCTGACGCCTCCTAACGTGGACAGGCCAGACGTAGGGGCGACTGGAGAAAGAATGACGTTGGACGAACTTACAGACCGGACGTCACCTGAAGGGTACAACACTGTGAGTGAGAAGGGTGTGAGAAACAAAAAGAGCGGAGCTGATACACGGACAGAGAGTGTCCTGGGGGTTCACCATATGGTGTGGTGTGACTGTGACGTGGTATTACCAGTAGCCACCCCTAGGACAGAATCTAGTGCTGTGCTGACTGAAACTCGTGACAGGACGGATGGTAACCTGGTCGAGAAGATAACGGGAGTAGAGACACGGTCAGAGGGTAACTGGAGGGTTCACTCGACTGACGGGACTAACCCAGGGGTACCCTTAGACGATATGATTAAAGAAGTAATGGTGCAACACATACTGGCCAAAAGAGAACTAGAGCAGGAGATACAGTTAATAAAAGAGACAGTGAAGGAACAGCTCGAACGAGAAAGTGTGATGAGACAAACAGGCGAGCACAGAGTGGAGGAGCTTGAGAAAGAAGTCCTTAAGCTCGGAGGTCACCTGTCAACGTGGCACAGTGTGAACAACACCTTAAGAGAGGATGTGGTAAGGCTTGAGAAAGAAGTCTTGACGCTCAGAAGTCACCTGTCAACGCGGCAAAATGTGAACAAGACCCTTACAGAAGAAATGGAGGAACTCAGAGGAGTAGTTAAAAGTCTTCTGCGGGAGAAGTTGGATGAAGACTTACTGCGGGTGAGCGCAAGTGATAACAGGACAGAATGGCTAGTAGCCCTCGGGGCAAAGGGTCATGAAGGGACAAAGTCATGTGAAGTTGATGAGTTAAGAACGGAAGAAGACAGTCACCCGGTTGGGTCAACAGCAGTGAGGGAAGTGTCCGTGGTAAAGCTAGAGCCTTCGGTCCAGGAAGAGAGCAAGACCACAACGTTCCAGTTTGTGATTGATGTACCAGAGGACATGCAAGGGGCCTGTGCAGAGGAAGGTGTGCATGAGGCTTTCAAGGAAGCGGTCAAGGCGTGTGAGGTGCACTGGGCACCTGAGACTCGGCAGTTGGTGATAGTATCGGACAGAGAAGATACGTCTACCCGAGTAGCTGTCCTAAAGGAGATGCATCTACAATGTCTCTACACTAAACAAAGGGTCAGGCAGAGTAATGTAAACGCTGCTCGATGCCTAGAGTTAGCAAGGGAGGCTATGGATCAGCTGGGTTTGCAGAAAGAGGTGGTGCCGGTACCCAAAGCTCTGATTGGGAGAATCATTGGAAGATCCGGGAAGGTAATGCAAGACCTTGTAAATATCTCCGGTGTGGTGAGAGTGAGGATCCCTCCTGATGATGAAGACCAAGTATCTAGTGAGGTGGATAGGATTCCCATCCTGGTGGTTGGCTCCTTGGAGAGCCTGAGAGTCTTTCAGATGCTCTTGGAGTATCGAGTACCTGCAGGAGATCGAGCAGTTGAGGCAGGACCGCCGGCGAATTAATAAAGAAGTACGGAATACCAGGTGGTGGCCGCCTGCAACCCAACCAGATGTAAGAACTCGAAGAGTTCCGCCAAGAAGTGACAGGGCAGATGGCCGAAGAATGTCAGCAAGTGGTAGTTCGACTGACAGGATGACGTTGAGAGACCATAGTTCCTGTGAGACCCTGAATGAATCAGACTCAGGCCAGACAGTAGGCCTGATTAGGACTGATGACCGTACCAACCGGGGAAGGAGCGCCGTTTGACCTTTTCAATGCAAAATTGGCTGGAATTCAGATCGGACGCCATGTCACGTTTGGAGAGCCCCTGATGTGTCTAAACAGTAGAAACCCCCCACATGTGACCCCATTTTGGAAACTAGACCCCCCCAAGGAACTTATCTAGATATGTGGTGAGAACTTTGAACCCCCAAGAGCTTCACAGAAGTTTATAACGTACAGCCCTACAATAAAAAAATCATATTTTTTCCACAAAAATGATGTTTTCACCCCAAATTTTTATTTTCCCAAGAGTAAGAGGACCACAAAAGTTATTGTGCAATTTGTCCTGAGTATGCTGATACCCCATATGTGGGGGTAAACGACTATTTGGGCGCAGGGCAGAGCTCAGAAGGGAAGCAGTGCGATTTGACTTTTTTGGCTGGAATTGAGATCGGACGCCATGCCGCATTTGGAAAGCCCCTGATGTGCCAAAACAGTGGAAACCCCCCCACAAAGGACACCATTTTGGAAACTAGACCCCTCAAGTAACTTATCTAGATGTGTGGTGAGCACTTTGAACCCTTAAGGGCTTCACAGAAGTTTATAACGCCCGGGCATAAAAATACAAAAATCATATTTTTTCCACAACCATGATCTTTTAGTCCCCATTTTTTTATTTTCTTAAGGGTAAGAGGAGAAATTGGACCCGAAAAGTTGTTGTCCAATTTGTCCTGAGTACGCTGATATCGCATATGTGGAAGAAAACTACTGTATGGGCACACGTCGGGGCTCGGAAGGGAAGCACTGATGATTTGGAATGCAGACTTTGATGGAATGGTCTGCGTGTGTCATGTTGCCTTTGGAGAGCCTCTAATGTGCCAAAACTGTTGAAACCCCACATTTTGGAAACTACACCCCCCAAGGAACTTATCTAGATGTATGGTGAGCACTTTGAACCCCCAAGTGCTTCACAGAAGTTTATAACGTAGAGCCATAAAAATAAAAAAAATCATATTTTTTTCTCCATAAAAATGATATTTTTGCCCCAATTTTTTATTTTCCCAAGTGTAACAGGAGAAATTGGACCCCAAAAATTGTTGTGCCATTTGTCCTGAGTAGGCTGATACCCCATATGTGGGGGTAAACCACTGTTTGGGTGCATGGCAGATCTTGGAAGGGAAGGAGCACCGTTTGACTTTTTCAATGCAGAATTGGCTGGAATTGAGATCAGACGCCATGTTGCATTTGGAGAGCACCTGATGTGCCTAAACAGTGGAAATCCCCAATTCTAACTCCAACCATAACCCCAACACACCCCTAACCCTAATCTCAGCCCTATCCCTAGCCCTAAGCCTAACCCTAGCACCTTCCCTAACCCTAGCCCTAACCTTAATGGGAAAATGGAAATAAATACATTTTTTTTAATTTTATTATTTTTCCTTAACTAAGGCAGTGATAAAGAGGGGTTTGATTTACTATTTTTAGGGGTTTTTTATGTTTGGCAGCTGTCATACGCTAAAAGACGCTTTTTATTGTCGAAATAGTTTTTGCATCACCACATTTTGAGAGTTATAGTTTTTCCATATTTTGACCCACCGAGTTATGTGAGGTCTTATTTTTTGTGGGATGAGTTGACGTTTTTATTGGTAACATTTTCGGGCACGTGACTTTTTTTGATCGCTTTGTATTCCGATTTTTGGGACGCAGAATGAACAAAAACCAGCATTTCATGAATTTCTTTTGGGGGGGCGTTTATACCGTTCCGCGTGTGGTAAAATTGATAAAGCAGTTTTATTCTTCGGGTTAGTACGATTACAGTGATGACTCATTTATGTAGTTTTTTTATGTTTTGGTGCTTTTATGCAATGAAAACAATTTTATATAAAAATAATAATTTTTGCATCGCTTTATTCTGCGAGCTATAACTTTTTTATTTTTCACTGATGTCGCTGTGTGGTGGCTCATTTTTTGTGGGACAAAATCACGTTTTCAGCAGTGCCATAGTTATTTATATCCGTCTTTTTGATTGCGCGTTATTGCACTTTTTGTTCGGCGGTATGATGATAAGGCATTGTATCTTACTTTGTTTTTTATTTTTTAAGGGGTTCGTTAAAGTGGTTAACTAGTAGGACAGTTTTTTTTTTACTTTATTTTATTGTCCCAGGGGGATGTTACTGTAATATGTCAGATCGCTGATCTGAAAGTTTGAACAGCACTGCGATCTGACAGGCGCTGCACAGGCTTCCTCCGTGCCTGCTCTCTGCAGGCACGGAGGAAGCCGCCTCTCTGCAGGCCTTGGATCAGGGGGCCTGCAGGGAAGGAGACCCTCGGAAAGCGCAGCACATCGCGCTGCTCCGGGGGTCTCAGGGAAGCACAGAGTGAGCCCCCTCCCTGCTGATGCTTCATTAATCCCCTGGTACACTGCGATCATGTTTGATCGCAGTGTGCCAGGGGTTACTGTGCCGGACCCCCCCTGAAACAGAGTGCCGGGTGTCAGCTGTGATAATCAGCTGACACCCGGCCGTGATCGCTTAGACATACTTTCCCGTCCCCGGTCATACGGGCCTGGGTACTGTGGACGGGATAGTACATCTGATGTCAGAAAGGGGTTAAGAGGATAAAATCCTTAATGGGAGAAAGGTGCTACACCTTATTCACTATTAAAATTATTCTCCACTTTTATGCTCCTCATTAGCAATCATTTTAATTGACTATTTAAATAATCATTTTTTTAATGTTAGTAAAAATCGCACAGTATTTAATGGTTTCTGAAAATATCAATATTTATGGTTTTGCACATTTTTATTTATTTTACCTCCTTCTGCCATCAGACGTACTATCCCGTCCATGTGCCCTGGGACTTAATTCCCAGGGATGGGATAGTACGTCATAGTGATCAGCGGCGCTCACGTGGTGAGCGCCGCTGATCGCGGCCGGGTGTCAGCTGATTATCACAGCTGACACCTGGCACAATGTGTCAGGGGCGGTCACGGACCACCCCCGACACGTTAACCCCTTGTACACCGCGATCAAACACGATCGCGGTGTACCGGGGGTTAAAGGGAAGCATCGGCAGGGAGGGGGCTCCCTCCATGCTTCCCTGAGCCCCCCACGGCAGCGCAATGTGCAGCGCTGCTGCGGGGGGCTCTATCCCTGCAGGCCCCCAGATCCAAGATGGCGACGGGGACCTTCGGGGGCCTGTAGGGAGCTGACTTCCTCACTGCCTGCAAAGCGCAGGCATGAGGAAGTCTGCAGCAGTGCCTGTAACAGATCGCTGATCTGTCACAGTGATCTGTGATGTGACAGATCAGCGATCTGTCACAGGACAGTGATGTCCCACCTGGGACAATGTAATAAAGTTAAAAAAAGAAATAAAAAAGTGTAAAAATAATTTTAAAAAATCGCTAAAGAAATTAGTAAAAAAAAATATTCCCCAATAAATTCATTTTTTGAAAATAAAAAAAAACAATAAAAGTACACATATTTGGTATCGCCGCGTCCGTAACGAACCCTTTAAAAAATAAAAATAAAAAACGAAGCAAAAAATAATGATTTATTATCATACCACCGAACAAAAAGTGCAATAACGCGCGATCAAAAAGATGCATATAAATATCCTTGGTACCGCTGAAAACGTCAGCTTGTCCCGCAAAAAATGAGCTGCCATACAGCGTCATCTGCAAAAAAATAAAAAAGTTATAGCTCGCAGAATAAAGCGATGCAAAAATAATTATTTTTATATAAAATAGTTTTCATTGCATAAAACCGACAAAACATAAAAAAAGACCTAAATGAGGTATCGCTGTAACCGTACTGACCCGAAGAATAAATCCGCTTTATCAATTTTACCGCACGCGGAACGGTGTAAACGCACCCCCCCAAAAGAAATTCATGAAATGCTGGTTTTTATTCATTCTGCATCCCAAAAATCAGAATAAAAGGCGATCAAAAAATGTCACGTGCCCCAAAATGGTACCAATAAAAACGTCAACTCGTCCCGCAAAAAATAAGACCTCACATGACTCGGTGGGTCTAAATACGGAAAAATTATAGCTCTCAATATGTGGTGAAGCAAAAACTATTTTTACAATAAAAAGCGTCTTTTAGCGTGTGACAGCTGCCAAACATAAAAACCGCCATAAATAGTAAATCAAACCCCCCCCGTTATCTTAGGGAAAAATAATAAAATAAAAAAATGTATTTATTTCCATTTTCCCATTAGGGTTAGGGCTAGGGTTAGGGCTGAGATTAGGGTTAGGGGTGTGTTGGGGTTAGGGTTGGAGTTATAATTGGGGGGTTTCCACTGTTGGGCACATCAGGTGCTCTCCAAATGCAACATGGCATCTGATCTCAATTCCAGCCAGTTCTGCGTTGAAAATGTCAAATGGTGCTCCTTCCCTTCCAAGCTCTGCCATGCGCCCAAACAGTGTTTTACCCCCACAAAACAACTTATGGGTCCAATTTCTGCTGTTACCCTTAGGAAAATAAAAAATTGGGGGCAAAAATATCATTTTTGTGGAAAAAATGATTTTTTTATTTTCACGCCCAGGCGTTATAAACTTTTGTGAAGCACTTGGGGGTTCAAAGTGCTCACCGCACATCTAGATAAGTTCCGTGGGGGGTCTAGTTTCCAAAATGGGGTCACTTGTGGGGAGTTTCAATAGTTTAGGTACATCAGGGGCTCTCCAAACGCGACATGACACCAGCAAACCATTCCATCAAAGTCTGCATTCCAAAACGTCACTACTTCCCTTCCGAGCTCCGACGTGTGCCCATACAGTAGTTTTCTCCCACATATGGGGTGTCAGTGTACTCAGGACAAATTGGACAAAAATTTTTGGGGTCCAATTTCTCCTGTTACCCTTGGGAAAATAAAAAAATTGGAGACTAATTTATCATGTTTGTGGAAAAAATACAATTTTTTTATTTTCATGCCTGGGCGTTCTAAACTTCTGTGAAGCACTGGGGGGTTCAAAGTGCTCACCACACATCTAAATCAGTTCCTTAGGGGGTCTAGTTTCCAAAATGGGGTCATTTGTGGGGGGTTTCCACTGTTTAGGTACATTAGGGACTCTCCAAAGGCAACATGACACCTGCAGACCATTCCATCAAAGTCTGCATTCCAAAACGTCACTACTTCTCTTCCGAGCTCCGACGTGTGCCCATACAGTAGTTTTCTCCTACATATGGGGTGTCAGCGTACTCAGGACAAATTGGACAACTATTTTTGGGGTCCAATTTCTCCTGTTACCCTTGGGAAAATAAAAAAAATTGGTGACTAAAAGATCATGTTTGTGGAAAAAATAAGATTTTTTTTTATTTTCACGCCCGGGCGTTTTAAACTTCTGTGAAGCACTGGGGGGTTCAAAGTGCTCACCACACATCTAGATAAGTTCCTTGGGGGGTCTAGTTTCCAAAAATGGTGTCATTTGTTGGGGGTTTCTACTGTTTTGGTACATCAGGAGCTTTCCAAACGCAGCATGGTGTCCGATCTCAATTCCAGCCAAAAACGTCAAATGGCGCTGCTTCCCATCCGAGCTCTGCCATGCGCCCAAATAGTGGTTTACCCCCACATGTGGGGTATCAGTGCACTCAGGACAAACTGCATAATATCTTTTAGGGTCCTGTTACCCTTGGAAAATAAGAATTGAGGGTGAAAAGATCATTTTTGTGGAAAAATCTGATTTTTTAATTGTACGGCTGTATGTTATAAACTTCTGTGAAGCCCTTGGGGTTTCAAAGTTCTCACCACATATCAAAATAAGTTCCTTGGGGGGGTCTAGTTTCCAAAATGGGGTCACTTGTGGGGAGTTTCCACTGTTTAGCTACATCAGGGGCTCTCCAAACGCGACATGGCGTCCGATCTGAATTCCAGCCAATTTTGCATTGAAAAAGTCAAATGGTGCTCCTTCCCTTCTGAGGTCTGCCATGCGTCGAAATAGTGGTTCCCTCCACATATCAGGTATCAGCGTACTCAGGACAAATTGCACAATAACTTTTGCAGTCCAATTTCTCCTGTTACCCTTGGTAAAATAAAAAATTGAAACTGAAGTATTTTTTTGTGAAAAAAAGTTACACGTTCATTTTTTTTAAATATTCAAAAAATTCCTGTGACGCACCTAAAGGGTTAATAAACTTCTTGAGTGTGGTTTTGAGCACCTTAAGGGGTGCAGTTTTAAGAATGGTGTCACTTTTGGGTATTTTCTATCATATAGACCCCTCAATGTGGCTTCAAATGTGATGTGGTCCGTAAAAATAAAATGGCGTTGCAAAAATGAGAATTCGCTGGTCAATTTTTAACACTTATAACTTCTTAACAAAAAAAATTTTGGTTCCAAAATTGTGCTGATGTAAAGTAAACATGTGGGAAACGTTATTTATTAAGTTTTTTGTGTGCCGTATCTCTGTGATTTAAGGGCATAAAAAATTCAAATTTGGAAAATTGCGACATTTTCAAAATTTTTGCCAAATTTCCATTTTTTTCACAAATAAACGCGTCATATGAATGAAATTTTACCATTACCATGAAGTACAATATGTCATCAGAAAACAGTGTCAGAATCACCAAGTTCCATGGAAGCGTTTCAGAGTTATAACCTCATAAAGGGACATTGGTCAGAATTGTAAAAATTGGCCCGGTCATGAACGTGCAAATCACCCTTAGGGCTTAAGGGGTTAATCATTAATTTATTTAAATTGCTTGCTACTTATTTTGTAGCAAGTATTGGTCTTTTCTTTGTTATATTTTTCCTCCATTATAGCAACAGTGGAAATCATTCGGATTAATATGTTATGTTTTCTACTTAGCCGTCGATCGCAATTTAGTCTGTATAGTGTGTTCCTATTGAGTCTGTGTGCATACTCAGGCTGTCTGTCCTCAGCACTTTAGCACCCAGCATATTTGCTGCGGGCGTGCATTAGCTTACATTGATTTGACTCAATCATGCTAAGTCACGTGTGTCAAGACCTCTTTCTGTCATGAGGTGCACCCCATATTCATTGTGTCTCTTGGTGAGGATAGGTGAAACATATTTTTGGTGTGTGAGATATTCTGTTAGCTTGGGATACCTTTATTATCACAAAACAGAAGAAAATCCAGCTCAACAAACCTGTGAACAAACTTCTTTCTTTATTCACTGAAAGCGCTCAGTAGAGGACAAAACAGAATCAGCAATGTAAGTTACATGGTATGCAACATCGACTCGTTTCAGGTGACTCCTAATCATCCTGAATCATTTTGAGATTGCTCGACACCTTGACGCAACGTTTCCTGTGCTCCGAACACCTAATCATGTCTAATACGGTGAACTAGTCCTATTTTTGTTTTATACCTTTATTATGCTTACTCATTAGCTTTAATTCATGGAGAGATTTTTTTTTTACATAGACATTATAATCCAGTTGTTTGTTATTGGATTATTTAAAAAATAGCATTATCTTTAATATTATATTTATTACCATTGTGTATGATGCATATAACCTTACTGAGTGACCCCCAGCCTAATACTACATTAATGTAAGTTCGCAAACGGAAGCTGAAATTTTCATTGCCAACCACAAAGTTGGCACTTACACTCCACATGCTTTATATGATCTATATTTTTAATTAGATAGGCCAGCTGTAAGTATGAACTGGTATCCTGACACAGCATTTTTCCTTAATGTGGACCTGAATTTAAAGTGATTGATTTTGTCAATGAAGTATACTAGGACCAGACTACCCAAACAGCAAAAGAAAGCAAGTATGGTAATTACAAAAAGCCTGCTTCTTCTTTAGGACCCTTCTGTGAGGTATGTACTATCTGTAAAGCAAGGGAATTCTGTTGTCTGTGCAATTAGATAAGATTTGCTGTGGAATTACAGAAGTAGACTGGTGATTATGCAAAACCCAATATCACAGTATCCTCATTTTTTTTTTTAAAAGCTGATAATAATTGATGAATGACCAAATTGTGGGACCATGACAGCCCTGCTGTCTGCCCTTTGCACTTTGACAGATCAAGCCTACAAGTGTGAAATAGCCAATTACTATAATACTTATTGAAAGAAAAAGGCCAGTGAGCATATTGGCACTATGGGACACTGGCGGTGCAAATGGAAAAAAAAACCTAAGATAAAGTTCTTTTGTGAGCAGCTGATCCCACTGTGGTTTGACAATACTATTGAACTGTTCAACATGAGAATAAGGTGTATTTCCCCATGTAGCTGCCAGTGTCCTCCTTTTTATTGATTGAAGGTTTATGATGCATGGTATAAGCTTGTCACACAGATCCTAATTTACTGAAATAAATCCTGCCTTTAACAAGCAGTTAAATAGGTAATAGGGAAAGCCAGAGGCGCAGATTCTTGCAAAAGCCTTAAACACTATTTTTGGTTTGAATGAAAAGTCATATAGTGTGCAGCGCACTAATACTTCCCAACCATTTACTATTGACAGAACAATTTATCTTGATAAAAGACAGTGAAAAATTCCAATCTATTCACTGACATCACATTATCAGCAGTAATATATGGCTGCATCTAAATATAAGGTAGAGATCGGACACAGTTGAGTGGCTCCTAGCAATTTCCCTGCAAATATACTATGCACTGGACAATGAGAAAATTATGTTTTTTTATTATGCAACTGGATGACCTATTTTATGGGGAACGTAAAGTTTCGTTATGTTCAATTGGATACAGCATAATGTTTCCTTTAGGGTAACTACGCTCTTTTTACAGTAGCAGTAAAATGAAAAGGATTACATTTGTCTTTGCCAATGCAGATAATATGTATTTTTTTTTTTTAAATAAGTGAAATTATTATTTCAGCAAAAAATGATATTAAATAGGAAACTGCACTTTCTTTTATGATTTGGTGACCCAGTTTACTTAGATTTCGGCAAAGGGAAAAGGAAATTAATTTGAAATTGAAAATAAAAGTATAGTAAAAATGTGAGAGTGAATCAGTGATCACTGTGATTGCTGGAACTTATGACTTTTGTAACACACAATACAAAACCATTTTTCAAAATAAATTGTCATGGAACATAATGTAAAAACCAATCATTTGTTTGATTTTTTTTTTCTATTTTACAAAATGATTTCCAAAATGTTTATTTGGAGTAATGCAATCACTCTTGGTAAATAGATCTTTCTGCACTGCTTAAAATTATATTAACGTCAGTCACCCATCACAGTAACTTTGAGTGTGAAATGGGAACAATAAGCTTTTGTAGGGGTTTTCAGAGTCAAAGGATAGAGATGAGCAGATCAATCTACAGAGGATCAAGGTCAAGTTGTAATTCTTGAATCTTGCTGTTGCATGTGAATTTGAACAATCATTTCAAACACTTCTGAAGACTCAGTGAGTGCTAATAGCATCATGGGTGGTTGTGCAGGCTATCCCATAATGCACTGCAGCCAGTTTTATAGTATATAGCTAGTATAAAAGCTGTGGAGGCAAAGGAATGCCATTTTATGCCTGTACTGTGTAGGGTTAGGAGCACTCAAAGTTCACAGGATCGGGATTAAAAAAGGGCCTAATGCGATTGTGGTGTACTATTTCAGTGCTGATGCACTACATTGAAAATGGGAATGATCTCATTGTATGACCACTAATCCAATGATTCAAGTGGTATACTTGAAACTGCTGTAGTTGTACAGTCAGTCAATGTGACTGTGAGTTGATTGATCTGATACATTTTAGTAACAGCAACTTAACCTCTTAATGACCGAGCCAAGTTTGACCTTAATGACCAAGCCAAATTTTACAATTCTGACCACTGTCCCTTTATGAGGTTATAACTCTGAAACACTTTAACGTATCCCACTTATTCTCAGAATAATTTTTTGTGACATGCTGTACTTTGTGATAGTGGTAAAATTTCTTCAATACGACTTGAGTTTATTTGTGAAAAAAAACTGAAATTTGGCAAAAATTTAGAAAATTTTGCAATTTTCAAACTCTTAATTCTTATGCCCTTAAATCAGATAGGTATGTCATATTATTGGCACTGTCCCCGATGGGGCTCACAATCTAAATTCCCTATCAGTATGCCTTTGGAATGTGGGAGGAAACTGGAGTACCCAGAGGAAACCCACACAAACACAGAGAGAACACACAAACTCCTTGCAGATGCTGTCCTTAGTGGTCTAATTGAATCCACAAAAAATTTTCAACACTTTTTTGGAATGTTATATAATACCAAAATATACCACAAAGCACGAAATACTCTATGGATTAAAATATAGCCAATTTCTCCAACCCCCATGAACAGAATGTGGTCACGTGTAGAGTTAGGCAGACCTCGAACATGGACTTCTCCAAGAAGTCTGTTTTACTGTTTGGGTTTGGCAGCCTGAACATCAGGTATTTCTCACACTGTCATCTGTCTGATAGTGCAAGTAACACCGGTGGCACCGATCAGAGAGCTGTGGCTCCCACGATGACAGATGACAGCGTTAGCCAGCAGCTGTGACCGGCAGTGAAAAAGGTTACTGAAGGTCACAGGTTTCGGCTGATGAGAGAGTACTACTCTCATCAGCCCACTGTTGCTGATAACAACAAGAGCAGATGCTGATTGGGGTATTCATTAGCTGGTGCCTGGGCTATAAATAAGTACATTTTTCAAAAAAAATGATATGGGGACTCTTCTATTTGTGATAATCAGCACAGGCAAAACTGAGAGCTTTATTTGAAATAAAAAAGCTCAGTTGTACTCACCTTATGCCTAATCCATTGAAGCCTATGTCACCTGTAAAATACAGAAACTAATAAGCAACCATAATACTCACCTTTACACCTAATCTACTAATGCCCCTGACCCCTGGAAAAGAAGAAAAATAATAACCCACCTTATCCCTCACCTCTCTGATGTGAAGATAATCCATTCTGTCCCACGTTGATCCAGATGATAGATGATCCGGATGATTTTCAACCTGTGTTTTTTTTTATAATCTAACTATGGAGGTAGTAATGAGGGCATCTTATAGACGCCTTTCCATTACTAACACCTGGGCTTAATGAAAGGTGACATGTCAGTCATTCTGTCCCATGCTGTAATCCATATCTGGGGGATTATTAGTTTTCAATCTGGATGACCTCAAGATGCGACCGTCCAGGCTGAGAACCACTGATGAGTGAGCTGCAGGGAGCGCAGCCTCAGTAACTAGCAGTGACATCATGTAGGTTACCTCAGGTCACTGAGGCTGCGTTCCCAGCAGGGCCGAACTGACGTGATCTCAGCACCATGGGAAAAAGTCAGTGATGAGGTGACTGCAGCTCAAGCTCAGTGACTTCACAGCAGATCACCGTGAGAATTTCTCACTGTGTTGTGAGGTGAAGTCACCGCACAGAAGCTGATATTAATAGCCTAGGAAGGGGCAATGGATACTGACCCCCCCAGGCTAAAAACATCAGCTCTCATCTCTAAGATGCGCCTATTCTGGCACTTAGCCTCACTTATCCTACTTGCCCTGTAGTGGTGGCAAGTGGGGTGATAGTTGAGGGGGTTGATGTCACCTTTGTATTGCCAGGCGACATCATTCCCCGAGGTTAGTAATGGAGAGGCATCAATAAGATCACATTGTATGGAAACATAGACACCCAGCACCGACCTGGAATTATGAGATGCTTCCAAGGGTCTTCTCCATGCTGTTCCCATGCCATTTCAGTGCTGTTTCCATTGATTTTAAGCCATTTTTAGACACCATCCAGTCCTCCATGAGGGCTTCTGCAAAAATGTTTGCGTTTCCCATTGACTTCCATTCTACTAATTACTCGGGTGGGAAGCACCCAAGCATTATGATTTGCTCGACTCGAGTAACGAGTACCCAAGCATTTCAGCGGCCGCTTATCACTAATCTATAGATCTATTATTTGTTTTTTCATATGCAAACATGTAGTGAGATAATTTTCTTAAATATTGCTGGTTGAAAGGGTGATTTGTATAGTGCAGGCACCTGCAAGTTACCAGGTGTGAAAAGAAGCACAACAAAGTGCTTGAAACTATTTTAAATCATTTTAGTCAAGTGACAAGTCATCTAAGGATTTGTATATGAAATTAGCTTACATTTCTTTCTGGTTAGGGAATTTTCTAGGAAAGAAACAAAGCTAAATATTTGGTTCTATAAATATAAACTCTATTTCGACAGTTGAATATTACCAGTTATACCTTTTAAAAAGGACCTTTCACAACTTTTCACTTAAACTGCACGTTCCAGTACATACTGTAGGAGAAGTAATAAAGATTAAAAAAAATCCATTTATGTTTTCTCTACCTAATTTGTTGCAATTACATGCGCTGTATCCAAAGCGCTGCCAATTCCGGATTGTCTGCTCATACCCTAATCATTTTGCGCATTTACTTTCAACCCACTATGATACCCACACCGCAGAAAGAAATGAAATGCCCAGATGAGTCATAATAAATTTAACACCTTTCGTGCCAGTAATTTCAGGGTCCTGCATATCCACAACGAAGTGGAAAAAATAAAAATGTAAAAAAAAGGTTTTATCTACATTAGTGCTACTATATGCAGGATTGTACAATTTATAGGTCAAAATTTGTAAAAGGTCCTCTCTAATGCTAGGTATTTAACATCATGAGACTTTTTCTGTATACCCCAAGTTATAAAGTGAGCAAACAAAACTAATTATGAACAGTCATATAAATGTACTCAATGGCGATATTTTTGGACATTTTCTACAAATAATTGAAAATTCTAGAAATGTATTGACATGTCAAAATAAGACAGAGAAAAAACATTCTCTCTTAAAGAAATCAGTATTCTAAGGGTGAGTGCACACATTGCGGATTGTGCTGCAGATTTTTCCGCTCGGATTTTGCAAAAAATGCAGGTAAATCCACAGGTCAAAAGACTTGCTGTTTATCTGCGGCTTTCCCCTGCAGTTTGACACCTGTACAATGGAGCAGGTGTAAAACCGCTGCGGATTCCGCACAAACAATTGACATGCTGCGGATTTGAAACAGCAGCAAATCCGCGCAGAAAAATCTGCAGCATGTGCACTGCGGTTTTCATTTTCCATAGAAAATAAAGGTACTGTACAATGCAGCAGAAACTGCTGCGGATCCGCAGGGCCAAAAACACTGCGGATCCGCAGGAGAATCCGCAACATGTACACACACCCTAAAAGTAGAATACACGCTATGTAATTGGTGGCTACTAGTGATGAGCAAGTGTGCTCGTTAATCGAGATTTCCAAGCATGCTCAAGTGTTCTCTGAGTATCTTAGGCGTGCTTGTAAATTATGTCTCATTCCCCACGGCTGCATGATTTGCAGCTGCTAGACAGCCTGAACACATGCAGGGATTGCCTGTTTGTTACGGAATCCCCACAGGTATTCATGCTGTCTAGCAGACCCAAATCATGCAGTTGCGTGGACTCAGACATAATTTACGAGTGCGCACAAAATACTTGGAGAATACCCGAGCATGCTCGGAAATATCGAGTAGCAAGCACACTCACTCATCACTAGTGGAGACACAACAATGCTATTATGGAATCCAGCTAAGAGCATCTGCACTTGTAGGCTTGATCAGGAGTAGCGGAACTAAAGCATGAAGGATCCAATGGCATCTGCTGGGTAAATAGAGCCTGGAGGAGCATCCTTAGGGGGCTTATATGTGAAAAATGGGAAAGATTTAACAGGTTTCTATTGGCACAAAATAATAACAATATATGTACTTTATTAACAGATCACATTAAGATTTTGGGAATACATTTTTAAGTGCATGTATTTTTGGCTAAAAAACATATATTGAACAGTTTGTTTTCTGTAGCTTCTGAGTAGTTAAATCATAAAAAAAATGCCCCAAGTAATACAAATATCCATCATACATATAGAGGAAGCAATATGCCACAAACACAAATAATCACTTTTGTGGAGACCATAGTATGAAAAAACAGATAACCACAGAATGGCATATAATATAAAAATATTCTTTATTAATAACATTAAAAACACATAACAAGAAAGGTACTGGAATGATTAATGAGGGACGATACAGCCATAGGAAACCGCTAAAGGTTAATACCGACCAAATGTATACCTGTTTTCACATACCCAACTAAATCCAGCAATATGTGTAAAAGTAAGCGTATATAACATCTTAATATTCATTAATTAGTGCCAATGTGGCATATCAATGCCCAGGATATACCACTACCATAACCAAGATGACACAATGATTTCAGTGGACAAAACACATTCGGATAGTTAGAGGAGGGCATATAAACATACCAAAGGTCAGGTAAGTGGAATTCCCCGGACGTCCCTCTGCCCCGACGCAAACCTACATCAACTAATTCGCTACTGCATGCCTCATCAGCCCATCCAAGGTCCACAATACAAGGCATACCCATTGGTCAGTTCTTGCGCATAAGGAGAATTTGTTCTCTATTTTGAGGAGCAATCAAAAATTCTAAAAAAACATTTCAAAGATTGTGGTTATAGCCACAGGGCTATTCAAAGGAGCTATATGAGGGCTAAGACAACAAAGAGAGAACAATTGCAACATAAGAATGAACCTATTGCTCCTCACAATGATGAAGATTTTCAGGTAAGATTCATTACTAGCTACAACAATAAGTGGAATGAATTAAGAAAAATTATAGCGAAACATTGGTAAATTCTTTTTACCGATCCTGCTCTGAGACAGATTCTGCCAAACAATCCCTCATTGGTAGCGAAGAGGGCTCCAAATTTGTGGGACATTTTAGTCCACAGTTTCTTTGATCCCAAGGGTAGAGCCAGGGTGAATAGAAATTTGGAACTAAGTGGCTTTTTCCCATGTGGAACCTGCAAAGGTTGTGCTAATATGAAAAAAAGCTTTATTTTCCATAATTTTAATCATTCTAGAAAATTTGTCATCCGTGCTCACATCACATGCTCGACCAAGGGAGTGGTATATTTTGCTGAATGCCGTTGTGGCAAAATTTATATCGGGATGACTAGTACGGAGCTTAAAATCACGGTTCGCGAACACTGCCTTGATATTGATAAAGCGAAATCAGTGACAGATGTCACTTCTCTAAAGACTCTTCCGAGACATTTCAGGAAACACCACCAGTGGAATTCTAGACTCTTGACTGTCAAAGGGATTAATGTTGTTGACCTTGGACCCAGAGGGGGGATGTGCCCAAAAGATTTGCTAAAAAAGAATGCCAATGGATTTTCAGGTTGGGAACACTTACTCCCCAAGAGCTCAATGAAACATCTGGTTTTGGCGCATTTTTATGATTTATTGGAAGTATAGGGTGTGGGTATTTTGTTTTGATTTTAGTATATTATTGTTTTAAATATTGATTTTAATTTTTTTCAAAAAATGTTTTTGTTATTCTAGTACTGTTCTGGTACTTCTTATTCATTGATGATGGGAGCTATTTCTGCTTGTGCTGTGTCCAGGTCCCAAGAAATGAAGAGATTAAGGATTTAACCATCTCAAAATCAGATTACATATGCATTTTTAGAATGTATTGTGAGCATTTGTTATTCCATCAATTTTGTGGCAGCTGCCTTCTTTATCATGTCATTTTAGGCCTGATATTGACATTTATTATTTGATCTGTATGTTATACGATGTGATGGGTGAAATAATTGTAATGATGTCACTTTCACTTTTTAATGTATCTATTTATGATATATTTTGTTATGCACTTTATATTGGCTACATTTTAATATTTATATCTAGTAATATCTAGTAGCCTATAGTATACTAGGTATTATTCTTAACAGCATTTAATGTATCTTATGAATATTATGCTAGGGCAATTCGCATTACCACAATTTTGGTTACCTTTTCACAACACTGGATTTTTGCACTGTTTATATTTTATTCTTCACTTTTTAATTAGGTACTCATCATATAAGGGCAGTGCGCATGCATTCTATGTGGGGCTGCTGAGAGGCAAAGTGTGATCTCCTGACATCCTGCTGTTCCTAGACCCATGGTTCTGGGGATTGCTGGGTCGTGTGATCGCATGATGCCTCTCCAATTGGTTTGCAGATGCTAACAAGTTATGCATGCGCCGCTAATTGCCCTGATCATATTAGGTTATATCCTTTCCTCAAGTGTCTATAGAATGACCGTTATGATATTTATACTTAGCTCAGTTATGTAATAGGTGTCTGGGCTGCTTGATAGTAGCTCCAATTATTTATTATATTGCGGTTTTTCCACTTTTTTTAGGGACATATAATAGTCTGGTTTTGATTAGGACCTTGGGATAGCGGTCATGTTACCATAGGCTGCATTTGCCATTGGATTAGAGATAGGAGTAAAACTTGGTTAGATTAGGACCTTTGAAGTAGCGGTCATGTGAACGCAGATTGCTCTTGTCATTGGCTGAGCGTTAGTCTGTGGGTATACTGCCTTTGTCAGACGCTGATGTGAATGGTGAGTCATATGTTTGTTTATCTCACGCATGTTCAGTTGATGGGATTTGTCTATACTTGGATAGGACCTCCCGCTCTGCGGAAGCGCTTTTCATTAGAATCATTCATCTACCGTGTCTCTCCATTATCACACATATGTTCTTCATTAGGGGTATCCAATGGCACAAGCGGACACTCCATTTAAACCGGATCGCCCCCTGCCCTGACACGCCTCCTGAAGAAGCAGTGCAAAACGAGCGTCGGGGCAGAGGGACGTCCGGGGAATTCCACCTACCTGACCTTTGGTATGTTTATATGCCCTCCTCTAACTATCCGAATGTGTGTTGTCCACTGTAATCATTGTGTCATCTTGGTTCATTATTGTTTATTGTAGCGGTATATCCTGGGCATTGATTGGCACTAATTAATGAATATTAGGATGTTATATACGTTTACTTTTACACATATTGCTGGATTTAGTTGGGTATGTGAAAACAGGTATACATTTGGTCGGTATTAACCTTTAGTGGTTTCCTATGGCTGTATCGTCCCTCATTAATCATTCCAGTACCTTTCTTGTTATGTGTTTTTAATGTTGTTAATAAAGAATATTTTTATATTATATGCCATTCTGTGGTATTCTGTTTTTTCATACTACGGTCTCCACAAAAGTGATTAGCTTCTGAGTAGTATAGTACATAGCAGACTAAGGATGGAGACACACTAGCATATCACAACCGATGCAAGAGCATCGGATGCGACATGTTAATGACACTCAACTCCTGCTTTGGAGCGAGCTACTGTACTATGATCCTCTGTATGGCAGGATCACAGCATAGCTGTGGAGCCGACGGAGAAATTAATTTCTTCATCTCCTCTGCTACCGATGTCGGCAGGAATCGCACACACCCATAGACTTATATGGGTGCGTTCAATCTGAATTTTGCATGCAATTGCAGCATGTTGCGTTTTTTCCCTGCCTGATCGTGATCCGATTGGAGCAGGAAAAAAATGCCATTTAGAACAGTAGCATAGGATTAATGGATTAATTTGGTACAAATGCAATCCGATTTTTAATCGGATTCCATTCGTCCGATTTAATTGCAAGTGGGAGCGAGTCCTAAAAGGGAATCTGTGAGCGAGTTTTTGCCATGTAATCTGAAGACTGCATGCTGTAGGGGTTAAAACAGGGATTTAAGCGATGCCTCTTATCAAACCCTGGTTTTATTTACTTACAAGATCTGTTTTAGAACTAAGAAATTATCATTGTTGGGACACAGCAGCATGTTCCTCCTGGTCCCAAAGGTCCCCTCCTGTGGTAGGCACCTCACTGTCTATAGACTTTGTACATGGGAAACCTCATGTGGGCGGGGTTAGCTTTCTCAGCTCTGCTTCATTGATAAATATAAGAACTTTGATTATGTCAGAACAGCTGCACACAGAACTCTAACGGATACATCATTGGATTCGGTTTCTCTTTGAATTCCTCATGCTGCTCTCAGATGAGGTAGCAAAATAAATAAGTTACATGCCCCAAAGGTCAAGAATAAAGGTCAAGTATAAAGCTTCTAAATATTATTCTCCTTCACTTAGGATCAATACTAAGGTTTCAGCTAAAAAAGAAAATCTGCAAGAAATAATACCCTTATTAAAATACAGTATAAATTGAGTGTATTAATAAGGGAAGGGGCCAAATGTTATAATAATAGTAATAATTTTATTTATATTATGCCAACAAATTCTGTAGCACTTTACCGTTAAGCATAGACATGTACAGATAGTTCAACAGTTACAGGAGAAGTGAGGACTCTTACAATCTATAAGGAAATAGGGGGGACACAATAGGTAAAAGCGCTCATCAATGTTCTTATAATGAAGACAGATAAAGCAGGTGCTTAATTACGAATGTCTGAAATACTAGTGAGCAGTGGTTTATGACTTCTTATGTTGAGAAAAGAAGTTTCTTAAAGAGAACTTGTCATTGGGATTTTGCTAAGTAAACTACAGGCACGGTCAGGTTGGCACCATTACACTGATTAAAATGATACCTGGGTGATGAAATCAGTCTTGTAGCTGTTGTTTAATCTGTATTTTTAGTTTTCAGTTAATTAGATTCTCGTGCTCTGAGATGAGCATGTGGGTTGGGATGTGGGCAGGGCTTTATGTGGTGCTCTGCTTACATATTCATCTGTACGGCTTTTGACTAGAGATGAGCGAATATTTCAATATTCGATTCGGCTCACGATAGCCGAATTTGCAATATTAGCCGATTTAATCGCCGAATATAGATGAACATACACGGCACAAAAGCCGGTATTTCCCATGCGGTTCCCATGCTTTCAAAAGAGTGCTTGAGTGCTCAGCTGTGATTGGAGGTATAAAGTTTACCTCTGGTCACTGGTGTCAGCTGATGGGACTACTCGCATCTTGGCAACGTCCGAGTTGAAAACTGTTAGGCTGGTGGAATGCACCAAATAATAAAATGATAATGAGGTGCGTTCACAGCCTGGGGTCCACCGTGCAGAGTTGGTATACTGTTGCTAGGTAATGGCGGAGTTCTATCTGAACATCGGCGGGTAACCACTGACCATGTGCATATAGGAGTGAACTCTGTTACTTCACAGAGCCGCTGTAAGTAAAGCCAGAGCCTGTTAACCTCACAGGACTCGACTGGGGGAGCGCTGCTATACGGTCACAAGACCCTGCCCCGGAGACAAGAGAAAGGGTCCCTCTAGACCAGCAGCACTTGGTGCCGCAATTATGGTGAAAGCGAGATGCGCAAGTGTGCACGGCGCCTCACTGGCATGTGCCACTAATTGCCCAAGGTTGGGCTAAACAGTGAACAACTTGCGCTTGGCGCTGCACTGTTAGGTGCTGACTTGGCGCGATATGGCAGTACCTTGTACTGGATGACACTACCGGATGCTAGTGTGTGACAATGCTATGAGCACATTGGCTGAAAGATAGCCACCCGTTGGCGCTGACTCAGATACCCTAACACATGCATATATAAAAAAAAACCCTGTTTGGGAGAGAAGAACAGACAAATCGCGGCGCCCTAAGTGCGTAAACACAATATTGTAGTCTTTAAAGGGTGCACAATTTTATGCACTCACCTGATAGAAGACTAATATAGCTTTAGATTGTGTATCCTCAAAAATCCTTCCTTTTGGGATACTTCTCAGAAGACAGGGCTTGCAGCTTGCCTTGGGTGGATCCAAGTGAAAGAGCCAGGTTTAGGCTCACACAGGTTGAGTAAATCAAGAAAGGCACATCCAGCCCATAATTGGCTGGATGTGCCTTTCTTGATTTACATGCATATCAAAGGAGGGGGGAAATATAATGAGTCATTCACCAGATTCATGCATCCATCATCACACATACCAATAACATAATGAGTCTATACTAGCCCATGGCCGAGCGGCCATGCAAACCTTCTATAGCGACGTCCTTCCGGGACCTTCCTGATGGTCCAATCCAAGCTGGAGAAGGAACTGAGCATGTGACCTCCTATCTCCAATGAGAGATCGTCCCACAGGCATGCTCAGTGGACTGAAAGGAGGACTTAGTCCCTGGAGTAGCTCGCTGCTGATCAGCATGCGTTGCTATAGCTTGACCAGAGCAAACAGCAGCAACCAAACCCACAGTGCTAGTCTGAGCAGAGTGCTGGGATCGATGAGTCTGCTGAGCAGCCTCTTCTGTGGCTGGAGAGGAATGGGAGACTGCTGAAGGCAAGGCTTGGGATTCCTGCTGTGCAGCGACAGGAATCTGATGCCTAACAAAAACTATTAATTCCCCCAGATATGGATTACGGCGTGGGACAGAACGAATGACAGGTAAGAGATATTGTTGTTTTATTACAGGAGAGTGAGGGCTTCAATGGAGTTAGGTGAGTATAACTGTGTTTGTTATCTCTATATATAAAACTTAGTGTATGTATGTGTGTGTGTATCACCAACCAATCACGAAGCATATTTAATTTCACCAGAGCTGTTCAAAAGAAGCTGAGCTGTGATTGGTTGCTATGAGCAACAGTTTTCCTTGTAACCAATCACTAAGCATCTCTCTTTTCACCAGAGCTGGTTAAAAGAAGCTGAGCTGTGATTGGTTGCTACAGTATGAGCAAGTTTTCCCACTTGACAACACCTAAGCAGACATTGACATGGTGGGAAAAATCTAGCATCCCCGGAAACAAAAGCTCCCTGCCAGAAAGGAGCAGAGAGCACATGACAGAAATGAATCCACCCCTCCTTGCCCATATACTCATCACACATCCTCCATCCCATAGGCACATCTTCCCTCTTAAAGGGATCTGTGGTTTGGAAGTCAGAGCAAATCCATCCAGTGCTTTTGGTTTTTACCCCAGGCCTCTCTTAAAGGTATCCCTGGTATGGAAGTTAGGACCGTTCCACTCAGCTCTGTGGTTCTGACCCCAGGGTCTCTAAAAAGGATCATTGGTATACAAGTTAGGGCAAATCCACTAAGCATTTTGGTACTGACCCCAGGCCTTCTTAAAGGGATCTCCAGTATGGAAGGCAGGGCAAATCCATCCAGTGCTTTGGTTCTGACCCCATGCCTCTCTTAAAGGGATCCCCGGTATGGAAGTCGGGGCAATTGCCTTCAAATGCTCTGGTACTGACCCCAGGCTCTCTTAAAAGGATCTCCTGTATGGAAGTTAGGGCAAATCTCTCAGAGTTCTGATTCTGACTCCAGGGTTCTATTAAAGGGATAATTGGTATGCAAGTCAGGGCAAATCCATCCAGCGCTCTGGTTCTGATTCCAGGCTTTCTTAAAGGGATCTCTGGTATGGAAGTTAGGGTAAGTCCCTCAGCACTCTGATTCTCACCCCAAGCTTCTATAAAAGAGATCATTGGTATGGAAGTCAGGGCAAATTCACTCAGGGCTCTGGTTCTGACGCCAGGCCTCTCTTAAAGGGATCCCCAGTATGGAAGTTAGGACCGTTGCACTCAGCGCTCTGGTTTTGACCCCAGGCTGACGGGATGATGTGGGATATTAGGGGTAGTAGTCCGGTGGCTCTGGCTGATGGGATGATGCAGGATATTAGGGGTAGTAGTCCGGTGGCTCTGGCTGATGGGATGATGTGGGATATTAGTGGTAGTAGTCCGGTGGCTCTGGCTGATCGGATGATGTGGGATATTAGAGGTAGTAGTCCGGTGGCTCTGGCTGATGGAATGATGTGGGATATTAGGGGTAGTAGTCCAGTGGCTCTGGCTGACGGGATGATGTGCGATATTAGGGGTAGTAGTCCGGTGGCTCTGGCTGACGGGATGATGTGGGATATTAGGGATAGTAGTCCGGTGGCTCTGACGGGATGATGTGTGATATTAGGGGTAGTAGTCTGGCGGCTGTGACAGGATGATGTGGGATATTAGTGGTAGTTGTCCTGTGGCTCTAGCTGACAGGATGATGTGGGATATTAGGGGTAGTAGTCCGGTGGCTCTGAGTGACGGGACAATGTGGGATATTAGGGGTAGTAGCTGGTAGCTATGGCTGACAGGATGATGTGGGAAATTATAGTGGATGTGGCTATGCGGACTGGGCGGGGCTCTACACTCAGCTTTATATATATATTATTTTTGAAGTGAGTTTATTGGCTGTGAACTCCCAGGACCTTTCTCACGCTCGTGTTGACGTCAGACTGGTCCTAGGAGCCTGCAGCCTGCCATCTAGATGTAGCAGAGAAAGACCCGTCGTGGGACAAATGGAATAGCAACATCTCTGCAGAAAGGTGAGGAATATTGTTGTTTGTTTTTTTAACTTTTTTGTAGATGGCAAAGGCATCGGGGGAATGGGAGAGGTTGTAAGTTTTGTTTAATTAAGATTATTAAGGGAGTCTGCGTCTTTCTTTCAATTAAAGGACTTTTTTCTGGGTGTCTATGTTTTCATACAAAGTGACTATAGGGTTAGTAATGGGAGCATCTTATTGACGCCTCTCCATTACTAACCCCGGGGCTTGATGTCACTTGACAATACAAAGGTGACATCAACCCCCCAACTATCACCCCACTTGCCACTGCTACAGGGCAATTGGGAAGAGCGAGGCTAAGTGCCAGAATTGGCACATCTTAGAGATGTGCCTTTGCTGGGGTGGCTGAGAGCTGATGTTTTTAACCTAGGGGCAGTATCTATGGCCCCTTCCTAGGCCATTAATATCAGCCTGTGGCTGTTTGCATAGCCTTTGCTGGTTAACAAATATAGGGGGACGCTACATCATTTGTTTTGGGTCCCCCATTTTAGCAGCCAGTAAAGGCTAAGTATATAGTTGTGAGCTGATATTAATAACCTGGAAAACGCCATGGGTATTACTCCTTTCCAAACTATAAACATCAGACCAAAGCCGTCAGCTTTCCTTCTGCTAGTTATGAAAATTACGTGGGAGCCCATGCCATTTTTTTCAGAAAAATAAACTTTTATTAATGAAATACATGTACTGTAAGCTGCACACACACTGTACTAATTGCATTTGTCACTGACATCTATGTATCTACCTATTCTATTTGTATTTACTGTATGTAATCCATTTTTTCTATCCTGTCGGCGGCTGCTTAATTGCCAGCTGTTCTTCTATCTATCTATATAATTTATATGTATATGTCACTGACATCCATTTATCTATCTATCTATCATCTACTTTAAAATACTTTATTGGCAATGCAATAATTTTCTTGCACTTTTACCAAATGTTTCTGACTTTTTTCGATTTTAAGAAAAATGCTCGTGTTACCGATCATGAATCTGAATATACCATATTCGTGCCAAATTTATGTTTGACAATCGTTTTCAGAACATATTCTCTCATCTCTGCTTATGACAAGTCACTGATCTTTCAGTGACCTGCCTCCTATTTGAAATACGGCATATAATAGTGTTGGTTTTAAAAAAATTACATCCAGTAAAATGGCGCATACCTAGTAGCACACTCGCCAGATGAGGAAGTCAGAAAACAAGCGGTCGACACTGAAAACAGTATGGAGAAATGGCAGGAAACTGAAATATTATTTCTTAAAATAATATTTTAAAATTTAATTTTAGCACTTTCATGGGGCCATTTTTAAAAAAAAATTATTAGCAATGGACAACTCCAGGTTTTTGTATCGAACATACAAGGTACAGTTCCGCTAACCACATGCAATGCTGACTAGCACAACTTGGAATATTGTAAATTGATGTGGTTTCAAGTAACCATGGTCCAGAAGACAAACACGCAGTAATCTGCATCCGTTGTTTGTAAGACATCATTATAATGGATCGATGTAGTGATGGTTTTTAGTCTTTAGTCAAGTGATTTTTAAAAATAAATAAAGTGAAGCACTTCTGAAAATGACATAGAATATCATGTGTACAAGATCAGACAAGCTATAGGCTTCTAAAATACGTCTGACCTCATCCTAAGCTTCCCCGATGCCATCTGCCACTGTATATGTTTTCAGTTTTATACAATACTAGGGCTAAAATCTGGAAGCTTAGAACAAAGAAGATAAACCTTTTTTGCAGCAGGAAAACAAGCGTCTTTCTCTCTGTTCGTGAATATATGATTTTGTTTGCACATTATTTTATTACTGACAAGTAGCGCACTTTGTTGCAATGCTAATAATGTCATTTATTAAGCAAGTCCAAGATATTGTAATTAAATATTCCTCCTCCTCCTTAAATTTATGTCTAAAGTTAAAAAACAAACCATAAACCTTATTATTTAAATGGATTTAAGTAGCTTTGTAAATCAAATATGCATGCTGGTTTTATGTTATCCTAAATCAACGGTAAAAAACCTTATTTAGATGAATAAGTTTTCTTTTCTTCGCATTTGTATGAGCATATAGAACAACTGACTTTGCCAAAAAGAAGATGTAGCACTTCCTATATACTTGAATTTTAACAAGTATTTGAATAAAAAAAATTGCAGAAAATTTAATTATTGCAATGTAGTGACCGTATTTTCCATATTGTTGGTAACTGCAATTTCCTTCTTTCACATTGTTTTAGACCAAAGGGTTTTCCACTTTTTCTACTTTTATATTGATCCTCAGAATATGTAAACAATATCAGATCGGTTTACAACCTTTTGCAAAAGAATTAAGTGCGCTCATCCTCAATGGAAGATACTTAACCACCATTATTTACTAAGAAAAATACATCACTGCCCAGTCTGAGCACAAAGTGATGGACATTTTCTCAAAGTAAAATTTTTCATCTTCCTTGTCAAATATTTTAGGTACAGTGGGGAAAAAAGTATTAAGTCAGCCACCAATTGTGCAAGTTCTCCCACTTAAAAATTAAGAGGCCTGTAAAATCACCTTGTCTGATTTGGCAAGATTTATTTTTCAAATTATGGTGGAAAATAATTATTTGGTCATTAACAAAAGTTCATCTCAATATTTTGTAATATATATCCTTTGTTGGCAATGACAGAGTCTTCACAAGGTTGACACACACTGTTGGTGGTATGTTGGGTCATTCCTCCATGCACATCTCCTCTAGACCAGTGATGTTTTGGGCCTGGCGCTGAGCAACACAGACTTTCAAGTCCATCCAAAGGTTTTCTATGGGGTTGAGATCTGGAGACTGGCTAGGCCATTCCAGGACCTTCATATGCTTCTTACAAAGCCACTCCTTCATTGCCCTGGCAGTGTGCTTGGGCTCATTATCATGCTGAAAGACCCATCCATGTTTCATTTTCAATGCCCTGGCTGATGGAAGGAGGTTTGCATTCAAAATCTCACGATACATGGCACCATTCATTCTTTCATGTACATGGATCAGTCATCCTGGTCCCTTTGCAGTGAGACAGCCCCAAAGCATGATGTTGTCACCCCCATGATTCACAGTAGGTATGATGTTCTTTGGATGCAACTCACCATTCTGTCTCCTCCAAACACAACAAGATTTGTTTCTACCAAACAGTTCTACTTTACTTTCATTAGACCATATGACATTCTCCCAATACTCTTCTGGATAATCCAAATGCTCTCTAGCAGACTTCAGTCGGGCCCGGACATGTACTGGCTTAAGCAAGGGGACACATCTGGCACTGCAGGATCTGAGTCCCTGGTGGCGTAGTGTGTTACTGATGGTAGCCTTTGTTACGGTGGTCGCAGCTCTATGCAGGTCATTCACTAGGTCCCCCTGTGTGCTTCTGGGATTTGTACTCACCGTTCTTGTGATCATTTTGACCCCACAGGGTGAGACCTTGCATGGAGTCCCAGATCAAGGGAGATTATCTGTGGTCTTGTATGTCTTCCTTTTTCTTATTATTGCTCCCACAGTTGATTTCATCATGCCAACCTGCTTGCCTATTGCAGATTCAGTCTTCCCAGCCTGATGCAGGGCTACAATTTTGTTTCCGGTGTCCTTCAACAGCTCTTTGGTCTTCACCATAGTGGAGATTGGAGTGTGACTGTTTGAGGTTGTGGACAGGAGTCTTTAATGAGTAATGAGTAGATGACCGAGGAGCCTCTTAAAGAAGAAGTTACAGGTCTGTGAGAGCTTGAAATCTTGCATGTTTTTTAGTGACCAAATTCTTATATTCACGATAATTTTCAAAATAAAACTTGCCAAATCAGACAAGGTGATGTTCTGGATTTGTTTTCTCATTTTGACTCTCATAGTTGTGATCTACCTATGATGTCAATCACAGCCCTCTCTTATCTTTTTAAGTGGAAGAACTTGCACAATTGGTAGCTGACGAAATACTTTTTTCCCCACTGTATGTCTCAGCTTCTACTTATGTTTGGTGAATTTATTTTTTTATGACCAGCATCCGGAATGAATTGGGACCCTGCGCAGGTCTGGTGTTCAGTTAATAAAAGTTTTAATAAAAGTTTGATTATGTCTCACCTTCTCCATAGTTTTTGTGCATTTAAATGTTTTTGGGCTTGCATCTATGGTGATTTCCACAGGTATGACAATGAACAGAAAAATTTATTGAAAAAAATAGTTTGGCTCCAATTATTTTCAATTTCCTTCAGGTTTCTGATTCACTATCATTTTTTGGTGTGTACAAAGAGTTTTTTGGCATCTACTGGGATGGCTTATCCTGTAATTACCCAGTTGATTATTGGACCCCCACGCACATCAGAGCACAATGGGTAAAATTGTAACTTAGGTAACAAACATTTTTTGGAAATCTGTAATTCAATTTTCTTTAATAATTTTCATTTTTTTTGTCTAAAATGTTAATTATTTTTTTGGTCAGGTAAAGTTCCCATGTAAAAAACTGCACAGGATTGGGCCCCTAGTCAGACACTCAAGTTTAATGTTAGATGGAGCAGGATGTGGAGAAGGAGCAGGAGCAGCAAAAGGTATATGTGAAGGTGAAAATAGAACTGGAATAAGAAAAGGACAAGGTGGATAAAGTTAAAATGATGAAAGCAATGACAATATTGGTCATGACGGGGTTTGGAAAGTGAATCAGACGTGCTGGCAAGTATAGCAAACTGTGTGCTGGGATGCTTGTGGGATGATATGTGCTTCTCTACCATGAAGCAAAGGGGAAAGTGTTGAATAGCCGAGCTTTCAGACCTTTTCTATAAAAGAAATATGGGGGAATTTTTTCAAGTTTTCGATAGGTGGTCCAAGTTGGCATATTAAAAGAATAAGTTTTGTCAATGAACCTTTTGTTGAACAAACACATATTGAATACATGTCTAACCAGGAGACCCCACTTTGCTCCCTAGAAAGTTAATACTCCCTCATGTGTGTCAGCACATGCTACAACAAATAATCAAGGAAAGCCAAAAATGAACCTGATATTGGGAATGCAAACCCAGGACTAGGATCACTACAGCAGGAAGTTCCTGCTAGCAACCAGGAAAACAACTGCTGTAGGAAAGAGCTAAATAGGAGTGCAGCAAAGGCCAAATAGATGTTGGTGGTAGGGAACTCTATAATTAGGCAGACAGACAGGGTCATCTGCCACCGAGACCATGAATGTCGATCAGTGTGTTTTCTGCCGGGTGCTCGGGTTCAGATTAATGTGGATCAGATTGACTGGTTGCTTGGTGAGACTGGGGAAAACCCAGCAGTCATGCCACACATCGGTACCAATGACAAAGTTAGAGGGAAGTGGAAGGTCCATAAAATTGATTACAGGGAACAAGGAGATTAGCTGAAAGCGAGGACCTCCAAGATGGTGTTTTCTGAAATACTGCCAGTGCCATTAGAAAGACAGCGGATCAGTTATCACGGCCAAATTGAAGCTATCTATGTGTGTGACTGTGTAAGGAAAAGTCGAGGAGTTTGTCCGTTCTTACAGACCTACACTCTAGGGAGATACCAATTCTGCCTAATTCTATATACACCTTGTAGTTAGTCATACACTAGGCAATTTCTGCCTGTCACATTGCGGTGTAATCTGTACTGGGCCTGAGACAATAGTTCAGCGGCCAAATTGAAGCTATCTGTGTTTGACTCTGTAAGAAAAAGCCGAGGAGTTTGTCTGTTCTTACAGACCTACACTCTAGGGAGATTCCAATTCTGCCCAATTCTATATACACCTTGTAGTTAGTCATACACTAGGCAATTTCTGCCTGTCACATTGCGGTGTAATCTGTCCTGGGCCAGAGACAATACTTCAGCGTCCTCCAATCTACATTGAGATTCAAATTCTCACCAATACTCTATACAGCTTCTGCCTTCTCATACACCAGCCAATTTTTGCCTGTCACATAGCGGTGTAATCTATACTGGGCCTGAGACAATAGTTCAGCATCCTCCAATCTACATTGAGATTCAAATTCTCACCAATACTCTATAGACCCTTTACCTTGTTTTACAGTACCATATAGCTATTGTTATTTTGTGTACCTTTTTCAAAAAAATGAAGAAGTATGGTGGAAGAGGCCGTGGAAGTGGGCGGGGGTTGCCAGCTAGTCCTGATGGTGGTGTTGGTGGTGGTGCTTCTGCTGGTTGTGGCAATAGCACAATAGCACCTACAGCAGGATGTGGTGAGCCGGCGTCATTCTTTGGCTCCACAAGGCCTTGTAGGCTCCCTTTTCTAGGAGTACTTAAACCGCTTTTAAAGCCGGAGCTTCAGGAACAGGTTTTGGCTTACATTGCTGACACAGCCTCCAGCTCTATCGCCTCCTCTTCTGAAGTTTCAAAAAATGAAAGCACTGTGTCGTCATTGGAGACTCCTGGTCAGGAACAACACCTTTCTTTGTGTCCTTCACCCCTACCAAAAGTGAAGGATGCGGCAGGCCACACTACAGATTATTCCATTGAGCTCTTTTCTCATACCATGCCTGGGTTATCAAGTCAAATCGTGAATTCCCCAGTCCAAGATGAATCTGACATGGAGTGCACTGATGCGCAGCCACTGCTAGATTTATCTGCTGGTACATTCACTCAGAGCACTACATTGTCCTTGCAGTGAACTGAGCCAGAATCTGACCCTGATGAAACTCAAGTGCCCCTTCCTGCATACTATACCATCATACACGGTGACACAGAGGAAGGTGCACATGACATTGAAGAGGAGGTGATAGATGACCCAGTTGTTGACCCAGATTGGCATCCATTGGGGGAAGAGGGTGCCGCTGCCTATAGCTCAGAAGAGGAGGAGGAGCATCTGCAGCAGGCATCGACATCGCAACAGCTGTTATCTGGCAGGCCCGGAGCAGTCGAAAAACGGGTTACAAAAAGCAAAAGAGTTGCAGGACAGCTTGGCCAGACGGTCAAAATAGCACAGCGTGTAAGGCCTCAAAATGTCTTCCATAGTAGGAAGAGTGCAGTGTGGCACTTTTTTGAACAAAATCCTAATGATCAGGCAAAGGTTATCTGTAAGAAGTGCGCAAAGACCTTTAGCCGAGGGAAAAATCTGAGAAATTTGAATACCAGTTGCATGCTTAGACATTTAACCATCATGCACTTGCAAGCGTGGACGGACTACCAAACCTCACGTACCACATGTGCAACTGCTCCCAAAAAAGGTAGTCAGCAACGCTACATTGTTTCCCCCTCTGTAAGCCTACCTTTTAGCACACCACCAGCAGCAAATGTTGAGGTGTCGTCGCAAGGCCAAAGCAGTAAGGGAATCACAATGTTATATCAATGAAAGACTGAATCTAGGCCAACAGAAAGAACACCAACTCCATCACCATCATCAACCCTCTCTCAGTCCGCCATGTCCACCGCTTGTTCCACAATATGCAGCTCTCAAGTCCAGCTCACCTTACCAGAGACTATGAGTAGGACAAGAAAGTACTCATCCTCTCATCTGCGTACACTGGGTTTGAATGCCCACATTGCCAAACTAATCTCGTTAGAGATGATGCCCTACCGGTTGGTTGAAAGCGCAGCTTTCCGCGAACTCATGGCCTACGCAGTACCACGCTATGACCTACCCAGTCGCCACTTCTTTTCTCGTAAAGCCATCCCAGCCCTCCACCTTCATGTGAAAGACCGCATTGTCCATGCACTCAAGCAATCAGTGAGTGGAAAGGTGCACCTCACAACTGATGCATGGTCCAGTAGGCATAGCCAGGGCCGTTACGTGTCCATCACTGCGCACTGGGTTAATGTGGTGGATGCAGGGTCCACAGGGGACAGCGGTGGTGGGACAGTGCTGCCTAGCCCACGGTATAGGAAACAGTTGGCTGTAGGCGTTCGACCCTCCTCCTCCTCCTCCAGAAGCAAAAGCTGTGTTGCAGATGTGTTTGGGCGACAGACACACCGAGGAGGTACTGGCCGACTACTTTCAGCGACAAAATGAGTCATGACTGGGCAGTCTACATCTTGAGGCAGGCAAGGTAGTTAGTGATAACGGCCGGAATTTTGTTGCAGCCATAGTCCTTTCAAAACTCAGACACATACCTTGCTTGGCTCACACCTTGAACCTGGTGGTGCAGTGCTTCCTCAATAATTATCCGGATTTAACAGGCCTGCTCCATAAGGTTCGAAGACTGTGGTCGCTGGTACACTCCAGTCGTATGCAGAAGCTGCAGTGATTGCTCCACCTTCCCAAGCACCGCCTAATTATCGACGTTGCAACAAGGTGGAACTCCACCCTGCACATGGTTGAGCGGCTGGGCGAACACAGGCAGGCCGTAATGCATTTGTGGGAGGATACACGGGCAGGCACTTTGAGGGCAGACATGGAGTTGACAGGTGTGCAGTGGTCGAAGCTGAAAGACCTCTGTAAAGTCCTTCAGTGTTTTGAGGAATGCACATGGCTGGTAAGCGCAGACGATGCCATCATAAGCATGAGCATCCCACTTATGCGTCTGCTCATGCAAACTTTGACGCACATTAAGGAGCCGGCGTCTGCAGCCGAGGTAGATGAGGAGGAAGAGGAGGGTGGAAGCCTTGATGACAGTCAGGCATTGTTTGCTCCAGGACCTCTCCTGGATGAGGTGGAGGAAGAAGAGGAAGAGGAGGAGGAGGCGGATGATGATGGGGATGATTATTTAGGGGAGCAGGATGCTTCTCGTGGGGCAAGAGAAAATGATGGAGTGGCAAGGTCTGGTACAGGGTTTGTGCGTGACTGGGGGGATGTGGATTTGCCAGAAAGTGCTCCTCCACCCAGCACTCGCAGTGCATCATTGACACTGGGAACATTGGCCCACAAGTCAGATTATGCCTTGCAGATCCTAAAAAGGGACCCCCACATTGCCAAAATGATGAACGATGACGACTACTGGTTGGCCAGCATCCTGGATCCATGCTATAAAGGCAAATTCCAAAACATAATGCCACAGGAGAACCTTGACCTAATATTGGCTAACAAACAAGCAACTCTGGTAAACCGGTTGGTTGAGGCATTCCCAGCACACAGCAGCGGTGATGGTTCTCACACGAGCCGTAGGGGCTGGGGGCAGCTTGGAAGAGGTGTTCGTGGTGCACACATCAGAAGTGGCGTTGGTGACAGGGGTTTCATGACTATGTTGTGGACTAATTTGTCAAGTCCCGCTCACACGACTGGTAATACTGCATCGATTGAAAGTGACAGGAGACAGCAGTTGTCAACTATGGTTACAAACTACTTCTCGTTCCATATCGATGTTCTCCCGCACAGGTCATTCCTATTTGACTATTGGGCCGCTAAACTGGACACCTGGCCTGAATTGGCACAATATGCCTTACAGGAGCTCGGTTGCCCAGCTGCAAGTGTGCTATCAGAAAGAGTCTTCAGGGCAGCTGGATCAATCCTGACAGAAAAAAGGACCCGTCTGTCGACCCAAAATGTGGATGATCTGACCTTCTTTAAAATGAACCATGCACGGGTTTCCAAGGATTTTGTCCCACCTTCCCCTGATGAGGCGAAATTGGGCGAAATTGGGCAAGTGCGAGGAAGAGGAGGACCAAAGCAAGTCATTTTTCTGGCAACCTAGGTGTAGGTTGCCAGAAAAATGACTTGCTTTGGTCCTCCTCTTCCTCGCACCTGCCCAATTTCGCCTTTTGCAGCAGCTGAATGTCCAGCATCAACATATGCCATTTTGTAAACCTCCCTAACTGGGCTGCCTCCCCCCCATGGCCGGGGTCACCACCTAGCGCACCCAACCGTGCGAGTGCCGTTGCCCTGGACAGGTGGGTGGGCCGACTCTTGGGCGTGGGCACTGGCACAGGTTCCCTCATAGTGCAATCAAGTGTCTCTGATGGTGGGGGTGCACACCCGCCGTCAGACACACTGCCGTACTATGAGGGGCCCAGTGCCAGTACCGACACCCACGAGTGTGCCCACCTTGCTTGGGCAGGGCCACAGCATTTGCAATGTTTACCTCTCCCTGCTCCTCCGCTGTGTAGTCTGGGCTGTCAAATCCTTCACTGGGACTGCCACTACAAATTTGTTGAACTGATAGATGATGGTTAAGACGTAGCTATGCCCTGTCCCGCTCGCCGGGCTCTTGCTTCAGATGATCAATGGCTTCCATTTCTTATGGACGTCAACTCACAATGACATGCAGTGGTGGTTTATCATCAGCTTTCACAGTTTTCCTACTCACAGACGCGTGACATTCTGGCGCACATTTTTAAATGTGCCCTCTCATGCCAATCCCATAGAATCGCCTACGGTCTGTGGCTTCTGTCTTTTGCACTCCAAAGTTATGTGTCAGATCATGATAGGCAGTAATCAACATGTTTACATCTCTACCTGTGATTAAAATTTGATGGAGATAAGTAACGCTGATAGAATCAATGGTACTGCGATACAGCAACACTTTCTTCACAAAGTTATGTTTTCGCTGTCTCCACACACAAATTAATTGAGGGTCAGCATCACCTCAGAGAATTGTGATGGCAGTTTTTCCTGTGATTGTTAATTCCTAGATTTCTGCAATCACTAGACTTTATGTCAGTAATTGTATGCATCTCATTTCCTATGTCGGAGAGGCTGGACTGTCTTACTGAGACAGAAATATATATGAAGATTTAAAAATACCACCAAAAGTGTATACTGGTGTACGCTTCAAAAACATTTCCTTTTTTCTACTTTTTAGATTGTTGTCTAATCCATACTGAGAACACGGAGATTTTAAATGCTTAAACTATGCTATAGATACCTGCTATCCAGTGATAATGTACCATTTCTCACCTTTGTCCAATCACGTCTAATACATACTGGGCCTGAGACCGTCTGAGTCTGCCTCCTGATCTATAGACATAGGTTTTTAATGTGTAAACTATGCTATACATACCTGTAAGCCGGTGATACGTTACCCTTTCTCACCTTTGTCCAATCACGTCTAATCCATACTGGGCCTGAGACCATTTGAGCCTGCCTCCTGATCTATAGACATAGGTTTTTAATGTGTAAACTATGCTATACATACCTGTAATCCGGTTGTCATGGTCACGTGTGTCGGGACGCAGATGATACCGCAAGGCGAACCCATAACACACGTGACCCTGGATACACCGCCTCCAGTGGGGCGCATTTAAATAATAAAAACGTGCAGGTGGATACGCCGCCTCCACCTGGCGAATTTAGGTATTACACGTTATACATACAATATCTGGAAACACCGCCTCCAGTAAGGCGCATTTAAATAATAAAGGGGGGAACCTGGGTAACTTTAACAATGGGGGGCCCTGCAATAGGGAAAAGGGAATTGGAGACCTCCTGAGCTCCCCTGAGCCAGTCTCCCTGCACTCCTAACGTTCCCTATGCCGGTTTCGCACCGGGCGCCGCACGCGTACCTCAACGCCCTAGCTCGCCCTGAACCTAAACCCTCACTAGGGAATAGGTCGGTGCGGAAACTAATCCCACCACTGCACTAATAACACACATGAGGAAAGAGACAATACAGGGGAAACACCACTTAGCTTTGCTCTGTTGCGTGCGCTCCTAGCAACAGAGCCCTCCACCTGAGTGCATCTTCTCCTCCACCTGGATCCATCACCATAACAGGATCCTTCACCTTAGTGCAGCCTTGGAGCAGAGTCCAAAACCAGTTGCAGCTGCTTAGTACCAGAGTCCCAAGGAAGAGTTCAGCTGCTGACACGAAGTCGAGCATGCTTGAGTCCAGCTCAGCGGCCAAGTCCCACATGGTGAGTGCCACTCTCCATAGTCGCCACTCCACCAGCCCATGCAGACACTTCCCGCTGACACCATCACTGTGACTCCACCACGCCATGCCAGCCCTTCGTCCAGACACCATAGCTGAAACACATTCCCCCTGGCTAAGCTGCGCAGGACTCCTCACCAGCTCCATCTTTCATCCAGGCTCTCCAAAAACAGAGTGAACACACTCTCACAATATCACAGGCAGTGATTGCACACCTCTAGCACACCTTTATAGGGTGTAACACCTGATACATGATTAAGTGCACAAAACCTAAAGTGCAATATCAAAACCACCACCGGGGACAGTCAAGACACCTTGGAACTTTCCAAAGTAAAAAAAGTTCACCCAGTGATTTAAAACTGTCAGATCACTTCAGATCATGACAGTACGACCTCCTTAATGAGGGGCCTCTGGACCCTCAAGACCACCCCTCATTAGGGAAACACCCACAGCGGGGACGCCCAGACCCTGAGTTCACCCCACCATTACCTGACACTTCAGGTTTATGACAAACGCACCGCTGGTATTGGCAATAAAGTTCATTTTGGAGGCACCACTCATCTCCACAGCGCCGACCTGGGGAACGAGTTTATGTATGTGTATGTTTGTTTGTTATGAGCTGATCAGGCTCCACAACACACTTCCACAAGATGTTTTTTGGTGGCACACATACACGCTCGTTCACACACAGGTCCGGACCTGAACGTTTATTACACACATTCGTTTGTCAAAAAATTGGTGAACTCATTCAGGACCTGATCACAGAGGCGTCCCCCTGTGTCACCACACTCACACCCCCGCTATTCACCAAGGGATCACCACCCTCCAACCCTCTTCACCATGAGGTCTGCGCCTCCCAGGGTTGGTTTAATGGCGAGGGTTGAGATTTGTCCCTACTCCCCCGCAGCACACCTGCTGCTCACACCAGGAGGAGAGGGAGCGCATATGGAGGAAATATACACTCACTGGCCGCCTCCACACGGCCAGGAGGGGCGGCTTTTACGGTGGAATTTGAAGATTTGGCGTAAGCCCCGCGGACTCTACACCAGTCTGCTCATCACTGGAATGCACCCCTTCACCTCGGGGAACACCAAGCAGCTCCGTGGGGCACCATTCCTCCCACCTGCCTGGGTACGCCCACGTGCATGAGCAAGTCCCGCTCCCCAGCAGCGACTCTAGGGGGCTTTAGCCAGACCGCAGCCGCCAATTTTTTTTTTTTTCTCTGGTTATCTGAGCAGAGGCCCTAGACCATGACAACTGCTGCTGCAGCGGCTCTAACACACCATGCCGCTCCCCACTCACATCAGTGAGGCCCGGCAGCAATTACTCAGCGGTCTCCACATGGCCAAAGCTCACCAGAAAAAAAAACTGTAGGGCCTGTGATAATGTCATGGTCACGTGTGTTATGGGTCCGCCTTGCGATATCTTCTGCGTCCCGACACACGTGACCATGACACCGGTGATACGTTACCCTTTCTCACCTTTGTCCAATCACATCTAATCCATACTGGGCCTGAGACCGTCTGAGCCTGCCTCCTGATCTATAGACATATGTTTCTAATGTGTAAACTATGCTACATATATACATGTTATCCGGTGAAACTATACCCTTTATCAACTTTCTACAATGTTGTTGAATCTATACTGGGTCTGAGAACGGCTGCCGAGCTGTTAAGCAAGCTACAGCACCTGTGGTTTGGACACGTAATTTTTTCATTTTGTCAGGAATGCCGGTTAGGCCTAATTCCGTAATTGCGGTTGACCTGCACTTGCTGGGAAATCATCGTTCGCGGGGAATAATTGGAATCCCAGATCCCCATCACTAACGTTGTTCAGCGGGTTATCAGCACCTGTAAGCGATAAAAGCTGGTCCTTTCAGTGTAGCGCGCATGCAGCCCCGGACATGTAAGGACATGATAGACCTGTTATTGCTCGATCTCGCGTGCCAGAGCCTCGCGTATCCCTCTAGTAAGCTTGACACGTACCGCGGGGGCATGCCGGAGTCTCGGTCGTTAACGGAATAAAGCTGAGAAATCGCTAACACAACTACAAATGGACATACCACACCACACACAGAAACGACAAAACTTGCAATCTGTCCATCTTTTCTGTAGCTTGTATGGTTGTGGTTTCCCGGGTGGAGTCCAATTAAGCCACAGGCTCCACTCCTGGTGGTGCCCTTTTGGACATTCCTTTAAGGTTCAGCTTTGCAATCATACTGCCCCCGGAAACCAAACACTTTGCCTTCATGGACGCAGTTTGGAGGTTCGTGGGAATAACGCCGCCCCATTGGCAATTGCCATAATTTATTGGTGGGCAGTCCGACGGTATATGATCGTGTTCGATTTCAGAATTTTTTTTTTTTTGGTTTGTATTTTACATTTTTATTCCAGCCTTTCTTGACTCCATAAGGGCATGACAAGCCTATATCTGTGTCTCCTCCACCTCCTCCTTTTACTCCTCCACCTCTTTTCTAAATGTAGTTGCCCTTTTCCATATGTTATTTTTGTCTTCTGAGCATTTTGTCTGCTTTGGGACACCTTTAAAGGTGTTTTGTAATTGTTTTCTATGTGTTTGTGTTTGAGTTTGTTTTGAATGGGGTTCGACGGTGTTCTTCGAACGTTCGACGAACATTCGATGAACTTGCCTCCTGTGCGACGAACCAAAACACTAGCGGGGTGGCTCAACACTACTCCTGATATGTAGAAGTACATTGTTAATGTTTAAACTATGCTATATATACCTGGTATCTGGTGATACTGTACCCTTTCTGCCAGGAAGTCCTCCTCCAACCAACCCTCTAAGTGTATCATTGACATCTGGAACATTGTCCCACATGTGTGATTATTTCCTGCGGATCTTCTTGTTATATTGTGGTGTGATCCATCCTGAGCGTGTGAGTGTCTATGCGTTACTCCTGCAATTTAGATGTACATTTAAAAATTACCCCAACACTGTATACAGCTCTATGCTTGGGATACATTACCCATTTACTGCTTGTTATATTCTGGTCTAATCCAAACTGACCAAGTGAGAGTTATTTTCTGTGGAAATAAATACTGAAATTGACAACAATGACACCTACACTGTGTACAGCTGTGCTCTTGAGATCCATTACCGTTTTACGGCTTTTTAGATTGTGTTGTAATCCAATACTGAGCCTGAGAGTGTCTGTGTGTGTCTCCTCAAATATCTACGGAGATTTAGAATGTTTAAACTATACTATATATACCTGCTATCTGATGATACTGTACACTTTGTCTAATTTTTATATTCTTGTCTAATCCATACTGAGCCTGTGAGCGTCTCTGGGTGACGGATGGAATTTATAGGGAGATTGACAATTATCCTTTGACTGAATAGAGCTGTACGCTTCTGATACAGTGCCATATATCTGATGTTATTTTGGGTCTATTTTCTGCAAAATTTTGAAGTTTGGTGGAAGAGGCCGCGGACGTGGGCGTGGGGGGGCCAGCTGGTGCTGATGGTGTTCATCTGCTGGTAGTGGCAAAAGCACAATAGCAGCTAAGGCAGGAGGTGTTGAGCCTGCGTCATGGTCTGGCTCCGGAACGCCTGGAAGGCTACCTTTTCTGGGAGTAGGTTAACCGCTTTTAAAGGCGGAGCATGAGGAACTGGTTTTGGCTTACATTGCCGAAACAGACTCCTCTTCTGTAGTTTAAAAAAATGCAAGCACTGAATCGTCAAGTGCTGGCTCCTGGTCAGGAAGAACCCCTTTCCTTGTGTCCTTCACCCCCACCAAAAGTGAATGATGCAGCAGGCCACACTTCACATTAGTCCATGGAGCTCTTTCTATCATACCATGCCTGGGTTATCAAGTCAAATCGTGAATTCCCAAGTCCAAGATGAATCAGACATGGAGTGTGGGTGACCAGCCAGGGCAGTGGGGTTAATTGGTACCGGGCCGGTGTCTCACAGGGATGTGTCACGGTGGTGGCGACAAATTCCTTGGCCCTGGGCGTCCATGCAAAGGGGTGAATTATGTTTATAGGTGAATGATACATGAGGCCACCTGTCGTTTCTGATTAGATTGACCAGCGCTGCAGTGTCGCTTCTCTGGGACAGATGTTGTGGTGCAGCTAAGATGTAGAAGCCCTGCACAGGTAGGGCCGTAGTCGCAGGGCAGATGAAAGATTTGGTAGATGGTGTGCAGTGCAGGATATAGCAGAGCCATGCGCCAGGCGCAGGAGAAAGATGACAGACACAGTCATGCAGTTCCTTTACCTGTACTTGGTAAGTGCCGTCCAGGACCCAGAGTACAGATGGAGAAGGAGTTGGTCAGCCTGGAAGCCAATTTGGAATTCTCTCTCTGCAGATAGGTAGTGTGGCCTCCGTTCTAGAGCTCATCTGAGGTATTCGCAGTGCTGAGTTCAATGAAGTTCCCCTTGTTGACTCTCTTTTGGAACTTTCTCGTACGGCAGGCAGCCGTAGCCTTTTCCTTCTGGCTCCCGCACGTCGATGCTGGGGCCTCCGAGCCTTAGTTGGGTACAGAGCATTTACAACTGCTACTTACTCCGATTTCGGCTGCAGGAACATCAGTGTCCCTACAAACTCGGACACCGGAATCCGGACCATGCGCTCCAGCTAGGAGTGAGCCTTAACTCTGCTCATCCTCCTGCTCCCCTTCTCACATCCACACACTTCCCCTTCCCTGCACAGAGTGCCCTAACTTACCTCCTCCCGACCACAGAGAGCAGCTCCTCAGCAGTCAGGTTCAGAGGTCTCCCTGCTGGCCTGGAGTGGGAAATGTGTTTTGTGTTTGTTAAACTGCTAGAGAGATCCTTCATTGCTCCCAAGCATGACATCACACTCCCTAGGAGGAAGGCAATGCCACTGTGGCGACCGTACTCCTGGGGACGCCACAAGTGCACTGATGCCCAGCCACTGCTAGATGATTCTGCTGGTACATTGACCCAGACCACTACATTCCCCTCACACTCTACACAGCCAGAATGTGACCCTGAGGAAACTCAGGTTCCCCTTCCCACTTACTATACCACCTTACAAGGTGACAAAGAGGAAGGTGCAGATGAAAGTGCAGGTTCCTTGAGCAGGTGGGGGGCATACTCATGGGCGATGGCACTGGCACAGGGCCCCTCATAGTACGCAAAAGTGTCTCTGCCGGTGGTAAGGCCCACCCGCCGTCAGACACACCGCCACACACCGCCGTACTATGAGGGGCCCTGTGCCAGTGCCGTCGCCAACGAGTGGGCCCCCCTGCTTGCTCCGGATCACTGCATTTGCAACGTTGAAATACTTACCTCTCCCTGCTCCACCGCCATGACGTCTTCCGCGTGTCCTGGCAGTGATATTCTGATCAGAGAGCGCAATGACATCATGTCTGTACGCCCTCTGCCTAAACAGCCAAGTGCAGTGAGATGGAAGATGGGGACGACGAGGAGTCCAGACTAGTACAGGGATTCCCTAGCGAGGAGACTTATTTAATTGTTTTTAATGTTGGGACAGCAATTTTTGGGGAGCACTATCCCCTAGAGAATTATATATGGGGCCCACCATACACTGGAGCATTCCAAAGGTGGACATCAGACATTGGAGCAGCATTTACAGGGCCCATTATACACTGGAGCATTAGAAATGGGGCCCATTATATATGGAGCATTATTTGGGCCCATAAGACAGTGCAGCTTCATCCATGGGGACCAGCATATACTGTAGCATTATGTGGAGCTCATCATATACTGTTTCAAACATTATATGGGACCAATGATTCTGTATGGAGAAATATATGGGCTTCATTACTCTGTATAGCGCACTATGCGGTGCCCATAATACTGTATGGAGTAATATACTCTCCGTTTTTGGAGCTATTGGAGAATTTAAAATCGATATCAGTCATGAGATGTAAAAAGTGAAGTATTTTTCATTGTACTATACCGCTATTTCTCTACCGTATCGGAGCATCATGAGTTGTGATATGTGTTAAAGGGGCGCTCTTTGACCCAGGGTACATGAAAACCTGGAACCAGCCCTACCCCTCCACAACTTTAGCCAAATAACCCCCAGTTTTCAGTGCGTAACTATTATTATGAAGTAAATTAAGGTCGACAAGCTTCAGTAATAAAAATTGATTTTTTTGCCATTCAAATGGGCACTGTAGGTGTATTTAATGTCCTCCACTCCCTGCCGACTTTGCTTCCCCATTTACTTGCATTGGGTTTTGTGTTTCAGTCGGCCTTCGACTTTTCACGATAATCGGCCGTTTTCATTCGAGAAAGTCGAGTTTCATGAAACCCGACTCGACCCGAAAAAAGGCATAGTCGCTCATCTCTAGTAATATTCAATAAAACATTTTAAAGGTGAAATGCAAAAACCTGGAATTTTAGGAAAACTGATTTCAACAAATTAATCCTTTAGTGATAGAGCCAATTTGCTACTTAATGACCAAGCCAATTTTTACAATTCTGACCACTGTCACTTTATGAAGTTATCGCTCTGGAATGCTTCAACGTATCCCACTGATTCTTAGACTGTATTTTCGTGACGTATTGTATTTCAAGTTAGTGATAAAAATTTCTTCAATATAACTTGCGTTTATTTATGAAAAAAATGGAAATTTGGCAAAAATTTGGAAACTTTTGCAATTTTCAAACTTTTAATTTTTTCCCCCTAAATCTGAGAGTGGTCTCACATAAAATAATGAATTAATGAATAAATAAGATTTCACAACATTACATCAGCACAATTTTGGAAGCATAACTTTTTTTTGTTAGAACGTTTAGGGACCACTTCACATTTGAAGTGAGTTTGGGGGGTTAATATAACATAAAACCCCCAAAAGTGACACCATTCTAAAAAACTGCACCCCTCAAGATGCTCAAAACCACATTCAAGAAGTTTATTAACCTTTCAGGTGCTTCACGAGAACTAAAGCAATGTGGAAGGAAAAAAGGAACATTTCACTTTTTTTACAAAAAATCTACTTTGGAACCAATTTTTTTTATTTTCACAAGGGTATCACGAGAAAATGAATCACAAAATTTGTTGTGCAATTTCTCCTGAGTACGCCAATACCCCATATGTGGGGGAAAGCCACTGTTTGGGCACATGGCAGGGCTCAGAGGGGAGAGAGAGCATGTTTTACTTTTTGAACGCAAAACTGGCTGGAATCAATGGTGGTGCCACGTCGCGTTTGGAGACCCCCTGATGTGCCTAAACAGTGGAACTGCCCAATTCTAATGCCAACTCTAACCCCAACACACCCCTAACCTTAATCCCAATCCTAACCATAAACCTAACTAGAACCCTATCCCCAACACACCCCTAACCATAACCCCAGCCCTAATCATAACCCTAACCACAACTCTAACCCTAACACACCCCTAAGTCTAATCCCAATCCTAATCATAATCTCAACCATAACCACAACCATAACCCTAACCCTGGCCCAACCTTAACTTTAGCCCAAAACTAACTTTAGCCCAACCCTAACTCTAGCCCCAACCCTAACTTTAGCCCAACCCTAACTTTAGCCCAACCCTAACCCTAGCCCCAACCCTAACTTTAGCCCAAGCCTAACTTTAGCCCAAGCCTAACTTTAGACCAACCCTAGCTCTACCTTAACCTAGCCCCAACTCTAAACCTAGCCCCAACTCTAACCCTAGTCCAACCGTAACCCTAGCCCAACCTTAACCCCAGCCCAACCCTAACCTTAGACCAACCCTAACTGTAGCCCAATCCTAGCCCTAGCTCTAGCCCAACCCTAACCCTAGCTCTAGTCCCAACCCTAACCCTATCCCGAGCCCAACCCTAGCCCTAATGGAAAAATGGAAATAAATACATTTTTTAAATTTTATTATTTTTACCTAACTAAGGGGGTAACAAAGTGAGTTTGATTTACTATTTTGTTTCTTTGGATCACTCTGATAGGGTCTATCACAGTGATCTAAATGCACCAATAGGAAAAGTTTCCTATTGTTACTGGGTGCCTGCCTTCAGATGTTAGCGGGTGCACTGTGCATGCACCCACTATTTTCTTCCCGGTAGAAGATGCCAATGGCCGGGGGACATTACTGGGGGATGCAGGAGGGTCCAGGGACACTGGAGGTACCGGGGGCATCAGGGGACCGCATTAAATGGGAAATCGGACATTTTTTGCAGTCGCCATTAATCCGTGAATAACGTCGATCACAACAATGCGGTTGGTAAAACTGACCCAATCATGTTCTCTGGGGTAGCCAAGACCCCAGAGAATTTCAAATGTTGGAGGGCGCTATACACTTATTTCTCAGTGCCATTAATAGTAGGCCTTGTTGACCTCTCTCCACATGTAATGTTTATGGTTGAGGCCAAAAAGTTAAATTTTGGTCTCATCACTCCAAATAACTTTGTTCCAGAAGTTTTGAAGCTTGTCTTTGTGCTGTTTTGCGTATTGTAGGTGAGATACTTTGTGGCTTTCTTCTAGCAACTCGACCATGCAGCCAATTTTTCTTCAAGTGCCTCCTTATTGTGCACCTTGAAACAGCCACACAGCTAGTTTTCAGAGTCCAGTATTTCAGCTGATGTTATTTTTGGGTTTTTCTTTGCATCCCGAACAATTTTCCAGGCAGTGGTGGACGAAACTTTTGTTGGTCTACCTGAGCGTGGTTCTGTTTTTACAGAGCCCCTGATTTTACATTCGTTAATCACAGTTTGAACGATGCTGACTGGCATCATCAATTCCTTGGATATCTTTTTGTATTCCTTTCCTGTTTTATAGAGTTCAACTACCTTTTCATGTAGATCCATTGACAGTTCTTCTGCTTTCATGACTCACAATCCAGGAACGTCAGTGGCTGGATGAAAGATGCAAGAGCCTGTCTGGATCCCAGAAACTCACTCAGCTTTTAAGCACACACTGAATACAAGCAACAGGTCACAGGTGAGGATGTTACCTTTAGTAGCCATTCAAACCCATTTGTGTCAACTTCTGTGCATGTTATCAGGCCAAAATAGCCAGAGTGTGCAAACTTCTCATCAGGGTCATATGCATGTTATGGGTTGTCATTTTGATTTAAAAAGAGAAAACACAGTAGTTTGACAATAAATGGCTTCAACCAACCTCTAGCCATGAGTGGAGAAAAAAGTTTGGTGTGATCATTCATATTCTCTTAAAAAAGGCCAAGAAAGCAAACATTCTGCTGGAGTATGTAAACTTTTGAGCAGAAATGTGTGTTTATCTCTGTAAAGCTGTGGGCAATAGTACCCAGGGGAGATCCACTGTGCAGGGAGCAGGGCATGCAAGGAGGGGAGCTGACTGCAGTACTGACAGCCAAGAATGTCAAAAACTTATCAGATGCAGGATAGGAAAAAAGTGGTCAGACAATCCGCGCTGGGAATCACTGTGAACAATTATTATTACAGTGGTCTTTAATTCGACGCATTTCGAAGCTTCACAGAACTCTTTCCTCAGGTGTTTTTTTTTCCTGAGGAAGGAGTTCTGTGAAACTTTGAAATGCGTCGAATAAAGACCACTGTAATAATAATTGTTCATAGTGATTCTCAGCGCAGATTGTCTGACCACTTTTTTCCTATCCTGCATCTTCTACGTTGGCACCTCGTGGATCTGTGGTTCCTGCAGCAGCGAATCCTCCATGCTTATTACAAGCTCCATCTGGTGAGTGTATTATTTTTAAATTGATATACCCACACTGGAAAATGCACTATTGCGCTATTTATTTTCAATAGTATCCCTAAAAACTTATCAGGTGAGCTCTGGCTGCACATTACCCTGCACTGAGGACTCTTCCACTGCACTAATCCATGTGCAGAGTCTCAGGAAGATAGGGGAGAAGGCAATTTGCCGTGGTCTCCCTCACTGCTACCTGAGAACAGAAGCAGCCTTGGGTGCGGGAGGGCCCCTTCATGGGACGGAGCCCGGAGCGACGGCCCCCTCTGCTCCCCCAGTAGTGTAGCTACTGGGTTGTCCATTACAATGTGTAGTGGGCAGATAGGTATAAACCTTGTAAATAAGGCTTTCTTCAAATATCATGCGCTTCCAAATGTAAATTCCAGAGAACAAAAAGGAAGCATAAGATGGAATGCGGATAAAAATATCAATACATTTTATTAAACATCATACAAAGTGCATATAGCCATAATAATATGGTGCCAATCAAAATGCAGATATCATACACCCAGAGCAACCCACCCCTCCCACAAAGATGGAAAAACTCCAGGTAAAAAGGCCCCAAATGTAATAATAAATCCGGAGTACCTAATCCCATATGTGGAAATTATGCCCAGTGGCCATATAGGGAACACAGGAAACTCCAGGGTTACACTATGTTCATAGTCAATATACCGTCATAAGCAATAAACTTGTAATTTGAAAATTAGGAGAATTACACTACCGGTCAAAAGTTTAGGGTCACTTAGAAATTTCCTTATTGAAAGAAAAGTACAGTTTTTTCCAAAGAAGCTAACATTAAATGATTCAGAAATACACTCTATACATTGTTAATGTGGTAAATGGCTACTGTATTGTAGCTGCAAATGTCTGGTTTGTAATGCAATATCTTCATAGGTGTATAGAGGCCCATTTCCAACAACCATCACTACAGTGTTCTTATGGTACTTTGTGTTTGCTAACTGTGTAAGAAGGCTAATGGATGGTTAGAATACCCTTGAAAACCCTTGTGCAAGTATGTTAGCACAGCTGAAAACCGGTTTGGCTGATTAGAGAAGCTATAAATTTGACCTTCCTTTGAGCTAGTTGAGAATCTGGAGCATTACATTTGTTGGTTCCTTTAAACTCTCAAAATGGCCAGAAATAAAGAACTTTCATGTGAAACTCGACAGTCTATTCTTGTTCTTAGAAATGAAGGCTATTCCATGCGGGAAATTGCGAAGAAACTGAAGATTTCCTACAACGGTGTGTTCTTCTCCCTTCAGGGTAGAGCACAAACAGGCTCTAACCAGAGTAGAAAGAGAAGTGGGAGGCCGCGCTATACAACTGAGCAACAAGACAAGTACATTAGAGTCTGTAGTTTGAGAAATTGATGCCTCACAGGTTCTCAACTGGCAGCTTCATTAAATAGTACACGCAAAACGCCAGTGTCAACGTCTACAGTGAAGAGGTAACTCCAGGATGCTGGCCTTCAGGGCAGAGTGGCAAAGAAAAAGCCATATCTCAGACTGGCTAATAATAGGAAATGATTAATATGGGAAAAAGAACACAGACATTGGACAGAGGAAGATTAGTAAAAAGTGTTATGGACAGACGAATCCAAGTTTGAGGTTTTTGGATCACACAGAAGAACATTTGTGAGATGCAGAACAACTGAAAAGATGCTGGAAGAGTGCCTGATGCCATCTGTCAAGCATGGTGGAGGTAATGTGATGGTCTGGGGTTGTTTTGGTGCTGGTAAAGTGGGAGATTTGTACAAGGTAATACTGTATGGATTTTGAATAAGGAAGGCTATCACTCCATTTTGCAATGCCATGCCATACCCTGTGGACTTCCCTTTATTGGAGCCAATTTCATCCTACAACAGGACAATGACCCAAAGCACACCTCCAAATTATGCAAGAACTATTTAGGGAAGAAGCAGGCAGCTGGTATTGTATCTGTAAGGGAGTGGCCAGGGCAGTCACCAGATCTCAACCCCATTGAGCTGTTGTGGGAGCAGCTTGACCGTATGGTGCGCAAAAAATGCCCATCAAGCCAAAACAACTTGTGGCAGGGGCTTCTGGAAGCATGGGGTGAAATTTCTCCAGATTACTTCAGCAAATTAACTGCTAGAATACCAAAGGTCTGCAATGCTGTAATTGCTGCAAAGGGAGAATTCTTTGACAAAAGCAAAGTTTGAAGGAGAAAATTATTATTTCAAATAAAAATCTTTTTTTCGAACCTTGTCAATGTCTTCACTAGATTTTAAATTCATTTGGCAACTCATTGGATTAATTAAAGTATGAGTTTTCATGGAAAACACAAAATTGTCTGGGTGACCCCAAACTTTTGAACGGTAGTGTATGTCCCATTAAAACAGAGGAGCTTACCAGGAGAATGTGGGGGAAGAGGGAGACCCAGCAGTAGACCCCCGATGCGGATTTCACGGCACACCAGGCCACTTTGTCAAGAGAATGTGCCTGTGAGCTCATCCCCATCATGTGACCCACGGCTGCAGTGGCCTCTGATGTCCAGTGATGCCATGTCAACTTCCGGAATTAAAAGCTTACCCAGCATCACTGAGGCGGGACCCATTCTCCCTGAGTGACAGGACTGTAGGGGAGCTTCACCACACATCACTGCACCAGCTTGTTACCACGCACGCTGGAGTTCACTGCAATGGATGTTGCAGTGATTCGCCAATGCCTGCGCAGAAGAATGCTCAAGCCAATGCCCATACAAGGGCGAAATAGGTAGTGTATATATATATCGCGCTATTGTAGAGCACAGGCATGGGATTTTGGAGCCACCATTACTTGTCACAGAGGACCGTGACGCTGATGGGAGGGGGATGGTATGAGAATGATGAAGAGAGGGGGCAGAGATTTCTTCCAGGCATGCAACACCACGCCACACCCCGGAACCTGGAAGAAATCTTTAGCATAGAGAAATAAAATACGATTTCTCAACAACAAGACCACAAATATGAGTTATACAGGTAGGACTAATTTATTAATAATAATAATCTTTATTTATATAGCGCCAACATATTCTGCAGTGCTTTACAGTTTAACAGTTTCAAAACATATGTCATAAGTAACAACGTTAACAATACAATAATTAAAGCAAAATAAGACAACCCTGCTTGTGAGAGCTTACAATCTACAATGAGGTGGGGGAGATACAAAGTACAGGTGTGTATTTACAATGGTGTATTTACAATGATGGTCCAGTCATCTTGAGGGAGTGAAGGATAGATGGAGATAGTGAATGGGCTACACATGCACACTTACACATAAAATGACTTTGATTAGTGAACGTGATAGGCCGCTCTGAACAAATGCGTTTTGAGGGAGCGCCTAAAACTATGCAAATTGTGGATAGTCCTAATTTCTTGGGGTAGAGCATTCCAGAGGATTGACGCAGCATGGGAGAAGTCTTGGAGTTGGGAGTGGGAGGTACAGAATAGTGCAGAGGTTAGTCGAACGTTGTTTGCAGAGCGCAGCGGTCGGTTAGGCTGATAGACAGAAATAAGGGAGAAGATTTAGGGGATGCTGCACTGTGGACAGCTTTGTGAGTGAGAACAAGTACTTTGAATTGGATCCTATAATTTAATATTTAAATTTTATGTGGACTATGTCCTTTCCCCAACATATACCCTGAGTCTCAATCATGTGAACTGCTGGCTCAGCAGATTGGAACAGTGGCAAGAATTAGCCCAGTTATTCTACACAGGTGTGGAGAAGCTTACTTTTGTCAAAATGAGTTAGACATGTATCAGTATTGACTTTCATTCACCTATGGCTAATGCCAAAATCATACATACCATCTGCCTGCCTTTCCATTGTCTGTCTTCTAGACTATTCTGCCTATGCTACCTTGTCTGATGAAGGTCTGGTTGACAGACACCTCTTATTCTTTTCTGTTATAACAACTCTGTAACTCTGTTACATCCAGAGTTTTGTTGTTTCGCCTTATTAGGGCTCATGCACACATTCAGTATTTGGTCAGTTTTTTACCCCAGTATTTGTAAGCCAAAACCATGAGTGGAACGGTCAGAGGAAAAGCATAATAGAAACATTTGCACCGCTTCTTCATTTTTCATCCACTCCTGGTTTTGGCTTACAATTACTGGGGTAAAAAACTCACCAAATTCTCAATGTGTGCATGAGCCCTACATTCTCGGTTAGTGTGATTTGCCATCTTCTCTAATCAGTGCAGTTTTACCTCCTCTGTCATTTTTCAGCAGCTTTTATAATAGTTTATACAAACATTTAAAACGTTATGACCATTGGAATGATATGTTAACAAAAATGATCAGGTCACTAAATTCAGAATTCACCCATGATTAGAAAATTATATTTCTTACAAATTGAACAGGTGTAAAGATTATCATTAGACATTTTGAAGTAAAGACTGAACAATGTGTAAAGATTATAATCAGGTACTCAACAATGTTATAAGCCAAGTGGCTCATTCTAATTTAGGCATAATCTGCTGTTGAATTGGTAGGTCATATAATAGTACAGAGCTGTTAAAGAAGTTTTTCTTACTTACTAAGCCTGGAGTTCACAATGTCATTTACTGTATATAAAGACATGAGGAATAGAACCTAGAATAAATTAAGCAATGCTCTTTAGACTGTCTTTTTTAATGAACCTTTCAGTAATTACCCTGAAATGAAGCTCATTCCTTCATTAGCCATGATGTAACCTCCCTCAGCAGGTCACACTTTAATAGTTATCTGTCTGAGACTTTGCTAAAGGTGGATTTAAACCAAAGTTACTTTCATATACTTCTCTCTGATCTGTAACCTCATTGCTTTGTTATATTAGCGCTCTTCTTGAGAGAAGATGTCCTCTACATTTCATGCTGGGCACACAAGAAGAAATCTGTAGGAAAGACTGAAACTATCTTGGTCTAAATAATATTTTATATTTTTATATTGTGCAAATCGTCAAGCTCTCTACCTCATTTTTGACAATCCCTTTTTGTTATAATTTTCTTAAGAAAATAAATTGAGTAGAGTGTATGTATTGGATAGAGTTCAAGTATGCCCTGCTAGAACTTTCAATGATGATCTATTAACTGTAAGTGAGCCACATAGCAACTATTCAATTCTGTGCCACCATGGGTGGACAAGTCCTAGGTGCACACAGGGGCTAAAAAGCTAAGAGGGCCCATTTCCATCTCCAAAGCAGGTGAAACTGTGCATTATGAAGAGATGTTGGACTGTAAAGGCTGCATATACGGTTCTTGCACAGGGGCTCTCTTTTGTCTGTGTCTGTCAGTTAGTGCCACAAATATTACCCAATGCCAATTATAATGGTTGTCCCATCAGAGACAACCAAGTTTGAAATGGCTGCTCTTAGCACCCCTGGAAAAGAACTGATTTTAATGGGTAAAGCCATGGTTTGCCATGCATATGTGGTATATGGCACCATTGTAGTATTACATAGTAATCATTCAAATACATTTCTGTCCTTGAAATAAGGAGACATTGAGTTTGATGAAGCAGGAACAATTCCTGCAGAATGCTATGTTCTAAAGGTTGGGGGAGATATTAAATAAAAGTAGGGGAAATGGACTACTGAGTGGCTTTTTGATATTTAATTCATTGTCAATGAACACTGTACAGTCATATGTTAAAGTTTGGGCACCCCTATTAATGTTAACCTTTTTTCTTTATAACAATTTTGTTTTTTGCAACAGCTATTTCAGTTTCATATATCTAATAACTGATGGACTCAGTTATATTTCTGGATTCAAATGAGGTTTATTGTACTAACAGAAAATGTGCAATCTGCATTTAAACAAAATTTGACCGGTGCAAATGTATGGGCACCCTTATCATTTTCTTGATTTGAACACTCCTAACTACTTTTTACTGACTTCCTGAAGCACTAAATTGGTTTTATAACCTCATTTAGCTTTGAACTTCATAGCCAGGTGTATCAAATCATGAGAAAAGGTATTTAAGGTGGCCACTTGCAAGTAGTTCTCCTATTTGATTCTCCTATGAAGAGTGGCATCATGGGCTCCTCAAAACAACTCTCAAATGATCTGAAAACAAAGATTATTCAACATAGCTTTTCAGGGGAAGGATACAAAAAGTTGTCTCAGAGATTTAACCTGTCAGTTTCCACTGTGAGGAACATAGTAAGGAAATGGAAGAACACAGGTACAGTTCTTGTTAAGCCCAGAAGTGGCAGGCCAAGAAAAATATCAGAAAGGCAGAGAAGAAGAATGGTGAGAACAGTCAAGGACAATCCACAGACCACCTCCAAAGACCTGCAGCATTATCTTGCTGCAGATGGTGTCACTGTGCATCGGTCAACAATACAGCGCACTTTGCACAAGGAGAAGCTGTATGGGAGAGTGATGAGAAAGAAGCCGTTTCTGCAAGCACGCCACAAACAGAGTCACCTGAGGTATGCAAAAGCACATTTGGACAAGCCAGTTTCATTTTGGAAGAAGGTCCTGTGGACTGATGAAACAAAGATTGAGTTGTTTGGTCATACAAAAAGGCGTTATGCATGGAGGCTAAAAAACACAGCATTCCAAGAAAAACACTTGCTACCCACAGTAAAATTTGGTGGAGGTTCCATCATGCTTTGGGGCTGTGTGGCCAATGCCGGCACCGGGAATCTTGTTAAAGTTGAGGGTCGCATGGATTCAACTCAGTATCAGCAGATTCTTGACAATAATGTGCAAGAATCAGTGACGAAGTTGAAGTTACGCAGGGGATGGATATTTCAGCAAAACAATGATCCAAAACACCGCTCCAAATCTACTCTGGCATTCATGCAGAGGAACAATTACAATGTTCTGGAATGGCCATCCCAGTCCCCAGACCTGAATATCATTGAACATCTGTGGGATGATTTGAAGCGGGCTGTCCATGCTCGGCGACCATCAAACTTAACTGAACTGGAATTGTTTTGTAAACAGGAATGGTCACAAATACCTTCATCCAGGATCCAGGAACTCATTAATATCTACAGTAAGCGACTAGAGGCTGTTATTGTTGCAAAAGGAGGATCTACGAAATATTAATGTCACTTTTATGTTGAGGTGCCCATACTTTTGCACCAGTCAAATTTTGTTGAAATGCAGATTTCACATTTTCTGTTAGTACAATAAACCTCATTTGAATCCAGAAATATAACTGAGTCCATCAGTTATTAGATATATGAAACTGAAATAGCTGTTGCAAAAACCAAAATTGTTATAAAGAAAAAAGGTTAACATTAATAGGGGTGCCCAAACTTTTACATATGACTGTAGCTGCAACTAATATTCATACCATGTAGACCACTAGACGACTACTGTAGAAGAACTGTTTCTGCCAGAGGGGAACATGGGGGACTAGGGCTGTCATAAATGCATATTTTGCATAATTTGCAGCTTGGCTAATTCAACTACATGGCTCATTTGTGAAACAAGACAATTTAGGTTTTATTATATTAACAATCCATAAAGATCATGACGTTTCAATGTTACATAATTAGACCTTCATCAGAAAACTGAAAAAAAAATAGGAAAATGGAACAAATTTCCAAATCAATAAATAGTAGCTAGAGATGTCCACATAGTACGAAGCTCATTTATGGAGAATTTATTTTTCATCACAGAGTAACTATTCTAATTTAGACATTATAATTATTAAGTCAAAACAGAGTATAGTATAACAGTGTACAATTCAGACTTTCTATAGAGTAATATGGAACTCAAATGCAAGACTGTGTATAGAAAATTAGTATATCTATCTAGGTACGATGCCATAGGCATGACATTAAAAGGTAAATGATCCTCAAATTCATGAGAAATTTAATCGTAGGGAGAAAAAACAGTTTAAAGCACATGTAGATGCTGATTAATGCCTGAAATGGAAATAAAGGTATGGGTTATGATAAGAACACTAACCGTATTGTATGGACAAAAGGAAAGAAAAGCATAAAGCGCTGGCAATCTAGTCTGTCTACGCTAGTGTTGAGTGCTGTATTGGTGTCAGTAGACAATTCATGTAAAGACCGTATGAATTGAATCACTGGCGTGTGTAGCATACTTCCAGTAAAGACTGGATATGAAATAGCATGAGTGCTTAACATAGATACTGGAAAGAAGAGGGATGAGAAACTATTGATTGTAACCGACAAACACTCAAGTTACGTCACATTCAGTCTTTATCAGAAGTATATTAATATTGTATAAGGCAATAGAACACCAAGAATAGGTACAAATAGATTTTTTTTTGAATGCTTTTAATTTTCTACTCTAATACCACAAAAAAGTTGTTACACCGCAGAGAGAAGTATAGAATGTTTCGAGTAATGTACCCTTAGTCAGGTTGTGAATAGGATGTGTATGGAATGTGTTTCTTGGGTGAAAAAAGGTGCAAAATATCCACTTATACCCAGAGGTACAACGTACAGAAGATATAGAGGAAAGCAATGTAACCACTGGGTTCAAGTAGGTATTTTGCATCTTTTTCATCCCATAAAGACATCCACACATACACAATTCTAGAATGGAAAAGGGTTCATTACCCAAAATGTTGCTCCGTGATGTAAAAACTTTTTTTTGGGATATGAGGGTAAAAAAATTAAAAACATTTTAAAAAAAATTACGTTTGTGTGTATTCTTGGGGTGTTATTGCTTTAAAGAATATTAATTTTCTGATGAAGTAAGGAATAATATGGTTTGCAACATTGGGATTAGCACCCAATCTCTTCTTTGTAACATAAATTGGAGATTGAGCAACTCACCTTTTGTCTTTATCAGAAGTGCGTCACAGGTGCTGGGTCTCGGCACTTTTAATTCATACAGTTTTCAAATAGACTGTGCATTGACACTATTATAGCACCTTACACAAGTGTGAACATGCTAGATTGCCAGTGCTTTCTGCTTTTTTCTCCTTTTGTCACTATAATCCAGAAAGTTTTCTTTTTATAATCCATACTTCTATTTCTATTCCAGGTACTAATCTGCAGTCTATATGTCCTTGAAGCTGATTATTTATCAGCAGTCGATATGTCAATGTTTTGTTCCCTATGATTAAATCCTTCATGAATTTGAGGATCATTTAACTTTTAATACCATGGCATTATACATTATATTTTCTATGCACAGTCTTGAATGTGTTCCATATAGCGTTATAGAAAGTGTTATACTATACGTTAGACAGCCACAGGGATTGCCTGACATACACGGTCAATCCCTGCATGTTTTGTCTAACAGCCACGAAACATGTGCGCTCGGGGGCTCGAACATGTCACTTGAGCATAGGCGATACTCGGTGCATATCCGAGCACTCTAAGCAAACTCGTGTAAGGAGCAATTTCACTCATCACCAATGATTATACTCATGAATAGTAAATAGAGTTGAGCATATCTCCCAAAATTTGACTTGGTCAGATCTGCTCAATATAGTAATATTTTCAATTCACATCAAATAAATTCAATAAATTAGGTATTGAATCGTCCATAAGGGTCATAAAATGGAAACCTTATAGTCACCTCTCCTCCTTATATTCTACCTTTCCCACCGATGCTTGTCCATTAATCAGCTCTTTTATCTTCTTTTCTTTTATACCTTTCTTCCGGCTGCAGGTCCCACCTTATTACATAGTGAGCAATGTATATCGTTGATGTGTATTGCGTTGCATGTGGTCACATAGTGCACTACTCAAATCATTTACATATGTGGCACTCTAAAGGGGGTTTTATACATAGCGATATCTCTAGCAATATCGCTAAACCATACTTACCTCCGACCGACTCCCCTGCTGTCTGTTGCTGATCGCGCGAGTTCGCACAGCACCATTTCTCATCGGGCGCTTCCTGCTGGGCTTCCTGCTGGCGCCGACGAGCGACGCGTGGATGCGGATGGGAGGACGTCAGGATCGCCTCGTCTGAAAGGTAAGTAACGACCACTGTATCGCTGCTGCATTGCTGTGAGATCTGTCTGTGTGGCAGCTCACTAGTGACCATTTAGCGATGCCCCAGCGATTATGACCGGGTCAAATCGTAGTCGGGATCTCTGGTGCATCGCTAAATGTAAAGGGACCTTAAGTAACGGTGTGGGGCTTAGTGACTCGTAGACATAGTCAGAAGGTATATAGAGGATAAAAGACCAATGGTAGAATAGCCAATTAGAGGATCAGTCCTGAAAGGAAATATGAAAAAGGACAAGGAGGTTGAAGAATATTTTTTAACCCCTTCTTTGCTTTCTATAATGAAACAAAGCAGAGTCCTGTCAGCCACCATTTTTTATGAATTCACATAAAGCCATCTTTAAATTACTAGAGCAGTATACAAAGATTGCAGTTTTATACAATATTAAGATATTATAACCATTTGCCTCCCTCTGCCTTCTCCGCTGTGACAATTTTTGTCATCTTCCTCACTTTTGCTTCATTACATTACTAACATAATATTAAAATGATTGTTTGTGCTTTAAAGAAAAAAATCTGGTAAATCTGACTTTTTAAAATTGTTATTTTCAATTTGAGGTGAGTTCAATTTCCCTTGAATCAATTTGCTCATCTTCTATAGTCAGTAAACATGGTTTGCTTACCTATGCATCTTCTACTGAGACCAGCATTTCCATCCTCCTGTATCCAAGACCACTTCCACAATGGCATAAGAAGCACACTGGTAGATCTAGACTATGCATTCCTGGCTCTTCAGTGCTGTGGTGGCGTAGTTCAAGCTTAAACTTTTTTGCTCATGCTATGCAGCAACCATCTTTTATAAGCAAGAGGATTGGAATACTTGTTTCAGGAGACAGTGGGAGACAAACATAAGGCTTCAGATAGTGTGCTCATACCGTATATAGCACATGTATATTAACTGTTGCGTGTCAGGGTAGAGGGTCGTTTTAATCTTATATGAGCCATAGAGTTGAGCGACTTTTGGTTTTTTAGGGTCGAGTTTCATTTCGTGAAACCCGACTTTTCCAAAAGTCGGGTCGAGCAAGATCGTCCGATTATAGGGAAAAGTCGGGGTCGTCCCGAAACACGAAACCCAATGTAAGTCAATGGGGAATAAAAGTCGGCAGTGAGAGGAGGACAGGAAACACACCTACAGTGCCCATTTGAATGCCAAAAGCATCAATTCTTCTTACTTAAGCTTGTCAACCTTAATTAACTTCATAATACAAGTTACGCACTGAAAAATGGGGGTTATTTGGCTAAAGTTGTGGGGGGGGGCTGGCTCCAGGTTTTCATGTGCCCTGGGCGAAAGAGCGCCCCTTTAACACATACCACAACTCATCATGCTCCGATACGGCAGAGAAATAGCGGTATAGTACAATGAAAAATACTTCACTTTTTACATCTCATGACGAGGCCCATCTATTTCTCCATACAGAATCATTGGTCCCATATAATGTTTGAAACAGTATATGATGAGCTCCACATAGTGCTACAGTATATGTTGGTCCCCATGTATGAAGCTCCACTGTCTTATGGGCCCAAATGATGCTCCAAACATAATGGGCCCCATTTCTAATGCTCTAGTGTATAATGGGCCCTGTAAATGCTGCTCCAGTGTCTGATGTCCACCTTTGGAATGTTCCAGTGTATGGTGGGCCCCATCTATCATTCTCCAGAGTATAGTGCTCCCCAAAATTGTTGTCCCAACATTGAAAACAAACAAATAAGTCTCCTCGCTAGGGAATCCCTGTACTAGTCTGGACTCCTCGTCGTCCCCATCTTCCATCTCACTGCACAGTATTTCAACCTTGCAAGTGCTGTGATCCTGAGCAAGCAGGGGGGGCCCACTCGTTGGCGACGGCACTGGCACAGGGCCCCTGATAGTACGGTGGTGTGTCTGATGGCGGGTGGGCCGAACCTGCACTTTCATCTGCAGCTTCCTCTTTGTCACCGTGTAAGATGGAACTGTATATGGGAAGGGTAACCTGAGTTTCATCAGGGTCAGATTCAGGCCATGTAGCGTGCGAGGGGAATGTAGTGGTCTGGGTCAATGTACCAGCAGATTCATCGAGCAGTGGCTGGGCATCAGTGCACTTGTGTCGCCCCCAGGAGTACGGTCGCCACAGTGGCATTACCTTCCTCGTAGGGAGTGTGATGTCATGCTTGGGAGCAACGAAGGATCTCTCTAGCAGGTTAACTGATTGGGCGGCGTTATTCCCACGAGTCATGACCCTCCAAACAGCGTTCATGAAGGCAAAGTGTTTGTTTTACGAGGGCAGTATGGTTGCAAAGCTGAACCTTAAAGGAATGTCCAGAAGGGCACCAACAGGAGTGGAGCCTACGGTTTAATTCGACTCCACCTGGGAAACCTCAACCATGCAAGCTACAGAAAAGATGCACAGATTGCAAGCTTAATTCCGTTAACGAACAAGACTCCGTCATGCCCCGCGGTCCGAGTCCGGCTTACTAGAGGGACACGTGAGGCTCTGGCACATGAGATTGGCCAATAACTGGTGTGTCATGCCCTTATATGTCCGTGGCTGCATGTGCGCTACACTGAAAAGGCCAGCATTTGTCGCTTACAGGTGAAGATAACCCGCTGAACAACGTTAGTGATGGGGATCTGTGATTACAATTATTACCCGCGAATGCTGATTTCCCAGTAAGTGCAGGTCAACCACAGTTCCGGAATTAGGCCTAACCGTCATTCCTGAAAAAATGAAAAACTTACGTGTGCAAACCACAGGTGCTGCAGCTTGCTTAACAGCTCGCCAGCCGTTCTCAGGCCCAGTATGGATTACACGTGATTGCACAAAGGTGAGAAAGGGTAGCGTATCCCCGGAAAACATGTATGGATAGCGTACACATTCAAAATATATGTCTATACATCAGGAGGCAGGCTCAGACGGTGTTAGGCCCAGTATGGCTTGCAGGTGATTGCACAAAGGTGAGAAAGGGTACCATATCCCCGGATAACAAGTAAGGATAGCGTACACATTCAAAATATATGTCTATACATCAGGAGGCAGGCTCAGACGGTGTTAGGCCCAGTATGGCTTGCAGGTGATTGCACAAAGGTGAGAAAGGGTACCATATCCCCGGATAACAAGTAAGGATAGCGTACACATTCAAAATATATGTCTATACATCAGGAGGCAGGCTCAGACGGTGTTAGGTCCAGTATGGCTTGCAGGTGATTGCACAAAGGTGAGAAAGGGTACCGTATCCCCGGATAACATGTATGGATAGCGTACACATTCAAAATATATGTCTATACATCAGGAGGCAGGCTCAGACGGTGTTAGGCCCAGTATGGCTTGCAGGTGATTGCACAAAGGTGAGAAAGGGTACCGTATCCCCGGATAACATGTTTGGATAGCGTACACATTCAAAATATATGTCTATACATCAGGAGGCAGGCTCAGATGGTGTTAGGCCCAGTATGGCTTGCAGGTGATTGCACAAAGGTGAGAAAGGGTACCGTATCCCCGCATAACATGTATGGATAGCGTACACATTCAAAATATATGTCTATACATCAGGAGGCAGGCTCAGACGGTGTTAGGCCCAGTATGGCTTGCAGGTGATTGCACAAAGGTGAGAAAGGGTACTGTATCCTCGGATAACATGTATGGATAGCGTACACATTCAAAATATATGTCTATACATCAGGAGGCAGGCTCAGACGGTGTTAGGCCCAGTATGGCTTGCAGGTGATTTCACAAAGGTGAGAAAGGGTACCGTATCCCCGGATAACATGTATGGATAGCGTACACATTCAAAATATATGTCTATACATCAGGAGGCAGGCTCAGACGGTGTTAGGCCCAGTATGGCTTGCAGGTGATTGCACAAAGGTGAGAAAGGGTACCGTATCCCCGGATAACATGTATGGATAGCGTACACATTCAAAATATATGTCTATACATCAGGAGGCAGGCTCAGACAGTGTTAGGCCCAGTATGGCTTGCACGTGATTGCACAAAGGTGAGAAAGGGTACCGTATCCCCGGATAAAATGTATGGATAGCGTACACATTCAAAATATATGTCTATACATCAGGAGGCAGGCTCAGACGGTGTCAGGCACAGTATGGATTTGACAAATGAAATAAATTTTTGGCACTCAACTTGTCGCAAAGTGAAGATTTTATTTGCAGTCTCAAATTTAGACGTTTCGGCTTATACAATCAAGCCTTCATCAGTATGCTGCAAATCAGATATAGGTATAGAATACAAGTCAGATGCTACATAATGTACAATCAATATGGTTCAAACATCAAGTAAATACCAAAATAAATATTCAAAAAAGTGCAATAGTGATGGGAGGGATGGGTTGAGGTATAAGGGATTAGGGAAAAAAAAGGAAAAAAGCGGAAGTATTGTAACCTACCCAGACTGCTCTCTTGGAAAGATTTGCAATGTATCTAGAGTAAACAGTATATATATGTGAGATAATCGTATCAATTGTGTAGATGAGAAAGCATAAACTAATCTTAGATCTGTTACTACTCACATAATATCTAGTCACCACTGTATTAATGGTGGGGATAGTGCGATCCTTATTAATGATTATCCTTGCGTTTATCTTGAAAAGATATAATGAAATAAAATAAAAACAAAGAAAAATGTCCACAATAAAGTGCTGCCATATGGTTGCACCTTGATAAAGTGCTAAGTGTATGTAAGATACCAACCGGCAATAATTTGTGGCTGGACTAGAAGGAAGTAATTCCATAAGAGGTTTAAATAAGAGGTCTGTAGATCAAAACAAATGAGGGAAATTCACTCAATATGCTCAGAAATACATGATCATCATATCCCCTATGTACCCACTCACTTGGTGTTAAGCCTGTTGTCGCTTAGGACTCCATGCTGCATAGGATCAGGTATGTCACTCTGAGTGATGTAGCTGTATGGGACGATATATATGGTGCATGAGGGGTTAAGTCTCCCTGTAAACTATTTACATGCCTGAATGCACGCAGAGGAGATGTGCTTACCGTTAGTGGGTGGCGGTGTAATGTGTCCTGGAAAACGCGGTATCCACCGCTTGTAGCCTGGGTGTACATGGCCCATGATGTGATTGCTAAATAGGCGGTGGGCGGGACAGCCTCAGATTGACTGGGCCGCATCACCGGAAGTGACGTTGCCGCCCATGTGAACGTGAGATCAGGCATAAAGAAACAGAGGGGCGTGTTGTGGGAGGTGGCGCTGGACTGCACAGCGATTAACCATGTGTGTAACAGCTTTCATTCTGTCAGGGCTCCTCTATTGGGAGGGAGCTTGTAGGAGGAAGAGAAGAGGGAACGCTCATGTATCAATCAGATTGAGTGAAGGCTATGTGTGAAAGACATGAACTGTGTATGAAAAAATGGTGAATTAATGGTAAATAACTAATAAATTAGTCATTGGGGACGATATGAAAGTGTCACACATGTATTGTACAATGATTAAACCAGTGGTGAAGGGGAATAAATTAAAGCTTCCTGTTACAAAGTGAGAAGGGATATGTCTATTAATATTATAGAAAAAAAAAGGGAAAAAAGGACACAATTGAGTACAAGAATCCAAAGGTGGTCTAGATATGCTGATAAGTAAAAAAATTAGCTTGAAGGAGGCAGGGAGGGAGAGTCCGAGGGAGAAACAAGGACAATCGGTGACAATTGCGTGCAGTTCAAAATCGACGACTCTGTAAAATTAAGAAAATATGTTAGTGATCCTGTAATGATAACATGACTCATTGACAAAAATAATGACCATCTAATTTTTACAAATTTGTGAAGAAGTATAGTCTTAGACCCATCATATGAAAGATAATAAATCATACTCTCTATTGAGACCTCTCGGTGTTAGAGTTTGTAATTCATGTATCCAGAAGGCCTCTCTTCTTTTCAAGAGTTGGATACGATTACCACCCCTCCGAGGAAAGGGTACATGCTCAATAACACAAAATTTCAATTGAAGGATGGTGTGCCCAGCTGTAATAAAATGATATGGTAGGGGTAATAGTGTGTTGCCACACCTGATTGTGGATTTATGCTTGCTTATGCGGTCCCTGATAGACTGGGTGGTTTCACCAATGTACAAAAGACCGCAAGGGCATTTAATCAGGTATACCACATGCGATGTGTCGCAAGTGGAGTAGTCTTTAATTTTGTACCGTTTACCAGAGTGTGGGTGGTGAAGATAATCCCCTTTTAATACATTGCTGCATTGATTGCAATGAAGGCACGGATAAGTCCCTGTTTTGGGTGTGGAAAGAAATCTTTGTGTTGTTGACCTCACTCCTGGGCCTATATCTGCTTTAATCAGGGTGTCCCTAATGTTTCTGGGGCGTTTATAGCATGGTAGAAAGTTATGTTGAAATTCTGTGACCTCTGGATGAGCCTCCTTAAGGATGCCCCAATGTCTCCGTATGGAGCGGTGTAAAATCTGTACATACGGGTGATATGTATGAACGAAGGGTAGACGTCCTGAGACTCCACTGCGGTTTGGGGCCGGGGGTTGTCGTGCTTGATCAAGTAAACTTGAAGGATAGCCCCTCGAGCGAAATTTCTTATGCATCTCATTTAACCTAATATGGCTAACTGACGGATCAGAAACAATCCGTTCAACCCTCTTGAATTGTGATATTGGTATGGATTTTTTGGTGGAGGGAGGGTGTAAGCTCATGTAGTGCAACAGACTATTCCGGTCTGTGGTTTTGATGTGTAGGTCGGTGCTCAAATATCCCTCCACACTCTTGATGACCTTAGTGTCCAAGAAACTCACCACCTGTAAATCCCTAGTCATGGTAAAGGCTAGACCTGGCCAGGCCATATTCAATTTATTATAGAATATGTCTAATGTATCAGCCGACCCTGTCCAAATGCAAAAAATGTCATCTATAAATCTTTTCCATAGTCTACAGTGGGTTTTAAAAAGAGGGTCAGAGTAGACAATATCCTCTTCAAATGTTGCCATAAATGTATTTGCATAAGGGGGCGCGACATTGGACCCCATCGCAGTCCCCTTGGTCTGTAGATAGAATGTATCACCAAAGAGGAAATAATTTCTGGTGAGAACGAGGGTCAATAATTCAATACAGAAATCAATCATGTCCCTATCCAATTCAGATCTCAGCAAGCGTCTCTTTACGCAATCAATCCCCAATTCATGTGGAATTGATGTGTATAAATCCTTTACATCAAAGGAGACTAGAAAAGAGTACCCAGGGACAGGACCCAAATTTCTTAGAGTTTTAAGAAAATCCCCTGTATCTAATAGAAAGGAAGATGCTTGTCTAGTGAGAGGGGTTAGAATTTTTTCCAAAAGTATGGAAAGTGGTGACAAAATGGAATCTGTTGACGCCACTATGGGTCGGCCCGGAGGACACTCCAATCTCTTATGGATTTTAGGAAGGATGTAAAACACTGGAGTGATGGGATCTGTTTTGATCAAAAAGTCACGTGTCTTAATATCAATTATGCCTCGTGTAGTGTAATCTGTGACTACAGAATATATGCAGTCCCTGATACTCCTCATTGGATCATGAGGAAGGACTGCATAAACAGAGCTGTCATTTAATTGGCGCAACACTTCATGCATGTAATCCTGTTTGTCCATTACAACTATCGCTCCACCTTTATCAGCAGGTTTAATGATGATATTGGGATCTTGACGAAGTGCCTCCAAAGCCTGGAAGTCCACCGTGTCAAGATTGGGGGAGACGTGAAGATCGCCTCTCTCAATGCTTTGACGTAATTTTAGGAATGCCTTATCGATAAATTCAATAAAAGATTCGACTGCATGCGAGCCTGATGGTGGCCGATAGGTGCTCTTGTTACGGAGTCCCAAGCGATCAATTGAAATAAGGCATGGAGTAATGGGTTGAGGTCTGGGTATCTCCTTGTCCTTATTTGCAAAATGAACCAGTAGTCTGATGCGGCGGTAGAATCGCTGCAGATCCATGTCCATTTGAAATGTACTGAATTTAAAAGAAGGGCAGTAGGACAAACCCCTCTGGAGCAGATTATTTTCTGCTATGCTAAGGGACCTGGAAGAGATGTTGACCACTAGGGATTTCATACCTGGGATCTCGTTATCCTGTTCGTATCTGGATCTCTTCCTCCGTTGGCTGCGGCGAACTCTCTTCTGCGTGGACGTCTTCTTCACTGGTCTAAAAAATACGAGGAGCGGTATTCCCTTCTATCGGTTTCAGAATCCGATGTGGATGGATCATTCGAGGATTGTTGCTCAAGCCTAGAGGAGGTGGAACGAGAGGTAATGTTATAGCGCCAGTGATAAACCCTATTGTTGTTGTAGTCATCTGTGTCCCTTTGGAACTTAATCCTCTTTCTCTGTTCGGTGTCTCGTTTATGTTGGTCAATAATCCCTTTAAGTTTATCCTTAAGGGTGGTGAGTTCTTCAGATGTACTAGAAGAAGCCAATTGGACTCTATATTTTTTATATTGTCACGGCTCTTGTTAATGGATGTCTGCAGGTGCTCGACTGTAAGAGTCATTAAATCAAAGGAGCATTTGTTTAATATCTGCTCGAATTTCTGGCAGAAGTCAGCGGAATCACTAAAAAGTGTCGGCTGTAGCGGGACCCGTAGTCCTCTTGGAATGCGTTGGACTCGGAGATACTCTGATAGTGTTGCACAGTGTAGCTCAAGATTCGTCTGGTGTCTTAATTCACGCTCAAGGTCTTTCCCTCTCGTCTCCTTGGGTGGGACTTTGAGAAAATCACTAGAAAAACTAAGCTTGGACAAAATTGCATTAGTTTCTTCTTGGTTATATGAGAAGGTTAGAGAGGACATAGTAGCCAGCGTGCACACGTAAGGGTGAGTAAATCAACAAGTATATCGTGGCACTACTGCGTTGGTGCACAAAAGAAGGTTCCCACACCAGTAAGAATAATGAAAGAAATTTTTGGCACTCAACTTGTCACAAAGTGAAGATTTTATTTGCAGTCTCAAATTTAGACGTTTCGGCTTATACAATCAAGCCTTCATCAGTATGCTGCAAATCAGATATAGGTATAGAATACAAGTCAGATGCTACATAATGTACAATCAATATGGTTCAAACATCAAGTAAATACCAAAATAAATATTCAAAAAAGTGCAATAGTGATGGGAGGGATGGGTTGAGGTATAAGGGATTAGGAAAAAAAAAGGAAAAAAGCGGAAGTATTGTAACCTACCCAGACTGCTCTCTTGGAAAGATTTGCAATGTATCTAGAGTAAACAGTATATATATGTGAGATAATCGTATCAATTGTGTAGATAAGAAAGCATAAACTAATCTTAGATCTGTTACTACTCACTTAATATCTAGTCACCACTGTATTAATGGTGGGGATAGTGAGATCCTTATTAATGATTATCCTTGCGTTTATCTTGAAAAGATATAATGAAATATGGATTTGACGGCCCAGATTACACAGCGGAGGAGCAGGGAGAGGTAAAGATTGCAAATGCTGGGGCCCTGTCCAAGCAAGGGGGGCCCACTCGTGGGTGTCGGTACTGGCACTGGGCCCCTCATAGTACAGCGGTGTGTCTGACGGCGGGTGTGCACCACCACCGTCAGAGACACTTGATTGCACTATGAGGGACCCTGTGCCAGTGCCCGTGCCCAAGAGTCGGCCTACCCACCTGTCCAGGGCAACGGCACTTGCACGGTGTCGTGCGCTAGGTGGTGACCCCGGCCATGGGGGGGGAGGCAGCACAGTTAGGGAGTTTTAGAAAGTGGCATATGTTGATATTGGACATTCAGCCGATGCAAAAGGCGAAATAGGTGAAGTCCCAGGAAGAGGTGGACCAAAGCAAGCCATTTTTCTGTCACCCTATGTGTCATCAGGGGAAGGTGGGACAAAATCCTTGGAAACCCATGCGTGGTTCATTTTAATGAAGGTTAGATCATCCACATTTTGGGTTGACAGACGGGTCCTTTTTTCTGTCAGGATTGATCCAGCTGCACTGAAGACTCTTTCCGATAGCACACTTGCAGCTGGGCAAGCGAGCTCCTGTAAGGCATATTGGGCCAATTCAGGCCAGGTGTCCAGTTTAGCGGCCCAATAGTCAAAGGGGAATGACCTGTGTGGGAGAACATCGATATGGGAGGAAAAGTAGTTTGTAATCATAGTTGACAACTGCTGTCTCCTGTCACTTTCCAACGATGCAGTATTACCAGTTGTGTGAGCGGTATTTGAAAAATCAGTCCACAACATTGTCATGAAACCCCTGTCTCCAACGCCACTTCTGCTGTGTGCACCACGAACACCTCTTCCAAGCTGCCCCCAGCCCGTACGGCTCGTGTGAGAACCATCACCGCTGCTGTGTGCTGGGAATGCCTCAAGCAACCGATTTACCAGAGTTGCTTGTTTATTAGCCAATATTAGGTCAAGGTTCTCCTGTGGCATGATGTTTTGTAATTTGCCTTTATAGCGTGGATCCAGGATGCTGGCCAACCAGTAGTCGTCATCGTTCATCATTTTGGCAATGCGGGGGTCCCTTTTTAGGATCTGCAAGGCATAATCTGACATGTGGGCCAATGTTCCCGGTGTCAATGATGCACTGCGAGTGCTGGTTGGAGGAGCACTTTCTGGCAAATCCACATCCCTTCAGTCACGCACAAACCCTGTACCAGACCTTGCCACGCCAACATTTTTACTTGCCCCACGAGATGCATCCTCCTCCCCTAAGTAATCATCCCCATCATCCTCCTCCTCCTCTTCTTCCTCCACCTCGTCGAGGAGAGGTCCCTGAGCAGACAATGGCTGAATGTCATCAAGGATTCCCTCCTCCTCTTCCTCCTCATCAACATTGGCTGCAGACGCCTGCTCCTTAAGGTGCGTCAAAGTTTGCATGAGCAGACGCATAAGTGGGATGCTCATGCTTAGGATGGCGTCGTCTGCGCTTACCAGCCGTGTGCATTCCTCAAAACACTGAAGGACTTTACAGAGGTCTTTCAGCTTCGACCACTGCACACCTGTCAACTCCATGTCTGCTCTCAAAGTGCCTGGCCGTGTATCCTCCCACAAATGCATTATGGCCTGCCTCTGCTCGCACAGCCGCTCCACCATGTGCAGGGTGGAGTTCCACCTTGTTGCAATGTCGATAATGAGGCGATGGTTGGGAAGGTGGAGCAATCGCTGCAGCTTCTGCATACGAACGGAGTGTACAGGCGACCGGCGGATGTGCGCGCACAGTCTTCGCACCTTCTGGAGCAGGGCTGTTAACTCCGGATAATTTTTGAGGAAGCACTGCACCACCAGGATCATGGTGTGAGCCAAGCACGGTATGTGGCTGAGTTTTGAAAGGGCTATGGCTGCCACAAAATTATGGCCGTTATCACTGACTACCTTGCCTGCCTCAAGATGTACACTGCCCAGCCATGACTCAGTTTGTCGCTTCAAGTACTCGGCCAGCACCTCGGCGGTGTGTCTGTCGCCCAAACACATCATCTGCAACACAGCCTGCTGACGCTTTCCACTAGCTGCTCGATAGGGGGACACATCGTGTGCAACAGTGGCAGCTGCAGATGGAGTGCTCGTACGACTGCGCTCTGTGGACGATCTTTCGCTTCTGGAAGAGGAGGGTCGAACGCCTACAGCCAACTGTTTCCTATACCGTGGGCTAGGCAGCACTGTCCCACCACCGCTGTCCTCTGTGGACCCTGCATCCACCACATTAACCCAGTACGCAGTGATGGACACGTAACGGCCCTGGCCATGCCGACTGGACCATGCATCAGTTGTGAGGTGCACCTTTCTGCTCACTGACTGCTTGAGTGCATGGACAATGAGGTCTTTCACATGATGGAGGAGTGCTGGGATGGCTTTGCGAGAGAAGAAGTGGCGACTGGGTAGGTCATAGCGTGGTACTGCATAGGCCATGAGTTCGCGGAAAGCTGTGCTTTCCACCAACCGAAAGGGCATCATCTCAAACGAGATTAGTTTGGCAATGTGGGCGTTCAAACCCAGTGTACGCGGATGAGAGACTGAGTACTTTCTTGACCTACTCATAGTGTCTGGGAGGGTGAGCTGGACTTGAGAGCTGCATATGGTGGAAGTAGCAGTGGACAGGGCGGACTGAGAGAGGGTTGATGATGGTGATGGAGTTGGTGTTCTTTCTGATGGCCTAGAATCAGTCTTTCATTGATATAACAGTGGGATTCCCTGACTGCTGTGGCCTTGCAATGACACCTCAACATTTGCTGCTGTGCTAACCGGTGGGCTTACAGTGGGGGAAACAATGTAGCATTGCTGACTACCTTCGTTGTGATCAGTTGCACATGTGGCACTTGAGGTTTGGTGTTGTGTCCACGCTTGCAAGTGCATGCTGGTTAAATGTCTAAGCATGCAACTGGTATTCAAATTTTTCAGATTTTTCCCTCGGCTAAAGGTCTTTGCGCACTTCTTACAGATAACCTTGGCCTGATCATGAGGATTTTGTTCAAAAAAGTGCCACACTGCACTCTTCCTACTTTGGCAGACATTTTGCGGCCTAGCACGCTGTGATCTTTTGACCCTCTGGACAAGCTGTCCAGCAACTCTTTTGATGTTTGGAACCAGTCTTTGGAGTGCTCCGGGCCTGCCAGATAACAGCTGTTGCGATGTCGATGTCTGCTGTGGATGCTCCTCATCTGAGCTATTGGAAGCAGCACCCTCTTCCCCCAATGGATGCCAATCTGGGTCAACAACTGGGTCATCCATCACCTCCTCTTCTATGTCATGTGCACCTTCCTCTGTGTCACCGTGTATGGTGGTATAGTGTGCGGGAAGGGGCACCTGAGTCTCATCAGGGTCAGAATCTGGCTCTGTACACTGCGAGGACAATGTAGTGCTCTGAGTGAATGTACCAGCAGAATCATCCATCAGCGGCTGTGCATCAGTGCACTCCATGTCAGATTCATCTTGGCCTGGGTAATTCACCATTTCACTTGATAATCCAGGCATGGTATGTGAAAACAGCTCCATGGAGTAATCAGTAGTATGGCCTGCGTCATCCTTCAATCTTGGTTGGGGTGAAGGACACAAGGAAAGGTGTGGTTCATGAACATGAGCCTCCAGTGACGACTCAGTGCTTTTACTTTTTACAACTGAAGAAGAGGAGGGGATAGAGCTGGAGGCTGAGTCAGCAATGTAACACAAAACTTTTTCCTGATGCTCTGGCTTTAAAAGCGGTTTGCCAACTCCTAGAAAACTAAGCATTCGAGGCCTTATGTAGCCAGACGATGACGCAGGCTCAACACCTCCTGCATTCGGTCCTATTTTGCTCTTGCCACTACCATCAGATCCACCACCAACACCATCATTACCAGCTGCCAACCCCCGCCCAATTCCACGGCCTCTTCCACCAGCCTTCCTCATTTTTGGTAGAAATGTAGACAAAATCCAACAAACTATATAGTAATGTAAAACAAGGTACAAGGTGTCTATAGGACAGGGGAGATTTTGAATTTCTGCAGACACTTGTGGACACTGGACACTTTTGGATTGTGTGAGGCCCACTGAATATCTGAGCGCTCTGTCACAGGCTCGATGGCAGAGCTGTGACCAAAGTCAATAGAGGATAAGGGAGATTTTTAATTTGTGCACACACTTGTGGACACTGGACACTTATGGATTGTGTGAGGCCCACTGAATATCTGAGCGCTCTGTCACAGGCTCGATGGCAGAGCTGTGACCAAAGTCACTAGAGGATAAGGGAGATTTTGAATTTGTGCACACACTTGTGGACACTGGACACTTATGGATTGTGTGAGGCCCACTGAATATCTGAGCGCTCTGTCACAGGCTCGATGGCAGAGCTGTGACCAAAGTCACTAGAGGATAAGGGAGATTTTGAATTTGTGCACACACTTGTGGACACTGGACACTTATGGATTGTGTGAGGCCCACTGAATATCTGAGCGCTCTGTCACAGGCTCGATGGCAGAGCTGTGACCAAAGTCACTAGAGGATAAGGGAGATTTTGAATTTGTGCACACACTTGTGGACACTGGACACTTATGGATTGTGTGAGGCCCACTGAATATCTGAGCGCTCTGTCAGAGGCTCAATGGCAGAGCTGTGACCAAAGTCACTAGAGGATAAGGGAGATTTTTAATTTCTGCACACACTTGTGGACACTGGACACTTATGGATTGTGTGAGGCCCACTGAATATCTGAGCGCTCTGTCACAGGCTCGATGGCAGAGCTGTGATCAAAGTGACTAGAGGATAAGGGAGATTTTTAATTTGTGCACACACTTGTGGACACTGGACACTTATGGATTGTGTGAGGCCCACTGAATATCTGAGCGCTCTGTCACAGGCTCGATGGCAGAGCTGTGACCAAAGTCACTAGAGGATAAGGGAGATTTTGAATTTGTGCACACACTTCTGGACACTGGACACTTATGGTTTGTGTGAGGCCCACTGAATATCTGAGCGCTCTGTCACAGGCTCGATGGCAGAGCTGTGACCAAAGTCAATAGAGGATAAGGGAGATTTTTAATTTCTGCACACACTTGTGGACACTGGACACTTATGGATTGTGTGAGGCCCACTGAATATCTGAGCGCTCTGTCACAGGCTCGATGGCAGAGCTGTGACCAAAGTCACTAGAGGATAAGGGAGATTTTGAATTTGTGCACACACTTGTGGACACTGGACACTTATGGATTGTGTGAGGCCCACTGAATATCTGAGCGCTCTGTCACAGGCTCGATGGCAGAGCTGTGACCAAAGTGACTAGAGGATAAGGGAGATTTTGAATTTGTGCACACACTTGTGGACACTGGACACTTATGGATTGTGTGAGGCCCACTGAATATCTGAGCGCTCTGTCACAGGCTCGATGGCAGAGCTGTGACCAAAGTCACTAGAGGATAAGGGAGATTTTGAATTTGTGCACACACTTGTGGACACTGGACACTTATGGATTGTGTGAGGCCCACTGAATATCTGAGCGCTCTGTCACAGGCTCGATGGCAGAGCTGTGACCAAAGTCACTAGAGGATAAGGGAGATTTTGAATTTGTGCACACACTTGTGGACACTGGACACTTATGGATTGTGTGAGGCCCACTGAATATCTGAGCGCTCTGTCACAGGCTCGATGGCAGAGCTGTGACCAAAGTCACTAGAGGAAAAGGGAGATTTTGAATTTCTGCACACACTTGTGGACACTGGACACTTATGGATTGTGTGAGGCCCACTGAATATCTGAGCGCTCTGTCACAGGCTCGATGGCAGAGCTTTGACCAAAGTCACTAGAGGATAAGGGAGATTTTGAATTTGTGCACACACTTGTGGACACTGGACACTTATGGATTGTGTGAGGCCCACTGAATATCTGAGCACTCTGTCACAGGCTCGATGGCAGAGCTGTGACCAAAGTCACTAGAGGATAAGGGAGATTTTGAATTTGTGCACACACTTGTGGACACTGGACACTTATGGATTGTGTGAGGCCCACTGAATATCTGAGCGCTCTGTCACAGGCTCGATGGCAGAGCTGTGACCAAAGTCACTAGAGGATAAGGGAGATTTTGAATTTGTGCACACACTTGTGGACACTGGACACTTATGGATTGTGTGAGGCCCACTGAATATCTGAGCGCTCTGTCACAGGCTCGATGGCAGAGCTGTGACCAAAGTCACTAGAGGATAAGGGAGATTTTGAATTTGTGCACACACTTGTGGACACTGGACACTTATGGATTGTGTGAGGCCCACTGAATATCTGAGCGCTCTGTCACAGGCTCGATGGCAGAGCTGTGACCAAAGTCACTAGAGGATAAGGGAGATTTTGATTTTGTGCACACACTTGTGGACACTGGACACTTATGGATTGTGTGAGGCCCACTGAATATCTGAGCGCTCTGTCACAGGCTCGATGGCAGAGCTGTGACCAAAGTCACTAGAGGATAAGGGAGATTTTGAATTTGTGCACACACTTGTGGACACTGGACACTTATGGATTGTGTGAGGCCCACTGAATATCTGAGCGCTCTGTCACAGGCTCGATGGCAGAGCTGTGACCAAAGTCACTAGAGGATAAGGGAGATTTTGAATTTGTGCACACACTTGTGGACACTGGACACTTATGGATTGTGTGAGGCCCACTGAATATCTGAGCGCTCTGTCAGAGGCTCAATGGCAGAGCTGTGACCAAAGTCACTAGAGGATAAGGGAGATTTTTAATTTCTGCACACACTTGTGGACACTGGACACTTATGGATTGTGTGAGGCCCACTGAATATCTGAGCACTCTGTCACAGGCTCGATGGCAGAGCTGTGACCAAAGTGACTAGAGGATAAGGGAGATTTTTAATTTGTGCACACACTTGTGGACACTGGACACTTATGGATTGTGTGAGGCCCACTGAATATCTGAGCGCTCTGTCACAGGCTCGATGGCAGAGCTGTGACCAAAGTCACTAGAGGATAAGGGAGATTTTGAATTTGTGCACACACTTCTGGACACTGGACACTTATGGATTGTGTGAGGCCCACTGAATATCTGAGCGCTCTGTCACAGGCTCGATGGCAGAGCTGTGACCAAAGTCAATAGAGGATAAGGGAGATTTTTAATTTCTGCACACACTTGTGGACACTGGACACTTATGGATTGTGTGAGGCCCACTGAATATCTGAGCGCTCTGTCACAGGCTCGATGGCAGAGCTGTGACCAAAGTGACTAGAGGATAAGGGAGATTTTGAATTTGTGCACACACTTGTGGACACTGGACACTTATGGATTGTGTGAGGCCCACTGAATATCTGAGCGCTCTGTCACAGGCTCGATGGCAGAGCTGTGACCAAAGTCACTAGAGGATAAGGGAGATTTTGAATTTGTGCACACACTTGTGGACACTGGACACTTATGGATTGTGTGAGGCCCACTGAATATCTGAGCGCTCTGTCACAGGCTCGATGGCAGAGCTGTGACCAAAGTCACTAGAGGATAAGGGAGATTTTGAATTTGTGCACACACTTGTGGACACTGGACACTTATGGATTGTGTGAGGCCCACTGAATATCTGAGCGCTCTGTCACAGGCTCGATGGCAGAGCTGTGACCAAAGTCACTAGAGGATAAGGGAGATTTTGAATTTGTGCACACACTTCTGGACACTGGACACTTATGGATTGTGTGAGGCCCACTGAATATCTGAGCGCTCTGTCACAGGCTCGATGGCAGAGCTGTGACCAAAGTCACTAGAGGATAAGGGAGATTTTGAATTTGTGCACACACTTGTGGACACTGGACACTTATGGATTGTGTGAGGCCCACTGAATATCTGAGCGCTCTGTCACAGGCTCGATGGCAGAGCTGTGACCAAAGTCACTAGAGGATAAGGGAGATTTTGAATTTGTGCACACACTTGTGGACACTGGACACTTATGGATTGTGTGAGGCCCACTGAATATCTGAGCGCTCTGTCACAGGCTCGATGGCAGAGCTGTGACCAAAGTCACTAGAGGATAAGGGAGATTTTGAATTTGTGCACACACTTGTGGACACTGGACACTTATGGATTGTGTGAGGCCCACTGAATATCTGAGCGCTCTGTCACAGGCTCGATGGCAGAGCTGTGACCAAAGTCACTAGAGGATAAGGGAGATTTTGAATTTGTGCACACACTTGTGGACACTGGACACTTATGGATTGTGTGAGGCCCACTGAATATCTGAGCGCTCTGTCACAGGCTCGATGGCAGAGCTGTGACCAAAGTCACTAGAGGATAAGGGAGATTTTGAATTTGTGCACACACTTGTGGACACTGGACACTTATGGATTGTGTGAGGCCCACTGAATATCTGAGCGCTCTGTCAGAGGCTCAATGGCAGAGCTGTGACCAAAGTCACTAGAGGATAAGGGAGATTTTTAATTTCTGCACACACTTGTGGACACTGGACACTTATGGATTGTGTGAGGCCCACTGAATATCTGAGCGCTCTGTCACAGGCTCGATGGCAGAGCTGTGACCAAAGTCACTAGAGGATAAGGGAGATTTTGAATTTGTGCACACACTTCTGGACACTGGACACTTATGGATTGTGTGAGGCCCACTGAATATCTGAGCGCTCTGTCACAGGCTCGATGGCAGAGCTGTGACCAAAGTCAATAGAGGATAAGGGAGATTTTTAATTTCTGCACACACTTGTGGACACTGGACACTTATGGATTGTGTGAGGCCCACTGAATATCTGAGCGCTCTGTCACAGGCTCGATGGCAGAGCTGTGACCAAAGTGACTAGAGGATAAGGGAGATTTTGAATTTGTGCACACACTTGTGGACACTGGACACTTATGGATTGTGTGAGGCCCACTGAATATCTGAGCGCTCTGTCACAGGCTCGATGGCAGAGCTGTGACCAAAGTCACTAGAGGATAAGGGAGATTTTGAATTTGTGCACACACTTGTGGACACTGGACACTTATGGATTGTGTGAGGCCCACTGAATATCTGAGCGCTCTGTCACAGGCTCGATGGCAGAGCTGTGACCAAAGTCACTAGAGGATAAGGGAGATTTTGAATTTGTGCACACACTTGTGGACACTGGACACTTATGGATTGTGTGAGGCCCACTGAATATCTGAGCGCTCTGTCACAGGCTCGATGGCAGAGCTGTGACCAAAGTCACTAGAGGATAAGGGAGATTTTGAATTTCTGCACACACTTGTGGACACTGGACACTTATGGATTGTGTGAGGCCCACTGAATATCTGAGCGCTCTGTCACAGGCTCGATGGCAGAGCTGTGACCAAAGTCACTAGAGGATAAGGGAGATTTTGAATTTGTGCACACACTTGTGGACACTGGACACTTATGGATTGTGTGAGGCCCACTGAATATCTGAGCGCTCTGTCACAGGCTCGATGGCAGAGCTGTGACCAAAGTCACTAGAGGATAAGGGAGATTTTGAATTTGTGCACACACTTGTGGACACTGGACACTTATGGATTGTGTGAGGCCCACTGAATATCTGAGCGCTCTGTCACAGGCTCGATGGCAGAGCTGTGACCAAAGTCACTAGAGGATAAGGGAGATTTTGAATTTCTGCACACACTTGTGGACACTGGACACTTATGGATTGTGTGAGGCCCACTGAATATCTGAGCGCTCTGTCACAGGCTCAATGGCAGAGCTGTGACCAAAGTCACTAGAGGATAAGGGAGATTTTGAATTTGTGCACACACTTGTGGACACTGCACACTTATGGATTGTGTGAGGCCCACTGAATATCTGAGCGCTCTGTCACAGGCTCGATGGCAGAGCTGTGACCAAAGTCACTAGAGGATAAGGGAGATTTTGAATTTGTGCACACACTTGTGGACACTGGACACTTATGGATTGTGTGAGGCCCACTGAATATCTGAGCGCTCTGTCACAGGCTCGATGGCAGAGCTGTGACCAAAGTCACTAGAGGATAAGGGAGATTTTGAATTTCTGCACACACTTGTGGACACTGGACACTTATGGATTGTGTGAGGCCCACTGAATATCTGAGCGCTATGTCACAGGCAGAAATTGGCTAGTGTATCACAAACTACAAGGTGTATGTAGAATTGGGCAGAATAGGAATCTCCCTAGAGTGCATGTCTGTAAGAACGGAACATGTCCTCGACTTATTCTCACAGAGTGACACACTGATAGCTTCACTGTGGCTGTGATAACAGCCGTTACACGGTACTGTGTGAGGAGCGTACACCGCTGTATGGTGTGAAAAAATGCACGCTCAGTACCTCAGCAGGACAAAAAAAAAAAATTGGGATTGCTTTTAAAAAAGCAGTTTGCGGAGCAGTGGGTAAACAGCAATGCAGGAATGTCAGGAAGCCTTAGAAGGCAGCCCAACAACCAACACCACTGATACACCACTATATAGCCTTGCCTTGCACTGCACAGTGACTGGTGTGTTGTACAGGCAAAATCGCTAGCAGCAGAAGCAGTTTTTTTTCTTCTTCTCAGCAGGACAAAAAAAAAAATTGGGATTGCTTTTAAAAAAGCAGTTTGCGGAGCAGTGGGTAAACAGCAATGCAGTAATGTCAGGGAGCCTTAGAAGGCAGCCGAACAACCAACACCACTGATACACCACTATATAGCCTCCCCTTGCACTGCACAGTGACTGGTGTGTTGTACAGGCAAAATCGCTAGCAGCAGAAGCAGTTTTTTTTTCTTCTTCTCAGCAGGACAAAAAAAAAATTGGGATTGCTTTTAAAAAAGCAGTTTGCGGAGCAGTGGGTAAACAGCAATGCAGGAATGTCAGGAAGCCTTAGAAGGCAGCCCAACAACCAACACCAGTGATACACCACTATATAGCCTCCCCTTGCACTGCACACACAGTGACTGGTGTGTTGTACAGGCAAAATCGCTAGCAGCAGAAGCAGTTTTTGGTGTCTTCTTCCCTGCCTAACGCTCTCCCTACAAAATCAGCAGCAGCAGCAGCTCTCTCTATTCTGAGATCAGCATGAGTAACATGGCGGTCGGCGTGCACGCCCTTTTATACCCCCTGTGACGCCCACCAAAGCAAGCCAATCACTTGCATGCCCTTCTGAAAGATGGTGGTGACCCGTGCCTATGTCATCATGTTGCCCACAGTGTCCGTGGATCCTGATTGGCTGAAAAAGAGCGCAAAACAAACTTTTGAAACGCGACTTTGGCGCGTAAGTCGCCGACCTCGTGGCCGACCTCATCCTAGGGTCGGGTTTCGTTTCATGAAACCCGACTTTGCCAAAAGTCGGCGACTTTTGAAATTTTTCGACCCGTTTCGCTCAACTCTAATGAGCCATATTGATTCTTTTGTTGTATTTTATACTACAGCATGCATGTAATGTAGTATGAGTGTGTTACTACTGCCGGTGTCCAGCGCCGTTCTCCACTTCTTCTGATTGATGTTACGAGGCTCCATAGGCTTTCATTGTAAAAGAAACATCAGACTCACGTATAGAGCATAGAGTGTCCTGTCTAGTCTCAATTGCAGTGAAGTAACTGAGAATTCAAGCAGAACGGCACATACGACCGGAGAGAGCAACGGTAGGCGAGTACATTAACACACTTACACCACATTTCATGCATATGTACACATTTAATGAATAAAAAAACTTAGTGGGTGGACTTCTTTAATTTCATAATTTTGACAACTTATGATTTATGCCACAGTTTTTGGAAACTAGGAGGATAATATTTTTATGAGGCTAATAATTTACCTCGGCATGGTTGTAAGTTTGCATTTTTACATTACTAATATAATATTGAGATGATTGTTTGTGTTTAGGAGCAAAATAACATTAGATACATATCAAAATTAAATAAAACTCTTTGAAAATCACTAAAATAATTGTTCAATTTATTCTGAAGGCAGCGCAGCATCATTATATGTGTTTTCAGTTCAGTGGTCAGCCACCGGTTCGCCATCCTGATAATTTATAGGAAACTATTGGGATAATTTGTAGAAGTAAGAATTATTTTGTGAAATGGTCAAGCATGATGAGATTCAATGAAAGTCTGACAGCTAAAATTATGTTTGTGTGAAATATTTTGCAAGGAAAACCTTAATACAAGTGAAATAAGTCCATAGAGTGGACCTCAAAATAAAATGAATTTTGTTATGTGGGAAAGAGCACTTTCAGTCTTGGAAAAAAACCTTTTGTGATAAATGTATTATGCTTGATTGTAGACCATTAACATATGCCACGAAGCTTTACAAACATCATCATCACTACTCCCTTTGGGGTTCACATTCAAAATTCCCTATCAGGATTTCTTTTGAGGGTAAAAGGAAACCAGAGTACCCAGATGAACCACAAAAAGGGAGAACATAAAATTATTTGCAGATTTTGTCCGTGGCGGGATTTTAATTCAGATAAATGCTTTTATATAAATATATTTATGTATAAAATAATATTGAAATTTGATATTTTATTTTTTACCTACAGTATACTGTTTTGTTTATATAATGTTTTGCAATAATTAATGGCTAGATATCACAATATTTTATTATACAACAGGTATCTGACTCAATATTATAAAGACTTGTGCAAAGTAATTAGTTGATACGTGCTGTATTACTGCAGTGGTGAAAAACATTGAAGATGGGAGTGGTTATCTCAGTCTGTGAATAATAATACATAGATTCAAGTCCTCATGAGGTGCTGGACCTGTAGAGAAAGTGTGACTGCAAATTGACTGATCTGTGATATACTATAGTACAGCACCTTGATAATAGCCTTTTTTTTTCTTAACACATTGTAAACAAGGAGGGAAATATAATAACCCTCTTTTCCACATTTGCTAGAGGAAACATCTTGAAACCAAGGCTTGTGTGTCAGAGAAAGTGTGCTTGCTACCTGTTTTAATAGTCCAATTTAGAAGCCATACTCCCCATGACTATACTGCATGGTGTTCCTTTCATGGGTAGGAATCTATGTGTAACTACTTAGGAAAATAGCATTTTAGAGTCACATTACATTTTTGGTGGATAAGTAAATAATTATAAACAGTGTATATATATATACAGCTCTGGCAAAAATTAAGAGACCACCACATCAAAACCCTGTCATGGGCAGCCCATTCTCCAGACCTGAACCCCATTGAAAACCTCTGGAATGTAATCAAGAAGATGATGGATAGTCACAAGCCATCAAACAAAGAAGTGCTTACATTTTTGCGCCAGAAGCAGTGTGAAAGACTGGTGGCAAGCATGCCAAGACACATGAAAGCTGTTTATAAAAATCATGGTTATTCCACAAAATATTGATTTCTGAACTCTTCCTGAGTTAAAACATTAGTATTGTTGTTTCTAAATGATTATGAACTTGTTATCTTTGCATTATTTGAGGTCTGAAAGCACTTTTTTTTGTTTTAATTTTGACCATTTTCCTTTTCAGAAAAATCCGAAGACATGTCAGAAGTTTGTAGACTAAAAGAACATTTTACATTTTATTCAAAAATATATCTATAAAGAGTAAAATCAATACAAACTGAAAATTTTGCAGTGGTCTCTTAATTTTTGCCAGAGCTGTGTGTATATACAGTATATATATATATATATACAGTGTATATATATATATACAGTACAGACAATAATCTTGGACACACCTTCTCATTCAAAGTGTTTTCTTTATTTTCATGACAATGAAAATTGTAGATTCACTCTGAAGGCATCAAAACTATGAATTAACAGATGTGGAATTATATAATTAACAAAAAAGTGTGAAACAACTGAAAATATGTCTTATATTTTAGGTTCTGCAAAGAAGCCACCTTTTGCTTTGATTACTGCTTTGCACACTCTTGGCATTCTCTTGATGAGCTTCTTTCTTCTTTTTAAGGCTTCTTTGGAGGTGCCTGAGCTATGATGTTAGTTTGCCTTGCATTCTTGCTAATTGTCAGGTTTCCCAGGTCCGCCTGTCTGCTTTTCTACCCTGTACTTGTCTGCTCTTACCTGTCTGTGCCTGCCTGCTTGTATCTGTCTGCGCTCTTTTGTCCATCATCCGGTCCAGATCGCACTGGCCTTTTCCAGGAGATTTATCCTACCTTATGTAAGGTAATGGACACCCATGCTTCTTGACTCACAGGTATAGGTGTTATTCTGCACTGACTTTTCATTTTAGGTCCAGCTGGACTATATTTTATGTGTGTTTTAAATTTTAGGTACCACATACTGTTATTGCATGTCTAGGCATAGTGGTCTTCTCTCTAACCCTTCTGCTATTACTTCCTTTTGCAGCCCCTTATCCCTCACTATGAACATTTTATATCTATTTTAAAGCACAGAAGTTTGGGTCCCCATTGACTTCTGTTGGGTTCGGTTCGGGGCCAAGTATGAGGTCATGTTCAGATGCCAAACCCAACTTTGAAATACAGTTTGGACAAACCCGAATATTGACGGGTCCGCTCATCCCTACTCACCCTCTTTATTATTTTTGGTGAAATAAAAAAATGTTTGTGCATGCATCTCCAGTTATTTCCACTATTGGAACCCTGTGCATGTCACACACGTGGATCATGGTCCCACTGTGCCACGAGCCAGGTTTACCCAGGAGGTTCATGGCTAAGCAGCTACCTGGTATTTCCTAGAGCTCCTGATGGTTTATTTAGGCTTGGCCTGCAGGTTGTAGTGAACATATATTCCCTTAAAAAGACTTTTTATTATTTAATATTAAAAAACACCTTCCCAGTGGAAAAATGGTAAATACCAACATTTTGAGAAAAGACCTATATTAAGATGCTACACCACCCTACAATAGGCCTATCTGTCTCTGCCTGTTTGTGGAGATTGGCATCCTAAACAACAATGTTTTGGCGCCCCCACTCAGCGATGACTATCCCTCACTCCCCTATCAATTCCTATCAATATAGGTGGGAAAACAATTTCTTGATAGTACCGAGATGAAGAAAATAAGATGCCCTAGGGTTATTCTATATAGCCATACTCAATAAAAAATATAAGAACAGATAATTCCCAGATAAATCCACATCATGACAAGCTCAAGCCACCCTGACGCTCATTTCATCTGACGAAGGTGCAAGCCGAAATGTGTGTCATGGTGGACACCACTCAGACACGAGCTCTGCCGTTTATGTAAGTGTACTACTTCCACTACTGATTATTGTATGACTTACCTTCTTTGGTGATCTATATCATGTATTATTGACCCACTATGATATATGCACTGCTTTATATATTTACTTGATAATTTTTGACACTTTTTTTGTGTCTCTTCTAACATGGATCTCTTTTATATAGTGGTTCAACACATTGAATACTGCACTGTCACTTTATTTATCAGTCATATTATGATTGTGTTGTTGGCTATATTACTTGAATAATTACAATTACATCATGTTAGTCTTATTTTTTGTGCTTGTTTTGCACCTCTTTAGTATTTACTTAACACCTTAACATGGATCTTTCTCATAATATTCTAACACATTAAATATCACACTGTCACATTATCTATTCAGCTATATTATGTTCAGGAAGTCTTTTTGGCACTTTTTACTATTACCCTATTTTCTGGGTGTGCATACTATTTTTATAGGTGTTTTACAGATAGTTTTTATCATTGTGTTGTCACCCATGTTACTGCCTACTTTTAATAAAGACAATTTTGCTATTATTAGGACATTTTTGTCGGTTTCTATTGTTCTCATGGTGATTTTTCCCGACTGTCCTTTTCATTTTACATAGTCTGTTGGGTTATATTATTTGTATTACTGAATATTATATATAATATATATATACTGTATATATGTACACCCACTTATAGGCTTTTTTGTGTCCTCTTGTTATTTGCTCTGATAAAGGGCCATAGATATTGTCCCCGTCAAAGACTAAAACATCAGCAGAAATGGTGCATCCATTGAATGGCATTTAGCCTTGACTTTTGCCACTTGCCCTGAGATGTTGGCAAGTGAGGTAATGGTTTTGGGGTTGATGTCAGCTTTGTATTGTCAGCTGACATCAAGCCCAGCAGTTAGTAATGGAGAGGCATCAGATACCTGCATTACTAATCCCGTAATCAAAAGTAAGAAAGACACACACAGAAAAAAGTCCTTTAGTTGAACAAAGCACACAGAAAAAAGTCCGTTAAAGAAAATGAGCACTCTTTTGCCCATTTATTAATGTAAAAGTAAAAAAATTATGTTATACAGTCACCTGTCCACCGATAGTCCTACGACAATCCCCAACTCTGCTACATCTAGTTGCATTGCAGAGTGATGACATGAGTAGTGTTACCACTCAGCAAGACAGTCTACTCAAAGTGAGGTTAATGTGAGAACACAGACAGTGTGAGTGGCAGTAACCTTAATGACATCACCACCAGTCATACAAAGTCGAGTTCTCACGCTCAGCTAAATGTGTCCAGGATGCTGGGCTGAGTGGTAGCATTAATTATGTCACCACTCAGCAATATAACCAGATGTATCAGAGTTGGAGATTGTAATGGGAAATATCGATTATCGACGCAGAGGTGAAATTAACTTTGATTTTTTATTTTTATGTAAACAAAGGGGTAAATATCAACAATAGCTAGGAGGATTCCTCACTTCATAAAACATAACCTTTAATCAGTCATTAAAAACCTGAGACATCACAAGAAACACAGAAACAAACATAGTGCTCGTGCAGATCAGTGCTCATTAAAAAATGGTTTGGTCTCAACACTAGTAATGGACACAGCAATCCCGTTCTGTTTTCAGATATGTCCTGCTGGGTATTGGATCCACACGATGGAACAGGACAGCATAAGGGGAAAGGGATACAGGTATGCAATATTCCCTATCCTCCCTGTCGTGCCCAAGTTTTGCTCCTGTCCTCACAAGGACACACCCCAAGTGGACCCTATAGTGTCACCCCCAATTGTGATAAGGGGTACTAGCTCCCTAAGCATTTCCTTCCCAATAGCGGGGATTCATCAGGGGAGTTGAACAAATAATTAAGGGGGGTTGTTTTGGATTTGTCCATATATCAAATATAGGCCCCGCAGTGGCTGAGTGCCTTATCCAACAGAGTGACTACCCATGTCATTGACAAAAGATCAGTCCCGTGAACAAATGGTGTAGTTCCCTTAAATAGACCCTATTGTATATAGGCCCCGCCCCCGGCATCTTACCTGATAGGGGATAGCCTGGTTACTGGCCAATAAGGGGTTAAACTAAATCCTCATATAAGAGACAGGTCAATCCATTGGTGTAATGGCTCAAAAAGTACTGCCCCTATGCCTTTTTGTATATGCCAAAGAATTACCCAACCCCAAGATATTAGCATAGAGGCAAAGATCACGCACTGTTATGATTGGGTCACCGAGGAGGAAAACAAGACCAAGCTAAGCCACAGAAAACCAGAAAGGTTGGTATCTAAATGGATTGCAGACCCCTGATCCTATCCACACAACTAGCAGTAGCCGTGGAGCGTACCTACGATGATTCTAGATGCCTCGACACAGCCGGAGAACTAAATAAGCCTAAAGCAAGAAAAGGGGAAATCTCAACTGCCCCAGAGCAGACCCCAAAGGAATAGATAGCCCCCAAGCATATATTGTCAGTGAGACAAGATGAAAACACAAACACAGGTAGGAAAATATGCTGAGCAAATGATGGGGTCCACACTAACTAGAAAGGACAGGAAAGGAAAAACACTGTCTGCAATCATGCAAAAAACCCTGCAAAAATGTCCAACACTTCTGATAGCAAAAAACTCTGAAGTCACTAGACTTCACCCACTATATCAGCACTCTGGCATATTCTGAAAGCAGAGCAAAAAGAGGCAAATCTAATAAGGGACAAAGGACAAGCTGGCACAAACAGTAACATAAGGATGGAAATTCAGCACAGCCCCAGCCGGGGCTGGCTGACCACACAAAACTGAATAGACAAAACCAAATCAAATGTGAACAATAGCAAAGAACACTTAGCTTGAGCATGCAGGGACTGAACTGGAAACTAAGACCTCAGGAGGCAGGAAAAATCACCAGCAGGCATAGAGGGAGTCGGCTGTCTTAAATCCAGTCAGAGACTCCAGATGTCCAATCGCCGTCCTCATTATCAGGCGGCAGGCCTCTGTCAATTAGATCAGCTCCATTACCTCCTGTAACCACCAGAGGGAGCCCGGAAAAAGAACTCGTGACTCCTCTGTCAATACAACCAGCTCCACTACCTTCACTAGCAACCAGAGGTAGGCCAGAAAGTGAATTCACAACAGTACCCCCCCTTGAGGAGGGGTGACCGAACCCTCATCTACGCCACCAGGCCGATCAGGATGGGCCCGGTGAAAAGCATGAACCAATCTATCGGCATGAATGTCAGAAGCAGAGACCCAAGAATTATCCTCCTGGCCATAACCCTTCCATTTTACCAAGTACTGGAGTCTCCGTGTAGCCAAACGAGAATCCAATATTTTCTCTACCTCATATTCCACATTGCCTTTAACCAATACAGGGTCAGGAGGTGCCGCCATTGGAACTATTGGCTCAACAAACCTCTTCAACAGAGATTTATGAAACACTTTATGGATCTTAAATGTAACTGGAAGAGCCAATCGAAAAGAAACAGGATTAAGAATCTCCAAAATCTTATAAGGTCCAATAAATTTTGGCTTGAACTTTGGAGATGCAACCTTCATAGAAATATTCTTTGACGACAACCAAACCATATCACCCACTTTAAACCGGGGACCAATGGTCCTATGCCGGTTGGAAAACCGCTGGGCTTTTTCCTGAGAGAGGGACAACTTATCCACCACTTGGTCCCAAATCTGCTGCATTCTCTCTACCACAGTATCCACACTTGGGCAGGTCGAAGATTCCACTTGCCCTGAAGAAAATCGAGGATGAAACCCAAAGTTACAGAAAAAGGGCGACATCAAAGTGGCAGAACTAGCTCTATTGTTTAGCGTGAATTAGTCCAAGGGCAAAAATGAGACCCAGTCATCCTGATCAGCAGATATAAAACATCTCAAATAGGACTCCAAAGTCTGGTTTGTTCTCTCAGTCTGCCCATTGGTCTGAGGATGAAATGCATAGAAGAAAGATAACTGAATTCCCAGAATGGAACAAAAAGTTTTCCAAAATCTGGAAACAAACTGGACTCCTCTGTCCAACACAATGTTCTCAGGAATCCCATGCAACCGAACCACCTGTTGTAAAAACAAGGGCACCAACTCTAAAGAGGTACAAGATGGACCATCTTAGAAAATCTATCACAAATCACCCAGATAACAGTCATTCTCTGAGAGACAGGAAGATCAGAAATAAAATCCATTGAGATATGGGTCCATGGCCTCTTGGGCACCGGCAGGGGCATCAACAACCCACTAGAAAGAGAACAGGGTTTAGACCGATAACAAGTCCCACAGGACTGCACAAAATTCCTGACATCACGAGATAAGGCAGGCCACCAAAAAGACCGACTCACCAAATCTCTGGTACCAAAAATACCTGGATGACCAGCCAAAGCGGAGCAATGAATTTCAGACATCACTCTCTTCCTCCACTGGTTAGGAACATACAATTTTCCCATAGGACAACGCTCACGTTTGTCCTCCTGAAATTCCTCCAGGGCACGTCTCAATTCGGGCGAGATGGCGGAAAGAACTACCCCCTCACCTAGGATGGCAGTAGGCTCGGTCACAACAAGAGAATTTGCAAAGAAACTCCTAGAAAGGGCGTCTGCCTTAACATTCTTAGTGCCCAGAAGAAAAGAGACCACAAAATTAAAATGCGTGAAAAGCAAGGCCCACCTAGCCTGTCTAGGATTCAAGCGTTTGGCTGATTCAAAATAAATCAAATTCTTGTGGTCGGTAAGGACCACAACTTGATGTCTAGCTACCTCCAACCAATGTCTCCACTCTTCAAATGCCCATTTCATGGCCAACAATTCCCGATTCCCCACGTCATAGTTAAGTTCAGATGGGGAGAATTTTCGAGAAAAGAAGGCACAGGGATTCATTTTAGAAGTCCCCGGATCTTTTTGGGGCAAAACAGCTCCTGCACCAATCTCAGAAGCATCTACCTCCACCTGAAATGGAAGTGAGACATCAGGTTGCCGTAGAACCGGAACAGAAGTGAATCTCGGTTTAACCTCCTGAAATGCCGAGACAGCATCTGGAGACCAATTCAGCACATCAGCGCCCTTCTTGGTCAGATCAGTCAGTGGTTTGACAATACCAGAAAAATTACCTATAAATTTACGATAGAAATTAGCAAAACCCAAAAACTTCTGGAGAGCCTTCAAAGAAGTGGGCTGAACCCAATCATAAATGGCCTGTACCTTGGCCGGGTCCATTTCAATAGCTGACAGAGACAAAATAAATCCCAAAAATGAAATCCTCTGTACACCAAAGAGGCATTTCGATCCCTTAACATACGGGGAATTTCCCCTCAAAATCCGGAACACAGTCCGGATATGTTCCACATGAGAATCCCAATCACTGGAAAAGATCAAAATATTATCCAGATAGATGATCAAAAACTTATCCACAAAGTCCCGGAAAATATCATTCATAAAGGATTGGAAGACAGAAGGGGCATTAGTGAGCCCAAAAGGCATCACCAGGTACTCAAAATGTCCCTCCGGAGTATTAAACGCCATCTTCCATTCATCCCCGTGCTTGATGCGAACAAGATTATATGCTCCCCTGAGGTCAAGCTTGGTAACCAGCAAGCACTTTTAACTCTGGAAAATAAATCAGAAATCAGGGGTAACAGGTACTGATATTTAACCGTGATTTTGTTAAGGGAACGATAGTCAATGCAAGGCCTTAATGAACCATCTTTCTTGGTCACAAAAAAAACCCAGCATTTAAGGGTGAAGAGGATGGTCTAATATGACCTTTCTCCAACGACTCCTTGATATAAGATCGCATAGCATCATGTTCAGGTACCGATAAGTTGAAAAGTCGACCCTTGGGAAATTTACACCCAGGCATCAACTCAATTGCACAGTCATAACTCTTATGAGGAGGCAAAGATGCAGACTTACTCTCACTAAATACATCAGAAAAATCAGCCAAATAATCAGGAATATCATGAGATTGGGGAGAGGTGGAGAAAACAGGAGTGTCACTAAGAACACACTGACAACCCCAACTCACCACAAACACAGATTTCCAATCCAAAACAGGATTATGAGTTTGCAACCAGGGAAAACCAAGAACAATAGTATCAATAGTATCATGCAAGTTGTGCAGCACCAAAAATTTACAATTTTCTTGGTGGTCTGGGGCGACCCGCATTATCACCTGGGTCCAAAACTGGGGTTTATTCTCCGCCAAAGGAGTAGCATCAATACCCCTCAAAGGAATAGGCATCCGCAGGGGTATCATGGGAAAACCACAACGTTTAGCAAAGTCCAAATCCATCAGATTCAAAGCTGCTCCTGAATCCACAAAAGCCTTAGTGGAAAATGTGGCTAAGGAGCAGATCAGAGTAATTGCCAAAAGGAACTTAGGTTGTACACTGCCCACAGCAAATGTGTGTGCAAAACATTTCTCTCATTTAGGGCAGATAGAAATAGTATGAGAGGCGTCTCCACAGAAAAAACATAGCTTATTACGCCTTCTAAACTCCTGATGTTGCCCCCTTGACAAAACCCAACACATTGCATGGGTTCAGACGTTTGTTCCAAAGGCGGCAACGCCTCTAGTGTAGTTTTACGTTCACATAAACGCCGATCAACGTGATTGGCTAATGACATAGAATCATCAAGACCAGAGGGAACAGGAATTCCCACCATAACATCGTTTACGGTCTCTGATAAACCCTTCCGAAAGAGAGCTGCTAAGGCACTGTCATGCCATGTAGTAAGAACCACCCACTTTCAGAATTTTTGACAGTATAACTCAGCAGAATCCTGACCCTGGTTCAATGCCCATAGGTTTTCTCAGCTTGATCAATAGCATTAGGTTCATCATACAACAACCCCAAGGCTTGAAAAAATGCATCCACATTAGTCAGAATAGGATTTCCAGGTGTCAGAGAAAAAGCCCAATCCTGGGGATCGCCGCACAGCAAGGAGATGACAATTTTAACCTGCTGCACAGAGTTCCCCGATGAGTTAGGCTTCAAGGCAAGAAATAATTTACAATTATTCTTAAAATTCAAAAATTTAGACCGATCCCCAGAAAACACATCAGGAGTAGGGATTTTTGGTTCAACAGCAGGTGATTGAGCGAGATAGGCGGAAATTCCCCGCACTTCAGCAGCGTGCTGCTCAACACGATCAGACAATTGCTTAATCTCCATTAAAGAAAAAATCCTCCTACGGCCCTAGAGAAAAAGAGGAAAAAATATATAAAAAAATAATTCTGACACTTTTTTTTTTTTTTTACAGTTCTCTCCTGCTTTTGAGTACCCTAGAATCTGTGGTTTAGGCTGGTGATTCTGTTATGATTGGGTCACCGAGGAGGAAAACAAGACCAAGCTAAGCCACAGAAAACCAGAGAGGTTGGTATCTAAGTGGATTGCAGACCCCTGATCCTATCCACACAACTGGCAGCTGCTGTGGAGCGTACCTACGATGATGCCTTGACACAGCCGTAGAACTAAATAAGCCTAAAGCAAGAAAAGGGGAAATCTAAACTGCCCCAGAGCAGATCCCAATGGAATAGATAGCCCTAAACATATATTATCGGTGAGACAAGATGAAAACACACACAGGTAGGAAAGTAGGCTAAGCAAATGATGGGGCCCACACTAACTAGAAAGGACAGGAAAGGAAAGACACTGTCTGCAATCACGCAAAAAACACTGCAAAAATGTCCAACACTTCTGATAGCAAAAAACTCTGAAGTCACTAGACTTCACCCACTATATCAGCACTCTGGCATATTCTGAAAGCAGAGCAAAAAGAGGCAAATCTAATAAGGGACAAAAAACAAGCTGGCACAAACAGTAACATAAGGATGGAAATTCAGCACAGCCCCAGCCGGGGCTGGCTGACCACACAAAACTGAATAGACAAAACCAAATCAAATGTGAACAATAGCAAAGAACACTTAGCTTGAGCACTACCTTCACTAGCAACCAGAGGTAAGCCAGAAAGTGAATTCACAACATCGTACCACCTTTTTGAATAAATCCCTTTAATTAGAGCTAAAGACCCATTGTATTCCACAGAATGGAGCACATCCAAAGCGGAAGTGACCACACAGGTCGCGATACGTCACTTCCGGCCAGAAGATTTCATGCGTTCCACAGTAGAACGCTAACACGGGAAGTAGCCGCAGAGTGGAGGACATCCAGCCCGGAAGTAACCGCACAAGTCCCTCAACACCCTGTCCAGATATCCCCTGAATAAGATCCTCTGTCTGATGTCATCTGCCTTTATTTTATAATCGGTGTCATCAGAACAGTTCCATCTTAGTCTAAGGTATTGGCCCTTAGGTATGCCCTTTTGGAGGGGTAAGGGTGATGGCTCTCCCGCCCTAAAAGTGAGTTGGTGGCGGTAGGTTTTCTGTAGACAGTGGTTTACAGGCCGCCCCCCTTCAATGACTTTGTGATCAGAACATCCAGGAACGATAACTGCTTATCCTGTATTTCAGATGTGAATTTTAACCCTATGTTGTTGCAATTAAGGGACAACATAAATTCGTGGAATGTTTCCTCAGAACCACTCCATAAGATGTAGACGTCATCTATAAACCTTACCCAAAGTTCTATATGGGCTGTATACTCCTCATGGGCTTCACTGAATACCCAGTTATACCCCTATACATATGTGACAATGCAGTCTTTGGCCTTTTAGGCATCTCCTTTTCATCATGTGTGAATAGCGTTACCACCCCTGGGTGATATCTTTATTTGGTGGCATGTGATAAATACTTTACCCCTTGGTACATCATTAGCTATCTCTGATGGCGTTTATGTGTGACGGCGTATTTGAATGAGTATTGTTCGTTCTACCTGTGACATGTATTAAGAGCCCCATGCCCTCTGGTGTGACCATGTCTGATTCCTTGCGCCCCACTGGGTGAGAAATAAAGGCTCAATAACCAGCCAGAAATGACGTACTGCTGCTTTTGCAGTTACTTCCAGTCTAAGCATTCCACTGTGGAATGCATGAAACCTCCCAGCTGGAGGTTACACACTGTGACTTTTGTGGTTACTTCTGAGCTGGATGCCCTCCACTCTGCGGCTACTTCCGGTGTTAGCGTTCCACTGTGGAACGCATGAAATCTTCTGGCCGGAAGTGGCATATCGCGACTTGTGTGGTCACTTCCAGTTTGGATGCGCTCCATTCTGTGGAATACAATGGGTCTTTCACTGTAAATAAAGGGATTTATTCAAAAAGATGGTGAGCGATCTTTGCCCCTATGCTAATATCTTGAGGTTGGGTAATTTTTTGGGATATACAAAAAGGCGTAGGGGCAGTACTTTTTGAGCCATTACACCAATGGATTGACCTGTCTCTTATATGAGGATTTACTTTGACCCCTTATTGGCCAGTAACTGGGCTATCCCCATTGAGGTCAGACGCCGGGGGTGGGGCCTATATGCAATATGGCCTATTTAAGGGAACTACACCATTCGTTCATTGGTCTCATCTTTTGGCAGTGACATGGGTAGTCACTCTGTTGGATAAGGCACTCAGCCACTGCGAGGCCTATATTTGATATATGGACAAAACCAAAACAACCTCCCTTAATTATATGTTCAATTCCCCTGATGAATCTCCGCTATTGGGGAGGAAATGTATGGGAAGCTAGTACCCCTTATGACAATTGGGGGTGACACTATAGGGTCCACTTGGGGCCTGTCCTTGTGAGGAAAGGAGCAAAACTTAGGAACGACAGGGAGGATAGGGCATATTGCATACCTATATCCCTTTCCCCTTATGCTGTCCTGTTCCATCATGTGGATCCAATACCCGGCAGGACATATCTGAAAACAGACCAGGATTGCTATGTCCGTGACTAGTGGTGAGACCAAACCATTTTTTAATGAGCACTGATCTGCACGAGCACTATTATGTTTGTTTCTGTGTTTCTTGTGATGTCTCAGGTTTTTAATGACTGATTAAAGGTTATGTTTTTTGAAGTGGGGAATCCTCCAAGCTAGTGTTGATATTTAACCCCTGAGGTCTTATGTATGGTAGTAAGCATCTTACACCACAGCTTATTTTATAACCAAAAGGGTAAAAGAGGGTCAGGGATTATTTATGTCAATTAAATGAATTTTCTCTGTGTGTGTGTGTCTTTATTAAATTTGACAATGGGGTTAGTAATGGGTGTGTCTTTTAGATGCCTCTCCATTACTAACCCCTGGACTTGATGTCAGCTGACATTACAAAGCTGACATTAACCCCAAAACTCTTACTCCACTTGCCATCGCACCAGGTCAAGTAGGAAGAGTCTGATAAGGTGCCAGAATTGGTGCTGTAATCGATGCACCTTTTCTGGGGCGGTTGCAGGCCTCTATTTTTAGGCTGAGGAGTGCCAATAATCATGCCCCCTTCCCAGTCTGCGAATACTAGCTCCCAGTTGTCTGCTTTAGCATTGCCGGTTATCAAAAATGGGGGGCACCCAATGGCAAATTTTTAAATTATTTAAATAATTTTAAAAATTGGCATGGAGACCCCTCTATGTTTGATAACCAGTCAAGCTAAAGCTGACAGCTGGACGCTGCAGCTTTCCCTGCACGGGTTATGTCACGTGGCAGTAAGGGGAAAACAGGGGACGAGGAACCTGGGCCCCTGAACTGCCCCTCAGACTAAGGAGGTGCCCTGACTTTCCTTAACTTGGGGGTACGCTTGATGGTAGTGAGGCCCAAGTCTCCGACCTGTCCCTATCTCCTGTTTAGCCCTGAGCTAAACCCCCAACCCCCTCCCCAGAAGGTGAGACAGGGAAAAAAGTGTACTGCACCAATAGCACAAAAGGAAAGATAAAAGGGACACCACGAGGTTAAAGCAACTAAAAAACAAAACTTAGCTTGCTCTACTGCAATGCTCCTGGACAGCAGAGTTAGCCACTTGACAACACTCAACTGAAGCATCACTGCTCCTGATAGCTCCTCTCTTCAGCAGCATCACCACTTCTCCAGATAAGCTGAACACCCTCTGCACCAGCTAGGTCCAGTCTTCACCACGGTTGGTTTCCAAATGAACAGTACTACCAACAGTGAGTTGCAGCACCAGGTGGCCTTATAAAGACAGGTGGGAGTGGCACCCACCTGCATAGATAATTAATCACCATGCAGTAACACCAGAGGCCACCGGGGGGAACAACCCACCAGCAGACTAACTAAAGTTGTAGTAACACCATCGGCCACCAGGGGGAAAAACTGACCTTAACCCCCGATGGCCAGAAAGGAAAAAAGTTTAAATGTGAGCAGCCCAAACTGACAGATCCAAAAATGGATCGTGACAGGTTATCAAAAATAGAGGAGACTCCACAGTGTGATGGCCAATCACAGTCAAGCCATTATTTGACATGGCTGTGATGGAGCTGGAAGTGCCTACAAAGGAAAACTTGTTGATTGGCTCTGCTGTAGCCTTTCAATCAGCTTTATTCAGGATGCCGAACCAGAACAATAACATGGACTTCAATGAGAAGTCTGTGTTCGGGGTCCGTGCATGGACATTAGGTGTCCAATAAGGACCCTAAACTTTAGCATTAGGGTTCGCCATCTCTAATCTTGATACTCCTTAAACAGGGATAACTTTTGAACCATCCCGTGTGAAAAAAACAACATCTTTTTCCTTTTGCACCTCCTGTGTACAATCACCAGCAAGGCAGCTACTGCTCACAAAAGAAGTTTTAGACCAGTTTTACAATTCAATTAGCCGAAAAAGGATGTAAGAGCAGTATTTGTTGTTAAAAAGGCTGCTGGTTACAACTTGTTAGAATCCAATTTTTCCATGCCAGATACATTGAAGTCACTCTGTCTTTACTCTCAATACATTTTTTTAGGAGATGTCAGAGTGTTATCTACATGTATTGTTTGACAAAGTAGAGCCTTTCTGATGAGCAATCACAGATACATCCATGAGAAGGATTGTTGACTAGCATTGCAGATGCACATGGATAAGACTTGTATAGGGTGTCAGTCACACAGATATGTGTAATGCCCCCTCTTGGTTTACAGCTAATTTTCATCCCCCTACTATTAGAGCTGCCCAGTACTCCATAAGTGCATCCTAACAAGGATAGACACCCCAATTTTACAGGGCCTGGCTGCTTTCTTTGGAGTATAAAAATCCTACCAAGTCCATCTGGACCCTCAGACAGGAAGTGGTTAAGCTATAAGCCAGACACTTTTAAACTTTATATTGCTTTGTTAGGACTCTAATGAAAAAAAACAGGTGGAAAATTCACACAAATTACCATTTAACAGTGATGTTAATTGAATTTATCATTTCAATTATGTACAATTTTCAGGCTAATGTTCTATTTGTTTTCATATACATCTAATTACTATGAAGGAATATATTTGTCTTTGTTCCAGCAGGTGCTCTATATATACAGATAAGTATTGATTGACAGCACATGAGCAGGAAAGCTGGGATTGCTCGTCCCGGGTTATTTAATTCACTGCTGACATTTGTTTTCAATTGATATGTTGTACTTCAGCTACTGAGTCATTTTCCATATGTAGAAGCATTCTTTTTGTTTATTCACTATAATATTGTTAAGGGGACATTTGAGGTTTGATATTTTTCTTCCTGGATCCATTAAAGATGAAATAACATTCTGTTCTGCATCGTAAGTGCTAGAAATAAAAAGAAAATCTATATTCTTTTGGTTTCGTGGTTAGATAACCATGTGCACCTGTTTGCTTATAGACTTTTTCTTACGTATTATTCATTTATCATTTATTATTGACCCTACTGTCATGGCTTAGTTTAGTTTGGATAAATATGAAGATGCTTAAAAGTTATGCTCATCAGGTGTACGGAGCCTCTCAATGGTTCTGAAATGTCTAATTTACTAGAGAAATTATGATTCTTAAATTGAGGTCAAGAGCAGAAATAATCTCATTTTCTACCCTTTTCCATGCACCTGATTAGTGCTGATTTCTTTGCTTTTTGATTAAAAGGGTTGTCCTGGCTGAAATAAAAAGCCTACAGTCTCTGCAGTATGCCTAATCCTTACCATGTGTACATATTGTCACAATGTATCTGTATTCTAAGTGTGGGTCATGTGACTGCTTGTATACGATTTGCGAACTTGCGGTCATGTGCTTACTAGACTCATTCAGCTTCCTTCCCTAAATTGAAGATAACTGAGAGACGCAGGTTGGGGCTAGTCATCAAACCTCATAGATGCATAGTGCCCACTCACATGGGAAATATACAGGAGTCATGACCGTGTGCTCATCACACACTGTCACAATTTGTCTGCCATTTCATTTCAGACAGGACATCTCCTTTAAAGAGAACCTATCACCTTGGAAATTGCTATATAGCTGCAGATCTAGGGTTAAAATGCTGCCTGTCCATCTGACTAAAATTAGGCTACTGGGAGAAAAGGAATTTATTTCCTCCCGAGAGCTGCTGGCTTTCAGTAATGGGGACATACATGGCACGATTACAGTCATCTCTCTCAGCACTGCTCACTATATTGTGAGTTGTGGCTCTAAGCACGCCATGGCACTTTGACAGCTCCCTATGCACAGATGTTGCACCTACCGCTCCCAGTATAGTGAGCCTTGCTGTCAGTGGTAGTAACTGTAGTTGATCCATTAATGCCTCCATGATTGAAATCTGGCAGCTCCCAGGAGGAAATATGTTTATTTTTTCCCAGAAGCCAAATTTTTTATAAGGCAGTCGTGTAAGATTATAATGCTATTTACCTGCAGATTAACCCTATATCTGAAGGTAAGTTGTGTTTTCTGAGAAGCCAGGTTCCATTTAAAGCAATGAGCCTTCATCCAATATGACTGTAGTGTCATCATCACCTGATTTCCGTGTATTACATCAATAGAATGTGACAGTGGACCTCTTGCTAGAAGGAGCAGCACATGCTTGCCGATAGCTCTCTCTCGCTGTCAAGGTCTTTTAAAGCTATAGTCACTATAGATCATGGCTTTACAAAAATCAAAAGACCTTCACATTTGTCTGTACAGTGCACACCCAAATGATACGTAGCAAAAGATTTTGTGTCGTTTGCATTTGGATGTGCAATTTCCTAAATAATGTAGATATTCTGTGCTGTGTATACTCAGTGTAGTATATTATTGCTGCGCCTTGCTCATATATTAGTAAGGCCTGTTATAATGGCTTTCAGCAAATGACTATGGATTTTATGGAGCTTACCATAACCACACTGATCTGAAGCACATATCCAGATGCTTTATCCATACTTATGGCAGAGTGAAAGAGGGAGTCTCACATTGCTCTCTCAAGAGAAACCAGCAGTTGGAAGGAAGCACGTCCAATAGCACATAAAACAGAAAGACTCTGACAGAATTGGTTAAAATGATTATTTAAATATTCCTATGACTGTTATCACATATGAAGACCAGCTTACAGTTTATTCCCTTTACCACCTTACTTTTTTTCCCTTTTTGCTTTTTCTTTTTGTGCTCCCATTCTTCCCAGAGCCATTACTTTTTCATATTTCCGTCGATATAGCCAAGTGAGGGCTTATTTTTTGCTCGATGAGTTGTACCTTTGAAATACACCATTGATTTTACCATGAAGTGCAATTCCACAATTGTTCATTAAACATCCAACTCATAAAAGACGTCATGGAAGCTTGTAGCCATATAAAAATATCATAGCTTTATTAAATCCAATACAAAAATACACATAGACAAATTTAAAAAAGAGAGGTATACCCAATATAACACCACAGGTGACATATGCGATATGATGCTAAGCAAAGATTAGTGTATTAGTACTTAAAAAAGTTGCTGAGAGTGTATCAAAAAAAATTATATACACACTTGCATCATATACATAAGTCAATGCATATCATAGTCCAGGCTGGAGAGAAAAAAGATTGGTCTGCAGAACATGAACCCTCATCACAGAAGTAAGTAATGCACTGGTTTGCAGGGCCAGTCTAATGTCCAACTGGCTATTAAATTCATCAAAATTGCAGGAGTAAAATAAAGAGGCTAACTGGGCTTTAGATATAATCATAAAGATGATATGCAAATAAGTATAGACAGAGAGCACGCCAAGCATAGGTTAACTAATTGAATGCTCAGTGATTAGAAGTAAAACCATAAAGTGTTTGCATAGCGCTGCTCCCATTCCCTATACACCCAACCAGAGCCATGAGAAATAGATGAAGCATATGACCTGAGTGGCGTTGTAGATCCCCGACGCGCGTTTCGCGTGAGCTTCGTCCTGGGGGTTAATATACAAGCTTCCATGACGTCTTTTATGAGTTGGATATTAGGTGGGAAGTGCCATCAATCTAAGGCCTATCTTGTTATTTGGATTCTGTTCATTAAACATGTTCACCAAATGCTAAACTGACCTGCCATTATGATTCTACAGTCATTGCAAGATTGTAGATATCAAACATGTATAGGCTCTTTTTTTACTTAAGTGGTAATTTTCCGAGACCTGTACCGTCTCCATTCTTCGGGATTTGGGTCCAGTTGAGGGCTTAATTTTTGCTTGATGATGGATACCATTTTCGAATAGATATGATATTTGGTTCGCCTTTTGTTGCATTCTATTGCAGTGTTGCGATGACCAAAGAACCATTCTTCTTGCATTTTGATTTTTTTTCTTGTTACGCAGATTACCAGTTGGACTAATTCTATTTATATTTTTATAGATCTGGTGTATCTGAACATGGCGACACCAAATATGTGGATTATTTATTTTTTAAATTGTTGACCTATGATGTTGCTATAAGACATAGGTTGCAAAGGATTCCCTTTGATGTGGGCTCCAGCCCTGAGCTTACATATTTTCCAGCACATGTCAGCTGTTTTGAACAACTGACATGTGCCCCTAACAGCAGGTGGAATTGCAATACACCTGCGGCTGTTAACCCGTTAGATGCAGCTGTCAATCTCTCAATCTCTGACAGCGGCATTTAATGTGATCACGCCGGAAGCACGTCACTTATCCTGCCCATCGGCGTCCGTGTCACATGACCATGGGACGCCGATGGTTTGGCATGACAACCAGGGGTCTGCAGGAGACTCCTCTGGTTGTCATTGCCGGAATGCTATGAGCGCCGCCCGGCGGTCGGCACTCATAACAAGTGAGCATTTCTGTTACACACAGGTGATCTGATCATCAACTGTGTGTAGCAGAGGCAATCAGACAATTGCAGGTTTTAATCTCCCATTGAGACTATTGAAGCATGCAAAAAATAAAAAAAGTTTAAAAATATATAAAAGTTCCAAACGCCCCGAATTCACCCCATTCAAACTAAAACAATTAAAAAAATACACATTTTTGGTATCACCGTGTTCTGAATTGCCCGATCTCCCAAACTATAAAAAGAATGAATTCGAAAGGATTTTTGGTCACCACAACTTTGGATTAAAATGCAATTAACGGGTGATCAAAAGACTGAATCCAAACCAAAATGGTATCATTAAAAACATCAGCTTGGCATGCAAAAAATAAGCTCTAACCCAGCCCACTCAATTTTTTATTTTTAATTTTTTAACAAACTTTGGATTTTTTTCACCATTTAAATAAAAAAAAAATCCTTACATGTTTGGTATCTACGAATTCGCAATGACCTGGAGAATCATAATGGCAGTTTTAGCATTTGGTGAACATGGTAAAAAAATCCAAAAAACAGTTGTAGAATTGCATTTTTTTTTAGCAATTTCACCACATTTGAAATGTTGTTTTCTGTTTTGCAGTACCAGAAATCCTAAAACCAATGGTGGTGTTCAAAAGTACAACTTATGCTGAAAAAAACAAGCCCTAATATGGCCATAATGACATAAAAATAAAAAGTTATGGCTCTGGGAATCGGAAACGCAAAAATGAAAAAGGGCTGGGTGTGAAGGGGTTAAAGGGATTTTCCCATGAGCAAAGATAATTTTTATCAACTTTTTAATCAATAGATCTTTGAATAATAATAAGTTGCAGAAATAAATGTGTTTAAAAAAATCGTTCCTGTGCTGAAATAATCATACCACATTTCCTGGCCATGGGAGAACACAAAAGAGTATACAGACAAGACTAAATGGAATCTCAGCTGATTCTTTCTTTGAGGTAAACTATTGTTTAAAAACAGGCAGTGATATGTTTTATCACACAAAAAGAATAATGTGCGATCCCATGCTGTAATGTCTGTATACTCTCTTTTGCTTCCTCCCCTTCCCAGGAGATGTAGTATGATCAGATCATGTTCCTGCACAGTCAGACACAGCCATTACACAGCACACATCATGGGCACATTTCTAAGATTTTCTCAGCACAGGAAAATTTTTGTTAACACATTAAATTGTAGAACTTATTTTTATTCCAAGATTTACAATATTAATTAAATGTGTGGTACGTTGTTCATGGGAGAACTCCTTTAACCCCTTTACCCCGAGGGTGGTTTGCATGTTAATGACCAGGCCAATTTTTACAGTTCTTACTACTGTCCCTGCATGTGGTAATAACTCTGGAATGCTTCCATGGATCCTGGTGATTCTGACATTCTTTTCTTGTGACATATTGTACTTCATGACAGTGGTAAAATTTGACAATTTTCCAAATTTGAATCTTCATGCCCTTAAATCACACAGATATTTCACACAAAATACCAAAATACTTAGTAAGTAACACATCCCACATGTCTACTTTATATCAGCACAATTTTGGAACCCAAATTTTTTTTTGTTAGGAAGTTTTAAGTGTTAACATTTAAAGAGCGATTTATCATTTTTACAACACCATTTTTTTAAGGACCACATCACATTTGAAGTAACTTTGAGGGGTCTATATGATAGAAAATACCAAACAGTGACACCATTCTAAAAACTGAACCCCTCAAGGTGCTCAAAACCACATTAAAGTAGTTTATTAACCCTTCTGGTAACATTTACCTTTTTTTTTACAAATTTATTCAGATCCAATTTTTTTATTTTATCAAGAGTAACAGGAGAAATTGGACTGCAAAAGTTATTGTGCAATTTGTCCTGAGTACACTGATACCCCATATGTGAGAGTAAACCACTGTTTGGGAGCATGGCAGAGCTCAGAAGGGAAGGAGTGCCGTTTGACTTTTTCCATGCTAAATCAGAATTGAGATCGGATACCGTGTCACGTTTGGAGAGCCCCTGATGTGCCTAAACAGTAGAAACCCCCCACAAGTGACCCCATCTTGGAAACTAGATCCCCTAAGGAACATATCTAGATGTTTGGTGAGAACTTTGAACCCCAAAATGTTTCACTAAAGTTTATAATGTCCGGCTGTGAAAAAAACCAAAACTTTTTTTTCCACAAAAATGATTTTTTAGCTCCCAATTTTTTTATTTTCCCAAGGGTAACAGGAGAAATTGGACCCCAAAAGTTGTTGTCTAATTTGTCCTGAGTATGCTGGTACCCCATATCATGGGCCTACCCAGGATCAAAACTAGGGGGGGCAAGTCATGGTCGGGCGCGTGTCAAATTTTAGGCAATGCCCACCGACCACACCCATTTCACAACTAGTCACACCCATATCCATGCCCCAACGGCACCCATTTAGCACTGCTGATCACACTGACTGGTACTGAGGGCACAGTGGCTGGCATTTTTGGCACAGTGGCTGGTACTGAGGAAAAAAGGAAAGAACAGAGAGAGAGAAAATAGAAAGAATGGAGAGAAAGAAATAAAGGAGAGACAGAGAGATAGAAATAAAGAAAGAAAGAAATAACAGAGAAAGAAAGAACAGAGAGAGAAAGGAAGAACAAAGAGAAAGAAATAGAGAACAGGGAGAGAGAGAGAGAAAGAAAGAATAGAGAGAGAGAGAAAGAAAGAGGGGAAAGAAAGAACAGAGAGAAAGAGAAAGAAAGAACAGAGAGAATGAAAGAAAGAACAGGGAAAGAGGGGAAAGAACAGAGGGATAAAGAAAAAGAAAACAGAGAGAAAGAAAGAACAAAGAGACAAAGAAGAAAGAACAGTGAGAGAGAAAGAAAGAGGGGAAAGAATTAAATAAAGAGGGGGAAGAGAACAGAGAGAGAGAGAGAAAGAAAGAACAGAGAGAGACAGAAATAACAGAGAGAGAAAGAAAGAGGGGAAAAAAAGAAGAAAGAACAGAGAGAAAGAAAGAAAGAACAGAGAGAGAAAGAAGAGAGAACAGAGAGAGAGAAAGAAAGAAAGAGGAAAGAAAGAAAGAAAGAAAGAAAGAAAGAGGGGAAGAAAGAACAGAGAGAGAGAAAGAACATAGAGAGAAAGAAAGAACATAGAAAGAAAGAACAGAGAGAAAGAAAGAACAGAGAGAAAGCGAAAGAAAGAGGGGAAAGAAAGGAAGAAAGAACAGAAAGAGAAAGAAAGAAGGAATGGAGAGAGAGAAAGAAAAAAAAGAAAGATTAGAGAGAGAGAGAAAGAAAGAACAGAGAGAGAAAGAAAGAGAACAGAGAGAGAAAGAAAAAAAGAAAGATTACAGAGGGAAAGAAAGAACAGAGAGAGAGAAAGAAACAGAGAAAGAAAGAAGTATTCTATAAAGATACTATAGCAGCCCGGCTCACATTGTAGTGTCCACCTGAGCCTCCTGATGCAGGACATATCATGATCTGCTCACATGGCCAGCATCCCAGATTCCAAGGTGATTCTGCTGTCTGCACTGTCGGAGGAGGACACAATAATGGATCTGAAGCATTCCCTGAAGTGCCTCCATGGTTCCGTCACAAACTCATCCTGAAATTACCTCAATCACTGGTCAGCTTCCAACACATCACTTCCGGTGGAATGTCTGGTGCAAATTTTAAAGTGCTCCTCGGGGCTCCACTGTGTACTCCTGCGTCCGTGGGAAAAGTAAGCTCCTGGCCGTGACAGACTCTCAAAATCGGGACTGTCCCCCACAATACACCTTGTACACGCACGGCTCCGCACACCTCATACACACACGGTTCCGCTTTGTATGCGTCGTGTACACACGGCTATGCTACGTACACCTCGCACACACACGGCTCCACTCAGTACACACATGGCTCCACTCCATAAACCTCGAACAAATGCGGCTCTGCTCCATACACCTCATTCACACGCGGCCATGCTGTGTACACTTCGTACACACATGGCTTCACTCCGTAAACCTCGTACAAATGCGGCTCTGCTCCATACACCTTGTTCACATGTGGCCGCGCTCCGTACACCTTGTACACACACATGGCTCCACTCCGTAAACCTTGTAAACATGTGGCTCTGCTCAATACACCTCATTCACATGCAACTCCGCTCTGCATACCTTGTACATATGTGGCTCCACTCCGTACACATTGTACACATGCGGTTCCACTCTGTACACCTCGAACACATGAGGTTCCGCTCCATATACATTAGGCTCCTCTTTGTACACCTCGTACACACATGGCTCCGCTCTGTACACTTCGTACACACAGAGCTCTTTTTCATACACCCTGTGCACACGTGGCTCCACTCCGTACACACACGGCTCCGTACACCTTGTACACACACGGCTCCGCTCCTTACACCTCGTACACACGGTTTTGTACACCTTTTGCACACACGGCTCTGCTCCGTACACCTTGTACACACGAGGTTCTTTTTCGTACACCCTGTACACACGTGGGTCCACTCCATACACACACACGGCTCCGCTCTGTACACCTCGTACACACAGGGCTCTTTTTCGCACACCCTGTACACACACGGTTCTGCTCAGTACACCTCGTACACACACGGCTCCGCTCCGTACACTTTGTAGACACAGGGCTCTTTTTCATACACCTTGTACACACATGGCTCCGCTCCATACACCTCGCACACACGGCTCCGTACACCTTGTACACACACAGTTCCGTACACCTTGTGCACACACAGCTCCGCTCCGTACACCCACGGCTCCGCTCTGTACACCTCGTACACACACGGCTCCGCTCCATACACTTCATACACACAGGGCTCATTTTCATACACCCTGTACACATGCGACTCCGCTCCGTACACACGCACGACTCTGCTCTGTACACGTTGTACACACACGGCTCCGCTCCGTACACCTTGACACACACGGCTCCACTCCGTACACTTCGTACACACGGGGCTCTTTTTGTACACCCTGTACACACGTGGCTCTGCTCCGTAATCCTTGTACACACACGGCTCCGCTCCATATACCTCATACACACACTGCTCCATACACCTTGTACACACACATTCTGTACACCTTGTGCACACATGGCTCCACTCCGTACACCCTGTACACACACGGCTCCACTCTGTACACCTCGTACACACACATCTCCACTCCGTACACCTTGTACACACACAGCTCCGCTCCGTACACTTCGTACACACAGGGCTCTTTTTCGTACACCCTGCATACATGCGGCTTCGCTCTGTACACACACACGGCTCTGTACACCTTGTACACACAGAGCTCCAATCCGTACACCTCGTACACACACGGCTCCGCTCTGTACACCTCGTGCACACACATCTCCGCTCCGTACACCTTGTATACACACTGCTCCACTCCTTACACTTTGTCCACACAGGGCTCTTTTTTGTACACCCTGTACACATGCGGCTCAGCTCCGTACACACACATGGCTCCATATACCTTGTACATACACAGTTCCATTCCATATACCTCGTACACACACTGCTCTGTACACCTTGTACGCACACGGCTCCACTCCATACACCTCATACACACATGGCTCCATACACCTTGTGCACACATGGCTCCGCTCCGTACACCTTGTACACACATGGCTCCGCTCCGTACACCTCGTGCACACACATCTCCTCTCTGTACACATAGTGATGTTTTGGAATATAGACTATGATGGAATGGTCTTGGGGTGTCATGTCGCGTTTGGAGAGCACCTGATGTGCCTAAACAGTGGAAATGCCCCACAAGTGACCCCATTTTGGAACTAATCTACTGTTTCCTGGTATGTGAATTTAATAAGTAACCCCAGTTCTCACTGCAGCTCAGCCTGGCTGGGAACTGAGCCCAGTGACCAGATGTAACTGCGGTGACTTCAGTGAGATCCCTGCTAGCACTGTGAGCCGTGAGTGCTCACGGTGCTAGTGGGGATCTCACTGGATCTCACTGCAGCTCAGCCCGACAGGAAGCGGAGCCCAGTGACTGGAGGTAACCTCTATGATGTCACCCCCGGTTACTGATGCTGTGTTCCCAGCAGCTCATTCACCAGTGGATCTTAGGCTGGGCGGTCGCATCTTGGCATTGTTCAGGTTGTGCACTCAGCTACAGTGTGAGCTTTTTAACACTATTCCAAAAAACTCTCAGGGGTTAAATGTTGCACACAGCCTGGAGAGTATCCCACATGAAGTAAATTAAAACATAACCTTTAATGAACCATTAAAAGGACATAACACAAAAAAATTACAAAAAAGTGCTCATGTGAACCAGTGGGGATTCATCAGGGGAGTCAAATAGATATAAAGCAGTAGGAAAGGATATATAGAATTAGTGTTATCCGTTAAGTCCACAGGCCCTGCAGCAGCGAGGTGCCTAACAAACTAGTGTGACTGTCCCTGTCACTACAAACTGGAGTCCACTTGGTAGTGACAGGGACAGTCACACTAGTTAATCCTTTCCTACTGCTTTATATCTATTTGACTCCCCTGATGAATCCCCACTAGAGATGAGCGACTTTGCCTTTTTTCGGGTCGAGTCAGGTTTCATGAAACCCGACTTTCGCAAAAGTCGGGTCGAACAAAATCGGCCGATTATCGTGAAAAGTTGAAGGCCGACTGAAACACGAAACCCAATGCAAGTCAATGGGGAAGAAAAGTCGGCAGTGAGTGGAGGACAGGAAACACACCTACAGTGCCCATTTTAATGCCAAAAACATCAATTCTTATTACTTAAGCTTGTCAACCTTAATTTACTTTATAATAATAGTTATGCATTGAAAACTGGGGGTTATTTGGCTAAAGTTGTGGGGGGGTAGGGCTGGCTCCAGATTTTCATGGGCCCAGAGCCAAAGAGTGTCAATGGGCTCCTTTAACACATGCCACTAGAGTTGAGCGACTTTTGGTTTTTTAGGGTCGCATTTCGTTTCGTGAAACCCGACTTTTCCAAAAGTCGGGTCGAGCAAGATCGTCCGATTATAGGGAAAAGTCGGGGTCGTCCCGAAACACGAAACCCAATGTAAGTCAATGGGGAATAAAAGTCGGCAGTGAGAGGAGGACAGGAAACACACCTACAGTGCCCATTTGAATGCCAAAAGCATCAATTCTTCTTTCTTAAGCTTGTTAACCTTAATTAACTTCATAATACAAGTTACGCACTGAAAAATGGGGGTTATTTGGCTACAAACTGTGGGGGGGGAGGGCTGGCTCCAGGTTTTCATGTGCCCTGGGCGAAAGAGCGCCCCTTTAACACATACCACAACTCATCATGCTCCGATACGGCAGAGAAATAGCGGTATAGTACAATGAAAAATACCTCACTTTTTACATCTCATGACGAGGCCCATCTATTTCTCCATACAGAATCATTGGTCCCATATAATGTTTGAAACAGTATATGATGAGCTCCACATAATGCTACAGTATATGTTGGTCCCCATGGATGAAGCTCCACTGTCTTATGGGCCCAAATAATGCTCCAAACATAATGGGCCCCATTTCTAATGCTCTAGTGTATAATGGGCCCTGTAAATGCTGCTCCAGTGTCTGATGTCCACCTTTGGAATGTTCCAGTGTATGGTGGGCCCCATCTATCATTCTCCAGAGTATAGTGCTCCCCAAAAATTGCTGTCCCAACATTGAAAACAATCAACTAAGTCTCCTCGCTAGGGAATCCCTGTACTTGTCTGGACAGGTGCTGTAGCTTGCTTAACAGCTCGCCAGCCGTTCTCACGCCCAGTATGGATTACACGTGATTGCACAAAGGTGAGAAAGGGTACCGTATCCCCAGATAACATGTATGGATAGCGTACACATTCAAAATATATGTCTCAGGAGGCAGGCTCAGACGGTGTTAGGCCCAGTATGGATTGCACGTGATTGCACAAAGGTTAGAAAGGGTACCGTATCCCCGGATAACATGTATGGATAGCGTACACATTCAAAATATATGTCTATACAGCATGAGGCAGGCTCAGACGGTGTTAGGCCCAGTATGGATTGCACGTGATTGCACAAAGGTTAGAAAGGGTACCGTATCCCCGGATAACATGTATGGATAGCGTACACATTCAAAATATATGTCTATACAGCATGAGGCAGGCTCAGACGGTGTTAGGCCCAGTATGGATTGCACGTGATTGCACAAAGGTTAGAAAGGGTAACGTATCCCTGGATAACATGTATGGATAGCGTACACATTCAAAATATATGTCTCAGGAGGCAGGCTCAGACGGTGTTAGGCCCAGTATGGATCACACGTGATTGCACAAAGGTTAGAAAGGGTACCGTATCCCTGGATCACAAGTATGGATAGCGTACACATTCAAAATATATGTCTCAGGAGGCAGGCTCAGACGGTGTTAGGCCCAGTATGGATTGCACGTGATTGCACAAAGGTTAGAAAGGGTACCGTATCCCTGGATAACATGTATGGATAGCGTACACATTCAAAATATATGTCTCAGGAGGCAGGCTCAGACGGTGTTAGGCCCAGTATGGATTGCATGTGATTGCACAAAGGTTAGAAAGGGTACCGTATCCCTGGATAACATGTATGGATAGCGTACACATTCAAAATATATGTCTATACAGCATGAGGCAGGCTCAGACGGTGTTAGGCCCAGTATGGATTGCACGTGATTGCACAAAGGTTAGAAAGGGTACCGTATCCCTGGATAACATGTATGGATAGCGTACACATTCAAAATATATGTCTATACAGCATGAGGCAGGCTCAGACGGTGTTAGGCCCAGTATGGATTGCACGTGATTGCACAAAGGTTAGAAAGGGTACCGTATCCCTGGATAACATGTATGGATAGTGTACACATTCAAAATATATGTCTCAGGAGGCAGGCTCAGATGGTGTTAGGCCCAGTATGGATTGCACGTGATTGCACAAAGGTTAGAAAGGGTACCGTATCCCTGGATAACATGTATGGATAGCGTACACATTCAAAATATATGTCTATACAGCATGAGGCAGGCTCAGACGGTGTTAGGCCCAGTATGGATTGCACGTGATTGCACAAAGGTTAGAAAGGGTACCGTATCCCTGGATAACATGTATGGATAGCGTACACATTCAAAATATATGTCTATACAGCATGAGGCAGGCTCAGACGGTGTTAGGCCCAGTATGGATTGCACGTGATTGCACAAAGGTTAGAAAGGGTACCGTATCCCTGGATAACATGTATGGATAGCGTACACATTCAAAATATATGTCTCAGGAGGCAGGCTCAGACGGTGTTAGGCCCAGTATGGATCGCACGTGATTGCACAAAGGTTAGAAAGGGTACCGTATCCATGGATAACAAGTATGGATAGCGTACACATTCAAAATATATGTCTCAGGAGGCAGGCTCAGACGGTGTTAGGCCCAGTATGGATTGCACTTGATTGCACAAAGGTTAGAAAGGGTACCGTATCCCTGGATAACATGTATGGATAGCGTACACATTCAAAATATATGTCTCAGAAGGCAGGCTCAGACGGTGTTAGGCCCAGTATGGATTGCAGGTGATTGCACAAAGGTTAGAAAGGGTACCGTATCCCTGGATAACATGTATGGATAGCGTACACATTCAAAATATATGTCTATACAGCATGAGGCAGGCTCAGACGGTGTTAGGCCCAGTATGGATTGCACGTGATTGCACAAAGGTTAGAAAGGGTACCGTATCCCTGGATAACATGTATGGATAGCGTACACATTCAAAATATATGTCTATACAGCATGAGGCAGGCTCAGACGGTGTTAGGCCCAGTATGGATTGCACTTGATTGCACAAAGGTTAGAAAGGGTACCGTATCCCTGGATAACATGTATGGATAGCGTACACATTCAAAATATATGTCTCAGAAGGCAGGCTCAGACGGTGTTAGGCCCAGTATGGATTGCAGGTGATTGCACAAAGGTTAGAAAGGGTACCGTATCCCTGGATAACATGTATGGATAGCGTACACATTCAAAATATATGTCTATACAGCATGAGGCAGGCTCAGACGGTGTTAGGCCCAGTATGGATTGCACGTGATTGCACAAAGGTTAGAAAGGGTACCGTATCCCTGGATAACATGTATGGATAGCGTACATATTCAAAATATATGTCTCAGGAGGCAGGCTCAGACAGTGTCAGGCACAGTATGGATTTGACGGCCCAGATTACACAGCGGAGGAGCAGGGAGAGGTAAAGATTGCAAATGCTGGGGCCCAGGCCAAGCAAGGGGGGCCCACTCGTGGGCGTCGGTACTGGCACTGGGCCCCTCATAGTACAGCGGTGTGTCTGACGGCGGGTGTGCACCACCACCGTCAGAGACACTTGATTGCACTATGAGGGACCCTGTGCCAGTGCCCGCGCCCAAGAGTCGGCCTACCCACCTGTCCAGGGCAACGGCACTCGCACGGTGTCATGCGGTAGGTGGTGACTCCGGCCATGGGGGGGAGGCAGCACAGTTAGGGAGTTTTAGAAAGTGGCATATGTTGATGTTGGACATTCAGCTGATGCAAAAGGCGAAATAGGTGAAGTACCAGGAAGAGGTGGACCAAAGCAAGCCATTTTTCTGTCACCCTATGTGTCATCAGGGGAAGGTGGGACAAAATCCTTGGAAACCCATGCGTGGTTCATTTTAATGAAGGTTAGATCATCCACATTTTGGGTTGACAGACGGGTCCTTTTTTCTGTCAGGATTGATCCAGCTGCACTGAAGACTCTTTCCGATAGCACACTTGCAGCTGGGCAAGCGAGCTCCTGTAAGGCATATTGGGCCAATTCAGGCCAGGTGTCCAGTTTAGCGGCCCAATAGTCAAAGGGGAATGACCTGTGTGGGAGAACATCGATATGGGAGGAAAAGTAGTTTGTTACCATAGTTGACAACTGCTGTCTCCTGTCACTTTCCATCGATGCAGTATTACCAGTTGTGTGAGCGGTATTTGAAAAATCAGTCCACAACATTGTCATGAAACCCCTGTCTCCAACGCCACTTCTGCTGTGTGCACCACGAACACCTCTGCCAAGCTGCCTCCGGCCCGTACGGCTCGTGTGAGAACCATCACCGCTGCTGTGTGCTGGGAATGCCTCAAGCAACCGATTTACCAGAGTTGCTTGTTTATTAGCCAATATTAGGTCAAGGTTCTCCTGTGGCATGATGTTTTGTAATTTGCCTTTATAGCGTGGATCCAGGATGCTGGCCAACCAGTAGTCGTCATCGTTCATCATTTTGGCAATGAGGGGGTCCCTTTTTAGGATCTGCAAGGCATAATCTGACATGTGGGCCAAAGTTCCCGGTGTCAATGATGCACTGCGAGTGCTGGGTGGAGGAGCACTTTCTGGCAAATCCACATCCCTCCAGTCATGCACAAACCCTGTACCAGACCTTGCCACACCAACATTTTCACTTGCCCCATGAGATGCATCCTCCTCCCCTAAGTAATCATCCCCATCATCCTCCTCCTCCTCCTCTTCTTCCTCCACCTCGTCCAGGAGAGGTCCCTGAGCAGACAATGGCTGAATGTCATCAAGGATTCCCTCCTCCTCTTCCTCCTCATCAACATTGGCTGCAGACTCCTGCTCCTTAAGGTGCGTCAAAGTTTGCATGAGCAGACGCATAAGTGGGATGCTCATGCTTAGGATGGCGTCGTCTGCGCTTACCAGCCGTGTGCATTCCTCAAAACACTGAAGGACTTTACAAAGGTCTTTCAGCTTCGACCACTGCACACCTGTCAACTCCATGTCTGCTCTCAAAGTGCCTGGCCGTGTATCCTCCCACAAATGCATTATGGCCTGCCTCTGCTCGCACAGCCGCTCCACCATGTGCAGGGTGGAGTTCCACCTTGTTGCAATGTCGATAATGAGACGGTGGTTGGGAAGGTGGAGCAATCACTGCAGCTTCTGCATACGAACGGAGTGTACAGGCGACCGGCGGATGTGCGCGCACAGTCTTCGCACCTTCTGGAGCAGGGCTGTTAACTCCGGATAATTTTTGAGGAAGCACTGCACCACCTGGTTCAAGGTGTGAGCCAAGCAAGGTATGTGGCTGAGTTTTGAAAGGGCTATGGCTGCCACAAAATTACGGCCGTTATCACTAACTACCTTGCCTGCCTCAAGATGTACACTGCCCAGCCATGACTCAGTTTGTCGCTTCAAGTACTCGGCCAGCACCTCGGCGGTGTGTCTGTCGCCCAAACACATCATCTGCAACACAGCCTGCTGACGCTTTCCACTAGCTGCTCGATAGGGGGACACATCGTGTGCAACAGTGGCAGCTGCAGATGGAGTGCTCGTACGACTGCGCTCTGTGGACGAGCTTTCGCTTCTGGAGGAGGTGGAGGAGGAGGAGGGTCGAACGCCTACAGCCAACTGTTTCCTATACCGTGGGCTAGGCAGCACTGTCCCACCACCGCTGTCCCCTGTGGACCCCGCATCCACCACATTAACCCAGTGCGCAGTGATGGACACGTAACGGCCCTGGCCATGCCGACTGGACCATGCATCAGTTGTGAGGTGCACCTTTCCGCTCACTGACTGCTTGAGTGCATGGACAATGCGGTCTTTCACATGATGGTGGAGGGCTGGGATGGCTTTGCGAGAGAAGAAGTGGCGACTGGGTAGGTCATAGCGTGGTACTGCATAGGCCATGAGTTCGCGGAAAGCTGTGCTTTCCACCAACCGAAAGGGCATAATCTCAAACGAGATTAGTTTGGCAATGTGGGCGTTCAAACCCAGTGTACGCGGATGAGAGACTGAGTACTTTCTTGACCTACTCATAGTGTCTGGGAGGGTGAGCTGGACTTGAGAGCTGCATATGGTGGAAGTAGCGGTGGACAGGGCGGACTGAGAGAGGGTTGATGATGGTGATGGAGTTGGTGTTCTTTCTGATGGCCTAGAATCAGTCTTTCGTTGATATAACAGTGGGATTCCCTGACTGCTGTGGCCTTGCAACGACACCTCAACATTTGCTGCTGTGCTAACCGGTGGGCTTACAGTGGGGGAAACAATGTAGCGTTGCTGGCTACCTTCGTTGTGATCAGTTGCACATGTGGCACTTGAGGTTTGGTGTTGTGTCCACGCTTGCAAGTGCATGCTGGTTAAATGTCTAAGCATGCAACTGGTATTCAAATTTTTCAGATTTTTCCCTCGGCTAAAGGTCTTTGCGCACTTCTTACAGATAACCTTGGCCTGATCATGAGGATTTTGTTCAAAAAAGTGCCACACTGCACTCTTCCTACTTTGGCAGACATTTTGCGGCCTAGCACGCTGTGATCTTTTGACCCTCTGGACAAGCTGTCCAGCAACTCTTTTGATGTTTGGAACCTGTCTTTGGAGTGCTCCGGGCCTGCCAGATAACAGCTGTTGCGATGTCGATGTCTGCTGTAGATGCTCCTCATCTGAGCTATTGGAAGCAGCACCCTCTTCCCCCAATGGATGGCAATCTCGTTCAACAACTGGGTCATCCATCACCTCCTCTTCTATGTCATGTGCACCTTCCTCTGTGTCACCGTGTATGGTGGTATAGTGTGCGGGAAGGGGCACCTGAGTCTCATCAGGGTCAGAATCTGGCTCTGTACACTGCGAGGACAATGTAGTGCTCTGAGTGAATGTACCAGCAGAATCATCCATCAGCGGCTGTGCATCAGTGCACTCCATGTCAGATTCATCTTGGCCTGGGTAATTCACCATTTCACTTGATAATCCAGGCATGGTATGTGAAAACAGCTCCATGGAGTAATCAGTAGTATGGCCTGCATCATCCTTCAATCTTGGTTGGGGTGAAGGACACAAGGAAAGGTGTGGTTCATGAACATGAGCCTCCAATGACGACTCAGTGCTTTTACTTTTTACAACTGAAGAAGAGGAGGCGATAGAGCTGGAGGCTGAGTCAGCAATGTAAGACAAAACTTTTTCCTGATGCTCTGGCTTTAAAAGCGGTTTGCCAACTCCTAGAAAACTAAGCGTTCGAGGCCTTATGTAGCCAGACGATGACGCAGGCTCAACACCTCCTGCATTCGGTCCTATTTTGCTCTTGCCACTACCATCAGATCCACCACCAACACCATCATTACCAGCTGCCAACCCCCGCCCAATTCCACGGCCTCTTCCACCAGCCATCCTCATTTTTGGTAGAAATGTAGACAAAATCCAACAAACTATATAGTATGTAAAACAAGGTGTCTATAGGACAGGGGAGATTTTGAATTTCTGCACACACTTTTGGACACTGGACACTTTTGGATTGTGTGAGGCCCACTGATATCTGAGCGCTATGTGACAGGCTCGATGGCACAGCTGTGACCTAAGTGACTAGAGAATAAGTGAGATTTTGAATCTCTGCACACACTTTTGGACACTGGACACTTTTGGATTGTGTGAGGCCCACTGATATCTGAGCGCTATGTGACAGGCTCGATGGCACAGCTGTGACCTAAGTGACTAGAGAATAAGTGAGATTTTGAATCTCTGCACACACTTTTGGACACTGGACACTTTTGGATTGTGTGAGGCCCAATGAATATCTGAGCGCTATGTGACAAGCTCGATGGCACAGCTGTGACCTAAGTGACTAGAGGATAAGTGAGAGTTTGAATCTCTGCACACACTTTTGGACACTGGACACTTTTGGATTGTGTGAGGCCCAATGAATATCTGAGCGCTATGTGACAAGCTCGATGGCACAGCTGTGACCTAAGTGACTAGAGGATAAGTGAGAGTTTGAATCTCTGCACACACTTTTGGACACTGGACACTTTTGGATTGTGTGAGGCCCAATGAATATCTGAGCGCTATGTGACAAGCTCGATGGCACAGCTGTGACCTAAGTGACTAGAGAATAAGTGAGATTTTGAATCTCTGCACACACTTTTGGACACTGGACACTTTTGGATTGTGTGAGGCCCAATGAATATCTGAGCGCTATGTGACAAGCTCGATGGCACAGCTGTGACCTAAGTGACTAGAGAATAAGTGAGATTTTGAATCTCTGCACACACTTTTGGACACTGGACACTTTTGGATTGTGTGAGGCCCAATGAATATCTGAGCGCTATGTGACAAGCTCGATGGCACAGCTGTGACCTAAGTGACTAGAGGATAAGTGAGAGTTTGAATCTCTGCACACACTTTTGGACACTGGACACTTTTGGATTGTGTGAGGCCCAATGAATATCTGAGCGCTATGTGACAAGCTCGATGGCACAGCTGTAACCTAAGTGACTAGAGAATAAGTGAGATTTTGAATCTCTGCACACACTTTTGGACACTGGACACTTTTGGATTGTGTGAGGCCCAATGAATATCTGAGCACTATGTGACAAGCTCGATGGCACAGCTGTGACCTAAGTGACTAGAGGATAAGTGAGAGTTTGAATCTCTGCACACACTTTTGGACACTGGACACTTTTGGATTGTGTGAGGCCCAATGAATATCTGAGCGCTATGTGACAAGCTCGATGGCACAGCTGTGACATAAGTGACTAGAGGATAAGTGAGAGTTTGAATCTCTGCACACGCTTTTGAACACTGGACACTTTTGGATTGTGTGAGACCCAATGAATATCTGAGCGCTATGTGACAAGCTCGATGGCACAGCTGTGACCTAAGTGACTAGAGAATAAGTGAGATTTTGAATCTCTGCACACACTTTTGGACACTGGACACTTTTGGATTGTGTGAGGCCCAATGAATATCTGAGCGCTATGTGACAGGCTCGATGGCACAGCTGTGACCTAAGTGACTAGAGAATAAGTGAGATTTTGAATCTCTGCACACACTTTTGGACACTGGACACTTTTGGATTGTGTGAGGCCCATTGAATATCTGAGCGCTATGTGACAAGCTCGATGGCACAGCTGTGACCTAAGTGACTAGAGGATAAGTGAGAGTTTGAATCTCTGCACACACTTTTGGACACTGGACACTTTTGGATTGTGTGAGGCCCAATGAATATCTGAGCGCTATGTGACAAGCTCGATGGCACAGCTGTGACCTAAGTGACTAGAGGATAAGGGAGATTGGATTGCTTTTAAAAAAGCAGTTTGCGGAGCAGTGGGTAAACAGCAATGCCAGCCTGTCAGGAAGCCTTAAAAGGCAGCCCAACAACCAACACCACTGATACACCACTATATAGCCTCCCCTTGCATTGCACACAGTGACTGGTGTGTTGTGCAGGCCAAATTGCTATCAGCAGCAGAAGCAGTTTTTTTTTCTTCTCAGCAGGACAAAAATAAAAAATTGGGATTGCTTTTAAAAAAGCAGTTTGAGGCCCACTGAATATCTGAGCGCTATGTGACAGGCTCGATGGCACAGCTGTGACCAAAGTGACTAGAGGATAAGGGAGATTGGATTGCTTTTAAAAAAGCAGTTTGCGGAGCAGTGGGTAAACAGAAATGCCAGCCTGTCAGGAAGCCTTAGAAGGCAGCCCAACAACCAACACCACTGATACACCACTATATAGCCTCCCCTTGCACTGCACACACAGTGACTGGTGTGTTGTGCAGGCCAAATCGCTAGCAGCAGAAGCAGTTTTTTGGTCTTCTTCCCTGCCTAACGCTCTCCCTACAGAATCAGCAGCAACCTCTCCCTATACTGAGATCGGCAGAAGTAAGATGGCGGTCGGCGTGCACGCCCTTTTATACCCCCTGTGACGCCCACCAAAGCAAGCCAATCACTTGCATGCCCTTCTGAAAGATGGTGGTGACCCGTGCCTATGTCATCACGTTGCCCACAGTGTCCGTGGATCCTGATTGGCTGAAAAAGAGCGCAAAACAAACTTTTGAAACGCGACTTTGGCGCGTAAGTCGCCGACCTCGTGGCCGACCTCATCCTAGGGTCGGGTTTCGTTTCATGAAACCCAACTTTGCCAAAAGTCGGCGACTTTTGAATTTTTTCGACCCATTTTGCTCAACTCTACATGCCACAATTCATGATCCTCTGATACGGCAGAGAAATAGTGGTATAGTACAATGAAAAATACTTCACTTCTTACATCACATGACTGATATCCATTTTAAATTCTCCAATAGCTCCAAAAATGGACAGTATATTACTCCATACAGTATTATGGCCACCGCATAGTGCACTATACAGAGTAATGAGGCCCATATATTTCTCCATACAGAATCATTGGTCCCATATAATGTTCCATACAGTATATGATGAGCTCCACATAATGCTACAGTATATGTTGGCCCCCATGGATGAAGCTCCACTGTCTTATAGGCCCAAATAATGCTCCATATATAATTGGCCACATTTCTAATGCTCCAGTGTATAATGGGCCCTGTAAATGCTGCTCCAGTGTCTGATGTCCACCTTTGGAATACTCCAGTGTATGGTGGGCCCCATATATCATTCTCCAGAGTATAGTGCTCCCCAAAAATTGCTCCCAACCTTTAAAACAATTAAAAAAGTCTCCTCGCTAGGGAATCCCTGTACTAGTATGGACTCCTCATCGTCCCCATCTTCCATCTCTCTGCACTTGGACTGTTTAGGCAGAGGGCGTACAGACGTGACGTCATCTCGCTCTCTGACCAGAATGTCACTGTCAGGAAACGCGAAAGACGTCACGGCGGTGGAGCAGGGAGAGGTAAGTATTTCAACTTTGTAAGTGCTGTGATCCTGAGCAAGCAGGGGGAGCCCACTCATTGTCGACGGCACTGGCACAGGGCCCCTCATAGTACGGTGGTTTTGTCTGATGGCGGGTGGGCCTCCCACCGGCAGAGACACTTTTGCGTACTATGAGGGGCCCTGTGCCAGTGCCGTCGCCCATGAGTATGCCCCCCACCTGCTCAAGGAACCTGCACTTTCATCTGCATCTTCCTCTTTGTCATTGTGTAAGGTGGTATAGTATGCGGGAAGAGGAACTTGAGTTTCATCAGGGTCAGATTCTGGCTGTGTAGAGTGCGAGGGGAATGTAGTGGTCTGGGTCAATGTACCAGCAGAATCATCTAGCAGTGGCTGGGCATCAGTGCACTTGTGGTGCCCCCAGGAGTACAGTTGCCACAGTGGCATTACCTTCCTCCTAGGGAGTGTGATGTCATGCTTGGGAGCAATGAAGGATCTCTCAAGCAGTTAAACCAACACACAACACAGTTTCCACTCCAGGCCAGCAGGGAGAGCTCTGAACCTGACTGCTGAGGAGCTGCTCTCTGTGGTCGGGAGGAGGGAAGTTAGGGCAGTCTGTGGAGGGAAGGGGAAGTGTGTGGATGTGAGAAGGGGAGCTGGAGGATGAGCAGAGTTAAGGCTCGCTCCTAGCTGGAGCGCATGGTCCGGATTCCGGTCTCTGAGTTTGTAGGGACACTGACGGTCCAGCAGCAGAAACCGGAGGAAGTAGCAGCTGTAAATGCTCTATTCCCAACTAAGGCTCGGAGGCCCCAGCAGCGACTTGTGTGAGCCAGAAGGAAAAGGCTACGGCTGCCTGCCATACAAGAAAGTTTCAAAAGAGAGTCAACAGGGGGAACTTCAGTGAACTCAGTACTGCGAGTACCTCAGATAAGCGCTAGAACGGTGGCCACACTACCTATCTGCAGAGACAGAATTCCTAATTTGCTTCCAGGCTGACCAACTCCTTCTCCATCTGTACTCTGGGTCCTGGACGGCACTTACCAAGTACAGGTAAAGGAACTGCACGACTGTGTCTGTCATCTTTATTCTGCACCTGGCGCATGGCTCTGCTACATCCTGCACTGCACACCATCTACCAACTCTTTCATCTGCCCTGCGACTCCGGCCCTACCTGTGCAGGGCTTCTACATCTTAGCTGCACCACAACATCTGTCCCAGAGAAGCGACACTGCAGCGCTGGTCAATCTGATCAGAAAATACAGGTGGTGTCACGTATCATTCACCTATAAACGTTATTCACCCCTTTGCATGGACGCCCATGCCCACGGACCGGGTCACCACTACCGTGACACATCCCTCTGAGACACTGGCCCGGTACCGATTAACCCCCTGCCCTGGCAGGCCACCTACTCTCGATGTCAGATTCATCTTGGACTGGGGAATTCACGATTTGACTTGGTAACCCAGGCATGGCATGTGGGAAAGAGCTACATGGACTAATGTGAAGTGTGGCCTGCTGCATCATTCACTTTTGGTGGGGGTAAAGGACACAAGGAAAGGGGTTCTTCCTGATCAGGAGCCAGCACTTGATGACTCAGTGCTTGCATTTTTTGACACTTCAGAAGAGGAGGACATATTTGCTGGAGTCTGTTTCGGCAATGTAAGCCAAAACCAGTTCCTCATGCTCCGGCTTTAAAAGCGGTTAACCTACTCCCAGAAAAGGTAGCCTTCCAGACGTTCCGGAGCCAGACCATGACGCAGGCTCAACACCTCCTGCCTTAGCTGCTATTGTGCTTTGCCACTACCAGCAGATGCACCACCACCATCAGTACCAGCTGGCCCCCCCAAGCCCATGTCTACGGCCTCTTCCATCATACTTCCAAATTTTGGAGAAAATGTACCCAAAATAACATCAGATATATGGTACTGTATCAGAAGCATACAGCTCTATACAGTCAAAGGATAATTGTCTATCTCCCTATATATTTCATGAGTCACACAGAGACGCACACAGGCTCAGTATGGATTAGACAAGAATATAAAAAGTAGAAAAAGGGTACAGTATCATCAGATACCAGGTATATATAGTATAGTTTAAACATTAAAAATCTCTGTGTATATTTCCGTAGTCCGACAAAGACACTCACAACCTCAGTATGGATTAGACAAGAATCTAAAAAGTAGAAAAAGGGTAATGTATTCAAAGCGTACACCAGTATACACTGTTGGGGTATTTTTCAATCTTCATATATATTTCAGTCTCAGTAAGACAGTCCAGACTCTCCGCAAGAGGAAACGAGATGGATACAAGTACAGACGGAAAGTCGAGTGATTGCAGAAATTTGGGAATTACTAATCACGGGAAAAACTCCCGGGAGAATTATCAGAGGCAATGCTTGTGACATCGGCGGCCGTGCCCGCCGATGCCCCTTCAGCGGCGGCGCCCGCCGCAGCGTTCCCTCACCTGCGCGCTCCTGTCCACGCGCACTTCCGCTCTGCCCTCCACCCTGCTGCGGGTACCCGCGCCGGCCTTAGGCCGCGCGCGCGCGTTCCCCCGCTCTCTTCTGCTAGTGGGGGGCGTCGCAGAGGGGCGGGCCTGTAGGACGTACTTCCTGGTTCAGGATATATCAGGCGTCCGCCCTATTCTGAGGGCGCCTGGTGATTGTGTGACTTCCCTGCACTCACCGGCCGCATATCTGCTCTAGAGTACCCTGCCTGTCCTTCTGTCTAGGGCTATTTCCCCCTGTGTGCCTTGTGTCCTGCTCCGCTCCCGTCTGCCTGTCTCTGCCCTGTCCCCTCCGCTCCGACTCTCCCCCTGTGGACTTCTGCCCAGTGCCCTCCACTATTCCGTCCTGGTACTCTTGTTTTGCCTGCCTGTCCTTCGAGCCGTCCCTCCTGGTACCGGCTGTCGCGGTTCTGCCCCCTGCGGTCCTGCCCCTAACGATCCCTGTACAGGGGTCGGTCTTCACCTGGTGAGCTCAGCCCAGGGGCTCCTGATCCACGACCCAGAGGGTCCACTCTCGGACGTATTTGGCCAGAATCGTCACAGTATCACCAGGCCATGGATCCCGCCGGTGCCGCGGCCGCTACTCAGAAGGAACTGCTTTTCCTACGAGAAAATCAGACCCGGATAATGTCCTTCATGAAGTCAATGGACACCCGGCTATCCGCCTTGCAGACCTCAGACCCCGGGCACGCCCCCCTCCTGGCCAGCCTCCAGCAGGAGCTCGCGCAGCAGCGCGATGCTCAATCCCACATCTTAAGTTACATGGCATCCGTGGATGATCGATTGCTTGCTCTGCAATCCTCTGCGGCCGCTACAACTTCCCCCCGGGACGTAGTCTCAGCTCCGTCTCCCTGTCTGGGTAAACCCCCCAGGTACAGCGGAGACCCTAAGTTATGCCGGGGTTTTCTGAATCAGTGCAGACTGCACTTTGAGCTGGCCCCCCTCCAGTATCCTACTGACCGCGCCAAGGTGGCGTTCATTGTGTCCCATCTCGAGGGTGAGGCTCTGTCCTGGGTGAATCCGTTGTGGGAGAGGGATGACCCCGTAGTGTTTAGCATTCAGAATTTCTTGGAAACCTTTCGCAAGGTATTCGATGAACCGGGTCGCTTAGCGTCCACTACGGAGGCCCTTTTTAACCTCCGCCAGGGTTCCCTTACTGTGGGGCAGTACGCCATCCGCTTTCGGACCCTGTCTTCAGAGTTGGGATGGAACAATGAGGCTCTTGTGGGAGCCTTTTGGAGCGGTCTCTCCAGTAAGATCAAGGATGAGCTTGCCGGGCGAGACACTCCCACCACCCTGGAGGACCTTATTTCTCTGGCCACTCGTATTGATCTACGCTTTCAGGAGCGCGCTCGAGAGGCGGTCGGGGAGAGAAGGTCCTTTAGGCTGTACCAGGCTCCTGTCCCTCGTTTCCCTGCATCTCCTGTTAGTACCGCTCCTGAGCCCATGCAGGTTGATCGTGTCAGACTGTCCGAGCAGCGGCGCAGGGAGAGGATGACCAAGGGACTCTGCCTGTACTGCGGAGGGGCCAACCATTTTGTGCGCTCTTGTCCGGAGAAGCCAGAGAGGCCAAGAAATGCCTCCACCTAGGTCAGTTAAGAGAGGACCCCCTAGGTGATCAAAATTCCTCTCTCCCCCTTACCCTTTCAGCTTTGATAATTGCAGGTCGGGAGCGTGGATCTGTGGAGGCGTATGTGGACTCGGGTGCTGCTGGTAATTTCCTCCGCCAGGAGGAGGTTGATAAACTCCGGATCCCGGTAAATGTATTGAGGAACCCTCATGCTATTTCCTCCGTCGATGGTAAACCTCTACCCGGACTCATCACCACGGTTACCGTCGAAGTAGATCTTCAAATCGGAGCACTCCACCTCGAGAGAATAGCCTTTTATGTCCTGCCGCAACTAGCCCATGCTGTTCTTCTTGGGTTACCCTGGCTCAGACGGCACGAGCCGGTGATTGACTGGCGCTCTGGGGAAGTTCTCCGTTGGGGGCACTCCTGCCAGGAGCACTGCCTGCGGGCTCTCATTCGTCCCCGTCCGTGGTCGAAGCCAGCCGACCTTCCGGGCCTTCCCGCACCCTATCACGCGTATGCCGATGTATTCAGCAAGAGGGAGGCGGACTCTTTACCACCTCATCGCTCCTATGACTGCCCTATCGACCTGATCCCCGGAGCCACCCCTCCCAGAGGGAGAACTTATCCTCTATCCCCAGCAGAGACCATGGCTATGACGGAATACATACAGGAGAATCTGGCAAAGGGGTTCATCCGGAAATCCGGCGCGGGTTTCTTCTTCGTTCGGAAGAAAGATGGGTCCCTGCGACCCTGTATTGATTACCGGGGCCTGAACAACATCACCGTTAAAAACCGGTACCCGCTCCCGCTGATTCCAGAACTCTTCAACCGGCTGAGGGGGGCCAGGATCTTCACGAAGTTGGATCTGCGGGGAGCTTACAACTTAATCCGAATCCGAGCAGGGGACGAGTGGAAGACGGCCTTCAATACTCGTGACGGCCATTATGAATACTTGGTCATGCCGTTCGGTCTCTGCAATGCTCCGGCGGTGTTTCAGGAATTCGTAAACGAGGTATTCCGGGACCTACTCTATTCCTGCGTGGTGGTATATTTGGATGATATCCTCGTTTTCTCGGCCGATCTGTCCTCCCATCGGAGAAGTGTACGCATGGTCCTGCAGCGCCTTCGAGAGAATCATCTTTACGCCAAGATTGAGAAGTGCCTCTTCGAGCAAACAGCGTTACCTTTCTTGGGATATATCATCACGGATTCCGGCCTAAAGATGGATCCGGAGAAGCTGTCCGCGGTACTCCAGTGGCCTCGTCCAGTTGGCATAAAGGCCATCCAGCGTTTCCTCGGCTTCGCTAACTATTACCGACAGTTTGTACCCCACTTTTCAACAGTTACCAAGCCCATCACGGTCCTGACCCGTAAGGGGACGAAGTCTAACGGCTGGTCTTCCGAAGCCGAGGACGCCTTCCTTGCCCTGAAACGCTCTTTTGCCTCTGCTCCGATCCTACACCGCCCAGTGGCCAGTAGGCCCTTCATCCTAGAAGTGGATGCCTCCTCCACTGGAGCTGGGGCGGTCCTTTCCCAACAGGCTCCATCCGGACGTCTAGTCCCCTGCGGGTTCTTCTCCAAATCCTTTTCCCCTGCGGAGTGCAACTACTCCATTGGGGACCGGGAATTGTTGGCCATTAAGATGGCGCTGGAGGAATGGCGATATCTGCTCGAAGGGGCAGTGCATCCCTTTACTATCTTCACGGACCACAAGAACTTGGCCTACCTGCAATCCGCCCAGAGACTCAACTCCAGACAAGCCAGGTGGGCCCTGTATTTTTGCCGTTTTGAGTTTAAGCTCCACTTCCGGCCCGGCAGTAAGAACATCAAGGCTGATGCACTTTCCAGGTCCTTGCAGTCACCTGAAAAGGAGGAGGATCCATCATATATTATCGAGCCGGCTAAAGTTATCTCCGTGGCTCCTGTGAGATTCTCTACTCTTCCGCCTGGCAAGACCTTCATCCCTTTGAACAAGCGTCTGGAGGTGCTGCGCTGGGGGCATTCCTCCAAGGTTGCTGGGCACGTTGGGATTAAGAAGACCCTTTTGCTTCTCTCCCGGTATTACTGGTGGCCCTCTCTCCACCAAGACGCTAAGGACTTTGTAGCCTCCTGCAGGACCTGTGCTCAGAACAAGGTTCCGAGGACTCTGCCCTCCGGTCTCCTTCACCCGTTGCCTGTGCCAGAGGCCCCTTGGCAGCAAATCGCAATGGATTTCGTGACTGATCTGCCTCGCTCTGCTGGATGTACTACCATCTTAGTCGTCGCAGACCACTTCTCCAAGATGGCCCACTTCATTCCCTTGTCCGGACTGCCATTTGCTCCGAAGTTGGCCGAGATCTTTATCCACCAGATCTTCAGACTGCATGGTCTTCCTCTACGAATCGTGACCGATCGAGGGGTCCAGTTTACCTCCCGATTCTGGAGGGCTCTCTGTCAGCTCCTGGGCACGTCTCTCGACTTCTCCTCAGCGTATCATCCGCAAACCAATGGCCAAGTGGAACGGATTAATCAAATTTTGACTACCTACTTACGCCACTTTTCTAACGCCCATCAGGATAATTGGGTCTCACTCCTACCTTGGGCAGAATTCGCTCATAATAATCATCCCAGCGAATCAACGGCCAAGACGCCGTTCTTTGTAGTAACTGGGCTAAATCCTGGTGTTCCGCTGCCCTTTTCCGCATCGTCTGGAGTTCCTGCAGCAGATACTCTCGCCAAGGAATTTTCGCAAATCTGGAGGGAGACCAGGGAGGCGCTCGAGGTAGCCAGCATTCGAATTAAGAGACACGCAGACAAGAGACGAAGGGATCTACCCCCATACCATCCCGGGGACAAAGTCTGGTTTTCAACCAAACATATCCGCCTAAAAGTCCCTGCTTACAAGTTAAGTCCTCGATACATCGGGCCTTTTGAAGTACTTGGGCGCATTAACGAGGTAGCCTACAAATTGAGGTTGCCGGCATCACTCCGAGTCCCTAACGCCTTCCATGTCTCGCTCCTTAAACCTGTAGTTCTGAATTGGTTCCAACCAACCTCCATGTCCCCTCCTTCGCCAATTTGTTTGGACGATGTCTTTGAAGTAAAGGACATCTTGGCCATGAAAAGGGTCAAGGGTAAGACTCTTTTTCTTATCGACTGGAAGGGTTTTGGTCCAGAGGAGAGGTCCTGGGAGCCCCGAGAGAATGTCGATGCCCCCCTTATCATGAAAAGATTTCTGGCCAACCTCAGAAGGGGAGGACCTATGGGGGGGGTACTGTGACATCGGCGGCCGTGCCCGCCGATGCCCCTTCAGCGGCGGTGCCCGCCGCAGCGTTCCCTCACCTGCGCGCTCCTGTCCACGCGCACTTCCGCTCTGCCCTCCGCCCTGCTGCGGGTACCCGCGCCGGCCTTAGGCCGCGCGCGCGCGTTCCCCCGCTCTCTTCCGCTAGTGGGGGGCGTCGCTGAGGGGCGGGCCTGTAGGACGTACTTCCTGGTTCAGGATATATCAGGCGTCCGCCCTATTCTGAGGGCGCCTGGTGATTGTGTGACTTCCCTGCACTCACCGGCCGCATATCTGCTCTAGAGTACCCTGCCTGTCCTTCTGTCTAGGGCTATTTCCCCCTGTGTGCCTTGTGTCCTGCTCCGCTCCCGTCTGCCTGTCTCTGCCCTGTCCCTCCGCTCCGACTCTCCCCCTGTGGACTTCTGCCCAGTGCCCTCCGCTATTCCGTCCTGGTACTCTTGTTCTGCCTGCCTGTCCTTCGAGCCGTCCCTCCTGGTACCGGCTGTCGCGGTTCTGCCCCCTGCGGTCCTGCCCCTAACGATCCCTGTACAGGGGTCGGTCTTCACCTGGTGAGCTCGGCCCAGGGGCTCCTGATCCACGACCCAGAGGGTCCACTCTCGGACGTATTTGGCCAGAATCGTCACAATGCTGACCCTCAATTACTTTGTCTGTGGAGACAGCGAAAACAGTTCTTGTGAAGAAAGGTTTGCTGTATCGCAGTACCGTGGATCCCATCACCGTTACTCATCTCCATCAAATTGTGATCACAGGGAGAGATGTAGACATTGCCCTCACTGCCTATCATGATCTGTCAGGTAACTTTGGAGTGCAAAAGACAGAAGCCACAGGCCGTAGGCGATTCTATTGGATTGGCTTGAGAGGACACATTTAAAAATGTGGGCAGGAATGGCACTCGTCTGTGAGTCGGAAAACCGTGAAAGCTGATGATAAACCACATCTCATTGTGAGTCGACGTCCATAACAAATGGAAGCCATTATTATCTGAAGATAGAGCCCAGCAGGACAGGGCATAGCTACGTCTTAACCATCAACTATCAGTTCACCAAATTTGTATTGGCAGTCCCAGTGAAGGATTTAACAGCCCAGACTACACAGCGGTGGAGCAGGGAGAGGTAAGTATTGCAAGTGCTGGGGCCCTGAGCAAGCAGGGGGGGCCCACTCGTGGACGGCGGTACTGGCACTGGGCCCCTCATAGTACGCCGATGTGTCTGATGGCGGGTGTGCACCCCCACCATCAGAGACACTTGATTGTACTATGAGGGACCCTGTGCCAGTGCCATCACCCAAGAGTGGGCCCACCCACCTGTCCAGGGCAACGGCACTCGCACGGGTGCATGCGCCAGGTGGTGACCCCGGCCATGGGGGGGAGGCAGCCCAGTTAGGGAGGTTGAAAAAATGGCATATGTTGTTGTTGGACATTCAGCAGCTGAAAATGGAGGAATTGGAAAAGTCCGAGGAACAGGAGGACAAAAGCGATCCATTTTTCGGGCAACCTACGTGTCAGCAGGGGAAGGTGGGACAAAATCCTTTGAAACCCATGCATGGTTCATTTTAATGAAGGTTAGATTATCAACATTTTGGGTCGACAGACGGGTCCTTTTTTCTGTCAGGATTGATCCAGCAACACTGAAGACTCTTTCGGATAGCACACTAGTAGCAAGGCAAGCGAGCTCCTGTAAGGCATATTGTGCCAATTCAGGCCAGGTGTCCAGTTTACAGGCCCAATAGTCAAAGGGGAATGACCTGTGAGGGAGAACATTGATATGGGAGGAGAAGTAGTTTGTAACCATAGTTGACAACTGCTGTCTCCTGTCACTTTCAATCGATGCAGTATTACCAGTCGTGTGAGCGGTACTTGAAAAATCAGTCCACAACATGGTCATGAAACCCCTGTGTCCAACGCCACTCCGGCTGTGTGCACCACGAATACCTCTTCCATATTGCCCCCTACAGCTCGTGGGAGAACCATCACCGCCGCTGTGTGCTGGGAATGCCTCAAACAAATGGTTTACCAGAGTTGCTTGTTTGTTAGCCAATATTTGCTCTAGGTTCTCCTGTGGCATGATGTTTTGGAATTTGCCTTTATAGCGTGGATCCAGGACGTTGGCCAACCAGTAGTCGTCATCGTTCATCATTTTGGCAAGCTGGGGTCCCTTTTTAGGATCTGCAAGGCATAATCACACATGTGGGCCAATGTTCCAGGTGTCAATGATGCACTGCGAGTGCTGGGTGGAGGATCACTTTCTGGCAAATCAACATCCCTCCAGTCACGCACAAACCCTGTACCTGACCTTGCCATGCCAACATTTTCTCTTGCCCCCTGAGAAGCATCCTCCTCCCCTAAATAATCATCCCCCTCCTCCTCCTCTTCCTCTTCTTCCTCCACCTTGTCCAGGAGAGTTCCCTGAGCAGATAATGGCTGACTGTCATCAAGGCTTCCCTCCTCCTCTCCCTCCTCAGCTGCAGACGCCTGCTCCTTAATGTGCGTCAAAGTTTGCATGAGCAGACGCATAAGTGGGATGCTCATGCTTATGATGGCATCGTCTGCGCTTACCAGCCGTGTGCATTCCTCAAAACACTGAAGGACTTTACACAGGTCTTTCAGCTTTGACCACTGCACACCAGGCAACTCCATGTCTGCCTTCAAACTGCCTGCCCGTGTATCCTCCCACAAATGCATTACAGCCTGCCTCTGTTTGCACAGCCTCTGAACCATGTGCAGTGTGGAGCTCCACCTTGTTGCAACGTCGATAATAAGGCGGTGCTTGGGAAGGTGGAGCAATCGCTGCAGCTTCTGCATACGACTGGAGTGTACGGGCAACCGGCGGATGTGCGAGCACAGTCTTCGCACCTTATGGAGCAGGGCTATTAACTCCGGATAATTATTGAGGTAGGTCATAGCGTGGTACTGCGTAGGCCATGAGCTCGCGGAAAGCTTCGCTTTCATCCAACCGGTAGGGCATCATCTCTAATGAGATTAGTTTGGCAATGTGGGCGTTCAAACACTGTGTACGCGGATGAGAGGATGAGTACTTTCTTGTCCTACTGAGAGTCTCTGGTAGGGTGAGCTGGACTTGAGAGCTGAATATGGTGGAACCAGCGGTGAACATGGCGGAATGAGAGAGGGTTGGTGATGGTGATGGTGTTGGTGGTCTTGCTGATGGCCTAGATTCAGTCTTTCGTAGCAATAACATTGTGATTCCCTGACTGCTTTGGCCTTGCGACGACACCTCAACATTTGCTGCTGGTGGTGTGCTAACCGTTGGGCTTACAGTGGGGGAAGTGATGTAGTGTTGCTGACTACCTTCATTCGGAGCAGGTGCACATGTGGTACGTGAGGTTTGGTAGTCTGTCCATGCTTGCATGTGCATGGTGGTTAAATGTCTAAGCATGCAACTGGTATTCAAATTTCTCAGATTTTTCCCTCGGCCAAAGGTATTTGCGCACTTCTTACAGATAACCTTTGCCTGATCATTAGGATTTTGTTCAAAAAAGTGCCACACTGCACTCTTCCTACTATGGAAGACATTTTGAGGCCTTGCACGCTGTGCTAATTTGACCGTCTGGCCAAGCTGTCCTGCAACTCTTTGGGTTTTTGTAAACCGTTTTTGGACTGCTACGGGCCTGCCAGATAACAGCTGTTGCGATGGCGATGCCTGCTGCGGATCTTCCTCCTCTTCTGAGCAGCACTCTCTTCCCCCAATGGATGCCAATCTGGGTCAACAACTGGGTCATCCATCACCTCCTCTTCAATTTCATGTGCACCGTCCTCTGTGTCACCGTGTAAGGTGGTATAGTATGCGGGAAGGGGCACCTGAGTTTCATCAGGGTCAGATTCTGGCTCAGTACACTGCGAGGACAATGTAGTGCTCTGAGTGAATGTACCAGCAGAAAAATCTAGCAGTGGCTGTGCATCAGTGCACTCCATGTCCGATTCATCTTGGACTGGGGAATTCACGATTTGACTTAATAACCCAGGCATGGTATGTGAAAAGAGCTCCATGGAGTAATCTGTAGTGTGGCCTGCCACATCCTTCACTTTTGGTAGGGGTGAAGGACCCAAGGAAAGGTGTTGTTCCTGACCAGGAGCCTCCACTGACGACTCAGTGCTTTTATTTTTGAAACTTCAGAAGAGGAGGTGATAGAGCTGGAGTCTGTGTCAGCAATGTAAGCCAAAACTTGTTCCTGAAGCTCCGGCTTTAAAAGCAGTTTACCTACTCCCAGAAAAGGGAGCCTTCGAGGCCTTGTGGAGCCAGACGATGACGCAGGCTCAACACCTCCTGCCTTAGGTGCTATTGTGCTTTTGTCACTACCAGCAGATGCACCACCACCCCCACCACCATCAGTACCAGCTGGCAACCCCCGCCCACTTCCACGGCCACTTCCACCATACTTCCACATTTTTGGAAAAATGTACCCAAAATACCACCAGCTATATGGTACTGTAAAACAAGGTACAAGGTGTATATAGTATTGGGGTGAATTGGAAGCTCCCTAGAGATTTTAGGAGGCTGAACTATTATCTCAGGCCCACTATAGATTACACCTCAAAGTAACAGGCTGAAATTGGCTGGTGTAAGACAAAGTACAAGGTGTGTATATAGTATTGGGGAGAATCGGAAGCTCCCTAGAGATTTTAGGAGGCTGAACTATTATCTCAGGCCCACTATAGATTACACCTCAATTTAACAGGCTGAAATTGGCTGGTGTATGATAAAGTACAAGGTGTGTATATAGTATTGGGGAGAATTGGAAGCTCCCTAGAGATTTTAGGAGGCTGAACTATTATCTCAGGCCCACTATAGATTACACCTCAATTTAACAGGCTGAAATTGGCTGGTGTATGATAAAGTACAAGGTGTGTATATAGTATTGGGGAGAATTGGAAGCTCCCTAGAGATTTTAGGAGGCTGAACAATTATCTCAGGCCCACTATAGATTACAACACAATTTAACAGGCTGAAATTGGCTGGTGTATGACAAAGTACAAGGTGTGTATATAGTATTGGGGAGAATTTGAATCTCACTAGAGATTTGAGGATGCTGAACTAGTATCTCAGGGCCAGTAGAGATTACACCTCAATGTAACAGGCTGAAATTGGATGGTGTATGACAAGGTGGAGGGTGTATATAGTATTGGTGAGAATTTGAATCTTACTAGAGATTTGAGGACGCTGATGTGGCGCCCCCAGGGGTATGGCCTCCACAGTGGCTTTGCCTTCCTCCAGGGGAGGGTAATGCCAGGCTTGGAGGCAATGATGGGTCTCTCTCGCAGTCAATCTATGCATGCAACACAGTTCCACTCCAGGCCAGCAGGGGGAACTCTGAACCGGGATTAAGGGGAGGAGTGCTCTCTGAGGGCCAAGAGGAGGGGGTGGTTAGTTAGATAGTCTGTGGAGGGTGAAGTGTGCAGACGTGTGGAAGGAGCGCTGAGATAGAGCGGAGAGGACGAGCTCATCTCGGGAGAGCGTGCATGAACTGGAGCCTGGTCTCCAAGGTTGTAAGGATACTAACGGTCCTGCAACAGACACCAGAGGAGTAGGAGGCTGTAAATGCCCTACTCCCATCTAAGACTTGAGGGCACAACAGCAGTTTGGATAGTGAGCCAGGACTCAGGAGAGAGGAGTCCCCGAGACAGGCTACAGCTGTCTGCCGTGCAAGTGAGGTTCTTGAGAACATCTGTCCGGAGGAACTCCAGTGTAACTCAGTACTGGGAGTACTTCATTTGAATAAGCGCTAGTAAGGAGACTGCACCGCCCATCTGCTGAGAGAGAATCCCTGAATTGCTTACAGGCTAGCCTGCTCCAATACCATCAGTAATCAGGACCTGGACTGCAGTTATCAAGTAAAGGTACAGAAATTGCACCCCGCTGTGTCTTGTCTGCTTCCTACCTTCCCAGCACCGCTACATCCCCGTGCCGACCACATCTACACTGCCCTGGGGCTATAGCTTCACCTGTGGGGAGCTTTTACATCTTTGCAGCACTATACCATCAGTCCCAGCGGAGGTGGCATCACAAACTATTCATCTAACTACATTCCACCATTCACATCTTCCTATTACTTGGGCTTCCAGGGCCACGGTCCGGGTCACCGCTGCTGTGACACATCCCACTGACACCGGCCCGGTACCGAGTACCCCACAGCCCTGGGAATGTGACCCACTGAACTAGTATCTCAGGGCCAGTAAAGATTACACCTCAATGTAACAGGCTGAAATTGGATGGTGTATGACAAGGTGGAGGGTGTATATAGTATTGGTGAGAATTTGAATCTCACTAGAGATTTGAGGACGCTGAACTAGTATCTCGGGGCCAGTAGAGATTACACCTCAATGTAACAGGCTGAAATTGGATGGTGTATGACTAGGTGGAGGGTGTATATAGTATTGGTGAGAATTTGAATCTCACTAGAGATTTGAGGACGCTGAACTAGTATCTCAGGGCCAGTAGAGATTACACCTCAATGTAACAGGCTGAAATTGGATGGTGTATGACAAGGTGGAGGGTGTATATAGTATTGGTGAGAATTTGAATCTTACTAGAGATTTGAGGACGCTGATGTGGCGCCCCCAGGGGTATGGCCTCCACAGTGGCTTTGCCTTCCTCCAGGGGAGGGTAATGCCAGGCTTGGAGGCAATGATGGGTCTCTCTCGCAGTCAATCTATGCATGCAACACAGTTCCACTCCAGGCCAGCAGGGGGAACTCTGAACCGGGATTGTGACCCACTGAACTAGTATCTCAGGGCCAGTAAAGATTACACCTCAATGTAACAGGCTGAAATTGGATGGTGTATGACAAGGTGGAGGGTGTATATAGTATTGGTGAGAATTTGGATCTCACTAGAGATTTTAGGAGGCTGACAATGATGCTCTCAGTCCAAGTATGGACGCTGGCAGCCTAATAAGCAGGACTGCTGCACACAAAAGGGTGGAAAAATGAACGCTTGGTAATTGTGCAGAAAAGAGTAAGAAAAGAATTTTTGCTTTTAAAAAAGCAGTTTGCACAGCAGTGTACAAACAGCAATGCAGCTACCAGGGAGCCTTATAAGGCAGCCTAATAACCAACAGAGCTGATGCACAAAAATAGAGCCTTCCCTGTCACTGTGCACAAACTGTTGTGTTGTAAGTGGAAATCGCTAACAGCAGAAGCAGTTTTTTGGTTCTTCTTCCCTGCCTAACGCTCTCCCTTATTCTGAATCTGCAGCAGCAACCTCTCCCTAATGCTAAGATCAGCAGAAGTAAGATGGCGGTCGGTGTGCATGCCCTTTTATAGCCCCTGTGACGCTACACAAAGCCAGCCAATCACTTGCATGCCCTTCTCAAAGATGCTGGTGACCGAAGCCTATGTCATCGCGTTGCCCACAGTGTGCGTCCTCCATCATTGGCTGAAAAAGGGCGCTGGAAGCATCATTTGAAACCCGACTTTGGCGCTCTGGTCGCTGACCTCGTGGCCGATCTCATGCTATGGTCCGGTTTCGTTTCATGAAACCCGACTTCAGCGAAAGTCGCCGACTTTTGAATTTGACCGACCCGTTTCGCTCAACTCTAATCCCCACCATTGGGGAAGAAACGCGTAGGGAGCTTTTCTGTCTATTTTTCCTCTTATCAGTGGGGGTGTCCACTACGTGATCTACTTGGGGCCTGTCCTTGTTAGAACAGGAGTAAATCTGGGGCACGACAGGAAGTGAAGGGCAACACTTTACATTAACACTGGTTTTCCCTTGTCTCGGCTCCCCATGTGTGGATCGTCTCTCCAGCAGGATATGCCCTGATACTGGAATGCTATATCTATTTCCAAAGGTGAGACCAAACCATTTTTTATTGAGCACTGATTCACATGAGCACTTTTTTGTAATGTTTTTGTGTTATGTCCTTTTAATGGTTCATTAAAGGTTATGTTTTAATTTACTTCATGTGGGATACTCTCCAGGCTGTGTGCAACACTGTCCAGGTTGAAAACTAATGTTTTTATGTTTGGCTGATGTCACACGCTACCAAAGACGCTTTTAATTGCAAAAAATAGTTTTTGCACCACCACATTTTGAGAGCTATAATTTTTCCATATTTTGGCCAACAGAGTCATGTGAGGTCTTGCTTTTTGCAGGACAAGCTGACATTTTTATTGGTTCCATTTTCAGACACATGATTTTTTTATTGCATTCTATTCCGATTTTTGGGTGACAGAATGAGCAAAATCCAGCAATTCATGAATTTCTTTTTGGGGGGGATTAATACCATTCCGTGCATAGTAAAACTGATAAGTCAATGAATGAACAGTCGCACTCAAAAATGAATTATTCTTGCAAAAGAGTCTGAAAAAAATTATTACAATTTTTTTATTTGAATTTTTCAATGCATCAAAATAGTGAAACACCGCAAATGAAGGAAATATTCCAGACGTGAGAGTGTTATATGGTCTCACGCCTGGAATATTTCCTTAGTTTGTCATGTTTCACTATTGATCCATTGAAAAATTCAAATAAAAAAAATTGTAATAATTTTTTTCAAAGACTCATGTTACGTGTTACAGAACCACTTAGCACCCAGAATATGTTGTGCAGTTATATGTATGGATAATAGGTTCTATGTGAGATGCATGTCCCTAATGCATCAGCATTCCCCTTTTGTCCGCCCTCCCCCCACCTTTGTAATTTCCACAGTAAACATCGGCAGGCTCCGGCCACCTGCGGCTTTTGTAATGCATGTCTGGCCTGCCGCTTTTCTATTGGCCTGCCCTCTGTATCTGTGTGATATATTCTGTGTCCTGTGAGTAAAGTGTTGTCAGACTGGAAATACATGGAGAAGCAGTGATCTTTTATATGCGCCCATGTAACCCAGGGATTCCAGCCAGCGTCATTCATTCAGACTCCAGCCAACGCAGAGTGGACCTCCGAAAACACGGGGTGGTACTGAAAGAGGTACCCCAGCTTGGTAGACCCTGTTACACTGGTGGCAGACAGCGGGATTTGATACCCATTCTACAGGAGGAAAGGAATGAATGGAAAATAACTACCAGAAGTTAAAGAGGACTACATTAAAAGATCTGGTGGAAGCCCGAGGGTTGATCACCAGCAACAAAACAAAAGCGGATTTGATAGCAGCCATCATGGAACACGACAGTGCAGCGCCGGCCAATGTGAACGTGGAGGAGACCGAATTCAAGAGGGAGGTAAAGAACAGACTGGCGTTCTATGGCCTAAACCCTGCAGTAGAGATCATACGAGAGGTGATGGCTGATTTGCGTACTGATCTGAAGGAAAAGATAGCCGAGCGGACCAGGATAGAGCTAGCCAAGATGGAGATGGCAGAGCAGACCAAAGTGGAGCTGGCCAAGATGGAGATGGCAGAGTGGAGAGAGGAGAGCCAGCGAGCAGGGGGAGCTCTGGCCTTCGACCAGGTACCTTCAACAGTAAGTCACAAAAAGATCCAGTATAATGCCTTCCGACAGTTGGGGGAGGCAGAGGAAGACATTGATGGCTTTCTGCAGGACTTTGAGCGGCAGTGTGCCCTTCATCAAGTGAAGCCGGAGGAACGGGTTCAGATTCTGGCCAGCAAGCTGACAGGCCGGGCAGCGGACGCCTATCGCACGGTACCTGATGAGGACTGTATGGACTATGAGCGGATCAAAGAAGTGATCTTGGCCCGGTATGCGCTGACACCAGAGGCCTATCACCAAAAGTTCCGCGGACTTATAAAACGCGTAACTGATACCCACGCTGAATGGGCCTGTAAATTACGGCAGTCACTGCTACAGTGTGTACAAGGGAGCCAAGCAACCACTACGGAGGACGTCCTCCAGCTCTTCCTGTTAGAATGATTCTTTAATGGACTAAACCCCGAGACACAGGAATGGCTTAGGGATAGGCGGCCAACGACTCTTGAGGCAACCGCTCATCTGGCCGATGAACATCATGATGCCAGGAGGCTGCAGTTCTCCGGATCAAAGGTGGTCACTAGGGGCCCGCCCATGGACCTAGAGGGCCCCAAACCACCGAAGATTGTAGGGGGACCAGCTAGAAACCCGGCCTACCACAGTCCCCCTGGGGCGCGATGCCACACCTGCCATCAGCTGGGCCACCTGCAAAGACAATACCCCAACTGGACTCAGCATACCCAGTGGCCAAAGGCGGGAACAGCTACCTTCAGCCGGGCTGCTGTACACTGCTACGAAGGCAAAGCTGACCCGGCATTGGGGGCTATGTTGTGAGCTCATTTTCTCGTTCACCTTTGATGTCCGATGAACTGCCTCTGCTGGTGAAAGGAGGTGGTGAAACTGATTTGGATGGGAGAAACCTGTCATCTGAACAGGTGGATTGCGATTGGACATCCGGAATCTCTGAGTGGATATAAGGCCGCCGACGCCCTGTAAGGTTGCTAGTGATTTCTCTGCTCTGAGCTCTGGCCTCCAGTTCAGTTCCTGTCTTCTGAAAGCTAAGTTTTGCTCTGTTATTGTTCCATGAGATTTTGTCTGATTTGCTTAGTTTTGTGTTCAGCCAGCCCCGGTTGGGGCTTTGCTGAATTTCCATTTTGTCCCTGATCGGTTAAATCTCTTTTGCTCTGTCTTCAGAATATATCGGAGTGCTGATATAGGGAATTTGAAGTCTAGTGACTTCAGGGCCGTTTTTCTTATCAGACGTGTTGGGACATTTTTGGTAGGGTTTTTGTGGATTGCAGCTAGCATCTTTTCTGTCCTTTCCTATCTAGTTAGTTGGGCCCCATCGTTTGCTCTGCCTGTCTTTCTGTCTGTGTTTGTGTTTTCATCTGTTTTCACCGACAATACATGTTGGGGGCTGTCTATTGCTCTGGGGTCTGCTCTGGGGCAGTTTAGATTTCCCCTTTCTTTCTTTAGGCTTATTTAGCTCTCCGGCTGTGACGAGGTGTCTAGGATCACCGTAGGAACACTCCACAGCTACTGTTAGTTGTGTGAATAGGATCAGGGGTCTGCAATCCGTTAGCTACCAACCTCTCCGGTTTTCTGGACTTAGCTCGCATTTTTGTTTTTTCCTCCTCCGGTGACTCATTCATAACAGGGCTACGACTAACCAAAGGGTGGAAGAGATGGAGGAAGTGGTGCATGAAGTAGACCCCGTGCAGGCAGCCTGGGCAGATAATCGACAACAGCATTGACAGGTCACGTGGGTTAATGGGAAACGTATGCAGGGACTAAGAGATTCTGGAGCAACTTTGACCCTTGTGAAGCCTCATCTCGTCCGGTACCAAGAGAAGACAGACCGGACAGTGGCAGTCCATGTAGCAGGGGGAACTATACATCGACTACCCACTGCCAGGATTCACCTGAACTGGGGAGTCGGGGATGGCCTTGTTGAGGTCGGCTTGATGGAGGATTTGCCTGCAGATGTCTTGCTGGGAAACGACTTGGAGCCCATGTTGTCTGCATTCTTGGTGACCCCTCTGGCTGAGACCCATCCTGTGACCACCTGGAGACAAGCTCGAGCTGCGGAGGCAGAATCACACTCAGAGGAGGCCCAGGTAAGACATCCCAGCCCTGCACGTATTCCCATAGCCAGACAAATTTCTTGGGCCACCCCAGATGAATTTAAGAGGGAGTTACTTGAGGATCCTTCATTAGAGGGATATCGTGGGAAGGCACAGGAGGGGAGAGGAGTACTGGAAGGGGAACAGTTTGTATGGAAGCAGGGACTCCTCTACCGGATCACAGAGCAGTACCACACAGGGACGAGCCCCACTATAAAACAACAGCTGGTAGTTCCCAAGAAGTATAGGCAGGAGCTACTGCGAATCTCTCATGATATACCCTTGGCTGGGCACTTCGGCGTAAGTCGCACCAGGCATCGTCTGACACAAAACTTCTTTTGGCCGTGGGTAACCTATGATGTTCGTCAGTACTGCCAGACCTGTGACAGTTGTCAGCGTATTGGCAAGAGGGGGGATTGATGCAAGGTCAAATTACGCCCCCTTCCCATTGTGGAGGAACCATTTAGCCGAGTAGCGGTCGATCTGATAGGGCCGTTAGCCAAACCCAGTCCATCCGGGAAAAAGTATATATTGACAGTGGTAGATTATGCCACACGGTATTCAGAGGCGGTTTCGTTACCTAACATACTGGCAGAGACGGTGGCGGCCGCCCTGCTCCAGGTTTTCTCACAGGTTGGATTTCCCCGGGAGATTATCTCGGACCAGGGTACCCAGTTTACAGCAGAGGTGACCAACCAACTGTGGAAGCTGTGCGGCGTAAAGTCCATTAGAAGCGCCCTGTACCACCCGCAAACCAATGGGTTGTGTGAACACTTTAACGGGACATTAAAACAGCTCATTGGGACTTTTACCAGTACCTACAGGGACTGGGAGAAATTCTTGCCACACCTCCTGTTTGCCTATCGGAAGAAGAATCCACGGGGTTCTCCCCGTTCGAGCTGGTATACGGGAGACGGGTAAGGGGACCCCTAGACTTAGTGCTGGAACACTGGGAAGGGGAGGGCCTCATAGAAGGGGTACCTATTGTACCCTATGTGCTGGAATTCTGGGACCACCTACAGGAGCTGACTCAGGCTGTATGTGAGAACATGCAGGCGACCCAGCGGTGCCAGCGCATATGGTACGATCGGAGGGCCAGAGAGCGCACTTTGGAAATAGGACAGAAGGTCCTGGTGTTAGAGCCCACTAAGCAGAATAAGTTTCAAGCTGTATGGCAGGGGCCCTACCAGGTAGTGGGGAAAATAGCCGACACAACCTATAATGTCGCTGATTGTGACGACCCCAGGGTTATCCGCATGTTCCACGTGAATATGCTGAAGCCCTACCGGGAGCGCCCTGAAGAGGTAGTGGCCATCTGTGCACCTGAAGCAGAGGATTTAGCCAGACTTCCCTTGCCGGATGTCTTAGGGGAAAGGACTCAGTCTAAAACATGGGACCAGGTACACTTGGGTGAAGACCTAGGCCCCCGGTAGAGACAGCAGGTGGAGGCATTGTTGAGGCTGCGACAGAGGATGTTTTCAGAGAGACCGGGGTACACTCGCCTGGCACAACACAAGGTTGAGACCCAGGATCAGACCCCCCTGCGACAAAACCCCTTCCGCGTCCCTGAGTCTGTACGAGAGGGGATGCGACAAGAGATACAAGAGATGTTGCGTTTAGGGGTCATAGAAGAGTCAGATAGTCCCTGGGCATCCCCCGTAGTGTTAGTGCCAAAGAAGGATGGGACTACATGGTTTTGTGTAGACTATCGTAAGCTCAATGAGAAAACAGTGACAGATGCATACCCCATGCCGCGTGTGGATGAGTTGTTAGATCGGCTGGCGGGGGCAAAGTATTTGACCACCATCGATCTATGCAAAGGCTATTGGCAGATTCCCCTTAGTCCTGACGCTATTCTCAAGTCGGCATTTGTCACCCTGTTCGGCTAATTCCAGTTTCGAGTTATGCCATTCGGGATGAAGAATGCCCCGGCGACCTTCCAAAGGCTGGCTGACCAGCTTCTGGATGGTCTCTAGGACTATGCTTGTGCCTACCTGGACGACATCGCCATCTGCAGTGCGACATGGGAAGAGCATCTAATTCGCCTAGAGACAGTATTGGACAGGATCCACCAGGCCGGAATCACCCTGAACCCAAACAAGTGTCACGTGGGCAAAGCAGAGGTTCAGTATTTAGGGCATTGGGTGGGAAGTGGGAAACAGTGACCAGAACCAGCCAAGATTGAGGCCATAGCCAAATGGCCCATCCCATGCACTAAAACACAGGTCATGGCGTTTCTAGGGACAGCGGGGTATTACAGGAAATTCGTTCCCAATTACAGCAGCATAGCCAAGCCCCTTACTGATTTGACCCGTAAGAACCAACCCCGCCATGTAACCTGGACCTCAGAGTGTGAGGAAGCCTTCCGCCAACTAAAGGACGCCCTCACCAATACCCCTGTATTGGCCGCACCCGATCCAACTAAATGTTTCCTTGTTCATACAGATGCTTCTATGTTTGGATTGGGGGCAGTACTGAGCCAAGTTGGGCCGGACGGCCAAGAACACCCGGTAGCTTACCTGAGTCGGAAACTACTGCCCTGTGAAGTAAGCTATGCGGCCATCGAGAAGGAGTGCCTGGCGGTAGTATGGGCACTCAAGAAGTTGCAACCATATTTGTATGGACGACAGTTTTCCCTCCTAATGGACCATAATCCCCTAGTCTGGCTTAATCGGGTCTCCGGAGACAACGCCAGATTGCTGCGGTGGAGTTTAGCCCTATAGCCTCTGGACTTCACCATCCACCACAGACCCGGCAAACAAAATGGTAACGCCAATGGACTAAGTCGACAAACAGAACTTGTACCAACCCCATAAACTTCGGTCATCCCCAAACCAATCCGTTGAGGATCAGACTGTGTATGCCGATCGCGTCGCTGAAAAGGGGAGCTGTCTTACGTGTTACAGAACCACTTAGCACCCAGAATATGTTGTGCAGTTATATGTATGGATAATAGGTTCTATGTGAGATGCATGTCCCTAATGCATCAGCATTCCCCTTTTGTCCGCCCTCCCCCCACCTTTGTAATTTCCACAGTAAACATCGGCAGGCTCCGGCCACCTGCGGCTTTTGTAATGCATGTCTGGCCTGCCGCTTTTCTATTGGCCTGCCCTCTGTATCTGTGTGATATATTCTGTGTCCTGTGAGTAAAGTGTTGTCAGACTGGAAATACATGGAGAAGCAGTGATCTTTTATATGCGCCCATGTAACCCAGGGATTCCAGCCAGCGTCATTCATTCAGACTCCAGCCAACGCAGAGTGGACCTCCGAAAACACGGGGTGGTACTGAAAGAGGTACCCCACCTTGGTAGACCCCGTTACAACTCTTTTGCAAGAATAATTCATTTTTGAGTGCGACTGTTCATTCATTGACTTGTGCCTGTGGTCTATCCACTTTCAGTCAGCACCTATCCTCATAGCAAGAGTGCGCGTCTTCTCTTTTCTACTAATAAAACTGATAAGGCAGTACAATGACAGCGATACATCATTTTTTTTTTATTTTTTGGCACTTTTATACAATAAAAACTATTTTACAGAAAAAATAATTGTTTTTGCATCACTTTTTTCTGAGAGCTATAACTTTTTTATTTTTCCACTGATGGAGTTGTATGGTGGCTTGTTTTTTGCAGGACAAGATGACGTTTTCAAAGGTACCATGTTTATTTATATCTGTCTTTTTGATCGCGTGATATTCCACTTTTTGTTCAGTGGTATCATGTAAAGCATTGTTTTTGCCTTGTTTCTTCTATGGTGTTCACTAAAAGGGTTATCTAACGGAACGGTTAAATAGGTCGGGTCATTACGGATGCGGCAATATCAAATATGTGTACTTTTATTGGGTTTTTTTCATTTAGATATTGAATTTATATTGATTTTTGTATTATTATTTTTCTGTTTTTTATATTTTACAATTATTTTAATTTTTTTATTTTACTTTTTCCTAACTTTTACACTTTGTCCCACTATGGGACAATCATCTTTTGCAGGCTGATCGCTTCTATGGCATGCAGATGAAGCAACACTTGCATGCCATATAAGCTGTCAGCACTGCACTGACAGAGAGAGACTTGCTGATCATGCACTGCGCATGATCAGCAAGTTTACTTAGCTCTGGTGACCCGGATGTCGTCATGATGATATCTGACTCACCATGGCAGCGATCCGGACCCCGTGTCACGCCGTGGGGTCTCCGATCCAAAGGCATAGGGGCTGTCAGCCCCTGTGCCAGCTCCTGAATGCTGTGATCTTGTTAGATCGCAGTATTTTGGGGCTTAAAGTGCCGGGAGTGGTCTGAGACCGCTTCTGGCAGCTAGTGCAGAGTGTCAGCTGTCAGAATCAGCTGTCACCCGGCCACGATCGGCCGTGTCACTTAGACGGTCACTTAGATGTACTATTCCATCCATGGTCAAATTGTGCCAGGTCACATGGATGGAATAGTACATCTGATGTCAGAAAGGGGTTAAGCACTGATCTAATTGGGAAAAACTTCAGTGAAACCAGTGGCATACAGTAACTTGAGGTTAGTGGATCCTGATGTAAAATACCCATCAACTCCCATGTGTCTTTAATAGTATTGGCCTTCTCACATAATTCAATGGTACTTTTGGGTCCCCTTAGGCTCCAGTGCCTAGGTGCATCTTCAATCAAAACACCCTTGTTTGCACCCTGTTTGCAACTGCCACATTCCGACTAAATGGATGGGTCCTCACTCAATGCCAGTGTACTGAGTGACAAAAACAGGCAAAGATGCTTACCTGTCTAACTAGGCATCAATACAAATGCATTAACAGGGTGCAGTGGACCCAAGTAAAATGGCAACTGTACACTTGCAATAATACCAAATGAGACAGCCAGCCTTCTATCAGGGATTGGCCATGTGACACACCAGTGCAAAAAAATATAAAATCTGTATGTGGCAATGTTCACACAAGGAATGCAGAGCATCTGGTTCACAGCCTATTAATGACGGCCTATGGCAGGCTGCCTAGTGCTAACTATAATGCATCCTGTGTGAACAGAGGCCACAGTTTACAGAACCATTTGGGCCCAACTGCACCCTGAAAAAATAAATGAAGTGCACAAAAACCATATCAATATATTTTAAGTATTAGTTAATATTCTGGCCATAATACATAAACTGGCAACCCACGTCAATGAAAACTACAAAAAGAGGAAAAAATCCTCCAATATTCAAGAAAAACCAAAAACAGGCAAAGATGCCTACCTGAAGTTGTGAAGGATCACACACGCTTTAATTACCTAATTAATATTAGATTCACTCAGCTGAATGGCTGACTGGAGGACATGCCATTTGGCACAAAGAATGCCAAAGGCACACTCCACCAGTCGTCGTGCGCGGGATAGGCGCAAGTTAAAGATTCTGCGCCGGTGGTCCAGGTTTCTACGGGGATAGGGCCTCATGACAAGACGGGTTAATTGAAAAGCCTCATCTGAAACCAGGACATAAGGCACAGGTTCCTTATTGGACCCTGGAAGCTGATGTGGTGGTGATAGGTCCAACTGATTATTGCACAGCCGCCGACCCATAATGGAAGAATTGAAGACTATGGAGTCTCCAGTTTTTCCATAGGCCTCAATATCTACAATTATAAACCTGTAGCGACTGTCGACCAGTACCAACAACACTACAGAAAAATATTGTTTATAATTATAGTATTGGGACCCTGAGTTTGGCGGCTTACGCACACGAATGTGCTTTCCATCCAGGGCTCCAATACAGTTTGGAAACTGGCAGGTCTCCTCAAAGCCACGGGCTATCCGTAATTTTTGGCTCAGGCATAACCACTTGATGAAGTCGTGACCATATTTCGGAACAGGTAGAGAAGACTATGCAGTGCCACATATGAAAGACCAGTTGTAAGGAAGCTAAAAGTAAAATGAAAAATAAAAAAAATTAGATACCATTCGACATATAAAAACAATTTCACATTAATCAAAGTTATAGTCTGTACCTAAGAAGCCATGCCATAACAACATTATAATACGTGCAATGGCCTTGTGATTGTAAAAATAGACAAATATTATGATTAATCACAGGTTGTATTTTGTCTTTTGATAAAAAAAGATAACAACTAAGGTATTATGTAAGGAAAAAATACTAAATTTTGAAACATCATCAACATAGAGGAGGAGGAATACATACTGTTACGTAAGGAGAAGGCGCTCCTCAGCAGAAATACACTTGCACATCCTGGTGTCCTTAAAGGTGATCCCAGGGTGCACTATCTCCAACAAAAGATCAAAGGTGGCAAGGCTCATGCGACAATATTGGTAAAACTTGTCAGGATGGGTCTGCAGAGATGCATAGAGACGGTGGAAATGGCCTTTATTGAGGCGTTGCCTCAAAAGCGGATGGACCCACATTTATCTCCTCCTCCTCGGATTCACAATCACTGGGTATGGCTCCCCAAAGCGTTGTGACAAAACCCAGTTGTAAAGCACCCGCTCAGTTGTGTTGAACCTAAGTCTGTCTGACATGTTTCACACAAAGCAGAAATATCCCAACAAAAGCACGGCCAGAAACTGCCCAGATTGGAGTGTGCCACCTGTTTTAGAGGCAATAAATAGGGTTGCTGATTATGATTTAAACTATTTTCAGGCTTAAAAACCGTTAAATGTCCTTACGGATGCCATACGGATGTCACACGGTTGCTTAGATGCGAGAAAATTGCATCCTCGCATTGCCAACGGATGAAATACGGCTCACTGTTCAGGGAACATTTCTGCGATTCTCGTCCGTAAAAAACGGACCGTATTTTTATACGCTAAGTGTGACTCTGGCCTTAGTCTGGTTCTGTCCTGCTCTCCCCTTATTCACATTGACGTTGTTTGACACATGAAAATTTTTTATATGAGATATATAACAATAAGAAAAAGATCCAGCTCACCATCATAGTATTCCCAAAGGGTGTCTATGCCTGGAAGCAATCAGCAGAAAAAGGTAGAAAATCCAACTTCAAACTTTTTTTTTTTAAATATATTTTCTTTATTAGTAAATACTACTAGTGATCCAATGAAAAAATGATCATGTTACGCATCTGAAATGCACAGCTCCATACTATGCCTTCTCCATGGATCTTGTAGCCATGCTATGAATTTGGAATTTTAATTATTTTTTTTCACTGGATTACTAGTGTTCACTAACAAAGAAAATAGATTTTTAAAAAATGAAAACTTTTTGATCAAAATAGCATTAAGTGTCCTATGTAATTTACATGTACATTTACCATTTACTGATTTACTTGCTGTAGGGAACGTACTCTTTCACATTGCTCATTCTGCTTAGTTTTTGCTTTTTCTATTATGAATGAGCAATGTACAGATGTAGCATAGCTTGCCATGACTTATAAGGCGTCAACTTGATATCTGTTCTCAGAAGGTTATCTCTCTTAAGAGGTTTTAGATAACATTGCACAAGCCATTAACCCGATGTAAGGTTGTCAAATTACAATATTTTTGTTGTGATAGATCCAGTGCCGCGTTATCTATGATAAGGTAATCTTTTTGCTATATCGGTAAAAACCAATGTGTCTTTGACTAGCGATACACATAATACAAATATTCCTTTTGGATATGGTTAGCACACAGACTAAACAAGCTAATTGGCGATCATGTATAATATTTCACTAAAGGGCCTGTCACACTAAGCGATATCGCTAGCAATATCGCTATAACTAGTGACGTTATAGCGATATTGCTAGCGATATCGCTGTGTCTGATACTTACCTACGACCGGCTCCCCCGCTGCTTATCGCTGATCGTGCGAGAACAGGCTGGACCGTTTCTCGTTGTCAGCTTCCTGCGGCGCTTCCTGCTGTGACGACGAGCGACGAGTGTGGAGCCGGGCGGGAGGACGCAGGATCGCCTGGTGTGACAGGTAAGTAGCGACCCCCGTCCCCAGCGATGTCGCTGGTGAGATCTGCCTGTGTGGCACCTCACTAGCGACGACTTAGCGATGTACCAGCGATCCTGACCGCGTCATATCGCTGGTCGGGATCGCTGGTACATCGCTAAGTGTGACAATACCTTAATGCTTTTGGATTGATCTTGTAGTATGTAAAGTCCATCTACAGAGTCCATAAACTTACCTTATCATTTTTATCAAGGGTATATTTTGAACAGACGGTAAAGTGTTCACAATCAGAAACTCATTTTATTTTTATGTAAAATATACAACATATGTGGCGTGTTTTCCTGGAAACCATACACTAGATGTTAACAGTTGGGAGAAATAAAGGACATGCATAACTTGACATTTTTGGGAATTTGAGAGTGCCAGCCATGCCAGGATTTGCTATAAATTGATTCTCATGTTAGTAGCTACTTTGGTGTATAATACAAGTACATCATTTTCATTTACATTATGAAAACAATTAAATGAAAACTAACTATAAAATATAAAATCATTCAACACAATTAAAGTTCTCCTTCAGGTCACCTGTTTCCGAAGCCTCTGCTAATATAGAGCAGCTTTTTATGGGATGGATAATTCAACTTTCTTATTTTAGATGTCTACTTCTCCCACCTTTGAGAAGACCATCCGTTTTTGAGTTGTCCCATAGGGCTCAGTCCAAACTTGTTTGTTCCCATAGATGGAATATATGCAGAAATTTTCGACAAGTACAGTATAGTTTGTTTCAGACTTTGACCTCCCCATTGAACGTCATAGGGAAAATAAAAAAGATACACAACTATATTGACGTACTGCGGATTTCATAGCTCCAGGCCATTTTATGCAGTAATTTTTTCTCATCCTTTCTGGCACCATTTTTCTCAAAATGCATGATGATTTGGATATGGTTTTATTTCTGGTGTTTTAACCTTTGGCCTCTCTTTGGTATTTGAAAAATGTCATTAAAATTTTTGCAAAAAATCTACTGCGTTGAACACATCAAACAGTGTAGATGTGATTTCATGACAACTCATGCCCGCTGTGCAATTAAAGATACTGTTGAATAGAGCATTTTTGCAGCATTTTTTCTCTATAGACTTCTGTGGGGAGCCTGAAAAGAACACATGTAAAAATGTCTGCACTAACAAAAGTGTTACAAAGCTCTGCATGAAATCTGCACTACAAAGGAATCTGCACACAAAAACAAAGACCCTTAAAAAAATTCAGCAAACACACAATAATAAGAGCACATTGATATAGAGTAGTTTTGTGCAGACACCTGCAGAACAATGTAGTGGAAATAATGCAGCAATTTTGCAACATGGCCTAAAGCAGTTTTTGCCAAATTGGTCTATATTGTAGTGAATAAGATTATCATGTTTTTAAGCTACCTATGTACAACACTGGAGAAAACTAAATGCAAAAAATGAAATGCTCAGCAACAACTTTTTAAAAGAAAAAAAAAAAACCTCTAAAAGGTAACTTCTCAACCAGTCTTTTGTTTCAATCCCTGGTATTGTAGCAACAACTGTTTGACCTACTACAATTAGACATTACAAAAAAAATACAAACAACAAAAATATATATACCAACTGATGTCATCTTTATTAATGAGTAATACAAATTGAACCATTCAATAAAATATGAAGAATTATACAAATGAATATGTGGGATACATAGTGATTGTACAGATCATGTTACATTGGGAACTACTTCTGATCAATCACCCAAGTTATACAATGCACTAAGTAGCTGACTATGAAAATTAGTGGGGGTTAAACCTACAAATACAGAAAACTGACCTAATGCTCTATGAAGTAGTGAATCACCTCTATCAGGTATTAAACAGTGTACACAAGTCACCATGCACTGAAAATAGTAAGAGCCATGCAAGAAAAAAACAAAATAATACTCAGACTATTCATAGTATGTGCGCTTCTGAGTATGCAGATCACATAATACTCACATATCAGATAAACTAAGCACACATACCACTCCCATATTACAAACCGTCAGGAAACACACACTTTGCTCATATATTGTACTCATGCAGTATATACCTCTCATGTATCATACATTGTAATTATACTTATAATTATAGTATATATATTATATATTATTATATTATACTTAATAATAATTATAAGTACACACACTGTTCACATTTCAGATACATATACTGTACACAAATATGGCTCACAAATCAGACTTGATGGCTCACACATCACTCACATATGACACACATGCAGAAAGCACATCGCTCACATATAAGATACATGCAGTACACACTGCTTACATTTGACACATGCAGTACACACACAGCTCACATATCAGACACATGCAGCACATACACCACTCACATATCAGACACATATAACACACTCTGACGCTAATCACTATTCACGGACAAGTCGAGAGGCAGGGTAATCAAATAGTCCGATGTCAGAAGCCAATAGGGTACGTCAAAGACAGAGGGGGTGATACAAAAGAATAGTCAGGTCACGGTCCAGAGGTATTAATTACCAGGAAAACAGTGGATCAAGCAAAAGGTCAAAGCAAACGGATTGTCAGAATGAGGTTTAAGGTCTGGCAGCAGGCAGCAATAGATTAGAGCACAGAGCAACAAGGCAAATATACACCAGTGACAATTGAGGTATAATTGACACTAGTCTGGGGCAGGGAGCTTTTTAAGCTGCCAAGTAATTACCTGAACAGGAGACACCTGGATGAAGCTCAAGCAACACCCAAACTACAATTGGATAGCTAAACTGTCAATAATGACACTGACAGCTCAACTGTCATGACCCAGGACGGGGTTTTTTCTCCCGTCCTGGTCAGGTGGGGGTTAACTGTGCTTAGCCTCTCTTTGGTTCAGGGAGGGCTATTTAGGTCTGCTTCTGGCCTGGTTCTGTGTCAGTGATACTTCTGCTTACACGGCTTGAGTTGCTGACCCCGATTATCGTTCTGATATCGTTGTGTCTCTGTGTGCTTGTGTGTTTCAGTGTATGACCCAGCTAAGACTCTGTTTCTCCTTCTTTCTCTTGATTCGGTACTGCTTTGCTCCCATTTGGCTGCTGACTTTAGCTTGTCCCCACCATCCTTCTGTCTCATCCCTGGCTACTGCCCGTCTTTCCAGCTACGGCTCTCGTCCATTCATGGAGCTTGACTCCACCCCCTCCAGGCGACTCTCTGGCTGTCACGTGATCTGCCAGGTCCTACTCGTGTGTCACGCTGCCAGTGTATACTCACCAGGCCTCCGCTCCCGCGCCACAGCCCTCCGCCATCTGATATCCACAGCGGTCCCTTCTGACAGGTTCGCGGCCGACGGCGTCTCTGCATGCAATGCGCATGCGCCATAGGCCGTGGCCGCGCCTCCCTCCTGTCACTTATGCTCCGGCAATGCCCTGACCCGGAAGCACCACCGGACCAATGGCAGTTCAGACAGGGGCATATCAGGCCATCAATGTTTTGCTTTTTGCTTCATTCTCTTTTGTGTTTTTTCATTTAAGACAAATTATATGAAGATAATAATACCAAAGAATTTGTGTTTGCAATCATTTTCAGGAAGAAACTGAGTATTATCTGACAGAATTGCAGGGGTGTCAATACTTTTGGCCACAACTGTATAATGTCACGTGCATGTTCCCGAGTACGCACCTTAAGTGGGCGGGTGGCCATACCCACATAGACCAAGGGGACATGAACAGGTCGCGTAGTAGACAACATGATCCGTGCCGCACGTAATGTTATGGGTGATATTAAAATTCTTATCACCCCGAACGCTCTTAAATTGTGAGGCTTTATCCATGTTCGTGCAGGCCAGGCAATTCTTACATGGGAAAAAATCCCATCTAGGTCCCTTAGTGCCAAAGTGACTACCCATAGTCATGCCTTTATAGTGGCTGTGAACCAATTCGTCCCTTAAATTCTTGGCTCTCCTATACGTGATTGAAGGTGAAACACTGAGACTTCTGGCCAGGGCAGGATCACTCATGATATATTTAGTCATTGGGATAACCCCTTTACCTATGGATCCTCATAGCACTATGCACTATTGAGTATGATATTTTCAATCCATGAATTCAATTTTATTCAGCATTATGCACTTTATATACTATATTATAGTTTCATGGGTATGAATTGGCATATAGAAATCCCAGGCCATTGCACTTATATCCACTTGGATTTTTCATAAATGTGAATATGGGGTTGGAAACATACTTTGTATCTTTTTAGTGTTCTTTTTATGTGCATATATTGTACACTTTGGTTATGTATCTAATAAAATTTTCTAATAATTTTATTTTGTCTGGAGCTTCCCTTTTTGGAGTTTGTATTTTTTGGAAGTTTTCAAGCAATATTGGTCTTTCCTTTTGGGTTTCTGTTACCTAATGTAGTGTACTCCAGTTACACCCAGATCTGCAGTCACCGTTCTGCTGTTATCTAATGTATTGTACTCCAGTTACTCCCAGAGCTGCATTCACTTTTCTGCTGTCACCTAATGTATTGTACGCAAGTTACACCCAGAGCTGCAGTCACTGTTCTACTGTTACCTAATTACCTAATGTATTGTGCTCCAGAATATGTACAGGACTGTGCCTGTGTAATGAGCAACGCAGTAGTGATGCCTTTAATGGCTGTAATGTGCCTGTACAATAAGCAATGCGGACATGTTGCCACGACGACTAAGTAACTGTCGCTGATTGGTCGCGGCAGTTAGGCCGGGACCAATCAGCGAGGTGGGATTTCCATTACAGATAGACAGACAGACAGACAGGCAGAATTAGACAATTATATAGTAGATTGGCTATTAAAATGGAGAACCCCCAAAAAATGACGTAGGGTTCCTCTTTAGTTAATAACCAGCAAAGGCTATGCAGACAGCTGTGCGCTGATATTAAAAGCCTAGGAAGGGGTCATGGATACTGCTCCCCAGGCTAAAAAACATCAGCTCTCAGCTGCCCCAGAAAAGGCAATTCTGGCACTTAGCCTCACTCCTCCTACTTGCCCTGTAGCAGTGGCAAGTGGGGTGATAGTTGGAGGGGTTGATGTCACCTTTTTATTGTCAGGTTACATCAAGCCCCGAGGTTAGTAATGGAGAGGTGTCAATAAGACACCCCCATTCCTAACCCCATAGTGATATTGTATAAAAACAAAGACACCCAGAATAAAGTCATTTAAGTGAAAGAATGACACAGACCCCTTTAATAAATCTTAATTAAACCATGCTTACGACATCGCCCATTCCATAGACACCACCTTTCCGCAGAGAAGATGATAATCCATTTGTCCCACAACGGGTCTAGCTCTGCTACATCTAAATGGCAGGCTGCATGGTTGCATGATGTGACCAAACAGCCAGTCATACAGCAGAGACAATGAGCAGCATATGCTCAGTGTCTCCACATGAACTCATAGCACATGTCTGACGGCACCACGAGCGTGAAAAACTTTTCTCACGCTCACGGTGCCGTCAGACAGATCCTGTGAGTTCACAGCCAGTGATCATACAGGTCCTGAGAGTGCCATGGGAAATTCCCAAGGCGCTCACGCCGACGTCAGATAGACCTATCTGACGGCACCGTGAGCATGAGAAGTGTCTCCCGCTCATGGTGCTGTGGAATAGAATGTGTGAACAGTTCTGCAACATTTCCCATCTGTGGTTCCTCACAATCAGTTGGATGGTTGGAGAGTTTTTTCATGGGGAAATCAAGTGTAATTTGGGCGCCACCTCTGAGGATTGTACTGTTTGTAATGTTAAGGTGGAGGACGATGAGAAGAGGCCACTTGATGCAGCACTTGCCATTCACTGGAGAACATGCTCTTTCTGGCCCTCATCTGCAAGGTGTGCCGCTGTGTGTCTGCCAAAGAAAGTGAGTTCATTGATTTTATGCGAGTACATTGGACTTCACTTGGATGACATCCTAGTGCAGTCTGATGTTTCACATGCACCCATAGACTTGTATGTGTGTACGTGATCCAATTCTCGGATGAACTTGGAGCGTGCTATGAATGCTGCCTATTTGGCATCAGAAAATAATTGCAGATCTGCACTGCCCAATATAACATTTGGCCGAGAACTATCCCTTATTGTTTTTTGTGGTGGAGGGGTGGAGGACATTGTGGAAATGTTATCTTCTCATCTGAGCATGCCTGATTGTTCTGTATTTTACTAAATCCTTTAAAAAAAATTACAAATATATTATGGGCAAAATAAAACGATACATGTAAACTACAGTTAAAACACCATTCATTTACGCTAGTATGTGATAATGCCCATTTTCTAGAGTGAGCATCTATAAATATGTTTAGGAAAGACTACATCAGTCTAATTTAGTCAAAAGACTATGCAGCAAACCCTAATCTGAATCTCTGTGGTGTTTACTGACAAAGCGCTAACCTCTTCTGCACCGGCAGCTGTTGATTTGTAAGCGTGGCTCATTTTTTTGTTTAATGAGTTGTGTGTCATGAAGTGGAACTCACTTTCCCTCAGGACTGTCTGCTGTCACTTCTATTAATTTATTTGATACAGCAAACAATGTTTTGGATAACGTATATAACCTGCCAGGAGAGCGGGGATTACATGAACATTGCCTAATACGGGAACAACCTATTGACATTGAGGTCTTGGATTCAGTTCTTGAGCAGTAAAACTGATCGAACTAATGACGTTTACCTTCTGTTTGTCTGGAAACTACGTGGAAGTACGGAGAGAACAGGAACGAAGTGCCATTGCTGCATATTGTACAAATTCTAGATTTTGTTACTGTCTCTTTCAAACGTCATAGTTGCTATGACAACTCCAGCTAAATTACCCATTTGGGAAAACGCTTGTACCCAGCACTCTATTACCTGTCATTCAATAATTTCATGTTCATAATAACTGGAAATCAATGGCTTTCCTCAGAGACATCTTGTTGAAAGGGCAGGTGTACTGTGGCAGTACACAACTAATATTTGTTTCTGTTTGATGCAGCTTCAAACATAAACTATAGGGATGTTTTAAAGTGGATTCAACATATAAATAAAACTTTATAGCTTAACATGATGTAGCTAACCCCAAAGTAGCTGCTGTAACTTTTTCTGTTAGCGTAGTGACAAACATCAGTGCACTCACGGACACAGACAGAAGAGAGTTTCTGCGCAAGAACATTATATGGGCCCTCTGCATCCCAAGAGCTCATCATAGTTCACAATTCCAACTGCTTTGGTGATAGAAATGGACCCCTTACCTCTTGGGCCCCTGAAGGTCACACTCGCATCAATGAACTCCAATAATAGTTTACTATGACCATTTTTTGGCTTAGGGTCACGTTCACACTTTCAGTATTTGAGTGTCAAACATGTAATGATATAGAGCTCTAATGATAAAAGGCCTTGCTCTCAGCCTTGACCTCTGCAACTACTGAGTAGGGCCACGTTCCCACCCTCAGTATTTGGTCAGTATTTTTCATCAGTATTTGTAAGCCAAAACCAGGAGTGGGTGATAAATACAGAAGTGGTGACGTGTTCGAATTATACTTTTCCTCTGATAGTACCTCTCCTGGTTTCAGCTTACAAATAATGCTGAGAAATACCGTACTGACCAAATACTCAACGTGTGAACGTGGCCTAGAGCTGAGTGTTAGGCTGTGTTCACACACAGTGTTTTTTTTCACATTTTTCCCACGGATTTACCAAAAAATCAGCTCAAAAACGCTTAAAAGAAGCTTCCCATTCATTTTAATGCATTTTGCACTTTTTATGTATATTGATGCGTTTTTTTTCCGCGAAAAAAACGCTTCATGCTTAAAAACGCAGCATGCTCATTAATTTTGCAGAAAATTCCGCATTTCTAGCTATTTTCTGTGTGTCTGGGGGCGCGCGGAAAAAATCGCGGCAAAAACGCACAAAAATTGGAAAAAAACGCGCGTTTTCTGGGAAGGAGTCTGGTTTTTATGCAGAAATTTCTGCATACGTGTGCACATAGCCTTAGGCTGGAGTCACACTGGCGAGAAATACGGACGAGTGCTATGAGAGAAAAAATCGCATAGCACTCGTTACAATGTTAATCTATGGGGCAGCTCGTATTATACATACAGAGGAAATCGCAGCATGCTGCAATTTGCTCAGTATTACACCTGAGACTCGCCAATGCAAGTCTATGGGTGCGAGAAAAAATTGGATTGCACATGGACCATGCGTGTGACTTTCGAGAAATACGTACCGGTGTCCTTTAGAAAAGCTGGCAATACAAAAGTGCGCAATACAGTAAAATAAAACTGACATGTTTAATAAAGAATAGAAAGAATAGATATATACATATAGAATACATACATACATACATATATATGTCATTGAGACACATAGCATAATAGCTGCTAAATCAATTGACGACTTCTGTAAAATCATTACAGAACCTGACATGATATGACTAGTGTTGAGCATTCCGATACCGCAAGTATCGGGTATCGGCCGATATTAGCTGTATCGGAATTCCGATACTTAGTTCCGATACTTTTTTCATATCGAATACCGGAATCGGAAATTCCCATAATGCTAGGAGCCCGCTCGATTTGATTCAGCCAATGGGGATCCTCAGAAGTGTGGGCACATCCTGTTAGGCATGTAGGCATGTTAACTACTGGCATGGCTGTGATTGGCTGCTGAAATGATGTCATGATGCACTATAAAAAGTGCTGCAGCCGCCATTTCTGGTCACTCTGCTGTGAATTCAGTTAGGGACAGGCTGCTGTTGAAGACTGTGAGGGACAGTTAGAAATATCGATTCCACAAAACATATAGTGCTTAACCCAGGCTACATAAACCACCACTGTAGCTTGCTTTTCCCTAGCAGCGCTGTTTTCACAGCTGTCTGCAAGGGCTGTGTGAGTGCAGACCCACGCTGTGTAGTGTGTCCTGCAGGCACGTCTGCTTGTAGGCCGCCCAGCGTGTGTCTCTGCCTCATACACATTTTTCTTTTATTGCTGCTTTTTTTTTCTCCTGTATAGTGTGCTTCTATATGGTTGCAAACACTAAAGGAGTGGACAGCGGAGCCTTTCAGCAGCCTTTCAGTGCTATAGCACATTTCTCTGCACTGTTTTTGGCTGTCTGATAGGTCTCTCTGTGTGTGAGTGCAGCTCACGTTGCAGTGTGTTCTACAGCCACCGCTAGCTGTAGTCCACTCAGTGTGCGTCACTGCCTCATACATAGTCCTTTTTTTGCAGCTAATTTAGCCAGATTTTTGCTCCTATATTAGTGTGCTTCCAACCGCATCCATTGTCATTGGTTGGTTGCAAACACTATATAGGATTAGATAGAGGAGCCTTTTTGCTGGCTTGTGCCCTTCAGGGCCAGCCAGGCTAGTATCATCCTATTTTTTGGAGCCTCATCAATTGCATTGTAGGTTAGGTTCCTGCATTGTAATCGCTCCAAAAAGTTTGTGATACTATAGCTTTCAAACTTTGGTCACATCCTTTTCTTCCCCCCCCCCAAAAAAAAAGGAAATAAAGTTCACCAAACACTCCACTTTACAGTTGTCTAGGCCACATTAGATCATATTAAAGTGTAGTACACACACTCTTAGCCAAATTAGTGTTTCTTATACTGGTTAGCAGGTGTTCAGGAATAAGAACACTAAGCCACCCCTTTTTTACTTTTCTGCCTATCTTTATCAGTCTACCAAGATGAAGAAGGCAGGGAGTAAGGCACGTGGTCGTGGCCGTGGAGTTTCAGCAGGGAGAGGATGTGGAGATTCGGTGTCTGCTGCGGCCACCAGTGACCCGGCATCCCCCACTTTTACCAGGCAACAGTCCTTCATGCGCAGCTTTGTAGGACCTCGCCGTACCCCACTGCTGCGTGATGAACAAATTGAAGCCGTTGTCGGATGGATGGCAGCTAACGCATCCACTTCAATTACTTCCACATCCTCCCAAGGCCAGAGCACTGAAGAGCAACCATCTGTCTCTTCACCACCTGCCAAATTGCCCAGGCAGTCTGAGAGCCCTGGACAGGAGCCATCTCAATCTTTACTTCTGTTCTCAGAATCTGTTGGCTTGGAAAGAGGTGGCCAGCCAAGCAGCATTCTAGAGCGTGAAGAAGAGGGAGTATGCAGTGATGCGCAACTGCTTTGTCCCTCTGAATCTGAAGAGGCGGGTGGGCCAGTGCCTATTGTCAGCACACCTCAGTGCTCATCTGATGATGATGAGATTCAGTTGCCAATTTCTGGTGCGTACGGTGCTGGCGAGACAACCCAGGACCAGCCGGTGCTTGAAGAGGGGAGTGGAGATGATGAGGTCCTTGACCCATCATGGCGTCAGCCACAGGAAGGTGGTGGGAGCAGCTCTGAGGAAGAGATTCCCCGAACGGCCAAAAGAGGAGGGAGAGGGCGGGGGCAGACTTGGTTGCCTGTAGCCTCCACTTTGGCACCCGTGAGGAGCAATCCTCTTCCAAAACACAAAACGGGCGCTCCCAGGACTTGCAGTGCGTGGTCTTTTTTTGACACAGTTGCAGATGACATTTGCTTTGTCAAATGCAAGCTGTGTCATCAGAAAGTGAAACGAGGGAAAAATGTGAGCAACCTCAATACCACAAATATGTGGAAACATGTGCGTACCAAGCACGAGGTGGAGTTACACAGACACACTGAAGATGTAGGCCAACCTTCAGCACCTACCACCTCTTCAGCTCGTGTTGGGGCCTCTTCCTCTAGCTCACACACAGCTGGTTCGGCTTCCTCACTGGAACGCCATGGAAGAACCACTGCCACTGTTGTCCAGAGACCCAGTGAAATTCCACCCACTGAACCACGTTCGCAGTCATCATCACACTCCCAGGCCACTCACCAGCAATCGGTAGCACAGGCATGGGAGAAAAAGCGGCCATACTCGGCAAACCATCCCCGAGCACTGGCTCTGAATGCCGGCATTGCCAAACTACTGGCCCTTGAGATGCTGTCATTCAGGCTGGTGGAGACTGACACCTTCCGGAACTTTATGTCATTGGCAGTTCCACAATATAATGTGCCCAGCCGCTTTTATTTCAGCAGGCAAGCCGTCCCTGCCCTGCAAAAGCATGTGGAGGGAAAAATTAAAAATGTGCTACTAAATGCCGTCAGTAGCAAGGTCCACCTGACCACCGATGCGTGGACCAGTAGCCATGGACAGGGACGATACCTTTCCCTCACTGCCCATTGGGTCAATGTTGTGGAGCCGGGTACAGATCTGGAGAGTGGCTCTGTACGTATTCTGCCAATTCCAAGGATTGCAGGAATGCAGTCTGTACATATTGAGTCCTCCTCCTACTCTAGTTCCTCGGAATCAGCACTGCGTGAGCCTGGTAGGCCAGATATGAGCACAGTTGTGGCCAAACGTCAACAGGCCGTCCTTAAATTAATTTCTTTGGGGAATCGGAGCCACACAGCACAGGAGCTCTGGAATGCCATCAAGCAGGAGAGCGATGTGTGGTTTGTGGCAGCGAATCTCCAGCCAGGTTTGGTAGTGAGTGACAATGGCCGAAATCTAGTGGCAGCTCTGGGCCTAGGCAACCTCACTCACATACCATGTCTGGCACACGTGCTCAATTTGGTCGTGCAGAGCTTTCTGAGGGACTATCCGGATCTTGATGCACTGCTGCACAAGGTTCGCCTAGAGTGTGCTCACTTGCAGAGTTCCAGCATGGCAAGATCGCGCATTGCATCTCTGCAACGCCGATTCCGCCTGCCAGAACATCGCATCATATGTGACCTCCCCACCAGGTGTAATTCAGCGTTACATATGTTGGAGCGGTTGTGTGAGCAGCAGGCAGCAGTAATGGAGTACCAGCTGCATCAGGCGCAAACAAGTCGCACTGTGCGCCGGACACACTTCACCACCACTGAGTGGGCCACTATGAGGGACATCTGCCAAGTTTTGCGTGCCTTCGATGACTCCACGCGGATGGCCAGTGCAGATGATGCACTAATCAGCATGACTGTCCCCCTCATCTGTCTGCTTCAAAAAACCTTACAAGCACTAAGTGAGGAGGTTTTTGAAGAGGTCGAGGATGAGCAGTCAGAAATGCCATCTGCTTCTGACAAGTCTGCGCAACGTGCTTCCACACAAAGGCCCAGGCAGGGGACACTTAGTGAGGAGGATGATGAGGAGTCAATGGAGGAGGAGGAACACATCTCTCCAGAGGAGGGAGGTACACAAGGCTCTAGTAGTCAGTGTGTACAGCGAGGGTGGGGTGATGCTGAGCAGGCAGAGATGCTGCCTCAAGCTGGGGACAGCGTTTCCGGTCCAGTTCGCAGTCTGCAGCACATGGTTGATTTCATGCTGCAGTGCTTGTTAAATGACCGCCACATCGCCAACATTCTCCACACGGCTGATTATTGGGTGTACACCCTCCTAGATCCTCGCTACCGGGACAACTTACAAAGCCTCATACCACAGTTGAACCGGGAGCGAAAAATGCGGGAGTACCAAGAAACACTTGTGCAGGCCATCATGTTCTCCATTCCCCCCGCAAGTGTTGCTGGTAGTGCTTTTCAAAGCAGCCATGTGGGTAGAGGCAGTGGAGGAAGCTCTGCACAAAGAGGTAGCAGAGACAGTGCCGCAGGACAAGGCAAGGCCAGTATGGCCCAAATGAGGAAAAGTTTTGTTGGACCGCCACAAACGGCTACACCATCACAGACGGCTCCAGTCAGCAGGAAGCAATGTTTCCGTCAGATGGTGACAGACTACTTGTCTTGCCCTGTTAGTGTTCTCCCAGACGGCTCTTCCCCGTTCAAGTATTGGGTCTCTAAGCTGGATACATGGCCAGAGCTTAGCCAGTATGCATTGGAGGTGCTGGCTTGCCCTGCTGCCAGTGTATTATCGGAACGTGTCTTTAGTGCTGCAGGTGGTGTGGTAACAGACCGTCGCACGCGACTATCCACCGATAATGTTGACCAGCTTACTTTTCTGAAAATGAACAAGGCCTGGATCTCACCTGAATTTGCCAGTCCTCTTCCAGAATAAATAATTGGCTGGCAACAGGATCCAGGTCTCCTGTTGTGTTCATGTTTCTATGACCTGAACTTTATTTCCTGGGCTACAGCAACGCCCGTTGTTGCTCAGAAGTGCTGTCCGCACAGACAAAACACTCGCTCATGTGTAAGTGGGGTTCGGTAACGTCAGCTGATCCCCTGCTGTGTGTATGGCAAAGTGTCCTGCTCCCTCCACAGTCAAACAAACTCAGATTTACACCTGGCTCCAAGTAGGCCTCGGCCTACTACCTGATTTTCCCTGGGCTCCGACACCGCCAGTTGGTGCTCAGAAGTGCTGTCCGCACAGACAAAACACTCGCTCATGTGTAAGTGGGGTTCGGTAACGTCAGCTGATCCCCTGCTGTGTGTATGGCAAAGTGTCCTGCTCCCTCCACAGTCAAACAAACTCAGATTTACACCTGGCTCCAAGAAGGCCTCGGCCTACTACCTGATTTTCCCTGGGCTCCGACACCGCCAGTTGGTGCTCAGAAGTGCTGTCCACACAGACAAAACACTCGCTCATGTGTAAGTGGGGTTCGGTAACGTCAGCTGATCCCCTGCTGTGTGTATGGCAAAGTGTCCTGCTCCCTCCACAGTCAAACAAACTCAGATTTACACCTGGCTCCAAGTAGGCCTCGGCCTACTACGTGATTTTCCCTGGGCTCCGACACCGCCAGTTGGTGCTCAGAAGTGCTGTCCGCACAGACAAAACACTCGCTCATGTGTAAGTGGGGTTCGGTAACGTCAGCTGATCCCCTGCTGTGTGTACGGCAAAGTGTCCTGCTCCCTCCACAGTCAAACAAACTCAGCTTTACACCTGGCTCCAAGTAGGCCTCGGCCTACTACGTGATTTTCCCTGGGCTCCGACACCGCCAGTTGGTGCTCAGAAGTGCTGTCCGCACAGACAAAACACTCGCTCATGTGTAAGTTGGGTTCGGTAACGTCAGCTGATCCGCTGCTGTGTGTATGGCAAAGTGTCCTGCTCCCTCCACAGTCAAACAAACTCAGATTTACACCTGGCTCCAAGTAGGCCTCGGCCTACTACCTGATTTTCCCTGGGCTCCGACACCGCCAGTTGGTGCTCAGAAGTGCTGTCCGCACAGACAAAACACTCGCTCATGTGTAAGTGGGGTTCGGTAACGTCAGCTGATCCCCTGCTGTGTGTATGGCAAAGTGTCCTGCTCCCTCCACAGTCAAACAAACTCAGATTTACACCTGGCTCCAAGTAGGCCTCTGCCTACTACCTGATTTTCCCTGGGCTCGGACACCGCCAGTTGGTGCTCAGAAGTGCTGTCCGCACAGACAAAACACTCGCTCATGTGTAAGTGGGGTTCGGTAACGTCAGCTGATCCCCTGCTGTGTGTACAGCAAAGTGTCCTGCTCCCTCCACAGTCAAACAAACTCAGATTTACACCTGGCTCCAAGTAGGCCTCGGCCTACTACGTGATTTTCCCTGGGCTCCGACACCGCCAGTTGGTGCTCAGAAGTGCTGTCCGCACAGACAAAACACTCGCTCATGTGTAAGTGGGGTTCGGTAACGTCAGCTGATCCGCTGCTGTGTGTATGGCAAAGTGTCCTGCTCCCTCCACAGTCAAACAAACTCAGATTTACACCTGGCTCCAAGTAGGCCTCGGCCTACTACCTGATTTTCCCTGGGCTCGGACACCGCCAGTTGGTGCTCAGAAGTGCTGTCCGCACAGACAAAACACTCGCTCATGTGTAAGTGGGGTTCGGTAACGTCAGCTGATCCCCTGCTGTGTGTATGGCAAAGTGTCCTGCTCCCTCCACAGTCAAACAAACTCAGATTTACACCTGGCTCCAAGTAGGCCTCGGCCTACTACGTGATTTTCCCTGGGCTCCGACACCGCCAGTTGGTGCTCAGAAGTGCTGTCCGCACAGACAAAACACTCGCTCATGTGTAAGTGGGGTTCGGTAACGTCAGCTGATCCCCTGCTGTGTGTACGGCAAAGTGTCCTGCTCCCTCCACAGTCAAACAAACTCAGATTTACACCTGGCTCCAAGTAGGCCTCGGCCTGCTACGTGATTTTCCCTGGGCTCCGACACCGCCAGTTGGTGCTCAGAAGTGCTGTCCGCACAGACAAAACACTCGCTCATGTGTAAGTGGGGTTCGGTAACGTCAGCTGATCCCCTGCTGTGTGTATGGCAAAGTGTCCTGCTCCCTCCACAGTCAAACAAACTCAGATTTACACCTGGCTCCAAGTAGGCCTCGGCCTACTACCTGATTTTCCCTGGGCTCCGACACCGCCAGTTGGTGCTCAGAAGTGCTGTCCGCACAGACAAAACACTCGCTCATGTGTAAGTGGGGTTCGGTAACGTCAGCTGATCCCCTGCTGTGTGTATGGCAAAGTGTCCTGCTCCCTCCACAGTCAAACAAACTCAGATTTACACCTGGCTCCAAGAAGGCCTCGGCCTACTACCTGATTTTCCCTGGGCTCCGACACCGCCAGTTGGTGCTCAGAAGTGCTGTCCACACAGACAAAACACTCGCTCATGTGTAAGTGGGGTTCGGTAACGTCAGCTGATCCCCTGCTGTGTGTATGGCAAAGTGTCCTGCTCCCTCCACAGTCAAACAAACTCAGATTTACACCTGGCTCCAAGTAGGCCTCGGCCTACTACGTGATTTTCCCTGGGCTCCGACACCGCCAGTTGGTGCTCAGAAGTGCTGTCCGCACAGACAAAACACTCGCTCATGTGTAAGTGGGGTTCGGTAACGTCAGCTGATCCCCTGCTGTGTGTACGGCAAAGTGTCCTGCTCCCTCCACAGTCAAACAAACTCAGCTTTACACCTGGCTCCAAGTAGGCCTCGGCCTACTACGTGATTTTCCCTGGGCTCCGACACCGCCAGTTGGTGCTCAGAAGTGCTGTCCGCACAGACAAAACACTCGCTCATGTGTAAGTGGGGTTCGGTAACGTCAGCTTATCCGCTGCTGTGTGTATAGCAAAGTGTCCTGCTCCCTCCACAGTCAAACAAACTCAGATTTACACCTGGCTCCAAGTAGGCCTCGGCCTACTACCTGATTTTCCCTGGGCTCCGACACCGCCAGTTGGTGCTCAGAAGTGCTGTCCGCACAGACAAAACACTCGCTCATGTGTAAGTGGGGTTCGGTAACGTCAGCTGATCCCCTGCTGTGTGTATGGCAAAGTGTCCTGCTCCCTCCACAGTCAAACAAACTCAGATTTACACCTGGCTCCAAGTAGGCCTCTGCCTACTACCTGATTTTCCCTGGGCTCGGACACCGCCAGTTGGTGCTCAGAAGTGCTGTCCGCACAGACAAAACACTCGCTCATGTGTAAGTGGGGTTCGGTAACGTCAGCTGATCCCCTGCTGTGTGTACAGCAAAGTGTCCTGCTCCCTCCACAGTCAAACAAACTCAGATTTACACCTGGCTCCAAGTAGGCCTCGGCCTACTACGTGATTTTCCCTGGGCTCCGACACCGCCAGTTGGTGCTCAGAAGTGCTGTCCGCACAGACAAAACACTCGCTCATGTGTAAGTGGGGTTCGGTAACGTCAGCTGATCCGCTGCTGTGTGTATGGCAAAGTGTCCTGCTCCCTCCACAGTCAAACAAACTCAGATTTACACCTGGCTCCAAGTAGGCCTCGGCCTACTACCTGATTTTCCCTGGGCTCGGACACCGCCAGTTGGTGCTCAGAAGTGCTGTCCGCACAGACAAAACACTCGCTCATGTGTAAGTGGGGTTCGGTAACGTCAGCTGATCCCCTGCTGTGTGTATGGCAAAGTGTCCTGCTCCCTCCACAGTCAAACAAACTCAGATTTACACCTGGCTCCAAGTAGGCCTCGGCCTACTACGTGATTTTCCCTGGGCTCCGACACCGCCAGTTGGTGCTCAGAAGTGCTGTCCGCACAGACAAAACACTCGCTCATGTGTAAGTGGGGTTCGGTAACGTCAGCTGATCCCCTGCTGTGTGTACGGCAAAGTGTCCTGCTCCCTCCACAGTCAAACAAACTCAGATTTACACCTGGCTCCAAGTAGGCCTCGGCCTGCTACGTGATTTTCCCTGGGCTCCGACACCGCCAGTTGGTGCTCAGAAGTGCTGTCCGCACAGACAAAACACTCGCTCATGTGTAAGTGGGGTTCGGTAACGTCAGCTGATCCCCTGCTGTGTGTATGGCAAAGTGTCCTGCTCCCTCCACAGTCAAACAAACTCAGATTTACACCTGGCTCCAAGTAGGCCTCGGCCTACTACCTGATTTTCCCTGGGCTCCGACACCGCCAGTTGGTGCTCAGAAGTGCTGTCCGCACAGACAAAACACTCGCTCATGTGTAAGTGGGGTTCGGTAACGTCAGCTGATCCCCTGCTGTGTGTATGGCAAAGTGTCCTGCTCCCTCCACAGTCAAACAAACTCAGATTTACACCTGGCTCCAAGAAGGCCTCGGCCTACTACCTGATTTTCCCTGGGCTCCGACACCGCCAGTTGGTGCTCAGAAGTGCTGTCGACACAGACAAAACACTCGCTCATGTGTAAGTGGGGTTCGGTAACGTCAGCTGATCCCCTGCTGTGTGTATGGCAAAGTGTCCTGCTCCCTCCACAGTCAAACAAACTCAGATTTACACCTGGCTCCAAGTAGGCCTCGGCCTACTACGTGATTTTCCCTGGGCTCCGACACCGCCAGTTGGTGCTCAGAAGTGCTGTCCGCACAGACAAAACACTCGCTCATGTGTAAGTGGGGTTCGGTAACGTCAGCTGATCCCCTGCTGTGTGTACGGCAAAGTGTCCTGCTCCCTCCACAGTCAAACAAACTCAGATTTACACCTGGCTCCAAGTAGGCCTCGGCCTACTACGTGATTTTCCCTGGGCTCCGACACCGCCAGTTGGTGCTCAGAAGTGCTGTCCGCACAGACAAAACACTCGCTCATGTGTAAGTGGGGTTCGGTAACGTCAGCTGATCCGCTGCTGTGTGTATGGCAAAGTGTCCTGCTCCCTCCACAGTCAAACAAACTCAGATTTACACCTGGCTCCAAGTAGGCCTCGGCCTACTACCTGATTTTCCCTGGGCTCCGACACCGCCAGTTGGTGCTCAGAAGTGCTGTCCGCACAGACAAAACACTCGCTCATGTGTAAGTGGGGTTCGGTAACGTCAGCTGATCCCCTGCTGTGTGTATGGCAAAGTGTCCTGCTCCCTCCACAGTCAAACAAACTTAGATTTACACCTGGCTCCAAGTAGACCTCGGCCTACTACGTGATTTTCCCTGGGCTCCGACACCGCCAGTTGGTGCTCAGAAGTGCTGTCCGCACAGACAAAACACTCGCTCATGTGTAAGTGGGGTTCGGTAACGTCAGCTGATCCCCTGCTGTGTGTATGGCAAAGTGTCCTGCTCCCTCCACAGTCAAACAAACTCAGATTTACACCTGGCTCCAAGTAGGCCTCGGCCTGCTACGTGATTTTTCCCTGGGCTTCGACACCGCCAGTTGGTGCTCAGAAGTGCTGTCCGCACAGAAAAAAACCCGCTCATGTGTAAGTGGGGTTCGGTAACGTCAGCTGATCCCCTGCTGTGTGTATGGCAAAGTGTCCTGCTCCCTCCACAGTCAAACAAACTCAGATTTACACCTGGCTCCAAGTAGGCCTCGGCCTACTACCTGATTTTCCCTGGGCTCCGACACCGCCAGTTGGTGCTCAGAAGTGCTGTCCGCACAGACAAAACACTCGCTCATGTGTAAGTGGGGTTCGGTAACGTCAGCTGATCCCCTGCTGTGTGTATGGCAAAGTGTCCTGCTCCCTCCACAGTCAAACAAACTCAGATTTACACCTGGCTCCAAGAAGGCCTCGGCCTACTACCTGATTTTCCCTGGGCTCCGACACCGCCAGTTGGTGCTCAGAAGTGCTGTCCACACAGACAAAACACTCGCTCATGTGTAAGTGGGGTTCGGTAACGTCAGCTGATCCCCTGCTGTGTGTATGGCAAAGTGTCCTGCTCCCTCCACAGTCAAACAAACTCAGATTTACACCTGGCTCCAAGTAGGCCTCGGCCTACTACGTGATTTTCCCTGGGCTCCGACACCGCCAGTTGGTGCTCAGAAGTGCTGTCCGCACAGACAAAACACTCGCTCATGTGTAAGTGGGGTTCGGTAACGTCAGCTGATCCCCTGCTGTGTGTACGGCAAAGTGTCCTGCTCCCTCCACAGTCAAACAATCTCAGATTTACACCTGGCTCCAAGTAGGCCTCGGCCTACTACGTGATTTTCCCTGGGCTCCGACACCGCCAGTTGGTGCTCAGAAGTGCTGTCCGCACAGACAAAACACTCGCTCATGTGTAAGTGGGGTTCGGTAACGTCAGCTGATCCGCTGCTGTGTGTATGGCAAAGTGTCCTGCTCCCTCCACAGTCAAACAAACTCAGATTTACACCTGGCTCCAAGTAGGCCTCGGCCTACTACCTGATTTTCCCTGGGCTCCGACACCGCCAGTTGGTGCTCAGAAGTGCTGTCCGCACAGACAAAACACTCGCTCATGTGTAAGTGGGGTTCGGTAACGTCAGCTGATCCCCTGCTGTGTGTATGGCAAAGTGTCCTGCTCCCTCCACAGTCAAACAAACTTAGATTTACACCTGGCTCCAAGTAGACCTCGGCCTACTACGTGATTTTCCCTGGGCTCCGACACCGCCAGTTGGTGCTCAGAAGTGCTGTCCGCACAGACAAAACACTCGCTCATGTGTAAGTGGGGTTCGGTAACGTCAGCTGATCCCCTGCTGTGTGTATGGCAAAGTGTCCTGCTCCCTCCACAGTCAAACAAACTCAGATTTACACCTGGCTCCAAGTAGGCCTCGGCCTACTACCTGATTTTCCCTGGGCTCCGACACCGCCAGTTGGTGCTCAGAAGTGCTGTCCGCACAGACAAAACACTCGCTCATGTGTAAGTGGGGTTCGGTAACGTCAGCTGATCCCCTGCTGTGTGTATGGCAAAGTTTCCTGCTCCCTCCACAGTCAAACAAACTCAGATTTACACCTGGCTCCAAGTAGGCCTCGGCCTACTACGTGATTTTCCCTGGGCTCCGACACCACCAGTTGGTGCTCAGAAGTGCTGTCCGCACAGACAAAACACTCGCTCATGTGTAAGTGGGGTTTGGTAACGTCAGCTGATCCCCTGCTGTGTGTACAGCAAAGTGTCCTGCTCCCTCCACAGTCAAACAAACTCAGATTTACACCTGGCTCCAAGTAGGCCTCGGCCTACTACCTGATTTTCCCTGGGCTCCGACACCGCCAGTTGGTGCTCAGAAGTGCTGTCCGCACAGACAAAACACTCGCTCATGTGTAAGTGGGGTTCGGTAATGTCAGCTGATCCGCTGCTGTGTGTATGGCAAAGTGTCCTGCTCCCTTCACAGTCAAACAAACTCAGATTTACACCTGGCTCCAAGTAGGCCTCGGCCTACTACCTGATTTTCCCTGGGCTCGGACACCGCCAGTTGGTGCTCAGAAGTGCTGTCCGCACAGACAAAACACTCGCTCATGTGTAAGTGGGGTTCGGTAACGTCAGCTGATCCCCTGCTGTGTGTATGGCAAAGTGTCCTGCTCCCTCCACAGTCAAACAAACTCAGATTTACACCTGGCTCCAAGTAGGCCTCGGCCTACTACGTGATTTTCCCTGGGCTCCGACACCGCCAGTTGGTGCTCAGAAGTGCTGTCCGCACAGAGAAAACACTCGCTCATGTGTAAGTGGGGTTCGGTAACGTCAGCTGATCCCCTGCTGTGTGTATGGCAAAGTGTCCTGCTCCCTCCACAGACAAACAAACTCAGATTTACACCTGGCTCCAAGTAGGCCTCGGCCTACTACCTGATTTTCCCTGGGCTCCGACACCGCCAGTTGGTGCTCAGAAGTGCTGTCCGCACAGACAAAACACTCGCTCATGTGTAAGTGGGGTTCGGTAACGTCAGCTGATCCCCTGCTGTGTGTATGGCAAAGTGTCCTGCTCCCTCCACAGTCAAACAAACTCAGATTTACACCTGGCTCCAAGTAGGCCTCAGCCTACTACCTGATTTTCCCTGGGCTCCGACACCACCAGTTGGTGCTCAGAAGTGCTGTCCGCACAGACAAAACACTCGCTCATGTGTAAGTGGGGTTCGGTAACGTCAGCTGATCCCCTACTGTGTGTATGGCAAAGTGTCCTGCTCCCTCCACAGTCAAACAAACTCAGATTTACACCTGGCTCCAAGTAGGCCTCGGCCTACTACGTGATTTTCCCTGGGCTCCGACACCGCCAGTTGGTGCTCAGAAGTGCTGTCCGCACAGACAAAACACTCGCTCATGTGTAAGTGGGGTTCGGTAACGTCAGCTGATCCCCTGCTGTGTGGAGGGCAAAGTGCTGCTGCCTCCAAATTGTAACTACTTCAGATTTAAACATTCTCTGATTTGGCCTCTGTCTCCACTCTGTCTCTAGTATTTCCCCTGACCTCCAACACCGCCAGTTCCTGCTCACAGTTGCCGTCCACGCATTCCACACGTGTTCCTGTGTTACAGCACGTTGACAGTCTGTTGTAGCCTACAAAAAATCTAAAACTGCCACCAAGTAGGCCTCGGCCTGCACCCTGGTTCTCCCTGGGCTCCAACAACGCTAGTTGGTGCTCGGAAGTGCTGTCCACACAGAAAAAAACACTTGTTCTTGTGAAAGTGGGGGTCGGTAACGTCAGCTGATCCCCTGCTGTGTGGAGGGCAAAGTGTCCTGCTCCCTTCAAAGTCAAAATACCTCTGCTTTACACCTGGCTCCTAGTAGGCTTCGGCCTGCACCCTGATTGTCCCTGGGTTCCAACAACGCCAGTTGGTGCTCGGAAGTGCTGTCCACACAGAAAAAAACACTCGTTCATGTGAAAGTGGGGTTCAGTAACGTCAGCTGATCCCCTGCTGTGTGGAGGGCAAAGTGTCCTGCTCCCTCCAAAGTCAAAATACCTCTGCTTTACACCTGGCTCCTAGTAGGCTTCGGCCTGCACCCTGATTGTCCCTGGGTTCTAACCACGCTAGTTGGTGCTCGGAAGTGCTGTCCACACAGAAAAAAACACTCGTTCATGTGAAAGTGGGGTTCAGTAACGTCAGCTGATCCCCTGCTGTGTGGAGGGCAAACTGCTGCTGCCTCCAAAGTCAAAATAACTCCGATTTACACCTGGCTCCTAGTAGGCCTCGGCCTGCACCCTGGTTCTCCCTGTGCTCCAACAACGCTAGTTGGTGCTTGGAAGTGCTGTCCACACAGAAAAAAACACTCGTTCATGTGAAAGTGGGGTTCGGTAACGTCAGCTGATCCCCTGCTGTGTGGAGGGCAAACTGCTGCTGCCTCCAAATTGTAACTACTTCAGATTTAAACATTCTCTGATTTGGCCTCTGTCTCCACTCTGTCTCTAGTATTTCCCCTGACCTCCAACACTGCCAGTTCCTGCTCACAGTTGCCGTCCACGCATTCCACACGTGTTCCTGTGTTACTGGGGTTCTGTAACGTCAGCAGATCCCCCAATATGTGTCCGCCACTGTCTCCTGCGCTGTCCACCTTCCCACTGCAAGCGGTGGGAAAGTGGACAGAGCAGGAGACAGTGGCAAACACTCATCAGGGGATATGCTGACATTACAGAACCCCAGTAACCCAGGAACACGTGTGGATTGGGTAGACGGCTGCTGTACGCATAAACTGGCGGTGTGGGTGGTCACGTGAAATCCTGGAAACAGAGTGGAGACAGATGCCTAATTGGAGCACGTTGACAGTCTGTTGTAGCCTTCAAACAATCTAAAACTGCCACCAAGTAGGCCTCGGCCTGCACCCTGGTTCTCCCTGGGCTCCAACAACGCTAGTTGGTGCTCGGAAGTGCTGTCCACACAGAAAAAAACACTTGTTCATGTGAAAGTGGGGTTCAGTAACGTCAGCTGATCCCCTGCTGTGTGGTGGGCAAACTGCTGCTGCCTCCAAAGTCAAAATAACTCCGATTTACACCTGGCTCCTAGTAGGCCTCGGCCTGCACCCTGGTTCTCCTTGTGCTCCAACAACGCTAGTTGGTGCTCGGAAGTGCTGTCCACACAGAAAAAAACACTCGTTCATGTGAAAGTGGGGTTCGGTAACGTCAGCTGTTCCCTTGCTGTGTGGAGGGCAAACTGCTGCTGCCTCCAAATTGTAACTACTTCAGATTTAAACATTCTCTGATTTGGCCTCTGTCTCCACTCTGTCTCTAGTATTTCCCCCGACCTCCAACACCGCCAGTTCCTGCTCACAGTTGCCGTCTACGCATTCCACACGTGTTCCTGTGTTCCTGGTGTTCTGTAACGTGAGCTGATCCCCCAATGTGTGTCCGGCACTGTCTCCTGCGCTGTCCACCTTCCCACTGCAAGTGGTGGGAATGTGGACAGAGCAGGAGACAGTGGCAGACAAACATCAGGGGATCTGCTGACATTACAGAACACCAGTAACACAGGAACACGTGTGGATTGGGCAGACGGCTACTGTACGCATAAACTGGCGGTGTTGGTGGTCACGTGAATTCCTGGAAACAGAGTGGAGACAGATGCCTAATTGGAGCACGTTGACAGTCTGTTGTAGCCTACAAACAATCTAAAACTACCACCAAGTGGGACTCGGCCTACACCATGATTGTCCCTGGGCTCCAACAACGCCAGTTGGTTCTCGGCAGTGTCTTTGGCATGGGTACTCCCTGTTGCCCAGCCTGTTTTCAGCACGCCTGCTGTTTCCAGATAGTGTCAAGGTCACTATGCCATCAATCCGTTGTCCTGTCGTCTTGCGGCCGGGTTAGCCGACTCTACGGTGCCTGCAGTTTAGGTGACTCCTATGTGGGCTGCGGGAACTGGCACTGAAGGCTGGATCCGTAGTGCCAATGGGACATGGACCCCCTGCAGGACTGTGGGTTTTGGCAACTGCGGCCGGCTTGCGGCCTGGCTACTTTGCTTTGAATGGGTACCTTCTGCTACCCACCCGAGTTCCAGCACTGTCTGCTGGTTCTCGCCAGAGCCTTTGGCCTAGGTGCCTCCATCTCGGTATCCGAGGTCCAGCACCGTCAGCTGGTCCTTAGTAGTGCTTTTTAGCACAGGTACCTTCTGCTTAGTAACCGTGGTCCAGCACTGTCAGTTGGTCCTCGGTAGTGCCATTGGCTCTTGTTCCTTCTGCTACCCATCCGGGTGCCAGCACTGTCTGCTGTGTCTCGCCACAGCCTTTGGCCTAGGTGCCTCCATCTCGGTATCCGTGGTCCAACACCGTCAGTTGGTCCTCGGTAGTGCCATTGGCTCTTGTTCCTTCTGCTACCCACCCGGGTTCCAGCACTGTCTGCTGGTTCTCGCCAGAGTCTTTGGCCTAGGTGCCTCCATCTCGGTATCCGAGGTCCAGCACCGTCAGCTGGTCCTTGGTAGTGCTTTCTAGCACAGGTACCTAGTAACCGTGGTCCAGCACCATCAGCTGTTCCTCGGTAGTGCCATTGGCTCTTGTAGCTTTTGCTACCCATCTGGGTTCCAGCACCGTCAGCTGGTTCTCGGCAGTGTCTTTGGCACGGGTACTCCCTGTTGCCCAGCCTGTTTTCAGCACGCCTGCTGTTTCCAGGTAATGTCAAGGTCACTATGCCACCAATCCGTTGTCCTGTCGTCTTGCGGCCGGGTTAGCCGACTCTACGGTGCCTGCAGTTTAGGTGACTCCTATGTGGGCTGCGGGAACTGGCACTGAAGGCTGGATCCGTAGTGCCAATGGGACATGGACCCCCTGCAGGACTCTGGGTTTCGGTAACTGCGGCCGGCTTGCGGCCTGGCTACTTTGCTTTGAATGGGTACCTTCTGCTACCCACTCGGGTTCCAGCACTGTCTGCTGGTTCTCGCCAGAGCCTTTGGCCTAGGTGCCTCCATCTCGGTATCCAAGGTCCAGCACCGTCAGCTGGTCCTTAGTAGTGGTTTTTAGCACAGGTACCTTCTGCTTAGTAACCGTGGTCCAGCACTGTCAGTTGGTCCTCGGTAGTGCCATTGGCTCTTGTTCCTTCTGCTACCCATCCGGGTGCCAGCACTGTCTGCTATGTCTCGCCACAGCCTTTGGCCTAGGTGCCTCCATCTCGGTATCCATGGTCCAACACCGTCAGTTGGTCCTCGGTAGTGCCATTGGCTCTTGTTCCTTCTGCTACCCACCCGGGTTCCAGCATTGTCTGCTGGTTCTCGCCAGAGCCTTTGGCCTAGGTGCCTCCATCTCGGTATCCGAGGTCCAGCACCGTCAGCTGGTCCTTGGTAGTGCTTTCTAGCACAGGTACCTAGTAACCGTGGTCCAGCACCGTCCGCTGTTCCTCGGTAGTGCCATTGGCTCTTGTAGCTTTTGCTACCCATCTGGGTTCCAGCACCGTCAGCTGGTTCTCGGCAGTGTCTTTGGCAAGGGTACTCCCTGTTGCCCAGCCTGTTTTCAGCACGCCTGCTGTTTCCAGGTAGTGTCAAGGTCACTATGCCACCAATCCGTTGTCCTGTCGTCTTGCGGCCGGGTTAGCCGACTCTGCAGTGCCTGCAGTTTAGGTGACTCCTATGTGGGCTGCGGGAACTGGCACTGAAGGCTGGATCCGTAGTGCCAATGGGACATTGACCCCCTGTAGGACTGTGGGTTTAGGTAACTGTGGCCGGCTTGCGGCCTGGCTACTTTGCTTTGAATGGGTACCTTCTGCTACCCACCCGAGTTCCAGCACTGTCTGCTGGTTCTCGCCAGAGCCTTTGGCCTAGGTGCCTCCATCTCATTATCCGAGGTCCAGCACCGTCCGCTGGTCCTTGGTAGTGCTTTCTAGCACAGGTACCTAGTAACCGTGGTCCAGCACCGTCAGCTGTTCCTCGGTAGTGCCATTGGCTCTTGTAGCTTTTGCTACCCATCTGGGTTCCAGCACTGTCAGCTGGTTCTCGGCAGTGTCTTTGGCACGGGTACTCCCTGTTGCCCAGCCTGTTTTCAGCACGCCTGCTGTTTCCAGGTATTGTCAAGGTCACTATGCCACCAATCCGTTGTCCTGTCGTCTTGCGGCCGGGTTAGCCGACTCTACGGTGCCTGCAGTTTAGGTGACTCCTATGTGGGCTGCGGGAACTGGCACTGAAGGCTGGATCCGTAGTGCCAATGGGACATGGACCCCCTGCAGGACTCTGGGTTTCGGTAACTGCGGCCGGCTTGCGGCCTGGCTACTTTGCTTTGAATGGGTACCTTCTGCTACCTACCCGGGTTCCAGCACTGTCTGCTGGTTCTCGCCAGAGCCTTTGGCCTAGGTGCCTCCATCTCGGTATCCGAGGTCCAGCACCGTCAGCTGGTCCTTGGTAGTGCTTTTTAGCACAGGTACCTTCTGCTTAGTAACCGTGGTCCAGCACTGTCAGTTGGTCCTCGGTAGTGCCATTGGCTCTTGTTCCTTCTGCTACCCATCCGGGTGCCAGCACTGTCTGCTGTGTCTCTCCACAGCCTTTGGCCTAGGTGCCTCCATCTCGGTATCCGAGGTCCAGCACCGTCAGCTGGTCCTTGGTAGTGCTTTTTAGCACAGGTACCTTCTGTTTAGTAACCGTGGTCCAGCAACGTCAGTTGGTCCTCGGTAGTGCCATTGGCTCTTGTTCCTTCTGCTGCCACTACGGGTTCCAGTACTGTCAGCTGGTTCTCGCCAGTTTCTCAGCCTTCTTGTACCTTCTGCTACATTTCCAAGATCAAGCTTTTTGAAATTGTCTTTGGTAATCCTTATTGATCTGCATGACGACGACCCTGATGACGACGACCCTGAAGACCACACCAAAGAAGACCAGAAATATGACCCTAAATAATATGACCAAGAGGACAAAGAACATGAAGACAACCACCAAGATACAGAACAAAAGACAGAAGAACAAGAAGCAGAAGCAAAAGCAGAAGAACAGAAAGCAGAAGAACATTAAGCATAAGACTAAAAATCAGCATAGAAGATATCAAAATTATAAGCAGAAGAAGACTAAGCAGTAAATGGGGGTGAGTCCGTTCCTCCTCGTGGTGCCCCTGGAAAATGCCTGCTGCTGCAGGCCAAACTGAACGTGGACAAATCCTGTTGTAAATCTTTTGTGACAGGCAGAACGTAAGGTGTAATCTTATAACTTTTATAGATAAGTACTACAGGAATGCCTGTCACCATAAGAAAATGAAGAAAAAGAAGAATAGGAAGAAGATGAAGAAATAGCATATGAAAATTAATAATAGCTGAATAAGAAGAATATGAAGAATGGAAAAAAAAATAATGGGAAGAAGGTGAAGAAGAAGAAGAAGATGAATAAGGTGAAGAAAAAGTTGATGAAAAAAATGCTACTGCTGCGGATAATGAAGGAGAAAGTGTGGGAGAAGTACAAAAGAAGGTGAAGAGCATGGAAGTTGTGAAACATACATATCTGACAAAATATAAAAAAGTTAACATAGTCAACATCTTTTTAACTCCGAACGTCTTGAAAAAAAAAATGGAATTAATGCTATGCCATGTGATTTGAATGAACCACTATGCCTTTAATGTCTCCTCCACCTCCCACAATGCATTCTACATGATTTTTATTTGTTTTCAATTATGTAGAATTAGCCAACAAGGAAATAAAGGGCTTTTTTTAATTCCGATACCGGAAGTCCCATTGACTTGAATGGGACTTCCGGTATCGGAATCGGCGATACCCGATATTTTTTTCGTATCGGGCGATACCATCCGATACAATATTTTTGGGTATCGAACGGTATCGCTCAACACTAGATATGACACATGATTTACATATAGTAAACCATGTCATATCAAAATGATCTATATATGTCAGTTTAATAAATTTATTAGTTTGTGATAGGAAAATTTTGGAACTCTAGGGGTTAAATTTAAGGTTATAATTGCAGAGAAAAATTGTGTGGCTCCCACGCAATTGTCTCCTCCAGAGAGGGAAAGCCAGTGACTGCGGGCAGATATTAATGGCCTAAGGTGACATTAACCCCTTATTAACCCCTTACTAACCCATGAGTCAAAGGCAATGGGAATAGAGAAGCTAAGTGACAGAATTGGCGCATTTTATAGATGCGCCTTTTCTGAGGTGGCTGGCAGATGTTTGTAGCCGGGGGGGCAATAACCATGGTCCCTCTCTAGGCTATTAATATCTGCCCTCACTCACTGCCTGTTACGGGCTTGCGGAACACACCAAATAATAAAGATGGAATAAGGTGCGTTCGCAGCCCGAGGTCCACCGTGCAGAGATGTTAAACTGCTGCTCGGTAATGGCGGAGAACTAAGTGAACAGTCAGGAGATATCTGCTCACCCGGTGTGCACAGGGGCGAACTCTGTTACCTCACAGAGCCACTGAAACAAATGCCGGAGCCTGTTAATACTCACAGGGCTTGGCTGGGAGAGCACTCGCTAACGGTCACAGAACTCTGCCTCAGAGATTCGGGGCTAGAGTCCCTCTAGACCACTAGTGCTTGGCGCCGCAGTTGCGGTGCCAGCAAGAGAGCGGAAAATATGAAATGCACCAAGTGCGCACTGCATCGCTCCGGCGGACGCCATTAACCACCCAGAGCAGGGAGGAAAGCGCTTAACTAGTGCATGGCGCTGCTGTAAGGAACGCTGCTGCTTGTGTGGTGCAGAGGTGCCTTGTGATGGATGGCACTGTATGGCGCTAACGCTCGTGTGGAGAGTGGGATGCTCTGTGGCACATAAACTATTACTACTACTACTGGCGTGGACTCTGACTCTGTAAACCCTATACCATACACAACCAAAGGGAGCGGATCTTAATGAGGCAGTCACCAGTCTCATGCATCCATCTTCACACACACAATTACTAATAAGAGTCTATACTAGCGCATGGCCGAGTGGCCATGCAGCTCTTTTATAGCGGTGTCCTTCCAGGACCTTCCCAGTAGTGGACCAATCCGAGCAGGAATGGGACCTGCGCATGTGACCTCCAACCTCCAATGAGAGGTCGTCCCACGGGCATGCTCAGTACCCAAAAGGCAGGACTTAGTCCCAGAAGCGCCTACTTGCTGCTGACTCAAGCATGGAGTTATAGCAGAGCCAGAAGGAGCAAGCAGACGCCTAGCATCAGCCTGGGCAAGACGCCTGGACCAACGTCTCTGCAGGAATCACTTCAGCTGCAGAGGAATGGGAGACCGCAGAGGACATGGCTTGAGATTCCCCCTGTGCAGTGGGGTAAGCTCGATGCCCAACATTGGCTTTCCCTCTCTGGCGGAGCAAATACCACAGGAGCCCGCGCAATTTTTTTAAATGAATTTACGCGTTAATTTAACACCTACATGTCGCAAATTTTACACACATACACTAATCTAATTATTAGTCAAAGACATCAAATTAAATGAAATGAAATAGTTTATTATATGTAAACCATGTGTCATTTCATGTCGGGTTCTGTAATGATTTTAGAGAAGCCGGCAATTGATTTAGCGGCTATTCTGCTATGTAGAACCCTATGAACGATAAATATATATATATGTGTCTCAATGACATGTATATATATATATATTCTATGTGTATATATCTATTTTTTTATTTGTGTTTTAAAAGCTGTCATTGGGATCCATTATATGTCCATTTTGCAAGCCAGCGAGAAAATCTCGCCATACGGATGTCACACGGATGCTTAGATGCGATAAAATCGCATCCTCGCATTACAATTGGATGACATACGGATCACTGTTCATGAAACATTTGTGCGATTCTGGTCTGTGAAAAACGGACTGTTTTTTTATATGTCGTGTGTGACTCCAGCCTTATACCAAACACAAGCAGCTTTCATCTCACATCAGTGGGTGAGTGAGAGGGGTAGTACAGTAGTTTCAGAGAAGCCATCTGCAGCTGCAATAAGTGTTTGTAGTGACATTTAAATCAGCTGTACCCACTCCTCTAAGGCTTGGTTCACATTGCATTAGGGCAATCCGTTTAACGGATCAGTTAAACGGATGCACTAAAAATGAGGCCAAAATTGTCTTTTTGTGGTGTATTTTTGCCATCACGTTAACACATGCATTAATGCATGTAGCTGTGTTAGGTCATTATGCATCTGCCTGCATTTGCAATAGAGTTCTATGGCAGAACGAACACTTCCGTTCACTGTGTGTTTGCCGTACCGGACCCGAAAAACGTGGTACTCCATGTTGGAAGGTGCGCCACAAACTAACGGACCATGGCAAACGCACGCCAATTTTGACATGTGTTAGGATTCGTTACACTAATTGAACATGTCCGTTACATTGCGTTAGTACTGCTTACAAACAGGTCTGTTAAACGGATTGCTCTAACGCCATGGGAACCTAGCCTAAGACTGACTGCCAAGAAATGAAAGCTGCTAGAATTGTTTTCGATTAGATTCGATTCAGAGTACAATAAAAAAAAGAGCTGCTTTACTTTTTATTTTTTTTATCACAAAAAATGGAATAAACGTTCCAGTAAAAGTCTATCAGATTTTCAGAAGAGCTGGCTCTACAGTGGGTACAGAAAATATTCAGACCCCTTTAAATTGGTCTTTCTTTGTTTCATTGCAGCCATTTGGTAAGCTCAAAAAAGTTCATTTTTTCTCATTAATGTACACTCTACACCCGATCTTGGCTGAAAATAACCAGAAATGTAGAAACTTGTGCAAATTTGTTAAAAAAGAAAAACTGAAATATCACATGGTCATAAGTATTCTTTGATGTTGCTAGTTTAACAAGATAAAACTAGTGAAACTTCCTCTTTAGACATAAGTTCAGTATATTTTTATCTCTACCATAAAAGAACCTTCAATATCCTGTCTGCACTAAATTCTTCTTAAACTTTCTACCTTCAGTGTTACTACAAAATTGCACTGATATACTATAATGTTCTAGAAATAAAATATGGGTTCTGTATGGCATTATAGGCCAAATTTATTATTGCATTGGCTCCTGTATTTTGTCGAATTTGTAGTAAATTTTTTTTGCTTGCTGTACATTTTGACTCACTTCTGAAAGTATTTACCCCCTTGACATTTTTTGTGTTTTGCTACCTCATAACCTGGAATTTCATTGTTTTTTTTTAGGGTTTGCATTAGTTCATTTAAAGAACATTCCTGTAACTGTGAACATTTGGTTTTCTTTTTATTGTAAATCAAACAGCAAATAAGACACTATAACTGATAACTTGTGTGCATGCCTATTCACCCCGCCTAAACTCGGTACTTTGTAGAGTCTCCATTTGTGGCAATTACAGCTGCCGGCAGCTTTGGATAAGTCTAAATGAGCTGTTCACATCTTGCCACTGGAATTTAGGCCCCTTTCTCAAGGTAAAACTGCTCCAGCTACTTCAAGTTGTCACAGAGTGACTGACCCAGTGTGACACAACCCAATGGTTGGTCGGTCACCAAACAGCACAACAAACAAGGGAACACCAGGGAAACAATAAAAATGGTGGTCCCTTTCGATAGGGAATGGGGGGAATGGACACCTCCTTCACTCACCTGAGGATGTGCCCTGATCTCACTATCGTTCCTATACGGGTTCTTTCACCCCGTCGCTGAGCAGGATACATAATCCCTCACTTGCCCTGCTCTTATTCCTAAGTAGGGAACTGGCAGGTGAGAGCACTGGTCCCACCGCTGCACTAATACAATAAAAGGAATGCAAAGACAGACACCAAAAGGGACAACGTAACAAAAAATGCAACACTTAGCTTTCCCTGCTGCAAAACACCACACAGCAGAATAAATACACCTGATCAAATGGTTAAAGCTGAAGAACCACTGAACCCAGAGAGCGCCTTACTCCAGCTTGGTCACTGCAGATTGCTCTAACACCTTCAGTCAACTGATGCATCAGGTGACCTCTTGAAGGATGGTGGAAGTGGTCACCACCCGCATCAGCTGACCCAACAGCAATGCAATTACACGAGCAGGCCAGTGGGGAAAAATTGACATTAACCCCTGATGGCCTGAAAGGAAAAAAGTTTTAAGTTAAAGAAACCAGATCTGCCGCAAATCCAAAAATGGATCGTGACACAAGTTAAATGGTTTCCTCTGGTGAGCAGTAATCTTCATGTCTGACCACAGATTCTCAATTGGATGAAGGTCTGGGTTTTTACTAGGACACTCCAATACATTTATATTGTTTTCCACTCGAGTGTTGCTTTAGCAGTATGTTTTGGGTCATTGTCCTGTTGGAAGATGAACCTCCATCCCAGTCTCAAATCACTGAAAAACTGAAATAGGTTTTGCTCTAGAATATCCCTGTAGTTTGCAACCATCCATCTTTCCCTCAACTCAGACCATTTTCCTTATCCCTGCTCTTGGGTTGATGAGCGGTGTTGGTTTGGCACTAGGCATAGCATTTAGCTTGCTGGCCAAAAAAGTTAAAAAGTTCAATTTTGGTCTTATATCACCACAGCACCTTCCTCCATACATTTAGGGTGTCTCGCACATGTCTTTTGGCAAATTCAACATGAGCCTTACAATTTTTGTGTTTAAGTAGCATATTTTTTCTGCCCACTCTTCCATAATGGCGACCTCTATGGATTGTACAGCTTATTGTAGTTGTATGGATAGAAACTGCAGTCTCTGCTTGGGAACTCTGCAGCTCCTTCAAGGTTACCTTTGGTCTCTATGCTGCCTCTCTGATAAATGCCCTCCTTTGAGAATTTTGGTGGGCGGCCCTCTCTTTGAAAGTTTGTTGTGGTGCCATGTTTTTTCCATTTGATGATAATGGATTTGATAGTGCTCCAGGGGAACATCAGAGATTTAGATATTTTTTAACCTTTTAATGACCGTGGACACGCTTTTTAACAGCGGCAATTAAGGGTACTTATGCCTTGGTGCTGCTTTTTAATGGCGCTGAGAAATAAGTGTATAGCGACCCCCGAAGACTCGGAATGTCTCCGGGGTCTCGGCTGCCGAGGGTAACCGAGACCCCAGAGAACATGATTCGAGTTGGTTTTTACCATTCCAAGTCTTGTGGTCGCTGTTATTAACAGAATAATGGTGATAGCAAAAGAAAAAGGTCTGATTTCTCTCTCCTCTGTGTGATCGCATATCAGAGGAGAGAGAAATGGGGTCCCCAGATCCTCCCCCGTTACCTCTGGTGTCCCTGCATCACCCGTGAAGTCCCCCTGCTGCCAGTGTCTTCTTCTGGGAAGAAAATGGTGGTCGCATGCACAGTGCACTCGCCGAGATCTGCTGGCCGACACCCAGCAACACAAGGAAATTTTTCCAATTGGCTCATTTTAATCACTGTGATAGACCCTATCACAGTGATCAAAATAAAAAAAATAGTAAATCAAACCCCCCTTTATCACTACCTTAGTTTGATAAAAATAATAAAATAGAAAAATGTATTTATTGCCATTTTTTCATTTGGGTTAGGGTTGGGCTAAAGTTAGGGTTTGGGTAAAGTTAGGGTTGAGCTAAGGTTAGGGTTAGGGTGGGGCTAGGGTTAGGGTTGGGGTAATGTTAGGATTGAGCTAAAGTTAGGGTTGGGATAAGGGTTGGGCTAAGGTTAGGGTTGGGCTAGGGTTAGGGTTGTTGTTATGGTTGAGATTATGGTTAGGGTTGGGATTAGGGTTAGGGGTGTGTTAGGGTTAGGTTTGTGGTTAGAGTTATGTTTAGGGTTAGGATTAGGGTTAGGGTTGTGGTTAGGGTTATGGTTAGGGTTGGGATTAGGGTTAGGGGTGTGTTGGGGTTAGGGTTGGAGTTAGAATTGAGGGGTTTCCATTGTTTAGGTACATCGGGGATCTCCAAATGCGACATGGTGCCACCATTGATTCCAGCCAATTTTGTGTTCGAAAAGTCAAACGGAGTTCCCTCCTTTATGAGCCCTGCCATGAGCTCAAACAGTGACTTTCCTCCACATACGGGGTATTGACGTACTCAGGAAACATTGCACAACAAATTCTGTGGTCCATTTTTTCCTAATACCTTTGTGAAAATAAAAAAGTGGTTCCAAAGTAAATTTTTTGTGAAAAAAGTAAAATGTTCATTTTTATCCTTCCACATTACTTTATTTCTCGTGAAGCACCTGAAGGGTTAATAAACTTATTGAATGTGGTTTTGTGCACCTTGAGGGGTGCAGTTTTTAGAATCGTGTCACTTTTTGTGATTTTCTGTTATGTTGACCCCCCAAACTCACTTCAAATATGAGGTGATCTCTAAAAAATTGGTTTTGTAAATTTTGTTTTAAAAATGAGAAATCGCTGGTCAATTTTAACCCTTATAACATCCTAACATAAAAAACCTGAGGGTTGCAGCCCCCAGCTGTGAGTTTTGTCTGGCTGGTTAGCAAAAATACAGGGAAACCCACGCCGTTTTTTTTAACTATTTATCAGGATCCTGACAGCGCCAGCATGCAGCCTCCGCTGAGCAGGGACTCACCCGCACTGTAGGGACCCCTGGGGACCAGGACAGCCAGAAAGTATAGGTGCACAGGACCTGAGTGATGAAGTTTAGCAAGCCGACATGGGACCTACGGTCATGTGACTGCGAGGGGGCGGGGCTTAGCGTCCTGCTTTCAGAGAAGACAGAAAACTCAGAGTCGGGCAAAACGGGGTCATTCACAGTATGGACAGCAAGGTGCAGGAGGGATAAACAGACAGGAGGTCAGACAAAGCCAAAGGTCATACACAAGAGGGCAACGTGGTACCAGGGGGACTAGCAGAGAGAAGTCAGGTCACAAGCAGAGTCATACACGAGAGGAAGCGCAGTACAAGAGGGACAGGCAGAACTCGAAACAGGGACAGAAGCGGATCAAAACCAAACAAGCAAGCAAGATATCAGGCACAAGGCACAAGTACGCACAAGGTCAACTAACTCAGCCGAGGGCAGGAGTATAACTGACACCGGACCTAGGTCAAGTGAGCATTAAATAGCCGCCCTCTGCCAGGGAGAGGCGGAACAATAAACCCCCAGTCAGACCAGGACGGGCCAAAGCGAAACCCCGTCCTGGATCATGACACTATTTATTTACAACACAGGAGCAGCTAATGAATACTCCCATAAGCAGCTTGTGCTCTCACTGTAATTAGCGGTAACAGGTGTCAGATGATGGGTAAAGTTTATACCTCCGATTACAGCTGAGTGCTCCCGCTGTCATGTGACAGCGTGGGCACTGCGACTCTCTCACCGGCGGGGATTATTTTCCCACTGATCAGAAGTGGTGTTTGCTGTGCTGCCATGAAACATGACAGCGTGATAAACACCCGGTGTTCGGGCAGTCGAACCCAAACAGTATCACGGACTTCCTGGTGAAGTCCATGTTGGGTGTCTGTGCCCGAACAGTAGGTGTTCGGTACAGATGCCAAACTTAAATGTTTGGGTTCATCCATTTCAAGTCAGACGCACTTGCCTCTTAATGAATCAGGCATTTTAAACAAGGCAAGAGACTCGTCACAAATCTTACTCCACTTTGAGACTGGAGTAAGATTTCTGACATAAGGTATGCTGCAACTCATCATGAATTAGAAGAACTCAGTGGCATGATGCCCCCATCTGCTCCAGACCCTACCCCAGCTTCATCCACTTTGATGGCGTTCAGTGAAAGTGGCATGAAAATACAAAATTCATAACACTTTTGGCCAACCTCAAGTTGTCTCAAAACACCTGATGAATCAGGGCTACTGTGTAGTGATTGCTAGATAATATATATTTTATTAATCATAGTGCGATTCATTTTATTCTTCAGCTCCTTAGTATTGCCTGCTATATTTGGATAATATACAGATTTACAGTTTTCAATAGTCCATTTACATGTTGGTCATAGGTAGAGATGGGTGGACCCGTGGATGTTTGGGTTCGGTCGAGCATTATAAAAAACTTCGGTTCAGGTACAGAATAATACCTGAACTTGATTCCGAACCCAAACCCCATTTACGTGAATGGAGGGGCCCGAACATCCGGCAGTTACCACTCTGTCCTCTGTGTGACAACATGGGAAACACCAGCTCTGACCGGCAATAACCTTACTGATGTCACTACCAGTGTGACTGAAGGTGAAAAGGTTAGCATCAGTCAGACTACTGCTGTCATCAATGTCACCTGCTCTTACTGATAGTAACCTATGCACTCACCCTCTTTTCGGTTCCTTTGCATAGTTAGAAATATGTCAGTGTGATATTTAATTATTGCAGTGCATGTGTAGCTTACTGTACATGTATTTCGCTAATCAATAAAGAAATCAGGGAATAAATGGATCAGGGAACAATGTCCAGACACTGGCCGCAATGGGACAAGGGGACTTCGGAAACAGGACTGGATGCATCGGGAACAGGGATTCGGGTTCAGGATGCTTTCCGCAGTGGAACCAGGGATTCAGGTTCAGGACTCTAGTCCTCCTCGGATCGGGGAACCTCACAACTGCGCTGGTAAAGCACCAACTACCTAATAACTCAACACGTTGCTTGGCGACTCAGTAAGGGAGAGGGAGTCTTTAACCCCTTCACCCCCAAGGGTGGTTTGCACGTTCATGACCGGGCCAATTTTTACAATTCTGACCACTGTACCTTTATGAGGTCATAACTCTGGAACACTTCCATTGATCCCAGTGATTCTGACATTGTTTTCTCGTGACATATTGTACTTCATGTTAGTGGTAAAATTTCATTCAAATAACTTGCGTTTATTTGTGAAAAAAATGGAAATTTGGCAAAAATTTTGAAAATTTCGCAATTTTCCAACTTTGAATTTTATTTAACACAGAGATACGGCACACAAAAAACTTGATAAGTAACATTTCCCACATGTTTACTTTACATCAGCACAATTTTGGAACCAAAATTTTTTTTTGTTAGGAAGTTATAAGGGTTAAAAGTTGACCAGCGATTTCTCATTTTTACAACACCATTTTATTTTTTGGACCACATCACATTTGAAGCCACTTTGAGGGGTCTATATGATAGAAAATACCCAAAAGTGACACCATTCTAAAAACTGAACCCCTTAAGGTGCTCAAACCCACATTCAAGAAGTTTATTAACCCATTAGGTGCATCACAGGAATTTTTTTGAATATTTAAAAAGAAATGAACATCTAACTTTTTTTCACAAAAAAAATACTTCAGGTTCAATTTTTTTTATTTTTCCAAGGGTAACAGGAGAAATTAGACTGCAAAAGTTATTGTGCAATTTGTCCTGAGTACGCTGATACCTGATTTGTGGGGGGGAACGACTGTTTCGGTGCATGGCAGAGCTCAGAATGGAAGGAGCGCCGTTTGACTTTTTCAATGCAAAATTGGCTGGAATTCAGATCGGACGCCATGTCACGTTTGGAGAGTCCCTGATGTACCTAAACAGTGGAAACCCCCTACAAGTGACCCCATTTTGGAAACTAGACCCCCCAAGGAACTTATCTAGATATGTGGTGAGAACTTTGAACCCACAAGGGCTTTACAGAAGTTTATAACGTACAGCGGTACAATTAAAAAATCATATTTTTTCCACAAAAATGATCTTTTCACCCCAATTTTTATTTTCCCAAGGGTAACAGGACCCTAAAAGTTATTGTGCAATTTGTCCTGAGTACGCTGATACCCCACATGTGGGGGTAAATCACTATTTGGGCGCATGGCAGAGCTCGGAAGGGAAGCAATGCCATTTGACGTTTTTGGCTGGAATTGAGATCGGACACCATGTCGCGTTTGGAAAACCCCTGATGTACCAAAACAGTGGAAACCCCCCACAAATGACACCATTTTGGAAACTAGACCCCCTAAGGAACTTATCTAGATGTGTGGTGAGAACTTTGAACCCCCATGGGCTTCACAGAAGTTTATAACATACAGCCATACAATTAAAAAATCATATTTTTTCCACAAAAATGATCTTTTCACCCTCAATTCTTATTTTTCCAAGGGTAACAGGACCCTAAAAGTTATTGTGCAATTTGTCCTGAGTACGCTGATACCCCACATGTGGGGGTAAACCACTATTTGGGCGCATGGCAGAGCTCAGAAGGGAAGCAGCTCCATTTGACGTTTTTGGCTGGAATTGAGATCGGACACCATGTCGCATTTGGAAAACCCCTGATGTACCAAAACAGTGGAAATCCCCCACAAATGACACCATTTTGGAAACTAGACCCCCTAAGGAACTTATCTAGATGTGTGGTGAGAACTTTGAACCCCCATGGGCTTCACAGAAGTTTATAACATAAAGCCATACAGTTAAAAAATCATATTTTTTCCACAAAAATGATCTTTTCACCCTCAATTCTTATTTTTCCAAGGGTAACAGGACCATAAAAGTTATTGTGCAATTTGTTCTGAGTACGCTGATACCCCACATGTGGGGGTAAACCACTATTTGGGCGCATGGCAGAGCTCGGAAGGGAAGCAGCGCCATTTGACGTTTTTGGCTGGAATTGAGATCGGACACCATGTCGCGTTTGGAAAACTCCTGATGTACCAAAACAGTGGAAACCCCCCACAAATGACACCATTTTGGAAACTAGACCCCCTAAGGAACTTATCTAGATGTGTGGTGAGCACTTTGACCCCCCCAGTGCTTCACAGAAGTTTATAATGCCCGGGCGTGAAAATAAATAATTCGTATTTTTTCCACAAACATGATCTTTTAGTCACCATTTTTTTATTTTCCCAAGGGTACCAGGAGAAATTGGACCCCAAAAGTTGTTGTCCAATTTGTCCTGAGTATGCTGATACCCCATATGTGGGAGAAAACTACTGTATGGGCACACGTCGGGGCTCGGAAGGGAAGTAGTGACGTTTTGGAATGCAGACTTTGATGGAATGGTCTGCGGGTGTCATGTTGCCTTTGGAGAGCCCCTAATGTACCTAAACAGTGGAAACCCCCCACAAATGACCCCATTTTGAAAACTAGACCCACTAAGGAACTTATCTAGATGTGAGGTGAGCACTTTGAACCCCCAAGGTCTTCACAGAAGTTTATAATGCCAGGGCATGAAAATAAAAAAATCGTATTTTTTCCAGAAACATGATCAATTAGTCCGCAATTTTTTCATTTTCCCAAGGGTAACAGGAGAAATTGGACCCCAAAAGTTGTTGTCCAATTTGGCCTGAGTACGCTGACACCCCATATGTGGGAGAAAACTACTGTATGGACACACGTCGGGGCTCGGAAGGGAAGCAGTGACGTTTTGGAATGCAGACTTTGATGGAATGGTCTGCGGGTGTCATGTGCGTTTGGAGAGCCCCTGATGTACCTAAACTATTGAAACTCCCCACAAGTGACCCCATTTTGGACACTAGACCCCCCACGGAACTTATCTAGATGTGTGGTGAGCACTTTGAACCCCCAAGTGCTTCACAGAAGTTTAAAACACTCGGACGTGAAAATAAAAAAATAATTTTTTTCCACAAAAATGATATTTTTGCCCCCAATTTTTTTATTTTCCTAAGGGTAACAGGAGAAATTGGACCCCAAAAATTGTTTTGCAATTTGTCCTGAGTAGGCTGATACCCTACATGTGGGGGTAAAACACTGTTTGGGCGCATGGCAGAGCTTGGAAGGGAAGGAGCACCATTTGACTTTTTCAGCTCAGAATTGGCTGGAATTGAGATCAGACGCCATGTTGCATTTGGAGAGCCCCTGATGTGCCCAAACAGTGGAAACCCCCAATTATAACTCCAACCCTAACCCCAACACACCCCTAACCCTAATCTGAGCCCTAACCCTAGCCCTAGCCCTAACCCTAGCCCTAACCCTAACCCTAACCCTAGCCCTAACCCTAGCCCTAGCCCTAACCCTAAGGCTGTGTGCACACGCTGCGGATTTTGCTGCGGTTCCGCAGCGGTTTTGGCTGCTGCGGACCCCAGTACCATGATTCCCTATGGGAATCAAAAACCGCAGTGCAGACGGTGCGGAATTTTCCGCGCGGATTATCTGCGGTTTTCAATCCGCAGAAAGAATTGACATGTCAATTCTTTCTGCGGATTCTCCTGCGGTTTGCCATCTCCTCTATTGAGGAGATGAAAAACCGCAGGACAAAACCTCAGAGCAATCTGCAGGTAAAACCGCAGGTCTTTTGACCTGCGGTTTCACCTGCGGATTTTACAAAATCCGCGCGGATGAATCCGCACCTAATCCGCAGCGTGTGCACACAGCCTTACCCTAACGGGAAAATGGAGATAAATACTTTTTTTTAGTTTTATTATTTTTCCCTAACTAAGGGGGTGATATCGGGGGGTTTGATTTACTATTTATGGCGGTTTTTATTTTTGGCGGCTGTCACACGCTAAAAGACGCTTTTTATTGTAAAAATAGTTTTTGCATCACCACATTTTGAGAGCTATAATTTTTCCGTATTTTGACCCACTGAGTCATGTCAGGTCTTATTTTTTGCGGGACGAGTTGACGTTTTTATTGGTACCATTTTCGGGCACGTGACATTTTTTGATCGCTTTTTATTCCTATTTTTGGGACGCAGAATGAACAAAAACCAGCATTTCATGAATTTCTTTTGGGGGGGTGCGTTTACACCGTTCCGCGTGCGGTAAAATTGATAAGGCGGTTTTATTCTTCGGGTCAGTACGGTTACAGCGATACCTCATTTAGGTCGTTTTTTTATGTTTTTGTCGGTTTTATGCAATGAAAACTATTTTATATAAAAAATAATTATTTTTGCATCGCTTTATTCTGTGAGCTATAACTTTTTTATTTTTTCGCTGATGATGCTGTGTGGTGGCTCGTTTTTTGCGGGACAAGATGACGTTTTCAGCGGTACCATGGATATTTATATGCGTCTTTTTGATCGCGCGTTATTACACTTTTTGTTTGGCGGTATGATAATAAATCATTATTTTTTGCTTCGTTTTTTATTTTTATTTTTTAAGGGGTTCGCTAAAAGGGTTAACTAATGGGACAGTTTTATAGGGCGGGTCATTACGGACGTGGCGATACCTAATATGTGTACTTTTATTGTTTTTTTTTTTTATTATTTTCAAAAAATGAATTTATTGGGGAATATTTTTTTTTTTTTACTAATTTATTTGGCGATTTTTTTTTAATTTATTTTTACATTTTTTTTTAATTTTTTTTTTACTTTATTACATAGTCCCAGGTGGGACATCACTGTCCTGTGACAGATCGCTGATCTGTCACATCACAGATCACTGTGACAGATCAGCAATCTATCACAGGCATTGAAGCAGACTTCCTCTTGCCTGCGCTTTGCAGGCACTGAGGAAGCCAGCTTCCTCAGGTCCCCGAAGGCCCCCGTCGCCATCTTGGATTCGGGGGCCTGGAGGAAAGGAGTCCCCCGCAGCAGCGCTGCACATTGCGCTGCCGTGGGGGGCTCAGGGAAGCACGGAGGGAGCCCCCTCCCTGCCGATGCTTCCCTTTAACTCCCGGTACACCGCGATCATGTTTGATCGCGGTGTGCAAGGGGTTAACGTGTCGGGGGCGGTCCGTGACCGCCTCTGACACATAGTGCCGGGTGTCAGCTGTGATAATCAGCTGACACCCGGCCGCGATCAGCGGCGCTCACCACGTGGGCGCCGCTGATCGCGGTAGACGTACTATCCCGTCCACGGTCATACGGGCCCGGGTACCGTGGACGGGATAGTACGTCGGATGTCAGGAAGGGGTTAATACAGGATGATTCCCAGCAATTGGCTGGATGTCATCTTGCAGGTGCTCACAAGAAGTAACTGTATTTACCAAATTCCCTTTAATTTTGTAAGTGGTAGGGCCATATTTTTTTTTCTGTTGCTCCAGTGTTAACTGTTGGACAATTGCTGTGTAACAGGACTTTATATACAGAATAAAGCAGAGCTCACAAAATGGGGAGTGTAAAAATTATTCATAATCATACAAGAGACCTTTTTTTCTACTTGACCCTTAGGTTGACATTTTTGGGAAAAAGGAAGCTATCATCTCTGGCTCATGGTCAATGGGAATGGTGCAATACTACTCCATTAAATAAAAGCATAAACAGATGTCTTTAAAAACTATACTCCCTGTTTGTGGTAGTAGAGAACCTGCATTAGAAAAGCTTGTCCAAATTTTAGAACTTAACTGTCTGACAATAAACATCTTTTTTTCAATGTTTAAGTAAAAATATAACTTTAATTCTAGATTGGGATCCACGTTAGACCTCTCAGTACTCTATGTTGCCTTTTTTGATCTGAGATGAAAAGCAACAATTCGGATCACTACTATAATAATGGGTTTTAGGAAGTTTCGCCCCCAGCAGTTCGCCCCCAGCAATTTGCCCCCAGCAGTTCGCACCTAGCAGTTTGCCCCAGGTACATTTCGCCCTCCGCACATTTCGCCCCTATCATTTTGCCCCCAGGAGGATTCGCCCCCCAGCATTTCGCCCCCAGCAGTTCGCCCCCAGCAGTTCGCCCTCAGCAGTTCGCCCCTGGCAGTTCGCCCCCAGCAGTTTGCCCCCAGATTTTTCGCCCCCGGATGTTTTGCCCCTGGATTTTTTGCCCCCGGATGTTTCGCCCCCAGTAGTTCGCCCCGGATGTTTTGCCCCTGGATTTTTTGCCCCCGGCAGTTCGCCCCCAGCAGTTTGCCCCCAGATGTTTCGCCCCCAGCAGTTCGCCGCTGGATTTTTTGCCCCCAGATTTTTCACCCCCGGCAGTTCACCCCGGATGTTTTGCCCCAGCAATTCGTCCCTGGATGTTTTGCCCCCGGATGTTTCGCTCCCAGCAGTTTGCCCCCGGAAGTTTCGCACCCAGCAGTTCGCCCCCCGGATGTTTTGCCCTCAGCAGTTCGCCCCCGGATGTTTTGCCCCTGGATTTTTCACCCCCAGCAGTTTGCACCTGGATGTTTCGCCCCCAGCAGTTCACCCCCGGATTTTTTGCCCCCGGATGTTTCGCCCCAGCAGTTCGCCCCCGGATGTTTCGCCCCCGGATTTTTCACCCCTGGAAGTTCGCCCCCGGATGTTTCGCCCCCAGCAGTTCACCCCCGGTTGTTTGCCCCCGGATGTGTGTACCCTGTTTTGCCCCCAGAAATCAACTGTTTCCATCTGTAAACCTCACAACTGATTGCATTATCGTGTCAGAGCATTTTGCCCACAATTTTAACAAGACATTTTTCTAAACATTTCTAAAACTTTTTTGTGTTACAAAAACATACCACGAAAAAAATAAACGGATTCAAAAAATGCAGTGTGAATGAGGCCTGATTTAGGTGGGGAATGTAAACCACTCTAAACTCAAAACATTTTGTGAACTTTTACTTGACCCAGCACTTACCTGCTTTTTTGCAAGTTTTGTTGCAGATGTAACAATTTTCATGTCAGGTGTCCTGCAAGTTACATTAGACTAGCTTTTATTCCATCTTTACATCAGAATATAGCAGTGTCTAAAATCTCTACAAAGAGAGAGGTGTACTAGCACAAAAAATCAGTCAGCTTTCACAGCAATTCACTTTCTACAAGTATGAATTCAGTTCTATCCAAACGTGGGAAGAAGAAGTTGGTCTACGAGAATCACATTTACGTATTTTCCAAACGAATGGCTGATGATGTCCTTTCCATCTGGGTGTGTGAAAAACGGTTGACTTGCGAGGGATGTGTTTGGACCAATGAAGCATCTGGTGAAGTGGTGAAAGTAACCAATCCCCACAACCACGCAGCACAAGCAGCAAGACATGAAGCAATCCGACTTGTCAATGAGGCGGTCACCAGGGCAAGGACAACACAGGAGAAACCACAACAGATTCTCCTAGAAGTCATTTCAGGAGCCCATTCTAATGTTGTAGCACTTCTCCCAAGGATAGTGGGTCGCCCTCCCAGGGCTGGTGGGGTACTCAGTACCGGGCCCGTGGATCTCCAAGAGGGGGTTTTGTCACAGCAGCTATGACCCGGTCCGTGTCCCTGGGCGCCCACTGTAGACAGCGGAAATGTTCATTGCACGTGTGGGCAATGGTTGAAAGTTGGTATAGGAATGATTTGTGACGCCACCTGTGGTGTCCGACAAGAGAGGTGTTAAGCCGACACTGCGAACAGATCCTCTGGGACAGATGGTGTAGTGCAGCAATGATGTTGTGGCCCTCCACAGGTAGGGCAGTAGTCCCAGGGCAGTGTAGGTGAGGAGATAGAAAGGAGACTTAGATGGTGCAGTGCCAGGCATAGAGATGTAGCAGTGCGGAGTATGTGACCGCAGGAATAAGCGGAGGACACCAGTGCATGTAGTTCCAAAGCTTTACTCACAGTCTGTTGTGCATACAGGTGCCCGCATCCGTGCTGTGTCCTCCGGGTCAGGGGCTCAGACAACCTCCAGGCAAGATGAAGTACTCCCTTCCAACACTCCACCAACATTTGCCTTTTCTGAACGTCTCCCTTTTTGCGCCTATAGTGAAGTACTCTCAGTACTGAGTTACACTGGAGTTCCTCCTGTCAGATGTTCCTATGAATTCTACTTGTACGGCAGACAGCTGTAGGCTGCTTCGGGGACTCCTTGCTACTAAGTCCCGGCTCACTCACGTTGCTGTTGTGTCCCCAAGTCTTGTGTGGGAATAAAGTGGTGACAACTTCTTTTCCTCCGGTGTCTGCTGCTGGACCATTAGTATCCATAGAACCTTGGGGACCGGACCCTGGCCTCGCGCTGTGAACTTGGGAAGGGTTCTGCTCTAACCCTAATCCTCAGTCCTCCTCTTCTCCTTACGTTCCTTTCAAATCAATCTTTCTTATAAAGAGTCAGGCTTTCCATCAATGTCTCTTTCCTGTGCCAGCAGACCCAGGTCACTGAGGTCCGCTGCAGCACTTCCCTCGTCCATCCCACTCCGGGGATCTTCTCTCTCCTTCTGACCCCGTCAGACTGACTAAATCCTAAACTCTTCCCAATCTTTTGGTGCAGACTAAGCTCCACCCACCTCCCAGCACTCTTCGTGCTCCAAGCAGGGAGCCACCAAAGGGTGCTTTGCTACACTACGATGTTGTGTGGGATGCAGGTGTTGGAGTGTGGTCAGGTGTCCCCACCTTACCTGGATGGTGGGGTACCACACCTGAGGAGGAGGTGCAGTACCTCTGTGGCGACTGAACTCTCAGGGGTGCCACAAAAGCATCACTGAAGAGAACAATGCGATTATCAAGGAAACTTGGCAATATTCAAACGTTGCCCCAAACCCTTGATCAACTTGTTATTCCCCAGGAGTTCCAGGGGATCAATATTGATGGTATCCAGCAGCAGTTCCTTCTGCATGACTCTGGCAAGCATTTAACATTTACATTATATAGAATTATTGCAAAATTTATGTTGCACAAATGTGAAAAATGATCTATTACAAAGTGCTGACCTAGAATACTATGTGATTATTTTAGCTTAAAGGGAAACTTTGAGGATAGTATAATGTAAGGTGAGGCTTACTGATTCCAACTATGCCTCACTTGTTTAGTTGCAGTCTGATTCTCTGCTCAGCTTCAAAGTAGAAGTCCTGCCTTTGAGATACAGTGGCCTGCCATGTTGATAAGCAGAGTGGTAATCTTGTCCACCAACCATGATTTGCAGGTATCCAGCCAGTGTCAATCACAGCCAGAGGACAAGGTTGTTGCATAAAAATCGCATCACTAGATGTCAATTTTAGTGTAGAATTTTCTGCTATAAATTAGCTGCAGATTGTCTGCTGCAACTACTCAGTGCATGTGAATGGACCTTAAGGATTCATTAACATGTCTCCTAACCTCTGCCCTGCCCCTTTAGCCATGCCCCCTGCCAACAGCCTGAAATGAAGTTCCAATGCTGAATTAGTGCTGGGATGAGGGTACACCATTCCCCAGTAGGTGCCGGTCACTTACCGGATCATGGCAAGGGGTTAATTAATATTTACCACCTGCTGCCACACGCTGATTTGATACAGGACCTGGAATGATGTATGCAATCATGTGATCGCTCATGTCTCAGGTTCTGCATCGAAGCAGAGTGAGGAAAGCAGCGCAGCAGCAGGCGGTGAGTATTAATTTATCCTTGCCATGCTCCAGGAGGAGACAGGCACCTACTAGAGCATGATAGATCCAGGGGGCCCGCTGATCCTGGGCGCATTACACCCCTTGGCGGCAGGCCCCCTGATGACCCGGGGGCAGTGGCGTCCCTTACCTACATGGTAGGTACGCCACTGCTGCACTGCATGTCATTTTTTTTAACTGTGCACTTTTTCATGAGCATGTGGATGGGATTTAGACATTTACGCTGCATATGACCCGATCTAATGAACTGTTGAGTTAGTATGTTTTTTTTTCACATATACTTCTTACATGTTTGCTCGTTTTTCCTGATGTAAACCTTTTATCATGGAATCCTGCATTTTGCTAGTTTCTGCTGGCGTTATTCCTTTCACGACTTTGAAAATGTGACATTTTTGAAGCTTGGAAGCATTTTTAAACAGGAATATATAATTTTCCACTGGGACAATACATGTCGTAGAAAAAACTATTGTTTAGCTCCTTCACACCAGATTTTGCTTCAATTTAATGTTTCTGTTATAAAATCAGAGAATCTGAAGCAAAATGTGAGTTTTTAATGTGAGATATGAACAATGGATGCTTCTGATTAGGAAAATTTATTGTGAGCGCACAAAAATGCAACACAGTGCGTTTGGCACACGTCGGCGCAGCGCAAAAAAAGGGCGGATGTGCGGGCAAAAGTGTACCAGCGCACGACCAGCATACCCAACGCTAAGTAAAGGGTATGCTGATTGCATGCAGCATCATGCGATCGGAGGAGCTGACCGGAGGAGGCACGGCCGGGGGCGGAGTTTAGTGGCGGCCCTGCACTGCGCCCAGTAACGCTAGTGTGAAACTAGCCTAAGTTTCCAAGAAAAAAAATATGCAACTCCAGGTAGAGAAAAGTTAATCCATGTGGCAGAAATGACCAGAGTACATATTAGAGATTTGAAAGCTAAGGTATAAGGAAGATATATAAAAGAAAAATTGTTGCAACATTACCTTAAGTAGTGGCGGTACCCCATCGCACGTTTCGCATTTGCTTTTTCAAGGGGAGTGTGTTTTTTAATATAATCAGGCAAAATTACCTTTGGGTATCTTTTATACAGGGTGCCGCTACCTCCTGGACTAGCGCGTCCGCCCGTTTCGGCTCCTTTCTCAAGGGGCCTGCTATTAACCATGTGTCTCCATTATTTATGTCTCCCAGCTGCAGCATGGTATACCGCGCAACCGGAAGTGACACTCACCACCCGGATGTGACACGTCACATCCGGGTGGTGAGCGTTACTTCCAGTCGCGTGGACCAGAAGTGACCACGATTATCTGATTATGTTTGCAGAGTATTATTGTAATTATGTGTATGAGGGTTATTGCCAGGCAAGCGGCATTGTTTTATGGTTGACATCTAGATCATAATCTGTGATGTGGCCTATAAAGCTTGCGATATAATTATGGCTATATTAATATTTGTAGTAGTTTATTATTAGGGCTTTTTCAGTTCTGCCCCTTGTAGCTGCAATATATTGCTGTCAGTCCCTATGTCTATCCATTTTCGTGGTAGCTGTCTCTTCCTGGACTTGCACGTTTAATGAGTGACTGTGAGCAATGAGTGTATCTGTACTCTCCTACTTCCCCAGTTTTGGCAGTATGGTTTTAATGAATTTGTTTCAATAAAAATTATATTTTTATACACACAAATAATTGCCTTGTGATCATCCTTTTTCCTATGGTTCTATGAGGCACCGACAGACACGGAGGGTCCTCTTCAATCCTCTTCCATGCACTTCCACATTGTGTGAATATGTCATTGTTCCCGAGGGAATCCCTTTCATTATTCCTAGCTAGGGATTCCCTTGATCAAGAAGACTCTCCACACAGGTCGGGACCTCGGCAAAGGGGAGAGAAGCGATTTTTATTTTCTGATGAGCAAACTCCAAACATTGCCTGTTTTGGGTCGGTGTGGTTGAACCCGAGCAGGCAATGTTTGATACGAAACCTGAACTTTCCAGATCGGGTTTGCTCATCACAAGATATAGTATGGATGACAAAAAGAAGCCATTAAGTGTTACACCCCTAGTACATGACAGTAAAATGATGGTCACTTGTCTTAGATCAGGGGAGTCAAACTCATATTCACCAAGGGCCACACCAATTTAATGGTTGTCCCCAAAGGGTCGTTTGTTACTGAAAGACCAGATGCACACAATCGAGTCCCATCCAGAACATGCATTTCTCTGCACAGAGCAGTGCATGCCCCTGTATAAGGCATGTCACGGTGGATCAGCTCTTTACCAAGCGCTGTCACATCTTTCCTGGATCTCACTGAAATCATGGAGAGCTATGGCTGCAGCTTCCAGTCACTTGTCCTTTTTGTTGGTGCTGAAAGCTGCTGATAAACAGCTGGTTCAGTGCAGAATACAACTGGACCCTATTCTTGGCCTAATCTGAGGAATGGGCATCAACAGAAAAAGGGATCCTGAAGTGAGAATACCACTTTTATCTGCTGCTCCATTCTTTGGTGTACTGGCAGAGTGTTCTGTGAGGGCTAATCCCAAAACCCCCCCTTCTGAAGACCTGATAAAGAGGTTCTGTAGAAGCTGGTTAACCACCATTTTAGTTCAGCAAAGCCAATATCTCAGTTCTGCAGAGATGGTTGGTGGGATTAACCCTGTAGTCAGTCAACAGTCCCCCTGCTTCCTTACATAGCCTGCATTAAAGGGGGGGTATTCTCATGCCGAACAGCAAAATAAGGCAGCATGTTTTCAGCAAGCATGTTGCGGTAAGCATGCTGCCGATCTTCCCCTCCTGGTACTTACCTAGAGGTCTTCTGCTCATCTTTGCCTGATCTTCTCCCGACTGTGTGGGCTGGCGATCGCCATGCTGGATCCGGAGGCCACCACGAGTCCTCTCCTTCTTCCCAGCGTCCTCTTCTTCTGCTTGATCTCATCGTGGCACTGCTCATGCGCAGCAGTGTTTTGGTGACAGGAGAGGCATCCTGCCCCCTGGATTGACTGATGAATGGAGCAGGAGTGATGTCATGTCAGTGAGTGGCCAGGAGACATTTGGCCTCACTTCCATGGCATTCTTCATGCTTCATGGATCAGTGATCCAGGCAAGATGAAAAGACAGACAGAAGTAGGAGAAGACATCACGGGGAACCGCTAGACTGCACTCCGGGACCCAAGGGCTGCAGCTGCGACAGGTATGTCAGTTTTTTTGTGCTCTAGGGTGATAATACTCCTTTAAGGCCAGCCAATAGAGCTGCTGAAAAGGCAGCCACAAGAATCCCCAGCAATTGGGGTCCTGTATATTTTACCCCCAGGTATGTTCAGCCCTAGATGTTTTGTTCCCTGTATGTTGACCCCAAAAGCTGAGGGTGAAACATCTGGAGTCAAAATGCTGGGGGCGAAAAATCCAGGCGCGAAACATCTGGGAGCGAAACATCGGGGTGCAAACTGCTGGGGGCGAAACATCCGGGGGCGAACTGCCGGGAGCGAAAAATCCAGGGGTGAAACAACCGGTGTCGACCTGCTGGGGGCGAAACATCCCAGGGCAAACTGCTGGGGGTGAAACATCCGGGGGCAAACTGCTGGGGGTGAAACATCCTGGGGCGAACTGCCGGGGGCGAACTGCTGGGGGCGAAACATCCAGGGGCGAACTGCTGGGGCGAAACATCTGGAGTAGAACTGCCTGGGGTGAACTGCTGGGGGCGAAACATCCGGGGGCGAACTGCTGGGGACGAAACAACCGGGGGCGAAACATCCGGGGCGAACTGCTAGGGCGAAACATCCGGGGGCGAAACATCTGAGGGCAAACAGCCGGGGGCGAACTGCTGGGGGCAAAACATCCGGGGGTGAACTGCTGGAGGCAAAACATCCGGGGGCGAACTGCTGGGGACTGCTGGGGGTGAAATGTGCGGTGACGAAACCTCCTGGGGGCCAAATGCTGGGGGCGAAATGTACCCGGGATGAACTGTTGGGGGCGAACTGCTGGGGGCGAAACATCCAAATCCCATAATAATGGTGTTCGCTATACCTAGCCATATAGAGTTTAGATACTTACAGATATAGAAATACAGAACAATGCAGAAAGTTATCACTTAACATAAGAAGAGCTATTGAATTTTTATAGTTTGCTCTGACAATTTTTTATACATCTTCCCCATTCATAGACAGGGATACAGAGGCACAGGCAAAATAAATAAAATCAATTTTATTCATGATATTAAAAACATAAACTCATCAAACTTATATGCCCCTGTTTGAGGAAGCCGGTTAGGCGAAACAGCACTGTTGGGGTACAGCCGGGTTATTTAGAACGCCAGGAAAGACACTTTGCTGTAAGTAATTCAGGATTTACTATGTAACAATATTTTGTATTAGACAGAAATTGTATTCTGTGTTACCTCATTAAGGTTTGTCTGGTGTTAATATAAGATTGCTCTGATAATTGATTTTGCAGCCTTTGCACTGTGCACTTTACTTTATGCTGCTAATTATAGACATATTATATTGTACTCAGGGCGGTCTATATTTGGTATCAGTCTCTCTATATATGATTTTTACAGAATTTTTGTGACTTTGATCAGTATTAGATTTATGAAGGTTTTTTGAGATGGCAATTTTGAATTTTGCACTTTACTTTTTGCTGCTATGTATCAATATACCTCGGGTTATGTGATCTGTTTTAGTCACTTTTTCTGTACATTATATTTGCAATTGTTGCATTCTATGTTACTATCACAGGCTTTTTTTTTTATACCCCGGCTTTTTTACCTACATGAGGACTCCTTGTTTGATGAGTTTATGTTTTTAATATCATGAATAAAATTGATTTTATTTATTATGCCTGTGCCTCTGTATCCCTGTCTATGAATGGGGATGATGTATAGAATGTTTAATTGGAGTTTGGTTAATTATTACAAACAGACTTTAGTTAGTTATAATCTGATAATTTTCTGTATCTAGATATCTTTCCTTATCATATCTTTGCAGTTTTAAGAAAGATTACATCTGTGGCCAGCAAATACCTATGTGACGTTACATGAATAAAATAAAAATTTACACCAAACCACAATGTTTAAATGCATGTGATTTGTCAAAGTGGATACTGCTGATTAGAAGTATTGTGCACATCTAGAAATGCTACCCTTGCCAACACCTCAGTAGTGAGGCAGCAAAATAGCTGTTCGCTTCTTGGCTTCTGAGCTGATTCGTAGACCAGGTGCATGCACAAGAGATGGAAGCTCATTTGTCATTTTGTTCTAGATTACAGTTTTTGGCAACTTATATTTAACTACTTCCTTCATAAAGAAGATTAACCTTTTCTTGCCATTTCTTTTTTTAACAGTTCTTATAAACTGCAATTAAAGTTATCTCCATATTTAGTTTTATTGATGAAATTTTTCACTCTTACTTCTTCTTCGCTCTGCTTTTCTCTTAGCCCTTATTTAATACCATGACATTCTTTAAGCGTGAAACTAAAAGGCCATGAGGACACGTTCCTCTAGTTTTTATTGAAGTATGATAAATGTAAGCACAGGAATAACATTACTGACTTATACGTAAGTGATGACAATTAAATAATATGATCTAAAAAGTAATAAATGTATTCTCCATTGATGGGAGAACAACAATAAAATGAAGTTCACAAAATGGATGCGTAGATAAATATAAAACTATTAGTAATAAAAGCTTTCATTTATTCAAATAAAAATGCATCTTCTCAGTTATATATAAGTAATATATAAAAATTACATGTTTACAGATATAGTTTTTACTATGAATTACTGCTATTAAATTGGTTGTCAAGGATTCTATTGGAAAATAAGCTGTGGCCATCCTGGCACAAATTGGCCATTAACCGCGCCTCTCTATCTGAACATGAAATGGCATAACTTGCTCTTGTGGTGAAAGCAAACCAATCAACAAGATGAGCTAGCCTCAAGTTGTTCTCCTTCTAATTTTCATGATCATCTATCTGGTATCTTGTCTGCACCCACAAGTAGTGCCTTATTGTTACTATCAGTCCCATCATCATCCTCATCTACTGCCTTCCCCACTTTTCCTACTCTTGATGCATCACATTATCTGTTAGCTTTTTGTGTGCACAAGAAACACATCTTCAGTCTAGCATCTGTGTGAAAACTGAACTTCCACATGTCCAAATTCAATAACAAACCACCTGCCTTTTGCGAAAGAATAACGTGCTCACAGCCTCAATGGAAGATGCCTACTGTAGCTGCCATTATTTGTTGAATAGAGACAACCCTGCTTTATATCATCATGTGGCAGAGATCATGGTCTGCTCCATGGAATTGAATTATACTCCAGCAGTAAAAGCATTATGGTCAGGGACTTTACATGTCTGTTATGGCCCACTGTGTCAATGTTTTGCACAGTGGTAATGCACGGTCAAAAGTGGGTCTATTGTCTACTGGTGGTGATAGCGCCACACCAGATGACACTTGGCACTTCTTCCACATCCTCTTTAATGGACATCTCCCTATCTTCATCAGCATTAGGGCAGAATCCTTGGTTACATGTCACACAAGATAACTCCTAGTCATCTACAACTGAGCAACCAGATAAGTGACAATGTTAGAATCCTGATGGTTGTCTTGCAATTAGCAAAGTAACTCATCTTTGCTGCACAGCACATTAATTTGATTGTGCAACTTTTTTTGAAAAATATATAAAGTATATATTGCCAGAACAAGGTAGTTCTCTTCTTCAGAAGAGGATGTTGGCATTTCAACCATTCTTTTGTGTTGAAGAACGGCACTAAGATTTGATGGCATGACTGAGCCACAGGATGATTTGCGAAATTGCAACATGATGGATTTCACCACTGTATATGTTGCAGCATTTGCACGGGCAACAGCACATGGTGATGTGATGGATAATGTTATACACCAAAGAAACTAGAACTTGTGTTACCTTGACATTCCCCTTTGCTAGATGATGAGGGCCATGTTTCGCTTACTAAGGCACTTGAAAGAGAATACAAAATGTGTTATTAGGGGCAACAGTACCATCAACAGACAAGGATGCAAAAAGACATAGAAAAAGGGCAGTTTTGGTGAATATGATGTTGTTTTTTTCCTTAGATTGATTTGAATTCCCTGAGTTAGATCTTGTCATTGCTAACATCATCATCATCGTAATGATTTACTGCTTTTGGTGCTTACAGCGCTCCTGCCTTTTTAAATAAAAATTAATTTGGTTCAATGGCTGCTATTTTCCACCTTCTTCCATGTTTGGGGTAAACATCAATAATGTTTGAGCATCAGCTGGAGTGACACATGACAGGGCTGGTCACAAAGAGCAAACAGTTCCAAAACAAAATGCATCAGCCTCTGAGACTCAATTTTTCAGAATGTCTATGTTTCTTCAAAATTTAAAATGAACTTGATATTTTTGAGGGCACCATCTAAGATGAATTTTACAGGTTGGGCCCTATGTAGGACCAGACCCCAACAAAGGTCTGAGCATGAAATGCAAACAGTTTTTCAAATCAAAATTATTTGTCTTCTGTGACTAAATTTTCTGGTGCGTCTCCACTTTTTGATAATTGCAAGTGAGATTCATTTTTTTTGGAGAAAATCATTTTGCATGAATTTACATGATTTGGACCACTGAGCAAAGAGCAAATATTTTTATCAAGCTAAAATTCATGAAATTCTATTACTCTGACATTCAGAAATTCTCAGATTTCTCATCACTTTTAGTTAAATAAATTTTGGGGTGTACTAACTTCACTGATATGATCCTGCACAGGATTTGGCTCATGTGCAGGGCTGGGCACACAGAACAAATAAAAAATAAAATGGTGCAACTATTGCATATCATGTGATCACGCCTACAAAGTTGACTAGACTGAGGAAACTAAGTCCCATCAACTAGGCAGAGACCTAATTAGGATAAGAAAAACAGAGGTAATGAATACTTTTTTTTCTAACATGGATGTACACATGAATAACATTCTAAAGGGCTTGTTAGGCAGGAAGTTTAGCAATACATATGCGAATGCTGCTGAGTTGGAGGGCATGGTGGACCTGACAGGTTCCCTTTAAAGATTGGTTTGCTCCTTTTGTCCTCTTTAAAAAATGCAGCAGTAAAAATGCAATATTTATGCTACCTATTAATTTAGAAAATCCTACAATAACCAATGGAGATATAGTCTGAACTTGTATAAAACTAGATAATTTTATTAATACAATAGAAATGACATGTAATGTACAAACAACGAGACAAATCACAATGCAAAGCTCATGTATGGAGGACACAGCAACACAATTGTAGCAGTGTGGACAAAAATCGCAATTCCCAATAAATAGTTGCACACAATAAATAATCAAAAAATTCCAAAAAATGCATAGGACTTATAAAGTGCAAAGAACTCTCTGACTTAATCTCCAGAATCTAATAAATAGCCCAAATATAGGTGTATGAAATAAATGGAGAGACACTAAAAAGGAATGCACATCTTACCCATGTGTAACTGCCAGTGACTGTGTCCTATAGCAACCCCGACGCGCGAAGAAGCCCACGCGAAACGCGCATCGGGGATGCTATAGGACACAGTCACTGGCAGTGTCTCTCCATTTATGACAGAGCGCAGGCATGAGGAAGCCTTGTGCAGCGCCTGTCAGATCGCTGATCTGACACACCTCTGCGTGACGTGTCAGATCAACAATCTGACACGACAGTGATGTCCCCCCGGGATAATGTAATAAAGTAAAAAAAGAAAAGTGTAAAAATAATTTATAAAAAATTGCGAAATAAATTGAAAAAAAAATATTCCCTCATAAATTAATTTTTTGGAAATTAAAAAAAACAATAAAAGTACACAGATTTAGTATCGCTATGGGGCTATGGCTAGTGTTAGAGTTAGGGCTAGGGTTAGGGCTAGGGTTTATTGCTGAGATTAGGGTTAGGGGTGTGTTGGGGTTAGGGTTGGAGTTAGAATTGGGGGGTTCCACTGTTTGGACACATCAGGTGCTCTCCAAACGCAACATGGCGTCTGATCTCAATTCCAGCCAATTCTGCATTGATAAAGTCAAATGGTGCGCCTTCCCTTTCAAGCTCTGCTATGCGCCCAAACAGTGTTTTACCCCCAGGGTATCAGCCTACTCAGGACAAATTGCAAAACAACATTTGGGGTCCAATTTCTCCTGTTACCCTTAGGAAAATAAAATATTGGGGGCAAAAATATCATTTTTGTGGAAAGAAAATAAGATTTTTTTATTTTCACGCCCGGGCTTTATAAACTTCTGTGAAGCAATTGGGGGTTCAAAGTGCTCACCACACATCTAGTTAAGTTACTTGGGGGGTCTAGTTTCCAAAATGGGGTCACTTGTGGGGAGTTTCAACAGTTTAGGCACATCAGAAGCTCTCCAAACGCGACATGACACCCGCAGACCATTCCATCAATGTCTGCATTCCAAAACGTCACTGCTTCCCTTCCAAGCCCTGCGTGTGCCCATACAGTAGTTTTCTCCCACATATGGGGTATCAGTGTACTCAGGACAAATTGGACAACAACTTTTAGGGTCCAATTTCTCCTGTTACCCTTGTCAGAATAAAAAATGGGGACTAAAAGATTATTTTTGTGGAAAAAATATGATTTTTTCATTGTACGGTTGTACGTTATAAACTTCTGTGAAGCTCTTGGGGGTTCAAAGTTCTCACAACACATCTTGATAAGTTCCTTTGGGGGTCTAGTTTCCAAAATGGTGTCATTTGTGGGGAGTTTTCACTGTTTGGGCACATCCGGGGCTTTTCAAACGCGGCATGGTGTCCGATCTCAATTCTAGCCAAAAAAGTCAAATGGCGCTGCTTCCCTTCCGAGCTCTGCCATGCGCCCAAATAGTCGTTTACACCCACATATGGGGTATAGCGTACTCAGGACAAATTGCACAATAACTGTTAGGGTCCTGTTACCCTTGGGAAAATAAAAATTGGGGGTGAAAAGATCATTTTTGTGTAAAAAATATGATTTTTTAATTGTACGGCTGTACGTTATAAACTTCTGTGAAGCCCTTGGGGGTTCAAAGTTCTCACCACATATCTAGATAAGTTCCTTTGGGGGTCTAGTTTCCAAAATGGGGTCACTTGTGGGGGTTTCCACTGTTTAGGCACATCAGGGGCTCTCAAAACGTGACATGGCGTCCGATCTGAATTCCAGCCAATTTTGCATTGAAAAAGTCAAACTGTGCTCCTTCCCTTCTGAGCTCTGCCATGCGCCGAAACAGTGGCTGCCCCCACATATCAGGTATCAGCGTACTCAGGACAAATTGAACAATAACTTTTGCTGTCCAATGTCTCCTGTTACCCTTGGTAAAATAAAAAAATTGGGCCTGAAGTAAATGTTCATTTTTTATTTAAACATTCAAAAAATTCCTGAGAAGCACCTGAAGGGTAAATAAACTTCTTGAATGTGGTTTTGAGCACCTTGTGGGGTGCAGTTTTTAGAATGGTATCAGTTTTGAGTATTTTCTATCATATAGACCCCTCAAAGGGACTTCAAATGTGATGTGCAAAATGGTGTTGCAAAAAAAATTGGTTCCAAAATTGTGCTGATGTAAACATATGGTAAATGTTACTACTTTTTTGTGTGCCATATCTCTGTAATTTATGGGCATAAAAGTTCAAAGTTGGAAAATTGCGAAATTTTCTCCAAATTTCTGTTTTTTTCACAAATAAACGCAAGTTATATCAATGAAATTTAACCACTAACATGAAGTACAATATGTCACGAGAAAACAATGTCAGAATCACCGGGATCCATGGAAGTGTTCAAGTGTTATTACCTCATAAAGGGACAATGGTCAGAATTGTAAAAATTGTCCCAGTCATGAACATACAAACCACCTTTGGGGGTAAAGGGGTTAAAAATGTGGTGGTTTGATATTAATTGATCTTCCACGATAATGCAATACAGAAATCTGGTACAACATGAGAGTCTTGGAGACAGAAGTAGGAGGTTTGGATTATGGTGAATGTTAGTCTTCAATCAATTGCAGAACGGAGAGCACATTTAGACAGAGATGAGGGAGGAGATGTATGGTGGTGCACTGTGGGGAACTTTTTGGGTGAAAGAGAAGTCTATATTGTATTCTAGTGAATAGGTAACCATTGCAATGACTAGCACAAGGTGGAAGCATATGTGTTGCAGCTAGAAAGAAATATGATCTTGTAGCAAAAAAATAACAGAGGTGTTCTATGTGTGGATCAGTATAGCCATATATATAAAAAACAGTGCGCTAGGGTGCTCATCTGTGATGATTGTGCTCAAGCAGGCTCATCACTGACTAAATATAATGAAATTCACCCAAAGCTGCTGCACCCCCCACCCATACCAGGCATGCAGACAGAAGCTGATTGAAGTGAAGAGGTGATAGAAAAAAATAGGGATGGTGTCACCATTCTCCATTTCTTCCTGTTACCTCTTCACCGAAATACGATCCTGGCTGCCGCATTCAGGACAGATTTGAGAGGAGAAAGTTTGGCAAGGGGGAGTCCAATCAGCAAACAGTTGCTTTAGCCTAGATGAGAATGAATAAGAGTAATAGTTTTTGCAGTTTCAAAGATGAGTAAAGTCTGGATTCTGAAGATGTTTATTAGATACAGATTTCATGAGTGAGTGAGTGATGGGATATAGGGAATAAAGGAAAGTTCTGTGTCAGATATGACCCCAAGACAGTGAACATGTTGCTTGGGAGTTATGGTTGAACCACCCAAGAAAATTGCTAATTAGTCTACCTGGGTATTTAAGGTGAGCTTGTGCTCATTTTGAACAAGCTTTGACAAAGAACCTTGGTATATGTTTGAAATGTGTTGCTTTGCACCTATCTACCTTATATTCAGATTTAAAAAATTTTTTAAATAAAGTCATCGGAAATTTTACCAGGACTTTGAAATACTTTCTTCATGTTTTTCCCATTTATCGGAACTGGACTACTACAATTGGTGAGCTGGCAACTTTTTTCTACTTTTTCTAGAAGAATATACAGCAGCAGACAATGATATTTAGGCTGTATATTTTTGGCAGCACAGTGGCTCAGTGGTTAACCCTGTTTTCTTTCAGCACTGGGGTTACGGGTTCAAATCTTACTAATGTCGATATCTGTAAGGAGTTTGTACATTCTCCCTATGTATGTGTGGGTTCCCTCCCACACTCCAGAGATACACCAATGTGTATAGCGATTTCAATATCTGTAAGGCACTGTGAATTATGATGGTGCTATACAAGCTTAAATAATGTCTTTTTTTATCTGCATCACAAGATTCTATGGGTTCACGAAAATCACGGACGGCATCATTGATTAATATTCCAATTGAGAATCTTTGCAATTTATATGTGAAATTCACTGGTGAAACATTGATGGTACAAACTTAAACACTGATGGCACTCAGATCATTTTTTGAGCATGTGAAAAATCACTGATGTCTGAATGACGCCTTGATATTCTTTGGTATCCCAATGATTTTCTCAGACTATGTGCTCATTCCGACATCCGATTTTCACATGTGAGTGCTATATGTGTTTTTCACAGATTCTCATATTCATTCGTATGATAGTTCACAAGCCATTCACATGCTTGTGATTTTTGGTAGACCTAGAGGTACGCAGAAAATTGTGTAGATATGTCCATGGTTGGAACAAAATTGACAATTTAAGTCAATGAGTCTTTGAAAAAATCTGACCGTGCCTGGATGAAATCCAAATGTCGTTCGATTTTTCAGAGCCTGTCAGAATAGAGAAAAAGGAATGACACTCGGAGCTCACTCTGATCAAACTTTGATCAGAATAATCAGTATGTTTGCATTGTAAAGTGTACAACCTCACTTTAAGTCTGAATAAAAACTTAAAGTGAGGTTGTACAGTAACAAAATAGTACACAGTATTGCACCATTAACATTTAATGTGCGCAGGGCAGTATTCATAGGTGAGGGACTGTCGTGTTCCCCCACCCTTGCACCCCACAAGTAAATAGTGTCTTGTCTGTCTTGTGGTTTGTGTGTAGTGTTCAACACTCACTTTTGAGATTGTAGTCTCATCTGGATCCGTGATCACAGATCTGGATGCCACCACACATTCAACAACATACTCTGTTATGCACTGACCTGGGTTGGAGTAGTGGTATTGCAACCACTAGGGGCAGCACTGGCAGGTAGTGTAGTCAGGAATTGCCAGAGGTCGCACAAAGGAGTAGCAGCATAGTTGAAGTATTAGCAGGTCGCATATTCAGGAATAGCCAGTGGTTTGTACACAGTAGCAACAGTATAATCTTGGATAAAGCAACAGGTGAAAGGAAAGATTGACTAAAGGCTGGGAGTTTAATACTATCACAAGGAAGGAAGTGCAATGCCAGGTTTAAGTAGGGTCTTCAGTCAATAGATTACAGGGTGGGGCCAATCAGGAACTTAGGGTGGAGACATTAAGAAACAGATACTAGTATCTGGGTTAGCAAGGAACTGTCCAGCGAGCCAAATAGCTCAGAGGAAAGAGCTGCCACCTGATGCACAAGAGCCACTGAGTTGGAGTCCTGACAGTACTACCCTCCTCCAGGATGACCTCTGGGCATCTCAGGTGCTGGCTTCTCTGGATGTCTCTGATGAAAGACTTGTAAGCTTGAGTGCAAGGACTTTGCCCTTCGAATTGCATTAATTATCTTCTGGTTCATAACCCCTCTATTGTACCAAATACTGTAATCTTACCCTAAATCTTCTAGTCCAGAATTTCAACCACAATGTACTCTTCTTTACCTTGGACTTTTTCTGGTGGAAGTGGTGGCTGAGCTCTTCCCAGAAGCAGGTTCCCAATGAATGATTTGAGCAAGAATACATGGAACACAGGGTGAATTTTCAGGCTGTTAAAAAGTTTTAAACTGAAAGCAACTGGGTTAATATGTGCAGAAATTTGAAAAAGTCCTATGAATTTTTGTCCCAATTTAGAAGATGCATGTTTGTTTTCAGATTTTTTGTAGAAAGCCAAACCTTGTCACCAACTTGAAGGGTAGGAGGGGTTTTGCGATGTTTATTTGCTGTTTTTTTGTAATATTCTTTGACTTTTTGTAACATCTCAATTCGTTCTTTCTGAGCTTCCTGCAACTCTGCAAGTCTGTCAGTAACAGCAGGAACCAAAGTATTAAATGGAAGATTAGGAATAAAAACTTGAGGCAAGCTATAGTTAGCAAAAAATGCATTTTGGGATATAGAACTGTGTTTGGAGTTATAGGCAAATTCTGCTGTTGGTCCACCCAGTCATCCTGTAGGTAAAAAATAAAACAGTGCAGGTATTGTTTGAGGGTTTGGCTAGTTCTTTCAGTTTGGTCATTGGATTGTGAGTGGAAGGCAGTAGACAAATTTACAATAACTCCTAAAGCTGTACAGAAGTTTTTCTAAACTCTTTGTAGAGGTTAGAGTCTGACTGATTAATTGAGTCTGTGGACAGGAGTCTTTTATAAAGGTGACTATGTATGACAGCTGTATTTAATGCAGGTAACAAGTTGATTAGGAGCATCTAACTGGTCTGTAGGAGCCAGAATGCTTAATGGTTGGAAGGGGATCAAATACTTATTTCTCATTGCAAAATGCACATAAATTTATATGATTTATACAATGTGATTTTCTGGATTTTATTTTTGATATTCTATCTCTCAATGTTAAAATTAACCTACCCTTATAGACATGTCTTTGTCAGTGGGCAAACTTACTAAATCAGCAAGGGATCAAATAATTATTTCCTTCACTGTATGTAAACTGAACACCTCTATCAGAAATTACATTGTCAGGAATTCCTTGCAGCCTAAATATCTCTTTGACCATTAATTCTGCTGTTCATTCAGCAGTAGGAATACCTTAAGTTGGAATAAAATGGGCCTTCTTTGTGAGCCGATCCACCACAATAAGGATAACAGTGATTTCTTTAGAAGGAGGTAGTTCAATGATAAAATCCATTGAGACTGATCCCAAAGGCCTGAATGGAACTGGAAGAGGAATAAGGAGTGCCAAAGGAGAATATTGTGGCATCTTGTTTCGTGTACATGTTAAAGAGGAGGAAACATATTTTCTCACATCCTTCCAACAATTAGGCCACCAAAAAGAACAAAACAGTAGTTCTTGTGTTTTCTTGATGCCAGGGTGTCATACAAATTTAGAATAATGGACAAGTTTGTGGACTTCAAGTCGAGCACATTCGGGGACATATATTTGTTGGTTATGCATCCAAAACCCTTCATTAAAAGAAAGATAAACATATTTAGAAGGATGGTTAAGAAAAAAGTCAGTTTGGTATCCATTTTTAATCTTTGTTAAAAATTCTTTGATGCCCGGTATTCCCCCAAAATTTTTTGGACGTAGAATGGTACAGTCAGTGTTTGACCTCTCCTGAAGTCCAGATTCAGAAAATATCCTCGACAGAACATCAGCCTTGCCGTTTATTGAACCAGGCCAATAAGAAATTATAAAATTAAACCTGGAGAAAAGTAAGGTCCAACGTGCTTGTTTTGCAGACAACCTCTTAGCTGTGTGGATGAATTCTAAATTTTTGTGGTCAGTAAGGATGATTGGCCCCTTCCAAAAGATGCCTTCATTTAGAGGTGCCTATAATAGCTAAATGTCCTTTATTTCCAATATCATAGTTCTTTTCTGCAGATGACATGGTATGAGAAAGGAATGTACATAGATGAAGCAGCATTTTTTCTCTAACTCACTTTGACAAAACCTCTCCCATCGCAGTGTCTGAGGCGTCTACTTCGACACCAAACTGCAGTTAATGATATGGATGGACTAGTAATGGTCAAGAATAGAGTTGAGCGAAACGGGTCGAAAAAATTCAAAAGTCGCCGACTTTTGGCAAAGTCGGGTTTCATGAAACGAAACCCGACCCTAGGATGAGGTCGGCCACGAGGTCGGCGACTTACGCGCCAAAGTCACGTTTCAAAAGTTTGTTTTGCGCTCTTTTTCAGCCAATCAGGATCCACGGACACTGTGGGCAACGTGATGACCTAAGCACGGGTCACCACCATCTTTCAGAAGGGCATGCAAGTGATTGGCTTGCTTTGGTGGGCGTCACAGGGGGTATAAAAGGGCGTGCACGCCGACCGCCATCTTACTTCTGCCGATCTTAGTATAGGGAGAGGTTGCTGCTGATTCTGTAGGGAGAGCGTTAGGCAGGGAAGAAGACAAAAGAACTGCTTCTGCTGCTAGCGATTTGGCCTGCACAACACACAAGTCATTGTGTGTGCAGTGCAAGGGGAGGCTATATTGTGGTGTATCAGTGGTGTTGGTTGTTGGGCTGCCTTCTAAGGCTTCCTGACACGCTGGCATTGCTATTTACCCACTGCTCCGCAAACTGCTTTTTTAAAAGCAATCCAATCTCCCTTATCCTCTAGTCACTTTGGTCACAGCTGTGCCATCGAGCGTGTCACATAGCGCTCAGATATCAGTGGGCCTCACACAATCCACCAGTGTCCAAAAGTGTACGCAGAGATTCAAAATCTCCATTATCCTCTCATCACTTTGGTCACAGGCAGCTGTGCCATCGAGCCTGTCACATAGCGCTCAGATATCAGTGGGCCTCACACAATCCACAAGTGTCCAGTGTCCAAGAGTGTACGCAGAGATTCAAAATCTCCATTATCCTCTCGTCACTTTGGTCACAGGCAGCTGTGCCATCGAGCCTGTCACATAGCGCTCAGATATCAGTGGGCCTCACACAATCCACAAGTGTCCAGTGTCCAAAAGTGTACGCAGAGATTCAAAATCTCCATTATCCTCTCGTCACTTTGGTCACAGGCAGCTGTGCCATCGAGCGTGTCACATAGCGCTCAGATATCAGTGGGCCTCACACAATCCACAAGTGTCCAGTGTCCAAAAGTGTACGCAGAGATTCAAAATCTCCATTATCCTCTCGTCACTTTGGTCACAGGCAGCTGTGCCATCGAGCCTGTCACATAGCGCTCAGATATCAGTGGGCCTCACACAATCCACAAGTGTCCAGTGTCCAAAAGTGTACGCAGAGATTCAAAATCTCCATTATCCTCTCGTCACTTTGGTCACAGGCAGCTGTGCCATCGAGCCTGTCACATAGCGCTCAGATATCAGTGGGCCTCACACAATCCACAAGTGTCCAGTGTCCAAAAGTGTACGCAGAGATTCAAAATCTCCATTATCCTCACGTCACTTTGGTCACAGGCAGCTGTGCCATCGAGCCTGTCACATAGCGCTCAGATATCAGTGGGCCTCACACAATCCACAAGTGTCCAGTGTCCAAAAGTGTACGCAGAGATTCAAAATCTCCATTATCCTCTCGTCACTTTGGTCACAGGCAGCTGTGCCATCGAGCGTGTCACATAGCGCTCAGATATCAGTGGGCCTCACACAATCCACAAGTGTCCAGTGTCCAAAAGTGTACGCAGAGATTCAAAATCTCCATTATCCTCTCGTCACTTTGGTCACAGGCAGCTGTGCCATCGAGCCTGTCACATAGCGCTCAGATATCAGTGGGCCTCACACAATCCACAAGTGTCCAGTGTCCAAAAGTGTACGCAGAGATTCAAAATCTCCATTATCCTCTCGTCACTTTGGTCACAGGCAGCTGTGCCATCGAGCCTGTCACATAGCGCTCAGATATCAGTGGGCCTCACACAATCCACAAGTGTCCAGTGTCCAAAAGTGTACGCAGAGATTCAAAATCTCCATTATCCTCTCGTCACTTTGGTCACAGGCAGCTGTGCCATCGAGCGTGTCACATAGCGCTCAGATATCAGTGGGCCTCACACAATCCACAAGTGTCCAGTGTCCAAAAGTGTACGCAGAGATTCAAAATCTCCATTATCCTCTCGTCACTTTGGTCACAGGCAGCTGTGCCATCGAGCGTGTCACATAGCGCTCAGATATCAGTGGGCCTCACACAATCCACAAGTGTCCAGTGTCCAAAAGTGTACGCAGAGATTCAAAATCTCCATTATCCTCTCGTCACTTTGGTCACAGGCAGCTGTGCCATCGAGCCTGTCACATAGCGCTCAGATATCAGTGGGCCTCACACAATCCACAAGTGTCCAGTGTCCAAAAGTGTACGCAGATATTCAAAATCTCCATTATCCTCTCGTCACTTTGGTCACAGGCAGCTGTGCCATCGAGCGTGTCACATAGCGCTCAGATATCAGTGGGCCTCACACAATCCACAAGTGTCCAGTGTCCAAAAGTGTACGCAGAGATTCAAAATCTCCATTATCCTCTCGTCACTTTGGTCACAGGCAGCTGTGCCATCGAGCCTGTCACATAGCGCTCAGATATCAGTGGGCCTCACACAATCCACAAGTGTCCAGTGTCCAAAAGTGTACGCAGAGATTCAAAATCTCCATTATCCTCTCGTCACTTTGGTCACAGGCAGCTGTGCCATCGAGGCTGTCACATAGCGCTCAGATATCAGTGGGCCTCACACAATCCACAAGTGTCCAGTGTCCAAAAGTGTACGCAGAGATTCAAAATCTCCATTATCCTCTCGTCACTTTGGTCACAGGCAGCTGTGCCATCGAGCCTGTCACATAGCGCTCAGATATCAGTGGGCCTCACACAATCCACAAGTGTCCAGTGTCCAAAAGTGTACGCAGAGATTCAAAATCTCCATTATCCTCTCGTCACTTTGGTCACAGGCAGCTGTGCCATCGAGCCTGTCACATAGCGCTCAGATATCAGTGGGCCTCACACAATCCACAAGTGTCCAGTGTCCAAAAGTGTACGCAGAGATTCAAAATCTCCATTATCCTCTCGTCACTTTGGTCACAGGCAGCTGTGCCATCGAGCGTGTCACATAGCGCTCAGATATCAGTGGGCCTCACACAATCCACAAGTGTCCAGTGTCCAAAAGTGTACGCAGAGATTCAAAATCTCCATTATCCTCTCGTCACTTTGGTCACAGGCAGCTGTGCCATCGAGCCTGTCACATAGCGCTCAGATATCAGTGGGCCTCACACAATCCACAAGTGTCCAGTGTCCAAAAGTGTACGCAGAGATTCAAAATCTCCATTATCCTCTCGTCACTTTGGTCACAGGCAGCTGTGCCATCGAGCCTGTCACATAGCGCTCAGATATCAGTGGGCCTCACACAATCCACAAGTGTCCAGTGTCCAAAAGTGTACGCAGAGATTCAAAATCTCCATTATCCTCTCGTCACTTTGGTCACAGGCAGCTGTGCCATCGAGCCTGTCACATAGCGCTCAGATATCAGTGGGCCTCACACAATCCACAAGTGTCCAGTGTCCAAAAGTGTACGCAGAGATTCAAAATCTCCATTATCCTCTCGTCACTTTGGTCACAGGCAGCTGTGCCATCGAGCCTGTCACATAGCGCTCAGATATCAGTGGGCCTCACACAATCCACAAGTGTCCAGTGTCCAAAAGTGTACGCAGAGATTCAAAATCTCCATTATCCTCTCGTCACTTTGGTCACAGGCAGCTGTGCCATCGAGCCTGTCACATAGCGCTCAGATATCAGTGGGCCTCACACAATCCACAAGTGTCCAGTGTCCAAAAGTGTACGCAGAGATTCAAAATCTCCATTATCCTCTCGTCACTTTGGTCACAGGCAGCTGTGCCATCGAGCCTGTCACATAGCGCTCAGATATCAGTGGGCCTCACACAATCCACAAGTGTCCAGTGTCCAAAAGTGTACGTAGAGATTCAAAATCTCCATTATCCTCTCGTCACTTTGGTCACAGGCAGCTGTGCCATCGAGCCTGTCACATAGCGCTCAGATATCAGTGGGCCTCACACAATCCACAAGTGTCCAGTGTCCAAAAGTGTACGCAGAGATTCAAAATCTCCATTATCCTCTCGTCACTTTGGTCACAGGCAGCTGTGCCATCGAGCCTGTCACATAGCGCTCAGATATCAGTGGGCCTCACACAATCCACAAGTGTCCAGTGTCCAAAAGTGTACGCAGAGATTCAAAATCTCCATTATCCTCTCGTCACTTTGGTCACAGGCAGCTGTGCCATCGAGCCTGTCACATAGCGCTCAGATATCAGTGGGCCTCACACAATCCACAAGTGTCCAGTGTCCAAAAGTGTACGCAGAGATTCAAAATCTCCATTATCCTCTCGTCACTTTGGTCACAGGCAGCTGTGCCATCGAGCCTGTCACATAGCGCTCAGATATCAGTGGGCCTCACACAATCCACAAGTGTCCAGTGTCCAAAAGTGTACGCAGAGATTCAAAATCTCCATTATCCTCTCGTCACTTTGGTCACAGGCAGCTGTGCCATCGAGCCTGTCACATAGCGCTCAGATATCAGTGGGCCTCACACAATCCACAAGTGTCCAGTGTCCAAAAGTGTACGCAGAGATTCAAAATCTCCATTATCCTCTCGTCACTTTGGTCACAGGCAGCTGTGCCATCGAGCCTGTCACATAGCGCTCAGATATCAGTGGGCCTCACACAATCCACATGTGTCCAGTGTCCAAAAGTGTACGCAGAGATTCAAAATCTCCATTATCCTCTCGTCACTTTGGTCACAGGCAGCTGTGCCATCGAGCCTGTCACATAGCGCTCAGATATCAGTGGGCCTCACACAATCCAAAAGTGTCCACTGTCCACAAGTGTGTGCAGAAATTCTAAATCTCCCCTGTCCTATAGACACCTTTTACCTTGTTTTACATTACTATATAGTTTGTTGGATTTTGTCTACATTTCTACCAAAAATGAGGAAGGCTGGTGGAAGAGGCCGTGGAATTGGGCGGGGGATGGCAGCTGGTAATGATGGTGTTGGTGGTGGATCTGATGGTAGTGGCAAGAGCAAAATAGGACCGAATGCAGGAGGTGCTGACCCTGCGTCATCGTCTGGCTACATAAGGCCTCGAACGCTTAGTTTTCTAGGAGTTGGCAAACCGCTTTTAAAGGCAGAGCATCAGGAAAAAGTTTTGTCTTACATTGCTGACTCAGCCTCCAGCTCTATCGCCTCCTCTTCTTCAGTTGTAAAAAGTAAAAGCACTGAGTCGTCATTGGAGGCTCATGTTCATGAACCACACCTTTCCTTGTGTCCTTCACCCCAACCAAGATTGAAGGATGACGCAGGCCATACTACTGATTACTCCATGGAGCTGTTTTCACATACCATGCCTGGATTATCAAGTCAAATGGTGAATTACCCAGGCCAAGATGAATCTGACATGGAGTGCACTGATGCACAGCCGCTGATGGATGATTCTGCTGGTACATTCACTCAGAGCACTACATTGTCCTCGCAGTGTACAGAGCCAGATTTTGACCCTGATGAGACTCAGGTGCCCCTTCCCGCACACTATACCACCATACACGGTGACACAGAGAAAGGTGCACATGACATAGAAGAGGAGGTGATGGATGACCCAGTTGTTGACCCAGATTGGCATCCATTGGGGGAAGAGGGTGCTGCTTCCAATAGCTCAGATGAGGAGCATCCACAGCAGACATCGACATCGCAACAGCTGTTATCTGGCAGGCCCGGAGAACTCCAAAGACAGGTTCCAAACATCAAAAGAGTTGCTGGACAGCTTGTCCAGAGGGTCAAAAGATCACAGCGTGCTAGGCCGCAAAATGTCTGCCAAAGTAGGAAGAGTGCAGTGTGGCACTTTTTTGAACAAAATCCTCATGATCAGGCCAAGGTTATCTGTAAGAAGTGCGCAAAGACCTTTAGCCGAGGGAAAAATCTGAAAAATTTGAATACCAGTTGCATGCTTAGACATTTAACCAGCATGCACTTGCAAGCGTGGACACAACACCAAACCTCAAGTGCCACATGTGCAACTGATCACAATGAAGGTAGTCAGCAACGCTACATTGTTTCCCCCACTGTAAGCCCACCGGTTAGCACAGCAGCAAATGTTGAGGTGTCGTTGCAAGGCCACAGCAGTCAGGGAATCCCACTGTTATATCAACGAAAGACTGATTCTAGGCCATCAGAAAGAACACCAACTCCATCACCATCATCAACCCTCTCTCAGTCCGCCCTGTCCACCGCTACTTCCACCATATGCAGCTCTCAAGTCCAGCTCACCCTCCCAGACACTATGAGTAGGTCAAGAAAGTACTCAGTCTCTCATCCGCGTACACTGGGTTTGAACGCCCACATTGCCAAACTAATCTCGTTTGAGATGATGCCCTTTCGGTTGGTGGAAAGCACAGCTTTCCGCGAACTCATGGCCTATGCAGTACCACGCTATGACCTACCCAGTCGCCACTTCTTCTCTCGCAAAGCCATCCCAGCCCTCCACCATCATGTGAAAGACCGCATTGTCCATGCACTCAAGCAGTCAGTGAGCGGAAAGGTGCACCTCACAACTGATGCATGGTCCAGTCGGCATGGCCAGGGCCGTTACGTGTCCATCACTGCGCACTGGGTTAATGTGGTGGATGCAGGGTCCACAGGGGACAGCGGTGGTGGGACAGTGCTGCCTAGCCCACGGTATAGGAAACAGTTGGCTGTAGGTGTTCGACCCTCCTCCTCCTCCTCCAGAAGCGAAAGCTCGTCCACAGAGCGCAGTCGTACGAGCACTCCATCTGCAGCTGCCACTGTTGCACACGATGTGTCCCCCTATCGAGCAGCTAGTGGAAAGCGTCAGCAGGCTGTGTTGCAGATGATGTGTTTGGGAGACAGACACACCGCCGAGGTGCTGGCCGAGTACTTGAAGCGACAAACTGAGTCATGGCTGGGCAGTGTACATCTTGAGGCAGGCAAGGTAGTTAGTGATAACGGCCGTAATTTTGTGGCAGCCATAGCCCTTTCAAAACTCAGCCACATACCTTGCTTGGCTCACACATTGAACCTGGTGGTGCAGTGCTTCCTCAAAAATTATCCGGAGTTAACAGCCCTGCTCCAGAAGGTGCGAAGACTGTGCGCGCACATCCGCCGGTCGCCTGTACACTCCGTTCGTATGCAGAAGCTGCAGCGATTGCTCCACCTTCCCAACCACCGCCTCATTATCGACATTGCAACAAGGTGGAACTCCACCCTGCACATGGTGGAGCGGCTGTGCGAGCAGAGGCAGGCCATAATGCATTTGTGGGAGGATACACGGCCAGGCACTTTGAGAGCAGACATGGAGTTGACAGGCGTGCAGTGGTCGAAGCTGAAAGACCTTTGTAAAGTCCTTCAGTGTTTTGAGGAATGCACACGGCTGGTAAGCGCAGACGACGCCATCCTAAGCATGAGCATCCCACTTATGCGTCTGCTCATGCAAACTTTGACGCACCTTAAGGAGCAGGCGTCTGCAGCCAATGTTGATGAGGAGGAAGAGGAGGAGGGAATCCTTGATGACATTCAGCCATTGTCTGCTCAGGGACCTCTCCTGGACGAGGTGGAGGAAGAAGAGGAGGAGGAGGAGGAGGATGATGGGGATGATTACTTAGGGGAGGAGGATGCATCTCGTGGGGCAAGTGAAAATGTTGGCGTGGCAAGGTCTGGTACAGGGTTTGTGCGTGACTGGAGGGATGTGGATTTGCCAGAAAGTGCTCCTCCACCCAGCACTCGCAGTGCATCATTGACACCGGGAACATTGGCCCACATGTCAGATTATGCCTTGCGGATCCTAAAAAGGGACCCCCGCATTGCCAAAATGATGAACGATGACGACTACTGGTTGGCCAGCATCCTGGATCCACGCTATAAAGGCAAATTACAAAACATCATGCCACAGGAGAACCTTGACCTAATATTGGCTAATAAACAAGCAACTCTGGTAAATCGGTTGCTTGAGGCATTCCCAGCACACAGCAGCGGTGATGGTTCTCACACGAGCCGTACGGGCCGGGGGCAGCTTGGCAGAGGTGTTCGTGGTGCACACAGCAGAAGTGGCGTTGGAGACAGGGGTTTCATGACAATGTTGTGGACTGATTTTTCAAATACCGCTCACACAACTGGTAATACTGCATCGATGGAAAGTGACAGGAAACAGCAGTTGTCAACTATGGTTACAAACTACTTTTCCTCCCATATCGATGTTCTCCCACACAGGTCATTCCCCTTTGACTATTGGGACCGCTAAACTGGACACCTGGCCTGAATTGGCCCAATATGCCTTACAGGAGCTCGCTTGCCCAGCTGCAAGTGTGCTATCGGAAAGAGTCTTCAGTGCAGCTGGATCAATCCTGACAGAAAAAAGGACCCGTCTGTCAACCCAAAATGTGGATGATCTAACCTTCATTAAAATGAACCACGCATGGGTTTCCAAGGATTTTGTCCCACCTTCCCCTGATGACACATAGGGTGACAGAAAAATGGCTTGCTTTGGTCCACCTCTTCCTGGTACTTCACCTATTTTGCCTTTTGCATCAGTTGAATGTCCAGCATCAACATATGCCACTTTCTAAAACTCCCTAACTGTGCTGCCTCCCCCCCCATGGCCGGGGTCACCACCTAGCGCACGACACCGTGCGAGTGCCGTTGCCCTGGACAGGTGGGTAGGCCGACTCTTGGGCGCGGGCACTGGCACAGGGTCCCTCATAGTGCAATCAAGTGTCTCTGACGGTGGTGGTGCACACCCGCCGTCAGACACACCGCTGTACTATGAGGGGCCCAGTGCCAGTACCGACGCCCACGAGTGGGCCCCCCTTGCTTGGCCAGGGCCCCAGCATTTGCAATCTTTACCTCTCCCTGCTCCTCCGCTGTGTAATCTGGGCCGTCAAATCCATACTGTGCCTGACACCGTCTGAGCCTGCCTCCTGAGACATATATTTTGAATGTGTACGCTATCCATACATGTTATCCGGGGATACGGTACCCCTTCTAACCTTTGTGCAATGACGTGCAATCCATACTGGGCCTAACACCGTCTGAGCCTGCCTCATGCTGTATAGACATATATTTTGAATGTGTACGCTATCCATACATGTTATCCGGGGATACGGTACCCCTTCTAACCTTTGTGCAATGACGTGCAATCCATACTGGGCCTAACACCGTCTGAGCCTGCCTCATGCTGTATAGACATATATTTTGAATGTGTACGCTATCGATACATGTTATCCGGGGATACGGTACCCCTTCTAACCTTTGTGCAATGACGTGCAATCCATACTGGGCCTAACACCATCTGAGCCTGCCTCATGCTGTATAGACATATATTTTGAATGTGTACGCTATCCATACATGTTATCCGGGGATACGGTACCCCTTCTAACCTTTGTGCAATGACGTGCAATCCATACTGGGCCTAACACCGTCTGAGCCTGCCTCATGCTGTATAGACATATATTTTGAATGTGTACACTATCCATACATGTTATCCGGGGATACGGTACCCCTTCTAACCTTTGTGCAATGACGTGCAATCCATACTGGGCCTAACACCGTCTGAGCCTGCCTCATGCTGTATAGACATATATTTTGAATGTGTACGCTATCCATACATTTTATCCGGGGATACGGTACCCCTTCTAACCTTTGTGCAATGACGTGCAATCCATACTGGGCCTAACACCGTCTGAGCCTGCCTCATGCTGTATAGACATATATTTTGAATGTGTACGCTATCCATACATGTTATCCAGGGATACGGTACCCTTTCTAACCTTTGTGCAATCACGTGCAATCCATACTGGGCGTGAGAATGGCTGGCGAGCTGTTAAGCAAGCTACAGCACCTGTCCAGACAAGTACAGGGATTCCCTAGCGAGGAGACTTATTTGATTGTTTTCTATGTTGGGACAGCAATTTTTGGGGAGCACTATACTCTGGAGAATGATAGATGGGGCCCACCATACACTGGAACATTCCAAAGGTGGACATCAGACACTGGAGCAGCATTTACAGGGCCCATTATACACTAGAGCAGTAGAAATGGGGCCCATTATGTTTGGAGCATTATTTGGGCCCATAAGACAGTGGAGCTTCATCCATGGGGACCAACATATACTGTAGCATTATGTGGAGCTCATCATATACTGTTTCAAACATTATATGGGACCAATGATTTTGTATGGAGAAATAGATGGGCCTCGTCATGAGATGTAAAAAGTGAGGTATTTTTCATTGTACTATACCGCTATTTCTCTGCCGTATCGGAGTGTGATGAGTTGTGGTATGTGTTAAAGGGGCGCTCTTTCGCCCAGGGCACATGAAAACCTGCAGCCAGCCCTCCCCCCCCACAAATTTAGCCAAATAACCCCCATTTTTCAGTGCGTAACTTGTATTATGAAGTTAATTAAGGTTGACAAGCTTAAGTAAGAAGAATTGATGCTTTTGGCATTCAAATGGGCACTGTAGGTGTGTTTCCTGTCCTCCTCTCACTGCCGACTTTTATTCCCCATTGACTTACATTGGGTTTCGTGTTTCGGGACGACCCCGACTTTTCCCTATAATCGGACGATCTTGCTCAACCCGACTTTTGGAAAAGTCGGGTTTCACGAAACGAAACGCGACCCTAAAAAACCAAAAGTCGCTCAACTCTAGTCAAGAAGTAAAAAGAGTATTTAGTTTGTCAAAAGCCACTTGTGCCTCTGGAGACCAGGAAAACACTTTGGATATCTTTGTGAGTAAAGTAATTGGTAAAATGATTTTTGAAAAGTTTTTAATGAATCTTCTGTAGAAATCTGAAAATCTTATAAAGCGCTGGATGTCTTTTAAATTTGTTGGGATAGGCCAGTCAACTACTGTTCTGATTTTACTGGGATCCATGCTCAAACCTTCTGAGGAGATGATATATCCCAGAAATTGAGTCCTGGTTTGTTAAAGTTCACAATATTAGAGTTTGATATAGAGTTGGTTCTCCTGTAGGGGTTCCAGGACAAACTGGACATGCCTCTGATGCTCCTCCAAATAATGTGAAAATATAAGAATGTCATTGAGATAAACAACAAATCGATCCAAAAAATCTTGAAAAAACATCATTAATGATGTGCTGCAAGGTGGCAGGAGCATTGCTAAGGCCGAAAGGCATAACCAGATATTCAAAATGTTCGTATCTAGTTCTAAAAGCAGTGTTCCACTCATCTCCTGGCGTATTCATATGAGAGTATAAGCCCCTCTTAGATTGAGTTTGGTAAAAATCTTGGTAGAACGCGGCCTCTCCAGCAACTCAGGAATCAAGGGGAGTGAGTAGCGATTTTTAATGGTATTCTTATTTATTTCTCTGTAATCAATACATGTCTGCAGGGGTGAGTCCTTCTTTTCTACAAAAATAATGGTACTCCAGCTGGCAAAGAGGAAGGTTGAATTAAGCCTTTCTCTAAATTTTCATCTAGATACTCTATTAGTAATTTTAGTTCTGGCTCAGAAAAACTGTAAATTCGCCCAAATGGAATGGATGCTCCAGGAAGCAATTGTAATGGTGCTACAGTGCAGTACAGCGCAACCTCCACCAGGGAGTTCTGGTGAGGGGAGAGAGATTGCATACACAGCACAGCACCACTGAGCTAAAGCATAGGCGCCACCTGGTGGCAAAAGAGAGGTCAGATAAGCAGGGTCACATACCAAGAGGTCCAAACATCGAGAGTGAACACTAAGGAAAGCGGGGTGGCAGGAAATTGAAGTCACGGGATCAGAGTACATGGACAGAGGACAAAACACGGTATCAAAGGGTCAGATGCTCTAGCCTGGAAGCATGAACTATGACTGACATTGGTCTGCAGGCCACAGCAGACTGAAATAGCCCCACAGAACCCAAAATGAGGCAGAGGTTAACTCCTGCATGACCAGACTGGGGAGAAAATAACAAGATACAAACCCCGGCCTGGATCATGACAGCAATTCAATGGGACAGTCGCAAGAATGACGAGGAGGCTATTGGTCAGCCTTTTTCTTACTGCAGACCTCACTAAACTGCTGGTACTGAGGTGGTAGTTTATCATAAGTCGGATGAGAAATCTCAGATGCTTGAATTTGTTTGGAAACAGATAAATTAGCATGGCAATTGTTCTTATAACACTCAGATGTAAAGGTGGAAATGGCTCTCGATTCCCAGTTGATAGAAGGGTTATGGATTGAAAACCAGGGAATTTCTAGAATAACTTGAAATTTTGGAGAGAAAATAAGATGAAAACTACTTCATGATGATTCGGTTCAATATAGATTTCAAGTTCAATTATTTCGTGAGTAAAAGGTCCAGAAGATAAAGGCATAGATTTAGTCCTACTTGCAATGTTATTATCAAGTGTGAATTGTAAGTCCAGAATCTAACAAGGCAGAGCATTGTGTTTTTTGGCTCCCAATTATGATTTGTATGGGAAAGACAAATTGAGAAGATGGAGTTTGCTCTTTGAACCTATCTTGAATTACAGACGATATGGTCTGCAGATCCGGATCTAGTCATTCAGAAAGGTCTAAATTGCTTTCAGGTTTGGCATTTGTGAAGGCTATAGTCCCTTTATTAGGACAATTAATGGCAAAATGTCCAGAGCCCCCACAATAAAGGCATATATTTTCTGTACATCGCCTTTCCTTCTCTACTGCACAGAGAGTTTTTCAGATTACATCAATTTGCATAGGTTCAGGCACACTTTCCATTTCTTGTTGGTTTTTAAATGCTGATTGAGTAAAGGAGTAATTAAGGAATCCACAGTAATGATAAAGATCCCCACTGAACTTTGAAGGCAGCGGTATGCGTGCATTTGATTCCGGGTAATAATTTCTTTTTGCTGACCCATATCCTGTGTTTGCAACTTAGGAAAAGATTCTTGGTATATGGCACCAAAATTCTGATGTTCATCAACTTGTTGCCTCAGGGTGACTGCAACAGACTCCATTTTAGGTGTGATATTATTCTGTTGTAGACTGACCTGGGTTAGAGTAGTGGTATTGCAACCACTAGGGGCAACACTGGCAGGTATCGTAGTCAGGAATAGCCACGGGTTAGTACGCAGGAGTAGCAATATAGTTAAAGGATCATCTGGTTGTATAGTCAGGAAAGGTCAGGGGTCGGTACACAGTAGCAGCAGTATAATCTTGGATGAAGCAACAGGTGAAACAAAGCTTGACTAAAGGCTGGGAGTTTAATAATCTCACAAGGAAAGAAGTGCAATGCCAGGTTTAAGTAGGGTGTTCAATCAGGAGATTACCGGGTAAAGCCAATCAGGAACTCAGAACTCAGAGTGGAAACAATCAGGAACTCAGGGTGGAGACAATCAGAAACAACACAAGTACAAGTATCAGAGTTAGCAAGGCGGTGTCCAGTGAGCCAAATATCTCAGCGGGAAGAGCTGCCATCTGGTGCACAAAAGCCGCTGGGTTTGAATACTGACACTTTGTATCCATTTTTAACAGTACAGCACAGCACATTTCTACTCAGTCCATTTTTCCAGCCTTTGCTCTCCGTTCATTTCCTGGCACCTTTGGCCCCTGAGATGTTCTGTCCGACTCTGCAGCTCCCATTCTTGCTGGCCCACTTCTCTGGCATGGTTTCCCATCTGGCTTCACCTTCTGGAAGGTGAATAAGGCACGTGCTTTCATACCTAATTCGGGCCATAGGGCCCAGATATCCTGGGAAGAACGGCTGACTGTTATGAATGAGTCACCGAAGGAGGAAAAAACAAAAATACAAGCTAAGTCCAGAAAACCGGAGAGGTTGGTAGCTATCGGATTGCAGACCCCTGATCCTATCCACAGCAACTAACAGTAGCCATGGGGGGTTCCTACGATGCCCTAGACCCCTTGATCACAGCCGGAGAACTAAATAGGCCTAAAGAAAGAAAGGGGAAATCTAAACTGCCCCAGAGCAGACCCCAAAGCAATAGGCAGCCCCCAACATATAATGACGGTGAAGCAAGATGAAAACACTAACACAGATAGAAAGATAGGTTGAGCAAACGATGGGGCCCAAGCTAACTAAAAAGGACAGGATAGAAAAGCTGCTGTCTGCAATCCGTAAAAAACCCTACCAAAAAATGTCCCAACCGTCTGATAGGAAAAACAGGCCCTGAAGTCGCTAGGACTTCAAAAAGACTATATCAGCACTCAGGTAAATTCTGAAGACAGAGCAAAGAGACAAACTGATCAGAGACAAAAATGGAACTCAGCACACCCCCGACCGGGGATGGCTGAACTCCAAAAAACAAGGTAACCAAGACAAAACTAATAAGTTCAATAGCAGAGCAAAAACTTATCTTTGGGAAGCAGGAATCAGACTGGTCTCCAAGAATCCAGCAGAGAAATCACCAGCGACTCAGAAGGACGTCGGCTGCCTTATATCCAGTCAGAATTTCCTGTTACCCAGTCATCATCTACCAGATCAGGTGTTTGGTAATCAGCCTCACTACCTTCCTTCACCAGAAGAGGGAGTTCAGACATCGACGGTGAAGGGGAAAATGAACTCACAACAGTACCTCCCCCTTGAGGAGGGGTCACCGAACCCTCATCCACGCCACCAGGGTGATCAGGATGGGCCCGATGAAAGGCACGAACCAATCTTTCGGCATGAATATCGGATGCAGGGACCCAAGAATTATCCTCCTGGCCATAACCCTTCCATTTAACCAAATACTGGAGTCTCTGTCTAGCCAGGCGAGAATCCAGTATCTTCTCAACCTCATATTCCACATTACCTTCAACCAATACCGGGTCAGGGGGTGCCACCACAGGAACTACTGGCTCAACAAACCTCTTTAACAGAGACTTATGAAACACGTTATGGATCTTAAATGTAACAGGAAGAGCAAATCAAAAAGAGACTGGATTAAGAATCTCCAAAATCTTGTAAGGTCCAATAAATCTAGGTTTAAACTTTGGAGAAGCCACCTTCATAGCGATATTCTTTGATGACAACCAAACCATATCACCCATCTTAAACTGGGGACCAATGGTCCTATGCCAGTTGGAAAACCGCAGGGCCTTTTCCTGGGAGAGAGACAACTTATCCACCACTTGGTCCCAGATCTGGTGCATTCTCTCCACCACAGTGTCAACACCAGGGCAGGCAGAAGGCTCCACCTGCCCTGAAGAGAATCGAGGATGAAACCCAAAGTTACAAAAAAAAGGTGACATCAAAGTGGCAGAACTAGCTCTATTATTTAAAGCAAATTCGGCCAAGGGCAAAAATGAAACCCAATCATCCTGATCAGCAGAAATAAAACATCTCAAATACGACTCCAAAGTCTCGTTTGTTCTCTCCGTCTGCCCATTGGTCTGAGGGTGAAACGCAGAGGAGAAGGACAACTGAATTCCCAGCTTGGAACAGAAAGTCCTCCAAAATCTAGACACAAACTGAACTCCTCTGTCAGATACAATGTTCTCAGGAATCCCGTGCAAGCGAACCACCTGTTGCAAAAACAAGGGCACCAACTCTGAGGAAGATGGCAACTTAGGGAGTGGTACAAGATGGACCATCTTAGAGAATCTATCACAAATCACCCAAATAACAGTCATTCTCTGAGAGACAGGCATATCAGAGATAAAATCCACTGAAATATGGGTCCATGGCCTCCTGGGCACCGGCAAAGGCATCAACAACCCACTAGAGCGAGAACAAGGTTTAGACCGAGAGCAAGTCCCACAGGACTGCACAAAATTCCTGACATCATGAGTAGAGTTGAGCGATACCAGCCGATACTTGAAAATATCGGATCGGAATGGATCGGCCGATCTTAAAAAAAAGTATCGCCGATTCCGATACCGGGAACCAATGCAAGTCAATGGGGCCAAAATATCGGAATTAAAAAAACCCCTTTCCTTCCTTGTAGGTTAATTCTACATGAAGAAAAACAACTAAGAATAATGTAGAATGTATTGTGGGAGGTGGAGGAGACATTAAAGCCATAGAGGTTTAGCCCAATCAAATGGAATAGCAGGAATTAAACTTTTTTTTTAAAGACGTTAGGAGTTACAAAGATATTGACTATGTTAGCCTCATTTATATTTTGCCAGACATGTATGTCTTCTTCTTCTTTCTTCTTCTTTCTTATTCTTCTTCCTTTTTTTACCTTCTTCTTCTTCTTCTTCTTATTCCTTTTTTTACATTCTTTTTCTTATTCCTTTTTTTACATTCTTCTTCTTCTTCCTTTTTTTAAATTGTTCTACTTCCTTTTTTTACATTCTTCTTCTTCTTCCTTTTCTTACATTCTTCATATTCTTCTTATTCAACAATTATTATTCTACATATTCAACTTCTTCATCTTCTTCCTATTCTTCTTCATCATATTCTTGTTTGTGTCAGGCATTCCTGTAGTTGTTATCTAGAAAAGTTGGAAGTTTACACCTTCCGTTCTGCCTGTCACAAAAGATTTACAACAGGATTTGTCCGCGTTCAGTTTGGCCTGCAGCAGCAGGCCTTTTCCAGGGGCACCACGAGGAGGAACGGACTCACCCCCATACACTGCTTAGTCTTCTTCTGCTTATAAATAAGATAATATCATTTGCTCAGAGTATTAGTCTTATGCTTAATGTTCTTCTGCTTTGTTTTTTTTATGCTTCTTTGTCTTCTCTCTCTTGTTGTTCTGCATCTTGGTGGTTGTCTTCCTGTTCTTTGTCCTTTTGAACCAGCTGACGGTACTGGCACCCGGAGGGGCAGCAGAAGGAACAAGAGCCAATGGCACTACCGAGGACCAGCTGACGGTGCTGGAACCCGGTTACTAAGCAGGAGGTACCTGTGCTACAAAGCACTACCAAGGACCAGCAGATGTTGCCAGAACTCGGATACCGAGATGGAGGCACCTAGGCCAAAGGCTCTGACGAGAACCAGCTAACGGTGCTGGAACCCGGAGGGGTAGCAGAAGTTACCCCTGAAAAGCAAAGTTGGCATGCCACAAGCTGGCCGCAGTTACCGAATCACACAGTCCTACAGGGGGTGCTTGTCCTACTGGCACTACGGAACAAGCCTTTCTTACCAGAACCCGCAGTCCACATAGGAAGCACCTAAACTGCTGGCACCCTAGCCTCGGCTAACCCAACCGCAACACGACATGGCAACTTGGGGTGGCAAACTGACATTGACACTTCCCGGAAACAGCAGGCAGGGCTGGAACCAAGCTGGGCAGGAGGGAGTACCCGTGCCAAAGTCAGTTATGAGCAGCAACTGGCGATGTTGGAGCCCAGGGACAAGCACTTAGCAGGCTGAGGCCTGATGTGCTGTCAATTGGGAGGCAGCAGGACAGATTGCCATCAAAACAGCAGGGGAACAGCTGACATTACTGAACCCCACAAACACAGGAGCTAGTGTTTTACTCTGTGAAGACGGCACTTCCGAGCAACAACTGGCTGTGTTGAAGCCCAGGGACAAGCACGGAGCAGGCTGAGGCTGCATTGAAGAAATTTTAAGATTGGTTGTAGACTTCTACTAATTTTAACCAAGCTCCACTTAGGCCTGTGGCTTCACTGATTTTCGTATTTCCCCTGTCCTCCAACCCCGCCAGTTACAGCTCCGAAGTGGCGTCTGCACAATCCACACTTGTTCCTGTGTTACAGGTGTTCAGTCCGGTCAGTTAATCCCCTGATGTGTGTCTGGCAATGTCGCCTGCTCTGTCCACATTCCCATAACTAGTTACAAAACTAGTTATGGGAATGTGGACAGAGCAGGCGACATTGCCGGACACACATCAGGGGATTAACTGACCGGACTGAACACCTGTAACACAGGAACAAGTGTGGATTGTGCAGACGCCACTTCGGAGCTGTAACTGGCGGGGTTGGAGGACAGGGGAAATACGAGAGACAGTGGAGCCACAGGCCTAATTGGAGCACGGTTAAAAATCAGTAGTGGTACGACTGTGTAGGCAGCAGGAGACTTTGCCATCCACACAGCAGGGGATCAGCTGACGTTACTGAACCCCACTGAGACACGGGAGCAAGTGTCTCTTTCCGTGTGGATGGCACTTCCGAGCTACAACTGGCTGTGTTGAAGCCCAGGAAATAGGAGGGTGTAGGCAGAGGCCTACTGTATTTGGAATGTGGTGACAGCAGGAGAGACTGCCATCCACACAGCAGGGGATCAGCTAGCGTTACTGAACCCCACTGAGACACGGGAGCAAGTGTCTCTTTCCGTGTGGACGGCACTTCCGAGCTACAACTGGCTGTGTTGAAGCCCAGGAAATAGGAGGGTGTAGGCAGAGGCCTACTGTCTTTGGAATGTGGAGACAGCAGGAGAGACTGCCATCCACACAGCAGGGGAACAGCTGACGTTACTGAACCCCACTGAGACACGGGAGCAAGTGTCTCTTTCCGTGTGGACGGCACTTCCGAGCTACAACTGGCTGTGTTGAAGCCCAGGAAATAGGAGGGTGTAGGCAGAGGCCTACTGTCTTTGGAATGCAGAGACAGTAGGAGAGACTGCCATCCACACAGCAGGGGATCAGCTAGCATTACTGAACCCCACTGAGACACGGGAGCAAGTGTCTCTTTCCGTGTGGACGGCACTTCCGAGCTACAACTGGCTGTGTTGAAGCCCAGGAAATAGGAGGGTGTAGGCAGAGGCCTACTGTCTTTGGAATGCAGAGACAGCAGGAGAGACTGCCATCCACACAGCAGGGGAACAGCTGACGTTACTGAACCCCACTGAGACACGGGAGCAAGTGTCTCTTTCCGTGTGGACGGCACTTCCGAGCTACAACTGGCTGTGTTGAAGCCCAGGAAATAGGAGGGTGTAGGCAGAGGCCTACTGTCTTTGGAATGCAGACACAGCAGGAGAGACTGCCATCCACACAGCAGGGGATCAGCTAGCGTTACTGAACCCCACTGAGACACGGGAGCAAGAGTCTCTTTCCGTGTGGACGGCACTTCCGAGCTACAACTGGCTGTGTTGAAGCCCAGGAAATAGGAGGGTGTAGGCAGAGGCCTACTGTCTTTGGAATGCAGAGACAGCAGGAGAGACTGCCATCCACACAGCAGGGGATCAGCTAGCGTTACTGAACCCCACTGAGACACGGGAGCAAGTGTCTCTTTCCGTGTGGACGGCACTTCCGAGATACAACTGGCTGTGTTGAAGCCCAGGAAATAGGAGGGTGTAGGCAGAGGCCTACTGTCTTTGGAATGCAGAGACAGCAGGAGAGACTGCCATCCACACAGCAGGGGATCAGCTAGCGTTACTAAACCTCACTGAGACACGGGAGCAAGTGTCTCTTTCCATGTGGACGGGACTTCCGAGCTACAACTGGCTGTGTTGAAGCCCAGGAAATAGGAGGGTGTAGGCAGAGGCCTACTGTCTTTGGAATGCGGAGACAGCAGGAGAGACTGCCATCCACACAGCAGGGGATCAGCTGACGTTACTGAACCCCACTGAGACACGGGAGCAAGTGTCTCTTTCCGTGTGGACAGCACTTCCGAGCTACAACTGGCTGTGTTGAAGCCCAGGGACAAGCACGGAGCAGGCTGAGGCTGCATTGAAGAAATTTTAAGATCGGTTGTAGACTGTAAACTAGTTATGGGAATGTGGACAGAACAGGCGACATTGCCGGACACACATCAGGGGATTAACTGACCGGACTGAACACCTGGAACACAGGAACAAGTGTGGATTGCGCAGACGCCACTTCGGAGCTGTAACTGGCGGGGTTGGAGGACAGGGGAAATACGAAAATCAGTGAAGCCACAGGCCTAAGTGGAGCACGGTTAAAAATCAGTAGTAGTAGGACTGTGTAGGCAGCAGGAGACTTGCCATCTCCACAGCAGGGGAACAGCTGGCAGTGCTGAACCCCACTAACACTCGAACGAATGTGTTTGGCTCTGTGGAGACGACACTTCTGAACACCAACTGACGCTGTTGGAGCCCAGGATTAGGCGTGGAGCAGGCTGGGGCCTACTGGATTTTGGCAGGTGAAGGCAGCAGGAGACTTGCCATCTCCACAGCAGGGGAACAGCTGGCAGTGCTGAACCCCACTAACACTCGAACGAATATGTTTGGCTCTGTGGAGACGACACTTCTGAACACCAACTGACGCTGTTGGAGCCCAGGATTAGGCGTGGAGCAGGCTGGGGCCTACTGGATTTTGGCAGGTGAAGGCAGCAGGAGACTTGCCATCTCCACAGCAGGGGAACAGCTGGCAGTGCTGAACCCCACTAACACTCGAACGAATGTGTTTGGCTCTGTGGAGACGACACTTCTGAACACCAACTGACGCTGTTGGAGCCCAGGATTAGGCGAGGAGTAGGCTGGGGCCTGTTGCTTTTGGCAGGTGAAGGCAGCAGGAGACTTGCCATCTCCACAGCAGGGGAACAGCTGGCAGTGCTGAACCCCACTAACACTCGAACGAATGTGTTTGGCTCTGTGGAGACGACACTTCTGAACACCAACTGACGCTGTTGGAGCCCAGGATTAGGCGAGGAGCAGGCTGGGGCCTGTTGCTTTTGGCAGGTGAAGGCAGCAGGAGACTTGCCATCTCCACAGCAGGGGAACAGCTGGCAGTGCTGAACCCCACTAACACTCGAACGAATGTGTTTGGCTCTGTGGAGACGACACTTCTGAACACCAACTGACGCTGTTTGAGCCCAGGATTAGGCGTGGAGCAGGCTGGGGCCTACTGGATTTTGGCAGGTTAAGGCAGCAGGAGACTTGCCATCTCCACAGCAGGGGAACAGCTGGCAGTGCTGAACCCCACTAACACTCGAACGAATGTGTTTGGCTCTGTGGAGACGACACTTCTGAACACCAACTGACGCTGTTGGAGCCCAGGATTAGGCGTGGAGCAGGCTGGGGCCTACTGGATTTTGGCAGGTGAAGGCAGCAGGAGACTTGCCATCTCCACAGCAGGGGAACAGCTGGCAGTGCTGAACCCCACTAACACTCGAACGAATGTGTTTGGCTCTGTGGAGACGACACTTCTGAACACCAACTGATGCTGTTGGAGCCCAGGATTAGGCGAGGAGCAGGCTGGGGCCTGTTGCTTTTGGCAGGTGAAGGCAGCAGGAGACTTGCCATCTCCACAGCAGGGGAACAGCTGGCAGTGCTGAACCCCACTAACACTCGAACGAATGTGTTTGGTTCTGTGGAGACGACACTTCTGAACACCAACTGACGCTGTTGGAGCCCAGGATTAGGCGTGGAGCAGGCTGGGGCCTACTGGATTTTGGCAGGTGATGGCAGCAGGAGACTTGCCATCTCCACAGCAGGGGAACAGCTGGCAGTGCTGAACCCCACTAACACTCGAACGAATGTGTTTGGCTCTGTGGAGACGACACTTCTGAACACCAACTGACGCTGTTGGAGCCCAGGATTAGGTGAGGAGTAGGCTGGGGCCTGTTGCTTTTGGCAGGTGAAGGCAGCAGGAGACTTGCCATCTCCACAGCAGGGGAACAGCTGGCAGTGCTGAACCCCACTAACACTCGAACGAATGTGTTTGGCTCTGTGGAGACGACACTTCTGAACACCAACTGACGCTGTTGGAGCCCAGGATTAGGCGAGGAGCAGGCTGGGGCCTGTTGCTTTTGGCAGGTGAAGGCAGCAGGAGACTTGCCATCTCCACAGCAGGGGAACAGCTGGCAGTGCTGAACCCCACTAACACTCGAACGAATGTGTTTGGCTCTGTGGAGACGACACTTCTGAACACCAACTGACGCTGTTTGAGCCCAGGATTAGGCGTGGAGCAGGCTGGGGCCTACTGGATTTTGGCAGGTTAAGGCAGCAGGAGACTTGCCATCTCCACAGCAGGGGAACAGCTGGCAGTGCTGAACCCCACTAACACTCGAACGAATGTGTTTGGCTCTGTGGAGACGACACTTCTGAACACCAACTGACGCTGTTGGAGCCCAGGATTAGGCGTGGAGCAGGCTGGGGCCTACTGGATTTTGGCAGGTGAAGGCAGCAGGAGACTTGCCATCTCCACAGCAGGGGAACAGCTGGCAGTGCTGAACCCCACTAACACTCGAACGAATGTGTTTGGCTCTGTGGAGACGACACTTCTGAACACCAACTGATGCTGTTGGAGCCCAGGATTAGGCGAGGAGCAGGCTGGGGCCTGTTGCTTTTGGCAGGTGAAGGCAGCAGGAGACTTGCCATCTCCACAGCAGGGGAACAGCTGGCAGTGCTGAACCCCACTAACACTCGAACGAATGTGTTTGGTTCTGTGGAGACGACACTTCTGAACACCAACTGACGCTGTTGGAGCCCAGGATTAGGCGTGGAGCAGGCTGGGGCCTACTGGATTTTGGCAGGTGATGGCAGCAGGAGACTTGCCATCTCCACAGCAGGGGAACAGCTGGCAGTGCTGAACCCCACTAACACTCGAACGAATGTGTTTGGCTCTGTGGAGACGACACTTCTGAACACCAACTGACGCTGTTGGAGCCCAGGATTAGGCGTGGAGCAGGCTGGGGCCTACTGGATTTTGGCAGGTGAAGGCAGCAGGAGACTTGCCATCTCCACAGCAGGGGAACAGCTGGCAGTGCTGAACCCCACTAACACTCGAACGAATGTGTTTGGCTCTGTGGAGACGACACTTCTGAACACCAACTGACGCTGTTGGAGCCCAGGATTAGGCGTGGAGCAGGCTGGGGCCTACTGGATTTTGGCAGGTGAAGGCAGCAGGAGACTTGCCATCTCCACAGCAGGGGAACAGCTGGCAGTGCTGAACCCCACTAACACTCGAACGAATGTGTTTGGCTCTGTGGAGACGACACTTCTGAACACCAACTGACGCTGTTGGAGCCCAGGATTAGGCGTGGAGCAGGCTGGGGCCTACTGGATTTTGGCAGGTGAAGGCAGCAGGAGACTTGCCATCTCCACAGCAGGGGAACAGCTGGCAGTGCTGAACCCCACTAACACTCGAACGAATGTGTTTGGCTCTGTGGAGACGACACTTCTGAACACCAACTGACACTGTTGGAGCCCAGGATTACGCATGCCGCAAGCAGAGGCCAATGGGCAGCGGTTTTTATGGAGGTTGTTGACTACTACTGATTCTAACCATGCTCCACTTAGGCCTCTGGCTCCACTGTCTCTACTATTTACCCTGGCCTCCAACCCCGCCAGCTACATCTCTGAAGTGGCGTCAGCACAATCTACACTTGTTCCTGTGTTACTGGTGCTCAGTCCCGTCAGTTGATCCCCTGATGTTTGTCCGGCAAGTTCGCCAGCTCTGTCCTCATTCCCACTACTGGTTACAGACAGAGCAGGAGACCTTGCCGGACACACATCAGGGGATAAACTGATGGGACTGAGCCACAGGAACAAGTGTAGATTGTGCTGATGCCACTTCAGAGATGTAGATGGCGGGGTTGGAGGTCAGGGGAAATAGTAGAGACAGTGGAGCCAGAGACCTAAGTTGGGCACGGTTAAAAATCAGTAGTGGTTTGAATGTTGATGGAGCTGGTGACTTTGCCGTCCACACAGCAGGGGATCAGCTGGCGTTACTGAACCCCACTAACACAGGAGCTAGTGTGTTTCTCTGTGCAGACGACACATCTGAGCGACAACTGGCTGTGTTGAAGCACAGGGATTATAGTTCAGGTGGTAGAAAAATGAACACACCAGCAGACCTGGATACAGTTGCCAACCACTAATTTAGTGTGTAAGAGGAATGGCAAAGTCTTTGGAGATCCAGGCCTTGTTCATTTTCAGAAAAGTCAGCCGGTCAACATTATCGGAAGATAGTCGCGTGCGACGGTCTGTTAGTACACCACCTGCGGCACTAAAGACACGTTCCGATAATACACTGGCAGCAGGGCAAGCCAGCACCTCCAATGCATATTGGCTAAGCTCTGGCCATGTATCCAGCTTAGAGACCCAAAACTTGAAGGGGGAAGAGCCATCTGGGAGTACAGTGACAGGGCAAGACATGTAGTCTGACACCATCTGACGGAAGCGTTGCCTCCTGCTGACTCGAGGCGTCGCTGATGGTGTAGACAATTGTGGTGGACACACAAAACTTTGCCACATTTGGGCCATAGTGGTCTTGCCTTGTGCTGCGGCGCTGCGTCTGCTCCCTCTTTGTGCAGAGTTTCCTCCACTGCCTCGACGCACAGAGCTGCTTTGTAAAGCACTAGCAACAATGCTGTCGGGTGGAATGGAAAACATTATGGACTTCACCAGTGACTCTTCGTACTCCCGCAGTTTACGCTCCCGGTTCAACGTTGGTATGAGCCTTTGTACGCTGTCCCGGTAGCGAGGATCTAGGAGGGTGTACACCCAATAATCAGCCGAGACGAGAATGTGGGCGATGCGGCGGTCGTTTCTCAGGCACTGCAGCATGAAATCAACCATGTGCTGCAGACTCCCAACTGCCAAAGAACCGCTGTCCCCTGTTTGAGGCGTGACCTCGGCCTGCTCTGCATCACCCCACCCTCGCTGTACATACTGAGTAGAGGTTTGTGTACCTCCCTCCTCTGGAGAGATGTCTTCCTCCTCCATCGACCCCTCCTCATCCTCCTCACAAAGTGTCCCCTGCCTAGGCCTTTGTGAGGAAACACGTAGCGCAGACTGTCCAGAAGCAGATGGCATTTGGGACTCCTCATCCTCCACCTCTTCCGAAACCTCATCCCTTAGTGCTTGCAGTGTTTGTTGAAGCAGGCAGATAAGGGGGACAGTCATGCTGACTAGTGCATCATCTGCACTCGCCATCCGCGTGGATTCATCGAAGGCACGCAAAACGAGGCAGATGTCCTTCATAGAGGCCCACTCAATGGTGCTGAAGTGTGAACGGCGCACAGTGCGACTTGTTTGCGCCTGATGCAGCTGGTACTCCATGACTGCTGCCTGCTGCTCACACAACCGCTCCAACATATGTAACGTTGAATTCCACCGGGTGGGTAGGTCACATATGATGCGATGTTCCGGAAGGCCAAATCGTCGCTGCAGAGCAGCGAGGCGTGATCTTGCCATGCTGGAACGCCGCAAGTGAGCGCACTCTATGCAGACCTTGTGCAACAGTGCATCAAGATCCGGATAGTCCCTCAGAAAGCTCTGCACGACCAGAGCACATGTGCCAGACATGGGATGTGTGTGAGGTTGCCTAGGCCAAGAGCTGCCACCAGATTTCGGCCATTGTCACACATTACCAAGCCCGGCTGGAGATTCGCTGGCCCAAACCACACATCGCTCTCCAGCTTGATAGCATTCCAGAGCTCCTGCGCTGTGTGGCTTCGATTCCCCAAAGAAATTAATTTGAGTACAGCCTGTTGACGTTTGGCCACGGCTGTGCTCATATCGGTCGTAACAGGCTCCTGCTCTGCTGTTTCTGAGGAACTTGAGTAGGAGGAGGAGTCTATGTGTACAGACTGGAGTCCTGCAATCCGTGGCGTTGGAAGAACACGTACAGCGCCACTCTCCAGATCTGTACCCGGCTCCACAACATTGACCCAGTGGGCAGTGAGGGAAAGGTATCGTCACTGTCCATGGTTACTGGTCCACGCATCGGTGGTCAGGTGGACCTTGCTACTAACGGCGTTTAGTAGCGCATGTTTTATTTTGCCCTCAACATGTTTCTGCAGGGCAGGGACGGCTCGCCTGCTGAAATAAAAGCGGCTGGGCACGTTGTATTGGGGGACTGCCAATGCCATTAAGTCCCGGAAGGTGTCAGTGTCCACCAGCCTGAATGACAGCATTTCAACTGCCAGAAGTTTGGCAATGCCAGCATTCAGAGACTGTGCTCGGGGATGGTTTGCCGAGTAAGGGCGCCTTTTATCTCATGCCTGTGCTACCGATGGCTGTGATGGATGGGAACGTGCTGCTATGGGTGGAATCTGACAGGGTCTCCGGACAACAGTGGCAGAGGTTCTTCCTTGGCGATCCTGTGAGGAAGCCGAACCAGCAGTGCGTGAGCTAGAGGGAGAGGCCCCAACACGAACTGAAGAGGTGGTAGGTGGTGCTGTATGTTGGCCTACGTCTTCAGGGTGTCTCTGCAACTCCAACTCGTGCTTGGTGCGCACATGTTTCCACATATTTGTGGTATTGAGGTTGCTGACATTTCTCCCTCTTTTGACTATCTGATGACACAAGCTGACAAAGCAAATGTCATCTGCAACTGTGTCAAAAAAGGACCACGCACTGCAACTCTTGGGAGCGCCCGTTTTGCCTTTGGAATGAGGAATGCTCCTAACGGGTGCCGAAGTGGAGGGTACAGGCAACCAAGTCTTCCCCCTCCCTCTGCCTCCTGTTTTGGCCGGAAGGGGAATCTCTTCCTCCGAGCTGCTCCCACCACCTTCCTGTTCCTCACGCCATGATAGGTCAAGGACCTCATCATCTTCCCTCCCCTCTTCAAACAGCTGCTTCTCCGGGGTTGTCTCGCCAGCACCGTACGCACCAGAAAGTGGCAACTGAGTCTCGTCATCATCTGATGCGTACTGAGGTGTGCTGACCATAGGCACTGGCCCACTCGCCTCTTCAGATTCAGATGGACAAAGAAGTTGCGCATCACTGCATACTCCCTCTTCTTCACATTCAGGAATGCTGCTTGGCTGGCCCCCTCTTTCCAAGCCAACAGATTCCGAGAACAGAAGTAGAGACTGTGATGGCTCCTGTCCATGTCTCTCTCACGGCCTGGGCACTTTGGCAGGTGGTGAAGAGACAGATGGTTGCTCTTCGGTGCTCTGGCCCTGAGAGGATGTGGAAGTAATTGAAGTCGATGCGTTAGCTGCCATCCATCCGACAACGGCTTCAATTTGTTCCTCCCGCAGCAGTTGGGGTACGTTGAGGTCCTACAAAGCTGCGCATAAAGGACTGTTGCCTGCTAAAACTGGGGGATGCTGATCCACTGGTGCCCGCAGCAGGCCCAGAATCCCCACGTCCTCTACCTGTAGAATCCCCACGTCCTCTCCCTGCAGAATCCCCACGTCCTCTCCCTGCTGAAACTCCACGCCCACGCCCACGCGCCTTACTCCCTGCCTTCTTCATCTTGCCAGACTGCTTAAGATAGGCAGAAAAGTACAAAGGGGGGCCTTAGTGTGCTTATTCCTGAACAGCTGGTTACAGGTACAAGAAACACTAATTTTATGAAGTGTGTGTGTGTGGACTACACTTTAATAGGAGCTGATGTGGCCTACACAAGTTCCAAATGTAGTGTTTGGTGAACTTTTTTTGTGGTTTCTTTGTTGGAAACAAACTCAAAGTATGTGAACAAAGAATTGAAACTGATAGTATCACCAACTTTTTGGAGCTATTACAATGCAGGCAGGTAACCTACAATGCAAAAGATGAGGCTCCAAAAAAATTGGGTAATACTAATCTGGCTGCGCCGGCAGGGCACAAGCCAGAAAAAAAGGCTCCTCTATCTACTCCTATATAGTGTTTGCAACCAACCAATGTTGATGGATACGGATGGATGCACACTAATAGGAGAAGAAAAAATGAGCTGCACTCAAAGACAAATATGTGTGAGGCAGTGACGCACGTTGAGCGTCCTACAACCAGACGTAGCTGCAGGACACTCTACTCTGCGTGAGCTGCACTCACACACAGTCAGAGACCTCTCAGACAGCCGTGAACAGTGCAGCTAAGTGGGCACTGGCACTGACAGGCTGCAGAAAGGCTCCGCTGTGTACTCCTATATAGTGTTTGCAACCACCGTAGATGGAGACAGATGGATGCACACTAATAGAAGAAAAAATGAGCTGCAATAAAAGAAAAATGTGTGAGGCAGTGACACGCTGAGCGTCCTACAACCAGACGTAGCTGCAGGACACACTACTCAGCGTGAGCTGCACTCACACACAGTCAGAGACCTCTCAGACAGCCGTGAACAGTGCAGCAAAGTGGACACTAGCACTGAAAGGCTGCAGAAAGGCTCCGCTGTCTACTACTAGTGTTTGCAACCAACGTATATGGATACGGATGGAAGCACACTAGATTGAAATTATGTAAAAAATGCAGCTCAAAAATTAAAAGATGTATGAGGCAGCAGTGATCACACTGGGTGGCCTACAGCCTGACGTGGCTGCAGGACCCACTCCACAGCGTGAGCTGCACTCACACAGCCCTTGCAGACAGCTGTGAACACTGCTGCTAGGGCAAAGAAGGCTACAGTGGTGGTTTATGTAGCCTGGGTAAAGCACTAGATGTTTGGTGGAATCGCTATTTCTAACTGTCCCTCACAGTCTTCTACAGCAGCCTGTCCCTAACTGAATTCACAGCAGAGTGAACCAGAAATGGCGGCTGCGGTGGCTTTTATAGTGCATCATGACATCATTTCGGCAGCCAATCACAGCCATGCCAATAGTTAACATGCCTACATGCCTAACAGGATGTGCCCACACTTCGGAGGATTCCCATTGGCTTAATCAAAGCAAGAAGGCTCATAGCATGATGGGAACTTCCGATTCCGATTCCGGAATCCGATATGACAAAAGTATCGGAAGTCAGTATCGGAATTCCGATACCGCTAATATCGGCCGATACCCGATACTTGCGGTATCAGAATGCTCAACACTAATCATGAGACAAGGCGGGCCACCAAAAAGACCGACTCACCAAATCTCTAGTATCAAAAATACCTGGATGACCAGCCAATGCAGAGCAATGAACTTCAGACATCACTCTCTGGTCAGGAACATACAATTTTCCAATGGGACAACGCTCAGGTTTGTCCTCCTGAAACTCTTTCAGAGCACGTCTCAAATCGGGCGAGATGGCAGAAAAGAACTACCCCCTCACCTAAGATGGTAGCAGGCTTGGTCACAACAGGAGAATCAGCAAAGAAACTCCTAGAGAGGCCGTCTGCCTTGACATTCTTAGTGCCCGGAAGAAAAGAGACCACAAAATCAAAATGTGTGAAAAACAAGGCCCACATAGCCTATCTAGGATTCAAGCGTTTGGCCGACTCCAGGTAAATCAAATTCTTGTGGTCAGTAAGGACCACGACTTGATGTTTAGCTCCCTCCAACCAATGTCTCCACTCCTCAAATGCCCATTTCATGGCTAACAGTTCCCGATTCCGCACATCATAGTTACGTTCGGATGGGGAGAACTTTCGGGAAAAGAAAGCACAGGGGTTCATTTTAGATGTTACAGGATCTTTTTGGGACAAAACAGCTCCTGCACCAATCTCAGAAGCGTCCACCTCTACCTGAAACGGGAGTGAGACATCAGGTTGCCGCAAAACCGGAGCAGAAGTGAACCTTCGCTTCAGCTCCTGAAAGGAAGAAACAGCCTCCGGAGACCAATTCAGCACATCAGCACCCTTCTTAGTCAAATCAGTCAATGGTTTGGCAATACCAGAAAAATTAGCTATAAATTTACAATAAAAATTAGCAAAACCCAAAAACTTCTGGAGGGCCTTCAAAGAAGTGGGCTGAACCCAATCATAAATGGCCTGTACCTTGGCCGGGTCCATTTCAATAGTTGACGGAGACAAAATAAATCCCAAAAATGAAATCCTCTGTACACCAAAAAGGCATTTCGATCCCTTGACATACAGGGATTTCTCCCTCAAAATCCGGAACACAGTCCGAACATGTTCCACATGAGAGTCCCAATCTTTGGAAAAGATCAAAATATCATTCAGATAGATGATCAAAAATGTATCCACCAAGTCTCGGAAAATATCATTCATGGAAGACTGGAAGACAGAAGGGGCATTAGTGAGCCCAAAAGACATCACCAGGTACTCAAAATGTCCCTCCGGAGTATTAAACGCCATCTTCCATTCATCCCCATGCTTAATGCGAATAAGATTATACGCCCCCTGAGGTCAAGCTTTGTAAACCAGCAAGCACCTTTAACTCTGGAGAATAGATCAGAAATCAGGGGTAACGGATACTGATATTTAACAGTAATTTTGTTGAGGGAACGATAGTCAATACAAGGCCTTAATGACTCATCTTTCTTAGCCACGAAAAAAAACCCAGCGCCTAAGGGTGAAGAGGATGGTCTAATATTACCCTTCTCCAATGACTCCTTAATATAGGATCGCATAGCCTCGTGCTCGGGTACAGATAAATTGAAAAGTCGACCCTTGGGAAATTAACACCCAGGGCTCAGCTCAATTGCACAGTCATAACACCTATGAGGAGGCAAAGACGCAGACTCATTCTCACTAAATATATCATAATAATCAGCCAAATAGTCAGGAACATCATGCGACTGGGGAGAGGTGGAGAAAACAGGAACATCACTAAGGGCACACCGACAACCCCAACTCACCACAGACACAGATTTCCAATCCAAAACTGGATTATGGATTTGCAACCAGGGAAACCCCAGAACAATGGTATCATGCAAATTATGCAACACCAAAAATCTGCAATTCTCTTGATTGTCTGGGGCGACCCGCATTATCACTTGGGTCCAAAACTGAGGTTTATTCTTCGCCAAAGGAGTAGCATCAATACCCCTCAAAGGGATAGGCGTCCGCAGAGGTGTCATAGGAAATCCACAACGTTTAGCAAAATCCAAGTCCATCAGGTTCAGAGCTGCTCCCGAATCCACAAAAGCCTTAGCGGAAAATGTGGACAGGGAGCAGATCAGAGTAATTGCCAGAAGAAACTTAGGTTGAACACCACCCACAGCAAATGTGTGTGCAAAACGTTTCTCTCGTTTAGGACAGACAGAAATAATATGCGAGGCATCACCACAGAAGAAACACAGCTTATTATGCCTTCTAAACTCCTGACGTTGCGCCCTAGACAAAACTCTATCACATTGCATAGGTTCAGACATTTGTTCAACAGGTGGCAACACCTCTCATGCGGTTTTGCGTTCACGCAAACGCCGATCAACCTGAATGGCTAATGACATAGAATCGTCAAGACCAGAGGGAACAGGAAATCCCACCATAGTATCTTTTACGGTTTCTGACAAACCCTTCTGAAATAGAACTGCCAATGCACCATCATTCCAGGTAGTAAGGACCGCCCACTTTTGGAATTTTTAACAGGACAACTCTGCAGAATCCCGACCCTAGCTCAATGCCAACATGGCCTTTTCAGCCTGATCAATAGCATTAGGTTCATCATACAACTTGAAAAAATGCGTTCACATTAGTAAGAATAGGATCATCAGGTTTCAAAGAAAACGCCCAATCCTGGGGATCGCTGCGCAGCAAAGAGATGACAATTTTAACCTGCTGCGCGGAGCTCCCCGACGAGTTAGGCTTCAAGGCAAAAAATAATTTACAATTATTCTTAAAATTCAAAAATTTAGACCGATCCCCAAAAAACACATCAGGAGTAGGGTTCTTTGGTTCAGCAGCATGTGAATTAGCAAGATAGGCAGAAATTCCCCGCACTTCAGCAGTGAGCTGCTCCACACGATCAGACAATTGCTTCATCTCCATTGAGCAAAAAAAAATTCCCCCTACGGCCTCAGAGACATAGAGGAAAAAATATACACAAAAAAAAAATTTCTGACAAACTCTTTTTTTTTTTTACAATTCTTTCCTGCTATTGAGTACCCTAGGATCTGCGGTATGGCTGGTGATTCTGTTATGAATGAGTCACCGAAGGAGGAAAAAACAAAAATACAAGCTAAGTCCAGAAAACCGGAGAGGTTGGTAGCTATCGGATTGCAGACCCCTGATCCTATCCACAACAACTAACAGTAGCCGTGGGGGGTTCCTACGATGCCCTAGACCCCTCGATCACAGCTGGAGAACTAATTAGGCCTAAAGAAAGAAAGGGGAAATCTAAACTGCCCCAGAGCAGACCCCAAAGCAATAGGCAGCCCCAACATATAATGACGGTGAAGCAAGATGAAAACACTAACACAGATAGAAAGATAGGTTGAGCAAACGATGGGGCCCAAGCTAACTAAAAAGGACAGGATAGAAAAGCTGCTGTCTGCAATCCATAAAAAACCCTATCAAAAAATGTCCCAACCGTCTGATAGGAAAAACAGGCCCTGAAGTCGCTAGGACTTCAAAAAGACTATATCAGCACTCAGGTAAATTCTGAAGACAGAGCAAAGAGACAAAAATGGAACTCAGCACACCCCCGACCGGGGATGGCTGAACTCCAAAAAACAAGGTAACCAAAACAAAACTAATAAGTTCAATAGCAGAGCAAAAACTTATCTTTGGGAAGCAGGAATCAGACTGGTCTCCAAGAATCCAGCAGAGAAATCACCAGCGACTCAGAAGGACGTTGGCTGCCTTATATCCAGTCAGAATTTCCTGTTACCCAGTCATCATCTACCAGATCAGGTGTTTGGTAATCAGCCTCACTACCTTCCTTCACCAGAAGAGGGAGTTCATCAGACATCGACGGTGAAGGGGAAAATGAACTCACAACAGCTGACATTAGTGGTGGCCGTCTGCATGTTGCTCCCAAAACTTCTGTGCTTTCCATGCTATTCAGACACTGGCCTATTCTGCCTTTCATCTAATTTCTAACTATTTTATCTCTGCATCTGTCTCCAACTCAATCTAATCTACATTTCTTCCCAACTAACTAAACCAGGAAGTGTTCTACTCGTTTAACTACTCCTATCCCTCCCACCTGGAGGAAATTCTCTAAAGCCTTAACTGTTTCTATAATAGACCTATCCAACTTCCTGAACTACAGAGCCCTCCACTGTACTTCCCAATTACTACCTATACATATCACTATATCTCAAACCTTTGTCTATGTCCTAATTTCTCATTCTACTACTTTTCCTAACCTTAGCACATTAATGCTCTGTTATCAAACCCGTTATCAAAATACATAAATATTCTACAGAATCAACCACATTATAGCAAAATAACATAGCCATTTTATTAGGAAGGACATGCTCATCCCTGACATGCTCATACAAACATGAAGCAGAAAGTTTTTCTATTTTTCTATATTTTTCTTCATCTTCAAGCACATTTATTAAAGATGAAATGCAATTCAATTTCTTGCTGAATTCATAGTTGGCAATTTACACTCAATTTGCCAGGTAGATTCTATTAATAATTGTGGCTATTTATTTTCCACTCTTCAGATTGCACAATGTTCTAAACAATGTAAATGCTTTCTCTAGAGAACCTTCTCATTTTTACCCAATGCACAAATTGGTTCTGCATGTATAAAGGCAGATATTTATTAGTTCACTCTTTTCCTTCTTCTTTCCCTAGTATTTATCAGTAACTGCTTCATTATGTCTCTTGTAAGAAGATGGAAAATATATTACCCCATTACAACAACATAAGTCTATGCGTAAGTGATGACATTCCATCAGTTCATGGAGATGTTTGGAACACAAATTTCTAATTTCCACAATACTCTCTCTGTCAAACAGTTATTTTATATATTTTAACTGTCTGTAACCAAGCATCTGTCATGTGATATTCTTTAACCTTATCCTCTTCCTTGTATAGAGAAGAAATATATCTTGATCTTCGGAGTAATTGAAACATTGATCAGTTTGAGTGTTTGAATGTTATGCCATGCATGAAAGGCAGAAAAATCAATGTTATCTGTAATACAGACGTTGTAGGGTTTGTACAAATTACTCAAATATCAACTTAGAATTCATATGGTCAACCACTGTCACTTCCTAGGTTAATTAAATTTGTGAACGTATCTCAAGAAAGGAAAGTCAATGATATAAAAGGTAAACTATGTTTGGAGAATGTAAACATTTGCCTTCTAATTTATTCCAATTTCTTCTTTGGGGAGTTTTGGGAGCACAAGAAGCTGTTTGTCATGGCATCCTTATCTAGTACTAGCAGTATTTTTGGAATGGCTAATTTATCATGGAAAGTATGTGTCAGATGTCGCTGCCAGTCTATTTGTATTGATAAGGGAGAGCTTGATATGTTTGCTCCAAGCCCAAGAATATATTGAAAGGATTGTCTTGCCCATGAGTGGAGAAGAGGCTATAAAGCATCGTTTGTATATTATTGGAAATTAAACTGTGACGGTTGATAATAACAAAAAGATTGTAGAGGTTAATTTGTCTATTTGACTGTGATATGATGTAAATGACTATGTTATCATTAGTGATGAGCGAATTTGTTCAGAAAATGATCTCCAAACATAAACTCGGCACGAATATGGCACATTCGGATTCGTGATCGGAAAATTGTATAAAATCGAGAAAAATCAGTAACATTCTTTAAAAAGTGCAGGAAAATATTTGCATTGCCACAAAAGTATTTTCAGCACTTTAGCAACGATAATGGTGGTGTATCATAAGCATTTGGCATTTGTTTGATGAGGGGAGGGGGTTTGCAGAGCTCAGAAGCGCGGCGTTCTTGTAAACGGTAATTTTTTTTCCCTAACTTTATATATGCACATTACGGCTAGCCAATCAGAGCGCAGGAAACACCCACAATGTCCTGACACAACGGCATGTGTCATTGGCTGCTGAAAGCACATGTCTCTCTCTATATAAATAGCGGACATCTTGCTTTATCGCTATTTTCACACTGTAACAGTACAGAGAGGCTGCTCCTGACGCTGGCAGTGTTAACAGGAAGATTTTAGCTAGTTAGTTAGGTGGTTGTATATCAGTCAGATAATGTAGCTAGCTAGTGTCCAGTGTGGCTGTTAAATTAACCTTTCAGCATTTTTTTGGCCATTACTAAGGTCCACAGACAAAGCCAGCAGGGCACATGTCCTACAAGTGTGTTGTGCACTGCTTCTATTGTGCTCCATGCCCAAGTATAGCATGCTAATTAATATTTCTTCACTAGCTAAATGTGAAACAGCCTGCTGTATCCCACCTTGTCATTTATTGCTGTGGTGATATGAAACTGTCTGCAGACCTAAGGCACATTAAAAAAATATAAAAATTTTTTCTGTTGCTAAATGTGAAACAGCCTGCTATGTCCCACGTTGTTATTTTGTGGCGGTGATATGAACCTGTCTGCAGACCTAAGGCACATTTAAAAAAATTATAATATTTTATGTTGCTGAATGTGATACAGACCGCCGTATCCAACATTGTCATGTTGTGGCGGTGATATGAACCTTTCTGCAGACCTAATACGCATTAAAAAAATTATAATTTTTTCTGCAGCTGAATGTGATAAGGCATGTTGTATCCCACATTGTCATGTTGTGGTGGTGATATGAACCTGTCTGTAGACCTAACGTGCATTAAAAAAAGTCAAATTTTTTCTGCTGCTGAATGTGATGCAACCCGCCGTATGCCACATTGTGATGTGGTGGCGGTAATATAAACCTAATTAATTGAATTCATTGCAAATAATGACACAATCACTAATAGAATAAAAAGCATAAACCCTCTAGATGTAATGGACCGATGGACCACAATGGCAAAAGCATGCAATAATAATGCTGTAATATTACTTTGCACCGTGAGTGCAATGTTGTACCTTAAACTGCACAATACCCAGATAAATGTGAAAAAGAAGAATGAAACAGTATACTGCAACAATAAGCACTGCAAAAAATAAAAATTAAAAAATTAAAAATTATGCATGGTAAGATAAAATACAATGGTGAAAATCCGTGAAATCCACGCCTAAAAGAGACTCTGAAAAGGCAGAATAATTAATCACTGCAGAAATTGCTCCTCTGCAAAAACACACCTGTATTAATGCACCTGTATTAATAGACATTAAAGAGTGAAAATTGCCATTAGAAGCTCAAATAAAGGTGTGGAACCTGTTTGCCCCACTGAAACATGAGCCCATCCACCAACTGATAAGATATGTTAGAGCCTGCCCCGGCCGGTGGCAGCTCTTAATTGTCCAGGATAGAAAAAAATATATATGTAAAAATATCAATATGGTAAAAGCCTAGTCCCAAGGGAGTATCTCAACTGGGTTACCTGACACAATGTAGAAGCATTTACTCTCAACAGAAGTCCGTACAGAAATAATCCAGAAAATCCTAGTAGCTGCGGTCGGTAACTATGTCCCTGTTAGTAAGCGTGGAGAAGAGCAGTACCTGCTGTAACGTCAGTGGTCACATGATGAGACATAGTATATTACAGTTAGTTGCTGCAGCCAAGTCCTTGGAGCTCTCTGCACTGATAGAGGCAGCTGTAATAGCGGTACAACCACGGTGATGTGATCCCGGCAGCCGTAGTCAGTTGCTGCATCCTCGCTGATGTGCGCTCTTAGGAGCAGGACCTGGCATGACATGGGGGTCACGTGATAGCACGTGATCTGAACTTGGTAAAAGCAGTAGGGAAGTACGGGAGACAGAAAGGACCACAAAGCATCCAACGCATTTCGGAAACACGGTTTCCTTCCTCAGGGATGGTCCTTTCTGATAATGTGGTCATTTTATACCTGTCTGATCTCATGCTCAGCTGTTGCAATGCAGGTCTAATAGAGCATGCTCCAATTAGTAAAAACTAAATAGTTCCAGTTCACTATTCAATCCCTTGGGGATCAGCGTATCCAAAGTGAAAATCCATTTGCTTTTTGTCCGTGACATAAGGGTTATATAGTCCCCTGTTATGAATGGGTCACCGAGGAGGAAAACAAGACCAAGCCAAGTCACAGAAAACCAGAGAGGTTGGTAACTACGCAGATTGCAGACCCCTGATCCTAACCACACAACTAAGAGCAGCTGTGGAGCTTACCTACGATGATTCTAGATGCCTCATCACAGCCGGAGGACTAAATAAGCCTAAAGCAAGAAAAGGGGAAATCTAAAACTGCCCCAGAGCAGACCCCAAAGGAATAGACAGCCCCCACACATTTATTGACGGTGAGACAAGATGAAAACACGAACACAGGTAGGAAAATAGGCTGAGCAAACGATGGGGCCCACACTAGCTAGAAAGGACAGGAAAGGAAAGATACTGTTTGCAATCACGCCAAAAAAACCCTGCAAAAATGTCCAACACTTCTGATAGCAAAAAATACCCTGAAGTCACTAGACTTCTCCCACTATATCAGCACTCTGGCATATTCTGAGAACAGAGCAAAAAGAGGCCAATCTAATAAGGGACAAAAAGCAAACTGGCCCACACAGTGACATAAGAGTGGAAATTCAGCACAGCCCCAGCCGGGGCTGGCTGACCACACAAAAAACTGAAGAGACCAAACCAAATCAAATGTGAACATTAGCAAAGACAACTTAGCTTGAGAAGGCAGGAACTGAGCTGGAAACTAAGACCTCAGGAGGCAGGAAAAAATCACCAGCATGGGAATAGGGAGTCGGCTGTCTTAAATCCAGTCTTAGACTCCAGATGTCCAATCCTCTTCCTTATTATCAGGTGGCAGGTCTCTGTTAATTAGATCAGCTTCACTACCTCCTGCCACCACCAGAGGGAGCCCGGAAAGAGAACTCACAATTCCTCTGTCAGCACATCCAGCTCCCTCACCAGAAGCCAGAGGTAGACCAGAAAATGAGTTCACAACAGTACCCCCCTTGAGGAGGGGTCACTGAACCCTTATCCACACCACCAGGCCAATCAGGATGGGCCCGGTGAAAAGCACGAACCAATCTATTGGCATGAATGTCAGAGGCAGAGACCCAAGAATTATCCTCCTGGCCATAACCCTTCCATTTGACCAAATACTGGAGTCTCTGTCTAGCCAAGCGAGAATCCAATATTTTCCATACCTCATATTCCACATTGCCTTCAATCAATACAGGGTCAGGAGGCGCCGCCACAGGAACTACTGGCTCAACAAACCTCTTCAACAGAGATTTGTGAAATACGTTATGGATCTTAAACGTAACTGGAAGAGCCAATCGAGAAGAAACAGGATTAAGAATCTCCAAGATCTTATAAGGTCCAATAAATCTTGGCTTGAACTTTGGAGACGCAACCTTCATATAGATATTCTTTGACGACAACCAAACCATATCACCCACTTTAAACCGGGGACCAATGGTCCTATGCTGGTTGGAAAACCACTGGGCCTTTTCCTGAGAGAGTGACAACTTATCCACCAGTTGGTCCCAAATCTGCTGCATTCTCTCTACCACAGTGTCCACAACGGGGCAGGCTGAAGATTCCACTTGCCCTGAAGAAAATCGAGGATGAAACCCAAAGTTACAGAAAAAGGACAACATCAAAGTGGCAGAATTAGCTCTATTGTTTAGCGCGAATTCGGCCAAGGGCAAAAAAGAGACCCAGTCATCCTGATCAGCAGATATAAAACATCTCAAATAGGACTCCAAAGTCTGGTTTGTTCTCTCAGTCTGCCCATTGGTCTGAGGATGAAATGCAGAGGAGAAAGATAACTGAATTCCCAGATAGGAACAAAAAACTTTACAGAAACAAACTGGACTCCTCTGTCCGACACAATGTTCTCAGGAATCCCATGCAACCGAACCACCTGTTGTAAAAACAAGGGCACCCACTCTGAGGAAGATGGCAACTTTGGGAGTCGTACAAGATGGACTATCTTAGAATATCTATCACTAATCACCCAGATAACAGTCATTCTCTGAGAGACAGGAAGATCAGAAATAAAATCCATTGAGATATGGGTCCATGGCCTCTAGGGCACCGGCATCAACAACCCACTAGAACGAGAACAGGGTTTAGACCGATAACAAGTCCCACATGACTGCACAAAATTCCGGACATCACGAGATAAGGCAGGCCACCAAAAAGACTAACTCACCAAATCTCTGGTACCAAAAATACCTGGATGACCAGCCAATGCGGAGCAATGAACTTCAGACATCACTCTCTTCCTCCACTGGTCAGGAACACACAATTTTCCCATAGGACAACGCTCAGGTTTATCCTCCTGAAATTCCTCCAGGCCGCGTCTCAAATCGGGCAAAATGGCAGAAAGAACTACCCCCTCACCTAGGATGGTAGTAGGCTCGGTCACAATAAGAGAATCAGCAAAGAAACTCCTAGAAAGGGCATCTGCCTTAACATTCTTAGTGCCAAGAAGAAAAGAGACCACAAAATTAAAACGCGTGAAAAACAAGGCCCACCTAGCCTGTCTAGGATTCAAGCATTTGGCCAACTCCAGATAAATCAAATTCTTGTGGTCGTTGAGGACCACAACTTGATGTCTAGCTCCCTCCAACCAATGTCTCCACTCTTCAAATGCCCATTTCATGGCCAACAATTCCCGATTCCCCACGTCATAGTTGCGTTCAGATGGGGAGAACTTTTGAGAAAAGAAGGCACATGGATTCATTTTAGAAGTCACAGGATCTTTTTGGGACAAAACAGCTCCCGCACCAATCTCAGAAGCATCTACCTCCACCTTTAATGGAAGTGAGACATCAGGTTGCCGTAAAACCGGAGCAGAAGTGAATCTCCGCTTAAGCTCCTGAAATGCCAAGACAGCCTCTGGAGACCAATTCAGCACATCAGTGCCCTTCTTGGTCAGATCAGTCAGTGGTTTGACAATACCAGAAAAATTAACTATAAATTTAAGATAGAAGTTAGCAAAACCCAAAAACTTCTGGAGAGCCTTCAAAGAAGTGGGCTGAACCCAATCAAAAAATGGTCTGTAAATTGGCCGGGTTCATTTCACTAGTCGACGGAGACAAAATAAATCCCAAAAATGAAATCCTCTGTACACCAAAGAGGCATTTCGATCCCTTAACAAACAGGGAATTCTCCCTCAAAATCCGGAACACAGTCCGGACATGTTTCACATGAGAATCCCAATCACTGGAAAAGATCAAAATATCATCCAGATAGATGATCAAAAACTTATCCACAAAGTCACGGAAAATATCATTCATAAAGGATTGGAAGACAGAAGGGGCATTAGTGAGCCCAAAAGGCATCACCGGGTACTCAAAATGTCCCTCCGGAGTATTAAACACCGTCTTCCATTCATCCCCGTGCTTGATGCAAATAAGATTATACGCCCCCCTGAGGTCAAGCTTAGTAAACCAGCAGGCACTTTTAACTCTGGAGAATAAATCAGACATCAGGGGTAACGGGTACTGATATTTAACCGTCATCTTGTTAAGGGAACGATAGTCAATACAAGGTCTTAATGGACCATCTTTCTTGGCCCAAAAAGAAAAACAGCACCTAAGGGTGAAGAGGATGGTCTAATATGACCCTTCTCCAACGACTCCTTAATATAGGATTGCATAGCATCATGTTCGGGTACCGATAAGTCGAAAAGCCAATCCTTGGGAAATTTACACCCAGGCATCAACCCAATTGCACAGTCATAACTCCTATGAGGAGGCAAAGATGCAGACTTACTCTCACTAAATACATCAGAAAAATCAGCCAAATAATCAGGAATATCATGAGACTGAGGAGAGGTGGAGAAAACAGGAGTGTCCCTAAGAACACACTGACAACCCCAACTCACCACAGACACAGATTTCCAATCCAAAACTGGATTATAAGTTTGCAACCAGGGAAAACCCAGAACAATAGTATCATGCAAATTGTGCAGCACCAAAAATTTACAATTTTCTTGGTGGTCTGGGGCAACTCGCATTATCATCTGGATCCAAAACTGAGGTTTTTTCTCCACCAAAGGAGTAGCATCAATACCCCTCAAAGGAATAGGCGTCCACAGAGGTATCATAGGAAAACCACAACGTTTAGCAAAGTCCAAATCCATCAGATTCAAAGCTGCTCCTGAATCTACAAAAGCCTTAGCGGAAAATGTGGATAAGGAGCAGATCAGAGTAATTGCCAAAAGAAACTTAGGTTGTACACTGCCCACAGCAAATGTGTGTGCAAATCATTTCTCTCGTTTAGGGCAGACAGAAATAGTATGAGAGGCGTCTCCACAGAAAAAACATAGCTTATTATGCCTTCTAAACTCCTGACTTTGCGCCCTAGACAAAACCCTATCACATTGCATAGGTTCAGACGTTTGTTTAAAAGGTGGCAATGCCTCTCGAGTAGTTTTACGTTCACGTAAACGCCGATAAACTTGAATGGCTAATGACATAGTATCATCAAGACCAGAGGGAACAGGAAATCCCACCATCATATCTTTTACTTTCTCTGATAAACCCTTCCGAAAGAGAGCTGCCAATGCACCATCATTCCATGTAGTAAGGACCGCCCACTTTTGGAATTTTTGACAGTATAACTCTGCAGAATCCTGACCCTGGTTCAATGCCAAAAGTGTTTTCTCAGCTTGATCAATAGCATTAGGTTCATCATACAACAACCCCAAGGCTTGAAAAAATGCATCCACATTAGTCAGAATAGGATTTTCAGGTGTCAGAGAAAAAGCCCAATCCTGTGGATCGCCACGCAGCAAGGAGATGACAATTTTAACCTGCTGCACAGAGCTCCCCGATGAGTTAGGCTTCAAGGCAAGAAATAATTTACAATTATTCTTAAAGTTCAAAAATTTAGACCGATCCCCAGAAAACACATCAGGAGTAGGGATCTTTGTGTCATGGTCACGTGTCTCTGGACGCAGCGGTTACCGCAAGGCGAACCCATAACACACGTGACCCTGGAAACACCGCCTCCAGTGGGGCGCATTTAAATAATAAAACGTGCAGGTGGATACGCCGCCTCCACCTGGCGAATTTAGGTATTACACGTTATACAATAATTCTGGAAACCCCGCCTCCAGTAGGGCGAATTTAAATAATAAGGGGGAACCTGGGAAACATTAACAATGGTGGGCCCTGCGATAGGGAATGGGGAGATGGAGACCACCTAAGCTCCCCTGAGCCAGTGTCCCTGCACTCCTAACATTCCCTATACAGGCTCCGCGCCTGTCGCCGCACGCGAACCTTAACCCCTTGCTCGCCCTGACCCTAAACCCTCACTAGGGAATGGGTCGGTGCGGAGACTAATCCCACCACTGCACTAATAACACACATGAGGAAAGAGACAATACAGGGGGAACACCACTTAGCTTTGCTCTGTTGCGTGCGCTCCTAGCAACAGAGCCCACCACCTGCGCGCATCTTCTCCTCACCCTGGATCCATCACCATAACAGGATCCTTCACCTTAGTGCAGCCTTGGAGCAGAGTCCACCACCAGTTGCTGCTGCTTAGTAACAGAGTCCCAAGGATGAGTTCAGCTTCTGACACGAAGTCAAGCATGCTTGAGTCCAGCTCAGCAGCCAAGTCCCACATGGTGAGTGCCACTCTCCATAGTCGCCACTCCACCAGTCCATGCAGACACTTCCTGCTGACACCATCACTGCGACCCCACCACGCCATGCCAGCCCTTCGTCCAGACACCATAGCTGAAACACGTCCCCCCTGGCTAAGCTGCGCAGGACTCCTCTCCAGCTCCATCCTTCCACCAGGCTCTCAAACTCAGAGTGAACACAATCTCACAATATCACAGGCAGTGATTGCACACCCCTAGCACACCTTTATAGGGTGTCACACCTGATCCATAATTACGTGCACAGAAACCTAAAGTGTGATACCACTAACCACCACCGGGGACAGTCAAGACACCTTGGAACTTTCCAAAGTAAAAAAAGTTCACCCAGTGCAATTTAAAACTGTCAGATCATGACACTTTGGTTCAACAGCATGTGGCTGAGCGAGATAGGCGGAAATTCCCCGCACTTTAGCAGCGAGCTGCTCCACACGATCAGACAATTGCTTAGCCTCCATTAGAAAATAAAAATCCTCATACGGCCCCAGAGAAAAAGAGGAAAAAATACATATAAAAAAAAATTCTGACACTTTTTTGTTAACAATTTTTTCCTGCTTTTGAGTACCCTACAATCTGCGGTATGGCTGGTGATTCTGCTATGAATGGGTCACCGAGGAGGAAAACAAGACCAAGCCAAGTCACAGAAAGCCAGAGAGGTTGGTAACTACGCGGATTGCAGACCCCTAATCCTAACCACACAACTAAGAGCAGCTGTGGAGCTTACCTACGATGATTCTAGATGCCTCATCACAGCCGGAGGACTAAATAAGCCTAAAGCAAGAAAAGGGGAAATCTAAAACTGCCCCAGAGCAGACCCCAAAGGAATAGACAGCCCCACACATTTATGGACAGTGAGACAAGATGAAAACACGAACACAGGTAGGAAAATAGGCTGAGCAAACGATGGGGCCCACACTAGCTAGAAAGGACAGGAAAGGAAAGATACTGTTTGCAATCACGCCAAAAAAACCCTGCAAAAATGTCCAACACTTCTGATAGCAAAAAATACCCTGAAGTCACTAGACTTCTCCCACTATATCAGCACTCTGGCATATTCTGAGAACAGAGCAAAAAGAGGCCAATCTAATAAGGCACAAAAAGCAAACTGGCCCATACAGTGACATAAGAGTGGAAATTCAGCACAGCCCCAGCCGGGGCTGGCTGACCACACAAAAAACTGAAGAGACCAAACCAAATCAAATGTGAACATTAGCAAAGACAACTTAGCTTGAGAAGGCAGGAACTGAGCTGGAAACTAAGACCTCAGGAGGCAGGAAAAAATCACCATCATGGGAATAGGGAGTCGGCTGTCTTAAATCCAGTCTGAGACTCCAGATGTCCAATCCTCTTCCTCATTATCAGGTGGCAGGTCTCTGTTAATTAGATCAGCTTCACTTCTTCCTGCCAACACCAGAGGGAGCCCGGAAAGAGAACTCACAACTCCTCTGTCAGCACAATCAGTTCCCTCACCAGAAATCAGAGGCAGACCAGAAAATGAGTTCACAACAGTCCCCTTTCCTCCAAGGTGGTGGTACATGCACAAAGCCCGTGACATCCATATTATGCACCTCACCATTGTGATGTTCATTAAAATGTTTAGAAAGTGGATGGCCCATAAATTTATTTTTTATATTTCTAATATGTTCTCAAATTCGTGTTTTAAGAGGGCGTTTTGTGCGACCCACATAAAGTTTTTCACATGGGCATTTAATTATATATATAATGCCCTCTGAAGAACAGGTGATAAAATCTTGTATGGTAAAATTGTGGCCATCTTTTGTCACTACTTGCTTTTTCTTTGTGCAAGTTTGTGAGCAGATAATACATTTTCGGCATGGATGAAAGCCTTTTAAGTTATGAATAAAAGTATTAGGGCTTCTATGTTTATTATTTTGTACCGTAGGTGCAATTATATTACCTAAATTGCATGCTTTTCTATAAATAAAACAGAGGGCCGGAGGAACCAATCCTCCCAAAATTTTATCATCTTTCAATAACCCCCAATGTTTAGTCACAATTTTCCTTAAAATACCAGAATTAGAGCCATATTGTGTTATTATTGGAGTAAAATTCAGAAAATAATTTTCACTACTTTTTATTTTTGTTTTTTCTTTTAGAATATCTTGACGGTTCATATTACTGACTAAATCTTTCGATGCTTCAAATGATTTATAGCTGTACCCCATCTCCAAAAAATTCAGAGGTAAGGGATTCAGCCTCCCTAGCGAAATCAGAAGGTATAGAGCAGTTGTGGTATAATCTCATATACTAACTCTTAGGTATATTTAACAGCCAGCGAGGTAAATGACAACTATCAATTGGAATAAAGCTATTTGTGTCCGTGGGTTTGTTAAAGGTGCAAGTGTGCAATGTAGAGTTTTCAATAAAAACAGTTAAGTCTAAAAAATTAATTTTTTCATTGCTAATACTTGCTGAAAATTTTAAAAAGAAATCATTATGGTTAATATCATCTAAAAACTGGTTGAGGGAATCTAGTCCCCCTGACCAAATAAAAATAACATCGTCGATAAAAACACGAATTGGAGAACATATTAGAAATATAAAAAATAAATTTATGGGCCATCCACTTTCTAAACATTTTATTGAACATCACAATTGTGAGGTGCATAATATGGATGTCATGGGCTTTGTGCATGTACCACCACCTTGGAGGAAAGGGGACTATATAGCCCTTATGACACTGAGAGAATCCAAATGGATTTTCTCTTTGGATACGCTGATCTCCAAGGGATTGAATAGTGAACTGGAACTATTTGGTTTTTACTAATTGGAGCATGCTCTATTAGACCTGCATTGCAACAGCTGAGCATGGGATGAGACAGGTATAAAATGACCGCATTATCAGAAAGGACCATCCCTGAGGAAGGAAACCGTGTTTCCGAAATGCGTTGGATAATTTGTGGTCCTTTCTGTCTCCCGTACTTCTCTACTGCTTTTACCAAGTTCAGATCACGTGCTATCACGTGACCCCCGTATCATGCCAGGTCCTGCTCCTAAGAGCGCACATCAGCGAGGACGCAGCAACTGACTACAGCTGCCGGGATCACATCAACGCAGTTGTACCGCTATTACAGCTGCCTCTATCAGTGCAGAGAGCTCCAAGGACTTGGCTGCAGCCACTAACGGTAATATACTACGTCTCATCACGTGACCACTGATGTCATGGCAGGTCCTGCTCTTCTCCACGCTCACTAACAGGGGCATAGTTATCGACCGCAGCTACTAGGATTTTCTGGATTATTTCTGTACGGACTTCCATTGAGAGTGAACACTCCTACATTGTGTCAGGTAACCCAGTTGAGATACTCCCTTGGGACCAGGCTTTTACCATTTTGATATTTTTACATATACAATTTTTTTTTGGACAATTAAGAGCTGCCACCGGCCGGTGCAGGCTCTAACATATCATATCAGTTGGTGGATGGGCTCATGTTTCAGTGGTGCAAACAGGTTCCACACCTTTATGTGAGCTTTCTTATGGCAATTTTAACTCCTTAATCTCTCATAATACAGGTGCGTTTATACAGGTGTGTTTTTGCAGAGGAGCAATTTCTGCAGTGATTAACTATTCTGCATTTTTCACAGTCTCTTTTAGGCGTGGATTTCACGGTTTTTCATCATTGTATTTTATCTTACCATACATAATTTTTCTTTTGCAGTGCTTATTGTTGCAATACACTGTTTCATTCTTCTTTTTCACATTTATTTGGGTTTAGTGCAATTTAGGCAACAACATTGCACTCACGGTGCAAAGTAATATTACAGTATTATTATTGCAGGCTATTGCCATTGTGGTCCATTGGTCCATTACATCTAGAGGGTTTATGCTTTTTATTCTGTTTGTGATTGTGTCGTTATTTTTAATAAATTCAATTAATTAGGTTTGTGCGCGAATCTGTTCATTTTTATATATAGCTTTTTAATCTGACATAATTGTGGTTTCTTGTCCAGTTTCGCTGCACTCACATTCCTCTAACAAGGCGCCTCTGAAAAAATTAGTATATGCATTTTGGTGATATAAACCTGTCTGTAGACCTAATGTTCATTAAAAAAAATTATAATTTTTTCTGTTACTGAATGTGATACAGTCGGATATATCCAACCTTTTCATTTAGTGGCGTTGAAATTGTTCTGTGTGCTGAGCTGTTGCACATTAAAATTAATTTATTTTCTTTTCTTTTACAAACGTGATACAGCAGCTGAGATCTGAGTTTGAAATTGTTTTGAGCTTATCTTCTAGATTATGTCCATCTTTGGCAGCCGATTTCCCACAGGTATCTTTTATACCTAGCTCTAGACATGCATCTGTTACACCTATCTTTTGACGAGCATCAAACGCTGTCTGGTAATTGATGTTCGGTAAATGAGGAATAGTTGTAGGATGGATCCTGGATCCTTCCCATAGCCGACCTATTATTGATTCTGTTATACGTTCCTATTCCCGCCATCGTCATGGCCCTTTTTCTGATCAGTTAATGTAACAACACCTTGACCACGTTTCTCCTGCACCTTACCAGAAGCAGATGTAGGAAAGAGGGCGTTCCAACACCACGGACAATCTTTTATATTATACAGGCCTCAACCACAATGAAAAAACAATATTTTATGCTACTAACTGAATACAGAAGGGGAGATCTCAAGTTTGAAATTGTTTTAAGCATGTAGTCAATGTTACACAGGCCTCATCGACAGGCCCAAACAAATTATTCTGTTACTGACGTCATACAGTAGGGGAATTGTCACTTTGAAAATGTTTGTAGCATCTAATCAATGTTATACAGGCCTTATCGACAGGCCAAAAAAAATTCTTCTGTTACTAACGTCATACAGTAACGGACATCTCACTTTGAAATTGCTTGTAGCATCTAGTCAATGTTATACAGGTATCGACAGGCCCAAACATTTCATCTGTTACTAACATCATACAGTAGGGGACATCTCACTTTGAAATTGTTTGTAGCATCTGGTCAATGTTATACAGGTCTTATCGACAGGCTCAAAAAAATTCTTCTGTTAAAAGTGAAATTGTTTGTAGCATCTAGTCAATATTATACAGGGCTTATCGACAGGACCCCCCAAAAATTCTTCTGTTACTAACGTCATACAGTAGGGGACATCTCACATTGAAATTGTTTGTAGCATCTAGTCAAAGTTATACAAGCATCATCGACAGGCACCCAAAAATTCTTCTGTTACTAACGTAATACAGTAGGGGACATGTCACTTTGAAATTGTTTTTAGCATCTAGTCAATGTTATGCATGCCTTATCAACAGGCCCCCCCAAAAATTATTGTGTTACTAACATCATACACTAGGGGACATGTCACTTTGAAATTGTTTGTAGCATCTAGTCAATGTTATACAGGCCTTATCGACAGGCCAAAAAAATTGTTCTGTTACTAACGTCGTACAGTAGGGGACATGTCACTTTGAAATTGCTTGTAGCATCTAGTCAATGTGATACATTGACTAGACTGTTATACATTGTTATGTTATACATTGACTGTTGCTGCTGGTGATGTTAACACTAATTTGTGGAAATGTGAACAGTCCTGCATGGGTGTCCATCTGCTAGGTTGGATGTAGAGGAAAACCTGTCGGTCCCTATTATACTATTTCTACTGTGGTAAAATTGATGTCACTTTGTTAGTTTCTGACACTAATTTTTGTAAATGTGTAGATTCTGCGTTGGGTCTCTTTAATGTGTGTTGCCTGTAGCAGTAGGCCTCCAATACCTGTAATACTCCACTGTCTTTGAGTCAACTACCCGTGTTAACATCCTTACAGTTTTCTGACAATGTTAATCTATGAAACTGATATATGTGCTACCTCAGTAATGCTGAGCATCACTTTCAATTTTTGGGTGGACTTTATCACTTATATAGCGCCAATAATTCAACATTTGCTTTACAGACATTACTGGCACTCTCATCATTGGGACTCATAGTCTAAATTTACTATATGTATGTCTTTGTAGTGTGGGTAGAAAAATAATTACTGAGAGTAAACCCCCACAATCACGGGTAGAACATACAAACTCTTTGCAGATGCTGTCCTTGGTGGGGTTGTAACACAGGACTACAGCGCTGCAAGACTGCAAATGTTTTTGCGTTGACAACTGAATGTTTCTGTGGTTGGAAGGCTATCACTGTGATGCAAACTGTGTGCCCTACTGCTGTGTTGGGGAAAACCACTATCAAGATTGTCTTCCAGCATGATCTGATACTGCAGTATGGGTGCGTCCCTTTCTGGGGGGAAGCAACAGGCAAAATGTACTATTGCATTGTGGATAGAGCATCGTGGCAACCCAGTAGTCAGCACTATTTGGAATCATAACTATATGGGTAACAATCATGTTGCAGATGGTGCTGCAAGAAGGGGCTCTTGGGTTTCATGAGGTCCTACTCCACAGTGTGCTGGTAGTGATATAACACTCAAGCTTTCTTCCTCCATCACCTCCTGACAACCACAGACAACATAGAGGGAATCATTATTGTCTTCATATCCTTCCTAACTGTTGCGCCTCCAACACCTCTTCCTTCTCATCCATTTCATGGTTCTTATCCATTTGTTCCTTTCATGGCAAATGTCTGCGAGACGACAGACGTGAACTTATAGATATTTATAACGCTAAAGTCATCGCACTCTGCATCCTCCTCTTCCCCCAGGACCACCATCACCACCTGCTTACCCACAGTGTTTAAAGTGTGATCCAGCATGTAAATGACAGTAATAGGGATGCTGATGATGGCATCATCACCGCTAACCATCTTAGTAGCCATTAAGAAAACGTATAGAAGGGTGTAGAGGTCCTTCATCTGTATCCAGTATGCAAGCGTGAATTGCACCACATCCGTACTGCATTGTGCCAGGGTATGAAAATTGTTACTCTGCACCAAGTCTCGGCTCTGCTGCCACAGGCGCTGTAAGGTAAAGAGTTTGGTCATATCGCATATCAACCGGTTAACCGATAGTACGAAAGATCTCTCTACCAACTGAAGTGGAATGGTGGAAGTCAGCATGACAGTGGTTTCTGCAGCAGCGCATCCAGGCTCGGACAGTGAAAGAGGAATTGATGTATCATGAGGTTGAGGATGCAAGGCATGTGTGTAAGGTTGGCCCGGCATGGGGCTGCCACCTTTTTTTGCACCGTTATCGCACAAGGCCTTCCCTGGATCCAGGTTGAGTGTAGACAGCCATTGCTCAAACTCGGCAAGGATAGCTGTCCACAACTGTTATTCTGTATGACTGCGATCTTCAAGGCATATTATTGTAAACACTGCCTGATTACAGTGAGCCCTGGCTGCTCAGTATGGAGGTTGGGGAGAAATTCTCTCTGCAGTGTTGGAACATGTGTTTAACAAAGGCAGCGGTTGAGGCTGCAGGTTGAGGCCCTAGAGTAGGTGGAGGAGGCAGAAGCACTGCAGGAACTGTTGCATACAGCGGTTTGTTCCACAAGCCCTGGGGATTCTAAGACTTGGTGTCTAGTGACACCTCGGTGTCTACTACTTTAGTTCTCCATTCTCTGGTGTGTAGTAGTTTAGTTCTCCAACCCAAGCAGTTTAGTAGTTTAGTTCTCCAACCCCTGTTGTCTATTAGTTTAGTGATCCATCGTATGGTATATAGTGGTTTAGTTTTGCAACCCTAACTATTTAGTAGTTCAGTTCTCCAACCCCTGTTGTCTATTAGTTTAGTTAGTCATTTTATGGTGTGTAGTGGTTTAGTTCTACAACTCTAGCTGTTTAGAAGTTTAGTTCTCCAACCCCTGTTGTCTATTAGTTTAGTTAGCCATTTTATGGTGTGTAGTGGATTAGTTCTACAACCCTAGTTGTTTAGTACTGTAGTTTAGGTCTCCAACCCCTGTTGTTTAGTAGTTTAGTTATCCATCTTATGTTGTGTAGTGGTTTATTTCTCCATCCTCAAGCACCCTACAACCTTTGGGGACTGCGATACTTGTGGAGCAGTCCCTTCCCCGACTACCCCTAGAGCCACCAGAGTCACCCAGTGCTCAGTGATCTAGGTGCAACTCCCCTGTCCATGCTTGCTTGTCCAGGGGTCATTGTTGAAATGCACCCTCGCAGACATCAAATTTTTCAGGAAACGGGTGATGCTGTCTGCAACATGTTGCTGAAGCACAGGCACATCTTTCTTAGAGAACTAATGGTGACTGGGCAACTGGTACAGGGGGGGACTGCGACGGCCATCAGCTTTTGGAAACTGTCTGTATCCATAAGGTGGAAAGGCTGCATTTCCGTTGCAAACAGATTGGAGTGGCCATACAATAATCACAGAGATCACAGGCCATTAGTCATGCAGAAACAAGCTCTGTGATCTTTGTAGTGACTAGCTCTCAGTTGGCCCCTATCATCCACACAATGACACGTTTGGCGACGACTCATCTGATGAGGCCGCAGGCTGTTCACAATAAATAGTTGTCATAAAAATAATAGTGAGCGTATGACTTATCCACATCCAGATTAGAGAACATGGAATATGTGTATATCCCGCCATACGATCACTGCTAACGCCATGATAACCCTACACTCCTCTCTGTCAACAACAATCCTGTTTTTAACCAAATGGATAAATTCAGGCTAATTAGACTCCATTCTTCTTTTGAGGTTCACACCATCAGGGTGTTCCATCCCCTCTACCTTAGAGTATTAGTCTTATATCAGACCCCAGGCTCAACCACCAATGTCCTCAGAATTGACAACCATTATCCTGGGAGACTTCAACAGCTCCACCTCCCCAACTGCATCCCAGCTTCTATCTTTAGCCAATTCTCATGGCCTCTCCCAACTTTCAAACTCTGAGACACAAAAAGACGGTAACACCTCTGATCTGGACCCTGTCCGGTTCAGTTGAATCTCCTACCTAGATGACTCACCTCTTACCCTTTGTCCCCCATGAAATTAGGAGTATAACCACAACTTTTTTAGGTGCTTCCCAGAAACACATCTGTTTAGGGTGGCCTATCATGTTCCCTAATCAAAGTCCTTTTTATACAGTGGGAAAAAAAAAGTATTTAGTCAGCCACCAATTGTGCAAGTTCTCCCACTTAAAAAGATGATAGAAACCTGTAATTGACATCATAGGTAGACCACAACTATGAGAGTCAAAATGAGAAAACAAATCCACAAAATCACCTTGTCTGATTTAGCAAGGCGATGCTCGGAGTTTGCTGAGTTTTTCTGAGGTTGCTCGGCAGGAGTTTGGGTTCCTGCCCTGCATGTTTGGCGCTCTTTAGAGTGCCAATCAACATGCAGGGATTCTCAGCCACACACTGTAATGCCGTTGCCATGTTGGTTGTGGAATTACAGTGATTGGCTGGCCGCACAGTGTTATCTGGTCTTTAGTAGACTGGATGTCGCCCTGCTCGTCACAGTCTGCTTCGGACTCAGGCAGTGTAGGGAGAGTTGCTGCTGAGGTAGGGAGAGAGTTGCAATTTTATTAGTTAGTGTGGGTATACCATCTGTAATGCATAAATCCATCTCAACCAACAGTCCTTCTGAGGACTAATCAAGGTGTATATAAATATCAGTGCTAGGCATTCAGTGTATGTGGGTATATAGATATCAGTGCTAGGTAGGCAGGCAGTGTATGAGGGTATATAGAAATCAGTGCTAGGTAGGCAGTGTATGTGGCAGACTTCATTGCATATAACAAGAGGATCCATTACAGTACTGTCTGCTGCTGCCTATTACAGATATTTATATACATGGTCCCAGGTATCAGGGGCCAGGAATATTTTTTTTGGATCTTAATCCTGATTATTTTCTTTAAAAGCAATCCAGAGCACACCGTTTTTCAGCTCCATTTGCTTGATGGCACTGCAGAATACAGCCAGATCCTTTCTGTATTACAACGTAATAATCCAGCTATTTTAAACAGGGCTTTGGCCGTCACACAGATCACATCTCAGTGCGTTGAACATTCTGCCATTTCTGGCTTACTGTTACATTTTGTTGTAGTGTCTTAAGATACCAGTTTGCTGAAAAAAATAATTGTAATCTACAGGCCAGATATTTTACACTGGGGTTTGTCTGCCACACGGATGGCATATCAGAAAAAATAAAAAACCTGAGGGAACTACCAATAACTAAGGGGGACTGCTGACCACACACATAATTAGATATACAACCAACCAGAGAAAGAAGTGTGTATAATGGACGCGATCAACCCCATGGTCATAACCACAATATAACACAAAAATATATAAACAAATGAATAAATTTTATTAACACAAAAAATTCCACACAAAGAGTGACATTGATAAGAATAAAAGCAATTAAAAAAGGCCGGGACAAATTGGCAGTGTGTAAGACTCCAAAAAAGGTTCTAAAACAAGAACCTAATGCTCCACTCCTCCACGATGCTAAGGCAAAGGGTTTGTATAGGAATAAATATACAGTACTCTATACAGCAATGATACAAAAATAATACACAAGACAATAATTCGATAAAGATGTCAAATATAATAATGATGTGTATCATGACAAGGCATTATGACAAGTATAAAATGTCAAATATAATGTTAGCGTGGCTGGTCTGGAGCCAGAATCTCCAGGAGTGGACCCTCTGGGCCGTGACACCGAGGGACCCGGGTGAGCTGCCAGGTGGAACCGACCCCTATACTGGGACCATTAGGAGCAGGTCCAGGGGTTCGAGTACCACGGTAGCCGCTACCGAGAGGGGCGGCTCAGGATGGACTGGAGTAGGACTGTGGGACTGAAGTGTAGATGACAAAACAGAGCTGGAACACAGGAGACAGGAGTGGAGTAAGACTTTAGACAGGAATGTGGAGGGACTGAAGTGTAGATGACAGGACAGAGCTGGAACACAGGAGACAGGAATGGAGTAAGACAGTAGACTGGAATGTGGAGGGATGGCTGGAGCAGGAACACAGGAGACAGGATTAGAGGAAGACGGAAGGACTGGAACAGGATGGAACTGGAACACTGGAGGCAGGACTGGAGTTGGACGGAAGGACTGGAGCAGGATGGAACAGGAACACCGGGGGCAGGACTGGAGTAGGACGAAAGGACTGGAGCAGGATGGAACAGGAACACCGGAGGCAGGACTGGAGTAGGACGGCAGGACTGGAGCAGGATGGAACAGGAACACCGGAGGCAGGACTGGAGCAGGACGGCAGGAGACACGGATAGCCGGACTGCGAGTCTGCTGCAGGGAGCACACGAGAACGGGACTGTGAGACTGCAGAGAGCACATGAAGAAGCAAGGCCCAGTGTGCTAGGAAACACAACGATCAGGTGCCTCCCTCAAGGGGAAGCAGCCTGATATGCCCCTGTCTGGTCTGCCATTGGTCAGGGGGTGCTTCTGGGTCAGGGCATAGCTGGAGCACAAGAAGCAGAGGGGAGACGCAGCCGTGGCCTATGGCGCATGCGCATTGCATGCAAAGACGCCGTCGGCCGCGCGCCTGTCAGAGGTGACCGCCGTGGCTGTCGGGTGGCGAGGGGCTGCGGCGTGGGAGCGATGGCCGGGTGAGTATGCAGAGACAGCGTGACATATAATAATAATATGCATCATGACAAGGCATTATGTGCAAAATCAGCAAATAAAGTGCAGGTCACTAAAAGTGAAAAAATAATTGCTGCAAGTTGAAAGAGATCTGAGAAATATCAATACTCTCTATGACCCATTGGTCAAGATTTAAAGGGATGAGGGCAGAATGTAAATCCATATCTATGGAAGGCAGACCAATAAAGGAACATTGAATAATGCTGGTGAATATCCAAATAGAGGCAAAATAACACAATAGATGCCTATCTGCCACAAACCCATAGATAAGGAGAGTCCTCAAAAAATCGTGGACAAAGACCCAGTGCCTGCATGATGTAATAGGAGGAGGAGGGGGAGACGGATGGCATATCAGTGCGCTCGAAATTGTGCCATTTCAGGCCTCAATTTAAAATTTTGTTGCAGTGTCTTAGGCCAGTTATTGACACCAGTTTGCTGAAAAAAATATTTACCTGCAGGCCAGATATTTTACATTGGGTTTGTCTGCCACACAGATTGTGTTGTAGCTGTTCACGTTCTGACCCAAAGTCAGATATGTAAGATCACCAATGAGGCCAAATTAGGAGGTTATGCCCTCAGATAACGAGCTCGGAGAAAAGACTGCACATGGGTTGAGAGCAAATCACTTTTCTGATTTAATGCCAAAAACAAGCCAGTATTTTATACCATTTACAGATAATGTAACTCAATGTAATTCATGTAGCCCCCCCACCCCTTGTTGCCCAGGGTCATTCTTTATTTACCATTGCCCAGAACATATTGTCGCTGACTATTGAAAACATATAAGATAAGAAGTATAAAATCCTTGAATTGGAGACTACAAGTCTATTACATTATAAGAACAAATTCTAGTAAATTTTAGCAAAAGAAGCAATAGAAGGAAAAGCATTAACCCTTCTATATCAATTTCTCCCTTTTGTAAATGGTATAACCTTTTGCCACGGGGTGTGTTGGTGTCCACAAAGGAGCTACTGTCTCATGGGTCTAGTACCCATAAGGGGGCTTTCTACATGCTTCACCCATCCACCCTCAGTGTGGACACTCACTTTCCCTGTCAGCAGTGATTATCTGGGGTCTATGATACACTATGGAAGGTTCAGCCTTAGATTCTTTTTTCACACGTACATTATTCAGTATCTTAGGTAATACATATATCAGCGCTTTTATGGCTACATAAAGCAATAAACAATACAATAAAATTTGTATGCAAGTCTGTACAATACCAGAAATCCATCCTGCTAGGCCACTAAACCAGTTGGCTGGATTTAAAAATGAGAATGTGCTATCCTACCAGTAGAGTTGAGCGAAACGGGTCGGTCAAATTCAAAAGTCAGCGACTTTCGCTGAAGTCGGGTTTCGTGAAACGAAACCCGACCATAGCGTGAGGTCGGCCACGAGGTCGGCGACCCGAGCGCCTAAGTCGCGTTTCAAATGATGCTTCCAGCGCCCTTTTTCAGCCAATGATGGAGGACACACACTGTGGGCAACGCGATGACATAGGCATCGGTCACCACCATCTTTGAGAAGGGCAAGCAAGTGATTGGCTGGCTTTGTGTGGCGTCACAGGGGCTATAAAAGGGCGTGCACACCGACCGCCATCTTACTTCTGCCGATCTTAGCATTAGGGAGAGGTTGCTGCTGCTGATTCAGAATAAGGGAGAGCGTTAGGCAGGGAAGAAGAACCAAAAAACTGATTCTGCTGTTAGCGATTTCCACTGTACAACACAACAGCTTGTGTGCAGTGACAGGGGAGGCTGTATTTTTGTGCATCAGCTCTGTTGGTTATTAGGCTGCCTTAAAAGGCTCCCTGATAGCTGCATTGCTGTTTGCACACTGCTGTGCAAACTGCTTTTTTAAAAGCAAAAATACTTTTCTTCCTCTTTTCCGCACAGTTACCAAGCGTTCATTTTTCCACCCTTTTTTGTGCAGCAGTCCTGCTTATTAGGCTGCCTGCGTCCATACTTGGACTGAGAGCATCATTGTCAGCCTCCTAAAATCTCTAGTGAGATCCAAATTCTCACCAATACTATGTACACCCTCCACCTTGTCATACACCATCCAATTTCAGCCTGTTACATTGAGGTGTAATCTCTACTGGGCCTGAGACAATAGTTCAGCGTCCTCAAATCTCTAGTGAGATTCAAATTCTCACCAATACTATATACACCCTCCACCTTGTCATACACCATCCAATTTCAGCCTGTTACATTGAGGTGTAATCTATACTGGGCCTGAGACAATAGTTCAGCGTCCTCAAATCTCTAGTGAGATTCAAATTCTCACCAATACTATATACACCCTCCACCTTGTCATACACCATCCAATTTCAGCCTGTTACATTGAGGTGTAATCTCTACTGGGCCTGAGACAATAGTTCAGCGTCCTCAAATCTCTAGTGATATTCAAATTCTCACCAATAGTAGATACACCTTCTACCTTTTTTTACAGTACCATATAGCTGGTGGTATTTTGGGTACATTTTCACAAAAATGAGGAAGTATGGTGGAAGACGCCATGGAAGTGGGCGGGGGTTGCCAGCTGGTCCCGATGGTGGTGGTGGTGTTGCATCTGTTGGTAGTGGCAAAAGCACAATAGCACCTAAGGCAGGAGGTGTTGAGCCTGTGTCATCGTCTGGCTCCACAAGGCCTCGAAGGCTCTCTTTTCTGGGAGTAGGTAAACCACTTTTAAAGCCGGAGCTTCAGGAACAAGTTTTGGCTTACATTGCTGACACAGCCTCCAGCTCTCTCGCCTCCTCTTCTGAAGTTTCAAAAAATAAAAGCACTGAGTTGTCAGTCGAGGCTCCTAGTCAGGAACAACACCTTTCCTTGTGTCCTTCACCCCTACCAAAAGTGAAGGATGTGGCAGGCCACACTACCGATTACTCCATGGAGCTATTTTCATATACCATGCCTGGGTTAGCAAGTCAAATCGAGAATTCCCCAGTCCAAGATGAATCTGACATGGAGTGCACTGATGCACAGCCACTGCTAGATTTTTCTGCTGGTACATTCACTCAGAGCACTACATTTTCCTCGCAGTGTACTGAGGCAGAATCAGACCCTGATGAAACTCAGGTGGCCCTTCCCGCATACTACACCACCTTACACGGTGACATAGAGGAAGGTGCACATGAAATTGAAGAGGAGGTGATGTATGACCCAGTTGTTGACCCAGATTGGCATCCATTGGGGGAAGAGGGTGCCGCTGCCAATAGCTCAGAAGAGGAGGAGGAGGATGCACAGCAGGCAACAACATCGCAACAGCTGTTATCTGGCATGACCGTAGCAGTCCAAAAACGTGTTACAAAAACCAAAAGAGTTGCAGAACAGCTTGGCCACGCGGTCAAATTAGCACAGCGTGCAAGGTCTCAAAATGTCTTCCATAGTAGGTAGAGTGCAGTGTGGCACTTTTTTGAACAAAATCCTAATGATCAGGCAAAAGTTATCTGTAAGAAGTGCGCAAAGACCTTTAGCCGAGGGAAAAATCTGAGAAATTTGAATACCAGTTGCATGCTTAGACATTTAACCACCATGCACTTGCAAGCGTGGATGGACTACCAAACCTCATGTACCACAGGTGCACCTGCTCCGAATGAAGGTAGTCAGCAATGCTACATCGCTTCCCCCACTGTAAGCCCACCGGTTAGCACACCACCAGCAGCAAATATCGAGGTGTCGTTGCAAGGGCAAAGCAGTCATGGAATCACAATGTTATTGCTATGAAAGACTGAATCTAGGCCATCAGCAACACCACCAACACCATCACCAACCATCTCTCAGTCCACCATGTCCACCGCTAGTTCCACCATATGCAGCTCTCAAGTCCAGCTCACCCTACCAGAGACTCTGAGTAGGACAAGAAAGTACTCATCCTCTCATCTGCGTACACAGTGTTTGAACGCCCACATTGCCAAACTAATCTCGTTAGAGATGATGCCCTACCGGTTGGTTGAAAGCAAAGCTTTCCGCGAGCTCATGGCCTACGCAGTACCACGCTATGACCTACCCAGTCGGCACTTCTTTTCACAAAAAGCCATCCCAGCCCTCCACGTGCATGTGAAATACCGCATTATCCATGCACTCAAGCAATCAGTGAGTGGAAAGGTGCACCTCACAACAGATGCATGGTCCAGTAGGCATGGCCAGGGCCGTTACGTGTCCATCACTGCGCACTGGGTAAATGTGGTGGATGCAGGGTCCACAGGGGACAGCGGCGGTGGGACAGTGCTGCCTAGCCCACGGTATAGGAAACAGTTGGCTGTAGGCGTTCGACCCTCCTCCTCCTTCTCCAGAAGTGAAAGCTCATCCACAGAGCGCAGTCGCACGAGCACTCCATCCGCAGCTGCCAGTGTTGCACACGAGTTGTCCCTCTATCAATCAGCTAGTGGTAAACGTCAGCAGGCTGTGTTGAAGATGATGTGTTTGGGCGACAACAGACACACCGCTGAGGTACTGGCCGACTACATTGCAGTGACAAACTGAGTCATGGCTGGGCAGTCTACTTCTTGAGGCAGGCAAGGTAGTTAGTGATAACGGCCAGAATTTTGTGGCAGCCATAGCCCTTTCAAATCTCAGACACATACCTTGCCTGGCTCACACCTTGAACCTGGTGGTGCAGTGCTTCCTCAATAATTATCCGGAGTTAACACCCCTGCTCCAAAAGGTGCGAAGACTGTGCTCGCACATCCGCCGGTCGCCCGTACACTCCAGACCTTCCCAAGCACCACCTAATTATCGACGTTGCAACAAGGTGGAACTCCACCCTGCGCATGGTTCAGAGGCTGTGTGAATAGAGGCAGGCTATAATTCAATTGTGGGAGGATACACGGGCAGGCAGTTTGCAGGTAGACATGGAGTTGTCTGGTGTGCAGTCGTCGTAGCTGAAAGACCTCCGTAAGGTCCTTCAGTGTTTTGAGGAATGCACACGGCTGGTAAGCGCAGACGACGCCATCATAAGCATGAGCATCCCACTTATGCGTCTGCTCATGCAAACTTTGACGCACATTTAGGAGCAGGCGTCTGCAGCCGAGGTGGAAGAGGAGGAGGGAAGCCTTGATGACAGTCAGCCATTGTCTGCTCAGGGAAGTCTCGTGGACGAGGTGGAGGAAGAAGAGGAAGAGGAGGAGGAGAATTGGGATGATTATTTTGGGGAGGAGGATGCTTCTCAGGGGGCAAGAAAAAAGTTGGCGTGGCAAGGTCTGGTACAAGGTTTGTGCGTGACTGGAGGGATGTTGATTTGCCAGAAAGTGCTCCTCCACCCAGCACTCGCAGTCTATCATTGACACCTGGAACATTGGCCCACATGTCTGGTTATGCCTTGTAGATCCTAAAAAAGGACCCCCGCATTGCCAAAATGATGAACGATGATGACTACTGGTTGGCCAGCATCCTGGATGCACGCTATAAAGGCAAATTCCAAAACATCATGCCACAGGAGAACCTAGCGCTAATATTGGCTAACAAACAAGCAACTCTGGTAAATCCTTTGTTTGAGGCATTCCCAGCACACAGCGGCGGTGATGTTTTTCCAACAAGCCGTAGGGGGCAACATGGAAGAGGTGTTCGTGGTGCCCACAGCCGAAGTGGCGTTGGACACAGGGGTTTCATGACCATGTTGTGGGCTGATGTTTCAAGTACCGCTCACACGACTGGTAATACTGCATCGATCGAAAGTGACAGGAGACAGCAGTTGTCAACTATGATAACAAACTACTTCTCCTCCCAAATCGATGTTCTCCCTCACCGGTCATTCCCCTTTGACTATTGGGCCAGTAAACTTGACACCTGGCCTGAATTGGCACAATAAGCCTTACAGGAGCTCGCTTGCCTTGATGCTAGTGTGTTATCTGAACGAGTCTTCAGTGCTGCTGGATCAATCCTGACAGAAAAAAGGATCCGTCTGTCAACCCAAAATGTTGATGATCTAACCTTCATTAAAATGGGTTTCAAAGGATTTTGTCCCACCCTCCCCTGCTGACACGGAGGTTGCCAGAAAAATGGCTTGCTTTTGTCCTCCTCTTCAGCGGACTTCTCCAATTACTTCATTTGCAGCTGCTGAATGTCCAACATCAACATATGCCATTTTTTCCACCTCCCTAACTTGGCTGCCTCCCTGCCGTTGCCCTGGACAGGTGGGTGGGCACACTCTTTTACTATGGCACTGGCACAAGTTCCCTCATAGTAGAATCAAATGTCTCTGACGGTGGGGGTGCACACCCACCGTCAGACACACCGTCGTACTATGAGGGGCCCTGTGCCAGTGCCGTCGCCAACGAGTGGGCCCCCCAGCTTGCTCAGGATCACAGCACTTGCAAAGTTGAAATACTTACCTCTCCCTGCTCCACCGCCGTGACGTCTTCCACATTTCCTGATAGTGCCATTCTGGTCAGAGAGCACGATGACATCACGTCTGTACGCCCTCTGCCTAAACAGTCCAAGTGCAGTGAGATGGAAGATGGGGACGATGAGAATTCCAGAATATTACAGGGATTCCCTAGCGAGGAGACTTATTTAATTGTTTTCAATGTTGGGACATCTATTTTTGAGGAGCACTATACTCTGGAGAATGATATATGAGGCCCACCATACCCTGGAGCATTCCAAAGGTGGACATCAGACACTGGAGCAGCATTTACAGGGCCCATTATGTACTGGAGCATTAGAAATGGGGCCCATTATATATGGACCATTATTTGGGCTCATAACACAGTGGTGCTTCATCCATGGGCACCAATATATACTGTAGCATTATGTGGAGCTCATCATATACTGTTTCAAACATTATATGGGACCAATGATTCTGTATGGAAAAATATATGGGCCTCATTACTCTGTATAGTGCACTATGCGGTGGCCATAATACTGTACGGAGTAATATACTGTCCGTTTTGGGAGCTATTGGAGAATTTAAAATGGATATCAGTCATGAGATGTAAGAAGTGAAGTATTTTTCATTGTACTATACCGCTATTTCTCTGCCGTATCAGAGGATCATGAATTGTGTCATGTGTTAGAAGAGCCCAGTGACACTCTTTTGCCCAGGGCCCACGAAATCTGGAGCCAGCCCTACCCCCCCACAACTTTAGCCAAATAACCCCCAGTTTTCAATGCCTAACTATTATTATAAAGTAAATTAAGATTGACAAGCTTAAGTAATAAGAATTAATGTTTTTGGCATTAAAATGGACACTGTAGGTGTGTTTCCTGTCCTCCACTCCCTGCCGACCTTGGTTCCCCATTGACTTGCATTGGGTTTCGTATTTCAGTCGGCCTTCGACTTTTCACGATAATCGGCCGAGTTCGTTCGACCCAACTTTTGAGAAAGTCGGGTTTCATGAAACCCGACTCGACCCGAAAAAAGGCAAAGTCGCTCATCTCTACCTACCAGTTGTCTCTGTTTAGGTGAGCTTAGAGACCAATGGTTAAAGCAAGATGGTGCATCTTGCTTTAACCATTGGTCTCTAAGCTCACCTATTTTGTCTCTACTGGCCCTGACCGGTAGATTGCCAGTGGGCTCAATATAATTGCAACAGGTGGGACCAATTATTTGACACATTCCTCCTTCTTTTGCTGTCAGGTAATCTAGTACTATAGTATGTTAATTAGTAACTATTAGGCATGAACGACTTTGCCTTTTTTAGGGTGGAGTCGGGTTTCATGAAACCCAACTTTCTCAAAAGTCGAGTCGAACAAAATCGGCCGGCTATCGTGAAAAGTCGGAGGTCCGACTGAAACACGAAACCCAATGCAAGTCAATGGGGAAGCAAAGTCGGCAGGGAGTGGAGGACAGTAAACACACCAACAGTGCCCATTTCAATGCCAACGACATCAATTCTTATTACTTAAGCTTGTCAACCTAAATTTACTTTATAATAATAGTTATGCATTGAAAACTGGGGGTTATTTGGCTAAAGTTGTGGGGGGGGTAGGGCTGGCTCCAGGTTTTCGTGTGCCCCGGGCGAAAGAGTGTCAGTGGGCCCCTTTAACACATTCAACAATCTATGATACTCCGATATGGCAGAGAAATATTGGTATAGTGCAATGACAAATACTTCACTTCTTACATTACATGACTGATATCTATTTTAAATTCTACAATAGCTCAAAAACCAGACAGTATACTCCTCCATACAGTATTATGGTCACCACATAGTGCGCCATACAGAATAATGAGCCCCATATATTGCTCCATACAGAATAATTGGTCCCATATAATGTTCCATACAGTATATGATGAGCTCCACATAATGCTACAGTATATGATGGTCCCCATATAATGTGCCATACAGTATAGGACGGTCCCCATAGAGTAGAATGAGCCCCACATATTGCTCCATACAGTATAATGAGTCGCATATAAAGCTCTATACAGTATATGATTGGCCCCATATATTGCTCCATACAGAATGGGCTCCATATAATGCTCCATACAGAATAGGTCTCATATGTGCTCCATATAATGCTCCATACCCTATATGATTCCCCATAAATAATGAGCCCCATATGATGCTCCAGTACATGATGGGCCCCACGGATGATGCTCCATTGTATGATGGGCCTATATAATGCTCCATATATAATGGGCCCCATATGATGCTCTAGTATATGATGGGCTCCATTTGATGCTCCAGTGTATGATGGGCCTATACACTGTGTGCACAATTATAAAGCAAATGAGTATTTTGATCACATCATCCTTTTTATACATGTTGTCCTACTCCAAGCTGTATAGGCTTGAAAGCTAACTGCCAATTATGTAAATCAGGTGATTTGCATCTCTGTAATGAGGAGGGGTGTGGTCTAATGACATAAACACCCTATATAAGGTGTGCTTAATTATTAGATAACTTCCTTTCCTTTGGCAAAATGGGTCAGAAGAGAGATTTGACGGACTCTGAAAAGTCAAAAATTGTGTGATGTCTTGCAGAGGGATGCAGCAGTCTTGAAATTGCCAAACTTTTGAAGCGTGATCATTGAACAATCAAGCGTTTCATGGCAAATAGCAAACAGGGTCGCAAGAAGCGTGTTGATAAAAAAAGGCTCAAAATAACTGCCCATGAATTGAGGAAAATCAAGCGTAAAGCTGCCAAGATGCCATTTGACTCCAGTTTTGCCATATTTCAGAGCTGCAACGTTACTGGAGTATCAAAAAGCACAAGGTATGGAAAACGACCACCTTTGAACAAGAAACATGAGATAAAACTTCAAGACTGGGCCAAGAAATATGTTAAGACAGATTTTTGTAAGGTTTTATGGACTGATGAAATGAGAGTGACTCTTTATGGGCCCGAGGCTGTATCAGTAAAGGCCAGAGAGCTCCACTCTGACTCAGACACCAGCAAGGTGAAGGTGGGGTACTGGTATGGGCTGGTATCATCAAAGATGAACTTGTGGGACCTTTTTGGGTTGAGGATGGAGTGAAGCTCAAGTCCCAGACCTTCTGGCAGTTTCTGAAAGACACCTTCTTCAAGCAGTGTTACAGGAAGAAGTCGGTATCGTTCAAGAAAAAAATGATTTTCATGCAGGACATTGCTCCATCACATGCATCCAAATACTCCACAGCGTGGCTGGCCAGTAAAGGTCTAAAAGAAGAAATAATAATGACATGGCCCCCTTGTTCACCTGATCTGAACCCCATAGAGAACCTGTGGTCCCTCATAAAATGTGAGATCTACAGGGAGTGAAAACATTACACCTCTCGGAACAGTGTCAGGGAGGCTGTGGTGGCTGCTGCACGCAATGTTGATCGTAAACAGAACAAACAACTGCAGAAACTATGAATGGAAGGCTTTTGAGTGTCATCGTAAAGAAAGCTGGCTATGTTGGTCCCTTTTTTTTGTTTTTGAATGTTAGAAATGTTTATTTCTAAATTTTGTGTTGTTATATTGGTTTACCTGGTGAAATCACATAAGTGAGATGGGTATATATTTGGTTTTTATTAAGTTGCCTAATAATTATGCACAGTAATAGTTACCTGCACAAACAGATATTCTCCTAAGATAGCCAAATCTAAAAAAACCCTACTCCAACTTCCAAAAATATGAAGCTTTGAAATTTATGAGTCTTTTCGGTTGATTGACAACATACAGCAGTTGTTGTTCAATAATAAAAAGAATCCTCTCAAATACAACTTGCCTAATAATAATTATGTAAACAGTGTATAATGCTCCATATATAATGGGCCCCATTTATAATGCTCAAGTGTATAATGGGCCCAGTATATGATGCTCCAGTGTATGATGAGCACCATGGATGATGCTCCAGTGTATGGTGGGCCCCATTTATAATGCTCCAGTGTATAATGGGCCCATATATCGCTCCATATGTAATGGGCCCCATACGATGCTCCAGTGTATAATGGGCCCTATCTATGATGCTCAAGTGTATGATGGGCACCATATATAATTCTCCAGTGTATAATGCTCCCCATATATTGCTCCAAACATTAGAAAAATGAAATACCTCTCCTCGCTGGGCACTGCTCAACTCTAGACTCCTCTGAGTCGCCATCTTCCAGCTCTATGCACTTGGACTGTACAGGCAGAGGGCGTACAGACGTGACGTCATCATGCTCTCTGACCTGAATGTCACTGTCAGGAAACGTGGAAGAGGTCACAGCAGTGGAGCAGGGAGAAGTAAGTATTGCAAGTGCTGGTGCCCTGAGCAAGCAGGGTGGGCCACTCATGGGCGATGGCACTGGCACAGGGCCCCTCATAGTACGACGGTGTCTGTAACGGCGAGTGGGCCCCCCCATCGTCAGAGACACCAGCCTACTGTGAGGGGCCTTGTGCCAGTGCCGTCACACACAAGTGGGCTCCCCACCTGCTCAGGGCCCCGGCACTTGCCTGGGTGTGCCAGGTGCTGACACCGGCCCTGGGGGGGACAGCCCAGTTAGGGAGGTGGAAAAACTGGCATATGTTGAGGTGTAGACTGGACGTTCAGCAGCTGCAAATGGAGGAATTGGAGAAGTTGGAGGAAGAGGAGGACAAAGCGAGCCATTTTGCTGGCAACATATGTGTCATCAGGGGAAGGTGGGACAAAATCCTTTGAAACCCATGCGTGGTTCATTTTAATGAAGGTGAGATCATCAACAGTTTGGGTCGACAGCCGGGTCCTTCTTTCTGTCAGGATTGCTCCAGCAGCACTGAAGATTCTTTCTGATAGTACACTACCAGCAGGGCAAGCGAGCTCCTGTAAGGCACCGCTGCTGTGTGCTGGGAATGCCTCTAACAAACGGTTTACCAGAGTTGCTTGTTTGTTCGCCAATATTAGCTCTAGGTTCTCCTGTGGCCTGATGTTCTGTAATTTGCCTTTATATTGTGGATCGAGGATGCTGGCCAACCAGTAGTCGTCATCCTTCTTAATTCTGACAATGCGGGGGTCTCTTTTTAGGATCCGCAAGAGATAATCACACATGTGTGCCAATGTTCCAGGTGTCAATGATGCACTGACAGTGGTGGGTGGAGGAGCACTTTCTGCCAAATCCACATCCCTCCAGTCATGCACAAACCCTGTACCTGACCTTGGCAAGCCAACAATTTCTCTTGCCCCCCGAGAAGCATCCTCCTCCCCAAAATAATCATCCCCCTCATCCTCCTCCTCCTCTTCCTTTTCTTCCTCCACCTCATCCACGACAGATCCCTGACCAGACAATGGTTGACTGTCATCAAGACTTCCCTCCTCCTCTTCCTCCTCTGCTGCAGATGCCTGATCCTTAATGTGCATCAAAGTTTGCATGAGCAGACACATAAGTGGGATGCTCATGCTTACGATGGTATCGTCTGCGCTTACCAGCCACGTGCATTCCTCAAAACACTGAAGGACTTTACAGAGGTCTTTCAGCTTTGACCATTACACACCAGACAACTCCATGTCTGCCCTCAAACTGCCTGCCCGTGTATCCTCCCACAAATGCATTACAGCCTGCCTCTGTTCGCACAGCCTCTCAACCATGTGCATGGTGGAGTTCCACCTTGTTGCAATGTCTATGATTAGGCGGTGGTTGGGGAGGTTGAGCGATCACTGCAGCCACTGCATACGACTGGAGTCTTGGGGCGTGTGACGGATGTGCGAGCACAGTCTTCGCACCTTATGGAGCAGGGCTATTAACTCCAGATAATTATTTAGGAAGCACTGCACCACCAGGTTCAAGGTGTAAACCAGGCAAGGTATGTGTCTGAGTTTTGAATGGCTATGGCCGCCACAAAATTACATCCGTTATCACTGACTACCTTGCCTGGCTCAACATGTAGACTGCCCAGTCATGACTCAGTTTCTCGCTGCAAGTAGTCGGCCAGTACCTCTGCGGTGTGTCTGTTGTCACCCAAAGACATCATCTTTAAAACAGCCTGCTGACGCTTACCACTAGCTGTTCAATAGTGGAACACCTCGTGTGCAACACTGGCAAATGCAGATGGAGTGCTCATGAGACTGCGCTCTGTCGATGAGCTTTCGCTTCTGGAGGAGGAGGGTCGAACGCCTACAGCCAACTGTTTCCTATACCGTGGGCTAGGCAGCACTGTTCCACCACTGCTGTTCCCTGTGGAGCCTGCATCCACCACATTAACCCAGTGCGCAGTGATGGACACGTAACGGCCCTGGCCATGCCTACTGGCCCATGCATCTGTTGTGAGATGCACCTTTCCACTCATTGATTGTTTGAGTGCATGGACAATGCGGTCTTTCACATGCAGGTGGAGGGCAAGGATGGCTTTTCTAGAAAAGAAATGCCGACTGGGTAGGTCATAGCATGGGACAGTGTAGGCCATGAGCTCTCGGAATGCTGCGCTTTCAACCAAACGGAAGGGCATCATCTCTAATGAGATCAGTTTGGCAATATAGGCATTCAAAGCCAGTGTACGTGGATGAGAGGATGAGTACTTTCTTATCCTACTCAGAGTGTCTGCTAGGGTGAGCTGGACAGGAGAGCTGCATATGGGGGAACTAATGGTGGACCTGACGGACTGAGAGGGGTTGGTGATGGTGGTGGTGCTGGTGGTGATGGCTTAGATTCAGTCTTTCGTTGCAAAAACATTGTGATTCCCTGACTGCTTTGGCCTTGCAACGTCACCTCAACATTTCTTGTTGGTGGTATGTTTACCGGTCAGCTTACAGTGAGGGAAGTGATGGAGCATTGCTGGCTACCTTCAGTCAGAGCAGGTGCACATGTGGTACCTGAGGTTTTGTAGTCCATCCACGCTTGCAAGTGCATGGTGATTAAATGTCTAAGCATGCAACTGGTATTCAAATTTCAGAGATTTTTCCCTCAGCTAAAGGTCCTTCCGCACTTCTTACAGATAACCTTTGCATCATCAATAGGATTTTGGTCAAAAAAGTGCCACACTGCACACTTCCTACTATGGTATAACTTTTCAAGGCTTGCACGCTCTGCTAATTTGACCATCTGGGCAAGCTGTCCTGCAACTCTTTTTGTTTTTTTTACCACGTTTTTGGACAGCTACGGGCCTGCCAGATAACCGCTGCTGCGATGTCGATGCCTGCTGCGGATCCTTCTCCTCTTCTGAGCTATTGCCAGCATTACCCTCTTCCCCCAATGGATGCCAATCTAGGTCAACAACTGGGTCATCCATCACCTCCTCTTCAATTTCAGCTGCACCTTCCTCTGAGTCACCGTGTAAGGTGGTATAGTATGCGGGAAGGGGCACCTGAGTTTCATCAGGGTCAAATTCTGGCTCAGTAGACTACGAGGGCAATGTAGTGCTCTGGGTCAATGTACCAGCAGAATCATCTAGCAGTGGCTGTGCATCAGTGCACTCCATGTCAGATTCATCTTGGACTGGGGAATTCAGGATTTGACTTGGTAACCCAGGTATGGTATGTAAAAAGCGCTCCATGGAGTAATCAGAAGTGTGGCCTGCCGCATCCTTCACTTTTGATGGGGGTGAAGGACACAAGGAAAGGTTTTGTTCCTGACCAGAAGCCCGCACTGACGACTCGGTGCTTGCATTTTTGGACACTTCAGAAGAGGAGGCGATAGAGCTGGAGGCTGTTTCTGCAATGTAAGCAAAAACCTGTTCCTGATGCACCGGCTTTAAAAGCGGTTTACCTACTCCAAGAAAAGGTAACCTTCCAGGCCTTCTTGAGCAAGACGATGACGCAGGATCACCACCTCCTGCCTTAGCTGCTGTTGTGCTTTTGGCATAACCAGCAGGTGCATAACCACCACCATCAGTACCAGCTGCCCCCCCGCCCACGTACGCGGCCTCTTCCACCAAACTTCCTCATGTTTCGGAAAATGTACCAAAAATACCAGCAGATATATGGTACTTTATGAAGAGCGAACAGCTGTATACAGTGTAGGGGAAAATTTAAATCTTGGTATTTATTTCCATAGTCACACACAGACGCTCTCCCAGTATGTATTTGACCGTAATCCAAACAGCAGATATACGGTACTGTATCAAAAATGTACAGCTGTATACAGTGTAGGGGAAAATTTAAATCTCCTTTTATATATTCCCTTAATCACACACAGACGCTCTCCCAGTATGTATTTGACCATAATCCAAACAGCAGATATACGGTACTGTATCAGAAACGTACAGCTGTATAAAGTGTAGGCGTCATGATCCAGGTTGGATGATGACAGTTTAAAGCACATGTAACCTTTTTTTCCTTAAGCTGTGTGCTTAAGTTAGGTTTTGCCCCAGTGGCCATTAGGATTATTACGCAATGGTGTCGTTTGTTCTAGTTTGCCCCCAGTGGTGGTTAGCGTTATTACACGGGAATCACTAACAGGTGTGATTCCTCTGGCTTAACTATAAAGGTGTGTCATGTGCTCTCACTGGTGTTGGTGATAGTATTCATTTCCAACCATCCTTGGTGGAGAAAGGAGCTAGAGAGAGTTCCTTGCAGCACAGTCAGAGTCCTGGTGTGGAAGGAGTCAGAGGGGATTTCCTTGCACCTCTGACAGAGCTTGGTGGCAGCTATTCAGGAGGAAAACTGCATTCTGGTGGTGGACTCTGTTGCTGGGAGCAAGAGCAACAGAGCAAAGCTAAGTGGTGTTTCCCTGTTTGTGCCTTTCCTTTATGTGTGTTTCAGTGCAGTGGTGGGATTAGTCTCTGCACTGGCCATTTCACTAGAATGGGGTAGGTGCAGGGTTAGCTAGGGTTTAAAGGAATCCTGAGTGGCGCCCCCTGTGGAACCAGCCTCGGGCTCAGTAGGAGTGTAGAGACACTGACTCAGGGGAGTGCAGGAGGTCTCCACGTCCCCGTTCCCTAACACAGGGCCCACCATTGTAATTGTTTCCCAGGTGTTTCCCCTTATTATTTAAATTCGCCCTACTGGAGGCGGAGTATCCAGGGTCACGTGTGTCATATAAATTCGCCCTGCTGGAGGCGGTGTGTCCAGTCACACATTATTATTATTATTTATTATTATAGTGCCATTTATTCCATGGCGCTTTACATGTGAGGAGGGAGATACATAATACATACAAGTACAGTAGTCTTAAAGAATACAAGTCATGACTGGTACAGGATGAGAGAGGAGCCTGCCCACGAGGGCTCACAATCTACAACGGGATGGGTGAGGATACAGTAGGTGAGGGGAGAGCTGGTCGTGCAGCGGTTTGGTGGATCGGTGGTTACTGCAAGTTGTAGGCTTGTCGGAAGAGGTATTTCTTCAAGTTCTTTTTGAAGGTTTCCATGGTAGGCAAGAGTCTGATATGTTGTGGTAGAGAGTTCCAGAGTAGAGGGGATGCGCGGGAGAAATCTTGTATGCGATTGTGGGAAGAGGAGATAAGAGGGGAGTACAGAAGGAGATCTTGAGGATCGGAGGTTTGACCATTGACCATTATCACCAACCATAACATTTTTCTCTGGTGAGCCATTGGCCAAGTTCAGACGAGTGAGCAGTTGCTGCTGGCCCTCACTGAGATTAGTGAGATGCTGAATGATGCAGTTCAGCAGCACCTGCAGCGGAATTATGGGTCTGAGGCCTACCCTCTGCCTCAACTAGAGGGTCCATATACGGCTTTGGCCAGGATGTGCCATGGAGTCCCTGCTGGGGAGCAGGACTTGCTCATACAGGCAGACGTACCCAGGCAGGTGGGTGGAGTTGGTGTCCCTATGGTGCTGCTTTGTATTCCCCAAGGTGCAGGGGTACGTCCCTGTAATGAGCAGATTAATGATTTAGTCCTTGGCACTGATGCCGAAAACTCTGTACTGTCAGAGAAGCCGTGCCCCCCTGGTCGTGTGGAGGAAGACGACCTGGGAGTGTATATTTCCTCCTCGCCCTCAGAAGGTACTATGTCAACAGAGGTGATGGTTGGCGAGGTACCTGAGGGCATACCGGTGCTTGTGAACAGTGGAGCTGAAGTTGGTCTGGTGGATGCTCAGTTTGTCCAGACTCATGGTCTGAGGTGTGAGACACCGGACAGACCCATAAGCGTCCAGGCCATTGACTCTGTCCCACTGAGCCAGGGGGGTTAAACCAAGTCGCAGAAGACATTGTGCTGTATAGTGAACATCATGACGAGTCCCAGTCATACTACGTCTTGGAGGGAAATCCAGCACCTATCGTTGTGGGCCCCCCTTGGTCTAAAAAGCACAACCCGGTTTTAGATTGGCAGACTAGGGAAGTAGTCAGCAGGGAGCAGTCGTGTGAGGGATGCTGCCTAGGGGCTACTGTCTCTTCCGTCTCTCTACAAACATCCCCTGCCTCTCCAGTGGGGGCAGCAGAGGTACTGCGGGAGAGTAGGGGCAAGGCTCAACCCTCGCCATTAGCCAACCCTGAGAGGCGCAGACCTCATAGTAGGAGGGATTGGAGGGTGGTGTTTCCCTTGGTGAATTGCGGGGGTGTGAGTGTGGTGAAACAGGGGAACGCCTCTGTTGTCAGTTCCAGAAAGAGTTCACCCTATTTTGACAAATGAATGTGTGGCAATAAACGTTCAGGTCCGGGCCTGTGTGTGAGCGAGCATGTATGGGTGGCCACCAAAAACATCCAGTGGAAGTATTTTGCGGGGGTTTGGAATTTTCAGGTGATCGGGCCATATCTGGTGTCGGCTATCCAGGGCTCAGAGTCTTACCAGCTCGAGTTACTCCCAAACATGCACATACACAACTCGTTCCCCAGGTCAGCGCTTCAGAGATGTGTGGTCCCTCCAGAACATACATTGCCAATACCAGCGGTGCTCGTTTGCCATAAACCTGAAGTGCAGGTAGTTGCAGGGGTGAACTCTGGATCTGGGCGTCCCCTCTGTAGGTGGTTCCCTGATGAGGAGTGGTCTTGAGGGTCCAGAGGCCCCTCATTGAGGGAGGGTACTGTCATGATCCAGGTTGGATGATGACAGTTAAAAGCATATGTAACCTTTTTTTCCTTAAGCTGTGTGCTTAAGTTTGGTTTTGCCCCGGTGGCCGTTAGGATTATTACACAGTCGTGTCTTTTGTTCTAGTTTGCCCCCGGTGGTGGTTAGCGTTATTTCATGGGAATCACTAACAGGTGTGATTCCTCTGGCTTAACTATAAAGGTGTGTCATGTGCTCTCACTGGTGTTGGTGATAGTATTCATTTCCAACCATCCTTGGTGGAGAAAGGAGCTAGAGAGAGTTCCTTGCAGCACAGTCAGAGTCCTGGTGTGGAAGGAGTCAGAGGGGATTTCCTTGCAGCTCTGACAGAGCTTGGTGGCAGCTATTCAGGAGGAAAGCTGCATTTTGGTGGTGGACTCTGTTGCTGGGAGCAAGAGCAACAGAGCAAAGCTAAGTGGTGTTTCCCTGTTTGTGCCTTTCCTTTATGTGTGTTTCAGTGCAGTGGTGGGATTAGTCTCTGCACTGGCCATTTCACTAGAATGGGGTAGGTGCAGGGCGAGCTAGGGTTTAAAGGTATCCTGAGCAGCGCCCGGTGTGGAACCGGCCTCGGGATCGGTAGGAGTGTAGAGACACTGACTCAGGGGAGTGCAGGAGGTCTCCACGTCCCCGCTCCCTATCGCAAGGCCCACCATTGTAATTGTTTCCCAGGTGTTTCCCCTTATTATTTAAATTCGCCCTGCTGGAGGCGGTGTATCCGGCTACACGTGTATTTCTGAAATTCGCCTTCTGGAGGCGGTGTATCCAGTGTCGCGTGTGTCATAAATTCGCCCTGCTGGAGGTGGTGTGTCCAGTCACACGCTGACCATTACAGTAGGGGAAAATTTAAATCTCGGTATTAATTTCTGTAGTCACACACAGATGCTCTCCCAGTATGTATTTGACCGCATTCCAAACAGCAGATATACGGTACTGTATCAGAAACGTACAGCTGTATACAGTGTAGGGGAAAAGTTAAATCTCCGTATATTTATTTCTGGAGTCACACACAGGCGCTGTCTCAGTATGGATTTGACCGTAATCCAAACAGCAGATATACAGTACTGTACCAGAAGCGGACAGCTGAATACGGTGTAGGGGAAAATTTATATTTCCATATTTATTTCCGGAGTCACACACAGATAGTCAGCATGTATTTGCCCTTGATACCAGCTGGTACACTGTAGTGTGTGAGGAGCATACAGTTCTATACGGTGTATGGAAAAATTTAAGTCTCCGTACGTATTTCCAGAGTCACACACAGACGCTGTCTTAGTATGGATTTGACCATAATCCAAACAGCAGATATACGGTACTGTATCAGAAGCGGACAACTGAATACGGTGTAGGGAAAAATTTAAATCTCCATATATTTATTTCCGGAGTCACACACAGACCCTGTCTCAGTATGGATTTGACCATAATCCAAACAGCAGACATACGGTACTGTATCAGAAGCGGACAGCTGAATACGGTGTAGGGGAAAATTTAAATCTCCATATATTTATTTCCGGAGTCACACACAGATAGTCAGCATGTATTTGTCTGTGATTCCAGGGAGTACACGGTAGTGTGTGAGGAGCGTACAGCTCTATACGGTGTGGGAAAAAATGAACGGTCGGTAACTGTGCAGAAAAAAAGAATAAAAGTATGAGTGCTGTGTAAAAAGCAGTCTGCACAGCAGTGTGCACACAGCAATGCAGCTATCAGACAGCCTAATAACCAGCGCTGCTGCACACAAGAAAATCCTCCCCTGTCACTGCACAATAACTGTACAGCACAATTGCTATCAGCAGAAGCACAGATTCTTTTTTCTTTCCTGCCTATCTTTTTTCTTTCCTGCCTAACACTCTCCCTATTGAGAAACAGCGGCAGCAACCTCTCCCTATGCTAAGATTGGCAGAAGTAAAATGGCGGTCGGCGGTCAGGGCTGTTATAGCCACTGTGATGCCACACAAAGCAAGACAATCACTGCAATGCCCTTCTCTAAGATGGTGGTGGCTGCTGCCCATGTCATTGCGTTGCCCACAGTATGCGTCCTTGCTCATTGGCAAGGATGCCTAGGTGCCTGTAAACATTATGGGAAACGTGACTTTGGTGCTCAAGTCGGCGACCGCATAGCCGACCTCACGCTATGGTCGGGTTTCGCTCGGCGAAACCTGACTTTGGCGAAAGTCAGCGACTTTTGAATCTGACCGACCTGTTTCGCTCAACTCTAGTAACTATGATTTATTGTCTCTGGATTGTATTAGTTTCTTTAAGAATCTTAAGAACCTGGAAAATCTGATCATCCACATAGTCAGTAGCTTCCACTAACTTATCCCACATTTGTGTTATGAAGGGGTATAATAGCATACTACTGAATATTTTATTTGTTATTCCCATTTCTACAAAATGTGGCCTACCATTTGGACAGGGCTTATTGTCTGCTTCCCTTCTATACAAGGTGTGAACTGGGACTGCTGCTATGTTTATTTTATCATGAGGAACTATAAAAGTGGCACTCTTCTGTTACCCTCTACCTCCACGGAGTCACCTTTTGTGTGTGCTTTCACCTTGATTATGCCAACCTGGACTGGTTATATCAATGCCTCTATTAATTGTTTCATCAGCTCTGCTTTTAAATGGACTTGCCAGCTGATGTAAGAAATGCTCTGCTTCTCCAGATAGGGCAATAATCATGGGATATTCCCCATGCATAATTCAAATCTGTGTAAATGTTAGCGACTTTACCTGCAGCAGCTCTACACACCTCAGTGAGTGCCTTCAGCTCTGTCTCCTGCACTGACATGTGAGGAGGGAGTGGTTCAGCTCAGATTACTTCATGTGAGGACACTACTGCATATCCAGTGTAGAATCGTCCATCCTGGTGGTACCTGGAGCCATCTACAAAAAACTCAAATTCAGCATCTGGAAAAGGTTTTTAATGAACATGTGCAAAACCCATTGTTTCCAGACTCATCATTTCTATGCAGTCATGTTCGTGCATCATGTCAAAGTACTCTTCCTCACTTGCTAATACTGTCACCAATTCCCCCTTTTCTGAATCCACAGGCAGAAGGGTGGCTGGATTCAGAACATTACATCTTTTGAGGGTGACATATTCAGGAATTAGTAAAGCACATTCAAGTCTGAGCTGTCTGGCTATAGACAGGTGTTTTGGTTGAACTTGTATGGCATGGATGTCATGTGGGTAGTAAATTGTCGAAGGTAAAGTCAGTGTGATCTCACATGCCATCCCTAGCAGTAGTGCAGCAGCTCCTATTGCATGGACACACGTAGGAATCCCTCTAACCATTGGGTCTAATTGTGCTGAGTAGTAGGCTATCGGTCTCTGTTTTCCTCCATGTTATTGTGTCAGTACTGCTGTAGCGTGTCCTCCTTGTTCTGTGCAGAACAAAAAAAATGGCTGATCATAGTTTGGAATGCCTAGAGCTAGTGCTGACATAATGAGCAGCTTGCGAGAATGGAAGAAATCAATTGCTTCTTGAGTGAGATCAAAGGGGTCTGATGTCAAGCAGTCATAGAGTGGTTGCATCATTTGTGAAGCAGACCTTATCCAAGGCATACAATAGGTCACCACGGTATGACAAAAAGACACGTCACTCCGAAAATAGATGAGGGGTGCTCAGAAAAGGATACCAGTCCCAATATACCATATAGGAAAAAATCCGGCACTCCCAAATGCAAAAAAAAAAATAGAAGATCCTTTTTATTATTCACAGCTTAGTAATCCACACGATGTACATTCAATATATACGTAACGTTTCGGTCGCTATAATGGACCTTCTTCAGACAGTGAAACAGTCCTGTTAAAGCTCAACGCTGACCCAGTGCATCACAGTAGTGTGGACTAGTATAAATAGGCTGCTCTCCTCAGCATAACAGCACATATCTGACAGCGCTTTATTTCCGGATCGCGGCGGTCCTCACAACTCCACATGAGCAGCCTATTTATACTAGTCCACATGAATGTACATCGTGTGGATTACTAAACTGTGAATAATAAAATGGATCTTCTATTTTTTTTGCATTTGGGAGTGCCAGATTTTTTCCTATACAATAGGTCACCAAGCCTAGGAAAGTGTGCTGGTGTGACCTGGGTAAAGGGAGATTTTGAATTGCCTGTTTTCTCTCTTCAGTCAGGTGTCTTGAACCTTGAGCAATACAGTGGCCTAAAAATGTCACCTTTTGTTTGCAATACTTTAATTTGTCACATGAGACTTTGCAACCCTTTTCTGCTAAAAAGCATAGCAAGGAAACTGTAGGTTCCTTGCAGGACATCTGGGACGGGCAGCAGAGCAAGAGGTCATCCATGTACTGCAATAGTACAATCTGTGGATGAGGTGGTTGCAACTGCTCAAGGATCCTTTCCATTGCTGTTGAATAGATGGTAGAGGAGTTTTTTCCTCCCGGTGGGAGGACCGTCCAACAGTATTGCTTACCTTTGTGAGTAAAAACAAAAAAGATACTGACAATCACGGTGCATGGGTACAGAGAAGAATGCATTTGCAAAATCAATGACTGTGAAACATTTTGACGTTGCTGGGATCTGTGACAGTAAGATGTGTGGGTTAGGAACAATTGAGGTCACACTTTCTGTAACATCATTAATAGCTCTTAAATCATGAACCATTCTATAAGTGTCAGGGGAACCTTGGGTCCTTTTTTCTTAATGGGAAACAAAGGGGTGTTGCAAGGGGAAGATATTTGCACCAGAGCCCCTGCCTTAACATACTCTTTAATATCCCTGCTCAGGGCCATTGATTTGGCTAGGCTTAAGGTGTATAGTTTTAAACAAGAAGGAGTGGTTCCCTCTTAATTTTGTCATGTGCTCAAAATTGTGCCACTTCAGGCCTCAATTTAAATTTTGTTGCAGTGTCTTAGGCAAGTTATTGACACCAGTTAGGCTGTTAGGTCTTCCCAAGTCTGGATGTTTTTTTAAAGACTCTGCTAATAACCCCAAAAAGGCCATTTGCACCACCTGCCAGGCTAGCATCAGCAGGGGTAGCAAAACTACCAGCCTGACCACCACCAGCATGATCAGGCACGTGGCAGCAAAGCACCCGACTTTGTGTGCTGAACCCCAGGGTCCAGGAACAGTGTCTGAGGGTGATACCACTGCTTCTTCTGCTATTGTGTGTGCAAGCCAATCCCCTGTCCATGGTACATGCTATGATGCCTCCTGCCCTGCGCTGTCATTGCACACACTCAACTAGCACCATCATCATCAAGCACGTTCACATCCTTGTCTCAGCGCAGCATTCAGTTGTTCATACCCCAGTCCTTGGAACGCAAGCGCAAATACGCAGTCAACACCCCACAGGCCACACTACTAAATGCACACATTTCTCGACTGCTTGTGCTCGAAATGTTGACTTTTAGGCTTGTGGAAATGGAAGCTTTCTGCAACCTGATGGCAGAGGCCGTCCTTCGGTACTTGGTCCCCAGCCGCCACTATTTCTTCCAGTGTGCCATCCCCGCATTACACAAGCACGTGTCCCAAAGCATTAGCCGTGCTCAATAATGCAGTTATGGGGAATGTCCACCTAACCATTGACACTTGGACAAATGCTTGTGGACAAGGATGGTATATCTCGCTGACGGCACACTGGGTTAACATAGTGGAAGCTGGGAACCAGTCGGACTTTGGGATGGAACACGTCCTCTCGATGCTGAGGATTGTGGGCCCTATGTCAATCAGGGTTGCCCCCACAGTCTACAGCTCCTGCATCTCCTCCTCCTCTTCAGCCTCCATCTCTGAAATGACCACATCAGTCACAAGCTGGAAGCAATGAAGCACTGCCTCAGCCAAGCGTCAACAAGCTGTGCTGAAGCCAATATGCTTAGGTGACAAACCGCACAATGCTAAAGAGTTGTGGACAGCTCTGAAAGAGCAGGCAGATCTGTGGCTGACACCACTGAACCTACAGCCAGGCATGGTCATGTGTGACAATGGCCAGAACCTGGTGGTGGCTCTGAGGCGATGTGAGCTCACACAGGTACCATGCCTGGCCCATGTGTTTAACCTCGTAATTCAGTGGTTTCTAAAAACCTACCCGGAGCTGCCAGATCTGCATGTCAAAGTATGCTGCCTGTGTGTCCATTTTAGAAAGTCAGCTACAGCTTCTGACACCCTTTTGCCGTGCTTCAGCAGAGTTTGCAGCTTCCAGGCTCACTGACTGGTGTGTGATGTCTCCATGCATTGGAACTCTACACTGCAGATGTTTGAAAAGATTTGTCAGCAGAAGAGGGCAGTTGTTGACTACCAGCATCAACAAGGCCGTCGGTATTTAGATTACCACAGGTACAAATCCGAATCTTCTCCCATCATGGCAATTTCTACATTCGCATTAAGTTTGTCAACTCTCTGCTTAATCAAGGTGATCCAACGGGCAAGATGTATAGAATGATAGTATGTTTTAAGATCCGGGAGGCCGAGGCCACCCGAACCTTTGGGTATATAAAGTAATTTTAGAGGGAACCAAGCCCTTTTACCTTTCCAAATGAAGCTAGAGATTAACTGGTTAAGTGACTTAAAGAAAGAGTCAGGGAGAGGTATATGGACCATTTGCATAGTATAAAATATTTTGGGGAAAATATAAGATTTGATAATATTAACTCGGCCCATCCAGGATACATACGGCAGGTCGGATTTTTTAAGTAAGATTAGTATCTTTTCCAGCAAGGACCTGAAATTGTATTTATAGAGGGTGGAGGGGTCTGTTAAGAATATCCCTAGATATTTTAATTTCTCCGCAGCCCATTGAAACTGGGTGTCTTTTTTGAGAGTTGTAATGACTTAATTCGGTGGAGATATTCATGGCTTCTGATTTATTTAAATTAATTTTGAAGTTGGAAACTATTCCAAATTCTTTGAATATATTTACCAACCTGGGGAATGCTATATTGGGGTTTGCTATCAGAAGAAGATCATCTGCAAAGGCTGCTGTTTTAATTTCTGTTTGGACTATCAAAAAACCCTTGATGGATGTATCCTGTCTTATTTTCTGCATAATGGTTTCCATTACTAAAACGAACACGGCAGGGGAAAGTGGGCATCCCTGTCTGGTTCCGTTTTTTATTTCAAAGGGATCTGAAAAAATTCCATTCACTCCCACTCTGGCTATAGGGTCCACATAAAGTGTCATGATGGCATCTATAAAGGGAGGAGGGAAGGCAAATTTTTGGAGCGTACATGTCATATAGTTCCACCTAGTTCTGTCAAACGCTTTTTCAGCATCTGTTGACAGGATTGTAAGGGACTTCTTTTTATTTTTAGCATAAGATATGGCATGTAGGACTTTAGTAGCATTATCTTTCCCCTCTCTCCCCTGGACAAAACCCACCTGGTCAGGGTGAATCAGACTCCCCAAAACCCTATTGATTCTTGAAGCTATAATTTTAAACCACAATTTAATGTCATTATTTAGTAATGAAATAGGCCTATAATTGCTACAGAGGCTTTCATCTTTCCCCTCCTTTGGAATAATGGCGATATAGGCTTCTAGAGCTTGTCGAGGCCGCGGAGTTCCCATAAGGAAAGAGTTGAAAAGGGAGACCATGTGTGGAAGGAGGACCCCAGAGAATTTCTTGTAATAACCCGCTGGGAAGCCATCTGGGCCAGGTGCTTTCCCATTAGGCACAGCTATCAGGGCGTCTTCGATTTAATTTAATGTGATTGGAGAAGTTAAGGCAACATATTCACTTGTGGGAATAGTTGGGAGTGAAAGGGGAGCTAAAAATTCATGTATGTTATCTGCAGCTCTCCCACAGTCCTTCATGGATTCTGGAGGGTCTATGTTGTATAAGTCTTTATAGTACTGTCTGAAGGCCTCAGAAATCTCTCTGGATTCAACCACTCTTTTGTTACGTGTAATTTGAATGTTTTTTATAAATGTCTTTTCCTTTTGTTTTTTGATAATTTGAGAGGTAAGTTTTCCACTTTTGTTACCATGCATATAAAGTCTATGTCTACTGTACATAAAAGTCTTGGCCGATCTCACATTTAAAACGTCTTTTAATTTATGTCTAAGAGTGGCAAGATCCTGAAAAGACTCATCCGACCTATTTATTTTATGAAGACGTTCCACCGTATTAATTTGATGAAGAAGGGATTGAATCTTTTTCCTTTATTTTTTTTAACATAAGAGCCCAAGAAAATAAGTTCCTCCCTGATTACAGCTTTATGAGCTTCCCAAATATTAGGTGTTAACACACCTTCAGTGATATTCTCATTAAAATATCTTGTGATGCTATCTTTCAGTTTCTCTACATTGTCCGGAATGTCTAAAAGCGATTCATTTAGCCTCCAGTTCCTCACCGCACGAGGTAGAGTGGTGATTTCAATAGTCATGAAAACAGGTGCATGGTCCGATATTGTTATCTCTCCTATTTGAGATGATCTAATTAAATGAAGAGCTTTCATCTGCACAAAAATCTATAATCTATACAGTGGTACGAGAGGTGCGGAGGAGAAAAGAAGGTGTAATACTTTGTGGTTGGGAAGAAAATCCTCCAGGGATCTACTAAATGTAGTGAACTAAGCTTGTTTATAAATCTTTGTCTCAGTTTCCAAGAAATAGGGGAAGACCCACTTGAGGCATCCAGACCAGGTTGACCTGGTAGATTCCAATCGCCTCCCACTATTAATATGCCTTCCTGAAAAAGTTGGAGGGTGTCTAATGTTTTAATTATCCAGGAAACCTGATTCTGGTTGGGGGCATATAAATTTGCAAGTGTCACCTTCGTATTTGCCAAAAAACATTTGACAAAAACAAATCTGCCTTCCAGGTCACTTAAGCTATCTATAATTGTAAAGGGGAGGCCTTTTCTGAAGGTAATGCTCACCCCTTTTGACGCTGCGGAGGCACAACTGTTATTCCATATAGGAAACTGAGAGAAAGACATATTGGGGACTCTACCAAGTTTGAAATGGGTTTCTTGGATGAAAGCCACCTGTGTAATGATTCCACCACACGGCGGGGAAAGAAGGTGCCACTGAGCTCCACCCCCCCGCTGACCCTACCTACTTGCCGGTTCCACCCTAGCCGGTGGGCGACAACTGGGCGGCGGTCCCTTCCTCGGCGTAAGTGCAGGGAGCTACAGTGAGGGTAAACCGAGGGTGGAATTAATGCTGGACAACCTAAGGGAGACAAGCAGCAGCAAGGAGGACTACAAGAGTGATACTAAAGAGAGAACGAACCTGAAGGGTTAATCCACGAAAGCCAAAACTAACACACCAAACAGTACTAAACTTTCAGCAAAGACAAAGCGGAAAGCTAGAGTCCAGAGGTACTCAGACGAAAGAGAGACCGGGAGGCTGTCAGAGGTTGTACCGGGCAGCGCAGTGGAGAAGGCAGGAATCCGTATCACAAAAGAATCACCGGCAAGAGTGAAAGCCCTGAGGAGTGCTAAATAGGAAGAAGGCGGGACATACGAACAGGAAACAGTGAAGCAGCCAATCACCAGAACGGGGAAGAATGATGAACGAAAAAGAACTAGTTGATCAGAAACTGAATATTCCGACTGGCTGTGTGGCACAGCCAGTAAGGCAGCGAAACTTGCTGTGGAACCCAGACTAGACCCCGGTACGAATCCTGACATTACCCCCTCCTTTATGAGGGGCCTCCGGACCCTCACCCGGGGAAGGCTTCTCAGGAAAATCGACATGGAACCTCCTACACAACCTGGGGGCATGAACCTTGGAATGAGACATCCACGACCTCTCCTCAGGGCCATACCCCTTCCAGTCCACCAGGTACTGCAGGACCCCACAAACTTTCCAGGAGTCCAAGATCTTTCTTACCTCAAACTCAGGGTGACCAAGTACAACAACAGGAGCAGGAGGTGTGTCAGCAGGACAAACTGGAGGTACATAAGGTTTTAGGAGAGAAACATGGAATACCCTATGCACTCTCATCGCCTGGGGGGGGGGTCCAATTTGACAGAAACAGAGTTGATTATCAGAGGGCCCAATGTACCGGGGAGCCAGTTTACCAGAGGGGACTCTCAGTTTCAGATTTTTAGTAGAAAGCCACACTTTCTGCCCAACTTCAAAGGAAGGACTTCTCCTCCGCTTCCTATTAGCAAAGCGGCACTGTGATTCATGAGCCTTTTTGATGTTGCTTTGGACCTGCTCCCAAACCGACCGCAGATCAGAGGAAACAATCACTACCTCAGGACTGTCCGAGGGGTCCTCAGAGAAAGAGCTGGATTTAGGGTGAAATCCCATGTTGCAGAAGAAGGGAGACATCCCTGTGGAAGAGTTCACCCTATTATTTATGGCAAACTCTGCCAAGGCAATAAAAGATGCCCAGGTCTCTTGCTTATCAGCCGCATAGCAACGTAAGAATTGTTCAAGGGCTTGATTGGCCCGTTCTGTCTGCCCATTGGTCTCCGGGTGAAAGGCCGATGAGAAAGCAAGGGAAACGCCAATTTTACTACAGAAAGCTCTCCAGAATTTGGAGTCAAATTGGGTACCCCTATCTGAGACAATATTAGAAGGAATTCCATGCAGCCACACCACATGATTTAGAAACAAGGGGACCAATTGCTTGGCGGATGGTAATTTGGGTAAAGGAATAAAGTGCGCCATCTTACTAAAGCGATCTACCACAACCCACAAGGTAGTCATTCCCAGGGAGGGAGGTAAATCAGTAACAAAGTCCATGGACAGATGGGTCCATGGCTTGGAAGAAACAGGTAGAGGACATAGTTCTCCCAAAGGCCGTGAGCGGTTAACCTTAGACCGGGCACAAATGTCACACGCCTTGACATAGGCAGTGGCATCCCAGCGTAAAGTCGGCCACCAAAAATTTCTGGAGATTGACTCCATAGTACCCGAAATACCAGGGTGACCTGAAAGAGGAGAGTTGTGGTATTCATTCAGCAGTCTCAAACGCAAGTGACAGGGAACGAACCATTTATTATCAGGAGAGCCGGACGGAGACAAATGTTGAAATTGTTTAACTTCAGCAAACAAATCAGAGGTATTAGCAGCCAAAAACACTTTCTCAGGTAAAATGGGAACAGGTGGGATGTTTGACGGTTGTTCAGGCAAGAAGCTTCTAGATAGCGCGTCTGCTCTGGCGTTTTTGCAGCCGGGTCTGAAAGAAATCACAAAATTAAAACGTGAAAAGAACAACGCCCACCTTGCCTGTCTTGGATTTAGCCGTTTGGCCGTTTTGAGATATTCAAGATTCTTATGGTCGGTGAGGACAGTAACAGGATGTTTGGCCCCCTCCAGGAAATGCCGCCATTCCTCAAAGGCCAACTTTATAGCGAGCAGTTCCCTGTTCCCAATATCATAGTTTTTTCCGCTGGGGTAAACTTCTTTGAGAAGAATGCACAGGGTTTCAAATGAGTCAAAGACAAAGTCCCCTGTGAAAGTACTGCCCCCACCCCCGAGGCGTCAACCTCAACAACAAAGGGTCTCTCCTGATCGGGCTGGGTAAGAACAGGAGCAGTGGCAAAGCTCTCCTTAAGAAACGTGAAGGCGTCCACTGCATCCTTACTCCAGTTTACCAAGTCGGAACCTTTCACAGCAAGATCTGTGAGAGGTTTCACCACAATAGAGAAGTTTTTTATAAACTTGCGGTAAAAGTTGGCAAACCCCAGAAATCTTTGAAGAGCTTTCAAAGATGCAGGACGAGCCCATTTAAGAACCGCTTTTACCTTCTCCGGCTCCATTGTGATGGCCTGGGGTGTCAAAATATGACCCAAAAAAGATAGACTTTGGACCCCGAAAATACACTTTTCTTGCTTGGCGAAAAGTTGGTTATTGCGGAGTACCTCCCTTACATGATTCAAATGTGAGTCCCAGTCAGGAGAGAACACCAAAATATCATCCAGATAGACAATTACATAGCAGCCAATAGCATGTTGGAAAATATCATTGGTGAAATTTTGAAAAATCGCCGGAGCATTGCACAGCCCAAAGGGCATAACCAGACACTCGAAGTGGCCCTCGGGGGTATTGAAGGCGGTCTTCCACTCGTCGCCAGCCTTTACACGAATGAGATTATATGCCCCTCTCAGGTCCAACTTCGAGAACCATCGAGCCCCCTGAACCTGGTTAAACAGGTCCGGAATCAACGGTAGTGGATATTGGTTACGGACAGTTATCTCATTAAGACCTCGGTAATCTACACACGGCCTGAGTCCTCCATCCTTTTTACTGACAAAAAAGAAACCTGCGGCCAGGGGTGAGGTGGACGGACGAATATGCCCCTTTCTTAGAGCCTCTTGTACATACTCACGTAAAGCTTCTCTTTCAGGAGGAGATAAATTGTATAAGCGTCCCTTAGGGAATTTACAATTGGGAACCAAATTGATAGTACAGTCATAAGAGCGATGAGGTGGCAACCGCTCAGACTCCTTCATAGAAAAGACATCTGCGAATTGGCCCAAAAGACTCTGAAGAGAAGCTTGTACGGAGACGATACCACAAACGTGTGTTAACAGGCATTTCTGTGAACAATCTGCACCCCACTTCTCTAATTCACCAGAAACCCAGTTAATGTTGGGATTATGGAGCTGGAGCCATGGGAGCCCCAGTATGACACTAGTTGGGAGGTCATGCATAACCAAAAATGACAGTTGTTCCACATGCAGTACACCAACTTGAAATGATAGCAATGGAGTACAGAGACTAATCTCCCCATTAGCTAGTGGGGTGTTATCAATACCAACTAATTTAGTGGGGTGAGCGAGTGGAATTAAAGAAATACCCAAAGAGACAGCAAACTCATAACACATAAAATTAGCAGTAGCCCCTGAATCAATCATGGCCACTCCTTCTCCCTTAGAGGAGGAGAAAGCGATAGAAATTGGCACTAAGAGTCTCTTAGAACTTAAAGGAATTACCTGTCCACCCACAGGCCTGGGTGGTGTATTCCGAGAAGATTCTTGTGGAGTGCAAGGGCGCCGCGGGCAATCCTTTATCCAGTGCCGAGGATCCCCGCAGTAAAAACAGGTTCCAAGTGCGTGGCGTGGACGGCAAGGACTAGGTTCTGTGGTAGTTTGCATGGCTCCCACTTCCATGGGTTCGGCAGCTGGCAGACTCGGAACAGCCGGAGTGACCCTAGAGAAAACGGAAACCTGCGCTGCTGCCTGCTCCGATCTCCTCGCCCTTAACCTGCGATCAATTCTGACCATTAAGGCCATCAGCTCCTCTAGAGACTGGGGCAGGGTGTAATGTACCAGTTCATCCTTTAGGGCTGGAGAAAGGCCCCGCTGAAATTGATTCCGTAGGGCGGGATCATTCCAACGGGTAGCTAAGCTCCATCTACGAAACTGGGTGCAATAAATCTCTACCTCCTGATCACCCTGGAACAGGGAGGTGAGATTTGCCTCGGCCAGAGCTACTTGGTCAGGCTCATCATAAATATTCCCTAAGGCTTGAAAGAAGTCGTCTACTGAAACACGGAGATTTGAATCTGGCGGCAGAGAGAAGGCCCACTCTTGGGGCCCCTCCCGTAAGCGAGAGATTATGATACGGACTCTTTGAGCTGGGGGACCAGAAGAAAGAGGTCGTAATTGAAAATATAATTTACAATTTTCTCTAAAAGAAACAAATTGGCTTCTATCTCCGAAAAATGGCTCGGGTAAGTTAACTCTAGGCTAAGAATTAGTTGTCCCTGCCACGGCAGCTGCTTGAATTTGCTCCTGACGCTGGGCCTGCGCAGCAAGATCTTGCACCAGCTGAGTAAGACCCTGCATCTGATTGACTAAGGAGGTCATAGCGTCCATTTGGGTGGCCGGTGATTATGTAATGATTCCACCACACGGTGGGGAAAGAAGGTGCCACTGAGCTCCACCCCCCCGCTGACCCTACCTACTTGCCGGTCCCACCCTAGCCGGTGGGCGACAACTGGGCGGCGGTCCCTTCCTCGGCGTAAGTGCAGGGAGCTACAGTGAGGGTAAACCGAGGGTGGAATTAATGCTGGACAACCTAAGGGAGACAAGCAGCAGCAAGGAGGACTACAAGAGTGATACTAAAGAGAGAACGAACCTGAAGGGTTAATCCACGAAAGCCAAAACTAACACACCAAACAGTACTAAACTTTCAGCAAAGACAAAGCGGAAAGCTAGAGTCCAGAGGTACTCAGACGAAAGAGAGACCGGGAGGCTGTCAGAGGTTGTACCTGGCAGCACAGTGGAGAAGGCAGGAATCCGTACCACAAAAGAATCACCGGCAAGGAGTGAAAGCCCTGAGGAGTGCTAAATAGGAAGAAGGCGGGACATACGAACAGGAAACAGTGAAGCAGCCAATCACCAGAATGGGGAAGAATGATGAACGAAAAAGAACTAGTTGATCAGAAACTGAATATTCCGACTGGCTGTGTGGCACAGCCAGTAAGGCAGCGAAACTTGCTGTGGAACCCAGACTAGACCCCAGTACGAATCCTGACACCTGTGTTTTTTGCTTTTTCAGGAGTGTGAGTATTTGGCTGCGCTTAGGGGAATTGATACCTTTGACATTATAAGTTGCCACCGTGATCGAGCCCGAACCTCTCCGACTAGTCATTTAAAGTAACACCAAGAGAGTTCTCTGTCACTACAAGATGCCTGAAATGATAACAGATACAGAAAAAAACATCATTTAACAAACTTTTTACAATAACATTCTCGCTCATCGCAGGGGGGGTTATAAAGTACCCAAACATGAGCGAGAGAGTCCAAGTGTTGACCTTGGATTAATCAAATAACAACGCTTCAAGAAAATTATCAAGCATGTCTATAGTATAGAAACTATAAAAGTGTAATGATACATTCCTATAATCATGTATCAAAGGAGCAAAGATCCCTCAACTGAGGGTTCATGTGACCTCCCTTTCGGTTGCATACAGACATATAATATCCTGCTCAACACTATCTAAATCAGTCATATTCTAAAGAGAGTCTGAGGACGGAAGAAATGTATATACGAGAATAATGTTCAACCAGAAAGTTACAGGTCTAGATGACCAAATGCAAAGATTTGTATTTGACTCAAAAAGACAACATAGGTCCAGGACTAGCGTTTCCTGGGATCAGACTTTTTTGGTTTAGGTGAGATTTGTTTTTTCTTGAGGGACCAATCCTGTGGTCTTGTCAGTCTGGGCAAGGACCAACCCATATCAACCGGCATCCAAGAAGGGACATCAATAGGATCAATACCCAACTTATCCCAGGCTGTCCCCAAATCTGTCGGGATCGTATTATGATTTGGCGATTGTCCACATTGATCGCTAGCCCAACGGATATAGCCATCTGTAGAGCAAACCTTTTGTTCTGAGCTCAGTTAAAAGAGGCTTTAGGATACGTCTTTTAGCCAAAGTTGAGGGAGCTATGTCCTGGAAAAGCTGAATTTGTGAATCATCATAAAGAATCTTGTCCTTTTCTTTTGCACTTGCAAGGATGGCTGCAGTGTCCACAAAGCTGAGAATGCCACAAATAATGTCTCTTGGTGGATGGTTTGGTTTCGGACTGGGTTTTAAAGCTCGATGCACTCTCTTGATAACTATTGAGTCTGCTCTTTCTTGACCTAGCAGATTGACAAAAATTTCTTTAGAGACTTTAGCCAGTGTTTCCTTCGCAAAGGATTCTGTGATGTCTCTCAATCGGATGTTTTTTCTCCGGCTTCGATTTTCTTGGTCTTCCGCTGCCAGCAGTGCCGTGTTCAATTGTTGTTGTTGCTGAATAACTTGATCCCTGAGACATGATATCGCATCCACTACTTCCACATTGGAGGATTTAAAAATCTCCACTCTTTTACCTAGTTGTTGGCAGAGGCCTGACAGTTCCTCCATGATGGGTTTCATGCTTTGGGCCAGTAATTTTTTCATAAATGATCTGAAGATTGCTGTAGGGTCAGACTGACCTGAATCACACTCCGAGTCAGCACCACTAGTATCTGACCCATCCATATTATCTGATGAAGCAAGTCTCTTGATGTACTTTTTGCAGTGGCCTGGTGTAGCTCCCGCCATCTTCTTTAAATATTTATCAAGGTCTCCCTGTGCTTTATGTATTTGTTCCTCCACTAAGGATTTAGCTGCTTGTTTTCCACGCTCTCTACCTATTTTAACCATAATTGAGCTTCTGATATCGTGGCGTGCTAAAGGTCACCACTTGAACATGAAGAAGAGAAAAAAGAATTAAGCATTCATTATATCTAGGTATGCAGCATTCTTCAGATATTGACCAGTAGGTGTCGATGTTGCTTTGTGGTGTACAGACAATGCAGCTCCAGATAATATCAGAGCAACATAGAAACTGTTTTCCGGGTTGTTCATAAAAAACTACTTGACTGTATGATCATCCCCATCAATGTGGGCCCAGATCAGAGAGGTGTTCTCGTTTCTTATGTCCTAAGACGCTCCCAGCAGACTATATAGCGACAGCGAGATTTCAATATGACGCTTGTTGTTCTTTTTTCTTATTTCTAAGATGGCGCTGTCCGCTCAACGGCGGGAAAAGAGAAAGGAGGCTGCACAGTTCCGTATGTTTTGCGAGGATGCGCCTGCAGAATCCCGGGTGGGCCCTGCAGCTCTGCTCACACCACCAGGCCCAGAGGTCTCTCAGAGCACCTCCTCCATCTGCTCACAAGGTCACCAGCGCAGTCTCTGTGGCTCCCTGGCTCTCTCTCCTCCAGCCCCGCATGCTCCCAACTCACGGCCAGGGAGAAGCGTCCGGCCGCAACCGGGCAGTACAGGTCAGAAAAGCTTCCGCTCGCCTCTGCCAGGTGTCGGGATTGGCCCCTCAGCAGCTTCGCCTGTCCTCTCCTCCGTTACAGCAGCCTGGAAAAGATGGCATCTCCAGGCCTCACCAGAGCAGTCCAGCCTGCAGGCCTCACCAGAGCAATCCTGGCCCACTCCAATCGGAGCAACGACCTCAGCGATTCGGTGAGTCCGCCTCCTTTCTCCCCTCTCAGGGCTTCAGGCAAGTGGGAGTGTAGTCTTTTTGCCCAGAAAAGTCTGTTTTATAGTATATTTTGTGGCCTCAGATTGGGAGCTCAGACAACACACGTGTTGCTCTGTTACTGCCTACGCCACTCCCCCCTCTACTAGGTTGTTTTTAAAAAAGTTGACAGATAACATGATTTTTTAGATTTTTGCCAGTCTGAAAAGAGTCAAAGTAGGCAACTGCAGAACGGCTGTCATGGTTTCATATCTCTTTGTCTACATAACTTCTTCATCTTCCTCCTCCTCCTCCTCTGCTGAGCTACTCAGCTGCATGCCTCTGGGTTTACACCAAGTGTGATCCACTACCTCATCATCATCCTTTCTCTTCTCCCACTCTTCCTGCCTTGACCACACAGTACAGTCCGCAGGCGTCTCAAATATCTGAGTCTCATCACATATGGATCACCTTTACCCAACAGGGTTAAAGTCTGTTGACAAGTATTTGGTTTATGCTTGGACAAATGTTATCTGGCCATGGATCAAATTGAGAAGAAATTTGGCCATTGAGGCAGAAGATTTCCTCCTCTTGACTTTGTTAATCTTTGGAGTACACTTCCTTTGCCCATGGCATACAATGTGTGAAGAGATCTGCAGACGCAGCCATCTGTGGTTCCCAACAGTCAGTTGGGTGCTTGGAGAGTTGTGATATCGGGAAAAAAAGGGTAATTGGGGTGCCACCACTGAGGAATGTACTGTGTGTGATGTTAAGGTGGAGGAAGATGAACAGAGGCCACATGATGCAGCATGTTAGCGTGGCTGGTCTGGAGCCGGAATCTCCAGGAGTTGACCCTCTGGGCCGTGGCACTGAGGGGCCCCGGGCGAGCTGCCAGGTGGAACCGACCCGTATACATGGACCGTTAGGAGCAGGCCCAGGGGTTCGAGTACCACGGTAGCCGGTACCGAGAGGGGTGGCTCAGGATGGACTGGAGTAGGAGTGTGGGACTGAAGTGTAGATGACAGAACAGAGTTGGAACACAAGAGACAGGAGTGGAGTAAGACTTGTAGACTGGAACGTGGAGGGATGGCTGGAGCAGGAACACAGGAGACAGGATTAGAGGAGAACGGAAGGACTGGAGCAGGATGGAACTGGAACACCGGAGGCAGAACTGGAGTAGAACGCAAGGACTGGAGCAGGATGGAACAGGAACACCGGAGGCAGGACTGGAGTAGGACGGAAGGACTGGAGCAGGATGGAACAGGAACACCGGAGGCAGGACTGGAGTAGGACGGAAGGACTGGAGCAGGATGGAACAGGAACCCCGGAGGTAGGACTGGAGTAGGATGGCAGGACACGGATAGACAGACTGCGAGGCTGCTGCAGGGAGCACACGAGAACGGGACTGTGAGACTGCAGAGAGCACACGAAGAAGCAAGGCCCAGTGTGCTAGGAAACACAACGATCAGGTGCCTCCCTCAAGGGGAAACAGCCTAATATGCCCCTGTCTGGTTTGCCATTGGTCAGGGGGTGCCTCTGGGCCAGGGCATAGCCGGAGCACAAGAAGCAGAGGGGAGACCCGGCCGCGGCCTATGGCGCATGCGCATTGCATGCAGAGACACCGTCGGCCGCGCGCATGTCAGAGTTGACCACCGTGGCTGTTGGGCGGCGAGGGGCTGCGGCGTGGGAGCGATGGCCGGGTGAGTATGCAGAGACGGCGTGGGAGCGGAGGTCGGGTATGTCGACATGACGTGACACAGCGTTTGCTATCTACTGGAGCATGTGTTCTTTCTGGCCCTCATCTACAAAGCGTACCACTATAGAGCTGTCAAAGAAAGGGAGTGGAATTGCCCATCCAGTAACATTAGTTGTAAAAATGCTGTGAAAATTCTAACTGCAGCAAAACAAATCAACTTCTCATCCATCATATTATACCTGTCTCACATCCCTAAACAGCTATTCAGTACTTTCAATTCTTTCCTGTGTTCACCAGTTCTCCCTCCCTCTCATCTCAGCTGAATACTTTGCCTCACCACCTGTGAACTTGACACAATAATGTCCCACCTCATTCCAAACTTTACCACAGTCTTCATCACAAGCCTAACACAACTCTTCAACCTGTCACTAACAACTGGTGTCTTCCATACTGATTGAAATATACCTCGATTCCACCCATCCTCAAAAACCCCACCCTTGATTCATCCTCTGTGTCTATTGCCCTATATCATGTCTCCCCTATGCCTCCAAACTACTGGAACAACATGTCCATTTTGAACTGTCCTCCCACCACTCCTCTAGCTTCCTCTTTGACCGCTTTCAATCTGACTTCAGACCGCATCATTCTACTGAAACTGCCCTGACTAAAGTCACCAACGACCTACTAACCGCCAAATGAAAGCGGCAAAACTTTGTCCTCCTCTTTCTCCTGGATATGGCATCTGTATTTGACACAGTGGACCATTTCCTCTTACTACAGACGTTCTGATCTGTTGACATTACAGACTTGGCCCTTTGTTGGATCTCCTTGTACTTATCAGACTGGACATTCAGTGTCTCCCACTCACACACCACCTCCTCATTTTGCCCCCTATGTGTCAGTGTCCACCAAGGTTCAGTTGTAGGACTGGGAACTATGCTTAGAGGGTTCACGCGTATGCTCCCTCTCTCTTAAAGGGACTACCTGCATCAACCTAAGGTATTCTCATCCTATAGCTGGGCAACACCTTCTATTTAAGGCTTCTCCTCCAATATGGCTGTGCCTGAGGTACGTTGTTAGTTTGCCTTGCAAGCTTGTTAGTTGTCAGGTTCCCCTGGTCCACCTGCCTGCTTGTCTACCCTGTACATATCTGCTCTTACCTGTCTGTGCCCATCTGCTTGTACCTGTCTGTGCTCTTCTGTCCATCAGCCACTCCAGATTGCACCTGCAAGTGTCCATCTGTCTAACACCGGGTCCAGCCTACACCTACCAGTGCTTCTCTGTTCTTCAGCCGGTACTATCTGCACATGTGGTTCCAGAGTCCCTACAGTGCCTGCCTGCATTTTTCATCCCTCCTTTGGGCCGTAGCAACTTACCCACTGTAGGGGGTCAGCTGCCACCTTCTATAGGTCAGCTATGGAGTAGCACCTGGTGCCACCGCTTTGTTCCTCCTTGGGTTGCAGTTTTTGCCTGCTGCCACTTGTTTGAGTAGGGATTTGGTAGGCCACCTAGTCACGCCCCTTCCAGGCATTCAGAGGTATACAGAACAGTGATTCTACCTCTGTGCCCGATACAGTATCCATCTGCTGGGTTGGCTGTAGTGGAAGAGGTATCAGTTCCCGCTGTACTAAATCTACTTTATTGCAATTGATGCCACTTTTTTGGTGTCTGCCACTAATTTTTGTAAATGTTTAGACTCCTGCTTGGGTCTCCTTCATGCGTGTTGCCTTTAGCAGTAGGCCTCCAAGACCATCAGGCCTCCACTTCCTTGACTCCGTGTTACTATCCATAGATTTTTCTGACAATAGTAATCTATGAAGTTTATATGACATTTATGCCACCTGAGTGTGGCTGAGTATGAAAGCAGGTTGAGCTGTTGCATGTGGTATCAGGGCTCCCAGCACAGAACGCCTACACTGATCCCTCACCGACCTCATCTTACTGTGAAGTTCAACAGAAAGCTGTAAATGCTGTCCCAGACCCCGATACCCCATGCCTGGCTTATTGCTGCAGTACTGTGGTGAATTGAGGCCACTTTCCTGGTGTATCTCCCTAATTTGATGTGCTTTGGCAGCATTTGGGGACATTGTAAGTGTTGTGCATGCATTTGCTTTTGCCTCCCTTTGAGATGATTGGCGTTTTACCATACTTTGTTCTCTATATGTATGAAAAATATTGGGGTACTTGTTACCCGACTTAGCTTCTTTGTCTGATTGAACATATTATTTTGACTAGGTGCGTGAAACCAGTGATTACATGTAAACTGATTGTATATTCCATTTGAATTTTGTCTCACTGTTTGTATCTAGTCTGAAGAAGGTCCAGGTAGTGACCGAAACATTACAAATTAATATAAACCGTTTGGATTACTTCACTGTGAATAAAGAATTCATTTTTGCTGAAACGGGAGTGCCAGATTTTTTCTACATGTTTTTAAACTCATTGCTTCAAAACTGTATGGTGTCATAAAAGTGAGGAGTACAAAGAAAAATGCATGGTGTCTACAGTGAAACATGGTGGTCGCAATGACATTATGTGGGGCTGCATGAGTGGTGCTGGTGCCAGTGAGCTACATATCATTGATGAAATGATGAATTCACAAATGACTGCTCTATAATGAAAGAGAAGATGCTACCATCACTCCGTGCCCTTGGTGGACGTGAACTTTTCCAACTTGACAATGATCGAAATTGCATATCTAAGGCCATTGTTGTATTTCTGAAGAACAAGGTAAAAGTAATTCTGTGGCCAAGTACAGTATGTCTCCTGATCTGAGCCCAATCAAACAACTGTGAGTAATTTGGGAGAGACAAGTTAAGCATCACTATCCACCCAGCATCCAGGCTGTAATAGAGATTATTCTTGAAGAATGTAAAAAGATAGATGTTGCTATTTGCTGCCAACTTGGTCATTCCATGCCTAGAAGACTTGATGCGGTCCATAAAAATCATGGAACTCATGCAAAATACTACATATATGAGGTTTTTATGTGGGAGTGTATTCATTTTTCATTTTTGCATCAATTAACTTAAGTAAAACTGAAGATTTTGAAATAAAAATTACATTTGAATCTGTTCTACGAAACTTAGTCTAGCAAATGTTCTTGTGTTCAGTGCGACATTAACTAAAGTAAGACTTTAGCCAATACTTTCAAAGGGGTTTACTCATTTATGCTGAGCACATTATATATATATATATATACACTCACTGGCCACTTTATTAGGTACACCATGCTAGTAACGGGTTGGACCCCCTTTTGCCTTCAGAACTGCCTCAATTCTTCGTGGCAGAGATTCAACAAGGTGCTGGAAGCATTCCTCAGAGATTTTGGACCATATTGACATGATGGCATCACACAGTTGGCGCAGATTTGTCGGCTGCACATCCCTGATGCGAATCTCCCGTTCCACCACATCCCAAAGATGCTCTATTGGATTGAGATCTGGTGACTGAGGAGGCCATTTGAGTACAGTGAACTCATTGTCATGTTCAAGAAACCAATCTGAGATGATTCGAGCTTTATGACATGGCGCATTATCCTGCTGAAAGTAGCCATCAGATGTTGGGTACATTGTGGTCATAAAGGGATGGACATGGTCAGCAACAATACTCAGGTAGGCTGTGGCGTTGCAACGATGCTCAATTGGTACCAAGGGGCCCAAAGAGTGCCAAGAAAAAATTCCCCACACCATGACACCACCACCACCAGCCTGAACCGTTGATACAAGGCAGGATGGATCCATGCTTTCATGTTGTTTACGCCAAATTCTGACCCTACCATCCGAATGTCGCAGCAGAAATCGAGACTCATCAGACCAGGCAACGTTTTTCCAATCTTCTACTGTCCAATTTCGATGAGCTTGTGCAAATTGTAGCCTCAGTTTCCTGTTCTTAGCTGAGAGGAGTGGTACCCGGTGTGGTCTTCTGCTGCTGTAGCCCATCTGCCTCAAAGTTCGACGCACTGTGCGTTCAGAGATGCTCTTCTGCCTACCTTGGTTGTAACGGGTGGCAATTTGAGTCACTGTTGCCTTTCTATCAGCTCGAACCAGTCTGCCCATTCTCCTCTGACCTCTGGCATCAACAAGGCATTTCCGGCCACAGAACTGCCGCTCACTGGATTTTTTTTCTTTTTCGGACCATTCTCTGTAAACCCTAGAGATGGTTGTGCGTGAAAATCCCAGTAGATCAGCAGTTTCTGAAATACTCAGACCAGCCCTTCTGGCACCAACAATCATGCCACGTTCAAAGGCACTCAAATCACCTTTCTTCCCCATACTGATGCTCGGTTTGAACTGCAGGAGATTGTCTTGACCATGTCTACATGCCTAAATGCACTGAGTTGCCGCCATGTGATTGGCAGATTAGAAATTAAGTCTTAACACACAGTTGGACAGGTGTACCTAATAAAGTGGCCAGTGAGTGTATATATATATATATGATATACAAGATATATATTCTGCTGAAGCTAGAAAACATTATAAATTTTCCTCTTTGCAATTAGTATACTGAAATGAAATATCTTGTACACAGAATTCTGTAATCTTTTTAAGTACCTGTACAATATAGCAACATCTGGTGTAGGCTCCAGACAGTACGTTTAGTACAGCATGTTGAGACTTGGGTTCTGCCCAGACAATGAGCTGGGTCAGCATCGTGCAGACCTAAGCACCTCTTAGACAGCTGGCATAGTAACAAAATACCAGCCAATCTTGAGTAAAGACACATTTAATAACATTAATATCCTTCTGTAGCAGACGGCGAGGAAACAAACGCCCGGTTGATTGGACAGCAGTGGGACGTTAAGCTAATGATGTCTTGGCAATGTACAGAATATGTTCAAAATGGAAGTGATATTTAAAGTAAACCATTGCTGCTATGGGATTACTTTAGGATGGGCACATTAGATTTACATTACTAGAGAACATTTTGCAGACAAAAATTTGAAGTACATTGTGGTACTGAATATCTCAGATTATAGTCTATGTAGTCACTACATGCAGATGATACAATACTTTCATGTTGATGGTTTATTCAAATTTCTCTTACTAAGACGTAGAAAAGCATGTGTAATGATGTATAGTAGGTTTCTATGAAGACAGTGGCTAGATGATAGAGTCACAGACACAGGTATACGTGAAAGTAGTTTGTATTAAACAAGCAGCACAGAACAGCACAGGTGCTGGCGGAGCCAGACAATGACAGCAGTGGTAACAGCAGCAGAACTCAGTCCAGTAGATAGCAAATTGTACACCAGCACTATGTAGATGTAAGCAGACACAATCTTAAGAATGCAGGCAAGGACAGTCACTTAGCCCTCTCCCTTGCGGGAGGGGAATCTTCGGGCACAGTGCAGTGGCAGAGAAAGTCACTAGGTAATTGATACTGGATGTGTAAAGGTAGCAGGGATAAGTCTCTCAGGTGAAACGCACACAGCAGTCAAGATCTTCAGCGCATACCGTGAGTGCTGTAGTAGCGGTGAGCGGTGGAGGCAGAGCTGGAAGGAGCCTTCAGGCAGACACCGTCAGAGGGTCCAGGCGGCGGCAGTAGGCAGCAGGTAATCCAGGTGGATTCAGCAGGAAGGAAGGAGGTAGCACAGCGTGCAACTCCCAGCTAGCAGATCAGGTACAGGACGAGATATACAAGCAAGGTAGTCACGTCCAGGAAAGCTATTTAAACCCGGCGGGCGGGACCAACAGGCGGTGATGTCACAGGAACCAGTATGGCCGAATGAAGCCAGGCTTAAGGGCAACAGTAAGGGCAAAGTCCGGAACACAGCAGAATAGGAACGATGCTTACAGCATGGTTATTAAAGCAATCAGAAACCAACATTACTAAACACCAAAATAAGGTGGTATTCTTAGCTGAAAATTCACATATGTGTGCGTTTTACCAGAAGACTGTGTAAAGCCATTGCTCCAAAACTTGTACATTTAGGACCTATTGGAAAAGTCAGCAATATCAGATCAAAGGGGGTTCAGAACGCAGAACCCCACTGATGAGCTGTTCTCGGTACCAGTGGTACCAGTATATTGTTAGCAGTTGTGGGTACTGCATGTCCTCCCTTATTTGAATCTATGGGATCAGTCATCAATGTAAAAGTGATGCAAAAATCCTTTAATTGTTCAGAATTTTGGAAAAAGTTGTTTGGGTTGTTATTTCAGTCCAAACAAACCTTGAGATTAATCCCAAACGCAGATGGTTTAAGTGAACTGATTTGATACATTTGTGAATATAATTTTTGTTACCCACTTTTAAAAAGTACTGCCTTATATAGAAGCTATCCATTCATCGTTGTGACTCAGACTATTTCCCAAATAGGTACAAATATTTATATTTTTTGGCAAGTATTATTATTAAAGTATGGATTGTGGAGTGTGGAAAATAAAAAAAATCCTACACTTACAAATTGATAACAAACGAAGCATATAGCCACTAAATTTACCATTTTTAGATATACAATGAATTGTAATGAAAATTATATTTTCTTTATTTATTCTTTTGATCACACTCTGAAAAATTCACGTCTACTATAACCTTTAGAAAGGGAAGAAAAATAGAATAATGGTTTCTTACGTTTATCAAAGTTCTAACAACACCATATACCCAATGCCATTTGTGAGTAAAATTTTTCAGTATGAAAGTTACATTTTCTGGAGACTGGTGACTTAAAATTAAGATCTTCTGGTCCCCTGTGTTTGACAATTCTGAGGATAGGTATTAAGTTGCAGTTATGGATTAACTAATTTTAATTGTAATTTAAATGCCTACCATTTGTCAGCACTTTTTTTTTACAAAAATTAGTGCTATAAATTATGGGCATCAGTGTCATTGACTAACAAATAAAAGACTCATAAAACATGTTACCTATCTAATAATAATAGAAACAATAAAATGGTCACTCTTATTTTACTGCTTATTTCAGTAGAGAAGTTCATCTCTTCACCAAATTAGCTTTGATTTCTGTCCATTTGTAAAGTAAATGGTCAGTATAGAGAACTAAGTTAATTTTTAATGTAAAAAAAATCTTCACACACATCTCACAGCTCACCTAACAGCACAGCCAACCTCATTGCTTAGTATCCGATTTTCTGCGCCTCCATGATGCTACATCTCTAGTGCTGCATTCACTCTCACCTGGGACATCCACCTGCAGGCCTTGGAAGACTCTGTGTATGCAGTGACCATCGAGCCAGAGATACATAGAAAACCAAACAGTAGGCAGGAAGCAGTGGGAGACAACGGGAAAGGTGACCAGTGAGGTGAGTATACATTATTTGTAAAAGTTAAAAAGAAGGAAAAGACATACTGTATCTCTTTTCTCCCCTTTCTGACCATCCTCACTGCTCCCTGCTCTGAATTCAAGTCCACCATTCTGCAACTTAGGTGTGGTGTTCTCTCTCGGAGAGACCCCAAAGCATAACAGGGCACATTTAATTTACAGACAATAACTTACCTGTAAATCGAATTTACTGACATAATCACAATTTGGCATATTTGAATCTTGTTAGATCTACTCATCTTTAGGTAAGGTGAATTTATATATGACATTTATTTCAGAGATTTCTGCAAAACAAACCATTCCATTGAACTAAATGGGCTTGTTTCTGCAAAAAAAAACCCTGCAGTTTGTGAATATACTTTTATTGTCACAAAAATAAAATTTTGAAATTTTTTTCTGCTTTGTAGCCTCTTTTGGTGTAATGCTTCACATATTTTAATGCATCCTGCATTATTTTTTTTAAAAAACTACTTTAGATTATGAATACATTTTAAGACAGTTCAGACATTTTGACATTCCATGCTGTTTAATTCCTTGATCTGATTTCATACCTCAGAATTAGCACATCTGACAATTTTCTCACAGACTCTCGCAGCACCATCCCTTCAAAGGCAAATGCTTTTTGCATTTTCCGTATGCATTTAATCTGGGTGAATATGAGTTCATTTTGAAACTGAAGATCTAAAAACTCAAGTGGCATTTGCGCCATCCATGTTATAAATGATTGCTTTAAGGAAAAATAAATCTTATATAACTTCAATTTCCAAAAAAGTTTTGACAAAGTAATACAAGATCATTAAAATATTATCTCTATAATTCTGGCTTACTCTGGTCTTTCTAAATTTGTTTGATCCCAGATCTTTAAAGGGAATCTGTCACCTATTTTTTTTGCATATAAGATGCGGCCACCGCCATCAGGGGCTTATCTACAGCATTCTGTAATACTGAAGATAAGCCCCCAATGTAACCTGAAAGATAAGAAAAACGAGTTATATTATACTTACCGGGGGGGCGGTCCGGTCCAGGTCCGATGGGTGTTGCGGTCCAGGTCCGGCGCCTCCCATCTTCTAGCAATGACGTCCTCTTCTTTGCTTCCCATCGCGGCTCCTGCGCAGGCATACTAGATCTGCCCTGTTGAGGGCAGAGCAGAGTACTGCAGTGTGCAGGCCCGGGAAAGGTCAGAGAGGTCCGGCGCCAGCGCACTGCAGTACTCTACTCTGTCCTCAACAGGTCAGAGCAGTATACCTGCGCCAGAGCTGCGATGGTAAGCAAAGAAAAGGACGTCATCGCTAGAAGATGGGAGGCGCCGGACCGCAACACTCATTGGAGCAGGACCGGACCGCCCCCACCGGTGAGTATAATATAACTCGTTTTTCTTATCTTTCAGGTTACATCAGGGGCTTATCTTCAGCATTACAGAATGCTGTAGATAAGCCCCTGATGGAGGTGGCCGCATCTTATATGCGGAAAAATAGGTGACAGATTCCCTTTAAAAACCAAATGCATGTATTTGCCATGAGTCATCCTAGCTACTGCACAATTAAGTCTGTATGCTACTTTTTATTTGTTTTCTTCTAGAACTAGATGATTACTGATCTTTGAGCGACCAGGTCTTAGTATTCTTGAGATGCTCTTAGAAGTATTCAATTTGCTAGCAATTATCAGTCATTAAATTAATTTGTGCTGCAAACATTAGAGAATCGTAATGTATCTACTGTGATTTTACACTCAAGAGGTCAATTGTGATTAGTTCCCTAATTGTAGAAAGACACTGATTAGATGTGTATTGTGTCTTTTAAAGGCTCTTTGTTCCAAATAATTAAAATAAGAAAAATCATTCATTTATATTCATGCTTGAAAGTTTGTGAACCTTTCAGAATTTTTTCATGTCTCCATAATTATGGCATAAAACTAGATCACATTTTCAATCAAGTCCTAAATGTATATAAAGAGAAGCAAATCAAACAAATTGGTAAACATATTATACTGTATTTATAGAGGAAAGTAATCCAATATCACATGTTTATGAGCGATAAATATATGTGAACCTTTGCATTCAGTATAAGATTTGACCCCCATACGCTACGCAGCAATAGAGAAACCGCATGTAAACGTTCCGGTAATTGTTGAATAGTTCTCAACATCAATTTTGAGAAATTTTTGACCATTCTTCCCTATAGAACAGCTTCAAATTCATGATGTTGGTTGTTTTCCTCCCATGAGCTACTTACTTCAGTTCCTTCCAAAACATTTCTATAAGATTAAGTTAGACCATTTAAAAGCTTTAACTTCTGCAAGCATTCTTTTGTAGAATGATTTTAGGCTTGGATAGTTGTCTTGCTGCATGACTCCATATTCTCTTGAGAATCAGCTCATGGTCTGATGTCCTCACATTCTTTTAGCATTTGCTAGTATAGTTCAGAATTCATTTTTTAATCAATGATGGAAAGCCAACCTTACCCAGATGCAGCAAATGAAGTCCAAACCATGATGCTATTACTACTAAGATACACAGATAGTATGAGTTTACATGTTGAATTTTCATCCATTCTTCCTTGGAAAAGTCTTCCAGTTCTGTGAGACTCCTGGGTCGTCTTGCATGCACTGGTCTCTTAACGTCGAGCCATAGATTTGCAATGATGTTGAGATCAGGTGACTCCGAGGGCCATTGCAAAACCTTCGGCTTGTGCCTTTTGAGGTAGTCTAGTGTGGATTTTGATGTGTGTTTAGGATCATTATCCATTTGTAGAAGCCATCCTCTTTTCAATTTCAGCTTTTTTACAGATGGTGTTGAAATTTCATTGAATCCATTCTTCCCACTACCTGTGAAATGTTCCTCCTGCCATTGGCTGCAACACAACCCCAAAGCATTTTTTGATACACCCCCATGCTTAATAGTTGGCAATATGTTCTTTTCCTGAAATTATGTGCCTTTATTTCTTCACACATATCTTTGATCATTGTGGCCAAAGAGCTCTATTTTAACTTCATTGGTCCACAGGACTGGTTTTCAATATGCATCAGGCTTCTTTTGAGATTCTTTTGCATATTTCTGATGCTGAATTTTATGATGAGGATGCTGGAATGGTTTTCTTCTGATGGCTCTTCCATGAAGACCATATTTTTGCAGGTGTCTATGAACAGTAGAACAATGTAGCACAACTCTAGAGTCTGCTAAATCTTTCTGATGATCTTTGGCAGTCAAGCGGGGGATCTTATTTGCCTCTCTAACAATCCTATGAGCAGCTCTCACTGACATTTTCCTTAGTCTTCCAGACCTTCCTTGACCTGCATTGTTCCTGTTGACTGCCTTTTCTTAATTAAATTTCGAAAAGAGGAAAGAGCAACTTGAAATGCTTTTCTATCTTCTTACAGCCTTATCCTGCTTTGTGGGCCTCCACCATTTTCATTTTCAGAGTGCTAAGCAGCTGCTTAGAAGAACCCATGGATGCTTATTTTTGGCACAAGGTTAGAGGAGACTGGGGTTTTATAAAACTGGGAAATTTACATTACCTGGCCTTTTTTAATGATGATAGTGAATAAGCTGTTAACTCTAACAGGCAAATTAAGGTCTCAAACCTTGGTCAAAGTTATCTGAGCACACAAATCTCCAAAAGTGCCCAAAGTTTTCCATCGACCTATTTTCCTTTTTGTAATTCTTAAAATGTAAAATATGAAAATATATTTTTTGTTTTTGCCTAAAATGTAAAGGAAATGTGTCATATTTACTTATAGGTCATTTAGAGATATTTAATCTTCAACTTGCCTAACTGTTCACAATAACAGTAATTTTAACCAAGGGTGCCCAAACTTCTACATGCTACAGTTTGACATGCAGAGCATATCATATGCCATTTCCCTGTCTCTGATGCAGGTTCATAAGCCAAGCCTACATCACAGCCATCATCTGCCTGTGTAACAGCAATGGATGGAGCAGAGCCCTGTCCATGGATGTTATCCTTTGAATTTATGATAGCAGCATTGCCAATATGGCGCCCATGAGGGTCAGGTTGCCATAGAGGTACTGCACCTCATCCAGAGGGGTGGCATCCCACTCTCAGGTAAGGAGGGAGAACTACCCAGGACCCTAAGGCCTCTTTCACACATCAGTTTTTTTACAATCAGTCACAATCCGCCAGGTTTTGAAAAAAACGGATCCGCAATTTTCTTTTGAGGATCCGTTTTTTTCCCCATTGACTTGCATTATAGGCGGATTGTGACGGATTGCCGTCCGTTGCATCTGTTTTTTTTGCGGATCCGCCAAAAGTTGCGGTCCGTCACCATCCTCAAAGTTTTGAAAACGGAGCTTGCAACGTTTTTTTTCTCTGGCGGATCCTCCAGACACTGATTTAACCCGAAATTCTTTCTGGTTGCCGGACAAAAAATTCTCTCTCTCTCTCTCTCTCTCCTTTTCCAGGCTGCGATTCCTTTAAAATTCCTCATTTGTCGGATCCGTCAAAAAAACGGATGGGTGGCATCCGTTGTCATCAGTTCTAAAACGGATCCGGCATCCGTCCTTTTGGAGGATTTTGACTGATGCAAAAAACTGAAGTGTGAAAGAGGCCTAACACTCACACCCAACACACACCAGTTCAGTCAGGGCATCTGGGTGTACCATTAGGGAGGATGGCCCCATCCCAGGCTGGTTACTAAAGGGTGTTGGGGAATGAGTGGGGAAGGTTGGAAAAGGGGAGGAGCTTAAGGGAGTGACAGTTGGTGGTAGGAGTTAGTGCTGAGGTAAGAAGATTGTTCTGGAACGAGTCAGTCAGTCAGTCAGAGGGGAGTGAGAGAAGGAGTGAGGGCTGACAGAGTCTGAGGAGAATTAGAGAGACAGCCAAAGGGGAAGCACACAGAAGGGAGTCCTGGAAAGGTGTATCCCAATCTATCTGGGAGTTTGCTGGACCCCTCACCTGGAGGACACAGCACTAAGCTGACATCTGTGCACAAGTGAACTGTGAGTAAAATATTGGAAACTGCATCCTGCTGTGTCATCTCTGTCATTGGCGTCTCACCTGTCCCGCACCGCACTCACCACCAGAGCCACCATCTTCACTTATAACATCCTAACTGCCCTGGGACACAGCTCTGCCCGTGGAGAGTTTAACCATTTTTGCTGCCCTAACACCATCCCAGAGGATCTGCATTGCAACGTCGGCTACCCTTGCCGAATACAACGGGTGGCGTCATGACTAAATCCCCTATAACCTACCCCATCATCATCATCTTTTATTAATTTTACTGGATGCCCAGGACCACGGACCCAGTCACTGCTACCATGACATCCCCCTTTAAGAACCGTCCGGCCCTGTATCGAGTAACCTAAGGCCCTGTGGAGTGCTCCACCAACATGCTGACAAGGGGATCCCCTGATCTATGTGCCTATTGGAGCACTTGTGACATGATCGATGGGTTGCCATGACAGCTGGGGCATGCTGAAGACCTCCATTCATGTCATGACCGTTCTCATATGGGAGCCCAACTGTAGCTGGCATTCATAGGAGGCTATAATTTTTGCTATATACAGATGATCGTAGGTTCAAGTGAAATACAGTGAAAGGTAAAAAAATAAACAAGCATTAAAAAATATATATTAAAACAAAGTTCATATCACCCCTCCTTTTCACTATTAAAAATTAAGAAATAATAAAAAAAAACATATTTTGTATTGTGGCATTCATAAAATTCTGACCTATCAAAATATAAAATAAATTAATCCGATCATTAAATGGTGCAATGAGAAAAAAAATCAAAACCTCAAAATTGTGTTTTTTTGGCATCCCCAACAGCGCAAGAAAATGTAACAAGAGATGATTAAAACATTGTATCTAGCCTAAAGTAATATCAGTTAAAAGCATTGGTTAGGGGTGAAAGAACCAAGCTCTCATACAACTCCTTATGCCAAAAAATGAAAATGTTACGGCTGTAGGAAAATGGTGCCACAAGCAATATTTTTCTTTTACAAATTTCAGAATTTTTTTCACCACTTAAACAAAACAAAAACTATTCATGTTTTCTTTTTGGCGAGTAATCACTTTCTCCTTGTAAACTTGATATGCATATCATTGTTGTTCAGTGCCTCCTTATGGTGGACTCAAGAATATTAACAGTGGTTTACAGAGCATTTACACTACAAGATAATCATAAACAAATGTCTAAATTGCTCAATTACATTTTACATTTACGATTATAAAGTGGAAAGAGTCTGCCGATCAATTGATGAATAAACAAAACGCTCTTTCATTGGATGTTATGGACTTTTTCACAATTTAAAAATCATAATTTTCGGCAGTACATTGTCCTAGAAAACCAAGGCAGCTTATGCCCACTGAGCAAATTAGTATTTATTGCTTAGTGCACATTGGGCGCTTTGGTCTATCTATGTAATCAGGCAGTCCAATGGCTGCCGATTGGTAAAAGTTTTCTGATTAGCAGTTGTATCAACAAAAGTTGATCTGTGTAAACAAACCTTAGGACTGAACACTGGGCCAGAGATGTGATGAAACAGAGGTTTAGAGGACTGGGAAGTGGTAAAGGTTCAGTGGATGTGGACAGAGGTAATCTCACAGGTGTGTCATGTGTGACAGACAGTCATTCTGAATCCGGCTGAAGAAGGTAACTGTGTCTGGCTCTGCAGACACATTATAGATCTTACATCTCTGCTGTGAAGTGATATCCTTTACCCTGTACTACCTAGCTGTGATCTCCACCATCTACTTCTGATTAGCATACCTTTGCTGGAAGCTTAAATAACTTTAGTCACTTAAGCAAGGCGCCGGTGGCAGTTCTAGTTACTTCTGTCTGTTAAAATTGATAGAAGTCAACTTGTTTCTTCTTGGAGCTTCTTAGAGGATTACTGGTGTAAGCTCTCTTATGTCATCTCAAGCTAATTGTAATACCTCATTTGCCTTCCTACTTTGTCTTTATTTGAAGTGTGGGATGACTAGTGCTCACCTGTCCCCTCACTATCCAGGGCCTATTGCTAGGGGCAGTCAGGGATTAGATTCCTGCTCGGCGATAGGTGCGGAACCAATTTGGAAACGTAAGGGCAGACAGGGTGTTGTCAAATCTGCCTAGGGGTCTCTACTCCCCCCTTTCCTAGTGATTGGGCTCCCCCACCCTCTTCCTATTGTTGTGCACCTAGCTTCTCCCTCCCCACCATGACATTATCACCGGCCGTACACAGTTACGGACACTTGTTTTTTTTTGTGTGTCTTTCTTTTTTTTTGGTGTGCATTTTTTTTCTTTTTTTCTGGGTTCATTGATCCAGTTTCTGTGCTGGCAGAGCAGCTGCAAAGGTTGTCACTGGAAGTGACTGACGTTTGATTTGAGGTTCAGCAGCAATGGCAGTGGCTGCAGACTCCTACAGTGGGGGACTCAGTGGATAGGCTGGTTCAGCTTGAACCCAAAATTGCCCTCCCGAAAAGGTTTTCAGGAGATAGAGACAAGTTTTTTGCATTCAAAGAAGCCTGTATGTTGTATTTTAAACTTTATCCTTACTCCTCTGGAGATGAGAAGAAACGAGTGGGAATTGTGATTTCACTGTTAGAAGGGAATCCTCAATCCTGAGCTTTTTATTTGCCAAAGGGTTCTATTTGTCTCCAGTCGGTTGAGGTTTTTTTTCGGGGCTTTAGCCCTTATCTGTGATGATCCTGACCAAATTTCCTTGGCTGAATCCAGGCTGTGTCGCCTTCAGCAGAATTATTCATTGGAGACATATAGCTCTGATTTCCATAGGTGGGAAACTAATGCAAAATAAAATGACTCAGCTCTTAGAAGCCAATTTTGTCAAGGCCTTACAGAAAGGTTGAAAGATGCTTTGGCAGTGTACGAAACCCCAGAATCCTTGGAGGCTGCAATGTCATTGGCTATAAGTGTGGATAGATGCCTGCAGGATAGATGGGTAAGACCACCTACTTCTGAGCCCTCTTTCAGGGACAATTATCCTGTGCCGGGGGGTTGGAGGGTGAACCAGTACTTGTGGAATTAGAGGAACCCATGCAGTTAGGAGGTGATTCTGCGTCAAATGTCTCTCCTGAGATTCGCAAGAAAAAGGGTGTGCGTTTCTTTTGTGGGAGAAACGGACATTTTATTGGGAACTTTCACTTGATTCCTAAGCAAAAAGAAACTTGATTAACCCTTGGCAGTCTGGAGTTGGATAATCAAGGGGTATGTTCATCATTAACTTGTAATTCTCGGTTTCTCCTGACAGCAGAGGTGGTGCTAGAGAACAGGAGTGGGAGAATTTCTGTGTTTGTAGACAGTGGAGCTAAAGTCAGCATGGTTGATGCTGAGTTTGCTAGAACTCATGGGCTTGCTTGCTCTACCTTAACTAAGCCTATTCCTATTTACACCATCGACTCAGCACCACTTGCTCAGAGAGCTTTGGCGCAGATTGTTCATAAGATAAAACTGAAGATGGGGTCTTTGCATTATGAGGTAATTCCTTGCTGTGTCCTGGAGGGTCTCCTCACTTTAATTGTACTGGGTTTACCCTGGTTGGTCAAACATATGGACTGGCAATTAGAGTTGAGCGATACCAGCCAATACTTGAAAATATCGGATCGGAATGGATCGGCCGATCTTAAAAAAAAGTATCGGTATCGCCGATTCCGATACCGGGAACCAATGCAAGTCAATGGGGCCAAAATATCGGAATTAAAAAAAACCCTTTCTTTCCTTGTAGGTTAATTCTACATGAAGAAAAACAACTAAGAATAATGTAAAATGTATTGTGGGAGGTGGAGGAGACATTAAAGCCATAGAGGTTTAGCCCAATCAAATGGAATAGCAGGAATTAAACTTTTTTTTTAAAGACGTTAGGAGTTACAAAGATATTGACTATGTTAGCCTCATTTATATTTTTCCAGACATGTATGTCTTCTTCTTCTTTCTTCTTTCTTCTTCTTTCTTATTCTTCTTCCTTTTTTTACCTTCTTCTTCTTCTTCTTATTCCTTTTTTTACATTCTTCTTCTTCTTCTTCTTCCTTTTTTTACATTCTTCTACTTCCTTTTTTTACATTCTTCTTCTTATTCCTTTTTTACATTCTTCTTCTTCCTTTTTTTAAATTCTTCTACTTCCTTTTTTTACATTCTTCTTCTTCTTCCTTTTCTTACATTCTTCAGATTCTTCTTATTCAACAATTATTATTCTACATATTCAACTTCTTCATCTTCTTCCTATTCTTCTTCATCATATTCTTATTTGTGTCAGGCATTCCTGTAGTTGTTATCTAGAAAAGTTAGAAGTTTACACCTTCCGTTCTGCCTGTCACAAAAGATTTACAACAGGATTTGTCCGCGTTCAGTTTGGCCTGCAGCAGCAGGCCTTTTCCAGGGGCACCACGAGGAGGAACGGACTCACCCCCATACACTGCTTAGTCTTCTTCTGCTTATAAATAAGATAATATCATTTGCGCAGAGTATTAGTCTTATGCTTAATGTTCTTCTGCTTTGTTTTTTTATGCTTCTTTGTCTTCTCTCTCTTGTTGTTCTGCATCTTGGTGGTTGTCTTCCTGTTCTTTGTCCTCTTGAACCAGCTGACGGTACTGGCACCCGGAGGGGCAGCAGAAGGAACAAGAGCCAATGGCACTACCGAGGACCAGCTGACGGTGCTGGAACCCGGTTACTAAGCAGGAGGTACCTGTGCTACAAAGCACTACCAAGGACCAGCAGACGTTGCCGGAACTCGGATACCGAGATGGAGGCACCTAGGCAAAAGGCTTTGCCGAGAACCAGCTGACGGTGCTGGAACCCGGATGGGTAGCATAAGCTGCAAGAGCAAATGGAAATAGCGAGGACCAGCTGACAGTGCTGGCACCCGGAGGGGCAGCAGAAGGAATAAGAGCCAATGGCACAACCGAGGACCAGCTGACGGTGCTGGAACCCGGTTACTAAGCAGGAGGTACCTGTGCTACAAAGCACTACCAAGGACCAGCAGACGTTGCCGGAACTCGGATACCGAGATGGAGGCACCTAGGCCAAAGGCTCTGCCGAGAACCAGCTGACGGTGCTGGAACCCGGATGGGTAGCATAAGCTGCAAGAGCAAATGGAAATAGCGAGGACCAGCTGACAGTGCTGGCACCCGGAGGGGCAGCAGAAGGAATAAGAGCCAATGGCACAACCGAGGACCAGCTGACGGTGCTGGAACCCGGTTACTAAGCAGGAGGTACCTGTGCTACAAAGCACTACCAAGGACCAGCAGACGTTGCCGGAACTCGGATACCGAGATGGAGGCACCTAGGCCAAAGGCTCTGCCGAGAACCAGCTGACGGTGCTGGAACCCGGAGGGGCAGCTGAAGTTACCCCTGAAAAGCAAAGTTGGCATGCCGCAAGCTGGCCGCAGTTACCGAGTCACACAGTCCTACAGGGGGTGCTTGTCCTACTGGCACTACGGAACAAGCCTTTCTTACCAGAACCAGCAGTCCACATAGGAAGCACCTAAACTGCTGGCACCCTAGCCTCGGCTAACCCAACCGCAACACGACATGGCAACTTGGGGTGGCAAACTGACATTGACACTTCCCGGAAACAGCAGGCAGGGCTGGAACCAAGCTGGGCAGGAGGGAGTACCCGTGCCAAAGTCAGTTATGAGCAGCAACTGGCGATGTTGGAGCCCAGGGACAAGCACTTAGCAGGCTGAGGCCTGATGTGCTGTCAATTGGGAGGCAGCAGGACAGATTGCCATCAAAACAGCAGGGGAACAGCTGACGTTACTGAACCCCACAAACACAGGAGCTAGTGTTTTACTCTGTGAAGACGGCACTTCCGAGCAACAACTGGCTGTGTTGAAGCCCAGGGACAAGCACGGAGCAGGCTGAGGCTGCATTGAAGAAATTTTAAGATCGGTTGTAGACTTCTACTAATTTTAACCGTGCTCCACTTAGGCCTGTGGCTTCACTGATTTTCGTATTTCCCCTGTCCTCCAACCCCGCCAGTTACAGCTCCGAAGTGGCGTCTGCACAATCCACACTTGTTCCTGTGTTACAGGTGTTCAGTCCGGTCAGTTAATCCCCTGATGTGTGTCCGGCAATGTCGCCTGCTCTGTCCACATTCCCTAGTTATGGGAATGTGGACAGAGCAGGCGACATTGCCGGACACACATCAGGGGATTAACTGACCGGACTGAACACCTGTAACACAGGAACAAGTGTGGATTGTGCAGACGCCACTTCGGAGCTGTAACTGGCAGGGTTGGAGGACAGGGGAAATATGAGAGACAGTGGAGCCACAGGCCTAATTGGAGCACGGTTAAAAATCAGTAGTAGTAGGACTGTGTAGGCAGCAGGAGACTTTGCCATCCACACAGCAGGGGATCAGCTAGTGTTACTGAACCCCACTGAGACACGGGAGCAAGTGTCTCTTTCCGTGTGGACGGCACTTCCGAGCTACAACTGGCTGTGTTGAAGCCCAGGAAATAGGAGGGTGTAGGCAGAGGTCTACTGTCTTTGGAATGCGGAGACAGCAGGAGAGACTGCCATCCACACAGCAGGGGATCAGCTAGCGTTACTGAACCCCACTGAGACACGGGAGCAAGTGTCTCTTTCCGTGTGGACGGCACTTCCGAGCTACAACTGGCTGTGTTGAAGCCCAGGAAATAGGAGGGTGTAGGCAGAGGCCTACTGTCTTTGGAATGCGGAGACAGCAGGAGAGACTGCCATCCACACAGCAGGGGATCAGCTAGCGTTACTGAACCCCACTGAGACACGGGAGCAAGTGTCTCTTTCCGTGTGGACGGCACTTCCGAGCTACAACTGGCTGTGTTGAAGCCCAGGAAATAGGAGGGTGTTGGCCTAGGCCTACTGTCTTTGGAATGCGGAGAAAGCAGGAGAGACTGCCATCCACACAGCAGGGGATCAGCTAGCGTTACTGAACCCCACTGAGACACGGGAGCAAGTGTCTCTTTCCGTGTGGACGGCACTTCCGAGCTACAACTGGCTGTGTTGAAGCCCAGGAAATAGGAGGGTGTAGGCAGAGGCCTACTGTCTTTGGAATGCGGAGACAGCAGGAGAGACTGCCATCCACACAGCAGGGGAACAGCTGGCGTTACTGAACCCCACTGAGACACGGGAGCAAGTGTCTCTTTCCGTGTGGACGGCACTTCCGAGCTACAACTGGCTGTGTTGAAGCCCAGGAAATAGGAGGGTGTAGGCAGAGGCCTACTGTCTTTGGAATGCAGAGACAGCAGGAGAGACTGCCATCCACACAGCAGGGGAACAGCTGACGTTACTGAACCCCACTGAGACACGGGAGCAAGTGTCTCTTTCCGTGTGGACGGCACTTCCGAGCTACAACTGGCTGTGTTGAAGCCCAGGGACAAGCACGGAGCAGGCTGAGACTGCATTGAAGAAATTTTAAGATCGGTTGTAGACTTCTACTAATTTTAACCAAGCTCCACTTAGGCCTGTGGCTTCACTGATTTTTGTATTTCCCCTGTCCTCCAACCCCGCCAGTTACAGCTCCGAAGTGGCGTCTACACAATCCACACTTGTTCCTGTGTTCCAGGTGTTCAGTCCGGTCAGTTAATCCCCTGATGTGTGTCCGGCAATGTCGCCTGCTCTGTCCACATTCCCATAACTAGTTATGGGAATGTGGACAGAGCAGGCGACATTGCCGGACACACATCAGGGGATTAGTTATGGGAATGTGGACAGAGCAGGCGACATTGCCGGACACACATCAGGGGATTAACTGACCGGACTGAACACCTGGAACACAGGAACAAGTGTGGATTGTGCAGACGCCACTTCGGAGCTGTAACTGGCGGGGTTGGAGGACAGGGGAAATACGAAAATCAGTGAAGCCACAGGCCTAAGTGGAGCACTGTTAAAAATCAGTAGTAGTAGGACTGTGTAGGCAGCAGGAGACTTTGCCATCCACACAGCAGGAGATCAGCTGGCAGTGCTGAACCCCACTAACACTTGAACGAATGTGTTTGGCTCTGTGGAGATGACACTTCTGAACACCAACTGACGCTGTTGGAGCCCAGGATCAGGCGTGGAGCAGGCTGGGGCCTACTGGATTTTGGCTGGTGTAGGCAGCAGGAGACTTGCCATCTCCACAGCAGGGGAACAGCTGGCAGTGCTGAACCCCACTAACACGTGAACGAATGTGTTTGGCTCTGTGGAGACGACACTTCTGAACACCAACTGACGCTGTTGGAGCCCAGGATCAGGCGTGGAGCAGTCTGGGGCCTACTGGATTTTGGCTGGTGTAGGCAGCAGGAGACTTGCTATCTCCACAGCAGGGGAACAGCTGGCAGTGCTGAACCCCACTAACACGTGAACGAATGTGTTTGGCTCTGTGGAGACGACACTTCTGAACACCAACTGACGCTGTTGGAGCCCAGGATCAGGCGTGGAGCAGGCTGGGGCCTACTGGATTTTGGCTGGTGTAGGCAGCAGGAGACTTGCCATCTCCACAGCAGGGGAACAGCTGGCAGTGCTGAACCCCACTAACACTTGAACGAATGTGTTTGGCTCTGTGGAGACGACACTTCTGAACACCAACTGACGCTGTTGGAGCCCAGGATTAGGCGAGGAGCAGGCTGGGGCCTGTTGCTTTTGGCAGGTGAAGGCAGCAGGAGACTTGCCATCTCCACAGCAGGGGAACAGCTGGAAGTGCTGAAACCCACTAACACTTGAACAAATGTGATTGGCTCTGTGGAGACGACACTTCTGAACACCAACTGATGCTGTTGGAGCCCAGGATCAGGCGTGGAGCAGGCTGGGGCCTACTGGAATTTGGCTGGTGTAGGCAGCAGGAGACTTGCCATCTCCACAGCAGGGGAACAGCTGGCAGTGCTGAACCCCACTAACACGTGAACGAATGTGTTTGGCTCTGTGGAGACGACACTTCTGAACACCAACTGACGCTGTTGGAGCCCAGGATTAGGCGAGGAGCAGGCTGGGGCCTGTTGCTTTTGGCAGGTGAAGGCAGCAGGAGACTTGCCATCTCCACAGCAGGGGAACAGCTGGCAGTGCTGAAACCCACTAAAACTTGAACAAATGTGTTTGGCTCTGTGGAGACGACACTTCTGAACACCAACTGACGCTGTTGGAGCCCAGGATCAGGCGTGGAGCAGGCTGGGGCCTACTGGATTTTGGCTGGTGTAGGCAGCAGGAGACTTGCCATCTCCACAGCAGGGGAACAGCTGGCAGTGCTGAACCCCACTAACTCGTGAACGAATGTGTTTGGCTCTGTGGAGACGACACTTCTGAACACCAACTGACGCTGTTGGAGCCCAGGATCAGGCGTGGAGCAGGCTGGGGCCTACTGGATTTTGGCTGGTGTAGGCAGCAGGAGACTTGCCATCTCCACAGCAGGGGAACAGCTGGCAGTGCTGAACCCCACTAACACGTGAACGAATGTGTTTGGCTCTGTGGAGACGACACTTCTGAACACCAACTGACGCTGTTGGAGCCCAGGATCAGGCGTGGAGCAGGCTGGGGCCTACTGGATTTTGGCTGGTGTAGGCAGCAGGAGACTTGCCATCTCCACAGCAGGGGAACAGCTGGCAGTGCTGAACCCCACTAACACATGAACGAATGTGTTTGGCTCTGTGGAGACGACACTTCTGAACACCAACTGACGCTGTTGGAGCCCAGGATTAGGCGAGGAGCAGGCTGGGGCTTGTTGCTTTTGGCAGGTGAAGGCAGCAGGAGACTTGCTATCTCCACAGCAGGGGAACAGCTGGAAGTGCTGAAACCCACTAACACTTGAACAAATGTGATTGGCTCTGTGGAGACGACACTTCTGAACACCAACTGACGCTGTTGGAGCCCAGGATCAGGCGTGGAGCAGGCTGGGGCCTACTGGATTTTGGCTGGTGTAGGCAGCAGGAGACTTGCCATCTCCACAGCAGGGGAACAGCTGGCAGTGCTGAACCCCACTAACACGTGAACGAATGTGTTTGGCTCTGTGGAGACGACACTTCTGAACACCAACTGACGCTGTTGGAGCCCAGGATTAGGCGAGGAGCAGGCCGGGGCCTGTTGCTTTTGGGAGGTGAAGGCAGCAGGAGACTTGCCATCTCCACAGCAGGGGAACAGCTGGCAGTGCTGAAACCCACTAACACTTGAACAAATGTGTTTGGCTCTGTGGAGACGACACTTCTGAACACCAACTGACGCTGTTGGAGCCCAGGATCAGGCGTGGAGCAGGCTGGGGCCTACTGGATTTTGGCTGGTGTAGGCAGCAGGAGACTTGCCATCTCCACAGCAGGGGAACAGCTGGCAGTGCTGAACCCCACTAACACGTGAACGAATGTGTTTGGCTCTGTGGAGACGACACTTCTGAACACCAACTGACGCTGTTGGAGCCCAGGATCAGGCGTGGAGCAGGCTGGGGCCTACTGGATTTTGGCTGGTGTAGGCAGCAGGAGACTTGCCATCTCCACAGCAGGGGAACAGCTGGCAGTGCTGAACCCCACTAACACTTGAACGAATGTGTTTGGCTCTGTGGAGACGACACTTCTGAACACCAACTGACGCTGTTGGAGCCCAGGATTAGGCGAGGAGCAGGCTGGGGCCTGTTGCTTTTGGCAGGTGAAGGCAGCAGGAGACTTGCCATCTCCACAGCAGGGGAACAGCTGGCAGTGCTGAACCCCACTAACACGTGAACGAATGTGTTTGGCTCTGTGGAGACGACACTTCTGAACACCAACTGACGCTGTTGGAGCCCAGGATTACGCATGCCGCAAGCAGAGGCCAATGGGCAGCGGTTTTTATGGAGGTTGTTGACTACTACTGATTCTAACCATGCTCCACTTAGGCCTCTGGCTCCACTGTCTCTACTATTTACCCTGGCCTCCAACCCCGCCAGCTACATCTCTGAAGTGGCGTCAGCACAATCTACACTTGTTCCTGTGTTACTGGTGCTCAGTCCCGTCAGTTGATCCCCTGATGTTTGTCCGGCAAGTTCGCCAGCTCTGTCCTCATTCCCACTACTGGTTATGGGAATGTGGACAGAGCAGGAGACCTTGCCGGACACACATCAGGGGATAAACTGATGGGACTGAGCCACAGGAACACAGGAACAAGTATAGATTGTGCTGACGCCACTTCAGAGATGTAGATGGCGGGGTTGGAGGCCAGGGGAAATAGTAGAGACAGTGGAGCCAGAGACCTAAGTTTGGCACGGTTAAAAATCAGTAGTGGTTTGAATGTTGATGGAGCTGGTGACTTTGCCGTCCACACCGCAGGGGATCAGCTGGCGTTACTGAACCCCACTAACACAGGAGCTAGTGTGTTTCTCTGTGCAGACGACACATCTGAGCGACAACTGGCTGTGTTGAAGCACAGGGATTATAGTTCAGGTGGTAGAAAAATGAACACACCAGCAGACCTGGATACAGTTGCCAACCACTAATTTAGTCTGTAAGAGGAATGGCAAAGTCTTTGGAGATCCAGGCCTTGTTCATTTTCAGAAAAGTCAGCCGGTCAACATTACCGGAAGATAGTCGCGTGCGACGGTCTGTTAGTACACCACCTGCGGCACTAAAGACGCGTTCCGATAATACACTGGCAGCAGGGCAAGCCAGCACCTCCAATGCATACTGGCTAAGCTCTGGCCATGTATCCAGCTTAGAGACCCAAAACTTGAAGGGGGAAGAGCCATCTGGGAGTACAGCGACAGGGCAAGACATGTAGTCTGACACCATCTGACGGAAGCGTTGCCTCCTGCTGACTCGAGGCGTTGCTGATGGTGTAGACAATTGTGGTGGACACACAAAACTTTGCCACATTTGGGCCATAGTGGTCTTGCCTTGTGCTGCGGCGCTGCCTCTGCTCCCTCTTTGTGCAGAGTTTCCTCCACTGCCTCGATGCACAGAGCTGCTTTGTAAAGCACTAGCAACAATGCTGTCGGGTGGAATGGAAAACATTATGGACTGCACCAGTGACTCTTCGTACTCCCGCAGTTTACGCTCCCGGTTCAACGTTGGTATGAGCCTTTGTACGCTGTCCCAGTAGCGAGGATCTAGGAGGGTGTACACCCAATAATCAGCCGAGACGAGAATGTGGGCAATGCGGCGGTCGTTTCTCAGGCACTGCAGCATGAAATCAACCATGTGCTGCAGACTCCCAACTGCCAAAGAACCGCTGTCCCCTGTTTGAGGCGTGACCTCGGCCTGCTCTGCATCACCCCACCCTCGCTGTACATACTGAGTAGAGGTTTGTGTACCTCCCTCCTCTGGAGAGATGTCTTCCTCCTCCATCGACTCCTCCTCATCCTCCTCACAAAGTGTCCCCTGCCTAGGCCTTTGTGAGGAAACACGTAGCGCAGACTGTCCAGAAGCAGATGGCATTTGGGACTCCTCATCCTCCACCTCTTCCGAAACCTCATCCCTTAGTGCTTGCAGTGTTTGTTGAAGCAGGCAGATAAGGGGGACAGTCATGCTGACTAGTGCATCATCTGCACTCGCCATCCGCGTGGATTCATCGAAGGCACGCAAAACGAGGCAGATGTCCTTCATAGAGGCCCACTCAATGGTGCTGAAGTGTGAACGGCGCACAGTGCGACTTGTTTGCGCCTGATGCAGCTGGTACTCCATGACTGCTGCCTGCTACTCACACAACCGCTCCAACATATGTAACGTTGAATTCCACCGGGTGGGTAGGTCACATATGATGCGATGTTCCGGAAGGCCAAATCGTCGCTGCAGAGCAGCGAGGCGTGATCTTGCCGTGCTGGAACGCCGCAAGTGAGCGCACTCTATGCGGACCTGGTGCAACAGTGCATCAAGATCCGGATAGTCCCTCAGAAAGCTCTGCACGACCAAGTTAAGCACATGTGCCAGACATGGGATGTGTGTGAGGTTGCCTAGGCCAAGAGCTGCCACCAGATTTCGGCCATTGTCACACACTACCAAGCCCGGCTGGAGATTCGCTGGCCCAAACCACACATCGCTCTCCTGCTTGATAGCATTCCAGAGCTCCTGCGCTGTGTGGCTTCGATTCCCCAAAGAAATTAATTTGAGTACAGCCTGTTGACGTTTGGCCACGGCTGTGCTCATATCGGTCGTAACAGGCTCCTGCTCTGCTGTTTCTGAGGAACTTGAGTAGGAGGAGGAGTCTATGTGTACAGACTGGAGTCCTGCAATCCGTGGCGTTGGAAGAACACATACAGTGCCACTCTCCAGATCTGTACCCGGCTCCACAACATTGACCCAGTGGGCAGTGAGGGAAAGGTATCGTCCCTGTCCATGGTTACTGGTCCACGCATCGGTGGTCAGGTGGACCTTGCTACTAACGGCGTTTAGTAGCGCATGTTTTATTTTGCCCTCAACATGTTTCTGCAGGGCAGGGACGGCTTGCCTGCTGAAATAAAAGCGGCTGGGCACGTTGTATTGGGGGACTGCCAATGCCATTAAGTCCCGGAAGGTGTCAGTGTTCACCAGCCTGAATGACAGCATTTCAACTGCCAGAAGTTTGGCAATGCCAGCATTCAGAGACTGTGCTCGGGGATGGTTTGCCGAGTAAGGGCGCCTTTTATCCCATGCCTGTGCTACCGATGGCTGTGATGGATGGGAACGTGCTGCTATGGGTGCAATCTGAAAGGGTCTCCGGACAACAGTGGCAGAGGTTCTTCCTTGGCGATCCTGTGAGGAAGCCGAACCAGCAGTGTGTGAGCTGGAGGAAGAGGCCCCAACACGAACTGAAGAGGTGGTAGGTGGTGCTGTACGTTGGCCTACATCTTCAGGGTGTCTCTGCAACTCCAACTCGTGCTTGGTGCGCACATGTTTCCACATATTTGTGGTATTGAGGTTGCTGACATTTCTCCCTCTTTTGACTTTCTGATGACACAGCTTAGCTTGCATTTGACAAAGCAAATGTCATCTGCAACTGTGTCAAAAAAGGACCACGCACTGCAAGTCTTGGGAGCGCCCGTTTTTGCCTTTGGAATGAGGAATGCTCCTAACGGGTGCCGAAGTGGAGGGTACAGGCAACCAAGTCTTCCGTCTTCCCCCTCCCTCTGCCTCCTGTTTTGGTCGGTAGGGGAATCTCTTCCTCCGAGCTGCTCCCACCACCTTGATGTTCCTCACGCCATGATGGGTCAAGGACCTCATCATCTTCCCTCCCCTCTTCAAACAGCTGCTTCTCCGGGGTTGTCTCGCCAGCACCGTACGCACCAGAAAGTGGCAACTGAGTCTCGTCATCATCTGATGCGTACTGAGGTGTGCTGACCATAGGCACTGGCCCACTCGCCTCTTCAGATTCAGAGGGACAAAGAAGTTGCGCATCACTGCATACTCCCTCTTCTTCACATTCAGGAATGCTGCTTGGCTGGCCCCCTCTTTCCAAGCCAACAGATTCCGAGAACAGAAGTAGAGACTGTGATGGCTCCTGTCCATGTCTCTCTGACTGCCTGGGCACTTTGGCAGGTGGTGAAGAGACAGATGGTTGCTCTTCGGTGCTCTGGTCCTGAGAGGATGCGGAAGTAATTGAAGTCGATGCGTTAGCTGCCATCCATCCGACAACGGCTTCAATTTGTTCCTCCCGCAGCAGTGGGGTACGTTGAGGTCCTACAAAGCTGCGCATAAAGGACTGTTGCCTGCTAAAACTGGGGGATGCTGATCCACTGGTGCCCGCAGCAGGCCCAGAATCCCCACGTCCTCTACCTGCAGAATCCCCACGTCCTCTCCCTGCAGAATCCCCACGTCCTCTCCCTGCTGAAACTCCACGCCCACGCCCACGCGCCTTACTCCCTGCCTTCTTCATCTTGCCAGACTGCTTAAGATAGGCAGAAAAGTACAAAGGGGGCCTTAGTGTGCTTATTCCTGAACAGCTGGTTACAGGTACAAGAAACACTAATTTTATGAAGTGTGTGTGTGTGGATTACACTTTAATAGGAGCTGATGTGGCCTACACAAGTTCCAAATGTAGTGTTTGGTGAACTTTTTTTGTGGTTTCTTTGTTGGAAACAAACTCAAAGTATGTGAACAAAGTATTGAAACTGATAGTATCACCAACTTTTTGGAGCTATTACAATGCAGGCAGGTAACCTACAATGCAAAAGATGAGGCTCCAAAAAAATTGGGTAATACTAATCTGGCTGCGTCAGCAGGGCACAAGCCAGAAAAAAAGGCTCCTCTATCTACTCCTATATAGTGTTTGCAACCAACCAATGTTGATGGATACGGATGGATGCACACTAATAGGAGAAGAAAAAATGAGCAGCACTCAAAGACAAATATGTGTGAGGCAGTGACGCACGTTGAGCGTCCTACAACCAGACGTAGCTGCAGGACACTCTACTCAGCGTGAGCTGCACTCACACACAGTCAGAGACCTCTCAGACAGCCGTGAACAGTGCAGCTAAGTGGGCACTGGCACTGACAGGCTGCAGAAAGGCTCCGCTGTGTACTCCTATATAGTGTTTGCAACCACCGTAGATGGAGACGGATGGATGCAGACTAATAGAAGAAAAAATGAGCTGCACTCAAATACAAATATGTGTGAGGCACTGACGCACGCTGAGCGTCCTACAACCAGACGTAGCTGCAGGACACACTACTCAGTGTGAGCTGCACTCACACACAGTCAGAGACCTCTCAGACAGCCATGAACAGTGCAGCAAAGTGGACACTAGCACTGAAAGGCTGCAGAAAGGCTCCGCTGTCTACTACTAGTGTTTGCAACCAACGTATATGGATACGGATGGAAGCACACTAGATTGAAATTATGTAAAAAATGCAGCTCAAAAATTAAAAGATGTATGAGGCAGCAGTGATCACACTGGGTGGCCTACAGCCTAACGTGGCTGCAGGACCCACTCCACAGCGTGAGCTGCACTCACACAGCCCTTGCAGACAGCTGTGAACACTGCTGCTAGGGCAAAGAAGGCTACAGTGGTGGTTTATGTAGCCTGGGTAAAGCACTAGATGTTTGGTGGAATCGCTATTTCTAACTGTCCCTCACAGTCTTCTACAGCAGCCTGTCCCTAACTGAATTCACAGCAGAGTGAACCAGAAATGGCGGCTGCGGTGGCTTTTATAGTGCATCATGACATCATTTCGGCAGCCAATCACAGCCATGCCAATAGTTAACATGCCTACATACCTAACAGGATGTGCCCACACTTCGGAGGATTCCCATTGGCTTAATCAAAGCAAGCAGGCTCATAGCATGATGGGAACTTCCGATTCCGGTATCCAATATGACAAAAGTATCGGAAGTCAGTATCGGAATTCCGATACCGCTAATATCGGCCGATACCCGATACTTGCGGTATCGGAATACTCAACACTACTGGCAATCCATAGAAATTGTGGGAAGGGGAGATTACTGCCATGAAAACTGCTTAAACATTTCCCTTTCTGCAGTATCTACGGGGTCCTTACCTGCACTTTTTTTTCTGGTTTTGAGGATGTATTTACTGAGAAGGGGTGTCAAGATTTGCCTCCCATTGGGCATATGACTGTCCTATTAATCTGATTCCTGGGGCTAAACTGACCAGCTCAACACTGTACAATCTTTACAGTCCGGAGAGACTAAGATTTTCTCCAAGCTGGATTTAATGGGCGCCTATAACCTGGTTAGAATCAGGGAAGTGGATGAATGGAAAAGGCGTTCAATACCCCTGAGGGACATTTCAAGAGTCTGGTTATGCCTTCCGGTCTGACCAATGCATCGGCGGTGTTCCAGCATTTCATAAATTATCTTTTCCATCATTTGGTGGGCAGGTTTGTGGTGGTCTATCTGGATACATAATGGTTTATTCACCTGATTTAGAGACACATCAGGGGTATGTTAAACAGGTGATTCAGATATTAAGGGATAACAAGCTTTGCGTTAAACTAGAGAAATGTGTTTTCGTTGTTTATGGACAAGCTTGCATTTGTGGCATGCGAAGTTGGCTTTTCCACTGGTAAGTCTGTGAACATGTAGCAAGAAATGCAGCTCACCAAATGGCTCCTGGCCTCTTCCATATTGTTATTGTTAAAGAGAATTGAAAGCGATGAAAAATGTGCCAAAGTCAGCACGCGGTTTACCGATTTCCTCCTTTCAGCTGCAACAGCTAAAATCCAGTGATCTTTGAGCTCACGGAGACTCTTCACTTATCCCAGAAGGCACTGGGAATATGCAAATTCTCTCCTCAGGACTCTTCCCCTGGTTTACCGATTTCCTCCTTTTTGCTGCAACGGCCAAAATCCAGTGAACTTTGAGCTCGCGGAGACTTTTCACTTATCCAAGTAGGCAGTGGGAATATGCAAATTTTCTCCTCAGGACTCTTCCCCTGGTCTAGATGTGTGGTGAGCACTTTGAACCTCCAAGTGCTTCACAGAAGTTTATAAACGCAGAGCCTCAAAAATGATTTTTTAGCCCGCTCTTTTTTTTTATTTTCACAAGACTAACAGGAGAAATTGGACAACAAAAGTTGTTGTGTAATTTGTCCTGAGTACACCAATACCCCATATGTGGGGGGGAAACCACTGTTTGGGCGCATGGGGGAGCTCGGAAGGGAAGGAGCTCTATTTTGGACTGCAGACTGATGTAATGTTCTGGAGGTGTCATGTTGCGTTTGCAGAGCCCCTGATGTGCCTAAACAGTAGAAACCCCCCACAAGTGAACCCATTTTGGAAACTAGACCCCCCACGGAGCTTATCTAGATGTGTGGTGAGCACTTTGAGTCCCCAAGTGCTTCACAGAAGTTTATAATGCAGAGCTGTGAAAATAAAAAATCTTTTTTTTCCACAAAAGGTGATTTTTTAGCCACCAATTTTTTTATTTTCCCAAGAGTAATAGGAGAAACTAGACATCCAAAGTTGGTGTGCAATTTGTCCTGAGTATGCCGATGCCCCGTATGTGGGGGTAAACCACTGTTTGACTTTTTAAATGCAAAATTCGCTGGAATCAATGGTAGCACCATGTCACGTTTGGAGACCCCCTAATGTGCCTACATGGTGGAAACCCCTCAATTCTAGCTTCAACCCTTACTCCAACACACCCCTAGCCCTAATCCCAATCCAAACCCTAATCCCAACCCTAACCCTAATCCTAATCCCAACCCTAACCTTAATCCTAACCCTAATTCTAACCCTAACCCTAATTCCAACCCTAACCATAATTATAACCCTAACCCGAATTCCAACCCTAACCCGAATTCCAACCCTAACCCTAATTCTAACCCTAACCCTAATGGAAAAAAGAAAATAAATATATTTTCTTTATTTCATTACATTTCCCTAACTAAGAGGGTGATAAAGGGGGGGTTATTTACTATTTCTTTATTTTGATCACTGTGACAGGGTTTTTATCACAGTGATCAAAATGTACAATGAATGAATGGAATCTGCTGGCCGGCAGATTTGGCGGGTGCACTGCGCATGTGCCCGCCATTTTCTTCCCAGACCAAGATGGCGGCACCCACCTGAGGAGGTAGGAGGGCCCGAGGATCGGAAGGACCACCAGGGGGAATCGGTGACCCTATTTCTCTCTCCTCTGATGTGCAATCACTTTAGAGGAGAGAGAAAGTGAAAGAAAAATTGCTTCTTTTTTTTCCGGTGGCCGTTATATGGTTAATAATGGTGATCGCAAAAGTGGGGGTCGGTAAAAACCGACCCGAATCATGTTCTCAGGGGTCTCAGCTACCCCCTGCAGCCGAGACCTCAGAGAAATTCCTACTCTGGGGGGCGCTATTTACTTTTTTCACAGCACCGTTAATTAATTAGCGGTAGTTAAGTACCCTTAACTACCGATGTTAAAAGGCATATCGGCGGTCATTAAGGGGTTAATGTTATTTTTTATTTTGGTAAACTTCTTATATGCATTTTTCAAATACTGTATCCTATTGGAAAAACATTATGCTAGTGCTAAATAGCACATGAAGAGGTGAACTTTTGCAGTCCTTTCATTTGATGCTAGCGCTGTGTGGTGGCCAGTTGTCTGGTAGCAGGGGTGCTGCTGAGCACCAGCGCAACTTCTCCGCGTATCTTGTGTTATGGTTGTAGTGTTTCAATGCTGCACATTTCAGAGTAGGGGCTCACAAATAGGATAGTCATTTTTTGGAATAATTATTCTTCTTTTCATAAATGCATGTATTTTGGGTTAAGCAAATTATTTTTTAGACTTCATTAAAATGTTGCACTATTGGGCTTTTACAGACACTTTGTTTCCTTGCACACTGTTGGCTGCAGAATGAGTGAACTAAAAAATGTCTGTAAGTTTGGTTCTAACATGGAGTTTTTAACAATTTTATCTGTCTTTTTCTTGAACACCTCTGGTGCTGATTATTGACCACAGACAACATAAATGTTCAGCTGAACTTTGATGTGGTCATAAACCAACTGTCAGGAGTGCAGAAAAAAAACAGATAAAGAGATACAAACTCCCCATCAGTTTACAAAGCTCACTGACAAATTTTATATTAACTGATTTTGCAGCCAGTATAGTGCAAACAAGCAATATGCCTGTAACAGCTAAGTGGTGTCAAATTTTAAATGAAACTCAAATATTTTTAGACCAGAATACAAAAAAAAATTCCTTGAAGCTGCCCATATTGTCATGCTTGGACACGGGTAAGTCTGGCGGAAGACACAGCATATAAATATGACGGGATGGAAAAAGGAGAGGAAGGCCTTAAAGGTAGGGAGCGAGGGATTGGACACCCCTTGACACCAGCTATGCCTGTCCCTAAGCTCCTCTAATGCTCTATGCAGGTCATTCCCCCGCCACCACATGCCTACTCCCTGACTATCTCCTCTATTGATACTGGCTAGTGCACTGGCCAGCAAGGATGCTAGCACCACCACTGTAGATTGTTAGGTGTCGGATTCCTGTAGCTACACAGCAGGAGTCCAGAGCCTCACATACTGCTTTGCAGCAAGTCATTCCTGAGGCTAAGTCCCCCTGCCGCTCTACTGAGCATGCTCATGAGACGATCTCCCATTGGAGCTCGGGAGTCACGTGCTCAGGTCCTTCCCCTGATCTGATTGGTCCCAGCAGCGCACGGCTATAAAAGGACCGCATGGCCGTTCGGCCATGTGCTAGTATAGACATTACTTGCTAGATGTGTGAATGGTGACGGATGTATGATTCTGGTGACTGACTCATTTGAAACCCCTTCCCTCTGATATTATGCATGTGGATAGGGAATTAGTTCAGCAGTCAGCATCAGTCAGTGGCAAGCCTTAGGCCACTGTGCACACCGCGTCTCTACACTAGCGTCTGATTGTGCTACTCCTCATGGCACTATCGTCTCGAGCGCAGTGTCCTACGCTGCGCTGTGCAGCTCTCTTTGGCGCCCACAGCAACGACGCCGCACACACGGTAAGTCTAGACGGATGCAGTTCCTTCTGCCTTTGGTCCTGCACCTGTGACCTGATGCTGTGTGTGCATATATTTGAGACCTGTGACACTAACAGGCTCAGCCTTTTTATGTTTACCCCTACTGGCATTTCTGTAATTAAACAGTCATTGCTCTGCGCACCTGGGTGACGTTTAACCCCGTGCGCATTATACCGCCTTATAGCACGTCTGCTGTTGTGAGTTCATTCTCTGGTTCACCAGTTGTGAGTTCTCCTTCCAGACTCCCTCTGGTGGTAACAGGAGGTAGTGAGGCTGATTTGATCGGTGGAGATCTGCCACCTGAGAATGAGGATGATGATTGGACCTCAGGAATCTCAGATTGGATTTAAGACAGCCAACGCCCTATTCAGTTGCTGGTGATTCCTTCTGGCTTGTCAGCTCTTGGTTTTGATCCAAATTATTGACTACCGGATGAGTGGAATTTAAGCCAATTCTCCCAAACTAACAGGACTTGGCATGACATCATTATTTGACCCAGCACAATAAACCATTACAGGGAACCTGTCATTTTATTTGTACAAAGAAGTAGTGATACAGCTAACCCCCAATAATAAAGATTCCATTTTTGTAGCGCTGTGATATACCAGTTATGAGAAATCTGGCATAAAACCCATGCCCATTCCTCATAGATTGTAAGCCTGTGAGCAGGGCCCTCACGCCTCAAAATATCTGTAGAATTATGTGTTTACTCTGTAATGTCTTTATTATCTGCACAAGTCCCCTCTGATATGCAAAGTGCTGTGGAATATATTGGCACCATGGAAATAATAATTATTATTATAAGGGCTGCTTCTTCCAACTAAATTCACAAGCCCCCAGTGCACTTCCAGTCAAACTTGCCATAACAGCACCAACAGTGTGTGCCAACCTTGTGAAGACTTACAGAAAACGTTTGACCTCTGTCATTGCCAACAAAGGATATATAACAAAATATTGAGATGAACTTTTTTTTAATGACCAAATACTTATTTTCCACCATAATTTTCAAAATAAATCTTGCCAAATCAGACAAGGTGATTTTCTGGATTTGTTTTCTCATTTTGACTTTTATAGTTGTGGTCTACATATGATGTCAATTACAGGCCTCTCTCATCTTTTTAAGTGGATGAACTTGCACAATTGGTGGCTGACTAAATACTTTTATTCCCCACTGTGTACAGTTTGCAGGGACAAGGGTTGCCTAGCCTGAGCTGAGACTCCTTAGAGACCTTAAGGCTATGTGCCCACGTAGCGTTTTAAAACGCTCACTAAAAACCGGACTCCTTCCCAGAAATCGCGCGTTTTTTTCCACCCGATTTCACCGCGATTTTACCGCGATTATGGTCGCGATTTTGCCGCGATTTTCGCGTGCGATATTCAAGCACTTTCCAAGCGATTTGAAGCATCGTTTGGAAAGTGATTGACAGGTTGGCCACACTCGTCAAACATAGTGTTTGACAAGTGTGAGCAGGTTTTTACTATTGAGGCCGCCTATGCGGCATCAATAGTAAAAGACAGAATGTTAAAATGCTAAAAAAAAATAAAAAAATCGGGGTATATTTACCTTCCGGCGTCCCGCGCTGCCATCCCGGGCCTCAGCGTTCCCAGTAATGCCTTGCGAGACCTGTGATGACGTAGTCTCGAGTTGCTATAGCGATCTCGCGAGACTACGTCATTACAGGGCCTTGCCGCAAGGCATTACTGGGAACGCTTAGGCCGGGAATGCAGCGCGTGACGCCGGAAGGTAAATATACCCCGATTTTTTATTTTTTATTCTTTTTTTTACAGGGGTATGGTACCCAGGGCCTGGAGGACAGTCTCCTCTCCTCCACACCGTGGGTACCAACCGCACATGAGACGCTTAACTTCCCACATGGTGGGCATAGCCACATGCGGGAAGTAAGCAGTTCTCATGCATTCCTATGGGTGCGGAATCGCGGCAATTCTTTGCGATTCCGCACAAAAGAATGACCATGCTGCGATTTTTTCCGCGATGCGATTCCGCCGCGGAAAAAAGTGCAGCATTAGCACAGCATGTGCGGAATGCCATAGGAATGCATGGGGTGCGTCATGTACAAGATTTTTAAATGTTTTCGCAGTGTTTTCGCTCTTAATAATCGCTACGTGGGCACACAGCCTAAAGGATGACCCAACACACATCATCTGCTGAATTTGCAAAAAATGACACAGTAGAGGCAAATTTTGCAGTAATTTGACTACTTCATGCATGATCCGGCAAATGCGCGATCAACATGCTTCAGTCTGGGAATCACACCGGTCTAAAATGCAGACTAGCAAACCTCACCAACTACCAACCGTCCCAACAACCGCATCTTCTGGTTCTTCCTCCTCTATCACTGTGCCATATGTTCATACACAGGTCTCTGGCCACAGAACCTCCACTTGTTTACCCCTTCAGTTGGGGTGAGTGAGAGCCTGTCAGCTTCTGTGGAAGTGGAGATGCCTTCTGTTTTTGTATCATGCACTCCATATCTTTCTCAATCCACAATAACATCTCCGCGTGCACCTCACTCACAGTCCAGCAGTTTTGTCATGATTAGAGTTGAGCGATACCGTCCGATACTTCAAAGTATCGTATCGGATGGTATCGGCCGATCTTTAAAAAAAGTATCGGTATCGCCGATTCCGATACCGGAAGTCCCATTCAAGTCTATGGGACTTCCGGTATCGGAATAAGAAAAACCCTTTCCTGCCCTTGTACAGCCTCTCTGGGGTCTGTACGGGCCTTTCGGGGGGCTGTGCCGGCCTGCCAGGGGGTCTGTGCAGGCTCCGGTGGTCTGTGCCGGCCTGCCGGTGGTCTGTGCAGGCTACGGGGGGCTGTGCCGGCCTGCCAGGGGGCTGTGCCGGCCTGCCGGGGGGCTGTGCAGGCTCCGGGGGGCTGTGCCGGCCTGCCGGTGGTCTGTGCCGGCCTGCCGGTGGTCTGTGCCGGCCTGCCGGTGGTCTGTGCAGGCTCCGGGGGTCTGTGCAGGCATCGTCCGATGGGACTACAAGTCCCATCGGGCGATGCCTGCTACCATGACAGTGATTGACACATTAGCCAATGATGGGACAGTAGTAGTCCCATCATCCGGCTAATGTGTTAAATGTAAAAAAAAAAAAAAAAATTACATGCTACATACATACAACATGCATACTACATACATGCTACATTCATACTACATACATGCTACATTCATACTACATAAATACTACATGCAACATACATACTACATATATACTACATGCATGCTACATACATACTACATGCTACATACTACATATATACTACATGCATGCTACATACATACTACATGCTACATACTACATATATACTACATGCATGCTACATACATACTACATGCTACATACATACTACATATATACTACATGCATGCTACATACATACTACATGCTACATACATACTACATATATACTACATACATACTACATACATACTACATGCATGCTACATGCATGCTACATACATACCACATACATAACACATATATACTACATGCATGCTACATACATACTACATGCTACATACATACCATATACATACTACATGCATGCTACATACATACTACATGCATGCTACATACATACTACATGCTACATACATACTACATATATACTACATGCATGCTACATACATACCACATGCTACATACATACTACATATATACTACATGCATGCTACATACTACATGCTACATACATACTACATATATACTACATGCATGCTACATACATACTACATGCATGCTACATACATACTACATGCTACATACATACCACATACATACTACATATATACTACATGCATGCTACATACATACTGCACGCTACATGCATGCTACATACATACTACATACATACTACATGCTACATACATACCACATATATACTACATACATACAATACATTCATACAATACATACATAGACATACAGTACATATAACATAGAGTAACATACTTACCAATACTTGTCACATTGTTCCCCGAAGCCATTGTCTTTTCCGGAATAAATATTAACATAACAAACCACAAAAATACTCACCCACGATCCGAAGCAGTCCACGAGTGTGTCCCACGACGATCTTGGGTAGAGAACTGCAGCATCAGCTGTTGCTGCCGTTCTCTACGGGCTGCAGGAATCCAATGACGGAAGGTAGGTATCCTTCTGCACTGTATTCCTCCGCCACTTAAAAAAAAAAAAAGTCCCTAGTCTCACTTTATGCCATTGCTGTGTGGGAAATTCCCACGCAGCAATGGCATAAAGTGAGACTAGGGACTTTTTTTTTTTTTAAGTGGCGGAGGAATACAGTGCGGAAGGATACCTACCTTCCGTCATTGGATTCCTGCAGCCCGTAGAGAACGGCAGCAACAGCTGATGCTGCAGTTCTCTACCCAAGATCGTCATGGGACACACTCGTGGACTGCTTCGGATCGTGGGTGAGTATTTTTGTGGTTTGTTATGTTAATATTTATTCCGGAAAAGACAATGGCTTCGGGGAACAATGTGACAAGTATTAGTAAGTATGTTACTCTATGTTATATGTACTGTATGTCTATGTATGTATTGTATGAATGTATTGTATGTATGTAGTATATATGTGGTATGTATGTAGCATGTAGTATGTATGTAGTATGTATGTAGCATGCATGTAGCATGTAGTATGTATGTAGCATGCATGTAGTATATATGTAGTATGTATGTAGCATGCATGTAGTATATATGTAGTATGTATGTAGCATGTATGTAGTATGTATGTGGTATGTATGTAGCATGTAGTATGTATGTAGCATGCATGTAGTATATATGTAGTATGTATGTAGCATGTAGTATGTATGTAGTATGTATGTGGTATGTATGTGGCATGTAGTATGTATGTAGCTGGCATGTAGTATGTATGTAGCATGCATGTAGTATGTATGTAGTATGTATGTAGTATGTAGCATGTATGTAGTATGTATGTGGTATGTATGTAGCATGTAGTATGTATGTAGCATGCATGTAGTATATATGTAGTATGTAGTATGTATGTAGTATGTATGTGGTATGTATGTAGCATGTAGTATGTATGTAGCATGCATGTAGCATGCATGTAGCATGCATGTAGTATGTATGTAGCATGCATGTAGTATGTATGTAGCATGCATGTAGTATGTATGTAGTATGTATGTAGCATATAGCATGTATGTAGTATGTATGTAGTATATATGTAGTATGTATGTAGTATATATGTAGTATGTATGTAGCATGTAGTATGTATGTAGCATGCATGTAGTATGTATGTAGCATGTAGTATGTATGTAGCATGCATGTAGTATGTATGTAGCATGTATGTAGTATGTATGTAGTATATATGTAGTATGTATGTAGCATGTAGTATGTATGTAGCATGCATGTAGTATGTATGTAGTATTTTTTTTTTTTTTTTTTTAACATTTAACACATTAGCCGGATGATGGGACTACTACTGTCCCATCATTGGCTAATGTGTCAATCACTGTCATGGTAGCAGGCATCGCCCGATGGGACTTGTAGTCCCATCGGACGATGCTTGCACAGACCCCCGGACATCAGCACAGCCCCCCGGCAGGCCGGCACAGCCCCCCGGCAGGCCGGTACAGACCCCCACAGGGTGCACAGACCACCGGCAGGCCGGCACAGCCCCCCGGCAGGCCGGTACAGACCCCCACAGGGTGCACAGACCACCGGCAGGCCGGCACAGCCCCCCGGCAGGCCGGTACAGACCCCGGGCAGTCCACACAGCCCCCCGGCAGGCCGGCACAGCCCCCCGGCAGGCCGGCAGAGACCCCCGGAAGGCCCGAAATGACGGCGCATCATGATGCGCACACACCGCGCATCATGATGACGTCAGTCTGTCAATCAACTTTGAACTTCCGATTCCGATGCCGAATTCCGATATTGAAAAAATATCGGAAGTCGGTATCGGAATTCCGATACAGCAAGTATCGGCCGATACCCGATACTTGCGGTATCGGAATGCTCAACACTAGTCATGATCTGAAGTGATCTGAGAGTTTTAAATCATTGGGTGAACTTTTTTTACTTTGGAAAGTTCCAAGGTGTCTTGACTGTCCCCGGTGGTGGTTTTGATATTGCACTTTAGGTTTTGTGCACTTAATCATGTATCAGGTGTTACACCCTATAAAGGTGTGCTAGAGGTGTGCAATCACTGCCTGTGATATTGTGAGTTTGTGTTCACTCTGTTTTTGGAGAGCCTGGATGAAGGATGGAGCTGGTGAGGAGTCCTGCGCAGCTTAGCCAGGGGGGATGTGTTTCAGCTATGGTGTCTGGACGAAGGGCTGGCATGGCGTGGTGGAGTCGCAGTGATGGTGTCAGCGGGAAGTGTCTGCATGGGCTGGTGGAGTGGCGACTATGGAGAGTGGCACTCACCATGTGGGACTTGGCCGCTGAGCTGGACTCAAGCATGCTCGACTTCGTGTCAGCAGCTGAACTCATCCTTGGGACTCTGGTTCTAAGCAGCTGCAACTGGTGTTGGACTCTGCTCCAAGGCTGCACTAAGGTGAAGGGTCCTGTTATGGTGATGGATCCGGGTGGAGGAGAAGACGCACGCAGGTGGTGGGCTCTGTTGCTAGGAGCGCACGCAACAGAGCAAAGCTAAGTGGTGTTTCCCCTGTATTGTCTCTTTCCTCATGTGTGTTATTAGTGCAGTGGTGGGATTAGTCTCCGCACTGACCCATTCCCTAGTGAGGGTTTAGGGTCAGGGTGAGCAAGGGCGTTAAGGTACGCGTGCGGTGACAGGTGCGGAGCCTGTTTAGGGAATGTCAGGAGTGCAGGGACACTGGCTCAGGGGAGCTTAGGAGGTCTCCACGTCCCCCATTCCCTATCGCAGGGCCCACCATTGTTAAAGTTACCCAGGTTCCCCCCTTTATTATTTAAATGCGCCTTACTGGAGGCGGTGTTTCCAGATAAATGTATGCATGGCGTGTAATACCTAAATCCGCCAGGTGGAGGCGGCGTATCCACCTGCACGCTTTATTATTTAAATTCGCCCCACTGGAGGCGGTGTTTCCAGGGTCACGTGTGTTATGGGTCCGCCTTGCGGAAACATCTGCGACCTGACACACGTGCTCATGACAAGTTTGTTGTGTTCACCCTACTCCACCATCTTTCAGCATAGCAGACAGCCCTCGGTTCCGCAGCTGTGGTTACATAAAAGAAAGTTTCCTCTTACCTATGCCATAGCTAAGAGCTTGAACTCAACCCTCTCCAATCTGTTAGCCATGGAAATGCTGCCTTTCTGCATGGTGGATATGGACAGTTTCAGGAAGTTGATGGCTATCACAGTCCCCCAGTACCAGTTGCCCAGTTGCCATTACTTCTCTAAGAAAGCTGAGCCTGTGCTACACTGGCATGTTGCAGACAACAACATCCGAACACTGAAAAATCTATGTCTGCCAGGATGCATTTCACCACTGGACCAGCAAATGCGTTACATCTCGCTGACTGGGAACTGTGTGACTCGGGTGGCTGTGGGGGCAGGCAGTCAAGGGGCTGCTCCACAAGTCTTTGAATCACCAAGGCTTGCAGGACAAACCTCTGTATCTAACACTTCCTCCACTTTTCTGGCTCCTGCACCTCCTCTGTGGTCTCCACCGGCACCCTCAACTTCACCCTAAATAAGACACACATTTCAACAGTGGATAGAGATTTCCCACACCTCCATACTGCACAGTCAGGGCTCACCGCAATCAGGCAATATTTAAATTAATATGTCTTAGAGATCATAGTCACAGCTCAAGAGTTGTGAACAGGTATCCAGGCCAAGTTTATGCTATGGCTTTCTCCACTGAACCTGGAGCAAGGGAAGCCAGTGTGCAATAACGCTGAAAACCTGGCGGCGGCCCTGTGCCGGGGAAACTTCACACACACGTGTCTTGCATGGCTCACGTCCTCAACCCGATTGTATAGCAATTTCTCTATTCTGGCCTGGATGCACTGCTACAGATAACACAGTCGCTGTGTGCTCACTTCTGCCAATTGCACCCCACAGGTCAACGACTTGCATCGCTAGATAGGTCTTTCAGCCTACCAGTTAATACCGTATTTTTCGGACTATAAGACGCACCGGACCATAAGACGTACCCCAATTTTCAGAAGGAAAATAGGGGAAAAAATAATAATGTGTCAAATGGGGGTCCGTCTTACAGTCCGATTTCATCCTGGGAAGGGATCCGGCACAGGTGGAGGAGTAGTCACAGGGGTCATTCAGTGGTCCAGGCTCGTGCGGTGGCGGCTCTGTGCTGGGGCAGGTTGGTTGTGCTGGGGCAGCTGTGCTGGGGCAGGTGGGCTGTGCAGGGGGAGCTGTGCTGGGGCTGGGGCAGCTGTGCTGGGGCTGGGGCAGCTGTGCTGGGGCTGGGGCAGCTGTGTTGGGACAGGGACAGCTGTGCTGGGACTGGGACAGCTGTGCTGTGCTGGGGCAGCTTTGCTGGGGCAGCTGTGCTGGGGCAGGTGGGCTCTGCGGGGTGAGGGTGGCAGCGGGCTGTGCTCCGGTGCAGGGGCGGCGGCTCCGCCTGCATTTCCTCGCAGCCCGGAGGCCCCCGCACATCCCTTGCTGGCCGCCGCCATGTTGCGGTGGCCTCCGGGAACATGGATGCCGGGACGAGATTCAAATCTTGGCAATGTGATCTCATCCCCCGAGATCTCGGGACGAGATCTGAACCTGCGCATGCGCCGTCACCGTACCGGCGGCCATCTTCCCGGCATCCATGCTCCCGGAGGCCACCGCAACATGGCGGCAGTCAGCAAGGGATGTGCGGGGGCCTCCAGGCTGCGAGGAAATGCCGGCGGAGCCACCGCCCCTGCATCGGAGCACAGCCCGCCACCACCCTCACCCCGCAGAGCCCCCCCGCTGCCACCACCGCACCGCAGAGCCCCACCCGCTGCCACCACCGCACCGCAGAGCCCCGGAGGTTAGTATATTGCGACCATAAGACGCACCCCCCACTTTCCCCCAAAATTTTTGGGGAAAAAAGTGCGTCTTATGGTCGTAAAAATGTGGTATTTTGATTTGTGATGTGCCGACACAGTGAAACTCCACTCTGCACATACTAGAAAACAATGGGGTAAACGGGCACCATCTCAAATAATATCATATGTGGGATCTCACAATGCATATAAGACTATATAGAAGCAAACCAAGAAAAAGTATATGCAACAACTATAGGGATCTGTGGCGCCCCCAGGGGTACGGTCGCCACAGTGGCTTTGCCTTCCTCCAGGGGAGGGTAATGCCAGGCTTGGAAGCGATGATGGGTCTCTCCAGCAGTTAACCTAATGCATGCAACCCAGTTCCACTCCAGGCCAGCACGGGGAACGCTGAACCAGGTTGAAGGGGAGGGGGTGCTCCCTGAGGGCCGAGAGGAAGGAGTGGTCAGTTAGTTGAAGGAGGTCCATGTGTGCAGATGTGTGGAGGAAAGTGGAGGTTGAGCTCCGGGTGGAGAGCTCCCTCACTGCAAGAGCGCAAGAACTGGAGCCTGGTCTCCACGGTGGTATGGATACTGACGGTCCTGCCACAGATACCAGAGGAGTAGTAGGCTGTAAATGCCCTGCTCCCATCAGAGACTTGCGACACAACAGCAATTGAATAGAGAGCCAGGACTCAGGAGAGGAGTCCCCGAGAGAGGCTACAGCTGTCTGTCATACAAGTATAGTTCTAGGAACATCTGAAGAGAGGCATTCCAGAGTAACTAAGTACTGGGGTGCTTCACAACACAAGGCGCTAGGAAGGAGACTGCACAGTCCTTCTGCTGAGAGAATCCTGATCTGCTTCCAGGCTAACCTGCTCCAACACCATCTGTAATCAGGACCCTGGACTGCATATACTAAGTAAAGGTACAGAAACTGCAAATGCTGTGTCTTGTCTGTTCCCTACGCTTCCAGCACTGTAGTCCCAGGGCAGTGTAGATGTAACCAGCATGCTACATCCCCGTGCTGGTTACATCTACACTGCCCTGGGACTACAGCTCCACCTGTGGGGAGCTTTTACATCTTTGCTGCACCCTACCATCAGTCCCAGTGGATCTGTATGCAGCGTTGGCCTAACACCATACTTGCCAAACACCACGGGTGGCGTCACAAACTATTCTACCATTAACTACATCTCCCCTTGCTTGGGCGCCCAGGGCCACTGACCGGGTCACCGCTGCTGTGACACATTCCCCTGACACTGGCCAGGTACTGAGTACCCCACAGCCCTGGGAGGGCGACCCAATTCACCACCAATATTTATAATACAAAAATATATATTTTATTTAATTTCAGCAAACACTACATACAAACACATAGTTAAAAGCAATTAAAAAAGTCTGTACAAAAGAAGACATTAGAAAGTGAACAAAGAAAATTGGGTCATAATGACATACAATTCAATATTTAAGGTTCCAAAACCCCAGACAAAATACAAAAGTGCAAGTGCTCATGAATTAATGAAGTCCCACTACATAGAGATATATATTATTATATTTCAATATTTCAAATACTGATACCTGTATGCATGCTGTTTACAAATAAATACTGTCATAGACATACAAAATGTGCTAGACGCATGCTTACACAGGGAACCATCAGCAAATATTATTAATGGTACTCTAAACTCTATTAGGCCTCTTTCACACTTCCGTTTTTGACCATCAGTCAAAATCCGCCAGGTTTTGAAAAAAACGGATCCGCCATTTTTTTTGCGGATCCGTTTTTTTCCCCATTGAGTAGCATTACCGGCGGATCTTGACGGATGGCCATCCGTTGGATCCGTTTCTGTGAGGATCCGTCAAATTTTTTGCATCCGCCGGCATGCCCGGATGGACCTTGCCTCGTTTTTTTTGTTGTTGGATCCGCATTTTCCATTGCGCATGCCCGGAGAAAGGAAGTCAGGGAGAAAATTAACCTTGAAATCCTTTCTGGCGGACGAAAAAATCTCTCTCTCTCTCTCCCCTTCCCGGCCAGCAGTTCCTTTAAAATTCTTCATTCTGCGGATCCGTCAAAAAATGGATCCTGTGGCTTCCGCTCACATCAGTTAGGAACTGATCCACTTTTCCGCCTTTTTGGCGGATTTTAACTGACACAAAAAACTGAAGTGTGAAAGAGGCCTTAGCATACACCCTGGGACATTCAAATTGCTGCAACCAATATTACCTCACAGCAGATAGTCAGAGCAAATTACCAGCATAGGAGCCCAGGAGGCATAGACAAAAATCTCCCCCGCCTCCAACCATGATACCAGGCAGACCCCAGTGAACATGTTTCCCGAACCAAACTGAACCTTGACAGTTTCACTCATCTCTATTTGTAACCCCACATAAAGTCGTACTGCCAACCAACCACAGTAATTCCACTACCAAGATGGTTGCAGCATTACATTGACTAGCAGGAAATACCAGCATGCTTATTGGCTGTGTAACAAGCTCCAAACATGTAGGGCAGGGAGCTGAGTTTAAAATCGAGCCCTGGCTAATGCTCACTGAGTAAGAAGCACATCAAAGCATCAAGATATTCGAGTGATGCCAGAGTGTCACCGAGCATGTTTGCTCATCCCTAGTTAATATTCATCCCTTGCAGACTTCTAATAGTGCCTGAAACAGCAGTCAAGTGAGAGAAACAAAAGCAATAATGATGACTTAATAATAAATATTGCAATTGTATACATTCATTGACATTCTACAAGGAAGCAGAAAAAATAAAACACGACTTGATTTGCTTAACTTGACAAACAAAATTGTTGTGTAAAGCTAGATGATTACTGTTTTCCTGTGCAAAGCCTAGCAGTGTTGTATTGTGAAGTATTCTACTGCTACTCAATATAGGTCAGCTAGGGGGCCACATACACTATTAAATGCAGCTAGAGACTGCAGGTAAATGTATGTAGGCATAAGAAACCACAGACGAGTTCCATGACGGTAAAAAAGGATTCTAATATTTATCTTTAATACATTTGAAGACATTTTAGTTTGGTTCACATTTATGTATCCCAGAGGTTGTTTCCGACACTTAGAAATCAACTGACTTGGCATGATGAATAGAATAGCTTGTTTAAATAAAATGTTTATTTTTAAAATGCCTTTATCTTATTCCTAAATGAAGCTAAATATGATGAGAAAAATAGGGAAGTAATCGTAGGACAACAATGCTCGTAAGCTGTATTAATGTAGGAAGGATGCACACTGGCAATATAACGGTGAAATTTGTATAATGAAGCATGGTAATTAGCACCCATATATGGAAAATGCTACATTTTTCAGTATTCAGTATTGGTCAGTAAGGGGAGTAGCAATCCACGTGGAAATTCATTCTCACTGTTGCTTATATACTGGCTATGCTGGCTCTGCAAAGTGGGATGGGGGTCACACATTTGGTTCACACATAAGCATTGACTTTCATGGGTCTTTGGTATTTCTGCACATGACAAATTGACCTGGGTTGAGCCTGAAATCTTTAACAGCTATCTGCAAATATATAGGAAAAGGAGAAGTAGCACTCCAAATGCATTGTGTAAGAGACTGCAACAGGGGGGAATGTTCTACAGTATATATGTGAATACAAATGAGAATCCTGACACCTTTCAAGACAAAACATTTGCAGTTAAAGGGACTCATTCCAAGGCCACAATTAAAACAAAAACAATGTATACTCACCTCCTACACCAGCACTGATCCAGCAATGTCAGCGCCGTTATATCTAGAGAGTAATGTGACATGTTGTGTCACGTGCAGGCTGCAGCCAATGAGTGATCGTTCTTAAAGTGCAGCTTTTCTTATTTCATCAGAGCTGATATCTGCTCTCATGGAGCAACTGCTAATTGATTGCAGCCTGCACATGACACAATAATATATATATATATATATATATATATATACAGGGTTGGTCATTTATACGGATACACCTAAACAAAATGGGAATGGTTGGTGATAGCAACTTCCTGTTTGTTTGTGGCACATTAGCATATGGGAGGGGGAAAACTTTTCAAGATGGGTAATGACCATGGAGGCCATTTTGAAGTCGGCCATTTTGGATCCAACTTTATTTTTTCTAATGGGAAGAGGGTCATGTGACACATCAAACTTATTGAGAATTACACAAGAAAAACAATGGTGTGCTTGGTTTTAATGTAACTTTATTCTTTCATGAGTTATTTACAAGTTTATGACCATTTTTAAAATGTGTTCAAAGTGCTGCCCATTTGTGTTGGATTGTTAGTGCAACCCTCTTCTCCCACTCTTGACACACTGAGCAACACCGCAGAAGAAATGCTAGTCTAAGGGGGTCAGGTTCCTTGAAGGAATGTTCGGACCTCACATCCATAATGTAGTGGTGCACCATCTTGCTGGAAAAACTCAGGGAACGTGCCATCTTCAGTGCATAAAGAGGGCAACACATCATCATGTAGCAATTTCAGATATCCAACGGCATTGAGGTTTCCAATGATGAAGAATGGCCCCACTATCTTTGTACCCCATATACCACACCATACCATCAATTATGGGTGTCAGTTCCAAGCATTCCTACATGAACAGCTTCCTGGAAAGTGGATTGGTCATCATGGGCCAGTTGAATGGCCGCCCAGGTCTCCTGATCTGAGCCCCTTAGACTTTTATTTTTGGAGTCATCTGAAGGCAATTGTCTATGCTGTGAAGATACGAGATGTGCAGCATCTGAAACAACAGATACTGGAAGTCTGTGCTAGCATTTCTTCTGCAGTGTTGCTATCAGTGTGTCAAGAGTGGGAGAAGAGGGTTGCACTGACAATCCAACACAATGGGAAGCACTTCGAACACATTTTATAAGTGGTCATAAACTTGTAAATAACTCATGAAAGAATAAAGTAACGTTAAAACCAAGCACACCATTGTTTTACTTGTGAAATTCTCAATAAGTTTGATGTGTCTTCCCATTAAAAAAATAAAGTTCGATCCAAAATGACCGACTTCAAAATGTCCTCCATGGTCACCACCCATTTTGAAAAGTTTCCCCCTCCCATATACTAATGTGCCAACAACAGGAAGTTGATATCACCAACCATTCCCATTTTATTTAGGTGTATCCATGTAAATGGCCCACCCTGTGTATATATATATATAAATGTACAGTATATAGCGCCAATCTGTGTCGAACTGAGGTGCCAAGGGCCCACCAGTAGCAATGACTCTGGAGGCCCACTTTTCACCTGCATACAAATATTCCATTACCCTCATGAAACAATTTTATCTCTATGTAATAATAAACTAGGTAGTTTGGTTAATGAATGATGAGGTGCTGTTTTTTTCTCTACAGAGTAAATCATGTGAATAATGCCAAGAACTACCCATGTAGTGGGGTTGGGAGCCCGTGTCTGCACAGGGGCCCACAGGGGAATTCCTCTGGTCCCCTATGGGCCAGTCTGAGTATGGCGCCAACATATTCTGCAGCAATACAAGGTAGGACAGTGTAAACAGCTACATTAATGAGGGCCCTGCTCGCAAGCTTACAATCTACAAGAAAATAGGGGGAGGACACAATAGGTGTAAAGTAGGTGAAAAATGCTTGTTATTTCAGGTCCAGCAATTGTAATAAATAAGGGTTATCATACAAAGCTGCATGATTCGGTCATCAGCCAGTGTGTTTAAGTGCAATTATCAGGTGCAGTTAACATGTGCATGGAGGGTATGGAGACAGATGAATAGGAGGGAGCAGATTCTGAATAATATTTAGGAGGGAACAGGGGAGAGATAGGTTAATGAGTTGAAGTGATGGGCTTATTTAAAGACATATTCTTTCTAAAGCACACTTAAAAATGTAGGGGTTAGGTATCAGTTGGATCGTCTGAGGGAGTGCATTCCAGAGAACTGTCGCAGCACGGGAAAAGTCTTAGCGACAGAGATGTGAGAGGATTGTGGAGGATATTAGTCTTAGGTCAGTTTCAGAATAGAGGAAATGTGTAGGGTGAAAGACAGACAAAAATGTCACGTTACTCTCCGAAAAAGTGACATTGCTGGATCTGCACCACCTCAGGAGACGAGTAGAGATTGTTTTATTTTCATTGGGGCCCTGAAATGACTAAGCTTTGATAAAAGTACTGTACCAGTTATAAAATCCTTTCTCTGCTGATGTGTGAGAAAAGGAACTATTTGGTAAATTTTAGCTTTTTTCCTGTTAGCATTTTACTGATGTTAATGAGGTTATCTGGCACTTTTGTACTTCTTATTGGGTTAAGAGCTTACAGATGGGTTAATTGCTAACCTCCTAACTGTTCTGCCCAGTACCGATCTCTGTAAGCTCAAAACTGTCACAGACAACTCCTGCTGGTGTTTCTTTGGTTTCCCATAACCACATGTCAAAAGAGCAGATCTTTCTCTTCTGGTCTGCTCTGTCAGCCGGGCATCACATCCAACATCATGTTGACTGACAGCCGGCTCCTCACAGTTAGGCAGCAGGGATTCGGTTGTCAATCAGCAAACTAACCTGCCTAAAAGTTCTTATCAACATAAAAAATACAAAAGTCTCAGAAAACCCCTTCAACTATCCACTCCCAATAATCAGAGGTAATTGATGTTGTCCTGCACTTTCTCACATTTGAAGAGTAAAGGCCCCGTCACACTTAGCGATGCACCAGCGATCCCGACAACGATATGACCAGGTCAGGATCGCTGGTGCATCGCTAAGTGGTTGCTAGTGAGCTGCCAAACAGGCAGTCTCACTAGTGATGTAGCGACGCAGCAGCAGTCGTTACTTACCTGTCAGACGCGGCGATGAAGACGTCCTCCCGCCCGCGTCCATGCGTCGCTCTTCGGCGTCAGCATGAAGCCCAGCAGGAAGCAGCCGACGAGAAACGGCCCAGGACGTTCTCGCACGATCAGCGGTAACCAGCGGGGGAGCTGGTCAGAGGTAAGTATCACACATAGCGATATCGCTAGCAATATCGCTGCTGTGTCACAAAATCGGTGATGCTTTAGCGATATCGCTAGCGATATTGCTTAGTGTGATGGGGCCTTAATTGTCTTTTCTACTTATTTTACATTCACCCTTGTTGAATTGTTGTATTTAAAAAAAAAGCAAATATTTTAATGGGTCAATTCCCCAACTTTCTGGACTTTATATCTCACCTAAGGATTTGTACCTCTATGCTGGAAGTGTGCAGCCTGTTTGACTGACAGCTGTTAACCCCTTCTCACGAGTAAACCAAACCTCTCTGATTTGATCCTCACAAGATTATTATTATTATTTATTTATATAGCGCCATTAATTCCATGGTGCTGTACATGAGAAGGGGGTTACATACAAAGTTATAGATATCGTTAACAGTAAACAAGTTTCCACAACAAATTTACAATGACAGACTGGTACAGAGGAGAGAGGACCCTGTCCTTGCGGACTTACATTCTACGGGATAGCGGGGAAAAGTCAGAAGGTCGGGGGTGCAGCAGCTCTGGTGGTGATGAGGCCGCAGCGAGGTGGCAGAATGGTTATTGCAGTCTGTAAGCTTTCCTGAAAAGATGGGTTTTCAGGTTCCATTTGAAGGATCCAAGGGTGGTAGATAATCGGACATGTTGAGGCATGGCATTCCAAAGGATAGGGGATATTCGGGAGAAATCTTTGAGGCGGTTGTGTGAGGAACGAATAATTGTGGAGGAGAGTAGGAGGTCTTGGGAGGATCGAAGAGTACGTGAGGGAAGATATTGGGAGATTAGTTCAGAGATTTAGGGAGGGGAAAGGTTGTGGATGGCTTTGTAGGTCAGTGTTAGTAGTTTGAACTGGATTCGTTGGGGAATTGGAAGCCAATGGAGGGATTTGCAGAGGGGAGAGGTAGGGGAGTAGCAAGGAGAGAGGTGGATTAGTTGGGCAGCAGAATTGAGGACAGACTGGAGTGGTGCAAGAGAGTTAGCAGGGAGGCCACAGAGGAGAGTGTTGCAGTAGTCAAGGCGGGAGATGATGAGGGCATGTACAAGAGTTTTAGTAGATTGAGGACTGAGGAAGGGACAGATTCTGGAAATATTTTTGAGTTGGAGGCGACAGGAGGTGGCAAGAGATTGGACATGCGGTTTGAAGGACAGGGCAGAGTCGAGAGTTACTCCAAGGCAGCGGATTTCAGGTGCGGGAGAGAGCATGATGCCATTTACCATAATAGATAGATCGGGTAGGGAAGATACGTGAGATGGAAGAAAGATAATGAGTTCAGTTTTGTCTACGTTGAGTTTTAGGAAGCGAGAGGTGAAAAAGGAGGATATGGCTGATAGACACTCTGGGATTCTGGACAGCAGAGAGGTGACATCTGGGCCAGAGAGATAGATCTGAGTGTCATCTGCATACAGGTGGTACTGGAAGCCATGGGACTTTATGAGTTGTCCTAGGCCAAGAGTATAGATGGAAAAAAGTAGGGGCCCCAGGATAGAGCCTTGGGGGACTCCAACAGAGAGGGGGCGGGATGAGGAGGTAGTGTTGGAGTGGGAAGTGCTGAGTGTGCGGTCAGAAAGGTATGAGGAAATCCAGGACAGGGTGAGGTCTTTTATGCCAAAGGAAGAAAGAATCTGTAGCAGTAGGCAGTGTTCAACTATGTCAAAGGCAGAGGACAGGTCAAGACGGAGGAGGATGGAGAACTGTCTGTTAGCTTTGGCTGTGAGTAAGTCATTAGTAATTTTGGCTAGGGCAGTTTCAGTGGAGTGGTGGGGGCGGAAGCCAGATTGCAGGATGTCAAGGAGTGATCTCCTTCTCTACTCCTTTCTAATCTTCTCTTCCAGCAATTGCATATACGATTTCTCCCTCCTACTTTGGATTTCTCTACACCAACATATCACACTATCGCCTACCGTGAAAATCATCAAAAGGAACCTAAAGACCTACCTGTTCCAACAAGCTTACAACCTACAGTTACCATTGTTCCACTAGACAACTGCATGACCAGCTCTACCTTCACCTACTGTATCCTCCCCATCCCTTGTAGGCTGTGACCCCTCGTGGGAAGGGTCCTTTCTCCTCCTGTAATAGTCAGTGACTTGTATTATTTATGATTACGTTACTTGAATAAATGGCACTACAATAATAAATAATGCTAATAATTTGTCAAGCATTCATGTATTTAAAAGGGCAGCAAGGGATAAGGTGCTGCCAGACACCTTTGGCACGATTCATCTCAAATGGGAGCAAACAAAATGAACAGGTTGAAATCCAGCATTTTTTATTTTTTTGCCAAATTCAGACGCCAGTTAAGCACTCATAAAACATCTACCAGTTTTATAATTTATTTCACACAACTTAGGCTAGTTTCACACTAGCGTTTATGAGCGCAGCGACGGCCTGCGCATGGCCGCCGCTAAGCCCCGCCCCCTGCCGCGCCCCCGTCGGTAGCTCTGCCCACCGGCGCATGATGCTGCATGCGCCCTGCGTCCCCTATCTTTATCACAGGGGGCGCAGGCCGTGCGCAGTATGCGTTTGGCGGCGCATGCGTCCTTTTGACGGTGCGCCGACCTGTGCCAAACGCAACCTGCTGCATTTTGGTTGCGTCGGCGCACCGTCAAAAAGGCGCATGCGCCGCCAAACGCATACTGCGCACGGCCTGCTCCCCCTGTGATAAAGATAGGGGACGCAGGGCGCATGCAGCGTCATGTGCCGGTGGGCGGAGCTACCGGCGGAGGCGCGGCAGGGGCGGGGCTTAGCGGCGGCCGTGCGCAGGCCGTCGCTGCGCTCATAAACGCTAGTGTGAAACTAGCCTTAGGTCTATTGCATCACCATAAATAATTAAATAAATGTGTACTTAAGTAATCTTATGCATACTTTGTATCCATGCTCATTTAGTCTAATATTTTTTCAGTGGAACTTATCCAAATCATGACCTCTTTGAGAAGACCATCCTCTTTTCTAACATAGAAAAAAGAGCAACACTTCAAAGGAATAAATTATCGGTATCTATTTTAGTATATTTCAAAAATGGATAAAAAAACTGCAGTTTACATGATAGCCATGAAAAACATGCGTTTCAATAACGAACTTACTCATAGTCTAACTACTGGCCATGAGTAAGGACGTTACAGGTGGCGCTATAGAGTTTATGTCCTCTTCCTCTCTGAAGAGGCAATTTGCATATTATTTTCCCAGAGGAGCATTGCATGGTGAATAAGCCTCCTTACCTTGACAAGCCAGAGCTGGTATGTCACTCTCCCCAAGGAGAAACCTTACCCCTTAGGCCTGTTTCACACATCAGTTTTTTTGTGTCACTTGAAATCCACCAAAATGGCGGAAAGCGGATCCGTTGCTAACTGATGTGAACAGATGCCACCGGACCGTTTTTCTGATGGATCCGCCGAATGAAGAATTTTAAAGGAACTGCTGTCCGGGAAGGGGGGAGAGAGAGAGAGATTTTTTTTCTGTCCGCCAGAAATGATTTCAGGGTTAAATTTCCGCCTGACTTCATTCCTCTGGGCATGCGCACTATAAAAATGCGGATCCTTCAGCACAAAAAACGTTGCATGGTCCGTCCAGGCATCTCGGTGGATGCAAAAAAATTGACGGATCCGCAAAAAACGGATCCAATGGATGGCCATCCGTCAAGATCCGCCGGTAATGCAAATCAATGGGGGAAAAAACGGATCCGCCAAAAAAATGGCGGATCCGTTTTTTTTTGCAAAAACGGCGGATTTTGACTAATGGTCAAAAACGAAGTGTGAAACAGGCCTTCGACTATTGTTGATCCAGTCTTTCATGCTATCATGTCATTCTCATCCATTGTAAAGGTTTTTTAACCATTTTGTAATGCCTTAGAGAAGATTTATTTATTTTATTCCTTGGAAGTGCTGCTCTTTTTCTCTATTTTTGGCAAGGGGATGTTCTGCTGGAGCACTGGCACAAATATGCACTAACTCAGGAAATCTACCTGGATCATGAATATAATGCACTTCCATATCAAATCCTCTGTTTACCTTCTTGTCTAGACCACATTTCTTGTTATAGCTTTTCAGGTTGTCCATATACAGTATAATGGATAGTGGCCATCTACTTTGAGAAGACCGTTTTTCAGTAGGAAGTTGTTTCAAAGAGGTTTTAATGTACATAATAAATATGACTTTCAAAATTGCCTGCAAAAATCTAATATTTTCTCTTGTTAATTTCAGCCTTGGTCCCTTTTGACAGTTGCCACATTTCAGACAGCTGATCTCTTTAGTTGTGACTCATTTTAGGATACCTTTCAGGCACAAGTATAATAGTAGATCCACACGAGTGATCTATGCGTAACAGACAGCTCTTTAATGTCAGCATCTCTACCAGTCTAATTGAACAGCCCATCCAAACTATGAATAATATGTAGGTATGTCATTATCTATATTCCAATATCCTGTATATGTATTTAATGTTATTTATACTGTCTCTTAGAACAATATACTGATATTCATGCTTCCATTAGAAAAGTTAATTTTGGAATTCTGAGACACCATGAAAAATATATGCGTTAATTTTACAAATAGCTTCTTCAGCCTCTTAAATTTAAAACCCTTCACTGGTATGTAGAATATTAGCATAATGGATAGTAGATGCAGGCAGCGTAATTGATAAAATGGATGGTCAAGTATATTATAATCTTCCGTATCAACCCCGTATCCCTATTGCACAGCATATATTGACACAAGTGTATTCTGTTTAACCACACTACATTTGCTTGTTAATTAGTGAATATTCATCTGTCATCAGCCTCGGCTATGACACTCCTCCCTATTAACATGGTCTGTCATAAATAATCCATGAGCCTGTATTAATATTCATGAGCTGAAATCTGTGTAGTCATGTGCAGTGATGCAGAGACTGGGGGAGTGTTGTCATGAGTCGGAGCAGTGTGAATGTAAGATACTTAGAGGAGGCAGGAGCAGCATGGTACACTCACTACCTTGGTCTATGCTCGCAGCTAACAGTGGTGTGTCTATGTCTATGTGCTGGAGTGACTGATGAACAACAGTAGTCAAGCCGGGAGGGTGATTCCCTGTCAAATCTTTTCTTATTCACAGAAAGGGGAATTTGAAACCACTCAGAATTCTTGCAAATTACAATGGGCTGCAATCTGTGCACTTTCCAGAAGAGAGAGGAGCACTACAAACTGCTATATGAAGTTTCCCAGGTGAGTGCTTTCCCTATACATGACCCGAAAGGTGCGGGATCGCATGACAATGTAATATCATACTTGTGCGACTTTTCCGTTTCCGCAATTTGTCATTTTTCTCTTGTACATTGCAAGTAGAGATGATCAAATCTTTAAAAACATCTCTTCTTCAACCGTTATTGAAATATTGAATTTGGAGAATCCATTTAAATATTTTCTAGAAATGATCAAATCGGTATTTTCTTTAAATTCTCAGTATTGGAATGAGTTAAATTCACTGCGAATCTCAAACTTGGCAAATCTAATTTCTGGTTGTAACTTTTTACAAACACCTAATCCTATGTGTGGATGTTCATGGCTTGCGATGGCTAATACATAGTGCTACATTTCAGTATAAAAGTATGTTAAATGTAGATGACTGGGGAAATGAAGCTGTGGGTAATGAGAGTCCAGCTCTCTGTCCGATGTTGTCACTAACTAAATTGTACATTCTCGAGAAAAAATAAATCAACATTGGAAGCAGCAATTGTGTCTTTGTAAGCTTGGGTTGCTCTTGTATTAGATTGTTCTAGATATGACAAATTGTTGCTGACAGCTGCTGAGCTGCAGCAGGTTAAGCAGTATTGGCGATGACACTGCACAGAGAGGTGTTGGTGGTCTTCCTGGCACAGTAGACTGCACTGAGCTCACTGGCTTCCTTCAGTCTCTCCCTGATGCGATTCATTTCACAGCCGGCTAATTAGAAAGTGGACTGTGTACATGGATCTGCCTCCTCTGTTGAAGCCTTAATGTACGTTTTCATGCTAATGTGATCAGAGTCTCATTATCCAATTTCCAAAATGAACTTGGGCATTAATTAAATAGAGAAAATGCTCTCTTTATCATTGTTGAAAGGAAAGGCAGATTAACATTGTTAATTACTGCTGGGGACAATCCTTCTGGTTCCAGTCTTAACATTGACCTTAAAAACCCAGCATGGGTCCTGTCAACCATTCAAGGCACTTTTCTTGAGTTTTATGGTTCTTTTGTCATTAATATCATTTAGTCCAGATATGACTATGTTGGTGTTTGTACACATGTTCATCACCAATCAATCTACGTAACAATAAGCCCATGCGGATTAATAAGATCCATATCACATATTCGGCTTGGAAATATATTTTCCTAGAAACACAATGGCTGAATAGTATATTTGACATATTCCTCTTCAACTGTGGCTACTGAATGGATTAATGTAGAAGGAGATTGTGCTTTCACCTTGCTTCTGCTGCTTTTCTGATAGTCTTTAATCCCTTGAAAAATGTAAGCTATTTTCTACTGTAATATGCACTCAGCATCCGGTCCTGCAGAGCGTATTGTTGGCTTTTTTTGTCACTGATAAGGGATCAAAGAATGGGGGCAGTAATGTGCATGTGACACCTACTCCTCTCCTGAACCTGTGCAGAGATACAAGAGCTTCTGTAGCCTCATATGTCCCATGCAGAGTATTATGTTTCAGCAGCAGTCAGTCAGGGGTTAATACCAGTATTACAGCACCTCTAACCCTAAAAGTGTAAAACTTATCATACAAGCTGCTAATATTAGACACAGATTTGTATTTATTTTACGTGTGTGTGTGTGTGTGTGTGTGTGTAATCTACCAGGCTGTCATGAGCCAAAAATACAGTTAGTAACCAAATCTGATGGCTGGAAATGAATTAGTCTGTTCAAACATTACCACTTGACTGGATCAAATCCCTTTAATTTTACGCTCTTGTAATTCAGAGTTTGCAACCTTGTTTGATCCATCTCAGTCTTCCTTCTATTAAAGGGCAAAGGATCATCTTGTAACAAATCTGCTAACAGTGAGAGCTTGCATTTCTCATCGTTCACTTCACTTAATATAATTGATATTTTACCCAGCCTTCATCATATGCCCTTACAAGCCATAAATGAAGAAAGTTTGAAGGAAAGTTTGAAATGTATTTTGGGAGGATGAGCGACAGGGACTAAAGTACAATAAGTGCAGCAGATTCTATTTTATAGTCCAGGCTAAATCCCATGGCTGGGCCTGGCAGGTGTTCATTTATGACTTTTTATCTTCCTTTGTGCCCAGCTGTTGGTAAGGTATCTAGGAGGTAAACTATTGGTTGTGAGCCAATTTTCCCAGTTAATTGTTTGTCTTTATTGAAGAGATTCTGGAAGATGCACAAATAAATGCCAACATGTTACACATAATGATATGCCAGGAATTCATTCATCATTGTGTATATACAATTACAGTAGTGATGTGTCGGCTCATGGCAGAATACAGTAGTATCGTCTTGACTAACAGGTGCATTTTAGCCTTATAGCCATCATAGACGGGTCAAATATGTATCATTCCACTTTGTTTGTGCATGACTCCATGTGAGGCTCCAGGTATTTCCAATGCTGGTGACCCATGTTTTGTTCCTTTACGACAGCCTTTCTAATCAGTCAGTGTCTTTATTTAGAAGTGCAGGTGGGTCTACACAAACAGCCCTGAATAATACGGGAAGATTGCAGAAATCACGGCAGTGAAAAGATATGTACTAAACCGAATAATGCTCAGAGATAGATTCATTCACTACAGTGTGCTAAAGTAATTACACACAGAATGAGCCCACAAAAGGCCGGTTCTGACGTAATGCACCATGTAACAATACAGCCCTGTGCCAACACTGGCAAAAAGAAAAAATAGAACGAGAGTGCACGGTGCACGTACAGAAATCGCAGGCTACACGTAGAATGACTCTTCCAAACACAAGAACTAGCTGACATCTATGGATCAGACATCACGTTCTTGTTATTTAGCAGGAAACTGATCTTTACACATTCTCTTCTCCATTAAACTCTCAGTAAAGAAATCAGATTTATCTTAAAGTAGATACTCTAATGAACCAACATCACATAGATCAGAAAATATTTGAAAGTGTTTTTGTTTGTCAAATAAAGTCTATCTATCTATCTATCCATATCTATTTAACTATCTATCTATCTATCTATCTATCTATCTATTTATCCATCTATCTACTACCTATTATTTATCTATCTATCTATCTATTATCTATCTATCTACCTATCTATCTATTATCTCATCAAATCAAAGAATTATAGAATGGAAAGTTGAAAGGGACCTCCTGGGCCATTTGGTCCAGCCCCCTGCTCAAAGCAGGATTCACTAAATCATCCCAGACAGATGTCTGTCCAGCCTCTGCTTGAAGACTTCTATTGAAGGAGAACTCACCACCTCTCATGGCAGCCTGTTCCACTCATTGATCACTCGAACTGTCAAAAAGTTTTTTCTATTATCTAATCTGTGTCTCTTCCCATTCAGTTTCATCGCATTGCTTCTAGTCTTTCCTTGTGCAAATGAGAATAAAGATGATCCTTCTACAATGTGACAGCCCTTGATATATTTGTAGACAGCTATTAAGTCTCCTCTCAGTCTTCTTTTTTGCAAGCTAAACATTCTCAAATCCTGTAACCAATCCTCATAGGACATGATTTGCAGACCGATCACCATTCTGGTCACTCTTCTCTGAACTTGCTCCTGTTTGTTGATGTCTTTTTTTAAAATGAGATGCCCAAACCTGGACACAATATTCCAGATGAGGCCTGACCAAGGAGAAGTAGAGGGGGAGAATTATTTCACATGATCTAGACTGCATGCTTCTGTTAATACATCCCAGAATTGCATTTGCATTTTTTTCTGCTGCTGCATCACACTGTTGAGTCATGTTCGGTTTGTGATCTATTAGTATACCCAAGTCTTTTTCACATGTGCTGTTGCTTAGCCCTATTCCTCCCATTCTGTATATGCTTTTTTCATTTTTATTGCCCAGATGTAGTACTTTGCATCTTTTCCTGTTAAAAACCATTCTGTTAGTTGCTGCCCATTGCTGCAGTTTATTTTTCTTTTTGTATCCTCTCTCTTCTCTAGAATTAGCTATCCCTCCTAGCTTTGTGTCATCAGCAAATTTAATCAGTGTACCCTGAATTCCTTCATATAAATCATTGATAAAGATGTTGAACAATACAGGGCCCAGGACAGAACCTTGTGGTACCCCACTTGAGACATTTTTACAACTGGATGTGCAGCCATTTACGACCACTCTTTGAGTCCGATCACTAAGACAGTTATGAATCCACCTAACAGTTGCATTGTCCATTCCATACTTAGTCATTTTTTCAATAAGGATGGTGTGAGATACTTTGTCAAATGCTTTGCTGAAGTCAAGATATACTATATCTACAGCATTTCCCTGATCCACCCAGTCAGTGATTCTGTCATAGAAGGAAATTAAGTTAGTGTGACATGACTTATTAGTTACAAACCCATGCTGACTTTGGTTAATCAGTTCATTCTTATCCAGGTAGGTACATATATACATGTTGTTTAATAATTTGTTCAAAGATCCTTCCTGGTATAGAAGTCAAATTCACCGGCCTATAGTTCCCTGGGTCCACCTTCATCCCCGTTTTGAAGGTAGGAACAACATTTGCTCTTCTCCAGTCTTCTGGGACTTATATTCTCCATACATTTTCAAAGATTATGGAGAGTTGTTCAAAAATTTCTTCTGCTATCTCCTTCAGTACTCTGGGGTGTAATTCATCTGGACCTGGAGACTTGAATTCTTTTATGTTAGCTAAGTGTTTCCTCACTATCTTTCTGTTTATAGATATCCTGGATTCTTCTATTTCTTTAATAGGACAGTGAAGATCAGGTGATGTTACATTTCCTTTCTGAGAGAAAACAAATGCAAAATAGGAATTTAAAAGTTCAGCCTTCTCAGCATCCTTTCTTACCATTTCATCATTTTCATCCTGTAAAAATCCTATAGCATCTTTGACTTTTCTTTTATTTTTAACATATCCCCAAATTCCTTTCTTATTGCATTCGATGTCTATTGCAAGCCTTAATTCATTGTCAGCTTTATATAATCTGATTCGTGCCCTGCAAGTTTTGCTGACATCATTATATTCTTCTTTAGATATGCCTACATCTTTTCATTTGATAAACATTTCTTTCTTCCTTTTTAACGTGTGTTTAAGTTCTGTGTTCATCCATCCTCTAAAATGTAAAGTGCTGCGGAATATGTTGGCGCTATAGAAATAAAATTATTATTATTATCCTGGTTTCCCTAAATGCTTCGTATTCTTCCCTCTTTTTGGAATTTTTAATGACTGTGCTTTGAGGATCACATTTTTTAAGATTTCCCATCCTTCCTGGAGATTTTTGTCCTTAAGGCTATCCAAACATTGGATCCCTCCGATTCTCTTTCTGAGTCCCTTAAAAACTGCCTTTCTGAAATTTAACCTTGAATTCTGTGTCTTTCTCCTCTAGTTATCCAAGATTCTAAAATAGTATGGTTGCTACCTCCTAGGGTCCCAGCCACTCTTACCTCCTCAACCATTTTCTCCCTGTTTATAAAGATTAGATCCAAGGTAGTAGTTCCCCTTGTTTTCTCCCCTACCTTTTGGAAGATAAAGTTGTCAGTATCATGTCCGCCATGTCTGCCTTGTCTGTTTTGCCTCAAGAACCCCTGGAGCAGTGTGCACGCGCATCTCGTGTCTGCTATCCTGCATGTTCCCTAGAGCAGTGTGCACACTCACCTCATGTCTGTTGAGCTGCAGGATGCCTGCGTTTCTGCTCTGCCTTCTGTGATCATCTTGTCATGTCTAGAATCCCTGATCATGTGTCCTTCCTATGTTCTAGCATAGGCTGGTTCTGCATTCGTCTCTGCATGTCTGAAACCCTGATCATGTGACCTTTCCTAGGATCCTGCACTGTCCGGTTCTGCAATCATCCCTGCATGTCTGGAATCCTGATCATGTGACTACGCTCTGTGATCCTTGAGGATCTGAACTGTAAGCTCTTCCCTGGTCCTGAGCCAGAAGTGGTGGTGCTATGCCCTATATCAGACCGCCCCTTCCTATGCTCAGAGCCTGAGTATTGTGTTGCTTCTCTGCATGGCTGCTTGGTCTGTGGGGTTTCTCCCTCTATTCTGTGCCCTTGCACTCTGCTCTGTCGTGCGTCTCTGCACACGCTTCGTGCTCGTATTCCGTCTCTTGTCTTGTGCTTTGTCTCGTGTTGTCCTCCGTGCTCTGTTTGTCCTCACTATGTCTTCTTGTTATGTCCATTCTGTAACCTGTCCCTGGCGTGTCTACACGTGCAGGCCTCGCTCTGTGTCTGTCCCTGGCGTGTCTCCTACACGTGCAGGCTCCGTTCTGTACCCTGTCCCTGGTGTGTCTCTACATGTGCAGGCCTCGCTCTGTGTCTGTCCCTGGCGTGTCTCCTACACGTGCAGGCTCCGCTCTGTACCCTGTCTAGTTCCAAGGCTCTCCCTTGGCCCGGCTCTGGGCTTCTGGCTACGCTCCTCTGCTAGACTCTGTCCCTGTCCCTGACGTGTTTGTCTACACATGCAGGCGTCCGTTCTGTGCTCTCTCCCTGGTGTGCCCCTCGGTACGCCCAGACCTCGCCTTGTACTTTGTCCCTGGCATGTCCTTTGCATGCGCAGGGTCCTGTCTACTACTCTATGCCTTGTCTCTGATACTTTGTGCGCTCTTGCACTTTTCGTACTAGGCTTTGCCGTGTTGTCTGCACGCGTCTCTGTCCTGTATCTTTGCCTAGCCCTGCCTTGTGGCTCCGTGCCTCAGTGCATGTGCCAGGTCGCCTGTGCCTGCCTGGTGTGCCTCAGCCGTGCTCGCCTGTGTGCCTCAGCCGTGCCCCCGTCCAGTGCTATAGTGGTTACCGGCTGCATGGCCGCAGCGGTGCTGCCTCTAGTCGTGCTCGCCTGCTTATGCCATCATCGGTACCACCTGCCGGTGCCCCCAGCTGTGGTCTCCGTGCTCCCTTGCATGCACGCTGGTTCTTGCACTGTGCCTTTACGTGCTACTCTTGCACAAAGTCTTTTGCTCTCTTTGCTCTGCTCTGAACCCTAGTTTGCCTGCCAGACTCCGTAACCTGCTGACCGCTGCCAGAGGTCCGGACCTAGATGACTGCAGCCTGATGTCTGGAGCTGATGTCCGTAGCCTGATTCCTGGACCCTGTCGGTTGATGCCAGCACCCCGGATTTCGATGCTATTGAACCCGTCCCTGGCGTGCCCTCGCACGCCCAGGCCACCATCCTTGTGCTCCTCCCTGGCGTGCCCTCGCACGTGCAGGCCTCCGTCCTTGTACCCATCCCTGGCATGCCCCTCGGCATGCGCAGGTCTCCGTTCTGTGAATCTGATCCTGGCGTGTCTCCTTGCATGCACCCTTTTTTGTCTCCTAGTTTGTCTGCCGGATTCCTGAAGCCAGCTGACTACTGCCGGAGTTCTGGAGCCAGATGTCTACACTCTGATGCCTGGACCCTGTCAGCCCTTGCCAGCCTTCCGGAGTCCGATTCCTCGCACCCTGCCTTGGACTTTGGCGTGCCCTGGCACGCACCTTGTTATATAGATTCTGTGTGTTCACGTTTTGCACCTGTTTTACCTTGAAGAGTTCCTCATGCCTTGGACCTCGGCATGCCCTTGCACGCATCTTGCTTTGTGCTTTTTGTGTGTTCACCTTTGCACCTGTTGTACCCGGAAGTGTTCCTGAATGAAGTTTACTTGAACTAATGCCTTGTCTCATCTTGTCTTGCTTCCTGAGCCGGCCGTCTGGTCCAGCAGCCGTGATGGCTCACCCCCTTGGTCTTGCCCCTGGCACTCCCTGTATAGGGGGTGGTTCCTCACTAGGTCAGCTCGCCCTAGGTGGGTGGGTGCCATGGCCCAGAGGGTTCACTCATTCAAAAGGAGCGACTCAGCGTAAGCTGACGCTCGTCACAGTCAGCAACAGAGGAAAAGAATTTCCTTGACCTGTTAGTTTTGCCTGAGAGAGATTCCCAACAAATGTACGTATAGTTGAAATCTCCCATGACCACTCTGTCATATTTTTTGGAGAACTTGGCATTTTGATGCATAAAGAGTTCATCCATATCCTCAGCTTGCACAGGCGGCCTGTAGTAAATGCCTACAATGTTGTCCTTTCCGTTGTTCTCTCATTGTATTCTTACCCAAACAGTTTCCACAGAACTCCCAGTCTCTGAAGCTTCAATCTCTATGCAGATATATGCTTTTCTAACATAAAATGCGACACCTCCGCCTCGTTTATCAAGTCTGTTTCTTGCAAATAAGTTGTATCCTTCTAGCCTTGTATTCCAATCATATGTATTGTCCCACCAAGTTTCAGTGATTCCAATGACTTCATATTTCTTTTCCTCTTTTAGTAGTTCCAGTTCTCCTTGTTTGTTGCCCATGCTTTGTGCATTAGTATAGAAACATTTTAGTTTGTGATTGGTTTCTCTTTCTCCAATATTTTTATTATTTTAATTTTTTTGTCTTTGTTCTTCATTTCCATTTCTAATAGCAGAATTCTCATTAGTATTTGTCAGGTGTATGGCTTTTTCTGGTCTTTTGCTTCCCTTCCCACATTGTTCTAGTTTAAAACTCTCCTGATGAGTGTAGCAAGGCGACTTCCAAATGCATGTTTTCCAGTCTTCGTAAGGTGCACCCCATCTCTAGCAAGTAGTCCATCGTATAGGTAATTCACTCCGTGATCCAGAAATCCAAATCCTTGCTGACAGCACCATCAACGTAGCCAGTTTATCTATCTATCTATCTATCTATCTATCTATCTATCTATCTATCTATCTATCTATCTATCTATCTATATATCTATCTATCACCTATCTATCTATCTATCTACCTATCTATATATATATCTATCTCCTATCTATCTATCTATCTATCTATCTATCTAATATTCATTGCAAAAAGAGGCAGCACTCCTTGCTAAGTATTCAAATGGTGGTGAGTTTTATTAGACCCACATAACCAAGCAACGTTTTGGCTCAAATGAGCCTTTTTGAGTCGAAACGTTGCTTGGTTATCTGGGTCTAATAAAACTCACCAGTCACCACCATTTGAATACTTACCAAGGAGTGCTGTCTCTTTTTGCAATGAATATTGAATACTTTGTCGGATACTGGACTATTTGCCTGGGGCCGTGCACCCGAAGCTAAGTACTGTGCTGTTTCTCTTTTTTTCTATCTATCTATCTATCTATCTATCTATCTATCTATCTATCTCCTATCTCTCTCTCTCTCTCTCTATCTATCTATCTCTCTATCTATATATCTTTCTAACTCTCTGTCAGCTATGTAGGTTTCTCTCTATCCTTCCGAAAGTATACAAATGCTCAAATAATGTGTTAAGTATTGCTCAGTTTGCATTGGCAGTGAAAGAGTTGCTTCTGTTGGCAAGAGAAAGTGGCTGGCACAGACTGTAATGGACTGTGAATGAATGAAATGTCATTCAGTCAGGGCTCAGATAGACTGCAGTTGCCAAAATCTAAATCTGAATGCCAAACCAGGTTTATCATTCAAACCATATACACTGCATTTCCTCTGTCTGAGTAGTATATAAAAGAGTACTATTGTCTATAATCCAAGAGAGAACTAAAGTGGGTCATGGAAGCATGGTGCCCTTAATTAGATACATTAATTAGCAAATGATTACTGATGAGGAGAAAATATCTTGGCAGGTAAGGTTTTGATTAGGAGAGTTCACCTTGGACATTTGGCAATGTAATTGCAGAGCGTAATCACCAGGTGGGTGTTATTTTCGATTAAAAAACATTTTTAATCTTCTTCTGAGAAAAATCCTGAATAATACATTTAAGAAAAAACTGATGTGCCTACTCTGTTTTTGCAAACTGTCTCTTCAAAGAGGAAGAGGACTAGAGCTCTAGTGCCACCTGTAGGAATTAGTTATCCTAAAAGTAAAAATCACCCCTCTAAGAGTCTTGCCACATGATTTATAAGCCAAAATCTCAATTTGCAGACGTTGTCTTTTGGGGCACTGCCCCTCATGTAAAGTGTGAGATCTGGTGTGGCTAGGTGAGAGGCGTGTGACTGGGATCCAAGAAGTAACGTTTCTCCTTGCGGAGAATGACATGTGAAGCCTGACATGCCAAGGTGAGGAGACTTTTAAGCCTAGCAATGCTCCTCTGGTAAAGTATGTCTTCAATGAGTCATCCGTTTTACACATATGCAAGTATTGTCATCTGTTTGCCATCCATGTGTCATTATTTTATGTCCGTGTGACATCCATATTTATACATCCAAATTTTAAAATGTACATGATCAATTAGTTTCCTAGGTTAATAATGGCAGTGTACCTGTAAAATGTGGATGCTATACAGATGATTAATATGGAATCTGATTTTTTTTTATGTATCCTTAGGTTTGGATAGGTGAGTCTCATTTGAGATACGGAAGAGAATAAAGAATGCTGCTAATTTTTTCACATGGACTCTTGGTTGATGTGAAGAAACTGTTATCTGAACAGCCCTATTGAATATATTTGAGCAGTATGTTGTCTGAATTTATTAGGATAGCATATGTTCATATTACAAGCAAGCCTGAATGATCTCTAAAAGTAAAAATTAAGAACATTGAAACTATATCATTGAAGGGCGCCTGTTACCAGATTTTCCCCATATGAAGTATGACCAGCACCTTGTACGACCTCTTTTTCAGCATTCTATTATGCTGTAAATGTCCACAATCCCCTATGCAAGGCACAAAAAACACCTTTTATTATACTTACAGATGGCGCGATGATGACCAGTGGGTATCTCTGGTCTTGATCTGGCTCCTCCTCTGTCCATACAATCACAGTCCTTCTTCCCTATCCCATGTGGATGGCACATCTTATGTCATCCACACAGAGTCCCACATCACGCTTCTGCGCAGGCATACTTTTCTCTGCCCTGCTGAGAGCAAAGCAATCTTTGGCCTTTCCCAGCACATTGACACTACATACTTTTTATTACATACAATTATAAAATCGATATAAGATGGAATGTTCAATGTGTTTCAATAACTCATAGCGCTCCCAAACTTGTGTCTAGCTGAAAGATAACTACCTGAAGAAGGAGCATCCCCCTATTCTGTCTTTTCCCCAATTACTAAGCAATTACTAAGCAATTGGACCTCAGTCCAGAGCCTCTCACCTAGCCAAATCAGTTCTCATACTTTGCACTGACGAGAGCCAATAGCCCGAAACACCATGTCTGCAAATTGAGATTCTCATTTGGCTTTTATCCTAAGTCATATTACAAGACTCGTTAAAGGGTTGATTGTGACTTGTAGGATTGCTACTACCAACAGGTGACTCTATAGAGTTCAAGTCCTCTTCCTCTCTGAAGAGGCAATTTGCATATTTGGATCGCCCTCACCCAGGGCGGCGGGGTACTCGGTACCAGGCCCGTTGAGCTCAATGGGAGATGTCACGGTAGCTGTGACCCGGTCCATGGCCCTGGGCGTCCATTGTAAAAGGGAGGATGTTGAACGTGTGGATGATGGTTAAAGTTTATAAGTGGATGATTTGTGACGCCACCTGTGGTGTTCGGCAATGAAGGTGTTAAGCCGACGCTGCAGACAGATCCTCTGGGACAGATGGTGTGGTGCAGCAATCATGTTGTGGTCCTCCACAGGTAGGGCTGTAGTCCCAGGATAGTGTAGATGAAGAGATAGTGAAGAGACGTAGATGGTGCAGTGTTAGGCACAGCGATGTAGCAGTGCTGAGTGTGTTGGTGCAGGAATAAGTGGAGGACACCAGGGCATGTAGTTCCAAAGCTTTACTCACAGTCTGTTGTGCATACAGGTGCCCGCATCCGTGCCGTGTCCTCCAGGTCAGGAGCTCAGCCAACTTCCAGGCAAGATGAAACACTCCGCTCCAACACTCCGCCAACATGTGCCTTTCCTGAACGTCTACCTTCTAGCGCCTATTTGAAGTACTCACAGTACTGAGTTACACTGGAGTTCCTCCTTTCAGATGTTCTTAGGACTCTACTTGTACGGTAGACAGCTGTAGCCTGCTTTGGGGACTCCTTGCTACTAAGTCCCAGCTCACTCACGTTGCTGTTGTGCCCCCAAGTCTTGTGTGGAAATAAAGTGGTGACAACTTCTATTCCTCCGGTGTCTGCTGCAGGACCATTAGTATCCATACAACCTCGGGGACCGGACCCCGACCATGCACTTAGAACTTGAGGAAGGGCTCTGCTCTAACCCTAGTCCTTAGTTCTTCTTACGTTTCTTGCTAATCTTTCTTTCTTATGGAGAATTAGGTTTTCTGAATGTAACTCTTTCATGTGCCAGCAGACCCAGGTCACTGAGGTCTGCTGCAGCACTTCCTTCAATCCATCCCACTCCGGGGATCTCCTCTCACAGACTGACCTAGTCCTAATAATCTCCCGCTCTCTTGTGCAGACTAAACTCCACCCACCTCCCAGCACTCTTCATGTTCCAAGCAGGGAGCCACCAAAGGTGCTTTGCTACACTACTATGTTGTATGGGATGCAGGTGTTGGAGTGTGGTCAGGTGTCTCCACCTTACCTGGATGGTGGGGTACCACACCTCAGGAGGAGGTGCAGTACCTCTGTGGCGACTGAACCTTCAGGGGCACCACATATTATTTTCCCAGAGGAGCATTGCACGGCGAATAAGCCTCCTTACCTTGACAAGCCAGAGCTGGTATGTCACTCTCCACAAGGAGAAACCTTACCCTTTAGACCTCACCCCAATTACTAAGAAATCTAAAGCCAATCTCTTGGTCATAATCCTTGTGTGTCATGAGTACTGCAAAAAGAAAATATAATATGCCCGATGCCATTTCTTATGCTGCTGAAAATTATATCAGTCAGAGAGCAGGCTCATGACTTCAGGTTTGGCCAAGTGGGTTTCCCCATAATGCTTCACAGCTATCACTCCACTAGATCTTGCACAGCCATTCCAGATGGGGGGACTATCACATCCAAGATAATAAATGGGGGGCAGGAAAAGCAGTCCTTCATTACAGATGGGAGAATACAACTCATCATTACAGATAGGTGATATAAAGGGCAAATTCTGATTGTTTTGTTCTTTCTCAGTTCTGAAAAACATTGAAAATGGGGGTAGTAATGTCAGTCTGTGAATAATAATGTAAAGATTCAAGTGATATGGAGGTGCTGGACCTGCAGAGTCAGTGTGACTGTGAATTGATTTATCCATGATTTACTGCATATACCATAATGGCACTATTTTTATTATTCTTGACACACAGCAAACAACTAGGGCAGATTTAAACTCTTCTTTCCCAATTTTGTCTATGATTTAAAGAGCTCAATCAGAGTTTTACACATGTCTTTTCTACACAGTAAGAGACTTTACAGTATTGAGAATAAAATTTACCGCAAATTTAATTTTTGTGTGAAAATTCGGCAAACCTGGTAAATTTGAATGTAAAAAGATTTACTTGAATCTACATCTAGCATGACTCTGTCTGGAAATATTGACTAAAATTTGCCTGCAGTGCTTTACAAGAACAATTGAATTTCACTGTCAGCAATTAAGTCACTTATAGGTTTCTATTTAAATAGATGTTCTGTCGTTGTGAAGGATTAATAACAGATAAATTACAAAAACATTCAGATGACTAGAGGATAATTAGGTGACTATCAATGAACTGTATTATTACAGGCCATTGGGTTCACTGAATGAAGGATAATACAAAGTTAGGTGTCACAGAAAAATATTCAACGTCTTCAGCTTTAAAAGAACCAATCATGAACTATCCATGTGTTTTATACTTTTTTAAAGTGTATGAATGCTTTTTCAACCAAGTCTACAATGCTACATGCATCTGAAATAAAATATTTTGCAGCTGGCTTAGGTTTTATATATATATATATATATATATATATATATATATATATATTAACATTTTGCATCTGAAGATGCTATGCTGATTGTACTGTGGCAGCAAGATGTAAGGAGCCTATTCACAAAGAAGGGACCTATTCACAAATATATGCATACACTATGCACCAGCTCATTGCAAATAATGTACACATGAACTATTGCTGTACATGTTAAAAACATGAGGTAATAAGTTAACACTTTTTGATCAAAAAGCGAAAAAAAATCTATCCACAACAAAATATAGTTCAGTGTGTTTGAACCCTAACTCTAATGAGTCATCTCTCCATGTGTTTAGATATGGAAAAGTGAGAGTTTACTGATAGGGACCATCCATAAGAGGTCACCTTGTTGTGGTTGGCCCTAACACTAATGACACCTCTCCATGTGTTCAGATAGGCATCAAATGAAATGAGGAAGACATAGGAACCAGGCTTAGCTCATGAAACTTTGGGAAAGATGGATGGTTAAGGTGCCACAGTCTTGAAGGCAGCCACGTCCCTAAATGCACACTACAATGACCACTATTACTGTACTCGTAAAGATGTGCGATACCTAGATAGCAACCATCCTACCTCAACAAGGTTTCTATCTTTCTATCTTTTCCCCTTTTCATTTGATGCCTGTTTAGGCACAGAGAGAAGTGAGACTTTACTGATACGGACCATCCATATGAGGTCACCTTGTCATGGTTGGATGGCTTTTATGCCTTTTGATGAAAAATGTTAATTAAGTACCTCAAATTTTTGCATATATAGCAATAGAGGCATTCGGGTATTCATTAATCTGTGTGCTGACGCATCATCTATGTGTATGTTCATACATGGGCCACAGCAGCTTGTTTGTGCATCTCCATATATATTTAATACTTAAGGTGTGTGGGCCTTTTTTATTTTGTAGGCCAATTCGCAAGGTAAGTAATAGGTCACTGAATAATCCTACACTGGAACCCAACTTATCACTAGTACAGTGGATATGAATTCCATGTTACTCAGCACCAGCTTGTGAGGAAGGAATGTATATAAGAATGGACAAGTTTGGGAGACATATAGGAGACATGGAAGTAGCTAGGAGATAAATATTGTAATGGTAGAAAACCTTTTTTTCCATGAAATGGCATATTTAGCCAATGAATACTCTTGGCATTGCACAATTACTGACACACTAATGGGAAATGTTTTTATCAGAGTTAATTTCTTTATCACAAATTTGCAACAACTCATGTACAAATCTTACTGAATGAGCCCTTTTCTTAAGCAACTTGAATGAGTACTGTTCTAAACTGATTCCAGAACTTTTACTGTTAAGGGTACCGTTACACTTAAAGATGCACCAGCGATCCCGACAACGATGCGACCTTGTCAGGATTGCTGGTGCATCGCTACATGATTGCTGGTGAGCTGCCAAACAGGCAGCTTCACCAGCGATCAGCACCAGCAAGGACGCTGGTATCTAAGGTAAATATCGGGTTACTAAGTGGTGCGTGTCACTTAGTTACCTGATGTGTACCTTAGAAACCTGCGTGCTTGCGCCGGGAGCTGCGAGCACGCAGGTTTCTAAGGTACACATCGGGTAACTAAGTGACGTGCGCCACTTAGTAACCCAATATTTACCTTAGATACCAGCTCCCAACGCCTGCTTAGAGTGCTGGGAGCCTCGCTGATCGTTGCCTCCCGCTGCCACATGCAACGATGCGTGCTGGCCAGCAGGAGAGCAATGATCAAAAAATGGCCCAGGATGATAGTGCACGATCAGCGATACCCGGCGGGGGGGCCGTTCGCTGATCCCCGTCACACACAGCGATCTCGCTAGTGAGATCGCTCTGGTGTCGCAAAATCAGCGAGCGAGATCGCTGTGTGTGACGGGGCCTTAACTCTTTTAGAAAGATAATAATTTACCTTTACCTTACCCTTGGGAAAATAAAAATTGGGGGTGAAAAGATCATTTTTGTGGAAAAAATATGATTTTTTAATTGTACCGCTGTATGTTATGAACTTCTGTGAAGCCCTTGTGGGTTCAAAGTTCTCACCACATATCTAGATAAGTTCCTTGGGGGGGTCTAGTTTCCAAAATGTTGTCATTTGTGGGGGGTTTCCACTGTTTTGGTACATCAGGGGCTTTCCAAACGCGACATGGTGTCCGATCTCAATTCCAGCCAAAAAAGTCAAATGGCGCTGCTTCCCTTCCGAGCTCTGCCATGCTCCCAAATAGTCGTTTACACCCACATATGGGGTATTAGCGTACTCAAGACAAATTGCACAATAACATTTAGGGTCCTGTTACCCTTGGGAAAATAAAAATTGGGGGTGAAAAGATCATTTTTGTGGAAAAAATATGATTTTTTAATTGTACCGCTGTACGTTATAAACTTCTGTGAAGCCCTTGTGGGTTCAAAGTTCTCACCACATACCTAGATAAGTTCCTTGGGGGTCTAGTTTCCACAATAAATCACTTGTGGGGGGTTTCCACTGTTTAGGTACATCAGGGGCTCTCCAAACGTGACATGGCATCCGATCTGAATTCCAGCCAATTTTGCATTGAAAAAGTCAAACGGCGCTCCTTCCCTTCTGAGCTCTGTCATGCGCCGAAACAGTGGTTCCCCCCCACATATCAGGTATCAGCGTACTCAGGACAAATTGTACAATAACTTTTCCAGTCCAATTTCTCCTTTTACCCTTGGTAAAATAAAAAAAATTGAACCTGAAGTATTTTTTTTGTGAAAAAAAGTTAAATGTTCATTTTTTTTAATATTCAAAAAATTCCTGTGAAGCAGCTGAAGGGTTAATAAACTTCTTGAATGTGGTGTTGAGCACCTTAAGGGGTGCAGTTCTTAGAATGGTGTCACTTTTGGGTATTTTCCATCATATAGACCCCTCAAAGTGGCTTCAAATGTGATATGGTCCGTAAAAATAAAATGGTGTTGCAAAAATGAGAAATCGCTGGTCAACTTATAACCCTTATAACTTCCTAACAAAAAAAAATTTTGGTTCCAAAATTGTGCTGATGTAAAGTAAACATGTGGAAAATGTTACTTACTAAGTTTTTTTGTGTGCCGTATCGCTGTGATTTAAGGGCATAAAAATTCAAATTTGGAAAATTGCAAAATTTTCAAAATTTTCACCAAATTTCCATTTTTTTCACAAATAAATGCAAGTTATATGAATGAAATTTTACCACTATCATGAAGTATAATATGTCACGAGAAAACAGTGTCAGAATCACCAGAATCCATGGAAGCGTTTCAGAGTTATTACCTCATAAATGGACAGTGGTCAAAATTGTAAAAATTGGCCCGGTCATGAACGTGCAAACCACCCTTGGGGGTTAAGGGGTTAATACAAGTAATTAAATGTCCATCATGCTATGGCCAGGGATACAAAAATGTTTTGCCACAGGTAGATCCATTCTTTTTTCTCTTATTGTGTGACAATGAGAATTCATCCTTGTTCTCAGTTTTTGCCCCATCTCACACACATACAGACCCCCAATTGGAATTTAGTACAAATAATTAAGTACACCACATTTGATGTGATGCAGCTGAAAGTACCTGGGATCTTTTTTATAAATATGTTATCCTTCAGATTTTGTATTAGTCTAGCCTGATGAAGAGACCTGTGTAGTCTCGAAAGCTTGCAATTTGTTACCATCTTTTCAGTTTAGCCATTAATAGATATCAACCACTGAGGACTCTCAATTCTAAATATTCTTCTATCTACTGGCTAACACGGTACAAAGATATATATCTTTCCTGTTTCTACATAGCTATAATTTAGCTACCTACCAAACATATATTTATAAGCAGCTACAAAACATGGCAGGAAATGTTGCGAACTTAATGGCATTTTAAGAGACGCAGTATTTTGTTTAAGTGAAAGATCAATATTAAAAGCAGGTAGTAAACCTTAACAATATTGGCAAAGGTCACAGATTGCTTGAAATGCGTACGCTGACTTAAAAGAAGCAATACAAAACATGACTTGCACAAAAATCCCCAAGATAGTTATAAGGTTTCATTAACAAGTAGTTATGAAAATTTTGCGTCACTAAGTCCTCTACAGATGTTATAAAGTTCTTGCTACATGTAAGCTAAATGCTTTATTGAACCATTAAGACATGTGCTAAATAATGGATACCCCATGGAAAAAACCCCATAAAACTCAGTGTTACAATTGATAAAAAGATGGCTTTAAATAAGAATTGATAAAACAATATAAAGCTCTATACAGGATGTATAACTGTCAGTAGGTGAAAATTCCACCTCCTGGCCAACCATAAGGCTTCAAGGTTACAGTGTATTGGTAGAAACAATAGAATGTAATGCTGGTGAATGTAAAAACTTTATGGAATATGCTTGAAAAGTCCTCTTCTTTTTAAGTGCTACCTATACAACTCAACTAAAAACTAGTTCCCTAAAGACAAGGTATTGCTGAATATTATAAGAATTTATATAAATCTTGATGTTCAATTACACATTCACTTTTAATAATAAATGCAAATGTCACTAGTTGTAATCACAAGAAGCCACGAGTGACCCGCTTGTTCGACCACTTTGCCATCCGGTTTAGTCTCTAGCGGCTTTTAAAATTTGTTTTTCTCTGAAACGCCTGAAGCATTTTGGAGTCAAACATACCTGGCTGAAATCACACAGCAAGTGTCTAAAACATGCGGACTGTGTTCCTTCACATTTTCTGCCAGATACAATAATATCTATCTTCAAAGTGAAAAAAATAAGATTTATCTCATTTAACCCTTTTTTCGTTTTATTGTTTTCTTTTTTCGCTCCCCTTCTTCCCAAAGCCATAACTTTTTTATTTTTCCATCAATATGGACATGTGAGGGTTTATATTTGGCAGGACGAGTTGTACTTTTGAACAACACCATTGGTTTTACTATGTAGTGTACTCGAAAACGGGAAAAATATTCCAAGTGTGGTGAAATTACAAAAAACGTGCAATCCCACACTTGTTTTTTGCTTGGCTTTTTCGCTAGGTTCACTAAATGCTAAAACTGACCTGCCATTATGATTCTCCAGGTCATTACAAGTACATAGACACCAAAATGTCTAGGTTGTCTTTTATCTAAGTGGTGAAAAAAAATTCCAAAGTTTGCTAGAAAAAGAAATTTGCGCCATTTTCCAAGACCCATAGCGTCTCCATTTTTCGTGAACTCAGATTGGGTGAGGGCTTTTTTGCATGCCGAGCTGATGTTTTTAATGATACAAATTTTGTGTAGATACTGTACGTTCTTTTGACTGCCCGTTATTGCATTTTAATGCAATGTCGCAACGACAAAAAAAAACGCAATTCTGGTGTTTTGATTTTTTTTCTCGCTACACCGTTTAGAGATCAGGTTAATTTTTTTTATTGATAAATCAGGCGATTCTGAATGCGGCCATACCAAATATGTGTAAGTTTGAGTTTTTATTTATTGTTTTGTTTTGATTGGGGCGAAAGGGGGGTGATTTAAACTTTTATGTTTTTTTATTTTTTTTAATTTTTAAACACTTTTTTTTACTTTTGGCATACTGCAATAGCCTCCATAGGAGGCTAGAAGCTGCCATAGCGTGATCGCCTCTGCTACATGTGTCAGGCTAGAGAAAGTGTTAATGTGATACAAAACGGCCATCGCCTTTCCTAGTCGTATCCGGTTACTCCCATTGTTGGTATCTGTACCTGAAACTGACTATATAGTAAAGGCTGAAACCAGCCAGCGGCCACAGCTGAGTAGGAATACAACAATGTCAAGCGACTCACCAGGAAAAGAGGCACCAATATCACTGGAGGCATGTATCCATTGATTATACAGGGCCAACTCAATGTCCTGCCAATGTCTTAGGTAAACTGTGCCAAACAAATTCAACTCCCCCTTGTTTTTACATTTTTCAATTGTGTATTTTTTCATTAACTCAAATGAACGTTTTGGTTCCGAATAGTCACTATTTTTTGAGACATTAAAAAAAACTTTTTCTACTAAAAATTTGCTCAAATTGTAATTTTTTTCCAACGTTTTGTTTTAATGTTTCACATATGTCTTTCATTGGTGGCCTAACACCTTGTATTTTCTATAGTTGCATGGTGGAGGCAAAGCTGAACTTTGAAACCCTGAAAAGTGCAGTAAAAAAACGCAGGAAGAAAAGCAGCAAAAAGCCAGCAAAATCTGATTTTTGTCTTCAGATTTTTTTTACTACTAAGAGATCAAGTTTTGGCTGCTGAAAATAAAAGCAGCAAAAAAGCAATGTGTGAATGTAGCCTTATTGCAGTTTTTTGTTTGCCATTTTAGGAATATTTACTGGAATTGCAACGATTTTCACTGCAAAATTAAGATTGCTTTCTTGCAACAGCTGTTGTTTTTAAAATACATCCAGAGCACAGCCTAAAGGTGGTATCATTAATAATTAATTTCAAGCTTTAGGTCACTGGTGAGCTCTTATTCACATCAGGAGATTCTGTGATCCATCACAGATTTTGTTATTTAGTGGAACACCTAGCATGCTGTAATATTTGCTGTTATTAAATGCCGGCCTCCATAAAGGAAACCAGGAGACCTTATTTGTAATCAGCTCTCTTGAGCAGTGGTGGAGTTTGGCATGCTGCTGGTTTTGTATTTCTGTTCCTATATCACATAGGTACATAGATATGGGGAAAAAAGCTAACGCCGATGTGAACAGCAGCCAACCCCTTGCATTATGCTATCTGATCATAAGTAGCAGTGGTTAGAAGACTTTGGAAACACTTTTGGATAGTATCTTTACTTGGTTGTTTAATTTCTCATGAGTTATAAACTGAATGTTGAAGTGGTTATCTTTTCCAAGTTATGTCAGATGTAGCTACTACTGTTCTTAAACATTTAAACAACATTTAAAAAAACTTTGAGCAAAATTATTTGGATGGCCCTGGTTCAGTGGCCACATTGGAATTCCATAACAGCCGAACCAAAGATCTAGGAATTTCCTACTACCTGCCAATGTGCTGGGCTCCTCTTCTGATGTCATGACTTCTTGTGGCATAATAACCCGAAAAAGTGTTCCGGATGCCGGCAGGTAGGAAGTTCATAATGCTCTGGTCCAGATGCCATGAACTGATGTATGTAATGTGCTAGAGTACTGCGATGCAACTTGCTCAGCTCTAGTAATAATAATAAGGGTTTTATTCATTTTTTACAGTGTGATAAATTAATGATTTGCCATTGACGTGGTATAGCCCTTGTAATCACTTAAGCATGGCATGTGTCATTAGTATTCGGTAGAAAAGAGAAGATCTGAAAAGATTTGAATTCAACAAATCATGCGGATTTTACAGAAGAATTTGATTTGCAGCAAATTTATTCACTGAGAATTGAAGGTCTTTATTATGCTCTTGTGTGTGAACAGATCCCAGGACATAATAAACATAGGTTGGAGACAAAAAGAAAACAATTACTAATCAACTCATTGCTTATCTACATTGTTTATTGTTCCCCATACATTTTTCGGCATAATTTCTTACCCCCACCGCCTGCTGCATCTTCATGGAAGGCAAGAATTCCAGCCATAGCTTAGCCCTAGAGTACCATCCAAGGCCTAGTCGCAGCTAAAAGTCCTGGCTTATGGTCACATTGCACATCATAACCTCAGGATGTTGCTGCAACCTTACAACTCATATGGGCAGAGATGTCCCGGTAGCTGGAAAAGTGAGTGGTAAGGTAAATATTAGTTTCTTCATTTTTTTCCATCTTTTGCCTGCCCCTTAAGGTTTAGCATAATAACAGCAAGCTAGCCACCATTTTGCTGAATTCACGTGGAGAATTACAAAAAACACATATTTTGGAGAAAATAGACTTTTGTAAACCTTACTTAGAATTCATTTGTAAATGTTGCTCAATTTTAGTATTACACCTCTAGGAGGTAATAGCCAATTAAATCACCATTTGCCAAGGAGTTTATTATTTATTTTTTTCACAGGTAAAGGAAAACCTAGCCAATATTTACTTATTTATCTAATGTATATAGACAAAAAAGAACGCCCAATACTCTACATGAGCAAAAAGGCGGTAACCATGAGGAATAAACCGCCATCACATAAGAGATTCCACTCCATTCATAATGCAAGCAAGAAGAAATAAGGAGTAATGGATTCAAAAGTAAATATAAAAATACAAAATTTATTAATTAGCACATGCACAGACACATAATGAATCAACAGCAAAATTGCCAAAGAGAATCATGAGACGCAAACAGGACAGACCTGGAGGGGGAAAAAGGGTGACAAACTGCGCACCAAAAACCCAGAAACACACATAATGCAATGAGTATGGGAAATATGATGCAGGATATATCCAAAAACAGTAAATATTATGGCCAAAAACTGTGCATAATCAATAAAGGAGACTAGTCCTGCCTCAGTGCAATAGGGTGATGGCGGTAGGCAATGCCCACTAAAGTAATCCCTAGATCCAAAATGGACACATATGGGGTGAGAGTGGGTGGCTTACCAAGGGTGCGCAGGTGAACGGGTCCGGACGGCGACCCCCGACGAGCATTTCACGCTCACACAGGGTGCTTTCTCAAGGGGATGGTGGCTGAATGGTGAGAAGGACCTTTTTGTATCCTAGCAGCACGATCATGTGTGTGACCATGTGGTATGGAGGAGCTAATCAGAGCTGCAATAGCGGTGCATGCACCATGTACCCACCTGATCCTCAAACAGTGAGACGGGCGTCAGGCATCAGAGTGCACGCGCTGGGGAAGAATCCCAGCGCCTGCGTCCGAGGCACTATAGACACCCACCCCCATGCAGAGGTTACCAGGGAAACATAGACCGCATGCGCACAGCGGCAGATACACTGAGTCACCAATATTGTTAACTCAAATGTGGTGATGTATATAAAGTATATAAACACCACATCAAAAGAGCATGATCCACCTAACTAGTATAACACATTGCATAGATCTCATATATGAATAAAACTTAATGTGCAAAACTGACAGTAATGTTGTCCAATAGACAGTATTACGTACAGGGTAAATATAACAATTATACATAATAATAATATTAAATCATATACAGGGGCAATCCATCAAATGCCAGCGCACAATGTCAGAAGCATAAGTGGCACAGTACAGAGATCATAGGACCTATACAGATGCACTATATCACAAAGATTATCTGTAATTGTCCATAAAGCGTAGCAGGTCCCATGATGGACATAGCGGAGATCCTCCTATGTAGCCACAGCAGATGGCAGATCTCCCAACATGTGAATGGCAGTTATTCTCATCTCTCAATCATAGGCAGGTAGGGAGTGTAAAAACATCATGGATCCCACGAAGGTCCGTAATACCCACAGACAGCCAACACAAATAAAAGAACAGTAACTACAAATAAAGAGAACAAACAAAAAATGTTAAAAACCATAAAAACAGAGCCGACAGGAACTGGAATAAATACACTGGTGAATGCAGCAGAGACAGCATAGGCTATATGAAAGAAGTGAAGCTCAGGGACTCGTTAAGACCCTTAGGGGTCACTGTGTCCAGGGTAACAATCCATTTGGCCTCTCTTTGGGCCAATGCTTTTTTGTAGATGCCAGCCCGAATTCCCAATTGGATACCATCGATACCCCTCACCATAAAGGATTGTGGGTCGCAATTATGAAAAGTCCTAAAATGGCGGGGGATAGTTTTAAGAATAGAGGGATCAGCCACTGTCTTGGCTGCCCGAATGTCCCTTACGTGCTCATGCACCCTCACGCGTAATTCCCTAGATGTCAAGCCAACATATATCATGGGGCACCCACATGTAGCATAATAAATAACATTGGTATTCCCACATGATATATGCTGCTTGATCTGGAAGTTTTTTGATCCATCAGAGGAATGAAACGTCGAGCACCGCAGGACATTCGGGCAGGCAACACAGTGGCCACACGGGAAAGATCCCACTACAGGACCTCTAGATCCAAAAGGGTTGGCAGCTACAGGGGCGTAATTGCTCTTCACTAGGAGGTCCCTGAGATTCTTGGACCTCCTAGAAGTCATCATAGGCCGATCACCGATAGCAGTACTCAAAGAAGGTTCAGAGCTCAACACCGCCCAATGTTTGGAAAGTATCCTCCTCATATGGTCCCACTCATGTTTGAAGGTCTAGATAAAGCGGATGGGATTAGACCCATCCCTCCCTCTACCTCTGCTTGCGGCGCCGATTATCGTACCCCCTCCCTATACACCTGTTGCTATATCCTCGATAACGGAAGCGTGCACGCAGATCCCCGGCATGTCTCTCAAATATTTACAGTTTTTGGATATATCATGCATCATATTTCCTATACTCATTGCATTATGTGTGCTTCTGTGTTTTTGGTGTGCAGTTTGTCACCCTTTTTCCCCCTCTCGGTCTGTCCTGTCTGCGTCTCATGATTCTCTTTGGCAATTTTGCTGTTGATTCATTATGTGTCTGTGCATGTGCTAATTAATAAATTTTGTATTTTTATATTTACTTTTGAATCCATTACTCCTTATTTCTCCTTGCTTGCATCTAATGTATATAGTAGCATTAATTCCGAAGCACTTTACAGACATCATCATCGGTATCTCCATTGGGGGTCACAATCTAAAGTCCCTATCAGTATGTCTTTGGCGAAAACCAGATTACCCAGAGGAATCCCACGCAAACACGGGGAGAACATACAAACTCCCTGCAGATGTTGTCTTGGTGGGAAATGATCCCAAGAACCCAGTGCTGTAAGGCTACTGTGCTAACCATTGAGCCTCCGTGCCGCAATATATATAAGAGTAACCATTTTTGTTTAGACTTTAGTGCACTAAAATATCAGATAGAAGATAATATAAAGATATTCCTGAGTAATATATTTTAGGCAATGACACTTCAGGCCACCTTCACAAAGGAACTCTTAATCTAACTAGACTTTCTTATAGCCTTCGTCTTTATAAATATTAAATAATAAAGTCTTTATAGTCTCGCCCCATAGAAATGTATTTCTTTTCCATAACCCATGCAGAGAAGCGGATGTTGCCTTTTACCCCATTTTTAAAGCTTTCACAGACATTGACTTGAGTCATTGCCTGCACTTGCATCTTCTGTATCTGTAATTACCTTGTTTTCTCCATGCACGGTGACTGGCATAGAAATAAAATATATGAATACGAGCCAATGGCATTTGCACATACCATGTAGCACAGAGTGTTGTTTTGTAAATATTATTTGAGCTGTGCCGCTGAGCCCTCCAGTGCTGATATTCACCTCATCAGGATGTTTTCTGTCCCGTGACTGGTACTTTCAAATGTACTCATCCATCTTCTTGTCCCATTACATTTTGTTTGAATGATGCTCTATACCCATTAAAATTGATGGAAAAGAACAAAGAGAAGAAAAATGTGTCCTTCAATTGATTGTGTCTTTCAGAGAGCAAATGAGGCTACTGAGATTTGAAGAAAAAAAAGGGAGATTATTTTGGTTTGCTTATTGCCATTCTGAACAATGCTTACTGGAATTGATTTCAATCACGAATGTAGAACTCTGTAACCTGGCTACAAATATTGTATCATATTATAATTAATAGCATGCGTCTTCTTAAAAAATAGGCATTTGCATCTTTGCTTGTATTATGTGTACGTATCGATTTATATCAAACTGTTGGGTTATATAGTCTAAGTCTCTGTTAAGGCTATTACAATTTTAATATGTGTATTTTAAATTTTGCTTTTTTATATACACTTTAGGGCTCAAGTTAGTTACCGTATGTATTGAAAGTCCAGGAATGAAGCAAGGCATAAACTTGACTGAGTTTAGAAAGGATGCATATTACTGTCAGAATATATTCTGTTCATCATTTGCCCAATATGTACCCTATGTATGTCCTTAGTGAGAAAAAAATATAAAAATGTACATGCGTCATCAAAAAAATATTTTCAATTAATTTTAGCAAATTTGAAAAATTAAAAAGCCCACATCAGCAGTTCAACCCAGTCCATATATATATATATATATATATATATATATATATATATATATATATATATATATAATGCTAAAAGATATTACTGGTATTTACATGTAGTCTATTTCCCTATATGCTTTTAAATATCTCTTTTTTGGAAAAAAGGGTATTTTTTACATTATTTTTATCTTTTTTTTTTCTTTTGTCTCAGGATATGGTCACACATACAGTCATATGTAAAAGTTTGGGCACCCCTATTAATGTTAACCTTTTTTCTTAATAGCAATTTTGGTTTTTGCAACAGGTATTTCAGTTTCATATATCTAATAACTGATGGACTCAGTTATATTTCTGGATTCAAATGAGGTTTATTGTACTAACAGAAAATGTGCAATCTGCATTTAAACAAAATTTGACCGGTGCAAAAGTATGGGCACCCTTATCATTTTCTTGATTTGAACACTCCTAACTACTTTTTACTGACTTCCTGAAGCACTAAATTGGTTTTGTAACCTCATTGAGCTTTGAACTTCATAGCCAGGTGTATCAAATCATGAGAAAAGGTATTTAAAGTGGCCACTTGCAAGTAGTTCTCCTATTTGATTCTCCTATGAAGAGTGGCATCATGGGCTCCTCAAAACAACTCTCAAATGATCTGAAAACAAAGATTATTCCACATAGCTTTTCAGGGAAGGATACAAAAAGTTGTCTCAGAGATTTAACCTGTCAGTTTCCACTGTGAGGAACATAGTAAGGAAATGGAAGAACACAGGTACAGTTCTTGTTAAGCCCAGAAGTGGCAGGCCAAGAAAAATATCAGAAAGGCAGAGAAGAAGAATGGTGAGAACAGTCAAGGACAATCCACAGACCACCTCCAAAGACCTGCAGCATCATCTTGCTGCAGATGGTGTCACTGTGCATCGGTCAACAATACAGCGCACTTTGCACAAGGAGAAGCTGTATGGGAGAGTGATGCGAAAGAAGCCGTTTCTGCAAGCACGCCACAAACAGAGTCGCCTGAGGTCTGCAAAAGCACATTTGGACAAGCCAGTTACATTTTGGAAGAAGGTCCTGTGGACTGATGAAACAAAGATTGAGTTGTTTGGTCATACAAAAAGGCGTTATGCATGCGCTGTATTGTTGACCGATGCACAGTGACACCATCTGCAGCAAGATGATGCTGCAGGTCTTTGGAGGTGGTCTGTGGATTGTCCTTGACTGTTCTCACCATTCTTCTTCTCTGCCTTTCTGATATTTTTCTTGGCCTGCCACTTCTGGGCTTAACAAGAACTGTACCTGTGTTCTTCCATTTCCTTACTATGTTCCTCACAGTGGAAACTGACAGGTTAAATCTCTGAGACAACTTTTTGTATCCTTCCCCTGAAAAGCTATGTTGAATAATCTTTGTTTTCAGATCATTTGAGAGTTGTTTTGAGGAGCCCATGATGCCACTCTTCATAGGAGAATCAAATAGGAGAACTACTTGCAAGTGGCCACTTTAAATACCTTTTCTCATGATTTGATACACCTGGCTATGAAGTTCAAAGCTCAATGAGGTTACAAAACCAATTTAGTGCTTCAGGAAGTCAGTAAAAAGTAGTTAGGAGTGTTCAAATCAAGAAAATGATAAGGGTGCCCATACTTTTGCACCGGTCAAATTTTGTTTAAATGCAGATTGCACATTTTCTGTTAGTACAATAAACCTCATTTGAATCCAGAAATATAACTGAGTCCATCAGTTATTAGATATATGAAACTGAAATAGCTGTTGCAAAAACCAAAATTGTTATAAAGAAAAAAGGTTAACATTAATAGGGGTGCCCAAACTTTTACATATGACTGTATTTGACTTAAAGAAGCACTCATTCCCATGAAAATGTTTTACGCTCGAAACCCATATAAATGTATAGGTATTGTTGTGTAAGTGTGTTAATATACTTACCGATCGCCGTCTTTCCTAGTTTCTAGCGCCGCGCCGCTTGGGTCCTCTTCTCACTGATGTAGCTGCAATTCCGACTCACTGGATAAAATGGGTTTGTGTGTGCGAAGAAAGTAGCCTTTACCATGTACAGTAAGTCTATGGAGCCTTCATCTCACTCTTCATAGACTTATATTGCAAAGTCACTTTTGGTTCACACATATACTTCAATGAAATCAAATGAGTCACATCAGTCAAAATAGGATCTGAGCATCACTGGAAACCGGGGAAGACATAATCGGTAAGTCCAGTGACACATTTCCCTGTATTACACACATATTTACACAGGTTTGAGAATGCAGCTAATCATTATATAGATTTGCTGAACACCCAAAAAACTTCTGCATTAAATATGGGTCAGATATTCAAGGATTAAACCTCAGATTTCGGAAGCAGAAACGCAAGTTGGATTTTAACTCGACAGGTGGAAATACCCAAATGTTGATATGAAAATATAATCTTGTAAATTGCAAACACCAAGAAGGAAAAGTTACAGAATTATACAAATTATAGGATTGATAGACCAGTTAATGTTAACGATATGGAAAATATGAAAAACTGGAAACAAAATTTCAGAACATTTCGCTTTATTTAGTATTGAGCATGAGCATGACATGCAGAAATACATATACTTATATGCTTTGGTGGGCTATCTGTTATTGTCTGAGCAATGTACTGCTTCTACTGAATGCACGTTGGCATGGAAATCATCAACATCCGCTGCTGGCAGTTCCCATTGCAATTACTAACCAATAGCATCCCTGATGTACTTGATGGAAGACAAGTCCTGAGACAATGCAAGCCATGATAACATGTTTAGGCTGCACAAGCTGATCACAATATCATGAGCAACATGTGACCTGGCATAGTTGTGTTAAAAAAGGAAGAAATGACTGTACCACTGGCTCCACGAGTAAATCAATGTAACCCCAAGTTGTTAACGTGCCTAGAATGAAGACAACAAGGATCAGACAATCATACATAATGCCACCTCACACCTAAATCCTGGGAGTAGGACCAGTGTGACATTCCCTTGTGAATACTAATACATCACATTGAGGACAACTTGGAGTTACATTGGTTTTGTGATGGAACAACCATTTCTACAAAGCAAGGAGCCATTTACCAACATTACTACGTCAGGCCGCATGTTGCTCATTCTACTGTGAGCAGCCTGCGTGCCCTAAACATCATTGGTCAGAAATGGCATAGCCAGCAGAGGATTTTGATAATTTGTGTGCCCAACTGCATTCAGCATGGAAGAACATTTCTGAAACAAGCATTAATAGCCTTGTTGATAGCATGCCAAGATGTGTAAGTGCGTGCATTTCTGCATGCAGTGCTCATACTCTGTACTGAATATAGCAACATGTTTTGAAAATGTTGTTTTCATTTTTTCATCACTTGCAAAGCATTTCATGTCTATTGGTCCTGTAATTTCCATAACTCCATCATCCATAATATTTTCTTCTCGGTAGTGCAATTTTAATTTTAAGGTATATATTTTGCCACATGTTTTAGGAAAAAGATAGCAAAACATATGTACTATATTTTCTGATTTTGTAATAGGTATAATATTCTTTACCTGTATAATTCTTTAGTGGTTTTTTTTTTCATGTACATTTTAACTTGAATTTTTTACGTTGTGCAATAGTTGGTATCCTGCAAACCAACAGCTGGATAATTATAGTTTGGCAATGTAAACTTCCAAGCATATTGCGCAATACTCCAAAAGAAATGGGATCATACAACTCCTATGAAGGGCAAACCAGTGTATACCTGTATTGCTTTATCACTACTACTGTGAATTTGATTAGAACACACTGTGCACATCCGAGACCCACGCTTGTTGAATATATTAAAAATGACTGGAATCTCTCATATAATTTCCCTTGTGTAACAAACTCCTGTGTAGAGTATAAGCTTTCGACCTTTAGGTCATGATCTGTCTTGAGGCCATAGCGAGGTTGGCAAATCTTTATATTTATTTTCCCAGGAGACAGGTCCAATAGATGAGAAAAGGAAGAAAAGACCAAAAAAAAAGAAATACATTGTTTGTACTCTTTTATGTTATTGTCATTCATTTCCTAAGTGTATATTGAACTGTGACGTGTATATTCTTCAGAAGGAGGGTAGTAGGTTCTTCTACTGCATTGCTATGGTTTGATGAGCAAGGCTTATTACTAAGAGTACAATGAACTCTTGACCCAGAATTTTTCTAGCTTCTAGTATCCAGGTGCAGTGCTTAGTCATTTCACACAACTGACTATGTAATTATTTTGTTGATTTTACATAGGACTGCTGCTTAACCTACTTCATTACCTTTAAGGAACTAACCACCTAGGCCATTCTTTTACATATCCTCTTATAAGTAAAAGAGAGTTAATAGTAGGGGGTTTCTGTTATGAGACAGTATTAAAATGGGTCCTAATTCCCATTGCATCTCTATCACCCTTAGTGTCTACATGCAGCTTTCCTTAGTAGTGATGAACGAACGAGATCATATAACGTCTTTTCAAAACATGCTCACTTGCTATCCCGGTATCTTGGGCATGCTTGTATAATCTGTTCGAGTCCCTGTGGCTGCATGATTTGCAGCTGTTAGATAGCCTCAACACATTGTCATGATCCATTTTTGGATCCGTGTCAGATCTGGATTCTCACATTAAAACTTTTTTCCTTTCAGGCAATCGGGGGTTAATTTCCCCCCGGTGGCCGCTGGTGTAATTACATTGCTGCTGAATTTGCTGATGCAGGTGGTGACCACTCCTACCATCCTTTAAAAGGTCACCTGATGCATCAGCTGACCGTCGGTGTTAGAGTTCATGCTACAATGACCGAACCGGAGGAAGGAGCTTGCTGGGAGTGGTGGTGCCTCAGCTGTTTATGGTGTATCTGGTGTCATGATCCTGCTGTGAGGTGCTTTATAGCAGAAAGCTAAGTGTTGTGTTTTTGTCATCCTGTTCATTTTACTGTCTGTCTATCCTTACCTTGTGTTGTATTAGTGCAGCGGTGGGACTAGTGTCTTCACTTGCCAATTCCCAACTTAGGGATAGGTGCAGGGCAAGTGAGGGCTAAGGTATCCTGCTCGGTGACAGGTTGAAAGAACCTGTATAGGGACACTAGTAAGAGCAGGGCAAATCCTCAGGAGAGTGCAGAAGGTGTCCATTTCCCTGTTCCCTATCGCAGGGCCCACCATTGAAATTGTGTCCCTGCTGTTCCCTTGTTTGTTTGCTGTTTGGTGACAGACCAATCATTGAGTCGTGCTGCACTGGTCAGTCATTCCGTGACCCACATATGGGGATTCTCTAACAAACAGGCAACTCCCGCATGTGTTGAGGCTGTCTAACATTATGTTTGAGTCCCCGTGGCTGCATGATTTGAGGCTGGTAGACAGCCTCAACACATACGGGGGTTGCCTGTTTTAGAGAATCCCCACATGTGTTGAAGCTGTCTAACAGCTGCAAATCATGCAGCCACGGGGACTCGAACATAATATACGAGCACTCCCAAGATACTGGGATAACACCTGAGCATGTTCCGATAAGACGTTATGCGAGCACATTAACATGCAAATAATGCAGTACAGAAAGTTCTAAGATATGATAGATATACTGTGGGGGAATTAAGTATTTGATCCCTTGCTGATTTTATAAGTTTGCCAACTGACAAAGACATGAACAGTCTATAATTTTAAGCGTAGGTTAATTTTAACATTGAGAGATAGAATATCAAATATAAAATCCAGAAAATCACATTGCATAAATTATGTAAATTTATGCATTTTACAGTGAGAAATAAGTATTTGATCCCTCTGGCAAACAAGACTTAATATTTGGTGGCAAAACCCTTTTTGGCAAGCACAGCAGTCCGATGTTTTTTGTAGTTGATGATGAGGTTTGCACACATGTCAGGAGGCATTTTGGTCTACTCCTCTTTGCAGATCATCTGTAAATCATTAAGATTTTGAGGCTGTCGCTTGGCAACTCAGATCTTCAAATCCCTCCGTACGTTTTCTATGGAATTAAGGTCTGGAGACTGGCTAGGCCATTCCATGACCTTAATGTGCTTCTTTTTCAGCCACTCCTTTGTTGCCTTGGCTATATGGTTTGGGTTATTTTCTTGCTGGAGGACCCAGCCATGACCCATTTTTAATGTCCTGGTGGAGGGAAATAGGTTGTCACTCAGGATTTTACAGTACATGGCTCCATCCATTCTCTCATTGATGCAGTGAAGTTGTCCTGTGCCTTTAGCAGATAAACATGCCCAAGACATAATGTTTCCATCTCAATGCTTGACAGTGGGAATGGTGTTCTTTGGGTCATAGGCAGCATTTCTCTTCCTCCAAACATGGCGAGTTGAGTTAATGCCAAAGACCTCAATTTTTGTCTCATCTGACCACAGCATCTTCTCCCAATTAATTACAGAATCACCCTGGTGTTCATTGGCAAACTTCTTATGGGCCTGCACATGTGCCTTCTTGAGCAGTTGAGCAGGGGGACCTTGCGGGCACTGCAGAATTTTAAACCTTTATGGCGTAATGTGTTACCAATTGTTTTCTTGGTGACTGTGGTTCCAGCTGCCTTAAGATCAATAACAAGTTCTCCTGTGTAGTTTTAGGCTGATCTTTCACCTTCATAATGATCAAGGATACCCTACGAGGTGAGATTATGCATGGTACCCCAGATCGATATCGATTGACAGTCATTTAATATTTCCTTTTCTTACTATTGCACCAACAGTTGTCTCCTTCTCACATAGCATCTTACTTATGGCTTTTTAGCTCATTCCAGCTTTGTGCAGGTCTATGATCTTGTCCCTGACATCCTTATAAAGCTCTTTGGTCTTGCCCATGTTGTAGAGGGCAGCCCGCCAAAGGGCGTCATTAATGTGAACACTGCCACATACGGATTATTTTTTTGCACTGGTGTGCCACACGGTCAATCCCTGATTGTAGGCTGGCTGTCTCATTTGGTATTATTGCACCTGTGCAGTTGCCATTTTACTAGGGTCCGCTGCACCCTGTTTAGTGCTGATGCATTTAGGCCTGTCTGTTTTTTTCCTGATTTTTTGGGAGGATTTTTTTCTCTTTCTGAGGTTTTCATGTTAGAGTAGGACTGGCAAGTGTAAGGAACTTTGACGCAGTCTGCCAGCTTACGTATTGTGGCCATAATATCAACCAATACCTTACATATATTGATATGTTTTTGTGCACTTTATATTTTGTCAGGGTGCAGTTGGGCCCAAATGGTTCTGTATACTGTGGCCTCTGTTCACACGGGATGCACTTTAGTTAGCACTGGGCAGCCCCCTATATGGTGTTACTAAGAGGCTGTGAACCAGAAGCCCTGCATTCCCTGTGTGAACACTGCCACATACAGATTATATTTTTGCACTGTTGTGCCACACGGCCAATCCCTGATTGTAGGCTGGCTGTCTCATTTGCTATTATTGCACCTGTGCAGTTGCCATTTTACTTGGGTCTGCTGCACCCTGTTTCGTGCAGATGCATTTAGGCCTGTCTGGTTTTTTCCTGATTTTTTGGAGGATTTTTTTCCTCTTTCTGAGGTTTCCATGTTGTAGAGGTTAGAGTCTGACTGACTAATTGAGTCTGTGGACAGGAGTCTTTTATAAAGGTGCCTATGTAACACAGCTTTCTTTAATGCAGGTAAACAGTTGATTAGGAGTGTCTAACAGGTCTATAAGAGCCAGAACTCTTAATGGTTGGTAGGGGATCAAATACTTATTTCTCACTGCAAAATGGAAATAAATTGATATAATTTATATAATGTGATTTTCTGGAATTTATTTTTGATATTCTATCTCTCTTTAAAATTATAGACTGTTCATGTCTTTGTCAGTGGTCAAACTTACAAAATCAGCAACAGATCCAATACTTATTTCCCCTACTGTACCAAAATTTAAAAGCCCATATGTACAAATGCTCAAGTGAGAGTTCCTGTGTTCTCTGTGTCAGAATCACTACCATACTCATCTGACAGCTGCTTATATCCATGCAGAACTAAAGAATTGACCATATAGATTCAGCTGGATTCCTCTCCCGACATCATCTTTTGGGTGCCAATCAGTAGGCCCTTATACACATTAAATGGGTTTTGCAAAAAATCTTGGTTCACATTTGTGTTAGAGGTTCTATTGGTAGCCTCTGTGGCATAAGCATGCTCACTTTTACTGGTAAAGTGAATAGGGTCTGTTTGCTGTTTTTTTCTACACATTCAGATGTGACTCCAGTTTAATTGCATTTTATATTCCTATCTTTAAGGCTATGTGCCCGCATTGCAGAAACGCTGCAGAATTGTCTGCAGCATTTCCGCAACTCCCCTCCACGGGTAAAATGCATGCGGAATTCGGATGCATTTTCCTGCAAAATACAAGCATTATGCAAGCATTTTTAGCTTGCAGAATTCAAGCGGTTTTCCAAGCGATTTGAAGCATCGCTTGGAAAAGTGATTGACAGGTTGGTCACACTTGTCAAGCATAGTGCTTGATAAGTGTGACCAACTTTTTACTATTGATGCTGCCTATGCACCATCAATAGTAAAAGATAGAATGTTAACCCCTTCATGACCAACCCTATTTTGACATTAATGACCAGGCCATTTTTTGTAATTCTGACCAGTGTCCCTTTATGAGGTAATAACTCTGGAACGCATCCTAGCGATTCTGAGATTGTTTTTTCGTGACACATTGGGCTTCATGTTAGTAGTAAATTTACGTCTATAATTTTTGCGTTTATTTGTGAAAAAATCAGAAATTTGGCGAAAATTTTGAAAATTTTGCAATTTTCAAATTTTGAATTTTTATTCTGTTAAACCAGAGAGTTAAGTGACACAAAATAGTTATTAAATAACATTTCCCACATGTCTACTTTACATCAGCACAATTTTGGAAACAATTTTTTTTTGTTAGGAAGTTATACGGGTTAAAAGTTGACCAGTGATTTCTTATTTTTACAACAAAATTTACAAAACCATTTTTTTAGGGACCACCTCACATTTGAAGCCACTTTGAGGGGTCTATATGGCAGAAAATACCCAAAAGTGACACCATTCTAAAAACTGCACCCCTCAAGCTACTCAAAACTACAATCAAGAAGATTATTAACCCTTCAGGTGCTTCACAGTAACTAAAGCAATGTGGAAAGAAAAAATGGACATTTTTTTTTCAACAAAAATTTTCTTTTAGCATCAATTTTTCATTTTCACATGGGCAACAGGATAAAATGGATCCTAAAATTTGTTGGGCAATTTCTCCTGAGTACACTGATACCTCATATGTGGTCATAAACCACTGTTTGTGTGCACGGCAGGGCTCAGAAGGGAAGGAGCACCATTTGACTTTTTGAATGGAAAATACTGTATGCTGGAATATTTAGCGGTTACCATGTCGCGTTTGGAGAGCCCCTGTGTGCCTAAACATTGGATCTCCCCCACAAGTGACCCCATTTTGGAAACTAGACCCCTCCAAGGTACTAATCTAGATGCATAGTGATCACTTTGAACCCCCAGATGCTTCACAAATTGATCCGTAAAAAAAAAGTACTTTTTTTTCACAAAAAATTCCTTTTAGCCTCAGTTTTTCATTTTCACATGGGCAACAGGATAATATGGATCCTAAAATTTGTTGGGCTATTTCTTCTGAGTACACCGATACCTCATATGTGGTCATACACCACTGTTTGGGCGCACAGCAGGGTCCGGAAGGGAAGGTGCGCTGTTTGACTTTTTGAATGGAAAATTAGCTCCAATCGTTATCGGACACCATGCCACGTTTGGAGAGCCCCTGTGTGCCTAAACAGTGAAAAACCACCACAAGTGACACCATTTTGGAAATTAGACCCCTTATGGAAATTATCTAGATGTATAGTGAGCACTTGGAACCCCCAAGTACTTCACAAAAGTATATAACGCAGAGCAGTGAAAATAAAAAATCATTTTTTTCCTCAAAAATATTTTTTAGCACGCTATTTTTTATTTTCACATGACTAGCAGGAGAAATTGGACCAGAAAAGTTGTAGTCCAGTTTGTCCTGAGTACGCTGGTACCCCATATGTGGGGGGAACCACTGTTTGGGTGCACGGCAGGGCTCAGGAGGGAAGGAGAGCCATTTGACTTTTTGAAATGAAAATTAGCTCTAATCGTTAGTGGACACCATGTCGTGTTTGGAGAGCCCCTGTGTGCCTAAGCTTTGGAGCTCCCCCACAAATGACCCCATTTTGGAAACTAGACCCCCTAAGGAACTTATCTAGATGCATCGTGAGCACTAAGAAACCCAAGGTGCTTCACAGAAGTTTATAATGCAGAGCCGTGAAAATAAAAAATATTTTTTTTCCTCAAAAAATTATTTTTTAGTGCGCAATTTTTTATTTTCCCAAGGGTAATGTCAGAGACACCGCACCACACTCGCTCACAGAGCCAGTGCGCGTGTCCTGAGTACAGAAACAGTGCTAAAAGATACCTGTGGAGCGGGCAGCAGAGGTGACAATGCGTGCTTCAAACTATTAGTGTCAGGGTCCAGTCAGCGCTGGAAAGTAAAGAGGCACAGGACCTGGGGACACTGAAATTAGCAAGCTGGCACAGGACCTATGGTCAGGTGACTGCAAGGGGCCGGGGCTTAGCGTCCTGCTTTCAGATATGACAGGACACCATACAACAACTCAGAGTCAGGCAAAACGGAGGTCACAACAGTTCTGGCAAACGAGGCACAGGAGGGACAAACAGATGGGTAGTCAGACAAAGCCAAAGGTCATACACAAGAGGGCGAAGTGGTACCAAGCGGATGAACAGAGAGAAGTCGGGTCACAAGCAGAGAGTCATACACGAGAGATAGCGCAGTACAAGAGGGACAGGCAGAACTCGTAACAGGGACAGAACCGGATCAAAACCAAACAAGCAAGCAAGATATCAGGTACAAGGCACACGTACGCACAAGGTCAACTAACTCAGCCGAGGGCAGGAGTATAACTGACACCGGACCTAGGTCCAGTGAGCATTAAATAGCCGCCCTCTGCCAGAGAGAGGCGGAACAATTAACCCCCAGTCTGATCAGGACGGGCAAAAGCAAAACCCCATCCTGGATCATGACAGGTAACAGGATAAATTAGACCCAAAAAGTTGTAGTCCAGTTTGCCCTGAGTATGCTGGCACCCCATATTTGGGTGGGACCACTGTTTGGGCACACGTCGGGGCTCGGAAGGGAAGTAGTGACATTTTGAAATGCTGACTTTGATGGAATGGTCTGCGGGCGTCATGTTACATTTGCAGAGCCCCTGAAGTACCTAAACTGTGGAAACCCCCCAAAAGTGACCCAATTTTGGGAACTAGACCCCCCAGGGAACTTATCTAGATGTGTGGTGAGCACCTTGAACCCCCAAGTGCTTCACAGAAATTTATAACGCAGAGCCGTGAAAATAAAAAATTATTTTTTTTCCTCAAAAAAAATTATTTTTAGCCCCCAATTTTTTTTCACAAGGGTAACAGGATAAATTGGACCCCAAAAGTTGTTGTCCAGTTTGTCCTGAGTACGCTGGTACCCCATATGTGGGGGGGACTACTGTTTAGGCACACGTCGGGGCTCGGAAGGGAAGTAGTGACGTTTTAAAATGCAGACTTTGATGGAATGGTCAGCGGTTGTCTTACGTTTGCAAAGCCCCTGATGTGCCTAAACAGTAGAAACCCCCCACAAGTGACACCATTTTGGAAACTAGACCTTCCAAGGAACTTATCTAGATGTGTGGTGAGTACTTTGAACCCCCAAGTGCTTCACAGAAGTTTATAACACAGAGATGTGAAAATAAAAAAATCCTTTTTTTTCCACAAAAATCATTTTTTAGCCCCCAATTTTTTATTTTCCCTAGGGTAACAGGAGATATTAGACCCCCAAAGTTGTTGTGCAATTTTTCCTGAGTACGCTGATACCCCACATGTTGGGGTAGACCACTGTTTGAGCACACGTCGGGGCTTGGAAGGGAGGGAGCACCGTTTGACTTTTTGAACGCAAAATTGGCTGGAATCAATAGTGGCACCATGTCACGTTTGGAGACCCCCTGATGTGCCTAAACAGTGGAAACCCCTCAATTCTAACTCCAACCCTAACTCCAACACCCCCCTAACCACAACCCTAACACCAACACATCCCTAATCCCACCCTTAACCATAACCCTAACCACAAGCATAACCCTAATTCCAACCCTAACCCCAACACATCCCTAACTCTAATCTTAACCCTAATTCCAACCCTAACCCTAATTCCAACCCTAACCCTAATTCCACTCTAACCCTAACCGTAATTCCAACCCTAACCCTAATTCCACCCCTAACCTTAATTCCAACCCTAACCCTAATGGAAAAATAAAAATAAAAATATTTTCTTTATTTTATTAGTTGTGCTTACCTATGGGGGTGATAAACGGGGGGTTTATTTACTTTTTATTTTGATCACTGTAAGAGTGATCAAAATGAATGAATGAATCCGCAGCCGGCGGGCGCACTGCGCATGCGCCCGCCATTTTCCAAGATGGCGGCACCCATGAAGCAGGACGGTGGGACACCTGGAGCTGGAGTGGGACATCGGAGGTACTGGGGGGTGAGGGGGGGTCAGAAGGTGGGGGAAGCAGAGAGAAGGGGGAGGGGAGCAGCTGATGATGGCAGCGGCACATTGCCGCCGTCAGTTGGTATCAGGGGCCGATCGGCCCTGTGAGTCATGGGGGGGTCGGATATGGGTCTCCAGCCATGTCCGATGCTACTGCAGCATCGGCCATGGCTGGATTGTAATATTTCATCAATTTTCATTGATGAAATATTACTATCGCTCTGATTGGCTGTTTCACTTTTAACAGACAATCAGAACGATCATAGCCACGTGGGGGCAAAGCCACGCCCCCCGTATCTGCGGGTTGGGTGACCTTTTATTGACCCCGGTCACCCGACCCGCAGGGGGCATTGAAGTCATGACACCACATAGGCATCACTGGTCATAATGGCACAGGTTTTCATGATGCCTATGTGGCGTCATTGGTCGTTAAGTGGCACTTCCAGTCCTCCGCGGCGCTCCCGGTCCGTTCTGTTCCCAGGTGTGCTTTGTGAGAATGATGTTTGTGACGTCATGTGACAGCAACGTCACAAAGGTCATTTTGTTGCAAAGCACACCTGGAAAGCACCGCTGAGGGCCGGGAGGACTCCGGGGGCCAACAGAGGGAAATTATATCCCTTTTTTTATTTTAATTCTATTTTTAACATGAATATTTTACCCAGGGCCTGGAGGAGAGTCTCCTCTCCTCCAGACCCTGGGTACCAATCCCACATGAAACGCTCACTTTACGCATGGTGGGCAAAGTCACATGCGTAAATTTGGTGTTTCAATGCAATCCTATGGCAGCAGAATCACCGCGATTCTGCAAAATTAATGGCCATGCTGCGTATTTTTCCGCAATGCGATTCCGCAGCGGAAAAATCCGCAGCATTGGCACAGAAACTGCGGAATCCCATAGGATTGCATGGGATGTGTTTTAACTAGCATTTTTTAAGCAATGCCACTTAAAAAATGCAACATGGGCACACAGCCTAAAAGTTACTAAGTTTTGCACAGCTGACAAACGCAATGACCATTTTGCCCATCGTTTGCTCACATTAACATTTGCAATTTATCTATATATAAAAAACTGAGTGTATGTATGTGTGGGTATGTATCAAGCCACACCCACTCCACATAGCCCCACCCACTCCGCATAGCCACAAACAATGCCCTGTCCACACGGCCCACATTGTTAGCACACACGGGCGGAGACACATTCACCTCAAAAGCCACCCTACAAAACTCACCATCTGTGATTTCCCAGCTGCTGCGAACTACAATCAGGGTATCAGTATCAGTGTGTGGCAGGCACAGGCCACATCTAGCTCCATTGTGTTTAGAATGGATTTGCTCCTGTGAGGCATGATGTCAAGGGAAAAGGAGGAGCCTCATGGATTACACCACTGTGCTCATAACAGGAAGTTGCTGTGCATGTGTGAGGGGAAGAGAGGAGTGAGGTGAAAATGAGAGGAGTGAGGGGAAAATAGTGGTGAGGGGAAACTGAAGAGATGTGAGTGGAAAATGAGAAGAGTGAGGGGAAAATAGTGGAGTGATCGGAAAATGACATGTGTGCAATTTCTTTCGGGATCAAGTGTTTCCAATTGTATATGGTAGAGGAGTGTGAGGTGCTGCCAGAAGAGGCAGCTAAAAAGGAGAAAAGCTTTGCTGCAGAAAAATGCTGTGTATAAAGGAGGTGCTTGAGGTGCAGGAGGAGGGTGTGTAAAGAGAAGGAGCATGAGGTGCAGGAGGAATAAGGCCCCTTAACTACCGCAGTTAAAAGTCATATCAGCAATCATTAAGGGGTTAATATTGTGTTAAAAAAAAATTGCTTCAACATTCTAACCGCCTCCAGTTTCCAGTTTGACTGGCATTTGCATTGTCCATTAGCAAGGCTAGGGGACAGTCTTTGAAAGTAGTAGGGATCGATTTGCAATCTCCATGCTTTTGTCATGGTCAACTTTACGTGGTCTCTTCAAGAGCTGGAACTGCCAAAAATCTGTTCATCTATGCACCGGAAAGAAAAACCAAAAATGTTCTTTATCAAAAGGCTCTTGAATGAGTTGAAAATAAAATACTATCAATACTTGGGTAATCGTTTAGTTAATTTGTGTTGCAAATCTGTAGTGTCGAATATATGATGTGAAATGTTTTTATGTGCAATATAATCATTATAAATTGTTATAACTAACCACAGTTAATTACTATGCCCGGGCAACGCCGGGCTCTTCATCTAGTAGGTAATATACTGTATTGATAGATTGAACCATAACATGGAAATAAAATGCAGAATTGTGGATATGGCCAGCTTTGACTGTCTTTTTGGCATTGCCTACCTTTAAAACAAGTATATTGTCACAACTACTAGATTTCAATGCTTTTAGAACCATTTTAGAATTTAATAAGTGCATATATAAATTCAATCTGCCACAACGTGTGAAACGGATTAATTCGCAAGCCTGAAAGATGAGAGCACTCCATCACCTAAGTTCTAAATGTAAATGTAATTCCCATTAAATGAGCATTAATTTTAGAAAAATTAAACTTACAGTACAATTACAGCTTGCCGCTTGTGCACTTGTGCAGAGGCCAACTCCCCTCCACCCTCCATAATTACCTCTGCTCCTCGTTATGTGATAGAAACAAGGCTGTTCAGTGTGTGACATCAAGAAGCTGCAAATGACTTGCACTTGAGTGATGGTATGCATGTGATTTTAGTTCTGCTTCATTACCCGTTTATGAATGAATGGTAATCTGTTCCTCCTTATACCTCCCTTTTCACGGGATCATACACACAGGCCAAGTTGGTCATGTTCTCTGAAGCAGTTCCCTGCACATTTGTTGTGCTTTTGATGAATAGTTTATGCACTCTCCTGGCAAATATTTTTCACATCTATGAATTTGCATTAGCCCTGGTTAATTATGCATTTAGTGTTGAGTTCTTTCTAAAGATACAGCAAGATCTCTATTTCATTCCCTACAGTGCGCATAAGATGTGTGATTATCCTTGGAGAGAACATTTCCAAACTTGTGATTTTTGTTTGTAAAAAATAAAATGAGACAAAAAGAAAACTCTTCAGCAAATGTGTTTTATGTTTTCATGGTGGAAGAAACCAATCATGTTAACATCTGTAATGTGCTAGTAAAAAAATCTTAAAATATCAATTCACAGAACTTATCGCATATTTTACATGACGACAGAGCCAGAAAACTAATAAGGTCAATACTGATAATAGTGTCTTCAATTGATACTAAAATTTTGCCTTGATGATTCAGAGAACTGTCTACGTCTAGTGGCCATAAAGGTTACCAAATGGTTCATTGCTGACCTGCAAAATCAATACTAAATATACTTGTGTTAATATAATATGACTTGCTTAACTACGGTTAACAGTCCAAAGATTTAAAGGGAACTGTTCATTAAATTCATGCTGCCCGAATTACAGGCAGCAGTAATCAGAGCTTGGCAGCTTTACTACAGACAATCATTTCTTTCTCAGAAATGGATATAAGTGAAAACAATTTGAAATTATGTATGTACATATGGAAGAAGATACATGGGAGAGACCTGTCAATCAACTGGAGAGGGACAGGTAGAAGCTGCCTGAGGGCCACATTGGATTAGTTTTGTCTCTGCTATGGTTCCCAGACAGATTTTTACACTATATTTTACACAGATTTTTACACTATATTTTCATTGAAACATTGCAGCATTTCAGAGAAAGATAGACATGTATGCAACCATGTGGCCAGGCTCTCATTCATGCTGCTCATGGTTTGGGCAGCATAAATCTAATGACAGATTCCCTTTAATGAGGTTGTCTCTTTAACAACATTATCTGTCCACAGAATAGGCGATAAATGTATGATCGCTGGGGGGGTATGAATGCTGGGTAAAGACGCCGGGGATACAGCAGGTAGGATTAGGTTGGCAGTGCCCTGATCCAGTGGCCTCAGAATATGGACATGGCTGCTGGTCCTACCTCCTGTGAACCTTTTTGCTCACCTCTAGTATACAGATCATCTCAGTATTTTAAAGCAAATGTTAAATTGGTCCTGTCATTTTGTTATAATGGCTTACACTTACATGGTCATTATTTTGGATTGCTTATGGCTTCTTGTATTAAGCTAAGTAATATTTGTGTTGTTGCGGGAGCAGCACTTTGCATTCATTGAGAACCAAACAAGGGACTTTTATCACTACTTTAATCACGCACTTGACGTTAGCTACCACACAATATTACATCTCTTTTCATAGCATTTTGAGAAATATGCACATTATGACTCCATTATAGATCATGCCTCATTATTTAGGCCATGTGCCCACGTTGCAGAAATGCTGCAGAATTGTCCGCAGCATTTCCGCAACTCCCCACTGTGGGTAAAACGCATGTGGAATTAATTAGCATGCATTTTCCCGCAAAATACAAGCATTATGCAAGCATTTTTAGCTTGAGGAATTCAAGCGCTTTTCCAAGTGATTTGAAGCATCGCTTGGAAAAGTGATTGACAGGTTGGTTACACTTGTCAAGCATAGTGCTTGACAAGTGTGACCAACTTTTTACTATTTATGCTGCCTATGCAGCATCAATAGTAAAAATAGAATGTCAAAAATAATAAAAAAAAAAAAAATATGGATATACTCACCTCCTGTTGGCCCCTGATCTCCTCAGTGGCACTCCCGATCCTCAGCGGCTCTGCGGGCAAGTTCCGTTCCCAGTAAATCATTGCCAGAATGACCTCTGATGATGTAGCCATCACACGACTGCGACATCACAAAGGTCATTTTGTCGCGAAGCACGCCTGGGAACAAAGCCGCTGCGTGCACTGCTGAAGACCGGGGGGACTCCGGGGGCCTACAGAGGGTAAGTATATCCCTATTTTTTATTTTAACTCTATTTTTAACAGGAATATGGTACCCAGGGCCTGGAGGAGAGTCTCCTCTTCTCCAGACCCTGGGTACCATCCGCACATGAAACGCTCACTTCACGCATGGTGGGCATGGCCACATGCATAAAGTGAGCGTTTCAGTGCAATCCTATACATGTAGTACAAAAACTTGGCACTCTAAAGAAAAATTGATTTGACAGTTCCTTTATTGTAAAAGGCATCCAGTTAAATATACTTCTTTTACTTCTTTAAACGTTTTCAGTCATACAATTGACCTTCATCAGAAACAGAATTTTTTCACAGTTGGTTTTAACTGAGAGGAACTGTAATGGAAAACTCCATATATTATTATTAAAGAACTGCTGTCATAAGTAGGCACTACTCAGTACTGGGTATATTCATTAATAATGTAGAGAAACAGACGTCTGAAACGTTTTCGGTCATACAATTGACCTTCATCAGAAACAGAATTTTTTCACAGTTGGTTTTAACTAGAATGAGTTTGCAAGAAGACAAGACAGTATGGTTAGTGAACAAATAAGTATCTAACAAATATCTGAGCAACAGGATGCTGATAATGACCATATGAACATCATGTAAAGTTTAGACGAAAGGTCGATGACTAGATAAATACTGAAATAGCGAATCCTGAGACAAGGTTCAAGTGAGCTTAGTGAAATTCCACAGGTTCCATGGGCGGTGATAGAGAGTCCGTGCTGTGATGGTATGTAAGGAACATATGTAAAAGACGTGCCCTAGGAGGTTGAAAACAAACAACAAGTGTGAAACTGGTCAATAAAGGATACAGTGAGATTCGTGGTCGGCTGGTGCTACTGGATGTGCAATACCACATAAAAAGTAATAGCCGACTGGAATGAGTGCCAAGACAGGTACCTGAGAGAAACTGTAATGGAAAATTCCATATATTATTATTAAAGAACCGCTGTCATAAGTAGGCACTATTCAGTACTGGAAAAAAAGAGAAAGAACAAGACGGTGAGTGACTATGGCACATAAACATAAACATATTGGGCGATGTTATGTGAATGAGGAAGGAGAAAAAATCCAAAACAGTCAAATAATACCTGGGTATATTCATTAATAATGTAGAGAAACAGACGTCTGGGAAGCAGCAGCTACTGAGGATGAAAGGACACTGAGGATAATAAAAAAAGAGTATAAATGTGTGTACTGAGATAGGCTGAGGATATGCACGTAATGTGAACTAAATTACCCATTCATGTAGGAAATCACCAGACCCATGGGTTTGACACCTTAGGTTATACAGGGACCGGTAGATCCAATAATTGGTGTGGGTGTCCAGAAATTTGTACTGCAATTGAAACATGTAGAAGGTAAGAGTAGTCCTGAGGACAAAGAATGTGAGGTGAACACTGTATTAAGAAGTGTGAAATCACCTGTAATATATTCAGGAAACTATCCTGTATTGTTTGTGACAGGCATGAATGTCCACAACTGGGTGCTAAAATTGAAAGAGAAGAAAGCATAAGCAAAAAGGCACTAGTTGGTACAATAGTGGTGCCCTAATGTTGTCTGGGAGAGCTAGAGTCACCTGTGATTATCCAAATGGTCTGTCCTGCCCAGGGAGGCACGTGTGTCACAGGGAGAGTGAACGCACTGTTCAGGAGAAGCACTGAGGGTGCAGAGGGATAGCGCTGCAAAAAATGAGAAAATGCTGTCAATGTGATAAAGTAGAGAACCAGCAAGACATGAGCTGGATCTCTTAAAAATATTACCTTAGTCTTTGGCTGGTATGAGAGACTCTGTATTGCAGGGAAGTATATCCGGGTATAAGTGCAATCCTATGGCGGCGGAATTAATTAATGGACATGCTGCGTATTTTTCTGCAATGCGATTCAGCAGCCCAAAAAATCCTCAGCATGGGCACCTCAACTGCGGAATCCCATAAGATTGCATGGGTTGCTTTTTAACTAGCGTTTTAAGCATTTTTGCGGCAGCCTTGGTGCTGCGGAAACGCTTAAAAAATGCAACGTGGGCACACAGCCTTAAAGTTGGGTTTCTGCTCAAAACACTTTACTAGCTGTCATCACCACAATAAATATAATAAACAATAAATCTAAATTACATCAAGCCAATCCCGCCTAATCTATTCTATTTTATAGAAAAAAATTATTTGATAAAGTTGCTACCTTACCTTCTTTCCTCTAAAAGTGTCTACGGTTTGATACTCTCTTGTTCTAACGCCTTCATTTTAAGTATACTGTACAGTGTTTCCTGCCGAAATTACTATCTTTCCTCACTCTATGTGTGCCCCAAAAATTCAGTCATTGTTCTCTTGGTCTTCTCCTAAAGCAGTGATCTTGGTCAACTCCTCAAATAGTAGCTAAATGCTAATGAACAAAAATCTGCTTAAAATCATAAAGCCAAACTATGGGTGTGCTAAATACACTAATTAAAGGGTTAAGTCAGAAGATATTGGTGACATATCAGTAGGATGAGTGATCAGTACTTCCATTCATCAGCATTTACAGCTCTGGCAAAAATTAAGAGACCACTTCCAAATGTTCAGTTTGTCTGATTTTTCTTTTTATAGGTATATTTTTGAGTAAAATGTAAGTTGTTCTTTTAGTCTACAAACTTTTGACAACATGTCTTCGAATTTCCTAGCAATAAATTTTGGTTTTTTTTCTGAAAAGGAGAAATGGTCAAAATTGAAAAAAAACAGTGCAATCAGACCTCAAATAATGCAAATAAAACAAGTTCAAAATCATTTAGAAACAACAATACTAATTTTTTAGCTCAGGAAGAGTTCAGAAATCAATATTTTGTGAAATAATTATGATTTTTAAAAACAGCTTTCATCCGTCTTGGCATGCTTGCCACCAGTCTTTCACACTGCATCTGATGCAAAAATTTAAGCAGTTCTTCTTTGTTTGATGGCTTGTGACTATCCATCATGCTCTTGATTACATTAGAGAGGTTTTCAATGGGGTTCAGGTCTGGAGAATGGGCTGCCCATGGCAGGGTTTTGATACTATGGACTCTTAATTTTTGCCAGAGCTGTATATGTCCTGATGGCAACAGATAAAAAGATAATGCACAATTCAGTGTGTAGAGGCTGCTACTGGATATTGCAGAACAGCCCATGTTGGCAGCTATAGCTCTTTTAGATAGGAGCTGTCCTGACGTACCCTTCAGCAGCCACTACACATTGAATGGTGCTGTGAATTTGATATCTTTAATATGTTATGCCTGGAGAAAAAAACTTTTTACTACAAAATCTCTTTCAAACAGAAGCCAACATGATATTCAACCCCAGTGACTGCAGGTGATTAACATAGTTGCACAGTGGTTAGTATTGTTTCCCTGCAGTAATGGGGCATTGACTTTGAATTCTCCAACTATTTGTTTTGATTTCCCTTGAATACAATGTTTTCCACCCATATAAGCTAATTTTCCTCCTATGGCTCATCCTGAGGACTCGTTCACATGTCTATATTAAAACACGTACATGAAATCTTGATACCCGTGTCATCAATGTTTTGGATAAGTGTCATCAGTGTGTCCATTTTTACCATCAGTGTGTTATTAATGTTTTTCACTGATAGATGAAAAAAATAAATTACAAAGATTCACTTATCGTTTACATTGTTAAATATGGGCAGCACACTGATGCCATCCATGTGTTTTTTACAGAGCCATAGACTTGTATTAAAACATTTCATCAGTGATACCAGGTAAAAATGGACATGTCTCTGTGAGTTTTGCATGGGAACATAACCTGTGAAAAAACATGAACATGTAAATGGCCCAATAGATTACAGTGGCTTGCAAAAGTATTTACACTCTTGGCATTTTTTGTGTTTTGCTACCTTAAGGTACTGTCACACTAAGCGATATCGCTAGCAATATCGCTATAACTTGTGACGTTATAGCGATATTGCTAGCGACATTGCTGTGTCTGATACTTACCAACAACCCGCTCCCCCACTGGTTATCACTGATCGCGCGAGAACGTTCAGGACTGCTTCTCGTCGTCAGCTTCCTGCGGCGCTTCCTGTGGAGAGACGAGCGATGAGCGTGGAGCCGGGCGGGAGGGCGCAGGATCGCGCGTCTGACAAGTAAGTAGCGACCCCCGTCCCCAGCGATGTCGCTGGTGAGATCTGCCTGTGTGGCGGCTCACTAGCGACCACTTAGCGATGTACCAGCGATCCTGACCGCGTCATATCGCTGGTCGGGATCGCTGGTACATCGCTAAGTGTGACAGTATCTTTACAATCTGGAATTTCACAGATTTTTTGAGAGTTTGCATCAGTTCATGTAAAGAATATGCCTACAACAATCAATCAAATCAACATTTGATTTTCTTTTTTTGGGAAGCAAACAACAAATAGGACAAAATAATTGAAGCATCAGTATGCATAACTATTCACTTTCCTAAAGTCAGTACTTTGTAGAGCCTTTATTTTGCAGCAATTACATCTGCAAGTTGTTTTGAGTAAGTCTCTATGAGCTTGCCACTGGGATTTTCACCCATTCCTTAAGGCAAAGCTGCTTCAGTTCCTTCAAGTTAGATGATTTCCTCTGGTGAACAGCAATCTTCAAGTCTGACCACAGATTCTCAATTGTATTAAGGTCTGCTCTTTGACTAGGCCAATCCAAAACATTTACACATTTCCCCTTAAAGAACTTGAATGTTGCTTTAAAAGTATAGGTCATTGTCTGTTGGAAGGTGAACCTCCTTTCCAGTCTAAAATAACTCACAGACTGGAGCAGGTTTTACTCAAGAATATCCCTGCATTTTGCACCATCCATCTTTCCCTTAACTCAGACCATTTTCGCCAGTCCATGCTGCCGAAAAACATACCCACAGCATGATTCTTTCAACACCATGTTTCACTCTGGGGATGGTGATTTTGCGGTGATGACCTGTATTGGTTTGGCGTCTTACATAGCCTTTACCTTGGTGGCCAAAATGTTCAATTTTAGTCTCGTCACATCACAGCATCTTCCTCCATACATTTGTGGAGTATCCCACATGTCTTTTGGCAGACTCAAAATGAGCCATACAATTTTTGTGTGTAAGGAAAGGCTTATTCCTGTCCATTCTTCCATAAAGATCACCTCTACAGAGTGTATGGATTATTGTGGTCATATGGACATATACTCCAGTATTTTCTTGGGAACTCTATAGCTTTTTCAGGGTTACTTTTGGTCTCTGTGCTGCCTCTCTTATTAGTGCCCTCTTTACCCGGGCTGAGATTTTTGGTGGGTGACCCTTTTTTGCAGGTTTGTTGTGGCCCTCTCTTTGCAGGTTTGTTGTGTTCTTTCCATTGGATGATAATGGATTTGATGGTGTCCCAGGGGATCATCAGCGTCTGGAATACTTTTTTATAACCCAACCATGACTTGTACTTCTCAGTACCTTTGTTCCTGACTTATTTGGAGATATCTTTGGGCTTAATGGTGTTGTTTGGTTAGTGGTGCCTCTTGCTTAATGATGTTGCAGCCCCTGTGACCTTTCAGAAAAGGTGTGTATATACTGACATAATATGTAACACCTAAATCGCACACAATCTGCCTTTCACAAAGCATATGACTTATGAAGGTAATTGCTTACACCATAATTTTTTAGGGGCTTCATAGCAAAAGGAGGAATACATATGTGTGGCACACCAGGAGCCCGGTAGCCACAGTGACATTGCCTCCCTCACAGGGAGTAATGTCATGCCTGGAAGCAAGGAGAGGTCCCTTTACCAGGTGTCAGTAGTAGAGAAGTCGAGCAGAACCTGGGGAGTGGAACAGTGATTAAAACTCACCCCAGAGCTGAGCGCTAGGAATCAGTTACCAGAGTCTGTGGTTGCGTAGTTACTGAAGTCCTGGCAGCTAAATCCAGAGGGCAGGGGACTGCCGGTCTCCTGGCCAAATCTAATACCCGGAGGCACAGCAGCATACTAAAGCCTGGAGCCGACACAAAGGAGAAGCACCTGTGATAGGCTTGAGCTGCCTGCCATGTGGGCAATGGTTTGTTTTTAAAAACAGAGAGAGACTGTTAGTGGCAGGAGGGTGAGCTGTTAGGCAGCAAGGAAAAAGGGAGGACAGTGCAGAAGGAAGGCCGCCGTACCTACCTGGCCAGGTGTATCCAAAATTGCTTCCAGGCTGCCCAGCTCTCCATTACGATCTGTTATCAGTGCCCCGGTCTGTACTAACAACCATCAAGTAAAGGAAAAGAAAACTACAGTCCTAGTGTCCTCCAGTGATCTCTTGCGCCCTGAGTCCTGCACCACAAGGTACACGAAGCCTAACATAAACAGAATCGGTAGCCCTGAGGCCCCGCTCCACCTGTGGGGAGCAAAATCATCCCAGCTGCATCACCGTCAGCCCCAGAGGTCTCCTTAAGCAGCGTCTTCCATCTGTTGCCAAACACCACAGTTGGTGTCATGTTAAATCCCATATACATACTTTATTCCCCATTTTACGACACAGTCAGGGCCATGGAGTCGGGTCACGGACCCGTGTCTTCCCTAAAGAACTGTTTGACCTGGTTCAGAGTACCCCACGGCCCTAGTGGGCATGTCATATGGACATGCCAATTTTGAGTTATTTGATCCCATAAATTTAATTTATACCTAAATTGTTCTCACTTCACTAGCCTAGACTATTTAGTGCTAATGCATCAGATACAAATCAGATTACAAACATATTTAAATACAAGATGTAATGTAACAAAATAGGTAAAAATTCAAGGGGTGTGTGTGTGAATACTTTTGCAAGTCACTGTATAATGGGTACACGTTCTATTCATAAAAAAATGAAAAGAACATGTATGTGTAACACAGATGTGTGAGTGAAACCTAATGGAAGGATTGTAGCGAAAGCCGCTTTATCAACGATTCTCAGCTCTATCTCTGGCCTCATTCTCACATCTGTGAAAAAATGGTACCGATGCCTTGAATGTTTTGGAACAGTGTGTCACCAGTAGAGTTGAGCAAAACGGGTCGAACAATTTCAAAAGTCGCCGACTTTTGGCAAAGTCGGGTTTCATGAAACGAAACCCGACCCTAGGATGAGGTCGGCCACGAGGTCGGCGACTTACGCGCCAAAGTCGCGTTTCAAAAGTTTGTTTAGCGCTCTTTTTCAGCCAATCAGGATCCACAGACACTGTGGGCAACGTTATGACATAGGCAGGGGTCGCCACCATCATTCAGAAGGGCATGCAAGTGATTGGCTTGCTTTGGTGGGCGTCACAGGGGTTATAAAAGGGCGTACATGCCGACCGCCATCTTACTTCTGCCGATCTTAGCATAGGGAGAGGTTGCTGATTCTGTAGGGAGAGCGTTAGGCAGGGAAGAAGACACAAAAACTGCTTCTGCTGCTAGCGATTTTGCCTGTGCAACACACCAGTCACTGTGTGTGCAGTGCAAGGGGAGGCTATATTGTGGTGGATCAGCAGTGTTGGTTGTTAGGCTGCCTTCTAAGGCTTCCTGACAGCTGCATTGCTGTTTCCCCACTGCTCTGCAAACTGCTTTTTTAAAAGCAATCCCAATTTTTTTTTTTGTCCTGCTAAGGTACTGAGCGTGCATTTATTCACACCATACAGCGGTGTACGCTCCTCACACAGTACCGTGTAACGGCTGTTATCACAGCCACAGTGAAGCTATCTGTGTGTCACTGTGGAAGGATAAGTGGAGGACTTGTTCCATTCTTACAGACCTACACTCTAGGGAGATTCCTATTCTGCCCAATTCTACAATTCACTTTTTTCACACCTGTGCCATCGAGCCTGTGACATAGCGCTCTGATATTCAGTGGGCCTCACACAATCCAAAAGTGTCCAGTGTCCACAAGTGTCTGCAGAAATTCAAAATCTCCCTTATCCTGTAGTCACTTTTTTCACACCTGTGCCATCGAGCCTGTGACATAGCGCTGTGATATTCAGTGGGCCTCACACAATCCAAGTGTCCAGTGTCCACAAGTGTCTGCAGAAATTAAAAATCTCCCTTATCCTGTAGTCACTTTTTTCACACCTGTGCCATCGAGCCTGTGACATAGCGCTGTGATATTCAGTGGGCCTCACACAATCCAAGTGTCCAGTGTCCACAAGTGTCTGCAGAAATTCAAAATCTCCCAGAAATTCAAAATCTCCCTTATCCTGTAGTCACTTTTTTCACACCTGTGCCATCGAGCCTGTGACATAGCGCTGTGATATTCAGTGGGCCTCACACAATCCAAGTGTCCAGTGTCCACAAGTGTCTGCAGAAAATCTAAATCTCCCCTGTCCTATAGACACCTTGTACCTTGTTTTACATTACTATATAGTTTGTAGGATTTTGTCTACATTTCTACCAAAAATGAGGAAGGCTGGTGGAAGAGGCCGTGGAATTGGGCAGGGGTTGGCAGCTGGTAATGATGGTGTTGGTGGTGGATCTGATGGTAGTGGCAAAAGCAAAATAGGACCGAATGCAGGAGGTGTTGAGCCTGCGTCATCGTCTGGCTCCATAAGGCTTCGAAGGCTTAGTTTTCTAGGAGTTGGCAAACCGCTTTTAACGCCAGAGCATCAGGAAAAAATTTTGTCTTACATTGCTGACTCAGCCTCCAGCTCTATCTCCTCCTCTTCTGAAGTTGTAAAAAGTAAAAGCACTGAGTCGTCATTGGAGGCTCATGTTCATGAACCACACCTTTCCTTGTGTCCTTCACAACCAAGATTGAAGGATGACGCAGGCCATACTACTGATTACTCCATGGAGCTGTTTTCACATACCATGCCTGGATTATCAAGTGAAATGGTGAATTACCCAGGCCAAGATGAATCTGACATGGAGTGCACTGATGCACAGCCGCTGATAGATGATTCTGCTGGTACATTCACTCAGAGCACTACATTGTCCTCGCAGTGTACAGAGCCAGATTCTGACCCTGATGAGACTCAGGTGCCCCTTCCCGCACACTATACCACCATACACGGTGACACAGAGGAATGTGCACATGACATTGAAGAGGAGGTGATGGATGACCCAGTTGTTGACCCAGATTGGCATCCATTGGGGGAAGAGGGTGCTGCTTCCAATAGCTCAGATGAGGAGCATCCACAGCAGACATCAACATCGCAACAGCTGTTATCTGGCAGGCCCGGAGCACTCCAAAGACAGGTTCCAAAAATCAAAAGAGTTGCTGGACAGTTTGTCCAGAGGGTCAAAACATCACAGCATGCTAGGCCGCAAAATGTCTGCCAAAGTAGGAAGAGTGCAGTGTGGCACTTTTTTAAACAAAATCCTCATGATCAGGCCAAGGTTATCTGTAAGAAGTGCGCAAAGACCTTTAGCCGAGGGAAAAATCTGAAAAATTTGAATACCAGTTGCATGCTTAGACATTTAACCAGCATGCACTTGCAAGCGTGGACACAACACCATACCTCAAGTGCTACATGTGCAACTGATCACAAAGAAGGTAGTCAGCAACGCTACATTGTTTCCCCCACTGTAAGCCCACCGGTTAGCACAGCAGCAAATGTTGAGGTGTCGTTGCAAGGCCACAGCAGTCAGGGAATCCCACTGTTATATCAACGAAATACTGAATCTAGGCCATCAGAAAGAACACCAACTCCATCACCATCATCAACCCTCTCTCAGTCCGCCCTGTCCACTGCTACTTCCACCATATGCAACTCTCAAGTCCAGCTCACCCTCCCAGACACTATGAGTAGGTCAAGAAAGTACTCAGTCTCTCATCCGCGTACACTGGGTTTGAACGCCCACATTGCCAAACTAATCTCGTTTGAGATGATGCCCTATCGGTTGGTGGAAAGCGCAGCTTTCCGCGAACTCATGGCATATGCAGTACCACGCTATGACCTACCCAGTCGCCACTTCTTCTCTCGCAAAGCCATCCCAGCCCTCCACCATCATGTGAAAGACCGCATTGTCCATGCACTCAAGCAGTCAGTGAGTGGAAAGGTGCACCTCACAACTGATGCATGGTCCAGTCGGCATGGCCAGGGCCGTTACGTGTCCATCACTGCGCACTGGGTTAATGTGGTGGATGCAGGGTCCACAGGGGACAGCGGTGGTGGGACAGTGCTGCCTAGCCCACGGTATAGGAAACAGTTGGCTGTAGGCGTTCCACCCTCCTCCTCCTCCTCCTCCTCCAGAAGCGAAAGCTCGTCCACAGAGCGCAGTCGTACGAGCACTCCATCTGCAGCTGCCACTGTTGCACACGAGGTGTCCCCCTATCGAGCAGCTAGTGGAAAGCGTCAGCAGGCTGTGTTGCAGATTATGTGTTTGGGCGACAGACACACCGCCGAGGTGCTGGCCAAGTACTTGAAGCGACAAACTGAGTCATGGCTGGGCAGTGTACATCTTGAGGCAGGCAAGGTAGTTAGTGATAACGGCCGTAATTTTCTGGCAGCCATAGCACTTTCAAAACTCAGCCACATACCTTGTTTGGCTCACACCTTGAACCTGGTGGTGCAGTGCTTCCTCAAAAATTATCCTGAGTTAACAGCCCTGCTCCATAAGGTGCGAAGACTGTGCGCGCACATCCGCCGGTCGCCTGTACACTCCGTTCGTATGCAGAAGCTGCAGCGATTGCTCCACCTTCCCAACCACCGCCTCATTATAGACATTGCAACAAGGTGGAACTCCACCCTGCACATGGTGGAGCGGCTGTGCGAGCAGAGGCAGGCCATAATGCATTTGTGGGAGGATACACGGCCAGGCACTTTGAGAGCAGACATGGAGTTGACAGGTGTGCAGTGGTCGAAGCTGAAAGACCTCTGTAAAGTCCTTCAGTGTTTTGAGGAATGCACACGGCTGGTAAGTGCAGACGACGCCATCCTAAGCATGAGCATCCCACTTATGCATCTGCTCATGCAAACTTTGACGCACCTTAAGGAGCAGGCGTCTGCAGCCAATGTTGACGAGGAGGAAGAGGTGGAGGGAATCTTTGATGACATTCAGCCATTGTCTGCTCAGGGACCTCTCCTGGACGAGTTGGAGGAAGAAGAGGAGGAGGAGGATGATGATGGGGATGATTACTTAGGGGAGGAGGACGCTTCTCGTGGGGCAAGTGAAAATGTTGGCGTGGCAAGGTCTGGTACAGGGTTTGTGCGTGACTGGAGGGATGTGGATTTGCCAGAAAGTGCTCCTCCAACCAGCACTCGCAGTGCATCATTGACACCGGGAACATTGGCCCACATGTCAGATTATGCCTTGCGGATCCTAAAAAGGGACCCCCGCATTGCCAAAATGATGAACGATGACGACTACTGGTTGGCCAGCATCCTGGATCCACGCTATAAAGGCAAATTACAAAACATCATGCCACAGGAGAACCTTGACCTAATATTGGCTAATAAACAAGCAACTCTGGTAAATCGGTTGCTTGAGGCATTCCCAGCATACAGCAGCGGTGATGGTTCTCACACGAGCCGTACGGGCCGGGGGCAGCTTGGCAGAGGTGTTCATGGAGCACACAGCAGAAGTGGCGTTGGAGACAGGGGTTTCATGACAATGTTGTGGACTGATTTTTCAAGTACCGCTCAGACAACTGGTAATACAGCATCGATGGAAAGTGACAGGAGACAGCAATTGTCAACTATGGTTACAAACTACTTTTCCTCCCATATCGATGTTCTCCCACACAGGTCATTCCCCTTTGACTATTGGGCTGCTAAACTGGACACCTGGCCTGAATTGGCACAATATGCCTTACAGGAGCTCGCTTGCCCAGCTGCAAGTGTGCTATCGGAAAGAGTCTTCAGTGCAGCTGGATCAATCCTGACAGAAAAAAGGACCCGTCTGTCAACCCAAAATGTGGATGATCTAACCTTCATTAAAATGAACCATGCATGGGTTTCCAAGGATTTTGTCCCACCTTCCCCTGATGACACATAGGGTGACAGAAAAATGGCTTGCTTTGGTCCACCTCTTCCTGGGACTTGACCTATTTCGCCTTTTGCATCAGCTGAATGTCCAACATCAACATATGCCACTTTCTAAAACTCCCTAACTGTGCTGCCTCCCCCCCCATGGCCGGGGTCACCACCTAGCGCACGACACCGTGCGAGTGCCGTTGCCCTGGACAGGTGGGTAGGCCGACTCTTGGGCGCGGGCACTGGCACAGGGTCCCTCATAGTGCAATCAAGTGTCTCTGACGGTGGTGGTGCACACCCGCCGTCAGACACACCGCCGTACTATGAGGGGCCCAGTGCCAGTACCGATGCCCACGAGTGGGCCCCCCTTGCTTGGGCAGGGCCCCAGCATTTGCAATCTTTACCTCTCCCTGCTCCTCCGCTGTGTAGTCTGAGCCGTCAAATCCATACTGTGCCTGACACCGTCTGAGCCTGCCTCCTGATGTATAGACATATCTTTTGAATGTGTACGCTATCCATACATGTTATCCGGGGATACGGTACCCTTTCTCACCTTTGTGCAATCACTTGCAAACCATACTGGGCCTAACACCGTCTGAGCCTGCCTCCTGATGTATAGACATATCTTTTGAATGTGTACGCTATCCATACATGTTATCCGGGGATACGGTACCCTTTCTCACCTTTGTGCAATCACTTGCAAGCCATACTGGGCCTTACACCGTCTGAGCCTGCCTCCTGATGTATAGACATATCTTTTGAATGTGTACGCTATCCATACATGTTATCCGGGGATACGGTACCCTTTCTCACCTTTGTGCAATCACTTGCAAGCCATACTGGGCCTTACACCGTCTGAGCCTGCCTCCTGATGTATAGACATATCTTTTGAATGTGTACGCTATCCATGCATGTTATCCGGGGATACGGTACCCTTTCTCACCTTTGTGCAATCACGTGTAACCCATACTGGGCGTGAGAACGGCTGGCGAGCTGTTAAGCAAGCTACAGCACCTGTGGTTTGCACACGTAAGTTTTTCATTTTTTTCAGGAATGACGGTTAGGCCTAATTCTGGAACTGCGGTTGACCTGCACTTACTGGGAAATCATCGTTCGCGAGTAATAATTGTAATCAGTAATCCCCATCACTAACGTTGTTCAGCGGGTTATCTGCACCTGTAAGCGACAAACGCTGGCCTTTTCAGTGTAGCGCACATGCAGCCACGGACATGTAAGGGCATGACACACCAGTTATTGGCCAATCTCATGTGCCAGAGCCTCACGTGTCCCTCTAGTAAGCCGGACTCGGACCGCGGGGCATGACGGAGTCTCGTTCGTTAACGGAATTAAGCTTGCAATGTGTGCATCTGTTCTGTAGCTGGCATGGTTGAGGTTGCCCGTGTTGAGTCAAATTACGCCGTAGGCTCCACTCCTGGTGGTGCCCTTCTTGACATTCCTTTAAGGTTCAGCTTTGCAACCATACTGCCCACGTAAAACAAACACTTTGCCTTCATGAACGCTGTTTGGAGAGTCATGACTCGTGGGAATAACGCCGCCCAATCAGTTAACCTGCTAGAGAGATCCTTCGTTGCTCCCAAGCATGACATCACACTCCCTAGGAGGAAGGTAATGCCACTGTGGCGACCGTACTCCTGGGGGCGACACAAGTGCACTGATGCCCAGCCACTGCTCGATGAATCTGCTGGTACATTGACCCAGACCACTACATTCCCCTCGCACGCTACCCGGCCTGAATCTGACCCTGATGAAACTCAGGTTACCCTTCCCATATACAGTTCCATCTTACACGGTGACAAAGAGGAAGCTGCAAATGAAAGTGCAGGTTCGGCCCACCTGCCATCAGACACACCACCGTACTATTAGGGGCCCTGTGCCAGTGCCGTTGCCAACGAGTGGGCCCCCCTGCTTGCTCAGGATCACAGCACTTGCAAGGTTGAAATACTGTGCAGTGAGATGGAAGATGGGGACGACGAGGAGTCCAGACTAGTACAGGGATTCCCTAGCGAGGAGACTTATTTCATTGTTTTCAATGTTGGGACAGCAATTTTTGGGGAGCACTATACTCTGGAGAATGATAGATGGGACCCACCATACACTGGAACATTCCAAAGGTGGACATCAGACACTGGAGCAGCATTTACAGGGCCCATTATACACTAGAGCATTAGAAATGGGGCCCATTATGTTTGGAGCATTATTTGGGCCCATAAGACAGTGGAGCTTCATCCATGGGGACCAACATATACTGTAGCATTATGTGGAGCTCATCATATACTGTTTCAAACATTATATGGGACCAATGATTTTGTATGGAGAAATAGATGGGCCTCGTCATGAGATGTAAAAAGTGAAGTATTTTTCATTGTACTATACCGCTATTTCTCTGCCGTATCGGAGCATTATGAGTTGTGGTATTATGTGTTAAAGGGGCGCTCTTTCGCCCAGGGCACATGAAAACCTGGAGCCATCCCTACCCCCCCACAACTTTAGCCAAATAACCCCCATTTTTCAGTGCGTAACTTGTATTATGAAGTTAAGTAAGGTTGACCAGCTTAAGTAAGAAGAATTGATGCTTTTGGCATTCAAATGAGCACTGTAGGTGTGTTTCCTGTCCTCCTCTCACTGCCGACTTTTATTCCCCATTGACTTACATTGGGTTTCGTGTTTCGGGACGACCCCGACTTTTCCCTATAATCGGCCGATCTTGCTCGACCCGACTTTTGGAAAAGTCAGGTTTCACGAAACGAAACTCGACCATAAAAAACCAAAAGTCGCTCAACTCTAGTCACCAGTGTTTGGTTTGTGTGTCCATTTTTACCATCAGTGTGTCATCAGCGTTTTCCATGATAGGATAAATAAGTTACAAAGCTTCTCCTATCCTTTGCAATATTATATACGGACAGCTGTACTTTTCAAGGACCCATAGACTTGCATTGATTGACTTATTTCGCCCATGCTTAAAAAATTAACATGTGTTCTTGAGTTTTTCACAGACATATGGTCCATAAAAGCATATGCACTTCAATAGGGAGATGCACGTTCTGGTCCAATTACCCAATTGGAGCATATACCATCAAGTAGAAAAAAAGAACAGCATCCATTCCAGGTGATTAGAAGTTTTCAAAAACTTTATTCTGCCAAAATGCAACGTTTCGACCTTTGCAGGTCTTTGTCAAGCTTGATGGAAGGGATGCTGTTTTTTTTTCTACTATATGGTCCATAAAAAACATGGCAATGTGAATAGCACCTTAGATTATAATGGGTATATGATGCAACCTTGAAAAAAATGGATAGAACACATAAGTCCAACATGGACATCTGAATGAGGCCTAAAAGAGGTTGATCACAAGCAGAAAATCCTACTTCTAGGATATTGATATAGTGCACAAGGGCAGCAGGCTTCTAAAAGTCCCAATAACATTGATTAAAGGCAGCCAAAGCAACTGATTTTGGTTACTTTAGCTAATTATCTAATGCGCATTGGGGCCTTCCAACTCTCTGCCCGACAAATGTTGTTAGGAAAAAGGAAGATCAGAACATTGAATTTTAATGTCTGATCTTTTTTTCCTCTTGGGAAATAAGCCACTTTCATAGGTGTTCAGCAGTGGCTTAGGGTACCTTTACACTAAGCGATGCACCAGCGATCCCGACAACGATATGGATCGCTGGTGCATCGCTAAGTGGTCGCTAGTGAGCTGCCACACAGGCAGATCTCACCAGCGACATAGCAGCGATCGGGGGGTCGCTACTTACCTGTCAGATGCGGCGATCCTGACTTCCTCCCGCCCGCGTCCACGCGTCGCTCGTCGGCGCTACAGGAAGCCCAGCAGGAAGCGCCCGACGAGAAATAATCCAGGACGTTCTCGCGCGATCAGCGATAACCAGCAGGGGAGCCGGTCGGAGGTAAGTATCACACATAGCGATATCGCTAGCAATATCGCTGCTGCGTCACAAAACCAGTGACGTTACAGCGATATTGCTAGCGATATCGCTATGTGTAACGGGCCGTTTACTCCTTGAAAATGAATGAACGTTTGGCTGAGTCACACATGCCTCTGCATTACGGGGTGATCAGTAATAAAAGCTGATGGTCTGACAAGCATTGTAAGGTAGATAATGTTGGCTTTAAACATATCAAAAGAAAACATTACATTAATAAAAAAATGCTTCCTGTATACAGTTATACACATATCCCTTGTATAATTACTTCTATCCCACTTCTATACTATTGGTGCAATTGTTTAAATGAAGCGCACAGATTTTTCAAAAAAATTACAATGAGACTGGTTTATAAACAAAGGTCTCCTTTGTTTCATTCAATTAAACTGTTACATTGCAGAATTGCAGGTTATATCCTTAGCTTATTAAATGCCTCCTTTTTGTTGACTTGAATTATATCTCTGTTACCCTCTGTACAGTAAAATGAATCGGTTAGTACAGTCAGCACAAAAGCCCGTCTCTTGAGGGCAGTGAAATATACAGGACTTGGTTAAGAAGTGTTAGACTAAAGAATCCCTTGTGTCTGTCTGGATTCCCAGCTCTGTTTCTTCTTTTCTACCACCGTCAATATTATTTTCAATCTTTTACCTTCCTCTGTGAGATTCACTAGAGTGCTGATATACAAGCATTATTGAGAGCATAAAAAACAAGCAAAAATAGCTTCCTCTGGAGTTTGACAAAGTTCTTTCATATGAGTGAATAGTTGGTGATGGGGAAAGAAGAGTCGCAATGTTCTTGAGAGCGTCTCAGTCCTGAGATTACTCTAGGAGATGTAGGAGTCTGCAGAAACGAAGCAGAAAGACAGATCATATAATGAGGACAAAGAATCCTACTTCCCACAAAAGGATTGTGAAGCCGAGAGGATGGTTGCGCCTTGGCAGGTCATTCCCTTCGCACCCTGCTAGGACTGATAAGCATGTGCTTGACAGTGTCTGATACTGATGTTAGCACACCTCTCTGCTCACTGCAGAGGCACTAGGCTTTGGGAATGGATTGATAAGAAACACAATGAATAAATAAATAACAAAGCCCACTCAGTGAATTTAGTCATTTGCATTGCATTACTAAATAACTATGCTCCCACTGGCATTCATCTGATTGGGAACAAGGGCTCCTATGATTTATTGTTCCCATTTTATCTGTCTTCTGGAAGCTAAAAGCCTAACCATTTTATATAGTATTCTAACATTTAAAAAAAAAGAAATATGCAGGGACAAATTTATTTAACCGTATCAAAAAATAACATCATACAATTTTTTACAAAAGTCTACACAAGCACCAAGGGGGTTTGGTAGTTTAGAAAATATCACTTCTATTACCCAAAACCCATATTCCTATACTGTAAATGCAATATTCTTATGTCCTTGTCAAAGTTCAGAATTACAGAAACACTTTGCTTGGAGCTATGACTATACATGTACCAGTACAGATAATGATATTAAAAGGGTTCTTCAAAGTAGGAAGAATAAAGTTAATGGAACCGTACTTATATTTTGTGATATGTATTTATGTCACTATTTTACCAAGTAGAGCATGTCATATAGGTATGCTGTTTAATGGTGCTTATGCCATTGTTTACAGTCTATGTATCTACAAAATATTTTCGTAAATGTTTTATGTACTCACTGTAAAACACTGTTTTCTTTACATCCTAACGTTTTGTATATGACCTAGTTGAATTTTCTTTAATGGCTCCAAAGTACAGAGCTTAGAATTCAGAATGTAATATTTTGTTCAAGAGATAAAATCTATCTATCTATCTAATATATAAAGCTCAAGTGTGTGTATGAATGTATGTGTGTATGTATGTGTGTATGTCCGGGATTGACATCCACACCGTCGCAGCTACAGCCACAAAATTTGGCACAGTCACACGTCTGGGCCCCGAGAGCGTCCTAGGCTATGTTGTGAGGCGAAATTTTAACCCCACGCGTTCCAATTCACCAAACAATTTTTCCCCCATCGCTGATGGGATGATATTAGGTTAGATATTAGGGGTAGTAGTCAGGTGGCTATGGCTGATGGGATGATGTGGGGATATTAAGGGTAGTAGTCCAGTGGCTCTGACTGAATCATGTGGGATATTAGTAGTAGTAGTCTGGTGGCTCTGACTGACGAGATGATGTGGGATAATAGGGGTAGTAGTCAAGTGGCTCTGACAGGATGATGTGGGATATAAGAGGTAGTAGTCTGGTGACTCTGGCGGACGGGATGATGTGCAATATTAGAGTGAGTGTGGCTATGCGGAGTGGGCGGGGATATGCACTCAGCTTTATATATATATAGATATAATTTGTTATAACTAGCCACAGTTAGTTACTATGCCCGGGCAACGCTGGGCTCTTCAAGCTAGTTTCTTTATATTTAACATTATTGATCAAAACTGTATTATTCTTAGAGAGTGCAAACTTAGAGTAGACAGTCTTAAAATGCCTAAAATTTATCACTTTAGTTCATGCTGTTAAAATCTAATTTTAATGCTGGCAGGTCTACGTTTTCACCACCTTTTAGATGGCCTTGCCTGTGCCAGAAAAGTGCATCACAATTTTGGTACACTTTTTTTGTTGTATTGTGATGTACATTAGGCCACTCCCTTTTTCTAATGCGCCACATCTCTTGTTAACAAAGCAATGCCAATATTTGGACAAGTTGTTACGAGTGTCTAAAACACAAATATGCTAAAAGTCATGAAAGACAGATTTTTGCTCAAATTAGCTTTATAAATATGCCTCAATGTATTTTTATACGTGGCATTTTAGGTTCCATTTGTGTTTTTTGGGGGGAGACATTTAATGGCATTGTAAAATTACACCTAAAACTACAATTTTTGCCCGTGTGAATTGTGTTGCTATTGAAAATGTTTCTGATGTATTTTTTAACATACCAAAAAAAGTCATGTGAAAGCAGTCTTCATTTATATCACAAGATGTTCTATTGTGCATTTTTGTGTGTTCTAATAAAAAACACCTTGAAATGTTGCAAACATTTTTTCGCAACTCGAAAGTGGCAAAAAATATTGCTGCATTTGGTATATTTATGCCAATCCTGTCCAGCTCTGCCAAAATGAGCAGAGCTGGGTCAGAACAGGGCATAGGGAAGCCAGCCCAACAAATTAAATAAAAAAGCTGCCCACTACTTTGACACTGATGGCCTTTCACTAGAATGCGTCACCAATTACTGATCGGTGGAGGTGCAATAACCGGCAGCACCCAACTATCAGCTCTTCTCTGTGTTGGTCACAGCCAGAACTGACCAGTTACAGAGCTGCACAGCTCCGTCTATTTTATAGTGGCAGGGCCAGGTTCTCTAACTCTGGCCCCTAATGAAATCAATAGAGGGCGGGTGTGCAGTGCCTGGCAGCAGTGGCCACTATACAATGGACTGAGCTGAGCTGTGCAGGTCCGTAATTGGTCAGTTCCAGCCAACAACAACATGGAGTGCCAAATGAAGCACCCCCATTGATCAAACATTGATGACCTAACCTAAGGATAGGCTATGAATGTTAAAGTAGTGGACATCCTCTTTAAGACTAACATCTATCTAATGGGTAGAGCTTTATTAGGGTGCGCATACCTCTTAGTGAATTTGGGGCATCGTAGGTCAGCACCTCTTTCATTAATACCTGTGTGCACTATAAACTGTTTTGGATTATATTTGTTTGGTGCTGTCTGGGGGATCAATGGCCTTGATTTTAAATGCAACATGCTCTAAGTATGTTATTTTTTCTTGTGCTTTCCCATAAACTTTTCAAACTAGCACAAAATAAAAAAGTCCAAACAACGCTTAAAAAAAGCCATGTAAAAAACCTGATTTTTTTACAAGTAAAAATATGCAATATCACTATCAGCCATGACCACAAATGTTTAATTCTGTTATGATAAGGTTATAAACCCATTCTTTACCTGCGATATAAAAGAAAGATTTGTGTCTACCTTTTTTTTCCTCATAGATTGTAAGCTTGCGAGCAGGGCCCTCATTCCTCTTGGTATTTGTTATAATCTATGTGATTATTGTTATGCTGTAATGTCTATCGTCTGTACAAGTCCCCTCTGAAATGTAAAGTGCTGTGGAATATGTCAGCGCTATAGAAATAAAATTAATTATTATTATTATATATTAACTATTATAGGTTTTTATTTTCTGCACTTTGCTCTGATAGTATCATTTATTTCTCTCAATACTAGGACTTGACTGCTGCCCCAGAACAGACATAAAGGCTCTTCCAAGTCCATTGTGAGGAATTTAGAGCACAAAAGAAAATCATTTGAAACCCATACAACTTGCAGCGTTTGAGTAGCACATCTCCCATTTATTAGATATGTTCTAACATCTGCTGTGTTGTTATGGTAAGCTGTCACACTGTTATGACCATGCTGTACAAAAAGAAATTGACAAATGCACCCAATTTAATGACTTCAAACTACCTGTTAATGATTGTGGCAGAAGAACCTGCCTAGCAGTCTGAGCCTTCAATTAAGCATCTGTCTGAGCTGTATACAGACCCTCTAATTGGAGAGAAGCAGTCTCACAGCAGGTTCCACAAGATTGATTCACTTATACCTTAATTTTACCTATTTGTGCTATTTTTGTTGTAGTGGTGTTTACAGTATGTCATGTCTATTATTGTTATTTCAAATAGTTTTCTATTTCCGACTGTCAAAGCGTTCTAGACAAGTATTACTACTGTACCTAATTATCGTAGACAGTCCTGCTCAGTTTTGCTGATTTGCCAGTAAATTAAAGCTTTCGGTGGTTTCCTGACTGCTTTGTGTTGAATGTTTTGGTCATTTTGCAGGCTATTATTTTTGTCTGCTATACCAGTTATTGCTGCTTTAAAAAGCAGATTAGTCCTTGCTATTTTAAACTCTCCTCTACGATCCTGAACAGAAGAAAAAGGTTAATGAGCCGTTAAAATGAATCTATATTCTTCTTGATTATATGCGTAATTATCAAAAGATGGTGCTAAGGACACCTCCTTTGACATCTGCATTTGCTGTCCCAGCAACAATGAGTAGGCAACATATGGTAGCAAATTTCTTTTACCCTAGCTATGAAAATGTTTAGGACATGAGCTGCCATTAAGAAAAGAGAAACTAAATTTAATTTCTTACTGACTCTTGTATAATACTTTATAAACTGCTTCAGCATTTGACAGTGCCTGACAGTATGGTGTACTGAATACATCTGCTGACAAAAGTGCTAGTTATCTATCTATCTATCTATCTATCTATCTATCTATCTATAGTGAAGGAAATGATTAGTTGATCCCTTGCTGATTTTGTAAGTTTGCCCACTGACAAAGACATGAATTTATAAAATTTATACAATGTGATTTTCTGGATTTTATTTTTATTATTTTATCTCTCAATGTTAAAATTAACCCACCCTTATAATTATAGACTGTTCATGTCTTTGTCAGTGGGCAAACTTACAAAATCAGCAAAGGATCAAATAATTGTTTCCGTCACTGTATATACCGTATATACTCATGTATAAGTCAACCCAAGTATAGGCTGACCCCTCTAATTTTGCCACAAAAAACTGGGAAAACTTATACGCGAGTCAATAAGTATAAGCCAAGGGAGGAAAATGCAGCAACTACTGGTAAATTTAAAAAATAAAAATAGATACCAATAAACGTAAAATTAATTGAGACATCAGTAGGTTAAATGTTTTTGAATATCCATATTGAATCAGGAGCCCCATATAATGCTCCATACAGTTCATGATGGCCCCATAAGATGCTCCATACAAAATACTCCCCATATAATGCTGCACAAAAGTTAATAATGGCCCCATAAGATGCTCCATAGATTATGCCCCATATGCTGCTCCATAAAGTTTATGGCCCCATAAGATGTTCCATGGATTATGCCCCATATGCTGCCTCACAAGATGCTCCATAGATTATGCGCCCATAAGATGCTCCATAGATTATGCCCCATAAAATGCTCCTTAGATTATGCCCCCATAAGATGCTCCATATATTTTGCCCCATAAGATGCTCCATAGATTATGCCCCCATAAGATGCTCCATAGATTATGCCCCCATAAGATGCTCCATAGATTTTGCCCCCATAAGATGCTCCATAGATTATGCCCCCATATGCTGCCGCTGCTGCAAATAAAAGAAATTACATACTCAACTCTCATCACTGGGGGACAGGTGCCACTGTCACCGCTGGCTCAGGGCCCCAGCACCTGAGATATTCACCTGTCCCCGTTTCAACGCTGCTCGCCGCTGTCTGCCGAGTCCTCTGTCAGTGACTGTTCAGGCAGCAGAGGGCGTGGTACACACTAACCACATCATCCGGCCCTCTGCTGCCTGAACGTCACTGACAGGACGCAACAGACAGCGGCAAACAGCGTTGGAATGGGGACAGGTGAATACTGCATATACTTACCTCCTCCTGGCATGGTCTCTGCAGCCCCCCCTGCTTCTCTCACGGTGCCACTCATTGTGCATATTCATGACTTTAATGCACGGTACCATGTGAACGCGGAAGGAAGGAATTGAGACTGTGGGAGAAGCGGGGGGCTGCAGAGATGCACCAGGGGGTCAGTATGATCTGACACCCCCGCTCCCCCTCCCCCGCTGACCTTCTGGTGTATATGACTCGCGTATAAGCCGAGAGGGGGACTTTCAGCCCAAAAAAAGGGCTGAAAATCTCGGCTCGGCTTATACGCAAGTATATATGGTATATATATATATATATCAAGCAACAGGTGTGGGCAACGTGAAAATCACACCTAAAATAACAAAAAAGGGAGATGACTTAACCTTTGCATTATGTGTCTCTGTGTTCCACACATGTAGAACAGAGAGAGGAGACGAAAACTGTCTGAGAACTTGAGAACCAAAATTGTTGAAAATATCAACAATCTCAAGGTTACAAGTCCATCTTTAGAGATCTTTATGTTCCTTTGACTATGGTGCGCAACATAATCAAGAAGTTTTCAACCTATGGCACTGTACCTAATTTTCCTGGACAAGGACAGCAGAGAAAAATTGATGAGAGATTGCACCACAGGATAGCTCAGATGGTGGATAAGCAGCCCTAATCAAGTTCCTGTTACCACGGCTGGTCAGGAGACAAATCTCCAGGAGTGGACCCTCTGGACCGTGGCACCGAAGGGCCCTGGGCGAGCTGCCAGGTGGAGCCAACCCCTATACAGGTGTAATGCTAGGGGGTACCTAAGTTAGAGAGTGGACCCTCTGGATCGCGGATCCGGAGCCCCAGGGTCGAGCACACCAGGTGAAGACCGACCCCTATACAGGGATCGTTTGGGGCAGGACCACAGAGGACGGAGGCGCGACAGCCGGAACCAAGAGGGACGGCTCCACGGACAGAAGGAGGGGGAAGGCAATGGTACGTAGAACGAGCAGGGACCAGAGGAACAGGACAGAACCAATACGGAAGGCAGGCACGTGGAAAACCTAGGCGGGCAGAAGGCGGAGGACGGCACCGGGGATGGGAGACAGTGCGCAGGCAGGCTGGGAGGGAAGGAAGCAGGAGACAGGGAGCATCAGGCGGAACGCGGATTAGCTACAGTAGAACTGTAGAGGCCAGAAGGTGCAGGAAAACTACACGATCATCAGGCGTCCTCCTAACTGCGAGGACGCCAGAAGTACAGCAAGCCCAGGATGTGCGTCACCCAAACCCGCCCTTCGGCGCCGCCCATTGCAGGGGAGACCAAGCCGACTCTCAGCGCCGCCCACTATGGGAGAGAGAGGGAAGACGGCGGCGAGCGCGAACCAGGGGGCGGGAAGCAGGAGCAGATTTGAAGAGGAATTGACGGCGGGCGCGTGGCCGGGCGGGAGCGCGCAGGTGAGGGGATGCCGCAGCGGCCGCCGCAGCAAAAGGGGCATCGGCGGGCATAACCGCCGATGTCACAGTACCCCTCCCCTTACGGCGTCCCTTTGCGAGATTGGCCAAAAACTTTTTTAGAATGCGAGGGGCGTTGATATTTTCCCGAGGCTCCCAGGACCTCTCCTCGGGACCAAAACCCACCCAATCGATAAGAAAAAGGGTCTTACCCCGGGCTTTTTTCATAGCCAAGATGTCCTTGACCTCGAAGACGTTATCAGAGATGGCAGGAGAAGGAGGGACGATGGAAACCGGTTGGAACCGATTCAGGACTACGGGTTTCAGGAGCGAGACATGGAAAGCGTTGGGCACCCGGAGCGAAGCAGGCAACCTCAGTTTGTAAGCCACGGCATTAATACGTCCAATCACCTCAAACGGTCCAATGTACCGAGGACTCAGTTTGTAAGAGGGAACTCTCAGACGGATATGTCGAGTTGAAAGCCAGACCTTGTCACCAGGATGGTACGGGGGTACGTCCTTCCGTCTCTTGTCTGCATGCTTCTTGATTCGGTCGTTGGCACTTTTGAGCGCATCCCTGGTCTCTCTCCAAATCTGCGAGAATTCTTTAGCAAGAGAATCGGCTGCGGGTACCTTGGTAGAGGTAGAAAAAGGCAACGGAATACTTGGGTTTTGACCGGTTACCACAAAAAAAGGTGACCTGGTGGTAGATTCACTGGGATGATTATTGTGCGAGAATTCAGCCCAAGGTAAAAGCGCAACCCAGTCGTCTTGATGAGCGTTGGTGAAGTGACGTAGGAAGGTGGTTAACCCCTGATTAATTCGTTCCACTTGCCCGTTGGTCTGAGGATGATATGCGGAGGAAAAGTCGAGAGATGTACCCATAAGCCGGCAGAGTGCCCTCCAGAAGCGGGAGGTGAACTGGACCCCCCGATCCGACAGAATCCGCTGAGGAAGACCATGCAGCCTGAAGACCTGGTGGATGAAGATCTCAGCCAACTTCGGAGCGGACGGTAGTCCCGATAAGGGAATAAAATGGGCCATCTTAGAAAAGCGATCTGCCACGACTAAGATGGTGGTACATCCGGCCGAGCGGGGCAAATCGGTCACAAAGTCCATGGCGATCTGTTGCCAGGGGGCTTCAGGAACTGGCAAAGGGTGAAGAAGACCGGCGGGCAAAGTCCTAGCCACCTTATTCTGGGCACAGATTGTGCAAGAGGCCACGTAGTCCATCACATCCTGGCGAAGCGTGGGCCACCAATAATACCGGGAAAGCAGGAAGAGAGTCTTCTTGGTCCCAACGTGTCCAGCAATTTTGGAGGAATGTCCCCAGCACAACACCTCTATACGTTTGCCTGGAGGGACGAAGGTCTTACCGGGCGGAGGGGTAGCAAAGTTCACAGGAGCCACGGTGATCATCCTGGAAGGCTCGATGATACAGGATGGGATTTCGTCCCTCTCTGAAGACTGCAACGACCTGGAAAGGGCATCGGCCTTGATGTTCCTATTGCCCGGTCGGAAGTGAAGTTGGAAGTCAAAGCGGGAAAAAAACAGGGCCCACCTGGCTTGCCGGGCATTGAGCCTTTGGGCGGATTGCAGATAGGCCAGGTTTTTGTGGTCTGTGAGGATGGTAAAGGGATGTACAGCTCCTTCGAGTAAATACCGCCATTCAGTCAAGGCCATCTTAATGGCCAGTAATTCACGGTCTCCAATGGAGTAGTTGCACTCCGCCGGTGAAAAGACTTTAGAGAAGAAACCGCATGGAACCAGCCGTCCGGACGAAGCCTGCTGGGACAAGACCGCCCCCGCTCCAGTGGAGGAGGCATCCACTTCCAGGACAAAGGGTCTGCTGGCCACGGGCCGATGCAAAATGGGTGCTGAGGCAAAAGAACGTTTCAGAGTTTGGAAAGCTTTTTCCGCTTCAGGAGACCAGCTGTTGGGCTTCGTTCCTTTACGGGTCAGGTCCGTGATGGGTTTGGTAACCGTGGAAAAGTGAGGCACAAACTGACGGTAATAGTTTGCGAACCCAAGAAACCGCTGGATGGCCTTAATCCCCACAGGACGAGGCCACTTGAGTACCGCACCGAGTTTTTCGGGATCCATGCTTAGACCGGAGTCGGAGACGACATATCCCAAGAAGGGTAGTGACGACTGCTCAAAAAGGCATTTCTCGATCTTGGCGTAGAGTTGGTTCTCTCGGAGACGATGCAAGACCAAGCGTACACTCCTGCGATGAGAAGGCAGATCGGGGGAGAAAACGAGGATGTCGTCCAGGTAGATGACAACACAAGAATAGAGTAGATCCCGGAATACCTCATTGATAAATTCTTGGAACACAGCGGGGGCATTGCAAAGGCCGAATGGCATGACTAGATATTCATAATGCCCGTCACGAGTATTGAAGGCCGTCTTCCACTCGTCCCCAGCACGGATTCGGACCAAATTGTAGGCTCCCCGCAGGTCTAACTTCGTGAAGATCCGGGCTCCTCTCAACCGGTCAAAAAGCTCCGGAATCAACGGAAGGGGGTAACGATTCTTGATGGTGATCTTGTTCAGGCCCCGGTAATCAATGCAAGGCCGCAGTGATCCATCTTTCTTCCGGACGAAGAAAAAACCTGCGCCTGCAGGAGAGGAGGACTTTCGGATAAACCCCTTGGAGAGATTTTCGTGGATATATTCCGACATGGCAGTGGTCTCGGCTGGAGAGAGAGGGTATGTTCTACCTCTGGGAGGAACCGCTCCAGGAATCAGGTCGATGGGGCAGTCATAAGGCCGGTGCGGTGGCAGGGAATCCGCCTCTTTTTTGCAGAAAACATCAGCATAGGCGTGATATGGCACAGGAAGGCCAGGAAGGTCTGTAGGCTTGCGCTGAGGCTGGGGACGGACCAGGGTACGTAAACAGCTTGCATGGCAGGCGTGCCCCCAGCGCAGGATCTCTCCGGAACGCCAGTCGATAACAGGCTCATGCCGCCTGAGCCAAGGTAGCCCCAAAAGAATGGCGTGGGACAACTGAGGCAGGACATAAAAGGCAATCCTTTCTGAGTGGAGAGCGCCAACTTGCAGGTTTACTTCGGTGGTTACCGTGGTGATGAGCCCAGGAAGAGGTTTGCCGTCAACGGAGGTGATTGCTCGAGGATTACTTAAGACGACCACGGGAATCTGGAGTCTTTCAACCTCCTCCTGGTGGATGAAGTTGCCTGCCGCGCCCGAGTCCACATACGCCTCCACAGAGCTACGCCCCCGACCTGAAATAAGTAGAGCTGAAACGGTAAGTGGAAGAGAGGGGGTAGAATCACCTAGGGGGCCCTCTCCTACCTGGCCTAGGCGGATGCGTTTCCCGGTCTCTCAGGACAAGTGCGTATGAAGTGATTGGCCCCTCCACAATAGAGACAGAGTCCCTTGGTCATTCTCTCCCTACGCCGTTGTTCAGACAGCTTGATGCGATCAACTTGCATGGGCTCCGGGGTGGTGTTACTAGGGGGGGCACCAGTGCGCAGAATAGGAGCTTGGTATAACCTAAAGGACCTCCTCTCCTTAGCCGACTCTCGGGCGCGCTCCTGAAAACGCAGGTCAATACGAGTAGCCAAGGAGATGAGATCCTCCAGGGTGGTAGGGAGGTCACGCCCGGCCAACTCGTCTTTGATTTTACCAGAAAGTCCTCTCCAAAACGCACCAACCAGGGCTTCATTATTCCACCCCAGCTCCGAGGACAAGGTCCGAAAACGGATGGCGTATTGCCCTACCGTAAGGGACCCCTGGCTGAGGTTAAAAAGGGCCTCAGTGGAGGAAGCAAGGCGTCCAGGTTCATCAAAAACCTTACGAAATGTCTCCAAAAAACACTGGATGTTGGTCACCACCGGGTCATCCCTCTCCCATAATGGATTCACCCAAGCCAACGCCTCCCCTTCAAGGTGGGAGATTATAAAGGCCACTTTAGCACGGTCCGTAGGGTACTGTTGGGGCGAAAGATCAAAGTGCAACCTGCACTGATTTAAAAATCCCCTACACAATTTTGGGTCCCCACAGTACCTGGGCGGTTTACCGAGACGGGGGGGGGAGAAGAGACGGTGTCCCGGGCTAGGGTGGAAGCGGCCGTAGAGGACTGCAAAGAAAGCAGCCTATCATCCACCGAGGCCATATACCCCAAAATGTGAGACTGAGCATCGCGCTGTTGTGCGAGCTCCTGCTGGAGACTGACTAAGAGGGGTGCGTGTGCTGGGTCTGCAGTCTGAAGAGCGGAGAGCCGGGTGTCCATGGACTTCATGAATGACATGATACGGTTCTGATTTTCTCTAAGGAAGAGCAGTTCCTTTTGAGTGGCAGCCGCGGCACCGGCGGGGTCCATGGCCTGATGATACTGTAATGCTAGGGGGTACCTAAGTTAGAGAGTGGACCCTCTGGATCGCGGATCCGGAGCCCCAGGGTCGAGCACACCAGGTGAAGACCGACCCCTATACAGGGATCGTTTGGGGCAGGACCACAGAGGACGGAGGCGCGACAGCCGGAACCAAGAGGGACGGCTCCACGGACAGAAGGAGGGGGAAGGCAATGGTACGTAGAACGAGCAGGGACCAGAGGAACAGGACAGAACCAATACGGAAGGCAGGCACGTGGAAAACCTAGGCGGGCAGAAGGCGGAGGACGGCACCGGGGATGGGAGACAGTGCGCAGGCAGGCTGGGAGGGAAGGAAGCAGGAGACAGGGAGCATCAGGCGGAACGCGGATTAGCTACAGTAGAACTGTAGAGGCCAGAAGGTGCAGGAAAACTACACGATCATCAGGCGTCCTCCTAACTGCGAGGACGCCAGAAGTACAGCAAGCCCAGGATGTGCGTCACCCAAACCCGCCCTTCGGCGCCGCCCATTGCAGGGGAGACCAAGCCGACTCTCAGCGCCGCCCACTATGGGAGAGAGAGGGAAGACGGCGGCGAGCGCGAACCAGGGGGTGGGAAGCAGGAGCAGATTTGAAGAGGAATTGACGGCGGGCGCGTGGCCGGGCGGGAGCGCGCAGGTGAGGGGATGCCGCAGCGGCCGCCGCAGCAAAAGGGGCATCGGCGGGCATAACCGCCGATGTCACAGCAGGGATCATAAGGAGCAGGCCCAAGGGTTTTTGTACCACGATAGCCGGTACCAAGAGGGGCGGCTCAGGACGGACTAGAGTAGGATTGCGGGACTGAAGCGTAGACAACAGAGCGGGATCACTGGAGATTGGACCGGAGTAGGACTGCAGGACTGGAGCATAGACAACAGGATGGAGCAGGAACACTGGAGGCAGGACTAGAGTAGTACTGTAGGACTGGAGTGTGGATAGCAGGATGGAGCAGGATCACCGGAGGCAGGACTGGAGTAGGACGGAAGGACTGGAGTGTGGATAACAGGATGGAGCAGGAACACAGGAGGCAGGACTGGAGTATAGATAGGTGGACCCACGAAGCATCGGACTGCGGGGCTATTGCAGGGACCACAGAAGACAGGACTGCAAGACTGCAGAGAGCACATGAGGAAGCAGGGCCCAGTGTGCTAGCAAACACAACGATCAGGCACCTTCCTCGGGGGGAACGGTCTGATATGGCCCTGTCAGGTCTGCCATTGGTCCGTAGGTGCTTCCGGGTCAGGGCATTGCCGGAGCACAAGTAACAGGAGGGAGGCGCGGCCGCGGCCTATGGTGCATGTGCATTTCATGCAGAGACCCCGTCGGCCGCGAGCCTGTCAGAAGGGACCACCGTGGCTGTCGGGCGGCGGGGGCTGCGGCGTAGGAGCGGAGGCCGGGTGAGTATGCGGAGAAGGCGTGACAGTTCCAAAGAAATTCAAGCTCACCTGCAGGCTCAAAGTGCATTAGTGTGAGTGCGAACTATCTCATTTGAGTGAAATGAAACGCTATGGCAGGAGACCCAGGAGACCTCACTGCTGACACAGAAACAAAAATAGCTAGACTGCAATTTGCCAAAAGGCACATGAGTAAGCCAATATCCTTCTGGGAAAGCATCTTGTGGACAGATGAGACAAAGATAGAGCTTTATAGAGCAAGGTAAAGCACATCATTCTACTGTTTACTGAAAACAAAATGAGGCCTGCAAAGGAAGGAACAAGATACCTATACTCAAATAGGGTGGAGGTTCAAAGATGTTTTGGGGTTCTTTTTCTTCCTCTGGGTGCCTAGACTGTGTGCAAAGCATCATGAAACCTGAAGATTACCAACAGATCTTGTGTCGCAATATAAAGCCCAGTGTCAGAAAGCTGGTTTTGCGTCCTAGGTCATGGGTTTTCCAGAAGAACAATGACCACAAGCATACTTCAAGAAGCTTCAAGAAATAGATGGAAACAAACCACTGGGGCGTTCTGAAGTGGCTTGCAATGAGTCCGGATCGAAATCCCATTGAACACTAGGGGAGAGATTTTAAAATTGCTGTTGGGAGAAGGTGCTCTTCAAATATGAGAGACCTGGAGCAGTTTGCAAAGGAAGAGTGGTCAAAAATTCCAGTTGAGAGGTGTAAGAAGCTTGTTGATGGCTATAGGAAGCAAGGGATTGCCGTTATTTATTCCAAAGGGTGTGCAAACCAAATATCAAGCTGAGGGTGCTAACATTTTTGTTGTTTTGTGTGAAATTATATCCAATTATGTCCAATTTGTTCAAATTCACACAAAGGAAATAATCGTGTATAACAAAACATGTAATTGCAATAATTTTCAGGGAGAAATATTTTATTTTCTGGAACAATTTCGAGGGTGCCAACACTTTTGGCCATGGCTGTATATATATATATATATATATATATATATATATACACAGTGCTATGCAAAAGTTTTAGACATGTGTTGATAAAATTTCTGCACAATAAGATTACTATTTACTGAGCATACGTTGACATTGATAACAGTCACATGCTCAGTATAGCAGATAATAGCCCATCCCTGACATGGTTGTTCTTGATAACAATCTGTTTCAGGGTGGCGACAGTAGCTGTGCCAGTGACCCCAATGTCAGCCCCCTGATGAAGCCTCATTTGAGAATCCCCAGTGCATGGGGAAAATTTAATGTCATCCAAACAAAAAATAGAAACACAGAAAGGAAGTTAGAGTAGACAAGGAAGGGATTTTTTAATTGAAGTATATTAGAATATTAAATGGAAAATCATGTTAAATTCAATTAGGTTTTGGACAACCTTTTTAATGCCTGAATGCAGACCTAGATTTGCATAGAAATTCTGTTGTATAATTTTCACTTTTACAATAGCCCAAACTAAACCTTTGTGTTTTCGTTTTTAACATTGTGTGGCATTGTAAGAGGAGGGAACAGTTCATCTGATGCAGTGAGTAACCAGGGACAGAGAAGGTGTTAACAGTTTTTACTGATCAATTGATAACAGCAATACTCCTCGCAGGGAGGCAATAAATAAAGAGGTAACAAGAATAGGCAAAATAAACAGTGAACTTATCGGTTGAAGTTCTGGCAGGAGGAAGGCTGGAATATCTCTCGGCGAAGTCGCAGATGGCACACAAAGTCTCTGGCTCTGTTCTGCAGGAAGGATTAGCACTGCCGCCCGACAGTGCCAAAGGATTCAGTCCTCTTTGTCTTTAGTGTGCTGTAGCATAGAAACAATCCTCTGGATGAATGTCCCAGGAATGGCGCCGGGCAAGGGTCGCAAGCAGGGAAGTCTCTAGGTTTTGGCAACAATATCGCAGGTGAAACAACAGTATTCAATGGTTTGCTCACAGATAGTAAAATAACATCAGGGGTAATCTCCAAGTCAGTGCCCGGAAGTCTGGAAGCAGGGGAAACGTCAGTAGGGGCTGTGGAGAGGGAGTCAAACATCTCCTATTGCTTTCCCGCCAAGTCTGCCCCATTCCCGCGTTCAGGCCCCCTAAAGTATCCCGCACCCTCTGCTGTCTGACCAGATGGTTTCTCCCTCTTAGGGGAAATCTCCCCCGCTAGCAGTGGTGACAGCCCCAATAGTTCCAGCCTTAAAGGGCACCACACACACACCGCTGTTTCCATCTTGTCTTATTTTCTTACACCATTCTTACAGATTCATAGTAGACCATTTCAGGGACTCTATCTATGTGTCAACATTTAGCTCTGAGGCATGAGACCTATACTATAAAGTGACTTCTCCATCTTTAAAAGAGCAAAATAGAGCTGTCGGTAAAGTTGCCATGAATCACATTCAAAGAAACTGTTCACTAAGCACAAGGGAATCTTCAGCTTCCTGCTCTACTGATCTCAGGCTAGGTTTACCTCTTTGTCTACTAGGTGTCCTTTTCGCCATGTATGCTCAACCAGGCAGGTTGAGTAGATTTATTTTTTCTGCATGTTTATGGCTTGTATTTTAAGAAAATTGCTGACTAAACTATATTTGCAACCCCCCATGTTATGATATGGGATCTATAAAAATCTGAATTCCAAATGTAGTATTTGGCTCTACTAAATTTAATTTTGGTCTAATCTCTGCAGATCACGGAGGCAAACATGCGCTCCATAAGAAAAACAGATCTTGAGTAGAGTTGAGCAAAACGGGTCGAAAAATTTCAAAAGTCGCCGACTTTTGGCAAAGTCGGGTTTCATGAAACGAAACCCGACCCTAGGATGAGGTCGGCCACGAGGTCGGCGACTTACGCGCCAAAGTCGCGTTTCAAAAGTTTGTTTTGCGCTCTTTTTCAGCCAATCAGGATCCACGGACACTGTGGGCAACGTGATGACATAGGCACGGGTCACCACCATCTTTCAGAAGGGCATGCAAGTGATTGGCTTGCTTTGGGGGGCGTCACTGGGGGTATAAAAGGGCGTGCACGCCGACCGCCATGTTACTCATGCTGATCTCAGAATAGGGAGAGCTGCTGCTGCTGCTGATTTTGTAGGGAGAGCGTTAGGCAGGGAAGAAGACACCAAAAACTGCTTCTGCTGCTAGCGATTGTGCCTGTACAACACACCAGTCACTGTGTGTGCAGTGCAAGGGGCGGCTATATAGTGGTGTATCAGTGGTGTTGGTTGTTGGGCTGCCTTCTAAGGCTTCCTGACATTCCTGCATTGCTGTTTACCCACTGCTCCGCAAACTGCTTTTTTAAAAGCAATCCCAATTTTTTTTTTTGTCCTGCTGAGGTACTGAGCGTGCATTTTTTCACACCATACAGCGGTGTACGCTCCTCACACAGTACCGTGTAACGGCTGTTATCACAGCCACAGTGAAGCTATCAGTGTGTCACTCTGTGAGAATAAAACGAGGACATGTTCCCTTCTTACAGACCTGCACTCTAGGGAGATTCCAATTCTGCCCAATTCTACATACACCTTGTAGTTTGTGATACACTAGCCAATTTCTGCCTGTGACATAGCGCTGTGATATTCAGTGGGCCTCACACAATCCATAAGTGTCCAGTGTCCACAAGTGTCTGCAGAAATTCAAAATCTTCCTTATCCTCTCGTCACTTTTGTCACAGCTGTGCCATCGAGCCTGTCACATAGCGCTCAGATATTCATTGGGCCTCACACAATCCAAAAGTGTCCAGTGTCCACAAGTGTCTGCTGAAATTCAAAATCTCCCTTATCCTCTAGTCACTTTTGTCACAGCTGTGCCATCGAGCCTGTCACATAGCGCTCAAATATCAGTGGGCCTCACACAATCCAAAAGTGTCCAGTGTCCACAAGTGTCTGCAGAAATTCAAAATCTCCCTTATCCTCTCGTCACTTTTGTCACAGCTGTGCCATCGAGCCTGTCACATAGCGCTCAGATATTCATTGGGCCTCAGACAATCCAAAAGTGTCCAGTGTCCACAAGTGACTGCTGAAATTCAAAATCTCCCTTATCCTCTAGTCACTTTTGTCACAGCTGTGCCATCGAGCCTGTGACATAGCGCTCAGATATCAGTGGGCCTCACACAATCCAAAAGTGTCCAGTGTCCACAAGTGTCTGCAGAAATTCAAAATCTCCCTTATCCTCTCGTCACTTTTGTCACAGCTGTGCCATCGAGCCTGTCACATAGCGCTCAGATATTCATTGGGCCTCACACAATCCAAAAGTGTCCAGTGTCCACAAGTGTCAGCTGAAATTCAAAATCTCCCTTATCCTCTAGTCACTTTTGTCACAGCTGTGCCATCGAGCCTGTCACATAGCGCTCAGATATCAGTGGGCCTCACACAATCCAAAAGTGTCCAGTGTCCACAAGCGTCTGCAGAAATTCAAAATCTCCCTTATCCTCTGGTCACTTTTGTCACAGCTGTGCCATCGAGCCTGTCACATAGCGCTCAGATATTCATTGGGCCTCACACAATCCAAAAGTGTCCAGTGTCCACAAGTGTCTGCAGAAATTCAAAATCTCCCTTATCCTCTCGTCACTTTTGTCACAGCTGTACCATCGAGCCTGTGACATAGCGCTCAGATATCAGTGGGCCTCACACAATCCAAAAGTGTCCAGTGTCCACAAGTGTGTGCAGAAATTCAAAATCTCCCTTATCCTCTAGTCACTTTGGTCACAGCTGTGCCATCGAGCCTGTGACAGAGCGCTCAGATATTCAGTGGGCCTCACACAATCCAAAAGTGTCCAGTGTCCACAAGTGTGTGCAGAAATTCAAAATCTCCCTTATCCTCTAGTCACTTTGGTCACAGCTGTGCCATCGAGCCTGTGACAGAGCGCTCAGATATTCAGTGGGCCTCACACAATCCAAAAGTGTCCAGTGTCCACAAGTGTCTGCAGAAATTCAAAATCTCCCCTGTCCTATAGACACCTTGTACCTTGTTTTACATTACTATATAGTTTGTTGGATTTTGTCTACATTTCTACCAAAAATGAGGAAGGCTGGTGGAAGAGGCCGTGGAATTGGGCGGGGGTTGGCAGCTGGTAATGATGGTGTTGGTGGTGGATCTGATGGTAGTGGCAAGAGCAAAATAGGACCGAATGCAGGAGGTGTTGAGCCTGCGTCATCGTCTGGCTACATAAGGCCTCGAACGCTTAGTTTTCTAGGAGTTGGCAAACCGCTTTTAAAGCCAGAGCATCAGGAAAAAGTTTTGTCTTACATTGCTGACTCAGCCTCCAGCTCTATCGCCTCCTCTTCTTCTGTTGTAAAAAGTAAAAGCACTGAGTCGTCATTGGAGGCTCATGTTCATGAACCATACCTTTCCTTGTGTCCTTCACCCCAACCAAGATTGAAGGATGACGCAGGCCATACTACTGATTACTCCATGGAGCTGTTTTCACATACCATGCCTGGATTATCAAGTGAAATGGTGAATTACCCAGGCCAAGATGAATCTGACATGGAGAGCACTGATGCACAGCCGCTGATGGATGATTCTGCTGGTACATTCACTCAGAGCACTACATTGTCCTCGCAGTGTACAGAGCCAGATTCTGACCCTGATGAGACTCAGGTGCCCCTTCCTGCACACTATACCACCATACACGGTGACACAGAGGAAGGTGCACATGACATAGAAGAGGAGGTGATGGATGACCCAGTTGATGACCCAGATTGGCATCCATTAGGAGAAGAGGGTGCTGCTTCCAATAGCTCAGATGAGGAGCATCCACAGCAGACATCGACATCGCAACAGCTGTTATCTGGCAGGCCCGGAGCACTCCAAAGACAGGTTCCAAACATCAAAAGAGTTGCTGGACAGCTTGTCCAGAGGGTCAAAAGATCACAGTGTGCTAGGCCGCAAAATGTCTGCCAAAGTAGGAAGAGTGCAGTGTGGCACTTTTTTGAACAAAATCCTCATGATCAGGCCAAGGTTATCTGTAAGAAGTGCGCAAAGACCTTTAGCCGAGGGAAAAATCTGAAAAATTTGAATACCAGTGGCATGCTTAGACATTTAACCAGCATGCACTTGCAAGCGTGGACACAACACCAAACCTCAAGTGCCACATGTGCAACTGATCACAACGAAGGTAGTCAGCACCGCTACATTGTTTCCCCCACTGTAAGCCCACCGGTTAGCACAGCAGCAAATGTTGAGGTAGGCCACAGCTGTCAGGGAATCCCACTGTTATATCAACGAAAGACTGATTCTAGGCCATCAGAAAGAACACCAACTCCATCACCATCATCAACCCTCTCTCAGTCCACCCTGTCCACCGCTACTTCCACCATATGCAGCGCTCAAGTCCAGCTCACCCTCCCAGACACTATGAGTAGGTCAAGAAAGTACTCAGTCTCTCATCCACGTACACTGGGTTTGAACGCCCACATTGCCAAACTAATCTCGTTTGAGATGATGCCCTTTCGGTTGGTGGAAAGCGCAGCTTTCCGCGAACTCATGGCCTATGCAGTACCATGCTATGACCTACCCAGTTGCCACTTCTTCTCTCACAAAGCCATCCCAGCCCTCCACCATCATGAGAAAGACCGCATTGTCCATGCACTCAAGCAGTCAGTGAGCGGAAAGGTGCACCTCACAACTGATGCATGGTCCAGTCGGCATGGCCAGGGCCGTTACGTGTCCATCACTGCGCACTGGGTTAATGTGGTGGATGCAGGGTCCACAGGGGACAGCGGTGGTGGGACAGTGCTGCCTAGCCCACGGTATAGGAAACAGTTGGCTGTAGGCGTTCGACCCTCCTCCTCCTCCTCCAGAAGCGAAAGCTCGTCCACAGAGCGCAGTCGTACGAGCACTCCATCTGCAGCTGCCACTGTTGCACACGAGGTGTCCCCCTATCGAGCAGCTAGTGGAAAGCGTCAGCAGGCAGTGTTGCAGATGATGTGTTTGGGCGACAGACACACCGCCGAGGTGCTGGCCGAGTACTTTCAGCGACAAACTGAGTCATGGCTGGGCAGTGTACATCTTGAGGCAGGTAAGGTAGTTAGTGATAACGGCCGTAATTTCGTGGCAGCCATAGCCCTTTCAAAACTCAGCCACATACCTTGCTTGGCTCACACCTTGAACCTGGTGGTGCAGTGCTTCCTCAAAAATTATCCGGAGTTAACAGCCCTGCTCCAGAAGGTGCGAAGACTGTGCGCGCACATCCGCCGGTCGCCTGTACACTCCGTTCGTATGCAGAAGCTGCAGCGATTGCTCCACCTTCCCAACCACCGCCTCATTATCGACATTGCAACAAGGTGGAACTCCACCCTGCACATGGTGGAGCGGCTGTGCGAGCAGAGGCAGGCCATAATGCATTTGTGGGAGGATACACGGCCAGGCACTTTGAGAGCAGACATGGAGTTGACCGGTGTGCAGTGGTCGAAGCTGAAAGACCTCTGTAAAGTCCTTCAGTGTTTTGAGGAATGCACACGGCTGGTAAGTGCAGACGACGCCAGCCTAAGCATGAGCATCCCACTTAAGCGTCTGCTCATGCAAACTTTGACGCACCTTAAGGAGCAGGCTTCTGCAGCCAATGTTGATGAGGAGGAAGAGGAGGAGGGAATCCTTGATGATATTCAGCCATTGTCTGCTCAGGGACCTCTCCTGGACGAGGTGGAGGAAGAAGAGGAGGAGGAGGAGGATGATGGGGATGATTACTTAGGGGAGGAGGATGCATCTCGTGGGGCAAGTGAAAATGTTGGCGTGGCAAGGTCTGGTACAGGGTTTGTGCGTGACTGGAGGGATGTGGATTTGCCAGAAAGTGCTCCTCCAACCAGCACTCACAGTGCATCATTGACACCGGGAACATTGGCCCACATGTCAGATTATGCCTTGCAGATCCTAAAAAGGGACCCCCGCATTGCCAAAATGATGAACGATGACGACTACTGGTAGGCCAGCATCCTGGATCCACGCTATAAAGGCAAATTACAAAACATCATGCCACAGGAGAACGTTGACCTAATATTGGCTAATAAACAAGCAACTCTGGTAAATCGGTTGCTTGAGGCATTCCCAGCACACAGCAGCGGTGATGGTTCTCACACGAGCCGTACGGGCCGGGGGCAGCTTGGCAGAGGTGTTCGTGGTGCACACAGCAGAAGTGGCGTTGGAGACAGGGGTTTCATGACAATGCTGTGGACTGATTTTTCAAGTACCGCTCACACAACTGGTAATACTGCATCGATGGAAAGTGACAGGAGACAGCAGTTGTCAACTATGGTTACAAACTACTTTTCCTCCCATATCGATGTTCTCCCACACAGGTCATTCCCCTTTGACTATTGGGCCGCTAAACTGGACACCTGGCCTGAATTGGCACAATATGCCTTACAGGAGCTCGCTTGCCCAGCTGCAAGTGTGCTATCGGAAAGAGTCTTCAGTGCAGCTGGATCAATCCTGACAGAAAAAAGGACCTGTCTGTCAACCCAAAATGTGGATGATCTAACCTTCATTAAAATGAACCACGCATGGGTTTCTAAGGATTTTGTCCCACCTTCCCCTGATGACACATAGGGTGACAGAAAAATGGCTTGCTTTGGTCCACCTCTTCCTAGGACTTGACCTATTTCACCTTTTGCATCAGCTGAATGTCCAACATCAACATATGCCACTTTCTAAAACTCCCTAACTGTGCTGCCTCCCCCCCCCCATGGCCGGGGTCACCACCTAGCGCACGACACCGTGCGAGTGCCGTTGCCCTGGACAGGTGGGTAGGCCGACTCTTGGGCACGGGCACTGGCACAGGGTCCTTCATAGTGCAATCAAGTGTCTCTGACGGTGGTGGTGCACACCCGCCGTCAGACACACCGCCGTACTATGAGGGGCCCAGTGCCAGTACCGACGCCCACGAGTGGGCCCCCCTTGCTTGGGCAGGGCCCCAGCATTTGCAATCTTTACCTCTCCCTGCTCCTCCGCTGTGTAGTCTGGGCCGTCAAGTCCATACTGTGCCTGACACCGTCTGAGCCTGCCTCCTGATGTATAGACATATATTTTGAATGTGTACGCTATCCATACATGTTATCCGGGGATACGGTACCCTTTCTAACCTTTGTGCAATCACGTGCAATCCATACTGGGCCTAACACCGTCTGAGCCTGCCTCCTGATGTATAGACATATATTTTGAATGTGTACGCTATCCATACATGTTATCCGGGGATACGGTACCCTTTCTAACCTTTGTGCAAGTGCAATCACGTGTAATCCATACTGGGCCTAACACCGTCTGAGCCTGCCTCCTGATGTATAGACATATATTTTGAATGTGTACGCTATCCATACATGTTATCTGGGGATACGTTACCCTTTCTAACCTTTGTGCAATCACGTGCAATCCATACTGGGCCTAACACCGTCTGAGCCTGCCTCCTGATGTATAGACATATATTTTGAATGTGTACGCTATCCATACATGTTATCCGGGGATACGGTACCCTTTCTAACCTTTGTGCAAGTGCAATCACGTGTAATCCATACTGGGCCTAACACCGTCTGAGCCTGCCTCCTGATGTATAGACATATATTTTGAATGTGTACGCTATCCATACATGTTATCTGGGGATACGTTACCCTTTCTAACCTTTGTGCAATCACGTGCAATCCATACTGGGCCTAACACCGTCTGAGCCTGCCTCCTGATGTATAGACATATATTTTGAATGTGTACGCTATCCATACATGTTATCTGGGGATACGGTACCCTTTCTAACCTTTATGCAATCACGTGCAATCCATACTGGGCCTAACACCATCTGAGCCTGCCTCCTGATGTATAGACATATAGTTTGAATGTGTACGTTATCCATACATGTTATCCGGGGATACGGTACCCTTTCTAACCTTTGTGCAATCACGTGCAATCCATACTGGGCCTAACACCGTCTGAGCCTGCCTCCTGATGTATAGACATATATTTTGAATGTGTACGCTATCCATACATGTTATCTGGGGATACGGTACCCTTTCTCACCTTTGTGCAATCACGTGTAATCCATACTGGGCGTGAGAACGGCTGGCGAGCTGTTAAGCAAGCTACAGCACCTGTGGTTTGCACACGTAAGTTTTTCATTTTTTCAGGAATGACGGTTAGGCCTAATTCCGGAACTGCGGTTGACCTGCACTTACTGGGAAATCATTGTTCGCGGGTAATAATTGTAATCAGTGATCCCCATCACTAACGTTGTTCAGCGGGTTATCTGCACCTGTAAGCGACAAACGCTGGCCTTTTCAGTGTAGCGCACATGCAGCCACGGACATGTAAGGGCATGACACACCAGTTATTGGCCAATCTCATGTGCCAGAGCCTCACGTGTCCCTCTAGTAAGCCGGACTCGGACCGCGGGGCATGACGGAGTCTCGTTCATCAACGGAATTAAGCTTGCAATGTGTGCATCTGTTCTGTAGCTGGCATGGTTGAGGTTTCCCAGGTGGAGTCGAATTTAACCGTAGGCTCCACTCCTGGTGGTGCCCTTCTGGACATTCCTTTAAGGTTCAGCTTTGCAACCATACTGCCCACGTAAAACAAACACTTTGCCTTCATGAACGCTGTTTGGAGGGTCATGACTCGTGGGAATAACGCCGCCCAATCAGTTAACCTGCTAGAAAGATCATTCGTTGCTCCCAAGCATGACATCACACTCCCTAGGAAGAAGGTAATGCCACTGTGGCGACCGTACTCCTGGGGGCGACACAAGTGCACTGATGCCCAGCCACTGCTCGATGAATCTGCTGGTACATTGACCCAGACCACTACATTCCCCTCGCACGCTACACGACCTGAATCTGACCCTGATGAAACTCAGGTTACCCTTCCCATATACAGTTCCATCTTACACGGTGACAAAGAGGAAGCTGCAGATGAAAGTGCAGGTTCGGCCCACCCGCCATCAGACACACCACCGTACTATCAGGGGCCCTGTGCCAGTGCCGTCGCCAACGAGTGGGCCCCCCCTGCTTGCTCAGGATCACAGCACTTGCAAAGTTGAAATACTGTGCAATGAGATGGAAGATGCGGACGACGAGGAGTCCAGACAAGTACAGGGATTCCCTAGCGAGGAGACTTATTTGATTGTTTTCAATGTTGGGACAGCAATTTTTGGGGAGCACTATACTCTGGAGAATGATAGATGGGGCCCACCATACACTGGAACATTCCAAAGGTGGACATCAGACACTGGAGCAGCATTTACAGGGCCCATTATACACTAGAGCATTAGAAATGGGGCCCATTATGTTTGGAGCATTATTTGGGCCCATAAGACAGTGGAGCTTCATCCATGGGGACCAACATATACTGTAGCATTATGTGGAGCTCATCATATACTGTTTCAAACATTATATGGGACCAATGATTCTGTATGGAGAAATAGATGGGCCTCGTCATGAGATGTAAAAAGTGAAGTATTTTACATTATCGGAGCATGATGAGTTGTGGTATGTCTTAAAGGGGCGCTCTTTCCCCCAGGGCACATGAAAACCTGCAGCCAGCCCTCCCCCCACAACTTTAGCCAAATAACCCCCATTTTTCAGTGCGTAACTTGTATTATGAAGTTAATTAAGGTTGACAAGCTTAAGTAAGAAGAATTGATGCTTTTGGCATTCAAATGGGCACTGTAGGTGTGTTTCCTGTCCTCCTCTCACTGCCGACTTTTATTCCCCATTGACTTACATTGGGTTTCGTGTTTCGGGACGACCCCGACTTTTCCCTATAATCGGACGATCTTGCTCGATCCGACTTTTGGAAAAGTCGGGTTTCACGAAACGAAACTCGACCCTAAAAAAACAAAAGTCGCTCAACTCTAATCTTGAGGTTAAATTGTTGAAATTATGTTGCAAAAATAAAAGGATAAGCATAAAAGTATATGTTTAATATCAAAGTGTACATCAAAATAATAATAAAACAGTGGTGAAATTGAAGATAATAGCTAGACAATAAAATAAATGCATGAAAAGTTGGCATAGAGCTTAGTTTAGGTGTTATTTTAGATTATCCTTACCCAAGACTTCTAAAAGATATGCAGTAAGAGGAATAGAATTCAGAAGTAAGAAGATCCTTTTTCAGCAAACGTGTTACCCTTTTCCAATATAGCACTTCATTAATCTGGTGTCCAGTGATGAATTGAGTCTTAATTACCACAACCCCTTCTCACGCCTCCCTCAGTACATTGTTTAATGCTTTTTCAGGAGATGTTAGTAGCTATCTTTTACATGGAAGTGATTGCTTAATTGTAGATTAAAGATTAATGCAAATCTAATGATTCTATAAGGGCACTTCACACAATAGCATCTTGCATCGGCTACAAGCCTTCATTTTTCAATCTGGCTGTAAATTTCGAGACTTAAACAGTAAGTAGCTGTGATTGCAGCAGCACTCTCTGAAGGCATTCTCTGCAATGAAAATAAATGAACAGGCTCTCACACAAAGAATGTTTCATTGTGGTCATTAGTGACTAGATGTGCAGCAGGTGAAATTGACTACTGGAAACCTTGTCACATGTCTGTTAACTTGCCAAGTGAGTGAATAATGCTTGATGAAAAGGCTGAAAACACAGATAGTTAATCCACTATAGCCCATTACTGATTTCGCTGCCTCTTAGTTTAGAAATCGCAGACAATAGAAAGATAATATTTTTTGTAAATGTTGCTTCTTGACTGTGAAACTGATACCGTGTTTATGTATTGATCTTTCAAATCCTTCAATATTAAGGTATTAGCCTTTACAATAGACACAATGCAGTGATTCAATAATTATTATTCAGAAATGGTAAAATGAATGTGTTCTAAATATTTTTAAAATTTGAAATATACAGTTGTGGCCAAAAGTATTGACACCCCTGCAATTTTGTCAGATAATACTCAGTTTCTTCCTGAAAATTATTGCAAACACAAATTCTTTGTTATTATTATCTTCATTTAATTTGTCTTAAATGAAAAAGCACAAAAAGAATTGTCCTAAAGCCAAATTGGATATAATTCCACACCAAACATAAAAAAGAGAGTGGACAAAAGTATTGGCACTGTTCGAAAAATCATGTGATGTTTCTCTAATTTGTGTAATTAACAGCACCTGTAACTTACCTGTGGCACCTAAAAGGTGTTGGCAGTAATTAAATCACACTTGCAGCCAGTTGACATGGATTAAAGTTGACTCAACCTCTGTCCTGTGTCCTTGTGTGTACCAAATTGAGCATGGAGAAAAGAAAGAAGACCAAAGAACTGTCTGAGGACTTGAGAAACCAAATTGTGAGGAAGCATGAGCAATCTCAAGGCTACAAGTCCATCTCCAAAGACCTGAATGTTCCTGTGTCTACCGTGCGCAGTGCCATCAAGAAGTTTAAAGCCCATGGCACTGTGGCTAGCCTCCCTAGATGTGGACGGAAAAGAAAAATTGACAAGAGATTTCAACGCAAGATTGTGCGGATGTTGGATAAAGAACCTCGACTAACATCCAAACAAGTTCAAGCTGCCCTGCAGTCCGAGGGTACAACAGTGTCAACCCGTACTATCCGTCGGCATCTGAATGAAAAGGGACTGTATGGTAGGAGACCCAGGAAGACCCCACTTCTTACCCCAAGACATAAAAAAAAACAGGCTGGAGTTTGCCAAAACTTACCTGAAAAAGCCTAAAACGTTTTGGAAGAATGTTCTCTGGTCAGATGAGACAAAAGTAGAGCTTTTGGGGCAAAGGCATCAACATAGAGTTTACAGGAGAAAAAAGATGCCTTCAAAGAAAAAAACACGGTCCCTACAGTCAAGCATGGCGGAGGTTCCCTGATGTTTTGGGGTTGCTTTGCTGCCTCTGGCACTGGACTGCTTGACCGTGTGCATGGCATTATGAAGTCTGAAGACTACCAACAAATTTTGCAGCATAATGTAGGGCCCAGTGTGAGAAAGCTGGGTCTCCCTCAGAGGTCATGGGTCTTCCAGCAGGAGAATGACCCAAAACACACTTGAAAAAGCACTAGAACATGGTTTGAGAGAAAGCACTAGAGACTTCTAAGGTTGCCAGCAATGAGTCCAGACCTGAATCCCATAGAACACCTGTGGAGAGATCTAAAAATGGCAGTTTGGAGAAGGCACCCTTCTAATATCAGGGACCTGGAGCAGTTTGCCAAAGAAGAATGGTCTAAAATTCCAGCAGAGCATTGTAAGAAACTCATTGATGGTTACCGGAAGCGGTTGGTCGCAGTTATTTTGGCTAAAGGTTGTGCAACCAAGTATTAGGCTGAGAGTGCCGATACTTTTGTCTGGCCCATTTTTGGAGTTTTGTGTGAAATGATCAATGTTTTGCATTTTGCTTCATTCTCTTTTGTGTTTTTTCATTTAAGACAAATTAAATGAAGATAATAATCACAAGCATCACATGATTTTTCGAACAGTGCCAATACTTTCGTTCACCCTCTTTTTTATGTTTGCTGTGGAATTATATCCAATTTGGCTTTAGGACAATTCTTTTTGTGTTTTTTCATTTAAGACAAATTAAATCAAGATAATAATACCAAAGAATTTGTGATTGCAATCATTTTCAGGAAGAAACTGAGTTTTATCTGACAAAATTGCAGGGGTGTCAATACTTTTGGCCACAACTGTAATCATTTTACCTTAAAATAAAGCTTTAAAAGATTATCTGAGCATAATAGAAGGCGAAATATACTGTACTCACGTTGAAAAGTTTTACTAAGATTTGGCACAATAATATGGTACAACAACAGTGCAGTACTGCATCTTGGTGGCATCAAGCTTTATGATTTGTAAAATTTGTAAAATGAACTGATAAGTGATGAAAGAGTACCGTAATAGTAATAATCGCAATACTTGTAACGAGTACTTTGTAAAAATCGTGTATTCGTTCCGAATAGCCAGTAGAATGCAAGTCAATGGGAAATGCAAGTAATTTTCTGCTGGACTCTACAAAAGGGGGACTGAGGAAAAGGCTGAAATGGATGAGAAAGCGATGAAAAAGAATGGGAAGAGCCTGGAGAATATGCCTGCATGCATTTCTGACTCACATATGGTTTCTGGGAATAAGTTTGTTGCAGTATTACGCCACTTTTACAGATACACAAGAACAACTACCAAATTTAGATTTCTATTGAATATTTATTCCCTATCTCAGGCACAATGTGGGACAACCTGTCACAAGGCAGGCTGTGACCACAAAAACAGTGGGATAAATGGCCTGGTGCATGCTTGATATCAGGCCGTAGAAAATGTTTGGACTTCTGCTTTGCATAGGGCACTAACCACCTTTTTCAGTGGACTAATGTGGACAGGAGAAGGCAGACTGTGACCACAAAAACAGTGTGGAAAATGGCCTTGTGCGTGCTTGGTAGCAGGCCGTAGGAAATGCTTGGACTAATGCTTTGCGTAGGGCACTATACGCTTTTTTCAGTGGACTAATATGGACAGCAGAAGGCAGGCTGTGACGACAAAAAGAGTGTGGAAAATGGCCTGGTGCGCTCTTGGTAGCAGGCAGTAGGAAATGTTTGGACTACTGCTTTGCGTAGGGCACTAACCCAAAAACTGTGGGGAAAGTAGACCGGTGCTTTAAAAAAAAGGCAGCACAAAATGCTAGCACTCTGTGTGCTGGAAAAATATTGCTTTGCCTCTAACAAGAGCTGTTTTAAGATGGACACTGGAAGAACATTTTAACCTCTCCCTACCTAATATACAATCTCTCCCTCACTGTACTCTGACTTTGTTGTGTGTCTTCAGCTCTGAAAATAGCTATTTTTTGGTGGTATTATGGAGCTAATGACTGGCTCCTTTAAACTGTCCCTGCTCGAGTATCTCTCTCCCTACTGTACACTGACCTAATATACACTGCAGGTAGCCATGAAAAGAGCTTTTGTGTTATCAAGAGGCCTAAAGACTCCCCCTAGCAGCTGAGCGATCTCTCCCTATGCTTGTAGATGCAATGTGCGCAAAATGGTAGCGGCAGGGCTTAAATAGACCCTATGATGCTGGGCGGCCAGCCAATCACAGTAATGCCACAACCAAGATGTCTGCAGCATTACTGTGATTGGTTAAGAAGCCCAGCATGTTTAGTGACTGCAAAGGAGGCTCCAAAACTGCAGAGCGGGACATCTGAATATAGCGAGGCGAGTACACAAATACAATGTAACGAGTAACCTGAATAGCATACTATCTGTGCGAATAGCGAATAGAAACAAATATACTCGCTCATCACAAGAACTGATACTTTGTATCTCATTGGTATTAAATTTATAATCACCAGTATAAAATGAAAAGATGCATCAGTGATGAGAAGAGATCAAAAATGCATTCTTGTTGTTGTTGTTGGTGAAACTTTTTCAGTTTCTTTATTTCTTCCATTAAAACCAAAAGGGCACATAGCGAAGCTTTAACGTCCAACGCTTTTGAAATGTTATTGGTTTTATTCATGGCCTAAAAGCCATTAGTAGCAACCAATACTAGAGATGAGCCAATCAATTCGCAGATGATCAAGTTCGAGTTGAGTTTTCTGAAATTTGCAGCTTCAAGTAAATTCAAACTTTTTGAAATTCATGGTTTTCAAAAAAAAAAAAAACTTGTCTGGCACCATTTCCCACACCGCTGCAGCATCAGAGAGCAGGCAAACATTTTGCATTGCTGCACAGGCTTCCCCATAATGCCCTGCAGATATGACATCTTATTGTTATCATACCTTGTGCAGTGTTCTTCCATTCCTGGGCCATCAAGGATCAGTGAGGATGAATGAGGGAAGAGGGGAGAGGGAAATTGCCAGCTCACTCGTTGGTAGAAGCACCTTGCTCTGTAGGGAAGTTACACGGAGCCGTCTCAGTCTTGGATGTCAGGCATGAATGAGATAAAAGGGAAAAAAGGATCCACCAGCGATGAAACCAGTGAAACCGGCATAAAAACGTGAATACTTTATTAGGATTAGTACAAAGATATAAAAACAGGATACCAACCGACACCTGGATAGACAAATCGACGCTTTTCAGCAAACAGCCTTAATCATGGAATGTATAGGTATTACAGGTAGGGCTTTTTAAAAAGAGTTAGTGCATTTTACACATGTTAGGTCAAGAAATTAGTATAACTACAAAAAATTAACTCTTTAGAGTACAAAGCAAATAGATCATGAGAGATCCCAGTGAAAAAAAAACAAACAAGAAAGAACAAAATTAAAAATTAAAAATAAAACAAATAAAAATAACTGTTCAAAGGAAAAGAGGCAAAACAATGATCCATGGTTACTAGTGAAACACATTGTCCATAGTTATTTTTCATCTCCTGAGTCACTTCGTAAGTCTCTCTCTTCTGCAGAGTGTAAGCTTTTTTGGACTCTGGGATTCTCGCTTTTTCTTGTGAAGTGTAAGCTCTCATGATTAATAGGGTTTTCTCTCTCTCTTTCTCATTTCTGTGGAGTGTAAGCTATTATAGTCAGTGGGGTCCTCTATCTCCTGTAGTGTGTAAGCTCATATGGTCAGTGGGGTCCTCTTTCTCTCTTCCCTATAAAATATAAGCTTTTATAATCAGCGACGTTCTCGCTTTCTCTTCTCTCCCCCACAAGTATTTTACAAGAAATTACAAGCTTTCCAGTTTTGAAATCCTCAAAATTGAATTCGCCACTTTTCACATTTTTTGGGAAAATCGGCAAAGTCGGCCAATTTGAATTTCAAAAGATCCGCTTGTCTCTGTCCAACAGCATACAGAGTGCGTTGGCTAATATGACTTTTCTAATGTCATGTGCTCGGGATTTTTATATACACTATTAGTATTTTAATGGATGAAATGAAGAAGGTGAAAAACTTAAGCAAGTGCTGGAATATATTTTAAATTTATTCTTGTCACTACTTTTCTTTGTACTCTGAGCTCTATGCTGTTAAAAACAGCCAAATGGATCCCAAAATGCATGGTTAGTTATATTGGGCCCCAACTGAAGATGCAAACTTGCCTTTTAAAGATTTTTCTCAGATTCTGTACTTCTTGGCCAAACTAGTCAATTTTTCAGACAATTTCATGTAGTTACCAGTTTGTGCCAGGAACGGGTAGTCTAGCAAAATACTTTCAGAAAAGTACATGGATTTTAATAATAATATTCCATTTTAAACAAATCAACCCTTTAAAAGTTTGTGTTGGATAAAAATATTTAATAAAAATATTGAACAATGCATTTTTGTGTTAAAAAATATTGGATTGCTTAGGGATAATTGTTTTAGTATCACAGAAATTATTGTTGTTAACTGTTACTTGCTATGGGATCATTAATGTTTATCTTTACATCTATGACCTAGTCTGTCATTCATACAGAATTCCTGAATGATTGCTCAACAATTCCCTTTATGATAGCATCTGGTATTATCTCTTCTTATTCCAGCAGAACAATATGTAGACTTCAAGGCTGTCAGTAACATTGTAGTATATAAAGGGAGAATCTGTTCAGCATACCACATTTATTGGAAACCACAGTGAAAATGAAATATCTGTTAGTATTAATCACTAAAAGCACACTAATGTTTAACAGAGATGATAGACTCAATTAACAACGTGAAAAACATCTGTAGAGAATCAGACTAATATTGCACAATAAGTGGAGAATAGCATTGCCAGTGAGTAACCTATTACTCTCAACATAAGGTTTAATAGTTTTAACTGTAATTAGCTCATTTTCACCATGTAAAATTGGCAACAGAAATTAATAGTAGGTTATCCATTATGTATTATTACTCAACATCTCATCGTGAAAAGTAAAGAGCTTCTTGACAAAACGACTCATAGACATAAAAACATGGATTGCTCATGAAATGTAGAATCTGTTTTTATGCAAAACATTAGTAGAAACTTGAAGATTGCAGGATTTCTTCTCAACCATTAGTTTGGGTTAAAAAGAATACTGCTGAGAGTGTGAGCAAGCCAAACGCCAAAGACTTCTCCCGGAAGTTCGTTGCAATGTTCAGAGTTCCAGGGGAAGTCCATTGCAGAGAGAAAGAGAGAGAATTTTTCAGCTTAAAAGTCCAAGTCTCCATTGTTTTCCACGTGGTTGAGGTTCTGGTTCAAGTTTGGGTACAGTTCTGGTACCCAAACCGAACTTTGGAATAAAGTTTGGGTTGGGTACCAGAACCCGAACTTCCGTGGGTCTGCTCATTCCTAACAACCACCACTAAAAGAATTTGGAAATTGTGATATAGTTTTTTTTAACAATGGTCAATTCATACCTAGGATTGGTGATATATATCTGATCGGAGGGGGGCACCACTGATGAAGCTGTCACTGAGCATTGAAGCCCATTTAAATTCGTCATCACTGCACAGCCTCAATAAAGATGAGCTTGAATGGATCAGCAATTGAGCATGTAAGTGGAAAAGGTGCATTTGGGATCATATTAGAGATGATAAAGAAAATGTCCATTGACAAGTCATGCTGGCATTAGTAATATATCTAATAAAATATTTCATGAGAATAGGGCACTACGACTGACATTAGCGTGTAGATGTACTATACCTGGAACTGTTATATTTTAAGGGTGCAGGATGTGTTGCTATTATAGTCGTGGGACACTGTGTGTGTCATTATTATAGTAAGATAGTACAGAAAGTAATGCGCTTAGTTTTGGTGCTGTATCTATTCACTGAGATTAGTTCATGTGCTGCATTTACAAACAAGTCCTAACAAACCTCTTTCAATGGAAAAATGAAACTTGAAATTACTGACACAACCAAAAAATTCTTCTAATGAATCTATTTATTTTTAGAACTTAAATATAAGGAAACATGCCTGTTTGGTATCACTGTACTGACAAGAAGAGTTATGGTGACAAGTGATTTTTTACCATACAATGAATACTGCAAAATTAACCCCTTAATGACCAGGTCAAATTTTAGAAATCTGACCAGTGTCACTTTATGAGGTAATAACTTTGGAACGCTTCAACAGATCCCAGTTATTCAGAGACAGTATTTCCTTTCATATTGTACTTCATGATAGAGGTAAAATTTGTTTGATGAGACTTGCATTTATTTGTGAAAATATCACAACCTTGGTCAGTTTTTTTTTTCAAAAGTGAGGATCTTAAACATAATGGTATTACACAGAATTTGAAGACATTAGGTCATCATATTGAATATTTAAGGAGAAGCGTTACCCCTTGGATATCGGTCAGATGCCTCTCACCCAGCCAAACCATCTCACACTTTTCACTGACCATTTGGCAGTACTCTGAAACACAGTGCCATAAAATTGAGATTTTATGGTTTAGCTTTTATCCTAAATCATGTGGCAAGGCTCATTAAAGGGTTGATATTGACTTTTAGGATTGCTAATTCAATAGGTTGCGCTAGAGTTCTAGTCCTCTTCCTGTATGAAGAGACAATTAGTATATTTATTTTCCCAGAGGAGCATTGCAAGGCTTAAAAGTCTCCTCACCCTGGCATGGCAGGCTTCATATGTCACTATCTACAATGAGAAACATTACCCCTTGGATCTCGACTCTTGGGGGAAGAAGAAGAAAAAAATTTAAATACAAAAATGGAAAATTGCATGAAGGGTAAAGGGTTAATGGAAACAACCATAGAAAAATCAAAATGACCTTATCCTATTTGGTGAATGGAAAATCAATGGTGCATGGTGATAGCCAACAGCCTGTTTAAAAGATCAACTCAAAATTATCCCACTATCATGTTTCGATTCCGGGACGCAATCTGGTGATATCTAGCTATGGGTTATTTTCCCTCTCTGTTTGTCCACATGCTGATAATGCTCTTGTCTTTGTTTTGTTTTGCTTTGCTGTGTTACTTCTATGCAGGAGTTTTCACTTCCTTGTTTTGATTTTTCTTATCACATCTTGGGAGGTGCTATTCATACTCTCCTGTCACATGCAGTCTTTGCTGGCTATGTTCCAAGTTAGATGGATGTTTGGAGTCCCAGCTCCCCAGTGAAGGATTATCTTTCTGAGGTTTTCTCTTTTACTTCTCCTGCAATTTTTTTGTGTATTTCCCTTCTCAGCTCTTTTCCTATTTTGTTACTGTACATTCAGGGTCTGGGGGTTTTCATGTATACCAAAGGTCTTTATGGGTTCCTTTCTTTTCCTTCTGTCTTTCATATATGACTGTGTGAACACATCTTTGGCCCTGATTCTCACTCTCTCTGTGTACTACATTCTGTTATTGTGACTTTGGGCTTAACTTTGTGCACACATGATGGGCCATGTATATGGATACACATAAATAAAATGGGAATGGTTGGTGATATCAACTTCCTATTTTGTGGCACATTAGTATATGAGAGGGGAAAACTTTTCAAGATGGGTGGTGACAATGGTGGCCATTTTGAAGTCGGCCATTTTGGATCCAACTTTAATTTTTTCCAATGGGAAGAGGGTCATATGACACATGAAACTTATTGAGAATTTCACAAGAAAAACAATGGTGTGCTTGGTTTTAACATAATATTATTAATGTTATTCTTTCATAAGTTATTTACAAGTTTCTCTTTGTTTACAGCCATTGACATGTTGCAGAGGTTAACATGTGAGGAGTGGATAGAAATTGGGTATGATGTCTGGTAAACACAGTACATAGGGTCATTGCAGCAGATTTCAATGCAAGACACCCTACACAAGAAAACTGTCGCCATTCCCATTTTATTTAGGTGTATATATAAATGGCCCACCCAAAAACAATTTGCCTCAACACTGAACATAATGTTTGGCGTAAATGGAGGGTCCTGTTCCAATTTTTGTTTGCACATTCTTGAAATTCAGCGCGCCAATCTGGCATCAGTCGAACATCCCTTCTGGCGGATATTAGCTTCTCATAAATGGCACCCTTACAAAATCTAGCTGCTTCAGCATTTCAACGAAGATGACCCAGATTGGCGCCCTGAATTTTTCTCTCTCCAGAGGCACAAGGGAGAAAATTCACAGATCCAATACAACCTAACAAATTTGCACACCAAAAACGCATTACAATCCGCAGGAAATCTGCATCAAATCCGCAGGAAATTTGCAAGCGTTTTCACCTGCATTATCTGCCAAGAGATGCAGATTTTGTGCAGAAAATTCCACTGACTAATCTGCAACATGTGCACATATCCTTAGGATTCAGTCATAACACTCTTTTTGGTGGCAAATACCTGCAATGCTTGTTTTTATAAACAAGCAATGTAAAAGGAACATGTGGCATTTTTACAAGGAGTGGTGCTAAAATAATCCCTGTTTTGTAACTCTAAAATCCTTTGTACTTTGCTAAATGAAGAAGAAATCACTTTCTCACAAACTGTCTAAAAATGATCCCTTTATTTAGGAGGCAGGAACAGGTCAGATATTTTCAAAGTGAAAAAGAAATGACTTGTCATCAAGCCTTGTAAAAAGATATTCTAGTTTTGTAAGCTGTTTGGTGTTTGTGTTCCCTCAGGAGAGCCCACTTGACAGCAACAGCACAGTGTGTGAAAGTGTCTAGTAGAAGTGACAGTGGCATTAATTGTTGAAGTATAGAATAGGGCATAACAGTCAAAGAGATTTATGGTAGCAAATGGCCAAAAATGTCAGCCCTAGTATCAGCATTACAGTTGATTGCACTATAAAACACAGTGAGAAGCACGTAGATGTGTTGCTGGCATTGGTGTGCTTGGGCACTAGCTGTAGCCGGACTGTATAAAAAATATGACGGGTCACGTAAGGAGATGGTTGGCCAGTTACGACAAGCAATAGCAGCCCCAGCCATTGCAGTACAGAATAGATAACATGCTGGACAGGGAGTAGATGCCCAGGTAGAAGTAGGTCATTGGCACTAGTGGTAGCAGGACAATGTAGAGGGCAACAGACAGAGTGTAAAGCAGATGGTATAGATGATCTAATCAGCCATAGGTGAATGAAAGTTGGCACTGATTCATGCGTAAATTGCTTTGAAAAATGTATGATTCTGCACAGTGGCATAGGATTATTATTATTATTATTATTATTATTATTATTATTATTATTATTATATCGCCATTTATTCCATGGTGCTTTACATGTGAAAAGGGGTAAACATAGCAAAAACAAATACAATAATCTTGAACAAAATAAGTCAATGACTGGTACGTGAGGATACTATATGAATGAAGTACAACAAATGGGTAGAATGGGAAAGGGTAAGTACTGGATGAGTCACTAATGAGTGGAGGAGTGGCCCATCTAGCAGCTGCAAATCATGCAGCTGCGGTGACAAAAACTAAGTCTCCGAGCACAACAAAATACTCGGAGACCACCTGAGCATGCTCGGGAAAACACGATTATTGAGCATATTCGCTCATCACTATTTACAAACAGAAGTGAGAGTTTATTCAGCCAAAAGGATTGAGAAATTTTCACATCAAGTATTCCAGGAATCATTTTTCAACATGACAATGCCATGTAGAGTATTGCTTGTGCCAGTGTGAGAAGTCTTTGTGGCCATAAAGTGCTACTATGGTTTGCAGTGTCTCTGGACTTGTCTCTCATTTGTCGCATCTGGGAATTGCAAAGGGAACTGCAAGCAGCGGATCTTGATGATTTGCATGCCACAGTGCATTTAGCGTGGCACATCATTACTCAGACAACTATAAATGGCCTCACTGACAATATTCCAAGGAGTATAAGTAATTTTTTCTTAAAATTTTGATTCCATTATTTTATCATGTACATATCATTAACATGTCGAACAATCCTGTGATTTTCATAATTCCACAACTTTTCGTTGATGTTACAATTTCAAGATTTAAGAATCTATTTATGAAAATCCCACAATTATATATATATATCTAATATATAAAGCTCAAGTGTGTGTATGTATGTATGTATGTATGGATGTATGTGTGTATGTCCGGGATTGGCATAGACACCGTCGCAGCTACAGGCACAAAATTTGGCATCCTAGGCTATGTTGTGAGGCAAAATTTTAAGTCTGCGCATTACAATTCACCATACAATTTTGCCCCTATCTACATAATGGGGAAAAAGGGTGTGTGAATCAAGCCCCGCCCCTCATTATGATTTCATAATAGTTGCCATGGTGACGCTGATTTCATCATAGGTTGCAAGCCCCGCTGCTCATTATGATGTCATAATGGTACACTATGGGATGGAGGATGTGTGATGGGTATATGGGCACTCGACTATGGGATGGCGAATATGTATGATGGGTATATGGGCATGGGACTATGGGATGGAGGATGTGTGATGGGTATATGGGCATGGGACTATAGGATGGAGGATGTGTGATGGGTATATGGGCACTCGACTATGGGATGGAGGATAAGTATGATGGGTATATGGGCACGGGCCTATGGGATCGTGGATATGTATGAAGGGTATATGGGCACGGAACTATGGGATGGAGGATAATTATAATTTGCTATAACTAACCACAGTTAGTTACTATGCCCGGGCAGCGCCGGGCTCTTCTGTTAGTATATATATATAACCAACACAAACCCAATAAATAATTAACACGGCAAAAACTCAAAATAGAAGCCATAAACCATGAGAATAAGTATAAATCGCCAAAAATACAATTTTATTGAATGCAAAAGCACAAAAAATAAATAAAAATTACATGCATGGGTCACTGCTATCCAAAGCGGGAGCCATATTGCACACGTGCCCGAATAAACAAATGCGAATAAAGGTACAAAACAATTACAATTATTGATCAAGGAATGGCATGAAATATGCTGCACTTAAACTAGTAGCCATTATAAAAATGAGAACAGCGCGAATGCCTCTGAACTCACAGTGCTTTCCACAGTGGGAATGAACATGGCCAATCCGTGATCACATGTCAATGACTAAAAGGGCCCAGAACGAGAGCGCTAAATTGTAAAGACAATGTAGAAACATGCGGACAGTATAACAAGGGCACTTACAAGATGTGAGTAAAGGCGCTAGCTTCCCACTCGCCCCAACGCGCGTTTCGCTTCTTCGTCAGGAGGCGTGTCTAAGGGCTAGGTGGGTGGGTATTAAATATACTGGACGGCCAATCAAAAATTGACAAAATGTGCACGTCACTAAATATACATACAATCCATCCCCACTACGTGACACCGCTTCCTGCCTTTATGGCGCATGTGCCGCTGACGTCACACTCCTTGAAAGAAGACCACAGGTTAACGGACTTAGACCAGAAGCGGCAGCGTGTCGTCAAGACGACCGCGCAAGCGCACTACTTTCCAATTGTCCGCCTGCCAGAGGTCGGAGTTAGACCAAGCCAGACATGCGCACTCGACAGAGCGGTTAAGCAACACATTGTATCATCCATTGGGGGAACTCGGGAAAAACTAAAGCATAATATGATGAATAACAATAAAAATAAAAAATAAGGTAACAAATGTGATACATTTATATAACAAATAATAATACAGTGATTACGGACTACTAATAATAGTACATCAAAAGTGATAAAACAGAAGTGATATAAGTGAAATAATATGTATTCAAATAAAATATAATCCGATTATGATCAACATGGTTGATCTTCAAACATGTAATACTATATATAATAAAATATGCTGTAGTAAAAATATTATTCTTGAATAATGCATAAGATTCTTCAAGAGATCCCTGTTCAACGCGTCCTATTTCAGGAGGATGATTCAATGGAAGGAAAAGTCAGACGATAAGCTTTCCAACTAAAATCAAATGAATAAAAAATAAAGTTAAAATAACACAAGCGGAATAAAAAACAAAGAAATCCCAACCACAAAAAAGGCCCACGAACTATATTATAAAAAAGAGCTGAACCCGAAACTTTCATTTAACCCAAAAGGGGTGATGGAATGTAAACGGTATATCCACTTACTTTCTACCTGAGATAAACTTTTAAATAGATCCCCACCCCTAGGGCCCAAAGACACTTGATCAATAGCTTTAATAATCAGCTTACTTGAGTCAGACTTATGGTGAACTTTAAAATGTTTCGCGAGAGTCTTCAACGTATCCATGGAATCCATATTCTTTGCCTTTTCAATATCACGTACGTGTTCACGGACACGAATTTTTAGCTCCCGAGTGGTCATTCCTACGTAAATCAGTCCACAAGGACATTGAGCGTGATAAATGACTCCTGAGGATGAACAGGTGAGACGATGCAAGATTTTAAATGTACGGGATCCATCAAAATTGGAGAATTCCTTGCATTTAACTACATTTCTACAAGCTTTGCACAGTCCACAAGGGAAAAAACCTTTAATAGACTGGCCAGTCAATTTGTGCCTAGAACCCTCATAATGACTTCGCACAAGCATATCACGCAGGTTTTGAGATCTTTTAGCTGTAACTAACGGTACTGCTGGAATGATATTTTTAATGATGGGATCCATTTTCAGTACATCCCAATGTTTTTGAAGAATTCCCTTTAGAGAATCCCATTGATAATTAAATGGGGTGATCACTCTAAGTGATGGATTAGCATTGATTTCCCTATTAGATGGTTTGTACAATAATTCATTCCTTGTAACATTACATGCTCTATGATAACCCCGCCGAATAGTCCTATGGCTATACCCGCGTTCACGGAATCTTGAATACAAATCTTTAGCCTGATGATCGAAAGTTTCTTTCGTCGAACATATTCTCTTGATTCTGAGATGCTGACCAATTGGGATACTATTGATGGTTGAACGCGGATGTGAAGAGCCAGCATGTAATAGGGCATTAGTTGCCGTGGGTTTGCGGTATACATCAGTGGCCAAATGGCCATCTTCCATGCATTGAATATCTACATCAAGAAAATTGACTCTACGACCATGGGAATAGGTCAACCTAATATTTAAACAGTTGTCATTGAGTTCCATCATAAGACAATCCAACTGTTCCACCGAGCCCTCCCATATGAACCAAATGTCATCAATATAACGAATCCATTTGTGGATTCTAATCATCTGGCTCACCGGGTTGCTCTGAAATATGTCACGCTCCCAAGCCCCAAGGAACAAGTTGGCGTACGAGGGGGCACAGCAAGCCCCCATAGCTGTCCCCTGGAGCTGTAGGAAAACCTGACCATTAAAGGTAAAACAGTTGTGCTTCAATATAAACTCAAGAAGAAGAATTAAGATCTCAACCAAAGATTTCTCTAAGTTACTAGAATGTAAATACCACTACACCGCACGCAAACCATCCTCATGACGTATCGAAGTATAAAGGCTCTCCACATCCGCGGTCACCATCAACATATTATCCTGCAGATCCAACCCATCGAAATGACCCAAGGCAGATGTTGTGTCTCTGATGAAGGAGGGCAAAGTAGAGACTAATGGTTTTAAATAATGGTCAATGAATTGACACACCATCTCACAGAGTCCTCCATTCCCAGAGACTATGGGTCTCCCCGGTGGATCAATCGGATTTTTGTGTATTTTAGGAATTAAGTAAAATGTAGGAAGGCGTGGTTTAATACCAATAATGGTGTCTTTCATTTTTTTAGAAATTATGTTCATATCGAAAGCCTTAATGATTATTTCACTAAGTTTTTCTTGAAAAGATGTTAGTGGATTATGTGTTAATTTTTTATAACACTTTTTGTCCGACAGCAATTTCATAGCCTGTTTCTCATACAGTATATTTGGCCAGATTACCAGGTTACCACCTTTATCGGCAGATTTAAATGTAACATCTGACCACGATCTCAACTCCTTAATAGCAGCTTCAACTGACTGTCTATTTTTATTTTTAGGGGAAACAATCCTCAATTTCTCAATGTCAGCTGAAACCAATTTAACAAAAATATCAACTGCCGGGCAAATATTAAGACTTGGAAATTTTTTTGATTTATTAAAGAGATAATGAGGGAAATCACTAACCTCAGACACACCATTCTCATCCGCCAGGGATTCCAAAATTTCCAAAGCCTCCCTCTCTTCCCTAGTATCAAATCCTATATTCGTATTGGAATTTTCATGAAATCGTTTGAGAATCAACTTTCTGGCAAACAAGTGCACATCCTTTATTGCCGTGAATGGGTCTAGGGGAGTACCAGGAGAAAAAGTTAAACCCTTCTCAAGTAGATCAATCTGAGTATCAGAAAGACAATGTTCTGATAGGTTTATTACCTTAGGATGATCATTACGTCTGTGATTATCTTGTCTCATTTTGTAATCACGATTATTGCTCCTTCCACCAAACCTAGTTCTAGTATTTGCATAGCCCCCGGGTTCAAATTCCGAGTTAGAGGACGCACTACTTGCATGTGATGATAAGGATATATTGGAAGAACTCCTAATCAAGGGCTTCTCCAATTTGCGCGTTTTAAATTGCCAACGATACACTTTTTTATTTTCATAGTCGCCAACGTCTCTTTGATATTTCTTTGTTTTAATAGTACTAATATCTTGTTCCCATTTACTCAAATCACGCTCAAGGTCCTTGTAGAAAGAGTTCAATTCCTCACTTTGAAATTTCTGACTCATCGAGTTCTGTGATTGCTCAATTTGCAAATCAATCTCAGCAAGCAATTTGACGTTCTTTTCATTAATGATTTGCATAAAAGACAAAGAACAATTAGTTGCACATTCTTCCCATTTCTTAAGAAGCACCTCATCATCCAGTTCAAAAGACGGGAACAATTGGACACGTAAACCCCTTGGAATAATTTTCAACCTCAAATAGTTGTCCAATGAGATCTTAGTCCACCATAACCGAGTCTTTTTATGAACAAGATTCTTATGGTTCCGGGTCAGGTCCTTAAAATCACACTGAGTATCATTAAAATTGGAAGCAGTCCCTTGAACAAAAATATTAGACGCTTTTTGAAGCCAGGTCAATTCCCTAGCTTTTAGGTCCATAGTGACCAAATTTGGGTATAATCTGTTAAAAAACAGAAAAAATGATAACCAACACAAACCCAATAAATAATTAACACGGCAAAAACTCAAAATAGAATCCATAAACCACGAGAATAAGTATAAATCGCCAAGAATACAATTTTATTGAATGAAAAGCACAAAAAATAAATACAAATTACATGCATGGGTCACTGCTATTACATGCTGGCTCTTCACATCCGCGTTCAACCATCAATAGTATCCCAATTGGTCAGCATCTCAGAATCAAGAGAATATGTTCAACGAAAGAAACTTTCGATCATCAGGCTAAAGATTTGTATTCAAGATTCCGTGAACGCGGGTATAGCCATAGGACTATTCGGCGGGGTTATCATAGAGCATGTAATGTTACAAGGAATGAATTATTGTACAAACCATCTAATAGGGAAATCAATGCTAATCCATCACTTAGAGTGATCACCCCATTTAATTATCAATGGGATTCTCTAAAGGGAATTCTTCAAAAACATTGGGATGTACTGAAAATGGATCCCATCATTAAAAATATCATTCCAGCAGTACCGTTAGTTACAGCTAAAAGATCTCAAAACCTGCGTGATATGCTTGTGCGAAGTCATTATGAGGGTTCTAGGCACAAATTGACTGGCCAGTCTATTAAAGGTTTTTTCCCTTGTGGACTGTGCAAAGCTTGTAGAAATGTAGTTAAATGCAAGGAATTCTCCAATTTTGATGGATCCCGTACATTTAAAATCTTGCATCGTCTCACCTGTTCATCCTCAGGAGTCATTTATCACGCTCAATGTCCTTGTGGACTGATTTACGTAGGAATGACCACTCGGGAGCTAAAAATTCGTGTCCGTGAACACGTACGTGATATTGAAAAGGCAAAGAATATGGATTCCATGGATACGTTGAAGACTCTCGCGAAACATTTTAAAGTTCACCATAAGTCTGACTCAAGTAAGCTGATTATTAAAGCTATTGATCAAGTGTCTTTGGGCCCTAGGGGTGGGGATCTATTTAAAAGTTTATCTCAGGTAGAAAGTAAGTGGATATACCGTTTACATTCCAGCACCCCTTTTGGGTTAAATGAAAGTTTCGGGTTCAGCTCTTTTTTATAATATAGTTCGTGGGCCTTTTTTGTGGTTGGGATTTCGTTGTTTTTTATTCCGCTTGTGTTATTTTAACTTTATTTTTTATTCATTTGATTTTAGTTGGAAAGCTTATCGTCTGACTTTTCCTTCCATTGAATCATCCTCCTGAAATAGGACGCGTTGAACAGGGATCTCTTGAAGAATCTTATGCATTATTCAAGAATAATATTTTTACTACAGCATATTTTATTATATATAGTATTACATGTTTGAAGATCAACCATGTTGATCATAATCGGATTATATTTTATTTGAATACATATTATTTCACTTATATCACTTCTGTTTTATCACTTTTGATGTACTATTATTAGTAGTCCGTAATCACTGTATTATTATTTGTTATATAAATGTATCACATTTGTTACCTTATTTTTTATTTTTATTGTTATTCATCATATTATGCTTTAGTTTTTCCCGAGTTCCCCCAATGGATGATACAATGTGTTGCTTAACCGCTCTGTCGAGTGCGCATGTCTGGCTTGGTCTAACTCCGACCTCTGGCAGGCGGACAATTGGAAAGTAGTGCGCTTGCGCGGTCGTCTTGACGACGCGCTGCCGCTTCTGGTCTAAGTCCGTTAACCTGTGGTCTTCTTTCAAGGAGTGTGACGTCAGCGGCACATGCGCCATAAAGGCAGGAAGCGGTGTCACGTAGTGGGGATGGATTGTATGTATATTTAGTGACGTGCACATTTTGTCAATTTTTGATTGGCCGTCCAGTATATTTAATACCCACCCACCTAGCCCTTAGACACGCCTCCTGATGAAGAAGCGAAACGCGCGTTGGGGCGAGTGGGAAGCTAGCGCCTTTACTCACATCTTGTAAGTGCCCTTGTTATACTGTCCGCATGTTTCTACATTGTCTTTACAATTTAGCGCTCTCGTTCTGGGCCCTTTTAGTCATTGACATGTGATCACGGATTGGCCATGTTCATTCCCACTGTGGAAAGCACTGTGAGTTCAGAGGCATTCGCGCTGTTCTCATCTTTATAATGTCTACTAGTTTAAGTGCAGCATATTTCATGCCATTCCTTGATCAATAATTGTAATTGTTTTGTACCTTTATTCGCATTTGTTTATTCGGGCACGTGTGCAATATGGCTCCCGCTTTGGATAGCAGTGACCCATGCATGTAATTTTTATTTATTTTTTGTGCTTTGGCATTCAATAAAATTGTATTTTTGGCGATTTATACTTATTCTCGTGGTTTATGGAGTATATATATATAGTAAGGTAGCGCTGTCATTCGGTAGGGGATACTTGCTTGGCAGCCAAATAATCACGCCTGGCACGGGTTTACCATAAAATAATAACAGTCCATGTGGTTTATTCATGCATCAAAACCGTCAAAGCAATAGAAAGCAGCATAGCGTCCATGACAGAGCTTCACTCTGTTAGCCTTGTGGTCACACAGGTTATGACATTTGCAGGCTCTCTTAGCCTCACAGTTATATCCCCTCTCTGGGTTTACCTCATGGCTGCTTCACCACGCTGCAGACGTTCATTCCCTCCAGGGAACTATCAGGCACATGCAGCCACTAAACACAGCATTCACTTGCTGTCAGGAAGACAGCCCCATCTCTCTCAGATGGGACCTTCGAAAACGGACCAACCGGGTCCCTACATTCACTCCATGGGACATACCCTGGCCACCTTATATGGTCCGTAGCCACACCCACCAGGTCACATGGCTATGACCTCATCACAGGTCCTTCAACCACTCATACACACTTTACATTAGCGTTCTTAAACACACCCCCTGGGTGGGATTGTAGGTAACTGGTTCAGCCCGTCTCACTAGTTACCTGGAGACTTCCCAAACACATTGAAACAGCACATCAGCAGTATCACTGCTGATCAACACACGCACAAGTCTCGATCCCAAGGCCACCCACCTTGAGATACATTACAGTCATTCAGCATTTTGCCACTCATCCTCTCTCCTGGGACATCCACACAGCGCCCCCTAGCAGACACAGTGGTCAAGACACCACAGTATATATATGTATATATATATGTATATATATATACTGTATATATATGTATATGTATTCAAAATGTTGCAGTTGTTGATTATTAGCATAAAATCAAATTTCTGGAACCCAGCACAAAAATTAGGAAATCCCACCACAAGAGAATACATGTACTGCTAGTATCTTGCTTTTTTGACACTTGATAGCTTTCATATGCATTATAGTATTGTCCATTCTGAAAAAAATATATTTTTGTGATTTACGAAAACAGCAATAAGCAAGGTTTTATACCCTAAGAGATACTCAGAGTATCGAACCTGAATATAGTAAAATACAAAAGTTTATTGTGGGTAAGGCTAGTTTCACACTAGCGCTTTGGCCCACAGCGCACGGCGCCGCTAAGCCCCGCCCCCTGCCGTGCCCCCTCCGGTCATCTCCGCCTAGTATCGCACATCAATGCATGCGATCTGCACACCCTATCTTAAGCATAGGTTGCGCAGACCATGTGCTGGCCATGCACTAGTAGGATTTTGCATGCGCTGCGCCCTTTTGACAGTGCGACGATGTGCGCCGCACGGTATGCGCACCCTATGCTAAAGATAGGATGTGCAGATCGCCTGCAGCGATGTGCGACACTAGGTGGAGATGATTGGAGGGGGCGGGGCTTAGCGGCACCGTGCGCTGCGGGCCAAAACGCTAGTGTGAAACTAGCCTTACATACAATAAATATTACACACAAAATATAAGGTTTAAGGCAAAAAGCACATGGTGTCATAAAAATTGCACATCCATACACATGATAATAACAGGTATGGGAATAAGACAAGTCCATTAAATCCACTGGGGTTCACAAAAAATGGTGTTTCCCTATATATTATAAATGTAGAAGGGAGCAGGTAATACACCTCATTAGAATCCACTTTAAGGGAAAAAACACCAAAGGTAAATAGTGAAAACACCTATATGATCAATTATACATACAAGTTTTGACTTAAGCAGAGAAATTATAACAACAGCCACAAAGTACAGACATAAGTAAAATGATAAAGTCTCTGAGAGCATAACTCTAAAAAGACATGACATAAATAGTCAAGAAGGAGATATCTCACCAATGGTAGCTTGTGTATTTGATGTGCAGATAGCAGCAGCCCCAACGTGCATTTTGCGTGGACTTCTGCAGGGGGCTATGACTCCCTGTGTGTAGGTACGGCTTTATATAGAGACTGAATGCCCATAAATGAGGATGCCGAGGGTCAGCTGTGTCTAGGGTGGGTAACGCATGCGCAATGATCTCCAGCGTCCTTAGTAACCTTATACCCACAAGTAATAATGGATTCTGTGAAGCAGTTGTATCCGGGGTGGGTAGTGATTCAGCACATGCGCAGCGACTGCCAACATCATCAGTGATGCTGCCTTGGATGCTCGCAGCAGCGTAGTGGATATGGGGGAAATCCCCCGTGACGTCAGAAGATCCACACGCCGTCTGCAACATCAATGACCCTCCGATTCACCGCACATGCGTCCGACCCGTCCACCATCTTAATCAAGGGCAAAGTTATTGGTAGCATTATAAAATATATAATATCAAACCAGAAGGAGCAGGTCTAAGTGGAGGTGGACATGGCGGTGTAGGTGGAAGAGTCTAGGAAGGAGCAATCCAACACTGTTTTGTGCTTTGTTTTTTATTTTTTCAGTTTATTTTTATTTATTTATTATGGAACTGACTAAAATTAACCTAGAATTAACAAAACTAAAACTTGAAATCTAGAACCACTGGGTGTAAGTGCAAGTGGAGGAAAAGGTGTACTTGACAGATTAGGTGGAAGAGGCAAGGAAGAAGTAATTCAACAATGTTTTTGTGTGGATTTTTTTGTTCGTTTTATTAATTTTTTTTAATGGAACTGACAGAAAGCAACCTAGATTTAACACACAAAAAAACAGAAGAAAGGCAGAGATGCTAACCTGCCCTTGCCTCCAAACAAATGCACTATCAGGGTGCAGTGGACCCAATTGAAGATGTATGTGTATAGCACTACATACAGATTATTTTTTGTGCACTAATTTGCCAAACAGCTACACCCTCCATGGATTAGTAGGTTGAGAGTAGTTGTTTCATTGGTATTGTTGCACTTGTGTTGCCTCCATCTTTAATTGGGTCCACTGCACCCTGATAGTGCATTTGTTTGGAGGCCTGGGCAGGTTAGCATCTCTGCCTTTTTTCTGGTGTTTTTTGAATAACTTTTGGAGGATTTCTAAGTCTGCTTTTTGTGGTTTTGCTGTTTAGTGCTAAATGTAACAAAACTAAAACTAGCAATGTAGTACCAGGAGGCATTGGTCCAAGAGGATGTAGAGGTGGGCATGGTGGTGTAGGTGGAAGAGTCAAGAGAGGAGTAATCTAACATTGTGTTTTGGGGTATATTTTTTCTTTTTTTAGGAACTTACTTAAACAAACAGAATGAACCCAAAATAAACTAACAACCTACAACCAGGGGGCAGAGGTCCAACTGAAGGCAGAGGAAGAGGAGGTAGAAGAGGTGAACGAGGTGGTAGCCAACACTATTTTTTGTTTGGGGATGAGGTGCAAAAAGAAAATGAATGGTAAATAGAGTTGAACACTAGCTGGACGTGGCTGGTATAGTTGTCAAGTCATCGAAAGGTATGAACAAGTTCTGTGGAATCCATGCCTGGTTCATTTTAAGGAATGTTAGCTTCTCCACATTGGATGTGGACACGGGATAACACACCCTGCCATGCTAAATACACATTCCGACAGTAACTTGCCGTAGGGCAGGCAAGCACCTTCAAGGCAAGGGCAAGCTCAGGCTATGCATCCAATATGGAGACCCAGAAGTTAAATGGTGAGGACCAATCAATTAGGACGTGGAGATGTGTGGACGGGTACTCTTCACCATGTTGTACGGACAATATCAGATGTTGGCGCCCGATGCTGTGGAGTGCTCATAAAACTTTGCCAAATTTCAGCCATACAAACCCTGCCTTCCATGGTGATGGCGGTGCTGTGGCTTCTCCTGCGTCTTTGCTTTGTTCTTCTGCTATGCCATGCTGTCAGGTGGTAAAGTCATCAGTAGGCTCTTTACCAGCATGTGCTTGTATTCACACATTTTTGTATTCATATAAGTTGTTTTACAGCACACTACTCGCACTAATCAAAGTAGAATGGCAGTGGCACTCCTGATCAGGCATTTATGCAGACCTGGTCACATGGTGCGCTGGCCAAACACAGCCATGCTAATACTTGGCATAGCTGTGATGGCTCAGGAAGTGCCCACGGCCTAAAAGCTTGTTGATTGGCTGTGCAAACACTTTTAGGCATCCAAACCCGAACATCAAACAGGACATCCTGTTAAAAGTCCGAAGTCCGTGTTTGGAGTTTGGTAGCGGACACTAGAAGTTTGGTACCAGACACTAGGTGTCCGGTATAAACACCGAACTTTGGGTTCGCTCATCACTAATCAAGAATTGTGCATTTGCTATAAATATTGCTGTCCTAGAGTAAAAAATTTAATAACTTGTTTGTTACATTTGCAATGTAGTGATTCAAAAACCAATACAATGAAAAAGTTGGAATGATGCACAGATTGTTTCACAGAGTTATGGATAATCCTGGGGTTGTAATGATTCTAAAAAAAATGTATTTGATATATTGCCTGTCTCATAGCAAGCTTTCATTAATCTAAGAAAATTAACATACTTGTGCCAGTAATTAATTATTTATCGCTTATTAAATAATTTATAATATAATTAACAACTTTCCAAATATAGTGACAAAAGTTATTCACTAAATTACACAGAAACCTCTTCAAAGTCACACACAACTTTACTAACATGTGTTTCATGATATAGTAATATATTGCATGTAGTAGTAACTGTATAGAATAGGAGTTGTTATAATCAAATGTACAGGTTATAGCGTATGTTACTATTAATGCTAATATTCTTAGTTATTCCAAAATATTTTATTTTTTTCCATCTGCTACTACTTTTCTATCAGCTGTTGAATTTTCTACCAGTATTCCAAAAATGTTCTGGTAGAGTTAATGGCTTTTGTGAAGTTGATCCAAGCCTGTGTATATATGCTAGATAAGGCATTTAGATTGGGAGTTGCCCTGAGGATGGAATGAATCCTTTTCCAAACACTGTACAATAATGTTGCCTTTATCTATTTTAATATCATATATTTAAACTTTTTTTAATCTATGCTCAGAAATGGATTGAATTGTGTGTTTTATCTACTTTCCTTTGGCATATTTAATAAAAAACTATGCACATGGGAAATCCTTTTATTTTTTCAACAGGAGGAGGCTAATTGATGGTCATATGCTCCTCCATCAATTGTAAATGGGCTGGTGTTCTCCAGTAAAGAATAGTTAAGTTAACTCACCTGGTTTTGTTATATAGACACTTTCTAAAAAATCCTATCAACTACTTCTGACTACCAATTCACAAATACAACATGCACTCGATAAGCTCCACCATGATGGCTACTCTTTGAGTCTTGCACTAAACACTCTGGTTACTGTTGAACGCTGTAACATTTAACTTTTTGTACCTTTTAGCAAAATCTACCAACCTATTAGTGATAACAAACTGTGCATTAATTGTAGAATAGTCTAATTTCCCAGTGGATAAACAACTTAAAGGGTAATTGTACTTTAGAGTAACTTTTCAGAATAAGCCGTCTTATAGAAATAGATCATTTTTGACAGTGATTTGACCTGTATTCTGTATTTTTACCAGTTTTCCCCTCTGCATACTTTATCTCTTAATTTATAATTGACTCTGCAGTTAGTTCTCTTCCACTTGCTCAATACTCTCCCTCATATACAGCACAGCACATGGAGATAAATTCATGCTCATTCTTCCTTTTTAGCAGAGAGAGACAGCCAAGGCCAGACTGGCCATCTGGCAAATCTGGCAAATGCCAGAAGGGACTTTCTGGTTGTTGGCTGCCTTGTTTGCTACGTTGTTATCATGACACCCACACAGTTAAGAGTTGTGATGGAGCACAAAGTCGCTGACTCCGTCACTTACCCAGCAAACCATATCATTAGAAATATTGGTCTTGCTTTCCTCCATCCAGGGTAATATTAGTAATATATCCCATCTGGTGCTTGGGGACGGGGAGAGCATCGACCTGTGTGATTTCAAATGCCAGGGCTGAATTTCAGCTCCAATCCGTACATGGAAACAGCTGTATCATAAAGGAATTTATACTGCAATCCTGAGCTGTCTGTATGTAAATCCAGTTCTAGGGTTAGATCTAAGATGTGTCTATTGGCCTATTCTTTCACTGTTCTCCTCTCGTCTTCCTTCCATTCACCATAGTGTAGAATAGGCTACACAATGAGTTGGATGAGTTGGTAGTTTGTCTCATCTGAGCAAGATGGAGTTGAATTTTTTTTAGAGTGGGTTTAAGACTGGTGAAGTAAATCATTTTCTTTGATACAATATATTAAACTTTTTTTTATAGTATCCTATACTATTGATTTAGGCACAATTTATTGAAAGTACAGTTCCCTTTTAAGGCCATTAGCAACTCCAAAAAACAATATAAATTTTTCTGTTCTTGATATTTTTGAATGTAGGTATATATAAGATGTAGTACCTATAATGTCTACTGTACAGTTATATTCATTTATTGACCTAGTATTCTGAAATGTGAATTGTTACACTGCAATTTAAATTGCTAACAGCATTTTTTATATACACTCCCTGACAGAAGTTATGTCGCTTATCCATGTTATGTAAATAAAAGCTTATAACCTGACATTAAATTCATCCATTGGTTGTATAAATTATTCTTTTGAAAGCTGAAACCCTCCGAAATGTGGTTTAGGTTAAGAAAATAAATTGGCATCAATGCAGAAATATTGATCATTTAATGGACACAGAATGGTCAGATTTTTGCAAGACAAAAGTTTTGTCGGCCACAGAAAGTAATGTGATATTCAAACAAATAATTAACTTAAAATACAAATATATGTTGCATAACATTGGTGAATGAAGTTGTGGTGCTATTAGAGTCATATTTAATATTTTGTGTGACTTCCATGAGCTTGAAGGACTGTATCCATGCAGTTCAACAATGATTCATACAATTTATTAATGAAGTCATCAGGAATAGCAAAGAATGCAGTCTTACATGCCTCCCAGAGCTCATCTAGATTCTTTGGTTTTGTCTTCCAAGCTTCCTCTTTCATCCTACCCCAAACATGCTCAATGATGTTCATGTCTGGTGACTGGGCTGGCCAGTCCTTGAGCACCTTGATCTTTTTTGCCTGGAGGAACTTTGTTGTAGAGATGGATGTATGAGATGGAGCACCATCCTGCTGCAGAATTTGACTCCTTTTATGATTTGGAAGCTAATACTTCTTGATATTTTAGGCAATTGATATTTCCTTCCACCTTGCAAATGTTTCGCACACCCCCATACTGAATTCAGCCCAAGACCATGATCTTTCCACCACCAAATTTAACTGTTTTATGGATGTATTTTGGATCCTGCAGTTTTTGTGGTGGCTGTGGTGTAATTCTACTGAAGATTCATCAGAGAAATCCACCTTCTGCCCCTTTTCCAGCATCCATCTGTTTAGCAGGCTGTGGGACTTTGCAAATGCCACACGGTTTTTTATTTGCCTTTTGTTTAGAGCTGGCTTCTGGGCACTGATTCGACCATGGAGGCCATTTCGATACAGAATCTTACAAACTGTTCTAGTTGACACAGAGACTTGAGGTTACCAGGCCTGTTGGAGCTCTGCTGCAGTTCAAGAGGGGCTTGCTTTGGATATTCTAACCAACAAACGCTCCTCCTGAGCAGTTGTCTTGCGGGGTATGTCGGACCTGGGCTTGTCAAACACATCTCCAGTCTCTTAGAATTTTTTTTAATTATTTGTACTTGACGCTGAGACACATTAAAGGTGCCAGCAGTGGATCTGGTCTTCAGCCTCTTGATAATCCAGGCTTTGGTCGCAGGGTGGATTTTTGGCATGTTGTCAGTACTCAAGTTGCAGCTCAACTGAAGGTCTGGGGTGCTGGGTTTCTTTTTATACACACCCACTAATTAACTGATCATTTACTGAGCACAGGTGAGGATGTAAACTAGGATTGGGTGCATTATATGACCAGGCGACAAAACTTTTGTCTTGCCAAAATCTGACCATTCTGTGTCCATTAAATGATCAATATTTCTGCATTGATGCCAATTTATTTTCTTAACCGAAACCACATTTCAGAGGGTGTCAGCTTTCATAAGAATAATTTATACAACCAATGGATGAATTTAACATCAGGTTATAAGCTTTTATTTACATAACATGGATAAGCGACATAACTTCTGTCAGGGAGTGTATATAAAAATATAATTACCCTATATAGTTCACATCTGGAACACTACAGGGGATTTTTTTTGTAATTTGTGGACCCCTAAAAAGTGGTAGAATAGAATATAGCATGAATTTTCTTAATCTTTTTGACTTTATTTTACTCCAGTTCGTGATAATAACATGAATATTAAAAGGTGATCCCTACAGAACAGTAAATGTCAGCTCAATATGAGGCTCTGTAGTCAGAGTAGAAGCCTCACAATTGCATTTTTTAATGGTTTTGGCATGGAAAATTTATGATACAAAAGCAATTTTTAAAACTGTGTTTAATACACAAATTTAATTAAAAAAGGTCATGCTCTGATTACATATACCTGTAACTGCCCTCACCATGTACTGTGTTGCCAATGTATTTAACTTTTATTAGTTATCCATTTTCACATATATAAATACTGCACTGAGATGTTGCAGAATGTCAAAAATATAAAATAGTAAAAGCAATCGGTTAAAAGAAAGAAGCAGTAATAGATTGGAGGAAAAAATTCTCCTCCAGAATTGATGAGGTTTATTTTCTAGCTACAGGGTGGAAAGATACTTCACAGTTTTAAATAGACTCAGAAATTAAATCAAAGGCAGAAGCATTTTGAATCTGTACTACTTTTTTACTTCTATGCTGCATATTTGACATGCTGTTCTTGTAAGCGCACCCAGAATATTAAAATACTCACATTATCAGTCTTTTGCCCCAAGCTTGGTTTAATGAATGCATAATATCATATCATGTAAGACCATGGGAGTAAATGGACTAAATTACTTACTATCACTGCTATATATCAGCAATTAACAACTTATTTTCAACGTTTCATTCAGTGGATGCATTGATGTATCTATTCTTTCTTGGTTATATTTTTATAAAGTAATCATTGTGTATTAGTATATATCAGTCCATGAAGGAAATAGATAAAGTGGCATTTACATTGGTACTGCATGTTCCGGTCCGGTGTGTTCAGCCGTACATTTAAAAAAAGTTTAGTTTGAGTACCAGAACAGTATCCAAAACCGAACCTGGACCCCATTCAGATGAACTAGGGGGCTCGAACATCCGTTGTTGGCCATGCTGTCATCTGCATGACAGCGCAGCAAACACTGCCTCTGATAGGTGGTAAGATCAGTACCACCGGTCAGAGAACTGCTGTGCCCACACTGTCAGATTACAGCGTGAACCAACACTGTGGCAAGTGGTAAAAGGTTTTCCACCAGTCACAGAGGTGTCGGCTGATATGAATACTACTCCCATCAGCCTATGCCTGCTGTCACTCATAACAGCAAGATTCTTACGTTGCTCGCTGTGATCTCATTGAGGTCACCGCACTTCATCATCATCATAGCGAAGTGTGGGAATGCAGGCAGTGAACTCTATAACGTGAAGCTGCAGCACTTCATTCTCACATGGTTTTCAGCCTGGATGGTCACATCATAGCACCGTCCAGACTGTAAACCCCATACTGCAGAGATGGATTATGGCATGGGACATCTTCACTTCGGACAGGTGAGGGATATGGTTGTGTATTATTTTTATTTTTTACAGGGCACATGGGCTTCAATGTAATTGGCGTAAGGTGAGTATAACTTTGTTTTTTTAATAAATTTGTAAAACAGGGTGTGGATTTTTATTTCAAACGAAGGACTTTATTTTGGGTGTTTTTTATTTATAATATGACTGTGGGGTTGGTAATAGATAGACATCTACATAGATGCTTTTCCATTACTAACCTGTGGGCTTGATGTCGCTTGACAACACAAAGTTGACATCAACTCCACAAATATTACTCCACTTGTCACCGCCACAGAGCAAGCAGGAAGAGCCAGGCAAAGCATCAATCTAATAGATGCGCCTTTTCTGGATCGGCTGCGGGCTGCTATTTTTAGGCTGTGGTGTTGAAAATCCATGCGACACATTCATTCAAGCATTGAGAGTGTCAAAGGTCATCATAAATTTATATTCACAGACTCTTCTCTCTCTCCGAGATGTGAAGTTACCTTTCAATACCAGTAATTTCATATCCATGTTGATGTGGGAGACAGGGCAAAAGCTTAGAACAAGGATGAATGCTCATTGTCACACAATAAGAGAAAAAAGAATGGATCTACCTGTGGCAAAACATTTTTGTACCCCTGATCACAGCAACATGGATATGAAATTACTGGTATTGAAAGGTAACTTCATATGTTATGAATGAGTCACCGGAGGAGGGAAAACAAAAATACAAGCTAAGTCCAGAAAGCCGGAGAGGTTGGTAGCTATCAGATTGCAGACCCCTGATCCTATACACCACAACTAACAGTAGCCGTGGGGGGTTCCTACGGTGCCCTAGACCCCTCGTCACAGCCGGAGAACTACAGAAGCCTAAAGAAGGAAAGGGGAAATCTAAACTGCCCCAGAGCAGACCCCAAAGCAATAGACAGCCCCCAACATGTATTGTCTGTGAAAAACAGATGAAAACACAAACACAGACAGAAAGACAGGCTGAGCAAACGATGGGGCCCAACTAACTAGATAGGACAGGACAGAAAAGATGCTGGCTGCAATCCGCAAAAAAACCTACCAAAAATGTCCCAACCATCTGATAGGGAAAAGGCCCTGAAGTCGCTAGACTTCAAAATCACTATATCAGCACTCAGGTATATTCTGAAACAGAGCAAAGAGATCAACTGATCAGAGACAAAAATGGAATTCAGCCAGTCCCAACCAGGACTGGCTGAATACAAACACTAAGGAAACCAGACAAAATCTCATGGAATAATAGCAGGGCAAAAAACTTAGCTTTTAGTAGACAGGAACTAAACTGGATGCAAGAGCTCAGAGCAGAAAGGATCACCAGCAGCCCTGCAGGGCATCAGCTGCCTTATATCCACTCAGAAATTCCAGATGTCCAATCACACTCCGCCTGTTCAGATGACAGGTTCATCAGACATCAAAGGTGAAGGGGAGAATGAACTCACAACATTCATATCTCAGAGATAGAGAAGAGTCTGTGAATATAAATTTATGATGACATTTGACCCTCTCAATGCTGGAATGAATGTGTCGCATGGATTTATGTCTTTTTACATCAATTAAGGAATTTGCTCCTAAGACCATGTGGGGGGCATCACAACACATTAGGAGACCCCAATCAGAGGACAATAAAACATCCAGACTCCTTATCTATGAACTGGTTAATAAAACATCCAGACTCCTTATCTATGAACTGGTCCAATATTTATGTTTCTCCCTCTCCCATAATGATCGTTCTGCTTCACGTCACTTGTCTCATCTATTGCATTTTTTCTGTGCTGTATTGTGCATAAATATGTGACTCTTCAGATTTTGTATTAGTCTATGCCTGATGAAGAGACCTGAGTAGTCTCAAAAGCTTGCAATGTATTACCATCTTTTCAGTTAGCCATTAAAAGGTATGAGGTATGAGGACTCTCAATTCTGAATATTTTTCTATCTACTGGCTAAAGGTACTGTCACACTTAGCGATGTACCAGTGATCCCGACCAGCGATATGACATGGTCAGGATCGCTGGTACATCGCTAAGTGGTCGCTAGTGACCTGCCACACAGGCAGATCTCACCAGCGACATCGCTGGGGACGGGGGTCGCTACTTACCTGTCACACCAGGCGATCCTGCGTCCTCCCGCCCGGCTCCACGCGTCGTTTGTTGTCACAGCAGGAAGCGCCGCAGGAAGCTGACGATGAGAAACAGTTCTGAACGTTCTCGCGCGATCAGCGATATCCAGCGGGGGAGCGGGTTGTAGGTAAGTATCAGACACAGTGATATCGCTAGCAATATCGCTGTAACGTCACAAGTTATAGCGATATTGCTAGCGATATCGCTTAATGTGACAGTACCTTAACACGGTACAAAGATATACATCTTTAATGTATCTTTTCTCAATCAATTTGTTCATTTATTTTTGAAAGTGAGCTTTAGTTTTCCAGGGTATCTATGTGTTTCTTCAGCTAAATAGACCATTATTACAACCAAGATTTCTTTGATTAAACATATGCTTAATTAGCTATGCTAAACCCTTCTGAGAGCTTTTTATATTTACAGTTGAATTATTCCTTTTAGTGTTTTTAATTAAATACTTTTTTTTAAGATCCACAGGTTGGACACGTGCTTACTTTGCATAGAAGTTGTACTTTTAGAATCTCATAGGCTCCAAGTGCCATATAATTAATCCTTCCTGATTAAAAGTTCATAAATCGTCTGGAATGCAAAGCAATCTGTTCTGCCATGAAACGTTGAAGAAAACAGAGCAATTTTCTATGTGATTGTTTTATCTGTTGAAAGTAATTTACAAAGGCCACAAGTGTTAATTGTTTTGATGAAGCAGGCTGATAAAAGCTTATTCACAAAATAGCCCAGAGATGTGTTCTACCATATAGCATGCATCTAACTTGTCATTAATTTGGTGAAATGGCTTTAATCCATGTGGTTTGCCTGAGTACTGCATCTCCCATGAATTCAAATGAGTAATTATTGAGTTACGCAAATGTAGACTATGCCTGATTATTTAGTTTTAACTCAATTGTGGAATATCGTATGCACAGAAGGGTGCTAATTTTACATACAGTGGGGCAAAAAAGTATTTAGTCAGTCAGCAATATTGCAAGTTCCACCACTTAAAAAGATGAGAGGCGTCTGTAATTTACATCATAGGTAGACCTCAACTATGGGAGACAAACTGAGAAAAAAAAATCCAGAAAATCACCTTGTCTGTATTTTTTTCATTTTATTTGCATATTATGGTGGAAAATAAGTATTTGGTCAGAAACAAAATTTCATCTCAATACTTTGTGATATATCCTTTGTTGGCAATGACCGAGGTCAAACGTTTTCTGTAAGTCTTCACAAGGTTGCCACACACTGTTGTTGGTATGTTGGCCCATTCCTCCATGCAGATCTCCTCTAGAGCAGTGATGTTTTTGGCTTTTCGCTTGGCAACACGGACTTTCAACTCCCTCCAAAGGTTTTCTATAGGGTTGAGATCTGGAGACTGGCTAGGCCACTCCAGGACCTTGAAATGCTTCTTACGAAGCCACTCCTTCATTGCCCTGGCGGTGTGCTTTGGATCATTGTCATGTTGAAAGACCCAGCCACGTTTCATCTTCAATGCCCTTGCTGATGGAAGGAGGTTTGCACTCAAAATCTCACGATACATGGCCCCATTCATTCTTTCATGTACCCGGATCAGTCGTCCTGGCCCCTTTGCAGAGAAACAGCCCCAAAGCATGATGTTTCCACCACCATGCTTTACAGTAGGTATGGTGTTTGATGGATGCAACTCAGTATTCTTTTTCCTCCAAACACGACAAGTTGTGTTTCTACCAAACAGTTCCAGTTTGGTTTCATCAGACCATAGGACATTCTCCCAAAACTCCTCTGGATCATCCAAATGCTCTCTAATAATAATAATAATAATAATAATCTTTATTTATATAGCGCCAACATATTCCGCAGCGCTTTACAGTTGAACAGTTTCAAACACAACAGTCATAAGTAACAACGTTAACAATACAATAATTAAAGCGAAATAAGACGACCCTGCTCGTGGAGCTTACAATCTACAATGAGGTGGGGGGGATACAAAGCACAGGTTTGTATTTACAATGATGTATTTACAATGACGGTCCAGCCATCTTCAGGGGGTGGGGGTTAGATGGAGATAGTGAATGGGCTACACACACACAAACATGACTTTGATTACTGAATGTGATAGGCCGCTCTGAACAAATGTGTTTTGAGCGAGCGCCTAAAACTATGCAAATTGTGGATGGTCCTAATATTTTGGGGTAGAGCATTCCAGAGGATTGGCGCAGCACGGGAGAAGTCTTGGAGTCGGGAGTGGGAGGTACGGATTAGGGCAGAGGTTAGTCGAAAGTCATTTGCAGAGCGCAGCGGTCGGTTAGGCCGATAGACAGAAATGAGGGAGGAGATGTAAGGGGGTGCCGCACTGTGGAGAGCTTTGTGGGTGAGAACAAGTACTTTGAATTGTACCCTGTACTGAATTGGCAGCCAGTGTAACGACTGGCGAAGAGCGGACGCGTCTGAGAAACGATTAGCCAGATGGACAACCCTGGCTGCTGCATTAAGGATAGACTGGAGAGGGGAGAGTCGAGTGAGAGGGAGGCCAATTAATAGAGCATTACAGTAGTCTAGGCGGGAGTGGATCAGGGCGACAGTGAGAGTTTTTGTTGTTTCCATGGTGAGAAAAGGGCGGATTCTAGAGATGTTCTTTAGGTGTAAGCGGCATGAGCGGGCAAGAGATTGTATATGGGAGGTGAAGGAGAGATCGGAGTCGAACATAACACCCAGACAGCGCACCTGCTGTCGGGGTGTTATTATGGTGCCACCCACAGAGAGGGAAATGTCAGATTTAGGGAGGTTAGTAGATGGTGGGAGCAGAAGAAGTTCAGTTTTGGAGAGGTTGAGTTTCAGATAGAGAGCAGACATGATGTTGGAGACTGCAGACAGACAGTCAGTGGCGTTCTGTAGTACAGCGGAGGTAAGGTCAGGGGATGATGTGTACAGTTGTGTGTCATCAGCATAAAGATGGTACTGAAAGCCAAATCTGCTGATGGTCTGTCCAATTGGGGCTGTATAGAGAGAGAAGAGAAGGGGGCCAAGGACTGAGCCCTGAGGTACCCCAACAGTGAGAGGAAGAGGAGATGAAGTGGAGCCAGAAAACAGAACACTGAAGGAGCGGTCGGAAAGATAGGAGGAGAACCAGGAAAGAGCAGTGTCCTTAATGCCTAGTGACTGGAGCCTAGAGAGTAGGAGAGGATGGTCAACAGTGTCGAAAGCTGCAGAAAGGTCGAGAAGAATGAGCAGAGAATGGTCACCATTACGTTTTGCTGTCAGAAGGTCATTGGTCACTTTGATGAGTGCAGTTTCTGTCGAATGTAGGGGGCGGAAACCGGACTGTGAAGGGTCTAGGAGGGAGTGAGTGGAGAGGTAACGGGTAAGGCGTGAGTATATCAGGCGCTCCAAGAGTTTAGAGATGAAGGGGAGATTGGAGACTGGTCTGTAGTTGTTTGTGCAGGATGGGTCAAGGGTGGGTTTCTTTAGTAATGGAGTAATGATAGAGTGTTTGAAGGAGGAGGGGAAAATGCCAGAGGAGAGGGAGAGATTAAAGATTGTAGTTAGGTGAGTTGTGACGACTGGGGAGAGAGACTGGAGGAGATGTGAGGGAATGGGGTCGGTTGTGCATGTAGTTGGACGAGAAGAGGAGAGGAGCCTGGAGACTTCTTCTTCTGTGATGGGAGCAAATGTGGAGAGTGAGCCAGGGGAAATGCAGGGAGGGATGGGAGTCACTGAACTTGGTGATTGGGAGCGGATTTCCTGACGGATATTGTCTATTTTCTCTATAAAGTGGGAGGCCAGGTCATCAGCGCAAATGTCTGTGATAGGGGCTTGTGCTTTTGGCCTGAGGAGGGAGTGAAAGGTGTCAAAAAGTTTCTTGGGGTTGTTGGATAGTGAGGAGATCAGGGTGGTGAAGTAGGTCTGTTTGGCGAGGTGAAGGGCAGAGTTATATGTCCTTAACATAAATTTGAAGTGTATGAAGTCTTCTGGTGTGCGTGTTTTCCTCCATAAGCGTTCAGCACACCTAGAGCATCGCTGGAGAAATCGGGTTTGCGATGTGAGCCAGGGCTGTTTCACTCTGTGTTTGGAGGTTCTGAGGGTGAGGGGAGCTACTTGGTCAAGGGTGCTTCTAAGAGTGTCATTGAAGTGATGTACAGCCAGATCAGGACAGGACAAAGAAGAGATTGGGGACAATGATGAGTGTAGGGAGTCTGAAAGTGTATGAGGGTTAATGGCTTGTAGATTTCTGACTGAATGGTAGGTAGGAGGGTGCTGGGGTGAGCGAGGATTTGTGAGTGTAAAGGAGAGAATGTTGTGGTCAGAGAGGGGAAGCGGTGAGTTATCTAGGTAGGAGATTGAGCAGAGCCGGGCGAAAACCAGGTCCAGGGTGTTACCGTCTTTGTGTGTTTCAGAGATTGAGAGCTGTGAGAGGCCTAGAGAAGTGGTTAGTGATAGAAGCTGGGATGCAGATGTGGAAGTGGGGCTGTTAGTGGGGCTGTTTGCTGAAGTCTCTAGCAAACTTCAGACGGGCCCGGACATGTAAAGGCTTAAGCAGTGGGACACGTCTGGCACTGCAGGATCTGAGTCCATGGTGGCGTAGTGTGTTACTTATGGTAGGCCTTGTTACATTGGTCCCAGCTCTCTGCAGTTCATTCACTAGGTCCCCCCGCGTGGTTCTGGGATTTTTGCTCACCGTTCTTGTGATCATTCTGACCCCACGGGGTGGGATTTTGCGTGGAGCACCAGATCGAGGGAGATTATCAGTGGTCTTGTATGTCTTCCATTTTCTAATTATTGCTCCCACAGTTGATTTCTTCACTCCAAGCTGGTTGGCTATTGCAGATTCAGTCTTCCCAGCCTGGTGCAGGGCTACAATTTTGTTTCTGGTGTCCTTTGACAGCTCTTTGGTGTTCACCATAGTGGAGTTTGGAGTCAGACTGTTTGAGTGTGTGCACAGGTGTCTTTTTATACTGATAACAAGTTTAAACAGGTGCCATTACTACAGGTAATGAGTGGAGGAAAGAGGAGACTCTTAAAGAAGAAGTTACAGGTCTGTGAGAGCCAGAAATCTTGATTGCTTGTTTCTGACCAAATACTTATTTTCCACCATAATATGCAAATAAAATGAAAAAAAAACAGACAATGTGATTTTCTGGATTTTTTTTCTCAGTTTGTCTCCCATAGTTGAGGTCTACCTATGATGTAAATTACAGACGCCTCTCATCTTTTTAAGTGGTGGAATTTGCACTATTGCTGACTGACTAAATACTTTTTTGCCCCACTGTACATAGTGACATTTTTATTTTTCTGTCGACATAGCTGTATTAGGACTTGTTTTTTTCAGGACGAGCTGTACTTAGCAGTGGCACCAATCTGATGTAGATATAACTTATTACCAAACTTTTATTAACTCTCTATAGGGAGAAATAATGTAGAAATAAAGCATGTTTGGTTGTTGTTTATTGATGTTCTAATTTTCTGCTATTCATGTTCTTCATAAATAAGGGGTTAGCTTTATTCTATGGTTCAGCACGATTATGGTGGTACCAAATTTATATAGTTTTCTAAATCTTTCACTATTTTAGTACAATGTATAAATTGTGTAGAAAAAATTGCATATGAGTTGCCATATTCAGGCAGCAATACATTTTCCAAGTTTATACTAATGGAGCTTGTGTGACGGCTTATTTTTTGAGTGACAGGATATGGATTTCAGTGGTTCCATACTCACAACTTTTTAATGACTTTTTATTATATATTTTGGAGGTGGAATGTATCCAAATTCTGTAATGTGTTTTTAAACAACACAAACTGTCGCCACCAGCTTAAAAATATTTCCAGAATCTGTCCTTTCCTCAACCCTCAATCTACTAAAATGCTTGTGCATGCCCTCATCATCTCCCGCCTTGACTACTGCAACATTCTTTTCTGTGGTCTCTCTGCTAACACCCTCGCACCTCTCCAGTCTGTCCTTAACTCTGCTGCCCGACTAATTCATGGGGGGTGGGGTTAGAACAGTTAATAATTTAAGAAAGAATAAAGGTACAGAGAGATACATAAAGTGCATGTATACTAATGCCAGAAGCCTCACCAACAAGATGGAGTAATTGGAGTTAATGTTGTTGGAACATAATTATGACATGGTGGGGATATCTGAGACATGGCTGCATGAGAGCCATGACTGGGCGGTTAATTTACAGGGCTATCGTCTGTTCAGAAATGACCGAACAAATAAGCGAGGGCGAGGCATGTGTTTATATATAAAATCATCCTTAAAACCCATCCTGCGTGATAATATATATGAATCTAATGAAAATGTAGAGTCCCTGTGGGTAGAGATAAGGGGAGGGGGGAAAAATAATAAATAACTGATAGGGGTTTGTTATAAGTCTCCAAAAATAATGGAAGCAACAGAGAATATCCTCGTAAAGCAAATAGATGAAGCTGCGACTCAAGGAGAAGTCATTATTATGGGGGACTTCAACTACCCTGAAATACATTGGGGAACCGAAACCTGCAGTTCCAGCAAAGGTAATAGGTTTTTGGCAACTATGAGAGACAATTACCCTTCACAACTGGTTCAGGACCCAACAAGAGGGGGGGCACTGCTAGACCTAATATTAACCAACAGGCTAGACCGCATATCAAAAGTAAGGGTTGAGGGTCACTTGGGTAATAGTGATCACAAATTAATAAGTTTTCATGTATCCTTTAATAAGATGTGTAGTAGAGGGGTTACAAGGACACTAAACTTCAGGAAGGCAAATTTCCAACGGATGAGAGATGATCTTGGTGCAATTAACTGGGACGATATCCTGAGACATAAAAATACACAAAGAAAATGGGAGACGTTTATTAGCATCCTGAATAGGACCTGTGCACAATATATACCATATGGGAATAAACATGCTAGAAATAGGAGGAAAACACTATGGCTAAATAGAGCTGTAAGGGGTGCAATAAAAATAAAAATAAAGCATTTAGAGAATTAAAGCAAGTAGGTAGTGATGAGGCATTAAATAAATGCAGAAAATTAAATAAATTCTGTAAAAAGCAAATCAAGACAGCAAAGATTGAGACAGAGAGACTCATTGCCAGAGAAAGTAAAAGTAATCCCAAAATATTCTGTAACTACATAAATAGTAAGAAGTAAAAAATGATAGTATTGGCCCCCTTAAAAATAGTCTGGGTGAAATGGTGGATGAGGAAAAAGCCAATATGCTAAATGACTTTTTTCAACAGTATTTACACAACAAAATCCCATGACGGATAACATGATGAGGGATAAAAATTCTGCAGTAAATGTCACCTGCTTAACCCAGCAGGAAGTATGGCGGCATCTAAAAATCACTAAAATTGACAAATCCCTGGGCCCAGATGGGATACACCCCCGAGTACTGCAGGAATTAAGCACAGTCATAGATAGACCATTATTTTTAATCTTTAAAGATTCCATAATAGCAGGGTCTTTACCACAGGACTGGCGTATAGCAAATGTGGTGCCAATATTCAAAAAGGGGACAAAAACTGAACTTGGAAATTATAGGCCAGTAAGTTTAACCTCAACTGTAGGTAAAATCCTGGAGGGTTTTCTAAGAGATACTATGCTGGAGTATCTGGAGAAGAATAACCTCATGACCCAATATCAACATGGGTTTACAAGGGACCGTTCCTGTCAGACTAATCTGATAAGCTTTTATGAAGAGGTAAGTTCAGGACTAGACCAAGGGAATGCAGTGGACGTGGTGTACATGGACTTTTCGAAAGCTTTTGATATGGTGCCACACAAAAGGTTGATACATAAAATGAGAACAATGGGGATAGGGGAAAATATGTGTAGGTGGGTTAAGAGCTGGCTCAGGGATAGGAAACAAAGGGTGGTTATTAATGGAGCATACTCGGACTGGGTCACGTGTTATGATTGAGTCACCGTAGGAGGCAGACACAAAAATAGAAGCTACGTCCAGAAAACCAGAGAAGTTGGCAACTATCAGATTGCAGACCCCTGAACCTATCAACACAACTAGCAGTAGCCGTGGGGGGTTCCTACGATGCCCTAGACCCCTCGATCACAGCCGGAGCCCTAAATAGCCTAAAGACAGAAAAGGAAATCTAAACTGCCCCAGAGCAGACCCCAAAGTAAAAGGCAGCCCCCAACATATAATGACGGTGAAGCAAGATGAAAAAACACTCACACAGATAGAAAGATAGGCTGAGCAAACGATGGGGCCCAAGCTAGCTAAACAGAACAGGAAAGGAAGGTTGCTGTCTGCAATCTGCCAAAACCCTATCAAAGACGTAAGCCAACAAGTTGATATGAAAAAGACCCTGAAGCAGCTAGGCTTCAAAAACTAAATCAGCACTCATGTATTTTCAGAAGACAGAGCTAAAGGAATTCAGCACACCCCAGCAGGGAATGGCAAAAATCCAGAAAAACAAAGCAAAATAAAGTCTAAGCACAAATGCAAAAGGCCGAGCAGAAAACTTAGCTTTAGAGGAGCAGGAATTCAGACTTGTCTCCAAGGATCCCACAGAGAAATCACCCGCAGGGCAGAAGGGCGTCGGCAGCCTTATATCCAGTCAGTAACTCCACTCAGCCAGTCATCATCATCAGACTCAGGTGTTTGATAATCAGGCTCACTACCTTTCTTAACCAGAAGAGGGAGTTCCTCGGGCCTCAGTAGTGAAGGGGAAAATGAACTCACAACAGTCACGGTTAGCAGTGGGGTACCACAGGGGTCAGTTTTGGGCCGGCTTCTCTTTAACATATTTATTAATGACCTTGTAGGGGGCATAGAGAGTAGAATTTCAATATTTCCAGATGACACTAAACTCTGCAGGGTAATCAATACAGAGGAAGACAATTTTATATTATAGGAGGATTTATGTAAACTAGAAGCTTGGGCTGATAAATGGCAAATGAACTTTAATGGGGATAAATGTAAGGTCATGCACTTGGGTAGAACGAACAAGATGTATAATTATGTTCATTATTGTAAAGCACTGGGAAAAACTGTCACTGAAAAAGACCTGGGTGTATGGGTGGACGACAAACTCACATTTAGTAGCTAGTGTCAGGCAGCTGCTGCAAAGGCAAATAAAATAATGGGATGCATTAAAAGAGACATAGATGCTCATGAGGAGAACATAATTTTACCTCTATATAAGTCACTAGTGCGACCACACTTAGAATACTGTGTACAGTTCTGTCTCCGGTGTATAAGAAAGACATAGCTGAACTGGAGTGGGTGCAGAGAAAAGCGACCAAGGTTATTAGGGAACTAGGGGGTCTGCAATACCAAGACAGGTTATTACACTTGGGGTTATTTCGTTTGGAAAATCGAAGGCTTAGGGGTGATCTTATTAGAATGTATAAATATATGCGGGGACAATACAAAGACCTTTCTAATGATCTTTTTACTCTTGGACCTGTGACGGGGACAAGGGGGCATCCTCTACATCTGGAGGAAAGAAAGTTTAAGCATACTCACAGATGCGGATTCTTTACTGTAAGAGCAGTGAGACTATGGAACTCTCTGTCATATGATGTTGTAATGAGTGATTCCCTAATAAAATTTAAGAAGGGACTGGATGCCTTTCTTGAAAAGTATAATATTACAGGGTATATACACTAGTTTCCTTAACAGCAATATTAATAGTAATGATCCAGGGAGCTAGTCTGATTGCCATATGTGGAGTCGGGAAGGAATTTTTTTCCCCAATGTGAAGCTTACTGTTTGCCACATGGGTTTTTTTGCCTTCCTCTGGATCAACATGTTAGGGCAAGTTAGGATAGGATATGGGTTGAACTAGATGGACTTAAAGTCTTCCTTCAACCTTAATAACTATGTATGTTACTATCTCTCTCCTCGCTACTCCTCCGCTTCTCCCCTCTGCAAATCTCTTCACTGGCTTCCATTCCCTCAGCATATCCAGTGAAAATTACTAATACTGACCTACAAGGCCATCTATAACCTGTCTCCTCCATATGTCTCTGAACTAATCTCCCGATACCTTCCCTCACATAATCTCCAGTCATCCCAAGACCTCCTTCTCTCCTCCACACTTATTCGTTCCTCACCCAACCGCCTCCAAGACTTCTCCCGAATAGCCTCCATCCTCTGTATGCTATGCTTTTTGGCTTAATCAGCAGCTTTTCAAAACTTTATGAATTATATCTCTTCTGATTGCATTGGAACATTTATTGTGGTATAACTTGATAATATTTAAAAATTTTCACCTGATCCGGCACCATGAACATGTCCATTTTGTTTTACAAGAAAAAGCACATTGAAAATTCAATTTTGTTAAATTGGAGAAATTTACTTTTTCTGTTCAAGAAATTTCATTCCTGGGGTTCATTGTATTGACTGAACTGCTTAAGATGGATCCTGGAAAGGTGCAGGCCATAAATGTTTGGATTCAACCTGATGAATTTAAAGCATTGCAAAGTTTTCTATGATTCATCAAGTACTATATAAAATTTAATAGGGCTTCTTCAAAGATTGTTAAAACTCTTAAGGCCCAGTCACACACAGCGAGATCACCAGCGACATCGCTTTGTGTGACATGTATCAGCGACCGGCCCCCCTGCCGGGTATCGCTGACCGCGCTCGAACGTCCTGGGCCATTTTTCGATTGTTGGTCTCCCGCTGGCCAGTGCTCATCGCTGCGTGTCACAGAGAGAGACCAACGATCAGCGACGCTGGGAGCTGGTATGCAATGTAAACAGCGGTTATCTAAGAGCTGCACGACTCTTAGATACCCGCTGTTTACCTTGGATACCAACTTGCTCGCTTGTCATGATCGCTGGTGGGTCTGTCTATGTGACAGGGAGCAATCTAAAAATTTACTGTGGTGATGGATCATAAAAATTTAGCTTATATTGAATCCGCTAAACAGGTTAACTCCAAGACAGACCAAATTGTCCTTATTTTTTGTAGGTTTAAATTTTCTATCACGCTTTGGCTGGGGTCCAAAAATATGAGGTCTGACGCCTTATCTTCTTCAGAACCTTCATACTCTATTCTTCCCCAGGGTATAGTGGTTTCTATGGTATCCTATATCTATATGTCTATATGGTATCTATATGTCTATATAGTTAAGATTATGTCTGTTGCAGGAGTTTCATGGTTCTGTCTTGAGTGGTCATCCTGAAGTCACAGCTACACAGAAGGCTATTGTTTGGTGGCCATCCATGATTACTGTAATGATAATAAAGATTTTTATCTGCCTATAAAGTTTGTGCACGCGCTACAGTCCATAATAAACAGCTGGCCGGGATCTGGCTCCATTGCCAATTCCAGAAAGACTGTGGACTCATTAGTCCATGGATTTCATCATGATTTTGTTTTTGTCTGGCAGGAAAACTCATATTTGGGTGGTAATTAACAGATTCAGTAAACTTGTAAATTTTGTACCGATATCGGGGTTAACAAATTCTAAAGCACTTTCCAGAGTGTTTATCAATCATGTGGTGAGATTGCATGGAATCCATCTGAACATTGTATTTGATAGGTGGATGTAATTTGTCTCCAAATCCCATATAACTTTTTCAAGGAAATTGTGTATTGATTTGTCATTTTTCTTTTTTTACCACCCTGAAATTGATTAAGGTAGAATGGGGATGAAGATCCAATATTTACCCATACAGAAAGGACAAATCAATCTTTGTAACAAATTTTGAGATTTTGAGATGTTCCCTTGCTGTTCAGCAAGAGAACTGCTCCTCATTTTAACCTTTTCCCAAGTTCATCTTTAACAGTAGTTAATTCACTGGAACCTTGTTTTTATTGCAATTAAGGTTTTCATTCTCATTTTGGTGAATTTTCTTGAATGATTTCTGAGTGTCCTGGATTGGAGGTTGCCATACAGAAACTTGGCCATATCTGGAGGGAGGTTTAGAAGGATATTGGACTGGTTCAGCTTTGCCAAAACTGGAAGGCTGATCGGAAACATTCAGCAGCTTCAGCAGGTAGATAATCTGGTGGGCTTTAGATTAAGACTTCCTCCAACTTTTCACATCCCAAATGTGTTCCACAGATCCCTTACGAAACATTTTGTCCCATCAGTGTGGTCTGCATTGTTTCTGCCTACTACTTTTTCTGTTGATGGAGGTTTGGAATACGAGGTGCAGAGGGTTATGGATTCTTAGAAGATCAGAAATTCTCTCCAATATATTGTTCATTGGTGGGAACAGAGATTCTGGGTTAAGGCTAGTGCCGTTAAAGCTGATCGGCTGGTCAAGGCCCTTCCATTGTAGGTTTCATGGTAACCCTGGGTGTCAGGTGCTCCCTCCCTAGAAGAGGGTGCACTGTCACAATTCTGCCTATGTGAGGTGCAGAGGGTTATGGATTCTTAGAAGATCAGAAATTCTCTCCAATATATTGTTCATTGGTGGGAACAGAGATTCTGGGTTAAGGCTAGTGCCGTGAAAGCTGATCGGCTGGTCAAGGCCCTTCCATTGTAGGTTTCATGGTAACCCTGGGTGTCAGGTGCTCCCTCCCTAGAAGAGGGTGCACTGTCACAATTCTGCCTATGTATCGGGACACTGACTAAAGCACTCTCTTGTCTTAGGGCCTAATAGGGCAGACTAGGGGGAGTCGACGACGAGCGGGGGTGCCACGTGCGCAGGTCCTAGGGTGCCCACCTCCGCAGTTAGGAAGGGCAATCACAGGGGCATTGTAGATATATCCAGGTATCAACTTTTTAAATGCTGTATGTTATTGGATCCCCCAATCACTTTTTGACCTTCTTTTCATTTTTTCATCTTTTTACTTTTTTGATTATTGTCAACTTTCATATATTTATAATGTTTTGGTCTGTTAAAGCTACCTGGTGACTAAAGTTTTTTGTACCTATCAATACTTTTGTGGTGCAATATACCTGGGACTGGTGCAATTAGTAGGGTTATTGTTTTCATCTGTCTATCATAAAAACCCTTATTTATTTTGGGATATGTGCAATATACATGTGCATATTTGTGTGGACCTGTACTTCACTGTTCTTTGCAACCTATGCCCATCATCCCTCCCCCAAATATATATGATACATGTCTATTACATTTGACATTTTACCTTGCATGTTTTATTGAATCATTGTGTCTGCTGTCTGACTCTTTACCTCTCCTTCACATCAGGGCCTACTAGGGCTTATTAGGGAGAGTCTACATTGAGTGGAGGGTGCCACTGCACAGGTCCTAGGGTGCCAACCTCCGCAGCATGGTAGGGGATTAACATTTGTACATTAGGGATACCTTGCACTTCTTTATCATAGCCAAACAGCAGAAGTTATTTTTTTAGCCATATGATTGTTTGTTTGTCTGTTCTTTTATTATATTGACTATTAAAAGTTAAGTTTTATATTTGTGTATCTGGAACCAATGGATGACAGTTCAGCCATCCAATCTAGGATAGGGGCTATCAGTGTGTTGAGTGACAGTTCAGATGTCCAATCAGGGCTGGAGCATGCCAGGGCTTCCTCCAAGTGTCTCCTATGCTAGTGATTACAAGGCTATTTAGTTTGTTCTATGCCTCCAATTAGTGCTTATTATTGAAGCTTAGCTCAAGTAGTATGTGCTTGCTTTGTACTGTGGTCCTGTATTTGATCTTTGTTGCCCGTCCTTGGACCTTGCCTTTGGCCACCCATTTGCCTTGCCTCTTTGTCTTGATCCAATACCTTCCCGGAATTCCAACCTCGGAGTGCAACCTGACTAGGTCTTTGCCAAACTACTTTGTTTATGATGAGTCCTCGTGGTATCTTACCATGGACCTCTTGACTACCAAGTCTCATGGCTTGTCTGTGAGTAGTGACTAGCGTCACAAAAGCCATGTACAATTTGCATTCATTGTATCATTTTAAAAGCAGTACAAAAACAAAATCCTCAGTGAAACCAGAATTGTGTGCTTTTAGGCATCAATGAGCTAATTACAGTAGGTACAGGTATAATTCACATATACAGCAAGTTTGACAAGACAAAGACCCCTGGCCAAGGTGTGGAATTTTATTATAAGGAAAGCAAAATATAAATGTGCTAAATAAACAAACACAATGAAAAAGTATCCAAGGTAATAGTTGTAGTATGATAGGACAGAAGTAAGGAAGGTAATGTTGGGTCATTCTAATCTCTAAAGGGCCTGTCACACTAAGCGATATCGCTAGCAATATCGCTATAACTTGTGACGTTATAGCGATATTGCTGTGTCTGATACTTACCTCCGATCGCTCCCCCGCTGGTTATCGCTGATCGCGCGAGAACGTTCAGGACTGCTTCTCGTCGTCAGCTTCCTGCGGCGCTTCCTGTGGAGAGACGAGCGACGAGCGTGGAAGCGGGCGGGAGGACGCAGGATCGCCTAGTGTGACAGGTAAGTAGCGACCCCCGTCCCCAGCGATGTCGCTGGTGAGATCTGCCTGAGTGGCAGCTCACTAGCGACCACTTAGCGATGTACCAGCGATCCTGACCGCGTCATATCGCTGGTCGGGATCGCTGGTACATCGCTAAGTGTGACAGTACCTTAAGCTTATGCACAAGATCTCTCAGACGCCAACCAATATTATATTCCTATAGATGTTCTACTAACAATCCATTACTATCAAATAAAATCAAACACAAACATATAAATTCCTTTTATATTAACAGCAATTCTTTCATTCTCAAAATATAACAATAAATGTTTAGACTGCTTGAAAAAAGTAACTTTTGGAATTTTAGAGCAAGTCACTAGAAACCGTCAACTTTGCCATCAGTATGAATGATTTATCAGAAGAATAGACACCACTACTTTACATAATTTAATTAGTTTGGAGTTGATCTACAGTGCCTTATTGGGCAATAAAATCTAGTGGATACATAAAGTCTCTTCATGTTTGTTAGATCATATGCCATAAAATATTTGGGTGAGTACAGCCTCTCTGTCCTTTTCAAGGATACATACTAATCATATTTCACTCCTGCATATGAAAGCTGCCATTTGTTATAATAGCTCTTGAATATATGACAACAGCTACTCTTTCTAACATGGCATACCCCAGGCAGAAACAATTTAAGGAAGCCTTGACCTGTCTACTGGAAAGTCCATGGTTTGTTTTCTTGAAATGGAGTGAAAATAGTAAATCACTCATGGAGTAGACAGTTTATTGATGCATGTCCATTTATTGCCATAGAGGGTCAAGAGTAACGGGTCACTTGCTTTCTCTTTTAATATCAGTAGGTAGGGTCATTTAATTTAGGATGAGCACATTTGCATATAATTGCTTTTTACAGAATTGGCTTTATTTAGAGGCTCTTGTTGACTTGTTAGATTGGTCACTGTGAATAAGGAATACATCATGTTTTAAAGAATTAAATAGATGCTCCACAATGTAATAAGCCAAAGAAGGTAAGGGTACCGTTACACATAACGATGTCCCAGCGATCCCACCAACGATATGACGTGGATGGGATCGCTGGGACCTTGTTAGCTGATCGCTGGTGAGCTGTCACATAGACAGCCCCTCCAGCGATCAGGACCAGCGAGCACGCTGGTTACCAATGTAAACATCGGTTTCTAAGGGCTGCGCGCTGGCCAACGGGAGATCAGCGATGAAAAAATGGCCCAGGACGATCCAGCACGATCAGCAATACACGGCAGGGGGGCCGATTGCTGCTGGATGTCACACAGCGATCTCGCTGGAGAGATCGCTGATGTGTCACAAAATCAGCGATCTCACCAGCGAGATCGCTGTGTGTAATGGGCCCTTAAGTCTGTGTCCTTTGAAACCAGGACTCATTGGATCCCTTGTTGGTTCCAAGATGGGTACATAGAAATTCTTCAATAATTTGGCACTCCAACAAATAGATGTATGGTATATTTATTGAATTCATTTATATCCTGTTTTTTCATATATTTATTGAGATATATTATTCCTATATACTATTTTTATGAAGTGATCTGCATTTTAATCATATATGTTTTTATGCATGTATTTATATGATATTGTTTTTATTGTATGTGTAATCTTTTAAAATTCATATGATATGCACAGACATTTCAAATTCAACATGTTATGTACATGTATGTAGGTTGTTGGTCATTGTGCATACTATACTGTAGTTATATAGAGCATGTGTCTATTCTTTATTTATGTTTATGATTAAAAACAGAAACGCTCAAAACTCATGAAATAAAAATATACCTATTTTAATATATTTCAATTAAAGAATTGATTTTATGGAGCACCACATTGAAGACTTTCTATGAACATGTTTACCATGCTTAACAAGCTAAAGATAGATCTGAAATAAATCCAGATTAGGTAGTAGTGAAGGCAAAATAACAATGTAACTATTATGATATACTAAGTCTGAAGTTTTGATATGTTATGTCTGAATTTTTTATGGATTATTTCTATTGACAAAAATTTGTCTAATGACATGTAACGTAAAAAAAATCACAATTGAAACATCACTGCTTTAAACCTTGTCACTGATCTATGACAAAATAAACTATATTATCCCATGTTTACAAATCATTATCTATCCATATCACAGAGGATAACTTGCTTAATGATAGAGGTCCAACTGCTGGGACCCCCAAAGTTCCTTAAAAAAAGCTTTGCAGAGCCTCATTTGAATGTAACCATTGCCGGACGCAGACACATTCACTTCATGTATTCTTTAATGTGCTGATGAAAAAATATTAGCGCTGTATTCAGCTATCTCCCAAAGTCCCAAAGAATGTAAGGGTACCAGCGATCCCGACAACGATATGGATCGCTGGTGCATCGCTAAGTGGATGCTAGTGAGCTGCCACACAGGCAGATCTCACCAGCGACATAGCAGGGGTCGGGGGTCGCTACTTACCTGTCAGACGAGGCGATCCTGGCGTCCTCCCGCCCGCCTCCATGCCTCGCTCATCGGCGCCACAGGAAGCGCAGCAGGAAGTGGCTAACGAGGAATGGTCCAGGGAGTTCTCGCGCGACCAACGATGAGCAGCGGGGGAGTATCACATGCAACGATATCGCTAGCAATATCGCTGCAACGTCACAAAATCGGTGACTTTACTGTGATATTGCTAGCGATATCGCTGTGTGTAACGGGGGCTTTAATGAATGGTGGTGTGTATGCCCAGCCACTGCTCCAAACAGAAAGTGCTCTAGAAAGCTCCTTTCTCAGACGGTGCATGTTCCAGCTGTGGAACCCCACAGATTAGCAAGTTATCTCCTATCTCAGGGATAGATGATATCGTCTAAACATTGGAATAGCCCTTTAGGTTATCAGATTCATTCATGTTAATTACATCAAAATGTGTGAATTTTGGAATCCAAAGGAGAGTATATTTAGCATATAAATCATGCATATTTAAATATAAGTAGAACATTTCTTAGAATGGGATGTGCTTGTTAAATATTAAATATCACTCAGTATTTATTACTGTTGGCGCAAAAAATAGTTGAGCATTTTTTTTTCAATTTAAAGAAAACCTATCACTAATATTTTTATTCTTGATTTTTAAAGCTGACATGATAATAGTAATGAATTGGCAATGAAATCATAAGCAATGCATATACCAAAAGTGAGAAAAACTCCTGCTCATGGCACAAGCTCCTCAGGAAAATGAGCTGACTTCATCTGAAGTCGCCTCCAAAGGAATTCCCACACTCCTCTGATCTGCTGATGTCACTCTCCCATGGTGCACAGCATCAAGGGAAAATGAGTTATTTGCTGCAAGATCTTCTTATCTGTCCCCAGCTAGGAGCTGAGACTTTGAATCTCAGCATCCTGTCCTTCTCTAAAAACAATGAGCTAGCAAAGTGTTAATCAGGAGCCAGCTGATGACTACATACAGGTCTGCTTCACGCAATGTCCATGTTCAAGATTTTCAGCCTCTACCCTGCCTCAACTGAAGTCTACGGAGAGCCAGACTTCAGAAAATGTCAGGTTTATTGTGTAAGTGCAAATGAGGAAAATGTACTGTATGGCTGCAGTGTGTGTTATGTAGGAGAAGGACTTCAATGGAGTAGGGGATGGAGCATTTATTAATATGTAGAAATACAGTTTTATATAAAGAGAAGGATAACTGTATGTATATACTGTATATATATTTATATACACAGTGGGTACGGAAAGTATTCAGACTCATTTAAATTTATCACTCTGTTTCATTGCAGCTATTTGGTAAATTCAAAAAAGTTTATTTTTTCACATTAATGTACAGTCTGCACCACATCTTGGCTGAAAAAAACAGAAATGTATAAATTTATGCAAATTTATTAAAAACAAAAACTGAAATATCACATGGTCATAGGTATTCAGACCCTTTGCTCAGACACTCATATTTAAGTCACATGCTGTCTATTTCCTTGTGATCCTCCTTGAGATGGTTCTATTCCTTCATTGGTCCAGCTGTGTTTAATTAAACTGATAGGACTTGATTTGTAAAGGCACACACCTGTCTATATAAGACCTCAGAGCTCATAGTGCCCGCATAGCGTTTGCTAAAACACACATGAATGACTCCCAGACTATGAGAAAAAAGATTCTCTGGTCTGATGAGACAAAGACAGAACATTTTGGTGATAATTCTAAGCGGTATGTGTGGAGAAAAGCAGGCTTTGCTTATCACCTGCCCAATACAATCCCAACAGTGATGCATGGTGGTGGCAGCATCATGCTATGGTGGTGTTTTTCATCTGCAGTGACAGGATTACTGGTTGCAATTGAAGGAAACATGAATGCGTCCAAGTACAGAGATATCCTGAATGAAAACCTCTTCCAGAGTGCTCTGGACCTCAGACTTGGCCGACGGTTCACCTTCCAACAAGACAATGACCCTAAACACGCAGCTAAAATAACAAAGGAGTGGCTTCAGAGCACCTCTATGACCATTCTTGACTGGCCCAGCCAGAGCCCTGACCTAAACCCAAATGAGCTCTGGAGAGACCTGAAAATGGCTGTCCACCAACATTCACCATCCAACCTGACAGAACTGGAGAGGGTCTACAAGGAAGAATGGCAGAGGATCCCCAAATCCAGGTGTGAAAAACTTGTTGCATCATTCCCAAGAAGACTCAAGGCTGTACTAGCTCAAAAGGGTGCTTATACTCAATACTGAGCAAAGGATCTGAATACTTATGACCATTAGAGATGAGCGACTTTGCCTTTTTTCGGGTTGAGTCGGGTTTCATGAAACCCGACTTTCTCAAAAGTCGGGTCGAACGAAATCAGCCGATTATCATGAAAAGTCAAAGGCCGACTGAAACACGAAACCCAATGCAAGTCAATGGGGAAGCAAAGTCAGCAGGGAGTGGAGAACATTAAACACACCTACAGTGCCCATTTGAATGGCAAAAACATCAATTTTTATTACTGAAGCTTGTCAACCTTAATTTACTTCATAATAATAGTTACTCACTGAAAACTGGGGGTTATTTGGCTAAAGCTGTGGAGGGGTAGGGCTGGCTCCAGATTTTCATGTGCCCTGGGCCAAAGAGCGCCCCTTTAACACATACCACCTCTCATGATGCTCCAATACGGTAGAGAAATAGCGGTATAGTACAATGAAAAATACTTCACTTTTTACATCTCATAACTGATATCGATTTTAAATTCTCCAATAGCTCCAAAAACGGACAGTATATTACTCCGTACAGTATTATGGGCACCGCATAGTGAGCTATACAGAGTAATGAGGCCCATATATTTCTCCATACAGAATCATTGGTCCCATATAATGTTTGAAACAGTATATGATGAGCTCCACATAATGCTAGAGTATATGTTGGTCACCATGGATGAAGCGCCACTGTCTTATGGGCCCAAATAATGCTCCATATATAATGGGCCCCATTTCTAATGCTGCAGTGTATAATGGGCCCTGTAAATGCTGCTCCAGTGTCTGATGTCCACCTTTGGAATACTCCAGTGTATGGTGGGCCCCATATATCATTCTCCAGAGTATAGTGCTCCCCTAAAATTGCTGTCCCAACATTGAAAACAATTAAATAAGTCTCCTCGCTAGGGAATCCCTGTACTAGTCTGGACTCCTCGTCGTCCCCACCTTCCATCTCACTGCACTTGGCTGTTTAGGCAGAGGGCGTACAGATGTGATGTCATTGCGCTCTCTGATCAGAATATCACTGTCAGGACACGCGGAAGACGTCATGGCGGTGGAGCAGGGAGAAGTAAGTATTTCAACTTTGCAAGTGCTGTGATCCGGAGCAAGCAGGGGGGGCCCACTCGTTGGCGACGGCACTGGCAAAGGGCCCTTCATAGTACTGCGGTGTGTGGTGGTGTGTCTGACGGTGGGTGGAGACACTTTTGCGTACTATGAGGGGCCCTGTGCCAGTGCCGTCGCCCATGAGTATGCCCCCCACCTGCTCAAGGAACTTGCACTTTCATCTGCACCTTCCTTTTTGTCACCTTGTAAGGTGGTATAGTATGCGTGAAGGGGAACTTGAGTTTCCTCAGGGTCACATTCTGGCTGTGTAGAGTGTGAGGGGAATGTAGTGGTCTGAGTCAATGTACCAGCAGAATCATCTAGCAGTGGCTGGGCATCAGTGCACTTGTGGCGTCCCCAGGAGTACGGTCGCCACAGTGGCATTACCTTCCTCCTAGGGAGTGTGATGTCATGCTTGGGAGCAACGGAGGATCTCTCTAGCAGTTCACCCAGCACACAACACATTTCCCACTCCAGGCCAGTAGGGAGACCTCTGAAACTGACTGTTGAGGAGCTGCTCTCTGTGGTCGGGAGGAGGGAAGTTAGGGCACTCTGTGCAGGGAAGGGGAAGTGTGTGGACATGAGAAGGGGAGCTTGAGGATGAGCAGAGTTAAGGCTCACTCCTAGCTGGAGCGCATGGTCCAGATTCCGGTCTCCGAGTTTGTAGGGACACTGACGTTCCTGCAGCAGAAACCAGAGGAAGTAGCAGCTGTAAATACTCTGTACCCAACTAAGGCTCGGAGGCCCCAGCATCGACGTGTGGGAGCCAGAAGGAAAAGGCTACGGCTGCCTGCCAAACGAGAATGTTCCAAAAGAGAGTCAACAGGGGGAACTTCATTGAACTCAGCACTGCGAGTACCTCAGATAAGCGCTAGAAAGGAGGCCACACTACCTATCTGCAGAGAGAGAATTTGAAATTGGCTTCCAGGCTGACCAACTCCTTCTCCATCTGTACTCTGGGTCCTGGACAGCACTTACCAAGTACAGGTAAAGGAACTGCACGACCGTGTCTGTCATCTTTCTCCTGCGCCTGGCGCATGGCTCTGCTACATCCTGCACTGCACACCATCTACCAACTCTTTCATCTGGCCTGCGACTACGGCCCTACCTGTGCAGGGCTTCTACATCTTAGCTGCACCACAACATCTGTCCCAGAGAAGCGACACTGCAGCGCTGGTCAATCTAATCAGAAAACACAGGTGGCGTCACGTATCATTCACCTATAAATGTAATTCACCCCTTTGCATGGACGCCCAGGGCCACGGAACGGGTCACCACCACTGTGACACATCCCTGTGAGACACCGGCCCGGTACCGAATAACCCCACTGCCCTGGCTGGCCACCCACACTCCATGTCTGATTCATCTTGGACTTGGGAATTCACGATTTGACTTGATAACCCAGGCATGTTGGATAAACAACCTCGACTAACATCCAAACAAGTTCGAGCTGCCCTGCAGTCTGAGGGTACAACAGTGTCAACCCCTCCTATCCGTCGGCGTCTGAATGAAAAGGGACTGTATGGTAGGAGACCCAGGAAGACCCCACTTCTTACCCCGAGACATAAAAAGCCAGGCTGGAGTTTGCCAAAACTTACCTAAAAAAGCCTAAAACGTTTTGGAAGAATGTTCTCTGGTCAGATGAGACAAAAGTAGAACTTTTGGGGCAAAGGCATCAACATAGAGTTTACAGGAGAAAAAAAGAGGCATTCAAAGAAAAGAACACGGTCCCTACAGTCAAACATGGTGGAGGTTCCCTGATGTTTTGGGGTTGCTTTGCTGCCTCTGGCACTGGACTGCTTGACCGTGTGCATGGCATTATGAAGTCAGAAGACTACCAACAAATTTTGCAGCATAATGTAGGGCCCAGTGTGAGAAAGATGGGTCTCCCTCAGAGGTCATGGGTCTTCCAGCAGGACAATGACTGACCCAAAACACACTTCAAAAAGCACTAGAAAATGGTTTGAGAGAAAGCACTGGAGACTTCTAAGGTGGCCAGCAATGAGTCCAGACCTGAATCCCATAGAACACCTGTGGAGAGATCTAAAAATGGCAGTTTGGAGAAGGCACCCTTCAAATATCAGGGACCTTGAGCAGTTTGCCAAAGAAGAATGGTCTAAAATTCCAGCAGAGCATTGTAAGAAACTCATTGATGGTTACCGGAAGCGGTTGGTTGCAGTTATTTTGGCTAAAGGTTGTGCAAACAAGTATTAGGCTGAGGATGCCAATACTTTTGTCTGGCCCATTTTTGGAGTTTTGTGTGAAATGATCAATGTTTTGCTTTTTGCTTCATTATCTTTTGTGTTTTTTCATTTAAGACAAATTAAATGAAGATAATAATACCAAAGAATTTGTGTTTGCAATCATTTTCAGGAAGAAACTGAGTATTATCTGACAGAATTGCAGGGGTGTCAATACTTTTGGCCACAACTGTATATACAGCATAGTTTAAACATTAACAATGTACTTCTATATATAAGGAGTAGTGTTGAGCCACCCCGCTAGTGTTTTGGTTCGTCGAACAGGAGGCAAGTTCGTCGAATGTTCGTCGAACGTTCGAAGAACACCATCGAACCCCATTGAAAACAATGGCAGGCAAACACAAACACATACAAACACATAGAAAACAATTACAAAACACCTTTAAAGGTGTCCCAAAGCAGACAAAATGCTCAGAAGACAAAAATAACATGTAAAAGGGCAACTACATTTAGAAAAGAGGTGGAGGAGTAAAAGGAGGAGGTGGAGGAGACACAGATATATGCTTGTCATGCCCTTATGAAGTCAAGAAAGGCGGGAATAAAAATGTAAAATACAAACCAAAAAAAAAAAATTCTGAAATCAAACACGATCATATACCGTCGGACTTCCCACCAATAAATTATGCCAACTGCCGATGGGGCGGCGTTATTCCTACGAACCTCCAAACTGCGTCCATGAAGGCAAAGTGTTTGGTTTCCGGGGGCTGTATGATTGCAAAGATGAACCTTAAAGGAATGACCAAAAGGGCACCACCAGGAGTGGCGCCTGGGGCTTAATTGGATTCCACCCGGGAAACCACAACCATACAAGCTACAGAAAAGATGGACAGATTACAAGCTTTGTCGATTCTGTGTGTGGTGTGGTATGTCCGTTTGTAGTTATGCTAGCGATTTCTCAACTTTATTCCGTTAACGACCGAGACTCCGGCATGCCCCCGCGGTACCCGTCAAGCTTACTAGAGGGATACAAGAGGCTCTGGCATGCGAGATCCAGCAATAACATGTCTATCATGCCCTTACATGTCCGGGGCTGCATGCGCGCTACACTGAAAGGACCAGCTTTTGTCGCTTACAGGTGCTGATAACCCGCTGAACACCATTAGTGATGGGAATCTGGGATTCCAATTATTCCCCGCGAACGATGATTTCCCAGTAAGTGCAGGTCAACCGCAATTAGGGAATTAGGCCTATCCGGCATTCCTGACAAAATGAACAAATTACGTGTCCAAACCACAGGTGCTGTAGCTTGCTTAACAGCTCGGCAGCCGTTCTCAGGCCCAGTATGGATTCGACAACATTGTAGAAAGTTGATAAAGGGTACAGTTTCACCGGATAACACGTATATATGTAGCATAGTTTACACATTCAAAACCTATGTCTATAGATCAGGAGACAGGCTCAGACGGTCTCAGGCCCAGTATGGATTAGACGTGATTGGCAAAGGTGAGAAAGGGTAACGTATCACTGGATTACAGGTATGTATAGCATAGTTTACACATTAAAAACCTTTGTCTATAGATCAGGAGGCAGGCTCAGACGGTCTCAGGCCCAGTATGGATTAGATGTGATTGGACAAAGGTGAGAAAGGGTACATTACCACTGGATAGCAGGTATATATAGCATAGTTTAAACTTTTAAAATCTCCGTGTTCTCAGTATGGATTAGACAACAATCTAAAAAATAGAAAAAAGGAAATGTTTTTGAAGCGTACACCAGTATACACTTTTGGTGGTATTTTTAAATCTTCATATATATTTCTGTCTCAGTAAGACAGTCCAGCCTCTCCGCAATAGGAAATGAGATGCATACAATTACTGACATAAAGTCTAGTGATTGCAGAAATCTAGGAATTAATAATCATGGGAAAACTTCCGTCACAATTCTCAGAGGCGATGCTGACCCTCAATTAATTTGTGTGTGGAGACAGCGAAAACATAACTTTGTGAAGAAAGTGTTGATGTATCGCAGTACCGTTGATCCCATCAGCGTTACTCATCTCCATCAAATTTTTATCACAAGGATAGATGTAAACATGTTGCTCACTGCCTATCATGATCTGTCACGTAACTGGAGTGCAAAAGACAGATGCCACAGGCCATAGGCGATTCTATGGGACTGGCATGAGAGGGCACATTTAAAAATGTGAGCTGGAATGTCACACGTCTGTGAGTAGGAAAACTGTGAAAGCTGATGATAAACCATGACTGCATGTCATTGTGAGTCGACGTCCATAAGAAATGGAAGCCATTGATCATCTGAAGCAAGAGCCCGGCCAGCGGGACAGGGCATAGCTATGTCTTAACCATCATCTATCAGTTCAACAAATTTGTAGTGGCAGTCCCAGTGAAGGATTTGACAGCCCAGACTACACAGCGGAGGAGCAGGGAGAGGTAAACATTGCAAATGATGTGGCCCTGCCCAAGCAAGGGGGGCACACTCGTGGGTGTCGGTACTGGCACTGGGCCCCTCATAGTACGGCGGTGTGTCTGACGGCGGGTGTGCACCCCCACCGTCAGAGACACTTGATCGCACTTTGAGGGACCCTGTGCCAGTGCCCGTGCCCAAGAGTCGACCTACCCACCTGTCCAGGGCAACCGCACTCGCACGGTTGTGCGTGCTAGGTGGTGACTCCAGCCATGGGGGGGAGGCAGCCCAGTTAGGGAGGATAACAAAATGCCATATGTTGATCTGGGACATTCAGCTGCTGCTAAAGGTGAAATTGGTCAAGTCCGAGGAAGAGGAAGACCAAAGCAAGCCATTTTTCTGGCAGCCTATGTGTCATCAGGGTAAGGTGGGACAAAATCCTTGGAAACCCATTGCATGGTTCATTTTAATGAAGGATAGATCATCCACATTTTGGGTCGACAGACAGGTCCTTTTTTCTGTCAGGATTGATCCAGCTGCACTGAAGACTCTTTCTGATAGCACACTTGCAGCTGGGCAAGCGAGCTCCTGTAAGGCATATTGTGCCAATTCAGGCCAGGTGTCCAGTTTAGTGGCCCAATAGTCAAATGGGAATGACCTGTGATGGAGAACATCGATATGGGATGAGAAGTAGTTTGCAACCATAGTTGACAACTGCTGTCTCCTGTCACTTTCAATCGATGCAGTATTACCAGTCGTGTGAGCGGGACCTTAAAAATCAGTCCACAACATGGTCATGAAACCCCTGTCTCCAACGCCACTTCTGATGTGTGCACCAAGAACACCTCTTTCAAGCTGCCCCCGTCCCCTACGGCTCGTGTGAGAAGCATCACCGCTGCTGTGTGCTGGGAATGCCTCAACCAACCAGTTTACCAGAGTTGCTTGTTTGTTAGCTAATATTAGGTCAAGGTTCTCCTGTGGCATTATGTTTTGGAATTTGCCTTTATAGCGTGGATCCAGGATGCTGGCCAACCAGTAGTCATCATCGTTCATCATTTTGGCAATGCGGGGGTCCCTTTTTAGGATCTGCAAGGCATAATCTGACATGTGGGCCAATGTTCCCAGTGTCAATGATGCACTGCGAGTATTGGGTGGAGGAGCACTTTCTGGCAAATCCACATCCCTCCAGTCATGCACAAACCCTGTACCAGACCTTGCCACTCCAACATTTTCTCTTGCCCCACGAGAAGCATCTTCCTCCCCTAAATAATCATCCCCATCATCATCCTCCACTTCCTCCTCTTCCTCTTCTTCCTCCACCTCGTCCAGGAGAGGTCCCGGAGCAGACAATGGCTGACTGTCATCAAGGCTTCCCTCCTCCTCTTCCTCCTCATCTACCTCGGCTGCAGATGCCTGCTCCTTAATGTGCGTCAAAGTTTGCATGAGCAGACGCATAAGTGGGATGCTCATGCTTATGATGGCATCGTCTGCGCTTACCAGCCGTGTGCATTCCTCAAAACACTGAAGGACTTTACAGAGGTCTTTCAGCTTCGACCACTGCACACCTGTCAACTCCATGTCTGCCCTCAAAGTGCCTGCCCGTGCATCCTCCCACAAATGCATTACAGCCTGCCTCTGTTCGCACAGCCGCTCAACCATGTGCGGGGTGGAGTTCCACCTTGTTGCAACGTCGATAATTAGGCAGTGCTTGGGAAGGTGGAGCAATAGCTGCAGCTTCTGCATACGACTGGAGTGTACCGGCGACCAGTGGATGTGTGAGCACAGTCTTCAAACCTTCTGGAGCAGCCCTGTTAACTCCGGATAATTATTGAGGAAGCACTGCACCACCAGGTTCAAGGTGTGAGCCAAGCAAGGTATGTGTCTGAGTTTTGAAAGGGCTATGGCTGCCACAAAATTCTGGCCGTTGTCACTAACTACCTTGCCTGCCTCAAGATGTAGACTGCCCAGCCATGACTCAGTTTGTCGCTGAATGTAGTCAGCCAGTACCTCCGCGGTGTGTCTGTCGCCCAAACACATCATATGCATCACAGCCTGCTGACGCTTTCCACTAGCTGATCGATAAGGGGACACATCGTGTGCAACACTGGCAGCTGCATAAGAAGTGCTCGTGCGACTGCGCTCTGTGGATGAGCTTTCGCTTCTGGAGGAGGAGGAGGGTCGAATGCCTACAGCCAACTGTTTCCTATACTGTGGGCTAGGCAGCACTGTCCCACCACCACTGTCCCCTGTGGACCCTGCATCCACCACATTAACCCAGTGCGCAGTGATGGACACGTAACGGCCCTGGCCATGCCTACTGGACCATGCATCAGTTGTGAGGTGCACCTTTCCACTCACTGATTGCTTGAGTGCATGGACAAATGCGGTCTTTCACATGAAGGTGGAGGGCTGGGATGGCTTTGCGAGAAAAGAAGTGGCGACTGGGTAGGTCATAGCGTGGTACTGCGTAGGCCATGAGTTCGCGGAAAGCTGCGCTTTCAACCAACCGGTAGGGCATCATCTCTAACGAGATTAGTTTGGCAATGTGGGCGTTCAAACCCAGTGTACGCGGATGAGAGGATGAGTACTTTCTTGTCCTACTCATAGTCTCTGGTAAGGTGAGCTGGACTTGAGAGCTGCATATGGTGGAACTAGCGGTGGACATGGCGGACAGAGAGGGTTGATGATGGTGATGGAGTTGGTGTTCTTTCTGATGGCCTAGATTCCGTCTTTCTTTGATATAACATTGTGATTCCCTGACTGCTTTGGCCTTGCGACGACACCTCAACATTTGCTGCTGGTGGTGTGCTAACCGGTGGGCTTACAGTGGTGGAAACAATGTAGAGTTGCTGACTACCTTCTTTGGGAGCAGTTGCACATGTGGTACGTGAGGTTTGGTAGTCCGTCCACGCTTGCAAGTGCATGGTGGTTAAATGTCTAAGCATGCAACTGGTATTCAAATTTCTCAGATTATTCCCTCGGCTAAAGGTCTTTGCGCCCTTCTTACAGATAACCTTTGCCTGATCATTAGGATTTTGTTCAAAAAAGTGCCACACTGCACTCTTTCTACTATGGAAGACATTTTGCGGCCTTGCACACTGTGCTATTTTGACCGTCTGGCCAAACTGTCCTGCAACTCTTTTGGTTTTTGTAACCTGTTTTTGGACTGCTCCGGGCCTGCCAGATAACAGCTGTTGCGATGTCGATGCCTGCTGCGGATGCTCCTCTTCTTCTGAGCTATTGGCAGCGGCACCCTCTTCCTCCAATGGATGCCAATCTGGGTCAACAACTGGGTCATTCATCACCTCCTTTTCAATGTCATGTGCACCTTCCTCTGTGTCACCGTGTATTGTGGTATAGTATGCGGGAAGGGGTACCTGAGTTTCATCAGGGTCAGATACTGGCTCAGTACACTGCGAGGACAATGTAGTGCTCTGAGTGAATGTACCAGCAGATAAATCTAGCAGTGGCTGTGCATCAGTGCACTCCTTGTCAGATTCATCTTGGACTGGGGAATTCACAATTTGACTTGATAACCCAGGCATGGTATGAGAAAAGAGCTCCATGGAGTAATCTGTAGTGTGGCCTGCCGCATCCTTCACTTTTGGTAGGGGTGAAGGACACAAGGAAACGTGCTGTTCCTGACCAGGAGCCTCCACTGACGACGCAGTGCTTTTATTTTTTGAAACTTCAGAAGAGGAGGCGATAGAGCTGGAGGCTGTGTCAGCAATGTAAGCCAAAACTTGTTCCCGAAGCTCCGTCTTTAAAAGCGGTTTACCTACTCCCAGAAAAGGGAGCGTACAAGGCCTTGTGGAGCCAGACAATGACGCCGGCTCACCACCTCCTGCCTTAGGTGCTATTGTGCTTTTGCCACAACCAGCAGAAGCACCACCACTAACACCACCATCAGGACCAGCTGGCAACCCCTGCCCACTTCCACGGCCTCTTCCACCATACTTCTTCATTTTTTTTTAAAAAGGTACCTAAAATAACAATAGCTATATGGTACTGTAAAACAAGGTAAAGGGTCTATAGAGTATTGGTGAGAATTTGAATCTCACTGTAGATTGGAGGACACTGAACTATTGTCTCAGGCCCAGCAGAGATTACACCGCAATGTGACAGGCAGAAATTGGCTGGTGTATGAGAAGACAGAAGCTGTATAGAGTATTGGTGAGAATTTGAATCTCAATGTAGATTGGAGGATGCTGAACTATTATCTCAGGCCCAGTAGAGATTACACTGCAATGTGACAGGCAGAAATTGGCTGGTGTATGAGAAGGCAGAAGATGTATATAGTATAGGTGAGAATTTGAATTTCACTGTAGATTGGAGGACGCTGAACTATTGTCTCAGGCCCAGTAGAGATTACACCGCAATGTGACAGGCAGAAATTGGCTGGTGTATGAGAAGACAGAAGCTGTATAGAGTATTGGTGAGAATTTGAAGCTCACTGTAGATTGGAGGATGCTGAACTATTGTCTCAGGCCCAGTAGAGATTTCTCCGCAATGTGACAGGCAGAAATTGGCTGGTGTATGAGAAGGTAGAAGCTGTATAGAGTATTGGTGAGAATTTGAAGCTCACTGTAGATTGGAGGACGCTGAACTATTGTCTCAGGCCCAATAGAGATTAGACCGCAATGTGACTGGCAGAAATTGGCTGGTGTATGAGAAGGCAGAAGCTGTATATAGTATTGGTGAGAATTTGAAGCTCATTGTAGATTGGAGGACGCTGAACTATTGTCTCAGGCCCAGTAGAGATTACACCGCAATGTGACAGGCAGAAATTGGCTGGTGTATGAGAAGACAGAAGCTGTATAGAGTATTGGTGAGAATTTGAAGCTCACTGTAGATTGGAGGACGCTGAACTATTGTTTCAGGCCCAGTAGAGATTACACCGCAATGTGATAGGCAGAAATTGCCTAGTGTATGACTAACTACAAGGTGTATATAGAATTGGGCAGAATTGGAATCTCCCTAGAGTGTAGGTCTGTAAGAACGGTCAAACTCCTCGGCTTTTCCTTACAGAGTCACACACTTAGCTTCAATTTGGCCACTGAACTATTGTCTCTGGCCCAGGACAGATTACACCGCAATGTGACAGGCAGAAATTGCCTAGTGTATGACTAATTACAAGGTGTATATTGAATTGGGCAGAATTGGAATCTCCCTAGAGTGTAGGTCTGTAAGAACGGACAAACTCCTTGGCTTTTCCTTACAGAGTCACACACTTAGATAGCTTCAATTTGGCCGTGATACCAGCCGGTACACGGTACTGTGTGAGGAGTGTACACCGCTGTACGGTGTGTGAAAAAATGAACGCTCAGTAACTCACCAGGACAAAACAATAAAATTTGGATTGCTTTGAAAAAAGCAGTTTGATCAGCAGTGTGAAAACAGCAATGCAGCTATCAGGGAGCCTTAAAAGGCAGCCTAATAACCAACAGAGCTGATGCACCAAAATATAGCCTCCCCTTGCACTGCACAGTAACTGGTGTGTTGTACAGGCAAAATCGCTAGCAGCAGAAGCAGTTTTTGGTATCTTCTTCCCTGCCTAACGCTCTCCCTACAGAATCAGCAGAAGCAGCAGCTCTCCCTATTCTGAGATCAGCATAAGTAACATGGCGGTCGGCGTGCACGCCCTTTTATACCTCCTGTGACGCCACACAATGCAAGCCAATCACTTGCATGCCCTTCACAAACATAGTGGTAACCGCTGCCTATGTCATCACGTTGCCCACAGTGTCCATTCTTCCTGATTGGCTGAAAAAGGGCGCAAAAGCATCTTTTGAAACCGACTTTGGCACAATGGTCGCCGACCTCACGCTAAGGTCGGGTTTCGCTTCATGAAACCCGACTTTGGCGAAAGTCGGTGACTTTTGAATTTTTTCGACCCGTTTCACTCAACTCTAATGACCATGTGATATTTCAGTTTTTCTTTTTTAATAAATTTGTAAAAATGTCTACATTTCTGTTTTTTTCTGTCAAGATGGGGTGCAACATGTACATTAATGAGAAAAAAAAGAACTTTCGTTAATTTACAAAATGGCTGCAATGAAGCAAAGAGTGAAAAATTTAAAGGGGCCTGAATACTTTCCATACCCACTGCATATATATATATATATATATATATATATATATATATATATACTCATTAAATGCAGATTTAGCCACACAAATATCTATAAATAATATATATTTTTATTTCTATGTGGCATTTATAACAGAGTTTCTGTGGGATCAAAAGAAAGAAAAACTAGTTGTAAGATAAAATAATAATAATAAATACTTACCTGGAAAATCCATCGCCATTCTAGCACTACTGCTCAAGTTAACATGTAACCTACATTCACATGACTAGTGCAGTCAATCATACACACAGGCATCGTTACTGAGGTCTGTGATTATCACAGCCCTGTGGGAATGATAACATGATTTTGCAAGAGCCGGCATCATTGCCAGCTCTCTGCAAAACTTGCACGACTTTCCTTCATACGAGTCATTGCTCCTCTAAAGCTGGCTGTACGCTTCTCCACTTCAGAAGCACACTGCAAATGTATTGAAGCAAAGAGGAAGCCTGACATCAACAGAGGAGATGAAGATCAGGCTTCTTCTTTGCTTTCGGTCACGCGCAGTATGCCTGTGAAGCAGAGAAGCATACACCCAGGTTCAGAGGTGCAATGAGGGACAGGAAAGAAAGTCACCCTCATGTGCGAGGTTTGCATAGACTTAGTGATTACAAATACTGGGATAAAAAACTCACCAAATACTCAATGTGTACATGTGGCCTTTCTGTGATGAAATAAAGACTTTGTTTTCTACCAAATTGCATGCTATTAAATACCATTTCTCTATCTACGAAAATTGAAAGATAAAACGATACTGATATGTGCACTTGTTTTTAGAATTTTGGGGTACATGCATTATGTTCATACTTTACTGCTCAGCAACTGTATGTGAGAAAGATACTATGTGCTATGTCAGTTATATTTTTGTATAGCAGGATAATTGTTTAGCATTATTATTGAACTTTACCTGCATTTTCACTAACCATTTATCATCATGAGCACACAGAAATTACTGAATGGAGGTGACATCAGAATGCAACAGTGAAATAGCACTAAAACTGGTGCCTACCTTCTAGGTAGCTGTAGGTTGATTGTTAGACAGGAGAAAACTATATAGACGTACATCATCTCCTCGCGATGGAAAACATCGCTACCATTTTTCTTAGCACTTCTGGCTTTCTCAAAAAAAGTTGAGTTAAATACCTTGTAAAACTCCCTAGGCTCTGCTGATTCCGCTACTGTTTTCCTTTTTGAGCTGCATCACACATAGTCACAGTTGTTGCTTTCGAAGTGCAGCATGTGATATCTCTGCTTTTGGAGCAACTAGGATTTTTTTCAGAGTCTCCAATGGGGATGTGCGCTTTCAACTCTCCCTCACAGACACTGCCAATCACAGTTTGGCAGCATCTGAGACTGTTAGATGTTTAGATCAGCTGTTGAGCTGCTGTGATTGGCAGCACCTGGGAGGGAGGGATGAAAGTGCACACCTCCAGAAAACTCTGAAGAAGTGCCCTGTTGTGCTAAAAACAGAGATTTCACATAAAGTGCACCAAATGCAACAAATGTGAATATTTTTACAATTGAGAGACTAAGCTTACAATGGAATTGAGCATCAGAATCTCTGGAGCTAAGGGATGATTTTTACAAGGTAATTAGCTCAATATATTAAGCAAGTGACGGGTCCTCTGTAATAGCAGCATTTTTCACTTGCCAAAGTAAAGATGTGTTGTTCATGGATGTCCATTACTTCATATTATTTCTGTGTTGTTCACAACATGTGGTAGGTCTCTGCCTTAAAGCAAAGATTTATTTCTTTATAGTGATTCCCTGTTGGCTCGATCATTTTACAACAGTGTCATGTCAGTTTCAAAGCCAAGCAAATACACTAGTAAATTCTGTTAACACCATCGATTTTTAAAAATGATTTATACACCTCTCTCTTTTCTTAGATTTCTAATGTTTGTCAAAGAAACTGTATGAAAGTGTTTCTGTTTTTTTTCTATTTTTATTTGTTTGATTAAGGTTAATCATTTTCAAGGAATTTCCTACTGTTGCCAAATTACAAAATTCCTGTATAACCCTAATACATCTTAGTTTGTTCAAGAGAGTTATATGACTATTACTCTGTCAGTCACACTCACTATAGATAAGATATAGATATAAAATAGAAAAAAACATTAATTGTTTTCAGAGCCCTACTGACCTTAAGATGGGTTACAAATTTTACCTTTTTGAGGCTCCAGTCTTGATATAGGTTTTGCAGAATTGCCTCCTTATGTTGCCTCCATGAGAAGAGAGGCAATGACAACTGGTGGATAATGGCGCAAATATATTTTTCCAAAATCATATGAAATTTCTGAGCAAAAAAGCTTTTGTGTAACTATGTAATTGTAGATATAGACCAATGGAAATGTATGGGCTTCATGTCATAGACTAGTCCTATGTAATCAAATTTAATCCAGTAGAATAGATCTATAATGTATGCTTAAACATGATGTATTTGGCCTGGTTATAGGATCGTTTGATAAGTCAGTCAATTTTTATCCAGAAAATGCAGACAATTTTCATTTGTATTGTCATTTATATTGCATTCATGTGTTATAATTCATATCCATGTGCCATCCATTTTCCATCTGTATATATACAACATTTTAAAATGTTAGGAATCTTTGGTTAACGATAGCAATTATAGATGCACAAATCAGGTTTAGCAAATTCGAACACTTTAAGATTCGATTCGCAAAAAAAAGCCAAGCACCACTTCCCAAACTGCTAAAGCATTCAAGGGTGGGCAGATGTCTTTTTGCATGGCCCCGTGAGCCTCCCCATAATGCCCTACAGCTGTGACATGTAGCGGATTATTATGCATTGTAAAGTTACCGGTTACCAGTTAAACACAGTTTGTACAGAAGAGTCATTTTCCATCTCCAAAGTCACGGGGTAAGGCCGGCGTTACACTAGAGAGGAATACGGACGAGTGCTATGCAAGAAAATAATTGCATAGCACTCTGACCAATGTTAATCAATGTGGCAGCTCCCGTTATTGTTTTCTTTCTCGGCCGTATTATACGTGCGAATGAAATCGCAGCATGCTGCGATTTGCATCGTATATCGGCCGAGACTCACCAATGCAAGTTTATGGGTGCGAGAAAAACTCGCACACCACACAGACCATCAGTGTGACTTGCGAGAAATATGCACCGGTGTCCTTTGAAAAGACAGCAATTCATGTGTGTTGTACAGGAAAATCACACTGACAGCGTACAATAGAATAGATAGACTAGATATATACATAGTATAGGTTATATACAGTATATATATATATATATATATATATATATATATATACAGTTCTGGCAAAAATTAAGAGACCACTTTCAAATTTTCAGTTTGTTTGTTTTTTCTCTTTATGGGTATATTTTTGAGGAAAATGTACATTACTCTTTTAGGCCTCTTTCACACATCAGGTTTTCGCCGTCAGGCGCGATCCGGCGCTTTTGACAGAAACCGGATCCGGCGAAATGCAATGCCGGATCCGGTTTCCCCCCCCTTGACTTGCATTTGCACCGGATCGCGCCAGATGGCCATGCGTTTCATCCGGTTTTCGCCGGATCCGGCAATGTGTCACGATCCGGCGTCTGGAAAAAACGGCTACTGTAACGTTTTTTGTCTCCGGCGAAAAAGCCGGACACGCCGGATCCGGCGCGTCCGGCTTTTTCACACAATGAAAGCCTATGAGCGCCGCAATGCGCCGGCGGCCGGATCCGGTTTTTTGGTCTGAGCATGCTCAGTAGCTCTGCCCACAGGAGATATATAAAAGCAAGACAATGGGACCCTCAGCCACACCCAACATGCCACCCAAGCCAAGAACCAGGAGCAGGAGAAGGCAGCAGACATCTGCAGCAGCAGCACCATCAGCACCACCCCAAATGGAGCAGCAAATGGAACATGCTGAGGAGGGGAGTCCAGCAGCAGATGAGAGACGGTAATTATCAAATCCCCCATTCCTCCAAACTAGGGCCATGGAATATCAAGATATTCATTGGCCCTTTGTTTCTCTTTATTCAACAGCCGCCAAAGAGATGCAGCAGCAGCAGCAGCAGAAATGGCATCACTGGCAGCAGCAACAGCAGCAGCAATACCCACAGCCATGGAGTCTGGCCATCAACAGGACAGCACATCTTCTTCTGGGAGCCCTCCCTCGCATCGTCATCGTTTGACGGTAAGTTTTTATTTCCAAAATCCATCATCTCTGTAATATATGTCTATTCATTGCCTTTTATTTCAAAACAGGAATCACAAGATGAAGAGGAGCTCCCAGAAGAAGAAGGAAGGGGTGGACAGACACCTGGAGTGGGCTCACAATTGGTAAGTTTTTTGCATCAAACGCAGAAACACAACATCACACTACACACAACACATAGAAAACAATGTTCTGCAGACCACACACAGCAAACAAATGCCTACATCCAAAGACATAACATTTTTTGTTTTCTTCTCTAGTCTTCCCAATCTGGTGCTCGGCCAAGAGGTCCTCGCAGTGCCTCCCAGGGTCGTCGGCGACAGCAACGCGGCGGTCACCAGCGTGTAAGTATAAATATTTTTGCTTTGTTTTTTTGCACTTTTTATTTCATTTCTTTTGTGGAGGCTAATTATGTTATTTTTGTCTTTTTCTTTAACAGCCTTCACAGCGTGCTCCCGACTCTGACGGTGAGGATGGAGGGATTGATGTGGACCGCCTCATCGATCTCGTCAGAGAAAGGGAGCCGCTCTGGAATATGGCTGACCGCCGCCACGCTGACCTGATCGTTACCCGACGACTCTGGGAGGAAATCTGTTCGCTCCTTGTGGGCCGCTGGGAGGACCTCGATGTTCGGGCCCAGATTAAAGAGCGTAAGTATATACAGTACCGGTTGCTTGATGTAAACCAGTGTTTCCCGAACTCCAGTCCTCGTGGTCCCCACGGATCATGTGTTCAGGATTTCTATTTACTATGGAAATCCTGAAAACATGACCCCTGGGGACCATGAGGACTGGAGTTTGTGAAACACTGATGTTGTATACTAACCACTCCTTTCTCGTTTCAGGGAACAGAATTGTGAATCGGTGGCGGTCTGTGAGGGATCGTTTCAAGAAGGAGTTCAATAAAGAGATGCGGGCCCCGAGTGGATCTGGAGGACGCAGGAGCAAGTACAAGTACGCACAAGCCCTGTCGTTCCTCCGGGAAACAATGCTCACCAGAAGGTAAATATTACACACCACATGTGAAAAAAATGTTAGATGTAACTTTTTTTTTCAGCCAGGGCCATACCATGTCAGTATTTTAATTGTTTTTTTTTCTCTTTATTCCACAGCATGGTGAGCAGCACTCGGGAGCCTGCACGATTGGACCCTTCTGAGGCGATCCCTGAGGAGACCGGCACCGAGGGACACTTCGACCGCCCCGGTACATCTGCACCTTCCCAGCCTTCCCACACATTCGACCCATCTGTCCCATCCACCAGCACAGGAGCATCGTGGCCGCCTACATTACATGAAGCTGCTGGTGAGGAGATCGCTTTCCCTTTACCCCACCCTTCTGCCCCTGCCACCTCTAGTACACCTGCGGGTACTGGGCGGCAGCGGCAGAGGGGTCAGGAAAAGAGTTATGCGCAAGAGTTCTTGCATCTGAATGCATCTTTCCAGAACTGTCTAAAAGTCTTGTCAGAGCAAATCTCCGCAGGCTTTCAGCAGATCAACTCCAGCATTCTGGAGGTGAAGACACTTCTGCAAACTATGCATTCAGAAGCAAGATCTTCGCCAAACCACACCTTTTTCAGGTCTGTTGTGGAGCGCATGGCAACACTATCTCCTACCCAGCAGATGCATGTAATGCATTCGTGCCACGGTGCTCTACAGCAGGTTACCTCCCAACCTCCACCTCCCACCACTGTAGTTCCTCCACCTGCACCCCCTCCAGCCACTTTCCATCCTCCCCTCCTATTACATCTGCACCCCCTCCAGCCACTTTCCATCCTCACCCTCCTATTACATACCAGCAACCTCACCAGTACCAGCAACCTCCCCAGTACCAGACATCTCCCCACTTCCAGCAACCTGCCCCGTACCAAACTCCTTCCCCGTACCAAACTCCTTCCCCGTACCAAACTCCTTCCCCATACAACTTTCCATCAACATCATCTGCTCCTACAGTCCCTGCCCAACCCTCCACTCCACCGCCCACCACCTCTTCTGCCTCCCACATGTCCACCCATTCTGTAGCTTTTTCCACACCTTCACCTCTAACTGTTCCTTCCCCACCACGATCCCAGTCCTCTCTCCACACACCCAGTGTCGAAGTGTCCCGCAGCCCCTCCAGCAGTATTTCCACCCCACAGTACACAGATTTGTAATGTGTGTTTTTTGTAATAAAAATGCCCATTGGGTTTAAAACCTTTATTAAAAAAGTTTTTTGCACTTTAAAAACATTTTACAAAAAAAAAAAAATTTAAATAAAAGTTAAATTATCGTTTCACAATGGTTGTCTGTCATTTCTTTCTGCGGCGAACTATGTTTAAAAAAAAGGTTAAATACAGGGTATTTCAAAGGTAAAAAGGTATTCAAAACCAGGTATATAACTGTGGGTAAATTTTAGCTTTTTGCCACAGTTGTGTTCCTGGTTGTGTTTGAAGCAAAGTATTTCACCTAAAAAGTTGTGTTTATTGTTGGTGATTTCCTACCAATGTACACAACTTTTGTTAAAAGGTGAAATACTTTGCATAAAACACAACCAGGTACACTCCTGTGGCCTAAAGGTAAAAATAGTAAGACCATGACAAGATAGCCAACTTTGGTTGGCAAAGGTATATACTGTTGGTCCAGAAGGTACACAAGTTTGGTTAGGGCACAAATCTTTCACACTCTGTCATCCCAGTGTACTCTGCCTTGAGGTGACATAAAGTATAGTGGAAAATTGTCCCTGAAACCGTCACAGAACTTCTAGTGGTAATATTTCCAATGACAACATCCATCTTCGCCAGTAACTTGCTCTTCTCTCCAACCTGCACTTTCTTCTCTACAACCTGTCAAAGAAGGGCTGTAGGAACATGCTATATATAGTTTTCCAGTAGCCAATCCCGTTCGGAAGGCCACAAGGGTCAATTTTAAAAACCGGATCCGGCATAATCCGTCGAAAAACGGATAGAAAAACGGATGAACCGGATGAGACGGATCCGGTTTTGTCTGTCAAGAACAAGACGGATCCGGCAGAAAACCGGATCCGGCACATCAGGTTTTACAAAACATTTGCCGGATCCGGCATTCCGGCACGACGCCGGATCGCGCCTGACGCCGAAAACCTGATGTGTGAAAGTAATGCCTTTATGCATCTGTATCTGTACTTGTTCCTGCCTTGCTGCTGTAATGCTCTGAATTTCCCCATGGTGGGACTATTAAAGGATTATTAAAGGATTATCTTATCTTAACACAAGTTCATAATCATTTAGAAGCAACAATACTAATGTTTTTGTTCTGTCCTCACTAAATGAAGCTGAATTCAAGTAGCTATACAGGCAGCTAAACCGCTATACCGGGGGTCCAATAAGGAGATTGTAGGTTGAATCTGTGCTTTATTGAACGTGATGTTATATTGGCCCGTGGTGAAACTACAAGCAAAACATATATATATACATACTCAGTCAATACAAGGTACATCAGGAATTCATATATACATAATACAGAATAAATCAACATCTGCACTAATAGCTAACCAGGGGAAGAGCTAATTAACAAAGCTAATATGAGACAGGAATTAGATACAGGAAGCATAAATACATACCAGCAATGCTATCACAAGGGGAGAAGAGAAATGAGATGCTTCCTGAAAGCAGGCAGAAGGAAAATGGAGAACTGGAGGGAAATGGAGTCTGAACTAACCATGATGCTTTGCAAAACCTACCAGAATGCACTGCAATGCTTATCAGAATGCATTGCAATGGAGGAAAAAAATACATGCCTCAAAGTGAAAGTAAAATAACACAATAATACTGTGGTTATGACTTTGGTCACTAGAGGGAGCCAAAAACACTGAAAACATTAACAAGCAGATAATCGAGTATTATAAATCAGATGTTGGAGACAGAACATTTTTAACTCAGGAAGAGTTCTGAAATCAATATTTTGTGGAATAACCATGATTTTTAAAAACAGCTTTCATGCATTTTGGCATGCTTGCCACCAGTCCTCACTGCTTCTTTGTTTGATGGCTTGTGACTTGTGACTATCCATCATCCTCTTGATTACATTCCAGAGGTTTTCAATGGGGTTCAGGTCTGGAGAATGGGCTGCCCATGACAGGGTTTTGATGTTGTGACCCCTTAATTTTTTCCAGAGCTGTATATTTACAGTTGTGGCCAAAAGCATTGACACACCTGCAATTCTGTCAGATAATACTCAGTTTCTTCCTGAAAATGATTGCAAACACAAATCCTTTGGTATTATTATCTTCATTTAATTTGTCTTAAATGAAAAAACACAAAAGAGAATGAAGCAAAAAGCAAAACATTGATCATTTCACACAAAACTCCAAAAATGGGCCAGTCCAAAGTATTGGCACCCTCAGCCTAATACTTGGTTGCACAACCTTTAGCCAAAATAACTGCGGTAACCATCAATGAGTTTCTTACAATGCTCTGTTGGAATTTTAGACCATTCTTCTTTGGCAAACTGCTCCAGGTCCCTGATATTTGAAGGGTGCCTTCTCCAAACTGCCATTTTTAGATCTCTCCACAGGTGTTCTATGGGATTCAGGTCTGGACTCATTGCTGGCCACCTTAGAAGACTCCAGTGCTTTCTCTCAAACCATTTTCTAGTGCTTTTTGAAGTGTGTTTTGGGTCATCATCCTGCTGGAAGACCCATGACCTCTGAGGGAGACCCAGCTTTCTCACACTGGGCCCTACATTATGCTGCAAAATTTGTTGGTAGTCTTCAGACTTAATAATGTCATGCACATGGTCAAACAGTCCAGTGCCAGAGGCAGCAAAGCAACCTGAAAACATCAGGGAACCTCTGCCATGTTTGACTGTAGGGACCGTGTTCTTTCCTTTGAATGCCTCTTTTTTCTCCTGTAAACTCTATGTTGATGCCTTTGCCCAAAAAGCTCTACTTTTGTCTCATCTGACCAGAGAACATTCTTCCAAAACGTTTTAGGCTTTTTCAGGTAAGTTTTGGCAAACTCCAGCCTGGCTTTTTTATGTCTCGGGGTAAGAAGTGGGGTCTTCCTGGGTCTCCTACCATACAGTCCCTTTTCATTCAGACGCCGACGGATAGTACGGGTTGACACTGTTGTACCCTCAGACTGCAGGGCAGCTTGAACTTGTTTGGATGTTAGTCGAGGTTCTTTATCCAACATCCGCACAATCTTGCATTGAAATCTCTTGTCAATTTTTCTTTTCCGTCCACATCTAGGGACGTCAGCCACAGCGCCATGGGCTTTAAACTTCTTGATGACACTGCGCACGGTAGACACAGGAACATTCAGTCTTCGGAGATGGGCTTGTAGCCTTGAGATTGTTCATGCATCCTCATAATTTGGTTTCTCAAGTCCTCAGACAGTTCTTTGGTCTTCTTTCATTTCTCCATGCTCAATGTGTACACACAAGGACACAGAACAGAGGTTGAGTCAACTTTAATCTATGTCAACTGGCTGCAAGTGTGATTTAGTTATTGCCAACACCTGTTAGGTGCCACAGGTAAGTTACAGGTGCTGTTAATTACACAAATTAGAGAAGCATCACATGATTTTTCGAACAGTGCCAATACTTTTGTCCACCCTCTTTTTTATGTTTGGTGTAGAATTATATCCAATTTGGCTTTAGGACAATTCTTTTTGTGTTTTTTCATTTAAGACAAATTAAATGAAGGTAATAATACTAAAGAATTTGTGTTTTCAATCATTTTCGGAAGAAACTGAGTATTATCTGACAGAATTGCAGGGGTGTCAATACTTTTGGCCACAACTGTATATACAAGAGAAAATGGAACAGCACAATCCAAAATCTTCAGGTGCACAGGCCTCCCAAGCAATTATCCCAAAAGCCAAAATTCACATATGGAAAAACTGAAGGCAGCACTCCTTTTGAAAGAGTAAAAAATGTGGTTTTATTTCAGATCCACATAGTTGGCGATGTTTCGGCTCATGCAGAGCCTTTATCAAGCCTTTTTGTTGGGCTTCCAGAATGATCATGATAAATGTTTCCAGACATTGACAGTGGCATTTAGCATGTTAACAGATGCAAGTGAGATGCAATTTGCTGAAAAGCCATGTGGCCTAATATACAGCATCATGTGTCAAAAAATATGCAAACATTTTGGCACAGCTGTCTACACAAAGTAAGCCAAATAATATTGGTAGTGAACTAAACTAAAGCTGCTCCAGCATCAACCACATTAGTTAATTTGTTACTTTTTAAGCTTGTCTATATCTTCCTGTATAAAAGTCAGAAAGTATTAATAATTATGCCTTAGTGTGTTTTATTTTGCTAATACATTACTTTTATCTGAAATAGGCTTTCATAGACCTTGTTGGCAACATTAAAATAATTTTGATACTTGACACATCATTCAAGTAACGAACTCTGAACAACACAGATTTTCAGTTTTCTGTTCAGTTTCCCCCACTCTAATATAGTATGCTGAAAGGCTGCAGCACAGCCAAATGACAAGCTTTTAGACTGTGGGTACTTTTGGAACCATCACAAACATGACAAATATTGGCAGGGCTGTGATTGGCCAACACACTACGTTACCTGACCTGAACAAAGTCCAGAGAACAACTGTTGCTGCCATTCTGCTTATATTAGTGTGGGGATAGGATGCAGCTGGAGTGAGTGACAGATTTTGACTGTGCACTCTGCAAAAAAGCCGCTGTGTGCACTCTACAACCCATATCTAAGGGAGTTCTGTGACAAAAACCATTGTGTGTACACTGCAACCCATATCTATTAGAGAACTGTGCCTTTAAGCTATTGTGTGAACTCTGCATGAACCACCTGTGGGCGTTCTGTGCCTTTAAGCCACTATGTGTACTCTGCCCCCTGCTTGTGGAAGTACTGTACTTTCAAACCAATGTTTGTACTCTGCCCTGTCCACGTGTGGGAGTTCTGTGCCTGTAAACTGCAGTGTGTTTTCTAGTAGTCTGGGAAATAAATAATTGGCATCAGCCATCTCATTGCAATTTCTAGGTCAGATAAACAAATTTTCTGGACCCATGTGTGTTTTCTAGTATTAAGGGAAATAAATATTTGGTATCAGCCATATCATTGCCATTTCTAGACCAAATAATTAAATATTCTAGACAGGTGTGTGTTTTCTAATAATTTTAAAAATAAATAATTGGCATCAGCCATCTCCAATAACATTGGTAGACCAAATAAATTATTTTTTAAAACAAGTGTGTGTTTTATGGTAGTTTGGGAAATAAATAATTGGCATCAGCTGTCTCGTTGCCAATTCTAGGCCAAAGAAATATATTTTATGGACCGGTGTATGTTTTCTAAGAGTCTGGAAAATAAATATTTGGCATCAGCCATCTGATTGACATTTGTAGATCAAAGAAATTCATTTTATGGACCAGTGTATGTTTTCTAGTACATTTGAAAATAAATAATTGGCATCAGCCATCTCATTGCAATTTCTAGACCAAATACATAGTTTTTCTGCACCATTGTGTGCTTTCTAATAGTCTGGTAAACAAATAATTGCCATCACACATCTAATTGCATTTGTAGGATAAATATTTATATTTGGATTACTGTTTGTTTTCTAGTAGTCTGGGAAGTAACTAATTGGCATCAGCCATCTCAATGCGATTTGTAGGCCAAATAAATAATTCTTTAAAACAGGTGTGTGTTTTAAGATAGTTTGGGGAATAAATAATTGGCATCAACATTCTTTTTGCCATTTCCAAGCCAAAGAAATAAATTCTTGTGGACTGGTATGTGTTTTCTAGTAGTCTGGAAAATAAATAATTGGCATCCGCAATTGTAGGCCAAATACTGCATTTTTCTGACCATAAGATGCACTTTTATCCCAAAAAATTTTGGGGGAAAGTAGGGGGTGCATCTTATGATCGCAATATGCTCACTCCTGTGGCTGGTGCGGGTGCGGCTCTCTGGTGTGGTGGCGGCGGCAGGCTGTGCTCTGGTGCAGGGGCAGCGGCTCTCTATGCTCCGTGGGGGGCTCCGCCGGCATTTCCTTAAAGCCCAGAGGCCCCTGCACATCCATTGCTGCCATGTTGCGGTGGCCTCCTGGAACATGGATGCCAGGAAGATGGCCGCTGGTCTGGGGACGGCACATGCTCAGGTTCAGATCTCATCCCGAGATCTCAGGAGACGAGATTCAAATCTCAGCAACGAGATCTTGTTCCCGGAGGGCATCACAACATGGCAGCAATGGATGTGCTGGGGCCTCTGGGATTTAAGGAAGTGCCGGTGGAGCCGCTGCTCCTGTACCAGAGCCGCCACCCCTGCACCAGAGCACAGTGCCCCAGCACAGCCCACCTGCCCCAGCACAATCCACCATCCCCAGCACAACGCTCCAGCACAGCCCACCTGCCTCAGCACAGCACAGTGCCCCAGCACAGCCCACCTGCCAAGCACAGTCCACCAGCCACAGCACAGCAGAGTACCCCAGCACAGCCCACCTTCCCCAGCACAGCACACCTGCCCCAGCACAGCCCACTTGCCCCAGCACAGCACAGTGCCCCAGCACAGTCCACCAGCCTCAGCATAGCCCACCTGTCTCAGCACAGCCCACCTGCCCCAGCACAGTGCCCCAGCACAGAGCCCCTGCTAGCCTGGACCATCAAACGACCCCTGTGCCCACTCCACCTGTGCCGGATCCCTTCCCTGGTAAGCTGAATTCAGACTGTAAGATGGTCCCCCATTTGATACATTATTATTATTATTATTTTCCCTATTTTCCTTCTGAAAATTTGGGGTGCGTCTTATGGTCCGATGCGTCTTCTAGTCTGATAAATACGGTAAACAATTTTTCAAAACCGGTGCGTGTTTTATTATAGTTTGGAGAATAAACAATTGGCCTCAGACACCTCATTGCCATTTCTAGGCCAAATAAATAATTTTACTTGGCCAGTGTGTGTTTTCTAGTAGTCTGGGAAATAAATAATTGGCAGCAGTCATCTCATTGCCATTTGTAGGCCAAATAAATACATTTTCTGTGTAGCTTTGTGTTGTCTAAGTACTTTTGAAAATATATAATTGCCATCAGCCATCTCATTGCTATTTCTAGGCCAAAGAAATACATTTGATCAACTGGTGTGTGTTTCCTAGTACTTTTGAACATAAATAATTGGCATGAGTTGTCTCATTGTCATGTGTAGGCAAAATAAATATTTTTATTTGGACTACTCTGTGTTTTCTAGTAGTCTAGGAAATAAATAATTGGCACCAGCCATTTCAATGTCATTTGTAGGCCAAAGAAATACTTCTAAAAATGTCTACATTTCTGGGGGGGTTTTCAGCTAAGATGGGGTGCAGAGTGTACATTAATGAGAAAAAATGAACTTTTTTGAATTTACCAAATGCCTGCAATGAAACAAAGAGTGAAAAATGTAAAGGGGTCAAAATACTTTCCGTACCCACTGTATATCTGTGGGAGTAATGTGTCTTTAAGCCGCTGTGTGTACTCTGCAACCATGCCTGTGGGGTACTGTGCTCCATTGTTTCGGTGTGAAAACATTAATCAGCATCTGTGAGGAAATGTGAAAACATGCTCTTTGGGTTTTATTTTGCTATAAGCCTTTGTTGGGGTACTATGCCCCATGCTCTGTGGGTGAAATTTGTTATCAGTTTCTGTGGGGGCATTGTATCCTGTGCTATGTGGGTGAAATTTTTGTATCAGCTTCTGTGCTGGAAATGTGAAAACATGCTCTGTGGGTGAAATTTGTTATCAGCTTTTGTGGGAGAAATGTGGAAACATGCTTTGTTGTTGAAATTTTTTATCAGCTTCTGTTGGAGAAAATATGGAAACATTCTCTGTGTATGAAATCTGTTATCAGTTTCTGTTGGGGTACTGTGCTCCATGCGCTGTGTGTGAAATTTGTTAGCTTCTGTACTGGTACTATGCCAAATCAGCTGTATCTATTCTTTAACCCATATCTGTGGGAGTACTGTTCCTTAAACTCCTTCCCAACATGTGATTGAGTGCGAGCTATATGTGAAAGCTGACACCCTGCAACGAAGCCTATGAAAAGTTCTATCACCGGTCACCGGCGTTTAACCTTTGCAATGCCTCTGTCAATAGTGACAGCAACACCGTGGGGCATTGCAAAGGTAGGGAGCTCCCTCTGTGCTCCCATCTACAGAATGCGTTGTGATCACGTTATGCTGAGGGTCTCCATGGTGTCCCCAGGCCCAAACATGGCTTAGAGCATGAGCTGACATGCCTCCTCCCTGCGTGCGAGATGCTGATCTAATGCTTTGCAGGTTAAATTCCCATATGGGTGCGCTAATGGAGAAGAGGCTACAGGGAGAAAGTAAAATTAAATTTTCCTTTGAGCCGCTCGCATTCAGTAATAGATGTGGTGTAGAGTGGTTATAGTCACAGCTCCACTATACAATGATTGCAACTGTACTCAACACCCTACATTTTGATTGACAGTCTGCTTGGTACACATGTGCGGTGGGCAGGCTGTCAATCAAGGTGCTGAGAAGTGAGTAGAGCTGCGTTCAATGTATAGTAAGCAGTGATTTTAATAGTCCCCTGCACCACCAAATTGTTGCAGAGAAGATGTAAGTTAATTTTCTCCCTGTAGTCGCTGGTCACTATAGTCACATGTTTAATGAAACAGCTTGGGTGGATTTAATGCTATTTACCTGCTGAAGTTCCCATTGAATATACTTAGTAATTATTATGAATATGCTCTAAGTTTCTTCAGGAATCATCTCTAACAATAAATATTTCCCATCTTGACCTGTACATTGTTACATTGGATATATTAAGGTGAAAGATATAACTATAAATGGATATACCGTAATCTATAATGATATCGTTTACAACATATTTACATACTATAACTTGGACCTTAACCCCTTAGCGACCGCCGATACACCTTTTAACGGTGGTAATTAAGGGTACCAAAACCACAGCGCCGCTAATTCACGGCGTTGTGGAGAAAGTGTATAGCGCCCCCCAGTGTCGGATTTTCTCCGGGGTCTCGCCTGCCAGGGGTAGCCGAGACCCCAGAGAACATGAAAAGGTCGGTTTTTACCGACCCCGCTTTTGTGATCGTCGTTATTAACCCTATAACGGCGACCGCAAAAAAAAGCCGTGATTGTGCATTAAATTTCTCTTTCCTCTGATGTGATCGCACATCAGAGGAGAGAAAGAGGGTCCCCAATCCCCCCCGGTACCTCTCCGTGGTCCTCTGTCCCCTCCCAGTGGTCCTGCGTCCCGACGACGTCCTTCGGTGGGTGGCGCCATCTTGGATCCAGAGAAAATGGCGGGCGCATGCGCAGTGCGCCCGCCGGGAATCTGCAGGCTGCGGCTGGCAGATTCCATTCATTCATTTTGATCACGATGATAAACTATCATCGTGATCAAAATAAACAAAATAGTACATAATCCCCCCGTTTATCACCCCCTTAGTTAGGACAACATAACAAAATAAAGAAAAACATTTTTTTTCAGTTTTCCATTAGGGTTAGGGTTAGGGCTAGGGCTAGGGTTAGGGTTGGGCTAGGGTTAGGGTTAGGGTTGGGCTAGGGTTAGGGTTGGGCTAGGGTTTGGGTTAGGGTTGGGCTAGGGTTAGGGTTAGGGTTGGGCTAGGGTTAGGGTTAGGGCTAGGGTTAGGGCTAGGGTAAGGGTTGGACTAGGGTTAGGGCTAGGGCTAGGGCTAGGGTTAGGGTTAGGGTTAGGGCTTGGGTTAGGGCTATGGTTAGAATTAGGGTTAGGGCGAACTAGGATTAGGGTTAGAAATAGGATTAGGGATTAGGTTTGGGATTAAGGTTAGGGTTGGGATTAGGGTTAGGGGTGTGTTGGGGTTAGGGTTGGAGCAAGAATTGAGGGGTTTCCACTATTTACCAACTTTGGGGGTCTAAAAATTGGGTCTATAAAATCACTTTTGTGGAAATAAAAAAGACTTTTCATTTTCACGGCTCTGCGTTTATAAACTTCTGTGAAGCGCTTGGGGTTCAAAGTGCTCACCACACATCTAGATAAGTTCCTTAGGGGGTCTTATTTCCAAAATGGGGTCACTTATGGGGGGTTTCCACTGTTTAGGTCCATTAGGGGCTCTGCAAATGCAACATGACGCCCGCAGACCATTCCATCAAAGTCTGCATTCCAAAATGGCACTCCTTCCCTTCCGAGCTCTCCCATGCGCCCAAACAGTGGTTCCCCCCACATATGGAGTATCGCGTACTCAGGACAACTCACACAACAACTGTGGGGTATGATTTCTCTTGTTACCCTTGTAAAAATAAAAATTTGGGGGCGAAAAGGTCATTTTTGTGGAAAAAAAATGGATTTTTTATTTTCACGGCTCTACGTTATAAACTTCTGTGAAGCACTTGAAGGTTCAAAGTGCTCACCACACATCTAGATAAGTTCCTTAATGGGTCTAGTTTCCAAAATGGGGTCACTTGTTGGAGGTTTTCACTGTTTAGGCCCATCAGGGGCTCTGCAAGCGCAACATGATGCCCGCAGACCATTCCATCAAAGTCTGCATTCCAAAATGGCACTCCTTCCCTTCCTAGCTCTCCCATGCGCCCAAACAGTGGTTCCCCCACATATGGAGTATCGCGTACTCAGGACAAATCGCACAATAACTTTGGGGGTATGATTTCTCCTGTTACCCTTGTAAAAATAAAAATTTGGGGGAGAAAAGATCATTTTTGTGGAAAAAAATGGATTTCTTATTTTCACAGCTCTACGTTATAAACTTCTGTGAAGCACTTGAAGGTTCAAAATGCTCACCACACATCTATATAAGTTCCTTAATGGGTTTAGTTTCCAAAATGAGGTCACTTGTTGGAGGTTTCCACTGTTTAGGCACATTAAGGGCTCTCTGAACACAACATGGAATCCGATCTCAATTCCAGCCAATTCTGCACTGAAAAAGTCAAACGGCGCTCCATCCCTTGCGAGCTCTGCCGTGTGCTGAAAAAGTGGTTTACTCCCACATATGGGGTATCAGCCTATTCAGGAGAAATTGTCCAACAAATTTTGTGGTTGATTTTCTCTTTTAACACTTGTGAAAATAAAAAAAATGGTTCTGAAGTAAATTTTTTTTGTAAAAAAAGTTAAATGTTAATTTTTTCCTTCCACATTGCTTTAGTTCCTGTGAAGCACTTAAAGGGTAAATAAACTTCTTGAATGTGGTTTTGAGCACCGTGAGGGGTCTAGTTTTTAGAATGGTGCCACTTTTGGGTATTTTCTGTCATGTACACCCCTCAAAATGAATTTAAATATGATGTGGTCCCTAAAAAAATGGTTTTGTAAATTTTGCTGTAAAAATGAGAAATCACTGGTCAACTTTTAACCCTTATAACTTCCTAACAAAAAAAAATTTTGCTTCCAAAATTGTGGTGATGTAAAGTAGACATGTGGGAAATGTTATTTATTAAGAAATTTTTGTGACACATCTCTCTGATTTAAGGGCATAACAATTTCAAGTTTTAAAATTGCAACATTTTCAAAATTTTCACCATATTTCCATGTTTTTCATAAATAAACACAAGACTTATCGAAGAAATTTTACCACTAACATGAAGTACAATATGTCATGAAAAAACATTCTCAGAATCAGAGGGATTCATTACAGCGTTCCAGAGTTATAACCTCATAAAGGGACAGTGGTCAGAATTGTAAAAATTGGCCTGGCCATTAAGCTGCAAACTGGATCTGTCGCTAAGGGGTTAATAATGTTTGCTTGTGTTTGTTGTGAAATGTAGTTACTAGTTAAATTTAGCTTTAGTATTGCTGAAGCTTATAATACACTATAGTACAAGAGCCTTGTGTTATTGCTTCAGTTTATTTATGTGTTTATGCCCCTATTTTATAACTGAACTACTCATTTGCAAAGGACTTGCACTTTTTAAGAATTAACAAGTGCACAATTTAAATCAGTGTAGTGCTGCAAAGTGCTTTCAAACGTGTATTCAGATTAAGAAGTTTTCAGAAAGCACTTTTCATATTTTAACCCATTAATTGCCAAATTAGCAATTTTCATTTTTTTTTTTTTTAAATGACAGATTTTTAATGATTTGGGTCCTATTGAATCAGAAACATAATTTGCCAAATTTTTACAAGTACGGATTTTTCAGAAAAGGGCGCCCAATTTTGGGACATTGGCAGAAAGTGATAGCAAAAACTCAGAAAAGATAGAACTTATTCAACTTTATTTATTTGCATTTTTTGCTTACAAACTATTATGCAAACAATATGTTTATGCACTATTTTTCAAAATGTTGTATTACAAAATTCTCCAAATAACTCAGTTAGGGGAATGGAATTCAGCAAAACAATTAGCATGAAGGGGAACATCACACCGTTTGCAAATTCTGGTTGTTTTTTTCTTACATAAAGCACACCTTCTTTGTGTAGCAATTGGCTCTATCAAATGATTACCAGGATCAAATCTGACATCATCACTAACTCGGCCACCTAATAGTTTACTCCATTGAGGTCCACATCGCTTTGGGGTTGATTGTGTTCTTTTGCTTAGATAGGCCAATGCAATCCTCCTCCTTACACTTAGCAGTGGCACACTTTCTTCTGGATTTGCCTTTTGATATGCCCTCCAGGTGTTGACAATGGCAGTGTCTATAATTTGAGTGAAAAGGGGCCACCACCACTTTTTGGAACGGATTCTGTCACGGTACAGGGAGATTTGTTTGTCCAATAAATCATCTCCCCCATGTGGTAATTATATTCCTGAACCATCAGCGGCATTGAGATTTGGACATGTTTTTTCTGTTTTTGAGAGTACCTACGAGCTGTTGACAAGGTTCTACTGTGCTGACGTTCCTGCCAAACGTGACAACCTTATAATCCTTCCATTTCACCACAAGAATGTTATTTGCTTTATCAAACCGGTACTCACAAAATCCTCTTTCCTATTGTTTTTCAATCTCCTTGCTTGGCATAAGAGGACACTGTTTTGTGCGATTTTCTCTCATAGTGCCAGTAGCTTGGATGTTTTTGTTTTTCAGCATCACCAGAGCATCAATACTTGAAAAGAAATTGTCAAAAAATAAATTGTAACTGAATGACTGGGAATTAGGAATTACATTTGTAAGTTGTGAAATTACTCTCAAGCCGAATGGTCCTTCCTCTTTGTCAGACTTACCACAGTATGGCACAAATTTGTAGAGGTAGCCATTGGAACTGCACAGACACCAAATTTTGTAGCCGAATTTTATTGGCTTACCTTGCATGTACATTTTTGTATGGTGTTTGCCATAGTAGCGGACCATCATTTCATCTAAGGAAAGTTCCTGGTGGAATACACCAAATTTCAGGAATTCTTTCCCCAGTACTTCAAAGAATAAACTAACTTTGTACATCTTGTCAGACATGTCATTTAGGTGTATATATTTTTTAATTTCCCTAAAACGGTTCTTTGACATTGCTTTGTACACCAATGGAACTCCCACATCTTGAGCTTGTTCCCAGTACATGTCCTCTTGGGGGAGAGAATGATATCCAGACAGTAATAATATGCCTAAGAAAACTTGTAATTCTTCCTCGCTGATGGAAAAGGAGGGTTTATTTTTTTGCTTTGCATATAGCATGCTTTGGGTCAAAATAACATCCATAACATCATGGGAAAAAAACTCTTCAAATACTTCAACTTCATTTTTATTTTCTAAAAGGTCACAAATGTTGCTTATTTCAGACGTATCCTGGTCCACACTGCTTTCATATGTTGGTTGACATTTTTTCCATTTTGGAGTTGCTGCACATTGCAATATTTCTGTTGCATTTTTTTTTTCTTGCTCACAACTGGTTTTGAAGTTTGATTCCGTGGTCATTTTCTGCTACTGGTACTTGAAGTTCCTGCTGAGGTGGATGGTAAATTCTCAGTTGATGCCACCTCAGGAGCCTCTTCAATTTCTGTTGAAGTGTGCAATACCTCCAAAGTTCCTGCTACATCATTCAATTCATGAGCAAGAAGCTCATTTTCCTGAAAATCTTCCTCATCAGTTGCCTCTTCAGGGTCAGGGGGCACAATCACTACTTCATCATCAGAAACTTACTCTTCTTGGTCATCTAATTCCTCAAGATAACCTAGTATTTCATCAACAGTAAGCCCTTTTTTATATCGATATGCCATGTTCTTACCGCTGATACAGCAAAACAAAAATTAGTATAGTAACATTTAGAAAACTATAGATAAAAATATATATTATTAAATATATATATCAATATATTTCACATTTCACTATCCATTCATAAAACAAGCTAAATAAACAATTGTGATGTATAAATGTCATGATCTCAGTGCGGGTTTGACTCGCACACGTGGGGTTAATGTTTGGAACCAGTGCTGATGACTGGCATTTCTGGGGTTAAAGGTTGTGATCCCGATGCAGGCTTACCTGCACACCTGGGGCTATGATTGTGGCCTCTCCCTGGTTCTGGGGGAGGCTTCTTATAGCCTCAGGATGCTCCAATCCCTGTCAGTTATACTCTTGCCCTTGGCATTGTGTGGTGACCCCTGAGTGTGTTTGTGCTGTGTTCTGGTTGCATGATTCTCTGTGTATGACTCGGTCTGTTCCCTGGATATCGCTTTGGATTCTGCCTGGTACCTCCTATGTCTGTTTGATTTTGATCTCTGCTTGGGCCTGATTATCCGCTCTGTCTCCTCCCTGGTACTGTACTGATATCTTGTGTATGACCTTTGGCTTTGTCTGACCTCCTGTCTGTTTATCCCTCCTGTACCTCGCTGGTCTGTACCGTGCATGACTTCTGCTTTGCCATAATCTGAGTTCTCTGGCTTCTCTGACACTATTAGTTGAAGCACGCTTTGTCACCTCTGCTGCCCTGCTCCCCAGGTAACTCTTAGCACTGCTTCTGTACTCAGGACACGTGCACTGGATCTATGAGCAAGTGTAGTGCGGTGTCTCTGACATTATAACTGACCCTTTCAGTTTTTTTTTTTTTTTCTGAAGAAAAAAAAAAAAGTGTGTGTTATCCTCATGGATCCCATACAAGCCTTGGCTGATCAGGTCAAGCACCTGACCCAAATGTTGAATAAGCTCAAAGTGGAACAACGCACGATGGCCCAGACCCAGCAACAGTTGGTGGTTACTGTGCAGGGGGCTGTCGATGCAGGGGCTTCTGGTTCTGGGGGTAGGGATGTGTCATTAGCGTCCCCCGAATCTCCGGTCAAATTACCAGACCTTTTCTCAGGGGATAAAAAGGAGTTCAGGTCTTTCAGAGAAGGATGCAAGCTTTTTTTTTCTCTAAGGCCCCGCTCCTGCGGGGATGAGTTCCAGAGGGTGGGGGTCATTATTTCCCTACTTCGGGGGGCTCCGCAAGCATGGGCTTTCTCTCTGTCTTCCTCTGCTCCTGAACGTATGTCAGTGAACGCATTCTTTGAGGCCCTCGGGCACATTTATGATGAACCTGACCGAGTGCGATTGGCAGAGGACATGGTGATGAGTGTCTGTCAGGGGAAACACTCAGCTGAGTGGTTTTGTTCTGAGTTCCGCCGCTAGGCGGCAGAGGTCTCTTGGAGCGACGCCGCACTCCGAGGACTCTTTTGCAGAGGCTTGTCCGAGCGGCTGCAGGATGCCTTGGCATTACATCCCCCACCTAACTCTCTCGAGGAGGCCATGACCCAGGCCGTCCGGATGGACCGCAGGCTGCGGGCCAGAGGGGTGATGCAGGTGGATACTCCATTATTCCCCAGTGGAAAAGAGACTGCCCCTGAGCCCATGGATGTAGGCGCCCTCTCCCTGAAGGATACGGTGAGGAAACGCCGGAAGGACAAGCAGTTATGCTTTTACTGCGGTAAAACGGGACATTGGAAAAGGGAGTGTCCAAATTGCCCGTCTTCAAACCCGGTCGGCGGGAAACGACTACGTCTGGGTAGTCAACGGGGAGGCTGCTCAGACCCTCAGGTACCATTTTCCTCGTTTTCTAAAGTAGTACTGCCTGTGGAACTGTTTGTGGATGGTAGTTCTTTTTCCTCTACAGCCTTCGTGGACTGCGGATCATCTATTAATCTTATTGACTCCCAATTGGTCACACACTGCAAGATAGGGACAGTTAGGCTCAAGGTTCCGATCAAGGTGATGGCCATTGACTCATCTCCCCTCACTAAGGAGGGAATTCGCTTTGTCTGATGTGTTTTCGCTCAGAGTGGGCGCTACTCATGTGGAAAACATAAGTTGTTTTGTGCTGGACAATCTACCTGCAGGGTTGGTGTTGGGCATGCCCTGGTTACAACACCATAACCCAGTTATTAACTGGAAAACGGGGGAGATTGTACAATGGGGGTTTAATAATTTTGAGTTATATGATAAATCCGCACTGCTGGTTGAACCTGTTAAATCTGTGTCTGTATCATCTGTCGAGCTGGAAGGTATTTCGGAATGCCTGAAGGACTTCGAAGATGTATTCTCTGAAAGCGAGGCCGAGACGTTACCGCCACATAGACCCTTTGACTGCGCTATTGAGCTGGTCCCGGGGGCTAAATTACCCAAAGCCCGTCTGTTTAATTTGTCTGGTCCTGAGCGCTTAGCTATGAAGGAGTACATTACTGAAAGTCTGCGCAAAGGACACATACGTCCTTCAGTCTCACCTGTGGCGGCAGGTTTCTTTTTTGTAAAGAAAAAAGATGGCGGGTTACGTCCCTGTCTCGACTTCCGGGAGCTTAATCAAATTACTGTACGAAATACGTACCCCCTTCCGTTGATTCCCGATTTATGCAACCAACTATCAGGGGCAAAGTGGTTTTCTAAACTGGACCTTCGGGGGGCATATAATTTGATAAGGGTCCGAGAGGGGGATGAATGGAAAACCGCGTTCCTCACGACCGAGGGACTATTTGAAAATTTAGTCATGCCGTTTGGTCTTACCAACGCCCCTGCCATATTTCAGAATTTCATCAACGTGGTATTCTCGGATCTCATTGGTCGTTTTGTCGTTATCTACTTAGATGATATTTTGATATATTCCCCCGACAAGTATTCTCATTTGGAACATGTACGAACTGTGCTCCAAAGACTGAGGGAAAATCATTTGTATGCCAAATTGGAAAAATGTGTATTCTGTGTACAAGAGTTGTCCTTTTTGGGGTTAATTGTATCCGGTGAGGGTTTTCGCATGGACCCCAAGAAGGTGCAGGCCATTGCGGATTGGGTGCAACCCCGAGATCTTAAGGGTCTTCAGCGCTTCTTGGGGTTCGCCAATTATTACCGCAAATTTATCCGGGGGTTTTCGCAAGTGGTCAAACCTCTCACGGATCTAACATGCAAAGGTGCGGATGTGAGAAATTGGTCCTCGCTTGCAAAAGAGGCCTTTGCGACGCTGAAAAAATGTTTTATGTCTGCTCCTGTGTTAGTGCAGCCAGATCCGTCCAAACCATTCGTCGTGGAAGTGGACGCCTCTGAGGTGGGGGTGGGGGCGGTGTTGTCCCAAGGGCCTGCCACTCTAACCAACCTCAGGCCATGTGCTTTCTTTTCCAAGAAGTTCTCTGCTGCGGAAAGAAATTACGACGTAGGCAATAGAGAGCTTCTTGCGGTCAAATTGGCGTTTGAAGAATGGAGGCACTTTTTGGAGGGGGCCAGTCACCCGGTTACGTGATCACGGATCACAAAAATTTGTCGTACATTGAGTCTGCTAAAAGACTAACGCCCAGACAAGCCCGTTGGTCACTTTTATTCTCCCGTTTTCAGTTTACAATTACATTTCGTCCAGGGTCTAAGAATGTCAAGGCTGACGCCTTATCACGCAGTTTTCAGCCGGTGTCGCCCCCTGAGCCACCGTCCTCCATTCTTCACCCTGGGGTTGTGATAGCAGAGGTCTCATCTGAATTGGAACGGGAGATTCAGGGGGCCCAGTCGCAGGCCTCGGCGGCCAAGCCGGAGGGGAAGTTGTTTGTCCCAGAGCAACTTCGCCTGAAACTCTTGCAGGAGTTCCATGAATCCAAGCTGAGTGCTCACCCTAGTATTTCAGCCACACGTCTGGCGGTGGCTAGGATCTTTTGGTGGCCTACCCTTGGTTCGGACATAAAAAAATTCATTGCTGGTTGTGGGGTCTGCGCTCATTCTAAAAGCTCTCATAGCCGGCCGGCAGGGGAGCTGATACCCTTGGCAGTGCCCGAAAGGCCATGGACTCACTTATCCATGGATTTTGTTACCAATCTCCCTCCATCTAAGGGTAATACAGTGGTATGGGTAGTGGTGGACAGGTTTTCTAAGCAGGCTCATTTCGTACCCCTGTCCGCACTACCGTCAGCTGAGACGTTGTCCAGGTTGTTTGTGCAGCATGTGATCCGGTTGCATGGGGTACCCCTGAATGTGGTGTCTGATCGTGGTGTGCAGTTTGTGGCTAAGTTTTGGCGTGCTTTCTGCAAAAAATTAGGTATTTATCTGTCCTTTTCGTCTGCATACCATCCTGAGAGCAATGGGCAGACGGAGCGCACTAACCAGTCCCTGGAACAGATCCTCAGGTGTCTAACCTCTGCTAGACAGAGTGACTGGTGCGATGCACTGCCGTTGGCTGAATTTGCCTTCAATAGTCGGGTGAGTCAATCCACTGCTAGGTCCCCTTTCTTGATTAACTATGGGTTCAGTCCTCATTTTGGTGAGTTTTCTCGTCTGGATTCGGGGTGCCCCGGGGCTGAGGACTCTGTTCAGCGGTTAAAAGATACATGGGCAGAAGTCCAGCGGCGTATATCCAGGTCTCAAGGCAGGTATAAGTTTTTCGCGGACAGGAAACGAACACCTGGTCCCATGTTTCGGGTGGGAGAGAAAGTTTGGCTCTCCACGCGAAACATTAAGTTAAAGTTTCCGTCAGCCAAGTTAGGACCCAAATTCATTGGCCCGTACAAGATTGTGGAAAAAATCAATCCAGTGGCGTATAGGCTGTGCCTTCCACCCTCTTTCAAGATCCCTAACATCTTCCACAAATCTCTACTGAAACCTTTTGAAGCAGTCTGGGGAGACTCCGAGTCTGCTGCTTCTCCTGTTTTGGTCGAGGGGCAGGTGGAGTACGAGGTCGGTCATATCGTAGATTCCAGGTTGGTACGGCGGTCGGTACAGTACCTGGTTCATTGGAAGGGGTATGGACCGGAGGACAGGTCCCGGGTACCGGCCCGGTTGATGCATGCTGATCGCCTGGTACGGACTTTCCATGCTAAGTACCCGGGCAAGCCTGGGGGTCCAGAGGCCCCCCGTTGAGAGGGGGGTAATGTCATGATCTCAGTGCGGGTTTGACTCGCACACGTGGGGTTAATGTTTGGAACCAGTGCTGATGACTGGCATTTCTGGGGTTAAAGGTTGTGATCCCGATGCAGGCTTACCTGCACACCTGGGGCTATGATTGTGGCCTCTCCCTGGTTCTGGGGGAGGCTTCTTATAGCCTCAGGATGCTCCCATCCCTGTCAGTTATACTCTTGCCCTTGGCATTGTGTGGTGACCCCTGAGTGTGTTTGTGCTGTGTTCTGGTTGCATGATTCTCTGTGTATGACTCGGTCTGTTCCCTGGATATCGCTTTGGATTCTGCCTGGTACCTCCTATGTCTGTTTGGTTTTGATCTCTGCTTGGCCCTGATTATCCGCTCTGTCTCCTCCCTGGTACTGTACTGATATCTTGTGTATGACCTTTGGCTTTGTCTGACCTCCTGTCTGTTTACCCCTCCTGTACCTCGTTGGTCTGTACCGTGCATGACTTCTGCTTTGCCATAATCTGAGTTCTCTGGCTTCTCTGACACTATTAGTTGAAGCACGCTTTGTCACCTCTGCTGCCCTGCTCCCCAGGTAACTCTTAGCACTGCTTCTGTACTCAGGACACGCGCACTGGCTCTATGAGCAAGTGTAGTGCGGTGTCTCTGACAATAAAAACATAAAATACCAACCTTATATACTGTGATGTGATCGTAAACAATGTCTGACAAGCCAGCAAGTTACAGGGTCTGTTCTCCTGAGTGTCTCCAGTACAGCTGAGATATCAGGTTTCACAAAGCATATATAGTCAGAAAGGTACTGGGGAAGGGGGGTGGAGGGGTGAGGGATTTCCAGACTATCTGGTAAGAAGGAAGATATGAAACTTAAAGACCTCTGCCTGCCATATCAGTTGTAAATGATTTAGGGTTATGTATAAAAACTAGTGAATCAAACATAAATTTACATATAAAACATCGAAAATAGATAGTGCATTCTGCCAATGTCCCAAAAATGGGACGGCAATTTCACTTGAATGTATCTCTGGCCTTGATAAATCTACATCAATGCCATTGCATTATATACCTTCCTTCAAGTATAAACAATAGTTCTAATAACTTTGTGATCACAGAACTGTGATTTTAAATAATAATTTCAGCTTATGATCCTAATTTTGAAAAAAACTCGAAAATAGGTGCTTTGAAAGCTCTCTGGGTGGAAGAATATTCAATTAGAAATGACAATGACATGATTTCCTGTTTTGAAAACATTCATTTTAGAAACACAACACAAAAAATTGTACCTAATTATAAAATCTTAGTTGCTAGAAGCAAAATATTAGGCGTCCCAAAAAAAGGACATTGGTAAATAATGGGTTTTAAGCAGAATTCCATTTACAGCTAATTAAAAAAAAAGCTTGACAAATCATTTTCATATGCTCAAAAGGTGCGCATGTACAATGCAATGAAAACGTTTTAACTAGATGTGGAACAAATGTGGCAGAAGAATACTTTAAAAAATAGAAGTGCTTATACTTTAAAATGCTCTGGTGAGGTTTATATATAGTGGCTTGCAAAAGGGTTCTCCCGCCTTTGGCATTTTTTGCATTTAGCTACCTCACAACCTGGAAATTCACTGTTTCTTTGTTGAGGGTTTGCATCAGTTCATGTAAAAACATGCCTACAACTGTGAACATTTGGTTTACTTTTTATTGTGAAGCAAACAACAAATAGGACAAAATAACTAAAAACGTCAGTGCGCATATCTATTCACCCTCCTAAAGTCACCACTTTATAGAGTCTCCTATTTCCGCAATTACAGCTGCAAGTCACTTTGGATATGTCTATATGAGCTTTCCACATCTCACTGGGATTTTTGCCCAATTCTCAAGACAAAACTGCTCCAGCTCTTTTAAGTTAGATGGTTTCTCAACAACTTTGCCCCTGACTTCTTTGGATATCTCCTTGGTCTTCATCGCGTTGTTTGGTTATTGGTGCTTCTTGCTTAATGATGTTGCAGCCTCTGGGGCTTTTCAGAAAAGGTGTGCGTATACTTACAGACCATGTGACACTTTGATTGCATGCAGATGAACTTTCTTTACTAAGCATGTCTTATGAAGGTAATTAATAATAATAATAATAATAATAATAATAATAAATTTTATTTCTATAGCGCCGACATATTCCACACCACTTTACATTTCAGAGGGGACTTGTACAGACGATAGACATTACAGCATAACAATTATTACATAGATCATAACAGATACCAAGAGGAATGAGGGCCCTGCTCGCAAGCTTACAATCTATGAGGAAAAAATGTAGACATGAAAGGTGGGTGGTAACAATTGCCATGATTATTTGGGCCAGCCATAATGTTAAGTGTATAACAGTACAGAGACACAGAGGGCTAATAGATGCATAAAGCATGAGGGAACATGATGCGGGGAACCTGGTTATGGCAAAACATTTTACTGTGCCACACAGGGATAGATTAGGTTAATGTGTTGAGGCGGAAGGCCAGTCTGAATAAATGTGTTTTCAGGGCACGCTTAAAATTGTAGGGATTGGGGACTAATCGTATTGACCTGGGAAGTGCAATCCAAAGAATTGGTGCAGCACGTGTAAAGTGTTGGAGACGGGAGTGGGAGGTTCTGATTATTGAGGATGCTAACCTCAGGTCATCAGCAGAATGGAGGGCATAGATAGGGTGGTAGACAGAAACGAGGGAGGAGATGTAGGGTGGTGCTGAGCCATGGAGTGCTTTGTGGGTGAGGGTAATAAGTTTGTACTGGATTATGGAGTGGATGGGAAGCCAGTGTAATGACTGGCACAAGGTAGAGGCATCGGTGTAACGATTGGCGAGGAATATTATCCTGGCTACAGCATTCAAGACAGATTGGAGGGGGGAGGGTTTGGTAAGAGGGAGACCGATTAGAAGAGAGTTACAATAGTCCAGACGAGAATGAATAAGAGAAACAGTAAGAGTTTTTTCAGAGTCAAAAGTAAGAAAAGGTTGAATTCTAAAAATGTTTCTGAGGTGCAGATAACAAGAGCGAGCCAGTGATCGGATGTGGGGGCAAAGGAAAGCTTGAAGTCAAGTATGACCCCAAGACAGCGTGAATGTTGCTGGGGAGTAATAGTGGAACCACACACGGAAATGGCAATGTCGGGTATAGGTACGTTAGTAGCGGGAGGAAACACAAGGAGTTCAGTCTTTGACAGGTTCAGTTTCAGATATAGTGAGGACATGATGTTAGACAATCACTGGTGTTTTCTAAAAAGGCAGGTGTGATGTCAGGAGAAGAAGTGTAAAATTGGGTGTCATCAGCATAGTGATGGTACTGGAAACCAAATCTACTGATTGTTTGACCAATAGGGGCAGTGTACAAAGAGAAGAGGAGGGGGCCTAGGACTGATCCTTGAGGAACCCCAAAAGTAAGGGGAAGATGAGAGGAGGAGGAACCAGCAAAAGATACAGTAATGGAGCGGTCAGAGAGATAGGAGGAAAACCAGGAGAGAACGGTGTCCTTGATGCCGATGGAGCGGAGCATAGTAAGGAGGAGCTGATGATCCACAGTGTCGAATGCTACAGAGAGATCCAAGAGAATTAGTATGGAGTAGTGACCATTAGATTTAACTGTTAGTAGATAATTAGAGACTTTAGTGAGGGCAGTTTCAGTAGAGTGTAGAGAGCGGAAACCGGATTGGAGAGGGTCAAGAAGAGAGTTATCAGAGAGATAACGGATCAGACGGGAATGGACCAGGCGTTCCAGGAGTTTGGAGATGAAGGGAAGATTAGAGACAGGTAATTTCTTTCACCAGAAAGTTTTAGGTGCTTCATAGCAAGAGAGGTGAATACATATGCACATACCAATTTCCAGTTATTTGATCTCATAAATTTAATTTCTGCCTATATTTTTCTCACTTCAATTCACCAGCTCAGACTATTTAGTACTAATGCATCACACACATCAGATTACAAAAATATTTAAACACAGGTTGTAATGTAATAAAATAGGTCAAAAGGCAAGGGGTGAAGACTTTCGTGAGACACTGTAGATATAGATACATATTTATATGTTTATTTACATATATATATATACTTAAAGAGGGTGAAATAAGTATTGAACATGTCACCAATTTTCTAAGTAAATATACTGTATATTTAAAGGTGCTATAGGCATTAAGTTCTCATTAGATGTCAGTAACAACACATCCAATCCACACAGGCAAAGAAATCAAACTAAAGATATCTACAGATTAAGCTTTGTGTAATAATGAGAAATGCCCCTTAGGGAAAAATAATATCAACTGCTCCAACTGATGGCCTATAAAAAGATGTTCATTATCAAGGTGCCACACAAGAAACATCTCATGATGGATAAAAACAGTGAACTGTCCCAAGACATTCTCGACCTTATTGCTGAAAAACATACTGATGGCATTGGTTACTGTATAATTTCTAAACTACTGAAGGTTCCAGTGAATGCTATTAGGGCCATAATTTAGATGTGGAAAGAACATCATCTCCATCATAAACCAGCTATGACCAGTGTGCTTCTTGCAAGATTTCAGACAAAGCAGCGAAAAGAATTATCAAGAGTTGTCCAATAGCTGAGGAAAGGCCTACGGAAAGACCTGGAATCAGCAGGTACAATTGTTTCAATCCAAACACAAAGTAATGCAATTAGATTTGGCTTGTATGCACACTCACAAGGCAAAACTTCATAGCTGAACAAAAAACATGTTCAAGCATGTTTAAAGTTTGCTCAACAACATTTAGACAAGCTTGTGAAATTCTGGGAGAATATTGTCTGTTCAGATGAGACCAAAATTGAACTCTTTGGATGACATACTTCACACCATGTTTTTAGGCTAAAGGCTCTGCATATCACAACAAGAACACCATACCAACAGTGAAGTTTGGAGGTGAAAACATCATGGTTTTGGGCTGCTTTTCAGCATACAGCACTGGGAAACTTTATATGATTGAAGAAAGGAAGAATGGAAATGTGTAGAGGCAATCTTGATAAAAAAAAAAAAAACCGCTGCCATCTACCAGGATGATGAAGATGAAACAAGGGTGAATATTTCAGCAAGATAATGGTCCCAAACACACTGCCAAGAAAACTCTTAATTGGTTTCATAGAAAGAAAATAAGGCTGCTAGAATGGCCCAGCCCAAAAGATGACCTGAATCTAATAGAAAATTTATGGAAAGAACTAAAGCTCAAAGTTCATATAAGGAGTACATATGATGGAACCTTAAGGATTTGAAGAGTGTTTGTGTGGAAGAATAGACCAAAATTACACCTGAGCAATGCATGCAACAAGCATCCCCATACACAAGGTATCATTAGCTGTCATCATCAATAAAGGCTTTTGTACAAAGTATTAAATACATTTCAGTAAGCATGTTCAATACTTTTTCCCTGTGTTATTTAGCGTTGTTATATATAATTTAATCTATGGACATTTATGACTTTCTTTGACTGTGTGGATTCGAGTCTTGGGCGCATGGCAGAGCTCGGATGGGAAGCAGCGCCATTTGACTTTTTTGGCTGGAATTGATATCAGACGCCATGTCGCGTTTGGAAAGCCCCTGATGTGCCAAAACAGTGGAAACCCCCCAATTCTAATTCCAACCCTAGCCCCAACACACCCCTAACCCTAATCTCAGCCCTAACCCTAGCCCTAACCCTAGCCCTGACCCTAGCCGTAACCCTAGCCCTTACCCTATCCCTAATGGGAAAATGGAAATAAATACATCTTTTTCATTTTATTATTTTTCCATAACTAAGGGGGTGATCACCGGAGGTTTGATTTACTATTTATGGCGAGTTTTTATATTTGGCAGCTGTCGCACGCTAAAAGACGCTTTTTATTGTAAAAATAGCTTTTGCATCACCACATTTTGAGAGCTATAATTTTTCCATATTTTGACCCACCGAGTCATGTCAGGTCTTATTTTTTGTGGGATGAGTTGACGTTTCTATTGGTACCATTTTTGGGCACGCAAAATTTTTTGATCGCTTTTTATTCTGATTTTTGGGACGCAGAATGAACAAAAACCAGCATTTCATGAATTTCGTTTGGGGGGTGCGTTTACACCATTCTGCGTGTGGTAAAATTGATAAGGCAGTTACAGTAAAGTTACAGCGATACCTCATTTATGTCTTTTTTATGTTTTGGCGGTTTTATACAATGAAAGCAATTTTATATAAAAAATAATTATTTTTGCATCGTTTTATTCTGTGAGCTACAACTGTTTTATGTTTTTGCTGATGATGCTGTGTAGTAGCTCATTTTTTGCGGGACAAGATGACGTTTTCAGCAGTACCATGGTTATAAATATCAGTCTTTTTGATCGCGCGTTATTGTACTTTTTGTTTGGTGGTATGATGATAAAGCATTATTTTTTGCTTCGTTTTTTTTTCTTTTTTTAAGGGGTTCAATAAAGGGGTTAACTAGTGGGACAGTGTTACAGGGTGGGTCATTACGGATTCGGCGATACCAAATATGTGTACTTTTATTGTTTTTTTATTTTCAAAAAATGAATTTATTAGGGAATATTTTTTTTTTAATTTATTTAGCGATTTTTTTATAAATTATTTTTACACTCTTTTTTTTTTTTTTTTACTTTATTACATTGTCCCGGGGGGGACATTATTGTAATATGTCAGATCGCAGATCTGACACCTTGCACAGGAGTGTGTCAGATCAGCGATCTGCAGGCACTGCTGGAGGCTTTGTCATGCCTACGCTCTGCAGGCACTGAGAAAGACGCCTCCCTGCAGGCCCCTGAAGGTCCCCGCCGCCATATTGGATCTGGGGACCTGCAGGGAAGGGGGGCGCCGCTGATTGCTATGACGTACTATTCCGCCCTTGGGACTTGGGTCCCAGGTCACATGGATGGAATAGTACGTCTAATGTAGGAAAGGGGTTCATGTGGAAGCCATATGATGTTGGAATGCTGCTAATTGGCAGATTAACCCCTTTTCTGAAGGTTAATAGCATTTTTTGACACAGCAGGTTCCCTTTAAATGTCGCAATCAGAGATTGACAGCAGCGTTTAAATAGTTAACAGCTGCATCCGGAGTTTTGCTTTGGCTGAGACTGTTAAGGGGGCTTTACACCGATTCTGTGACGCAGCAGCGATATTGCTAGCGATATTGCTATGTGTGGTACTTACCTCCGACCGGCTCCCCCGCTGTCTGTCGCTGATCGTGCGAGATCGTGCAGCTCCATTTCTCGTCAGGTGCTTTCTGCTGGCGCCGACAAGCGATGCGTGTCTGCGGGAGGCTGTCAGGATCGCCGAGTCTGAAAGGTAAGTAATGACCATTGCTGCGTCGCTACGTCACTGTGAGATCTGCCTGTTTGGCAGCTCACTAGCAACCATTTAGCAATGCACCAGCGATCCTGACCGGGTCGTATCGTGGTCGGGATCGCTGGTGCATCACTAAATGTAAAGGGGCCTTTAGAGACAGATCTAGGCTATTTAACATATATTATTATATATACGTATTTGTCGCATGTGGGGAAAGCTCATCTCCTAAGCCCTTTATACACTCGATTATCCCCATAATCATACACATGTAAATGATCTTGTGCAAAGGGATTAGAAGACCAGTTTCTGTATAAGAACCCACAACAGTCATTAAATTTGAGAATACATTAATTTCTTTGACACTTACTAATTCTGATTTATAGCTAGTATAAGAGTTAATTAGTATCTAAAGCTTCAATCAGTTAGCTTTTATTTAAGCCTATTTCAACTGATGGTAATTTCAACTGAATAGGGAAAGTTGCTTTGCCAGATACAGCTATGAACAAGAGTTGCACCTTGTCTAAATAAAAATATCTCTTTTGCTTAAAGGAGTTGTCCACTACTCGAACAAGTTCTTCTCAATCGATATGTTTCTCCCAAATAAAATAATAGCAGCTATACTCACCTCTGGTGTGGGAACCATTCCAGAGGTTATGGTACTGGCTCTTCAGGGGATCCCGTGACGTTGTTATGTCATGCAATCCCTGCAGCCAAACAGCAACCATTTCAATGTCAGCTAGTTTGAAGAATACTGACTTCAGGAGGAAGTTAGAGCTGCAACTTCTTTCTCACCTCTTCTGGATGTCAGTTACTGTCCAAAGGAGTGAAGAGGTTGCTGATTAACTGCAGGGATCGCATGATATAGCAATGTTACGTAAGCTCTGGGAGAGACAGCACTCTCACCATTGGAAAAGCGCCACATCAGAAATGAGAATAGCTGCTATACTAACACTTAGAAGAAATATAGTGATTGAGAAAGGTTTGTCTAAGTAGTGGATAATCCCATTACAGCATTTCCTACTAGCAAGTAAATTTTAGTTTTATCACATGTTTTCTTCAGAAGCGTTGAAGAAAAGATAGTGAAAATAGATAGTTCATTATAAACTTATAGGAACATAGTAGACTTGTGCTAAGTTAATCATCGGTGCTGTTGCCCTATTTTATTGCAGTAATTATTATTTTCTATGCTTGTCGGCATACTCTTGTAAGTTAAGGGCCCGTTACACACAGTGATCTCGCTGGCGAGATCGCTGATTTTGTGACACATCAGCCATTTCTCCAGCGAGATCGCTGTGTGTGACATCCAGCAGCGATCGGCCCCCCCGCCGGGTATCCCTGATTGTGCTGGATCATCCTGGCCAGTTTTTTCATCGCTGGTCTCCTGCTGGCCAGCACGCATTGCTGCGTTTGGCAGCGGGAGCCAGCGATGAGCGACGCTGCACGCTGGTTACCAACGTAAACATCGGGTTTCTAAGGGCCGCGGGGCCCTTAGAAACCTGATGTTTACCCTAGATACCAGCGTGCACTGCAGGCAGGGCGGGAGGTGGAGGCAGAGCAGCGCACAGACCGGAGTAGCTCTGCTATCTGCTACTCCAGTCTGTCAGACCGGAGTAGCAGATAGCAGAGCTACGCCGGTCTGTCTGCGTCGCTCTGTCCACCTCCCGTCCTGCCTGCAGTGCACGCTGGTATCTATGGTAAACATCGGGTTTCTAAGGGCCCCGCGGCCCTTAGGAACCCGATGTTTACGTTGGTAACCAGCGTGCTCGCTGGTCCTGATCGCTGGAAAGGCTGTCTATGTGACAGCTCACCAGCGATCAGCTAGCAATGTCCCAGCGATCTCATCCATGGATCATTGGTGGGATCGCTGGGACATCGTTATGTGTAACGGTACCCTCACAGTATAGTGGTAAATAATTAAGAAACTACCATCTCTATAGTGATCATTATCTACCCTTTTTTACCTTTGCCCTTGAGTAAGAGAATATGTTCAGTGCAGTGAAAGAGACATTCCTCTGCTTTATATTGATGAATGATGCAAGGCCAAAGAGTATCTAGTGAGCTTTTTACATTTCAGCTAAACCTATAATAGACATTTAGTGATCATATAGTCCTTTTCAACATTTACTATAGATTTGGTCACAAATAATTTAATGACAAATTGATGCTAGTTACAGAAAGCAATGTTCCTTCCTTTTAGACTTAATAGAGTACAATAAATATTACCTGTTAAGGCACAGTTTAAATTAAACAGTACTTTAGCTGTAGGTAATGATTACAAGTCATAAAAATATATATATATTTTGAGTTTCCAACAGGAATAGTAGTAGTACAGGGGTGATGTCAAGGGAAAGAGGTATATAATTTGGAGTCATCAACATAAAAATTGTAGTGACACCAAATCTGCAGATAATTTCTCCAATAGAGACTGCTTACAGTAAAGTAGAGAAAACATACTAGGACAGAACCTTGAAGAGCCCAATAGTAGGGAGAAGAATGGAATTAGTGCCTGCAAATGAGACATTGAAAGAGCAGGCAGATATGTAGGAGGAAGATCAAGAAAGTAGCATTCCCTTAGACCAGTACATGTGGTAAGAAAGTAATCTACCTCTGGGAAAGTGCAAAAGAGCAATTCATTCTATTTTAGTTATGAAGAGTGTAATTTACGCACTGCTGACCTTTGCTGCTAACTAGCTATGTGTTGAACATCTCGTAGTGTCATAACTGCTTGTATCATACAAAATGTTTAAGACTGATCTGTTTAAAGGTCAATAAGTTAAATGCATTACTAACAAAGATGGGATATATATATATATATATATATATATATATATATATATATTAATATGGGCATATATTTTTAAGCTTTTTATCATAGTCCTTAACTTTTTGATCTAGGATGCAATTAAATTTCCCTCTTGTTGTAAAACCATATTCATAATTCAGCACCCTATTAAAAACTTTTGATAGTGTAGCTAATTTATTGGACAGACCTTTAGCTAAACCTAATTCATTGAAAAATTGTTTGAAGAACAAGGTTTCTGAAACTCTTTTTTTAGTTGGTCTTAGATTGTTCAGCTAAAGGTCACATTCATGTTTTGTGCTCATGATTTTAGACTCTTCAAGAAAGTTATCTACAGTTTGAGCTTGTTGAAGATTCACATGACTTCAACTTGCACATATTTTTTAAAATGCATCTAGTGAAGTATTGTATATTTTTTTATTATCCATTGTTTTGATGGCATTAATATACTTATAGAGAATATACTTTTTCATATACTGGAGCGAGTTCAGAGAAGAGCTACCTGGATGGTGAGTGGAGTGATAAGTATGTCCTGCAAGGAACATTTAAAGGATCTGGGAATGTTTAGCTTGCAAAAAAGAAGGCAAAGAGGAGACTTAATAGCTGTCTGCAACTATCTGAAGGGATATAATAGTATAATAGTGTAGAGTGGTCATCATTTATCTAATTTACACATGGAAGCACGAGAAGCAATGGAATGAAGCTGATAGGGAAAAGATACAGAATAGATATTTGAAAACTTTTGGACAGTGAGGATGATCAATGAGTGGAACAGGCTGCCATGAGCAGTGGTGAGGTCTTCTTCAATGTAAGTCTTCAAACAGAGGTTGGACAGAAAGCTGTCTGAGATGGTTTAGTGAAACCTGCATCAAGTAGGAGGTTGCATATGATGACCCTTGAGGTCCCTTCCAACTCTAACATTCTATGACTCTATGATATTATTACCTAATCTCAGCAGGGCTCCTAACCATATTGTATCTTAAGTAATCATATGAAAATTGGTGATCATTTATTCTAAAGCCAATTGAGTCATTAGGATGGTATTTGAGTTTACTCAAGCTGAAATAAAAAAATATATTTCAAAATTCCATACATTAGATGAATCTGCACTATTTTATTATTATTATTATTATTATTATTATTATTATTATTTATATAGAGCCATTAATTCCATGGTGCTCTACATGAGAAGGGGGGTTACATAGAAAGTTATAGATATCGTTAACAGTGAACAAATTTACAATGACAGACTGGTACAGAGGGGAAAGGACCCTGTCTTTGCGGACTTACATTCTATGGGATAGTGTATTGCCAAGTTTTTAACACTAAGGTTCGGATATGGCTTTAAAGAAGGCTACTACTTGCGATATAATGCAATGTTATTTGCAGGTACAAAATTAAAGGAATAGTATGATTGCATACACTTTTGTATATTTTAAGATACAAAGGTTAAGTACATATAAAGCTTGAATACATATAATGATTAAGTATATATAAAGATTAACTATATACAGTATACTCACATCATCAATCACCAAGAGGCTTTTAAACATCATCTGTCTGGCATATCAGAGAAGCAACACCAAGACAGAGACCCCTGGAAGATTCACAACACTGCACGGGCGTCCCCACTTATGCAGGTATCAACACTGTACATGTGTACAGGTATCCAGTTTTTGCTTCTTGTCTTAGTCATGTTTCTCTGGCCTTATATACTAAATAACACTTATGTGTAAAGGCCCCGTCACACATAGCGATCTCGCTAGCGAGATCGCTGCTGAGTCACAATTTTTGTGACACAACAGCGATCTCACCAGCGAGATCGCTGTGTGTGACAGCGATCAGCGACCGGCCCCCCTGCCGGTATCACTGATCGCTGCATCAAAGGCCAGGACTTTTTTTTGGTCACTGGTCTCCCGTTGGCCACCACACATCGCTGTGTGTGACAGGCGGGAGACCAGCGATCTGCTGGTAACTAATGTACACATCGGGTATCCAAGGGATGTGCGTCCCTTAGATACCCGATGTGTACGTTAGTTACCAGCGCGCTGATGCAGGGAGCTGGTAACTAACGTACACATCGGGTATCTAGGGACACACGTCCCTTGGATACCCGATGTGTACGTTAGTTAACAGCTTCCTGCATCAGCGCGCTGGCTACTAACGTGCACAGCGACGCTAGGCGCTGGGCGTCGCTGTGCTGATCACTGGTGAAGCTGTCTGTTTGACAGCTCACCAGCGATCACATAGAGATTCACCAGCGATCCGAACACATTGATATCGTTGTCAGGATCGCTGGTGAGTTGCTATGTGTGACTCCAGCCTAACTTGCTTCACCCAACCCTTCCAGTGGCTGGCTTTCAAGATTGGATGAAACTGATAACATGGCATCATCAGACAATGGGTCATAAATAGAGTTGAGCGATACCGTCTGATACTTCAAAGTATCGGATCGGAATGGATCGGCCGATCTTTAAAAAAAGTATCGGTATCGCCGATTCCGATACCGGAAGTCCCATTCAAGTCTATGGGACTTCCGGTATCGGAATAAGAAAAACCCAGTTTTTGCCTTGTACAACCTCTCTGGGGTCTGTACGGGCCTTTCGGGGGGCTGTGCCGGCCTGCCAGGGGGTCTGTGCAGGCTCTGGTGGTCTGTGCCGGCCTGCCGGGGGGCTGTGCCGGCCTGCCGGTGGTCTGTGCAGGCTCCGGTGGGCTGTGCCGGCCTGCCGGGGGGCTGTGCCGGCCTGCCGGTGGTCTGTGCAGGCTCCGGTGGGCTGTGCCGGCCTGCCGGGGGGCTGTGCCGGCCTGCCGGTGGTCTGTGCAGGCCTGCCGGGGGGCTGTGCCGGCCTGCCGGTGGTCTGTGCAGGCTTCGGGGGTCTGTGCAGGCATCGTCCGATGGGACTACAAGTCCCATCGGGCGATGCCTGCTACCATGACAGTGATTGACACATTAGCCAATGATGGGACAGTAGTAGTCCCATCATCCGGCTAATGTGTTAAATGTTAAAAAAAAAAAAAATACTACATACATACTACATACATACTACATGCATGCTACATACATACTACATGCTACATACATACTACATGCATGCTACATACATACTACATACATACTACATACATACTACATGCATGCTACATGCATGCTACATACATACTACATACATACTACATACATACTACATGCATGCTACATACATACTACATGCATGCTACATGCATGCTACATACATACTACATGCTACATACATACCACATACATACTACATACATACTACATGCTACATACATACTACATATATACTACATGCATGCTACATACATACTACATGCTACATACATACCACATACATACTACATACATACTACATGCTACATACATACTACATATATACTACATGCATGCTACATACATACTACATGCTACATACATACCACATACATACTACATACATGCTACATACATACTACATATATACTACATGCATGCTACATACATACTACATATATACTACATGCATGCTACATACATACTGCATGCTACATGCATGCTACATACATACTACATACATACTACATGCTACATACATACCACATATATACTACATACATACAATACATTCATACAATACATACATAGACATACAGTACATATAACATAGAGTAACATACTTACCAATACTTGTCACATTGTTCCCCGAAGCCATTGTCTTTTCCGGAATAAATATTAACATAACAAACCACAAAAATACTCACCCACGATCCGAAGCAGTCCACGAGTGTGTCCCACGACGATCTTGGGTAGAGAACAGCAGCATCAGCTGATGCTGCCGTTCTCTACGGGCTGCAGGAATCCAATGACGGAAGGTAGGTATCCTTCCGCACTGTATTCCTCCGCCACTTAAAAAAAAAAAAAGTCCCTAGTCTCACTTTATGCCATTGCTGTGTGGGAATTTCCCACGCAGCAATGGCATAAAGTGAGACTAGGGACTTTTTTTTTTTTTAAGTGGCGGAGGAATACAGTGCGGAAGGATACCTACCTTCCGTCATTGGATTCCTGCAGCCCGTAGAGAACGGCAGCATCATCTGATGCTGAAGTTCTCTACCCAAGATCGTCGTGGGACACACTCGTGGACTGCTTCGGATCGTGGGTGAGTATTTTTGTGGTTTGTTATGTTAATATTTATTCCGGAAAAGACAATGGCTTCGGGGAACAATGTGACAAGTATTGGTAAGTATGTTACTCTATGTTATATGTACTGTATGTCTATGTATGTATTGTATGAATGTATTGTATGTATGTAGTATATATGTGGTATGCATGTAGCATGTAGTATGTATGTAGTATGTATGTAGCATGCATGTAGTATATATGTAGTATGTATGTAGCATGCATGTAGTATATATGTAGTATGTATGTAGCATGTAGCATGTATGTAGTATGTATGTGGTATGTATGTAGCATGTATGTAGCATGCATGTAGTATATATGTAGTATGTATGTAGCATGTAGTATGTATGTAGTATGTATGTAGTATGTATGTGGTATGTATGTAGCATGTAGTATGTATGTAGCATGCATGTAGCATGCATGTAGTATGTATGTAGCATGCATGTAGTATATATGTAGTATGTATGTAGCATGTAGTATGTATGTAGCATGCATGTAGTATATATGTAGTATGTATGTAGCATGTATGTAGCATGTATGTAGTATGTATGTAGTATATATGTAGTATGTATGTAGTATATATGTAGTATGTATGTAGCATGTAGTATGTATGTAGCATGTAGTATGTATGTAGCATGTAGTATGTATGTAGCATGCATGTAGTATATATGTAGTATGTATGTAGCATGCATGTAGTATATATGTAGTATGTATGTAGCATGTAGTATGTATGTAACATGCATGTAGTATGTATGTAGCATGCATGTAGTATGTATGTAGTATGTATGTAGTATTTTTTTTTTTTTTTTAACATTTAACACATTAGCCGGATGATGGGACTACTACTGTCCCATCATTGGCTAATGTGTCAATCACTGTCATGGTAGCAGGCATCGCCAGATGGGACTTGTAGTCCCATCGGACGATGCTTGCACAGACCCCCGGACATCAGCACAGCCCCCCGGCAGGCCGGCACAGCCCCCCGGCAGGCCGGTACAGACCCCCACAGGGTGCACAGACCACCGGCAGCCCGGCACAGCCCCCCGGCAGGCCGGTACAGACCCCCACAGGGTGCACAGACCACCGGCAGGCCAGCACAGCCCCCCGGCAGGCCGGTACAGACCCCCACAGGGTGCACAGACCACCGGCAGGCCGGCACAGCCCCCCGGCAGGCCGGTACAGACCCCGGGCAGTCCACACAGCCCCCCGGCAGGCCGGCAGAGACCCCCGGAAGGCCCGAAATGACGGCGCATCATGATGCGCACACACTGCGCATCATGATGACGTCAGGCTGTCAATCAACTTTGAACTTCCGATTCCGATGCCGAATTCCGATATTGAAAAAATATCGGAAGTCGGTATCGGAATTCCGATACAGCAAGTATCGGCCGATACCCGATACTTGCGGTATCGGAATGCTCAACACTAGTCATAAACCCTTACAATATAAAAGCCACATGGATTTAGATAAAACTACCACAGACAGAGGTTACATAAACCTTAATGTTTTACAATGACAAACATAGAAACGTAGAACTATTTGTGAAACAACAGTTCAACATTGTGTGACTGTGGGCATTGTCTGTCACATCTGAAATGCAGCTATCTAATGGTCTGATAAACCCACCACAGACAGAGATTACGTCATTATCTGTCTGTAACTGTCAATGTTTGATCAGAAATGCAGCTATCTAATAAATAGAATTAATTCTATATATTTCAATATGGACTCAAAAATAGCCATTTTTATATTCGCAGTACAATCCACCCATGGCTATTTTGAGCCAAACATTATTTATACAAGGTACCATATAAGTGTACACTGTATACAACAACAGAAAGCAATGCATACACAAAGTATAGCAACAATTCCTACTGTATATTAATTTCTGGGTCATATATTCTTCTTTTATGCCTTCATCTTGAATAGATACCCCTATCAGCTTTGTCCATAACTGTAAAGGGGTTGGTACTGCCACCAGACAAGTTTCTAATATATTGTTAGCAGTAGTAGTCTTTGTCATGCCAAAATGACTAGTGTTCTTCAGCTAAGCAAAATAAGCTCTATTTTCTATGCTTGGTCTCTTGTTTTTTCATCTGAAGAGCTCTTGGGTAGTGGCAGAAGGTGAAAGGACCATGACACTGTGGCTGCAACGATGCACCATTTCCAGATTCTGATCTAAAGGGAAAAATATATATATTTTATTCTCTGAGATAACACCTGTCAGTCGGGACGTGTTCCCACTTCTTTTGTCCGGGTTTCATATCTATCAGAAAATTATCTGCTCCATGAACAATTACTTTAGCAGGTTCTGGAGGACCTTTGTCCCCCAGATTTTTGCACCAACATTGATAGGATGTGAGGATCCAAATCCTTTAGCAAATCTAACCTGATGGACACCCCTATGGTCTCTGCCCATTGGTAAGCAGATATTTCTCCCAGGTGTCCATATTTCTGGTGTGCCCACTGAGTCAATCTGAGCAGTCCTTCAGTGGTGTCAGTCTTTGAATTGGATTCAGCGACTGATATTTTGGAATGTTCCTCTGCTAATAAGTTGAAGATTCTTTCCAGTGTACCTGAAGCACCATAAGCATCAACATTAAACACAGTCACTTTAATTCTTTGTACAATTGGCCAGATATCTTGTCACAACTATTTCCACACACACAGGATTGTTTCATTCAGTAATAGTAGGCACATGCACACCAGTCTCCTTCTAAGCCTGTAATTATAACCTTGTGCTCACTGAATTGTTCTGGATTTACTTAAACTGGCCTCCCCCCTCCACTCTTGTATCTTCAAAAGCTTTATAATGTTGGCTGTTTTTATTCAGTTAATCACCAAATCTACATGGGAGCGTCTATCCACTTGTGGAGTATGGCCAGCAAGTCAATAACTCTTATCTTCTTCCCCCCATTGGTCCTCCATTTTAGATGACGACATCTTGGAAGGATAAAATGATAGCTTCTTCAGTTGGGCTTTGCATTCCTGTATTAAGAATTTCATTTCAGCATAAAGATCCTCAATCCCCGCTGCTGTGGGCTTTGACGAAGATGGAAAGGGACTGGGCCCTCTCTCTCCCCAAGTCCTGTCTCGCCCCTGCTGTGGAGATTCAGAATCTTTTACTGTAACCTCTCTATTATGTGAAACATCCAGCTTTTTATTAATTCCTCTCTTTTGATACAGTTTCCACATCTCTTCAGTACCAATCCCATCTATTTGATCCCTGTGGACGCCATCCTTTATTAAGGCCCTAAACATATATTTCCGGGTAATACTGGGTCTAGGATTGTAATGACTTTTGCCACTGTAATGCTGCTCTTCAGAGGGAAAATGACCTTTTTGTTTGGGACCCCAATCTCCCAGATCCCTTAACTCTCGAATTGCCTCCAATGTATTAGCAATTGTTTTCCCAGTCTGATTTACCATTAGTGTCATCATGATATGTTTATAAGCTGGAGGGGCATTTCTAATTATACGATTTCTAACATATACACTTACACCAACTTCCATATAATCATCATAGGTGTTTGCTGAAATTGCATTTTTCATTACCTCCTCCTTCAACCTCTGAGCACAATCTTTTAACGTAAACCAAGGTTTTTCATTGGGTGACCAGTCCACCTCAGATGGGTATTTATGCCGCAAAGCCATAGCCACAGCATCAAGCATACTTCACACCCCATGTGGTTGCTGGATTATCAAGGTACGGAATGCCTCCTTCACTACAGGCTCATGACTGAGCTGGACAAATTTTGTGCAATCCACAGAATCCACCTGTACTTCATTAGCTCCCATCTCCCATAATCTGACTGCCCAAGCTACCAGGGATTCACTTGACTTTTGAGAATAACGATCATGAAGATCACTAAGCTCCTTCTGACTGTAATCCTCTACCGCATTCTCATTCCGGTTACCTGTAGCTGTCTCTACAATCCGTCTACGATATATAGGATGAACTTTCACTGGGTTAAGAGGAGGAGCAATTTCCCCTCTTTCCATGGAAATGTTCATCCTCAGACTCGGGATTGGTGATGTTTTTGGAGTCAGTTGAATTCCATACATCACCATCCCACTAATCTGGGTTCCACTCTACCCCTGCTTTGGCTATGGCCAAAACTACTTTCTTTTTATTCACCTTGCCTTTCCTCCTGTATTTATACTCTGCTACACATACGGCAGCCTTTTCTGCAACATTTTGATAACTATCACATTTATCCATTAATAACTTATTCTGACATTGTGCTATAACCAATGCATTCTGGGCCTCACACAACTGTTTTTCCAATTCCTGTACTTTTGCTAACATACATATTCTTTCCTTATGCTGTTTTCTATATGCAGACAACAATATCCATCCGCGCCTACGAACAGCGCTCAACTCTTTACCTTTCTCTACTTTCACTTTCTCTAAGCATGTAGCCACATCAGCAGGTTCAGCGTCCTTCAAACATTTATCCCATGCTTCAACCAAACCAGCACTGTGCGACCATTTCGTTGCCAAATTATGATAGGGAGCCTGTTCCCAGCCTGGAATCTCAATAGATTCACACACAGATACCTTTTTCTTAAAGACAGGCATGTTCTACGCATTATCACACTATCACAAAGTCCTGTTAATATCAATAAAAAACTTCTGAGCCTTCTGCGTATCCTGCCGACTACGCCAATTATGTATTGCCAAGTTTTTAACACTAAGGTTCAGATACGGCTTTAAAGAAGGCTACTACTTGCGATATAACGCAATTTTATTTGAAGGTACAAATTAAAGGAATAGCATGATTGGATAGTATGATTGCTTACACTTTTGTATATTTTAAGATACAAAGGTTAAGTACATATAAAGCTTGAATACATAAAATGATTAAGTATATATAAAGATTAACTATATACAGTATACTCACATCATCAATCACCAAGAGGCTTTTAAACATCATCCGTCTGGAATATCAGAGATGCAACACCAAGACAGAGACCCCTGGAAGATTCACAACACTGCACGGGTGTCCCCACTTATGCAGGTATCATCACTGTACACATACAGGTATCCAGTTTTTGCTTCTTGTCTTAAGGGGGTTTTACACATAGCGATATCGCTAGCAATATCACTAAAGCATCACCGATTTGGTGATGCAGAAGCGATATCACTAGCGATATCGCTATGAGTGATACTTACCTCCGACTGACTCCCCCGCTGTCTGTCGCTGATCACGCGAGATCGCGCAGCTCCATTTCTCGTCGGGCGCTTCCTGCTGGGCTTCCTGCTGGCGCCGACGAGCGATGCGTGGACGCGGACAGGAGGACGTCAGGATCGCCGCGTCTGAAAGGTAAGTAACGACCGCTGTATTGCTGCTGCATCGCTGTGAGATCTGCCTGTGTGGCAGCTCACTAGCGACCATTTAGCGGTGCCACAGTGATCCTGACTGGGTCGTATCATCGTCGGATCGCTGGTGCATCGCTAAATGCAAAGGGGCCTTTAGTCATGTTTCTCTGGCCTTATATACTAAATAACACTTATGTGTAACTTGCTTCACTCAACACTTCCAGTGGCCGGTTTTCAAGATTGGATGAAACTGATAACATGGCATCATCAGACAATGGGTCATAAACCCTTACAATATAAAAGCCACATGGATTTAGATAAAACTACCACAGACAGTGGTTACATAAACCTTAATGTTTTACAATGACAAACATAGAAACGTAGAACTTTTTGTGAAACAACAGTTCAAAATTGTGTCACTGTGGGCATTGTCTGTCACATCAGAAATGCAGCTATCTAATGGTCTGATAAACCCACCACGGACAGAGATTACGTCATTATCTGTCTGTAACTGTTAATGTTTGATCAGAAATGCAGCTATGTAATATATAGAATTCATTCTATATATTTCAATATGGACTCAAAAATAGCCATTTTTATATTCGCACTACAGATAGTGGGGAAGAGACAGAAGGTCGGGGGTGCAGCAGCTATGGTGGTTTTGAGCGGCGGATGGGGTGGTGGTGAGGTGGCAGAATGGTTATACATCACAACAGTAGTGTGACAGTTCCACCACTCAGTGTGTCTGGGATGCAGTTACTGACAGCTCTGCACTCTGGTACAGGGGTGTGCTGAAGCTGTCAATGCTTTGATTGACAGTTCAGTCATCTAGTCTGGCGATGGGGCATACTAAGCTGTCAGTGTATTGACTGACAGTTCAGCCATCCAGTCTGAGACTGTGAGGCACTGGCTGTCTCCATGTGTTTATTGTGCCAGGTGATTGCCAGGCTGCTTAACTGGGCTGTTTTTCCCAGACCTCTACCTGATGTACATTCATCTACTGTGCAGTTTATCTCTCTGTGCCTTGCGTTATGTATGTAGATCTTTTGTTGCCTGACCTTGGACCTCGTTCTGACCATCTGTCTGTTTAACCCCTTCTGCTCTGATTCGCTGTCCTCCTGGTATTCTGACCTTGGAATGTTACCTCACTATGCCTTTGTGTCTTCCTTCAATTTATGATGTACTCTCCTTGCTTCTGACCTTGGACTCCTTTACTATCCTAACTCACGGCTTGGCTGGGAGAAGTAACTCAGCTTCACAATTAGTCAATCAATTTTAATACAGTCGGTACAGCCATTCAATAAAGTGATGGTGATTAGTGTATCATACAGTCCACAAATGTCCAGCATAAGCTTGCGATAAATCACAATAACAATCCATGGCACTTGAGGTTTTTTATCTGATGCTCTTTTTAATTTACAAAACACAAAGACCATAAGGCCAGAACATTCTTCCATTAGACTACACTTCATCTATGAATTCTAAATTAACTTTGCATTGGGAGATGTTTTCAGTGGAGTTTATTTCTAAGTCCTCTAAATAATGTCCTCTGGATACTCTATGTGTAATGGAGAGGTGAGAGAAAAGGAGGGGAGTGTTAATCTGCTTTTCACAGATTTCAGCTTCAAAAGGTCCTTGCTACAGGCTGGAGCAATAATGTTTGCTGTACTGATACTTAATAGGTCATGGATCAAGCCAATGTAATGGTGGCCAGTTGAATGTGGAATCAGTAGACCACTAAGTCACTAACCAATTTTGTGTAAGGCTATATCAGGGTTCAAACTAAAAGAAATTGTGAATTTTTAACCCCTAAAGAAGTGCTTAGTTGCCTTTTAATATCAATATAAGTAGTTGAGTGGTATAGGGACTTTGCATCAGCGGGATACAATACAATCAGCAAACTTAGTCGGATTTGTGCTTTTGTCCAATTGTAATGAATGGTACACATGAACAATACCTATAGGCCGTATATTAGACCTCTAAGGGACCTTTTAAAGGGGTTGTCCACTACTAGGATAACCTTTTCTCCATCTGAATGTTTACCCCCTTTAAAATAAACACAACTATACTCAAATATGAGAGGTAAGAAGAAAGCTGTATATCTATCGATATAGAAAATATATATAAAGTTTATTATAAAGTGATATAAAAAAGATAAAATATAAACATATCAACAAAAGCAGAACAAACACTTAAAACAGTCAAAAACCATCTAAAGAGAATCTTGAAAGGTTGGACTTATTAAACCAATTAAGTATTACCCCTGATTCAGGCAAATGCTGATAAAGTGCCAGCTTGAGAAAGGTCCACACTTGGAACGAAACATCACCATTATGACTTTGTGTCAATAAACCACAGTACCTTTTGGATTTTGGAGTGCTGCATTTATCTTCATTGAATATACTTGAGGTTTGGCTATGCCTGTGAGCCTGCCACCTCCTTCAGCTTATCTGCACTGCACCATATAATACAGACACAGTGAGTAATAATGGCAAACAATAGAATGATAAGAAAAACGAATGAGTGATTGGATAAGTACCACAGAGAACAAAAAAGACTGAAGCTGAAAGTCCCAATGCGTATTGCTCTTACCTAGCAGCTTCATCAGGGGTAATCTGCCTGTGTTGGATGAGAAGTATAAATAGTAGAGGTAATCTTAGTCAGTACAAGTAGGCATGCTCCTCTGGTAAATTAAATATATTTTGCTTTTATCCTATGGCATAAGGCATGGGTCGATATTGACTTTAAGGATCACTACGTAAAATAGGTAACACTAGAGTTCTAGTTATCTTTCTGTTTGAAGAGGCAATTTGTATATTTAATTTCCCAGAGGAGCATGCATATTATGCCAGGCCTGGTTTGTCACTCTCCACAAGGAGAATCATTACCCATAGATCCCAGTCTTAAGCATCTCACCTAGCCAAATCAGATATCATATTTTGCACTGATGAGGGGCAATACCCTGAAATACAGTGTCTGCAAATTGAGGTTCCTAAGTTATATGATAAGGCTCGTTAAAGGGTCGATATTAACTTTTAGGATTGCTACTTCCATTAGGTGGTGCTAGAGTTCTAGTCCTCTTCCTCTCTGAATAGGCAATTTGCATATTTAATTTCCCAGAGGAGCATGCATGGAGTATACATCGCCTCACTCTGACTCTCCAGGCCTATCTTGTCATTCTCCAGAAGGAGAAACATTACACCTTAGATATAAGTTTGGTAAATTACAGAATTATACATGATCAAAATGGGTTTCAAGGAAGAAAATGATTGACAAAACAATAAGAAGGACTTAAATTTGCATTATTGTAATTATTCTTTATGTAACTAAATATTCCTGTGTTTATAAAACATTTTGAACAGTACCCTAATGTTTTTTGCTTTTAAATAGGTTAATGGGAAGGACCTATTAAAAGCAACTCACGACGAAGCAGTTGAAGCCTTTCGTAATGCTAAAGATCCAATAGTTGTTCAAGTATTAAGACGAACACCGGTTAACAGAGCAACCGGAAGTTCCCAGGAGGTGCAGCTTGTGAATGTGAGCACTCAAACAGACATCACATTCGAGCATATCATGGCTCTTGCCAAACTCAGACCAACCACTCCACCAGTTCCTGACATTTGTCCCTTTCTTCTATCTGACAGGTATGTCATTTTTCAATATCATTTTCATGTTATGTAGATCTAGTTTACATTTTTATAAAATAGCATAAAGTTATCATAAAAAATTCAACATTTTCATGCTCAGTGTCCAACAGTCAGGCGAAACCACACAATACAGCCAACATCTTGGCTCCAGCTGCACTTAAGATCCATACTTTATTTCATGCAGCTTTTTCCTTGAAAAGAAACATGCGGGAAGTCATACAACACATCTAATATTTCTAAAATGTATCTAAAAAATGAAAAAGACAGTATTCTTTTCCCTAATCAATCTTTGCCTCCTGGACACCATGTAGAGATTAGACAGATAATACCAACTTGTAAGTGAATTAAGAAACCAAGCCATACATCAAGCCATTGACTGCCATTCATTGTTAGAAAAAGTATTTTCAATTTATTCCAAAGTGTACTTCTGTATTTATTGAAGTGATTGTGTCCACATTTTCCAGAATATAAAATGTGGACATGGCTTCATTAGCAGACAGGCTGAGTTTCAAAAAGACAGATTGGAATCCAGCAGCTGCGGAACATTGCCAGCCCTTTGTTATGAATGTACTGCTGTATTTCTTTTGATTTGGTGCACAGATCATTGCCTAGAATCCAATTTAAGCTATGAAAATGACTACTCTAAGTGTGCAGTAAATGAAAAGAAACATATCTTTTTGTTCAGTGTTTCTTTAGATTAGCAACCCACCCTAGCCTCTTGAAACGAAAAAGCTGCGGATAAGTTTGTCATATTTTAATTAAAAAGAAGAACATTGTCTCATCTGGTCTTTTTTCACCAATTTTTTTTCCTTATAGCTGCCATTCTCTTCATCCAATGGAGCATGAATTTTATGAAGGTAATGAGTATCTTTCCAGTCTGCCCGCTGATGGAGACAGAACGGAAGACTTTGAGTATGAGGTGAGATAATTTTTCATATAGGATGAGAGTTTGCCGTTTTCTCCCAGCATAATAAAACTCATTTATTATTACGTTTGCAGGTATTATTCACAGAGATTAATGACTAGTATATCAGTTTGTGCCTATTGCACTAGTACGTGGTGTGAAAATAAGAACTACTGTTTGTTTATAATGCTGAGTAAAAACTGTTGTTAGATAGTACTCATAGCTGCTATTGCGGTATAGTAGCTAGAGGATGTGCCGTCACTTCTGATATGTCTACTTTTAAGAAATACTAGTACTCATCTGGAATACATTTTCTGAGATCTCTGTATTGTTCTTCTCTTCTATTATTCCTACTGGAGATTTCTTAATAAATTTAGAACTAGTTGTTACCATTCCTTGTGTCACAAGAGAGTGCCCTTTAATAGTCGGACACTGTCAGCTCTGATTGGTCATTGTCAAACTGTGAAGGTATTTAGAAGAAAAGAAGTTGTGGCACTCACCCACGAATAAAATTTAGAGAATTTAATTCCAGATAGATGAAAGTTACTGCATGGTAGTGAATGACGTACTCCTATGTATGGACAACAGCCCTTTCATGCCGAACAGGCGCGTTTTCATCCTGGACCAGGAAGAAGCACCTGCTAGGCATGAAACGGCTGTTGTCCATACATAGGAGTATATTCACTGCAACGCTATTTATTTTATCTATTTGGAAATAAATTTTGTGAATTTTATGCATAAGTGAATGCCAGTGCCACAATTTCTTTTCTTCTACAATACTATTGGACTTTCTATATATTCATTGCTGAGCACCATCAAAAGTAAATGGGATAGCATTGCAAAGAGCTGCAAAAAATAAGGGAGAAAATTTATTATATTAGAAGTAAAAGGGTAAAATGTAAAAACAAATATTAGAAGATACTTGTTTTTACTCTCATTAGTAAGGCCGGTTTCACATTAGCGCTTTTTAAGCGCACGCACGGCCGGGGGTAGCTCCGCCCCCGAGCCGGCTCTCTGCCCGGCGTGCCCGCCCCTTGCTTGTAGCGCTGCCTCCTAGCGGACAGCGGCGCCTGCGATCGGCGCACCCTATCTTTAGCATAGGGTGTGCAGATCGTGCGCAGGCCGTGCGCTAGTTGCGCTTTGACCTGCGCTGCGCACTTTTGACGGTGCGCCGTGCGCGCCAAAATCGAACAGAGTCAGCATGGGTTTCTAACTAATAAGTCATGTCAGACTAACTTAATTTCCTTCTATGACGGTATCACTGATTGGGTGGATCAAGGAAATGCTGTAGATATAGTATATCTTGACTTCAGCAAAGCATTTGACAAAGTCTCTCATACAATCCTTATTGAAAAAATGACTAAGTATGGAATGGACAAGGCAACTGTTAGGTGGATTCATAACTGGCTTAGTGATCGGACCCAAAGAGTGGTCGTAAATGGCTGCACATCCAGTTGGAAGAATGTCTCAAGTGGGGTACCACAGGGCTCTGTCCTGGGCCCTGTATTGTTCAACATCTTTATCAATGATTTAGATGAAGGAATTGAGGGTAAACTGATTAAATTTGCTGATGACACAAAGCTAGGAGGGATAGCTAATACTAGAGAAGAGAGAGAGAGGATTCAAAAAGATTTAAATAAACTGGAGAAGTGGGCAGCAACTAACAGAATGGTTTTTAACAGGGAGAAATGCAAAGTACTACATCTGGGCAATAAAAATGAAAAAAGCATATATAGAATGGGAGGAATAGGGCTAAGTGACAGCACATGTGAAAAAGACTTGGGTATACTAATAGATCACAGACTGAATATGAGTCAACAGTGTGATGCAGCAGCAAAAAAGGCAAATGCAATTCTAGGATGTATTAACAGAAGCATACAGTCTAGATCACGTGAAGTCATTATTTCCCTCTACTCCTCTTTGGTCAGACCTCATCTGGAATATTGTGTCCAGTTTTGGGCACCACATTTTAAAAAAGACATCAACAAACTGGAGCAAGTTCAGAAAAGAGCGACCAGAATGGTGACCGGTCTGCAAACCCTGTCTTATGAGGAAAGGTTGCAGGATTTGGGAATGTTTAGTTTGCAAAAGAGAAGACTGAGAGGAGACTTAATAGCTGTCTACAAATATCTAAAGGGCTGTCACATTGTAGAAGGATCAACTTTATTCTCATTTGCACAAGGAAAGACTAGAAGCAATGGGATGAAACTGAATGGGAAGAGACACAGATTAGATATTAGAAAAAACTTTTTGACAGTTAGAGTGATCAATGAGTGGAACAGGCTGCCACGAGAAGTGGTGAGTTCTCCTTCAATGGAAGTCTTCAAACAGAGGCTGGACAGACATCTGACTGGGATGATTTAGCGAATCCTGCTTTGAGCAGGGGGTTGGACCAGATGGCCCAGGAGGTCCCTTCCAACTCTACGATTCTATGATTCTATGATTCTATGATTCTAGTAGAATAGTGTGCCCTACCTACTCTGTGACCTGAAATTATAATGAAGAAGTCATGATGGCCCAATTGTTTTAACAGGCCTAGTGGTGCATGAAGCTTAAAAACAAGCAGCACAGTAACTCAGCATTGTTGCTTTGTAGTGCTGGGGTCCTGTGCTCAAACCCCACTAAGGTCAACATCTGCAAGGTGTTTGTATGTTCTCTGTATTTGTGTGGGTTTCCTCCCACTCTCCTAAGACATACTGATAGGGAATTTAGATGTGAACCCCAATGGTGTAAAGTGCTGTGCAATATCTTGGTGCTATATAAGTAAGCATAATTAATAAAAATGGAAAACATCAAATTACTATTATACAAATATAAATATTTAATTAGTTTAAATATCCTTACAGCAAATGTCTCATCAGTAGTGTTGAGCATTCCGATACCGCAAGTATCGGGTATCGGCCGATACTTGCTGTATCGGAATTCCGATACCGACTTCCGATATTTTTTCAATATCGGAATTCGGCATCGGAATCGGAAGTTCAGTTGATTGACGGCCTGACGTCATCATGATGCGCGGTGTGTGCGCATCATGATGCGCCGTCATTTCGGGCCTTCCGGGGGTCTCTGCCGGCCTGCCGGGGGGCTGTGCCGGCCTGCCGGGGGGCTGTGTGGACTGCCCGGGGTCTCTGCCGGCCTGCCGGGGGGCTGTGCCGGCCTGCCGGGGGGCTGTGCACCCTGTGGGGGTCTGTACCGGCCTGCCGGGGGGCTGTGCCGGCCTGCCGGGGGGCTGTGCTGATGTCCGGGGGTCTGTGCAAGCATCGTCCGATGGGACTACAAGTCCCATCGGGCGATGCCTGCTACCATGACAGTGATTGACACATTAGCCAATGATGGGACAGTAGTAGTCCCATCATCCGGCTAATGTGTTAAATGTTAAAAAAAAAAAAAAAAAATACTACATACATACTACATGCTACATACATACTACATATATACTACATACATACTACATACATACTACATGCATGCTACATACATACTACATATATACTACATACATACTACATACATACTGCATGCTACATACATACTACATACATACTACATACATACTACATGCATGCTACATATATACTACATGCTACATACATACCACATACATACTACATGCATGCTACATATATACTACATGCATGCTACATACATACTACATATATACTACATGCATGCTACATACATACTACATGCTACATGCATGCTACATACATACTACATACATGCTACATATATACTACATACATACTACATATATACTACATGCATGCTACATATATACTACATACATACTACATATATACTACATGCATGCTACATATATACTACATACATACTACATATATACTACATACATGCTACATATATACTACATACATACTACATATATACTACATACATGCTACATACATACTACATACATACTACATATATACTACATGCATGCTACATATATACTACATGCTACATACATACCACATACATACTACATACATGCTACATATATACTACATGCATGCTACATACATACTACATATATACTACATGCATGCTACATACATACTACATGCTACATGCATGCTACATACATACTACATACATACTACATGCTACATACATACCACATATATACTACATACATACAATACATTCATACAATACATACATAGACATACAGTACATATAACATAGAGTAACATACTTACCAATACTTGTCACATTGTTCCCCGAAGCCATTGTCTTTCCGGAATAAATATTAACATAACAAACCACAAAAATACTCACCCACGATCCGAAGCAGTCCACGAGTGTGTCCCACGACGATCTTGGGTAGAGAACTGCAGCATCAGATGATGCTGCCGTTCTCTACGGGCTGCAGGAATCCAATGACGGAAGGTAGGTATCCTTCCGCACTGTATTCCTCCGCCACTTAAAAAAAAAAAAGTCCCTAGTCTCACTTTATGCCATTGCTGTGTGGGAAATTCCCACACAGCAATGGCATAAAGTGAGACTAGGGACTTTTTTTTTTTTTAAGTGGCGGAGGAATACAGTGCGGAAGGATACCTACCTTCCGTCATTGGATTCCTGCAGCCCGTAGAGAACGGCAGCATCATCTGATGCTGCAGTTCTCTACCCAAGATCGTCGTGGGACACACTCGTGGACTGCTTCGGATCGTGGGTGAGTATTTTTGTGGTTTGTTATGTTAATATTTATTCCGGAAAGACAATGGCTTCGGGGAACAATGTGACAAGTATTGGTAAGTATGTTACTCTATGTTATATGTACTGTATGTCTATGTATGTATTGTATGAATGTATTGTATGTATGTAGTATATATGTGGTATGTATGTAGCATGTAGTATGTATGTAGTATGTATGTAGCATGCATGTAGCATGTAGTATGTATGTAGCATGCATGTAGTATATATGTAGTATGTATGTAGCATGCATGTAGTATATATGTAGCATGTATGTAGTATGTATGTGGTATGTATGTAGCATGTAGTATATATGTAGCATGCATGTAGTATATATGTAGTATGTATGTAGTATGTATGTAGCATGTATGTAGTATATATGTAGTATGTATGTAGTATATATGTAGCATGTATGTAGTATATATGTAGTATGTATGTAGTATATATGTAGCATGCATGTAGTATATATGTAGTATGTATGTAGTATATATGTAGCATGCATGTAGTATATATGTAGTATGTATGTAGTATATATGTAGCATGTATGTAGTATGTATGTAGCATGCATGTAGCATGTAGTATGTATGTAGCATGTATGTAGTATGTATGTAGCATGCATGTAGCATGTAGTATGTATGTAGCATGCATGTAGTATATATGTAGTATGTATGTAGCATGCATGTAGTATATATGTAGCATGCATGTAGTATATATGTAGTATGTATGTTGCATGTAGTATGAATGTAGCATGTATGTAGTATGTAGTATGAATGTAGCATGTATGTAGTATGTAGTATGAATGTAGCATGTAATTTTTTTTTTTTTTTTTTTTTTTACATTTAACACATTAGCCGGATGATGGGACTACTACTGTCCCATCATTGGCTAATGTGTCAATCACTGTCATGGTAGCAGGCATCGCCAGATGGGACTTGTAGTCCCATCGGACGATGCCTGCACAGACCCCCGGAGCCTGCACAGACCACCGGCAGGCCGGCACAGCCCCCCGGCAGGCCGGCACAGCCCCCCGGCAGGCCGGCACAGCCCCCCGGAGCCTGCACAGACCACCGGAGCCTGCACAGACCCCCTGGCAGGCCGGCACAGCCCCCCGGCAGGCCGGCACAGCCCCCCGGCAGGCCGGCACAGCCCCCCGGAGCCTGCACAGACCACCGGCAGGCCGGCACAGACCACCGGAGCCTGCACAGACCCCCTGGCAGGCCGGCACAGCCCCCCGAAAGGCCCGTACAGACCCCAGAGAGGCTGTACAAGGGCAGGAAAGGGTTTTTCTTATTCCGATACCGGAAGTCCCATAGACTTGAATGGGACTTCCGGTATCGGAATCGGCGATACCGATACTTTTTTTAAAGATCGGCCGATACCATCCGATACGATACTTTGAAGTATCGGATGGTATCGCTCAACTCTACTCATCAGAAATTGATCTTTTATTTAAATTAGGTTTTTGTGTTGCATGCATTTGTTTTTAAATTTGTAAGTTTTTTTTTTATACCATTATACCATACGTATTAAAAAAATAAAATTAGAAATCGTACAATTTTCACACTGGCCACTAAAGCTATTTTAGGTTCATGTTTCTTATCCTTTCAGCAAAAGTTTTCAGCAGTTTCCTTAACATTATAAAAATATTCAGAATTGAGAGTCCTCAGTGGTTGATACCGTTTAATGGCTAACTGAAAAGATGGTAACAAATTGCAAGCTTTCGAGACTACTCATGTCTCTTCATCAGGCACAGAGTAACACAAAATCTGAAGAATCACATATTTAAGCACAACGGGACACAAAAATAATGTAATAGATAAGATAAATGACATGAAGCAGAATTATCATTATGGGAGAGGGATAAAATGTTCCAACATTTATAGCCACAACTGTTTATCCCTCTCTCATACTGATAGCTCTGCTTCGCATCACTTGTCTTATCTCTTGCAGTATTTCTGTGTCTCGTTGTGCTTAAATATGTGATTCTTCAGACTTTGCATTTTTCTATACCTGATGAAGAGACCTGAGTAGTCTTGAAAGCTTGCAATGTGTTACCCATCTTTTCAGTTAGCCATTAAAAGGTATCAACTACTGAGGACTCTCAATTCTAAATATTCTTCTATCTACTGGCTAACACAGTACAAAGATATACATCTTTCCTGTATCAACTTATCATTATAGGCAGTATTACATTGACAGGAAACGCCACTTTTCATAGATGGTAATATAGTGTCTTCCATTCACAATAGGCGATGTTACAGCTCTCCTGCCCTCCTTCCTTCAGGGAGACCTTTTCAGATGCTCATTAAATGTTTCAATATAAAACATAATCTTTGAGTGTCTGATTGTCTAAGTCAGTCTTTTGATACTAATGTACATGCTGATTTCCTGAAAAGTTAAAGGGAACCTGTCACCCTCCCAGGCGTTTTTAACTAAAAGAGCCACCTTGTGCAGTACTAATGCTGCATTCTGCCAAGGTGGCTCTTTTAGTTAGGGTCCCTTCCACCACTGAAAGAATCATTTTTATAATTTGTCACTCATGCCTCTAGTTTGTCCGGGGGGCAGGTCTTTCTCCCCAGACACAGGCGCCTCACAGCCATCAGTCATTTCCTCCATTCTTCTGGGCATCGCCTCCTCAGTGTTCAGTTATTTACCCAGCACCTGCACTGTAATCTTGATTCTTGGGCATGCGCAGTTAGCGCTGCCCATCCACTGACATCACATGATGTCTTCCTTCTCGCGCCTGCGTGGACACGCAGCCTGAGATCCCGCCCCGCAGTATGAATAAATCAGAAGAGACTGCGGGGCGGGATCTCGGGCCGAGCGTCCATGCAGGCGTGAGAAGAAAGACATCATGTGATGTCAGTGGACGGGCAGCGCTAACTGGGCATGCCCAAGAAACAAGATTACAGTGCAGGCGCCAGGTAAATAATTGAATGCTGAGGAGGCGGCGCCCAGGACAATGGAGGAAATGACTGATGGCTGTGAGGCATCTGTGTCCGGGGGAAAAATCCTGCCCCCTGGACAAGCTAGAGGTATGAGTGACAAATTATAAAAACAATTCTTTCAGCGGTGGAAGGGACCCCAACTAAAAGAGCCACCTTGACAGAATGCAGCATTAGTACTGTGGCTCTTTTAGTTAAAAATGCCTGGGGGTTGACAGGTTCCCTTTAAAGTCTAAAAAAACCCTTGATGCCAGTGTGAAAATTGTAAGATTTATGATTTTTTTATTCTCATACACATTGCTAATAACAACAAAATCCCAGACTGACAAACTTAAATCATCCAGGAGAGCATAGAGTATTTTGAAACCAAATATAATTATTATATTGGAAATATAGCACAAACATTTAAAACCATAAAAGAGTACCTCAACAAAACTCAGGACAATGAGGATCCTAAGTAGATCTTGCCACCAAATAGAATATATGGAAATGCATGAGCAATAATTAAATATGCATCAATTGCACAGCCCCATATAATAAAATTAAGTGTTAAGCCAGCCTAAGCCTGATAACAAAAAGAACCTGTCTAAACCTCAGGCTAAGGTAGAAAGGATGCAAATGTGTGGAGTGGCTGATACTTACAAAGAATGTAGTAAGGGCCCCATCACACATAGCGACTCACAAGCAATCCCCCACAATGATATCAACTTGTCAGGATCGCTGGTGTGTCGCTACATGATAGCTGGTGAGCTGCCAAACAGGCAGCTTCACCAGGGATCAGCACCAGCGACGACGAGCGCTCGCGTCGCTGTTTACCTTAGATACCAGCACGCTGGTGCAAGGAGCTGGTAACCAAGGTAAACAGCGGGTTTTTAAGCGCCACACGGTGCTTAGAAACCCACTGTTTACCTTGGTTACCAGCTCCATGCATCAGCGCTCTGGTAACTAAGGTACACAGAGGGTTTCTAAGCGCCGCGCAGCACTTAGAAACCCGCTGTTTACCTTGGTTACAAGCTCCAACTCGCTGATCGCTGGTCTCCCGCCTGCCACACGCAGCGATGCATGCTGGCCAGCGGGAGACCAACGATCAAAAAAATGTCCACCCCTTTCCACAATGATCAGCGATACCCTGCCGGTCGCTGATAGGTGTCACACACAGCGATCTCGCTGGTGAGATCACTGTTGCATCACAAAACTAGTGACTCAGCTAGCTAGATCGCTGTGTGTGACGGGGGCTTAAGAAAGGTCCTATCCCACAGAGAAGCGGTACCACAATGTTCAGTTAGGCACACTGGTATTTCCTCTTTGCAATCTGTTTCCTTTCCTGTTTATCTAACCTAAAAATATATGTGTGGCTTAATCTCTTTACCCCCCCGAGCCTGCTTTCACCTTCCTGACAAGGCCAAATTCTACAATTCTGACCAGTGTCATTTTAAGAGGTAATATCTCTGGAATGCTTCAATGGATTTCTGTGATTCTGAGAATGTTCTATCATGACATATTATACTTTATGACAACGTAACATTTCTTTGATATGAGTTGCATTTATTCGTGAAAAAAGCGGAAATTTGGCAAACATATTTCAATTTTCAACCTTTTAATTTTTATGCCCTTAATTAAGAGAGTTGTCACACAAAATAGTTAATAAATAACATTTCCCACATGTCTACTTTACATCAGCCCAGTTTCTCAAACAAAAGTTTTTATATTAGGAAAATGTAATTTTTCAAATTGACCAGTGATTTCTCATTTTTACCTCAAAATTGACAAAACCATTTTTTTATAGACCACATCACATTTGAAGTCACTTTGAGGGGCCTATATGACAGAAAATACCCAAAAGTGACACCATTCCAAAAACTGCACCCCTCAAGGTGCTCAAACCCATACTCAAGAAGTTTTTTAACCTTTCAGTTGCTTCACAGGAATTTTTAGAATGTACAAAAAATAAACATTTAACTTTTTCAAAAAAAATTTAATTTAGAACCAATTTTTTTTAATTGTGCAAGGTTAGCAGCCAAAAAATAGACCCCCAAAAATTGCTGTGCAATTTCTCCTGAGCATACAGATACCTCATATGTGGGGGAAAAACACTGTTTTGGCGCATAGCAGGGCTCAGATTGGAAGAAGTGCCATTTGACTTTTTGAATGTTAAATTTGCTGGCATAATTAGCAAGCACCATGTTGTGTTTGGAGAACCCCTGATGTGCCTAAAAAGTGGAAACCACTCACAAATGACACCATTTTGGAAACTAGACCCCTCAGGGAACTTATCAGGGAGCACCTTGAACCACCAGATGCTTCACAGAAGTTTATAATATTGAGCCGTGAAAATAAAAAAAATCACATTTTTACCTCAGAAATGTTTTTTAAGCCCTAAATAGTACATTTTCATAAGGATAGCAAGAGAAACTGCACCATACAATTTGTTGTGCAATTTCTCCTGAGTATGCAGATATGTGGAGGAAAATTACTGTTATAATGCACAGCAGGGTTCAGAAAGGAAGCAGTGCATTTTGACTTTTTGAATGCAAAATATGCTGGAATAATTAGCTGACACCATATCGCGTTTGGAGAGCCCCTCATTATTTATTTATTTTTCTCACTTATACAGCACCATTAATTCCACAGCGCTTTACAGACATTATCAGAACTGTCCCAATTGAGGTTTACAATCTAAATGACCTATCAGAATGTCTTTGGAGATTGGGAAAAAAATGGAGTCCGGGTACCCATGCAAATTTGGTAAAAACATGCAAACGCCTTGCGAATGTTGTCCTTGGTTGGATTTGAAACCAGAACCCCAGTCATGCAAGACTGCAGTGCTAACCACTGAGCAACTGTGCTGCTCTGCTCATGTCCCTAAACAGTGGAAACCCCCTAGGAGTGACACCATTTTGAAAACTATACCGCTCAGTGAACTTATCGAGGTGTGCACTTTGAACCCCCAGGTGCTTCACATAAGTTTATAACGTGAAAATTAAAAAAAATCACATTTTTCAGCCCCAAATTTTCTATTTTCATAAGACAACAGGAGAGAATGGAACACAAAATTTGTTGCGCAAATTCTCCTAAGTACACAGATACTCGTGGGTGTAAAACTGCTGTTTTGCCCACAGCAGAGTTTGGAAATGAAAGAGTGATGTTTTGAAATGCATACTATGATTAAATCTGGGTGTGTAATGTGGCATTTGGACAGCCCCTGAAGTGCCTAATAATGGACACCCCCACAAATGACCCCATTTTGGAAAATAGATCCCTCAAGGAATGTAGAGTGCAGGCCCCAACCACGGATCTCCGCGCTGACGATATGGCTAATTATTTCAAAGAAAAAATTGACCATATCCAACAGGAAATTATTTCCCAATCCCCTCATACCATGCACTGCCCTCCCTCCCCCTCTAGCTCACTCTCTGATTTTGAACCAGTCACAGAAGAAGAAGTAATCAGGCTCCTTGCATCTTCTCTCCTTAGCACTTGCATTAGTGATCCCATTCCATCACATCTCCTTCAGTCCCTTTCCCCTGCTGTCACCACTCACCTAATAAAAATATTCAACCTCTCTCTTCCGGTTTCTTTTCCTCCTCATTTAAGCATGCCATCATACATTCATTACTTAAAACACCATCCCTCGACCAAAACTGTGCCGCTATCTATAGACCTGTCTCTTCATCTCTAAACTCCTGGAATGCCGGGTCCAAGCCTGTCTTATCCGCTATCTCTCAAATAACTCTTTTTTTGACCGCCTACAATCTGGTTTCCGCTCTTTACACACTACTGAAACTGCCCTCACTAAAGTCTCTAATGATCTACTAACAGCTAAATCTAATGGTCACTACTCCATGCTAATTCTCTTGGATCTCTCTGAAGCATTCGACCCAGTGGATCATCAGCTCCTCCTCACTATGCTCCCCTCCATCGGCCTCAAGGACACCATTTTTTCCTGGTTCTCTTCCTATCTCTCTGACTGCTCCTTCACTGAATCTTTTGCTGGTTCCTCCTCCTCTCATCTTCCCCTTACTGTTGGGGTTCCTCAAGGATCAGTCCTAGGCCCCCTCCTCTTCTCTTTGTATACTGACCCTATTGGACAAACAATCAGAAGATTTGGTTTCCAGTACCATCTCTACTCTGATGACACCCAATTATACACTTCTGATATCACACCTGCCTTTTTAGAAAACACGAGTGATTGTCTTACCGCTGTCCCTAACATCATGTCCTCCCTCTATCTGAAACTGAACCTGTCAAAAACTGAACTCCTCGTGTTTCCTCCCTCTACTAACCTACCTATGTCCGACATTGCCATTTCCGTGTATGGTTCCACCATTACTCCCCAGCAACATTCCCACTGTCTTGGGGTTATACTTGATTCCGAGCTTTCATTCACCCCCCACATCTGATCACTGGCTCGCTCTTGCTATCTGCACCACAAAAACATTTCTAGAATTCGACCTTTTACTTTCAATTCTGCAAAAACTCTTACTGTCGCTCTTATTCATGCTTGTCTGGACTATTGTAACGCTCTACTAATCGGTCTCCCTCTTACCAAACTCTCCCCTCTCTAATCTGTCTTGAATGCTGCAGCCAGAATCTTATTCCAAACCAATCGTTATACCGATTCCTCTACCTTTGCCAGTCATTATACTGGTTACCCATCCACTCCAGAATCCAGTACAAACTTATTACCCTCACCCATAAAGCACTCCATTGCTCAGCACCACCCTACATCTCCTCCCTTATCTCAGTCTACCACCCTACCCGTGCCATCCATTCTGCTAATGACCTGAGGTTAGCATACTCAATAATCAGAACCTCCCACTCTCGTCTCCAAGATTTTTCACGTGCTGCGCCAATTCTTCGGAATTCACAACCCAGGCTAATACGATTAATCCCCTATCCCCACAGTTTTAAGCATGCCCTAAAAGCGCATTTGTTCAGACTAGCCTATTGCCAGTCTAACTAGGCTCCTCGCATCATGTTCTCATGTTTTATGCATTTACTAGCCCTCTGTGTCTGTACTGTTACATACTTAGGCCGATAACCGGTTCATGCAGCATTACATGAACACCCAATTCTTACACTATGGCTGGTCCAAACAATGAAAGCAATTGTTACCATCCACCTTTCGTGTCTCCCCTTTTTCCTCATAGATTGTAAGCTTAAGAGCAGGGCCCTCATAAGTCTTGGTATCTGTTTTGATCTGTGTTTGCTATCCTGTAATGTCTATTGTCTGTACAGGTCCTCTCTATAATGTAAAGTGCTGCAGAATATGTTGGCACTATAGAAATAAAATTATTATTATTATGCATCTTAATGTGTGGTGAGCACCTTGAACCCACAGGTGCTTCACGGAAGCTTATAAGGTAGATTCATGAAAATAACTCACATTTTTCCAATAAAAATGTTATTTTAGCCCCCAAATTCTTATTTTCACTATGGTAACAGGAGAAAATGAAACCCAAAATTTGTTGTGCAATTTCTCCTAAGTACTCAGATACCCCATATGTGGTCGAAAACTACTTTTGAGGCAAAGTGCAGAGTTCAGAAGAGAAGAAGAGCCACATTTGCGTTCAGATTTTGCTGGACTGGTTTGAGGGTGCCATGTCACAGTGGCCGGGCCCCGGAGGTGCCCGAACTGCAGAAAGCTCCATAAGAAACACAATTTTACAAAGTATACCTTTCAATGAATTCATCTAAGGGTGTAGTGATCATATTGACATTACATGTGGGTCACAGAATTTTTTTATAATTTGGCAGTGAAGAAAATAATAATCACATTTTTACCACCAAAATGTAGTGTTAGCCCCATATTTTACATTTTCACACTGGGAAATGGGTAAAAATGGCACCAAAATTTGCCCCACAATTTCTGCTGAATGTAGGAATACAGTACTATACATATACTGTAGCTGTATAGTACTGCTTAGTAGTGACGATTTTGACTCCATGAGTGTTTTTCAGAAACAAGCAGCAGAGGATGTTGCTGAGTGAAACCTGCAAACTGGCATTGTAGTGACCAGTATGTTGTAGTGACCAGAATGTTGTGCTCAGCTCATGCTTCTAGAGACATGCGATGTCCTTTTTTTCAGAAGTGCACAGAACTGTGGCAGACTGCGCTTTTTTGCACACCTAAAAAGACGGATATTGCCAGATCAGAGGCTAGACCGCATCCAAAGTGGTTCCATCTTTCTCATTATAGGGAATCTTCTGTTGGGGGTTCATTCTGAATCAAGTATTTCAGAGATTTACATGGAAACCCAGGTGTAACCATTCAACGTAAAGCACAGTATAAATGCAAGCTGATACTTACTGCAATCTTAGGGAGGCAGAATGAACATGTCAACAGCAGGTTTTATTCATTTTATGTCGTTTCTCATGCTGTATAAGAGATTAGACATCTTTATTCTTCGAGTAAGTGTGATTACAGGAATACCAGATTTATATCGTGTTTTTCTGTTTGGCTGCTGTCACACCCTTTTGGAGCAAAAACTAGTTTTTGCATTGCCATATTTTGAAAGCTATCATTTTTCAATATTTCAGCAGACAGATTCATGTGAGGACTTGATTTTTGTGGGACGAGTTGACTTTTGGGAGGCAGAATGAACAAAAACCAGCAAATCAAGATTTTTTTTATCTCATCTTGCATGTGGTAAAATTAAAAGCACAGCTTTATTCTTCTGGTCAGTATGATTACAGCAATACCACATTTATATTTTTTTAAATGTGTTGGTGCTTTTACACAATAAAAAATATTTTATAGAAAAAATAATTAGGTTTGCATCGCTTTATTCTGAGAGCTATACCTTTTCTATTTTTTCGATGATGGAGCTGCATGGCAGCTTATTTTTTACCAGACTAGATGACTTTTTATAGATGCAATATTTATTTACATTCATCTTTTTGATCACGCTGAGAAGAATTAAGATATCTGTAATCGAGAATTGTTGCTAATAAAGTGGGCCTAAGATAAATTGTGGTTCTTATTCCTTGGTGCTAAACATAAAGTCGCTATTATAAAGGATCATAAAAATATCACTTATCTCGAATCAACCCAGAGACTAAATACTAGGCAAATAGGATTGACTTTATTCTTTTTTAGGTTTGCTTTTGTGGTGACATTCAGAAACAGCACTGAAAGCATTAAAGCCAATGCTTTCTCACAAAGTTTATGTCTATTGCCTCTAACCAATCCTGCTATACTTTTATAGTCTGTACCTGTTCCTAAATGTCATTGGACCTCTCTCTCCATGGACTTAATTAATGACTTGTCATTTTTTAAAAAGAAGATTGGTTTTTTGAGAGATTGGTGACACATTGAGCAAAGTGGTAGAAAAGATGGCATTCACTATGTGTGAGAACTCCGAGATGCTGGTGAAGTGGGATGGAGATCCCCGTTGATCATTAGTAATGAATCACCACACACTCTGATGAACATTTGCAGAAAGTTTATTTCACATACAGTTGTGGCCAAAAGTATTGACACCCCTGCAATTCTGTCAGATAATACTCAGTTTCTTCCTGAAAGTGATTGCAAGCACAAATTCTTTGGTATTATTATCTTCATTTAATTTGTCTTAAATGAAAAAACACAAAAAGAATTGCCCTAAAGCCAAATTGGATATAATTCCACACCAAACATAAAAAAGAGGGTGGACAAAAGTATTGGCACTGTTCGAAAAATTATGTGATGCTTCTCTAGTTTGTGTAATTAACAGCACCTGTAACTTACCTGTGGCACCTAACAGATGTTGGCAATAACTAAATCACACTTGCAGCCAGTTGACATCGATTAAAGTTGACTCAACCTCTGTCCTGTGTCCTTGTGTGTACCACATTGAGTATGGAGAAAAGAAAGAAGACCAAAGAACTGTCTGAGGACTTGAGAAACCAAATTGTGAGGAAGCATGAGCAATCTCAAGGCTACAAGTCCATCTCCAAAGACCTGAATGTTCCTGTGTCTACCGTGCTCAGTGTCATCAAGAAGTTTAAAGCCCATGGCACTGTGGCTAACCTCCCTAGATGTGGACGGAAAAGAAAAATTGACAAGAGATTTCAACGCAAGATTGTGCGGATGTTGGATAAAGAACCTTGAATAACATCCAAACAAGTTCAAGCTGCCCTGCAGTCCAAGGGTACAACAGTGTCAACCCGTACTATCCATCGGCGTCTGAATGAAAAGGGACTGTATGGTAGGAGACCCAGGAAGACCCCACTTCTTACCCCGATACATAAAAAAGCCAGGCTGGAGTTTGCCAAAACTTACCTGAAAAAAGCCTAAAACATTTTCGAAGAATGTTCTCTGGTCAGATGAGACAAAAGTAGAGCTTTTTGGGCAAAGGCATCAACATAGAGTTTACAGGAGAAAAAAAGACGCATTCAAAGAAAAGAGCATGATACCTACAGTCAAACATGGCAGAGGTTCCCTGATGTTTTGGGGTTGCTTTGCTGCCTCTGGCACTGGACTGTTTGACCGTGTGCATGGCATTATGAAGTTAGAAGACTACCAACAAATTTTGCAGCATAATGTAGGGTCCAGTGTGAGAAAGCTGGGTCTCCCTCAGAGGTCATGGGTCTTCCAGCAGGACAATGACCCAAAACACACTTCAAAAAGCACTAGAAAATAGTTTGAGAGAAAGCACTGGAGACTTCTAAGGTGGCCAGCAATGAGTCCAGACCTGAATCCTATAGAACACCTGTGGAGAGATCTAAAAATGGCAGTTTGGAGAAGGCACCCTTCAAATATCAGGGACCTTGAGCAGTTTGCCAAAGAACAACGGTCTAAAATTCCAGCAGAGCATTGTAAGAAACTCATTGATGGTTACCGGAAGCGGTTGGTCGCAGTTATTTTGGCTAAAGGTTGTGCAACCAAGTATTAGGCTGAGGGAGCCAATACTTTTGTCTGGCCCATTTTTGGAGTTTTGTGTGAAATGATCACTGTTTTGCTTTTTGCTTCATTCTCTTTTGTGTTTTTTCATTTAAGACAAATTAAATGAAGATAATAATACCAAAGAATTTGTGCTTGCAATCATTTTCAGGAAGAATCTGAGTATTATCTGACAGAATTCCAGGGGTGTCAATACTTTTGGCCACAACTGTATAATGAATGTGACAAAAGAACTGATAAAGAAAAGGTGCAGGAAATAAATGGACAAGCGAGTAAAAAATATCACGCTTCGACCCTGCCAGGGTCTTATTCATACTGTCGCTATGAAAAGAACACCATGTCATGAGAAACAATTCCATATACAATGAAATAAAATAAAACCAGTATAGTGCAAAATCATGTAAAATAATCAGGCGAAAAAAGGAGACAAGTATAACAACAATTTTTTGTAAAAGATCATACATTTTGCAAAATCCTGAAGACAAGCATAATCAAGTATATTTCAATAGTTAAATACCAACAGGAACCTGTGAAAATACATATCTAGATAAATACATGGGAGTGCTAGTAAAGGTGAATGCACCAGCACTAGAGGTAAACTTCAAAGCAGAGAACCCAGTAGAGGGAGGAGAGTTGTGCAATTATACAATCCATAGAATTGTAGGCAATTATACATCCATAGAATAAGAGATATATTCCCTTGAGGGAGTTGCTTTACCTTGAAACAAATGACAGACAAGCTCACATGTTGAGGATAAGAAGTGAGTCTGAGGGTAAATGGTACCCGCTACTCATTGTGTGCCACTGGAATCGCTGGACCAGAAGTGCATGGTAGACCACGCCTAAGTGCTGATGTCAACGTGTTGATGATGCAGTTGGAGGTCTGTGTGTATACATGAGAGCGGGTATAGCCCACACTTGCACAATATTGGCGCCTGTTAGATCCATGATAGTATTAGGTAATGGGTATGGGAGTCTTCTCTGTTTAGCCAATGGCAATTGTAACTAAACAGCCTAATCTTACTAAGGCTACTTTCACACATTCGTTTTTCGCCGTCAGGCACAATCCGTCCAATATGGAAAAAGACGGATCCAGTGTAGTTAGGGGAAAAACTTATGCAAAAGATCCGTTTTTTAGCCGGATCCGTTCTGAACTTGTGAACAAAAGAAATGCAGTGTGGAGAGAGAGAGAGAGAGAAGCAAATGGTCTGGGCATGCTCAGAGGCGAAAAACTGAATGCGGTGGCCGGATCAGGCAAAAGACTGATCCGGTGGCCGCATTTGTCCATTGACTTGCATTGTACTCAAGAGCCGGTAGCGCCGCGTCCGCGGATGTCTGGGTTTTTCACCGGACAAAAAAAACTTTACAAGACACGTTGTGTCCGGCCGCCGGAAACCAAATTGTAGACGGATCTGGAAAAAAACAAATGAGACGCAAGCACATGCGGCGCGATCCGGCGCATGTGCTAGTCAATGAGAAAAAAACACATCCGGCGGAAAAAAAAGGGATCCGTTTTTTAAAAAACACGCCGGATCACGCCTGATGGCAAAAAACAGATGTGTGAAAGTAGCCTTAGAGAGATAGCCCATGTCAATATTGAGGCATAGAGCTGTCAATAATAAAGTTACTTAGGTTGGTGTGATTGGTGAAAAGAAAAAGACAGCTAAGATTTATAGGAATATGTTGCTAGTTGAGAGTACAAAAGGTAAACAGAGAGGAAAAATGGAGAGGGTAAAATTGGGGGGAAAGGGGGAGAAGGAAATAGGTGTGGGGGAGGAATATACCACAAGGAGAAAGTGGAAAGGGGGCAAGGAATGGGAAAGACTGGGGGGAGAGGGAGGGTAAGAGGGGAATTGGGAACTCAACTGGTAAGGGGTGTAATGGAGTATTTAGGAAGGCACGTTAATTTGTCTGAAAAAAGGGAAATTAGGTCAATAAATGTAATTCATTATTCAGTCCTTTAGGTGAGTGTGTTTGGAGAGTATGGATCCAGAAGGACTCACGCTGTTGAAGAAGCTTAATATGGTTACCTCCACGTCAGGGTCTGGGCACCTGTTCAATGACCTGAAATCTAAGTTGGAATATTGTGCCTAGCATTGGAAAAGTAGTGAAAGTCATGTTTTAGCACATTGAATGGTGGACTTGTGACTGGCAATTCTGTCTTTTATGTGTTGGGTGGTCTCCCCTACATATAATAAACTGCAGGGACACTTAATAATGTATACCACAAATTTGGAATCACAAGTGTAATAACTAGTGTTGAGCATTCCGATACCGCAAGTATCGGGTATCGGCCGATACTTGCTGTATCGGAATTCCGATACCGACTTCCGATATTTTTTCAATATCGGAATTCGGCATCGGAATCGGAAGTTCAGTTGATTGACGGCCTGACGTCATCATGATGCGCGGTGTGTGCGCATCATGATGCGCCGTCATTTCGGGCCTTCCGGGGGTCTCTGCCGGCCTGCCGGGGGGCTGTGCCGGCCTGCCGGGGGGCTGTGTGGACTGCCCGTGGTCTGTACCGGCCTGCCGGGGGGCTGTGCCGGCCTGCCGGTGGTCTGTGCACCCTGTGGGGGTCTGTACCGGCCTGCCGGGGGGCTGTGCCGGCCTGCCGGGGGGCTGTGCTGATGTCCGGGGGTCTGTGCAAGCATCGTCCGATGGGACTACAAGTCCCATCGGGCGATGCCTGCTACCATGACAGTGATTGACACATTAGCCAATGATGGGACAGTAGTAGTCCCATCATCCGGCTAATGTGTTAAATGTTAAAAAAAAAAAAAAAATACTACATACATACTACATGCATGCTACATACATACTACATGCTACATACATACTACATATATACTACATACATACTACATACATGCTACATACATACTACATGCATGCTACATACATACTACATGCTACATACATACTACATGCATGCTACATACATACTACATATATACTACATACATACTACATACATGCTACATACATACTGCATGCTACATACATACTACATAAATACTACATACATACTACATGCATGCTACATACATACTACATATATACTACATGCATGCTACATACATACTACATGCTACATACATACTACATATATACTACATACATACTACATACATGCTACATACATATTGCATGCTACATACATACTACATACATACTACATGCATGCTACATACATACTACATGCATGCTACATACATACTACATGCATGCTACATGCATGCTACATACATACTACATGCTAGCTACATGCATGCTACATACATACTACATGCTACATACATACCACATACATACTACATACATACTACATACTACATATATACTACATGCATGCTACATACATACTACATGCTACATACATACCACATACATACTACATACATACTACATGCTACATACATACTACATATATACTACATGCATGCTACATACATACTACATGCTACATACATACCACATACATACTACATACATACTACATACATACTACATGCTACATACATACTACATATATACTACATGCATGCTACATACATACTACATGCTACATACATACTACATACATGCTACATATATACTACATGCATGCTACATACATACTACATATATACTACATGCATGCTACATACATACTACATGCTACATGCATGCTACATACATACTACATACATACTACATGCTACATACATACCACATATATACTACATACATACAATACATTCATACAATACATACATAGACATACAGTACATATAACATAGAGTAACATACTTACCAATACTTGTCACATTGTTCCCCGAAGCCATTGTCTTTTCCGGAATAAATATTAACATAACAAACCACAAAAATACTCACCCACGATCCGAAGCAGTCCACGAGTGTGTCCCACGACGATCTTGGGTAGAGAACTTCAGCATCAGATGAACTTTTTTTTAAGTGGCGGAGGAATACAGTGCGGAAGGATACCTACCTTCCGTCATTGGATTCCTGCAGCCCATAGAGAACGGCAGCATCATCTGATGCTGCAGTTCTCTACCCAAGATCGTCGTGGGACACACTCGTGGACTGCTTCGGATCGTGGGTGAGTATTTTTGTGGTTTGTTATGTTAATATTTATTCCGGAAAAGACAATGGCTTCGGGGAACAATGTGACAAGTATTGGTAAGTATGTTACTCTATGTTATATGTACTGTATGTCTATGTATGTATTGTATGAATGTATTGTATGTATGTAGTATATATGTGGTATGTATGTAGCATGTAGTATGTATGTAGTATGTATGTAGCATGCATGTAGCATGCAGTATGTATGTAGCATGCATGTAGTATATATGTAGTATGTATGTGGTATGTATGTAGCATGTAGTATGTATGTAGCATGCATGTAGTATGTATGTAGCATGCATGTAGTATATATGTAGTATGTATGTAGCATGTAGTATGTATGTAGCATGCATGTAGTATATATGTGTTATGTATGTGGTATGCATGTAGCATGCATGTAGTATGTATGTAGTATGTATGTAGTATATATGTAGTATGTATGTAGCATGTAGTATGTATGTAGTATGTATGTAGCATGCATGTAGCATGCAGTATGTATGTAGCATGCATGTAGTATATATGTAGTATGTATGTAGCATGTAGTATGTAGCATGCATGTAGTATATATGTAGTATGTAGCATGTAGTATGTATGTAGCATGCATGTAGTATATATGTGTTATGTATGTAGCATGTAGCATGCATGTAGCATGCATGTAGTATGTATGTAGTATATATGTGGTATGTATGTAGCATGCAGTATGTATGTAGCATGCATGTAGTATATATGTAGTATGTATGTTGCATGTAGTATTTATGTAGTATGAATGTAGCATGTATGTAGTATGTAGTATGAATGTAGCATGTATGTAGTATGCATGTTGTATGTATGTAGCATGTAATTTTTTTTTTTTTTTTTTTTTTACATTTAACACATTAGCCGGATGATGGGACTACTACTGTCCCATCATTGGCTAATGTGTCAATCACTGTCATGGTAGCAGGCATCGCCCGATGGGACTTGTAGTCCCATCGGACGATGCCTGCACAGACCCCCGGAGCCTGCACAGCCCCCCGGCAGGCCGGCACAGCCCCCCGGCAGGCCGGCACAGCCCCCCGGAGCCTGCACAGCCCCCCGGCAGGCCGGCACAGCCCCCCGGCAGGCCGGCACAGCCCCCCGGAGCCTGCACAGACCACCGGCAGGCCGGCACAGACCACCGGAGCCTGCACAGACCCCCTGGCAGGCCGGCACAGCCCCCCGAAAGGCCCGTACAGACCCCAGAGAGGCTGTACAAGGGCAGGAAAGGGTTTTTCTTATTCCGATACCGGAAGTCCCATAGACTTGAATGGGACTTCCGGTATCGGAATCGGCGATACCGATACTTTTTTTAAAGATCGGCCGATACCATCCGATACGATACTTTGAAGTATCGGACGGTATCGCTCAACTCTAGTAATAACCCTTAATAAGGTAAGATTTACATGTTCTTGGGTGAGTGACCATGCTAGACTTGATGACATTGGAACATGCGGCACAATTAAGGCAAGGGAAGATACCTTGCCATCCTCCAAAAAAAAGATTGTTTTTTGGGAGATGGTTGACACAATGACAAAGTGTCACTTTTTCTGTCTAAGTTACCAAACTCCGCAACCTTGCGTAAACTATTAATCAAATAGATTGAATGTCTACATGGTATTTTTTAAAGTATTTTTTGTGACCCAGCAAATCAGTTTATTTCCAAAATATGTAAAAATATTCTGTAATAGGAATGATAATTAATTGTCCTCTTCATCTGTTTACTACCCAGAGACTAATGATCAGACTGAACATGCCAGTCAGGCACTGAAGCAATATATTTGGTGTTATGTCTCTTATTAGTCTGAGTGGGTGGAACATCTTCCTTTACCTGAATTTTCTGTTTCAAGAGTCCATTAAACCTCTCTGTTTTTCTGTTACCTTTCAACTTATTTACCCTTTTCAACTTTTGGATAGTTTTTAGTCCTTTCCTTAAATTCATCTGTGTTTTGCAGAAAAGGTGCCTCCTAGATATATTGGCTTGTGCAAAGTCTGTCAGATATCTATCTATCTATCTATCTATCTATCTATATATATAGCCCAATTTATTTACCCTTAAGAGAGCACATGTTTCAGCAGCAGTAAAATATGACAATAAAACATAGTGGAAGTCAGGAAATGTGCGACTGAAGAGACTGTGGGGTGGCAGTGACAATATAAGGAGCCACATGGTATAAAAATAAGACAGGGCAGACAGATACAGTACTACATATAGATGACATAATGAACATAGAATACATGCTTAATTACCCGTGGACTGCTTATCTTGCTGGTCAGTCCGTTTTCCCCACATACGCAGGTGATGCCTTTACATGTGCTTTTCATGGGAAATCTGCACAATTTGGCAAATTTAGAGATCCGGTCATCTCTAGTTTTTACTATTCCTTCTGCAGTATTGGTCCATCTAGTACATCACCATGTGTAGAGCAATAAGAGGATCAGGGCTAAAATCCTTAATACATTAAGCATGTATTCAATCAATTTTACTGTAAGTGAATTCTTCTTGAAATAGAGAATATTGGGATATGCATATTCTAGATTACTTGTATTATTTTGCTGGGTAGATGTTTGGAAAGCTTGCATTAGGCTCATGCTAATATGTCCACAAATTATGACTGTTAAAGTAAAATTAAAACTACAAAGAGTTTGACAATTGTGATATATAAAACCCTCAATTTATCTGTTTGACAGAAAAAACTAACACTTTTCCCCTTTTTGAAGCAAGCAAACCATCTGATATTCCAATATTGGATCAGATTGAAAAATAATACTTGTTCCAGTCCTCTGGTCCGAGAATTATCTTCATCGAGCACATGGAATTGATAAACACAAATGTCTTTTTACTGCACCGCCACCCATATCTATTTAGTTGAATCTGACATCAATTCTGATTTGTCACCCCTCTTTTCTTTTCAAAAAGTCATGCCATTGTCAGCCTGTCTTTGCTGATAAGTGAGAAGACATGAGGGAATCCAATTTCATTTGTGATTGCAAAGCTTTCGACAAATTGAACGTGTTTACCATCTCTCAACCCTGTTTGAGCCTTGTTTTATTTCTATTTCGCTTAACACAAACGCTATATTTGTTTACCTGTGTGACTATAATGCTAAGAGCAATCCATAGCTATATGAAGCAAATTACAAGATTGAAGTGCATTCAATGCAGGAATGCACAATTTTTAGATTTAAACTAATTTTTAGCGCTGTAATTATTTATCTTGAAATATCTAAATATCAGGATGTTGTCATAAAAACTGTTAAGTAGTGAACTAAGTTTGGTTCAGATGAACAGTGGTTGCTAAGGGAATTGCATTTGGAATGTACAGTGGGTATGGAAAGTATTCAGACCCTTTGTCAGTCTTTTTTCATTGCATCCATTTGGTAAATTCAAAAAAAAATTTTTTCTCATTAATGTACACTATGCACCCCACCTTGACTGAAAAAAACAGAAATGTAGAAATTTTTGCAAATTTATTAAAAGAGAAAAACACTTCTTCCACGCCCCCAGGAAGAAGCCAAACAGTGAAACGCGCATTGGGGTAGTTGGACAGGACACAGCTCCTATTTAGGTGAATCGCTCTCCTAATGCACGGCTATTTTGTCCTTTTTGGTAGCATTATTGGAATTTGTATTTAATTCATCTGTACTAGCCCACTGTGGTATCTATACTTAGTTGTATGTATTCCTAATGATAGAGATTGGATTCAGTTTCTTTTCCCCCATTCATATAACCAGCACAGATTTATGGCTGAGACCTAATTTTGCCGTCCTTGGTCCACAGTGATATGCACAATTTTGAAAATATATTGGCACTATGCACTTTATTGATTATTATTATTGTATGTTATGAGCATTTACTATAATTAACCTTGTCTGGCATTTTATTAAGTACCCAATAGCCTTATATATTGCATATTTACTAATGTGGGGATTTTTTGTGTTATGCCGTTTCATTTTCTGAGGCATTTTGCTAATTATATTTATATTCCTATTTTTAATTATCTGATTTAAATAAATATTATTTTTATGGATCTCTTCGGTGTTTTCCTTCTTTATTATAAGTGGGAAATAGTGTTGTTCAATTAAGTTTGAAGTGCCATTGTTGTTATATATTGGTTTTTGTGGACACTTTTCTGATAATGTTTTACAATCTGTAACTATGCAGACAAAAGTAGGAGCATCACCAAATATCAATAGTGGATCATATCTACTGTATATAGGTGGTACCATTATTTCTAATCTTGCATGTGATGATTATGAAATGACTCTTGAAAGTGATCTGTACACAACAAGAAGTACCAGGCTATTATGAAGATCAGTAGCCAAAGTAAAAAAAAGATTTCAGGATATTCTTTTAATATAAATACTGATATGAGAAATAAAATACTGATATGAAAAATAAAAAAAACATCTTGAATAATGTGTTTATCCCATTAACAACCTCCTATATGCTTTTTAACAGTTTGCATTAAGAAGCTTTAGTTCTTACCATCACTTTTAAGACACTGAGAATTAAGTGAACAGTGTCCTCCAACAGGCCAAAATGCCATAAGTATTGGCTATATGTGACAGCTGGCACCCTGTGGCATCGGTAGTTATCAGTTTTGGAACCAATTGTAGCTGATTAACCACTTACATGCTGCTGTCATGTTTGATCAAGACGGTTAAAAGACATGTAGGGCTTCTTTAAACCTATTGATGACTGTCGATCGCAGGTTTCAATAGTTGTTATCGCAATCTGAAGTCATAACGCAGTGACAGACTGACAGGTTCCATGCACTACATGAGCAATCAGCAATTAATAATATTCAAGAACAACAGTGGGAATAAGAAAATAGTAAAAAAGCTAAATAAAATGTCTAAAAAAAAACAAAAAGGCAAAAATAATTTGCTGAAAGATTTCTCACAGCTTTGTGTGAAAGTAAAACTTATCCAGAAATATACCGAGAATTAGCATCACTGCATCCAGAATAAATTGAGCTATAAAACGTCAGCATTATATATTCCATACGACAAATACTTTAACGGAAAATATAGCTTTTTCACCATACTGACACATAAAAAACAAAGAAATGAACACATTTTGTATAAGTACCATGTGTAGGTGCACATTCACACTGTGGAAATTTGACAGACAGAACCTAGGATAAAAACAAAATAAGCAAATACCCTGTAGTAAGTAAAAAAATAAATCGTAAAAGTGAATGTAAATAATATAGAGTAACTTATTTTGGCACTTTTTTGATCAAAATTGTCTAAAAGCTATCACACTGCACACGATGCACCCAATCAGGATGGATCGTAGCTCTTGTAGTTCACCTCGCCAAGTGTCAGCAGAATTTAAAATAGATGAGGGTAGAACAGTACCCAAACCAGACTGGTATGCCTTGTCGCATCCATATGTCTGGCAATTCTGTATTAGAGAGTCCACGTAACAATTTGTGGGCTTCATATCTCCAAAAGCACAAAGTGTGCACAATGTATGGGCTCTTAGTTGGCATATTTGCAATTTTCCAGAAAAAAGCACGGAGTGAATGTTGCAGAGTGAAAACACCTGTGTGTCCACAATAGACATTGTAGCCATAGATGGATTAAGTGAGAGGTGTAATTTCTAAAATAGGGGCTCTTTTGGGTGGTTTATCTTGTTATAGCACTTCAAGGGCTCTGTAATTGTTACCCGCAAATTATTCTAACAAAATCTGCACTCCAAACATTTGGGGCTTCACCACATTTAAGACAAACTGGAAAATTTACTGCTAATAAAAAAATTACAGTTTTAAGACTAAAATATTTTGCATTATTTTTATGGCCCAGTGTTAAAAAATATTGTGAGACACCTGTGGGTTCAAAATACTCATTATACACATTGATGAACTCAAAATTCCTTGAGCAGTGAAGTTTCAAAAAACGGCAGCTCTTGTGAGTTTTGCTTTTTTTTTGCTGTTCTGGCACTTCAGGGCTCTGCTCTTGGCACCCGTAGTCTATTCAAAACAAAATCTACATGCCAAAATCCAAAAATTCCTTCTTCCTATCCTCGCTGTGTGCTCAAACTGTAGTGTACAACCACATACGGAGAATTACAATATTTAAAAAAAATGCCTACTAAATTGCGGTGTTCATTTTGTCTTATTATCCTTCAGTGAATAAAAAATTTGAGGCTAAATTAAGATTTTAGCCCCAAAAAATTTAAATGTTTTATTTTACGGCCCAATCTTATAAAATTCTATGATGTAGCTTGTGGTTTATAAGTTGCCACCATACCTCTGAGTGAATTCCTAGGTGGTTTTAAATAAAAAAAAATGGGGTCACTTGTAGACTGTCTTTGCTTTTCTAATACCTCAGGAGCTCGGCCATTGCAGCATGGCATCGAAATTTGCACTCCAAAAATCATATAGTGCTCTTTGCTTTCTGAGTTCTGCCATGTGCCCAAATATTAGTTTTTGATCACATATGGGGTACGTCTAAGTTTGGGAAAAATGACACAATAAATTATGGGGTCCATTTTATCCTTTTACTCCTTATCAAAATGAAAAAATTTGGTGTTAAATTAGCATTTACTGGAAAATGTTTTTTTTGTTTTTCACATCTAAATATTATATTATTATATTAATATTAAGGAAATGTATAATATCACTGGAAAAATGTAATATTTGTTTTCCACATCTAAATATTATAAATATTGGTGCAGCATCTGTGGGATAAAAATGCTCACCATAAATTAATTCATTGTGGACCTAGTATTCAAGCAGAAGTCATGTGTGGTTTTTTTTCGGTTTTGTACCTCAGAGGCTCTTCAATTGTGACATGGCGTATGCAATCTATTCCAGCCAAATTTATGCTCCAAATACCAAATAACATTACTTCACTTCTAAGCTCTGCCATGTACCCAAACACATATGGGACATTGCCATTCTCTGGAGAAATTGCCTAATAAATTTTTGGGGTCCATTTACTATCATTATCCCTTGTGAGAATTAAAAATATGGGGTTAAAGTAATTTATTATCGGAAAAAATGTAATTTTTGATTTTTTCATTCCACTTTGTCTTAACTTCAATGGAGCAATTGAAGGGCTAACAAGTATCTTGACAGCAGTTTACAATAATTTGAAGAGTAACATTTTTAAAACTGTATCAATTTTGGATGGTTCTAATAAATAGGCTTCTTAAAGTAACTTCAAATCGAAAAAGGTCCAAAAAGCTGAAAAGTTGCTATTAAATTTTAACCCTTATAATATTATACCAAAATAAAAGAACGTTTTAACAATCATAATGTAAAGTGGACATATGGTAAATGTTTTTTTTAACTATTTTGTGTGGTATGACTACTTGGTAGAGATGAGCGGATCGATCCGCTGAGGATCAAGTTTTAGTTGAGTTTATTGAAATTTGCATTATCATGGCATCCCCATAATGCCCGCAGCTATGACATTTATGGATCATCATACCTTCTTTGGTGGTAGTCAGTTTATGGACCAGCACAGATCAGCAGTTCCCAGCAGTGCACAGTTTTGCCCTGCGAGAGTCAATGGTAAGTCTCTCTCTTCTGTAGATTGTAAGGTCAGCAGGTTTCCTCTCTCTCTTTTAAAGTGTATGCTCTTTTAATCAGCAGGGTCCTTTCTCTTATGCAGCGTGTAAGCTCTTATGGTCAGCTGGATCATCTATCTTTCGCCTTTAAAATGCAAGCTCTTATGGTTAGCCAGATCCTCTTTCTCCCTCACCTATAAACAGAAACCTCTTATTTTCCTCTCTGTTCTCTCCCACATTTGTATATCCTGAGCAATTAAAGCTTCCCAGTATTGAGATTCACGCAAGTTTATACACCTCAAATCAAACTTTTTGGGAAAATTTCTTGAATTTGATTTCTAAAAGATCCTCTTATCTCTACTGTCTAGTTTAAGGACATAAGCATTTAAAGTTTGAAAATTGATAATTGTTCAAACTTTTTATCACATTTCAGAAACCTCAAAACTTATTCTCTTATGTTTACAGCTAACATAGCACAATGTGTTACGAATAAATAATTGAAATATCATTGGAATATGTTGAAGCATCTTAGCGTTATTATCACATAAAGTGACACATGTCAGATTTGAAAAATGCAGTTTCGTCATTAAGGTCATAATTGGCTCCATCTCTAAGAGTTTAACAAAAAAAATCTGTCTGCAAACAATAGGTCATTTGCAGATGACACATTCTCTATAAGGCTGGCAAAGCCATTTAGATCTTTCTGCAGTAGGTGGAGAAAAGAGTAAATTGAATCAGTGAAGTTTCCATAAAGGCCCCAATTGTTTTCTGCTTGACCCAACAACTTTCATTTGACATGATCTAATACATGATGGATGCTGCATCTTCTTTCTAATAGGGATAATATTAGAATTCTCTATTCAAGTCCACTTTTGTGTGAAAGCACATGTCAACAAACACAAATTAGCATATGTAAAATCAATCAAAATTCAATCAAACAAACAAAGACTGATCACATGGCTATGAACTCATACATAGGTCAGGTGTTCAAGGGACAAAAGTATTACCGCTTAAGTACACTCCATTGTGATAGAGTGCCGCCTTCATTTTTTAAAGATAAAGTAAGAGATGCATGTAAGTTGAAATTACTTAAATCCCATTCAAGTAAAATCTTGAAAAAAATATAACAATAAAGGACATTTTGAACCTCCCTGTAGTCTGAACCTTAAAAGCTGAAGTAATGAAGTAATTCTTCAGTAGTAACAGGAAAATAAAGTCATATTTTGGTGTAATCATTGCCAACCTGCCATGCAGATATAAAGGGTTTTCATTGACCTTTTAAAAAGTTGACTATGCATTAAAATGAATTGGATAATCTGCCCGCTGCCATATCTGGTCTACTTTTTTTCTGGAGAAAGCTATATTTCTTCATAGCAATACTGTAAGGCTAACTGCACAATGTGAATTGAATACAGATTTTCCGTTACACATCCGCAGAGGTTATTTTTTTAGTATTTTAACATCAAAATCCATGTGTTTTATATATGGATTTTGTTGTAGATTTTTGTGAAGTGTGCAATGAATTCTGGACACAGAATTGACATGCTGCCAGTATTAAAATCGCCATCACATGCAACTTACGTTCAGAAAATCTATGCATTGTGTAGACTTGTCATTGACATCACTGGTACCATATTATGCTGCAAACACAAATGTACACAGAAAATACGCAGTAAATATGCACCTTTTGCATTTACCTTAAGGGTCCAATGACTGCATGCATTCGGTAGTAACAATTAATTTTGTGAATGTAATGTTATTGCTGCAGGTAGGCTGCCTGTGTTCCCTTTGCATTGATTATTGCAAGACAAGACGCATTTATAAAGGTTGATGTGTCTGATACATTGTGTACTTTGCCCCAAAATGTAGGCATAAATGTTTTATGCCAAAAATAATAACTATGTGCATTATGCTTGACATTTTTTTCATTTGCATAAATGCATGTGACTAAATTGCAATATTCAACAAATATATTTTTGGATTGCACCAAAGAAAGGTGTCTGTTACACAATGTCCACCGTGTTACATTAACTGTTTACTGACTACTTGGACTAAGAGCGCAGTCGGATGGCCGTTGAAATTGGAGCAAGATCGTAATGCAGTCCAGGTACAGACTGGCAGTTGGCCCGACCCAGATGTGAAAGCTGCATATTAATACACTAGATGGTGGCCCGATTCTATCGCATCGGGTATTCTAGAGTCTCTGTTAAAATAAAAAATAGTGATATACTCACCTTCCGACGACCCCCGGACTCTGTCCCTCCTCTCACCACGCTCCCAGCATCTTCCGGTCCCAGTAATGGTTAGCGCAAAACACCGCTGATGACGTCGTGCTCTCGCGAGAGTGACGTCATCTCCGGCCCTTCTCGCTAAGCATTACTGGGACCGGAAGATGCCGGGAGCATGGTGAGAGGAGGGACAGAGTCCGGGGGTCGTCGGAAGGTGAGTATATAACTATTTTTTATTTTAAGAGACTCTAGAATACCCAATGCGATAGAATCAGGCCACCATCTAGTGTATTATACTCCTGTTACAGCCAGAGCTTCAGTCACTGTTCAGATCTTACCAAATGTATTGTACTCAAGTTACACCCAGAGCTACAGTCACTGTTCCGCTGTTATCTAATGTATTGTACTCCAGTTACACCCAGATCTGCAGTCACTGTTCTGCTGTTACCTAATGTACTCCTGTTACACCCAGAGCTGCAGTCACCGTTCTGCTGTTACCTAATGTAGTGTACTCCAGTTACACCCAGATCTGCAGTCACTGTTCTGCTGTTATCTAATGTATTGTACTCCAGTTACTCCCAGAGCTGCAGTCACTGTTCTGCTGTTACCTAATGTATTGTTCTCCAGTTACACCCAGAGCTGCAGTCACTGTTCTGCTGTTACCTAATGTACTCCTGTTACACCCAGAGCTGCAGTCACCGTTCTGCTGTTACCTAATGTAGTGTACTCCAGTTACACCCAGATCTGCAGTCACTGTTCTGCTGTTATCTAATGTATTGTACTCCAGTTACTCCCAGAGCTGCAGTCACTGTTCTGCTGTTACCTAATGTATTGTGCTCCAGTTACACCCAGAGCTGCAGTCTCTGTTCTGCTGTTACCTAATGTAGTGTACTCCAGTTACACCCAGTTCTGCTGTTATCTAATGTAGTGTACTCCAGTTACTCCCAGAGCTGCAGTCACGGTTCTGCTTTTACCTAATGTAGTGTACTCCAGTTACACCCAGATCTGCAGTCACTGTTCTGCTGTTACCTAATGTAGTGTACTCCAGTTACACCCAGAGCTGCAGTCACTGTTCTTCTCTTACCTAATGTATTATACTCCTATTACAGCCAGAGCTGCAGTCACTGTTATGCTGTTATCTAATGTATTGTACTCCAGTTACACCCAGAGCTGCATTCACTTTTCTGCTGTCACCTACTGTATTGTACGCAAGTTACACCCAGAGCTGCAGTCACTGTTCTGCTTTTACCTAATGTATTGTACTCCAGAATATGTACAGGACTGTGCCTGTGTAATGAGCAATGCAGCAGTGATGCCTTTAACGGCTGTAATGTGCCTGTACAATAAGCAATGTGGCCGTGTTGCCACGACGACTAAGCAACTGTCGCTGATTGGTCGCGGCCTAACTGCCGCGACCAATCAGCGAGGTGGGATTTCCATTACAGACAGACAGATAGACAGAATTAGACAATTATATAGTAGATGGCTGTCTGACTCTGCCGTAATAATGGGTTTGGTGGCACTCTCAACAAGAGTAAATTGGCGACATGCATGTTGTTTAATTACTTTTTAATGCAAACCCACCAGAAATCTATGCGCACAGGGCAAGCCTTTACAAGATCATTCTAAACATATAGAATATCATGTTATAGGCAGCACATCACCTGTTTACATAGGACAATGTGCTGCTAATAATGTATTTTTTAAGCCTGCTTGAAAATCATTGTACCGGACAAATGAGTGTTTAGCTTGTTCATCATCAGATGTTTGCCGACCTGTTTAGATGAAACTATAATCAAGAACAAATGTCACTTATTTAACATTTGGAAAAATAATGTCTGAACTGCAAACTTTAGTGCTCTGCATTACATCTTGGACCCTACCCTGGGGTATAAAGACCTTCTTGATTAAAAAGAACTGTGCTCTACATTAGATCCATTCCTTAACACTGAAATGGCAAAACCAAGAAGGAAAAGCCGTATGTTATGCAAATCTAGGAATTAGCAAGTGTTGCTAAGATCTGCAAATGATCATATTTTCAAACATCTAAGCCTCAATCTGTGGCATACAGAAGAAGCAAAAAAAATCAGATTGAAATTTGTGTTCGCCCATGAAACTTAAAAATTCAGATCAATTCTTTTGGGATTAAAGTTTGATACCTTTGGTTGGTCAATATAAGGCCTCACTCTAAACTGCATAAAAAATCGATTTGATGTTAATCCAGTAAAGTAAGACAAGTGAAATCCATATGGCTTACCTTTTGTCATGCGAGTGCTAGGCTAGTGTGCGTTTTTTTCTTGCCTAGCATCCGTATAATATCCTTATGACATGCGTATGCAATCCGTATGCAATGCGTTTTTATCATCGTTTTAACTTAAAGCTAGTTTACAAAACTAATAAAGCAATCTTACATAAAGATGTGGATAGATAGATGATAGTAAGGAATTAGATATACTGTATTCAAGATAGATATTAGATAGATAGAATAGATAGATAATCCTGCAGATGTATAATTTCACAAGCCTCCTACATATTGTTAACTTGCTCCCTTCAATGCCTTTCATGTGGAGTTTATCCTACAATTTTTTAGGCTTGTTTAAGTTAATAAATAAATAAATAAATGATTGAAAAATATTAAGTGGGTTCCCCCCTATTTTATGAAACCTGCCAAGGTAAAGCAGAGAGCTGTAGGTTCATTTTATCAGTCTGGGAAGGTCTGTGGTGATTGGGCCCTTTCCACTCTAAAAATACCAACCCTCTGCTGCCCCAGAAGTGGTGCATGACATTAGATGCTCCAATTCTGGTGCTTCTCCTTGACTCTTCCTGATTGCCCTGGTATGTTGACAGTCAGGGTAATGAGGCTTGGGGTTGATTTCTGTTTTGAATTGTCAAAAAACACAGTTGACATCAAGCTCTAGTGTTAGTAATGAAGAGGTGTCTATCAGATACCCCCATTACTAAACCAGTAATTAAAAAACACACACACAAAAAAATACTTTAATTGAATAAACACTCACTGACATTTTTCCAGGTTCACCAGTTTATTAAAAAAACAAGCAGATCTGACGTATTCCAGGTAATCCGATGCAATCCAGGGAATCCGTCATAGCCCACAAATGGAAACTTAAGAAACATAAACGGAAAGATAAAAACAAGACACTGTCCTTCGATCACCAATTTATTAGAAAATAAGGTCCTATGCAGGTTCGACATAATCCAGTGCTTCCTTTGATGTTCCCCAATTCCATCATTAATAGCCTATGGAGACTTGTTTTGTATCTCCATAGGCTTATAGCAGCAGCCACTCCCGGCTCACGCTACGGCAGCAGTGAAGAGCGGTGACGTCAGTAACGATAACGCTAATCAGCGTCCCCGAGTCACACTGTCCTCTGTGAGACTCTGCAACTCTGATGAGCAATATCATTACTGATGTCATCGATCTTCAGAGCCGACGGATCATGAGCAAGGAGTAGCTGCTGCAAAAAACCTACAGAGACTCAGAACAAGTCTACATAGGCTTTTAATAATGGAATTGATGAATGTCGTGGGAAGCGCTGGACTACGTCGGACTTGCATGGGACCCTTATTTTGTAGTAAATTGATGAATGAGAGACAGTGTTTTGTTTTTATTTCTCTCTTTTTATGTTTTTCAGGTATCCATTTGTGGACATTAGATTTGCTGTACTGCATTGGATTTCCTGGACTACATCGGACCTGCTTTATCTTTTTTTTTAATAAATTAGTGAACCATTGAGTGTTTATTCAAATAAAGCATTTTGTGTGTGTGTGTGTGTGTGTGTGTGTTGTTTTAATTACTGGGTTAGTAATGGTGGTGTCTAATATACACCTCTCTATTATTAACACCAGGACTTGATGACAGCTTTGAATTTTGACAATTCAAAGTTGAAATCACCCCAAACTTCATTACCCTGATTGCCAATGCTGCAAGGCAATCAGGAAAAGCCAACGTGAAGCACCAAAATAGGGGCATCTAATGTGATGAGCCACTTCTGGGGTGGCTGATAGCTGGTATTTTTAGGCTGGGAAGGGCCCAACAACCAGGACCTTCCCAGCCTGATAATATCAGCACTCAGCTGTCTGCTTTACCTTTGCTGGTTATCAAAAATAGATGGGACATGTTGTAATATTTATTTATTTATTAGGTTAAACAAGCCTAAAAAGGTATAGAATAAGCTCAACATGAAAGCACTAAAGGGTGTAAGTTTATAATATGTAGAGGGGTTGTGAAATTATACATCTGCAGGATATCTATCTATCTATCTATCTATCTATCTATCTATCTATCTATTTGTATAAATAATAAAAAAGAAAAGAGGAGGCAGGACTCCAATAAATGATGAAAAAAGTGGACTTTATTAGTCCATATGGTGTAGCCACACCATATGGGCTAATAAGGTCCACTTTTTTCAATATTTATTGGAGTACTGCCTCCTTTTTTCTTATTTATGCAAAAGTATACAGTATTCATGCTGGAACAATATATGCCCAAGCTCCCAGGTGACTTAAAAGAATGGGTGGTGGATAGAAAGCCACTAGCCTGGATGAGGCTACAGGATTGGCTGATGATTGGTCTGCTAATCGACCTCGGCTACATGAAAGTACAGCCCCAGTGAGTTGCGAACTGGAGCTTACATGGAAGCCAGCGAGATCCATGGACTGGCAAGAGGAGGAACGAAGGGGATTTCAGACTGTACAAATAGGGGGATATTTCCCAAGCCCCCCAGTGCAGCCAACGTCGGGCTAGGAGGCTTAAACTGCCATAACTGTGGACACATGGGACACTTTGCCAGGGAATGCTGGGAACTTTCTAGCCCCCATCATCCACGTCCCAATCGGAGAACACTGAGCTACAATGGGGCTGGCATGCTGAAGGAGAGAGGATCCCACTACCCCAATGGGAAGAGGAAAAGACATACAGCTCTGGCAAAAATTAAGAGACCACCACATCAAAAACCTGTCATGGACAGCCCATTCTCCATACCTGAACCCCATTGAAAACTTCTGGAATGTAATCAAGAGGATGATAGATAGTCACAAGCCATCAAACAAAGAAGAACTGCTTACATTTTTGTGCCAGAAGCAGTGTGAATAACTGGTGGCAAGCATGCCAAGACGAATGAAAGCTGTTTTTAAAAATCATGGTAATTGCACAAAATTTTGATTTCTGAACTCTTACAGAATTAAAACATTAGTATTGTTGTTTATAGATGATTATGAACTTGTTTTCTTTGCATTATTTGAGGTCTGAAAGCACTGCATTTTTTTTTCAATTTTGACCATTTCTCCTTTTCAGAAAAGAACAAACAAAATTTATTGCTTGGAAATTCGGAGACATGTTGTCAGAAGATTGTAGACTAGAAGAACAATTTACATTTTACTCAAAAATATACATATAAAGAGAAAAAACAGATAAGGCTGGTTTCACATTCGCGCTTTTTAAGCGCACGCACGGCCGGGGGTAGCTCCGCCCCCAAGCCGGCTCTCTGCCCGGCGTGCCCGCCCCTTCCTTGTAGCGCCGCCTCCTAGCGCACAGCGGCGCCTGCGATCGGCGCACCCTATCTTTAGCATAGGGTGCGCAGATCGTGCGCAGGCCGTGCGCTAGTTGCGCTTTGACCTGCGCTGCGCACTTTTGACGGTGCGCCGTGCGCGCCAAAATCAAACTTTTCGGATTTTGGCGCGCACGGCGCACCGTCAAAAGTGCGCAGCGCAGGTCAAAGCGCAACTAGCGCATGGCCTGCGCACGATCTGCGCACCCTATGCTAAAGATAGGGTGCGCCGATCGCAGGCGCCGCTGTGCACTAGGAGGCGGCGCTACAAGGAAGGGGCGGGCACGCCGGGCAGAGAGCCGGCTCGGGGGCGGAGCTACCCCCGGCCGTGCGTGCGCTTAAAAAGCGCGAATGTGAAACCAGCCTAAACTGAACATTTGGAAGTGGTCTTTTAATTTTTGCCAGTGCTGTATGTGGTACAAGAGCAAGTCCCCTGGACTAGATGGGACACCTCAGCGACCAAGAACCAGCATCTGCAGCTGGTTTAGGTAGAGGGCGTGGAGGTTGAAGGGCTCCTCTATTACTTTGATCAAAGAACATCTAGTATCAGACCAATGTATTGTTCCTGGCAGCCGGATGTTAGTCAACGTAGCCGGAGAAGAATCTCTGAACATTCGGAGGGCCCGTCTGCATTTAGACTGGGATCACAGTCATGGAATGGTGGATGTAGGAGTAGTGCAGCACATACCAGTAGATGTGTTGCTGGGAAATAACCTAGGAGCAGGGTTGGTGTGCCACTTGGCCAATGTCATAATTCAAAGCCAAGGACCGGTTGGATTTGTTGTATGGCTATGGATTTATGGAATAAAAATAGTTGCATCGTTAACCTGCCTAGGTGATTATTACAACCCACAACCTGAGATTTTGACAGAATCCTTTTCTACTTTTGCTTTTGGCGCAATGGTATCTGGAGATCAGTTTGAAAACGATATTAGCAATTCCATAAACAGGACTTCATAAGGAAATATCACACCAATCCTTCTACCAGAAATATGGTTTGGGGTAGCATAAAGTATGGTAATTGGACACCTCTAGTCCTCATGCTAACACCAGCTAACAGCTTGGTATTGCATTATGGAACCACTGGTATGGACATTTCTTTAAAGTATCCTAGTAGCTGTTATTTAACTTGCATTGTCAGACTGCAAGTTGCCTGTGCTATTTTGAGCAGCCTGCATGTCCTAATTGTTCTACCATGACCTATAGCACCTCTGCACATCTTGGACATCATTGGTTAATAATCACAACAGGAGCTGCCAGCAGCGGATCTCGATCTTGATGATTTGTGTGCTTATCATTAATAAGTTGGCAAGAAGTGTAAGTGTATGTATTTCTTTGTGTGGTGCTCATACTTAATACTGAATAAACTGAGAAGTTTAAATTTTATTTCAACTTCTACACATTTTTCAATAGCTTGCATAGGTATGTAGGATGCATGCAGACATAGGTGGAGCTGAAGGAGGGGGTGTGGCAGTGGGCGGGGCTTGACAGAGGAAGAAAGAAGGAAGTAGGCTGCCATCCGCAGCCCTGCTGAATGCTAGTATGAAGCTGCCTAACATGTCTGTCTAACCAGTGATTACCATAATTCCACATCTTTTCCTTCTTTGTGTTGTTATTTCAAAGTTGAGAAATGTATATACAAGCAAGGCTACACACAAAATTGTTTAGCTTCAGGAACAATTATTTGCATTTAAAGGGTTTTTCCAGTTTCAGAAACCACTTGTCCCAAGGCACAGTATGTTTAACCCCTTTCTGACAATGGATAAAATTTACTCCGATGTCCGACTCCCTCCCTTTGTGGGTTCCGGCAGTGAGACCACATCTTTCCCAGCACATGTCAGCTGCTTTGAACAGCTGAGAAGTGCCCAGAACAACCGCGGGTGCAATCATGATCCACCCGCGACTATTAACCCGTTAAATACCGCTGTCAAATGCTGACAACGGCATTTAACATGCGAATCAGGCAATTGCACCGGAAATACGCCCACTGGTGACCTCCGTCACATGATCGCGGGTCACTGATGGGTTGGCATGACAACTGAAGGTCTCCTGGAGACCTCTATGGTTGTCACTGCCGGCTTGCTGTGAGTGCTGCCCAGTGGTCAGCACTCATAGCAAGTGAGTAATTCTACTACATAGAGGCGATGTGATCATCGCCTGTATGTAGCAGAGCCAATCGAGTTGTGGCAGCTTCTAGTCTCCCATGGAGACTATTGAGGCATGCCAAAAATAAAAAAAATGTTTTTAAAAACATAAAAAAATAAATATTCAAATCACCCCCCTTTTGACCCATTCAAAATAAAACAATTAAAAAAAAAATCAAACATACACATATTTGGTATCACCATGTTCAGAATCAACCAATTTATCAATAAAAAAAGGATTAACCTGATCGCTAAACTGCGTAGCGAGAAAAAGTCAAAGCGCCAAAATTAAGTTTTTTTGGTTGCCACGACATTGCATTTAAAGGCAATAATGTGCAATCAAAAGATCATATTTGCACCAAAATGATATCATTAAAAACGTCAGCTCAGCACACAAAAAAATAAGCCCCTGAGACCACGAAAAATGGGGACGCTACAGATACTTAGATAAAAAACAACCTAGACATGTTTGGTGTCTACGAACTCGTAATGACCTGGAGAATCGTAATTACAGGTCAGTTTTAGCATTTAATGAACCTAGTATAAAAGCAAACCAAAAACATTTATGGGATTGCACTTTTCTTGCAATTTAACCGCACTTGAAATTTTGTTCCCATTTTCTAGTGCATGATATGGTAAAACCAATGGCATCGTTCAAAAGTACAACTCGTCCTGCAAAAAACAAGCCCTCACGTGGCCACTTTGACAGAAAAAAAAAAAGTTTTGGCTCTGAGAATAAGGGGAGCGAAAAACAAAAATATAAGAACGAAAATACCTCCGGTGGTTAAGGGGTTAAAAAAACATACAAACTGTGACAAAAAATAAAAACTTAATTCTTCTATACTCACTCTCTCGCAGTCAAGCACTGAATCTACACTGCTTCTCCTGATAGTCTTCAGTGCTTAACATCACTGTCACCGTGCTGAGGCCACTAAGTGAACTCGACAGCTTTTCCCTAGTTGACAGCACAAGCTGCTCAGAGCTGCTGAGCTCATTGATTGGCTGCAGCGCCGTCAATGTTAACACTGCAGGGAGTAAAAAACTGCTCCTAGGCACAGGGGTTTTCTTAAACTGGAAAATCCTTTAATATCTCACCTGTGTGAAGACTGACAAATTAATCTGTATTTTAAATACAGTACAAAGAAAAAAGTATCTGGTAGTAGTAGGAAGTAGGAATACCTAAACTATATGGTTATAGAACATAATATTTGGCTTGGGTTACTTTAATAATGTATTTCCTGATCCACTTCTTTTAGAAAGAAATGACAAGTTCCCTTGCCATACTTACAGTTATATTGTAATTTATATGATTTTTACTTTTTCTCTGGCAGAAGATCAGTGGCAGTGATTTAGTTGTAATGTTTGAATTCCTGACTTGGAAAAATAATTTTAGTGATTTCTCTCCGCTTCCGTAGGCAGTCTTGCGATGACTATATTTCACAACTATTGTTAAAAGATAACTCGCTGAAAGAGCAATTTATGGCTGAAATATGAGTAGAGCCACAAACGGTCTCAAAGATCATCATAGCAAAGTCAGAAACGGGATGGCAGGTTGTCCAATATGTGAAGACAATCTGTTGTTGCTGTTCTTTTCCATGAAGTGCTATTGTCCCTGTGATAGACACACATTTGTTGAAGCAATATCTGAGAATGTGAAAATAAAAATTAAACCATTAATGTGTCATGCTGGACGACTGGAATCTAGGCTAAGAAACTGTATGTTCACAGTAAATTTCAAATATAGATTAGAAAATTTGCCTATCCAAGTGATTTATTAAAGGGAATCTGTATACTTGTATGAGGTCTTGTTATATGCGGGATGAGTTGTACTTTTGTGTGACACCATTTATTCTGCTACATAGTGTATTAGAGAACTGAAAAGAAAATTCCAAGTGTGGTGAAATTGCAAAAAAAGTGCAGTTCCAAAATGCTATTATTATTATTATTTACCATATTCACTATATAGTAAAACTGACCTGGCAATATGATTCCCCATGTCAATAGAAGGACTCAGAAACCAAAGATTTGTATAGTTGTTTTTTTGTTTTTTTTTTAAAGTGGTGAAAAAAAATTCTGAAAATCATCCCCCCAATTTTTTTTCTCTTTGTTGCCATTTTCTGGGGTAGATAAAATGTTTTTATCACATCTTATTGCATTTTATTGTAATGTTGCGGTGTCCAAAAAACATAATTCTGGGGATTTGATTTTTTTCTCCTTACCCCATTTACTGATCGGAATGAATTTATTGACATTTTGATAGATCGGAAATTTCTGAATGAAGAGATATCAAATATGTGTATTTTTTATTGTTTTATTTTTAATGGGGCAAAAGGGAGGTGATTTTAACTTGTTTTTATATCTTTTAAATATTTTTTAAAACTTTTTTACTTTTTACTGTATATAAAGGGAATCTGTTTCCTATATAATCTGAAGACAGCATGAGGTATGGGTTAACACAGACTTCAGGGATGCCATGTTTTATTTGTTTACAATGATTGTTGTAGTGTTTTAGCACCAGTCGCTTATCATTGCTGTGATTAGATAGTCCTATGAGCCTTGGTCCAACGCACCCCCTCCTGTGATTGGCATCTCACTTTCTATGGACTTTGCCTGGTGTGGGCGGGGTTAGCTTTCTCAGCTCTGCTGAATTGGTAAATCTAAAAACTCTGATTAAGAACGACTGCACCCAGTAATCTAAGTGATACATTGTTTAATTCAGCTTCTCTTTACGTACATCAGGCTGCTCTCAGATGAGATAGCCAAAACCTGCTGACAGATTCCAATAAATACATGCCTTAAGAGACGTTAAGCTGCAATCGTCCGATAGCAGGAATCACAGCCCACCGGTTTTCAAGACAACCCATCGGTTCCTCACGATCACGGGCTCGCCGATGGGCGTGATTAATGATGTACTTCTTGTATGCATGTTAATTACCACTGTGAATGATTGATAGCAGCATTTAACTAGATAACAGCTGTGGGTGGATCTCCAATCCACCTGCAGCTGTTAGAAGCACTTGATGGCTGATCAAATCAGCCATCAAGAGCAGGGAAAAATGCAGACTCAGTGTGAGCCTTCATCAAAGGCAGGAGCCTGGCCAATGACGTACTAGTATGTCAACTGTCAAGAAGGGGTTAAATAATAACAACAATCAACAATGGTGTTTCTAATGTAGGGTCCTTGCCTCCACTCTTATACTCACTTTCCATCATACTCACATTTTTCAGCTTCCCTCTGGTTGCCATCTTGAGACTGCAACTTCTGACTGTCCAGAAGTCAGAAATAACATCACAAACTCTCAGTGCAAGTGTATGAGAGAAAGAAGCCAGAAGAAGACTCTCATAGACTTGTAGTGAGTTATAACCTTCATCTTGCTCCATAAAACACTAGAGCAATCCTGAGGTCACAAACTGCCAGAGACCGAGGAGAGCGGGAAGAGCAGCAGTGATAAAAGCTGAAGATGGTGGCAGGTGAGTATGAGGGTAGAGTCAGTGACCTTAGATTAGAAGCACCACTCCAGTGGTGAAATAAAAAAAACACTGGTGTGGTGAATTAATAAAGCACACTGAACGATATACAGTATAATAAATATTCAAATGACTATAGTCTGCCATTGTTCTCGATAGTGCAAGTCCTTTCTACACATGGCATTACGCAGCCAGGAGCAATGATGTCTTGGGAGTACAATAGATCATTACAACCAAAGTAAGATTGTTTTCATTGATGTCAAATTACAAGCTTTAGTTAAGTCTTTTCTGAAAGTCCTGGTAGCTCTTGTAGCCATATATTCTGCCAAGATCACAATGACTTTTAGCAGTTGAAGTAAAATCCTACAGGAACAAATTGACAGAGCTGAATATAAAAATGAAAAGCATGGCACCACTTCATTCTAAGGTTTCTATGTCCTTTTGGACAAATAAGAGGTATGACTGATGCTAAATTAGTTTAATAACTGTGATGTGCTTCAAGGGAATGTGTCATCAGAAAATGACCTTTTGTTTAAATAATATTTTTGCATTAAATGTTTCTTTTTTAATTTTTGGCAATGTTTTTTAATCGTGTCACAATCTGTATTAAAAATAATTAATACAAAAAAAAATTTTCAATGTTCATAATGGCCATTAGGGCTTTTTTAGTCTGTAAGGTCCTATTGTTTCACTAATTAAAGGAAATATGTCAATAGATTTTTGCTTTCTAATCTGAAAGCAGCATGATGTACCAAAAGAGACACTTATACCATCGATGTGTCATTTAGTGTACTGGGTGCAGCAGTTGTGATACAATCGGAGATTTTAGATATAGCATGTAGCACAGCTCAGAAAGCTAGCCCCACCCACACCACAGCTTTCTGTGTACATTGAACATTGACAGTGAGCTGCTAATATCTTGCTGATAAAACACATATTGTATTGAAGCCACAGCACACAGTCTAATAAGTGACATTTTAGAAATCAGTGGATCTTCTGATATTAGCTGTGTTATTGAATTAGTGCCTGAAAAAAAAATCCCCAGCTGCCAGTATAAAAATTGCCAGATTATTGTTCTTTTTAATGAAAATCATAATATAAAAATATATTGACAATTGAAAAATGCATGTAACAGAAAAATCTGATTTAAACAATAGATCATTTTCTGATAATACATTTCCTTTAATGGGGTTTTCCTCTACTCAGACAATCCCTTCTCAAACACAGTTTCCCCTATAGTCATTGAGAAGGGGTTGTTTGAGTAGTGGAAAACCCCTTTATGGAGAAATTATCTTTTCTTACAGTAAAGTCAATGCAGATGATTGGTACTGACTGAACAAAATTGTCCTCTCCTTCTTCTCCGTGAGCCTCATTTTGGCTACTTATTTTATTTGCTTACAATGATTGTTGTAGTGTTTTAGCACCAGTCGCTTATCATTGCTGTGATTAGATAGTCCTATGAGCCTTGGTCCAACGCACCCCCTCCTGTGATTGGCATCTCACTTTCTATGGACTTTGCCTGGTGTGGACGGGGTTAGCTTTCTCAGCTCTGCTGAATTGGTAAATCTAAAAACTCTGATTAAGAACGACTGCACCCAGTAATCTAAGTGATACATTGTTTAATTCAGCTTCTCTTTACGTACATCAGGCTGCTCTCAGATGAGATAGCCAAAACCTGCTGACAGATTCCAATAAATACATGCCTTAAGAGACGTTAAGCTGCAATCGTCCGATAGCAGGAATCACAGCCCACCGGTTTTCAAGACAACCCATCGGTTCCTCACGATCACGGGCTCGCCGATGGGCGTGATTAATGATGTACTTCTTGTATGCATGTTAATTACCACTGTGAATGATTGATAGCAGCATTTAACTAGATAACAGCTGTGGGTGGATCTCCAATCCACCTGCAGCTGTTAGAAGCACTTGATGGCTGATCAAATCAGCCATCAAGAGCAGGGAAAAATGCAGACTCAGTGTGAGCCTTCATCAAAGGCAGGAGCCTGGCCAATGACGTACTAGTATGTCAACTGTCAAGAAGGGGTTAAATAATAACAACAATCAACAATGGTGTTTCTAATGTAGGGTCCTTGCCTCCACTCTTATACTCACTTTCCATCATACTCACATTTTTCAGCTTCCCTCTGGTTGCCATCTTGAGACTGCAACTTCTGACTGTCCAGAAGTCAGAAATAACATCACAAACTCTCAGTGCAAGTGTATGAGAGAAAGAAGCCAGAAGAAGACTCTCATAGACTTGTAGTGAGTTATAACCTTCATCTTGCTCCATAAAACACTAGAGCAATCCTGAGGTCACAAACTGCCAGAGACCGAGGAGAGCGGGAAGAGCAGCAGTGATAAAAGCTGAAGATGGTGGCAGGTGAGTATGAGGGTAGAGTCAGTGACCTTAGATTAGAAGCACCACTCCAGTGGTGAAATAAAAAAAAACACTGGTGTGGTGAATTAATAAAGCACACTGAACGATATACAGTATAATAAATATTCAAATGACTATAGTCTGCCATTGTTCTCGATAGTGCAAGTCCTTTCTACACATGGCATTACGCAGCCAGGAGCAATGATGTCTTGGGAGTACAATAGATCATTACAACCAAAGTAAGATTGTTTTCATTGATGTCAAATTACAAGCTTTAGTTAAGTCTTTTCTGAAAGTCCTGGTAGCTCTTGTAGCCATATATTCTGCCAAGATCACAATGACTTTTAGCAGTTGAAGTAAAATCCTACAGGAACAAATTGACAGAGCTGAATATAAAAATGAAAAGCATGGCACCACTTCATTCTAAGGTTTCTATGTCCTTTTGGACAAATAAGAGGTATGACTGATGCTAAATTAGTTTAATAACTGTGATGTGCTTCAAGGGAATGTGTCATCAGAAAATGACCTTTTGTTTAAATAATATTTTTGCATTAAATGTTTCTTTTTTAATTTTTGGCAATGTTTTTTAATCGTGTCACAATCTGTATTAAAAATAATTAATACAAAAAAAAAATTTTCAATGTTCATAATGGCCATTAGGGCTTTTTTAGTCTGTAAGGTCCTATTGTTTCACTAATTAAAGGAAATATGTCAATAGATTTTTGCTTTCTAATCTGAAAGCAGCATGATGTACCAAAAGAGACACTTATACCATCGATGTGTCATTTAGTGTACTGGGTGCAGCAGTTGTGATACAATCGGAGATTTTAGATATAGCATGTAGCACAGCTCAGAAAGCTAGCCCCACCCACACCACAGCTTTCTGTGTACATTGAACATTGACAGTGAGCTGCTAATATCTTGCTGATAAAACACATATTGTATTGAAGCCACAGCACACAGTCTAATAAGTGACATTTTAGAAATCAGTGGATCTTCTGATATTAGCTGTGTTATTGAATTAGTGCCTGAAAAAAAAATCCCCAGCTGCCAGTATAAAAATTGCCAGATTATTGTTCTTTTTAATGAAAATCATAATATAAAAATATATTGACAATTGAAAAATGCATGTAACAGAAAAATCTGATTTAAACAATAGATCATTTTCTGATAATACATTTCCTTTAATGGGGTTTTCCTCTACTCAGACAATCCCTTCTCAAACACAGTTTCCCCTATAGTCATTGAGAAGGGGTTGTTTGAGTAGTGGAAAACCCCTTTATGGAGAAATTATCTTTTCTTACAGTAAAGTCAATGCAGATGATTGGTACTGACTGAACAAAATTGTCCTCTCCTTCTTCTCCGTGAGCCTCATTTTGGCTACTTATTTTATTTGCTTACAATGATTGTTGTAGTGTTTTAGCACCAGTCGCTTATCATTGCTGTGATTAGATAGTCCTATGAGCCTTGGTCCAACGCACCCCCTCCTGTGATTGGCATCTCACTTTCTATGGACTTTGCCTGGTGTGGACGGGGTTAGCTTTCTCAGCTCTGCTGAATTGGTAAATCTAAAAACTCTGATTAAGAACGACTGCACCCAGTAATCTAAGTGATACATTGTTTAATTCAGCTTCTCTTTACGTACATCAGGCTGCTCTCAGATGAGATAGCCAAAACCTGCTGACAGATTCCAATAAATACATGCCTTAAGAGACGTTAAGCTGCAATCGTCCGATAGCAGGAATCACAGCCCACCGGTTTTCAAGACAACCCATCGGTTCCTCACGATCACGGGCTCGCCGATGGGCGTGATTAATGATGTACTTCTTGTATGCATGTTAATTACCACTGTGAATGATTGATAGCAGCATTTAACTAGATAACAGCTGTGGGTGGATCTCCAATCCACCTGCAGCTGTTAGAAGCACTTGATGGCTGATCAAATCAGCCATCAAGAGCAGGGAAAAATGCAGACTCAGTGTGAGCCTTCATCAAAGGCAGGAGCCTGGCCAATGACGTACTAGTATGTCAACTGTCAAGAAGGGGTTAAATAATAACAACAATCAACAATGGTGTTTCTAATGTAGGGTCCTTGCCTCCACTCTTATACTCACTTTCCATCATACTCACATTTTTCAGCTTCCCTCTGGTTGCCATCTTGAGACTGCAACTTCTGACTGTCCAGAAGTCAGAAATAACATCACAAACTCTCAGTGCAAGTGTATGAGAGAAAGAAGCCAGAAGAAGACTCTCATAGACTTGTAGTGAGTTATAACCTTCATCTTGCTCCATAAAACACTAGAGCAATCCTGAGGTCACAAACTGCCAGAGACCGAGGAGAGCGGGAAGAGCAGCAGTGATAAAAGCTGAAGATGGTGGCAGGTGAGTATGAGGGTAGAGTCAGTGACCTTAGATTAGAAGCACCACTCCAGTGGTGAAATAAAAAAAAACACTGGTGTGGTGAATTAATAAAGCACACTGAACGATATACAGTATAATAAATATTCAAATGACTATAGTCTGCCATTGTTCTCGATAGTGCAAGTCCTTTCTACACATGGCATTACGCAGCCAGGAGCAATGATGTCTTGGGAGTACAATAGATCATTACAACCAAAGTAAGATTGTTTTCATTGATGTCAAATTACAAGCTTTAGTTAAGTCTTTTCTGAAAGTCCTGGTAGCTCTTGTAGCCATATATTCTGCCAAGATCACAATGACTTTTAGCAGTTGAAGTAAAATCCTACAGGAACAAATTGACAGAGCTGAATATAAAAATGAAAAGCATGGCACCACTTCATTCTAAGGTTTCTATGTCCTTTTGGACAAATAAGAGGTATGACTGATGCTAAATTAGTTTAATAACTGTGATGTGCTTCAAGGGAATGTGTCATCAGAAAATGACCTTTTGTTTAAATAATATTTTTGCATTAAATGTTTCTTTTTTAATTTTTGGCAATGTTTTTTAATCGTGTCACAATCTGTATTAAAAATAATTAATACAAAAAAAAAATTTTCAATGTTCATAATGGCCATTAGGGCTTTTTTAGTCTGTAAGGTCCTATTGTTTCACTAATTAAAGGAAATATGTCAATAGATTTTTGCTTTCTAATCTGAAAGCAGCATGATGTACCAAAAGAGACACTTATACCATCGATGTGTCATTTAGTGTACTGGGTGCAGCAGTTGTGATACAATCGGAGATTTTAGATATAGCATGTAGCACAGCTCAGAAAGCTAGCCCCACCCACACCACAGCTTTCTGTGTACATTGAACATTGACAGTGAGCTGCTAATATCTTGCTGATAAAACACATATTGTATTGAAGCCACAGCACACAGTCTAATAAGTGACATTTTAGAAATCAGTGGATCTTCTGATATTAGCTGTGTTATTGAATTAGTGCCTGAAAAAAAAATCCCCAGCTGCCAGTATAAAAATTGCCAGATTATTGTTCTTTTTAATGAAAATCATAATATAAAAATATATTGACAATTGAAAAATGCATGTAACAGAAAAATCTGATTTAAACAATAGATCATTTTCTGATAATACATTTCCTTTAATGGGGTTTTCCTCTACTCAGACAATCCCTTCTCAAACACAGTTTCCCCTATAGTCATTGAGAAGGGGTTGTTTGAGTAGTGGAAAACCCCTTTATGGAGAAATTATCTTTTCTTACAGTAAAGTCAATGCAGATGATTGGTACTGACTGAACAAAATTGTCCTCTCCTTCTTCTCCGTGAGCCTCATTTTGGCTACTTATTTTATTTGTAGTGCAATGCCCTAATTTCAGTATTAGATACTTATAACAGTATAAGATATTTCAATTGCAAGATAAAATGTGACCACAAAAGAATTTGAGCAAGATAAACAATCAAAAGTAGGAAAAAAAAGTATATTTGCTGTAAAGTAACCTTGAAGTTTACCAAATGTGCAAAGTTGTATTATTTTGTTTGGTTTTGGAATGTGTAAGGAAATGGAGATATTGCCCATATTCCCCCTTGAAGATAAGTGATATGATGAGATGAATTATAATGTTTGCATGTTTAATGATTTGCATTATTATTGATGAAGCTATATTTTGCCCAGCAACAGGAAGTCAACAGTCAGTGATAGAGTTAATGGTATGGACTAGCCCAGAGCAGGAGGGGCTATATGGGGACACAGAAGACAGCTTCCTGTTGGAATGCCAGATAGGGCTGAGATTGCAGCAAAAGAAACCTTAGGTTTGACTAGCGGCCAGGACCTCATGCAGTGGGTGTCCTTCTGGCAAGAGAGGAACTACCGGAGCAAATATTAAGAGCCGGTAATAGAGGAGATAGCAGAGAAGAGAAGCAAGTAGCAGTCTGGAATTGGGATAGAGACAGAGAGAGTGAAAGAGAGAATATTAGGGGCTGGGGCAGGAAGCCTAGCAGGATGGTATTGACTCGTCGGTCATAGAAGTGATGAAAAGAAGAGGGAAGCGTAGAGTCTCACCATGTGGTAGTTTAGAGGGGTCAGAACAAAGGAAGCTGAGTAGGCCATATTGGCAGAGAAACTCCCATAGGGGGAGAGGGTTGCAGAACCACAGGTTGAATTTGTTGACTCTTGTTGTTGATCTGTGTGCCGTTATTGAGACAGATGGAAGCTTCCAGGCAAGTGCGCTGGGCAGTGTTACAGGCAGTAAGAGGAGCCGAGAGAGAGAGAGTGGTTTCAGAAAGGAAGGAATTATGTATGTTGATGTTTACTGTTAAAGAATTGGCCATGAAGAAATGTACCTATGATCTGCTGTATATTCTGTAGTTCAAATAAAGCTTACTGTAGTTCTAAAAAGTTTACTTATTTTTGAACTGTGGCTTTTCTCACTTAAAACCTTAACATCTGCTCCTACCCAGCTGAAGACAACTTCACCATGAGGTCTGCAGAGGCATATCACCATTGTCCAGTAAAAATCCACACAGCCAGTCAGGACCCTCAATTTCATCTAGTGTGTTGGGTGTGGAAGACCAGTACCTCATCCATGGCTGCCACCCTGCACCGTGTTAAAAATATGTTATGTGATCTATTTTATTTTATTTTTTTTCATGGAAGAAATAATCTAAATATTATGTGTTTCTGTACAGTACTCTTAAAAATTGAATGTACAGAATAGATACTGAATCCTTATCAAGGTTGCAAAGTCCCCATTGGAAAAAAAAAATGCATTACATTACAACCCTCATGTTGCTAAGTTATGCTGCACATTGCTGGAGGTGGCTCCTGAGCTATTTTCCCTTATGTACTCCCTATAATCCAACCCTATATGTAGAAAATCATTTATTGTTTATCCTCGTAGCCATTTATACTAAATATACTCTATACTGATGACACACAATGAGAATTAAAGAGCTTGCTAAGAACTTGTTGACTTTTTCTTGAATTGTGTGATCGATTAATTGAAGGGTTTCTTTTTATGAAAAGTTTTTCAAACCCAAGAAAAAATAGAGTTTAAAATGCAACGATAATTACTTGTATGCCAAAATATACCAGTATTTCAATAAGAGCTTAATATATATATACAGCTGATTTCATTATATACTGCTCATGTAAAATACTGAATAAAGCACACGATAATAAAAACAAATAATACAAAAAGCAATTTTTAGAAAGATAATCTTAAATATATGTTAATATACCTCTTATTTTAATTCCTTACAGGAAATTGAACTTTGTCGGCTAAACAATAAGGACAGACTTGGTCTAACAGTCTGCTACAGGACAGATGATGAAGAGGATACTGGAATATATGTTAGTGAGGTAAAAATATGAACATAAGCCAAGCATAATAAATGGAAGAGGGAATAATAGGAAAGCATAGTTGAGATACAGGTTAAAGGGAATCTGTCACGTGAAAAAATACTGTTAACCGGCAGATATGGGGTTAACCTGCAGGTTAATAGCGTTCCGAACCTGCCCGCACTACTGGGAAGAAATTAACTTTATTCTTCTGCGTCCAGTCACAGGGGTGGCGCCAGTTCAGTCACCTCTCTGTCTATAGAGAACGGTGGCTGTAACCATATCCTTGGTACTGGCTAACACAAACTCAGCATTGGAGTTGGCTGTCAGTGCCAGGGCTGTGCTTTCAACCGCTGATCTCTATACTCAGAGCAGTGACTAAACCACATTGGCGCCTCCACTGTGTCTGAATGAAGAATGCTGCTGGGTAATTTTCTCCCGGCAGTGGGGCTTTAATTGTGGGTGCCGGGCAGGTTTAGGTCAGTATTAACCTGCAGATTAACCCCATATCTGTAGGGTAATAGCAATTTTTCACATGACAGGTTCCCTTTAAAGAAGTGAATGAAATTATAGGTTGATTGCCATGCTGAAAGCCACAACATCTAAAAGTATACCTTCACCTACACCATTCTAAAGATGGGGCTGTCATGGGGTTAACTCAAATTAAAAAGGGAAAATGGACTTTGATATAGTACTCCACCTCCTATATTATTTCCATCATATCCCAATATATATTATATAGGATTTTATCCTACAATTATATTTGATTTTGGGTCTCTTTCCCCTAGCTGTACATATGACATTACACAGCTACTAACATAGTATATGTAAGTACTATATGTGCAAACGTAAATTAGTTTTTTCATCTTAAACACCAAAATATTGAAATGCTGAGATAAAACTTTCATTCATTTTGCCAGGTGAGATGTATGACAGTAGCTACATTCAAATAAATAGAGAGATTGCAGAGAGGTTTTCTATACATATCTATGGGAAAATTGACAGTCATCTTGTATTTCATCCATTTGCTAATAACTGCACCAACAGTTTTGCCTTCTCACCAAGCTGCTTGCCTATTGCCATTAAGAAGACAACTCAGCAAAAATATCAGTATCATAATTAATAACTAGTAATAAGAGAAAATAGCGATACACATACAGTGACAAAATGAAGGAGTACACATACCAATAGAACTTTCACTGGTTATCCGGGAAGCCCAGAGGAAAAGGTGGGGGCCTGTCAGTACACAAGTGCACCCCGACGCGCGTTTCGGCAAAGCCACCCCTGACATCATGTGAATCTATGACTGTGTTGCCATCTGTGATATTGGGTGATACTTTAGATAATGTCCCCGTAGTTATATAGGAGTTTGGGCAATAATCCAAGTTACTTAGTCTCATACCACTTATTCTTGGGATTTGTTCCAGGGGGTATAATTATTAAATTATTTGTTTTTTACCATTAAATAATCCATTACAATTTTGTGGAGTTGTTTGAGTCACCACATCGGCATCCCGCTGTTTGAGCTACCAGCACATTTTGGTGTTCGTGATCTGTACCTGTAATTTTGATCATCAGTAAAATGATTTTTTACTTTTGCACATAATATGGACTGTGTGATTGTCTGTTTTCTCCTTTGTCCTTTGCTTATTGCCATGTAGCCCAACCCAGCCTTGTGCAGGTCTACAATATTTGTCCCTGGTGTATTTATACAGCTCTTTTGTCTTGGCCATGGTGGAGTGGATAGAGTGTGATTGATTAAGTATGTGGACAGGTGTCTTTTATACAGGTAATGAGTTCAAACAGGTGCAATTAATACAGGTAATGAGTGCAGAATAGGAGGGCTTCTGAAATTAAAACTAACAGGTCTGTGAGAGCCAGAATTCTTGCTGGCTGGTAGATGATCAAATGCTTATTTCATGCAATAAAATACAAATTAATTATTTGAAAATCATATAATGTGATTTTCTGGTTTTATTTTTAGAGTCTGTCTCTTACAGTTGAAATGTACCTAAGCTAAAAATTACAGGCCTCTCTATTTTTTGTAGGTGGGCAAACTTGCAAAGCCGTCAATGTAGCAAATCCTTTTTTGCCCACTGTATATATTAGGCTGTCAAGTTCAGGTCAGGAAGCCGGAAGCCAGTTCCTATTCGACCTAGGACACATGGAGGAGAAAATCCTTTAGTGAAAAGGAAACTACCATTTGCACAATAGGTTGAGATCTCAGAGGTGCCATACTGTAGATTCACCATACAGTTGTGGCCAAAAGTATTGACACCCCTGCAATTCTGTCAGATAATACTCAGTTTCTTCCTGAAAATGATTGCAAACACAAATTCTTTGGTATTATTATCTTCATTTAATTTGTCTTAAATGAAAAAACATAAAAAGAATTGTCCTAAAGCCAAATTGAATATAATTCCACACCAAACATAAAAAGAGGGTGGACAAAAGTATTGGCACTGTTCGAAAAATCATGTGATGCTTCTCTAATTTGTGTAATTAACAGCACCTGTTACTTACCTGTGGCACCTAACAGGTGTTGGCAATAACTAAATCACACTTGCAGCCAGTTGACATGGATTAAAGTTGACTCAACCTCTGTCCTGTGTCCTTGTGTGTACCACATTGAGCATGGAGAAAAGAAAGAAGACCAAAGAACTGTCTGAGGACTTGAGAAACCAAATTGTGAGGAAGCATGAGCAATCTCAAGGCTACAAGTCCATCTCCAAAGACCTGAATGTTCCTGTGTCTACCGTGCGCAGTGTCAAGAAGTTTAAAGCCCATGGCACTGTGGCTAACCTCCCTAGATGTGGATGGAAAAGAAAAATTGACAAGAGATTTCAGCGCAAGTTTGGGCGAATGTTGGATAAAGAACCTCGACTAACATCCAAACAAGTTCAAGCTGCCCTGCAGTCCAAGGGTACAACAGTGTCAACCTGTACTATCCGTCGGCGTCTGAATGAAAAGGGACTGTATGGTAGGAGACCCAGGAAGACCCCACTTCTTACCCCGAGACATAAAAAAGCCAGGCTGGAGTTTGCCAAAACTTACCTGAAAAAGCCTAAAACGTTTTGGAAGAATGTTCTCTGGTCAGATGAGACAAAAGTAGAGCTTTTTGGGCAAAGGCATCAACATAGAGTTTACAGGAGAAAAAAGAGGCATTCAAAGAAAACAACACGGCCTCTACAGTCAAACATGGAGGAGGTTCCCTGATGTTTTGGGGTTGCTTTGCTGCCTCTGGCACTGGACTGCTTGACCGTGTGCATGGCATTATGAAGTCTGAAGACTACCAACAAATTTTGCAGCATAATGTAGGGCCCAGTGTGAGAAAGCTGGGTCTCCCTCAGAGGTCATGGGTCTTCCAGCAGGACAATGACCCAAAACACACTTCAAAAAGCACTAGAAAATGGTTTGAGAGAAAGCACTGGAGACTTCTAAGGTGGTCAGCAATGAGTCCAGACCTGAATCCCATAAAACACCTGTGGAGAGATCTAAAAATGGCAGTTTGGAGAAGGCACTCTTCAAATATCAGGGACCTGGAGCAGTTTGCCAAAGAAGAATGGTCTAAAATTCCAGCAGAGCATTGTAAGAAACTCATTGATGGTTACCAGAAGCGGTTGGTTGCAGTTATTTTGGCTAAAGGTTGTGCAACCAAGTATTAGGCTGAGGGTGCCAATACTTTTGTCTGGCCCATTTTTGTGTGAAATGATCAATGTTTTGCTTTTTGCTTCATTCTCTTTTGTGTTTTTTCATTTAAGACAAATTAAATGAAGATAATACCAAAGAATTTGTGTTTGCAATCATTTTCAGGAAGAAACTAAGTATTATCTGACAGAATTGCAGGGGTGTCAATACTTTTGGCCACAACTGTAAATGTCTAAAATTGGAAATCCACTTTTATTCTTGTTTATTCTAAAAGTCTAAAATCAGAAAGCTCTGTAATTCTGATGCAATTTTATATGTGACAGACTACGATTGCTATAAGATTGAAATGACTGTCAATTTTTTTTTATATGAAACTGTTACTTAAATAAATGGCAACAATCAATGACCTACTGTTTCCAAATGTGCATGTACTATGATACAACAAAAGAAAGTGATGCAATCTGGATTATTAACATCAACACTCAGATTCAATTAAAAAAATACGCATGTGACTACGTTATCCTACTCTAATATTATTCTGATAAATTACCTCAAACAATCTAATATACTTTATTTCTTCCAAGCCATAAAATCATTATATAATTTTCATCACCCTGGGGTATTTCCAAAGGGCAAGCTACTGCAGGATTTTACTATCTTATATAATTACATTGTCTTTTACCATTAAACAGCAGACTTTGGTTTATTATTTTGGTGACAGGCTATTATTAAAAAAGAGCCTAGTGAACATTTCACCGTATATGAAATGTAACCTAAAACCAAATGCTACACTTGAGGTGTTTTGTTTGAAAAATAGCTTATAGGATGACAGGGCCAAATAAATGACTTAGGATAACCATCAACTGAAGGTGATAGATAGTGTTCCCACTCTGGACACTGGATCATTATTCATTACAGAAATATTAAACATCTGGACAGCTCAAGAGCCTTGCGTAACTGTCAAGATTTATCTCAATATATCATCAGTAACAATTGCAGGATATTTAATGATGCTTATTTACAGCGATATGAAAGCTGATTTTCACCTGATAGGCCTGTATGAGAAAAAATACACAGTTCTTTCATAATTTATATATTCTTTACAATATGTCTTATAAAGAAAATGTACTGGACCTACAATCACATACAGCCGAATATTTAGTATAACAATCATTCTAACAATTAAAATACCAAAATTGGATTTTTGTAGGGAAATTGTACTTCTAAATACAATTATAAATATGTTAGGAATTCCCAAGCAAATTCTAATACTAAAGACAGATATTTTTTCTATACTCTTGAAAATAGTTATCTTCACTAAGGAGTAACAAATCTTATTAAATTCATTTTTTGACATTTTTTTTGCAGCTAATAAATGTGCCACAAATCTAAATACTGCAAAGTCTTTAAAGGGAACCTGTCACCAGTTTTGGACGATATAAGTTACGGGCATCACCTTTCAGGGCTTAAATAAAGCATTAGAAAGGGACTCATTTTTGGCAGTGACATGGACAGTCACTTTGCTGGACAAGGCACTCAGCCACTGCGGGGCCTTTACATAATATATGGACAAATCCTAGAATAAACCCCCATCTTATTTATTTATCTAACTCCCCTGATGAATCCCCATTGTTGGGGAGAAAACGCGTAGGGAGCAAGGACCCCTCATAACTCATTTGGGGTGACACTACAGGGTCCACTCGGGGCCTGTCCTTGTGAGGACAGGAGCAAAACTTGGGCAACGACAGGGAGGATAGGGATCATTATACATTTATATCCCTTCCACATTTACTGTCGTGCTCCACCGACTGGATCCAGTAACCGGTAGGACACATCTGAAAATAGACCGGGATTTTCATCTCCATGATTAATGGTGAGATCGAACCATTTTTTTAATGAGCACTGATCTGCACGATCACTATTATGTTTGTTTTTGTGAATTTTGGGATCTCTTAGGTTTTAATGACTGATTAAAGGTTATGTTTAATGAAGTGGGTAATCCTCCTAGCTATTGATATATATACCTGAAATAAAGCATTCTATAATGCTGTATATCGGCCCCCAACCCGACCTGTAAGAGAGAAAAAATAACTTTTATTATAATCACCTTCAGGGCGGTCCGGTCCAGGGGGGTGTCCTTGGTCCTGGTCCAGTACCTCCCATCTTAATGCGATTCCATCCTCCTGCTTGCTTCATGTGGATGCTTCGGCATCTCACTCCGGCACAGGCATACTTCTTTGCCCTGCCAAGTCTGCAGTGCACAGTTCCCAGGGCTCTTTGACCTTTACTGCCACCTGCACACTTCAGTAATTTGCTCTGCCCTCAACGGGGCAGAAAAGCATGTTGCGCAGGAGCGCGGTGCCGAGGAGTCTGTGTGGATGATGCAGGGAAGCGTCATCCACATGAACCAAGAAGGAGGACTGTGATCGTAAGAAGATGGAAGGCACTTGACCAAGAAAAGCAACACCTCTTGGACCGTACCGCCCTGCAGGTAAGTATAATAAAAGTTATTTTTCTTCTCTTACAAGTAGGATGGGGGCAGATATACCGCATTATAGAATGCTGCATATCAGCTCTGAAAGGAGATGGCCGTAACTTATATTGGCAAAAATTGGTGACAGGTTCCCTTTACATGCCCAAAGATATGTTTATAACACTCTGAAGACACGTAAGACTGTATTGAACCACATTTGATCTCTTTTCATGCAAACGCAGTCTTAGTAATGAAGCCAAGAAATGTGAAGCCTGCATGGCTGTGCAGAAACAGTGCCAACAGTAGAATATTATGATAGGACAGGCAAAGAGATGTCTGGTAGTGTAGAGCCAGAAACAGATGCCTCAGCAGTAGTACAGTTTACCATTAAAAAACAGTGGGTAGGGAGGACATGTGTAGGTGGCTTGACTGTTCATTGGCAGTGACAAAATAAATATAGGACAGGGCAGGCAAGGAGATGTCTCGCTAGCAATGACTATCTCAGCAGCAGCATACACTACAGCATACAGGGTGGGCCATTTATACGGATAAACCTAAATAAAATGGGAATGGTTGGTGATATCAACTTCCTGTTTGTGGCACATTAGTATATGGAAGGAGGAAAATGTTTCAAGATGAGTGGTGACCATGGCAGCCATTTTGATGTCACCATTTTGGATCCATCTTTATTTTTTCCAATGGGAGGAGGGCCATGTGACACATCAAACTTATTGAGAATTTCACAAGTAAATCAATGATGTGCTTGGTTTTAACATAACTTTATTCTTTCATTAGTTATTTACAAGTTTATGACCACTCATAAAATGTGTTCAAAGTGCTGCCCATTGTGTTGGATTGTCAATGCAACCCTCTTCTCCCACTCTTGACACACTGATAGCAACACCACAGAAGAAATGCTAGCATAGGCTTCCAGTATCCATTGTTTCAGATGCTGCACATGTCGTATCTTCACAGCATAGACAATTGCCTTCAGATGACCCCAAAGATAAAAGTCTAAGGGGGTCAGATTGGGAGACCTTGGTGGCCATTCAACTGGCCCACGACGACCAATCCACTTTCCAGGAAACTGTTCATGTAGGAATGCTCGGATCTGACACGCATAATGTGGTGGTGCACCATCTTGCTAGAAAAACTCAAGGAACGTGCCATCTTCAGTGCATAAAGAGGGCAACACATCATCATGTAGCAATTTCAGATATCCAGTGGCATTGAGGTTTCCATTGATGAAGAATGGCCCCACTCTCTTTGTACCCCATATGCCACAGCATACCATCAATTTTTGTGTTCCAACAGTCTTGGAGGGATATATCCACTGTGGATTAGTGTCAGACCAATAGCAGTGGTTTTGTTTGTTAATTTCACCATTCACAAAAAAGTTTGCCTCATAACTGAATATAATGTTCTGTGTAAACTGAGGGTCCTGTTCCAATTTTTGCTTTGCCCATTCTGCAAATTCAGAGCGCCGATCTGGGTCATTCTCATTGAGATGCTGCAGCAGCTGGATTTTGTAAAGGAGACATTTGTCAGTAGCTAATATCCACCGAAGGGATGTTCAACGGATGCCACTCTCCAGTGACAAGTGGCGAGTGCTACGCTGTGGGCTCTTGCTGAATGAAGCTAGGACAGCCACTGATATTTCATCATTAGTGACAGTCTTTTTGCATCCACATTTTGGCAAATCCAACACTGAACCTGTTTCACAAAATTTTGCAAGCAGTTTGCTAAATGTAGCATGGGAGATGGGTGGTCTCGTAGAGTGTCTTGCATTGAAATCTGCTGTACTGCGTTCACCAGACATCAATACAATTTCTATCCGCTCCTGACGTGTTAACCTCTGCAACATGTCAATGGCTGTAAGCAAAGAGAAACTGGTAAATAACTCAGGAGAGAATAAAGTTACGTTACAACCAAGCACATCATTGTTTTTCTTGTGAAATTCTCAAAAAGTTTGATGTGTCACATGACCTTCTTCCCGTTGGAAAAAATAAAGTTGGATCCATAATGTCTGACTTCAAAATACCCACCATGGTCACCACCCATCTTGAAAAGTTTTCCCCCTCCGATATACTAATGTGCCACAAACAGGAATTTGATATCTCCAACCATTTCCATTTTATTTAGGTGTATCTATATAAATAGCCCACCCTATAGATAACATGCTAGAAAAGGAGATGATCTGTGGCAGATTGGTAGATGTTAGCACCAGTGGCAACAAAACTGTGCAGGAGATGGACAAAGAACAGTCAGGTAGGCAGATGGCATGGCTAATCTAGTCTTTGATGTCCACCTTTGGTGAAACAAAGATGGCACTGATCAATTCCTTATTCATTTTTAAAAATGTTATGTTGTCAATATTTGCAGTGAATAACCTGAGGAGATTGGGTGTGGCAAATCTCATGGCTGAGCTGCGTACCCTATCTTATAGTACACTAGAGGCAGGAGATCACAGCACACTGATTGAAAACTGGGACAGTTCTTGCCACTAGTTCAGTCTGCTGACCCCTAAGTCCTTGGATATCTGTCTAAGAAATGGTGCAGTCTAGATATAACTGAAATCAACTGTTGACCCGGGATGTCTGTGTTTGCTGATGTGTGCCAAATTATCACAATAGCTGATAAAACATCTGCTTCATCATGTTAAATATGCTGCAGCTGTTGATGCCTCAGTTAAATGTTGTAGCCCTAATGCTGGCACAGATAGTATAGTGTCGGCTATGCTTGAAGCGGATAGAGGTCTCCTGGACAGATATGCAATCCACAGGCGCCACAAAAGCTTCATAGAGTAGATAACGCAGCTGATCTTGATAACACGACAATTTGGCCTCCCTTTTGAAATATGGGGAAAATTCCTTAATTCTACATTTAAATCAAGGGTCTAAAAGCATGGCTGTCCAATAGTCAACCCTTTGCTTCATTGGAACAATACACCGTTTGTCCCACAGGAATTCTAGTATACAACTTGCCATGATCACCAGGACAACCGAGGGATTGGTTCATTTCTTTACCTCGTTGCAACAGTTGGTTACCATAGCCAACGTAAGTGTCAAGATTTTCACTCTGTCAGCCTTGTCCCTTACCTGTACAAGGTCAATTTCATTCTGCTTCTCCTCCTCACTTTCTTCCTCCTCTTCCTTCACATTGTGCAGCATTTAACATGGCTCTTGAGAGTTCCTAACAGACACAAGGTGGCAAGAAACATGTGCAAGCTTCTGTTATTACTTCATCCCATCTTGTATTCTGTTGTTTATTGCCAGGATAAATATAGAGGATGACATGGTTGATCCCACATGTTTCCCTAATGACAAATGTTGCTTTATCAAAGGGCTTCAGAAGTCACACAACTTGACTCATCATCTGCCAGTGATGGATCTCAAAGTAACTCATGCTCCAGCTTGGAAGCCTTATGATAAAATACATAATTGCTTGACACTGCTTATACAGATGTGCGAGCATATACAATGTCAAATGGCAGTGGGTTGCAAAGTCAGGTGGCGCTTTGGCAGATCATTCTGTTTTTGCAAAGCCACAAGGAAGTGTTTCACCAAGTAAGAATGGTTGAAATTCCAGGCCACAGCCACCACCTTCCTGAAGCTGCCGTATTTCTGAAAAAAAGCTACGCAATGAGCCATGAGCCAGTTACTTTGCCACCTGATTGACAGCTGCAACTTGTCTGCTGTGTGATTTTTTTCCTTCATGTTTTCAAGCTGTATAGCTACTTGGCAGCGCTTAACTTTGCCTGAAAGAAACTAATGAGGATGATGTGCAGAATCAATACTATGCACTGTAGTTGTTTGGGATGGATCATGGGGTCATGGCTGTTGAGTAAGATCTGGAGGAGGTATAGTAGAATACAGATAACCCCCTAATTGTTGTAAACAAATGACACTTCCAGTCACAAAGGCTTCATCACCTTTCCCGGTTGTACTTGTACGTAAACTACTATCACTCAGAACAGTCACCCAGTGGCTGCAAAACTCAAGTATTGCTTATACCCTATGGTGTTATGAATTTTGTAGCTCAAAGACAAGTCAAAAGAGCAGTGAAAGGTTCTCCTGCAGGTGAAAGCAAAGAGAGGGTACCTTCCAGTGAGGCTGAGCGCACGTTCATCATTTCTCAAAAGGCAGTCAACTTCCACAAGATAGTATGGCAGTGATTGCACCACCAACAAGTTGACCAAGTGAAAGTTAATTGGTTCACAAGTGAATTTTTGGGATGTCCCTCACTATCCCGTTCATCTTTGTATTTTTATTCACTGTTTTTATTACTGTTCCCAAACTTCAGCAGTATGTGAAGCAGGCTTTTTTTGTTTGAGATCCTTATGAATCGAATTGTAAATTGTCTCAATAACCTAAGAGTTTCAGGAAATTCGAAGTAAATTCACAGCAAATAAATCCATTCATCTCTAATTCTTATTTTATTATAATTACCTGCTACCAGTAGCCAAATTAATTTAATACTAATGATTAAACAGCTATTAGGCCTATTGTCAATAAATGAGAATTCCAAGTACTATTTTGACTTGTTTCTTTATAGAAAATTAAATATTCATCGGACTTTAAATATGAAATGTTGATTTATATTGTGTATTCCTATAGGTTGATCCAGACAGTATTGCAGCGAGGGATGGCCGCATTCGAGAAGGAGACAGGATATTACAGGTCAGTGTTTCTAATTATGTTCTCTCTTTTTTTCAGTGACTTTTTTAGCACTACCCCAAAGACATTCTCAAAAAATCTACCGAAATTTAAAAAATACATAAAACAGCATTAAGTGCTTTTAATTAAAAGAAAACATTATTAACTTATTCAATTCCCCTTAATGTGCTAATGGTAATCCTCCAAGTGTCTCCAGCAAGTGACAACGAAGGGTCATAGTGGCTCAAACTTAAGGGGATCACAATTGCATCAGTACTTGATCAGAGGGAGATTGAAGTGGTGACTTGAGATTTGCTTTTTCTTTGTAACCATTTAAAAACTTTTTCAGAAAATTGTGACATGAGTTACCCACCAAACATGTCACGTCTACAATATTATTATTATTTATTGTTATAGCGCCATTTATTCCATGGCGCTTTACATGTGCAAAGGGGTATGCATAATAAAAAACAAGTACAATAATCTTAAACAATACAAGTCTCGACTGGTACAGGAGAAGAGAGGACCCTGCCTGCGAGGGTTTACAATCTACAAGGGATGGGTGAGGATACAATAGGCGCGGGCAGAGCTGGTCAAGCAGCGGTTTGGTGGTTCGGTGGTTATATTATTATTAACAGGTTAAATTGAACTGCCATGAAAACTAATTTGGAAAATCTTTTATAAAATGTCACCTTTACCCATACTCTCAACTTACAGTTGTGGCCAAAAGTATTGACACCCCGTGAATTCTGTCAGATAATACTCAGTTTCTTCCTGACAATGATTGCAAACCCAAATTCTTTGGTATTATTATCTTCATTTAATTTGTCTTAAATGAAAAAACACAAAAATAATTGTCCTAAAGCCAAATTGGATATAATTCCACACCAAACATAAAAAAGAGGGTGGACAAAAGTATTGGCACTGTTCGAAAAATCATGTGATGCTTCTCTAATTTGTGTAATTAACAGCACCTGTAACTTACCTGTGGCACCTAACAGGTGTTGGCAATAACTAAATCACACTTGCAGCCAGTTGACATGGATTAAAGTTGACTCAACCTCTGTCCTGTGTCCTTGTGTGTACCACATTGAGCATGGAGAAAAGAAAGAAGAACAAAGAACTGTCTGAGGACTTGAGAAACCAAATTGTGAGGAAGCATGAGCAATCTCAAGGCTACAAGTCCATCTCCAAAGACCTGAATGTTCCTGTGTCTACCATGCACAGTGTCATCAAGAAGTTTAAAGCCCATGGCACTGTGGCTAACCTCCCTAGATGTGGACGGAAAAGAAAAATTGACAACAGTGTCAACCCGTACTATCCGTCGGCGTCTGAATGAAAAGGGACTGTATGGTAGGAGACCCAGGAAGACCCCACTTCTTACCCCGAGACATAAAAAAGCCAGGCTGGAGTTTGCCAAAACTTACCTGAAAAAGCCTAAAACGTTTTGGAAGAATGTTCTCTGGTCAGATAAGACAAAAGTAGAGCTTTTTGGACAAAGGCATCAACATAGAGTTTACAGGAGAAAAAAATAGGCATTCAAAGAAAAGAACACGGTCCCTACAGTCAAACATGGCAGAGGTTCCCTGATGTTTTGGGGTTGCTTTGCTGCCTCTGGCACTGGACTGCTTGACCGTGTGCATGGCATTATGAAGTCTGAAGACTACCAACAAATTTTGCAGCATAATGTAGGGCCCAGTGTGAGAAAGCTGGGTCTCCCTCAGAGGTCATGGGTCTTCCAGCAGGACAATGACCCAAAACACACTTCAAAAAGCACTAGAAAATGGTTTGAGAGAAAGCACTGGAGACTTCTAAGGTGGCCAGCAATGAGTCCAGACCTGAATCCCATAGAACACCTGTGGAGACATCTAAAAATGGCAGTTTGGAGAAGGCACCCGTCAAATATCAGGGACCTGGAGCAGTTTGCCAAAGAAGAATGGTCTAAAATTCCAGCAGAGCATTGTAAGAAACTCATTGATGGTTACCGGAAGCGGTTGGTCACAGTTATTTTGGCGAAAGGTTGTGCGACCAAGTATTAGGCTGAGGGTGCCAATACTTTTGTCTGGCCCATTTTTGGAGTTTTGTGTGAAATGATCAATGTTTTGCTTTTTGCTTCATTCTCTTTTGTGTTTTTTCATTTAAGACAAATTAAATGAAGATAATAATACTAAAGAATTTGTGTTTGCAATCATTTTCAGGAAGAAACTAAGTATTATCTGACAGAATTGCAGGGGTGTCAATACTTTTGGCCACAACTGTAGTTGTTCAGAAATTTCTGAAAAGATACCCTACCTTACATAACAACTGTCGAATGGGTGTGGATCGCTGACATTTGTGAGATTCTTGAGAACTTTGAGTATTGCACCAGCCTCGTGAGCAGTGATCAGGCTAATATCAGCGTAACATCCCGCTGCTGTGTCTCTTGAAACAATCACTGCATAATATCATAGAGGAAGCTTTGAGTGTCCAGCATGTTGGTATGGAGCTAGATTTCACAATAGGTGATACCACTCAGCCCAGCCAATATTCTAAAGCAACATTGGGTGGTGAGGAGGAAGATGAGGAGGATGAGGAGGGAGAGGACTTGTTTTTATGTGCTGCCGAGGGGACTCCTAACCCTACAGAGGGGACACCCAACCCAAGTTTCATGTCTTTGCCGCCTGGATGGGCTGGAGAGGAGGAGGTGGATGTGGAGGAGGGGGAGAAGGCGAGTCAGCATGAGGAGAGGATGGGTACTGTTCCTACAGTTGGGGACACAGAATATTTGCCTTTTGCAGCTTGGCTCACATGGCACAGTTCATATGTAAGTGGCTGTGGCAAGACCCTCACGGAATACACATTTAATCGAACAACCAATACTGGTTGGCCACGTTTCTCAATCCATGATACAAGGAGAAATTTCCTTCTCTCCTTTTGGAGTCACCAAAGAGTTTTACAATGCAATCGTTCAAGAGGACCAATGTTGATCAGTTGCTGAAAACATCACCCTAAGACAATGCTGGTGGCAGAAGGACTGGCTGTTTTCAATACCAAGGGATAATGGGGAGAGATGCGAACACCAGGTCCCACAGAGGTGGGCGGAAAATGTGCACAAATTGGGCAATTTTTAATAAACCAGCACAACAGCAAGGGCTATCTGTGCCTGTAACAGTGCCAAGGAGGGAGAAGTTGCAGAACATGGTCAAGGGGTACTTAAGTGACCATATGTGCATCCTTTCTGATGCTTCAGTTCCCTTTAATTATCGGATGTCCAGGCTGAACACGTTGCCTAATCTCTCCTTATATGCCTTGGAGGTGCTGGCCTGCCCAGCTGCTAGTGTGATGTCAAAGTGTGTTTTCAGTTCTGCTGGGTCAATCATCACTGATAGGCGCACACATCTTTGCATGGAAAATGTAGACAGACTTACTCTGATTAAATTCAACAAGGACTGGGTATCTCCACAGTTTGCAATCTCTCCAGATGACAGCAAGCCAACCTACATTCACCAAAAATGCTGATTCATGCTACTGCTGTTAATGTCAATCCGTTCCTATAAAAAAAATCTTCCTTTGTCAACCTTGACGCAGCCTATATGGCTAATGTTTACAAACCCTATGCACAATGTGCAGTGGACAAACCAGGACAGTATTCCAACTCCAGCCTAACTATTCTAACTATTATTTGTGATTGGAGGCCCTTGGCATGGTCTCTTCTTGAGTCAACCATGAGTCAACCCATAGGGCTTATTTTTACAAACCCTATGCACATTGTGCAGTGGACAAACTAGTACAGTATTTCTACTCCAGCCTAACTATTATTTGCGATTGGAGGCCCTTGGAATGGTGGCTTCCTGCGTCAACCATGACTCAGCCCATAGGGCTAATTTTTACAAACCCTATGCACATTGTGCAATGGACAAACCAGGACAGTATTCCTACTCCAGCCTGACTATTATTTGTGATTGGAGGCCTTTGGCATGGTGGCTTCTTGAGTCAACCATGACTTGACTGAGTCCATAGGGCTAATTTTTACAAACCCTATTCACATTGTTCAGTGGACAAATCATGAATGTAGAGTGGGCCTACCAAACTAATATTTGTCATTGGAGGCCTTTGTGACAGGTGGTCACACATTGTGACTGAGATAGGGGATACATATTCAATAGAAATCTAGGTTTAGTAGTTGTTCTTGTGTATCTATAAAAGTGGCTTAATACTGCGACAAACTTATTTCCAGAAACCATATGTGAGTCAGAAATGCATGCAGGCGTATTCTCCAGGCTCTTCCTATTCTGTTTCATCACTTTCCCATCCATTTTCCTCAGGCCCCCAGACCCCTTTGTAGGGTCCAGCAGAAAATCACTCGCATTTCCCATAGACTTGCATTGTACTCGCTCTTCGGAACGAATACGCTATTTTTACAAAATACTCATTACGTTACGAGTATAGCAATTCCAAATATTACATTACTCGCTCATCACTAATGGGAACCCCAATGTAAGTGCTCAGTGTAAAACACAGAATAAAAGTTATTCAAAATGTTATGTAAATTGTTCCCAATAAAAGATTCGACTCAATCCACAAAAAAAGCAAGTCCTTACTCAGATCTTCCAAGTTACTGATACAAAGGCTCTGAATTATCACTATGACTGCTTACCCCCCAAAAAAAATCCAGCAACTTCTGCGCTGCCAAATCCAAATGCAGGGGGGCCTGTTATGAATGAGTCACCGTAGGAGGCAAAAGCAGAAATACAAGCTAAGTCCAGAAAACCAGAGAAGTTGGCAACTATCAGATTGCAGACCCCTGAACCTATCAACACAACTAGCAGTAGCCGTGGAGGGTTCCTACGATGCCCTAGACCCCTCGATCACAGCCGGAGAAATACATAGGCCTAAAGAAAGAAAGGGGAAATCTAAACTGCCCCAGAGCAGACCCCAAAGCAATAGGCAGCCCCCCACATATAATGACGGTGAAGCAAGATGAAAACACTAACACAGACAGAAAGATAGGCTGAGCAAAGACGGGGCCCCAAAACTACCTAGATAGGAAAGGACAGGAAGGCTGCTGTCTGCAATCTGCCAAAACCCTATCAAAGACATAAGCCAACCAGCTGATATGAAAAAGGCCCTGAAGCAGCTAGGCTTCAAAAACTAAATCAGCACTCAGGTATTTTCAGAAGACAAAGCTAAATGAATTTAGCACACCCCAGCAGGGAATGGCAGAAATCCAGAAAAACAAAGCAAAAACAAAGTCAAAACACAAAAGCAAAAGGCAGAGCAGCAAACTTAGCTTTGGAGGAGCAGGAATTCAGAGTGGTCTCCAAGGATCCCACAGAGAAATCACCCGCAGGGCAGAAGGGCGTCGACAGCCTTATATCCAGTCCGTAACTCCACTCAGCCAGTCATCATAATCAGCCTCAGGTGTTTGACAATCAGGCTCACTACCTTTCTTCACCAGAAGAGGGAGATCCTCGGGCCTCAGTAATGAAGGGGAAAATGAACTCACAACAGTACCTCCCCCTTGAGGAGGGGTCACCGAACCCTCAACTACGCCACCAGGGCGATCAGGGTGAGCCCGATGAAAGGCACGCACCAATCATTTGGCATGAATATCAGAGGCAGAGACCCAGGAATTATCCTCCTGACCATAACCCTTCCACTTAAACAAATACTGGAGTCTCCGTCTAGCCAGACGGGAATCCAGTACTTTCTCTACCTCATACTCCATGTTACCTTCAACCAATACAGGGTCTGGAGGTGCCACCCCTGGAACAACAGGTTCAACAAACCTCTTCAACAAAGTTTTATGGACCACATTATGGATTTTAAATGTGACAGGAAGAGCCAAACGAAAAGAGACCGGATTAATAATCTCCACAATCTTGTAAGGTCCAATAAATCTAGGCTTAAACTTAGGAGAAGCCACCTTCATAGCAATATTTTTTGATGATAACCACACCACATCACCAACCTTAAACTGGGGACCAATGGTCCTATGTCGGCTGGAAAACCGCTGGGCCTTCTCCTGGGAGAGAGACAACTTATCCACCACTTGGTCCCAGAACTGGTGCATTCTCTCCACCACAGTGGGCAGGCAGAGGGCTCCACCTGCCCTGAAGAAAATCGAGGATGAAACCCAAAGTTACAAAAAAAAGGTGACATCAAAGTGGCAGAACTAGCTCTATTATTCAAAGCAAATTCGGCCAAGGGCAAAAATGAAACCCAATCATCCTGATCAGCAGAAATAAAACATCTCAAATATGACTCCAAGGTTTGGTTTGTTCTCTCTGTCTGCCCATTGGTCTGAGGGTGAAAAGCAGAGGAGAAGGACAACTGAATTCCCAGCCTGTAACAGAAAGTTCTCCAAAATCTAGACACAAACTGGACTCCTCTGTCAGATACAATGTTCTCAGGAATCCCGTGCAAACGAACCACCTGTTGTAAAAACAGGGGCACCAACTCAGAGGAAGACGGCAACTTAGGGAGTGGTACAAGATGAACCATCTTAGAGAACCTATCACAAATCACCCAAATAACAGTCATTCTCTGAGAGACAGGCATATCAGAGATGAAATCCATTGAAATATGGGTCCATGGCCTCTTGGGGACAGGCAAAGGCATCAACAACCCACTAGAGCGAGAACACGATTTAGACCGGGAGCACGTCCCACAGGACTGCACAAAATTCCTGACATCATGAGACAAGGAGGGCCACCAAAAAAACCGACTCACCAGATCTCTAGTACCAAAAATACCTGGATGACCAGCCAAAGCAGAGCAATGAACTTCAGACATCACTCTCTTCTTCCACTGGTCAGGAACATACAACTTTCCACTGGGACAACGCTCAGGTTTGTCCTCCTGGAACTCTTCCAGAGCACGTCTCAAATCGGGCGAGATGGCAGAAAGAACTACCCCTTTGCCTAAGATGGTAGCAGGCTTGGTCACCACAGGAGAATCAGCAAGGAAGCTCCTAGAGAGGGTGTCTGCCTTGACATTCTTTGTTCCAGGAAGAAAAGAAACCACAAAATCAAAACGTGTAAAAAACAAGGCCCACCTAGCCTGTCTAGGGTTCAAGCGCTTAGCCGACTCTAGGTAAATCAAATTCTTGTGGTCAGTGAGGACCACGACTTGATGCTTAGCTCCCTCCAACCAATGTCCCCACTCCTCAAATGCCCATTTCATGGCCAACAGTTCCCTATTCCCCACATCATAGTTACGTTCAGATGGAGAGAACTTTCGGGAAAAGAAAGCACAGGGATTCATTTTAGATGTTACAGGATCCTTTTGGGACAAAACAGCTCCTGCACCAATCTCAGAAGCATCCACCTCTACCTGGAATGGAAGTGAGACATCAGGTTGCCGCAAAACCGGGGCGGAGGTGAATCTTCGCTTCAGGTCCTGAAAGGAAGAAACAGCCTCCGGAGACCAATTTAACACATCAGCACCCTTTTTAGTCAAATCAGTCAATGGCTTGGCAATACTAGAAAATTTTGCTATAAATTTCCGATAAAAATTAGCAAAACCCAAAAACTTCTGGAGGGCCTTCAAAGAAGTGGGCTGAACCCAATCGTGAATGGCCTGTACCTTGGCCGGGTCCATTTCAATAGTTGACGGGGACAAAATAAATCCCAAAAAAGAAATCCTCTGTACTCCAAAAAGGCATTTAGATCCCTTGACATACAGGGAATTCTCCCTCAAGATCCGGAACACAGTCCGAATATGTTCCACATGAGAATCCCAATCCTTGGAGAAGATCAAAATATCATCCAGATAGATAATCAAAAATTTATCGACAAAATCTCGGAAAATATCGTTCATGAAGCACTGGAAGACAGAAGGGGCATTATTGAGCCCAAAAGGCATCACCAGGTACTCAAAATGTCCCTCCGGAGTATTAAACGCCGTCTTCCATTCATCCCCATGCTTAATACGAATAAGATTATACGCCCCCCTGAGGTCAAGCTTGGTAAACCAGCAAGCACCTTTAACTCTGGAGAATAGATCAGAAATCAGGGGTAACGGATACTGATATTTAACAGTAATTTTGTTGAGGGCACGATAATCAATACAAGGTCTTAATGATCCATCCCTTTTGGCTACAAAAAAAAACCCGGCACCTAAGGGTGACGAGGATGGTCTAATATGACCCTTCTCCAACGCCTCCTTAATATAGGATCACATATCACCCATCCCTTGAAGATTGTGAGCCCTCGCGGGCAGGGTCCTCTCTCCTCCTGTACCAGTTATGACTTGTATTGTTTAAGACTATTGTACTTGTTTTTATGTATACCCCCCTCACATGTAAAGCGCCATGGAATAAATGGCGCTATAACAATAAATAATAATAATAATAATAATAACATAGCCTCGTGCTCGGGTACATTGGATAAATTGAAGAGCCGACCCTTGGGAAATTTACACCCCGGGCTCAGTTCAATTGCACAGTCATAACTCCTATGAGGAGGCAGAGACGCAGACTCATTCTCACTAAATACATCATAAAAGTCCGCCAAATAATCAGGAACATCATGCGACTGAGGAGAGGTGGAAAACACCAGAGCCTCACTAAAGGCACACGACAACCTCAACTCACCACAGACACAGATTTCCAATCCAAAACTGGATTATGAATCTGTAACCAGGGAAACCCCAGAACAATAGTATCATGCAGATTATGCAACACCAGAAATCTGCAATTTTCTTGATGGTCTGGGGCGACCCGCATTACCACCTGGGTCCAAAACTGGGGTTTATTTTTAGCCAAAGGAGTAGCATCAATTCCCCTCAAAGGGATAGGCGTCTGCAGAGGTGTCATCGGAAATCCACAACGTTTAGCAAAATCCAAGTCCATTAGGTTTAGGGCTGCTCCCGAATCCACAAAAGCCTTGCCGGAAAATGTGGACAGGGAGCAGATCAGAGTAATAGCCAGAAGAAAATTAGGTTGAACACCCCCAGCAGAAAACGTGTGTGCAAAGCGTTTCTCTCGTTTGGGACAGACAGAAATAATATGCGAGGCATCTCCACAGAAAAAACACAACTTATTACGCCTTCTGAACTCCTGACGCTGCTCTCTGGAAAAAACTCTATCACATTGCATAGGTTCAGACATTTGTTCAACAGGTGGCAACACCTCTCGTGCTGCTTTGCGTTCACGCAAACGCCGATCAACCTGAATGGCTAATGACTAGTGTTGAGCATTCCGATACCGCAAGTATCGGGTATCGGCTGATATTAGCTGTATCGGAATTCTGATACTTAGTTCCGATACTTTTTTCATATCGAATACCGGAATCGGAAGTTCCCATAATGCTAGGAGCCCGCTCGATTTGATTCAGCCAATGGGGATCCTCAGAAGTGTGGGCATATCCTGTTAGGCATATAGGCATGTTAACTACTGGCATGGCTGTGATTGGCTGCTGAAATGATGTCATGATGCACTATAAAAAGCGCTGCAGCCACCATTTCTGGTCACTCTGCTGTGAATTCAGTTAGGGACAGGCTGCTGTTGAAGACTGTGAGGGACAGTTAGAAATAGCGATTCCACAAAACATATAGTGCGTAACCCAGGCTACATAAACCACCACTGTAGCTTGCTTTTCCCTAGCAGCGCTGTTTTCACAGCTGTCTGCAAGGGCTGTGTGAGTGCAGACCCACGCTGTGTAGTGTGTCCTGCAGGCACGTCTGCTTGTAGGCCGGCCAGCGTGTGTCTCTGCCTCATACACATTTTTCTTTTATTGCTGCTTTTTTTTTCTCCTGTATAGTGTGCTTCCATACGTATCCATATACGTTGGTTGCAAACACTAAAGGAGTGGACAGCGGAGCCTTTCAGCAGCCTTTCAGTGCTATAACCCATTTCTCTGCACTGTTTTTGGCTGTCTGATAGGTCTCTCTGTGTGTGAGTGCAGCTCACGTTGCAGTGTGTTCTACAGCCACCGCTAGCTGTAGTCCGCTCAGCGTGCGTCACTGCCTCATACATAGTCCTTTTTTTGCAGCTAATTTAGCCAGATTTTTGCTCCTATATTAGTGTGCTTCCAACCGCATCCATTGTCATTGGTTGGTTGAAAACACTATATAGGATTAGATAGAGGAGCCTTTTTGCTGGCTTGTGCCCTTCAGGGCCAGCCAGGCTAGTATCACCCTATTTTTTGGAGCCTCATCAATTGCATTGTAGGTTAGCTTCCTGCATTGTAATCGCTCCAAAAAGTTTGTGATACTATAGCTTTCAAACTTTGGTCACATCCTTTCCTTTCCCCCCACCCAAAAAAAAGGAAATAAAGTTCACCAAACACTCCACTTTACAGTTGTCTAGGCCACATTAGATCATATTAAAGTGTAGTACACACACTCTTAGCCAAATTAGTGTTTCTTATACTGGTTAGCAGGTGTTCAGGAATAAGAACACTAAGCCACCCCTTTTTTACTTTTCTGCCTATCTTTATCAGTCTACCAAGATGAAGAAGGCAGGGAGTAAGGCACGTGGTCGTGGCGTTTCAGCAGGGAGAGGACGGGGGGATTCAGCAGGGAGAGGACGTGGGGATTCCGTATCTGCTGCGGCCACCAGTGACCCGGCATCCCCCACTTTTACCAGGCAACAGTCCTTCATGTGTAGCTTTGTAGGACCTCGCCGTACCCCACTGCTGCGTGACGAACAAATTGAAGCCGTTGTTGGATGGATGGCAGCTAACGCATCCACTTCAATGACTTCCGCATCCTCCCAAGGCCAGAGCACTGAAGAGCAACCATCTGTCTCTTCACCACCTGCCAAACTGCCCAGGCAGTCTGAGAGCCCTGGACAGGAGCCATCTCAATCTTTACTTCTGTTCTCAGAATCTGTTGGCTTGGAAAGAGGTGGCCAGCCAAGCAGCATTCTAGAGCGTGAAGAAGAGGGTGTATGCAGTGATGCGCAACTGCTTTGTCCCTCTGAATCTGAAGAGGCGGGTGGGCCAGTGCCTATGGTCAGCACACCTCAGTATGCATCAGATGATGATGAGACTGAGTTGCCAATTTCTGGTGCGTACGGTGCTGGCGAGACAACCCAGGACCAGCCGGTGCTTGAAGAGGGGAGTGGAGATGATGAGGTCCTTGACCCATCATGGCGTCAGCCACAGGAAGGTGGTGGGAGCAGCTCTGAGGAAGAGATTCCCCGAATGGCCAAAAGAGGAGGGAGAGGGCGGGGGCAGACTTGTTTGCCTGTAGCCTCCACTTTGGCACCCGTGAGGAGCAATCCTCTTCCAAAACACAAAACGGGCTCTCCCAGGACTTGCAGTGCGTGGTCTTTTTTTGACACAGTTGCAGATGACATTTGCTTTGTCAAATGCAAGCTGTGTCATCAGAAAGTGAAACGAGGGAAAAATGTGACCAACCTCAATACCACAAATATGTGGAAACATGTGCGTACCAAGCACGAGGTGGAGTTACACAGACACACTGAAGATGTAGGCCAACCTTCAGCAGCACCTACCACCTCTTCAGCTCGTGTTGGGGCCTCTTCCTCCAGCTCACACACAGCTGGTTCGGCTTCCTCACTGGAACGCCATGGAAGAACCACTGCCAATGTTGTCCAGAGACCCAGTGAAATTCCACCCACTGAACCACGTTCGCAGTCATCAGCACACTCCCAGGCCACTCACCAGCAATCGGTAGCACAGGCATGGGAGAAAAAGCGGCCATACTCGGCAAACCATTCCCGAGCACTGGCTCTGAATGCCGGCATTGCCAAACTACTGGCCCTTGAGATGCTGTCATTCAGGCTGGTGGAGACTGACACCTTCCGGAACTTTATGTCTTTGGCAGTTCCACAATACAATGTGCCCAGCCGCTTTTATTTCAGCAGGCAAGCTGTCCCTGCCCTGCAAAAGCATGTGGAGGGAAAAATTAAAAATGCGCTACTAAATGCCGTCAGTAGCAAGGTCCACCTGACCACCGATGCGTGGACCAGTAGCCATGGACAGGGACGATACCTTTCCCTCACTGCCCATTGGGTCAATGTTGTGGAGCCGGGTACAGATCTGGAGAGTGGCTCTGTACGTATTCTGCCAACTCCAAGGATTGCAGGAATGCAGTCTGTACATATTGAGTCCTCCTCCTACTCTAGTTCCTCGGAATCAGCACTGCGTGAGCCTGTTAGGCCAGATATGAGCACAGGTGTGGCCAAACGTCAACAGGCCATACTTAAATTAATTTCTTTGGGGAATCGGAGCCACACAGCACAGGAGCTCTGGAATGCCATCAAGCAGGAGAGCGATGTGTGGTTTGTGCCAGCGAATCTCCAGCCAGGTTTGGTAGTGAGTGACAATGGCCGAAATCTAGTGGCAGCTCTGGGCCTAGGCAACCTCACTCACATACCATGTCTGGCACACGTGCTCAATTTGGTCGTGCAGAGCTTTCTGAGGTACTATCCGGATCTTGATGCACTGCTGCACAAGGTTCGCCTAGAGTGTGCTCACTTGCGGCGTTCCAGCATGGCAAGATCGCGCATTGCATCTCTGCAACGCCGATTCCACCTGCCAGAACATCGCATCATATGTGACCTCCCCACCAGGTGGAATTCAACGTTACATATGTTGGAGCCGTTGTGTGAGCAGCAGGCAGCAGTAATGGAGTACCAGCTGCATCAGGCGCAAACAAGTCGCACTGTGCGCCGGACACACTTCACCACCACTGAGTGGGCCAGTATGAGGGACATCTGCCAAGTTTTGCGTGCCTTCGATGACTCCACGCGGATGGCCAGTGCAGATGATGCACTAATCAGCATGACTGTCCCCCTCATCTGTCTGCTTCAAAAAACCTTACAAGCACTAAGTGAGGAGGTTTTTGAAGAGGTCGAGGATGAGCAGTCAGAAATGCCATCTGCTTCTGGCAAGTCTGCGCAACGTGCTTCCACACAAAGGCCCAGGCAGGGGACACTTAGTGAGGAGGATGACGAGGAGTCAATGGAGGAGGAGGAACACATCTCTCCAGAGGAGGGAGGTACACAAGGCTCTAGTAGTCAGTGTGTACAGCGAGGGTGGGGTGATGCTGAGCAGGCAGAGATGCTGCCTCAAGCTGGGGACAGCGTTTCCGGTCCAGTTGGCAGTCTGCAGCACATGGTTGATTTCATGCTGCAGTGCTTGTTAAATGACCACCGCATCGCCAACATTCTCCACACGGCTGATTATTGGGTGTACACCCTCCTAGATCCTCGCTACCGGGACAACTTACAAAGCCTCATACCACAGTTGAACCGGGAGCGAAAAATGCGGAAGTACCAAGAAACACTTGTGCAGGCCATCATGTTCTCCATTCCCCCAAGTGTTGCTGGTAGTGCTTTTCAAACCAGCCATGTGGGTAGAGGCAGTGGAGGAAGCTCTGCACAAAGAGGTAGCAGAGGCAGTGCCGCAGGACAAGGCAAGGCCAGTATGGCCCAAATGTGGAAAAGTTTTGTGGGACCGCCACAAACGGCTACACCATCACAGACGGCTCCAGTCAGCAGGAGGCAACGTTTCCGTCAGATGGTGACAGACTACTTGTCGTGCCCTGTTAGTGTTCTCCCAGACGGCTCTTCCCCGTTCAAGTATTGGGTCTCTAAGCTGGATACATGGCCAGAGCTTAGCCAGTATGCATTGGAGGTGCTGGCTTGCCCTGCTGCCAGTGTATTATCGGAACGTGTCTTTAGTGCTGCAGGTGGTGTGGTAACAGACCGTCGCACGCGACTATCTGCCGATAATGTTGACCGGCTTACTTTTGTGAAAATGAACAAGGCCTGGATCTCACCTGAATTTGCCAGTCCTCTTCCAGAATAAATAATTGGCTGGCAACAGGATCCAGGTCTCCTGTTGTGTTCATGTTTCTATGACCTGAACTTTATTTCCTGGGCTACAGCAACGCCCGTTGTTGCTCAGAAGTGCTGTCCGCACAGACAAAACACTCGCTCATGTGTAAGTGGGGTTCGGTAACGTCAGCTGATCCCCTGCTGTGTGTACGGCAAACTCTCCTGCTGCCTACACTTCTGACTACCTCTGATTTAATATGTTCTCTGATTTGCCCTCTGTCTCCACTCTGTTTTGAGTATTTCCTCCGGCCTACAACACCGCCTGTTTCTGCTCTCAAGTGCCGTCTGCACAATCCACACTTGTTCCTGTGGTACTTGGGTCCTGTAACATCTGCTCATCTCCAGAGTTGAGCACGGCAATGTCTCCTGCTTTGTCTACATTCCCACTACTTGTAGTGGAAATGTGGACAGAGCAGGAGACATTGCCTGACTCACCTCTAGGGAGAAGTTGCTGTTACAGAACCCCAGTAACACAGGAACAAGTGTGGGTTGTGCAGACGGCATGTCAGAACAGCAACTGGCGTGGTTGGAAGCCAGAGGAAATACTCGAAACAGAGTGAAGACAGAGGCCTAATTGGAATATGTTGACAGTTAGTAGTAGTCTAGAAACAATCGCAAACTGCCACCAAGTAGGCCTCGGCCTACTACCTGATTTTCCCTGGGCTCCGACACCGCCAGTTGGTGCTCAGAAGTGCTGTCCGCACAGACAAAACACTCGCTCATGTGTAAGTGGGGTTCGGTAACGTCAGCTGATCCCCTGCTGTGTGTATGGCAAAGTGTCCTGCTCCCTCCACAGTCAAACAACCTCAGATTTACACCTGGCTCCAAGTAGGCCTCGGCCTACTACCTCATTTTCCCTGGGCTCCGACAACGCCAGTTGGTGCTCGGAAGTGCTGTCCGCACAGACAAAACACTCGCTCATGTGTAAGTGGGGTTCGGTAACGTCAGCTGATCCCCTGCTGTGTGTATGGCAAACTCTCCTGCTGCCTACAACTTCTGACTACCTCTGATTTAATATGTTCTCTGATTTGCCCTCTGTCTCCACTCTGTTTTGAGTATTTCCTCCGGCCTACAACACCGCCTGTTTCTGCTCTCAAGTGCCGTCTGCACAATCCACACTTGTTCCTGTGGTACCTGGGTCCTGTAACATCTGCTCATCTCCAGAGTTGAGCACGGCAATGTCTCCTGCTTTGTCTACATTCCCACTACTTGTAGTGGAAATGTGGACAGAGCAGGAGACATTGCCTGACTCACCTCTAGGGAGAAGCTGCTGTTACAGAACCCCAGTAACACAGGAACAAGTGTGGGTTGTGCAGACGGCATTTCAGAGCAGTAACTGGCGTGGTTGGAAGCCAGCGGAAATACTCGAAACAGAGTGAATAGTGGAAACTGAAAGGAAAAGAGCGCAATAGGGTCTTATCTGAGAAAATCGAGAAGTAAAACAATTAATTATACTCACCCTATGTAGGAGAGTAGCAGGCATAAAGGAACAAGGTCAGCTTGCTGCACATCCAAATGACCACGCTGTGGCCATAAATCTTCAGATTCACTAGTAGGATTTTTACTGACCCCCACTTTCACATGAATGAGTGTGTTTTTCTGTGTGGACAGCACTTCCGAGCACCAACTAGTGTTGTTGGAGCCCAGGGAGAACCAGGGTGCAGGCCGAGGCCTACTTGGTGGCAGTTTTAGATTGTTTGTAGGCTACAACAGGCTATCAACGTGCTCCAAATAGGCATCTGTCTCCACTCTGTTTCCAGGATTTCACGTGACCACCAACACCGCCAGTTTATGCGTACAGTAGCCGTCTGCCCAATCCACACGTGTTCCTGTGTTACTGGGATTCTGTAATGTCAGCAGATCCCCTGATGTGTGTCTGCCACTGTCTCCTGCTCTGTCCACATTCCCACCGCTTGCAGTGGGAAGGTGGACAGCGCAGGAGACAGTGGCGGACACACATTGGGGGATCTGCTGACGTAACAGAACCCCAGTAACACAGGAACACGTGTGGAATGCGTGGACGGCAACTGTGAGCAGGAACTGGCGGTGTTGGAGGTCAGGGGAAATACTAGAGACAGAGTGGAGACAGAGGCCAAATCAGAGAATGTTTAAATCTGAAGTAGCTAAAATTTGGAGGCAGCAGCAGTTTTCCCGCCACACAGCAGGGGATCAGCTGACATTACCGAACCCCACTTTCACATGAATGAGTGTGTTTTTCTGTGCGGACAGCACTTCCGAGCACAAACTGGCATTGTCGGAGCCCAGGGAAAATGAGGTAGTAGGCCGAGGCCTACTTGGAGCCAGGTGTAAATCTGAGGTTGTTTGACTGTTGAGGGAGCAGGACACTTTGCCATACACACAGCAGGGGATCAGCTGACATTACCGAACCCCACTTACACATGAGCGAGTGTTTTGTCTGTGCGGACAACACTTCTGAGCACCAACTGGCGGTGTCGGAGCCCAGGGAAAATCAGGTAGTAGGCCGAGGCCTACTTGGTGGCAGTTTGCGATTGTTTCTAGACTACTACTAACTGTCAACGTACTCCAATTAGGCCTCTGTCTTCACTCTGTTTCGATTCACTAGTAGGATTTTTTATGGATTAAACGTGCGCTGCCAGACCATCACTCCTCACAAGTTGTGTGCTTAATACATTTATTTCCACACAGAAAAACACACTCGTTCATGTGAAAGTGGGGTTCGGTAACGTCAGCTGATCCCCTGCTGTGTGGAGGGCAAACTGCTGCTGCCTCCAAATTGTAACTACTTCAGATTTAAACATTCTCTGATTTGGCCTCTGTCTCCACTCTGTCTCTAGTATTTCCCCTGACCTCCAACACCGCCAGTTCCTGCTCACAGTTGCCGTCCACGCATTCCACACGTGTTCCTGTGTTCCTGGTGTTCTGTAACGTGAGCTGATCCCCCAATGTGTGTCCGGCACTGTCTCCTGCGCTGTCCACCTTCCCACTGCAAGTGGTGGGAATGTGGATAGAGCAGGAGACATTGGCAGACAAACATCAGGGGATCTGCTGACATTACAGAACACCAGTAACACAGGAACACGTGTGGATTGGGCAGACGGCTACTGTACGCATAAACTGGCGGTGTTGGTAGTCACGTGAAATCCTGGAAACAGAGTGGAGACAGATGCCTAATTGGAGCACGTTGACAGTCTGTTGTAGCCTACAAACAATCTAAAACTACCACCAAGTAGGCCTCGGCCTACACCATGATTGTCCCTGGGCTCCAACAACGCCAGTTGGTGCTCGGCAGTGTCTTTGGCACGGGGACTCCCTGTTGCCCAGCCTGGTTCCAGCACGCCTGCTGTTTCCGGGTAGTGTCAAGGTCACTATGCCACCAATCCGTTGTCCTGTCGTCTTGCGTCCGGGTTAGCCGACTCTACGGTGCCTGCAGTTTAGGTGACTCCTATGTGGGCTGCGGGAACTGGCACTGAAGGCTGGATCCGCAGTGCCAATGGGATATGGACCCCCTGTAGGACTGTGGGTTTCGGTAACTGCGGCCGGCTTGCGGCCTGGCTACATTGCTTTCAATGGGTACCTTCTGCTACCCACCCGGGTTCCAGCACTGTCTGCTGGTTCTCGCCAGAGCCTTTGGCCTAGGTGCCTCCATCTCGGTATCCGAGGTCCAGCACCGTCAGCTGGTCCTTGGTAGTGCTTTTTAGCACAGGTACCTTCTGCTTAGTAACCGTGGTCCAGCACCGTCAGTTGGTCCTCAGTAGTGCCATTGGCTCTTGTTCCTTCTGCTACCCATCCGGGTGCCAGCACTGTCTGCTGGTTCTCGCCACAGCCTTTGGCCTAGGTGCCTCCATCTCGGTATCCGAGGTCCAGCACCGTCAGCTGGTCCTTGGTAGTGCTTTTTAGCACAGGTACCTTCTGCTTAGTAACCGTGGTCCAGCACCGTCAGTTGGTCCTCGGTAGTGCCATTGGCTCTTGTTCCTTCTGCTACCCATCCGGGTGCCAGCACTGTCTGCTGGTTCTCGCCACAGCCTTTGGCCTAGGTGCCTCCATCTCGGTATCCGAGGTCCAGCACTGTCAGCTGGTCCTTGGTAGTGCTTTTTAGCACAGGTACCTTCTGCTTAGTAACCGTGGTCCAGCACCGTCAGTTGGTCCTCGGTAGTGCCATTGGCTCTTGTTCCTTCTGCTACCCATCCGGGTGCCAGCACTGTCTGCTCGTTCTCGCCAGTTTCTCAGCCTTCTTGTACCTTCTGCTACATTTCCAAGATCAAGCTTTTTGAAATTGTCTTTGGTAATCCTTATTGATCTCCATGACGATGACCCTGATGATGACGACCCTGATGACCACACCAAAGAAGACCAGAAATATGACCCTAAATAATAAGACCAAGAGGACAAAGAACATGAAGACAACCACCAAGATACAGAACAAAAGACAGAAGAACAAGAAGCAGAAGAAGCAAAAGCAGAAGAACAGAAAGCAGAAGAACATTAAGCATAAGACAAAAAATCAGCATAGAAGAAATCAAAATTATAAGCAGAAGAAGACTAAGCAGTAAATGGGGGTGAGTCCGTTCCTCCTCGTGGTGCCCCTGGAAAATGCCTGCTGCTGCAGGCCAAACTGAACGCGGACAAATCCTGTTGTAAATCTTTTGTGAAAGGCAGAACGTAAGGTGTAATCTTATAACTTTTATAGATAAGTACTACAGGAATGCCTGTCACCATAAGAAAATGAAGAAAAAGAAGAATAGGAAGAAGATGAAGAAATAGCATATGAAAATTAATAATAGCTGAATAAGAAGAATATGAAGAATGGAAAAAAAAATTAATGGGAAGAAGGTGAAGAAGAAGAAGATGAATAAGGTGAAGAAAAAGTTGATGAAAAAAATGCTACTGCTGCGGATCATGAAGGAGAAAGTGTGGGAGAAGTACAAAAGAAGGTGAAGAGCATGGAAGTTGCGAAACATACATATCTGACTAAATATAAAAAAGTTAACATAGTCAATATCTTTTTAACTCCGAACGTCTTGAAAAAAAAAATTGGAATTAATGCTATGCCATGTGATTTGAATAAACCACTATGCTTTTAATGTCTCCTCCACCTCCCACAATACATTCTACATGATTCTTATTTGTTTTCAATTATGTAGAATTAGCCAACAAGGAAATAAAGGCCTTTTTTTAATTCCGATGCCGGAAGTCCCATTGACTTGAATGGGACTTCCGGTATCGGAATCGGCGATACCCGATATTTTTTTCGTATCGGGCGATACCATCCGATACGATATTTTTGGGTATCGAACGGTATCGCTCAACACTACTAATGACATAGAATCGTTCAGACCAGAGGGAACAGGAAATCCCACCATAGTATCTTTTACGGCTTCTGACAACCCCTTCCGAAAGAGAGCAGCCAAGGCATTATCATTCCAGGTAGTAAGTACTGCCCACTTTCGGAATTTTTGACAGTACAGTTCTGCAGAATCACGACCCTGGCTCAATGCCAGCAGGGTCTTTTCAGCCTGATCAATGGCATTAGGTTCGTCATACAACAACCCCAAAGCTTGAAAGAATGCGTTCACATTAGTCAGAATAGGATCATCTGGTTTCAAAGAAAACGCCCAATCCTGGGGATCGCCACGCAGCAAAGAGATGACAATTTTGTAATTTATTCTTTCTTCACCACCCAATGGTATAAAATTCTGCGATGCATATGTGATGTCAACCATGTTCACTGTACCCATAAATGAATTCATTGAGATGCGTAGTTTGCAAAATGGGGACACTTGTGGAGGGGTACTGCTACTATGGCACCTCAGAGGCTCTGCCAATGTGACATTGGACCCTCAAACCATTCCAGCAAAATCTGGACTCAAATTTGACCCTCCTTCCCTTCTCAAAGTAGTTTTTGAATACTGGCATACTCAGGAGAAATTGTGTGACAAATTGTACAGTTAATTTTCTTCTATTATTCCTTTTGAAAATTAAAATCTTGGCAACTGTGAAGCATCTGTGGGTTCAAGGTGCTCACCACACCTCAAGATAAGTTTCTTGAGGGGTGTAGCTTCCAAATAATGGGTCCTTTATGGGGCATTTACTACTGTTTAACACATAAGGGGGTTTGCAAATGTGACAAGGCATCCACTATCTATTCCAGACAATTCTGCACTCCAAAAGTCAAATCTTGCCCCTTCCTTTCGGAGCCCCATCATGTGCCCAAACAATAGTTTTCCATCTCATATGGGGTATTGGTGCATTCAGGAGAAACTGCACAGCAAATTGTACCATCCATTTTCTTCTGTTACCCTTTTTAAATGCTAAATTAGGAGCTAAAGCAATATTTTTGTGGGAAAAAGTAAAATTTTCATTTTTTCCTTTCACATTGCTGTAATTACTGTGAAGCTCCTAAATGGCTAATAAATTTATTGAATGTGGTTTTAAGGACTTTGAGGGGTGCAGTTTTATAATGGTGTCACTTTTGGGCATTTTCTGCTAAATGGGCTCCTCAAAATCACTTCAAATATTATGTGGATCCTTAAAATTTGGTTTTGTACACTTTGTTGGAAAAATGAGAAATTGCTGAAAATGTTTAAACCTTTCTAACTTCCTAAAAAAATCAAGTTGATTGATGCTGATGTGAAGTAGACATGTCTTAAATGTTATTTATTAAATACTTTGTGTGGTATAAAGGTTTAAGGGCATAAAAATTGCTACATTTTCATTTTTTTTGCAAAATGTTTGATACTTTCATAAATAAACACAAATCAGATCAACTAAAGTTTACCACTAATATGAATTACAACATATCACAAATATGCAAATTGCCTCTTCAGAAAGAAAGAGGACTTTTACTCTACAGCGCCACCTATTGGTAGTAGCGATCCTACAAGTCACAATCAACCCTTTAACGAGTCTTGTAGTATGACTTAGGATACAAGCCAAATCAGAATCTCAATTTGCAGACACGGTGTTTCGAGCTGTTGGCTCTCGTCAGTGCAAAGTATGAGATCTGATTTGGCAAGGTGAGAGGCTCTGGACTAGGGTCTAAGAAGTAAGGTTTCTCCTTGCGGAGAGTGACATGCCAGCTGTGGCTTGTGTAATTTGCATATTATTTTCCCAGAGGAGCATTGCACAGCGAATAAGTCTCCTTACCTTGACAAGCCACAGCTGGCATGTCACTCTCCGCAAGGAGAAACCTTACTTCTTAGACCCTAGTCCAGAGCCTCTCACCTTGCCAAATCAGATCTCATACTTTGCACTGACGAGAGCCAACAGCTCGAAACACCGTGTCTGCAAATTGAGATTCTGATTTGGATTGTATCCTAAGTCATACTACAAGACTCGTTAAAGGGTTGATTGTGACTTGTAGGATCGCTACTACCAATAGGTGGCGCTGTAGAGTGAAAGTCCTCTTTCTTTCTGAAGAGAAAATTTGCATATTATTTTCCCAGAGGAGCATTGCACGGCGAATAAGTCTCCTTACCTTGACAAGCCACAGCTGGCATGTCACTCTCCGCAAGGAGAAACCTTACTACTTAGACCTTACAACATATCACAAAAAAACTGTTTCAGTGTCACTGGGATATGTTTAAGCATTACAGAGTTATTACCACATAAATTGATACTGGTCAGAACTGAAAAAATTGGCCTAGTCAGAAAGGTAAAAACAGGCTTGGGGTTGAATGAGTTAGAGGTAATATTTAATATTTAATACATCTGCATTAATTTGTTAGGATATTGTAATTATTCCTATTTACATACTTGTTATAGTAAAAAGTCTAACTGCACAAACTGTAGCAGAGGAATAACTTGAAACTCCTTGGCCCCAATGCAAGATATGAGCCAGAGCCCCCTATCTATGATTTGTCATTCATGAGACTGGTGTATTCTTATATATCATTGGTTTTAAGAAAGTCGTAATGCCTTTGGGCATTTGTGTGATGGCTAACTGTTTACCTTATATAGCAAAACTGTTAACTCCTTAAAGCTATAACTCTGAGTTACACTCATGATATATGGCAAGGAATTCTGTCTCTTTCTCTAATATTTAACTAGAATTCTTCAATAATAGAATTAATTGTTAAAATATAGTGTAGCATAATATAAAAAAAATTGTATAAAGCTATTTAATTATCTTTATGAAAGTGTCTGGACAATCACAAAAAAAGTCAAAATAAAAAAGATGTATAGTCATTTATGCTGTTATCTACAAGAATCAGTGCTATTCAGAAGGTAATGGGACCTAAGAGATACCTGTTTGTTTTAGGTTGGATCTTCCAATTTACACATTAAATTTATTGTTCAGATGTATTTATCCATCTGCCTGTGTGGCCTAGAAAATGAAAATCTAGTCTACAGTGGAAGGATAGAATCTCTTGAAACATGTATGCTCACAGACAAGGCTGTGATTGGGTGATAGGAGCAGGGGTGCTATCATTACTCATTTTGGCAGTCGCTAACTGCACAAAGATCACATATCACTTTCATTTACCATGTGTCAAATAACCTTGCTTTTTCTTTTAGCTTTTCTGTCTTTTCTGTTCTTCCACTAGAGGACTTATTTTTCTTGAGTCTTGTACTTACCTGCAATGTACTAAAAACTTACATTAAACTTACATTAAAATCATATGTTAAAATGATTAAGTTCTTGACATGATTACTATAATATTTTATAAAAATGAGTCTTTGAAATAATCAAAATAATTCTGCATGTCTTATAGCCAAGCTTTATTTTAATGACAATAAGTGTGATTAAATGTATCCGAAAATCATCAATTTTGAGTATGCTAAATGTTTTATGTTTTAGGGTAATAAGGCTGTATTAAAATATAAGGATATTGCATATATCAGCCTAACACCCTGACTAATATATCTATACTTTCTGCCTTAGCCCTAACAACAGTAATCCATAAAGTAATTTATTCTTACTAAAACAATTTGGCTACCGCCCTGCTTTATAATGAGTTGAACTAGTAGAACTGATTATTTTAACTTTGCTGTGTTACAATTTTATATTAATTACTAGATGGTAGCCCGATTCTATCGCATCGGGTATTCTAGAGTCTCTGTTAAAATAAAAAATATTGATATACTCACCTTCCGACGGCCCCTGGACTCTTTCTCTCCTCTCACCACGCGCCCGGCATCTTCCGGTCCCAGTAATGCTTTGCGTGAAACACCGCTGTGACGTCGTGCTCTCACGAGAGTGATGTCATCTCCGGCCTAAGCATTACTGGGACCGGAAGAGCATGGTGAGAGGCAGGACAGAGTCCGGGGGCCGTAGGAAGGTAAGTATATAGCTATTTTTATAACTATTTTTTATTTTAACAGAGACTCTAGAATACCTGATGCGATAGAATCGGGCCACTATCTAGTGTATTATACTCCTGTTATACCCCGGGCTGCTGTCACTGCTCTGCTGTTACCTAATGTATTGTACTCCAGTTACAGGCAGAGCTGCAGTCACTGTTCTGCTGTTACCTAATGTATTGTACTCCAGTTACACCCAGAGCTGCAGTCACCGTTCTGCTCTTACCTAATGTATTATACTCTGTTACAGCCAGAGCTGCAGTCACTGTTCAGATCTTACCAAATGTATTGTACTCACGTTACACCCAGAGCTGCAGTCACTGTTCTACTCTTACCTAATGTATTGTATGTAAGTTACACCCAGAGCTGCAGTCACTGTTCTGCTGTTACCTAATGTACTCCTGTTACTCCCAGAGCTGCAGTCACTGTTCTGCTTTTACCTAATGCATTGTAGTCCAGTTACACCCAGAGCTGCAGTCACTGTTCTGCTGTTATCTAATGTATTGTACTCCAGTTACTCCCAGAGCTGCAGTCACTGTTCTGCTTTTACCTAATGTATTGTAATCCAGTTACACCCAGAGCTGCAGTCACCGTTCTGCTCTTACATAATGTATTATACTCCTGTTACAGCCAGAGCTGCAGTCACTGTTCAGATCTTACCTAATGTATTGTACTCCAGTTACACCCAGAGCTGCAGTCACTTTTCTGCTGTTAATTAATGTATTGTTTGCAAGTTACACCCAGAGCTGCAGTCATCGTTCTGCTCTTACCTAATGTATTATACTCCTGTTACACCCAGAGCTGCTGTCACTGTTCAGATCTTACCTAATGTATTGTACGCAAGTTACACCCAGAGCTGCAGTCACTTTTCTGCTGTTACCTAATGTATTGTACGCAAGTTACACCAAGAGCTGCAGTCACTAGTGTTGAGCATTCCGATACCGCAAGTATCGGGTATCGGCCGATACTTGCTGTATCGGAATTCCGATACCGACTTCCGATATTTTTTCAATATCGGAATTCGGCATCGGAATCGGAAGTTCAGTTGATTGACGGCCTGACGTCATCATGATGCGCGGTGTGTGCGCATCATGATGCGCCGTCATTTCGGGCCTTCCGGGGGTCTCTGCCGGCCTGCCGGGGGGGCTGTGCCGGCCTGCCGGGGGGCTGTGTGGACTGCCCGGGGTCTGTACCGGCCTGCCGGGGGGCTGTGCCGGCCTGCCGGTGGTCTGTGCACCCTGTGGGGGTCTGTACCGGCCTGCCGGGGGGCTGTGCCGGCCTGCCGGGGGGCTGTGCTGATGTCCGGGGGTCTGTGCAAGCATCGTCCGATGGGACTACAAGTCCCATCGGGCGATGCCTGCTACCATGACAGTGATTGACACATTAGCCAATGATGGGACAGTAGTAGTCCCATCATCCGGCTAATGTGTTAAATGTAAAAAAAAAAAAAAAAAAAAAAATTACATGCTACATACATACAACATGCATACTACATACATGCTACATTCATACTACATACTACATACATGCTACATTCATACTACATAAATACTACATGCAACATACATACTACATATATACTACATGCATGCTACATACATACTGCATGCTACATACATACCACATATATACTACATACATACTACATGCATGCTACATGCTACATACATAACACATATATACTACATGCATGCTACATACATACTACATACTACATGCATGCTACATACATACTGCATGCTACATGCATGCTACATACATACTACATACATACTACATATATACTACATGCATGCTACATACATACTGCATGCTACATGCATGCTACATACATACTACATACATACTACATATATACTACATGCATGCTACATACATACTACATGCTACATACATACTACATATATACTACATGCATGCTACATACATACTACATGCTACATACATACTACATATATACTACATGCATGCTACATACTACATGCTACATACATACTACATATATACTACATGCATGCTACATACATACTACATGCATGCTACATACATACTACATGCTACATACATACTACATATATACTACATGCATGCTACATACTACATGCTACATACATACTACATATATACTACATGCATGCTACATACATACTACATGCATGCTACATACATACTACATGCTACATACATACCACATATATACTACATACATACAATACATTCATACAATACATACATAGACATACAGTACATATAACATAGAGTAACATACTTACCAATACTTGTCACATTGTTCCCCGAAGCCATTGTCTTTTCCGGGATAAATATTAACATAACAAACCACAAAAATACTCACCCACGATCCGAAGCAGTCCACGAGTGTGTCCCACGACGATCTTGGGTAGAGAACTGCAGCATCAGATGATGCTGCCGTTCTCTACGGGCTGCAGGAATCCAATGACGGAAGGTAGGTATCCTTCCGCACTGTATTCCTCCGCCACTTAAAAAAAAAAGTCCCTAGTCTCACTTTATGCCATTGCTGTGTGGGAATTTCCCACACAGCAATGGCATAAAGTGAGACTAGGGACTTTTTTTTTTTTAAGTGGCGGAGGAATACAGTGCGGAAGGATACCTACCTTCCGTCATTGGATTCCTGCAGCCCGTAGAGAACGGCAGCATCATCTGATGCTGCAGTTCTCTACCCAAGATCGTCGTGGGACACACTCGTGGACTGCTTCGGATCGTGGGTGAGTATTTTTGTGGTTTGTTATGTTAATATTTATCCCGGAAAAGACAATGGCTTCGGGGAACAATGTGACAAGTATTGGTAAGTATGTTACTCTATGTTATATGTACTGTATGTCTATGTATGTATTGTATGAATGTATTGTATGTATGTAGTATATATGTGGTATGTATGTAGCATGTAGTATGTATGTAGCATGCATGTAGTATGTATGTAGCATGCATGTAGTATATATGTAGTATGTATGTAGCATGTAGTATGTAGCATGCATGTAGTATATATGTAGTATGTATGTTGCATGTAGTATTTATGTAGTATGAATGTAGCATGTATGTAGTATGTAGTATGAATGTAGCATGTATGTAGTATGCATGTTGTATGTATGTAGCATGTAATTTTTTTTTTTTTTTTTTTTACATTTAACACATTAGCCGGATGATGGGACTACTACTGTCCCATCATTGGCTAATGTGTCAATCACTGTCATGGTAGCAGGCATCGCCCGATGGGACTTGTAGTCCCATCGGACGATGCCTGCACAGACCCCCGGAGCCTGCACAGACCACCGGCAGGCCGGCACAGCCCCCCGGCAGGCCGGCACAGCCCCCCGGCAGGCCGGCACAGCCCCCCGGAGCCTGCACAGCCCCCCGGCAGGCCGGCACAGCCCCCCGGCAGGCCGGCACAGCCCCCCGGAGCCTGCACAGACCACCGGCAGGCCGGCACAGACCACCGGAGCCTGCACAGACCCCCTGGCAGGCCGGCACAGCCCCCCGAAAGGCCCGTACAGACCCCAGAGAGGCTGTACAAGGGCAGGAAAGGGTTTTTCTTATTCCGATACCGGAAGTCCCATAGACTTGAATGGGACTTCCGGTATCGGAATCGGCGATACCGATACTTTTTTTAAAGATCGGCCGATACCATCCGATACGATACTTTGAAGTATCGGACGGTATCGCTCAACTCTAGCAGTCACTGTTCTGCTGTTACTTAATGTATTGTACTCCAGAATATGTACAGGACTGTGCCTGTGTAATGAGCAACGCAGCAGTGTTGCCTTTAACGGCTGTAATGTGCCTGTACAATAAGCGATGCGGCCGTGTTGTCGCGACGACTAAGCAACTGTCGCTGATTGGTCGCGGCCTAACTATCGCGACCAATCAGCGAGGTGGGATTTCCATTACAGACAGACAGACAGAATTAGACAATTATATAGTAGATGGTAGCCATTTCATTTAAAATTACACATTTCAGTTAAAATATTTATAGTTACTATGACTGTTGTAATCAATTGATGGTGACATGACTGGCAGTGTAGTATGGTTACTGTAGCTGGCATTATTTTTTACACAACAAATGCCGATAATTGGGCAATGGGTATTCGGAGGAATAGTTCTACAGGGTCACTTACGTATGTAAGTATGCAACAGATAAGCTGATGGACAAACAAAATGTTCATTCACCAGCTGAATGGAAGGATGAAAAAGACTTTAAACAAGCGCCAATCAACTTTCAATGTCATAAACTGGCTATTGTTATGGGCAGAAATCTACCTGTATAAACCCACAAAAGTCAGTTACACTTTATTGTCCTCCAATCCAATTATGATATCAAATAACCTACTCAAATTTAATATAGTTTGAGGTTTAAGGTTTGTATCTAAATATTCAAAGGAGATTGAAAAGATTGATTGTAGGAAAATGGATCTAGAGCATATTATATATAACAGGTAGAATTACAAATTTGACAATATTTTAATATTGTCATCAACACTGAAATTGAGTCACCAAATAATTAAAAGTCATAGAATTATGGTGCTCACAGGCTCGATAGACATGCTAATGATATGCAAATGATGAAAAAAAGGAAAGAAAATTTTCAAAATATCTCAATTTATTCTGCATAAAGTATAAGCATCATATGCAGAAATATATGTACTTACCTGCCCTTGGCATGCGATCAATGAGGTCATTAATGGTTTCCTGAGGAGTTTTCTGCCATGCTGAATACACTAGGACATGCAGTTCTCATTGCAATTGCCAGCCAATGATGTCCCAGATGTACTCAATAGGTGTCAAGATGCTGCAAGCCAAGCTAGCATGTTAAAGCAACATTTGGAATGGCATTGCCATGTTGAAAGTTGCTTATGGGACCCTTTGAAGAAATGGCTATACCACTGGCTACGCAACCAAATTAATGTAGCACCGAGCTGTTAGTGCACCTGGAAAGAAAACTAGAGATTTCCTGCTACCATACATTATGTCTCCCCATACCATAATCTTAGGAGTAGCATCAGTGTGAAGTTCCCTGGTGAAGACAGCTTCATGGAGTTTGCTAAGGGTTCTCAAGTTGGAGACCAAAGGGTGTAATAAAACAATGTTGGCTAAAATTGATGTCTGTCCTCATAAATATTGAGTCCCACTTTTGTCTTGGATATATTGATTGTAAGAAATTAGTCTGGAGGCTACGTGGACAACGCCTTGACTCGGCCTTCACAAGGGAACATCACACTCTGCTTATTCCCAGGACAATGGTGTGGTGTGGCATAATGAACAATAGTCAAACACTTCAAGTCTACATTACTGTTCCACTAACAAGGAGTCACATTGATTTGATGATGTAACCAGTGGTTTGGCAATTTCTGTTGGAGGAACTGGTTTTAACATGAGTGCAGCCAACGAATTGCATGTCTGGAGAGAGGTGCCAGCGGCAGATTTAGTGTACACAAGTGCATTCAAAGTGGTAAAATATTCCTCAGACAACCATTAACAACCTCATTGCTAATATGCAAAGATGTGTAAGTGCATGAATTTTATGTGCATGGTGTTCATACATACTACTGTATGAATTGAGATGTTTTGGAAAGTCTCTTTCCATTTATTATTTGCTCATCATTAAAGGATCGTGCCAGCCTTTTTTTTTCATTGTTTTGTCTGTTAACAATAATCCTATCTTCAAAAAGGGGAAGAAGGTGGACCCAGGCAACTATAGGCCGGTGAGTCTGACTTCTATACCAGGAAAGATCTTTGAACAAATTATTAAACAACATGTATGTCAGTACCTGGATAAGAATGAAGTGATTAAACAGAGTCAGCATGGGTTTGTAACTAATAAGTCATGTCAGACTAACTTAATTTCCTTCTATGACGGAATCACTGATTGGGTGGATCAAGGAAATGCTGTAGATATAGTATATCTTGACTTCAGCAAAGCATTTGTAAAAGTATCTCATACAATCCTTATTGAAAAAATGACTAAGTATGGAATGGACAAGGCAACTGTTAGGTGGATTCATAACTGGCTTAGTGATCGGACCCAAAGGGTGGTCGTAAATGGCTGCACATCCAGTTGGAAGAATGTCTCAAGTGGGGTACCACAGGGCTCTGTCCTGGGCCCTGTATTGTTCAACATCTTTATCAACGATTTAGATGAAGGAATTGAGGGTAAACTGATTAAATTTGCTGATGACACAAAGCTAGGAGGGATAGCTAATACTAGAGAAGAGAAAGAGAGGATTCAAAAAGATATAAATAAACTGGAGAAGTGGACAGCAACTAACAGAATGGTTTTTAACAGGGAAAAATGCAAAGTACTACATCTGGGAAATAAAAATGAAAAAAGCATATACAGAATGGGAGGAATAGGCCTAAGCAACAGCACATGTGAAAAAGACTTGGGTATACTAATAGATCACAGACTGAATATGAGTCAACAGTGTGATGCAGCAGCAAAAAAGGCAAATGCAATTCTAGGATGTATTAACAGAAGCATACAGTCTAGATCAAGTGAAGTCATTATTTCCCTCTACTCCTCTTTGGTCAGACCTCATCTGGAATATTGTGTCCAGTTTTGGGCACCACATTTTAAAAAATACATCAACAAACTGGAGCAAGTTCAGAAAAGAGCAACCAGAATGGTGACCGGTCTGCAAACCCTGTCTTATGAGGAAAGGTTGCAGGATTTGTGATTGTTTAGTTTGCAAAAGAGAAGACTGAGAGGAGACTTAATAGCGGTCTACAAATATCTAAAGGGCTGTCACATTGTAGAAGGATCATCTTTATTCTCATTTGCACAAGGAAAGACTAGAAGCAATGGGATAAAACTGAATGGGAGGAGACACAGATTAGACATTAGAAAAAACTTTTTGACAGTTAGAGTGATTAATGAGTGGAACAAGCTGCCATGAGAAGTGGTGAGTTCTCCTTCAATGGAAGTCTTAAAACAGAGGCTGGACAGACATCTGTCTGGGATGATATAGCGAATCCTGCTTTGAGCAGGGGGATGGACCAGATGGCCCAGGAGGTCCCTTCCAACTCTACGATTCTATGATTCTATAATGACTGTCTGTTTAGTAAGTGTAATAACATTCTTGCTCATCACCATCATCTGCCATTTCCAATGCAACTTCTAGCTTCGCTCTGAGTTACATAGATTTACATTGAGAAAAAGTGACCTCCACTCCCCACAAAACATGTTTTATGAGCAGGTAGTTCCCAAATGTGGTCACATGGTCATAAAGAGGACCGGAGTGGTGTTAGAAATGGCAAAGGACTGCGACCACTAACTATGTTATTAGATTCAAGATTGTTAACAGCTGGAACAATAAAAAATATGCCAGAGTGTTCCTTTTGTAAGTGTGTCGATCATGTGATTTCCATAATTTCACAACTATTTCTTCTTGGTATTGCAGTTACAATGTTGAAGAGAGTATAAATGGCTAAATCAGTAAAACAAAATGTTATGCTTACTTACAGATAGAAACTAGTGCGCCAAAAGTTCAAATACCAAAATCTCAGAGAATGAGAAAATATAAAAAAAAATATTTTAGACACCAGATAGAAAAACAATAAAGATCAGTAATGTAACCAGGGGTAGAGGTGTCTTCAGAAGAATACCAATAACATTAATTTAACCAGCTGCATCAGGCACATAATGCTTGTTCTTAACAATATATATATATTTATTTTTTAATCAGAAGACACTTGACTGGATATTGAGGTATAAACCCCCTCTTGAATATATCAGCCATGTATTTTTAGTTTCATTTCTTGATTTCAAAAGGGTTTTTTTCATCTCTTAAGATTTAACAGAATAGCAATGAAAGTAAATGGTACTTAAATCTGCAGGTAAGCAGAACACAACATTGACAGCAGAGCCTCGAAAATGAATGGTCCTTACTAGAGTTGAGCGACTTTAGTCGGATCTGGTTTCATGAAACAAAATTTGTTTCAGATGAAACTGGTCCGACTAGGGCAAAAAAAGTCAGAGTTTCTTCCGAAACCCGACCCCAATCCAAGTCAATGGGGAATAAAAGTCGGCATTGAGCAGATGACATTCATCCGCTCAATGCCGACTTTTATTCCCCATTGACTTGCATTGTTACATTTGAGAAATAAATTACTGGAGTATATGTTGCGCTTTGTTCTGTAAAGGATCTTAGAATGATAAAGCTGAATTGCAATCAACATTGGCTGTTAAGCATTACCTCGCGAGAGATAATAGTGGAGCTCTCTAATTGGCTCTGTGCAAGTCTCCAGTATGACTGATATTAGCTGTTGTGCTGCCATTCTTCCTTCTACCGGTACTATTATCTCAGAGTGACACTTCCATTACTCTGAGCGGAGAAAGATGAACGTCACCTGTCAGAGGCTGGTTAATTGTGTTGCTAGATGTATGTTACCAGGGCGCAGCTCGGACATTTATGAACATAACTGCTTCCTCTGATATTCACCATTCTTCACCAATCAATACTGTTCTTATAGTAAGCACATAATTGAGTGAAGGCATTTACTACCGAGAGTTGACAATGAGCGCCATCCATACTCTTGCCTCAAATAGATAGAAATGGGCTTTTATTTTATGCTGCTTTGTAAAAATGGAAATTAAATTACAGGTTTCATTCATTTTCCCAGATTAATGGCCAAGATATTCAGAACAGAGAGGAAGCAGTGGCTCTACTTTCCAATGATGAATGCAGAAAAATTGTTCTTTTGGTTGCAAGACCAGATTTACCGGTTAGTAGAAAGTAAATGCAGTAAGGCAACATGGATAATCTCTGAATGATTTCTTACTGTGTGTTGACCTTTTTTTGTCTGAGTCTTGTTCAAATAATGTACTGATTTAATTTGGAAATCCATTATACAAAAAAAACTGTTGTGCTAAAAAAAACATATTAATCTAATATTTATTATAAAGAAAAATGAAAATACACCACATTGTAAAATGAAAATGTCACATCAGAAATACTCAAACGTAAAGAACAATATATAACTTCAGATCTAAGAAGCTCGGCACTTTTACTTAGGTAATTACAGAGTATAGATAACCCAATTGCCTAAAGATTTATTAAAAATTATAAAAAGGGAGTCTATAAAGAAGACCTCAGTATGCACACAACTTTATGTAATCACTATGGCTTAAAGTATGAGATGTCTAGAACATGTTTGTGACAATATTAAAATACAACACAAACTTTATTTTGATTCCAAGTCTACATCTACCTCAACAAATACAAAAATGGCACATTTATTATGTAAGCTAAAAATAGGTATATTCTCCATCTTTACAATTATGAAGTGTCTTCTGACCCAATTGTCATGTTGGCTTACAGTTTTTACCCTTTTGACACCGACTTAGCCCTGTTTCACACATCCGTTTTTTTCCATCAGTCAAAATCTGCCGTTTTACAAAAAAAATGGATACGCCATTTTTCTTGGCGGATCCGTTTTTTTTTCCCATTGTGTTGCATTACCAGCGGATATTGACGGATGGCCATCCGTTGCATCCGTTTTTTTGCGGATCGGCCAAAATTTTGACGTCCGCCGACATGCCCGAACGGACCATGTAACGTTTTTTCGAGCGGCCGGATCCGCATTTCTCACTGCGCATGCCCGAAAGACTTCACTCAGCCACAAATTCAACCCTAAACTCTGTTCTGGCGGCTGAAAAATTCTCTCTCTCTCTCCTTCCCCAGGCAGCAATTCCTTTAAAATTCTTCCTTTGACGGATCCGTTAAAATAACGGTCCGGTGCCAAACGTTGTGGTCAGTACAGGAACGGATTTATTATCCACCATTTTAGCGGATTTTGACTGACCAAAAAAACTGATGTGTGAAACAGGCCTTAGCCATTCTTTTAAAATGTGCATGGTTAGTAGCAGCAGTGGGGGAGTACACTAGGGGCCTGGCAGATTTACTATATTTACGCCGCAAGCTATACCAGTTCGTAGCTAGAAGTTTGTGATGCACTGGTTGCAACAATGTACCAAATCTATTCACCTTTTAAGAACCCAGACAATTTTAGTTGTTTAGTTGTGCTTTTGTTTTATCCTCACTTTGTTCCAAGTGCAATAGGTATTTAATTTTTCAGCCAGAATAGCCATATGAAGGCTTATTTTTGTGGGCCTAGTTAAAGTTTTGTATGACACCATTCATTTTACAATACAATGTACTGAAAATGAGAAAAAAATTCCAAATGGGGTGAATTAATGAGAAAAGCACAGTTCTGACATTTTTGGGGGTTTAGTTTTTATGTTTATTGTATGGTAAACGTAACCTGGTGATATGATTCTCCAGGTCAGTATAATTGATGCAATATCAAACTTATAAGGTTGCTTTTATATTTTAGTGGTTGAAAAAATTGAAAGCCTTGTAAAGTAAAACATTTTTTGTCACCATTTTCTGAGACTCACAATTTAAAAATATTTGTCTGTAAAGCTAGGTGATGACTTGCTTTTGTGTACTAAGCTGGTGTTCTTATTAAAACCTTATTGGGGTATAACATAATATAACATTTTGATAGTTTTTTAATTGAAGTGCAGTAACTGAATAGCAAAAATTCTGTTTTTTTTATTTTTGCTGTTTAATGTACGATTTAAATAACTGTATATTTTGATAGATTAAACTTGTTTAGACATGCTAATATGAAATATGTTATTTTTTATTTCTTTAATGTCTTTATCCTTGAAGTGGGGCAAGATGTTTTAAACTTTGTTTTTTTATATATTTTTGAAAATATTTTTTATTTTTATTTGCATGCAATTGTCTGATCACCTAATTTATATATACTGCAATATAAATAAGGCTAGTTTCACACTAGCGTTTATTCCATGCAGCGCACAGCGCCGCTAAGCCACGCCCCCTGCCAGCTCCCTGCCCACCCCATCCGGTCATCGCCGCCTACTATCGCACACGGCTGCATGCGATATGCGCACCCTATCTTTAGCATAGGGTGCGCAGATCGTGCGCTGGCCGTGCGCTAGTAGGATTTTAGCGTGCGCTGCGCACTTTTGAAGCTGCGCCATGTGCGCCAAAATGCAACATGCTGCGATCGGCACACACCGGCGCACCTTCAAAAGTGCGCAGCGCACACTAAAATCCTACTAACGCACGGACAGCGCACGATCTGCAAACCCTATGCTAAAGATAGGGTGCGCAGATCGCATGCAGCCGTGTGCGATAGTAGGCGGCGATGACCGGATGGGGCGGGCAGGGAGTCAGCAGGGGGCGTGGCTTAGCGGCGCCGTGCGCTGTATGGAATAAACGCTAGTGTGAAACTAGCCTTAGACATGTATTTTTTTGCCTCCTAATGAGGTCACCATCAATTGTGACCAAATTCTAACCTCTATTTGCTGAATTGCAGCCTCAAATTTGCAAGAAACCTCCACCATGTCTCATTCTTGCCTGCAGACACTCATTACTGTACCACTATTCAACCATTTGGTGACAAACTGCCTGCTGTTCCAGCCATATGTGTAAAATTTTGATTCATTATTCCAGAGTACCTACTGACATTTTTCTGAAACTCATTTTCTATATTTTCATGCATAGTTGAAATATTTGGCCTTGTTTTTATGGTAGCTATGTTTTTCTACCACAATTCTTCAATGAAGACCAATTCTGGTCAGACTTCACTAAAAAGTAGATGGATCCTACTGCTGCCAGTTCTGTTCTGATGGTACTGCTGGACATCTTCTGATTTCAAGGGAAAGTAATCACAATGTGTCTTTCAACTGCTTCACTAAGATTCCTTGGTCAACCACTGTATTTATCGTCTTCAAGATTGTCCATTTCTTGGTGTTCTCAATGCTGAAAAATAAAGACGGATGCCTCTTATTCAATACGATAAGAGAGTCACCTGATTGACTACAAATTTATTATGCAGCAGGACAATGATCTAAACCATACAGCCAGTGTAATTAAAACTATCAACAGCAGAAAGAGTAAGAAGGGGTGCTAGAAGTGATGATATGGCCCCTACAGAGCCCCGATCTCAGCATAATCCAGTCTATATGGGATTACATGAAGAGATAAAATAATTCTCACAAGCAGGTTTCCACAGATATGTGGTTAGATCTCCAAGAGGTTTGGAACAACCTCCCTGCTAAGTTACTTCAAAAACTGAGTGCAAGTGTAATGGGAATTGATATTTTGATGCTGTTTTGAAGGCAAAGGGTAGGAACACCAAATGCTTATTTGATTTAGATTTCTTTTCATGCATGGACATGGGTATGTTTGGCGGATGACACAGCACATAAATTCAATGGGATGGAAAAATTAGAGGAAGGCCCTTATGGTTGGAAAAGGGGGATGCAACACCTCCTGACAAAGACCTGTGCTAGTCCCTAAGCTTCCTAACGCCCTATGTGAACCCTTTCCCTCCACTGTTGTCACGTACCTAGTCCCTGACTATCACCTCTACTAACTCTGGCTAGTGCACTGGCCTGCAAGATTGTTAGCCTTAACACAGCAGACGATATTACACAGGGAAAGAGACAAACAAGGAACAGACAAAAATAATACTACTCAGCTCAGCAAAGGTCCACAGCAACAGCGTAAACCACACCAGGATAACAGAACTCCTTTAGCTGCAATACCCCAGTCACATGTGAGCTGGATTGCATTGGATTTAAGTGTCATAAAGATGTAATTTTTTGTTTTTCAAATAAACTCATAGATGGTATTGTGTATCAGGGTTCTTTGGATCACTGAAATCAATCTCAAACGCCTGTGATAATTAGTTTACAAGATGAGCTCAATTAAAGGAAAACTACTTAAGAATGATGTTCCACATTATTAAGCAGGGCACAGGTTTCAAGGAATTTAGGAAAGAAAAAGGATCTCTCTGCTGCTGAAAAGCATCAAATAGTGCAATGCCTTGGTCAAGAGATGAAAACATTAGATATTTCCCAAAAATTTAAACGTGATCATCGTACTTTTAAGAGATTTGTGGCTGATTCTGAGTACAGACATGTTTGTGCTGATAAAGGCAGAATGAGGAAGGTTTCTGCCAGGCAAGTTCATTGGATTAAGAGAGCGGCTGCTAAAAAGCCATTACAAACCAGCAAACAGATATTTAAAGCTGCTGGTGCCTCTGGAGTCCCTCGAACCTCAAGGTGTAGGATCCATCAAAGGCTTGCTGTGGTGCAAAACCTACTATTCAGCCACCCCTAAACAGTGTTCACAAGCAGAAATGGTAGCAGTGGGCCCAGACATACATGAAGACTAATTTTCATACAGTCTTGTTTACTGATGAGTGTCGAGCAACCCTGGATGGTCCAGATGGATGGAGTAGTGGATGGTTGGTGGTTGGCCACTATGTCCCAACAAGGCTGCGACATCAGCAAGGAGGTGGAAGAGTCATGTTTTGGGCCGGAATCATGGGGAAACAGCTGGCAGGGCTCTTTAAGGTTCCTGAAGGTGTGAAAATGACCTCTGCAAAGTATATCGAGTTTCTGACTGACAGCTGTCTTCCATGGTATAAGAAGCAGAAATGTGCGTTCAGGAGCAAAATCATTTTCATGCATGACAATGCACCATCTCATGCTGCAAAGAATACCTCTGAGTCATTGACTGCTATAGGCATAAAAGGAGATAAACTCATGGTGTGGCCACCATCTTCCCCTGACCTCAACCCTATTGAGAACCTTTGGAGTATCATCAAGCAAAAGATCTATGAGCGTGGGAGGCTGGTCACATCAAAACAGCAGCTCTGGGAGGCTATTCTGACTTCATGCAAAGAAATACAAGCAGAAACTCTCCAAAAACTCACAAGTTCAATGGATGCAAGAATTGTGAAGGTGATATCAAAGAAGGGTTCCTATGTTAACATATAACTTGGCCTGTTAGGATGTTTTGGAGTTAAATAGCTTTTTTGTTCAGTGAACAAATGCTTAATGCTGCAAATTCCACAAATGAACATTTTCAGTTCTTTAAAACATATCAAATGTTTAGAAATTCTACTGTGCTTAATAATTGGGAACAATGCATTTTGAGTTTTTATTCATTTTGGAGATTATACTGTTATCATTGGGAGGTTTCTTCAATAAAATTTAATGTATACTCTAACAGGTGACGACTTTTATAAGACTGACTGTCATTTGTACCGACTATTTAGGAAAATCATAGAAAAATATCATTTGCATAATAATTTGGAACACAGTGTAGCTGGTCTGCATAGAAGAAAACTCTATAACTAACGATCAGCTCATGGGTCATATGACTATTTAAAGAGAGGAGGAAGTGGTTACCAACTAACATCAGATGATCAGCCTAAAAGAAATTGCTAGGAAGAGACTGACTAAGCTCTTGCTGGACCTAAAGGAAAGAACAACATTTAAATTTCAGTAGACCCAGAGCTGCCTCAATTCCCTTAATGATTCAAGACAGTACCTCCTTTTCTATGAGGGCCTCAGGACCATTAAGACCGGACTTGTCCGGAAGTGACTTACTGCAAGAAAGCAGCGTAACACTGGCATTCACTTCTGTAGTCTTAGTTTTCCCCCCAACCACTATTTCAGCAGAAATGGTAAATGGAGATGTAAAAGTGGAGGAAATGTACACACTCTGGTCATCTCGCTCCACAGGGGAATGCTGCTTTTTTGAATTGAGTAACATTTTTGGCATGAAATGGACAGACTTTAATGTAATGATCCGTAAGACCACAATGAAAACATGCCCCCATCCCGGGGTGAATTGCAGGCAACCTAGCATGAGAGGACACCCCCCCGACAGCATGGGTTTGTCAGACAGCACCTGTGTGTTCTCCTACCTAGGAAGAAAGAACAACAGGGGGCAGAGTTGGTGTATGTCTCTCCCTGCATTGACCTTAGAGTAGCATATTGCACCAGAGAATCATGAAGTCTAGCTGACAGACCTTGACAAAATGATTCTAAAGTGCAGGTTCATTCCATTGTCAGTTGCCCATCTCTGGAACTCTGTGCAGTACTCCTCAGCCGGAGGGTCCGCTGGTTTACTTTTTGGAGTTTAGACTCAGGAAGTGAGACACCATCAGGGTCACCATACACCAGGGCCAAAGTCACAAAAACCCATCCACAGACTGCAAAGATGGAGAGTTGTTTAGCAATGAGAAGGTCCAGGACTGGGGATCACGCCTTACAAGGGAGAATACAATCTCCACTTGTTGTTCCTCACTCACTGAGGAATAAGGGCACAGCCTAAAATATAATTTGCAGGCTTCCTTGAAAACCATAAATTTATCTCACCATCCAGGGAGAGATATTTTGGGTTTTGGTTGAGCCAGGGAATGAGCCGAGACCAAGAACCCAGACATCTGCTGAAACTGCTGCACCATCTGTGACAGCAAATCAGTAAACAAATCCGTGAGGGTCTAAATCTGGCATGCAAAAGCTTCAGATTCAGCCATATGGATTCTGGAAAATGATGCAGGTAGGTTATAATGTCACAAGTATGACCGGTGGATTACAGAGCATATGAGTACAAAGGGATGTAAAATGGAGAGTAAGACACTAACGGTCGAGAGCGGAGGATGGGACACCTCCTGACACAAACCTACACTTGTCCCTAAGCTTACCTAATGCCCTATGCAGGTCATTCCCCCCACCGCCGTCATGTGCCCAGTCCCTGACTGTCACCTCTACTAACCCTGGCTAGTGCATTGGCAGGCAAGGATGCTAGCCTAACCACTGCCAATAATATTACATAGGAAAAGAGGCTAACATGAGACAGACAAAAAGGATACTACTCAGTTCAGAATCTGTTGCTAAGCTCTACTGCAGCAGAGTAAACTGCATCAGGATAACCAAACTCCAACAGCAGCGATACCACTGTCAAAGGAGATCTCCATACATCTAGCTGATCTGCATAGAAGTAACTCTATGAATGACAATCAGCTGATGGGTCATGTGACTATTTAAAGGGAGCTGGGAATGGTTACCAACCAACATCAGCTGCCTAGCCTAAAAGGAGCTGCAAGTAAGAGACTGACATTATATCTTGCTGGACCCAAAGGAAATAAGCAACATTAAAATTTCAGCAGACCTAGAATTGTCACGGCCCAAATCCCTTATTGATTCATGGCATTTCTCTTTTGTTCATTCATTTTGCACTTTGCTAACTGCTAAAAATAAACTATTAACTTTAATATTTTTAAGTCAGTCTTGCTTTGCAGCTTCTTTTTCCATACCTGTACCTATATGTATATATATATATATATACAGTCTTGCTCAAAAGTTTACATACCCTGGCAGAATTTTTACTTTCTTGGCCTTATTACAAAGAATATGAATGATAACACCAAAACTTTTTCTCCACTCATTATTAGTGGTTTGGTGAAGCCTTTTATTGTGAAACTACTGTGTTTTCTCTTTTTAAATCATTATGACAACCCAAAACATCCAAATGTCCATGATCAAAAGTTTACATACCCTTGTGATTTTTGCCTGATAACATGCACAGAAGTTGACACAAATGGGTTTGAAAGGCTACTAAAGGTAACATCTTCACCTGTGACCTGTTTGCTTTTAATCAGTGTGTGCATAAAAGCTGAGTGAGTTTCTGGAAACAAGAGAGACTCTTGAATCTTTCATCCAGCCACTGATGTTTCTGGATTGTGAGCAATGGGGAAAGCAAAAGAATTATCAATGGATCTACTGGAAAAGGTAATTGTACTGTATAAAACAGGAAAGGGACACAAAAAGATATCCAACAAATTGATAATGCCAGTCAGCAGCGCTCAAACTGTGATTAACAAATGGATAATCAGGAGCTTTATATAAACAAAACCATGGTCAGGTAGACCAACAAGAATTTCATCCACAACTGCCAGGATAATTGTCCAGGATGCAAAGAAAAACCCACAAATAACATCAGCTGAAATACTGGACTCTCTTAGAACTAGCAGTGTGGCTGTTTCAGAATGCGCAATAAGGAGGCACTTGAAGAAAAATGGGCTGCATGGTCGAGTCACCAGAAGAAAGCCATTACTGCGCAAATGCCACAAGGTATCTTATTTACAATACACAAAAGAGCACAGAAACAAGCCTCAAAATTTCTGGAACAAGGTAATTTGGAGTCATGAGACAAAAATTGAACTTTTTGGCCACAACCATAAACATTACTTTTGGAGAGAGGTCAACAAGGCCTATGATGATAGGAACACCATTCCTACTGTAAAGCACCGCAGGGAATCGCTGATGTTTTGGGGATGTGTGAGCTACAAGGCACAGGAAACTTGGTCAAAGTTGAAGGAAAGATAAATGCAGCATTTTATCAGCTATTATCGGCCCGGAATCTGCGCATGGGACATACTTGGATGTTCCAACATGATAACGATCCAAAACACAAGGCCAAGTCAACCTATCATTTGCTGCACCAAAACAAAGTGAAGAGTTCTTGAGTGACCATCTCAGTCTCCTGACCTCAATATCATTGAGCCTTTCTGGGGAGATCTCAAGCGTAGAGTTCATGCTAGACAGCCAGGAATTTACAGAAACTGGAGGCTTTTTGCAAAGAAGAGTGGGCAGCTTTATCACCTGAGAAAATGAAGAATCTCATCCACAACTACCACAAAAGATTTAAAGCTGTCATTGATGTTAGAGGGGGCAATACATGGTGTTACGAAATGGTGTATGTGATCTTTTGATCAGAGTCATTTGGATGTTTTAGATTGTCGTTATGATTAAAAAAGAGAAAACACAGTAGTTTGACAATAAATTGCTTCACCCAACTACTAGCCATGAGTGGAGAAAAAGTTTTGGTGCTATCATTCATATTCTCTGAAAAAAGGCCAAGAAAGCAAAAATTCTGCCAGGGTATGTAAACATTTGCGCACAACTGTGTATGGACATATATAAAGTAAAATCTGAGACACATTAAATGTATATTTTTATTTCTGGATTTGGATACCAGTATGAAATTATCTACAGATTCTAACCCAAACTTTATTTCTGCCTTGGATTTAAAATAATGTTACCATTTTCCAGCACTTTTAGCTTTGCAGTGAAAATTCAGCATAATGCTGTATATGAATTTCAGCTAGAGTATGTCAACATCAGGGATTGTACCTGACACCAGAAAGAGTTCACTGAATATCCACATTTACTGTTTATTGCGGCCTATCTCTTTTTCATAATGTTACAAGATCTTACAGATTATCAACAAATTAGTCTTATTGTTTATGTGCAGGATGAAAGGCATTGAAAATGAATATGTTATCATCATTATTATTTGTGTGTAAAGCAAAGTATAAAAAGCTAGTATTTCAAAAGAGTCGTTATGATGAAAGGAAGTGGCCAGGCGTTGCTATTAGAGCTTACACCACATTACCATGTGTTAGTACTAAAATCATATACTAATGTATTCTATACAGATGGATGAAGGCTGGCTGGATGATGAAAGGAACGAATTCTTGGAAGAGTTAAATATGCAAATACTGGAGGAACAGCGTCATGAAGCAATGCAAGACCCAGCTAATGAAGTGCAACAGGTAAAAGTTTGTATACAACCCTTTTATTTTTATTATTTGCACCATAAAAAGAGAAAAACATCAACAACTCATTACTTTTCACAATAGATACAGATGATTTATGAAGGACAAAATTTTTTATATTAAATTACAACATTGCTCTGTCCCAAGCTTTCTTTATTTGGAAAGTGTATCTCCTGTGTGCACAGGGTACATCTTTCTATCAATAACAATGTTCTCATACTTTGTGACAGATATAAAAATAATCAGCTTTCAAGCATTTAGGTGGAATAAACAGGCTACTAAAAAAGCAATATTTTTAGGCTTTGTTTAGGCAATAACTCTGGAATGCTCCAATGTATTCCAGTGATTCTGAGATTGTTTTTTCGTGACATATTGTACTTTATGATCCTGGTAAAATTTCTTCGATATCACTTGCTTTTATCTATGAAAAAAATGGAAATTTTTCCAAACTTTCGAACATTTTGCAATTTTCAAATTTTAATTTTTGTGCCCTTAAATCAGAGTTATGTCACATCAAACAGTTCATAAAAACCATTTCCCACATGTCTATATCTCACAATTGAACAGAATTTGTGGGGCCTATATGACAGAAAATACACAAAAATGACACCATCGTAAAATCTGAACACCTCAAGGTGCTCAAAACCACATTCAATAAGTTTATTAATTCTACAGTTGCTTCACGAGATCTGAAGCAATGTGGAAGGAAAAAACTAACATTTAATTTTTTTCACAAAAAATTACTTGAAACACAAACTTTTTTTATTTTCACAATGGTAACAAAAGAAAATTTACCAAACAATTTGTTGTGCAATTTCTCCTGAGTACGCCGATACCCCATAGCACTGTTTGGGCTTGGAAGGGAAGGAGCGCCATTTCACTATAAAATTTGTTGGCATAATTAGCGTATGCCATGATGTGCCGAAACAGTGGAAATTCCCCACAAGTGACCCCATCTTGGAAACCATACTCCTCAAGGATTTTATCCAGGGGTATAGTGAGTATTTTAAACCCACAGGTATGACACAGAATTTTATAACATTAGGTTGTCATATTCAATATACCGTCACTAGTGTTGAACGCATGTACTCGTTACTCCAGTTTGCATCGTGTGCTCTGGTATGCACCAAAAATCGCGGTTACTTGAGTGACATGCTCGAGTCCCCAACCCGCATGTTTTGTGGCTGTTAGACAACCAAAAAAATGCAGGGATCCATGATACGCCATACATACCCAACCACCCCATGCAAACTCGAGTAGCAAGTACTTGTGCTCAAAACTAGCCATCATATCATCATCATTTTTTTCTTTTGAAAAAAATCCAATTCTAACTCCCACCCTAACACAACCCCAACCCTAACCCCAACCCAAACTGCAAACCTAACTGCAACGCAACCCTAACCATAGCCCTAACCACAACTCTTATCCCAACCCGAACCACAATCCTAACTGCAAAGAATGGAAAAAATATTATTTTTTTTCTAGCTAGGGGGGTGGCAAAGGTGGATTTTAGTGACTTTTTTATTTTGATCACTGTCATAGAGTCTATCACAGTGATCAAAAGGATCCAATAGGAAAAATTCCCTAAATCTTCATATTTACTGCACCTACGCCCACCATTATTTTCCAGGAAGATGACGTGGAGGGCCCAGAGACAGATCAGAAGGGCTCAGGGATGGACGTGGTACTGGGGATGGTTCGGGGGACCCCATTTCTCTCTTCGCTGATATGCTAGATCATATCAGAGGAAAGAGAAACAAATTTTAAATCAGACTTTTTTGTGATAGCCATTATTCAGTGAATAATGGCAATTATGTGACAAGGGACCGCAAAAACTGCCCCTGATCATGCTCTCCAGGATCTCAGTTACCCCAGGTAGCCAGGACCACGGAGATTTTCCAACGCTGTGGATTGCTATACCCTTATTTCTCAACACCGTTAAAAAGCTGCATTGAGGAATAAGCACCCTTAACCGCCACCGTTAAAAGGCATATCGCCAGTCGTTAAGGGGTTATACAAACCAGTTAAAACTAGAATAAGAGCTGCAAAGTATCAATGTCATTTTCATCATTTGTTTACATATTAAAAACTTCAGTTTAGGAATTGTAGACTGGTCCTAGAATTTACAATGTTAATTGGTCCCCGGGATTTCCGTTCTGAGATAAAACTGTTTCAACTTGATAAAATAATTCTCTGAAAAACTCACAATATCAGCACAAAATAAGAAAAATGCAGAATAAGGTGAACTGTAGAGGTTTACTTTCCAGGACTACTTTTATTTTTCACTTATATGCTTGTAATTGAAGCTAAAAATCACGTTTGCAGTTGGGTGTCATTTACAAATTGTATACAGTTTGCCTTCTATAACCTCTGTGTTATGCATGAAAACTGAATGTGCGGGTAAACAAAAGTATTGTAAAAACAGTGCAACATTTTAAATGAAATCAATTTGCAAAATGATTTTTTTACCCTAAATAGATGCAACTAAGTAAATAATAAAGTCCTTAGATGTGTACAATCTCTTTAAGACACTGGGACTACTTTAGGGAGCTTCCTTGTTTTATTGAAAATAGAGGTCTTCAGAATGACTTATAGGGAATCTGTCAGCAGGTTTTTGCTACTTCATCTGGGAGCAGCATGCTGTAAGAAAGAGACCCTGATTGCAATGATGCAATTTAGTTTACTGAGTGCAGCGGCTCTGACACAATCAGTTTTTAGATGTAGTAGGTAGTAAAGATCAGAAAGCTAACCACACTCAGAGGAAGAGGCATTGTCAGACCACTTGGAATGAGGAAGCAAGTCTAGGCAGTGATAATCTCCTGGCAATAAAACATTCATTGTATGGAAACAACTGCACACAGCCTAACAAGTGATATGTGGTTGAAATCTGTGTTTCAGCCCCTACCTCATGCTGACCTCAGATTACACAGCAAAGGCCCGCTGACAGTTTCCCTTTGGCCATGTTTACACATTGAGTATTTGGTCAGTAGTTTATCTCAGTATATTTATGCCCAAACCAGGAGTGGGTGATAAATACAGAAGTGGTGACATGTTTCTATTATACTTTTCCTCTGATTGCTCCACTCCTGGTTTCGCCTTACAAATACTGACAAAATGCTGACTGTGTGAACATGGCCTTTAACTGAGAATCTGTCAGTGATCTTACTCTATAGCTAACAATCTTTAACTTTCTTCTTCTGAGCACTTCTAAGCTGATTTATATTATTAAGATAAACTTTAATGTGGTCATAAATTAATATAAAGGAGTTCAGGAGATGAAAGTTAAGAAACTAAACTCAGAACAGAATCACAGTTTGCTCATTCTGCAGAAAGACAGCCAGCAGATGTACTTTAACCCCTTTACCCCCAAGGGTGGTTTGCACGTTCATGACCGGGACAATTTTCACAATTTTGACCACTGTCCCTTTATGAGGTAATAACTCTGAAATGCTTCCATGGATCCCACTGATTCTGACATTGTTTTCTCGTGACATATTGTACTTCATGTTAGTGGTAAAATTTAATTCAAATAACTTGCGTTTATTTGTGAAAAAAAACGGATATTTGGTGAAAATTTTGCAATTTTCCAACTTTGAATTTTTATGCCCTTAAATCACAGAGATATGGCACACAAAAAACCTAATAAGTAACATTTCACATATGTTTAATTTACATCAGCACAATTTTGGAACCAACATTTTTTTGTTAGGAAGTTATAAGGGTTAAAAGTTGACCAGCGATTTCTCATTTTTGCAACACCGTTTTATTTTTATGAACCACATCACATTTGAAGTCACTTTGAGGGGTCTATATGATAGAAAATACCCAAAACTGACACCATACTAAAAACTGCACCCATCAAGGTGCTCTCAAAACCACATTCAAGAAGTTTATTAACCCTTCAGTTGCTTCACAGGAATTAATTGAATGTTTTAAAAAAAATGAACATTTAACTTTTTTTCATAAAAAAATGAATTCAGATCCAATTTTTTTTATTTTACCAAGGGTAACAGGAGAAATTGGACTGCAAAAGTTATTGTGCAATTTGTCCTGACTACGCTGATACCCTATATGTGGGGGGAACCACTGTTTCGGCACATGGCAGAGCTCAGAAGGGAAGGAGCGCCGTTTGACTTTTTCAATGCAAAATTGGCTGGAATTCAGATTGGATGCCATGTCACATTTAGAGAGCCCCTGATGTACCTAAACAGTGGAAACCCCCCACAAGTGACCCAATTTTGAAAACTAGACCCCACAAGGAACTTATCCAGATATGTGGTGAGAACTTTGAGCCCACAAGGGCTTCACAGAAGTTTATAACTTATAGCCGTACAATTAAAAAATCATATTTTTTCCACAAAAATGATCTTTTCACCCCCAATTTTTATTTTCCCAAGGGTAACAGGACCCTAAAAGTTATTGTGCAATTTGTCCTGAGTACGCCGATACCCCATATGTGGGTGTAAATGACTATTTGGGCTCATGGCAGAGCTCGGAAGGGAAGCAGCGCCATTTGACTTTTTTGGCTGCAATTGAGATCGGACACCATGTCGCGTTTGGAAAGCCCCTGATGTGCCAAAACAGTGGCAACCCCACACAATTGACACCATTTTGGAAACTAGATCCCCCAAGGAACTTATATAGATGTGTGGTGAAAACTTTGAACCCCCAAGGGCTTCACAGAAGTTTATAACGTACAGCTGTACAATTAAAAAATCATATTTTTTCCACAAAAATGATCTTTTCACCCTCAATTTTTATTTTTCCAAGGGCAACAGGACCCCAAAAGTTATTGTGCAATTTGTCCTGAGTACGCTGATACCCCATATGTGGGGGTAAACCACTAATTGAGCGCATTGCAGAGCTCGGAAGGGAAGCAGCACCATTTGACTTTTATGGCTGGAATTGAGATTTGACACCATGTTGCGTTTGGAAAGCCCCTGATGTGCCAAAACAGTGGAAACCCCCCACAAATGACAACAATTTGGAAACTAGTCCCCCCAAGGAACTTATCTAGATGTGTGGTGAGAACTTTGAACCTCCCAGGGCTTCACAGAAGTTTATAACATACAGTCATAAAATTAAAAAAAATCACAATTTTTCCACAAAAATGATCTTTTCACCCCCAATTTTTATTTTTCCAAGGGCAACAGGACCCCAAAAGTTATTGTGCAATTTGTCCTGAGTACGCTGATACCCCATATGTGGGGGTAAACCACTAATTGAGCGCATTGCAGAGCTCGGAAGGGAAGCAGCACCATTTGACTTTTATGGCTGGAATTGAGATTTGACACCATGTTGCGTTTGGAAAGCCCCTGATGTGCCAAAACAGTGGAAACCCCCCACAAATGACAACAATTTGGAAACTAGTCCCCCCAAGGAACTTATCTAGATGTGTGGTGAGAACTTTTAACCTCCCAGGGCTTCACAGAAGTTTATAACATACAGTCATAAAATTAAAAAAATCACAATTTTTCCACAAAAATGATCTTTTCACCCCCAATTTTTATTTTCCCAAAGGTAACAGGACCCTAAAAAGTTGTTGTGCAATTTGTCCTGAGTTCGCTGATACCCCACATGTGGGGGTAAACCACTATTTGGGCGCATGGCAGAGCTCGGAAAGGAAGCAGTGCCATTTGACTTTTTGGGCTGGAATTGGGATTGGACGCCATGCCGCATTTGGAAAGCCCCCACAAATGACACCATTTTGGAAACTAGACCCCCAAGGGCTTCACAGAAGTTTATAATGCCCTGGCGTGAAAATAAAAAAATCATATTTTTTCCACAAACATGATCTTTTAATCCCCAATTTTTATTTTCCCAAGGATAACAGGAGAAAATAGACTCCAAAAGTTGTTGTCCAATTTGTCCTGAGTACGCTGATACCGCATATGTGGGAGAAAACTACAGTATGGGCACACGTCTGGGCTCGGAAGGGAAGTTGTGACATTTTGGAATGCAGACTTTGATGGAATGGTCTGCGGGTGTCATGTTGCCTTTGGAGAGCCCCTGATGTACCTAAACAGTGGAAACCCCCAACAAGTGACCCTATTTTGGAAACTAGACCCCCTAAGGAACTTATCTAGATGTGTGGTGAGCACTTGGAACCCCCCAGTGCTTCACTGAAATTTATAACGCCAGGGCGTGAAAATAAAAAAATCATATTTTTTCCACAAGCATGATCTTTTAGTCCCCAATTTTTTATTTTCCCAAGGGTAACAGGAGAAATTGGACCCCAAAAGTTGTTGTCCAATTTGTCCTCAGTACGCTGATACCCCATATGTGGGAGAAAACTACTGTATGGGCACACGTCAGGGCTCGGAAGGGAAGTAGTGACATTTTGGAATGCAGACTTTGATGGAATGGTCTGTGGGTGTCATGTTGCCTTTGGAGAGCCCCTGATGTACCTAAACAGTGGAAACCCCCACAACTGACCCCATTTTGGAAACTAGACCCCTAAGGAACTTATCTAGATGTGTGGTGAGCACTTTGAACCCCCAGTGCTTCACAGAAGTTTATAACGCCCAGGCATGAAAATAAAAAAATCATATTTTTTCCACAAACATGATCTTTTAGCCCCCAATTTTTTTATTTTCCCAAGGGTAACAAGAGAAATTAGACCCTAAAAGTTGTTGTCCAATTTGTCTTGAGTACGCTGATACCCCATATGTGGGAGAAAACTACTGTATGGGGACACGGTCGGGGCTCGGAAGGGAAATTGTTGTGAGTTGATTTTCCCCTTCACCATTGAGGTCTGATGAACTCCCTCTTCTGGTGAAGGAATGTAGTGAGGCTGATTACCAAGCACCTGAGCAGGATGATGATGACTGGGTGACGGGAATTGCTGGCTGGATATAAGGCAGCCGACGCCCTTCTGCCTTGCTGGTGATTTCTCTGAGGGATTCAAGGAGACCAGTCTGATTCCTGCTCCTCAAAAGCTAAGTTTTCTGCTCTGTGTTTTGCATTTGTGTTTTGTTTTGTTTTGCCTTGTTTTTCTGGATTTCTGCCATTCCCTGCTGGGGTGAGCTGAATTCCTTTTTGCTCTGTCTTCAGAAAATACCTGAGTACTGATATAGTCTTTTTGAAGCCTAGCGTCTTCAGGGCTTTTTTCCTATCAGTCTGTTGGCTCTTGTTTTGATAGGGTTTTGCGGATTGCAGACAGCAGCTTTTCTATCCTGTCCTATTTAGTTAGCTTGGGCCCCATCATTTGCTCAGCCTATCTTTCTATCTGTGTTAGTGTTTTTTCATCTTGCTTCACCGTCATTATATGTTGGGGGCTGCCTTTTGCTTTGGGGTCTGCTCTGGGGCAGTTTAGATTTCCCTTTCTGTCTTTAGGCTATTTAGTTCTCCGGCTGTGATCGAGGGGTCTTGGGCACCGTAGGAACCCCCCACGGCTACTGCTAGTTGTTGTTGATAGGTTCAGGGGTCTGCAATCCGATAGCTGCCAACTTCTCTGGTTTTCAGGACTTAGCTAGTATTTCTGTTTTTGCCTCCTACGGTGACTCATTCATAACAGGAAATAGTGACGTTTTGGAATGCAGACTTTGATGGAATGGTCTGCGGGTGTCATGTCGCGTTTGGAGAGCCTCTGATGTGCCTAAACTGTTGAAACTCTCCACAAGTGACCCCTGTTATGAATGGGTCACCAAGGAGGAGAGCGCAATAGGCTATGCCACCAGAACACCAGAGAGGTTGGTCGCTCAGTGGACTGCAGACCCCTGATCTTAACACAACTAGCAGTAGCCGTGGAGCATTGCTACATTGCCCTAGGCACCTCATCACAGCCGGAGGACTAACTAAGCCTAAAGACAGAAAGGTGAAATCTATACTGCCCCGGAGCAGATACCCAAAGGAATAGACATCCCCCAAACATATATTGTCGGTGAGACAAGATGAAGCACAAACACAGACAGAAAATAGACTGAGCAAATGATGGGGCCCACACTGACTAGATAGGACAGGACAGAAAAGGCACTGTCTGCAATCACGCAAAAACCCTAATAATTCCAACATGACTGATGTACAAAAATACTGAGGTTTGAACAACTTCGCCCCTACTATATCAGCACTCAGGTGTGAACTTTCGGCTAGAAACAGGCTAATACAGCAGGGGACTGAGCAAACAAACACAAGATGCAAAAATACAGGGCAGGAGCAAGCAGCCCCAGGGGGAGCAAGCTGACCCCTGACAGCAAGGCAAAAACAGATGCAAAGGGTTTAGCAAATGACACATAGCTGAAAAAATGCAGGATCAGGCAGCAGACAGAAATCCTCAGTAAGCAAAGAAAGGAGTATCACTGGCAGTCACTGAGAGAAGTCTGCTTGCTTATGTAGTCCCAGTCACAACCATCACTCCTCCAATTATCTTCTGCAGCTGTTGGGTTAACATCATGTTGACCAGCACCACTACCAGCAGTATCCACCAGAGGGAGCCTTGCCTCAAAAGTCGGATCAAGAGAGCTCACAACAGACCCCAGTTTGGAAACTAGACCCCCCACGGAACTTATCTAGATGTGTGGTGAGCACTTTGATCCCCCAAGTGCTTCGCAGAACTTTAGAACACCTGGGCGTGAAAATAAAAAAATCATATTTTTTTCCACAAAAATGATATTTTTGCCCACAATTTTTTATTTTCCTAAGGGTAACAGGAGAAATTGGACCCCAAAAGTTGTTTTCCAATTTGTCCTGAGTAGGCTGATACCCCAAATATGGGGGTAAAACACTGTTTGGGCGCATGGCAGAGCTTGGAAGGGAAGGAGCACCATTTGACTTTTTCAACGCAGAATTGGCTGGAATTGAGATCAGATGCCATGTTGCGCTTGGAGAGTACCTGATGTGCCCAAACAGTGGAAACCCCCCAATTCTAACTCCAACCGTAACCCCAACACACCCCTAACCCTAATCTCAGCCCTTACCCTAGTCCTAACCCTAACCCTAATCTCAGCCCTAACCCTAGCCCTAATGGGAAAATGGAAATAAATACATTTTTTTAATTTTATTATTTTTCCCTAAGGGGGTGATAAAGGGGGGTTTGGTTTTCTATTTATAGCAGTTTTTATGTTTGGCAGCTGTCATACGCTAAAAGACTCTTTTTATTGCAAAAAATAGTTTTTGCACCACCACATTTTGAGAGCTATTATTTTTCCATATTTTGATCCACAGAGTCATTTGAGGTCTTATTTTTTGCGGAACGAGTAGACGTTTTTATTGGTTTCATTTTCGGGCACATGACATTTTTTGATCGCTTTTTATTCCGAATTTTGGATCACAGAATGAACAAAAACCAGCATTTCATGAATTTCTTTTGGGGGGTGCGTTTACACCATTCCACGTGCGGTAAAATTGATAAAGCGGCTTTATTCTTGGGGTCAGTATGGTTACAGCGATACCTCATTTATGTCTTTTTTTATGTGTTGGTGCTTTTATGCAATGAAAACAATTTTATATAAAAAATAATTATTTTTGCATCGCTTTATTCTGCGAGCTATAACGTTTTAATTTTTTTGCTGATGATGCTGTATGGCAGCTCATTTTTTGCGGGACATGATGACGTTTTCAGCGGTACCATGGATATTTATATCCGTCTTTTTGATCGCGTGTTATTGCACTGTTTGCTCAGCGGTATGATAATAAAGCATTATTTTTTCCTTTGTTTTTTATTTTTTAAGGGGTTCGCTAAAGGGGTTAACTAATGGGACAGTTTTATAGGGCGGGTCGTTACGGACGCGGTGATACTAAATATGTGTACTTTTAATATTTTTTTTTATTTCCAAAAACTGAATTTATTAGGGAATATTTTTTTTTAATTTATTTAGCGATTTTTTATAAATTATTTTTACACTTTTTTTTACTTTATTATACTGTCCCAGGGGGGACATCACTGTCATGTGACAGATCGCTGATCTGTCACATCACAGATCGCTGTGACAGATCAGCGATCTGACACAGGCAGCGCAGAGGGCTTCCTCATGCCTGCGCTTTGCAGGCACTGAGGAAGCCGGCTCCCTGCAGGCCCCCAAAGGTCCCCGCTGCCATATTGGATCCGGGGACCTGCAGGGAAGGAGGCCCCCGGAGCAGCGCAGCACATTGCGCTGTTCCGGGGGGCTCAGGGAAGCACGGAGGGAGCCCCCTCCCTGCCGATGCTTCCCTAAGCCCCCAGTACACTGCAATCAAGTTTGATCGCAGTGTGTCAGGGGTTAACATAGTGCCAGGTGTCAGCTGTGATAATCAGCTGACACTCCGTGAGCGCCGCTGACCGCTATGACGTACTATGCCGTCCATGGGCATAGGGGTCCAGGTCCCATGGACGGGATAGTACGTCAGATGGCAGAAAGGGGTTAAGATGCCCAAGTGAGGTAGTCGAGGGCGAGCTTCTGTTACCACTCGCTTTGCATCCTACAGACAACACGTGTCCCAGTCTCGGTATATTGCTGTGTGTGGGGTATGGTTCCTAAAGAGGGATTCCTAGAGTCAGGAGAGGCTTGAAGTAAATGTGGTATGTATCGCACTTACTTCAGAGCTGCAGGCCTCTTCCGACTCCAGAAATCCCTCGTCTGGAACCAGTGCAGCAATTAATCCTGGAAACATAATATTCATAAAACAACCAAACTTAGTGAATAGCAGTATTTAGTGTATTTACAGGAAGGTATAGAAGCTAAGGTCCGATGCGTCATCTTACCTGGTTTTCGGTATGGGTAGCAAATCCCTTTTACTATCTTCTCTAGCTCTAGGGATAGGGAATCTTCTCCTTTTCTAGCAGTATATCTGGATTTCATCTTACTCTGCCCCTTGGAGTTTGAGTCCAATTTCTCCTGCAGCTGTGCAGGCAGAATGTGTCCCCAGACCCCAACGTCTAGCTCGAGGTTCCCAGGCAAGAAAAAAGGGGGACTCATGTAGAGGGGTTCTCTGGTAATCCACGTTAGGCTCACACTGTCCTTTGCAGCCCTTGATCTCAGCCTGCTGCTTGTCACTGCTCACAACCCACTGAATTTGTCACTTCCTGTCCTTGATGCAAATTGTTAGTTCCCCCTCCCAAACTGAGCGGGCTATTACAATTAACCCTGTCTAAGCTAACTGCAGCCCATTGAGTGTTACCCTTTTATAACATACATGAACAACAAATACATTTAACCCTTTAGCATGTCAGTGAGCAGACCATCAGCTCCACAACTCCTACACTACTGTTAACTACAGACTCTTTAGTCAAACACTTCAAAACTTTAAACAAAGTACAAAACTGATTTTTAGCACAAAATAGATGCATTTAAGCATAAGGAAAAAAATCCTATAAAAAGCGTCCACATCCTTTAAAAATATAATTGAAGCAAGTATGTGGCGCTCCTGAGGGTTCAGTCGCCACAGAGGTACTGCACCTCCTCCTGAGGTGTGATACCCCACTATCGAGGTAAGGTGGAGATACCTGACCACACTCCACCACTCACATCCCACACGCACACCAGTAGTGTAGCAGAGCAACCTTTGTGGCTCCCTGCTTGGAACACAAAGAATGCTGAGAGGTGGGTGGGGCTTAGACTACACAAGAGAGCGGGAGAATATTAGGAAAAGGTCAGTTGGTGAGAAAAGATCCCCAGAAAGGCATGGAGTGAAGGAAGTGCTGCAGCAGACTCCTGTGACCTGGAGCAGCTGGCACAGGAAATAGCCATAGAAAGCATGATTCATCAGAGGGAAGATAGTGTAGTACAGAAAGTAAGGAGAAGAGAACTAAGGACTAGGGTCAGAGCAGAGCCCTTCCTCAAGTTTGAAGCGCATGGCTGGAGTCCGGTCTCCGAGGTTGTACGGATACTGATGTTCCTGCAGCAGAAACCGGAGGAATAGTTTAGGAGTCGTCATCACTTTATTCCCATCTAAGACTTGGGAGCACAATAGCAACGTGGGTGAGCCGGGACATGATAGCAAGAAGTCCCCGAAGCAGGCTACAGCTGTCTGCTGTACAAGTGGAGTTCTAAGTAACATCAAGAAGGAGGAACTTGAGTTTAATACGCAACTACAAGTACTTCGGATTAGGCGTAGTGTGGAGACGTTCAGAGAAGGCACATGTTGGATAAGTGCTGGAAAGGTGTACTTTACCTTGCCTGGGAGTTGGCTGAGCCCCTGACCTGGAGGACAAGGCACTGAAGCGGGCAACTTTGCACACCAAACTGTGAGTAAAGCCTTTGGAACTACATGCCCTTGTATCCTCCACTTATTCCTGCGCCTTGCACCCGGCTCTGCTACATCTACTTCTTTACACCATCTCCCAATTTTCCAACCTCATCTACTCTGCCCTGGGACTACAGATCCACCTGTGGGGAGCTTCAACATCATTGCTCCACCACACCAACTGTCCCAGAGAAGCAACCCTGCAGCGCTGGTCTAACTGACCAGAAACCACAGGTGGCGTCATGAATCATCCACTTATAAACTTTAATCAGCCACATTTCACCCACTTTTACATGGACGCCCAGGGTCACAGACCGGGTCACCGCTACTGTGACACTTCCCTCTGAGATACCGGCCTGGTACCGAGTACCCCACTGCCCTGGCGGGTGATCCTAGTACTTACAGATAAATTCAGTTCCTTTGAAGTGATGTACTTTGCACACAGTGTAGCCAAAAAAATGCAATGTGTGACAGACTCAGCTTCTGCTGAGCCGATTTTTTGAGTGGACCTTCTGGGTCGTGGCACCCACCCACCGAGGGCGAGCTTACCTTGTGAGAAACCACCCCCTATACAGGGAGCGTCAGGGGCAAGACCAAGGGGGTGAGCCACCATGACTGCTGGGACCAGACGGCCGGCTCAGGGGAACACTATGTGCAAATGTCTGATGACAAGGACAAGCAGGAAGCAAGACAAGACAAGAGGTAAGTTCAAGGTATCTTCATTAAGAACTTCAGGATAACATTCAGTGCGAACGTGAAAACAAGCAACATGGCAGGGTGCGTGCGTGGGCACGCCAAGGTCCATAGCATGGTACGGGCCAGGAGGCATGCCTGGGTACAGGTAAAGGCACAATGGCATCGGACTCCGGACAGCTGGCAACGATCGACACGATCAGGGCATCTGGCTGTGGACATCAGCTCCGGACATCAGGCCGCAATCATCAGGCCTACAATCTCTGGCAGCGATCGGCAGGTTCCGGGCATCTGGCAGGCAAACCAGGGTTCAGGCAAGGAGGCATGACAGATCTCCAGGCATGGTGCATGCTAGGGAACATGCCGAGGTCCAAGGCAGGATTCCAGGCAGGATGCATGCTAGGGGCACACCAGGGTCCAGGGTAAGGTGCAAGGCTAGATTCGTGTGTAGGGACACACCAGGGTACAAAGCAAGGTGCAAGGCAAGATGCGTGTGTAGGGGACACGCCAGGGTTCAAGGCTTAACAAACGAGACAGGGCGCATGTGTAGAGACATGCCAAGGCACAAGGTACAAGACAGAAGGGTTCAAAGTACAACAAGCAAGACAGGGTGCGTGTGTAGAGACACGCCAAAGCACAAGAAACAAAGCAGAGTCCTGCGCGTGCAAAGAGACACGCCAGGGTCAGGGTTCAAGGCAGAGTCCTGCGCATGCAGAGGGCACACCAGGGTTAAGGTTCAAGGCAGGGTGCCTGCTAGGAGCCACGCCAAGGTTCAAGGCAGGATGCGTGCTAGGAGCCATGCCAGGTTCAAGGTAGGGTGTGTGCTAGGAGCCACGCCAGGGCTCAAGGCAGGGTGCGTGCTAGGAGCCACGCCAAGGTTCAAGGCAGAGTGCGTGCTAGGAGCCACACCAGAGTTCAAGGCAGGGTGCATGCTAGGAGCCACGCCAGGGCTCAAGGCAGGGTGCGTGCTAGGAGCCACGCCAGGGTTCAAGGCAGGGTGCGTGCTAGGAGCCACGCCAGGGTTCAAGGCAGGGTGCGTGCTAGGAGCCACGCAGGAGGCACGCCTCACTGGCCAGTGCACACGGCTGTACACAAACACGAGGCACGACCAAGGCACAGGAGGCGGCGAGGGAACCCACGCCGGGGTTCAGGGAAGGCAAGACAGGGAGCGAGGCAAGGCAAGGCAGGGAGCAGAACACGGAGAGGAACAGAGACAGAAACACAGAGTCAGATCAGAGCGAGAACAGAGCTAGCAGCGGAGCGTAGGCCGAAGCCCAGAGTTGGGCCAAGACAGAGCCTTGGGACTTGTCAGGAAACGAGACATAGAACTAGCAGCGGAGCGTAGGCCGAAGCCCAGAGCCGGGCCAAGGCAGAGCCTTGAGACTAGACATAGAAATGTGCAAGAGAGCACAATAGAACAAAGTACGGAAAACCAGGCTGAGACAAGAAACTTGAGAGGTACTACAAGGCTCAGAATAGCAAAAACCAGACATGGCGAAACAGGCAAGGCAGAGAACAGAGGAAGGACTACAAGTCAAAGAATAGCTAAGGTGAGACATAGCAAAACAGGCTAAGGCAGAGAACAGCGGAAGTACTACATGGCAAAGCAAGGCAAGGACAAACATGGCACGAGAGACAACACAAGACATGGCACGAGACAAGAGGCAGAGTACTAGCACAGAGCATGTGCAGAGACGCACGACAGGGCAGAGTGCAGGGGCACAGAATACAGGGAGCGACCAAGCACACCAAACAGCCATGCAGGGAAGCAACACAATAATCAGGCCCTCACCATAGGGAGGGGCGGTCTGATATAGCACCATAGCACCAGTACTTCTGGATCAAGACCAGGGGAGAACTTCCAGTTCAGATCCTCCAGGATCACAGAGAGCAGTCACATGACCAGGGATTCCAGACATGTAGAGATGATTGCAGAACCAGACAGCGCTGGAGCCTAGGAAAGGTCACATGATCAGGGGTTCTTGGAACACAGAGATGATCACAGAAGGCAGAGCAGAAACGCAGGCATCTTGCAGCCTAACAGTCATGAGGTGAGTGTGCACACTGCTCTAGGGAACATGCAGGATAGCAGACATAAGATGCGCGTGCACACCACTCCAGGGGTCATGAGACAAAACAGACATGGCGGACGTGACAGTACCTACCTCCTTAAGCCCCCTCTTACCGGGGCTGGAAGAAAAAAAAAATGTATTCGGCAGAAACCAGAGTTTAGCACAAACACTCCAAACAACGTTGATCCGACATCTGAAACAAGCACCTGCACCGGTCAAGATACAGGAGCTCAGGACGAGACACGGAGATCCAGTTGGGAGGACTGTGGGTAGACAAGAAAATCTTCTTACTCTGGTTGCCATCATTTCCAAACGAGTTCAGAGGACAAAGGCCGGGTCTGATTCACATCAGAAGAGTGGCCGGGGTACCGCCATTTTCCAAGCGAGTTCAGAGGACATAGACCAGGTCAAATTCTTCATCAGAAGAGAGGCCGAGATACCAGCGGAGTCCAGGGCCTGATTAACTGTGACGGACTCAGCTTCTGCTGAGCCGATTTTTTGAGTGGACCCTCTGGGTCATGGCACCCTCCCACCGAGGGCGAGCTTACCTTGTGAGAAACCACCCCCTATACAGGGAGCGTCAGGGGCAAGACCAAGGGGGTGAGCCACCATGACTGCTGGGACCAGACGGCCGGCTCAGGGGAACACTATGTGCAAATGTCTGATGACAAGGACAAGCAGGAAGCAAGACAAGACAAGAGGTAAGTTCAAGGTATCTTCATTAAGAACTTCAGGATAACATTCAGTGCGAACGTGAAAACAAGCAACACGGCAGGGTGCGTGCGTGGGCACGCCAAGGTCCATAGCATGGTACGGGCCAGGAGGCACGCCTGGGTACAGGTAAAGGCACAATGGCATTGGACTCTGGGCAGCTGGCAACGATCGACACGATCAGGGCATCAGGCTGCGGACATCAGCTCCGGACATCAGGCCGCAATCATCAGGCCTACAATCTCTGGCAGTGATCGGCAGGTTCCGGGCATCTGGCAGGCAAACCAGGGTTCAGGCAAGGAGACATGACAGATCTCCAGGCATGGTGCATGTTAGGGAACACACCGAGGTCCAAGGCAGGATTCCAGGCAGGATGCATGCTAGGGGCACACCAGGGTCAAGGATAAGGTGCAAGGTTAGGTGCGTGTGTAGGGGACATGCCAGGGTACAAAGCAAGGTGCAAGGCAAGGTGCGTGTGTAGGGGACACGCCAGGGTTCAAGGCTTAACAAACGAGACAGGGCGCATGTGCAGAGACATGCCAAGGCACAAGATACAAGACTGAAGGGTTCAAAGTACAACAAACAAGACAGAGTGCGTGTGTAGAGACACGCCAAAGCACAAGAAACAAAGCAGAGTCCTGCGCGTGCAAAGAGACACGCCAGGGTCAGGGTTCAAGGCAGAGTCCTGCGCGTGCAGAGGGCACGCTAGGGTTAAGGTTCAAGGCAGGGTGCGTGCTAGGAGCCATGCCAGGGTTCAAGGCAGGGTGCGTGCTAGGAGCCACGCCAGGGTTCAAGGCAGGGTGCATGCTAGGAGCCATGCCAGGGTTCAAGGCAGGGTGCGTGCTAGGAGCCACGCCAGGGTTCATGGCAGGGTGCGTGCTAGGAGCCACACAGGAGGCACACCTCACTGGCCAGTGCACATGGCTGTACACAAGCATGAGGCACGACCAAGGCACAGGAGGCGGCGAAGGAACCCACGCTGGGGTTCAGGGAAGGCAAGACAAGGAGCGAGGTAAGGCAAGGCAGGGAGCAGAACACGGAGAGGAACAGAGACAGAAACACAGAGTCAGATCAGAGCGAGAACAGAGCTAGCAGTGGAGCGTAGGCCGAAGCCCAGAGCCGGGCCAAGGCAGAGCCTTGGGACTAGTCAGGAAACGAGGCATAGAACTAGCAGCGGAGCGTAGGCCGAAGCCCAGAGCTGGGCCAAGGCAGAGCCTTGGGACTAGACATAGAAATGTGCAAGAGAGCACAATAGAACAGAGTACGGAAAACCAGTCTGAGACCAGAAACATGAGAAGTACTACAAGGCTCAGAATAGCAAAAACCAGATATGGCGAAACAGGCAAGGCAGAGAACAGAGGAAGGACTACAAGTCAAAGAATAGCTAAGGTGAGACATAGCAAAACAGGCTAAGGCAGAGAACAGCGGAAGTACTACAAGGCAAAGCAAGGCAAGGACAAACATGGCACGAGAGACAACACAAGACATGGCACGAGACAAGAGGCAGAGTACAAGCACAGAGCGTGTGCAGAGACGCACGACAGGGCAGAGTGCAGGGGCACAGAATACAGGGAGTAGCCAAGTAGACCAAACAGCCATGCAGGGAAGCAACACAATAATCAGGCCCTCACCATAGGGAGGGGCGATCTGATATAGCACCATAGCACCAGTACTTCTGGGTCAAGACCAGGGGAGAACTTCCAGTTCAGATCCTCCAGGATCACAGAGAGCAGTCACATGACCAGGGATTCCAGACATGCAGAGATGATTGCAGAACCAGACAGTACTGGAACCTAGGAAAGGTCACATGATCAGGGGTTCCAGACATGCAGAGATGATTGCAGAGCCAGACAGCGCTGGAGCCTAGGAAAGGTCACATGATCTGGGGTTCTTGGAACAGAGAGATGATCACAGAAGGCAGAGCAGAAACACAGACATCTTGCAGCCCAACAGTCATGAGGTGAGTGTGCACACTGCTCTAGGGAACATGAAGGATAGCAGACATAAGATGTGCGTGCACACCGCTCCAGGGGTCATGAGGCAAAACAGACATGACAGACATGGCGGACGTGACACAATGGAGATAATCTCCCCTGGTGTCCAAAAGAACAGCTCACTCATCCTGGCACAGGTAGAAGTCAGTACAATACATTGTATCCTGTGTCATGCGAGTGTCATGCGAGTGTCTTGCTAGTTCAATCCGATTTTTCACACCTAGCATCCGATTTACATCCGAGTGCAATGCGATTGCTGATTGCAATGTGATTTTAACATGAGCTTTTACATACAGCAATTCCCTGTCATTTACACATCATTTTCAAAGAAAATATTCATCAAAACACAAACACATATACAGTTACATCCATATATATTTGGACAGAGACATTTTTCTAATCTTGGTTCTAGACATTACCACAATGAACAATAAATTTTAAACAAAACAATTCAGATGCAGTTGAAGTTCAGACTTTCAGCTTTCATTTGAGGGTTTCCACATTAAAATTGGATGAAGGGTTTAGGAGTTTCAGCTCCTTAACATGTGCCACGCTGTTTTTATAGGGACCAAAAGTAATTGGACAGATTAAATAATTGTAAATAAAATGTTCATTTCTAGTACTTGGTTGAAAACCCTTTGTTGGCAACGACTGCCTGAAGTCTTGAACTCATGGACATCACCAGACGCTGTGTTTCCTCCTTTTTGATGCTCTGCCAGGCCTTCACTGCGGTGGCTTTCAGTTGTTGTTTGTTTGTGGGCCTTTCTGTCTGAAGTTTAGTCTTTAACAAGTGAAATGCATGCTCAATTGGGTTGAGATCAGGTGACTGACTTGGCCATTCAAGAATATTCCACTTCTTTGCTTTAATAAACTCCTGGGTTGCTTTGGCTTTATGTTTTGGGTCATTGTCCATCTGTAGTATGAAACAACGACCAATCAGTTTGGCTGCATTTGGCTGGATCTGAGCACACAGTATGGCTCTGAATACCTCAGAATTCATTCGGCTGCTTCTGTCCGGTGTCACATCATCAATAAACACTAGTGACCCAGTGCCACTGGCAGCCATGCATCCCCAAGCCATCACACTGCCTCAGCCGTGTTTTACAGATGATGTGGTATGCTTTGGATCATGAGCTGTACCACGCCTTCGTCATACTTTTCTCTTTCTATCATTCTGGTAGAGGTTGATCTTGGTTTCATCTGTCCAAAGAATGTTCTTCCAGAACTGTGCTGGCTTTTTAGATGTTTTTTAACAAAGTCCAGCCTAGCCTTTTTATTCTTGTTGCTTATGAGTGGCTTGCACCGTGCAGTGAACCCTCTGTATTTACTTTCATGCAGTCTTCTCTTTAAGGTAGATTTGGATATTGATACGCCTACCTCCTGGAGAGTGTTGTTCACTTGGTTGACTGTTGTGAAGGGGTTTCTCTTCACCATGGAGACTATTCTGCGATCATCCACCACTGTTGTCTTCCATGGGCGCCCAGGTCTTTTTGCATTGATGAGTTCACCAGTGCTTTCTTTCTTTCTCAGGATGTACCAAACTGTAGATTTTGCCACTCCTAATGTTGTAGCAATTTCTCAGATCAGTTTTTCTGTTTTTGCAGCTTAAGGATGGCTTGTTTCACCTGCATGGAGAGCTCCTTTGACCGCATGTTTCCTTCACAGCAAAACCTTCCAAATGCAAGCACCACACCTCAAATCAACTCCAGGCCTTTTATCTGCTTAATTGAGAATGACATAACAAAGGGATTGCCCACACCTGTCCATGAAATAGCCTTGGAGTCAATTGTCCAATTACTTTTGGTCCCTTTAAAAACAGGGTGGCACATTTTAAGGAGCTGAAACTCCTAAACCCTTCATCCAATTTTAATGTGGAAACCCTCAAATGAAAGCTGAAAGTCTGAACTTCAACTGCATCTGAATTGTTTTGTTTAAAATTCATTGTGGTAATGTCTAGAACCAAAATTAGAAAAATGTTGTCTCTGGCCAAATATATATGGATCTAACTGTATATGTACACAATTCAAGTGCACGTTCAGTAAAATCACACAAGCATACAATTGCAGCATACTGCAACTTTTTTCCAGTCTGATCATGATCCGATCCGAGCTGAAAAAAAAAACGCAGATGAAGACACAATCATACAATAACATTGGTCCGAATTCAATCTGATTTTTTATTGGATTGCATTCGTCCTATTTCATTGCAAGTGGGAATGAGCCCTATTTGTACAATTCTGTTTTCACTGTAATCCTTCACATTCCCAAAGGAGTATATATTTGATATACATCCACAAATAAACAATGTCTATATGAAAAACAAAGATATGAACACCATTTCTATAAAGTAGACGATTATTCACTGTAAAGAGTCATATAATAAAGTAAACTCTAATGCTAGTGGCACTTTAACCCCTTCATACCATGACCAATTTCTGTTTTTTTCATTTTTGTTTTTTCCTCTTCTTCCAAGAGCCATAACATTAATAATAATAATTAAATAATAATAATAATTTTATTTCTATAGCGCTAACATATTCTGCAGCACTTTACATTATAGAGGGGACTTCTACAGACAATAGACATTACAGCACAGCAATAAACACAGATCAAAACAGATACCAAGAGGAATGAGGGCCCTGCTCGCAAGCTTACAATCTATAATGAAAAAGGGGAGACACGAAAGATGGGTGGTAACAATTGCTTTTATTGTTCGGACCAGCCATAGTGTAAGAATCGGGTGTTCCTGTTGCTGCATGAACCAGTTAACAGTCTTAATATGTAACAGTACAGACACAGAGGGCTATTACATGCACAAAGCATGTGAGAACATGATAAGAGAAACCTGGTTATGGTAAAAAAATTTGAATGGGCCACACAGGGATATATAGGTTAATGCATTGAGGCGATAGGCCAGTCTGAACAAATGCGTTTTTAGGGCACACTTAATTAAAACTGTGGGGATTGGGATTAATCGTATTAGCCTGGGTAGTGCATTCCAAAGAATCGACATGGCACATGAAAAGTCTTGGAGACGGGAGTGGGAGGTTCTGATTAATGAGGATGCTAACCTCAGGTCATTAGCAGAATGGAGGGCACGGGTAGGGTGGTAGGCTGAGATGAGGGAGGAGATGTAGGGTGGTGCTGAGCCATGGAAAGCTTTGTGGGTGAGGGTAAAAAGTATACACTGAATTCTGGAGTGGATGGGTAACCAGTGTAAGGACTGGCACAAGGTAGAGGTATCGGCATAACGATTGGTGAGGAATATGATAACATTTTTATTCTTCCATCAATGTAGCCATATGAGGGCTTCTTTTTGCAGAACAAGTTGTAATTTTGCATGACACCATTCATTCTACCATGCAGTGCACTGGAATACTTTAAAAAAGCGCATTGAAATTGCAAAAATGCAATTTCGCAAGTTATTTTTTTTATTTATTTACCGTGCTCATTTTATAATAAAAAGGACCTGACAATATGATTTTCCAGGTAAGTTTTAGTATGCAGATATCAAACACGCATAGTTTTTTTTTAACCCCTTCACCCCCAAGGGTGGTTTGCACGTTCATGACCGGGCCAATTTTTACAATTCTGAACACTGTACCTTTATGAGGTCATAACTCTGGAACGCTTCCATGGATCCCGGTGATTCTGACACTGTTTTCTCGTGACATATTGTACTTCATGTTAGTGGTAAAATTTCATTCAAATAACTTGCGTTTATTTGTGGGAAAAACGGAAATTTGGCAAAAATTTTGAAAATTTCGCAATTTTCCAACTTTGAATTTTTATGCCCTTAAATCACAGAGATACAGCACACAAAAAACTTGATAACTAACATTTCCCACATGTTTACTTTACATCAGCACAATTTTGGAACCAAAATTTTTTTTTGTTAGGAAGTTATAAGGGTTAAAATTTGACCAGCGATTTCTCATTTTTACAACACCATTTTATTTTTAGGACCACATCACATTTGAGGTCACTTTGAGGGGTCTATATGATAGAAAATACCCAAAAGTGACACCATTCTAAAAATTGCACCCCTGAAGGTGCTCAAAACCACATTCAAGAAGTTTATTAACCCTTTAGGTGCATCACAGGAATTTTTTTGAATATTTAAAAAAAAATGAACATCTAACTTTTTTTCACAAAAAAAATACTTCAGGTTCAATTTTTTTATTTTACCAAGGGTAACAGGAGAAATTGGACTGCAAAAGTTATTGTGCAATTTGTCCTGAGTACACTGATACCTGATATGTGGGAGGGAACGACTGTTTCGGCGCATGGCAGAGCTCAGAATGAAAGGAGCTCCGTTTGACTTTTTCAATGCAAAATTGGCTGGAATTCAGATCGGACGCCATGTCACGTTTGGAGAGTCCCTGATGTACCTAAACAGTGGAAACCCCCTACAAGTGACCCCATTTTGGAAACTAGACCCCCCAAGTAACTTATCTAGATATGTGGTGAGAAATTTGAACCCACAAGGGCTTTACAGAAGTTTATAACGTACAGCGGTACAATTAAAAAATCATATTTTTTCCACAAAAATGATCTTTTCACCCCCAATTTTTATTTTCCCAAGGGTAACAGGACCCTAAAAGTTATTGTGCAATTTGTCCTGAGTATGCTGATACCCAACATGTGGGGGTAAACCACTATTTGGGCGCATGGCAGAGCTCGGAAGGGAAGCAGCGCCATTTGACGTTTTTGGCTGGAATTGAGATCGGACACCATGTCGCGATTGGAAAACCCCTGATGTACCAAAACAGAGGAAACCCCCCACAAATGACACCATTTTGGAAACTAGACCCCCTAAGGAACTTATCTATATGTGTGGTGAGAACTTTGAACCCCCAAGGGCTTCACAGAAGTTTATAACATAAAGCCGTACAATTAAAAAATCATATTTTTTCCAAAAAAATGATCTTTTCACCCTCAATTCTTATTTTTCCAAGGGTAACAGGACCATAAAAGTTATTGTGCAATTTGTCCTGAGTACGCTGATACCACACATGTGGGGGTAAACCAATATTTGGGCGCATGGCAGAGCTCGGAAGGGAAGCAGCGCCATTTGACGTTTTTGGCTGGAATTGAGATCGGACACCATGTCGCGATTGGAAAACCCCTGATGTACCTAAACAGTGGAAGCCCCCCACAAATGACACTATTTTGTAAACTAAACCCCCCAAGGAACTTATCTAGATGTGTGGTGAGCACTTTGAACCCCCCAGTGCTTCACAGAGGTTTATAACGCCCGGGCGTGAAAATAAAAAATTCGTATTTTTTCCACAAACATGATCTTTTAGTCACCATTTTTTTATTTTCCCAAGAGTACCAGGAGAAATTGGACCACAAAAGTTGTTGTCCAATTTGTCCTGAGTATGCTGATACCCCATATGTGGGAGAAAACTACTGTATGGACACACGTCGGGGCTCGGAAGGGAAATAGTGACGTTTTGGAATGCAGACTTTGATGGAATGGTCTGCGGGTGTCATGTTGCCTTTGGAGAGCCCCTAATGTACCTAAACAGTGGAAACCCCCCACAAATGACCCCATTTTGAAAACTAGACCCCTAAGGAACTTATCTAGATGTGAGGTGAGCACTTTGAACCCCCAAAGGCTTCACAGAAGTTTATAATGCCAGGGCATGAAAATAAAAAAATCATATTTTTTCCACAAACATGATCAATTAGTCCCAAATTTTTTTATTTTCCCAAGGGTAACAGGAGAAATTTAACCCCAAAAGTTGTTGTCCAATTTGTCCTGAGTACGCTGACACCCCATATGTGGGAGAAAACTACTGTATGGACACATGTCAGGGCTCGGAAGGGAAGTAGTGACGTTTTGGAATGCAGACTTTGATGGAATGGTCTGCGGGTGTCATGTTGCCTTTGGAGAGCCGCTAATGTACCTAAACAGTGGAAACCCCCACAAATGACCCCATTTTGGAAACGAGACCCCCTAAGGAACTTATCTAGATGTGTTGTGAGCACTTTGAACCCCAAAGGGCTTCACAGAAGTTTATAATGCCCGGGCATGAAAATAAAAAAATCGTATTTTTTCCACAAACATGATCAATTAGTCCCCATTTTTTTTTATTTTCCCAAGTGTAACAGGAGAAATTGGACCCCAAAAGTTGTTGTCCAATTTGTCATGAGTACGCTGACACCCCATATGTGGGAGAAAACTACTGTATGGACACACGTCGGGGCTCGGAAGGGAAGCAGTGATATTTTGGAATGCAGACTTTGATGGAATGGTCTGCGGGTGTCATGTGCGTTTGGAGAGCCCCTGATGTACCTAAACTATTGAAACTCCCCACAAGTGACACCATTTTGGACACTAGGCCCCCCACGGAACTTATCTAGATGTGTGGTGAGCAATTTGAACCCCCAAGTGCTTCACAGAAGTTTATAACGCTCGGACGTGAAAATAAAAAAATCATTTTTTTCCACAAAAATGATATTTTTGCCCCCAATTTTTTATTTTCCTAAGGGTAACAGGAGAAATTGGACCCCAAGAATTGTTTTGCAATTTGACCTGAGTAGGCTGATACCCTACATGTGGGGGTAAAACACTGTTTGGGCGCATGGCAGAGCTTGGAAGGGAAGGAGCACCATTTGACTTTTTCAACTCAGAATTGGCTGGAATTGAGATCAGACGCCATGTTGCATTTGGAGAGCCCCTGATGTGCCCAAACAGTGGAAACCCCCCAATTCTAACTCCAACCCGAACCCCAACACACCCCTACCCCTAATCTCAGCCCTAACCCTAGCCCTAACCCTAGCCCTAACCCTAACCCTAGCCCTAACCCTAACCCTAATGGAAAAAATGTTTTCCCTAACTAAGGGGGTGATAACAGGGGGTTTGATTTACTATTTATGGCGGTTTTTATGTTTGGCAGGTGTCACACGCTAAAAGATGCTTTTTATTGTAAAAATAGTTTTTGCATCACCACATATTGAGAGCTATAATTTTTCCGTATTTTGACCCACTGAGTCATGTGAGGTCTTATTTTTTGCGGGACGAGTTGACGTTTTTATTGGTACCATTTTCGGGCACGTGACATTTTTTGATCACTTTTTATTCCGATTTTTGGGACCCAGAATGAACAAAAAACAGCGTTTCATGAATTTCTTTTGGGGGGGTGCGTTTACACCGTTCCGCGTGCGATAAAATTGATAAAGCGGTTTTATTCTTCAGGTCAGTACACTTACAGAGATACCTTATTTAGGTCTTTTTTTATGTTTTGTCGGTTTTATGCAATGAAAACTATTTTATATAAAAAATAATTATTTTTGCGTCGCTTTATCCTGCGTGCTATAACTTTTTTATTTTTTCGCTGATGATGCTGTGTGGCAGCTCGTTTTTTGCGGGACAAGATGACGTTTTCAGCGGTACCATGGATATTTATATGCGTCTTTTTAATCGCGCGTTATTACACTTTTTGTTTGGCGGTATGATAATAAATCATTATTTTTTGCTTCGTTTTTTATTTTTATTTTTTAAGGGGTTCGCTGAAGGGGTTAACTAATGGGACAGTTTTATAGGGCGGGTCGTTACGGACGCGGCAATACCTAATATGTGTACTTTTATTGTTTTTTTTTTATTATTATTTCTAGAAAATGGATTTATTTGGGGGAATATTTTTTTTTTCTAATTTATTTGGCGATTTTTTTAAATTTATTTTAACATTTTTTTTATTTTTTTTTTTACTTTATTAAATAGTCCCAGGTGGACATCACTGTCCTGTGACAGATCGCTGATCTGTCACATCACAGATCACTGTGACAGATCAGCAATCTGTCACAGGCACTGCAGAAGGCTTCCTCATGCCTGCGCTTTGCAGGCACTGAGGAAGTCAGCTTCCTGCAGGCCCCCAAAGGCCCCCGTCACCATCTTGGATTCGGGGGCCTGCAGGAAAGGAGCCCCCCGCAGCAGCGCTGCACATTGCGCTGCCGTGGGGGGCTCAGGGAAGCAAGGAGGGAACCCCCTCCCTGCCAATGCTTCCCTTTAACCCCCGGTACACCGCGATCATGTTTGATCACGGTGTGCAAGGGGTTAACGTGTCGGGGGCGGTCCGTGACCGCCCCTGACACATTGTGCCGGGTGTCAGCTGTGATAATCAACTGACACCCAGCCACGATCAGCGGCGCTCACCACGTGGGCGTCGCTGATCGTGGTAGACGTACTATCCCGTCCATGGGCATAGGGGCCCGGGTCCCATGGACGGGATAGTACGTCTCATGTCAGGAAGGGGTTAAGAGCTGAAAAAAAATTTGGAAATTTGTAAAGAAAAAAAATATTTTGTGTTTTAATTTTTTGGGGATATGGGGCTACGTAAGGGCTTTTAGTTAGTGCCCCGATGAGATGTTTTTACTGATATCATTTTGGGGTAGATACAATATTTTAATCAGCTCTCATTGCTCTTTATGTCAATATTGTGGTGGGCCAAAAAATATAATTCTGGAGTTTTGATTCTTTTTTCCATTCTTCTGTTTACTGATTGGATTAATATATTTTATATATTGATAGATAGGACTTTCCTGAATGCAGCAATACCAAATATGTTTTTATTGTTTTGTTTTTAATGGGACAAAAGGGGGGTGATATCAAATTTTGTGGGTTTTTTAATCTTTTTTCACATTTTTATTTTTTTTTTACTTTTCACTGTATTCCACAGTCTCCTTAAGATCATCTGATAACTTGTGCTATACATACAGTGCCTTGTGAAAGTATTCGGCCCCTTGGAACTTTTCAACCTTTTCCTACATATCATGCTTCAAACATAAAGATACCAAATGTAAATTTTTGGTGAAGAATCAACAAGTGGAAGAAAATTGTGAAGTTGAACGAAATGTATTGGTTATTTTAATTTTTTGTAGAAAGTCAAAAACTGAAAAGTGGGGCATGCAATACTATTCGGCCCCTTTACTTTTAGTGCAGCAAACTCACTCCAGAAGTTCATTGTGGATTTCTGAATGATCCAAGGTTGTCCTAAATGACTAATGATGATAAATATAATCCACCTGTGTGTAATCAAGTCTCCGTATAAATGCACCTGTTCTGTGATAGTCTCAGGGTTCTGTTTGAAGCACAGGTAGCATCATGAAGACCTAGGAACACAACAGGCAGGTCCGTGAAACTGTTGTGGAGAAGTTTAAAGCCAAATTTGGATACAAAATTATTTCCAAAACGTTAAACATCCCAAGGAGCACTCTGCAAGCGATCATATTGAAATGGAAGGAGTATCCTACCACTGCAAATCTATCAAGACACGGCCATCCCTCTAAACTTTCATCTCAAACAAGGAGTAGACTGATCAGAGATGCAGCGAAGAGGCCCATGATCACTCTGAATGAGCTGCAGAGATCTACAGCTGAGGTGGGACAGTCTGTCCATAGGACAACAATCAGTCGTACACTGCAAAATCTGGCCTTTATGGAAGAGTGGCAAGAAGAAAGCCATTTCTCAAAGATATCCATAAAAAGTGTTGTTTAAAGTTCACAACAAGCCACCTGGGAGACACACCAAACATCTGGAAGAAGGTGCTCTGGTCAGATGAAACCAAAATCGATCTTTTTGGCAGCAAAGCCAAACGATATGTTTGGCGTAAAGGCAACACAGCTCATCACCCTGAACACACCATCCCCACTGTCAAACATGGTGGTGGCAGCATCATGGTTTGGGACTGCTTTTCTTCAGCAGGGACAGGGAAGATGGTTAAAATTGATGGGAAGATGGATGAAGCCAAATACAGGACTTTTCTTGAAGAAAACCTGTTGGAGTCTGCAAAAGACCTGAGACTGGGACAGAGATTTGTCTTCCAACAAGACAATGATTCCAAACATAGTATTATGTTAAAGGGGCCAAGTAATATTGCACGCCCCACTTTTCAGCTTTTGAATTTCCACAAAAATTAAAAATAACCAATAAATTTCATTCAACTTCACAATTGTGTCCCACTTGCTGTTGATTCTTGACCAAAAATTTACATTTGGTTTCTTTTTGTTTGAAGCATGATCTGTAGGAATAGGTTGAAAAGTTCCAGGGGGCCGGACACTTTTGCAAGGCACTGTAGCATTGCATCAGCCCTGTTATGTATAGCAAAAATCATAATCGCCCATTTATGCCAGCTTTGGGCTGGATTTCACAGGAGGATCACAAAAGGAACAGTGGTCTTCAGCAGACCCCCGATTGTCATCCCAACCCATCGATGCCCCACAATTACTGCCGGTTGGTGGATGGAATGATGCTCCCCCTTGCCAATGTGTGAGTGTTGAATAATGCTATCACAGATTGATAGCAGGATTTAAAAGGTTAACAGCCATGGGAAGAGCTCCGCTCCACCAGCGACTATTAGGGCTCATACTCACTTGCGATAGACTCGCACAATTCTCGTGTGAGTCTCTCGCATGCAAACCTGGCACTGCCGCTGGCACTCGGACCGGAGCGTGCTGCTAAATTTATTTCTATGCAGCCGCACGCTTTGATCCAAGTGCTGGCGGCAGTTCCAGGTTTTCATGCAAGAGACTCGCATGAGAATCGTGTGAGTCTCTCGCAAGTGAGTATGAGTCCTTAGAGACACATGATGACTGATTAAATTTGCTGTCATATGCAGGGAAAAATTTGGGCTTGGTGTGCGAGCCCACATGAAAATCACAGAGCTCGCATGTGACATACCGGTATGTCATATGTCAGTTAGGTGTTAAGGAAAATTTCAGACTTTTGGGATATTTTTAGCATTTTTTTCACACCTTTTATTTTGCCTCTTTTAACATATATAGGTTTATTTGCCTTTTATTTGCTCCAGCTATGTCATTTTTTTCAGTAATTCTTCTCATAGGCTTCTCTATGGGACTTGAAAAATCCAATAAAAAGCTTGATACTAAATATAAAAATTCAAATCATCCCCCCTTTCGCCCCATTCAAAATAAAACAATAAAAAATCAAACATACACATATTTGGTAGAGCCTCACTCAGACTCGTTCGAGCTATCAATAAAAAAAAGGATTAACCTGATCGCTAAACGGCGTATCGAGAAAAAAGTAAAAACGCCAGAATTACTTTTTTTTGTCGCCGCGACATTGAGTTAAAATGCAATAATGGCAGATTAAAATATTGTATCTGCAACAATATGGTATCATTAAAAACGCCAGCTCGCACGCAAAAAATATTCTGCCGTGTTCTGTAAAATCACTGCATGAGCCGACAGGATAGAAGAGATGGATTACATACAGTAAATACAAATGGAATATGTAGATATATAGATGTCAGTGACAAATACAACTAGCACAGTGTGTGCAATTTACTGGACATGTATTTAATTATTAAAAAATTAGTTTTGGGAAAAAAATGGTGTGGGCTCCCACTCAATTTTCGCAACCAGCAGAGGGAAAGCTGATGGCTGGGGGCCAATGTTTATATCCTGGGAAGGGGGTAGTACCCATGGAGCTTCCCAGGCTATTAATATCAACTCACCACTGTATACTTAGCCTTTACTGGCTATTAAAATTGCGGATCCCCAAATAAATGATGTGGGGTCCCCCTATAATTAATAACCAGCAAAGGCTATGCAGATAGCTGCAGGTTGATATTAATAGCCTAGGAAGGGGCCATGTCTACTGCCCCCTGGCTAAAAACATCTTCTCTCAGCTGCTGCAGAAAAGGCGCATCTCTATGATGCGCCAATTCTGGCACTTAGCCTCGCTCTTCCTACTTGTCCTGTAGCGGTGGCAAGTGGGGTAATAGTTGTGGGGGTTGATGTCACCTTTGTGACATCAAGCTCTGAGGTTATTAATGGAGAGGCATCAATTAGATGCCCCTATTACTAATCCCATAGTCAAATTGTAAAGAAAACACAGACACCCAGTAAAAAATCCTTTAATTGAAATAAAGACACAGAAGACGCCTTTAATATTCTTAATTAAACCATATTTATGACCTCACCTAATTCCTGCCAAGCTCTCAATCTCCTGTAATAAAAGTAAAATAATAAACCAACCATATACCATACCTGTCCATAGTTGTGTCCCACGCAGTAATCCATATCTGGGGGATATACAGTTTTCAACCTGGACGGTGCCAAGATGTGACTGCCCCGGCTAAAAACAACTGATGAATGAGGAGATGCTGGGAGCAGAGCTTCAGTGACTAGTGGTGACATCACTGAAGCTGCGCTCCCTCACAGCCTGAACAGCGGTGACCTCTAGACCATGGGAAAATTCCAGTGGTGAGGTGTCCGCAGTTCGTGCTCAGCGTCTTCACAGCCAATCACTGTGAAAGCTTGTCACGGTGTACTTATATTGTACTCACATTACACTCGCATGACACTCGTCCATTTTTTCCCATCTGGATTACAGACCATTTTTTTCTCACATATGAGTATGAGCCCGTATACTGAAAAACAAAAAATTGCAGAAATTTCTACATTTGACCTAAGATACCAAAAATCTTTTTAATTCGTTAAAGAACATTTATTTAACTTTGTTTGGGTTCATTGGAGGGCTGAAACTTTTGCCCTTTTTTTTTTTTATTAAAGTGGTTGAAAAAAAAAGCAAACAGTCACCTGTTAATTTCACCCATATCTGTAAGGGTAAATGCACATATGACATTATTTCCATCTTTTTTCCTCACGATTTTGCATAGAAAAATGCAGAATTTTACTATCCAATCAAAGTGAATGAGATTTCCGAAGTCTCATGCACATGCTGCAAAATATTGCCTTGAAGATTTGATGCACTTTAACATCTGCAGCATGTCAATTCTTTCAGCGGTTTTCACCCATTCAAATGATGAGGAAAAAAATGCAACCCAAAAGCCAGTTAAAAAGCATCAGTAGGCATCTTTTTTTCCTGCTAAATGACATGTTTTTAACGCAGAAATGTCTGCAGCAAATACTTAATATATGCACAAACCTAAACCCGGCAACTCCAGTTGTCCATACCGCTCTTTGTTCACTTTGCTGTATCGTAATCCATAGAGCCATGTGATCTCTGTGGCTACTCACTTATCTTATCATGTCTTAACCAGTACAAAAGACATCACTTCCGAGCTCAGTGATTAGCTGCAGCATTTGTTAGGCATCAGGATTTTCCCACTGCATGGAATAGATCCCAAGCATTGTCTGGTCCTGCAGTCTCCCATTCAAGTCCAGCCAGTGCAATTGCTGCTGAGCACAGACGTCAGTCCCAGCGTCTTGCTCAGGATCGTGGTATATGTTTGGTAAGTGCTGACTCTCCAGTCAAGTCTATGGTAATCTGTAATATACAGGTGCAGCCTTGCGCTTTAGAGTCTAAGTCCAGAGGTCACCTTACTGAGCATGTCCGTGATTTGGCATCCTCCCATTGGTGGTCAGAAGTTAGCTGCTCTGGTGATGTGGCAGCTCCGGATTAGCCCACGGGCGACGCCTCGACTGACTGGGTGTGAGTGTTTGGGGTGGAGCCTAGCATACAAAACGCTTTCAGCGGCGCATGCGGGCGTGCTAGTGTCATTTATGTTCAGTGTGTTTGGGTGGATACTCTGCCATTCTGTCTGCAAGTTTGTGTGTGTCTGTCTGTTCTCAAGGACCATACATGTTGGCAGGGGCAGGCAGGTAGAGCACCTTTGAGGTTTTGTACCCTTGGCTCAATGCCCGAGTCTCTAGACTGTTACATGCTTAGAGTGCCGGTCAGGCACAAGTTTGGTAGTTTCAGGACTGGGGTAACTATCTGCTTGGCTTAGCATCTGTTTCGTTCTGGTGTGCGGTTAGCACAGTTCAGTTACAGAGCAAGCTCAACCCTTATGTTTTACCTTTCTATGAAGGCAACAGGGTATTGTACCCAGCATCGTAAGTTTTCTTTTCTTCCTGCTCAGCATCTGCTTCATTCATGTGTGCGGTTACCACAGTTTAGTTGCAGAGCTAGCTCAATCCATGTGTTCACATCCCTGAGACGTTAACAGGGTATAGTACTTACCATACTTAGGGCAGTTCCTCTCAGTGAAGTAACTGAGCTTGGTACTCTGCGTTCCATTCATGTTGTGTGGCGTTAGCACAGTGTGCTTGAGGTAACACCCGCTGTTTTGTTCCCTCATTATACTCACTAGCAGCAGGTTACATCTCTGCATGGTGGACCCCGGGCTGCGATTGCACTTTATCTTTTATTTTATCTAGTGCAATCCGCCAACCCTAACAGCATTCATGTGAACATAACTCATGTGATCACATTAGCATATTAAGCAGAATCAGGGACCTCAAAAGTGGTAGCACTGGTATGGCAGAGAAGTTAACAGGTGAGTATTAGTTTTCTTCTATTTTACAACATTGCCTGCTGTTTGAATTTTAATCAATTTCTCAAAAAAAAATATTTTTATTCTTCATAAAAAGAACATTTTCATTCAAAAACATTTTCCTAATTGTTTATAAAGCATAGATGAGAAAACACTGCCTGCTTAAGCGTTTTTACTAACTGTAAAATTGTAAGTCCTACATTTCTTTTAAGGCACAATTCCATGCTCTATTTAATATTGCCTATGTTGCAATTTACTAAAATGAGTTAATAAAATATTTTCTTTCCTTCAGCAAAAAAAGCCAGAGGAGGAAGATGGTACGACTGACACAGCAACTTCATCATCCAATAACCATGAAAAAGACAGTGGTGTGGGTCGCACTGATGAAAGCCTGCACCATGATGAAAGCTCAGAGATGGAAAATATAATCAAAGATTGCAACATTACCCATCTGCAGAAAAATACAGACCTTAGACAGAGTCAGGATACGTTAGGTGGCAGTGAACTGCAATGCAATGGAAGTTTGATTTCTGGTGAATGGATAGATTCTGATCTCACGGTCAATCAAGAAGAAGAGTGTGACAGGTTTCGGCAATTGCTAGAGCTTAAGTGCCAAATCCGGAATCGAGGAGAATATGACCTGTACTATTCAAGTAGCACAATTGAATGTAGCAGATCAGAGCGTGGAGTAGAACATGAGTTACAACTTTTAAATGAAGAGCTTAGAAGTATTGAACTTGAATGCCAGAGCATCATGCAGGCGCACCGGCGCAAAAATGCTAATAATCAGAGTGGAGACATTTGGGAAATTCATGACGATGAGTTTTGTAATTATAATACTAGCATTGAAGTACAGAGAAGTAAAGTCAGTAATGTTAGGGAACATACAGAGAGATCTGATAAGGACAGTTCTAGTGCTTATAACACTGCAGAAAGCTGTAGAAGCACACCTCTGACAGTAGACAGATCCCCGGACAGCTCTCTTCAAAGAATTATCAGTATTACAAATCGTAAAAATCTCAGAAGCACTATTGTTGCAAACCATTTATCATCTGGACTAAGCAGTATTGAGAATACCCCATCCAAATCTAAAACCAACGAAAAGACATTTAGCACAGAATACCAAGGAAATATGCTAGACTACAGTACATTCTTAGACCACAGGAAAAGAAGCACTGAAGAAATTCCATACCTTTCCCCTTATCATAGTTCAGCATATAGACATGGAAATATACCTGTTCACGCAAGACATTATCAAAGTTACATGCAGCTGATCCAACAAAAATCAGCCGTGGAATGTGCACAAAGTCAAATAAATCTAGTTGCAATGTGTAAAGAATCACAAAGGTCAATAGAGCCAAGAATGGAATGGAAAGTCAAAATCAGGAGTGATGGTACAAGATACATTACTAAAAGACCAGTGAGGGACAAACTTCTTAAAGAGCGTGCCTTAAAAATCAAGGAAGAGAGAAGTGGAATGACTACAGATGATGATACCATGAGTGAGATGAAGATGGGACGCTACTGGAGTAAGGAGGAAAGAAAGCAGCACCTTATGAGAGCAAAAGAGCAAAGACGAAGAAGGGAATTCATGATGCGTAGCAGGTTGGAATGCCTTAAGGAAAGTCCACAGAGCGGAAGTGAAAGTAGAAAAGAAGTTAGTATAATTGAACTGAGTCATAAAAAAATGATGAAAAAACGTAACAAAAAGATACTGGATAACTGGATGACAATCCAAGAACTCATGACACATGGAGAAAAGTCTCCTGATGGAGCCAGAGTACATAATGCCTTTTTATCAGTCACTACTGTTTGAGTAGGGCTGAGAAGGAGTAGGCTACCTTTTCAGGTAGAGTGTGATTGCCTCGTTCAATGTGGCATTTTATAAATTTTGTGACCGTTTATAGTTTCGCTTTTGTAAACGAACTGACAATTTTACATTTTTTTTTTCATATATTGCTACTTTATTTATCAATATGGAATTATTTGTGAAAATATTAAAATGGTTCATTTTTTTATTCCGAAAACTTGAAAAAAAACATTTGTTTTATTAATATATTTATTGTAAGTGGAAATTTATTTCTCTAGCTTTTTTTTCCTTTTATACTTTCATGAAGACTTAAAGTAAATACCAAAATGAATCGTTTTATATACCTGTTTATTTGAAGGCAGGCACACAAAGTTTGTAATGTACCACATGTCATCTTCTGACGTGTTTGATGAAGACAGTGTACATTGAATATGTATTTACAGCTGTATTTGTCCTATAAAAGTGTCAGTTGGCAACTTTGCCATGATTTGTGTTGGCATAAGTCATGTAGCTAGATATAACTGTGGAGATGGATTCAAAATAAATTATTATTCATCATTGCTAATAATGGCTGCATTAGTTTGAATTTACTATTTGAATACATTAATTTATTGTATGCTCTTATATACTTCCAAATATGTGTAATAGTCTAATGGCAGATAAATGTATGAAGTTAGGCATCCACTGTTCCAAAATAATTTTAACCCCTTAACGACAAGGGGTATTTTTGGTTTTTCATTTTCATTTTTTGCTCCCCTTCTTCCCAGAGCCATAACTTTTTTATTTTTCTGTCAGTATGGCCATTTAAGGGTTTGATTTTTGCATGACGAGTTGTACTTTTGAACGACACCATTGGTTTTACCATTTTGTGTAACAGAAAATGGGAAAAAGATTCCAAGTGTGGTGAAATTGCAAAAAAAGTGCAAACCCACACTTATTTTTTTGCTTGGCTTTTTTACTAGGTTCACTGAATGCCAAAACTGATCTGCCATTATGATTCTCCAGGTCATTACGAGATCATAGACACCAAACATATATAGGTTCTATTTTATCTAAGTGATGAAAAAAAATTCCAGTTTGTTAAAAAAAAAAAAAGTTGTCATTTTCTGAGACCTGTAGCATCTCCATTTTTGGGATCTGGGGCCGGGTAAGGGCTTATTTTTTTGCATGCCAATCTGACGTTTTTAGGCTATGTGCACACATGCGAAATTGCCACGGAAATTTCCGCTGCAATTCTGCAACTCCCTGCCACAGGAAATACGTTGGATATCCGCTTGTGGAATTCCCAGTAAAAACTAGCATTTTGCAAGCGTAATTAGTTTGCAGAATGCTAGCGTTTTCCAAGCGATCTGTAGCAGCGCTTGAAAAACTGATTGACAGGTTGGTCACACTCGTCAAACATAGTGTTTGACAAGTGTGGCCAACTTTTTACTATTGAGGCTGCCTATGCAGCCTCAGTAGTAAAAAGATATAATGTTAAAAAGAATAAAATAAAAAAAAAAAGCATGATATTCTCACCTTCCGGCGGCCCCCACAGTGTTCCCGATCCTCGCAATGCTCCCGGCAAGTCCCATTCCCAGCGATGCCTTGTGACAATAACCCCAGATGACATAGCTTCACGCGAGACCACTACATCATCACAGAGTCTCCTCTTCTCCAGACCCTGAGTACCATCCACACATTTTCCGCTTACTTTGCGCATGGTGGGTATAGCCACATGCGCAAAGTAAGTGGAACAATGCATTCCTATATGTGCCGAATCCCCGCGATTCCACAAAAAGAATGAGCATGCTGCGTATTTTTCCGCAATGCGATTCCGCCTTGGAAAAATCCACAGCATTAGCACAGCAGCTGCGGAATGCCATTGAGTTTAATGGTTTGTGGATTTTTTGCGCTTTCCCGGCTTTAAAAATCTGCACATGTGCACACAGCCTGAATGATACCATTTTGGTGCACAAGCCTTCTTTTGATTGCCCATTATTGCATTTTATTGCAATGTTGCAGCAACCAAAAAACATAATTTTAGTGTTTGCAGAAATGCTCACTTGCTATGAGCACCAACCGCTGGGCGTTGCTCATAACGATCTCGCAATGAGGAAAACACTGGTCTTCTCCTGAAACCGGGTTCTTATGCCAACCCATCGGCAAAGTACGTTCATGTGACATGGGCGCCGATGGGAGGAGGCAATGACGCGCTTCCTGCGAGTGCATGTTAAATGTCATTGTCAGAGTTTGACAGCGGCATTTAACATGTTAACAGCTGCAGGTGAATCGCGATTCCACCCACGGCTGTTCTGGTCACGTGTTAGCTATTCATATCAGCTGTCATGTCCCGGAAAAGGTGCAGGCTCATCGCCAGAGACCGCACCAAACAGGGGGAGGGGTCCAATAGCGGACACTGTCCGTCATTGAATATTAAGGGGTTAAACATTCTAAAACATTCAATTTTCATTTGTAATCAACTATCCAATTTGAGAAACATGCGGAAACAGCATCCGAATTCAGGCTGATAACAGAATGGTAGCTCAAGCCTTATATTATTAATAGACTATACTTAAATGGGTCGTCCAGGTCACAAAAGTCTGCAGTTACTTTATTTGATTGTAGACTTATGAATTCTCACATCACACACAGAGCACTCTGTCAGGATTCTCTGGTGCTGACAGCAAGACCAGGTGGTCATGTGACAACAAGAATGCAACATGCATACTTTCAGGCACATTCTAACTAGACATGCCCGGCCTCACTCAATTCACTCATATTGAGCAAGACCCCTTACGTCTAGTCGAAGTGTTGCTGGGAGTATATATATTACATACTTGCAATCACAAGACCACCCTTTCCCGTTGCCACCTCTGGAGATCCCTGACAGTGCGTGATGTGAGGATTCACAGGTCTTCAGTCACATAGAGTGACCGCAGACTTTTGAGGCAAACTTGAACAACCCCTGTAATGATTTATAGAGATCTTCTGGAGAGATATTCACCCTAGAAATAAAAAAATTTACTATACTTTTATTGGTTATGTACTGTGTCCAGTTTTCTAGATCATCAACTAATCACCTGATAAATATGAGCATTATCATACGTACAATATGGCGAAGTAGATATTCAGTTGTCAACCTGTCATGATGAGTGAAAATATCGGTTGTGGTCATTTACAATGCTACCCCTCAGCCTGAAAGAAACTTGATGTAACATGGCTCTCAGATAATTGTCTCATGTAGTGCTTTTTCAATCAACTAGCCTTAGGTGTCATGCAGATGAGCGTATGAATTGGACGTGTGCTGTCAGACATTTGATCACATAGAACACAGACAGCACACTGACCCATGTTAAACAATAATGAGGTTCAGCTGAATATTTTTTCTCTCAGTCCCACTGTCTGTGAGAGAAAAAAAATATTCTCTGCTGAGTCTTTTCAAGTCTATGGGTGTGCAAAAAAAAATCAGATTTCACACAGGACATCCTTTTGGTATCCGATTTGCAAGGATATATTTCTATAATTAACCTAGGAAATGCTATTTGATCATGTAAATTTTTTCATGTAGATGTATGTAAACAAAACACACACAGATGTCACACAAATATCACAAGGACATGAAAAAGCAGACTCCAAAATAGTACCCTGTTGTGATATTGGTGGAGCAAGGCTGAAATCCAATGACAGGAGGAGCACTAGCAGGGTACAGCAAGCGAAGTCTTTGGAGGTAGCAAAAAGAGAAGTGGAAAACAGCCTAAGGGCTCATACTCACTTGTGAGAAACTCAGACGAGTCTCACATCTCAATACCCGGCACTGCCGCAGGCACTCAGGACCAGAGTGGTTAGGTGCATAGAAATACATGCAGCTGAATGCTCCTATCCGAGTGGCGGCGGCAGTGCCGGGTATTGACGTGGAGGCTCATTCGAGTTTCTCGCAAGTGAATATGAGCCCTTAGTGAGAATGTTCTCAGGAGCTGGAGCCTGGAACTAGACAAACACCTAGACACAATACTCAAGCATAGTGTTTCATATTGCTTTAAGTAGGCCCAAACAAGATGGCTTCCACAGGTTCAGAATCTGGCGTCTTAGTAAAGGGCAATTGCAGAACACAATAGCAACCTCCACTTGTAGGAAGTGGAAATGTAGCACAGTTATCAAGGTGAACAATAGCAGCCACTACTGGTCAATCTTAAGAAGGACAAAAGGAGTCCTGACACACAGAGATGAAAATCAGATGAAACTCAGATGATTTCTCATCATACACTCGTCTGCAGATGGCCTTAAATAGAGATGAGGAGATCTTTTGAAATTCAAATTTGTCTGGTTTCCCAAATTTTCCTCAAAATCGCAATACTGAAAAGTCAGTAGTTGCCTGGAAATAAAAAGAGAAGAGAGAGAAGGATGATAATTTATTATTGAACTTCTTGTTTGGCAATGTGCAAAGAATAAAAAAAGGCTGTTATTAGGTATATATTACATCCATTCAGTCACACTGACTGGCTGTACAGCTACAACAGCTACCTACACTTGAACCTTTGGATTGGTATTCACAGATTGAATCTAGCACTACTATTTTCAAATTGGTTCAGCACTGTAAAGGTACTGTCACACTTAGCGATGCACCAGCGATCCCAACCAGCGATATGATGCGGTCAGGATCGCTGGTACATCGCTGAGTGGTAGCTAGTGAGCTGCCACACAGGCAGATCTCACCAGCGACATAGCAGGGGTCGGGGGTCTTTACTTACCTGTCAGACGAGGCGATGAAGACATCCTCCCGCCCGCGTGCACGCGTCGATCGTTGGCGCCACAGGAAGCCCAGCAAGAAGCTGACGACAAGAAACGGTCCAGGACGTTCTCACGCGATCAGCGATAATCAGCGGGGGAGCCAGTTGGAGGTAATTATCAGACATAGCGATATCGCTAGCAATATCGCTGCTGCGTCACAAAAACCAGTGATGTTATAGCGATATTGCTAGCGATATTGCTTAGTGTGACAGGCCCTTAAGGGTCTGTGCACACATTGCAGATTCTGCTGTGGTGTACAGTACCTTTAAAGTCTATGTAAAATGAAAAACGCTGTGCACATGCTGCAGATTTTTCCGCATGGATTTTCTGCGGATTTGAATCTGCGGCATGTCAATTCTTTTGTGCGGATCCACAGCATTTTTACACCTGCTCCTTTATAGGAATCTGCAGGTGTCAAAAAAAAAAAAAGTCACAAGTTATAGCGATATTGCTAGCGATATCGCTTAGTGTGACAGGCCCTTTAGAAAGGATCCAGCAGCAATCTGTTAGCAAAAAGTTGTGTAGACACAACTTTTCAGTCTGTTTTTAAAAAACTGATCTCTACTGAATCCATTTTTTTAAAATATTGAAGTCTATGGAAAATGGATCTGTTAATCAGCCATCCATTCTTCTTTTATTTGTAAAAGGTCAGTTTTTTGCTTACTGGACCAAATGTAAGAAAATGGATGGCTAACTAATGGATCTGTTTTCCATAGACTTCAATGATAGCTATCAATCACTGATGGTCCAATGCGTGGTTCTAAAAATCCCAGAAAGAGCTGAAGAATCAATGAAAAAAATACAGGTTATGTTGAGTCTTTTCTCATAAAAATATATATCAATCTACTCTGCAGCCCTTGCCCTATAACTTGGTGCTTTAAAGATCAAGAAGATCATTGTGTAGGTTGTTCATTCTACAATATAAACAGGCTTTGAGGACAATGAGAATTGATTTTATCACTTCTAGTCCCTACACTTGTGTTTTTACCATTAAGGCTGAAGTCACACACAACGAATAAAAAATCGGTCCCATTTTAACGGTCCGAAATCGCACAAAAGTATCTTAACCAGTGATCCGTTTTTGATGCGATTTTTCTTCATTGATGCGATTTTAATCGCATGTAAGGATCCGTTTGACATCCGTCTGGCGAGATTTTCTCGCAGGATAGCTAAATGGACATATAATGGAGCCCAATGACAGGTTTCCGCACAGAAACGAATTAATAGATCTAGACACATTAAATACACATATATATATATATATATATTTCATACATGTCATAGAGACACATTTATATATATATTTCTAATTCATACAGTTCTTCATTGCAGAATAGCCGCTGAAACATTTGCCGGCTTTTGTATAATCATTCTTCTGCCCGACATGAAATGACACATGGTTTACATATAGTTAACCATTTAATTTCATGGTTTTTTTTTATGTCTATCACTATTAATTATATGTGGGTTTGTGGGTAAAATTTTGGAGTTGTAGGGGTTCATTTAAGGGGTTCATTTGTTGTATTAAATTGCTGGGACTCCCTGCAGCCTCAGTGACGTCAGCGGGAGTCCCAGCAATTTAATACAACACATTAAATTCCTGCTGTGACTACGAGCGACGCGTGGAGCCGGGCGGGAGGACGCAGGATCGCCTGGTGTGACTGGTAAGTAGCGACCCCCGACCCCTGCTATGTCGCTGGTGAGATCTGCCTGTGTGGCAGCTCACTAGCGACCACTTAGTGATGCACCAGCGATCCTCACCGCGTCATATCGCTGGTTGGGATCTCTGGTGCATCGCTAAGTGTGACAGTACCTTTAGTGAAGGTAGGAACCTTAGTAACATCCTGACTGATTATTTTACTGCTTATCCATCCATGCTTTCCTTATTCTTGTTTTTGGAAAGCCCAGAATTTTACCAGATGCTAATTATATGATCCACACATGAGTGATTTTCTGTTGGGCCATAGGTTCTGAACTGCATTATCACACCATGCTACTTAGATTTTAAGAAGCTTTGCCTCCTAAATTATTTCTGTTACTGTATATTTGTCATACTGATGTGTTAATAAGATTTTCTAACAACTAAAGGGCTGTCCACTACTTGGACAACTCTTTTCTAAATGTAATACTCAACAGTTTAATGTCGACACCAGGTTTCCCAAGACTCGACTGGCATTGTTATGTCATGAGAGCAATATAGCCAATCAGCAAACACTGATGGGCTGCTTCGCTCACACTTACTTTGAACAAACCTTTGACATCTGAAAGTACATTAGCAGCCACTGATTGGCTAAAGTGCTCGTCTGGCATATTAATGTCACATGTCCTAGGAGACCTGGTGTTGATGCGGAAATATCTGTTATTTCTATCTTATAGTCTGGAATATAGTTGTCCAAGTAGTGGAAAACCTGTTTAACTTGTTTAATTATCATAACATGTGCTTAAAGGCTGTAGATACATGTCTGTCTTTTTATTGAATTGCATATGTAATGTAAAAATTATGTAGGTAACTATGGTTATTTTTTTACATTTTGCTCCTACAGCTTGCATCCCCTGTATTACTATACATTGCAAGTTGTCTGATGCCATTTAGTGTAAACTACTGCCTGCCAGTCTTCTTGTTGGGTTAGTCTCTAGCCTCTCCTGTCTGCTTCTAGACAAACTTTTAACTCAAGTCTTATCAATAAGAAAGTGCATTTTGCAAATTTGTGTACCCAAACCTAATGTTTTAAAACTTTCTTGATACAAGCATGTTGAATACATTAACTTGACACACATATGTTGCCACAGCAAGATATCTTGATGCGGAAAACTGGTGCCATGTTAAGTGTCAAGTTACAGTTTTCTTCAACAAAACCATTTTGCATCTTTTTTCAAGTGAAAAAATTCTACATCTCTGTAAATATAATTACGAGTTCATTCAAATACTTATCTACGTATCCACACTTAATACATTGTATTCATCCTTTACTTATAGAGCTATGTAAACTCATGTATGGCTAAAATCCATTCAGTTAGATTGTGAACAGCCAAAAGAATGGGTAAAATCTCCTTTTTTGGTACCATAACCAACCCTTTTCAGTCTTTTTCTCAGTATCATAACCCAGGTCATAATATACAGTACCAGAACCAAGTAAAGTACTTACATAGAGGAAAATACTCATGCTCAGTACCCAAAATTTTTATTCAAATTTATGCCATGTAAGAATTGAAGCCACTCTACATCTTTACATACCATGCAAATCAATACAGCACTGATGTGTCACATTGAAATGCAAAATAGGCAATGAGATTGAGTAACTCATTCGTAATAGCTTCACTGACTATAGACTTTTTCCTTTTCATCTCCATCTGGCCCAGACCATTAAGACACATTTTCCTAATACAATTTGTGCCACACATTCTGTTTTCTAAGAAAAGTTACACCATGAAGAAACATCACAACATCATACTATAATTTCTCCTTTTGTACAATCTCCAGAGACTAAATGGGGAAGGTATTTTTCTTTTTTTTTTACACCTAACCTATCCAGAAGTATGTGGGAAGTGTGAACTTGTGAAATTCTGTTAAAAAAAGTTTGCAAACACTGAAATTTGACATCTGTGGAGTAAGATACAGACTGATAAGTACTCTTCAAGGAACAGAAGTGTTGCAGATGAAATTAAAGTCTCTTTGAAACATGTCGACAATTATCATTCAAGCTTGGTAGAGAATGGGTCCAAGTTTGGAGAACCAAGAAGTGGCTTCTTCCCAGAGCCATAACGTTTTTATTTTTCCGTCAATATGGCCGTGTGGGCTTGTTTTTTGCATGACAAGTTGTACTTTTGGACGACACCATTGGTTTTACCATGTCGTGTACTAGAAGATGGGAAAAAATTCCAAGTGCGGTGAAATTGAAGAAAAAAGGCAATCCCACAATTGCTTTTTGTTTGGCTCTTTATGAGGTACACTAAATGCTAAAACTGACCTGGCATTATTACTCTCCAGGTCATTTCAAGAAAAAAATATCTGAATGGAAATTGGGCAAAGCACATGACCACAGACCTGCAAGCACAGGCTGGTCTCCCATTTGGGTCCCATGTCAGGCTCAGGCTGCCGCCACCTGACGAATGCAGTCATGCTAGGCCTAGAATAGCCTGTGGCACAAACACTGCACCTCTTTGGGTGTTTTCAAGAAAAAAAAATTCAGAAGGGAAATTGGGCAAAACACATGACCCGGGAACTGCTGGCGCAGAATGGTCTCCCATTTGCCTCCAGGAACAGGCTCAAGCTGCTTAGCAGCCGCCACCTGGTGAATGCAGTCATGCTTGGCCTAGAATAGCCGGTGGTACAAGCCCAGCAACTCTTTGGGTGTTTTCAAGAAAAAAAAATGGGAAGGGAAATTGGGCAAAATGCATGACCCCAGAACTGCGAGCGAGGGCTGGTCTCCCATTTGGGTGCTGGACCAGGCTCAAGCTGCTTAGCTGCCACCACCTTATGAAGGTAGTCATGCTTTGCCTTGAATGGCTGGTGGCACAAGCCCAGCACCTATTTGGGTGCTTTCAAGAACAAAAAAATTGAAAGGGAAATATGCATGACCCCAGTCCTGCAGGCATGGGCTGGTCTCCCATTCGGGTCCCAGACCATGCAGTCACACTCGGCCTAGAATGGCCGGTTGCACAAGCCCAGCACCTCTTTGGGTGTTTTCCAGAAAAAAAAAATTGGAAGGGAAATTGGGCAAAACACATGACCCTGGAACTGCTAGCGCAGGCTGGTCTCCCATTCGGGTCCCGGACCAGGCTCCAGCTGCTTTGCGGCCACTTCCTGATGAATGCAGTCACGCTCGGCCTAGAATTGCTGGTGGTGCAAGCCCACCACCTCTTTGGTTGTTTTCAAGAAAAAAAAAATTGGAAGGGAAATTGGGCAAAACACATGACCCTGGAGCTGCTTGTGTGGGCTGGTCTCCCATTAGGGCGCCAGGCCGGGCAGAGGCTGCTTAGTGGCCGCCACCTGACGAATGCAGTCATGCTCAGCCTAGAATGGCCAGAGGCGCAAGCCCAGGACCACTTTGGGTGTTTTCATGAAACAAAAAACTCAGAAGGGAAATTGGGCAAAACACATGACCCCAGACCTGCGAGCAAAGGCTGGTCTCACATTTGGGTCCAGCCAGGCTCGGGATGCTTGGTGGCTGCCACCTGATGAATGCAGTCACGCTCAGCCTAGAATGGCCGGTGGCACAAGCCCAGCACCTCTTTGAGTGCTTTCAAGAAAAAAAAATTGGAAGGGAAATTGGGCAAAACACCTGACCCCGCATCTGCAAGCGCGGGTTGGTCTCCCATTTGGGTCCCAGACCAGGCTCAGGCTGATTACCAGTCATCATCTGATGAAAGCAGTCATGCTCAGCCTAGAATGGCCAGTTGCGCAAGACCAGCACCTCTTTGGGTGTTTTCAAGAAAAAAAAAATCAGAAGGGAAATTGGACAAAATGCATGACCTGCTAGCTTACACTGGTCGCCCATTCGGGTCCCAGATCAGACTCAAGCTGGTTAGCGGCTGCCGTCTGACAAATGCAGTCATGCTCAGCCTAGAATGGCCGGTGGAGCAAGCCCAGCACCTCTTTGGGTGTTTTCAAGAAAAAAAAAATCGGAAGAGAAATTGGGCAAAATGCATGACCCTGGAACTGCTAGCACAGGCTGGTCTCCCATTCGGGTCTCGGACCAGGCTCCAGCTGCTTTGCGGCCACCTCCCGATGAATGCAGTCACGCTTGGCCTAGAATTGCTGGTGGTGCAAGCCCACCACCTCTTTGGTTGTTTTCAAGAAAAAAAAAATCGGAAGGGAAATTGGGCAAAACACATGACCCTGGAACTGCTTGCGTGGGCTGGTCTCCCATTAGGGCGCCAGACCAGGCAGAGTCTGCTTAGTGGCCGCCACCTGATGAATGCAGTCATGCTCGGCCTAGAATGGCTGGTGGCGCAAGCCCAGGACCACTTTGGGTGTTTTCATGAAACAAAAAACTCAGAAGGGAAATTGGGCAAAACACATGACCCCAGACCTGCGAGAAAAGGCTGGTCTCACATTTGGGTCCAGCCAGGCTTGGGCTGCTTGGTGGCTGCCACCTGATGAATGCAGTCACGCTCGGCCTAGAATGGCTGGTGGCACAAGCCCAGCACCTCTTTGAGTGCTTTCAAGAAAAAAAAATTGGAAGGGAAATTGGGCAAAACACCTGACCCCGCATCTGCAAGCGCGGGTTGGTCTCCCATTTGGGTCCCAGACCAGGCTCAGGCTGATTACCAGTCATCATCTGATGAAAGCAGTCATGCTCAGCCTAGAATGGCCAGTCTCGCAAGCCCAGCCCCTCTTTGGGTGTTTTCAAGAAAAAAAAAATCGGAAGGGAAATTGGACAAACTGCATGACCTGCTAGCTTAGACTGGTCGCCCATTCGGGTCCCAGATCAGGCTCAAGCTGGTTAGTGGCCGCCGTCTGACAAATGCAGTCATGCTCAGCCTAGAAAGGCCGGTGGAGCAAGCCCAGCACCTCTTTGGGTGTTTTCAAGAAAAAAAAAATCGGAAGAGAAATTGGGCAAAACACATGACCCTGGTCCTGCAGGCGTGGGCTGATCTCCCATTCCTGTCCCGTACCAGTCTCAAGCTGCTACTACCTTATGAAAGCAGTCATGCTCAGCCTAGAATGGCCGGGGGCACAAGCCCAGCACCTCTTTGGGTGTTTTAAAAAAAAAAAAATCGGAAGGGAAATTGGGCAAAACACATGACCCCGGACCTGCAGGTTGGTCTCCCATTTGGATCCCAGACCAGGCTTAGGTTGCTTAGCGGCCACCACATGACAAATGCAGTCATGCTTGGCCTAGAATGGCCAGTCACACAAGACTCGCACCTCTTTGGGTGTTTTCCAGAAAAAAAAAATCGGAAGAGAAATTGGGCAAAAGGCATGAGCCCGGACCTGCAGGCGCTGGCTGGTCTCCCATTCGGGTCCCAGACCAGGCTCAGGCTGCTTAGCGTCTAACATGTCTAGGTTCGTTTTTATCTAAGTGGTGAAAAAAATTTCAAACTCTGTTGAAAAAAGAAAATGCCCCATTTTCCAATACCCATAGCGTCTCCATTTTTCGTGATCTCGGGTTTGATGAGGGTTTATTTTTTGCCTACTGAGCTGGCATTTTTAATGATACTATTTTGATGCAGATATGATCTTTTGATTGCCTGTTATTGCATTTTAATGCAATGTCTCGGCAATCAAAAAAAATAATTCTGGCATTATTTTTTTTTCTCTCACTATACCATTCAGCAATCAGGCTAATCCTTTTTTTATTGATAGACTTGGTGATTATGAATGCGGCAATACCAAACATGGGTATGTTTTATTTTATTTTTATTGTTTTATTTTGAATGGGATGAAAGGGGGGTGATTTGAAATTTTATATCTTTTTTTTTTTTCCTTTTTTGAAAACTTTTTTTTTACTTTTGCCATGCTTCAATGGTCTCCATAGGAGACTAGAAACTGCCACAACTCGATCGGCTCTACTACATAGAAGCGATGGTCAGATTGCCTCTATGTAGTAGAATTGCTGACTCGCTATAAGCACCGACAACTGGGTGGAGCTCACAGCACTCCAGCACTTGCAACCATAGAGATCTCCAGGAGACCTCCTGTTGTCATGTGAGCACACTGGTGACCCGGGTCACCGGTGTTCGCATTTGTGGCGCAATTGCTGGATGCGCTTGTTAAATGCTCCTGTCAGAGTTTGACAGTGTCATTTAACTAGTTAATAGCCGCCGGTGGATTGCAATTCTACCCGTGGCTATTGCGAGCATATCTCAGCTGTTCAAAACAGCTGATGTGGCCCATAAGCAAGATGGGTTGCCATGACAGTCAGGGGTCTATTGAAGACACATGTGCCTGTCATATACTCCTATGAAAGCCAGCCTATAACGTGCATTCATAGGAGATGTTGATTTTTCCATATATATAGCAATACTATTGTATTGCTATATTTAGTATCAGCAATTAGACAAAATACATTAGAAAGTTAAAAAAAATCTAAATGTTCTTTTATGGTACCTTAACGTTCATGAAAATCCAATCTATCAAAAAATAAAAGTAATTAATTTGATCGCTATATGCTGCATTGAGACAAACCATGCAAGCTTCATATCACCCTAATTACCAGGTCATTTTTACTCCATAATGAACTCTGTAAGCACAAAACAGAAAAGACAGTGGCAGAATTGCAATTTATTTGCAGTATCGCTGCTCTTAGAATTCTTTTTCCTGCTTTCCAGTACATCACATGGTAAAATGTCCTTGTCATTCAAAATTACAACTCTTCCTGCATGAAAACAAGCCCTCATACATCTATATTGACAGAAAAATAATAACGATATGGCTCTTGGAAGAAAAGTAGGAAAAAACAAAAGCACAAAAATGGAAAATCACCAGGTGAGGAAAGGGATAAAGAAAACGATAGTTTACTTTATGATGACACATTCCATTAAAGGGAACGTGTAAAATAATGCTAAACCTGAAGATATGGCGTTAGTCTGCTGGTCAATAGCGTTCTGACATTGAGAGCCCCACTGCTGGGAGGAAGGGAAGTTTATTCCTCCAGCAGTGTTTGGCTTCCATTCATAGGGGTGGTGATGGCATGGTTTCAGTCACCGCTCAGTGTATAGATAGAGGCGGTTGTAACCGCACCCCCCTTCACTCTGACGGCCAGTCAACTCACATGGTGTCAGAATGCTGTAAATCTGCAGATTAACCCCATATCAGCAAGTTAATTTCATTATTTTACAAGATAGGTTACCTTTGAAGGGAAATCTTTCCAAGTGATCGCCTTGTTGAGACCCTTTACATAGATTTTGCATATTAAACATCCTCATTGAAAGATCCCCGTGTCTGCAAATTGAGATTCTGATTTGGCTTTTATCCTAAGTCATATTGCAAGACTCATTAAAGGGTTGATTGTGACTTGTAGTATCGCTACTACCAACAGGGGGCGCTATAGAGTTCAAGTCCTCTTTCTCTCTCTGAAGAGGCAATTTGCATATTAAATTTCCCAGAGGAGCATTGCACGGTGAATAAGCCTCCTTACCTTGACAAGCCAGAGCTGGTATGTCACTCTCCAGAAGTTGAAACCTTACCCCTTAGACATTATAAAAATGAGCAGTTTTATGCTCCAGACTGTCTTACCAATATAAAGTGCTCAAGTTTTACTCAAATGCATACCATAACACATTGACAAAATACCAAAAAAAAACACGGATGGAAAGAATAGAGGAAGAAAAGGGAATGTCTGGAATATTCTAGAAGTAGGTTAAACCTTTTGAATGAGCACTGTCAAAGTGTGAGATTGCAGCAATAGAGGTCCCACAATTCAAATTTTGAAAAACAGTTAATCCATCTTTCAAACCCTCACATCAGGCACCTCAAGGTTGTCTTCAGCCTCTTCCTGTACCACAGGAGCCCTAGGCTGAGCTTTTCATGGACTTTATTACAGATCTTCCTGAGATGCAAGGGTTCACTACAGAAATGGCTAAACCTTTTGAAATTTGATTTGTAGCTAATTTAATTGTGATGAAATACAGGATAGCCTCCAAATGCCCTGAAAATACATTTGTATCACTGCGAGGTTTCTTAGAGCTGTTTTTAACCGCGTTCAAGTTCTTGAACACAAGTAAAGTCCTTAGTAATGTCAAAATGACATCTCCATAGAAATGGATGGTGACATTGAAGAGACCAACAGTTCATTTAATAACTGTCATGATCCAGGCTGGATCTGACAAGTTAAATGGACAAATTGAACTTTTTTTCCTTTGGCTGTGTGCAAAGTGGTGTGATTGCCACCGGAGGCCATTAGAATTATTACACGTGGGGAGTGCTGGGCAGCCCAGCCAGAGGGAATGAGTGGCAGCTATGGAGTCTGCAAGGAGTGCTGGCATGGATTGGTGGAGTCCAACGATGTGGTCTGCAAGAAGGGCTGGCATGGCGTGGTGGAGTCGCAGTTTATGGTGTCAGCAGGAAGTGCTTGCATGGCTTGGTAGAGTGGTGACTATGGTGGGAGTTGCACTCAGCATGATGGACTTGGTTGCTGAAAGCTTGACTCAAGCATGCTGGACTTATTGGCAGAAAAGTTGGACTCAAGCATGCTGGACTTTTTGGCAGAAGCTGGACTCATCTTTGGGACTCTGTTTACTGGGCAGCTGCAACTGGTGGTGTACTCTGCTCCAAGGCTGCACTATGGTGATGGATCCGGTTATGGTGATGGATCCGGTTGAAGGAGAAGATGCACGCAGGTGGTGGGCTCTGTTGCGGGGAGCATAAGCAACAGAGCAAAAGCTAAGTGGTGTCCCCCTGTATTGTCATTTTTCCTTATGTGTGTTTAGAGCAGTGGTGGGATTAGTATCCGCACCGACCAATTCCCTAGTGAGGGTTTAGGTGCAGGGCGAGTCAGGGTTTTGAGGTTCCTGTGCGTCGCCCGGTGCGGAACCGGCATAGGGAACGATAGGAGTGTAGAGACACTGACTCAAGGGAGTGCAGGAGGTCTCCACTTCCCCGTTTCCCTATCGCAGGGCCCTCCATTGTTATTGTTACCAAGGTTTCCCTTTATTATTTAAATTCGCCCCACTGGAGGCGGTGTATCCAGGGTCACATGTGTCATATAGGTTCGCCTTGCGGTACTCGCTGCGTCCAGACACACGTGACGGTGACATTATCACCAACCCTACATTTTTTTCTGGTAAGCCCTGGCCATGTGGAGACCTATGAGCAATTGCCGCTGGGCCTCACTGAGGTGAGTGAGGAGCTGCATGGTGTTGAAGCAGCTGCGGCAGCAATTATCAGGGTCTGGGGCCTTCTCTCTGGCTCAACCAGAAAATCAAAATTGCGGCTCTGGCAATAAAGCCCCCAAGAGTCGTTGCTGGGGAGCGGGACTTGCTCATGCACGCGAAGGTACCCAGGCAGGTGAGAGGAGTTGGTGCCCCACAGAGCTGCCTGGTATTCCCCGAGGTGAAGGGGTACGTCCCTGGTGGTGAGCAGACTGGTGTGATAGTCTGTGGGGTTTACGCCAAATCTTCCATTCCACCAAAGAAGCCGCCCCCTCCTGGTTGTGTGGAGGAAGGTGACCAGGGAGTGTATTTTTTCTCCACTTCCCAGGCCCCTCCCTCAACTGTGTGAGCAGCAGGTGTGCTGCGGGGGAGTAGGGGCAAATCTCAACCCTCGCCATTAGCCAACCCTGGGAGGCGCAGACCTCATGGTGTAAGGGGTTGGAGAGTGGTGTTCCCTTGGTGAATAGCGGGGGTGTGAGTGTGGTGACACAGGGGGATACCTCTGTTGTCAATCCAAGAGTGAGTTCGACAAAACGAATGCGTGGCAATAAACGTTCAGGTCCGGACCTGTGTGTGAACGAGCATGTATGGGTGGCCACCAAAAAACATCTTGTGGAAGTGTGTTGTGGAGTCTTATCAGCTCATAACAATCATACACATACATAACTTGTTCCCCAGGTTGGCACTGTGGAGATGTGTGGTGCCTCCAAAACATACATTGCCAATACAAGCGGTGCATTTGTCATAAACCTGAAGTGTCAGGTATTGGTGGGGTGAACTCTGGATCTAGGTGTCTCTGCTGTAGCTGGTGCCCTGATGAGGAGTGGTCTTGAGGGTCCTGAGGCCCCTCATTAAGGGGAGGGTACTGTCATGATCCAGGCTGGATCTGACAAGTTAAATGGACAAATTGAACATTTTTTCCTTTGGCTGTGTGCCAAAGTGGTGTGATTGCCCCCGGTGGCCATTAGAATTATTACACGAGGGGTGTGCTTTGCAGTCCAGCCAGAGGGGATGAGTGGCAGTTATGGAGTCTGCAAGGAGTGCTGGCATGGATTGGTGGAGTCCAACGATGTGGTCTGCAAGAAGGGCTGGCGTGACGTGGTGGAGTCGCAGTTTATGGTGTCAGCAGGAAGTGCTTGCATGGCTTGGTGGAGTGGTGACTATGGTGGGAGTTGCACTCAGCATGATGGACTTGGTTGCTGAAAGCTGGACTCAAGCATGCTGGACTTATTGGCAGAAAAGTTGGACTCAAGCATGCTGGACTTTTTGACAGAAGCTGGACTCATCTTTGGGACTCTGTATACTGGGCAGCTGCAACTGGTGGTGGACTCTGCTCCAAGGCTGCACTATGGTGATGGATCCGGTTGAAGGAGAAGATGCACGCAGGTGGTGGGCTCTGTTGCGGGGAGCATAAGCAACAGAGCAAAAGCTAAGTGGTGTCCCCCTGTATTGTCATTTTTCCTTATGTGTGTTTAGTGCAGTGGTGGGATTAGTTTCCGCACCGACCAATTCCCTAGTGAGGGTTTAGGTGCAGGGCGAGTCAGGGTGTTGAGGTTCCTGTGCGTCGCCCGGTGCGAAACCGGCATAGGGAACGATAGGAGTATAGAGACACTGACTCAGGGGAGTGCACGAGGTCTCCACTTCCCCGTTTCCCTATCGCAGGGCCCTCCATTGTTATTGTTACCCAGGTTTCCCTTTATTATTTAAATTCACCTTACTGGAGGCGGGGTTTCCAGACTTTTGTATATATACGTGTAATATCTAAATTCGCCAGTTGGAGGCGGTGTATCCAGCTGCACGTCTTATTATTTAAATTCGCCACACTGGAGGCAGTGTATCCAGGGTCACGTGTGTCATATGGGTTCGCCTTGCTGTACTCGCTGCGTCCAGAGACACGTGACCGTGACAATAACATTATGCCCTAAAAGTTTTCATTTTTTCTTTAATTATTTATTAAAATGCAGTCAAGAATGTATTCATCTTAGTCATTTGTGATCAAGCAGACTGTTCTATGCAGTACACTGATGCACTGACTGTGTTGCTGTCAGAGGTAATACCATTCTGCAGTGACTGAGATGAGTGATGTACCATCTATTTTATAACACCCTCTTCTTCCTCCCCAATAATGTACTTGTTGAAGGGAAAGTAGACGTATTGTACTATCCTACTGCATGGATGACTGGGGCCAGTAGAGGCTGTGTTACTTCTGCTGTTATTTGCGGCTCCCATATTCCTAGTTAAGGTTATTTTTACTTTTATATAATCCCATCCATTGCCAATGCTACTTTTTCTTTTGTTATTCATTTTGTGCAACACTATATTTATCTTTTCAACTACAATTAGTCACTCCTTGTCAGAAAGGATGTAACAAGAAATGCTAGGTAAGTACACCTACAGAAAACAAAATGTGACAGCAGACCAGATAACAGGTCTGGTATGTTTAGTTGCCAAATTGGAATATTAAAACAGGTGTGCAAAACAGATATGCATAGTTAAATGCCAGCATTTATTTAATGATTTATTTATTTTTTAACAAAATTGAGCCTCTTCCCAAAAATGACAAAATAAGAATTGCTAGGTAGGTACACATCCAAAACATCAGCACCTGCAACTCATTGAAATATTGGTGTGCTGTGAATAGATATCAAATTTGACTAGAAAAAGTGATGTCACAAAAAATTATTTGCAACATGCACACTTTTTTGAGGTAGATAGTTACATTTCTGGATTTTGCTGAATTTACTTTTGCATTTTTAAATAATTGTTCTTAAACAGGATTGTACAAGAAATGAAAAAGCTTAGTCGCTTGTGATTAGCAATCACACCATCTGTAATGAATACTGTTATGATATTTCATATTTTTTTCTATAAAAAGTAAAGTGCTGTATTGATGCTTCTAGAACATTGATGATGATGAAAATAAATGTGCAATTGTAATCCAGCAGAACAAATGGCAGCAATACTATGTCATTGATTACACTAAGACTTGCACTGCTGCTGGAACTTATCCTATCTCTCTCTCCATCATCCTATTGAATCTTTGCATTCGTCCAAGAAAAGTTAATTGGCACATCCAAAAAATACTGTAAGATGTTCAAATTTGATTCCATATGTTTCAAACAAATTAAATCCACATGCTGGTGATAGAAAAAAAAGCATTTATTTTTGACAAAGGGTGTACACAGTGCCAGAAACACACCAGAGTGTTTTCTCTATCACCAGCATGTGAATTTTAATTGTTTAATTATGAATGGAATAAAACTTTGATTGTAATGTATTTAAAGTTTATGATTCAGTGCTACCAATGACGATAGTGAGAATTCAGTAATTAAAATAAGTACCTTAGGATCAAAATAACGGTCAAAGGAACCAGGGATTCCCAGCCAGTCTCCCAGGCAAAACTTGCACAGCTTCAAAATGCATAGCGGCTGTGATCTGACAGTACATTCAGCTTAGAATGGCCATTAAGAGGTACTTATTTTAAATACTGCATCCTCACTAACATCATTGGCAGCACACCAACAGAACTTTTATATATACATGTATCTTTCCCAGTTCCCATTGGCACATTGGCATACCACTGATACTGTCTAGTGCTGCTCCCCACTGCCTACACTCCAATTACTACTACCCTGCACCACTGGAAGCAACAAGTTGTTTTAGTGCCATGATCCCCACCTAATTTTCTAGTAAATATTATGGCAGGTAAAGAAGGAGCTACTACATAGAGATATTATCAGGAGTAGAGTTGAGCGAAATGTGTCGAAAAAATTCAAAAGTTGCCGACTTTCGCCAAAGTCGGGTTTCATGAAACGAAACCCGACCTTAGCGTGAGGTAGGCCACGAGGTCAGCGACCATCGCGCCAAAGTCGCGTTTCAAAAGATGCTTTAGTGCCCTTTTTCAGCCAATCAGGAAGAACGGACACTGTGGGCAACGTGATGACATAGGCAGCGGTCACCATCATCTTTGAGAAGGGCATGCAAGTGATTGGCTTGCTTTGTGTGGCATCACAGGGGGTATAAAAGGGTGTGCACGCCGACCGCCATGTTACTTATGCTGATCTCAGAATAGGTAGAGCTGCTGCTGCTGATTCTGTAGGGAGAGTGTTAGGAAGGCCAAATGAAAAAAAAAACGCTTCTGCTGATAACGCTTTTCACTGTAGTTAGTGTGCAGTGAAAGGTGAAGATTTTTGCTTTTGTGCAGCAGTGATAGTGGTGATTAGGCTGCCTTTTAAGGCTACCTGCATTGCTGTGTGCACACTGGTGTTCAAACTGCTTTTTTAAAAAGCAATCCAAATTTTATTGTTTTGTCCTGGTGAGGTACTGAGCGTTCATTTTTTCACACACCGTACACCGGTGTACGCTCCTCACACAGTACCATGCACTGGCTGTTATCACAGCCAAATTGAAGCTATCTGTGTATGACTCAGTAAGGAAAAGCTGAGGAGTTTCTCCGTTCTTACAGACCTACATGTTATGATTGAGTCACCGTAGGAGGCAAAAACAGAAATGCTAGCTAAGTCCAGAAAACCAGAGCGGTTGGCAGCTATCGGATTGCAGACCCCTGATCCTATCACAACAACTAACAGTAGCTGTGGGGGGTTCCTACGATGCCCTAGACCCCTCGATCACAGCCGGAGAATTAAATAGGCCTACAGAAAGAAAGGGGATATCTAAACTGCCCCTGAGCAGACCCCAAAGCAATAGGCAGCCCCCAACATATAATGATGGTGAAGCAAGATGAAAACACTAACACAGACAGAAAGATAGACTGAGCAAAGACGGGGCCCAAACTACCTAGATAGGAAAGGACAGGAAGGCTGCTGTCTGCAATCCGTGATCCCTATGAACCCTATGAAAATAAGAGCCAACAGACTGACAGTGAAAAAGGCCCTGAAGACGCTAGGCTTCAAAAAAGCTATGTCAGTACTCAGGAATATTCTGAAGACAGAGCAACAGGCAAAAGGAGATTCAGCTCACCCCAGCAGGGAATGGCAGAATCCAGAAAAGCAAGGAAAACAAAACATAAATGCAACAGGCAAAGCAGAAAACTTAGCTTTAGGGAAGCAGGAATCAGACTGGTGTCCTAGAAGTCCACAGAGAAAACACCCGCAGGGCAGAAGGGCGTCGGCAGCCTTATATCCAGTCAGTGACTCCACTCAGCCAGTCATCCTCATTAGTCTCAGGTGCCTGATTATCAGGCTCATTACCTTCCTTTACCATAATAGGGAGTTCACCAGACCTCAGTGACGAAGGGGAAAATGAACTCACAACACTATCTCCCCCTTGAGGAGGGGTCACCGAACCCTCAACCACGCCACCAGGGCGATCAGGGTGAGCCTGATGAAAGGCACGCACCAATCTTTTGGCATGAATATCAGAGGCAGAGACCCAGGAATTATCCTCCTGACCATAACCCTTCCACTTAACCAAATACTGGAGTCTCCGTCTAGCCAGACGGGAATCCAATATTTTCTATACCTCATATTCCATGTTACCTTCAACCAATACAGGGTCTGGAGGTGCCACCCCAGGAACAACTGGTTCAACAAACCTCTTCAACAAGGACTTATGGAACACATTATGGATTTTAAATGTGACAGGAAGAGCCAAACGAAAAGAGACCGGACTAATAATCTCCAAAATCTTGTAAGGTCCAATAAATCTAGGCTTAAACTTAGGAGAAGCCACCTTCATAGCAATATTTTTTGATGATAACCACACCATATCACCAATCTTAAACTGGGGACCAATGGTCCTATCTCGATTGGAAAACCGCTGGGCCTTTTCCTGGGAGAGAGATAACTTATCCACCACTTGGTCCCAGATCTGGTGCATTCTCTCCACCACAGTGTCAACACCTGGGCAGGCAGAAGGCTCCACCTGCCCTGAAGAAAATCGAGGATGAAACCCAAAGTTACAAAAAAAAGGTGACATCAAAGTGGCAGAACTAGCTCTATTATTTAAAGCAAATTCGGCCAAGGGCAAAAATGAAACCCAATCATCCTGATCAGCGGAAATAAAACATCTCAAATACGACTCCAAGGTCTGGTTTGTTCTCTCTGTCTGCCCATTGGTCTGAGGGTGAAAAGCAGAGGAGAAGGACAACTGAATTTCCAGCTTGGAACAGAAAGTCCTCCAAAATCTAGACACAAACTGAACTCCTCTGTCAGATACAATGTTCTCAGGAATCCCGTGCAAGCAAACCACCTGTTGCAAAAACAGGGGCACCAACTCAGAGGAAGATGGCAACTTAGGGAGTGGTACAAGATGAACCATCTTAGAGAACCTATCACAAATCACCCAAATAACAGTCATTCTTTGAGAGACCGGAAAATCAGAGATGAAATCCATTGAAATATGGGTCCATGGCCTCCTGGGGACCGGCAAAGGCATCAACAACCCACTAGAGCGAGAACAAGATTTAGACCGGGAGCAAGTCCCACAGGACTGCACAAAATTCCTGACATCATGAGACAAGGTGGGCCACCAAAAAGAGCGACTCACCAGATCTCTAGTACCAAAAATACCTGGATGACCAGCCAATGCAGAGCAATGAACTTCAGACATCACTCTCTTCTTCCACTGGTCAGGAACATACAACTTTCCACTGGGACAACGCTCAGGTTTGTCCTCCTGGAACTCTTGCAGAGCAAGTCTCAAATCGGGCGAGATGGCAGAAAGAACTACCCCTTCGCCTAAAATGGTAGCAGGCTTGGTCACCACAGGAGAATCAGCAAAGAAACTCCTAGAGAGGGCGTCTGCCTTGACATTCTGAGTTCCTGGAAGAAAAGAGACCACAAAATCAAAACGTGTAAAAAACAAGGCCCACCTAGCCTGTCTAGGGTTCAAGCGTTTAGCCGACTCTAGGTAAATCATATTCTTGTGGTCAGTGAGGACCACAACTTGATGTTTAGCTCCCTCCAACCAATGTCTCCACTCCTCAAATGCCCATTTCATGGCCAACAGTTCCCTGATTCCCCACATCATAGTTACGTTCAGATGGAGAGAACTTTCGGGAAAAGAAAGCACAGGGATTCATTTTAGATGTTACAGGATCCTTTTGGGACCAAACAGCTCCTGCACCAATCTCAGAAGCATCCACCTCTACCTGGAACGGGAGTGAGACATCAGGTTGCCGCAAAACCGGGGTGGAGGTAAATCTTCGCTTCAGCTCCTGAAAGGAAGCAAAAGCCTCCAGAGACCAATTCAACACATCAGCACCCTTCTTAGACAGATCAGTCAATGGCTTGGCAATACTAGAAAATTTTGCTATAAATTTCCGATAAAAATTAGCAAAACCCAAAAACTTCTGGAGGGCCTTCAAAGAAGTGGGCTGAACCCAATCATAAATGGCCTGTACCTTGGCCGGGTCCATTTCAATAGTTGACGGAGACAAAATAAATCCCAAAAATGAAATCCTCTGTACTCCAAAAAGGCATTTTGATCCTTTGACATACAGGGAATTCTCCCTCAAGATCCGGAACACAGTCCGAATATGTTCCACATGAGAATCCCAATCCTTGGAGAAGATCAAAATATCATCCAGATAGATAATCAAAAATTTATCGACAAAGTCTCGGAAAATATCGTTCATGAACCAATGGAAGACAGAAGGGGCATTAGTGAGCCCAAAAGGCATCACCAGGTACTCAAAATGTCCCTCCGGAGTATTAAACGCCGTCTTCAATTCATCCCCCTGCTTAATGCGGATAAGATTATACACCCCCCTGAGGTCAAGCTTGGTAAACCAGCAAGCACCTCTAACTCTAGAGAATAGATCCGAAATCAGGGGTAACAGATACTGATATTTAATAGTAATTTTATTGAGGGCACAATAATCAATACAAGGCCTTAAAGAACCATCCTTTTTGGCCACAAAAAAAAAAACGGCACCTAAGGGTGAAGAGGATGGTCTAATATGACCCTTCTCCAACGCCTCCTTAATATAGGACCACATAGCCTCGTGCTCGGGTACAGATAAATTGAAGAGCCGGCCCTTGGGAAATTTACACCCCGGGCTTAGTTCAATTGCACAGTCATAACTCCTATGAGGAGGCAAGGACGCAGACTCATTCTCACTAAATACATCATAAAAGTCCGCCAAATAGTCAGGAACATCATGCGACTGAGGAGAGGTGGAAAAAACCGGAGCCTCACTAAAGGCACACCGACAACCCCAACTCACCACAGACACAGACTTCCAATCCAAAACTGGATTATGAATTTGCAACCAGGGAAACCCCAGAACAACGGCATCATGCAGACCATGCAACACCAAAAATCTGCAATTTTCTTGATGGTCTGGGGCGACCCGCATGACCACCTGGGTCCAAAACTGAGGTTTATTTTTAGCCAAAGGAGTAGCATCAATCCCCCTCAAAGGGATAGGCATCTGCAGAGGTGTCATCGGAAATCCACAACGTTTAGCAAAATCCAAGTCCATTAGGTTTAGCGCTGCTCCCGAATCCACAAAAGCCTTGGCGGAAAATGTGGACAGGGAGCAGATCAGAGTAATTGCCAGAAGAAACTTAGGTTGAACACCACCAACAGAAAACGTGTGTGCAAAGCGTTTCTCTCGTTTAGGACAAACAGAAATAATATGCGAGGCATCTCCACAGAAAAAACACAGCTTATTACGCCTTCTGAACTCCTGACGTTGCGCCTTAGACAAAACTCTATCACATTGCATAGGTTCAGACGTCTGTTCAACCGGTGGCAACACCTCTCGTGCAATCCTGCGTTCACGTAAACGCCGATCAACCTGAATGGCTAATGACATAGAATCCTCCAGACCAGAGGGAACAGGAAATCCCACCATAGTATCTTTTACGGCTTCTGACAAACCCTTCCGAAAGAGAGCAGCCAAGGCATTATCATTCCAGGTAGTAAGGACCGCCCACTTTCGGAACTTTTGACAGTACAACTCTGCAGAATCTCGACCCTGGTTTAATGCCAACAGGGTCTTTTCAGCCTGATCAATAGCATTAGGTTCGTCATACAACAACCCCAAAGCTTGAAAGAATGCGTTCACATTAGTCAGAATAGGATCATCTGGTTTCAAAGAAAATGCCCAATCCTGGGGATCGCCACGCAGCAAAGAGATGACAATTTTAACCTGCTGTGCGGAGCTCCCTGACGAGTTAGGCTTCAAGGCAAAAAATAATTTACAATTATTTTTGAAACTCAAAAATTTAGATCGATCCCCCAAAAATACATCAGGTGTAGGGATCTTTGGTTCAACAGCATGCGAACGAGCAAGGTAGGCGGAAATTCCCCGCACTTCCGCAGCGAGCTGCTCCACACGATCAGACAATTGCTTTATCTCCATTGAGAGAAAAAAAAAAATTCCCCCTACGGCCTCAGAGATATAGAGGAAAGAATATACACACACCTTTTTTTTTATTTTTTTACACAATTCTTTCCTGCTATTGAGTACCCTAGGATCTGCGGTATGGCGGGTGATTCTGTTATGATTGAGTCACTGTAGGAGGCAAAAACAGAAATGCTAGCTAAGTCCAGAAAACCAGAGCAGTTGGCAGCTATCGGATTGCAGACCCCTGATCCTATCACAACAACTAACAGTAGCTGTGGGGGGTTCCTACGATGCCCTAGACCCCTCGATCACAGTCGTAGAATTAAATAGGCCTACAGAAAGAAAGGGGAAATCTAAACTGCCCCAGAGCAGACCCCAAAGCAATAGGCAGCCCCCAACATATAATGACGGTGAAGCAAGATGAAAACACTAACACAGACAGAAAGATAGACTGAGCAAAGACGGGGCCCAAACTACCTAGATAGGAAAGGACAGGAAGGCTGCTGTCTGCAATCCGTGAAAAACCCTATGAAAATAAGAGCCAACAGACTGACAGTGAAAAAGGCCCTGAAGACGCTAGGCTTCAAAAAAGCTATGTCAGTACTCTGGAATATTCTGAAGACAGAGCAACAGGCAAAAGGAGATTCAGCTCACCCCAGCAGGGAATGGCAGAATCCAGAAAAGCAAGGAAAACAAAAACAAAACATAAATGCAACAGGCAAAGCAGAAAACTTAGCTTTAGGGAAGCAGGAATCAGACTGGTGTCCTAGAAGTCCACAGAGAAAACACCCGCAGGGCAGAAGGGCGTCAGCAGCCTTATATCCAGTCAGTGACTCCACTCAGCCAGTCATCCTCATTAGTCTCAGGTGCCTGATAATCAGGCTCATTACCTTCCTTTACCAGACTAAGGAGTTCACCAGACCTCAGTGACGAAGGGGAAAATGAACTCACAACACCTACACCTTAGAGTTTTGTCCGTTTTTCAAACAGTTTCGCATATCTGCTGTTTGATTACATTCAAAACTAGAGAGAGACAGCATGTGTCAGTCCGTATACAAAAACACGGAGCTTGACAATCTGTGTGTGACTCTGTAAGGAAAAGCTGAGAAGTTTGTCCGTTCTTACAGACCTACACCTTAGAGTTTTGTCTGTTTTTCAAACAGTTTTGTATATCTGCTGTTTGATTACATTCAAAACCAGAGAGAGACAGCGTGTGTCAGTCCGTATACAAAAACACGGAGCTTGACAATCTGTGTGTGACTTTGTAAGGAAAAGCCAAGGAGTTTGTCCGTTCTTACAGACCTACACCTTAGAGTTTTGCTTGTTTTTCAAACAGTTTCATATATTTGCTGTTTGATTACATTCAAAACTAGAGAGAGCGTGTGTCAGTCCGTATACAAAAACATGGAGCTTGACAATTTTACATACACACACCGTACAGCGTTGTACGTGTACGCTCCTCCAACAGTACCGTGTACCGGCTGTTATCATGGCCAAATTGAAGCTATCTGTGTGTCACGTTCAGGAGCAGACAACATCCAAGAGTGGACCCTCTGGGTCGCGGATCTGGAGTCCCTGGGCCGAGCACGCCAGGTGATGATCGACCCCTATACAGGGATCGTTAGGGGCAGGACCGCAGAGGTCAGAACTGCGACAGCCGGTACCAAGAGGGGCGGCTCACAGGAGGCACGCATGAGTGTATGGGAACTGGGTACCAGGAACACAAAGAGTGTACACGAAAGTGCGCAAACTACAGATAGTGCGAGACAGGTAGCCGTGAGCACTTATGGCATATAGCGAGTAATACGTCCTGAGGTAAACAAAGCAGGACGCGTGCCAGGAGCACGACAGAGTACTGAATGGAGCAGCAGTTGTGCCAGGAGGAGTTACAGAGCACAGGAACAGAAAGTACCAGGAGGTACGACAGATCAAGGGACAGAGGACAGGATACTAGAGTGTGCCAAGAGGCACTACAGAGCATGCAGCAACATGAAAGTTCAGAGCAAGTGCTAGAAGCACAATAGAATACCAGACAGAGCAGAGGACCTGAGAACAGCGCATGGCCCGAATGGGACTAAGCAGACCCAGCCAGGAAGCAGAACAATAATCAGGCACCTCCCATAGGGGAGGATGGCCTGATATAGCACAGGACCAAGACAGGTTCTGGGTCAGAACCTAGCCAGAAAGCACATGACCACTGCAGCTTCCGGGTCAGGTCCTCCATTACCATAGAGGAGACTGACCCGGAGACAGCACTGACAGGAGCGCGCAAGCACAAACGTGACATGGAGGAGGAGCCCCTAGGACGAGAGCTGAGGGTGCGCACCCGACGGAGGGCCCGGAGGGACCGCCTTACCGGAGGGAGTGACGTCGGGACCGAAGCCCCGCCTCCTCTGTACACCTCTTTTACACCATCAAGAATCAGCCTGTTTCTTTGAGGTGTAAAATACACTGGGCCTGACAGAATACAACTGTGTCCTGAAGTCTGTAGAGGGATTCCATTTCTCCCCAGTCCTCTATAAACCTTTTTTACACCATCCAGAATCAGCCTGTTACTTTGAGGTGTAAAATACACAGGGCCTGACAGAATACAACTGTGTCCTGAAGTCTGTAGAGAGATTCCATTTCTCCCCAGTCCTCTATGCACCTCTTTAACACCATCCAGAATCAGCCTGTTACTTTGAGGTGTAAAATACACAGGGCCTGACAGAATACAACTGTGTCCTGAAGTCTGTAGAGAGATTCAATTCTCCCCAGTCCTCTATACACCTCTTTTACACCATCCAGAATCAGCCTGTTACTTTGACGTGTAATATACACAGGGCCTGACAGAATCCAACTGTGTCCTGAAGTCTGTAGAGAGATTCCATTTCTCCCCAGTCCTCTATACACCTTTTTTACACCATCTAGAATCAGCCTGTTACTTTGAGGTGTAAAATACACAGGGCCTGACAGAATACAACTGTGTCCTGATGTCTGTAGAGAGATTCCGCTTCTCCTCAGTCCTCTATACACCTTTTTACACCATCCAGAATCAGACTGTTACTTTGAGGTGTAAAATACACAGGGCCTGACAGAATCCAACTGTGTCCTGAAGTCTGTAGAGAGATTCCATTTCTCCCCAGTCCTCTATACACCTCTTTTACACCATCCAGAATCAGCCTGTTACTTTGAGATGTAAAATAAACAAGACCTGACAGAATACAACTGTGTCCTGAAGTCTGTAGAGAGGTTCAAATACTCCCCACTACTATATACACCTTGTACCTTGTTTTACAGTACCATATAGTTGGTGGTATTTTGGGTACATTTTCCCCAAAAATGAGGAAGTGTGATGGAAGAGTCCGTGGAAGTGGGCAGGGGTTGGCAGCTGGTAATGATGGTGTTGGTGGTGGATCTGCTGGTAGTGGCAAAAGCAAAATAGCACCAAATGCAAGAGATGTTGAGCCTGCGTCATCATCTGGCTCCACAAGGCCTCGAAGGCTCCCTTTTCTGGGAGTAGGCAAACCGCTTTTAAAGCCGGAGCTTCAGGAACAAGTTTTGGCTTACATTGCTGACTCAGCCTCCAGCTCTATCGCCTCCTCTTCTGAATTTTTAAAAAATAAAAGCACTGAGTCGTCATTGGAGGCTCATGGTCATGAACCACACCTTTCCTTGTGTCCTTCACCCCAACCAAAATTGAAGGATGCGGCAGGCCACACTACAGATTACTCCATGGAGCTGTTTTCACATACCATGCCTGGGTTATCAAGTCAAATCGTGAATTACCCAGGCCAAGATGAATCTGACATGGAGTGCACTGATGCACAGCTACTGCTAGATTTATCTGCTGGTACATTCACTCAGAGCACTACATTGTCATTGCAGTGTACTGAGCCAGAATCTGACCCTGATGAAAGTCAGGTGCCCCCTCCAGCATACTATACCACCATACACGGTGACACAGAGGAAGGTGCACATGACATTGAAGATGAGGTGATGGATGACCCAGTTGTTGACCCAGATTGGCATCCATTTGGGGAAGAGGGTGCCGCTGCCAATAGCTCAGAATAGGAGGAGGAGCATCCGCAGCAGGCATCGACATCGCAACAGCTGTTATCTGGCAGGCCCGGAGCAGTCAAAAAAGGGTTACAAAAACCAAAAGAGTTGCAGGACAACTTGGCCAGACGGTCAAAATAACACAGCGTGCAAGGCCTCAAAATGTCTTCCATAGTAGGAAGAGTGCAGTGTGGCACTTTTTTGAACAAAATCCTAATGATCAGGCAAAGATTATCTGTAAGAAGTGCGCAAAGAGGTTTAACCGAGGGAAAAATCTGAGAAATTTGAATACCAGTTGCATGCTTAGACATTTAAACACCATGCACTTGCAAGTGTGGACGGACTACCAAACCTCACGTACCACATGTGCACCTGCTCCCAAAGAAGGTAGTTAGCAACGCTACATTGTTTCCCCCACTGTAAGCCCACCGGTTAGCACACCACCAGCAGCAAATGTTGAGGTGTCGTCGCAAGGCCAAAGCAGTCAGGGAATCACAATGTTATATCAATGAAAGACTGAATCTAGGCCATCAGAAAGTACACCAACTCCATCACCATCATCAACCCTCTCTCAGTCTGCCATGTCCACCACTAGTTCCACCATATGCAGCTCCCAAGTCCAGCTCACCCTACCAGAGACTATGAGTAGGACAAGAAAGTACTCATCCTCTCATCCACGTACACTGGGTTTGAATGCCCACATTGCCAAACTAATCTCGTTAGAGATGATGCCCTATCGCTTGGTTGAAAGCGCAGCTTTCGGCGAACTCATAGCCTACGCAGTACCACACTATGACCTACCCAGTCACCACTTCTTTTCTTGCAAAGCCATCCCAGCCCTCCACCTTCATGTGAAAGACCGCATTGTCCATGCACTCAAGCAATCAGTGAGTGGAAAGGTGCACCTCACAACTGATGCATGGTCCAGTAGGCATGGCCAGGGCCGTTACGTGTCCATCACTGCACACTGGGTTAATGTGGTGGATGCAGGGTCCACAGGGGACAGCGGTGGTGGGACAGTGCTGCCTAGCCCACGGTATAGCAAACAGTTGGCTGTAGGCGTTTGACCCTCCTCCTCCTCCTCCTCCTGAAGCGAAAGCTCATCCACAGAGCGCAGTCGCACAAGCACTCCATCCGCAGCTGCCAGTGTTGCACACGAGGTGTCCCCCTATCGATCAGCTAGTGGAAAGCGTCAGCAGGCTGTGTTGAAGATGATGTGTTTGGGCGACAGACACACCACTGAGGTAGTGGCCGACTACTTTCAGCGACAAACTGAGTCATGGCTGGGCAGCCTACATCTTGAGGCAGGCAAGGTAGTTAGTGATAACGGATGGAATTTTGTGGCAGCCCTAGCCCTTTCAAAATTCAGAGACATACCATGCCTTGCTCACACCTTGAACCTGGTGGTGCAGTGCTTCCTCAATAATTATCCGGAGTTAACAGGCCTGCTCCATAATGTTCGAAGACTGTGCTCGCACATCCGCCGGTCGCCGGTACACTCCAGTCATATGCAGAAGCTGCAGCGATTGCTCCACCTTCCCAAGCACCGCCTAATTATCGACGTTACAACAAGGTGGAACTCCACCCTGCACATGGTTGAGCGGCTGTGCGAACAGAGGCAGGCCGTAATGAATTTGTGGGAGGATACATGGGCAGGCACTTTGAGGGCAGACATGGAGTTAACAGGTGTGCAGTGGTCGAAGCTGAAAGACCTCTGTAAAGTCCTTCAGTGTTTTGAGGAATGCACACGGCTGGTAAGCGCAGACGATGCCATCATAAGCATGAGCATGCCACTTATGCGTCTGCTCATGCAAACTTTGATGCACATTAAGGAGCAGGCGTCTGCAGCCGAGGAGGAAGAGGAGGAGGGAAGCCTTGATGACAGTCAGCCATTGTCTGGTCAGGGAAGTCTCGTGGACGAGGTGGAGGAAGAAGAGGAGGAGGAAGATGATGATGGGGATGATTATTTAGGGGAGGAGGATGCTTCTCGTGGGGCTAGAGAAAATGTTGGTGTGGCAAGGTCTGGTACAGGGTTTGTGCATGACTGGAAGGATGTGGATTTGCCAGAAAGTGCTCCTCCACCTAGCACTCGCAGTGCATCATTGACACCGGGAACATTGGCCCACATGTCAGATTATGCCTTGCAGATCCTAAAAAGGGACCCCCGCATTGCAAAAATGATGAACGATGATGACTACTGGTTGGCCAGCTTCCTGGATCCAAGCTATAAAGGCAAATTCCAAAACATAATGCCACAGGAGAACCTTGACCTAATATTGGCTAACAAACTGCAACTCTGGTAAACCGGTTGGCTGATTCACTCCCAGCACACAGCAGCGGTGATGGTTCTCACACGAGCCGTAGGAGCTGGGGGCAGCTTGGAAGAGGTGTTCGTGGTGCACACAGCAGAAGTGGCGTTGGAGACAGGGGTTTCATGACCATGTTCTGGACTGATTTTTCAAGTCCCGCTCACACGACTGGTAATATTGCATCGATTGAAAGTGACAGGAGACAGCAGTTGTCAACTATGGTTACAAACTACTTCTCGTCCCATATCGATGTTCTCCCTCACAGGTCATTCCCATATGACTATTGGGCCGCTAAACTGGACACCTGGCCAGAATTGGCACAATATGCCTTACAGGAGCTCGCTTGCCCAGCTGCAAGTGTGCTATCGGAAAGAGTCTTCAGTGCAGCTGGATCAATCCTGACAGAAAAAAGGACCCGTATATCGACCGAAAATGTGGATGATCTAACCTTCATTAAAATGAACCATGCATGGGTTTCCAAGGATTTTGTCTCACCTTACCCTGATGACACATAGGTTGACAGAAAAATGGCTTGCTTTTGTCCTCCTCTTCCTCGGACTTGACCAATTTCGCTTTTAGCAGCAGCTGAATGTCCCACATCAACATATGCCATTTTGTAAACCTCCCTAACTGGGCTGCCTCCCCCCCATAGCTGGGGTCACCACCTAGCGCACGCAACCATGCGAGTGCCATTGCCCTGGAAAGGTGGGTAGGCCGGCTCTTGGGTGTGGGCACTGGCACAGGGTCTCTCATAGTGCAATCAAGTGTCTCTAACAGTGGGGGTGCACACCCGCCGCCAGACACACTGCCGTACTATGAGGGGCCCAGCGCCAGTACCGATGCCCACGAGTGTGCCCCCCTTGCTTGGGCAGGGCCACAGCATTTGCAATGTTTACCTCTCCCTGCTCCTCCGCTGTGTAGTCTGGGCAGTCAAATCCTTCACTGGGACTGCCACTACAAATTTGTTGAACTGATAGATGATGGTTAAGACGTAGCTATGCCCTGTCCCGCTGGCCGGGCTCTAGCTTCAGATGATCAATGGCTTCCATTTCTTATGGACATCGACTCACAGTGACATGCAGTGGTGGTTTATCATCAGTTTTCACATTTTTCCAACTCACAGACGTGTGACATTCCGGTGCACATTTTTAAATGTACCCTCTCATGCCAATCCCATAAAATCGCCTACGGCCTGTGGCTTCTGTCTTTTGCACTCCAAAGTTACGTGACAGATCATGATAGGCAGTGAGCACCATGTTTACATCTCTCCCTGTGATAAAAATTTGATGGAGATGAGTAACGCTGATGGGATCAACGGTACTGCGATACAGCAACACTTTCTTCACAAAGAAATGTTTTCGCAGTCTCCACACACAAATTAATTGAGGGTCAGCATCGCCTCTGAGAATTGTGACGGAAGTTTTTCCCGTGATTCTTAATTCCTAGATTTCTGCAATCTCTAGACTTTATGTCAGTAATTGTATGCATCTCATTTCCTATTGCGGCGAGGCTGGACTGTCTTACTGAGACAGAAATTTATATGAATATTTAAAAATACCACCAAAAGTGTATACTGGTGTATGCTTCAAATACATTTCCTTTTTTCTACTTTTTAGATTGTTGTATAATCCATACTGAGAACACAGAGATTTTAAATGTTTAAACTATGCTATATATACCTGCTATCCTGTGATAATGTACCCTTTCTCAACTTTGTACTATCTGGTCAAATCCATACTGGGCCTGAGACTGTCTGAGCCTGCCTCCTGATCTATAGACAGAGGTTTTTAATGTGTAAACTATGCTATGCATACCTGTAATCCGGTGATAAGTTACCCTTTCTCACCTTTGTCCAATCACGTCTAATCCATACTGGGCCTGAGACCATCTGAGCCTGCCTCCTGATCTATAGACATAGGTTTTTAATGTGTAAACTATGCTATACATACCTGTAATCCGGTAATACGTTACCCTTTCTCACCTTTGTCCAATCACGTCTAATCCATACTGGGCCTGAGACCATCTGAGCCTGCCTCCTGATCTATAGACATAGGTTTTTAATGTGTAAACTATGCTATACATACCTGTAATCTGGTGATACGTTACCCTTTCTCACCTTTGCCCAATCACGTCTAATCCATACTGGGCCTGAGACCGTCTGAGCCTGCCTCCTGATCTATAGACATAGGTTTTTAATGTTTAAACTATGCTATATATACCTGCTATCCAGTGATAATGTACCCTTTCTCAACTTTGTACTATCTGGTCAAATCCATACTGGGCCTGAGACCGTCTGAGCCTGCCTCCTGATCTATAGACATAGGTTTTTAATGTGTAAACTATGCTATACATACCTGTAATCCGGTGATACGTTACCCTTTCTCACCTTTGTCCAATCACGTCTAATCCATACTGGACATGAGACCATCTGAGCCTGCCTCCTGATCTATAGACATAGGTTTTTAATGTGTAAACTATGCTATACATACCTGTAATCCGGTGATACGTTACCCTTTCTCACCTTTGTCCAATCACGTCTAATCCATACTGGGCCTGAGACAGTCTGAGCCTGCCTCCTGATCTATAGACATAGGTTTTTAATGATGCTATACATACCTGTAATCCGGTGATACTTTACCCTTTCTCACCTTTGTCCAATCTCGTCTAATCCATACTGGGCCTGAGACCGTCTGAGCCTGCCTCCTGATCTATAGACATAGGTTTTTAATGTTTAAACTATGCTATATATACCTGCTATCCAGTGATAATGTACCCTTTCTCAACTTTGTACAATCTGGTCAAATGCATACTGGGCCTGAGACCGTCTGAGCCTGCCTCCTGATCTATAGACATAGGTTTTTAATGTGTAAACTATGCTATGCATACCTGTAATCCGGTGATAAGTTACCCTTTCTCACCTTTGTCCAATCACGTCTAATCCATACTGGGCCTGAGACCATCTGAGCCTGCCTCCTGATCTATAGACATAGGTTTTTAATGTGTAAACTATGCTATACATACCTGTAATCCGGTAATACGTTACCCTTTCTCACCTTTGTCCAATCACGTCTAATCCATACTGGGCCTGAGACCATCTGAGCCTGCCTCCTGATCTATAGACATAGGTTTTTAATGTGTAAACTATGCTATACATACCTGTAATCTGGTGATACGTTACCCTTTCTCACCTTTGCCCAATCACGTCTAATCCATACTGGGCCTGAGACCGTCTGAGCCTGCCTCCTGATCTATAGACATAGGTTTTTAATGTTTAAACTATGCTATATATACCTGCTATCCAGTGATAATGTACCCTTTCTCAACTTTGTACTATCTGGTCAAATCCATACTGGGCCTGAGACCGTCTGAGCCTGCCTCCTGATCTATAGACATAGGTTTTTAATGTGTAAACTATGCTATACATACCTGTAATCCGGTGATACGTTACCCTTTCTCACCTTTGTCCAATCACGTCTAATCCATACTGGACATGAGACCATCTGAGCCTGCCTCCTGATCTATAGACATAGGTTTTTAATGTGTAAACTATGCTATACATACCTGTAATCCGGTGATACGTTACCCTTTCTCACCTTTGTCCAATCACGTCTAATCCATACTGGGCCTGAGACAGTCTGAGCCTGCCTCCTGATCTATAGACATAGGTTTTTAATGATGCTATACATACCTGTAATCCGGTGATACTTTACCCTTTCTCACCTTTGTCCAATCTCGTCTAATCCATACTGGGCCTGAGACCGTCTGAGCCTGCCTCCTGATCTATAGACATAGGTTTTTAATGTTTAAACTATGCTATATATACCTGCTATCCAGTGATAATGTACCCTTTCTCAACTTTGTACAATCTGGTCAAATGCATACTGGGCCTGAGACCGTCTGAGCCTGCCTCCTGATCTATAGACATAGGTTTTTAATGTGTAAACTATGCTATACATACCTGTAATCCGGTGATACGTTACCCTTTCTCACCTTTGTCCAATCACGTCTAATCCATACTGGGCCTGAGACAGTCTGAGCCTGCCTCCTGATCTATAGACATAGGTTTTTAATGATGCTATACATACCTGTAATCCGGTGATACTTTACCCTTTCTCACCTTTGTCCAATCTCGTCTAATCCATACTGGGCCTGAGACCGTCTGAGCCTGCCTCCTGATCTATAGACATAGGTTTTTAATGTTTAAACTATGCTATATATACCTGCTATCCAGTGATAATGTACCCTTTCTCAACTTTGTACAATCTGGTCAAATGCATACTGGGCCTGAGACTGTCTGAGCCTGCCTCCTGATCTATAGACATAGGTTTTTAATGTGTAAACTATGCTATACATACCTGTAATCCGGTGATACGTTACCCTTTATCAACTTTCTACAATGTTGTCGAATCCATACTGGGCCTGAGAACGGCTGCCGAGCTGTTAAGCAAGCTACAGCACCTGTGATTTGGACACGTAATTTTTTCATTTTTTCAGGAATGCCGGTTAGGCCTAATTCCATAATTGCGGTTGACCTGCACTTACTGGGAAATCATCGTTGGAATTGGAATCCCCGATCCCCATCACTAACGGTGTTCAGCGGGCTATCAGCACCTGTAAGCGACAAAAGCTGGCCCTTTCAGTGCAGCGCGCATTGAGCCCCGGACATGTAAGGGCATGATAGACCTGTTATTGCTCTATCTCGCGTGCCAGAGCCTCGCGTATCCCTCTAGTAAGCTTGACGCATACCGCGGGGGCATGCCGGAGTCTCGGTCGTTAACGGAATAAAGCTGAGAATTCGCTAGCACAACTACAAACGAACATACCACACCACACACAGAATCGACAAATCTTGCAATCTGTCCATCTTTTCTGTAGCTTGTATGATTGTGGTTTCCCGGGTGGAATCCAATTAAGCCCCAGGCGCCACTCCTGGTGGTGCCCTTTTGGGCATTCCTTTAAGATTCAGCTTTGCAATCATACAGCCCCTGGAAACCAAACACTTTGCCTTCATGGACGCTGTTTGGAGGTTCGTGGGAATAACGCCGCCCCATCGGCAGTTGGCATAATTTATTGGTGGGATGTCCGACGGTATATGATTGTGTTCGATTTCAGAATTTTTTTCTTTTTTGGTTTGCCCTTTTCCATATGTTATTTTTGTCTTCTGAGCATTTTGTCTGCTTTGGGTCACCTTTAAAGGTGTTTTGTAATTGTTTTCTATGTGTTTGTATGTGTTTGTGTTTGCCTGTCATTGTTTTCAATGGGGTTCGACTGTGTTCTTCGAATGTTCGACGAACTTGCTTCCTGTGCAACGAACCAAAACACTAGCGGGGTGGCTCAACACTACTCCTGATATGTAGACGTACAATGTTAATGTTTAAAGTATGCTATATATACCTGGTATCTGGTGATACTGTACCCTTTCTGCCAGGAAGTCCTCCTCCAACCAACACTCTAAGTGTATCTTTGACACCTGTAACATTGTCACACATGTGTGATTATTTCTTGCGTATCTTCTTGTTATATTGTGGTGTGATCCATTCTGTGCATGTGAGTGTCTATGGGTTACTCCTGCAATTTAGATGTACATTTAAAAATTACCCCAACACTGTATACAGCTCTACGCTTGAGATACATTACCCATTTATTGCTTGTTATATTCTGGTCTAATCCAAACTGACCAAGTGAGAGTTATTTTCTGACTGTGTAAATAAATACTGAGATTGACAACAATGACACCTACACTGTGTACAGCTGTACTCTTGAGATCCATTACCGTTTTACGGCTTTTTAGCTTGTGTTGTAATCCAATACTGAGCCTGAGAGTGTCTGTGTGTGCCTCCTCAAATATCTACGGAGATTTAGAATGTTTAAACTATACTATATATACCGGCTATCTGATGATACTGTACAGTTTGCCTAATTTTTATATTCTTGTCTAATCCATACTGAGCCTGTGAGCGTCTCTGTGTGACTGATGGAATATATAGGGAGATTGACAATTATCCTTTGACTGAATAGAGCTGTACGCTGCTGATACAGTGCTATATATCTGATGTTATTTTGGGTCTATTTTCTGCAAAATTTTGAAGTTTGGTGTAAGAGGCCACGGACGTGGGCGTGGGGGGGCAGCTGGTGCTGATGGTGGTGGTGCATCTGCTGGTAGTGGCAAAAGCACAATTGCAGCTAAAGCAGGAGGTGTTGAGCCTGCGTCATGGTCTGGCTCCCGAACGCCTGGAAGGCTACCTTTTCTGGGAGTAGGTTAACCGCTTTTAAAGCTGGATCATGAGGAACTGGTTGTGGCTTACACTGCCGAAACAGACTCCAGCAAATATGCCCTCCTCTTCTGAAGTTTCAAAAAATGCAAGCACTGAGTCATCAAGTGCTGGCTCCTGATCAGGAAGAACCCCTTTCCTTGTGTCCTTCGCCCCCACCAAAAGTGAATGATGCAGCAGGCCACACTTCACATTAGTCCATGTAGCTCTTTCTATCATACCATGCCTGGGTTATCAAGTCAAATAGTGAAATCCCAAGTCCAAGATGGATCAGACATGGAGTGTGGGTGGCCAGCCAGGGCAGTGGGGTTAATCGGTACTGGGCCGGTGTCTCACAGGGATGTGTCACGGTGGTGGTGACCCGTTCCGTGGCCCTGGGCATCCATGCAAAGGGGTGAATTACGTTTATAGGTGAATGATACGTGACGCCACCAGTGGTTTCTGATTAGATTGACCAGCGCTGCAGTGTCGCTTCTCTGGGATAGATGTTGTGGTGCAGCTAAGATGTAGAAGCCCTGCACAGGTAGGGCCGTAGTCGCAGGCCAGATGAAAGAGTTGGTAGATGGTGTGCAGTGCAGGATGTAGCAGAGCCATGCACCAGGCGCAGGAGAAAGATGACAGACACGGTCGTGCAGTTCCTTTACCTGTACTTGGTAAGTGCCGTCCAGGACCCAGAGTACAGATGGAGAAGGAGTTGGTCAGCCTGGAAGCCAATTTCGAATTCTCTCTCTGCAGATAGGTAGTGTGGCCTCCTTTCTAGCGCTTATCTGAGGTACACGCAGTGCTGAGTTCAATGAAGTTGCCCCTGTTGACTCTCTTTTGGAACTTTATCGTATAGCAGGCAGCCGTAGCCTTTTCCTTCTGGCTCCCACACGTCGATGCTGGGGCCTCAGAGCCTTAGTTGGGTACAGAGCATTTACAGCTGCTACTTCCTCCGGTTTCTGCTGCAGGAACGTCAGTGTCCCTACAAACTCGAAGACCGGAATCCGGACCATGCGCTCCAGCTAGGAGTGAGCCTTAACTCTGCTCATCCTCTAGCTCCCCTTCTCATGTCCACACACTTCCCCTTCCCTGCACAGAGTGCCCTAACTTACCTCCTCCCGACCACAGAGAGCAGCTCCTCAGCAGTCAGGTTCAGAGGTCTCCCTGCTGACCTGGAGTGGGAAATGTGTTGTGTGTTGGTTTAACTGCTAGAGAGATCCATCGTTGCTCCCAAGCATGACATCACACTCCCTAGGAGGAAGGTAATGCCACTGTGGCGACCGTACTCCTGGTGACACCCCAAGTGCACTGATGCCCAGCCACTGTTAGATGATTCTGCTGGTACATTGACCTAGACCACTACATTCCCCTCACACTCTACACAGCCAGAATCTGACCCTGAGGAAACTCAGGTTCCCCTTCCCGCATACTATACCACCTTACACGGTGACAAAGAGGAAGGTGCAGATGAAAGTGCAGGTTCCTTGAGCAGGTGGGGGGGCATACTCATGGGCGACGGCACTGGTACAGGGCCCCTCAGAGTACGCAAAAGTGTCTCTGCCGGGGGGAGGGCCCACCCGGGAGGGGCCCACCCCCACCCGCCGTCAGACACACCGCCACACACCGCCGTACTATGAGGGGCCCTGTGCCAGTGCCATCGCCAACGAGTGGGCCCCCCCTGCTTGCTCCGGATCACAGCACTTGCAAAGTTGAAATACTTACCTCTCCCTGCTCCACCGCCATGACGTCTTCCACGTGTCCTGACAGTGATATTCTGATCAGAGAGCGCAATGACATCACATTTGTACGCCCTCTCCCTAAACAGCCAAGGGCAGTGAGATGGAAGATGGGGACGACGAGGAGTCCAGACTAGTACAGGGATTCCCTAGCGAGGAGACTAATTTAATTGTTTTCAATTTTGGGACAGCAATTTTTGCGGAGCACTATACTCTGGAGAATGATATATGGGGCCTACCATACACTGGAGCATTCCAAAGGTGGACATCAGACACTGGAGCAGCATTTACAGGGCCCATTATACACTAGAGCATTAGAAATGGGGCCCATTATATATGGAGTATTATTTGGGCCCATAAGACAGTGGAGCTTCAACCATGGGGACCAACATATACTGTAGCATTATGTGGAGCTCATCATATACTGTTTCAAACATTATATGGGACCAATGATTCTGTATGGAGAAATATATGGGCCTCATTACTCTGTATAGCGCACTATGCGGTGCCCATAATACTGTATGGAGTTATATACTGCCCGTTTTTGGAGCTATTGGAGAATTTAAAATGGATATCAGTCATGAGATGTAAAAAGTGAAGTATTTTTCATTGTACTATACCGCTATTTCTCTGCCGTATCGGAGCATCATGAGTTGTGGTATGTGTTAAAGGGGAGCTCTTTGGCCCAGGGCACATGAAAACCTGGAGCCAGCCCTACCCCCCACAACTTTAGCCAAATAACCCCCAGTTTTCAGTGCGTAACTATTATTATGAAGTAAATTAAGGTTGACAAGCTTCAGTAATAAAAATTTATGTTTTTGCCATTCAAATGTGCACTGTAGGTGTGTTTAATGTCCTCCACTCCCTGCCGACTTTGCTTCCCCATTGACTTGCATTGGATTTCGTGTTTCAGTCGGCCTTCGACTTTTCACGATAATCGGCCGATTTCGTTGAAACCCGACTCGACCCGAAAAAAGGCAAAGTCGCTCATCTCTAATCAGGAGTACCCACAGTTTTTCAATATCTGTTTACTTGTTAAAAGTCAACTATCCAGACATTTGTTGGGAATCTCTCTCAGGCAAAACTAAGAGGTCAAGGAAATTCTTATCCTCTCTTGCTGACAACTTTATCTTCCAAAAGGTAGGGGAGAAAACAAGGGGAACTGCTACCTTGGATCTAATCCTTATAAACAGGGAGGAAATGGTTGAGGAGGTAAAAGTGGCTGGAACCCTAGGAGGTAGCGACCATGCTATTTTAGAATTTTGGATAACTAGAGGCGGAAGACCTGTGAAGACTCAGACGTCAAGGTTAGATTTCAGAAAGGCAGATTTTAAGGGATTCAGAAAGATAATTGGAGGGATCCAATGGCTGGATATCCTTAAAGACAAAAATGTCCAGGAAGGATGGGAAATCTTGAAAAATGAAATTCTCAAAGCACAGTTGTTAACAATTCCGAAAAGAGGGAAGAATAGGAAGCATTTAAGGAAACCAGGATGGGTGAACACAGAACTTAAGCACATGCTAAAAAGGAAGAAAAAAATGTTTATAAAATGGAAAGAGGGAGGCATATCTAAAGAAGAATATAATGCTGTCTGCAGAATCTGCAGGGCACAAATCAGATTAGCTAAAGCTGAAAATGAATTGAGGCTTGCAAGAGATGTCAAAAGCAATAATAAAGGATTTTGGGGATATGTCAAAAGTAAAAGAAAAGTCAAAGATGCTATAGGATTTTTACAGGATGAAAATGATGAAATGGTAAGACAGGATGTTGAGAAGGCTGAACTTTTAAATTCCTATTTTGCATCTGTTTTCTCTCAGAAAGGAAATGTAACACCAACTGTTATTCACTGTCCTATTAAGGGAATAGAAGAATCCAGGATATCTATAAACAGAAAGATAGTGAGGAAACACTTAGCTAACCTAAATGAATTCAAGTCTCCAGGCCCAGATGAATTACACCCCAGAGTACTGAAGGAGATAGCAGAAGAAATTTCTGAACCACTCTCCATAATCTTTGAAAATTCTTGGAGAACAGGAGAAGTGCCAGAAGACTGGAGAAGAGCAAATGTTGTTGCTATCTTCAAAAAGGGGAAGAAGGTGGACCCAGGCAACTATAGGCCGGTGAGTCTGACTTCTATACCAGGAAAGATCTTTGAACAAATTATTAAACAACATGTAAGTCAATACCTGGATAAGAATGAAGTGATCAAACAGTCAGCATGGGTTTGTAACTAATAAGTCATGTCAGACTAACTTAATTTCCTTCTATGACGGTATCACTGATTGGGTGGATCAAGGAAATGCTGTAGATATAGTATATCTTGACTTCAGCAAAGCATTTGACAAAGTCTCTCATACAATCCTTATTGAAAAAATGACTAAGTATGGAATGGACAAGGCAACTGTTAGGTGGATTCATAGCTGGCTTAGTGATCGGACCCAAAGAGTGGTCGTAAATGGCTGCACATCCAGTTGGAAGAATGTCTCAAGTGGGGTACCACAGGGCTCTGTCCTGGGCCCTGTATTGTTCAACATCTTTATCAACGATTTAGATGAAGGAATTGAGGGTAAACTGATTAAATTTGCTGATGACACAAAGCTAGGAGGGATAGCTAATACTAGAGAAGAGAGAGAGAGGATTCAAAAAGATTTAAATAAACTGGAGAAGTGGGCAGTAACTAACAGAATGGTTTTTAACAGGGAGAAATGCAAAGTACTACATCTGGGCAATAAAAATGAAAAAAGCATATATAGAATGGGAGGAATAGGGCTAAGTGACAGCACATGTGAAAAAGACTTGGGTATACTAATAGATCACAGACTGAATATGAGTCAACAGTGTGATGCAGCAGCAAAAAAGGCAAATGCAGTTCTAGGATGTATTAACAGAAGCATACAGTCTAGATCACGTGAAGTCATTATTTCCCTCTACTCCTCTTTGGTCAGACCTCATCTGGAATATTGTGTCCAGTTTTGGGCACCACATTTTAAAAAAGACATCAACAAACTGGAGCAAGTTCAGAAAAGAGCGACCAGAATGGTGACCGGTCTGCAAACCCTGTCTTATGAGGAAAGGTTGCAGGATTTGGGAATGTTTAGTTTGCAAAAGAGAAGACTGAGAGGAGACTTAATTGCTGTCTACAAATATCTAAAGGGCTGTCACATTGTAGAAGGATCAACTTTATTCTCATTTGCACAAGGAAAGACTAGAAGCAATGGGATGAAACTGAATGGGAGGAGACACAGATTAGATATTAGAAAAAACTTTTTGACAGTTAGAGTGATCAATGAGTGGAACAGGCTGCCACGAGAAGTGGTGAGTTCTCCTTCAATGGAAGTCTTCAAACAGAGGCTGGACAGACATCTGACTGGGATGATTTAGCGAATCCTGCTTTGAGCAGGGGGTTGGACCAGATGGCCCAGGAGGTCCCTTCCAACTCTACGATTCTATGATTCTATGAAATTATAAGAGAAAAGCTAAAGAAGAGATGCAACTAAAGTGGAAGGCTTAATAGTATTCCTGTTTTTATTGTCCCAACAAACCCATCCGCTGTTCCAGAGAGCAACACTGATTTAAGAGTACTATGTCCACATGCCCAAAGATTCAAGATGAATATTGTTGAACATTCAGCTCTTTTAGATGCTACACTGATGCCCTCAATGAAGAATAACAGGTTTGGAAAAATTGTGATTTTCACTACATAATGCAGTCTAGGAAAAATATATATTTGTACTGTGTTAAACATTAGATAGAAAAATAATTTACTGCCACAACTATTTCTTCCATTCCCATATTGATAGATCTCCTTCACTTGTCGTATTTACTGCACTATTCTTATGTTCTGTAGTATATTAATATGTGACTCTACAGATATTTTGTTAAACTGTGCCTGATGAAGAGAACTTAGTAGTCTCAGAAGCTTCTAGTTGTTATCATTAGGGATGAGCGAACACGAACAGTAAAATTTGGGGTCCGTACCAGACACCTAGTGTCAGGTACCGAACCCCAAACACAGACTTTATAAAGTATGTCTGGTTTCCTGTTTGAGTTCCCCAATCTAATAAAACTTCTTGAAAGGCTGCAGCATAGCTAATCAAGCAGGTGCGGGAGCGCCGCTACAACCATCATTCACATAAGATCACTATCACCATTCCATGGTGATAAAGCACCAATACTAGGACAACAATTTCTTGCTAGCCTCTGTTTGGAATTACAGGGATTTATATTCCTTCACATTGCATCCTCTCCTTTACTTGGCATTGGACTAAGCGATTATGTGATTAAGGCTCCGGCGGAGCCGAAACGTCTTTGTAGTTATCGCTTCCACTGCATAATTCTGTTACGCTCCCTATGATTGTTCACATAATAAAGTTTAAACTTTTTTTGAAAGATAATCCACAAGAGTGTTTGGTGAACTTCAATTAATCTGTATTCTGACCTTCTGGTCTATTACACCAGCACCTCATAGTGATTGAGACTGAGTGCTTGCTAAAATCTTTTCTTATAACCCTGTACTCAGGCGTGCTCCTTTGCATGTGCCCTGCCTTGCCTGCACCCGGGAGTGATTGTCTGTGCGTGCCATATGTGCTCCTGTGCACTCGCCTTGCACTATCCAGCATTTAGCGCATTCCCATGTACATGCCCTGTTTTGTCCTGTACCCTCCGTGCTTCCGTACACTTGCCCTGTACTGTCCTATGCCCTGCGTGCCCCTGTGTCCACGCTTTGCACACTCCTGTTTTCTGCACACTTCTGTTTGCATCCTGCAGACACACTCATTCGTGTCTCCTGTGAGCCAGCCACCTGGTTCCAGCAGTCGTGGTACCTTGCCCCCTTGGGCTTGCCCCTGTCCCTGTATAGGGGTGGTCCTCACTAGGTCAGCTCGCCCTGGGTGGGTTGGCGCCACGACCCAGAGGGTCCACTCCAGTAGTCATCACACTTTACTGGTTATTTTATGGGGGACCCCAGAAAGAATTATATGTGGTCCCCCCATAATTTAAAACCAGCAAAGACTAAATAGACAGTTGTGGACTGATATTAAATGCCAGGGAAGGGGACCAGGATATTGGACCGCCTCCCAGGCTAAGAACATCAGCCCTCAGTCACCCCAGAAATGGGGCATCAATAAGATTCACCAAATCTGGTGCATAGCCTAATTCTTCCCATTTGTCCTATGGCAGTGGCAAGTGTGGTAATATTTGTGGAGTTGATGTCACCTTTGTATTGTCATTGCATTAACATCAAGCCCCGGGGTTAATAATGGAGAGGCGTCTGTAAAATGTCCCCATTACTATCCCCATAGTGAGTTTGGAAACAAACACACAGCATGAATAAAATCCTTTATTTGAAATAAAAATCAACACTCTATTTTACACATTTATTTAAAAATTAAAAAGTTATACTTACCTTACACCTATTACATTAAAGCCTTGTCCCCTGTATAAGACAGAACATAAATAACCGTCGCAGCACCTCATTGTGTCCAGGTTTTCAGCCTGGATGGTTGCATCGTTGCATCATTCAGGTTGTAAATCCAATATAACAGTGATGGACTACGGTGTAGGACAGTATTGCTAATCTTCACTTTGGACAGATGAGGGATATAATATTTTATTATTTTTGTTTTTTTTTACTGGGGACAAGGTCATTGATGGATGAGGTGGAAGTTGAGTATTATGGCTGTTTTTTGAGGGGACAAGGGCTTTAATGGAATAGGCATAAGGTGAGTATAACTGTGCTTTTTATTTTTATTTCAAATAAAGGAGATTGTGTCTTTATTTCAATTAAAGGACTTTATTTTTGCTATGTCTTTTTTACAATCTAACTATGGGATTAGTAATGGGTTATTGATGCCTCTCCATTTCTAACCTGTGGGCATGATGTCATAAAAACAGCTGACATCAATCCCACAACCATTACCCCACTTGCCACAGCATCAGGGCAACTTGGAAGAGCAGGGCAAAGCATCAGAATAGGTGCACCTAATAGATGCGCCTTTTCTGGGGTGGCTGCCTGATGCTATTTTGAGGTTGTGAAGGCCCCATATCCATGGTCCCTAACCAGTCTAAAAATACCAGCCTCCAGTTGTTTGCTTTAGCTTGGCTTGTTGTAAAAAATGGTAGGATTTTTAAAAATTATTTATCTAACTTTTAACTCCCTCCTCCGCCCACCACTGCCGGCTCCAACCTCCCTCATCTCTGCTAAGGGCTTTGCCACACACTTCAAAAATAAGATCGACCAAAAAGGCAAGTCTTCATGTCTTCATTGTTCAACCACCACAACCCCTTTGTATACCAGACTAATGCCCAAACCCCATAACCTTCCTCTCCAACATCACTGAAGGGGAGCTTAATTGTCTCTTCTCCAAATCGCACCTCACAACCTGTACACTCGACCCCATCCCATCCCACCTTCTCCCCAACCTCACCACCACATTTATCCCATCCCTAACCCACCTCTTTAACCTATCAGTAACTTCCAGTACCTTCCCTTCTGCTTTCAAACATGCCACAATCACGCCTATCCTTAAAAAGTCAACCCTCGACCCAATCGCTATGTCCAGCTATCGCCCAATATCACTGCTCCCATTTGCTTCCAAACGCCAAACTTGGAGCTACATGTCCTTTCCTCCCACCTCTCATCTAACTTGCTCTTTGACAATCTACAATCTGGTTTCTGCCCCATCACTCCACTGAGACAGCCCTGATCAAAATTACTAACGACCTACTCACAGCCAAAGCAAACTGACAATACTCTATACTCCTGCTTCTAGACCTGTCCTCTGCTTTCAACATAGTCGACCTCTGCCTCCTACTACAGATCCTCTCCTCCTTTGGCATCAAAGACCTCGCCCTATCCTGGATCTCCTCAAACCTCACATTCAGCGTCTCCCACTCCCACACTACCTCCTCATCCCACCCTCTCTCTGCTGGAGTCCCCCAAGGCTTTGCTCTAAGAACCCTTCTCTTCTCAATCTATACACTTGGCCTCGGGCAACTCATAAAGTCCCACGGATTCCAGTACCACCTTTATGCTGATGACACTCACATCTACCTCTCTGACCCAGACATCAACTCTCTGCTGTCCAGAATCCCGGAGTGTCTATCAGCCATATCCTCCTTCTTCTCCTCTAGCTTCCTCAAGCTTAATGTTGACAAATCTGAACTCATTATCTTTCCTCCATCTGACAGATCTTCCTTACCTGACCTATCTATACAATTAATGACATCACGCTTTCCCCCATACCAGAAGTCCGCTGCCTCAGAGTAACCTTTGACTCTGCCCTGTCCTTCAAACCGTACGTCCAAGCTCTTTCTACCTCCTGTCGCCTCCAGCTCAAAAATATTTCCATAATCCATCCTTTCCTCAACCCTCAATCTACTAAAATGCTTGTGCATTTCCTCATCATCTACTGCCTCGACTGCTGCAACATCCTTTTCTGTGGCCTCCCTGCTAACACCCTTGCACCTCTCCAGTCCATCCTTAACTCTGCTGCCTGACTAATTCATCTCTTTCCTCGCTACTCCTCTGCTTCTCCCCTCTGCAAATCTCTTCACTGGCTCCCATTCCGTCAGCGTATCAAGTTCAAATTACTAATACTGACCTACAAGACCATCTATAACCTGTCTCCCCCATATGTCTCTGAACTAATCTCCCGATACCTTCCCTCATGTAATCTCCGGTCCTCCCAAGACCTCCTTCTCTCCTTCACACTTATTCGCTCCTCATCCAACCGCCTCCAAGACTTCTCCCGAATATCCCCCATCCTCTGGAATTCTTTGCCCCAACATGTCCAACTATCAACCACATTGGGATCCTTCAGATGGAACCTGAAAACCCACCTCTTCAAGAAAGCTTACAGCCTGCAATGACCCCGCTACCTCCTCACCACTACCGGAGATATCACCTCAACCAACACTGGAACTGCTGCAACCCAGCAACCTACTGTCTCCTTCCCCACAATCCTGTAGAATGTAAACCTGAAAGGGCAGGGTCCTCTCCCCTTTGTATCAGTCTGTCATTGTTAGCTTGTTTACTGTGAGTGATATCTGTAATTTGTATGTAACCCCTTCTCATGTACAGCACCATGGACTCAGTGGTGTTATATAAATAAATAATAATAATAATAATTTAAATAATTAAAAAAAACTGAGTTGGACCTGTCTATTTTTGATAACTAGCCATGATAAAGCTTACTGTTGAGAGTTGCAGCTCACAGCTGTCAGTTTTGCCTGAGCTGGTTATCAAAAATAGAAGACACCCCCCGTAATTTTTTTTGTCTTTATATGTTTTTAGCACTGGCTGATGAATACTCCCATTAGAGGCGCCTGCTTTTGCTTTTATCAGTGACAGCAGGCGAAGGATGATGGAAGTAGTACTCTCTCATCAGCCAACAACCTTTTTACCCCCAGTCACAGCTGCTGGCTCACGCTGTCATCCAAAAGTGAGGGAACCGCAGCTCTCTGGCTGGCAGTAATGATCATAGTGCCAATCAGAGCCATCGGTGATTCTTGCGCTGTCATGCAGATGACAGTGTGGGAAACACCCGATGTTCACGGTGCCAAATCCGAACAGTAACACAGACTTCCTGGACTTCAAACACAAAGTTATTTGATTTGCCATGCGCCGCACACAACACAGGTGACATCATGCCCAATCAGGGAATAAAATGCCATGCTGCACCAAGAAACCCAGAAGTCCAGGAAATTTACGCAGCTTTTCGCCACAGCCAGAGAGCACTGACCTGGACTGTGGACAGTGAAGTGGTACACTCATTTTTACTTATTGCTTATAAGCTGTGCTCTTTGTAACCTCTTTACAATTCTATTCTTTCCATTCTAGATTGCCTAGCTTAAGGGGACACTGCTAACAGGGTTTGGGCCTTTTTCACTTTTTCATTAAATTTTAGGCTTGGTAAAATGGAGGGATTTCTCTACTTTTTCCATGGCTGTATTAGTTGGCCTTAAGATCACATAATGCTCATATGGACTGCAGCTTTCTTGAGGGATATAATAACACTGTGGATGCAACATTTATAACAATTATTGTTCAATATATTTTAAAGGAGCTAGGATATTATCAGACTAAAAGATGAAATTTAATGGAATGTCAGGTGTTATGATTGAGTCACCGTTGGAGGCAAAAATAGAAATGCTAGCTAAGTCCAGAAAACCAGAGAAGTTGGCAGCTATCGGATTGCAGACCCCTGAACCTATCAACACAACTAGCAGTAGCCGTGGGGGGCTCCTACGATGCCCTAGGCCCCTCGATCACAGCCGGAGGACTACATAGCCTAAAGACAGAAAGGGAAATCTAAACTGCCCCAGAGCAGACCCCAAAGCAAAAGGCAGCCCCCCACATATAATGACGGTGAAGCAAGAAGAAAGAACAAAACACAGAGAGAAAGCTAGACTGAGCAAAGACGGGGTCCACGCTAGCTTAGATAGGAAAGGACAGGAAGGCTGCTGTCTGCAATCCGTGAAAAACCCTATGAAAATAAGAGCCAACAAACTGACAGTAAAAAAGGCCCTGAAGACGCTAGGCTTCAAAAAAGCTATGTCAGTACTCAGGAATATTCTGAAGACAGAGCAACAGGCAAAAGGAGATTCAGCTCACCCCAGAAGGGAATGGCAGAATCCAGAAAAGCAAGGAAAACAAAACACTAATGCAAAAAGGCAAAGCAGAAATCTTAGCTTTAGATGAGCAGGAATCAGACTGGTTTCCTAGAAGTCCACAGAGAAATCACCCACAGGCCAGAAGGGCGTCGGCAGCCTTATATCCAGTCATTAACTCCACTCAGCCAGTCATCATCATCAGCCCCAGGTGTTTGACAATCAGGCTCACTACCTTTCTTCACCAGAAGAGGGAGTTCCTCGGGCCTCAGTAGTGAAGGGGAAAATGAACTCACAACAGTGCCTCCCCCTTGAGGAGGGGTCACCGAACCCTCAACCACGCCACCAGGGCAATCAGGGTGAGCCCGATGAAAGGCACGCACCAATCTTTTGGCATGAGTATCAGAGGCAGAGACCCAGGAATTATCCTCCTGACAATAACCCTTCCACTTAACCAAATACTGGAGTCTCCGTCTAGCCAGACGGGAATCCAGTACTTTCTCTACCTCATATTCCATGTTACCTTCAACCAATACAGGGTCTGGAGGTGCAACCCCCGGAACAACAGGTTCAACAAACCTTTTCAACAAAGATTTATGGAACACATTATGGATTTTAAATGTGACAGGAAGAGCCAAACGAAAGGAGACCGGATTAATAATCTCCAAAATCTTGTAAGGTCCAATAAATCTAGGCTTAAACTTAGGAGAAGCCACCTTCATAGCAATATTTTTTGATGATAACCACACCATATCACCAACCTTAAATTGGGGACCAATGGTCCTAAGTCGGTTGGAAAACCGCTGGGCCTTTTCCTTGGAGAGAGATAACTTATCCACCACTTGGTCCCAGATCTGGCGCATTCTCTCCACCACAGTGTCAACCCCTGGGCAGGCAGAGGGCTCCATCTGCCCTGAAGAAAATCGAGGATGAAACCCAAAGTTACAAAAAAAAGGAGACATCAAAGTGGCAGAACTAGTTCTATTATTTAAAGCAAATTCGGCCAAGGGCAAAAATGAAACCCAATCATCCTGATCAGCAGAAATAAAACATCTCAAATATGACTCCAAGGTCTGGTTTGTTCTCTCTGTCTGCCCATTGGTCTGAGGGTGAAAAGCAGAGGAGAAGGACAACTGAATTCCCAGCTTGGAACAGAAAGTTCTCCAAAATCTAGACACAAACTTGACTCCTCTGTCAGATACAATGTTCTCAGGAATCCCGTGCAAGCGAACCACCTGTTGTAAAAACAGGGGCACCAATTCAGAGGAAGACGGCAACTTAGGGAGTGGTACAAGATGAACCATCTTAGAGAACCTATCACAAATCACCCAAATAACAGTCATCCTTTGAGAGACAGGCATATCAGAGATGAAAACCATTGAAATATGGGTCCATGGCCTCTTAGGGACAGGCAAAGGCATCAACAACCCACTAGAGCGAGAACACGATTTAGACCGGGAGCACGTCCCACAGGACTGCACAAAATTCCTGACATCACGAGACAAGGAGGGCCACCAAAAAGACCGACTCACCAGATCTCTAGTACCAAAAATACCTGGATGACCAGCCAAAGCAGAGCAATGAACTTCAGACATCACTCTCTTTTTCCACTGGTCAGGAACATACAACTTTCCACTGGGACAACGCTCAGGTTTGTCCTCCTGGAACTCTTCCAGAGCACGTCTCAAATCGGGCGAAATGGCAGAAAGAACTACCCCTTCGCCTAAGATGGTAGCAGGCTTGGTCACCACAGGAGAATCAGCAAAGAAGCTCCTAGAGAGGGCGTCAGCCTTGACATTCTTAGTTCCAGGAAGAAAAGAAACCACAAAATCAAAACGTGTAAAAAACAAGGCCCACCTAGCCTGTCTAGGGTTCAAGCGCTTCGCCGACTCTAGGTAAATCAAATTCTTGTGGTCAGTGAGGACCACGACTTGATGCTTAGCTCCCTCCAACCAATGTCTCCACTCCTCAAATGCCCATTTCATGGCTAACAGTTCCCGATTCCCCACATCATAGTTACGTTCAGATGGAGAGAACTTTCGGGAAAAGAAAGCACAGGGATTCATTTTAGATGTTACAGGATCCTTTTGGGACAAAACAGCTCCTGCACCAATCTCAGAAGCATCCACCTCTACCTGGAACGGAAGTGAGACATCAGGTTGCCGCAAAACCGGGGCGGAGGTGAATCTTCGCTTCAGCTCCTGAAAGGAAGAAACAGCCTCCGGAGACCAATTTAACACATCAGCACCCTTCTTAGTAAAATCAGTCAATGGCTTGGCAATACTAGAAAATTTTGCTATAAATTTCATATAAAAATTAGCAAAACCCAAAAACTTCTGGAGGGCCTTCAAAGAAGTGGGCTGAACCCAATCGTAAATGGCCTGTACCTTGGCCGGGTCCATTTCAATAGTTGACGGAGACAAAATAAATCCCAAAAAAGAAATCCTCTGTACTCCAAAAAGGCATTTAGATCCTTTGACATACAGGGAATTCTCCCTCAAGATCCGGAACACAGTCCGAATATGTTCCACATGAGAATCCCAATCCTTGGAGAAGATCAAAATATCATCCAGATAGATAATCAAAAATTTATCGACAAAATCTCGGAAAATATCGTTCATGAAGCACTGGAAGACAGAAGGGGCATTATTGAGCCCAAAAGGCATCACCAGGTACTCAAAATGTCCCTCCGGAGTATTAAACGCCGTCTTCCATTCATCCCCATGCTTAATGCGAATAAGATTATACGCCCCCCTGAGGTCAAGCTTGGTAAACCAGCAAGCACCTTTAACTCTGGAGAATAGATCAGAAATCAGGGGTAACGGATACTGATATTTAACAGTAATTTTGTTGAGAGCACGATAATCAATACAAGGTCTTAATGATCCATCCTTTTTGGCTACAAAAAAAAAAACGGCACCTAAGGGTGAAGAGGATGGTCTAATATGACCCTTCTCCAACGCCTCCTTAATATAGGATCGCATAGCCTCGTGCTCGGGTACAGATAAATTGAAGAGCCGACCCTTGGGAAATTTATACCCCGGGCTCAGTTCAATAGCACAGTCATAACTCCTATGAGGAGGCAGAGACGCAGACTCATTCTCACTAAATACATCATAAAAGTCCGCCAAATAATCAGGAACATCATGCGACTGAGGAGAGGTGGAAAAAACCGGAGCCTCACTAAAGGCACACCGACAACCCCAACTCACCACAGACACAGATTTCCAATCCAAAACTGGATAATGAATTTGTAACCAGGGAAACCCCAGAACAATAGTATCATGCAGATTATGTAACACCAAAAACCTGCAATTTTCTTGATGGTCTGGGGCGACCCGCATTACCACCTGGGTCCAAAACTGAGGTTTATTTTTAGCCAAAGGAGTAGCATCAGTCCCCCTCAAAGGGATAGGCGTCTGCAGAGGTGTCATCGGAAATCCACAACGTTTAGCAAAATCCAAGTCCATTAGGTTTAGAGCTGCTCCCGAATCCACAAAAGCCTTGGCGGAAAATGTGGACAGGGAGCAGATCAGAGTAATAGCCAGAAGAAACTTAGGTTGAACACCACCAACAGAAAACATGTGTGCAAAGCGTTTCTCGCGTCTAGGACAGACAGAAATAATATGCGAGGCATCTCCACAGAAAAAACACAACTTATTACGCCTTCTGAACTCCTGACGCTGCTCTCTGGAAAAAACTCTATCACATTGCATAGGTTCAGACATCTGTTCAACACCTCTCGTGCAGCTCTGGGTTCGCGTAAAAGCCGATCAACCTGAATGGCTAAAGACATAGAATCGTCAAGACCAGAGGGAACAGGAAATCCCACCATAGTATCTTTTATGGCCTCTGACAACCCCTTCCGAAAGAGAGCAGTCAAGGCATTATCATTCCAGGTAGTAAGTACTGCCCACTTTCGGAATTTTTGACAGTACAATTCTGCAGAATCACGACCCTGGTTCAATGCCAGCAGGGTCTTTTCAGCCTGATCAATGGCATTAGGTTCGTCATACAACAACCCCAAGGCCTGAAACAATGCGTTCACATTAGTCAGAATAGGATCATCTGGTTTCAAAGAAAACGCCCAATCCTGGGGATCGCCACGCAGCAAAGAGATAACAATTTTAACCTGCTGCGCGGAGCTCCCTGACGAGTTAGGCTTCAAGGCAAAAAATAATTTACAATTATTTTTGAAATTCAAAAATTTAGACCGATCCCCAAAAAATACATCAGGTGTAGGAATCTTTGGTTCAGCAGCATGTGAATGAGCAAGGTAGGCGGAAATTCCCCGCACTTCCGCAGCGAGCTGCTCCACACGATCAGACAATTGCTTTATCTCCATTGAGAGAAAAAAAAATTCCCCCTACGGCCTCAGGGATATAGAGGAAAAAATATACACACTTTTTTTTTTATATACAATTCTTTCCTGCTATTGAGTACCCTAGAATCTGCGGTATGGCGGGTGATTCTGTTATGATTGAGTCACCGTAGGAGGCAAAAATAGAAATGCTAGCTAAGTCCAGAAAACCAGAGAAGTTGGCAGCTATCGGATTGCAGACCCCTGAACCTATCAACACAACTAGCAGTAGCCGTGGGGGGCTCCTACGATGCCCTAGGCCCCTCGATCACAGCCGGAGGACTACATAGCCTAAAGACAGAAAGGGAAATCTAAACTGCCCCAGAGCAGACCCCAAAGCAAAAGGCAGCCCCCCACATATAATGACGGTGAAGCAAGAAGAAAGAACAAAACACAGACAGAAAGATAGACTGAGCAAAGATGGGGCCCACGCTAGCTTAGATAGGAAAGGACAGGAAGGCTGCTGTCTGCAATCCGTGAAAAACCCTATGAAAATAAGAGCCAACAAACTGACAGTAAAAAAGGCCCTGAAGACGCTAGGCTTCAAAAAAGCTATGTCAGTACTCAGGAATATTCTGAAGACAGAGCAACAGGCAAAACGAGATTCAGCTCACCTCAGCAGGGAATGGCAGAATCCAGAAAAGCAAGGAAAACAAAACACTAATGCAAAAAGGCAAAGCAGAAATCTTAGCTTTAGATGAGCAGGAATCAGACTGGTTTCCTAGAAGTCCACAGAGAAATCACCCGCAGGCCAGAAGGGCGTCGGCAGCCTTATATCCAGTCATTAACTCCACTCAGCCAGTCATCATCATCAGCCCCAGGTGTTTGACAATCAGGCTCACTACCTTTCTTCACCAGAAGAGGGAGTTCCTCGGGCCTCAGTAGTGAAGGGGAAAATGAACTCACAACAGTCAGGTATAGGAAAAATTAGGTTTAAAATATAATTTTTAATTAGACTATTAACTTGTAAAAGAAAACAAATTGATAACAAAGGTGCTAAGTGTCAAAAGGAAACAACAAAGTGGTTACTGGTTATCTAAGTCCAAAAAAGGCCTACAGTTGTCCCCAATAGTGTAGTTAAGTGGGGCTAAGGAAGGTTACCTAGTCAGAGGTTTGGTGGAGACGAAGTCAAGTAGATGCAGACAAGAAATTAACCGTTCACGGCAACAGTCTCACCTCTTGAGGGTAATATGATACCATATATAAACAGTATGGTATAATTCTCAATATGATCCCCTCATATATAGGTAATGTAAATAACAACATTTTGTAGTTTGCTCTATCCTGAGGCAAGATCACTTGTAATAATATGGCTATATATGCTAGAGCAACCCCAAAACAGCAAACAGTTCAGAGTATACTAGCACTATATTTATGCAGTGCTCTTAACTAGTGTTGAGCATTCCGATACTGCAAGTATCGGGTATCGGCCGATATTAGCGGTATCGGAATTCCAATACTGACTTCCGATAATTTCGTCATATCGGATACCGGAATCGGAAGTTCCCATCATGCTATGAGCCTGCTTGCTTTGATTAAGCCAATGGGAATCCTCCGAAGTGTGGGCACATCCTGTTAGGCATGTAGGCATGTTAACTATTGGCATGGCTGTGATTGGCTGCCGAAATGATGTCATGATGCACTATAAAAGCCACCACAGCCGCCATTTCTGGTTCACTCTGCTGTGAATTCAGTTAGGGACAGGCTGCTGTAGAAGACTGTGAGGGACAGTTAGAAATAGCGATTCCACCAAACTTCTAGTGCTTTACCCAGGCTATATAAACCACCACTGTAGCCTTCTTTGCCCTAGCAGCAGTGTTCACAGCTGTCTGCAAGGGCTGTGTGAGTGCTGCTCACGCTGTGGAGTGGGTCCTGCAGCCACGTCAGGCTGTAGGCCACCCAGTGTGATCACTGCTGCCTCATACATCTTTTAATTTTTGAGCTGCATTTTTTACATAATTTCAATCTAGTGTGCTTCCATCTGTATCCATATACATTGGTTGCAAACACTAGTAGTAGACAGCGGAGCCTTTCTGCAGCCTTTCAGTGCTAGTGTCCACTTTGCTGCACTGTTCACGGCTGTCTGAGAGGTCTCTGACTGTGTGTGAGTGCAGCTCACGCTGAGTAGTGTGTCCTGCAGCTACGTCTGGTTGTAGGACGCTCAGCGTGCGTCAGTGCCTCACACATATTTGTATTTGAGTGCAGCTCATTTTTTCTTCTATTAGTGTGCATCCATCTGTCTCCATCTACGGTGGTTGCAAACACTATATAGGAGTACACAGCGGAGCCTTTCTGCAGCCTGTCAGTGCCAGTGCCCACTTAGCTGCACTGTTCACGGCTGTCTGAGAGGTCTCTGACTGTGTGTGAGTGCAGATCACGCTGAGTAGAGTGTCCTGCAGCTACGTCTGGTTGTAGGACGCTCAACGTGCGTCACTGCCTCACACATATTTGTCTTTGAGTGCTGCTCATTTTTTCTTCTCCTATTAGTGTGCATCCATCCGTATCCATCAACATTGGTTGGTTGCAAACACTATATAGGAGTAGATAGAGGAGCCTTTTTTTCTGGCTCGTGCCCTGCCGGCGCTGCCAGATTAGTATTACCCAATTTTTTTGGAGCCTCATCTTTTGCATTGTAGGTTACCTGCCTGCATTGTAATAGCTCCAAAAAGTTGGTGATACTATCGGTTTCAATTCTTTGTTCACATACTTTGAGTTTGTTTCCAACAAAGAAACCACAAAAAAAGTTCACCAAACACTACATTTGGAACTTGTGTAGGCCACATCAGCTCCTATTAAAGTGTAGTCCACACACACACTTCATAAAATTAGTGTTTCTTGTACCTGTAACCAGCTGTTCAGGAAAAAGCACACTAAGGCCCCCCCTTTGTACTTTTCTGCCTATCTTAAGCAGTCTGGCAAGATGAAGAAGGCAGGGAGTAAGGCGCGTGGGCGTGGGCGTGGAGTTTCAGCAGGGAGAGGACGTGGGGATTCTGCAGGGAGAGGACGTGGGGATTCTGCAGGTAGAGGACGTGGGGATTCTGGGCCTGCTGCGGGCACCAGTGGATCAGCATCCCCCAGTTTTTGCAGGCATCAGTCCTTTATGCGCAGCTTTGTAGGACCTCAACGTACCCCACTGCTGCGGGAGGAACAAATTGAAGCCGTTGTCGGATGGATGGCAGCTAACGCATCGACTTCAATTACTTCCGCATCCTCTCAGGACCAGAGCACCGAAGAGCAACCATCTGTCTCTTCACCACCTGCCAAAGTGCCCAGGCAGTCAGAGAGACATGGACAGGAGCCATCACAGTCTCTACTTCTGTTCTCGGAATCTGTTGGCTTGGAAAGAGGGGGCCAGCCAAGCAGCATTCCTGAATGTGAAGAAGAGGGAGTATGCAGTGATGCGCAACTTCTTTGTCCCTCTGAATCTGAAGAGGCGAGTGGGCCAGTGCACCACAGTACGCATCAGATGATGACGAGACTCAGTTGCCACTTTCTGTTGCGTACGGTGCTGGCGAGACAACCCCGGAGAAGCAGCTGTTTGAAGAGGGGAGGGAAGATTATGAAGTCCTTGACCCATCATGGCATGAGGAACAGGAAGGTGGTGGGAGCAGCTCGGAGGAAGAGATTCCCCTACCGGCCAAAACAGGAGGCAGAGGGAGGGGGAAGACTTGGTTGCCTGTACCCTCCACTTCGGCACCCGTTAGGAGCATTCCTCATTCCAAAGGCAAAACGGGCGCTCCCAAGACTTGCAGTGCGTGGCCCTTTTTTGACACAGTTGCAGATGACATTTGCTTTGTCAAATGAAAGCTGTGTCATCAGAAAGTCAAAAGAGGGAGAAATGTCAGCAACCTCAATACCACAAATATGTGGAAACATGTGCGCACCAAGCACGAGTTGGAGTTGCAGAGGCACCCTGAAGACGTAGGCCAACGTACAGCACCACCTACCACCTCTTCAGTTCGTGTTGGGGCCTCTTCCTCCAGCTCACACACTGCTGGTTCGGCTTCCTCACAGGATCGCCAAGGAAGAACCTCTGCCACTGTTGTCCGGAGACCCTGTCAGATTCCACCCATAGCAGCACGTTCCCATCCATCACAGCCATCGGTAGCACAGGCATGGGATAAAAGGCGCCCTTACTCGGCAAACCATCCCCGAGCACAGTCTCTGAATGCTGGCATTGCCAAACTTCTGGCAGTTGAAATGCTGTCATTCAGGCTGGTGGACACTGACACCTTCCGGGACTTAATGGCATTGGCAGTCCCCCAATACAACGTGCCCAGCCGCTTTTATTTCAGCAGGCGAGCCGTCCCTGCCCTGCAGAAACATGTTGAGGGCAAAATAAAACATGCGCTACTAAACGCCGTTAGTAGCAAGGTCCACCTGACCACCGATGCGTGGACCAGTAACCATGGACAGGGACGATACCTTTCCCTCACTGCCCACTGGGTCAATGTTGTGGAGCCAGGTACAGATCTGGAGAGTGGCGCTGTACGTGTTCTTCCAACGCCACGGATTGCAGGACTCCAGTCTGTACACATAGACTCCTCCTCCTACTCAAGTTCCTCAGAAACAGCAGAGCAGGAGCCTGTTACGACCGATATGAGCACAGCCGTGGCCAAACGTCAACAGGCTGTACTCAAATTAATTTCTTTGGGGAATCGAAGCCACACAGCGCAGGAGCTCTGGAATGCTATCAAGCAGGAGGGCGATGTGTGGTTTGGGCCAGCGAATCTCCAGCCGGGCTTGGTAGTGTGTGACAATGGCCGAAATCTGGTGGCAGCTCTTGGCCTAGGCAACCTCACACACATCCCATGTCTGGCACATGTGCTTAACTTGGTCGTGCAGAGCTTTCTGAGGGACTATCCGGATCTTGATGCACTGTTGCACAAGGTCCGCATAGAGTGCGCTCACTTGCGGCGTTCCAGCACGGCAAGATCGCGCCTCGCTGCTCTGCAGCGACGATTTGGCCTTCCGGAACATCGCATCATATGTGACCTACCCACCCGGTGGAATTCAACGTTACATATGTTGGAGCGGTTGTGTGAGCAGCAGGCAGCAGTCATGGAGTACCAGCTGCATCAGGCGCAAACAAGTCGCACTGTGCGCCGTTCACACTTCAGCACCATTGAGTGGGCCTCTATGAAGGACATCTGCCTCGTTTTGCGTGCCTTCGATGAATCCACGCGGATGGCGAGTGCAGATGATGCACTAGTCAGCATGACTGTCCCCCTTATCTGCCTGCTTCAACAAACACTGCAAGCACCAAGGGATGAGGTTTCGGAAGAGGTGGAGGATGAGGAGTCCCAAATGCCATCTGCTTCTGGACAGTCTGCGCTACGTGTTTCCTCACAAAGGCCTAGGCAGGGGACACTTTGTGAGGAGGATGAGGAGGAGTCGATGGAGGAGGAAGACATCTCTCCAGAGGAGGGAGGTACACAAACCTCTACTCAGTATGTACAGCGAGGGTGGGGTGATGCAGAGCAGGCTGAGGTCACGCCTCAAACAGGGGACAGCGGTTCTTTGGCAGTTGGGAGTCTGCAGCACATGGTTGATTTCATGCTGCAGTGCCTGAGAAACGACCGCCGCATCGCCCACATTCTCGTCTCGGCTGATTATTGGGTGTACACCCTCCTAGATCCTCGCTACCGGGACAGCGTACAAAGGCTCATACCAACGTTGAACCGGGAACGTAAACTGCGGGAGTACGAAGAGTCACTGTTGCAGTCCATAATGTTTTCCATTCCACCCGACAGCATTGTTGCTAGTGCTTTACAAAGCAGCTCTGTGCGTCGAGGCAGTGGAGGAAACTCTGCACAAAGAGGGAGCAGAGGCAGCGCCGCAGCACAAGGCAAGACCACTATGGCCCAAATGTGGCAAAGTTTTGTGTGTCCACCACAATTGTCTACACCATCAGCGACGCCTCGAGTCAGCAGGAGGCAACGCTTCCGTCAGATGGTGTCAGACTACATGTCTTGCCCTGTCGCTGTACTCCCAGATGGCTCTTCCCCCTTCAAGTTTTGGGTCTCTAAGCTGGATACATGGCCAGAGCTTAGCCAGTATGCATTGGAGGTGCTGGCTTGCCCTGCTGCCAGTGTATTATCGGAACGCGTCTTTAGTGCCGCAGGTGGTGTACTAACAGACTGTCGCACGCGACTATCTTCCGATAATGTTGACCGGCTGACTTTTCTGAAAATGAACAAGGCCTGGATCTCCAAAGACTTTACCAATCCTCTTACAGACTAAATTAGTGGTTGGCAACTGTATCCAGGTCTGCTGGTGTGTTCATTTTTCTACCACCTGAACTATAATCCCTGTGCTTCAACACAGCCAGTTGTCACTCAGATGTGTCGTCTGCACAGAGAAGCACACTAGCTCCTGTGTTAGTGGGGTTCAGTAACGCCAGCTGATCCCCTGCTGTGTAGACGGCAAAGTCACCAGCTCCATCAACATTCAAACCACTACTGATTTTTAACCGTGCCCAACTTAGGTCTCTGGCTCCACTGTCTCTACTATTTCCCCTGGCCTCCAACCCCGCCATCTACATCTCTGAAGTGGCGTCAGCACAATCTACACTTGTTCCTGTGTTCCTGTGGCTCAGTCCCATCAGTTTATCCCCTGATGTGTGTTCGGCAAGGTCTCCTGCTCTGTCCACATTCCCATAACCAGTAGTGGGAATGAGGACAGAGCTGGCGAACTTGCCGGACAAACATCAGGGGATCAACTGACGGGACTGAGCACCAGTAACACAGGAACAAGTGTAGATTGTGCTGACGCCACTTCAGAGATGTAGCTGGCGGGGTTGGAGGCCAGGGTAAATAGTAGAGACAGTGGAGCCAGAGGCCTAAGTGGAGCATGGTTAGAATCAGTAGTAGTCAACAACCTCCATAAAAACCGCTGCCCATTGGCCTCTGCATGCGGCATGCGTAATCCTGGGCTCCAACAGCGTCAGTTGGTGTTCAGAAGTGTCGTCTCCACAGAGCCAAACACATTCGTTCAAGTGTTAATGGGTTTCAGCACTGCCAGCTGTTCCCCTGCTGTGGAGATGGCAAGTCTCCTGCTGCCTTCACCTGCCAAAAGCAACAGGCCCCAGCCTGCTCCTCACCTAATCCTGGGCTCCAACAGCGTCAGTTGGTGTTCAGAAGTGTCGTCTCCACAGAGCCAAACACATTCGTTCAAGTGTTAGTGGGTTTCAGCACTGCCAGCTGTTCCCCTGCTGTGGAGATGGCAAGTCTCCTGCTGCCTTCACCTGCCAAAAGCAACAGGCCCCAGCCTGCTCCTCGCCTAATCCTGGGCTCCAACAGCGTCAGTTGGTGTTCAGAAGTGTCGTCTCCACAGAGCCAAACACATTCGTTCAAGTGTTAGTGGGGTTCAGCACTGCCAGCTGTTCCCCTGCTGTGGAGATGGCAAGTCTCCTGCTGCCTTCACCTGCCAAAATCCAGTAGGCCCCAGCCTGCTCCACGCCTGATCCTGGGCTCCAACAGCGTCAGTTGGTGTTCAGAAGTGTCGTCTCCACAGAGCCAAACACATTCGTTCAAGTGTTAGTGGGGTTCAGCACTGCCAGCTGTTCCCCTGCTGTGGAGATGGCAAGTCTCCTGCTGCCTTCACCTGCCAAAAGCAACAGGCCCCAGCCTGCTCCTCGCCTAATCCTGGGCTCCAACAGCGTCAGTTGGTGTTCAGAAGTGTCGTCTCCACAGAGCCAAACACATTCGTTCAAGTGTTAGTGGGGTTCAGCACTGCCAGCTGTTCCCCTGCTGTGGAGATGGCAAGTCTCCTGCTGCCTACACCTGCCAAAATCCAGTAGGCCCCAGCCTGCTCCTCGCCTGATTCCTAGTTATGGGAATGTGGACAGAGCAGGCGACATTGCCGGACACACATCAGGGGATTATGGGAATGTGGACAGAGCAGGCGACATTGCCGGACACACATCAGGGGATTAACTGACCGGACTGAACACCTGGAACACAGGAACAAGTGTGGATTGTGCAGACGCCACTTCGGAGCTGTAACTGGCGGGGTTGGAGGACAGGGGAAATACGAAAATCAGTGAAGCCACAGGCCTAAGTGGAGCATGGTTAAAATTAGTAGAAGTCTACAACCGATCTTAAAATTTCTTCAATGCAGCCTCAGCCTGCTCCGTGCTTGTCCCTGGGCTTCAACACAGCCAGTTGTAGCTCGGAAGTGCCGTCCACACGGAAAGAGACATTTGATCCCGTGTCTCAGTGGGGTTCAGTAACGTCAGCTGTTCCCCTGCTGTGTGAATGGCAGTCTCTCCTGCTTTCTCCGCATTCCAAAGACAGTAGGCCTCTGCCTACACCCTCCTATTTCCTGGGCTTTAACACAGCCAGTTGTAGCTCGGAAGTGCCGTCCACACGGAAAGAGACACTTGCTCCCGTGTCTCAGTGGGGTTCAGTAACGCTAGCTGATCCCCTGCTGTGTGGATGGCAGTCTCTCCTGCTGTCTCTGCATTCCAAAGACAGTAGGCCTCTGCCTACACCCTCCTATTTCCTGGGCTTCAACACAGCCAGTTGTAGCTCGGAAGTGCCTTCCACACGGAAAGAGACACTTGCTGCCGTGTCTCAGTGGGGTTCAGTAACGCTAGCTGATCCCCTGCTGTGTGGATGGCAGTCTCTCCTGCTGTCTCTGCATTCCAAAGACAGTAGGCCTCTGCCTACACCCTCCTATTTCCTGGGCTTCAACACAGCCAGTTGTAGCTCGGAAGTGCCGTCCACACGGAAAGAGACACTTGCTGCCGTGTCTCGGTGGGGTTCAGTAACGCTTGCTGATCCCCTGCTGTGTGGATGGCAGTCTCTCCTGCTGTCTCTGCATTCCAAAGACAGTAGGCCTCTGCCTACACCCTCCTATTTCCTGGGCTTCAACACAGCCAGTTGTAGCTCGGAAGTGCCGTCCACACGGAAAGAGACACTTGCTCCCGTGTCTCAGTGGGGTTCAGTAACGCTAGCTGATCCCCTGCTGTGTGGATGGCAGTCTCTCCTGCTGTCTCTGCATTCCAAAGACAGTAGGCCTCTGCCTACACCCTCCTATTTCCTGGGCTTCAACACAGCCAGTTGTAGCTCGGAAGTGCCGTCCACACGGAAAGAGACACTTGCTCCCGTGTCTCAGTGGGGTTCAGTAACGTCAGCTGTTCCCCTGCTGTGTGGATGGCAGTCTCTCCTGCTGTCTCCTCATTCCAAAGACAGTAGGCCTCTGCCTACACCCTCCTATTTCCTGGGCTTTAACACAGCCAGTTGTAGCTCGGAAGTGCCGTCCACACGGAAAGAGACACTTGCTCCCGTGTCTCAGTGGGGTTCAGTAACGCTAGCTGATCCCCTGCTGTGTGGATGGCAGTCTCTCCTGCTGTCTCTGCATTCCAAAGACAGTAGGCCTCTGCCTACACCCTCCTATTTCCTGGGCTTCAACACAGCCAGTTGTAGCTCGGAAGTGCCGTCCACACGGAAAGAGACACTTGCTCCCGTGTCTCAGTGGGGTTCAGTAACGTCAGCTGTTCCCCTGCTGTGTGGATGGCAGTCTCTCCTGCTGTCTCCACATTCCAAAGACAGTAGGCCTCTGCCTACACCCTCCTATTTCCTGGGCTTTAACACAGCCAGTTGTAGCTCGGAAGTGCCGTCCACACGGAAAGAGACACTTGCTCCCGTGTCTCAGTGGGGTTCAGTAACGCTAGCTGATCCCCTGCTGTGTGGATGGCAAGTCCCCTGCTGCCTACACAGTCCTACTACTACTGATTTTTAACCGTGCTCCAATTAGGCCTGTGGCTCCACTGTCTCTCGTATTTCCCCTGTCCTCCAACCCTGCCAGTTACAGCTCCGAAGTGGCGTCTGCACAATCCACACTTGTTCCTGTGTTCCAGGTGTTCAGTCCGGTCAGTTAATCCCCTGATGTGTGTCCAGCAATGCCGCCTGCTCTGTCCACAGGAATGTGGACAGAGCAGGCGACATTGCCGGACACACATCAGGGGATTAACTGACCGGACTGAACACCTGGAACACAGGAACAAGTGTGGATTGTGCAGACGCCACTTCGGAGCTGTAACTGGCGGGGTTGGAGGACAGGGGAAATACGAAAATCAGTGAAGCCACAGGCCTAAGTGGAGCATGGTTAAAATTAGTAGAAGTCTACAACCGATCTTAAAATTTCTTCAATGCAGCCTCAGCCTGCTCCGTGCTTGTCCCTGGGCTTCAACACAGCCAGTTGTTGCTCGGAAGTGCCGTCTTCACAGAGTAAAACACTATCTCCTGTGTTTGTGGGGTTCAGTAACGTCAGCTGTTCCCCTGCTGTTTTGATGGCAATCTGTCCTGCTGCCTCCCAATTGACAGCACATCAGGCCTCAGCCTGCTAAGTGCTTGTCCCTGGGCTCCAACATCGCCAGTTGCTGCTCATAACTGACTTTGGCACGGGTACTCCCTCCTGCCCAGCTTGGTTCCAGCCCTGCCTGCTGTTTCCGGGAAGTGTCAATGTCAGTTTGCCACCCCAAGTTGCCATGTCGTGTTGCGGTTGGGTTAGCCGAGGCTAGGGTGCCAGCAGTTTAGGTGCTTCCTATGTGGACTGCGGGTTCTGGTAAGAAAGGCTTGTTCCGTAGTGCCAGTAGGACAAGCACCCCCTGTAGGACTGTGTGATTCGGTAACTGCGGCCAGCTTGCGGCATGCCAACTTTGCTTTTCAGGGGTAACTTCAGCTGCCCCTCCGGGTTCCAGCACCGTCAGCTGGTTCTCGGCAGAGCCTTTGGCCTAGGTGCCTCCATCTCGGTATCCGAGTTCCGGCAACGTCTGCTGGTCCTTGGTAGTGCTTTGTAGCACAGGTACCTCCTGCTTAGTAACCGGGTTCCAGCACCGTCAGCTGGTCCTCGGTTGTGCCATTGGCTCTTATTCCTTCTGCTGCCCCTCCGGGTGCCAGCACTGTCAGCTGGTCCTCGCTATTTCCATTTGCTCTTGCTGCTTATGCTACCCATCCGGGTTCCAGCACCGTCAGCTGGTTCTCGGCAGAGCCTTTGGCCTAGGTGCCTCCATCTCGGTATCCGAGTTCCGGCAACGTCTGCTGGTCCTTGGTAGTGCTTTGTAGCACAGGTACCTCCTGCTTAGTAACCGGGTTCCAGCACCGTCAGCTGGTCCTCGGTTGTGCCATTGGCTCTTATTCCTTCTGCTGCCCCTCCGGGTGCCAGCACTGTCAGCTGGTCCTCGCTATTTCCATTTGCTCTTGCAGCTTATGCTACCCATCCGGGTTCCAGCACCGTCAGCTGGTTCTCGGCAGAGCCTTTGGCCTAGGTGCCTCCATCTCGGTATCCGAGTTCCGGCAACGTCTGCAGGTTCTTGGTAGTGCTTTGTAGCACAGGTACCTCCTGCTTAGTAACCGGGTTCCAGCACCGTCAGCTGGTCCTCGGTAGTGCTATTGGCTCTTGTTCCTTCTGCTGCCCCTCCGGGTGCCAGTACCGTCCGCTGGTTCAAGAGGACAAAGAACAGGAAGACAACCACCAAGATACAGAACAACAAGAGAGAGAAGACAAAGAAGCATAAAAAAACAAAGCAGAAGAACATTAAGCATAAGACTAATACTCTGAGCAAATGATATTATCTTATTTATAAGCAGAAGAAGACTAAGCAGTGTATGGGGGTGAGTCCGTTCCTCCTCGTGGTGCCCCTGGAAAAGGCCTGCTGCTGCAGGCCAAACTGAACGCAGACAAATCCTGTTGTAAATCTTTTGTGACAGGCAGAACGGAAGGTGTAAACTTCTAACTTTTCTAGATAACAACTACAGGAATGCCTGACACAAATAAGAATATGATGAAGAAGAATAGGAAGAAGATGAGGAAGTTGAATATGTAGAATAATAATTGTTGAATAAGAAGAATATGAAGAATGTAAGAAAAGGAAGAAGAAGAAGAATGTAAAAAAAGGAAGTAGAAGAATTTAAAAAAAGGAAGAAGAAGAAGAATGTAAAAAAAGGAATAAGAAGAAGAATGTAAAAAAAGGAAGTAGAAGAATGTAAAAAAAGGAAGAAGAAGAAGAAGAATGTAAAAAAAGGAATAAGAAGAAGAAGAAGAAGGTAAAAAAAGGAAGAAGAATAAGAAAGAAGAAGAAAGAAGAAAGAAGAAGAAGACATACATGTCTGGCAAAATATAAATGAGGCTAACATAGTCAATATCTTTGTAACTCCTAACGTCTTTAAAAAAAAAGTTTAATTCCTGCTATTCCATTTGATTGGGCTAAACCTCTATGGCTTTAATGTCTTCTCACCTCCCACAATACATTCTACATTATTCTTAGTTGTTTTTCTTCATGTAGAATTAACCTACAAGGAAAGAAAGGGTTTTTTTTAATTCCGATATTTTGGCCCCATTGACTTGCATTGGTTGCCGGTATCGGAATCGGCGATACCGATACTTTTTTTTAAGATCGGCCGATCCATTCCGATCCGATATTTTCAAGTATCGGCTGGTATCGCTCAACTCTACTCTTAACATATGGGCCACCCAACTGTAACCAGATATTTTTATATCATAACTATTATAGATGGACTGACTACTCTGTCACTAGGGACTGCATACATAATTATAAAAGTATTGTTGATTTAAAAACCCAGTACATGTCCAGCATAAAAATGTAGGTAAATGGCTGCAGAAATCATGGATCGTAGTGGTCACCTACAAGTCCCAACCTCACAATCCATATACACCAAATTTAACCATAAATACAATTAAATGGCAAAAGAGTATGTACAGTGGAAGAATCTCACCCAATCGGCAAGAGACTTGAAGAGTCAGTGTAAAAATAACCTTGCCAAGGTAAAAGGCGAACGTCCTCCTTAAGATGTCTCCCCATGCATTTCTTTATTTCGATTCATCAGGGAAACTACTTAAAAGTATGGTCCAACAAACAAGGACCCATACCGCTTCATTGCAGTCAAGAAAATAATGAATGCTGCGAAGGAACACTCTCAAGTTTGCCCCCATTTATACATTCCACTCTAAATTCAATTTGTTCATAGCGTGTGGTGTATTTCAGGTCAGAGGACCACATGGCCACAACTTGAAGAGCACATGTGGTTACTGGAACGCAAGTCGCCAGGTGTGACACGCATAACGTCACATCCAGTGCCTGTGACAAGAAATAAGGCCTGATGGCATGAGTGTCGCTGGGGGAGCAGCATGCATGATTAGATAACGATCCTCCCTTAGCACCTGGGAAAGCATAACCAGCTGCCAAAGAAATAATCTCAACTATACAAAATGTAGGAGTATGGGACTGATTATACGTCTCATAAGATCATACCAACATACCTACAAAGTATTGTGCAGGTATACAACACAAAAGTATAAAACCCAAACATCAATGATTATCATGCTAGAAAATAAGAAAAACAGTATAGGGAATGTGATACGCATTTGATTAAAATGACACACTGGTGTAAGAAAAGATCAACAATCCTGCAATGGGAGGGTGGGATTTTAAGAACACTTCTAGATGATGCAACACAACAGACCATAATGAGGAGGGAGAAGAATAAGGAAATCTGAAAAATGGGGAGGGGGGAGCCTAATAAATCCCTAACCTGGAACTAATCTAATATAACTACTGCCTAATGGGAAGGTTGTCAACCTACAAGACCTGTGAAAAATGGCACCCCCACTGAACTGCTCCTGTCCCTAGCCTTATTGTCACTATATCACCATACATCAGAGAAATGAAGTAAAAGAAAGCTGTTCATTTACTCCCATGGGGTAGATGGTCTTAAGGCAGAATATTCTCTCGGGCCTCCTTCTGTAGTATTAACCTGTCCCAATTTCCCCCTCTGAAAGACAGTGTAATTTTTTCTATTCCCATGAAATTGATTTTATTTGCATCACGAGGATGAGAGTTTTTGAGATAGTTGGCTACCGGTGTGTCCCTTTTGTCCACAATATTATTATTTATTATTATTATAGTGCCATTTATTCCATGGAGCTTTACATGTGAGGAGGGGTATACATAATACATACAAGTACAGTAATCTTAAACAATACAAGTCACAACTGGTACAGGATGAGAGAGGACCCTGCCCGCGAGGGCTCACAATATCTCGTAAATGTTCATTCACCCTTTTGTGAAATTCCCTACTGGTGTTCCCTATATATTTGACACCACACTCACAAGTAGCCTTATGCACTATTCATTTAAATCGACAGTGGCATATGATACAAACAATAAATAGATAAAGAAACTATCTTATTGTGCCAATTTTCATGGACTTTTAACTGTCACTTTTGTATTAAATCTGACTTCAATTCCTTTCTTTGGACATTTGTCAACACCTTTCTGGGTGTGCGCCCTTTGTTTTTTTCATACTTTTTTTTATATATTTTTAAACATTGTACTGTTATCCCATTGGTTATCAACTGATCTAAATAAAGTATAATTTTAGTTCACTATTTCTGATGCATTGTGACTCTTTATGGCCAGATTCATGTTCTCTCTTTTTTCTCGTGGTTGTTTACCAACTGTCCTGCTGCTTGACATATATGGTCCAGACTTTTCGGTTGTGTGGACATTGTACTCTTAATGTTATCAACACTATACGTTCATCACACAACGAGACCTATTCCGTTCCCTTGTTTCATTTCCAAGTACTTTTATTTGGTAGTGTAATCCTATGCTAATGTAATAACCTTTCAGAATACACTAATTTACAGGAACCAGATTTGTGTCTAAATCCCTTTAAGCATCCTTTTTTGTGTATTATGCTTGAAATATGTTGAAAATAAGTATCCTACCCATTATGTTTGGTTTATACACTACATCAAAAAGAATCTGAATTATTAAAGCTATAATTGACACAAAGTTTGGAAAACAACTCAGCAGAGCAGCCAGCAGCAGTATTAGACATGGTTGTGATGACTTTAAGTAGGTATTAGCTAAATTCCAGGACTTCATTAAATCAGAAGCAATATGTATATTTTTCTTTTGTTCTTAAACCGCCTTTATCTACTCAGTCAGCCTTGGCTGCTCCTGAGATTTACAAGTTATCATTCACATTAAAATTCAATGTAAACTCTTAACAAATCAATGAATGACATTGCTACTCAGAGATGATTTTCTTTTGCTTTTAAACAACTCTTCTGAATGTCAGAGGGAAATCTCCAGACAGCAATCTAATGAAAGAAAGAGATGATGGTAGAAGACACAAAAGGAAATCGGTGACTTAAAAATATCTATCCCTAAATATGAGTTTCATCTTTAAACAATGACATGCCTATCAATATTTAAACCTAATGCCATTATACAAAATGCAAAGCTATTCATATATGCAAGGTAAAGGTAATGTGGTTTCTTCTAACTATCTTATTAAAAAATGTTTGTTCTTGAATACTCATGTCCTAAAAAGATTCTCACATGAGACACAATAACCTTTAATTCATTACATTCTATATGCAAATTTGATAAGTATCAAGCTAAACAAAGAAAATAGCCACAACTAATCATTAAAGCAAAAATAGTACTCAATTCTCATGCCTTATGACAGTGGTTTTAGAAATGAGTGAATGGATTCTATGCAAATCAAATTCATGTTGATTTTTATGAAATTCGCAAACCTCATTGATTTCTACCAGTCTGAAATTTGATTTTCCTTTTTACACATTGTAGAAGATTTCATCCGCCAGAAAAGGCTCAAATGACCTCAGACGTGGTCACACAGGCATCCTCATAATGCCTTGAAGGTATTATATTATATGGTATAGTATAGCCAATCAGAAAGGACTATTATAGCCTGTATAAAAGCTGAGGAATGGAATACAGCAGACATTTTATTGTATTTTAAGATACCTCACAGCTCAGCAATAGAGAAAGGCTATGTTCACATATTGCGCTTTTTGAGCATTTTTTAATGCAAATTTTTAACTGTGTTCCACAGTACCAGCAAAGGCTATGACATTTCAGAAATCTCATTCACACACACAATGCAGCATATCACTTCTTTCAACTTTTTTTCCGCGTTTTTCACCCATTAAAAGAAAAGGGTAGTGCAAAAAAATTCTGCAAAAGGCTGCACAAAACAAAGGGATCAAGTTTTTGGTGCCAAAGTCTGATGAAGTTGAATCAAATTAAAGTTTATTATCATGCACAAGAGACAAATGTACCCTGATAAAAAAGCAGTTAAAAAACGCACTAAAAAACACGACAAACACTCAGCAAAGCCTTTTTTTAATTGCGTGTGGACAAAAATGCATGAAAAATGTAACTCGTGAACATAGTCTTAAATGCTAAAACATTGGAAAAATACTCCAGACAAAAAAAAGAAAAGAAACCACTGGAAATGGAGGGAAGTTAAATGGAAGGACAGGCACAATGGTGCACAATAAAACAATAATAAAAATTAATAAATAAATTCAAAACAAATAAAATTCTATTCGCTGTACTGGTGGTTTGTTTGTGGTTTTATCAATTTATTTTTTGTGATATATATAAATATTTATTATTTGATGCCATCAATTAATCTTGTATATTATCTTGTGCCGTATTTTAATAAAGGCATTTTAATTTCAATTTTATTTGTTTTGAATTTATTAATTTTTATCATTGTTTTATTGTGCATCTCTGTGCCTGTCCTTCCATTTAACTTCACTCCATTTCCAGTGGTTTCTTTTCTTTTTTGTTCTTAATCCAGATGGTCTGCCATTCAATCTTTAAGTGGATGTAGATCTACTATTTAAAATATATTTAATTTATTTTTTATTTTTTTTTTATTATATTTATTAATATATATATTTGTTGATTCATGTCCGCTTGCTCTTAAAATCTCCAGACAGTAATGTGTTGTTCAACTGCAGCAATGAAGATGATGAGTATAGTAGTTTGCGAAAGAACAGAGATTCATTTGATAGGAGTAGAGAGAGATAGGAGAAGTGCTAGTAGGAGGACCAGACTCAGTGTGATTGATCATTGCCATGGTGAAGTTGGCATTTGCCCTGCTGCATTTGAATTGCAGTTACACATTTCTTTTTTATTCTAAATGCATATGCACTAGAAAGTAGCAGCAGTGCCAGCACAATATTTTTTACAGAAAAAAAATCTAAAATCAGTGTCAGTCAGGGATGGTGTGATGGTTTTTAGAAGCAACTGTACTGATTATTTTTTGCATTTCATGTGCAATCCTTTTTCCAAAAAAGGAATAATTGTTTTTTAGTAATTTAAAAAAATTCCCCCAAATCAAGACATTTCCTGCCAATGTCTACCTCACAAAGAATGCATGTTGCAAAATAGTAAAATATATTTTTTTGCACATCTGTTTTACCAGTCAAGTTGTTCATACACACATGCTACACCAATGGAGCACACTGTTTGCTGCAGGTACTAGATTTTCTGTTGTGCATCTAACTGCCATTTCTTATTTTGTCATTTTTGGGAAGGCGGTTGAATTTTGTAAAAAATATATGTATATATATATATATATATATATATATATAGACATTTGATTGTGCATGTCTATTTTTGCACATCTTACGCCTATTTTTCTAGTCCAATTTGACAATTGTACATGCCACACTGATATTGCAGCTTGCTGCCACAATTTGCTTTCTGTACATGTACCTCTCTACCTAGCATTTCTTGTTACATCTTTTTTTACGAAGATTAAAAATTTTGTGTTGAAAAGATTGTCAAAAGTTAATTACAGTGCTGTACAAAATGTTTTATAACATACAGAGTGGCAATGGATGGGGTAGTTTAAATGAAGAAAAAAATCATGCCAAGGCTGAGAATTTGAGAGCTCCTAGCAACAGCAGATGCACCACAACCACCACAGGTACCAGCAGCCAGCGCAGTAATACTACCAAACATAAGCTACATTGAGCCTCCTTTTTCTTTGTCACTGTATTTTACTGCAGAGAGGCAAAGTGTGTTATGAGATATATGGCACATCTCTCATCTCAGTCATATCAGGATGATGTTTTTCTTTTTCTTTGAAATGTACTGTATATTACTGCAGAGGAGCAAAAGGTGTTATGAAATATATGGCACATCTCTCATCTCATTCACATCAGGATGATGTTTTTCTTAGTCAGTTACAAAACAATAAAAATATTATTATTAGGCCAGCTGACAAGGGTGGCGGGATTGTCATCTTGAATACGAAAGATTACCAAAAGGAAGCCATTCGTATTTTAGCAGACACACGGACATACCAAATAATGGAAAACGACCCTTCCGACTATTACATCCAGGAGATGGGCGAACTAATAAAAAAAGGCTTTGAAAAAGGTTTTTTAAATAAGCAAGAGAGAGATTTTATTAGTACCCCATATCCAAGGGTCCCCTATTTTTACTATCTACCAAAGGTGCACAAGAATCTGTTTAACCCACCGGGTAGACCGATTATATCGGCCATAGGTGGGTTAACATCTAATCTATCAAAGTATGTGGATTGTCATTTACAAAAAATAACTTCCACTCTTCCCACATATTTAAAAGACAGCACTCACATTTTAAAACTTTTAAAAAATGTAGTATGGCAGGAGCATTATATTATGGGGACCCTTGATATTACTTCACTATACACGGTGATACAAAATAAAAAAGGTTGTGAATCAGTGGAGTATTTTATATCTAAGAATAGTGCGATACCCAAAGAACAAAGGGAATTCATTTTGGATTGCATTGAATTCATCTTAACCCATAATTATTTTAAATTTGAGATGAACTACTACTCCCAGAAATGGGGCACAGCTATGGGCACAAGATTTGCCCCTAGCTATGCCAATTTATATGTGGGAAAATGGGATCTTGAGACTATTTATATAAATGGAGAATTGCGTTCGAACCTGGTGATTTGGCGCCGTTTTATTGATGACATTTTTTTTATTTGGTCAGGTGATGAAATTTTATTGAATAAGTTTTTAAGTGATTTAAATAAAAATTGTTATTTTTTAAATTTCACTGCCACTACCAGCCATAAGGAGGTGAATTTTTTAGATTTAAATATTTTTATTGAGGAGAACACTATCCAAACTCAAGTATACCATAAACCTACGGATTCAAAGAACTTTATCTCTTTAGACAGCTGCCATCTCCCAAAATGGCTTCTGAATGTCCCGAAGAGCCAACTCATTAGAGCTCATAGAAACTGCTCCAAACCACAAGATTTTGAAAAAGAAGCAGAATCTATGAACAACAAATTTAAAGATAAAGGATATGACACTAAATCATTGGAAAAAACCACAGAGATAGTTAGAAAAATACCAAGAGCTCAATTATTGGACCCCATTAAAGAAGGTATTCAGGATGTTTTTGGGGTTGAGGAAAATATTCCGATCATTTTACAATATAATTCCAATGTTAGAATTATTAGGAACATTGTTAGCAAGCATTGGAACATTTTACAGAATGATAAGATCATAGGGGAATCGCTGCCCGCGCGCCCCAGATTTGTGTTTCGGAAAGCTAATAACCTTGGAAATATGATTGCACCCTCAATACCTAGAATTTCAAATAAGCAAGAAAAAGGGGCATTAAAACCGCTAATTGGTTTTTTTCCATGTAAAAAATGTGGACCGTGTAAGAAATTAAATACAAAAAAGCAAAAGATGATTATTAATAGAGGGATTGAGAATAAAATTACTGACTTTATAAATTGAAACACCAAAGGAGTAATTTATGGGGTAACTTGTCCATGCGGTAAAATGTACATTGGAAGGACTATTCGTCCTATGCAGGTACGAATTGCCGAACACCTTCGCAATATCATTAATAAATTCAGTGGTCACCCCCTTTCCAATCATTTCTGTATACATCACGGGGGTTCTATTAAGGGCATTACGGTAACTGGCATTAAGACAGTTAAAAAAGTTGGAGAAAAGGCAATTTCATTGAACAAATGTCAAGAGTGGAAAGCGAGTGGATATTCAAGATGAACACACTCATGCCAAATGGTTTAAACAGTGAAATTGAATTATTTGCTTTTAATAATTAACATTGTATAATCACACGGGCTGGGTATATAGGTGTCACCTCATTGGCAGGGACCATTTGTTTTGAATTTATTAATTTTTATCATTGTTTTATTGTGCATCTCTGTGCCTGTCCTTCCATTTAACTTCACTCCATTTCCAGTGGTTTCTTTTCTTTTTTGTTCTTAATCCAGATGGTCTGCCATTCAATCTTTAAGTGGATGTAGATCTACTATTTAAAATATATTTAATTTATTTTTTATTTTTTTTTATTATATTTATTAATATATATATTTGTTGATTCATGTCCGCTTGCTCTTAAAATCTCCAGACAGTAATGTGTTGTTCAACTGCAGCAATGAAGATGATGAGTATAGTAGTTTGCGAAAGAACAGAGATTCATTTGATAGGAGTAGAGAGAGATAGGAGAAGTGCTAGTAGGAGGACCAGACTCAGTGTGATTGATCATTGCCATGGTGAAGTTGGCATTTGCCCTGCTGCATTTGAATTGCAGTTACACATTTCTTTTTTTATTCTAAATGCATATGCACTAGAAAGTAGCAGCAGTGCCAGCACAATATTTTTTACAGAAAAAAAATCTAAAATCAGTGTCAGTCAGGGATGGTGTGATGGTTTTTAGAAGCAACTGTACTGATTATTTTTTGCATTTCATGTGCAATCCTTTTTCCAAAAAAGGAATAATTGTTTTTTAGTAATTTAAAAAAATTCCCCCAAATCAAGACATTTCCTGCCAATGTCTACCTCACAAAGAATGCATGTTGCAAAATAGTAAAATATATTTTTTTGCACATCTGTTTTACCAGTCAAGTTGTTCATACACACATGCTACACCAATGGAGCACACTGTTTGCTGCAGGTACTAGATTTTCTGTTGTGCATCTAACTGCCATTTCTTATTTTGTCATTTTTGGGAAGGCGGTTGAATTTTGTAAAATATATATATATATATATATATATAGACATTTAATTGTGCATGTCTATTTTTGCACATCTTACGCCTATTTTTCTAGTCCAATTTGACAATTGTACATGCCACACTGATATTGCAGCTTGCTGCCACAATTTGCTTTCTGTACATGTACCTCTCTACCTAGCATTTCTTGTTACATCTTTTTTTACGAAGATTGAAAATTTTGTGTTGAAAAGATTGTCAAAAGTTAATTACAGTGCTGTACAAAATGTTTTATAACATACAGAGTGGCAATGGATGGGGTAGTTTAAATGAAGAAAAAAATCATGCCAAGGCTGAGAATTTGAGAGCTCCTAGCAACAGCAGATGCACCACAACCACCACAGGTACCAGCAGCCAGCGCAGTAATACTACCAAACATAAGCTACATTGAGCCTCCTTTTTCTTTGTCACTGTATTTTACTGCAGAGAGGCAAAGTGTGTTATGAGATATATGGCACATCTCTCATCTCAGTCATATCAGGATGATGTTTTTCTTTGAAATGTACTGTATATTACTGCAGAGGAGCAAAAGGTGTTATGAAATATATGGCACATCTCTCATCTCATTCACATCAGGATGATGTTTTTCTTTGACATGTACTGTATATTACTGCAGAGGGGTATAGGGTGTTATGAAATATATGGCACAAGTCTCATCTCAGTCACAGCAGGATGATGTTATCTCTTACAGTGACACCATCAGTTTGAGCACTTGTTTTGCACTGAATGATCTACCTAATCACGGGTGACAAAGAAATAATTTTTGCATAATTTTTTAATTTAGTAAAAATGTGTAGGCTACTACAGTGTTACTGTCTGTTTTTATCAAGAGGTTACTTTGATATTACTAACGCTGTGTTTATGATGGAGAGCTTGAAAGATGTTGAATATGTCTTAAGATATATCAGATTGTTACATATATATTTTCAGGGTAATTTGGATTCTTTTCAGTATTGCAATTAGTGGCAAATCAATTTGCTGCAATTTGAATTTTTTGGAAAAATTGCCATAGTTAAATCTGGAAAATTTGAATTTCAAAACACTTGATATAGTTGTATATTGTTAGCTTTTGGGGGCGTCTGAAGACATTTTTTCTTTATAATTTGAAAGGATTTATTATCAACTTCTTGTTCCTCGACGTAACTCAAAGTCTGAATTGCAAAGAGTACAGCTATTTGACATACAGTTGTCTTAGGAATAGCACGGTAGAGGAGTTATGCCCATGCCATCTGCAGCAGAAGCGGCTGATAGACACAGCTAAGCTCCAACTCCATATGCTGAGTCTGTACCTTGTTCAGATATATAAATTAGCCCCACCAAGAGCCCAAATTGACCTGGAGAATAAAGTTACATGTCAATTATACTGTATGATGATCTCCTTAAAAAATAAAATGACAAAAAAATCAGATTTATTGTTATTTGCTTTATTATTATCTCCTATTTTTGTCATTTGTTATGATCTTCATAAAAAAGGAATTAAAAAGTGATGAATAATTTGTATGTAACCAAAAATGATGCAAGCAAAAAGAAAAAAAAAAGAAGTCCTCACATAACACTATCTGAAAAAATAAAAAAAGCTATGAATATCAGAATATGATGCTAAAAAATACATATTTTTTAAAAAGTTCTATATTGAAAAAGAGTCATATGTACAGATGGGCAAACTCGAGCAGTAAAGTTCGGGGTTCGTACCGAACACCTACTGTTCGGGCACAGGACCCAAAAATGGACTTCTCCAGGAAGTCTGTGTTACTGCTCAGGATCAGCACTACATCGGGTGTTTCCCACACTGTCATCTGCATGACAGCACGAGAAACACCAGCAACTGTGACTGGCGGTAAAAAATTTAACTCCGGTCACAGAAGTGTTAGCTGAGGAGAGTATTACTCCCATCAGCCTAGCCTGCTGCTGCTAATAACAGTGAGGGCAGGTGCCGCTACTGGGAGTATTAAGCAGCAGCATGAGTGACAAGCAGTGAAATCATCGAGTTATGAAGGTCACTAAGACTGCATTTCCAGCTCACTTTGCTGTGAGTCAGGCCAATGTGAGTTCACTGCAGGTCACTGTGAGAATCTTGGTACCATCCAGGTTGAAAACCACTTATCAGACATGGATTATGATGTTGGATAGTACTTTGGATAGGTGAGGGATATGGCTGTTTTTTATTTTTTTATTTTTTTTACAGGAGATCAGGGCTTCAAAGGAATAGGCTTAAGGTGCATATAACTGTTTTTTTATTTTTAAATAAAAAAGTAAAAGGATGTGTTGTTAGGATTGGTGGAAAGCACCAAATAAGAAATTATAATGAGGTCCATTTGCAACCCAGGGTCCACTGTGCGGTGATGGAGAAACCGCAGCTAGCACAATGGTGGAGCTAGGCTGCGAGAAAACAATTAAAGCACACTGAGTTAAATGTCACTCAGTGTGCACAGAGCGCAAAGTAACAAGCTCTGTTACACCACAGAGCGGTACTATGAAGCAAAGCAAAAAGGATTATACCCTGCTAGACTGCACAGGTGTATAGAAAAATACTAAGTGGGGTCCCTATAGCTTAATCCCCCAGGAAAGACTAAGCTGGTGGTTGACCCTGCTCTGACACATGGTGTGCTTTAGCACATGCACCTGAAGATGCCTGTTGCAGATGCTAAGTTCAAGCGGGAGTTCCCACCCTACACTGCCTCACTAGACCAATACTCGCAGTGCTATTAGCGGCACACGTGCACACAGGGTGGTAAAGTAGCCACCAACACACCAAACACACAAGATACTAGCGCACAGGTGTGCACCATTGAGTGCTTTTTATTACCTTGCTCAAGTCCAGACAGACAGGACCTTGCCTGTGGACCAATCTGAAGCTGCCACATCACCAGAGTACCTGACATTCAAGCACCAATGAGAAGGCGCCATATCATGGACATGCTCAGTAGGGTGAAATCTGGACATAGGCTGCACGTGTAAACTGCACGGCTCTTAGTTACCCGCTGTTTACCCTGGAAATCAGTGTGCAAGCTTGTTTCCAAGGTAAAAAGTGGGTAACTAAGAGCCGCGCGGCTCTAAAGCCCTTTTACATTTAGCGATGCACCAGCTATCCCGACCACGATATGACCCGGTCAGGATTGCTGGTGCATCGCTAAATGGTTGCTAGTGAGCTGCCAAACAGGTAGACCCACCAGCGATGTAGCAACGCAGCAGCAGTTGTTACTTACCTTTCAGACGCGGCGATGATGACGTCCTCCACCCGCGTCCACACGTCGCTCATCGGCGCCAACAGGAAGCCCAGCAGGAAGCAGCCGACGAGAAATGAACCTGAACAATCTCGCACGATCAGCAATAACCAGCGGGGGAGCCGGTTGGAGGTAAGTATCACACATAGCAATATCACTAGCAATATCGCTGCTGCGTCACAAAATCGGTGACGCTTTAGCAATATTGCTAGCGATATCGCTATGTGTAAAGCCCCCTTCAGATACCCGCTGTTTACATTGGAAACCAGCTTGCTCACTAGTCCTGATCGCTGGTGGGTCTGTCTATGTGACAGCTCACCACCAGCGATCAGCTAACTATGTCCCAGTGATCCCATTCACGTCGGATCATTGGTGGGATCGCTGGGACATTGATGCGTGTAACTGGGCCTTTACAGTTACAGTTTTAGACCCTTCTCCTTTACTTCAGACTATCATTTATTTACTCAGCACAATGAACAGTGTAATATTTAAAATGTAAAAAATATTCACAGAATTGCTGTTTTGCTAACCCGCTAATGACCGGAGGTTTTCGGATTTTGCGTTTTTGTTTTTCGCTCCCCTTCTTCCCAGAGCCATAACTTTTTTATTTTTCTGTCAATATGGCCATGTGAGGGCTTATTTTTTGCTGGACGAGTTGTAATTTTGAACAACTTAATTGATTTTACCATGTTGTATACTCGAAAGTGGGGAAAAAATTCCAAGTGCGGTGAAATTGTAAAAAAAAGTGCAATCCCACACTTGTTTTTTGTTTGCCTTTTTGATAGGTTCACTAAATGCTAAAAATGACCAGTCATTATGATTCTCCAGGTCATTACAAGTTCAAAGACACCAAACATGTCCAGGCTCTTTTTTATCTAAATGGTGAAAACAAATTTCAAAGTTTGCTAAAAATGAAAATTGCGCCATTTTCCGACACCTGTAGCATCTCCATTTTTCGTAATCTCAGATTGGGTGATGGCTTATTTTTTTTGCACGCCGAGCTGATGTATTCAATGATACCACTTTTGTACAGATACGTTCTTTTGATCGGCCATTATTGCATTTTAATGCAATGTTGCGGCTACGCCATTTAGCGACCTTTTCTTTGTTGATAGATTGGGCAATTCTGAATGTGGCAATACCTAATATGTGTATGTGTGATTTTTTTAAATTTTATTTTGAATGGGGTGAAAGGGGGGTGATTTAAACTTATGTTTGTTTTTTCATTTTTTTCATATTTTTAAAAGCATTTTTTTACTTTTGGCATATTTCAATAGCCTCCATGGGAGGCTAGAAGCTGCCATAGCTTGATCGGCTCTGCTACATAGAGGCGATGCTCAGATCGCCTCTATGTAGCAGAATGACAGCATTGCTATGAGCGTTGACCACAGTCTGGTGCTCATAGCAATCTGGCATCAACAACCATAGAGGTCTCAAGGAGACCTCTGGTTGTTATGCCGATGCACCGATGACCCCCGATCATGTGACAGGGATCAGTGCTGCTCGTTTTTCCAGCCGATGGCTGGAAGCGGACATTAAATGCCGCTGTCAGCGCTTGACAGAGGCATTTAACTAGTTAATAGGCACCTATGCCTATTGCGGGCACATGTCAGCTGTTCAAAACAGCTGACATGCCCCAGCTTTGATGAGGGCTCACCGGCAGTAAGGGGTTAATATTCCTCCCAATATAGTTAATAATAGTTTGTTAAAACACTATACGTAACCCAAGATGATTACACTTACATATATAACTCATCCCAAAGAAAAAAGGCTTTAAACAACTACATTGCTAAGCAAAATTAAGGCTCTTGAAACATGACAACAAAAAAGTGAAAAAATAAAGGCCAAAACTATAAAGGCCAAAAGTAGCTGTGATGACAAGGTGTTAAAAGCAACAAGTCATGAATGCGTTGTTAGAAAATTATCTATTTCTTAAATTAAGTTTCAATGTTAAATATTTTTTCTAATGTTTGTAATTTTTTTATTTCATGTCAATATTTTGGATTAAACAGAAAATCCTGCAACTTTGCAGTTTTGCACTTTAGCCACTGAACTACATAATTTTCTAACAATTTAGTCATCATTGCAATGATGCTGCAGTGCCGTACAGTGCAACCTCCACCAGGGAGTGCTGGTGAGGGAAGAGAGATTGCACACACAGCACAGCACCACTGAGCAGAAGCACAGGCGCCACCTGGTGGCGAAAGTGAGGTCAGACGAGCCGAGTCAGAAACCGAGAGGGAACGAAGTAATAATAATAATAATAATAATAATAATAAATTTTATTTCTATAGCGCTGACATATTCCGCAGCACTTTACATTTCAGAGGGGATTTATACAGACAATAGACATTACAGCATAACAATAATCACATAGATTATAACAAATACCAAGAGGAATGAGGGCCCTGCTCGCAAGCTTACAGTCTATGAGGAAAGAAGTAGACACGAAAGGTGGGTGGTAACAATTGCCCTGATTGTTTGGACATTGTTTGGTAGGGTGGTATACTGAAACAAGGGAGGAGATGTAGGGTGGTGCTGAGCCATGGAGGGCTTTGTGGGTGAGGGTAATAAGTTTATACTGAATTCTGGAGTGTATAGGTAGCCAGTGTAAAGACTGGCACAAGGTAGAGGCATCTGTGTAACGATTGGTGAGGAATATGATCCTGGCTGCAGCATTCAAGACAGATTGGAGAGGGGAGAGTTTGGTAAGAGGGAGACCGATTAGAAGAGAGTTACAATAGTCGAGAGGAGAATGAATAAGAGAAAAAGTAAGAGTTTTTGTGGAGTCAAAAGTAAGAAAAGGTCAAATTCTAGAAATGTTTTTGAGGACAAGAGTGAGCCAGTGATCAAACGTTGGGGGCAAAGGAAAACTCGGAGTCAAGTATGACCCCAAGACAGCGGGCATGTTGCTGGGGAGTAATAGTGGAACCACACACGGAAATGGCAATGTCGGGTATAGGTACATTAGTAGTGGGAGGAAACACAAAGATTTCAGTCTTTGACAAGTTCAGTTTTAGATATAGTGAGGACATGATATTAGACATAGCATTTAGACAATCGTCGGCGTTTTCTAGAAAGGCTGGCGTGATGTCATGAGAAGAAGCGTATAATTGGGTGTCATCAGCATAGAGATGGTACTGGAAACCAAATCTACTGAATGTTTGACCAATAGGGGCAGTGTACAAAGAGAAGAGGAGGGGGCCTAGGACTGATCCTTGAGGAACCTCAACAGTAAGGGGAAGGTGAGAGGAGGAGGAAACGGCAAAAGACACAGTAAAGGAGCGGTCAGAGAGATAGGAGGAGAATCAGAGGTCATAGCAATACACATAGTCAAATACAACCCAGAAGTCAGAACCAGAGAGAACAGAGGAAACAGAGATGTGAGACAATCAAACAGGTCAGAAGATAAGCCGGGTCACATACGAAGAGGTCCAAACACTAAGGCAAGCGGGGAGGCAGGAAAGGGAAGTCACGGGATCAGAGTACACTGGCAGAGGACAAAACACAGTATCAAGGGGTCAGCTGATCTAGCCTGGGAGCATGAACTATCACTGACATTGGTCTGCAGACCACAGCAGACTGAAATAACCCCACAGAACCCAAAACGAGGCAGAGAATGTTAACTCCCGTTTGACCAGACAGGGGAGAGAAAAACAAGAAACAAACCCTAGCCTGGATCATGACAATCATATTATAAACATATGCAGAATTAAAATAGAGATGTTGCTTCTAGATTACATGGAATAAAACGATTTATGATAAATGACGAAATACAAATTTTAATGCAATTTTCTACAAATGCTTGTATAGAATAATATATATTTCCGATGAGAGAATTGTAGCACAGGTGAGAAGAACAAAATTTCTCCATCTTGTCCATTTTGCAAGTCTGTAGAAATTAGACTGAATGTCATGAGTGCAGTCCGATGATTTCCACCCACCCATAGACTTGAACATGCTGCAAATTTTTCTCATGCCGAATTGACATGAAAAAAAGAGCAGATTAGCACTGCGCCATAGTCCGAGTGCTGTGCGATAAAACATCGGATAGCACACGGTCATATAATACACTCGTGTGAGCGAGCTCTAATTGGAATAATGATTAAAACATCTGCAGGAAAGTAGTGTTAGTGTAGGTGACAATGTTCTTTTAAGCTGCTTATGTGAATTGCTTTTTGCTAGCAAGTTACTTAAGAAATGTATTTATTTTATCAAAAAGTAACACTACACAAAAAAAACTGTAGCTAACATTTAAATAAACTATCCAAATATCCAGGGTCTGGTAAATCTTTCCAGGTTAAAGTAAAAAAAAAATGTATTTCTCCCACAGTTCCCATTAAACTGGTAGTTTTTCTGTTGCAAATGTGTAATCTCGCAATGATTGACTTCACTATCTGTACCTGGATGCATTGTTATGCATTACACCTGTCAGTGTTACACTGACAGAACACATTTAGAAGTCCCTCCCTTCCCTAGCATTCTAAATGCTGCAGTTGCTATTGATCTTGGCATTTAGAGGGTCAAACAGCAGGCACTGCCCTTAGATGTGACAGCCGGGGCTCAGCCATCACTTAAGCCGATCTCCCAGCCGCAATCATGAGGGCACCGCTGCTGTGTCCTCATGATCACCTGGACGTACCTATACATCCATTTGTGGGAACACACTGCAAATCAGGATGTACAGGTACACCCAATGTCGGGAAGGAGTTAAAGAAAAATAATTATGTGACTTTTTTATATTTGAAACATAACTCAATGACTTTAAACTTATTTTACACCCAATCAAAAATTACTTTTAAAATGGCCCTGAGATAACCTGTGTAATTTATTACTTTAAAAAATAAAAAATAAATCTAATAATAATGAAGTTTTATCATAGTGACCTATTTTAATGAAAATCAAGAGCAAAAAAAAGTTATAATTTTTATAAGTTGAGAATACTTCTAGGATTTCTTCACAAATTTATAGGGTGACAAGAAATAGTCAGAACCATGTCCTTTATGCAGTGTGCTGTGCTTGTAAAAAGTTGGACTACCTTGACCTTATTTCAATGTTATCTGGACATTCTGCAATAAAGTTTGCTAGAGCATGTTGAGGTTAGGAGAAAGACATTAATGTGACAAATGCTATCTTTAAGTGTGCTCTGTCTGAGTCCAATCAAATCAAAAGGTCAGTCAAAATAATGAGTTATTTGTGCAGAAGGTCTCTTTATTAGCTACTTCATTTTTGTCCAATACTTATATGGCCTATTTCACCAGGGCATCATTCTCATTCTGTCTTACTTACTCTCAGAGGGTTGCTTTTTTTGTTATTATCTATAGGCCTTTGACCTGGGATTGGTCTTATGGTTATTTTCTTACTAAAGGCCCCATCACACATAGCGATTTCGCTAGCGAGATCGCTGCTGAGTCACAATTTTTGTGACACAACAGCGATCTCACCAGCGAGATCGCTGTGTGTGACAGCGATCAGCGACCAACCCCCCTGCCGGCATCGCTGATCGCTGCAGGAAAGGCCAGGACTTTTTTTTTGGTCGCTGGTCTCCCGCTGGCCACCATGCATTGCTGCGTGTGACAGGCGGGAGACCAGCGATCTTCTGGTAACTAATGTACACATCGGGTATCTAGGGACGCACGTCCCTTAGACACCCGATGTGTACGTTAGTTACCAGCTTCCTGCATCAGGGCGCTGGTTACTAACGTGCACAGCGACACCGGACGCTGGGCGTCACTGTGCTGATCGCTGGTGAAGCTGTCTGTTTGACAGCTCACCAGCGATCACATAGCGATTCACCAACGATCCTGACACATTGATATCGTTGTCAGGATTGCTTGTGTGTCGCTATGTGTGACTCCAGCCTTACTCAACTGGCAAAACACACCCAATAAATTTAATCATAAATTATACCACAAGCATTTTTGTTTTTTCAGTCAATAAAATAAAGGTTTAACCCCTTAGCGACAGAGCCAGTTTGCAGCTTAATGACCAGGCCAATTTTTACAATTCTGACCACTGTCCCTTTATGAGGTTATAACTAATGGATCCTGCTGATTCTGAGATTGTTTTTTCGTGACATATTGTACTTCATGTTAGTGGTAAAATTTCTTCGATAAGTCTTGTGTTTATTTATGAAAAAAACAGAAATATGGCAAAAAAATTTAAAATTTTGCAATTTTAAAACTTTAAATTTTTATGCCCTTAAATCAGAGAGATGTGTCACATAAAATTCTTAATAAATAACATTTCCCACATGTCTACTTTACATCAGCACAATTTTGGATGCAAAATTTTTTTTTGTTAGGAAGTTATAAGGGTTAAAAGTTGACCAGCGATTTCTCATTTTTACAACAAAATTTACAAAGCCATTTTTTTTAGGGACCACATCATATTTAAAGTCATTTTGAGGGGTGTACATGACAGAAAATACCCAAAAGTGGCACCATTCTAAAAAGTAGACCCCTCAAGGTGCTCAAAACCACATTCAAGAAGTTTATTAACCCTTTAAGTGCTTCACAGGACCGAAAGCAATGTGGATGGAAAAAATTAACATTTAACTTTTTTTTGGAAAAAAATTACTTCAGAACCAATTTTTTTTATTTTCACAAGTGTTAAAAGAGAAAATCAACCACAAAATTTGTTGTACAATTTCTCCTGAATACGCCGATACCCCATATGTGGGGGTAAACCCCTTTTTCAGCACACGGCAGAGCTCGCAAGGGATGGAGCACCGTTTGACTTTTTCAACGCAGAATTGGCTGGAATTAAGATCGGATGCCATGTTGCGTTCGGAGAGCCCTTAATGTGCCTAAACAGTGGAAAACTCCAACAAGTGACCCCATTTTGGAAACTAGACCCATTAAGGAACTTATCTAGATGTGTGATGAGCACTTTCAACCTTCAAGTGCTTCACAGAAGTTTATAACGTAGAGCCGTGAAAATAAGAAATCCATTTTTTTTTCCACAAAAATGATCTTTTCACCCCCAAATTTTTATTTTTACAAGGGTAACAGGAGAAATCATACCCCCACAGTTATTACGCGATTTGTCCTGAGTACGCTGATACCCCATATGTGGGGAGGAACCACTGTTTGGGTGCATGGGAGAGCTTGGAAGGGAAGGAGTGCCATTTTGGAATGCAGACTTTGATGGAATGGTCTGCGGACATCATGTTGCGTTTGCAGAGCCCCTGATGGGCCTAAACAGTGGAAACCCCCAACAAGTGACTCCATTTTGGAAACTAGACCCATGAAGGAACTTATCTAGATGTGTGGTGAGCACTTTGAACCTTCAAGTGCTTCACAGAAGTTTATAACGTAGAGCCGTGAAAATAAGAAATCCATTTTTTTTTCCACAAAAATGATCTTTTCACCCCCAAATTTTTATTTTTACAAGGGTAACAGGAGAAATCATACCCCCACAGTTATTATGCGATTTGTCCTGAGTACGCTGATACCCCATATGTGGGGAGGAACCACTGTTTGGGCGCATGGGAGAGCTCGGAAGGGAAGGAGTGCCATTTTGGAATGCAGACTTTGATGGAATGGTCTGCGGGCATCATGTTGCGTTTGCAGAGCCCCTGATGGGCCTAAACAGTGGAAACCCCCAACAAGTGACTCCATTTTGGAAACTAGACCCATGAATGAACTTATCTAGATGTGTGGTGAGCACTTTGAACCTTCAAGTGCTTCACAGAAGTTTATAAACGCAGAGCCGTGAAAATAAGAAATCCATTTTTTTTCCACAAAAATGATCTTTTCACGCCCAAATTTTTATTTTTACAAGGGTAACAGGAGAAATCATACCCCCACAGTTATTATGCAATTTGTCCTGAGTACACTGATACCCCATATGTGGGGGGGAACCACTGTTTGGGCGCATGGGAGAGCTCGGAAGGGAAGGAGTGCCATTTTGGAATGCAGACTTTGATGGAATGGTCTGCGGGCATCATGTTGCGTTTGCAGAGCCCCTGATGGGCCTAAACAGTGGAAACCCCCCACAAGTGACCCCATTTTGGAAATTAGACCCCCTAAGGAACTTATCTAGATGTGTGGTGAGCACTTTGAACCCCCAAGCGCGTCACAGAAGTTTATAAACGCAGAGCCGTGAAAATAGAAAGTCTTTTTTATTTCCACAAAAGTGATTTTTTTAGACCCCAATTTTTAGACCCCCAAAGTGGGTAAATAGTGGAAACCCCTCAATTCTTGCTCCAACCCTAACCCCAACACACCCCTAACCCTAATCCCAACCCTAATCCCTAATCCTAACCCTAGCCCAACCCTAACCCTTAACCCTAGCCCAACCCTAACCCTTAACCCTAGCCCAACCCTAACCCTAGCCTAGCCCTAACCTTAGCCTAACCCTAGCCTAACCCTAACCCTAGCCTAACCCTAACCCTAGCCTAACCCTAGCCTAACCCTAGCCTAACCCTAACCCTAGCCTAACCCTAGCCTAACCCTAACCCTAGCCTAACCCTAACCTAACCCTAACCCTAGCCTAACCCTAGCCTAACCCTAACCCTAGCCTAACCCTAACCCTAGCCTAACTCTAACCCTACCCCTAGCCTAACCCTAACCCTAGCCTAACCCTAACCCTAGCCTAACCCTAACCCTAACCCTTATGGAAAACTGAAAAAAAAAATATTTTTTTTATTTCATTATGTGTGCCAGAATAAGGGGGTGATAAAAGGGGGGGTTATGTACTATTTTTATTATTTTGATCACTATGATCGTTTATCATAGTGATCAAAATAATGAATGGAATCTGCCAGCCGGAGCCAGCAGATTCCCGGCGGGCGCACTGTGCATGCGCCCGCCATTTTCAAGATGGCGGCGCCCATCGGATGACGCCGGCGGGCGTGGGACCACCGGGAGGGGACGGAGGACAAGGGAGAGGTACCGGGAGGGGACCGGGGGGATCGGGGACCCTATTTCTCTATCCTCTGATGTGCGATCACATCAGAGGAAAGAGAAATTAAATGTAAAATCGCGGCTTTTTTTTTTTTTTGCGGTCGCCGTTATAGGGTTAATAACGGCGATCGCAAAAGCGGGGGTCGGTAAAAACCGACCGATTCATGTTCTCTGGGGTCTCGGCTACCCCTGGCAGCCGAGACCCCGGAGAAAATCCGACACTGGGGGGCGCTATTCACTTAAATCACAGCGCCGTGATTTAACGGCGCTGTGGTTTAAGTACCCTTAATTACCGCCGTTAAAAGGCGTATCGGCGGTCGTTAAGGGGTTAAACTACTATATGAAGTACAATATGTCACAAAAAAATCTCAGAATCACTGGGATCCATTGAAGCATTCCAGAGGTATTACCGCATAAATTAACACTGGTCCGATTTCTAAAATGTGGCATGGTCATTATGGTCAGAATTAGCTCGGTCACTAAAGGGTTAAAACACAAAAAATGAGGCAGAACTGTTGTTTTGTTTACATTCCATCCCATAAAGAGTAACATAGTAATATAGTTATTAAAGGGAAGGTGCCGTGGTTTTTTATAATTACATGTCAAAGATAAAACAGTATAAAACAATGTTGTCCAGTAAGCTGCAGTACGGGGAGGGTATGGTTCAGATAGTATACCTGAGGAATGCAGTGACTGGAGGCCTCCATGTTTTTTTGTGGCTGGTGAAGGACACACCCCTCTGCCTCTTGACAGCAGCAGTGGGGCATAAGTGTAACGGTCGGCTCCCGACCTTGTGCTTCATTTACGGCAGATGCAGCAGCTGAAGGAATTTGCCGGGAGGAGAAGGAGGGCTATGTCGCAGCAGCTGAAGTTATCGTAAGTGCCGTCCGGGGGGGAGAGAGAGAGAGACTGCTGAGCTATGTATCTAATCCTATCCTGCATGATACTGACTGCTGAGCCATGTATCTAATCCTATCCTGCGTGATACTGACTGCTGAGCCATGTATCTAATCCTATCCTGCGTGATACTGACTGCTGAGCCGTGTATATAATCCTATCCGGCGTGATACTGACTGCTGAGCCGTGTATCTAATCCTATCCGGCGTGATACTGACTGCTGAGCCGTGTATCTAATCCTATCCTGCGTGATACTGACTGCTGAGCCGTGTATATAATCCTATCCGGCGTGATACTGACTGCTGAGCCATGTATCTAATCCTATCCTGCGTGAAACTGACTGCTGAGCCGTGTATATAATCCTATCCGGCGTGATACTGACTGCTGAGCCGTGTATCTAATCCTATCCTACGTGATACTGACTGCTGAGCCGTGTATCTAATCCTATCCTGCGTGATACTGACTGCTGAGCCGTGTATATAATCCTATCCGGCGTGATACTGACTGCTGAGCCGTGTATCTAATCCTATCCTGCGTGATACTGACTGCTGAGCCGTGTATCTAATCCTATCCCGTGTGATACTGCTCTCCTGAAATACTCTGTGCTGCTTTCACCCTGCTGGTTTTATGTGTGATCTACATGGTTGTATTGTGTATGATCTATATGGCGGTATTATGTGTGAAGTATATGGCGGTATTGTGTGAGAACTCTATGGCAGTATTATCTGCTAAAAGGGGATCCATTCTAGGGTGGTTCTGGCTGAACACCTGCACACGGATCAGGGGTAATAGTTAGGTGCATTCAGGGGAGGGCTGGTGAGGCAGCTGAAGAGAGGGGTCTCATTTTTATCGTTACTGTATGGCTACATTTCCCCCCATCCTGCTTCCCAGCGTCAACCCGGACTGCGCCTGTCGCCTCGCTTTCACACATCGCCAGGACAGGATCTGAGGAGGGGAATGGGGTCTTTGCCTGCAAAGTCTGGATCAGAACAGGCCATCAATCAGCAGTCTATGGGGGGGCACAGAGGGAGATACATGGTGGAGGGAGCAGGGTTACAGCAGCACAGAGTATTTCAGGAGAGCAGTGTGCTGGTCTATGGCACCCTGTTCGGTTCCAGGGATTATACATAGAGCGCTGTGTTTTATACACATGGATGGACCGTCTACTTGTCTGCTCCACAGAACATCAGAAAAAAATTCTGCTGATTGGTGACCTGTTCTGATCCAGAAGCAAGCACCCAGAAGGGGAGGAGAGGAGTGACATCACACCATGTCAGCAGACTCCGCCCATAATTACTGCAGTGCAGTAATGTGAGCTAGTTGTACACTAGGTTTTTGTGCCAAATTTCAGTAGCTGCTCCCCCTAGTGTTAACAAGTGGAAATGCCAAACTTTTTAAAATTATTTTTCATATTTTGTAAAATTAAAAACAAATGATAATATTTTTTAAGAAAATGTAAACATTAATTCTTTACATTTTTTCAATTGCTGAAAAAATTTTTTTTGGATGGCACCTTCCCTTTAAGGCTGAAGGAAGACTTTAACTCCATCTAGTTCAACCCATATCCTACCCTAACTTGCCCTAACTTGTTGATCCAGAGGAAGGCAAAAAAAACCCATGTGGCAAACAGTAAGCTTCACATTGGGGAAAAAAATTCCTTCCCGACTCCACATACGAAAATAAGACTAGTTAATGATACCACTGACAAATAATACATCAGAAAAAAACCAAGCCCTCATACAAACATGTCTCTGAAAATATCAAGAAACTTATGGCTATAGAGACCCAACAATTAAAAATTGAAAAAAAAAACTCTCTGTGACATCAAGGGGTTAAAGCCTCCATATCTATAGCTCATGTAATTTTATTCTTTTAGCGTGAAATATGAAAACAAAAATACACTGTATTTTCTTCTATAAGTTTTTTTTAAATAAAAATGTAAATACCATCCTAACAAGTACATTTTCCAGGGTTATAAAAAAGTAACTTTGCTAGAAAAAAAGTTAACAGCTGAAATATTGCTGTGACTCAGATAACTCTCTTTACTCCACAATTACTATTTTTCTCTGTAGAGATGTAAAATTCATTATAGAGGTATTGTTATGGTAGCCATGTTTAATGAATAGCTACATTTTCCACACTAATGGCATCCAGCGCATGACACTAGTCAGACCAATCTGTCATTTTGAACCAATAAGGTGTATTCACCCCTCCAGGCAAATTCTCAAAGATCATTAGTGGGGTTTGGTGTTTCCTTCTATGAGTCAAGAGAAATGTTTGACAGATGCTAAACAGTATGAATACATCTTTTTATCCAGAATGCAATAAATTATGTATTCAACCAGCACTAGATATCATGGTAGAAAATAAAGACCTGTGACAGATACTATTCTAATTATAAAGAGCATACAACTTACTGGGTGGGCGAACCAATGAACTAATATATTCTCTTCATCTTGACCAAGAGTGTCACTAGAAATGATCTTACTGAGCCGTTTAATGCCACAAAGTCAGACTCAAAGATGCTAAAAATGAATTAAATTTTATTTTGTTAAATAAGAACAATGAAATTTCTAATACTAAATAGCAATACTTTTTATTTTTTCACATAGTATATTAACGCTATTTATAGAATTGAATGTATTATAATGCTAATGATTCTCACAATGTTGTATATACAGTGTATTTTGAGATTTCAGTAATGCTTTTAGAAAATATTTAATACACAAAAATGCCCATAAATCTCATAGTCCCATAACATATTCATATTCCAGAAGAAGCTGTGAGAAACGTGCATTGGGGCAGAGGGACATCCAGGGTTCACCACCGTTCTACCGCTGGTATGTACATTCAGACATCTTTTTAAATCCATTCACAGTATAGTATTGGCACAGGCCAGCATTTAAGTTGTGAGAAATGGATGCACAGTCCTCTTTATATGTATGCCTCTTTTTAGGCTCATTATTTATTCATGATAGGGCATTGTGGTCCTCTGTGATTGTTACAGTTATCACATTGTGAAATTTGTTGTATTGCGGTTAGACAGCATTGGTTTGTGGTGAGTCTATGGCGAGTGTGTCCCTATTCATTCATTCAGCACCTTGTTTATATATGTTTTTAATTATCTTCAAATAAAGAATATGTTTATTGTATATACCATTCAGTTATACCTTGTGTTTACTACATGGTCATCATTAGTGTGATTCTTTTAGAAAATATTGTTAACTCCTTAGTGATAACTAATATGTTTTTAATGACCCTGCTGCATCAGTCACGATCGGTGTTGTCACCAACCATGATTGTTTAACCCCTTAGTTATTATTGTCAATCATGACAACGGCATTTGGATAGTTAACAAAGCATGAGTGTTCCCTCTTTAACATCATCGACACTCTGAGATCATGGTTATGTGGTCATGATGGTTGTAATGGCAGTCCAAGGCCAAGTAATGGCCTTAGAGTCTTGCAGCTATGCTGGCCTGTTCAGATGTTAACACAATTTTAGTGGTCATTCCACTTTGCATTCATTCCGGAAAAGCACCTGAAGGGTTAATAAACTATCTGACAGCAGTTTTGAATTTGTTGAAGGGTGCTGTTTTTAATGTGGTATCATTTTTTGATTTTTCCAATATATAGGTTCCCCATGTCAATTCAAAACTAATTAGGTCCCTAAAAAAAAAAAGCTTTGTAAATTTCTTTGAAAAAATGAAACATTTTTGCTAAACCTGTAACATCCTAACAAAATAAAAGGACATTTTACAAATGTTGCTTATGTAAGGCTGACATGAGGTCAAACTGTTATCCATCAACTTTCTTGTGAGGTTTGACTGTTTGGATTTAAGCTCTAAACATTCAAAGTTTGAAAATTATTAATTTTTGAAACATTTTCTCAAATGTCTGACATTTTTATAAATAAAAGCAAAACATATTGACCTCAATTTACTACCAACATAAAGTAGGATTTTTCACGAAAGAAGCAAAACCACTGGGATATGTTGAACCATTTCAGAAATATTGCCAAATAAAGTTACACATCAGATTTGAAAAAATTGGCTTGGTCACTAAGGGGTTAAAACATTATTACTACACCATCACCAATGATATTATATTGATATTATGTTATGGTATTAGAAGTATTAAATATTAGCGATGAGCAAATTGATTAAAAATGGGAAATTTAGTGGATCAGGAGAGTTTGGGACTTGATTTGTGCGAATTGCCAAAAAATGTCTGCAGCCATGTTATTCAAAGCCAAGGAGAATAAAAAGAAAATTGTAGTCTCAGGAGTGCTGCCAATGATGGCAAAATCCAAATGTACAGAAAAATACCGGACCCAAAGAGTGGTCGTAAATGGCTGCACATCCAGTTGGAAGAATGTCTCAAGTGGGGTACCACAGGGCTCTGTCCTGGGCCCTGTATTGTTCAACATCTTTATCAATGATTTAGATGAAGGAATTGAGGGTAAACTAATTAAATTTGCTGATGACACAAAGCTAGGAGGGATAGCTAATACTAGAGAAGAGAGAGAGAGGATTCAAAAAGATTTAAATAAACTGGAGAAGTGGGCAGCAACTAACAGATTGGTTTTTAACAGGGAGAAATGCAAAGTACTACATCTGGGCAATAAAAATGAAAAAAGCAGATATAGAATGGGAGGAATAGGGCTAAGTGACAGCACATGTGAAAAAGACTTGGGTATACTAATAGATCACAGACTGAATATGAGTCAACAGTGTGATGCAGCAGCAAAAAAGGCAAATGCAATTCTAGGATGTATTAACAGAAGCATACAGTCTAGATCACGTGAAGTCATTATTTCCCTCTACTCCTCTTTGGTCAGACCTCATCTGGAATATTGTGTCCAGTTTTGGGCACCACATTTTAAAAAAGACATCAACAAGAGCAAGTTCAGAAAAGAGCGACCAGAATGGTGACCGGTCTGCAAACCCTGTCTTATGAGGAAAGGTTGCAGGATTTGGGAATGTTTAGTTTGCAAAAGAGAAGACTGAGAGGAGACTTAATAGCTGTCTACAAATATCTAAAGGGCTGTCACATTGTAGAAGGATCAACTTTATTCTCATTTGCACAAGGAAAGACTAGAAGCAATGGGATGAAACTGAATGGGAGGAGACACAGATTAGATATTAGAAAAAACTTTTTGACAGTTAGAGTGATCAATGAGTGGAACAGGCTGCCACGAGAAGTGGTGAGTTCTCCTTCAATGGAAGTCTTCAAACAGAGGCTGGACAGACATCTGACTGGGATGATTTAGCGAATCCTGCTTTGAGCAGGGGGTTGGACCAGATGGCCCAGGAGGTCCCTTCCAACTCTACGATTCTATGATTCTATGATTCTATAAGGTTTCTTTATTCATGCAACACATTTGAAAGTCGATAGGACTCCGTCATCAAGCATATAACAATCAGAGTGACTATCATGACCTTTTATAAAGGTCAGTCCCTGATGTGATAACATGATAGGTAAATGAGAAATTCACATGATTATAGTGATCAACAAGGGAAATGACTTCACAATTAAAAAACTTGTATATAAAAAAATGCAAAAAGTAGTTTTTATGTTTTATACATATACTTTATTACGGTAAAGTCATTTTTGTGTTTCATTTTCAATTTTTATATACAAGTTTTGTGATTGTGGAGTCATTTCCCTTGTTGTTCACTATATTCATGTGAATTTCATATTCACCAATCATGATATTCCATCAAGGTCTGATCTCTATAAAAGGTTGTGATAGTCAATCTGACTGTTATATGCCTGATGAAGGAGTCCTATCAACTCTGAAACGCATTGCATGGATAAAAAAAACTTTATTTTTCTATACATTTGGATTTTCCCGTCATTGGCAGTGCTCCTGAGACCATGATTTTGTTTTTATCTTCCTTGGCTTACTGGTCCCTGTTGACGTCTTCAGGAATCCGTGGTGGTAGCTGAAGCCTTCAGTGGCTAATCTATACAGGTACTGTATATCAGTATTGTGCCTTGCTCAACTGCCTCAGATGGGTTAATAGCATTCACCAACCTTCCTTGACTGCTGGGGTATTGCACTTAGGATCGCTCTCCTTTCTCTTTCATGTTGTTCAAAGCGAATGATTTGGTCTCACAAGACTTCAGATGCCAAGCAGGGTTTATATATGAAAAAACATGAAACATCAGGGCTAACAATATTTTTAATCTTGTTGCCTGTAGATATTCAAGTAATGGATGTGGGAGTAATGTTTAATGCTGCAGGCCATCAACTGGATTAGTGAAAAAAGTAGAGAAAGCTGCACATCCTAATTCATTGTATAAAAACATCCAAATTTTATTCCATCTTGACTAAAAAACAACATGTTGTATAATTGAATATATTCCATAGAAAACATCTGACGCATTTCTGGCATGTAGCTGCCCTTAGTCATACTGAGGAATTTAAAGGTTCTCCATAAAGACTTGCAGGTATGACATCATATGGTATAGCACAGCCGATTGGTAGAGGCTATTATTGCCTGTATAAATTTAGGTATAAGTTAAAGAAGCAGTAATTTAATAGTGAATCTGGAAGGGGTTCATAGCTCACAGCTTATTTATGGAGATCTAGAGATCTGAAGAGGAAGCACTGAATAAACATTACAGGTTTTGCTGGACAGTATATTAATGAAAAACAGCTCATGTTACCAAAACCACAAGAATTGTAGCTTGATTGCATGATTGCAGTTAGGCATAGTATTATATTTAATATACTTTGAAGATCTGGCCAGGGACCATACCTGGTGACAAGACTAGTACAGCTTTGATCAAGACCGGCACTTCCCAGTGCTGCTAGAGGTGATTTACAGGTCTCTCTGTTATGAATGGGTCACCGAGGAGGAGAGCGCAATAGGCTATGCCACTAGAACACCAGAGAAGTTGGTCGCTCAGCGGATTGCAGACCCCTGATCTTAACAACACACCACCAGTAGCCTTGGAACATTCCTACTTTGCCCTAGATGCCTCGTCACAGCCGGAGGACTAACTAAGCCTAAAGACAGAAAGGTGAAATCTAAACTGCCCCGGAGCAGACCCCCAAAGGAATAGACAGCCCCCAAACATATATTGTCGGTGAGACAAGATGAAGCACAAACAGACAGAAAATAGGCTGAGCAAATGATGGGGCCCACACTGACTAGATAGGACAGGACAGAAAAGGCACTGTCTGCAATCATGCAAAACCCCTAATAATTCCAACATGACTGAAGTACAAAAATACTGAGGTTTGAACAACCTCGCCCCCACTATATCAGCACTCAGGTGTGAACTGTTGGCTAGCAACAGGCTAATACAGCAGGGGACTGAGCAAACCAACACAAGATACAAAAATACAGGGCAGGAGCCAGCAGCCCCAGAGGGAGCAAGCTGACCCCTGACAGCAAGGTAAAAACAGATGCAAAGGGTTTAGCAAAAGACGCTTAGCTGAAAAAATGCAGGATCAGGCAGCAGACAGAAATCCTCAGTAAGCAAAGAAAGGAGTATCACCGGCAGTCACTGAGAGAAGTCTGCTTGCTCATGTTGTCCCAGTCACTACCACCACTCCTCCAATTATCTTCTGCAGCTGTTGGGTTAACATCATGTTGACCAGCACCACTACCAGCAGCATCCACCAGAGGGAGTCTTGCCTCAAAAGTCAGATCAAGAGAGCTCACAACATCTCTCCTTGTGTACCAACAAAGGAGAGACCTGTTAATCAACTGTAGGTAATAGTCAGATGGGAGAATAGCTGGACTAGTCTAATCTCTAGCTATTGTCCTTTGCCAGGTCTTCAAAGTTTTTTTTTCCCTGAAATTCCAGATCATTGCAGAGAGTAATATACCTGATGGCATTAATGTAGCCAGGCTCCAATTGTTGTTGCATGTGGTTTGGGCAACATGAATAACATGACAAGTTTAATTTAATGTCATAATTTCTAAGTTTATTCATGATTCATGGGAAAAGATGACGAGATTCTGCTGTATTTTAAGATAAATGAAAGTGTGTCCAGGTCTTTGTAAAAATTAAAAAATGTAAGCACTAACAGGCAGGTAATTGCAACTTACCTGCTTGTTGCTTTTGTGCACAGCGCCGTTCTTCTCCAGTAATGAGCGGTTACAGACCACTCCTGCTGCAGACTCAGCTGCTTGTTCTGACATGACACGGCAGGATTTCCAAGGTCATTCTAATTGACAGTCAGCTCTCAAAGTTAGGCAGCGGGGATCTGACTATCAGTCAGAATGACCTCGGAAGTCCCGCCCCGTTCACAGCGTGGACAAGAAGAGAAACCTCCGCTATGTAGACGTGACCTCAGCAGAGGCTTCTGAATCCCCGACAGGAGTGTCTGTGACCGCACTGTTGCCAGGAAGAATGGCGCTGTGCATAACAGACAGGTAAGTTACAATTACCTGCCTGTTAGTGCTTCGATACATTTTTTGTTGTTTGTAGTCCCGTATATCCTCTTTAAGTATTCACATTTCACAAACCTGTGAAATAACTATAAATAAAAATAAATTTATTTTTGTTCTGTTACATCACATTTATCTTTATATTTTGTTTAAATAAAGAACATCGTGTTATGTGCAATCTTAAAATAGTTTTCATCAGTTTCCTTATGATTTCAATAACTGTACGGTATGTGCAATACAGCTTTATACATTACTTTCTAAATACGGTAAGATTTTGGCAATATTATTACAATGCTTTCCAGCCAAGAACTACAATTTACAGTTGAGATTTATAGGTCTATAGGACCAGAACAAATAGACTAATCAGAACATTTTATGATAAAAGGTTAATATTGTGTCTATTGAAAATCCATGAATATCATTTGTACTAAATGTGTTTGAAGACTCAAGGTAACGTGGCATCCGTTCATTTGTTTGTTGGCACATTGTCATAAATTTGGCTTTGGCTATGCCCAATACTGCCGCTCAACCTACTCAAATAAATGGGTCTGAGAAGAAATACTAGGCTGCTACTACTATATGCAAGTTGTTGATCTTGTTAGAAAAAAATAGTGTTGTACCAATCTGTTATTGATAGCATAACCAAAAGAAAAATAGCGTTCCATTATGCAATACCATCAGGGAGGCATCAAATGGTCTCCTAATTTATTCTGCAGCATGACAACGACCACAACCATAGAGCCAATGTCATCAAAAACTATCTTCAGCATAGAAAAAGTGCAAGGAGTCCTGGAAGTGATGACATGGCCTCTACAGAGCCCTGATTTTAACATCATCAAGTCTGTCTGAGATTACATGTAACGAGAGAAGGATTTGCACAAGTCTACACCAATAAAACATCTCTGGTTACTTCTCAAAGGTGTTTGGAACAACCTCCTTACTGAGTTCCTTCAAAACCTGTGAGCAAGTGATAAGGGTACCGAGAAGAATTTAAGCATTGATGTTGTTTCGATAAGAGGTCAATAAATATATTGAATTGATTTAGATATAATTTTTGTTCACTCAATTTCTATTTTGTTAATTCATAAAAATAAAATATTGATTCTCCTATTTTTTAAAGCATTTTTACTTTGCAACATTTATTCCACAACTGCCTTAAACTTTAGCACAGTATTAAACATCACAAATCAAAAGATGCTATTTTTATCTGTTTCTATACCCTCTAAAAGAATGTTTCATCATTTTCTATGGATAATTTGCAAAACAAAAGTCTGGGTCTGATATTATTTTCAGGTTCGGCATATTAAAAACAGCGTCGTTCAATAGTTTAATTTACTTTAACAAGAATCTCCAGTACCTAAGTTATCAGCTCTCTCTGCTAGGCATTAACTTGTTAAATGAGTCTTAATTATACATAAGCAGATGGAGATTTGAATTAAAATTACCTTACACTCGAGTGGCTTTAGTTCATTATAACATATCTTCCTCTTAATCATTTAGGCAGTCTCATCATCGTTCATATAGGAAGTTATTAAAGTATTGTAATTTCCATATTTCATCTGATAGATCCACTATTAAACAGCAAGAAATGCACATTATGATCTGACTTACACCACCAAAGAGTGAATAATTCATGTAGACTGCAGTTTTGTATTTTGTCATCTTTTACTTTTTGATTTTACATTGTATTTCCCTCACTTAGCATTTCCAGGAATTTTAAATATATATACTTTTCTAAAAATGAGAAGATAAATGGAATAAATTTATCATTTTTTAATCAGATTAATACATTGAATGATTATGAGTTACTACAGTCATAGAACATACTCTGAGTTCACTAGAAACAACTGTATTGTATTCTGCAAAATAATTTAGTTTTAGAGATTAGGCATGAAATTCCACCTAACAAGTTAATTCAATGATTGACTGATGTCCAAAAAAATAGCTTTTGACCAGAGTTTTGGGGCATATTTTCTCCTAAGGTTTAGTTTATCTTAGCAAAGCCATTATGAAGATTGCACATTGTGCTCTACTAGACCAGTAATTTCATTATCGTCTTGATGTTTGCATTTGACAGGTTTTTACATCTCTTTTTGGCATACAGAAGCACTAAACTTTCACATTACATTACTCTAAATTTGTAGTATACAATTGGTGTCTGTAACTGCTTCCACAGTTATATGAAAAACCTACATGAGTAGAAGGAGCAATACATAAGGGTCCAAAATGTACCAATAAATTCAAGAATACCAATTGTAGTGCAGTGGTGTTCACACAATGCGGTAAAGACACAGTGACCCAGGTTAGTCCAACTTAAAAGTCTTTATTTTGGCAACTCACAACAAGAAGGTAAATGGTATCCTCTGAATCACAGCCGGATCATCCATAACAGTCCGTAGCTGTGGGCGACCTCTCATGGGTGAGTCAGTTGCTTTGTTTTCACTGGCTCAGGCCTGTGTTCAGTCTCACACAGATCAACAGACCTGTAGTGCAGAGAACCCCTGCTCTCCAGCTTGAAAACCAAAGCACTCACTCACCCAAAGCTAAACTGAAAGTTTAAATGGGAATTGTGGACATGAGCCACTCCCAAAACTCAGAGTGAAGGGAGAAATCCGTCCCACTACCAATCCTATATGTCTCTCCAAAAATAAAAGCCCATGTCAGGCTTTCTTAAATCTGGCCTGGTCAAATAACTTGACCAAGTCCACAGTTAATTTTATTTTGCATTGCAACCACAGCTGTACCTGTGATTACAATGGACTCCAATGGGTTCAATATGCTCCTAAGCACATTCTAGAGCAGGGGTGGGGAATTAATTTTCCTGAGGGGCCACATGAGAGACCATGACTGTTGTGGAGGGCCAAACCAATAGCTTGAATTTAATTCTACTCAATATTAATTTATTAATATTAATTTTATCACTTAATATTGAGCAGAATTAACTATGCTGACACTCCCTATATATCTTTAACCCCCCACAGCCCCTTATATACAGCATGCGCCTCACATAGCCTACTAGATATCCGGCATGAGCCCCACACAGCCTTCCCCATATGCAGCATGAGCCTGACACAGCCTCCTCCACATGCAGCATGAGCCCCACACAGCCTCCCCCATATGCGGCATGAGCCTCACACAGCCTACTACATATGTGGCAGGAGCCTCACACAGCCTCCCAATATACAGCATGAGCCCCACACAGCCTCCCTATATATGGCATTAGCCCCACACAACCTCCCTATATACAGCATGAGCCCCACACAAACCCCTATATACAGCATGATCCCCTTACAGCTTCCCCATGTACAGCATGAGCCTGACACAGCCTCCCCATGTGCAGCATGAGCCCCACACAGCCTCCCCATGTAGAGCATGAGCCCCACACAGCCTCCCCATGTATTGCATGAGCCGCACACAGCCTCCCCATTTACTACATGAGCCCCAGACAGCCTCCCCATGTACAGCATGAGCCCCACACAGCCTCCCCATGTACAGCATGAGCCCAACACAGCTTCCCAATATGCTGCATGAGCCCCAGTTTCCCCATATACTGCATGAGGCTCCACACAGTCTCCCCATTTACTGCATGAGCCCCACACAGCCTTCTTATATACAGCATGAGCCCTACAGTCTCTCCACATACTGAATAAGGCCCCACACAGCCTCCCATATACTTCATGAGGCCCCCACAGCCTCCCCATATACTGATTGAGCCACACACAGCCTCCCCATATATTGCAAAAGCCCCACACAGCCTCCCTATATACTGCACGAGCCCCACACAGCCTTCACATATACTGCATGACAGTATACAGCCTTCCCATAGCCTCCTCATATGCAGCATGTCACACCCATTGCCTCCCAATGTGCTGCATGTCACCCCCATGGAATGCCCATGTGCTGCACATCACCCCCATAGAATCCCCATGTGCTGCACATCACCCCAAAAGAATCCCCATGTCCACCCCCATAGACTCCCCATGTTCACTTCCATAGAATCCCCATGTTCACCCCCTTAGAATCCCCATGTTCACCCCCATAGAATCTCCATGTTCACCCGATAGAATCCCCATGTTCACCTTCATAGAAACCACATGTTCACTTCCATAGAATCCCCATGTTCACTTCCATAGAATCCCCATGTTCACTTCCATAGAATCCCCATGTTCAATTCCATAGAATCCCCATGTTCACCCCCATAGAATCCCCATGTTCACCCCCATAGAATCCTCATGTTCACTTCCATAGAATCCCCATGTTCATCCCCATAGAATCCTCATGTTCACTTCCACAGAATCCCCATGTTCACTCCCATAAAATCCCCATGTTCGCTCCCATACTATCCCCGTGTTCACCCCATAAAATCCCCGTGTTCACCCCCTTAGAATCCCGATGTTCACCCCATAGAATCCCCATATTCACTGCCATAGAATCCCCATGTTCACTTCCATAGAATCCTCATGTTCACCCCCATTGAATCCCCATGTTCACCCCATAGAATCCCCATGTTCACCCCCATAGAATCCCCATGTTCACTTCCATAGAATCCCCATGTCGACCCCCATAGAATCCCCATGCTCACCCCCATAGAAACCCCATGCTCACCCCCATAGAGTCCCCATGTTCACTCCCATAGAATCCCCATGTTCACCCCCATACAATCCCCATGTTCACTCCCATAGAATCCCCATGTTCACCCCCATAGAATTCCCATGTTCACTCCCATAGAATCCGCATGTTCACCCCCATTTTCACACGTGAACAAAAAAAACATCACATACTCACCTCAGTCCTGTTCCCAGGCGCCCTGCTTCTGCTGCTGTCTCCGGTGCGCTGACTCTACAGCGGTACACAGCTGATGCGATGAAATTACGTCATTGCGTCAGCTGTTTAACATGCTGATTGGTGGAGGAAGTGACTGGAGGCCCATCCTCCACCAATGCTGACTGCGGGAGACAGCGAGCAAGCGGGCGGGCACGGTGCGGCCTGGGTCTGTTCTAGAGGATACATAATGGGCCTCGTATAATTCTCCTCACTCTCAAACTATATAGAACTATATAGAAATGTGCAGTGCTCAAAATCAATAAAAAATATAATCTTTATTGGATAACAAAATAATTAAAAACATAAAAATAGACATGCAAAAGTCAGACATATAAAAAAAATAAAAGTAGGTAAGTGATAACAAAAAAACTCCCTTGTGTGAATACTTCAAATCAATACAGAGTTACATTGTGTACAATCAGAGGGTTTCAAAGCTTGATGTTAAAGGCATGTCTGGTGCATTTCCTTTGATAGGTAAAGTAGACTCCATGCCACTGTGCATTACTATCATTATGTGTACTTTTATATGATGTCACTCTCTCCCTGTTTATTTGTATGTACCTTAAAGTGGATTAGTACTAATAGGCAGGTAATTGCTTCCTATCTGCCAGTTATGCTCAGTGCAAAGAGCGGTCACAGACTTCTGCTGCTGTCACGTCAACAAAGCAGCGGTTTCTTTTTGTGTTGACAAGGCAGGACTATTGATGTCATGCTGATTGACAGCTGGCTCTCCGTTATCTAATGGGGGAAAGCCACCTGTCAATCAGCATGACACCAGTAGTCACGCCCTGTCAACGGGAAGAGAAACTGCTGCACTGTTGACAGGGAGTAGCTGAATCTCTGGCAGGAGCAGTCACTGACTGATGCCAGGTACAACGGGCAGGTCACCTACATGCTTGTTAGTGCGCAGGTAATTTTTTAAAGTTTCAGATATCTCTTTTAAAGGGCTTTAACTTATACAGCACTGGCTATTTTGGCTTGTACCTTTTGAGTATCTGTCCTTAATACTGTGATTGTACACAATGTAACTCTGTATTGATTTATAGTATTCACACAAGGGAGTTTTGTTATTATCACTTACATATCTTAAGTATGTTATGTGTTTGAACTTTGGATATCTATTTTTATCTTTTTCTTTTATTATCCAATAAACAATATTTTTTTATTGATTTTGAGCCTTTCGCATTTCTTGATTCGTATTCTTGCCTCCATAATTAGCCAAGGCTGTTTTTAATTAATGATGGAACCTACCTGCCGTTAAAATTAGTTGGTTTTTATTCCAGGTAAGATATGTCTTATAGAAAAGGTTAGTTCCCACCAAAGTGAGGTAATTGTTTGGGTGCTGATACAATGTATACAGCACATAGGATGGAAACAAACATAAAGATGTATTATGAGGATGCTGAAATTTATGCAGAGAAAATTTGTATACTTCTAAATAGGATTTTTTTCCCATATTTACAGTGGATAAACTGGATTACCTGGGGAGAAGCAAAGAGGGCATCAGAAAGTGCAAAAGGGAAATTTAATAGATAAATAAAATCCCAGAAACTGGTTTTAAAGAAATTTTTGTCTAAAAGAGTATGAGGACACATTTTTTTTCATATGTTACTTTTACAGCTTCTTCCAGTTGGTTCAGTGAGGTCTCTTGTATATAAGAGAATTGGCTGAAATGGCTGTGCGCGAACGATCGGTCAACTCATCATTCATCTAACAGCCATATTATGTGTTTAGACATGTGTAAGTGTCTCGTACCTCCTAGTCAACTGCTCTGAGTAACCCCGCCCCCACATTAATTGGCAGATTTCTGCCTATGCATAGTATACACAGAAAGCTGTTAATCAGTGGTGTGGATGGGATTATACAGTACTCAGCATTCAAAGAATGGATAGATGAGCAGCAGATAAAACAGTGATTGTATCAAAATGACACCAAACAAACCAGCAAGACACAAATCGCAAGAATCAGGGTCTCGGCTCCAACATCATGCGGCTCTCAGACTACAAAGCAAAACCCTAGTAAGAGATTCCCTTGGTGATAAAACATTTCACTTTGCTTAAGTTGTATTTCAATAGAGGAAAGCGGGCCAGAGCCAGTAAATATTCCTGCTCATTTTAATTACTTCTCTGACGAAAAGGCCGCAGAGGTTTATTGACTTCATAAATAGAGAGACACAGTGGTTCACGCTTAATAAGAGAAATCATTAAAAATAAAATATAATTGTTTCAATAAAACTTGCTCTTCCTTGCTTATCTGCGAAGATCCAGACAGCAGGTATTAATGTTTATGAGGCTGCAATCTGGCTCATTAACAAATGACTCCGTAATAAATTAGCAAGGTCATAAAAACAACGCGGACGCTTACCGCTGTTTTTGCACCGGTGGTATTTTTACTTTATCGAAGTCATCAGATTCTAATCTGCTCATCCTTGGAAAAAAAACACTGGAAAGATGCCATAATGTTGTTTGTATATTAGAAGGTGGGCACGTCACCAAACATCAGCTTTTAAGTAAACTAATTATGTATTTTTTCCTCGCTGCCATTGAAAACTGCAGTCAGGTGTAATTAAACCTGAGCAGATGACAGCAGTGACATTTGGAAAAATCATCCAGTGGTTCAAATAGCAGTTCTGACAGAAATGTCAAACTGATAGCACCATCTTCTTCCCAGCACATGCTAGGAAAAAGGAAGAGGACTTTTATTATAAAGGCCTTGCTGATAACCTTTATCAATCCTGGAATACCAAGAGCGGCGCATGAAATTTCATTAGCCTACAGATGCTTACCTTGCATTACGTTAGGCAGCAAATTTACTATATTTTCCCAACGTAACTGGAAACTTATATACAAATGATAGATATCCCGGTAACCCTCACCTCTTGTGGAGGGTATTTTTCATAAAAGTCCCTTTTATATTCATATCTCAAGATTACAACTTCACTTTAATCTTACTTTGCAATAAATAACATAAAAAATCCTCTTCATAGATGTCACTTACTGTCAAGTGTGTATGTATTCCAATACGACAAACATGTCGCCAGCCTACATTAATATATATTACATAGCCATTTCCATAATGTAAGAGAACTAAGGTCTTCCAATGCTTTCAAATGGTTCTTCACTAAATTAAGAAAAGCAAACATACAAAATTAAAGATGGAATTGTTGTTTTTATAACTGTGATCAGATCAGATGAGAATTGGACTCATCACATTGGAAAAAGCAGATTTCAATTTGCAGTTAATATACTGTATTTTCTGAAAATTGAGCGTCCCTTATTAGGTTCTTGTGTCTGGAGAGACCATAGGGCATAATAAACATAAGATAGAAAAAAACAACTAATACTCACCTCACCACTCATCTCCTCTGCTCCTTGTCCCACATACGGTCCTTGACGTATTTCATACTGCCTCTGTGATCCGCAACTTCTCCATTCTGCTACAACTAGGTGAAAACCATAAGGTTGTGAAGCATGTCATGACGTGTGCATGCGCGCTGTATAGTTGCAACAATGTGGTAATGTCACAACATGCCCCACAACCTTATCGCATTCAATCTATGCTGGGACTTTCAGCCTTGTATAGGCCAAGCAGCTCTAGGCCCAGCCTAGCATGAAAATTTAGCATGCAGAGGCAGTGAGAAGATGCACTGAGAGGACAGCATGGAAGACCGTGAGCAGCCAAGGTATCTGGAGATGTGAGTAATCATTTTTTCTTTTAACCATTTGTTGTTCCTCTATTGTTCACTAAATGGCAGCTAGTGGAGAAAATTACAAATAATCCTCATTCTGGATAATGATGATTTCTGTAAAATTTGAGTATCATTCAATTCGCTTGAATAATTTTGTCCATCTCTAATTGTTGTATTATGTGCAGTGCAATGATTAGCACAGTTCTTTTGCAGCACTAGGGTATATTTTCCCCATGCACATCCTCCCAAAGACATACCTGTTATGAATGGGTCACCGAGGAGGATGGCAGGAACAGGCTAAGCCACCAGAAGACCAGAGAGGTTGGTAACTAAGCGGATTGCAGACCCCTGATCCTATAAACACAACTAGCAGTAGCCGTGGAGCATTCCTACAATGCCCTAGATGCTTCGTCACAGCCAGAGAACTAACTAAGCCTAAAGACAGAAAGGTGAAATCTAAACTGCCCCGGAGCAGATCTCCAAAGGAATTGACAGCCTCCAAACATATAGTGTCGGTGAGACAAGATGAAACACAAACACAGGCAGAGAACAGACTGAGCAAATGGTGGGACCCAAGCTGTCTAGACAGGACAGGACATAAAAAATACTGTCTGCAATCACGCACAAAACCCTAAAAAAGTCCAACACTTCTGATATACAAAAAAACTGAGGCCACACGACCTCACCCCCGCTAGATCAGCACTCTGGTATAAACTGGAAGCAAAGCAAAAAGATACTAGCATAACAGGGGACTGAACAAGCTGTAACATATGAAGCAGGGCCCAGCGCTGCCCCCAGCAGAGAGCACGCTGAACCCTAGCAACAAAGCAGAAAGCAAAAAAAGGCACAACCAGATTAGATGCAAAGGATAAGCAAAAGAATCACTTAACTGAACCATGCAGATCAGGCAGGGAACTAAAGAACTCCAAATGCACAAGGAGGAAATCACCAGCAACCTCCAAGAGCAGCAAGCTCAATTATATGCTCCCAGCCAGTAATCCCAGGTTCCCAATTATCATCGTCAGGTGGGGAACTTCCATCAACCTGGCCAGCTCCACTATTCTCAGTAACCACCAGAGGGAGTAGAGGCAAGCTTCGGCTCAGAACTCCGAGCAAGGGAATTCACAACACACACAGTTGTGGCCAAAAGTATTGACACCCCTGCAATTCTGTCAGATAATACTCAGTTTCTTCCTGAAAATGATTGCAAACACAAATTCTTTGGTATTATTATCTTCATTTAATTTGTCTTAAATGAAAAAAACACAAAAGAGAATGAAGCAAAAAGCAAAACATTGATCATTTCACACAAAACTCCAAAAATGGGCCAGACAAAAGTATTGGCACCCTCAGCCTAATACTTGGTTGCACAACCTTCAGCCAAAATAACTGCGACCAACTGCTTCCGGTAACCATCAATGAGTTTCTTACAATGCTCTGCTGGAATTTTAGACGATTCTTCTTTGGCAAACTGCTCCAGGTCCCTGATATTTGAAGGGTGCCTTCTCCAAACTGCCATTTTTAGATCTCTCCACAAGTGTTCTATGGGATTCAGGTCTGGACTCATTGATGGCCACCTTAGAAGTCTCCAGTGCTTTCTCTCAAACCATTTTCTAGTGCTTTTTGAAGTGTGTTTTGGGTCATTGTCCTGCTGGAAGACCCATGACCTCTGAGGTGAGACCCAGCTTTCTCACACTGGGCCCTACATTATGCTGCAAAATTTGTTGGTAGTCTTCAGACTTCATAATGCCATGCACATGGTCAAGCAGTCCAGTGCCAGAGGCAGCAAAGCAACCCCAAAACATCAGGGAACCTCCGCCATGTTTGACTGTAGGGACCGTGTTCTTTTCTTTGAATGCCTCTTTTTTTCTCCTGTAAATTCTATGTTGATGCCTTTGCCCAAAAAGCTCTACTTTTGTCTCATCTGACCAGAGAATATTCTTCCAAAACGTTTTAGGCTTTTTCAGGTAAGTTTTGGCAAACTCCAGCCTGGCTTTTTTATGTCTCGGGGTAAGAAGTGGGGTCTTCCTGGGTCTCCTACCATACAGTCTCTTTTCATTCAGACGCCGCCGGATAGTACAGGTTGACACTGTTGCACCCTCGAACTGCAGGGCAGCTTGAACTTGTTTGGATGTTAGTCGAGGTTCTTTATCCAACATCCGCACAATCTTGCGTTGAAATCTCTTGTCAATTTTTCTTTTCCATCCACATCTAGGGAGGTTAGCCACAGTGCCAGGGGCTTTAAACTTCTTGATGACACTGTGCACGGTAGACACAGGAACATCCTGGTCTTTGGAAATGGACTTGTAGCCTTGAGATTGCTCATGCTTCCTCCCAATTTGGTTTCTCAAGTCCTCAGACAGTTCTTTGTTCTTCTTTCTTTTCTCCATGCTCAATGTGGTACACACAAGGACATAGGACAGAGGTTGAGTCAACTTTAATCCATGTCAACTGGCTGCAAGTGTGATTTAGTTATTGCCAACACCTGTTAGGTGCCACAGGTAAGTTACAGGTGCTGTTAATTACACAAATTAGAGAAGCATCACATGATTTTTTCGAACAGTGCCAATACTTTTGTCCACCCTCTTTTTTATGTTTGGTGTGGAATTATATCCAATTTGGCTTTAGGACAATTCTTTTTGTGTTTTTTTCATTTAAGGCAAATTAAATGAAGATAATAATACCAAAGAATTTGTGTTTGCAATCATTTTCAGGAAGAAACTGAGTATTATCTGACAGAATTGCAGGGGTGTCAATACTTTTGGCCACAACTGTACCGATAGAGAGTCAATATTGTAAGCTCCCTTGAGGATAGTGATGACAAGGTTTGTAAAGCAGTGTATAATATGTTGGTGTGAAAGAAAAAGCATACTAAAAAAACACAAAAATGTTTTTTCCCACAACATACATTTTTCATTATACTAAAACTTAAAAACAATTAACTTACAGCTCCTTACTATTGTAGTCATGTTTTGAATCCCCCCTCCTTTCAAAATAATTAAAAGCTAATCACTGTACATGCATAAAACTGGTGCTATACAACACATTCATTAAAATAATAGCAATCATACAGCTTAATTGATAAAAAAAGAGTTATGGTTCTTAGAATATCACCATGGAAGAAATAAAAAAAGTAGCATTGTGTTAAAAAAAAGGCCGGTTCAAAGGGGTTAATCACGAAGTAGTTTATAAATACTGTATCTGTAATAAACTTCAGTTAGACATATTAATTGACCACATTCTTATAACATACATATTTTTTAAAGAGAAACCAGAGAAGACCAAATATGACGAGTGTGTGGATGAGATTAATATTAATAGATAAATGTATGTCTTCCTCATCTTTCAATCATGTAATAGGGTAAAAGCACCTATCTGTGCAATATCTCTTCTAATTATAATTCATAAAGTGGTTAATAGCCTTAAGGTTAGACTCTGTTTTAACATGTAAAACTGTAGAGAAAATATAGCAATATAATGAATAGCCCATCATGATAATTAGACCAATAAGCTAAGCACAGTAAATCCTTTATCAGCATGTAATCTTCATTGTGTATGATAGAGAAGACTTTCAGCCGAAAGGGGGTTTTACACATATCGATATCGCTAGCAATATCGCTAAAATGTCACTGATTTTGTGACGTTATAGCGATATCACTAGCGATATCGCTATGTGTGATACTTACCTCCGATCGGCTCCCCCGCTGTCCATCGCTGATCGCGTGAGATCGGGCGGCTACATTTCTCGTCGTCAGCTACCTGCTGTGACGACGAGCGACGCTGGACGCGAGCGGGTGGACGCCAGGATCGCTGTGTGTGAAAGGTGAGTATTGTGCGCTGCGTCGCTCCTGCATCGCTGTGAGATCTTCCTGTGTGGAAGCTCACTAGCGATCATTTAGCACCAGCGATCCTGACCGGGTCGTATCACTGGTCGGATCGCTGGTGCATCGCTAAATGTAAAAGGGCCTTAACTGCCCTTTGGGAGCCTTCACATTGGCTAGGTGTAATTCAAAAGCTTCAATTGTGAAACCGAAGAAAAAATATTGTGACTTTTGGCATCTACACACCAGTGCTGACTAACTACATTAGTATAGGCGTAGCGTGCCAGAATGGGATATGGCCTTTCCCACCTATCCTATTAAATTCATCATACGCTATGTCACTTTAGTGGAGCAACTTATTCCAGAAATGTATGTCAGCCTTCAGTTGGCATACATTCTAGCGAAAGTGCACCCTAAATATCAGACGCTTCTGGTTCATTAAGAAACAAAACTGTTTAATGAATCAGATCAGTGTACTCGAGCAAGCAGTTTGTTAAGACTTGCATGCATTACGACAGTCTTAATAAATCACCACCATAGTTTTTTTAGCATCCAATATTTTGGGAGAATTCCATTGTATGCCTACTCCAAAGCGTAAACACCTTGTAATAGTGGGATGAATTATGATACCACTAGAGATGAGAGAACCCGAACTTAATACCGAACAATTAATGTCCAGTGCTAAATGCCGAACAAGGACTTTCCGTTGAAGTCCTTTGAAATGTTAAGAGTCGTGGTGAAAGTCCATGAGAGAGAGATGTTTTTTGGATTAAAAGTCCCGGTCCCCATTGTTTTCAATGAGGTTCGGGTTCTAGTACAAGTTTGGGTACAACTCTGGTACCCAAACTGAGCTTTTGAATAAAGTTCCAGTCAGGTATCATAACTAAAGCTTCCATGGATCTGCTCATCCCTGGATACCACAACTCGCATATTTAAATCAAGTTTTATAAAAATATCCAAGCATCAGCACAATAAATTACATAATAATATTTTCAACAAAAGCTTTCTTTTATTTAGTGAAGATACATATTGTAAGAATTACTTAGTCAAAACGAACATCAGTCCAAATAATTCAGACACATATATATCCTGCAAAATAAATTTTTCCTTTTCTTAAAAAAAACAAAACAAACAGTCAACGCTTTTGAATTAAATGTCTCCAATCTATCCGTTCACTAGTAGTGTTTGAGTGTCATTAGCAACTTGCAACATTTCCGGAAAGCCAACTCTCTGATCAAACAAACTGAACTAAACATCCTACTAGATTGCCGATGTTTGATTCTCAACCAGTTAATGAAAAAGCAGAATGCAAACATGTCACAGGTCATAAATCTATTTACATTATATAGACTGATGCTCATTTAATTAACTAGTTCTTGAAATGTGGACCTTTGCTAAATAAAAGAAGGCCTATGATCTGAATGAAAAATGCATAATATGAATTAATGTACTGGTGCCAGGATTAAGAATTTAACTTAATACAGTGGCATATTTTAAAGACACCATGACTGGGCAATTTGCCACTATATTTAATTATTTCAGGATTGAGCAACTCATTTTACTTAGAAGCCACATAACAAATTGGGACTGTTTTGGTGGACGAACCAATAATCTGAACTTAATTCTGCTCAATTTTAATTTCCTCAGAAGGTATTTCCTGCTATCTCCTCAGTTTATTACTTAGGCTCTTTGATTTGTCGTCTGTGTCCTGTTTTGTATTTCTTACTAACTTCAGCTTGCATTTTGACCATCCACTTGTCTCTTGATTCGGTCCTTAATGTTACGTCTTGGCTTTGACCCTGCTATGCAACCCTTTCAGCCCCTGATTCACTCTTCTGGATGACAGCCCTTCTGAGGATGCAATCCACTAGGCACCATTCTAAGATCAGATTCGTGTTCAGAAGTTAAAGGATGATCTGGGGGTTCATCTGGAATCTGCCAGACAGAGTGGCTTGTGCTAAGTCTGTTGTAAGTAGCCTTTTTGAGCCTGAGGCTTTTGACAAATATAACAAGTTCATCCACAAGCATATAGCGTTTGTGACATCCGCCCCTGTCTCATCTACTCCTGCTTTGCTGATGTCGAGTAAATATTCACTAGCCTGGATTCATTCCTGGAATTTTAAAGATTCACTAGTATCATTTGCCACTTATCTCTGATCTCTATAACTATCTACTGGAAGCTCATTAATTCAATAAACTCGTTCTCACTTGTGCTTATAACCATAATTCATATTAAAAAAGGAGATGAGTGTAGAGCCCCCGTTACACACTGCGATATCGCTAGCATTATCGCTGTAAAGTCACAGATTTTGTGACGTTGCAGCGATATTGCATTCCATTCCTTGTCGGCCACTTCCTGCTGCGCTTCCTGTGGCGCCGACGAGCGAGGCGTGGAGGCGGGCGGGAGGACGCCAGGATCGCTGCGTCTGACAGGTAAGTAGCGACCCCCAACCGCTGCTATGTCGCTGGTGAGATCTGCCTTTGTGGCAGCTCACTAGCGACCACTTAGCGATGCACCAGCGATCCATATCGTTGTCGGGATCGCTGGTGCATTGCTAAGAGTAACTGTACCCTAAGACAGCATTTAACACACCTGACAGCCATTATAAGTGTCTGGTGAAGTCTTTTGGGCTCAGTAATGCACCGGTTGTTTTTCTAAATTTTGTTAATAACATATTCAGTGACTTCAGTGGTCAATATGTGGTTTTCTATCTGGATGACATCTTGGTTTATTCACCCAATATTATGTCACAAATCCGACATGAACATACTGTACTCCAAAGACTCAGAGACAATTTTTTATTTGCTAAACTTAAAAAATGTGTTTCCCTGACTCAAGAAGTAAATTTCCTGGGGCATATCTTTTCAGCTAAAGGTTTCCATATGACCACCTCTAAAGTCCAAGCTGTTCAGGAGTGGGTACAACCCAAATCTCTGAGGGCCTTGCAGCATTTGCTTGGGTTTGCCAACTGCTATAGTAAATTTAGAAATTTTTCCCAAGATTGACAAACCACTTACTGACTTAACCAAGAATGTGACAAGCTTAAGTGACTGGAATTCTGAGACCACCCATGCCTTTACGGAGTTAAAAAAAAATCTTTCTCATCTGACCATATATTGGCCCAGCCTGATCCTGAGCATCCTTTTTTAGTGGAGGTTGATGCCTCAGAAATTGGAGCGGGAGTGGTGTTCTTGTTCTCACAGGGTACATTGTCTCTCATTCAACTCCATCCATGAGTATTCTTTTCTTGAAAATATTTTATGCTGAAAAAAATATGAAAACATTAAACATGAACTGTTGTCATTCAAGTGGGTCTTGGAGGAATGTTACTCAAAGGTGCCAAACATAAAATCAATGTTATAACAGAGCACAAAAATCTTATGTATCTTGAATCAGCCAAAAGACTAAATCATAGGCAAGCTAGATGGGCTTTATTCCTCAATAGGGCTGATTTTGTGATGATATTTAGACCTGATACAAAAAACATTAAAACCGACGCTCGCTCCAGATGTTTCTGCCCATCCCAATCAGAGAACTCCTCATTACAACTGAGGGTAAAGTTGTGTCCTTGGTTTCTCTAGATCTTGTTGAAGAGATACTACACAAATCTAAAGAGCTAGCCACTAACAACACAACTTTCCAGAAATTCTTAGTTTCTCCTCAGTTTAATTTATGAGTACTTCAGGAGTCTAATGGCTATGTCCTTGCTGCCAACCCTGGTGTTCACAATACTATCTGACAAATAACCAGGAATTTTTGGTGTTCAACTATAATTCGGGGTTGCAGAGAATATGTTAGTGTCTACAAAATGTTTGCGCGTACGAAGAAAACACCCCAAACTAGTCCCACCAGACTTCTTCACTCCTTACCCACTCCATAAAGTAATTGGAACCACTGCTCCATGGACATCATTACTGATTTCTTACCCTTAGATGGGAAGTCTGTTATTTGCATAGTATGGGCAGATTTAGTAAACAGTGCCATTTTGTTCCTTTGCCTTGGTTCCAGTGCCTTGGTTTATCAAATACATTGTGCATCTACATAGGATTCTTGAAAATATTGTTTCCAATGGAAGAGCTCAGTTTGTTTCCAAATTCTGGAAGGCATTCAGTAGTAAAAAATAATATTGAATTATCCTTTTCATCTGCTTATCACCCAGAGAGCAATGGTCAGACTGAACAGACCAACCAAACTGTTGAGCAGTATTTCCAGTACTTTGCATCTGACCATAAATCTGAATGGGTGGCACAACTACCATTAGATGAGTTTACCACTAAAAATCAATATCAATAATCCATTAAGACATCTCCGCTCTTGTGTAATTTTAATTATCATCCTCATTTTGGTTCCTTACAACTGCTGAGGTTAATACTCCAGAGGCTGGAAAATCCATAGAAAAGTTGAAGCATGTCTGGTCTGAAGTGAAAGAGAACTTACGAAGGGCACATGGTAGACAGACCTCTTCCACTAATAAGAAGCATATGGATGGGCCAACCTGTGCTATTGGGGACAAAGTGTGGTTATCTACCAGAAATATCAAGTCCATGGCTCCCTCCAATAAGCTGGGACCAAAATTAATTGGTCCTTATAAGATATCGGAGGTTTTCAATCCAGTGGCCTTCCATTTAAAACTTCCTCTTTCCTTCCAAACTCCTGATGTGTTCCACAAATCCTTGATAAAGACATACATTTTACTTGTGCACCCTGTTAAGCACCTTCCTCCTCTGTGTTGGTTAGACATCTGGTAACCTTCAGGTGGAGATCAAAAGGATCTTTGATTCCCAGATAGTAAGGAACTCTGTGCAATACCTGGTATATTGTAAAGTCTATAGTCCAGAGGAAAGATCTTGGATGTTGGCTGATAACATCAATGCCGACAATCTCATAAGAAAGCTCCACCAGTCTTTCCATCCTAAGGGTCCAGAGGCCCCTTGTAAGAGAAGTACTGTGACATCCATCCCATCTACTCCTGCTTTGCTCTTGGCCGATGTAGAGTGACTATTAACTAGCCCTCATTTCTGGTACTAATGGCTCTTGCCAGTCTTATAGCTATGGGTTTAGTTCTGATAGTTTGGGTTTCTTACTGCTGTCAGCACTGGGTGGGGCTGTTCTCTATCTAAACTCTTAAGATTCAGCTCTCACTGCCAGTCAATATTTGTTTGTGCTCCCTTGCTTGCCTGTGTTATTTTTATCTGAATTTCTTTCTGATTTATCCTTTCTAGTTTATTGACGTTTCTTCTGCCTCATGATTTTGTATGGGACGTACCTTCAGGATCTTACCCAGCAAACTGACTATTCTTTTTGCCAGCTTGTGCCATGGAACAGCAGCTGACTCTATGGCCCTTGTCCAGGGACCCTTGTGTAAGTCCAGATCCCTGTATAGGAGTTGAAGGGTGAAGACCTTGGCAACCCCTGGCTTCTTGGAAATGAAGCAGCTTGCACCAAGCTTGTTCATGGTTGCCTTTTTGGAGCTCATCGAGGACTACTAACAGTGCCCTTGTGACAGTGTTGCAATGTTGTGTTTGAAGTGGTGCTGCATCTAAAATGCAGGTTTATGCAGGTCAAGTACATTTTGCATCCAAGCAAACTGAGATTCTGCCAGCACCAAACCGCCAATTAGCTGCATTTGAATTCATGCCTTTTGGCTGTCACTCTCCAGTGCTATGTGTGGCTCACTGGACATAATTTCTCCGGGTTTCTTTACTTAGAAGTGGACATTTTTTTTGTCCTTCCATATTCCACATTAGCAAAGTGCATGAAGTAGCTGCCATGGTGAGTAATGCCTGGAATTATAAAGTCTTGATATTGTATCTTTAAATTTTTTAGGAAAGAGAATTTTAAACAGTCAAGCCCAGTATATAATTGTTAGATCTGAAATGCATCCTATAAAATAATTCATACAAAAATAATAACAAATAAATTAAGCCAAAAATATGTTAAATGCATTTATATTTTTGTGGAATTTTTGAAGTACTTGAACTTTCAGGTATTTATTCATGACTTAGCTGTATATACAGCATATACAGTGATTGGCAGTTTCTATGTGATTTTGGTACTTGTTGTCTTTTTATGACTTGACCTTCATTAAAAAGTCCTGCTGAGAGCTGAACACTTCAGTTGAAAGGAATATTTTCATTGTGAAAAGGTCCTCAGGAATCAGGCGCCGTATTTGTGGAAGTCATATGTTAAATTTACAATATTACAAAGCTTTGTGTCAAGATAGGTCTTACACTTTTCACATGGGTGAGCAAAAGGTCACATCTCATCTTCACAGCTTACAATCCAACCATATTTTTCAGTTTTGTGTCTTTGTTCTGTTTGGAAATTCATCTGTTTCTAATCAATGCTGCTCAAGTCTTATTTACTAATTGACGTAAAATTTCTGATAATGTCACAGGAAAGATGTATATCTTTGTACCGTGTTAGCCAGTGGATAGAAAAATATTCAGGATTGAGAGTCCTCAGTAGTTGATACCTTTTAATGGCTAACTGAAAAGATGGTAATACATTGCAAGCTTTCGAGACTACTCAGGTCTCTTCAAGACCTGAGTAGTCTCGAAAGCTTGCAATGTATTACCATCTTTTCAGTTAGCCATTAAAAGGTATCAACTACTGAGGACTCTCAATCCTGAATATTTTTCTGATAATGTCAATTATTTTCTTAGATAGTGTTCCTGAACAACACTGTTATACATAATGGTTTTTAAGTGGAAAACTGGTCTTCTAATTTGCCACTGAAACGCAGTTTTATCACAAACAATTTGGAATAGCAAATGGTGCCTCTGGAGACTGCCACACATTTCTAATTCAATGCTGAAAGATCGATTTCACATATTACAGGATCTTATTTATTTAACTACTTTCCGACATCGGGCATAATAGTACTATTACTATTCGCTATGCTATTTCCATCCCCAAGCACCAGATGAGATATATTACTAATATTATCCTGCAAGAAGGGAAGCAAAATTTACTACAAGACCAATATTTCTAATGATACCCATGGCCTGCTGGGGTAAGTGATGGAGCCAGTGACTTTGTGCTCCTTCATAACTCTTAACAGTATGGGTGTCTTGAGAACACTGTTTCTGTTAATAACATAGCAGACAAGGTGGCCCTCGACCAGACAGGCCCTTATGGCATTTGCCAGAATTGCCAGATGGCCAGTCCGGCCCTGTCTATGATAGTACTGTGAGTAAAAACAAATTTTTCTACTCTTATGCACCAATGTTGGTAATAGCACTGTGTGCAAAAACAAGTTTTTCTACTCTTATGCACCCATGTCTGTGAAAGTTGTGCATAAAAACTAATTATTTTACTCTTATTCACCCATGTCTGTGATAGTATTGGGCATAGTATGATAGCACCATGTCTATGATAGAACTGTGCGTAAAAACAAATTGTTCTACTCTTATAGACTCATGTTTGTGGTAATACTGTGCATAAAAACACATTTTTTAACTCTTATTATTTTAATGTGAATCCATGTCTCTGATTATTTTATGGTTTGCAAACATAACAAAGGTTTATTTTACTTTCATGCACCCATGTCTCTGATGGTACTGTATGGTACTGTGTGTAAAAACTAATTTTCTACTCTTATGTACCCATGTTATTTGCTGCAGATTTTGTCTTTTTTTGGTATGTCAAATTTAAAAAAAAATCTGCTTTGTTTTTGATACTTCCTGGTTAGAGATAAGCGACTTTGCCTCCGGGAGGGTCGAGTCGGGTTTCGGACCACCCGACTTTACCAAAAGTCGAGTCGAACGAAATCAGCAAAAGTCGGAGTTCCGACCGAAACCCAACTCCAATGCAAGTCAATGGGGAATAAAAGTCGGCAGTGAGTGGAGGACAGTAAACACACCTACAGTGCCCATTTCAATGGCAACAACATCAATTGTTATTACTTAAGCTTGTCAATCTTAATTTACTTTATAATAGTAGTTACGCATTGAAAACTGGGGGTTATTTGGCTAAAGTTGTGGGGGGTACAGCCCAGTTAGGGAGGTGGAAAAACTGGCATATGTTGAGGTGTAGGCTGGATGTTCCGCAGCTGCAAATGGAGGAATTGGAGAAGTCGGAGGAAGAGGAGGACAAAGCAAGCCATTTTGCTGGCAACCTATGTGTCATCAGGGGAAGGTGGTACAAAATCCTTTGAAACCCAGGCATGATTCATTTTAATGAATGTGAGATCATCTACATTTTGGGTTGACAGCCGGGTCCTTCTTTCTGTCAGGATTGATCCAGCAGCACTGAAGACTCTTTCTGATAGCACACTACCAGCAGAGCAAGCGAGCTCCTGTAAGGCACATTGTGCCAATTCAGGCCAGGTGTCCAGTTTACAGGCCCAGTAGTCAAAGGGTTATGATCTGTGAGGGAGAACATCGATATGGGAGGAGAGGTAACTTTGAACCATAGTTGACAACTGCTGTCTCCTGTCTGTTGCAATCGATTCAGTATTACAAGTCGTGTGAGCGGTGCTCGAGAAATCAGTCCACAACATGGTCATGAAACCCCTGTCTCCAATGCCACTTCAGCTGTGTGCACCATGAACACCTCTTTCATGTTGCCCAGTATGGCTCGTGGTAGAACCTGCACTGCTGCTGTGTGCTGGGAATGCCTCTAACAAATGGTTTACCTGAGTTGCTTGTTTGCTCGCCAATATTAGCTCTAGGTTCTTCTGTGGCATGATGTTCTGTAATTTGCCTTTATAGTGTGGATCGAGGATGCTGGCCAACCAGTAGTCATCATCCTTCATAATTTTGGCAATGCGGTGGGTCCCTTTTTAGCATCCGCAAGAGATAATCACACATGTGGGCCAATGTTCCAGGTGTCAATGATGCACTCCCAGTGGTGAGTGGAGGAGCACTTTCTGCCAAATCAACATCCCTCCTGTCACACACAAACCCTGTACCTGAACTTGGCAAACCAACATTTTCTCTTGCCATCTGAGAAGCATCCTCCTCCCCAAAATAATCATCCCCCTCATCCTCCTCCTCTTCATTTTCTTCCTCCACCTCGCCCCGGACAGTTCCCTGACCAGACAATGCCTGACTGTCATCAAGGCTTCCCTCCTCCTCCTCCTCCACTGCAGACGCCTGATCCTTAATGTGCATCAAAGTTTGCATGAGCAGATGCACAAGTGGAAAGCTCATGCTTATGATGGCGTCGTCTGCGCTTACCAGCCGTGTGCACTCCTCAAAACACTGACGGACTTTACAGAGGTCTTTCAGCTTTGACCACTGCACACCCGACAACTCGATGTCTGCCCTCAAACTGCCTGCCCGTGTATCCTCCCACAAATGCATTAAAACCTGCCTCTGTTCGAACAGCCTCTCAACCATGTGCATGATGGAGTTCCACCTTGTTGTAACATCTATGATTAGGCGGTGCTTGGGAAGGTGGAGCGATCGCTGCAGCCTCTGCATACAACTGGAGTCTACGGGCGAGCGACGGATGTGCGAGCACAGTCTTCGCACCTTATGGATCAGGGCTGGTAACTCCAGATAATTATTTATGAAGCACTGCACCACCAGGTTCAAGGTGTGAGCCAGGCAAGGTATGTGTCTGAGTTTTGCCAGGGCTATGACCGCCACAAAATTACGTCTGTTATCACTGACTACCTTGCCTGGCTCAAGATGTAGACTGCCCAACCATGACTCAGTTTCTCGCTGCAAGTAGTCGGCCAGTGTGTGTTGTCGCCCAAAGACATCATCTTTAAAACAGCCTGCTGACGCTTACCACTAGCTGTTCAACAGTAGGACACCTCGTGTGCAACACTAGCAGCTGCGGATGGAGTTCTCATGCGACTGTGCTCTGTCAATGAGCTTTCGCTTCTGGAGGAGGAGGAGGCAGAGGGTCGAACGCCTACAGCCAACTGTTGCCTATACAGTGGGCTAGGCAGCACTGTCCCACCACTGCTGTCCCCTGAGGACCCTGCATCCATCACATTAACCCAGTGCGCAGTGATGGACACGTAACGGCCCTGGCCATGCCTACTGGCCCATGCATCTATTGTGAGGTGCACCTTTCCACTCACTGATTGTTTTAGTGCAAGGACAATGCGGTCTTTCACATGCAGGCGGAGGGCAGGATGGCTTTTCTAGAAAAGAAGTGCCGACTGGGTAGGTCATAGCATGGGACAGCATAGGCCATGAGCTCTCGTAGCGCTGTGCTTTCAACCAAACGGAAGGGCATCATCTCTAATGAGATTATTTTGGCAATGTAGGTGTTCAAAGCCAGTGTACGTGGATGAGAGGATGAGTACTTTCTTGTCCTACTCAGAGTCTCTGCTAGGGTGAGCTGGACTTGAGAGCTGCATATGGTGGAACTAGCGGTGGGCATGGCGAACTGAGAGGGGGTTGATGATGGTGATGGTGGTGGTGGTGGTGATGGCCTAGATGCAGTCTTTCGTTGGAAAAACATTGTGATTCCCTGACTGCTTTGTCCTTGCGACGACACCTCAACATTTCTTGCTGGTGGTGTGCTAACCAGTGGGCTTACAGTGGGGGAAGCGATGTAGCATTGCTGGCTACCTTCAGTCAGAGCAGGTGCATGTGTGCTACCTGAGGTTTCGTAGTCCGTCCACGCTTGCAAGTGCATGGTGTTTACATGTCTAAGTATGCAACTGGTATTCAAATTTCGGAGATTTTTCCCTCGGCTAAAGGTCCTTCCGTACTTCTTACAGATAACCTTTGCCTCATCATTAGGATTTTGGTCAAAAAAGTGCTACACTGCACTCTTCCTACTATGGGAAAAATTTTCAGGGCTTGCACGCTGTGCTAATTTGACCATCTGATTAAGCTGTCATGCAACTCTTTTTGTTTTTTTAACGTTTTTGGACTGCTACGGGCCTGCCAGATAACTGCAGCTGTGATGTCGATGCCTGCTGTGGATCTTCCTCCTCTTCTGAGCTATTGCCAGCAGTACCCTCTTCCCCCAATTGATGCCAATCCGGGTCAACAACTGGGTCATCCATCACCTCCTCTTCAATTTCATCTGCACCTTCCTCTGTGTCACCGTGTAAGGTGGTATAGTATGCAGGAAGGGGCACCTGAGTTTCATCAGGGTCAGAATCTGGCTCAGTAGACTGCGAGGGCAATGCAATGCTCTGGGTGAATGTACCAGCAGAATCATATAGCACTGGCTGTGCATCAATGCACTCCATGTCATATTCATCTTGGACTGGGGAATTCAGGATTTCACTTGATAACTTAGGCATGATATGTGAAAAGAGCTCCAGGGAGTAATCTGAAGTGTGTGCTGCCGCATGCTTCACTTTTGGTGGGGGTGAAGGACACAAGGAAAGGTGCTGTTCCTGACCAGGAGCCTGCACTGACGACTTAGTGCTTGCAGTTTTTGAAACTTCAGAAGAGGAGGCGATAGAGCTGGAGGCTGTTTTGGCAATGTAAGCCAAAATCTGTTCCTGATGCTCCGGCTTTAAAAGCGGTTTACCTACTCCCAGAAAAGGGAGCCTTCCAGGCCTTCTGGAACCAGACAATGACGCAGGCTCAACACCTCCTGCCTTAGGTGCGATTGTGCTTTTGGCACTACCAGCAGATGCACCACCACCACTATCAGTACCAGCTGGCCCCCCTGCCCACATCCGCGGCCTCTTCCACCATACTTCCTCATGTTTGGGAAAATGTACCAAAAATACCAGCAGATATATGGTCCTGTATGAGGAGCGTACAGCTGTATACGGTGTAGGGGAAAATTTAAATCTCCGTATTTATTTCTGGAGTCACACACAGACGCTCACTCAGTATGGATTTGACCGTCATACAAACAGCAGATATAAGGTACTCTATGAGGAGCATACAGCTGCATACGGTGTAGGGGAAAATTTAAATCTCCGTATTTATTTCCGGAGTCACACACAGATGCTCACTCAGTATGGATTTGACCGTAATACAAACATCAGATATACAGTACTGTATGAGTAACGTACAGCTGTATACAGTGTAGGGGAAAATTTAAATCTCCATATTTATTTCTGGAGTCACACACAGACGCTCACTCAGTATGGATTTGACCGTGATACAAACAGCAGATATATGGCACTGTATGAGGAGTATACAGCTGTATGCGGTGTAGGGGAAAATTTAAATCTCTGTATTTATTTCCGAAGTCACACACAGATGCTCACTCAGTATGGATTTGACCGTCATACAAACAGCAGATATACGATACTGTATGAGGAGCATACAGCTGTATACAGTGTAGGGGAAAATTTAAATCTCCGTATTTATTTCCGGAGTCACACACAGATGCTCACTCAGTATGGATTTGACCTTAATACAAACAGCAGATACACGGTACTGTATGAGGAGCGTACAGCTGTATACAGTGTAGGGGAAAATTTAAATCTCCATATTTCTTTCCGGAGTCACACACAGACGCTCACTCAGTATGAATTTGACCATCATACAAAAAGCAGATATACGGTACTGTATGAGGAGCGTACAGCTGTATACAGTGTAGGGGAAAATTTAAATCTCCATATTTATTTCCGGAGTCACACACAGATGCTCACTCAGTATGGATTTGACAGTAATACAAACAGCAGATATACGGTACTGTATGAGGAGTGTACAGCTGTATACTGTGTAAGAGAAAATTTAAATCTCCGTATTTATTTCCAGAGTCACACACAGATAGCATGTATTTATCCGTGATACCAGCCGGTACACGGTAGTGTGTGAGGAGCGTACAGCTCTATACTGTGTGGGAAAAAATGAACAGTCGGTAACTGTGCAGAAAAAAAGAATAAAAGTATTAGTGCTGTGTAAAAAGCAGTCTGCATAGCAGTGTACACACAGCAATACAGCTATCAGGCAGCCTAATAACCAGCGCTGCTGCACACAAGAAAATCCTCCCCTGTCACTGCACACTAACTGTACAGCACAAATTCTATCAGCACAAGCACATAAGAACTTCTTTTATCTTTACAGCCCTAACTCTCTCCCTACTGATAAACAGCAACCTCTCCCTATTGTTAAGATCGGCAGAAGTAAAATGGAGGTCGTCGGTCAGGGCTTTTATAGACACTATGACGCCCCCCAAAGCATGCCAATCACTGCAATGCCCTTCTCTACAATGATGGTGGATGCTGCACATGTCATCTCATTGCCCACAGTGTACGTCCTTGCTCATTGGCTGAAAAAAAGGCACCCGCAAGCATTCTTTGGCGCTCATTTTGCCGACCGCATGGCCGACTTCACGCTATGGTCGGGTTTCCGTCGGTGAAACCCGACTTTGGCATAAGTCGGTGACTAATGAATCTGGCCGACCTGTTTCGCTCAACTCTATTCCTGGTATTTTGCTTTAACAAAACTTTATTGATAAACTCATATGTGGATTACATGCATTTTTTTAAAACTGATTCTGCTGCGGAAACGCACTGAAAATGCATATTTTCTTCATCTAATGTAATTTCATGGGGAAAATTTGCACATAAAACTCAGCATAGCTGCAAGAGAATTTAACATGTTCTGAATTTGGAACACGCACAGCAGGCTAATTTACACTGAGTAAAAAAAAGCACAGTGGGCATGAGGTTTTTATAAATCCCATCCACTTTGCTGAAACCATAAGATGCTGCATTTTTGAGTCAGCAAAAATACGCAAACTAATCAAAAACTCATTGTGGCCACACAGCCTGTGGCTAGCATCACACGATAGTAAAAAAAAATCTGTCCCATTCTCTTCCAAAAAGGTGGAATAATTTTTTTCATATTTGTCATCCATGTGCAATTCATTTTTTTTACAGGAGCAGCTATTTGATTGTTAACAGGACAATTTACAGTTATAATCTTTATAATCTACAGTTTACAATTTACAGTTTCATATGTTACAGAATTGCAATGTATCGGTGAAAATTCAGATGCTACACTGTGGTGTCCGATTTTTTCCTAGGACCCGTAGACTTGAATGGGTGAATTTCATCCAATTCCAGTGTCAATTCACAGCATACTGCTATTTTTCTCATACAGATTCTGTCAGTGAAAAAAAATCGGCCATCTGCACTGCCCCATTGAATAACATTGGATCAGTAGGCTGTCCAATTAAAAAATCTGAACGCACTCGTTCAATTTATATGCTCGTGTGCACGAACACTATTGGTCCACTTTTCATCTGTTTGTACATTCCCTATTATTGATTTCATGATCTGTTTAATCCAACATTTTGTGGATCTTTAAAAAATAATCGGACTTACGAACAGCTTTGATAGAATAAACTGACAGCATACGAACAACAAGCAGCATTGTCCTAATAAGTCCTAAGTTTGCATTGTCTAAAAAATTACAAAAGTTCATTTTTAGTAAATCCACCTCTTCTTTTGACCATTTTAATGAATTGTATAACAGAAATCAATCTTGTTTTTTTTATTTTTTGTTTTCAGAAATGGCCAATTTCAGGCAGATTATTTTCTGATATTTAGATGTGCTGTGCTGTATTAATGTGATGGCCTTTACACAATGATTATCCCCTATGTAAATAGTGAATTTGGTGCTTTTATTAAGCTCCCTTTTTTATCTACCCACATTTTTGCATAAAGTTGAGAATAAGATTGTCTTTTAATACAGATAGACAGGATAGTTGTATTCATTCATATTGTTTGTTCTGTTTTCTGTTATACTTTTTCCCTTCTTTAATTTGCTTCTTAGTTTCTTTTGAAATTTTACTATCTATAATGTTATTCTGGTTGGTGTGATAACTGGGAAATCACTATACGTGAAAAAAAGAACAACTATAATTACCATCTTTTTTACACTATGTTGTGTTTCATTTCACTGTCAAGTTAAAACATTTACAAAAATGATGATTTGGATGAGGAATATGTATTACTGAATAGCTAACATGAACATAAAGCTCTTTATTAATTTTCGTGAATTTTCTTGCTTAGTGTGGAACGTATACTGATCTTTTATGCCTACTATGCTGGTTCAGATGGCCCTTTTGGAGCTGAGAGAGTCTAATCAAGTCATTATAAAAGGGCATTTTTGATGACTGCAGCTACTACGAAAACACTCATATCTTTCCTTATAATGGTTCTACCATAATTAACTTTTGATGATGCTGCTATATCAACATATATCAACATGATGCCATAAAGTGTGGAGTATCTTCATTATTGCTTTTAAATGGATAAAGTCTCAGTCCGTTACCAATGAATTTGGATAATTCTTCATATTTATTGCAAGCATTATCATTGATAACATTTATAAATACATTTCTTAAAGATAGAACTGTGTTATATTAACCCCTTCATGACCAAGCCTATTTTGACCTTAATGACCAGGCCATTTTTTGCAATTCTGACCAGTGTCCCTTTATGAGGTAATAACTCAGGAACGCTTCAACAGATCCTAGCGATTCTGAGATTGTTTTTTCGTAACATATTGAGCTTCATGTTAGTGGTAAATTTAGGTTGATAATTTTTGCGTTTATTTGTCAAAAAATCAGAAATTTGGTGAAAATGTAGAAAATTTTGCAATTTTCAAATTTTGAATTTTTATTCTGTTAAACCAGAGAGTTATGTGACACAAAATAGTTAATAAATAACATTTCCCATATGTCTACTTTACATCAGCACAATTTTGGAAACAAAATATTTTTTTGTTAAGAAGTTATAAGGGTTAAAAGTTGACCAGCGATTTCTCATTTTTACAATAAAATTTACAAAACCATTTTTTTTAGGGACCACCTCACATTTGAAGTCACTTTGAGGGGTCTATATGGCAGAAAATACCCAAAAGTTACACCATTCTAAAAACTGCACCCCTCAAGCTACTCAAAACTACATTCAAGAAGATTATTAACCCTTCAGGTGTTTCACGGAACTAAAGCAATGTGGAAAGAAAAAACGGACATTTTAATTTTTCCAACAAAAATTTTCTTTTAGCATCAATTTTTTCATTTTCACATGGGAAACAGGATAAATTGGATCCTAAAATTTGTTGGGCAATTTCTCCTGAGTACAACGATACCTCATATGTGGTCATAAACCACTGTTTGGGCGCACGGCACGGCTCAGAAGGGAAGGAGCGCCATTTGACTTTTTGAATGGAAAATATGCTGGAATATTTATCGGTTGCCATGTCGTGTTTGGAGAGCCCCTGTGTGCATAAACATTGGAGCTCCTCCACAAGTGACCCCATTTTGGAAACTAGACCCCCCAAGGAACTTATCTAGATGCATAGTGATCACTTTGAACCCCCAGGTACTTCACAAATTGATCTGTAAAAAAAAAAAATACTTTTTTTTCACAAAAGTTTTCTTTTAGCCTCAGTTTTTTCATTTTCACATGGGCAACAGGATAAAATGGATCCTAAAATTTGTTGAGCAATTTCTCCTGAGTGCACAGATACCTCATATGTGGTCATAAACCACTGTTTGGGTGCACGGCATGGCCCGGAAGGCAAGGAGCACCATTTGACTTTTTGAATGGAAAATTAGCTCCAATCGTTATCGGACACCATGTCGCATTTGGAGAGCCCCTATGCACCTAAACATTGGAGCTCCCCCACAAGTGACCCCATTTTGGAAACTAGACCCCCTAAGGAACTTATCTAGACGTGTAGGGAGCACTTTGAACCCCCAAGTGCTTCACAAAAGTTTATAAAACAGAGCAGTGAAAATAAAAAATAATTTTTTTTTCCTCAAAAATGATTTTTAGCACACTATTTTTAATTTTCACAAGGCTAACAGGAGAAATTGGACCACAAATCTTGTTGTCCAGTTTGTCCTGAGTACGCTGGTACCCCATATGTGGGGGGAACCACTGTTTGGGCACACGGCAGGGCTCAGAAGGGAAGGAGCGCCATTTGACTTTTTGAAATGCAAATTACTTCAAATCGTTAGCGGACACCATGTTGTGTTTGGAGAGCCCCTGTGTGCCTAAACATTGGAGCTCCCCCACAAATGACCCCATTTTGGAAACTAGACCCCCTAAGGAACTTATCTAGATGTGTAGGGAGCACTTTGAACCCTCAAGTGCTTCACAAAAGTTTATGACGCAGAGCCGTGAAAATAAAAAAAATTTTTTTTCCCTCAAAAAATTATTTTTTAGTGCGCAATTTTTTATTTTCACAAGGGTACCAGGATAAATTAGACCCAAAATTTGTTGTCCAGTTTGTCCTGAGTACGCTGGTACCCCACATGTGGGGGGAACAACTGTTTGGGCACACGTCGGGGCTCGGAAGGGAAGTAGTGACATTTTGAAATGCTGACTTTGATGGAATGGTCTGCGGGTGTCATGTTACATTTGCAGAGCCCCTGATGTACCTAAACTGTGGAACCCCCCCACAAGTGACCCCATTTTGGAGACTAGACCCCCCAAGGAACTTATCTAGATGTGGGGTGAGCACCTTGAACCCCCAAGCGCTTCACAGAAGTTTATAACGCAGAGCCGTGAAAATAAAAAATATTTTTTTTTCCACAAAAAAAAATGATTTTTAGCCAGCAATTTTTTTTTCACAGGGGTAGCAGGATAAATTGGCCCCAAAAGTTGTTGTCCAGTTTGTCCTGAGTACGCTGATACCTCATATGTGGGTGGGGACCACTGTTTGGGTACACGTCGGGGCTCGGAAGGGAAGTAGTGACATTATGAAATGCTGACTTTGATGGAATGGTCTGCGGGCATCATGTTACATTTGCAGAACCCCTGATGTACCTAAACTGTGGAACCCCCCCACAAGTGACCCCATTTTGGAAACTAGACCCCCCAAGGAACTTATCTAGATGTGTGGTGAGCACCTTGAACCCCCAAGTGCTTCACAGAAGTTTATAACGCAGAGCCGTGAAAATAAAAAATATTTTTTTTTCCTCAAAAAAAATGATTTTTAGCTAGCAATTTTTTTTTTCACAAGGGTAGCAGGATAAATTGGACCCCAAAAGTTGTTGTCCAGTTTGTCCTGAGTACGCTGATACCCCATATGTGGGGGATGACCACTGTTTGGGTACACGTCGGGGCTCGGAAGGGAAGTAGTGACATTATGAAATGCTGACTTTGATGGAATGGTCTGCGGGCATCATGTTACATTTGCAGAACCCCTGATGTACCTAAACTGTGGAACCCCCCCACAAGTGACCCCATTTTGGAAACTAGACCCCCTAAGGAACTTATCTAGATGTGTGGTGAGCACCTTGAACCCCCAAGTGCTTCACAGAAGTTTATAACGCAGAGACATGAAAATAAAAAATATTTTTTTTTCCTCAAAAAAAATGATTTTTAGCCAGCAATTTTTTTTTTCACAAGGGTAGCAGGATAAATTGGACCCCAAAAGTTGTTGTACAGTTTGTCCTGAGTACGCTGGTGCCCCATATATGGGGGGAACTATTGTTTGGGCACACGTAAGGGCTCGGAATGGAAGTAGTGGCGTTTTGAAATGCAGACTTTGATGGAATGGTCTGCGGTCGTCATTACGTTTGCAGAGCCCCTGATCTGCCTAAACAATAGAAACCCCCCACAAGTGACCGCATTTTGGAAACTAGACCTCCCAAGTAACTTATCTAGATGCCTGGTGAGCACTTTTGACCCCCAAGTGCTTCACAGAAGTTTATAACGCAGAGACGTGAAAATTAAAAAAAAAAAATTTTTCCACAAAAATATTTTTTAGCCCCCAATTTTTTATTTTCCCAAGGGTACCAGGAGAAATTAGACCCCCAAAGTTGTTGTGCAATTTTTCCTGAGTACGCTGATACCCCATATGTTGGGGTAAACCACTGTTTGGGCACACGTCGGGGCTTGGAAGGGAGGAAGCACCGTTTAACTTTTTGAACGCAAAATTGGCTGGAATCAATGGTTGCACCATGTCGCGTTTGGTGACCCCCTGATGTGCCTAAACAGTGGAAACCCCTCAATTCTAACTCCAGCCCTAACCCCAACACACCCCTAACCACAGCCCTAACCCCAACACATCCCTAACCCTAATTCCAACCCTAACCATAACCCTAACCCCAACAGACCCCGAACCCTAGTCCCAACCCTAACCATAACCCTAACCACAAGCTTTACCCTAATTCCAACCCTAACCCTAATTCCAACCCTAACCCTAATTCCAACCCTAACCCTTTTTCCAACCCTAACCCTTTCCAACCCTAACCCTCTTTCCAACCCTAACCCTCTTTCCAACCCTAACCCTCTTTCCAACCCTAACCCTCTTTCCAATCCTAACCCTAACCCTCTTTCCAACCCTAACCCTCTTTTCAACCCTAACCCTAACCCTCTTTTCAACCCTAACCCTCTTTTCAACCCTAACCCTAACCCTCTTTTTAACCCTAACCCTTACCCTCTTTTCAACCCTAACCCTAACCCTAACCCTCTTTTCAACCCTAACCCTAACCCTAATGGAAAAATAAAAATAAAAATATTTTCTTTATTTTATTAGTTCTGCCTACCTATGGGGGTGATAATCGGGAGGTTTATTTACTTTTTCTTTCATTTTGATCACTGTGAGAGTGATCAAAATGAAAGAATGGAATCTGCAGCCGGCAGATTCGGGCGGGCGCACTGCGCATACGCCCGCCATTTTCAAAGATGGCGGCGCCCATCATCCGGACCCGAGGGACACCGGGAGGGACGGGGGGGACTCAGGAGGTACCGGGGGGGTGAGGGGGGGATCGGAGGCTGGCGGGGAGCAGAGGGAATGGGAGGGGGGCAGATGATGACAGCGGCGGCAGATCGCCGCTGTCATTCAGTTGCGGGGGGGGATCGCTGGTGGGGGGGGGTGGAATCGGTGTCTCCAGCCATGTCCGATGCTACAGCAGCGTCGGACATGGCTGGATTGTAATATGTCATCAATTTTCATTGATGAAATATTACTATCGCTCTGATTGGCTGTTTCACTTTTAACAGCCAATCAGAGCGATTGTAGCCAAGTGGGGGCGAAGCCACGCCCCCTGTGGTGAATTACAAAGCCCCCTGTATCTGCGGGTCGGGTGACCTTTCAGTGACCCCGGTCACCCGACCCGCAGGGGGGCTTTGAAGTCATGACGCCACATAGGCGTCACTGGTCAGATTTGAACCAGGTTTCATGACGCCTATGTGGCGTCATTGGTCGTGAAGGGGTTAATTTGCTCTTTCTATTGGCATCCACTGACAATTTAATGCAGTCAAAAGTCTGAACTAGTTGTATTTTTAGCTGCACAGTAATCTCTTATATTCCAAAACATATAAAAAAATGTAAAATTATAATAATTGAAAAGGAAACTTACTCCATAGTTTATAAGACTCAAAACTTCATTTTCAAAAGTACTGTTAATTTTTAGTTACTTACTGTTAGATCTGAATGCATTACTGTATTTTGCAATAGTGATATAGACAGTAAGAAGTGCAAGCTATTGTTGGTTACAGTTTAATAACCTTTTACTAGACAGCCTTGGAAATATATTGCAGTCCTCACAATTGTGAGCGGCACAGTCACAAAAGAGGTTTGCCAGAAATGCCAAAAGACTTAGCTGGCACTGTAAGCAGAGCTTCTCTGTGCTCATTGATCATTGAATCTGCTGATGTTTCTTGCCAATTGCTGGGCCTAGGAATCGGCACCAGGTGTACAGAAATGTGCAGATGCTAAGCAAGTGGCAGGGCTATTGATTGCTTCTTCTCACGGACCCCATAGCAGCTGCATGCTTGCCAATGTTGGTAATTTGCCATACATTGTAAGGAACAGAAAAATCTGCTTTAGAGGAGTCAGAAATATCTGACCACTATTGAGACTCTGGCAGCCTTTGGATATCACGGTCTTTGCACAGAGACTCACTAACTTATTTATTCATGCACTATTGTAAAAATGTCGATTTGGGTGACCAGATAAGTTATGCTCATTCATGATTCTGACAGAAAGTTGGTCTACTGTACAGCACTTGTGGAACATCGAGACCTTAAAGGGGTATTCCCATCCTCAAGATCCTACCCCAATATGTAGTAGGTGTAATAATATTAATATTAGCAAATACCTCCAATTTGAAATATATTATATTTCTTCTAATTCGCTATGTCACTAACATCATGTGAAGTGGTAAGAGAAAACCCATCAGCACGATTTTATAATGTAAAATAAGGAAACGTAATGGAACTGAAATACAGAGTAAATTGATACCTTTGGTGAAGAAATCCACTTTATTGCTCTTCTTTTATCACTATTTAAAGTTTTCGATTCATATTTTGGTGTACATGAGCTAAACTGTGCTCTGGGTCTTCTCACTGTCTGTGATTTCCCAATCTCTCAAACTGCCTCTCATCTGTAAATAACAAGTCACTACTGATACTTAAAACAGAGGAGGCAGGTCATTCAAATAATGGAAGCATGTAGAGGGGTCTGGGAATCACAGAGCGTCAGTGTACTAAGCACTGAAATTTAATTAGCAGAAAACTTCAAATTGTGATTAAAGAACAAAAACGTGGATTTCTGGATTTCATCACCACAAGGATCAATCTGTATTACAGCACCATCACACCCATGTTTTTACTCTACATTGCAAAATCATGCTGACACTCACTCCATGACCTTTGACATATATTTACGTCAAAGATTGTGTCCTGTCATGGCCTTTGAAATGGGCTCACATGCCCAGCCCACAACTTACCCCACATATGTTAGCTGATTTAATCAGTCATCATCTGCCTTTAACAGCCGTGGGTTGAGCAAAGATTCAAAGAATTTTATAAAATTGAGCCATGAAAATAAAAAAAATACATTTTTCCAGATAAATGTTCATTTGGCCCAAATAATTCATTTTCACAAGAGTAACAGAAAAAATTGGCCATACAACAATGCCAAATATGTGGAAGAAAACTACTGTTTGGACACATGGCAGGGCTTAGAAGGGAAGTTGTGCCAACTAAATTCTGGAGCTCATTTTTGGCTAAAATAGCTTGTGGATGCCATGTCACAGTGTGTCAAGAGTGGGAGAAAAGGGTTGCATTGACAATCCAACATAATGGGCAGCACTTTGAACACATTTTATAAGTGGTCATAAACTTGTAAATAACTCATGAAAGAATAAAGTTATGTTAAAACCAAGCACACCAATTCTCAATAAGTGTGATATGTCACATGACCCTCTTCCCATTGGAAAAAATAAAGTTGGATCCAAAATGGCTGACTTCAAAATGGCCACCATGGTCACCACCCATCTTGAAAAGTTTCCCCCCTCCCATATACTAATGTGCCACAAGCAGGAAGTTAATATCACCAACCATTCCCATTTTATTTAGGTGTATCCATATAAATGGCCCACCCTGTATATTCAAATCTAGCTGCTGCACTTAGAATCTGCACTCTCTCCCCTCACTCCATTGTTATATTTTATAAACAAACTACACCACTTAATGGATTCATCTAGAGGTGCAGTGAGCATGTCAATACCACATGTACCTCACAGAATTGTATAATATTGGGTCGTGAAGAAAGAATGATTCAATTTTTACCATTAAAAAGTGGTTTTAGCCCAAAGATTTTAATTTTTATAAAGGCTAATAGGAAAAAATGGACCTCACAGTTTGTTGTACAATTTATCCTGAGTGCACCACTATGCTGCATATAATTGGGAAACACTTTTCAGGCACAGTGGAAAGCTAAAAAGATAGGGCTCACCATATTATAGTGCAGATTTGTTGCTATGGCTTGGAGGTGCTACTATATAACTAACTGGAAGTGACCACATTTTGGAAATTTCACCCCTCTGAGAATTTGTTTACAGGTGTTTTGACTCCATGGGCATTTTCAAGAAACAAGCAGTAGTGAATGTTGTAAAGTCAAAATTGCAAATCAGAAAGTGTAGTGCCCAGTACATTATTCCCAGCTTGTGCTTCTGAAGACATGGACTCAAAAATTAAGCGGACCCTCATTGCTATAAAAATGCCAAACATGAGGACACTAAATGTGGTTTAAGCATGCTGGGGCTCAAAAAGGAGGGCAGCATTTGTATTTGCGAGTTCAGAATTCGCTGGATTTATTTTTCGGGGGTGAGGAACTTATAGCACATTTCCAGAGCCTTTGCATGTTCATTAACATGGAAGCCCCCTATATTTCCATTGACAGACGATGGACCTGAGTGGGGATTTGTTTTTTTGTGGATTGAGTTGAAGCTTTCATTGGGAACATTTGACATAACATTTTGGATCACATTTATCCTGTGCTCTAAGTTGAGTTCTTACATTGATGTTTCCATGTAAATCTCTGAATAACATGATTCAGGTGAAACACCCCTATAATGAAGCAGCAGAGTTATTCTGGAATCTGTCTGGCCTTTGCTCAGCGGTGTCCTTTTCAGAACTGCACAAAACTGCGGTTGACCACGCTTTAATGCACACAGCCGGATCATAGGCCAGTCCATGTCCAAAGTGTCTGCATTTTGCCTCATGTGACAGGGTCACCGGCACTGTATGTGAGGGGAGATATGTGTCACAAAGATTACTTTTGTCCGTGATCTAAAAACCCATAAGTTTCTCTCCAGCATGCCATGATAAGGGACCGGGTTTTTTTTGTGAGTAGGGAAGAGATGGGCGGGATGCCTACTCACCATATCTCCACTTCAAGGGTGTGGCTGGGGAGTTAAATGCTCAGCCACTTGATTTTTTCTCTGTTGTGTGTTTGGAGCGGAAAGTCTCCAGATGTTGCTCCAGGAGGAGCTGAGGACTTTGTGTGTTCCTTGGGGGTGAATCTTGCAGCAAAAGGACCATGTTGGACTTCATCTTTGTTTTCTTTTGCCATTGGACCAGAAAGGCCATGTTTATTTTGATCAACCCTGTTATGGTTTATGCTGTCCCATTATATACAAGCAGGTGAATTACATAAGAAGTGTTCCTGTGTTTATCTCTGCAAGCAGCCAAGTGAGTCAACCCTTCACACTCCTTGACAAGTGATTCTGTCTGAATCATGTATTTCAGAGATATACGCAGAAATCCTGGTGTAAGCGCTCATCGTAGACTGCAGGAGAAATGTAAGCCGAGCCTAACTGCGATCTGTGGGATGCAGAACGAACAAATCAACAGTAGGCCAAGAATTTGTTTTATTTATTTTTTATGCAGTTCCTCATGTGGTAAAGTCCTGCTCATCATTTATGGCACCCATGACGTTTAAATACGTAGTGTGGAATATCTCCTGAAAAAAATGAATCAAGTGAAAGTTTTTTTGTATACAACACTCGTGTTAAAAAAAGAGCAAATGATAAACAATAATTTAAAACAATAAAACAATGGGAGGGAAAAATAGAAAAACCTCAACCTAAAGGAGCTGTATGAGGATATAAGAAATGCTATTTTTAGCAAACATAAGTCTTCCAAAGGGTATAAGGCCATATCCAAAGACGTTGGTATCACAGTTTCAACAGTGAGCAATGTTGAACACATTACCAACAGTTAAGCATGGTGGAAGATGCTGTTGGCTTGCTTTGCTGGGTCTGATACTGGAGGCCTTGACTGTATCACAGGAATCATGAAGTCAGAGTATTATCAAGAGATTTTAGAGAAAAATGTTCTACCCAGTGTAAGAATACTTGGTTTGAGTCGAAGATTGTGGGTCCTCTAGCAAGAAAATGACCCAAAGCACACATCTAAAAGGACATAGGAATGCTTGAAAAAGAAAAAATGGACTTTTTAAAATGGCCATCAATGAGTCCTGACTTCAATCACATTAAAAATCTTTGGGATGAGCTGAAATCTGCCATTTTGAAAAAGAACCCTGCAATCACTTATTGCTTGAACAAACTGTGAAGGAAGAGTGGGAGAAAATACCAGCTGATAAGCTAAAGAAGTTTATAGATGGTGTGAGGGCTTGACTTACCTGCTGGTTTATTAGAACACAGCATAAACCGTAGCAGGGTTGAACAAAGTAAAGATGGCCTTTCTGGCCTAATCATAAGACAAAACAAAGATAAAGTTTAATAGAGTCCTTTTTCCTGCAAGATTCACCTGCAGAGATCACTAAAAGTCCTCAGCTCCTTCTGGATCCACGTCTAGACACTTTCCTCTCCAAACAAACAACACAGAGAAAAAATTATCGGCTGAACATTTAACTTCGCAGCCACACCCTTGAAGTGGAGATATGGTGAGTAGGCGTCCCGCCCATCTCTGACCTCAACATCTAAAACTCAGTCCCTTATCATAGTTGGTTAACCCCTTCAGCACATAGAGTGCTAGAGAGAAATGTATGGGTTTCAGATCACAGAAGAAAGCAATCTTTGTGAAACATACAGTGTCAGTGACCCTGTCACAATGGCTACAAAAGTTTAGAGGCTGTCATCAATGCCAAAGGGTGTGCAACCAAGTATTAAAAATTTGAAAAGTATTAAATAAATGTAAAGTACTTTTTTAAAAATTTAAAGTATTTGAAATTGCAACATGTAACTTGAAAAACAATGTTTTATTTTTGTATTACTTTGGACCACTAATTAAAAACCCTTAGAATATCACTATCGTACATTTCCATTTATTTCTGAAGATATTGTACAGTTCTTGAAAGAAATTTAGGGATGCCAATAATGGTGACCAGTAGAGTTGAGCGACTTTTGGTTTTTTAGGGTCGAGTTTCGTTTCGTGAAACCCGACTTTTCCAAAAGTCGGGTCGAGCAAGATCGGCCGATTCTAGGGAAAAGTCGGGGTCGTCCCGAAACACGAAACCCAATGTAAGTCAATGGGGAATAAAAGTCGGCAGTGAGAGGAGGACAGGAAACACACCTACAGTGCTCATTTGAATGCCAAAAGCATCAATTCTTCTTACTTAAGCTTGTCAACCTTAATTAACTTCATAATACAAGTTGCGCATTGAAAAATGGGGGTTATTTGGCTAAAGTTGTGGGGGGGTAGGGCTGGCTCCAGGTTTTCATGTGCCCTGGGCGAAAGAGTGCCCCTTTAACACATGCCACAACTCATCATGCTCCGATACGGCAGAGAAATAACGGTATAGTACAATGAAAAATACTTCACTTTTTACATCTCATGACGAGGCCCATCTATTTCTCCATACCGAATCATTGGTCCCATATAATGTTTGAAACAGTATATGATGATTTTAAATTCTCCAATAGCTCCAAAAACGGACAGTATATTACTCCATACAGTATTATGGGCACTGCATAGTGCGCTATACAGAGTAATGAGGCCCATATATTTCTCCATACAGAATCATTGGTCCCATATAATGTTTGAAACAGTATATGATGAGCTCCACATAATGCTACAGTATATGTTGGTCCCCATGGATGAAGCTCCACTGTCTTATGGGCCCAAATAATACTCCAAACATAATGGGCCCCATTTCTAATGCTCTAGTGTATAATGGGCCCTGTAAATGCTGCTCCAGTGTCTGATGTCCACCTTTGGAATGTTCCAATGTATGGTGGGCCCCATCTATCATTCTCCAGAGTATAGTGCTCCCCAAAAATTGCTGTCCCAACATTGAAAACAATCAAATAAGTCTCCTCGCTAGGGAATCCCTGTACTAGTCTGGACTCCTCGTCGTCCCCATCTTCCATCTCACTGCACAGTATTTCAACCCTGCAAGTGCTGTGATCCTGAGCAAGCAGGGGGGGGCCCACTCGTTGGCGACGGCACTAGCACAGGGCCCCTGATAGTACGGTGGTGTGTCTGATGGCGGGTGGGCCGAACCTGCACTTTCATCTGCAGCTTCCTCTTTGTCATCGTGTAAGATGGAACTGTATATGGGAAGGGTTACCTGAGTTTCATCAGGGTCAGATTCAGGCCTTGTAGCGTGCGAGGGGAATGTAGTGGTCTGGGTCAATGTACCAGCAGATTCATCGAGCAGTGGCTGGGCATCAGTGCCCTTGTGTCGCCCCCAGGAGTACGGTCGCCACAGTGGCATTACCTTCCTCCTAGGGAGTGTGATGTCATGCTTGGAAGCAACGAAGAATCTCTCTAGCAGGTTAACTGATTGGGCAGCGTTATTCCCACGAGTCATGACCCTCCAAAACAGCGTTCATGAAGGCAAAGTGTTTGTTTTATGTGGGCAGTATGGTTGCAAAGCTGAACCTTAAAGGAATGTCCAGAAGGGCACCACCAGGAGTGGAGCCTATGGTTAAATTCGACTCCACCTGGGAAACCTCAACCATGCCAGCTACAGAAAAGATGCACAAATTGCAAGCTTAATTCCGTTAACGAACGAGACTCCGTCATGCCCCGCGGTCCGAGTCCGGCTTACTAGAGGGACACGTGAGGCTCTGGCACATGAGGTTGGCCAATAACTGGTGTGTCATGCCCTTACATGTCCGTGGCTGCATGTGCGCTACACTGAAAAGGCCAGCATTTGTCGCTTACAGGTGCAGATAACCCGCTGATCAACGTTAGTGATGGGGAAAACTGATTACAATTATTACCCGCGAACGATGATTTCCCAGTAAGTGCAGGTCAACCGCAGTTCCGGAATTAGGCCTAACCGTCATTCCTGAAAAAATGAAAAACTTACATGTGCAAACCACAGGTGCTGTAGCTTGCTTAACAGCTCGCCAGCCGTTCTCACGCCCAGTATGGATTACACGTGATTGCACAAAGGTGAGAAAGGGTACCGTATCCCCGGATAACATGTATGGATAGCGTACACATTCAAAATATATGTCTATACATCAGGAGGCAGGCTCAGATGGTGTTAGGCCCAGTATGGCTTGCACGTGATTGCACAAAGGTGAGAAAGGGTACCGTATCCCCGGATAACATGTATGGATAGCGTACACATTCAAAATATATGTCTATACAATAGGAGGCAGGCTCAGACGGTGTCAGGCACAGTATGGCTTGCACGTGATTGCACAAAGGTGAGAAAGGGTACCGTATCCCCGGATAACATGTATGGATAGTGTACACATTCAAAATATATGTCTATACATCAGGAGGCAGGCTCAGACGGTGTTAGGCCCAGTATGGATTGCACGTGATTGCACAAAGGTGAGAAAGGGTACCGTATCCCCGGATAACATGTATGGATAGCGTACACATTCAAAATATATGTCTATACAACAGGAGGCAGGCTCAGACGGTGTTAGGCCCAGTATGGATTGCACGTGATTGCACAAAGGTGAGAAAGGGTACCGTATCCCCGGATAACATGTATGGATAGCGTACACATTCAAAATATATGTCTATACATCAGGAGACAGGCTCAGACGGTGTCAGGCACAGTATGGATTTGACGGCCCAGACTACACAGCGGAGGAGCAGGGAGAGGTAAAGATTGCAAATGCTGGGGCCCTGCCCAAGCAAGGGGGCCCACTCGTGGGCGTCGGTACTGGCACTGGGCCCCTCATAGTACGGCGGTGTGTCTGACGGCGGGTGTGCACCACCACCGCCAGAGACAATTGATTGCACTATGAGGGACCCTGTGCCAGTGCCCGCGCCCAAGAGTCGGCCTGCCCACCTGTCCAGGGCAACGGCACTCGCACGGTGTCGTGCGCTAGGTGGTGACCCCGGCCATGGGGGGGAGGCAACACAGTTAGGGAGTTTTAGAAAGTGGCATATGTTGATGTTGGACATTCCGCTGATGCAAAAGGCGAAATAGGTCAAGTCCCAGGAAGAGGTGGACCAAAGCAAGCCATTTTTCTGTCACCCTATGTGTCATCAGGGGAAGGTGGGACAAAATCCTTGGAAAACCATGCATGGTTAATTTTAATGAAGGTTAGATCATCCACATTTTGGGTTGACAGACGGGTCCTTTTTTCTGTCAGGATTGATCCAGCTGCACTGAAGACTCTTTCCGATAGCACACTTGCAGCTGGGCAAGCGAGCTCCTGTAAGGCATATTGTGCCAATTCAGGCCAGGTGTCCAGTTTAGCGGCCCAATAGTCAAAGGGGAATGACCTGTGTGGGAGAACATCGATATGGGAGGAAAAGTAGTTTGTAACCATAGTTGACAACTGCTGTTTCCTGTCACTTTCCATCGATGCAGTATTACCAGTTGTGTGAGCGGTCCGTGAAAAATCAGTCCACAACATTGTCATGAAACCCCTGTCTCCAACACCACTTCTGCTGTGTGCACCATGAACACCTCTGCCAAGCTGCCCCCGGCCCGTACGGCTCGTGTGAGAACCATCACCGCTGCTGTGTGCTGGGAATGCCTCAAGCAACCGATTTACCAGAGTTGCTTGCTTATTAGCCAATATTAGGTCTAGGTTATCCTGTGGCATGATGTTTTGTAATTTGCCTTTATAGCGTGGATCCAGGATGCTGGCCAACCAGTAGTCGTCATCATTCATCATTTTGGCAATGCGGGGGTCCCTTTTTAGGATCTGCAAGGCATAATCTGACATGTGGGCCAATGTTCCCGGTGTCAATGATGCACTGCGAGTGCTGGTTGGAGGAGCACTTTCTGGCAAATCCACATCCCTCCAGTCATGCACAAACCCTGTACCAGACCTTGCCATGCCAACATTTTCACTTGCCCGACGAGATGCATCATCCTCCCCTAAGTAAGCATCCCCATCATCATCATCCTCCTCCTCTTCTTCCTCCACCTCATCCATGAGAGGTCCCTGAACAGACAATGGCTGAATGTCATCAAGGATTCCCTCCTCCTCTTCCTCCTCATCAACATTGGCTGCAGACGCCTGCTCCTTAAGGTGCGTCAAAGTTTGCATGAGCAGACGCATAAGTGGGATGCTCATGCTTAGGATGGCGTCGTCTGCGCTTACCAGCCGTGTGCATTCCTCAAAACACTGAAGGACTTTACAGAGGTCTTTCAGCTTCGACCACTGCACACCTGTCAACTCCATGTCTGCTCTCAAAGTGCCTGGCCGTGTATCCTCCCACAAATGCATTATGGCCTGCCTCTGCTCACACAGCCGCTCCACCATGTGCAGGGTGGAGTTCCACCTTGTTGCAATGTCGATAATGAGGCGGTGGTTGGGAAGGTGGAGCAATCGCTGCAGCTTCTGCATACGAACAGAGTGTACAGGCGACCGGCGGATGTGCGCGCACAGTCTTCGCACCTTCTGGAGCAGGGCTGTTAACTCCGGATAATTTTTGAGGAAGCACTGCACCACCAGGTTCAAGGTGTGAGCCAAGCAAGGTATGTGGCTGAGTTTTAAAAGGGCTATGGCTGCCACAAAATTACGGCCGTTATCACTAACTACCTTGCCTGCCTCAAGATGTACACTGCCCAGCCATGACTCAGTTTGTCGCTTCAAGTACTCGGCCAGCACCTCGGCGGTGTGTCTGTCGCCCAAACACATCATCTGCGACACAGCCTGCTGACGCTTTCCACTAGCTGCTCGATAGGGGGACACCACGTGTGCAACAGTGGCAGCTGCAGATGGAGTGCTCGTACGACTGCGCTCTGTGGACGAGCATTCGCTTCTGGAGGAGGAGGAGGAGGAGGAGGGTTGAACGCCTACAGCCAACTGTTTCCTATACCGTGGGCTAGGCAGCACTGTCCCACCACCGCTGTCCCCTGTGGACCCTGCATCCACCACATTAACCCAGTGCGCAGTGATGGACACGTAACGGCCCTGGCCATGCCGACTGGACCATGCATCAGTTGTGAGGTGCACCTTTCCACTCACTGACTGCTTGAGTGCATGGACAATGCGGTCTTTTACATGATGGTGGAGGGCTGGGATGGCTTTGCGAGAGAAGAAGTGGCGACTGGGTAGGTCATAGCGTGGTACTGCATAGGCCATAAGTTCGCGGAAAGCTGCACTTTCCACCAACCGATAGGGCATCATCTCAAACGAGATTAGTTTGGCAATGTGGGTGTTCAAACCCAGTGTACGCGGATGAGAGACTGAGTACTTTCTTGACCTACTCATAGTGTCTGGGAGGGTGAGCTGGACTTGAGAGCTGCATATGGTGGAAGTAGCGGTGGACAGGGCGGACTGAGAGAGGGTTGATGATGGTGATGGAGTTGGTGTTCTTTCTGATGGCCTAGATTCAGTATTTCGTTGATATAACAGTGGGATTCCCTGACTGCTGTGGCCTTGCAACGACACGTCAACATTTGCTGCTGTGCTAACCGGTGGGCTTACAGTGGGGGAAACAATGTAGCATTGCTGACTACCTTCTTTGTGATCAGTTGCACATGTGGCACTTGAGGTTTGGTGTTGTGTCGACGCTTGCAAGTGCATGCTGGTTAAATGTCTAAGCATGCAACTGGTATTCAAATTTTTCAGATTTTTCCCTCGGCTAAAGGTCTTTGCGCACTTCTTACAGATAACCTTGGCCTGATCATGAGGATTTTGTTCAAAAAAGTGCCACACTGCACTCTTCCTACTTTGGCAGACATTTTGCTGCCTAGCACGCTGTGATCTTTTGACCCTCTGGACAAGCTGTCCAGCAACTCTTTTGATGTTTGGAACCTGTCTTTGGAGTGCTCCGGGCCTGCCAGATAACAGCTGTTGCGATGTCGATGTCTGCTGTGGATGCTACTCATCTGAGCTATTGGAAGCAGCACCCTCTTCCCCCAATGGATGCCAATCTGGGTCAACAACTGGGTCATCCATCACCTCCTCTTCAATGTCATGTGCACCTTCCTCTGTGTCACCGTGTATGGTGGTATAGTGTGCGGGAAGGGGCACCTGAGTCTCATCAGGGTCAGAATCTGGCTCTGTACACTGCGAGGACAATGTAGTGCTCTGAGTGAATGTACCAGCAGAATCATCTATCAGCGGCTGTGCATCAGTGCACTCCATGTCAGATTCATCTTGGCCTGGGTAATTCACCATTTCACTTGATAATCCAGGCATGGTATGTGAAAACAGCTCCATGGAGTAATCAGTAGTATGGCCTGTGTCATCCTTCAATCTTGGTTGGGGTGAAGGACACAAGGAAAGGTGTGGTTCATGAACATGAGCCTCCAATGACGACTCAGTGCTTTTACTTTTTACAACTGAAGAAGAGGAGGCGATAGAGCTGGAGGCTGAGTCAGCAATGTAAGACAAAACTTTTTCCTGAAGCTCTGGCTTTAAAAGCGGTTTGCCAACTCCTAGAAAACTAAGCCTTCGAGGCCTTGTGGAGCCAGACGATGACGCAGGCTCAACACCTCCTGCATTCGGTCCTATTTTGCTTTTGCCACTACCATCAGATCCACCACCAACACCATCATTACCAGCTGCCAACCCCCGCCCAATTCCACGGCCTCTTCCACCAGCCTTCCTCATTTTTGGTAGAAATGTAGACAAAATCCAACAAACTATATAGTAATGTAAAACAAGGTACAAGGTGTCTATAGGACAGGGGAGATTTTGAATTTCTGCAGACACTTGTGGACACTGGACACTTTTGGATTGTGTGAGGCCCACTGAATATCACAGCGCTATGTCACTGGCTCGATGTCGCAGGTGTGAAAAATGTCACTAGAGGATAACGGAGATTTTGAATTTCTGCACACACTAGTGGACACTGGACACTTTTGGATTGTGTGAGGCCCACTGAATATCAGAGCGCTATGTCACAGGCTCAATGGCACAGGTGTGAAAAAAGTGACTACAGGATAAGGGAGATTTTGAATTTCTGCACACACTAGTGGACCCTGGACACTTTTTGATTGTGTGAGGCCCACTGAATATCAGAGCGCTATGTCACAGGCTCGATGGCACAGGTGTGAAAAAAGTGACTACAGGATAAGGGAGATTTTGAATTTCTGCAGACACTAGTGGACACTGGACACTTTTGGATTGTGTGAGGCCCACTGAATATCGGAGTGCTATGTCACAGGCTCGATGGCACAGGTGTGAAAAAAGTGACTACAGGATAAGGGAGATTTTGAATTTCTGCACACACTAGTGGACACTGGACACTTTTGGATTGTGTGAGGCCCACTGAATATCAGAGCGCTATGTCACAGGCAGAAATTGGCTAGTGTATCACAAACTACAAGGTGTATGTAGAATTGGGCAGAATAGGAATCTCCCTAGAGTGTAGGTCTGTTAGAACGGAACAAGTCCTCCACTTATCCTTCCACAGTGACACACAGATAGCTTCACTGTGGCCGTGATAACAGCCGTTACACGGTACTGAGAGGAGCGTACACTGCTGTATGGTGTGAAAAAATGCACGCTCAGTACCTCAGCAGGACAAAAAAAAAATTGGGATTGCTTTTAAAAAAGCAGTTTGCATAGCGGTGGGTAAACAGCAATGCAGCTGTCAGGAAGCCTTAGAAGGCAGCCTAACAACCAACACCGCTGATCCACCACAATATAGCCTCCCCTTGCACTGCACACACAGTGACTGGTGTGTTGCACAGGCAAAATCTCTAGCAGCAGAAGCAGTTTTTTTTTCTTCTTCCCTGCCTAACGCTCTCCCTACAGAATCAGCAACCTCTCCCTATGCTAAGATCGGCAGAAGTAAGATGGCGGTCGGCGTGCACGCCCTTTTATAACCCCTGTGACGCCCACCAAAGCAAGCCAATCACTTGCATGCCCTTCTGAAAGATGGTGATGACCCCTGCCTATGTCATCACGTTGCCCACAGTGTCCGTGGATCCTGATTGGCTGAAAAAGAGCGCAAAACAAACTTTTGAAACGCGACTTTGGCGCGTAAGTCGCCGACCTCGTGGCCGACCTTATCCTAGGGTCGGGTTTCGTTTCATGAAACCCGACTTTGCCAAAAGTCGGCGACTTTTGAAATTTTTCGACCCGTTTCGCTCAACTCTAGTGACCAGCACTGTATAAATCATTAGACAACTTTATTCTTTGGAAGGAGTCCTTCTTCCCGGGTCACAAGACAGCTGAGTTGTGACAGATGCCTTTTTTTTTGTAAAATAATGTTTTTGTATCACCATATTCTGAGAGCTATAATTTTTCTAAATTTCTGCCAAAAGTGTGTGTGCTTGTTTTTGTGGGACACGTTGAAGCTTTTATTGTAACCATTTTTCAAGCATGACATTTTTTAATTGCTTTCTATTGATTCTTGGGAGGCAGAATGAACAAAAACCAACAGTTCAGAAATTGTAGTTTTGGGATTTTTTTCTATGCTGATTATCAGACACTCCCATTACTAACCCAATAATAAAAAAGCCCACATAAAAATACTTTATTTAAATAAACACTTACAACACTTTCCCTATTTTACCAATTTATTTGTAACGAAAGGAAGCGGAGGCAGAGATAGTGAAGTTCACATTCGTTTTTTATTTTTAAAGTGGTACCTCAGGACCACGGTCCAGGGGGCTCCGAAGGGGGCGTAACTAGTGAGCATTGGGTACCAGTAGTAAAGTAAAAAGTTGATTCAGCTCACCCTTATAGTGATGTCCACACCGCACATGAGTAGTTCTATCCGAGCAAGGAAGCGTCTCTGCTTGACGTCAGGTACTTGTGAAAAAAGAAGGTATCCAGCTCCGGAGATAAAATCCAAAATCTTTATTGAAACAAATTAAAAGGTAATAAGCTGCTTGATAACCAGTGTATACTGGAGGAAGGAATGTCCTAGATAACTGGACGCGTTTCGAACACGTGTAGTGCTCTTAGTCCTCAGGACTAAGGAATGTCCAGTTATCTAGGACATTCCTTCCTCCAGTATACACTGGTTATCAAGCAGCTTATTACCTTTTAATTTATTCCAATAAATATTTTGGATTTTATCTCCGGAGCTGGATACCTTCTTTTTCACCTGTAGTAAAGTCCCTCAGACAGGACCAGAATGGAATACCCGGGGGACACAGGTGCTACCTCCAGTTAGACCCCGGACACGTGGCAGCTGTCCCAGTGGGACCAAACGGGATAACAGAAATAGCAGCAGAGTCCATAGTGAGACAGGTCCTGGATCCGGGTAGATGGTAGATAGCTGGCTCCAGTAACCTTGACACAGTCCTTGGACTTGGATGGCTGTTGGTGGAACGGGATGACTTTCGCCCAGATGGTTGCAGGTATGACCAGGGTTAACAGGATTCAGATATTTCTGTGGAGACAGACAGCATGAGAATATGCACAGAGACTGCTAACGCAGTGCAGACCGATTAGCAATAGGACCGGATGAAGCAATAATTGATACTCGTTGCTCCGGCGCTCTCCCTGTGGAGGAAAGGCCAGATATAGCAGCCAGTGCGCTGCTATTGGATAATTGCTTTTTAAAAAATATGCGCTGTCCCTTTAAGAAGCCTGGAGAGCGTGTGCTCGTGCCCTAGTAGCTTTGACTGCAGGCCGGCCGACGGGACGCAGGAGGTGGGGGAAGGGAAGAGACCTGAACGCTGAGAAGCAGTGTGGGACACACAGGGAGCCGGCTGCTGCATAGGAACAGCGCGCAAGGCACGAGGTGCATGCCCTGGATGGGGGGCAGCAGCAGACCGGGCGCAGAGCCAGGACAGGAACCGGGTGTAACATTATTTTTTTTAAAATCCCACTCAGATCCAACGTAGTCCAAGTAATCTGAAGTAGCTCACAAATGGAAACCTAAAAAGCATAAAAATAAAGTATTATAAAAGAGACAGTTCCTCATACACCAATTTATTAGAAATAAAGTTCCCACGCAGGTAGGTCGTAATCCAGCGATTCACATGATGCTCCCCGAATTTGGATCACACTGTACTCAGCGAGATCCAGTGACTGTGAAGAGACATAACAACTTTTCACAGTCGCTGGGTCTCACATAGCACAGCATGAAATGATGACTGATGAGAGGTGAGGTGACATCAATAATGTCATTGTCAGTTACAGTTGTTTTCCTCCTGGATTATCCTGTACTTAGCTCCATCTGTCTTCCCATAGCAGAAAAAACTCATGAGAAGTTGCAGCATATTTGAAACTCATGAGAAGTTGCAGTATGTATCTATGTGCCTCAAATATGGCTCAAAAAACCTCCTGACATAAGTAATGGACCAAAATGCGGACTTGTCATCATACTTAGACTGAAGAGAGGGGCAGAAGACCAAAACAGACTAACAAGTCCGTGACAGATAAAAAGTAACAACTTTATTAATTAATGTACAAATTATAAATATGGGGAAACAGTGGACAAATACACATGCAGCCAAATGCACAGATGGCAAAGGGATGCACGGAAATGGGGGAGCCAGAAAATCCCACAACACAGATATATGATTCAATAATGAGTGTATTGGCTATGATTCAATAATCCATGTGTCCGCATCAACATGCATTTTGGATGCTTTCCATCATTAGGGGGCATGCCATGGGGCAGACACATGGACCCGGTAAGCCCCTGCCTGCATCCTATATCCAGGTACTATGACACAGCCTCTGGCACTTGCCAATCAGTACGTTATCTACCACAATGGGGTAAGTACATACCGTACAATTTTATTAGGCCCATATTTACTGGCACAGAGCAGGCTTTCCCACTTATACCTATATCTATTGCCAATACACTGATTATTGAATCATACATCTGTGTTGTGGGATTTGCGGGCTCCCTCATTTCCGTGCGTCTCTTTGCCATCTGTGCATTTGGCTGCATGTGTATTTGTCCACTGTTTCCCCATACTTGTAATTTTTACATTAATTAATAAAGTTGTTACTATTTATCTGTCAAGGACTTGTTAATGGTTTTTGGCATTCTTCCCACTCTTCTAACCCTCCTGAAGAAAAGCATCCCCATAGCATGCTGCCACCACCATATTTGACGGTGGGGATGGAGTTTTTAGGGTGATGTGCAGTGTTAGTTTTCTGCCACTCATAGCATTTTGTACTTAGCCCAGAAAGTTCTACTTTGGTATCATCTGACCAAAGCACCATCTTCCACATGCTAGCTGCACCCCCCTATGGCTTGCATTTAAATATGGCTTTCTTACTGACAGACTTCCATAAAAGTAAGATTTGTGCAGTATACAACTAATAGTTGTACTGTGGACAGATTCTTCCACATGAGCTCTGGATTTCTGCAGCTCTTCCAGTTTTCCTCTTGTCTGCTTCACTATTTAGTGTTCTCTTTGTTTGGGATTTCAGTTTAGATGGACAGTCATGTCTTAATAAGTTTACAGTTGTGCCATACTCCTTTCATTTTTGGATGATGGCTTATACAGTGCTCCATGAGATGTTTAAGGCTTGGATAATTTTTATTATAACCCTAACCCTGCTTTACTCCTCTCCACAACTTTATATCTGACAAGTCTTGTGTGTTCATTGGTTTTCAGGATGCTGTTTGATGTCTAATGTTCTCAAGCAAACCTCTGATCCTTCACAGAATAGCTGTAGTTATACTGAGGATAAAATACATACATTTGGAGTCAATTTCATATTTATGTGACTTCTGGAGGCAATTTGTCACTCAGGATTTTACTTAAGCGTATCAGACTACAGGGGGCTGAATACAAATTCACATCACAATTTTCAGATTTATATTTTTAAACTTGTTAGAAAACCATGTATCGTTTTCTTTCAAACTCACAAATATTTGCTACTTTGTGGTAGCTGGTATATTACATAAAATCCCAATAAAATGCATTTAGGTTTGTAGGACTAATATGAAAAACGATGGAAGAGTTAAACAGGGTATGAATACTTTTGCAAACCACAGTAAGTTCTCCCCAGGTTTTCTTAGATTTCATCAAGGGTTTTCTTCCAAGTAAGTTTGTGTCTGAAATAATAGAAAATAAGATGTAGATATACATAGCTGTAAGAACATTGAACAGAAGGCTTCAAAATGTTTTAATAATCTTGATCATTTGTAATGCCTCTTGTGGATACAGTTTTCCCTTTCCTTGCTTCTCAATGATCTTTGTTAAATGAGCTGTAACAATGTGAAGAGCTCATTGTTTTAATTCAGGTTAATTCATACATTAAACAATTTAATGTTTCACTGTGTGGCCTCGTTGGAACATTAATAGATCATAAATGACCATGGCATTTCTTTTTACAACACTCCACCATCTTTAACTGCCATAATAATGACTTGTTCTCACATGTTATAATGCTAAATCAGTACAAGTGTAAAATTATTTTGGTAATGATGTTTCACCAATAAATAAAGCTGCAGTTTACTTTATCCTTTTCTTTGAGGGTGTGGGGTCATCTTATTAACCAGTAAGTACAGAACATTTAATATTGTTTGGTAATTTTACAAAATTGACAGAATTTTTAAAGTCTAAATTACAAATCTGAAAGTTTTTAGCATGGCAAAGAGAATCTATGTATCAATATACAACAGTGCAAATTGTCTCTTCAGAGAGGAAGAGGACTAGAACTCTAGTGCCACCTATTGGAAGTAGCAATCCTAAAAGTCAATGTCGGCTCTTTAATGAGCCTTGTTACATGGCTTAGGATAAAATCCAAGCCAGAATCTCAATTTGCAGATACTGTGTTTCGGGGTACTGCCCCTTGTCAGTGCAAAATGTGAGATCTGGTTTGGCTGTGAGAGAGGCGTCTGACCGATATCCAAGAAGTATAATTTCTCCTTGCGGGAATGACATGCTAAGCATGTCGAGATGAGGAGACTCGACATGCATATGAAAACCTCCGGGTCATAGACGCAGGGAAAAATACTGGTGCATGCGCAGTAGTGATTATATGCTTTGCCCACAGTTGGGCAAAGCATACTGGGCAAGTTCGAACGGCCTTATCAATGCGCAGGCGCGAATAAACAACACCATCTGTTATATTCACAGAAGAAATTACGTCCAGCAAGCCAAGGTGGGGGGAGAATAAGCCACGTCCATCGGACCAGACCGCGGCGATTTCCATAAATCTGAAGAGTGATAAAAAAGGTATTTATGCATCAGAGGTGCAGGAACAGGGGGGATAAAAAGTATGACTACAATACTTAGGTAACACACATTTGAATGATATCATTATATGATATCTCAAAAAAGGGGTGACAGATTCCCTTTAACTTTATTCTTATTTAACCATTCTTTTGTAGAAAGACTTCTTTACTTTTGGTCATTGGCTTGCTGCATGTTTGTTACAATTTTATGGTCAGAATTAAAGGGGAGGTGCCTGCAACTGTTCCTGGATCTGGGCCCTCACTCTCCCTTTCCCAGGGGTGCTCTTAAAAGTAGAGAGGCCTGGGTCTCAAACCTTACTATGCTCCTGAATGGACACTGAGCTAATTTCTCCTCCACCCAGGGAGGTATGGGACTGATGAGAAATGAATAGCACAAACCAGAGAGACAGCGGAAACAGACTGGGATGAAAGGAAACTACAATCATACAAAAACCCACATAAAACAACAAAAAGGAAAACAAGGAAACAGTAGGTATGACCAACCAAATGGGAGAAGATAAGGAAATGCACACTACCAAAACCAAGCAAATACTCCAAGACAACTGACTGACACAAACAAGGACTACTCCTTTACCATAAAATTGGGCAGTTGTAAGCTATCACCAGTAGCAAACAGAGGAAGCAGTGAGGTTTAAATAGAAGGCCCTGCAGAGTGGTAGGATAGGCCATATAACAAATGGAAAACACCTACTGTAAGAAAGGAATGGACAAAAGGCAAAGAGAAATCAGCTCCTGGACATCAAAAATATTTCCAGTGGCTCCGCGGATAAAGACACCTGCAGACAACCTCAAGACTGCCAGATTGAATTCTGAGGCATGACAATGACACATCTTGTGATTCACCTCAAGGATAGATTTTCTGAAATTTTCTTTTAGAATTTACAGATATAGTTCACATTTCATTTTTCTAGCAATGATGACAAGCTATGCTGGCCCGAATGCAGCAAAACAGATCCAAACCACGTATTTCACCACATTGTTTCACAGATGGAATGAGGTTTATACTGTAATGCCATGTTGTTCTTTCTCCAAACATAATGCTTCTCATTTAAGTAAAAAAATAACTCTTTTGTGGTCTCACACATCCACAAAACCTTGTTCCAATTGACTTTTGGGTTGTTCATGTGAACTTTGCAAAAGTGTAAATGGATAGCAAAGGTCTTATTTGAGAGTAGTGATTTTCTCCTTGCAACCAGGCCTGCTATGCACACAATTATTGTTCAGTGTCCTTCTGATGGAGGAATCATGAACATTAGCTAATGTGAGAGAGGCCTTTAGTTGCTTAGAAGTAACCTTGGGTTCATTTATGATCTTGCTGACTATTACATTCCTTTTTATAGGAATGATCTTTATTAGTCCACCATTCCTGAGAAGGCTAATCATGATATTGAATTTCCTTCATTTGTACACAACATGTTTAACTTTCAAAGTGTAAACTCTTTAGAAAGGCTTTTGTGATCTTATTTAACAACAACTCTTCTTCTAAGAGCTGTAAAAATGTGCTTGGTTGGTTACCTCAATACATTTCTAGAAATGTGTTGTGATGATCAGGCTTTGATTCCTGCTCTCTAAATTAAACAGTACATCTACTCACACCTAATTGTTATCCTATTTACTCAGCACAACAGATTTTCAAGCCTGATGAATGGGAACTGAGCATCTCAAAACGGGTTGGTTAGACTTTTAGCATCTTCTGGCATCTGTACCCTATGACGTCACGTGCCTCCCAGTGCCGCCATCCATCTTGGATTTCCCTGGTATCCAGGGACGCTACTGGTCTGCCAAGCAAGTACTTGCATCTTCAACGGGCATCGGAACACAGCCATTCCAACCGGCTGCATCTTCCTCCAGACTACGGAACACAGTCATCCCCTGTATGCCACTTACTTACTCACGATCCTTAAACGGTTTAAAGGTACAGTAACTAACTTAAGTTGTCATAATACTGATAATAACATGCTGCACCACAAATGAAGATAATATCTATATACTAAAGACCATTATATACTTAAGTTGTGTTACAAAAGCAAGTACTATCTTTTTCAAATGGCCCATTTGAAAAGTTTACAATAACAATCTATATCGCAGCTGAAAATAATATCTATCAGCTGAGGCATAATTCCTTACTGACTGCAAAATTGATGTTCACTGACTGCAAAACTGATGTTTATTAATGCTCATTGATTAGAGTTGAGCGACTTTAGTCGGATCGGATTTCATGAAACAAAATTTGCTTCAGATGAAACTGGCCCGACTAAGTGAAAAAAAGTCGGAGTTTCGTCCGAAACCCGACCCCAATGCAAGTCAATGGGGAATAAAAGTCGGCATTGAGCGGATGACATTCATCCACTCAATGCCAACTTTTATTCCCCATTGACTTGCATTGGGGTCGGGTTTCGGACGAAACTCCGACTTTTTTGACCTAGTCGGACCAGTTTCAGCTGAAACAAATTTTGCTTCATGAAACCCGATCCTACTAAAGTCGCTCAACTATATCATTGATGTTTTTTTTATGATTATCAGCGTACTGACAGAAACTAAGAGCACTCCTTAAATTCGTGTCTGTGCAGATTTGTATATTTATCTAACTATAATTTATTGTTAAGATATATTTGATACATTGTTTGTTTTAATTTTAAAACTCTTCAAGATTCTAACTCAATTTCAAATTATCTGCTCATCTTAAATGTTCACATATTTTGAGCACTCACAGATGTGATATTACATCATTTTCATCATTTAAAGAATAATACAAATTGCAAAGTCTTTTTTTTTTAATAATTTATTTGGTTCTAGTCATCTACCTTTAGGACTTATGTAAAAATGTCATGCACTTTAAAATTTTACTGTATATTTGTAGGTCCTAGTGAATTTCAGCAAATTTTCATTCAATGTGCATAAATGGCTAAAGAAATGCCACAAAAAGCTCAAATGACCTCAGAAACAAGAATTTAGGAATCTGTAGAATGTGTTATCGCCATCACATCACATGGTATAGCCCATACAATCAGGAAGGACTATCATAGCTTGTGTAAAAGCCTTTATTGGGGAATACAGCAGACATTTTAGGGTGATTTAAAATAGTGAGAGGATTTCTGTGTTTACAGCTGATTGGAAGACGAGCCCAAAAGCATTCAACAAAAACTCCATACAGTAATATGTTGTACAACAGCAGCACTGAAAAAGATGATTGTGGCAGTCTTTGAATAGTACAAACATTCAATTGATAGGGGGAGAGCGGAATAAGAGAGGTGCAGGTGTAGGGTTCAACAGGTTCGCAGGATGCAGTGACGAGACACGAGACTGAGTGTGGTTTGTGGATTAAACTTTTATAAAACTGTAGCCGCTGGGCTATATTGAGCAAACCAAAAGTGCTAACAACAACTAGTCCACGCAGGGACTCAACAATCCTAGCAACACTTTCTTAATGTATTGCGATTAACCCGGTTTGCTCGGTTGCTATAGGTTACGTATGACCAAACTACGGGTCTTTATCTCCTATATTAAACTTATCCTTCCAGGGGGTCTGTTAGGATCACAAGCATGGCCGCGTAGAGGTCGCTGATGCAGCTGCCTTGATGCCTCGATATTCCAGGACGAAACTGGGCTCGACAGGCCCTGAAGAGTCGATACCGGTGGGGGCAACAGGCCCTGAAGAAACAATGCCGGTGGGGCGCAACAGGCCCTGAAGAAACGATGCCGGTGGGGCGCAACAGGCCCTGAAGAAACGATGACGGTGGGGCACAACAGGCCCTGAAGAAACGATGCCCGTGGGATGCAACAGGCATCTCCTTGCGGCTCTTGTCTCACCGCGGAGTTATGACGCAGTCTCTAGATATAACCGTTCACCAACCTCTGCTTGGGGCTCCTTAGGAAACCGGATGGGGGCCTCTCCTGCCGCCTGTAGCGAGGTGGCGCCTCCTGGGCCTGGTGGTGACAGGGCCGCAGCTGTGGGAGGAGGCAGGGGGCAGTGTCCTGACCGTTGTAAAGGAATGGTCTGTCGTCGCAGCAGTCGGTGGAGGTCGTGGCCTTGTCACAACCAGGCGGGAAACAACGGGGGCGGTTGTATGCGACCGTATGAGGGGAGCGGCCGCCGGTGACTGGCTCTCAAGTCTCACGTGTCGGTGAGTCCGCAGCTTTCCTTTCACAGGCCCCTGTCGGTCTCTCCACAACACACCGTCCGATCCCTTGGTTCTCTCAGTCTCACAAGGCTCCCTGTCTGTTGTCCGGCTATCTGTCAATGGCCACTTCAGCGCGCCCCCTCCTCCCTTTAAGCTTGCCTCGCCCCCTGTTTCCCTGACAACTTCAGTCAAGTCTCTCCTTGTACTGTCCTCCCAGTATCGTTCCCTCAGGAAACCTGATGGCGGTCCCCTGGGTACCTGTCCATTCTCTGTCTGGGAGTCCTCCTCCCCACACAGGCAGCAGCAGTGACTTACTCATTTCAATTGATCAGTGATGTGGTGTAAATGGCATCTATCCTGCTGCATTTGAATCACATTTACACTTTTTTCTTTATCACTAATGCACTAGTAAGCAGAAAAGAAAATTCTGAAATCAGTGTCAGTCAGTAATAACGTGCTTGCTAGTCATAAGCACCTGAAGTGATTTTTTTTCATTTCTTGTGCAATCCTCTGTGAAGGAGTTAATATTTGATTTTGTGTCTTTTCAAATACAAAAGAAAGTTCCCCAAAGTCTATATATTAAAACTGTGACTGTCTATCGACACACACAATACTGCACCCTGTTGCAGTTGCTGGCTTTTTGGTGACATTGCATTTCTGTGTTATGCCATTTTTAGAAGGTGGTTGAATTTTTTTAAAATATTTGAAGAAAATGTTGAAAAAATGTATACATTTAACTGTGCATCTCGCTTTTCTATACCTGTTTTGTCTGTTCAATTTAACAACTTTAACTAAAGATTACCAAAAGTTAATTATACTGGTGTATAGAAAGTATGGTAAAAGAAAAGTGGCAAAAGCACTGGCAATGGATGGGGTAGTGTAGAAGAAAAAAATTTTTGGAACCACTACTAATAGCAGAAGCATTACAATTAACACTAACACTTGCAGCAGCCATCTGCACAATAGCATTACCAAATGCAGGTAACAATTGGCCTCTTTTGGAGAGCTTTTTCCATCTTAATCACAGCATAATTATGAATCATAGAATCATAGAATCGTAGAGTTGGAAGGGACCTCCTGGGCCATGTTGTCCAACCCCCTGCTCAAAGCAGGATTCGCTAAATCATCCCAGTCAGATGTCTGTCCAGCCTCTGTTTGAAGACTTCCATTGAAAAATTGTATTCACTAAAAGGTTGAAACAAGAGCGCAATAGGGTCTTATCCGGGTAAAATGTACAAATACTAAAAGTATTATACTCACCTTCTCAAAGAGAAAGTAAAGCCTGCATAGTATGTCAGCCTGCTGCACGTCCAACGGTCCACAGCGGAACCGCACCACAGTTCAATAAGGAATAAATTCTTGGACTTTAAGTGCGCTGCCAGACAGATTCCATAACCACACAAGGTTAAAAAAGTTAACCCTTTAATCCCTACGCGTTTTGAAGCATAACGCTTCTTCTTCAGGGGTTCGAAACGCGTAGGGATTAAAGGGTTAACTTTTTTAACCTTGTGTGGTTATGGAATCTGTCTGGCAGCGCACTTAAAGTCCAAGAATTTATTCCTTATTAAGACTTCCATTGAAGGAGAACTCACCACTTCTCGAGGCAGCCTGTTCCACTCATTGATCACTCTGTCTAAAAGTTTTTTCTAATATCTAATCTGTGTCTCCTCCCATTCAGTTTCATCCCATTGCTTCTAGTCTTTCCTTGTGCAAATGAGAATAAAGTTGATCCTTCTACAATGTGACAGCCCTTTAGATATTTGTAGACAGCTATTAAGTCTCCTCTCAGTCTTCTCTTTTGCAAACTAAACATTCCCAAATCCTGCAAATGATATACCCTCTGTCAGCAACACCATTAGTTTTAGTTAGTGTTTTGCAAATTACACTTTGCCCGATCACAAATAAATAACAGGAATACATTTTGGACCATGTTGCAATTTAAAAAAATAATAAATAAATAATAATTTTATTTATATAGCACCAACAAATTCTGCAGCACTTTACAATTAAGCTGGGAGATATAAAACAGACAATAAACAAATTCTGCAGCACTTTACAATTAAGCTGGGAGATATAAAACAGACAATAAAAACAATGCAAACTTACACATAGTTCAACAGTTACAGGAGTGAGGGCATGCTCACAAACTTACAATCTATAAAACAAGGAAAACATTTCTAAGTGCACTGTATTTATAAATAGGCTTTTGGTTACAACTATGTTACCATCCATTTCTATAGTGAGGTCACTTTGGCATTACTAAGGCTGTGTTTGTGTGTGTTAAAACATATGAAAGGTTGAATACAGTCAAAGAAGACTACGGAGTGCTTTTCTGGAGGCAATTGAAAGCTTTGCAATATTTCGAATCGATGCAAATCAAATTTTGTGGAAAAATTTGTTAAACCTAGTCAAATTCAAGTTTCAGATAGATTCAATTATCTCTAGCATTTTTCCTGAGACAATTAGCATCTCTGGAGTAAGTGATGAATGCTAAACTTGCTTTGAATCCACATAATCTACCAGTCTGTGTTTACATATTTGTTACTCCAAGGCACTTCCACTTCACAATAATAGTCCATGCAATGAAAAAGAGCAGATCTAGCCACGTATTGAGGAATTATCAATAAGTGGCTTGTGAATAAGTGGAGTTAAAAACAAAGGAGTTGTTACTGCTGAGAGTGAGAATCTTAGGGCTGGTTGAGTGCTTCATGTTTTAGTACTTTGTTTTTTGTAGTTTTATGTATTCAGTGTTAGGCCGGGGTCACACTTGCGAGTGCAATGAGAGAAACTTGTGCAAATCTCTTGGGACGCCCTCACACCCAGGGCTGTGGGGTACTCGGTACCGGGCCCGACGAGCTTCAATGGGAGATGTCACAGCAGCTGGGACCCGGCCTGTGGCCGTGGGCGCCCATTGTAAAAGGGGTTGTTTCAGTGTGCTGATGGTAGTGAAAGTTTATAAGTGATTCGTGACGCCACCTGTGGTATTAGGCAATAGAGATGTAAGCCGACGCTGCAGACAGATGGTGTGGTGCAGCAGTGATGTTATAGCCCTCCACAGGCAGGGCTGTAGTCCCAGGGCAGTGTAGATGAAGTGGCACTTAGATGATGTAGTGTCAGGCGCGAGGGATGTAACGGTGCTGGGCAGGTTGGTGCAGGAATAAGTGGAGGACACCAGGGCATGTAGATCCAAAGCTTTACTCACAGGCTGTTGTGCAAATAGGTGCCCACTTCCGTGCCGCGTCCTCTGGGTTAGGGACTCAGTCAACTTCCAGGTCAGATGGAATACTCCCTTCCAACACTCGGCAAACATATGTGCCTTTTCTGAACATCTCCTCTTATAGCGCCTTTGAGTGAAGTACTCCTAGTACTGAGTTACACTGGAGCTTCTCCTATCAGATGTTCCTATGAACTCTACTTGTACGGCAGACAGCTGTAGCCTGCTTCGCGGACTCCTTGCTACTAAGTCCCGGCTCACTAAAATGTTGATGTTGTGCCCCCAAGTCTTGTGTGGGAATAAAGTGGTCACTACTTCTATTCCTCCGGTGTCTGCTGCAGGACTACTAGTATCCGTATAACCTTGGGGACCTGACCCCAGCCTTGCACTTAGAACTTGAAAAGGGTTCTCCTCTAACCCTGGTCCTTGTTCTCTTATTCTCCTCACGTTCCGTGCTAATCCTTCTTTCCAATGGAGAATCAAGCTTCCTTCCTCTGTCTCTTTCCTGTGCCACCAGACCCAGATCACTGTGGTCTGCTGCAGCACTTCCCTCTTCTATCCCTCTCCTGGGGATCTTCTCTGTCTCACACTCTGTCCTTCTACATCTTCACTCACTCACTGAATCAATGACTGACTGACTGACTCAACTCTTCCCGCTCTTTTGGTGCGAACTAAACTCCACCCACCTCTCAGCACGTTTCGTGTTCCAAGCAGGGAGGCATCAAGGGGTGCTTTGCTATACTCCAAGCAGGGATCCGCCGAAGGTGCTTTGCTACACTACTTTGTGGTGTGGGTTGCAGGTGTTGGAGTGTGGTCAGGTGTTTCCACCTTACTTGGATGGTGGGGCACCACACCTCAGGAGGAGATGCAGTACCTCTGTGGCGACTGAGCCTCAGGGGCGCCACACTCTTACATCAATACCCGGCACTGCCGCCGGTGGTTCGGACCAGAGCGTTTAGCTACATAGAAAGACATGCAGCCGCACACTCTGGTCCCGAGTACCGGCAGCAGTGCCAGGTATTGATGCGAGAGACTCGCGCAAGTTTCTCGCATTGCACTGCCAAGTATGACTCCGGCCATTTAACAACTATTATAACTACTAAAACAATTTCAAAACTTTTTTAACTGTATGTTATTTGCATAAATAGGAGGAGGCATTAATTGTTTGCAGATGCTTAGGTTAAAACAGAGGGCTCAGTCTGAGCCCTGCTCATTTTGAGGTTTGATCACTAAGTTGCTTGTGAACAAGCAGAATTAGAAAAAGGAGTGCAAGCCTGTTAGTACTTATTTTTTCCTTACCTTTTATTATTCTTTGTAATTTGTTTGTTTGAATAATGAGATAGAGTCCACTATATTTATATACAAATCAAGCAGGAGTTTTAGGGTAAATACTGCTGAGGCAGTTATGAGCATGTTGTCCACTTTTGCTTTTATTAGAGATCTGGGGGAGTAAAATGCATCACTGAGGGCAAATGACAATCTTGAGAGAAGCACGCATTTCAATCAATTATTGGGGTGGAAATTGGGACTGAAGAAGTGGGTCAGTATGAGAAGGAAAGTATCTTGGTTAATGTAGTAAAGGTATATAGGATATATAGTATAAAGGGTTCTAAAAAAAAGAAGGCTACTCCTGTTTCTGTACGTTCAAACAAAATTGCCAAATTATTTGTATGATATAAGGCCGTGAGTCTCAGAAATGGAAATCCTAGTGGAGAGTGCTCTACCTAAAAGCTGAGCTAACAGCCCAGTTAGTAGCCGATGGAAGGGTAAAGTACTGTTTTTAGGGTTAGACAATTGGTGGTTGTAAGGGATTCTATTGTTAGGAAGAATAGAAAAAATTTATCACAAAGACTGCCTCAACCAAATGGTTTGCACTCTTTTTGGTGCCAGGGTTGGACCTGTGGTGAAATGGTTAAATAAATTAATGTAGGGGGCTAATGATGATCCTGCTGTCATGGTCCATACGGGAACCAATTAGTAATATGTGAGTATACTCGTTGCTCTGGTTTTTCCGAGTATGCTCGGGTGTCCTCCAAGTAGTTTGATGTGCTCGGAGATTTCGTTTTTGTCGCCTCAGCTGCATAATTTGTGGCTGCTGGACAGGCTGAATACATGTAGGAATTCTCTAACAAACAGGCATTCCACACATGTATTCAGGTTGTCCAGCAGCCACAAATCATGCAGCTGTGTTGACAGAAACTAAATCTGCGAGCACGCCAAAACACTCAGGGATCACCCGAGCATGTTTGGGAAAACCCGAGCAATGAGTATACTTGCTCATCACTAGAACCAATGACAGAATAAACAGTAGGAGGAGGATCCTTTAGAATAATTTTAAAGAAGTAGGCTGCAAGCTGAAGTGAAGGAACTCTAAGGTAGCATTGTTTTCCCCATGGGCATCACAAAAGACAAAGGGATCTTAGGAAGTTAAGTGCATGACTTAAATCTTGGTGCAGCACAGAATGATTTAAGTTTATAGAGTACTGGACTGAAATTCTTTTTGGGTTACAACTTACAATGTGTACTTAGCAGATATTTTTGAACTTGAATGGAAGAGGGTCCACTGTTCTTGTGGAGAGATTTCTAGCAGGGACTTTGGCGGAGTATATAATATAGGGATGAGGGGTAGCGCAAGGCAGAAAATAAAGAAATAAGTAGTGTTACATACAAATAGTGAAGACAAATGTGCCAAAAAAAATTAAGAATTCACATTTCTGTAAGTAAAAATGGGAAAATGGATGAAAATCTAAAGTGTATTGAAAACAAGCATAGAGACACCGCCACTAAACACAATATGCATACCTTTATGGATCCATGGCAGGCTGGCAGCGCTTTGACTTCACGGATACAGGTGCAGCACCCCAGACATACAATGTCATCAGGAATCAGAGCAAAGAAGTGAAGAAGTGGCACTCTGCTTTCTGGTAAAAAAAAATCTTGTTTATTCAATACATCAAGATTAAAATTATGGAGACGGGGAATCGGTTCTGGGGTGGACGACGGCTGCTTCACATGCTTCTTACACTTCAACGTGGACCCGTTGAAGAGTAAGAAGCATGCAAAATGGCCATCGTCCACCTCAGAACTGACTCCCCCGCCTCCACAATTTTAATCTTGATGTATGGAATAAGCAAGATTTTTTTTTACGGGAAAGCAGAGAGCCAGCTCTTCACTTCTTTGCTTGGAAACCTAAAGTGTATGTTCACAAATGCCAAGGGTTTACCAAGGAAAATGGAAGAGCTTTGGTGTTAGAGGAAAAGATATGTAGTTAGTGTTGCTGAGACAGGGTTCATTTATTTATATGATCTAATGGGTCATTATTTCCACAGCACTTTACAGACATTATAATTACTGTTACCATTGGGGCTCATAATCCAAATTCCCTATCAGAAACCCTGGGAATGGAACTTTAAAAAAAAACAATAGGTAAATGCTGAAAAAGTAATGTTTGGTATAATCCCCCAATATTACTGATGAGCTGAAAGGTTGACTACATGAACAAACAGCGAGGGTTGCACAGGAAGCTACAGTAGTGATAATGGGATATTTTAACTAAGATATTGACTGGAGTCATGTCATGATCCATTTTTGGATTGGTGGCAGCTCTGGTTCCACTCTGTTTTAAATTATGCTTTTTTCTTTCAGGACCAGCGGGGGTTAAAGTTAGTTTTCCCTTGTTGGTATTCTGCTGAGTTGCTGGGTCAGCTGATGTGGGTGGTGACCACTACCACCATCCTTTAAATGGTCATCTGATGCATCAGCTGACTGTTGGTGATAGAGTTTCTCTATGGAGACCAGCCTTGCAGTGGCAGCTCTCTGGTGTCTGCTGTTTCTGGAGTTTAGAGTCCGGCTTCTGTGTCATCTGTGGTGTGGAGATTGTCAGCGGAGTCTGGAAGCTAAGTGGAGTGTTTTATCCTTGTCCCTATCATGTTTGTCACTGTCCTCTGTGTGGTACTATCTGCAGTGGTGAGGCTAGTGCCCCTTGCCACCAGTGCACTAGCCAGGGCAGTGCTAGGTGACAGTGAGGGATGAGGTTCCTGACCGCGGCGGGGGGAAGAACTCACTTAGGGTATTAGGGAGTGCAGGGACAGGCTCAGGTTTGAGCTCAGGTGGTGACCCACTGCCCTATCAGTAGTACTTTCCTCTCCCCATTTTCATCCTGTTGTGTGTGTGTTGCACCGTTCGCTGACTAAACCCCCATTGGGTCGAGTCACATCGTGACACTATTGTCAGGATCCTGTCAGCGCAGGCATGCAGCCTCCACTGAGCAGGGATTCACCCGCACTGTAGGGGGGCCCGGGGTCAGGTACAGCCGGAAAGTACAGCTACACAGGACCTGTGGACGCTGAAGTTTAGCAAGCAGTCACAGGACCTACGGTCATGTGACTGCAAGGGGCGGGGCTTAGCATCCTTCTTTCAGAGATGGCAGGACACTATACAGAAATACTCAGAGTCAGGCAAAATGGAGGTCATACACAGATATCAGTAAAGTACCAGGGATGAGACAGAACGAATAGTCAGGGCCAAGCAGAAGTCAAAACCAAACAGACATAGAAGTTACCAAGCAGAATCCAAAGCAATATCAAGAGAACAGACTGAGTCATACACAGAAAATCAACAACCAGAACACAGCACAAACACACTCAGGGGTCACCACACAATGCCAAGGGCGAAAGGGAGCTTCCTGAGGATATAAGAAGCTTTCCCAGAACCAATGAAAGGCCACCATAATAGGTCCCAGGTGTGCAGGTAAGAGTCTGCACTGAGATCAAAACATTAACCCCAGAAGTGCCGGTCACCCAGCACTGGTATCATGACAACTATCATCAACCCATATTTTTTCTGGTGAACCTATGGCTCAAGCACAGACTTTTGGTCAGCTGATCCAGACCCTCACTGATGAGGTTAAGGAGCTGTGGTGTCAGGTTGTGCAGCAGCTTCAGCAGTTTCCAGGGATCGGGGTCTCGGCTCATGTGCAGGCTCAACTGGAACCCAAGATATCTCTCGTTGACAGGTTCTCTGAAGGGAGAGAGAAATTTTTGTTTTTTCAGGAGGCCTGTAAGCAATATTTCAGGCTCTGCCCTCATTCCTCAGGGAGTGAGGAACAGCGTGTGGGGATTATAGTCTCCCTTCTCAAGGGTGATCATAGATCCTAGGCCTTCTCCCTGCCGACTGATTCACCATCTTTGTGGTTGGTGGAAGATTTTTTTGCGGCATTGGTTCTGGTGTATAGGGATCCTGATGGCGTCTCCCTGGCTGACTCCAGACTCTGTAAGATCAAGTAAGGGGGCCGGTTGGCTGCGGAGTACTGCTCAGAGTTTAGGAGGTGGGCCACTCAGACGCAGTGGAACAACCCTGCTCTTAGGAGTCACTTTTGTCAGGGTCTGTCACCTAGGCTGCAGGATATTGACCTTGCTAAATGGGTGGATAGATGCCTCAGGGAGAGACATACACCAAATCTACCCCCCATTGCTTTATCTAGAGAGGAGGACACACTGGTGCAGATGGCTTCACAGAAGTTTATAATGTACAGCCGTACAATTAAAAAATCATATTTTTTAAAACAAAAATGATCTTTTCACCCCCCAATTTTTATTTTTCCAATGGTAACAGGACCCCAAAAGTTATTGTTCAATTTGTCCTAAGTACACTGATACCCCATATGTGGGGATAAATGACTATTTGAGCGCATGGCAAAGCTCGGAAGGGAAGCAGAGCCATTTGACTTTTTTGGCTGGAATTCAGATCGGGCGCCATGTCGCATTTGGAAAGCCCCTGATGTGCCAAACAGTGGAAACCCCCCACAAATGACACCATTTTGGAAACTAGACCCCCCAAAGAACTTATCTAGATGTGTGGTGAGAACTTTGAACACCCAAGGGCTTCACAGAAGCTTATAACGCCTGGGCTTGAAAATAAAAAAATCATATTTTTTCCACAAACATGATCTTTTAGTCCCCAATTTTTTTATTTTCCCAAGGGTAACAGGAGAAATTGGACCCCAAAAATTGTTGCACAATTTGTCCTGAGTACGCTGATATCCTATATGTGGGAGAAAACTACTGTATGGGCACACGCCGGGGCTTGGAAGTGAAGTAGTGACGTTTTGGAATGCAGACTTTGATGGAATGGTCTGCGCGTGGCATGTTGCCTTTGGCGAGCCCCTGATGTGCCTAAACTGTGAAAACCCCGACAAGTGACACCATTTTGGAAACTAGACCCCCAAAGAACTTATCTAGATGTGTGGTGAGCACTTTGAACCCCCAAGTGCTTCAGAGAAGTTTATAACGTAAAGCCATAAAAATAAAAAAAAATCATATTTTTTTCCACAAAAATTATATTTTTGCCTCCAATTTTTTATTTTCCCAAGGGTTACAGAGAAATTGGACGCAAAAGTTGTTGTGCAATTTGTCCTGAGTAGGCTGTTACCCCATATGTGGGGGTAAACCACTGTTTGGGCTCATGGCAGAGCTTGGAAGGGAAGGAGCACCGTTTGACTTTTCAATGCAGAATTGGCTGAAATTGAGATCAGATGCCATGTTGCGTTTGTAGAGTACCTGATGTGTCTAAACAGTGGAAACCCCCCAATTCTAACTCCAATCCTAACCCCAACACACCCCTAACCCTAATCTCAGCCCTAACCCTAGCCCTAACCCTAACCCTAATGGGAAAATGGAAATAAATAATTTATTTTTTTATTCTATTATTTTTCCCTAATTAAGGGGGTTATAAAGTTGGGTTTGATTTACTATTTATGGTGGGTTTTTATGTTTGGCAGCTGTCATATGCTAAAAGACACTTGTTATTGTAAAAATAGTTTTTGCATCACCACATTTTGAAAACTATAATTATTCCAGATTTTGACCCACCAAATCATGTGAGGTCTTATTTTTTGCGGGACGAGTTGACATTTTTATTGGTACCATTTTTGGGCACGTGACATTTTTTGATCGCTTTTTATTCAGATTTTTGGGACACAGAACGAACAAAAAAACAGCAGATCATGAATTTCTTTTAGGGTGTGCGTTTCCACCATTCCGCGGGTGGTAAAATTGATAAAGCAGTTTTATTCTTTTGGTCAGTACGATTACAGCGATACCTCATTTATGTCTTTTTTATGTTTTGGCACTTTTATGCAATGAAAACAATTTTATGTAAAAAATAATTATTTTTGCATTGCTTTATTCTGCAATTATATTCATTTTTTTGCTGATGAAACTGTATTGTCTGGCAGCTTGTTTTTTGTGGGACAAAACGACGTTTTCAGCAGCACCATGGTTATTTATATCCGTCTTCTTGATCGCGCGTTATTGCACTTTTTGTTCGGTGGTATGATGATAAAGCATTGTTTTTGATTTGTTTCTTATTTTTATTTTTTTAAGGGGTTCACTAAAGGGGTTAACTAGTGGGACAAGCTTATAGTGCGGGTTGTTACGTATGTGACGATACTAAATATGTGTACTTTTATTGTTTTTTTAATTTCCAAAAAATGAATTTATTAGAGAATATTTTTTTTAATTTATTTAAGGATTTTTTATAAATTATTTTTACACTTTTTTTCACTTTATTTTGTTGTCCCGGGGGGACACTACTGTAACATGTCAGATCGCTGCTCTGACACTTTGGACAGCACTCTGTCAGATCAGCGATCTGACAGGCGCTGCACAGGATTCCTCCTTGCCTGCTTTCTGCAGGCACTGAGGAAGCCGCCTCCCTGCAGGCCCCCATGGCCATCTTGGATCCGGGGGCCTGCAGGAAAGGAGGCCCCCAGAGCAGCGCAGCACATTGCGCTGCTCTGGGGGTCTCAGGGAAGCACGGAGGGAGCCCCCTCCCTGCCGATGCTTCCCTAATCCCCCGGTACACTGCGATCATGTTTGCAATTTTTTGATTATTTGTGCAATATATTTCAATACTTAGGCATTACAATATATTGTAAAATTATTGATCTCTACTTCTAGACATTGTACGCAAATACTCACACCTATTCTGGAGTACTTGTCTTAGGGTCCCGTTACACTAAGCGATGCTCCAGCGATCCCCACAATGATACGACCTGGTAAGGATCGCTGGTGCATCGCTACATGGTTGCTAGTAAGCTGTCAAACAGGCAGATCTACTCAACAATGCAGCAACGATTCGGTGATCCATATAATGACTGCGGTGATCATTGGGATCATGTCACACAGCAGCTATTCTGATAACTCAGACTCGATAGGCATGAGTTCTGAGTCGCCAACGAGGTTGCTCGCCATTGTTATGGCGTCAAACACAGCGATGCATGCTGGCTAGCGGGACACCAACGATCAAAAAATGGCCTAGGACATTCGAGCATGATCAGCGATATCGCAGTGGGGGGCCGGTCACCGCTATGCGTCACATGTAGCGAGATCGCTGGCCAGGTCGCTGTTGCGTCACAAAACCTGTGATGTTTCAGCGATGTCACTAACGATCTCGCTATGTGTAACGGGGCCTTTATATCACATAGACTTAACACTAATTTCAATTAGAATTGTGTTATACTTAATTTCCCCAGTGGTGTTGCTGCAGGAAAATTTATCAGTTTTCCCCACAGAATGTATTTTATCTTTGGGAGTCAAAGTAAAGGTCCCGTTACATTTTGCGATGCACCAGAGATCCCGACAATGATACGACCTGGGCAGGGTCACTGGTGCATCGCTAAATGGTCGCTAGTGAGCTGCCAAACAGGCAGATCTCACCAGTGACGCAGCGATGCTCGGCGGTCGTTACTTACCTGTCAGACGGCAGCAATGATGACTTCTTCCGCCTGCGTCCATGCGTCGCTTGTCGACACCAGCGGGACTCCAGCGAGAAGAAAACAGCCCAGGACGTTCTCGCGCGATCCAGCGGGGGGCCGGTCGGAGGTAAATGTCACATGTAGCGAGATCGCTAGCGATATCGCTGTTGCGTCACAAAATCGGTGACGCTTTAGCGATATCGCTAGCGATATCACTATGTGTAAAAGGCCCTTAAGGGAAACTTTGTGATCAACTTATTGATTAGTGATCTTTTCAACAAGTAGGCAATATTCAGAGGCGACAAAGAAACTATATTGACTGACTATCTATCATTTTACTGCTGCTATCACAGAACAAAAGTTCTATATCAATAGTGATTTTTGTATAGGCACATTTGTGTTCTACCAGTCAAAATCAGAACATGAAAGCGCCAAAGAATGGAGCTAGATCTGATAGTATGGTAGACTTTGGTATGTGCACTTTAACCCAGTTTGCACATTTAAACACAAACTCACCAAAGAGTAATATGTAAATTGTTGTTAATCATAGCTCATTATACATAGTCAGATTCCGCTAATTAAACTGTCAGTGTGTCCCTCAAGTCAAACACATTCAGCTGATGGTGTTCACTGACAGAAGAACGCAAAATCACTAGTCAGACTGTGTTGGATTAACAACAACTCAACAGTTTAATGAGATGATACCATGCAGTCAATAAGTATACACTATATCTATATTAATTTATTAAAATATTAAGCATTGCATTTCATTTTAGAGCAAACATTGTTATGTCCTTGCAGATTGAGATTCATAAGAAAGAGTTGAAGATATTTCAGAAAAAATAGAGTTTTTTTCATAATAACCATATGCTTTTCAAAGCCTGTGCAGAAAGCCTGTAATAAAGGTGTGCACATACATTTTTCATACTCTTCTTCCAAGAGTCAAAGCTTTTTTAGCTATTGAAATAGCCAAAAATAGACTTGTGCTTGTTTTTTAAGGGCCACATTGCAGTTTTGAATGACAACATTCACTTACAGGCTGCCCCTGAGTTAAGAAAATCAGACTTACCAAACGTCAAGGTAACCCATATCAGAGCAGTCCTTAACTGATGTATTTAAAAATCTGATCATGTGTATAGTACCTGCATAAGCAGGATTCAGGCAGGTAATGTCCGATGTGGACACGCTATGGAAGACGGCTTTTGTGTGCGTGGCCCATAAGGGAGGGGTGGAAACCTCCCCATCTTGCAAAAACAAGAAACTAATTACTATACACATGATCAGGTTTTTAAATACATCCGTTAGGGACTGTTCTGAGATGGGTTGCCTTGACTTTTGGTAGAGCGGCTCAGTATACATTTTTTGCAAAAAACGTATCAACCAAATACCCTGTTTTGTTATCACCTTTTTACTAGCACTTGCTGTTTACTGTTACCTTTTTACAACAGAGTATTTTTATATGTTTGCTTTAGTGTGTTTTTCTGTGTTTCAGTCTTTTGATGGTGTGAACACTGTCATACAGACTTGTTCGCTGTGTGCATGGCCCGTGTGTTTGTGTCTAGCTCCCTGCAATTGTGCAAATTGTCCACTTGGAACAATTCATATTGCCTTAAGTTCACACACATTTAATGTCCTTTATGGTTATCATTATTTTTGTATAGAGCATTGCAAATAATAGTCTAATACTTGTAAAAATCTTTTTATGTAACTAAATAATATAATACCTTACAACAGGCAGTTTTACATGAGCCAATTACCTTTTTTATAGTTGCTATGGATGACGGAAACATTATGAACAGTTCCTATTGAGAAATGCTCAGTTTTTCTAGTTTAGGTTAATTTTGGATGGGACAAGGCTGCCAGAGAAAGCCAAATACAGTGCTCAACTATGTTTGTCACTACCATAGACAATGAACAGAGTGATATCATGAAAGCACTGTCATAGCTCGATTCTGACGGGGCACTTATTGGGGTCCCAGCAGCAACACCCCCAGGGCTCACCCAGTTCTTACTTATCTTTTGCATAGGTGATGACTTGTCAAGATGGTGGTAGCCTTTTAGGTAACTTTCATGCATCAGTTGAATGTATTATGTGAAGGTCAATATGGTTGTTCTACTGTCTTGAATGAAGGACATTTTGACCATTCACCTTTACTTTACAGGTTTCTGCCATATCCTGAGATTGATACGATCAATACTATAAACCAAAATAGATGTTAATTAAGAGTGAGGAAGTCAGACTGAAAGTAATTAATGAAAATGCCCTTTGTATTTTCTAATGTCTCCAACACAAACTTGAAAATGAGTGTCTTGATAATAATTTACAGACAAGCAGTTGTTAATGGGAAAACATTTCAAATCTATGTGGACTTGAATGCTGATGATCTTATTAACTGTGTACGACTTGTTATTTTCACAATCTGCAATTAAATTAACAGTTTCCTTGTGTTTCATGAGCAGTTTCACACTTTTACCCTATTAGTCTATGAATTTAAATTATCCCTTGAGGATTTTAAGGAGAGAGGAAAAGACATTTCACTGTAGTGACAGATGAAACTTATCAATTTTCTGTATTTTATTTCATGAACACCTTTTTATTCATAGACAAGAAATATTTCTTTTCACCTTGAAGAAGCCTTAATTGAATTTTGCTGTTTAACTCACCCAGCACTTTACTACTGATCTGATGAATAATTAATACTCTCAAAAATGTAAATGCAACCCCAGGATATAAAAATCTAAAAATGTGTTTAAGATATTTTTATGCTTCACTTAAGATTGTACAAAAGTATGTTTGTACCTTACTGTTAATAGTTACCATTTGTAGATTTTAAGGCCCAGTGATTGTTATAAGATACTGATTTCAGGCAAACCTGTCAAATCCAGAAATGATATGTAACTGCAGATATAGAAATAATCAGGTAAACAGTGTTTAATTTCTTTTTAAATGGCTTACTAGAACCGCAGCTACAGGGAGAAGATAATGTTTTATTTTCGCAGCAGCTGTTTGCTTTCAGTTATCAGGGTTACACAGAAAGCTGTTATAGTCACTGCTCCCTTCACAGTGAGCATAGCTATAATTCATACCCATTCACCTTGATTGCCAGCCTACTCATCACACTTATGCTGTACATATACATTGCAGAGAGCGATTACCAGCTACACAGTGGAGAAAATAAGTATTTGATACACTACCGATTTTGTACGTTTTCCCACCTACAAAGAGTGGAGAGGTCTGAAATTTTTATCGTAGGTACACTTCAACTGTGAGAGATTGAATCTAACAATAAAAAAATCAGAAAATCAAATTGTATGATTTTCGAATAATTAAATTGCATTTGATTGCATGAAATAAGTATTTGATCACGTACCAACCAGCTATAATTCTGGCTCTCAGACCTGGTAGTTTTTCTTTAAGAAGCCATTTTACTCTGCACTTATTACCTGTATAAACTGCACCTGTTTAAACTCATTATCTATATAAAATACACCTGTTCAAACACTAAATCATTCACACTCCAAAATCTCCACCATGGCCAACACCAAAAAGCTATTTAAGGACATCAGGGAAAAGCTTGTAGACCTGCACAAGGCTGGGATAGGCTACAGGAAAATAGGCAAGCTGCTTGGTGAGAAGACAACAACAGTTGACACAATTATTAGAAAATGAAAGAAACACAAGGTGACTGTCAATCTTCCTCAGTTTGAGGCTCCATGCAAGATCTCACCTCATGATTCTGAGGAATAAGCCTAAAGGGCTCTAATCCTACAAATTTAAAGAGCATGTAGGATCCAGCACTAACTACCACAAGCCTTAGTCTGATGGGAAGTCTCAGCCAAATATGGAGGCACACATCACCTCCAACACTATAATAAAAAAAATATACTCTGCACCAGTCTCTGTATGAGTACTCTACCAAAAAGCCTGTTTGTGAACTCTGCACCTATCTCTGTGGAAGTAATGTGACAAAAAAACCTCTGTGTGTGTACTCTGCACCTGTCTCTGTGGAAGCTGTGGTAGTACTTTGACAAACAGCTTGTGGGTGTACTCTGCACCCATCTCTGTAGGTGTACTTTGCCAAAAAGCCTCTGTGTGTCTACTCTGCATCCGTCTTTGTGGGAGTATTTTGCCGAAAATTCTCTGTGTGAGCACTGTGCACCCATCTCTGTGGGATTACGGTGCCAAAAAGCCGCTGTGTGTGTACGCTGCATGCAACAATTACTTCTGTTTTTTGATGACTTCACTGGTTGTGGTTCCGTGGTCCATCCACCTGGCCCTGCCCAAATGTGGAAGAGATTGAGTGCTTTGATGCCCAACCAATTGTTTAGGATGAAGAGGATGAATATGTGGGACGGTTAATGCACATGGTTAATAGCCCACTGCATCAAATCTCTGATGATGAAACACAGGTGCCAAATGCTGCGGCTTCCTTTAGTTTGCAGACAGACAAAGAGGGTTGGGGTGAGGAGTGGGTAGAAGATGATATGGGGATGATGAGGTCCTAGACCGCACATGGAGTAAAGGCCATCTGTGTGATGTGCGCAGTTCGGAGGAAGAGGAGGTGGCCATGCTGCCTCAGCTGCACAGCAAAAGAGGGAGCAGGGAGAAAAAGGACAGCAGATTGCCTCTAGCCAGTATGTCAGCTGCTACTGCCCTCTGTGCCGATGGAACTGAGCAAACCAAACCACCTCAAAGGAGCTCCCTGGCATGACATTTCTTCAGGCAATGTCCTGATGACAAGAGACGGGTGGTGCTGTGCCATCAGATCCTGAAGCGAGGTATTATAAATGTTCTGAATCTGAGCACCACCTGCATGACGAGGCATCTGAATTCAAAGCATGATCTGCAGTGGAGTACACACCTGAAAAGCAAGGAAAGATCTGAGACTCCTCCTGCTCCCCCTTCTGCTGTGCTCTTGGCCTCTTCCCAATCAACAGGGCCAGCTGGCTAACCATAAAGAGAGAATGTGACAGCACCACCAGCAGCAGTGTTGTTGAGCATCTCCACACCATCCCATGGAAGCATTCAGTAGTTCATTCCCCAAGTACTGGAGATAGAAAGAGAAAATATCCCTGTACCCATCCACGAGCTATGGTCCTGAATAACAGCATTTCAAAATTCCTGGCTTCTGAAATTCTTCCATTCCGGCTAGTGGAGATGGACAGTTTTAAAAAGCTGATGGTGATGGCTTTTCCATAGTACGTGATTCCCAGCTGCTGCTATTTTTCCAAGTGGGCCATTCCTGCCCTGCAGGCTATTCTGAAACTCATCTGTGTGGGGGAAAGATCCCACATTGCACAGTTGCTATGGACGGGTATCAAACAACAGAGTGGTTGGTGCCGCTGAACCTCAAGCCCGGCCTTCTAGTGTGCGATAGCAGGCCAAATGCCATAGCAGCCCTGTGCCTAGCCAGCTTGACACACATCACTTGCCTGGCACATATGCTGACTTTGTTGGTGCAGAGATTCCTTAAAAATCATCCCGATATGTCAGAACTGATGCTAAAAGTGCAGGCTGCCTGTATGCATGTTCTGCGTTCTCACCCTGCAGCTGTTTGTCTGTCCGCACTGCAACGTCACTTCCGCCTTCCAGCTCACCACCTTTGTGAAAAGCTGGCCACGGACTAAAGACTATTGGACCAATGCACGTAGAACAATGTCCACAGCTTTCCGAGATGAAGACTTTTCCCAGTATGGACAACCAGTTACGTCAATATTATTGTTGTTATTTTATTAGAGATTAGCTTGCTGTGATTTATTAGAGATTTCCTTGCTCATCAGTTTATCCTCAGAAATCATTGCTTCCATTCATTGACAATAAGCAGAGGAAGACCTGCAGGCTATATCTTATGCATGCATAAAGCCAGAGAGGTGTTTCCTAATGGTAAATGGAAAGCAATTATTCTATTAATCTCATCAGTATCTCAGAGTTTCATGTCATTGTGCTCCCAGCATTTAGGCCCATTGTGTGGCTGGGGATAGTAAACCTAGGGGAGCTGTCACTACAGGGGGTCTTGCATGCAGTCCAAGTTGAGGGGCTTATGGAATATTCTTCATGCTTTGAACTAAAAGCAAATGTTTAACCCCTTTACCCCCAAGCAGGGCCGGCCCGAGAGATTACGGCGCCCTAGGCGAAACTATTTTGTTGCACCCCTACTATTCTTGGCAGTAGATGAAAACTTGGGATATAAATTTAGGAGCAAAATAAACCACAACAACAATGATTAATTAACTCTCTCCTAACTCTTTAATCTTCTGAGAAGTTGTATAGGACAAATATATACAAAGTAATCAATAACACAAAACAAAAACGACCATAGGTAATTAAAATTTTTGTTTCCTTGCCTTTTTTTTTGAAAAGGATGACACTAAGTCACCGAGATTAATTTGTTTAGCAACTTCAGATTCTATCGAAATTGTAGCCAACCCAACCAACCTCTCTTGCGTCATATTTGCCCTTAAATATGTACACTTTTCTTTCCATCCCTAAAACTTTTTGCCTTTTGAAAAGATTTTTTATAATTTTTTCTATTTTTTCTCTGTCGCCCCTTTTGGGTCGGCGCCCTAGGCGGCCGCCTAGTTCGCCTATACGTTTGGGCCGGCCCTGCCCCCAAGGGTGGTTTGCACATTCATGACCGGGCCAATTTTAACAATTCTGACCACTGTCCGTTTATGAGGTAATAACTCTGAAATGCTTCCATGGATCCTGGTGATTCTGACAATGTTTTCTCGTGACATATTGTACTTCATGTTAGTGGTAAAATTTCATTCACATAACTTACGTTTATTTGTGAAAAAAATGGAAATTTGGTGAAAATTTTGAAAATTTCGCAATTTTCCAACTTTGAATTTTTATGCACTTAAATCACAGAGATACAGCACACAAAAAACTTAATAAGTAACATTTCCCACATGTTTACTTTACATCAGCACAAATTTTGGAACCAAAATTTTTTTTTGTTAGGAAGTTATAAGGGTTAAAATTTGACCATTGATTTCTCATTTTTACAACACCATTTTATTTTTACGGACCACATCACATTTGAAGACACTTTGAGGGGTTTATATGATAGAAAATACCCAAAAGTGACACCATTCTAAAAACTGCAACACTCAAGGTGCTCAAAACCACATTCAAGAAGTTTATTAACCCTTCAGGTGCTTCACAGGAATTTTTTGAATATTTAAAAAAAAATGAACATTTAACTTTTTTTCACAAAAAAAATATTTCAGGTTCAATTTTTTTTATTTTACCAAAGGTAAAAGGAGAAATTGGACTGGAAGAGTTATTGTTCAATTTGTCCTGAGTATGCTGATACCTGATATGTGGGGGGGAAACCACTGTTTCATCGCATGGCAGAGCTCAGAAGGGAAGGAGCGCCGTTTGACTTTTTCCATGCAAAATTGGCTGGAATTCTGATCTGACGCCATGTCTCGTTTGGAGAGCCCCTGATGTACCTAAACAGTGGAAACCCCCCACAAGTGACCCCATTTTGGAAAATTGACCCCCCAAGGAACTTATTTAGGTATGTGGTGTGAACTTTGAACCCCCAAGGGCTTCACAGAAGTTTATAACGTACAGCCGTACAATTATAAAATCATATTTTTTCTGCAAAAATGATCTTTTCACCCCCAATTTTTATTTTCCCAAGGGTAACAGGACCCTAAAAATTATTGTGAAATTTGTCCTAAGTATGCTGATACCCCATATGTGGGTATAAATGACTATTTGGGCGCATGGCAGAGCTTGGAAGGGAAGCAGCGCCTTTTGACTTTTTTGGCTGGAATTGAGATCGGACACCAAGTCGCGTTTGGAAAGCCCCTGATGTACAAAACAGTGGAAACCCCCCACAAATGACACTATTTTGGAAACTAGACCCCCCTAGGAACTTATCTAGATGTTTGGTGAGAACTTTGAACCCCCAAGGTCTTCACAGAAGTTTATAACGTACAGCCGTACAATTATAAAATCATATTTTTTCCACAAAAAAGATCTTTTCACCCTCAATTCTTACTTTCCCAAGGGTAGCAGGACCCTAAAAGTTATTGTGCAATTTGTCCTGAGTACGCTGATACCCCATATGTGGGGGATAAACCATTATTTGGGTGCATGGCAGAGCTCGGAAGGGAAGCAGCGCCATTTGACTTTTTTGGCTGGAATTGAGATCGGACACCATGTCGCGTTTGGAAAGCCCCTGATGTACCTAAACAGTGGAATACCCCCACAAGTGACCCTGTTTTGGAAACTAGACCCCCTAAGGAACTTATCTAGATGTGTGGTGAGCATTTTGAACTCCCCCAGTGCTTCACAGAAGTTTATAACGCCCGGGTGTGAAAATAAAAAAATCGTTTTTTTTCCACAAACATGATCATTTAGTCCCCATTTTTTTATTTTCCCAAATGCACCAGGAGAAAATGGACATCAAAAGTAGTTGTCCAATTTGTCCTGAGTACACTGATACCCCATATGTGGGAGAAAACTACTGTATGGGCACACGTCGGGGCTCGGAAGGGAAGTAGTGATGTTTTGGAATGCAGACTTTGATGGAATGGTCTGCGGGTGTCATGTCGCCTTTGGAGAGCCCCTAATGTACCTAAACAGTGGAAACCCCCCACAAATAACACCATTTTGGAAACTAGACCCACTAAGGAACTTATCTAGGTGTGTGTTGAGCATTTTGAACTCCCTGAGTGCTTCACAGAAGTTTATAACGCCCGGGCGTGAAAGTAAAAAAATCATTTTTTTTCCACAAACATGATCATTTAGCCCCCATTTTTTATTTTCCCAAGGGTAACAAGAGAAAAGGGACATCAAAAGTTGTTGTCCAATTTGTCCTGAGTACACTGATACCCCATATGTGGGAGAAAACTACGGTATGGGCCCATGTCGGGGCTCGGAAGGGAAATAGTGATGTTTTGGAATGCAGACTTTGATGGAATGGTCTGCGGGTGTGATGTTGCCTTTGGAGAGCCCCTAATGTACCTAAACAGTGTAAACCCCCACAAATTACACCATTTTGGAAACTAGACCCCCTAAGGAACTTATCTAGGTGTGTGGTGAGCATTTTGAACTCCCTGAGTGCTTCACAGAAGTTTATAACTCCCGGGCGTGAAAATAAAAAAATCGTATTTTTTCCACAAACATGATCATTTAGTCCCCATTTTTTTATTTCCCAAGGGTAACAGGAGAAAATGGACCCCAAAAGTTGTTGTACAATTTGTCCTGAGTACACTGATACCCCAATTGTTGGAGAAAACTACTGTATGGGCACACGTCGGGGCTCGGAAGGGAAGTAGTGATGTTTTGGAATGCAGACTTTGATGGAATGGTCTGCGGGTGTCATGTCGCCTTTGGAGAGCCCCTAATGTACCTAAACAGTGGAAACCCCACACAAATGACACCATTTTGGAAACTAGACCCCTAAGGAACTTATCTAGATGTGTGGTGAGCACTTTGAACCCCCAAGGGCTTCACAGAAGTTTATAATGCCCGGGCGTGAAAATAAAAAAATCGGATTTTTTCCACAAACATGATCATTTAGTCCCCATATTTTTATTTTACCAAGGGTAACAAGAGAAAATGGACATCAAAAGTTGTTGTCCAATTTATCCTGAGTACACTGATACCCCATATGTGGGAGAAAACTACTGTATGGGCCCATGTCGGGACTCGGAAGGGAAGTAGTGACGTTTTGGAATGCAGACTTTGATGGAATGGTCTGCGGGTGTCATGTTGCCTTTGGAGAGCCCCTGATGTACCTAAACAGTGGAATCCCCCCACAAATGACACCATTTTGGAAACTAGACCCCTAAGGAACTTATGTAGATGTGTGGTGAGCACTTTGAACCCCCAAGGGCTTCACAGAAGTATATAATGCCCGGGCGTGAAAATAAAAAAATTGTATTTTTTCCACAAACATGATCATTTAGTCCCCAATTTTTTATTTTCCTAAGGACAACAGGAGAAATAGGACCCCAAAAGTTGTTTTGCAATTTGTCCTGAGAAGGCTGATACCCCATATGTGGGGGTAAAACACTGTTTGGGCGCATGGCAGAGCTTGGAAGGGAAGGAGCATCATTTGACTTTTTCAAAGCAGAATTGGCTGGAATTGAGATCAGACGCCATGTTGTGTTTGGAGAGCACTTGATGTGCCAAACAGTGGAAGCCCCCAAATTCTAACTCCAACCCTAACCCCAACACACCCCTAACCTTAATCTCAGCCCTAACCCTAGCCCTAGCCCTAAACCTAGCCCTAACCCTAACCTTAACCCTAACCCTAGCCCTAGCCCTAACCCTAGCCCTAGCCCTAACACTAATGGGAAAATGGAAATAAATACATTTTTTTAATTTTGTTATTTTTCCCTAACTAAGGGGGTGATAACAGGGGGTTTGATTTACTATTTATGGCAGCTGTCACATGCTAAAAGACACTTTTTATTGTAAAAATAGTTTTTGCATCACCACATATTGAGAGCTATAATTTTTCCGTATTTTGACCCACTGAGTCATGTGAGGTCTTATTTTTTGTGGGACGATTTGACGTTTTTATTGGTATCATGTTCGGGCATGTGACATTTTTTTATCGCTTTTTATTCCGATTTTTGGGAGGCAGAATGAACAAAAAACCAGCATTTCATGAATTTCTTTTGGGGGGTGCGTTTACACCGTTCCGCGTGTGGTCAAATTAATAAAGCGGTTTCATTCTTTGGGTCAGTACGGTTACAGCGATACCTCATTTATGTCATTTTTTTATGTTTTGGCGCTTTTATGCAATAAAAACAATTTTATATAAAAAATAATTATTTTTGCATCGCTTTGTTCTGCGAGCTATAACTTTTTTATTTTTTCTCTGATGATGCTGTGTGGCAGCTCGTTTTTTGTGGGACAAGATGATGTTTTTATTGCACATTTTATTCGGTGGTATGATAATAAATCATTATTTTTTGCTTCACTTTTTATTTTTATTTTTTAAGGGGTTTGCTAAAGGGGTTAACTAATGGGACAGTTTTATAGAGCAGGTTGTTACGGACGCGGCGATACCAAATATGTGTACTTTTATTGTTTTTTTTATTTCCAAAAAATGAATTTATTAGGGAATATATATATTTTTTTAAATTTATTCAGTGATTTTTTTAAAATTATTTTTACACTTTTTTATAACTTTATTAGGTTGCCCCAGGGGGGACATCACTGTCCTGTGACAGATCGCTGATTTGTCACATCACAGATCACTGTGACAGATCAGCAATCTGTCACAGGCAGTGTGCAGGTTTCCTCCTTGCCTGCGCTTTGCAGGCACTGAGGAAGGAGGAAGCCAGCTCCCTGCAGGCCCCTGAAGGTCCCCATTGCCATCTTGGATCCGGGGACCTGCAGGGAAGGAGCCCCCCGCAGCAGCGCTGCACATTGTGCTGCTGTGGGGGGCTCAGGGAAGCACCGAGGGAGCCCCCTCCCTGCCAATGCTTCCCTTTAACCCCGGTACACCGTGTGTGCAAGAGGTTAACGTGTTGGGGGCGGTCCGTGACCGCCCCTGACACATAGTGCCGGGTGTCAGCTGTGATAATCAGCTGACACCCGGCCGCGATCAGCAGCGCTCACCACGTGGGCGCCGTTGATCGCGCTAGACGTACTATCCCGTCCATGGGCATAGGGGCCCGGGTTCCATGGACGGGATATTACGTCTGATGTCAGAAAGGGGTTAAGGGTGTGGGTGGAAAAGAAGCCACATGTTTAGTCAGGTAAGAAACTAGGTCTTAGCTGAAAAAGTCAATTAATGTGTATGCAAAATGTAAATGCATATAACCACATGACCTTTACACAGAGAAAACCAAGAGCAAAAAACAAATATCCTAAAATAAAAAAGTAAAAAAATAAATTGCAAAAATTGCATGAAGGTAGTAATAATAAGGGTATTTTTGTAAGCATAATTTTGATCAAAAGAATGTAAAGGTCATGTGTTTGTGTGCTTTTTACATTTTGCTTACACATTAATTTACTTTTTCAGCTCAGACCTAGTTTCTCATTTAGTTCAATGTGCATTCTGTACATATAAGGGTGTTACCGCCCTGTTTCTGAGTTGGAAAATCCATCCTGTCTGGCCTATGCTATTGCTGGTGGTTCTGTCCCTCAGTCCTTGTTCACATTTACGTCACTTGACAAGTGGAAAGGTTTTAAATACAAGAGTTAGGACTGTCCCACAAGAGTTGCCTTGACTTGGCGGGATGGCTTGTACATTCTTTTTGTACATTCTTTTGATCAAAATTATGTTTACTAAATACCCTTATTATTATTACTACCTTCATGCAATTTTTGCAATTTATTTTTTACTTTTTTATTTTATGTGCGATTTGTCATGTGGAGGAGCCTGGACTGTGACTACAGACTATGCTGGCAGGAGATACGAAATCTGTGTGTCAGCCAAAAGTTCATAGACAGTGAGAATTGCCTTGCACAGGAGCAGTGGGACTACAGGCCCCAGGGAGGAGATCTTGTGGACTGGTGACAATGTATTTTGGCTATCTACCTGTATTTGTTGTAAAACCATGGACATAGGAAATAAAAAATAGTTGCATCGTTAACCTGCCTAGGTGATTAATACAACCGACAACCTCAGATCTTCACAACCTCATTTGCGACATACTCTCAAGTTTGAACTCCACCTTGAATGTGCTGGAGAGACTGTTCGAGCTGCAGGAAAAAGTGGAGTTTCAGCGGCAGCACGCATGGGTGAGTCGCTCTGCGGAATAACACCACATCACCACCAACAAGTGGGCCTCCATGCAGGATGTATGTCCTATTTTGATCTGCTTCAAGTACTTCACCAACGTGGCCAGCTGTGATGACGTCACTATGAAAGTTACTATAACACTTCTATGCCTGCTTGAAAAAATGCTTCAGGCAATGATGGATGAGGTGGTGACACAGAAGGAAGAGGAGAAGGAACAGGGACCATTTACACCATTATCAGGCCAGTTGTCCACATATTGCTCAAAGGGTGGGTTCTTGTACCAACAGCGGCCAAGCAAACAGCTGTGCAGCTAGGAGAAGAAAGAGGAAAGGTGCTCATAGCAGGGTGTCATTCAAATCAGCTCACAGGTATCACTGGACAGTGGCTGTGGGGGATAGAGTGAACCCAGATGATACACCTCCCACCGAGGACAGCTTGTTGTTCCCTCTGAGTAGCTTGGCACACAAGCCAGTACATGCTGCTGTGCCTGCACAATGACCACCAAGTTGCCCGGATTGTTATCAGTGCTGATTACTGGGTGGAAATCATACAGGATCCCCGCTAAAAGGACAACATATTTTTACAAGCAAACGAAAACATAGAATCCTAAAAATTAACTTTTATTAGTATTTCTAAAAGCATATAGGATTAATCATAAACAGCACATATGGCAGGCAAAGATACAGCAGAGGTTGGCAAGGACAATGTTCCATCCTTACTTCTGTCATTGGAGCAGGATCAGAAAATGCTGAAATACAAGTGCACACTGGTAAACTAACTACTGATGGCATTCCCACCTCACACTGGTGCTTAGTGGAAGAACCATGAAGGGGAGAAGGAGGAAATCATCAACGCAGCTGGAGCACCGCCACCATCATGGAAAGGAGGATTAGTATGGCCGAAATGTGGAAAACATTCCTCAGCACATCACAACATCTGACACCAACGTTTCAACAACATGGTGGAAGAATACGTTTATCCACGTACTGAGTGATGGGTCTGCCCCATTTACCTTCCACGTCTCTAAAATTGACACATGGCCTAAGATTGCCCTTTTACATCTTGGAGGTGCTGGCCTGCCCTGTGGCAAGTGTGTTATCTGAACATGTGCTTAGCATTTCAGGGGGTGTGATCCCAGACAGGAGCATACACCTGTCCACAGCCAATTTGGGTAAGCTCACATGGATCCCACAGGACTTGTCAGTACCTTTGGTTGACTATAAAAGTAGACCAGCTGCAACAAACCATTGTTACACTCCACCACAGTTTGTTCAAATTAAAAAAAAAAATTAAAAACAAAAAACTAAAACAAAAAAACAGTGCTGGCTGCCTCTTCCTCTTCCACCTAAACCGTCACAGGGTCAAGTTCTGATGCCCGAACCGAACTTTGGACGACAGTTTTGCCGAACCCAATATCCCTATTTCTGCTCATCCCTGATTAATAGCTGTGATATAGATTTACAGGTAGATAACTATTATAGGGGTTTCGCACCTATCACACCCAGAAATGTTGTTTACCTGCAGATATAGGGTTAGTCTGCAGATAAATAGGGCTTAATTCCTATTTAGCCAGCTTACTGGAGCAGTGGCTATAGAGATTAAAAAAAAATAAATACACAGTAACTGTTCATTTCCAGACATCAAGCAGTTACAGTCATCACTTGCTTCATAGTAAGCTAACCCAGACTTTGACCGCTTATTCTGCACACTTACACAGCACACATACACTGCAGATAATGATTACCCCCTATATCTTCAGGTAAATAGTATTTTTTGGATGTTTCAGTTGAAAAAACAATTGCAATTTATTAGCACAATACGATATATATACTACATTCATTAGTATCTGACAAAAGTCTATATAAGGACAGAAGGTTACACAAAATGCACAATGTGTCCAGACATAATGTACTAATGCGAGGTGGGGGAATAAATAACAGCTGGTTATAGAAGATGTATAGAAAGGCTGTCCAAAATGCCAAAAAGAAAAAATTACTGGCTACATTCCATCAATGTTAGTAACTCAGTGGCGCTCTCATTACCCATTGGGCATAAACTGCCTGCAAATATAAAAATAATAACTATCCAGCATAAGGCTTGCTCTTACCCATTGTACCTCGGTCCAGGACACACAGTGCCGCAGCCCCAATGCACGTTTCGCGTTGTCTTCTTCGCGTTGTCTTCTTAGGTACAATGGGCGCCTGAGACTCGGCAGTTGGTGATAATATCAGCCAGAGATGATACATCAAACCGAGTAGCTGTCCTGAAAGAAATGCATCTGCAATGTCTTCATGCCAAACAGCTGGTTAGGCGGAGTAATATGAAAGCTGCTCGACGCCTAGAGTTAGGATTCCCATTATGGTGGTTGGCTCCGTGGAAAGCCTGAGAAACTTTTGGATGCTATTGGAGTATCGAGTGTGGTACCTGCAAGAGATTGAGCAGTTGAGGCTGGACCATCAGCGAATCAATAAAGAGGTACGGAACACCAGGTGGTGGCCGCCTTCAACCCAAAATGTAAGGACCCAAACGGTTCCTCCAAGAAGTGACATGGCAGATGGCCAAAGAATGTCAACAAGTGGTAGTTTGACTGGCAGGACGAGGCTGAGAGACCTTAGTTCCTGTGAGATGCTGAATGGGTCAGACTCAGGCCAAACAGTAGGCTCGATTAAGACTTATGACTGCACCAACCCTGAGAGCCGGTCAGTGAAAGAAAGGAGTGTGGTGACTAAACAGTGTCTGATGATGCAGACAGACTGTGACTGGAGGGCCAAAGATCGGGGCCGATGTTCTGACCGCTGGGGGTGGGGGAGGCCTAACGTAGGGATAAGGCCGTATGACAGGTGGAGACGGTTCTCTCGACCTGTGGGGCAAGGTGTAATGAGTGCCCGGTCTCGAGATCCTGGGGTAATGTTGTGTGTTCAACCCCACAAGTTTGAACAGAGGGGGGAGGTATGTGGTGTACTGACCACTGTGTCCGCTACGGGGCGCTGTGTGGATGTCCCAGGACAGGTGTATAAGCATTTCCAGTGTCCTGATAGGTGTAGGATGCTGAATGATCGTAATGTATCTCAAGGTGGGTGGCCTTGAGATGAAGGCTTGCTTATGTGCTGATCAGCAGAGCTGATCTTTCATGTCAATGTGTGAGGGAGAAGCCTTCAGGTGACTGGAGAGACGGGCGTGACCAGTTGCCTACAAAACCACCCAGGGGTGTGTCTATAACGTCATACTAAAGAATGTATGAATGCTTGTAGGACCTGTGATGAGGTCATAGCCATGTGACCCGGTGGGCATGGCTACGGACCATATAAGGTGGATAGGGTAGGTCACATGGGTGAAAGCCGGAGACCCGGTTGGTCCATTGTGGAAGGTCCCGCTGGGAGATGGGGATTCCTTTCCTGACAGCACGAGAATGCTGGATGTAATGGCTGCCAGTATCTGAGAGTTCCCAGGGGAGGGAATGAACATCTGGAGTACGAAGCAGTCGTGAGGTAGACCCTGACTGGGTGAGATAACTTGGTGGCTAGAAATCCTGCGCGTTGAACATTGCATAACCTGTATGACAACAGGATAAACAGAGTGAAGCTCTGTCATGGACGCTACACTGTGTATATGAACTTTATGTTGCTTGCCTTGGTTTATGCTGCATAATAAACCGCATAGACTATAATTGTTTTATGAAAAACCTGTGCCGGACGTGATAATTTGGCTGCCAAACGAGTGATCCCCTATGTGAATGACAGCGCTACCTCACAACCCCTATATAGGAATCTGGATTTGCACAGGATCCCTTGAGTTACATCTATAGAGTGGCTGCTAGCTGATGTAGAGGATTGGTAGGAAAATAGTTGTGATGCAAAGTCAAAGTCAAGGACAGAATGATAAGATAGTTAAAAGTAGTGAGAGATACAAGCTAAGGTTAGGAACTAATAATGGGGAGATTTAAGTTACAGGGCTAAACAAAGCATAAGACTAGGGTCAGGAACAACTTTTGCAGCAAGCTGCATGAGGATTTGACAGGTTGGGGCTTCTCCCAAGGCTCGCAACAGAGAGCTGATTATAACTAATGACAGGCACTCTGCAGTAATATATACAGTAGATTACATGTCTGGGTGGAACCACAATTCCATGCAGCACTAATGTTGAACAGGACTGCGCTTATGACTTCAGACCAGTCTAAAATAAAACCAGCACCATCATGCAGCATAAGCAAAGTTCATAGAAGAGGGTTCAGATGTGTACTTTTCAGATAGATCATTGCAGCATAAATGAGTACACCCCATTTGAAACGTGGATTTTATTGTAACCAATATCTCACTGAACACAAGAGAAATTTCCAAAGTTTTTGCAAGCTTTTCATCTTTGCTACACCATACAGTTTTGAAGCCATCAGTTTCAAAAACATTTATCTTGGTCTCATCACTCCTGAGTATAGAGACCCAGAAGTCTACTTTTTTTTCAGCATGGACCTTGGCAAATTGTGGGTGAATTTTAATGTGTATGGGCTTTAAGAGAGACGTCCTTCATGATCGACACTTTTAGATGTTCAATTCCATGGTCTGTCTGGACATCTCTGTGAGATGGTTGCAGTTACAGCTTTCTTACATTTTGTGCCACTTTGCTACAATATTCTGACTGATAAGTAAAGCTTTGCTGATCCTCTTGTAGCCTTCACCTTTCTTGTGTAAAAAAAAATTTTTTCTTAGGTTTTGTAACATTTCTCTTCTATGAGGTGCCATTGCTGGTAGCACTAAGTGGAAAGGGGTTTTCTTTGTTAAGTAAAGTATTTTTACAGTCAGCTGTTTGCTGAAAACTTGTTTAAAAAATAATTAGACTTATAGTACCTGTAGTTGAATTCTTGCTATATTAAAATTTTGGATTAAAAACACATGTGACATGAACAAGTCGGTAGTACACTGTTCATACCAGCCACTGACTCAAACACAAACAGAGCACAGAATTACAATAGTGCAGAAATATCCTGCAGTAAAACAGCTTGGTATACTTTTTTTTGCAAAAAAAGTATCGACTAAATACCCTGTATTTGTTATGATCTTTTTATCAGCACTTGCTGACTACTGGTATATGTTTTACTGCAGGATATTTCTGCACTTTTGTCATTCTGTGCTCTCTGTTTGTGTTTGAGTCAGTGGGTGGTATGAACAGTGTCCTATCGACTTGTTCATATGTGTGCATGTCACCTGTATTTTTAATCCAGTTTTTTTCCGTGCCTATGCATGATTAGAGAGACCCCACCCCTCTCTTATGTGACATGCACATAAAGAGCTGGCTTACACCACGTGCCCATACCAGGAAGCGCCTATCTTCATCTTGTTCATTTAGACACTGTTCACATGTTCAGGTTTTAAATACATTAGAAAGGGACTGCTTCAATAGGGGTCACCTTGATGCGGTGGAGCAGCTTGGTATACATTTTTTTGCAAAAAAACGTATAGACTAAATACCCTGTATTTGTTATCATCTTTTTATCAGCACTTGTTGACTACTGGTATATGTTTTACTGCAGGATATTTCTGCACTATTGTCATTCTGTGCTCTCTGTTTGTGTTTGAGTCAGTGGGTGGTATGAACAGTGTCCTACCGACTTGTTCATATGTGTGCATGTCACATGTGTTTTTAATCCAGTTTTTTTTCCGTGCCTATGCATGATTTGAGAGACCCCACCCCTCTCTTGTGTGACATGCACATAAAGAGCTGGCTTACACCACGTGCCCATAAAAGGAAGCGCCTATCTTCATCCTGTTCATTTAGACACTGTTCACATGTTCAGATTTTAAATACATTATGTGACGAGCGTCAGCTTACGCTGAGTTGTTTCTTCTTTGAATGAGTGGACCCTCTGGGCCGTGGCACCCACCCACCTAGGGCGAGCTAACCTAGTAAGAACCCCCCCCTATACAGGGAGTGTCAGGGGCAAGACCAAGGGGGTGAGCCACCACGGCAGCTGGACCAGACGGCCGGCTCAGGGAAACAAGACAAGGCGAGACGAGACATTAATTCAAAGAAACTTAATTTAAGAAAGGCTTCAGGGATAACATCAGCTACAAACTTAACCAGAACAGGGAAAACATAGCAAGGTGCGTGCAAGGGCACACCAAAGTCCAAGCATGGTACGTGCAGATGGTAGGCGGAGGCACGATGACATCAGACTCCGGACAGCAAGCGAAGATCAACCGGGACATCAGGTTCTGAAGCTCAGTAGGCAATCATCAGGATCCGGACATCCGAAAGTCAGCCAGGGTTCCATGCAAGGAAACAAGACAGGGTTAACGACATGATGCGTGTCAATGGACACGCCAGGTTCGGGTTCACAGGACGGAGGCCTGCGCATGCCAAGGGGCATGCCAGGGACGGGTACAAGGACGGAGACCGGCACGTGCGAGGGCACGCCAGGGATGAGTTCAATGGCATCGGAATCCGGGTTGCTGGCATCGACCGACAGGGTCCAGGAAGCAGGCTACGGACATCAGCTCCGGACATCAGGCCGCAGTCATCTAGGTCTGGACCTCTGGCAGTGGTCGGCAGGTTACAGAATCCGGCAGACAAACTAGGGTTCAGAGCAGAGCAAAAGAGGCAAAAGGCTTTGTGCAAGAGTAGCACGAAAAGGCACAGTGCGAGAACAGTGTGCATGCAAGGGAGCACGGAAACCACAGCTGGGGGCACCGGCAGGTGGTACCGACGATGGCATAAGCAGGCGGGCACGACTAGAGGCGGCAACGCTGCGGCCACGCAGCCGGAAACCACTATAGCACTGGATGGGGCACGGCTGAGGCACACAGGCGAGCACGGCTAGAGGCGGCACAGCTGAGGCACACAAGGCAGGCACAGGCGACCAGGCACGTGCACGGAGGCACGGAGCCACAAGGCAGGGCTAGGCAAAGGTACAGGACTGAGACGCATGCGATAGCACGGCAAAGCCTAGCACGAAAAGTGCAAGAGCGCACAAAGTATCAGAGACAAGGCATAGAGTAGTAAGACAGGACCCTGCGCATGCAAAGGACATGCCAGGGGCAAAGTACAAGGTGAGACCTGCATGTGTTGAGACACGCCAGGGACAGAGTCTAGCAGCGGAGCGTAGGCCAAAACCCAGAGCTGGACCAAGGGAGAACCTTGGGACTAAACAGGGTACAGAGCGGAGGCCTGCACATGTAGATAGACACATCAGGGACAGGGACAGAACGGAGACCTGCATGTGAAGACAGACACGTCAGGGACAGGGACAGAGTCTAGCAGCAGAGCGTAGGCCGAAGCCCAGAGCCAGGCCAAGGGAGAAGCTTGGGACTAGACAGGGCACAGAGCGGAGGCCTGAACGTGCAGAGAGGCACGCCAGGGACAGGGTACAGAGACGAGGCCTGCACGTGTAGGGAGACATGTCAGGGACAGGGTACAGAGACTAGGCCTGCACGTGTAGGGAGACACGTCAGGGACAGGGTACAGAGAGGGGTACCTGAAGCCACAAGCAAAGTGAGACAGGAAACATGGAAAGAAACACGGAACAGAATCAGAGGAAACACGGACTACAAGGCAAAGCAAGGCAAAGACAAAGCATGGCACAAAGGACAAACACTAGACAAGGCATGAGACAAGAGACTGAATACGAGCACGGAGCATGTGCAGAGATGCACTACAGAGCAAGGTGCCAGGGCACAGAATAGAGGGAGCAACCCCACAGACCAAACAGCCATGCAGAGAAGCAACACAATACTCAGGCCCTGAGCATAGGAAGGGGCGGTCTGATATAGGGCCTAGCACCACCACTTCTGGGTCAGGACCAGGGAAGAGCTTCCAGTTCAGTTCCTCCAGGATCACAGAGCGCAGTCACATGATCAGGATTCCAGACATGGAGGGATGATTGCAGAACCAGGCAGTGCAGGATCCTAGGAAAGGTCACATGATCAGGGTTTTAGACATGCAGAGACGATTGCAGAACCGGACAGTGCAGGATCCTAAGAAAGGTCACATGATCAGGGTTTCAGACATGCAGAAGCGATTGCAGTACCGGACAGTGAAGGATCCTAGGAAAGGTCACATGATCAGGGTTTCAGACATGCAGAGACGAATGCAGAACCAGCCTATGCTAGAACATAGAAAGGACACATGATCAGGGATTCTAGACATGACGAGATGATCACAGAAGGCAGAGCAGAAACGCAGGCATCCCGCAGCTCAACAGTCATGAGGTGAGTGTGCACACTGCTCTAGGGAACATGCAGGATAGCAGACATGAGATGCACGTGCACACCGCTCCAGGGGTCATGAGGCAAAACAGACATGGTTGACATGACAGACAAGGCGAGCATGACACATTAGATAGGGACTGCTTCAATAGGGGTTACCTTGATGCGGTGGAGCAGCTTCGTATACCTTTTTTGCAAAAAAAGTATCGAATAAATACCCTGTATTTGTTATCATCTTTTTATCAGCACTTGTTGACTACTGGTATATGTTTTACTGCAGGATATTTCTGCACTATTGTCATTCTGTGCTCTCTGTTTGTGTTTGAGTCAGTGGGTGGTATGAACAGTGTCCTACCGACTTGTTCATATGTGTGCATGGCACATGTGTTTTTAATCCAGTTTTTTTTCCGTGCCTATGCATGATTTGAGAGACCCCACCCCTCTCTTGTGTGACATGCACATAAAGAGCTGGCTTACACCACGTGCCCATACCAGGAAGCACCTATCTTCATCCTGTTCATTTAGACACTGTTCACATGTTCAGGTTTTAAATACATTAGATAGGGACTGCTTCAATAGGGGTTACCTTGACGCGGTGGAGCTGCTTGGTATACATTTTTTTTTGCAAAAAAATATTGACTAAATACCCTGTGTTTGTTATCATCTTTTTATCAGCACTTGCTGACTACTGGTATATGTTTTACTACAGGATATTTCTGCACTATTGTCATTCTGTGCTCTCTGTTTGCATATTAAAATTTTGTAGCCTGAACTCTAGACTTTCATTGAGGTGCACTCATATTTGCAAAATGGTCTTGATTGAATATGTTAGTAAAATTGCTTTTTTTGGGGTGCAAAATAACAAATGCTGTTTGTAATCAACAACCCACTATTGTGGGGGTATTTTGTAAAATGTTATCATATAAAAAATGTTGATTTCGAAAAGGAAACTACAGTTTCTGACTATTCTGTTGGAGTGTACTCATTCATACTGAGCACTTTAGATAGATAGAAAACTTGAGATAGTTTTAAAATGGATAATTTTCAGCTCACTAAATACTAACACTGTTAGGATTTTGGCTTTGCTGTCCATTTTGAATGACAACTAGTTTCTCATTCTCTTTTCTCAATATTGTATGGAGAGAAGCAGATGAAAAACTAGTGGACACATGACAAGTTTAAACTAAATCACATGTGGACTTATAATATAGTAAGAGAAGCAAATGAGAAACTAGCTGGCATATGACCAAAAATATGCAAATTATAAACGTGCATACTTGAGGTCACAAGACCACTACTTGAACTAGGTAGCAGAGCTAAAACCTAAAATAAGCGGAGATTGCCATGGGGTAGGAAATAACTTTAATAAGAATGCATTTTCGTAAATAACTGGTCCAAACTAAATAATTCACCACATATACATTCTCTGGTAAGATGGAAATGTAAGAAAAATTTTGATCACATAAACAAACCCAACCAAAGCTTTCATCTTTGAAATATGGTATTTCATTGGTATAGAATATGAGATAAATGTGACACAAGCTAATCTCTATCATCCACAATTTATGTAGAGAAAATATAGTTACATTACCCTGCCATACTGTATGCAGAATAAAATAATTAGTTACTCAATTACAAAGTGTGGATGGAAAATTGCCTCAAGAAAATATTAATGCACAAAAACTCAATTAAAAAAATGAATATTAAAAATATCTTTCAAGCTTTGCAATACCACAAGCAATTGAAAAGAAAATATATATGAAATTTGTTGGGAGATTTGCTAAGAAGATTGTAATGCAGCTAACATGACGTGCTCCAACTATTACATGATTTTGTGCATGCGAAGTAGAACAGAAGTGTGCATACCATGCCTCACTATTTGAGTCAATTTTATTATCATTCTGATAATTGTTATTATTTAAGTAAATAATTTTAAAAACAGTGTTTTCTTTCCCCCATTTTTTACAACCAACCAAGCTTATGCAGATATCTGGTGACTGGTATTCTGAGTCTGTGAAGGGGCCATGGGGCATAAAATAGCAGCCTGCAGCTATTAGATGGCCAGTTCTGGTGCTTTGGCCAGCTCTTTTCACTTGGTGGAAAATGGGGTTGATGTCAGCTCTTTTATGGCTGCTGACATCAAACCTAGGGGTTACTAAGGAAGAGGCATCTATAGGACACCCCCATTACGAACCCCATATAGTCAGATTGTAGTAAAGACACAGCAAAGAAAAAGTTCTTTGTTTCAAATAAAAACTTAACATGCTCTTTTACACATTTATTCACAAAAAAATAAAAAAGCAAAGCTATACTCACCTTTCTGCCAATCAATGGCCAAGGTCCCTGTAAAAGACAAAAATAATAAAACATCATATTCCTCACTGGTCCTATGAGAAGATAATCCATATCTGTCCTACAACGATCTAGATGATTTGGAGAGCAGACAGAGATGTGACCACTTTCCACGTCAACCGGAACACACCTAGACAGGAGTGTGATTACGCTCCTGCAGTATGTTGCGCTGATGTGAGTAAGGGCACTAGAATTCATAGCTGATGAACCCTTGTCACTTCACTTATGGCACCATTCGCATCGTGGTAAAATTCTCACGCAGCGAATGGTGACATCAGTAAGGTTACCGGTGTTCATCAACTGTGACCTTTCTCACGTTAGCACTACACACTGCAGGAGTGTAATCAGACTCTTGTCTCATAGTATTCTGGCTGGCATGCTGAGCACTCACATCATGTCAGCATTCAACAAACCACCCAGATGTAGGGACAAATATGGATTATCTTCTCATCAGACAGGTGAAGAATATGATGCTTTCCATTTTTTTAAATAAATGGGTAAAAGAGGGTGGAAAGTTTTATTTCAAATAAAGGACTTTATTCTTGCTGTGTCTTTATTACATTTGACTATGGGGTTAGTAATGGGGGCATCTTACAGACACCTCTCTCTAACCTGTGGGCTTGATGTCAACTGTTGCGATAATGAATCATAACAATACAAAATATCGTAAAATACCAGTTGACATTCAGGTATAAAGAAAGAGAAATAGTATGAGAAATCACCATCATTTGTAAAAGATGCTAAAGAATTGAAAGTCTGTTTAAATTTCATCCCGAGAATGCAAATAATTAAACTGCATGAGTTGTATGTGACATAAAACAAGAATAGATATTAAGAGAACTCTATTTCTATTAAATTAGTTTTCTGCCTGTTTGGAAACAGTAAGGACAGTTTTGCTAGTGTTCTTCTCCATGCTTAGTATTGTGCCTAAGTGAATTGAGGATTTTGAAGATAAGAGGATTGATCAGTCTTGGTGAATAAAGAAACAGATTTTTCTGATAAAATATATTACAAAGTTTCTTATTTTCTTTTGTTAAGTTCAAGTGGGTTTTCACTCATTACATGCCAGATACCTTGATTGCTAATATCTCTGCAACAGATAGACAAAATAAAAAAAAAATGTTTTATTCTGCTCTACAGCCACAATTATATTTTGTATGCAGATAAACTTGAAAAATTTGATGAAAGATGCTCTTTAAATGCAGGAGAAGCCTTAGTAATGTGTGTTAGTGTGGAGAAGAAAAGCCTGCAAAGCTGTCCTTACTGTTTCCAAATGGGCAGATAATTCATTTAATAGAAATAAAGTTTTCTTAATATCTAATCTTGTATTATGTCAGATACAACTCTTGTAATTTAATAATTTGCATACTCGGGATGAATTTTAAACAGACTTTCAATTCTTTAGAGTCTCTTACAAATAATGGCGATTTGTCATAGTATTTCTCTTTCTTTATACCTGAATGTCAATATTAATACTAGTATTTTATGATATTTTCCATTGTTATGATTCATTATAGCAACAGTTTATTTATACCGAGTTCCTTAATATTTAGTTAATGTGATTTCTGACCAAACTCAGCAATAACTTTACTGAGTAAAATTGTAAAAGTGGAAGCGAGCACATATTTCAAGTAAAAGAAGGCAATAATGCATATAAACATGTCAGGAAAATCTAGACTCAGAATTTATGGTAATCCAGAGTTGTGCAGATGTGGTATTAATCAAGATGGATTTAAAATACTATAATTGTACAACGGGTCCTAGATGAACACCAGAACATCAAATGCTATGTGCACTCCAATTCATTTATATGCATGAATTATTTTATGACAACTATTTTTCTATAAGCTAAATAATGGGGGAAAATAGTTAAATTTAGAATACAACATCAAGTATGCGCATAACAAATTGGCACGTTCTTGATTTGTGCATGTTGTTCAACAAAGCGCATTTCACATCTGTTAAGACAGACAAATGTTTTCTTTCCCTTGCATAGTAGAAAAGATTTTTCCTGGTTAATGTAGAGTTTACAAAAATAAATGAATGCTGAACAGTGCAACCCTATTAAAAAGATGGAAAACAGGGGATTGCATCGACCTATGCTGCTCTGGCATGAAGTACATTTAAACTATTTCATTAAAAAAAAATGGCACACATATGTTGAAGATATTATGCAAGCCAGGCATCTATTGCCTGCCATTCTATAAAAACTCCTGAACACAATGATTGGAAAGAGGAACAATTCCCCAGCTCTACAGCTAAAGGTCCCACATATGTAAGGGTACCGTTACACCTAGCGATGCACCAGCGATCCCGACCAGCGATTTGACGCGGTCAGGATCGCTGGTGCATCGCTAGGTGGTCGCTAGTGAGCTGCCACACAGGCAGATCTCACCAGCAACATCGCTGGGGATGGGGATCGCTACTTACCTGTCAGACGCGGCGATCCTGCGTCCTCCCGCCCGGCTCCACGCTCGTCACTCGTCTCTCCATAGGAAGCGCCGCAGGAAGTGACCGACGAGGAATGGTCCAGGAGCTTCTCGCGCGATCAGCGATAACCAGTGGGGGAGCGGATCGGAGGTAAGTATCACATGCAGCGATATCGCTAGCAATATCGCTGCAACGTCACAAAATCGGTGACTTTACAGCGATATTGCTAGCGATATCGCAGTGTGTAACGGGTGCTTTAGACTTCCACCAATCTATCTTTATCTGTGAAATCCCACTTTAAAGAAGACCTATAAAAACAGACATAATTTCATCTGCTAAGTCATCATTTGACTTACTTTCATTTTAGCATAAATCAGCTCAATATCTATTAGGTGCCAGGATTCTCCCACTGCACAGGGTAGATCCCAAGCCTTGTCTACTTCTGCGTTCTCCCATTCTGCTTTGGCCACAGTGGGTGCTGCTGAGTCTAGATGTCAGTCTCAGCGTCTTGCTCAGGCTCGTGCTGTTCGCTTGATTACTGCTGACGTTCCAGCCAAGCCTATGGTAACCAGCAATAGGCAACGGCAAACAGATGCTCTGGAGGCTAAGTCCAGAAATCACCCTACTGAGTATGCTCGTGATGTCGTGATGTCTCATTGGTGGTCGGTCGTCAGCTGCTCTGGTAATGTAGCAGCTCCAGATTGTTCCACAAGCAAGGTCCAGTCCGACTGGACATGACTTGAACATATAAAAGGTCCTCTGAGGCACACGCCGGCGCACTAATGTCATTTGTGTTGAGTGTGGTGGAGACTCTGTCACTCTGTCGGCTTGTATGAATGTGTAACTTTCCTTAGAGAGGCAGGTTTTTCTTTTGGCTTGGCCTAGCGCCTGTCTTGGCCACATGTGCGATTAGCATGGGTTTGTTATGGGACACAATCAATGCACGTGCTTAAACCCTAGGGTTTTCAAATGGGTATTGCACACACCTCATTTTGTACCGCTCAGCGGTTAGCTGAGCTGGTACTCATATTTTGCGCCACTCAGTGGTCAGCTAAGTTAGCTATTTATATTTTTGTTGCCACTCAGTGGTTAGCTGAGCTGGTATTCCTCTGCCAGTGAATATCTCGCTGAGACGTTATCAGCCTAGTATCTTGCGTTCAGTTCACACTGTGTGAAGTTGACACAGCATGCTTCTTGGTGAACACTCGCAGCACAGCTCTGCCATTGTTTACTAGCAGCAGGATAACATCTCTGCACGGTGGACCCCGGGTTGCGATCACACTAAATAAAATAACTAATAAAGTGTGATCTGCCAACCCTAAAAATATCTTTTGTGACTCTCATCTTTTGGACACGGGACCACGATCAGGCCTGCTGATGCCAGAGCACACTTCTGCTGGATGTGTGTATGAGGATGCACATTCAGCTGAAGTGTATTGCAGAGCATAGGCCCACCAGCCAATCAGAGTCCAGCAGCTGACATCAGCATGCAAGTCACTGGCTAGAGTGGCCATGCACTGCTCGTCACTTGCATGCTTAAGTCAGCTGTCAACTTTAGAACAGGATGTTGTGTGGCGATGGAGCAGATGAAGGTGAGTAGAATCATTTTTTATTCATTAAAGAACAGCAGTAGAATAGGGGACTTATATGTTAGGCGCTGAGATTCTTCCACTGCACTGGATGGATCCCAAGCTGTGTCGCCCTCTGCGGTCTCCCATTCAGCTTCCGCTGCAGTGGGTGCTGCTTGGTTACTGCTGGCTCGCCATCCAAAGCTATAGTAAAGTCCCACTTCGCTAGGGCTCCTGTGTTAGATCAGCCATATGTGTATAAGCCCTTCATCCTGGAAGTAAATGCCTCTTCAGTCAGTGCGGGAGCTGTGTTATATCAGAAGGATGCTCACAGTCGGAAATGGCCCTGCTTCTTCTTCTCTAAGTCCTCACCGGCGGAGAGAAATTATTCTATTGGGGACAGGGAGTTACTGGCCATGAATTTGGCTTTCTCCAAATGGATATATCTTAAGGAGAGGGCTCGGCATCCCTTCCAGGCGTTCACTTACCATAAGAATCTGCTCTATTTGTAGACGGCCCAGCGGCTAGGTGGTCTCTATTCTTCTCCCGATTTAATCTTACCATACATTTCCTCTCAGGGGAGAAGAATTTATGGGTTGATGTCTTATCCCGTTCTGTAGTCTCTTCCAAGGAGGGGGATGAGCCTCTGCTAATTGTCCCTTTGGAGAGTCTGCGGACAGTGTCTCTGGTTTTGCTAGAGCAGGTGCCTTCGGGCAAAAACCTGCGGCTGGAGTTCCTCTCTTGGGCAAACACGTCCAAGTTGAGTGGGCACTTCAGGATCAAAAGGACTACTGAGCTTTTGGTGAGGTCTTATTTGTGGCCGCAGAGGGAGCGTGACGTTAGGGATTACATTCAAGCGTGTGTCACCTGTGCCAATAATCGACCCTCCCGGCTGAGACTCGTGAGTTTGCTTCATCCCCTGCCAGTGGCAGATTGGCCCAGGGAGATGGTTGGGATGGACTTCATTGTGGGATTGCCCAAGTCCCGTAACAATACTGTCATTAAGGTAGTCACCGACCATTTCTCCAAGATGGAACATCTGGTCCCTCTTCCATGTGTACCGTCGACACAAGTTTTGCCCGTGCTTTTTGTGAAGCACATCTTCTGTCTTCATGGGATGCCTGACAAAATAGTCAGTGACCGGGGTCCCCAGTTTGCTTCTCAGTTCTGGAGAGAGCTCTGTCGGTTGCTCAGTATTGAGCTTAATCTCTGATCGGCAAATCATCCCAAGACGAACGGATTGGTGAATGTTTTTCCAAACAATATGCGCTCCTGAAGGATGATGATGGAACTTGATATTTAGATTCAAGGATGATTTTTATTTTTAATTCAAACTAGAATACAACCGGTTTCGACTGCTAAGAGTCTTCCTCAGGTATAATGTCAAGCATATAAACGGATCTGTCTGAACACATTTTATAGCAGATCTCCCTGCATGTGGTTTTGGGTTGGGGCTGAAAAGTCTGTTTTTCAGACACACCCAGATACTCAGATATGCAGGATTTTGCTCTCTGAGGAATCTAACAAAACCCATATACCAAATGAATGTTATACAAAAAGTTTCACATAAAAAATGTTCACATAAAAAAGACAATTAAAAAGTATATATATAAAAATATTTCAAACAAATTTTTCACACAAAAATTTTTTTTTCCTTTTCTAAAAAAACTATAAATATAATAAAACTATATGTAAAATTTCTTTAAAATGTTATTAAACATACTGAAGTGTGATTTGATACAAAAATATAAAATCCTACAAACATGTACCATTATAGCAAAATGTAAAACTCTTCCTATTTTTTTTTCCATGCTATGACTCTTTCCAAAAACCAAATGGAATATTTTGATATTTCATTCATACATTTATAAAACTCATATTCAATTTCATACCTGTTTATTTATTTAATTTAAATATCATATACCCTCTATAGCATCATTTAATCCATCCGGGTATAATGTACCCAGACGGAAGATCCAATATGATTCTTTCCGGTTTAGCTTTTGTATCCTATTAGCACAATTCTCAGGTATTTACTCCAGCGGGGTCACGAAATATTGAATGTTTTATTATGCTTCAAACGTAAGTGCCGGGATAAACTCTGCTTTAAAAAAACATTTTTAGTATTGTGTCTGTGGCCATTCATACGGGATCGTAAGGACTGAGTGGTCCGACCCACATATTGCAGGCCACAGGCACAGGTGATAAAATATATAACAAAATCACTACCACACGTTAATTTTTGCGTGATTGCTATGGTTTCACCCGTACTATACGACATAATGTATTAAGTCATATTACTGATAATTTCACAGGTACAACATTTTCGGGAACCACATCGATAGATACCCAGTTTGAAAGCCTCAGTTTTATTCTAATTTTTTCTTTTTTCTTTATACATTCCCATTCCTCATCTTTGGTCATTCTGAGATTACTAGGCGCGATTATACCCTTCACCATTTGACCCCTACGAAAGGTAATATTGGGTCTATCTGGTAAAAGTTTTTTCAAAAATGAATCCTTCTTCAACAAGTACCAATATTTATTCAAAATATTTCTTATCTCTGTATTACTACTATTAAAAGCGGTAATAAAATTGTACTGCCACCCATCTTTTTTTCTTTCCTTATTCCTATTTTTGTTTACATTAATTAGCTGCTCAGGTTTTTCTCCTCCTCCTTTAGTTATCCCCTCTTCCATTTTCTTGTTTTTATTGTTCTCTCTAGATAAACACTCGTGCTGAGTACATTCTAGATTAGTTACGTATGCTGCCATTATTAATCGTTTTGGATATTTCTTATCCGTAAACCTATCAATGAGAATTTTCGATTGTTCCACATAATCTTCTTTATTTATATTGTTTCTCCTAATTCGGAGGAATTGGCTATAAGGAATGTTTTGCTTACATTTTTGATGGTGTGCACTTCGATAATCGAGGAAACCATTGGTGTCAGTTTTCTTGAAATATGTTTTAGCACTAATTTGTTTATTTTTATGGGATATTTCTAGATCAAGAAAAATTTTCCTTATTAACCTCTGCAGAAAAAGTAATACCCCAGTCATTCCTGTTTAATGCCACAATGAATTCTTGAGATTCAACTTCAGTGCCTTTCCAAAATACAACTAAGTCAATAAAACGACGATAATATAGTATGTTGTTACAGAACTAATCTAGAAAGCACTCAGCAAGAGTGTTTATCTAGAGAGAACAATAAAAACAAGGAAGTTAAACCGGAAAGAATCATTTTGGATCTTCCATCTGGGTACATTATACCCGGATGGATTAAATAATGTTATAGAGGGTATATGATATTTAAATTAAATAAATCGACAGGTATGAAATTGAATATGAGTTTTATACATGTATGAATAAAATATCGAAATATTCCATTTGGTGTTTGGAAATGTCATAACATGGAAAAAAAAATAGGAAGAGTTTTAAATTTTGCTGTAATGTACATGTTTATAGGATTTTATATTTTTTTTTCAAATCACACTTCAGTATGTTTAATAATATTTTATAAAAATGTTACATATAGTTTAATTATATTTATAGTGTTTTCAGAAAAGGAAAAAAAAATGTTAGTGTGAAAAATTTGTTTGAAATATTTTTATATATATACTTTTTAATTGTCTTTTTTATGTGAACATTTTTTATGTGATACTTTTTGTATAACATTCATTTGGTATATGGGTTTTGCTAAATTCCTCAGAGTGCAAAATCTTGCATATCTGAGTATCTGGGTGTGTCTGAAAAACAGACCTTTCAGCCCCCACCCAAAACCACATGCAGGGAGATCTGCTATAAAATATGTTCAGACAGATCCGTTTATATTCTTGACATTATACCTGAGGAAGACTCTTAGCAGTCAAAACCGGTTGTATTCTAGTTTGAATTAAAAATAAAAATCATCCTTGAATCTAAATATCAAGTTCCATCATCATCCTTCAGGTGCGCATATTGCTGGGAAAAACATTCAAGAAGTGTTATAGCCTATGAAAGCACTGTCCAGTGCTCTCACTAGTTCCCAGATCTGTGCATCAAACTGAATGGAAAGAGGAATGGAGTGATCCACGGACTGGATCTACATGCAGTATCTCAAGACACCAAATAGGTAAGTGTATTCACACTGAGTATATACCTTTGGAAACTAACTACTACACTTAGAAGCTTGCGCTTCCCATTTTTCTCCCTATAATCCCCTCTTGTTTCATGAGACGAACGGATTGGTAGAGAGGGACAATCAGACTCTGGTCACATATTTGTGACACTTTGTTTCTGCCAGGCATGATGACTGGACATCTTTACTGCCATGTGCGGAGTTTGCTCTTAATAACACAGTCTCTGATTCTACAGGACAAACACCGTTTCTCCTCAACTATGGTCAGCATCCGCGTGTCCCTGTGCCTATGCCCATCTCATCTTCCGACTCTAGGGTCCTGGACTGGAATGTGGAGGATTGTGACATCTAGGATTGCACCAAGGATGCTATTAAGGCTTCTAAAGAGAGAATGAGAGTCTCCGCCGACGTGCATCATCGCCCCACTCCTGCCTTCGTGCCTGGCGATTTAGTGTGGCTCTCTGTCCTTAATAACAAGTTGCACGCAGAGTCCACTAAATTTTCTCACCACAATTTGGGTCCTTTCAAAGTCCTTGAGCAGGTGAATCATGTAGTGTAACGCCTGAGTCTTCCACCGCACCTAAATATTACCGACACCTTTTTTATGTCTCCCTGTTGAAACCCGTTCACATGTCTCAGTTTTCTGAGACCTCTGTTGGGACCTCGGATACGTCTGCGGACAAATTCAAGGTGAACACAATTGTCGGTTCCAAGGTGGTGCACAGCAAAAAAAAATTTTCTGGTCAACTAGAAGGGTCATGGACCAGAGGATAGGACTTGGGAGCTGGTTGAGCACATTTGTGCCCCTCAGCTTAATGTGGTCTTCAAGCGTTTTGAGGCTCATCAAGGAGGAGGCACATGTTAGGTGCTGGGATTCTTCCGATGCACTGGATGGATCCCAAGCTTTATCTTCAGCCACAGTGGGTGATGCTCAGCAAAGATGTCAGACCCAATGTCTTGCTCAGACTCATGCTGTGTGCTTGGTCACTGCTCGCTCTCCAGGCAAAGTTATAGTAACTAGCAATAGGCATCGGCGAACAGACATTTCTGGGACTAAGTCCAGAAATCACTCTATTGAGCTTGCTCGTGAGGTGACCTCTCATTGGTGGTCGGTCATCAGCTGCTCGGATGATGTGCCAGTTCCGGATTGGTCCACAAGCAAGGTCCTGTCTGGCTGGACTTGAACAGTAACGTTTAAAAGGCCCTCTGGAGCACGCATCGGTGCACTAAGGTCATATGTGTTAGGGTTGCGGATCGCACTAAATATAAAATATAAGGAAGTGCGATCGCAACCGAGGGTCCACCGTGCAGAGATGGAAAACTGCTGCTCAGTAATGGCAGAGTACCAACAAAACACGTCAGGTTCCTGTCACTGCACAGCAGGAATCCCGAGCCTTGGTAGAGGTGTGTGTGTTGATGGATGCTTCTGAAATGCTGACTGACTTATTATGAAACCTCTTCCCTTTGATATGCATGTTCGTAGGGTTAGAGTCTACAGTTAGCGCCAAATTGTGACACTGCCTAGTGCCGCAGTGCTCCCTGCTCCTCACACATGCTAGCACCAGTGTGCGCCAAGCTATAAGGCACCACTGTACCGCATCTACTGCAGCGCCTGTCAGACCTTCCTGATGGTCCAATCTGAGCTGGAGAAGGACCTGAGCATGTGACCTCTGATCTCCAATGAAAGATTGTCCCACAGGCATGCTCAGTAGACCGAAAGGAGGACTTAGTCCCTGGAGTAGCTCGCTGCTGACCTGCATGCATTGCTATAGCTGGACCAGAGGTAGCAGTGCTAGTCTGAACAGAGCGCCAGGATCGACAAGTCTGCTGAGCAGCCTCCTCTGCGGCTGGAGAGGAATGGGAGACCAACGAAAGCAAGGCTCGGGATTCCTGCTGTGCAGCAACAGGAACCCGATAATAATTATACATTTTATTTCTATAGCGCCGACATATTCCACAGCACTTTACTTTTCAGAGGGGATTTGTTCAGACAATAGACATTACAGCATAACAATAATCACATAGATTATAACAAATACCAAGAGGAATGAGGGCCCTGCTCGCAAGCTTACAGTCTATGAGGGAAGAGGTAGACACGAAAGGTGGGTGGTAACAGTTGACCTGATTGTATGGACCAGCCATAATGTTAAGTGTGTAACAGTACAGACACAGAGGGCTAATGGATGCATAAAGCATGTGGGAACATGATACAGGGAACCTGGTTATGGTAAAACTTTTGGTTTTGCCACACAGGGATAGATTAGATTAATGCATTGAGGCGATAGGCCAGTCTGAATAAATACGTTTTCAGGGCACGCTTAAAATTGTGGGGATTGGGGACTAATCGTATTGAAATGGGAAGTGCATTCCAAAGAATTGGCGCAGCATGTGCAAAGTCTTGGAAACGGGAGTGGTAGGTTCTGATTATTGTGGATGCTAACCTCAGGTCAGCAGCAGAACGGAAGGTGCGGGCAGGGTGGTATACTGAAACAAGGGAGGAGATGTAGGGTGGTGCTAAGCCATGGAGGGCTTTGTGGGTGAGGGTAATAAGTTTATACTGAATTCTGGAGAGGAAGGGTAGCCAGTGTAACGACTGGCACAAGGTAGAGGAATCAGTGTAATGATTGGTGAGGAATATGATCCTGGCTGCAGCATTCAAGACACATTGGAGAGGGGAGAGTTTGGTAAGAGGGAGACCGATTAGAAGAGAGTTACAATAGTCGAGACGAGAATGAATAAGAGAAACAGTAAGAGTTTTTGCAGAGTCAAAAGTAAGAAAAGGTCGAACTCTAGAAATGTTTTTGAGGTGCAGATGACAAGAGCGAGCCAGTGATCAAATGTGGGGGGCAAAGGAAAGCTTGGAGTCAAGTATGACCCCAAGACAGCGGGCATGTTGCTGAGGAGTAATAGTGGAACCACACACAGAAATAGCAATGTTGGGTATAGGTACATTAGTAGAGGGAGGAAACACATGGAGTTCTGTTATGAATGAGTCATCGTAGGAGGCAAAAACAGAAATACTAGCTAAGTCCAGAAAACCAGAGAAGTTGGCAGCTATCGGATTGCAGACCCCTGAACCTATCAACAACAACTAGCAGTAGCCGTGGGGGGTTCCTACGGTGCCCTAGACCCCTCGATCACAGCCGGAGAACTACATAGCCTAAAGACAGAAAGGGAAATCTAAACTTCCCCAGAGCAGACCCCAAAGCAATAGGCAGCCCCCAACATATAATGACGGTGAAGCAAGATGAAAAAACACTCACACAGATAGAAAGATAGGCTGAGCAAATGATGGGGCCCAAGCTAACTAGATAGGACAGGATAGAAAAGCTGCTGTCTGTAATCCGCCAAAACCCTATAAAAACAAGAGCCAACAGCTGATAGGGAAAAAAGCCCTGAAGACGCTAGGCTTCAAAAAGACTATATCAGTACTCAGGTATTTTCTGAAGACAGAGCAAAAAGGAATTCAGCTCACCCCAGCAGGGAATGGCAGAAATCAAGGAAAACAATGCAAAACAAAACCAAAACACAAATGCAAAAAGTAGAGCAGAAAACTTAGCTTTTGAGGAGCAGGAATCAGACTGGTCTCCTAGAATCCCTCAGAGAGATCACCAGCAAGGCAGAAGGGCGTCGGCTGCCTTATATCCAGTCAGTAATTCCCGTCACGCAGTCATCATCATCCAGCCCAGGTGCTTGGTAATCAGCCTCACTACCTTCCTTCACCAGAAGAGGGAGTTCATCAGACCTCAATGGTGAAGGGGAAAATGAACTCACAACAGTACCTCCCCCTTGAGGAGGGGTCACCGAACCCTCATCCATGCCACCAGGGCGATCAGGGTGTGCCCGATGAAAGGCACGCACCAATCTTTTGGCATGGATATCAGAGGCAGAGACCCAGGAATTATCCTCCTGACCATAACCCTTCCACTTAACCAAATACTGGAGTCTCCGTCTAGCCAGAAGGGAATCCAGTATCTTCTCTACCTCATATTCCATGTTACCTTCAACCAATATAGGGTCCGGAGGTGCCACCCCAGGAACTACTGGTTCAACAAACCTCTTCAACAAGGACTTATGAAACACATTATGGATTTTAAATGTAACAGGAAGAGCCAAACGAAAAGAGACCGGATTAATAATCTCCAAAATCTTGTAAGGTCCAATAAATCTAGGCTTAAACTTAGGAGAAGCCACCTTCATAGCAATATTTTTTGATGATAACCAAACCATATCACCAACCTTAAACTGGGGACCAATGGTCCTATGTCGGCTGGAAAACCGCTGGGCCTTTTCCTGGGGGAGAGATAACTTATCCACCACTTGGTCCCAGATCTGGTGCATTCTCTCCACCACAGTGTCAACACCTGGGCAGGCAGAAGGCTCCACCTGCCCTGAAGAAAATCGAGGATGAAACCCAAAGTTACAAAAAAAAGGTGACATCAAAGTGGCAGAACTAGCTCTATTATTTAAAGCAAATTCGGCCAAGGGCAAAAATGAAACCCAATCATCCTGATCAGCGGAAATAAAGCATCTCAAATACGACTCCAAGGTCTGGTTGTTCTCTCCGTCTGACCATTGGTCTGAGGGTGAAAAGCAGAGGAGAAGGACAACTGAATTCCCAGCTTGGAACAGAAAGTCCTCCAAAATCTAGACACAAACTGAACTCCTCTGTCAGATACAATGTTCTCAGGAATCCCGTGCAAGCGAACCACCTGTTGCAAAAACAGGGGCACCAACTCAGAGGAAGATGGCAACTTAGGGAGTGGTACAAGATGAACCATCTTAGAGAACCTATCACAAATCACCCAAATAACAGTCATTCTCTGAGAGACAGGCATATCAGAGATGAAATCCATTGAAATATGGGTCCATGGCCTCCTGGGAACCGGCAAAGGCATCAACAAGCCACTAGAGCGAGAACAAGGTTTAGACAGGGAGCAAGTCCCACAGGACTGCACAAAATTCCTGACATCACGAGACAAGGCGGGCCACCAAAAAGACCGACTTACCAGATCTCTAGTACCAAAAATACCTGGATGACCAGCCAATGCAGAGCAATGAACTTCAGACATCACTCTCTTCTTCCACTGGTCAGGAACATACAACTTTCCACTGGGACAACGCTCAGGTTTGTCCTCCTTGAACTCTTCCAGAGCACGTCTCAAATCGGGCGAGATCGCAGAAAGAACTACCCCTTCGCCTAAGATGGTAGCAGGCTTGGTCACCACAGGAGAATCAGCAAAGAAGCTCCTAGAGAGATCATCAGCCTTGACATTCTTAGTGCCAGGAAGAAAAGAGACCACAAAATCAAAACGTGTAAAAAACAAGGCCCACCTAGCCTGTCTAGGGTTCAAGCGTTTGGCCGACTCCAGGTAAATCAAATTCTTGTGGTCAGTGAGGACCATGACTTGATGTTTAGCTCCCTCCAACCAATGTCTCCACTCCTCCACAGGGATTCATTTTAAATGTTACAGGATCCTTTTGGGACAAAACAGCTCCTGCACCAATCTCAGAAGCATCCACCTCTACCTGGAACGGGAGTGAGACATCAGGTTGCCGCAAAACCGGGGCAGAAGTGAATCTTCGCTTCAGCTCCTGAAAGGAAGAAACAGCCTCCGGAGACCAATTCAACACATCAGCACCCTTCTTAGTCAGATCAGTCAATGGCTTGGCAATACTAGAAAATTTTCCTATAAATTTCCGATAAAAATTAGCAAAACCCAAAAACTTCTGGAGGGCCTTCAAAGAAGTGGGCTGAACCCCATCATAAATGGCCTGTACCTTGGCCGGGTCCATTTCAATAGTTGATGGAGACAAAATAAATCCCAGAAAAGAAATCCTCTGTACCCCAAAAAGGCATTTTGATCCTTTGACATACAGGGAATTCTCCCTCAAGATCCGGAACACAGTCCGAACATGTTCCACATGAGAATCCCAATCCTTGGAGAAGATCAAAATATCATCCAGATAGATAATCAAAAATTTATCCACAAAGTCTCGGAAAATATCGTTCATGAAGCACTGGAAGACAGAAGGGGCATTAGTGAGCCCAAAAGGCATCACCAGGTACTCAAAATGTCCCTCCGGAGTATTAAACGCCGTCTTCCATTCATCCCCATGCTTAATGCGGATAAGATTATACGCCCCCTGAGGTCAAGATTGGTAAACAAGCAAGCACCTTTAACTCCGGAGAATAGATCCGAAATCAGGGGTAACGGATACTGATATTTAATAGTAATTTTGTTGAGGGCACGATAATCAATACAAGGCCTTAATGAACCATCCTTTTTGGCCACGAAAAAAAACCCAGCACCTAAGGGTGAAGAGGATGATCTAATATGACCCTTCTCCAACGCCTCCTTAATATAGGATCGCATAGACTCGTGCTCGGGTACAGATAAATTGAAGAGCCGACCCTTGGGAAATTTACACCCCGGGCTCAGTTCAATTGCACAGTCATAACTCCTATGAGGAGGCAAGGATGCAGACTCATTCTCACTAAATACATCATAAAAATCCGCCAAATAGTCAGGAACATCATGCGACTGAGGAGAGGTGGAAAAAACCGGAGCCTCACTAAGGGCACACCAACAATCCCAACTCACCACAGACACAGATTTCCAATCCAAAACTGGATTATGAATTTGCAACCAGGGAAACCCCAGAACAATGGTATCATGCCAATTATGCAACACCAAAAATCTGCAATTTTCTAGATGGTCTGGGGTGACCCGCATTACCACCTGGGTCCAAAACTGAGGTTTATTTTTCGCCAAAGGAGTAGCATCAATCCCCCTCAAAGGGATAGGCGTCCGCAGAGGTGTCATAGGAAATCCACAACGTTTAGCAAAATCCAAGTCCATTAGGTTCAGGGCTGCTCCCAAATCCACAAAAGCCTTGACGGAAAATGTGGACAGGGAGCAGATCAGAGAAATTGCCAGAAGAAACTTAGGTTGAACACCACCCACAGAAAACATGTGTGCAAAACGTTTCTCTCGTTTAGGACAGACAGAAATAATATGCGAGGCATCTCCACAAAAAAAACACAGCTTATTACGCCTTCTGAACTCCTGACGTTGCTCCCTGGACAAAACTCTATCACATTGCATAGGTTCAGACATTTGTTCAACAGGTGGCAACACCTCTCGTGCAGTCCTGCGTTCACGTAAATGCCGATCAACCAGAATGGCTAATGACATAGAATTGTCAAGACCAGAGGGAACAGGAAATCCCACCATAGTATCTTTTACGGCTTCTGACAAACCATTCCGAAAGAGAGCTGCCAAGGCATTATCATTCCAGGTAGTAAGGACCGCCCACTTTTGGAATTTTTGACAGTACAATTCTGCAGAATCTCGACCCTGGCTCAATGCCAACAGGGTTTTTTCAGCCTGATCAATAGCATTAGGTTCGTCATACAACAACCCCAAGGCTTGAAAAAATGTGTTCACATTAGTCAGAATAGGATCATCTGGTTTCAAAGAAAACGCCCAATCCTGGGGATCGCCATGCAGCAAAGAGATGACAATTTTAACCTGCTGCGTGGAGCTCCCTGACGAGTTAGGCTTCAAGGCAAAAAATAATTTACAATTATTTTTGAAATTCAAAAATTTAGACCAATCCCCAAAAAACACATCAGCAGTAGGGATCTTTGGTTCAGCAGCATGTGAATGAGCAAGGTAGGCGGAAATTCCCCGCACTTCCGCAGCGAGCCGCTCCACACGATCAGACAATTGCTTTATCTCCATGGAGAGAAAAAAAATTCCCCCTACGGCCTCAGAGATATAGAGGAAAAAATATACAAACTTTTTTTTTTTTTTTTACAATTCTTTCCTGCTATTGAGTACCCTAGGACCTGCGGTATGGCTGGTGATTCTGTTATGAATGAGTCACCGTAGAAGGCAAAAAGAGAAATACTAGCTAAGTCCAGAAAACCAGAGAAGTTGGCAGCTATCGGATTGCAGACCCCTGAACCTATCAACAACAACTAGCAGTAACCGTGGGGGGTTCCTACGGTGCCCTAGACCCCTCGATCACAGCCGGAGAACTACATAGCCTAAAGACAGAAAGGGAAATCTAAACTTCCCCAGAGCAGACCCCAAAGCAATAGGCAGCCCCCAACATATAATGACGGTGAAGCAAGATGAAAAAACACTCACACAGATAGAAAGATAGGCTGAGCAAATGATGGGGCCCAAGCTAACTAGATAGGACAGGATAGAAAAGCTGCTGTCTGTAATCCGCCAAAACCCTATAAAAACAAGAGCCAACAGCTGATAGGGAAAAAAGCCCTGAAGACGCTAGGCTTCAAAAAGACTATATCAGTACTCAGGTATTTTCTGAAGACAGAGCAAAAAGGAATTCAGCTCACCCCAGCAGGGAATGGCAGAAATCAAGGAAAACAATGCAAAACAAAACCAAAACACAAATGCAAAAAGTAGAGCAGAAAACTTAGCTTTTGAGGAGCAGGAATCAGACTGGTCTCCTAGAATCCCTCAGAGAGATCACCAGCAAGGCAGAAGGGCGTCGGCTGCCTTATATCCAGTCAGTAATTCCTGTCACCCTGTCATCATCATCCAGCCCAGGTGCTTGGTAATCAGCCTCACTACCTTCCTTCACCAGAAGAGGGAGTTCATCAGACCTCAATGGTGAAGGGGAAAATGAACTCACAACAGAGTTCAGTCTTTGACAGGTTAAGTTTCAGATATAGTGAGGACATGATGCCTAACAATATGTGTTATGTGTGTTGGTGGACTCTTTACCACCCTGTGGGCTTGTGTGCCTCTTAGTGAGTCTTGGCAGGCAGTATGGGATGAGAACTTGGCTCAGCATCTGACTCCAAACATCCTCAGGCGCATGTGCAGAAAGCACAACCGAGTGTCAGAGTGAGCACAACCACCAGCACAGTCTCCTCTGGGGGGTATCTATAGGGACCCCACTAGCGTCAATACCTGCTGTACTCTTATGATGCCTAACAGGGTATAGCCCCGTGTGCTCTGTCGTGGTACCGCTCTGTGGAGCAATCGAGCAGGTACTTTGCACTTTTTACACACGGAGTGACATTTAACTGCACGCATCATCACTCCACCATTGTTTACTAGCTACGGTCCCTTCATCACCCCGGGTTGCGATTGCACCTCCACGTAATTTATGTTTGGGGTGATCCGCAAACCCTAGCAATATATACCAGGATGAGCACAGGATAGGGGATATACATATCAGGATGAGGGACATATATACCCAGATGGGCACAGGATGAGACACATGTATACAAGGATGGGGGACACATATACCAGTATGGGGGACATATATTCCAAGAAGGGGGGAATATTTAACTGGAAGAGTATATTAGTACAGGATGGGGGACATTACTACCTAACTTGGGAAGAGTGGCAACATGTATGTCCTTATAGAATTTAAAATGCTACAAGGGCCCATACATCTGACCAAAATAAGGTGTGGAGGAGGGGTCAGGTCCAAATTTTTCCCAGGGGACCATCGGACTCTCTTTATGCCATTGCTTGGAAACATCAAGTCAGAGTGATTATAAATAGTCCCTTAATGGTAATGTGGAACTTTGTGCGCAAATCTGTTAGGATTTAGCCTGTTTCACTATTTTGTTGAGTCATTGGTACATATAATCTAAGAAAATTTTGTTTTAGCAATTTTTCTTATAAATCTAACAAAAAAACATAAACATGTTGAATCAATTTGATACAGCATCACAATGTATATATATATATATATATATGTGTGTGTATATATATGTACATATATATATATATATATATATACACTCACTGGCCACTTTATTAGGTACACCTGTCCAACTGTGTGTTAAGACTTAATTTCTAATCAGCCAATCACATGGCGGCAACTCAGTGCATTTAGGCATGTAGACATGGTCAAGACAATCTCCTGCAGTTCAAACCGAGCATCAGTATGGGGAAGAAAGGTGATTTGAGTGCCTTTGAACGTGGCATGATTGTTGGTGCCAGAAGGGCTGGTCTGAGTATTTCAGAAACTGCTGATCTACTGGGATTTTCACGCACAACCATCTCTAGGGTTTACAGAGAATGGTCCAAAAAAGAAAAAAAATCCAGTGAGCGGCAGTTCTGTGGCCGGAAATGCCTTGTTGATGCCAGAGGTCAGAGGAGAATGGGCAGACTGGTTCGAGCTGATAGAAAGGCAACAGTGACTCAAATTGCCACCCGTTACAACCAAGTTAGGCAGAAGAGCATCTCTGAACGCACAGTGCGTCGAACTTTGAGGCAGATGGGCTACAGCAGCAGAAGACCACACTGGGTACCACTCCTCTCAGCTAAGAACAGGAAACTGAGGCTACAATTTGCACAAGCTCATCGAAATTGGACAGTAGAAGATTGGAAAAACGTTGCCTGGTCTGATGAGTCTCGATTTCTGCTGCGACATTCGGATGGTAGGGTCAGAATTTGGCGTAAACAACATGAAAGCATGGATCCATCCTGCCTTGTATCAACGGTTCAGGCTGGTGGTGGTGGTGTCATGGTGTGGGGAATTTTTTCTTGGCACTCTTTGGGCCCCTTGGTACCAATTGAGCATCATTGCAACGCCACAGCCTACCTGAGTATTGTTGCTGACCATGTCCATCCCTTTATGACCACAATGTACCCAACATCTGATGGCTACTTTCAGCAGGATAATGCGCCATGTCATAAAGCTCGAATCATCTCAGATTGGTTTCTTGAACATGACAATGAGTTCACTGTACTCAAATGGCCTCCTCAGTCACCAGATCTCAATCCAATAGAGCATCTTTGGGATGTGGTGGAACGGGAGATTCGCATCAGGGATGTGCAGCCGACAAATCTGCGCCAACTGTGTGATGCCATCATGTCAATATGGTCCAAAATCTCTGAGGAATGCTTCCAGCACCTTGTTGAATCTCTGCCACGAAGAATTGAGGCAGTTCTGAAGGCAAAAGGGGGTCCAACCCATTACTAGCATGGTGTACCTAATAAAGTGGCCAGTGAGTGTATATATATATATATTGCGAGGAAGTCACTGTTAAAATATTGGATTGGAGATATGTGTCTCTGAGGATGTTAGCCACAACGATATGAACCCAGAAGTATGCTCCAGCATGTTGTGTACTGAGAGGGGTTAATTGGCCATAATAGTGCTGGGTTTTTTGGTGAATAGCTCAAGAGTGCGAATGGGGCTGTTCATCATATCTGTTCCCAGTGTGTGGTCCAGAAGGTAAATATGGAGCTTTTGGTCTCATTTAGTGTTCGGTGTGCCTGGAGATGAGAACTCCAGACCCGTGCTTGTGTTAAAGAGAACTGAACCTGGGATTTTTCTGCATGAGTAGGAAAACCCCACAGCCATATAGACTGTACTGTGTGCTATTTTGCTTTTTCCTGTTATGCCAGAAGGGCATTGTTTGTTTACCTAATTTTGAACTGGTTATGCAGTGTTTTAAAGTGTTCCTGTGACTTCCTCTTTGAGCAGCGGAGCAACCAGATTCGATCTACCACAATATATGTACATTATATACACACACATTTTTTTTTATTGATTCAGTATATAATGACATCTACTGATTTTAGCTTATACGTGGAGGACTGCCAAACACTTAAAGTTAGAAATGGTAAAATAAATTGCTGAAATTAAATTTGTATCTAGTTAATTGCTTCTGTAGGGATACTAGCACATTCTGAAGTTTTTCTTGAAGTCATATTTTAATTAGCAGCCAAGGAAGAAATACATATACCTGTGTTGACGTGACTGATGCTTTATTAATAATGTTAGATGGAATTCACTTTCTTTCCTAACTTTGTTATGTGTAGACTTCTTTTGAAGCTGGGAGGAACACATGTATTGCTTTATTGCTATAGGCTATGAAGATTGACAGATTAAAAGGCCAGGGTTTTGGTAGATACATTTGCCCAGGAGAAATCCAGACTTGCTAGAGTTGATAATTTCTTTTATGAGTTGAGAATGAAAATTATTGATGGATGTTATGAGCTGTCTGGTTATACCAGACACAGGATGAGGAAAACGATATACAGTTAAAAATGAGACAAACATTATTTCCTTTTATGTCTCATGTGGGAAAACAAAAATTCAAATCATTTTCAACAAATTAGCTGTTTTTCTGCAATGCAATTTTATGAATAGGATGTGGAACAATAGCTAGTGCATGCACAGTGCAGAGCAGTGGCATAATAATGATTAATAAACCTAATAATAGCAGCCAAGGAATAATATGTTATTATTTATATAACATATAAGAAAAAAATAAGAGTTTACCCATTTGCAAAGTAAATTTTAACCCTTTGTTGTCCAGCTCATCACAAAATCATCTCTAGAAGTAATTTTCAGTAATTTATAGTAAATAGCAAATATTTTAACAAAAGGTAACAGTGACAATTAGTACTCAGTGAGAGAACTCAGTTGTTGTTATAATTTTATCCCCTTCCTGATAGATCTATTTTCTGTTTTTACCTTTACAATTTTTCGTAAAAAAATTTCATGTGCACAATTCCACAATGGTTTGGGGGTTTTCCATTTACCATGTGTGCTATGCAGTAAAAATGTGCTAGCTATTATTCTCCTGGTCAGTATGGTAGCTTAGATACGAAACATGCTAATTTTTTTTTAATGGCTACAAAAAATTTTTAAATTTGTAAAAAAAAATTGCCTGCATTGCGATTTTTGGAGACCCTTATAGTTTTCAGTTTTTAGGTGATAGGGCCGTAAGTTCACCTTTTTTTCTCCCTGAGACTAAGTTTTTTTTATATACCACTAGCTAAAGAGCCCAGTGTTGCCCAGGCATAGTAACTAGACCAAGTTTTTTTTATATACCACTAGCTGAAGAGCCCGGTGATATTTCTCTTTCCTACATCCATGATCCTTTCATTACTAACAAACTTTCCTTCCTCGTCATCACCGAAACCTTGCTCACCCTCACTGACACAGCCTCTCCTGCTGCACTTTCGTATGGTGGTTTTCTCCTATCAGATAACGGCTCCTTCACCCCAATCCCACTTCCACACTCTGTTGCCCTCCCTTTGTTTGAGGTGCACTCTGTATGCATCTACTCCCCCTCCAACTGGTTGTCATTTACCGCCTTCCAAGGCCAGCCACCACCTTCTTCGACCACTTCACCACCTGGCTACTTCATTTTCTTTCCACTAACTTCCCCACTATCATCTTGGGCGACTTCAACATCCCCATTGACACATCCCACTCTGCTGTCACTAAAATTCTATCTCTCACTTCCTCCTTCGGCCTCAATCAATGGTCTTCTGCAGTCACTCACAAAGATGGCCACACAATGGGCCTCATCTTCACCTGCCTCTGCTCCATATCTAACCTGAAAAAAACAAAAACCAAAACCAAATATCACAGAATAAAAAAACAAAAAATAAACTGCAAAAATTGTATGAAGGTAGTAATAATAATAAAGGTATTTAATAAACATAATTTTGATCAAAAGAATGTACAAGCCATCCCGTAAAGTCAAGGCAACCCTTGTGGGACAGTCCTAACTCTTGTATTTAAAACTTTTCCACTTGTCAAGTGACGTAAATGTGAACAAGGCCCGAAGGACTGAACCACCAGTAAAAGCATAGGCCAGACAGGATGGATTTTCCAACTCAGAAACAGGGCGGTCACACCCTTATATGCACAGAATGCACATTGAACTGAAGGAGGAACTAGGTCTGAGCTGAAAAAGTAAATTAATGTGTATGCAAAATGTAAATGCATATAAACACATGACCTTTACACAGAGGAAACCCAAAACCAAAAACAAATATCCCAAAATAAAAAAGCAAAAAATAAACTGCAAAAATTGCATGAAGGTAGTAATAATAATAAAGGTATTTAGTAAGCATAATTTTGATCAAAAGAATTATTATTGGCCTTTTCTTAACAATTCTTTCAAGACTGCATTTATCCCAGTTGATTGTGCACCTATTTCAACCACACTTTTCCTTCTACTCAACTTTCCATTAACCCCTTAAGCCCCAAGGGTGGTTTGCACGTTCATGACCGGGCCAATTTTTACAATTCTGACCACTGTCCCTTTATGAGGTAATAACTCTGAAATGCTTCCATGAATCCCGGTGAGTCTTTGTTTTCTCGTGACATATTGTACTTCATGTTAGTGGTAAAATTTCATTCAAATAACTAGCTTTCATTTGTGAAAAAAATGGAAATTTGTCGAAAATTCTGAAAATTTCGCAATTTTCCAAATTTGAATTTTTATGCCCTTAAATTACAGAGATGCAGCACACAAAAAACTTGATAAGTAACATTTCCCACATGTTTACTTTACATCAGCACAATTTTGGAACCAACATTTTTTTTTGTTAGGAAGTTATAAGGGTTAAAAATTGACCAGCGATTTCGCATTTTTGCAACACCATTTTGTTTTTACGGACCACATCACATTTGAAGCCACTTTGAGGGGTCTATATGATAGAAAATACCCAAAAGTGACACCATTCTAAAAACTGCACCCCTTAACGTGCTCAAAATCACATTCAAGAAGTTTATTAACCCTTTAGGTGCGTCACAGGAATTTTTTGAATATTTAAAAAAATGAACATTTAACTTTTTTTCACAAAAAAAATACTTCAGGTTCAATTTTTTTTATTTTACCAAGGGTAACAGGAGAAATTGGACTGCAAAATTTATTGGGCAATTTGTCCTGAGTACGCTGATACCTGATATGTGGGGGGGAACCACTGTTTCGGCGCATGGCTGAGCTCAGAAGGGAAGGAGCGCCGTTTGACTTTTTCAATGCAAAATTGGCTGGAATTCAGATCGGACGCCATGTCACGTTTGGAGAGCTCCTGATGTACCTAAACAGTTGAAACCCCGCACAAGTGACCCCATTTTGGAAACTAGACCGCCCAAGGAACTTATTTAGATATGTGGTGAGAACTTTGAACCCACAAGGGCTTCACAGAAGTTTATAACGTAGAGCGGTACAATTAAAAAATCATATTTTTTTAAAAAAAATGATCTTTTCACCCCCAATTTTTATTTTCCCAAGGGTAACAGGACCCTAAAAGTTATTGTGCAATTTGTCCTGAGTACGCTGATACCTGACATGTGGGGGTAAACCACTATTTGGGCGCATGGCAGAGCTCGGAAGGGAAGCAGCGCCATTTGACGTTTTTGGCTGGAATAGAGATCGGACACCATGTCGCGATTGGAAAACCCCTGATGTACCAAAACAGTGGAAACCCCCCACAAATGACACCATTTTGGAATCTAGACCCCCCCAAGGAACTTATCTAGATGTGTGGTGAGCACTTTGACCCCTCCAGTGCTTCACAGAAGTTTATAACGCCCGGGCGTGAAAATAAAAATTCGTGTTTTTTTCCACAAACATGATCTTTTATTCACCAATTTTTTTATTTTCCCAAGGGTACCAGGAGAAATTGGACCCCAAAAGTTGTTGTCCAATTTGTCCTGAGTACGCTGACACCCCATATGTGGGAGAAAACTACTGTATGAGCACACGTCGGGGCTCGGAAGGGAAGTAGTGACATTTTGGAATGCAGACTTTGATGGAATGGTCTGCGGGTGTCATGTTGCCTTTGGAGAGCCCCTAATGTACCTAAACATTGGAAACCCTCCACAAATGACCCCATTTTGGAAACTAGACCCCCTAAGGAACTTATCTAGTTGTGCGGTGAGCACTTTGAATCCCCAAGTGCTTCACAGAAGTTTATAACGCCCGGGCGTGAAAATAAAAAAATCATTTTTTTCCACAAAAATGATATTTTTGCCCCCAATTTTTTATTTTCCTAAGGGTAACAGGAGAAATTGGACCCCAAAAGTTGTTTTGCAATTTGTCCTGAGTAGTCTGATACCCCATATGTGGGGGTAAAACACTGTTTGGGTGCATGGCAGAGCTTGGAAGGGAAGGACCACCATTTGACTTTTTCAACTCAGAATTGGCTGGAATTGAGATCAGACGCCATGTTGCATTTGGAGAGCACCTGATGTGCCAAAACAGTGGAAATCCCCAATTCTAACTCCAACTCTAACCCCAACACACCCCTAACCCTAATCTCAGCCGTAACCCTAGCCCTAGCCCTAACCCTAGCCCTAACCCTAGCCCTGGCCCTAGCCCTAACCCTAGCCCTGGCCTAACCCTAGCCCTAACCCTAACCCTAACAGGAAAATGGAAATAAATACATTTTCTTTTAATTTTATTATTTTTCCCTAACTAAGGGGGTGATAACGGGGGGGTTTGATTGACTATTTGACGCTTTTTATTGTAAAAATAGTTTTTGCATCACCACATATTTTGACCCACTGAGTCATGTGAGGTCTTATTTTTTGCAGGACGAGTTGACGTTTTTATTGGTACCATTTTCGGGCACGTGACATTTTTTGATCGCTTTTTATTCCGATTTTTGGGACGCAGAATGAACAATAACCAGCGTTCCATGAATTTCTTTTGGGGGGGTGCGTTTACACCATTCCGCGTGCGATAAAATTGATAAAGCCCTTTTATTCTTCGGGTCAGTACGGTTACAGCCATACCTCATTTAGGTCTTTTTTTATGTTTTGTCGGTTTTATGCAATGAAAACTATTTTATTTAAAAAATAATTATTTTTGCATCACTTTATTCTTTAATTTTTCACTGATGATGCTGTATGGTGGCTCGTTTTTTTTGCGGTACAAGAAGACGTTTTCAGCGGTACCATGGATATTTATATGCGTCTTTTTGATCGCGCGTTATTGCACTTTTTGTTCGGCGATATGATAATAAATCATTATTTTTTGCTTCGTTTTTTTATTTTATTTTTTAAGGGGTTTGCTAAAGGGGTTGACTAATGGGACAGTTTTATAGGGCAGATTGTTACAGACGTGGTGATACCAAATATGTGCACTTTTATTTTTATTTTTTTTATTTCCAAAAAATGAATTTATTGGGGGAATTTTTTTTTTTTTCTAATTTATTTGGCGATTTTTTTAAAATTATTTTAACACTTTTTTTTTTACCTTTATTACATTGTCCCAGGTGGGACATCACTGTCCTGTGACAGATTGCTGATCTGTCACATCACAGGCAGTGCAGCAGACTTCCTCATGCCTGCGCTTTGCAGGCACTGAGGAAGCTGGCTCCCTGCAGGCCCCCGAAGGTCCCTGTCGCCATCTTGTATTTGGGGGCCTGCAGGGAAGGAGCCCCCCGCAGCAGCACTGCACATTGCGCTGCCATGGGGGGCTCAGAGAAGCATGGAGGGAGCACACTCCCTGCCGATTCTTCCCTTTAACCCCCGGTACACCACGATCGTGTTTGATCGCGGTGTGCAAGGGGTTAACGTGTCGGGGGCGGTCCGTGACCACCCCAGACACATTGTGCCGGGTGTCTGCTGTGATAGTCAGATGACACCCAGCCACGATCAGCGGCGCTCACCACGTGGGCGCCGCTGATCACTATGACGTACTATCCCGTCCCTGGGAATTAAGTCCCAGGGCACATGGACGGGAGAGTACGTCATATGGGATAAAGGGGTTAATATGTTTGGATACAGCACTCTGTGAACATCCAGCTTCTTTAGCAATGACCTTTCGTGGCTTGCCCTCCTTATGGAGTGTGTCAATGACTGCCTTCTGAACATCTGTCAAGTCAGTAGTCTTCCCCATGATTGTGGTGCCTACGGAAACAGAATAAGGGTCCTTTTAAAATGCTTAGGAAGCCCTTGCAGGTCCTTTTTGTTAATTATTCTAATTTACTAAGATAATGACTTTTGTGTTTTCATTGGCTGTAAGCCATAATCATTAATATTAAAAAAATAAACACTTGAAATAGATCACTCCGTTTGCAATTACTCAATATACCGTACTTTTTGGACTGGTTTCACACTTGCTCTTTTTGCACTGTTTTTTTGAGCAAAAAAACGCATGCTTTTTTTCCTATTCTTTACATGGGTGCGCATACACATGCGTTTGTACGCGTTTGTATGCGCATGTGTTTTTTTGTAGTGTGCGCTCGGGCACACAAAATACACTCTGTTGCATTTTTTGAGTGTCCGACTTGCCCCCCAAAAAACGCATGCGCACTAGTGTTGAGCGATACCATCCGATATCGTGAAATATCGGATCAGATTGGATCGGACCGATACCCAAAAAGTATCGGGTATCGATAGTAGTGGGAATGTGGACAGAGCAGGAGACATTGCCGGACACACATCAGGGGATCAGCTGACGTTACTGAACCCCAGTAACACAGGAACAAGTGTTGATTGTGCAGACAGCACTTCTGAGCAGCAACTGGTGGTGTTGGAGGCCAGGGTAAATACTAGAGGCAGAGTGGAGCCAGAGGCCTAATTGGAGCAAGTTTGAAATCAGTAGTAGTGTGAATGTGGAGGCAGCAGTAGACATTGCTGGACACACAGCAGGTGAGCAGCTGGCGTTACTGAACCCCACTAACACTGGAGCATGTGTTTTTCTCTGTGCAGATGGCACTTCTGAGCAGCAACTGGCAGTGTTGGAGCCCAGGGTCAATCAAGGAGTAGGCTGAGGCCTATTTGGAGCAAGTTTAATATCTGATGTAGTTTGAATGTGGAGGGAGCAGGAGACATTGCCAGACACACAGCAGGGGAGCAGCTGACGTTACTGAACCCCACTAACACTGGAGCATGTGTTTTTCTCTGTGCAGACTGCACTTCTGAGCAACAACTGGCAGTGTTGGAGCCCAGGATCAATCATGGTGTAGGCTGAGGCCTACTTGGAGCAAGTTTTATATTTGATGTAGTTTGAATGTGGAGGGAGCAGGAGACATTGCCGGACACACAGCAGGGGAGCAGCTGGAGTTACTGAACCCCTCTAACACAGGAGCTAGTGTTTTTCTCTGTGCAGACGGCACTTCTGAGCAACAACTGGCAGTGTTGGAGCCCAGGGTCTATCATGGAGTAGGCTGAGGCCTACTTGGAGCAAGTTTTATATCTGATGTAGTTTGAATGTGGAGGCAGCAGGATACTTTGCCGGACACACAGCAGGGGAGTAGCTGACGTTACTGAACCCCACTAACACAGGAGCTAGTGTTTTTTTCTGTGCAGATGGCACTTCTGAGCAACAACTGGCGGTGTTGGAGCCCAGGGTCAATCAAGGAGTAGGCTGAGGCCTAATTGGAGCAAGTTTAATATCTGATGTGGGGTGAATGTGGAGGGAGCAGGAGATATTGCTGGACACACAGCAGGGGAGCAGCTGGCGCTACTGAACCCCACTTACATAGGAGCTAGTGTTTTTCTCTGTGAAGACGGCACTTCTGAGCAACAACTGGCGGTATTGGAGCCGAGGGTCAATCATGGAGTAGGCTGAGGCCTACTTGGAGCAAGTTTTATATCTGATGTAGTTTGAATGTGGAGGCAGCAGGACACTTTGCCGGACACACAGCAGGGGAGCAGCTGGCGTTACTGAACCCCACTAGCACTGGAGCATGTGGTTTTTCTCTGTGCAGACGGCACTTCTGAGCAACAACTGGTGGTGTTGGAGCCCAGGGATTACAGTTCAGGTGGTAGAAACATGAACACAACAGGAGACCTGGATACTTTTGCCAACCAATTATTTATTGTGTAAGAGGACTGGCAAATTCCGGCGAGATCCAGGCCTTGTTCATTTTCAGAAAAGTAAGCCGGTCAACGTTATCGTAGGATAGTCGCGTGCGACGGTCTGTTAGTACACCACCTGTGGCACTAAAGACGCGTTCCGATAATACACTAGCAGCAGGGCAAGCCAGCAACTTCAATGCATACTGGCTAAGCTCTGGCCATGTATCCAGCTTAGAGACCCAAAACTTAAAGGGGGAAGAGCCGTCTGGGAGTACACTGACAGGGCAAGACATGTAGTCTGTCACCATCTGACGGAAACGTTGCCTCCGGCTGACTGGCGCCGTCTGTGATGGTGTAGACATTTGTGGCGGGCACACAAAACTTTGCCACATTTGGGCCATACTGGTCTTGCCTTGTGCTGAGGCGCCGCCTCTGCTCCCTCTTTGTGCAGAGCTTCCTCCACTGCCTCGACGCACAGAGCTGCTTTGTAAAGCACTAGCAGCACTGCTCTCGGGTGGAATGGAGAGCATGATGAATGCACCAGTGTGTCTTGGTACTCCCGCATTTTACGCTCCCGATTCAGCGGTGTTATGAGGCTTTGTAAGTTGTCCCGGTAGCCATGATCTAGGAGGGTGTACACCCAATAATCAGCCGTGTTGAGAATGTGGGCGATGTGGCGATCATTTCTCAGGCACTGCAGCATGAAATCAACCATGTGCTGCAGACTCCCAACTGGCCAAGAAATGCTGTCCCCTGCTTGAGACGCTATCTCTGCCTGCTCTGCATCACCCCACCCTCGCTGTACATACTGACTACTAGAGCATTGTGTACCTCCCTCCTCTGGAGAGATGTCTTCCTCCTCCATTGACTCCTCCTCATCCTCCTCACAAAGTGTCTCCTGCCTAGGCCTTTGTGAGGAACCACGTTGCGCAGACTGTCCAGAAGCAGATGGCATTTGTGACTCCTCATCCTCCACCTCTTCCAAAACCTCCTCCCTTAGTGCTTGCAGTGTTTTTTGAAGCAAGCAGATAAGGGGGACAGTCATGCTGACTAGTGCATCATCTGCACTCGCCATCCACGTGGAATCATCGAAGGCACGCGAAACGTGGCAGAAGTCCTTGGATCTAATCCTTATAAACAGGGAGGAAATGGTTGAGGAGGTAAAAGTGGCTGGGACCCTAGGAGGTAGCGACCATGCTATTTTAGAATTTTGGATAACTAGAGGTGGAAGACCTGTGAAGACTCAGACGTCAAGGTTAGATTTCAGAAAGGCAGATTTTAAGGGATTCAGAAAGAGAATTGGAGGGATCCAATGGCTGGATATCCTTAAAGACAAAAATGTCCAGGAAGGATGGGAAATCTTGAAAAATGAAATTCTCAAAGCACAGTTGTTAACAATTCCGAAAAGAGGGAAGATTAGGAAGCATTTAAGGAAACCAGGATGGATGAACACAGAACTTAAGCACATGCTAAAAAGGAAGAAAAAAATGTTTATAAAATGGAAAGAGGGAGGCATATCTAAAGAAGAATATAATGCTGTCTGCAGAACCTGCAGGGCACAATTCAGATTAGCTAAAGCTGAAAATGAACTGAGGCTTGCAAGAGATGTCAAAAGCAATAATAAAGGATTTTGGGGATATGTCAAAAGTAAAAGAAAAGTCAAAGATGCTATAGGATTTTTACAGGATGAAAATGATGAAATGGTAAGACAGGATGTTGAGAAGGCTGAACTTTTAAATTCCTATTTTGCATCTGTTTTCTCTCAGAAAGGAAATGCAACATCAACTGTTATTCACTGTCCTATTATGGGAATAGAAGAATACAGGATATCTATAAACAGAAAGATAGTGAGGAAACACTTAGCTAACCTAAATGAATTCAAGTCTCCAGGTCCAGATGAATTACACCCCAGAGTACTGAAGGAGATAGCAGAAGAAATTTTTGAACCCCTCTCCATAATCTTTGAAAATTCTTGGAGAACAGGAGAAGTGCCAGAAGACTGGAGAAGAGCAAATGTTGTTCCTATCTTCAAAAAGGGGAAGAAGGTGGACCCAGGCAACTATAGGCCGGTGAGTCTGACTTCTATACCAGGAAAGATCTTTGAACAAATTATTAAACAACATGTATGTCAATACCTGGATAAGAATGAAGTGATTAAACAGAGTCAGCATGGGTTTCTAACTAATAAGTCATGTCAGACTAACTTAATTTCCTTCTATGACGGTATCACTGATTGGGTGGATCAAGGAAATGCTGTAGATATAGTATATCTTGACTTCAGCAAAGCATTTGACAAAGTCTCTCATACAATCCTTATTGAAAAAATGACTAAGTATGGAATGGACAAGGCAACTGTTAGGTGGATTCATAACTGGCTTAGTGATCGGACCCAAAGAGTGGTCGTAAATGGCTGCACATCCAGTTGGAAGAATGTCTCAAGTGGGGTACCACAGGGCCCTGGGCCCTGTATTGTTCAACATCTTTATCAACGATTTAGATGAAGGAATTGAGGGTAAACTGATTAAATTTGCTGATGACACAAAGCTAGGAGGGATAGCTAATACTAGAGAAGAGAGAGAGAGGATTCAAAAAGATTTAAATAAACTGGAGAAGTGGGCAGCAACTAACAGAATGGTTTTTAACAGGGAGAAATGCAAAGTACTACATCTGGGCAATAAAAATGAAAAAAGCATATATAGAATGGGAGGAATAGGGCTAAGTGACAGCACATGTGAAAAAGACTTGGGTATACTAATAGATCACAGACTGAATATGAGTCAACAGTGTGATGCAGCAGCAAAAAAGGCAAATGCAATTCTAGGATGTATTAACAGAAGCATACAGTCTAGATCACGTGATGTCATTATTTCCCTCTACTCCTCTTTGGTCAGACCTCATCTGGAATATTGTGTCCAGTTTTGGGCACCACATTTTAAAAAAGACATCAACAAACTGGAGCAAGTTCAGAAAAGAGCGACCAGAATGGTGACCGGTCTGCAAACCCTGTCTTATGAGGAAAGGTTGCAGGATTTGGGAATGTTTAGTTTGCAAAAGAGAAGACTGAGAGGAGACTTAATAGCTGTCTACAAATATCTAAAGGGCTGTCACATTGTAGAAGGATCAACTTTATTCTCATTTGCACAAGGAAAGACTAGAAGCAATGGGATGAAACTGAATGGGAAGAGACACAGATTAGATATTAGAAAAAACTTTTTGACAGTTAGAGTGATCAATGAGTGGAACAGGCTGCCACGAGAAGTGGTGAGTTCTCCTTCAATGGAAGTCTTCAAACAGAGGCTGGACAGACATCTGACTGGGATGATTTAGCGAATCCTGCTTTGAGCAGGGGGTTGGACCAGATGGCCCAGGAGGTCCCTTCCAACTCTACGATTCTATGATTCTATAGAGGCCCACTCAGTGGTGCTGAAGTGTGACCAGCGCACAGTGTGACTTGTTTGCGCCTGATGCAGCTGGTACTCCATTCCTGCTGCCTGCTGCTCACACAACCGCTCCAACATATGTAACGTTGAATTCCACCTGGTGGGTAGGTCACATATGATGCGGCGCTGCAGAGCTGCAATGCGCGATCTTGCCATGCTGGAATGCCGCAAGTGAGCGCACTCTATGCGGACCTTGTGCAGCAGTGCATCAAGATCTGGATAGTCCCTCAGAAAGCTCTGCACGACCAAGTTTAGCACATGTGCCAGACATGGGATGTGAGTGAGGTTTACTAGGCCCAGAGCTGCCACCAGATTTCGGCCATTGTCACACACTACCCAGCCTGGCTGGAGATTCACTGGCACAGACCACACGTCGCTCTCCTGCTTGATGGCATTCCAGAGCTCCTGGGGAAAAATAATAAATTACTGATAGGGGTTTGTTATAAGTCTAAAAAATAATGGAAGCAACAGAGAATATCCTCATAAAGCAAATAGATGAAGCAGCGACTCAAGGAGAAGTCATTATTATGGGGGACTTCAGCTACCCTGAAATACATTGGGAAACCGAAACCTGCAATTCCAGCAAAGGTAATAGGTTTTTGACAACTATGAGAGACAATTACCTTTCGCAACTGGTTCAGGACCCAACAAGAGGAGGGGCACTGCTAGACCTAATATTAACCAACAGGCCAGACCGCATATCAAATGTAAGGGTTGGGGGTCACTTGTGTAATAGTGATCACAAATTAATAAGTTTTCATGTATCCTTTAATAAGATGGGTAGTAGAGGGGTTACAAGGACACTAAACTTCAGGAAAGCAAATTTCCAACGGATGAGAGATGATCTTGGTGCAATTAACTGGGACGATATCCTGAGACATAAAAATACACAAAGAAAATGGGAGACGTTTGTTAGCATCCTGAATTGGTCCTGTGCACAATATATACTGTATGGGAATAAACATGCGAGAAATAGGAGGAAACCACTATCGCTAAATAGAGCAGTAACGGGTGCAATAAGAGATAAAAGTAAAGCATTTAGAGAATTAAATCAAGTAGGTAGTGATGAGGCATTAACTAAATACAGAAGATTAAATAAATTCTGTAAAAAACAAATCAAGACAGCAAAGATTGAGACAGAGAGACTCTTTGCCAGAGAAAGTAAAAATAATCCCAAAATATTCTTTAACTACATAAATAGTAAGAAACTAAAAAATGATAGTGTTGGTCCCTTTAAAAATAGTCTGGGAAAAATGGTGGATGAGGATGAGGAAGAGGAAAAAGCCAATATGCTAAATGACTTTTTTTCAACAGTATTTACACAAGAAAATACCATGACGGATAACATGATCAGGGATAAAAATTCTCCATTAAATGTCACTTGCATAACCCAGCAGGAAGTACGGCGGCGTCTAAAAATCGCTAAAATTGACAAATCCCCGGGCCCGGATGGGATACACCCCCGAGTACTGCAGGAATTAAGCACAGTCATAGATAGACCATTATTTTTAATCTTTAAAGATTCCATAATAACAGGGTCTGTACCACAGGACTGGCGTATAGCAAATTTGGTGCCAATATTCAAAAAGGGGACAAAAACTGAACTCAGAAAATATAGGCCAGTAAGTTTAACCTCAACTGTGGGTAAAATCCTGGAGGGTTTTCTAAGTGATACTATACTGGAGTATCTGGAGAAGAATAACCTCATGACCCAATATCAACATGGGTTTACAAGGGACCGTTCCTGTCAGACTAATCTGATAAGCTTTTATGAAGAGGTAAGTTCCAGACTGGACCAAGGGAATGCAGTGGACATGGTGTAAATGGACTTTTCAAAAGCTTTTGATACGGTGCCAAACAAAAGGTTGATACATAAAATGAGAACAATGGGGATAGGGGAAAATATGTGTAGGTGGGTTAAGAGCTGGCTCAGGGATAGGAAACAAAGGGTGGTTATTAATGGAGCACACTCGGACTGGGTCACGGTTAGCAGTGAGGTACCACAGGGGTCAGTTTTGGGCCCGCTTCTTTTTAACATATTTATTAATGACCTTGTAGGGGGCATAGAGAGTAGAATTTCGACATTTGCAGATGACACTAAACTCCGCAGGGTAATCAATACAGAGGAGGACAATTTTATATTACAGGAGGATTTATGTAAACTAGAAGCTTGGGCTGATAAATGGCAAATAACCTTTAATGGGGATAAATGTAAGGTCATGCACTTGGGTAGAACGAATAAGATGTATAATTATGTGCTTAATTGTAAAACACTGGGCAAAACTGTCACTGAAAAAGACCTGGGTGTATGGGTGGACGACAAACTCACATTTAGTGACCAGTGTTAGGCAGCTGCTGCAAAGGCAAATAAAATAATGGGATGCATTAAAAGAGGCATAGATGCTCATGAGGAGAACATAATTTTACATCTATATAAGTCACTAGTGCGACCACACATAGAATACTGTGTACAGTTCTGGTCTTCGGTGTATAAGAAAGACATAGCTGAACTGGAGCGGGTGCAGAGAAGAGCGACCAAGGTTATTAGGGAACTAGGGGGTCTGCAATACCAAGACAGGTTATTACACTTGGGGTTATTTAGTTTGGAGAATCGAAGGCTTAGGGGTGATCTTATTACAATGTATAAATATATGCGGGGACAGTACAAAGACCTTTCTAATGATCTTTTTACTCTTAGACCTGTGACGGGGACAAGGGGGCATCCTCTACATCTGGAGGAAAGAAGGTTTAAGCATACTCACAGACGCGGATTCTTTACTGTGAGAGCAGTGAGACTATGGAACTCTCTGCCATATGATGTTGTAATGAGTGACTCCCTACTAAAATTTAAGAAGGGACTGGATACCTTTCTTGAAAAGTATAATATTACAGGGTATATACACTAGTTTCCTTAATATTGCGTTGATCCAGGGAGCTAGTCTGATTGCCGTATGTGGAGTCGGGAAGGAATTTTTTTCCCCAATGTGAAGCTTACTGTTTGCCACATGGGTTTTTTTTTGCCGTCCTCTGGATCAACATGTTAGGGCAGGTTAGGACAGGATATGGGTTGAACTAGATGGACTTAAAGTCTCCCTTCAACCTTAAAAACTATGTTACTATGTTACTATGATGCTGAGTCACTGGTGCCCGCAGCAGGCACAGAATCCCCACGTCCTCTCCCTGCTGAAACTCCATGCCCATGACCACGATCACGTGCCTTACTCCCTGCCTTCTTCATCTTGGTAGACTGATAAAGATAGGCAGAAAAGTACAAAGGGGGGCTTAGTGTGCTTATTCATGAACAGCTGCTAACAGGTATAAGAAACACTAATTTTATAAAGTGTGTGGACTACACTTTAATATGAGCTAATGTGGCCTACACAACAGTCAAGTGGAGTGTTTGGTGAACTTTATTTACGTGTTTTTTTTCAAAAAAACAAAAAGGTTGTGACCAAAGATGTGAAAGCGATAGTATCACAAACTTTTTGGAGCTATTACAATGTGGGAAGGTAACCTACAATGCAATAGATCAGGCTCCAAAAAATAGGCTAATACTAATCTGGCTGCGGCTGCAGGGCTCAAGCCAGCAAAAAGGCTCCTCTATCTACTCCTATATAGTGTTTGCAAACAACCAATGTAGATGGATACGGATGGAAGCACACTAATAGGAGAAAAAATCAGGAAAAATCAGCTGCAATAAAGCAAAAAAGGACTATGTATGAGGCAGTGACGCACGCTGAGCGGACTACAACCTGAGGTGTCTGCAGAACACACTACAACGTGAGCTGCACTCACACACAGGGACCTCACTGACAGCCATGAACAGTGCAGAGAACTGGGCACTAGCACTGAAAGGCTGCAGAAAGGCTCTGCTGTCTACTCCTATAGTGTTTGCAACCAATGTATATGGATACGGATGGATGCACACTAATAGGAGAATTAATGAAAAATGAGCAGCAATAAAACAAAAATATGTATGAGGCAGTGATGCACGCTGAGCGGCCTACAACCAGAGGTGTCTGCAGGACACACTACAGCGTGAGCTGCACTCACACAGACCTTGCAGACAGCTGTGAACAGCGCTGCAAGGCAAAAGAAAGCTACAGTGATTGATAATGTAGCCTGGGTAAAGCACAATATTATTTAGCAAATCGCTATCTCTACCTGTCCCTCAGAGTCTTGAAGAGCAGCCTGTCCCTAACTGAATTCACAGCAGAGTGAACCCTAAATGGCGGCGGTGGCTTTTATAGTGCATCATGACATCATTTCAGCAGCTGAATTCAGCTTACCTGGGAATGGATCCGGCACAGGTGGAGGAGTGGTCACAGGGGTCATTCAGTGGTCCAGGCTCGTGCGGTGGCGGCTCTGTGCTGGGGCAGGTTGGTTGTGCTGGAGCAGCTGGGCTGTACTGGGGCAGCTGGGCTGGGGCAGCTGTGCTGGGCCTGGGGCAGCTGTGCTGGGGCTGGGGAAGCTGTGCTCGGGCTGGGGCAGCTGTGCTTGGGCAGCTGGGCTGTGCTGGGGCAGCTGGGCTGTGCTGGGCTGGGGCAGCTGTGCTGGGGCTGGGGCAGCTCTGCTGTGCTTGGGCAGCTGTGCTGTGCTGGGGCTGCTGGGCTGTGCTGGGCTGGGGCAGCTGGGCTGTGCTGGGGCTGGGGCAGCTGTGCTGGGGCTGGGGCAGCTGTGCTGTGCTGGGGCTGGAGCAGCTGTGCTGGGGCTGGGGCAGCTGGGCTGGGGCAGGTGGGCTCTGTGCGGTGAGGGTGGCGGCTCTCTGTGCTCCGGTGCAGGGGCGGCGGCTCCGCCGGCATTTCCTCCAAGCCCGGAGGCCCCCGCACATCCCTTGCTGGCCGCCGCCATGTTGCGGTGGCCTCCGGCAACATGGATGCCAGGAAGATGGCCGCCGGTCCGGGGACGGCGCATGCGCAGGTTCAGATCTCGTCCCGAGATCTCGGTGGACGAGATTCAAATCTCAAATCTCTGTTGTACCTCTCTGTGAAGCAACTGAACAGGTACTTTTCACTCTGTTCTCATGGAGTGACCATTAACTCAATGTGTTTACGGTGCTTGCACGCAGCAACGCTCCATTATTGTTCATTAGCTGAGGTTCTCCATCACTGTACGGTGGACCCTGGATTGCGATCGAATCATCTCATAATTTATATTTGGTGCAATCTGCAAACCCTAACAACCGCAGTTGTCCACCTGCTCCAGCATCAGCCCCATGTATCCCTTCTGTAGCAGCCCATTAATCTTCTTACCTTAGCCCTGTTGTCACCCTGGTTGTTCTGCTGTCTCACACAGCCCCATCAACATACCGCAACCCTGCTCCCCTGTCTCAACGTCCTCCCTCTACCACTGTTGCTTCAGCCCTGCTCCTCACATCTTCCTTGTGTGCAGCAGCTCGACTCTGCTGCTTACCTCCATAAACACCTGCTGCAGCACCTCTTCTCCCACCATAAGCCCTCAAACAGGATCTGCAGCCATAAGTATCACTATTAATATTGCAATAGGCATAATTAGTGATAGGTTGGTGGGCTGTAATTATTTTGTGCATGTTTTTAGGTAAGTGGGTTGGAAGTATAATTAGATGATTGTGCGGTTAATTGTGCATTAGTATTGATATTATTCTTGTCACATTGCCGCCAGACTCAGGGCCTGCTGTTCCGGCTTCGGCCACTAGGAGGCGCCGGACTGGTACCTCGCCGCAAGACTCAGGGCTTGCTGTTCCAGCTTCAGCTACTAGGAGGCGCTGGACTGACACGTCACCACCAGACTCAGGGCCTGCGGTTCCGGTCTCAGCCACTAGGAGGCGCCGGACTGTCATGTCACCGTCGGACTCAGGGACAGCTGTTCCTGCCTCAGCCACAGGGAGGCACCGTGGTTCGCTCCAGGGTGAGGGTGGTGACAGAGAAGAGGCTCCTGCGCAGGCATCTGGTGGGCGCAGGCTCCGCCCCTCTGTCAGTCATGTAGGGCTTACTGCATCTCCATCTGGCCTGGTCCTGGGGGCGGCCCTAATTACATCATCAGTCCAGGAACCTGTGAGGGAGGACCTGATCCCTCAAATACCTTGGGACTGGTCTTGCAAGCCGCCGGATATATTCTTGGTTCCCCTGTGTGCTACTTTGTAATTTGCTATAGTGGAAACTCTGACCTCAGCCTGGATTTCTGACCATTCTATTGCCTGCCGTTTTTGTACCTCCGCCTCTCTTCCAATTTTTTGACGCTGACCTTCGCTTGGATTCCTGACTCTCCTTCTGCCTGCTGATTCTGTACCTTGCTGCCCTCCTGGTTTTCCTGACCCTGGCCTGGACTTTTGACTCTCCATCTGTCTGCTGATTTCGTGCCTCTGCTGCCCTCCGGCCCCTGACTCCTGCCTCCAGACCTTCATTACGGGTTTTAGTTTTGACCCCTTGGCGGCCGTCCTGCTCTGGTCCACTGCTAATCTAGACAGCTACCCCCTGGGCCTTGCTACAATTCCAGATCCCTGTATAGTTAAGAGTCTCGAGGTTACTCAGGGTGCTGTCCCTACTACAGCCCAGATTAGCAGACGGCCGTCACATTATATCCAGCCCAAAAAACTGCTTTTTGTGTATATGTCCATCATATATAAAAGCAGTCTCCTGAATTTTTTTTTCTTCCTTCTTCTGACTGAGCTGATTTCCTGGCCTAACACCTGCTCCAGAGCACAGCCTGAAGGAACACTCCCATCTTCCTATACCAGCATGATTCAGCCTGGAGACTTCAAGGGAAATGCTGAGCGTCAGAAATCCACATTCCTGGGACGTCGGCCTCTGGGCAGCCCTGGTCGAGCTGTCCCAGAGGCTCAGGTATTGCCCGCAAATGCGGCTAAACTTTTGTTACCCGTCTCACTCTCATTTTTTAAGAAATCTCTGTGTGTGAAGGCTTATGTGGATTGTGGTACCGCAGGCAATTTCATGGATTTTTTGCTTGCAAGGAAACTTGGTGTACCTTTGCTAAGACTTAATGCCCACATTCAAACCACTGCGATTAATGGTACATCCATTATCCAGGGTGGAGTGGAATTTGTTACTACAGAAATTGCTATGTCAGTGGGGGCATTACATACAGAACATATGTCTTTTTTGTTATTCACAATTTATCACATGCAGTGGTTTTAGGTATGCCATGGTTGCGCCAGCATAATCCTATTATTGACTGGCACCAAGGGGATATCGTGCGCTGGAGTCCACAGTGTCAGAATCACTGTATGTCGCTGTCAGTGAGCCAAATTAAAATTAAAACACCCTTTATACCATATGCATTCAGGGACTAGGAGGATGTCTTTTCCATAGTGGAGTCTGAGAAATTACCTCCTCATAGAGAGTATGACTGTCCTATAGACTTGGTCCCAGGTGCTCGTCTCCCTAAGGGGAGAATATTTAACCTCTCTGGTCCAGAGCGTGTAGCCATGAATGACTACATAGTAGACAGCTTGAAAAAAGGTTTTATTAGCCCCTCCACTTCACCTGTGGGGGCTGGGTTTTTCTTTGTAGAAAAAAAAGATGGTGGACTCAGACCTTGTATTGATTATCGTGAGCTGAACGCTATTACTGTAAAAAATCAGTATCCACTTCCACTCATCCCTGATCTGTTTAATCAGCTACTGGGAGCCCGTTGGTTCACTAAGCTTGATCTCCGGGGAGCTTACAATCTTGTCCGCATAAGAGATGGAGATGAGTGGAAAACCGCGTTTAACACGCCCCTTGGTCATTTTGAGTATCTTGTGATGCCGTTTGGGTTAAGTAACGCACCTGCCGTGTTCCAACACTTTGTGAATGATATCTTCAGGGATATCTGTGGGGTATATGTAGTGGTTTATTTGGATGACATCCTGATCTACTCCGCTGATGTTCTTACACACGCGCAACATGTCCGTTCTGTGCTCCAGAGACTTAGAGAACATTCTCTATTTGCCAAGTTGGAAAAATGTGTTTTTATGGCTGAGGAGGTAAAATTTTTGGGGTACATGATTTCTGCTAAGGGGTTTCGCATGGATCCTGCCAAGATCCGACCCATTAGAGAATGGGTACAACCCAAAACTCTAAAAGCGCTGCAGCGATTCTTGGGATTTACTAATTACTACCGTAAATTCATCAAAGGCTTCTCTGAGATCGCCAAACCGCTCACGGATCTGACCCGGAAGGGGGCAGACGTGGTTAATTGGAAGCCTGAGGCACTTCAGGCATTTTCTGTTTTAAAGGATTGTTTTTCTGCCAACCCAATATTAATTCAGCCTGAGCTAGACCGCCCCTTTGTGGTAGAGGTTGATGCCTCTGAGGTTGGCATAAATGCAGTGCTTTCCCAAGGCACTGCCTCCCTCACTCAACTCCGGCCATGTGCCTTCTTTTCCCGAAAATTCTCCCCTACTGAGAAAAATTATGAAATAGGAAATCAGGAATTGTTGGCGATAAAGTGGGCCTCCAAAGAATGGCGCCACTTCCTCGAAGGTGCTAAACACAAGGTTACAGTGATCACAGATCACAAGAACCTGACCTACCTTGAGTCAGCTAAAAGACTGAGTCCTAGGCAGGCCAGGTGGGCTTTGTTCTTCTCAAGGTTTAACTTTGTGATCACGTTTCATCCAGGGACTAAAAATGTAAAGGCTGATGCCCTCTCTCGAAGTTTCTGCCCCTCACAGGCTGAGGACTCGGAACCAGTTCCAATACTTGCCAATGGGATCGTTGTGTTGGCCGTGTCTCTGGACCTTCTGGAGGAGATCCGTAGATCCTCAGAACCAGTCCCGGACACGACGCCCCCCAGAAATTGTTCGTTCCAGCCCCGCTTCATCTACAAGTTCTGAAGGAGTCGCATGACTCTGTCCTGGCAGGCCATCCTGGTGTTAATAATACCGCCAGACTAGTGACTAGGAACTTTTGGTGGCCGACGGTGGTTAAGGACTGTAAAGATTACGTACTAGCTTGCAAAACTTGTGCTCTTGCTAAGTCTACCCATAAACGGCCTGCCGGCTTTCTCCAGTCCTTGCCTGCCCCAGGGAGTCCATGGACCCACATCTCCATGGACTTCATTACTAACCTGCCGCCCTCAGAAGGGAAGACATGTGTCTGGGTGGTGGTAGACAGGTTCAGTAAGCAGTGCCATTTTGTTCCCCTGTCTGGACTACCTAATTCAGAAATGTTGAGTAAGTTGTTCGTCACTCATGTAATACGACTGCATGGCGCTCCGGTGAATATCGTGTCCGACCGAGGAACCCAGTTCATTTCTAAATTCTGGAAGGCATTCTGCAAACACATTGGGGTTGAATTATCCTTCTCCTCCGCTTACCACCCTGAGACTAATGGTCAAACTGAGGGCACTAACCAGGCCCTAGAGCAGTATCTCCGCTGCTATGTCTCGGAACATCAAGCTGATTGGGTGGAAGATCTCCCGTTAGCCGAATTCGCCCTAAATAACCAATACCAAGAATCCATCAAAACCACCCCGTTCTTTTGCAATCTTGGTTTACACCCATATTTTGGTTCATTTTCGGCTAAGATGTCAGAGCTCTCGGGGGTAGAGAAATCCATACATCACTTAAGGACCATCTGGTCAGAGGTGAACTCAAACTTGAAAGTCTCCCAGGTCAGACAGGCTTTGGCCGCAAATAAACGGCGGTCCAAGGGGCCGCACCTGGGAGTTGGGGACAAAGTTTGGCTGTCTACCAAGAACATTAAACTTAAGGTACCATCTGCCAAACTGGGGCCCAGATTTATTGGTCCCTATGAGATTTTAGAGGTAATTAACCCGGTAGCCTTTCGTTTAAAGCTCCCTCAGTCTTTCAAAATACCCAATGTTTTCCACAAATCCCTCCTCAAGATGTACCGCTCCCCAATTCATCCCGTCCAGTCCCCTCCTCCTCCAGTCTTGGTCAAGGGTGCCTTGGAGTACGAAGTCCAAGGTATCCTTGATTCCCGTTTAGTGAGAGGGTCCATGCAATATTTGGTGCATTGGAAGGGGCTACGGTCCAGGGGAGAGGTCCTGGGTCCCTGCTGGTGACATCCATGCCAAGGGGTTAATTAGAAGGTTTCATCTCCTTCACCCTGACAAACCGGGTTTTGAGGGTCCAGAGGCCCCTCTTAGAAGGGGGGTACTGTCACGTCGCCGCCAGACTCAGGGCCTGCTGTTCTGGCTTTGGCCACTACGAGGCGCCGGACTGGTACCTCGCTGCCAGACTCAGGGCCTGCTGTTCCGGCTTTGGCCACTAGAGGCGCCGGACTGACACGTCACCGTCAGACTCGGGGCCTGCGGTTCCGGTCTCAGCCACTAGGAGGCGCTGGACCATCACGTTGCCGTCGGACTCAGGAACGGCTGTTTCTGCCTCAGCCACTGGGAGGCGCCGTGGTTCACTCCAGGGTGAGGGTGGTGACAGAGAAGAGGCTCCTGCGCAGGCATCTGGTGGGCGCAGGCTCCGCCCCTCTGTCAGTCATGTAAGGCTTACTGCATCTTCATCTGGCCTGGTCCAGGGGGTGGCCCTAATTACATCATCAGTCCAGGAACCTGTGAGGGAGGACCTGATCCCTCAAATACCTTGGGACTGGTCTTGCAAGCCGCCGGGTATATTCTTGTTTCCCCTGCGTGCTACTTTGTAATTTGCTATAGTGAAAACTCTGACCTCAGCCTGGATTTCTGACCATTCTATTGCCTGCCGTTTTTGTACCTCCGCCTCTCTTCCAATTTTTTTGACGCTGACCTTCGCTTGGATTCCTGACTCTCTTTCTGCCTGCTGAATCTGTACCTTGCTGCCCTCCTAGTTTTACTGACCCTGGCCTGGACTTTTGACTCTCCTTCTGTCTGCTGATTTCGTGCCTTTGCTGCCCTCCGACCTCTGACTCCTGCCTCCTGACCTTGATTACGGGTTTTAGTTTTGACCCCTTGGCGGCCGTCCTGCTCTGGTCCACTGCTAATCTAGACAGCTACCCCCTGGGCCTTGCTACAATTCCAGATCCCTGTATAGGGGTTAAGGGTCTCGGGGTTACTCGGGGTGCTGTCCCTACTACAGCCCAGATTCGCAGACGGCCGTCACAATTCTATACTGTGTTAGTGTGATTAATTAGTAATATTATACCTGTAGACTTATGTGTAATAAATACTTTTTTAATGATTATAATTGGTTATATAATTATATTGGTCTCGGTTAGTCTCCATTCGTGGAGTACATTGTAAGGGAATCATAGTATGTAACAGGTGAGGTATTAGCCAAATATTGATTATTGATTGTCAAGCCTGACATTAATAATAAATATACAGTATACCACCCTGTAACAGTGGGAATGCAGTTCAGAATAATATTTTTTATGTAAACAAATTCTATACTAAAAGGAATAACACTTCTACATCTACTGCTGACAGCACAAAACATATGCCATTAAAACGGGAAGAGTTTTGGATTTTTTCCATGGGCACCCCTTTTCCAGTAGTTTAAATCAATGACATGATTTGATATTTACTATTAAATATAGAAATATGATACATTGTATTGTGCTATTTTCCCATGGCTATGAATCATTTATTTATATATACTGTATATACTCATGCGTTCATGGTTTTAATCAGTGTGGTAGAGGCATTACTGCTGGAGGTAACCATTTTTTATCTTAATTTAGGTCCTGAATTGATTTAGATGGGGTTGTCCAATAGTGTACAACCCCTCTAAATCATTTGACATTAGTAGCAACATAAGTAGTAGTATTCCATTCTACGTGAATAAATGATGACCAATGTTTCCATTAGTGAACAAACAATATACTGTACACTACAAAGCATATATAGATTTTTTTTTTGCCTTGACTTTTTTATTCTTCCTTTAAAATATATTTTAATGAAGTGTAAAATATTTACATTGACTTTCATTGTTCACCTCATTTTAGACAATTTTCTTGGCAGCGGTAAACAAACCGGCCTATGACCTTAGGTCAGTGCCTGCAGTTGACCAAAATATTCATGTTGACGAGTGATTTTTCATACAAGGTTTCACAGGAAAAAGAGGAAATTTCAATTTGAATGTGGCTTGTGGCAAAAACAATTAACCGGTTTGCTAAGGAATAATGGAAGTGGAATTTAAACACAGCATGGTATCTATGTAAAATCACAAAACATATCATTTGTCAATATCATGTTCTTGTTAATGAGTTCTCACAATCCTTTATCAGCCTGAGGCAGAACTAGTAGTTAAGGTAATTATGTGCCCTCCTGGTGTCACAGCCTCCCCCTTTACAGAAAATAATTTTTAATTTGGATTCCAATTTGAATAGGTCCAAAAAATGTGCCCTCTTTCTTTTATCTGTTATCTTGCTAAGGAGTGATGACATGCTTTATCACAAATGGAAAGTAAATAAAACAGATAATTTTGATGTCTATTTAGTATTTTTGTGTAGTATTTTCGTGTACTGTATACAAAGAGCAGTAAAGGCAGAATGATATTTATTTCAGCAAAATGCAGTTTTGCCTTCCTTTCAACAGCAACCATATAAATATATAGCAGAAGTAAAAATCAAAATAACTTCTATCACAATGTTATAAATTGATAGACATCAGCACGCTGCACCTTGAAATACACTTTCCAATTTTCTGCTGTCTGCAATTTTAGATGACTTTTACAATGGCACATGTTTATATCACAACACTTTTGTGACTTGTGACTGTACTTATATTAAAATCAAACCTTATAGTTGTTTCGCATAACTTACTAAAGAAAGAAACAATGAGAATTTTTAGTAAGAAATACTGTAGGTGTCTAATGTTGCAGCTGCATTTTTTGACATATATTACTATAAATGATATAGGATTTAACAAATCTATGTTTTGCAAACAAATAGGATAGTCCTCAAAGATCCAAACCTCTCAAAACAACATATCTTTTATAAAATTCATATAAATTCATACAAAATAATTAATGGATTCTTGTAATTACTTTATTTGCACCTGAGTTTTCTCCCAAAAATACTATAGTTGTAAGTGGAATTACGTATGGACAAGCAAACTACATAGTGCAAGAACCCTCAAAATGGTTAACGCCAAATATCTTGAATTTCACCTCAGGATGTCCTGCAACTTGATCTTGACCTTGCTATAATGACTTTAATACAAATGATAAGTGTCACGACTCTGTTGTTGGGTGTCACAAGAGCAGGCGCTCCTTCCCTGTCCCTTACTCTAGGGCCGCCCTAGCTCACCCTGTTCTCTGGGTTACTTCTGATGGTCACGACGCCAGGGTCTCATACCTTGCCTTAGCTCCTGAATCCGCCCTCAGTCTATACCCTTCCCCTACCCAGGCAAGAGGGGAGAATTAATGTACCATAATTTCCCAACTAGACTAACAAGGTAATACAAACAGGGATAAAGGAAAATACCAATCATACACATATACTCATGTAAACAACAGAGGTAAACACCGGGGAGTGAAAAATGGGGTAAAACCAAAGTAGGAGAAGGAGGGGAATTAACACACACCCAAAACCTAGCAACAGTCTTAGATAAATCCACCAAACACTTTCTTAAACAACAAGCACAAAGCACCATTTCCTAACCATGCGGCATAAGCTACATCTGGCAATGAGTGCTTGCCAGGGCCCAGATTATATAAGAAATGAAACAGTGAACAGCTAAAAGCGTTAATGCAGGAAAGCTTCCAAGAGCTTTCAACTGAGCAGACTAATCACTGCACTGCTAAAATAAACCTGCACCATGTAACATGAAGGTGAAGTACTTCTCAACAGTGCAGGAGTAGGAGAAATCAGATGCTGCTGTCTTCTGGCTCCTTTCTAACCCCCCTTCTATGAGGGACCTCCAGAACCTTAGAATTGGGTTTATCAGGGTGTACCACGTGAAAAGACTGGATAAACCTGGCCGCATGGAAGTCAGATGTTGGTACACATATCCCCACTCCGTGACCGTATCCTCTCCAGTGCACCAGATACTGAAGTGAGAATCGATGATCTTAGCTATGTGAAATTCCAAATTTCCATCCACAGTGACCGGAGATGGCGGTAGCAGTGAGTAGAGATCAATGAAACACATTATCAATCCTAAAAATGGGTGGCAAAGCAAGGCGTGATGCTAAAGGATAGACGACGGTCACAATATTATAAGGACGGATGAACCTGAGAACCAGTTTCCAAGAGGGAATCTTAAACTTAATGTTCCTTGAGGACAACCACACCAAGTCACCAACACACTGTTACGGACTGATGGAACGCACCTAATTAAAAGTATGTAGCGGCTAGGTGCATTCGCAGTCCGGGGTCCACTGTGCAGAGATGTTAACTGCTGCTAGACAATAACGAACGGAATATGACAGAAGGTAGCCAGGCACCAGCGGGAAACCACTGACCCGGTGTGTGCAAGAGCGAACTCTGTTACTTCACAGAGCTCGCCCTAGCCGTCGTATAAAGCTTGCCCTGTTATGCATCACAGGGCGTGACAAAATATAGCTTACTGCCCTGAGCGGGTACAATGTCTACCCTGGTGGACACCACTAACCAGCGTAAGCTTAGCGCTGGAAAGCGCACCGCTCTGATAGACGCTGTAGTACCAGCTGTATTGTGGAGCCACGTGGTGACTGACGCCCTCAGGTGCTAATGGACTAGAGAAGCTGAGTGAACTGCGGTGCTAGGCAGTGCCAGTACTCCGTGTTGACTCTACTGTGGACTCAAGCACAACCGAGGGAGGGAGTATATAATGAGTCATTCCCCAGTTTCAGATATCCATCATCATGCACACCACTATAGCAATAAGAGTAAATCTCTATGTTAGCGCATGGCTGGGTGGCCATGCAAACCTTTTATATTTGCAGCCTTCCGGGACCTTCCTGATGGTCCAATCGAAGCAGCAACAGGACCTGCGCATGTAACCTTCAACCTCCAATGAGAGGTCGTCCCACGGGAATTCTCAGTAGGGGAAAAGCAGGACTTAGTCCCAGTAGCGTCTGCTTGCTGCTGACTCATGCATGATACAATAGCAGAGCCAGGAGGAGCAGCCAGAAGCCTAGCATTAGCGTGGGCGAGGAATGAGAGACCACAGAAGGCAATGCTCAGGCTTCCTCCTGTGCAGCGGCAGAAACCTGATGCCTAACACACACAGATCTGGACCCAACAAACATCTCCAATCAGCCACATTCGTATTTGGACCCTATCTTTCTCAAATTATCAAGAACTCCTAGCCAAACAGACGTAATTGATGATGAAAAACATTATTCAGGTTTTCCAGAATAACGATTCCAATTAATTGAGATGAACTGAGAATGAAATCATTATGCCCTGAGAACAGGAACTTACCAGTAGACTCCTGACAATGATTATTCAGCCAGAGGTAAGTAGGTAACCCAATCCTCCTGATTCTCTGACACAAAACACCTAATATAAGTCTCAAGATTCTGGTTAACCCTTTCTATTTGCCCATTAGACTGCGGGTGAAATGCTGAAGAGAATGACAGATGGATCCGCAAACAAGTGCAAAATGCCCTCCAAAATTTGGAAATAAATGGCACCCCCAATCAGAAACAATATTGGTAGGGATCCCATGAAATTCTACAATCTCTCTGATAAAAATTTGCCCCAGAGTCCTGGCACTAGGTAAAGTGGGTGATAAAGAAGCCATTTAGTGTGGTGATACACGTCTGGCTTTCATGTGTCTAGCCGGACATCAACTCTATGAGCCTCTGTTTTCATCCATGACCACCTAAACTATTTATTTGCACTTGTATGGCTATACCTTCAGTGACTTTGGAAAGATAATGACATTCTGTGTGGAGAGATCCTGTTTGACTAGTGTTACAACTATCTATCTTTCCTTATTTTTCCAGGTTTTTCAGCATGCATAGGGCCAGATGCTACATTCATTTAGTGGCTATTAGCCATTTATGACTCTTTTTGCATGTCTGTATGACAATTTTGGCCAAACTCACATGCATGTTATAATGACTAGTAAATCTAACATTCCATGTTGCACTGCACTTTAACTGCAATTATGTGTGTTTATTTGTTTGTCATTACAATCTTAGGGAAGGTCTCATAATTTGCTACACAGTCTTCATACTGGGTGCCAATCACAGTGCTGCATGCTTTGTTTGTTCAGCAGGCTCTAATTGTCTATTAGCAATTTTGCATTCTTGTATTGATTAGAGATAGGAGGTTCGGTTAGCAACAGCCCCAAGGTGGGCATAGGTAATTTGTGGGATTTTAAGCCCTTCACCTTTGGACCATTTCTTGCTCCTCTTCTTCCCAGAGCTATGGCACTTTTTTATTTCAACATCAATATGGAGCACACAGTGTGGGGTTCATCCCATAAGCAAAGCATCACAGAAGCTAAGCATCAAGAAAACGGCAGTTATCCATGGCAGTTAATCAGGGCAGGAGTCAGGTAACCCAAACTTTGCTCTCCCCTTTATCCATGTGCTTTATTTCTATCCTCCTGTGCTCCCTTGCCATCCACATTCACCACCCCATCCCCCATCCATCACGACTCATACACATCAACCCCTCTATACTTCCCTCTCCCATGTACAGCTCCCATGCACTCCTCACCTTCCTGAGAAACCTCAGCTCATCTTGCCCAAACACATCGCAGAAAAAAACTACTTACAATTACAACAACTATTTGCTCTTTATCGTCCTACTCCTACTGATTTCAGGGGACATCTCCCCCAACCCTGGTCCACCATCCCTTAACCTCAACCCCTACCCTACCTCATATCGAAACCATAATAATCTTATTAATCTTACTTGCACTCCCTCATCTCCATCTTTTAATTGTGCCCTCTGGAATCCACGGTCTGTTTGTAACAAGCTCCCTTTCCTGCACAACTACTTTCTGAACAACTCTTTTAATCTGTTGGCCCTCACTGAAACCTGGATTCAGGATTCTGACACTGTCTCTCCTGATGCCATTTCCTATGGTGGCTTACAATTCTCTCATTCCCCGAGACCCACAAACAGACATGGTGGTGGAGTCGGCATACTCCTGTCCCCACAATGCACTTTCCAGGTCATTCCCCGAGTTCTATCACTCATATTCCCTTTGTCACGGTCACGCGTGGCTGGACACAGCGCCTCCAGCAGGGCGGATTTAGATGACACGCGTGACCCTGGATACAACGCCTCCAGTAGGGTGAATTTAAATAATAATAAAACGTGCAGCTGGATACGCCGCCTCCAACAGGCGAATTTTGGAAATACACGTATGTCTGGAAACCCCACCTCCAGTAAGGCGAATTTAAACAATAAAAGGGAAAACCTGGGTAACAATAACACTGGTGGCCCTGCGATAGGGAACGGGGGACGTGGAGACCTACTGCACTCCCCTGAGTCAGTGTCTCTACACTCCTAACGTTCCCTAGGCCGGTTCTGCACCGGGCGCCGCTCAGGATACCTAGCTCGCCCTCCACCTACTCCTTTCTAGTGTAGTGGACAGTGCGGAAACTAATCCCACCACTGCACTAAACACACATAAGGAAAAGAGACAAAACAGGGGAGCACAACTTAGCTTTGCTCTGTTGCTTACGCTCCCAGCAACAGAGCCCACCACCTGCGTGCATCTTTTCCTCCAACCGGATCCAACACCATAGTGCTGCCTTGGAGCAACCAGAGTCCACCACCTGCATGCAGCTGTCCAGAAACAAAGTCCAGCATATGAGACCAGCTTTCCAACAAAAGAGTCCAGCATCCTGCGTCCAGCTTTCCAGCAACCAAGTCCAGCATCATGAGTGCAGCTCTACACCATAGCTGCCACTCCACCAAGCCATGTAAGAACTCCTTGCTGACACCATAGCTGCAACTCCACCAAACCATGCCAGCCCTCCTCGCAGACACCATAGCTGCCACTCAAGGACTCTCTCTGCACTCTGAAATATTCTGAGACGGAGCAAAAAAGAGGCCAAACTAATAAGGGACAAAAAGCAAATTGGCAAATACAGATAAATAAGAGTGGAAATTCAGCACAGCCCCAGCCGGGGCTGGCTGACCACACAAACTGAATAGACCAACAAAATCAAGTGTGAACATTAGCAGAAACACTTAGCTTGAGATGACTGGAACAGAGCTTAAAACCAAGACCTGAAAAGCCAGAAGGAATCACCAGCACCAGAATAGGGCGTCGGCTGTCTTAAATCCATTCTGAGTTTCCAGAGATCCAATCGTTATCCTCATCATCAGGTGGCAGATCTCTACTAATTAAATCAGCCTCACAACCTCCTGTTACCACCAGAGGGAGCCCGGAAGGAAACTCACAACTGGTAGACCAGAAAATGAGTTCACAACAGCCACCTCTCTAGGCCTCTTGCAGCTTTCAACCTCTGAGACACACAAGCACTGTAACACCCTTGATCTGGCCTTTGTCCGGCTCTGTTCAATCTCCCACCTAAGTAACTCACCGCTTCCAATCTCTGACCACAACATTTTGTCCTTCACGCTCACAAATCCTCACCCACCCCAGCTCACTCCTACCACACAGTCAGAAATCTACAAGCCATTAACCCTCAGACACTTTCAGACTCCCTACACTCATCACTGTCCCTAATCTCCTTTTTCCTGTCTTGATCTGGCTGTTCGTCACGACAACGACACTCTTAGCAGCACCCTTGACCAAGTAGAGCCCCTCACCCTCAGAAGCTCCAAATACCAAGTAAAACAGCTCACATTGCAAACTCGACTTCTCCAGTGATGCTCTAGGAGTGCTGAATGCCTATGGAGAAAAACCCGCACACCAGAAGACTTCATTCACTTCAAATTTATGTTAAGAACCTATAACGCTGCCCTTCACCTCACCAAACAGACCTACTTCACCACCCTGATCTTCTCACTAGCCAACAACCACAAGAAACTTTTTGACACCTTTCACTCCCTCCTCAGGCCAAAAGCACAAGCCCCTATCAGAGACATTTGTGCTGATGACCTGGCTTCCAACTTTACAGAAAAAATAGATAATATCCGTCAGGAAATCTGCTCCTAACCACCAAGTGCTGTGACTCCCATCCCTTTTTGCATCTCCCCTGGCTCACTTTCCACATTTGATCCCATCACAGAAAAGGAAGTCTCCAGGCTCCTCTCTTCCTCTCATTCAACCACATGCACTACCAACCCCATTCCCTCACATCTTCTCCAGTCTCTCTCTCCAGTCGTCACAACTCACCTAACTGCAATCTTTAATCTAACACGCCATCGTTACTCCATTACTAAAGAAACCCGCTCTCGACCCATTCTGCACAAACAACTACAAAACAGTCTCCAATCTCCCCTACATCTCTAAACTTTTGGAGAGCCTAGTTTACTCCCGCCTTACCCGTTACCTCTCCACTCACTCCCTTCTAGACCCTTCACAATCCGGCTTCCGCCCCCTACGTTCGACTGAAACTGCACTCATCAAAGTGACCATTGACCTTCTGACAGCAAAATGTAACGGTGACCACTCTCTGCTCATTCTTCTCGATCTGCAGCTTTCGACACTGTTGACCACCATCTCCTACTCTCTAGGCTACAGTCACTAGGCATTAAGGACAGTGCTCTCTCCTGGTTCTCTTCCTATCTTTCTGACTGCTCATTTAGTGTTTTGTTTTATGGCTCCACGTCATCTCCTCTTCCTCTCACTGTCAGGGTACCTCAGGGCTCAGTCCTTGGCACCCTTCTCTTCTCTCGCTACACAGCCCCAATTGGACAGACTATCAGCAGATTTGGCTTTCAGTATGATCTTTATGCTGATGACACACAACTATATACGTCATTCCCTGACCTTACCCCCACTGTACTACAGAATGCCAGTGACTGTCTGTCCGCACTCTCCAACATCATGTCCGCTCTCTATCTGAAACTCAACCTCTCCAAAACTGAACTTCTTCTGCTCCCGCTGTCTACTAACCTCCCTAAATCTGACATTTCCCTCTCCGTGGGTGGCACCACAATAACACCCCGGCAGCAAGCACGCTGTCTGGGTGTTAGGTTTGACACCAATCTCTCCTTCACATCCCATATACAATCTCTTGCCCGCTCTTGCCACTTACACCTAAAGAACATCTCTAAAATCCGCCCTTTTCTCACCATGGAAACAACAAAAACCCTCACTGTAGCATTGATCCTCTCCAGCCTGGATTACTGCAATGCTCTATTAATTGGCCAGGGTCATCTATCTGTCTAATTGGTACTCGGACACATCCGCTCTTCGCCAGTCCTAACATTGGCTGCCCATTCATTATAGGATCCAATTCAAAATACTTGTTCTCACCCACAAAGCTCTCCACAATGCGGCGTCCCCCTACATCTCCTCCCTTATTTCTGTCTATCAACCTAATCGACCGCTGCGCTCTGCAAAAGACTTTTGACTAACCTCTGCACTAATCCATACCTCCCACTCCCCACCCCAAGACTTCTCCCATGTTGCACCAATCCTCTGGAATGCTCTACCCCAAGAAATTAGGACTATCCACAATTTGCATAGTTTCAGGCGCTCCCTCAAAACACATTTGTTCAGAGCGGCCTATCACGTTCACTAATCACAGTCATTCTATGTGTAAGTGTGCGTGTGTAGCCCATTCACTATCTCCAACCATCCCTCACTGCCTCAAGATGGCTGGACCATCATTGTAAATACACCATTGTAAATACACTCCTGTACTTTGTATCTCCCCCCACCTCATAGTAGATTGTAAGCTATCACGAGCAGGGTCGTCTTATTTTGCTTTAATTATTGTATTGTTAATGTTGTTACCTATGACTTGTGTTTTGAAACTGTTAGGCTATGTGCACACGTACCGGAACTCTCGCGGAAATTACCGCGAGAATTCCGGAATTGCATTCCGCGGGAAAATCGCATTTTAAATTCCCGCGATTTTCCCGCGGAAAAACTAGCATTTTGCAAGCGTATTTAGCTTGCAAAATGCTAGCGTTTTCCAAGCGATCTGTAGCATCGCTTGGAGAACTGATTGACAGGTTGGTCACACTCGTCAAACACAGTGTTTGACAAGTGTGACCAACTTTTTACTACTGAGGCCACCTATGCATCATCAGTAGTAAAAGATAGAATGTAAAAAAAATAAAAAAGAGTGTTATTCTTACCTTCCGACGTCCCACGCATCAGTTCCCAGTAATCCTTTGCGAAAATGCCCGCGATGACGTCCGTTCTCGCGGGATCGCGATGTCTCGCGGTAATTCGCGATGACGTCGCGCGAATGACCGCGAGACTTCGCAATCCCACGAGAACGGATGTCATCGCGGGCATTTTCGCAAAGGATTACTGGGAACGGAAGCGTCGAGAGAGGCGGGAAGACTGCGCGGGATGCCGGAAGGTAAGAATAACAATATTTTTTATTTTAAATTCTATTTTTTACAGGGATATGGTACCCAAAGCCCGGAGGACAGTCTCCTCTCCTCCGGACTGTGGGTACCATTCGCAATTGTTCTGCTTACTTTCCGCATGGTGTACACAGCCACATGCGGGAAGTAAGCGGAACAATGCATTCCTATGGGTGCAGGATCGCCGCGATTCCGCAAATTAATGAGCATGCTGCGGTTTTTACCGCGAAGCGATTCCGCCACGGTAAAAACCGCAGCATTAGCACAGCATTGCGGAATCCCATAGGAATGCATGGGATGCTTATTTTTCACGGCAAAATCGCGCAGTTAAAACCGCCGCGGAAACGCGAAAAAAACGCCACGTGTGAACTCAGCCTTAAACTGTAAAGCGCTGTGGAATATGTTGATGCTATATAAATAAAGATTATTATTATTATTATTATTATTATTATTATTATTATTATTATTAATATGGCCATGTGAGGGCTTGTTTTTTGAAGGAAAAGTTTTACTTTCAAACGACATTGATTTTACCATATAATATACTCTAAAATGTGTAAATTCACAATTGTTTTTTTCTTTTTCCATGTTCACCAAATGCTAAAACTGACCTGCCAGTATGATTCTCAAGGTCATTACGAGTTTGTAGTTACCAAACATGTATAGGTACTTTTTTATTTAAGTGGTGAAAAAAATAAAAAATTTCTTCAATAAAAAATTGTGTCATTTTCCCGCAGCGTCTCCATTTTTCGTGATCTGGAGCTGGGTGAAAGCTTATTTTTTGCTCGCCAATCTTACGTTTTTATTGATACCATTCTGGTGTTGATACGATCTTTTGATCACCCGTTATTGCATTTTAATGCAATGTTGCGACAGAAAAAAACTTAATTCTGGCGTTTTGACTTTTTTCTTGTTACGTCGTTTACCAATTGAATTAATTATTTTTATGTATTGATAGATCGGGCGATTCTGAATGCTGCAATACCAAATAAGTGAATTTTTCATTTATTTTTCATTGTTTTATTTTGAAAGAGATGAATGGGGGTGATATAAACTTTTATATTTTTTTAATTTTTTTTTACTTTTCACTTGCTTCAATAGTCTCCAAGGGAGACTAGAAGTTGCAATAATACAATCACCTGTGCAACACAAAGCAGATGCTCAGAGCAATCTGGCAATGACAACCACAGAGGTCTGCTGACCTGGGTTCAACAGCCGCGGAGACACCATCACATGTTTCTCAACGCAAGCAATGACTAGCCAGGTCTTTCACCGGGAAGGAACAACCACGGGAAGGGCAGTCTCCAATGAAGGAAACCACCTATGCCAAAACATGGTATCCATCCACAGACAGCTGTTTCGGGGTATTGCCCCTCATCAGTGTGGAGTAGGAAACTGGCTAGTAGGAGCAATGCCTAGTAAAAGACTGCGAAAATGGGGATGAGTGACCTCACGGAGATCAACATCCAACACTGCGGAGACACCATCACATGTTTCTCAACGCAGTGATTCTAGAGCAATGCCCCATCCCTTATGGGAAATATGCAAAAACATGTAAATCAACAGCCGCGGAGACACCATCACATGTTTCTCAACGCAAGCAATGACTAGCCAGGTCTTTCACCGGGAAGGAACAACCATGGGAAGGGCAGTCTCCAATTAAGGAAACCACCTATGCCAAAACATGGTATCCATCCACAGACAGCTGTTTCGGGGTATTGCCCCTCATCAGTGTGGAGTAGGAAACTGGCTAGTAGGAGCAATGCCTAGTAAAAGACTGCGAAAATGGGGATGAGTGACCTCATGGAGATCAACATCCAACACTGCGGAGACACCATCACATGTTTCTCAACGCAGTGATTCTAGAGCAATGCCCCCATCCCTTATGGGAAATATGCAAAAACATGTAAATCAACAGCCGCGGAGACACCATCACATGTTTCTCAACGCAAGCAATGACTAGCCAGGTCTTTCACCGGGAAGAAACAACCACGGGAAGGGCAGTCTCCAATGAAGGAAACCACCTATGCCAAAACATGGTATCCATCCACAGACAGCTGTTTCGGGGTATTGCCCCTCATCAGTATGGAGTAGGAAGCTGGCTAGTAGGAGCAATGCCTAGTAAAAGACTGCGAAAATGGGGATGAGTGACCTCATGGAGATCAACATCCAACACTGCGGAGACACCATCACATGTTTCTCAACGCAGTGATTCTAGAGCAATGCCCCCATCCCTTATGGGAAATATGCAAAAACATGTAAATCATCAGCCGCGGAGACACCATCACATGTTTCTCAACGCAAGCAATGACTAGCCAGGTCTTTCACCGGGAAGGAACAACCACGGGAAGGGCAGTCTCCAATGAAGGAAACCACCTATGCCAAAACATGTTATCCATCCACAGACAGCTGTTTCGGGTTATTGCCCCTCATCAGTGTGGAGTAGGAAACTGGCTAGTAGGAGCAATGCCTAGTAAAAGACTGCGAAAATGGGGATGAGTGACCTCATGGAGATCAACATCCAACACTGCGGAGACACCATCACATGTTTCTCAATGCAGTGATTCTAGAGCAATGCCCCCATCCCTTATGGGAAATATGCAAAAACATGTAAATCAACAGCCGCGGAGACACCATCCCCATTTTCGCAGTCTTTTACTAGGCATTGCTCCTACTAGCCAGTTTCCTACTCCACACTGATGAGGGGCAATACCCCGAAACAGCTGTCTGTGGATGGATACCATGTTTTGGCATAGGTGGTTTCCTTCATTGGAGACTGCCCTTCCCGTGGTTGTTCCTTCCCGGTGAAAGACCTGGCTAGTCATTGCTTGTGTTGAGAAACATGTGATGGTGTCTCCGCGGCTGTTGATTTACATGTTTTTGCATATTTCCCATAAGGGATGGGGGCATTGCTCTAGAATCACTGCGTTGAGAAACATGTGATGGTGTCTCCGCAGTGTTGGATGTTGATCTCCATGAGGTCACTCATCCCCATTTTTGCAGTCTTTTACTAGGCATTGCTCCTACTAGCCAGTTTCCTACTCCACACTGATGAGGGGCAATACCCCGAAACAGCTGTCTGTGGATGGATACCATGTTTTGGCATAGGTGGTTTCCTTCATTGGAGACTGCCCTTCCCGTGGTTGTTCCTTCCCGGTGAAAGACCTGGCTAGTCATTGCTTGTGTTGAGAAACATGTGATGGTGTCTCCGCGGCTGATGATTTACATGTTTTTGCATATTTCCCATAAGGGATGGGGGCATTGCTCTAGAATCACTGCGTTGAGAAACATGTGATGGTGTCTCCGCAGTGTTGGATGTTGATCTCCATGAGGTCACTCATCCCCATTTTGCTGACCTGGGTTGTCATGCCAACCCATGGGTGAACTGCAGTCTTGTGACACTGGCGTCAATGGGCGGGATTAATAACGCGCTTCTGGGGCGATTGTGTTAAATGCCGCTGACAGAGATTGACAGCGACATTTAACAGGTTAACAGTCCCAGGTGGATTGCGATCCCATCCACAGCTGTTAGGGGCACCTGTCAACTGTTAAAATGAGCTGATATGTGCCGAATCCCACATCAAAGGGGCAGACCTGAAATGCACTGCACATGTACAGCGCATGTGGTGAAGGGGTTAAATGTTTTTAATGTGTTTAGGCTTTTTTGTGTACCAATACAAAATGGAATATTGTATGGTAATCCCTATGCTCTTGCAAGTTTCTTTCCTCTTGTTACATTTCAGCTTGGTATTTAGGCACCCACTGGGTATTCACCCTTGCAAGCTGGGGGCCCAAGCAGTGTCCTTGACAATACACACTCCACTTTACCACCTCCTGAGTCTGCCAATCTGCCACAGGGTTGTGCAAAGTGAGTCAAGGTAATCCAAGAACCACGAGAGATCAGACCCTTTAGCCTATAACAGTCAATACCTTCTGAGTGCATGGTCCCTTCCTGTAGATGTAACTCTCGGAAAGCATAAATAAAATACCCCTGTCTTAATGTTGCTTAGTCGATGGCGATTATGGGTATACGTCTGGACAGTGTATATGGTTCGGCAGCTGTTTACAGTGAGGTAGGGAAGGACTTGTGCCCATAAAATGGGCCTTTTTCCTACAGTTAAAACACACTCCCTCTTTAAGCTGAACTACAGTTTGATTCCCAGAATGTGTTTCCCCACCCAACTGCATGGGTTCCTCAGATGACTCAGATCAGGTTTCCTTTGGCCCCGGACCGCTTGCACATTGGAGAGGCTCTTTATGTTTCTGGTGAAGATGGCGACCCACCCGGATAGCCAGAGACATGGTTGCCTCAAGCGAAACTGTCTCATACAGGGCTATGGCATCCTTCACCCTTCCTAGTAGCCTTTGACAGAACTGGCTATGTAGCGCTGAGTCATTCCACTTAGTGTCAGTGAACCACCTACAAAACTCAGAGCAATACTCCTCCGCCGGCCGGTCTCCCTGCTGAAGCTGACGCAGTGTGGACGTGGGTTAGGTGATAATGTTACTGAAAGCTCTACTAAGCAAACAAAGTCTCGTCCTATCCAAAGACAACTCACAACATCTGTTACTGGACAGGCAACTTGACTCTCTTTCTTTGGCAGCTGCACAGTGTTGCTGATGAGGGCCAGAAAGAGCATGTGCTCCAGTAGATGGCAATGGCTGCATCAAGTGGCCTCTCCTCCTCTTCCTTCACCTTAACATCACACACTGTACAATCCTCAGATGTGCCAACTCAATTACCCTTGTTTCCCCCTGTGTCACAACTCTCAACCTGTCCAGACCTATACTCATAATCACTATTGACTCTACACCCTTGAGACACGAGTATTATACTCAAGCCGTCCAGTGGTTACAGCGACAGGTTGTTAGGGCTGGTGGAACGCACCTAATAATATAAAGGTGGTAATAAGGTGTGTTCGCAGCCTGGGGTCCACCATGCAGAGATGTTAACTGCTGCTCGGTAATGGCGGACACTAAATGGCAGTATCACACTGGACACACGTGGGTTAAATGCCACCCAGTATGTAGTAGCGACAGACTCTGTTGCTTCACAGAGCCACGGTACTGTATAATACAGATGCCGTACCCTGTCACAGAGCACAGCTGAGTCAGCACTAGTGTACGGTCACAAGACTCTGCCCCAAGGACACGAGGTAAGAGCCTCTCTAGGCCCACTAGGCGCATGGTGTCGCACCTGCGAACGCCACTAATAGACGCTGGCTACTGTGGCATGCAGACCAAGTACACAGTGGCGTATAGGCAAAGCCACTACTTGACGCTGAAGCTAGACACTAACTCTGCCTCCTACCTGCACTATCAGACTAGGCACTAACTGGCAAAGCTGATCAACACATGCATACCAAGGGTAGGGGTTTCACAATGAGTCAGTCACCAGAGACATTCATACGTGCATACAACACTCACACCACATTGACTACGGCAATGCAATCCTTTTATAACTGCAGCCTTCTGGGACCTTGCTGATGGCCCAATCCGAGCTGCTTGAGGACCTGAGTATGTGACCTCCGACCACCAATGAGTGGTCGTCTCATGGGCATGCTCAGATGAAGAAAAGCAGGACTTAGTCCCAGGAGCGTCTGTTCGGTGCTTACTAATGCTGGATGCTATAGCTGAACCTGGGGCGGCAGCAGAAACCAGACACATAGCATTAGCATGAGCAAGATGCTGGGACCGACGTCTCTGCTCAGCAGGAACCTTTGTGGCTGCAGAAGAATGGGAGACCGCAGAGGACATAGCTTGAGATTCCCCCTGTGCAGTGGTGGGAACTCGATGCCTAACACAGGTAGGCGACCTGTATTCAGAAGGTCTTGACTGTTATATGCTAGAGGGTCTGCCCTCTCCTGTGGTTCTTGGCTCACTCTGCACAACCCTGTGGTAGATTGGCAGACTTGGGAGGTGGTAAAGTGGAGTGAGCATTGTCAAGGACACTGCTTAGGCACCCACCTTGCAAGGCTGAATATTCAGTCTGTGTCTAAATACCTGTCTGACTTTGGGGATGTTTTCTTGGAGCAGGGGTGCCAAGAACTTCTTTCCTATCGTCCATATGATTGTGCCATTAATTGTGTCCCTGGGGCCAAGCTGACAGAGCAGACTATTTAATATCTCTGTTACAGAGAAGCAGGCTATGAGGAACTATATCACGGAAAGTTTGGCAAAGAGTCATATTAGACCATCCTCATTCCCCTTTGCTGCAGGGTTTATCTTTGTAAATAAGAAATACAAGGGGCTACACCCCTGCCTAGCTTTCTGCAAACTCAATCACATCACCGTCCGGCATCCGTAGCTGCTCCCTCTCATCACAAACCTCTTTAATCAGATTGCAGGAGCAAAATGGTTTTTAAACTGGATCTCAGGGGGTGTATAATCTCGAGGATGAGTGTAAGACAGCTTTCAATATGCCTGCGGAACACTATGGGAACGTTGAGATGCAATTTGGGTTGACGCTCCTGCTGTCTATGTAATCACTTTGTTAATTACATCATCTTTAGTCACCTGGTAGATAGATTTTCTGTAATCAATCTTGATGACATATTAATTTATTCACCTGACCTTAAGTCTGATCAGGTACATCAGGTAGATGGCAAGGGGGTCTTACAGATACTCAGAAACAAATAATTGTTTGTCAAACCAGAGAAATGTATTTTCTAGGCTCAGGAGATCCATTTTCTAGGATATGTTTTATTGTCCACTGGTTTACACATGGATCTGGCGAAAGTCCGGGCGGTACTGAATTTGGATTGTCCTGAGAATTTGAAGGCGTTAAAAAGGTTTTTGGGTTTCTCCAACTATCATCATAAATTCACCAAAAACTTTTTAGCAGTGGCCAAACCTCTGATGGATATGGCCAGGAAAGAGACAGACTTTTCCAACTGGTCCAGTCCAGGCAGAGAGGCATTTGATATATTGAAGAAGTGTTTTGTTTTTTTATTATTATTATTATTATTATTATTATTTATTTATATAGCACCATTGATTCCATGGTGCTGTACATGAGAAGGGGTTACATACAAATTACAGATATCACTTACAGTAAACAAACTAACAATGACAGACTGATACAGAGTGGAGAGAGGACCCTGCCCTTTCGGGCTTACATGCTACAAGATGGTGGAGAAGGAGACAGTAGGTTGGTGGTTTGCAGCAGTTCCGGTTTTTGCACCGATTCTCATACAGTCTGACATCACTCAGTCTTTTATTCTCATCTGTGGAAAGAAATTATGACATTGGTACCAGGGAACTCTTGGCATTCAAGTGGGCCTTATATCTAGAGTCTGCGAAATGTCTATGTCACATCGCCGTCAGACTCGGGGCCCGCTGTTCCGCCCTCAGCCACTAGGAGGCGACGGACTGTCACGCCGCCCTCGGGCTCGGGGCCTGCTGTCCAGGCCTCGGCCACCAGGAGACGCCGGACTGACATGTCGTCGTCGATCTCGGGGCCTGCTGTTCCGCCCTCAACCACTAGGAGGCGCCGTGGCTCGCGCCCGAGTGAGGGCGGCAACAATGAAAGGGCTTCTGCGCAGGCGTCTACTGGACGCAGACTCCGCGCCTCTGTCAGTCATGAAGGGGCTGGTGCATCATCATCAGGTCTGGTCCTGGGGTCGGTCCTGATGACATCACAAGCCCGGGAGCCTGTGAGGGACGACCTGATCCCTCATATACCTTGGGACTGGGCTTGCAAGCCGCCGGATATATTCTTGGTTTCCCTACGTGTTACTTGTGATTGCCTATCGTTAACTCCGACCTCAGCCTGAACTTCTGACTACTCTGTTGCCTGCCGTTTTTGTACCTTGCATTTCTCCTGATTACTGACGCTGACCTTGGCCTGGATTCCTGACCCCTCTACTACCTGACGATTTTGTACCTCCGCTACTCTCCCGGTTTTTGACCTCTGCCTGGACTCTCGACTCTGCCTGCCGTTTCTGTACCTCCGCTGCTCGCCTGGTTTCCGTCTCCATTTTTGGCTCCCTTCCTGCTGTTCTATTGCGACCGTTCTGCTCTGGCACTCTGCTCCTGTTCAGACAGCGCTTCCTGGGCTCTGCAGTAAATCCAGATCCCTGTATAGGGGTAAAGGGTGTCGGTGCTACTCGGGGCGCTGTCTGTCTGCAGCCCAGACCGCAGACGGACGCGACATTATATCCGGCCCAAATAAAACTGTCTCTTGTGTGTGTGTATATATATATATCACACCTATATAAAGACAGTTTCTCTGAATTTTTTTTTCCTTTCCTCTCTTGCCTGAGCTGATTGTTGGACTAAAACACCTGTTACTAAGCCTCAGTATACAGCCTGGAGGATCAGTCTCACCTTCCTGCTCGAGCATGCTGCAGTTAGGAGACTCCAGGGACAAAGCTGAACGTCAGAGATCCGTACCCCGGGAACATCAGCCTCTGACCAGCTTTGGCTATGGTTGCGCAGAGGCTCAGGTATTGCCCGCAGATGCGGCCAAAGTTTTACTACCTATTTCATTGTATGTTGGTCAGGATTCTCTGTGTTTAAAAGCCTATGTCGATAGCGGGTCTGAAGGGAATTTTATGGACTCTTTTGCTGCTAAAAAACTTGGTGTCCCACTACTGAAACTTAATATTCCAATTAAAACCACGGCTATTAATGGCACATCCATTATTCAGGAGGGGGTTACATTTGTTACTGCTAAGATAACTATGTCAGTAGGAGCACTACATACTGAGCTTATTTCCTTTTTTGTGTTGGACAATCTATCTTCTGCAGTCATTTTGGGAATGCCGTGGCTACGTCAACATAACCCTGTCATTGACTGGCACCTGGGTGATGTGGTGCGCTGGAGTTCGCAATGCCAGGATAATTGCATGTCTGTAGCAGTAAATCAAACCAAGCTAAAAAAACACCCCTTCATACCGTTTGCTCTCAGGGATTATGGAGATGTCTTTTCCGTTATAGAGTCTGAGAAACTACCGCCCCACAGAGAGTATGATTGTCCTATAAACCTAATTCCAGATGCCCGTCTTCCAAAAGGGAGAATATTTAATCTCTCTGGTCCAGAGCGTCAGGCCATGAATGAGTACATAGCAGATAGCTTAAGAAAGGGGTTCATTAGACCATCTATTTCACCAGTTGGAGCTGGGTTCTTCTTTGTAGAGAAGAAAGATGGTGGTCTCAGACCCTGCATTGACTACCGGGAATTAAACGCAATCACTATAAAGAACCAGTACCCGCTTCCACTCATCCCTGATCTTTTTAATCAGCTAATTGGAGCCCGTTGGTTTACTAAACTTGACCTCCGGGGGGCATACAATCTAATCCGCATAAGAGACGGCGATGAGTGGAAGACAGCGTTTAATACACCTCTTGGTCACTTTGAGTACCTAGTAATGCCTTTCGGACTCAGCAATGCTCCTGCAGTGTTTCAGCACTTTGTTAACGATATTTTCAGGGACATCTGTGGTGTGTATGTCGTTGTGTACTTGGATGATATTTTGATTTACTCCACTGACCCTGTGACACATGCTCAACACGTCCGTTCAGTACTGCAGAGACTACGGGAGAACTCCTTGTTTGCTAAGTTGGAGAAATGTGTCTTTTTCGCTGAGGAGGTACAATTTTTGGGGTACATGGTCTCAGGCAGGGGGTTCCGCATGGATCCTGCCAAGATCCAACCTATTAAGGCGTGGGTGCAACCCAAATCGCTGAAAGCATTGCAGCGATTTTTGGGATTTGCCAATTACTACCGTAAGTTTATCAGGAGTTTTTCTGAGATTGCCAAGCCACTCACGGATCTAACCCGAAAGGGGGCGGACGTGACCAACTGGAATCCCGAGGCCATTCAAGCATTTTCTACGTTAAAAGAATGCTTTGTGGCCAACCCGGTTTTAGTACAACCTGACTTAGACCGCCCATTTATTGTGGAGGTGGATGCCTCCGAAGTCGGAGTGGGAGCAGTGCTATCGCAAGGCACTGCAGCCCTCACTCAGCTGCGCCCATGTGCTTTTTTTTCCCGAAAGTTCTCTGCCACAGAGAAGAACTATGATATTGGGAATCGGGAATTACTAGCAATCAAATGGGCCTTCGAGGAATGGCGTCACTTTCTCGAAGGCGCCAAACACAAGGTCACCGTCATTACAGACCACAAAAACCTGACCTACCTGGAGTCAGCTAAAAGACTGAATTCCAGGCAGGCCAGGTGGGCCTTGTTCTTTTCAAGGTTCGATTTTTTAATCACCTTTCGCCCTGGCACGAAAAATGTGAGGGCCGATGCCCTCTCTCGCAGTTTTTGCCCCACACAAGCCGAAGACTGTGGACCCGTTCCGATATTAGCCAATGGGATCGTCGTGTCGGCAGTTTCCTTGGACCTTCTGGAGGAGATCCGTAGGTCTCCAGAACGAGCTCCTGACACTACACCCCCCCAAAAATTGTTTGTTCCGAATTCCTTTCGCCTTCAAGTTCTTAAAGAGTCACATGACTCTGTTCTGGCAGGTCATCCTGGGCTCAACAATACCACCAGGTTGGTAACTAGGAACTTTTGGTGGCCGACGGTGGTCAAGGACTGTAAGAACTATGTTTCAGCATGTGAAGTCTGTGCCCGCGCCAAATCCACCCATAATTGCCCTGCTGGCTGGCTTCAGTCCTTGCCCACCCCTGAGAGTCCATGGACCCACATCTCCATGGACTTCATCACAGACCTGCCGACCTCAGATGGGAAAACATGTATCTGGGTGGTGGTAGACAGGTTCAGCAAACAGTGCCATTTTATTCCCCTGTCTGGCTTACCTAACTCCGAAACCTTGAGCAAATTGTTCCTTGTGCACATTGTACGTCTTCATGGTGTTCCGTCAAATATTGTGTCCGACAGAGGTACCCAGTTCGTCTCAAAATTCTGGAGGGCGTTCTGTAAACGCATCGGTGTTGAGTTATCCTTCTCCTCGGCCTACCACCCCGAAACCAATGGGCAAACCGAACGTGCTAATCAAGCTCTGGAGCAATACCTCCGTTGTTACGTGTCAGGACACCAGTCCGACTGGGTAGAACATCTGCCATTGGCTGAGTTTGCCTTAAATAATCGCTACCAGGACTCCATTAAAACTACCCCTTTTTTTGTAACCTTGGATTGCATCCGCGCTTTGGGTCGTTCTCGGCTAGGATGTCGGAGCTCCCTGGGGTAGAGAAAAACATACATCGCTTGAAAACAATATGGTCTGAAGTAAATACAAATTTGAAAGGGGCTCAAGTTAGACAGGCTTCAGCTGCAAACAAACGACGGTCCAAGGGGCCACACTTGGGGGTTGGGGACAAGGTTTGGCTTTCGACTAAAAACATCAAACTGAAAGTACCGTCTGCCAAACTGGGTCCCAGATTTATCGGCCCATATGAAATTATAGAAGTGGTTAACCCGGTAGCCTTCCGTTTGAAACTTCCGCAGTCATTTAAATTACCTAACGTGTTCCACAAGTCTCTCCTCAAACTGTAACGCTCCCCAATTCACCCTGTCCAGTCCCCTCCTCCTCCTGTTTCGGTCGGAGGGTCCTTGGAGTATGAAGTCCAGGGTATCCTTGACTCCCGCCTTGTGAGAGACTCCATACAGTATCTTATACACTGGAAGGGCTACGGCCCGGAGGAGAGGTCCTGGGTCCCCGCAAGGAACATCCATGCCAAGGCATTAATTAGGAGATTTCATCTCCTGCACCCTGACAAACCGGGTTTTGAGGGTCCGGAGGCCCCTCCTGGAGAAGGGGGTACTGTCACGTCGCCGTCAGACTCGGGGCCCGCTGTTCCGCCCTCAGCCACTAGGAGGCGACGGACTGTCACGCCGCCCTCGGGCTCGGGGCCTGCTGTCCAGGCCTCGGCCACCAGAAGACGCCGGACTGACATGTCGTCGTCGATCTCGGGGCCTGCTGTTCCGCCCTCAACCACTAGGAGGCGCCGTGGCTCGCGCCCGAGTGAGGGCGGCAACAATGAAAGGGCTTCTGCGCAGGCGTCTACTGGACGCAGACTCCGCTCCTCTGTCAGTCATGAAGGGGCTGGTGCATCATCATCAGGTCTAGTCGTGGGGGCGGTCCTGATGACATCACAAGCCCGGGAGCCTGTGAGGGACGACCTGATCCCTCAAATACCTTGGGACTGGGCTTGCAAGCCGCCGGATATATTCTTGGTTCCCCTACGTGTTACTTGTGATTGCCTATCGTTAACTCCGACCTCAGCCTGAACTTCTGACTACTCTGTTGCCTGCCGTTTTTGTACCTTGCATTTCTCCTGATTACTGACGCTGACCTTGGCCTGGATTCCTGACCCCTCTACTACCTGCCAATTTTGTACCTCCGCTACTCTCCCGGTTTTTGACCTCTGCCTGGACTCTCGACTCTGCCTCTGCCTGCCGTTTCTGTACCTCTGCTGCTCGCCTGGTTTCCGTCTCCATTTTTGGCTCCCTTCCTGCTGTTCTATTGCGACCGTTCTGCTCTGGCACTCTGCTCCTGTTCAGACAGCGCTTCCTGGGCTCTGCAGTAAATCCAGATCCCTGTATAGGGGTAAAGGGTGTCGGTGCTACTCGGGGCGCTGTCTGTCTGCAGCCCAGACCGCAGACGGACGCGACAGTCTAACGCCATGACAGGTAATATGGGCATTGCTCTCCACCAGGTTTAACTGCTTTGTTACATATAGGCTGGGAAATAAGAACACTAGTTTGTCGGTTGATTCAGTATCTGGTACACTGGAAGGGATACAGTCCTGAAGAGTGGATGTGGGTACCAACATCTGATGTCCATGCAGCCAGGCTGATATGGTCTTTTCACATGGCACACCCTGATAAACCTTGTTCTGAGGTTCCTTCATAGAAGCGGGGGTACTTTCACGGGTTCACAGCTACAGAGAGGAGCCAGAAGATCACAGCGTCTGATTTCTATAACTCCTGCCCTGATTAGAAGCACTTCACCTTCATATTAAACCGTGTAAATTTCTTTTAGCTATGCAAGGGTTAATCTGCTCAGTTGAAAGCTCTTGAGTCCTGGAGTGTTAAGGTTCTCAGCTGTGCACTATTAGCCACTTCCATCTCCTATATAGACTGGGTTCCGACTAGCACTCATTGTCAGAGGTAGCTTATGCTGCATGTCTGGATTTTCTTGTTGTTGTTAGTTATTATTGGAGAAAGGCTTTTGGTGGATTTATCTGTGACTGTTGCTAGGTTTTGAGTATGTGATAATTCACTTTCTTCTCCTACTTTGATTTAACCCCATTCTCCACTCCCCAGTGCATTTCTCTGTTATATGTGTGAGTATATTTGTATATTTGGTATTTTTTGTTAACCCTGTTCATATTACCTTGCTAGTCTGGTTAGTGTACTACGGAACATTACTATTCCCCTCTTCCCTGGGTGGGGGAATGGTACAGACTGAGGGTGGATTCAGGATCTAAGGCAAAGTATGTGGCACCAGCATCTTCACCATTAGAAGTAATCCAGGGAGCAGGGCATGCTAGGTCACCCCTATCATTAAGGACAGGGAAGGAACCCCTGGTCCTGGTACATCCGACAACAGAGCTGTGACAATATGTTTGTTTTTTGCCTAACATCTCCACTTTGCTTTCACCTGTCCAAAGGATACTGTTACAGAAGTCTTATGTTTCATTCAGATGCAAATTTGCACCATGTTGCCATGTTCATTTAGAAACAAGAGTTTTTCTCCAAGCAACTGTTCTAAACAAGCTATACCTTTTTATACATTTTCAGTGGGGTTTTACTTGAATATTTATCATGCTTTGTGAGGCCTTCAGAGTCTGTAGCTATTGGGTATTTATTGTTTTACTCTTTTTTTTCTAATTTTGCCTAGTATTTCATGGTTTGAACAGGGAGTGAATTTGCAGGAACATCTACTCCTGGGAAGATTGTCAATTGTTTTGAATGTATTCCAATTGTGAATAATCTTTCTGAAGAATGATGGACACAAAATTGTTTGGAAATGGCCTTTAAACCTATCCCAGATTTGCACTGTGCTAACATTTGGCTAAATGCTCCATATCAGAAAACTGTCAAAACATTTGCTTATATAGAAGTAGTCATATTTGCTGATTACAAAATAATCAAGGGTAGACAAAGTGCATATTGAGGTGTGCTGTAATACTGATATTCAGTTTTCCTTTGTAAGGAATCAGGAAAACTGAATATCCCTAGCAAAGAATAGTTTAGTAAGGAGTTATTGTTATTTTCCTGAATTATTATGGATGGAAAGATAGCTGGTGTATGTCTTTCCTTTCCTGGTATTTACCGTCACCCTCAGCCATTCAAGAAACAGAACAGCTTAATTACTTGGGTGATAAAGCAGTACACTCTGTGCACTTTAAATATAGGCCATCTCAGAGGCTCTGCTACACAGAGACTATGCTAGCCACTAGTTATACAATTGGTGCCCGATTCATTAAATCTTGAGTTTTGAACATCAGTCTTAATGAATGGAACCACTGGAGTAAGGTGTTCCTAATTTATTGTAAGAGGCATGAGACTTTGGGTCCCATTACACATAGAGACGTTCCAGCGATCCTGACAACGATATGACCTAGTAAGAATCGCTGGTATGTCGCTACATGGTCGCTAGTAAGCTGTCAAACAGGCAGATCTACTCAATGACGCAGCAATGATATGGCGATTCGTATAACGACCTCGGCAGTTTTTGGGACCTTGTCACACGGCAGCTATTCTGATGACTCAGACCTCGATAGACGTGCTTCAGCGTTACCTTTTCCCTGCCCCTCTGCTTCAATTGGTGGCCACTACTGTGCTATCACTTCTCAGTTTGCTTCAGTGTCCCTGTCTGATCGCTAGTGCCCTATTTATTCGTGGATCCACAGTCACTGACATGGGGACACGTGATTATTAGAACTGTACATGTTAAATGTTATGATTGCATATAATTGATAGCTAACCTATAAAAGGAAACGCTACAAAGATCCTAATTTGAGACCACCAATCGGAGCTGAGGGGGGCGTTGAAAAGACAAAGCAAAATCACGCCTGCATCCCTGAGTTCTGAGTCTCCAACGAGGTCGCTCATCATTGTTATGGCATCAAACACAGCGATGCATGCTGGCCAGTGGGACATCAGCGATCAATAATTGGCCTAGGACATTCGAGCACGATCAGCGATATCGCAGCGGGGGGGGCGTTCGCCGCTATGTGTCACATGTAGCAAGATCGCTGGCGAGGTCGCTGTTGCGTCACAAAACCTGTGACTAGAGTTGAGCAACTTTTGTTTTTTTAGGGTCGAGTTTCGTTTCATGAAACCCGACTTTTCCAAAAGTCGGGTCGAGCAACATCGGCCGACTATAGAGAAAAGTCGGGGGTCAGACCGAAACACGAAACCCAATGTAAGTCAATGGGGAATTAAAGTCGGCAGTGAGAGGAGGACAGGAAACACACCTACAGTGCCAATTTGAATGCCAAAAGTATCAATTCTTATTACTTAAGCTTGTCAACCTTAATTTACTTCATAATACTAGTTACGCACTGAAAAATGGGGGTTATTTGGCTACAGTTGTGGGAGTGTAGGGCTGGCTCCAGGTTTTCGTGGGCCCAGGGCCAAAGAGCGCCCCTTTAACACATACCACAACTCATGATGCTCCGATACGGCAGAGAAATAGCAGTATAGTACAATGAAAAATACTTCACTTCTTACATCTCATGACTGATATCCATTTTAAATTCTCCAATACCTACAAAAACAGACAGTATATAACTCCATACAGTATTATGGCCAGCGCTTAGTGCGCTATACAGAGTAATGAGGCCCATATATTTCTCCATATGGAATCATTGATCCCATGTAATGTTTCAAATCGTATATGATGAGCTCCACATAATGCTATAGTATATCTTGGTCCCAATGGATGAAGCTCCACTGTCTTATGGGCCCAAATAATGCTCCATTTATAATGGGCGCCATTTCTACTGCTCTAGTGTATAATGGGCCCTGTAAATGCTGCTCCAGTGTCTGATGTCCACCTTTGGAATGCTCCAGTGTATGGTGGGCCCCATATATCATTCACCAAAGTATAGTGCTCCCCAAAAATTGCTGTCCCAACATTGAAAACAATTACATAAGTCTCCTTGCTAGGGAATCCCTGCACTACTCTGAACTCCTTGTCGTCCCCATCTTCAATCTCACTGCACTTGGCTGTTTAGGCCCTCCCACCGGCAGAGACACTTTTGCGTACTATGCGGTGCCAGTGCCATCGCCCATGAGTATGCCCCCCCCACCTGCTCAAGGAACCTGCACTTTCATCTGCACCTTCCTCATTGTCACCATGTAAGGTGGTATAGTATGTGGGAAGGGGAACCTGAGTTGCCTCTGGGTCAGATTCTGGCAGTGTAGATTGCCAGGGGAATGTAGTGGTCTGGGTCAAAGTACCAGCAGCATCATCCAACAGTGGCTGGGCCTCAGTGCACTTATGGCATCCCCAAGAGTACGGTCGCCACTGTGGCATTACCTGCCTCCTAGGGGGTGTGTTGTCAAGCTTGGGAGCAACGAAGGATCTCTCTAGCAGTGAAACCAACATACAACACATTTCCCACTCCAGGCCAGCAGGGAGACCTCTGAACCTGACTGCTGAGGAGCTGCTCTCTGTGGTTGGGAGGAGGTAAGTTAGGGCACTCTGTGCAGGGAAGGGGAAGTGTGTGGACGAGAGAAGGGGAGCTGGAGGATGAGCAGAGTTAAGGCTCACTCCTAGCTGGAGCGCATGGTCCTGATTCCGGTCTCGAGTTTGTAGGGACACTGACGTTCCTGCAGCAGAAACCGGGGGAAGTAGCAGCTATAAATGCTCTGTACGCAACTAAGGCTCAGAGGCCCCAGCATCGACGTGTGGGAGCCAGAAGGAAAAGGCTACAGCTGTCTGACATACAAGTAAAGTCTGAGGAACATCTGTTAGACAGGAGGTGCTTCAGTGAACCACGGTCCTGTGAGTGCTTCCCCCACAAGCGCTAGAAAGGAGACGTTCAGGAAGGTACATGTTGGCGGAGTGTTGGAAGGGAGCTTTCCATTTTGGTCCCGGAGGTTGGCTGAGGTCCTGACCCGGAGGACACAGCACGGAGGCAGGCATCTGTGTAACCTGCAGACTGTGAGTAAAGCTTTGGAACTGCACACTCTGGTGTCCTACAGTTATTCCAGCACCGCTACATCTGGGTACCAGCACCTACACCGCCTGTGCCTTTCCCCCATCACTACATCTACACTTCCCTGGGACTCCAGCTCCTCCTGTGGGGAGCTTCACCATCTTTGCTGCACAACACCATCAGTCCCAGAGGATCTGCATGCAGCATCGGCCTAACATCTATGTTGCCGAACACAACAGGTGGCGTCAAACTATCTATATAAACTCTTTACCATTATACCACGCCATTTACATGGGCACCCAGGGCCACCGTCCGGGTCACCGCTGCTGTGACACATCTCACTGTCACCGGCCCGGTACCGAGTACCCCACAGCCCTGGGAGGGCGACCCATATCCCGACTGCTGATCGTGCGGCGTTATTCCCACGAACCTACAAACAGCGTCCATGAAGGCAAAGTTTTTGGTTTCCGGGCGCAGTATGATTGCAAAGCTGAACCTTAAAGGAATGTCCAAAAGGGCACCACCAGGAGTGGAGCCTGTGGCTTAATTGGACTCCACCCGGGAAACCACAACCATGCCACCTAAAGAAAAGATGCACACTTTGAAAGCTTTGTCGATTCTGTGTGTGGTGTGGTATGTGTGTTTGTAGTTGTGCTAGTGATTTCTCAGCTTTATTCCGTTAACAACCGAGACTCCGGCATGCCCCCACAGTACGCGTCAAGCTTACTAGAGGGATAAGCGAGGCTCTGGCACGTGAGATCGAGCAATAACAGGTCTAGCATTCCCGTACATGTCCAGGGCTGCATGCACGCTACACTGAAAGGACCAGCTTTTGTCGCTTACAGGTGCAGATAACCTGCTGAACTCCGTTAGTGATGGGGATCTGGGATTCAGATTATTCCCCGCGAACGAACGATGATTTCCCAGTAAGTTCAGGTTAACCGCAATTCCGGAGTTAGGCCTAACCGTCATTCCTGAAAAAATTACGTGTCCAAACCACAGGTGCTGTAGCTTGCTTAACAGCTCGGCAGCCGTTCTCAGGCCCAGTATGGATTCAACAACATTGTAGAAAGTTGATAAAGGGTACAGTTTCACCGGATAACACGTATATATGTAGCCTAGTTTACACATTAAAAATATATGTCTATAGATCAGGAGGCAGACTCAGATGTTCTCAGGCCCAGTATGGATTTGACCAGATTGTACAAAGTTGAGAAAGGGTACTTTATCACTGGATAGCAGATATATATAGCATAGTTTAAACATGTAAAATCTCCGTGTTCTCAGTATGGATTACACAGCAATCTAAAAAGTGGAAAAAAGGAAATGCATTTGAGGCGTACACAACTGTATACTTTTGGTGTTATTTTTAAATCTTCATATATATTTCTGTCTCAGTAATACAGTCCAGCCTCTCCGCAATAGGAAATGAGATGCATACAGTTACTGACATAAAGGCTAGTGATTGCAGAAATCTTGGAATTACTATTCACGGGAAAAACTTCCGTCACAATTCTCATAGGCGATGCTGACCCTCAATTAATTTGTGTGTTGAGACAGTGAAAACATTTTTTTGTGAATAAAGTCTTGCTGTATCGCACTTCCGTTGATTCCATCACTGTTACTCATCTCAATCAGGGAGCGATGTAAACATGGTGCTCACTGGCTATCATGATCTGTCACGCAACTTTGGATTGCAAAAGACAGAAGCCACAGTCCGTAGTAGGAAAACTGTGAAAGCTGATGATAAACCACCACTGCATGTCATTGTGAGTCGATGTCCATAAGAAATGGAAGCCATTGATCATCTGGAGCTAGAGCCCGGCCAGCAGGACAGGGCATAGCTACATCTTAACCATCATCTTTCAGTTCAATCAATTTGTAGCGGCACTCCCAGTGAAGGATTTGACAGCCCAGACTACACAGCGGAGGAGCAGGGAGAGGTAAACATTGCAAATGCTGGGGCCCTGCCCAAGCAAGGGGGGCACACTCGTGGGCATCGGTACTGGCACTGGGCCCCTCATAGTACGGCGGTGTGTCTGACGGTGGGTGTGCACCACCACCGTCAGAGACACTTGATTGCACTATGAGGGACCCTGTGCCGGTGCCCGCGCCCAAGAGTCGGTCTACCCACCTGTCCAGGGCAACGGCACTCACACGGTTTTGTGCGCTAGGTGGTGACCCTGGCCATGGGGGAGCAGCCCAGTTAGGTCGGTTTACAAAGTGGCATATGTTGATGTGGGACATTCAGCTGCTGCAAATGGCGAAATAGGTCAAGTTCGCGGAATAGGAGGAGGACCAAAGCAAGCCATTTTTCTGGCAACCTATGTGTCATCAAGGGAAGGTGGGACAAAATCCTTGTAATCCCATGCATGGTTCATTTTAATGGAGGTTAGATCATCCACATTTTGGGTTGACAGACGGGTCCTTTTTTCTGTCAGGATTGATCCAGCTGCACTGAAGACTCTTTCCGATAGCACACTTGCAGCTGGGCAAGCGAGCTCCTGTAAGGCATATTGTGCCAATTCAGGCTTGGTGTCCAGTTTAGCGGCCCAATAGTCAAAGGGGAATGACCTGTGCGGGAGAACATCGATATGGAGGAAAAGTAGTTTGTAACCATAGTTGACAACTGCTGTCTCCTGTCACTTTCCATCGATGCAGTATTACCAGTTGTGTGAGTGGTACTTGAAAAATCAGTCCACAACATTGTCATGAAACCCCTGTCTCCAACGCCACTTCTGCTGTGTGCACCATGAACACCTCTGCCAAGCTGCCCCCGGCCCGTACGGCTCGTGTGAGAACCATCACCACTGCTGTGTGCTGGGAATGCCTCAACCAACCGGTTTACCAGAGTTGCTTGTTTATTAGCCAATATTAGGTCAAGGTTCTCCTGTGGCATGATGTTTTGTAATTTGCCTTTATAGCGTGGATCCAGGATGCTGGTCAACCAGTAGTCATCATCGTTCATCATTTTGGCAATGCGGGGGTACCTTTTTAGGATCTGCAAGGCATAATCTGACATGTGGGCCAATGTTCCCGGTGTCAATGATGCACTGCGAGTGCTGGTTGGAGGAGCACTTTCTGGCAAATCCACATCCCTCCAGTCACGCGCAAACCCTGTACCAGACCTTGCCATGCCAACATTTTCACTTGCCCCATGAGATGCATCCTCCTCCCCTAAGTAATCATCCCCATCATCATCCTCCTCCTCCTCTTCTTCCTCCACCTCGTCCAGGAGAGGTCACTGAGCAGACAATGGCTGAATTTCATCAAGGATTCCCTCCTCCTCTTCCTCCTCGTCAACATTGGCTGCAGGCGCCTGCTCCTTAAGGTGCGTCAAAGGTTGCATGAGCAGACGCATAAGTGGGATGCTCATGCTTAGGATGGCATCGTCTACATTTACCAGCCGTATGCATTCCTCAAAACACTGAAGGACTTTACAGAGGTCTTTCAGCTTCGACCACTGCACACCTGTCAACTCCATGTCTGCTCTCAAAGTGCCTGACCGTGTATCATCCCACAAATGCATTATATCCTGCCTCTGTTCGCACAGCCGCTCAACCATGTGCAGGGTGGAGTTCCACCTTGTTGCAATGTCGATAATGAGTGGGTGGTTGGGAAGGTGGAGCAATCGCTGCAGCTTCTGCATACGAATGGAGTGTACAGGCGACCGGCGGATGTGCGCGCACAGTCTTCGCACCTTCTGGAGCAGGGCTGTTAACTCCGGATAATTGTTGAGGAAGCACTGCACTACCAGGTTCAAGGTGTGAGCCAAGCAAGGTATGTGGCTGAGTTTTGAAAGGGCTATGGCTGCCACAAAATTCCGGCCGTTATCACTAACTACCTTGCCTGCCTCAAGATGTATACTGCCCAGCCATGACTCAGTTTGTCACTGAAAGTACTCGGCCAGCACCTCCGCGGTGTGTCTGTCGCCCAAACACATCATCTGCAACACAGCCTGCAGACGCTTTCCACTAGCTGCTCGATAGGGGGACACCTCGTGTGCAACAGTGGCAGCTGCAGATGGAGTGCTCGTACGACTGCGCTCTGTGGACGAGCTTTCGCTTCAGGAGGAGGAGGAGGGTTGAACGCCTACAGCCAACTGTTTCCTATACCGTGGGCTAGGCAGCACTGTCCCACCACCGCTGTCCCCTGTGGACCCTGCATCCATCACATTAACCCAGTGCGCAGTGATGGACACGTAACGGCCCTGGCCATGCCGACTGGACCATGCATCAGTTGTGAGGTGCACTTTTCCACTCACTGACTGCTTGAGTGCATGGACAATGCGGTCTTTCACATGATGGTGGAGGGCTGGGATAGCTTTGCGAGAGAAGATGTGGCGACTGGGTAGGTCATAGCGTGGTACTGCATAGGCCATGAGTTCGCGGAAAGCTGCACTTTCCACCAACCGATAGGGTATCATCTCTAACGAGATTAGTTTGGCAATGTGGGCATTCAAACCCAGTGTACGCGGATGAGAGACTGAGTACTTTCTTGACCTACTCATAGTCTCTGGGAGGGTGAGCTGGACTTGAGAGCTGCATATGGTAGAACTAGCGGTGGACAGGGCGGACTGAGAGAGGGTTGATGATGGTGATGGAGTTGGTGTTCTTTCTGATGGCCTAGATTCAGTCTTTCGTTGATATAACAGTGGGATTCCCTGACTGATTTGGCCTTGCAACGACACCTCAACATTTGCTGCTGTGCTAACCGGTGGGCTTACAGTGGGGGAAACAATGTAGCATTGCTGACTACCTTCTTTGTGATCAGTTGCACATGTGGTACTTGAGGTTTGGTGTTGTGTCCACGCTTGCAAGTGCATGCTGGTTAAATGTCTAAGCATGCAACTGGTATTCAAATTTTTCAGATTTTTCCCTCGGCTAAAGGTCTTTGCGCACTTCTTACAGATAACCTTGGCCTGATCATGAGGATTTTGTTCAAAAAAGTGCCACACTGCACTCTTCCTACTTTGGAAGACATTTTGCGGCCTAGCACGCTGTGCTATTTTGACCGTCTGGACAAGCTGTCCAGCAACTCTTTTGATTTTTGGAACCTGTCTTTGGAGTGCTCCAGGCCTGCCAGATAACAGCTGTTGCGATGTCGATGTCTGCTGTGGATGCTCCTCCTCCTCATCTGAGCTATTGGAAGCAGCAGCCTCTTCCCCCAATGGATGCCAATCTGGGTCAACAACTGGGTCATCCATCACCTCCTCTTCAATGTCATGTGCACCTTTCTCTGTGTCACCGTGTACGGTGGTATAGTATGCGGGAAGGGGCACCTGAGTCTCATCAGGGTCAGAATCTGGCTCATTACACTGCGAGGACAATGTAGTGCTCTGAGTGAATGTACCAGCAGAATCATCTATCAGTGGCTGTTCATTAGTGCACTCCATGTCAGATTCATCTTGGCCTGGGTAATTCACCATTTCACTTGATAACCCAGACATGGTATGTGAAAACAGCTCCATGGAGTAATCAGTTGTATGGCCTGCGTCATCCTTCAATCTTGGTTGGGGTGAAGGACACAAGGGAAAGGTGTGGTTCATGAACATGAGCCTCCAATGACGACTCAGTGCTTTTATTTTTTACAACTTCAGAAGAGGAGATGATAGAGCTGGAGGCTGAGTCAGCAATGTAAGCCAAAACTTTTTCCTAAAGCTCTGGCTTTAAAAGCGGTTTGCCAACTCCTAGAAAACTAAGCCTTCAAGGCCTTGTGGAGCCAGACGAGATGCAGGCTCAACACGTCCTGCATTCGGTCCTATTTTGCTTTTGCCACTACCATCAGATCCACCACCAACACCATCATTACTAGCTGGCAACCCACGCCCAATTCCATGGCCTCTTCCACCAGCCTTCCTCATTTTTGGTAAAAATGTACACAAAATCCCAGAAACTATATAGTAATGTAAAACAAGGTACAAGGTGTATATAGGACAGGGGAGATGTAAAATTTCTGAACACACTTGTGGACACTGTTGGATTGTGTGAGGCCCAGTGAATATCACACCGCTATGTTGCAGGCTCAATGTCGCAGGTGTGAAAAATGTCACTATAGGACAGGGGAGATGTAGAATTTCTGAACACACTTGTGGACACTGTTGGATTGTGTGAGCCCCAGTGAATATCACACAGCTATGTCAAAGGCTCAATGTCGTAGGTGTGAAAAATGTCACTATAGGACAGGGGAGATGTAGAATTTCTGAACACACTTGTGGACACTGTTGGATTGTGTGAGGCCCTGTGAATATCACACCGCTATGTCACAGGCTCAATGTCGTAGGTGTGAAAAATGTCACTATAGGACAGGAGAGATGTCGAATTTCTGAACACACTTGTGGACACTGTTGGATTGTGTGAGGCCCAGTGAATATCACACCGCTATGTCACAGTGTCAATGTCGCAGGTGTGAAAAATGTCACTATAGGACAGGGGAGATGTAGAATTTCTGAACACACTTGTGGACACTGTTGGATTGTGTGAGGCCCAGTGAATATCACACCGCTATGTCACAGGCTCAATGTCGAAGGTGTGAAAAATGTCAATATAGTACAGGGGAGAAGTAGAATTTCTGAACACACTTGTGGACACTGTTGGATTGTGTGAGGCCCAGTGAATATCACACCGCTATGTCACAGGCTCAATGTCGCAGGTGTGAAAAATGTCACTATAGGACAGGAGAGATGTAGAATTTCTGAATACACTTGTGGACACTGTTGGATTGTGTGAGGCCCAGTGAATATCACACCGCTATGTCACAGGCAGAAATTGGCTAGTGTATGACAAACTACAAGGTGTGACAAACTACATACTTCTAGGATGTATTAACAGAAGCATACAGTCTAGATCACGTGAAGTCATTATTTCCCTCTACTCCTCTTTGGTCAGACCTCATCTGGAATATTGTGTCCAGTTTTGGGCACCATATTTTAAAAAAGACATCAACAAACTGGAGCAAGTTCAGAAAAGAGCGACCAGAATGGTGACCGGTCTGCAAACCCTGTCTTATGAGGAAAGGTTGCAGGATTTGGGAATGTTTAGTTTGCAAAAGAGAAGACTGAGAGGAGACTTAATAGCTGTCTACAAATATCTAAAGGGCTGTCACATTGTAGAAGGATCAACTTTATTCTCATTTGCACAAGGAAAGACTAGAAGCAATGGGATGAAACTGAATGGGAGGAGACACAGATTAGATATTAGAAAAAACTTTTTGACAGAGTGATCAATGAGTGGAACAGGCTGCCACGAGAAGTGGTGAGTTCTCCTTCAATGGAAGTCTTCAAACAGAGGCTGGACAGACATCTGACTGGGATGATTTAGCGAATCCTGCTTTGAGCAGGGGGTTGGACCAGATGGCCCAGGAGGTCCCTTCCAACTCTACGATTCTATGATTCTATGATAGGTGTATATAGAATTGGGCAGAATAGGAATCTCCTTAGAGTGTAGGTCTGTAAGAATGGAATAAGTCCTCGACTTATCCTTACAGAGTCACACACAGATAGCTTCACTGTGGCCATGATAACAGCCGTTACACGGTACTGAGAGAGGAGCGTGCACGTACACCGGTGTCCGTAAAATTGTCAAGCTCCGTGTTTTTTAAGTATACGGACTGACACACGCTGTCTCTCTATAGTTTTGAATGTGATCAAACAGCAAATATACTTAACTGTTTGAAAACCAGGCAAAACTAGAAGGTGGAGGTCTGTAAGAATGGAACATGTCCTCGACTTATCCTTACAGAGTCACACACAGATAGCTTCACTGTGGCCGTGATAACAGCCATTACACGGTACTGTGTGAGGAGCGTACACCGCTGTATGGTGTGAAAAAATGCACGCTCAGTACCTCACCAGGGCAAAAAAAAAATTTGGATTGCTTTTAAAAAAGCAGTTTGCAGAGCAGTGGGAAAATAGCAATGCAGCTATCAGGAAGCCTTATAAGGCAGCCTAACAACCAACACAGCTGATCCATAAAAATATAGCCTCCACTTGCACTGCACACACAGTGACTGGTGTGTTGTACAGGCAAAATCGCTAGCAGCAGAAGCAGTTTTTGGTGTCTTCTTCCCTGCCTAACGCTCTCCCTACAGAATCAGCAGCAGCAGCTCTCCCTATTCTGAGATCAGCATGAGTAACATGGCGGTCGGCGTGCACGCCCTTTTATACCCCCTGTGACGCCCCCCAAAGCAAGCCAATTACTTGCATGCCCTTCTCAAAGATGGTGTTGACCCCTGTATGTGATCACGTTGCCCACAGTGTCCGTGGATCCTGATTGGCTGAAAAAGGGCAGAAAACAAACTTTTGAAAAGCGACTTTGGAGCTAAAGTCGCCGAGCTTGTGGCCAACCTCACCCTAGGGTCGGGTTTCGTTTCATGAAACCCGACTTTACCAAAAGTCGGCGACTTTTGAAATTTTTTGACCCGTTTCGCTCAACTCTACCTGTGACGTTTCAGCAATCTCGCTAATGATCTGGCTATGTGTGAAGTACCCTTTAATGGCGTGTGTCTTCAAGAGAAATGTTACTTCACTTAGGGACTATAGTACACTTCCGGTGAAAATTTCCACCTCTAAAGTGGTATAAATGCTGATTAATTAAATGGGTCGGCTTCACCATGTCCCAACCCAGTTCATTTTAGTAAACCTGGCAGGGACTTGTGTAAAAAAAAAAGTCACAAAATTATTGCAACATCTGAAGATGTTTAACACAAGAAAACTAGCAAAAACACATTAATGTAGTGTTGGTGTGAGGTAACACAAATAATTTTTAAGTCAGTTTGGGGGTCTTGGTAGTATATCACCTGATAAAGGTGACCTGTATATCCAGGGAAGTTGATATTTAGTTAGTGGTCTGCTAAGCAAGATTTAATTTGCATTTCATCCTCTGAATGAAAAGGTTTCTGTGTCACTATTTCTGGCTGCATTGATCTCATTGTGTCTGCTGCTAATTTATGTTATAAATGTTAAATTTCAAGCTGTTTTGGTTAACAAAAAAGTGTGATAAAACGTGAGGCATCACCTAGGGTATATTTAAAAAGAATTGATATAATAGTTTGTACTATTTTTTACAAGTTTACTAGTTTCCATTAATTAATCTTGTAGCAATAACCCTTTGGTGATAGTGAATTTAAATGATAATTTGAGCTTACTTGGTATATACCAGCAGAGCAATACCATTCTTCTACTTACATACTGTATGATGTTCTGCACTTCATAAAACCTAAGGTACGGTAATTGCATATGAGCTACTGCTAAAACCATATGAACATTAAGTTCTTGAAGACTGCAGCTATGATTCTTTAAAAAACCTTTCATTAAGTGATACTAATTAAATATTCATCAATTTTACATCGTTAGTTCAAATTCTGGATACTTTTTCATAATTAGAGTAGCCCAGGGTAATAACTACTTTAGCACTCAAGACTTTTTGAGGCAAAATCTACAATTTCTTTAATGCTATTAATATTGTTCTGGGATTTGTGCAAATGCTTGAAAATATATCAAATCTGAACTTACCATTCGTTGGTATAATTTGGAATTCAAGTTTCAAAAATTACGTTTAAATATAAATAAATATAATTCTAAATAACACCTAGGATTCTTTGAAAATAGCAATATACCCATAGTTCTAGTCACCTGATGTCATCACTTCTAGCTCTGGTACAGATCACTAGGAGGTTTGCGCTGGATTCATGTGGGTAACAGTAAGATAGTAATGCAGATTTTGTTGTTTTTACAAAATCGAAGCCCCTGTTCAAGATGGATAACTGCTTTAAATCATGAATGTAAACATCAAGGAGAAAATGTAAGATACGAGTGCTTAATATAATAGATGTATCAATTTTATTTAGCATCAAACGAGGCTTAATAAGACAAGACAATCACAAACAAAAATTTTGAGGACACAAGATGGTAACACAATGGGTGAAGGTCACCCTTCCAATGTAAAAACATCACAATAATGACACAGTGTAATAAGTAATCTGCAGGAAAAGCCTAACCACAAAATATTAGTACTTAACAAAAGTCAAATTAATATGGCAATGATATTTATAGGCATACCAGATAAGTGGCAGGTGAGAAAGGAGTGGCCCTCATTAGGATTTAACGGGGGGACACTGCATCTTGTGTCCTCGACATTTTTGTTTGTGATTGTCTTGTCTTTTTAAACCTCTTTTAATACTAAATAAAATTTTGATACATCTTTTATATTAAGCACTCGTAGCTTATCTTTTCTCCTTGATGTTTACATGCATTATTAAGTGAGTGCAGTGTACCGGGGGATGTTGTTTTTGCCATGTGGCATCTCACCCCCTAGTGGTGTTACTCTGAAACCGGATTGGTGTATTTTAAATCATAAATGTTCAGGTCTGACATTTGTAAGTACTTGAAAGTAGAGGAGATGTTTAATTCCTACTCATCTGTCTCTAAGACCTATTGACTCAAAGCAGTGTACATTTCTCTGCTCACTGCCCACAACTGCAAAGAGACAAGATCTATAGGCATAGGTGGACTCTTACAATCCTTTATAGGGGTATTGTCAGGGGTTTGCCATGACAGAGAGGAGCCAGAAGACCCCAGTGTCTGATTTCTCCTACTCCTGCACTGATTAAGAAGCATTTATTAAACAGTGTAAATTTCTTTTGGAAGTGCAGGGGTTAATCAGCTCAATGGAGAGCTCGTGGAAGCTTTCATGCCTTAAGGCTCGACTGTGCATTGTTAGCCACTCCCATCTCCTATATAATCTGGGTCCTGGCTAGCACTCATCATCAGAGTTAAATTATGCTGCATAGCTGGAGGTTGTTAGTGGTTATTATTGGAGAATGGCATGTGGTGGATTTATCTGTGACTGTTGCTAGGCTTTGAGTGTGTGATAATTCCCTTTCTTCTCCTACTTTGGTTTAACCCCATCCTCCACAACCCTGTGTATTGCTCTTTTAACTGTGTGAATATATTTGTATGTTTGGTATTTTTCTTTATCTCTGTTCATATTACCTTGTTAGATTGGTTGGTGTACTATGGTATACTACCACTTCCCTGTTTCCTGGATAGGGAGGGGTACAGACTGAGGGTGGATTCAGGAGCTAAGGCAAGGTACGTGGCCCCAGGATCTTCACCATCAGAAGTAATCCGGGCAGCAGGATGAGCTAGGGCGCCTCCTAGCATTAAGGACCGGGAAAGAGCCTCTGGTCCCGGGACACCTGACAACAGAGTCGTGACAGGTATGCATTGGGGATAACCTTGTTATTTATGAATTGGCCAGACAGATCAAGGTAACATGCACATGAGATTTTAAACCCTCCCCACCATTGGTTGTACAGGTACATCCTATTTTGCATTGCATTCCTGCAAATAGATGTACTGATAAGGAATAGCGATTTTGGGAACACAGGATCAGTGCCATCATGATCACTGATAGTAGCTCAACTTAAGTGATTGGCAAGCCCCAGCTGTCACCGGCTATTTAACCCTCTTAATGCCATGAACAGTAGCAATTGCAGCATTTAGAAGGCTAGGAGAGGTAGGGGGCCTCATTTCCCTGACCTATAAAACTGTTGCACTAGTTAACCCCTTAAGCAAACCTTAAGCGAACTATGCTTTTCCGCTATATTGCCAAACAAAAAGTGGAAAAAACGTGATAAAACAGTGAAGTGTAAATAAAAATGACAGCTGGAAGCATCATCTTATCCTACAAAAAACAAACCCCAATACAACTCTGGTAGCAGAAATAAAACAGCTATAGCTCTCAGACTATAGCAATGCAAATACAATTATTTAAAAAAAATTGCTTATATTGCGTAAAAGCAGCAAAACATAAAAAAATATCAATACGGTTTCATTGTAATCATACTGACCCAAAGAATAAAGATCTCTAATTACTTTTATCACATGGAGAATGGCATAAAAAAATGTAAAAAAACAAGTCCTAAATTGCAGGTTTTTGTTCATTTTGCTTCCCAAAATTTATAATAGAAAGAGATCAAAAAATGTCATGTGCCCGGAACTTGATATCAATTAAACTGCAACTCATACCATCAAAAGAAAAAAATGCTCTCAAGGCTCTATCGGCAGAAATATAGAAAAGTTTTAGTTTTCAAAATATGATGATGCAAGACCTTTTTTGCTTATAAAGTGTGTGATTTGTTTAGTTTCTGATAGTAGCCAATTGTAAAAACCTACATAAATCTGGCATCACTGTAATCGCACTGACCAGAAGAATAAAGCCATCTAATCAATATACTGCACAGTGAATGGTGAAAAAATTACAGTAAGGCCGGAGTCACACTAGCGATTAAATCGGACGAATGCAATGCGATAAAAAAATCGCATTGCATTCGTCCCAATGTTATTCTATGTTGCTGCTCCCATCATGCGTTTTTTATCGGATCCGTTCCTCGGACCGAGACAATAGCAGCAAGCTGCGATTGTCACCAATTTTCGGATCAAACTCGCCAATGCAAGTCTATGGATGCGATTAAAAATTGCATTGAAAATGCACCACACGTGTGACTTGCGATTAAATCGCAAGACTTCTCCAGGTCAAGAGGAAAGAGCATCAGGCATTGGCATTGGATGTCAATTTGATGCTTAGATGCGAATAAAATCGGTTCATCGCCGGAAAATCGGATGACAAGAAATCTTTGTGCGATTTCATACAGTTAAAATCGGACCGATTTTTTAATGGTTGTGTGTGACTCCAGCCTAAGGCGCGCATTTATCTTACACTCTATGCTGAGCTCTTATACCGGCGTTTCCATTAAATCTTTGATATATGTGATTCAGGGGGAACCCCCAATGGAAGATTTCCAATAATGAGGCATATGGAGTCATTTTTGGACTCTCTCTGATGCAGCGGTGTCCATCTTTTAAGCGTCTTTTTAGGCATGCACAAAAGCACAGTTAGTAAAAGAATCTATTGAGGGTTTCATCTGAATCATGTTATTAGAAGATTTAGATCAAAACTCCGATGTTAGTTCTCATTGTACCAGCGCAGGAAAAATGTGATCCCAAATGTTATGTAAAATGTCCCCAGTAAAAGCTTCAACTCAATTCACGGAAAAAAAAAAATCAAATCCCCACTCAGGTCCATCATCTGTTAACCTCTTTCTGACATTTGACGTACTATCCTGTCCACAGGCCCCTATGACCAGGGACAGGATAGCACGTCATTGCGATCAGCGGCGCTCCCGGGGGCGCCGCTGATCGCGGCCGGGTGTCAGCTGATTATCACAGCTGCACCCAGCACTATGTGTCAGGGGCGGTCACGGACCACCAATGGCACGTTAACCCCTGGCACACTGCAATCAAACATGATCTCAGTGTACCGGGGGTTTAGAGAAGCATTGGCAGGGAGGGGGCTCCATCCGTGCTTCCCTGAGACCCCCGTCGCAGCGCGATGTGCAGCACTGCTGTGGGAGCCTCCTTCCCTGCAGGTCCCCGGATCCAATATGGCCGTGGGGCCTTCAGGGGCCTGCAGAGAGGCGGCTTCCTCAGTGCCTGCAGAGCGCAGGCATGAGGAAGCCTGCTGCAGCGCCTGTCACATCGCTGATCTGACACAGCGCTGAGTGACATGTCAGATCACTGATCTGACACAAGACAGTGATGTCCCCCCCTGGGACAATGTAATAAAGTAAAAAAAAAGAGTGTAAAAATAATTTATAAAAAATCGCTAATTAAATAAAAAAAATATTCCCTAATAAATTCATTTTTTGGAAATAAAAAAATAAATAAATAAAAGTACACGTATTTAGTATCGCCACATCCGTAACGATCTACCCTATAAAACTGTCCCATTAGTTAACCCCTTTAGCAAACTCCTTAAAAAATAAAAATAAAAAACACAACAAAAAACAATGCTTTATTATCATACCGCCGAAAAAAAGTGCAATAACACGCGATCAAAAAGACAGATATACACTGTGTTCCAAATTATTATGCAAATTGGATTTAAGTGTCCTAAAGATGTAATTTTTTGTTTTTCAAATAAACTCATAGATGATATTGTGTATCAGGGCTCTTTGGATCACTGAAATCAATCTCAAACGCCTGTGATAATTAGCTTACAAGATGAGCTCAATTAAAGGAAAACTACTTAAGAATGATGTTCCACATTATTAAGCATGGCACAGGTTTCAAGGAATTTAGGAAAGAAAAAGGATCTCTCTGCTGCTGAAAAGCATCAAAGAGTGCAATGCCTTGCTCAAGAGATGAAAACATTAGATATTTCCCAAAAACTTAAACGTGATCATCGTACTGTTAAGAGATTTGTGGTTGATTCTGAGCACAGACATGTTGTGCTGATAAAGGCAGAATGAGGAAGGTTTCTGCCAGGCACGTTCATCGAATTAAGAGAGTGGCTGCTAAAAAGCCATTACAAACCAGAAAACAGATATTTAAAGCTGCTGGTGCCTCTGGAGTCCCTCGAGCCTCAAGGTGTAGTGTTGTGAGTTCATTTTCCCTTCCGTCACTGAGGCCTGGTGAACTCCCTATTCTAGTGAAGGAAGGTAGTGAGCCTGATTATCAGGCACCTGGGACTAATGAAGACGATTGGCTGAGTGGAGTCACTGACTGGATTTAAGGCAGCCTACGCCCTTTCTGCCCTGCGGGTGATTTCTCTGTGGACTCTTGGACACCAGTCTGATTCCTGCTCTCCTAAAGCTAAGTTCTCTGTTTTGCCTTTTTGCATCTAAGATTTGTTTTTGTTTTTCTTGCTTTTTGGATTCTGCCACTCCCTGCTGGAGTGTGCAGTGTTCCTTGAGCTCTGTCTTCTGAAAGTACCTGAGTGCTGATTTAGTTTTTGAAGGTTAGTTGCTTCAGGGCCATTTTTATATCAGCTTGTTGGCTTTTGTCTCTGATAGGGTTTTAGCAGATTGCAGACAGCAGCCTTCCTATCCGTTCCTATCTAGGTAGTTTTTGGGCCCCGTCTTTGCTTAGCCTGTCTTTCTGTCTGTGTAAGTGTTTTCATCTTGCTTCACCGTCATTATATGTGGGGGGCTGCCTATTGCTTTGGGGTCTGCTCTGGGGCAGTTAGATTTCCCCTTTCCTTCTTTAGGCCTATGTATCTCTCCGGCTGTGATCGAGGGGTCTAGGTCATCGTAGGAACCCCCCACGGCTACTGCTAGTTGTGTTGATAGGTTCAGGGGTCTGCAATCTGATAGTTGCCAACTTCTCTGGTTTTCAGGACTTAGCTAGCATTTCTGTTTTTGCCTCCTACAGTGACTCAATCATAACAGTGTAGGATCCTTCAAAGGCTTGCTGTGGTGCATAAATCTACTATTCGGCCACCCCTAAACAGTGTTCACAAGCAGAAATGGTTGCAGTGGGCCCAGACATACATGAAGACTAATTTTCAAACAGTCTTGTTTACTGATGAGTGTCAAGCAACCCTGGATGGTCCAGATGGATGGAGTAGTGAATGGATGGTGGATGGCCACTATGTCCCAACAAGGCTGCGATGTCAGCAAGGAGGTGGAGAAGTCATGTTTTGGGCCAGAATCATGGGGAAACAGCTGGTAGGGCTCTTTAAGGTTCCTGAAGGTGTGAAAATGACCTCTGCAAAGTATATAGAGTTTCTGACTGACAGCTGTCTTCCATGGTATAAAAAGCAGAAACATGCCTTCAGGAACAAAATCATCTTCATGCATGACAATGCACCATCTCATGCTGCAAAGAATACCTCTGAATCATTGACTGCTATGGGCATAAAAGGAGATAAACTCATGGTGTGGCCACCACTTTCCCCTGACCTCAACCCTATGGAGAACCTTTGGAGTATCATCAAGCAAAAGATCTATGAGGATGGGAGGCAGTTCACATCAAGACAGCAGCTCTGGGAGGCTATTCTGACTTCATGCAAAGAAATACAAGCAGAAACTCTCCAAAAACTCACAATTTCAATGGATGCAAGAATTATGAAGGTGATATCAAAGAAGGGTTCCTATGTTAACATGTAACTTGGCCTGTTAGGAATGTTTTGAAGTTAAATAGCTTTTTTGTTCAGTGAATGTGACCTCCTAATGCTGCAAATTCCACAAATGAGCATTTTCAGTTCTTTAAAACATATCAAATGTTTAGAAATTCTAATGTGCCTAATAATTTGGAACAGTGCAATTTGAGTTTTTATTCATTTTGGATATTATACTGTTATCATTGGGAGGTTTCTTCAATAAAATTTGATGTAGTCTCTAACCGGTGATGACCTTTATTAGACTGACTTTCATTTGTACCGACTATTTAGTAAAATCAGAGAAATATCATTTGCTTAATAATTTGGAACACAGTGTAAATAACCATGGTACCGCTGAAAACATCATCTTGTCCCGCAAAAAACGAGCCTGATACAGTATCATCTGCAAAAAAATAAAAAGTTATAGCTCGCAGAATAAAGCGATGCAAAAATAATAATTTTTTATATAAAATTGTTTTCATTGTATAAAAGCGCCAAAACATAAAAAATGGCATAAATGAGGTATCGCTGTAATCGTACTGACCAGAAGAATAAAATCGCTTTATCAATTTTACCACACGTGGAACGGTGTAAATGCACCCCCCAAAAGAAATTCATGAAACGCTGGTTTTTGTTCATTCTGCTTCCCAAAAATCGGAATAGAAAGCGATCAAAATATGTCACGTACCTGAAAATTACACCAATAAAAACATCAACTCGTCCCACAAAAAATAAGACCTGACATGACTCGGTGGGTTAAAATATGGAAAAATGATAGCTCTCAAACTGTGGTAATGCAAAAACTATTTTACAATAAAAAACATCTTTTAGCGTGTGACAGCTGCCAAGCATAAAAACCCGCCATATATAGTAAATCAAACCCCCCTTTATCACCCCCTTAGTCAAGGAAAAATAATAAAATAAAATAAAAATTTATTTATTTCCATTTTCCCATTAGGGTTAGGGCTAGGGTTAGGGCTAGGGTTAGGGCTGAGATTAGGGTTAGGGGTGTGTTGGGTTAGGGTTGGAGTTATAATTGGGGGGTTTCCACTGTTTAGGCACATAAGGTGCTCTCCAAATGCAACATGGCGTCTGATCTCAACTCCAGCCACTTCTGCATTGATAGTCAAACAGTGCTCCTTCCCTTCTAAGCTCTGCCATGCGCCCAAACAGTGTTTTACCCCCACATATGGGGTATCATCCTACTCAAGGCAAATTGAAAAACAACTTTTGGGGTCCAATTTTTCCTGTTACCCTTAGGAAAATAAAAAATTGGGGGAAAAAATATCATTTTTGTGAAAAAAAAAAAAGTTTTTTTTTATTTTCACGCCCAGGCATTATAAACTTCTGTGAAGCACTTGGGGGTTCAAAGTGCTCACCAGACATCTTGATAAGTTTCTTGGTGGGTCTAGTTTCCAAAATGGGGGGTTCACTGTTTAGGTACATCAGGGGCTCTCCAAAGGCAACATGACACCCACAGACCATTTCATCAAAGTCTCATTCCAAAACGTCACTACTTCCCTTCCAAGCCCTGACGTGTGCACATACAGTAGTTTTCTCCCACATATGGGGTATCAGTGTACTCAGGACAAATTGGACAGCAACTTTTGGGGTCCAATTTTTCCTGTTACTATTGGCAAAATAAAAAAATGGGGACTAAAAGATCATGTTTGTGGAAAAAAATGATTTTTTTATTTTCACGCCCGGGCATTATAAACTTCTGTGAAGCCCTTGGGGGTTCAAAGTGCTCATCACACATCTAGATAAGTTCCTTGGGGGTCTAGTTTCCAAAATGGTGTCATTTGTCAGGGGTTTCCACTGTTTTGGCACATCAGGGGCTTTCCAAACGCGACATGGCGTCCGATCTCAATTCCAGCCATAAAAGTCAAATGGCGCTGCTTCCCTTCCGAGCTCTGCCATGCGCCCAAAGAGTGGTATACCCCCACAAATGGGGTATCAGCATACTCATGACAAATTGCACAATAACTTTTGGGATCATGTTACCCTTGGAAAAATAAAAATTGAGGGTGAAAAGATCATTTTTGTGGAAAAAATATGATTTTTTAATTGTACGGCTGAACTTCTGTGAAACCCTTGGGGGTTCAAAGTTCTCACCACATATCTAGATAAGTTCCTTGGGGGTCTAGTATCCAAAATTGGGTCACTTGTGGGAGATTTCCACTGTTTAGGCACATTAGGGGCTCTCCAAATGTGACATGGCGTCCGATCTGAATTCCAGCCAATTTTGCATTGAAAATGTCAAACGGCACTCCTTCCATTCTGAGCTCTGCCATGTGCCAAAACAGTGGTTCCCCCACAAATCAGGTATCAGTGTACTCAGGACAAATTGCACACTAACTTTTGCAGTCCTATTTCTCCTGTTACCGTTGGTAAAATAAAAAAAATTGGACCTGAATAATTTTTTTGTGAAAGAAAGTTAAATGTTCATTTTTTAAACATTTAAAAAATTCCTGTGAAGCACCTGAAGGGTTAATAATCTTCTTGAATGTGATTTTGAGCACCTTGAGGGGTGCAGTTTTTAGAATGGTGTCACTTTTGGGTATTTTCTATCATATAGACCCCTCAAAGTGACTTCAAATGTGATGTGGTCCGTAAAAATAAAATGGTGTTGCAAAAATGAGTAATCGCTGGTCAACTTTTAACCCTTATAACTTCCTAACAAAAAAAAATTTGGTTCCAAAATTGTGCTGATGTAAAGTAAACATGTGGGAAATGTTATTTATTAAGTTTTTTGTGTACCACAGCTCTGTGATTTAAGGGCATAAAAATTCAAAGTTCAAAATTTTTGCCAAATTTCCATTTTTTTCACAAATAAACGCAAGCTATATCAATGAAATTTTACCACTAACATGAAGTACAATATGTCACGAGAAAACAGTGTCAGAATCACCGGGATCCATGAAAGTGTTTCAGCGTTATTACCTCATAAAGGGACAGTGGTCAGAATTGTAAAAATTGGCCCGGTCATGAACGTGCAAACCACCCTTGGGGGTAAAGGGGTTAATGAAAATAGAGTAATATAGGGGGCTTGCATGCTACAGGTAGAAATAAAGCTCTAGAAAAGTTCTATAGCTATCCCCCAAAAAATAAATCCATCGTAAATCTTCACTCCCAAATCCAAAGGCCCCCTCCCTTCTAAGCCCTACATTGTGCCTAAACCACATTTAGCTTCCACTTGTTTGGCATTTCTGTAGCGATCAGAGCCTACTTAATTTACTGTGTGCATGTCTCAAGAAACACGAGTTGGACACAATGCACTGGATACTACAATGTACGGGTACTGCAATGGTAGATTTGCAATTTTCACTTAGCAACATACATTGCTGCTTGTTTCTGGAAAAAACTCATGGAGTCAAAATTGTCACTAAACCTGTAAATATATTCCCAGAGAGTGTAACTTGCAAAATGTGGTCACTTAAGGGGGATTCTGTTCTTCTGACACTTTGGGGCTCTGTATATATATACTATGAAGATTTGTCCAAAAGTCAAATAGCGTTATGTCCCGATCGAGTCTCTCTGTGTGGCTAAGCAGTACTGTGCAGCCACATATGGTGCATTACTATGTTCAGCATGAATTGTGTGATGTATTTTGGTTCCATTTTTACCAATTTTCAGGTGTTAAAATGTAAAATTTGGGGCTAAAACAAAATTTTTGTGGTAAAAATGTAATAATTTTTTTCTTTGCCCAATGGTATAAAATTCTGTGACATACCCGTAGTATCAGTATGATCACTAGACACATAATTAATTAATTGAGATGTGTGTTTTGTAAAATGGGGTCATTTACAAGGGGTCAGCTGTTCTGGCAGCTCAGGGATGAATTAAAAAGATGAATTTACTTATGTAAGGTCAATATAAATTGTCACTTGTAATATTTGAATTGGAATTCCAAGTAGACAGGATGTGAGCCAAGACAGCAGAGTACTAATGACCTGATCTATCTGTTCCTGGCCAAGAAACTGAAATGCCAATTTCTGTCTTATAGAATAAGTGCTTTAGTCACTTCAAGCTGAGAACATTTACTCAGTCTTTCTACTGTATATCACTAAAAGATTCGTCTCCTATTCATTCATATTTGAAATTCATATGCATGTGTGTATTTGCCCAAGAACTGCTCACATGTTCTCTGACTTGCATCCTGCTGCTAGGCATCCCCATGTAAGATGTCCCGCAATGGGAGTAAATCCGTACTCTGCTTTATGCATGATAATCAATCCATGTCAGATCGTTATCTAACTATAATGAAATACTGAGAATAGCCATACTGCAAAAAAAAAAACATGCTTCCCATCTGTTCTTCTTCCAAACAAGTAGTCCTTCTTTTAGACCCAATTGAATTGTGTTTTCTAGTTTATTTTATAGATCTTAGTAAATGACTACCTAATGTTTAACTATTATTATGCTTGTTGCTGCTTTGTTGTGCTTTGTCATTTGTGTTTCTTTTTTATTTGCATTATTTTTGCTGTATTTTAGCCTTTTGTATACAGCAATATGCTGCCGATAATAATGAAGCTTAATGGGGATGTTCCTTCGGCCACACTTAATGCCGTTCATGCCTCCATGTAAATGAAAGAAAATGGGAACTGATTAACTTGCTATATCATTACTCACTATGGGCAGATTATCTTCTCATGTAAATGGGCCTTTAACAACTATCAAACAAAGATCAATAGCCACACTACAAAATTATAGTAGCTATCTCGTATGAACAATTTCAGAGTAGTTCTCATTACTGGGACACGTTGTCTCCTTTATTCCTTAATGCCAACTAAATGAGAACAAAAGAGAAAGCAAGGGATACTGCCAGGAAAATATTTTTATATGGAAAAATAATGTAATATTAAATAAAAAGGATGTGTCTGGATAAAACATATAAAAGAAAAAGCGGCTAACATAAAAGAAAAATACAATTGAAAGAATAATGGGATGGTATTACTGATAATAGCAAAGATAAAATGACACATACACAGTGCTTCAACAAAGTAGTCATACACCATGAGCATTTCCACATTTTTTCACATAACACCCACAAACTTAAATGTATCTTATTGAGATTTTATATACTATACCAACACAAAGTAGCAAATACTTGTGAAGTGTAAAGGAAATGATACATGGTTTTCAAATTATTTTAAAAATATAAATCTGAAAATTGAGATGTACATTTTTATTCAGCTGCCTGTAGTCTGATACCCCTAAATATAATCCTGATTGATCAATTGCCTAATTAGTAAATTGAGTCCACCTGTGTGTTTATTCTCAATTAAACTACAGCTATTCTGTGAAGGACTTAAAAGATTGTTTGAGAAGGAATCAAACAGCATCACGGAACAGCATTAGGGATCAAAAAGCATTATGAAAACCAAGGAACACATCAGACAGGTCAAGAATAAAGTTGTGGAGATGAATAAAGCAGGGTTAGGTTATAAAAAATAGCCAGAGCTCTGTTCAATCCATCATCCAAAAATGGAAGGATTATGGCACAACAGCAAACATACTAAGACATGTCCATGTGACATCCCAGCAAAGGAGCACTAATTGGAAAAGCAGCCAAGAGGCCCCTGGTCACTCTGAAGTTGCAAAGAACCATAGCTCAGGTGGGAGAATCTGTCCACAGGGCTAATATTAGTCATATACTCCACAAATCTGGCCTTTATGGAAGAGTGACAAGAAGAAAGACATTTTTGAAAGCAAACCATAAGAAATTCCATTTGCAGTTTGCAAAAAGCTATGTAGTGGACACAGCTAGTGTGTGGAAGAAGGTGCTCTGTTCAGATGAGACCAAAGTAGAAGTTTTTGGGCTGAATGAAAACATCACCCCCACCATCAAACATGGTGATGGCAGCATCGTGATGTGGGCTTGCTTTTCTTCAGCAGGGACAGGGAAGCTGATGAGAGTTGATGGTAAAATGGAGATAAATACAGGGCATTACTGGAGAAAAACCTTTTAGAGATTGCAAAAGATCTGAGACTGGGGCTTATGTTCACCTTTCAGCAGGACAACGACCATAAAAATGCCGCGAGTGGATTAATTTAGATTAAGGCATATTCATGGGTTTGAATGGCCCAGTCACAGTCCAGATCTTAATCTCATTCAGAATCTGTGGCAAGACTTGAAAATTGCTGTTCACAGAGGCTCTTCAGCCAATCTCATTGAGTCAAAGCAAGTTTGCAAAGGAGAATGGGCCAAAAATTTCAGCCTCTAGCTATGCAAAAAAGACATATCCCAAAAGACAATGTATTGACTCAGTGGGTGCTGAATACAAATGCACATCATAATTTTCAGATTTATATGTTTAAAATATTTAGAAAATCATGAATCATTTTCTTTATGCATCACACAAATTTGCTTTTTGTTGGTATATGATATAAAATCCCAATAAAATATATTTATGTAAGGGGGCGAAACATAAAAAATTGGGAAAAGCTCATGGGGTTTAAATGATTCACTCATTTAAGAGGCACATGAGATTGATTAAATAACATTGGTGAAATGTCTATGAGAACATATACATTATATGTATTATTAATGATAGAGGCCCAAGAGGAAAAACATTGACAGATATTTTGTTGGGGGCTGTCTTGGTATGTCACCATAGCTGTAGCGCAAGACATGGAAGGCATATCCAAAAATCATATATTGATCTATTGCCAAAACTTACAAAATTGAACATGAGGTTCTTAGTTTAACATTCTGATCAGACTGTATGAAGCCACTGCCACTTCACGGTGAACCACTGAGTGCGTCACTCACTCTTTATAGCCTTAAAGGTGCGGCGTCGTGCACCAACCATGGCTGCAGCAACTTTGCACCAAGAGGATGGGCAACCAGGTGCCTCAAAGAACCAAGCTGCAAGGCCCAGTACCCATGACCTCAGACCACACCAGCTCACAGGCATAAAACCACAGCAACAATGGATGCCACACACCACCAAGACCTAGTGAAAAGAGCTAGAAAACTGATCAGTCTTTGATTTATAATGCCATAGTATTGATATACATCTTTGTTTTGTAAATTTCCTTAATATAGTTTTTTCTTGGCAACATTTTTGTTAAACTTGAGAATTACAGTTTAAGAGTAAAACACATGACCTTATTTGTTTTTAGAAATTGATTTTCAATTTTAGTTTGGAAGTGCAGTTAATGATGGTTTCTATTATCCCAGAAATAACAATCCAAAGGCAATATATACTTTTTTTTATACATAGTGAGATACAATTTTCACTTTTGTTTTGCAGTTAGGAAAAAAAAGAAAATGTTAGCCAAAGAAAAAAAAACGGCATCAGCAATTGTCATGTGTAATGCAGAAATGATCAAGAAGATCTCATTCTATAAATAAAATCTTTTGATAACAGACATTTACACCTGCAATTAATATCAACTGTGCAATAGATGCTCAGCTTGATCCAAAATTGCGGGTGGTTAACAAACCCAACGAGTGCAGTGCTTGATGATAGCACTTGTTCCTAAATACTTAGACTAGAAATGAGTTGATTTTGAGAAGTAAGATGCTTTCTGAAAATTCAGAAAATGTGCTCTTATATACTCAAAAAGCAATTTGCATATTCATAAATCAATTGAAGGCTATCATATGCACACAATTAAATCATATCATGTAATTATATAATATATCATTTATGTCATATATTACACATGTATATCATGCATTCATAAGATGTTAGGGTTGGCGGAATGCACTAAATAAAATATAATAAAAAAGTGCCTTCGCAACCCGGGGTCCACCGTGCAGTTATGTAAAACTGCAGCTAATGAGAACAATGGCGAACTAAAGGCAGCAAAGCAGCAATCAAAACGCACAGTGTTAACCATCACACTCTGCGAACAGAAAACTAAGTTCCAAGCTCTGTTACTCCACAGAGTGGAAGCGTACCATTAACCGTCACAGAGATACAATAAATATGACACTAGATGGGGTCCGTTTCACTCCCCCAGGGTACAGGGTAGTCTAGGCTGGTGGTTGTTCTTGCTCTCACACTCGGTGTGCAAACTGCACCAGCGACTTAGGATGTCCGGAGTCAGATATTGAGCCAAATGGGAGTTCCCACCCTACACTGCCTGCCCAGACACACATTCATTGCTATACGAGTGGCCCACACACATGTGCTCACAGAGTGGTAGCGTATCCACACACAATCACAAATGATACTAGCGCACAGGCATGCGCCATTGAGAGCTTTTTATACCTTAAGCTCAAGTCCAGACAGGACCTTGCCTGTGGACCAATCTGAAATTGCCACATCACCAGAGCAGCTGATGTCCGAGCACCAAAGAGAAGGCACCACATCATAGACATGCTCAGTAGGGTAAAATCTGGACTTAGGCTCCAGAGCACAATGCTGCACGTGTAAACCAATTTTCACCATAGGCTTAGCTGGAGAGCCAGTAGTAACTAGACATACAGCATGAGCAAGGTGCTGGGACCGGAGTCTGTGATGAGCAGTCATCCAGTAGCCGAGCCTGAATGGGAGACCACTGCACCAGACAAGGCTTGGGATCTATACCGTGAAGCGGCAAAATCCCGGCGCCTAATATAAGAACATTTAAAACCTCAAATTCAGGACATTAACAACTCAAAACACCCATCTTACTGCATGGCTGTATTAAAGGGGTTTTCTGGCACTTTAAATGTATTTTCTATCTTTACACCCTAACCCCTTTTCTAATTTTCTTTCTTTAACAGTGCTCTACACTTTTTCCTATCTAGCTAATCTCTAAATGTGTTTTTTACTGTACTTCCTGTGATGTTTTCTTTGAGAAGAGTCTCAAATGCAACCTCACAGAAGGCTGGTGCTGCACTCACTCTCTGCAGCCTCTACCACCCTTCCCGCCATTACTCACTTGTTTCTTGCATTGCCACCCTCTCTGAAGACTGGAGGCGTCCTGGATCAAGGGTGAAGGGTGTTGTGGCACCAACATAGCTTCTGTGAATTCTGTGAAAAAGGACATCAACAAGGAGAAGAAATAAAAGCAGTGAATGACACCAGCATCGCCCCATAATTTCTAGCACCGTCCTCAAATAAATTATCATCAGGAGGCGATGCTGGTGTCACTCACTGCTTCTCTCACTGCCCTCTGATGATGACTCATTTGAGGGTGAAGCTAGAAGCTTTGGGACGGTGCTGATGTCACTCACTGCTTCTATTTATGCCCACTGACGACACAAAGGTGTTCCACCTTGTCAGAGAGTTCATCAGAGACAACACCAAAGATATTGCTCAAGTGTATGATTGAGACATTCAGTGAAGCCATTGGTCTCAGGGGGGTAATCAAATGAAAATGACATTACAATATTGAGCATATTACAAAATGCTCTACAGAAATTGGAAACATACTGAGTTCTTTGATCAAGCACAATATTTTCCTGAATGCAATGTAAACATGCAATGTGATTGATCAACAACTTACTTAACCCCTTAGTGACCGAAGTAATTTTGACCTTAATGACCAAGCCAATTTTTACAATTCTGACCACTGTCACTTTATGAGGTAATAACTCTGGAACACTCCAATGGATCCCACTGATTCTGAGATTATTTTTATCATGACATATTGTACTTCATGAAAGTGGTAACATTTCTTCGATATATATTTTGTGTTTATTTATTAAAAAATGGAAATTTGGCAAAAAATGTAAAAAATTAGCAATTTTCAAACTTTTTATTTAAATCAGAGAGTCATGTCATACAATATAGTTAATAAAAACATTTCTCACATGTCTACTTTATATCAGCACAATTTTGGAAACATTATTTTTTTGTTAGGATGATATAAGGGTTAAAAGTTGACCAGCAATTTCTCTTTTTTTTTTACAAAACCAATTTTGTAGGGACCACATCACATTTGAAGTGACTTAGAAGGATATACATGTCAGAAAGTACCCAAAAGTGACAACATTCTTATAACTACACCCCTTAAGCCATGTGGGAAGAAAAAATTAACATTTACCGTATTTTTCGGTTTGTTAGAAGTACTTTTTTCCCCAAAATTTGTGGGGAAAATGGGGTGCGTCTTATAAAGCATACATGCCTTACCAATACCGTGGGTGTAGGCCACAGGCTTGGATGAGGGGGTGTCTGGGTGTCTCCGGTTACCCAGCGGTTGCTGGCGGGTGCTGCGGGTGTCTCCGGTGCCCAGCGGAGCTGCGTGGGTGTCTGGAGCTGCTCAGGGCTCTGCCGACATTTTGAGACAATCCAGAGGCCCAGCACTTCCACGGTTCCTTGTGCGGTGGTCTCCGGGAATATGGCCACCTCCCCCAAGATATCGAGAGATGAGATTTCAGCGATGAGATCTCATCTCTCAAGATCTTGGTCCCAAGATCACCATCTGCGCCTGCGCTGCCCTCGGCCATATTCCCGGAGACCACCTCATTTGGAACCGTGGAAGTGCCGGGGTTCTGGCCTGTCGCAAAATGTCAGCAGAGCCCCGGGCAGTGCCGGACACCCATGCAACACCGCTGGGCACCGGAGACACCCGCAGTACCGGCCAGCAACCGCCGGGCACCTGGGGACACCCGGCAGCAGAACAAGACCCCCGCAGCAGCACAAGACCACCATAGCAGCACAAGGCCCCCACAGCAGCACAACACCCACGCATCAGCACGAGACCCCCGCAGCAGTGCGCCGCACATCATAGCCCCCCTCATCCCTGCCTGTTGCAAGCAGCATCACCCCCCTCCTGTCTCCCCCAGCAGTGACCCTGGGACCCCACTTCACCACAGCCACCACCCCTGGTAAGCAATAAGATTATAAGAAGCAACACTATTTTAAGAGAAAGTGGACCTCAAAATTTGTTATGAAATTTCTCCTGAGTATGCCGATACCTTATAGGTCAGGGAATACTATTATTTGGGTGCACAGTAGAGCTCGGAAGTGAAGGAGCATCATTTGACTTTTTGAACGGAAAATTAGCTGGAAGCCATGGTGAGCACCATGTCACATTTGGAGACCCCATGATAAGCCTAAACAGTGGAAAGCCCCCACAAGTAACCCCATTTTTGAAAACACATCCCTCAAGGATTTTATCCAAGTGTATAGTGAGCATCTTGAACCCACAGTTACGACACAGAATTTGATAATATTAGGTCATCATATTGAATATGTCGTCATTAGTGTTGAGCGCAAGTGCTTGCTGCTAAAGATTGCATTGGGCACTCGGGTATGCACCAGATATCACAGGTGCTCAAGTGACATGATCGAGTCCCTGCCCTGCATGTTTTGTCACTGTTAGACACCCCCAAAAAAACATATGGGGATGTGCAATACTTGGCGCATACCAAAGCACCCGAAGCAAACTCGAGTAGCGAGCACTTGAGCTCAACACTAGCCATATCGTCATCACTTTTTTTTTTACATTTTAACCCCTTAACACCATGGGTGGTTTGCATGTTAGTGATCGGGCCAATTTTTACAATTCTGACCACTGTCCTTTTATGAGGTAATAACTCTGGAATGCTTCCATGGATCCTGGTGATTCTGACATTGTTTTTGTCGTGAAATATTGTACTTCATGTTAGTGGTAAAATATCTTTGATTTAACTTGCGTTTATTTGTGAAAAAAATGGAAATTTGGCAGCAATTTTGAAAATTTTGCATTTTCCAACTTTGAATTTTCATGCCCTTAAATCACAAGACATGGCATACAACATACTTAATAAGTAACATTTCCCACATATTTACTTTACATCAGCACAATTTTGGAACCAAAATTTTTTTTTGTTAGGAAGTTATAAGGGTTAGAAGTTGACCAGCGATTTCTCACTTTTACAACACCATTTTTCTTTAGGGACCACGTCACATTTGAAGTCACTTTGAGGGGTCTATACGATAGAAAATACCCAAAAGTGACACCATTCTAATAACTGCACCCCTCAAGGTGATCAAAACCACATTTAAGAAGTTTATTAACCCTTCAAGTGCTTCACAGGAATTTTTTAAATGTTTTAAAAAATGAACATTTAACTTTTTTTCACAAAAAAATTATTTCAGGTCCAATTTTTTTATTTTACCAAGGGTAACAGGAGAAATTGGGCCACAAAAGTTATTCTGCAATTTGTCCTGAGTACGCTGATACCTGATATGTGGGAGGTAACCACTGTTTGAGTGCATGGCAGAGGCTTGGAAGGGAAGGAGTGCTGTTTGACTTTTTCAACCCAAAATTGGCTGAAATTGAGATCGGACGCCATGTTCCATTTGGAGAGCATCTGATGTGCCTAAACAGTGGAAATCCCCCACAAGTGACCCCATTTTGGAGACTAGACCCCCCAAGGAACTTATCTAGATATGTGGTGAGAACTTTGAACCCCCAAGGGCTTCACAGAAGTTTATAACGTACAGCCATACAATTAAAAAATCATATTTTTTTTCCACAAAAGAGAGCTTTTCACCCCCAATTTTTATTTTCCCAATTGAAACAGGACCCCAAAAGTTATTGTGCAATTTGCCCTGAGTATGCTGATACCCCATATGTGGGGGAAAACCACTGTTTGGGCTCATGGCAGAGCTCGAAAGGGAAGGAGTGCCGTTTGACTTTTTCAACGCAGAACTGGCTGGATGCCATGTCGCGTTTGGAGAGCCTCTGATGTGCCTAAACAGTGGGAACCCCCAAAAAATGACACCATTTTGGAAACTAGACCCCCCAATGAAGTTATCTAGATGTGTGGTGAGCATTTTGATCTCCCAAGTGCTTCACAGAAGTTTATAACGACCCGGCGTGAAAATAAAAAAATCAAATTTTTTCCTCAAACATGATCTTTTAGTCTCCAATTTTTATATTTTCCCAAGGGTAACAGGAGTAATTGGACCCCAAAAGTTTTCCAATTTGTCCTGAGTACGCTGATACCCTATATGTGGGAGAAAACTACTGTATGGGCACACGTTGGGGCTCGGAAGGGAAGTAGTGATGTTTTGGAATGCAGACTGATGGAATGGTCTGTAGGTGTCATGTCACATTTGGAGAGCCCCTGATATGCCTAAACAGTGGAAACCTCCCACAAGTGACCCCATTTTGGAATCTAGACCACCCAAGGAGCTTATCTAGATGTGTGTTGAGCACTTTGAACCCACAAATGCTTCACAGAAGTTTATAACGTAGAGTCATAAAAATAAAATAATCATATTTTTTTCCAAAAAAGGATGGTTTGCCCCCAATTTTTTTTCCCAAAGGTAACAGGAGAAATTAGACCCCAAAAGTTGGTGTGCAATTTGTCCTGAGTAGGCTGATACCCCATATGTAGGGGTAAACCACTGTTTGGGCGCATGGCTTGGAAGGGAAGGAGCACCGTTTGACTTTTTCAATGCAGAATGGGCTGGAATTGAGATTAGACGCCATGTCACATTTGGAGAGCCCTTAATGTGCCTGAACAGTGGAAACCCCTAATTCTAACTCCAACCCTAACCCCAACACACCCTAACCCTAATCCCAACCCTAGCCCTAGCCCTAACCGTAACCCTAGCCCTAACCCTAATGGGAAAATGGAAATTAATAAATTTTTTAATTTTATTATTTTTCCCTAACAAAGGAGTTGATAAAGGGAGGTTTGATTTACTATTTCTAGCGGGTTTTTATGTTTGGCAGCTGTCACACGCTAAAAGATGATTTTTATTGCAAAAAATAGTTTTTGTATCACCCCATTTTGAGAGCTATAATTTTTCCATATTTTGACACACAAAGTCATGTGAAGTCTTATTTTTTGCAGGACGAGTTGATTTTATTTGTACTATTTTCGGGCACATGACATTTTTGATCGCTTTTTATTCTGATTTTTGTGACGCAGAATGAACAAAAACCAGCAATTCATGAATTTCTTTTGGGGGGGTTTACACCTTTCCGCGTGTGGTAAAATTGATAAAGCAGTTTTATTCTTTGGGTCAGTACGATTGCAGTGATACCTCATTTATATAATTTTTTTATGTTTTGGCGCTTTTATACAATAAAAACTATTTTATATAAAAAAAATAATTATTTTTGCATCGCTTTATTCTGCGATCTATAACTTTTTTAATATTTTGCTAATGATGCTGTATGGCAGCTTGTTATTTGCGGAACAAGATGATATTTTCAGTGGTACCATGTTGATCTATATCCGTTTTTTTGATCACATGTTAATGCAATGTGATAGGGTCTATCACATTGATCAAAAGGAACCAATAGGAAAAATGTCCTACTGGTACCAGTTGGAAGATCTTGGATGGCGCACTGCGCATATGCCCTTCATTTTCTTCCTGGAAGATTATGCAGAGGGCCAAGGAACAGAGCAGGAGGACACGGGGGTGGCGGAGGTACCAAGGGCTTTGAGGGACCCCATTTCTCTCTTCTCTGATATGCTAGATCATATCAAGGGAGATAGAAATTAATTATAAATCAGGCTTTATTTGTGTTCTCTGTCATTCGGTGAATAACAGCGATCACGGGATGGTGACCGTAAAGACTGACCCTGATCATGTTCTCCAGGGTCTCATCTACGTCCGGTAGCTGAGACCCTAAAGATTTTCTGACACTGGGAGGTACTATACCTTTATTTCTCAGCGCTGTTAAAAAGCAGCGCTGAGGAATAAGTACCCTTAACTACAGCTGTTAAAAGGGATTAAAGGGGTTTTCCCATGAAGAAAAGTTAATTTTAGTCAATAGATCTTGGAATAATAATAATTTCAACAACTAGATGTGTATAAAAGAACTATTCCTGTGCTGAGATAAACTTACAAATATGCCCCTGTTATGTGCTGTGTAATGGCTGTGTCTTACAGTGCTGGAACATGGTCTGATTTTACCATATCTCCTGGGTAGAACGCCAAAGAGGGTATACAGATATTACAGCATGGGATTGCAAATTATTCTTTCTTTGAAGTAAAATATTGTTTAAAAATAGAATCACAAAAAGAACAGCTATGATCCTCTGCTGTAATGATCTGACCATGCATCTGTACGGTCACACAAAGCCATTACACAGTACACAGCAGGGGCACATTTATAAGATTTTCTCAGCACAGGAACATTTTAGGAACATTTTATTTGAATACATCTAATTGTGGAACCTATTATTATTATTCCAATATCTATTGATTAAAATGAACTTTTGTTTGTGGTAAAACCCCTTTAAGCCTTTAACGACTTATGATGTATAGATCCGTCATATGTCGCCTTCCCTTGTTTGATGTGGGCTCTGGCAATGAACTTTTTGTACACATGTCAGCTGATTTTATTAGTTGACATGTGCCCCTAACAGCCGTGAGTGGAATGGCAATCCCCCCGCGGCTGTTAAAATGGTGCTGGAAGCGCATCAATAGCTCCGCCCATTGGATGATCGCAGATTCCCACAAAGACTATAAAAAAGCCAGTAAAACGAAAAAAAATTTAAAAATTAAAATATATATATATATATATATATATATATATATATATATATATATATATATATATATATATTAGCTGAATAGCCCAGCGCTGCACGGGCATAGTAACTAACTGTGGATAGTTATAACAAATTATAATTATCCTCCATCCCATAGTCCCGTGCCCATATACCCAACATACCTATCCTCCATCCCATAGTTGAGTGCCCATATACCCATCATACATATTCTCCATCCCATAGTCCCATGCCCATATACCCATCATACATATTCGCCATCCCATAGTTGAGTGCCCATATACCCATTACACATCCTTCATCTCATAGTCCCATGCCCATATACCCATCATACATATCCTCCATCCCATAGTCCGGTGTCCATATACCCATCATACATATCCACGATCCCATAGTCGAGTGCCCATATACCCATCACACATCCTCCATCCCATAGTCCCGTGCCCATATACCCATCATACATATCCTCCATCCCATAGTCCAGTGCCCATATACCCATCACACATCCTCCATCCCATAGTCAACCATTATGACATCATAATGAGTGGCGGGGCTTGCAACCTATGATGACATCAGCGTCGCCATGGCAACCATTATGACATCATAATGAGGAAGGGGCTTGATACACACACACTTTTTCCCCATTATGTAGATAGGGGCAAAATTGTTTGGTGAATTGGAACACGCGGGGTTAAAATTTCGCCTCACATCATAGCCTAGGACACTCTCGGAGTCCAGACATGTGACTGTGCCAAATTTTGTGACTGTAGCTGCGACGGTGCGGATGCCAATCCCGGACATACATGCATACATACATACACACACTTGAGCTTTATATATTAGCTAAAAGTTCAAATCACCCCCCTTTTGCCCTATTCAAAATAAAACAATTAAAAAAAATATACATATTTGATATTGCAGTGTTAAAAATCACCTGATCTGTCAATATATAAAAATAATTAATGTGCTTGGTGAAGAGCGTAGTGAGAAAAAATCAAAATGCCAGAATAGCGTTTTTTGGTCGCCACAACATTGCAATAAAATAATGGGTCATCAAAACATCATTTCTACCCCAAAAAAGGTATCAATGTAAAGGTCAGCTCTGCATGCAAAAATTAAGGCCTCACCCAGACCCAGATCACAAAAAATGGAGGGTCTTGGAAAATGTTACCATTTTTTTTTTACAAACTTTGGATTTTTTTCACCACTTTAAAAAAGAACCTATATATGTTTGGCATCTACAAACTCGTAATGACCTGGAGAATCATAATGGTAGGTCAGTTTAAGCATTTAGTGAACATAGTAAAAAAACAATTGCATTATTTTTCAATTACACTGCACTTTGAGTTTTTTCCGGTTTTCCAGTACACTATATGGTATAACCAATGGTGTTATTTAAAAGTACAACTTGTTTCACAAAAAACAAGCCCTCACTAGGCCATATTGACGAAAAAATAAAAAAAGTTATCGCTCTGGGAAGAAGGGGAGCAAAAAACGAAAATTTAAAATGGAAAAACGTAAAGCGGTTAAGATTTGTAATTTATTTAACTTTAGACAGAGAGATAAAGTGCCACTCTTTGCTGAATCTGTCAACCACCACCTAAATAACAGAGGATCACAGATCAGTAATCTCCAAGGATTAGGAATCAGTAAGGACTAAAGAAGTGCAGGAGGACAGGTTTGGGACATTTTAGCTCAGTTACAGATTGCATTAACAATGGTTTTTCACCAAAAATTCCTGATTAATGGTTAAATATTATTTCTAATCCTAGAGTTACCTGCAAGTCCTGAATCATGGGATTTTGCTAAAATTCAAGGACAAAATTAGGGGGGAACAAATCGTTTTCTAGGGAAGACCTAGGGAAACAGAGTACATAACTTTATCCTCAGGTAGAATAAAAACTTGTTCAGAGTGTTTGGTTTGAGATTGATACAAACTTGGGGAGAAAGGATTGGCTTTAATGTTATTTGTACCTTCATAAATGTCGCTACAATATCAATTTATCAATTCTAGTGAAGAATAATGCCCATCTAGCTTACCTAGGGTGAAGTCATTTGGCTGCTTCTAGATCGTACGATTTTTGTGACCATGAGACTAGTGATTTTATAATTTGTAACTTTTAGAAAGTGGTACCAATCATAGAAGGCCTAATTGATGGCCTACTTGATTCCCAACAATTTATAATTACTAATATCAAATTCCTTTCAGCAGATGAAATCTTTTGACAAAAGGAGGTGCATGGACAAAGTTTAGTAAGAGACAGCGTACCATGTTTACCTTGTAATAACACCTTTGGAAATCCAACCTCTGAGGCATTTACCTTTTCTGTAAAGTTCCTGTCCAAGTCAGGCTGAACTAACACAGGGTCTGATGAGAATTGCTTTATTAACTCAAAAAAGGCATGGATTTCCTTTGCTGTGATTGCACATCAGAGGAGAGAAATAGGGTCCCCGATCCCCTCGGTGTTCCTCAGCCCGCATGCTTCCTCCCATGGGTGCCATCATCTTCTTCCGGGAAAAAAATGGGGGCGCATTTATCACCCCCATAGTTAGGGGAAAATAATGAAATAAAGAAAATATATTTATTTTCATATTTCCATTAGGGTTAGAGTTAGGCTAAAGTTAGGGTTAGAGTTAGGATTATGGCTAGGGTTGGAATTAGAGTTAGGGTTGGAATTAGGGTTAGGGTTGGGATTAGGGTTAGGGTTGGGATTAGGGTTGGAATGAGGGTTAGGGTTGGGATTAGGGTTAAGGTTAGGATTAGAGTTAGGGTTGGGATTAGGGGTTAGGGTTGGGATTAGGGTTAGGTTTGTGGTTAGGGTGGTTAGGGTTGGGATTAGAGTTAGGGTTGTGGTTAGGATTGGGATTAGGGTTGTGGTTAGGATTTTGGTTAGGGTTGGGATTAGGGTTAGGGGTGTGTTGGGGTTAGATTTGTGGTTAGAGTTACGGTTAGGATTGGGATTAGGGTTAGGGTGTGTTTACGTTAGAGTTGGTTAGAATTGAGGGGTTTCCACTGTTTAAGCACATCAGGGGGTCTCCAAACGTGACATGGTGCCACCATTGATTCCAGCCTTTGCATTCAAAAAGTCAAACGGTGCTCCCTCCCTTCCAAGCCCCGACGTGTGCCCAAACAGTGGTTTACCCCAACATATGGGGCATCAGCGTACTCAGGACAAATTACACAACTTTTTGGGTCCAATTTCTCCTGTTACCCTTGGGAAAGTAAAAATTGGGGGGAAAAATATCATTTTTGTGGAAAAAAATATGATTTTTTTATTTTTATTGCTCTACGTTATAAACTTCTGCTAAGCACTTGGGGGTTCAAAGTGCTCGCCACACATCTAGATAAGTTCCTTAAGGGGTCTAGTTTCCAAAATGGTGTTACTTATGGGGGTTTCCACTGTTTAGGCACATCAGGAGCTCTCCAAATGCGACATGGCGTCCGATCTCAATTCAGCCAATTCTGCATTGAAAGAGTCAAATGGTGCTCCTTCCGTTCCAACCCCTGCTATGCGTCCAAACTGTGGTTTACCCCCACATATGGGGAATCAGCATATTCAGGAGAAATTGCACAACACATTTTATTGCTCATTTTATCTTTTTACACTTGTGATGATAAAAAAAATTGGTTCTGAAGTAAAATGTTTGTAAAAAAAAGTTAAATTTTATTTTTTTCCTTCCCGCACATTGCTTCAGTTCAAATTCTTGAATGTGGTTTTCAGCACCTTGAGGGGTGCAGTTTTTAGAATGGTGTCACTTTGGGGAATTTTCTGTCATATTGACCCCTCAAAGTGACTTCAAATGTGAGGTGGTCCCTAAAAACATGGTTTTGTATATTTTGTTGTAAAAATTGGAAATCACTGGTCAAATTTTAACCCTTATAACTTCCTAACGAAAAAAAATTTTGGTTCCAAAATTGTGCTGATGTAAAACAGACATGTGGGAAATGTTATTTATTAAGTATTTTTGTGACATATCTCTCTGATATAAGGGCATAAAAATAACATTTTGAAAACTGCAAAATTTTAAAAATTTTCACCATATTTCCGTTTTTTGTCATAAATAAATGCAAACAAAAGAGAGGAATAGAGTCTATGCTAATTTACAAAAATATCAAATTTTATTAGTCATAGAAAAATGACAAGATGTAAATACATGCAAAAAGACAACATTAATTGTGATGCATCACTGCTAATTTAACCATTTCAATTGTGCTGCCAAGCATTTTCGCAGGTAATTGTGATATCCCAGTTCCACATAATGTCTCAGTGTCCGGTGCTCTCCTAACATGTGTGATAACTTTTGGTCAATGTACTTTTATTACTTTTATTCAGATTACACCTGGAGAGCCCTGAACACTCAGATTTAACATTGTGTTTGTTACATCTGAGATTATCTAAGTTCATGTGAGATTTTTGAGTATAGAGGCAGCATTTCCCAGTCCCGCATGTACTAATTGGGATAGCAGGTCACCCTAGCTACATCTTAGGGTATTGAGGTCACTTTTATTGTGTATGTACCCTCTCTTCACATAGTCTGCTCACCCAATTAATGTTGTCTTTTTGCATGTATTTACATCTTGTCATTTTTCTATGACTAATAAAATTTGATATTTTTGTAAATTAGCATAGACTCTATTCCTCCGTTTTGTTAGCATCTATTAAGGAGTCGCTGCTGTTATGCAATCCTGTTTCTTCTATGAAGTGTGGTAATTACCTCACCAACAAGTTATTTATTATGTTTTGGAGATTTGTCATATTATAAATAAATGCAAGTCATATCAAAGAAATTTTACCACTAACATGAAGTAAGATATGTCACGAAAAAAAATTCCCAGAATCAGAAGGATCTGTTAAAGCGTTCCAGAGTTATAACCTCATAAAGTGACAGTGGTCAGAATTGTAAAAATTGGCTTGTCATTAACCCCTTAACGTCCAATGACGGTCTCAATCCGTCATTGGACGTCTCCCCCACTTTTATGTGGGCTCCAGCGGTGAGCCCGCATTAAATCCAAGACTTGTCAGCTGTTTTTGAACAGCTGACATGTGCCCTGCAATAGGTGCAGGTGGAATCGCGATCCACCCACGCTTATTAACTAAACACTGACAGCGGCATTTAACCAGTGCTTCCATCCGCGCGGCCAGAACTGGGCACATTGCTGACACCCGTCACGTGATCGAGGGTCAGTGATGCGTTAGCATAACAACCAGAGGTCTCCTAGAGACCTCTATGGTTGCTGATGCCTTATTGCTATGAGCGTCATTGCTGATCGAGCTATGGCAGCTTCTAGCCTCCCATGGAGGCTATTGAAGCATGCCAAAAGTAAAAAGAAGTTTTTAAAAATATGAAAAATATAAAAAAAATAATGGGCTTTAATGTCACCTTAAAATAGAAAGGTGACATTAACCCCTTATTAACCCCACTTGCCACGCTAAAGGGCAAGTGGGAAGAACCCGACAAAGCTCCAGAATAGGCACATCTAATAAATGCGCCTTTCTTGGGCAGCTGCAGGCTGCTATTTTTAGGCTGGGGGGCCAAGATCAATGGCCCCTTAACAGCAAGAGAATAGCAGCCCCCAGCTGTGAGTTTTGCCTGGTTGGTTCACACACAGAGGGGGACCCCACGTCGGGTTTTCATTCATTCTTTCCTACTCGCTGTTGCCGGCAGAGCAGGAGAGAAGAATGACAGCCGCATTCAGCAGCAGCCGCCCGGGAACAGTGCTTACTGTAGTGCTTCTTCCCCAGTGGCCGTCCGTGTGGTTATGATGCGGCACATGTGTGGCACACGGTTGCCACACCTGTGCCACATGGATGTACCATGTGTCTACATGGACACACGGACACGGATAGCTCAGGTATCGTATTTTCTGGTACTGGAATTATCTGGACGTGTGAGACTGCCCTAAATGGTGTTTTACCTCTATAGTTATTGCACGCCATGGTCATATGGTAGCAAGTCTCTTGCCTACAGTATCTGTTTCGAGCATGGTGCTGTAAAGACATGCTAGGGGCCACGCAACTGCAACATTAGGGTGCCAATAAATTAGAAATGGGAGTAAAAATATTTAATGATTTAAATTTTATACAGTTTTTTTCCCTCTTATTATATTTATAATATTATTATATAACTATTTCAAAATAGAATAGAAATAAATACCGTAGTAATTAAATATAATGTTCTATTTATAGCACACCTATATTTAGTATTCAGTACACCTTTATGTGTATTGTATTTCTGAAAGTGACAATTTCAAAGTACAACACAGTACATAACACTTTCGTATGGTCTATTATGTCAGCTCATCCTTTATTTAGTTATTCATTGAATTAATGGCATTACCAAGCTATGACAATCTACTAGACTTATTATTCACTTGGATATTTGCATACTCTATCAAACATTTTAACATCCTTTTTTGTAATTATTTCTTTTACTTGTGGGAAACGACATTGTTATTGTCTCATCAGCAGAGCTGCAAATATAGCCAATTTCTCCAGTCACATGATGAAAGTGATGACATATACTTTGAAGTTAAGGCAATTTCATTTTTTTTACTCGTAATTTTACATTATACAGTATGCAGCCAAGGATGTTTGAAAAAGATGAGACTGGTAATATTTGTTAATTTCATGGCATTACTCAGAACATTATATAACATTATTTATGAATGTGTCTAAATGACACGTGAACATTTTTAAAATGAAGACCACCTTTGCCATGCAATAAATAATCTAGAATAATATAGACAAAACCATGCAATATTAATAATTAATACATACATATTGAAACAAAAACCTATAAATATCATAACAGGTTTCTGAACATATATTATCATAACATGTTTCACAATATACAGTGTGTATATACAGTACTGTGCAAAAGTTTCAGGCGAGCGTAAAAGAAATGCTGCAAAGTAATAGTGCTTTCAAAAATAGAAGTGATAATAGTTTATTTTTTTTCAAGCAACAAAATGAAAAGTGAAAGAACAAACGAGAAATCTAAATCAAATCAATGTTTGGTGTGGCCACCCCTTGTCTTCAAATTAACTTCAGTTCTAGGTACACTTGTACAAAATCAGGGATTTTGTAGGATTATAGTCAGATGTATAATTAACCAACTTTGCAGAAAAGTGGGATAATGCTCATCATTTTCATATCTAGATTGAAACTCAGTCATTAACTGAATCAGAAACAGATGTGTAGGTTTAAAATTGGACAAGGATCAGAAAATTATGTTACAAAGGTGGAAAAATATTCATAATTGAGAGTCCTCAGTGGTTGATACCTTTTAATGGCTAACTGAAAAGATGGTAACACATTGCAAGCTTTCGAGACTACTCAGGTCTCTTCTTCAGGCTAGACTAATACAAAATCTGAAGAGTCACATATTTATGCACAATACAACACAGAAAAAATGCAATGGATAAGACAAGTGACGTGAAGCAGAACTATCAATATGGGAGAGGGAGAAACATAAATATTGGACCAGTACATAGATAAGGAGTCTGGATGTTTTATAGTCCTCTGATTGAGGTCTCCTAATGTGTTGTGATGCCCCCACCAGGTCTTGAAAGCAAATTCCTTATTTGATGTAAAAAGACATAAATCCATGCAACACATTCATTCCAGCACTGAGAGTGTCAAAGGTCGTCATAAATTTATACTCCCAAACACGTCTCTCGCTCTGAGATGTGAAGTTACCTTTCAATACCAGTAATTTCATATCCTTGTTGCTGTGATCAGGGATACAAAAATGTTTTGCCACAGGTAGATCCATTCTTTTTCTCTTATTGTGTGACGATGAGCATTCATCCTTGTTCTAAGCTTTTGCCCTGTCTCCCCCACATACAGACCCCCAGTTGGACATTTAGTACAAATAATTAAGTACACCACATTAGATGTAATGCAGCTGAAAGTACCTGGGATCTTGTAGTCCTGATGTGAGTTGGGGATCTTTATCTTGTCCGTGGTCATTATAAATGGACAAGTTTTACATTTTTTCTGGTTGCACGGAAAGGTTCCTGCAGCTGTTGGAGAGGACAGGGAGCTTCTGACAATGATGCTTCTTAAATTTGGGGGCTGCCTAAAACACAGCAGTGGGGGGTCTGGAAAGATGGATTGTAATCGGGCATCTTTTTGTAGTAAAGGTTGTAATTTCCGTGCAGCTCCCCTTAGCACTTCCAGATTTGGGTTGTAGGTGACTACTAGAGGCACCCGGTTATTTTCTTCTTTAGCTTTGTAATGTAGCAGGTGATTCCTTGACATTCTGGTGGCTCTTGTAATTTGGTTTTCAATTGTTCTTGGATGGTAGCCCTGATTCAAAAAGGTCTTTTTGGGGCGACCAAGGTTTTTGTCTCTATCCATGGGGTTGGAACATATACGATTGTATCTGATGGCTTGGCTATAGATAATAGAGTTCTTTATTTGTTTTGGATGGAAACTGTCCCATTTAAGGTATGTTGGACGGTCGATTGGCTTTTGATACAGAGATGTCTCTATTTCATTGTTTTTTAGCTTAATGATGGTGTCCAAAAACTTAATCTCAGTGCTGGAGTAGTTGAGTGTTAAATTGATGGTGGGATAAAATTGATTAAACTGTTCGTGAAACGTCTTTAGCTGTTGCTCAGACTCCGTCCAGATGATTAAAATATCATCAATGAAGCGGTAGTAGGCCAGGGGCCTGATGAGGCATGAGGACAAAAAGTCGCTTTCAAGCTTGGCCATGAAAAGATTTGCATACTGTGGAGCCATTTTACTTCCCATAGCTGTGCCAGTCTCTTGTAGATAGATCTTGTTGTCAAATTCAAAGTAATTGTGGGTGAGGATGAATTTTATAAGTTTCACCACAGCATCAGTCCCTGTGTTTTCCATGAAGAATTTGCAGGCATTTAATCCATCTTGGTGGGGGATATTAGAGTACAAAGATTCCACATCCATGGTGGCCAGGTGGTTCCTTCTGGTAGAGGACCTATTGCTGCTAGTTTATTCAATAGGTCAGTTGTGTCCTGAATGAAGCTAGTTGTATCCTTCACCAGTGGTTTAAGAATACCCTCTACCCATCCAGATACCTGCTCAGTAAGGGTGCCCACACACAAAATAATTGGTCTTCCTGGATTTCCAGACTTGTGGATTTTGGGAAGCATGTAGAATGTCCCTATTCTTGGAGTCTCTGGTATCAGGTCATCACCGGCTCTTATGGACTGGTCAGGCAGACAAGATACCAACTTGTTTAGTTCCTTGTAATAGTCCTGTGTAGGATCCGACTCCAATTTTCTATAGTAGCGTGTGTCCATAAGTTGCCTGTTTGCTTCCTTCATGTAGTTTGACGTATTCATCATGACTATTGCACCTCCCTTGTCAGCAGGTTTAATGATGATTTCTTTGTTGGTTTTTAAAGACTGTATGGCCTTTCTCTCCTGGGCACTGATGTTGGATGCTTGTCTCCTGTTAGTGTCTATGATTGTGGATTTTATCAAATGTCTGAAGGAGTCTATATATTTATCCAAATGAGGGTTGCGTCCAGGTGGAGGTGTCCAGTCTGACCTGTTCCTAGTTGTTAGGATCCCTTTTCCTTTGATCTGAGTGTTTTCTGAATCTTCTGTATCACTGAAATATTCCCTCAGACGCAGTCTCCTGAAATAATGTTCCATATCACTGCAGAGTTCAGTTTTATCTAGGGCCTTAGTGGGACAAAATGAGAGTCCTCTAGAAAGCACGGCCAATTCCATTTTGTTGGGTTTATAATCTGAGAGATTGATGACACAGTTAGATGCTTTTGTGTCTGGAATGGAGTGTTTGTCCAAGTTGTCAAGTTTTGGATTGGTTTTGTATCTGTTTGTATAGAGTCCTGAATTGAGGTGCAGTCTGTGTAGTTTCTTTTCCTTATTATGAACCAGAAAGGTCCGTAGTTTGTTGTAGTATCGTTGTAATTTTTGCTCTGTGCTTTCTGTAAGTGTTTTCCTCAGAGTTTCAAATTGCCCCTGGACTTTACTCCTTATGCTGTAGCAGACATGTAATAGCTGGTTCCTTAGTCTCTCAGAAGTCCTGTGACAAAGGTTTTGTGCATAATGGGTATTGTAGGTATGAAGAATTGGGTTTGTAATCCAGAGTCCTTTGGGAATTAGATTCTCCTTTTTGCATTTAGATAAGAAAAAAATGTCGCTGTCCATTTGTGCATGTTTCTTCAGAAGTGGTTTTAGTTCCATAAAGATGCGGTACATTCTGGTATCCTCCATTTTGATACAGGAAAGATGTATATCTTTGTACCATGTTAGCCAGTAGATAGAAAAATATTCATAATTGAGAGTCCTCAGTGGTTGATACCTTTTAATGGCTAACTGAAAAGATGGTAACACATTGCAAGCTTTCAAGACTACTCAGGTCTCTTCTTCAGGCTAGACTAATACAAAATCTGAAGAGTCACATATTTATGCACAATACAACACAGAAAAAATGCAATGGATAAGACAAGTGACGTGAAGCAGAACTATCAATATGGGAGAGGGAGAAACATAAATATTGGACCAGTACATAGATTTTGAGTCCGGATGTTTTATAATCCTCTGATTGGGGTCTCCTAATGTGTTGTGATGCCCCCACCAGGTCTTGAAAGCAAATTCCTTAATTGATGTAAAAAGACATAAATCCATGCGACACATTCATTCCAGCACTGAGAGTGTCAAAGGTCGTCATAAATTTATACTCCCAAACACGTCTCTCTCTCTGAGATGTGAAGTTACCTTTCAATACCAGTAATTTCATATCCATGTTGCTGTGATCAGGGATACAAAAATGTTTTGCCACAGGTAGATCCATTCTTTTTTCTCTTATTGTGTGACGATGAGCATTCATCCTTGTTCTAAGCTTTTGCCCTGTCTCCCCCACATACAGACCCCCAGTTGGACATTTAGTACAAATGATTAAGTACACCACATTAGATGTAATGCAGCTGAAAGTACCTGGGATCTTGTAGTCCTGATGTGAGTTGGGGATCTTTATCTTGTCCGTGGTCATTATAAATGGACAAGTTTTACATTTTTTCTGGTTGCACGGAAAGGTTCCTGCAGCTGTTGGAGAGGACAGGGAGCTTCTGACAATGATGCTTTCAGAGAGAGAGACATGTTTGGGAGTATAAATTTATGACGACCTTTGACACTCTCAGTGCTGGAATGAATGTGTCGCATGGTTTTATGTCTTTTTACATCAATTAAGGAATTTGCTTTCAAGACCTGGTGGGGGCATCACAACACATTAGGAGACCCCAATCAGAGGACTATAAAACATCCGGACTCCTTATCTATGTACTGGTCCAATATTTATGTTTCTCCCTCTCCCATATTGATAGTTCTGCTTCACGTCACTTGTCTTATCCATTGCATTTTTTCTGTGTTGTATTGTGCATAAATATGTGACTCTTCAGATTTTTTATTAGTCTAGCCTGAAGAAGAGACCTGAGTAGTCTCGAAAGCTTGCAATGTGTTACCATCTTTTCAGTTAGCCATTAAAAGGTATCAACCACTGAGGACTCTCAATTCTGAATATTTTTCTATCTACTGGCTAACACGGTGCAAAGATATACATCTTTCCTGTTACAAAGGTGAGAATTTGGAAGACATTTTCATGTCAAACATCCTACATAATGACATGGCTTAGAACAGCAACATGACACAAGGTAGTTACACTGCATCAGCAAGGTCTCTTCCAGGCAAATGTTTCAAAACAGTCTGGAATATCAATACATGTTGTTAAAGTTTATTTGAAGAAGCACCATCAAATGGGCAACATTGAAGACCATAGAGGCAGTGGTCGATCAAGAAACTGTGTAGCAGATTAAACATATAACGCTTACTTCGCTACAAAATAAGATGTCCAGCATTGTCATCAGCTCAGAACTGGCAGTAAGCAGTGGGACCCAGCTACGCCCATCTACTGTTTGGAGAAGTTTGTCTCAAAGTCGAAGAATTGTAGTCAATGAGCCATACCTTCAATATGGAAACAAGGCCAAGCGACCTAGGTATGTATACAAACAAGGCAGTTTGTTCACCAAAGGCTGGAGAGTGGTAATAATAAATGTCTGAAGGCAACTGTAAAGCATTCTGGAGGTTCCTTGCATGTTTTGGGCTCTATTTTAGTAAATGGAGTTAGAAATTTGGTCAAGGTTGATGGTGTATCTGTTTACTGTCGTTACAAACAGTTCTTGGAATCTCTTTCCCCACATCTTATCTTGATCTTAAATGGAATATCTAGGGGCTCCTCCTGCCCAGCGGGTTCCCTATGGGCCATATATCAGTTATTCACCAGGAGAAGAAGGACCCATCCCAATGTTCAAGCTAAAGACAAATGTCACTCCTCAATATGGACATTAAGCTGTTTGTGAAAATGCTTGCATCCAGGTTATCCCCATTTTCAACATATATTATCCACCCAGACCAGGTGGGTTTCATGAGGAGCAGAAAGGGACAATACAACTAAGCTCTTGAACCTCATGCACATAGTCAGGATTAAATCTCAACCCCGTATGTTTTTGTCTATAGATGCGGAAAAGTCCTTTGATAGGGTAAACTGAACATTCATGAATGAGACACTACACAGCTTGTGTTTAAAATATAAAATGTTAAAGTGGATATCTGCTTTATACATAAAGCCAACTTCCAGCGTAAAGGTAAATGGGATCTTGTTTACAGGCGTTCACTATGCTTAATGGCACACATCAAGGGTGCCCACTATCCCCTCTGATTTTCTTGCTTATCCAGGAGCTTTTCCTCAAGAAAATCCAATCCAACAGTAATATTAAGGATCCTTACATTCGTGGTCCATCCTATAAGCTTGCGACTTCTGCAGATTATCTGCTTTTTTTTCATTAACGACCTAACTACTTCTCTTCCATATTTGATGTCAGAATTCAGTACATAAACAGACCTATTATGTATAAGAAAGACGTATATCAGAGTAAATGACCAAAAAGAAAAAACCCTTAAAAATGTATTTTTATTAAATATGATTAAAATAACGTTATGTATTTATAAAATAGTCAGAAAAAAATGTAGGGAAAGAATATCCCAAGGTTTGGCATAAAGAAAAACAGTCTAAAGGTCTGAGGGGAGTGAATTAGTCTTCATTGACTCTACCTTACCATAGAAGTTGGCTCCCTTAGGATTCAATATGATGCCCCCACTCAAAGTAGGCTATCACTAAATGATTCTACTATGACCTCCTAAGAAAACCACCACCATCACCAAAATATTAAGTGCTGGCGTGCTCTAAAATAATTATGTCTGGCTATATAACCTTATGTAAGAAGAAATCTTATGAATTGCGGAGATATGCAACCAAATCACTGGATCCGTAGTCAGGTGCACATAATGGGAGTGAGTCAGAGCAATAACAGTACTCTTAACAAATTTCATAACATTGAGCATTAAATTATTGCCAGCTAAAGTGCTTGTTGTGCTAATAGGTTCTGTTGAATGTGCATAATGCTTATAAATACTGCTGATTGTATAGATCATCACCCAGTCACTACACTCTAAAGGCCCCGTCACACACAGTGATATCGCCAGCGGGATAGCTGATTTTGTGACGCCACAGAGATCTCGCCAGCGATATTGCTGTGTGTGACATGGATCAGCGACCGGCCCCCCTGCCGGGTATCGCTGATCGCGCTCCATCATCCTGGGCCGTTTTTTGATCTTTGGTCTCCCGCTGGCCAGCACACATCGCTGCGTGTGGCAGCGAGAGAACAGCGATCAGCGATGCTGGTTTCCAATGTAAACAGCGGGTATCTAAGAGCCGCGCAGCACTTAGTTACCCGCTGTTTACCTTGGAAACCTGCGTGCACGCTTGTTTCCAGGGTAAACAGTGGGTATCCAAGAGCCGCACAGCTCTTGGATACCCGCTGTCAACATTGGAAACCAGCGTGCTTGCTGGTCCTGATCGCTGGAGGGGCTGTCTATGTAACAGCTCATCAGCGATCAGCCTAACAATGTCCCAACGAACCTCATTGAAAACCTCTGGTATGTGTGTGTGTGTGTATGTATGTATGTATATATATATATATATATATATATATATATATATATATATAATTCAGAAGGCAAAAGTGTGTGAGTATATATATATATATATATATATATATATATAAGTCCCCCCATTGTGCCCTAAATATAATTATGGATCCCACCAGAATACAATTAGCCATACACCATTCAAAATATAAATATATAAGCCATCACTGTGCCCACTGTTAATTGTAATTAGCCACTTTTCAGCAACCCAATAAATATACATAGTGTTTGACAAGAGTGACCAACTTTTTACTATTGAGGCTGCCTATGCAGCATCAGTAGTAAAAAGACATATGTTAAAAATAATTTAAAAAATAAAAAATCGGGATATTCTCACATTCCGGCGTCCGCCGCAGCCTTCCTGGTCCTTGCGATGCTCCCGGCAGCTCCCGGTCCCAGTGGCGGTCCCAGTGGTGCCTTGCGACAATGACCTCTGATGATGTGCGGTCTCGCGAGACCACTACGTCATCACAGGTCATTGTCGCTCAAGGCATCACTGGGAAAAGGAGCTGCCGGGAGCACTGCTGAGGCCTGGGGACGCCGGAAGGTGAGAATATCAACAATTTTTTATTTTAATTCTTTTTTTTAACCAGGGATATGGTACCCACGGCCTGGAGGAGAGTTTCCTAGCCTCCAGACCCTGGATACCATCCGCACATTTTCCACAAAAAGAATGAGCCTGCTGCGTATTTTTCCACTATGCGATTTTGCCGTGGAAAAATATGGAGCATTATCACAGCATGTGCGGAAGGCCATTGAATTCAATGGCTTGCTTATTTTATGCATTTTCACAGCGTTTTCGTGGCAAAAAAAGGCGGCAAAAACGCATAAAATCCGAAAAAATCTGCACATGTGCACATAGCCTCATTGTATCTAAAACCCCATAGACTGTGTATATGGTGTTTATTAGCTCATAAAAGTATGTATGTGACATACTGTATTTATATCTTTGTTGTCATAACATAGACCAAATGCCCTTGACATTTTCATGCCTGGTTGTTGGGTAATCAGCACAACAGCAGAACTGGTAAAGTCTCTTCTGATCTTTAGGAGCTGCATTGTACAAATATTGTTTTGAAGTTTAAATGGCGTTATAGTAGTTGCAGTAATGATGTTTCTACTCCTCTTCTTCCTTTGGTCATATTTGAACACTAATGGTTGCCTAACCCAGTAATATACGGTGTAAATATAGCAAGCTTTTCTATTTGTTAAAGACAATTTATTATTATTAAAAGTGTTTATACTGTGGAATAAAACTGTATCCAGGGAATGCTTGACATTTTATATTTAGACCATAATATCAAAAAGAGAAATTCTTTGTACTTTGCTGTGCACACTCAGGCTGTATCCTCTACAAAGTCTGTTATTTCAGATAAGACTTTCATTCTGTGCTTATTTCACAGATAGAAGACAGGGCAACAATGAAAGACGGATAAGGAGAACATGGCAGCTATAGAGCATTCCATCACACTTTAACCCATACAGTATTTCTCTGAACACAACAATACAGTGCCTTAAACCCACATGTACAATTATTTGTATGCGGTCTTATACAGAGATGCAGAAATAGTATCCCTGATATTTTTTTCCACTGGAAATTGAAAGTTCTGTAGAAAAAGAAAACAAATATAGAGGAAACCATCGTATGATTCCATTATAGTATTTGTAACAGCAGAAATATTTTTAAATTTGTCAAATATAGGATTTTAATAGTGACAGCAATATTTGCTATTAATCATTAATAAGACCCGTAAGTAGAGATGAGCCAATTTATTCAAATGCCTTGAATTATGAGTTACTTTTCTCCAGAATCAGGATTTTTTTGTAATTCCCTCTGCACAAATTTAGCAAAACTATGGACAGCTGTAGCAACCATTCTGCTAAACCATAGAGAACAGATTAACATGGGAAAATCCTTTTGCAATCTAATATTTAATATGGAAATATAAAATAGTCCACATATAGAAAAAAAACACAAATAAAGTGGTTGTGCAAAATCATGATTTTGCACAACCACTTTATTTGTATTTTTTTCTATATATGGACTATTTTAAATTTCTGTGATGCTAGCCACTTTTCATGGCCAAGCCATGAGTCAGGAAAGTCATGAAATCCAAGGTCAGAAGCAAGGAGGATATGTCACAAACAGAAGAAAGAGACAAAAGTGTAGTCAGGTAAAGTTCCAAGGTCAGGATACCTGGAGGACAGCGGATCAGAACAGAAGGGGTTTAACAGACGAATGGTCAGAGCAAAGTCCAAGATCAGGCAAAGAAAGATCAATATACAGAACTTGAGGCACAAAGGAAACAAACCACAGTAGCTGAATGTACATCTGGGAAAGGTCTGGAAGAAACAGCTCAGTTAAGTAGCATTGCAATCACCTGGGATAATGAACATTTGGTGACCACCGACGCCTCCCAGTCTCAGATTGGATAATTGAGCTGTCAAATAATACACTGACAACTCAGCATGCCCCTGCACCAGATTGGACGACCAAGCTGTCAGTAACTGCATCCATACAAACTGAGGGGTGGAACCGTGACAGTACCTCCTCTTCTAGGCTTCTAGATACTCCAAGCTTCCCAGGAAATTTTAGATGGAAGGCCCTGACTAATGATTGGCATTCACATGTCGAACACAGACACAGGACCTCTCCTGTGGTCCATATTTCCTCCAGTCAATGAGGTATTGGAGGGAATTACGAAGAAGAATACACAATTCTCTGAATCTCATACTCAAGGCCATCATCAACTGAAGGCAGAGGAGGCAGTGATGTGGGAGACAGAAGGAAAAACCCTTTCATATGGCAATTTATCATTTGAAAAACAGAAAACACCTGTAAGAAATACAAATAAGTAAAATGTTTTGGTAGTATGAGATAAAGTTATCATGATCTTATGTTTTCCAGGAATTTAGTTAATAACCAGTGATCACGTTATGTTACTAGTAAAAAAAAGATAGTTAAATTAAAACTGGTTTGTTAATCACTGTGCAAGCAAAATAGTATAAAATTAGCAACAATACAATTTAAGATGCAAATTTGCCTAGTTGCTCCATATTTTTAGAATACTGTCTGCCTAGAATAGCTGCTGTTGTCCTAAAAGCATTATGCTCTTGATATAATTGGAAGCAGCTACTCATTTATGTGATCACAATGGTTCACTGATTACTATCAAATCTGGTTCTACTTTAAATAGAAGATGAAATCTCTAATATACAGTATATTCTTTGCCATTTCATTTTATCCGTGATTTTTGGCTCTAAAATGATCTTAGGATGAACTGAATTGTATGTATTTCAGAAGATTTTTTTTTCCAGGAAAATTAGAATACAATTTTCCAAATCTTAGGACATTTAGAAATTATTGTATATCATAATTTCTTAATTTTATAAGCGATCCAAATTGCAGCCAAATCAGAAATGTAAAGTGTTCTTTTTGACAAAAATACAAATTCCACATTGAGGTCACTGTTAAAAGGGACTTTGTCAGCACAAAATAAGTATCCAAACAAGCACAATACCTTCTACATGACATACTGTAGCCCTCTCTTTAGAGTTTAACCTATTTGTACAAAATCCTTATTTATTCAAGTATGCAAATTAGATGCTCAGTGCAACTTTGCTATGCCCAATTAGATCAGAGCACTGTCTCTCCGCCCTATTAAACATGTATCCCACACCCCCACCCCTTTTTAATTGATAGCCCTGGCATGACAAGTTAGTAGGGATTTGCACTAAACTATTTGGCATGATAAGTGTGTTCTGAGCACCTAATTTACATATTTAAAGAAAGAAAGATATTGGTCAAGTGAAGGGACAGAATAAAACATTAAAAATGAAATTTTTATTTGGGCTATGTCTCATATATGTAGCCATGCTTGGTTTTGTGCTAACAGGCTTCCTTCATATCTATCAATTTTCACTTACCACTTAAGGAATGGTCATTTGAAGCATGCAACATGGCATGTGTACAGAATGTAACAGTTCAATGCTAAGGCTAAACCTATATTGCATTGCATGTGGCCCCACTTCGCCTCTTACCCTCCCCGTGTACCTATGTGTTACAGTATTCACCCCTAAAAGTAACTCTTGTAAAGGACAAGGTCCTAACATGTCCTCCTGACATATAATCTTTTACTTTACTTTTAACCTAGTTTACATAATTTCTTTTTTACCTCACTTTGAGGACATATAAAACATAGATTCCATAAACCTGATATTGTTCTCAAGCTGATCAAAAATAGACTAAAACAAAATCAATCTCTCCACAGTAGGCTTTGTATCTTGATGGATGATTTAAGTCAAAATTAACCTTCCATGGTCTATGTAGCTGTACAAGCTATAATCCCCTAGATAAGAAGAGGAATCTGTGACAATTTTAATAAGCCATAAAAAGAGTTGAATAATTTTGATCGTACTCAAAACAGGTCAGAAAATAAATGTGTACCATGATGACTATTTATCTTTCAATGTAAATAAAAAAAACATTTTACACATTGGAGTGAAATCTTTTGACATGTAGAACTGTATACAGCTGTATACTATGACCACATTTTACCATTTTACTATTTCATTTCGTATGTGAATATGAATATTATCTCTTCCGTTTAATTATCCACTTGGTGCATCCTGTTGTACATGTGCATCGTGCTAAGGCATTACTTACCACACCATTGCCTACATGGACAGCACATGGAGCGCGCACAAGAATTGCAACACCAAGATTCACAGCAACGTGTATCCTGGACGTTCAGCACTTTACATGCCGCAGTCTCTACTGACCATGCATGTAAGGAATTGACAAAGGGAAAGTGCTCCCTCTATCAGCTCATCAATACCCTGGCAACACTGGCCTCCAAGTTTACCATATACTTCGACCTATAAAATCTTGCCAGAAACTGGGGCTGATAGGCTAAATGTCAGTCAAACATAAACAGGATAAATAAATAATCCAATACATTTTTTTTTTATTCATCTTCACTACAAAAAGATGGAATCAAAGGTGATCAAAAATTTTGCACCCAAAAATAAGACAATTGAAAACTACTGTTTTCCCATGAAAAAACAAGCCCCAAAATAGTCCTTTCTACAGAAAAATAAAAAGTTTTGTATCTAATAATATTGTGACAAGCAAGAAAAAAAGTTTTTCAAGTGTTTTTCTGTGCAAAAGACTTAAAACATAACAAAATTATGCACCTCTGGTACCATCATAATTGTATTGACATACAGAATAAAGATTGCATGTTAATTTTTCCAATGGTAAATGGTGTTTAACCCCTTAATGTCCAATGACAGACACAGCCCGTCATTGGATGTCTCCCCTGCTTTGATGTGGTCTCCAGCGGTGAGCCCGCATCAAAGCCGGGACATGTCAGCTGTTTTGAACAGCTGACATGTGCTCACAATAGTCGCAGGTGGAATCGCATTCCACCCATGCCTATTAACTAGATAAACGCCGCTGTCAAATACTGACAGCAGCATTTAACTAGCGCTTCCAGCCACGTGGTCGGAAATGCGCGCATCGCTGTCCCGCGTCACGTGATCGGGGGTCAGCGATGTATTGGTATGACAACCAGAAATCTCCTGGAGACCTCTATGGTTGTTGATGCTTGAGCTCCACTCGGTGGTCAGGGCTCATAGCAATGCTGTATTTCTGCTACATATAGGCAATCTGCTCATCACCTAAATGTAGCAAAGTCGAGCTATGGCAGCATCTAGCCTCCAATGGAGGCTATTGAAGCATGTCAAAAGTAAAATAAATGTTTTTAAAAATATAAAAAAAATAAAAGTTCAAATCACCCCCCCTTTCGCCCCATTCAAAATAAAACAATAAAAAACCAAACATACACATATTTGGTATCGCCGCATTCAGAATTGCCCAATCAATAAAAAAAATTATTAACCCGATCGCTAAACAGCGTAGTGAGAAAAAAAATCAAAACACCAGAATTATGTTTTTTTGGTCACTGTGACATTAAAATGCAATAACGAGCGATCAAATGAATGCATCTGTGACGTCCGTCTGCGAGTTTGGGCTGCAGTAAGACAGCACCCCGAGCAACCCCGATACCCTTTACCCCTATACAGGGATCTGGAATTACAGCAGAGCCCAGGAGGTAGCTGTCTGAATAAGAGCAGTGGACCATAGCAGGACAGTCGCCAGAAAGGGGTTAAAAAACGGGACCAAAAGCGTAGTCAGGAATCCAAGTCTAAGCCTGGTGGGCAGCAGAGGTACAAAAAAAGAAGACAGTAGCAGAGTCAAATCCAGGCCAAGGTCAGAGTCATAAACCAGGAGGGAGGCAGAGGTACAAAATCGTTAGGCAGTCGCAGCGTCAAAAACCAGGCCAAGGTCAGAGTCGCAAACCAGGAGGGCGGCAGAGGTACAAAATCGTCAGGCAGGAGCAGAGTCAGAAATCCAGGCAAAGGTCAGAATCAAAGATAGCAAATAACAAACTAGCACACTGGGGAAACCAAGACTATATCTGGCGGCCTGCAAGACAGGCCCCAAGGTATTTGAAGGATCAGGCTATACGGTAAGATGCCTGTTCATCTTGTGCGGTGGCGCCAGCTTCCTGCTCAGCGTCACTCCTCATCCTCAGGCCCCTGTACCTCTGTCCCTGTCTGTCAGCTCTGTACTTCTGACCCTACCTGTCAGCTCTGTACCTCTGACCCTGCCTGTCAGCTCTACTTCTGACCCTGCCTGTCAGCTCTGTACCTCTGACCCTGCCTGTCAGCTCTGTACTTCTGACCCTGCCTGTCAGCTCTGTAGCTCTGACCCTGCCTGTCAGCTCTATACTTCTGACCCTGCCTGTCAGCTCTGTACCTTTGATCCTGCCTGTCAGCCCTGTAAATCTGACACTGTTCGTCAGCCCCGTGTCTCTGCGAGTGCCTGTCAGCCCTGTGACCTCAGCCGTACCTCCCAGTCCTGTGCTCCCTAGTCTCATTTTATCCTTCTTCTTTTTCAGCATCAGCCCCCAGCCTGTCCTGTGCCTCCCATGGTCCTCTGCTTTTGGTACCTGTCGGTGCACACCTACGCTCTGGCTTCACTTCGGCCTTCCTCCTCTACTTTCCTTGTGTTGCCGTAAGTCGCCCCTTTGGCTCCTGCAATCAAGGTTCCATCTCCCTTGGGCCTGCCCCTAACACTCCCTAGTAGGGGTGGTCATCACCAGGTCCGCTCGCCCTCGGGGGCTCTGGAGCCACGACCCAGAGTGTCCACTTTCAGGTCCCCCTTGGAACCCTCACAGTATGAACAGGCCATGGACCCCGCTGGGGCCTCAGCCTCCCAGAAGGAGCTAATCTATTTATGAGAGAACCAGACACATATCATGTACTTCATGAAATCTATGGACACGCATCTCTCTGTGCTCCATACCTCCGACCCGGGGAGCACTTCTCAGCTGGCTGGTCTGCAACAGGAGATGGCTCAGCAGCGGGACACCCAGGCCCATATTATAACTTATATGGCCTCTGTGGATGACCGGTTGCTCTCTCTGCAGTCAGCCGCTTCGACCTCAGCATTGGCTCCCCACCCTCCTTCCCGTTTAGCCAAACCATCTCGGTACAATGATGACCCCAAGTTGTGTTGGGGTTTCCTGAAGCAATACCACCTCCACTTCGAGCTCTTGTTTCTGCAATACCTCACTGATCGGACCAAGGTGACCTTTGTGGTGTCCCACTTGGAGGGGGCCGCTTTGGCATGGGTTAACCCCCTTTGGGAGCTTGATGACCCTGTGGTCTCCCAGCTGTCAACTTTCCTGGAGACTTTTCGTCGAGTATTCGATGAACCGGGTTGTATAGCCTCTACCAGAGTCTCCATTTAATCTCCATCAGGGGTCCCTAACAATAGGTCAGTACGCCATCAGGTTTCGTACCCTATCCTATGACTTGGTCTGGAATAATGAGGCTTTGGTGGGAGCCTTCTGGCATGGTCCTTCTGGGCGCATCAAGGATGAATTAGCAGGTCGAGACACCCCAACTGCCTTGGAAGATCTAATTTCCCTGTCTACTTGCATCGACCTACGTTTCCAGGAGCGTGCTCGTGAGAGAAGGTTTTCCCGTTCTCCCCAGTCCACTTGTAGACCACCCAGCCCTCAACCCAGGACATCCTCTTCTGCCTCTGCAGCTGAACCCATGCAGGTGGATTGGCTTAAACTGACTGAGCAGCGATGTAAGGAAAGGCACACCCAAGGTCTGTGTTTCTACTGCGGGAGTGCTTCCCATCTGCTCTGAGCTGTCCTGAACGTCCGGAAAACTTCTCCGTCTAGGTCTTTATTTTTATATATATATTATACTGTATTATATTATACTAGGTCAGGTAAGAGAGGCCTCCCTAGGCATATGTGACACCTCTCTACCCCTCGCTCTGTCTATCTTGTTACATGTCAGTGGTAGGCGTTTTTCAGTGGCAGCTTATGTAGACTCGGGCGCAGCAGGGAATTTTATTGGGCTCGAGGAGGTTATTAAATTTTCAGTCCCTGTGAGAACCTTGGAAAATCCCTGGATCCTAGCGTCCGTGGATGGCAAACCTCTGCAAGAGACCATTACGCAGGTCACGCAAGAGGTGGAGCTTCAAGTAGGGGCTCTGCACAAGGAGAGAATTGCCTTTTATGTTTTAGCCGGTATCTCTCATCCGGTCCTTCTCGGCCTTCCCTAGTTGTGGACTCATGAAACCACCTTGGACTGGCATAACAGCAATATTTTGCACTGGGGAGAGTCGTGCCAGGCTCGGTGTCTGCTGCTCATGCGTCCTGTGGGTGGGCCCTTTTCCCTTTCTCTACTCTCTGGGTTGTCCTCTGTTTACAAGTCCTTTTTGGATGTGTTTGACAAGAAAGAGGCCGATAACCTGCCTCAGCCCCGACCCTACGACTGCCCTATTGATCTCGTCCCTGGTGCCATTCCTCCTAGGGGAAGGATCTATCCACGCTCGCCTGCGGAGACTCAAGCCATGTCTGAATACGTCCAGGAGAATCTGGCCAAAGGTTTCATTTGGAAATCCTCTTCTCCTGCTGGCGCGGGCTTCTTCTTCGTAAAAAAAAGGATGGCTCTCTTTGCCCACATATTGACTACAGGGGCATAAACAACATTACGGTGAAGAAGAAATACCCGTTGCCACTTATTCCTGAGCTCTTTGACCACCTAAGAGGAGTGCAAATATTTACCAATCTTGACCTTCGAGGAGCCTATAATCTGGTCCTAATTCGCACTGGGGATGAGTGGAAGATGGCATTCAACACTCGTGACGGTCACTATGACAATTTAGTTATGCCATTTGGTTTTTGCAATGCTCCTGCGGTATTACAGGAATTCATAAATTACATCTTCCGGGATCTCCTCTACCCCAGCGTCGTGGTCTACTTTGACGACATCCTCATCTTTTCCCCGGGTCTATCCGCTCACCGACGTGACGTCCGTCAAGTTTTACTACGCCTAAGATAGAATCATCTGTTTGTTAAGTTGGAGAAGTGCGTCTTTGAGCAGCCTTCCTTGCCATTCCTAGGTTTTATTGTCTCGAAGACAGGCCTAAAGATGGATCCCGAGAAAGTATCCACCGTCCTCATCTGGCCACATCCCCTTGGAGTAAAAGCGATCCAGCGCTTCCTTGGCTTCGCCAACTAATATAGGCAATTTATCCCTCACTTCCCCTCCTTGACCAAGCCTATTTCTGCTCTCGTCCGCAAGGGGACTAACCCCAAGCACTGGTCGTTGGAGGCTGAGAACACCTTTCAGACTCTCAAACAAGAATTTGCTGTGGCTCCTGTGCTCCATCGTCCTGATGCCAATAGGCCATTTGTCCTCAAGGTCGACACTTCATCTGGTGGAACAGGAGCCATCCTCTTACAAAAACACTACTGGTCGGATGGTCACCTTCTTCTATAAAGCATTCTCCTCTCCCGAACGCAACTATTCCATTGGAGACCGGGAACTACTGGCAATAAAACTAGCATTAGAGGAGTGGTGTTCATATTTGAGGGGGCCTTTCATCATATTTACTCTTTCATCATATTTACTGACCACAAGAATTTGGCCTACGTTCAGTATGCCCAGAGACTTAATCCCCGGCAAACCAGGTGGTCTCTGTTCTTTCGACGCTTTGATTTCAAGCTCCATTTTCGACCTGGTAATAAGAACATCAAAGCTGATGCCCTGTCAAGGTCGTTCCAGCCAACAGACGAGGAGGAGAGGCCAGTGCATATCATCGATCCAGCTAGGATTGTAACCGTGGCCCCTCTAAGCATTGTCACTAGAGTTGAGCGAAACAAGTCGAAAAAATTCAAAAGTCGCCGACTTTTGGCAAAGTCGGGTTTCATGAAACGAAACCCGACCCTAGGATGAGGTTGGCCACGAGGTCGGCGACTTACGCGCCAAAGTTGCGTTTCAAAAGTTTGTTTTGCGCTCTTTTTCAGCCAATCAGGATCCACGGACACTGTGGGCAACGTGATGACATAGGCACGGGTCACCACCATCTTTCAGAAGGGCATGCAAGTGATTGGCTTGCTTTGGTGGGCGTCACAGGGGGTATAAAAGGGCGTGCACGCCGACCGCCATCTTACTTCTGCCGATCTTAGTATAGGGAGAGGTTGCTGCTGATTCTGTAGGGAGAGCGTTAGGCAGGGAAGAAAAAAACTGCTTCTGCTGCTAGCGATTTGGCCTGCACAACACACCAGTCACTGTGTGTGCAGTGCAAGGGGAGGCCATATAGTGGTGTATCAGTGGTGTTGGTTGTTGGGCTGCCTTCTAAGGCTTCCTGACATTCCTGCATTGCTGTTTACCCACTGCTCCGCAAACTGCTTTTTTAAAAGCAATCCCAATTTTTTTTTTTGTCCTGCTGAGAAGACAAAAAAACTGCTTCTGCTGCTAGCAATTTGGCCTGCACAACACACCAGTCACTGTGTGTGCAGTGCAAGGGGAGGCTATATAGTGGTGTATCAATGGTGTTGGTTGTTGGGCTGCCTTCTAAGGCTTCCTGACATTCCTGCATTGCTGTTTACCCACTGCTCCGCAAACTGCTTTTTTAAAAGCAATCCAATCTCCCTTATCCTCTAGTCACTTTTGTCACAGCTGTGCCATCGAGCCTGTCACATAGCGCTCAGATATTCATTGGGCCTCACACAATCCAAAAGTGTCCATCCAGTGTCCAAAAGTGTGTGCAGAGATTCAAAATCTCCCTTATCCTCTAGTCACTTTGGTCACAGCTGTGCCATCGAGCCTGTCACATAGCGCTCAGATATCAGTGGGCCTCACACAATCCAAAAGTGTCCATCCAGTGTCCAAAAGTGTGTGCAGAGATTCAAAATCTCCCTTATCCTCTAGTCACTTTGGTCACAGCTGTGCCATCGAGCCTGTCACATAGCGCTCAGATATCAGTGGGCCTCACACAATCCAAAAGTGTCCAGTGTCCAAAAGTATGTGCAGAGATTCAAAATCTCCCTTATCCTCTAGTCACTTTGGTCACAGCTGTGCCATCGAGCCTGTCACATAGCGCTCAGATATCAGTGGGCCTCACACAATCCAAAAGTGTCCATCCAGTGTCCAAAAGTGTGTGCAGAGATTCAAAATCTCCCTTATCCTCTAGTCACTTTGGTCACAGATGTGCCATCGAGCCTGTCACATAGTGCTCAGATATCAGTGGGCCTCACACAATCCAAAAGTGTCCATCCAGTGTCCAAAAGTGTGTGCAGAGATTCAAAATCTCCCTTATCCTCTAGTCACTTTGGTCACAGCTGTGCCATCGAGCCTGTCACATAGCGCTCAGATATCAGTGGGCCTCACACAATCCAAAAGTGTCCAGTGTCCAAAAGTGTGTGCAGAGATTCAAAATCTCCCTTATCCTCTAGTCACTTTGGTCACAGCTGTGCCATCGAGCCTGTCACATAGCGCTCAGATTTCAGAGGGCCTCACACAATCCAAAAGTGTCCAGTGTCCACAAGTGTCTGCAGAAATTCAAAATCTCCCCTGTCCTATAGACACCTTGTACCTTGTTTTACATTACTATATAGTTTGTTGGATTTTGTCTAAATTTCTACCAAAAATGAGGAAGGCTGGTGGAAGAGGCCGTGGAATTGGGCGGGGGTTGGCAGCTGGTAATGATGGTGTTGGTGGTGGATCTGATGGTAGTGGCAAGAGCAAAATAGGACCGAATGCAGGAGGTGCTGACCCTGCGTCATCGTCTGGCTACATAAGGCCTCGAACGCTTAGTTTTCTAGGAGTTGGCAAAGCGCTTTTAAAGCCAGAGCATCAGGAAAAAGTTTTGTCTTACATTGCTGACTCAGCCTCCAGCTCTATCGCCTCCTCTTCTTCAGTTGTATAAAGTAAAAGCACTGAGTCGTCATTGGAGGCTCATGTTCATGAACCACACCTTTCCTTGTGTCCTTCACCCCAACCAAGATTGAAGGATGACGCAGGCCATACTACTGATTACTCCATGGAGCTGTTTTCACATACCATGCCTGGATTATCAAGTGAAATGGTGAATTACCCAGGCCAAGATGAATCTGACATGGAGTGCACTGATGCACAGCCGCTGATGGATGATTCTGCTGGTACATTCACTCAGAGCACTACATTGTCCTCGCAGTGTACAGAGCCAGATTCTGACCCTGATGAGACTCAGGTGCCCCTTCCCGCACACTATACCACCGTACACGGTGACACAGAGAAAGGTGCACATGACATTGAAGAGGAGGTGATGGATGACCCAGTTGTTGACCCAGATTGGCATCCATTGGGGGAAGAGGGTGCTGCTTCCAATAGCTCAGATGAGGAGCATCCACAGCAGACATCGACTTCGCAACAGCTGTTATCTGGCAGGCCCGGAGCACTCCAAAGACAGGTTCCAAACATCAAAAGAGTTGCTGGACAGCTTGTCCAGAGGGTCAAAAGATCACAGCGTGCTAGGCCGCAAAATGTCTGCCAAAGTAGGAAGAGTGCAGTGTGGCACTTTTTTGACCAAAATCCTCATGATCAGGCCAAGGTTATCTGTAAGAAGTGCGCAAAGACCTTTAGCCGAGGGAAAAATCTGAAAAATTTGAATACCAGTTGCATGCTTAGACATTTAACCAGCATGCACTTGCAAGCGTGGACACAACACCAAACCTCAAGTGCCACATGTGCAACTGATCACAACGAAGGTAGTCAGCAACGCTACATTGTTTCCCCCACTGTAAGCCCACCGGTTAGCACAGCAGCAAATGTTGAGGTGTCGTTGCAAGACCACAGCAGTCAGGGAAACCCACTGTTATATCAATGAAAGACTGATTCTAGGCCATCAGAAAGAACACCAACTCCATCACCATCATCAACCCTCTCTCAGTCCGCCCTGTCCACCGCTACTTCCACCATATGCAGCTCTCAAGTCCAGCTCACCCTCCCAGACACTATGAGTGGGTCAAGAAAGTACTCAGTCTCTCATCCGCGTACACTGGGTTTGAACGCCCACATTGCCAAACTAATCTCGTTTGAGATGATGCCCTTTCGGTTGGCGGAAAGCACAGCTTTCCGCGAACTCATGGCCTATGCAGTACCACGCTATGACCTACCCAGTCGCCACATCTTCTCTCGCAAAGCCATCCCAGCCCTCCACCATGATGTGAAAGACCGCATTGTCCATGCACTCAAGCAGTCAGTGAGCGGAAAGGTGCACCTCACAACTGATGCATGGTCCAGTCGGCATGGCCAGGGCCGTTACGTGTCCATCACTGCGCACTGGGTTAATGTGGTGGATGCAGGGTCCACAGGGGACAGCGGTGGTGGGACAGTGCTGCCTAGCCCACGGTATAGGAAACAGTTGGCTGTAGGCGTTCGACCCTCCTCCTCCTCCTCCTCCTCCAGAAGCGAAAGCTCGTCCACAGAGCGCAGTCGTACGAGCACTCCATCTGCAGCTGCCACTGTTGCACACGATGTGTCCCCCTATCGAGCAGCTAGTGGAAAGCGTCAGCAGGCTGTGTTACAGATGATGTGTTTGGGCGACAGACACACCGCCGAGGTGCTGGCCGAGTACTTGAAGCGACAAACTGAGTCATGGCTGGGCAGTGTACATCTTGAGGCAGGCAAGGTAGTTAGTGATAACGGCCGTAATTTTGTGGCAGCCATAGCCCTTTCAAAACTCAGCCACATACCTTGCTTGGCTCACACCTTGAACCTGGTGGTGCAGTGCTTCCTCAAAAATTATCCGGAGTTAACAGCCCTGCTCCAGAAGGTGCGAAGACTGTGCGCGCACATCCGCCGGTCGCCTGTACACTCCGTTCGTATGCAGAAGCTGCAGCGATTGCTCCACCTTCCCAACCACCGCCTCATTATCGACATTGCAACAAGGTGGAACTCCACCCTGCACATGGTGGAGCGGCTGTGCGAGCAGAGGCAGGCCATAATGCATTTGTGGGAGGATACACGGCCAGGCACTTTGAGAGCAGACATGGAGTTGACAGGTGTGCAGTGGTCGAAGCTGAAAGACCTTTGTAAAGTCCTTCAGTGTTTTGAGGAATGCACACGGCTGGTAAGCGCAGACGACACCATCCTAAGCATGAGCATCCCACTTATGCGTCTGCTCATGCAAACTTTGACGCACCTTAAGGAGCAGGCGTCTGCAGCCAATGTTGATGAGGAGGAAGAGGAAGTGGGAATCCTTGATGACATTCAGCCATTATCTGCTCAGGGACCTCTCCTGGACGAGGTGGAGGAAGAAGAGGAGGAGGAGGATGATGATGGGGATGATTACTTAGGGGAGGAGGATGCATCTCGTGGGGCAAGTGAAAATGTTGGCGTGGCAAGGTCTGGTACAGGGTTTGTGCGTGACTGGAGGGATGTGGATTTGCCAGAAAGTGCTCCTCCACCCAGCACTCGCAGTGCATCATTGACACCGGGAACATTGGCCCACATGTCAGATTATGCCTTGCGGATCCTAAAAAGGGACCCCCGCATTGCCAAAATGATGAACGATGACGACTACTGGTTGGCCAGCATCCTGGATCCACGCTATAAAGGCAAATTACAAAACATCATGCCACAGGAGAACCTTGACCTAATATTGGCTAATAAACAAGCAACTCTGGTAAATCGGTTGCTTGAGGCATTCCCAGCACACAGCAGCGGTGATGGTTCTCACACGAGCCGTACGGGCCGGGGGCAGCTTGGCAGAGGTGTTCATGGTGCACACAGCAGAAGTGGCGTTGGAGACAGGGGTTTCATGACAATGTTGTGGACTGATTTTTCAAATACCGCTCACACAACTGGTAATACTGCATCGATGGAAAGTGACAGGAGACAGCAGTTGTCAACTATGGTTACAAACTACTTTTCCTCCCATATCGATGTTCTCCCACACAGGTCATTCCCCTTTGACTATTGGGCCGCTAAACTGGACACCTGGCCTGAATTGGCACAATATGCCTTACAGGAGCTCGCTTGCCCAGCTGCAAGTGTGCTATCGGAAAGAGTCTTCAGTGCAGCTGGATCAATCCTGACAGAAAAAAGGACCCGTCTGTCAACCCAAAATGTGAATGATCTAACCTTCATTAAAATGAACCACGCATGGGTTTCCAAGGATTTTGTCCCACCTTCCCCTGATGACACATAGGGTGACAGAAAAATGGCTTGCTTTGGTCCACCTCTTCCTGGTACTTCACCTATTTCGCCTTTTGCATCAGCTGAATGTCCAACATCAACATATGCCACTTTCTAAAACTCCCTAACTGTGCTGCCTCCCCCCCCATGGCCGGGGTCACCACCTAGCGCACGACACCGTGCGAGTGCCGTTGCCCTGGACAGGTGGGTAGGCCGACTCTTGGGCGCGGGCACTGGCACAGGGTCCCTCATAGTGCAATCAAGTGTCTCTGACGGTGGTGGTGCACACCCGCCGTCAGACACACCGCTGTACTATGAGGGGCCCAGTGCCAGTACCGACGCCTACGAGTGGACCCCCCTTGCTTGGGCAGGGCCCCAGCATTTGCAATCTTTACCTCTCCCTGCTCCTCCGCTGTGTAATCTGGGCCGTCAAATCCATACTGTGCCTGACACCGTCTGAGCCTGCCTCCTGATGTATAGACATATATTTTGAATGTGTACGCTATCCATACATGTTATCCGGGGATACGGTACCCTTTCTAACCTTTGTGCAATCACGTGCAATCCATACTGGGCCTAACACTGTCTGAGCCTGACTCCTGAGACATATATTTTGAATGTGTACGCTATCCATACATGTTATCCGGGGATACGGTACCCTTTCTAACCTTTGTGCAATCACGTGCAATCCATACTGGGCCTAACACCGTCTGAGCCTGCCTCCTGAGACATATATTTTGAATGTGTACGCTATCCATACATGTTATCCGGGGATACGGTACCCTTTCTAACCTTTGTGCAATCACGTGCAATCCATACTGGGCCTAACACCGTCTGAGCCTGCCTCCTGAGACATATATTTTGAATGTGTACGCTATCCATACATGTTATCCGTGGATACGGTACCCTTTCTAACCTTTGTGCAATCACGTGCAATCCATACTGGGCCTAACACCGTCTGAGCCTGCCTCCTGAGACATATATTTTGAATGTGTACGCTATCCATACATGTTATCCGGGGATACGGTACCCTTTCTAACCTTTGTGCAATCACGTGCAATCCATACTGGGCCTAACACCGTCTGAGCCTGCCTCCTGAGACATATATTTTGAATGTGTACGCTATCCATACATGTTATCTGGGGATACGGTACCCTTTCTAACCTTTGTGCAATCACGTGCAATCCATACTGGGCCTAACACCGTCTGAGAATGATAGATGGGGCCCACCATACACTGGAACATTCCAAAGGTGGACATCAGACACTGGAGCAGCATTTACAGGACCCATTATACACTAGAGCATTAGAAATGGGGCCCATTATGTTTGGAGCATTATTTGGGCCCATAAGACAGTAGAGCTTCATCCATGGGGACCAACATATACTGTAGCATTATGTGGAGCTCATCATATACTGTTTCAAACATTATATGGGACCAATGATTCTGTATGGAGAAATAGATGGGCCTCGTCATGAGATGTAAAAAGTGAGGTATTTTTCATTGTACTATACCGCTATTTCTCTGCCGTATCGGAGCATGATGAGTTGTGGTATGTGTTAAAGGGGCGCTCTTTCGCCCAGGGCACATGAAAACCTGGAGCCAGCCCTCCCCCCCATAGTCTGTAGCCAAATAACCCCCATTTTTCAGTGCGTAACTTGTATTATGAAGTTAATTAAGGTTGACAAGCTTAAGTAAGAAGAATTGATGCTTTTGGCATTCAAATGGGCACTGTTGGTGTGTTTCCTGTCCTCCTCTCACTGCCGACTTTTATTCCCCATTGACTTACATTGGGTTTCGTGTTTCAGGACAACCCCGACTTTTCCCTATAATCGGACGATCTTGCTCGACCCGACTTTTGGAAAAGTCGGGTTTCATGAAACGAAACGCGACCCTAAAAAAACAAAAGTCGCTCAACTCTAATTGTCACCCCACCACCTGGCAAAACTTTTGTGCTGGACCATGACAGGGCGAGAGTCTTACCTTGCGGACATTCCTCCAAGATAGCTGGTCATGCTGGAGCCAAGAAGACTCTCTCTCTTATCTCCATTATCTCTATTGGTGGCCTGCGCTTCACCAGGACGTCTTGGAATTTACTGCCTCTTGCCCATCTTATGCCAGAAACAAGGTTCCCAGGCAGCTACCCTCTGGACTCCTGCAGCCATTACTTGTGCCATCTTTCCCTTGCTATGGACTTTGTCATGGATCTACCTCTGTCCTCAAGCTGCACCGTCATCTTGGTAGTCGTGGACCGCTTTTCCAAGATGCCCAACTTCATTCCTTTGCCAGGACTGCCCTCGGATCCCGAGTTGGCGAAGATCTTTTTGCACCATGTTTTTTTACTTCACGGCTTCCCTCAGCATATTGTGTTGGACCGAGGAGTCCTATTCACCTCCCGTTTCTGGAGAGCCCTTTGCGGATTAATGAAGGTAACCCTGGATTTCTCCTCAGCCTACCATCCGCAGTCCAACGGGCAAGTGGAGCGAGTCAATCAAGCTCTAACATCCTATCTTCGGCACTTCTCCAATGCTCACCAGAATGATTGGGTCACTCTTCTCCCTTGGGCTGAGTTCACCTACAACAATCAACCCAGTGAATCCTCTGCCAAGTCTCCCTTTTTTGTAGTGTTTGGGCAGCATCCCGGCATCCCTCTTCCCATTTCCCCCACCTCAGGTGTATCGGCAGCGGATTCCTTGTCCTTAAAATTCTCTAAAATTTGGGAGGAGACTAAAGAGGCCCTTGAGAAAGCCAACAGCAGGATGAAGAGGTACGCCGACAAAAAACACCCCTTCATATCTTCCCAGCGATAAGGTTTGGCTATCCTCACATTATATTAGACTTAAAATCCCCTCGCAAAAACTAGGTCCACGCTACATCGGTCCCTTTGAGATCTTAAGCCGCATCAATAACGTAGCCTACAAATTGAAATTGCCTGCCTCACTGCAAATCCCCAATGTTTTCCATGTCTCACTCCTCAAATCCGCAGTATTTAATCGTTTTCACTCGGCTTCCTCTCGCTCTTCCCAACCGAGCACTTCTAATGATATCTTTGATGTAAAAGATATTTTATCTAGGAAAGCAATCAGGGGAGGACCTCTTTTCTGGTCAATTGGAAAGGAATCGGTCCTGAGGAGAGATCGTGGGAGCCCTGGGAGAACATCAATGCTCCTCTTATCATGAGAAGATTCCTATCCAGCCTTAAAAAGGGGAATAAGGGAGGGGGTACTGTTACGCCCACTCACCCGTCTTCTCGCCCGGCTGCTTCTGCCTCCCGGCACGCTCCTGACATGGCCCTGCGCCGCTCCCTGTCTGCCTTCTTGGGGTCACGGCACGTCAGGGGTTCGCGCATGTGCAGTAGCGCTCGCCTCACCGCTGAGCCTCCTGGGAGATCATGACCCAGTGGCTCTGCCTCATCATGGCGGCGCCCACCGGGTATTTCTACTCAGCGTCTCCTCCAGTAAGACGCCTGTTTGTCTTGTGCGGTGGCGCCAGCTTCCTGCTCAGTGTCACTCCTTGTCCTCAGGCCCCTGTACCTCTGACCCTGTCTGTCAGCTCTGTACTTCTGACCCTGCCTGTCAGCTCTGCACCTCTGATCCTGCCTGTCAGCCCTGTACCTCTGACACTGTTTGTCAGCCCCATGTCTCTGCGAGTACCTGTCAGCCCTGTGACCTCAGCTGAACCTCCCAGTCCTGTGCTCCCTAGTCTTATTTTATCCTTCAACATCAGCCCCCAACCTGTCCTATGCCTCCCGTGGTCCTCTGCTTTTGGTACCTGTCGGTGCACACCTACGCTCTGGCTTCACTTCGGCCTTCCTCCTCTACTTTCCTTGTGTTGCTGTAAGTCGCCCCTTTGGCTCCCGCCATCATGGTTGCATCTCCCTTGGGCCTGCCCCTAACACTCCCTGTATAGGGGTGGTCATCACAAGGTCCGCTCGCCCTCGGGGGCTCTGGAGCCACGACACAGAGTTTCTACTTTCGGGTTCCCCCTTGGAACCTTCACAATAATGGCAGGTCACCTTTAGCATTTAGTGAACCTAGCAAATAAGCCAAGCAAAAAACAAGTGTGGGATTGCACTTTTTTTGCAATTTCATCGCACTTGGAATTTTTTTTCCCGTTTTGTAGTACACAACATGGTAAAACCAATGGTGTGTCCAAAAGTACCACTCATCCCACAAATACCGAGCCCTTACATGGCCATATTGATGGAAAAATAGAAAAGTTATGGCTCTGGGAAGAAGGGGATGGAAAAATGAAAATGCAAAACCAAAAATACCCCTGGTTGTTAAGGGGTTAAAAAATGTATAAATGTAAATCCAAAATTGATGTTTATTTGTTCATCATTTGCTTATCTGCCATTTTTAACAGTGGTGCTGAAGCCACTGAGAGGGCAGGCATGAGAGGGGTTAATGAATCATATTACAAACAGACTTTGGACTCCTCGAAAACATGAATATGTTTGAACTGGTTTTTATATATTCCATCAACTGACATCCTGCATTGAGCTGGTGGTTGGACCAGATGACCCTGGAGGTCCTTTCCAACTCTACCATGCTGTGATTCTATGACACACCCATTGGTCATTGGATATGGTTGGTTCTTCTTGTGAATCTGTTAAAAAAATATTAATTATATTTAAATGCATTACTAAATGGTATGGTATTATTTATGTTTTAATTGAATGTTATATATTTATGGAATCCACTGTCTGTAAAATAATCCATTAACCCCTCCCATTGCCAGGTTTCTTAGCAGCTTCAGCACTGTTGTTGAAATGGTATATATTTTTGCATATCTCCTATGTTTGTACACCTGTCTTTTCATCTGAAGAAGGGATTTTTCACTAAAGAAGAGAAAGGAAAGAAGAGGACGTCACCGCTACAAGATGGGAGACGCCAGACCGGACCGCCACACCCATCGGACCAAGACCGGACCAGGACTACCCCTAGGTGAAAATAATCAAACTCATTTTTCTTATCTTTCAGGTTACATTGGGGGCTTATCTACAGCATTAGAGAATGCTGGAGATAATCCCCTGATGGCGGTGCCGGCAGCTGATAGGTGAAAAATACGGTGACCGATTCCCTTTAAATCATATGCTGTCCATTTCCTTGTGATCCTTCTTGAGATGTTTCTACTCCTTCATTGGAGTCCAGTTATGTTTAATTAAACTAATAAGACTTGATTTGTAAAGGCACACCCCTGTCTATATAAGACCTCACAGATCACATTGCATGTCAGACCAAATGAGAATTATGAGGTCAAAGGAACTGGTCAAGGATCTCAATGACAGAATTGTGGCATGGCACAGATCTGGCCAAAGAATTTCTGCAGTACTCAAGGTTCCTAAGAGCACAGTGTCCTCCACAGTATGTCAGGTATGCCAGATCACCAGTGAGGCCGGATTAGGAGTTTTCGCCCTTAATTCACAAGCGCTTGGAGACAAAGAGACTCAACACACACGAGCCATGGTCAAATCACTTTATCTGACGTAATGAAATACAAGGCAATCTTTTATACCATTTACAACAATATGTAATTCTATGCAGCTCATGTGGCCCCCACCATCACCTTCAGGGTTATACCTAGGGATGAGCTTTCCGATATTGAAATATCGGAAATTGGCCAAATATTTGCGATATCGGAATTCCGATTTCCGATTCCGATATTTTTTCACATCGGAAATCGGAAAGCAGAAGAAGACTAAGCATGGTTTAAAGGGAGTGTATCTGTTCCTCCACGTGGTGCTCCTGGAAACTCCCTGCAAAGCAAGGTGAGCTGAACGCAGACACATGTCAGTCAAAGGGCATATTGACACCACCACTGGCAGTTTTAATTTAATAATGTAAAATCACTAACCCTAACTATCCCTAACCACTAACCCTAACCCCTAATGCTTACCCTAACCCTACTAACCCTAAACCCTATCACTAGCCCCTAACCCTGCTAACCATAAGCATAACCATAACCTTAACCCTACTTACCCTAACCCCTAACCCTACTAATCATAAGCATAACCCTAAACCCTAACCCTACTAACCCTACTAACTATAAGCATAACCCTAACCCTAACCGTAAACCCTGACTCTACTAACCCTAACCCCTAACCCTAAACCCTAACCCCTAACCATAACCCTACTAATCCTAATCCCTAACCCTACTAACCCTAACCCCTAACCCTACTAACCATAACCATAACGCCTAACCCTTATAACCCTATCCCTACTAACCATAAGCATAACCCTAACCCTAGCTAACTCTAACCCCTAACCCTTACCCTAACCCTAACCCTACTAACCCTAACCCTAACCCTAACCCTAAACCCTAACCCCTAACCCTAACCCTACTAACCATAAGCATAACCCTAACCCTACTAACCCTAACCATAACCCTAACTCTAACACTAAACCTAAACCCTAACCCCTAACTCTAACCCTACTAACCATAAGCATAACCCTAACCCTAGCTAAACCTAACCCCTAACCCTAACTCTAACCCAAACCCTAAACCCTAACCCCTAACCCTAACCCTACTAACCATAAGCATAACCCTAACCCTAACAAACCCTAACCCTAAACACTAACCCCTAACCCTACTATCAATAAGCATAACCCTAACCCTAACTAACCCTAACCCCTAACCCTTACCCTAACCCTACTAACCCTAACCATAACCCTAACTAACCCTAACCCCTAACCCTAACCCTACTAACCCTAAACCTTACCCTACTAACCCTAACCATAACCCTAACTAACCCTAACCCCTAACCCTAACCCTACTAACCCTAAACCTTACCCTACTAACCATAAACCCTAACCCTACTCCAACTAATCCTAACCCAAAGTAAAAACACCGCTGTTAAGAAGGTGGTGACCAGTTTTCCTGCTACAGCTTTCACTCTGTGCATTTTTCTAGCGATTTTTTTTGCTCCTCTGCCTCTGCAAACTCCTTCCCCATTATCCTGAGGTGTTTCCCCTCCATTTTATCCATTATATAGCACTGTATTAGTCATTTTGTAATTCCGATTTTTTTTCTCCCATTGACTTGCATTGATATCGGAAATCGGAAATTCCGATATCCGATATTTTTTCAAAATCGGAAATCGGAATTCCGATGCGATATCGGGCAATATCGCTCATCCCTAGTTATACCATGTTTACAATGTACCCAGAACACGTTGTGGCTGACTATTGAGAACATATATGATAAGAAGCATTTTTCCCTTGAAGAGGAGACAGGCAAAACTGCAGCGTCATAACAATAAATGAAGGTCAAAAGGCAAATGGAGAATTAAAGGCAGCTAGGCTTTTAAAGGCAAATCACTAACCCTTCTATATCAATTTCCCCTTTTGTAAATGGTATAACCTTTGCCACTGGGTCATCTGATGTCCACAAAGGAGCTACTGTCTCATGGGTCTAGTACCCGTAAGGGGGCTTCCTACCTGCTTCACCCATCCACCCTCAGTGTGGACACTCACTTTCCAAATCAGCAATGGCTACCTGGGGTCTATGATACACTACAGAAGGTTCAGCCTTAGATTTTTTTTCGCACATACATTATTCAGTAGCTTAAGTAATACATATATTAGCGCTTTTACGGCTACATAAAACAATAAGCAAAACAACAAAATTTGCATACAAGTCTGTACAATGCCAAAAATCCATCCTGCTATGCCATTAAACCAATTTGCTGGATTTAAAAAGAGAATGTGTTACCCTACCAGAAGTCTCTGTTTGCACTGTTTTGCTTTAACCATTGGTCTCTAAGTTCACCTATTTTGTCTATACTGGCCCTGATCTAATACTATAGTATGTTGATTAGTAACTATGATTAATTGTCTCTGTATTGTATTATTTTCATTAAGAACTTCAAGAATATGGAAAATCTGATCATCCAGGTAGTCGGTAGCTTCCACTAATTTATCCCACATTTGTGTTATGAAGGGGTATATTAGCATACTACTGAATATTTTATTTACTCTCCCCATTTATACTAGATGCGGCCTACCATTTGGACGGGGCTTATTGTCTGCAGCCCTTCTATACAAAGTATGAATTGGAACTGCTGCTGTGTCTATTTTACTATGAGGAACTTTGAAAGTGGCTGGTGTTAGTTTGGCAAGAGTGCAAACACTTCTTATGTCTGGGCTCACCCACCTGTAGGCACGATGTCCGCAAACCAAGAATACTCCTTCGGGGAGAACACAAACGTGACCAGGGGCATGTATACATTGGTATAAACTCAAAAGTCCTGACATAGGCTTATGGGCACACCAAGTATTATTCATTTGTTTTCCACTTATGCCAGATGTACATGTACCCCTTTCTTTCCTTATTATTTTACCCGTAGATGCTTTACAGCCGTCAACACCATCCTGGTACACCTGGTACGGAAGCAATCATTGTCCTCACCACAGGTATTTGCTCCAGTGTGTTGAAGACTGAACCACAGTCCATCATTGGGAATGGGGTCTGAGTGAGGGATTGCAGTCCTCCTCCTGGCGACCATATTTCCGACATCTGAATCATATTCCCGCCACCACATTTGTACCTTAGGCCGCGTTATATTAAACTGAAACCAGGGATTAGTGGCCCATCTGATTATAGCCAATGAGGAAGATATATCACGGGACACATCTTTTCCCCAAAACCTAGATTGAGTCCAAGTCTCATTATGTATGAAATGTGGGGTTAATACCTCCCATGGATCCAGAGGTAAGACTAAGTACGGCATAGTCCTCGCAGATACTGGGCTGTGTATGCAGATCCAACAGTCTTTCGGTTTGTCTCATTCCATGTCCCTTATAAGAAGAGCATCATGCCGAATAAGCTTGTTGTCCCTGTCAGCATTTAAGAGTTTGTCCTGTGTCTCTGTAGAGTGCAGTAACCCTGTCACTGCCAGCAAGGTGATGAGGAGAACAGTCATTCTGCTGCTGAAAGGACCTTCTTGCAGTGACTGGCGTGGATCCAGGTGGGCTTTCCCTCAAGTTTACTGAGGTGGATGTGGTCAGCTGGACTTGGAAGGGGCCGTCAAATCGTGGGTCCAGGCTCCTTCTCACGTGCACTTTCATTAGGATCTGGAATGGATGAGAACACATGTTTATGCACCACATTAAGTCTTTCCTGCAAGGCCTGGACATAGGCTATCATAGAACCGTGTTGCATTTGTAGCACCTGTGGGAACTGCAGACCAGTCTTTGGTGCACTACCAAACAGGACTCCAAAGGGAGACAAGCCTGTCTTTCTATTTGGAGTGTCCAATTTAGTCTTTCCACTTTCCCACTACTTTGTGGCCTATATGGTGTATGAAGTGCTTGCTGTACACCCAGGGCCTGCATGACTTCCCTCATTATTTCTCCCATGAAGTGTGTACCCCATCGCTTTCTATGGTCTCTGGGACACCATACCTGCAGATCAGTTCTTTCATCAGTTTGTCTGCAGTCATTTTAGCAGTTGCACATTTTACCGGATAGGCTTCCGGCCAACCAGAGAAGAGATCTACACATACTAGGACATTTGCATACACTCCTACCTTGGTAGCTGTATGTAGCCAATCTGCAGTCTCTGAAACGGGTAGAGACGCCTCGGTGTAGCTTTCTTAGGGACTTTTACTGTTTTACCGGGGTTGTGCTGTGCACAGATGAGGCATGATTGTACAAGTTTCGTGGCTGCGTAACTGAAACCAGGAGCGATCCAGAAGGCATCTACCATGGCACACGTGACTTTTTGAGGCATGAGTGGGGCCATGTGTTGCTTGCGCCATGATCGGGAACAGGGACTTCGGTAGGCACAACTTATCCTTATTCTCCCATACTCCATTTGAGTTCAGCTCAGCTCCCAGTCTCCCCCCGTGTACCTTCTCTGTTTGGGCAGCCTGTTGCTAGAGAGATTTCAGGACATCTAGGCTCAGTGTGGTTGGAATACACTGACTCCCCGCCACCGTCCACTGCTCCCTAGGCCGCCTTGCTACTACTTTAGCAGCCTCATCCGCCCTTCTGTTGCTCTCTACCTCCACGGAGTCATCTTTTGTGTGTGCTTTTACCTTGACCATGCCAACCTGGACTGGTAACATCAATGCCTCCATCAATTGTTTCACCAGCTCTGCATTCTTAATGGGCTTACCGGCTGATGTAAGAAACGCTCTGCTTCTCCAGATAGGGCCATAATCATGGGCTATTCCCCATGCATAATTCGAACCTGTGTAAATATTAGCGACTTTACCTGCAGCGGCTCTACACGCCTCAACTCTGCCTCCTGTGCAGACATGTGAGGAGGGATTGGTTCAGCTCGGATTACTTCATGTGAGGATACTACTGCATATCCAGTGTAGAATCATCCATCCTGGTGGTATCTGGAGTCATCTACAAAAAACCTCAAAATCTGCTTTAGGAACAGGTTTTTTTCATGAACGTGTACAAAACCCACTGTCTCCTGACTCATCAGTTCTATGCAGTCATGTTCATGCTTCATGTCAAAGTATTCTTCCTCACTTGCTAATACGGTCACCAATTCCCCCTTTTCTGAATCAACAGGCAGGAGGATGGCTGAATTCAGAACGTTACATCTTTTGAGGGTGACAAATGTCGCACCCCCAGGACTATGGTCGCCACAGTGGCATTGCCTTCCACCAGGGAGGGTGATGTCAGGCTTGGAAGCAATGTAGGGTCTCTCTAGCAGTTAACCATAACATGCAACACAGTTCCCACTCCGGGCCAGCAGAGGGAGCTCCGATCCAGAATTGGGGGAGGAGTGCTATCTGAGAGCCAGGAAGGGGAAAATTAGTCAGCTAGTTCTGTGAGGAGGGCAATGTGTGTAGACGTGGGGAGAGAAGCTGGGAGACTGAGCGTAGTTGAGAGCTCGTTCCCAGCTGGAGCGCATGATCTGGAGCCTAGTCTCCACGGTTGTATGGATACTGAAGGTCCTGCAACAGAAACCAGAGGAATAGGAAGCTGTAAATGCTCTATTCCCACCTAAGACTCGGAGGCACAATAGCAACGGGTGAGTCAAAGGAGATAGAAGGCTACAGCTGTCTGCCATATGAGGTAGATCCAAAAGGGAAGAAGGAGGAACTTCAGTGTAACACAGTACTGCATGTACCTCAAGTAAGCGCTAGGAAGGAGACTACACAACCTATCTGCATAGAGAGATTCATGAGTTGCTTCCAGGCTAATCAGCTCTTGTGCCATCTGTAATCTGGACCCTGGACTGCACTTACAAAGTAAAGGTAAAGAAACTACATTCCGCTGTGTCCTTGCCTTCTTTCTGCAACTTCTCCAGCACTGCTACATCTCTGTGCAAAGCACTGCACCCTCTTCCTCAACCCCTATTCTCTTCATCTACTCTGCCCTGGGACTACAGCCCTACCTGTGGAGGGCTATAACATCACTGCTGTACCCCACCATCTGTCCCAGAGGATCTGTCTGCAGTATCGGCTTAACACCTCCCTTTTCGAACACCACAGGTGACGTCACAAATCACTCAAACTTTATTCCACCACTCTACCCCCTTTTTACATGGGTGCCCAGGGCCACGGACCGGGTCACTGCTGCTGTGACATTCCTCTCTGAGAGACCGGCCCGGTACCGAGTACCCCACAGCCCTGGGAGGGCGACCCATTTTGGCGTCACGAACAGGATTTACATAGAGCCCGGTGTCCCTGGGTCCTGTGTGCCAGAGACTGTGCTGTGTGCATAAGACTGTTTGTATTATTTCCGCCATTATCCTGCTGCTTGGCGCGCACGGGAAACCAAAGAGGTGAGCCGCCATGGGCGGAGCCAGCCGAAGAGCATGAAGAAGTGAAGTGCCGCACGGGAAGAGGACAGCGTGCGAGAGGTGGGAGGAGCAGAGGCCTGGAGCCCCAATCATCCAGCCTGCAATGCTGGAGCCGGTAAGCCTGCTCAACCCTGGGACCTGGCTAACGTTAACTAGGGGGAAGAGAATGTCGGAGGCACGCGCCGATGCAGCGGCGGACGCCCCCGCCAACCCCTCAGTGCCGCAAGATGCAGGGCCCAAAGCGGCTGCGGCTCCAATAGCACCCACCACATCAGTCCCCATAATGCCGCTGTCTATGCCTTACATACTGGGAGCAGCATGGCTACCGCAGTATTATGGGGAATCACATACCCTGAATGACTTCAAAGTGAGACTGTGCAGTTTGTTTGAAGTGTATACTGTTGTGAGTTCATTTTCCCCTTCATTACTTAGGCCCGAGAAACTCCCTCTTCTGGTAAAGAAAGGTAGTGAGCCTGATTGTCAAACACCTGTGGCTGATGATTATGACTGGCTGAGTGGAGTTACGGACTGGATATAATGCTGCCGACGCCCTTCTGCCCTGCGGGTGATTTCTCTGTGGGATCCTTGGAGACCAGTCTGAATTCCTGCTCCTCCAAAGCTAAGTTTGCTGCTCGGCCTTTTGCTTTTGTGCTTTGACTTGGTTTTTGCTTTGTTTTTCTGGATTTCTGCCTTTCCCTGCTGGGGTGTGCTGAATTCATTTAGCTCTATCTTCTGAAAATACCTGAGTGCTGATTCAGTTTTTGAAGCCTAGCTGCTTCAGGGCCTTTTTCATATCAGCTGGTTGGCTTATGTCTTTGATAGGGTTTTGGCAGATTGCAGACAGCAGCCTTCCTGTCCTTTCCTATCTAGGTAGTTTTGGGGCCCCGTCTTTGCTCAGTCTATCTTTCTGTCTGTGTTAGTATTTTCATCTTGCTTCACCGTCATTATATGTTGGGGGCTGCCTATTGCTTTGGGGTCTGCTCTGGGGCAGTTTAGATTTCCCCTTTCTTTCTTTAGGCCTATGTATTTCTCCGGCTGTGATCGAGGGGTCTAGGGCATCGTAGGAACCCCCCACGGCTACTGCTAGTTGTGTTGATAGGTTCAGGGGTCTGCAATCTGATAGTTGCCAACTTCTCTGGTTTTCTGGACTTAGCTTGTATTTCTGCTTTTGCCTCCTACGGTGACTCATTCATAACAGTATCCTCTGTCTGAAGGCCAGAAAGTGAACATCCTTATTGGGCAGCTAACAGGTGCAGCACAGAGAGAAGTAAAAGCCTGGCAGAACAATGATAAAGAGACTGTTAAAAAGATCCTGGCTAACCTAAGAAGCACCTTTGACACCCGAACTGCAGCTGAAATCAAGATGAGATTCTTTGGGTGTAAGCAGAGAGTGCAGGACAGTATACGGGACTATGCACTTAACCTACAGGAGGCGCTGCAAGCCATCAAGCAGATTGATCCAGACAGTGTGAAAGATGGAGACAGACTGTTAAAGGAGCAATTTATTGAGGGACTCCTATCCAGTACCCACAGAGCACAGCTGCGCATTATAGCCCTACAGAACCCTGACCTAGACTTTGCAGACTTCAAAGACAGGGCTATTCGGGTGCTGCATGAACCAAATGTCAGCCGTCCAGCACCCCCTAGGCGCCCAGCGATCACATACCATCAAGAAGCAGCAACTTTCCCTCTCAGCCATGTGGAGGCTGATGCACTGACTCTGGACAAAGACCCATCTGCTGAACTGCGTCTTCAGGTCCAAGAGCTGACCAAAATTATGGCTGCACTTGCCAAAACTGTGCAGTTCCTGCAGGTGTCATCAAAGGAGAAGATCCAGCTGGCCTCCAGTCCAGAGGATGTTCCATGGCTATGGAAGAAGAGGATCCCACCACACCGAGGGAGAGACAACGATAGCTATGACCTGGACGGACATCCCATCTGTCGTCACTGCCACAAGGCAGGCCACATTGCAAGGTTCTGTTATTTAAATGAGCAACCCCTGGGGCAGAGGGCCAACCCCCAGGAGTAGGGCCACAAGGCCCAAAGAATTGGCGAGCCAAGTATGTTGGAGGGCGACCGGTCCTCCCAGTGGTGATTGACGGGATCCCCATGAACGCTTTGCTGGACACTGGCTCCCAGGTGACAACTATGCCCTATATCCTTTACAAGCGGTATTGGGCTGATTCTGAACTTACTCGCGGCCCAAGTGATGAACTCACAGTAGTTGCCAGTAATGGTCAATCTTTACCGCAAGTGGGATGTAAAGAAATTGCTGTTAAAGTGGGTTGAGTAGAGGTAAAATCTCAAGGTCTGATAGTTGTGGATATTGATCGACGAGAATGTAACCCAATGATGACTCTTGGTACCAATGTGATTGAAAATTGTCTTTCTGAGGTTATTGTCTTGTTGCAACAGGTGGCTGAGACTGCTGGTTCCAGTGAACAGCGAGTCCTGCAGAAGGAGATCAGGGCCCTGATGCAAAGACAGCAGGTAGAACTCTCTGGTGGAGAAATTGGCAGTGTCAGAGTGAGTGATTCTTTCCCCATTGCAATACCCCCCCAGATGAGAAATGTTGATTTGGTGTCGGGCAGCCATAGGCCTCAGAGGAAAAGATTACCAGGCAATGGTAGAGCCAGTGTACTCTGATAGCAGGCCCACTGTCCTAACAGCCATAGGGGTAGTTGATGTCCGTAAAGGGAGGGTACCTGTACGCATCTTGAATTGTGGGTAGGAGGAGGCCACAATACCTCGGTATGCCACAGTTGCTAAGCTGCTTACTGTCAGTAACAATGCAATACAGGCAGTAGAGCCCTTGGTCTCATCCGACCAGGTGAAGGACAATGGCTCTGTAAAGCAGCTGGAGGAGTGGTGTCAGCAACTGCAGGTGGGGACTGACTCCACCCCTTCATACCAAAAGAGTGGGGTTTACCGAGTGACTCAGGAGTATGAGCGGGTATTCAGTAAACACCCTCTAGATTTTGGGAAGGCAAAAGGGGTTCAACACCATATCCCCACTGGAGCTCATCCACCCATAAAAGAAAGGTACCGGTCTATACCCCACAACACAATATCAATGTGCCAAAGGTATGTTGCGTGAAATGAAGGAGGCTGGGGTGATTAGAGACAGTTGTAGCCCATGGGCAGCCCCAATAGTCTTTGTGAAAAAGAAGGATGGTACCATGAGAATGTAGGTTGATTACTGAAAAATTAACAGCATTACACATAAAGATGCCTACCCATTACCCAGAATTGAGGAGTCATTAGCTGCACTTAAAACTGCTAACTAATTTTCCAACTTGGATCTCACTAGTGGGTATTGGCAGGTTCCCATGGCAGAGGCAGACAAGGAGAAAACAGCGTTTACCACCCCAATGGGTCTCTGTGAGTTCAACTACATGCCATTCGGGCTCTGCACCACTCCAGGGACATTCCAACGGCTAATGGAATGCTGTCTTGGGCACAAGAACTTCGAGACAGTCCTGTTGTACCTTGATGATGTCATTGTTTTCTCCAAGACTTATGAAGACCATCTGAAGCACCTGGCTGAGGTGTTTGAAGCCTTGTCAAACTTTGGCCTGAAGGTGAAGCCTTCCAAATGCCACCTCCTGAAGCCCAAGGTTCAGTGCCTCGGTCATGTAGTGAGTGTAGAAGGTGTGGCACTGGATCCTGACAATGTCACAGTCATCCGGGACTGGCAGAAGCCCATCAACCTGCATGAAGTACGTCAATTCCTCGGGCTAGTAGGCTACTACCGAAGGTTCATCAAAGGCTTCACTGAGATAACCACTCCTATGCAAAATCTTCTGATGGGTCAGCCCAAGAAGGCCAGAAAGCAGAGTTCTACATTCGAATGAAATGAGGAGCTGGAAAGGTCCTTCACTCGACTGAAGATGGCTCTCACAGGAGATGAAGTTCTGGCCAACCCAGATTATGACCAACCCTTTGTGTTGTATACTGATGCCAGCAACGTGGGACTTGGAGCAGTACTGTCACAGGTACAGAATGGCAAAGAAAGAGTGATCTCCTACACCATCAGGAAGCTTCGTCCCACTGAAAGGAACCCTGTCAACTACAGTTCCTTCAAGCTGGAGTTCCTCGCCATAGTTTGGGCTGTGACTGAACGATTCAAGCATTACCTAGCTTCAGCCAAGTTTACCATCTTCACGGACAACAACCCGTTGACTCACTTGGAAACTGCCAAGCTACGTGCACTGGAGCAGCGATGGATGGCTCGGCTGTCTAATTATGAATTCACTATCAAGTACCGAGCAGGGCACAAGAATGCCAATGCTGATGCGCTGTCCAGAATGCCCAGTCTGCCAGATGCAGGAGAAGACCCTGAGGCACTCGAAGAAAGAGTTACCTGCCTTCCACCGGCCAATTGCGGCCCAACGTGCCCAAGGAGTGAGAAACAGACGGTCTGGCTTGAAAGAGGCCACCCTAAATCCATTGCCTCATCATGACTGGGCAGAAACGCAAGATAGCGACCCTGCAGTCCGTCTGGTGAAGTAGCTACTGCCACAAACTGACTCACGCCCAGAGTCGGATGCTCCTGAAGAAACCCAGCAGTTGTGGAAGGAAAGAGGCCGGCTGTTCATCTATGAAGAAAAGCTGTGTCAGAGGAGTATCAATGCCCGCACTCATGAGTTGGTTTGGCAAGTGGTAGTCCCAAAGAGGGAAGCATCAATGGTCTTGGAAGCATACCACAATGGAGTCGGACACTTCGGATGGAAGAAGTTGTTGGCCTTGCTCCGAGAGAGATTCTACTGGGATGGTATGAGGAAAGCCATTGAAAATTGGTGTCGGGAGTGTGGACAATGTAACCTGCGCAGAAAGGACCATAACAGCCAGCGAGCTCCTTTGCAGCCAATAGTAACCAAACAGCCACTCGAGTTGGTCGCCGTGGACCATCTGAACCTGGTTCCAAGCCGTTCATGCTACGTTTATTCTCTTACCATAATTGACCACTACTCGAGATTCCTGGTAGTTGTGCCTGTCAAGGATCAAACAGCCAGGACAACAGCCAGAGCCTTCCAACAACACTTTTGTCGACCACACGGATACCCTGAGCGAGTGCTTACAGATCAAGGTCCAGTCTTTGAGGCAGAAGTGTTCCAGGAATTCTGTAACTTGTACGGTTGCAAGAAGATCAGGACAACACTGTACCATCCACAGACCAATGGCATGTGTGAAAAGATGAACCAGGTGGTGATCGACCTACTGAAGACCTTGCCTTTGGAAGAGAGGAATCTTTGGCCAGAAAAGTTGCCAGATCTGGTAGGCCTCTACAACCACATTCCTGTGAATTCCACCAACTGCACTCCAGCCTACCTAATGAGAGTGAGGCCTGGTAAGCTGCCTATTGATTTGGATATGGGAGTCCTTACACCTGAGGTGACGTCACCAGATGCTGACTGGGACACAGAGAGGCAGCAACAGTATCGAAGAGTACAAGAGTGTGTAAAAAAGAGTCTAGCTCAGGCAAGACAAAAACAAGAAAGGCACTACAATCACCATGCACCTGCAGCTCCCTTGTCACCAGGAGAACAAGTCCTAAAAAGGAAGAGGAGGAAGCATAAATTAGATGACCAATGGGAAGCTGAACCCTACACCATCTTACCATCAAATTTCGATAACATCAAGGTGTGCCTTATCAGTAAGGATGGGGGAGAAACCTCAGCAGCAGTATCAAAGGATCATTTGAAACTGTGCCCTGATCAGTTAAAAGAAAGAATGGAAGAGCAAAATAACATCCAACCCATAGAGGAAGAAGAAAAGGTCAGCACTGTACTTGGAGAATTCCTTGCAAATTGGACTCGAGCAAATGCCATAGTGGTGCCAGTTTTGCCCTTTCCCCAACTGGTAGTACAAGAAGAAGTGACTCAAGAGAACTCTGAAAATCAGGAAGTCCAGGCAGCAGATGCCACACCAGCAGTGAAGCCAGAGAATCCTCGCCCTGCCAGTGGTGAAGCTGTCATACCCATGGTGAGTCTAAGAGTCCGTAGACAGCTACTACCCAGTTTACCCACACCAGTATTACGTAGGTCTGTCCGTAGTACCCAAAGCATACCACCCCTCAGGTTTCGCATCTAAATAAGTTATGCAAATAATGTAAATGTTAACCTGTACATGTATATATGTAACGTTTAAGTTTTGTGCCTACAGAGACTCTGTAAGAAATCCCCTTTTTGAATTTTCCAGTTTGTTTTGATGGACAATTGGACCACAGGACTAGGTGTGGTCGAAAACTTCTTTTGTACATAGTTCATCATTTGCCCAGGATTTGACCATGGACATTGACGCATGGACTATCGTCATAGGACTATTTTTGGAGCTTTTGGTTTTGTAATTTTTCATTTTTCTTAAATCTTGTACATTTATAATTGTTCATTTGTTTATATGTTCATGTGTTTTTTTTTATCAGTCCAGGAGTACTGAATTTCACTAGGGGGAATGTGGCGCCCCCAGGAGTATGGTCACCACAGTGGCATTGCCTTCCACCAGGGAGGGTGATGTCAGGCTTGGAAGCAATGTAGGGTCTCTCTAGCAGTTAACCATAACATGCAACACAGTTGCCACTCCGGGCCAGCAGAGAGACCTCCGAACCAGAATTGGGGGAGGAGTGCTCTTTGAGGGCCAGGAAGGGGAAATTAGTCAGTTAGTTCTGTGAGGAGGGCAACGTGTGTAGACGTGGGGAGAGAAGCTGGGAGACTGAGCGTAGTTGAGAGCTCGTTCCCAGCTGGAGCGCATGATCTGGAACCTGGTCTCCACGGTTGTATGGATACTGAAGGTCCTGCAACAGAAACCAGAGGAATAGGAAGCTGTAAATGCTCTATTCCCACCTAAGACTCGGAGGCACAATAGCAACGGGTGAGCCAAAGGAGATAGAAGGCTACAGCTGTCTGCCATACGAGGTAGATCCAAAAGGGAAGAAGAAGGAGGAACTTCAGTGTAACACAGTACTGCATGTACCTCAAGTAAGCGCTAGGAAGGAGACTACACAGCCTATATGCATAGAGAGATTCCTGAGTTGCTTCCAGGCTAATCAGCTCCTGTGCCATCTGTAATCTGGACCCTTGACTGCACTTACAAAGTAAAGGTAAAGAAACTACATTCCGCTGTGTCCTTGCCTTCTTTCTGCAACTTCTCCAGCACTGCTACATCTCTGTGCCAGGCACAGCACCCTCTTCCTCAACCCCTATTCTCTTCATCTACTCTGCCCTGGGACTACAGCCCTACCTGTGGAGGGCTATAACATCACTGCTGCACCCCACCATCTGTCCCAGAGGATCTGCCTGCAGTATCGGCTTAACACCTCCCTTGCCGAACACCACAGGTGGCGTCACGAATCACTCATAAACTTTATTCCACCACTTTACCCCCTTTTACATGGGCGCCCAGGGCCACGGACTGGGTCACCGCTGCTGTGACATTCCCCTCTGAGAGACCGGCCCGGTACCGAGTACCCCACAGCCCTGGGAGGGCGACCCACATACTCAGGAATTAGTAGAGCACATTCAAGTCGGAGCTGTCTGGCCATAGACAGATGTTTTGGTTGAACTTGTAAGAGTATGGAATGGATGTTATGTGGGGAATAAATTGTCGAAGGAAACGTCGGTGTGATCTCACATGCCTTTCCTATTATTAGTGCAGTTGCTCCTACCGCACGGACATACGTAGGTGACCCTCTGATCACTGGGTCTAATTGTGCTGAGTAGTAAGCTGTTGGTCTGTTTCCCTCCATGTTGTGTCAGTACTGCGGTAGCATATTCTCCCTGCTCTGTGCAAAACAAGGAAAATGGCTGGACATAGCTTAGAATGCCTAAGGCCGAGGTTGACACAATGAGCAGTTTGAGAGAATGGAAGGAATCAATTGCTTCTTGAGTGAGATCATAGGGGTCTGTGTGAGGTCCCGGGACTGATGACAACCAGACATAAAGTGGATTTGTGAAGCAGACCTTATCCAAGGCCTACAGTAGGTCACCAAGTCTAGGACGTACGTAGATGCTGATGTGACCTGGGTAGAGGGAGATTTTGAATTGTCTGTTTCCTATCTTCAGTCAGGTGTCTCGTATCTTCGGCAATACAATTTCCCAAAAATGTCACCTTTTGTTTGCAATACTGTAATTTGTCACATGAGACGTTGCAACCCTTTTCTGCCAAAAAACATAGCAAGGAAACCTGTAGCTTCCCTGCAGAACTTCTGGTCCAGGCAGAGGAGCAAAAGGTCATCCACGTACTGTAATAGTACAATCTGCGGATGAGGTGATTTCCACTACTCGAGGATCCCTGCCATTGCTGGTGAATAGATGGCAGGGGATTTATTTCCCCCTTGTGGGAGGACTGTCCAACAATATTGTTTACCTTTATGAGCAAAGGAAAAAGATTCTGACAGTCAGGGTGCAGGGGTACAAAGAAAAATGCATTTGCCAAATCAATGACTGTGAAACATGTTGACGTTGCTGGGATCTGTGACAGTATTGTGTGTGGGTTAGGGACAATTGAGGTCACACTTTCTGTAACATGATTAATAGCCCTTAAGTCATGAACCATTCTATAAGTGTCAGGGGAAACCCTCGGTCCTTTTTTCTTACTGGGATACAAAAGGGTGTTGCAGGGGGAAGATCTTTGCACCAGAACCCCTGCCTTAACATTCTTTTTAAGGGAAAACAAGGGCGGGGGCGCAGACATAGGGCTTCACCTGGTATAAATCAATTAAAATATAAAAGTACTCTGGAGTACTCACCCTTTATGGGTTGTGTTCAGACACAACCACTCTCAACGTTTCTTGCAGTCATATAGCTGCTGCAGAGCTCGTGCAGGTGGACAGCGTCCACTAGGTATCATAAGTTGAGGATCCAAGAAAAGCACTTCTGAGCATTTGCGCTGCTTTAGTGATAAGCATTCTTCAGAAATCCATATAAATCTTTCAAGTTCTTTATTATATGTACTACAGAAACTACGCGTTTCGAGGTGACAAACCGCACCTCTTCTTCAGGTTACAGTACAGAGTTTTGTCACCTCGAAACGCGTAGTTTCTGTAGTACATATAATAAAGAACTTGAAAGATTTATATGGATTTCTGAAGAATGCTTATCACTAAAGCAGCGCGGTTGTTCAGAAGTGCTTTTCTTGGATCCTCAACTTATGTTAACATACTTTTTAATATTCCTGCTCAGGGCCATTGATTTGGCTATGCTCAAGGGGTATTGCTTTAAAAAAGGAGGAGTGGTTCCTTTTTTTTCAACTTAATCATGACTGGAATGGGCAGCCGACCCACATCAGTTTTTCCCCTTGCCCAAACAGTGTCTGACACCTGTCCCATTTCCTCATCCTCAGGCATTTTGGTGTCAGGTGTTAGTTTCACTGCTTTTGTCATATACACCATTGCCGCAATCTTACACAAATGTTTATCTGAGAGGGGACTTGTGACTGTAATACCCTCAGGAGAGTACTGTATGGTGGCCTGGATCGCACTCAGCACATCTGCTCCCAGTAAATTCATAGGGGTATTGTCACTAACAATAAGTTTTGTAAGTACCACAATCCCAACACCCCACTGTTTCTAGGTCCCTTGGTCCCCCATTATGTCTCCACTGTTTTCCTTGTGCTCCAGCATACATGACAGGTTGTCTTATCGTCCTTGTTTGCTCAACTTGTTTAGCTACCTTAAGGAGGTCTTTCGGATCTACATATCTCCATTCAGGTCTGGCTGTCTGTACTGCGCCTCGTAAGTCTTTGTTCATACCGTCAATGAATGCATTCACCAGTATTCTAACATCAAGTGGGTTTATGCAAATGTACCCCCTGTCTGCCCATTTCAGCTGTAACCATCCAAAGTACATCACTACACTCTCTCCTCTTTGCTGTGTCACGTTAGTCAGGAGTACGGACTGCTCTGATTGTTCTACTGTAGCCCATTGTTTTAATGATTCACAGTATGTCTCCCCAGACCGTGCAGATTTATCATCCATGCCGCAAGCCTGATTCTTTGCCACATCTGTGTGTGTCTCAATTATATGTCCTAGTGCGTCACCTGCCTTTAAACTCACCAACCTATCTATGTCTGCCCAGGTACACTTATATGTCTGCTGTATTTCCTTTATGTGTCTGTAAAACGGGAATAGTTAGTTTTCAGGGTCAGGCAATTGCTTTAGCATAGCCAACTGGTCAGAGGGTCTCCAGGGATAATACACCTGCATCTTTCTTATTCTAGTCACCCTTCTAGGTCCTGATGTGGTTGGTTGTCTGATGTCTACTGTCAGCTTACTCCTCAAAGGTCAATGTCCCCACTACCCACTATTATGTCAGCTTCTTATGTCACTACATGTGATCTTGTCCGGACAGGATTTAGTGCAATTTGCTTAGGTCAGTAGCACAGGTCACACAAGTAGCTATTCAGTCTGGGTTTGTCTTAGTCTTACCACAGTGTTTACAAGTCCATCTGTTTTGTCTGGGTCTCTGGTTAAACTTTGTCAATCAAAACATTCATAATACACCTTCCATACTGCTGCACATTCTCAAACATCATTTATTCACTTGCTATTTTCTTCCCTTGTCTGTGCCTTTTTGTACATCCAAACATTCACACTCTGGTATTTTTGCCTTTTTCAATATTGGTCCCACTTGTTTTACTGCTTCCTTTCTTCTTTTACAATTTGCATAGCTGTCTTGGATCCCATTGGGGGCACCGACTGTACACAGAAAAAAGTTGCCCATGGCTTCAACACTTTTTTTCTCCCGACAGCTCACCTTTATTCTGAAATGCCCCTCTAGTGTGCCTAACTTTATCTACAGGTGGCCACATGTAGCAAGTCAGAGCGAGTCTGCCAAGGTGTAGCGGGAAGGCTCCTTGCCTCTCACCCGGTAGACCTACAGGATGTAACAAGAAGGCTCTCTGCCTCTCATCCGTTAGATAAGCTGGCTAGAATAGGAACAGGCCTTTTCCTTCCAGCCCAGCTCCATGGAACGTGGGAAGACTGCTTCAACTTAGACAGCTCATCTTTCTTCTGAAATGCCCTTCTGAGTGTCTGGACCTCTGTCTTACAGCCCACACATAGCAAGTCAGAGTGAGCCTGCCAAGGTGTATCCAGAAGGCTCATTGCCCTCGCCTCTCACCCACAACAAAAAAAACCCGCTGCCTAAAGTAAGAAGGCCCAGGTGTGATAGGCCTCTAACCTACTTTATCAGCCATACAGTCAGCTACCTCCTCTGTTGATCCACAACATGCCATACAAATTTATCACACAACTAGAAGCAAGTTCAAACACATTAATGGCCAAACAATCACTTACAATTACCTTCTAAATTAGGCACCATATTTTACTTTCAACTTCAACTTAAAAAAATTTAATTCCACTTAAATTAAGTATTGTTGCTTTAAAATGCACAAATCTAATAGCGAACATTTCACCAAGGACAGAACCACAGAGAATCTTGAGCGCAGCTCTGTGCCCCCTCCTATTAGACACTCAGCAGAGATAAGACGAGAGGAGCGAGAGGAGAAGAGAAACCGCGCAGCGGCATCATTCCCCCTCCCAGCAGAATGTAGTGTCCTTCATAAAGTAACAGAATGCAGTAGCTCTTTAGACTTAATCAAAATCAATTTCTACAAGAAAAACTCAAAATCACGGGATTTCACTGTAAGGGCAGATAACTGTTTAATGTGAGTAATCGAGTTTTAACCTTTTATGGCCAAATGCTTCCAGAAAACTTTCCAATGTCGCACCACATGTAACACGAGCTATATCATTGCATCTCAGATGTAGATTTGAAATATCTATAACGCATCTGTCTGGGATCTCCCACAAAAACTAGAAAGGTAACAATCTCTTGACACAAAATTATGTGTGATGATTCATTCATACGTGCTCATTCAGGGATTTTTTTTTTCTTTCACTTTTCAGTGGTCATTTGATTTTACAAAGAGAAGATAACAAAAATCCCTTATACTCAATTACTCCTCTCTCATCTCATTCAGAGGTTCTCATAGACATACATACAAGGATTCACACAGCCTGCCTATCTTGCACTTTGGATTTGACACCTTAACCTACAGCAGTGTCCACTGACACTCTGAGTACACCAAAGCCAACTTCTTAATCAACAAGAACCAACAAAGACCAAAACAACCAAAAACCACAGCCCTATACAAAATACAGCCTCATACGATTTACTGCCAATCCAAAATCACACTGCACGGAGTCTATCCCATGCTCTGTGCTACACAGTACACCAGTACACAACCAGTTAGTACAGTGGGGCAAAAAAGTATTTAGTCAGTCAGCAATAGTGCAAGTTCCACCATTTAAAAAGATGAGAGGCGTCTGTAATTTACATCATAGGTAGACCTCAACTATGGGAGACAAACTGAGAAAAAAAAATCCAGAAAATCACATTCTGTTTTTTTTTTCATTTTATTTGCATATTATGGTGGAAAATAAGTATTTGGTCAGAAACAAGCAATCAAGATTTCTGGCTCTCACAGACCTGTAACTTCTTCTTTAAGAGTCTCCTCTTTCCTCCACTCATTACCTGTAGTAATGGCACCTGTTTAAACTTGTTATCAGTATAAAAAGACACCTGTGCACACCCTCAAACAGTCTGACTCCAAACTCCACTATGGTGAAGACCAAAGAGCTGTCAAAGGACACCAGAAACAAAATTGAAGCCCTGCACCAGGCTGGGAAGACTGAATCTGCAATAGCCAACCAGCTTGGAGTGAAGAAATCAACTGTGGGAGCAATAATTAGAAAATGGAAGACATACAAGACCACTGATAATCTCCCTCGATCTGGTGCTCCACGCAAAATCCCACCCCGTGGGGTCAGAATGATCACAAGAACGGTGAGCAAAAATCCCAGAACCACGCGGGGGGACCTAGTGAATGAACTGCAGACAGCTGGGACCAATGTAACAAGGCCTACCATAAGTAACACACTACTCCACCATGGACTCAGATCCTGCAGTGCCAGACGTGTCCCACTGCTTAAGCCTGTACATGTCCGGGCCCGTCTGAAGTTTGCTAGAGAGCATTTGGATGATCCAGAGGAGTTTTGGGAGAATGTCCTATGGTCTGATGAAACCAAACTGGAACTGTTTGGTAGAAACACAACTTGTCGTGTTTGGAGGAAAAAGAATACTGAGTTGCATCCATCAAACACCATACCTACTGTAAAGCATGGTGGTGGAAACATCATGCTTTGGGGCTGTTTCTCTGCAAAGGGGCCAGGACGACTGATCTGGGTACATGAAAGAATGAATGGGGCCATGTATCGTGAGATTTTGAGTGCAAACCTCCTTCCATCAGCAAGGGCATTGAAGATGAAACGTGGCTGGGTCTTTCAACATGACAATGATCCAAAGCACACTGCCAGGGCAATGAAGGAGTGGCTTCGTAAGAAGCATTTCAAGGTCCTGGAGTGGCCTAGCCAGTCTCCAGATCTCAACCCTATAGAAAACCTTTGGAGGGAGTTGAAAGTCCGTGTTGCCAAGCGAAAAGCCAAAAACATCACTGCTCTAGAGGAGATCTGCATGGAGGAATGGGCCAACATACCAACAACAGTGTGTGGCAACCTTGTGAAGACTTACAGAAAACGTTTGACCTCTGTCATTGCCAACAAAGGATATATCACAAAGTATTGAGATGAAATTTTGTTTCTGACCAAATACTTATTTTCCACCATAATATGCAAATAAAATGAAAAAAAAACAGACAATGTGATTTTCTGGATTTTTTTTTCTCAGTTTGTCTCCCATAGTTGAGGTCTACCTATGATGTAAATTACAGACGCCTCTCATCTTTTTAAGTGGTGGAACTTGCACTATTGCTGACTGACTAAATACTTTTTTGCCCCACTGTATATTAGTATATTGCCAGAATAGATTGACAGATAATACAGATGACAATTATTATCTTATTACTCAACTCTCATATGGACATACTCACCGCTCAGTGGTGATGTGGGTTCTTTTGAACCGTGTTGTACAGCCTTACCCAGAGATTTGTAAACATCCTTAGAGAGGTTGCAAATGCAAAATCAGTGTAAGAATAAATGTTCTCACCTGCTGCAGACTGGATTTTGAATATTCAACCTCCCAGGAAACTCCCACATACGGATTCCGAATAGGCTGGTTCCCACGGTCCCTGTTGGGCGTCAAAACTGTCGTAGCTGCTTTTTGTTCTGACCAAGAGTCAGGTATGCCAGATCACCAGTGAGGCCGGAGTAGGAGTTTTCACCCTTAATTCACAAGCGCTTGAAGACAAAGAGACTCAACACACATGAGCCGTGGTCAAATCACTTTATCTGATGTAATGAAATACAAGGCAATCTTTTATACCATTTACAACAATATGTAATTCTATGGAACTCATGTGGCCCCCACCTTCACCTTCAGGGTTATACCGTATTTACAATGTACCCAGAACACGTTGCAGCTGACTATTGAGAACATATATGATAAGAAGCATTTTTCCCTTGAAGAGGAGACAGGCAAAACTGCAGCGTCATAAGAATAAATGAAAGGCAAAAGGCAAATGGAGAATTAAAGGCAGTTAGGCATTTAAAGGCAAATCATTAACCCTTCTATATCAATCCTTAAATGGAAGAAGCTTGGGACCACCAGAAGTCTTCCTAGACCTGGCCGTCCAGCCAAACTAAGCAATCGTGGGAGGAGTCTTGGTGAGAAAAGTAAAGAAGAACCCCAAGATCACTGTGGCTGAGCTCTACAGATGCAGTAGGGAGATGAGAGAAAGTTCCACAAAGTCAACTATCACTGCAGCCCTCCACCAGTCAGGCCTTTATGGCAGAGAGGCCAGACAGAAGCCTATCCTCAGTGCCAGACATGAAAGCCCATATAGAGATTGCTAAAAAAACACATGAAGGACTCCCAGACTATGAGAAATAAGATTCTGTGGTCTGATTAGATGAAGATAGAACTTTTTGCTGATAATTCTAAATGGTATGTGTGGAGAAAACTAGGCACTGCTCATCACCTGCCCAATACAATCCCAACAGTGAAACATGGTGGTGGCAGCATCATGCTATTGGGGTGTTTTTCAGATGCAGGGACAGGACGGCTGGTTGCAATTGAAGGAAACATGAATGCGGCCAAGTACAGAGATGTCATGGTGAAACCTTCCAGAGTTCTCTGGATCTCAGACTTGGCTGTAGGTTCACCTTCTAACAAGATAATGACCCTAAGCACACAGCTAAAATAACAAAGGTGTGGCTTAAGAACAACTCTGTGATCATTCTTGACAGGCCCAACCAAAGCCCTGACCTAAACCCAATTGAACAACTCTGGAGAGACCTGAAAATGGCTGTCCACCAACGTTCAACCAACCTGACGGAACTGGAAAGGATATGCAAGGAAGAATGGCAGGAGATCCCCAAATCCAGGTGTGAAAAACTTGTTGCAGCATTCCCAAGAAGATTCATGGCTGTACTAGCTCAAAGGGGTGCTTCTACTCAATACCGAGCAAAGGGTATGAATACTTATGACCATGTGACATATTTCATTTTTTCTTTCTTAATAAATTTGCAAAAATGTCTACATTTCTGTTTTATTTTCATTCGAGATGGGGTGCAGAGAGAGAAAAAAATGAACTTTTTGAATTTACCAAATGGCTGCAATGAAACAAAGAATGAAAAATTTAAAGGACTCTGAATACTTTCTGTACTTCTGTACACTGAAAAGAACAAACTACCCAGAGTACAGCATGATGATGATCTTGTTCTGCTTTGCTTTGTCAGGTTTGGCACTGGAAGCCTACAGCATGTGGAGGATGAGATGGATTCAATCAAGTGTCAGGAAATCTTAGAAGAAAACATCAAGATTTCTGTAAAAAAAGGTGATGTATGAATAAAATTGGACCTTGCAACAAAGCAATGATTACAAGTCGTAATGGGGAAACCCAAATGGCAAAGTTCGGGGTCTGTACCTTACACCTAGTGTCTGTGCATGGACTCTGACATCACAGAAGACTGTGTTACTGTTTGGGTTTGGTAGCCTAAACAAAATTTGGGATGCTTATGTCATCAGCATCAAGTGCTCTCGCTGCAATCAGCAAGAGCAGCTGATGCTGATGACAGTAGTAGTCATCAGCTGGTACCTGACCGGCAGTAACCATCGGTTACAGCTGCTACTGTGCTCTCTGTAACAACGTGGGAACTGCGATACCCAGAGTCAATGTTTCACTGTGACACAGAGGATAACAGGGGAGCTGCCGAATGTTTGGGTCTCCCATTCACTTAAATGGATCTCAGGTTCCGGATCCAATTCGAGTACCATTCTGGTACCCAAAACTGAGCTTTTTTATAAAATTTGCCCAAACCCAATGAACTCGATTATTCATGGGTTCACCCATCCCTAATCACAAGTACTGCAAAGTGCACAACAATGCTTGATTTCAGGAGAAGTCCTGGAAGATTCTGGATTGGCTGTCACAGTTGCCTGACTTGAACTAGAGAGAAAATTGTAGGTAGGATTTGAAGAAGGCGGTTGGAGCTGCAAACTCAAGAATGTTTGTGAACTAGAGGCCATTGCCCCTTAAGAAAGGGCTAAGATTCCTCAGGAATGCTGCCAGAAGCTGGTCTTTGGCTAGGTATCATGTTTACAACAGGTCATAGCACTCCAAAAGTGCTTTACTAAGAACTAGAGATATTTGTCTTAGAGGGGTTGAATAATTTAGAGACTGTAATAGTCATTAAAAACAGCATATGTATTGAGTGTAGAGAAATCACTTATTATATTTAAGTATTTAAGTTTTTCTTATTTGGTTTATTGCAAAACAGCAAAGAGACTGTAACTTTTGCTAATAAACCAGATTTGCATTAATTTTGAATAAGGCTTTAATTTTAATTTACTACAACTGTTTCATATTAGAAATATTATTGTTTATATTTTACAAGGACCTGTTTTCACATAATTCCCACTGTAATTGCAGTTCAGTACAAGGAGTGCTGTTACCTTTATAAACATGTTCTTGTTAACCTTCTCTCTTTTGCTGACTTATTTTCTTTTCTACTCATCTGAGCTCTCAGCAGTCACAACTGTATGAAGCGTCTGGACAAATACAGGCTGAGTAGAGCATCAATTAGCAATGGGCATGATTATAGCCAGTAAAGCTGTGCTTGCTCAATGTTGCACTCGTGTCATATGCCTAGAATGGAGTTACATGGGGCATGGATATTGTATTATTTTATTCCTTCTACTCTTTCTGCTACCTGTGACAGACATGTTTAAATGTGTAGGAAAGCCATGTAGGCTAGGCTTCAATCCTAGTGCTACAGGTCCTGATTAAGTGCACCTGGACAGCTATGACTAATCATGCTATGTGTACACTCATCAGTCAGTTGGGGAAGCTGAGCAGAGTGGGTTGTGTTGGAGCTGGAGATAGACAAGCCAGAATCCCTCAGAGAAGAGACTGCACAGGCCGTGTGCACTAAACAGCAAGTATCAATGACTGCTATGGACAATAGCTGTTTTGTGTGACCTAACTGAGACTAGATCAGCCGTGTCTGATTAGCCAGGTTCTGTATTGTTCAGTTAGTGCCTGACAAGGCTAGAGATTTTATGTTTATGGTTTTGTTTTTGGTACTGTGCAACCAGTGGAAATAAACATTATTCTGTTTTTCAAATAAAAATCCTTTGGCTCCTTTTTCCAATCGCATAGCCGATAGCGTGAATCCCTACAATCAGTAGCAGCACACACTGTACTACCTGAGAATCAGTGGAAAATCTGTGTTGTGACAGGTTCCATTTGAAGTTCAATTACTTTATCTAATGAAAAACCTGATTGTAACTGACATAGGTCCTAAAAAATAGCATGAATACAATCATTTTTGGCATTAGACATACACATATTAACTGTATTGCAGTATTTTTTAGACATAGCATTGTTATTGAAATATTTCTGAGGCTGTTATTTGGCTATTGTACAGTATGTTTGTGTTGCTACAGTATTAATTTATGCACAGTGTGGCACTGTTATTTTGATGGGATATAGATACGTATGGAATATTGTATAGCATATTATTTGCTGATGATAATGACATTGTATAACCATATAGAGAGAATATCAACAGGAGGTTCTTCATTCATGATGGCACGCACCTCAGTTGAACAAGAACATGACAACTTTGCAGTCACTGGACAAAAACAACAATAATTTTTACTTAGTGATTAAGATCTTGAAAATGGTGAGGGCTTGAAACAATATAGATTAGAAGATTATGTTACAATGATTATAACGTACTTTTATAAGACTATAATAATTTATGGTCATCACAATTAATCTCTTCTTATAGTACCATTACTCTTGCAATTAGAAATGAGCGATTCGGCCAATATTCGAATTCGCCTGTTCACACAGATTTTCCCGGGAAATAATTTTCCTCAAATATAAGTTCACTTATGATGCTATGGGGATGCTCTAGACCTCAGAGCATAATAAACATGAGATGTAAAAAATAAGCTGTGCAGAACCATCTCAGTCCTCATCAGAGCCAGAAAGCCAGTCTTAGGCTGGTTTCACACTAACGTTTGTGTAGGCAGCGTAGGGCTGCGTACGTCTTTCCTTATGATCCGCATAGATCCCCATGCATCTTTCGTACCCATGTTTAACATTGTGCATGCAGGGACATGTATGCGGATGCGTCCCCGTTTGGCATTTTGACGTGCCCGCCGAACACAACAAGTTGCGTTCGGCGGGCATGTCAAAATGCCGCACGGGGATGCATCCACATACAACGCATGTTCCTGCATACACAATGTTAAACATAGGTACGAAAAATGCATGGGGATCTTAAGGAAAGAAGTATGCAGCGCTAGTGTGAAACCAGCCTTAGACATGGAAATTTCAGTGCTGATGCAGTGATAAGAAGATGTGACAACTGTTCAGGTGACAGTGAGATAAGTAGAGGGGCAGGAGAGGTGAGCAGTAAGGTTAGTGTAAACTTTTTTTATTTTTTACCTGTTGATGACCTTTTATGGTTCAGCAAAATGCCAGGTGAAAGCGAATTGTAAAAAAAAAATCTGCATTTGGTGAATGCAGATTTTTGTATCGTTTTAATAGAATTCAATTCCACTTGAAAATATTCTATCATCTCTACAAATATCTACAGTATCTATGTCTTCACTAACACAAGATTATTTTAATCATACTCACTTCTTACTACAGTAAAAAAAAGTAGAAAAAGCAGTGAACAAGTTGTGTCAACCAGAACATGATGACTGCTAACAGAAAACTACTTAACCTATTATAATACAGAAGTATTAGCCAGGAATGCCCAATACCTTTAGTTCAATTTCAACTATTTACTATTCATTGTCATTGTGTCTTCAGGTCACAAAGGTGGGTAATGGAGGAAGACTCACATGATCAGGGTAATGTATCTCATGATTTACTACCAGTCCATTAACAGGTAACATTTCCATCAACAATTCCAAGAATGCGTGCATTATCTTTTCGTATAAATGATTTATAAAGCCTTGTATCTGGAAGAACCGATTCTAAGGCATGTAGATAAATATAGCGTTTGCAATTATCACAAAGGATATCTGACATTGTAGTTAAGTAATCACAAACACATAAGGTCAAAACACAAATATATTACCAGCAGAGCACTTAGCCTTTGGGTGAACAAAAATTATGTCCACTATTAAAGGAATAACAAAAGCAACCGTTAGCACTAATGTAGTAGGCGTAATGCAGTAGCAAATTGAGCAATCATAATAAATAACCAGTAGATTGCTTTTACCTTGACAGACATAATTCATATTTTCTCTAAAGTTCATACTCATTTCCTGGTCTTTGACGATAATGGAAGCATTTTCCCATTGATTAATACATTGATACACTATATTTTTCAGATTCCGGATTTGAACATGAATGCAATAATATTTGTACAGGCAATTGTCAGATAGCATAATGTCATGTTATTAGGCTAAATCAATAGATAATGCAACTTTTTACTGTTTAAATTAAATATTTTATTGCAAATATAGTACATAAATAACCACTGAGTGTGTAATATGCTGTACAAGGATATTACTTTAAAAATGTGACATGGACACTGTCACATTGTATCATGAGACATTACAGGGATTCTCCACTATTCGACAAACCCGTCTCTATTTGTTAAGTGTCCCATATAAAATATAAACATCTCTTAAATGGCCTTACTTGGGAAAGCGATTTTTTTTTTTCTTATATGGGGCACTTAAGAAATTAAGAAAGAATTGTCCATTAGAAGAACATGTCCAGTAGTGAAGAACCATTTTAATGGAAAACCTTGAAGAACCACTCCATCTGTTTTAATTTTAGTTCAGCGCTGAAATTTTCATTAGTAATGTAAGTCCCCTGCCTGTTATACTCGCAGACCCTGTCATCAGCTCTTCCCAGTACCACTCTTGTCCCATGCCGCCATCTTAGTAAGTTTAAGTTAGGCAAAAGTGATTCACTATGAACCCCTATGATATATTTAGCACATTTTGAGACTATTTAATCTTACAATTTCTAAAAATACTGTAAGCAAGTTTTAGTAAATCATTTAAACCCTTAATTACCGACCTATTTCTGGGTAATTTTTTAAATTATTTTTTTATTCCCACATTCCCAGGGCCATCACTTTTTTATTTTTTCATTCTCTACTTTTATTCCCCTAATCTTTTTATTGTAGAGCAAATCTTACTTAAAGGGAATCTGTCAGAAGGTTGTGGCTACCTCATCTGAGAGCAGCGTAATGTAGGCAAAGAGAGGCTTAATCCGAGATGTATCACTTAGTTTACTGGGTGGAGCAGTTCTGACACAATTAGAGCTTGTAGATTTAGAATGAAGCAGAGCTGAGAAAGCTAATACCGCCCACACAAGGCTCACTATGTACAAAGTCCATAGACAGTGAACTGCTTATCACAGCGGAAGAAGGCATTGCCAGACTAGTGTAGTTAATTTATTTATTTAACTTATTTTATTTATATAGCACCATTAATTCCAGAGCACTTTACAGACATTATTGGCACTGTTCTCGATGGGGCTTACAATCTAAATCTGGCAATGTTAATCTCTTAGTAATAAATCCTTCCTTAACAGTTAGTAAACAACAGCATCCACTTTGACAAGTTACACATCACTGAATTTTCACCCTCTATCTCCTGCTGTCTTCAGATTACATAGCAAAAACCTGCTATGTAAAAACCTGCTGACAGATTCCTTTAGCTCCCAATCATACAAAGATCATAACATGTGAACTTTGGAAGATTAGAAAAATTGAAGAAATCCATGCCTTATCTCTCTACCTTTTTTGTAACTATTTTTCACCAGGTACATTTTAGGAATGTTTCATTTTTTTTATTTTTGCTCAAATGTGCCATTTCTGCTGTGCTATGCACTTTTGTAGCTTTATAGTAATTTATCAATTTAGGATTCAATACTTTGCATTGTATCAGCTACGTAATTGCTATTTATTATAATATGAAGTGTTTTGTTCAGAGTTTTAGTTAAGATTATTTATTAGCCACTGTACATTTTTGATATATGTTTCAGTTATTGGCATTCTAATGATTGCAATGTGTGTTGAACTTATACTGTATGCAAGTAGAATAGTGAGGGATAAGTAGTTATTTTGGTATGAATGGTGTAGGGGTTCACACACTCAGGTAGGCATTAGGTATTGTTCACACAGGCACTGGATGTTTGTGTCAAAACAATGTGCCTTTTATTTTCACATGTATGCAAATTGCCTCTTCAGAGAGGAAATGGACTTGACCTCTAGTGTCATATGGAAGTAGCAATTTACTTTTATCTTAAGTCATATGATTCAGCTAATATTGACTTTTAGGATTGCTACTTTCAAAAGGTGGCACTAGAGTTTTAGTCCTCTTCCTCTCTGAAGAGACAATTTGCATTTTAATTTTCCTAGAGTAGCATGTATGGAATATAAGTCTCGTAACTCTGAGTTTTTTTACTCACCACAAGGAGAAACGTTCCCCCTTAGATCCCACAGGTTGCACAGCACTGAAAAACAAAGCCATAAACACAAAATCTCTAACTTTGTCGAGGTGCCAACTTAACAAAATACTGGCCTTTTCAGACACTGCTGAGCTAGTCCCAGTTCGGTCAAAACATAAAATCTATTGTCCATAGGAACCAGTTATACTTGCAGTTTGGTGCACATAGCCTGTGTAGTCTTTTCTCAAAGAGAAACTCTGGTTTGTCTCTCTCTTCAGGTCTAATACAATTCCATCTGCTCAGCTTCACACCAGCAGACTGACTACAATGAACACCTAGCCTGGTTATATGCAGAGCCAGCCAGGTGCATCTAATCGCAAACTGTAGAGCTATAATTTAACCCTAGCCGCTGTCAGAATATCTAAACAGGCTATTAAGCAACTGCCAATCATCTACCATATAATTAATCATAGGTGGTTTAATAGCCACAGGTCACGCAATGTAAACAGACTTCTATGGTTTCTGGATACTAACAATCTTTTGCTCCTTGACATTAAATTATGATTTACCTCTTAAGATGAAAATTTGTTTTGTGTATGAACAACTTACCCTTATTGGCCATTTCTCCTGTTTCAAATGCATTGGCCTCTTTGGGAAAATTGTTAATTCTCATTCTCAAATAGGGAGCCCCAGAGAGATGTTAGTAGATGTTAATTACAGCAGGATCCTGCCTTCCCATATAAAAGTAGGTTATCAGCCCATGAGAGAAGTTTCAAAGAGGATAGGTCCAAGCAAATAGAATCGCTTTATCATGGCTGCTGGGTACACATGAATTGGACAAATTATTCGCTAAGTATTGTTAATTTTTCAGATTTCTAAAGCAGTAATGTAATTCAAATTTCATGTTTTCATGTTACAGCTCTACAGAGTTCTACTTTATTTTGTTGGTTATGTATGGAGATGACTACTCTTACTAAGCACATGTACACACCTGATTTCTGTTTGGAAGTGACGGTCAGTCTTTTGCTGTTTATCTATTTAGTTTTCACGGCCAGAATATCAGTTGGAGGAATATAATATATTCAATTAATATGTTACACATTATTTAATATTCTTATTTATAGATATTATTATGCACATATTTTCAACCTATTTGAAGATATTTATTAATTTATTAAATTGAGTCTCTAATTAAATGTCATATGCTCTTATCTATGATTGTTTTGTGATTCTTAGTCAAGGGGCATGCAATTACAACATTGATGTGTGAAAAACAATTATACGTCAAAACAAAAATCCTTCAATATTTGGTTATTTATTCATTTATTATATTTATTTGTCCAGCTACACCCGATAAACTTATTTTTTCTTTTTAACCCCTTCACCCCCAAGGGTGGTTTGCACGTTCATGACCGGGCCAATTTTTACAATTCTGACCACTGTCCCTTTATGAGGTTATAACTCTGGAACGCTTCAACGGATCTAGGCGATTCTGAGATTGTTTTCTCATGACATATTGTACTTCACTTTAGTGGTAAAAATTTTTTGCTATAACTTGCGTTTATTTATGAAAAAAACAGAAATATGGCAAAAATTTTGAAAATTTTGCAATTTTCAAACTTTGAATTTGTATGCCCTTAAAACAGAGAAATATGTGACACAAAATAGTTACTAAATAACATTTCCCACATGTCTACTTTACATCAGCACAATTTGGGAAACAACATTTTTTCTTGTTAGGAAGTTATAAGGGTTAAAATTTGACAAGCGATTTCTAATTTTTACAACAAAACTTACAAAACCATTTTTTTTAGGGACCACGTCACATTTGAAGTCACTTTGAGGGGTCTATATGGCAGAAAATACCCAAAAGTGACACCATTCTAAAAACTGCACCCCTGAAGCTACTCAAAACTACATTCAAGAAGATTATTAACCCTTCAGGTGCTTCACAGGAGCAGAAGCAACGTGGAAGGAAAAAATGAACATTTAACTTTTCAGTCACAAAAATAATATTTTAGCAACAATTTTTTTATTTTCCCAAGGGTAACAGGAGAAATTGGACCCCAAAAGTTGTTGTCAAATTTGTCCTGAGTACGCTGATACCCAATATATGGGGGGGAACCACTGTTTGGGCACAAGGCAGGGCTCAGAAGGGAAGGAGCCCCGTTTGACTTTTTCAACCTAAAATTGGCTGGAATTGAGATCGGACGCCATGTCGCGTTTGACGAGTGTCTGATGTGCCTAAACAGTAGAAACCCCCCACAAGTGACCCCATTTTGGAAACTAGACCCCCTAAGGAACTTATCTAGATGTGTGGTGACCACTTTGAACCCCCAAGGGCTTCACAGAAGTTTATAACACCCGGGCGTGAAAATAAAAAATCATATTTTTTCCACAAACATGATCATTTAGTCCCCAATATTTTGTTTTCCCAAGGGTAACAGGAGAAATTGGACCCCAAAGGTTGTTGTCAAATTTGTCCTGAGTACGCTGATACCCAATTTGTGGGGGGGAACCACTGTTTAGGCACATGGCAGGGCTCAGAAGGGAAGGAGCCCCGTTTGACTTTTTCAACCTAAAATTGGCTGGAATTGAGATTGGACGCCATGTCACGTTTGACAAGCGTCTGATGTGCCTAAACAGTGGAAACCCCCCACAAGTGACCCCATTTTGGAAACTAGATCCCCTAAGGAACTTATTTAGATGTGTGGTGACCACTTTGAACCCCCAAGGGCTTCACAGAAGTTTATAACACCCGGGCGTGAAAATAAAAAATCATATTTTTTCCACAAACATGATCATTTAGTCCCCAATATTTTGTTTTCCCAAGGGTAACAGCAGAAATTGGACCCCAACGATTCTTGTCAAATTTGTCCTGAGTACGCTGATACCCAATATGTGGGGGGGAACCACTGTTTGGGCACATGGCAGGGCTCAGAAGGGAAGGAGCCCCGTTTGACTTTTTCAACCTAAAATTGGCTGGAATTGAGATCGGACGCCATGTCACGTTTGACGAGCGTCTGATGTGCCTAAACAGTGGAAACCCACCACAAGTGACCCCATTTTGGAAACTAGACCCCCTAAGGAACTTATCTAGATGTGTGGTGACCACTTTGAACAACCCCCAAGGGCTTCACAGAAGTTTATAACACCCGGGCGTGAAAATAAAAAATCATATTTTTTCCACAAACATGATCATTTAGTCCCAATATTTTGTTTTCCCAAGGGTAACAGGAGAAATTGGACCCCAAAGGTTGTTAACAAATTTGTCCTGAGTATGCTGATACCCAATATGTGGGGGGAACCACTGTTTAGGCACATGGCAGGGCTCACAAGGGAAGGAGCCCCGTTTGACTTTTTCAACCTAAAATTGGCTGGAATTGAGATCGGACGCCATGTCACGTTTGACGAGCGTCTGATGTGCCTAAACAGTGGAAACCCCCCACAAGTGACCCCATTTTGGAAACTAGACCACCTAAGGAACTTATCTAGATGTGTGGTGACCACTTTGAACCCCCAAGGGCTTCACAGAAGTTTATAACACCCGGGCGTGAAAATAAAAAATCATATTTTTTCCACAAACATGATCATTTAGTCCCCAATATTTTGTTTTCCCAAGGGTAACAGGAGAAATTGGACCCCAAAGGTTGTTGTCAAATTTGTCCTGAGTACGCTGATACCCAATATGTGGGGGGAACCACTGTTTAGGCACATGGCAGGGCTCAGAAGGGAAGGAGCCCCGTTTGACTTTTTCAACCTAAAATTGGCTGGAATTGAGATTGGACACCATGTCACGTTTGACGAGCGTCTGATGTGCCTAAACAGTGGAAACCCCCCACAAGTGACCCCATTTTGGAAACTAGACCCCCTAAGGAGCTTATCTAGATGTGTGGTGACCACTTTGAACCCCCAAGGACTTCACAGAAGTTTATAACACCCGGGCGTGAAAATAAAAAATCATATTTTTTCCACAAACATGATCATTTAGTCCCCAATATTTTGTTTTCCCAAGGGTAACAGGAGAAATTGGACCCCAAAGGTTGTTGTCAAATTTGTCCTGAGTACGCTGATACCCAATATGTGGGGGGGAACCACTGTTTAGGCACATGGCAGGGCTCAGAAGGGAAGGAGCCCCGTTTGACTTTTTCAACCTAAAATTGGCTGGAATTGAGATCGGACGCCATGTCACGTTTGACGAGCGTCTGATGTGCCTAAACAGTGGAAACCCCCCACAAGTGACCCCATTTTGGAAACTAGACCCCCTAAGGAACTTATCTAGATGTGTGGTGAGCACTTTGAACCCCCAAGGGCTTCACAGAAGTTTATAACACCCGGGCGTGAAAATATAAAATCCTGTTTTGTTCCCACATAAATGATCATTTAGTCCCCAATTTTTAATTTTCCCAAGAGTAACAGGAGAAATTGGACCCCAAAAGTTGTTGTTCAATTTGTCCTGAGTACCCTGATACCCCACATGTGGGAGAAAACTACTGTTTGGGCACACGTCAGGGCTCGAAAGGGAAGTAATGACGTTTTGGAAAGCAGACTTTGATGGAATGGTCTGCGGGCGTCATGTTCCATTTGCAGAGCCCTTGATGTTCCTAAACAGTAGAAACCCCCCATAAGTGACCCCATTTTGGAAACTAGACCCCCTAAGGAACTTATCTAGATGTGTGGTGAGCACTTTGAACCCCCAAGTGTTTCACTAAAGATTATAATGCCCAGGCGTGAAAATATAAAATCCTGTTTTGTTCCCACATAAATGATCATTTAGTCCCCAATTTTTAATTTTCCCTAGAGTAACAGGAGAAATTGGACCCCAAAAGTCGTTGTCCAATTTGTCCTGGGTACTCTGGTACCCACATGTGGGAAAAAACTGTTTAGGCACACGTTGGGGCTCGAAAGGGAAGTAGTGTTGTTTTGGAATGCAGACTTTGATGGTCTGCTGGCGTCATGTTCCATTTGCAGAGTCCCTGATGTGCCTAAACAGGAAAAAAAACCCACATATGACATCATTTTGGATACTAGACCCCCAATGAACAAATCTAGATGTGCCCCCAACTAATCTAATGTAAATTAGTAGTGCATGGAGGTGTGGTACAATTTGAAGCAATCCTTCATGCACAGGCCAGGTTTTTCGGGGCAGGTGTCGCACTGGTAAGTGGTGTCCCTGCGTATTCCTTTTTTGTAACGCACTCGACACCTTTTTTGCGGCTTACCTTTTCTTAGGGTTGGCGGGACCACCCCCGGAAAATGCTGACCTGGGACAATACGAGCACCTTCAGTTCCTGAAGTACTGGGGCCCGCTCCTTCCTGAGCGCCAAACATCATGGCCTTAACCACTACCTCCTGGAAATGAAGGTACGCCGTATCGCTGGGGCATGCAGATTGTGACAGCAGGAATGCGTTGAGCATTGCCATTTGGACGATGTGCAAGGTCAGCTTTTTGTACCACACCTTGGCCTTCCTCAATGCATTGTACGATTGGAGGAGTTGATCGGAGAGATCAACTCCCCCCATTTTTTTGTTGTACCCCACTACACATGTCGGTTTGAGGACCTGTGTAGAGGTACCCCGTACAGTGCAGAGGGTACTGCCATCACCGTGTATGGTGGTCAAGAGATGGACATCTCTCTTGTCCTTGTACTTGACCACCAGCAGGTGGTCGCTACATTGGGCTCTGCTCTCACCTTTTCGGAGCATCTGCCCAAGTAGCGTCTTCAGGAGGCCTCTCTGATTTTTGCGGACAGTACCGCAGGCTGTGGTACATCGCTCAGAGAGGGATTTGTAGAGTGGGATGCTGGTATAAAAGTTATCAGTGTAGAGGTGATAACCTTTATCCAGCAGTGGGTGCACCAAATCCCACACAATTTTCCCACTCACTGCCAGGAAAGGAGGACACTCAGGGGGTTCAATCCGGGTGTCCTTCCCTTCGTAAACTCTAAACTTGTGGGTGTACCCTGAGGTACTCTCACACAACTTATAGAGTTTGATTCCGTACCTGGCCCTCTTACTGGGCCGGTATTGACGGAATCGCAGCCTTCCCTTGAAGTGAACCAAGGACTCATCCACGCAGATGTCCCTTTGGGGCACGTACACTTCAGCAAACTTTTTGTTGAAGTGTTCGATGACCGGCCGAACTTTGAACAGACGGTCAAAGTTGGGGTCATCTTGTGCGGGACACGCTGCATTATCAGTATAATGCAGAAACTTGTGGATGGCCTCAAAACGCGTCCGGGCCATGACCATTCGGAACACTGGAGTGTTGTATAAAATATCAACACTCCAATATTGCCGAATTTCCGGCTTCTTCAGTATCCCCATATGGAGGACCAGGCCCCAAAACTGCGTCATTTCAACTGCGTCTACAGGAGACCAGTTTGAAAATGTTGAACGCGGGTTTTGCTCCAAAAATTGACGAGCGTACAAATTAGTTTGCTCCACCATGAGGTTAACAAAATCCTCAGAGAAAAAGACTTTGAAAAAGTCAATTTCTGTGAGGCCGGTGGTGTCAAACTTGATTCCTGATTCTGCCACAAAATCAGGAATCAGTGGCTCGTAATTTTCGGGGGGCGAGGTCCATACGGGGAGCACTGGGTCAGCTGCGGGCATGGTGGGCACTGCCTCATCTTCTGTCCTGGAGCGTCTGCGTGGCGGTTCCGCAGGACCCGAGGAGGAAGATGAGGAGGGGGAAGAGGATGAAGAATCCGAAAAATAAAGAAAAGTCGGATCGTCATCCAAATCGCTATCAGTTTCGGAGGCAAGTAAAGCATATGCCTCCTCCACTGAATAGCGCTGTTGGGATGAATTTGATGACATTTTTGTGTAAATATGGTGCTTGGGTGTACACTTTATTGAAAACTGTATGTGTACGTGAGGGGGGGGGAGTGATTGGTGTAAACTTTCTGTAAAGAAAAAGCTGTGGAAAAAAGTCTAAAACAGCAGGCCCTAGCTGATAAGTGTCACTTATCAAAACTAGGCTGCTGGATGTGCGCACGGGGTGGCGCAAGGGGGGTTGGGAAAAAAAAAAAAAAGGAAAACGGCAAACTCTGATAAGTGAACTGTGTCACTTATCCAAGTTTCGCAGCTGCGGGATGTGTGTACGGAGGGGCTAAGGAAAAAAAAGCGAGCTCAAGTGTTGATCGGTGAACTGCGTCACCAATCAACGCTCGGCGGCTGCGCACGGAGGTGGCGCAAAAGTGGGGTGGAGGGGGTAAAAATAGGGGGAAGGGGGATGGGGGATTGGGGTGGATGAAGAGAGATTGGGCAGGGATCAACAGTTAGGGTTGTAGTTAGGTGGCACAAAGGGGGGTGAAAAAAATGAAAAGCGGCAGGCACAAGCTTGGATAAGTGACGTGTGTCACTTATCCAACTTTTGCGGCTGCGGGATGTGTGTACGGAAGTGGCGCAAAGGGGGCTAAGGAAAAAAAAGCGAGCTCAAGTGTTGATCGGTGAACTGCGTCACCAATCAACGCTCGGCAGCTGCGCACGGAGGTGGCGCAAAAGTGGGGTGGAGGGGGGTAAAAATAGGGGGAAGGGGGATGGGGGGATTGGGGTGGATGAAGATAGATTGGGCAGGGATCAACAGTTAGGGTTGTAGTTAGGTGGCACAAAGGGGGGTGAAAAAAATGAAAAACGGCAGGCACAAGCTTGGATAAGTGACGTGTGTCACTTATCCAACTTTTGCGGCTGCGGAATGTGTGAACGGAAGTGGCGCAAAGGGGGCTAAGGAAAAAAAAGCGAGCGCGAGTGTTGATCGGTGAACTGCGTCACCGATCAACGCTCGCCGGCTGCGCACGGATGTGGCGCAAAAGTGGGGTGGAGGGGGGTAAAAGGGGGGTGAAGGGGGGTAAGAGGGGGGGTGGAGGGGGGCTGGGGGATGAAGATAGATTGGGCAGGGGATCAGGGATCAATTAACACTTACAATTGTAGTTTTCTTTCTTCTTCTTTCTTCTGCAGGGATTGTGATGCTACAAGCTGTGGCACCACAATACCCAGCACAGGAGCTCTTGCTGCGTCCGACCTCTCTGCAGGAATCCTCAGCTAGAGTGAGGACCCCTGCAGACAGGTCAGACAGGTCAGAGGCAGGTCAGGGGGCAGGTCACAGAGCGGTCACATCGCTGCTGTGACCTGTCATTGGTGGGATCGAATGATTACATCGATCCCACCAATCCCTGATCTGCCTGGTGACCATGGCAACTGCCTAGAATCGGAGCTCACAGCTCCGATTTCTAGGCAGGTCATGCCCAGGTCACCAGCAGGGCACAGAGCGGTCACATGGTGACCGCAGCTGTGCCCTGTGGTTGGCACGATCGCCGATCTAATCGATCGCGCCAGCCAACTCTTGCAGGCCCTGCTGGGCCTGCATCAGGCTCCAGCATGATCGGTGCTAATATAGCACCGATCCTGGCCGGTACTGGCAGGGCACAGCGGCGATATAGCGCCGCTGTGCACTGCGATTGGCGCGATCGATCAGATCGGCGATCGCGCCAATCCGGGTGCTTTTTGCCGGTGCCTGGCGTTGCCAGGCACCGGCTCTAGGATCGAGTACATCGGTACTCGATCCCCGCCTAGGACATCATTGTTTCAGCCAAGCTGATTGGCTGAAACAATGAGAAACGCTGCGATTGGCTGTTCAGAATTGAACAGCCAATCACAGCGCTCTGGATGCCGGGGGGGCGGGATCGCAGCCCGGGATGCCGACACCATCTTTTCTAAGGTGAGATGGCGTCGGAATTTTAATGCGATCACCGCGACTTTAGTCGCGGTATCGCATTAAAGGGCCCGACGTACTATCCCGTCCACGGTCATACGGGCCCGGGTACCGTGGACGGGATAGTACGTCGGATGTCAGGAAGGGGTTAAGCAAAGAAATCTTGTAAATAACTATTATTATATTGAATACAACAAGGTAAAAAGTAGACACTGAGTAATTACAACATTTTATTAAAGGAGCATAACAATCTCCTTTACCAATTAATTCCTCACTTCTTTTATTTCGGTATTTACTATTTTACGATTGCTCCTAGAGGTAGCTACTAATTATCTTACATGTTAATCTTTCATGTATCTACAGAGTTGGCAGTTTTGTATTCTGCTTGTTTGTTTAATTTTCTAATGAAAAAAAGATCATTGAAAGAAAAAATACAATAGGAAATGTGCAAATTGTTAAGATGAGGAAGTATGGTTTAGGGAGTCCCTGAAGTGTAATTAATGAAACCCAATAATCTATATTACCATAGTCTAGTACTTGTATTCCTGCATAAGTTATGGATCTGCTAAAAATATTGTTACCCACGTGGTTGTGCAATCATTGTGCCATAGTCAGGAAGCACCTGGAGGGGCATAACTAAGCAAACAACTGACAGTTATCTAGAGCCCCTGATGGTGGGATTAGACTTGGCTCTAGATGAATGCCAAGTGGTACTCTAGGACGGATCCACGGAGCCATGGCAGCTGACCCCCAAGGGGAGCAGGGAAGCAGGACTGGCCAGGAACTGGTTAGTGGGATGGCATGGCTGGGAGACCAGTGTTGGATCAAGCTCAAGCAGGACTGGTATAGGAACATGGGACAACCACTGAGGCGGGATCACAGATGCAGATTTATAGGTGCAAGTAAAGACTGGGCAGGTGAGGTTAGTGGCACAGATGAGGGTCAGATGGATCATGATTAGTACTAGGCATAGGCAGGGTGGATTTGGGTATGAGTTTAGTAGGATGTGTTGTGAATTCGCTTTCTGGCCTCTCTCTGGTTATTACTGAAGGTAGTGGAGGGGTTGCGAGTTCTCTTTCTGGGCTCCCTCTGGTGGTTACTGGAGGTAATGGAGCTGATCTGATTGACAGAGGCTTGCCACCTGATAATGAGGATGACGACTGGAGATCTGGCATTTCAGATTGGGATTTAAGACAGCCAACTCCCTCTATCCCTGCTGGTGAATTTCTTCCTGTGCCTCCTGAGGTCTGATGTCTCCAGCTCTGTCCCTGCATGTTCAGCTAAGTGGTTCATTTGCTATTCTGTTTGCATTTGATCTGATTTTGTCTATTTCTGATTTGTGCGGGTCAGCTAGCTCTGGCTGGGGCTGTGCTGAATCACCGTCCATATGTTACTGCTTGTGCCAGTTTTTTTGTCCCCTGTTAGATTGGTCTCTTTTTGCTCTGCTTTCAGAATATACCAGAGTGCTGATATAGTGGGGGCAAAGTCGTGCGACTTCAGTGTTTTTTGTGCATCAGACGTGTTGGACTTTTTGCAGGGTTTTTTGTGTGATTGCAGACAGTGTCTTTCCTTTCCTGTCCTGCCTAGTCAGTGTGGGCCCCATCATTTGCTCAGTCTATTTTCCTGCCTGCGCTTGTGTTTTCATCTTGTCTCACTGACAATATATGTTTGGGGGCTATCTATTCCTTTGGCATCTGCTCTTGGGCAGTTCAGATGTCCCCTTTCTTGCTTTAGGCTTAGTTAGCTCTTCGGCTGTGTCAAGGCATCTAGGATCATCATAGGTACGCTCCACGACTACTGCTAGTTGTGTGGATGGGATCAGGGGTCTGCAATCCGCTTAGTTATCAACCTCTCTGGATTTCTGTGGCTTAGCCTGGGCCTGCTCTCCTCCTCGGTGACCTATTCATAACAAGGATGGACAGGAACAGGTGTAGACAGGGAGAACAGGGCGGACAGGACCAAAGAGAACTGGTACAGGGACCTTTCAACTAGCTAGCAGGATACACACTGAATAACTAAAGTTGATAATGAACCTCAAAATAGGGAAGGATGCCTTAAATACCAAACATCTCTCAACTATTGCATGGGGATGTTTTTAGAAACTCATGCTGGCCCTTTAAGAGGCTGAGAGTGCACCTGCCCTAAGCACACTCCCAGGAAACCTGCATGTCATGTGCAGGTCCTGGAAGGGAGCAGATGCTGAGGGACCATGAATAGGTGAGTGCACACGCCGGCATCCCTGCTGTGAGGAGAAAGAAGACACAGGCAGTGGCATCAGTGCTACTGTAACAAATATATGAGATGGTAACACTCAATTTAAGATTATTTTTACAAAGTTAAGGGAAACTAACTCAGTTATCTTGAAATATCTTTATACATTTTATTCCATAGCATTTAAGTGTTTTCAAGTGTATCTAATTTTTAGCTAAATAATATTCAAAGTCTTACCATTTATCTTACAAAGTATCACATTGAAAGTAATTTATAATAAATGCAAAATAAAGTGATTAATGTTTGTAATGCTCAAACATCAAATTCCCAAGAGAGACATAAAGAAAATCATCCTTGTTCAGATGTAATACATTTCTTCAAACCATTTTGTTTGCTTTTTGAACTTTTGAACTTTGATTCATTTTTTTCTTTTCACAAGGCATATATACTAAGAACAATCACCTGATTAATAAAGCATTTTGTCTTTCTTATAGAGCAATTTGTAAATGAACTAGTTTTATAGTTTTATATAGCAGATGAAATATAAGATGTGCAAGAGCATGGTAAGGTTAGGTCAGAATGAAAACGTAAGTCAGTATCTTAAAGTATGTCATGAAGTATCTGTTGACCTTTTCAATAAAAAAATGCTGATCATTTAGGATAAAGTAAAAAGAGTATATTTTAGAGTGCATATTATCAATCCGAATAACCCTTAAATCAAGTGGTGGCTACAGTACAATTTTCTAACAATCTTTTTATAGTTAAAAATATCTGAAAACTGAAAAATGTAAGGAGAATTTCAATAATGTTATGCTAATTAATATGTTTATGAAGAGGTTTTTAGTTGTTGTGAAAGGAATACATGTCTCACAACTCTGTATAAATACAATGCAAAATCAGCAGTGTAGCAAATACTTATTTTACTCACTGTGTGTGTGTATATATACCGTATTGTGCAATATATATATATATATATATATATATATATATATATATATATATATATATACGGTAAAATGCGGGAAAATAATTGAGTTGCCACAAAAGTATTTTCAGCACTTTTGAAATGATAATGGTGGTGTATCATGAACGTATGGTATGTGTTTTATGAGGAGCTCAGAGGCGCGGCATTCCGTAAACAGTCATTTTTTTTCCTAACTTTATGTGCGGCTAGTCAATAAGGGCGCAGGAAACACCCACAATGTCCTGAAACAATGGCTTGTGTCATTGGCTTTTGAATTCACATGTCCCGCTCTTATAAATAGCGAACATCTTGTTTTAGTGCCATTTTGACACTGTAACAGCACAGAGAGGCTGCTCCTGATGCTGGCACTGTTAACAGTATGATTTTAGCTAGTTAGGCGGTTGTACATCAGTCAGTTAGGGTAGCTAGCTAGTGTCCAGTGTGGTTGTTAAATTTACCTTCCAGCACTTTTTTGGCCATTACTGAGGTCCACAGAAAAATCCAGCAGGGCACATTTCTTACAAGTGTGTTGTGCACTGCTTCTATAATGCTCCATGCAAAAGTATACCATTCTAATTAATATTTTTTCGCTAACGAAATGTGAAAAATCCTGCTGTATCCCACATTTTAGCTAGTTTGCTAGGTGGTTATATATCAATCAGATTGTGTAGCTAGCTAGTGTCCAATGTGGCTGTTAAATTTAACTTCCATTACCTTCCATTACTGAAGTCCACAGACAAAGCCAGCAGGGCACATGTCCTACAAGTGTGTTGTGCACTGCTTCTATTGTACTCCATGCACGTGTATAGCATTCTAAGGCCGGGGTCACACTAACCGACGCAAAATATGGTCCATAGTTTACAGGCGTAATGACCCCTAAATAGTGCTCCGTATGTCATCCGTAAGCAAGGAGTGGTCGCGTATTTTGCGCATGTCAGCATCCGTATGTAATCCGTATGGAATCAGTATGGAATCCGTATTGCGAGATTTTCTTGCAGCCTTGGAAAATGAACATTTAACGGTTTTGAGGCCTGCTAACTATTTAAATCATTAGCCTGCACCCTATTTATTGCCTCAGGAACAGGAGGCTGCCTCCATTCTGTCCATTTGTGACCTTGCCTTCACTAGGTGTGTTGGTGTTGTATGTGCAACATGGCAGAGGGTCTGAGTTTCAACACAACTGAGCAGGTTCTCTTCAACTGACTTTTGTCACGCCGCTTTGGTCACCCATACCCAGTGATAGTGGATCCGCGGGGGAGGAGATGCATGTGGGTCCATCCACTTTTGCCGCAACGACTCACAAGAGGTCATTTTCACCGCCTCTATTCTTCTCTGCGGGAGCATCCTGTTAAATTTTACCAATACTGTCGCATGAGCATTGCCACATTTGATCAACTCTTGGAGACAGTGCACCCTGGGATAACCTTTCAGGACACAAAGATGCACAAAGCTATATCTGCAGAGGAGCGACTTCTACTCACAATACAGTATGTACTACAAAACCACAATCTCTATGTTCATAATGTGTGTGCTAAAGTATGTTTTTTGGCCTTCTTGGACTAAGTTTAATGCCCTCATCTTACTCAAAATATGGTTCAACTTACACACCAGAATCTTAGGTCTAATATGTACTGAATATCACTTAGTCATTGTGCAACCAAATATGTGTGTGTTAGTCTATCTCAATTCCTACCAAGTTTGGTCGGCATGTAACTGATTTTTTTGGACTTTCTGCATTATAAAATTATCCATTTCTGTTGTTCTTCAGCTTCCTGTCCACTGGCCTGTCTTATGCCGCCCTCCACCATGAGTTTCTCATTGGAAGATCTACCATTTCTGGCATAGTCAGGTCGACATGTATAGAAAACTGGACAAGACTCCATCAAGTCGTCATGCCCGAGCCCAGGATCGAAGACTGGTTGAGGATATCAAGGGACTTTGAGGAGGAATGCCAGTTTCCTAATTGTATTGGGGCCCTTGATGGCAAACATATCCGGGTGCATAAGCCGCCGAACTCTGGCTCACAATTCTTCAATTATAAACAACACTTTTCTGTTGTATTGTTGGCTCTGGCAGACCCTCAATACAAGTTTATAATTGTTGACATTGGGCCTATGGAAGGACGGGAGACTCTAGAGTCTTCAATACTTCCATAATGGCTCGGCGGCTACGCACCAACCAGCTGGATCTACCACCACCACGCCAGCTACCAGGCTCCACTGAAGAATCAGTCCCTTATGTCCTTGTGGCAGATGAGGCGTTTCAGTTAACGCGCAATGTCATGAGGCCATATCTCCGGCGTAACCTTGACCACAGGCGCAGAATTTTTAACTTGCGCCTATCACGTGCTAGGCGACTGGTGGAGTGTTCCTTTGGCATTCTTTGTGCCAAATGGCAGGTACTCCAGTCTGCCATTCAGCTGAGTGAACAAAATATTAATGAAGTTGTTAAAGCCTGTGTGGTTCTTCATAACTTCACCAGGATACATGATTGTTCCTCCTCGGCTGGTGTTGTGCATAGGCCGGACAATGTGCGTAGGGTGAGACCACCTATCAACCCTCAACGTAGACCGCTCTCTGGGCTCAAAGTGCGGGATATTTTCACTAATTACTTTATCTCACCTGAGGGGGAAACTTCTTGGCAAGAGCATGCTGTGTCTATGTTATAATTTTTGGTTTTATGTGTGTCTAAATATATATATTTATACCCCTTCTGATTCTATGACTGTTTCATTGCATGGCTAAGCGTATGTTAGTATGCTGACACTGTTTTTGAGAAATCACACAGATAAGTAAACTGTAGTAGACAAATTTTTACTATTGCCTTTTTTTGTTTGTTTTTTTAAAGGCAAACATATTATTGCCATATGAAAACTGTGGCAATGGGCCAAATTGCCCTTTTGCATAATAAAACCTTTTTGAAAAGTAACATTTTCAAACAGAACACAAAATAACATTATGCAATAACAACATTGCTACATTTGAAATTTTCTATCCAAAGGAAAAAAGAGGTGGTCTCCAGCACCAAAATTATTGATAAAAGATAACACTCACATTTCTTCTGAATGTTTTCCAATCATATTAATAATCCACCATGATGGCAAGGCTACCTTACGCCTTTCAGACAGATATTACATGTCTGTACAAAAGAGAATATTTCACTGCGCTATACTGTAAAGTCAAAGGATGAAAATACACTACTCACTTGCTAATGCCTAGAAAAGGCGTGCTGGCCTTAGTGAAGCAGTCACTTTTTTGCCAGCTATCTATAGTCACAAATCAAGGCGACCAGCCTTAACAACATCATGCTCTCTCTATGTCTTAACAAGTGAGTAGTGTATTTTCATCCTTTCACTTGACCAGTATAGCATGGTTAAATATTGTCTTTTGTACAGACATGTAATATCTGTCTGAAAGGCGTAAGGTAGCCTTGCCTGTCATGGTGGATTATTAATATGATTGGAAAACATTCAGAAAAAATGTGTTTTCACTTTTTTCACAACTTTTGGTGATGGAGACCACCTGTTTTTTCCTTTGGATTGGTATTTGTAGCACCAGTGAAACCGTACTGGACATCTCCTGGCATCAGACTGATTGTGGGCACAGAATTATAAATTCTGATACGTTGGGAAGGAGAAGGCAGAAGAGTAGCCTGTGGTAGCTGCTGGCTACTCTGCCCAACATCGCCCTGTGTGGGGCCATACTGTTGCCCATGATGTGGGCAGTGTCCTGCCTCCTGTGATTGTTGGGGGTACTGGCCAGAGTAATAATGAGAAGGGGCATCTTGTTGGCTGTGGTAGGCACGTTTCTCATACCCACCTAGATAGCCATATCGCCCCCAACCAGGTTGGGACCAGCCTCCAACACTGGGTGGGAACAAGTGGCCATATTGGTGTGGTTGGCTAGAGGCAGACATTTGTGGCTGCTGTATTGAAGGTTAGGTAGTGGGAGGAAGGGGGTGAGGTGTAGGCCCACATATTTGAGGATCCTCAGATCCTGCTTGAGCATGCATTTGTGGGGGTGCCTAAGGCGCATGAGATTTCTTGGGGAAAGCTGCCACCTCTCAATATATTCAAATAATTCATAGGGGGTATTGGGGTATGTGCACGCATCAAGCAGGATCTGAAAACATCCTCAAATACGGAGCCTGACCTCACGGGAAAGGGTACGGAGATAAAGGGCCAGGCTGCGTGAGTATGCCTCCTCCCCATCATCACTATTTACTCTGGATAAATAATTTAGGACCCCAGTGTTCACATTAGTGCGGGTATCAGTGGCAGGTATTTGCCGCCTTCAGCTTCTTCCTCGCCGGGATTCGGCAGCAGGCTGTGGGGAGCCCCAGATGTGGCCAGTTGGGCTGCTGCTGATGTTGCCCTGCTCTTCTGCTCTTGCTGATGCTGCAGCAGCACCAGATGGTCCTGGTGGTGGGCTTTGGGGCGCAGGCAATGGCACTTCCTGGCTAGAATCGTCAGCCATGCTCCTAGTAGGGGGAGAAGATAGGCCAGCCACCTCTTCCCCTGCAGACACAGGATCGATGATGGGGTCGGTATCAGAGCCAGTTCCTCTGTCCGTAAGGTTGGACTGAGTTCTGTTATGAAATAGAACAGAGCCAAAAATAACTAAATATTTTTGGCCCTGCAAAGTATCTGTGTAATGTGGTGTGAGGTATCTACTTACGGTCTGAGATCCAGAATTGGGGCGAGGAAGGAGAGGTGGTCATAGTATATGTACTTTCTCTTCACGTAGCCCGCATCACCACTCCTGGACCGCTGCTGACGTTCCCGGCGGTATTGGTCCCGGATGCTTCGCCAGCGTCTCATCACATCTTCCACTGCAATGTGACAGGAAATATTGTCAAAATGGGGCCTTCTGGGGTGTGCTTTCTACCCATGGTGGCATATCTAATTGGGGCATACAGGCCAGATACACAGGGTCACACAGTTGATGTATCATGTAACTACACTTAATAACTTGTTTGGCTAGGAGGATGAGGAGCTTGTGGCCTGGCCCAAATTATGGCAGTGTCAAACCACGTGTCACATCAAAATCTAACGGCCTCATGAGGAAAAAAGTACAAGCACAGGAAGGGGGGTGCTGATTCTATATTCATTTTTTGTTGTGCGGTAATTTTACTACTTTTTTGGCTTGTACTTACTCAGTTTCTGCTGCTCCTCACGTGCCCGATCACCAAAGTCATGGAACATCTGCCTACATATGCGCCTCCATGACGCCTCCTTTCTCGCCCGGTTGGCATAATGGGCATCACGTTGGTCCCATAGTTCGGGCCGCTCCTGCACCAGGACAATTAGCATTTCCACATTCAGAAAAAATGTCGCCATGACGCTTCTGTACTCCGTGGAGGCTGACTTCCTGGATGTCTGGAGCGCTATTTGAGGTGATTTGCGTGTATCAGCTTCCTGATGATTGATCGGGCCATTTCCTGCCAGCAGCCAAAAGACCTGCGTATTTCTCGCAGGTCACACGTGTGGTCTGTGTGTAATCCGTATTTTTTGCGCACCCATAGACTTGCATTGGCGTACTACGGCCGTAGTACGCTGACAATCGCAGCATGCTTTGATTGGTATGGACCGTAGAATACGGATGAGAAATATACGGCTGGTGCAAGGTACCCCATAGAGAATCATGTGTCCGTGTCTAATGCGTGCTTTTAACGCCTCTCACTCATCCGTATTCCTCTCTAGTGTGACCCCGGCCTAAATATTTTTCACTAGCTAAATGTGAAACAGCATGCTGTATTCCACATTGTCATTTACTGCTGTGGTGATATGAAACTGCAGCCCTAAAGCACATTAACCCCTTTAACCTCAAGGGTGGTTTACACGTTAATGCCCGGGCCAATTTTTACAATTTTGACCACTGCCCTTTTATGAGGTAATAACTCTGAAACGCTTCCATGGATCCTGGTGATTCTGACATTGTTTTCTCATGACATATTGTACTTTATGTTAGTGGTATAATTTCATTCATGTAACTTGCGTTTATTTGTGAAAAAAAAAACAGAAATTTGGCGAAAATGTTGACAATTTTGCAATTTCCAACTTTGAATTTTTTATGCCCTTAAATCACAGAGATATGGCACTCAAAAAACTTTAATAAGTAACATTTCCCACATGTTTACTTTACATCAGCACAATTTTGGAACCAAAATTTTTTTTGTTACGAAGTTATAAAGGTTAAAAGTTGACCAGCGATTTCTCATTTTTACAACACCATTTTATTTTTAGGGACCACATCACATTTGAAGTCACTTTGAGGGGTCTATATGATAGAAAATACCCAAAAGTGGCACCATTCTAAAAACTGCACCCCTCAAGCTGCTCAAAACCACATTCAAGAAGTTTATTAACCCTTTATGTGCTTCACAGGAACTGAAGCAATGTGGAAGGAAAAAATTAACATTTAACTTTTTTTGCAAAAAATTTACTTCAGAACCAATTTTTTTTATTTTCACAAGTGTTAAAAGAGAAAATGAACCTCACAATTTGTTGTTCAATTTCTCCTGACTACGCCCATACCCCATATGTGGGGGTAAACCACCTTTCGTGCGCACGGCAGAGCTCGCAAGGAAAGCAGCGCAGTTTGACTTTTTCAACGCAGCATTGGCTGGAATTGACCCCTTAAGGAACTTATCGAGATGTGTGGTGAGCACTTTGAGCCTCCAAGTGCTTCACAGAAGCTTATAACATAGAGCGGTGAAAATAAAAAAATCATTATTTTTCCACAAAAATGACTTTTCGCCCTCATATTTTTATTTTTACAAGGGAAACAGGAGAAATTAGACCCCCAAAGTTGTTGTGCAATTTGTCCTGAGTGTGCCCATACCCCATATGTGGGGATAAACCACTGTTTGGGCGCACTGCAGAGCTCAGAAGGGAAGGAGCACCGTTTGACTTTTTCAATGCAGAATTGGCTCAAATTAAAATTGGATGCCATGTCACATTTGGAGAGCCCCTAATGTGCCTAAACAGTGAAAAAACCAGACAAATTACCCCATTGTGGACACTAGACCCCTTAAGGAACTTATCTAGATGTGTGGTGAGCACTTTGAACCCCCAAGTGCTTCACAGAGGTTTATAACGCAGAGCAGTGAAAATAAAAAATCATTTTTTTTCCTCAAAAATGATTTTTTAGCCCGCTATTTTTTATTTTGCCAAGGGTAACAGGAGAAATTGGACCACACAAGTTGTTCTGCAATTTGGCCTGAGTACGCTGATGCCCCATATGTTGGGGTAAACCACTGTTTGGGCACATGTCGGGGCTCGGAAGGGAGGGAGCACCGTTTGACTTTTTGAATGCAAAGGCTGGAATCATATAGGGGGGGATCCACTGTTTGGTCACATGGGAGAGCTCGGAAGGGAAGGAACACTATTTTGGAAAGCAGACTTTGATGGAATGTTCTGCGGGCGTCATGTTGCTTTTGCAGAGCCCCTGATGTGCCCGAAGTAGCTTATATAGAGCTTATATAGATGTGTGGTGAGCACTTTGAATCCCCAAGTGCTTCACAGAAGTTTATAACGCAGAGCCATGAAAATAAAAAATCTTTTTTTTCCACAGTGATTTTTTTAGCCCCCAATTTTTTTATTTTCCCGAGGGTAACAAGAGAAATTCGACCCCCAAAGTTGGTAAATAGTGGAAACCCCTCAATTCTTACTTCAACCCTAACCCCAACAAACCCCTAACCCTTATCCCAAGCCTAACCCTAATCCCAACCCTAACCCTAATGCTAATCCCTAACCCTAATCCTAACCCTAATTCCAAAACTAATCCTAATTCTAACCCTAACCCTAATTCTAACCATATCCCTAATTCTAACCCTCACCCTAACCCTAATGGAAAATTGAAAATAAATATATTTTCTGTATTTTATTATATGTACCCAACTAAGGGTGTGATAAACGGGGGGTTCTTTACCATTTTTTGTTATTTTGATCACTGTGATAGTTAATCGCAATGATCAAAATGAATGAATGGAATCTGCTAGCAGGCAGATTCTCGGCGGGTCGCACTGCGCATGCTCCCGCCATTTTCTTCCAGGTCAAAGATGGAGGTGCCCACCGGAGGAGGCAGGAGGGACCCAGGACCACCGGGAGGGGACCCAGGACCACCGGGAGGTATTGGGGAGGATCGGGGACCCTTTTTCTTTCTCCTCTGATGTGCGATCACATCAGAGGAAAGAGAAATTAAATGCAAAATCGCAGCTTTTTTTGTGATCGATGTTATAGGGTTAATAATGGCGATCGCAAAAGTGGGGTCGTTAAATACCGACCAGAATCATGTCAGCCGAGACCCCGGAGAAAAGCCAATGCTGGGGGTACCCTTAACTACCTCCGTTATAAGGCGTATCGGCGGTCATTAAGGGGTTAATCATATAGTCTATGGAGGCATCCAGGTTAGCTGCAACCAAAACAAAGCCTTTTGTGTACAGTCCTACTTTTAGTAATATCCAAAGTGGACTTGTGGCTTTAGTAACAAAATGGGTCGCAATTTATCAATCATTTATAAAATGGTTCCATTTTGTAATATTTATTTAAGCTATGAAATGTGAAAAGCAGAATTAAACATCTGTTCAATATCCCATAGGACACTGTCAAGCCTTTACGTGGTATACATTTGTCAAAAATGGCATCCCACCACAGCAGTCATACTTATTAGCTATTCTTGCAGAGTTGCTGTTTTTCCTATCAGAGAACCATCCTGAGCACTTCACAATTCTGATTTTAGGGAGTGGGAATGCCTTTCTGCTGATGTACATCACTGGAACTTAATAAATCAGCCTATGAAATAATAATTGTGTTTGCCATTTTGCTTCAGCGATAATTCTGCAATTTAGCTGAAATCTTAAAAACATGAACTGCTGGGAGGTATTTTATCCTACTATCCATGTTTCTAACTAGTGAGGCTTAACAATAGGTGACATTATATAATCTTTCTTAAACAAAACTGATGACATCAAAATGGAAATGTAATGGTGGTAATGGTAAATGGTACTGTAAAAACTGTATGCTGTATTCATACAAGAGAGACCTATGGAAAGTTGGTAAATGAAAAATCTATTGGTACGCTTCTTTGACATTAGTGATGAATTAAGAGAATACATTTTTCTGAGAGGCATCCTGAGAACTCATTTCATAGTGATCAGGTCAATGATTAAAGAATCAAGACTGAGGAAATAGCAATTGCACATTATAGAGTTTTTCTATTTCATGTTCCCGAGCAGCATGCTGAGAAGTTATGTGTAACCCATTGCCTGATGTCTTGTGATAGAATATTTCCACTGATCGGTGCCTTCACAGGGTGCAGAGATTGAGTTCTCAGAACTGTACTACACAAGAAACTTTGCTTTTATAATCTTGCGGAGGGACAAACTATCTAAACCCCCTATGTGAGCATCCTGGCCTTTGCTGATAATATAAAACCATATTGACTGATTGACATTTCTATTTTTTGTTGTGCAGTGTAGTATAAAATTATATTAATAGTTATGATAATAATTCTTAACTATTATTAAACAATTAACATAACTTCTCATAACTAACATCGATGTCCCCCTGTTAAATAGATGAGGGTGAAAAAAACTGAAAATAAGAAAAATGACAGGAGGTCAGTGCAACAAAAATGAACAAATAATGAAAATAAAATTAATGAAAGCGATTGAAAATTGTAGTGCTCATTACATAACGTTTAATAAAATATTTCATTAAGATGAATAAAGTTATTAATATTTCTCAATGGACATTTTAAGAAAAATATTGTATATACAGTGAGTACGGTAAGTATTCAGACCCCTTTATATTTTTCACTATTTGTTTCATTGCAGCCATCTGGTAAATTCAAAAAAGTTCATTTGCTCTCATTAATGTACACTCTGCACCACATCTTGATAAAAAAAAAACAGAAATGTAGAAATTTTTGAAAATTTATTAAAAAAGAAAAACTGAAATATCACATGGTCATAAGTATTCAGACCCTTTGCTCAGTATTGAGTAGAAGCACACATTTGAGCTATTACAGCCATGAGTCTTCTTGGGAATGATGCAACAAGTTTTTCACACCTGGATTTGGGGATCCTTGCAGATCTTCTCCACTTCTGTCAGATTGGATGGTGAACATTGGTGGACATCTATTTTCAGTTCTCTCCAGAGTTGCTCAATTGGGTTTAGGTCAGGGCTCTGGCTGGGCCAGTCAAGACTGGTCACAGAGTTGTTCTGTGACTCCTTAGCTATTTTAGCTGTGTGCTTAGGGTCATTGTATTGTTGGAAGGTGAACCTTCAGCCAAGTCTGAGGTCCAGAGCTCTCTGGAGGAAGTTTTTATCCATGATATCTCTGTACATGGCCTCATTCATGTTTACTTCATTTGCAACTAGTCATCCTGTCCCTTCACCTGAAAAACACCCCCATAGCATGATGCTGCCACCACCATGTTTCACTGTTGGTATTGTATTGGGCAAGTGATGAGCAGTGCATGGTTTTCGCCACACATAATGCTTAGAATTATCACCAAAAAGTTCTCTCTTCATCTCATCAGTAGAGTTGAGCGATACCAGCCGATACTTGAAAATATTGGATCGGAATGGATCGGCCGATCTTAAAAAAAAAATATCGGTATCGCCGATTCCGATACCGGGAACCAATGCAAGTCAATGGGGCCAAAATATCGGAATTAAAAAAAACCCTTTCTTTCCTTGTAGGTTAATTCTACATGAAGAAAAACAACTAAGAATAATGTAGAATGTATTGTGGGAGGTGGAGGAGACATTAAAGCCATAGAGTTTTAGCCCAATCAAAAGGAATAGCAGGAATTAAACTTTTTTTTTAAAGACGTTAGGAGTTACAAAGATATTGACTATGTTAGCCTCATTTATATTTTGCCAGACATGTATGTCTTCTTCTTCTTTCTTCTTCTTTCTTATTCTTCTTCCCTTTTTTACCTTCTTCTTCTTCTTCTTCTTATTCCTTTTTTTACATTCTTCTTCTTCTTCTTCCTTTTTTTACATTCTTCTACTTCCTTTTTTTACATTCTTCTTCTTCTTCTTCTTCCTTTTTTTACATTCTTCTTCTTATTCCTTTTTTTACATTCTTCTTCTTCCTTTTTTAAATTCTTCTACTTCCTTTTTTTACATTCTTCTTCTTCTTCTTCCTTTTCTTACATTCTTCATATTCTTCTTATTCAACAATTATTATTCTACATATTCAACTTCTTCATCTTCTTCCTATTCTTCTTCATCATATTCTTGTTTGTGTCAGGCATTCCTGTAGTTGTTATCTAGAAAAGTTAGAAGTTTACACCTTCCGTTCTGCCTGTCACAAAAGATTTACAACAGGATTTGTCCGCGTTCAGTTTGGCCTGCAGCAGCAGGCCTTTTCCAGGGGCACCACGAGGAGGAACGGACTCACCCCCATACACTGCTTAGTCTTCTTCTGCTTATAAATAAGATAATATCATTTGCTCAGAGTATTAGTCTTATGCTTAATGTTCTTCTGCTTTGTTTTTTTTATGCTTCTTTGTCTTCTCTCTCTTGTTGTTCTGCATCTTGGTGGTTGTCTTCCTGTTCTTTGTCCTCTTGAACCAGCTGACGGTACTGGCACCCGGAGGGGCAGCAGAAGGAACAAGAGCCAATGGCACTACCGAGGACCAGCTGACGGTGCTGGAACCCGGTTACTAAGCAGGAGGTACCTGTGCTACAAAGCACTACCAAGGACCAGCAGACGTTGCCGGAACTCGGATACCGAGATGGAGGCACCTAGGCCAAAGGCTCTGACGAGAACCAGCTGACGGTGCTGGAACCCGGAGGGGTAGCATAAGCTGCAAGAGCAAATGGAAATAGCGAGGACCAGCTGACAGTGCTGGCACCCGGAGGGGCAGCAGAAGGAATAAGAGCCAATGGCACAACCGAGGACCAGATGACGGTGCTGGAACCCGGTTACTAAGCAGGAGGTACCTGTGCTACAAAGCACTACCAAGGACCAGCAGACGTTGCCGGAACTCGGATACCGAGATGGAGGCACCTAGGCCAAAGGCTCTGACGAGAACCAGCTGATGGTGCTGGAACCCGGAGGGGTAGCATAAGCTGCAAGAGCAAATGGAAATAGCGAGGACCAGCTGACAGTGCTGGCACCCGGAGGGGCAGCAGAAGGAATAAGAGCCAATGGCACAACCGAGGACCAGCTGACGGTGCTGGAACCCGGTTACTAAGCAGGAGGTACCTGTGCTACAAAGCACTACCAAGGACCAGCAGACGTTGCCGGAACTCGGATACCGAGATGGAGGCACCTAGGCCAAAGGCTCTGACGAGAACCAGCTGACGGTGCTGGAACCCGGAGGGGTATCAGAAGTTACCCCTGAAAAGCAAAGTTGGCATGCCGCAAGCTGGCCGCAGTTACCGAATCACACAGTCCTACAGGGGGTGCTTGTCCTACTGGCACTATGGAACAAGCCTTTCTTACCAGAACCCGCAGTCCACATAGGAAGCACCTAAACTGCTGGCACCCTAGCCTCGGCTAACCCAACCGCAACACGACATGGCAACTTGGGGTGGCAAACTGACATTGACACTTCCCAGAAACAGCAGGCAGGGCTGGAACCAAGCTGGGCAGGAGGGAGTACCCGTGCCAAAGTCAGTTATGAGCAGCAACTGGCGATGTTGGAGCCCAGGACAAGCACTTAGCAGGCTGAGGCCTGATGTGCTGTCAATTGGGAGGCAGCAGGACAGATTGCCATCAAAACAGCAGGGGAACAGCTGACGTTAATGAACCCCACAAACACAGGAGCTAGTGTTTTACTCTGTGAAGACGGCACTTCCGAGCAACAACTGGCTGTGTTGAAGCCCAGGGACAAGCACGGAGCAGGCTGAGGCTGCATTGAAGAAATTTTAAGATCGGTTGTAGACTACTAATTTTAACCAAGCTCCACTTAGGCCTGTGGCTTCACTGATTTTCGTATTTCCCCTGTCCTCCAACCCCGCCAGTTACAGCTCCGAAGTGGCGTCTGCACAATCCACACTTGTTCCTGTGTTACAGGTGTTCAGTCCGGTCAGTTAATCCCCTGATGTGTGTCCGGCAATGTCGCCTGCTCTGTCCACATTCCCATAATGGGAATGTGGACAGAGCAGGCGACATTGCCGGACACACATCAGGGGATTAACTGACCGGACTGAACACCTGTAACACAGGAACAAGTGTGGATTGTGCAGACGCCACTTCGGAGCTGTAACTGGCGGGGTTGGAGGACAGGGGAAATACGAGAGACAGTGGAGCCACAGGCCTAATTGGAGCACGGTTAAAAATCAGTAGTGGTATGACTGTGTAGGCATCAGGAGACTTTGCCATCTACACAGCAGGGGATCAGCTGACGTTACTGAACCCCACTGAGACACGGGAGCAAGTGTCTCTTTCCGTGTGGACGGCACTTCCGAACTACAACTGGCTGTGTTGAAGCCCAGGAAATTGGAGGGTGTAGGCAGAGGCCTACTGTATTTTGAATGAGGTGACAGCAGGAGAGACTGCCATCCACACAGCAGGGGATCAGCTGACGTTACTGAACCCCACTGAGACACGGGAGCAAGTATCTCTTTCCGTGTGGACGGCACTTCCGAACTACAACTGGCTGTGTTGAAGCCCAGGAAATTGGAGGGTGTAGGCAGAGGCCTACTGTATTTTGAATGAGGTGACAGCAGGAGAGACTGCCATCCACACAGCAGGGGATCAGCTGACGTTACTGAACCCCACTGAGACACGGGAGCAAGTATCTCTTTCCGTGTGGACGGCACTTCCGAACTACAACTGGCTGTGTTGAAGCCCAGGAAATTGGAGGGTGTAGGCAGAGGCCTACTGTATTTTGAATGAGGTGACAGCAGGAGAGACTGCCATCCACACAGCAGGGGATCAGCTGACGTTACTGAACCCCACTGAGACACGGGAGCAAGTATCTCTTTCCGTGTGGACGGCACTTCCGAACTACAACTGGCTGTGTTGAAGCCCAGGAAATAGGAGGGTGTAGGCAGAGGCCTACTGTATTTTGAATGAGGTGACAGCAGGAGAGACTGCCATCCACACAGCAGGGGATCAGCTGACGTTACTGAACCCCACTGAGACACGGGAGCAAGTATCTCTTTCCGTGTGGACGGCACTTCCGAACTACAACTGGCTGTGTTGAAGCCCAGGAAATAGGAGGGTGTAGGCAGAGGCCTACTGTATTTTGAATGAGGTGACAGCAGGAGAGACTGCCATCCACACAGCAGGGGATCAGCTGACGTTACTGAACCCCACTGAGACACGGGAGCAAGTATCTCTTTCCGTGTGGACGGCACTTCCGAACTACAACTGGCTGTGTTGAAGCCCAGGAAATTGGAGGGTGTAGGCAGAGGCCTACTGTATTTTGAATGAGGTGACAGCAGGAGAGACTGCCATCCACACAGCAGGGGATCAGCTGACGTTACTGAACCCCACTGAGACACGGGAGCAAGTATCTCTTTCCGTGTGGACGGCACTTCCGAACTACAACTGGCTGTGTTGAAGCCCAGGAAATAGGAGGGTGTAGGCAGAGGCCTACTGTATTTTGAATGAGGTGACAGCAGGAGAGACTGCCATCCACACAGCAGGGGATCAGCTGACGTTACTGAACCCCACTGAGACACGGGAGCAAGTATCTCTTTCCATGTGGACGGCACTTCCGAGCTACAACTGGCTGAGTTGAAGCCCAGGAAATAGGAGGGTGTAGGCAGAGGCCTACTGTCTTTGGAATGCGGAGACAGCAGGAGAGACTGCTATCTCCACAGCAGGGGAACAGCTGGCATTGCTGAACCCCACTAACACTTGAACGAATGTGTTTGGCTCTGTGGAGACGACACTTCTGAACACCAACTGACGCTGTTGGAGCCCAGGATTAGGCGAGGAGCAGGCTGGGGCCTACTGGATTTTGGCAGGTGAAGGCAGCAGGAGACTTGCCATCTCCACAGCAGGGGAACAGCTGGCAGTGCTGAACCCCACTAACACTTGAACGAATGTGTTTGGCTCTGTGGAGACGACACTTCTGAACACCAACTGACGCTGTTGGAGCCCAGGATTAGGTGAGGAGCAGGCTGGGGCCTGTTGTTTTTGGCAGGTGAAGGCAGCAGGAGACTTGCCATCTCCACAGCAGGGGAACAGCTGGCAGTGCTGAAACCCACTAACACTCGAACGAATGTGTTTGGCTCTGTGGAGACGACACTTCTGAACACCAACTGACGCTGTTGGAGCCCAGGATTAGGCGTGGAGCAGGCTGGGGCCTACTGGATTTTGGCAGGTGAAGGCAGCAGGAGACTTGCCATCTCCACAGCAGGGGAACAGCTGGCAGTGCTGAAACCCACTAACACTCTAACGAATGTGTTTGGCTCTGTGGAGACGACACTTCTGAACACCAACTGACGCTGTTGGAGCCCAGGATTAGGCGAGGAGCAGGCTGGGGCCTGTTGTTTTTGGCAGGTGAAGGCAGCAGGAGACTTGCCATCTCCACAGCAGGGGAACAGCTGGCAGTGCTGAAACCCACTAACACTCGAACGAATGTGTTTGGCTCTGTGGAGACGACACTTCTGAACACCAACTGACGCTGTTGGAGCCCAGGATTAGGCGTGGAGCAGGCTGGGGCCTACTGGATTTTGGCAGGTGAAGGCAGCAGGAGACTTGCCATCTCCACAGCAGGGGAACAACTGGCAGTGCTGAAACCCACTAACACTCTAACGAATGTGTTTGGCTCTCTGGAGACGACACTTCTGAACACCAACTGACGCTGTTGGAGCCCAGGATTAGGCGAGGAGCAGGCTGGGGCCTACTGGATTTTGGCAGGTGAAGGCAGCAGGAGACTTGCCATCTCCACAGCAGGGGAACAGCTGGCAGTGCTGAACCCCACTAACACTTGAACGAATGTGTTTTGCTCTGTGGAGACGACACTTCTGAACACCAACTGACGCTGTTGGAGCCCAGGATTAGGCGTGGAGCAGGCTGGGGCCTACTGGATTTTGGCAGGTGAAGGCAGCAGGAGACTTGCCATCTCCACAGCAGGGGAACAGCTGGCAGTGCTGAACCCCACTAACACTTGAACGAATGTGTTTGGCTCTGTGGAGACGACACTTCTGAACACCAACTGACACTGTTGGAGCCCAGGATTACGCATGCCGCATGCAGAGGCCAATGGGCAGCGGTTTTTATGGAGGTTGTGGACTACTACTGATTCTAACCATGCTCCACTTAGGCCTCTGGCTCCACTGTCTCTACTATTTACCCTGGCCTCCAACCCTGCCAGCTACATCTCTGAAGTGGCGTCAGCACAATCTACACTTGTTCCTGTGTTACTGGTGCTCAGTCCCGTCAGTTGATCCCCTGATGTTTGTCCGGCAAGTTCGCCAGCTCTGTCCTCATTCCCACTACTGGTTATGGGAATGTGGACAGAGCAGGAGACCTTGCCGGACACACATCAGGGGATAAACTGATGGGACTGAGCCACAGGAACACAGGAACAAGTGTAGATTGTGCTGACGCCACTTCAGAGATGTAGATGGCGGGGTTGGAGGTCAGGGGAAATAGTAGAGACAGTGGAGCCAGAGACCTAAGTTGGGCACGGTTAAAAATCAGTAGTGGTTTGAATGTTGATGGAGCTGGTGACTTTGCCGTCCACACAGCAGGGGATCAGCTGGCATTACTGAACCCCACTAACACAGGAGCTAGTGTGTTTCTCTGTGCAGACGACACCTCTGAGCGACAACTGGCTGTGTTGAAGCGCCGGGATTATAGTTCACGTGGTAGAAAAATGAACACACCAGCAGACCTGGATACAGTTGCCAAGCACTAATTTAGTCTTTAAGAGGAATGGCAAAGTCTTTGGAGATCCAGGCCTTGTTCATTTTCAGAAAAGTCAGCCGGTCAACATTATCGGAAGATAGTCGCGTGCGACGGTCTGTTAGTACACCACCTGCGGCACTAAAGACACGTTCCGATAATACACTGGCAGCAGGGCAAGCCAGCACCTCCAATGCATACTGGCTAAGCTCTGGCCATGTATCCAGCTTAGAGACCCAAAACTTGAAGGGGGAAGAGCCATCTGGGAGTACAGCGACAGGGCAAGACATGTAGTCTGACACCATCTGACGGAAGCGTTGCCTCCTGCTGACTCGAGGCGTCGCTGATGGTGTAGACAATTGTGGTGGACACACAAAACTTTGCCACATTTGGGCCATAGTGGTCTTGCCTTGTGCTGCGGCGCTGCCTCTGCTCCCTCTTTGTGCAGAGTTTCCTCCACTGCCTCGACGCACAGAGCTGCTTTGTAAAGCACTAGCAACAATGCTGTCGGGTGGAATGGAAAACATTATGGACTGCACCAGTGTCTCTTCGTACTCCCGCATTTTACGCTCCTGGTTCAACGTTGGTATGAGCCTTTGTACGCTGTCCCGGTAGCGAGGATCTAGGAGGGTGTACACCCAATAATCAGCCGAGACGAGAATGTGGGCGATGCGGCGGTCGTTTCTCAGGCACTGCAGCATGAAATCAACCATGTGCTGCAGACTCCCAACTGCCAAAGAACCGCTGTCCCCTGTTTGAGGCGTGACCTCGGCCTGCTCTGCATCACCCCACCCTCGCTGTACATACTGAGTAGAGGTTTGTGTACCTCCCTCCTCTGGAGAGATGTCTTCCTCCTCCATCGACTCCTCCTCATCCTCCTCACAAAGTGTCCCCTGCCTAGGCCTTTGTGAGGAAACACGTAGCGCAGACTGTCCAGAAGCAGATGGCATTTGGGACTCCTCATCCTCCACCTCTTCTGAAACCTCATCCCTTAGTGCTTGCAGTGTTTGTTGAAGCAGGCAGATAAGGGGGACAGTCATGCTGACTAGTGCATCATCTGCACTCGCCATCCGCGTGGATTCATCGAAGGCACGCAAAACGAGGCAGATGTCCTTCATAGAGGCCCACTCAATGGTGCTGAAGTGTGAACGGCGCACAGTGCGACTTGTTTGCGCCTGATGCAGCTGGTACTCCATGACTGCTGCCTGCTGCTCACACAACCGCTCCAACATATGTAACGTTGAATTCCACCGGGTGGGTAGGTCACATATGATGCGATGTTCCGGAAGGCCAAATCGTCGCTGCAGAGCAGCGAGGCGCGATCTTGCCGTGCTGGAACGTCGCAAGTGAGCGCACTCTATGCGGACCTTGTGCAACAGTGCATCAAGATCCGGATAGTCCCTCAGAAAGCTCTGCACGACCAAGTTAAGAACATGTGCCAGACATGGGATGTGTGTGAGGTTGCCTAGGCCAAGAGTTGCCACCAGATTTCGGCCATTGTCACACACTACCAAGCCCGGCTGGAGATTCGCTGGCCCAAACCACACATCGCTCTCCAGCTTGATAGCATTCCAGAGCTCCTGCGCTGTGTGGCTTCGATTCCCCAAAGAAATTAATTTGAGTACAGCCTGTTGACGTTTGGCCACGGCTGTGCTCATATCGGTCGTAACAGGCTCCTGCTCTGCTGTTTCTGAGGAACTTGAGTAGGAGGAGGAGTCTATGTGTACAGACTGGAGTCATGCAATCCGTGGAGTTGGAAGAACACGTACAGCGCCACTCTCCAGATCCGTACCCGGCTCCACAACATTGACCCAGTGGGCAGTGAGGGAAAGGTATCGTCCCTGTCCATGGTTACTGGTCCACGCATCGGTGGTCAGGTGGACCTTGCTACTAACGGCGTTTAGTAGCGCATGTTTTATTTTGCCCTCAACATGTTTCTGCAGGGCAGGGACGGCTCGCCTGCTGAAATAAAAGCGGCTGGGCACGTTGTATTGGGGGACTGCCAATGCCATTAAGTCCCGGAAGGTGTCAGTGTCCACCAGCCTGAATGACAGCATTTCAACTGCCAGAAGTTTGGCAATGCCAGCATTCAGAGACTGTGCTCGGGGATGGTTTGCCGAGTAAGGGCGCCTTTTATCCCATGCCTGTGCTACCGATGGCTGTGATGGATGGGAACGTGCTGCTATGGGTGTAATCTGACAGGGTCTCCGGACAACAGTGGCAGAGGTTCTTCCTTGGTGATCCTGTGAGGAAGCCGAACCAGCAGTGTGTGAGCTGGAGGAAGAGGCCCCAACACGAACTGAAGAGGTGGTAGGTGGTGCTGTACGTTGGCCTACGTCTTCAGGGTGTCTCTGCAACTCCAACTCGTGCTTGGTGCGCACATGTTTCCACATATTTGTGGTATTGAGGTTGCTGACATTTCTCCCTCTTTTGACTCTCTGATGACACAGCTTGCATTTGACAAAGCAAATGTCATCTGTAACTGTGTCAAAAAAGGACCACGCACTGCAACTCTTGGGAGCGCCCGGTTTGCCTTTGGAATGAGGAATGCTCCTAACGGGTGCCGAAGTGGAGGGTACAGGCAACCAAGTCTTCCCCCTCCCTCTGCCTCCTGTTTTGGCCGGTAGGGGAATCTCTTCCTCCGAGCTGCTCCCACCACCTTCCTGTTCCTCACGCCATGATGGGTCAAGGACCTCATCATCTTCCCTCCCCTCTTCAAACAGCTGCTTCTCCGGGGTTGTCTCGCCAGCACCGTACGCACCAGAAAGTGGCAACTGAGTCTCGTCATCATCTGATGCGTACTGAGGTGTGCTGACCATAGGCACTGGCCCACTCGCCTCTTCAGATTCAGAGGGACAAAGAAGTTGCGCATCACTGCATACTCCCTCTTCTTCACATTCAGGAATGCTGCTTGGCTCGCCCCCTCTTTCCAAGCCAACAGATTCCGAGAACAGAAGTAGAGACTGTGATGGCTCCTGTCCATGTCTCTCTGACTGCCTGGGCACTTTGGCAGGTGGTGAAGAGACAGATGGTTGCTCTTCGGTGCTCTGACCCTGAGAGGATGCGGAAGTAATTGAAGTCGATGCGTTAGCTGCCATCCATCCGACAACGGCTTCAATTTGTTCCTCCCGCAGCAGTGGGGTACGTTGAGGTCCTACAAAGCTGCGCATAAAGGACTGTTGCCTGCTAAAACTGGGGGATGCTGATCCACTGGTGCCCGCAGCAGGCCCAGAATCCCCACGTCCTCTACCTGTAGAATCCCCACGTCCTCTCCCTGCAGAATCCCCACGTCCTCTCCCTGCTGAAACTCCACGCCCACGCCCACGCGCCTTACTCCCTGCCTTCTTCATCTTGCAAGACTGCTTAAGATAGGCAGAAAAGTACAAAGGGGGGCCTTAGTGTGCTTATTCCTGAACAGCTGGTTACAGGTACAAGAAACACTAATTTTATGAAGTGTGTGTGTGTGGACTACACTTTAATAGGAGCTGATGTGGCCTACACAAGTTCCAAATGTAGTGTTTGGTGAACTTTTTTTGTGGTTTCTTTGTTGGAAACAAACTCAAAGTATGTGAACAAAGAATTGAAACTGATAGTATCACCAACTTTTTGGAGCTATTACAATGCAGGCAGGTAACCTACAATTCAAAAGATGAGGCTCCAAAAAAATTGGGTAATACTAATCTGGCTGCGCCGGCAGGGCACAAGCCAGAAAAAAAGGCTCCTCTATCTACTCCTATATAGTGTTTGCAACCAACCAATGTTGATGGATACGGATGGATGCACACTAATAGGAGAAGAAAAAATGAGCTGCACTCAAAGACAAATATGTGTGAGGCAGTGACGCACGTTGAGCGTCCTACAACCAGACGTAGCTGCAGGACACTCTACTCAGCGTGAGCTGCACTCACACACAGTCAGAGACCTCTCAGACAGCCGCCAACAGTGCAGCTAAGTGGGCACTGGCACTGACAGGCTGCAGAAAGGCTCCGCTGTGTACTCCTATATAGTGTTTGCAACCACCGTAGATGGAGACGGATGGATGCACACTAATAGAAGAAAAAATGAGCTGCACGCAAATAAAAATATGTGTGAGGCACTGACGCACGCTGAGCGTCCTACAGCCAGACGTAGCTGCAGGACACTCTACTCAGCGTGAGCTGCACTCACACACAGTCAGAGACCTCTCAGACAGCCGTGAACAGTGCAGCAAAGTGGACACTAGCACTGAAAGGCTGCAGAAAGGCTCCGCTGTCTACTACTAGTGTTTGCAACCAACGTATATGGATACGGATGGAAGCACACTAGATTGAAATTATGTAAAAAATGCAGCTCAAAAAATAAAAGATGTATGAGGCAGCAGTGATCACACTGGGTGGCCTACAGCCTGACGTGGCTGCAGGACCCACTCCACAGCGTGAGCTGCACTCACACAGCCCTTGCAGACAGCTGTGAACACTGCTGCTAGGGCAAAGAAGGCTACAGTGGTGGTTTATGTAGCCTGGGTAAAGCACTAGATGTTTGGTGGAATCGCTATTTCTAACTGTCCCTCACAGTCTTCTACAGCAGCCTGTCCCTAACTGAATTCACAGCAGAGTGACCAGAAATGGCGGCTGCGGTGGCTTTTATAGTGCATCATGACATCATTTCGGCAGCCAATCACAGCCATGCCAATAGTTAACATGCCTACATGCCTAACAGGATGTGCCCACACTTCGGAGGATTCCCATTGGCTTAATCAAAGCAAGCAGGCTCATAGCATGATGGGAACTTCCGATTCCGATTCCGGAATCCGATATGACAAAAGTATCGGAAGTCCGTATCGGAATTCCGATACCGCTAATATCGTCCGATACCCGATACTTGCGGTATCGGAATGCTCAACACTACTCATCAGGCCAGAGAATCTTATTTCTCATAGTCTGGGAGTCCTTCATGTGTTTTTTAGCAAACTCTATGTTGGCTTTCATATGTCTGGCACTGAGGAGAGGCTTCCATCAGGCCACTCTTCCATAAAGGCCCAACTTGTGGAGGGCTGCAGTGATAGCTGACTTTGTGGAACTTTCTCCCATCTCCCTACTGCATCTGATGAGCTCAGCCATAGTGATCTTGGGGTTCTTCTTTACCTCTCTCACCAAGACTCTTCTCCCATGATTGCTCAGTTTGGCTGATGGCCAGATCTAGAAAGGGTTCTGGTGGTCCAAACTTCTTATGAACCTTGAGTATGGCAAAAATTATTTTGTAACCTTGGCCAGATCTGTGCCTTGCCACAATTCTGTCTCTGAGCTCCTTGTCCAGTTCCTTTGACCTCATGTCTCTCATTTGGTCTGACATGCACTGTGAGCTGTGAGGTCTTATATAGACAGGTGTGTGCCTTTACAAGTCAATTCTTATCAGTTTAATTAAACACAGCTGGACTTTAATGAAGGGGTAGAACCATCTCAAGCAGGATCACAATGAAATGGACAGCATGTGACTTAAATATGTGTGTCTGAGCAAAGGGTCTGAATACTTATGACCATGTGAAATTTCAGCTTTTCTTTTTTAATAAATTTGCAAAAATTTCTACATTTCTGGGTTTTTTTCAGTCAAGATGGGGTGCAGAGTGTACATTAATGAGAAAAAATGAACTTTTTTGAATTTACCAAATGGTTGCAAAGCAACAAAGAGTGAAAAATTTAAAGGGGTCTGAATACTTTCCGTACCCACTGTACGTTCACTATATACCATATATACTTGAGTATAAGCCGACCCCCCTAATTTTGCCACAAAAAAATGGGAAAACTTATTTACTCGAGTATAAGCCTAGGGTGGAAAATGCGGCAGCTACGGTTAATTTCAAAAATAAAAATAGATACCAATAAAAGTAAAATTAATTGAGACATCAGTAGGATAAATGTTTTGGAATAGCCATATTGAATCAGGAGCCCCATATAATGCTCCATACAGTTCATGATGGGCCCCATAAGATGCTCCATACAAAATACACCCCATATAATGCTGCACAAAGGTTAATAATGGTCCCATAAGATGCTCCCTAGAATAATATGCCCCATATGCTGCTCCATAAAGGTTATGGCCCCATATGCTGCTCCATAAAGGTTATGGCCCCATAAAATGCTCCATAGATTATGCCCCCATACGATGCTCCATAGATTATGCCCCCATATGCTGCCCCCATAAGATAATCCGTAGATTATGCCCCCATATGCTGCTCCATTTATTATGCCCCCATATGCTGCCCCATAAGATGCTCCATACATTATACCCCCATATGCTGCTCCATATATTATGCCCACATATGCTGCTCCATGGATTATGCCCCCATATGCTGCTCCATGGATTAGGCCCGCATGTGCTGCTCCAAATATTATGCCCCATATATGCTGCCCCAATAAGATGCTCTATATATTATGCCCCATATGCTGCTACATAGATTATGCCTCCATATGCTGCCCCCATAAGATGCTCCATATATCAAGCCCCCATATGCTGCCCCCATATATTATGCCCCCATATGCTGCTCCATAGATCATGCCTCCATATGCTGCCCCCATAAAATGCTCCATATATCATGCCCCCATATGCTGGCTGCCCCCATAAGATGCTCCATACATTATGCCCCCATATGCTGCCCCCATAAGATGCTCCATACAATATGCCCCCATATGCTGCCACTGCTGCTGCAAATAAAAATAAATAAAATGACATACTCACCTCTCCGTTCCTGGGTGTCAGGTTCCAGTGTCACTGCTGGCTCAGGACCCGGCACCTGAGACATTAACCTGTCCTGCGTCCATCGCTGCTGCTCACTGCTATCTGCCACGTCATCTGTCAGTGAGGTTCAGGAAGCAGAGGGCACAGCGCCCACTAGCCACATCACCGCACCCTCTGCTGTCTGAATGTCACTGACAGAGTACACATCAGACAGCAGCAAGCAGCGATGGAGTGGGGACAGGTGAATATAGCCTATACTTAACCCATCCTGACGCGGTCTCTGCAGCACCATTCTCCCACTGTCTCCCTTCCTGCCTTCAGCATTCATGTGGTACCACTCATTAAACTCATGAATATGCGCATATACATGAGTTTAATGAGCGGTACCATGGGACAAGCAGGGGGGCTGCAGGGACTGCGCCGGGGGGGTAAGTATGACCTGACACCCCCGCCCCACTCCCTCTCTGACCCCCTAGCATATATGACTTGAATATAAGCCGAGAGGGGGATTTTAAGCCCAAAAAATGGGCTGAAAATCTTGGCTTAAATTCGAGTATATACGGTAGATAAATAATGTATATCTGCTTATAAGTACTATTTGTTCTTCCATTATCAGCTGCCCTGTTCACAAGTAAGTACAGACTACACAACTTTTTCTCCCAAGGGTGGTTTGCATGTTAATGACCGGGCCAATTTTTACCATTCTAACCACTGTCTCTTTATGAGGTAATAACTCTGAAACGCTTCCATGGATCCTGGTGATTCTGACATGGTCTTCTCATGACATATTGTATTTGTGGTCAAATTTAATTGATATAAGTTGCGTTTTATTTGTGAAAAAAACAGAAATTTGGTGAAAATTTTGAAAATTTGGCAATTTTCCAACTTTGAATTTTTATGCCCTTAAGTCACAGAGATATGGCACACAAAAAACTTAATAAGTAACATTTCCCACATGTTTACTTTAAATCAGCACAATTTTGGAACCAAACCTTTTTCTTTGTTAGGAAGTTATAAGGGTTTAAATTTGACCAGCGATTTCTCATTTTTACAACACCATTTTTTTAGGGACCACATCACATTTGAAGTCACTTTGAGGGGTCTATATGATAGAAAATATCCAAAAGTAACACCATTCTAAAAACTGCACCGCTCAAGGTGCTCAAAACCACATTCAAGAAGTTTATTAACCCTTCAGGTGCTTCACAGGAATTTTTTGAATGTTTAAAAAATGAACATTTAACTTTTTTTCACAAAAAAATTACTTCAGGTCTAATTTTTTTTGTTTTACCAAGGGTAACAGGAGAAATTGGACTGCAAAAGTTATTGTGCTATTTGTACTGAGTATGCTGATACCTGATATGTGGGGGGAACCACTGTTTCGGCGCATGGCAGAGCTCAGAAGGGAAGGAGCACCGTTTGACTTTTTCAATGCAGAATTGGCTGGAATTGAGATTAGACACCATGTCGCGTTTGGAGAGCCCCTGATGTGCCTAAACAGTGGAAACCACCCCAATTCTAACTCCAGCCCTAACACACCCCTAACCCTAATCCCAACCCTAACCCTAATCCTATTCCTAATGTGCCTAAACCATAGAAACCCCCCACAAATGACCCCATTTTGGAAACTATATCCCCCAAGAAACTTATCTAGATGTGTGGTGAGAACTTTGAACCCCCAAGGGCTTCACAGAAGTTTATAACGTACAGCCGTACAATTAAAAAATCATATTTTTTCCACAAAAATGACCTTTTCACCCCCAATTTTTATTTTCCCAAGGGAAACAGGACTCCAAAGGTTATTGTGCAATTTGTCCTGAGTACGCAAAATTTATAACGCAGAGCCGTGAAAATAAAAAATCCCAAGGAACTTATCTAGATGTGTGGTGAGCACTTTGAACCCCCAAGTGCTTCAGAGAAGTTTATAATGCCCGGGCGTGAAAATAAAAAAATCATACTTTTTCCACAAACATAAGCTTTTAGTCCCCAATTTTTTTATTTTCCCAAGGGTAAGAGGAGAAATTGGACCCCAAAAGTTGTTGTCCAATTTGTCCTGAGCACATTGATACCCCATATATGGGAGACAACTACTGTATGGGCACGCGTTGGTGCTCGGAAGGGAAGTAGGAACGTTTTGGAATGCATCCTTTGATGGAATGGTCTGCGGGTGTCATGTTGCATTTGGAGAGCCCCTGTTGTGCCTAACCTGTGGAAATCCCCCACAAGTGACCCCATTTTGGAAACTAGACCCCCCAAGGAACTTATCTACATGTGTGGTGAGCACATTGAACCCCCAAGTGTTTATAACTTAGAGCCATAAAAATAAAAAAAATCATATTTTTTCCACAAAAATGATATTTTCGCTCCCAATTTTTAATTTTCTCAAGGATAACAGGAGAAATTGGACCCTAAAAGTTGTTGTGCAATTTGTCCTGAGTACACTGATGCCCCATATGTGGGGGTAAACCACTGTTTGGGCATATGGCAGAGCTTGGAAGGGAAGGAGCACCGTTTGACTTTTACAATACAGAATTGGCTGGAATTGAGATCAGACATCATGTCGCGTTTGGAGAGTTCCTGATGTGCCTGAGCAGTGGAAACCACCCAATTCTAACTCTAACCCTAACCCCAACACACCCGTATCCCTAATCTCAACCCTAACCCTAGGCGTAACCCTAGCCCTAATCCTCGCTCTAGCCCTAGCCCTAACCCTAACCCTAATTGGAAAATGGAAATAAATACTGCTTTTAATTTTATTATTTTTTCCTAACTAAGGGGGTGATAAGGGGGGTTTCATTTACTATTTATGGTGGGTTTTTATGTTTTGCAGCCGTCACACGCTAAAAGACGCTTTTTATTGCAATACATAGTTTTTGCATCACCACATTTTCACATTTTGAGAGCTATAATATTTCCATATTTTGACCCACAGAGTCATGTACGTCTTATTTTTTGCGGTACAAGTTGACATTTTTATTGGTATTATTTTTGGGCACGTGACATTTTTTGATCGCTTTTATTCCAATTTTTGGGACGCAGAATGAACAGAAACCAACATTTCATGAATTTCTTTGGGAGGGGCATTTTTTACCATTCTGCGTGTGGTAAAATTGATAAAGCGGCTTTATTCTTTGCATCAGTACGATTACAGCTATACCTCATTTATATCTTTTTTATGTTTTGTCGCTTTTATACGATAAAAATAATTTTATATCAAAAATAATTATGTTTGCATCGCTTTATTCTGTGAGCTATTACTTTTTAATTTTTTTGGTGATGATGCTGAATGGCGGCTTGTTTTTTGCAGGACAAGATGACGTTTTCAGCTGTACCATGGTTATTTATATCCGTCTTGCACGTTATTGCACTTTTTGATTGGCGGTATGATGATAAATCATCGTTTTTTGCCTTGTTTTTTTTTTTAAGGGTTTCACTAAAGGGGTTAACTAGTGGGACAGTTTTATAAGGCAGGTCGTTACGTACGCAGTGATACTAAATATGTGTACCTTTATTTTTTTATTATTTGCAAAAAAAAAGAATTTATTAGGGAATTTTTTTTATTATTTATTTAGGATTTTTTTAAAATTATTTTTACACTTTTTTTTTCTGCTTTATTACTTTGTCCCAGTGTGGGACATTACTATATTGTGTCAGATCGCTGATCTGACACTTTGCATAGCACTGTGTCAGATCAGCGATCTGACAGGCAGTGCAGGAGGCTTTCTCAGCACCTGCTCTCAGCAGGCACTGAGAAAGCTGCCTCCCTGCAGGACCCAAAAGTCTGCCGTGGCCATCTTGGATCCAGGGGTCTGCAGGGAGGAGGCCCTCGGAACAACTCGAGCACATCGCGTTGTTCCAAGGGGCTCAAGGAAGCACGCATGGAGCCCCCTCCCTGCGCAATTATTCCCTATGCCCCACAGTACACTGCGATCATGTTTGATCACTGTGTGCCAGGGGTTAATGTGCCGGGAGCGGTCCGTGACCACTCCTGGCACATAGTGCTGGGTGTCAGCTGTGATAATCTGCTGACACCCAGTCGCGATCAGCTGCGCTCCCCCTTGAGCACAGCTGATTACTATGACATACTATCCCGTCCATGGGCATATGGGCCCAGGGCACCTGGACGGAATAGTATGTCAGATGTCAGAAAGGGGTTAAGCCGTACATCTTTTCTCTTTTTCAGCATTTTATAATTAAAGGGTTTGTTTGGGACCCAACAATTGATGAGATTAAGGGGCTTTGACACCCAGCACCCCCGTCATTCAGCTGATATGTGCTTCAGCATCAGACATACAGTATGTATTTATAGTGAAAACATAGTAGCCTCATTTATTACTGCTTCAAGTGAATTGAAGATAAAGTTTAGCATTTATATTTGCTAAAGAATGTACTGTCAGTAATTTTTAATCAGTTTTCCAGAGGACACAGAATTACTAACACAGCCAAAAAAATGTAATGTTTGAAGGGGCCTTACTGTGCTGCTAATAAAATAATGCAATTCCGGTTGTAACAATCATCTGGTTTTTTTGTGTTTTCTTTTGTTTTGTTTTTTAAGTATATTAGCGCTCAGGTACAGGAACTTTCTAACAAATAGAACATTGTCAAGCTGATTATTGATAAAAGTAGTTCAAAAACATTTATTCCATATTGTAAAAATTGGCACTCACAATAAATCCAAGCATGATATAGTTTCCAATTCTACATCTGAAAAATGTTCTATTTATTATGCAATCTTTGACCACAAGGGGCAGGAGAGGCATTTCTGTGCTGAGAATCACTGATTGCCTCAACTAAGGGAAGTTGGACTACACCTGTTTGCATAAGTGACTTTCTACTTAACCATAACATTTTCTATGGAAATAACAATGAAAAATCAGTCTGCAAATTAAAGGGGGCTGTGCTAATGGTAAACTTAAAAGTAATAAATATGAAAATGAAATTGAAAATGTTTAACACTTTTTATTTTATGACAAAATAAGTTACATTCAGATATTGAAAACAGAGATCCAAGAATATACTTTCTTGTATCGAAAAAACTAAAATCATTTTTATTGAGTCTACAGATTTTATCCTAGGGTAATAATAAAACATAACATTGAGAGCCATATTATATAAGGAAGAAGATATAATCCAGGAGATGAAACCATTGGTAAACTAGCAAAGGCTGTTTCCTAATATTTTTTAATATCTGAGACAAGCATTACAGAAAAATAGTCTCACAGATGTACAAAATTTGTGTAGATATGTGAAATATATTTTTTAGATTTATTTTTTATAATATTATTTCTCCATTAGACTTAAATTGGTTAAATAAAAAAGGTGGAAATGCATGCATAAAAGAATGAAACCATTGTAAACTAATAATAAAAATACAACACCTCTGAAAGCCACAAAACACAAATATGATTCAAATGTAAAAAATATTAAGAAATAAATATAGACAGTACTTTCCTCTATGTGTATTATGGCGCCCAAAACATATTGAAGCAGGTGCATTTGTTTTTTAAGAGCACATGCTTCCGTTTTTTTCCCTACTATCAAATAATAAAAGATTCTATTCTTCATATCTGGAGTGGATAGGAATAGATAATTGTATGTCATTGTATAAAACATTCAGGTTCCAACGTTTTCAAACAAAGAGCTATTAGTCTCATAAATATACAAAAACAAAATATTTTTTAGATATGCTAAAAGCTACTTATTGAGGATAAATGGATCTAGACATCAACAACATGTTCTTGTGGTGTTATAGAATACCTTTTATTCACAAGTAGCACGCAGGGGTGGGCAATTAGTTTTCCTGAGGGGCCACATGAGAGACCGTCACTGTTGTGAAGGGGTGAATCAATAGGCTGAAATTCATTATACTCAATATTAACATCAATATATTTTAATTATTATATTACTGTGAAGGAAACATGCGGTCAAAGGAGCTCTCCAAGCAGGCGAAGCAAGCCATACTTAAGCTGCAAAACAATGGTGGATGATCGCAGAATAATCTCCATGGTGAAGAGAAACCCCTTCACAACAGCCAACCAAGTGAACAACACTCTCCAGGAGGTAGACGTTTCAATATCCAAATCTACCATAAAGAGAAGACTGCATGAAAGTAAATACAGAGGGTTCACTGCACGGTGCAAGCCACTCATAAGCATCAAGAGTAAAAAGGCTAGACTGGACTTTGCTAAAAATATCTAAAAAAGCCAGCACAGTTCTGGAAGAACATTTTTTGGACAGATGAAACCAAGATCAACCTCTACCAGAATGATGGAAAGAGAAAAGTATGGCGAAGGCGTGGTGCAGCTTATGATCCAAAGCATACCACATCATCTGTAAAACACGACGGAGGTAGTGTGATGGCTTGGGCAAGCATGACTGCCAGTGGCACTGGGTCACTAGTGTTTATTGATGATGTGACACAGGACAGAAGCAGCCGAAAGAATTCTGAGGTATTCAGAGCCATACTGTGTGCTCAGATCCAGAACCTATCCCACACCTCCTTTTCTCCCTTCTGCCAGGGCCCTGGCTTACATTCCGGGTTCCACTTTTATTTTGATGTGAGAGCCATTTCTACCTGGTAATAGGTTTGCTACCTCATCTTTGCACACGTTATGTGTAGCCAGCCTTATCTTTTGGCCATTGCTTTGAGGCCTATACTGAAAGGGTTTATTGCTACCTTTTGATATTTACATCTATATTTTCTCTCTTGATACCTTGCGGTGTGCTGTGTCGGGCCCATATGGTGCCATTTATATGCACTATTGACTTGCACTTTATAACCATTTAGTCTATTGTCTAAAAAACCTCTTTTGATATCTCCAGGTTTTCACTGTGAGTTTTGTGGAGGACCTGTATTATACAGATTGATATTTTGTTCTCCCCATACCCCTGTGGTGTTCTTATGATTTGTATGACAGTGGTCATTTGCACCTTATGGATGTATTAGCAAATACCTGTTGCTGTATTGATGTAATACACTGATCATTTAGGTCTCATGGTTATTTAAATTTGCAAGTTATATATATATATGTGCTATACCACCCACGGTGTTTTTCATACTTCTTTTTGTACCTTCTGGGGATTAACTAGGTGTGGGAAATCATTGCCTTTATTATAAGTTAGTTCCTTCTCTGATATTTTTAAATGTTTTAAACACTGTGTGCTTTTTGTTTGCATTAATTTTGTTCAATAAAGTGTCCTTATGTTTTACATATATTATTGAGGAGCTCCTTGATTATGGGCATGATCTTTTTCTTTTTGTTTTATGTTATGTCTTTTCCAGGCCCTTAGTGAGCCCTCTTCCATTAGATTTATAAGTGGTGACCTCCATCCCTCACAAATTATCCCAGATCCAGCCAAATGCAGCCAAACTGATTGGTCGTCGTTTCATACTACAGATGGACAATGACCCAAAACATAAAGCCAAAGCAACCCAGGAGTTTATTAAAGCAAAGAAGTGGAATATTCTTGAATGGCCAAGTAATTCACCTGATCTCAACCCAATTGAGCATGCATTTCACTTGTTAAAGACTAAACTTCAGACAGAAAGGCCCATAAATAAACAGCAACTGAAAACCACCGCAGTGAAGGCCTGGCAGAGCGTCAAAAAGGAGGAAACACAGTGTCTGGTGATGTCCATGAGTTCAAGACTCCAGGCCGTCATTGCCAACAAAGGGTTTTCAACCAAGTACTAGAAATGAACATTTTATTTACAATTATTTAATCTATCCAATTACTTTTGGTCCCTTTAAAAACAGGGTGGCACATGTTAAGGAGCTGAAACTCCTAAACCCTTCATCTAATTTTTATGTGGATACCTTTTAATGTGGATACCCTCAAATGAAAGCTGAAAGTTTGAACATCAACTGCATCTGAATTGTTTTGTTTAAAATTCATTGTGGTAATGTCTAGAACCAAAATTAGAAAAATGCTGTCTCTGTCCAAATATATATGGACCTAACTGTATACTATCGTTCAAAAGTTTGGGGTCACCAAGACATTTTTGTGTTTTCCATGAATACTTTTATTAATTAAATGAGTTGCCAAATGTATTTAAAATCTAGTCCAGACATTGACAAAATTCGAAAAAAAGATTTTAATTTGAAATAATAATTTTCTTCTTCCAAATTTGGTTTCATCAAAGGATGCTCCCTTTGCAGCAATTACAGCATTGCAGACAGACCTTTGGCATTCTAGCAGTTAATTTGCTGAGGTAATCTGGAAAAATTTCACCCCATGCTTCCGGAAGAATCTCCCACAAGTTGGTTTGGCTTGATGGGCACTTTTTGCATACCATACGGTCAAGCTGCTCCCGCAACAGCTGAATGGGGTTGAAATCTGGTGACTGTGCTGGCCACTCCATTACAGATAGAATACCAGCTACCTGCTTCTTTCCTAAATAGCTCTTCCATAATTTGGAGGTGTGCTTTGGGTTATTGTCCTGTTGTAGGATGAAATTGGCTCCAATCAAGCGCTGTCCACAGGGTATGGAATGGCATTTCAAAATGGAGTGATAGCCTGACCAAAGTATTGGCACCCTCAGCCTAATACTTGGTTGCACAACCTTTAGCCAAAATAACTGCAACCAACCGCTTCCAGTAACCATCAATGAGTTTCTTACAATGCTCTGCTGGAATTTTAGACCATTCTTCTTTGGCAAACTGCTCCAGGTCCCTGATATTTGAAGGGTGCCTTCTCCAAACTGCCATTTTTAGATCTCTCCACAGGTGTTCTATGGGATTCAGGTCTGGACTCATTGCTGGCCACCTTAGAAGTCTCCAGTGCTTTCTCTCAAACCATTTTCTAGTGCTTTTTGAAGTGTGTTTTGGGTCATTGTCCTGCTGGAAGACCCATGACCTTTGAGGGAGACCCAGCTTTCTCACACTGGGCCCTACATTATGCTGCAAAATTTGTTGGTAGTCTTCAGACTTCATAATGCCATGCACACGGTCAAGCAGTCCAGTGCCAGAGGCAGCAAAGCAACCCCAAAACATCAGGGAACCTCCACCATGTTTGACTGTAGGGACCGTGTTCTTTTCTTTGAATGCCTCTTTTTTTCTCCTGTAAACTCTATGTTGATGCCTTTGCCAAAAAGCTCTACTTTTGTCTCATCTGACCAGAGAACATTCTTCCAAAACATTTTAGGCTTTTTCAGGTAAGTTTTGGCAAACTCCAGCCTGGCTTTTTTATGTCTCGGGGTAAGAAGTGGGTTCTTCCTGGGTCTCCTACCATACAGTACCTTTTCATTCAGACGCCGACGGATAGTGCGGGTTGACACTGTTGTACCCTCGGACTGCAGGGCAGCTTGAACTTGTTTGGATGTTAGTCGAGGTTTTTCATCCAACATCTGCACAATCTTGCGTTGAAATCTCTTGTCAATTTTTCTTTTCCGTCCATATCTAGGGAGGTTAGCCACAGTGCCATGGGCTTTAAACTTCTTGATGACACTGCGCACGGTAGACACAGGAACATTCAGGTCTTTGGAGATGGACTTGTAGCCTTGAGATTGCTCATGCTTTCTCACAATTTGGTTTCTCAAGTCCTCAGACCGTTCTTTGGTCTTCTTTCTTTTCTCCATGCTCAGTGTGGTACACACAAGGACACAGGACAGAGGTTGAGTCAACTTTAATCCATGTCAACTGGCTGCAAGTGTGATTTAGTTATTGCCAACACCTGTTAGGTGCCACAGGTAAGTTACAGGTGCTGTTAATTACACAAATTAGAGAAGCATCACATGATTTTTTGAACAGTGCCAATACTTTTGTCCACCCTCTTTTTTATGTTTGGTGTGGAATTATATCCAGTTTGACTTTAGGACAATTCTTTTTGTGTTTTTTTTCATTTAAGACAAATTAAATGAAGATAATAATACCAAAGAATTTGTGTTTGAAATCATTTTCAGGACGAAACTGAGTATTATCTGACAGAATTGCAGGGGTGTCAATACTTTTGGCCACAACTGCTTTTAACGCTTGAAATCAAGTACAGCCCCTTCTGTATATCGCATGAGGCCCCCACAACTCCTTATATACTGTAAGACTCCTCACACAGCTTCACTATATACAGCATGAGCCCTACACAACCTCTATATATACAGCATGAGCCCTACACAGCCTCTCCACATGCAGCAGGAGCCCCACACAGCCTCCCCATGTACGGTATGAGCCCCACACAGCCACCCTATATATAACATGAGCCCCACACAGCCTCACTATATACCGCATGAGCCCCACACAGCCTCCCCGTATATAGCATGAGCCCTACACAGCCGCCCTATATACAACATGAGCCCCACAAAGCCGCCCTATATAAAACATGAGCCCCACACAGCCTCTTTATATACTGCATGAGCCCCACACAACATCCCCATATACAGCATGAGCCCCACGCAACTTCCCCATATACTGCATTTCGCCCCCATAGCCTCCCCATATACTACATGAGGCTCCCATAGCCTCCCCATGTGCAGCAAAACACCCCCATAGCCTTCGCATGTGCAGCACTACACCCCCATAGCCTCCCCATGTGCAGCACCAGACCCCCATAGCCTCCCTGGCCACAATCAGGCATCAAAGGTCACTGCACATCGCAAGTCTGTAACCTCTCATTGTCTGATACGCAGTGACCTCTGAAGCTTGTTCAGAGCCAAAAGTCCCAGTTTGGAGTAAACAGGCTGGGAAATGTGACTTGCGACCAGGGAAAGGAGAGGACTGGAAGGCAGGTAGCGAGTAGCAGAGGCGACAGATAAGTGAAAGGTGGGTGAGTTTAAGGAGGGGGTTTGTTGTTTTTAACATATTACAATTATTATGCCCTGGGGTCTGAAGTGATTTGGATTTTGACAATATGAGAATAAAAGTCATCAATTACCAATAACCAAGACGAATCGAAGTGGAGAATCCCACCACTATATTTCAACTCTGTAAACCACTGTATAAAATGGAGGTACAGAATATTGTGGTAAAACAAAGTTACACATTGGTGAATAATTATTTCAGTTAATAAACTACAATATTGCTTTAGTTTTCATTTTGAAGTGTTTTATTTTTACAGTAATTAGTATTTGGTCATGAGAAAGGATTCACTAACATGTTTTGTCTGTTCAACTGTCAAACATAACCGCTGAAAAATAAGCAGCCAATTCTATACCCAGCAGACATATTAAGGCTAGGAGTGTTTCTGAATGGCTATAATTACTTTTTAGAACCATACAAATAGATTTAGTATAACAAAAGCCACATGGAACTTAATATGGCAGATCCAAGAAAACAGCATGCTGTACAGATGGCACCATTTCTAAAGCAGATGCATGAAAGTAAAACCTTTGTATGAACCCTGATAAATTGCTTTCTGGTATAGATCCACTGATGTCCGATATTTCAAGTACTATATTTAAGGAATATCTTAGAATTGAAACATGCCAGATGATCTTAAGGAAAAAACATGCAGTGTAATAGACGTAAGCATATCAATACAAATGTAAAGTACGGAAAACCTGAAACAAGGACTACACTGTAGACATACAGCTGTCAATGATGTGAAATGTGTAACTATAAGACTATGTGCACACGTTGAGTATTTGCTTGCAGAAATTTTTGCACGATTTCTGCATCTCATGGCAGGAAAAACTCTGCTGAAAAAACGCATTTTTGGTGCGCATTTTGCCGCGTTTTTGTATGCCTTTTTGCATGCACTTTTGTACAGCAATGAATGCTTTTTTGAGCTAATTAAATATATTTAAAAAAAAATGTTTTGTGATGTAATTTCTTGGTTCAACAGTCAACAGCACTTTTTTCATGCTTATGTAGTAGCAACAGAATAATGGAATTAGGGCTTGTCAGCAGCTGTCATTGACATCTAGCTCTAGGCTTAGTAATGAAAAGGTGTCAGCTCGACACATTACTAAGCTGATAACTAAACAAAAACACAAACCTACACACATATTGTCAACAGCCTATGTAGGAACGTTAACAGAACGCACATACATAGGCTGTAACCAGACAGCAACTGTTAATTCTAAAGAAAAAAAATTAAAAAAAATTGCTTGGGCTCCTGCATAATTTTATTAACCAGCAGAGGGAAAGCCAATGGCTGAGGGGGCTCATGTTAATATTCTGGGAAGGAGACAACAGCCATAAAGGTTCCCAGACTATTAATATCAGCTTGCAGTGGTTTGCTTAGACTATACTGGCTAGTTTACAGGGGGACCCCAGAAATTTTTTTACATAAGGTACCCCAGTAAAATCTAACCAGCAAAGGCTAAGCAGACAGCTAAGGGCGGATATTAATAGCCTAAGAAGAGGCCATGGATATTGGCCCCTCCCAGACTAAAAACATCAGCCACCCCAGAAAAGGCACATCTATAAGATGCACCAAATCTGGCACTTACCCTGTAGCGGTGGCAAGTGGGGTTGATGTCACCTTTGTATTGTCCGGTGACATCACTTCCACAGGCTAGAAATAGAGAGGCATCTATAAGACACCTATCCATTAGGAAACCAATAGTAATATTATATAAAAACACAGATAACCAGAATACAGTTTTATTTGAAATAATGACACAGACTCCTTTAATAATCTTAATTAAGCCATACTCACTGAACACCTAATCCATCAAAGCCAACGTCTCCTGCAAAAAAAATAAAATAATAAACCACAATATTCCTCACCTGTCCGCTGAGAAGATAATCCATAATATCCTACGAAAGATCCTGATCACTTTGAGAGCAGTCACATCAGCAAATCCGCAAACATTTTTATACCTGTGTTTTTAATGTGGATTTGACTGACTCAATTGAAGTCAATGTGTGCAGAAACACAGAAGCACTAAAAGAATTGACATGCTGCAGAAAAAAGCGCACTGCAAATTCGGATTGAAATTTACTAATCGTGTGCACAGCACTTCAGGATTGTCATTGAATTGCCTTGCATAAGGATTCCATTGATAATCGAATAGAGAAATATTCAGATTTTGGAAAATCGGCACAAATAATTTCTAATATTCGTGTATTCATACCGAATAACGAATCCAATGCAAGTCAATGGGAGGCCGAATATTATTCAGCAAAACCCAAGAAACAGGTCTGGCATGGGAAAAAGCAGAAATTGATGAGAAAGAGCTTAAACTAAATGGGAACAGCATGGAGGTAATGTTTGCCTTTCTGACTCATATACGTATAGTATCTGGGAATAATGTCAGACTATTGTGCTGGTTTTACGGATTTTTAAAAAGACCTACAAAACCAAAATAAAAAAAAAATTTTTAAAGGGAAAAATACTAAAAAATATTATTTCCTTCATAATTACATGTATATAACACTAAATAAAATAGAAAAAAAAATTAAACCTCCCCTTTAGCACATGTTCACACTGAGTGTTTCGGCTTTATATTTTACTTTAACATTTGTGAGGTCTTTCACTCCTACTTTTGGGAGGTCCCTCCCTCATGCCAAAGACACTGCTCAAAAAAATAAAGGGAACACTTAAACAACAGAATATAGTTCCAAGTAAATCAAAATTCTGTGAACTCAAACTGTCCACTTGGGAAGCTGACTGACAATCAATTTCACATGCTATTGTGCAAATGGAATAGACAACAGATGGAAATTATTGCCAATTATCAAGACACTCAATAAATTAGTAGTTCTGCAGGTGGGGACCACAGACCACATCTCAGTACCAATGCTTTCTGGCTGATGTTTTGGTCAGTTTTGAATGTTGGTTGTGCTTTCACACTCATGGTAGCATGAGACGGACTCTACAACCCACACAAGTGGCTCATGTAGTGCAGCTTATCCAGGATGGCACATCAATGCGAGCTGTGGCAAGGTTTGCTGTGTCTGTCAGTGTAGTGTCCAGAGGCTGGAGGTGCTACCAGGAGACAGGCCAGTATGCCAGGAGACATGGAGGGGGCCGTAGGAGGGCCACAACCCAGCAACAGGACCACTACCTCAGCCTTTGTGCAAGGAGGAACAGGAGGAGCACTGCCAGAGCCCAGCAAGATGGCCTCCAGCAGGCCACAAATGTACATGCGTTTGCACAAACGGTTAGAAAACGACTCAATGAGGATGGTCTGAGTGCCCAATGTCCACATATGGGGGTTATGCTCACATGTGACAGATGTGACAGAGACTGGAGACCCCATGGAGAGAGATCTGCTGACTGCAACATCCTCCAGCATGACCGGTTTGACAGTGGGTCAGTAATGGTGTGGGGTGGCATTTCTTTGGCCTGCTGCACAGCCCTCCATGTGCTCGCCAAAGGTAGCCTGACTGCCATTAGGTACCGAGATGAGATCCTCAGACCCCTTTTGAGACCATATGCTGGTGCGGTTGGCCGTAGATTCCTCCTAATGCAGGACAATGCCAGACCTCACGTGTCTGGAGTGTGTCAGCAGTTCCTGCATGATGAAGGCATTGAGGCTATGATCTGGCCGGCCCGTTCCCCAGACCTGAATCCGATTGAACACATATGGGACATCATTTCTCGCTCCATCCACCAACGTCACGTTGCACCACAGACTGTCCAGGAGTTGGTGGATGCTTTAGTCCAGGTCTGGGAGGTGATCCCTCATGACAACATCTGCCAAAATATTCAGTAGCATGCCCAGGTGTCGTAGGGAGGTCAAACAGGCACGTGGATGCCACACACACTACTGAGCTTCATTTCCTTGTCTTGAGGCATTTCCACTGAAGTTGGCTCAGCCTGTAATTTGATTTTCCACTTTGATTTTGAGTATCCTTCCAAATCCAGACCTCCATGGGATATTAATTTTGATTTACATTGATCATTTTTATGATTTCTTGTTCTGAATGTATGCCACTATGTAATGAATAAAGATATGCAGCTGTAATATTTCATTCAGTAATATCTACGATGTGGTATCTTAGTGTTCCCTTTATTTTTTTGAGCAGTGTAGTTAGCCAGATAGAGGAATACATATTCCCCATCACTTTACAATGCCAGCTAAAACATGCCGATTTAAATTTTGGGCTTTGCCTACCACCACCACCATGTTACCCACCTTCTCATTATGCAGCCCTCGCTGATAATTAGCAGAGTGCCAGCAGGTGCTGTGAAACCTGCGTTTTGTAAGCTCCACAGTTCATTTCTCCTACCGGAACACAATGGAGCAACGGTTATAGCAGGTGAAGTTGCAATACAGGAGTTGGGGGAGCTGTATGATCTATTGGATTCTACCAGATATAAAAGCATTAGAATTATATTTTGAATACAGTGTATGCAAGCGACGGCCTGTATTGTGGTAAGTCTGTCAGGCCTGAAACTCATGTCATGAACATGTACAAGCCTCATTTTACTTGGAAGCAGCCTCCTCACGAGAAAGAAACAGGATTGTCATTGACCAATCTGCACAAGCCTAAGAATTTTCTATTGGTTTAATAAACAGCATATCTTTATCTAGCAGCTGTGCGACTTGCACAAAGCTTGCAGAGATATGAAAATGTGACTATTCATCTCTAATTTTCGTGCTTCTGCTGTTGCCATGTCTTAAAAAATTGTCACACATTGCTAGATATATTGAATTTGTACTTAACACCTCTGTTAGGGTACCTGTCAAAAATAAAGCCAGGGTTTTTTTTTCTCATTTTTTCATAAGCATAAAGCATTCAATATGAGAAAGGTTGATGTTAAGGGACGTGGATGTGGTGGTGCCTGCCAAGGCTGTGTTACAGATCAGAAGGTGACTGGATCTCATTTTAGCTTTCTGTCAAAATGTGGTCAGCGTGGTACACCACTGACAAACCCCGACAATTGCCAGGATGTTGTGGGTTGGATGGCAGACAAAGGTTCCAGTGTGTTGACAAGAAGCACCATGATGTCTTCCACATGGTCCAGTCTCAGTGGCCTCTGAATACTCAACCTGGTCCTCCTTCCTCCCATTAAGAGTCCCAGGAGACATATGACCCCAACGCTGGCCTCTCTGAAGAATGGTTTACGTTCCCTTGTAATTTTTCAAGCCTCTCAACACGCACCATTAAAGAAGGTCATGAGGGGTGGAGTGCAGTGATGCCCAAATGTTTGAGCACAGCCAGGAGAAAGCCACGTTGGGGAAGGTCAATTCATGTCTGAAGAGGTGGAGGATAATCATGATGCACTGTTGCCATCAGGTCAGCCTCAAATCGCAACTCAGAAGGAGGATCAGATTGAGGAATTGGAAGGTGACGTGGGCTATGATCCAACCTGGCACGATGGCACACCTAGCGAGAACAGCAATACAGACAGGGATTGGTCCCACAGGAGGCCCTGTATCATACATTTGGGATAGCTCTCACTCCTACATTCGGAAGGTCCCTCCCTCATGCCAAATAGTTATCCAGATAGTGGAATACATATTTCCCATTCCCCCATCTATTAAACACTATTTGACTTGTTCAAGCGATTTTGTAATTTATCTATTACAGACATGGGCAAATGGCGGCCCGCAGGCCACAACCGGCCCTTTGGTTGCTCCCACAGACAGAACCACTGAAAGTGCAGGAACTCAAATGTGAGCTCACAGCTTGGTGTTAGCCCCTCCCTGCTATCGTACTTTTGGTGGATCGGCTTCTGCTGGAGGATGTGAGGAGCTGCTGAGATCACTCACAGACAGCAACTTCTGCTGTCTTTTGTCTTCAGCAGCTTCTGTTATAGCATCGATGAGAAGTCACTGCCATGCCCAGCAGCTTCTGCACATACTGGTAATCAGTCACCTTGTAAGTGGGGATGTTTGTGATTATAACTAGGAGGCAGTTGTGCTGGGTTTGTGCTGTGTAAGTGAAGTCCTGCAGAGCTGTGTCATTATAACCCCACAACTGCTGGATCACAGCTTGAAATCAAACTGGAGGGAGAGCAGCTAATTATTATCAGGGGTCAGGCTGATAGGAGATAAAACACTTGGGCCAAGTACACAGTGTCCAATAGTGAATTGCACCCTCAGCCTCACTACATAAAGTCTGGAAATCTCACATTCTGTATGCACCCTCCTCCTTCTATCCTCCAGTAGTGAAATATGCTTCCCAAACTTCTCTTCTTTTTGTGTGCCCCATGTACTCCGGTGGCTGCTGTGTGTGTGCCTGTGTGCATGTGCATGTCTGTGTGTGTGCCCCATGTACTCTGGTGGCTGGTATGTGTGCGTGTGTGTATGTGCCCAATGTACTCTGGTGGCTGGTCTGTGTGCGTGTGTGTTGTGGTGTAGTGACCACTGTGTCCGCTAGGGGGTGCTGTGTGGATGTCCTAGGAGAGAGGATGAATGGCAGATTCATGAATGACCATTATGTATCTCAAGATGGGTGGCCTTGAGATGAAGGCTTGGTTATGTGCAGACGCTCAATGGGATAGATGAGGGGGGGATGCTAGGTTGGAGCTGCAGGACAATGAAGAAGCTAGCTGGGTGACAGTTAGAAGGCGGGGTAGAGGGAAGAGCACCAGGAAGGCTAGTCCTGATCTGGCACACCCCAATAAGTTTGCTAAGTTGGCAGATGAGGGGAGTATTAGTGCAGGAGTAGCACTGCTGCAGCAAGGCATATCCTCTGAAAGCCGGAGGAGTGTCTGCTTCAGTAAGGGGGGAAATAGGAGAGCAGGGCAGGCCAGACAGGTTCTGGTAGTGGGAGACTCAATTATTAGGGGAACAGATAGGGCAATCTGTCACAAAGACAGGGATCGTCGAACGGTGTGCTGCCTACCTGGTGCTCGAGTCCGACACATCGCTGATCGGGTTGACAGATTACTGGGAGGGGCTGGTGAGGATCCAGTGGTCATGGTGCACATTGGCACAAATGACAAAGTTAGAGGTAGGTGGAAGGTCCTTAAAAATGATTTCAGGGAATTAGGCTGTAAGCTTAAAGCAAGGACATCTAAGGTGGTATTTTCGGAAATACTTCCTGTACCATGTGCCACGCCAGAGAGGCAACGGGAAATTAGGGAGGTTAATAAGTGGCTCAGGAATTGGTGTAGGAAGGAGGGGTTTGGGTTCCTGCAGAAATGGCCGACTTCTCAGTTGGCTACAGGTTCTACGCTAGGGACGGGCTGCACCTCAATGGGGAGGGTGCAGCTGTGCTGGGGAAGAAAATGGCTAGAAGGTTGGAGAAATGTTTAAACTAGGGACGGGGGGAGGGTATTCCTTTTATAGGAGGGGAAGACAGTGCAGATAGAGACCTGGGTGCAAATAATGACATTGGGGGTGGGGGTGGCATGGGGGGTGGGGTTAGAACAGTTAATAATTTAAGAAAGAATAGAGGTACAGAGAGATACATTAAGTGCATGTATACTAATGCCAGAAGCCTCGCCAACAAAATGGAGGAATTGGAGTTAATGTTGTTGGAACATAATTATGACATGGTGGGGATATCTGAGACATGGCTGGACGAGAGCCACGACTGAGCGGTTAATTTACAGGGCTATAGTCTGTTCAGAAATGACCGTACAAATAAACGACGGGGAGGCGTGTGTTTATATGTAAAATCATCCTTAAAACCCATCCTTCGTGATAATATATATGAATCTAATGAAAATGTAGAGTCCCTGTGGGTAGAGATAAGGGGAGGGGGGAAAAATAATAAAATAAATTACTGATAGGGGTTTGTTATAAGTCTCCAAAAATAATGGAAGCAACAGAGAATATCCTCATAAAGCAAATAGATGAAGCTGTGACTCAAGGAGAAGTCATTATTATGGGGTACTTCAACTACAATGAAATACATTGGGGAACCGAAACCTGCAGTTCCAGCAAAGGTAATAGGTTTTTGACAACTATGAGAGACAATTACCTTTCACAACTGGTTCAGGACCCAACAAGAGGGGGGGCACTGCTAGACCTAATATTAACCATCAGGCCAGACCGCATATCAAATGTAAGGGTTGAGGGTCACTTGGGTAATAGTGATCACAAATTAATAAGTTTTCATGTACCCTTTAATAAGATGTGTAGCAGAGGTGTTACAAGGACACTAAACTTCAGGCAGGCAAATTTCCAACGGATGAGAGATGATCTTGGGGCAATTAACTGGGACGATATCTTGAGACATAAAAATACACAAAGAAAATGGGAGACGTTTATTAGCATCCTGAATAGGATCTGTGCACAATATATGCTGTATGGGAATAAACATGCGAGAAATAGGAGGAAACAACCATGGCTAAATAGAGCTGTAAGGGGTGCAATAAGAGATAAAAATAAAGCATTTAGAGAATTAAAGCAAGTAGGTAGTGATGAGACATTAAATAAATACAGAAAATTAATTAAATTCTGTAAAAAGCAAATCAAAACAGCAAAGATTGAGACAGAGAGACTCATTGCCAGAGAAAGTAAAAATAATCCCAAAATATTCTTTAACTACATAAATAGTAAGAAACTAAAAAATTATAGTGTTGGCCCCCTTAAAAATAGTCTGGGTGAAATGGTGGATGAGGATGAGGAAAAAGACAATATGCTAAATGACTTTTTTTTAACAGTATTTACACAAGAAAATCCCATGACGGATAACATGATCAGGGATAAAAATTCTCCGTTAAATGTCACCTGCTTAACCCAGCAGGAAGTATGGCGGCGTCTAAAAATCACTAAAATTGACAAATCCCCGGGCCAGGATGGGATACACCCCCGAGTACTGCAGGAATTAAGCACAGTCATAGATAGACCATTATTTTTATCTTTAAAGATTCCATAATAACAGGGTCTGTACCACAGGACTGGCGTATAGCAAATGTGGTGCCAATATTCAAAAAGGGGACAAAAACTGAACTTGGAAATTATAGGCCAGTAAGTTTAACCTCAACTGTGGGTAAAATCCTGGAGGGTTTTCTAAGAGATACTATACTGGAGTATCTGGAGAAGAATAACCTTATGACCCAATATCAACATGGGTTTACAAGGGACCGTTCCTGTCAGACTAATCTGATAAGCTTTTATGAAGAGGTAAGTTCCGGACTGGACCAAGGGAATGCAGTGGACATGGTGTATATGGACATTTCAAAAGCTTTTGATACAGTGCCACACAAAAGGTTGATACATAAAATGAGAACAATGGGGATAGGGGAAAATATGTGTAGGTGGGTTAAGAGCTGGCTCAGGGATAGGAAACAAAGGGTGGTTATTAATGGATCACACTCGGACTGGGTTACGGTTAGCAGTGGGGTACCACAGGGGTCAGTTTTGGGCCTGCTTCTTTTTAACATATTTATTAATGACCTTGTAGGGGGCATAGAGAGTAGAATTTCAATATTTGCAGATGACACTAAACTCTGCAGGGTAATCAATACAGAGGAGGACAATTTTATATTACAGGAGGATTTATGTAAACTAGAAGCTTGGGCTGATAAATGGCAAATGAGCTTTAATGGGGATAAATGTAAGGTCATGCACTTGGGTAGAACGAACAAGATGTATAATTATGTGCTTAATTGTAAAACACTGGGCAAAACAGTCACTGAAAAAGACCTGGGTGTATGGGTGGACGACAAACTCACATTTAGCGGCCAGTGTCAGGCAGCTGCTGCAAAGGCAAATAAAATAATGGGATGCATTAAAAGAGGCATATATGCTCATGAGGAGAACATAATTTTGCCTCTATATAAGTCACTAGTGCGACCACACTTAGAATACTGTGTACAGTTCTGGTCTCTGGTGTATAAGAAAGATATAGCTGAACTGGTGCGGGTGCAGAGAAGAGCGACCAAGGTTATTAGGGAACTAGGGGGTCTGCAATACCAAGACAGGTTATTACACTTGGGGTTATTTAGTTTGGAGAATCAAAGGCTTAGGGGTGATCTTATTACAATGTATAAATATATGCGGGGACAATACCAAGCCCTTTCTAATGATCTTTTTACTCTTAGGCCTGTGACGGGGACAAGGGGGCATCCTCTACGTCTGGAGGAAAGAAGGTTTAAGCATACTCACAGACGCGGATTCTTTACTGTAAGAGCAGTGAGACTATGGAACTCTCTGCCATATGATGTTGTAATAAGTGATTCCCTACTAAAATTTAAGAAGGGACTGGATGCCTTTCTTGAAAAGTATAATATTATAGGGTATATACACTAGTTTCCATAATATTGCATTGATCCAGGGAGCTAGTCTGATTGCCGTATGTGGAGTCGGGAAGGAATTTTTTTCCCCAATGTGAAGCTTACTGTTTGCCACATGGGTTTTTTTTTGCCTTCCTCTGGATCAACATGTTAGGGCAAGTTAGGATAGGATATGGGTTGAACTAGATGGACTTAAAGTCTCCCTTCAACCTTAATAACTATGTTACTATGTTACTATGATCTTTCGTTCCAATGTGTGAGGGAGAAGTGTTGTGAGTTCATTTTCCCCTTCACCGTTGATGTCTGATGAACTCCCTCTGCTGGTGAAGAGAGGTAGTGAAATTGATTGGGTTGGGAAGAACCTGTCATCTGAACAGGTGGAGCCTGATTGGACACCCGGAATCACTGAGTGGATATAACGCAGCCGACGCCCTACAGGGGTGCTGGTGATCCTTTCTGCTCTGAGCTCTTGCAAACCAGTTCAGTACCTGTCTTCTGAAAGCTAAGTATTTGCTCTCTTATTTTTCCATGAGATATTGTCTGTTTACTTAGTGTTTGTGTTCTACCTGCCCTTGTTGGTACAGGCTGAGCTCCATTTTTGTCTCTGGTCAAGTTAATCTTTTGCTCAGTCTTCAGAATATACCTGAGTGCTGATATAGTGTTTTTGAAGTCTAGTGACTTCAGGGCCTTTTTTCTATCAGACATGTTGGACATTATTTTGGCAGAATTTTTGCGGATTGCAGCCAGCATCTTTTCTGTCCTTTCCTATTTAGTTAGTTGGGCCCCATCGTTTGCTTAACCTGTCTTTCTGTCTGTGTTTGTGTTTTCATCTGCTTTTCACCGACAATACATGTTGGGGGCTGTCTATTGCTTTGGGGTCTGCTCTGGGGCAGTTAAGATTTCCCCTTTCTTTCTTCAGGCTTATTCAGTTCTCCGGCTGTGAACGAGGGGTCTAGGGCACCGTAGGAACCCCCCACGGCTACTGTTAGTTGTGTGAATAGGATCAGGGGTCTGCAATCCGATAGCTACCAACCTCTCCGGTTTTCTGGACTTAGCTTGTATTTTTGTTTTTTCCTCCTTCGGTGACTCATTCATAACAGAGAAGCCTTCAGATGATTGATGAGAAGGATCAATCATCTACAAATCCACCCAGGGGTGTGGTTAGGAATGCTATTGTAAAGGATGTGTGAATGGTCCAAGGACCTGTGGTGAGGTCATAGTCATGTGACCCAGTGGGTGTGGCTACGGACCATATAAGGTGGCCAGGGTAGGTCACATGAAGTGAATGCAGGGACCAGGTTGGTCCGTTTTGGAAGGCCCCATCTGGAACAGATGGGGGCTGTCTTCCTGACAGCAAGGAACGCTGTGTTGAATGGCTGCACATACCTGATGATTCCCTGGAGGGAATGGATGTCTGCAGCATAATGAGGTGACGCAGTCATGAGGAAACCCTGACATGGGTGAGATAACTGAGGCTGAAGAGCCTGTGTATGCATAACCTGTGTGACCACAGGGATTACAGAGCTGAACTCTGTCATGGACGCTATGCTGACGTTATGAAGTTTATGTTACTGCTGTGGGTTTATGATGCTAAATAAACTGCATGGACTATGATTGTGTATGGAAAACCTGTGCCGGATCAGGTTTTGTGGCTGCTAAGCGAGTGTCCCCAACCTTGAATGACAGCGCTACCTTACAGTGTCTATGCGTGTGCCCCATGGACTCTGGTGGCTGGTCTGTGCATGTGCCTGTGTCTGTGTGTACGTGCATGTCTGCGTGTATGCCCCATGTATTCTGGTGGCTGGTCTGTGTGTGCATGTCTGTGTGTGCGTGTCTGTGTGTGTATGTCTGTGTGTGTGCCCCATGTACTCTACTGGCTAGTCTGTGTGTGCGTGTCTGTGCATACGTGTCTGTGTGTGTGCCCCATGTACTCTGGTGGCTGGTCTGTATGCATGCATGTCTGTGTCTGCCCCATGTACTCTGGTGGCTGGTCTGTGTTAGTGTGTGTCTGTGCATGTGCCCTATGTACTCTGGTGGCAGGTCTGTGTGGGGGCGTGTCTGTGTGCATGTGTCTGTGCGTCTGTCTGTGTGCGTGTGTCTGTGCATGCATGTCTGTGTGTCTGTGCATGTGCCACATGTACTCAGGTGACTGTCTTGTGAGTAACTGTGTCTTTGTGTGCGTGCATGTGTGCGTGCATGTCTGTGTGCGTGCGTCTGTGTGCATGCGTCTGTGTGCGTGCGCATGTATCTTTTCTCCACTCCATGGACTGAAAGGAAGACTTCTTACCGCTTGTCTGTCACCTCCTCCCCACATATGAGCGATGAGCAACAAATTTTTCGAATGCCCTCAATTTTTTTTTTAAAGGGGCTTTCCAGATTCAGAAAACCCACTGTTCACCGAATGGAATGGCTCTTACTCGCCTTCCCAGGTTCAGCCTGTTATTTTCCGCAGAACAGTTATGTCGACACTTCTGAATCTAGTAACTAAGCTCAGCAGCATCACGTGCATTGACGCCATGAGTCACCCATAGCCAATGACCTCATGGACTGGCTGCAGTGCTGCAGACGTGACATGAGTAGTGATGAGCAATCATACTCACCACTACTCATTACCCGCCTGAGTATCACGGTACTCGAGCACCGAGCATTTCCAGAATTACTCGGCGGGAACTTGGGTCTCCACCCAGCTTTTTTGGTGGACTTTACAGACCCAGTCACGATGCAGGGATTGTCTTCCAGGCAAGGAAACACCGCAGCCATCTTTGTTGTGGTCATGCAGTGATTGGCTGGCCACACAGCATCATCAGGGGTATAAGCGACTGGGCGCCGCCCTGCTCAGCGCATTCAGCTCCGGATTTAGATAGTGTAGGGAGAGCTGCTGCCGAGATAGGGTCAGAATTGGGGATTTATTAGTCAGTGTGGGGTCTACTTTCATAAACTACTCAAATCTAGATAAACCAACATTACTAAGGACTAATTCAGGAGTATATAGGTTCTGGTGTTAGGTAGGCAGGGTAGTGTATGTCGCTCTATACACAGGCAGTGAATGTGTGTATATAGATCATTGCATACATTAAGAGGGTCCATTACCTTCCTGTGTTCTGGTGCTGCTACTGCTACCTGTAGGATATATTGTCCATATATTCCTAGCCCCAGGTATAATTGGCTTTGAAAATTTTTTTGGCCAGGGTTATTAGAGCTTTTTTTATTGCAAAGCAATCCAGAGCAATTTTTTCCTCCATTTTCATTTTTGACAGTGCACAATACAACCAGATCCTTTTCCTAGCACAGCGTGAAAATCCAGCAATTTTAAAGGGGTCCCAAACATCCCTTTTGAGTGCGCAGAGAAATATTTCATTTTTTTGTGGTACAGTTGAGTAGATTTTTTTTTGAGTGTCTTACACAATTTCTTGACACTATTTTGCTGAACCTCCCAAAAAATTCATACAGGCCACATATTTTACAATGTGGTATATCGGTGATTCGCCTCATCCATCCGTCTGCTAAAAATTTTGGTCTTTTTAGCCCTAAATTCAATTTTTTTTCTGTCTGGCACTGTACTTATATACAGCAGTATTTAGCAAAAAAAAAAAATACAGGCCACACATTTTTCGGTGTGGTGTCTACATGCCAGCTCATATCTGTGTGTGCTCAAAGTTTGGCCAGTTTACGGCAGTTTTCTTTTTTTGCCCTGGGTGCCACTGTACTATGCAGCAGTATTTAGACAAAAAAAATATACAGGCCACACATTTTTCGGTGTGGTATCTCTGTGCCAGCCATATCTGTACGTGCTCAAAGTTTGGCCAGCTTACTGCAATTTTCTTTTTTTGTCCTTGGTGTCACAGTACTTATATACAGCGCTATGTTGCATTATTTTAAAAAAAAGCCACATTTTACAGTGGGGTCTAACTGTGACATGCCTCATACATGCGTGTGCCAAAAATTGAGGCATTTTAGGCCTAAATTCCCTTTTTTGTGCAGTTTGTCACGCTCATTATATTCAGCACTCTTTTGCATCCACCAAATTAAAAAAAAACATATTTTACAGTGTGGTATATCTGTGACACGCCTCATACATCTGTGTGATAAAAATTTGTGGATTTTAGGCCGGTACTCCAGTGTTTTCTTGTCTGGTACTCAAGTTATATACAGCGCTATGTTGCATTATTTTAAAATACAGGCCATATTTTAGGCCTAAATTCCCTTTATTAGGCAGTCTGTCACTCTCATTATATCCAGCACTCTTTTTATGAAAAAAAAAATTTACAGTTGGGTATGTCGGTAAAAAGATTTCTGTTTCAAGTTGTTATGCAGCTTCATGACTGTGTTAAATATTCCAACTACTACCACCATCATCATCTTCAGCCTAGAGGCAGTCAGTGCGCAGATAGAAAGTCTGAGTAGCAGAGGGTGAAGGCTTAGGCTGTGTTGTATTCTGTGTTGTACTCTGTCTCTATATTATGAAGGCTAAATCTTCTTGATGAAATCATGCCTGGAAGAGTCATAGCAAGATAACATTGAAGATCGCGGGGACAGAACTCGCAACTACTGAAGCCTGGTGTTCCTGGGCAGGATTCTGACAAGCCCTCACCTACTAATACTGAACTGGTTGGACAATGACGTTTAAAAGGAGCCCATGCTTTTTCTATAACTGAAGCTAGAGATTTTGACATTTCGGATGCATTTCCAGAGATGTCAATTGAAGAGCATAGTGGTTGGAGATGTGACTCTACACCACCACCCGAGGTGCCGCACCCACCACCTTCTATCTCTATCCATTTCTCCCACAGAATGAAAGTCAGCAAGACAAGGTCCTCTCCCCTCTGTAACAGTCTGTCATTGTAATTTTTTAGGGGGTAAACAATATCTATTACTATGTATGTAACCCCTTGTCATGTACAGCACCATGTAATTAATGGTGCTATATAAATAACTAAATAATAATAATAATACTATATGTTTGTTTCCACTAAACAATCTATCAAACATGTTATTGAAGGATTTTTTTTTCTGACAACTCTGTTCAGCTGTGCGCAAACTATGTCAACTTGATAGCTATACCCCAGTAGGTGTTGGCACAGTGTCATGTTGACTACAGTGCCCAGATGTTATGAAGGTCCCTAATTTCACCTCTACTTCAGCATCATAATGAATTAATAGGAAAAGCACGTGGTATTGGTGTAGCCATTGTTTTCTTGACAAAGAAACTCAATAACATGAATGAGGTGGTTAGCAGCACACGGAATGGATAAATAGTAAAGGTGACAATTGACAAGTAGTTTCACATTTGATGTAAAACACACTTCAACAAATTGCTTTAATTCTTACAACATTATATTCCAAAGCCTTGGAGAAAAAGATGAATATATTGTGAACCAAATAGGTATGAATAATTAATCACACAAATGATGTAACATAATTATAAACATACAAAAGCTATCAGTGGGGAAATTATTTTTCACCAAAAATTTTAAGCATGAGACTAGTGTCATCTTGTGGAATGATATGAGCCACAAAGTCCTTCAAATTGAAACTGTTCTGAATGAGCTGCACAATTTTCTCTAGAAAATTGGAAGTCCATGCCTTCTATTATTATTATTATTATTATTATTATTATTATTATTATGCATTTATAAAGCGCCATTTATTCCATGGCGCTTTACATGTGAAAAGGGGAAATATAGACAAGTGTAATATATACAAGAGTAATATACAAGTGTAAGACAAGGGACAAGGGACACACAAGTACATAAGGAGAGGGGACCCTGCCCGCGAGGGCTCACAGTCTACAGGGATGGGTGACGATACAGTAGGAGAGGGTAGAGCAGGTCGTGCGGTGGTTCAGTAGACCGAGGATCATTGCAGGCTGTAGGCTTGTCGGAACAGGTGGGTCTTCAGGTTCTTCTTGAAGGTTTCCATTGATGGTGAGAGTCTGATGTGTTGCGGTAGGGAGTTCCAGAGTATTGGGGAAGCACGGGAGAAGTCTTGTATGCGGTTGTGGGAAGAAGAGATAAGGGGGGAGTAGAAAAGGAGATCTTGGGATGATCGAAGGTTGTGTGCGGGTAGGTACCTAGAGACCATGGCACAGATGTATGGAGGAGACAGGTTGTGGATGGCTTTGTATGTCCTGGTTAGGGTTTTGAATTGGATCCTCTGGGCAATAGGAAGCCAGTGAAGGGCCTGGCATAGGGTGGAGGCTGGGGAATAGCGGGGAGACAGGTGGATTAGTCGGGCAGCAGAGTGTAGGATGGACTGGAGCGGTGCTAGAGTGCTAGAGGGGAGGCCAGAGAGTAGGAGGTTGCAGTAGTCGAGGCGGGAGATGATAAGAGCGTGCACTAGTGTTTTTGTGGTTTCGTGGTTGAGGAATGAGCGGATCCGGGAAATATTTTTGAGATTGAGGTGGCAGGAGGAGGTGAGGGCTTTGATATGTGGTTTGAAAGAGAGCGCAGAGTCGAGGATCACCCCAAGGCACCGGGCGTGCAGGACTGGGGAAAGAGAGCAGCCGTTGACATTGATGGATAGGTCTGGTGGAGGGGTAGGGTGAGATTGGGGAAAGATGATGAATTCTGTTTTTTCCATGTTCAGTTTGAGAAAGCGAGCAAAGAAGAAGGCTGAGATAGCAGACAGACATTGTGGGATGTCAGTCACTAAGGAGGCGAGGTCAGGTCCAGATAGGTAGATCTGCGTGTCATCGGCATAGAGGTGATACTGCAAACTGTGGGATTCTATGAGCTGTCCCAAGCCAAAGGTATAGATGGAGAATAGTAGGGGTCCTAGGACAGAGCCTTGGGGAACACCGACAGACAGGGGGCAAGGTGAGGAGGTGGTGTGTGAGAGGGAGACAGTGAATGTACGGTCCGTTAGGTATGATGAGATCCAGGATAGAGCCAAGTCTGTGATGCCTTCAATGCTGCTTGCATTAAGAACTGATTTGCCAGATATGTACAGAGTCAGGATATCCGGGCTGCGGGTACCTGTGCTGCTTTGTTTCCGGAACTGTCAAGGCTGCGTTCCCTGTTTCCCGGTGGAAGGAATAGGGTAATGAACAGGCCCCATTACACAGAAAGAGGGGTTATGGTTAGACAGGAAACCTGGCTTTAAGCTGAGGGGAAAAAAAGCAAAGCAGGAGTGAGTCACCAGCTGTGACCGTGTGAGCAGCAAGAGGGGCATTGCACTATGCACCCAAAGTGCCGATGCTGAAGCAAAATGCAGAAGACAGACCCAGTGACCTAGAGGCATGGGGCCAGCTTAAGAGAAATCAGGCAAGACATCAAAGATTTTTGGCGTGGACAAGCAGCGCATAGGAGGCTGAGTAGAGTGCTCCATCCTTAGAGCAGTGACGCTGCAAAGGACAGTTCCCATTTTCTCCCGCCACTAAAAGCGGTACTGCCATTTACCAAGGCGCCGTTTGCCCAGTAACGACCAGAGAGCGAGACGCTGTAAGCAGAAAGATGCAGCCAACGGCCCACAAGCCACAGTACTAAATTCACAAATTTCTCATCTGCGTGCACTCTAAATGTTGCATTTTAGGCACGTGGGAGACGGACATTTTCCACAACGTGATGGCGGTGACAGTAACAAGGTACTCGGTCCCCACCTGGCACTGTTTCTCCGGGTATGCCATCACAACATTACACAAGCATGCACGTTTCCAACAACATTACCCGGGTCATCAACAATGCTGTTACAGGGAAAGTGCAACTAACCACAGAACCGTGGACAAATGCTTGTGGGCAGGGATGGTACATCTCATTGACAGCACACTGGGTTTGCGTAGAAGAAGTCATGACCCAGTTGGACATTGGGAGAGCATGTCACAGATGTATGGAGGAGACAGGTTTTGGAAGGCTTTGTATGTCATAGTTAGAGTTTTGAACTGTAGCCTATGGGCAATAGGAAGGCAGTGTAGGGCATGGCAGAGAGAAGAGGCTGGGGAAAACGGAGGGACAGTTAGATTGCTTTTGCAGCAGAGTTTTGGATAGATTTGAGCGGTGCAAGAGTGCTAGAGTGGAGACTAGAGAGTATAAGGTTGCAATAGTCAAGGCGGGATATCATGAGGGCGTGCACAAACATTTTTGAATTTTCTTGGAATGTACCGATCCAGGAAATGTTTTTGAGTTGTTATGGGCAGGAGGAGGCAAAGGCTTGGATCTTAGCTTGATAGAGAGGGCAGCGTCGAGTATCACCCCGAGGGCAAGAACATGCGTGTGCTGTCCCGGCATTACACAGGTACGTGTCCCACATTACCCGTGCCCTCCACAATGCTGTTAATTGGAAAGTCCATCTATCCACAAACACGTGGACAAGTGCTTGTGGTCAAGGACGGTACATCTCACTAAGGGCACAATGGGTTATCATAGTGAAAGCTGGGACCCACTCCAACCTTGGTATGGTGCACGTACGCCCAAACCCCGAGTATTGTGGGCCCTATGTCAATCTGGGCTACTGGCACAGTCTACATCTCCTGCACCTCCTCCTTCACCTCCTCTTCAACCTCCAGCTACAAAAGGTAGCACATCAGTCACAAGCTGGAAGCACTGCAGCACTGCCAAATGAAAGCTGGAACAGGCTGTGGGCATTGAATACTTATTATCAAAAAGGTTGAGATGTACCCCACAGGGAAAATGTTTGTCAGCCCAATACACTTAGCATATAGTCATTACAAGTCTAGGAGACCTGCTCCTTTTTGAATGGAACACTGTTTGTTAAGAGGCCCTCCTACATGTTTCTTCCAAGGGGGGATTGGGGTTATTGGGGTGCATATGACTTGGTAGCAGGGCAGGCCTTGCCGTCATTGCATAAGAAAACAGAATGGGAGTACAAAATGAATAATGTGAAGTGGATTTTTCTGTTCCCTTCCAGTATGTGGGTTCAAAGGCTTATTGGGGTGCATATGACTTGGTAGCGGGGCAGGCCTTGCAGTCAATGCATAAGAAAACAGAATGGAAGTACAAAATAAATAATGTGAAGTGGATTACCCTGTGCCCATCCAGTACATGGTTTAAAGGCTTATTGGGGTGCATATGACTTGGTAGCAGGGCAGGCCTTGCAGTCAATGCATAAGGAAACAGAATGGGAGTACAAAATGAATATTGTGAAGTGGATTTTCCTGGGACAATCCAGTATCTGGGTTCAAAGGCTTTTTGGGGTGCATATGACTTGGTAGCAGGGCAGGCCTTGCATTCAATGCAACAATTTTATGGAAGCCATCCTAGACATCTCGTGAAAGGGGTATTGGGGTGCGTCGTAATTCTTGGCAGTCCATCCACTCATTGCGTAGGCTAAAACAGTTTTGAAGACCCACTGTTTAATAATAGCCGTTTAAGCAGATTAATGAAAAAGTTTTGGTGTTATCTTTCATATTCTCTGAAAAAAGGCCAAGAAAGCAAAAATTCTTCCAGAGTATGTAAACTTTTGTGCACAACTGTAACTCTTCACATTAAGCGTAATTTTAACCAGGGGTGCCCAAACTTTTACATGCCACTGTACTTCTATCATATTTCCACGGTATATGCCACAAAAGCATAGTAGATGTAGACCCACAAAAGAGAAAGGGAACCAAAACATGGTGGGAATTTCCATTCATTTGTTACGATAAAACTGCTGGAGAAATCAGCACAAATAGGGTCTTATCCGGTGGAAATTTACAGTATACACTCAGATTATGCTAACCTGATATAGCTGTCATGATCTGTTGTGAGTTCATTTTTCCCTTCACCATTGAGGTCTGATGAACTCCCTCCTCTAGTGAAGGAAGGTAGTGAGACTGATTACCAAACACCTGGGCAGCTAGATGATGACTGGGTGGCTGGAATTGAGGACTGGATATAAGGCTGCCAATGCCCTTCTTCCTGGCTGGTGATTTTCCTGCTGGATTCTTGGAGACCAGTCTGATTCCTGCATCTCAAAGCTAAGTTTTTCTGCTCTGCTTTGTACTCTTCAGTTTTGTTTTTGTTTGCCTTGTTTTTTGGGAGTTCTGCCATCCCCGGCCGGGGGTGAGCTGAATTCCTTTTTTGTCTCTGATCTGTTGATATTTTGCTCTGTCTTCAGAATATACCTGAGTGCTGATATAGTCTTTTGAAGCCTAGCGACTTCAGGGCCTGTTTTTCCTATCAGTCGGTTGGCTCATTTTGATAGGGTTTTTGCGGATGGCAGACAGCAGCTTTCCTGTCCTGTCCTATGTAGTTAGCTTGGGCCCCATCATTTGCTCAACTTATCTTTCTATCTGTGTTAGTGTTTTCATCTTGCTTCACCGTCATTATATGTTGGGGGCTGCCTATTGCTTTGGGGTCTGCTCTGGGGCAGTTTAGTTTTTCCCCTTTCTGTCTTTAGGCTATATAGTTCTCCGGCTGTGATCGAGGGGTCTAGGGCACCGTAGGAACCCCCCACGGCTACTGCTAGTTGTTGTGGATAGGTTCAGGGGTCTGCAATCCGATAGCTGCCAACCTCTCTGGTTTTTCTGGACTTAGCTGGTATTTTGTTTTTTCCTCCTTCGGTGACTCATCATAACAGAATCACCAGCCATACCGCAGATCCTAGGGTACTCAATAGCAGGAGGGAATTGTAAAAAAAAAAAATAAAAAAAAATAAAGTGTCAGAATTTTTTTTTTTTTGTGTGCATATTTTTTCCTCTATATCTCTGAGGCCGTAGGGGGGATTTTTCTCTCAATAGAGATGAAGCAATTGTCTGATCGTGTGGAGCAGCTCGCTGCTGAAGTGCGGGGAATTTCCGCCTATCTTGCTCATTCACGTGCTGCTGAACCAAAGATTCCTACTCCTGATGTATTTTTGGGGGATCGGTCTAAATTCTTGAATTTCAAGAATAATTGTAAATTATTTTTTGCCTTGAAGCCTAACTCGTCGGGGAACTCCGCACAGCAGGTTAAAATTGTCATCTCTTTGCTGCGCGGCGATCCCCAGGATTGGGCGTTTTCTTTGAGACCTGATGATCCTATTCTGAATAATGTGAACGCATTTTTTCAAGCCTTGGGGTTGTTGTATGATGAACCTAATGCTATTGATCAGGCTGAAAAGACCCTGTTGGCATTAAGCCAGGGTCGGGATTATGCAGAGTTGTACTGTCAAAAATTCCAAAAGTGGGCGGTCCTTACTACCTGGAATGATGGTGCCTTGGCAGCCCTCTTTCGGAAGGGTTTGTCAGAAACTGTAAAAGATACTATGGTGGGATTTCCTCTTCCCTCTGGTCTTGACGATTCTATGTCATTAGCCATTCAGGTGGATCGGCGTTTACGTGAGCGCAAAACTACACGAGAGATGTTACCACCTGTTGAACAAATGTCTGAACCTATGCAATGTGATAGAGTTTTGTCTAGGGCGCAACGTCAGGAGTTCAGAAGGCGTAATAAGCTGTGTTTTTTTTGTGGAGATGCCTCGCATATTATTTCTGTCTGCCCTAAACGAGAGAAACGTTGTGCACACACGTTTTCTGTGGGTGGTGTTCAACCTAAGTTTCTTCTGGCAATTACTCTGATCTGCTCCCTGTCCACATTTTCCGGCAAGGCTTTTGTGGATTCAGGAGCAGCTCTGAACCTGATGGACTTGGATTTTGTTAAACGTTGTGGATTTCCTATGACACCTCTGCGGACACCTATCCCTTTGAGGGGGATTGATGCTACTCCTTTGGCGAAGAATAAACCTCAGTTTTGGACCCAGGTGGTAATGCGGGTCGCCCCAGACCATCAAGAAAATTGCAGATTTTTGGTGTTGCATAATTTGCATGATACCATTGTTCTGGGGTTTCCCTGGTTGCAAATCCATAATCCAGTTCTGGATTGGAAATCTTTGTCTGTGGTGAGTTGGGGTTGTCGGTGTGCCCTTAGTGATGCTCCTGTTTTCTCCACCTCTCCCCAGTCACATGATGTTCCTGACTATTTGGCTGACTTTTATGATGTATTTAGTGAGGATGAGTCTGCGTCTTTGCCTCCTCATAGGAGTTATGACTGTGCTATTGAGCTGAACCCGGGGTGTAAATTCCCCAAGGGTCGGCTTTTCAATTTATCTGTACCCGAGCACGAGGCTATGCGATCCTATATTAAGGAGTAGAGTTGAGCGACTTTTGTTTTTTTATGGTCTAGTTTCGTTTCGTGAAACCCGACTTTTCCAAAAGTCGGGTCGAGCAAGGTCGGCCGATTATAGGGAAAAGTCGGGGTCGTCCCGAAACATGAAACCCAATGTAAGTCAATGGGGAATAAAAGTCGGCAGTGAGAGGAGGACAGGAAACACACCTACAGTGCTCATTTGAATGCCAAAAGCATCAATTCTTCTTACTTAAGCTGGTCAACCTTAATTAACTTCATAATACAAGTTACGCACTGAAAAATGGGTGTTATTTGGCTAAAGTTGTGGGGGGGTAGGGCTGGCTCCAGGTTTTCATGTGCCCTGGGCGAAAGAGCGCCCCTTTAACACATACCACAACTCATCATGCTCCGATACGGCAGAGAAATAGCGGTATAGTACAATGAAAAATACTTCACTTTTTACATCACATGACGAGACCCATCTATTTCTCCATACAGAATCATTGGTCCCATATAATGTTTGAAACAGTATATGATGCGCTCCACATAATGCTACAGTATATGTTGGTCCCCATGGATGAAGCTCCACTGTCTTATGGGCCCAAATAATGCTCCAAACATAATGGGCCCCATTTCTAATGCTCTAGTGTATAATGGGCCCTGTAAATGCTGCTCCAGTGTCTGATGTCCACCTTTGGAATGTTCCAGTGTATGGTGGGCCCCATCTATCATTCTCCAGAGTATAGTGCTCCCCAAAAATTGCTGTCCCAACATTGAAAACAATGAAATAAGTCTCCTCACTAGGGAATCCCTGTACTAGTCTGGACTCCTCGTCGTCCCCATCTTCCATCTCACTGCACAGTATTTCAACCTTGCAAGTGCTGTGATCCTGAGCAAGCAGGGGGGGCCCACTCGTTGGCGACGGCACTGGCACAGGGCCCCTGATAGTACGGTGGTGTGTCTGATGGCAGGTGGGCCGAACCTGCACTTTCATCTGCAGCTTCCTCTTTGTCACCGTGTAAGATGGAACTGTATATGGGAAGGGTAACCTGAGTTTCATCAGGGTCAGATTCAGGCCGGGTAGCGTGCGAGGGGAATGTAGTGGTCTGGGTCAAAGTACCAGCAGATTCATCGAGCAGTGGCTGGGCATCAGTGCACTTGTGTCGCCCCCAGGAGTACGGTCGCCACAGTGGCATTACCTTCCTCCTAGGGAGTGTGATGTCATGCTTGGGAGCAACGAAGGATCTCTCTAGCAGGTTAACTGATTGGGCGGCGTTATTCCCACGAGTCATGACCCTCCAAACAGCGTTCATGAAGGCAAAGTGTTTGTTTTACGTGGGCAGTATGGTTGCAAAGCTGAACCTTAAAGGAATGTCCAGAAGGGCACCACCAGGAATGGAGTCTACGGCGTAATTTGACTCAACACGGGCAACCTCAACCATGCCAGCTACAGAACCTGATGCACACATTGCAAGCTTAATTCCGTTAACGATCGAGACTCCGTCATGCCCCGCGGTCCGAGTCCGGCTTACTAGAGGGACACGTGAGGCTCTGGAACATGAGATTGGCCAATAACTGGTGTGTCATGCCCTTACATGTCCGTGGCTGCATGTGCGCTACACTGAAAAGGCCAGCGTTTGTCGCTTACAGGTGCAAATAACCCGCTGAACAACGTTAGTGATGGGGATCACTGATTACAATTATTACTCGCGAACGATGATTTCCCAGTAAGTGCAGGTCAACCGCAGTTCCGGAATTAGGCCTAACCGTCATTCCTGAAAAAATGAAAAACTTACGTGTGCAAACCACAGGTGCTGTAGCTTGCTTAACAGCTCGCCAGCCGTTCTCACGCCCAGTATGGATTACACGTGATTGCACAAAGGTGAGAAAGGGTACCGTATCCCCGGATAACATGTATGGATAGCGTACACATTCAAAAGATATGTCTATACATCAGGAGGCAGGCTCAGACGGTGTCAGGCACAGTATGGATTTGACGGCCCAGACTACACAGCGGAGGAGCAGGGAGAGGTAAAGATTGCAAATGCTGGGGCCCTGCCCAAGCAAGGGGGGCCCACTCGTGGGCGTCGGTACTGGCACTGGGCCCCTCATAGTACGGCGGTGTGTCTGACGGCGGGTGTGCACCACCACCGTCAGAGACACTTGATTGCACTATGAGGGACCCTGTGCCAGTGCCCACGCCCAAGAGTCGGCCTACCCACCTGTCCAGGGCAACGGCACTCACACAGTGTCGTGCGCTAGGTGGTGACCCCAGCCATGGGGGGGGGAGGCAGCACAGTTAGGGAGTTTTAGAAAGTGGCATATGTTGATGTTGGACATTCAGCTGATGCAAAAGGTGAAATAGGTCAAGTCCCAGGAAGAGGTGGACCAAAGCAAGCAATTTTTCTGTCACCCTATGTGTCATCAGGGGAAGGTGGGACAAAATCCTTGGAAACCCATGCATGGTTCATTTTAATGAAGGTTAGATCATCCACATTTTGGGTTGACAGACGGGTCCTTTTTTCTGTCAGGATTGATCCAGCTGCACTGAAGACTCTTTCCGATAGCACACTTGCAGCTGGGCAAGCGAGCTCCTGTAAGGCATATTGTGCCAATTCAGGCCAGGTGTCCAGATTAGCAGCCCAATAGTCAAAGGGGAATGACCTGTGTGGGAGAACATCGATATGGGAGGAAAAGTAGTTTGTAACCATAGTTGACAACTGCTGTCTCCTGTCACTTTCCATCGATGCTGTATTACCAGTTGTGTGAGCTGTACTTGAAAAATCAGTCCACAACATTGTCATGAAACCCCTGTCTCCAACACCACTTCTGCTGTGTGCACCATGAACACCTCTGCCAAGCTGCCCCCGGCCCGTACGGCTCGTGTGAGAACCATCACCGCTGCTGTGTGCTGGGAATGCCTCAAGCAACCGATTTACCAGAGTTGCTTGTTTATTAGCCAATATTAGGTCAAGGTTCTCCTGTGGCATGATGTTTTGTAATTTGCCTTTATAGCGTGGATCCAGGATGCTGGCCAACCAGTAGTCGTCATCGTTCATCATTTTGGCAATGCGGGGGTCCCTTTTTAGGATCCGCAAGGCATAATTTGACAAGTGGGCCAATGTTCCCGGTGTCAATGATGCACTGCGAGTGCTGGGTGGAGGAGCACTTTCTGGAAAATCCACATCCCTCCAGTCACGCACAAACCCTGTACCAGACCTTGCCACGCCAACATTTTCACTTGCCCCACGAGATGCATCCTCCTCCCCTAAGTAATCATCCCCATCATCCTCCTCCTCCTCCTCTTCTTCCTCCACCTCGTCCAGAAGAGGTCCCTGAGCAGACAATGGCTGAATGTCATCAAGGATTCCCTCCTCCTCTTCCTCCTCATCAACATTGGCTGCAGACGCCTGCTCCTTAAGGTGCGTCAAAGTTTGCATGAGCAGACGCATAAGTGGGATGCTCATGCTTAGGATGGCGTCGTCTGCGCTTACCAGCCGTGTGCATTCCTCAAAACACTGAAGGACTTTACAGAGGTCTTTCAGCTTCGACCACTGCACACCTGTCAACTCCATGTCTGCTCTCAAAGTGCCTGGCCGTGTATCCTCCCACAAATGCATTATGGCCTGCCTCTGCTCGCACAGCCGCTCCACCATGTGCAGGGTGGAGTTCCACCTTGTTGCAATGTCGATAATGAGGCGGTGGTTGGGAAGGTGGAGCAATCGCTGCAGCTTCTGCATATGAACGGAGTGTACAGGCGACCGGCGGATGTGCGCGCACAGTCTTCGCACCTTATGGAGCAGGGCTGTTAACTCTGGATAATTTTTGAGGAAGCACTGCACCACCAGGTTCAAGGTGTGAGCCAAGCAAGGTATGTGGCTGAGTTTTGAAAGGGCTATGGCTGCCACAAAATTACAGCCGTTATCACTAACTACCTTGCCTGCCTCAAGATGTACACTGCCCAGCCATGACTCAGTTTGTCGCTTCAAGTACTCGGCCAGTACCTCGGCAGTGTGTCTGTCGCCCAAACACATCATCTGCAACACAGCCTGCTGACGCTTTCCACTAGCTGCTCGATAGGGGGACACCTCGTGTGCAACAGTGGCAGCTGCAGATGGAGTGCTCGTACGACTGCGCTCTGTGGACGAGCTTTCGCTTCTGGAGGAGGAGGAGGAGGGTGGAACGCCTACAGCCAACTGTTTCCTATACCGTGGGCTAGGCAGCACTGTCCCACCACCGCTGTCCCCTGTGGACCCTGCATCCACCACATTAACCCAGTGCGCAGTGATGGACCATGCATCAGTTGTGAGGTGCACCTTTCCACTCACTGACTGCTTGAGTGCATGGACAATGCGGTCTTTCACATGATGGTGGAGGGCTGGGATGGCTTTGCGAGAGAAGAAGTGGCGACTGGGTAGGTCATAGCGTGGTACTGCATAGGCCATGAGTTCGCGGAAAGGGCATCATCTCAAACGAGATTAGTTTGGCAATGTGGGCATTCAAACCCAGTGTACGCGGATGAGAGACTGAGTACTTTCTTGACTTACTCATAGTGTCTGGGAGGGTGAGCTGGACTTGAGAGCTGCATATGGTGGAAGTAGCGGTGGACAGGGCGGACTGAGAGAGGGTTGATGATGGTGATGGAGTTGGTGTTCTTTCTGATGGCCTAGATTCAGTATTTCGTTGATATAACAGTGGGATTCCCTGACTGCTGTGGCCTTGCAACAACACCTCAACATTTGCTGCTGTGCTAACCGGTGGGCTTACAGTGGGGGAAACAATGTAGCGTTGCTGACTACCTTCTTTGCAGCACCCTCTTCCCCCAATGGATGCCAATCTGGGTCAACAACTGGGTCATCCATCACCTCCTCTTCAATGTCACGTGCACCTTCCTCTGTGTCACCGTGTATGGTGGTATACTGTGCGGGAAGGGGCACCTGAGTCTCATCAGGGTCAGAATCTGTCTCTGTACACTGCATGGACAATGTAGTGCTCTGAGTGAATGTACCAGCAGAATCATCTATCAGCAGCTGTGCATCAGTGCACTCCATGTCAGATTCATCTTGGCCTGGGTAATTCACCATTTCACTTGATAATCCAGGCATGGTATGTGAAAACAGCTCCATGGAGTAATCAGTAGTATGGCCTGCGTCATCCTTCAATCTTGGTTGGGGTGAAGGACACAAGGAAAGGTGTGGTTCATGAACATGAGCCTCCAATGACGACTCAGTGCTTTTACTTTTTACAACTTCAGAAGAGGAGGCGATAGAGCTGGAGGCTGAGTCAGCAATGTAAGACAAAACTTTTTCCTGATGCTCTGGCGTTAAAAGCGGTTTGCCAACTCCTAGAAAACTAAGCCTTCGAAGCCTTATGGAGCCAGACGATGACGCAGGCTCAACACCTCCTGCATTCGGTCCTATTTTGCTTTTGCCACTACCATCAGATCCACCACCAACACCATCATTACCAGCTGCCAACCCCCGCCCAATTCCACGGCCTCTTCCACCAGCCTTCCTCATTTTTGGTAGAAATGTAGACAAAATCCAACAAACTATATAGTAATGTAAAACAAGGTACAAGGTGTCTATAGGACAGGGGAGATTTAGATTTTCTGCACACACTAGTGGACACTGGACACTTTTGGATTGTGTGAGGCCCACTGAATATCAGAGCGCTATATCACAGGCTCGATGCAACAGGTGTGAAAAAAGTGACTACAGGATAAGGGAGATTTTGAATTTCTGCAGACACTTGTGGACACTGGACACTTGGATTGTGTGAGGCCCACTGAATATCAGAGCGCTATGTCACAGGCTCGATGGCACAGCTGTGAAAAAAGTGACTACAGGATAAGGGAGATTTTGAATTTCTGCAGACACTTGTGGACACTGGACACTTGGATTGTGTGAGGCCCACTGAATATCAGAGCGCTATGTCACAGGCTCGATGGCACAGGTGTGAAAAAAGTGACTACAGGATAAGGGAGATTTTGAATTTCTGCAGACACTTGTGGACACTGGACACTTTTGGATTGTGTGAGGCCCACTGAATATGAGAGCGCTATGTCACAGGCTCGATGGCACAGGTGTGAAAAAAGTGACTACAGGATAAGGGAGATTTTGAATTTCTGCAGACAGTTGTGGACACTGGACACTTTTGGATTGTGTGAGGCCCACTGAATATCAGAGCGCTATGTCACAGGCTCGATGGCACATGTGTGAAAAAAGTGAATTGTAGAATTGGGCAGAATAGGAATCTCCCTAGAGTGTAGGTCTGTAAGAACGGAACAAGTCCTCCACTTATCCTTCCACAGTGACACACAGCTTCACTGTGGCTGTGATAACAGCCGTTACACGGTACTGTGTGAGGAGCGTACACCGCTGTATGGTGTGAATAAATGCACGCTCAGTACCTCAGCAGGACAAAAAAAAAAATTGGGATTGCTTTTAAAAAAGCAGTTTGCAGAGCAGTGGGGAAACAGCAATGCAGCTGTCAGGAAGCCTTAGAAGGCAGCCTAACAACCAACACCGCTGATCCACCACAATATAGCCTCCCCTTGCACTGCACACACAGTGACTGGTGTGTTGCACAGGCAAAATCGCTAGCAGCAGAAGCAGTTTTTTTTTCTTCTTCCCTGCCTAACGCTCTCCCTACAGAATCAGCAACCTCTCCCTATGCTAAGATCGGCAGAAGTAAGATGGCGGTCGGCGTGCACGCCCTTTTATAACCCCTGTGACACCCACCAAAGCAAGCCAATCACTTGCATGCCCTTCTGAAAGATGGTGGTGACCCCTGCCTATGTCATCACGTTGCCCACAGTGTCCGTGGATCCTGATTGGCTGAAAAAGAGCGCTAAACAAACTTTTGAAACACCACTTTGGCGCGTAAGTTGCCAACCTCGTGGCCGACCTCATCCTAGGGTCGTGTTTCGTTTCATGAAACCCGACTTTGCCAAAAGTCGGCGACTTTTGAAATTGTTCGACCCGTTTCGCTCAACTCTATTAAGGAGGCATTGGAGAAGGGTCATATTAGACCATCCTCTTCACCCTTAGGTGCTGGTTTTTTTTTCGTGGCTAAAAAGGATGGTTCATTAAGGCCTTGTATTGACTATCGTGCCCTCAACAAAATTACAGTTAAATATCAGTATCCATTACCCCTGATTTCTGATCTATTCTCCAGAGTTAAAGGTGCTTGCTGGTTTACCAAGCTTGACCTCGGGGGGCGTATAATCTTATTCGCATTAAGCATGGGGATGAATGGAAGACGGCGTTTAATACTCCGGAGGGACATTTTGAGTACCTGGTGATGCCTTTTGGGCTCACTAATGCCCCTTCTGTCTTCCAGTGCTTCATGAACAATATATTCTGAGACTTTGTGGATAAATTTTTGATTATCTATCTGGATGATATTTTGATCTTCTCCAAGAATTGGGACTCTCATGTGGAACATGTTCGGACTGTGTTCCAGATTTTGAGGGAGAATTCCCTGTATGTCAAGGGATCTAAATGCCTTTTTGGGGTACAGAGGATTTCATTTTTGGGATTTATTTTGTCTCCGTCAACTATTGAAATGGACCCGGCCAAGGTACAGGCCATTTATGATTAGGTTCAGCCCACTTCTTTGAAGGCCCTCCAGAAGTTTTTGGGTTTTGCTAATTTTTATCGGAAATTTATAGCTAATTTTTCTGGTATTGCCAAGCCATTGACAGATTTGACCAGGAAGGGTGCTGATGTGCTGAATTGGTCTCCGGAGGCTGTTTCTTCCTTTCAGGCGCTGAAGCGAAGATTCACTTCTGCTCCGGTTTTGCGGCAACCTGATGTCTCACTCCCGTTTCAGGTGGAGGTGGACGCTTCTGAGATTGGTGCAGGAGCGGTGTTGTCCCAAAAAGATCCTGTGACAGCTAAAATGAATCCTTGTGCTTTCTTTTCCCGAAAGTTCTCCCCATCCGAACGTAACTATGATGTGGGGAATCGGGAACTGTTGGCCATGAAATGGGCATTTGAGGAGTGGAGACATTGGTTGGAGGGAGCCAAACACCAAGTCGTGGTCCTTACTGACCACAAGGATTTGATTTACCTGGAGTCGGCCAAGTGCTTGAATCCTAGACAGGCTAGGTGGGCCTTGTTTTTCACACGTTTTGATTTTGTGGTCTCTTTTCTTCCGGGCACTAAGAATGTCAAGGCAGATGCCCTCTCTAGGAGTTTCCTTGCTGATTCTCCTGTTGTGACTAAGCCTGCTACCATCTTAGGCGAGGGGGTAGTTCTTTCTGCCATCTCGCCCGATTTGAGACGTGCTCTGGAAGAGTTTCAGGAGGACAAACCTGAGCGTTGTCCCAGTGGAAAGTTGTATGTTCCTGACCAGTGGAGGAAGAGAGTGATGTCTGAAGTTCATTGCTGTGCATTGGCTGGTCATCCAGGTATTTTTGGTACTAGAGATCTGGTGAGTCGATCTTTTTGGTGGCCCGCCTTGTCTCGTGATGTCAGGAATTTTGTGCAGTCCTGTGGGACTTGCTCCCGGTCTAAACCTTGTTCTCGCTCTAGTGGCTTGTTGATGCCTTTGCCGGTGCCCAGGAGGCCATGGACCCATATTTGAATGGATTTTATCTCTGATATGCCTGTCTCTCAGAGAATGACTGTTATTTGGGTGATTTGTGATAGATTCTCTAAGATGGTCCATCTTGTACCATTCCCCAAGTTGCCATCTTCCTCTGAGTTGGTGCCCTTGTTTTTGCAACAGGTGGTTCGCTTGCACAGGATTCCTGAGAACATTGTATCTGACAGAGGAGTTCAGTTTGTGTCTAGATTTTGGAGGACTTTCTGTTCCAAGCTGGGAATTCAGTTGTCCTTCTCCTCTACGTTTCACCCTCAGACCAATGGGCAGACGGAGAGAACAAACCAGACTTTGGAGTCGTATTTGAGATGTTTTATTTCTGCCGATCAGGATGATTGGGTTTCATTTTTGCCCTTGGCCGAATTTGCTTTAAATAATAGAGCTAGTTCTGCCACTTTGATGTCACCTTTTTTTTGTAACTTTGGTTTTCACCCTCGATTTTCTTCAGGGCAGGTGGAGCCTTCTGCCTGCCCAGGTGTTGACACTGTGGTGGAGAGAATGCACCAGATCTGGGACCAAGTAGTGGATAAGTTGCCTCTCTCCCAGGAAAAGGCCCAGCTGTTTTCCAACCGGCGTAGGACCGTTGGTCCCCAGTTTAAGGTGGGTGATATGGTTTGGTTGTCATAAAAAAATATCGCTTTGAAGGTGGCTTCTCCTAAGTTTAACCCTAGATTTATTGGACCTTACAAGATTTTGGAGATTATTAATCCGGTCTCTTTTCGGTTGGCTCTTCCTGTCACATTTAAAATTCATAATGTGTTTCATAAGTCCTTGTTGAAGAGGTTTGTTGAACCAGTAGTTCCTGTGGTGGCACCTCCTGACCCTATATTGGTTGAAGGTAACATGGAATATGAGGTAGAGAAGATACTGGATTCCCGTCTGGCTAGACGGAGACTCCAGTATTTGGTTAAGTGGAAGGGTTATGGTCAGGAGGATAATTCCTGGGTCTCTGCCTCTGATATTCATGCCGAAAGATTGGTGCGTGCCTTTCATCGGGCTCACCCGGATCGCCCTGGTGGCATGGATGAGGGTTCGGTGACCCCTCCTCAAGGGGGAGGTACTGTTGTGAGTTCATTTTTCCCTTCACCATTGAGGTCTGATGAACTCCCTCCTCTAGTGAAGGAAGGTAGTGAGACTGATTACCAAACACCTGGGCAGCTAGATGATGACTGGGTGGCTGGAATTGAGGACTGGATATAAGGCTGCCGACGCCCTTCTTCCTGGCTGGTGATTTTCCTGCTGGATTCTTGGAGACCAGTCTGATTCCTGCATCTCAAAGCTAAGTTTTTCTGCTCTGCTTTGTACTCTTCAGTTTTGTTTTTGTTTGCCTTGTTTTTTGGGAGTTCTGCCATCCCCGGCCAGGGGTGAGCTGAATTCCTTTTTTGTCTCTGATCTGTTGATATTTTGCTCTGTCTTCAGAATATACCTGAGTGCTGATATAGTCTTTTGAAGCTTAGCGACTTCAGGGCCTGTTTTTCCTATCAGTCGGTTGGCTCATTTTGATAGGGTTTTTGCGGATGGCAGACAGCAGCTTTCCTGTCCTGTCCTATGTAGTTAGCTTGGGCCCCATCATTTGCTCAACCTATATTTCTATCTGTGCTAGTGTTTTCATCTTGCTTCACCGTCATTATATGTTGGGGGCTGCCTATTGCTTTGGGGTCTGCTCTGGGGCAGTTTAGTTTTTCCCCTTTCTGTCTTTAGGCTATATAGTTCTCCGGCTGTGATCGAGGGGTCTAGGACACCGTAGGAACCCCCCACGGCTACTGCTAGGAGTTGTCGATAGGTTCAGGGGTCTGCAATCCGATAGCTGCCAACCTCTCTGGTTTTTCTGGACTTAGCTGGTATTTTGTTTTTTCCTCCTTCGGTGACTCATCATAACAATGATCCCAGCGCAGGCTTTGACCTGCATGCCTGGGGATAATTATTGTGGCCTCTCTTTGGTTTAAGGAGAGCTTCTTATAGCCCTGGGAAACTCCAATCCCTGTCAGTTATACTTTTGCCTTTGGCCGAGTGTGGTGACCCCTGTGTGCCTCTGCCTTCTGATTGTCTTCTAGCTTGCTTATATGGTTCTGACCCGGTTCTGTCCCCTGTTGTGAGTTTGTCTCTTGATTCTGTATTGTGTATCTGCTTCTCTGGTTTCTGACTGCTGCTACATCCTGACTATCTGTTCTGTCTAATCCTTTGGTACTGTCATGCTATCTCATGCTTTGACCCCGGCCTGATTTGTTTACGTCTGTCTATGCCCCTTGTTAACTTTGTCCCATAGTTACCCTTCTAGGAGTTTTCCTGCAGCTCCTAGCTCTCTGGAGTTTAGGCCACGCCCCCAGCAGTCACGTGCTTCAGGTCCTGTTGGTCTAGCAGGCATCTTCACCGCTGCTGCCCTGCTCCACAGGTATCTTAGATCACAGTTTCTCTTACTCAGGACACACGCACTGGCTCAGTGAGCAAGTGTAGTGCAGTGTTCCTGACATTATAACTGTCCGTGAACTTTTTTTTTCCTCACTTCTGCAGCATAGGCCCAATGCATGCTTTATCTGAGCAGGTGAAATGCTTGACTCAGTTGCTGCAGAAGCTAAGTTTAGAGCACCAAACTCTTGACCAGTCCCAACGGCAGGTTGCGGACTCGGTTCAGGGGGTGCTTTCCACTGGGTTTCAGCAGGACTAGAGATGTCATTTTAGTCTCACTGGAATCCCCGGTTAAATTACCAGATACGTTTGCTGGTAACAAAAATGAATTTAGAGCGTTTAAGGAGGGCTGTAAGCTCTTTTTCTCCTTGAGACCTCGCTCCTCTGGGGATGAGAAACAGAGGGTGGGGGTGGTTATGTCCCTGCTTAGGGGGGCCCCGCAAGCCTGGACATTTTCTCTTTCCTATTGTGCCCTGGAGAGAATGGCTGTGGATGCGTTTTTTGAAGCCTTAGGGTATATTTATGATGAGCCAGATAGAGTGCGTTTGGCTGAGGACAAGGTGATGAGTGTCAGGGGAAGCACTCGGCCGAGTGGTTCTGTTCTGAATTTAGGAGTTGGGCACCTGAGATTTCTTGGAGTGATGCCGCCCTTCGGGGTTGTTCCGTAGAGGCCTGTGTGATTGTCTGAAGGATGCCCTGGCACTTCATCATCCATCTGACTCCCTGGAGGATGCCATGACCCAAGCAGTTCGTATGGATCGCAGACTGCAGGCAAGAGGTGTTATGCAACTCGAAACATCGTTATTCTCCAGTGGAGGTGAGACCCGAACTCCTTCTGAGGCTATGGAGGTGAGCGCTGTCACCTTTAAGGAGAAGGAAAGAAGACGCCGCTGGGAGAAGCAGTTGTGCTTCTATTGTGGGGAATCTGGACATTGGAAGAAGGACTGCCCCTCATCCTCCAAGATGGCAGGAAAACGACTAGGTCTGGGTAGTAGGCGAGGAGGCTACCTAGACCTTCAGGTACCTTTTTCCTCACTTGCAAAAATTGTGCTTCGGGTGGAACTGGAACTTGGTGATGGTCCTGTTCAGACTACCGCCTTTGTTGACTGTTGCTCTGCTGTTAACCTGATTGATGCCAGGATTATGACTCTTAATAAGATAGGGACAGTCAGGCTTCAGGATCCTATTAAATTTGTGGCAATTGACTTGTCCTCTCTTACCCGGGACGGTATCTGTTTCAGGTCTGAACTTTTTTCTCTGAAAGTGTGTCCCACTCATGTGGAAAAATTAACTTGTCTTGTGTTAGATAACTTGCTTGCAGGACTGGTACTGGGGATGCCTTGGCTACAACGCCATAATCCTACCATTGATTCGGTGCCTAGGGAGATCACTCAATGGGGATGCAAAGATAAATGTCGTAACCTGGGGCCTCTTGATAACTCTGTTAAAACCGTATCTGTCTCATTTGTCAGTCTGGAAAGTATTCGGGAGTACCTGAAGGATTTCGAAGACATATTTTCCGAAAGCGAGGTTGAGGCGCTGCAAGCACATAGACCCTACGATAGTGCCATTGATTTAGTACCCAGAGCCAAGTTACCTAAGGCTTGGTTGTTCAATTTGTCCAGGCCTGAGCTCCAAGCCATGAAGGAGTATATAGCTGAGAGTCTCCGCAAAGGGCATATCAGGCCTTCTGTGTCACCCGTGGCAGCAGGATTCTTCTTTGTGAAGAAGAAAGATGGTGGTTTGCGGCCGTGCCTCAACTTAACAAGATAACGGTTAGGAACACTCAGCCACTTCCCCTCATCCCAGACTTACATAACCAGTTAGTTGGGGCCCAATGGTTCTCCAAATTAGATCTCCAGGGGCCTACAACCTGATAAGAGTTCGGGAAGGGGATGAGTGGAAAACTGCGTTCCTCACATCAGAGGGACTCTTTGAAAACCTGGTTATGCCATTTGGGTTAACTAATGCCATCACTATTTTCCAGAACTTTATCAATGTTGTGTTTTTTTGACCTGATAAGTAGAGTTGAGCGATACCGTCCGATACTTCAAAGTATCGGATCGGAATGGATCGGCCGATCTTTAAAAAAAGTATCGGTATCGCCGATTCCGATACCGGAAGTCCCATTCAAGTCTATGGGACTTCCGGTATCGGAATAAGAAAAACCCTGTTTTTGCCTTGTACAGCCTCTCTGGGGTCTGTACGGGCCTTTCGGGGTGCTGTGCCGGCCTGCCAGGGGGTCTGTGCAGGCTCCGGTGGGCTGTGCCGGCCTGCCGGCGGGCTGTGCCGGCCTGCCGGGGGGCTGTGCAGGCTCCGGGGGGCTGTGCCGGCCTGCCGGGGGGCTGTGCCGGCCTGCCGGGGGGCTGTGCCGGCCTGCCGGTGGTCTGTGCAGGCTTCGGGGGTCTGTGCAGGCATCGTCCGATGGGACTACAAGTCCCATCGGGCGATGCCTGCTACCATGACAGTGATTGACACATTAGCCAATGATGGGACAGTAGTAGTCCCATCATCCGGCTAATGTGTTGAATGTAAAAAAAAAAAAAAAAAATTACATGCTACATACATGCTACATACATACAACATGCATACTACATACATGCTACATTCATACTACATACTACATACATGCTACATTCATACTACATAAATACTACATGCAACATACATACTACATATATACTACATACATACTACATGCATGCTACATACATACTGCATGCTACATACATACTACATGCTACATACATACCACATATATACTACATACATACTACATGCATGCTACATACATACCACATACATACTACATACATACTACATACATACTACATGCATGCTACATGCATGCTACATGCTACATACATAACACATATATACTACATGCATGCTACATACATACTACATGCTACATACTACATATATACTACATGCATGCTACATGCATACTACATGCTACATACATACTACATATATACTACATGCATGCTACATACATACTACATGCTACATACATACTACATATATACTACATGCATGCTACATACATACTACATGCTACATACATACTACATATATACTACATGCATGCTACATACATACTACATGCTACATACATACTACATATATACTACATGCATGCTACATACATACTACATGCTACATACATACTACATATATACTACATGCATGCTACATACATACTACATACATACTACATATATACTACATGCATGCTACATACATACTACATGCTACATACATACTACATATATACTACATGCATGCTACATACTACATGCTACATACATACTACATATATACTACATGCATTCTACATACATACTACATACATACTACATGCATGCTACATACATACTACATGCTACATACATACCACATACATACTACATATATACTACATGCATGCTACATACATACTGCATGCTACATGCATGCTACATTCATACTACATACATACTACATGCTACATACATACCACATATATACTACATACAAAAAAAAAAGTCCCTAGTCTCACTTTATGCCATTGCTGTGTGGGAATTTCCCACGCAGCAATGGCATAAAGTGAGACTAGGGACTTTTTTTTTTTTAAGTGGCGGAGGAATACAGTGCGGAAGGATACCTACCTTCCGTCATTGGATTCCTGCAGCCCGTAGAGAACGGCAGCATCATCTGATGCTGCAGTTCTCTACCCAAGATCGTCGTGGGACACACTCGTGGACTGCTTTGGATCGTGGGTGAGTATTTTTGTGGTTTGTTATGTTAATATTTATTCCGGAAAAGACAATGGCTTCGGGGAACAATGTGACAAGTAATGGTAAGTATGTTACTCTATGTTATATGTACTGTATGTCTATGTATGTATTGTATGAATGTATTGTATGTATGTAGTATATATGTGGTATGTATGTAGCATGTAGTATGTATGTAGTATGTATGTAGCATGCAGTATGTATGTAGCATGCATGTAGTATATATGTAGTATGTATGTAGCATGCATGTAGTATATATGTAGTATGTATGTAGCATGTAGCATGTATGTAGTATGTATGTAGTATGTATGTAGCATGTAGCATGTATGTAGTATATATGTGGTATGTATGTAGCATGTAGCATGTATGTAGTATGTATGTATTATGTATGTAGCATGTAGCATGTATGTAGTATATATGTGGTATGTATGTAGCATGTAGTATGTATGTATGTAGTATGCATGTAGCATGCAGTATGTATGTAGCATGCATGTAGTATATATGTAGCATGTATGTAGCATGCATGTAGTATATATGTAGTATGTATGTAGCATGCATGTAGTATATATGTAGTATGTATGTAGCATGTAGCATGTATGTAGTATATATGTAGTATGTATGTAGCATGTAGTATGTATGTAGCATGTATGTAGTATGTATGTAGCATGCATGTAGCATGCATGTAGTATGTATGTAGTATGTATGTAGCATGCAGTATGTAGCATGTATGTAGCATGTATGTAGTATGTATGTAGTATATATGTAGTATGTATGTAGCATGTAGTATGTATGTAGCATGTAGTATGTATGTAGCATGTAGTATGTATGTAGCATGTAGTATGTATGTAGCATGCATGTAGTATATATGTAGTATGTATGTAGCATGCATGTAGTATGTATGTAGTATGTATGTAGTATTTTTTTTTTTTTTTTTTTAACATTTAACACATTAGCCGGATGATGGGACTACTACTGTCCCATCATTGGCTAATGTGTCAATCACTGTCATGGTAGCAGGCATCGCCAGATGGGACATGTAGTCCCATCGGACGATGCTTGCACAGACCCCCGGACATCAGCACAGCCCCCCGGCAGGCCGGCACAGCCCCCCGGCAGGCCGGTACAGACCCCCACAGGGTGCACAGACCACCGGCAGGCCGGCACAGCCCCCCGGCAGGCCGGTACAGACCCCCACAGGGTGCACAGACCACCGGCAGGCCGGCACAGCCCCCCGGCAGGCCGGTACAGACCCCGGGCAGTCCATACAGCCCCCGGCAGGCCGGCAGAGACCCCCGGAAGGCCCGAAATGACGGCGCATCATGATGCGCACACACCGCGCATCATGATGACGTCAGGCTGTCAATCAACTTTGAACTTCCGATTCCGATGCCGAATTCCGATATTGAAAAAATATCGGAAGTCGGTATCGGAATTCCGATACAGCAAGTATCGGCCGATACCCGATACTTGCGGTATCGGAATGCTCAACACTACTGATAAGCTGTTTTGTTATCATTTATTTGGATGACATTTTGGTGTATTCCCCGGACAGTCAGCCTCACTTGCAACATCTACAGACAGTTCTCCAGAGACTCAGGGAGAACCACTTGTTTGCTAAATTGGAAAAATGTTTGTTTTTCATACAGGAACTGTCTTTTTTGGGGCTGATTGTGTCTTGTGAGGGGTTTCGTATGGATCCTAAGAAGGTGCTGGCGATCGCAGACTGGGTTCAGCCTCGTGATCTCAAGGGGCTCCAGCGCTTCGTGGGATTTGTGAACTATTACCGGAGATTCGTTAAAGGTTTCTCTCAAGTGGTTAAACCACTCACAGATCTTACACAGAAGTGGGTTGATGTAAAAAATTGGTCTGAACTCGCTAAGGAGTCCTTCTCAGCTCTTAAGAAATGTTTCATGTCCGCCCCGGTGTTGGTTCAGCCAGACCCGTCCAAACGATTTATTGTGGAGGTGGATGCTTCTGAAGTAGGGGTGGGGGCAGTGTTGTCCCAGGGTCCGGCCACCCTTACTAATCTCAAACCCTGTGCCTTCTTCTCCAAGAAGCTCTCATCCGCGGAGAGAAACTATGATGTAGGCAATAGAGACCTTCTTGTGGTCAAGCTGGCATTTGAAGAATGGATGCACTTTTTGGAAGGGGAGGCTCACCCTATCACTGTTATTACTGATCACAAAAATTTGGCATACGTTGAATCTGCTAAGAGGCTTACTCCTACTGTAGACAAGCCCGTTGGTCACTTTTTTCACACTTTCAATTCTCCATTACTTTATGACCAGGGTCCAAAAATGTTAAAGAGGATGCACAGTCCAGAAGTTTTGACCCAGTGTCTCCCCCCCGAGCAGCCGTCCTCCATTTTTCGTCTGGGGGTGGTAATGGCGGGAGTCTCGTCAGAGTTGGAACAAGAAATTTTGAGGGCCCAGTTCCTAGCTCTGGCGGCCAAGCCAGGAGATAAATTGTTTGCTCCAGATTTATTGCGGCCTAGACTTCTGCAAGAGTTTCATGAGTCTAGGCTGAGTGCTCATCCCAGTATCATGGCCACTAGAGAGGCAGTAGCCAGGGTTTTTTGGTGGCCTTCACTTGGGTCTGATGTCAAGAAATTCATTTCTGCTTGTGGAGTTTGTGTCCGTTCCAAAAGCTCGCATAACCGGCCAGCTGGGGAACTCATACCTTTGCCGATTCCTGATAGGCCATGGACTCATCTCTCCATGAACTTTATTACCAGTCTTCCACCTTCCAGGGGCAATACCATGATCTGGGTGGTGGAGAACAGTTTTTCGAAAACAGGCCCACTTCATTCCCTTGGCAGCATTACCCTCAGCAGAAACATTGTCAAGGTTGTTTTGTGCAGCATGTGGTCCGATTGCATGGGGTACCCCTGAATGTTGTGTCTGACAGAGGTGTGCAGTTTGTGGCCAAATTTTGGAAGGCATTCTGTAAGAAATTGGGCATCTCACTCTACTTCTCCACGGCATATCACCCGAAGAGTAATGGTCAGATGGAATGTACCAATCAATCCCTGGAACAGATTCTCAGGTGTCTGACCTCCACCAGACAGGAGGATTGGTGTGATGCATTACCATTGGCGGAGTTTGCTTTTAACAACCGGTTAAATCAATCCACCAACATGTCCCCATTCCTGGTCAATTATGGGTTTAATCCTCATTTTGGTGAGTTTTCACGGGTGGATTCCGATTGTCCAGGTGGTGGAGGGATCCGTTCAATGGTTAAAAAACCTCTGGGCTGAAGTTCCGGGTAATATCTCTCGGGTCCAGGGGAGGTATTAATATTTTGCTGACAAAAAGAGAGCCCCGGTACACATGTTTCAGGTGGGAGAGAAGGTTTGGCTTTCCACACGTAACATCAACTTGCAGGTACCATCAGCTAAATTGGGACCAAAGTTCATTGGTCCGTATGAGATTGTGGAAATAGTCAACCCAGTGGCATATAGGCTGCGTCTACCCACCTCCTTAAAAATATCCAATGTGTTCCATAAATCGCTGTTGAAACCTGTGGGGTCTGTCAAGGAGGACTCCGAGTTTGTTGTCCCTCCAGTGTTGGTGGAGGGTCACTTGGAGTATGAGGTCGGACATATTGTGGACTCTCGGTGGGTGCGCAGCTCCTTGCAGTACCTGGTCCACTGGAAGGGATATGGACCAGAGGATCGCTTGTGGGTCCCTGCTCACTCTGTACATGCAGATCGCCTGGTTCGGGCTTTCCATGCCAAATAATCAGGGAAGCCTGCGGGTCCACAGGCCCTCCGTTAAGAGGAGGTACTGTCATGATCCCAGTGCAGGTTTTGACCTGCACATCAGGGGTTAATGTCTTGAGCCCAGTGCAGGCTTTGACCTGCATGCCTGGGGTTAATTATTGTAGCCTCTGTTTGGTTCAAGGAGAGCTTCTTATAGCCCTGGGAAACTCCAATCCCCATCAGTTATACTTTTGCCTTTGGCCGAGTGTGGTGACCCCTGTGTGCCGCTGCCTTCTGATTGTCTTCTAGCTTGCTTATATGGGTCTGACCCGGTTCTTTCCCCTGTTGTGAGTTTGTCTCTTGATTCTGTATTGTGTATCTGCTTCTCTGGTTTCTGACTGCTGTTACGTCCTGACTACCCGTTCTGTCTAATCCTTTGGTACTGTCGTGCTATCTCATGCTTTGACCCCGGCCTGTTCTGTTTACGTCTCTGTCTATGCCCCTTGGAAACTTTGTCCGATAGTTACCCTTCTAGGAGTTTTCCTGCAGCTCCTAGCTCTCTGGAGTTTAGGCCATGCCCCCAACAGTCACGTGCTTCAGGTCCTGTTGGTCTAGTACGCATCTTCACCGCAGCTGTCCTGCTCCACAGGTATCTTAGAGCACAGTTTCTCTTACTCAGGACACGTGCAGTGCGGTGTTCCTGACAATAGCTTTTAGTAAAGCTTGTAGATATCGCAGAAATATCAGCTGCAGCAGATCGATGGGTCAGCAGGTGACCGCATTGAAGACAAAATGGAGTACTGTGGATATGGTCCATGCTGCTAAATAAAATATAGGTCCAGATGTGTTTTGAATAAAAAATGGTGGGTTAATCTATGCGTTTTGAAGTCTGAATGAATGTAATTTCCTGATGAAGAAGTCATTCGGACTTCGAAATGCGTAGATTAAACCACCACCTTTTCTTTGAAACACATCTGGACCTATATTTTATTCAGCAGCGTGGACCATATCCACAGCGTGGACCATAGGAATTTCAATGAAAAAGCAGAGCAGGGTCCTTTTCGTAAAGAGGTTTTCCAATCCAAATCACTGCAATCACTCTGTGTGACTGCAGACTTATGAATCCCCCCAGTGCACACTGCACTATGGGGATTCATCGGTTTCTGAGCGGAGACCCGAGTATATGTATGAGTTATGCATACTCCCTGCCAGCCTTATCAATTTAGACAGGATAACCCCTTTGAAATAAATGTGGATGCCATAATTTTATTTATATAACACCAACATATTCCGCAACACTTTACAATTAAATGGGGACATGTGCAGACAATGAAGACATTTCAAAGTATCATATACTGTAGTTCAACAGTTACAGAGGGGAGTAAAGACCCTCATCGCAAGCTTGAAATTTATATTACACACCTCAGCTGCTGCAGGACCTAATAATACACGTCAACTGCTGAAGAACCTCATAATATCCTGTAACAAAGACTACTACAAAATGATGTCACCGAATTAGTGCTCACATATATCCCTGTCCATAAGTCACTCTGTCTTGTTATGTTATCTTCATTTTATTTCCACAAATTGCTTTTGTTAAAGGGTACCAAAGAGAATAATTTCAATAGAGATAAAAATTAGCATTTATTATGCCTATTAAAACAAGACAATACCACACATAAAACCAAGCAACTGTGCTGGATACCATAACTACAAATAATCAACAACTATTTACAATTCTGCCTACCAGCGGAGGTTGGCACCCTAAACATACAATGAGATTGGTGCCCCTGCTCCTTGGCGGCTTTCCCTAATGCTCCTAAATGTTCTTACATTGGTGCATCACATAGTCACCCATTCAACCATAGAAAGGAGCATATAGGGGTTGCCAATCAAGGATGATAGTAAGGTAGGCAACAATAGAAAGTATGTGCAAAAAGAAGTGAAATGGCAACACAAAAAAGTGACATGTGCAAACAATGAAAGTACCTCACTATACTGGTCCCGATTGCTGTATAACCTTACTGACAGTGGAGGTTGACACTCTACTGGTCAGCGGAATGGTGCCCCCGCTGTCCCTTGGATGCCCTAATCTGACTCAAACATTAACATAAGGGTAGCTAAATAATTAATTAATGAAATAAGTAATATGGAAGGTGTCAGGGAAACAGATAAACTTCCACATGGAAATATACAGCACTGATAAACAGCATCTTGTTATCAACCTCCTGATGATCCGTTAAGGAGAAACGCATCAAGGTTTTCTTTGGATTATCAACCAACCATAAGTACGCCTATTACTGTTATCAACATGATTTAAGTATATTCATCAGTGTTGTATATTTCCATGTGGAAGTTTATCTGTTTCCCTGACACCTTCCATTTACCAGGAGAACTGGGGGAGGGTAGAAGTTGCCATTCACACCCTACCTCTTCCATTCTCTAGACAAAGCTATAGTGGGGAGGGGTTCTTTTTCTAGTATGTTTCTACCTGTTAATGTTTGGTCAGCTTCATATAGGGAGAAGAAGTGCACACCTCCAATGAAAACTATATCATAACACCCATTTGGACTTGAAAGAAAGTTTTCTTATTAGGTCCCAAATATTTTGATTGACTATATCTCTGCAGCATAGAGGCAAAATAAAAAAAATAGCAAAAATGTTTTATTCCGCTGTGCAGCCACTGTTATATTGTGTCAAGTTCGACATAAACAATTTAGTGAAAGGTTCTCTTAATCCCAATATTCTAAATAAACAAAATATTTGTGTCTTATTTAGAGGTGTCTTTATCATTTTAGCTTGGTCTCTGTACTTGTTTTCCTTTGTATTCATTTTATAATAGTTATGTCAATTCACTCCTTTGTTTCTATTGTACAGGATATGTTTGCACGTCATGTAAAGCTCTGAAAACTCAAATAAAACCATTGAAAATAATTATTTCATCTAACCATGTTTTTCTGCAATGTGTGTAGGTAAGAGATATACTCAAATATTCAACAAGGGAGCTTTGTTTATTTATAGCTTGCATAAAAGTAAATATTTTAGAGGCTTTTAAATTAATTAATTTTTTTCCTTTTTCTTTTTATTAAACTTACTACTTTTTACCATGCCTAACATGCTCCTGTTTCACAATAAAAAGAGAATGTTTGTGGACATTGTTATTCTGATACAAATGTCACCCGGAAAAACCAGTGGAGATTAGTATTAATGAAACATTCTGCGATGTATTAGAAAAGCTCTGACTTTTTGCAGTTTTTAAAGAATCTCCAGAGGATTAAAAAAATGTAATCAAGAAAACTGTATGTGGAAAATAGGATACACGGGGGGTGGCTGGTAAAGTAAAAAGGCATTGCAATAAGCACATTAAAAAAGCTAATTACATTTTCTGTCCCTAATGAGAAGATAAAAAGTGTATTATTTATGATTGTTACCAAAAAGAATGTTTGTTTAACTGACGGAATCAAATCTAATTATCTGTGACCCCCACTTTCAAAATTCCTAATTACTGACACTTTCAGTAACAAGCAATGCTTCTTGAAGCAATATTTAATTGACAAAAACTTTAACCCCCTAACCCCCAAGGGTGGTTTGCACGTTCATGACCCGGCCAATTTTTACAATTCTGACCACTGTCCATTTATGAGGTAATAACTCTGAAACGCTTCCATGGATCCCGGTGATTCTGACATTGTTTTCTCATTACATATTGTACTTCATGCTAGTGGTAAAATTTCATTCATATAACTTGCATTTATTTGTGAAAAAAACAAAATTTGGCAAAAATTTTGCAATTTTCCAACTTTGAATTTTTATGCCCTTAAATCACAGAGATACGGCACACAAAAAACTTAATAAGTAACATTTCCCACATGTTTACTTTACATCAGCACAATTTTGGAACCAAAATGTTTTTTTGTTAGGAAGTTATAAGGGTTAAAAGTTGACCAGAGATTTCTCATTTTTGCAACACCAATTTATTTTTACTGACCACATCACATTTGAAGCCACTTTGAGGGGTCTATATGATAGAAAATACCCAAAAGTGACACCATTCTAAAAACTGCACCCCTTAAGGTGCTCAAAACCACATTCAAGAAGTTTATTAACCCTTCAGGTGCTTCACAGGAATTTTTTTTCACAAAAAAAAAATACTTCAGGTTCAATTTTTTTATTTTACCATGGGTAACAGGAGAAATTGGACTGCAAAGGTTATTGTGCAGTTTGTCCTGAGTACGCTGATACCTGATATGTGGGGAGAACCACTGTTTCGGCTCATGGCAGAGCTCAGAAGGAAAGCAGCGCCATTTGACTTTTTTGGCTGGAATTGAAATCGGACACCATGTCGCGATTGGAAAACCCCTGATGTACCAAAACAGTGGAAACCCCCCACAAATGACACCATTTTGGAAACTAGACCCCCCAAGGAACTTATCTAGATGTGTGGTGAGAGCTTTGAACCCCCAAGGGCTTCACAGAACTTTATAACGTACAGCTGTACAATTAAAAAATCATATTTTTTCCACAAAAATGATCTTTTCACCCTCAATTCTTATTTTTCCAAGGGTAACAGGACCCTAAATGTTATTGTGCAATTTGTCCTGAGTACGCTGATACCCCACATGTGGGGGTAAACCACTATTTGGGCGCATGGCAGAGCTCGGAAGGGAAGCAGCGCCATTTGACGTTTTTGGCTGGAATTGAGATCGGACACCATGTCGCGTTTGGAAAGCCCCTGATGTACCAAAACAGTGAAAACCCCCCACAAATGACACCATTTTTGAAACTAGACTCCAAAAGGAACTTATCTAGATGTGTGGTGAGCACTTTGAACCCCCAAGGGCTTCACAGAAGTTTATAATGCCCGGGCATGAAAATAAAAAAATCGTATTTTTTCCACAAACATGATCAGGAGACATTTGACATCAAAAGTTGTTGTCCAATTTGTGCTGAGTATGCGGATACCTCACATGTGGGAGAAAACTACTGTATGGGCACACGTCGGGGCTCGGAAGGGAAGTAGTGACGTTTTGGATTGCAGACTTTGATGGAATGGTCTGCGGGTGTCATGTGCATTTGGAGAGCCCCTGATGTACTTAAATTTTTGAAACTCCCCACAAGTGACCCCTTTTTGGAAACTAGACCCCCCACAGAACTTATCTAGATGTGTGGTGAGCACTTTGAACCCCCAATTGCTTCACAGAAGTTTATAACGCCCGGGCGTGAAAATAAAAAAATAATTTTTTGCCACAAAAATGATATTTTGCCCCCAATTTTTTATTTTCCTAAGGGTAACAGGAGAAATTGGATCCCAAAAGTTGTTTTGCAATTTGTCCTGAGTAGGCTGCTACCCTACATGTGGGGGTAAAACACTGTTTGGGCGCATAGCAGAGCTTGGAAGGGAAGGCGCACCATTTGACTTTTTCAATGCAGAATTGGCTGGAATTGAGATCAGACGCCATGTTGTATTTGGAGAGCCCCTGATGTGCCCAAACAGTGGAAACCCACCAATTATAACTCCAACCCTAACCCTAACACACCCCTAACCCTAATCTCAGCCCTAACCCTAGCCCTAGCCCTAACCCTAGCCCTAACCCTAGCCCTAGCCCTAACCCTAACCCTAATGGGAAAATGGAAATAAATACATTTTCTTTTAATTTTATTATTTTTCCCTAATTAAGGGGGTGATAACGGGGGGTTTGATTTACTATTTAAATCTGGTTTTTATTTTTGGCAGCTATCGCACGCTAAAAGACGCTTTTTATTGTAAAAATAGTTTTTGCATCACCACATATTGAGAGCTATAATTTTTCCATATTTTGACTCACTGAGTCATGTGAGGTCTTATTTTTTGTGGGACAAATTGTCATTTTTATTGGTACCATTTTCGGGCACGTGACTTTTTTGATTGCTTTTTATTCCAATTTTTGTGACGCAGAATGAACAAAAACCAGCGCTTCATGAATTTCTTTTGGGGGGTGCATTTACACCGCTCCGCCTGCGGTAAAATTGACAAAGCGCTTTTATTCTTTGGGTCAGTATGGTTACAGCGATACCTCATTTAGGTCTTTTTTTTATGATCGCTGTGACGTACTATCCCGTCCCTGGGAATTAAGTCCCAGGGCACATGGACGGGATAGTTCGTCACATGACAGAAAGGGGTTAATGGAATTAAAATAACTTAGCTGTATTTTTCTGATGACCTCCACATTATAGAAATTAGACTTAAATGGGAACAAAAGAAGCTTTGTAATATGTCTTACAAGAGCAGTCTGCTTCCAAACTTATGAGCCTCTGCTTCTTCTGCCCCTTGCCTCCCCCATAAAACAGCTCAACTCAGACAAGTTGGACCACCAGTACAATGTCAAGTTAAACTTATTATTGTACTCTATGAAGAGGGAAGTGGGAGGATGAGTGAGAAAACAAGCAGAGAAAACAGAAATTTTGTGCGGAGGCTTCCAACCAGTCTTTTACCATATCCCAGAGATTGATTCACATCCACACAGCTCAGTAGTGCAGTATATTGCCAAAATTATGCTGTTGTTTCTCAGTGTGTGATAATAGAGGAATGAAAAGTGGAAATCTTCATAGGGTATGAAGTTATTATTTATCCACAGATCAGATAGATTACTCTCACCTGACTTGATCATTTTTTTTCAGGTTTAAATCTGGACTTTGGGCTTCTAATACAATAATATTACCTTTTAGTAATTAGATTGCTCCACAAGTCCATAATTGCTTTGATGGAGGTATGTGAAAAATATATATGACCATACAAAATATAGACAAGGCTGTGTGTTGGATATTGAATGTTTTCCCACAGCAACACACTCTACGTTTACTTATAGTTTGGAATTTTCATTCAGCCATAAGTACCTCAATTGGTCTGATAAAGTAACTCTGTAGTACTGTAAAATAGAAGGGTATTCACAAATTGGATAGATGTGCTCAGCTCATCTTGTACGTGACACCAAAACTGATTGTCAGATTCACAGAAGTTGCTCGGAAAAGGAAATCCAGGTTGGAAACATAGAATCATGAACAAAGTTCCCAAGAGAACAATGGATGAGTAATCTGACCCTCTATTCTGAAAAAAAGTGATAGAAAAAAATCTAGCTTTATTCAATTCAGTATAAGTTAAAAATCCACATTTTTTTCAGTATGCACTTGTGCACATTTGCAGTGCGTTGCGAAAGTATTCGGCTCCCTGGAACTTTCCAACCTTTTCCCACATATCATGCTTCAAACAAAGATACCAAATGTAAATTTTTGGTGAAGAATCAACAACAAGTGGGACACAATTGTGAAGTTGGACAAAATTTATTGGTTATTCTAAATTTTTGTGGAAATTCAAAAACTGAAAAATGGGGCGTGCAATATTATTCGGCCCCTTTACTTTCAGTGCAGCAAACTCACTCCAGAAGTTCATTGTGGATCTCTGAATGATCCAATGTTGTCCTAAATGACTAATGATGATAAATATAATCCACCTGTGTGAAATCAAGTCTCCATATAAATTCACCTGCTCTGTGATTGTCTCAGGTTTCTGTTTGAAGCACAGAGAGCATCATTAAGACCAAGGAACACAACAGGCAGGTCCGTGATACTGTTGTGGAGAAGTTTAAAGCCGGATTTGGATACAAAATGATTTCCAAAACTTTAAACATCCCAAGGAGCACTGTGCAAGCGATCATATTGAAATGGAAGGAGCATCATATCACTGAAAATCTACCAAGACCCGACCGTCCCTCTAAACTTTCATCTCAAACAAAAAGAAGACTGGTCAGAGATGCAGCCAAGAGGCCCATGATCACTCTGGATGAACTGCAGAGATCTACAGCTGAGGTGGGACAGTCTGTCCATAGGGCAACAATCAGTCGTAAACTGCACAAATCTGGCCTTTATGGAAGAGTGGCAAGAAGAAAGCCATTTCTCTAAGATATCCATAAAAAGTGTTGTTTAAAGTTTGCAACAAGCCACCTGGGAGACACATCAAACATGTGGAAGAAAATGCTCTGGTCAGATGAAACCAAAATCGAACTTTTTGGCAACAATGCCAAATGATATTCTTGGCGTAAAGGCAACACAGCTCAACACCCTGAACACACCATCCCCACTGTCAAACATGGTGGTAGCAGCATCATGGTTTGGGCCTGTTTTTCTTCAGCAGGGACAGGGAAGATGGTTAAAATTGATGGGAAGATGGATGGAGCTGAATACAGGACCATTCTTGAAGAAAACCTGTTGGAGTCTGCAAAAGACCTGAGACTGGGACGTAGATTTGTCTTCCAACAAGACAAAACAAGCAAAATTTACAATGGAATGATTCACAAATAAACATATCCAGATGTTAGAATGGCCAAGTCAAAGTCCAGACCTGAATCCAATCGAGAATCTGTGGAAAGAGCTGAAAACTGCTGTTCACAAACGATCTCCTTCAAACCTCACTGAGCTCGAGCTGTTTGCCAAGGAAGAATGGGCAAGAATTTCAGTCTCTCGATGTACAAAACTGATAGAGACATACCCAAAGCCACTTGCAGCTGTAATCGCAGCAGAAGGTGGCGCAGCAAAGTATTACGTTAAAGGGGCTGAATAATATTGCACGTCCCACTTTTCAGTTTTTGAATTTCCACAAAAATTTAAAATAACCAATACATTTCGTTGAACTTCACAATTGTGTCCCACTTATTGTTGATTCTTCACCAAAAATTTACATTTGGTATCTTTATGTTTGAAGCATGATGTGTGGGGAAAAGGTTGAAAAGTTCCAGGAAGCTGAATTACTTTCGCAAGGCACTGTATATAAGCCTTTTAAAAGAACAGTCAGAAATATGTATAGAATACCACGTAGGATCAGCATTTTATTTGTGGCTATACTATTTTATGACTGTTTTTCTTTAACATATTTTACCAAGTCAAAAACTTCCAGTTATATTCAAAACTTTTGCTGGCCGCACTTATGAAGTTATTCCGTATGAGGTTGTCTCCCCAGTTTGAATGTTTTATGTACGTTTATTTGTGGTTGCAGTGAGAAAAACACTTGCTGTCTCCCTTTTCATTTGCATAAAAGAAGAGCATCATACAGTGAATTGTTTTTTGTGGTCTGAGGGTGTGTATGGTGCACCTTTGTGCACTGTATGGAGAATGCATTGTGTCATGATGAAGAGTGAATGGACAGATAATGAATTTCAAGTAAAGTCGCTCAGATTTCAGCCATAAAGAAGGAGCAGGAGACCCATTCTGTCCACGACCAATGACAACATTGAGCATGCATGTGAACTGATTCTGTTGAATCTGACTAACACCTGAAGAAAGCCACACAAACACAAATATTTTGTCTGAAGAGGTAAAGCCAGTGAAGCAATCAAGTCTCACAGTTCAGCCTAAAATATTTTTTAAAGAGATCTGTCAGCCCGATTTTGTAATTTTTTGTAAAGTAAAATTTTTTTATAAAGTAACGACGTGGCTGTAACGGCACTGCAAAACTGATTACATTGAGTCCTTCGGTGTGGAAATCCGCTTTGTGGTTCTTCTTTTATTACTATTTTAAGTTTTCTGCTAATTAGATTTCGGTGCACAGGGGCCAGACTGTGGGTCTTCTCATCCCTGTCTGTAATTCCCCAGCCTCTACGCCTGCCTCTAGTCTTTCAATTACAGGCCACTGCTGAGATTTCTAACAGAGGAGGCAGTTTTAGGTCAGATATCACTGTTTTTAATCCAACGCTGTATGTATGAGTCTATTATTTTTGTCAGGTAAGTATGTGGGTAGAACACCATGAAATCAATGGTGCTATAAAAATAAATAATAACAATTTCTGTGTTTGCTTTCTTTGATGAGCATTCTGTGATCTCTTCTAGTGACCTCTTCACGAACTTGGGGGGGGGTTTTGCGTTTCCATTTTTTGCTCCCATTTTTCCCAGAGCCATAAACTTTTTTATTTTTCCATCAAAATGGACTTGCAAAGGCTTGTTTTATGAGGGACAAGTTGTACTTTTATTTGATACCATTGGTTTTACCATATAGCGTGCTGGTAAACGGGAAAAAATTTCAAGAGGTGTAAAATTTCAAAAAAGTGCAATTCCATCATTATGTTTTGAGTTTTCAGGAGGAAGTTTGGTCCACTCCTCTTTGCAGATTATCTCTAAATCATTAAAATTTTGAGGTTGTCGCTTGGCAACTTGGAGCTTCAACTCCCTCCATACGTTTTATATAGGATTAAGGTCTGGAGACTGGCTAGACCGCTCCATGACCTTAATGTGCTTCTTTTTGAGCCACTACTTTGCTGCCTTGGCTTTTATGTTTTAGGTCATTGCCTTGCTAGAAGACCCAGCCACGACCTATTTTTAAGGTACTGGCGGAGGGAAGGATATTGTCTCAAAGGATTTTATGGTACATGGCTCCATCCATTCTCCCATTGATGTGGTGAAGTAGTCCTGTGTCCTTAGCAGAGAAACACCCCAAAAGATAATGTTTCCACCTCCATGCTTGACAGTGATTATGATGTTCTTTGGGTCATAGGCAGCATTTCTCTTCCTCCAAACACGGCGAGTTGAGTTAATGCCAAAGATCTCAATTTTTGCCTCATCTGACCACAGCACCTTCTCCCAATCACTCACAGAATCATCCAGATGTTCATTGGCAAACTTCAGACAGGCCTGCACATGTGCCTTCTTGAGCAGGGGGACTTTGCGGGCACTGCAGTATTTTAAACCTTTACGGTCTAATGTGTTACCAATGGTTTTCTTGGTGACTGTGGTTCCAGCTGCCTTGAGGTAATTAACAAGTTCATTCTGTGTAGTTTAAGGGTGATCTTTCACCTTCCTCATGATCAAGAATTCCCCACGAGATGAGATTTTGCATGGTGCCCCAGATTGATGTCGATTGACAGTCAATTTGTATTTCTTCCATTTTCTTGCTACTGCTCCAACAGTTGTCTCCTTATCACCCAGCATCTTACTTATGGTTTTGTAGTCCATTCCAGCTTTGTCCAGGTCTATGATCTTGTCCCTGATGTCCCTATAAAGCTCTTTAGTCTTTCTCATGTTGTAGAGGTTAGAGTCTGACTGATTATTTGAGTCTGTGGACAGGAGTCTTTTATAATGGTGACTATTTAAGACAGCTGTCTTTAATGCAGGTAGTGCGTTGATTAGGAGCGTCAAACTCGTCCGTAGGAGCCAGAACTCTTTTTGGTTGGTAGGGGATCAAATACTTGTTTCCCACTGGAAAATGCAAATAAATGTATGTAATTTACACCATGTGATTTTCGGGATTTTATTGTTGATATTCTATCTCTCAATGTTAAAATTAACCTACCCTTAAAATTATAGCCTTTTCATGTCTTTGTCAGCGGTCAAACATACAAAATTAGCAAGGGATTAAATACTTATTTCCCCCACTGTATATGTATTGCACTGCATATGTCATTTAGTTTTTATATGCTGTGTTGTGTTTGTCCTGTGCTGCCATATTCCTATATGTGTCACTGTTGTAGAATTAGGGAAAGCAAAGAGTTAATGATATGGACTGGGCCAGCTCAGAAAAGGCAGCAGGAAGCTGCTGCTCCTATTCAAAAGCTCGGGCAAGTTAGCCCTGAGAAGATGTGTGGCTGCAGCTGGAGCTTTGCCAGACTCCCAAGAGGGAGAGGATCTGCTGTCCCAGGCCAAAGGACACAACTGAGCCTTGCCCGACTCCCAGGAGGGAGAAAATCTGCTGCCCCGGACTAAGGACTAAAGGACGACAACAAGGGTCCCAGAACTTCGGATGGGCCCCCACTGAAGACACTATAAGCATCCAGATTCCAGTGAGTGGACTGATTGCCTGACCTTGGCTACCGTGGCTGTTGTCGGTACGGTCGTTGATAGTGTCAGGGAAAGAGCAGGAAGCCAGTGTTGTGTCTTCTTTTCTACTACCTGTTCCTACTTCTTTACTAATGAAAAGCATAAAATAAAGTTATCCCTGTTGGATCACTGTGGTTGCCCTGGATTTTGATTGCCGAACTACAGTGGCTAGAAAGAAAAGGTAACCTGTGGGAAGGAGCTGTGTTAGTCCTGTCCATTTATGTACAAGGGGCCAGGGGTGCTCGCTGACCGTTTGCTCAGTGGACTTTGTCCATGGACTGTGCCTTTTAGTAATTTGGCCATAACTACCCCCCCCAGTCGCCCTTGTTACACAGCCTCAAGGCCCAATTTGCTACTCCAAATCATTTGTGCTAAAACTGCGTTTCAGTGGCAAATCAGAAGGCCAGATTTCCACATAAAAATCGCTAGGCCTAATACCATGGTGCAGCCTCGAGGCCCAATTTGCTACTCCAAATCGTTTCTGATAAAATTGTGTTTCAGAGACAAATCAGAGGGCAATATTTCCACTTAAAAAACTGTATAATAGTGTTATCTAAGAAAATAAGCTGTGATTGTTCATTTATTGACAGGTTACTGACAGCTGTGGGCCAAAGGTTGTGAAACAGCAGGTTACAAGAGAGGAAGGCTACTTACAGCATGTGGGGGAAAAAGCCAGGCCATGATGAAAAGGACAATAGGCTAGGAGTTTGACATGTAGGTGGGTTAGGTGTTAATGTGAATGAAAGCTCAACTGAACAAACACCATCTCGTCCTATCCAGAGACCACTGACAACATCTGTTACTGGCCGGGCTACTCAATTTTGTTTCAATAACAGCCGCACAGAGGTACACCTTGCAGGTGAGGCTCAGAAAGAGCATGTGCTACAGTGGATAGCAAGTGCTGCATCAAGTGACCTCTCCTCCTCTTTCTCCACCTTATCACAGACAGTACAAACCTCAGAAGTGGCACCCCAATAACACTTGTTTACCCCCATGTCTAAAAATTCCAAATGCCTGACTGTGGGGAACCTCACGGCCTTTCTGAAGAGCTGTTCTCACATTCTATTCCATGGGTATCAGTTTCAAACAATCATAGAATCCAGAGGAGGAAAGCATCTGCATCCATACCCAAATTTTCAATATGTTGGATCCAGGGCCGGGCAAAGTATCTGATGATCCAGCCCCTCATCATCAGATGTTAAACACCAAGGGTGGATGTGAACCTGATGAGACTCAGATACCAGAGGTGCACACAGACTGTACTGAGGTGGCAAGGCAGGAAGAGGAGGGTGACTCTCGGGTTGAGGAGTGTGAGATCAGACAGGATGATGAGGAGGCTGTATATCCCACTTGGTGTGAACCCAGAGGTACGCATCTGAGTAGCTCAGCAGAGAAACTGTTGGAGGAGGTGAAGGAGAAAGAAGATGACAAAGTTACATTGTGGCTTCCCACACAGGCATGAAGTGATGCAACCATGACAAGCACTCAGCCCCAACTCTGGCTGTGGCCAGCACGGGTCACGAGTGTGTAGGATTGCCTAGCCTGGGCCTTTTTTGAGACTGTAAAGGATGACTCAACACACCTCATCTGTCAAATTTGCAAAACAAACTCTGCAGAGGCAAAAATTGCAATAATTTGACAACTGCATGCATGAATCGGCGCATGTGCGATCAACATGCCTTACTGTGGGAATCTCACTGCGCCAAAAAGTAGTCTAGCGGAACTCGCCAACCACCAGCCATCCCACCAACCACCTTCTGCTGCTTCATTCTCCTCTGTAACCATTCCAAGTCTTCTCACACAAGTCTCTGGTTGCAGAATCTACATTTGCTTACTCACCATGGTTTGGGTAAGTGAGAGCCAGTTGTCTGTTACCGAAGTAAAGACTGCTGCTTTTGTGTCACCTAGCACAACAAATCTTTCTCAAACCGCCTGGTGGATACAGATGGTTTCAAAAAGCTGATGACCGTCGCAGTCCCCCAGTACCAGTTGCCCAGTCACCATTACTTCAATAAGAAAGATGTCCCTGCACTACACAAGCATTTCACCAACAACATCACCCGTTCCCAGAAAAAATCTATGTCTGCCAAGGTGCATTTCACCACTGACACCTGGACGAGTAAACACGGGCAGGGGCGTTACATATCGCTGATAGGGCACTGGGTGACTAAGGTGGCTGTGGGGGCAGGTGGTCTTTTTGCTGCTCCCAAAGGCTTGTAGAACAAACCTCTGTATCTAAAAGTTCCTCAACTGCTTCTGGCCTGTGGCCGTATCTGGTCGGTGTCTGTGTCTGGCCGGTGTCCGTGTCTGGCGGCTGTACTGGGACAGCGCGGAATAGTATAGCAGACTACACTATTCCACACAATAGTACTGTATATTAAGCCCTGTTTACACTGGACTTCTGCAGTGCATCCAGGAGTATCTGCCTGAATCTCCCTAAAATAGCATTCATGTAAATCCCTGACTGGGCCACAGACTGCTCTGAAATTGACTGATTTATTTTCTTAGGCTAGGTGCACACAATCAGGAATTGGCAGCGCTTTGGACGCAGCATATGTCTTCTGCTGGCTATTGAACTCAGGTGACTCCACATGTGATCACTGAACTGTGAGGATTCACTATGTCCAATACATTGTACGGGTGAGATTTATAGCGTCTCCGCAACATGAATAGACATGCTGCGATCTGGAAAGACGTGCCGCATGTCCATCTCCGCAGGTGAGCCGCGGGCATTAGAGATGAGTGACTTTGCCTCAGGGAGGGTCGAGTCAGGTTTCGGACCACCCGACTTTACCAAAAGTCAAGTCGAATTAAATCAGCCGACTATCAGCTAAAAGTCGGAGTTCCGACCGAAACCTGACCCCGATGCAAGTCAATGGGGAATAAAAGTCAGCAGTGAGTGGAGGACAGTAAACACACCTATAGTGCACATTTCAATGGCAACGACATCAATTCTTATTACTTAAGCTTGTCAACCTTAATTTACTTTATAATAATAGTAACGCATTGAAAACTGGGGATTATTTGGCTAAAGTTGTGGGGGGTACAGCCCAGTTAGGGAGGTGGAAAAACTGGAATATGTTGAGGTGTAGGCTGGACGTTCAGCAGCTGCAAATGGAGGAATTGGAGAAGTCGGAGGAAGAGGAGGACAAAGCGAGCCATTTTGCTGGCAACCTATTTGTCATCAGGGGAAGGTGGTACAAAATCCTTTGAAACCAAGGCATGTTTCATGTTAATGAAGGTGAGATCGCCTACATTTTGGGTCCACAGCCGGGTCCTTCTTTCTGTCAGGATGATCCAGCAGCACTGAAAAGACTCTTTCTGATAACACACTACCAGCAGGGCAAGCAAGCTCCTGTAAGGCATATTGTGCCAATCCAGGCCAGGTGTCCAGTTTACAGGCCCAGTAGTCAAAGGGGAATGAACTGTGAGGGAGAACATCGATAGGGGAGGAGAGGTCATTTTGAACTATAGTTGACAACTGCTGTCTCCTGTCTGTTGCAATCGATTCAGTATTACCAGTCGTGTGAGCGGTACTCGAGAAATCAGTCCACAACATGGTCATGAAACCCCTGTCTCCAGCACCACTTCGACTGTGTGCACCACGAACACCTCTTCCATGTTGCCCAGTACGGCTCGTGGTAGAACCTGCACCGCAGCTGTGTGCTGGGAATGCCTCTAACAAACGGTTTACCAGAATTGCTTGTTTGTCGCCAATATTAGCTCTAGATTCTCCTGTGGCATGATGTTCTGTAATTTGCCTTTATAGCGTAGATCAAGGATGCTGGCCAACCAGTAGTTGTCATCCTTCATAACTTTGGCAATGCGGTTGTCCCTTTTTAGGATCCACAAGGCATAATCAGACATGTGGGCCAATGTTCCAGGTGTCAATGATGCACTGCCAGTGGTGGGTGGAGGAGCACTTTCTGCCAAATCCACATCCCTCCAGTCACGCGCAAACCCTGTACCTGACCTTGGCAAGCCAAAATTTTCTCTTTCCCTCTGAGAAGCATCCTCCTCCCCAAAATAATCATCCCCCTCATCCTTCTCCGCCTCCTCTTCTTCCTCCACCTCGTCCAGGACAGTTCCCTGAGCAGACAATGCCTGACTGTCATCAAGGCTTCCCTCCTCCTCTGCTGCAGACACCTGATCATTAATGTGCATCAAAGTTTGCATGAGCAGATGCATAAGTGGGATGCTCATGCTTATGATGGTGTCATCTGCGCTTACCACCACTGTGCATTCCTCAAAACACTGAAGGACTTTACAGAAGTCTTTCAGCTTTGACCACTGCACACCCGACAACTCGATGTCTGCCCTCAAACAGCCTGCCCATGTATCCTCCCACAAATGCATTACAGCCTGCCTCTGTTCACACAGCCTCTCAACCATGTGCATGGTGGAGTTCCACCTTGATGCAACATCTATGATTAGGCGGTGCCTGAGGAGGTGGAGCGATCGCTGCAGCCTCTGCATATGACTGGAGTCTAAGGGCGAGAGATGGATGTGCGAGCACAGTCTTCGCACCATATGGAGCAGGGCTGGTAACTCCGGATAATTATTTATGAAGCACTGCACCACCAGGTTCTAGGTGTGAGCCAGGCAAGGTATGTGTCTGAGTTTTGCCAGGGCTATGGCCGCCACAAAACTACATCCGTTATCACTGACTACCTTGCCTGGCTCAAGATGTAGACTGCCCAGCCATGACTCAGTTTCTCGCTGCAAGTAGTCGGCCAGTACCTCCGCGGTGTGTCTGTTGTCGCCCAAAGACATCATCTTTAAAACAACCTGCTGATGCTTACCACTAGCTATTCGACAGTGGGACACCTCGTGTGCAACACTGGCAGTTGCGGATGGAGTGCTCGTGTGACTGCGCTCTGTCGACGAGCTTTCGCTTCTGGTGGAGGAGGAGGCAGAGGGTCGAATGCCTACAGCCAACTGTTGCCTTTACCATGGGCTAGGCAGCACTGTCCCACCGCTGCTGTCCCCTGTGGATCCTGCATCCACCACATTCACCCAGTGCACAGTGATGGACACGTAACGGCCCTGGCCATGTGAGGTGCACCTTTCCACTCACTGATTGTTTGAGTGCATGGACAATGCAGTCTTTCACATGCAGGTGGAGGGCAGGGATGGCTTTTCTAGAAAAGAAGTGCCGACTGGGTAGGTCATAGCATGGGACAGCGTAGGCCATGAGCTCTCGGAACACTGCGCTTTCAACCAAATGGAAGGGCATCATCTCTAATGAGATCAGTTTGGCAATGTAGGCGTTCAAAGCCAGTGTACGCGGATGAGAGGATGAGTACTTTCTTGTCCTACTCAGAGTCTCTGCTAGGATGAGCTGGACTTGAGAGCTGCATATGGTGGAACTAGCAGTGGACATGATGGACTGAGAGGTGGTTGGTGATGGTGATGGTGGTGGTGGTGATGGCCTAGATGCAGTCTTTCATTGGAAAAACATTGTGATTCCCTGACTGCTTTGGCCTTGCGACAACACCTCAACATTTCTTGCTGGTATTCAAATTTCGGAGATTTTCCCCTCGGCTAAAGGTCCTTCCGCACTTCTTACAGATAACCTTTGCCTCATCAATAGGATTTTGGTCAAAAAGTGCCACACTGCACTCTTCCTACTATGGGAAAAATTTTCAGGGCTTGAACGAAATGCTAATTTGACCATCTGGCCAAGCTGTCCTGCAACTCTTTTTTTTTTTTAACATGTTTTTGGACTGCTACCGGCCTGCCAGATAACCACTGTTGCGATTTCGATGCCTGCTGCCTGCTGCGGATACTTCTCCTCTTCTGAACTATTGCCAGCGGCACCCTCTTCCCCCAATGGATGCCAATCTGGGTCAACAACTGGGTCATCCATCACCTCCTCTTCAATATCATCTGCACCATCCTCTGTGTCACCGTGTAAGGTGGTATAGTATGCGGGAAGGGGAACCTGAGTTTCATCAGGGTCAGAATCTGGCTCAGTAGACTGCGAGGGCAATGCAGTGCTCTGGGTGAATGTACCAGCAGAATCATATAGCACTGGCTGTGCATCAGTGCACTCCATGTCATTTTCATCTTGGACTGGGGAATTCAGGATTTCACTTGATAACTTAGGCATGGTATGTGAAAAGAGCTCCAGGGAGTAATCTGAAGTGTGGCCTGCCGCATCCTTCACTTTTGGTGGGGGTGAAGGACACAAGGAAAGGTGCTGTTCCTGACCAGGAGCCTGCACTGACGACTTAGTGCTTGCAGTTTTTGAAACTTCAGAAGTGGAGGCGATAGAGCTGGAGGCTGTTTCGGCAATGCAATCCAAAACCTGTTCCTGATGCTCCGGCTTTAAAAGCGGTTTACCTACTCCCAGAAAAGGGAGCCTTCCAAGCCTTCTGGAGTCAGACAATGACGCAGGCTCAACACCTCCTGCCTTAGGTGCTATTGTGCTTTTGGCACTACCAGCAAATGCACCACCACCACCATCAGTACCAGCTGCCCCCCCGCCCACGTCCGCGGCCTCTTCCACCATACTTCATGTTTGGGAAAATGTACCAAAAATACCAGCAAATATATGGTACTGTATGAGGAACGTACAGCTGTGTACAGTGTAAGGGAAAATTTAAATCTCCGTATTTATTTCCGGAGTCACACAGATGCTCACTCAGTATGGATTTGACCATTATACAAACAGCAATTATACGGTACTGTATGAGGAGCATACAGCTGTATACGGTGTAGGGAAAATTTAAATCTCCATATTTATTTACGGAGTCACACACAGACGTTCTCTCAGTATGGATTTCACCATAATACAAACAGCAGATATACGGTACTGTATCAGAAGCGTACAGCTGTATACGGTGTAGGGAAAAATTTAAATCTCCGTATATATTTCCGGAGTCACACACAGACGCTCACTCGGTATGTATTTGACCGTGATACAAACAGCAGATATGCGGTACTGTATGAGGAGCGTACAGCTGTATACGGTGTAGGGGAAAATTTAAATCTCCGTATTTATTTCTGGAGTCACACACAGACGCTCACTCAGTATGGATTTGACCGTAAGACAAACAGCAGATATACGGTACTGTATCAGATGTGTACAGCCGTATAGGGTGTAGGGAAAAATTTAAATCTCCGTATATATTTCTGGAGTCACACACATACGCTCACTCAGTATGTATTTGACCGTGATACAAACAGCAGATATACGGTACTGTATGAGGAGCGTACAGCTGTATACGGTGTAGGGGAAAATTTAAATCTCCGTATTTATTTCTGGAGTCACACACAGACGCTCACTCAGTATGGATTTGACCGTAAGACAAACAGCAGATATACGGTACTGTATCAGATGTGTACAGCCGTATAGGGTGTAGGGAAAAATTTAAATCTCCGTATATATTTCTGGAGTCACACACATACGCTCACTCAGTATGTATTTGACCGTAATACAAACAGCAGATATACGGTACTGTATGAGGAGCGTACAGCTGTAAACGGTGTAGGGGAAAATTTAAATCTCCGTATTTATTTCCGGAGTCACACACAGATAGTCAGATAGTCAGCATGTATTTGTCCGTGATACCAGCCGGTACACAGTAGTGTGTGAGGAGCGTACAGGTCTATACGGTGTGGGAAAAAATGAACGGTCGGTAACTGTGCAGAAAAAAAGAATAAAAGTATTAGTGCTGTGTAAAAAGCAGTCTGTACAGCAATGTACACACAGCAATACAGCTATCAGGCAGCCTAATAACCAGTGCTGCTGCACACAAGAAAATCCTCCCCTGTCACTGCACACTAACTGTACAGCACAATTGCTATCAGCACAAGCACATAAGAACTTTTTATATCTTTACAGCCCTAACAATCTCACTACTGATAAACAGCAACCTCTCCCTACTGTTAAGATCGTCAGAAGTAAAATGGAGGTCGGTGGTCAGGGCTTTTATAGACACTATGACACCCCCAAAGCAAGCCAATCACTGCAATGCCCTTCTCTACGGTGGTGGTGGACGCTGCACATGTCATCTCGTTGCCCACAGTGTACATCCTTGCTCATTGGCTGAAAAAAGGCACCTGCAAGTATTCTGGGAAATCCGACTTTGGCGCTCGTTTTGTCGACCGCATGGCCGACTTCACGATATGGTCTGGTTTCGGTCGGCGAAACCCGACTTTGGCATAAGTCAGCGACTTATGAATCTGGCCGACCTGTTTCGCTCAACTCTAGCTGGCATCTGTGGATGCATAGTCAACATGGGATTTCTTGAGATCCCATCCACTATGCTGTAACATCTGGACATTGCACAAGTACACAGCTTCCAACCCGCAACAGTTACTGACCGTGTGCACCTACCCTCAGAGTGCGTTTCTGTTTTTTCATCTAAATGTGTCCACTTCTCTGTGGCTGTTGGAACAGACAGACATGCTCAGAAAAAAAAAAAATCACATGTGGAATTCATGTGAACGCCATTCCTGTCATTGCAATCTAATGCTCTATAGAGAATTCAGGCAGAACGGAGCCGGAGCATTAAAGAAATACAGTATGAGCAGGCCCTAATGTAAAACACAGGCATTAGACATAAACTGCTGATCCCTATTATGGCGACACTAGAGTTACAGAACTATATATGCAGCACATATACACAGATAGACACTATACTTGTACACATATTATATACAGTATACTTTATAAATATTGAAACAAACACTAAATATTGTATATACAGTATACAGACACATACAGTGTGTAGAAGGACAAATATAAGATATATGCACACAGAAACATTCAGATTATATACAGTATGCTCACATACATATACACTTTATACATATATTTCACAATATACTGCACACATGCAGTATACATGTTCTGCCTTCATACGCGTTGACACGGTGTGCAATCTAGCATAGAGCATAAACCACTTTCTGTCTTCCAAATAAGCAGACTGTTCTCTGTAGTCTAACTTGCTTATTGGTGAATGGTATAGAACATATGGTAAAACTATAAGAATGCAAACAACATAGATAAGTATTGGGCAGATGATAACACAGCTAACACTTACAATTACAGGAAAGTATACAGTGTGATGCAAACTTTACATGGAAATATACAGGTTTCTAATCACATCCTCTATGTACTGGCTGCTATACAGTTAATAACATCTCATGGCTTCTATACAGTTAATAACATCTCTGTACAACACTGCATTGCAAGAAAAGATATTAACCTTACCAGATATGCTTTACCAGGATAGCAAACTCAAATTGTGGAGTTACAGGAGGACAAATAAGCACTTGTGTCCTATGAAGTACACAGAAGAAAATGACATCTTCCTCTTCCCAGTATACCTTGCTTCAATCCCACAATGTAACACTCTGACTGCTGTTAAAGACACAGGCAATAAATGCTATTAAAGACACAAACTATAAATTCAGCCTCCACTAGATGGTGCTAACAACTAAACCAGCACATAATGCAAGCTGTTGTGAGCTCATTCTCACCAGTTGCGAGTTCCCCTTCTGGACTCCCTCTGGTGATGACAGGAGGTGGTGCGGCTGGTTTGATCGGTGGAGATCTGCCACCTGAGAATGAGGATGATGATTGGATCTCAGGATTCTCAGATTGGATTTAAGACAGCCGACACCCTATTCAGTTGCTGGTGATTCCTTCTGGCTTGTCAGCTCTTGGTTTTCAGCTCTGTTCCAGTCATCTAAAGCTAAGTTTTTCTGCTAATGTTCACACTTGATTTTGTTGGTCTATTCAGTTTTTTGTGTGGTCTGCCAGCCCCGGCTGGGAGCTGAGCTGAATTTCCACTCTTATTTATCAGTATTTTGCCAATTGGCTTTTTGTCCCTTACTAGTTCGGTCTCTTTTTGCTCTGTCTCAGAATATTCCAGAGTGCTGATATAGTGGGAGAAGTCTAGTGACTTCAGGGTTAATTTTGCTATCAGAAGTGTTGGACATTATTTTTGTAGGGTTTTTTGCAGGTTGCAGACAGTGACTTGCCTTTCCTTTCCTGTCTAGTTAGTTTGGGCCCCATCATTTGCTCAGCCTATTTTCCTGCCTGTGTTTGTGCCTTCATCTTGTTTCACCATCAATACATGTGTGGGGGCTATCTATTCCTTTGGGGTCTGTTCTGGGGCAGTTAGTTTTCCCTTTTCTTGCTTTAGGCTTATGTAGTCCTCCGGCCGTGACGAGGCGTCTAGGAACATTGTAGGCACGCTCCACGGCTACTGCTAGTTGTGTGGTAAGATCAGGGATCTGCAATCTGCATAGTTACCAACTTCTCAGGTTTTCTGTGGCTTAGCTTGTTTTGTTTTTTCTCTCCTCGGTGACCCATTCATAACAGCAAGCATATTGCCCTATATTCAGAGGGCAGAATAATACATATATAATATACACAGACACACATACTATATACTGTATGTGCTGTTTCGAGACATTGTGTGCTTAGCTGCTTACTGCTGAGTATATTAGCGGGAAACAGTTTATGAGCAGCGGCTTCCACGTGGTGGGCATGATGAAGTGCTTGTTGGCGGGCTGTACTCTCAGTACTTGCGACTGTATGGTGACCGCAGCATTATCCGCAGGCAGTGTGGTGTGGGTACAAGCGGCTCCTTAAGTCGTATTCACTATCGCAGGTGTCTAGCATCTGTTTTACTGTTCTGCCTTCATACACATTGACACGGTGTGCAATCCAGCATACAGCATAAACCACTTTCTGTCTTCCAAATAAGCAGACTGTTCTCTGTAGTCTAACTTGTTTATTAGGAACAGTATAGAACATGCAGTAAAACTATAAGAATACAAACAACATAGATAAGTATTGGGCAGATGATCACACAGCTAACATTTACAATTACAGGAAAGTATACAGTGTGATGCAAATTTTACATGGAAATACACAGGTTTCTAATCACATCTATGCACTGGCTGCTATACAGTTAATAACAGCAGGGTCGTCTTATTTCGTCTTATTTTGCTTTAATTATTGTATTGTTAACGTTGTTACTTATGACTTGTGTTTTGAAACTGTTAAACTGTAAAGCTCTGCGGAATATGTTGGCGCTATATAAATAAAGATTATTATTATTATAACATCTCATGACTGCTATACAGTTAATAAAATCTCTGTACAACACTGCATTGCAAGAAAAGATATTAATCTTACCAGATATGCTTTACCAGGATAGCAAACTCAAGTTGTGGAGTTACAGGAGGACAAATAAACATGTGTGTCCTATGAAGTACACAGAAGAAAATGGCATCTTCCTCTTCCCAGTATATCTTGCTTCAATTCCACAATGCAACACTCTGACTGCTGTTAAAGACACAGGCTATAAATGCTCTTAAAGACACAGGCTATAAATTCAGCAACCACTAGATGGTGCTAACAACTAAACTAGCACATAATACAAACATATTGCCCTATATTCAGAGGGCAGAACAATACATATATAATATACACAGACACACATACTATAAACTGTATGTATATGCATATTATATATATATATATATGCACACACACAAATGCACAACAGATATACACAACCATACTATATTCTGTATACATGCACACACATACTATAAACACATATATAGACACACACTGTATACTACCCATTTACACACACAGATATACATATATATGTATACTTACCAGGTCTTGATGTCACTTGTGCAGATCTCAGGACAGTGATGTAGGAGCAGCCGTGATGAGGAGGAGGGGACACACACACAGGGCTGCAGACATGTCCTGCGCCAGGTCTGACCCCTACTGTGCTCCCCCCTCACTCTCACCTTCTAACCTGACACTGCAGGGGAGAGAGAGGGGGGATTGGAAGGGGTTTGGGAGAGACGATCAAGGACTACAGAGGATTCACAGCATTATTCGCTGTAAGTAATGCTGTACACCCTCTGAGAACTTCATAAAGGGACTGCAGATAAATGGAGCCCCCTTTGTGGGTGGGGGCCCCAGGCAGCTGCCTTGTCTGCCTGCCCAATATGCCGGCCCTGCGCATTTCAGCAGTGCAGATAGAATCTCCCCCACCTCTGTTCTGTGCAGCCATGGCTCACCGCAATTAGGCAATGTTTAAATTAATATGCCTTTGAAATCACAGTGACACACAGCTTAAGAATTGTGAACAGGTATCCAGGCTGAGTTAGAGCAATGGCTGTCTTTACTAAACCTGGAACCAGTGAAGGCCGTGTGCGATAATGGTGCAAACAAGTTGGCGTCCCTAAACCTTGGCAACCTCACACATGTGCCTTGCATGGTTCACGTCCTCAACCTGGTGGTACAGTAATTTCTCTGCCACTATCCCTGTCTGGATGTGCTGCAGCTGACAGAACGGTCGCTGTGTGTTCACTTCCAACTATCGCACTCTCCAGGTCATCGATTTGCATCTCTACTTTCTGCCTGCCTGTTAACCTTTTGATTAGCTGTGTTCCAACACAGTGGAATTCCACAGCCGCTGTGGCAGCAGCAGTGAGCAATGGTGCAGTATGTCCTTTTGCAGAGCCTGGGCCAGCGCAGTCCGAACATTTTGCAAATCACACTTGTGGAGTGGGCACAGATGAAGGACCTCTGCGCCCTTCTGCACAGTTTTGAAATGGCTACTTAGATGGTTAGTGCTGACGATGCCATCATCAGCATCACTATTATCTACATGCTGGAGCACACTTTGAATAGTTTGTTAGGAGGTGATGGTCCCAGAGGAAGAATTTGAAGCAGTGGAGGATGCGAAAGAGATAGCAATATCTCAAATTTCCGGACTGTTGTTGCACAGGCGGGTGCCATGGCAGAGTGGCTTACAGTGATCAAGGGGGCTCATGGTACCAGACAAACTGTTAATGAAGATGTTGGAGTCAAGGAACAAATTAAGGAGGATGAGGTGATGAATGCACAACAGTCAGGAGATGAAAAGGATAATGATTAGCTCTCTGCTATCCTTGGTTGGTGGGAGCAGACAGAGGTAGCAACCTTGACTGTTACCTCACCTCATGCTAGTTACTATAGCTTTGGCTGGAGAGCCAGTAGTAACCAAACGAACAGCACAAGTCTGAGCAAGTTGCTGAGACCGATGTCTTTGCTGAGCAGCTCCCACTGCAGCCGAAGGAGAATGGGAGACCACAGAGGCAGAAAAGGCTTGGAATCCACCCTGTGCAGAGGGAGAATCCCAATGCCTAACAGCCACTTGGAATTTCCCTTTTCTTCAGTAGCTCTGACTCCATGGACTTCTGGACCAGTAAATTGGACCAATTGCAATTACTTGCAAGTTTGACATGAGCAAACTCTCTTGTCCAGCCTTTAGTAACCTGTCACACAGGATATTCATCACAGTCGATGACTTTGTCATGCCATGCGGACCACCTTGCCATCCTCAAGAGTAGAAAATTTAATTTATCAAAATGAATAAGGAATGGATTATTGCTGATTATCATTCACCTACAGCTGATGCCAATGAATATTCAGCCATAGAATCTTCAGTCCTGTCCAATGTGTTCTACACTGCTCTGCTTCCATTAATGCTGATGCTTCCCCTCCTAGCCAAGCATATTCTGTCATTCCATAATTTTATTTATATTTTATGCTACTGCTTCTGCTGCCATGGCCAGTATTCTACTTTAAACAGCAGGCAAAAAGTAAAAAAAAAACATACTTAATCATTTCCTGGGCCTGCTCACAACTGAAAGTTTCAACCTAAAGTAAATGCTGAACCAGAAATGCGGTGCAACAAAGTCGGAGAGCACCAAAAAGCAGGGAGGGAGTAGCATGGGCAGTTAGAAAGAGGAGCTATTTTTGCTACCAATCCCTGCTGATCTCTGCTCCATGTCCACCTTTCTACACTTCACTGGTCCAGTGTTTACTCTCAGCTGGGACTTCCGGCTTTGAGCAGGCACTGGATGACAGGTACCAAGACCTGTGGCCCAAAGTTTTGACTTGGTGCTCATTTTAGGGCAGGATCTCCTGCCAAGAGCAGATCCCGCAATATCACTGCACATACTTTGGGCCTACCTGTGGTCGGAAGTCCCAGCGACTGAACCACTGAGTCAGAGATGTAGTGTAGCAAAGTGAGCAGGGAGCAGTGGAGGGCCTGAACAGGGGAGTGGTGAGGTGAGTATTAGGTATTTTGCTTCTTTTTGCATCTTATGTTTACTATGCACTGGTGTCTGGTGTGACCAAAAAGCATACAATGAAAATATTCAATTTGCATATTTTGAAAATTGGACTTTTATGAGATCAGCTCATCTTTAACAAACAGAAATTTCTTGCCTAACATTGTGTTCTTTAGCTATACTGTGCATTTGGGGACCCTAAATTGTACAGGGCAAATGCACATGAGACTTCTGCCCAAAAAAGGATAATTTATGATGCCATATTATTTAGCCACTTATTCTTTACTTTGATAACAGCAAACAAGGCAGGTATCTACATAAAAAAAAAGATTTTTTTTTACTATTTTAACATTTTAAAAATTATAATAAGTGACTCGGTGCAGTGTGTTAATAAGCAGGCTGTTGGTTATCTCCAGTTACCCGATGTTTACCCATTCAATAGATGTTGAAGTCACTTGGGCATTTCTAAGTCTGCTTGTCTTAAATAGCTCAAAATTAGTTCAATACAGTTCTAGAAAACCTCAAACTATTAGGCCAGGTTCATACTGCATTAATGCAGTCCATTCAATGCATAGCGTTGACAGACTGCGTTAACGCTACTGCATAACGTGATCGCGCTATGCTATACCGCTAGCGCAGATGCTTCTTCTGCGCTAGCAGTGACGGACCCTCAGATGCTGCAGACCACGTCCGAGGGTCTGTCACAGAATGATGGCACATCGCTAGTGCATGCCGATTAAGACATGCGTTAGCTAAGAGCTCGTCTATTGCAGTCTATGGGTGCGTTAACACATCCGTTACATTCCCTTAATGCCGCTATGTAACGAATGCATTAGACACAGCATTACATGTCTTTTCAGGGAAACTGGAGGGATTATATTACTGTGATTTTCAGCAAAACAATTAGCTGTAAATTGAATTCTGTTTTCTCAATTTTTCAATTAAACTGGGGTATTTGTATTTAAAATGATTTGCACATTTCTAAAAATTATTTAAAGCCTTGTGTAATGGCACAATTGTACTGAATTGTACAATTATTCATTTTCATGGTCAAATGAAGTCAGGAAAGATTTTGTTTCCTTTTCCCTCTGTCTTCTTTTTTGCTTCTTAGCTCCATGACATCCTACTTTTCCCAGTGGATCTTAATGGATAACTTTTTCCTCTTGTTATGAGCAAATTCACACTAGCATCTCTTCTGTCAGTATAATATAGTCTACAGATGGGATTGATCCAGGCACTGAACTTCAGTCTTTGTCATCAGTGAGACAGGCAAGTCTCCCTAGACTCATTTATCCAAAATAACATTTCTGAAAAACAGCTCATCATTCATGATATTTAATAAATTCATCAACATGTGTCACCAAGGTCTTTATTAAAATTAACTGATAAGTGCGCCCTTCTTTCACCTTGCTAACAAGCTGTTTTTCTCATCAAAATCTATTATTTGTTCCCAAAGCCCACCTGTCAGTCATATTCATGTATTATAAAACCTTCAGAATAGAGCTGAAGAACTCAGGTCAGAGTCAGAAGTTATTGGAGTTCAGTACTAGGTCACTGGAGACACAATAAGATCCAGACAAATTGATAGCAAAATAATGATGTTTAGTCACTAAGATTCATTTCAGCCTTTGCTATAATTCTGCCACATAATTATGTACACCCTTTACAAAATAAACGGAAATTCAAAAGTAATTTTTAATTAAATTCACTCCACATCATTGAAATTGCAAAACCAAGAAAGAAAATTTATGAAGTTATGGGAATCACAGGATCGATAGACATGTTAGGCTGGTTTCACATTAGCGCTTTTTAAGCGCACGCACGGCCGGGGGTAGCTCCGCCCCCGAGCCGGCTCTCTGCCCAGCGTGCCCGCCCCTTGCTTGTAGCGCCGCCTCCTAGCGGACAGCGGCGCCTGCGATCGGCGCACCCTATCTTTAGCATAGGGTGCGCAGATCGTGCGCAGGCCGTGCGCTAGTTGCGCTTTGACCTGCGCTGCGCACTTTTGACGGTGCGCCGTGCGCGCCAAAATCTGAAAAAAATCGCAGATTTTGATTAACATGCTTATCGCACATGATAGGGAGCTTTTGGCCAGTGTGAAACTGAAGATCAAAGATTTGGAAAGTAAATTGAACTAATTTGATGTGAACTCTCAGGACCAACTATTTAAAGTCAAGCTGAAAGAAATTCTTGACAGATTTGACAAGGAAATTTTGAGTAAGAAAAAAGCTAAATTTCAGAGAGATAAATCTGGGGGGAACTTTGCTTTGGTTTTAAGTATGTTTTAAACTGTTATTGTTAATAAAGTTTTACCTTTTTACTTAGTATTGTGGTGTGCATTCCCTACAGTGGTACTTTTTCTTGTGTTGTCCATTTTGCCTGCCACTGGCATTGCACCCGCTTATAAAGAGACCAACCCTCATCAGTAGTGCACCTAGGCTTCATTATTGTCACAAATTATAAAGAGACACTGGTAACTTTAATAATAATAATCATCATAATAATAATAACATTTTATTTATTTGCAATTGCCGACCAATGACGTTCCAGCGTGCTCGATGGGAAAAAAGTCCAGAGATACTGCAGGCCATGGTGGCATGTTTAGGGAATGCAGTCTGCACACAGTAGCATGATTATATACATACATTATGCATCAGTGCACAGCGATTAAAGAATATATGAACTCTAATATTGATATACATTATTTAATACCTTGTTTGGGAAGGTGGGTAGATAAGAGTACTCAGTGGTTTTCTTTAAAATATGGCCTTTGAAACAAAAGATGACACTGCTCACTTAGCCAGAGTGAGCACTGTCTGAAAATGACTCTCCAGTGTGTGAACACACACAGTTTAACAGAAGGAGCAAATGTAATTGCTCACAGATGTCTATATCAAACAAATAAAGCAGTATTCTGTAGCGCTATAGCATGCAAACATGAAATATGAAATTGTAATTGTATTACTGCACTAGAAATATGAAAATTTGAGAATGCTTATTGCATAAATTGGCCAATTCATGTGTACCCGGCAGCCACAATAACGCGATTCTCGTTAACAGAACCTTATGACATTCCAATCTTAGAGTGAAGTCTAAATCTCTATAGGATAATGAAAAGTAGTTGGCACTCCGGTCGTTATCGTGGTGCACGTGGAGGGAATGATTCATCCAAGAAAAGAGGAAATCCACTCACATGTGTTGATTTAATTGACAAAGGCTCTGGATGAGCTGAAACGTTTTGCTGTGATGTGGAATAAAGCAAATTATATGAACACATGTGAGTGCCAGGATTTCCTCTTTTCTTGAATAAATCTCTATAGGAACCTAATGTGAATCCTCTCTGTTTGGATGTGAAGGTCAGTCTTTTGATATTTGTATGCCTTAGCCTTCTGACTGAGCACTCCGCTCCTTAGACTCAGGCGTTTTCAATTGCAGCAAGATCCTACCCCTCCATAGAGATATAGACTTCAGTCTAAGAGAGGATTCACATTAGGTTCCCATAGAGATTTAGACTTCAGTCTAAGAAAGGATTGGCATAAGGTCCTGGCAACGAGAATCACCTTATAGTGTCTGCCGGGTACACATGAATTGGCCAATTTATGCTCTAAGTATTCTCAATTTTTCATATTTATAGTGTAGTAATGCAATACTATTTTCATATTTCATATTTGCATGCTATAGTGCTACAGAGTGCTGCTTTATTTGCTTGATTGTATATGCATTGGCTACTCTAAGTAGGCACCTGTTAAGACCTAATTTATGTTTGGATGTGACGGTCAGTCTTTTGATATTTGTACACAGATGTCTCTATGCCAGCCCCTGGTTCCTTTGATACAGGCTGCGGAGACATTAGGATAGGCTAGACGATCACATTGATGTAGCAGGGAGGAGAGGGATCTGTGAGCACAGATGCTGGCTCTTCCTTTCACGCTTGTGCTCGTGCATGCCAGGGAATTCTTTTCAGGCATTGATTGCTCTGGACAAATGAGCACTGTTAATCAACATAGGGGAAAGCAGTGGTTCTTGAAAAGTGAGCTGGAGAAGAGTGCATCAAATCTCTTGGCCACACCGAGGGTGCACCAAGCACCCTAATTTGTATATCAAAATAAACATTTTTTATGCACATCAAAAGCTTTCGTTTGGAGGTGACAGAGTCCTTTTAAAGAGTAGCTAGGACTTTTTCCAAAATCACTGACTTGTAAGGAGGAAGACCAGGCTACAAGTACCTGTATTGAGCTGGGTCTGAAACTACTGGGGGAAGGAATAGGTGACCGGACAGGCCTCATGACCCAGGAAGAGAGGGCATGTTTAGAGAGGGAACCCAGCCAGAAGCAGAGGTAGAAAGCGCCCGAAGCTGCAGAGACCCCTGCCATCAGCATGCGAGCAGCAGGGCAGGCAGCGCGCTCCGCACCCGAACCGCCAGCACTGCGACAGACTGCAGCAGACAGGCCCGTGGCCTAGAGACAGTTTTGGTGCAGGCAGATGGCGTGCAGCAGGCTGAGAGGAGTGCTCCGTCTCCAGAGCACCGGTGCTGTGCAGGTCTGCGTCCGTTAACCACCGCCGCCAACCGTGAGAACTTGAGAGAGGTAGGTGCATAGGTGCAGGGTGCCCAGTGACTACCAGAGAGCAAGGCGCCGTACGCTTCATGTCTGTGAGTACAGTGCACGTGCCACGTAAGAGAACCTAGGTACGGGACAGACACTTGTACCCTGATTTGCCAGTTTATACTTGCCGGTCTACGATGGACCCGGACAGCGCTGCTGCCTTTATTGTCTGAGCCGCATCAACTTATGGACTAGGGGCTCATCGGAAGGTACAGGAGACTGACCGCTTCCCCCAGAAGATGGATCCTCATTGCCTACAGGACCTTCCTGGATAAGCACCCTGCCAGCCGTTGTTGGCGCTATTGACTTCCCAGCAAGAGAGTCACAGTCTAAGGAACTTCAGACACGTTAAGTGTTTCACAAGAACTGCCTTACCTGATTCATTGTTCCTGAACTATGCATATCCTTTGCAAATTGAACTATTTATTCCCTCATTTAACTGTTTATCTCCCTGCGTTTAGTATTCCCCTGTTAAAGTAGTAATTAACCCTTGCTCTGCCTTCTGTCTGTCACTGCATCCCACAACCTGCTTACAGACTTAAGATCCTGAATGACACATTCTTAGATTCGATATTACATTGTTTATATCTTCACATAAAGGGATAGTGAATTCACTCATCAAATTGCTTTTTACACCAGAACATCAAACACATTGTCAACCATGTGCAATTAAAATAGTGCATTTTTTTATTAAGAGATTGTAGAACTACAAATCTCTAGCAGCTGCATTAATATGAAATAAAGGGGGTTCAATATTGAGATGTCAAAAGCTACTCGGCATCATAATAAGCTGTCTCGTTAGAAAGGCAAGAAAAGATGCACCCTAGCTTTATTTTTATTGCCTTCTGAAGACGAAAGTATTTTTTTTTATAAACACAGTTCACATCCCCCTTACTCTTACAGTAGCATACCTCTTCAGACAAGGCTTATTGAATCTGAATTTAGCCTTGAGCCATTACTGCGACAGTGACATGTGGGTAATTTTCTATTCTATTAGTGAAACATCTGTGCATTAAAGGGAAACGCAAATGTAGATATTAAAATGTGACTTAGACTTTATAGAATTACTTTGAGGGCTTTATTTATATCTGGAATAATAATGAAAAGATAAAAGGAGAAACTCAAACAGTAGACCCGAGACTCAGAAGACAAAGTTCAGAAAGGATATGAGCTGAAACTCTATTTTACCTATACTACAGTTCAAGAGATTGATGATATAGGAGGCAAAATCAATGTTATGCTAGTAGAAGAAGTTTAAAGCTCATTAAAGCCGACAAAACAACTCTATTATGAAAAATCTGTGGTTGTAAGAGTGCTTTGTGAGCTTTGTTACTGTGAAGTGCTACCTAAGGCTTCAAACATCTTGTCAGCAATGAAAATCTCAATAATGTTATTACTATAGAAAACAAAATAAAAGTTTAACAGCATAAGCAGGCTTCTGCTAGAGTTATAAGATTGGCTTTGACCAAAAATGATAAAAACTCACACAGGATGGGTATTTCTAAATCACTGTTGTTCATCAGGTTTTCACTTGGCAGACATACAGTTGTGCTGAAAAGTTTACATACCCCAGCAGAATTTTTGCTTTCTTGACCTTTTTTCAGAGATTATGAATGATAACACCAAAACCTTTTCTCCACTCATGGTTAGTGGTTGGATGAAGCCATTTCTTGTCAAACCACTGTGTTTTCTTTTTTTAACTCATAATGACAACCCAAAACATTCAATTAACCCTGTTCAAAAGTTTACATACTCTGGTCATACTCTGGTGATTTTGGCCTGATAACATGCACAGAAGTTGACACAAATGGGTTTGAATGGCTACTAAAGGTAACTGTCATGATCAATTTCGGGGTTTGTTTCTGATTATTCTCTCCACGGGATGGTCACGCGGGGTTAATCTTCACTGCCTCGTTTGGGGATCTGTATGGCTATTTCAGTCTGCTATTATTTGCAAGCAGTGTCAGTTATAGTTATCCTGTCTCTGGCTTGAGCAGCCAACCCCTTTATACCCTGATTTGTCCTCTGCCCGTTGTCCTAAGTCCTATTCCCGTGTTCCCCATGACTTCGCTCATCTTAGTACTCACTCTCTGTGTTGTGACCCCTTGGTATTTGACTCGGCTTGCCCTCTGACCTGTTTTACTGTCTTCTGTCTCTGGCTTTCCTGCTCCTGACCAGCTCTGTCATCTCTGGCCTGTTTCTGACCATGTGTATTGCTGTGATCTCTGGTACTTCGTTCCCTCTCTGTTGCTCACCCAACTTTTCTGACTACTTTTTCACCACCTAGTGGCTCCTGCCTGCTGCTCTGTGGTTTTGCTATGAGTGTACCTGTTTTTCCTTCACCCCCTGGTGGAGGCTGTGTGCTACTGCGCTGCAGCAGGCATTACACTAACATCCTCACCTGTGACCTGTGATAAATGCAGAAAAAAATTGTTAGGGATGCAAAGAAAAACCCAGAAATAACATTAGCTGAAATACTGGACTCTCTGAAAACTAGCAGTGTGGCTGTTTCAAGATGCACAATAAGGAGGTGCTTGAATAAAAATTGGCTGCACAGTCGAGTCGAGTTGAAACAGCCACACCGCTAGTTTTCAGAGATTCCAGTACTTCAGCTGATGTTATTTCTGGGTTTTTATTTGCATCCCAAACAATTTTCCTGGCATTTATCACAGGTCACAGGTGAGAATGTTACCTTTAGTAGCCATTCAAACCCATACTTGTCAACTTCTGTGCATGTTTTAAGGCCAAAATCACCAGTGTATGTAAACTTTTGATCAGGGTTATTTAGATGTTTTGGGTTGTCAATATGATTTAGAAAAAGAAAATAGTAGTTTGACAATAAATGGCTTCACCCAACCACTAATTATGAGTGGAGAAAAAGTTATCATTCATATTCCCTGAATAAAAAGAACAAGAAAGCAAAAATTGTCAGTTAACTGTTTTTAAACCAAATTTTAAAAGCCTATTGGTGTAATAAAGTAAATTGGAAGGATTTTCTAATTCATAACCTTCATCAGTTAGTCAAAGAAGAGTTTAGCTACAAAGAGCATCTTTCTCGATGAAGGACTCAATATGTCCAGGCACTACATGGAACGCCTATTGATGTCAATACGCAAATTTAGACAGATTTAATAAGACCGTCTAATTTACAGAGTACAAATGTAGCCAGAAGTTTTGAGACTGACACAAATTTTCATTTTCACAAAGTTGGCTGCTTCAGGATTTGTAGCGGAAGTTTGCTTTAATTCTAGATTGCTATGAAGAGTGATCAGATGGATCGCAAAAAATTTTAAAAACTTTCATTACCATGAAAATTATCTTAATCACAAAAAGATAGTTTTATTCAACTTCTTATGACCTGAATGCCCAAATCGACAGCTCTTAGGGTTGACCTCACTAACAGATTCCCTTTAAATATTACATTGTTAGACATACATTTGTTTTCTGAGGCATAACAAACATTTTTTTCTAATACTTCTATATCTATGCATTCATTCCAATGATATTTTAGTTTAAAGAGCAATAATAAGAGTTTACTTATCGCAAATCCTCATCATTATCAATTCTTGAAATACTGTTCTACACATATTCTAGAATTTCGATTGTCCTGTTTTACGTGGGTGTAAAATGAAGTCAGTATTGGCTAAACTCTAGCAGAATATACATGATTTCCCATATTATAGATTACCTTTAAAGTTCCTACAGAAAATTCTTACATCTAACTTTGTAAACTTTTTAGAGATTTTTCATAAAAGAAAGTTGCTCTCACAAACTCCCAAAGGAGTGTTCTAGCTGTAAACTCATGTGCTTCTGAACATTTTGCCTCAAGGTTCTTATCTTCCAAACTCTAGGGATATGCCAGGAAAGGGAGAGTAATATCACTAAGCAGGTAATTCTGTGTCATCTTTCTGTACCATGAAGGTGCAACTCAACCTTCATTTGACCTAGACAGTTACACAGCAATTGCATATAATACAAAGCATCACACCACTTAATGCTATTGAGAACTCTGCTATTAGAAGTGGAAAGGAAGAACAAAGACGAAAGAATCTAATTAATAAAAATATTGGAGAAAGAGAAACCAGTCACAAACTAAAATGTTTCTATACTAATGCACAAAGCATGGGCAACAAACAAGGAGAATTGGAACTACTAACACAGGAAAAGAAATATGATGTCATTGGAATCACTGAAACTTGGTGGGACAATACACATGATTGGAACACAAGACTAGAAGGATACAACTTATTTGCAAGAAACAGACTTGATAAACGAGGAGGGGGTGTCGCATTGTATGTTCGAAACGCGTATATCTGCACAGAGATTGAAGCTTCAGAGACTGGGAGTTCTGTGGAAACTGTTTGGGTAAGAATACAAGGACAGAACAATGGAAAGGACACCATTGTAGGCATTTACTACAGGCCGCCTGTGCAAGCCGAAGATATAGATGAACTCTTTATGCATCAGATGGCCAAGTTCTCCAAAAAATATGACATAGTTGTCATGGGAGATTTCAACTATCCAGACATTTGTTGGGAATCTCTCTCAGGCAAAACTAACAGGTCAAGGAAATTCTTATCCTCTCTTGCTGACAACTTTATCTTCCAAAAGGTAAGGGAGAAAACAAGGGGAACTGCTACCTTGGATCTAATCCTTATAAACAGGGAGGAAATGGTTGAGGAGGTAAAAGTGGCTGGGACCCTAGGAGGTAGCGACCATGCTATTTTAGAATTTTGGATAACTAGAGGTGGAAGACCTGTGAAGACTCAGACGTCAAGGTTAGATTTCAGAAAGGCAGATTTTAAGGGATTCAGAAAGAGAATTGGAGGGATCCAATGGCTGGATATCCTTAAAGACAAAAATGTCCAGGAAGGATGGGAAATCTTGAAAAATGAAATTCTCAAAGCACAGTTGTTAACAATTCCGAAAAGAGGGAAGAATAGGAAGCATTTAAGGAAACCAGGATGGGTGAACACAGAACTTAAGCACATGCTAAAAAGGAAGAAAAAAATGTTTATAAAATGGAAAGAGGGAGGCATATCTAAAGAAGAATATAATGCTGTCTGCAGAACCTGCAGGGCACAATTCAGATTAGCTAAAGCTGAAAATGAACTGAGGCTTGCAAGAGATGTCAAAAGCAATAATAAAGGATTTTGGGGATATGTCAAAAGTAAAAGAAAAGTCAAAGATGCTATAGGATTTTTACAGGATGAAAATGATGAAATGGTAAGACAGGATGTTGAGAAGGCTGAACTTTTAAATTCCTATTTTGCATCTGTTTTCTCTCAGAAAGGAAATGCAACATCAACTGTTATTCACTGTCCTATTAAGGGAATAGAAGAATCCAGGATATCTATAAACAGAAAGATAGTGAGGAAACACTTAGTTAACCTAAATGAATTCAAGTCTCCAGGTCCAGATGAATTACACCCCAGAGTACTGAAGGAGATAGCAGAAGAAATTTTTGAACCCCTCTCCATAATCTTTGAAAATTCTTGGAGAACAGGAGAAGTGCCAGAAGACTGGAGAAGAGCAAATGTTGTTCCTATCTTCAAAAAGGGGAAGAAGGTGGACCCAGGCAACTATAGGCCGGTGAGTCTGACTTCTATACCAGGAAAGATCTTTGAACAAATTATTAAACAACATGTATGTCAATACCTGGATAAGAATGAAGTGATTAAACAGAGTCAGCATGGGTTTCTAACTAATAAGTCATGTCAGACTAACTTAATTTCCTTCTATGACGGTATCACTGATTGGGTGGATCAAGGAAATGCTGTAGATATAGTATATCTTGACTTCAGCAAAGCATTTGACAAAGTCTCTCATACAATCCTTATTGAAAAAATGACTAAGTATGGAATGGACAAGGCAACTGTTAGGTGGATTCATAACTGGCTTAGTGATCGGACCCAAAGAGTGGTCGTAAATGGCTGCACATCCAGTTGGAAGAATGTCTCAAGTGGGGTACCACAGGGCTCTGTCCTGGGCCCTGTATTGTTCAACATCTTTATCAACGATTTAGATGAAGGAATTGAGGGTAAACTGATTAAATTTGCTGATGACACAAAGCTAGGAGGGATAGCTAATACTAGAGAAGAGAGAGAGAGGATTCAAAAAGATTTAAATAAACTGGAGAAGTGGGCAGCAACTAACAGAATGGTTTTTAACAGGGAGAAATGCAAAGTACTACATCTGGGCAATAAAAATGAAAAAAGCATATATAGAATGGGAGGAATAGGGCTAAGTGACAGCACATGTGAAAAAGACTTGGGTATACTAATAGATCACAGATTGAATATGAGTCAACAGTGTGATGCAGCAGCAAAAAAGGCAAATGCAATTCTAGGATGTATTAACAGAAGCATACAGTCTAGATCACGTGAAGTCATTATTTCCCTCTACTCCTCTTTGGTCAGACCTCATCTGGAATATTGTGTCCAGTTTTGGGCACCACATTTTAAAAAAGACATCAACAAACTGGAGCAAGTTCAGAAAAGAGCGACCAGAATGGTGACCGGTCTGCAAACCCTGTCTTATGAGGAAAGGTTGCAGGATTTGGGAATGTTTAGTTTGCAAAAGAGAAGACTGAGAGGAGACTTAATAGCTGTCTACAAATATCTAAAGGGCTGTCACATTGTAGAAGGATCAACTTTATTCTCATTTGCACAAGGAAAGACTAGAAGCAATGGGATGAAACTGAATGGGAAGAGACACAGATTAGATATTAGAAAAAACTTTTTGACAGTTAGAGTGATCAATGAGTGGAACAGGCTGCCACGAGAAGTGGTGAGTTCTCCTTCAATGGAAGTCTTCAAACAGAGGCTGGACAGACATCTGACTGGGATGATTTAGCGAATCCTGCTTTGAGCAGGGGGTTGGACCAGATGGCCCAGGAGGTCCCTTCCAACTCTACGATTCTATGATTCTATGATTCTTAAGCACTTGGGAATTATAACTATTATTGGACAAAAAAAAGATCTGACCATAGATGACTGTAAACATCTGTCATAACTTTATTGCACATATCTGTATTTCAGAATCTTACTGCATAATAAATGTTTTATTAATGAGCAGATTTTACATATTTAGTCTTATTATTATTCATGTTATATTTACTTTATATTTAGTGTAATACAATAACTGAAATAGGTTAATGAAAAACAACTAAAATGTTTCCTTTTTGAAAGGCTTGTTAAACCATACTAAATGTTTCTAAGTTTACTTTGATAGAAGATTAGCATGCACTCGGTCGGTGATTTGAGGTCTTGGTGGAACGGGATGTGTAACTCCTAGCCCAAGGAAGGAATAATTCACCGCACACTCTTATTCCAAATTATACAACATCATCCAAGGATAGAAAAATCATACACCGAAAAGGGATACTTCAATTGTGATTCGAACTTTGTTATATATTTTATCAAATGCCCCTATGGCCTCCTGTACATCAACAAAACCAATCAACATGTCAGATATTGCAAGTGGCAAGTCTACCACCTGCTAAGGCAAGACATGGTTATCACTAAAACACTGTCAACAATGCCAGGCACTGAGTGTCACAATTACATTTTCAAGTGATTGAACAGGTATTTAGACCCAGACAGAGGGGAAACCATGTTCAACGACTCAAACAAAGGGAAGCCTTCGGGATCCACACCCTCCAAATCTTAGCTCCAAGGGGAATAATAGTAAAATAGCTTTGCTAACTTGACTCTCTATTTGCTTTTCACAGACACATTGAAAACCCCTGACTTCGCCATAGAGGACCCTGTCCATTCTACTCATGGCGTTTGTGTCTACATATTCTCCAATCCAACCCCCCACTACATCCTTTTCCCTCCACCCCGCTCTCACTTTTTTCTCCAAACATACTACATAAGCATATCGACCATGTCCTTTGCCATCTCTCTTTATATGTCCCTCATATAGAGAACACTACAGGAACTCATTACATATGCTTTACTTATTTTATGACATAACAGGATGCCATTTTACATTTAACACTACAGTGGTTCTTATATGTTTCACAATATCCCACCCCTCAGCATCTGCTTTCCTTGACATGCACTGGTTTATGTGCTGCATACATTCATAAAGCATCCAGTCGTTTATGCGCATGTGTGGGCATCCCTACATTCATGACAACATTCATGACAACAAATAGCAAACATTTAGCCACTTTAGTGCATGTGTGGGCATCCCCGGAACTATGACAACCACTTCACCATGCCATTCCAGAACCACGTCACCACAATGATGACTCCACTTCCAGGGTAAAACTTGGTATACTTCCAGCTTCAAAACCCTGGTGCTCCATATGCTATGCCAGACACAGCTGACTTAGGCGTGGGAGTGCCTCGTGAACTCAGGTACTTGTACACTCCGGACCCTGGCACTGCAATCCCACCCCCCTTTTACCCCATACTCATACTGGCATTCTGCTCCCTGGGTACTTTCATCCCACCAACCTATATAAAACCTACTAGGGACAATTTTTTTTTACAGTGGCGGAGGAATACAGTGCGGAAGGATACCTACCTCCCGTCATTGGATTCCTGGAGCCCCCTAGAGAGTGGTTGCATCAGCTAATGCTGCTGTTCTCCATGGGAGATCGTCGTGGGACACTCGTGGATTTCTGCGGAACAGGGAATATTTGGTGGTTTGTTTTTATCATATTTTTTTCACAGATGACACTGGCTTCGGGGAACAATGTGACAAGTAATGGTGAGTATGTAGTCTATGTTATTTGTACTGTATGTCTATATGTATGTATTGTATGAATGTATGAATGTATTGTATGTAGTATGTAGTATGTACAGTATGTAGTATATCTGTAGCATGCTTTATGTATGTTGTATGTATGTATGTAGTATGAATATAGTATATATGTAGTATGTATGTAGTATGTATGTATGTTGTATGAATGTAATATGTATGTAGTATGTATGTAGTATGTGTGTTGTATGAATGTTGTATATATGTAGTATGTATGTAGTATGTATGTATGCTATATGAATGTAGTATATATGTAGTATGTATGTAGTATAAATGTAGCATATATGTAGTATGTATGTATGTTGTATGAATGTTGTATATATGTAGTATGTATGTAGTATGTATGTATGCTGTATGAATGTAGTATACATGTAGTATGTATGTATGCTGTATAAATGTAGTATATATGTAGTATGTATGTAGTATGTATGTAGTATGTAGTATGTATGTATGTTGTATGACTGTTGTATATATGTAGTATGTATGTATGTTGTATGAATGTTGTATGTATGTAGTATGTATGTATGCTGTATGAATGCAGTATCTATGTAGTATGTATGTAGTATGTATGTATGTTATATGAATGTAGTATATATGAAGTATGTATGTAGTATGTTGTATGTATGTATGTTGTATGTATGTAGTATGTAAGTTTGTGTTTTTTTTTACATTCAACACATTAGCCGGATGATGGGACTACTACTGTCCCATCATTGGCTAATGTGTCAATCACTGTCATTGTAGTAGGCATTGCCCGATGGGACTTGTAGTCCCATCGGACGATGCCTGCACACACACAGACCCCCGGCAGGCCCATACAGACCGCCGGCAGCTGGCACAGACCCCCGGCAGCCGGCACAGACCCCCTGCAGCCAGCACAGACCCCCGGCAGGCCAGTACAGATCCCCGGCAGCCGACACAGACCCCTGGCAGGCCCGTACAGACCGCCGGCAGCCAGCATAGACCCCCCGGCAGCCGGCACAGACCCCCGGCAGGCCCATACAGACCGCCGGCAGCTGGCACAGACCCCAGTTAGGCCCGTACAGACCCCCGAGAGGCCTGCACAGAGCCCGCCTGCACACACAGACACGCACAGTGTCTGCCCACGTACCGCCCACACTCTTCCCCCCTCCCGAACTGGATGTACAAGGAAAGAAAGGGGTTTTTTTTTAAATCCGATATTTCTGTCCCATTGACTTGAATGGGACTTCCGGTATCGGAATCGGCGATACCCGATACTTTTTGTGTATTGGGCCGATCCAATCCGATCCGATATTTCTGGATATCGGATGGTATCGCTCAACACTAATTATAAGTTCTCCTGAAATCACAGTTGCTGTTCTTCATGGGCACCGTCTGTTATATTTCTTCGTAATGGGAAAGTCTGTCTTCACTAAAGTCAGATTTCACCCATGAAATTAACATTTTGAGAATTAAAGATCCTGGGGGAAATAAGCAGATTTCTATAATAGGAAATATTGCAAATTTCCTTATTTTCATGTGTCCTACTGATTTCTGAAAATATAAAGCAATGGTTACTAGTAAACAGTTTAGAAAACAGTTTAATTATAACTTTTAAGTACTCTTTTTGGGCAAACTCAATAGTCTATGATGTTTCTGATTATTTTGTGTATTCTTAATCCAAACATATTAGTTGAATAGTGTTCCCAACACTCTCTTGAATATGAACTGCATGATACATTCACATTCTCTGTATATTGTCTATAGATTAACGTTTTAACTCTTCTCGTATGTGGTTGCTAATTGACACCTAATATAAAATGCATTTTCCATATATATTGCCTAAGGTATACAAAATAAACTACAGGAGGCTGAAAATGAAATGATTTGTCTGGAGTCCCCTCTAAATCTAAATATGTACACTCAACAAGGGTCCAAACTGCAGAGACAAGAGACTCTTCTCCATTTCCATAAACTTCTTCAATCACACTGGACAAAAGAAATTTAGTATAATGAATCTGTCAGCTTAAAAAGACTATACTGGATATTCTGCTTTAAAGTGCTCCCTTTCACCAACATAAGAGTATCTAGCCTTCGCAACAGAAAAGGCCCCTGGGTTGCAGCAACAAAGTAATTCTTGGATTGTGGAGCAAGCTGACAGAAAAGAAGCCAACATGCTGGAACACAACCAGAAAGACAAAATTGAATCCAATGGCATAGTCAAGGTTTGAAGTTTCAATTATTAGGCAAAGATATTAAGCAAAGAGAATAATCAGGCAGCCAAAGGGTGTAGTAAGCAGTATAATGTAGTAAAAAGCTCCAAAGTCAAAGTTAATTTCTGCATTTCCTGCATATCAGAGAAGTATATACAGTACAATAGAATAAATGCCAAAGACTAGGTCCGCAGGCAAAACCTTTTGACACACTGGCTGTCAAGACTGACAAAATCATAGTGGGGTACATTTATCAAGCTAAATGCACTAGAATTCTGACATAATTTGAGCAAAAAACATCTTTTATGATTGATACTATATTTATCATGTGTTTTAGACACTTTTCATGACTTATCTAACTAATGGGACATGGGTTCGTTGAAAGAGGCATGGTTTATTAGGAAAGTGGTGTGGATTACTGAATTACATAATGCTCCAAAAAATTCACCAAAATTGTGAAGAAAATTTCTGGCACATAATAAGCGAACTAATACCTGATGAAAAGTTGGACTAGACAATTTTAAGATTAGACAAATTTGTCAAACAGCTTGAACCTCTATGAAATCTGGCGTATTTTAAGACTGTCTTGACTAAGTTTGTACTCTCGAAGAATTGGACAGTATTGATAAATATGCCTCATTAATATTTTTAACAAGTAGGTGCACATGCCACCCTCCACCCCATGTATACTAACTCGACAATCAATTAGCCAAGTGGCAAGAGAGCCGCCCAGGATGCAGGGGTCATCCCCTATCTGCTATCAGTGACACCCATAGGAATGGAAGAGAAGCATCCAACGTAGTTATGTAACAAATTGGTTACAAAGAAACAAAACTCTGCCACTTACATGTTACAAATATCCATCTAAAATTTAAAATATCATGCCATGAGTGTCATGGGTTTACCGTGACAGAGAGGAACAAGAAGACCGCAGAGTCTGATTTCTCCTACTCCTGTACTGTTTAGAAGCACTTCACCTTGATATTAAATGGTGTACATTTTTTTTTTATCAGTGCAGAGGTTAATGTGCTCAGTCGAGAGCTCTTGGAAGCTTTCCTGCATTAAGGCTCTCAGCTGTTTACTATTGACTAGTCCCCTCTCTTATATATTCTGGACCCTGGCAAGCACTCATTGCCAGAAGTAGCTTCATGGTTAGGAGATGGTGGTTTGTTGCTTCTTTTGTTTGAAAAGGCATCTGGTGGATTTATCTGTGACCGTTGCTAGGTTTTGGCTGTATGCTAATTCACTTCCTTCTCCAACTTTAGTTTTACCCCATCCTCCACACCCCAGTGTTTACCTCTGTTGCTTGTTTGAATATAATTGTATGATTGGTATTTTCCTTTATCCTTGTTTATATTACCTTGTTAGTCTGGTTGATGTATTACGGTACACTACTGCTCCCCTCTTCCCTGAGTGGGGGGAAAGGGTACAGACTGAGTGCAGATTTAGGAGCTAATGCAAGGTACATGTCCCTGGCATCTTCACCATCATACGTAATCCGGGGAACATGGTGAGCTAGTGCACTCCTAGCTTTAGGAGCAGGGAAGTAGCCCCTGGTCCTGAGACACCTAACAGAATCGTGACAACGGACCTGCAACAATTTAATACAAAACTAGGAGAAGTCTGATTATTTGGGCTTTAAAGCAATGCTCAAATGTTCGATAGCTAAAAAGAAATGCAATAAGTGCTTTTTAAAGGGGTTGTCTACTACTAGGACAACACCTTCTCATATCCCATGCTTGGCCACAATAAAATACAAAGCCTATACTCACCTCCTGTGCTGGCACCGTTCCTGCTGTGTCAGCACTCGCTCTCCCCGGGGCTCTCATGTGGTTGTTGTGACACATGTCCCTGGTGCCCAATCAACGCAAGCATCACTGTCTTCACCTTTGGACAAATTGAACATGAAGAGGAACCCTGGGCTGTAGCTTATCTCAGACTTCCTCTTCATGTTCAATTCAATAGTAGGCAGGGACAGTGACACCAGCGCTGATTGGGTGGCAGGGTCACGTGTCACAACAACCGCATGGACCCCCGGGGAGCGCAAGTGCTAACATTGCAGGAATGTGGGGTATGACAAGGCGCTGTCCAAATAGTGGACAACTTCTTTAAGGGTATAGTTATTATACTGTTTGGCAATATGATTTTAAATGCTGGGAGCTTAGATTATTTCCAGTCTGCCCCTGCACAAAATTGAATTTAATATTATTATAAACCAGGTTGAAGTTATTTGTCTTTGAACCTTCATGATACAAATAAATGAAAGACGTCCCTGTACCTAGCAACTAACAAGAAGATTATTCCATTCCAATAAATGAAAACTGAATGTAATATTATTTCTATGATCCTGCATTTTATGTAATTAATAAGGAAGCTTAGATTTTCTCTATGAACTACAATCATATATCATAGACCTTTGTTTTGTTAATTATTTCTAAGGTTACTTCTAGATCTTGTTTTAAGCTGGAGTCACACATAGCGACAACGTGTCAGGATCGCTGGTAAGTCGCTATGTGATCGCTGGTGAGCTGTCAAACAGACAGCTCATCAGCGATTAGCATAGCGATGCCGAGAGCGCGGCATCGCTGTGTTCGTTAGCGCTGATGCCATATTCATGTAAAAAAATAGAATTAAAATAAAAAATATTGTTATTCTCACCTTCCGACGTCCTGCACAGCCATCCTGCCTCTCTCCACGCTCCGGTCCCAGTAATCCTTTGCTATAATGACCGCGAGAATGTCACGGTCTCGCGGCAGCGCAACGTCTCGCGATCATTCGTGCAAAGGATCACTGGGACCGGGAGCATGGAGAGAGGCAGGATGGCTGCGCGGGACGTCGGAAGGTGAGAATAACAATATTTTTTATTTTTTTTATTATTTTTTACAGCTGATCGCTGATCTCCCGCCTGTCACACACAGCGATGCGTGCTGGCCAGCGGGAGATCAGCGACGAAAAATATGTCCAGAGGTTCGATACCGGCAGGGGGGGTGGTCGCTGATCGCTGTCACACACAGCGATCTCGCTGGTGAGATTGCTGTTGTGTCACAAAAGTTGTGACTCAGCAGCGATCTCGCTAGCGAGATTGCTATGAGTGACTCTCACTTTAAAGTTGGACTAATATACCAGGTCCATGAACAATTTTATAGACAGATCTCTAGCAATGTTACTTTTAAATCTTTGACTAATTGTGAACTGAATAAGTTGTTAGTTTCTTTACAGCAACACATTTATTAAATCATGTCTGCAGTATTAGGAAATGTAATAACCATTAGGATTAGGCTATTTTATTTATTGGACTGATGTTTCTAACTGCAAATAGTTTTGTAGCTAAAAGTATTAAACTATGTGTATCTGCTTGATGAATGCTGAAAAAATGTCCTCTATGAAGGAGAATTAGCTGTCTGCTTTATGAAGAGATATTGATACAAATGTAATGATAAGAAAATAAGTAACAAAGTCATGTCCTTGATTCGTCTGGAAGGATTAAATATCCTTTCCAACCAAGGTGAATTTACATTTTCATTAGGATTATTGTGCTAAATGGAATGTTAAGTTAGCATTTTTACTCTGTTAATGTGATTCCAACCACACTATGTAATAGAGAAATTAACTAGTATATTCAATATACTGTATACCAGTCATGTTAGAAAAAATTAGAAAAAGGAGAAAAAAAAAGCCTCACCATGCAGAGGCTGAATTTTAAGTGCGGGGCAGCAGGTAAGTGCATAGTTAAACACAATATCATAGTTTGTGATAACTGTGTAATAGTTACATTTGTTGGGGGAATTATCTGTGCTTGTTTTTGGGTGTGTTAAAGCTTGTTGGGTTGTTGGGGAAAAAAGGGATCTTGTGATTTGGTCCATGTGACCAAGTGTTCTAGTAGTTACACCTGTTTTTGCTGTTTGGAGGACTGCAGGTTCCAGATACTCAAAGCGAAGCTGATGAACAGTGCGGAGGATGCATTTTAAATGCGGGATCGCAGGTAAGTGCACAGTTTAAAACAAAAGCATAGTTTGGTGTTTTCCTTACTAGTTTGCAATTGTTTTTCTGCTTTTATCTGTACTGTTTATCCCCATTTATTATGTGCTCCATAAACAATGCCACCAGATGTGCATCTTGTGAGATGTATGTGTGACTTGAACAGACGTTGGAAGGTGAATATATCTGCGCTCGATGTCAGCATGTTACATGTTTGGAAGCCCACGTAATGGATCTGAATGTGGAAATTGCAACACTCAGGAGCATTGAAAATCTGGAAAGGAGTTTAGAGCTCACTGGGGTCAGTGATATGGAGGAGGGTGGAGGTGGGGAAGATCAGGACCCAGAAGTAGGTAGCTTCATACAGTTATAAGAAGGGGTAGATGGAAAAGTGCCAGGGAGATCAGTCCTGATCAGGCACAACCTATAAAATATGCCTGTTTGGCTGATATTAGGACTGAAGGCCCAGGACTGGGATCACTACAGCAGGATATTGCTCTTAGCAATGAGGAAAATGACAGTTGTGGGAATGAAGGAAATATGAGTACAGCAAAGACCAAACAGATGTAGGTGGTAGGGGACTCTATAATTAGGTTGACGGACAGGGTCAACTGCATCCAAGGCCATGAATGCCAGAGTGTTGTCTGCCGGGTGCTCCAGTTTGGCATATTGGAGATCACTTAACACTGGTGGGCTTCACTCAGCCCCGGCAGCTTCCCCCTCTCTATGTTCAGTGGACCACGGGCCTTTTTTTAACGGTGGTGGGCTACATTTTAACATGGGGCTATTCCTAGGGTCAAAGCGGGAAACAGTTCAGGGTAACGCAGTCCAGCAACCACATCCGGAGTCCATCGTCATTAACCCCGTGGGGATTTGGTCCCGTGATCCAGTAAGGGAGGCACCAACGGGTGCAGACAAAATTGGAAGGAGAAGAAAAACAATCATGACCATTACCGGGTGGCCACGTTTGACACCATTGTCCTTGGGCACCATGCAGGGCTGACTGCCCTCTTAGGGAAGAACAGTCCTTTGCTCTGGGTGTAACTGGCATCGATATCAAATTTTAAAGGGGCTGCTCAGTCTGTTCATGGCCACTGTGTTGCATAGTGGGTTGCATTTGGACCCTGTACCACCACGTACACCTGAGTTGAGGACTCACTGGAGGAGGAGTCTCCACTGTTCCTCTGGCTTTGTACTCCCTCCAGTGGTGGTCCTGTAGCTCCTGGAGCCTCCGGCTCCAGTAACACACTGGCAGCCGCCTTGCTGCTCTGAGGCACCACTGTTTCCAGTGCAGCCGGGGCAACTGCGGCCGTAGCAACCAGCCATTCAATATGGGGTCTCATGCGGTGGACTGGTCTCCCAGTCGGAGGCCATTTTTATGGGCACTGCGTAGGGCCCCCGGGGTCCTGGTTCTTTAATGATATCCACGTAGTCCCACTCTTGGAGAGGAACATGAAACATGAGGGACCCAGCGTTAATATAAACTTTGGCTCCGGTCTCCAGCTCCTGCAGGAAACCATAGCCTTTGCTTCGGTTTAGGTACCTAACGAGGCCGCGGGTCATCCGGCCTACTGCAGTTCCTCCGCCATGGCACTGCAGCTCATGGAAGACCTGGTGCTCCCGCCGCCTCTTCTCCCAAATGACCTCATGGATCCACTGGTCCTCCGCAACCTTAGATACATGGGGTTCCTCCACACCCCTGCCACAAGTGTCAGCCAGAATGGGTATGACCTGGGGAAGCGCAAGAGCAATCGCTGCTGCAGATGGAGGGGGCTGGCAGGACAGCTCCAGCAAAGATGGCGGGGTCACAGGAAGCAGGTGAGCCGAAGGAGAGGTGGCAAGATGGCCAGGTGGAGGATCTTTACTCACCGCCGTGCCCGATGACAGTCTTCTAGTGCGGCCTCCAGGGTCAGCAATCGTGATGCCATGAGGCCTCTCAGGGCCGCCTCCAGTCTTTTGCATGCCTGTGGGCTCCTGTCTGGGGATCGCTAGTCCTCCATCCTCCTCGCAGTCCTCAGCCTCCACAGGTGGCGGCATGGCTGCCAGAACAATGGTCGTTCCTCGGACCACCAGAGTTCAAAGCACAGGCCTGTCTCTGCCTGGGCCTTGGATCGCCTTCAATCCTTGTGGCCAATGCCGCCATGGTAAGATATGCTGCCCCTTTCCATGTCAGCAGGCAATGGTGCCTCATTCATTATCGGATAGTCCATCTTTGCTGGGTTTCACCCATTTGTGGGTGGGATCATTCCTTGCTGCTCCACCCATTTCTCCTGCTCAGGTAGCAAAGGTGGAAGCTCCTTCTTCGCCCGCACTAATTCAGGGCAGGCACAATTCACCAAGAGACATGGCTTTCTTCTTTTTGGCACCAAACTGCTTCGTTGACGCCCACGACAAACAGCCTCACCCTTACTTTTCGCGGAAATGGCCACCATCTCTTCGGCAGTGGTTGGCACTATTTGCAAATCAACATCCTCCATCTTCACTTTTTTTATTATTATTATTATTATTATTTATTTATATAGCACCATTACTTCCATGATGCTGTACATGAGACGGGGTTACATCAAAATACAAAAATCACTTACAGTAAACAAACTAACAATGCCAGACTGGTACAGAGGAAAGAGGACCCTGCCCTTGCGGGCTTACATTCTGCAGGATTATGGGAAAGGAGACAGTAAGTTGGGGGATTGCAGTAGCTCCGATGGAGTTGAGGTGGCGTGTGGTCATTGCAGGCTGTAAGCTTTCTTGAAGATGTGGGTTTTCAGATTCCATCTGAAGGATCCAAATGTAGTGGATAACTGGACGTGTTGGGGCACAGAATTCCAGAGGATGGGGGATATTCAGGAGAAATCTTGGAGGTGATTTGGGTGAGGAGCGAATAAGCATGGATGAGAGAAGGAGGTCTTGGGAGGACCAGAGATTACGTGAGAGAAGATATTAAGAGATTAATTTGGAAATATACAGAGGAGAAAGATTATGTATGGCTTTGTAGGTCAGTGTTAGTAGTTTAAACTGGATACACTGGGAAATTGGGAGCCAGTGAAGGGATTTGCAAAGAGGGAAAACAGCAGTGTAGCGAGGAGAAAGATTAATTAGTCGAGCAGCAGAGTTAAAGATGGACTGGAGGGGCGCAAGAGTGTTAGAAGGTAGGCCACAGAGGAGGATGTTGCAGTAGTCAAGGCAGGAGATGATTAGGGCATGCACAAGCATTTTGGTAGAGTGAGGGTTGAGGAAAGGATGGATTCTGGAAATACTTTTGAGCTGGTGGTGACAGGAGGTGGCAAGAGCTTGGATGTGCAGTTTGAAGGAGAGGGCAGCATCAAGGGTTACTCCGAGGCAGTGGATTACCAGGACAGGGGAAAGTGTAAATTTATTTATTGTGATAGATCAGGTAGGGAAGGTATGCAAGATGGAGGAAAGAGAATTAGTTCAGATTTGTCCACATTGAGTTTGAGGAAGTGAGAGGAGAAGAAGGAGGCTATGACTGATAGACACTCTGGGATTCTGGAGAGCAGATATGTGACATCTGGGCCAGAGAGGTATATCTGAGTGTCATCAGCATATAGATGGTACTGGAAGTCATAGGACTTTATGAGTTGTCCCAGGCCAAGGGCATAGATTGAGAAGAGAAGGGGTCCTAGGACGGAGCCAACAGAGAGTGGGCGAGATGAAGAGGTAGTATGGGAGTAGGAAACAGAGTCCACTGAGCAAACGGTCAGCGAGCACCCCTAGCCCCTTGTACATAAATAGATATGACCAACACAGCTTTTCCCACAGTTCACATTGTTCTCTCTAATGCCACGGTAGTCCAGAAGAATTAGTGTTCAAAAGGCAACTGTTGTCCAACAATATAAATGATATGTAGTAGATGATCCCACGTTGGTATATAGGTGGTGCCCTCCTAACAAAAATATATACTGAGCTGCTCTCCTGGTTACATAATCTCGGGCTGAGAACGATCTGCCTTCTTGTCATGTCACATCTATTTATCCCTGAGTTCCTGGCTCTGGAATCTGACTCGACATCACAGTCATGTGACTTTCACGCTGTGTAAGTGGACAGAGCTCTATTCAGCAGAGCTCACTCACTACTTCTGTGTATATGGATGTAGACACACCTCTCCTATCTGTCTCCCTTGTATCTCTATGTATGTATAAGAGAGTGTATGCTGTATATGTACACACACTTATCTATTCCCAATGTAATGTATACACATTCTGCTGTATTATCACCCTGCTCTTAATCATGTGTAATATTTATGCACCCTGCCGTATTCCCTCTGTTATATACATACATACATACTGTACATTTATATCTCTCTCCATCCATATTAGAGTAGAACATGATAAGTCAGTGAGGGGGGTAAGGGATAATCTTTATTGTGAAGGCAGGTGTTCTGGTGCTTTATGTTACTTCTACGAGGGGCGATCCAAAAGTAATGATAATCAATAATAAACACAATGAATATAGTAAAAAAAAATAAATTTATTTTTCTACATAGTCTCCTAACAAGTCTATACATTTAGTCCATCTCTTTTCTAAACTTAGAATTCCCTTCGAAAAAAATTCTTGATCTTGACACTCAAAAAACTCCCCAACAGCGGTTATCACGTCGCTGTTGTTGTCAAATTTCTTGCCCCGAAGGTGTTCCTTGAGCCGAGGAAAGTGAAAGCAGTCACTGGGGGGCTACATCTGGCGAATAGGGGGGGGTGTTCCAACAGTTCAAAGCCCGCTTCTTGAATGGTAGCCATGGCAACTGCAGCTTTGTGAGCCGATGCGTTATCTTGGTGAAACAGCACTCCAGCCTGCAGTTTGCCACGCCTTTTCTCCTTGATAGCCTCCCACAATCTTCTTATTTGTTCTGCGTAGTAGGAGCCCGTAATAGTGGCTCCCTTCTCCAAATAGTCCACCATAATAATTCCTTCAGCGTCCCAAAAAAGGACGCCATAACCTTCCCTGCTGAGCTTGACACTTTGAATTTCTTCGGCATCGGTTTGTCGGCTCGTTTCCATGTCATCGATTGTTGTTTAGTTTCGGGATCAAAGTGGTGGATCCAGGTCTCATCCATGGTCAAAAAGCGTGACAAAAAATTCTCCTTGTCTGCTTGGAACTTTTCGAGATTTGCTATTGAAATGTCAACTCGTTTCTTCTTTTGCTCGTCGGTTAACATTTTTGGCACCCAACGCGTGGAGACCTTTCTCATATGCAATTCTTTTGCAAGGATTCTTTGAATACTGCCATATGAGATCCCTGTGACCTCAGCTACATGCCTGATAGTCACTCTTCGATCTGCCAACACAACTTCTTCAACTTTTTTCACGTTTTCTTCATTGAGGGACGTGGATGGGCGTCCTTCGCGATGTTCATCTTCCGTCGATGTTCTTCCCAGCTTAAATTCCTTGGCCCAGCGTGCAACTGTGGAATATGGAGGAGAAGAGTCCCCCAATGTTTCCACCAAGTCGCTGTGTATGTCTTTGGTAGACATTTTTTTCAAGCAGAGGTATTTGATGACAGCTCTGAGCTCGTTTTTTTCCATTTTGATGTTCACTCCTTGGCAGTTCATATTTAAATGAATGTAGCTCCCGGGAATCATGGCCTATTTAAGTGATTTTTTTTTCCTGGACTAGTGGGTACCTAAGAGAGAACAAAACATTTTATTTTAATTTCTGTGTGCAATAGAAATAACCGATTATCATTACTTTTGGATCGCCCCTCGTATGTACTGCATCAGTGACTTGCCTGCAGCAGTGTCCTGAACAAGACATTATGCTGATGCTGTGTGTTAATCTGGATTTAGGTGCGTTTATATGGCATATTCTTATTGCTAGCTTGCAGCCCAGTACAAGGGATAATCGAAAATGTAGTTAGAGGGGAGCAGAGGATTCTGAATAGGAAGTGACGGAAATGACTGCAGAGCTGATGCTAGGTGACAGTGAGCGAAGCAGAAAGGCATAAAACAACATGAAACTATACAGAAAAGGTATATGAGGATTTTTAGGGTCATTAAATTAAGGCGTAGCTAGGGTTTCAGCTTGGGGAGCCAAAAATCCGAGTGGGCCCGTAACTAGGTAATCCTGACTACAGCTACGTGGTGCACCCTTATTGTGAATATAGGGGAACATCAGCAGATGACCGCGCTGCGATTGAAAACAAATCGATATACAAAACGAACACTGATATTATTATATTGAGACCATATAAGAGATCACAGTACAGTTATAGATAGTGACTTACAGATAACATTCTTTCTGATGGAATCGTTCACTTTTCTCGTCTTTTCCATCTGGCCCAGACCGACAACTTCTCCAGCCAGGACTCGTGTGCAGAAATTGCAACAATGACACCTCTGACTTCTCACATTTCCAGCCCTGTCCCCATCTATCCCCAACCTGCCCAAACTCCTCATTCTGCTGATACCTTAATACTGAGCTGCTGCTACCACATGTGTCCTACAGCACCTGCTGTGTGGTACAGTAATGGAACCGCCCCACATAGTAATGCCACCACTGTGCCCCTTACATAGTAATAATGAGTCCTTTGTGCTCTCTAGATAATAAAATTCACCCCTAAAAAACATTAATACCCTGTGCTAGTGCAATTCACATTTTATCCCTAGAAAGTAAAAATACCACATATGCAATTTTGATGGTCACAGTACTCTGAGTGCCCCCTATAACAATAATGTTTAAGTGCCCACTTAACATTTAATAATGTCCCCTGAGTAGCCCCCATGTACAGCTTGACTATACACAGTATGGTGAGCCCACAGCTTCCCTATACACAGTATAATGCCCCCACAGCTCCCCTACGCACACTACGATGATCCTACAGCTCCCCTATACACCGTATGATGAGCCCACAGCTCCCCTCTACACAGTATGATGAGACCACAACTCCCCTATACACAGTCTGATGCTGACAGGTCTCCACTATAGAAAGTATAATGGCCCCCAGAGCTTCCCTATGCACAGTTTAATAGGCCAACAGCTCCCCTATGCCTTCATAGCTCCACTAATGTTTTGCCAAGTATTCAGAGGGATCGGATACGGCTTTAAAGAAGGCGATTAATTTTATTACAATAATTCAATGATTACAGAAAATAGGAAATAGTGTAAAATTGCGTTCACTTTTGCATAATATACATTACAAAGGTTAAGTACTTACATTATGCACTACACAAGAAAAACTTCACCAGGAACGGGCATCATCTATCCATAACGTCAACCGTGAGAAGCCAAATGAAGAAGACAGAGAATTCCTGGGATATCTACACTATAGATCCACACGGGCGTCCCCTTCCGATCTAAAGGTTACAGGTTTCTGTCTTAGCTGAAGTCTTCACTGGTTTATATCTTTACTTTGGAAAAAATGCTTGCATAACCAAGTGTTCACAAGCTATAACAAATTCTATTTGTCCAGTATAGTATCTTTCTTCTGAGTGGCCAGCTCTTCAGATGTCAATCATCACATAAAACATGCCCAAAAGCTTCCTGGTACCAAATAGTCTACCATAATACAAAGACTTACACACTTAATACTAATAAGACTTGTTTCTCACTTCTCACTAATATTATTCACACAGACACACTGATAGCAGACTGCCGTAATTGGCTGGTACTATAAACATATTCTTTCTGAACACTGATAACAGACTAAAGGCCCCGTTACATGATTCAATGTCCCAGTGATCCCACCAATGATCCGACGTGGATGGGATCACTGGGACATAGTTATTTGATCGCTGGTGAGCTGTCACATAGGCAGACTCACCAGCAATCAGGACCAGCGAGCACGCTGGTATCCAGGGTAAACAGTGAGTAACTAAGCGCTGCGCGACGCTTAGTTACCCACTGTTTACCCTGGACACCAGCTCCCAACGTCTGCTGTATGGCACTGGGAGCTCGCTGATCGTTGGTCTCTCGCTGTCACATGCAGCGATGTGTGCTGCCCAGTGGGAGACCAACGATAGATTTATGGCCCAGACCATTAGGCAACGATTAACGATCAGCCAACTGATCGTTGATCGTTGCTACGTGTCACACGCAACGATGTCATTTCGATGTCACCATACTGGTGACGTTGCAACGATATCGTTCACAATATCGTTGCATGTAACGGGGCCCTAACACAGACTAAAATTAATCACTAGATGTCAAGAGAGTTACAGAGCTAATAAATACTGGACTGTTACTGTCTAATATCTCTTAAACAAATCTTAAAGGGATCTTGAAAGACAGGTTGTCTTAATGGAGTCCTTAAAGACAGGCTACCCATATGGGTTCCCGATGGTCATTTGACATTTTAGCACTACACCTATACACAGTATGGTGGGCCCACAGCTCCCGTATATACAGTATGATGTCCTCCACAATTCCTTGTACACAGTATAATGGGCTAACCACTCCCATATACACAGTATAATGCCCCCACAGCTCCCCTATACACAGTATGGTATGCTCACAGCTCCCTTATACACAGTATGATGGGCTCACAGCTCCCGTACATACAGTATGATGTCCTTTAGAGTTTCCCTATACATAGAATGAAGTCCCCACTGGTCCCCCAAAACACAGTATAATAGTTAATAGTGTTCTGACACAGTGCGTCACTTGCACTGAGAGTCACACTGTCAGGATGAAATTAACTTTATTCTTCACTGCAGTCTCGGGGGCACCGCCAGCACGATTTTAGTCACCGCTCTGTGTATAGGGAGCGGCAGCTGTAGCTGCTCCTCTTACCCCGACTGACAGCCCGTTCAGCAGCCTCTACCACCCAATAGCTGCGCACTGGTGCCCCTATAAATAATAATGCTTCTTAAGTGCCCACTTGACATTTAATAATGTCCCCTGAGTCCCCTCATATACAGTAATAATAGTCTAAGCATCGCTGATGTCAGCAGGCGGTCAAGTGACAACTCTTTTGGTGTCTCTCAATTCTCCTCTATTGAAAGAAACCAAACCTTTCTAGTCGACACAAGCACATAGCAAACATGTGGTCACATGACTGCCTGATAGAGCCAGTGATATTGGGGGCTCATGCAGCAGGCGCTCCCTGTCATGATTTGTCAGTCTGCTTATTATTAAATTATTAAAGCACCACTCTATCATGGTTTATTTTTTCACTGCTGGAGTGGTACTTTAAGCGCAAGTCCCCTACCCCAGTCATATACTCAGCCTCCGCCATATTCACTGCTTTCTTCAGGCCGGCAGCTCCATCTTGTGAGCACAGCTTCTGATTGGCCAGAAGTTAGAAGCAACGTCACAATTGCTTAATGTAAGTCTATGAGGGCCAAGAAGAGGCAAGAAAGAGGCCAGAATGAGGCTCTCGTAGACTCAAATTGATTAGTGACCGCCGTACTGCTCCATGAAACACTGGGGCAGCGGACAGGTCACAAACTGCAGGATAGGGACCCAAGCGGTGCGGTGGCGAAAACAGATGAAAATGCTGAAAGGTATCAGACAGTCGGTCTTGGATTTAACGAGCCACTCAAGCGGTGAACTAAAAAAAATGCCGGAGTGGTGCTTTAAATGTGATGCAGCTCATGGCTTACCCAGCTGGTAAGTATAAAAAGCCCCCTACCTCCCCATCCCAGAGAACAACTATTAAATGTGATGGAGTGCATATAATCTCATATCAAAACCATATAATAATCAGCCCCCAGTGCCGTCACCCCTCACCCACCTCAGCCCTCACAATACCCTTGTCTTCTAATGTTCACCCCCAGTGCCCTGTCAACCCTCCCCCATCTCAACCTCAGTCCCCACAATACCCTCATCCTCTTACATTCACCACCCAGTGTCATGTCCCCATCCCCCACCTCAGCCTCCACAATAACTCATCTTCTCACATTCACCCCCCCAGTGCCCTGTTGACCCTCCCCACCTCAGCCCCCATAATACCCCCTTCCTCTCACATTCACTCTCCCAGTGCCCTGTCTCCCTCCCCCACAACACCCCCATCCTTTCACATTCACCCCCCAGTTCCCTGTCCCCCTCCACACCTCAGACCCCACAATACCCCCATCCTCCTCATATTTACCCCCCAGTGACTATGAAATGCCTATCAATCTAATACATTTTATCCCCACTTACCGATGAAGTTTGCAGCAGGACCAGGAACTATCTGAGTGAAATGCACGTGTGCACTAGGACCCACCATGCCTTTCCTGAGCCAAGCCCAGCTTGCATGTTGAGTGAGGAAAACTGCAGCCTGGGAGAAGCTCCTGAGGTCAGTCAGTACAATACACAGTGCAGGAGGGAGATTCTGCAACTGGCCACTGTACTACCAGCGTACAGAATCTCCATCAGGGAGGGGAGCAGGCATTTTACTGATCTCCTCCTGTGCTGTATTGTGCCTCATCACTGAAGTGGCAGTGCCGGTTCCCAGTGGGCCCCTTCAAGTGACGGGGCCTGGGGTGAAGACCCCCTCTGTCCCCCCATTAGCTATGCTACTGGTCATTATCCTTAAGCATTTATGGCAAAACAAGTAACTGAGTTAGGGGAGTGGATAACCTCTGTAATTGTGTGTATTTTAGGCTTCAAAGATAGCTGATTCTGTCAGAAAGAGAATGTAGAATATTGAGATAGACAGTGCAAATTTTTTTACAACATTTTTTAATTTATAGTTGTGTTTAGGGAATAGCGAACCTGAACTTTAAAGTTTGGGGTTCGTACAGGACACTTAGTGTTCGGTGCTGAACTCCGAGCACGGACTTCTCCCGGAAGTCCGTTTTAATGTTCTGAGTTCTAGGGGAAGAGAGAGAGAGAGAGAAGAGAGAGAAAATTTTCCAGCTCCGAAGTTCGGGTCCCTATACATATATACATATTGCCAATACCTGTTAGATGCCACAGGTAAGTTACAGGTGCTGTTAATTACACAAATTAGAGAAGCATCACATGATTTTTCGAACAGTGCCAATACTTTTGTCCACCCTCTTTTTTATGTTTGGTGTGGAATTATATCCAATTTGGCTTTAGGACAATTCTTTTTGTGTTTTTTCATTTAAAACAAATTAAATTAAGATAATAATACCAAAGAATTTGTGTTTGCAATCATTTTCAGGAAGAAACTGAGTATTATCTGACAAAATTGCAGGGGTGTCAATACTTTTGGCCACAACTGTAAGTAGGGTTCGGGTTCATGTTCAAGTTCGGATAAAGCTCTAGTACCCGAATTGAACTTTGGACATAAAGTTCGGTCGAGTACCAGAACCCGAACTTCCAGGGGTCCGCTCATCCCTAGTTGAGGGTTCATCATCTTAAATTTATTATCCCTGTACTCTAAACTTTTCTACAAAACTTTTGTATTAAAAACCTGAGGTAATAAAGAAAACACAATATGCAGAAAAGCAATATAAGGTTTCACATTGTGTTGCCCTGTGTATGTAAATGATACATAGCACTGACCGCATATACGGTATGTTGTCCTCAGATTCTGTTCTGAAAGTTAGAGGTCTTTGTCAGTACATTTCTTTAGAGAAATCAGTTCATGTATTAATGTCCGGCATACATGGATTTTCGCATCATATCAGACCTATCTCACAAAGGTCTTCAACATCAAAGATATTAACAGAATGAAGACATCAAACCAATAGGTCCTGGAGGAAGTATAAGAAAAGCAATTACATTTCTTGTCAAAATTTTTCAGATATATTTATAAAACAATATTTTCCTTGGAGCAACAATCATTTCAGTAATTTCTATCTGAGAGTTGTCAATGGAAAGATGTGCGTTTTATTTTATATTTGCAATCAATAAAAAAGAAAGCATTCTACCTTAGTAGCTGTTTTTCTTTTTTATTAGTATGCTTCACTTGTCTGTTCAAAGCCCTAACTGCATACAGCAAATGCTGACTATTGGAAAGATGGAAGCAGTCAGGTGACATTACTAGGACCAATGTACGTTTGGAACTCTATCAAACTTTCCAAATACATACATATTGTAGGTAAAAGTCAATTTTTATAGGCACAAAAGTAATTGGAACAAGTGACATAATTATTAGTTCAAATATTATATTTAATAAATGGATGCAAATACTTCGTAGACAAAGACAGCTTGAAGTCTGGAACACATGGACATCACCAAATACTGAGCTTCATTTCATGTGATGCTTTACCCTTTTCTGCAGCCGTGTTCAGTTGCTCAGAGACCCTGATTCAAGTGATGTCACATATTGGGTTGCTTGCTGTAGCTTTGATAAAATTAACATTAACACCAGGAGATTATCAATAGAGGACTAGTACATCTTCGAACATACAACACTGCCCTTCACCTCTCAAAACAAACCTATTTCAACACCCTCATCACTTCACTGTCCAATAACCCTAAACGTCTCTTTGACACTTTTCATTCTCTACTCAACCCAAGAGTACAGGCCCCTACCACGGAGCTTTGAGCTGACGATCTGGCCAATTACTTCAAAGAAAAAATTGACCAGATCCGACAGGAAATTATCTCCCAATCACCTCATACCATGCACTGTCCTCCCTCCCCCACTGCATCTAGCTCACTCTGATTTTGAACCAGTCACAGATGAAGACGTAAGCAGGCTCCTCGCATCTTCTCGCCCAACCACTTGCACCAGTGACCCATTTCCGTCACATCTACTCCAGATCCTTTCCCCTGCTGTCACCCCTCACCTAACTAAAATATTTAACCTCTCTCTCTTCTGGTATATTTCCCTCCTCATTTAAGCATGCCATCATACATCCACTACTTAAAAACCATCCCTCGACCAAAACTGTGCCGCTAACTATAGACCTGTTTCTAATCTTCCCTTCATCTATAAACTCCTGGAATGCCTGGTCCACTCCCGTCTTATCCACTATCTCTCAGAAAACTCTCTTCTCGATCCTCTCCAATCCGGTTTCCGCTCTTTACACTCTACTGAAATTGCCCTCACTAAAGTCTCTAATGATCTACTAACAGCTAAATCAAATGGTCATTACTCCATGCTAATTCTCTTGGATCTCTCTGCACCATTCGACACTGTGGATCATCAGCTCCTCCTCACTATGCTCCATTCCATTGGCCTCAAGGACACCGTTCTCTCCTGGTTCTTCTCCTATCTCTCTGACCGCTCCTTTACTGTATCTTTTGCTGGCTCTTCCTCCTCTCATCTTCCCCTTACTGTTGGGGTTCCTCAAGGATCAGTCCTAGGCCCCCTCCTCTTCTCTTTGTATACCGCCCCTATTGGTCAAACAATCAGTAGATTTGGTTTCCAGTACCATCTCTATGCTGACGACACCCAATTATACGCTTCTTCTCCTGACATCACGCCAGCCTTTCTAGAAAACACCGGCAATTGTCTAAACGCTGTGTCTAACATCATGTCCTCACTATATCTGAAACTGAACCTGTCAAAGATTGAACTCCTTGTGTTTCCTCCCGCTACTAATATACCTATAACCGACATTGCCATTTCCGTGTGTGGTTCTACTATTACTCCCCAGCAACATGCCCACTGTCTTGGGGTCATACTTGACTCCGAGCTTTCCTTTGTCCCCCACATCCGATCACTGGCTCGCTCTTGTTATCTGCACGTCAAAAACATTTCTAGAATTCGACCTTTTCCTACTTTTGACTCTGCAAAAACTCTGACTGTTTCTCTTATTCATTCTCGTCTTGACTATTGTAACTCCCTTCTAATCGGTCTCCCTCTTACCAAACTCTCCCCCCTCCAATCTGTCTTGAATGCTGCTGCCAGGATCATATTCCTCGCCAATCGTTACACTGATGCCTCTACCTTGTGCCTGTCATTACACTGGCTACCCATCCACTCCAGAATTCAGTATAAACTTATTACCCTCACCCACAAAGCTCTTCATTGCTCAGCACCACCCTACATCTCCTCCCTTGTTTCAGTATACCATCCTACCCGCGCCATTCATTCTGCTGATGACCTGAGGTTAGCATCCTCAATAATCAGAACCTCCCACTCCCGTCTTCAAGACTCTACACGTGCTGCACCAATTCTTTGGAATGCACTTACCAGGTCAATATGATTAGTCCCCAATCCCCACAATTTTAAGCGTGCCCTGAAAACTCATTTATTCAGACTGGCCTACCGCCTCAACACATTAACCTAATCTATCCCTGTGTGGCACAGCCAAAAGTTTTTTTTACCATAACCAGGTTCCCCGCATCATGTTCCCACATGCTTTATGCATCCATTAGCCCTCTGTGTCTGTACTGTTACACACTTAACATTATGGCTGGTCCATACAATCAGGGCAACTGTTACCACCCACCTTTCGTATCTCCCTTTTTTCCTCATAGATTGTAAGCTTGCGAGCAGGGCCCTCATTCCTCTTGGTATCTGTTATGATCTATGTGATTATTGTTATGCTGTAATGTATATTGTCTGTACAAGTCCCCTCTGAAATTTAAAGTGCTGCGGAATATGTCGGCGCTATAGAAATAACATTTATTATTATTACTACATCTGCTGCCATGTAGCCCTCCATACTTATATGCTCTGTATTAACCCAGTCCCCACTACTGATTAGCAACTTTTCACCTATGCACAGGGTACACAGAAAGCTGCCAATCAGTGGTGTGGGCAGAGCTCAACATTTATAGAACAGCTAGATCTGATAAAACTCTTTTTTTTTTTTAACAAAACCCAGCAAGTGACCTACAGTGGTTTACAAAAAATATTCACCCCCTTTGCTTTTTACCTATTTTTCCATTATAACCTGTTTAAATATTTTTGTAATCTGATTTTGTATGATGCATCAGCACCAAAATGTTTAAGATAGTGAAGTTAGAGAAATATAGGCATAAGATAAATATATGGAATCAAATAACTTAAAATTGGAATGTGCATATGTATTCACCCCTTTTGCTATGAAGCTCCTAAAAATTTCTGGTGCAAGCAATTACCTTCATAAGTAACATGATTAGTGAAAGGAAGCCCACCTGTGTTCAATCTAAATATCATGTGGTCTGTCAGTATATGCACACGTTGTCTGTACGGCCACAGAGGCTGCAACACCATTAACCCCTTTACCCCCAAGGGTGGTTTGCACGTTACAATTGTAATTCTGACTACTGTCCCTTTATGAGGTAATAACTCTGGAACGTTTCCATGGATCCCGGTGATTCTGACATTTTTTTTCTCTTGACATATTGTACTTCATGTTAGTGGTAAAATTTAGTTAATATAACTTGCGTTCAATTGTGAAAAAAATGGAAATTTGGCGAAAATTTTGAAAATTTCACAATTTTCCAGCTTTGAATTTTTATGCCCTTAAATCACATAGATACAGCACACAAAATACTTAATAAGTAGCATTTCCCACATGTTTACTTTACATCAGCACAATTTTGGAACCAAATCTTTTTGTTATGAAGTTATAAGGGTTAAACGTTAACCAGCGATCTCTCATTTTTACAACACCATTTTTTTGGGGGGACCACATTACATTTGAAGCCACTTTGAGGGGTCTATATGATAGAAAATACCCAAAAGTGAAACCATTCTAAAAACTGCACCCATCAAGGTGCTCAAAACCACATTCAAAAAGTTTATTAACCCTTCAGGTGCTTCACAGGAAGTTTTGGAATGTTTTAAAAAAATGAACATTTAACTTTTTCACAAAAAATTTATTTCAGATTCAATTTGTTTTCTTTTTCCATGGGTAACAGGAGAAATTGAGCCCTAAAACTTATTGTGCAATTTGTCCTGAGTACGCCGATACCCCATATGTGGGGGAAACCACTGTTTTGGCGCATGGCAAAGCACAGATGGGAAGGAGAGCCGTTTGACTTTTTCAATGCAATATTGGCTGGAATTGAGATCGGACGCCATGTCGCATTTGGAGAGCCCATGATGTGCCTAAACAGTGGAGACCCGCCACAAGTGACCCCATTTTGGAAACTAGACCCCCAAGGGAACTTATCTAGATGTGTGGTGAGAACTTTGAACCCCAAAGTGCTTCACAGAAGTTTATAACGTAGAGCCATAAAAATAAAAAATTTCTTTTTTTATTTCAACAAATATGATATTTTTGCCCCTAATTTTTTATTTTCCAAAGGGTAACAGAAGAAATTGGACCCCAAGAGTTATTGTGCAATTTGTCATGAGTTGATATAACATATGTGGGAGTAAACCACTGTTTTGGCTCATGGCAGAGCTCGAAAGAGAAGGAGCACCATTTGATTTTTTTCAACGCAGAATTGGCTGGAATTGAGATCAGACGCCATGTCGCATTTGGAGAGCCCGTGATGTGCCTAAACATTGGAACCCCCCCCAATTCTAACTCCAGCCTTAACCCCAACACACCCCTAACCCTAATCCCAACCCTAACCCTAATCCTAACCCTAATGGGAAAATGGAAATAAATACATTTTTTTTATTTTATTATTTTTCCCTAACTAAGGGGGTTGATAAAGGGGGGTATGATTTACTATTTATAGTGGATTTTTATATTTGGCAGCTGTCACATGCTTTATTGCAAAAAAATAGTTTTTGCATCACTACATTTTGAGAGCTGTACTGTTTCCATATTTTGGCCTACAGAGTCATGTGAGGTCTTATTTTGTGCAGGACGAGTTAACATTTTTATTGGTACCATTTTCGGGCACATTACATTTTTTTGACCGATTGTTATTACGATTTTGTGAGGCAGAATGAACAAAAACCAGCATTTCATGAATTTCTTTTGGCGGGGTGTTTATACCGTTCCGTGTGTGGTAAAATTGATAAAGCGGTTTTATTCTTCGGGTCAGTACGATTACAGCAATACTTCATTTATATCTTTTTTTTATGTTTTGGTGCTTTTATACAATAAAAACAATTTTATATAAAAAATAATTATTTTTGCATTGCTTTATTATGCGAGCTATAACTTTGGAATTTTTTTGCTTATGATGCTTGATCGCGTGTTATTGCACTTTTTGTTCGGCGGTATGATGATAAAGCATTGATTTTTGCCTTTTTTTAAGGGGTTCATTAAAGGAATTAACTAGTGGGACTGTTTTATAGGTCAGGTCGTTACGGATGCAGCGATACTAAATATGTGTTCTTTTATTATTTTTTTTATTTACATAAAGAAATGAATTTATTGGGGAATATTTTTTAGTTTTTCTTTATTTAGGAATTTAAAATTATTTTTAGACATGTTATTTTTTTTAAAACTTTTTTACATTGTCCCAGGGTGGGACATTACTATTCAAAGTCAGATCGCTGATCTGACACTTTGCACAGCACTGTGTCAGATCAGCGATCTGACAGGCAGTGTAGGAGGCTTCTCAGCGCCTGCTCTCAGCAGGCACTGAGAAGTCACCTCTCTGCGGGACCCGGAAGGACCCAGTGGCCATCTTGGATCTGGGGGCCTGCAGGGAGGAGGTCCTCGGAACAACGCCATCACATCGTGTTATTCTGAGGGACTCAGGGAAGCACGCAGAGAGCCCCCTCCCTGCGTGATGCTTCCCTATGCCACCGGAACACTGCAATCATGTTTGATCGCAGTGTACCGGGAGTTAATGTGCCGGGTGTAAGCTGTGGTCAATGATGACGTACTATTTCGTCCATGGGCATTAAGTCCCAGGGCATATGGACGGAATAGTACGTCCAATGTCAGGAAGGGGTTAGGCAAGAGGCACCACTAAACTAATATCACCATGAAGACCAAGGAGATCTCCAAACAAGTAAAGGACAAAATTGTTGAGAAGTACAAGTCAGGGTTGAGTTATAAAAAAAATATTCTCTAATAATCTCCCGGAGCAACATCAAAACCATTATCATCAAATGGGAAGAACATGGTACCATACAAACCTGCCAAGAGAGGGCCACCAACAAAAACTCTCAGCCCTAGCAAGGAGGGCATTAAGTAGAGAGGCAGCACAGAGACCAAAGGTATCCCTGAAGGAGCTGTGGGATGGTTTTTGGCAGCAGAGACAGGGAAAGTTGTCCGAGTTGAGGGGACAATGTTTGGTGTGAAATACAGGGTTATTCTTGAGCAAAACCTGCTTCAGTCTGTCAGTGATTTGAGAGTGTCATGGAGGTTCATCTTCCAACAAGACAATGACCTAAGGCATACTGCTAAAGCAACACTTGAGTGGTTTAAGTGGAAAGGTTGTGATGTAGCAAAATACAAAAAATGCCAAGGGGAAAGGAGAGATGGAATACTTTTGCAAACCATTTGTAGTTCTGGCATCAGGGTCTCTGCCCCTACATCATGCTGCGCTCAGATGTGATGGCAAAGACCAGGTGACAGATTATCATTTTTATCCTAATGCTTATAATTCTCATTTTTATCTATGATCTCTGTGTCTGACCCTAACGTTACCTCACTAGGTTGACTATTGAATTGAATAAATACCGATACTCACATTTTTAGACATCACTGAATTCCTAATTCAATCGCTTTTTAAAGATATGTTTTCATTAGCCTAATTCATTCCATGAATGTCGCCTTTCTTCTTTTTTTGTGAAGATATGCTTCTGTTCAAACAGATATATAAATCTACTGTAGTTTGGAAGACCAAGACCCTAATTCTGCAATGTGACACTTTGCGCCATCCTAAATGAGAAAATGTATTTACTACGAAGGAGAGAATATTCTAACCTCCTCATGGCTAAAGTTATTCTATGTTCCTATCTGCATCTCGCCCTTTGTGGTACATTATCCATACTTTACAAATCAACGAAGAGATTACATATTGATTTTATTATTGTGTGCAGTAGGTTAGAGTAAATGTCAGAAAGACGGCTGAGGTAGAGGAAATATTAACTGTCCATTTCATAAAATCCGAGTAAATATTTACAGAAGCTGCTTAATATTAGCTACAGTATGGAGTTATGTACTGAAGTTCCTTCCAGGTAGATCAATATTTTCCTTCTGAAAAATGCAGCTTCTATTTTATTAAAAGCTTTAACCTTTCCCAGATAGTTATTGACTTGAAACTAAACAAGAGTCTACCATTTTTTGCTGTTTTGCAATGTTTTATTATCCATTCAATTCTTTTTTCTATAATAAGATCTTAGTTTAAAAAAATAACTAGCTGTAGCTGAGAATATTAAAAATATTTTCCCACTAAATACATTTATTGCCTATTCTATGGATAGGGGATAAAAAGATGATAGCTTGGGGGTCTGGTCTTTTTGGGACATATACTGATACCAAGAACAGGGGTCCCAAAGTTTGAGCAGTGAATTGAGCAATGATGCCCATTAACTTTTGTAGCCATTTCATCAGTCCCACGAAAGTTAATTGAGAGTTGGTCGAGCATGTATGTCACCTATCGTGTAGATGAATGTAATTTATCTTACAGGAAAAACATACTTGGCTGCAATTGTGCAGTCAGTGTCTCATTCATGCTATCCATGGTTTTCGCAGGATGAATCTCATATCCAGGGGTGTAATGATCACGGTGTCAGAGAGTGTGACAGCGACCAGAACCGTGGGAGAAAGCGGTCTGCTGACGCCTACTTCAGCTGGATGTCCGTCCCACAATACACACTGTCAGCGAATCAGAGGCTGGTAGCTGATGTCGGTAAGACAGTCACGGCATGATCCATTAGTCTAAACTTGCCGTAGCACTCTGTCAGATTGTTAAAGTATGTTATACTTGAAATGCCAGTGCATTGCAAAGAAAATATACCTGGAATCATGCAGTCCAGCTATGATTTATGCTACCTGTGGTTTGGGCAGTATGAATCAGGTGACAGGTTATTTTAATGTGAATTGCATATGTATGCATAAAGGAAAAAATTATAAGGAGTGTCATCTATTCATCGATAGACTCTTGAAGGTAACAACTTTCAAGTCTCATTAAAATATTTTTGAAAGTGTAGTTGATGTACTCATACACTCATAAAGGCTTTGCACAAAGTTCAAAACCAAAAATTATTATAAACCAGGTCATCTATAGATCTTTGAAGGCAACAATGTGCGAGCTTTATTCAAATATTGAAGGTTAAATACACAGTATGTGCTGCTGTCTTCTGGTGGTGTGAAAAAGTCTGAGCTAATCCAGGCTTTGTTAATTTTTATCAGACCGCGCCTGTCAGCACTTTCTGTTGAAAGGCAAAAGCGACTCTCTGTCCCTGCGGCACTAAAAACCCTCTCAGAGAAGATGCTAAGGGCAGGGCAGCACAACACCTCCAAGGCATAGAGGGACAGCTCATGCCAATTGTCCAGCTTTGAGATTCAATAGCTGAAGGTTGCAGAGGAATTAGCGAGTACGCTGGTTTTGTCAGCGATGTATTGCTTGACTATCTTTTAAAATGTATCCTTCCTTGTCAAAAATACTCGGTCATCAGGGTTTGGAGAGGGTGTCATGAAATTGGCCCAGGCATTTTACAGTGTACTCTTGCCTCTGCTGCACCTGCTCTGTTTCCCTCCCCTTTTATTATTATTATTTATTTATATAGCGCCATTAATTCCATGGTGCGGTACATGAGAAGGGGGGTTACATACAAAGTTATAGATATCGTTAACAGTAAGCAAATTTACAATGACAGACAGGTACAGAGGGGAGGGGACCCTGTCCTTGCGAAATTACATTCTATGGGATAGTGGGTAAGAGACAGAAGGTCGGGGGTGCAACAGCTCTGGTGGTGGTGAGGCGGCAGAATGGTCATTGCAGGCTGTAAGCTTTCCTGAAAAGATGGGTTTTCAGGTTCCGTTTGAAGGATCCGAGGTTGGTGGGTAATCAGACGTGTTGAGCATTGCATTCCAGAGGATAGGGGATATTCGGGAGAAATCTTGAGGCGGTTGAGAGAGGAACGAATATGTGTGGAGGAGAGTAGGTGGTCTTGGGAGGATCGAAGATTACGTGAGGGAAGATATTGGGAGATTAGTTCAGAGATATAGGGAGGGGAAAGGTTGTGGATGGCTTTGCAGGTCAGTGTTAGTAGTTTGAACTGGATTCGTTGGGGAATTGGGAGCCAATGGAGGGATTTGAAGAGGGGGGAGGCAGGGGAGTAGCGAGGAGAGAGGTGGATTAGTCGGGCAGCAGAATTGAGGACAGACTGGAGTGGTGCAAGAGAGTTAGCAGGGAGGCCACAGAGGAGAGTGTTGCAGTAGTCAAGGTGGGAGATGATGAGGGCATGTACAAGAATTTTAGTCGATTGAGTACTGAGGAAGGAACAGATTCTGGAAATATTTTTGAGTTGGAGGTGACAGGAGGTGGCAAGACATTGGACGTGTGGTTTGAAGGACAGGGCAGAGTCGAGAGTTACTCCGAGGCAGTGGATTTCACGTGCTAGAGAGAGCGTGATGCTGTTTACCATAATAGATAGATCGGGTAGGGAAGATACGTGAGATGGAGGAAAGATAGCATGTTCAGTTTTGTCTACGTTGAATTTTAGGAAGCGAGAGGTGAAAAAGGAGGATATGGCTGATAGACACTCTGGGATTCTGGACAGCAGAGAGGTGACATCTGGGCCAGAGAGGTAGATCTGAGTGTCATCTGCATACAGGTGGTACTGGAAGCCATGGGACTTTATGAGTTGTCCTAGGCCAAGAGTATAGATGGAAAAAAGTAGGGGCCCCAGGACAGAGCCTTGGGGGACTCCAACAGAGAGGGGGCGGGATGAGGAGGTAGTGTAGGAGTGGGAAGCGCTGAATGTGCAGTTTCAAAGGTATGAGGAAATCCAGGACAGAGCAAGGTCTTTGATGCCAAGGGAAGAAAGAATCTGTAGCAGTAGGCAGTGGTCAACTGTGTCAAATGCAGAGGACAAGTCAAGAAGGAGGAGGATGGAGAACTGTCTGTTAGCTTTGGCAGTGACTAAGTCATTAGTAATTTTGGTCAGGGCAGTTTCAGTGGAGTGGTAGGGGCGGAAGCCAGATTGCAGGATGTCAAGGAGGGAGTTAGATGAGAGATGGGAGGAAAGTTGAGCATGGCCATGCTGTTCAAGGAGTTTAGAAGCAAATGGGAGCAGTGATATGGGGCAATACCTGAGCATAGCAGTTGGGTCAAGGTTTGATTTTTTGAGGATGGGTGTTATGGTGGTATGTTTGAAGGCAGAGGGGAAGGTACCAGAAGTTAGGAATAGGTTGAAGAGATGGGTTAGGGCTGGAATGATCATGTTAGTGAGGTTGGGGAGCAGTTGGGAAGGGATGGGGTAAATTGCACAGGTGGTGAGGAGTGATTTGGAAAGGAGATTAGTAAACTCTCCTTCAATGGAGAGGGAGGTTATTAGGGAAGGGCAGAGGTCTGGTATGTGGAGCGGTTGGGGTGGTGGAACTGTAAAGGTTTGCCTTGTTTGGTCTATCTTGTTTTTGAAGTAGGTGGCAAAGTCCTCAGCCAAGATGAGGGGAGTTGGAGGTGGCAGTGGTGGGCGGAGGAGAGAGTTGAATGTGCTGAACAGTTGTTGTGGGTTGTGGGATAATGAAGATACAAGGTTTGTGAAATAGGTCTGTTTAGCAGAGGTGAGGGCTGATTTAAAGGCAAGTGTAGCTTGTTTGAAAGCAGTGAAGTTGTCTGGCAGGCATGTTTTCTTCCAATGCCGCTCAGTAACCATGGATGCTTGTCAAAGTTTTTTGGTGAGGTTGTCGTGCCAGGGTTGCCTATTGGTTTGTCGCACTTTACCGTGCATGAGAGGAGCGACTGAGTCTATGGCTGATGTGAGGGTGGCGTTGTAGAAAGCGGTGGCATTGTCCGTGTTGTGGAGTGAAGAGTGAGAGTCTGTTGATGTCTAGGTGTGCGAGGTTTCTGCGAGGATGTGCTAGTGGCTGTACATGGGGGGCAGGTGAGAAGGACAAGGATGAGAAGGTGAGTAGATGGTGGTCAGATAGGGGGAAGGGAGAGGTTGTGAGATTAGATAGGTAACAGAGGCGGGTGAAGATGAGGTCTAATGTATGTCCATCTGTGTGGGTGGCTGTGGAGGACCACTGAGTAAGTTCAAAGGATGAGGTAAGTGACAGGAGTTTGGAGGCTGCTGGCTGGTGGGTGTTAATGGGGATGTTGAAGTCCCCCATAATTATGGTAGGGATGTCAGAAGAGAGAAAGTGGAGGAGCCAGGTGGAGAATTGGTGGATGAAGGCAGTGGCTGAGCCCGGTGGTCGGTATATGACAGCCATTTGGAGATTAGAGGGAGAGTAAATATGGACAGAGTGAACCTCGAAAGAAGGGAGGATAAGGGAGGGTGGGATTTGGATAGGGTTGAAGGAGCAGTTTTTAGAAAGGAGGAAACCCACTCCTCCACCTTGTCTGTTGCCAGGGCGAGGAGTGTGGGTAAAGTGGAGGCCGCCATAACTCAGTGCAGCCAGGGAGGCCATGTCAGGGGGTGTCAGCCAGGTCTTAGTGAGGGCCAGGAAGGAAAGGTTGCGGGAGGTAAAGAGGTTGTGGATCACGTGGAGCTTGCTGCAGATGGAGCAAGCATTCCAAAGAGCTCCAGAAAAAGGGTGCAGGAGGGAGGGGGTCAGTGGCACAGATTTTAAGTGTGAGGGACTGCGGTAGTTTCTCTTAGTGTGAGAAAGATAGGGGCGAGGATTAGTGGGATGTATGAGGCAGAGGGGCCAGGATTGGGGGATATGTCACCAGCAGTGAGGAGAAGCAGAGAAAAGAGAAAGGGAAAGCAGGTGGGTGAAGGAGAGTGATTGTCTTGTATTGTATGTTAGTAGGAGAGGTCAGCACCCTGCTGCTAGCATTGTCTAATGGGAATTTTTTCAACATATTTTCCACAATGGCCTTCTTGTATAGTACCATTTTAGTAGACCTCTCTGCCTCAAGAAGAAGAGATGCAAGGTTCTCCTTGAAGGATGTCTATAGCAGAGTGTACAGCCAGTACTTTTTTGGCCAAGATGAATGTAAGGTAAGGGTCATGGGAAAGGCAGTGGTACATAAAGTCTGCCACATATGCCAAGGTCCAGACAACCAACACTTCCCTGTTTCCACCATGATGACTACTCTCCATCTCCTCCTCCTCTATCTCTTCCTCATTATTACCCTACTCAGCCCATCCACATAGGAGAGGTTGGACGAAGCTTGTTTGGGTACTAACCTCTTTTATACTATCAGCCATTTTCTGTTCTTCACCTCTTTCTCAGCCTCCAACTCCTCACTGTTACCTAATCCATGCTAAGCAAATGAGATGAGGCTTGGATGGTTAGTATCTCCCTGTCTTATGTCTTCCTCTATCTCCACCTGGTCCACAGGCAAAGCTTCATGTTTAATTGGCAGCAGCGACTGCTTAAGTAGTGGGATTGTTGCGCTAGTGATGGCATCATCGCTGCGCACCATCTTTGTGGAGTCCTCAAAGTTTTGAAGAATGGCACAAATGCTAGACATTCATGCCCACTCTTCAGTTGTTATGTGTGGAGGCTGATCAGAATACTAAAGGACATGTTGGAAATGCTATTCCACAACTGGCCTCTGCTGCTCACAAAGACTTGCCAGTATGTGCAGTGTTGGGTTCCAGCTCATGGTGACATCGCACGCCAGTCGATGAGCTGGCACCTGCATGTGCTGCTGCAACACTGCCAGAGTGGCAGCAGCTGTTGCTTACTTGCGCTAACGCTCGCTGATGTGGCATACCTTGACCAGAAGCGCTGGCAAATCTGGGTAGGTTTCAGAAATCACTGACCTACCAAGTTCAACATGTGGGCCAAGCATGGTATGTGTGTGAGCATTCCAAGCTTCACAGCCACCACCAGATTACGGCAGTTATCACACATGACCGTGCCTGATGAAAGCCACAGGTCTGTCTGGTCTGCTATTCCTTTAAGTAACTCTGTAACAGTGTGTGATTTGTCAATTAGACAAAATATCTTCTGCAAAGCCTGTTGCCACTTCGCTGAGGTAGTGCTTCAGAGCTTCCAGCTTCTGGCTGATGTGGATGACATGCTCTGAGATAGCACATCAAAGATGGAGCATTATGAAGAGCAGGAGAGGGTGCAGAAGCTGGTGTAGGATGAAGATGAAGCCTTGATAGAAGTAGGGCCCGCAATCCTCAGCGTCGGTAGCACATGTCTTGTGCCAGAGTGGGACTTGGACCTGACCTCCACAATGTTCACCCAGTGTCCTGTAAGGGAAATGTAGCGACCCTGGCCACAAGCGCTTTTCCATGTGTCAGTCGTTAAATGGACAATCTCAGTAACCATATTGGTAAGGGCACTGGTGATGTTTCTGGACACACGCTGGTACAAGGCGGTGTAGTGTGAATATAAAAATGGATATTTTGAGTCCATATTGAAATATACAGAATGTATTCATACCATGACAGAGCAGCACTGCTGGTCATACATTTACAGATAGACAATGCTGATAGAGACACAATCTAGAGAACTGTTTGCTTATTGTCTGAAAGCCTGTACCTCGCAAACAGTTCAATGTTTCTCTATGTTTGTTTGTTTGTTATTGTAAAACACGAAGGTTTATTTAACCTCTGTCTGTGGTGGACTTATCTAATCCATGTGGTCTTTTATATTCAGGGTTTAAGGCCCATTGCTTGATGTTTGCCTTGTATCTCTGTTTCATCTTATCTTGAAAGCTCCTCAGTGGAGGAGCAGTGTGAAACCAGCGTTACTACATGTTAGGATTGGCAGAACACACCAAATGTAAATTATAATAAGGTGCGTTCGCAACTCGGGGTCCACCGTGTGGTGATGGCGAAACCGCAGCTATAGGGCATTGGTGGAGAGTAGCTGCGAGTAAGCACCGTAAACACACAGAGTTAAACGTCACTCAGTGTGAACAGAGTGCAAAGCGCCTGATTCTGTTACTCCACAGTGCTGTACGAAAACTGAGAGCACTCTAAGCTATGCCCTGTTAGACATCACAGGAGCATAGAGGATTTGATGCTAGTGGGGTCCCTACAACTCACCCCACTATGCTGGTAATTGAACCTGCTCTGACACACAGATCCCACCCTACACTGCCTGTCTAGAAACACACTTGTAGTGCTATTAGCAGCACACGTGCATACATACATAGTGGTAGCTGTCCCATCTACACACACACACACACAGCAAATAAGCATGATACTAGCGCACCGGCATGCAACACTGAACGCCTTTTATACACTAGGCTCATGTCCAGACAGACAGGACCTTGCCTGTGGACTAATCTAAAGCTGCCACATCACCAGAGCAGCTGAAGTCCGAGCCCCAATGAGAATGCGCAACATCATACACATGCTCAGTAGGGTACAATCTATACTTAGGCACAAGGGCATAATGCTGCATGTGTACACCAGCAGACTCCATAGGCCTAGCTGGAGAGTCAGCAGTAACTTCATATACAGCAGTACCCTGGGCAAGGTGCTGGGACTGGAGTCTGTGCTGAGCAGTCATCCCAGTGGTTGAGCCTGAATGGGAGACCACTGCACCAGACAAGGCTTGGGATCTCTCCCATGCCGCTGGAGAGTCCCGGCGCCTAACAATACCCCTCCTGGCAACGTTTCCCTTGCTTAAAAGCTGCCATTCGCTGGGAGGCATGAATGTGTTTTTGCTGATCGGCTAAAGCTCTAGATGGTACATAGAACTTGCCCGGGGGTACCTGGGCCTTTAGATACAGACTCTCACAAAAGCTGCCCTGTTTCTGTATGTTCCCCGTTGCCCAATCAATCTGGGGTGAATGGAGGCACAGCTAACATAGAAAAAATTAAAAAAAAACTCACACAACAAGATATGGCCTTACCAGAACCTTGTCTGATGATGACAAATGCACATACAGTATAGCAGGATGCAGCTGGCCTCCACTAATAGAGGCAAGGGGCAGCTCAGGTGCAAACTACTGATAAAAACAGCCACCCCACAACTTACAAACCATGGTGGGGTTGGCTGCCTAGTAGGAAACACGTGATGGTGTCTCCGCAGTGTCGGATGTTGATCTCCATGAGGTCAATCATCCTCCCTTTTTCATGGTCTTTTACTAGGCATTGCTCCTACTAGCCAGTTTCCTACTCCACACTGATGAGGGGCAATACCCCGAAACAGCTGTCTGTGGATGGATACCATGTTTTGGCATAGGTGGTTTCCTTCATTGGAGACTGCCCTTCCCGTGGTTGTTCCTTCCCGGTGAAAGACCTGGCTAGTCATTGCTTGCGTTGAGAAACATGTGATGGTGTCTCCGCGGCTTATGTTTTTGCATGTTTTACATATTTCCCATAAGGGATGGGGGCAGTGCTCTAGAATCACTGCGTTGAGAAACACGTGATGGTGTCTCCGCAGTGTCAGATGTTGATCTCCATGAGGTCAATCATCCTCCCTTCTTCATAGTAGGAAAAATGCACATAGATAAGGCTTGCATAGGACGTCAGTCACACATATATAAGTGTGATGCAAAGTGTCTGGCTTGCAACCTATTAATGACGCCCATAGTATTAGCAGGCGGGCTGCTACAGCACTAAAATATGCAACACACAGTGACAGATGCCCCAATAGACCAAGCCAACAAAAAGAGGCCATACTAGATTCTTGGTACATAGAACTTGCCCGGTGGTACCTGGGCCTTTAGATACAAACTCTCACAAAAGCTGCCATATTTTTGTATGCTCCCCGCTGCCTATTCAATCTGGGGTGAATGGAGGCGCAGTCAAGGTAAACCCAGAAGTACTTCATCCATCTGTACTTTTTTTCATCAAAAAGCCCACCAACAAGAGCTTAATTGCAATAATGAGAATATCAGTATCGCCACTAACTCCCTTAAAACCCTTGAACAACTTTTATTAAAAGAAATGCGTGATCTATGGGAAGTGGCTACACTAGAGCGATATTTATCTTTTAATTGTATTCCAAAGGGTTTAGCAGTATATAAGCCTCTTTTAGGAGACATTGGGGATGAAAATACTGTAGCAGAATGGGAGGCAATGTTCAAGGATTTTTCTAAAAAGGCGGTTTTATTTATTATTATTAAGAGAAAACAGCAATTAGGTGAGATAAGAACACGTATTGTGGAGCTATTTAATGAAGTAAAACCAAATCAATCACATCCATAAGTTATACGCTTATCGAATAATATACATAAAATAATTAATTTAAAAGAAAAAGAAATCATTGAGAAAAAAAAGAAAATTTGGGAGAGATGCAGTACCTGATTATGAACCGGATAGTGTGAACAGGGGGATAGTTGGAAACACAAGCTCACAGGTGAATCATTTTGAAACATTGGATGAGGTTGAGGGTAGTTTTAACTATCCATCCATATATTCAGAAAGCAGATTTTCGGTACATTACAATACTGAACCCGAAAATGCGTTTTTTGATCATAATGCCAGCAATGAAACCAGCACCAGTAATGGTGTGACTGAGAGTATTATCAATGAGGAAATTTCTATTCCTCTCCCAATTACTCCGGTTATATTAGAAAATAGATACTAAACATTAGGGGATCGAGAAAACACTCCACCAATTAATTTAGATAGACGTTCAAACTCAAACAGTAAATTCATAAGATGATGGTAATCCCCCCTCAATGAATGTGAATAGACATCCTCATAAAAGAACAAATCAGCCCCCCAATAAAAATAAAAACAATAGCCAATCAAATGGACAAACAAAGCAATTTTTGATTACTGATCTAAAGAAATCCAGTGACCGAAAGTGCAATAACTTTAGATTTAATTTAAATTTTAATGAAGATAAAGCTATTAGAAAACTCCAGGACAACAAAAACATTATAATTCACCCAGCTGATAAGGGAGGGAGGATAGTTATTTTAGACTCTGTGGACTTTGAGAAAGAATGTCTAAAGCCCCTTTACATTTAGCGATGCACCAGCGATTCCGACAACGACACGACCCAGTCAGGATCGCTGGTGCATCGCTAAATGGTCGCTAGTGAGCTGTCAAACAGGCAGATCTCACAGCGACGTAGCGATGCAGCAGCAGTCGTTACTTACCTTTCAGACACGGCTATGATGACGTCCTCCGCCCCCGTCCACACGTCGCTCGTCGGCACCAGCAGGAAGCCCAGCAGGAAGCGGCCGACGAGAAATGGACGTGGACGATCTCGCAAGATCAGCGATTGCCAGCGGGGGAGCCGGTCGGAGGTAAGAATCACACATAGCGATATCGCTAGCAATATCGCTGCTGCGACACAAAATCGGTGACGCTTTAGCGATATTGCTAGCGATATTGCTATGTGTAAAGCCCCCTTAAGACTTTTGAGTGACAAGCAAACATATGAAAAATTAACCAAGGGTCCTTGTGATACTTATAAACATGAGATGAAAACGCTTATTAAGTAAGGCTATGATTCAGGTATTTTAAATAAATGAGAATTTGAATTCATTGACACTCCACATCCAAGGATAGCATTTTTTATTTCTTGCCAAAAATCCACAAAGATCTTATTAACCCCCCGGGAAGACCAATTATCTCAGGAATCCAGTGCCTTAAGCCCCCGTCACACATAGCGATCTCGCTAGCGAGATCGCTGTTGAGTCACGTTTTGTGACGCAACAGCGATCTCACCAGCGAGATCGCTGTGTGTGACACTTCTTAGCGACCAGCCCCCTGCCGGGTATTGCTGATCATCCTGGAATGGCCAGGACGTTTTTTTGATCGCTGGTCTCCTGCTGGCCAGCACGCATGGCTGCGTGTGACAGGCGGGAGACCTGCGATCAGCGACCTTCTGCTGGTAACTAAGGTAATCATCGGGTTTCTAAGTGGCGCACAGCGCTTAGAAACCCGATGTGTACCTTAGTTACCAGCGCGCTAGTGCAGGGAGCTGGTAGCCAAGGTACACATCGGGTTTCTAAGTGTCACGCGCCGCTTAGAAACCCGATGTGTACCTTGGTTACCAGCTTCCTGCACCAGCGCGCTGGTAACTAAGGTACACAGTGGGTAACTAAGCGACGTGCGTCGCTTGTTACCCACATGTCGCTGGTGCTGATAGCTGGTGAAGCTGCCTGTTTGGCAGTTCACCAGCGATCATGTAGCGTCACACCAGCGATCCTGACAAGGTAATATCGTTGTCGGGATTGCTGGTGCGTCGCTATGTGTGACCGGGCCCTTACTGCTAATATGTCTAAGTATGTGGACTGCCATTTACAAAAAGTAGTATCTACACTTCCCTCCCATTTAAAAGACAGTTCACATGTTTTAAATATTTTGAGGGATATTCAATGGCAGGATCATTATATTTTAGGCAAACTGGATATTGCTTCTTTATACACTGTGATCCAACACGATAAAGGATGTCAAGCAACAAAACATTTTTTAACTCAATCAGATTTATGGCCAGATGTTATGAATGGGTCACTGAGGAGGATAGCAGACCCAGGCTAAGCCACAGAAAAACAGAGAGCTTGGTAACTAAGCGGATTGCCGACCCCTGATCCTATCCACAAAACTAGCAGTAGCCGTAGAGCGTACCTACGATGATCCTAGACACCTCGGCACAGTCAGAGAGCTAACTAAGCCTAAAGCAAGAAAGGGGAAATATAAACTGCCCGGAGCAGACCCCAAAGGGATAGATAGCCCCCAAACATATATTGTCGATGAGACAAGATGAAAACACAAACGCAGGCAGAAAAATAGACTGAGCAAATGATGGAGCCCAAACTGACTAGACAGTACAGGAAAGGAAAGACACTGACTGCAATCATGCAAAAAACCCTGCAAAAAACCGTCCTACACGTCTGATGCACAAAAACAATGAAGTCGCACAACTTCATCCCCACTATATCAGCACTCTGGTATATTCTGAAAGCAAAGCAAAAAGAGACCAATATAACAGGGCACAAAACAAACTGGCACAAGCAGGAACATATGGGCGGTGATTCAGCACAGCCCCAGCAGGAGCTAGCTGACCCGCACAAAGCAGAGATAGACAAAACCAGATCAAATGCAAACAGAATGGCAAATGAACCACTTAGCTGAACCATGCAGGGAAAGATCAGGAGACATCAGACCTCAGGAGGCACAGGAAGAAAATCACCAGCAGGGATAGAGGGAGTCAACTGTCTTAAATCCCAATCAGAAACCCCAGATGTCCAATCATCTTCCTCATTATCAGGTGGCAAGCCTCTATCAATCAGATGAGCTCCACTACCTCCAGTAACCACCAGAGGGAGCCCAGAAAGAGAACTCGCAACCCCTCTGTCAATCTGACCACCTTCACTACCTTCAGTTATCACCAGAGGGAAGCCAGAGAGAGAATTCACAACAGCCAGAGCAACAAATTTCCTTCATTAGTGAATGTATTAACTTTATTTTAACTCATAATTATTTTTATTATGGGACGAACTACTACTCACAGCGGTGGGGCACAGCTATGGGGACCAGGTTTGCTCCCAGCTACGCTAATCTCTATGTGGGTAGATGGGAATCTGAAGCCATCTACCTCGGTGCAGTGCTGGGTGAGAACGTGGTCCTCTGGCGTCGTGTCATCAACAATGTTCTTTTTATTTCGTCAGGGGGGTCCAGATACATTGACACCGTTTTTAACGGACATAAATAAAAATCAATATTTTTTAAATTTTAATGCAGTGATGAGTAGGATGTCAATAAATTTTTTAGATCTTAATATTTTTATAGACAATGGAACTATTCACACGAAAACATATCAAAAACTGACTGACTCTAATAACTATATTTCGCTGAACAATTGTCATTTACCCACTTGGCTCATCAATGTCCCAAAGAGTCAATTTATACGAGCAAATTACTGGTATTGAAAGGTAACTTCAATTCTCAGAGAGAGAGACGAGTTTGGGAGTACAAATTTATGACGAACTTTGACACTCTCAGTGCTGGAATGAATGTGTCGCATGGATTTATGTCTTTTTACATCAATTAAGGAATTTCCTTTTAAAACTAGACCCCAATAAGAGGACCATAAAACATCCGGACTCCTTATCTATGAACTGGTCCAATGTTTATATTTATGTTTTTCCCTCTCCCATATTGATAGTTCTGCTTCACGTCACTTGTCTTATCTATTGCATTTTTTCTAGGCTGTATTGTGCATAAATATGTGACTTCAGATTTTGTATTAGTCTAGCCTGATGAAGAGACCTGAGTAGTCTCGAAAGCTTGCAATGTGTTACCATCTTTTCAGTTAGCCATTAAAAGGTATCAACTACTGAGGACTCTCAATCCTGAATATTTTTCTACGAGCACATAGAAATTGTTCATGAAAACAAGATTTTCTAGCTGAAACAAATACACTAATGGATAAATGAAAGGGGAAATGATATAGAGAGGATTTCCTTCTGGATGAAAGAGAAAAAATAAATAATATTCCTAGGGATAACTTATTTCAAGATAAACATAACCGTGATTCACAATATGATATGAATGAGGATTTCCCAATCATAACCCATTATAGTGCAAACACTCATATTCTGAGAAAAATTCTAAAAAAATACTGGGGGATTTTACGGGAAGATAAGACCATAGGGGATCTATTACCAATGGAGCCAAAATTCATTTATAGAGAGGCAAGAAATTTGGGGAATCTAGTGGCACCAATAGTACCTATAGCCAAACCAAGAAAAGTACCCCAATCTGGTCCCTTTGGTCAGAGACCCGGCTATTACCCATGCTGCGATTGCAGGATTTGTAAAACATTAAAAACAGAAAAACAGTTTATCATATCCAACGGAAATTAAATATTTAAAATCCGGGATTTCATTACGTGTAACACAGCAGGGGTTATCTCTTCATTAAGATGCCCCTGTGGTAAACTATATATAGAACGCACAAAGCATCCATTACGAGTAAGGGTGAATGAGCACCTTAGGAATATAAATACAAAAAATACTAGGACATCCCTTGTCTAAACACTATTGCGAATATCATGGCGGATCCCCTTTGGGAACAACAATCACAGGTCTCCAAGTTGTGTGCAAACGTTGGAGAAAAGAAGACTATATTAAGCAAATGTCCCGCATGGAGAGTCAGTGGATTTTTAATATGGACAGTGTTGCACCTAAGAGATTAAGTTGTGAGGTTGAATTATTTGGATTCAATTAAGGGTTGTACCAGAAGATATTTAAGGTGACCAATTCCTCCTTTGGACCATCCCTGATGAAGGAAACCGTGTTTTTTCTGAAACTAGTCGAAAAGGAATTGGTCCACTGCACTCTCTGTAATCTATCACGTGACCGGTGACCTCACGAAGGTCCTGTTGGCTCATCTCACGCCACAGCTTCACATCGTGCATACTGCACGCCGGCGCTCCGCTGGAAGAGGGGAGTGTGTCGCTGGGAGCGTGGAGTGTGTCACCGGCCGGGACAGCACTCCTGAAGAGCCGTGGTATTAACCCACGTTTATCTGTCAAATATCATTCAATCTGACTTCACATCAAGATATACAGCGCTCTTTACTGGTCCACTGGAGTCCAGACATCCACTCAGATTACACCTTAAGGTAGTAACTACCTAACTTTGAGCAATCCAATTCATTTGTGTGTATTTTTTAGTTCACTACAAGCTAAAGGGGTTCATTATTAAGCACAAATTTTAATTATTTATTTATATTTTATTGATCACGTTGGTGGTGTGTGTTGCTAATTTGCAGCAAGTGTTCCTCTCTTTTTTCTACAGTTACTAGCACCACCTACAGTCTATACTAGATTCGTTATACTTTTTACACCACTCTTTCCTCGTAGGCAGCAGTGACTTTTTTTTCCCAGCATGAGTGATTTGTGGTCAGACAGGAAGGAAAGGATACGAAATATCCAGAATTTTTTTCATCAAAAAGCCCACCAACAAGAGCTTAATTGCAATAATGAGAATATCGGTATCGCCACTAACTCCCTTAAAACCCTTGAACAACTTTTATTAAAAGAAATGCGTGATCTATGGGAAGTGGCTACACTAGAACGATATTTATGTTTTAATGGTATTCCAAAGGGTTTAGCAGTATATAAGCCTCTTTCAGGAGACATTGGGGATGAAAATACTGTAGCAGAATGGGAGGCAATGTTCAAGGATTTTTCTAAAAAGGCGGTTTTATTTATTATTATTAAGAGAAAACAACAATTAGGTGAGATAAGAATGAAGTAAAACCATATCAATCACATCCAGAAGTTGTACACTTATTGAATAATATACGTAAAAGAATTAATTTAAAAGAAAAAGAAATCATTGAGAAAAAAAAGAGAAAATTTGGGAGAGAAGCAGTACCTGATTATGAACCGGATAGTGTGAACAGGAGGATAGTTGGAAACACAAGCTCACAGGTGAATCATTTTGAAACATTGGATGAGGTTGAAGGTAGTTGCAACTCATCCATATATTCAGAAAGCAGATTTTTGGTACATTACAATTCTGAACCAAAAATGCATTTTTTTTAATTATTTATATTTATTGATCACATTGCTGGTGTGTGTTCCTAATTTGCAGCAAGTGTTCCTCTCTTTTTTCTACAGTTACTAGCGTCACCTACAGTCTATACTAGATTCTTGGTACATAGAACTTTCCCGGGGGTACCTGGGCCTTTAGATACAGACTCTCACAAAAGCTGCCATATTTTTGTATGCTCCCCATTGCCCAATCAATCTGGGGTGAATGGAGGCGCAGCCAAGGTAACCCCAGAAGTACAGTACCTCATCCATACCCTCAGAGATTACTAGAAAGGAGATAATCTCCTGATGCTCTGGAGACACTGTGAGGGTAAGGGGTACAGTCCGATGGGAAATTGGGGTTGGCAAAATGTACCCATTAGCTACCTGAAAAGACATGGGGTTAGGTAGCATAACTAATGGGATAGCGTGCCGTTGGGCAAAGGTAGCGGACTTGAAATTGCCCTCAGGCCCAGAGCCATCGGAAGTCTGCGTTGTGAGAGTAGCCAACCCAAAAGTCAGCTGAACTGAATTTTATACTATTAGGATTTGTACTGTGTTTTTATGATACCTGAAGAAGGATATACACTGTATCCGAAACGCGTTGTATCTCTTTTTTAACCTATGAAATAAAAAAATATGGAATATCATCCTTGGATGTGAGTCCTGGGAAGCGCTGCCGTTCATGGGCTGGATGTGCCTTTCTTGATTTAACCCAAAAGTCAGAGACACTCCAAAAGCCAACTTGGGTGACACCTCAACAGGAACTAGTGAACCTCTCCCCAAGGCCACTTGTCGCTGTGACTCTTTCTGATGTTCGGTACATTTATTAGCAAAGTGACCGACTTGCCAACAGGCAAAACAAGTCGGCTGCAGACGTACAGAGCAGGAGATTGGCTCCACTCGAGAGATGTCCATGGGCTCTACAGGGTCATCAACCTAAGTTGGGGGACACATGGGATTGGCGAAGTTCGGAGCCAACAGAACCCTAGATTTAGTATGAGCTCGCTCCAAATCACGCTCAGCATGCCGCAGATCTATGTGAGTGGCCACTGATATTAAAATTTGATGGCAAACTGGCTTACCATGGACGAACCCTGAGTTAGAGCCAGGAACTGCAGTACGGTATCATGGGTTACTTGTGGCCCCCAACAAAACTCTTTCAAGGCCGCTAGAAAATGAGTGGCGTTAAGGACCAGGTGATCATCTTGTTCCCATAATGGCGTAACCCATTCCGATGCCCTGCCTGACAAAAGGGAAATTATAATTCCCACCTGGGTACACTCTGTTGGGAATCGTGAAGCCAGTAACTCCAGGTGGATTGAGCACTGCTTCACAAACCCTCTACAAGCCTTTCTGTCCTTGGAAAATTTTTCGGGCAGTGAAAAACATGGTACAGAGGAAACAGGAGCCGCACCAGTAACCTTAGTAGTGCTACCATAGTGGCAAGATCCACAGCTGAATTAGCCCGCTCGAGAGTGGTCAACCTGCTCTCAAGCTGCTGGACGTACCGCAGAAGACGCTGATCATCCGCCATTGCTAGCCAGGCCCTGGCGCAAGTATACTGTTAGGATTGGCGGAACGCACCAAATGTAAATAATAATAAGGTGCGTTCACAACCAGGGGTCCACCTTGCGGTGATGGCGAAACCGTAGCTAGAGGATAATGTCAGAGCGTAGCAACGAGTAAGCACCGTAAACACACCAAGTTAAACGTCACTCAGTGTGAACAGAGTGCAAAGTGCCTGACTCTGTTACTCCACAGAGCAGTAAAAACACTGAGAGCACTCTAAGCTATGCCCTGTTAGATGTCAGAGGAGCATAGAGGAATTAACACTAGTGGGGTCCCTATAACTCACCCCTCACTACGCTAGTGATTGAACCTGCTCTGATACACGGTGGCTTTGGAGCCCACACCTGAGGTTGCCAGGTGCAGACGCTAAGTTCATGTGTACACCAGTAGTCTCCATAGGCCTAGTTGGAGAGCCAGCAGTAATTACACATACAGCAGGAGCCTGGGCAAGAGGCTGGGACTGGAGTCTGTGCTGAGCAGTCATCCCAGCAGTTGAGCCTGAATGGGAGACCACTGCACCAGACAAGGCTTGGGATCTATCCAGTGCAGCAGGAGAATCCTGGCACCTAACACTACATAGTGTAAATCACAATATAAGGCCAGAGAAACATGACTAAGCTTGAAGCAGAAACTTGGGTACCTGTACTTATACATGTACAGTGTTGTGATACCTGCACAAGTGGAGATGCCTGTACAGTGTTGTGAATTTCCCAGGGGCTCTCTGTCTTGGTGTTGCTTCTCTGATATTCAAGATGGATGCTGTTCCTTGGTGATTATGTGAGTATATGTAGCTAATCTTTGTATGCTAAAATATATGAAAGTGTATGCAATAATACTATTCCTTTAATTTTGTACTTTGAAATAAAATTGCATCATATCGCAAGTAGTAGCCTTCTTTAAAGCCATATTCAAACCTTAGTGTTAAAACCTTGGCATTACAGGCTTGGAAGCAACATCAGGCGAAACATATTCAGAATTGAGAGTCCTCAGTGGTTGATACCTTTTAATGGCTAACTGAAAGGATGGTAACACATTGCAAGCTTTTGAGACTACTCAGGTCTCTTCATCAGGCATAGACTAATACAAAATCTGAAGAGTCACATGTGACTCTTCAGTCACAGGCGAAACAGTGATGGCTGGGGACTGTCTAACGAGAGACAAAATTTGATCACCTGTAGCAGGCCAATTTTGGTTTTTATTTCAAACCAACAAAATTTCACACATTGCAGGTAATACTGTATGCATGACAACAGTCAACTTGTGAAACAAAAATATTTTGTGAACTGTACTAGGCCAAGCAGTATTTAGAAATTTTAAACACCATAATTCTGCACAAAGCACGTTAAAATGTATGGCTGAGAATAGTTAATTTTTTTAGCAAAAATATTTTGAGAACTGTACCTGGCCATGCAGTTTTTAAAAATGTTAAACCACTGTACTTTTGCACAAAGCAAGTTAAACTGTATGGATTACTAATTGAATCCAGAAAAAAAAATGGAACACTTTTTTATAGTGTTACATACCACTGAAATATAAGCATGTAATACTCTATGGATGACTAATTGAATGCAAAAACATTTTGGAAAGCTTTTTGGACTATATATCACTTAAATTTAAAACAAAGCATGTAATGCTCTATGAATGACTAATTGAATCCAGAAAACATTTTGAACGCATTTTTGGAGTGTTATATACCACCAAAATGTAAAAAAAAAAAAAAAAAGCATGTAATACTCTATGGCTGACAAATTCAATCCAACAAAAATTTTTGACTGCTTTTTCAGAGTGTTGCAATGGAGAAAATAAGTATTCGATATACTGACGGGTTTGCAAGTTTTACCACCTACAAAAAATGGAGAGGTCTGTAATATTTATCGCAGGTACACTTTAACTGTGAGAGACAGAATGAAAAATTAAAACCAGAAAATCACATTGTATGATTTTGAAATAATTAAATTGAATTTTATTGCATGAAATAAGTATTTGACCCTCTACTAACTAACAAGAACTCTTGCTCTCACAGACCCGTTAGACTTTCCTTAAGAAACCATCCTATTCTGCACTCATTGCCAGTGTTAATTGTACCTCTTTGGACTTTTTACTTGTTTAAAGAACACCTGTTCACACACTCAATCAATAAAACTCCAACCTCTCCACCATGGCCAAGACCAGAGAACTGTCTAAAGACACAAGGGACAAAATTGGAGACCTGCACAAGGCTGAGATGGGCTACGGGACAATAATCAAGCAGCTTGGTGAGACGACAACAACTGTTGGCAAAAATATTAGAGAATCGAAAAAACACAAGATGACTGTCAATATTCCTCAGTCTGGGGCTCCATGCATGATTTCACCTCGTAGGTTAAGGATAATAGGTGGGAAAACTTGGAAAATTGTCAGCATATCAAATACTTTTTCTCCTCACTGTATATACCACTGAAATGTAATACAAAGTACGTAATACACTATGGATGACTAATTGAATCCTGAAATAATTTTGTACAGTTTTTTGGCCTGTTATATACCAACAAAATGTAAAACAAAGCATGTAATACTGTACAGATGACCAATTCAATCCCAAAGTTTTTTTTAACGCTTTTGAACGGTTTGTTGGAGTGTTATATTCCACTGAAATGTAAAACAAAGCACGTAATACACTATGGTTGACAAATTCAATCCAGAAACATTTTTAATGCTTTTTTGGAGTGTTATATACCACCAAAATGAAAAACAAAACACATACTGCTCTATGGTAACAAATTGAATCCAGAAAAAAGTTTAAACGCTTTTTTAGAGTTTTATATACCACCATAATATAACACAAAGCACTTAATACTCTATGAATGACAATATAATCAATTTTTTTCACCCAAAATAAAACAATGATCACGTGCACCAGATATACATTTAGCAATGGACTGCAAAGCCCTAAGCCCTGCCTAGAGGCTATATTCTGCCACTCTCCCTGCTACTGCAACTGCCCTTAGGCTAAATACATTGTATCTGATACAAACAGCAAAGCACAAGATTACCCCTTAGAAGGACTGTTAGTGTGATGGTTTAGTATCAGCACCAGTATCAACACTAGAAGACTGATAAGTTAAACTTTGCACACACAGGCCTGGATAACTGCTCTCCCCCTCTAATTAGAACCGTCCCTAAGCTGTGAAATGGCATCCTTGAGCCGAGCGTTTTGGCACCAGTCTTTTTATAACCTCTGATGAGGTAATGCAGCCAGCCAATCACAGTAATGCCACTACCAAGATGTCTACAGCATTAAGGTGACTGGCAGGCAATCCCTGCATACTTATTGGCTGCATAAGTGTCGCCAAACATGCGGAGCGGGGATTTCAGCTTCAAATCCAAGCACTGGCCAATGCTCGTCGAGTGCCAAGCATCCAGATACTTGAGTTATATCCTACTATCATCGAGCACATTCTCTCATTCCTTGTCCTCACCTGTCGAGGAGCTGTGGTATGATCAGACCATGTTCCTGCACTGTCAGACATAGCCACTACACTGTACATAGCATGACACAATTACAATATTATTTCAGCGCCGCAACAATTGTTTGACTCATCTGTTTGTGGAACTTATTTTTATTCAAAGATCTGTTGATTAAAATCTAGTTTATTCATGAAACAACAGTTTTAAGGGGAATCAATTGATCAGCATTTGGAGCAATTATACTTCACACTTGTGTCAAATAGAAAGCTAGGTTGTACGTCTGGTTCAGTTTTCTATTTCATATACAAGAGAAGCTGAATACATTCCCAAACTTGAATAGAGATATCAGTTAGTTATTAAAACAATACCTTTAGACTATATTAACCTTTTAACACATATTTTCTTCTATTTTTTGGTATTAGACAAGTTTACTGAAACGCAAAACATTTCACCTTGAATACTCCAATGAAATATCAATAAAAAGTCAGAAAGTTAGTGGGATTTCAGCAATTCAAGCCAAAAAGGAGCTTTGACTGGATTTATTGATTTTCAGATGGATTTAGTAAATCTGCTGTGAAGTACTTCAAGCTCTGAATAAGATTTCACTGGTATTTAAAATGAAATGAATTTCTTTTTTACCATAAAAAATGGATTTGCATCAGATTGAGGAGAAACCTGGCAGAGCAGATTTTTACTGTTCCAGCCAAATATCAGATGAAAATGCATTCATCAAGTTACAGTTGTGGCCAAAAGTATTGACACCCCTGCAATTCTGTCAGATAATACTCAGTTTCTTCCTGAAAATGATTGCAAACACAAATTCTTTGGTATTATTATCTTCATTTAATTTGTCTTAAATGAAAAAACGCAAAAGAGAATGAAGCAAAAAGCAAAACATTGATCATTTCACTCAAAACTCCAAAAATTGGCCAGACAAAAGTATTGGCACCCTCAGCCTAATACTTGGTTGCACAACCTTTAGCCAAAATAACTGCGACCAACCGCTTCCGGTAACCATCAATGAGTTTCTTACAATGCTCTGCTGGAATTTTAGACCATTCTTCTTTGGCAAACTGCTCCAGGTCCCTGATATTTGAAGGGTGCCTTCTCCAAACTGCCATTTTTAGATCTCTCCACAGGTGTTCTATGGGATTCAGGTCTGGACTCATTGCTGGCCACCTTAAAAGTCTCCAGTGCTTTCTCTCAAACCATTTTCTAGTGCTTTTTGAAGTGTTCTTTGGGTCATTGTCCTGCTGGAAGACCCATGACCACTGAGGGAGACCCAGCTTCCTCACACTGGGCCCTACATTATGCTGCAAAATTTGTTGGTAGTCTTCAGACTTCATAATGCCATGTACACGGTCAAGCAGTCCAGTGCCAGAGGCAGCAAAGCAACCCCAAAACATCAGGAAACCTCCGCCATGTTTGACTGTAGGGACCGTGTTCTTTTCTTTGAATGCCTCTTTTTTTCTCCTGTAAACTCTATGTTGATGCCTTTGCCCAAAAAGCTCTACTTTTGTCTCATCTGACCAGAGAACATTCTTCCAAAACGTTTTAGGCTTTTTCAGGTAAGTTTTGGCAAACTCCAGCCTGGCTTTTTTATGTCTCGGGGTAAGAAGTGGGGTCTTCCTGGGTCTCCTACCATACAGTCCATTTTCATTCAGACACCGACGGATAGTACGGGTTGACACTGTTGTACCCTCAGACTGCAGGGCAGCTTGAACTTGTTTGGATGTTAGTCGAGGTTCTTTATCCAACATCCGCACAATCTTGCGTTGAAATCTCTTGTCAATTTTTCTTTTCCATCCACATCTAGGGAGGTTAGCCACAGTGCCATGGGCTTTAAAATTCTTGATGACACTGCGCACGGTAGACACAGGAACATTCTGGTCTTTGGAGATGGACTTGTAGCCTTGAGATTGCTCATGCTTCCTCACAATTTGGTTTCTCAAGTCCTCAGACAGTTCTTTGGTCTTCTTTCTTTTCTCCATGCTCAATGTGGTACACACAAGGACACAGGACAGAGGTTGAGTCAACTTTAATCCATGTCAACTGGCTGCAAGTGTGATTTAGTTATTGCCAACACCTGTTAGGTGCCACAGGTAAGTTACAGGTGCTGTTAATTACACAAATTAGAGAAGCATCACATGATTTTTTGAACAGTGCCAATACTTTTGTCCACCCTCTTTTTTATGTTTGGTGTGAAATTATATCCAATTTGGCTATAGGACAATTCTTTTTGTGTTTTTTCATTTAAGACAAATTAAATGAAAATAATACCAAAGAATTTGTGTTTGCAATCATTTTCAGGAAGAAACGGAGTATTATCTGACAGAATTGCAGGGGTGTCAATACTTTTGGCCACAACTGTATATAACTTGTTTTATTTCAACCATTTAAAACTTTTTTGTAGTGCAAGAAATGTAGTGCAAACAGCTCATGAGACTCCTACAACAATTGAAAAAGCAGAGGACATCGACATCCAATTATCATGCTAGGACCATTCACAGAAGGTAAATTGTGTGCCTTTATCCTAGTACTATCAGTCAAATACAATATCGACTGAGCTTTGTTTTGTATTTATACAGGTTTTCTGGTATGAACGCATTGAAAAAAATGTTTCACTTGAATATATTTAAAAAGATAATCCAGTAAAAAAATAAAAAAAGGTTAAAGTTACAACTTTGTTTGATCCATGGTAAAATTAAGTCATGATAATTAGAATTGAGCGAATTTGTTCGGGTTCCCTCTTATTCGGCAAGTTTGCTGAATCGTGCCAGCTGAACAGCTAATCGGCGTCGCAGCTGCATGTGTCGCGGCTGTGTGATAGCTCAACAAACAGGCTCTCTCAGATTTAGTGTTAGGGACTCGCAAAATTTGGGGACCCTTGACGTTGGGTTGCGAGCTAATCTGCTTTGGCCAAAATAGTAACTAATACCCCATATCCTTTTATCTTTTTGCCATTTTTGCAGGATGCAGCTAGACCTCTTTATGTTGGCTTGGTTTTTTCTGTGTGATGCATATACAGTTGTGGCCAAAAGTATTGACACCCCTGCAATTTTGTCAGATAATACTCAGTTTCTTCCTGAAAATTATTGCAAACACAAATTCTTTGTTGTTATTATTATCTTCATTTAATTTGTCTTAAAAGAAAAAACACAAAAAGAATTGTCCTGAAGCCAAATTGGATATAATTCCACACAAAACATAAAAAAGAGGGTGGACAAAAGTATTGGCACTGTTCGAAAAATCATGTGATGCTTCTCTAATTTGTGTAATTAACAGCACCTGTAACTTACCTGTGGCACCTATCATATGTTGGCAATAACTAAATCACACTTGCAGCCAGTTGACATGGATTAAAGTTGACTCAACCTCTGTCCTGTGTCCTTGTGTGTACCACATTGAGCATGGAGAAAAGAAAGAAGACCAAAGAACTGTCTGAGGACTTGAGAAACCAAATTGTGAGGAAGCATGAGCAATCTCAAGGCTACAAGTCCATCTCCAAAGACCAGAATGTTCCTGTGTCTACCGTGCGCAGTGTCATCAAGAAGTTTAAAGCCCATGGCACTGTGGCTAACCTCCCTAGATGTGGACGGAAAAGAAAAATTGACAAGAGATTTCAACGCAAGATTGTGCGGATGTTGGATAAAGAACCTCGACTAACATCCAAACAAGTTCAAGCTGCCCTGCAGTCCGAGGGTACAACAGTGTCAACCCGTACTATCCGTCGGCATCTGAATGAAAAGGGACCGTATGGTAGGAGACCCAGGAAGATCCCACTTCTTACCCCAAGACATAAAAAAGCCAGGCTGGAGTTTGCCAAAACTTACCTGAAAAAGCCTAAAACGTTTTGGAAGAATGTTCTCTGGTCAGATGAGACAAAAGTAGAGCTTTTTGGGCAAAGGCATCAACATAGAGTTTACAGGAGAAAAAAGAAGCATTCAAAGAAAAGAGCATGGTCCCTACAGTCAAACATGGCGGAGGTTCCCTGATGTTTTGGGGTTGCTTTGCTGCCTCTGGCACTGGACTGCTTGACTGTGTGCATGGTATTATGAAGTCAGAAGACTACCAACAAATTTTGCAGCATAATGTAGGGCCCAGTGTGAGAAAGCTGGGTCTCCCTCAGAGGTCATGGGTCTTCCAGCAGGACAATGACCCAAAACACACTTCAAAAAGCACTAGAAAATGGTTTGAGAGAAAGCACTGGAGACTTCTAAGGTGGCCAGCAATGAGTCCAGACCTGAATTTCATAGAACACCTGTGGAGAGATCTAAAAATGGCAGTTTGGAGAAGGCACCCTTCAAATATCAGGGACCTGGAGCAGTTTGCCAAAGAAGAATGGTCTAAAATTCCAGCAGAGCATTTTAAGAAACTCATTGATGGTTACCGGAAGCGGTTGGTCGCAGTTATTTTGGCTAAAGGTTGTGCAACCAAGTATTAGGCTGAGGGTGCCAATACTTTTGTCTGGCCCATTTTTGGAGTTTTGTGTGAAATGCTCAATGTTTTGCTTTTTGCTTCATTCTCTTTTGTGTTTTTTCATTTAAGACAAATTAAATGAAGATAATAATACCAAAGAATTTACTTTTGGCCACAATTGTATATAGTGCTGAGCAGCCTGCCTGCTAATACTATGGGCGTCATTAATAGGCTGTTCAGACACTTTGCACCACACATATCTGTGTGACTGATGTCCTATGCAAGCCCTATTTGTGTGCATTTTTTCCACTAGGCAGCCAGACCCTCTTGGGTTACTGGCTGTTTTCATCTGTGGTTTGCACCTGTGATGCCCCAGCCTTTATCAATGGAGGTCTGCTGCATCCTGCTAGTGCATTAGTCAGGGTTTGGTGAGTCAACCTTTCAAATGTTTTTTTTTTTAATTTTTGCTAATTTTTTCCTTATGTGCGCTGTACATGTTTAATTAGTCAGCAGGTGGTGACCTTTCTCCTCCTTCCTATAAAAGGTCATCAGCTGCTGCAGATCACTGTTGGTAATACTGGTCATTTGCTAACCAACCTTGGTGAAGACTGGACCTACCTGGTACAGATGGTGATTCATCTTATTTGGAGCAGTGGTGTTGCTGCTGGATGCTGATCAAGTGCCTTTCTCTGCTGCTTGGAGCAGATAAAGCTAAGTTTTCGTTTTTAGTTGCTTTAACCCCGTGGTGTTTGTTTTATATTTTCCATTTGTGTTATTGGTGCAGTTCACTTTATTCCCTGTCTCACCTCCTAGGGAGTGGGTTGTGGTTTAGCTCAGGGCTAAACAGGAGATAGGGACAGGTCGGGGACTTGGGCCTCACTACCTTCAAGTGTACCCCCAAGTTAAGGAAAGTCAAGGCACCTCCTTAGCCTGAGGGGCAGTTCAGGGGCCCAGGTTCCACGTCTTCTGTTTTCCCACGACTGCCCCGTGACATTATTACCAACCATCCCATTTTTTCTGGTGAGCCTTGACCCAAATGCAGACCTGTCTCCAATTGCTGCAGACCCTCACTGAGGAGCGTGGGGTGCTGCGTGGTGTGGTGGAGCAGCTGCTGCAGCAGTTGGTGGGGTACGGGGCCTCAGCTCAGATGCAGGCTCAACCAGAGCCCAAGTTCTCTCTCCCAGACAGTTTTTCTGGAGGGAGAGAGAATGTTTTGTTTTTTCAGGAGGCCTGCAAGCTACACTTCAGGCTCTGACCTCGTTCATTAGGGAGTGAGGTACAGCGGGTGGGATTCATTATAGCCCTCCTTGAGCGCAGCTCCACTCAATGTTTAACAGCCACTGTCAGATACTTCAGTACAGCTCATATTCAAGAGAATAAGAGCTGTTCTACAGAAACCATTCGCAGCCGCCCACCACACATTGAATTGAGCTTGATTCAAACCGTTTAACATAACATAGCATAGTTTTGAAGGCTGAAGGAAGACCTTATGTCCATCTAGTTCAGCCTATTTTTTTTGCAGCTGTTCTGCATTGTTGATCCTGGGGAAGGCAAAAAACCCACAGAGTAGAAACCAATTTTCTCCATGGGGAAAAAAATTCCTTCCCCTAAGCTGGGTCAACCATCTACCTATAATATTCTGTTATCCGTAACCTTCTATACTGTTACTCACAAGAAAAGCATCCATTCCTTTCTTAAATTCATTCAGTGAGTTGGCCATCACCACTTCCTCAGGAAGAGAATTCCAGAGCCTCACTGCTCTTACCGTGAAGAACCCTCTTCTATGCTGGTGCAGAAATTGTCTTTCCTCCAAACAAAGAGAATGCCCCCTTGTTCTTGTCACAGTCCTTGGTACAAACAGTTCATTAGAGAGATCTCTGTATTGCCCTCTGATATACTTGTACATATATATTAAGTATCCCCTAAGTCTTCTCTTTTCTAGAGTAAATAGACCTAATTTTGATAACCTTTCTGGGTATTGTAGTGAACAACTCCATTTATCATTTTAGTAGCCCGCCTTTGAACCCTTTCAAGTTCAGTAATGTCTTTCTTGAGCACCGGCGTCCAAAATTGCACACAATACTCCAAGTGTGGTCTGACGAGTGATTTGTACAGAGGGAGAATTATGTTTTCATCTCGTGTCCCCAGACCTCTTCTAATGCATCCCATGACCCTATTTGCTTTGGTGGCAGCTGCCTGACACTGGGCACTCCAATTTAGCTTCTTATTGACTAAGATGCCTAAGTCTTTTTCCATGTCTGATTTCCCCAGCAGTTTCCCATTTAGTAAGTAATTATAGCATCTGTTTCTCCTTCCCATGTGCATAACCTTACACTTATCTGTGTTAAACCTCATTTGCCATTTTTCAGCCCAATTCTCCAATTTACTCAAGTCTGTCAGTAGTTGCAAACTGTCCTCCTTTGTGTTAACTACCTTACATAGTTTTGTATCATCTGCAAATACTGATATTTTACTGTGTAAGCCATCCACTAGATCATTAATAAATATATTAAAAGTAGGGGGCCCAATACAGAATCCTATGGTACCCCACTAGTAACCCTGGCCCAATCTGAGTATGCACCATTAATAACCACCCTTTGTTTTCTATCACTAAGCCAGCTACCTACCCATCTACACACATTTTCCCCTAGCCCAAGCTTTCTCATTTTACTTACCAATCTTTTATGTGGGACAGTGTCAAATACTTTAGAGAAGTCGAGATAAATGACAATCAATGATTCTCCTTGCTCCTTGGTCCATTTGAGATCTTACATCCTCATAGAAGCTGATCAGGTTAGTTTGACAGGAGCGATCCTTCATAAATCCATGTTGATATGGAGTTAAACATTTATTAACATTGAGATATTCCATAATGGTATCCCTTAGAAACCCTTCAAAAATTTTACCCACAACAGATGTTAAGCTTCCCGGCCTATAGTTTCCAGGTTCCCTTTTACACCCCTTTTTGAATATTGGTACCACATTTGCTTGTTGCCAATCAAAAGGAACAGACCCTGTTTCTATAGAGTCTTTAAATATAAGGAATAGAGGCCTGTCTATCACATTACTTAACTCCCTTAATACCCGAGGGTGAATGCCATCAGGGCCTGGTGATTTGTCAATTTTAATCTTACTAAGGTGGTTCTGCACTTCTTTGTGGGTTAGGCAGGTAATACTTAATGGGGAGTTTACATTATCACTCTGCATTTCCACTGGCAAATCCTTTTCCTGTGTGAACACTGTTGAGAAAAAAGTATTTAAAACATTTGCTTTTCCCACATCGCTCTCTATGATTTAAATCGAGTAGCCACCCTACGAAATAAGTGCTCATCATTGGGGGTGCCAGGCCCACACATATGAGGGAGTGTTGGTCCACACCAATCTTTTATTGATGATGACCTATTATATGGATAAGTTATCAATATATATTGACTGGAAAACCGCTTTATTAATTAAACCAGTTTTATTTGTGAAATCTGGTGACAGATCCACTTCTGTATATACACATGTGGTGAAAATTGCTGGTACTCCTTGTTTAATGACAGAAAAACCCACAATGGTGACAGAAATAACTTGAATCTGACAAAAGTAATAATAAATAAAAAATCTATGAAAATGAACAAATGAAAGTTAAACAATGCTTTTAAACCATGCTTCCACGGAATTTAAAAAAAGATAAAACTCATGAAATAGGCCTGGACAGAAATGATGGTACCCTTAACTTAATATTTGTTGCACAACCTTTTGAGGCAATCACTGCAATGAATTGATTCCAGTAACTGTTAATGAGACTTCTGCACCTCTTGACAGGTATTTTGGCTGACTCCTCGAGCAAACTGCAACAGTTGTCTCGTGTTCGAAGGTTGCCTTTTGCAGACGGCATGTTTTTCAGCTCTTTCCAAAGATGCTCAATATCAATAGGATTTAGGTCAGGACTCATAGAAGGCCACTTCAGAATAGTCCAATGTTTTCCTCTTAGCCAATCTTGGGTGTTTTTAGCTGTGTGTTTTGGGTTATTATCCTGTTGCAAGACCCATGACCTGCGACTGAGACCAAGCTTTCTGACACTGGGCAGCACATTTCTCTCTAGAATTCCTTGATAGTCTTGAGATTTCACTGTACCCTGCACAGATTCTAGACACCCTGTGCCAGATGCAGCAAAGTAGCCCCAGAACATAACAGAGCTTCCTACATGTTTCACAGTACGGACAATATAAAACTGGGGAAAGAAAGAGCGCAATAGGGTCTTATCTGGGTAACAGATGAAATAAATTCAAAAGAATCTACTCACCTTTTCCAGGAAGGATAAAAGCATGTAGGTCAATGTCAGCCTGCTGCACGCCCGAGGTTCACGTCCGTGACCACAGAGAGAAATCCTTTTGGATAAATTATTTAGGCTTACTTGTGCGCTGCTGAGACCAGGATAAAGTCACCACATGAGAAACTTTTTAACTCTTTATTCCCAACGCGTTTCGAAGTGGAAAATCACTTCTTCATCAGGGGATGACATAGAGTCCCCTGATGAAGAAGTGATTTTCCACTTCGAAACGCGTTGGGAATAAAGAGTTAAAAAGTTTCTCATGTGGTGACTTTATCCTGGTCTCAGCAGCGCACAAGTAAGCCTAAATAATTTATCCAAAAGGATTTCTCACAGTAGGGACAATGTTCTTTTCTTGATATGCTTCATTTTTCTGTCTGTGAACATAGAGCTGATGTGCCTTGCCACAAAGTTCCATTTTTCTCTCATCTGTCCATAGGACATTCTCTCAGAAGCTTTGTGGCTTGTCAACATGTAGTTTGGCAAATTCCAGTCTTTTTTTTTCAACAATGGTGTCCTCCTTGGTCATCTCCCATGAAGTCCACTTTGTCTCATACAATGATGGATGGTGCGATCTGACACTGATATTCCTTGAGCTTGAAGTTCACCTTTAATTTGTTTAGAAGTTTTTCTGGGCTCTTTGGTTACCATTCGTATTATCCGTCTCCTTGATTTTTCATCAATTTTCCTCCTGCAGCCTCCTGCAGCCATGTCCAGGGAGGTTGTCTACAGTCCCATGGAGCTTAAATTTCTGAATAATATGTGCAACTGTAGTCACAGGAACATCAAGCTGCTTTTACCTTTAACATGTTTAGCTATAATTTTATTTCTAATCTCCTGAGACAACTCTTTCCTTTGCTTCCTCTGATCCATGTTGAGTTTGATACCCACTGTCATGATCTCAGTGCGGGTTTGACTCTCATACGTGGGGTTAATGTCTGGAACCAGTGCTGATGACTGGCATTTCTGGGGTTAACGGTTGTGATCCCGGTGCAGGATTACCTGCACACCTGGGGCTATGATTGTGGCCTCTCCCTGGTTCTGGGAGAGGCTTCTTATAGCCTCAGGACGCTCCCGTCCCTGTCAGTTATACTCTTCTCTGAATATTGCTTTGGATTCTGCTTGGTACCTTCTATGTCTGTTTGGTATTGACTGCTGCTTGGCCCTGACTATCTGCTCTGTCTCATCCTTGGTACGTTACGGCTATCTCTGTGTATGAACCCCGTTTTGCCTGACTCTGAGTAATTCTGTATAGTGTCTTTCCATCTCACTAAGCAGGACGCTAAGCCCCGCCCCCTTTCAGTCACATGACCGTAGGTCCCGTGTCTGTTTGCTAAACTTCAGCATCCACAGGTCCTGTGCATCGGTACTTTCTGGCTGTACCTGACCCCGGTACCCCTACAGTGCGGGTGAGTCCCTGCTCAGCGGAGGCTGCACGCTGGCGCTGACAGGATCCTGACACTCAGGACACGCGCACTGGCTCAGTGAGCAAGTACAGTGCGGTGTTCCTGACACCCACCATGTCACCAAACAGCACAGTGAGTGTCCGTAGCCCTCTATACAGGCCCACTCACTGATTCCAAGACTGTAGACACCTGTGATGCTAATTAGTGGACACACCTTGATTTAACATGTCCCTTTTGTCACATTATTTTCAGGAGTACCATCATTTCTGTCCAGGCCTATTTCATGAGTTTTATTTTTTTTTAATTCTGTGGAAGCATGGTTGAAAAGCAATGTCTGACTTTCCTTTGTTCATTTTCATAGATTTTTGATTTATTATACTTTTGTGAAATAAAAGTTTTTTCTGTGACCATTGTGGGTTTTTCTATCATTAGACAAGGGGTACCAACAATTTTGACTACGTGTGTAATATCTTGCAGCAAACATCCACCAATCATTGACCCAATTTTCAGGAATATGAAAAATTTGCTTAAGATAATTTTTATTATTATAACTTGTCCAGACACAGATGATTTTGTACATGTATAATATGCAATTGGTTGCGTGTTATTTGAAGAAGAATTATAATTAGCATCTGATTCAGTTTTCAGAATAAAGTACACAGAAATAATAGATGATATGTACCAAACTACAAGATTTCTTTATTAAAATGAATTTGTTGCTTTGGAACCTATTTTTTAGATTAATTTGTTATTTAAAATAAGCTCATAATCTTCACCAGTGGTGTAACTGCATTGAAAACCTAATAATGTATGTCCTGCTTTCATAAGTCATTTTGGGTCTGCTGTGGCCTAGATCTGTCTAAGAAATATGAACAAGTTCCTTGTGGCTACAAAGTAGCCAATAGTCAATCCTTTAGAATATGCAGCTAAGCGACATTTGTGATGTCTCATTAAATCCTTGTAATTACTAATGTAGGTTTAGTACAATCAGCCAACTGAAATCCAGATGTGATCATTATAATATTCTAACTAATTAAAACTCTATTCCTTGTTATGTATTAAATTAGATTACGGAACTTCTTTGGCCTTGATGATATCTAGTCTATTGGACTCTTAGGTGGCTTCTCATATCCACATTTAGTTTCAAATAATTACGTTATTAAGCCTATTCACCATTGTCAAAAGAATGTACATATGTATACCATTGTGCTATATAAATTATGCATTTATCTACTATTTAATATTTGGATGTGGATATTTATACATTAATATGTGAAATGCAAGAATTGACCTTCCATTTTAATGTATCATACTTGTTATTTAAAAAAAGTGAAAAAGCAGCACAAAAAACAGACATCGGGTGCACGCCTTCCAGGTATATACCAAACCTCAAAATAGTCCTTCAAAAGATAAAAGCAGCACACCATGGTAACTTCAATAAAAGTGCAATTTTATTTGCCCATCTGGTGACGTTTCAGTCCCAAGGGTATGCTTGAAAAAGGTCCATACCCTTGGGACCGAAGTGTCACCAGATGGACAAATAAAATTGCACTTTAATTGAAGTTACCATGGTGTGCTGCTTTCATCTTTGAAGGACTATACTTGATATTTAAGGATGAATGAACGTGCTCAGTGATCACTCAAGTATCTGGGTGCTTGGCATTCTAAGAGCATTGGCTGGTGCTCAAATTTGAAGCTCGATTCGCCACCCCGCTTGTTTTGCACCTGTTACACAGCCAATAAGCATGCCAGGATGGCCTGCCAGTCACTGTAATTCCATAGCTATTTTGGTAGTAGCATTACTGTGATTGTCTGGCTGCATTGCCTCATCAGAGGTTATAAAAAGGCAGCCATACTCAGCACACTGATGGCATTGCACAGCTCAGTGGCAGTTGTGATTGGAGGGAGAGCGCAGTTATCCAGGCCTACCTGTGCACAGTTTAACTAATCAGAGTCCTCTGGTGTTGATACTGGAGCTGAATCATACTAAGGCTATGTCCACACGTCCGGAATTCCCGTGTAAATTTCAGCGGCAATTCCGCAATTCCCTGCAGCGGGAAATACGTGAGAAATCCGCATGCGGAATTCCCACGTAATTCCCACGAAAAACTAGCGTAATTAGCCTGCAGAATACTAGCGTTTTCCAAGCAATCTGTAGCATTTCTTGGAAAACTGACTGACAGGTTGGTCACACTTGTCAAACATAGTGTTTGACAAGTGTGACCAACTTTTTACTATTGGGGCTGCCTATGCAGCATCAGTAGTAAAAAGACATAATGTTAAAAATAATAAAAAAAACTAAAAAAATCATGATATTCTCACCTTCCGGTGTCCCACGCAGCGTCCCCAGGCCTTATCGATGCTCCCAGCAAGTCCCGTTCCCAGCGATGCCTTGCGACAATGACGTTTGATGACATAGCGGTCTTGCGATACTGTAGCGGTCTCGCGAGACCACTACATCATCAAAGGTCATTGTCGCAAGGCATCACTGGGAACGGGACTTGCCTGGAGCATTGCTGTGGCCAGGTGACGCTGCGTGGATGCCGGAAGGTCAGAATATCACGATTTTTTATTTTAATTCTTTTTTTAACAGGGATATGGTACCCAGAGGCTGGAAGAGATTCTCCTCTCCTCCAGACCCTGGGTACCATCCGCACATTTTCCTCTTAGTTTGCGCATGGTGGGCATAGCCACATGCGGAAAGTAAGCGGAACAATGCATTCCTATAGGTGCGGAATTCCTGCGATTCCGCAAAAAGAATGAGCATGCTGTGTATTTTTCTGCGATGCAATTCTGCCACGGAAAAATACGCAGCATTAGCACAGCATGTGCGGAATGCCATTGAATTCAATGGGTTACTTATTTTATGTGTTTTGCAGTGAAAAAATGCAGCAAAAACATAAAATCCACGGGAATTCCGGATGTGTGCACATAGCCTAATAGTCCTTCCAATCTTGCTCTTTGCTGTTTGTATCAGATACATTTTGTATTTAGCCTAGGGACAGTTTCAGGAGCAGGGAGAGTGGCAAAATACAACCTCTAAGCAGGGCTTAGGGCTTTGCAGTCCATTTCTAAATATATAGCTCCTGCACATGACCATATTTTTTTTATTTTGGGTAAAAAGTTGACTATATTGTCATCCATAGAGTATTACGAGGTTTGTGTTACATTTCGGCGGTATATAACTAGAGATGGGCAGACACCTGGATGTTCGAGTCTAGTGGGTTCGGCCAAACAGTTACAAAAACTTCTTATTCAGGTAACAAAATAGTACCCGGACCAGAACCCAGAACTCATTCACTTGAATGGGGGGACCAAACATCCAAGCTGTCTTGTGCATGACAGCGTGGCAAACACCACTTTTAATTGGCAGTAAAATCATCACCACCGGTCAGACAGCTGCAGTTCTGACAGAGTGAGCGCACAGCTGTGATCGGAGGTATAAAGTTTACTGCTCCCAACAGCCAACGCCTGTTGCCGCTAATAAAAGTCAGAGCAGGAGTGGCTGATGCGAGTATTCATCAGCCGGCACCTGCACTGCACTGTAAATAAATAATTAAAAAAAAAAGTGTGGGTTCCCCTGTATTTTTGTCAACTGGCCAGGCAAAAACACTCAACTGTCAGCCTCAGCAAGGCCGTTTATCAAGAATAGAGGGGTTCCCACTCCATTTTTTTTAATTATTTAAAAATAATTGTTGTATGGTAAAAATAGACACAGCCAGAATAAAGTCCTTTATTTGAAATAAAACAAAACACACTTTTCCATTTTTATTCAAAAATAACAAACACAGTTATACTCACCTATTGCCCATTCCATTGCAGCGTCTTTCTGCATTGTGCAGACCGGTAAGGAGGGCAGGAAGGAGTGAGAAGAGGGTGGAAAATGAAGAAGGAGATTATGAGGTCCTAGATCCCACATGGAACAGAGGCAATCATAGTGACATGCAGAGTTCAAAAGAAGAGAGAAAAGGAGGTGGCCTCACTCCTCCAGCAACACAGCAAAAGAGGGAGCAGCATGCAAAGACACAGCGGATGGACCCTAGCCAGTATGTCAGCTGCTACTGCCCCCTTTGCCACTGAAATCAGCACACCAAAGCCAGCTCAAAAGAGCTCCTTGTCGTGCCAATTCTTCAGCGAAAGTGCTGATGACAAGCAATGTGTAGTTTACACGTTATGCCATCAAAGACTGAAGCGAGGCATAAATCTTCTGAACCTCGGCACCACCTGTATGATGAGGCATCTGTATTCCATGCACAAGGGGCAGTGGAGTGGAGTACACACTTTAAAAAGCATGACTGATCTGAGCCTCCTCCTGCTCCCTCTTCTGCTGCAGTCTCGGCCTCTTTCTCCTGCTCACAATCAACAGGACCATCTGCCTCCACACAAAGAGAGGATGTGACAACACCACCAGTGTCGTCAAACATCTCCGCACAGTCCCATGAAAGTGTTCAGCTTTGTATCCCTCAAATCCTAGAGAGAAAGAGGAGGTACCCCCCTAGTCACTCATGAGCCATTGTCCTGAATAACAGCATTTCTAAATTGCTGGCCTTTGAAATGCTGTCTTTCCGGATAGTGGATAGACAGATAGACAGAAAGTTTAAAAACTGATGGCGGTGACTGTCCTGCAATACGTTCCTTCCTAGCCATCACTACGTTGGGCCATCTCTGCCCTGGGTTGCCCTTATTGTTATCAGTGCAGATTACTGAGTGACCACCCTTTTGGATTCTTGCTGCAAGGTATCATCATTACTTCCATCACTGGAGCAAGATCGCAAAATTCGTGAAAACAAGCACACGCTCATAAAAAAACTGCTGATGGCTTGCCCACCTGACAGCAGGGGCTCAGCGGACATAGTAGAGGGGAATGAGGAAGTCGCCAATGCAGCTGGGGCACTGCCAGCACCTCCAAAGACAGGGTTAGCATGGCCAAAATGTGGCAAAATGTTATGAGCACACCACAACCACCATCCGATGCAGTCCATTTTAGCAGGAGGCAGCATTACAACAACATGGTGCTAGTGTATCTGTCCACATCTCCACATACTAACTAATGCGTCTGCCCCATTCAACTTTTGGGTCTCCAAATTGGACACATGGCCTGAGCTTGCCCTTTATGCCTTGGAGGTGCTGGCCTACTCTGCGGTAAGTGTACTGTCAGAACGTGTGTTTAGCATGGCAGGGTGTGTGATCACAAACAGGCGCATCCGCCTGTCTATATCCAAGGTCGAGAAGCTAACATTCCTTTAATTGAATCATTCCTTAATCCTGCAGAACTTGATCATACCTTTGATGACTAGACAACTATACTAGCCGCACACAGACAGTCTTTAACTCTATTTGCTGTTCGTTTCATTTGGGTGCCTATTCCTCAAATAAAAAAAACTGTTTTGGCTACCTCCTCCTCCACCCCTTCCACCTCCTCCTCCAGTTGGACCATCCCCCTGGTTGTACATTGTTAGTTCTTTTGGCTCATTCTTTTCGGTCAGTTCCCTAAAAAGAAATAAAAAAAAACAGTGTTGAATTACTCCTCCCTTGCATCTTTCCACCTATACCGCCACCTCTTCCTCCACTTGGACCTACACCTCCTGGTTCTAGATTGATAGTTTTAGTTTTGTTAATTCTAGGATGTTATAAGTCAGTTCTATAAAAAAAAGAATAATAATATTAAAAACAAAACAAATAAAAGTGTTGCATTACTCCTCCCTTGCTCTTCCACCTTTACTGCCAAGTCCTTCTCTTCCTCTACTTGGACATATGCCTCCTGGCTCTAGATTGTTAGGTTTTTTTGGTTAATTCTAGATTGTTTTAAGTCAGTTTGACAAAAAAACTTTAAGAAAAATAAATATATAGAAAATATAAAAAAATAGTTCCATAAATTTAAAAAAAAAATATATATAAAAAACGAAAAATATTACAAAAGAACAGTATTGGATTACTCCTCCCTTGCCTCTTCCATCAATACTGCCAAGTCCACCTCTTCATTCACTTGAACCTATACCTCCTCTTTGTAGATTGCTAATTTTAGTATTGCTAATTTTAGCTTGTATTTAGTCAGTTCCGTAAATAATTCAAAAAATAATACATAAAAAAATAAAAGGAAAGAAAAAAACAATACAAAAAAGACTCCTTAAGTGTACTCTGCACCCATGTATGTAATAGTACTGTGCGTACACAAAGCTTTTATAGTTTACAACCATGTTGATGAAAGTCATTTGCATCAAAAAAATTTTTTACTCCTATGCACCCATGTCAGTGATAGTACTGTGCCAAATAGCCATTATGTGTATTAAGCACCTATAACTGTGGGAGTACTGTGACAAAATGCTTCTGTGTGTACTGTGCAGCCTCGCTTTTGGGATTACTGTGCCTGTAAGACTCTGGGTGTACTCTGCTACCTCATCTGTGGGAATACTGTTGCAAAAACCCTTTGTTTACCATGCAGCTGTGTCTGTTCTAGTTATGTGCCCAAATAAATATTCTACCCTGCAGCCGCCTTTTTGGGAGTAGTGTGTTTAACAGAAATTCTGCTCTACAGCAATCTCTTTCCCATTTGTAGGTCAAAAAGCTTCTTTTTCTACTTTACCATGAAGCCTCTTTTTATACTGTACCAAAAAAACATCTATTTGTACTGTTCCAAAAACATATGGGTGTACTGTGCCAAAAAGCCTCTGTGTGTACTGTGCCAAAAACAAATTTTTGTACTGTACCAAAATAGGGACCATATCAGATGATGGTGCTGGATTTTTCAACGTGCTGAGTAAGGTTTTCCACATTTCTTCCATGCTAACCATCCCTTCAGAGGTGTTTCAAGTGCCCATAGCTATGTTGGTGACTTCATCCTCCTCTTCCTTGACTTTCCACTGATCCCCCACTATCAGGTGAGGTGCATCTATCAGCTTGTGCTTATTTTCCTGTATTTTCAGATCTTGCTCTAGTGACAGAAGTAAGGATGGCACATTGTGCTTGTAGTGGGGATCCAGAAAGGTGGCCAGTCAGTAATCAGCACTTGCAAAAATCCAGGCAACTTGGTGGTCTTTGTTCAGACACAGCTGCTTGTATTGCCTCATGTCTCCTAGGCTGCCCAGAGGTAAAGACAAGCCATACTCAGTGGGAGATGTATTGTCTGGGTCCTCAGTGTCGTCTGTATATCTCCAGCCATGCTCGAGTGATGTCGATGAGCTGCTTTGATTGCCACCCTGCTGTGAACGTGGTTGTTCCTAATCCTCCTCATCCCCCAAAACTGTGCCCTTGCTAGATATTTGTGTACCTGGCTTCTGTTGGTTCAGGAACTTATCCTAGAAAGACATATGTGGACGACTGGCGTGATAATGGTGTGAATGTTCCCTATTCCACCTACTCTCTCTTGTGCCATCACCTTATCTAGCATCGTCTAGAGCTTTTTTTAGAAGGCATATACGTGGGATAGTAACACTGATGATGGTGTCATCTGCACTGGCCATGTTCGTGGAGTATTCAAAACAGCGCCAAACAGGACACACTTCCCGCATGGAGGCTCACATTTTGGTCATGAAGTTTTGTTGTTCCGCAGAGCGACTAATCTGTGCATGCAGCACCACAAACTCCAGTATTACCTTCTGCTGCCCACACAGTCTCTTCAGCATCACCTGCCACTGCTTGCACAGTTTCTCCAGCATGTGCAAGGTGGAGTTCCACCTTGTTGGTACGTTGACGGGGAGTAGAAAGGCAGAAGTGATGATGCAATGCAGACAGACAATCAGTGGCAGGGTGAGAACGACAAAAGCATGCACAGACAGCCCGTACTTTTTGACCAGATGAGTAGACTTTGAAGGAAGCAGAGTAAGAGGAGGAGGAAACATGGACATAAAAAACGCTAGGGGCCATCCACAGCAGCAGCCAACATAATGGCTAAAGGCTGGCCTTTGAGCTTTTGCACCTTGCTCCCTCATTTGCTGTGCAGGTGGGACAGTGTGAACACTACCTCTTCCTCTGAACTGCACACATCACTCGGATAGCCTTGACTTCATGTGAGGTCTAGGACCTCATCATTTCTGGTCGCATCATCACACCTCTCCAGTCTGTCTGAAACTCTACTACCCTAGTAATCCACTTTTGTCTTTGCTACTCCTCCACTTCTCTGTAAAACCTGGAAATTCCACAACGCATCAACTTCAAGCTACTAACCTACAAAACCATCCATAATTAGCCTCCCCCATATATCTTTGAAATAATCTCCCACCATGTAATCTCTAGTACTCCCAAGACCTCTTTCTCTCCTCCACAATCTTACATTCCTCATACAATATCCTGCAATACTTATTCTGAGTATCTGCCATCCTGTAGAATTCTGTGGCCCTACATATGCTATTATACCCTGCATTTAGAATTTTCTAGCGGAACTTGAAAACTCATGTCATCAGAACAGCTTACTGCCTGCAATGACCCTGCTGCCACCATCACCAAAGCTGTTACAACCCCCAAGTCTATTGTCTCCTTCCCCATTATCCTGTAGAATGTAAGGCTGCAGGGGTAGGGTCCTTTACCCTCTGTACTTGTCTGTCACTATTAGTTTGTTCATTGTAATTTGTATTTGTGTTTTGCATGTAATGTAACCCCTCTTCATATACAGCACCATAGAATCAATGGTGCTCTAAAAAATTTTATAACAATAATCCTCCGCATGATATTCCACCCAGTCCTCACCCCTGCCCTTCTTGACAGACTACACACAGCAGAAAGCTGCCGCAGTTGGCACATGTGTTTCTTCATCATTAGACATGTGCAGCGGTGTTCAGCTGACTATTTGCACTACCCCTACCACATCCAACAGAGCAAGTGTTTGGGCATTAGTGCACTCAATCTCTCCCAATTATTGGCCACAGCCAGGTGGATGGCCAATGGAACCACAGCTGGAAGACTCATGAAAAAGCAGAAGTGAATGCTGCATGACCTGGGACTCAGACTGCTTGCCTGATTTGCAAGGGGGTGAGGTGGAAGACAGATGCCCATGGGTCGCAGGTGCAAAATTTGCGCTTTTAGCAAGGGACCAGGTGGTAGACAAAGTGAAAGAACAGAAGGCACTCTCAGCCAACCAATCTAAAACCACCTCTACTTTTATTGGCCTCACCATTCATCCAGAGGTACTCGGGCCTACGAAATTAAGCAGAATGTCCTGTCGTCTGCTTGCACCAGAGGGAGTTGTATAATTTGGGCGCATAGCAGGCAGAGATCAACCACTGCCTCTTTCTCCCTTCAGCACCTATATCACCATCAGCTACATGGACATAGCTCTTATTTGATGCTCTCCTCATTGTTTTCAACCAAAAAAGACAAGAGTATTACATGGCCTGCATACAGAGATAGTGTCCAGCAGATTATTACACTCGTTGTTATCAGAGTATCCCTCAAAAAATCAATTAAAAAATAAAATTCAAAAACAGTATTGGATACCTCCTCCTTCTACACCTCTCCCACATACACTGCCACCTCCTCCTCAACTTCCTCCTCCACTTGGACCTCTGCCTCCTGGTTCAAGATTATATATAATGTTTTCTTTTTTTTAATTCTATGTTATTTTAAGTTATTTCCCCATTCAAGTTTGTTTGCTGGGCAATTATCCTGCTCTTACCACCATTTAGATTCCTTTTGCAGCTCCCTAGCCCTTACTATGACCATTTTACGGCCATTTTAATGCACCGAAGTTAGGATTCCCATTGACTTGTATGGGTTTTGAGTTCGGGGTCAAGTTCTGGGTCAAGTTCATATACCAAGCTGAACTTTTAACTCTAGATGAACCGGAACATCCATGGGTCCACTTATCTCTTGTTGAAACCTTGAACTATTTGTACTGTTCTTTAGGGCTGGCATTATGGGCAGGCAAACTAGGTCTCCAGCCGCTAATAGCACGTGGTGACTGTAATACTGGACGACTATCGGGTGTTCATTATACTATATGGGGCCAGCTTTATACTATATGTACTCTATGGGGCTATATTATACTCTATGGGACTGCATTATACTCCATGGGGCTGGATTATACACTATGGGGGCAGCATTATATTTTACGGGGCTGCATTATACTATATGTACTATATGGGAGCTGCATTATACTCTATCAAGGATTATGGGGAGTGCGTTATATAATGGGGAGTGCATTGTACTATGTGGAGAACTATGGAATGTGAATTATACTATATTAAGGACTATGGGGAGTGCATAATACTTTGTGCACTATATGGAGACTGCATTATACTATATGGGGGCTGCATTATACTCTATCAAGGACTATGGGGAGTGCATTATACTATGTGTTCTATATGGGGGCTACATTATATTATCTGGGGGCTGCATTATACACTATCAATGACTATGGGGAGTGCATTATACTATGTGTACTATATGCGGGCTGCATTATACTGTATCAATGATTATAGGGTGCATTATACTGCATGGAAAACTATGAGGAGTGCTTTATACTATATGGAAGATCATGGGGAGTGCATTATACTGTATGGAGGACTATGGGGAGAGCATTATACTGTATGGAGGACTATGAGGAATGCATTATACTGAATGAAGGACTATGGGGTGCATTATACTATGGGGAGTGCAATGTAATATATGTTGGATTATGAGCCTTGGGCTTTCAATATTGTCACATATTTCATTTCTTGGTCCACTTTTGGCAATTACTACCTGGAAACAACAAACAAATCATCCTGTTTTGGAGATTCCCTGAGCCAGATATCTAGCCATCACAATTTGGTCTGTATAAAATTCTCTCAGATCATTATGCTTTCATGTTTCCAACATGTCAATTTAATTTATTAGGAAGCAAGTGAACTGTTGCAAAATGTATGAGTCAGTCTTGGGTCAGGCTAGAGATTCAGCAGATTCACTAAAGGACTCCTGGTTGCATCTGCAGGGTAGCCACAGACCACATGAAAAACATAAGTGAAAATTCAGAAAATCAATAACAAGAGCAGAATAAGAACCAGAATAAAGGGTAGCCATTTCAGAGGCAAGGAAGAATAAACAACTATAGAGTAGTGAAGCAGTTGAAGAACAAATCCCAAAATATTTTGGGGTTAATCTGGAAGAATAGTCAAGATTAGAGAGGAAAGGAAAGTGTATGAAAATGTTGTATGTTCTAAGAGAAACAACCACAAAGTTTTGCACTCCCTACCCACTGCACATACTTCTCACTACATTATTTTTCAGCAAAAGTTCATTTTCAGTGGTGGTCTCCCTCGTTGAACTGTGCAACATCTCATCCTGGCCAAAAAAAGTCACTTGCATCATGCAGTCTGCAAGAGAGTAGAGCCCCTAGAGTGTTAAAGTCCATACACCCAGTCAGGACCCCCATTCTTATGTAGCGTGTCGGGGCACTGAAGACGAGCACCTTGCCCACGGCTGCCAACCCTGCGACACGTAGCATAGCAACCATCATCCTTGCCCTGCAGCCAAGTGCAGTGCATCTGATAGAATTCCCACATTCTATGTTTTTAACAAATTAAACCTATGAAAGTTAAATATATTCAGAAAATTGTTGCCACAATAAATACAGATCAGTCTCCATTACTACCTATGTATAGTTCAAAACGTTTCTTCTGCCTTTGGTATGAATAATGTGGAAAGACAACCCATAAAAAGCAAGATGCAAAACTTTAAAAACACTTCACCTGCAGATTCATTTGTTGAATATCCAATGAACAGAAAGTTTGCATACTCTCAGTAAAGTAGTTTATAGAATTGTCCATATTTTGAATAGATACAAAGTTGTGCCAGACTAGAGATCATGAATTAAAGCATAAATGTGTCATAACTCTGGAAATTGCTATGGCTATCTACCATATTTTTCAGACTGTAAGATATATCAGATCATAGCATACCAAGGTTTTATAGAAAAGGAAAATAGAAGAAAAATATTGAAGCAAAAAACGTGGTCATGATTATTATCATTATTAATATTTATTTATATAGCACCATTGATTCCATGGTGCTGTACATGACAAGGGGTTACATACAAATTACAGATATCACTTAATCACAGACTGATATAGAGGGGAGAGAGGACCCTGCCCTTTTGGGCTTACATTCTACAGGATGGTGGAGAAGGAGACAGTAGGTTGGGGGGGTCGCAGCAGCTCCAGTGATGGTGAGGCGGTAGCTCCAGTAGTGGTGAGGAGGTAGCGGGGTCATTGCAGGCTGTAGGCTTTCCTGAAGAGATGGGTTTTCAGGTTCCGTCTTAAGGATCTGAGTGTGGTTGATAGCCGGATGTGTTGGGGAAAAGAATTCCAGAGGATGGGGGTTATTCGGGAGAAGTCTTGGAGGCGGTTGGGTGAAGAGCGAATAAGTGTGGAGGAGAGAAGGAGGTCTTGGGAGGATCCGAGATTACGTGAGGGAAGATATTGGGAGATTAATTCAGAGATATATGGAGGAGACAGGTTATAGATGGCCTTGTAGGTCAGTATTAGTAATTTGAATTGGATATGCTGAGGGAATGGAAGCCAGTGAAGAGATTTGCAGAGGGGAGAAGCGGAGTAGCGAGGAGTGAGATGAATTAGTCGGGCAGCAGAGTTAAGGATGGACTGGGGAGGTGCGAGGGTGTTAGCAGGAAAGCCACAGAAAAGGATGCTGCAGTAGTCGAGATGCGAGATGATGAGGGCATGCACAAGCATTTTAGTAGAGTGAGGGTTGAGGAAGGGACGGATTCTGGAAATATTTTTGAGCTAGAGGCAGCAGGAGGTGGAGAGAGCTTGGATGTGTGGTTTGAAGGACAGGGCAGAGTCAAGGGTTACTCCGAGGCAACGGACCTCCGGTACGGGGGAAAGCGTGATGTCGTCAATTGTGATAGATAGGTCAGATAAGGAGGATCTGTGAAATGGGGGAAAGATGATCAGTTCAGATTTGTCCACATTCAGTTTGAGGAAGTGGGAGGAGAAGGAGGATGTGGCTGATAGACACTCCGGGATTCTGGACAGCAGAGAGGTGACGTCTGGGCCAGAGAGGTAGATCTGAGTGTCATCGGCATAAAGATGGTACTGGAATCCGTGGGACATTATGAGTTGCCCCAGGCCAAGTGTATAGATTGAGAAGAGTAGGGGTCCTAGAACAGAGCCTTGGGGGACTCCAACAGAGAGAGGGTGGGATGATGAGATAGTGTGGGAGTGGGAGACGCTGAATGTGTGGTTGGAGAGATATGAGGAGATCCTGGATAGGGCAAGGTCTTTAATGCCAAAGGAAGAGAGGATCTGTAGTAGGAGGCAGTGGTCAACTGTATCGAAGGCAGAGGACAGGTCTAGAAGGAGGAGTATAGAGTATTGTCCGTTCGCTTTGGCTCTAAGTAGGTCGTTAGTAATTTTGGTCAGGGCTGTCTCAGTGGAGTGATGGGGTGGAAACCAGATTGTAGATTGTCAAAGAGCAGGTTAGATGAGAGATGGGAGGAAAGTTCAGCATGGACGTGCTGCTCCAGGAGTTTGGAAGCGAATGGGAGCAGCGATATTGGGCGATAGCTGGACATAGCGGTTGGGTTGAGGGTTGGCTTTTTGAGGATAGGCGTGATTGTAGCATGTTTGAAAGCAAAAGGGAAGGTACCGGAAGTTAGTGATAGGTTGAAGAGGTGGGTCAGAGAAGGGATAAGAGTGGGGGCGAGGTTGGGGAGGAGGTGGGATGGGATGGGGTCAAGTGCACAGGTGGTGAGGTGTGATTTAGAGAGAAGATGAGCAAGCTCCCCTTCAGTGATATTGGATAAGGAGGTTATGGGGTTTGGGCATTGGTCTGGTATACAAAGGGGTTGTGGTGGTTGAATAATAAAGACCTGCCGTGTTTGGTCTATCTTGTTTTTGAAGTGCATGGCAAAGTCCTCTGCAGAGATTAGTGAAGTTGGAGGGGGCAGTCAAAAGTATTGAACAACTGTTTGGGGTTGTGGGGTAAGGAAGATACAAGGGATGTGAAGTAGGCCTGTTTAGCAGAGGTGAAAGCTGATTTCAATGCGAGTGTTACTTGTTTGAGTGCAGTGAAGTCGTCTTGGGAATGCGTTTTCTTCCAGCGCCGTTCAGCAATTCTAGATGCTTGCCGAAGCTTTTTAGTGGTGTTATTTTGCCAGGGTTGTCTATTGTACTCTGTTATGCATGACAGGGGCAACCTACCTGATTGCTCTACCTGCCCCACTTCACTTCTCATGGGTTTTGTATTGTGCTGATTTGTATGTGTGGTTATCATTTGGGGTGGTTATGGAGATTTTCTCTGTCCACTTAGACCCTCTGTAGCCCCTAATGGTCTGGCTAATCTGGTCCTTGATGTTCCCTATGCCTGTTCTTGGGCTGGGGTACCTCTACGCATATATGAGGTCTATTTAGTGTGCATTTCTATCTTTTTTGTACACCTCATAGTGATCAGCATCTTCTTGGGTTTACATTATCCCTTGTACTGTTTTTTGTAATGATTGGGTTGGAATTGCATCATTTTTTCATTGTATTTGTATATTGTTTCTGACTCATATGCTCTATATTACCTATGTGTGGGCTTACTAATTCTCCTATTAAGAATCCTGTTTACATGGACCTAGGGACATAGGCATCATTCTCGGTGAGGGTGATAGTTGGTAGCAGGTGGGTTGCTCTGTTATGAGCATTGCATTATTTGTGTATGTGTCACATTTGTGACCATTTTTAATGTTTTTTTGCTGTGTTTAATAAAATTTGTATTATATATGCTATGTCCTTTTCAGGGTGATCCCCTGCTCATGGCCTATTTCTTTCTCTCCTTTTTATCAAACATATGTACTATTTAGGTCTAGGTTAGATCCCCTTAATTATCCTTTAAGTGGTGCCCCCATTTCTTTATTTCTCAGTGCACCTTGTACACATGCAGCTCTGCTCCGTGCACCTTGTACACACGCATATCTGCTCTGTACACCTTGTACTGAGCTCTGCAAAGGAATACGTGGATTTCGTCCGTGCTGCCCAAATGATGAAATTCCAGAAGGTTAATAAAGTTTGACAGTGGTTTATTCTACGCATGTCAAGGTTTTTTGCAACATATCCTTCAGGAAATACCACATGAAGCATACATAGGTGGTGCATTAAGTACACACAGATTTTAAAAAAATTAGCTTCAAACAGTCAGATGACAGTCAGATGACACATGTCAAAGTTCATAGTTAGCAGACAGTATAAAAATTCATAGTAATAGTTGGAAGCTGTTCTTATATTGACATGTCTATTTTAATTTCACAGGTTGTTGAGCAAAAGGAAAAAAAAATATATGGAAAATTAAAAAACACATATATACTGAGCAAGAAAAGCAAATCTCGGACACGAACTACTAAAGATACGCCTCAGCTACCTCCAGATGTGCTGTCTGACAATTAGACCACTCGGCTATACTAACAAATTCCTGCAAGTGTATCCAATGTGGAAGAGACATATGTTGAAATAAGCCATAAGTTAAAAATTAAATTGTAAGGATCTAAATTTTAATCAATTAAAAATAAATGTTTTATTAATAAAAAAATAAAAAATATAGAATATATATTTTTTTAAAAACTTAGGTTCGGCTTATTATTCCTATTTAATGATGAATTAGAATAAAGGGGAAAAAAAAAAGGGGGAATCACTCATCTGCCAAAGCTCAGTGGCAGAGTGGGAAGGACAATGTGCTCCACACCGGCAATATTCATACACCTTCAGGATCGTACCACAGGAGGAGCACACAGCGCTTCTGGAAATACCACATGGCTGTTAAAAACTCCAGCACAGAGTCAAATTATACAGCGACCAGTGCTAGTATAAGTCACATACCAAAGTTTAAAAAAAAAAAATCACTCCTTCAGCGGCGTTATTAACACCACCTGAGGATAGCAAATCATGCACACATGCGGCTGCGCTCACCTTGTACACACATGGCTCCGCTCCGTACACCTTGTATGCACATGGCTCCACTCTGTACACCTTGTACACACATGGCTCTGCTCCGTACACATGCTGCTCCGCTCATCCGTACACCTCATACATGTATGCATATCTCTGCTTCGTACACCTTCTACACACACGGCTCTGCTCTGTACACCTCATACACCCACAGCACTGCTACATCCACCCTGTAAACCCCTCCTGACTCCACACAGAAACTTCACCTCATCCAGCACCATGACAACCAGCACAGCAGAGTCCTGCAGCCACTGAAGCCCCTGATCATGTGACCCCTGACTCCTCCCCTCCTGTGACCTCATCACAGGTCCTGTACGCACAGAATAGCCCAGGACGACATTGCTGGCTGTGAGGTGGGGGGCCCACTGCTGGCACCGGGGACCCCACCGCCTTCTCAGGGGCACATAGCAGCCGGGCGGCAGAGTAGGGAGATCGAGTCTCCCTGCTCTGCCGCAGAATGTAACTGTATGGGCGCTCTGTGCACGCCGATACAGTTACAGTAGTGTATCTCCGGTGGGCCCCCTCAGAGCGTGGGGCCCGGGGCCACCGCCCCCCTGCCCCCCCCCCGGTAACTACGCTACTGATTAAAATAAATAAAAGAATGTTGGATCTGTTACTCACTTTCGTAGTCTGTGATACCCTTCAATACACATACAGTTGCAACCAGAATTATTCAACCCCTATTGCAAATTAGTTTCTTTAGCAAAATCTTCAAACTTTCTGTTGTTTGCAATAAACCAATGAAACGAGAACAATTTAAATGCTCAACACAACTAATAGAACAAATAGTTTCTTTAAATTCAACCAACATAAAATGCCACTTTTATTGGCTATTGCAGTCTCTGAATTATTTAACTCCTTCATGACAGCATCCTTAGTACTTTGTAGAACATTCTTTGATTGCTATAATCTGCTGCAAATGTGATGCATAGTCAGACACCTGCTTCCAGAAGTGTTCCTGAGGAATCTTAGGGTATGTGCACACATTGCAGATTGTTGTGCGGAATTTTCTGCGCGGAATCTGCATCTCTTGGCAGAATCTGCAGGTCTAAATCCGTGCGTTTTTATGTGGATTTCCTGTGGATTTTGTGCGTATTTGGCATGCGTTTTTACACCTGCGGATTTCTATAATGAAATGTGTGTAAAAACGCTCCGGAATCCGAACAAAGAATTGACATGCTGAGGAAAGTGAACCGCTGCGGATTCCGTGTGCAATTTTCCGCAGCATGTGCACAGCCAATTTTTTTCCCCATAGGTTATCATTGGACTGTACATCACTTGTGGATCCGCAACAAATCGGCAATGTGTGCACACAGCCTTAGACTTTTCTCAGGGGCAATGGCCTTCAGTTCATTAACATTCTTGGGTTGACAAGAGTAGAGATCATTGCTTTTCACAAATAAGGAAAAGGATACTTAAAGATAGATAGCCACTGAATGCTCCTAGAGATACTATTAGGGCTCATACTCATTTGCGAGACATATGGGCGAGTGCAATCCGATAAAAAATCGGATTGCGCTCTGACCAATGTTATTTAATGACTTACATCTAGTGTTGAGCATTCCGATACCGCAAGTATCGGGTATCGGCCGATATTAGCGGTATCGGAATTCCGATACTTAATTCCGATACTTTTTTCATATCGGATTCCGGGATCGGAATCGGAATAGGAAGTTCCCATCATGCTATGAGCCTGCTTGCTTTGATTAAGCCAATGGGAATCCTCCGAAGTGTGGGCACATCCTGTTAGGCATGTAGGCATGTTAACTATTGGCATGGCTGTGATTGGCTGCCGAAATGATGTCATGATGCACTATAAAAGCCACCGCAGCCGCCATTTCTGGTCACTCTGCTGTGAATTCAGTTAGGGACAGGCTGCTGTAGAAGACTGTGAGGGACAGTTAGAAATAGCGATTCCACCAAACATCTAGTGCTTTACCCAGGCTACATAAACCACCACTGTAGCCTTCTTTGCCCTAGCAGCAGTGTTCACAGCTGTCTGCAAGGGCTGTGTGAGTGCAGCTCACGCTGTGGAGTGGGTCCTGCAGCCACGTCAGGCTGTAGGCCACCCAGTGTGATCACTGCTGCCTCATACATCTTTTATTTTTTGAGCTGCATTTTTTAAATAATTTCAATCTAGTGTGCTTCCATCCGTATCCATATACGTTGGTTGCAAACACTAGTAGTAGACAGCGGAGCCTTTCTGCAGCCTTTCAGTGCTAGTGTCCACTTTGCTGCACTGTTCACGGCTGTCTGAGAGGTCTCTGACTGTGTGTGAGTGCAGCTCACGCTGAGTAGTGTGTCCTGCAGCTACGTCTGGCTGTAGGACGCTCAGCGTGCGTCACTGCCTCACACATATTTTTATTTGAGTGCAGCTCATTTTTTCTTCTATTAGTGTGCATCCATCCATCTCCATCTACGGTGGTTGCAAACACTATATAGGAGTACACAGCGGAGCCTTTCTGCAGCCTGTCAGTGCCAGTGCCCACTTAGCTGCACTGTTGACGGCTGTCTGAGAGGTCTCTGACTGTGTGTGAGTGCAGCTCACGCTGAGTAGAGTGTCCTGCAGCTACGTCTGGTTGTAGGACGCTCAACGTGCGTCACTGCCTCACACATATTTGTCTTTGAGTGCAGCTCATTTTTTCTTCTCCTATTAGTGTGCATCCATCCGTATCCATCAACATTGGTTGGTTGCAAACACTATATAGGAGTAGATAGAGGAGCCTTTTTTTCTGGCTTGTGCCCTGCCGGCGCAGCCAGATTAGTATTACCCAATTTTTTGGGAGCCTCATCTTTTGCATTGTAGGTTACCTGCCTGCATTGTAATAGCTCCAAAAAGTTGGTGATACTATCAGTTTCAATTCTTTGTTCTCATACTTTGAGTTTGTTTCAAACAAAGAAACCACATAAAAAGTTCACCAAACACTACATTTTGAACTTGTGTAGGCCACATCAGCTCCTATTAAAGTCTAGTCCACACACACACACTTCATAAAATTAGTGTTTCTTGTACCTGTAACCAGCTGTTCAGGAATAAGCACACTAAGGCCCCCCTTTGTACTTTTTTGCCTATCTTAAGCAGTCTTGCAAGATGAAGAAGGCAGGGAGTAAGGCGCGGGGGCGTGGGCGTGGGCGTGGAGTTTCAGCAGGGAGAGGACGTGGGGATTCTGCAGGGAGAGGACGTGGGGATTCTACAGGTAGAGGACGTGGGGATTCTGGGCCTGCTGCGGGCACCAGTGGATCAGCATCCCCCAGTTTTAGCAGGCAACAGTCCTTTATGCGCAGCTTTGTAGGACCTCAACGTACCCCACTGCTGCGGGAGGAACAAATTGAAGCCGTTGTCGGATGGATGGCAGCTAACGCATCGACTTCAATTACTTCCGCATCCTCTCAGGGTCAGAGCACCGAAGAGCAACCATCTGTCTCTTCACCACCTGCCAAAGTGCCCAGGCAGTCAGAGAGACATGGACAGGAGCCATCACAGTCTCTACTTCTGTTCTCGGAATCTGTTGGCTTGGAAAGAGGGGGCCAGCCAAGCAGCATTCCTGAATGTGAAGAAGAGGGAGTATGCAGTGATGCGCAACTTCTTTGTCCCTCTGAATCTGAAGAGGCGAGTGGGCCAGTGCCTATGGTCAGCACACCTCAGTACGCATCAGATGATGACGAGACTCAGTTGCCACTTTCTGGTGCGTACGGTGCTGGCGAGACAACCCCGGAGAAGCAGCTGTTTGAAGAGGGGAGGGAAGATGATGAGGTCCTTGACCCATCATGGCATGAGCAACAGGAAGGTGGTGGGAGCAGCTCGGAGGAAGAGATTCCCCTACCGGCCAAAACAGGAGGCAGAGGGAGGGGGAAGACTTGGTTGCCTGTACCCTCCACTTCGGCACCCGTTAGGAGCATTCCTCCTTCCAAAGGCAAACCGGGCGCTCACAAGAGTTGCAGTGCGTGGTCCTTTTTTGACACAGTTGCAGATGACATTTGCTTTGTCAAATGCAAGCTGTGTCATCAGAGAGTCAAAAGAGGGAGAAATGTCAGCAACCTCAATACCACAAATATGTGGAAACATGTGCGCACCAAGCACGAGTTGGAGTTGCAGAGACACCCTGAAGACGTAGGCCAACGTACAGCACCACCTACCACCTCTTCAGTTCGTGTTGGGCCCTCTTCCTCCAGCTCACACACTGCTGGTTCGGCTTCCTCACAGGATCGCCAAGGAAGAACCTCTGCCACTGTTGTCTGGAGACCCTGTCAGATTCCACCCATAACAGCACGTTCCCATCCATCACAGCCATCGGTAGCACAGGCATGGGATAAAAGGCGCCCTTACTCGGCAAACCATCCCCGAGCACAGTCTCTGAATGCTGGCATTGCCAAACTTCTGGCAGTTGAAATGCTGTCATTCAGGCTGGTGGACACTGACACCTTCCGGGACTTAATGGCATTGGCAGTCCCCCAATACAACGTGCCCAGCCGCTTTTATTTCAGCAGGCGAGCCGTCCCTGCCCTGCAGAAACATGTTGAGGGCAAAATAAAACATGCGCTACTAAACGCCGTTAGTAGCAAGGTCCACCTGACCACCGATGCGTGGACCAGTAACCATGGACAGGGATGATACCTTTCCCTCACTGCCCACTGGGTCAATGTTGTGGAGCCGGGTACGGATCTGGAGAGTGGCGCTGTACGTGTTCTTCCAACGCCACGGATTGCAGGACTCCAGTCTGTACACATAGACTCCTCCTCCTACTCAAGTTCCTCAGAAACAGCAGAGCAGGAGCCTGTTACGACCGATATGAGCACAGCCGTGGCCAAACGTCAACAGGCTGTACTCAAATTAATTTCTTTGGGGAATCGAAGCCACACAGCGCAGGAGCTCTGGAATGCTATCAAGCTGGATAGCGATGTGTGGTTTGGGCCAGCGAATCTCCAGCCGGGCTTGGTAGTGTGTGACAATGGCCGAAATCTGGTGGCAGCTCTTGGCCTAGGCAACCTCACACACATCCCATGTCTGGCACATGTTCTTAACTTGGTCGTGCAGAGCTTTCTGAGGGACTATCCGGATCTTGATGCACTGTTGCACAAGGTCCGCATAGAGTGCGCTCACTTGCGACGTTCCAGCACGGCAAGCTCGCGCCTCGCTGCTCTGCAGCGACGATTTGGCCTTCCGGAACATCGCATCATATGTGACCTACCCACCCGGTGGAATTCAACGTTACATATGTTGGAGCGGTTGTGTGAGCAGCAGGCAGCAGTCATGGAGTACCAGCTGAATCAGGCGCAAACAAGTCGCACTGTGCGCCGTTCACACTTCAGCACCATTGAGTGGGCCTCTATGAAGGACATCTGCCTCGTTTTGCGTGCCTTCGATGAATCCACGCGGATGGCGAGTGCAGATGATGCACTAGTCAGCATGACTGTCCCCCTTATCTGCCTGCTTCAACAAACACTGCAAGCACTAAGGGATGAGGTTTCAGAAGAGGTGGAGGATGAGGAGTCCCAAATGCCATCTGCTTCTGGACAGTCTGCGCTACGTGTTTCCTCACAAAGGCCTAGGCAGGGGACACTTTGTGAGGAGGATGAGGAGGAGTCGATGGAGGAGGAAGACATCTCTCCAGAGGAGGGAGGTACACAAACCTCTACTCAGTATGTACAGCGAGGGTGGGGTGATGCAGAGCAGGTCGAGGTCACGCCTCAAACAGGGGACAGCGGTTCTTTGGCAGTTGGGAGTCTGCAGCACATGGTTGATTTCATGCTGCAGTGCCTGAGAAACGACCGCCGCATCGCCCACATTCTCGTCTCGGCTGATTATTGGGTGTACACCCTCCTAGATCCTCGCTACCGGGACAGCGTACAAAGGCTCATACCAACGTTGAACCGGGAGCGTAAAATGCGGGAGTACGAAGAGTCACTGGTGCAGTCCATAATGTTTTCCATTCCACCCGACAGCATTGTTGCTAGTGCTTTACAAAGCTCTCTGTGCGTCGAGGCAGTGGAGGAAACTCTGCACAAAGAGGGAGCAGAGGCAGTGCCGCAGCACAAGGCAAGACCACTATGGCCCAAATGTGGCAAAGTTTTGTGTGTCCACCACAATTGTCTACACCATCAGCGACGCCTCGAGTCAGCAGGAGGCAACGCTTCCGTCAGATGGTGTCAGACTACATGTCTTGCCCTGTCGCTGTACTCCCAGATGGCTCTTCCCCCTTCAAGTTTTGGGTCTCTAAGCTGGATACATGGCCAGAGCTTAGCCAGTATGCATTGGAGGTGCTGGCTTGCCCTGCTGCCAGTGTATTATCGGAACGTGTCTTTAGTGCCGCAGGTGGTGTACTAACAGACCGTCGCACGCGACTATCTTCCGATAATGTTGACCGGCTGACTTTTCTGAAAATGAACAAGGCCTGGATCTCCAAAGACTTTGCCATTCCTCTTACAGACTAAATTAGTGGTTGGCAACTGTATCCAGGTCTGTTGGTGTGTTCATTTTTCTACCACCTGAACTATAATCCCTGTGCTTCAACACAGCCAGTTGTCGCTCAGATGTGTCGTCTGCACAGAGAAACACACTAGCTCCTGTGTTACTGGGGTTCAGTAATGCCAGCTGATCCCCTGCTGTGTGGACGGCAGAGTCACCAGCTCCATCAACATTCAAACCACTACTGATTTTTAACCGTGCCCAACTTAGGTCTCTGGCTCCACTGTCTCTACTATTTCCCCTGACCTCCAACCCCGCCATCTACATCTCTGAAGTGGCGTCAGCACAATCTACACTTGTTCCTGTGTTCCTGTGGCTCAGTCCCATCAGTTTATCCCCTGATGTGTGTCTGGCAAGGTCTCCTGCTCTGTCCACATTCCCATAACCAGTAGTGGGAATGAGGACAGAGCTGGCGAACTTGCCGGACAAACATCAGGGGATCAACTGATGGGACTGAGCACCAGTAACACAGGAACAAGTGTAGATTGTGCTGACGCCACTTCAGAGATGTAGCTGGCGGGGTTGGAGGCCAGGGTAAATAGTAGAGACAGTGGAGCCAGAGGCCTAAGTGGAGCATGGTTAGAATCAGTAGTAGTCCACAACCTCCATAAAAACCGATGCCCATTGGCCTCTGCATGCGGCATGCGTAATCCTGGGCTCCAACAGCATCAGTTGGTGTTCAGAAGTGTCGTCTCCACAGAGCCAAACACATTCGTTCAAGTGTTAGTGGGGTTCAGCACTGTCAGCTGTTCCCCTGCTGTGGAGATGGCAAGTCTCCTGCTGCCTTCACCTGCCAAAATCCAGTAGGCCCCAGCCTGCTCCTCGCCTAATCCTGGGCTCCAACAGCGTCAGTTGGTGTTCAGAAGTGTCGTCTCCACAGAGCCAAACACATTCGTTCAAGTGTTAGTGGGGTTCAGCACTGTCAGCTGTTCCCCTGCTGTGGAGATGGCAAGTCTCCTGCTGCCTTCACCTGCCAAAATCCAGTAGGCCCCAGCCTGCTCCTCGCCTAATCCTGGGCTCCAACAGCGTCAGTTGGTGTTCAGAAGTGTCGTCTCCACAGAGCCAAACACATTCGTTCAAGTGTTAGTGGGGTTCAGCACTGTCAGCTGTTCCCCTGCTGTGGAGATGGCAAGTCTCCTGCTGCCTTCACCTGCCAAAATCCAGTAGGCCCCAGCCTGCTCCTCGCCTAATCCTGGGCTCCAACAGCGTCAGTTGGTGTTCAGAAGTGTCGTCTCCACAGAGCCAAACACATTCGTTCAAGTGTTAGTGGGGTTCAGCACTGTCAGCTGTTCCCCTGCTGTGGAGATGGCAAGTCTCCTGCTGCATTCACCTGCCAAAATCAAGTAGGCCCCAGCCTGCTCCTCGCCTAATCCTGGGCTCCAACAACGTCAGTTGGTGTTCAGAAGTGTCGTCTCCACAGAGCCAAACACATTCGTTCAAGTGTTAGTGGGGTTCAGCACTGTCAGCTGTTCCCCTGCTGTGGAGATGGCAAGTCTCCTGCTGCATTCACCTGCCAAAATCCAGTAGGCCCCAGCCTGCTCCTCGCCTAATCCTGGGCTCCAACAACGTCAGTTGGTGTTCAGAAGTGTCGTCTCCACAGAGCCAAACACATTCGTTCAAGTGTTAGTGGGGTTCAGCACTGTCAGCTGTTCCCCTGCTGTGGAGATGGCAAGTCTCCTGCTGCATTCACCTGCCAAAATCAAGTAGGCCCCAGCCTGCTCCTCGCCTAATCCTGGGCTCCAACAACGTCAGTTGGTGTTCAGAAGTGTCGTCTCCACAGAGCCAAACACATTCGTTCAAGTGTTAGTGGGGTTCAGCACTGTCAGCTGTTCCCCTGCTGTGGAGATGGCAAGTCTCCTGCTGCATTCACCTGCCAAAATCAAGTAGGCCCCAGCCTGCTCCTCGCCTAATCCTGGGCTCCAACAACGTCAGTTGGTGTTCAGAAGTGTCGTCTCCACAGAGCCAAACACATTCGTTCAAGTGTTAGTGGGGTTCAGCACTGTCAGCTGTTCCCCTGCTGTGGAGATGGCAAGTCTCCTGCTGCATTCACCTGCCAAAATCAAGTAGGCCCCAGCCTGCTCCTCGCCTAATCCTGGGCTCCAACAACGTCAGTTGGTGTTCAGAAGTGTCGTCTCCACAGAGCCAAACACATTCGTTCAAGTGTTAGTGGGGTTCAGCACTGTCAGCTGTTCCCCTGCTGTGGAGATGGCAAGTCTCCTGCTGCATTCACCTGCCAAAATCCAGTAGGCCCCAGCCTGCTCCTCGCCTAATCCTGGGCTCCAACAACGTCAGTTGGTGTTCAGAAGTGTCGTCTCCACAGAGCCAAACACATTCGTTCAAGTGTTAGTGGGGTTCAGCACTGTCAGCTGTTCCCCTACTGTGGAGATGGCAAGTCTCCTGCTGCATTCACCTGCCAAAATCAAGTAGGCCCCAGCCTGCTCCTCGCCTAATCCTGGGCTCCAACAACGTCAGTTGGTGTTCAGAAGTGTCGTCTCCACAGAGCCAAACACATTCGTTCAAGTGTTAGTGGGGTTCAGCACTGTCAGCTGTTCCCCTGCTGTGGAGATGGCAAGTCTCCTGCTGCATTCACCTGCCAAAATCCAGTAGGCCCCAGCCTGCTCCTCGCCTAATCCTGGGCTCCAACAACGTCAGTTGGTGTTCAGAAGTGTCGTCTCCACAGAGCCAAACACATTCGTTCAAGTGTTAGTGGGGTTCAGCACTGTCAGCTGTTCCCCTGCTGTGGAGATGGCAAGTCTCCTGCTGCATTCACCTGCCAAAATCAAGTAGGCCCCAGCCTGCTCCTCGCCTAATCCTGGGCTCCAACAACATCAGTTGGTGTTCAGAAGTGTCGTCTCCACAGAGCCAAACACATTCGTTCAAGTGTTAGTGGGGTTCAGCACTGTCAGCTGTTCCCCTGCTGTGGAGATGGCAAGTCTCCTGCTGCATTCACCTGCCAAAATCAAGTAGGCCCCAGCCTGCTCCTCGCCTAATCCTGGGCTCCAACAACGTCAGTTGGTGTTCAGAAGTGTCGTCTCCACAGAGCCAAACACATTCGTTCAAGTGTTAGTGGGGTTCAGCACTGTCAGCTGTTCCCCTGCTGTGGAGATGGCAAGTCTCCTGCTGCATTCACCTGCCAAAATCCAGTAGGCCCCAGCCTGCTCCTCGCCTAATCCTGGGCTCCAACAACGTCAGTTGGTGTTCAGAAGTGTCGTCTCCACAGAGCCAAACACATTCGTTCAAGTGTTAGTGGGGTTCAGCACTGTCAGCTGTTCCCCTGCTGTGGAGATGGCAAGTCTCCTGCTGCATTCACCTGCCAAAATCAAGTAGGCCCCAGCCTGCTCCTCGCCTAATCCTGGGCTCCAACAACGTCAGTTGGTGTTCAGAAGTGTCGTCTCCACAGAGCCAAACACATTCGTTCAAGTGTTAGTGGGGTTCAGCACTGTCAGCTGTTCCCCTGCTGTGGAGATGGCAAGTCTCCTGCTGCATTCACCTGCCAAAATCAAGTAGGCCCCAGCCTGCTCCTCGCCTAATCCTGGGCTCCAACAACGTCAGTTGGTGTTCAGAAGTGTCGTCTCCACAGAGCCAAACACATTCGTTCAAGTGTTAGTGGGGTTCAGCACTGTCAGCTGTTCCCCTGCTGTGGAGATGGCAAGTCTCCTGCTGCATTCACCTGCCAAAATCCAGTAGGCCCCAGCCTGCTCCTCGCCTAATCCTGGGCTCCAACAACGTCAGTTGGTGTTCAGAAGTGTCGTCTCCACAGAGCCAAACACATTCGTTCAAGTGTTAGTGGGGTTCAGCACTGTCAGCTGTTCCCCTGCTGTGGAGATGGCAAGTCTCCTGCTGCATTCACCTGCCAAAATCCAGTAGGCCCCAGCCTGCTCCTCGCCTAATCCTGGGCTCCAACAACGTCAGTTGGTGTTCAGAAGTGTCGTCTCCACAGAGCCAAACACATTCGTTCAAGTGTTAGTGGGGTTCAGCACTGTCAGCTGTTCCCCTGCTGTGGAGATGGCAAGTCTCCTGCTGCATTCACCTGCCAAAATCAAGTAGGCCCCAGCCTGCTCCTCGCCTAATCCTGGGCTCCAACAACGTCAGTTGGTGTTCAGAAGTGTCGTCTCCACAGAGCCAAACACATTCGTTCAAGTGTTAGTGGGGTTCAGCACTGTCAGCTGTTCCCCTGCTGTGGAGATGGCAAGTCTCCTGCTGCATTCACCTGCCAAAATCCAGTAGGCCCCAGCCTGCTCCTCGCCTAATCCTGGGCTCCAACAACGTCAGTTGGTGTTCAGAAGTGTCGTCTCCACAGAGCCAAACACATTCGTTCAAGTGTTAGTGGGGTTCAGCACTGCCAGCTGTTCCCCTGCTGCGGAGATGGCAGTCTCTCCTGCTGTCTCCGCATTACAAAGACAGTAGGCCTCTGCCTACACCCTCCTATTTCCTGGGCTTCAACACAGCCAGTTGTAGCTCGCAAGTGCCGTCCACACGGAAAGAGACACTTGCTCCCGTGTCTCAGTGGGGTTCAGTAACGTCAGCTGATCCCCTGCTTTGTGGATGGCAGTCTCTCCTGCTGTCACCTCATTCAAAATACAGTAGGCCTCTGCCTACACCCTCCTATTTCCTGGGCTTCAACACAGCCAGTTGTAGTTCGGAAGTGCCGTCCACACGGAAAGAGACACTTGCTCCCGTGTCTCAGTGGGGTTCAGTAACGTCAGCTGATCCCCTGCTGTGTGGATGGCAGTCTCTCCTGCTGTCACCTTATTCAAAATACAGTAGGCCTCTGCCTACACCCTCCTATTTCCTGGGCTTCAACACAGCCAGTTGTAGTTCGGAAGTGCCGTCCACACGGAAAGAGACACTTGCTCCCGTGTCTCAGTGGGGTTCAGTAACGTCAGCTGATCCCCTGCTGTGTGGATGGCAGTCTCTCCTGCTGTCACCTCTTTCAAAATACAGTAGGCCTCTGCCTACACCCTCCTATTTCCTGGGCTTCAACACAGCCAGTTGTAGTTCGGAAGTGCCGTCCACACGGAAAGAGACACTTGCTCCCGTGTCTCAGTGGGGTTCAGTAACGTCAGCTGATCCCCTGCTTTGTGGATGGCAGTCTCTCCTGCTGTCACCTCTTTCAAAATACAGTAGGCCTCTGCCTACACCCTCCTATTTCCTGGGCTTCAACACAGCCAGTTGTAGTTCGGAAGTGCCGTCCACACGGAAAGAGACACTTGCTCCCGTGTCTCAGTGGGGTTCAGTAACGTCAGCTGATCCCCTGCTGTGTGGATGGCAGTCTCTCCTGCTGTCACCTCATTCAAAATACAGTAGGCCTCTGCCTACACCATCCTATTTCCTGGGCTTCAACACAGCCAGTTGTAGTTCGGAAGTGCCGTCCACACGGAAAGAGACACTTGCTCCCGTGTCTCAGTGGGGTTCAGTAACGTCAGCTGATCCCCTGCTTTGTGGATGGCAGTCTCTCCTGCTGTCACCTCATTCAAAATACAGTAGGCCTCTGCCTACACCCTCCTATTTCCTGGGCTTCAACACAGCCAGTTGTAGTTCGGAAGTGCCGTCCACACGGAAAGAGACACTTGCTCCCGTGTCTCAGTGGGGTTCAGTAACGTCAGCTGATCCCCTGCTGTGTGGATGGCAGTCTCTCCTGCTGTCACCTTATTCAAAATACAGTAGGCCTCTGCCTACACCCTCCTATTTCCTGGGCTTCAACACAGCCAGTTGTAGTTCGGAAGTGCCGTCCACACGGAAAGAGACACTTGCTCCCGTGTCTCAGTGGGGTTCAGTAACGTCAGCTGATCCCCTGCTTAGTGGATGGCAGTCTCTCCTGCTGTCACCTCTTTCAAAATACAGTAGGCCTCTGCCTACACCCTCCTATTTCCTGGGCTTCAACACAGCCAGTTGTAGTTCGGAAGTGCCGTCCACACGGAAAGAGACACTTGCTCCCGTGTCTCAGTGGGGTTCAGTAACGTCAGCTGATCCCCTGCTTTGTGGATGGCAGTCTCTCCTGCTGTCACCTCTTTCAAAATACAGTAGGCCTCTGCCTACACCCTCCTATTTCCTGGGCTTCAACACAGCCAGTTGTAGTTCGGAAGTGCCGTCCACACGGAAAGAGACACTTGCTCCCGTGTCTCAGTGGGGTTCAGTAACGTCAGCTGATCCGCTGCTGTGTGGATGGCAGTCTCTCCTGCTGTCACCTCATTCAAAATACAGTAGGCCTCTGCCTACACCATCCTATTTCCTGGGCTTCAACACAGCCAGTTGTAGTTCGGAAGTGCCGTCCACACGGAAAGAGACACTTGCTCCCGTGTCTCAGTGGGGTTCAGTAACGTCAGCTGATCCCCTGCTGTGTGGATGGCAGTCTCTCCTGCTGTCACCTCATTCAAAATACAGTAGGCCTCTGCCTACACCATCCTATTTCCTGGGCTTCAACACAGCCAGTTGTAGTTCGGAAGTGCCGTCCACACGGAAAGAGACACTTGCTCCCGTGTCTCAGTGGGGTTCAGTAACGTCAGCTGATCCCCTGCTTTGTGGATGGCAGTCTCTCCTGCTGTCACCTCATTCAAAATACAGTAGGCCTCTGCCTACACCCTCCTATTTCCTGGGCTTCAACACAGCCAGTTGTAGTTCGGAAGTGCCGTCCACACGGAAAGAGACACTTGCTCCCGTGTCTCAGTGGGGTTCAGTAACGTCAGCTGATCCCCTGCTGTGTGGATGGCAGTCTCTCCTGCTGTCACCTTATTCAAAATACAGTAGGCCTCTGCCTACACCCTCCTATTTCCTGGGCTTCAACACAGCCAGTTGTAGTTCGGAAGTGCCGTCCACACGGAAAGAGACACTTGCTCCCGTGTCTCAGTGGGGTTCAGTAACGTCAGCTGATCCCCTGCTTAGTGGATGGCAGTCTCTCCTGCTGTCACCTCTTTCAAAATACAGTAGGCCTCTGCCTACACCCTCCTATTTCCTGGGCTTCAACACAGCCAGTTGTAGTTCGGAAGTGCCGTCCACACGGAAAGAGACACTTGCTCCCGTGTCTCAGTGGGGTTCAGTAACGTCAGCTGATCCCCTGCTTTGTGGATGGCAGTCTCTCCTGCTGTCACCTCTTTCAAAATACAGTAGGCCTCTGCCTACACCCTCCTATTTCCTGGGCTTCAACACAGCCAGTTGTAGTTCGGAAGTGCCGTCCACACGGAAAGAGACACTTGCTCCCGTGTCTCAGTGGGGTTCAGTAACGTCAGCTGATCCGCTGCTGTGTGGATGGCAGTCTCTCCTGCTGTCACCTCATTCAAAATACAGTAGGCCTCTGCCTACACCATCCTATTTCCTGGGCTTCAACACAGCCAGTTGTAGTTCGGAAGTGCCGTCCACACGGAAAGAGACACTTGCTCCCGTGTCTCAGTGGGGTTCAGTAACGTCAGCTGATCCCCTGCTGTGTGGATGGCAGTCTCTCCTGCTGTCACCTCTTTCAAAATACAGTAGGCCTCTGCCTACACCCTCCTATTTCCTGGGCTTCAACACAGCCAGTTGTAGTTCGGAAGTGCCGTCCACACGGAAAGAGACACTTGCTCCCGTGTCTCAGTGGGGTTCAGTAACGTCAGCTGATCCCCTGCTGTGTGGATGGCAGTCTCTCCTGCTGTCACCTCTTTCAAAATACAGTAGGCCTCTGCCTACACCCTCCTATTTCCTGGGCTTCAACACAGCCAGTTGTAGTTCGGAAGTGCCGTCCACACGGAAAGAGACACTTGCTCCCGTGTCTCAGTGGGGTTCAGTAATGTCAGCTGATCCCCTGCTGTGTGGATGGCAGTCTCTCCTGCTGTCACCTTATTCAAAATACAGTAGGCCTCTGCCTACACCCACCTATTTCCTGGGCTTCAACACAGCCAGTTGTAGTTCGGAAGTGCCGTCCACACGGAAAGAGACACTTGCTCCCGTGTCTCAGTGGGGTTCAGTAACGTCAGCTGATCCCCTGCTGTGTGGATGGCAGTCTCTCCTGCTGTCACCTTATTCAAAATACAGTAGGCCTCTGCCTACACCCTCCTATTTCCTGGGCTTCAACACAGCCAGTTGTAGTTCGGAAGTGCCGTCCACACGGAAAGAGACACTTGCTCCCGTGTCTCAGTGGGGTTCAGAAACGTCAGCTGATCCCCTGCTGTGTGGATGGCAGTCTCTCCTGCTGTCACCTCTTTCAAAATACAGTAGGCCTCTGCCTACACCCTCCTATTTCCTGGGCTTCAACACAGCCAGTTGTAGTTCGGAAGTGCCGTCCACACGGAAAGAGACACTTGCTCCCGTGTCTCAGTGGGGTTCAGTAACGTCAGCTGATCCCCTGCTTTGTGGATGGCAGTCTCTCCTGCTGTCACCTCTTTCAAAATACAGTAGGCCTCTGCCTACACCCTCCTATTTCCTGGGCTTCAACACAGCCAGTTGTAGTTCGGAAGTGCCGTCCACACGGAAAGAGACACTTGCTCCCGTGTCTCAGTGGGGTTCAGTAACGTCAGCTGATCCCCTGCTGTGTAGATGGCAAAGTCTCCTGCTGCCTACACAGTCATACCACTACTGATTTTTAACCGTGCTCCAATTAGGCCTGTGGCTCCACTGTCTCTCGTATTTCCCCTGTCCTCCAACCCCGCCAGTTACAGCTCCGAAGTGGCGTCTGCACAATCCACACTTGTTCCTGTGTTACAGGTGTTCAGTCCGGTCAGTTAATCCCCTGATGTGTGTCCGGCAATGTCGCCTGCTCTGTCCACATTCCCATTATGGGAATGTGGACAGAGCAGGCGACATTGCCGGACACACATCAGGGGATTAACTGACCGGACTGAACACCTGTAACACAGGAACAAGTGTGGATTGTGCAGACGCCACTTCGGAGCTGTAACTGGCGGGGTTGGAGGACAGGGGAAATACGAAAATCAGTGAAGCCACAGGCCTAAGTGGAGCTTGGTTCAAATTAGTAGTCTACAACCGATCTTAAAATTTCTTCAATGCAGCCTCAGCCTGCTCCGTGCTTGTCCCTGGGCTTCAACACAGCCAGTTGTTGCTCGGAAGTGCCGTCTTCACAGAGTAAAACACTAGCTCCTGTGTTTGTGGGGTTCAGTAACGTCAGCTGTTCCCCTGCTGTTTTGATGGCAATCTGTCCTGCTGCCTCCCAATTGACAGCACATCAGGCCTCAGCCTGCTAAGTGCTTGTCCTGGGCTCCAACATCGCCAGTTGCTGCTCATAACTGACTTTGGCACGGGTACTCCCTCCTGCCCAGCTTGGTTCCAGCCCTGCCTGCTGTTTCCGGGAAGTGTCAATGTCAGTTTGCCACCCCAAGTTGCCATGTCGTGTTGCGGTTGGGTTAGCCGAGGCTAGGGTGCCAGCAGTTTAGGTGCTTCCTATGTGGACTGCGGGTTCTGGTAAGAAAGGCTTGTTCCATAGTGCCAGTAGGACAAGCACCCCCTGTAGGACTGTGTGATTCGGTAACTGCGGCCAGCTTGCGGCATGCCAACTTTGCTTTTCAGGGGTAACTTCTGATACCCCTCCGTGTTCCAGCACCGTCAGCTGGTTCTCGTCAGAGCCTTTGGCCTAGGTGCCTCCATCTCGGTATCCGAGTTCCGGCAACGTCTGCTGGTCCTTGGTAGTGCTTTGTAGCACAGGTACCTCCTGCTTAGTAACCGTGTTCCAGCACCGTCAGCTGGTCCTCGGTTGTGCCATTGGCTCTTATTCCTTCTGCTGCCCCTCCGGGTGCCAGCACTGTCAGCTGGTCCTCGCTATTTCCATTTGCTCTTGCAGCTTATGCTACCCCTCCGGGTTCCTGCACCGTCAGCTGGTTCTCGGCAGAGCCTTTGGCCTAGGTGCCTCCATCTCGGTATCCGAGTTCCGGCAACGTCTGCTGGTCCTTGGTAGTGCTTTGTAGCACAGGTACCTCCTGCTTAGTAACCGGGTTCCAGCACCGTCAGCTGGTCCTTGGTTGTGCCATTGGCTCTTATTCCTTCTGCTGCCCCTCCGGGTGCCAGCACTGTCAGCTGGTCCTCGCTATTTCCATTTGCTCTTGCAGCTTATGCTACCCCTCCGGGTTCCAGCACCGTCAGCTGGTTCTCGTCAGAGCCTTTGGCCTAGGTGCCTCCATCTCGGTATCCGAGTTCCGGCAACGTCTGCTGGTCCTTGGTAGTGCTTTGTAGCACAGGTACCTCCTGCTTAGTAACCGGGTTCCAGCACCGTCAGCTGGTCCTCGGTAGTGCCATTGGCTCTTGTTCCTTCTGCTGCCCCTCCCGGTGCCAGTACCGTCAGCTGGTTCAAGAGGACAAAGAACAGGAAGACAACCACCAAGATGCAGAACAACAAGAGAGAGAAGACCAAGAAGCATAAAAAAAACAAAGCAGAAGAACATTAAGCATAAGACTAATACTCTGAGCAAATGATATTATCTTATTTATAAGCAGAAGAAGACTAAGCAGTGTATGGGGGTGAGTCCGTTCCTCCTCGTGGTGCCCCTGGAAAAGGCCTGCTGCTGCAGGCCAAACTGAACGCGGACAAATCCTGTTGTAAATCTTTTGTGACAGGCAGAACGGAAGGTGTAAACTTCTAACTTTTCCAGATAACAACTACAGGAATGCCTGACACAAACAAGAATATGATGAAGAAGAATAGGAAGAAGATGAAGAAGTTGAATATGTAGAATAATAATTGTTGAATAAGAAGAATATGAAGAATGTAAGAAAAGGAAGAAGAAGAAGAAGAATGTAAAAAAAGGAAGTAGAAGAATTTAAAAAAGGAAGAAGAAGAAGAAGAATGTAAAAAAAGGAATAAGAAGAATAATGTAAAAAAAGGAAGAAGAAGAATGTAAAAAAAGGAAGTAGAAGAATGTAAAAAAAGGAGGAAGAAGAAGAAGAAGAATGTAAAAAAAGGAATAAGAAGAAGAAGAAGGTAAAAAAAAGGAAGAAGAATAAGAAAGAAGAAGAAAGAAGAAGAAGACATACATGTCTGGCAAAATATAAATGAGGCTAACATAGTCAATATCTTTGTAACTCCTAACATCTTTAAAAAAAAAGTTTAATTCCTGCTATTCCATTTGATTGGGCTAAACCTCTATGGCTTTAATGTCTCCTCCACCTCCCACAATACATTCTACATTATTCTTAGTTGTTTTTCTTCATGTAGAATTAACCTACAAGGAAAGAAAGGTTTTTTTTTAATTCCGATATTTTGGCCCCATTGACTTGCATTGGTTCCCGGTATCGGAATCGGCGATACCGATACTTTTTTTTAAGATCGGCCGATCCATTCCGATCCGATATTTTCAAGTATCGGCTGGTATCGCTCAACTCTACTTACATCTCATCTGCAATTTTTTTTTCAGCTGAAATCAGACTGAGAAAAAAATCGCAGCATGCTGTGTATTGCTGCGTATCTTGGACTACACTCGCCAATGCAAGTCAATGGATGTGAGAAAAAAATCACTTGTCTGTTTTTTACGCACCGGTGTCCTTTGAAAAGCCAGCAATTCATACGTGGCTACATTAAAATCACACTGACTGGTTATAATAAAATAGAATAGATATATACACATAGAATACATATATACAGTGTATATATATATATATATATATATATAAACATGTCAGTGAAACACACACACATATATATATGTATTTATATTACATATATGACTTCTGAACCGTGGGAAAATGCCAGTGAAGAGGTCGCCGCAGTTCAAGCTCAGTGTCTTCATAGCAGATCACTGTGAGAAAGTATATGTGTGTGTTTGAAGAATATATTGTTTTAAAACGATGTGTAAAGGACAGAGAACTGCTGTACAGTTGTGGCCAAAAGTATTGACACCCCTGCAATTCTGTCAGATAATACTCAGTTTCTTCCTGAAAATGATTGCAAACACAAATTCTTTGGTATTATTATCTTCATTTAATTTGTCTTAAATGAAAAAACACAAAAGAGAATGAAGCAAAAAGCAAAACATTGATCATTTCACACAAAACTCCAAAAATGGGTCAGCCTAATACTTGGTTGCACAACCTTTAGCCAAAATAACTGCGACAAACCACTTCCGGTTACCATCAATGAGTTTCTTACAATGCTCTGCTGGAATTTTAGACCATTCTTCTTTGGCAAACTGCTCCAGGTCCCTGATATTTGAAGGGTGCCTTCTCCAAACTGCCATTTTTAGATCTCTCCCCAGGTGTTCTATGGGATTCAGGTCTGGACTCATTGCTGGCCACCTTAAAAGTCTCCAGTGCTTTCTCTCAAACCATTTTCTAGTGCTTTTTGAAGTGTGTTTTGGGTCATTGTCCTGCTGGAAGACCCATGACCTCTGAGGGAGACCCAGCTTTCTCACACTGGGCCCTACATTATGCTGCAAAATTTGTTGGTAGTCTTCAGACTTCATAATGCCTTGCACACGGTCAAGCAGTCTAGTGCCAGAGGCAGCAAAGCAACCCCAAAACATCAGGGAACCTCCACCAGGTTTGACTGTAGGGACCGTGTTCTTTTCTTTGAATGCCTCTTTTTTCTCCTGTAAACTCTATGTTGATACCTTTGCCCAAAAAGCTCTACTTTTGTCTCATCTGACCAGAGAACATTCTTCCAAAATGTTTTAGGCTTTTTCAGGTAAGTTTTGGCAAACTCCAGCCTGGCTTTTTTATGTCTCGGGGTAAGAAGTGGGGTCTTCCTGGGTCTCCTACCATACAGTCCCTTTTCATTCAGACGCCGACAGATAGTATGGGTTGACACTGTTGTACCCTCGGACTGCAGGGCAGCTTGAACTTGTTTGGATGTTAGTCGAGGTTCTTTATCCAACATCTGCACAATCTTGCGTTGAAATCTCTTGTCAATTTTTCTTTTCCGTCCACATCTAGGGAGGTTAGCCACAGTGCCATGGGCTTTAAACTTCTTGATGACACTGCACACGGTAGACACAGGAACATTCAGGTCTTTGGAGATGGACTTGTAGCCTTGAGATTGCTCATGCTTCCTCACAATTTGGTTTCTGAAGTCCTCAGACAGTTCTTTGGTCTTCTTTCTTTTCTCCATGCTCAATGTGGTACACACAAGGACACAGGACAGAGGTTGAGTCAACGTTAATCCATAATAAATCACTTATGAAAATGCCTCTGTAACAAGAAGTAAATACCATAAACAATGACATAAATCACGATGTCCACCCTGAAAAAGTGAATAGACCAGGGCTGAAGACCAGTTGGTATTAAAAGATGTATTTTTATTTTTATTTAACAAAAAATTAAAAATATTTGACTAGAGAGATGTACATATCAATGAAGGGACGTTGCAAACCCATAGGTTTCTCGCATCTATCAACCACCCAAATGATAAACCATTATCAAAACAGTAATGAATAAAAATTGCTGCACATCACTTATCCTATAAAAACATCCACATAAATGCGAATAATTTATAATATGTTATGATAAATATCCATAAGTCAACTAATAAGATAAGGACTCTCAAAAATGTCATTACTGCAACATGCCAAAAACCGCCAGTAATCTGGACTGTGCCAATTCCCATAAATGAGTGTCAACAAGGCATATATAATTACCATCTGTATGGCAGTATCATCCTTTATTCGCGGTATTACAAACCGCTCTACAAAAAAAAGCCAAGAACCTCAGCCTAATACATATAGATCTATAATACCCATGAAAACACTATGTAAAAAGCGGTAGCCACCCTCTTTTGCGGTGTAAAACACCGCTTGGAAAAACGGGCCAAAATCAGCCTATTATGCATAGTGACCAGCATGGGATATAAACCTTTAAACCGGCATTGTTGCAGAAATCATATGACAATGAAGAAAATAATAATATGCAGCAAGGCAGCCATTACCAGTGATCGACATGGAGTCTCCCCGGGCGTCCCTCTGCCCCGACGCGCGTTTCGCTTTTGCTTCAACGGGAGGCATGATTAAGGAGGGGAAATCCCCGTTTATATAATCCTCTTACAAGCTGCAATCAATTTCAATGCTAGTGTGTCATGACGCATGCCCAGAAGCAGGCACTCCAACCATTAGAAAGTTTAACCCATAGTACCACTTGAGGTGAATCACTGGATCTTAGCAGACAGTATTTACTTTCTAAATCTAAGCGTTATAATAAATAGTATTTGGAAAGGTAGATAATCATAATATATAGATCACTAATACAGTGGGGAAAAAAAGTATTTAGTCAGTCAGCAATAGTGCAAGTTCCACCACTTAAAAAGATGAGAGGCATCTGTAATTTACATCATAGGTAGACCTCAACTATGGGAGACAAACTGAGAAAAAAAAATCCAGAAAATCACATTGTCTGTTTTTTTTTCATTTTATTTGCATATTATGGTGGAAAATAAGTATTTGGTCAGAAACAAAATTTCATCTCAATACTTTGTGATATATCCTTTGTTGGCAATGACAGAGGTCAAACGTTTTCTGTAAGTCTTCACAAGGTTGCCACACACTGTTGTTGGTATGTTGGCCCATTCCTCCATGCAGATCTCCTCTAGAGCAGTGATGTTTTTTGCTTTTCGCTTGGCAACACGGACTTTCAACTCCCTCCAAAGGTTTTCTATAGGGTTGAGATCTGGAGACTGGCTAGGCCACTCCAGGACCTTGAAATTCCTCTTACGAAGCCACTCCTTCGTTGCCCTGGTGGTGTGCTTTGGATCATTGTCATGTTGAAAGACCCAGCCACGTTTCATCTTCAATGCCCTTGCTGATGAAAGGAGGTTTGCACTCAAAATCTCACGATACATGGCCCCATTCATTCTTTCATGTACCCGGATCAGTCGTCCTGGCCCCTTTGCAGAGAAACAGCCCCAAAGCATGATGTTTCCACCACCATGCTTTACAGTAGGTATGGTGTTTGATGGATGCAACTCAGTATTCTTTTTCCTCCAAACATGACAAGTTGTGTTTCTACCAAACAGTTCCAGTTTGGTTTCATCAGACCATAGGACATTCTCCCAAAACTCCTCTGGATCATCCAAATGCTCTCTAGCAAACTTCAGACGGGCCCGGACATGTACAGGCTTAAGCAGTGGGACACGTCTGGCACTGCAGGATCTGAGTCCATGGTGGCGTAGTGTGTTACTTATGGTAGGCCTTGTTACATTGGTCCCAGCTCTCTGCAGTTCATTCACTAGGTCCCCCCGCGTGGTTCTGGGATTTTTGCTCACCGTTCTTGTGATCATTCTGACCCCACGGGGTGGGATTTTGCGTGGAGCACCAGATCGAGGGAGATTATCAGTGGTCTTGTATGTCTTCCATTTTCTAATTATTGCTTCCACAGTTGATTTCTTCACTCCAAGCTGGTTGGCTATTGCAGATTCAGTCTTCCCAGCCTGGTGCAGGGCTACAATTTTGTTTCTGGTGTCCTTTGACAGCTCTTTGGTCTTCACCATAGTGGAGTTTGGAGTCAGACTGTTTGAGGGTGTGCACAGGTGTCTTTTTATACTGATAACAAGTTTAAACAGGTGCCATTACTACAGGTAATGAGTGGAGGAAAGAGGAGACTCTTAAAGAAGAAGTTACAGGTCTGTGAGAGCCAGAAATCTTGATTGCTTGTTTCTGACCAAATACTTATTTTCCACCATAATATGCAAATAAAATGAAAAAAAAACAGACAATGTGATTTTCTGGATTTTTTTTTCTCAGTTTGTCTCCCATAGTTGAGGTCTACCTATGATGTAAATTACAGACGCCTCTCATCTTTTTAAGTGGCGGAACTTGCACTATTGCTGACTGACTAAATACTTTATTTCCCCACTGTATATCTCCACATTATGGCGCTACAATGATGCCGGTCCAAAGGTCTGTAGTATGTTGATACAACCTTATATCTGCACATGCAGAAATAGAAATACGAATTCAGACTCATATTCACTCGAGATTTTATAACCAAAAATATGATGGACCGCTAAACAGGGCACGCTTGATTAAAAAATAATAAAAATGGAGCCCCAACATCCATCAAGTGTAAAGCGGCGCATGGGGGAGTTGAACTTGGTTCACTATTATCAATAAGAGAAGTGTTTGTGTGCTCTTATGTCGGTCTCCACCGGTCATCATCAGATGACCCAGGAAAACGAAACGCCATAATGGGAGCATCACACTCTTCTCTGGTGAACCAAGACCCACTCATGCGCACTCACGAGGATGTATGCAATGTAGGGTACTTCAAAAACACACTAAAACCCCCCTAGATAAAGGTATGATGAATAAAACTCATAATATCCATATAGGGAATATAACATATAAGAGATTGCACATAATCATGCTATGCTGACAACTGAAAAGAGGGCATAATAATAAGGATTATAACACGAGGAAGAACCAATAATGAAATAGATTTTTCTTCAGATCTTCAATCTTCAATTGATGCACCATAATCTTCTCTTCCATTATCACACTGGAATAGTCATTCACGACAAAAAGATAAACTGAAATTAAAAAGACACGATATTAGTATCTCACTATAAAACAAAACCCACCCTAAAAAATCATCATCCCCATGGAGTAAAGCCATGAATGTGTGTAATCAATCAAAATCACAAGAAAGCACCAAAACCAAAACTTTCATTAAGTCCCTGAGGGGTTAACGTGCCCAACCGAAATATCCACTGGCACTCCTTTTTAGCAAGTCTTCTACCTACATCTCCTCCTCTAAGACCCAAATCAATATGATCAATGTCTTTGACTTGAAGTAGCCTTGAATTACTCTGATGGAATTTTTTAAAATGTCTAGGTAAGGTTTTCAACGAGGCAACATCCTTAATCTTTTTGGCTTTATCAATGTCAAGGCAATGCTCCCGAACTCGAATCTTAAGCTCCCTACTAGTCATCCCAATATAGTTTTTCTGGCATGGACAAGTGGCATAGTAGATCACTCCTTTAGTTGAACATGTGATGTAAGTTCTAATATCAAAACATCTAGATTGATGAAAATTACTACTTTTTTTCATATTAGCACATGCCTTGCACATTCCACAGGGAAAAAATCCCAAATGATCCATATTCCTCCTACCCCTCTCTTTCCGCTTAGGATCATATTGACTATGCATCAGTATGTCTCGCAGATTAGGAGCCCTTTTTGCCACAAATGAGGGGCTTGATGGTAAAATCTCCCTCAACACAGGATCGGTCAATAGAATCTGCCAATGTCTCTGTACTATATTTTTCACCTCAAACCATTTGTTATTGAAGTTTGAAATGAACCTTACCTGCTGTTCCTTATTCACAGTCTTGGAGGGAATCACATTTTTATGTAAAAGTTGCTCTCTAGGAACCCTTTTTACCCTCATATATCCTCTCTGAATGGACTTCCGATTGTATCCTCTATCTTGAAAGCGTTTCCTAAGGATAGAGGACTGTTCTTCGAAAAGCCCTTCGTCAGAACAGATTCTCTTGATACGCAAAAATTGGCCAATGGGAATCCCATCTATAGTGGATTTTAAATGTGCCGATGAGGCATGGAGTAACGAGTTTGTTGCCATGGGTTTACGATATACTGTAGTTGATAGCCTACCATCAGATAGAACTGTAATGGATAAATCCAAAAATTCAATACTACGTCCATATTTATACGTCAACCTAATATTTTGATTATTATTGTTTAGTTCATTCATTAAGCACCTCAATTCCTCAACTGATCCTTCATAAATAAACAAAATATCATCTATGTAACGGATCCAATTATGGATCCGTTCCATACCCATTATCTCACTTTCCTGGAAGATGTCTCTTTCCCAAGCCCCCATAAACAGGTTCGCATATGAGGGGGCACAAGCCGCCCCCATAGCTGTACCTTGCTTTTGGAGAAAAATTTTTCCATTAAAGGAAAATGCATTATGAGTTAGTACATATTGCAACAAAGTAAGAACAAAATTGGCCATATCACGATCCACATTACTGTGTAAAAGGAATTTACCCACGGCATTAAGGCCATCTTGGTGACGGATCGATGAGTATAACGCCTCAACATCCGCTGTAACAAGGATCATATTGTCAGTAAGTTGCATATTTTCTAGATGTCCAAGTGCAGCTGTAGTATCCTTAATATATGAGGGCAACTGAGTCACCAAGGGTTTCAAAAAATGATCTATCACATTACATATGGTCTCACAGAGACCCTCATTGGCTGCCACTATAGGTCTTCCCGCTGGATCCTGGGAATTTTTATGAACCTTTGGTATTAAATAGAACGTTGCTAACCTAGGGCTAAGCTTTTGATGAATTTCTAATAATTTCTTAGGCACAATGTGGTTTTCAACTGCGGCCATCAAGATGTCAATCAATTCCAATTTAAATTGTCCCATAGGATTAAAAGTAAGCAACTTATACTCCTGGGTATTGTTTAACAATTTATTGGCTTGGGCCTCATACATAAAATTCGGCCATATCACTATGTTACCTCCTTTGTCGGCCAATTTGAAAATCACATCGTCCCATCCCTTAAGTTCTCTCAAAGCACTCCTCTCCTGTATTGACAAATTGTTATAACCAAAATGACTGGTTTTCTTTAGATTATCAATTTCAGATGACACAATCTTAGTAAACGTTTCCACTGCCGGTACTAATGTTAAAGAGGGAAATTTGGTAGATTTATTAATTAATTTCACAGGGAAATTACTTACATTTGATGTATTTTCATCTATCAGGGACTCAAGAATCTCAAGAGCCTCATTTTCCTCCCTACTAGAAAAATCACCATCACTTTCTTTTTTATGATGTAACCTCTTCAAGACCAGTTTTCTGGAGAAGAGATGTAAGTCCTTTATTGCCGTGAACGAGTCTAAATCAGATGAAGGGGAAAACGTTAACCCTCTTTGTAACACCCTTGTTTGTGCGTCTGTTAGTATATGACTAGATAAATTAATAACTTCAACAGTATCACTCACTTGGTTTTTGGGAGCGGCATTTTTTTTATAATGCTGTTGAGTCCTCGGTTTATAACTGGCTTCAAAAGTACTGCTTCCAACATCACTAACAGAGGAATTAGATGTAGATAGATCCCTAAACAGATTCCTAGGATTAGGGTCCTTTTTCCTTGGCATTTGCCATTTAAAGATTCTCTTCGACTCAAAATCAGCCCAATCCCTTTCATACTTCTTCTGTTTATTTAGACTAATATGGTTCTCCCATTTTTCAATATCTTTATCAAGTTTTGTGACAAATTCCTGAAATTCCTCTTTTCTCATCTCATGTAGTAAAATTTTTTGAAGATCCTCAATTTCAGTCTCTATATTTTTAAGAATGATGGAATTCTTTTCAATGATTATTCTAATAAATTCCAATGAACAGGTGTTAGCAGCAGCAATCCACCTATTAATTAGACTTTCTTCTCCCAAATCAAAAGTAGGATATATGTTGACCCTCAAACCTATTGGAACGATATTCTGTGCCACGTAATTTTCCAAAGTAATTTTTGTCCACCATACTTTAATTTTTTTATTCAATGCTCTCTTGTACTTCTGTGCATTTTCCTGACTCACATGGGAAGTGAAACTAGATGATGACGTAGCACCTCTCTTAAACATACTAGTGGCCTTGGCTTACCAGGAGCTTTCCTTGGCTTTGAAATCCATAATACGGCTCTGTTTAAACAACAGTCAATAATAATAAATCACTTATGAAAATGCCTCTGTAACAAGAAGTAAATACCATAAACAATGACATAAATCACGATGTCCACCCTGAAAAAGTGAATAGACCAGGGCTGAAGACCAGTTGGTATTAAAAGATGTATTTTTATTTTTATTTAACAAAAAATTAAAAATATTTGACTAGAGAGATGTACATATCAATGAAGGGACGTTGTAAACCCATAGGTTTCTCGCATCTATCAACCACCCAAATGATAAACCATTATCAAAACAGTAATGAATAAAAATTGCTGCACATCACTTATCCTATAAAAACATCCACATAAATGCGAATAATTTATAATATGTTATGATAAATATCCATAAGTCAACTAATAAGATAAGGACTCTCAAAAATGTCATTACTGCAACATGCCAAAAACCGCCAGTAATCTGGACTGTGCCAATTCCCATAAATGAGTGTCAACAAGGCATATATAATTACCATCTGTATGGCAGTATCATCCTTTATTCGCGGTATAACAAACCGCTCTACAAAAGAAAGCCAAGAACCTCAGCCTAATACATATAGATCTATAATACCCATGAAAACACTATGTAAAAAGTGGTATAATCCTCTTACAAGCTGCAATCAATTTCAATGCTAGTGTGTCATGACGCATGCCCAGAAGCAGGCACTCCAACCATTAGAAAGTTTAACCCATAGTACCACTTGAGGTGAATCGCTGGATCTTAGCAGACAGTATTTACTTTCTAAATCTAAGCGTTATAATAAATAGTATTTAGTATAGTATATGTATGTAGCATGCATGTAGTATGTATGTAGTATGTAGTATGTATGTAGCATGCATGTAGTATGTATGTAGTATATATGTGGTATGTATGTAGCATGTAGTATGTATGTAGCATGCATGTACTATGTATGTAGCATGCATGTAGCATGTAGTATGTATGTAGCATGCATGTAGTATATATGTAGTATATATGTGGTATGTATGCAGCATGTAGTATGTATGTAGCATGCATGTAGTATGTATGTAGCATGTAGTATGTATGTAGCATGCATATAGTATATATGTAGTATGTATGTAGTATGTATGTAATATATATGTAGCATGTAGTATGTATGTAGCATGTATGTAGTATGTATGTAGTATGTATGTAGCATGCATGTAGTATATATGTAGTATGTATGTAGTATGTAGTATGTATGTAGTATGTATGTAGCATGTATGTAGTATGTATGTAGCATGTAGTATGTATGTAGCATGCATGTAGTATGTATGTAGTATGTATGTAGTATGTATGTAGCATGTAGTATGTATGTAGCATGCATGTAGTATATATGTAGTATGTATGTAGTATGTATGTAGTATATATGTAGCATGTAGTATGTATGTAGTATGTATGTAGCATGCATGTAGTATGTATGTAGCATGCATGTAGTATATATGTAGTATGTATGTAGTATGTATGTAGTATGTAGCATGCATGTAGTATATATGTAGTATGTATGTAGTATATATGTAGTATGTATGTAGCATGCATGTAGTATGTATGTAGCATGCATGTAGTATGTATGTAGCATGCATGTAGTATATATGTAGTATGTATGTAGTATATATGTAGCATGTAGTATGTATGTAGCATGCATGTAGTATGTATGTATGTAGTATGTATGTAGCATGCATGTAGTATATATGTAGTATGTATGTAGTATGTATGTAGTATGCATGTAGTATGTATGTAGTATGTATGTAGTATGTATGTAGTATATATGTAGTATATATGTAGCATGTAGTATGTATGTAGCATGCATGTAGTATATATGTAGTATGTATGTAGCATGTATGTATGCAGTATGTATGTAGCATGTAGTATGTATGTAGCATGCATGCAGTATGTATGTAGCATGCATGTAGTATGTATGTAGTATGTATGTAGTATGTATGTAGCATGTAGTATGTATGTAGCATGCATGCAGTATGTATGTAGCATGCATGTAGTATATACAGTCATGGCCAAAAGTATTGACACCCCTGCAATTCTGTCAGATAATACTCAGTTTCTTCCTGAAAATGATTGCAAACACAAATTCTTTGGTATTATTATCTTCATTTAATTTGTCTTAAATGAAAAAACACAAAAAGAATTGTCCTAAAGCCAAATTGGATATAATTCCACACCAAACATAACAAAGAGGGTGGACAAAAGTATTGGCACTGTTTGAAAAATCATGTGATGCTTCTCTAATTTATGTAATTAACAGCACCTGTAACTTACCTGTGGCACCTAACAGGTGTTGGCAATAACTAAATCACACTTGCAGACAGTTAACATGGATTAAAGTTGACTCAACCTCTGTCTTGTGTCCTTGTGTGTACCACATTGAGCATAGAGAAAAGAAAGAAGACCAAAGAACTGTCTGAGGACTTGAGAAACCAAATTGTGAGGAAGCATGAGCAATTTCAAGGCTACAAGTCCATCTCCAAAGACCTGAATGTTCCTGTGTCTACCGTGCACAGTGTCATCAAGAAGTTTAAAGCCCATGGCACTGTGGCTAACCTCCCTAGATGTGGCCGGAAAAGAAAAATTGACAAGAGATTTCAACACAAGATTGTGCGGATGTTGGATAAAGAACCTCCACTAACATCCAAACAAGTTCAAGCTGCCCTGCAGTCCGAGGGTACAACGGTGTCAACCCGTACAATCCGTCGGCGTCTGAATGAAAAGGGACTGTATGGTAGGAGACCCAGGAAGACTCCACTTCTTACTCCGAGACATAAAAAAGCCAGGCTGGAGTTTGCCAAAACTTACCTGAAAAAGCCTAAAACATTTTGGAAGAATGTTCTCTGGTCAGATGAGACAAAAGTAGAGCTTTTAGGGCAAAAGCATCAACATAGAGTTTACAGGAGAAAAAAGAGGCATTCAAAGAAAAGTACACGGTCCCTACAGTCAAACATGGCAGAGGTTCCCTGATGTTTTGGGGTTGCTTTGCTGCCTCTGGCACTGGACTGCTTGACCATGTGCATGGAATTATGAAGTCTGAAGACTACCAACAAATTTTGCAGCATAATGTAGGGCTCAGTGTGAGAAAGCTGGGTCTCCCTCAGAGGTCATGGGTCTTCCAGCAGGACAATGACCCAAAACACACTTCAAAAAGCACTAGAAAATGGTTTGAGAGAAAGCACTGGAGACATCTAAGGTGGCCAGCAGTGAATCCAGACCTGAATCCCATAGAACACCTGTGGAGAGATCTAAAAATGGCAGTTTGGAGAAGGCACCCTTCAAATATCATGGACCTGGAGTAGTTTGCCAAAGAAGAATGGTCTAAAATTCCAGCAGAGCATTGTAAGAAACTCATTGATGGTTACCGGAAGCGGTTGGTCGCAGTTATTTTGGCTAAAGGTTGTGCAACCAAGTATTAGGCTGAGGGTGCCAATACTTTTGTCCAGCCCATTTTTGGAGTTTTGTGTGAAATGATCAATGTTTTGCTTTTTGCTTCATTCTCTTTTGTGTTTTTTCATTTAAGACAAATTAAATGAAGATAATAATACCAAAGAATTTGTGTTTGCAATCATTTTCAGGAAGAAACTGAATATTATCTGACAGAATTGCAGGGGTGTCAATACTTTTGGCCATGACTGTATGTAGTATGTATGTAGTATGTATGTAGTATGTAGCATGTATGTAGCATGCATGTAGTATATATGTAGCATGTAGTTTGTATGTAGTTTTTTTTTTTGTTTTGTTTTTTTTTTTACATTTAACACATTAGCCGGATGATGGGACTACTACTGTCCCATCATTGGCTAATGTGTCAATCACTGTCATGGTAGCAGGCATCGCCCGATGGGACTTGTAGTCCCATCGGACGATGCCTGCACAGACTACCGGAGCCTGCACAAACCCCCCGGCAGGCCGGTACAGCCCCCCGGCAGGCCAGCACAGCCCCCCGGAGCCTGCACAGACCACCGGCAGGCCGGTACAGACCCCGGGCAGTCCGCACAGCCCACCAGCAGGCCGGCACAGACCCCCGGCAGGCCGGCAGAGACCCCCGGAAGGCCCGTACAGACCCCGAGAGTCTGTACAAGGGCAGGAAAGGGTTTTTCCAATTCCGATACCGGAAGTCTCATAGACTTGAATGGGACTTCCGGTATCGGAATCGGCGATACCGATACTTTTTTTAAAGATCGGCCGATCCATTCCGATCCGATATTTTGAAGTATCGGACGGTATCGCTCAACTCTAGTAATAATAAATCAAAAATCTATGAAAATGAACAAATGAAAGTCAGACATTGCTTTTCAACCATGCTTCCACAGAATTTAAAAAAAAATTAAAACTCATGAAATAGGCCTGGAGAGAAATGATGGTACCCCTGAAAATAATGTGACAAAAAGGACATGTTAAATCAAGGTGTGTCCACTAATTAGCATCACAGGTGTCTACAATCTTGGAATCAGCGAATGAGCCTGCATAGAGGGCACCAGATACGCACTGTGCTGTTTGGTGACATGGTGTGTATCACACTCAACCCGGACCAGAGGAAGCGAAGGAAAGAGTTGTCTCAGGAGAAAATTATAGACAAACATGTTAAAGGTAAAAGATATAAGACCATTTCCAAGCAGCTTGATGTTCCTGTGACTACAGTTGCTCATATTATTCAGAAATTTAAGCTCCATGGAACTGTAGACAACCTCCCTGGATGTGGCCGCAGGAGGAAAATTGATGACAAATCAAAGAGATGGTTTGGTGAGGCTATTTTTTATTATGTGTTTTTTTGAGTTTCTCTATGTTAGCTGTTTGAAATTAGTGTTAGGACTCACAAGTTAATGAGGACCCTTGGCATTGGGTTGCGAGCTTATCTGTTTTGGCCAAAATAGTAACCAATACTTCATTTAATGTATTTATCATATGTATTATTTTTTCATCTTTTTATTGCACTTTTCATCATTTTTTTGCAGGATGCAGCTAGACCCTGTTATGTTGGCTTGGTTTTCTGTGTGGTGCATATATAGTGCTGAACAGCCAGCCTGCTAATACTATGGGTGTTATCAATAGGCTTTTATCCAGACACTTTGCATCACACTTACCAGTATGACTAGCGTCCTATGCAAGCCCTATTTGTGTGCATTTTTTCTACTAAGCAGCTACCCCTCCATGATTTAGGTGAGTGGATGGTTGTTCTCATCAGTAGAGTGCACCTGTGCTTCTCCATCCTTTATCAATGGGGGCCTGCTGCATCCTGCTAGTGCATTTGTCATTTGACAAGGTTTTGGTGAGGCTATTTTTTATTATATGCTTTTTGAGCTTCTCTATGTTAGCTGTTTAGTAACAAAAGAGCCCAGAAAAACTTCTAAACAGATGAGAGGTGAACTTCAAGCTCAAGGAACATCAGTGTCAGATGACACCATCTGTTTTGGCATGAGACAAGGTGGACTTCATGGGAGATGACCAAGGAGGACACCATTGTAGAAAAAAATCATAAAAAAGCCCAACTGGCATTTGCCAAACTACATGTTGACAAGCCACAAAGCTTCTGGGAGAATGGTTTATGTACAGATGAGACAAAAATGGAACTTTTTGGCAAGGCACACCAGCTCTATGTTCAAAGACGGAAAAATGAAGCATAGGCTGCCCAGTGTCAGAAAGCTTGGTCTCAGTTGCAAGTCATTGGTCTTGCAACAGGATAATGACCTAAAACACACAGCTAAAAACACCTAAGAATGGCTAAGAGGAAAACATTGGGCTATTCTGAAGTGGCCTTCTATGAGCCCTGACCTAAATCCTATTGAGCATCTTTGGAAAGAGCTGAAGCATGCCGTCTGCAAAGGGCAACCTTCAAACACGAGACAACTGAAGCAGTTTGCTCTTGAGGAGTCGGCCAAAATACCTGTCGAGAGTTGCAGAAGTCTTATTGACAGTTACAGGAATCACTTGATTGCAGTGATTGCCTCAAAAGGTTGTGCAACAAAATATTAAGTTAAGGGTGCAATCATTTCTGTCCAAGCCTATTTCATGAGTTTTATTTTTTTTTTACAAATTCCGTGGAAGCATGGTTGAAAAGCAATTCTTGACTTTCATTTATTCATTTTCATAGATTTTTGATTTATTATTACTTATGTCAAATTCAAGTTATTTCTGTGACCATTGTGGGTTTTTCTGTAATTAAACGAGGGGTACCAACAATTTTGACCACGTGTATATGTAATATATCTAAAGGGATTCTGCTCTTTGGAGGGATGAAAGAAAACTGGAACTTTTGAGGTGTATGGATCAGTGGTACATCTGAAGGAGGAAAAATGAAGCATTTGCTGAAAAGAACACCCTGAATATTGTAAATCATAGTGGTAGTTCTGTGATCATCCAGTACTGCTTTGCTTAGCATGGCACTGAAAACCTGGAGGGCAAAATGAATTCAATCAAGTTTCCAGAAATCCTAGAAGAAACTATCCCTTCTTTGAGGAAGCTGAAACTTGGACGACATTGAATCTTTCAACAGGATGATAAATGCCATAGTAATCTGTCTTAAATGGCAAGAAAAATCTGTATTGACATTTGAAGAAGGTGGTTGCAAGAACTACACCCAACAATATTAGTGAACTGGAGACCATTTCTCATTATGAATGCCATATTATTCCTCAGGAGCACTGCCAGAAGCTGATGTCTGGCTTTGGATGATGTTTGCAGCAAGAAAGACATAACAGCCAAATTGTATGTTACTAAGTAATAATGATACTTTGTCATGAAGGATTGAACAATTCTGAGACTGCAATAGTCATTAACCCCTTAGTGATGGAGCCAATTTGCAGCTTAGTGACCAGGCAAATTTTCACAATTCTGACCAGTGTCAATTTATGAGGTTATAATTCTGGAACGCTTTAACGGATCCCGCTGATTCTGAGAATATTTTTTCGTGGCATATTTTACTTCACGTTAGTGGTAAAATTTCTCTGATATGACTTGCGTTTATTTATTAAAAAAATGGAAATATGGCAAAAAAATTTAATATTTTGCAATTTTCAAACTTTTACTGTTTATGCCCTTAAATCAGAGAGCTATGTCACACAAAAAAACTTAATAAATAACATTTCACACATGTCTACTTTACATCAGCACAATTTTGGAAACAATTTTTTTTTGCTAGGAACTTATAAGGGTTAAAAGTTGACCAGCGATTTCTCATTTTTGCAACAAAATTTACAAAACCATTTTTTTAGGGACCACATCAAATTTGAAGTCACTTTGAGGGGTCTATGACAGCAAATACCCAAAAGTGACGCTATTCTAAAAACTACACCCCTCAAGGTGCTCAAAACCACATTCAAGAAGTTTTTTAACCCTTTACATTCTTCACAGGAACTGAAGCAATGTGGAAGGAAAAAAAATAACATTTAACGTTTTTACAAACATTTTAAATTCAGAGCCAATTTTTTTTCTTTTCACAAGTGTAAAAATAGAACATGAACCCCAAATTTGTTGCTCAATTTCTCCTGAATATGCCAAAACCCCATATGAGGGGGTAAACCACTGTTTTGGCGCACGGCAGGGATTGGAACGGAAGGAGCGCCGTTTGACTTTTTCAATACAGATTTGGCTGGAATTGAGATCGGACGCCAAGTCGCATTTGGAGAGCCCCTGATGTGCCTAAACAGTGGAAACCCCAAACAAGTGACACCATTTTGGAAACTAGACCCCTTAAGGAACTTATCTAGATGTGTGGTGAGCACCCTTATTCATGTTTTCACCCCCAAATATTAACTTTCACAAGGGTAACAGGAGAAATGGGACCATAAAAATTGCTATGCAATTTCTCCTGAGTACGCTGATACACAATATGTTTGGGCGCATGGCAGAGCTTGGAAGGGAAGGAGCGCCGTTTTGGAATGCAGACTTTGATGGAATGGTCTGCGGACATCATGTTGCATTTGCAGAGCCCCTGATGTGCCTAAACAGTAAAAAAATCCACAATGACCCCATTTTGCAAACTAGACCCTCCCAAGATGCTTATCTAGATGTGTGGTCAGTAGTGTTGAGCTTTCCGATACCGCAAGTATCGGGTATGAGCCGATATTAGCTGTATCGGAATTCCGATACTGACTTCCGATACTTTTTTCATATCGGATACCGGAATCGGAAGTTCCCATAATGCTATCAGCCTGCTCGCTTTGATTCAGCCAATGGGAATCCTCAGAAGTGTGGGCACATCCTGTTAGGCATGTAGGCATGTTAACTATTGGCATGGCTGTGATTGGCTGCTGAAATGATGTCATGATGTACTATAAAAGCCACCGCCGCCGCCATTTCTGGTCACTCTGCTGTGAATTCAGTTAGGGACAGGCTGCTGTTGAAGACTGTGAGGGACAGTTAGAAATAGCGATTCCACAAAACATATAGTGCTTAACCCAGGCTACATATACCACCACTGTAGCTTGCTTTTCCCTAGCAGCAGTGTTCACAGCTGTCTGCAAGGGCTGTGTGAGTGCAGCTCACGCTGTGGAGTGGGTCCTTCAGCCACGTCTGGTTGTAGGACGCCCAGCGTGCATCACTGCTGCCTCATACATATTTTTCATTTTGAGCTGCTTATTTTTCTTAAATTCTATCTAGTGTGCTTCCATCCGTATCCATATACGTTGGTTGCAAACACTAGTAGTAGACAGCGGAGCCTTTCTGCAGCCTTTCAGTGCTAGTGCCCACTTAGCTGCACTGTTCTAGGCTGTCTGAGAGGTCTCTGACTGTGTGTGAGTGCAGCTCACACTGAGTAGTGTGTCCTGCAGCTATGTCTGGTTGTAGGCCGCTCAGCGTGCGTCACTGCCTCACACATATTTTTCTTTAATTGCAGCTCATTTTTTCTTCTCCTATTAGTGTGCATCCATCCATATCCATCTACATTGGTTGGTTGCAAACACTATATAGGAGTAGATAGAGGAGCCTTTTTTCTGGTTTGTGCCCTTCAGCTGCAGCCAGATTAATATTACCCAATTTTTTTGGAGCCTCATCTTTTGCATTGTAGGTTACCTGCCTGCATTGTAATAGCTCCAGAAAGTTGGTGATACTCTCACTTTCAAATCTTTGGTCACATCCTTTTAGTTTTTTTCCCCCCCCAAAAAAACAACAAAGTTCACCAAACACTACATTTGAAAGTTGTGTAGGCCACTTTAGCTCCCATTAAAGTGTAGTCGACACACACACTTCATAAAATTAGTGTTTCTTATACCTGTAACCAGCTGTTCAGGAATAAGCACACTAAGGCCCCCCTTTGTACTTTTCTGCCTATCTTTCTCAGTCTAGCAAGATGAAGAAGACAGGGAGTAAGGCACGTGGCCGTGGGAGTGGAGTTTCAGCAGGGAGAGGACGTGGGGATTCTGCAGGGAGAGGACATGGGGATTCTGTGCCTGCTGTTGGCACCAGTGAGTCAGCATCCCCCAGTTTTAGCAGGCAACAGTCCTTTATGCGCAGCTTTGTAGGACCTCACCGTACCCCACTGCTGCGGGAGGAACAAATTGAAGCTGTTGTCGGATGGATGGCAGCTAACGCATCGACTTCAATTACTTCCACATCCTCTCAGGGCCAGAGCACCGAAGAGCAACCATCTGTCTCTTCACCACCTGCCAAAGTGCCCAGGCTGTCAGAGAGCCCTGGACAGGAGCCATCACAGTCTCTACTTCTGTTCTCAGAATCTGTTGGTTTGGAAAGAGGGGGCCAGCCAAGCAGCATTCCAGAATGTGAAGAAGAGGGAGTATGCAGTGATGCGCAACTTCTGGATCTGAAGAGGTGGGTGGGCCAGTGCCTATGGTCAGCACACCTCAGTACGCATCAGATGATGACGAGACACAGGTGCCACTTTCTATTGCGTACGGTGCTGGCGAGACAACCCAGGAGAAGCAGGTGTTTGAAGAGGGGAGTGTAGATGATGAGGTCCTTGACCCATCATGGCGTGAGGAACAGGAAGGTGGTGGGAGCAGCTCTGAGGAAGAGATTCCCCGAACGGCCAAAACCGGAGGGAGAGGGAGGGGGCAGACTTGGTTGCCTGTAGCCTCCACTTCGGCACCCGTTAGGAGCATTCCACTTTCAAAAGGCAAAACGGGCGCTCCCAAGACTTGCAGTGCGTGGTCCTTTTTTGACACAGTTGCAGATGACCTTTGCTTTGTCAAATGCAAGCTGTGTCATCAGAGAGTCAAAAGAGGGAAAAATGTCAGCAACCTCAATACCACTAATATGTGGAAACATGTGCGGACCAAGCATGAGGTGGAGTTACACAGACACACTGAAGACGTAGGCCAACGTACAGCACCACCTACCACCTCTTCAGCTCGTGTTGGGGCCTCTTCCTCCAGCTCACACACAGCTGGTTCGGCTTCCTCACAGGATCACCAAGGAAGAACCTCTGGCACTGTTGTCCGGAGACCCTGTGACATTCCACCCACAGCACCACGTTGCAAGTCATCCTCACACTCTCAGGCCACTCGACAGCCATCGGTAGCACAGGCATGGGAGAAAAGGCAGCCATACTCGACAAACCATCCCCGAGCACAGGCTGTGAATGCTGGCATTGTCAAACTACTGGCATTTGAAATGCTCTCATTCAGGCTGCTGGAGACTGACACCTTCCGGGACTTCATGGCATTGGCAGTCCCAAAATACACCGTGCCCAGCCGCTTTTATTTCAGCAGGCGAGCCGTCCCTGCCATGCAGAAACATGTGGAGGCAAACATAAAACATGCGCTTAGAGGTGAGCAAAACGGGTCGAAAAAATTCAAAAGTCGCCGACTTTTGGCAAAGTCGGGTTTCATGAAACGAAACCCGACCCTAGGATGAGGTCGGCCACGAGGTCGGCGACTTACGCGCCAAAGTCGCGTTTCAAAAGTTTGTTTTGCGCTCTTTTTCAGCCAATCAGGATCCACGGACACTGTGGGCAACGTGATGACCTAGGCACGGGTCACCACCATCTTTCAGAAGGGCATGCAAGTGATTGGCTTGCTTTGGTGGGCGTCACAGGGGGTATAAAAGGGCGTGCACTCCGACCGACATCTTACTTCTGCCGATCTTAGTATAGGGAGAGGTTGCTGCTGATTCTGTAGGGAGAGCGTTAGGCAGGGAAGAAGACAAAAAAACTGCTTCTGCTGCTAGCGATTTGGCCTGCAAAACACACAAGTCACTGTGTGTGTGTGTGCAGTGCAAGGGGAGGCTATATTGTGGTGTATCAGTGGTGTTGGTTGTTGGGCTGCCTTTTAAGGCTTCCTGACACGCTGGCATTGCTGTTTACCCACTGCTCCGCAAACTGCTTTTTTAAAAGCAATCCAATCTCCCTTATCCTCTAGTCACTTTTGTCACAGCTGTGCCATTGAGCGTGTCACATAGCGCTCAGATATCAGTGGGCCTCACACAATCCACAAGTGTCCAGTGTCCAAAAGTGTGCGCAGAGATTCAAAATCTCCATTATCCTCTCGTCACTTTGGTCACAGGCAGCTGTGCCATCGAGCGTGTCACATAGCGCTCAGATATCAGTGGGCCTCACACAATCCACAAGTGTCCAGTGTCCAAAAGTGTGCGCAGAGATTCAAAATCTCCATTATCCTCTCGTCACTTTGGTCACAGGCAGCTGTGCCATCGAGCGTGTCACATAGCGCTCAGATATCAGTGGGCCTCACACAATCCACAAGTGTCCAGTGTCCAAAAGTGTGCGCAGAGATTCAAAATCTCCATTATCCTCTCGTCACTTTGGTCACAGGCAGCTGTGCCATCGAGCGTGTCACATAGCGCTCAGATATCAGTGGGCCTCACACAATCCACAAGTGTCCAGTGTCCAAAAGTGTGCGCAGAGATTCAAAATCTCCATTATCCTCTCGTCACTTTGGTCACAGGCAGCTGTGCCATCGAGCGTGTCACATAGCGCTCAGATATCAGTGGGCCTCACACAATCCACAAGTGTCCAGTGTCCAAAAGTGTGCGCAGAGATTCAAAATCTCCATTATCCTCTCGTCACTTTGGTCACAGGCAGCTGTGCCATCGAGCGTGTCACATAGCGCTCAGATATCAGTGGGCCTCACACAATCCACAAGTGTCCAGTGTCCAAAAGTGTGCGCAGAGATTCAAAATCTCCATTATCCTCTCGTCACTTTGGTCACAGCTGTGCCATCGAGCCTGTCACATAGCGCTCAGATATCAGTGGGCCTCACACAATCCACAAGTGTCCAGTGTCCAAAAGTGTGCGCAGAGACTCAAAATCTCCATTATCCTCTCGTCACTTTTGTCACAGGCAGCTGTGCCATCGAGCCTGTCACATAGCGCTCAGATATCAGTAGGCCTCACACAATCCACAAGTGTCCAGTGTCCAAAAGTGTGCGCAGAGATTCAAAATCTCCATTATCCTCTCGTCACTTTGGTCACAGGCAGCTGTGCCATCGAGCGTGTCACATAGCGCTCAGATATCAGTGGGCCTCACACAATCCACAAGTGTCCAGTGTCCAAAAGTGTGCGCAGAGATTCAAAATCTCCATTATCCTCTCGTCACTTTGGTCACAGGCAGCTGTGCCATCGAGCGTGTCACATAGCGCTCAGATATCAGTGGGCCTCACACAATCCACAAGTGTCCAGTGTCCAAAAGTGTGCGCAGAGATTCAAAATCTCCATTATCCTCTCGTCACTTTGGTCACAGGCAGCTGTGCCATCGAGCGTGTCACATAGCGCTCAGATATCAGTGGGCCTCACACAATCCACAAGTGTCCAGTGTCCAAAAGTGTGCGCAGAGATTCAAAATCTCCATTATCCTCTCGTCACTTTGGTCACAGCTGTGCCATCGAGCCTGTCACATAGCGCTCAGATATCAGTGGGCCTCACACAATCCACAAGTGTCCAGTGTCCAAAAGTGTGCGCAGAGACTCAAAATCTCCATTATCCTCTCGTCACTTTTGTCACAGGCAGCTGTGCCATCGAGCCTGTCACATAGCGCTCAGATATCAGTGGGCCTCACACAATCCACAAGTGTCCAGTGTCCAAAAGTGTGCGCAGAGATTCAAAATCTCCATTATCCTCTCGTCACTTTGGTCACAGGCAGCTGTGCCATCGAGCATGTCACATAGCGCTCAGATATCAGTGGGCCTCACACAATCCACAAGTGTCCAGTGTCCAAAAGTGTGCGCAGAGATTCAAAATCTCCATTATCCTCTCGTCACTTTGGTCACAGGCAGCTGTGCCATCGAGTGTGTCACATAGCGCTCAGATATCAGTGGGCCTCACACAATCCACAAGTGTCCAGTGTCCAAAAGTGTGGGCAGAGATTCAAAATCTCCATTATCCTCTCGTCACTTTGGTCACAGGCAGCTGTGCCATCGAGCGTGTCACATAGCGCTCAGATATCAGTGGGCCTCACACAATCCACAAGTGTCCAGTGTCCAAAAGTGTGCGCAGAGATTCAAAATCTCCATTATCCTCTCGTCACTTTGGTCACAGGCAGCTGTGCCATCGAGCGTGTCACATAGCGCTCAGATATCAGTGGGCCTCACACAATCCACAAGTGTCCAGTGTCCAAAAGTGTGCGCAGAGATTCAAAATCTCCATTATCGTCTCGTCACTTTGGTCACAGGCAGCTGTGCCATCGAGCCTGTCACATAGCGCTCAGATATCAGTGGGCCTCACACAATCCACAAGTGTCCAGTGTCCAAAAGTGTGCGCAGAGATTCAAAATCTCCATTATCCTCTCGTCACTTTGGTCACAGGCAGCTGTGCCATCGAGCGTGTCACACAGCGCTCAGATATCAGTGGGCCTCACACAATCCAAAAGTGTCCACTGTCCACAAGTGTGTGCAGAAATTCTAAATCTCCCCTGTCCTATAGACACCTTGTACCTTGTTTTACATTACTATATAGTTTGTTGGATTTTGTCTACATTTCTACCAAAAATGAGGAAGGCTGGTGGAAGAGGCCGTGGAATTGGGCGGGGGTTGGCAGCTGGTAATGATGGTGTTGGTGGTGGATCTGATGGTAGTGGCAAGAGCAAAATAGGACCGAATGCAGGAGGTGCTGACCCTACGTCATCGTCTGGCTACATAAGGCCTCGAACGCTTAGTTTTCTAGGAGTTGGCAAACCGCTTTTAAAGGCAGAGCATCAGGAAAAAGTTTTGTCTTACATTGCTGACTCAGCCTCCAGCTCTATCGCCTCCTCTTCTTCAGTTGTAAAAAGTAAAAGCACTGAGTCGTCATTGGAGGCTCATGTTCATGAACCACACCTTTCCTTGTGTCCTTCACCCCAACCAAGATTGAAGGATGATGCAGGCCATACTACTGATTACTCCATGGAGCTGTTTTCACATACCATGCCTGGATTATCAAGTCAAATGGTGAATTACCCAGGCCAAGATGAATTGTCCTCGCAGTGTACAGAGCCAGATTTTGACCCTGATGAGACTCAGGTGCCCCTTCCCGCACACTATACCACCATACACGGTGACACAGAGAAAGGTGCACATGACATAGAAGAGGAGGTGATGGATGACCCAGTTGTTGACCCAGATTGGCATCCATTGGGGGAAGAGGGTGCTGCTTCCAATAGCTCAGATGAGGAGCATCCACAGCAGACATCGACATCGCAACAGCTGTTATCTGGCAGGCTCGGAGCACTCCAAAGACAGGTTCCAAACATCAAAAGAGTTGCTGGACAGTTTGTCCAGAGGGTCAAAAGATCACAGCGTGCTAGGCCGCAAAATGTCTGACAAAGTAGGAAGAGTGCAGTGTGGCACTTTTTTGAACAAAATCCTCATGATCAGGCCAAGGTTATCTGTAAGAAGTGCGCAAAGACCTTTAGCCGAGGGAAAAATCTGAAAAATTTGAATACCAGTTGCATGCTTAGACATTTAACCAGCATGCACTTGCAAGCGTGGACACAACACCAAACCTCAAGTGCCACATGTGCAACTGATCACAACGAAGGTAGTCAGCAACGCTACATTGTTTCCCCCACTGTAAGCCCACCGGTTAGCACAGCAGCAAATGTTGAGGTGTCGTTGCAAGACCACAGCAGTCAGGGAATCCCTCTGTTATATCAACGAAAGACTGATTCTAGGCCATCAGAAAGAACACCAACTCCATCACCATCATCAACCCTCTCTCAGTCCGCCCTGTCCACCGCTACTTCCACCATATGCAGCTCTCAAGTCCAGCTCACCCTCCCAGACACTATGAGTAGGTCAAGAAAGTACTCAGTCTCTCATCCGCGTACACTGGGTTTGAACGCCCACATTGCCAAACTAATCTCGTTTGAGATGATGCCCTTTCGGTTGGTGGAAAGCACAGCTTTCCGCAAACTCATGGCCTATGCAGTACCACGCTATGACCTACCCAGTCGCCACTTCTTCTCTCGCAAAACCATCCCAGCCCTCCACCATCATGTGAAAGACCGCATTGTCCATGCACTCAAGCAGTCAGTGAGCGGAAAGGTGCACCTCACAACTGATGCATGGTCCAGTCGGCATGGCCAGGGCCGTTACGTGTCCATCACTGCGCACTGGGTTAATGTGGTGGATGCAGGGTCCACAAGGGACAGCGGTGGTGGGACAGTGCTGCCTAGCCCACGGTATAGGAAACAGTTGGCTGTAGGCGTTCGACCCTCCTCCTCCTCCTCCTCCTCCAGAAGCGAAAGCTCGTCCACAGAGCGCAGTCATACGAGCACTCCATCTGCAGCTGCCACTGTTGCACACGATGTGTCCCCCTATCGAGCAGCTAGTGGAAAGCGTCAGCAGGCTGTGTTGCAAATGATGTGTTTGGGCGACAGACACACCGCCGAGGTGCTGGCCGAGTACTTGAAGCGACAAACTGAGTAATGGCTGGGCAGTGTACATCTTGAGGCAGGCAAGGTAGTTAGTGATAACGGCCGTAATTTTGTGGCAGCCATAGCCTTTTCAAAACTCAGCCACAAACCTTGCTTGGCTCACACCTTGAACCTGGTGGTGCAGTGCTTCCTCAAAAATTATCCGGAGTTAACAGCCCTGCTCCAGAAGGTGCGAAGACTGTGCGCACACATCCGCCGGTCGCCTGTACACTCCGTTCGCATGCAGAAGCTGCAGCGATTGCTCCACCTTCCCAACCACCGCCTCATTATCGACATTGCAACATGGTGGAACTCCACCCTGCACATGGTGGAGCGGCTGTGCGAGCAGAGGCAGGCCATAGTGCATTTGTGGGAGGATACACGGCCAGGCACTTTGAGAGCAGACATGGAGTTGACAGGTGTGCAGTGGTCGAAGCTGAAAGACCTTTGTAAAGTCCTTCAGTGTTTTGAGGAATGCACACGGCTGGTAAGCGCAGACGACGCCATCCTAAGCATGAGCATCCCACTTATGCGTCTGCTCATGCAAACTTTGACGCACCTTAAGGAGCAGGCGTCTGCAGCCAATGTTGATGAGGAGGAAGAGGAGGAGGGAATCCTTGATGACATTCAGCCATTGTCTGCTCAGGGACCTCTCCTGGACGAGGTGGAGGAAGAAGAGGAGGAGGAGGAGGATGATGGGGATGATTACTTAGGGGAGGAGGATGCATCTCGTGGGGCAAGTGAAAATGTTGGCGTGGCAAGGTCTGGTACAGGGTTTGTGCGTGACTGGAGGGATGTGGATTTGCCAGAAAGTGCTCCTCCACCCAGCACTAGCAGTGCATCATTGACACCGGGAACATTGGCCCACATGTCAGATTATGCCTTGCGGATCCTAAAAAGGGACCCCCGCATTGCCAAAATGATGAACGATGATGACTACTGGTTGGCCAGCATCCCGGATCCACGCTATAAAGGCAAATTACAAAACATCATGCCACAGGAGAACCTTGACCTAATATTGGCTAATAAACAAGCAACTCTGGTAAATCGGTTGCTTGAGGCATTCCCAGCACACAGCAGCGGTGATGGTTCTCACACGAGCCGTACGGGCCGGGGGCAGCTTGGCAGAGGTGTTCGTGGTGCACACAGCAGAAGTGGCGTTGGAGACAGGGGTTTCATGACAATGTTGTGGACTGATTTTTCAAATACCGCTCACACAACTGGTAATACTGCATCGATGGAAAGTGACAGGAGACAGCAGTTGTCAACTATGGTTACAAACTACTTTTCCTCCCATATCGATGTTCTCCCACACAGGTCATTCCCCTTTGACTATTAGGCCGCTAAACTGGACACCTGGCCTGAATTGGCCCAATATGCCTTACAGGAGCTCACTTGCCCAGCTGCAAGTGTGCTATCGGAAAGAGTCTTCAGTGCAGCTGGATCAATCCTGACAGAAAAAAGGACCCGTCTGTCAACCCAAAATGTGGATGATCTAACCTTCATTAAAATGAACCAAGCATGGGTTTCCAAGGATTTTGTCCCACCTTCCCCTGATGACACATAGGGTGACAGAAAAATGGCTTGCTTTGGTCCACCTCTTCCTGGTACTTCACCTATTTCGCCTTTTGCATCAGCTGAATGTCCAACATCAACATATGCCACTTTCTAAAACTCCCTAACTGTGCTGCCTCCCCCCCCATGGCCGGGGTCACCACCTACCGCACGACACCGTGCGAGTGCCGTTGCCCTGGACAGGTGGGTAGGCCAACTCTTGGGCGCGGGCACTGGCACAGGGTTCCTCATAGAGCAATCAAGTGTCTCTGATGGTGGTGGTGCACACCCGCCGTCAGACACACCGCTGTACTATGAGGGGCCCAGTGCCAGTACCGACGCCCACGAGTGGGCCCCCCTTGCTTGGGCAGGGCCCCAGCATTTGCAATCTTTACCTCTCCCTGCTCCTCCGCTGTGTAATCTGGGCCGTCAAATCCATACTGTGCCTGACACCGTCTGAGCCTGCCTCCTGAGACATATATTTTGAATGTGTACGCTATCCATACATGTTATCCGGGGATACGGTACCCTTTCTAACCTTTGTGCAATCACGTGCAATCCATACTGGGCCTAACACCGTCTGAGCCTGCCTCATGCTGTATAGACATATATTTTGAATGTGTACGCTATCCATACATGTTATCCGGGGATACGGTACCCTTTCTAACCTTTGTGCAATCACGTGCAATCCATACTGGGCCTAACACCGTCTGAGCCTGCCTCATGCTGTATAGACATATATTTTGAATGTGTACGCTATCCATACATGTTATCCGGGGATACGGTACCCTTTCTAACCTTTGTGCAATCACGTGCAATCCATACTGGGCCTAACACCGTCTGAGCCTGCCTCATGCTGTATAGACATATATTTTGAATGTGTACGCTATCCATACATGTTATCCGGGATACGGTACCCTTTCTAACCTTTGTGCAATCACGTGCAATCCATACTGGGCCTAACACCGTCTGAGCCTGCCTCATGCTGTATAGACATATATTTTGAATGTGTACGCTATCCATACATGTTATCCGGGGATACGGTACCCTTTCTAACCTTTGTGCAATCACGTGCAATCCATACTGGGCCTAACACCGTCTGAGCCTGCCTCATGCTGTATAGACATATATTTTGAATGTGTACGCTATCCATACATGTTATCCAGGGATACGGCACCCTTTCTAACCTTTGTGCAATCACGTGCAATCCATACTGGGCCTAACACCGTCTGAGCCTGCCTCATGCTGTATAGACATATATTTTGAATGTGTACGCTATCCATACATGTTATCCAGGGATACGGTACCCTTTCTAACCTTTGTGCAATCACGTGCAATCCATACTGGGCCTAACACCGTCTGAGCCTGCCTCATGCTGTATAGACATATATTTTGAATGTGTACGCTATCCATACATGTTATCCAGGGATACGGTACCCTTTCTAACCTTTGTGCAATCACGTGCAATCCATACTGGGCCTAACACAGTCTGAGCCTGCCTCATGCTGTATAGACATATATTTTGAATGTGTACGCTATCCATACATGTTATCCAGGGATACGGTACCCTTTCTAACCTTTGTGCAATCACGTGTAATCCATACTGGGCCTAACACCGTCTGAGCCTGCCTCATGCTGTATAGACATATATTTTGAATGTGTACGCTATCCATACATGTTATCCGGGGATACGGTACCCTTTCTAACCTTTGTGCAATCACGTGCAATCCATACTGGGCCTAACACCATCTGAGCCTGCCTCATGCTGTATAGACATATATTTTGAATGTGTACGCTATCCATACATGTTATCCAGGGATACGGTACCCTTTCTAACCTTTGTGCAATCACGTGCAATCCATACTGGGCCTGACACCGTCTGAGCCTGCCTCCTGAGACATATATTTTGAATGTGTACGCTATCCATACATGTTATCCAGGGATACGGTACCCTTTCTAACCTTTGTGCAATCACGTGCAATCCATACTGGGCCTGACACCGTCTGAGCCTGCCTCCTGAGACATATATTTTGAATGTGTACGCTATCCATACATGTTATCCAGGGATACGGTACCCTTTCTAACCTTTGTGCAATCACGTGCAATCCATACTGGGCGTGAGAACGGCTGGCGAGCTGTTAAGCAAGCTACAGCACCTGTCCAGACAAGTACAGGGATTCCCTAGCGAGGAGACTTATTTGATTGTTTTCAATGTTGGGACAGCAATTTTTGGGGAGCACTATACTCTGGAGAATGATAGATGGGGCCCACCATACACTGGAACATTCCAAAGGTGGACATCAGACACTGGAGCAGCATTTACAGGGCCCATTATACACTAGAGCATTAGAAATGGGGCCCATTATGTTTGGAGCATTATTTGGGCCCATAAGACAGTGGAGCTTCATCCATGGGGACCAACATATACTGTAGCATTATGTGGAGCTCATCATATACTGTTTCAAACATTATATGGGACCAATGATTCTGTATGGAGAAATAGATGGGCCTCGTCATGAGATGTAAAAAGTGAGGTATTTTTCATTGTACTATACCGCTATTTATCTGCCGTATCGGAGCATGATGAGTTGTGGTATGTGTTAAAGGGGCGCTCTTTCGCCCAGGGCACATGAAAACCTGCAGCCAGCCCTCCCCCCCCCACAACTTTAGCCAAATAACCCCCATTTTTCAGTGCGTAACTTGTATTATGAAGTTAATTAAGGTTGACAAGCTTAAGTAAGAAGAATTGATGCTTTTGGCATTCAAATGGGCACTGTAGGTGTGTTTCCTGTCCTCCTCTCACTGCCGACTTTTATTCCCCATTGACTTACATTGGGTTTCGTGTTTCGGGACGACCCCGACTTTTCCCTATAATCGGACGATCTTGCTCGACCCGACTTTTGGAAAAGTCGGGTTTCACGAAACGAAACGCGACCCTAAAAAAACAAAAGTCGCTCAACTCTACATGCGCTACTAAACTCTGTCAGTAGCAAGGTCCACCTGACCACTGATGCGTGGACCAGTAACCATGGACAGGGACGATACCTTTCCCTCACTGCCCATTGGGTCAATGTTGTGGAGCCAGGTACAGATCTGGAGAGTGGCGCTCTACGTGTTCTGCCAACTCCACGGATTGCAGGAATCCAGTCTGTACACATTGACTCCTCCTCCTACTCAAGTTCCTCTGAAACAGAGCAGCAGGAGCCTGTTACGACCGATATGAGCACAGCAGTGGCCAAATGTCAACAGGCCGTACTGAAATTAATTTCTTTGGGGAATCGAAGCCACACAGCGCAGGAGCTCTGAAATGCCATCAAGCAGGAGAGCGACGTGAGGTTTGTGCCAGCGAATCTCCAGCCGGGCTTGGTAGTGTGTGACAATGGCCGAAATCTGGTGGCAGCTCTTGGCCTAGGCAACCTCACTCACATCCCATGTCTGGCACATGTGCTCAACTTGGTAATGCAGAGCTTTCTGAGGGACTATCTGGATCTTGATGCACTGCTGCACAAGGTCCGCATAGAGTGCGCTCACTTGCGGCATTCCAGCACGGCAAGGTCGCGCCTTGCTGCTCTGCAGCGCCAATTACGCCTTCCGGAGCATCGCATCATATGTGACCTACCCACCAGGTGGAATTCTACTTTACATATGTTGGAGCGGTTGTGTGAGTAACAGGCAGCAGTCATGGAGTACCAGCTGCATCAGGCGCAAACAAGTCGCACTGTGCGCCGGTCACACTTCAGCACCACTGAGTGGGCCTCTATAAAGGACATCTGCCTCATTTTGCGTGCCTTCGATGATTCCACGCGGATGGCGAGTGCAGATGAAGCACTAGTCAGCATGACTGTCCCCCTTATCTGCCTGCTTCAAAAAACACTGCAAGCACTAAGGGATGAGGTTTTGGAAGAGGTGGAGGATGAGGAGTCCCAAATGCCATCTGCTTCTGGACAGTCTGCACTACGTGCTTCCTCACAAAGGCCTAGGCAGGGGAGGAGCATGAGGAGGAGTCGATGGAGGAGGAAGACATCTCTCCAGAGGAGGGAGGTACACAAAGCTCTAGTCAGTTTGTACAGCGAGGGAGGGGTGTTGTGAGTTCATTTTCCCCTTCGTCACTGAGGTCTGGTGAACTCCCTATTCTGGTGAAGGAAGGTAATGAGCCTGATTATCAGGCACCTGTACCTGATGAGGATGACTGGCTGAGTGGAGTCACGGACGCCCTTCTGCCCTGCGGGTGATTTCTCTGTGGACTTCTAGGACACCAGTCTGATTCCTGCTCCTCTAAGCTAAGTTTTTCAGCTTTGCCTGTTTGCATTAGTGTTTTGTTTTTGTTTTCCTTGCTTTTCTGGATTCTGCCATTCCCTGCTGGGGTGAACTGAATCTCCTTTTGCCTGTAGCTCTGTCTTCAGAATATTCCTGAGTACTGACATAGCTTTTTTGAAGCCTAGCGTCTTCAGGGCCTTTTTCATTGTCAGTCTGTTGGCTCTTATTTTCATAGTGTTTTTCACGGATTGCAGACAGCAGCCTTCCTGTCCTTTCCTATCTAGCTAGATTGGGCCCCGTCTTTGCTCAGTCTATCTTTCTGCCTGTGTTAGTGTTTTCATCTTGCTTCACCGTCATTATATGTTGGGGGCTGCCTATTGCTTTGGGATCTGCTCTGGGGCAGTTTAGTTTTCCCCTTTCTTTCTTTAGGCCTAGCCATTTCTCCGGCTGTGATCGAGGGGTCTAGGGCATCGTAGGAACCCCCCACGGCTACTGCTAGTTGTGTTGATAGGTTCAGGGGTCTGCAATCCGATAGCTGCCAACTTCTCTGGTTTTCTGGACTTAGTTAGCATTTCTGTTTTTGCCTCCTACGGTGACTCAATCATAACAGTGGGGTGATGCAGAGTAGGCAGAGATCACGCCTCAAGCGGTTCTTTGCCAGTTGGGAGTCTGCAGCACATGGTTGACTTCCTGCTGCAGTGCCTGAGAAACCACCGCCGCATCGCCCACATTCTCTACACGGCTGATTATTGGGTGTACACCCTCCTAGATCCTCGCTACCGGGACAACTTGCAAACCCTCATACCAACGTTGAACCAGGAGCGTAAACTGCGGGAGTACCAAGACACACTGGTGCAGTCCATCATGTTTTCCATTCCACTCGACAGCAGTGGTGCTAGTGCTTTACAAAGCACCTCTGTGCGTCGAGCCAGTGGAGGAAACTCGGCACAAAGAGGGAGCAGAGGCAGCGCCTCAGCACAAGGCAAGACCACTATGGCCCAAATGTGGCAAAGTTTTGTGTGTCCTACACCATCACTGATGGCTCCAGTCAGCAGGAGGCAACGTTTCCGTCAGATGGTGACAGACTACATGTCTTGCCCTGTGAGTGTACTCCCAGATGGCTCTTCCCCCTTCAAGTTTTGGGTCTCTAAGCTGGATACATGGCCAGAGCTTAGCCAGTATGCTTTGGAGGTGCTGGCTTGCCCTGCTGCCAGTGTATTCTTGGAATGCGTCTTTAGTGCTGCAGGTGGTGTACTAACAGACCGTCGCATGCGACTTTCTTCCGATAACGTCGACCGGCTTACTTTTCTGAAAATGAACAAGGCCTGGATCTCCCAGAATTTGCCAGTTCTCTTCCCGACTAAATAATTGGTTGGCAACTGTATCCAGGTCTCCTGTTGTGTTCATGTTTCTACCACTTGAACTATAATCCCTGGGCTTCAACACAGCCAGTTGTCGCTCAGATGTGTCGTCTGCACAGAGAAAAACACTAGCTCCTGTGCTAGAGGGGTTCAGTAATGCCAGCTGCTCCCCTGCTGTGTGGACGGCAAAGTCTCCTGCTCCATCCACATTCAAACTACTACTGATTTTTAACCCTGCACCACTTAGGCCTCTGGCTCCACTGTCTCTAGGATTTCCCCAAGCCTCCAACCCCACCAGTGACAGCTCTTAAGTGGCGTCTGCACAATCCACACTTGTTCCAGTGATACTTGGCCTTGGTCACGTCAGTTGATCTGATGTGTGTCCGGCAAGGTCTCCTGCTCTGTCCACATTCCCATTTCTAGTAGTGTGAATGAGGACAGAGCAGGAGACCTTGCCGGACACACATCAGGGGATCAACTGACGGGACTGAGCCCAAGTAACACAGGAACAAGTGTGGATTGTGCTGACGCCACTTCAGAGCTGTCACTAGCGGGGTTGGAGGCCAAGGGAAATACTAGAGACAGTGGAGCCTGAGGCCTAGGTGGAGCACAGTTACAATCAGCAGTAGTCTACAACCTCTATAATACGTGCTACAAGTTGGCCTCAGCCAGCTCCATGCCTCATCCTGGGCTCCAACAACGCCAGTTGGTGTTCAGAAGTGCCGTCTTCACAGAGAAAAACACACTCGCTACTGTGTCTGTGGGGTTCAGTAATGCCAGCTGTTCCCCTGCTTTGTAGATGGCAAAGTCTAATGCTGCCTCCACATGCCAACAACATCAGGCCTGAGCCTGCTCCATTCCTCATCCTGGGCTCCAACAACGCCAGTTGGTGTTCAGAAGTGCCGTCTTCACAGAGAAACACACACTAGCTCCTGTGTTAGTGGGGTTCAGTAATGCCAGCTGTTCCCCTGCTGTGTAGACGGCAAAGTCTCCTGCTCCATCCACATGCCAACACCATCAGTCCTCAGCCTGCTCCATGCCTCATCCTGGGCTCCAACAACGCCAGTTGGTGTTCAGAAGTGCCGTCTTCGCAGAGAAACACACACTAGCTCCTGTGTTAGTGGGGTTCAGTAATGCCAGCTGTTCCCCTGCTGTGTAGACGGCAAAGTCTCCTGCTGCCTCCACATGCCAACACCATCAGGCCTCAGCCTTCTCCATGCCTCATCCTGGGCTCCAACAATGCCAGCTGGTGTTCAGAAGTGCCGTCTTCGCAGAGAAACACACACTAGCTCCTTTGTTAGTGGGGTTCAGTAATGCCAGCTGTTCCCCTGCTGTGTAGACGGCAAAGTCTCCTGCTCCATCCACATGCCAACACCATCAGGCATCAGCCTGCTCCATGCCTCATCCGTGGCTCCAACAATGCCAGTTGGTGTTCAGAAGTGCCGTCTTCGCAGAGAAACACACACTAGCTCCTGTGTTAGTGGGGTTCAGTAATGCCAGCTGTTCCCCTGCTGTGTAGACGGCAAAGTCTCCTGCTCCATCCACATGTCAACACCATCAGGCCTCAGCCTGCTCCATGCCTCATCCTGGGCTCCAACAACGCCAGTTGGTGTTCAGAAGTGCCGTCTTTGCAGAGACAAACACACTCGCTACTGTGTCTGTGGGGTTCAGTAATGCCAGCTGTTTCCCTGCTGTGTAGACGGCAAAGTCTCCTGCTCCATCCACATGCAAACTACTACAGATTTGTAACTGTGCTCCACTTAGGCCTCTGGCTCCACTGTCTCTAGTTTTTCCCCTGGCCTCCAACCCCGCCAGTTCCTGCTCTGAAGTGACGTCTGCACAATCCACACTTGTTCCTGAGTTACTGTAGCTCAGTCACGTCAGTTGATTCCCTGATGTGTGTCCGGCAAGGTCTCCTGCTCTGTCCACATTCCCATTACTAGTAGTAATCATGTTCTCTGGGGTTTCGGCTACCCCCGGCAGCCAAGACCTTGGAGAAAATCCAACTCTGGGAGGTGCGCTATACACTTTTTTTCAGAGCGCCGTGAATTCACAGCTCTGTGGTTTAAGTACCCTTAACTACCTCCATTAAAAGGCATATCGGCGGTCATTAAGGGGTTGAAAGTGGCATTTTGGATGGAATTTGGAGAAATCACTTGTTATATTAGTTGTGCTAGATTATTCGTGTTTCTTTAGTATATTGCATATGGCAGAATGTTTATAAACATTGTCAAACATTCTAATTTGCATTGTGGGTTGAAAAATTGTGATTGTAACTATATATACTGTAGCACCTCACACATCGCAGCATGTACTCTGCTACATAAAAATTAAAAAAAAAACATAAAAAACATAAAAAAGTTTTGTGCACATTGACCAGTTTAACAGGACATTTTGCAACTTTATTCCAAAGGATTAAGAAACCATTTATACATTCTATTAAACAGTTTGTACTGTTATTTCTACAGCAATGTAATCACCATAAGAAGCATTTTTTTACTTTGGTAGGTAATCTCTGTAGCTCATAAGTGAATTCACTGTGCTGTAAATGTAAAAACTGTCACAGGGAAAAATAACCTTGTTCATTATGCATAGTTTAGCATGATTTTGCATGCATTAAAGTGTATTAAACTACATTTTAGGTTCTGTTTCACTATGATGAGTAAGAATTTTTAACTGCGAGAAATATAGGACTGTCAAAAATCTCTAAGAAGGCCATGATCTTATGTTCTATGAAAGGACAGAACATTATATCATAAAATTCAAATATAATAATAGTATTGCAGAATTAAGTTGATTAAACTTTAACTTTATATATAATCTAGACTTTCTTTGTTCCCTCTAAAAACTTATTGACCACCAGAAAATATACTGTATATATAGAGAATTACACATCACTGGTCATTGTAAGCAAATTTGTTACCGTGTACACAACATTGATGACTGTTACTGGAGGTAAACAATCAGAAGGATCATGTGATCACAGCACAGGCTGAATGAAAATTTTATTCTATTATTTTGTATTTGTTTTTAGCTTAGGAAATCATACAAACAATAAAGAGAAAGTACAGAGGCGCATAGAAAACATCTTAATTGGGCCTCCTTTAACTCCTTAATGACCCCAGCTTTTTTTGGTTTTGCGTTATCGTTTTTCGCTCCCCTTCTTCCCAGAGCCATAACTTCTTTATTTTTTCAGTCAATAAGGCCATGTGAGGGCTTATTTTTGGCGGGATGAGTTGTACTGTTGAACAACATCATTGGTTTTAGCATGTCGGGTACTTGAAAATGGGAAAAAATTCCAAGTGCGGAAACATTCTTTTTTAAATGTTGGCATGCTTCAATAGCCTCCATGGGAGGCTAGAAGCATCGACAACTTGATCAGCTCTGCTACATATAGGTGATGAACAAATCGCCTATATGTAGCAGAATTACAGCATTGCTATGAGCACCCACCATTGGGTGGCGCTCATAGCAAAGCCTCATCAACAACCATATAGGTCTTAAGGAGAAATTTGTCTATACTTCATTGTGGAGACCAAATGAGCATAATGTTTAATGCACCTTTGTGCTACATAATAAAGCATTGACAAATGTATTTGGTGATGTCCTGAGCACTTGTTTCACATTTATGCTCCTGCTCATGGATTTTAGTCTGTATATGAAATAATGATCTTTGAATTTTCAGTACCAGAAAAACATGGGCTAAGATCTCCCTTCTACAGCAAAGATACTCAAAAACCCATTAAGATTATGGGTTATGATTTTCCTCACACAACAGGGATACAAGGTAATACAAGGTAACCCCTTAAAATGATGGACTAAAATCTCCCCTATACAGCAAATATATAAAGGTAACCCCTTAGTACTATATTCAAAAAACTTATGCAGCAGGCTCTCTTTCGGTGTTAAACTTTATTGTAATATAATTTTAAAGGGAACACGTCAGCAGGATTGTGCACAGTAACCTACTGATACCTTGGTTGATGAAATCCATCTTGTGGTTGATCTTTAATCTTTATTTTCAGTTTTTAGATAATGATATACTCGTGTCCCAGAGCGGGCCTGGATGGTGGTCTTTATGTGCTGCTCTGCTTAGGTATTCATAGTGCAGACTGCTGACAGGTCCCTGATCCCTCAGTGACCTGCCCCCTAGTTTGCATAATGAATATCTGTACACACTTTAAAAAATAAAAACTTCGGCAGGCAGGTGCCAGCCGTGGCACCTGCTCTGCAGCATAATCGCATGTTTCATGTGCCAATAAGACATGTTCTTTATGTTATTCAGCTAGAAAAAAAAATCTATTTGAAAATGGCTCCCACCGCACCTGTGCAGTAGCAGCTATCGGTGTATATAGTTGCGATCGCGCTGGCGCCATGTTGCTGGAGAAGAAAGAAAAGTTAGTCACATATATGCACATAAATGTTAAGTAATAAAGAACCTTTATTTAATACATGGATGGAATCGGTGGCACTGTAGAAGACAGGCGCACACACCTCACATAAAAAATACACTAAGTACAATTAATGTACACATAAAAAGAGGTAAAACGAAGTGAAAATAGATGTAACTAGACCAAAAAAGTAGGGAGACAAATATACCCAACTGTATAAGTTTATCTGTACAGTTGTGTAAAAAAGTGTTTGCCCCTTTCCTGATTTCCTATTCTTTTGCATTTTTGTCACACTTAAATGTTTCAGATGACCAAAAAAATTAAATATTAGACAAAGATAACACAAATAAACACAAAATGCAGCTTTTAAATGAAGGGAAAAATAAATCTAAACCTACAGGGCCCTGTGTGAAAAAGTGATTTCCCCTTAAACCTAATAATTGGTTGGGCCACCCTTAGCAGCAACAACTGCAATCAAGTGTTTGCGGTAACTGGCAATGAGTCTTTTATAACTCTCTGGAGGAATATTGGCCCACTCATCTTTGCAGAATTATTGTATTTCAGCCACATTTGAGGGTATCAGAGCATGAACAGCCTTTTTAAGGTCATGCCACAGCATCTCAATCGGATTAAGGTTAAGACTTTGACTAGGCCACTCCAAAGTTTTCATTTTTCTTTTCATAAGCCATTCAGAGGTGGACTTGCTGATTGTTTTGCATCATTGTCCTGCTGCATAACCCAAGTTCGCTTCAACTTAAGGTCACAAACAGAAGGCTGGACATTCTTCTTCAGGATTTTTTTGTTGACAGCAGAATTCATGATTTGATTTACCGCAGCAAGTCTTCCAGGTTCTGAAGCAGCAAAATAGCTTCAGATCATCACACTACCACCACCATATTTTACTGTTGGTATGAGGTTCCTTTTTTGAAATGCTGTGTTACTTTGCGTCAGCTGTAATGGGACATACAGCTTCCAAAAAGTTCAACTTTTGTCTCATCACTCCACACAGTATTCTCCCAAACCTCTTGGGGATCATCAAGATTTTTTCTGGCAAAACTGAGATGAACCTTTATATTCTTGTTGCTCAGCAGTGGTTTTCATCTTTGAACTCTGCCATGCATGCCATTTTTGCCTACTTTCATTCATATGGTGTAGTCATGAACACTGACCTTAACTGATGCAAGTGAGGCTGGCAGTTCTTTGGATTTTGTGACCTCTTGGATGAGTCATTGCTGCTCTTTTGGGTAATTTTGGTCAGCCCCCCACTCCTGGGAAGGCTCATTACTGTTGTAATCTAGCTTTCGAGGATCTTTTGATCTATTTCACTTTGTCAGGCAGGTCTTATTTAAGTGTTGTCTTGACTGAGAACAGGTGTGGCAGTAATCAGGGTGTGGCTGGGGAATTTGAACTCAGCTTCTGAAAGATGTGGTAAACCACAGTTAATTTATGTTTTGGTGGAGGGGCATGTTCAAACCAGGCACTATTGTTTGGATTTCTTTTTCCCTTAATAATAGAATAGGAAATCAGGAAAGGGGCAAACATTTTTTCACACAAATGTATAAATAGATTTGCATGGCATAAATGTCTATATTGAATGCTCTGCACATGTAAAGAAGGCAATGTAATAAAGATAATTCAGGCTGTTGGTTCTGAAATATATATTACATGGCAGGTTATCTGCCATTGTGAAACTGACAGGTCTCACATGCATTATAGTACATCTGTATTGCAATGCATGAGGAAAGTAATCCACAAAAATTAAAATTGAAGTCCCATACAGAGACTAAGTAAAAAAGTAAAAAAAAGGTAAACTTTTTTCTAACTATTAAAAAAATCACAAAATAAAGAAAAGAAATACAAAAAAATTAACCCAATAAATATGTACCGTATATTTATGTAAAAATAAGAAAAACACATATTTGGTATCGCTGCTTCCAAAATGACCTGACCTATAAAACTGTCACACTAGTTAACCACTTTAGTGCACACCATGAAAAAATAAAGCAAGGGCAAAAAACTATACTCTTTATCATACCGCCAAACAAAAAGTGGAATAAAATGCGATCAGAAAGTAAAATGAAGAAAAAAAATTGTATCTCTGAAATCGACATTTTGTCCTGTGAAAAACAAGCTGCATCATGGAAAAATAAAAAAGTTATAGGTCTCAGAAAAAAACGATGCAAAAATAATAAGTTTTCAATAAAATGGTTTTTAGTGTGTAAAAGCAGCAAAGCAAAAAAAAGATCTAAATGTGGTATCGCTGTAATCGTAATGACTGGAAGAATAAGGCTGTCTTATCAACTTTATCACACATGGAAACAAATCCTAAATTGCTGCTTTTTGCTCACTCTGCCTCACAAAAATTTGAATAGAAATTGATTGAAAAATATTATGTGACTGTAAATGGTATAGATAAAGACTTCAAAATCTTGCAAAAAACAAGTCCTCACATGACTCTGTCAGCTGAAATGTAAAGAAATTATAGCTGTCTAAATATAGCGTTGCAAAAACTTTTTTTGTATATGTGCACACGCTGCGGATTGGGGTGCGGATTTGGCAGCGCAGATTTTGTAAAATCCGCAGGTAAATCTGCGGTTTTTCATCTCCACAATGGAGGAGATGGCAAACCGCAGCGGAATCCGCAGAAAGAATTGACATGTCAATTCTTTCTGCGGTTTCAAAACCGCAGGAAAACCACGCAAAAAATCCGCACCGTCTGCAGTGCGGTTTTTGATTCCCATAGGGAATAATGGTACTGTACACCGCAGCAAAAACTGCTGCGGACCCGCAGCGGCCAAATCCACTGCGGAACCGCAGCAGAATCCGCAGCGTGTGCAGTGCACACACCCTAAAAGCTTTCTTTAGTGTTTGACAATAGCTAAACATTACAAAACTCTATATGTTTGGTATTGCTGTAATCGCACCGATCCAAAGAGTATACTGCACAAGGAACGGCATAAAAAATAAATAAAACCAATTCTTCAACTGCTTTTCATTTCTTCATTCAGCCTCCCAAAGATTGCAGTAAGGCTCAGCTCACATTTATCCTGCGCTGAGCGTTTACTCCGGGATTTCTATGTAAATCTCTGAAATATGTGATTCAGATGGAACCCCCGGCATAAGATTCCCTATAATGAGGCAAATGGAAGCACTGTGAATGCTGTCTTGCCTGTGATCTGGCAGTGTCCTTCTTTTAAGGCGTGCATAAAAGTGCAGTTTGCCACAGTTTTGGGCACCTCTGAAAAGAAGGACAACTTTGAACAGAAGCCAGACGGAGTCCAGAGTAACTCTGCTTCCTCATTATAATGAATGGATCCCTTGGGGATTTCATGTGAATCACCTCACTTCGACATCTAGATAGAAACCACGATGTAAGTGCTTAGTGTAGAGTGCAGGATAAATGTGAGTCAAAATATGATGTAAAGTGTTCCCAACAAAAGGTTCAACTCAATCCACAAAAAAGCAAGCCCCCTTAGGTCTGTCATCTGTTAAATGGAAAAATAGGGTGTTTTCACGGTACTGGTTGCACAAAGGCTCTGGAAAAGCTAAATTGCTCCTCGCCCCTAAGAGAAATTCAGTAAATTCTGCATTTCCAAATCCAAATGCCCCCTCCCTTCTTAGCCCCAGTGTGCCTAAACCATACATAGCGCCCACATGTTTAGCATTTCTGTAGTGATGAGAGCCCGCCTAATTTAAGGGTGGGTGTCTTCAGAAGCACGAAATGCGCACAATGTATGTTCAGTTACATGTACTGGTCTACAATGTACTGGGCACTACAATTGAAGATGTGCAATTTTCACTCTGCGACATCCATTGCTGCTTTTTTTTTTTCTGAAAACACCGATGGAGTGAAAACTGTCACTGCACCTGTAGATAGATTCCCATTATTTTCTCATGCAGATTCAATATGATAAAGCAATCATGATCAGCACTCTGCAGTCTAATACACCAGTGTGAATGAGCCCATAGAGGAAAAGTATAATAAAGAAATGCCTCCACTACTGCATTTTTCTCCCACTCTTGGTTTTAGCTTATAAATACTGATGCAAAATACTGACCAAATACTGAATGTGTGACCATGGCCTAACTGAACATCATAATCTCTCAGCATGTAAAGTATTACCAATGTCACAGTGTCGACAGGGTGCAGACTGACTGACTGCTTTCCATGGTATTGGTTTTTTTTATTTCCATTTATGTTTTTTAATGCTACTAGCTTTTTTTTTTTAATCCTAGGCAACCCTTTTCAACAAATACCACAAATAGTACACACATAGAAAAAATGTACAATGTACAGAATGTCTATTTATAGATAGATTGATTAACGTGGATAACACTTTATTTTTTGAGATTATAGAGTGAAACATGCACATACATATTATATATACTTCATAGAAGCAAACAAAGCAAACCAGCTCACCGACAACCGTCCAGGGCACACGGAACTCTGCCTGATCAGGCGACTTGCAACGAGGAAAACAAAGGATTCATGTTCCAGCTCCTATGAAAAATATTGATTCTTTATTCCAAAATTTAAAACATGAACATGACAGCAAATGCTCCTTGAAAAATTGTCGGGTCAAGGCAAAGTGAAGCATTTCGATCTGACGAAACTGTGATAAAGATTGTCAGATCAAAACGCGTCGCTTTGCCTTGACTTGACAATTTTTCAAGGAGCATTTGCCGTCATGTTCATGTTTTAAATTCTGCAATATAGAATCAATATTTTTTATGGGTGCAGGAACATGAATCCTTTGTTTTCCTTATATTATATATACACAGATATATATAAATATATATATATATATAAATTTATTTGCATTTTGCAGTGAGAAATAAGTATTTGATCCCTCTGGCAAACAAGACTTAATACTTGGTGGCAAAACCCTCGTTGGCAACCACAACAGTCAGACTTTAATAATAATCTTTATTTTAATTTATTATTATTATTATTATTATTAAAGTCTGACTGTTGTCAGACTGTAGTCAGACTTTTTTGTAGGTGATGATGAGGTTTGCGCACATGTCAGGAGGAATTTTGGTCCACTCCTCTTTGCAAATCATCTCTAAATCATTAAGATTTTGAGGCTGTCGCTTGGCAACTCGGAGCTTCAACTCCCTCCATAAGTTTTATATGGCATTAAGGTCTGGAGACTGGCTAGGCCACTCCATGCTTCTTTTTGAGCCACTCCTTTGTTTTACTTGGCTGTATGTTTTGGGTTTTTGTCTTGCTGGAAGACTCAGCCATGACCCATTTTTAATGTCACAGCAGAGGGAAGGAGGTTGTCACTCAGGATTTTACGGTACATAGCTCCACCCATTCTCTCATTGATGCAGTGAAGTAGTCCTGTGGCCTTAGCAGAAAAACACCCCCGAAACATAATGTTTCCACCTCCATGCTTAACAGTGGGGATGATGATCTTTGGGTCATAGGCAGCATTTCTCTTCGTCCAAACACAGCGAGTTGAGTTAATGCCAAAAAGCTCAATTTTTGTCTCATCTCACTACAGCACCTTCTCCCAATCACTCACAGAATCATAAAGTTGTTCATTGGCAAACTTCAGATGGGCCTGCACATGTGCCTTCTGGAGCAGCGGAACCTTGCGGGCACTGCAGGATTTTAAACCATTACGGTGTAAAGTGCTACCAATGGTTTTCTTGGTGACTGTGGTCCCATCTGCCTTGAGATCATCAACAAGTTCCCCCATGTAGCTTTAGGCTGATCTCTCACCTTCACCATGATCAAGGAAACCCCATGAGGCGAGATCTTTCATGGTGCCCCAGATCGATGTCGATTGACATTCATTTTATATTTCTTCCATTTTCTTATCTATTGCACGAACAGTTGTCTCCTTCTCACCCAGCATCTTACTTATGTTTTTTTAGCTCATTCCAGCTTTGTGCAGGTCTATGATCTTGTCCCTGACATCCTTATAAAGCTCTTTGGTTTTGCCCATGTTGTCGGTGTTAGAGTTTTACTGATTAATTGAGTCTGAGGACAGGAGACTTTTATAAAGGTGAATATATAAGATAGCTGTCTTTAATGCAGGTAATGAGTTGATTAGGAGTGCCTAACTAATTTCTCACTGGAAAATGCAAATAAATGTATATAATTTATAAAATGTGATTTTCTGGATTTTATTTTTGATATTCTATATCTCTCTCAAGTTAAAATTAACCTACTCTTAAAATTATAGACTGTTCATGTCTTTGTCAGTGAGAAACTTACAAAATCAGCAAGGGATCAAATACTTATTTCCCCACTGTATATAGATAGATAGATAGATTTAGTCAATAAATATCTATACACGTCTTTGTGTGTATACTGTTCTGAAATTTCATGGCTGTTAGCTAGTACAGTACAGATATGCTTCCACAGAAGAGGTGATAAGTACCGTATATTGTTATGAAAGTCACAATAGGAGGCAAAAGCAGAAATACAAGCTAAGTCCAGAAAACCAGAGAAGTTGGCAACTATCAGATTGCAGACCCCTGCACCTATCAACACAACTAGCAGTAGCCGTGGGGGGTTCCTACGATGCCCTAGACCCCTCGATCACAGCCGGAGAAATACATAGGCCTAAAGAAAGAAAGGGGAAATCTAAACTGCCCCAGAGCAGACCCCAAAGCAATAGGCAGCCCCCAACATATAATGACGGTGAAGCAAGATGAAAATACTAACACAGACAGAAAGATAGACTGAGCAAAGACGGGGCCCCAAAACTACCTAGATAGGAAAGGACAGGAAGGCTGCTGTCTGCAATCTGCCAAAACCCTATCAAAGACATAAGCCAACCAGCTGATATGAAAAAGGCCCTGAAGCAGCTAGGCTTCAAAAACTGAATCAGCACTCAGGTATTTTCAGAAGACAGAGCTAAATGAATTCAGCACACCCCAGCAGGGAATGGCAGAAATCCAGAAAAACAAAGCAAAAACAAAGTCAAAGCACAAAAGCAAAAGGCCGAGCAGCAAACTTAGCTTTGGAGGAGCAGGAATTCAGACTGGTCTCCAAAGATCCCACAGAGAAATCACCCGCAGGGCAGAAGGGCGTCGGCAGCATTATATCCAGTCCGTAACTCCACTCAGCCAGTCACAATCATCAGCCTCAGGTGTTTGACAATCAGGCTCACTACCTTTCTTTACCAGAAGAGGGAGTTCCTTGGGCCTCAGTAATGAAGGGGAAAATGAACTCACAACAGTATATACTCGTGTACAAGCCTAGTTTTTCAGCCCCTTTTTTGGACTGAAAAAGACCCTCTAGGCTTATACATGAGTCATACACCCAGAAAGCTGGAGGGGGAGGGGGAGCAGGAGACATGACACTCACTCTCCTGGAGTCTCAGTCAGGATATCTGGCTCTGCTACATCTCAGTCCTGGCTCCTGGCATCTGCATCTTCCTTCCTGTCTTCTTCCTGTGCGGTTATGTGACACCGCACACTAAAGTCATGAATATGGATGTGTCTCCACATCCATAGGGGTGGAGCTGCATATTCATGACTTTAATGAGCATCTGGCTGCACGGGAGTGATGCAGATATGCTTCAGGTATGGATTGCATTTGATATGGTCTTGCTTTTAAAACATTTAGGAGGCCGCAATGGCACAGTGAATAAATAAAAATGTAGAGTAGGACCCCCCATATGAGATTGCCTTGGCGTGGCGGGGTGGCTTAATATATTGATCAATATTTTGCTAAATGTCTCATTTTGAATGCAGTAAGATATGTGCATATGCACTTCATGTTACGCGTTCTGACCACTGGCAGTGCTGGCTCTTCTCTCTTTTCATATATTAATATGGAGCATGTTATGGGCCACCATTAACCTTCCTGCAGCAGTATATGATGCGCATATTAATATGGAGCATCTTATCGGGCCACCGTTAATCTTTCTGCAGCATTATATGGGGCATATATTAATATGAATCATCTTATGGGGCCAACATTTTACTTTTTTTAGCATCTATTTTTATTTTTTAACTTTACCAGTAGCTGCTGCATTCCCCACCCTCAGCTTATACTCGAGTCAATAAGTTTTCCCAGTTTTTTGTGGCAAAATTAGGGGCCTTGGTTTATACTTGGGTCGGCTTATACTCGAGTATATACGGTAACTTATATAGTGCTCTGCTCCACTCATTGATCTTTTATCTTGCAGGAGCTGAAGCCTCTCCCTTTTCTATAGAAGTCCTGCTCCTACATAGCACATACTGCAAGAAACAGCACATTTTCCTCCTGCATTTATACAAGAGACCTGTCATTTTCTGTACCTCTGTTGATGAGGGGTAGAGGCAGCAGCACATAGACAGACATTGTTAGGAGCAGTCCTGTAGAGCGGTCATCACCTCTTCTGTTCGCGCACATCTGTCCACACCACTTATCAGCTTGATGCTGACTTCTTGCTCCACAGTATACAGAGCAGGACTGGCTGCTGAGATTCAGAGCCTCAGCACCACGCTGGGGAGAGATAAGCAGCTCTAAGAGCACATAATGCACTTCTCCTCGTGCTAGGCATCATGGGAGAGTGACGTCAGCAGAGCAGAGTAGCTTGGGAAATCCCCAGGAAACAACTTCAACTGTAGTCGAGAAGCTCGTGCCATAAAGAGGGTTTTTTCTCAGGTTTGGTATATCCTTTGCTCATCATTTTTTGTGAAATCATTAATAATACTGCAGAAACTTTTAAAATACATTATAACAAATATAGTGATAGGATCTCTTTAAGTGTGAAATTCTTCACCATTCTTGTCCTCAGTAAGATAATAACTGGGGCATTGAGATTTTGGCCATTCCATAGGTACACCATCAAAAGACTATACTATAAAATAAAGATCAATAATGACCACCACAAAAAAGATGATAGGTGGCCATGTGACTAATTAAAAAAGGTTTAACCCCTTCAAGACCTTCGCCATACTAGTACTGCTCTGTGGGAACTGCATTTATGCCCAGAGCAGTACTAATACGGCAGCTTAATCACTGCGGCCTCACGCTGAGCGCTGCGACGATCGGGTGCGGGTGTCAGCTGTATGTGACTAGCACTGATCATGTGCATTTAACCCCTCTGATGCCACTGTCTGTAGTGACAGCAGTATAGAGAAGCATCATGCAGGCAGGGGGCTCCTTCTGGGTCCTGCAGGGAGGTGGCTTGTCAGTGCCTGCTAAGAGCAGGACCTGAAAAGCCTCCTTCCCTGCCTGTCAGATTGCTGATCTGATACTCAGCAGTGCTAAGCTTCAGATCAGCGATCTGACATTATATAGTAATGTCCCATACTGGCACAATGTAATAAAGCTAAAAAAAATATATATTATAATGAGTAAAATTTTTTTAAAAATCCCCAAATAAAGAAAAAGAATAAAATAAATATTTTACCAATAAATACATTTATTTATGTAAATAAAAAAATAAAAGGACACATATTTGGTATCGCTGCGTCTGTAACGACCCGCTCTATTACTGTCCCACTAGTTAACCCCTTCAGTGAACACCATAAAGAAGCGAGGCAAAAAACAATGTGCATTATCATCATACTGACGAACAAAAAGTGCAATAATAAATAATAATAATAAAATGCGATCAAAAAGATGGATATAAATAATAATGGTACCCCTGAAAACGGCATCTTGCCCCCCAAAAAACAAGATGCCATGCAGCTCCATCAGCCGAAAAATAAATAAGTTTTAGCTCTCAGAAAAAAGTGATGCCAAAATAATAATTTTTTGCATAAAATAGGTTTTATTGTGTAAAAGCGCCAAAGCATAAAAAAAATATAAATAAGGTATCGCTGTAATTGTACTGACCTGAAGAATAAAGCTGCCTTATCAATTTTACCACATGCGGAATGGTATAAAAAAAAAACCTGAATTGCTGGTTTTTGTTCATTCTGTCTCCCAAAAATCAAAACAGAAAGCGATCAAAAAATATCTTGTGCCCGAAAATGATGCCAGTAAAAGCACCATCTCATCCCACAAAAAACAAGACCTCATATGACTCTGTCAGCCAAAATATGAAAAAATTATAGCTCTCAAAATATGGTGATGCTAGTTTTTGCAATAAAAAGCCTTGCCGTGCACCCAAACAGTGATTTTCCTCCACATATGGGATATCGGTGTACTCAGGAGAAATGGCACAACAAAGTGTAAGGAGCAATTTCTCCTGTTACCTTTATGAAAAATGCAAAATATGGAGATAAAGAAGATTTATTAGGGAAAAATGTGATTTTTTTTTTATTTCCACGGCCCTATGCTATAAACTGTGAAGCACCTGTGGCTTCAAGGTGCTCAATACACATCTAGATAAGTTCCATAAGAGATCTAGTTTCCAAAATGGGGTCACTTGTGGGGGGGTTTCAACTGTTTGGGCACATCAGGGGCTCATCAAACATGACATGGCGTCCGCTAATTATTCCATCAAATTTTACATTCAAAAAGTGAAATGGCGCTCCTTCCTTTCCGAGCCCTGCCATGCTCTCAAACAGTAGATTTCCCCAACATATGGGGTATTGGCATGCTCAGGAGAAATTGCGCAACATGTATGGTCAATTTTCTCCTGTTACCCTTGCGAAAGTAAAAAAAAATTAGGTCTAAACGAAAATTTTTGTGAAAGAAAAGTAAATTGCTGGACAAATTTTAACCCTTATAACTTCGTAACAAAAAAAGTTTTGGTTCAAAAATTGTGCTGATGTAAAGTAGACATGTGGGAAATCGTATTTATTAACTATTTTGTGCAATATGACTTATTTAAGGGCATAAAAATTAAAGGTTGGAAAATTGTGAAATTTTCACCATATTTCCATTTTTTTTCACAAATAAACACAAGTCATATCGAAGAAATTATACTGCTCTCATAAAGTACGATACGTCAGGAGAAAACAATCTCAGAATCACCGGGATCTGTTGAAGAGTTCCAGAGGTATTACCTCATAAATGGACAGTGGTCAGAATTGTAAAAATTGGCCAGGTCAGAAAGGTGAAAACAGGCTGGGTTGTGAAGGGGTTAATTGCTATGCAGAGGACAAATAATTTACAGAAGTGTTTGTTTTTATTTGCTTATTTGGTTGACTGATTGCTTTTTGGGCTCTTGATTTTTGTTTTTGTTTTTCAAACTAAGTTTTTACAATTAGGTAACAAATATGGAACAGAGTAGAAATGAACAAATATATATTACAGTGTCAAGAAAATGAAAAAAAGAAATATATAAATACACATACAAAGATGTACACTGTTAGCGTTCAGTCAGCTGCTTTGTCTCTTAACTGTGCTCAGTATAAAATTGCACAAAAAAATCTGAAATTATTCTTCTTCCTTTAATTTATTCTTATTACACAATTACATCATATGTTATTCATCAAATGAAAAACAAGACAATACTGACCAAAACTGACAACATGGAAATCGGAAATTTACTGACACAAGTTTCTAATAATTTAAATTAAGATCACCTCTCATTGTTTCATTTTGCAATGAAATGGTGGATAATATCCTGGAGGAAATGAGCAGTCACCGGTGATGTGGCACAATAGTGCAGATCACTAATGTATGTTATTCAGTATAGGAGGAGTCATCAGATATTCCACTGATAAGAAAATAATGTGCCATGATAAAGAAATAAATAGAGCTCATATAGCAGAACTCAAAATGTGTACTTCTGATTACTCTTTATAAAACAAGAATGCCAAAAATTACTTCATAAATTGAAGAGACCGCAAGGAGATAGGCAGGACAATGTTATCTTTACGCTTTATCAAGATATCATTTTAAGACTCGAAGGAAAGAAATACCATGTTGAACACGAAAAATATTATTTTCCCTAAATGTATGGTTATTTTGGACAAAGGCAAAGAACTTGTCATAGAATTTCCAATTTTATGTGATTTATTTAAACCAGTCAGCTAGAATTTATATAACTAGATGGGCATTTCCTGAAGGAAATACATGGTGCTTGAACAGCGCTGCCAGCTTTACAGCAGTGTATCAGGGGTCGACTGTAAGAAAGTAAAGTTAGAATATGAATGTTGTGTATAGCGATGGCACAACCTGGGATGGGTTGTATATGAAGCCAATGGGGGTGATGTAGTGATGTCACCATCATATAATATTGGGTGCAGGCTAAAGGACCTGTGTGATGTCACCACCATTTGCTTCAAGGGGACCCTGGGACCCACAATGATGAAATGAACGGGGTCCGGACACTTGTGATGAACAGGCAGACTGTCCTAGGCAGTGTCTGTATGTAAAAAATTGTGGCTGCTCAGTGTGATTTATTGGATTTCACTAGAAATTCTGATTGCAACGAATAATCTCTCTAGCAGCAAGTTCTCACAGGTAGACTCTGCTAATGGAAAGTGTGTCTGCTTTTGGCAGATTTTAATAGGGACGGCCATAATGGAAACAAACTATTTTTATGTAGCTAATGAAGTCACATTTAGGGCTAGTACACACAGTCAGAATAAATAATCGGTCGAATTCGGATGTAAAAATCGGACTGTGTGTACTAGCCCTTATAAAGCAGTGTACTGTACATGGGTTGGAGGGCAGGACAGAAAACACACCTGGTGGGAAGAGAAGAATTCTTATGCTGTACACGCTATATCCAATGTCAGGAGCGGTGTCAAAGGACGTGACAAGATCTGATTAGTCCTTAAGGGTACTCTCATACACATCAACAGTCTGCAGAAACTCGGCCAAGCAGCTGTTGTATGTGTCTGTACCCTGATAGACTGGGCACTGAACAAGTGCTCGGTCAGTTGGAGAGATACTGCACCACTGTAAATTAGTCATTTCAGTATCGTGCTCGGCCATTCATTGACGCTAGCACTCAACAGCGGCAATATATAGTCAGCATCATGGGAGTAATGCAATTTTATATATGATATTTTTCTCAATCTATAGTCAGCATCACGGGAATAGCGGTCTTTGTTATATACTTTTTTTTTAATCCTATGTTGAGAACAATTTAAATACTTGTCTCGTTGGTAATTTAACCCCTTCCCAACCTTTGACGCCACATAGGCATCATGAAAGTCGGTGCCAATCTGACCCATGACGCCTATGCAGTGTCATGAATTCATTGCCCCCTGCGGGTCGGGTGACCGGGGTCACTGAAAGGTCACCCGACCTGCACACAGAAGACCCTTTGAAGTTAACCCCTGGGGCGTGGCTTAGCCCCCACATGCCTATGATCACTCCGATTGGCAGTTTCACTTTTAACAGCCAATCAGAGCTATTTGTAATATTTCACCAATGAAAATAGGTGAAATATTACAATCCAGCCATGGCCAATGCTGTAATAGCATCAGGCATGGCTGGAGACTGAGACCCGGCCCCCCACACGGACTGGCAGGGGCAATTGGCGGCTATGTGCCGCCGCCGTTACCATCAGCTCCCCCTCCCCTTCCCTCCACTCCCCCCACCTTCTGATCCCCCCTCTTACCATCCACGGTGCCTCTGACATCCCTCTGGCCGTCCTGGTGTCCCACCGTCCCGGATCATGGGTACCGCCATCTTGGAAAATGGCGGGCACATGCGCAGTGCGCCAGCCGGGACCTGCCGGCTGCAGATTCATTTTTTTTCATTTTGATCACTGTGATAAACTCTCACAGTGATCAAAATAAAAAAAGTAAATACACCCCCCTTTATCACCCCCATAGGCAGGATCAAATAATAAAATAAGGAAAATATTTATAGGATTAGGGTTAGAAATAGGGTTAGGGTTGGAATTAGGGTTAGAAATAGGGTTAGGGTTGGAATTAGGGTTAGGGTTGGAATTAGGGTTATTATTAGGGTTAGGGGTGGGTTGGGATTAAGTTTAGGCTTGTGGTTAAGGTTAGAGTTGGGATTAGGGTTAGGGGTGTGTTGGGGTTAGGGTTGTGGTTAGGGTTATGACTAGGGTTAGGATTAGGGTTGGGGGTGTGGTTAGGGTTATGACTAGGGTTGGGATTAGGGTTAGGGGTGTGGTTAGGGTTATGACTAGGGTTGGGATTAGGGTTAGGGGTGTGTTGGGGTTAGGGTTGGAGTTAGAATTGAGGGGTTTCCACTGTTTAGGCACATCACAGGTTCTCCAAACGCGACATGGCGCCACCATTTATTCCAGTTAATCTTGCATTCAAAAAGTCAAACAGTGATTCCTCCATTCCGGGCCCTGATGTGTGCCCAAACAGTGATTTACCTCCACATATGGGGTATCAACGTACTCAGGAAAAATTGCACAACAACTTTAGGGGTCTAATTTCTCCTGTTACCCTTGTGAAAATAAAAAATTGTAGGCTAAAAATCATTTTTTGAGGAAAAAAAATGATTTTTTATTTTCACAGCTCTGCGTTATAAACTTCTGTGAAGAACGTGGGGGTTCAAGGTGCTCACCACACATCTAGATAAGTTCTTTGGGGGTCTAGTTTCCAAAATAGGGTCACTTGTAGGGAGTTTCTACTGTTTAGGCTCATCAGAGGCTCTGCAAACGTACATGACGCCCGCAGACCATTCCATCAAAGTCGACATTTCAAAACGTCACTACTTCCCTTCCGAGCCCCGACGTGTGCCCGAACAGTGGTTCCCCACCACATGTGGGGTACCAGCATACTCAGGACAAACTGTACATCAACTTTTGGTGTCCAATTTCTCCTGTTACCCTTGTGAAAATAATGCATCTAGATAAGTTCCTTAGGGGGTCTAGTTTCCAAAATGGGGACATCTGTGGGGGAGCTCCAAAGTTTAGGCACACAGGGGCTCTCCAAACACGACATGGTGTCCGCTAACTAGAGTTGAGCGAAATGGGTCGAAAAAGTTCAAAAGTCGCCGACTTTTGGCAAAGTCGGGTTTCATGAAACGAAACCCGACCCTAGGATGAGGTCGGCCACGAGGTCGGCGACTTACGCGCCAAAGTTTGTTTTGCGCTCATTTTCAGCCAATCAGGATCCACGGACACTGTGGGCAACGTGATGACCTAGGCACGGGTCACCACCATCTTTCAGAAGGGCATGCAAGTGATTGGCTTGCTTTGGTGGGCGTCACAGGGGGTATAAAAGGGCGTGCACGCCGACCGACATCTTACTTCTGCCGATCTTAGTATAGGGAGAGGTTGCTGCTGATTCTGTAGGGAGAGCGTTAGGCAGGGAAGAAGACAAAAAAACTGATTCTGCTGCTAGCGATTTGGCCTGCACAACACACAAGTCACTGTGTGTGCAGTGCAAGGGGAGGCTATATAGTGGTGTATCAGTGGTGTTGGTTGTTGGGCTGCCTTTTAAGGCTTCCTGACACGCTGGCATTGCTGTTTACCCACTGCTCCGCAAACTGCTTTTTTAAAAGCAATCCAATCTCCCTTATCCTCTAGTCACTTTTGTCACAGCTGTGCCATCGAGCCTGTCACATAGCGCTCAGATATCAGTGGGCCTCACACAATCCACAAGTGTCCAGTGTCCAAAAGTGTGCACAGAGATTCAAAATCTCCATTATCCTCTCGTCACTTTGGTCACAGGCAGCTGTGCCATCGAGCCTGTCACATAGTGCTCAGATATCAGTGGGCCTCACACAATCCACAAGTGTCCAGTGTCCAAAAGTGTGCACAGAGATTCAAAATCTCCATTATCCTCTCGTCACTTTTGTCACAGGCAGCTGTGCCATCGAGCCTGTCACATAGCGCTCAGATATCAGTGGGCCTCACACAATCCACAAGTGTCCAGTGTCCAAAAGTGTGCGCAGAGATTCAAAATCTCCATTATCCTCTCGTCACTTTTGTCACAGGCAGCTGTGCCATCGAGCCTGTCACATAGCGCTCAGATATCAGTGGGCCTCACACAATCCACAAGTGTCCAGTGTCCAAAAGTGTGCGCAGAGATTCAAAATCTCCATTATCCTCTCGTCACTTTTGTCACAGGCAGCTGTGCCATCGAGCCTGTCACATAGCGCTCAGATATCAGTGGGCCTCACACAATCCACAAGTGTCCAGTGTCCAAAAGTGTGCGCAGAGATTCAAAATCTCCATTATCCTCTCGTCACTTTGGTCACAGGCAGTTGTGCCATCGAGCCTGTCACATAGCGCTCAGATATCAGTGGGCCTCACACAATCCACAAGTGTCCAGTGTCCAAAAGTGTGCGCAGAGATTCAAAATCTCCATTATCCTCTCGTCACTTTGGTCACAGGCAGCTGTGCCATCGAGCCTGTCACATAGCGCTCAGATATCAGTGGGCCTCACACAATCCACAAGTGTCCAGTGTCCAAAAGTGTGCGCAGAGATTCAAAATCTCCATTATCCTCTCGTCACTTTTGTCACAGGCAGCTGTGCCATCGAGCGTGTCACATAGCGCTCAGATATCAGTGGGCCTCACACAATCCACAAGTGTCCAGTGTCCAAAAGTGTGCGCAGAGATTCAAAATCTCCATTATCCTCTCGTCACTTTGGTCACAGGCAGCTGTGCCATCGAGCCTGTCACATAGCGCTCAGATATCAGTGGGCCTCACACAATCCACAAGTGTCCAGTGTCCAAAAGTGTGCGCAGAGATTCAAAATCTCCATTATCCTCTCGTCACTTTTGTCACAGGCAGCTGTGCCATCGAGCCTGTCACATAGCGCTCAGATATCAGTGGGCCTCACACAATCCACAAGTGTCCAGTGTCCAAAAGTGTGCGCAGAGATTCAAAATCTCCATTATCCTCTCGTCACTTTTGTCACAGGCAGCTGTGCCATCGAGCCTGTCACATAGCGCTCAGATATCAGTGGGCCTCACACAATCCAAAAGTGTCCAGTGTCCAAAAGTGTGCGCAGAGATTCAAAATCTCCATTATCCTCTCGTCACTTTGGTCACAGGCAGCTGTGCCATTGAGCCTGTCACAGAGCGCTCAGATATCAGTGGGCCTCACACAATCCAAAAGTGTCCACTGTCCACAAGTGTGTGCAGAAATTCTAAATCTCCCCTGTCCTATAGACACCTTGTACCTTGTTTTACATTACTATATAGTTTGTTGGATTTTGTCTACATTTCTACCAAAAATGAGGAAGGCTGGTGGAAGAGGCCGTGGAATTGGGCGGGGGTTGGCAGCTGGTAATGATGGTGTTGGTGGTGGATCTGATGGTAGTGGCAAGAGCAAAATAGGACCGAATGCAGGAGGTGCTGACCCTGCGTCATCGTCTGGCTACATAAGGCCTCGAACGCTTAGTTTTCTAGGAGTTGGCAAACCGCTTTTAAAGCCAGAGCATCAGGAAAAAGTTTTGTCTTACATTGCTGACTCAGCCTCCAGCTCTATCGCCTCCTCTTCTTCAGTTGTAAAAAGTAAAAGCACTGAGTCGTCATTGGAGGCTCATGTTCATGAACCACACCTTTCCTTGTGTCCTTCACCCCAACCAAGATTGAAGGATGATGCAGGCCATACTACTGATTACTCCATGGAGCTGTTTTCACATACCATGCCTGGATTATCAAGTCAAATGGTGAATTACCCAGGCCAAGATGAATCTGACATGGAGTGCACTGATGCACAGTCGCTGATGGATGATTCTGCTGGTACATTCACTCAGAGCACTACATTGTCCTCGCAGTGTACAGAGCCAGATTCTGACCCTGATGAGACTCAGGTGCCCCTTCCCGCACACTATACCACCATACACGGTGACACAGAGGAAGGTGCACATGACATAGAAGAGGAGGTGATGGATGACCCAGTTGTTGACCCAGATTGGCATCCATTGGGGGAAGAGGGTGCTGCTTCCAATAGCTCAGATGAGGAGCATCCACAGCAGACATCGACATCGCAACAGCTGTTATCTGGCAGGCCCGGAGCACTCCAAAGACAGGTTCCAAACATCAAAAGAGTTGCTGGACAGCTTGTCCAGAGGGTCAAAAGATCACAGCGTGCTAGGCCGCAAAATGTCTGCCAAAGTAGGAAGAGTGCAGTGTGGCACTTTTTTGAACAAAATCCTCATGATCAGGCCAAGGTTATCTGTAAGAAGTGCGCAAAGACCTTTAGCCGAGGGAAAAATCTGAAAAATTTGAATACCAGTTGCATGCTTAGACATTTAACCAGCATGCACTTGCAAGCGTGGACACAACACCAAACCTCAAGTGCCACATGTGCAACTGATCACAACGAAGGTAGTCAGCAACGCTACATTGTTTCCCCCACTGTAAGCCCACCAGTTAGCACAGCAGCAAATGTTGAGGTGTCGTTGCAAGACCACAGCAGTCAGGGAATCCCACTGTTATATCAACGAAAGACTGATTCTAGGCCATCAGAAAGAACACCAACTCCATCACCATCATCAACCCTCTCTCAGTCCGCCCTGTCCACCGCTACTTCCACCATATGCAGCTCTCAAGTCCAGCTCACCCTCCCAGACACTATGAGTAGGTCAAGAAAGTACTCAGTCTCTCATCTGCGTACACTGGGTTTGAACGCCCACATTGCCAAACTAATCTCGTTTGAGATGATGCCCTTTCGGTTGGTGGAAAGCACAGCTTTCCGCGAACTCATGGCCCATGCAGTACCACACTATGACCTACCCAGTCGCCACTTCTTCTCTCACAAAGCCATCCCAGCCCTCCACCATCATGTGAAAGACCGCATTGTCCATGCACTCAAGCAGTCAGTGAGCGGAAAGGTGCACCTCACAACTGATGCATGGTCCAGTCGGCATGGCCAGGGCCGTTACGTCTCCATCACTGCGCACTGGGTTAATGTGGTGGATGCAGGGTCCACAGGGGACAGCGGTGGTGGGACAGTGCTGCCTAGCCCACGGTATAGGAAACAGTTGGCTGTAGGCGTTCGACCCTCCTCCTCCTCCTCCAGAAGCGAAAGCTCACCCACAGAGCGCAGTCGTACGAGCACTCCATCTGCAGCTGCCACTGTTGCACACGATGTGTCCCCCTATCGAGCAGCTAGTGGAAAGCGTCAGCAGGCTGTGTTGCAGATGATGTGTTTGGGCGACAGACACACCGCCGAGGTGCTGGCCGAGTACTTGAAGCGACAAACTGAGTCATGGCTGGGCAGTGTACATCTTGAGGCAGGCAAGGTAGTTAGTGATAACGGCCGTAATTTTGTGGCAGCCATAGCCCTTTCAAAACTCAGCCACATACCTTGCTTGGCTCACACCTTGAACCTGGTGGTGCAGTGCTTCCTCAAAAATTATCCGGAGTTAACAGCCCTGCTCCAGAAGGTGCGAAGACTGTGCGCGCACATCCGCCGGTCGCCTGTACACTCCGTTCGTAGGCTGAAGCTGCAGCAATTGCTCCACCTTCCCAACCACCGCCTCATTATCGACATTGCAACAAGGTGGAACTCCACCCTGCACATGGTGGAGCGGCTGTGCGAGCAGAGGCAGGCCATAATGCATTTGTGGGAGGATACACGGCCAGGCACTTTGAGAGCAGACATGGAGTTGACAGGCGTGCAGTGGTCGAAGCTGAAAGACCTTTGTAAAGTCCTTCAGTGTTTTGAGGAATGCACATGGCTGGTAAGCGCAGACGACGCCATCCTAAGCATGAGCATCCCACTTATGCGTCTGCTCATGCAAACTTTGACGCACCTTAAGGAGCAGGCGTCTGCAGCCAATGTTGATGAGGAGGAAGAGGAGGAGGGAATCCTTGATGACATTCAGCCATTGTCTGCTCAGGGACCTCTCCTGGACGAGGTGGAGGAAGAAGAGGAGGAGGAGGAGGATGATGGGGATGATTACTTAGGGGAGGAGGATGCATCTCGTGGGGCAAGTGAAAATGTTGGCGTGGCAAGGTCTGGTACAGGGTTTGTGCGTGACTGGAGGGATGTGGATTTGCCAGAAAGTGCTCCTCCACCCAGCACTCGCAGTGCATCATTGACACCGGGAACATTGGCCCACATGTCAGATTATGCCTTGCGGATCCTAAAAAGGGACCCCCGCATTGCCAAAATGATGAACGATGACGACTACTGGTTGGCCAGCATCCTGGATCCACGCTATAAAGGCAAATTACAAAACATCATGCCACAGGAGAACCTTGACCTAATATTGGCTAATAAACAAGCAACTCTGGTAAATCGGTTGCTTGAGGCATTCCCAGCACAAAGCAGCGGTGATGGTTCTCACACGAGCCGTACGGGCCGGGGGCAGCTTGGCAGAGGTGTTCGTGGTGCACACAGCAGAAGTGGCGTTGGAGACAGGGGTTTCATGACAATGTTGTGGACTGATTTTTCAAATACCGCTCACACAACTGGTAATACTGCATCGATGGAAAGTGACAGGAGACAGCAGTTGTCAACTATGGTTACAAACTACTTTTCCTCCCATATCGATGTTCTCCCACACAGGTCATTCCCCTTTGACTATTGGGCCACTAAACTGGACACCTGGCCTGAATTGGTCCAATATGCCTTACAGGAGCTTGCTTGCCCAGCTGCAAGTGTGCTATCGGAAAGAGTCTTCAGTGCAGCTGGATCAATCCTGACAGAAAAAAGGACCCGTCTGTCAACCCAAAATGTGGATGATCTAACCTTCATTAAAATGAACCACGCATGGGTTTCCAAGGATTTTGTCCCACCTTCCCCTGATGACACATAGGGTGACAGAAAAATGGCTTGCTTTGGTCCACCTCTTCCTGGTACTTCACTTATTTCGCCTTTTGCATCAGCTGAATGTCCAACATCAACATATGCCACTTTCTAAAACTCCCTAACTGTGCTGCCTCCCCCCCATGGCCGGGTTCAACACCTAGCGCACGACACCGTGCGAGTGCCGTTGCCCTGGACAGGTGGGTAGGCCGACTCTTGGGCGCGGGCACTGGCACAGGGTCCCTCATAGTGCAATCAAGTGTCTCTGACGGTGGTGGTGCACACCCGCCGTCAGACACACCGCTGTACTATGAGGGGCCCAGTGCCAGTACCAACGCCCACGAGTGGGCCCCCCTTGCTTGGGCAGGGCCCCAGCATTTGCAATCTTTACCTCTCCCTGCTCCTCCGCTGTGTAATCTGGGCCGTCAAATCCATACTGGGCCTAACACCGTCTGAGCCTGCCTCCTGAGACATATATTTTGAATGTGTATGCTATCCATACATGTTATCCAGGGATACGGTACCCTTTCTAACCTTTGTGCAATCACGTGCAATCCATACTGGGCCTAACACCGTCTGAGCCTGCCTCATGCTGTATAGACATATATTTTGAATGTGTACGCTATCCATACATGTTATCCGGGGATACGGTACCCTTTCTAACCTTTGTGCAATCATGTGCAATCCATACTGGGCCTAACACCGTCTGAGCCTGCCTCATGCTGTATAGACATATATTTTGAATGTGTACGCTATCCATACATGTTATCCAGGGATACGGTACCCTTTCTAACCTTTGTGCAATCACGTGCAATCCATACTGGGCCTAACACCGTCTGAGCCTGCCTCATGCTGTATAGACATATATTTTGAATGTGTACGCTATCCATACATGTTATCCGGGGATACGGTACCCTTTCTAACCTTTGTGCAATCACGTGCAATCCATACTGGGCCTAACACCGTCTGAGCCTGCCTCATGCTGTATAGACATATATTTTGAATGTGTACGCTATCCATTCATGTTATCCAGGGATACGGTACCCTTTCTAACCTTTGTGCAATCACGTGCAATCCATACTGGGCCTAACACCGTCTGAGCCTGCCTCATGCTGTATAGACATATATTTTGAATGTGTACGCTATCCATACATGTTATCTAGGGATACGGTACCCTTTCTAACCTTTGTGCAATCACGTGCAATCCATACTGGGCCTAACACCGTCCGAGCCTGCCTCCTGAGACATATATTTTGAATGTGTACGCTATCCATACATGTTATCCAGGGATACGGTACCCTTTCTAACCTTTGTGCAATCACGTGCAATCCATACTGGGCCTAACACCATCTGAGCCTGCCTCATGCTGTATAGACATATATTTTGAATGTGTACGCTATCCATACATGTTATCCAGGGATACGGTACCCTTTCTAACCTTTGTGCAATCACGTGCAATCCATACTGGGCCTAACACCGTCTGAGCCTGCCTCCTGAGACATATATTTTGAATGTGTACGCTATCCATACATGTTATCCAGGGATACGGTACCCTTTCTAACCTATGTGCAATCACGTGCAATCCATACTGGGCGTGAGAACGGCTGGCGAGCTGTTAAGCAAGCTACAGCACCTGTCCAGACAAGTACAGGGATTCCCTAGCGAGGAGACTTATTTGATTGTTTTCAATGTTTGGACAGCAATTTTTGGGGAGCACTATACTCTGGAGAATGATAGATGGGGCCCACCATACACTGGAACATTCCAAAGGTGGACCTCAGACACTGGAGCAGCATTTACAGGGCCCATTATACACTAGAGCATTAGAAATGGGGCCCATTATGTTTGGAGCATTATTTGGGCCCATAAGACAGTGGAGCTTCATCCATGGGGACCAACATATACTGTAGCATTATGTGGAGCTCATCATATACTGTTTCAAACATTATATGGGACCAATGATTCTGTATGGAGAAATAGATGGGCCTCGTCATGAGATGTAAAAAGTGAGGTATTTTTCATTGTACTATACCGCTATTTATCTGCCGTATCGGAGCATGATGAGTTGTGGTATGTGTTAAAGGGGCGCTCTTTCGCCCAGGGCACATGAAAACCTGCAGCCAGCCCTCCCCCCCACAACTTTAGCCAAATAACCCCCATTTTTCAGTGCGTAACTTGTATTATGAAGTTAATTAAGGTTGACAAGCTTAAGTAAGAAGAATTGATGCTTTTGGCATTCAAATGGGCACTGTAGGTGTGTTTCCTGTCCTCCTCTCACTGCCGACTTTTATTCCCCATTGACTTACATTGGGTTTCGTGTTTCGGGACGACCCCGACTTTTCCCTATAATCGGACAATCTTGCTCGACCCGACTTTTGGAAAAGTTGGGTTTCACGAAACGAAACGCGACCCTAAAAAAACAAAAGTCGCTCAACTCTACCGCTAACGATTGGAGCTAATTTTCCATTCAAAAAGTCAAATGGTGCTCCTTCCCTTCTGAGCCCTGCTGTGCGCCTAAACAGTGGTTTCCCCCCACATATGGGGTACCAGCGTACTCAGGACAAACTGGACCACAACTTTAGGGGTCCAGTTTATCCTGTTACCCTTGGGAAAATAAAAAATAGCAGGCTAAAAATCATTTTTGAGGGAAAAAAAAGTTTATTTTTTATTTTCATGGCTCTGCGTTTATAAACTTCTGTGAAGCACTTGGGGGTTCAAAGTGCTCACTACACATCTAGATAAGCTCCTTGGGGGGTCTAGTTTGCAAAATGGGGTCACTTGTGGGGGCTTTCTACTGTTTGGGCACATCAAGGACTCTGCAAATGCAACATGATGCCTGCAGAACATTACATCAAAGTCTGCATTCCAAAATGGCGCGCCTTCCCTTCTGAGCTCTCCCATGCACCCAAACAGTGGTTCCCCCCACATATGGGGTATTGATGTACTCAGGACAAATTTCACAACAAATTTTGTGGTCCAATTTCTCCTGTTAGCCTTGTGAAAATAAAAAATAATGTGCTAAAAAATCATTTTTGAGGAAAAAAAAATATTTTTTATTTTCACTGCTCTGCGTTATAAACTTCTGTGAAGCACTTGGGGGTTCAAAGTGCTCAACACACATCTAGATAAGTTCCTTGGGGGGTCTAGTTTCCAAAATGGTGTCACTTGTGGGGGAGCTCCAATGTTTAGGTACACAGGGGCTCTTCAAAGACGACATGGTGTCCGCTAACGAATGGAGCTAATTTTGCTTTCAAAAAGTCAAATGGTGCTCCTTCCTTTCCGGGCCCTGCCGTGAGCCCAAACAGTGGTTTATGACCACATATGAGGTATTGGTGTACTCAGGAGAAATTGCCCAACAAATTTTAGGATCCATTTTATCCTGTTACCCATGTGAAAATGAAAAAACTGAGGCTAAATTAAAATTTTTGTGAAAAAAAAGTATTTTTTTTTTTACGGATCAATTTGTGAAGCACCTTTTGGGTTCAAAGTGCTCACTATGCATCTAGATAAGTTCCTTGGAGGGTCTAGTTTCCAAAATGAGGTCACATGTGGGGGAGCTCCAATGTTTAGGCGCACAGGGACTCTCCAAACGCGACATGGCAACCGCTAAATATTCCAGCATATTTTCAATTCAAAAAGTCAAATGGCGCTCCTTCCCTTCTGGGCCCTTCCGTGCACCCAAACAGTGGTTTATGACCACATATGAGGTATTGGTGTACTCAGGAGAAATTGCTTAACAAATTTTAGGATCCATTTTATCCTCTTACCCATGTGAAAATGAAAAAATTGATGCTAAAAGAAAATTTTTTCTGGAAAAATTAAAATGTCCATTTTTTCCTTCCACGTTGCTTTAGTTCCTGTGAAGCACCTGAAGGGTTAATAATCTTCTTGAATGTAGTGTTGAGTATCTTGAGGGGTGCAGTTTTCAGAATGGTGTCACTTTTGGGTATTTTCTGCCATATAGACCCCTCAAAGTGACTTCAAATGTGAGGTGGTCCCTAAAAAAATGGTTTTGTAAATTTTGTTGTAAAAATGAGAAATCGCTGGTCGACCTTTAACCCTTATAACGTCCTAACAAAAAAAAAATTTGTTTCCAAATTTGTGCTGATGTAAAGTAGATGTGTGGGACATGTGATATATTAACTATTTTGTGCCATATAACTCTAACAGAATAAAAATTCAAAATTTGAAAATTGTGAAATTTTCAAAGTTTTCGCCAAATTTTGTTTTTTTTCACAAATAAACACAAAAATTATCTACCTAAATTTACTACTAACATGAAGCCCAATATGTCACGAAAAAACAATCTCAGAATGGCTAAGATGCGCTGGAGCATTCCTGAGTTATTACCTCATAAAGGGACACTGGTCAGAATTGCAAAAAATGGCCAGGTCATTAAGGTCAAAGTAGGCTGGGTCATGAAGGGGTTAACTTGTTTGTCTTGTTTTTATCATAAGATCTATGCTTTCTAAGCTTAGTAGCCTCTTTCTGTAACATTTTCTTTTCTGCTTTTGTCATTGTTATTCTGCGTCTCCTACATTTGTTACGTTTTAATGGCATGGCTGTGATTGGCTGCTGAAATGATGTCATGATGCACTATAAAAGCCGCCGCCGCCATTTACGGTTCACTCTGCTGTGAATTCAGTTAGGGACAGGCTGTTGTTGAAGACTCTGAGGGACAGAGATAGCGATTTTCCAAATAATATTGTGCTTTACCCAGGCTACATTATCAATCAGTGTAGCTTTCTTTTGCCTTGCAGCGCTGTTCACAGCTGTCTGCAAGGTCTGTGTGAGTGCAGCTCACGTTGTGTAGTATGTCCTGCAGCCACGTCTGGTTGTAGGCAGCTCAGCGTGCGTCACTGCCTCATACATATCTTTCTTTTATTGCTGCAAATTTTTAATTAATTCTCTTATTAGTGTGCATCCATCCGTATCCATATACATTGGTTGCAAACACTATAGGAGTAAACAGAGGAGCCTTTCTGCAGCCTTTCAGTGCTAGTGCCCAGTTATCTGCACTGCTCACGGCTGTCTGAGAGGTCTCTGTGTGAGTGCAGCTCACGCTGTAGTGTGTCCTGCAGCCACGTCTGGTTGTAGGCCGCTCAGCGTGAATCACTGCCTCATACATATTTTTCTTTTATTGCAGCTCATTTTTCATTAATTCTCCTATTAGTGTGCATCCATCCGTATCCATCTACTTTGGTTGGTTGCAGACACTATATAGGAGTAGATAGAGGAGCTTTTTTTCTGGCTTGTGCCCTGCAGCCGCAGCCAGATTAGGCCTGTTTCACATATCCGTTTGTGTCCATCAGTCAAAATCCACCTTTTTTCATGGCAGATCCGTTTTTTTTCCCATTGAGTTGCATTACCGGCGGATCCGGTCCGGTGACAAACGTTGTGGTCAGTACAGGAACGGATCCGCTATCCGTCATTTTAGTGGATTTTGACTGACAAAAAAACTGATGTGTGAAACAGGCCTTAGTATTACCCTATTTTTTTGGAGCCTCATCTATTGCATTGTAGGTTGCCTTCCTGCAATTTAAAAGCTCCAAAAAGTTTGATACTATCACTTTCACATCTTTGGTCACATCCTTTTTGTTTTTTTGAAAAACAAAATAAAGTTCACCAAACACTCCACTTAACAGTTGTGTAGGCTACATTAGCTCATATTAAAGTGTAGTCCACACACTTTATAAAATTAGTGTTTCTTATACCTGTTAGCAGCTGTTCAGGAATAAGCACACTAAGCCCCCCCTCTGTACTTTTCTGCCTATCTTTATCAGTCTACCAAGATGAAGAAGGCAGGGAATAAGGCACGTGGTCGTGGGCGTGGAGTTGCAGCAGGGAGAGGACGTGGGGATTCAGCAGGGAGAGGACGTGGGGATTCTGTGCCTGCTGTGGGCACCAGTGAGTCAGCATCCCCCAGTTTTACCAGGCAATGGTCCTTCATGCGCAGCTTTGTAGGACCTCGCCATACCCCACTGCTGCGGGACAAACAAATTGAAGCTGTTATCGGATGGATGGCAGCTAACGCATCAACTTCAATTACTTCCACATCCTCTCAGGGCCAGAGCACTGAAGAGCAACCATCTGTCTCTTCACCACCTGCCAAATTGCCCAGGCAGTCAGAGAGCCCTGTACAGGAGCCATCTCAGTCTCTACTTCTGTTCTCTGAATCTGTTGGCTTGGAAAGAGGGGGCCAGCCAAGCAGCATTCAAAAACATGAAGAAGAGGGAGTATGCAGTGATGCGCAACTGCTTTGTCCCTCTGAATCTGAAGAGGCGGGTGGGCCAGTGCCTATGGTCAGCACACCTCAGTACGCATCAGATGATGAGACTCAGGTGCCACTTTCTGGTGCGTACGGTGCTGGCGAGACTACCCAGGAGAAGCAGGTGTTTGAAGAGGGGAGTGTAGATGAGGTCCTTGACCCATCATGGCGTGAGGAACAGGAAGGTGGTGGGAGCAGCTCTGAGGAAGATATTCCACGAACGGCCAAAACAGGAGGGAGAGGGAGGGGGCAGACTTGGTTGTCTGTAGCCTCCACTTCAGCACCCGTTAGGAGCATTCCTCTTCCAAAAGCCAAAACGGGCGCTCCCAAGACTTGCAGTGCGTGGTCCTTTTTTGACACAGTTGCAGATGACATTTGCTTTGTCAATTGCAAGCTGTGTCACCAGAAAGTCAAAAGAGGGAAAAGTGTCAGCAACTTCAATACCACAAATATGTGGAAACATGTGCGGACCAAGCACGTGGTGCAGTTAAAAAGACACACTGAAGATGTAGGCCAACCTACAGCACCACCTACCACCTCTTCAGCTCGTGTTGTAGCCTCTTCCTCCAGCTCACACACAACTGGTTCTGCTTCCTCACAGGATCGCCATGGAAGAACCTCTGGCACTGTTGTCCAGAGACCCAGTGACATTCCACCCACAGCACCAAGTTCCCGTTCACACTCCCAGGCCACTCTACAGCCATCGGTAGCACAGGCATGGGAGAAAAGGCGGCTATACTCGGCAAACCATCCCCGAGCACAGGCTCTGAATGCTGGCATTGCCAAACTACTGGCCCTTGAAATGTTCTCATTCATGCTGGTGGAGACAGACACCTTCCGGAACTTCATGGCATTGGCAGTCCCAAAATACACCGTGCCCAGCCCCTTTTATTTCAGCAGGCAAGCCGTCCCTGCCCTGCAAAAGCATGTGGAGAGAAAAATTAAACATGCGCTACTAAACGCCGTCAGTAGCAAGGTCCGCCTGACCACCGATACATGGACCAGTAACCATGTACAGGGACGATACCTTTCCCTCACTGCCCATTGTGTCAATGTTGTGGAGCCGGGTACAGATCTTGAGAGTGGCGCTGTACGTGTTCTGCCAACTCCAAGGATTGCAGGAATCCAGTCTGTACACATTGACTCCTCCTCATACTCCAGTTCCTCAGAATCAGCGCTGCAGGAGCCTGTTACGACTGATATGAGCACAGCCGTGGCCAAACGTCAACAGTCCGTACTGAAATTAATTTCTTTGGGGAATCGAAGCCACACAGCGCAGGAGCTCTGGAATGCCATTAAGCAGGAGAGCGACGTGTGGTTTGTGCCAGCGAATCTCCAGCCAGGCTTGGTAGTGTGTGACAATGGCCGAAATCTGGTGGCAGCTCTGGGCCTAGGCAACCTCACTCACATCCCATGTCTGGCACATGTTCTGAACTTAGTCATGTAGAGCTTTCTGAGGGACTATCCGGATCTTGATGCACTGCTGCACAAGGTCCGCATAGAGTGCGCTCACTTGCGGCGTTCCAGCATGGCAAGATCGCGCATTGCAGCTCTGCAGCGCCGATTACGCCTTCCGGGAACATCACATCATATGTGACCTACCCACCAGGTAGAATTCAACGTTACATATGTTGGAGCGATTGTGTGAGCAGCAGGCAGCAGTAATGGAGTACCAGCTGCATCAGGCGCAAACAAGTCGCACTGTGCGCCGGTCACACTTCTGCAACACTGAGTGGGCCTCTATGAAGGACATCTGCCTCGTTTTGCGTGCCTTCGATGATTCCATGCGGATGGCAAGTGCAGATGATGCACTAGTCAGCATGACTGTCCCCCTTATCTGCCTGCTTCAAAAAACACTGCAAGCACTAAGGGAGGAGGATTGGAAGAGGCTTCTGGACAGTCTGCGCTACGTGGTTCCTCACAAAAGCCTAGGCATGTGACACTTTGTGAGTAGGATGAGGAGGAGTCAATGTAGGACGAAGACATCTCTCCAGAGGAGTGAGGTACACAATGCTCTAGTCAGTATGTGCAGCGAGGGTGGGGTGATGCAGAGCAGGCAGAGATGACGCCTCAAGCAGGGGACAGCGCTTCTTTGGCAATTGGGAGTCTGCAGCACATGGTTGATTTCATGCTGCAGTGCCTGAGAAACGACCGCCGCATCGCCCACATTCTCAACACGGCTGATTATTGGGTATACACCCTCCTAGATCCTCGCTACCGGGACAACTTACAAAGCCTCATAACACCGTTGAACCAGGAGCATAAAATGCGGGAGTACCAAGAGACATTGGTGCATTCCATCATGTTCTCCATTCCACCCGAGAGCAGTGCTGCTAGTGCTTTACAAAGCAGCTCTGTGCGTCGAGGCAGTGGAGGAAGCTCGGCACAAAGAGGGAGCAGAGGCAGCGCCTCAGCACAAGGCAAGACCTGTATGGCCCAAATGTGGCAAAGTTTTGTGTGCCCGCCACAAATGTCTACACCATCACAGACGGCTCCAGTCAGCAGGAGGCAACGTTTCCGTCAGATGGTGACAGACTACATGTCTTGCCCTGTCAGTTTACTCCCAGACAGCTCTTTCCCCTTCAAGTTTTGCATCTCTAAGCTGGATACATGGCCAGAGCTTAGCCAGTATGCATTGTAGGTGCTGGCTTGCACTGCTGCTAGTGTATTATGGGAATGCGTCCTTAGTGCCGCAGGTGGTGTACTAACAGACCGTCGCACGCGACTATCCTCCGATAATGTTGACCGGCTTACTTTTCTGAAAATGAACAAGGCCTGGATATTGCCAGAATTTGCCAGTCCTCTTCCAGAATAAATAATTGGTTGGCAATAGTATCCAGGTCTCCTGTTGTGTTCATGTTTCTACCACCTGAACTGTAATCCCTGGGCTCCAACACCGCCAGTTGTTGCTCAGAAGTGCCGTATGCACAGAGAAAAACACATGCTCCAGTGTTAGTGGGGTTCAGTAACGCTAGCTGCTCCCCTGCTGTGTGTCTGACAATGTCTACTGCTGCCTCCACATTCACACTACTACTGATTTCAAACTTGCTCCAATTAGGCCTCTGGCTCCACTGTCTCTAGTATTTCCCCTGGCCTCCAATACCGCCGCCAGTTGCTGCTCAAAAGTGCCATCTGCACAATCAATACTTGTTCCTGTGTTACTGGGGTTCAGTAACGTCAGCTGATCGCCCTGATTTGTGTCCGGCAATGTCTCCTGCTCTGTCCACATTCCCACTACTAATTCTCAGCTGGTTCTCGGCAGTGTCTTTGGCACTGGTACTCCCTCCTGCCCAGCCTGGTTCCAGCACGCCTGCTGTTTCCGGGTAGTGTCAACGTCACTTTGCCACCAAAACGTTGTCCTGTCGTGTTGCGGTCGGGTTAGCAGAGTCTATGGTGCCTGCAGTTTAGGTGCTTCCTATGTGGGCTGTGGGTTCTGGTAATAAAGGCAGGTTCCATAGTGCCAATAGGACAAGCACCCCCTGTAAGGACTGTGGGTTTCGGTAACTGCGGCCGGCTCGCGGCCATGCAACTTTGTTTTTCATGGGCACCTTCTGCTACCCATCCGGGTTCCAGTACCGTCAGCTGGTCCTCGCTAGTTCCATTAGCTCTTGCAGCTTCTGCTACCCATCCGGGTTCCAGTACCATCAGCTGGTTCTCGGCAGTGCCTTTGGCTGAGGTGCCACCTTCTCGGTATCTGAGTTTTAGCAACGTCTGCTGGTCCTTGGTAGTGCTTTCTAGCACAGGTACCTCCTGCTTAGTAAGCGGGTTCCAGCACCATCAGCTGGTCCTCGGTAGTGCCATTAGCTCTTGTTCCTTCTGCTGCCCCTCCGGGTTCCAGCACCGTCAGCTGGTCCTCGCTAGTTCCATTAGCTCTTGCAGCTTCTGCTACCCATCCGGGTTCCAGTACCGTCAGCTGGTTCTCGGCAGTGCCTTTGGCTGAGGTGCCTCCTTCTTGGTATCTGAGTTCCAGCAACCACTGCTGGTCCTTGGTAGTGCTTTTTAGCACAGGTACCTCCTGCTGAGTAACCGGGTTCCAGCACCGTCAGCTGGTCCTCAGTAGTGCCATTGGCTCTTGTTCCTTCTGCTGCCCTTCTGGGTTCCAGCAAAGTCAGCTGGTCCTCGCTAGTACCATTGGCTCTTGCAGCTTCGGCTACCCATCTGGGTTCCAGCACCGTCAGCTGGTTCTCGGCATGGTGGGGATATCTGAGACATAGCTGGACGAGAACCATGACTGGGCGGTTAATTTACAGGGCTATAGTCTGTTCAGAAATGACTGAACAAATAAGTGAGGGGGAGGTGTGTGTTTATATGTAAAATCATCCTTAAAACCCATCCTTCATGATAATATATATGAATCTAATGAAAATGTAGAGTCCCTGTGGGTAGAGATAAGGGGAGGGGGGAAAAATAATAAATTACTGATAGGGGTTTGTTATAAGTCTCCAAAAATAATGGAAGCAACAGAGAATATCCTCATAAAGCAAATAGATGAAGCTGCGACTCAAGGAGAAGTCATTATTATGGGGGACTTCAACTACCCTGAAATACATTGGGGAACCGAAACCTGCAGTTCCAGCAAAGGTAATAGGTTTTTGACTACTATGAGAGACAATTACCTTTCACAACTGGTTCAGGACCCAACAAGAGGGGGGGCACTGCTAGACCTAACATTAACCAACAGGCCAGACCGCATATCAAATGTAAGGGTTGAGGGTCACTTGGGTAATAGTGATCACAAATTAATAAGTTTTCATGTATCCTTTAATAAGATGTGTAGTAGAGGGGTAACAAGGACACTAAACTTCAGGAAGGCAAATTTCCAACGGATGAGAGATGATCTTGGTGCAATTAACTGGGACGATATCCTGAGACATAAAAATACACAAAGAAAATGGGAGACGTTTATTAGCATCCTGAATAGGACCTGTGCACAATATATACCATATGGGAATAAACATGCTGGAAATAGGCGGAAACCACTATGGCTAAATAGAGCTGTAAGGGGCGCAATAAGAGATAAAAATAAAGCATTTAGAGAATTAAAGCAAGTAGGTAGTGATGAGGCATTAAATAAATACAGAAAATTAAATAAATTCTGTAAAAAGCAAATCAAGACAGCAAAGATTGAGACAGAGTGACTCATTGCCAGAGAAAGTAACAATAATCCCAAAATATTCTTTAACTACATAAATAGTAAGAAGCTAAAAAATGATAGTGTTGGTCCCCTTAAAAATAGTCTGGGTGAAATGGTGGATGAGGATGAGGAAAAAGCCAATATGCTTAATGACTTTTTTCAACAGTATTTACACAAGAAAATCCCATGACGGCTAACATGATCAGGGATAAAAATTCTCCGTTAAATGTCACCTGCTTAACCCAGCAGAAAGTACGGCGGCGTCTAAAAATCACTAAAATTGACAAATCCCCGGGCCCGGATGGGATACACCCCCGAGTACTGCAGGAATTAAGCACAGTCATAGATATACCATTATTTTTAATCTTTAAAGATTCCATAATAACAGGGTCTGTACCACAGGACTGACGCATAGCAAATGTGGTGCCAATATTCAAAAAGGGGACAAAAACTGATCTTGGAAATTATAGGCCAGTAAGTTTAACCTCAACGGTGGGTAAAATCCTGGAGGGTTTTCTAAGAGATACTATACTGGAGTATCTGGAGAAGAATAACCTTATGACCCAATATCAACATGGGTTTACAAGGGACCGTTCCTGTCAGACTAATCTGATAAGCTTTTATGAAGAGGTAGGTTCCGGTCTGGACCAAGGGAATGCAGTGTACGTGGTGTACATGGACTTTTCAAAAGCTTTTGATACGGTGCCACACAAAAGGTTGATACATAAAATGAGAACAATGGGGATAGGGGAAAATATGTGTAGGTGGGTTAAGAGCTGGCTCAGGGATAGGAAACAAAGAGTGGTTATTAATGGAGCACACTCGCACTGGGTCACGGTTAGCAGTGGGGTACCACAGGGGTCAGTTTTGGGCCCGCTTCTTTTTAACATATTTATTAATGACCTTGTAGGGGGCATAGAGAGTAGAATTTCAATATTTGCAGATGACACTAAACTTTGCAGGGTAATCAATACAGAGGAGGACAATTTTATATTACAGGAGGATTTATGTAAACTAGAAGCTTTTAAAATAATGGGATGCATTAAAAGAGGCATAGATGCTCATGAGGAGAACATAATTTTACCTCTATATAATTCACTAGAGTGACCACACTTAGAATACTGTGTACAGTTCTGGTCTCCGGTGTATAAGAAAGACATAGCTGAACTGTAGCGGGTGCAGAGAAGAGCGACCAAGGTTATTAGGGAACTAGGGGGTCTGCAATACCAAGACAGGTTATTACACTTGGGGTTATTTAGTTTGGAGAATCGAAGGCTTAGGGGTGATCTTATTACAATGTATAAATATATGCGGGGACAATACCAAGACCTTTCTAATGATCTTTTTACTCTTAGACCTGTGACGGGGACAAGGGGGCATCCTCTACGTCTGGAGGAAAGAAGGCTTAAGCATACTCACAGACGCGGATTCTTTACTGTAAGAGCAGTGAGACAATGGAACTCTCTGCCATATGATGTTGTAATGAGTGATTCCCTACTAAAATTTAAGAAGGGACTGGATGCCTTTCTTGAAAAGTATAATATTTCAGGGTATATACACTAGTTTCCTTAATATTGCGTTGATCCAGGGAGCTAGTCTGATTGCCATATGTGGAGTCGGGAAGGAATTTTATTCCCCAATGTGAAGCTTACTGTTTGCCACATGGGTTTTTTTTGCCTTCCTCTGGATCAACATGTTAGGGCAAGTTAGGATAGGATATGGGTTGAACTAGATGGACTTAAAGTCTCCCTTCAACCTTAATAACTATGTTACTATGTTACTATGTTAGTTCCTCAGCCTTCTTGTACCTTCTGCTACATTTCCAAGTTCAAGCTTTTGGAAATGGTTTTTGTTTATTATCACTCTGGATCTCCATGACGACAACCCTGAAGATGACGACCCTGAAGACCACCCCGAAGAAGACGACGACCGCGAAAACGATGACCCTGAAGACGACGACCCGGAACACCACCCTGAAGAAGACCAAAAAGATGACCCTGAAGAAGATGACCAACAGGACAAAGAACGTGAAGACAACCACCAAGATACAGAACAACAAGAGACGGAAGACCAAGAAGCAGAAGACCAAGAAGCTGCTGAACAAAAAGCAGAAGAACATTAAGCATAAGACTAAAAATTAGAGCAAAAGATATTATCTAAAGTATAAGCAGAAGAAGACTAAGCAGTATATGGGGGTGAGTCCATTCCTCCTCGTGGTACCCATGGAAAATGCCTGCTGCTGCAGGCCAAACTGAACACGGACAAATCCTGTTGTAAATCTTTTGTGACAGGCAGAACGGAAGGTGTAATCTTCAAACTTTCATAGATAACAACTACAGGAATGCCTGTCACAAATAAGAATATGATGAAGAAGAAGAATAGGAAGAAGATGAAGAAGTAGAATATGAAGAAGAATAATAGTTGAATAAGAAGAATATGAAGAATGTAAAAAAAAAGAATAATAGGAAGAAGGTGAAGAAGAAGAATAAGGTGAAGAAGAAGTTGATGAAAAAGATGCTGCTGCTGCTGCTGCTGCTGAGGATCATGAAGGAGAAAGTGTGGGAGAAGTAAAAAAGAAGGTGAAGAGCATGGAAGTAGTGAAACACACATATCTGACAAAATATAAAAAAGGTTAACATAGTCAATATCTTTGTAACTCCGAACGTCTTTAAAAAAAAAATAATTCCTGTTATTCCATTTGATTGGGCTAAACCTCTATGCCTTTAATGTCTTCTCCGCCTCCCCCAATACATTCTACATTATTCTTAGTAGCTTTTCTTCATGTAGAAATAACCTACAAGGAAAGAGAGGTTTTTTTTAAATTCCGATATTTCTGTCCCATTGACTTGCATTGGTTTCCGGTATCGGAATTGGCGATACCCGATACTTTTTTGGTATCGGTCCGATCCAATCCGATCCGATATTTCACGACAAACCACACACGCTATAGGATTTGATGTGTGTGTTTTGTTATTAAACATATAATTTTTATTTTGGTTTAATTGCGGTACTCTATTGGGGCATGTTATGCTAAATTTAGGACCCTGTTACTATTACTCTGGATGGTTAGTTTTATTAATCAAATATGTGGGAACCATTGTTTTCATTGGATCGGATAACGTATAAAAACTTCCCCAAATCCAATGTTATCTCACTCCTTGAGAAAGCCACATCAGGCGAAACGTGCATTGGAGCTGGAGATTTACTGGGCACCTTATCACTGGTATATATAATCCTGTTTACATTTGTTATGCACTTTTATTCAGATTTATCTGTCTATTTGCACTGCACTTTATGTTTCATTCCATGAGGATTGTATGTTAACAAATTGTATGAGATTTGCCCTTATGTCCATTGTGTGAACGCCATATTTTTATGGTATTATATGTCCATTGTAGCTGGTTTCTTCCTTTTTCCTTGTTTTTAAAAAAACAGAACTTAATAAAGTATTTTAATATTTAACAGACTTAACATCATCTTTAACACAGCCTGCTAATGCTTACCACTAGCTGTTCGATAGTGGGACACCTCGTGTGCAACACTGCCAGCTGCAGATGGAGTGCTCGTGCGACTGCGCTCTGTGGACGAGCTTTCGCTGATGGAGGAGGAGGAGGAGGGTCGAAAGCCTACAGCCAACTGTTTCCTATGCCATGGGCTAAGCAGCACTGTTCCACCGCCGCTGTCCCCTGTGGAGCCTGCATCCACCACATTAACCCAGTGCGCAGTGATGGACACGTAACGGCCCTGGCCATGCCTACTGGTCCATGCATCTGTTGTGAGGTGCACCTTTCCACTCACTGACTGTTTTAGTGCATGGACAATGCGGTCTTTCACATGCCGGTGGAGGGTAGGGATGGCTTTTCGAGAAAAGAAGTGCCAACTGGGTAGGTCATAGCGTGGGATAGCGTAGGCCATGAGCTCGCGGAAAGCTTCACTTTCAACCAAACGGTAGGGCATCATCTCTAATGAGATTAGTTTGGCAATGTAGGTGTTCAAACACAGTGTACGCTGATGAGAGGATGAGTACTTTCTTGTCCTACTCAGAGTGTCTGGTAGGGTGAGCTGGACTGGAGAGCTGCATATGGGGGAAGTAGCGGTGGACTGGACGGAGTAAGAGGGGGTTGGTGATGGTATTGGTGGTGATGGTCTAGATTCAGTGTTGTGTTGCAAAACTATTGTGATTCCCCGAGTGCTTTGGCCTTGCGACGACACCTCCACATTTAGTGCTGGTGGTGTGCTTAACGGTGGAGGTGGTCTTACAGTGGGGGAAGCGATGGAGCGTTGCTGGCCACCTTCAGTCGGAGCAGGTGCACATGTGCTACCTGAGGTTTTGTAGTCCGTCCACGCTTGCAAGTGCATGTTGATTAAATGTCTAAGCATGCAACTGGTATTCAAATTTCTGAGTTGTTTACCTCGGCTAAAGGTCCTTCCGCACTTCTTACAGGTAACCTTTGCCTCATCAGTAGGATTTTGGACAAAAGTGCCACACTGCACTCTTCCTACTATGGTATACATTTTCTGGCCTTGCACGCTGTGCTAAGTTGACCGTCTGGCCAAGCTGTCCTGCAACTCTTTTACTTTTTGGTCCACGTTTTTGGACAGCTACGGGCCTGCCAGATAAACGCTGATGCGATGTTAATGCCTGCTGCGGATCCTTCTCCTTATCTGAACTATTGCCAGCACCACCCTCCTCCCCCAATGGATGCCAATCCAGGTCAACAACTGGGTCATCCATCACCTCCTCTTCAAAGTCATCTGCACCTTCCTCTTTACCTTCCTCTGTGTCACCGTGTAAGGTGGTATAGTATGCGGGAAGGGGTACCTGAGTTTCATCAGGGTCAGATTCTGGTTCAATAGACTGCGAGGGCTATGTAGTGCTCTGGGTCAATGTACCAGCAGAATCATCTAGAAGTGGCTGTGCATCAATGCACTCCATGTCAGATTCATCTTGGACTGGGAAATTCAGGATTTGACTGGAAAATCCAGGCATGGTATGTGAAAAGAGCTCCATAGAGTAATCTGAAGTGTGGGCTGCCGCATCCTTAACTTTTGGTGGGGGTGAAGGACACAAGGAAAGGTGTTTTTCCTGACTAGAACCCTGCACTGATGACTCCGTGCTTGCAGGTTTCGACCGTTCAGAAGAGGAGGCAATAGAGCTTGTGGCTGTTTCGGCAATGTACGCCAAAGCCTGTTCCTGATGCTCCGGCTTTAAAAGCGGTTTTCCTACTCCAAGAAAAGACAACCTTACAGGCCTTCTTGGGCCAGACGATGACCTAGGCTCAACACCTCCTGCCTTAGCTGCTATTGTGCTTTTGCCAGAACCAGCAGATGCACCACCACCATCAGTGCCAGCTGCGCCCCCCTGCCCACGTCCACGGCCTCTTCCACCATACTTCCTCATGTTTGGGAATATGTACCAAAAATACCAGCAGAGAGATGGTACTGTATGAGGAGCATCCACCTGTGTAAGGTGTATTAAAAAAATTAAATCTACGTATATATTTTGTTAGTCACAGATGCTCTCACAGTATGTATTTGACCGTAATCCAACAAGCAGATATACGGAACTGTATCAGAAGTGTACAGCTGTATACTTTTTTGTGTAACTTACAATATCCGTATATGTATTTACGGAGTGTCACACAAACACACGCTGACTCTGTATAGATGTGACTGTAATGCGAACGGCTGATATACAATACTGTTTGAGAATCGGACAGCTCTATATGGTGTGTGCATGGAAAATTGTCAATCTCCGTCTATTTTTATACAGACTGACACACGCTGTCTGTCTAGTTTTGACCGTTATCAAACAGCAGATATACGAAACTGTTTGAAAAGGTGTAGGTCTGGAAAAATGGAAAATCTCCTCAGCTTGTTTTTCCCGAGTCACACCCAGATAGCTTCTATTTGTCCGTGATACCAGCCGGTACACGGTAGTGTGTGAGGAGCATACACCACTATGCGGTGTGTGTATGGAAAATTGTCAATCTCCGTCTATTTTTATACAGACTGACACGTGCTGTTTCTGTTTAGTTTTGACCGTGATCAAACAGCAGATATACGAAACTGTTTGAAAAGCGGACAGCTCTCTAAGGTGTAGGTCTGGAAAAATGGAAAATCTCCTCAGCTTGTTTTTCCCGAGTCACACACAGATAGCTTCTATTTGTCCATGATACAAGGCGGTACACGGTAGTGTGTGAGGAGCGTACACCGCTATACGGTGTCTGTATGGAAAATTGTCAATCTCCGTCTATTTTTATACGGACTGACACATGCTGTCTCTGTCTAGTTTTGACCATTATCAAACAGCAGATATACAAAACTGTTTGAAAAGCGGACAGCTCTCAAAGGTGTAGGTCTGGAAAAATGGAAAATCTCCTCAGCTTGTTTTTCCCGAGTCACACCCAGATAGCTTCTATTTGTCCGTGATACCAGCCAGTACACGGTAGTGTGTGAGGAGCATACACCACTATGCGGTGTGTGTATGGAAAATTGTCAATCTCCGTCTATTTTTATACAGACTGACACGTGCTGTTTCTGTTTAGTTTTGACCATGATCAAACAGCAGATATACGAAACTGTTTGAAAAGCGGACAGCTCTCTAAGGTGTAGGTCTGGAAAAATGGAAAATCTCCTCAGCTTGTTTTTCCCGAGTCACACCCAGATAGCTTCTATTTGTCCGTGATACCAGCCGGTACACGGTAGTGTGTGAGGAGCATACACCACTATGCGGTGTGTGTATGGAAAATTGTCAATCTCCGTCTATTTTTATACAGACTGACACGTGCTGTTTCTGTTTAGTTTTGACCGTGATCAAACAGCAGATATACGAAACTGTTTGAAAAGTGGACAGCTCTCTAAGGTGTAGGTCTGGAAAAATGGAAAATCTCCTTGGCTTGTTTTTCCAGAGTCACACACAGATAGCTTCTATTTGTCCATGATACAAGGCGGTACACGGTAGTGTGTGAGGAGCGTACACCGCTATACGGTGTCTGTATGGAAAATTGTCAATCTCCGTCTATTTTTATACGGACTGACACATGCTGTCTCTGTCTAGTTTTGACCATTATCAAACAGCAGATATACAAAACTGTTTGAAAAGCGGACAGCTCTATAAGGTGTTGGTCTGGAAAAATGGAAAATCTCCTCGGCTTGTTTTTCCAGAGTCACTCCCAGATAGCTTCTATTTGTCCATGATACCAGCCGGTACACGGTAGTGTGTGAGGAGCATACACCGCTATATGGTTTGTGAATAAATGAGCGCTCAGTAACTCAACAGAACAAAATAATAAAAGTTGACGTGCTTTGAAAAAAGCAGTTTGAACAGCAGTGTGCACACAGCAATGCAGCTAGCAGGTAGTCTTAAAAGGCAGCCTAGCACACAACAAAAATCCTCCCCTTTCACTGCACACTAACTGTACAGTGAAAAGTGCTATCAGCAGAAGCAATTTTGTTTTTCTTATTCCCTGCCTAACGCTTTCCCTATTCAGAATCAGCAGCAGCACCTCTCCCTATTCTAAGATCGGCAGAAGTAAGATGGCGGTGGGCGGTCATGGCCTTTTATACCCACAAAGCCAGCCAATCACTTCAATGCCCTCTCTAAGATGGTGGTGGCCGCTGCCCATGTCATCGCGTTGCCCACAGTGTGCGTCCTCCATCATTGGCTGAGAAAAGGTGCTGGAAGCATTATTTGAAACGCGACTTTGGCGCTCTGATCGGCGACTTCATGGCCGACCTCACACTATGGTCGGGTTTCAATTGGCGAAACCTGACTTTAGCTAAAGTCGGCTATTTTTGAATTTGACCGACCTGTTTCACTCAACTCTAGTAACAACTCCAAAAATAACATTATTTAGTTTAACGATAAAATTAATTTCAGGGTTATGCACATGTGAAAATGGTAATATACACTCACTGGCCACTTTATTAGGTACACCTGTCCAACTGTGTGTTAAGACTTAATTTCTAATCAGCCAATCACATGGCGGCAACTCAGTGCATTTAGGCATGTAGACATGGTCAAGACAATCTCCTGCAGTTCAAACCGAGCATCAGTATGGGGAAGAAAGGTGATTTGAGTGCCTTTGAACGTGGCATGATTGTTGGTGCCAGAAGGGCTGGTCTGAGAATTTCAGAAACTGCTGATCTACTGGGATTTTCACGCACAACCATCTCTAGGGTTTACAGAGAATGGTCCGAAAAAGAAAAAAAATCCAGGGAGCGGCAGTTCTGTGGCCGGAAATGCCATGTTGATGCCAGAGGTCAGAGGAGAATGGGCAGACTGGTTCGAGCTGATAGAAAGGCAACAGTGACTCAAATTGCCACCCGTTACAACCAAGGTGGCCAGAAGAGCATCTCTGAACGCACAGTGCGTCGAACTTTGAGGCAGATGGGCTACAGCAGCAGAAGACCACACTGGGTACCACTCCTCTCAGCTAAGAACAGGAAACTGAGGCTACAATTTGCACAAGCTCATCGAAATTGGACAGTAGAAGATTGGAAAAACGTTGCCTGGTCTGATGAGTCTCGATTTCTGCTGCGACATTCGGATGGTAGGGTCAGAATTTGGCGTAAACAACATGAAAGCATGGATCCATCCTGCCTTGTATCAACGGTTCAGGCTGGTGGTGGTGGTGTCATGGTGTGGGGAATTTTTTCTGGGCACTCTTTGGGCCCCTTGGTACCAATTGAGCATCGTTGCAACGCCACAGCCTACCTGAGTATTGTTGCTGACCATGTCCATCCCTTTATGACCACAATGTACCCAACATCTGATGGCTACTTTCAGCAGGATAATGCGCCATGTCCTAAAGCTCGAATCATCTCAGATCGGTTTCTTGAACATGACAATGAGTTTACTGTACTCAAATGGCCTCCTCAGTCACCAGATCTCAATCCAATAGAGCATCTTTGGGATGTGGTGGAATGGGAGATTCGCATCAGGGATGTGCAGCCGACAAATCTGCGCCAACTGTGTGATGCCATCATGTCAATATGGTCCAAAATCTCTGAGGAATGCTTCCAGCACCTTGTTGAATCTCTGCCACGAAGAATTGAGGCAGTTCTGAAGGCAAAAGGGGGTCCAACCCCTTACTAGCATGGTGTACCTAATAAAGTGGCCAGTGAGTGTACAGTGGGGAAAAAAAGTATTTAGTCAGTCAGCAATAGTGCAAGTTCCACCACTTAAAAAGATGAGAGGCGTCTGTAATTTACATCATAGGTAGACCTCAACTATGGGAGACAAACTGAGAAAAAAAAATCCAGAAAATCACATTGTCTGTTTTTTTTTCATTTTATTTGCATATTATGGTGGAAAATAAGTATTTGGTCAGAAACAAGCAATCAAGATTTCTGGCTCTCACAGACCTGTAACTTCTTCTTTAAGAGTCTCCTCTTTCCTCCACTCATTACCTGTAGTAATGGCACCTGTTTAAACTTGTTATCAGTATAAAAAGACACCTGTGCACACCCTCAAACAGTCTGACTCCAAACTCCGCTATGGTGAAGACCAAAGAGCTGTCAAAGGACACCAGAAACAAAATTGTAGCCCTGCACCAGGCTGGGAAGACTGAATCTGCAATAGCCAACCAGCTTGGAGTGAAGAAATCAACTGTGGGAGCAATAATTAGAAAATGGAAGACATACAAGACCACTGATAATCTCCCTCGATCTGGTGCTCCACGCAAAATCCCACCCCGTGGGGTCAGAATGATCACAAGAACGGTGAGCAAAAATCCCAGAACCACGCGGGGGGACCTAGTCAATGAACTGCAGAGAGCTGGGACCAATGTAACAAGGCCTACCATAAGTAACACACTACTCCACCATGGACTCAGATCCTGCAGTGCCAGACGTGTCCCACTGCTTAAGCCTGTACATGTCCGGGCCCGTCTGAAGTTTGCTAGAGAGCATTTGGATGATCCAGAGGAGTTTTGGGAGAATGTCCTATGGTCTGATGAAACCAAACTGGAACTGTTTGGTAGAAACACAACTTGTCGTGTTTGGAGGAAAAAGAATACTGAGTTGCATCCATCAAACACCATACCTACTGTAAAGCATGGTGGTGGAAACATCATGCTTTGGGGCTGTTTCTCTGCAAAGGGGCCAGGACGACTGATCCGGGTACATGAAAGAATGAATGGGGCCATGTATCGTGAGATTTTGAGTGCAAACCTCCTTCCATCAGCAAGGGCATTGAAGATGAAACGTGGCTGGGTCTTTCAACATGACAATGATCCAAAGCACACCGCCAGGGCAACGAAGGAGTGGCTTCGTAAGAAGCATTTCAAGGTCCTGGAGTGGCCTAGCCAGTCTCCAGATCTCAACCCTATAGAAAACCTTTGGAGGGAGTTGAAAGTCCGTGTTGCCAAGCGAAAAGCCAAAAACATCACTGCTCTAGAGGAAATCTGCATGGAGGAATGGGCCAACATACCAACAACAGTGTGTGGCAACCTTGTGAAGACTTACAGAAAACGTTTGACCTCTGTCATTGCCAACAAAGGATATATCACAAAGTATTGAGATGAAATTTTGTTTCTGACCAAATACTTATTTTCCACCATAATATGCAAATAAAATGAAAAAAAAACAGACAATGTGATTTTCTGGATTTTTTTTTCTCAGTTTGTCTCCCATAGTTGAGGTCTACCTATGATGTAAATTACAGACGCCTCTCATCTTTTTAAGTGGTGGAACTTGCACTATTGCTGACTGACTAAATACTTTTTTCCCCACTGTACATAAATCGCAAGAATAATATACATTAACGGGAACCTGTCATGTAATAAAACACTATTAGCATGCAGATATGGCATTAATATGCAGTTTAATGGTGTTTGAAAGCTACCCATTGCCAGCACTAGGAGCCCAGCTGCTGGCTGGTAATGAGCTGTATTTCTCCCAGCAAACTCCAGCTTTCAGTCATGGAGATGTGGCTACAGCCACTGCTCATGCATAGTGAGCGGCAGCTTTAAACCACTCTCTGACACTGACTGTCGACACTGTATGGATGCACTGCTGGCTGTCAGTCAGTGCTGCGGTGTGGTTACAGAAACCACTCACTAGGCACTGAGCGGTGACTGAAGCCACACCAACAAACTCCTATGACTGAAAACCTGAGCATGGCAGGAGGAATAAAGTTAATTTACTCCTGGCAGTGGGCCTCACAAAGTGGTGGCCGCATGGCTTCAGAGCGCTATTAACCAGCAGATTAACTGCATATCTGCAGGTTTATAGTGTTTTTACATGATAGGTATCCTTTAAACAAAATGTGCCAATCTAGCACAGAAGAAGAAAGAAAACGGTTTACAATCTGTAGGATAATGGAGAAGGAGGCAGTAGGTTGGGACATTGGAGTATCTAAAATCAACAGTGACCTTATATGAGCACTGGTTGCATTGCTGTTATTCTAAAGGGAGACCTTACTCAGCTAAGTGCTTCTGTTTTCTCTATGTGAGAACCACTTCCAGACTCCTCTGGCAATGACTCATCTTCAGAGAGAACCAAAGGATCAGCTACTAAAATTCTGAATTTTCTTCCCAACATTGTCCATCCAAAAAGAGTCGGAGGCTCCAAACACATTAAACTCTTGTCAAGTATGCCCATCTTTAGTCTCATGAATATGAGATCCTTAAAAGAGGAAAGTGAATGGAAAAGTTTGCTCAGACTCTGAGCAGACATACGATGGAGTGCTAGGTAGCACCCATTCACTGCATACAGTATGCTCAGCATATAGAGAAGCTAGTTAGCGTAATTAATCTTTTGCCAATTAGGGTAAAAAAAGATTAGGTGAAATTACTGTTGGCACTTTAATAAGCTGTAATACTTAGTGACATCTAATGTGGTAATAGCTAGAGTTGAGCGAATTTGTTCGGATTTGGTTGCCGAATCTGAATTTACCATATCCGTGCCATATTGGTTCCCTATTCATGCCGAATGTATGTTTGATGATCAGTTCCGAACATATTTGGTAATGTCTACTCCCATTGACTCTGATGACATTCGGCTGTGTTCGACGAATATTGCAAAAACAATATTCACTGCTGATCGTAATCAGCTCCCATTGACTCTGATGACATTCGGCTGTGTTCGACGAATATTGCAAAAACAATATTCACTGCTGATCGTAATCGGAACAGAATCTGAACAAATTCATTCAACTCTAGTAATAGCACCATCTGGTGATGTTTAATTGTATGACATGTTGTTTTTCTGTAAAGCATTCAGGTGCATTGTGGGAGAGCTGAAGGCATGCTGGGTCCAAGATACCAAAGTTTTCCAGACACATGTGTGTGACTTGTTCCCTGCATTATCATACTTGAACTCCATTATACTGGACAAAGTATATCTGGTAAGGGAACTATCTCTAGTCTGTGGTATTGTGTTATACAGAACTGTTGTTAAATCAGGCAATGATTTTTACTAGGTCATGTGTTCACATGCGAAATCTCCATCTTGCTGTGTGCTCTCACTGATAATTGTAAATGTCATAGTTATGTGATATTCTAAGCTCAATACTTATACCTGTTATTTGTATTCTTGTAGTTTTACCACACATTATGGTCCTATAAATCCAAATTTGTTGGCAAATAAACAAGTTAGACTACAGAGAACGGTCTGCTTATTTTGGAAGACAGAAGAGATTTATGCTATGTGTCAGATTGCACATCAAGAGAACGTTTAAGAAGACAGAACAATTCAGTAACTACATATATACTACATTATATAACACCCAGAGTGCAATACCTTGCCACACTTTGTATTTTTTGCAATTAGACGGCAAGTGAGTTATGCTGCCAATTCCAGTAAATCTTGTAATGTCAAATCATGTTACAAAATTTTCTGTACAACAGTTTAATAAATTACAAAAGGTCCTCCCAGCTGACAAGATCTTTTGTAATTTGTTTTGATTCAGTTGTAAAAATGTAAGGGTAAGGAAATGTATTTTTTATTATAAGATTAATTTCCTGGATTTAAGACTATGGAAACATTTGGGGGTACAGTTTTCACAACATGTGAAATTCTGACATAGACCTAAACTTAGGCACGTTTATTATTGTACGAGACAGGTATGGTATTACAGTCATGAAATATATCTAACAGGTATAATTGAAACCTCATGCTTTCATTAATAGACATATCCTAAACATAAACATGCAGAATGAAAAGCTAGACAAATAGTGTCTTCTACTTCTCTTAAAGTGATGTGTATTTAATTTTTGTTGTATTATTATACAGAGAATATATATGAATATTTATATAAGAAGCTAAATAAATGAGAGAAGGGGAACTATTAATACATTTTCTATATTTGCCCATCTATTATTTGATTTGAGGCATAGGGGTATTATAGTTTTCAATGAGATAATATGTTAACATATAATATTAGGGAAGTATCTGGCTATAAGAATGAAATTTATAAATCATGCAGTAAACATAAATCTAAATAATACTGCATATTTTTCTGAAATCAATCTGTGTAAGTAGATATTTTATATTTTATTCCACTTTAAAAAGCTGCAAGAAGCTACAAGAGCATCTTCAAAATGCAGTCATCTTGAAAAAGTTATAGTCTGTTAAATGAGCCTAAGAAGATTATTTTTATTGTAATGGTAAGCAAAATCCATTAACGTTCTGGAAGGAGTGGTACATTTGATGAAAGTGCTGAATCAGCACATAATAACCAGTGTTACTGCTAATTTGTAAATAACAATCTAGGCAGGATAATGTGCATTAGTAATGAATGCATTGCTTAAATGTTCATGGAAACATGTTACATAATTAAAGATAAATGAAGGTGCTCTCAGATGAGTTCAGACAAAATAAATTGTAGAAATTGACAAGCTAAAAAATATGTTTAAAATAGAAAAAAATTCTAGACTTAAAGGGAAGGTGCCATGTTTTTTCATAATTTAATGTAAAAAAGAAATAGTATAAAAAGATATTGTCCCCTAAGCTTGACTCAGTGGTGTGTATGGATTTTTTTTTTCCTGTAGTAATGCAGCCACTGGGGGCTGCCATCTTACCTCTCTGGCTGCTGAACGACACTTTCTATGCTCATTTACGGCAGTCCCTGGGCATAAGAGACAATAGTCGGCTGCCGACCCTATCTCTTTCATTGCAGCTGCATCAGGAGTGAACTGTCCACGCCTCTGTGGGCAGCTCAATTCACAGCTGTAGGTGTGACCAGGCGCCATCTTATTAGAGCCCAGTGCTTTTCTTTTAACTTCATTTACACTCTATTGCAAGCCCTGGATGCTGCACTGTTCCAGCATAACAGGGTTTGGATGTTCACTGCACATACCAGCTGTAGGAGAGGAACCAGGACGAGCTCCTGGACACCAAGCTGCTCTTTCCAAAACACACGGCCAGCTGCTGCCCCTGCTCTTGCAAAACATAGGAGGAGCTGCTCCCTGCTATTTCAAAACACTTGGCAATCTGCTGGACATCTAATCCTAACCTGTGTGATACTGACTTCTGAGCTGTGTATCTAATCCTCCCCTGTGTGATACTGTCTGCTGAGCTGTGTATCTAATCCTCTCCTGTGTGATACTGTCTGCTGAGCCATGTATCTAATCCTATCCTGTGTGATACTGTCTGCTGAGCGTGTATCTAACCCTCTCCTGTGTGATACTGTCTGCTGAGCCGTGTATCTAATCCTATCCTGTGTGATACTGTCTGCTGAGCGTGTATCTAATCCTATCCTGTGTGATACTGTCTGCTGAGCGTGTATCTAATCCTATCCTGTGTGATACTGTCTGCTGAGCATGTATCTAATCCTATCCTGTGTGATACTGATTGCTGAGCTGTGTATCTAATCCTCTCCTGTGTAATACTGACTGCTGAGCCGTGTATCTAATCCTATCCTGTGTGATACTGTCTGCTGAGCCGTGTATCTAATCCTCTCCTGTGTGATACTGTCTGCTGAGCTGTGTATCTAATCCTCTCCTGTGTGATACTGACTGCTGAGCCGTGTATCTAATCCTATCCTGTGTGATACTGACTGCTGAGCCGTGTATCTAATCCTATCCTGTGTGATACTGTCTGCTGAGCAGTGTATCTAATCCTATCCTGTGTGATACTGTCTGCTGAGCCATGTATCTAATCCTATCCTGTGTGATACTGACTGCTGAGCCGTGTATCTAATCCTATCCCGTGTGATACTGCTCTCCTGAAATACTCTGTGCTGCTGTCACCCTGCTCCTCCACATATATCTCTCTCTGTGCCCCCCATAGACCAGCACACTGCTCTCCTGAAATACTCTGTGCTGCTGTCACCCTGCTCCCAGAATCCTTGCTGCCTGCCATCCTCAGTGACCGAAGACCCCATTCCTCTCCTCAAATCCTGTTCTGGTGATGTGTGAAAGCGAGGCAATAGGGGCCTGATATATGGTGGAAGGAGCAGGGTGACAGCAGCACAGAGTATTTCAGGAGAGCAGTGTGCTGGTCTATGGGGAGGCACCCTGTTCGGTGCCAGGGATTGTACATAGAGCGCTGTGTTTTATACACATGGATGGACCATCTGCTTGTCTGCTCCACAGAAATCCAGGAAACATTTCTGCTGATTGATGGCCTGTTCTGATCCATACTTTACATGCAAAGACAGTCAGTAACTTTGCAGGCCGCATCAAAATGGCTGCTCACTGTGTTCCTACATGTCATCCTCTCTTTTCCCTTAGCAAACACCCAGAAGGGGAGGAGAGGAGTGACATCACACCCATGTCAGCAGACTCCGCCCACATTTACTCCAGTGCAGTAATGTGAGCTCGCTGTACACTAGGTTTATGTGCCAAACTTCAGTAGCTGCTCACCCTAGTGTTAACAAGTGCAAATGCCAAACTTTTTAAAATTATTTTTCATATTTTGCAAAATTAAAAACAAATGATAATATTTTTTAAGAAAATGTAAACATTAATTCTTTACATTTTTTCAATTGCTGAAAATTTTTTTTGGGGATGTCACCTTCCCTTTAAAGGTGCCCAAATTATCCCATAACAAGAAATACATAGAGACAAATGATTAGGCACAATGAATTGTGAAAGTGTTTGGCAACAACATATCCACATCACCATCCCCTCGGGGAACACAGCACTTTCTCAAACTTTCTCAAACTGTCCCTGGAACTGGGACCCTAACTATCCCTATCCCAGGGGTAGTAATAATCTTTATTTTTATATAGCCCTAACATATTCCGCAGCACTTTTGTCATGAACCAGACCGGGTTTTGGGTCTTGTCTGTCTTCTGGTACTGCTACAGACCGGTACTGAACTTTTGGCGCTCCTCTGTCTCTGTGTTTGGTATTTACCTTGGTACCACGCTACTCTCTGGCATCGACCCGGCTTGTCTGACTATTCTGCTGCCACCTAGTGCTAGCTTCGCTGCAGTTCCGCTGGTCTGCTCTGAGCAGGATTTCAGCCCTCTCTCCACTCTGCTGCCATCTAGTGGAGTTTGAGTTACTTTGCATTTACCTGCAGTGCTGCAACGTGACAGCTTTACAGTTTTTTTGCACACATGATCATCACTGTCCAATGGGGCTCACAATCTAAATTCCCTATCACTATGTCTTTGGAGTGTGGGAGGAAACTGGAGTACCCATGCAAACACAGGGAGAACATACAAACTTCTTGCAGATGGTGGGATTTGAACCCAGGACTCCAGTGCTACAAGGCTGCAGTGCTAACCACTGAGCCACCATGCTGCCCTTGAAGGTAGAGAGGCCAGAGTCCCTGACTTTACTATGCTTCTGTTGAACCCTGATCTGTACTCTTCCCAACCCCTGAGACATAGGACAGAAATGTAAGTTAAACCAAGCACAAAAACAAAACAGGAATAACAGAAAACCTTTATCAAACAAAAGCACTAACCAACAATAGGAAGTAGGATAGGGATGGAGAAATAAACTAAATGGGACCAGTGACCAGGAGATAAACACACACATACTACAGCAAACCATAGTACACTACTACAACAACTCTACTGCAACTGTAGGGAAGGTGACCTGACGGACGGATGGACTAGTCAGAGTGAAGAAAGATAGGTTTGCACAGTGTAGGTAGGAGACAGTGATTACAGTGGGGAAACAACTAGAAAAGTGTAGTGGACGTGCAGTACCTTGGGATGACCATTAGATGGCAGGGTGGAGTGTGAGCAAAGAACTTTACAGCAGCTTAGGGCTTTAGAAACCGTTGGTCATGGGGGGCGTGGTGACAGTTAGTGACAGTTTCAAGGAACCGGGGAAGTTATAAATACTGAGGGAGGGTTCCAGAAAGTTCCAGTCCCCAGGGGGAGCCCAGGTGACAGGAGGACTTCGCCAGTCTGTGTGCCCTGAGGAGAATCCGACCAAGGGGACTGAGGAGAAGAAACGTCAAGGGGGTGGTCCTGACAGGGAAGGACCGCAGCAGAGACAAGGCTCTGGGTGGAAGACACCGTATGTGTTATGACGAAACTGACCAGTAAAGTGCTGTTGGTGTACGGGCCTAAGGCGGCCACAGTAACCGAGCTGTCAGGATTGTTACAGTGTGAGACGGGACGTGACGTATAAATACGTCCCTAGTGTAACATACGGTGTTGGAGCGGCCCTGAACACGGAGGGCAGAGAGAGATATCGCGGTGTACCGCGAGGACCGTCAGTCGGACGGTGAGCAATAAACTTGGACCTGTTGCACCCAGAATCTGCCTCATCGTGTCTCTGTATCATCTCTGCGCGGTACAAAAGTAGGACCACCCCCCCCCCAGCTCGGCACCCCACCACCGACCCTACATTTGGCATAGTCGGCAGGATCGCCGCCGCTAATACGCTATCTTCTGCGGCAGGCCTGCAACTGAAGGACTGAGGAAAACTTGGACTGCTCTATTTCGGATTATAAATACCTGTGGTCTAAAAATTACTGACCTGTGGATTACAAATTGGGACGCTGTGTCGGATCTGTGTTGCTTGCAGAGGATCCAAGGCAGTAGCTGATTCTGCCCAAGATGGCGGTATTACTTCAGCGCAGAGGAGAGGTCCGGGTGTTTGCAGTTGTTCAGAGTGGACTGGGACCCCCTCCAACGTACCCCAAAAGGAAGCAATATATGCCCGGAGACCGACGTTTCCATATATTGGACCCTGGCAGATGGATGGAAAGGTCTGCCAACGCCCCACCCAGCAGGAGGAGTGGCACAGAAGAAAAACTTGGCTGCGGCTGTCTGACGCCATTCGAGTGCTGCCCAACGGACGGTATGAGATGCTGCGGGTGTCGGGGCATCGGCCGCCTAGAGTGGCAATGGCGGCGAGAGATGGAGCTGCACCAGAAGTCATCTTCAGATTTACGGGCAGGCAGCGGGATGCTGAGCCGGGGAGCGGAGCCTGAGGGGAGTCAGCGAGAACGGCTGCCACCAATACCAGCAGAGGACTTCTCAGCGGAGCCCCCGAGTCCGGAGGGAAGGCCCGCAGGACAGTGGAGCAAGGAACAGAGGCTGCGGGGGAAACTGCGTGATGATGGAACGGAGGCCGCAGCGCCGGGGAAGGTGAGAGTACCCCCGGCCCTACCAGTGCCTCCGCAAGCGGCCCCCACCATTCTGCTGCAGCACGCGGCCCCCTGCGCACCGGAAGGCCTAGTTACCACGGGCCCCGTGGTGTATGCAGAGCTGAGCGAGGCCCCCGCTCATGTCCCCGAACTACCCCGCCCGGAGTCACCAGTGCAGAGCTCACCCAAAGAAGATGCTGCTGTGCTTTCCCTGCTAATAGCAGCTGCATTGTTGAAATCGGCCGTTACTCCGACTCCGTTGGAAGTAGTGGATGCGGCCTGTCCTGAGGCCGCGGTTATGCCGCTGCTGGAGTCGGCTGCGACCGATTTAGCGGGCCCTGTGATTCCAGCCCCCGAGGACCCGGTTCTCCCCATTTGCCACCTGACCCCAGCGGCTGCTGGGCCGCAGAAATCTTCGGCCGTTTCTGTCTTGCGGTCTTTTTCAGCGGAGTCCCGCCCACCGGACTCCAGGGCCCGTGCTGTTCCCTCCGTGTGGGAAGCGGAGGTGATCAGGAAGAAAAAGGCCCGGGAGCAGGAAGTGTGGAACCTGCTCCACACTCAAGGAGAGGCCGTCATGGAAAAGAAGAGGACTTGAATGGACACCCTCAGTATCCCCGTGGAGCCCTCACCTCTGTCCATTGAGAGTGGTATAGACTGTCAGGAGTTTGATGCACCGTTGTGCAGATTATAAGGACAGTTGCATTTAGAAAAAAGTTTTGTTGTTGTTTAACTGATGCAACTATTTTCTCTCTCTTTCTTTCTTCTTTCTATGTTCTTTATATACGAAAATATGTTTACCTGACAGAACGGGGATACGGAAAAGTGGAGGAGTGTCCAGGTCCAAGGAAGGGGGGGAGGAAGAAAGAGGAAATGCAATGTTATGTTATATTTTGGTTTTAAAAGCAAGAGAAAATGAAAAAAAAAAATTATAAAAAAAATGGGTACTTGTGCTATTATAAAGTTGTATGATGTATAATATGCAAAGTAAAATGCAACAGGTCCGGGTTAAGGGAAGGTCTGCGGGACCAAAGGAAAGTGTGAGATCCGGTAGGGATCTAAGAGTTGAGGTCTGGGAGACCGGGACGCCGACCATGACATGTAATTGAAAGAAGGAAAATGAGTGGGAAGACGTGAGAAAGACAGCCGTCCTAGGTCAGGTCCCCAACACCACGGACACCCCTGAAGAAGGAAAGGCGGGCGCCGGCAATGATCTGGTAGGTGTGTGGCCTCGATCATGGCGTACCGGATAGTGAAAGGTAACAGAAGGGGAGAGTAGGGGAAAGATACACGCCGTAGAGAGAATACGGGTGTACCTTGCCCAATTTGAAAGACGTTGTCATGTGGCGTGCGCGCTGGTGAGTAGCAGTAGGCTGCTCAGAGCATAGTGCTCCCAGTGTGGTTCGGCCCCCGCAGATAGTGGGTTTGGCTCAACTTCTGGTCCGACAACAGAATGTAGGTGTAGATTCAGAACGACGAAGGCAGGGATGACGATTGTCGAGGACGACAATGGACAAAGGAAGGGGGAATGTAGGGAAGGTGACCTGACGGACGGACGGACTAGTCAGAGTGAAGAAAGATAGGTTTGCACAGTGTAGGTAGGAGACAGTGATTACAGTGGGGAAACAACTAGAAAAGTGTAGTGGACGTGCAGTACCTTGGGATGACCATTAGATGGCAGGGTGGAGTGTGAGCAAAGGACTTTACAGCAGCTTAGGGCTTTAGAAACCGTTGGTCATGGGGGGCGTGGTGACAGTTAGTGACAGTTTCAAGGAACCGGGGAAGTTATAAATACTGAGGGAGGGTTCCAGAAAGTTCCAGTCCCCAGGGGGAGCCCAGGTGACAGGAGGACTTCGCCAGTCTGTGTGCCCTGAGGAGAATCCGACCAAGGGGACTGAGGAGAGGAAACGTCAAGGGGGTGGTCCTGACAGGGAAGGACCGCAGCAGAGACAAGGCTCTGGGTGGAAGACACCGTATGTGTTATGACGAAACTGACCAGTAAAGTGCTGTTGGTGTACGGGCCTAAGGCGGCCACATTAACCGAGCTGTCAGGATTGTTACAGTGTGAGACGGGACGTGACGTATAAATACGTCCCTAGTGTAACATACGGTGTTGGAGCGGCCCTGAACACGGAGGGCAGAGAGAGATATCGCGGTGTACCGCGAGGACCGTCAGTCGGACGGTGAGCAATAAACTTGGACCTGTTGCACCCAGAATCTGCCTCATCGTGTCTCTGTATCATCTCTGCGCGGTACAAAAGTAGGACCACCCCCCCCCCAGCTCGGCACCCCACCACCGACCCTACACAACCACTTAGCTTTAGCACACAACACAAGAAAATGAATCTTTTCCTGGCTGGAACTAGAAGATCGGACCAGTTTTTATAGGAAGAAGTAATGACTGGAGTTGAGCGAATCTGTATTTGCCGAATTCATGTCATATTGGTTCCCTATTCGTGCCAAATGTATGTTTCATGATCGGTTCCGAACATATTCGGTAAAGTCTACTCCCATTGACTCTAATGACGTTCGGCTGTGTTCGATGAATATTGCAAGAACAATATTCGCTGCCGATCATATTTGGAACCGAATCCGAACAAATTTACTCAACTCTAGTAATGACCAGATCATAAGCAGCTGAAATGGAGATGTTGTTTCTGACCAGCAAGGAAAGGGTCATTAATCTCTTAAGCACCAGAGGAAACTAAATCTATTTAATATGGGATACAAATCACACAATCTCTAAAAAGACCTGCGTTTCATTACCTACAGTTGTGGCCAAAAGTATTGACACCCCTGCAATTCTGTCAGATAATACTCAGTTTCTTCATGAAAATGATGCAAACACAAATTCTTTGTTATTATTGTCTTCATGTAATTTAGTACAGACTAATACATATTTCTGTCTGTATTTATCCTTATTATAACATGAACACATTTTATAGTCATCACATAATGAAAAAGAAAATGAAAATGAAATGACAGACTGACTAAAAATTGTTTTTTTAGTGCTACAGTTGATTTACTGTACATCTACAGAGATTCAGGTATAGCATTGTTTGGGTAAAATTACTTTTATATGCACTTATGTTTTTTCATCAATTTCCAGCAAATTGTTCATATACTGTATAAGGCAAAAACAATATTCTAAAGTGGGTTCTGCACATTGCACACATGCCTAAATTCAATACCTAAAGCAACCCTTCCTAGCATAACGTCAGAGACTTGAAAAATAAAATACTTCAAAAATGCAATATATATATTTTGTCCAGAATATTTTATTTTATCAAGACTTATTCAGGTTGAACTATCTTATGTGTATCATAGTAGAAAAAGACAGCAGGATGGCACTCACCGTTCTCTTGAAATGATTCACTTTATTTCATATTAATAAAGCATAGGCAACGGCACGGGAGAAATGCAAAAAGATGGATGACAGCCGTTTCGTGCACAATGCACTTCAACAGGTCCCATGCTCAGGCTCAAGGAAACACTAATTTATACCACATGTGTGAACAAAAGAAACTCCACCCTTTACCTGAACGTGTCTTAAAAAAAACCCAAAAAAAATAAAAACAAGCATAATTTACATACACCATATGCAATAAAACTAGCAATCATAACCGCTTCAGAGAAATACGGACATATCCACTTTTTCATTTAGACCCAAATGTACGGAGGATCCATTTAGCCTCTATTTGTAAAAGATGTTTTTTATGACTCCCTCCATGCTGCGGTGCAGACACCCTTTCAATGCCAGTAAACCGTAATGCTTCCGCATTCCCTCCATGTACCTTCCTCATGTGTTCTATAAGTCTAGGGACACCCTTTCCTGTGCTGATGGAATTTAAATGTTCCCTGAATCTTACACAGAGAGGTCGGATCGTTTTCCCAATGTAGAAAAAACCACATGGGCAAAACAATGCATACACTACAAAGGAGGTCCTGCAAGTAATGAATTCCGTGACTTCGTGAAATATAGGTCCCATTTTTACAGTTTTGCCACTTAATTTAAATGGACACCAAGAACAGTTTTTACATATATAATTTCCCTTTGGGGCACTAGATTCCAACCAATTATTTTGTTTGTTTTGAAATCTGTTCTTGACTAATAAATCTCGAAGGTTAGTACGTCTTTTACTCGCAAATAAAGGACCCCTACTGACCACATCTGTGAGGTCTCTGTCACTTTCGAGTAGGTGCCAATTCTGTCTGATGACTGTTCTAATGTGTCTATCCATAGAATTATATGTAAAACTAAAAACATTGCCTATGCTTTATTAATATGAAATAAAGTGAATCATTTCAAGAGAACGGTGAGTGCCATCCTGCTGTCTTTTTCTACTATGATATTTCATGTTTTTTCTTCACATGGATAGAGCACCCGTTCAGCAAGGGTTACAGGTGTCACACTGATAGCGGTTATAAGTGACTTTGCGGGTATTTCTTTCTCAGGGACAGTGCCGGATGTTTCTTTTTTCTTTGACTATCTTATGTGTATGTTTCTTTTAAATGTGATGTGTGTTATTAACATCACAAAAAACAGCCAGAACACACATTTTTCTTTATTTCACGTGGCTGGATTTCTGATTCTTATTTTAATATACAGTGTGTCTGTAAAGTCATGGTGAACTTTTGACCAGTCACTGGAAAGCAACAAAAGACGATAAAAATGTGAATTCTGCACCAAATAAAAGTAAAACTCTCCCAGTGTCATACCTATTCAGTGCAGTTCGATGTGGGCTCCATTTGTTGCCCTACACACATCCAAGCGATAGTGAAGTTCTTGCCACACACGGGTAAGGACGTCGGCTGCCACATCATCCTACAGAAACTGGGTGAGATTTTCTTTTATTTGGAGCAGATTTCACATTTCTATCATCTTTTGTTGCTTTCTTGTGACTGATCAAAAGTGCACCATGACTTTACGGACACACTGTATATTCAAAGGTTTATACTAATGGTACTTATGGTCCTTGTGTCTGTCAGTAAAAATGTTTGGGAAATCTCTCATCATCTACATAGAACATGTGTTCTTCACTCCCAAAATCTATCATTAATGAGGTCTAATAGTATGGGAATCAAACCATGACAAAAAGGCTCTAATGTAAGTAATTTTCTGCACAGTTAAATAGAACATGTTTTATTCCAAATTTGTGTGGCCCTGTTATATTAGGGGCACAGGATTGTGACAGAGCCTGGAGCCACTGAAAGGTGGTCCACTCGTATATATAGTAAATGCAATTTTGTTTAATATAGTATTTATGCAATGTCCAAATATATTCTATGCATCAACTCTTCACCACTTCAAGATTTCTTCTTTCTGTCGAAGAATTGAAATAACCATTTTTTATATTTACAGACTGAACAGGCTGGAGGTATGGTTAGTTTCTTGCTGCATATGGACACAACTCTTTTAGAAGAGAATGCTATGCTCCAATCAATGCAGTATGATGTGGGGGCACTTGGTGGGAGAGTGGTTCTCTACTCATTGATGATGGAAGAATACAGATGTACACATTTGTCAATTGTAGGAGTTTACACACTAAGAGGCAACATTCGTGATGATAAACAGAACTATAGGAGGGAACCAGTTTAATGGTTTTAAAAGTCTTAGGGATTTCTTATCTGTGTGCTGTCCATTTTTAAAACAGACAGTTTATACCGTAGATTCGTACAATTTGATGAACCGATTCACACTTTTTTCCTTTTTATGAAGCTAATTGAATGCCCTATTATCATCATTTTTTCAGATCAGAAGCATTTATTCAGATTTATTGAAAATAAATGATACATGAGCCATTTATTTTTATACATCCAGCTTTTATGGACAGATACCAAAATTGACAGGGTCATGTGAATGTTACCTTAAATGAGACAAAATGTTGACTTGAACAGAGGTAGACATTTGACACTTGCAACAATTGCATGACATATGTAACTGTGCGAGACATTTAGCTCCATCCATGCTGGGAACTCAGTATCTAACTTCTTTCGGTGTTTCCTCCTGCTCTGTAACCTGGGTGGAATTTAAGTTCCTGAAATCCTGCTATACACTGCCAGTTATAATTTGACTAGCTTTAGTGAACTCATGTAGGGAGGTTGAACTGACGGATAGATCTGCCTGTAGGAAGAGGCAGAGGGGTAGCGCAGTGTAGGTACAAAAGCACTGAGATAAAGAGAAAGGGGTGCCGTGTTGTAGTTTGACCATCAGGGCGGTGGGGAGTGTAGGAGTTTGACTGTGTAACTGCCATTGGTCAAAGAAACTGTCAGGTGATAGTGGGTGGAGCTACCAGGACTGGGAGTATAAGAGGTTGAGGGAAGGTTCTGGAAAGTCCAGTCAGCCAGGGGAGCTCACTAGTAAGGAGGTTCTGCTGTAGAGAGAGATGGTAGAAAGGCTCCAGAGAGGAACTGACAATTGAGACGGTCACAGGGGGTGGCCCAAAGGATAGTACCCGCAGACGTAGACGGTCTGAAGGTACCAAGTGGACAGCGTACTTGGAATGGTGAAGCGCTGTGGTGGATGGGCCTAGGGCAGCCACAGTGAGAAGACCCACAAAGGGCACCATGACGATGTAAATAAGAAGTGAAGGTACCCGGGTCTGTGAATAAAAGAAGTGTGAAATTCCTGTGGTGAATTGCGGTGGTCGTCAGTGAGGTGGCCAATAAAAATGGACCTGTTCAATACAACCCCTGTCTCAGTCTCGTGTCTGTCGGCGGCAAAAAGTGTGTCACCCCCCCGTCGGTCACCCTACCTACACTCGGATGGATGTTCCTTGCTCTTTAATTCCCAGTGGATATTATTGATTCTGACCTCCTTAATGCTCAATGATTTTGTTACTACTTGCATCTTTTGGTTGACCCAGTTACCAGACCATCCTTTCTGCCAGCCTGCACCACCAGCTAGCAACTGAATTCATGGCTCCAGTTCAGGTAACCTGTTTAAATTTAGCTCCTTGCACACAGGTTAAAGAGCAAAGATTGGGCCAACACCTGGGATCTGATAAATTAAGCTATTTTAGACCTGCCAGGTGATCATTGACAGACCCACATATCAAATTGGATAGAGTTTGTAAAACCTTGATGAGCACACACTTATTCTGTAACAGATTTTTATTACTATTTCAACAGTGTAGCACACACAATTTTGTTAATTATACACTATTCACTTCTCAGTCTCACATGCTTCTATACAGGAAAAATAGGAGTCTTTGCACATCTTATAAAATTATTTCAGTTTTTGTTGAAAATATTTTTTAAAAACATTAGAAAAAAGTGAGTTTAGTTTACATTTTAGATCACTGATAATATGGTAGTGTGAAAATATCACATAAAGAAACATATAAAACCAAACATGCATTGGAACTGTGTTTGAAATAAAATGTACATTTTTAATCTATCAATTATAAGTTATGAATGAGTTAGTCATTAACAGGTAGAGAGAATGATCCAATATATCTATGAAAATACAACTTTTACTAATTAAGTATCTATTTTCAGCAAGAGCGTATATTTTATGAGCAGTTACCTATCTCTCATTATTTATAAATGTACATACAAAACTAATGGATTAGGATATTTAAGCATACATCACAGACAATTACATTGCGGTGTATAGAATAATATCATTGCTAGAAATAAATGGTGATAAAAACACGTGAACAAACTGCAAACATTTTCAAATATTTTTACTTTCAGAAATGTGGGACAGCAATGGGCATGGCTTGTACGCCTTCATTCGTCAAACTCTTCTTTTGATTCTGGGAGAGCAGAATTTTTTGGGATGGGGACACTTTTATAATTTGGCAGGGTGAGAAAATATTTTGCAGCAGTTCAATGACCAGCTAAACTCAAATGAATATAACATCAAATTGAAATATTCTTGTAGCAAAAAGAAGGTGTTGTTCCTGGATATCAGGATAAAAGCAGACATCAATCTACAGTTACAATCTGCTGTCTACCGAAACCCATTTTGGTAACACCTTTTGTTACTTGCTACATCTAGTCATCATTATTCAATGATTAAAGCCATCCCAGTTGGGCAATTCTTCAGAATGAGACAGATCTGCTTAACCAATCCAATCCAAAATCTGAAATGCAAGCAGAGGCTATTAAAACTAGATTCTAATCCACAGGTTACAGCAAAAGATGCATGAAAATGGATATAACCGTGCTAAAAAAAGTCATGTGATGCTTTACTTCGACTTTTGTATAAAACAAAAAAAACAGAAGACCAGATGTGCTTTACAACAAACAATGGAAAATGGGATACCATGAGAAAAATCTTACAGCGGCATTGACCTACTGTGAAAACTAAACGAGGCTCGGCAAGATATCTGTTGCATTATGCATTGATGACTTCTAGAAGAAGTAAGAATCTAAAAGGTTTACTACTACAAAGTCATTGTCTCCCTCATAATACCAATTCTTTTAATACTAGAGGCACGGCTGGTGTTTGGACCGGACAGACCAGGCAGATGCCTGGGGCCCCCACCTACAAAGGGGGCCCCCTGCATCTGCAATCCATTTATGAAGTGCCTAGAGGGTGTACAGCAGTGAATAATGCTGTGCATTGCTCTTTAGTCCGGAGCGTCTGTCTCGCAAAGCCCCTTGAGCCCCCCTGTCTCTTTGTCAGGTTAAAAGTTGAGAGTGAGGGGGAGGGGACGATTACAGCACAGTGACAGTGCAGGACCATGCCTGCAGCTCTGTATGTCTCCCCCTGAGTCCTGATCATGGCTGCTCCTAGCACCGTCCTGAGAATGGATATGCCTAAGTGAAGCCACAGAACCTGGTAAGAGCAGCAGTAACAGGTCAGAGTGCAATGATTTACTCACTGTGGTCCCAGAGCTCTGTGCTGATTGCTGTAGGATCAAGATTCACAGCCACATACAGCAGCGATCAGCATCAGCTGTGAACAAAGTCACTAAATCACTGCTTGTATTGTGACAGGGCGACCTCCTGTCACTACTGTCTGGATGACACAAGACAGGGATATTGTCTGCTGAATCAGGGGATTTATGATATAGAAATAAATGAATTCCAATGTGAAATAATAAGGGTAAATCATACACATATACAGTACATATGTGCATAGGAATCAGCGTTTTTGGTGCATTTTTTTTGCAGCCAAAGCATGCTCTCTTGGCAGTAAAAACACTGCTTTCAAAACACCTATTTTTTAGGGTATGTGCAGATGATCCGGAAATGGCAGCACTGTGGACGCAGCGGACATCTGCTCCGTCTAAAATGCTGCCATCTTTTGAACGCAGGTGATTCCGCATGTGTTCATTGAACTGTGCGGAATCACTTTGTCCAATACATCGTAGGGGTGAGATTTCTCTGGCGGAGACTCGCATCTATGCAAGATAAATTGACATGCTGCAGTCTGGAGAGTCGTGCTGCATGTCCGTCTCTGCGGGTGAGGTACGGGCGTATGTGCACGCATAGTGGATATGGAATTTCTAGAAATCCCCTCCACTATGCTGTAACATCTGGCTGCTGCGGGTTGGATGCTGCGGATGTACGCAGCATCCAGAGTTTAATGTTTGTGGACACATACCCTTAGAGCTTTTGCTGGTTTTTTTTGTATAGTATTCATTTTGTCTACAGTACATGTTTAATAAAGTTAGTTTTATTCACCAAAAACACAGCGAAAAACAGCGTTGCGACATTTGCAGCCTTTCTAAAACTTTTTCATTGCTTTCTACAGGTGAAAAAAATTTCCGAAAGAAGTGACACGCTGCAGATTTTTAAAACAGGCTGCAGTTGTGAAATTCAGTCAGGAGAAAATAAAAGGGTGTGCGGGAGATCTCTGAAAATCTCAGTCTTTGCTTGTGCTATAAAATGCCGTAAACTTCTTATTTGCAGAAGAAAAAGCTGCAAAAATTCTGCATATGAAATGGCCAAAAGCAGCTTTTTAAAGCACCAGCAAAACATATGAGATTTCAGAAATCTCCTGCATGCGCTTGTTTTTTTCTGACTGAATTTCAGAACTGTAGCACTTTTTAAATCTGCAGCGCGTCACTTCTTTCAGTGTGTTTTCACCCGTAGAAAGCAATGAAAGAATATAATAAAGAAAGCTGCAGATATTGCAGCGGCATTTTTTGCTGCAATATTTTAAGTGGTTTTGGTGAATTAAACTATGAAGTCTCATTTACATGTTTAGTATTTGGTCAGTATTTTACATCAGTATTTGTAATGCAGAAACAGCAGTGGAACAATCAGAGGAAAAGTATAGTAGAAACACGTCACCACTTCTGGATTTCTCACCCTCTTGGTTTTGACTTGCACATACTGATGTGAAATACTGACCTAATACTCAACGTGTGAACATGGCCGTAAACATACTGTAGACAAAGCAAACATACTCACTTTAAAAAAAGCTGAAAAAAGTGTAAAGAACACCAGAAAACAAGCTGAAAAACAGGTGTTTTGAATGCAACATTTTTACTGCCAATAGAACAGGTTTTGGCTACTGAAAAAAATGCATGTGAACATAGCCATAGCGTTTCAGAGTAAGACTATCTGTGGTGTTACATAGGACTGCAGGTGACACCTACTACATTATCTGTTCTCAGAGAGTTATTACTGCTCTCTCTGGTGTTACATAGGTTGAGGTCACAGTCATGTGACTGGTCACGTGAGCCAGGAGGGCTTCTGTTCTGGAGTGTGCTGTGCATAGAGGGAATTGTATGGCGATCGGTACACAGTCCCTTCTGAAATGACAGGTTGGCGTGGCGGCTGATTTGCAGTGCAGGGAAAACTACAATCCCGCAGGCAGGAGTGTCAAAATCGGGACTGTCCTGCTGGATCCAGGACAGTTGGGAGCTCTGCTGTGTTATCTGCAGTGTTAAAAAAAATTAAGAGGGGATTGGGGGACAACTCTGTCTTGGGGCTTGGGCCCCCCAATCTTTTCTGACCCTAGCAATGCTCCTGTGTAATGCTAATAGTGGCAGACCCGTTGGCTGATATAAGGCCCCTGGATATGGGGGCCACAGTGCCAGCACAGGCCCCTCTGCCACCTGTATCCGCTTCCTGCTCATATAATGTAACCTAAATGTGTGATTTTACAATGTTAGCATTTGGGGCCCCCACTTTAAACTTTTGCCTAGGGCCCCACTTTGTCTAAAACCGGCCCTGACTAGAGGCCCTCTTAAAGGGAGTTATCCCTGTGGCAATTGTGTTTCATTCAGCAATATACAGTATGTAAGGCTACTACTTTACAATCAGCTGATGGAGCAAAACAATTTTATATCATCCATCTTATTTCTTGTAATACATCACAAGTAATATATTATTCTAAATGTGGATGCCCCAAAATTTATATTGGACTAACATCAAGACAGCTTTAAATCAGTACATGGGAACATGTGCGGGATACTTTGGTAGCAAAATCCAAAATTGATATCAGCTAATTGAAATCAATACCCCACCATTTTAAACTATACCTAGATAGTAATCCAAACCCTTTCATGGTAAAATTTTGTTGATCATATTCAATGTGGTATTAGAGGTGGAGACATTTAATGTCTGCTAACGGAAGGGAGAAACTCGGAATGAAAGTGCGATAGGGTGTTATCCGGTGACAATGGGGTGTCAGAAAAAGGGGAGATACACTCACCTTGCTAGGTTGCTGAATGGAAACACATAACGGTCATAAAACAGCTGCAGCACAGATACCGGTCATGGAAAACGGCCATGGATAAAAAGATGAAAATGGAGCACATGAGTGATACCTCCGTTTTCATCATTAAATGTCTCCTAGAACAATGTGAATGCAAATGTATTATGACTTTAGAGATGACTGCCGCCCATGGATTGAATGAAGTTGTCAGCTTCACCTCTTTTTATAATAAACCATACAGTACATCTTGCGTCTTTTAATATCACAAAAAATATATCTCTGCTGCTATTAGTATTTCTTTTTTGTTTTAATATAATTTTAATTAATATCCTTTTTGTTTGTGATTACATCTTCATAGTATTTCTGGTGTTATAATTTCCATTCCTTTGATGAATATTGAGACACTTCAGCTCCGAAGATTCAAATTGTAGAAACACACCCTCAACATACAATCGAATAAGAATCTTTCCTTTCTTCAAAACATGCAACTGTTACACAGTCTGTAAACGTTAGCAATTATTGCACTTTAAATTAAATATTTACTTTTTATGTGAAATAATCTTAATTTATATATTGTATAATTATGCACTATTTTATATTATTTATACAATTTATGCATATGACTAACAACTACATAACTTTACTGTTACATATAATAATAATAATAATAATAAAAAAAATTATTTTTATAGCGCCGACATATTCCGCAGCACTTTACATTTCAGAGGGGATTTGTACAGACAATAGACATTACAGCATAACAATAATCACATAGATTATAACAAATACCAAGAGGAATGAGTTCCCTGCTTGCAAGCTTACAGTCTATGAGGAAAGAGGTAGACACCAAAGGTGAGTGGTAACAGTTGCCCTGATTGTATGGACCAGCCATAATGTTAAGTGTGTAACAGTACAAACACAGAGGGCTAATGGATGCATAAAGCATGTGGGAACATGATGCAGGAAATCTGGTTATGGTAAAACTTTTGGCTGTATCACACAGGGATAGATTAGGTTAATGTGTTGATATATATAGATATATATACATAGATATATAGATAGATAGGTAGATGGATAGATATATAGATAGATAGATAGATAGATAGATAGATTTAATCAATAAATATCTATACACATCTTTGTGTGTTTACTGTTCTGAAAGTGCATGGCTTTTAACTAGTACCATGCAGAAAGGCGTTCACAGAAGAAGTAATAAATACCTAACATAGTGTTCTGCTCCACTTATTGATCTTTTACTTTTGTGAGAAGCACTTGTGTGTGTATGTGTGTGTATATATATACACTCACTGGCCACTTTATTAGGTACACCTGTCCAACTGTGTGTTAAGACTTAATTTCTAATCAGCCAATCACATGGCGGCAACTCAGTGCATTTAGGCATGTAGACATGGTCAAGACAATCTCCTGCAGTTCAAACCGAGCATCAGTATGGGGAAGAAAGGTGATTTGAGTGCCTTTGAACGTGGCATGATTGTTGGTGCCAGAAGGGCTGGTCTGAGAATTTCAGAAACTGCTGATCTACTGGGATTTTCACGCACAACCATCTCTAGGGTTTACAGAGAATGGTCCGAAAAAGAAAAAAAATCCAGTGAGCGGCAGTTCTGTGGCCGGAAATGCCATGTTGATGCCAGAGGTCAGAGGAGAATGGGCAGACTGGTTCGAGCTGATAGAAAGGCAACAGTGACTCAAATTGCCACCCGTTACAACCAAGGTAGGCAGAAGAGCATCTCTGAACGCACAGTGCGTCGAACTTTGAGGCAGATGGGCTACAGCAGCAGAAGACCACACTGGGTACCACTCCTCTCAGCTAAGAACAGGAAACTGAGGCTACAATTTGCACAAGCTCATCGAAATTGGACAGTAGAAGATTGGAAAAACGTTGCCTGGTCTGATGAGTCTCGATTTCTGCTGCGACATTCGGATGGTAGGGTCAGAATTTGTCGTAAACAACATGAAAGCATGGATCCATCCTGCCTTGTATCAACGGTTCAGGCTGGTGGTGGTGGTGTCATGGTGTGGGGAATTTTTTCTGGGCACTCTTTGGGCCCCTTGGTACCAATTGAGCATCGTTGCAACGCCACAGCCTACCTGAGTATTGTTGCTGACCATGTCCATCCCTTTATGACCACAATGTACCCAACATCTGATGGCTACTTTCAGCAGGATAATGCGCCATGTCATAAAGCTCGAATCATCTCAGATTGGTTTCTTGAACATGACAATGAGTTTACTGTACTCAAATGGCCTCCTCAGTCACCAGATCTCAATCCAATAGAGCATCTTTGGGATGTGGTGGAACGGGAGATTCACATCAGGGATGTGCAGCCGACAAATCTGCGCCAACTGTGTGATGCCATCATGTCAATATGGTCCAAAATCTCTGAGGAATGCTTCCAGCACCTTGTTGAATCTCTGCCATGAAGAATTGAGGCAGTTCTGAAGGCAAAAGGGGTCCAACCCCTTACTAGCATGGTGTACCTAATAAAGTGGCCAGTGAGTGTATATACACTGTATATGTATATATTTTTAATATTTTTAAAAATATTTTTTTTTTACTGATTGCAATAGTCTCCATGGGAGACTAGATGCTGCGATCTTCTGATAGCTTGTGCTACACAGAGCAGGACTGCAGCTAAAATGCTCATCTGCTATGAACGCCAGCCACTTTGAGCGCCTGAGCTCGCATCAAGCAGGGGGAACTGACCTTGGACATACAGTACCTATATGTTAAAGATGATAAAGGGGTTAATATTATAAGAAAGTAAACTATTATACATCAGTGTGATGCATTAGCAGCAAGTGTGCAATCTCAGTTGACTTCTGTGTCTCATTTATCCTTCTCCATTGTCTACAATTGAGCCTGCATGGTAGCGATGCTCACAGCCAGCCCCATGCAGGTATGGTACATATAGAGTAATGGGGGGGCATTCTGGACCGTGGACTCAACTGCACATGCACCACACAAGGCGCTGGTATTGGTCAAGTCAGACCATTTATTTACATATAAGCCAGGATATAAGATATCACTGTGTGCTCTGTAGCCACACCCCCTGAGGAAGAGAGTGACGCAGAACACGGGTTGGGTAGGTGGTGTGATGTGCTTCACAAATTTATCATGGGTAGTAACTTTGATCATGATTGTTATAATGCTTAAGTATTTGAAGTCATTTACCATGCAGAGGAAAATGTTTGCAGGTTATGTATAGGTGTCTTAATAACTATTTATTTCTAACAACCAGTACTAATCTTGTTAATGGTTGCTATAAAGTTTGCATTCACTCATTATGCAGAGGGAAATGTTTGCAAATTGTTCAGGAGTGTTTTAACACCTTAACCTACAATTCTGACCAATGTCACTTTATGTGGTAACAATTCTGGAATACTTCCCATTGATTTTGAGAATGTGTTTCATGACACATTGTACTTTATGACAGTGGTGAATTTAGGTTGAAATTTGTTGTGTTTTTCTGTGAAAATGTCAGAAATTTTAAAATTGCAAAAATTTTCACCAAATTTTTAATTTTTAAACCAGAGAGTTACATCATACAAAATAGTTGATGTCTTATTTCCAGAGCCCCTGATGTGCCTAAACAGTGGAAAATTCCCCTTTCACTCATGGCTGTAAGATCCGGCCACACGTTAGCGTCATCGATCGAGGCTGACCGCTAGATCTTAAAGCCACGAGCGAAAGGGGACTTTACTGAGAACGGGAGGATGCTCCCTTGTTCTGGACTACATTCATCTTCATCTGCATGGACTGAATAATCTTGTAATCAGTAACATCCGTCACGTACAAGTAAGTGCCATTCTCTGTACCGCACAGAGATTCAGTGATTTTGGAGCATCATTCACAACTTGCTACTAGCCCAGCAGCCTAGTTTGTTATTCATGTGCTGACTGAATTTCAGGCAGGGTTGCACACTTTACCTGCCAGGGTGCCAGCAGCTTTTAACAAAACTGCATTAAGCCAAGCGCCAGTGTGATCCTTTATCAGTATTTGGACCATAACATTTGTTGTGCAATTCTCCCTGAGTACACAGATCCCCCTACACTACAACTGTTTTTTAACAGTGTTTCAGGCCATGTTCTAACGCTCTTGCAAAATTATTTTTCAAAATGTTCCTGTGTCAAGAAATTACATTTACATGTTATTTCGTAAAATTTAAGCATTTCCATGCATAACATAGAATAAATATTGGATGCAGGCTATTCTTATCGACATCTATGAATACTATTCTTTTAGTTCAATTGGCGAACAGAGGGTTTGGTCACACCAGGAAAACTGAATAAACCAGGAAACAATCCAAGTGATTTAAGCAGGTATTTTTAACAAAAATAGGCTGAGCATATGAAACCCTTACTTAATTTCTTTGACATGACTATCAATAGCAGAAATGCATTTTTTAGGTGCCAGATTATATTTTAAGTTATAGCCTTCTAGAAAATATGCTTTAATGCACATAGAAGACCAGAGGTTGTAACTCTTCTTTAAACCTCAAATGTATATCACAAATGGAAAATAGGCTAGCCCCATACAAATACATTAAAACTTATACCCTTGAATGAAAGGAGCAAACCGCTTATCTTCCTTAGCAGGAGATTGTTTTGTTTTTTCTTTCGAGCAAGGAAAAATCTTTATTGTATGAAAAGCACACATTCTATTTATTAACCACGGCAATAAAAGGGTTGTTCTTCCCCTCCCAGGTTTATTGTAAGATGATAAAGCTCGGTGTAAAACAATGAAATAATCGCTATCAATTATTGTCTGCATGCTGTAGTTTCATGCATAATTAAAGATGGACAAAGGCAGCTTGAGACAGCAGCGAGTAGCATTAGGAATAGACCAGAAGCCTGGCATTGATAAACAGGATTTCCAAACATCTCATAAACATTTATCGTTCCGTTTTTCAATGAAAGGATTTACTGGTGTGTGCTCTTGCCATCCACCAACAATTGTTTAAAATAAATGCCGCTTTAGGACATGAATGAATGAGCATTAAAAGTCAAATGTTCAGCGAAGTTCAGATTAATGAGTTGAGGGTTGTTTACAAAAAATAAAAATGATTCATAATTATATTTGCTCAAAAACAGCTTCAATTTATCAATAGAGACTTTATTTATCTCCAAATTCATTCATTTTTTTACTACTTATAATTTAAGGGTAAAGAAAAACAGCAAATAGAAAGTAAAGAGGCATAAGGCAATTTATAAAGCAAAACTACCTTTATTTCTAATAATAACCGAATTCTTTTGTGTATTTCAATGAAAAAAATTAAAGAAGCAAAATACATATAGAAAATATGCATATAGTATTGGTAGATGGTGAAAGTATGCAATAATGAAACTTGGTTTAGGGACTTTTCTTAATTTGAAACTAAATATATTTGCTAGAATTAAACTAGTTTTACTTAGACATTTACAAAGGTTTTTGATGAGCTGACATTTAAGAACAAGACGAGAGAGGTGCAAGTTGATTCAAAGCAAATTGAATTCACTATGAATTTCAGCATTTGGCTGTCCGTCAATTTGCTTGATTTCTTTTAGGACCAGGAAGGAGTTAAAAAATAAAAAAAATGATTTCTCAGCCCTCACATCTTTCACGGTTGCAAGAGATATAGTCAGTGCTATAGACACTGAAAAGTATAGAGAAGTTGACCATGGCCAGAGGAAGGGAGTCAGCTGAGAACCGGGGAGGGCGGAGGCTATGGAGGCAGGACAGATTAGGAGCAAGTTGAGTATGATACTTTATAATATTTTTTATTTGCTAATTGTGTTTAATAATTAACATTTAATAAACTTGCTACAATTTAAATTTCAAATTCAAGTAAATCTGCTTAATTAACATTGACAGATTTGATTGTCTCTATATTATACCTATGGAATACATTACTATAGTTCTCTTTTCTTTGGCTGTTGTCAGAAAGGTTATGATTAGAGTTGAGCAAATTTTTCAAAATTCGGTTCCGATTATGATTGGTGGCGAATATTGTTTTTGCAATATTCGCCGAACACAGCCGAAAGTCATTGGCGTCAAAGGGAGTAGAAATGACTGAAAATGTTCAGAACCGATCATCAAACATAAATTTGGCATGAATAGGGTTACAATATGACATGAATATGGCAAATTCAGATTTGGCGACTGATTCCGAACATATTCGTTCAACTCTAGTTATGATATAATGTTTTTGAAATGATTGGCTATAATACCTCCATTAGGAACAGAAGGTGTTATCCGAATGACTAATCCTCTTTTTTGTCTGAATTTTCTTTGATGCATGAAGTGGAATATATTGCTGAAAGGACACCGAAAAGACATCGGCAGCAAGCTATATCCTCATTTGCTGAAACATTAAACATTAAATATCTTATTTACCGTAAATGTTTCCTTTTTCAGGGACATTAGAAACCTTTTGTATATAATTTGTAGGAATTCTCTAAGGCAGATGTAATAACCAATGCACACTGCCATGCAGTAATCACTTAATACCAGGCTGATCTCAAAGATGAAATTACAATGGTGGTCTTACGGACTCCATACATATTAGATTAAAGCCATTCAAACTTGTATATTTCAGCCAGATCTGGCAATCTAATATATACTTACCTTGTAATGTCTTCACATCCTGTTCCTTCCAGATGTGTCTGTATCCCAGAATTCCAAGCGGTGGAAGTTCACTGACCGCCATATTGGGACACCCATGTGATGGGTGTCTCAATATGGAAACTGCTGGTGGTACCAGCCTCTTGCGCGGTACCACCAGCGGAACACCATTGCACCACACACACACACTGTATACACCGTATGCACCACACACACACACACACACACACACTGTATACGCTGTATACACCACACACACACTGCATATGCCGTATGCATCCTCTTGTATGGTACCACCAGCGGAACATCGTCGTGAATGCGCCGCCACCGGGTACAGCCGAATGATTCACTGACCGCTGCCATCTTTGTACAGGAGGAGCCCATGCGCAGTTTTAATGTGACAGCCAAGAAGGAGGCGGTCTGATTTACTGCGCCTGCACAAATTCCACCCAGTCGCAGTGAATCATTCAGCTGATCCTGGCGGCAGATGCGCAACGTGTCTACAAGCAGAGGAAGCCGGTCACATTAAATGGGTTGGGGGGAGAGATTCTCAACGCTGCAAAGCCTGCTCCCATCGTGACATTATCGCCCTCCCGATTCGATAGCATCGGGCCTCCATCTAGTCAACTAATATGTATGAGAGCTTTTCAGTTCATGCAGTGTGAATTTTATTTTTTTTCTAGAGGAGATAAGATACAGCCAAACATGTCTGGCAGAGGCTTTCTCCACTCTCTCTACTGAAAACACATGAAGATGCAGTCAACAAAGACTGAGATAAATGCACTTGTAAGTGCCAGGATAAAGAGGATGATGGAGTCCAAAGGCATATATACTGTATACACATTATAGAAATTTTAGTACTTGCTATAGTGCCCATAAACAATTTAGTTTGTTTTTTTCTGAGATTCTTATTAGAGCTAAAAAGCAAGACAACCATTAGAGTAACTAAAGTAACTACTGGTGGGGCAGAGGGTGAGGGGACTCTACTACCGCTCTCAGCAATGGCAGAATGATGCAATGGTTGAGGCACATGCACACACAGGAAAGTCAGGGTGCTGACTGGCGGTTCAGCCATTGTACCATCCTTCTGTGGCTGAGAGCGGTAGTGCAGTGAAACTAATGCAATGGTCTGTCTGATGGACTCGTCAGAATTCTGGTTTAGATGAGTATATGATGTTTTTTATTTTTAAACTTTTTGCGTGACTGAGTGCATCATACATTGAGGGTGAATCATACATTTTAGGGGCTTTTTAATCTATTCCCATGGCGGTATAATGCACTTTGGCACTTTCTACTTGATTATTTAATCTGTGACCTGGCTTTCATTACCTGATCCTTGTATATGTATCTATGTTTGTGACAACTATGTTTAATAAAATTATATATATTTTATATTTTTTGGACTTTGTACTCCTTATGGTGTTTGTGGTTATCAAGTTCTAATGTGGAGTGTCCTGTGGAAGCCCTCTAAGACCTATCACTGATATGGGTCGTGTGTGTCATGATCCAGGACGGGGTTTCGCTTTGGCCCATCCTGGTCAGACAGGGGGTTAATTGTTTCTGCCTCTCTCTGGCAGAGGGCGGCTATTTAATGCTCACTGGACCTGGGTCCGGTGTCAGTTATACTCCTGCCCTCGGCTGAGTCAAGTGACCTCTTGTATACGTGTGCCTTGTGCCTGATAACTTGTTGCTAGTTTGGTTGTGATCTGGTTCTGTCCCTGTTACGAGTTCTGCCTGACCCTCTTGTACCGCACCGTCCTCTCGAGTATGACCTTCTGCTTGTGACTCGACTGCTCTCTGCTTGTCCCTCCTGTACTTCGTTCGCCCGTATTGTGTATGATGTCTGGTTTGCCCGACTCTGAGTGTTCGTCCATCTCAGTAAGCAGGACGCTAAGCCCCGCCCCCTTGTGGTCACATGACCGTAGGTCCCGTGCCTGCTTGCTAATACTTCAGCGTTCAGGTCCTGTGCGTCTGTACTTTCCACCTGTTACTGTCCCCGGGACCCCTACAGCACTGGTGAGTCCCTGCTCAGCGAGGGCTGTACGCCAACGCTGTCAGGATCCTGACATTATAACTGACCATAACCTTTTTTTCTCTGCTCCCATTCTCCTGCGTGTGATGGATCCTATGCACGCTCTTTCTGAGCAGGTTAAACACCTAACTCTGATGTCTCTGAAACTCCTTGGAGAACAACGAGTCCTGGCTCAGTCTCAGTAGCTGATCGCTGACACTGTGCAGGGGGTTTTTTCATTGGGGTCTCGGGATGTTACATTAATTTCCCCGGAGTCTCCGGTTAAGTTACCAGATACCTTTTCTGAAGATAAAAAGGAATTCAGAGTTTTCAAGGAGGGATGTAAGCTTTTTTTTTCTTTGAGACCACTCTCGTCTGGGAATGAAAGCCAGAGAGTGGGGGTCATTATGTCTCTGTTAAGGGGGCTCCACAGGCTTGGGCTTTCTCCCTTCCGACCACAGCCACTGAGCGTATGACTGTGGATGCAATTTTTGAGGCCCTGGGGCATATTTATGATGAGCCTGATCGGATACGTATGGCTGAGGACATGGTGATGAGTGTGTGCCAGGGGAAGCACTCAGCCGAGTGGTTTTGTTCAGAGTTCAGACACTGGGCTGCTGAAGTCTGCTGGAATGATGCCGCCCTCCGGGGTTTGTTCCGTAGAGGCCTGTCTGAACATCTGAAAGATGCCTTGGCTCTCCACCCTCCGCCTGATTCCCTGGAGGAGGCTATGACACAGGCCGTCCGAATGGATCACAGGCTACGGGCGAGGGGAGTGATGCAGATTGAGACACCGTTATTCTCCCAAGGAAGGGGAGCCAGTCCTACATTGGAGACCATTGACCTCAAAGAGGAAGAAAGAAGACAACGAATCGTGGGAAAATGCTGTTTTTTCTGTGGCGATTCTGGACATTGGAAAAAGGATTGCCCCTCCTGTCCTCTGACCAACAAGCGACAGAGCCCGGGTGATTGTCGTGGAGATCACTCAGGCTCTCAGGTACCCTTTTCTGCATTTTCAAAAATGTTGTTGCAAGTGGAACTTTGTTGTGGGAGTGTCTCCACATTCACTTCTGCCTTTGTGGATTGCGGATCATCATTAAACTTTATTGACTCTGACTTGGTGTCCAGGTGTAAGTTAGGGACAGTTAGGTTGGAGACTCCTATTCACATTGTTGCCATTGACAAAACACCGCTGGTTAAAAATGATGCTATGTTTCGTACAGAAGAGTTTCTCCTTAAAGTGAGTTCCTTGCACCAGGAACATATTTCATGTTTTGTTATGGACAACCTGCCTGCGGGACTGGTGTTGAGGTTCCCCTGGTTACAAGTGCATAATCCAGTGATTAATTGGGAATTGCGGGACATTGTTAAATGGGGTCCCTATTGTTCTGAGAAATGTCTTGTTACTGTGTCTGTGTCGTCCGTGGGTCTGGAAGGTATTCCGGAGTGCCTGAAAGACTATACGGATGTTTTCTCCGAAAAAGAGGCCGAGGTTTTTACCGCCACACTGCCCATTTGATTGTGCCATTGACCTGGTTCCAAGTGCTAAATTGCCCAAAGCCCGCTTGTATAACCTTTCAGGTCCAGAATGGGCTGCAATGAAGGAATATATTTCCGAGAGTCTCCGTAAGGGACACATTCATCCTTCTGTTTCTCCCGTGGCAGCGGGGTTCTTTTTTGTAAAGAAAAAAGACTGTGGTTTACGCCCATGCCTCGATTTTCATGAGTTAAATAAGATAACTGTGAGGAATACGTATCCCCTTCCACTTATTCCTGATTTATACAACCAAGTGTCCGGAGCTAAGTCGTTTTCGAAACTAGATCTACGGGGAGCGTATAACCTTATCAGAGTCCGGGATGGAGATGAATGGAAAACTGATTTTCTCACTACTGAAGGGTTGTTTGAAAATTTGATCATGCCTTTCGGTCTGACCAATGCACCAGCAGTCTTCCAAAATTTCATAAACTACATGTTCTCTGATTTTATTGGACGTTTTTTGGTGGTATATTCGGATGACATACTGATCTACTCTCCTGATAAACAGGATCACATTGGTCATGTTCGGGCAGTTCTCCAAAGGCTCCGGGAGAACTGTCTCTTTGCTAAACTTGAAAAATGTTTATTTTTTGTTCAAGAACTGTCGTTTCTGGGGTTCATTGTGTCTGCTGAAGGGTATCGCATGGATCCTAATAAGGTGCAGGCCATTGTCGAGTGGGTTCAACCTTGTGATTTGAAAGCTCTGCAGCGTTTCCTAGGGTTCGCCAATTATTATCGTAAATTTATAAGGGGGTTCTCACAGGTGGTTAAACCCCTCACAGACATGACTCAAAAGGGGGCTGATATCAAGAATTGGTCAGCCGCAGCGGTAGCGGCATTTCAGTTTTTGAAAAAATGTTTCATGTCTGCCCCGGTTCTTATTCAACCGGACCGGTCTGAACCATTTATTGTCGAGGTAGACGCCTCAGAGGTGGGGGTGGGGGTGGTATTGTCCCAGGGACCCACCACTTTGACCAATTTGAGACCTTGCGCCTTTTTCTCAAAGAAGTTCTCCTCTGCGGAGAGAAACTATGATGTTGGGAATCGAGAACTTCTGGCTGTAAAGTTGGCCTTTGAAGAATGGAGGCATTTTTTGGAGGGGGCTGTCCATCCTATAACCGTAATTACGGACCACAAAAACCTAGCTTACATTGAGTCAGCTAAAAGGTTGACTCCCAGGCAGGCTAGATGGTCCTTTTTTTTCCCGATTCAACTTCTCGATCACTTTTCGGCCAGGATCCAAAAATGTCAGAGCTGATGCCTTGTCACGCAGTCTAGATCCGGTGTCCCCCCTGGAACCTCCATTATCCATTCTTCAGCCTGGGGTGGTGGTGGCAGGTGTTTCTAACATGTTGAACAGGAGATTCGGGAAGCCCAGTCTCTTGCACCTCCGGCTAAGCCGGGGATAAACTTTTCGTGCCAGCTCAGTTTCGTCTCAAGGTCCTCCGAGAGTTCCATGACTCAGTTCTGGGTGGACATCCAGGGATCTTGGCTACCCAGAAGGCCATTGCTAGAGTATTCTGGTGGTCTTCTTTAGCCTCTGATGTTCGTGAATATGTGTCTGCATGTGATGTTTGTGCCCCTGCGAAAACCCCCCATAGCCGGCCGGCCGGGGAATTGGTACCACTGCCAATTCCTGAGAGACCATGGACCCATTTGTCCATGGATTTCATCACCAACCTTTCCCCCTCCAAGGATAATACCGTCGTTTGGGTTGTGGTGGACAGGTTTAGTAAGCAGGCACATTTTGTACCTTTTTCAGCTCTACCTAATGCGGAATCATTGTTCAGATTGTTTGTTGAGCATGTGGTGCGGTTGCATGGGGTACCCTTGAATGTGGTATCTGATAGAGGAGTGCAAATTGTTTCCAGATTTTGGAGGGCTTTTTGTAAGAGGTGGGGGATTGGTCTGTCCTTTTCATCTGCTTATCATCCAGAGTCTAATGGGCAGACTGAGCGGACCAATCAGTCTCTGGAGCAAATTCTGCATTGCTTGACCTCAGCCCGATAGGATTATTGGTGTTCTGTGTTACCATTGGCCGAGTTTGCATTTAAGAACCGCATTAACCAGTCTACGGGTACATCTCCTTTTTTCTGCAACTATGGGTTTCGTCCACATTTTGAAGAATTTTCCCGTTTGAATTCTGGGTGTCCTGGGGCGGATGAGATGATCCAGCGGTTGGGGGGAGGTATGGCGGGAGGTCCAGAGTAACATTACAAAGGCTCAGGATAAATTTAAATATTTTGCAGACAAAAAACGATCCGTGGGACCGGTGTTTCAGGTTGGGGATAAGGTTGGGGATAAGGTATGGTTATCTACCAAGAATATAAGGCTCAAGGTCCCCTCCGCGAAGCTTGGACCCAAGTTTATAGGTCCCTATGAAATTACCAAAGCAGTTAACCCAGTGGCTTTTCGGTTGCGTCTCCCGCCATCTCTGCGGATCCCAAATGATTTCCATAGGGCCCTTTTGAAACCTGTGAGGTCCGGTGGGGAGGAACCATTAGCTTCCCCGCCACCGGTTTTGGTAGACGGGCAGTCTGAGTATGAGGTGGAACGAATTGTTGACTCCAGGTTGGTCCGTCATGCCCTTCAATATCTGAGGAACGCTCGTGGGTTCCTGCTCGATTGGTTCATGCGGATCGGTTGGTCCGGGCCTTTCACGCCAAGTATCCTGAGAAACCTGGGGGTCCGTTGGCCCCCCATTGAGAGGGAGGTACTGTCATGATCCAGGACGGGGTTTTGCTTTGGCCCATCCTGGTCAGACAGGGGGTTAATTGTTTCTGCCTCTCTCTGGCAGAGGGCGGCTATTTAATGCTCACTGGACCTGGGTCCGGTGTCAGTTATACTCCTGCCCTCGGCTGAGTTAAGTGACCTCTTGTATACGTGTGCCTTGTGCCTGATAACTTGTTGCTTGTTTGGTTGTGATCTGGTTTTGTCCCTGTTACGAGTTCTGCCTGACCCTCTTGTACCGCACCGTCCTCTCGTGTATGACCCTCTGCTTGTGACTCTACTGCTCTCTGCTTGTCCCTCCTGTACCTCGTTCACCCGTATTGTGTATGATCTCTGGTTTGCCCGACTCTGAGTGTTCTTCCATCTCAGTAAGCAGGATGCTAAGCCCCGCCCCCTTGTGGTCACATGACCGTAGGTCCCGTGCCTGCTTGCTAATACTTCAGCGTTCAGGTCCTGTGCGTCTGTACTTTCCACCTGTTACTGTCCCCGGGACCCCTACAGCACTGGTGAGTCCCTGCTCAGCGAGGGCTGTACGCCGGCGCTGTCAGGATCCTGACAGTGTGGGTGTTCTATCATACATTGTGCTTTGGATGGTTTGTTATTATAAGGAATAGATGATGTGATGTCATATTTGTTTGTTTTTACTTTTTTGGGTTTCTTCTATTTTTTATAAATGTTTTATGACAGTTGCACCAAACAAACAAACTATTTGGGTGTCAGGACTCAAATGTCAGGACCCTGTCAGCGTCGGAAAACTGCCACGCCAAGCAGGGTGACTTACCCCCACTATGGGAGAGTGCGGGGTCCAATACAGTAGTGACGGTTCAAGCAGACAGGACCAGCGGCACTGAAAATAGTAAGAAGTCCCAGGACCTAGATCATGTGACTGCAGGGAGCGGGGCTTAGCGTCCCACTGCTGCAGATGATATAATGTACCTACTGCAGGGAAACTGTAGTAGAGGAAAACGCAGGTCAGACAAGCGAGGGTTCATACACGGAGAGGGCAGTGCGGTACCAGAGGGACGAGCAGAGAATAGTCAAATCACAGGCAGAGGGTCATACACAGAGGTAGCGCAGTGCAAGAGGGACAGGCAGAACTCGTAACAGGGACAGAACCGGATCAAAACCAAACAAGCAAGCAAGATATCAGGCACAAGGCACACGTACGCACGAGGTCAACTAACTCAGCCGAGGGCAGGAGTATAACTGACACCGGACCTAGGTCAAGTGAGCATTAAATAGCCGCCCTCTGCCAGAGAGAGGCAGAAACAATTAACCCCTGCCTGACCAGGACAGGCCAAAGACAAAACCCATCCTGGATCATGACAATACCCTCCTCTCAATGGGGGGCCACTGGACCCCCGGGTCTCTCAGGATACTTGGCGTGAAAGGCCCGGACCAACCGATCCGCATGAACCGATCGAGCAGGAACCCACGACCGGTCTTCAGGACCGTAGCCTTTCCAATACACAAGATATTGAAGGGCACGACGGACCAACCTAGAGTCAACAATTAGTTCCACCTCATACTACAACTGGTTGTACAAATCAGGAATAAGTTGGAGGGGATACGTATTTCTCACAGTTATCTTATTTAACTCTCAAAAATCGAGGCATGGGCGTAAACCACCATCTTTTTTCTTTACGAAAAAGAACCCCGCCGCCACGGGAGAGACAGAAGAACAAATGTGTCCCTTACTGAGACTCTCGGAAATATAGTCCTTAATAGCAGCCCGTTCGGGACCCGAAAGGTTATACAAGCAGGCCTTGGGCAATTTAGCACCTGGAACCAGGTAAATGGTACAGTCAAATGGGCGGTGTGGTGGTAAAACCTCAGCCTCATTTTCGGAGAAAACGTCTGTATAGTCTTTTAGGTGTTGTGAGCTCATTTTCTCGTTCACCTTTGATGTCCGATGAACTCCCTCTGCTGGTGAAAGGAGGTGGTGAAACTGATTTGGATGGGAGAAACCTGTCACCTGAACAGGTGGATTGCGATTGGACATCCGGAATCTCTGAGTGGATGTAAGGCAGCCGACACCCTGTAGGGTTGCTGGTGATTTCTCTGCTCTGAGCTCTGGCCTCCTGTTCAGTTCCTGTCTTCTAAAGCTAAGGTTTGCTCTGTTATTGTTCCATGAGATTTTGTCTGATTTGCTTAGTTTTGTGTTCTGCCAGCCCTGGCTGGGGCTCTGCTGAATTTCCATTTTTGTCCCTGATCAGTTAAATCTCTTTTGCTCTGTCTTCAGAATATATCGGAGTGCTGATATAGGGATTTTGAAGTCTAGTGACTTCAGGGCCGTTTTTCCTATCAGACGTGTTGGGACATTTTTGGTAGGGTTTTTGCGGATTGCAGCCAGCATCTTTTCTGTCCTTTCCTATCTAGTTAGTTGGGCCCCATCGTTTGCTCTGCCTGTCTTTCTGTCTGTGTTTGTGTTTTCATCTGTTTTCACCGACAATACATGTTGGGGGCTGTCTATTGCTTTGGGGTCTGCTCTGGGGCAGTTTAGATTTCGCCTTTCTTTCTTCAGGCTTATTTAGTTCTCCGGCTGTGAAGAGGCATCTAGGACCACCGTAGGAACGCTCCACAGCTACTGTTAGTCGTTGTGAATAGGATCAGGGGTCTGCAATCCGCAAGCTACCAACCTCTCCGGTTTTCTGGACTTAGCTTGCATCTTTGTTTTTTCCTCCTCCGGTGACTCATTCATAACAGAATCACCAGCCATACCGCAGATTCTAGGGTACTCAATAGCAGGAAAGAATTGGAGAGGATAGAAAAAAAAATTTTTCTCTGGGGCCGTAGGAGCAATTTTTACTTAATGGAGATTAAGCAATTGTCTGACCGTGTGGATCAGCTCGCTGCTAAAGTGCGGGGAATTTCCGCCGATCTTGCTCATTCACATGCTGCTGAACCAAAGATCCCTACTCCTGGTGTGTTTTTTGGGGATCGGTCTAAATTTTTGAATTTTAAGAATAATTGTAAATTATTTCTTGCCTTGAAGCCTAGCTCATCGGGGAGCTCTGCGCAGCAGGTTAAAATTGTCATCTCTTTGCTGCGCGGTGATCCCCAGGATTGGGCGTTTGCTTTGACACCTGATGATCCTATTCTAACTAATGTGGACGCATTTTTTCAAGCCTTGGGGTTGTTGTATGATGAACCTAATGCTATTGATCAGGCTGAAAAAGCCCTGTTGGCATTGAGCCAGGGTCAGGATTCTGCAGAGTTGTACTGTCAAAAATTCCGAAAGTGGGCCGTCCTTACTACCTGGAATGATGGTGCCTTGACAGCTCTCTTTCGGAAGGATTTGTCAGAAACCGTAAAAGATACTATGGTAGGATTTCCTGTTCCCTCTGGTCTTGACGATTCTATGTCATTAGCCATTCAGGTTGATCGGTGTTTACGTGAACGTAAAATTACACGAGAAATGTTGCCACCTGTTGAACAAATGTCTGAACCTATGCAATGTGATAGAGTTTTGTCTAGGGCGCAACGTCAGGAGTTCAGAAGGCGTAATAAGCTGTGTTTTTCTTTGGGGATGCCTCTTATAATATTTCTGTCTGCCCTAAACGAGAGAAAAGTTTTGCACACACATTTGCTGTGGGTGATGTACAGCCTAAGTTTTTTCTGGCAATTACTCTGATCTGCTCCCTGTCCACATTTTCCGCTAAGGCTTTTGTGGATTCAGGAGCGGCCCTGAACCTGATGGACTTGGATTTTGCTAAACGTTGTGGGTTTCCTATGACACCTCTGCGGACGCCTATCCCTTTGAGGGGTATTGATGCTACTCCTTTGGCGAAGAATAAACCTCAGTTTTGGACCTAGGTGGTAATGCGGGTCGCCCTAGACCATCAAGAAAATTGCAGATTTTTGGTGTTGCATAATTTGTATGATACCATTGTTCTGGGGTTTCCCTGGTTGCAAATCCATAATCCAGTTTTGGATTGTAAATCTGTGTCTGTGGTGAATTGGGGTTGTCAGTGTGCTCTTAGTGACACTCTGTTTTCTCCACCTCTCCCCAGTCGCATGATGTTCGTGACTATTTGGCTGATTTTTATGATGTATTTAGTGAGAATAAGTCTGCGTCTTTGCCTCCTCATAGGAGTTATGACTGTGCATTTGAGCTGAGCCCTGGGTGTAAATTTCCCAAGGGTCGTTTTTTAAATGTATCTGTACCCGAGCATGAGGCTATGCGATCTTATATTAAGGAGTCGTTGGAGAAGGGTCATATCAGACCATCCTCTTCACCCTTGGGTGCTGGTTTTTTTTTCGTGGCCAAGAAAGATGGTTCATTAAGGCCTTGTATTGACTATTAGAGTTGAGCGAAACGGGTCGAAAAATTTCAAAAGTCGCCGACTTTTGGCAAAGTCGGGTTTCATGAAACGAAACCCGACCCTAGGATGAGGTCGACCACGAGGTCGGCGACTTAAGCGCCAAAGTCGCGTTTCAAAAGTTTGTTTTGCGCTCTTTTTCAGCCAATCAGGATCCACGGACACTGTGGGCAACGTGATGACATAGGCAGGGGTCACCACCATCTTTCAGAAGGGCATGCAAGTGATTGGCTTGCTTTGGTGGGCGTCACAGGGGGTATAAAAGGGCGTGCACGCCGACCGCCATGTTACTCATGCTGATCTCAGAATAGTGAGAGCTGCTGCTGCTGATGATTTTGTAGGGAGAGCGTTAGGCAGGGAAGAAGACACCAAAAATTGCATCTGCTGCTAGCGATTTTGCCTGTACAACACACCAGTCACTGTGTGTGCAGTGCAAGTGGAGGCTATATTTTGCTGGATCAGTGGTGTTGGTTGTTAGGCTGCCTTCTAAGGCTTCCTGACGGCTGCATTGCTGTTTACCCACTGCTCTGCAAACTGCTTTTTTAAAAGCAATCCCAATTTTTTTTTTGTCCTGGTGAGGTACTGAGCGTGCATTTTTTCACACCATACAGCGGTGCACACTCCTCACACAGTACCGTGTAACGGCTGTTGTCACAGCCACAGTGAAGCTATCTGTGTGTCACTCTGTAAGGATAAGTCGAGGACATGTTCCGTTCTTACAGACCTGCACCTTCTAGTTTTGTCTAGTTTTCAAACAGTTAAATATATTTGCTGTTTGATCACATTCAAAACTATAGAGAGACAGCGTGTGTCAGTACGTACACTTAAAAAACACGGAGCTTGACAATTTGACGTACACCGGACAGCCGTGTACTTGCACGCTCCTCTCTCAGTACCCTGTAACGGCTGTTATCACGGCCACAGTGAAGCTATCTGTGTGTCACTCTGTAAGGATAAGTCGAGGACTTGTTCCGTTCTTACAGACCTACGCTCTAGGGAGATTCCTATTCTGCCCAATTCTATATACACCTTGTAGTTTGTCATACACTAGCCAATTTCTGCCTGTGACATAGCGCTGTGATATTCAGTGGGCCTCACACAATCCAAAAGTGTCCAGTGTCCACAAGTGTGTGCAGAAATTCAAAATCTCCGTTATCCTCTAGTGACATTTTTCACACCTGCGACATCGAACCTGTGACATAGCTGTTATGATGAGTCACCGAAGGAGGAAAAAACAAAATACCAGCTAAGTCCAGAAAAACCGGAGAGGTTGGCAGCTATCGGATTGCAGACCCCTGAACCTATCCACAATAACTAGCAGTAGCCGTGGGGGGTTCCTACGGTGCCCTAGACCCCTCGATCACAGCCAGAGAACTATATAGCCTAAAGACAGAAAGGGGAAAAACTAAACTGCCCCAGAGCAGACCCCAAAGCAATAGGCAGCCCCCAACATATAATGACGGTGAAGCAAGATGAAAACACTAACACAGATAGAAAGATAGGTTGAGCAAATGATGGGGCCCAAGCTAACCACACAGGACAGGACAGGAAAGCTGCTGTCTGCCATCCGCAAAAACCCTATCAAAATGAGCCAACCGACTGATAGGAAAAACAGGCCCTGAAGTCGCTAGGCTTCAAAAGACTATATCAGCACTCAGGTATATTCTGAAGACAGAGCAAAATATCAACAGATCAGAGACAAAAAAGGAATTCAGCTCACCCCCGGCTGGGGATGGCAGAACTCCCAAAAAACAAGGCAAAACAGAAACAAAACTGAAGAGTACTAAGCAGAGCAGAAAAACTTAGCTTTGAGATGAAGGAATCAGACTGGTCTCCAAGAATCCAGCAGGAAAATCACCAGCCAGGAAGAAGGGCGTCGGCAGCCTTATATCCAGTCCTCAATTCCAGCCACCCAGTCATCATCTAGCTGCCCAGGTGTTTGGTAATCAGTCTCACTACCTTCCTTCACTAGAGGAGGGAGTTCATCAGACCTCAATGGTGAAGGGAAAAATGAACTCACAACAGTACCTCCCACTTGAGGAGGGGTTACCGAACCCTCATCCATGCCACCAGGGCGATCCGGGTGAGCCCGATGAAAGGCACGCACCAATCTTTCGGCATGAATATCAGAGGCAGAGACCCAGGAATTATCCTCCTGACCATAACCCTTCCACTTAACCAAATACTGGAGTCTCCGTCTAGCCAGATGGGAATCCAGTATCTTCTCTACCTCATATTCCATGTTACCTTCAACCAATATAGGGTCAGGAGGTGCCACCACAGGAACTACTGGTTCAACAAACCTCTTCAACAAGGACTTATGAAACACATTATGAATTTTAAATGTGACAGGAAGAGCCAACCGAAAAGAGACCGGATTAATAATCTCCAAAATCTTGTAAGGTCCAATAAATCTAGGCTTAAACTTAGGAGAAGCCACCTTCATAGCGATATTTTTTGATGACAACCAAACCATATCACCCACCTTAAACTGGGGACCAACGGTCCTATGCCGGTTGGAAAACCGCTGGGCCTTTTCCTGGGAGAGAGACAACTTATCCACTACTTGGTCCCAGATCTGGTGCATTCTCTCCACCACAGTGTCAACACCTGGGCAGGCAGAAGGCTCCACCTGCCCTGAAGAAAATCGAGGGTGAAAACCAAAGTTACAAAAAAAGGTGACATCAAAGTGGCAGAACTAGCTCTATTATTTAAAGCAAATTCGGCCAAGGGCAAAAATGAAACCCAATCATCCTGATCGGCAGAAATAAAACATCTCAAATACGACTCCAAAGTCTGGTTTGTTCTCTCCGTCTGCCCATTGGTCTGAGGGTGAAACGCAGAGGAGAAGGACAACTGAATTCCCAGCTTGGAACAGAAAGACCTCCAAAATCTAGACACAAACTGAACTCCTCTGTCAGATACAATGTTCTCAGGAATCCCGTGCAAGCGAACCACCTGTTGCAAAAACAAGGGCACCAACTCAGAGGAAGATGGCAACTTAGGGAGTGGTACAAGATGGACCATCTTAGAGAATCTATCACAAATCACCCAAATAACAGTCATTCTCTGAGAGACAGGCATATCAGAGATAAAATCCATTGAAATATGGGTCCATGGCCTCCTGGGCACCGGCAAAGGCATCAACAAGCCACTAGAGCGAGAACAAGGTTTAGACCGGGAGCAAGTCCCACAGGACTGCACAAAATTCCTGACATCACGAGACAAGGCGGGCCACCAAAAAGATCGACTCACCAGATCTCTAGTACCAAAAATACCTGGATGACCAGCCAATGCAGAGCAATGAACTTCAGACATCACTCTCTTCCTCCACTGGTCAGGAACATACAACTTTCCACTGGGACAACGCTCAGGTTTGTCCTCCTGAAACTCTTCCAGAGCACATCTCAAATCGGGTGAGATGGCAGAAAGAACTACCCCCTCGCCTAACATGGTAGCAGGCTTAGTCACAACAGGAGAATCAGCAAGGAAACTCCTAGAGAGGGCATCTGCCTTGACATTCTTAGTGCCCAGAAGAAAAGAGACCACAAAATCAAAACATGTGAAAAACAAGGCCCACCTAGCCTGTCTAGGATTCAAGCGCTTGGCCGACTCCAGGTAAATCAAATTCTTGTGGTCAGTAAGGACCACGACTTGGTGTTTAGCTCCCACCAACCAATGTCTCCACTCCTCAAATGCCCATTTCATGGCCAACAGTTCCCGATTCCCCACATCATAGTTACGTTCGGATGGGGAGAACTTTCGGGAAAAGAAAGCACAAGGATTCATTTTAGATGTCACAGGATCTTTTTGGGACAACACCGCTCTTGCACCAATCTCAGAAGCATCCACCTCCACCTGAAACGGGAGTGAGACATCAGATTGCCGCAAAACCGGAGCAGAAGTGAATCTTCGCTTCAGCTCCTGAAGGGAAGAAACAGCCTCTGGAGACCAATTCAGCACATCAGCACCCTTCCTAGTCAAATCCGTCAATGGCTTGGCAATACCAGAAAAATTAGCTATAAATTTCCGATAAAAATTAGCAAAACCCAAAAACTTCTGGAGGGCCTTCAAAGAAGTGGGCTGAACCCAATCATAAATGGCCTGTACCTTGACCGGGTCCATTTCAATAGTTGACGGGGACAAAATAAATCCCAAAAATGAAATCCTCTGTACCCCAAAAAGGCATTTCGATCCCTTGACATACAGGGAATTCTTCCTCAAAATCCGGAACACAGTCCGAACATGTTCCACATGAGAGTCCCAATTCTTGGAGAAGATCAAAATATCATCCAGATAGATAATCAAAAATTTATCCACAAAGTCTCAGAATATATCGTTCATGAAGCACTGGAAGACAGAAGGGGCATTAGTGAGCCCAAAAGGCATCACCAGGTACTCAAAATGTATCTCCGGAGTATTAAACGCCGTCTTCCATTCATCCCCATGCTTAATGCGAATAAGATTATATGCCCCCCTGAGGTCAAGCTTGGTAAACCAGCAAGCACCTTTAACTATGGAGTATAGATCAGAAATCAGGGGTAACGGATACTGATATTTAACAGTAATTTTGTTGAGGGCACGATAGTCAATACAAGGCCTTAATGAACCATCCTTTTTAGCCACGAAAAAAAACCCAGCACCTAAGGGTGAAGAGGTTGGTCTAATATGACCCTTCTCCAATGCCTCCTTAATATAGGATCGCATAGCCTCGTGCTCGGGTACAGATAAATTGAAAAGCCGACCCTTGGGGAATTTACACCCTAGGTTCAGCTCAATAGCACAATCATAACTCCTATGAGGAGGCAAAGACGCAGACTCATTCTCACTAAATACATCATAAAAGTCAGCCAAATAGTCAGGAACATCATGTGACTGGGGAGAGGTGGAGAAAACAGGAGCATCACTAAGGGCACACCGACAACCCCAACTCACCACAGACAAAGATTTCCAATCCAGAACTGGATTATGGATTTGCAACCAGGGAAACCCCAGAACAATGGTATCATGCAAATTATGCAACACTAAAAATCTGCAATTTTCTTGATGGTCTGGGGCGACCCGCATTACCACCTGGGTCCAAAACTGAGGTTTATTCTTCGCCAAAGGAGTAGCATCAATACCCCTCAAAAGGATAGGCGTCTGCAGAGGTGTCATAGGAAATCCACAACGTTTAGCAAAATCCAAGTCCATCAGGTTCAGAGCTGCTCCTGAATCCACAAAAGCCTTGGCGGAAAATGCTGACAGGGAGCAGATCAGAGTAATTGCCAGAAGAAACTTAGGTTGAACACCACCCACAGAAAACGTGTGTGCACAACGTTTCTCTCGTTTAGGGCAGACATAAATAATATGCGAGGCATCTCCACAAAAAAAACACAGCTTATTACGCCTTCTGAACTCCTGACGTTGCGCCCTAGACAAAACTCTATCACATTGCATAGGTTCAGACATTTGTTCAACAGGTGGTAACATCTCTCGTGTAGTTTTGCGTTCACGTAAACGCCGATCCACCTGAATGGCTAATGACATAGAATTGTCAAGACCAGAGGGAACAGAAAATCCCAACATAGTATCTTTTACAGTTTCTGAAAAACCCTTCCGAAAGAGGGCTGCCAAGGCACCATCATTCCAGGTAGTAAGGACCAATCCTGGGGATCGCCGCGCAGCAAAGTGATGACAATTTTAACCTGCTGTGCGGAGTTCCCCGACGAGTTAGGCTTCAAGGCAAAAAATAATTTACAATTATTCTTGAAATTCAAGAATTTAGACCGATCCCCCAAAAATACATCAGGAGGAGGAATCTTTGGTTCAGCAGCATGTGAATGAGCAAGATAGGCGGAAATTCCCCGCACTTGAGCAGCGAGCTGCTCCACACGATCAGACAATTGCTTCATCTCCATTGAGAGAAAAATTCCCCCTATGGCCTCAGAGATATAGAGGAAAAAATATGCACACAAAAAAAAATTCTGACACCTATTTTTTTTTTTTTTACAATTCTCTCCTACTATTGAGTACCCTAGGATCTGCGGTATGGCTGGTGATTCTGTTATGATGATGTTCCGTTCTTACAGACCTACACTCTAGGGAGATTCCTATTCTGCCCAATTCTATATACATCTTGTAGTTTGTCATACACTAGCCAATTTCTGCCTGTGACATAGCGCTGTGATATTCAGTGGGCCTCACACAATCCAAAAGTGTCCAGTGTCCACAAGTGTGTGCAGAAATTCAAAATCTCCGTTATCCTCTAGTGACATTTTTCACACCTGCGACATCGAACCTGTGACATAGCTGTTATGATGAGTCACCGAAGGAGGAAAAAACAAAATACCAGCTAAGTCCAGAAAAACCAGAGAGGTTGGCAGCTATCGGATTGCAGACCCCTGAACCTATCCACAACAACTAGCAGTAGCCGTGGGGGGTTCCTACGGTGCCCTAGACCCCTCGATCAGTCGGAGAACTATATAGCCTAAAGACAGAAAGGGGAAAAACTAAACTGCCCCAGAGCAGACCCCAAAGCAATAGGCAGCCCCCAACATATAATGACGGTGAAGCAAGATGAAAACACTAACACAGATAGAAAGATAGGTTGAGCAAATGATGGGGCCCAAGCTAACCACACAGGACAGGACAGGAAAGCTGCTGTCTGCCATCTGCAAAAACCCTATCAAAATGAGCCAACCGACTGATAGGAAAAACAGGCCCTGAAGTCGCTAGGCTTCAAAAGACTATATCAGCACTCAGATATATTCTGAAGACAGAGCAAAATATCAACAGATCAGAGACAAAAAAGGAATTCAGCTCACCCCCGGCCGGGGATGGCAGAACTCCCAAAAAACAAGGCAAACCAAAAACAAAACTGAAGAGTACTAAGCAGAGCAGAAAAACTTAGCTTTGAGATGAAGGAATCAGACTGGTCTCCAAGAATCCAGCAGGAAAATCACCAGCCAGGAAGAAGGGCGTCGGCAGCCTTATATCCAGTCCTCAATTCCAGCCACCCAGTCATCATCTAGCTGCCCAGGTGTTTGGTAATCAGTCTCACTACCTTCCTTCACTAGAGGAGGGAGTTCATCAGACCTCAATGGTGAAGGGAAAAATGAACTCACAACACATAGCGCTGTGATATTCAGTGGGCCTCACACAATCCAAAAGTGTCCAGTGTCCACAAGTGTGTGCAGAAATTCAAAATCTCCCCTGTCCTATAGACACCTTGTACCTTGTTTTACATTACTATATAGTTTGTTGGATTTTGTCTACATTTCTACCAAAAATGAGGAAGGCTGGTGGAAGAGGCGTGGAATTGGGCAGGTGTTGGCAGCCGGCAATGATGGTGTTGGTGGTGGATCTGATGGTAGTGGCAAAAGCAAAATAGGACCGAATGCAGGAGGTGTTGAGCCTGCGTCATCGTCTGGCTCCACAGGGCCTCGAAGGCTTAGTTTTCTAGGAGTTCGCAAACCGCTTTTAAAGCCAGAGCTTCAGGAAAACGTTTTGTCTTACATTGCTGACTCCATGGAGCTGTTTTCACATACCATGCCTGGATTATCAAGTGAAATGGTGAATTACCTAGGCCAAGATGAATCTGACATGGAGTGCACTGATGCACAGCCACTGATAGATGATTCTGCTGGTACATTCACTCAGAGCACTACATTGTCCTCGCAGTGTACAGAGCCAGATTCTGACCCTGATGAGACTCAGGTGCCCCTTCCCGCACACTATACCACCATGCACGGTGACACAGAGGAAGGTGCACATGACATTGAAGAGGAGGTGATGGATGACCCAGTTGTTGACCCAGATTGGCATCCATTAGGGGAAGAGGGTGCTGCTTCCAATAGCTCAGATGAGGAGGAGGAGCATCCACAGCAGACATCAACATCGCAACAGCTGTTATCTGGCAGGCCCGGAGCACTCCAAAGACAGGTTCCAAAAATCAAAAGAGTTGCTGGACAGCTTGTCCAGAGGGTCAAAATATCACAGCGTGCTAGGCCGCAAAATGTCTGCCAAAGTAGGAAGAGTGCAGTGTGGCACTTTTTTGAACAAAATCCTCATGATCAGGCCAAGGTTATCTGTAAGAAGTGCGCAAAGACCTTTAGCCGAGGGAAAAATCTGAAAAATTTGAATACCAGTTGCATGCGTAGACATTTAACCAGCATGCACTTGCAAGCGTGGACACAACACCAAATCTCAAGTACCACATGTGCAACTGATCACAAAGAAGGTAGTCAGCAACGCTACATTGTTTCCCCCACTGTAAGCCCACCGGTTAGCACAGCAGCAAATGTTGAGGTGTCGTTGCAAGGCCACAGCAGTCAGGGAATCCTACTGTTATATCAACGAAAGACTGAATCTAGGCCATCAGAAAGAACACCAACTCCATCACCATCATCAACCCTCTCTCAGTCCACCCTGTCCACCGCTACTTCCACCATATGCAGCTCTCAAGTCCAGCTCACCCTCCCAGACACTATGAGTAGGTCAAGAAAGTACTCAGTCTCTCATCCGCGTACACTGGGTTTGAACGCCCACATTGCCAAACTAATCTCATTAGAGATGATGCCCTATCGGTTGGTGGAAAGCGCAGCTTTCCGCGAACTCATGGCCTATGCAGTACCACGCTATGACCTACCCAGTCGCCACTTCTTCTCTCGCAAAGCCATCCCAGCCCTCCACCATCATGTGAAAGACCACATTGTCCATGCACTCAAGCAGTCAGTGAGTGGAAAGGTGCACCTCACAACTGATGCATCCAGTCCAGTCGGACTGGATGCATCTGGTCCAGTCGGCATGGCCAGGGCTGTTACGTGTCCATCACTGCGCACTGGGTTAATGTGGTGGATGCAGGGTCCACAGGGGACAGCGGTGGTGGGACAGTGCTGCCTAGCCCACGGTATAGGAAACAGTTGGCTGTAGGCGTTCGACCCTCCTCCTCCTCCTCCTCCAGAAGCGAAAGCTTGTCCACAGAGCGCAGTCGTACGAGCACTCCATCTGCAGCTGCCACTGTTGCACACGAGGTGTCCCCCTATCGAGCAGCTAGTGGAAAGCGTCAAGCAGGCTGTGTTGCAGATGATGTGTTTGGGCGACAGACACACCGCCGAGGTGCTGGCCGAGTACTTTCAGCGACAAACTGAGTCATGGCTGGGCAGTGTACATCTTGAGGCAGGCAAGGTAGTTAGTGATAACGGCCATAATTTTGTGGCAGCCATAGCCCTTTCAAAACTCAGCCACATACCTTGCTTGGCTCACACCTTGAACCTGGTGGTGCAGTGCTTCCTCAATAATTATCCGGAGTTAACAGCCCTGCTCCAGAAGGTGCGAAGACTGAGCGCGCACATCCGCCAGTCGCCTGTACACTCCATTTGTATGCAGAAGCTGCAGCGATTGCTCCACCTTCCCAACCACCACCTCATTATCGACATTGCAACAAGGTGGAACTCCACCCTGTACATGGTTGAGCGGCTGTGCGAGCAGAGGCAGGCCATAATGCATTTGTGGGAGGATACACGGCCAGGCACTTTGAGAGCAGACATGGAGTTGACAGGTGTGCAGTGGTTGAAGCTGAAAGACCTCTGTAAAGTCCTTCAGTGTTTTGAGGAATGCACACGGCTGGTAAGCGCAGACGACGCCATCCTAAGCATGAGCATCCCACTTATGCGTCTGCTCATGCAAACTTTGACGCACCTTAAGGAACAAGCGTCTGCAGCCAATGTTGGCGAGGAGGAAGAGGTGGAGGGAATCCTTGATGACGTTCAGCCATTGTCTGCTCAGGGACCTCTCCTGGACGAGGTGGAGGAAGAAGAGGAGGAGGAGGATGATGATGGGGATGATTACTTAGGGGAGGAGGATGCATCTCGTGGGGCAAGTGAAAATGTTGGCGTGGCAAGGTCTGGTACAGGGTTTGTGCGTGACTGGAGGGATGTGGATTTGCCAGAAAGTGCTCCTCCACCCAGCACTCGCAGTGCATCATTGACACCGGGAACATTGGCCCACATGTCAGATTAAGCCTTGCAGATCCTAAAAAGGGACCCACGCATTGCCAAAATGATGAACGATGACAACTACTGGTTGGCCAACATCCTGGATCCATGCTCTAAAGGCAAATTACAAAACATCATGCCACAGGAGAACCTTGACCTAATATTGGCTACTAAACAAGCAACTCTGGTTAACCGGTTGGTTGAGGCATTCCCAGCACACAGCAGCGGTGATGGTTCTCACACGAGCCGTACGGGCCTGGGGCAGCTTGGCAGAGGTGTTCGTGGTGCACACAGCAGAAGTGGCGTTGGAGACAGGGGTTTCATGACAATGTTGTGGACTGATTTTTCACGGACCGCTCACACAACTGGTAATACTGCATCGATGGAAAGTGACAGGAGACAGCAGTTGTCAACTATGGTTAACAACTACTTTTCCTCCCATATCGATGTTCTCCCGCACAGGTCATTCCCCTTTGACTATTGGGCCGCTAAACTGGACACCTGGCCTGAATTGGCACAATATGCCTTACAGGAGCTCGCTTGCCCAGCTGCAAGTGTGCTTTCGGAAAGAGTCTTCAGTGCAGCTGGATCAATCCTGACAGAAAAAAGGACCCGTCTGTCAACCCAAAATGTGGATGATCTAACCTTCATTAAAATGAACCATGCATGGGTTTCCAAGGATTTTGTCCCACCTTCCCTTGATGACACAGGTTGCCAGAAAAATGGCTTGCTTTGGTCCTCCTCCTATTCTGCGAACTTGACCTATTTCGCCTTTTGCATCAGCTGAATGACCCACATCTACATATGCCACTTTGTAAACCTCCCTACGTGGGCGGTCCCCCCATGGCCGGGGTCACCACCTAGCGCACAAAACCGTGCGAGTGCCGTTGCCCTGGACAGGTGGGTAGGCCGACTCTTGGGCGCGGGCACTGGCATAGGGTCCCTCATAGTGCAATCAAGTGTCTCTGACAGTGGTGGTGCACACCCGCCGTCAGCCACACCGCCGTACTATGAGGGGCCCAGTGCCAGTACCGATGCCCCCCTTGCTTGGGCAGGGCCCCAGCATTTGCAATGTTTACCTCTCCCTGCTCCTCCGCTGTGTAGTCTGGGCTGTCAAATCCTTCACTGGGACTGCCACTACAAATTGATTGAACTGAAAGATGATGGTTAAGATGTTGCTATGCCCTGTCCTGCTGGCCGGGCTCTAGCTCCAGATGATCAGTGGCTTCCATTTCTTATGGACGTCGACTCACAATTACATGCAGTGGTGGTTTATCATCAGCTTTCACAGTTTTCCTACTCACAAACGTGTGACATTCCGGCGCACATTTCAAAATGTGCCCTCTCATGCCAATCAAATAGAATCGCCTATGGCCTCTGGCTTCTGTCTTTTGCACTCCAAAGTTATGTGACAGATCATGATAGCCAGTGAGCACCATGCTTACATCGCTCCCTGTGATAAAAATTGGATTGAGATGAGTAACAGTGATGGAATCAATGGAAGTGCGATACAGCAAGACTTTATTCACAAAAAATGTTTTCACTGTCTCAACACACAAATTAATTGAGTGTCAGCATCGCCTATGAGAATTGTGACGGAAGTTTTTCCCGTGAATAATAATTCCTAGATTTCTGCAATCAATAGCCTTTATGTCACTAATTGTATGCATCTCATTTCCTATTGCGGAGAGGCTGGACTGTATTACTGAGACAGAAATATATATGAAGATTTAAAAATAACACCAAAAGTATATAGTTGTGTACGCCTCAAATGCATTTCCTTTTTTCCACTTTTTAGATTGCTGTGTAATCCATACTGAGAACACGGAGATTTTACATGTTTAAACTATGCTATATATACCTGCTATCCAGTGATAAATTACCCTTTCTCAACTTTGTACAATCTGGTCAAATCCATACTGGGCCTGAGAACATCTGAGTCTGCCTCCTGATCTATAGACATATATTTTTAATGTGTAAACTAGGCTACATATATACGTGTTATCCAGTGAAACTGTACCCTTTATCAACTTTCTACAATGTGGTTGAATCCATACTGCGCCTGAGAACGGCTGCCGAGCTGTTAAGCAAGCTACAGCACCTGTGGTTTGGACAAGTAATTTTTTCAGGAATGACGGTTAGGCCTAACTCCGGAATTGCGGTTGACCTGAACTTACTGGGAAATCATCGTTCACGGGGAATAATCTGAATCCCAGATCCCCATCACTAACGGAGATCAGCAGGTTATCTGCACCTGTAAGCGACAAAAGCTGGTCCTTTCAGTGTAGCGTGCATGCAGCCCCGGACATGTACTGGAATGCTAGACCTGTTATTTCTCGATCTCACGTGCCACAGCCTCGCGTATCCCTCTAGTAAGCTTGACGCGTACCGCGGTGCCATGCCGGAGTCTCGGTCGTTAACGGAATAAAGCTGAGAAATCGCTAGCACAACTACAAACGGACATACCACACCACACACAGAATCGACAAAGCTTGCAATCTGTCCATCTTTTCTGTAGCTTGTATGATAGTGGTTTCCCGGGTGCAGTCCAATTAAGCCACAGGCTCCACTCCTGGTGGTGCCCTTTTGGACATTCCTTTAAGGTTCAGCTTTGCAATCATACTGCCCCTGGAAACCAAAAACTTTGCCTTCAGGGACGCTGTTTGGAGGTTCATGGGAATAACGCCGCCCGATCAGCAGTCGGCATATGGGTCGCCCTCCCAGGGCTGTGGGGTACTCGGTACCGGGCCGGTGTCAGTGGGATGTGTCACAGCAGCGGTGACCCGGACGGTGGCCCTGGGCGCCCATGTAAATGGCGTGGTATAATAGTAAAGAGTTTATATAGATAGTTTGACGCCACTTGTGGTGTTCGGCAACATAGATGTTAGGCCGACGCTGCATGCAGATCCTCTGGGACTGATGGTGTTGTGCAGCAAAGATGGTGAAGCTCCCCACAGGTGGAGCTGGAGTCCCAGGGAAGTGTTAGATGTAGTGATGGGGGAAAGGCACAGGTGGTGTAGGTGCTGGTACCCAGATGTAGCGGTGCTGGAATAACTGTAGGACACCAGAGCATGCAGTTCCAAAGCTTTACTCACAGTCTGCAGGTTACACAGATGCCTGCCTCCGTGCTGTGTCCTCCGGGTCAGGACCTCTGCCAACCTCCGGGACCAGAATGGAAAGCTCCCTTCCAACACTCCGCCAACATGTACCTTCCTGAACGTCTCCTTTCTAGCGCTTGTGGGGGAAGCACTCACAGGACCGTGGTTCACTGAAACGCCTCCTGTCTAACAGATGTTCCTCAGACTTTACTTGTAGGGCAGACAGCTGTAGCCTTTTTCTTCTGCCTCGCACACGTCGATGCTGGGGCCTCCGAGCCTTAGTTGGGTACAGAGCATTTATAGCTGCTACTTCCCCCGGTTTCTGCTGCAGGAATGTCAGTGTCCCTACAAACTCGGAGACCGGAAACCGGACCATGCGCTCCAGCTAGGAGTGAGCCTTAACTCTGCTCATCCTCCAGCTCCCCTTCTCACGTCCACACACTTCCCCTTCCCTGCACAGAGTGTCCTAACATACCTCCTCCCGACCACAGAGAGCAGCTCCTCAGCAGTCAGGTTCAGAGGTCTCCCTGCTGGCCTGGAGTGGGAAATGTGTTGTGTGTTGGTTTCACTGCTAGATAGATCCTTTGTTGCTCCCAAGCTTGACAACACACTCCCTAGGAGGAAGGCAATGCCACAGTGGCGACCGTACTCTTGGGGACGCCACAAGTGCACTGAGGCCCAGCCACTGCTGGATGATGCTGCTGGTACATTGACCCAGACCACTACATTCCCCTCGCACTCTACACAGCCAGAAGCCAGAATCTGACCCAGGGGAAACTCAGGTTCCCCTTCCCGCATACTATACCACCTTACACGGTGACAAAGAGGAAGGTGCAGATGAAATTGCAGGTTCCTTGAGCAGGTGGGGGGGCATACTCATGGGCGATGGCACTGGCACAGGGCACTGCATAGTATGCAAAAGTGTCTCTGCTGGTGGGAGGGCCTAAACAGCCAAGTGCAGTGAGATGGAAGATCGGGACGACAAGGAGTTCAGAGTAGTGCAGGGATTCCCTAGCAAGGAGACTTATGTAATTGTTTTCAATGTTGGGACAGCAATTTTTGGGGAGCACTATACTCTGGTGAATGATATATGGGGCCCACCATATACTGGAGCATTCCAAAGGTGGACATCAGACACTGGAGCAGCATTTACAGGGCCCATTATACACTAGAGCAGTAGAAATGGGGCCCATTATATATGGAGCATTATTTGGGCCCATAAGACAGTGGAGCTTCATCCATTGGGACCAACATACAGTATACTGTAGCATTATGTGGAGCTCATCATATACGGTTTGAAACATTATATGGGAATAATGATTCCGTATGGAGAAATATATGGGCCTCATTACTCTGTATAGCGCACTAAGCGCTGGCCATAATACTGTATGGAGTTATATACTGTCCATTTTTGGAGGTATTGGAGAATTTAAAATGGATATCAGTCATGAGATGTAAGAAGTGAAGTATTTTTCATTGTACTATACTGCTATTTCTCTGCCGTATCGGAGCATCATGAGTTGTGGTATGTGTTAAAGGGGAGCTCTTTGGCCATGGGCCCACGAAAACCTGGAGCCAGCCCTCCCCCCCCACAACTGTAGCCAAATAACCCCCATTTTTCAGTGCGTAACTAGTATTATGAAGTTAATTAAGGTTGACAAGCTTCAGTAACAAGAATTTATGCTTTTGGCACTCAAATGGGCACTGTTGGTGTGTTTCCTGTCCTCCTCTCACTGCCGACTTTAATTCTCCATTGACTTACATTGGGTTTCATGTTTCGGGACGACCCCGACTTTTCCCTATAGTCGGCCGATTTTGCTCGACCCGACTTTTGGAAAAGTCGGGTTTCATGAAACGAAACTCGACCCTAAAAAAACAAAAGTCGCTCAACACTACTCCCAACTAATAAATGAATCCTGCCGAAGAGACTAGTTTGCAAACGTGACATTTTTCCTGTGCACAAAGGGACAGGTAACCCTCATGTATTTGGCAATATAATTCCTATTCTTAACTAAAACACCACCTTCAATTTATATATGCACCTAACTGATACATTTCTTTTGATTAGCTTGTGTTTTTCACAATGAGAATTTTTTGAATGAAGCAATGATCTTTCTTTGGTAGATGTTTTTGTGTTTTTCACATATATAAGGGGAATAGAAAATAATGGTGGATGGCCTGTTTGTGCACAACTGGCAGTGCATCTCCTGTTGCCTCTCCTGATTGGATAGAATGTCTAACCTGTCGATAGAGTCACTACAATATTTCATAACAATTCTGAGGCAACCATCCTCTCAACTCCCCCTCTCCCCCCAAAATCCAAAAACCATTCCTCTGGATTCCATGCACAGGTGTACATCTCCAGGCTTAATAAAGAAACAGAGGGCACACCCTGACCCCAAGCTGAGTACATCTGTTCCAAATTTTTGCTCAAACCATGGGGGTGCAAACTTTGTAATTTATATATCCATTACATTTCTTTGGAATTGAGAACAATTTTTCTATTGGGTAAGGTAAGAGGAATCTGTTCTATTGGAGTAACCAGCACCAAATTGAAATTCATTTGTATTGCAGGGTAAGGTGCTGTGATATTGTCACAATCTCCACTCTGTTCCTGTCTGCTTCTTTGTGTGTTGGTTGTGCTGGGCTTGTGCTACAATCATCTGTGTTCACTTTCCTTGATTTGTCTTCTACTTATGATATTAATGGAAATTTGTGGATATCATCATGGTTTTGGGCTTGAGGGAGGGTGCAAGTGTGGTAACTGATAGAAGCCATAAAGAGACCTGAGAAAGGTCTGTGATTTAGGGAGGACTATGAGGGGTCAGAGTGGTGTTTTGAGGGGCTCTATAGTGTAGCCTCGTGGTGGTTGTCACAGGTTTTGGACCTGAATGTCTGAATGTAGTGGAGCGACCACACCGCCAGGTGTGACGTGAACCCGATGGAGTGAAGGTCCTGAAATGTTGTTTCCCTGAGTGTTATGGTCTGGCATGATTTAGCATGCCCTACTCTTATTTTTGCATATCAGTTTATTTTGACCATAGTCTATTTGATATCCATTGGGATTCATATCCTGTTTTATTTTATTAGCTTTCCTTTCTTTCAAACTTTTTTTTCAAAGCGTCTGTTTCTGTTCTAACCTCCACATTTGTCCTGTCGCATGTAGGTGACAATTTGAAGTGTGATGACGAGCATATTTGGGAGCTAAAATTAAATTTTTAATAAACATATTAAAAAGTCTTCAAAAGACCAGTTCTATAAGAAACATAATAAACAAACAACAATAAGACCCTCTGCAGGTACTCCCATATACCACATGTAATAAATACTGTACAAATATCTCAGTACAAGTCTATAATTACCGTATATAAGCCGAGATTTTCAGTCCATTTTTTTGGGCTGAAAGTCCCCCTCTCGGTTTATACGCGAGTCATATACCGGGGGCGGGTGGGGGAGGGGAGTGGGGTCTCAGAGAGCATACTCACAACCCCTCTGCAGCCCCTGCTTCTCCCTCTGCCATGTGCTTCCTGCGTTCAGCGGTCACGTGGTACTGCTCATTAAACTCCTGAATATGACCATATTTATGAATTTAACGAGCGGTACCACGTGACCAGCTGAATGCAGGAAGCAGACGACAGAGGGAGAAGCAGGGGCTGCCACTGCAGAGAAGACCTTGCACCAGGAGGGGTGAGTAATATGGGGGCAGAGTAATATTCACCTGTCCCTGTTCCAAGCCGTGCACCGCTGTGTCTCCAGGTCCTCCGGGTCAGTATGCGCCCTATGCTGTCACTGACTGCAGAGATCCGGGAGACACAGCGGTAGACGGCGATGGAACAGGGACCGGTAAATATCGCCGGTGCTGGGGGCTCAGGACACTGGCATCTGGCCCCCAGCGACGTAGAGGTGAGTATGTCATTTTTTTTTCTTACTGCAGCGGCAGCAGCATATGGGGGTATTTATGGAGCATCTTATGGGGCAGCATTAACCCTTGTGCAGCAGCATATGGGGGGTATTTATGGAGTATCTTATGGGGAAGAATTAACCCTTGTGCAGCAGCATATGGGGGTATTTATGGAGCATCTTATGGGGCAGGATTAACCCTTGTGCAACAGCATATTATGGGGGTATTTATGGAGCATCTTACGGGGCAGCATTAACCCTTGTGCAGCAGCATATTATGAGGGGTATTTATGGAGCATCTAATGGGGCAGCATTAACCCTTGTGCAGCAGCATATGAGGGGTATTTATGGAGCATCTTCTTGGGCCAGCATTAACTCTTGTGCAGCAGCATATGGGGGTTTTATCTATGGATCATCTTCTTGGACCACCATTAACCCTAGGCTTATATGCGAGTCAATATGTTTTCCCAGTTTGTTGTGGCAAAATTAGGGGGGCCGGTTTATGCACGAGTATATACGGTAGATATTTTTGGAAGATTCCTTTTGTACACATAGTGTTGATGCCACCCTATTAATCTATCCACATTAGGAATCACTTTTGAAAGACAATATATAAGAAAGTTCTCACCCAATTATTACATGGTTACTATGGCAAGTAATCAGCTCTCAGGCGGAGCTCTCAAATTCATATGTGAAGATGCTAGTCATGAGTGTTTTCCCTATTTGAAGGGGGCTAGTTTAGCAAAGATATTCTCACATTGTGTGGTAGCTGCACTGGATTACCCTCTGATAGGGATGAGCTAGTATATTCGCAAGTATTCGGTACTCGGCGAGTAATGCAGTACTCGGAACATAGTGAGTGTTTCATTACTCGCCTCTCAATATTCGGATCTCCCACCCAGCATGTTAGCCAATCACAGTAATGCCACAGCCATTACTGTGGCATTACTATGATTGGCTGGCCACGCAGCGTCATAGATCAGTCATAGCCTATGACTCATAGGCTCTATATAAGGCTGGTTTCACATTAGCGTTTGTGTGCACAGCATTTGATCCACATAGATCCGCATGCGTCATACTTACATATAATTAACATGGTGTATGCAGGGACATGCGTTTGCATGCTTTTGCATGATTTTGCGTACGCATACGTCAGTTCGCAGTGTGCGGTGGTGTCTGGCAGACGCAACATGTTGGATTTTGGAGGTGTAAAAAATCTGTCAAATATGTGCAGGCATGCGCATGAGTGCATTAAAAAAATACATTATTGTCTATGGGAACGCATTGGTACACAAGGACATGAGTACGCAGGCGTTAGATATGCATGCGTTCTTCAAAATGTAAATAGAAATCCCATGAGGCATGGCCATTTTTGTCTGGTGTCATATCAAATGCATGCGCATAAACAACGCAAACGCATGCACACACAGCATTTTTTCCGTCATGCGTAAGATGATGCGCATAAAAAAGGATGCGTAAACATGTGTTTTGCATGTGTTTGCGCATGCGGATGATACTCTCTGGACTTAAATGCTAATGTGAACCTAGCCTAAGCCCTGCCGCCGCCATTTTCTGCACATTGCATCCAGAAAACAGCTAGGGCTAGGGTAGGGAGAGTGTGAGCATCTGCTAGGGAGAGTTGTGCTTTTGCAAATCGTCCATAAATCATCTCAAAAACACAAAAGCTCTTGTGAGATCTACCTGGAGTTAGTAGTAGGTGACTGTAGTGAAGGGAGACAGGCAGGAGCATTACAGTACATACATAGTACCTCAATATCTCAGCTCTTCTGAGAGCTCAAAGTACTGTATAAGGTCAGGAAGTAGTGACAGCTTTCCCAGCTATTTTTGGGGTCACATTTACCCCTGCAGGCCAATTTTTTTGCCCTTGTGGTGCTGTTTGCATACCGAATAGCATGCACGGTACTGCACAACTAAGACGCAGCCAGCACCGCTGTCTTCTGTGGTGTCTGTTGAGCTAAATTTTAGGCTTTAACCTGAGGCCAATTTTTTTGCCTTTGCGGTGCTGTTTACACACCTAATAGCATGCATGGTACTGCACAACTGAGATGCAGCCAGCACCGCTGTTTTCTTTCGTGACTGTAGAGCTAAATATTCAGCATTAACCTCAGGCCAATTTTTTTGCTCTTGTGGTGCTGTTTGCACACTGACTAGTACACACAGAACTGCACAACTGAGATGCAGCCAGCTGTCTTCTGTGGTGACTGTCGAGCAAAGTTTTTGGCTTTAACCTCAGGCCAATTTCTTTGCCCTTGGGGTGCTGTTTGCACACCGAATAGCACGCACGGTACTGCACATCTGAGATGCAGCCAGCACCACTGTCTCTTGGGATGACTATCGAGCTAAATCTTTGGGTTTAACCTCAGTCTGGCCCTTGAGGCCTCCTTCCTGCATCAACCATGATACAGCCCCTTGGGCTGATTTTTGGAGACACTATGTCTGTGACTGCACATTGGGCACTGGAACTACCTTGCTAGAAGTCCTAGCTTCATAATTGACTGGCCCTTGAGTTCTCCTTCCTGCATCAACCATGATACAGCCACTTGGGCTGATTTTTGATGACACTATGTCTATGCCTGCACATTGGGCACTTGAACTACCATGCTAGCAGTCATAGCTTCATAATTGTCTGGCCCTTGAGGCCTCCTTCCTGCATCAACCATGATACAGCCCCTTGGGCTGATTTTTTGAGACATTATGTCTATGCCTGCACATTGGGCACTGGAACTACCGTGCTAGTAGTCCTAGGTTCATAATTGTCTTGCCCTTAAGGCCTCCTTCCTGAGTCACCCATGATACAGCACCTAGGGCTAATTTTTTGTAGACACTATGCCTGCACATTGTGCAGTGGTAGTGGAACAGCAAGGACAGTAGTCTATCTTTTATAATTGTAAAGCCCTTGTGATAATTATGGATAGCTTATTCCTGCGTTAACCAACACACAGCTTTTGCTGCCTGCTTTTAAACAATCATGCACCCATTTCAGCCTTTTCCTTAGGCCCTCAGACCACTTTGTAGGGTCCAGCAGAAAATTCCTCGCATTTCCCATTGACTGGCATTGGACTCGCTACTCATTACGAATAAATGAGTATTAAAACCTACTCATTACGAGTATAGCGAGTCCGAATATTTGAATACTCACTCATCCCTACTCTCTGCATTTGGTAATTAGAATCTTCATCAGTCTTACAGAACACTTGGAAGGTGGATGGAATACTCAATTTTCATACTTTTGGTATCTATTTCTTTAGTACACAAATTTCCAGGAAGTCAGCATCAAGTTAATGTTTGATCTCCATTTTAATTTGATTTCCGAATTTTGCATATCCATATTATTACAGCTATAGTTTTTCTATTACTAAGCCAATAAAGACATTGGAGTGCTTGTTTTTTGTGGGATAAGTTGAATTTTTAATTGGTACCATTTGGGGGTATATAGGATTGTTTGTTTTCTATGCTGACAGCAAATTATAAATTATTTTTATTTGTATTTATATATCATTCACCATACATTAAGATTGAACCGACAACTTTATTCTTTGGGTCAGCACAATTATTTTGGTACCAAATTTACATATTTGTTGCATCTTTTGCTTCTTTTGCACATTAAAACAATTTTGTAGGAGAAAAACATTTGTTTATATATCACTCTATTCTAGGATCCATAACTTTTTATTTACTTGCTGATTGAGCTGAGGGAGTGCTTGTTTTTGTGGGACAAGATGATGTTTTCAGGGATGCCATTTTGTTTTTTACCAATACCTTTTATTCCACTTTTTGTACAGAAGAATTATGAAACTACCTAAATGCTGGTTTGTTATTGAGTAGGGCATCTGCAGGATTAAATAGCCAGGGACAGTGCTATAGGTCAAGCAAAGCTCCTGCAGTTATCATGCCGGGCACACCTCTTGTACCCACACAATCACATACCAGTACATTTATTTGAGGGAACATCTCAGCAAATAGGATGTTCCGATATATCCAATGTCAGAAAAGGGTCACAGAAGATGTCTTTGCATCAATTATAAATCCAAATTCATTTTTAATTCGGTAAATTTTTTGCTTTAAATAAAACAATAAATTAATTTAACAAATTGGATACAAGGGTTGATAGAAAACAATATAGTTATGATATCAAATCGTTGATGTTGTATGTTCTGCTGTTCACTTTAAATACAAGTTTTGTATAAAGTTATGGACAACACTGCATTTATTATATTATGGTTTTATTTACCTCTAGATGGATGAACAGAAACATTAAGGGTTTTTGACACTCACCAGAGCATTGGACAGATGCTGGTTATGTAGTCTATGAATAAATCAGACCCAGACTAGGTGAGATCATACTTTAGTTGCAGATGCTTGTAATGTTTAAAGCATCCAAATAACTGTTGCATTAAAATACTAACATGTTTTTGGGCACTACCTACCATATATCTTTATAGTATATTCAGACATCTACGTTATTATATAATACAGTCATATGTTAAAGTTTGGGCACCCCTATTAATGTTAACCTTTTTTCTTTATAACAATTTTGGTTTATGCAACAGCTATTTCAGTTTCAGATATCTAATAACTGATGGAGTCAGTTATATTTCTGGATTCAAATGAGGTTTATTGTACTAATAGAAAATGTGCAATCTGCATTTAAGCAAAATTTGACCGGTGCAAAAGTATGGGCACCTCAACATAAAAGTGACATTAATATTTCGTAGATCCTCCTTTTGCAAAAATAACAGCCTCTAGTCGCTTCCTGTAGCTATTAATGAGTTCCTGGATCCTGGATGAAGGTATTTGTGACCATTCCTGTTTACAAAACAATTCCAGTTCAGCTAAGTTTGATGGTCGCCGAGCATGGACAGCCCGCTTCAAATCATCCCACAGATGTTCAATGATATTCAGGTCTGGGGACTGGGATGGCCATTCCAGAACATTGTAATTGTTCCTCTGCATGAATGCCTGAGTAGATTTGGAGCGGTGTTTTGGATCATTGTCTTGCTGAAATATCCATCCCCTGCGTAACTTCAACTTTGTCACTGATTCTTGCACATTATTGTCAAGAATCTGCTGATACTGAGTTGAATCCATGCGACCCTCAACTTTAACAAGATTCCCGGTGCCGGCATTGGCCACACAGCCCCAAAGCATGATGGAACCTCCACCAAATTTTACTGTGGGTAGCAAGTGTTTTTCTTGGAATGCTATGTTTTTTAGCCTCCATGCATAACGCCTTTTTGTATGACCAAACAACTCAATCTTTGCTTCATCAGTCCACAGGACCTTCTTCCAAAATGTAACTGGCTTGTCCAAATGTGCTTTTGCATACCTCAGGCGACTCTGTTTGTGGCGTGCTTGCAGAAACGGCTTCTTTCGCATCACTCTCCCATACAGCTTCTCCTTGTGCAAAGTGCGCTGTATTGTTGACCGATGCAGAGTGACACCATCTGCAGCAAGATGATGCTGCAGGTCTTTGGAGGTGGTCTGTGGATTGTCCTTGACTGTTCTCACCATTCTTCTTCTCTGCCTTTCTGATATTTTTCTTGGCCTGCCACTTCTGGGCTTAACAAGAACTGTACCTGTGTTCTTCCATTTCCTTACTATGTTCCTCACAGTGTAAACTGACAGGTTAAATCTCTGAGACAACTTTTTGTATCCTTCCCCTGAAAAGCTATGTTGAATAATCTTTGTTTTCAGATCATTTGAGAGTTGTTTTGAGGAGCCCATGATGCCACTCTTCATAGGAGAATCAAAAAGGAGAACTACTTGCAAGTGGCCACCTTAAATACCTTTTCTCATGATTTGATACACCTGGCTATGAAGTTCAAAGCTCAATGAGGTTACAAAAACAATTTAGTGCTTCAGAAAGTCACTAAAAAGTAGTTAGGAGTGTTCAAATCAAGAAAATGATAAGGGTGCCCATACTTTTGCACCGGTCAAATTTTGTTTAAATGCAGATTGCACATTTTCTGTTAGTACAATAAACCTCATTTGAATCCAGAAATATAACTAAGTCCATCAGTTATTAGATATATGAAACTGAAATAGCTGTTGCAAAAACCAAAATTGTTATAAAGAAAAAAGGTTAACATTAATAGGGGTGCCCAAACTTCAACATATGACTGTATATAAGTGTCAATAAATTCATCCAATGGCCATAGTATTTATTAATGTAGAACAACCTTTTTGAAAACCATATAACATTTCCCAATAATTATTTTTTATTTTTACATTTCCAGTTGAAGATATTAACCCCCTCACGACAAGCACCATATATGTACTGCGCTGCGGAAGCTGTTTTCCCGCAAGCTGTGATTCATATACTTCATGACAATCATGCAGGCTCACGCCGAGCACCACCGCAATCAAATACGGGTGTCAGCTCTATTTCAGGGCTGACTACCTACACTAGCACTGATTATGGGCAATTAACCCCTCTGATGCCGCTGTCAATAGTGACAGCGATAATGATGGGCTTTGCAGAGGGAGGGAGCTCCTTCTCTGCTTCCATAGGCACAACACGATTGCGATCGCGTTGTGCTGATGGTCTCCATGGTGACCTGGGGTCAAAATATGGCCACAGTGTCACCAAAGGATGGTGGCCTGTAAGCTCCTGCTCAAAGCAGGTGTTGACACGTCTCCTCCCTGCCTGCGAGACGTTGATATGATGCTAAAGATCAATCATCAAGGTACGGAAAGTTGATGTCCACTATTTGGACAAGGTAAAAAAAAGTTAAAGAAGAAGTTTAAATTTTTTTAAAAAATATATATAAAGAAAATCACAAAATAAAAATGAAACGTTAGAAAATATTAATTCAATAAATACAATTATTTATGTAAAAACAAAAAATAAATAAAGTACACTTATTTGGTATCGCACCATCTGAAATGACCCGATCTATAAAACTGTCCCACTAGTTAACCCCTTCAGTGAACACCATAAAAAAGTGACAAAAAACTATTATTTTATCACACCGCTGAACAAAAAGTGGAATAAAACACAATAAAAAAGACGAATGTAAATAAAAATGGTATTGCTGAAAAAGTCATCTTGTACAGGAAAAAATAAGCCACCATCAACACAAAAATAAAAAGTTATAGCTCTCAGAATTGAGATGCAAAAACAATTATTTTTTCTATAAAATAATTTTTATTACGTAAAAGCACCAAAACCTTAAAAAAGATAAAAATGTGGTATTGCTGCAATCATATTGATCCAAAGAAAAAAAGCTGCCTTATTACTTTTACCACACGGTGAACAGCGATCAAAAAAGCTATGTGACAGAAAATGGTAGCAATAGACATATCAACTCATCCCACAAAAGACAAGCTCTCACATGACTCTATTGGCAAAAACATAGAAAAATTATAGCTCTCAAAATTTGGCAATGAAAAAACATTATTTGCAAAAAAAGTGTCTTTTAAGTGTGCGATAGCAGCCAAACAGAAAAAAATGTAAATCTGTTATCACTGTAATCGCACCTACCTGAAGAATAAAGTCATCTAATCACTTGTACTTAGGGAGTAATGATGCAAAGCAAATAAAACCAATTCTTCACCTGCTGTTGATTTATTAATTCTGTCTCCCAAAGATCTCAGTAAAGATCTGTGCACATTTATCCTGCGCTCTACGCTGAGCGCTCACACTTGGAAATTTAGATGGCAACCCCGATGTAAGTGCTCAGTGTACAACACAGGATAAATGTGATCCCAAATGTTATGTAAAAAGTTCCTAACAAAAGCTTCAACTCAATCCACAAAAAAAGCAAGTCTCCACTCAAGTTGGTCAAATGTCAATGGAAATATAAAGGGCTTCTATTTTACTGGTAGTACAAAGGCTTTGGAAAAGCACTATGGCTCTTCCCCCTCCAAAAGAAATCCAGTGAATTCTGCACTCTCAAATGCACTCCTCCCTTGTGAGCCCCACAGTGTGACAAAACCACAGTTACCATCCACATATTTTCATTTCTCTAGTGATGAGAGCCAACCTAATATACAGATGCATTTCTCCAGAAGCATGAGATGGGCACAATGTACAGGCACTACAAGGAACTGGACACTACACTGGCAGATTTGCAATTTTCAAACTGCAACATTCACTGCTGCTTGTGTCTGCCAAACACCCATAGAGTCAAAATTGTCACTACACCTGTAGATAAATTCTCAGAGGGGTGTAATTTCCAATATGGGGTCACTTGAGGGGGGATTCTGCTCTTCTGGCACTTAGGGGCTCTGTATATGGAGCCCACAAAAGCTATTCTACCATAATTTGCTCTCCCAGAGTCAAATAGCATTCTTTCCCTCCCAAGCCATTTTTACCCATTTCCCCATCTGACAATGTAAAATCTGGGGCTAAAACAAAATTTTGGTGGTAAAAATGCAATTATTTTTCTTCACATCCAATGATGTAAGGTTCTGTGACACACCCGTGGTGTCAAAGTGATCACTGCTCCCCTAGATGAACTCATTGAGACTTGTAATTTGTAAAATGAGGTCACTTATGGAGGACTCTGCTGTTCTGACATCTCAGTGGCTCTGTAATGTGGCATGGCACATGAGTTCATTCCAGCAAAAAGTATGGCTCAACTTCCCTTCATTGCTTTGCACTGTGCCTCTAAAGTAGCTTTTAACCACATATGAGGTTTTGGCACACTCAGGAGAAATTGCGTAACAGATTTTGTGAACTATTTTCTCCTATTATCCCATCTGAAAATTTAAAACTTGAGGCCAAAGTAACTTTTTAGTGAAAAAAATGGTATTGTTATGCAATTCTGTGAATCGCTTGAGGGTTACAAATGCTCACTACACCGCTAGATGAATTCCTCAACACGTGTATTTTACAAAATGTAATCGCTTGTGGGGCTTTCTACTGTTTTGTCATGTCAGAGACATTCACAATCTGTTCTATCCAAACTTGCACTCCAGAATTCAATTTACTCTCCTAAAATAAATTCATAATACATTCTTTGAGGGTTCGACTGTTTAATCACATCATGGGCTCTCAAAATGTGATATGACTAGAGTTGAGCGATACCGTCCGATACTTCAAAGTATCGGATCGGAATGGATCGGCCGATCTTTAAAAAAAGCATCGGTATCGCCGATTCCGATACCGGAAGTCCCATTCAAGTCTATGGGACTTCCGGTATCGGAATAAGAAAAACCCTGTTTTTGCCTTGTACAGCCTCTCTGGGGTCTGTACGGGCCTTTCGGGGGGCTGTGCCGGCCTGCCAGGGGGTCTGTGCAGGCTCCGGTGGTCTGTGCCGGCCTGCCGGGGGGCTGTGCCGGCCTGCCGGTGGTCTGTGCAGGCTCCGGTGGGCTGTGCCGGCCTGCCGGGGGGCTGTGCCGGCCTGCCGGTGGTCTGTGCAGGCTCCGGGGGGCTGTGCCGGCCTGCCGGGGGGCTGTGCCGGCCTGCCGGTGGTCTGTGCAGGCTTCGGGGGTCTGTGCAGGCATCGTCCGATGGGACTACAAGTCCCATCGGGCGATGCCTGCTACCATGACAGTGATTGACACATTAGCCAATGATGGGACAGTAGTAGTCCCATCATCCGGCTAATGTGTTAAATGTTAAAAAAAAAAAAAAAAATACTACATACATACTACATGCATGCTACATACATACTACATGCTACATACATACTACATGCATGCTACATACATACTACATGCTACATACATACTACATGCTACATACATACTACATATATACTACATACATACTACATACATGCTACATACATACTGCATGCTACATACATACTACATACATACTGCATGCTACATACATACTACATACATACTACATACATACTACATGCATGCTACATGCATGCTACATACATACTGCATGCTACATACATACTACATACTACATGCATGCTACATGCATGCTACATACATGCTACATGCATGCTACATACATACTACACGCTACATACATACCACATACATACTACATACATACTACATACATACTACATACATACTACATACATACTACATGCATGCTACATACATACTACATGCATGCTACATGCATGCTACATACATACTACATGCTACATACATACCACATACATACTACATGCTACATACATACCACATACATACTACATGCTACATACATACTACATATATACTACATGCATGCTACATACATACTACATGCTACATACATACCACATACATACTACATACATGCTACATGCTACATACATACTACATATATACTACATGCATGCTACATACATACTGCATGCTACATGCATGCTACATACATACTACATACATACTACATGCTACATACATACCACATATATACTACATACATACAATACATTCATACAATACATACATAGACATACAGTACATATAACATAGAGTAACATACTTACCAATACTTGTCACATTGTTCCCCGAAGCCATTGTCTTTTCCGGAATAAATATTAACATAACAAACCACAAAAATACTCACCCACGATCCGAAGCAGTCCACGAGTGTGTCCCACGATGATCTTGGGTAGAGAACTGCAGCATCAGATGATGCTGCCGTTCTCTACGGGCTGCAGGAATCCAATGACGGAAGGTAGGTATCCTTCCGCACTGTATTCCTCCGCCACTTAAAAAAAAAAAAAGTCCCTAGTCTCACTTTATGCCATTGCTGTGTTGGAATTTGTGGTATAAAAAAAGAAATAAAAAACAAGGCATAAAACAATGCTTTATCATCATAGTGCCGAACAAAAAGTGGAATAAAATGCGATCAAAAAGACCAATATAAATAAACATGGTTCCGCTGAAAACGACATCTTGTCCTGCAGAAAACAAGCCCATCATACTCCTCCATTAGTGGAAAAATAAAAAATTATAGCTCTCAGAATAAAGCGATGCAAAAATAATTATTTTTTCTATAAAATAGTTTTTACTGTGTAAAACCACCAAAACATAAGAAAATATAAATGTGATGTTGCTGTAATCATTCTGACCTGAAGAATAAAGCTGCCTTATTAATTTTACCGCACGCGGAGTGACAACAAAACCAAACAAATACTGAATTGCTGTTTTTTGTTCATTCTGCATCACAAAAATTAGAATAGAAAGTGATCCTCGCAAGACTCTGTCGGCCGATATATGGAAAAATTATAGTTCCCAAAATATGGCGTCTTTTAGTGTGTGACAGCTGCCAAACATAAAAACCTGATATAAATCTGGTATTGCTGTAATCACCCTGACTCAAAGAATAAAGTGGTTTAATCGCTTATACCGCACGATAAGCATCGTTAAAAATACAGTAAATAAAACCAATTCTTCACCTGCTGCTGATTCATTCATTCTGCCGCCCAAAGATTGGCGTAAGGCTCGACGCACATTTATCCTGCGGTCTACGCACATTTATCCTGCGCTCTACGCTGAGTACTTTTACTGGGGTTTCCATGTAAATCTCTGAAATATGTGATTCAGATGGAACCCCCGGGAAAAGATTTCCTTTAATGAGGCAGATGGAGGCACTGTGACCCCATCTAGCATATGTTCCAGGAGGGTCCATGTTTTTAGGCGTGGATAAAAGTGCCGTCGGCAACAGTTTTGTGCACTTCTGTGAAGAACAAGGCTGAGCAGAAGCAAGACAGAATTCAGAGTAACTCTGCTGCCTTATTATAGTGAATGGATCTTTTGGGGTTTCATCTGAATCACATCACTCAAAGATTTAGATGGAAACCCCAATATAAGTGTTCAGCATAGAGCGCCAGATAAATGTGATCCCAGACGTTATGTAAAATGTTCCCAATAAAAGCTTTCACTCAATCAACAAAAAAAGCAAGTAGCAAGTCCCCACTCAGGTCTGTCATCTGTTATAGGGGACTTCCACAAAACTACTAGTACAAAGACTCTGGAAAAGTGAAATAGCTCCTCACCCTCCAAAAAAATTCAGCAAATTCTGCACTCCAAAATCCAAATTCCCCCTATCTTCTGGACCCCAAAGTGTGCCTAAGCCACATATAGCATCCACATGCTTGGCATTTCTGTATCTTTGAGATCCCACCTAATTTACGGGTGGGGTCTCCAGAAGCACGAGCTGTGCATATCGTACAGGTCATTATATAAGGTAATGGTCACTACAATGTCTTTTTGCAATTTTTACTCAGCAACATCTAATGCTGCTTGTTTCTGGATAACACCCAAGGAGTCAAAATTGTCAATACACCTGTAGATAAATTTCCAAAGGGGTATAATTTCCAAAATGGGGTCACTTGAGGGGGGATTCTGCCCTCCTGGCACTTAGGGTTTTTTTATGTGGAGTCTGCAAAATGTTCTAGGAATAGTGGGTCATGGCACCGGCTAACAATAACAGTAAAAATCTGCACAATAATATGGTGCTCCTTTCCTTCTGAGCTTGTCACTGTGCCTGAAAATATTTTTTTTATTGCATACAGGGTATTGGTGTACTCAGGAAAAAATGGACCTCAGTTTGTTGTAAAAATTTCTCCTTTTAGCTCATAGAAAAATTAAAAACTTTGGGCCAAAACAACATTTTAGTGGTAAAAATGTAATTTATTCTCTCTTCACAGCCCAATAGTATAAAACTCTGTGCGAAACATGTGGTATTAAAAAAATTAATTTTTGCGCACCGAGCTGACGTTTTTAATTATACCATTTTTGTGCAGATAAGTTATTTTGATCGTCCGTTATTTTTAATGCAATGACACAGCGACCAAAAAAAATGTATTCTGGCGTTTTGATTTTTTTCTCGCTACGCCATTTAGCGATCGGGTTAATCCTTTTTCTATTGATAGATTGGGCAATTCTGAATGCGGTGATACCAATTGTGTGCATGTTTGATTTTTTTTATTGTTTTATTTTGAATGGGGTGAAGGGGGGGTGATTTTAACTTTTATATATTTTTTTTTTTTCATATTTTTAAAATCTTTTTTTTTGGCATGCTTCAATAGCCTCCATAGGAAGCTAGAGGCATCCACTACTTGATCAGCTCTGCTACATATAGGAGATGCTCAGATCACCTATATGTAGCAGAAATACAGCATTGCTATGAGCGCTGACCACCGGGTGGCGCTCATAGCAATCAGGCATCAACAACCATAGAGGTCTCCAGGAGACCTCTGGTTGTTATGCCAATGCATCCCCCTGATCACGTGACAGGGGTCAGCGATGCGCGCATTTCTGGCCGCGTGGCCGGAAGCTCTAGTTAAGTGCCGCTGTCAGCGTTTGACAGCAGCTTTTAACTAGTTAATAGGAGCAGGTGGATCGCGATTCCACCTGCGCCTATTGTGGGCACATGTCAGCTGTTCAAAACAGCTGACATGTCCCGGCTTTGATGCAGGCTCACCGCCGGAGCCCTCATCAAAGCGGGGGAGACGCTGTGCCATCACTGGACGTTAAGGGGTTAAAAGTGCCCTTATTGATAAATACTCCTTCTGTGTACCTGGTACTGTTTTTATTAACACTTTTAAAAGCCCCCTAAAAAATAAAATGCTGTTTAGTGACATCATAGTGATGTCACACCTGCCGCCAACAGTAACTGACCACAGCAGTCACCTAATGTGTTTCCTATATACACATTACAGTAGCATTTACTGAGGAGCAGAAGAGAATCCAATACAATTGGTAAGGTAACTATATTACAAAAATATTTAAATCCTTTAGAAAAATATTATAATTAATAATCTGTTCCTTACATGTCATGTAAGTGACATTTCACTGACACAAATTACAACTGACCATATGTTTTACATTCCCTTCCCCCACTTAGTGCCATTTGGCAGGTCCCTACAATACTGCTCAAACAAAGCTGTAATTGTGGTAAGCAGAACCCAAATAAAGCATTTTTACATGATGGCAGCAAGTCCTATCATCATTAGTTTTTTACCGGTCGGTGCATTAATGTAAACGGCGGGGATGATTGGGCTTTCCTATAAGCAAGTATTGGAACATAAAATACATTTTCACACTGGACATTTTTGCAATTTCTTTTGTAATTTATTGGAAACCATTACAAATAGGGTAGGGCTGCAAATCTCTAAATGGAAGTGTAAGATTTAGGCTCGCCAAGATAAAAATGTGTTTCCCTATCTCTCCACATGTTTACAATGGCTTGAATGAACAGTGTGATATCCTTATTTTGGAGGAAAACTAAGGGACAGATTTATCAATTGTGGCACTAATTACTATTTTAGCCACTGCTCTCATAAATATGCTAATCGGAATGGCTGTTCTGTGCAGTGTGACTAAGCCAAGAAATGGTGGCCTGCAAGCAATGGAAATAATTATGGTTTTTTGGATTTTTCCAGCACTTTGAATTAGTAGGGCTCCACGTTACATAGCATTGTTTCTTTATTAGTCATTCAGGCCTGTATATATATCTATATTATCAAGCCATATATATACAGTATATATATATTGCTTGATAAAGACGGGTCACCGTTGAAACGTCGCCACCTGAGGATCAGTAAAGTATCCACTTTTTTCACATTTAAGGCCCCTTTACATTTAGTGATGCACCAACGATCCCAACCACGATACGACCTGGTCAGGATCGCTGATGTATCGCTAAATGGTCGCTAGTGAGCTGCCAAACAGGCAGATCTCACAGCGACGTAGCGACGCAGCAGCGGTCGTTACTTACCTTTCAGACGCTGCGATCCTGACGTCCTCCCGCCCGCGTCCACGCGTCGCTCCTTGGCGCCAGCAGGAAGCGCCCGACGAGAAATGGAGCTGCACGATCTCGCGCGATCAGCGATGGACAGCGGGGGAGCCTGTCGGAGGTAAGTATCACACATAGCGATATCGCTAGCAATATCGCTGCTACGTCACAAAATCGGTGACGCTTTAGCTATATTGCTAGCGATATCGCTATGGGTAAAGCCCCCTTTAATTTGGAGTGCTGCCTATTTTTTTTTTTTATTAACTCGGTTGTTTGGACACTGCTGAATAGGTGTTGCACCAACTGTATAATTTTGGTAGTGCTGCCCTTTTTTTTAATTTATATATATATAGCTATAAATATATATATATATATAGAGAGAGAGAAAAAGAGAGGTATGATATATATCTATAAATATATAGATACATAGATATACGATATATATACACACACACATTTGTATGTATATATATATATATATATACACATATATATATTACAGTAAATGTATTTGCTGAAAACTAGATTGAAACTAGATAATCATGTAAGCTGAAATTAAAAATAGGGTTTTCTTTTTAATAGTTTTCTGTGAATTGCCGAGTTTTAATAGATCTATTGCCCTCAAAATACTAGAAAATTAAAATGCATAAATCACGCTGAAATGGCTATTCCCTGGTGAAAAATAAACATCAGGATCCAAAATAGCAAATGCATTAATGTTTTTCAGATCATTCAAATCTTTTTTTGCATTGGCTTTTCATTCCGTTTAATATTACACATGTATATCACACTGTTTTCAACAAATATTCATTAGCAATCTACTAAAGCGTTACTCCAAGTAGCAGATAATAAAACATTAATTCCTAAAATATCACAAGGAAAATAAGAAACTATTTAGTAATAACATACATATACCATAATTTTTATTAAAGTATCCACAGATACACATGCTAATTTAAGACCATACTTAAAATCTAATATTTACTTAAAGAAGTAGTGTTTAATTTACAAAGAACAAGAAAGAAAATATGTATTAATAGGGTATTCTTATCCTAGACACTTTTGGCATATCCACAGGATATACTACACCATAATTGTCTTACAGATGCAGGTTACACCTGAAGGATGATCTCTAGAATCATTTCTTCCACTAAAATGCGTGTTCTAGAATCTACATACTGTACTGTCGTTTTAAAAAGGAACTTTATCTAATTTGAGCATTTTAAACTGGCAACCATAGAAAAGTCGATGAATCTCCTTTCCATTGTGGAAATATTCGCTTGCAAAGTTTAGATGTTAATTTCCCCTTTAGCCAATGGGGGTTAATAGAAATTCTTCCCTGGGGTCAATTACTTTTCTATGACATTAAAAATCAAATAAGAATGTGCACAACTCATTATAATTGCAAAATATTACAAAATTTATTGAAATGAATACAGAGGGTTAAAATTACAGGGATGGCAGTGGTGAACCGACAGGCAGATTAACAGACACCCATCAGGTAAAAAATAATAGGGCATGTATATAGTATAATAAAGTGCCCGGGCAAAGTGCAAAGTGCAAAATGCAGGTGACAACAGGATATAGATATAATGAGGACACAGTGTCCATATACACATGTACAAAAGCTGCAGTCACACACAGAAAAATATAATGTCCAAGCACAGCATTACAAAAGGCAATGGCCCAAGAAAATACCTGATGGAACTACGGTTGTGGCCAAAAGTATTGACACCCCTGCTATTTTGTCAGATAATACTCAGTTTCTTCCTGAAAATGATTGCAAACACAAATTCTTTGGTATTATTATCTTCATTTAATTTGTCCTAAATGAAAAAACACAAAAAGAATTGTCCTAAAGCCAAATTGGATATAATTCCACACCAAAAATAAAAAAGAGGGTGGACAAAAGTATTGGCACTGTTCGAAAAATCATGTGATGCTTCTCTAATTTGTGTAATTAACAGCACCTGTAACTTACCTGTGGCACCTAACAGGTGTTGGCAATAACTAAATCACACTTGCAGCCAGTTGACATGGATTAAAGTTGACTCAACCTCTGTCCTGTGTCCTTGTGTGTACCACATTGCGCATGGAGAAAAGAAAGAAGACCAAAGAACTGTCTGAGGACTTGAGAAACCAAATTGTGAGGAAGCATGAGCAATCTCAAGGCTACAAGTCCATCTCCAAAGACCTGAATGTTCCTGTGTCTACCGTGGGCAGTGTCATCATGAAGTTTAAAGCCCATGGCACTGTGGCTAGCCTCCCTAGATATGGACGAAAAATAAAAATAGACAAGAGATTTCAACGCAAGATTGTGCGGATGTTGGATAAAGAACCTCGACTAACATCCAAACAAGTTCAAGCTGCCCTGCAGTCCGAGGGTACAACAGTGTCAACCTGTACTATTCATCGGCGTCTGAATGAAAAAGGACTGTATGGTAGGAGACCCAGGAAGACCACACTTCTTACCCAGAGACATAAAAAAGCCAGGCTGGAGTTTGCCAAAACTTACCTGAAAAAGCCTAAAACATTTTGGAAGATGGTTCTCTGGTCAGGTGAGACAAAAGTAAAGCTTTTTGGGCAAAGGCATCAACATAGAGTTTACAGGAGAAAAAAAGAGTCATTCAAAGAAAAAACATGGTCCCTACAATCAAACATGGCGGAGGTTCCCTGATGTTTTGGGGTTGCTTTGCTGCCTCTGGTACTGAACTGCTTGACCATGTGCATGGCATTATGAAGTCTGAAGACTACCAACAAATTTTGCAGCATAATGTAGGGCCCAGTGTGAGAAAGCTGGGTCTCCCTCAGAGGTCATGGGTCTTCCAGCAGGACAATGACCCAAAACACACTTCAAAAAGCACTAGAAAATGGTTTGAGAGAAAGCACTGGAGACTTCTAAGGTGGCCAGCAATGAGTCCGGACCTGAATCCCATAGAACACCTGTGGAGAGATCTAAAAATGGCAGTTTGGAGAAGGCACCCTTCAAATATCAGGGACCTGGAGCAGTTTGCCAAAGAAGAATGGTCTAAAATTCCAGCAGAGCATTGTAAGAAACTCATTGATGGTTACCGGAAGCGGTCGGTCGCAGTTATTTTGGCTAAAGGTTGTGCAACCAAGCATTAGGTTGAGGGTGCCAATACTTTTGTCTTGCCCATTTTTGGAGTTTTGTGTGAAATGATCAATGTTTTGCTTTTTGCTTCATTCTCTTTTGTGTTTTTTCATTTAAGACAAATTAAATGAAGATAACAATACCAAAAAATTTGTGTTTGCAATCATTTTCAGGAAGAAACTGAGTATTATCTGACAAAATTGCAGGTGTGTCAATACTTTTGGCCACAACTGTATGTCTCTGCCCACCCCAGAATGCATTTCGGTGCAGTGAATCCTTCCGGAAGCCATTACCCCGAGATGGATTTACGTAGTGAGACATGACTGATCGCCGGACAGGTATGGATATTGTTGGTTTCTTATTTTTTGCTTTTTTACAGGAGAACAATGGCTTTGATATGGGATTAGGAGTATAATAAAGATAACCCTTGAATAACTCTAGGATTAGTAATGGATAGATGTCTTATTGACACCTCTCTATTACTAAGCCGGGCTTAATGTCACCTTACAATAGCAAGGTGACATTAACCCCTTATTATCCCCACTTGCCAAGCTAAAGGGCAAGTGGGAAGAACCCAACAAAGCTCCAGAATAGGCGCATCTAATAGATGCACCTTTTCTGGGCAGCTGTGGGCTGCTGTTTTTAGGCTGGGGGGCCAAGATCAATGGCCCCTTACCAACCTTACAAACAGAAGGGGACCCCATGTCAGTTTTTTTTTCATTCATTCTCTCCTGCTCACTGTTGCTTGCAGAGCAGGAGAGAAGAATGACAGCGGCGTTCAGCACCAGCCACTGGGGAACAGTGGTTTACAGTAGCTCTTCTTCCCCGGCGGCCGTCCGTGAACACGGAGGACAGTGTAAACTGTTCTCCGTGTGCACGTGTTCAGCACATTTTGCGGACCGTGCGCTCCCACAAACCCTGACATGTCAGCGTGTTTTGCACTCAGACACACGATCCATGAAAAGACGCTGACATATGCATAGACCCATTTATTTGAATCGGTCTATGTGTGTCAGTGTCTCCAGTACGTGAGGAAACTGTCACTACATGTACCAGAGCCACTGTCATGTGAAACCGGCCTTAGAGTGAGAGGACTTACTGAGTCTGTGGGACAGGACCAATTGGATTCTATACTCAGAACACTCTTTAAGTCTGTTTTTGGAAATACACCAGAAACTCCATTAGAATTAAACAAAATACATAGTGATTTGGGGCCTGCGTCTTCAGATCATACTCATCTCAGAGATGTGATATGTCAAATTCACCATTTCAAGATAAAAGACTCTATTATTCTTAGGGTGAGAGATGCAGGACCGTGAAAATATCAGAACAATACTATACAGCTGTCAGACCGATCTCATCTTACGCTCCAAGAAAGACAGGCACTGCGACCCTTACTAGAGTACTTTAGACAATGAGGCCTCTCATATTCTGGAGAATTTCCATTTCATTAACAAAAGAGACATGAAGAAAGAATGAATTTTATTTGTCACCCTACCCTTTTTTACAGCTGCACTTAGTCTCTCCACAGTGGAAGTCCACGAATCGCCAGCACTGCCAATTAGGTCACCTGAGGATCCCAAACTTGGAGTGTAGAATATACGACACATATCTTTCTTTCTTTTCTTCTAACTAATTTCTATTGTCCCTTCTGTTGTATTTTCCACACCTTTTCCCAAACCAAAAAAGGACAAATATGTGCCAGGACAACAATGAATATTTATTACTAAAAAAGAAAAAAGTATTTTACTGAACATGGAAAGACATATATAAAAATCCAGCAGGACAGACACAAATGACAAATTGGTGAGTGAGCCAATGAAGGGATCCTCAATAGTAAGAAGGCACCAATTATGTACCTACAGAAGTATGTGATAGTACTTGTGACTAATACATAGGTAGTCTCATATATATGTTATGTGAATATACTGTATATAGTATAACGTTAAGTCACAAAATATAATAATTATTTGGACTATAAGATGATCTCATTCCCTTCCCGGTGCGGCAGGTGTGGCAGACTCGGCAGTGCTTGGTGGTACGGAGGGCTCCGGCAACATTTTGTGAAAGCCTGGAGCCTGTACACTTCCATTGCTTCCGGCAGCTATTTTCCTGGAGGCCACAGCATCGAGGCAATGGAAGTGCTTGGGCTTCGGGCTTTCGCAAAATGTCAGCGGAGCTCCCCGTACCACCGAGCACCACCGAACCTGCCGCACTAGTCTGGGTCATATCATCGCCGGACCACCAAACACCCCCTGTGAGTCCACTCCACCAGCTCTGCTGATCTGCACTGGGTAAGCTGAATTCAGTACTGTACAAAGGACCCCCATTTGAAGCATTCATTTTTTCCCCATTTTCCTTCTGAAAATTTGGGGTGCGTCTTATGGTCCGGTGCTTCTCATACTCCGAAAAATATGGTAAGTCATATGAAGTGCAAAAAGTGCACTAAAGTGCAGTAAAGATAGGCTCACCCACCCAACATCTGACGCGTGTTTCACAAATAATTAGTCAGGGATTATAATTCCTCTTGCACCTTCTCCCCCCGCCTCCTTTTTTCTATAGCCAGTGAGGCAGCAGCATCAATCAATGTAAGATCTTTGAACGACTGCAGACTAGATGTTCCAAAGAAGAGATCCCAGGTATTCTATGACATGCACAAGTGTAAGGTGCAGGTGTTGTTTTTACAGGAAACTCATTAAAGGTAGGCCCTGTTCCTATCTTTAGAGACTTTTATATATTATTGTTTGGCTGTAATAGTACTGGGATATAATCTTTATTCTCTCTTTTTTCTATAATTTATATGGTCTAGCGTGACCAATAAATGTTAGTTTTTGTTTTCAAACAATCCAATAAAAACTGATTCCACAAAAAGGCATACCCTATAGTTAACCGTGTGGCAAGATAAATGTCTCTACTTCTGCCGGTCAGATAAAAAGTATTTTCATGGTAGTTTTTAACATGCCTAATATTATGGTGCGTGATAGGAGACCATTTCAATTTCAAATTTCTGGTCCATCACAAACATTCAAGCACCACTGTATATATTACAGAGTTTAAAAAGAAAAACTTGCTCCATAAAATCAACCTATGAACTAATCTTTTTTAACAGGAATTATGTGTAGAAAGTGCTACAAAATTGTATTAAGTTGTTGCATCATTATCTAATGAGCAGTAAACAATATTATGTTCTGTGCTCAAAAAACAAAGCACATCTTTGATTTTATAGTATACAACAAGAAATGACAGATTACACATCACAGATGTCTTCTTAGTTGGATCTGCAGTCCATAAACAGAAAATTAGGCTGAATGTTAATAAAATACGTGGTAACAGAATTTTGCAAGCAAAGTCAATTATTTAGCCTTTTACTTTTGAAAGATTTAAAAAAAAAAAAAAACTGGTCCAAGACTAATCCAGGACTTGAACGTAGATGACACATCTGATGTTAGATCTTAGAAATTTTTAAGAATTGTATCTCCTTTCCTTACACTTTATTGCTTAACATGAAGATACACTCATTTTGTTTTTTGGTCCAAAAATCTTTATAATTGAAGCTATGATTTTCTGATGGACCACTTCAAATACCTAAGATATTAAGGATGGCAAGCCATTACAGCCATCATTGAGAGCAATGAAAAAGTGGTATGCAACAAACTCTTCCAGTGGAGGTTTCAGGACATCAGAATTTTATGTTTAAATTTGCCTATGCAGATTTTGAGGTTTTAATCAGAAACATAAGGTTCCAACCCCTTCTCAGATACAAGACTTCTTCAACTTTGGGTCCAAGCTGCTAAAACTTCAGCCTACAGCATGTTAAAGGGGTTGTTCACTACTCAGACAACCCCTTTTCAGTCCCTATGCTTCCCCTTTAAAATATAATAACACCTATCAGGGCGGGGACAATGTATTTTTGTGCCCTAGGCCGAAGAAGCTGATGGTGACCCCATTATAGATAAAGGGATACGGATACGTATGATTGTTTTTAAAGAAGCACTCCCATCAAAAATTATATCCACTTAAAACCATGTTCACACGATCAATATTTGATCAGTTTTTATATGCCAAAACCAGGTGTAGGTGATAAATACAGAAGTGGTGACGTGTTACTTTTTATACTTTTTCTCTAATTTTGCCACTTCTGGTTTTGGGTTACAAATACTGATGTAAAATACTGACTAAATGCTGAACATGTGAACTTGGCCTAAAGGGTAAATGCTGGTGTTTCTGAAAAACAAAAAATGTACTCAAGCACTAACGGGCAGGTAGTTGCTACTTATCTGCCTGTTGTGCCAGGCACCATTCTTCTCCGGTACACAGAAGTCACAGATTGCGCCTGCCGGAGATTCAGTTGCCTCTGCTGATGTCACGTTGACAAAGCGGTGTATTCTTTTCCCCTCCACTCTGTTAGCAGAGTGGGACAGTTAGACAGGGGGAATCCAGCTGTCAATCAGAATGACATTGGAAGTCCTGCCCTGTTAACAGAGCAGAGCGGAACAAAATCCACAGCTTTGTCATCAGCAGATGCAGCTGAATCGCTGACAAGAGCAGTCTGTGACCCCTCTGTGCCAGGGAAGAATGGTGCTGTGCACAGCAGGCAGGTAAGAAGCAATTACCTGCCTGTAAGTGCTTAATCACATTTTTGTTTCTCAAAAAGTCCTGGATATACCCTTTAATATATTGCAGTCATTATACTGTACACTTACAATCACTCTTCTACCAGGTAAATTCATCCTTTTCCATTAGATATATGGCATCACTTCATTAATAACTGACAAGCTGAATCCTTCTAAGTCAGGCTCATCTAAATTTGTATTTCATGAACCTACAACTCCCAGTATGTTCTTAACAAAGGTAAGGAGATGCTGGGAGTTGTTATCAGTCTTTATCAGACTGTGGACCATGCAAAAACCACAGTACTGATGAGTCATTGTCAGTACCAACAAGTAAAAATTTACATCCATTTACCTTATGGGTGATCTCTTCTCGGAGTTTTTTCACCTCCAACTTGTCCAGACATCATAATGACTTTTCACATACACAGCTGGACACACCTGGACCCGTAGAAGTATTAGAATAATGTGAAATGGTCGTCGTCCACATCTTCCTCCTTGCACCCCTTTGAACTTCCTGCATACCCTGTCCATGTCCAGGAATATGGAATAAAAGGACTTAATTTTCATCGAAATGGTGAGAGCCACTTTCTTTATTTTTCTATCCGCACTGTTATGGTGTCATGATCTCAGTGCGGGTTTGACTTGCACATGTGGGGTTAATGTCTGGAACCAGTGCTGATGACTGGCATTTCTGGGGTTAAAGGTTGTGATCCCAGTGCAGGCTTACCTGCACACCTGGGGCTTATGATTGTGGCCTCTCCCTGGTTCTGAGAAAGGCTTCTTATAGCCTCAGGAAGCTCCTATCCCTGTCAGTTATACTTTCGCCCTTGGCATAGTGTGGTGACCCCTGAGTGTGTTTTTTTGCTGTGTTCTTGTTTATCTGATACTCTGTGTACGACTCGGTCTGTTCTCTGGATACTGCTTGTTGGATTCTGCTTGGTACCTTCTATGTCTGTTTGGCTTTGACCACTGCCTGGCCCCGACTCTCTGTTCTGTCTCATCCCTGGTACTTTACTGTTATCTCTGTGTATGACCCAGTTTGTCTGATGTCTGACTTTGAGAATTCCTGTATTAGTGTTTTGCCTATCTCTGACAGCAGAACGCTAAGCCCCGCCCCCTTGCGGTCACATGACCATAGGTTCTTCACTGCTCACTGACTTTAGCTTCTCCAGGTCCTGTTTGCCTGAACTATCCAGCCGTGTCTGACCCAGGCCCCTCTGCAGTATGGGTGAATCCTTGCTCAGCGGTGGCTGCACGCCGACCTTAACAGGACCGTGACATATGGACTGACCTGGATTGGAGTAGTGTTATTGCAATCACTAGAGGCATGACCGGCATGTTGCGTAGTCAGGAACAGCCAGGGGTCTGTACATGAAGCAGCAATATAGTTAGAGGATCAGCAGGTAGAAAGTAAAGCTTAAATAAAGGCTGGGAGCTCAATAATCTTGCAAGGAAGGAAGTGCAATGCCAGGTTTAAATAGGGTGTTCAATGAGGGTGGAGACAATCAGAACTCAAGGTAGAGACAATCCCTCCCTTCTCCATGGGAGGTTTCTTGCCTCCCTGAGCTTGCCTTTGGACATCTGCATTACGGTGTGACAGGTGTACCGCCACAGTCAAACTCTTCGCCTGTCACTGTCCCTGGAGCGGGTGCTAGTATCTGAGTTAGCAAGAAACTGTCCAGCAAGCTGAATAGCTCAGAAGGAAGATCTGGTGTGCAAGAGCTGCTGGGTTTGAGCCACCGGCTCCTGCCTCTTGTGACCTGCTCCTCCGCTGAGGCCACTACTCCCTCACAGCCACACTCGAACTATCATATGATTTCTTTTTTTGCCACCAAAATGCGCCCCCCTCAGCGAGGCAGGATATAGCACCCTAGGTGGGTGCCTACCCTGCCTGCCCATTGTGCCAGCCCTGACAGCTATGCTCACCTCCAATGCTGGCACTATACCAGCGGTGTCAGCACTCCCTCTCCCTGGCACTCGTGTGACATTATGTCACACGATACATTCTGACAATCAGCACTGGCTTCATTCTACTTTCTTTCTAACAAATCAAACATCCACAAGAGGTGATAGCTGCGGCTGCTCCAACATTTCCTCTGGATGTCAATTACATAGGGATCACATGGCCAGCACTGTGGCTCAGTGGTTAGCTTCATTAATGCTGGGGTCCTAGGTTCAAATTCCAGCAAGGACAGCATCTGCAAATCATTTGTATGTTCCTGGTGTTTGCATGAGTTTCCTCCAAAAGCTTACTGATAGGGAATTTAGATTGTGATCTAATGGGGACAGTGATGATAATGTCTCTAAAGCATTGTGCAATTAATGGCACTAGAAAAGTAAGTAAAATAAATAAAATCACTTGACATAATTTCATGGGAGCCTCGGGAGAGCCAGTGTGGACACCGCTGGATGAAAGTCAGCATCAGAGGTGAGTTTAGGTACTATTATTTTACTTTGGTTAAATATCGGAAATGAGAAGAGGATATTCGAAGAGTAGAGTGCCTTTAAGAAGGCACTTGCACTTAAAATGTGCTCCTTATGTCGTCTTAATAAAACTCCATTTATCACCCCCCCCCCTACCTTTTGTTCACACATAATTTTCTGTTTGCGTGTAAATGCTGTGGTGCAGGATGTATGCATTTGTCCTGAGTTCTGCAGCTGCTCATTTTTCCTTAGAGAAGCTTAAAATAAGTTAGTTTATGTGAAAATTATGCATATTTATTGCGTGTGTGTTATAGATAACTTGTGTATGTGCAAGCTTATATTACATGCGTGTTCATAATCATGTATAGTGTGTGTGCGTGTGTATGAACTGACTATACCAAGGCAAAATTTTGTAGGCTTATGATCAAGGTGTATGAATAACCAACTATATGAAGTACAAATGGCTTGCAAAATATTCATCCCTTAGCATTTTTTTGAGGTTTTGCTACCTACCTTCACAGGTTTTTTTTTTGAGAGTTTACATCAGTTCAGGTAAAGAACATGCCTACAACTGTGAACATTTGGTTTTTTTTGTGACGCAAAGAACAAATAGGATGAAATAACTGAAAACTTCAGTGTGCATAACTATTCACCCACCTATAGTCAGTACTTTGTTAAATTTCTTTTTGCGACAATTACAGCCACTTTGGATAAGTCTCTATGAGCTGTCCACATCTTGAAACTGGGATTTTTGCTCATTCCCCAAGGCTAAACTGCTCCAGCTCCTTCAAGTTAGATGATTTCTTCTGGTGAACAGCAATCTTTAAGTCTGACCATAGATTCTCAATTGTATTAAGGTCTGGGCTTTTACTAGCCCACTACGAAACATTTACAGGTTTCTCATTAAACAATTGGACCACTGCCTTGGTGATGGTATGGGGCTGTTGTGCTGCTTCAGGACCTGGAAGACTTGCTGTCGTAAATGGAACCATAAATTCTGCTGTCTGCCAGAAAATTCTGAAGGAAAATGTCCAGCCATCTGTTCAAGCTGAAGCGCACTTGGGTTATGCAGCAGGACAATGATCCAAAGCACAACAGCAAGTCCACCTCTGAATAGCTTAAGAAAAACAAAATTAAGACTTTGGAGTGGCCTAATCAAAGTCCTGACCTTAATCTGGTTGAGGCGGTTCAATCTAGGAAAACCTCCAATGTGGCTGAATTAGAATTTTGTAAAGGTGAGTGGGAAAGACAGCAGAAAAAAAGGCAGCAATGTATTTATCTGCCTAGGCCTCCATCCAAATGCACTTCAGGGTGCAGCAGGCCCATGTGGTTAATATGGCAGTAACACAGGTGCAAAAATACTGATGAGACAGCCACTCACTATCTACCAATCCATGGAGGGGGTGGCTGCTTAGTATATGATTGCACAATGAGGACTTGTATGTAGCACTGTTCACACAGTGGAGATGCACAGCATCCAGGTTACCAGCCTAACACAGGTCTAACAACTAGGCCTAGTCAGGTAAATACATTGCTGCCTTTTTTTCTGCTGTCTTTTGTATTTTTGGAGGATTTGAGTCCTCTTTTAGTTGCTGTCTATTGATATGGATTAGTGTTAGGGACTCGCAAGTGTGGGGATCATTGACGTTGGATTGCGAGCTTGCATACTTTGGCCAAAATATCGACTAATACCTCATATGTGTTTTTTTTGCACTTTAATATCAGGGTGCAGCTAGGCCCATTGTCTTGTAAAGTGTGGTGCCTGTTCACATGGGATGCATCTTGATAGCGCTGGGCAGCCTGCCTGATCTAATAGAAGGGCGTCACTAATAGGCTGGTAATCTGGTTGCTGTGCATCTCCACTGTGTGAACAGTGCTACATACAAGTCCTCATTGTGCAATCATATACTAAGCAGCCACCCCCTCCATGGATTGGTAGGTAGTGAGTGGCTGTCTCATCAGTATTTTTGCACCTGTGTTACTGCCATATTAACCACATGGGCCTGCTGCACCCTGAAGTGTATTTGGCTGGAGGCCTAGGCAGGTAAATACATTGCTGCCTTTTTTCTGCTGTCTTTTGTATTTTTGGAAGATTTGAGTCCTCTTTTAGTTGCTGTCTATTTAAAGGTGAGTGGGCCAAAATTCCTCTAGAGCGTTATAAAAACTCATTGCCAATTATTGAAAATGCTTGATTGCAGTTGTTGCTGCTAAGGGTGACCCAACCAGTTATTAAGATTAGGGGGCAATCAATTTTCACAAAGGGCCCTGTAGGTTTGGATTTCTTTTTCCCTTAATAATAAAGACCTTTATTTAAAAACTTCATTTTGTGTTTCCTTATGTTATCTTTGTCTAATATTTACATTTGTTTGGTGATCTGAAATATATAAGTGTGACAAACATGCAAAACAATAGGAATTCAGGAAGGGGGCAAAAACTTTTTCACACAACTGAATGGAGGAAGACTTTGGTTTGGGTGCATGGCAGGGCTTAGAAGGGTGGAGCTCTATTTGACTTTGAAATACAAAATTGGCTGGAATCTATAGCAGACACCATATCAAATTTGGAGAGCCCTTGAGGTGCCTAAACAGTGGAATCCCTCACAAATGACCCCATTTTGAAAACTACTCCCCTCATGGAATTTATTTAGATGTGTGGTGAGCATGTTGAACCCTCAGGGGCTTCACATGGAGTACTGTGTACAGTTTTTGTGCACCGATGCTCAGGAAGGATATAAAGGAACTAGAGCAAGTACCAAGGAGGGCAACAAAATTAATAAAGGGGATGAGGATCTACAATAACCAGAGAGATTAGAAAAATTGGATTATTTAGTTGAGAAAAAAGACGACTGAGGGGTGATCTAATAACCATATATAAGTATATAAAGGGACAATACAAATATCTCTCCGAGGATCTGTTTATATCAAGGAAGGTGATGGTCACAGGAGGGCATTCTGTGCGTCTGGAGGAGAGAAGGTTTTTCCACCAACATAGAAGAGGATTCTTTACTGTTAGGGCAGTGAGAATCTGGAATTCCTTGCCTAAGGCGGTGGTGATGGCGAACTCAGTCGAGGGGGTTCAAGAGAGGCCCGGATGTCTTCCTGGAGCATAACAATATTGTATCTTACAGTTATTAGGTTCTTTAGAAGGACGTAGATCTGGGGATTTATTCTGATGGAATATAGGCTGAACTGGATGGACAAATGTTTTTTCGGCCCTGCTAATTATGTTACTATGTTCACAAACTTTTATCATGCTAAGCCGTGAAAATAAAAAAATCACATTTTTCCCACAAAAATGTTATTTTAGCCGTAATTTTTTTATTTTCACAAGGGTGACAGGAGAAAATTTGTTGTGCAACTTTTCCTGAGAACATCAATGCCCTATACTTGTTGGAAAACAACTGGTTGGGCGCATGGCAGGGCTGGAAAGAGAATGAGCACTATTTTTCCTGGAATAGGTTGCATATACCATATCACATTTGAAGTGCCCCTGACATGCCAAAACAGCAGAAACCCCACAAGTGATCCCATTTTGTAAGTTACACCTCTCAAGGAATTAATCTAGGGGAGGAGTAGTGAATATTTTTAACCCTCAGGTGATTCACAAACTTGTATAACATTGGACTGAGTAAATAAAATATTACTATTTTTTTGTTGTTAAAATGTTGCTTTGACCCCAAGTTTGCAATTTTCAAAAGGAGCATTAATAGAAGAAAATGACAGTACAATTTGTTACACAATTTCTCCTAAGGCACAGGGCAAAGCTCAGAAAGGAAGGAGCTGCATATTACAGTGCAGATTTTGCGGCACTAGTTAGAGGGTTCAGTGTCACTTTGGTAGAACCCCTGGGGTTCCAGAATAGCAGAAACTCCCATAGATGACCCCATTTTACAAGCTAAACCTCTCCATGAATTCATCTAGGGGTGCAGTGATCGTATTGACACTACAGGTGTGTCACAGAATTTTATTCCATTGGGCAGTGAAGAAACATTAATTGCATTTTTCCCACAAAAAATTGTTTTAACCCCAGATTTTACATTTTAACACAGGGAAATGGGTAAAAATGGTGCCGAAATGTGTCACACAATTTCTGCTGAACATAGCAATACTCCATATGTGGATGCACAGTTCTACTTAGCCACACAGCGAGACTCGGGAGGGAAGGCACACTATTTGACTTTTGGAGAACAAATTGTTGTAGAATAGTTTGCGGACTCCGTATGCAGAGCCTTTAAGTGCCAGAAGAGCAGAATCCCCCCTCAAGTAACCCCATTTTGAAAATTACACCCCTCTGAGAATTTATCTACAGATGTAGTGATGATTTTGACTCCATAAGTGTTTTCCAGACACAAGCAGCAGTGGATGTTGCTAAGTGAAAATTGCAAACTGCCATTGCAGTGACCATTACATTGTAGTGACCAGTGCATGATGCCCAGCTCATGCTTCTGGAGATATGCACCCATAAAGTACATAGACTCTCATCACTACAGAAATGCCAAACATGATTTTTAGGCAAACTGTGGGGTTCAGAAAGGAGTAGAGGCATTTGGACTTGGGAGTGCAGAAATCTTTCTATTCTTTTGGGGATGGTCAGCTGTAGCACTTTTACAGATCTTTTATATTACCAGTAACGTAGAAGCCCCCTATATTTTCATTAACGGATGATGGACCTGATTGGGGGATTTTTTTTGTGGATTAAATTGATGCTTTTCGATTACATTTATCCGTCGCTCTACACTGAGAACCTACTTTGGAGATTCCATCTAGATCTCTGAGTGACATGATTCAGATGAAACCCACGAGGGATCCATTCACTATAATGAGGCAGCAGAGTTACTCTGGACTTCATCTGGTCTCTGTGCAGCGGTGTCCTTCTTTTCAGAGGTGCACAAAACTGTCATAGACTGAGCTTTTTTTGCATGCCTAAAAAGACGGCTATCGCAGGATCACAGGTCACACAGCGTCCACAATGTCTCCATCTGCCTCAATATAGGTAATCTTCCACCGTGGTTTCGCCTGAATCACTTATTTCAGAGATTTACATGGAAACCCCGGTGTAAGCCCTCAGTGTAGAACACAGGATAAGGCAGGATCAGACTAGCATATGGCATCCTATGCAAGAGCATTGGATGCGATATGCTAATGACCCTCGGCTCCTGCTCTGCTGCGAGTGGGAGCCGAGTGTCACGCGTCTGTGCTCCAAGCCTCTTGCACAGAGCGGATCAGAGCGCAGCAGCGGAGGAGGCGGAGAAATGAATTTCTCCATTTCCTCCATTGCCGGGGGCAGCATATATCGCACAGCACTCAGATGATATCCAAGTTATGTGCATTGTCTCACTCGCACCCATAGACTTATATGGGTGCGAGTGAGTCGAGACTCAGCCAAGTGTCGGTGACAATCGCAGAATGCTGCGATTTCACTCGCATGTTGAAAATGGCTGAGATAAAAGCACTGCTGGAAGCTGCCACATAGATGAATACTGGTCCAAGTGCTATGCGATGTTTTATCACAAGTGTGACCCCAACCCAAATGTGAGTAAAGCCTTACTGTGAGCTTTGGGAGACAATGAAAAAATCAAGAGCAGGTGAAGAATTGGATTTATTCATTTTTTACTGTGTTCTTCATGTGGTATATATGATTAGACGACTTTATTCTTCAGGTGGCACGATTACAGTGATACCAGACTTAAATTGGGTTTTTATTTTTGGCTGCTGTCACATACTAAAAAAATGCTTTTTTTACAAAAGCAAGATTTTGCATTGCCATATTTAAATCACGTACCATAGAAGAAAAGCAGGACAAAGGCACAGCTGTATGACCTCGGGATAATGAAGCTGCACACACATCAGGGAATACGGGTGCCACTTCCAAAGGAAAAGAATCTGTGTGTCCATAGAGAAGAAAGCGGATACGCACATACTGTCCCGTGCAACAAAATCCTTTATTGTGGTATCATGTTACCAACAGCAGGCAGATAAAACGAAGGAGCAAATACAGACGACGATCGTTTCGCACTTACATTGCGCTTCAAACTCACCAATGGCAAGTAACAGGTGTTGGCAATGTGAAAATCACACCAAAAGCCTGATAAGAGGGGAAGAAGTTGACTCAATCTTTGCATTATGTGTCTGTGTGTGGCACACTAAGCATTGAAAACAGAAAGAGGAGAAGATAACTGTCTGAGGACTTGAATACCAAGAATGTTGAAAAATTAAATTAAATCTCAAATTTAAAAGTCAGTTTCCAGAGATGTTGATGCTCCTTTATCCAATATAATCAAAAAGTTTACAACCCATGGCACTGTAGCTAATCTCCCTGGATGTGGATGGCAGAGAAAAATTGGTGAAAGGTTGCAAAACAGGATAGTCCTGAAGATGGATAAGCAGACCCAATCAAGTTCCTAAGAAATTCAAGCTGTCTTGCAGGCCCAGGGTGCATTAGTGTTAGTGTAAACTGTCGACATTTGAATGAAATTAAACACTCTGGCAGGAGACAGAGGAGAACCCCACTGCTGACACAGAGACATAAAAAAGCTGGACTGCAGTTTGCCAAAATGTACTTGACTAGAGATGAGCGAATATGTTCGAAAAATGATCACCAAATATAAATTTGGCACAAACACGGCATATTAGGATTCGGAAACATGAGCAAATTTTCATAAAATCGGTAAAAATCGATAGCATTCAGTAAAAGTGCGGGAAAATATGTGCGTTGCCACTAAAGTATTAAGAGCACTTTGGCTAGGATAGTGGTGGAGTATGATGATCATGGGGCATGTGTTTGATGAGGGTAGGGGATGGGGAGAGCTAAAACTTTATGGGTGCACATTGCGGCTAGCCAATCAGGGCACAGAAAACATCCACAATGTCCAGGCACAGTAGTTTGTGTCATTGGCTATTGAAATCACATGTCCCTCTCTATATAAAGAGCGGACATCTTGTTTTAGCGCTATTTTGTCAGTACAACAGTGCAGAGAAGCTGCTCCTGATGCTGGTTCTGGGTGCTGATAAATTTTAGTTAGCTAGCTAGGCGGTTGTTTCTAAGTCAGATGATTTAGATAGCTAGTGTCATGTGTGGCTGTGAATTCAACCTTCCAGAGGATTTTTTTTTTCTTGTGCCATTAGTGAGGCCCACAGACAAAGACAGCAGGGCACATTTCATAGAAGTGTGTTGTGCACTGCTTCTATTGTGGTTCATGCACAAATGGACCTTTCAAAATCTTATTTTTTCAGCTGCTAAATGTGATATAACACGCCATAACCCACCTTGTCATTTAGTGGCGGTGGAATTGTTCTGCGTGCAGAACAGTTGCACAATAGAAAAAAAAATAAAATTCTGTTGCTAACGTGAAACAGCACTCCATATCCCACCTTGTCATTTAGTGGTGGCAAAATAAATCTGTGTGCAGAGTTGTTGCACAGTAAAAGAAAACGATTTTTTTCAGTTGTTTATGTGATTCTGCACATCATATCTCACCTTGTCATTTAGTGGCAGTGAAATTCATCTTTGTGCACAGCTGTTACAGAGTAAAAAGAAAAACTATTTTTTTCTGTTACAAATGTGATACAGCACGCCATATCCCACCTAGTAATGGAAGCAGCTGCGGCTGTCTCGGTCCCTCGTCAGTCAATTGTGTAATTGTCCTGATTATTAAAGGCAGGGGAGTTGTGTCTCCTTGTCAAACTGGTGACAGCGGTGGGATCTGTGGGACACCCCAGGCTGTAATCCTTGACAAACTGGTGGCAGGGTTGGGATCTGTGTGATCCCCCAGTTGTTATTCTTGACAAACTGGTAGCAGTGGTGGGATCTGTGCAACCCCCTCCCCGGCTGTTATCTTGACATCCACCAATAGAAAATTCTAATAACTATAACTTAAGAATATATCCAAAATATTACCAAAATCCCTAATTTTAAGCCTTAAAGAAAGGCCTAAAATGATTATATTATTTCAAAATTTAAAAAATATAGAGCTAAGGGAATGGTGTCAGGTAAAAATCTAAGCTTTTAACTGAGTGATGTAATGTGAACAAAGTACAAGTGTAGTCATGGTTAAACCAATATCAAAGTGTCATCTTAAAGAGTATTTAACAAAAAATAGGGCTTCCTCAGATTTTTATAAATATTACCTATTAATAATAAAAGTGCTCAATAGTATCATCCCTAAAACTTGGACTCAAAATTTAAGCCTATTAAAAATATACTCTCAGCACTATGTGTGCTGTAGTCTGCTTCTCTGGGTTCTACATCACCGAGGCAAGCCTAGTCCATTGACACATACATCCCATTTAGGACTGGTCTACCACCTTACATACCACCTTACATACCCACATGGCCAAAGCCAGGGGCTTGGCAACTACTGACAACAGACAATGTACCCTTGAGAGGGCATCTGCATTTTTGTATTGTTTCTGTGGCCTAGGCTTGAACTGCAAATTAAAGTTTTGATGGACCAGGGTACCTTCGTGTAACCCCGCCTTTGTTCTCCTTCCTTTCATTCACCCACCACAGATGGGCATGGTCAGATACTAGCCTAAAATACTTGCCAAAAAGTAGTATTTAAGAGTGTCCAATGCCCACTAAATGGCTAGACATTCATTCTCCATTATGGAGTAGTTCCTCTTGTAGGTGGACAGCTTCCGACTTAGATACATCACAGAGTGCTCCTCCCTGTTGATCTCCTGTTAGAAAACTGCACACATCCCAACATCTCACTCATCAATCTGGGCAATGAACTACTTTCAGGAGGTCAGTTAGATGGGCTGCTTTCAGGGTGAATTTGGGGCCAAACATCTGGTAATAGCCCACAATGCCTAAGAGCCTAGGAATGATTTGACCTGCTTCTTTGAGAGGAGTTGTGGCCAGCTCTGCATTGCCTCTATCTTATTTATATGAGGTTTTATCATGCCCATGTTAACCATATAGCCCAAATATTTGGCTTCTTCCATCCCCATGGTACATTTCTTTGGGTTGACGGTAAAGCCAACCTTCCTCAGGGCATTGAGTGTGGCTTGGGATTTGGACGCTTCACAGAGGGATTTCAGTCCTCTTCTTTTTGGTGTCTGACCCTCTTTGAGAATCCTAGTACAGCTCCAGAACCTCCACCCAATGTACCAGAGGCAATTTCTAGCCGTCCTTATCTTCTCAAACAGTCAGGAATGCCTCGATGTCATCATTGGGAGTCATCTTCTGCAATTCCCCTCATCCCATTTTCCTCACCTGAATCTCATCACCTAGGTTTGTGGGAGGTGTGGTTTCCCTGGTCCGAATCATCTCTGCCAAGAGCATCATCTGTTGCTGCTGCTGTTGTTGCTGTTGCTGCTAATGCTGTACCTGTTGCTGCGGCAGCTGTAACTGTAATATCAACAGCTTATCAGTTTCTCGCTGGGGTTGCTGCTACTTCTGCCATTGCTGCTGCTACATATTGGCCTATACAAGCTGCTTAATCAGCCTCTCCTTAGTTTCAGACTGGGCTTGCACTGAAATAACAGTCTTTGCCCAGGACATACAGTCCCTCAGCAAACACCTGTGCTTCTTGGTATTCACCGCCTGCATTCAAAGTACCAATTGCAGGGATTCATTCACTCTGGCAGCACTTGAGGTAGGCAAAGGCAGGAGGTCAAATAGGAAGATTATTTATTTTCATAAATCTTCAAAGAAAAACAAATGTCTTTCTCCAGCAAAGCTATGCACACACGTGGCCAAAATTGTTGGTACGTCTCGTTTAATGACAGGAAAACCCACAATGGTGACATAAATAACTTGAATTTGACAAAAGTAACAAATCAAAAATCTATGAAAATGAACAAGTGAAAGTCAGACATTGCTTTTCAACCATACTTCCACAGAATTTTTAAAAAAATAAAACTCATGAAATAGGCCTGGACAGAAACGATGGTACCCTTAACTTAATACTTTGTTGTTCAACCTTTTGAGGCAATCACTGCAATCAAACAATTCCTGTAACTATCCTTGAGACTTCTGCACCTCTCGACAGGTATTTTGGCCCACTCCTCAAGACCAAACAGCCCCAGTTGTCTCGTGTTTGAAGGTTGCCTTTTCCAGACGGCATGTTTCAGCTTTTTCCAAAGATGCTGAATAAGATTTAGGTCAGGGCTCATAGAAGGCCACTTCAGAATAGCCCAATTTTTTCCTCTTAGGCATTCTTGGGTGTTTTTAGCTGCATGTTTTGGGTCATTATCCTGTTGCAAGACCCATGACCTGCGACTGATACCAAGCTTTCTGACACCGGGCAGCACATTTCTCTCTGGAATCCCTTAATAGTTTTGAGATTTCATTGTATACTGCACAGATTCTAGACACCCTGTGCCAGATGCAGCAATGCAGTCCCAGTAAATAACAGAGCCTCCTCCATGTTTAACAGTAGGGACAGTGTTCTTTTTTTGATATGCTTCATTTTTCCGTCTGTGAACATAGACCTGATGTGCCTTACCAAAAAGTTCCATTTTTGTCTCATCTATCCATAGGACATTCTCCCTGAAGCTTTGTGGCTTGTCAACATGTACTTTGGCAAATTCCAGTCTGGCTTTTTTAAGATTTTGTTTCAACAACGGTGTCCTCCTTGGTCGTCTCTTATGAAGTCCACTTTGGCTCATACAACAATGGATGGTGCGATCTGACACTGATGTTCCTTGAACTTAACGTTCACCTTTAATCTGTTTAGAAGGTTTTCTGGGCTCTTTAGTTACCATTTGTATTATCTGTCTCTTTGATTTGTCATCAATTTTCCTCCTGCGGCCACGACAATGGAGGTTGGCTACAATCCCATGGAGCTTAAATTTCTGAATAATATGTGCAACTGTAGTCACAGGAACATCAAGCTGCTTGGAGATGGTCTTATCACTTTTACCTTTAACATGTTTGTCTATAATTTTCTTTCTAATCTCCTGAGACAACTCTTTCCTTCGCTTTCTCTGGCTCATGTTGAGTGTGATACATGCCATGTCACCAAACAGCACAGTGAGTATCTGTAGCCCTCTATACAGGCCCACTCACTGATTCCAAGATTGTAGACACCTGTGATGCTAATTAGTGGGCACCCCATGAGTTAACATGTCTCTTTTGTCCCATTATTTTCAGGGATACCATCATTTCTGTCCAGGCCTATTTCATGAGTTTTATTTTTTAAAATATTTTGTGAAAGCATGGTTGAAAAGCAATATCTGTCTTTTATTTGTTCATTTTCATAGATTTTTTTAATTTATTATTACTTTTGTCAGATTCAAGTTATTTCTGTCACCATTGTGGGTTTTTCTGTCAATAAACGAGGGGCACCAACTATTTTGACCAAATCTGTAACAAGAAATAACAGGTATAGTTCTTGGTATCACTGACACAGTCTCACCTGTGTTAAGTACTGTCAGGCAGTATCACAACAAGCTGCTTCAGTATCTCTCAGGTCTTTTCATCCATCCACATACAGACAGCTAATGAGGCAACTCAGGTGCCTTTTAAATAGAGTGCGAAGCCTAGATAGGAGGATGGGGAATGACCATCATATTTGGTCGTTCCTAAAACCTGGACCCAAAAGACAGGCCCATTTAAAAAAAAAAAAAAATCCTTTCAGCACTACCCGTACCGAAGCCTGTGTCTTTGGGTCCTAGATCACCGAAGCTAGCCACGTCTGTGACACACACTGTATCTCCCATTCAGGACTTGTCCTGCTGCCACCTTACACTGTCAACTAGTAATAAGAAGGGAAATGCCCATTATTGGTGATATGTACTCTTTAAAGGGGTTTTCCAGAAATAGAAAGAAAGATGTTAAATATTTGTTATAAATGCATTGCTAAATACATTTAATTAGCAAATCACACTGTTCACGTTCTATTCTAGGGAGGAAATCATTATAGTATATAAAAATGGCTGCTGTCTTGTTACACTGACAGGAACCTGTCCATTTTAATGGTACAGGTGCCTGTGAGCATGTGCACCAGGTATCTCAGCTGCTGTGATGATAACCTTTGTCACCTACTGTCAAGCTATATCTTGGTCAGACCAGCAGCTCATTATTCAGAAGAACAGGGTGTACAGTAGTATTAGCCACTTTTTCTTACCTAAAACTGTTACTTAAGATCAAATTAATCACATCATTAAGGGATTTATATGCATAAAAAAGGGATTCTAATTATACATCAACTATACTTGCATCAATGAAGTCTCATTTTTGGGATATTTTCTCCATTTTTAATGAATTACTTAATGTTTCCTGCTTTAAGTATCCAAGGGTGTTTCCCTAAAACCTGATGGCAGAAATAACACCAAATAAAATGAAAATAAATAAAAAGAAAATATTTACTGCTACAAAAAATATACTTTTACGTTTTCTATGAATCTATCAATGTAAAATATAAAATTTCCTAGGTTGGGAAAAGATTACCTTTCTTTAATATTTCATTTTCCAAGAATTATTAATAAATCCTAATTGCTAACCCAGATTCTGAACTCCTAAAGACAAATGCAGGCTTGAGCATTACTAGAATCTCTGGCGACCAAAATATGAACCACGGTTTTAATTGGTTTGAATGTACAGTGAAAACAGTACAATGGCAGAAATAACAGGCCATAAAGATAATCATGTGTCTTACTCCTAGGTTATCAATAACTATAATATGTTCCAAAGGGAGAAAAATGCATCTTTTGATTTTTCTTTTTATTACCCTTTCCCAGAAAGAAAGAGATGCTGAGAGTTTAGTGGTGTTAAAGCACAGGAACATGCTTCCTGATAGTCTGTGCACTAATGATAACAGTCTGATTTATGGGCACTTTCCTACAAGACTGCACTTTAAAAGGAAGTCATTAGGAAGAAACAATTACTTACATGGTACTTTACATTTATTATGCATAATACTGTCTGATTACAGAAAACAAGTAAACGAGCAATAAGAACCGAGCAGTATAAGAAATGAAATTGCACAATTTAAGTGTGTTATCATATTTATCTATTTATCGATCTTCAAACAAAAGAATACAGTAGTACACAGTAAGCGCTAAGATCAGTGGCGTAAATAGAACTTAATGGGCCCAAGTGCAAGATTTTGACTGGGCCCCCTCCCATCATGATTATATATTTATATGCCCTCCACCCTGGTATATATATCACTCATCCTGGTACATGTATATCACATATATGCTGGCATTTGTGTCCCTCATCATGGTATTTAAGTAAGTCCCTCATCCTGGCTCGATACTGGTATATATATCTCCCATCCTGGTATATGTCCATTAACTTCAGCCCAATCCTGATATAAGTCCCTTATCCTGGGCCCCATCCTGGAATATATGAATAGGTGCCTGAACGACACCGCCGGGCAGGACTTAAATACGGTACAGTAGATGAGGAGGCAGAAACAAAACACCGATTTTATTGAAAGAAAGATGATTTTATGCCAGAAAATAAGACTAATGGTTCTGGTTATGATATCAGCAATATTAGATACAAAGAGAAATAGCTGGAACATGTCACACAAGCAGGTTCTCCAGCTATAACAATACAAAGTGAAAAACAAACAGTATAAACAATTTGTACAGACTACTCTCTTCTAAATTCCTACCTGGCTTCTGATAATCAGCCACGCTGCTACAGTGCCCTAACTAGAGAAACCTACTCTAAACCCTAACACAGTTGGACACCGGTGTCACACTCACAGTTCTGTGGTGATGAGGAGAAATTCTGTTAGCTTCGACTTGGTCCCAATGTAGTGTTGCTGAGTAAGCTGTGTTGCGCTCTTCCTTCAGGTTAGAGGGGCTTGATGAAAACCAATTTGGCTGAGCTATGCGATACTTACCTTCTGACACGGTCCTGCTAGCCGATCCTGTGCTAACTAGGCACTATCTTCTCCCTTAAAGCCGATAATTCTTTTAACAGTCTCTCAGTATTCGGACACCCATAATGTCCTTTCATCCTGATACCGGCATGAGTATCTCACTTCCAGATGAGATACTTTCTGGTTCTTGTGTAGGGAAGGTGACCTGACGGACGGACAGACTAGTCAGAGTGAAGAAGGAAAGGTTTGCACAGTGTAGGTAGGTGTCAGTTATTACAGTGGGGAAACAGCTAGGAAAGTGTAGTGGACGTGCAGTACCTTGGGTTGACCATTAGATGGCAGGGAGGAGTGTGAGCAAAGGACTTGACATCAGCTTAGGGCTTTAGAAACCGTTGGTCATGGGGGGTGGGGTTACAGTGACAGGGGATCAGGAGAGCTATAAATACTGAGGGAGGGTTCCAGAAGGTTCCAGTCCCCAGGGGGAGCTCCAGTGACAGGAGGACTGTGACAGTCTGTGCTCTGTGAGGAGAATCTAAACCAGGGGGACTGAGGAGAGAGAACGTCAGGGGGGTGGTCCTGACAGGAAGAACCACAGAAGGGACAAGGCACTGGGTGTGAGACACCGTATTTGACACGACGACTGATCAGTGGAAGCGCTGTTGGTTTACGGGCCTAAGGCGGCCACAGTGACGGACCTGTCAGGAGTGTCGACGAGTGAAGAGGGGACGGTGTACGCATAAACATCCCCAGTATAGAGTACGGTGTTTGAGAAGTGGCCCTGGAAACGGAGGGCCGTGAGGTAAAGAAAGTGCGGTGTGCTCTGAGGCTGTCAGACAGATGGCGAGTGAAATAAACTTGGACCTGTTGCACACAGAATCTGCCTCCATCTTGTCTCTGTTTTTATCTCTGCGCGGTAAGAAGAGGGACCACCCCCCCAGCTCGGCCCACCGACCCTACATTTGGCGTAGTCGGCAGGATCGCCGCCGCTAATACATCATCTTCTGCGGCAGGCCTGCCTTAAAGGGTGGAGAAGGACTTGGACTGTGCTGCTTGGATTATAAATACCTGTGGATTACAACTGGCTTACCTGTGGATTACAAATTTGGAGCGCTGTGGTGACTCAGTGGTGACAGAAGATCCGGGGCGGTACCAGGTGCTGCGCAAGATAGCGGCATTACTACAGCGCAGGGGAGAGGTCCGGGTGTTTGCAGTCATGTTGAATGGACTGGGACCCCCTCCAACGTACCCCCGTGGACAGCAGTATGTGCCCGGAGGCCGATGCTCCCATGTACTGGACCCTGGCAGATGGGTGGAAAGGCCTGTCAATGCCCCACCCAGCAGGAGGAGTGGCACAGAAGAAAAGCTTGGCTGTAGCTGTCTGGCGCCATTCGATTGCTGCCCAACGGACGGTATGAGATGCTGCGGGTGTCGGGGCATCGGCCGCCTAGAGTGGCAATGGAGGCGGGAGATGGAGCTGTCTCAGAAGTCGCCCTCAGAGCCATGGGTGAGCAGCGGGATACTGAGCTGGGAAGAGGAGCCTGAGTGGAGACATCGAGAGCAGCCGCCACCAATACCAGCAGAGGACTTCTCAGCGGAGCCCCCGAGTCTGGAGGGAAGGCCCACCGGACAGTGGAGCAAGGAACAGAGGCTGCGGGGGCCACCGCGTGATGATGGGACGGAGGCTGCAGTGCCGGGGAAGGTGAGAGTACCCCCGGCCCTATCAGTGCCTCCGCAGGCGGCCCCCATCATTCTGCTGCAGCACGTGGCCCCCTGCGCACCGGAAGGCCTAGTTACCACGGGCCCCGTGGTGTATGCGGAACTGAGCGAGGCCCCCACTCAAGTCCCTGAGCTACCCTGCCCGGAGCTACCAGTGCGGCGTTCATCTGAAGAAGACGCTGCTGCGCTCCCCTTGCCAAGAGCAGCTGCCTTGTTGGAACCGGCCGTTACTCCGGCTCCATTAGAAGTTTTGGATGCGGCCTACCCTGCGGCCGCGGTTATGCCAGCGCTAGAACCGGCTGCGGCCTGTTTGACAGGCCCTGTAACTCCAGACCTCAAGGACCCGGCTGTCCCCATCCGCCACCCGGCCCCAGCGGCTGCTGGGCCGCAGATATCATCGGTCGCCTCTGCCCCACACGCTTTTACAGCGAAGTCCCGCCCACCAGACTCTGGGACGGGCACGGCACCCTCCGTTTGGGTCGCGGAGGTGATCAAACAAAAGAAAGTTCGGGAGCAGGAGGTATGGAGCCTGCTCCACTCAAAGGGGGAGGCTGGCATGGCGGTGGAAAGATCCCGGGGATGGTTGGTATACACCAATGTCGACAGGGGGTACGGCTTCATCCGTGACACGACCGGCCAGAAGGTGTATGTGAATGTAGCCTCCATACGGTCAGCATGGTCGGGCGCTTAAGGAAGGGGACTTGGTATCCTACTATAAAGAATACTGCCCCCGCGGGTATTATGCGGTGGCAGTGCTAGCGGAGCCAGAAGGAAGCGAACCCCCGTAAAGAGGACTTGAATGGACACCCTCAGTATTCCCAAAACTCCACGGCTGTGGGGTCCCTACTGACCGCTAGAAGGCGGATTGAACTGTCAGGAGTTTGCAGCAGGTTATAAGGACAGTTGCGTTTGGAAAAAAAAATGTTTTGTTGATGTTTATCTGATGTAACTATTTTTCTCTCTTTTTTCTTTCTAAGTTCCTTGTACGTAAATATGTTTGACTGACAGAACGGGAATACGGAAAAGCGGAGGAGTGTCCTGGTCCAAGGAAGGGGGGAGGACGAAAGGGGATCTGCAATGTTATGTTGTATTATGTTGGTTTTAAAATGAGCAAAAGAAAACGAAAAAAATATATAAAAATGGGTACTTGTGCTATTATAAAGTTGTTTAATGTATAATATGCCAAAGTAAAATGCAACAGGTCCGGGTAAGGGAAGGTCTGCGGGACCAAAGGAAAGTGTGAGATCCGGTAGGGATCTAAGAGTTAAGGAGGTCTGGGAGACCGGGATGCCGACCATGACATGTAATTGAAAGAATGGAAAATGAGTTGGAAGACGTGAGAGAGATAGCCGTCCTAAGTCAGGTCCCCAACACCACGGACACCCCTGAAAGAGGAAGGCGGGCGCTGGTAATGATCTCGAAGGTAAGAGACCTCGATCATGGCGTACCGAATAGTGGAAGGTGACAGTAGGGGAGAGTAGGGGAAGGTACACGCCATAGAGAGAATATGGGTGTACCTAGCCCAATTTGAAAGACGTTGTCATGTGGCGTGCGCTCTGGTGAGTAGCAGTAGGCTGCTCAGAGCTTAGTGCTCCCAGTATGGTTCGGCCCCCGCAGATAGTGGGTTTGGCTCAACAGCTGGTCCGACAACAGAATGTAGGTGTAACTTCAGAACGACGAAGGCAGGGATGACGATTGTCGAGGATGACAATGGACAAAGGAAGGGAGAGTGTAGGGAAGGTGACCTGACAGACGGATGGACTAGTCAGAGTGAAGAAGGAAAGGTCTGCACAGTGTAGGTAAGTGTCAGTTATTACAGTGGGGAAACAGCTAGGAAAGTGTAGTGGACGTGCAGTACCTTGGGTTGACCATTAGATGGCAGGGAGGAGTGTGAGCAAAGGACTTGACATCAGCTTAGGGCTTTAGAAACCGTTGGTCATGGAGGGCGGGGTTACAGTGACAGGGGATCGGGAGAGCTATAAATACTGAGGGAGGGTTCCAGAAGGTTCCAGTCCCCAGGGGGAGCTCCAGTGACAGGAGGACTGCGACAGTCTGTGCGCTGTGAGGAGAATCTAAACCAGGGGGACTGAGGAGAGAGAATGTCAGGGGGGTGGTCCTGACAGGAAGAACCGCAGAAGGGACGAGGCACTGGGTGTGAGACACCGTATTTGACACGACGACTGATCAGTGGAAGCGCTGTTGGTTTACGGGCCTAAGGCGGCCACAGTGACGGACCTGTCAGGAGCGTCGACGAGTGAAGAGGGGACGGTGTACGCATACACGTCCCCAGTATAGAGTACGGTGTTTGAGAAGCGGCCCTGGAAACGGAGGGCCGTGAGGTAAAGAAAGTGCGGTGTGCTCTGAGGCCGTCAGACGGACGGCAAGTAAAATAAACTTGGACCTGTTGCACCCAGAATCTGCCTCCATCTTGTTTCTGTTTTTATCTCTGCGCGGTAAGAAGAGGGACCACCCCCCCAGCTCGGCCCACCGACCCTACACTTGCTCAAACCAACACACAGCAAGCTGCTTGAGGGAAAGGAACTAGTCCAAGTGCACACAAATCAGAGGAGAGCATAGTCTCTTAAATTCACAGTGTAATTCAATTCTTGGCAGGGGCTGACCCCCTACATATATCTCTCATCCTACTATATGTCCCCCATTCTGACGCTGTTCTTTCATGTATAGAAAAAAATAAACCATTATGCTCACCAGGTGCATACATAGAAATAATGGGACACCATAGCAGAAGTATAATGTTCTCCCCATAGTCCTCCATATATTATAATGCAAATCCATAGTCCTCCTTATAGTATAATGTACCTCCCATATTCTTTTATATATTATAAAGCACCCCTCATTGTCCTCCATATAGTATAATGCATCCCCATAGTCCTCCATATAGGATAATGTGCCCTTCAACGTTCTCCATATATTATAATGCACTCCCCTTAGTACTCCATTTAGTATAATGCATCCCATAGTACACCATATAGTATAATACAACTCTTAGTCCTCAATATAGTATAATGCACAGCCCATAGTCGTCCATATAATATAATCCACACTCCATTGTCATCCATGTAGTATTAGGAAAAGCCTGCAGTCTTCTGTGTAGCATAATAAAAATCTACAAATTAAAGAGCAGGTAGGATCCAACACTAGTAATGAGCGAACATGCTCGGATAAGGTGTTCTTCGAGCATGCTTGTATGCTAACCAAGCGTCTTCGACGTGCTTGAAAAATATGTTCAAGTCACCTCGGCTGCATGCATCAAGACTGTTAGATAGCCGCAACACATGTAGAGATTGCCTGCTTGTTAGATATGTAGCCGGGGGAATCGAACATATTTTTCGAGCACAACAAAGACACTCGGTTAGCATACAATCATGCTCTGATAATACCTTATCCAAGCATGTTCGTTAATCACTATCCAGCACTAATTAAAAACTACCTTAGGTTGATTGAAGGAGTCCTCAGTCAGAAAAGGAGGCAGTAAACACCTCCAATAGTAAATTGCAAAAAATTGACCAGCACATCCAAACAGAATACAGCAAGTGTAAACAGGTACAAGCTGCTATGACTGCACAATATACAAACAAAAGAATTGCAGCGGCCTCCGTAAGTATTAAGATGTATGCAAACATTACATTGGCTATATGAAATTTGAACTGCATTACTGCTACATGAAATATACTAAGAAAAATGAAGGTACTTAGTGCATAAATTGGCCAATTCATCTGAGCCCTTTCTTTGATTGGACCCTAAACCTATTTATCTATCAATCTATCTATCAATCTATCCCAAATACTATCTATCTATCTATCTCTAAATCTGTAGAAATAGAGGGTCATTTTACTTAACCCCTTTCTAACATATGACGTACTATCCCATTCATGTGCCCTGGGCCTTAATGCCCATGGACGGGATAGTACGTCATATGCGATCAGCCACGCTCACAGCGGCTGATCGCGGCCGGGTGTCAGCTGATTCTCACAGCTGACAACCGGCACTAAGTGCCAGGAGTGGTCACGGATGGCTCCCGGAACTTTAACCCCCCGGCTCACTGCGATCAAACATGATCGCAGCATTCCAGTGGCATAGAGAAGCATCGTGTAGGGAGGGGGCTCCCTGTGTGCTATCGTCAGACCCTCAAAATAACGTGATATGATCGCGTTGTTCTGAGGTTCTCCCTGCCTGCAGACCTCCGGATACAAGATGGCCATGGGGTCCTTCCGAGTCCTGCAGGGAGGTGGCTTCTCAGTGCCTGCTGAGAGCAGAACCTGAGAAGCCTTCTTCACTGCCTGTCAGATTGCTGATCTGTAACAGTGCCAAGCCAAGTGTCAGATCAGCAATCTGACTTTATATAGTTATACAGTTATTTCCTACCCTGGAACAATGCAAAAAAAGTTTTAAAAAAATTATACTGTAAAAATATATTTTTTTAAATTCCTAAATAAATAAAAAAATATTTTTCCTATAAATACATTTCTTTGTGTTAAAAACAATAAAAGTACACATATTTAGTATCGCCGCGTCCGTAACGACCCGACCTATAAAACAGTCCCACTAGTTAACCCCTTCAGTGAACACCGTAAAAAAATTAATAAAAAACGAGGCAAAAAGCAATGCTTTATTATCATACCACCGAACAAAAAGTGGAATAACACGCGATCAAAAAGATGGATATAAATAAACATTGTACCGCTGAAAACGCCATCTTGAGCCGCCAGGGGGGGTAAAGTACCACGACTGCTGGAACCAGGTGGCCGGCTCACAGAAGACGCGAGAGAGCATGATTAGCGAGATGCAAGTGGGGTCATGCAGGATACAGGAGTGTGCAAAGCGTGGACACAGGGGCACGCTGGGTACAGGAGTGTGTAAAGCATAGATACGGGGACACGCAGGGTACAGGATAGTGCAGGATGTGTACACAGGGGCACGCTGGGTACAGGAGTGCATATAGCATGCACTGAGAAGCATGCCCGGGTATGAGGCAAAGCAGAGCATGTGCAAGGAAGCATGCCTGAGTACAAGGCAAAGCAGAGCATGTGCTGGGAAGCATGCCTGGGTACAAGGCAAAGCGGAACGCGCATTGGGAAGCATGCTAGTGTACAAGACAAATCAGAACGCACGCTAGGAAGCACGCCTGGGTACAACGCAAAGCAAAGCATTTTATTTGCAGCCAATGAACATGCTGGGCTGGATTGCCAATCAAAGTAATGCCGGCGCCATCTTTGGTGTGGCATTACTGCGATTGCAAGTACATGCTGAAGATCTCTGCTATTTTCCATTGTGTTGTATAGTTTAGTATTTTTAGAAGACTCTGGGATTAGGGGGAAATAGGGAGGGTTTCATCTACTACCATAATATACAAATCAGCTCTTTTATTAGAGATAAATAATATTATGTAGTACCAGCATATACAAAACCATTTTTTTGGGAGCTACATAACATTCCTGTGTAGCAGCCTATAAAAAAATATATTTTTACAGCTAAATAATATTCCTAAATGCCAACATATAGTAACATTCATTTTAAAAGCTGATTGCTAAATAATATTCCTCGTCTATTACTTACATATCTAATATTTATCTAGCAGTTGTGCAAGTGGTGCAAAACCTGTTGAGCTATGGAAACGTCACTATTTACCAGTAATTTACTTGAGTCTGCTGTTGCTGTTAAAGTCTATCTAAAAAATCTACAAAAAAAATATATTGGGAAAATAGTGTATTTTTATCAAGCAGTTGTGCGACTGGTGCAATCTGTGCTGATATAAGCAAAAGTCACAATTTAGCAGTGGCAATAATTTTCATTAGGCCGCTGTTGGAGTGTGTCAGCAAAGCAATCTAAAAATAAAAATAATTTTCTATTGGTTTAATAAAGAGCGCATCTTTATCTAGCAGTTGTGTGAATGGACCTAAGCCTGCTGAGGTATGCAAACGTGACTATTTACCTCTAATTTTTGTGATTCTGCTGTGGCCATGTGTAATAAAGCTAGTATCTTAATAAAAATTGACACACATTGCTAGATACAGTGAATTTGTACATAACACCTATGTGAGGGTACTTAAGAAAATTAAGCCTGGACATTTTTTTTCATAAGCTTAACGCATGTCCTAATCACATCATCTTTCAGCTGGTCTGACAGAGACACCTTGGTTAATTTTTTTGAATACTTTTCACTTCTTATTCACACATCCCTTTATAAAGGGAAATTCGACAAAATACTTCTGTCAGCATACAAGTTACGACATATACTTCTCAAATACAAAGCACCCCAGTATGTGGGTGGAACGCCTAGGTACAAAATCTGTGTCTGAGGGTGAAACCACTGGCCCTAACCCTGTGTTACATCTTTCCCAATCTGCTGTCCAGGAAGATGGCGCTGATGCCTCCTGTCCACAACCTGCATTTACACAGACACAACAGTCAGCAACCACATCCAGTTCATTGTCCCAGTGCAGCATTCAGTTGTCCCTTGTCAGCATATATGTCTGTTCACAAATCGTTAGTTAAATGGGGCGTACATATTGGTTAGCACTTTACATTATCTGGTGCTGGCTTTTCCAGGCTCCTAAATGAGACTTGTGTGTCTTTATTAACAGTTGCTTCCCTTACATTTTCTAAATTTGATTCCTTACAAAAAAATGGTGGTAGGGTATTGGCCAGTTTCTGTACCTTTTAAGCAAGTATAAGAGACTGGGTTAATACACTACACAGATCTATTCAGGCTGCAGCCTTACACATATTGGAACATGGTCATTGCCATGCTAAGGCCCTTACCTGAGCTCTGCAGCACTGCCTGTCATCTGAGTAATACACTCCACAGTCCTTGACACTCTCTGGAACATGTCCTGTAATTGGGTTGCCCTCACACCCAGGGCTGTGGGGTACTCGGTACCGGGCCCGATGAGCCTCAATGGGAGATGTCACGGCAGCTGTGGCCCGACCCGTGGCCCTGGGCGCCCATTATAAAAGGGGGGTTGTTTCAGTGTGCTTGTGGTAGTGAAAGTTTATCAGTGATTCATGACGCCACCTGTGGTGTTCGGCAATGGGGATGTAAGCCGACGCTGCAGACAGATCCTCTGGGACAGATAGTGTGGTGCAGCAATGATGTTATAGCCCTCCTTGCTACTAAGTCCCAGCGCACTATCCAGTTGCTGTTGTGCCCCCATGTCTTGTGTGGGAATAAAGTGGTCACTACTTCTATTCCTCCGGTGTCTGCTGCAGGACCATTAGTATCCATACGACCTCGGGGATCGGGCCCCGGCCTTGCGCTTAGAACTTCTAGGAAGGGTGCTCTTATAACCCACATCCTCTGTTCTCTCTTACTCCTCATGTTCCGTACTAATCTTTCCTTCTATAGAGAATCAGGCTTTCAGGCTGCGTTGCTCTTTCTCTTCCTCTCCCGTGCCAGCAGACCCAGGTCACTGGGATCCGCTGCATCATCTCCATCCATCCATCCCTCTCTCCGGGGATCTTCTCTCTAACTCTCTAACCTAAACCAAGAAAATGGTGAACACAAGGCCAAAATAATATATAAAAAATACAATTTTATTAAAGCATCTAATAAAATCCAATCGACAGGTACATATGGGAACGATGTAGAAGAACGCACACATAGTGGTGGTACATAAGCACATGCAAAGTGACGCACACATCCAGATTAATATATAACAGCAATAGATATACTAATCACACAATTGTGATTTAACCCACATGGGGAAAAAAACGCTATAATGTATAATAATATCACAGGGAAAATGATGGACATAACAGTGCACAACAGGGATAAATACCACAATCATTTCCCTTAGCAATGTCCATAAAGATCCCACCCTGCTAGCAGTAAGTGACCTCCATGTATTAATCACTACCCCAGAGTTACCATTCCAATAGGGGGTTAAATTACCAGCAGGTCACAGCGGCAGCAGGAACTATAAAGTATCCCGGATGAGCACGTCAGCCCCGACGCGCGTTTCGATCCTCCTTCATCAGGGGGCATAACTACATTGATGGCTGCCTGTCTTTATATACCGCCCGGTCAAAGCGTGTTTAACCGCGCGACCGGAAGTAGCAGTCCCGGACCGGAAGTGACGCGCTCCGTTGTCAAGACGCCAACGATGCCAGCCAGCGTCGGCGTCATGCTGGAGGAGGGGCCGCAAGGAACCACCAACACATGAAGACGCCGAAAGCAGGCGGGCGTAGGAGGCGATGACAAACAGGTGCATACAGGTCGGGAAAGCTAGTCACACAGAAATAGACCAATCAATTAAAAAATACATCAGAGTGACAAAATGTAAAACTGGAAGTATCATAAATAGAGGCTTATACAAAAATACACAGAAATATAGATACCACATATATACAGGAAAAAGAAGAGGGATTAACAAAATCCTAATATTTATTAACAAAGTAGACATGTATATGGATATCAGTCACTTCATCAGCGCTTCCAACGCCAATCATAGGACGTAGTTCCTCATACATTGTCAGGAAAGCCGCTAGTCCGATACACATCCAGCACACATGAGCCATCATCATGATGATAATTAAACTAAAATATAAAATCAAAAATTAAAATATGGACCACACAAAACCTAAGCGTTCTCCCTAAATCAGAACGGTGTGATCAAAGGAATGGGGCAAAGCTAATATGTTCATTTAATCCAGATGGATGGACGGTGCCCAATGTCCAAATCCACCTGGATTCCAACTGGGCCAACCTCTTAGACGTATTTCCACCACGAATACCAACATTCAACATGTCAATACCTCTAACCCTGAGAAGACTACCATTGCAGCCATGGAAACTCCTGAAATGGCGGGGGATGGTTTTTAGCGATGTGGGTTCCTCAGTGGACACTGCTGCCTCAATCCCCAATACGTGCTCGCGTATACGTTTTTTAAGCTGTCTAGTGGTCATGCCCACATATATCAAGTTACATGGGCAGACCGCATAATAAATCACATTTCGACTTTCACATGTGATATGTTTTTTAATTTTATATTCACGTACACCATCCTGGCTAGTAAAAACCTCAGTGCATTCCATATTGGGGCAGGCCACGCAATGCCCACAAGAGGAACTCCCACATCGCCTAGCCATCCGATCCAAAAATGTCTCCGGCATCACACTCGTGTAGTGACTACTGACTAATGTATCGCGTAAGTTCCTAGATCTCCTAGCCGCAATGGCAGTCCTCTCAGGGAGAAACCCAGATAATACCGGGTCAGCCTTCAAAATATGCCAGGATTTATCCAATATTCACCTCATACGAGAAAAGTGTAAGTGAAAATTGGTGACAAATCTAACTTTATTTGTCTCACCCCTAGATTTCTGCCCATATAAGAGCACATCTCTCGATGAGTGTCTAGCCCTGTTGAATGCTCGTTTAATCCTTCTATTACTATACCCACGTTCAGACAGTCTTACTTTTAAGTCATCACTCTGTCTAAAGAAATCCTCGTCAGTGGAACATAATCTGCTTAGTCTCAAAAATTGACCCGTTGGAACAGATTGGATCATGTGGTCAGGATGGGAAGAGGTCGCATGCAATAACATATTTGTGGAAGTTGGCTTCCTAAATATGTTGGTCTGTATTTCCCCTCCAATATCTTTTTTCAAGGTGACGTCCAAAAATTCAATCGTCACGGGATCGAATTTGTACGTAATGAAAATATTAATTCCATTAATATTAAGTGACCTCATGAAAGAATGGAGATCGTCACCTGAACCCTGCCAGATTAAAATGTCGTCGATGTACCGCGTCCAGGAAAGGACACGGCACATCGGCGATGATCCATCTGGCAGGGGGAGGTCCCTCTCCCACAGCCCCAGGAACAGGTTAGCATACGCGGGGGCGAAAGACGCCCCGATAGCTGTCCCCTGGAACTGTAGGAAGAAGGACCCCTTAAAAATAAAGAAATTATGAGTTAACGTAAAAGTTAATAACTCCAAAATCAGTTCTCTAATGTCACCCGGAAGATTTGACATATTGAGGAAAAATGATGTGGCGCGAATGCCATCTTCATGCTTAATACTGGTGTAAAGAGACTCACCGTCCCCAGTCACCATTAACATGTCATCCTCCAGTTGGAGTCCATCAACACACCTAAGTAATTCACCTGTATCCTTCAAAAATGATGGCAACCCCTCCACAAGCGGCTGCAGTTTGAAGTCTATCCACCGATTGACATGTTCTAAATAATTACCTCTCCCTGAGATAATTGGGCGACCCGGGGGCGTCTGCGCGTCCTTATGGATCTTGGGTAATAAATAAAACGTAGAAATAGTTGGTTCAGATACAATTAAAGCACTAGCCAACTCCTTAGATATTACACCAGCCTCATTAGCTCTATTAATAATTTTAGAGAGCTGTATGGAGTAGGCGGACAAGGGGTTAAATGTTAATTTCTTATAACATATTTTATTGTCAAGTTGTCGAAAGGCTTCCTGCTCATAAAGCACCTTTGGCCAGACAACCACATTACCCCCCTTGTCCGCCGGCTTGAACACAACATCATCAAGATCCTGTAGGGCGCGCAGACGTCCCCGCTCCTCTCTAGTCAGATTGTCGCCATAGATATATCGTGGAATCTCAAGAAATTCCCTACTCACAATCTGTACGAAAAGATCCACATTCGGACAAGAAGATAGAGGAGGGAATTTCCTAGACCTAGGGCGTATCAATGGTGGTACCTTACCTCCTTCAGGGGTGTCATGTTCGGCGGATAGTTCCTCCAAAGTCTGCAGCGCTATTTGCTCTTCTTCTGTGGGAAATAATTTGGAGAGGTTGCCATCAAAAAAATGTTTCTTGAAGATAAGGGAACGGGCAAAAAGATGTAAGTCTTTCACTGCCAAAAATGCGTCAAAAGGCGCGGCAGGTGAAAAAGAAAGCCCCTTTTCCAAGATAGCCAAATCTACACCAGTAAAGATATGTGAGTAGAGTTGAGTGACTTTTGGTTTTTTAGGGTCGCGTTTCGTTTCGTGAAACCCGACTTTTCCAAAAGTCGGTTCGAGCAAGATCGTCCGATTATAGGGAAAAGTCGGGGTCGTCCCGAAACACGAAACCCAATGTAAGTCAATGGGGAATAAAAGTCGGCAGTGAGAGGAGGACAGGAAACACACCTACAGTGCCCATTTGAATGCCAAAAGCATCAATTCTTCTTACTTAAGCTTGTCAACCTTAATTAACTTCATAATACAAGTTACGCACTGAAAAATGGGGGTGATTTGGCTAAAGTTGTGGGGGGGAGGGCTGGCTGCAGGTTTTCATGTGCCCTGGGCGAAAGAGCGCCCCTTTAACACATACCACAACTCATCATGCTCCGATACGGCAGAGAAATAGCGGTATAGTACAATGAAAAATACCTCACTTTTTACATCTCATGACGAGGCCCATCTATTTCTCCATACAGAATCATTGGTCCCATATAATGTTTGAAACAGTATATGATGAGCTCCACATAATGCTACAGTATATGTTGGTCCCCATGGATGAAGCTCCACTGTCTTATGGGCCCAAATAATGCTCCAAACATAATGGGCCCCATTTCTAATGCTCTAGTGTATAATGGGCCCTGTAAATGCTGCTCCAGTGTCTGATGTCCACCTTTGGAATGTTCCAGTGTATGGTGGGCCCCATCTATCATTCTCCAGAGTATAGTGCTCCCCAAAAATTGCTGTCCCAACATTGAAAACAATCAAATAAGTCTCCTCGCTAGGGAATCCCTGTACTTCTCTGGATTCCTCGTCGTCCCCATCTTCCATCTCAATGCACAGTATTTCAACTTTGCAAGTGCTGTGATCCTGGGCAAGCAGGGGGGGCCCACTCATTGGCGACGGCACTGGCACAGGGCCCATGATAGTACAGTGGTGTGTCTGATGGCGGGTGGGCCGAACCTGCACTTTCATCTGCAGCTTCCTCTTTGTCACCGTGTAAGATGGAACTGTATATGGGAAGGGTAACCTGAGTTTCATCAGGGTCAGATTCAGGTCGTGTAGCGTGCGAGGGGAATGTAGTGGTCTGGGTCAATGTACCAGCAGATTCATCGAGCAGTGGCTGGGCATCAGTGCACTTGTGTCTCCCCCAGGAGTACGGTCGCCACAGTGGCATTACCTTCTTCCTAAGGAGTGTGATGTCATGCTTGGGAGCAACGAAGGATCTCTCTAGCAGGTTAACTGATTGGGCGGCGTTATTCCCACGAGTCATGACCCTCCAAACAGCGTTCATGAAGGCAAAGTGTTTGTTTTACGTGGGCAGTATGGTTGCAAAGCTGAACCTTAAAGGAATGTCCAGAAGGGCACCACCAGGAGTGGAGCCTACGGTTAAATTCGACTCCACCTGGGAAACCTCAACCATGCCAGCTACAGAACAGATGCACACATTGCAAGCTTAATTCCGTTAACGAACGAGACTCCGTCATGCCCCGCGGTCCGAGTCCGGCTTACTAGAGGGACACGTGAGGCTCTGGCACATGAGATTGGCCAATAACTGGTGTGCTATGCCCTTACATGTCCGTGGCTGCATGTGCGCTACACTGAAAAGGCCAGCGTTTGTCGCTTACGGGTGCAGATAACCCGCTGAACAACGTTAGTGATGGGGATCACTGATTACAATTATTACCCGCGAACGATGATTTCCCAGTAAGTGCAGGTCAACCGCAGTTCCGGAATTAGGCCTAACCGTCATTCCTGAAAAAATTAAAAACTTACGTGTGCAAACCACAGGTGCTGTAGCTTGCTTAACAGCTCGCCAGCCATTCTCACGCCCAGTATGGATTACACGTGATTGCACAAAGGTGAGAAAGGATACCGTATCCCCAGATAACATGTATGGATAGCGTACACATTCAAAATATATGTCTCAGGAGGCAGGCTCAGACGGTGTTAGGCCCAGTATGGATTGCACAAAGGTTAGAAAGTGTACCGTATCCCCAGATAACATGTATGGATAGCGTACACATTCAAAATATATGTCTCAGGAGGCAGGCTCAGACGGTGTTAGGCCCAGTATGGATTGCACAAAGATTAGAAAGGGTACCGTATCCCCAGATAACATGTATGGATAGCGTACACATTCAAAATATATGTCTATACATCAGGAGGCAGGCTCAGACGGTGTCAGGCCCAGTATGGATTGCACGTGATTGCACAAAGGTTAGAAAGGGTACCGTATCCCCGGATAACATGTATGGATAGCGTACACATTCAAAATATATGTCTCAGGAGGCAGGCTCAGACGGTGTTAGGCCCAGTATGGATTGCACAAAGGTTAGAAAGGGTACCGTATCCCCAGATAACATGTATGGATACCGTACACATTCAAAATATATGTCTATACATCAGGAGGCAGGCTCAGACGGTGTCAGGCCCAGTATGGATTGCACGTGATTGCACAAAGGTTAGAAAGGGTACCGTATCCCCGGATAACATGTATGGATAGCGTACACATTCAAAATATATGTCTCAGGAGGCAGGCTCAGACGGTGTCAGGCCCAGTATGGATTGCACAAAGGTTAGAAAGGGTACCGTATCCCCGGATAACATGTATGGATAGCGTACACATTCAAAATATATGTCTCAGGAGGCAGGCTCAGACGGTGTCAGGCCCAGTATGGATTGCACGTGATTGCACAAAGGTTAGAAAGGGTACCGTATCCCCGGATAACATGTATGGATAGCGTACACATTCAAAATATATGTCTCAGGAGGCAGGCTCAGACGATGTTAGGCCCAGTATGGATTGCACGTGATTGCACAAAGGTTAGAAAGGGTACCGTATCCCCAAATAACATGTATGGATAGCGTACACATTCAAAATATATGTCTCAGGAGGCAGGCTCAGACGGTGTTAGGCCCAGTATGGATTGCACGTGATTGCACAAAGGTTAGAAAGGGTACCGTTTCCCCGGATAACATGTATGGATAGCGTACACATTCAAAATATATGTCTCAGGAGGCAGGCTCAGACGGTGTTAGGCCCAGTATGGATTGCACGTGATTGCACAAAGGTTAGAAAGGGTACCGTATCCCCAAATAACATGTATGGATAGCGTACACATTCAAAATATATGTCTCAGGAGGCAGGCTCAGACGGTGTTAGGCCCAGTATGGATTGCACGTGATTGCACAAAGGTTAGAAAGGGTACCGTATCCCCAGATAACATGTATGGATAGCGTACACATTCAAAATATATGTCTCAGGAGGCAGGCTCAGACGGTGTCAGGCCCTGTATGGATTGCACGTGATTGCACAAAGGTTAGAAAGGGTACCGTATCCCCGGATAACATGTATGGATAGCGTACACATTCAAAATATATGTCTCAGGAGGCAGGCTCAGACGGTGTCAGGCCCAGTATGGATTGCACGTGATTGCACAAAGGTTTGAAAAGGTACCGTTTCCCCGGATAACATGTATGGATAGCGTACACATTCAAAATATATGTCTCAGGAGGCAGGCTCAGACGGTGTCAGGCACAGTATGGATTTGACGGCCCAGATTACACAGCGGAGGAGCAGGGAGAGGTAAAGATTGCAAATGCTGGGGCCCTGCCCAAGCAAGGGGGGCCCACTCGTGGGCGTCGGTACTGGCACTGGGCCCCTCATAGTACAGCGGTGTGTCTGACGGCGGGTGTGCACCACCACCGTCAGAGACACTTGATTGCACTATGAGGGACCCTGTGCCAGTGCCCGCGCCCAAGAGTCGGCCTACCCACCTGTCCAGGGCAACGGCACTCGCACGGTGTCGTGCGCTAGGTGGTGACCCCGGCCATGGGGGGGAGGCAGCACAGTTAGGGAGTTTTAGAAAGTGGCATATGTTGATGTTGGACATTCAGCTGATGCAAAAGGCGAAATAGGTGAAGTCCCAGGAAGAGGTGGACCAAAGCAAGCCATTTTTCTGTCACCCTATGTGTCATCAGGGGAAGGTGGGACAAAATCCTTGGAAACCCATGCATAGTTCATTTTAATGAAGGTTAGATCATCCACATTTTGGGTTGACAGACGGGTCCTTTTTTCTGTCAGGATTGATCCAGCTGCACTGAAGACTCTTTCCGATAGCACACTTGCAGCTGGGCAAGCGAGCTCCTGTAAGGCATATTGGGCCAATTCAGGCCAGGTGTCCAGTTTAGCGGCCCAATAGTCAAAGGGGAATGACCTGTGTGGGAGAACATCGATATGGGAGGAAAAGTAGTTTGTAACCATAGTTGACAACTGCTGTCTCCTGTCACTTTCCATCGATGCAGTATTACCAGTTGTGTGAGCGGTATTTGAAAAATCAGTCCACAACATTGTCATGAAACCCCTGTCTCCAACGCCACTTCTGCTGTGTGCACCACGAACACCTCTGCCAAGCTGCCCCCGGCCCGTACAGCTTGTGTGAGAACCATCACCGCTGCTGTGTGCTGGGAATGCCTCAAGCAACCGATTTACCAGAGTTGCTTGTTTATTAGCCAATATTAGGTCAAGGTTCTCCTGTGGCATGATGTTTTGTAATTTGCCTTTATAGCGTGGATCCAGGATGCTGGCCAACCAGTAGTCGTCATCGTTCATCATTTTGGCAATGCGGGGGTCCCTTTTTAGGATCTGCAAGGCATAATCTGACATGTGGGCCAATGTTCCCGGTGTCAATGATGCACTGCGAGTGCTGGGTGGAGGAGCACTTTCTGGCAAATCCACATCCCTCCAGTCACGCACAAACCCTGTACCAGACCTTGCCACGCCAACATTTTCACTTGCCCCACGAGATGCATCCTCCACCCCTAAGTAATCATCCCCATCATCATCATCCTCCTCCTCTTCTTCCTCCACCTCGTCCAGGAGAGGTCCCTGAGCAGACAATGGCTGAATGTCATCAAGGATTCCCTCCTCCTTTTCCTCCTCATCAACATTGGCTGCAGACGCCTGCTCCTTAAGGTGCATCAAAGTTTGCATGAGCAGACGCATAAGTGGGATGCTCATGCTTAGGATGGCGTCGTCTGCGCTTACCAGCCATGTGCATTCCTCAAAACACTGAAGGACTTTACAGAGGTCTTTCATCTTCGACCACTGCACACCTGTCAACTCCATGTCTGCTCTCAAAGTGCCTGGCCGTGTATCCTCCCACAAATGCATTATGGCCTGCCTCTGCTCACACAGCCGCTCCACCATGTGCAGGGTGGAGTTCCACCTTGTTGCAATGTCGATAATGAGGCGGTGGTTGGGAAGGTGGAGCAATCGCTGCAGCTTCTGCATACGAACGGAGTGTACAGTCGACCGGCGGATGTGCGCGCACAGTCTTCGCACCTTCTGGAGCAGGGCTGTTAACTCCGGATAATTTTTGAGGAAGCACTGCACCACCAGGTTCAAGGTGTGAGCCAAGCAAGGTATGTGGCTGAGTTTTGAAAGGGCTATGGCTGCCACAAAATTACGGCCGTTATCACTAACTACCTTGCCTGCCTCAAGATGTACACTGCCCAGCCATGACTCAATTTGTCGCTTCAAGTACTCGGCCAGCACCTCGGCGGTGTGTCTGTTGCCCAAACACATCATCTGCAACACAGCCTGCTGACGCTTTCCACTAGCTGCTCGATAGGGGGACACATCGTGTGCAACAGTGGCAGCTGCAGATGGAGTGCTTGTAAGACTGCGCTCTGTGGACGAGCTTTCGCTTCTGGAGGAGGAGGAGGGTCGAACGCCTACAGCCAACTGTTTCCTATACCGTGGGCTAGGCAGCACTGTCCCACCACCGCTGTCCCCTGTGGACCCTGCATCCACCACATTAACCCAGTGCGCAGTGATGGACACGTAACGGCCCTGGCCATGCCGACTGGACCATGCATCAGTTGTGAGGTGCACCTTTCCGCTCACTGACTGCTTGAGTGCATGGACAATGCGGTCTTTCACATGATGGTGGAGGGCTGGGATGGCTTTGCGAGAGAAGAAGTGGCAACTGGGTAGGTCATAGCGTGGTACTGCATAGGCCATGAGTTCGCGGAAAGCTGTGCTTTCCACCAACCGAAAGGGCATCATCTCAAACGAGATTAGTTTGGCAATGTGGGCGTTCAAACCCAGTGTACGCGGATGAGAGACTGAGTACTTTCTTGACCTACTCATAGTGTCTGGGAGGGTGAGCTGGACTTGAGAGCTGCATATGGTGGAAGTAGCGGTGGACAGGGCGGACTGAGAGAGGGTTTATGATGGTAATGGAGTTGGTGTTCTTTCTGATGGCCTAAAATCAGTCTTTCGTTGATATAACAGTGGGATTCCCTGACTGCTGTGGCCTTGCAACGACACATCAACATTTGCTGCTGTGATAACCGGTGGGCTTACAGTGGGGGAAACAATGTAGCGTTGCTGACTACCTTCGTTGTGATCAGTTGCACATGTGGCACTTGAGGTTTGGTGTTGTGTCCACGCTTGCAAGTGCATGCTGGTTAAATGTCTAAGCATGCAACTGGTATTCAAATTTTTCAGATTTTTCCCTCGGCTAAAGGTCTTTGCGCACTTCTTACAGATAACCTTGGCCTGATCATGAGGATTTTGTTCAAAAAAGTGCCACACTGCACTCTTCTTACTTTGTGTCATGATCACGTGTGTCAGGACGCAGATGTTTCCGCAAGGCGAACCCATGTGACACACGTGACCCTGGATACACCGCCTCCAGTGGGGCGCATTTCAATAATAATGCGTGCAGGTGGATACGCCGCCTCCACCTGGCGAATTTGGGAATTACACGTTATACATAAAATATCTGGAAACACCGCCTCCAGTATGGCGAATTTAAATAATAAGGGGGACCTGGGAAACATTAACAATGGTGGGCCCTGCTATAGGGAAAAGGGAATTGGAGACCTCCTGAGCTCCCCTGAGCCAGTGTCCCTGCACTCCTAACATTCCCTATGCCGGTTTCGCACCGGGCGCCGCACGCGTACCTTAACGCCCTTGCTCACCCTGACCCTAAACCCTCACTAGGGAATGGGTCGGTGCGGAGACTAATCCCACCACTGCACTAATAACACACATGAGGAAAGAGACAATACAGGGGAAACACCACAGCTTTGCTCTGTTGCGTGCGCTCCTAGCAACAGAGCCCTCCACCTGAGTGCATCTTCTCCTCCACCCGGATCCATCACCATAACAGGATCCTTCACCTTAGTGCAACCTTGGAGCAGAGTCCAACACCAGTTGCAGCTGCTTAGAACCAGAGTCCCAAAGATGAGTTCAGCTGCTGACACGAAGTCGAGCATGCTTGAGTCCAGCTCAGCGGCCAAGTCCCACATGGTGAGTGCCACTCTCCATAGTTGCCACTCCACCAGCCCATGCAGACACTTCCCGCTGACACCATCACTGCGACTCCACCACGCCATGCCAGCCCTTCGTCCAGACACCATAGCTGACACTCTTCCCCCCTGGCTAAGCTGCGCAGGACTCCTCACCAGCTCCATTCTTCATCCAAGCTCTTCAAAAACAGAGTGAACACAAACTCACAATATCACAGGCAGTGATTGCACACCTCTAGCACACCTTTATAGGGTGTAACACCTAATACCTAATTAAGTGCACAAAAACCCAAAGTGCAATACCACAACCACCACCGGGGACAGTCACGACACACTTTGGAACCAAAGGAAAAAAAGTTCACTTAATGGATTTAATACCGCCAGATCCAACACTGGATCATGACAGTACCCCCTCCTTAATGAGGGGCCTCTGGACCCTCAAGACCACCCCTCATTAGGGAAACACCTATAGCGGGGACGCCCAGACCCTGAGTTCACCCCACCATTACCTGACACTTCAGGTTTATGACAAACGCACCGCTGGTATTGGCAATACATGTTCATTTTGGAGGCACCACTCATCTCCACAGCGCCGACCTGGGGAACGAGTTTATGTATGTGTATGTTTGTTTGTTATGAGCTGATCAGACTCCACAACACATTTCCAAGATGTTTTTTAGTGGCACACATACACGCTCGTTCACACACAGGTCCGGACCTGAACGTTTATTACACACATTCGTTTGTCATTTTTTGGTGAACTCACTCAACTTGACAACAGAGGCGTCCCCCTGTGTCACCACACTCACACCCCCACTATTCACCAAGGGACACACCCTCCAACCCTTTCACCATGAGGACTGCGCCTCCTAGGGTTGGTCAATGGCAAGGGTAGAGATCTGTCCCTACTCCCCCGCAGCACACCTGCTGCACACACCAGGAGGAGAAGGGGACGGGGAAATGGAGGAAATATACTCTCGCTGGTCGCCTCCACACGACCAGGAGGGCGGCTTCTTCGATGGCATAGAAGATATGGCGTAAACCCCGCGGACTATCACACCAGTTAGCTCACCACAGGGGCGTACCCCTTCACCTCGGGGAATACCAGGCAGCTCCGTGGGGCACCATTCCTCCCACCTGCCTGGGTGCGCCCGCATGCATGAACCAGTCCCGCTCCCCAGCAGCGACTCTAGGGGGTTTTAATACCATAGCAGCAGGAATATGGAGGAAAATATATATACTCGCTGGTCGCCTCCACACGACCAGGAGGGGGCGGCATTGAAGATTTGGCATGAGCCCCGCGGGCTATACACCAATCTGCTCACTACAGGGACGTACCCCTTCACCTCGGGGAATACCAGGCAGCTCCGTGGGGCACCATTCCTCCCACCTGCCTGGGTACCTCCCCGTGCGAGAGCAAGTCCCGCTCCCCAGCAGCGACTCTAGGGGCTTTTGCCAGACCACAGCCGCCATTTTTTTTTTTTTTTTTTCTCTGGTTATCTGAGCAGAGGCCCCAGACCGTGATAACTGCTGCAGCAGCGGCTCTAAACACCTTGCCGCTCCCCACTCACATCAGTGAGGCCCGGCAGCAATTACTCAGTGGCCTCCACATGGCCAAAGCTCACCAGAAAAAAAAAACTGTAGGGCCTGTGATAATGTCATGATCACGTGTGTCAGGACGCAGATGTTTCCGCAAGGCGAACCCATGTGACACACGTGACCCTGGATACACCGCCTCCAGTGGGGCGCATTTCAATAATAATGCGTGCAGGTGGATACGCCGCCTCCACCTGGCGAATTTGGGAATTACACGTTATACATAAAATATCTGGAAACACCGCCTCCAGTATGGCGAATTTAAATAATAAGGGGGACCTGGGAAACATTAACAATGGTGGGCCCTGCTATAGGGAAAAGAGAATTGGAGACCTCCTGAGCTCCCCTGAGCCAGTGTCCCTGCACTCCTAACATTCCCTATGCCGGTTTCGCACCGGGCGCCGCACGCGTACCTTAACGCCCTTGCTCACCCTGACCCTAAACCCTCACTAGGGAATGGGTCGGTGCGGAGACTAATCCCACCACTGCACTAATAACACACATGAGGAAAGAGACAATACAGGGGAAACACCACTTAGCTTTGCTCTGTTGCATGCGCTCCTAGCAACAGAGCCCTCCACCTGAGTGCATCTTCTCCTCCACCCGGATCCATCACCATAACAGGATCCTTCACCTTAGTGCAACCTTGGAGCAGAGTCCAACACCAGTTGCAGCTGCTTAGAACCAGAGTCCCAAAGATGAGTTCAGCTGCTGACACGAAGTCGAGCATGCTTGAGTCCAGCTCAGCGGCCAAGTCCCACATGGTGAGTGCCACTCTCCATAGTCGCCACTCCACCAGCCCATGCAGACACTTCCCGCTGACACCATCACTGCGACTCCACCACTCCATGCCAGCCCTTCGTCCAGACACCATAGCTGACACTCTTCCCCCCTGGCTAAGCTGCGCAGGACTCCTCACCAGCTCCATTCTTCATCCAGGCTCTCCAAAAACAGAGTGAACACAAACTCACAATATCACAGGCAGTGATTGCACACCTCTAGCACACCTTTATAGGGTGTCACACCTAATACCTAATTAAGTGCACAAAAACCCAAAGTGCAATACCACAACCACCACCGGGGACAGTCACGACACACTTTGTAACCAAAGGAAAAAAAGTTCACTTAATGGATTTAATACCGCCAGATCCAACACTGGATCATGACACTTTGGCAGACATTTTGCGGCCTAGCACGCTGTGATCTTTTGACCCTCTGGACAAGCTGTCCAGCAACTCTTTTGATGTTTGGAACCTGTCTTTGGAGTGCTACGGGCCTGCCAGATAACAGCTGTTGCGATGTCGATGTCTGCTGTGGATGCTCCTCATCTGAGCTATTGGAAGCAGCACCCTCTTCCCCCAATGGATGCCAATCTGGGTCAACAACTGGGTCATCCATCACCTCCTCTTCTATGTCATGTGCACCTTCCTCTGTGTCACCGTGTATGGTGGTATAGTGTGCGGGAAGGGGCACCTGAGTCTCATCAGGGTCAGAATCTGGCTCTGTACACTGCGAGGACAATGTAGTGCTCTGAGTGAATGTACCAGCAGAATCATCCATCAGCGGCTGTGCATCAGTGCACTCCATGTCAGATTCATCTTGGCCTGGGTAATTCACCATTTGACTTGATAATCCAGGCATGGTATGTGAAAACAGCTCCATGGAGTAATCAGTAGTATGGCCTGCGTCATCCTTCAATCTTGGTTGGGGTGAAGGACACAAGGAAAGGTGTGGTTCATGAACATGATGAACATGAGCCTCCAATGAAGACTCAGTGCTTTTACTTTTTACAACTGAAGAAGAGGAGGCGATAGAGCTGGAGGCTGAGTCAGCAATGTAAGACAAAACTTTTTCCTGATGCTCTGGCTTTAAAAGCGGTTTGCCAACTCCTAGAAAACTAAGCGTTCGAGGCCTTATGTAGCCAGACGATGACGCAGGCTCAACACCTCCTGCATTTGGTCCTATTTTGCTCTTGCCACTACCATCAGATCCACCACCAACACCATCATTACCAGCTGCCAACCCCCGCCCAATTCCACGGCCTCTTCCACCAGCCTTCCTCATTTTTGGTAGAAATGTAGACAAAATCCAACAAACTATATAGTAATGTAAAACAAGGTACAAGGTGTCTATAGGACAGGGGAGATTTTGAATTTCTGCAGACACTTGTGGACACTGGACACTTTTGGATTGTGTGAGGCCCAATGAATATCTGAGCGCTATGTGACAGGCTCGATGGCACAGCTGTGACCAAAGTGACTACAGGATAAGGGAGATTTTGAATCTCTGCACACACTTTTGGACACTGGACACTTGTGGATTGTGTGAGGCCCAATAAATATCTGAGCGCTATGTGACAGGCTCGATGGCACAGCTGTGACCAAAGTGACTACAGGATAAGGGAGATTTTGAATCTCTGCACACACTTTTGGACACTGGAGACTTGTGGATTGTGTGAGGCCCAATGAATATCTGAGCGCTATGTGACAGGCTCGATGGCACAGCTGTGACCAAAGTGACGAGAGGATAAGGGAGATTTTGAATCTCTGCACACACTTTTGGACACTGGACACTTGTGGATTGTGTGAGGCCCAATGAATATCTGAGCGCTATGTGACAGGCTCGATGGCACAGCTGTGACCAAAGTGACGAGAGGATAAGGGAGATTTTGAATCTCTGCACACACTTTTGGACACTGGACACTTGTGGATTGTGTGAGGCCCAATGAATATCTGAGCGCTATGTGACAGGCTCGATGGCACAGCTGTGACCAAAGTGACGAGAGGATAAGGGAGATTTTGAATCTCTGCACACACTTTTGGACACTGGACACTTGTGGATTGTGTGAGGCCCAATGAATATCTGAGCGCTATGTGACAGGCTCGATGGCACAGCTGTGACCAAAGTGACTACAGGATAAGGGAGATTTTGAATCTCTGCACACACTTTTGGACACTGGACACTTGTGGATTGTGTGAGGCCCAATGAATATCTGAGCGCTATGTGACAGGCTCGATGGCACAGCTGTGACCAAAGTGACGAGAGGATAAGGGAGATTTTGAATCTCTGCACACACTTTTGGACACTGGACACTTGTGGATTGTGTGAGGTCCAATGAATATCTGAGCGCTATGTGACAGGCTCGATGGCACATCTGTGACCAAAGTGACGAGAGGATAAGGGAGATTTTGAATCTCTGCACACACTTTTGGACACTGGACACTTGTGGATTGTGTGAGGCCCAATGAATATCTGAGCGCTATGTGACAGGCTCGATGGCACAGCTGTGACCAAAGTGACGAGAGGATAAGGGAGATTTTGAATCTCTGCACACACTTTTGGACACTGGACACTTGTGGATTGTGTGAGGCCCAATGAATATCTGAGCGCTATGTGACAGGCTCGATGGCACAGCTGTGACCAAAGTGACGAGAGGATAAGGGAGATTTTGAATCTCTGCACACACTTTTGGACACTGGACACTTGTGGATTGTGTGAGGCCCAATGAATATCTGAGCGCTATGTGACAGGCTCGATGTGACAGGCTATATCTGAGCGCTATGTGACAGGCTCGATGGCACAGCTGTGACCAAAGTGACGAGACGATAAGGGAGATTTTGAATCTCTGCACACACTTTTGGACACTGGACACTTGTGGATTGTGTGAGGCCCAATGAATATCTGAGCGCTATGTGACAGGCTCGATGGCACAGCTGTGACCAAAGTGACGAGAGGATAAGGGAGATTTTGAATCTCTGCACACACTTTTGGACACTGGACACTTGTGGATTGTGTGAGGCCCAATGAATATCTGAGCGCTATGTGACAGGCTCGATGGCACAGCTGTGACCAAAGTGACTACAGGATAAGGGAGATTTTGAATCTCTGCACACACTTTTGGACACTGGACACTTTTGGATTGTGTGAGGCCCAATGAATATCTGAGCGCTATGTGACAGGCTCGATGGCACAGCTGTGACCAAAGTGACGAGAGGATAAGGGAGATTTTGAATCTCTGCACACACTTTTGGACACTGGACACTTGTGGATTGTGTGAGGCCCAATGAATATCTGAGCGCTATGTGACAGGCTCGATGGCACAGCTGTGACCAAAGTGACTACAGGATAAGGGAGATTTTGAATCTCTGCACACACTTTTGGACACTGGACACTTTTGGATTGTGTGAGGCCCAATGAATATCTGAGCGCTATGTGACAGGCTCGATGGCACAGCTGTGACCAAAGTGACTACAGGATAAGGGAGATTTTGAATCTCTGCACACACTTTTGGACACTGGACACTTGTGGATTGTGTGAGGCCCAATGAATATCTGAGCGCTATGTGACAGGCTCGATGGCACAGCTGTGACCAAAGTAACGAGAGGATAAGGGAGATTTTGAATCTCTGCACACACTTTTGGACACTTGTGGATTGTGTGAGGCCCAATGAATATCTGAGCGCTATGTGACAGGCTCGATGGCACAGCTGTGACCAAAGTGACTACAGGATAAGGGAGATTTTGAATCTCTGCACACACTTTTGGACACTGGACACTTGTGGATTGTGTGAGGCCCAATGAATATCTGAGCGCTATGTGACAGGCTCGATGGCACAGCTGTGACCAAAGTGACGAGAGGATAAGGGAGATTTTGAATCTCTGCACACACTTTTGGACACTGGACACTTGTGGATTGTGTGAGGCCCAATGAATATCTGAGCGCTATGTGACAGGCTCGATGGCACAGCTGTGACCAAAGTGACTACAGGATAAGGGAGATTTTGAATCTCTGCACACACTTTTGGACACTGGACACTTGTGGATTGTGTGAGGCCCAATGAATATCTGAGCGCTATGTGACAGGCTCGATGGCACAGCTGTGACCAAAGTGACTACAGGATAAGGGAGATTTTGAATCTCTGCACACACTTTTGGACACTGGACACTTTTGGATTGTGTGAGGCCCAATGAATATCTGAGCGCTATGTGACAGGCTCGATGGCACAGCTGTGACCAAAGTGACGAGAGGATAAGGGAGATTTTGAATCTCTGCACACACTTTTGGACACTGGACACTTGTGGATTGTGTGAGGCCCAATGAATATCTGAGCGCTATGTGACAGGCTCGATGGCACAGCTGTGACCAAAGTGACAACAGGATAAGGGAGATTGGATTGCTTTTAAAAAAGCAGTTTGTGGAGCAGTGGGTAAACAGAAATGCCAGCCTGTCAGGAAGCCTTAAAAGGCAGCCCAACAACCAACACCACTGATACACCACAATATAGCCTCCCCTTGCACTGCACACACAGTGACTTGTGTGTTGTGCAGGCCAAATTGCTAGCAGCAGAAGCAGTTTTTTTTTCTTCTCAGCAGGACAAAAAAAAAAAATTGGGATTGCTTTTAAAAAAGCAGTTTGCGGAGCAGTGGGTAAACAGCAATGCCAGCCTGTCAGGAAGCCTTAAAAGGCAGCCCAACAACCAACACCACTGATACACCACAATATAGTCTCCCCTTGCACTGCACACACAGTGACTTGTGTGTTGTGCAGGCCAAATCGCTAGCAGCAGAAGCAGTTTTTTTGTCTTCTTCCCTGCCTAACGCTCTCCCTACAGAATCAGCAGCAACCTCTCCCTATACTGAGATCGGCAGAAGTAAGATGGCGGTCGGCGTGCACGCCCTTTTATACCCCCTGTGACGCCCACCAAAGCAAGCCAATCACTTGCATGCCCTTCTGAAAGATGGTGGTGACCCCTGCCTATGTCATCACATTGCCCACAGTGTCCGTGGATCCTGATTGGCTGTAAAAGAGCGCAAAACAAACTTTTGAAACACGACTTTGGTGCGTAAGTCGCCGACCTCGTGGCCGACCTCATCCTAGGGTCGGGTTTCGTTTCATGAAACCCGACTTTGACAAAAGTCGGCGACTTTTGAAATTTTTCGACCCATTTCGCTCAACTCTATATGTGAGCTCAAATTGATTAACTTATTATTATAATTGGTGACATCAGGAGAACGATGTTGCCGTCTATACGGATGAAAGCCACGTCCGTGTTGATTACGTCTGACCATCCCTGACCTAGTGGCCATAGAAGATCCAGAAATGTCTGATACATCACTCATAGAGGATATAGATGTTTGGGATGAACCACGTCCCATTCGATTTCCCTGCGGACTCGGCTTTCTCCATAAATAGACAGAGTTATTCTCATAATCTCGACAGTCACGATTAATTTTATTCAACTGGGTGGTCTGTATCCGTTTGACCACTGATTCCACAATTTTGTAAGTCTCATCCTGAAAACTAGTCCATTTTTCAGCAGTGCCAGAGGACTTAAGATCTTCCTCAATAGTTTTAATAGATCCATCCAATTGTGAAATCAGACCGCCATTATGTCTACTGAGGAGTTGCATTAGAGTCTTAGAACACTCATTGCAGGCCTCTTCCCACCTGGCCACAAACTCGTCATCCTCCACTGGAAACGTAGGTATAACACGAACCCTTAACCCTCGTGGTATAATCTTCTTAACCAAATACCTATCCAGGAAGGTTCGGTTCCACCACAGTTTAGTTCTCTTAATTACTAATTTCTGTAATACTAATCCCTGATCATCCCATTTCACACCACCGCTCTGTTGGATGCTAATTCCATCACCCCCAAACACCTGATCGATCTGGGATAGCCAGGATTTCTCCTTAGCTTGGAAATCCATGTTGGACCAAAAGCCTGTGCAAAACACAGCAAGAATTAAATGACACCAACAGGTCAAACACATATACATGGTTTTTTTACTTGTACATCTACCATGGATTAATTACGGATCCAACTACCTATCACCAAAAACACATAAACTAAACCAAGAAAATGGTGAACACAAGGCCAAAATAATATATAAAAATTACAATTTTATTAAAGCATCAAATAAAATCCAATCGACACGTACATATGGGAACGATGTAGAAGAAGGCACACATAGTGGTGGTACATAAGCACATGCAAAGTGACGTACACATCCAGATTAATATATAACAGCAGTAGATATACTAATCACACAATTGTGATTTAACCCACATGGGGAAAAAACCGCTATAATGTATAATAATATCACAGGGAAAATGATGGACATAACAGTGCACAACAGGGATAAATACCACAATCATTTCCCTTAGCAATGTCCATAAAGATCCCACCCTGCTAGCAGTAAGTGACCTCCATGTATTAATCACTACCCCAGAGTTACCATTCCAATAGGGGGTTAAATTACCAGCAGGTCACAGCGGCAGCAGGAACTATAAAGTATCCCGGATGAGCACGTCAGCCCCGACGCGCGTTTCGATCCTCCTTCATCAGGGGGCATAACTACATTGATGGCTGCCTGTCTTTATATACCGCCCGGTCAAAGCGTGTTTAACCGCGCGACCGGAATTAGCGGTCCCGGACCGGAAGTGATGCGCTCCGTTGTCAAGACGCCAACGACGCCAGCCAGCGTTGGCGTCATGCTGGAGGAGGGGCCGCAAGGAACCACCAATGCATGAAGATGCCGAAAGCAGGCGGGCGTAGGAGGCAATGACAAACAGGCGCGTACAGGTCGGGAAAGCTAGTCACACAGAAATAGACCAATCAATTAAAAAATACATCAGAGTGACAAAATGTAAAACTGGAAGTATCATAAATAGAGGCTTATACAAAAATACACAGAAATATAGATACCACATACAGTGGGGCAAAAAAAGTATTTAGTCAGTCAGCAATAGTGCAAGTTCCACCACTTAAAAAGATGAGAGGCGTCTGTAATTTACATCATAGGTAGACCTCAACTATGGGAGACAAACTGAGAAAAAAAAATCCAGAAAATCACATTGTCTGTTTTTTTTTTCCTTTTATTTGCATATTATGGTGGAAAATAAGTATTTGGTCAGAAACAAAATTTCATCTCAATACTTTGTGATATATCCTTTGTTGGCAATGACAGAGGTCAAACGCTTTCTGTAAGTCTTCACAAGGTTGCCACACACTGTTGTTGGTATGTTGGCCCATTCCTCCATGCAGATCTCCTCTAGAGCAGTGATGTTTTTGGCTTTTCGCTTGGCAACACGGACTTTCAACTCCCTCCAAAGGTTTTCTATAGGGTTGAGATCTGGAGACTGGCTAGGCCACTCCAGGACCTTGAAATGCTTCTTACGAAGCCACTCCTTCGTTGCCCTGGCGGTGTGCTTTGGATCATTGTCATGTTGAAAGACCCAGCCACGTTTCATCATCAATGCCCTTGCTGATGGAAGGAGGTTTGCACTCAAAATCTCACGATACATGGCCCCATTCATTCTTTCATGTACCCAGATCAGTCGTCCTGGCCCCTTTGCAGAGAAACAGCCCCAAAGCTTGATGTTTCCACCACCATGCTTTACAGTAGGTATGGTGTTTGATGGATGCAACTCAGTATTCTTTTTCCTCCAAACACGACAAGTTGTGTTTCTACCAAACAGTTCCAGTTTGGTTTCATCAGACCATAGGACATTCTCCCAAAACTCCTCTGGATCATCCAAATGCTCTCTAGCAAACTTCAGACGGGCCCAGACATGTACAGGCTTAAGCAGTGGGACACGTCTGGCACTGCAGGATCTGAGTCCATGGTGGCGTAGTGTGTTACTTATGGTAGGCCTTGTTACATTGGTCCCAGCTCTCTGCAGTTCATTGACTAGGTCCCCCCGCGTGGTTCTGGGATTTTTGCTCACCGTTCTTGTGATCATTCTGACCCCACGGGGTGGGATTTTGCGTGGAGCACCAGATCGAGGGAGATTATCAGTGGTCTTGTATGTCTTCCATTTTCTAATTATTGCTCCCACAGTTGATTTCTTCACTCCAAGCTGGTTGGCTATTGCAGATTCAGTCTTCCCAGCCTTGTGCAGGGCTACAATTTTGTTTCTGGTGTCCTTTGACAGCTCTTTGGTCTTCACCATAGTGGAGTTTGGAGTCAGACTGTTTGAGGGTGTGCACAGGTGTCTTTTTATACTGATAACAAGTTTAAACAGGTGCCATTACTACAGGTAATGAGTGGAGGAAAGAGGAGACTCTTAAAGAAGAAGTTACAGGTCTGTGAGAGCCAGAAATCTTGATTGCTTGTTTCTGACCAAATACTTATTTTCCACCATAATATGCAAATAAAAGGAAAAAAAAACAGACAATGTGATTTTCTGGATTTTTTTTTCTCATTTTGTCTCCCATAGTTGAGGTCTACCTATGATGTAAATTACAGACGCCTCTCATCTTTTTAAGTGGTGGAACTTGCACTATTGCTGACTGACTAAATACTTTTTTGCCCCACTGTATGTGGTATCTATATTTCTGTGTATTTTTGTATAAGCCTCTATTTATGATACTTCCAGTTTTACATTTTGTCACTCTGATGTATTTTTTAATTGATTGGTCTATTTCTGTGTGACTAGCTTTCCCGACCTGTACGCGCCTGATTGTCATCGCCTCCTACGCCCGCCTGCTTTCGGCGTCTTCATGCGTTGGTGGTTCCTTGCGGCCCCTCCTCCAGCATGACGCCGACGCTGGCTGGCGTCGTTGGCGTCTTGACAACGGAGCGCGTCACTTCCGGTCCGGGACCGCTACTTCCGGTCGCGCGGTTAAACACGCTTTGACCGGGCGGTATATAAAGACAGGCAGCCATCAATGTAGTTATGACCCCTGATGAAGGAGGATCGAAACGCGCGGCGGGGCTGACGTGCTCATCCGGGATACTTTATAGTTCCTGCTGCCGCTGTGACCTGCTGGTAATTTAACCCCCTATTGGAATGGTAAATCTGGGGTAGTGATTAATGCATGGAGGTCACTTACTGCTAGCAGGGTGGGATCTTTATGGACATTGCTAAGGGAAAAGATTGTGGTATTTATCCCTGTTGTGCACTGTTATGTCCATCATTTCTCTGTGATATTATTATACATTATAGCGGTTTTTTCCCCATGTGGGTTAAATCACAATTGTGTGATTAGTATATCTAATGCTGTTATATATTAATCTGGTATGTATGTATGAATATAGTATGTATGTAGTATGTATGTATGTTGTATGAATGTAGCATATATGTAGTATGTATGTAGTATGTATGTTGTATGAATGTAGTATATATGTAGTATGTATGTTGTATGAATGTAGTATGTATGTAGTATGTATGAATGTAGTATAGATGAAGTATGTATGTAGTATGTATGTTGTATGAATGTTGTATATATGTAGTATGTATGTAGTATGTATGAATGTAGTATATATGTAGTATGTATGTAGTATGTATGAATGTATGAATGTTGTATGAATGTTGTATGTATGTAGTATGTATGTAGTATGTATGTATGTTGTATGAATGTAGTATATATGTAGTATGTATGTAGTATATAGTATGTATTTATGTATGTAGTATATATGTAGCATGTATGTAGTATGTATGTATGTATGTTGTATGAATGTAGTATATATGTAGTATGTATGTAGTATGCATGTTGTATGAATTTAGTATATATGTAGTATGTAGTATGTATGTATGTTGTATGAATGTAGTATGTATGTAGTATGTATGAATGTAGTATATATGAAGTATGTATGTAGTATGTAGTATGTATATATGTTGTATGAATGTTGTATATATGTAGTATTTATGTAGTATGTTTGAATGTTGTATATATGTAGCATGTGTGTAGTATGTATGTTGTATGTATGTAGTATGTATATATATATATATATTTTTTTTTTACATTCAACACATTAGCCGGATGATGGGACTACTACTGTCCCATCATTGGCTAATGTGTCAATCACTGTCATTGTAGCAGGCATCGCCCGATGGGACTTTTAGTCCCATCGGACGATGCCTGCACACACACGAGACCCCCAACAGGCCCGCACAGACCCCCGGAAGCCGGCACAGGCCCCCGGCAGGCCCGTACAGACCCCCGGCAGCTGGCATAAGCCCCCGCCAGGCCCGTACAGACCCCTGTCTGTCGGCACAGACCGCACATCATGATGCACACAGACCGCGCATCATTATGACATCATTTCAGCAGCCAATCACAGCCACAACAGTGGCTCATTGCATTATGGGGACTTCCGATTCCAGTATCCGATATTGAAAAAATATCGGTACTCGGTATCGGAATTCCGATACAGCGAATATCGGCCAATACCCGATATTTGCAGTATCGGAATGCTCAACACTAGTGATGGCCTATCTTCGTCAGAAAGACTCCCTAATCGTGCCGTACCTTGATGACTTCTTAGTTATCAGGAACTCGATTACCCAGTGTACTAACCGGGTGGCTGATACGGTCTCATCTTTGCAAGATCTAGGCTGGATCATCAACTTCCAGAAGTCCAGACTTGTTCCACACTCCCTTCAGATGTTCTTAGGGTTCCAGTTAGACTCTACAACCCAGAGATGTCTACTCCCTCAGGTAAAAATTGCGCTCATAAAAGACAAAGTTGAGGCAGCAATGGATAGACCACGAATGTCTCTGAGAGAGGCAATGTCCCTATTGGGGTCGCTCACTTCTTGCGCCCCGGTGGTTCAGTGGGCCCAATATCATGTCCGCACACTGCAATATCAAATCCTCCAGGAGGGCAGGCGACACGACGGTCACCTCGAGAACAAGATAACCCTATCCCAGGAAGTCTTGACTTCTCTAGAATGGTGGCTAGATAGTAATCATCTGTCCATGGGAGTCCCATGGGTAATATCACCATCCCTTATCTTAACCACCGACGCTAGCCCCCACGGCTGGGGAGCCCATATGGAGAATAGCTTCTGTCAAGGAAGGTGGAATAGAGATGAACTGGGCTACTCCTCTAATTTAAAGGAACTGACGGCAGTATATTATGCTCTACATCATTTTCTTCCACAGCTCAGCAGAAGCACATCAGGATCCTATCAGACAACACCACTACAATGGCCTATTTAAACAGACAGGGAGGTACTCGATCAGAGACTCTGATATCTTCTGCAGCAAAAATCTTAAACTTAGCCGAAAATTGTTTGTTGTCCATCTCTTCCCTCCATATCAAGGGAAGGAACAACCAAGAGGCAGACTTCTTAAGCCGACACACACTTCGGCAAGGGGAGTGGCGCCTCAATCACCAAATTTTCAAGGACATAGCAGTTCTATGGGGACAACCTCAGGTGGACCTCTTTGCCACGAAAAAGAACAGACAAATAGAAACATTTGCCTCCCTGTCTCCATCAGATCATCCAGACATACTGGACGCCCTCAAGACTTCATGGAAATTCAACCTGGCGTATGCCTTTCCTCCGATAATCCTTCTGCCACAGGTCATTCGGAAGATCAGAGAGGACAAGGTGAGAATAATTTTGATAGCACCATTAAGGCCCAAGAGACAGTGGTTCTCATGGCTACGAACCATATCGGTGTCAGATCCTTGGGTTCTCCCTTGGATTCCCAACCTACTCTCCCAGGGCCCTTTTGTGCACCCCCAAGTGGACAGCTTAGACTTGATGGTGTGGAATTTGAAAGGCAGCTACTGAGATCAAGAGGGTTTTCCGAAACACTAATTACTACGCTCCTACAAAGCAGGAAGCAGTCCACTACTCAGATTTATACAAAAATATGGAAAAAATTTCTGCAGTTCCATACAACCCCTCATACCACAGAAATCCCGATAGTTCCTATCCTGGAATTTCTACAAAAAGGGAAAGATTTAGGTCTGGCAGTAAACACGCTAAAAGTCCAAGTGTCCGCATTAGGGGCACTGTATGGCCACAATATAGCAGGGAATAAGTGGGTATCACGATTTATTTCAGCATGCGAACGAACGACTCCGGTTCACATACCTACAATCCCTCAGTGGGACCTAAATTTGGTCTTAGACCCCTTAACGGAAGCTCCCTTCGAACCAATAGACACCATATCTCTAAAATATTTATCACTCAAGACGGCCCTCTTAGTAGCAATAACATCTGCTAGGAGAGTGAGCGACATCCAAGGATATTAATGCCAGATCCCTCATACCTTCCTAAGGTGTCAACAAAATTCCATAGATCTCAAGAGATATTCCTCCCAACCTTCTTTACAGATCCCTCCACTCCTGAGGAGCAGAAATTCCACACCTTGGATGTTAGAAGAACTGTCCTAAAATACATTGAGAGGTCCAGGAGCTGGAGGCAGTGCAGGGCTCTGTTCATATCTTTTCAGGGCTGTAAAAAAGGGTATGGAGTCACGAAGAGCACCTTATCCCGGTGGATCAGGGACGCCATTCATTTAGCCTACTCCGCGAGAAGTGAGGATCCTCCGGAGAACATTAGAGCGCATACTACCAGAGCAATGGCATCCTCCTGGGCCGAGAGGGGAGACGTTCCAATCGAAGCCATATGTAAGGTGGCAATTTGGTCATCCCCTTCTACCTTCTATAATCACTATAGACTTGACCTTTCATCAACTTCTGACCTAAGCTTTGGCAGGACAGTTTTTGGCACAGTGGTCCCACCCAGGTGATGGTCTCTGGAATCTCTCCAGTGGGTGCTGTCGTGGCGAAGGGTAAAAAGCCGGATTACTTACCGGTAATGCTCTTTTAATGAGTCCACGACAGCACCCGCTCACTTCCCTCCCTATAAAGATAACAATAGCGATAAATGCACCACATTTTAAAATGTATTTCCTAGTATGAAGAAATAAAATCTAGAAATGCAAGAATATTGCCTAACTCTTGGCAGTCCTCCTGGTACTCTGAAATACAAAACTGAGGAGGAAAGGCGGACCGCCCCCTTTTATCTTTCTGTAGGGTTTCCTGTTCCAATGGGGCAGATCCGATACCTCCAGTGGGTGCTGTCGTGGACTCATTAAAAGAGCATTACCGGTAAGTAATCTGGCTTTTTCACCCTCAATTTTTATTTTCCCAAGGGTAACAGGACCCCAAAATTTATTGTGCAATTTGTCTTGAGTACGCTGATACCCCATATGTGGGGGTAAACCACTATTTGGGCGCATGGCAGAGCTCGGAAACAGTGCCATTTGACTTTTATGGCTGGAATTGAGACCGGACGCCATGTCGCGTTTGGAAAGTCCCTGATGTGCCAAAACAGTAGAAACCCCCCACAAATGACACCATTTTGGAAACTAGACCCCCCAAGGAACTTATCTAGATGTGTGGTGAGAACTTTGAGCCTCCCAGGGCTTAACAGAAGTTTATAACATACAGCTGTAAAATTAAAAAATCACATTTGTTCCACAAAAATGATCTTTTCACCCCCAATTTTTATTTTCCCAAGGGTAACAGGATCCCAAAAGTTATTGTGAAATTTGTCCTGAGAATGCTGATACCCCACATGTGGGGGGTAAACCACTATTAGGGCGCATCGCAGAGCTCGGAAGGGAAGCAGCGCCTTTTGACTTTTTTTACCTGGAATTGGGATAGGACGCCATGCCGTGTTTGGAAAGCCCCTGATGTGCCTAAACAGTGGAAACCCCCCACAAATGACACCATTTTGGAAACTAGACCCCCCCAAGGAACTTATCTAGATGTGTGGTGAGCACTTTGAACCCCAAAGGGCTTCACAGAAGTTTATAATGCCCGGGCGTGAAAATAAAAAAATCATATTTTTTCCACAAGCATGATCTTTTAGTCTCCAATTTTTTTATTTTACCAAGGGTAACAGGAGAAATTGGATCCCAAAAGTTGTTGACCAATTTGTCCTGAGTACGCTGATAACCCATATATGGGAGAAAACTACTGTATGGGCACATGTCGGGGCTCGGAAGGGAAGTAGTGATGTTTTGGAATGCAGACTTTGATGGAATGGTGTTGTGAGTTCATTTTCCCCTTCGTCACTGGGGTCTGGTGAACTCCCTATTCTGGTAAAGGAAGGTAATGAGCCTAATTATCAGGCACCTGAGTCTAATGAGGATGACTGGCTGAGTGGAGTCACGGATTGGATATAAGGCTGCCGACGCCCTTCTGCCCTGCGGGTGATTTCTCTGTGGACTTCTAGGACACCAGTCTGATTCCTGCTCCTCTAAAGCTAAGTTTTCTGTTTTGCCCGTTAGCTTTTGGTTTTGTTTTTTGTTTTCCTTGCTTTTCAGTATTCTGCCATTCCCTGCTGGGGTGAGCTGAATCTCCTTTTGCCTGTAGCTCTGTCTTCAGTATATTCCTGAGTACTGACATAGCTTTTTGAAGCCTAGCGTCTTCAGGGCCTTTTTCACTGTCAGTCCGTTGGCTCTTATTTTCATAGGGTTTTTCACGGATTGCAGACAGCAGCCTTCCTGTCCTTTTCTATCTAGTTAGCTTGGGCCCCTCTTTGCTCAGTCTATCTTTCTGTCTGTGTTAGTATTTTCATCTTGCTTCACAGTCATTATATGTTGGGGGCTGCCTATTGCTTTGGGGTCTGCTCTGGGGCAGTTTAGATTTCCCCTTTCTTTCTTTAGGCCTATTTAATTCTCCGGCTGTGATCGAGGGGTCTAGGGCATCGTAGGAACCCCCCACGGCTACTGCTAGTTGTGTTGATAGGTTCAGGGGTCTGCAATCCGATAGCTGCCAACTTCTCTGGTTTTCTGGACTTAGCTAGCATTTCTGTTTTTGCCTCCTACGGTGACTCAATCATAACAGAATGGTCTGCGGGTGTCATGTTGCCTTTGGAGAGCCCCTGATGTACCTAAACTGTGGAAACCCCCCACAAGTGACCCCATTTTGGAAACTATACCACCAAAGGAACTTATCTAGATGTGTGGTGAGCACTTTGAACCCCCCAGTGCTTCACAGAAGTTTATAACGCCCACGCGTGAAAATAGAAAAATCATTTTTCCACAAACATGATCTTTTAATCACCAATTTTTTATTTTCCCAAGAAAAACAGGAGAAATTGGACCCCAAAAGTTGTTTTGCAATTTGTCCTGAGTAGGCTGATACCCCATATGTGGGGGTAAAACACTGCTTGGGCGCATGGCAGAGCTTGGAGGGGAAGGAGCACCATTTGACTTTTTCAACGCAGAATTGGCTGGAATTGAGATCAGACACCATGCTGCATTTGGAGAGCACCTGATGTGCCCAAACAGTGGAAATCCCCCGATTCTAACTCCAACTCTAACCCCAACACACCCCTAACCCTAATCTCAGCCCTAACCCTAGCCCTAACGCTAGCCCTAACCCTATCCCTAGCCCTAACCCTAGCTGTAACTCTAACCCTAGCCTTAACCCTAACCCTAATGGGAAAATGGAAACAAATACTTTTTTTAAAATTTTATTATTTTTCCCTAACTAAGGGGGTGATAAAGGGGGGTTTGATTTACTATTTATGGCGGGTTTTTATGTTTGGCAGCTGTCATATGCTAAAAGATGCTTTTTATTGTAAAAATAGTTTTTGCATCACCACATTTTGAGAACTATAATTTTTCCATATTTTGCCCCACCGAGTCATATGAGGACTTATTTTTTGGGGAACTAGTTGACGTTTTTATTGGTACCATTTATGGGTACGTGACATTTTTTGATCGCTTTTTATTCCGATTTTTGGGACGCAAAATGAACAAAAACCAGCATTTCAAGAATTTCTTTTGGGGGGTGCTTTTACACGTTCTGCATACAGTAAATTTGATAAAGCGGTTTTATTGTTCGGGTCAGTACGATTACAGTGATACCTCATTTATGTCATTTTTTATGTTTTGGCGCTTTTATGCAATGAAAACAATTTTATATAAAAAATAATTATTTTTGCATCGCTTTATTCTGCGAGCTATAACTTTTTAACTTTTTTGCTGATGACGCTGTGTCTTGGCTCGTTTTTTTGCGGGACAAGATGATGTTTTCAGCGGTTCCATGGTTATTTATATCCATCTTTTTGATCGCGCGTTATTGCACTTTTTGTTCGGCAGTATGATAATAAAGCATTATTTTTTGCTTTGTTTTTTATTTTTTAAGGGGTTCGCTAAAGAGGTTAACTAATGGGATAGTTTTATAGGGTGAGTAGTTATGGACGTGGTGATACTAAATATGTGTACTTTTATTGTTTGTTTTTTTTATTTCCAAAAAATGAATTTATTAGGGAATATTTTTTTTTTAATTTATTTAGCAATTTTTTATAAATTATTTTTACACTTTTTTTTACTTTATTACATTGTCCCAGGGGGGACATCACTGTCAGTGTGTCAGATCACAGGCACTGCACAAGGCTCCCTCATGCCTGCGCTCTGCAGGCATTGAGGAAGCCGCCTCCCTGCAGGCCCCCGAAGGTCCTTGCCGCCATATTGGATCCGGGGACCTGCAGGGAAGGAGGCCCCTCAGCAGCGCTGCACATTGCGCTGCTGCGGGGGTCTCAGGGAAGCATGGAGGGAACCCCCTCCCTGCCGATGCTTCCCTAAACCCCTGGTACACTGCGATCGTGTTTGATCGCAGTGTGCCAGGGGTTAGCGTGCCGGGGGCAGTCTGTGACTACCCCTGACACATAGTGCTGGGTGCAACTGTCATAATCAGCTGACACCCGGCTGCGATCAGCGGCGCCCCCCCGGAGCGCTGCTGATCGCAATGACATACTATCCATCCATGGGCATAGGGGCCCGGGTCTCATGGATGGGATAGTACATCAGATGTCAGGAAGGGGTTAATAAGTATGTTAAAAAGAAGCGGCCCAACACCTACCCCTGCGGTACCTCACTGCTAACCGAGACCCAGTCCGAGTGTGCTCCATTAATAACCACCCTTTGTTTCCTATTCCTGAGCCAGCTCTTAACCTGCTTACACATATTTTCCCCTATCCCCATTGTTCTCATTTTATGCATCAGCCTATTATGTGGCACCATTTTGAACGCTTTTGAAAAGTCCATGTACATCACGTCCACTGCATTTCCTTGGTGCAGACCAGAACTCACCTCTTCATAAAAGCTTATCAGATTAGTCTGACAGGAACGGTCCCTCGTAAACCCATGTTGATAATGGGTCATGAGGGTATTCTTCATCAGATACTCCATCCATGATTTTACCCACAGTAGAGGTTAAGCTAACTGGCCTATAATTTCCAAGTTCAGTTTTGTCCCCTTTTTGAATATTGGCACCACATTTCCTATATGCCAGTCCTGTGGTAGAGTTCTTGTTATTATGGAATCTTTAAAGATTAACCCCTTCACGACCCATGACGCCTACATAGGCGTCATGAAAAGTCGTGCCCAATCGACCCATGATGCCCCCGTAGGCATCATGCTATAAATAACGTTCCTGCGGGTCGGGTGACCGGGGTCATTGAAATGTCAACATGCAGTTAAGCCCAGGGGGGGTGGCTTTGCACCCACGTGGTTAGGATCGCTCTGATTGGCTGTTAAAAGTGAAACAGCCAATCAGAGCGATAGTAATATTTCATCAATGAAAATTGATGAAATATTACAATCCAGCCATGGCCGATGCTGCAGTAGTATCGGACATGGCTGGAGACACCGATTCGACCCCCCCCACCAGCGATCGCCCCCTGCCACTGAATGACAGCGGCGATCTGCCGCCGCTGTCATCATCTGCCCCCCTCCCATTCCCTCCACTCCCCGCCAGCTTCCAATCCCCCCCTCACCCCCCCCAGTGCTTCTGAGTCCCCCTGTCGCTCCCGGTGTCCCGCAGGTCTGGCTCATGGGCGCCGCCATCTTGGAAAATAGCGGGCGCATGCGCTGTGCGCCCACCCAAATCTGCCGGCTGCAGATTCCATTCTTTCATTTTGATTACTCTCACAGTGATCAAAATGAAACAAAAAGTAAATAAACCCCCCGATTATCACCCCCATAGGTAGGCACAACCAATAAAATAAAGAAAATATTTTTTTTATATTTTTCCATTAGGGTTAGGTTTAGGGTTGGAAAGAGGGTTAGCGTTAGGGTTGGAAAGAGGGTTAGGGTTGCAAAGAGGGTTAGGGTTAGGGTTGCAGAGAGGGTTAGGGTTGGAAATAGGGTTAGGGTTGGAATTAGGGTTAGGGTTAGGGTGGAATTAGGGTTAGGGTTGGAATTAGGGTTAGGGTTGGAATTAGGGTTAGAATTAGGGTTAGGGTTGGAATTAGGGATAGGGTTGGAATTAGGGATAGGGTTGTGGTTAGGGTTATGGTTAGGGTTGGGATTAGGGTTAGGGGTGTGTTGGGGTTAGGGTTATGGTTAGGGTTGGGATTAGTGTTAGGGATGTGTTGGGGTTAGGGCTGTGGTTAGGGGTGTGTTGAGGTTAGGGTTGAAGTTAGAATTGATGGGTTTCCACTGTTTAGGCACATCAGGGGGTCTCCAAACGCGACATGGTGCAACCATTGATTCCAGCCAATTTTGCGTTCAAAAAGTCAAATGGTGCTCCCTCCCTTCCAAGCCCCGATGTGTGCCCAAACAGTGGTTTACCCCAACATATGGGGTATCAGCGTACTCAGGAAAAATTGCACAACAACTTTTGGGGACTAATTTCTCCTGGCTGTTACCCTTGGGAAAACAAAAAATTGGGGTTAAAAAATTATTTTTGTGGAAAAAAATGATTTTTTCATTTTCACGTCTCTGCACTATAAACTTCTGTGAAGCACTTGGGGGTTCAAAGTGCTCACAACACATCTACATAAGTTCCTTGGAAGGTCTAGTTTCCAAAATGGGGTCACTTGTGGGGAGTTTCCACTGTTTAGGCACATCAGGAGCTCTGCAAACGTAATGACGACCGTAGACTATTCCATCAAAGTCTGCATTTCAAAACGTCACTACTTCCATTCCGAGCCCCGACGTGTGCCCAAACATTGGTTCCCCCCCACATATGGGGTACCAGCGTACTCAGGACAAACTGTACAACAACTTTTGGGGTACAATTTCTCCTGTTACCCTTGTTAAAATAAAAAATTGCGGACTAAAAAATATTTTTTTTAGGAAAAAAAAATATTTTTTTTTTCACGGCACTGCGTTATAAACTTCTGTGAAGCACCTGCGGGTTCAAAGTGCTCACTATGCATCTAGATAAGTTCCTTAGGGGGTCTAGTTTCCAAAATGGGGTCATTTGTGGGGGAGCTCCAAAGTTTAGGCACACAGGGGATCTCCAAACACGACATGGTGTCTGCTAACGATTGGAGCTAATTTTAATTTCAAAAAGTCAAATGATACAGGAAAGATATATATCTTTGTACCGTGTTAGCCAGTGGATAGAAAAATATTCAGGATTGAGAGTCCTCAGTAGTTGATACCTTTTAATGGCTAACTGAAAAGATGGTAACACATTGCAAGCTTTTGAGACTACTCAGGTCTCTTCATCAGGCTAGACTAATACAAAATCTGAAGTCACATATTTATGCACAATACAGCCTAGAAAAAATGCAATAGATAAGACAAGTGACCTGAAGCAGAACTATCAATATGGGAGAGGGAGAAACATAAATATAAATATAAACATTGGACCAGTTCATAGATAAGGAGTCTGGATGTTTTATGGTCCTCTGATTGGGGTCTAGTTCTGTGTTGCCCTGCAAGGTTTTAAAAGGAAATTCCTTAATTGATATAAAAAGACATAAATCCATGCGACACATTCATTCCAGCACTGAGAGTGTCAAAGTTCATCATAAATTTGTACTCCCAAACTCGTCTCTCTCTCTGAGACTTGAAGTTACCTTTCAATACCAGTAATTTCATGATCACAGCAGCGTGGATATGGGTCATGAAGGGGTTAAAAGTAATGGTCCATCAATGACTGTCCTTAATTCCTACAATACTCGGGGGATGTTTCTCAAAATTGTAGCATATATTTGGATAAGATTTTTCGAAGACATGTTACATCTCTTCCATCGTATATATATATATATATATATATACTGTATATATATATATATATATATATATATATATATACTAGCTGAAGAGCCCGGCACTGCCCAGGCATAGTAACTAACTGTGGCTAGTTATAGCAAATTATAATTATCCTCCATCCCATAGTCCCGTGTCCATATACCCATCATACATATCCACGATCCCATAGGCCCGTGCCCATATACCCATCATACATATCCTCCATCCCATAGTCGAGTGCTCATATACCCATCACACATCCTCCATCCCATAGTCCCATGCCCATATACCCATCATACATATTCTCCATCCCATAGTCCCATGCCCATATACCCATCATACATATTCTCCATCCCATAGTCCCATGCCCATATACCCATCATACATATTCGCCATCCCATAGTCGAGTGCCCATATACCCATCACACATCCTTCATCTCATAGTCCCATGCCCATATACCCATCATACATATCCTCCATCCCATAGGCCCGTGCCCATATACCCGTCATACATATCCACCATCCCATAGTCCCGTGCCCATGTACCCGTCAAACATATTCTCCATCCCATAGTCCCGTGCCCATATACCCATCATACATATCCTCCATCCCATAGTCCAGTGCCCATATACCCATCACACATCCTCCATCCCATAGTCCCGTGCCCATATACATATCCACCATCCCATAGTCCCGTGCCCATATACCCGTCAAACATATCCTCCATCCCATAGTCATGTGCCCATTATTATTATTATTATTATTATTATTATTATTATTATTTATTGTTATAGCGCCATTTATTCCATGGCGCTTTACATGTAAGGAGGAGTATACATAAAAACAAGTACAATCAAGTTAAACAATACAAGTCATAACTGGTACAGGAGGAGAGAGGACCCTGCCCGCGAAGGCTCACAATCTACAAGGGATGGGTGAAAATACAGTAGGCGAGGGTAGAGCTGGTCATGCAGCGGTTTGGTCGATCGGTGGTTACTGCAAGTTATAGGCTTGTCAGAAGAGGTGGGTCTTCAGGCTCTTTTTGAAGGTTTCGATGGTAGGTGAGAGTCTGATATGTTGTGGTAGAGAGTTCCAGAGTAGGGTTGATGAGCGAGAGAAATCTTGTATGGGATTGTGGGAAGAGGAGATAAGAGGGGAGTAGAGAAAGAGATCTTGTGAGGATCGGAGGTTGCGTGCAGGAAAGAACTGGGAGACGAGGTCACAGATGTATGAAGGAGATGGCTTTGTATGTCATGGTTAGGGTTTTGTACTGGAGTCTCTGGGCAATGGGGAGCCAGTGAAGGGATTGACAGAGGAGAGAAGCTGGGGAATAGCAGGGGGACAGGTGGATTAGTTGGGCAGCAGAGTTTAGAATAGATTGGAGGGGTGCAAGAGTGTTCGAGGGGAGGCCACAGAGCAGGAGGTTGGAGTAGTCAAGGCGAGAGATTATGAGGGCATATACCCATCATACATATTCTCCATCCCATAGTCCCATGCCCATATACCCATCATACATATTTGCCATCCCATAGTCGAGTGCCCATATATACATCACACATCCTTCATCTCATAGTCCCATGCCCATATACCCATCATACATATCTTCCATCCCATAGTCCCGTGCCCATATACCCATCATACATATCCACCATCTCATAGTCCCGTGCCCATATACCCGTCATACATATCCTCCATCCCATAGTCGAGTGCTCATATACCCATCACACATCCTCCATCCCATAGTCCCATGCCCATATACCCATCATACATATTCTCCATCCCATAGTCCCATGCCCATATACCCATCATACATATTCGCCATCCCATAGTCGAGTGCCCATATACCCATCACACATCCTTCATCTCATAGTCCCATGCCCATATACCCATCATACATATCCTCCATCCCATAGTCCTGTGCCCATATACCCCATATACCCATCATACATATCCACCATCTCATAGTCCCGTGCCCATATACCTGTCATACATATCCTCCATCCCATAGTCGAGTGCCCATATACCCATCACACATCCTCCATCCCATAGTCCCGTGCCCATATACATATGCCCCATCCCATAGTCCCGTGCCCATATACCCGTCAAACATATCCTCCATCCCATAGTCCCATGCCCATATACCCATCATACATATTCGCCATCCCATAGTCGAGTGCCCATATACCCATCACACATCCTTCATCTCATAGTCCCATGCCCATATACCCATCATACATATCTTCCATTCCATAGTCCCGTGCCCATATACCCATCATACATATCCGCCATCTCATAGTCCCATGCCCATATACCCGTCATACATATCCTCCATCCCATAGTCCAGTGCCCATATACCCATCAAACATCCTCCATCCCATAGTCCCGTGCCCATATACATATCCGCCATCCCATAGTCCCGTGCCCATACACCCGTCAAACATATCCTCCATCCCATAGACAAGTGCCTATATACCCATCACACATCCTCCATCCCATAGTCCCGTGCCCATATACATATCCGCCATCCCATAGTCCTGTGCCCACATACCCGTTATACATCTCCTCCATCCCATAGTCCAGTGCCCATATGCCCATCACACATCCTCCATCCCATAGTCAACCATTATGACATCATAATGAGCGACGGCAGGGCTTGCAACCTATGATGACATCAGCGTCACCATGGCAACCATTGTGACATCATAATGAGGGGCGGGGCTTGATACGCACACACTGCTTCCCCAGTATGCAAATAGGGGCATTATGACATCATAATGAGGGGCGGGGCTTGACACGCATACACTTTTTCCCCCAGTATGTAGATAGGGGCAAAATTGTTTGGTGAATTGGAACGCGCGGGGTTAAAATTTCACCTCACAACATAGCTTAGGACGCTCTCGGGGTCCAGACGTGTGACTGTGCCAAACTTTGTGGCTGTAGCTGCGACGGTGCGGATGCCTATCCCGGACATGCACACATACACACACACACACATGCACACATACATACACAAATACATACACACTTTGAGTTTTATATATTAGATAAAGCTGAGTGTATGTGTGTGTATGTGTGTGTATGTGTGTATCGACAATGATGTCATAATGGTTGCCATGGTGATGATGATGTCATAATTGGTTGCTGTTGTGAGTTCATTTTCTGGTCTACCAGTTGTGAGTTCTCCTTCCAGGCTCCCCCTGGTGGTAACAGGAGGTAGTGAGGCTGATTTAATCAGTGGAGATCTGCCACCTGATAAGGAGGATGACGATTGGACCTCAGGAATCTCAGACTGGATTTAAGACAGCCGACGCCCTATTCTGGTGCTGGTGATTCCTTCTGGCTTGTCAGGTCTTGGTTCTCAGCTCTGTTCCAGTCAGCTCAAGCTAAGTTTTTCTGCTAATGTTCACACTTGATTTTGTTAGTCTATTCAGTTTTTTGTGTGGTCAGCCAGCTCCGGCTGGGGCTGTGCTGAATTTCCACTCTTATTTATCTGTATTTGCCAATTTGCTTTTTGTCCCTTATTAGATTGGCCTCTTTTTACTCTGTCTCAGAATATTTCAGAGTGCTGAAATAGTGGGAGAAGTCTATTGACTTCAGGGTTAATTTTGTTATCAGAAGTGTTGGACATTATTTTTGTAGGGTTTTTGGCAGATTGCAGACAGTTTCTTTCCTTTCCTATCCTTTCTAGTTAGTTTGGGCCCCATCGTTTGCTCACCCTATTATCCTGCCTGTGTTAGTGTTTTCATCTTGTTTCACTGTCAATACATGTGTGGGGGCTGTCTTTCCTTTGGGGTCTGCTCGGGGGCAGTTAGTTTTCCCTTTTCTTGCTTTAGGCTTATTTAGTCCTCCGGCTGTGACAAAGCGTCTAGGTTCACCGTAGGAACGCTCCACGGCTGCTGCTAGTTGTGTGGTTAGGATCAGGGATCTGCAATCTGCATAGTTACCAACCTCTCTGGTTTTCTGTGACTTAGCTTGTTTTGTTTTTTCCTCCTTGGTGACCCATTCATAGCAGGTTGCAATGGTGACGATGATGTCAGAATGGTTGCAATGGCGAAGATGTCATAATGGGTATATGGGCACGGAACTATGGGATGGAGGATGTGTGATGGGTATATGGGCATGGGACTATGGGATGGAGGATATCTATGATGGGTATATGGGAACTGGACTATGGGATGGAGGATAATCATTATAATTTTTTAAAACTAACCATCAGTATTCCCCATTTCTTTGGGCAAGATACTATGCAACATTTTCTTAATGCTAGAGGTGTTCATTTCAGTAGACATAATGACTTAGCAATTAAACCGCTTGAATATACTGTATCTTGAAGCATAACTACTTCACCTTCAATACATAATACTACCAACATCTCAGGGGCAGAGCTGTCACAATCCATTTCTTGGATCTGTGTCAGATATGGATTTCCTCATATAAACTTTTTTCCTTTCAGGCCATTGGGGGTTAATGTCAGTTTTTCCCCCCGGTGGCCACTGGTGTAATTGCATGGCTGGTCTGTTTTGCTATGAAGGTGGTTGACCACTCCCATCTTCCTTTAAAAGCTCCCCAGGTGCTGCTGCTCATCGTTGGTGATACACTTGCTTTGGGGAGACCAATCAAGCTGGAGTTCAGGAGCTGGCAGTTCTGTGGTTCTTCAGTATATGCTGTTCTCAAGTGGCTATCTCTGCTGTCCAGGAGCATTGCAGCAGAGCAAGTTAAGTTTTGTTTTGTTTTACCCTGTCCGTTGCATTGTTCCTTTGGTGCTTTGGTGCAGTACACTTTTTCCCTGTCTCACCCCCTGGGGAGGGGGTTGGGGGGTTTTAGCTTAGGGCTGAACAGGAGACAGGGACAGGTCAGGAACTTGGGCCTCACTACCATTAAGTGTACCCCCAAGTTAAGGAAAGACAGGGCACCCCCATAGCCTGAGGGGCAGTTCAGGGACCCTGGTTCCACATCACCTGTTTTTCCCTTACTGCCCCGTGACAAGAGCAAAGGGAATCTAAGTGCCCCTATATATCCCAATTTGCTCTTGGGCTGGTGGGATGTACTAGTCTTTCATGAGAATAATCATGAGTAGTGTTGAGCGATACCGTTCGATATCTAAAAATATCGTATCGTATGGTATCGCCCGATACGAAAAAAATATCGGGTATCGCCGATTCCGATACCGGAAGTCCCATTCAAGTCAATGGGACTTCCGGTATCGGAATTTAAAAAAGCCCTTTATTTCCTTGTTGGCTAATTCTACATAATTGAAAACAAATAAGAATCATGTAAAATGTATTGTGGGAGGTGGAGGAGACATTAAAGGCATAGTGGTTTATTCAAATCACATGGCATAGCATTAATTCCAATTTTTTTTTTCAAGACGTTCGGAGTTAAAAAGATATTGACTATGTTAACCTTTTTTATATTTTGTCAGATATGTATGTTTCACAACTTCCATGCTCTTCACCTTCTTTTGTACTTCTCCCACACTTTCTCCTTCATGATCCGCAGCAGTAGCATTTTTTTCATCAACTTTTTCTTCACCTTATTCATCTTCTTCTTCTTCATCTTCTTCCCACTAATTTTTTTTTTCCATTCTTCATATTCTTCATATTCAGCTATTATTAATTTTAATATGCTATTTCTTCATCTTCTTCCTATTCTTCTTTGTCTTCATTTTCTTATGGTGACAGGCATTCCTGTAGTACTTATCTATAAAAGTTATAAGATTACACCTTACGTTCTGCCTGTCACTAAAGATTTACAGCAGGATTTGTCCACGCTCAGTTTGGCCTGCAGCAGCAGGCATTTTCCAGGGGCACCATGAGGAGGAACGGACTCACCCCCATTTACTGCTTAGACTTCTTCTGCTTATAATTTTGATTTCTTCTATGCTGATTTTTAGTCTTATGCTTAATGTTCTTCTGCTTTCTGTTCTTCTGCTTTTGCTTCTTCTGCTTCTTGTTCTTCTGTCTTTTGTTCTGTATCTTGGTGGTTGTCTTCATGTTCTTTGTCCTCTTGGTCTTATTATTTAGTGTCATATTTCTGGTCTTCTTTGGTGTGGTCTTCAGGGTCGTCGTCATCAGGGTCGTCGTCATGGAGATCAATAAGGATTACCAAAGACAATTTCAAAAAGGTTGATCTTGGAAATGTAGCAGAAGGTACAAGGAGGCTGAGAAACTGGCGAGAACCAGCAGACAGTGCTGGCACCCGGATGGGTAGCAGAAGGAACAAGAGCCAATGGCACTACCGAGGACCAACTGACGGTGCTGGACCACGGTTACTAAGCAGAAGGTACCTGTGCTAAAAAGCACTACCAAGGACCAGCTGACGGTGCTGGACATCGGATACCGAGATGGAGGCACCTAGGCCAAAGGCTGTGGCGAGAACCAGCAGAGAGTGCTGGCACCCGGATGGGTAGCAGAAGGAACAAGAGCCAATGGCACTACCGAGGACCAACTGACGGTGCTGGACCACGGTTACTAAGCAGAAGGTACCTGTGCTAAAAAGCACTACCAAGGACCAGCTGACGTTGCTGGACCTCGGATACCGAGATCCGGCACCTAGGCCAAAGGCTGTGGCGAGAACCAGCAGACAGTGCTGGCACCCGGATGGGTAGCAGAAGAAGCAAGAGCCAATAATGAAAGAAGAAGCGATCCAGCTGAGTGCTCTGGTGATTTATTGAATGCTGTTCAAACAACAGAACATTGTTTACGCGTTTCTGGCTAGACGCCCTTAACATTGGTTATGATTAAGGGCGTCTAGCCAGAAACGCGTAAACAACGTTCTGTTGTTTGAACAGCATTCAATAAATCACCAGAGCACTCTGCTGGATCGCTTCTTCTTTCATTATTGCTGTGCGGCCAGGGCAGGGCCGGATCCGAGTCTGAGGTGCGGTGAGGTCAGACGTGGGTGAGCTGGACTTCTATACAAACAAGAGCCAATGGCACTACCGAGGACCAACTGACGGTGCTGGACCACGGTTACTAAGCAGAAGGTACCTGTGCTAAAAAGCACTACCAAGGACCAGCTGACGGTGCTGGACCTCGGATACCGAGATGGAGGCACCTAGGCCAAAGGCTGTGGCGAGAACCAGCAGACAGTGCTGGCACCCGGATGGGTAGCAGAAGGAACAAAAGCCAATGGCACTACCGAGGACCAACTGACGGTGCTGGACCACGGTTACTAAGCAGAAGGTACCTGTGCTAAAAAGCACTACCAAGGACCAGCTGACGGTGCTGGACCTCGGATACCGAGATGGAGGCACCTAGGCCAAAGGCTCTGGCGAGAACCAGCAGACAGTGCTGGCACCCAGATGGGTAGCAGAAGGTACCCATTCAAAGCAAAGTAGCCAGGCCGCAAGCCGGCCGCAGTTACCGAAACCCACAGTCCTACAGGGGGTCCATGTCCCATTGGCACTACGGATCCAGCCTTCAGTGCCAGTTCCCGCAGCCCACATAGGAGTCACCTAAACTGCAGGCACCGTAGAGTCGGCTAACCCGGCCGCAAGACGACAGGACAATGGATTGGTGGCATAGTGACCTTGACACTACCCGGAAACAGCTGGCGTGCTGGAACCAGGCTGGGCAACAGGGAGTACCCGTGCCAAAGACACTGCCGAGCACCAACTGGCGTTGTTGGAGCCCAGGGACAATCATGGTGCAGGCCGAGGCCTACTTGGTGGCAGTTTTTGATTGTTTGTAGGCTACAACAGACTGTCAACGTGCTCCAATTAGGCATCTGTCTCCACTCTGTTTCCAGGATTTCACGTGACCACCAACACCGCCAGTTTATGCGTACAGCAGCCATCTACCCAATCCACACGTGTTCCTGGGTTACTGGGGTTCTGTAATGTCGGCAGATCCCCTGATGTGTGTCTGCCACTGTCTCCTGCTCTGTCCACCTTCCCACCGCTTGCAGTGGGAAGGTGGACAGCGCAGGAGACAGTGGCGGACACACATTGGGGGATCTGCTCACGTAACAGAACACCAGGAACACAGGAACACGTGTGGAATGCATGGACGGCAACTGTGAGCAGGAACTGGCGGTGTTGGAGGTCAGGGGAAATACTAGAGACAGAGTGGAGACAGAGGCCAAATCAGAGAATGTTTAAATCTGAAGTAGTTACTGTAATATCCACACGTTATGAAGAATTCAAGGTATTAAACTTTAGATATGTTTTATTCTTCGTCCTCCAGCACACAGCATAACAGCTGCATTCCCATGCTACACAGAAGTGAAACTGAAACTTCCCTTCTCATCCCTCTTGTCTCCACCCCCCAAGTCCCATAAGTCTGGCTTGCTTAAAGAGACAGATCTAATTATTATACATTACATCATCCCCTCTTTTTTTTTTTTTTTTTTACTATAAATAACCCATATTACTGATAAATGCAACAACATGAAAATGTCCAAAGAAATCATATGTCCGTTTTGTCTTATTTGTTCAATTCCAAAACCAGAGAAACAAACAAACAAAAAAACAAAACAAAACAAAACTGTAGTTACACTTCTTCAATAAGCCTCGATGGAGCTCTTCTCTCTCGTGTGGGATAACGTCTGGGCTCATTGAGAGGGTTCATTATTGATGGACCAGCTATCTCTTGTTGGTCCTCTCCACCATCGGATACCAAATCTTCCACCAAAGAGAGTTCATTGTCATCATTCTGCGGTATGACTTTAAAATATGAAGAATTTCGCGTTATGGAGTGTCCATCTCGTTCAGCTGTGATCATGCTGCCTTTCCTTTTAGTAACATAATATTTTGCAGGACCATATACAGGTGAGGTCTTGTTGGTTGGTCTTTGACGTACCACCACGACATCCCCTCTTTCGATGGCACTTGACTGTGTCCTTCGCCTTCTGTCTGCATAACGTTTCATGGCTTGTTTGTTGGAGAAATCTGTGGATCTCACTGAGGAGTCACTCGGTCGGGGATGGCTGGTCACATCAGGGAGACGTATACGCAGGGTTCTGCTGAACATTAAATGAGCTGGAGCAGCATTAGTAGTGGATTGTGGCGTATTGCGGTAATTACGCATGAATTTGTATAATGACTGTTTCAGTGGGATGCGCTCCAGACTCGCTGCCTTGATACGTTTCCCCAGAGTGCGCATAAAACGTTCCACAATTCCATTGGCTTGCGGCCAGCAAGGTGTGATTTTCCTGTGATTGAATCCCAAGTATTCAGAAAATTGTGTAAACACATGTCCATTGAATGGAGGTCCATTGTCTGTTTTGACCACTCTTGGAATACCATATGCCGAGAAAATGTCGTCCAGCTCTGGTATGACATTATTAGCAGATGTTGAAGAGATAAATGAAATGACAGGGTATCGAGAATATTCATCAATTGTTACGAGAATGTATTGGCCATTTGGCAATGGTCCATATATATCGACTGCCACTTCCTCCCAGACAGCAGTGGGTAACGGAGACATTTCTAATGGCTCTAAGTTTGATGATGGAGTGATTAATTGACAAGGAGAACAGCGTCTAATCTTTTCTTCCACCAAGTGATCCATGTTTGGGAACCACACTTTTTCTCTGAGTAACTTCTTTGTGCCAACAATTCCTAAATGACCTTCATGTGCTATCTGTATGACTAAGTTACGCAAAGTCTTAGGTACAACTAGTTTGGTACCTTGAAGAATGAGGTGTTCTTCAGTGACTGATAATTCCTCACGTACGTTTGAGAATAGTTTTAACTCTTTCAGATCAATCTCAGAATCAGGAAATTTTTCCTTTTGAATTTCATGCCACCTTCGATTTTGGATGATTTGTATTAGGGCACAGAGTGTCTTGTCTTTTGTTGTTTCATTTATAAATTGATCAAGAGAAAGTGCTTTTGGCACGGCATGATCTGTAACAAAACATAGGTATTCTTCAATAGAGGAATGCACAGGTATATCATCATTAGTAGGATGTCTTGAAAGATAATCAGCCGGATTGCTGTATTTTCCAGGTTTGTGAACAATTTTATAGTTGTAGTCCTGTAGACGTAGGCCCCATCGTTCAATTCGTGCAGGCATTTTAGCTCTGGGATTTCCAAAAATTGTAAGAAGTGCTTGATGATCTGTGACAATGGTGAAGGGAGCTCCATAGAGAAATAAGTGAAAGTGTTCACATCCCCAGACAACTGCCAAGCTTTCTTTTTCAGGTTGAGAATATTTTCTTTCAGTGTTTGTTAAGCTCTTACTTGCATAAGAAATGATGTGAGGATTTTGATTGTTATCCTTGTACTGCGCTAGAATAGCACCCAGTCCCACGGGACTGGCGTCCACAATCAGTTCAGTTCGAAGAGCTGGATCAAAATAAGCCATAGTGGTTGTCGAGCAGAGTTCATTTTTAATTGTTTCAAAAGAGGCCTGACAGTCTTGAGACCATTGAAAAATACAACTTTGTTTTGTAAGTTCCCGTAGTGGATTGCTGATTGTTAAAAAATTCGGAATATATCTAGCACAGTAACTTGCCATTCCAAGGAAAGAACGCACTTCACTGGCATCCTGTGGAATTGAAGCTGTTCTGATAGCTTCCACTTTCTTTGGGTCTGGTTGTACTCCTTTTGCCGAGAAGATGTGACCATAGAATTCTAATGAACCCTTGTCAAACTCGCACTTCTCTTTGTTTAAAGTGAGTCCAGCAGAAAGCAGACATTCGAAGATAGCATATAGAGCACGATTATGCTCAGCTTGAGTTTTACCAAAAACCAATATGTCATCACTGTAATTAAAGGCATTTGGGATGTGTTGAATGACACTCCTTATTGCATCCTGAAAAATTTCTGCTGCTGAGCAAACTCCAAAAGTCAATCTTTTGTATCTTCTGAGGCCCACATGGGTGGAAAATGTGGTCAAGTATCGGGACTCTGGACTCAGTTCTAATTGATGATATCCCTTATTGAGGTCGAGCTTTGAGAAGACGGTGGCATGTCTTTCCCTCTGGATAGCGGTGTTGGGCAGGCGCATGTCAACCCACAGTCTCACTTGATCAGGAGTCTTTGGTTTTGGAACTACCACAAGTGAGAGACCCACGGAGTGGGACCAGTAACAGTTTCAATAACGTCCTCATACATGAGCAATTGGAGTTCCTTTTCTACCTTCTGTCTCAGGTGAAATGGAATACGCCTGTGAGGCTGGGCTACTGGACGAACATTGTCATCCACATGAAGGTGTACTTGAGAGTCCTTTAGTTTTCCCAAACCACTAAATAGGGAGGGAAAGCTGTTCACCATAGTTTGTACATCCATATCCGCAGGGTCAGTTATGGTATGAATAATCTGGATGAGCCCTAGCTCCAAGGCAGTGTGATAGCTGAGAAGACAACCTCCCGATCCTTGTAATGTGTGGAAAGTGGTTTTCTGCCTGTTTTCTTTATATCTAATTTCAGCATCAAATTGTCCCATTATAGCTAGAGGTGTTTTAGATCCATAAGGAAAGATTTTAGTCTGCACTTGTTGTAAGACTGGCCTTGTTTTCAATTGTTCATATGTAGTGCCATCTATGATATCCACTGAAGCTCCTGTATCTATTGTAAAGGTAATGTCAGTGTTGCAGATTGAGAGTGTAACACAGGGAGACTGTATTGAACCAGTGACAGAGGTAGTGAACACATAGTTCTCAGTCACAGACATTTCTTCTGTGTCCTGATTTATCACTTTTACATCTGCAGATTTTGTCATAGGCAGCGGAGGCTTGTAGTGCGCTGATTTGCAAACAGCTGCAAAATGATTCCCTTTTCCACATTTACTGCAGGTTTGTCCCATAGCTGGACATTTGTTCTGGTGGTGAGGGAAATCCTGTCCACATCTATAACATTTCTTCTGTTTCTGGGCTTGTTTGTCTGGTAAATTTTTCTGTTTGAGATTATGCACATGTAATTTATCCCCATTCTCCATTACGGTAGCCTGATGATCTGCTATTTCTATAGCACGGGCCATTTTGAGCAAATCATGTAGAGAGATATCCTGCTGCAGAGCCTTACGCCTTAGGTTATTAGACGAGCAGGTGACAATTATTTGAGTTAGGATTTCATCATCTACATCTGTAAAGGCACATCCATGTGCTAACTCTTTCAGCCGTGTGACATAAGTGTCTATGGACTCTTCTGGAAGCTGCTTGGCAATCCTGAATTTATATCTTTCATATCTGATGTTCTGTTTGGGGTTGAAGTAGCCAGTGAGAGCTTTAGTGCAGTTGCTGTATGTGTCTGTTTCTGCTGCAGGTAACGTACTGTATATGTCATAGACTCCTCTGCCTGCACAATGCAGGAGCAAAGCTCTCTTTCTTTTCTCCTCCTTTATGTCCATGGCTTCTAGGAAATTCTCAAATCTGTTTAGCCATTTTCTCCAGTTATGGGAGAGATTAATGACATCCGTCATATCAAATTGTGGGAATGTGTGTAAGTAGTCAGCCATGATAGAGTCTCTCAGTGGTGCTGGTGTGTGAAGCGGTAAAATATAGTCCGTACTCACAGCAGTAGGTGATTATATCCCATCCTTGTCGCCAGTTGTAATATCCACACGTTATGAAGAATTCAAGGTATTAAACTTTAGATATGTTTTATTCTTCGTCCTCCAGCACACAGCATAACAGTTGCATTCCCATGCTACACAGAAGTGAAACTGAAACTTCCCTTCTCATCCCTCTTGTCTCCACCCCCCAAGTCCCATAAGTCTGGCTTGCTTAAAGAGACAGATCTAATTATTATACATTACAGTTACAATTTGGAGGCAGCAGCAGTTTGCCCTCCACACAGCAGGGGATCAGCTGACGTTACTGACCCCCACTTTCACATGAACAAGTGTTTTTTTCTGTGTGGACAGCACTTCCGAGCACCAACTAGCGTTGTTGGAGCCCAGGGACAATCAGGGTGCAGGCCGAGGCCTACTAGGAGCCAGGTGTAAAGCTGAGGTATTTTGACTTTGGAGAGAGCAGGACACTTTGCCCTCCACACAGCAGGGGATCAGCTGACGTTACCGAACCCCACTTACACATGAACGAGTGTGTTTTTCTGTGTGGACAGCACTTCCGAGCACCAACTGGCGTTGTTGGAGCCCAGGGACAATCATGGTGCAGGCCGAGGCCAACTAGGAGCCAGGTGTAAATCGGAGTTATTTTGACTTTGGAGGCAGCAGGAGAGTTTGCCGTACACACAGCAGGGGATCAGCCGACGTTACCGACCCCCACTTTCACATGAACAAGTGTTTTTTTCTGTGTGGACAGCACTTCCAAGCACCAACTGGCGTTGTTGGAGCCCAGGGACAATCAAGGTGCAGGCCGAGGCCTACTTGGTGGCAGTTTTTGATTGTTTGTAGGCTACAACAGACTGTCAACGTGCTCCAATTAGGCATCTGTCTCCACTCTGTTTCCAGGATTTCACGTGACCTCCAACACCGCCAGTTTATGCATACAGCAGCCGTCTGCCCAATCCACACGTGTTCCTGGGTTACTGGGGTTCTGTAATGTCAGCAGAGCCCCTGATGTGTGTCTGCCACTGTCTCCTGCTCTGTCCACATTCCCACCGCTTGCAGTGGGAAGGTGGACAGCGCAGGAGACAGTGGCGGACACACATTGGGGGATCTGCTCACGTAACAGAACACCAGGAACACAGGAACACGTGTGGAATGCGTGGACGGCAACTGTGAGCAGGAACTGGCGGTGTTGGAGGTCAGGGGAAATACTAGAGACAGAGTGGAGACAGAGGCCAAATCAGAGAATGTTTAAATCTGAAGTAGTTACAACTTGGAGGCAGCAGCACTTTGCCCTCCACACAGCAGGGGATCAGCTGACGTTACCGAACCCCACTTACACATGAACGAGTGTGTTTTTCTGTGTGGACAGCACTTCCTAGCACCAACTAGCGTTGTTGGAGCCCAGGGACAATCAGGGTGCAGGCCGAGGCCTACTAGGAGCCAGGTGTAAATCGGAGTTATTTTGACTTTGGAGGCAGCAGGAGAGTTTGCCGTACACACAGCAGGGGATCAGCCGACGTTACCGACCCCCACTTTCACATGAACAAGTGTTTTTTTCTGTGTGGACAGCACTTCCAAGCACCAACTGGCGTTGTTGGAGCCCAGGGACAATCAAGGTGCAGGCCGAGGCCTACTTGGTGGCAGTTTTTGATTGTTTGTAGGCTACAACAGACTGTCAACGTGCTCCAATTAGGCATCTGTCTCCACTCTGTTTCCAGGATTTCACGTGACCTCCAACACCGCCAGTTTATGCATACAGCAGCCGTCTGCCCAATCCACACGTGTTCCTGGGTTACTGGGGTTCTGTAATGTCAGCAGAGCCCCTGATGTGTGTCTGCCACTGTCTCCAGCTCTGTCCACATTCCCACCGCTTGCAGTGGGAAGGTGGACAGCGCAGGAGACAGTGGCGGACACACATTGGGGGATCTGCTCACGTAACAGAACACCAGGAACACAGGAACACGTGTGGAATGCGTGGACGGCAACTGTGAGCAGGAACTGGCGGTGTTGGAGGTCAGGGGAAATACTAGAGACAGAGTGGAGACAGAGGCCAAATCAGAGAATGTTTAAATCTGAAGTAGTTACAATTTGGAGGCAGCAGCACTTTGCCCTCCACACAGCAGGGGATCAGCTGACGTTACTGACCCCCACTTTCACATGAACAAGTGTGTTTTTCTGTGTGGACAGCACTTCCTAGCACCAACTAGCGTTGTTGGAGCCCAGGGACAATCAGGGTGCAGGCTGAGGCCTACTAGGAGCCAGGTGTAAAGCTGAGGTATTTTGACTTTGGAGAGAGCAAGACACTTTGCCCTCCACATAGCAGGGGATCAGCTGACGTTACCGAACCCCACTTTCACATGAACAAGTGTTTTTTTCTGTGTGGACAGCACTTCCGAACAACAACTGACGATGTTGGAGCCCAGGGATAGTCATTTTGTAGGCTGAGGCCTACTTGCAGGCAGTTTAAGATAAGACGTTGTTTGAATTTGGAGGCAGCAGGAGAGTTTGCCGTACACACAGCAGGGGCTCAGCTGACGTTACCGAACCCCACTTACACGTGAGCGAGTGTTTTGTCTGTGCGGACAGCACTTCTGAGCACCAACTGGCGGTGTCGGAGCCAAGGGAAAATCAGGTAGTAGGCCGAGGCCTACTTGGTGGCAGTTTGCGATTGTTTCTAGACTACTACTAACTGTCAACGTACTCCAATTAGGACTCTGTCTTCACTCTGTTTCGAGTATTTCCTCTGGCTTCCAACCACGCCAGTTGCTGCTCAGAAATGCCGTCTGCACAACCCACACTTGTTCGTGTGGTACTGGGGTTCTGTAACAGCAGCTTCTCCCTTGAGGTGAGTCAGGCAATGTCTCCTGCTCTGTCCACATTTCCAATACAAGTAGTGGGAATGTAGACAAAGCAGGAGACATTGCCGTGCTCACCTCTGGAGATGAGCAGATGTTACAGGACCCAGGTAACACAGGAACAAGTGTGGATTGTGCAGACGGCACTTGAGAGCAGAAACAGGCGGTGTTGTAGGCCGGAGGAAATACTCAAAACAGAGTGGAGACAGAGGGCAAATCAGAGAACATTAAATCAGAGGTAGTCAGAAGTTGTAGGCAGCAGAAGAGTTTGCCGTACACACAGCAGGGGATCAGCTGACATTACCGAACCCCACTTACACATGAGCGAGTGTTTTGTCTGTGCAGACAGCACTTCTGAGCACCAACTGGCGGTGTCGGAGCCCAGGGAAAATCAGGTAGTAGGCCGAGGCCTACTTGGAGCCAGGTGTAAATCTGAGGTTGTTTGACTGTGGAGGGAGCAGGACACTTTGCCATACACACAGCAGGGGATCAGCTGACGTTATCGAACCCCACTTACACATGAGCGAGTGTTTTGTCTGTGTGGACAGCACTTCTGAGCAACAAAGGGGGTTACTGTAGCCCAGGAAATAAAGTTCAGGTCATAGAAACATGAACACAACAGGAGACCTGGATCCTGTTGCCAGCCAATTATTTATTCTGGAAGAGGACTGTCAAATTCAGGTGAGATCCAGGCCTTGTTCATTTTCACAAAAGTAAGCCGGTCAACATTATCGGCGGATAGTCGCGTGCGACGGTCTGTTACCACACCACCTGCAGCACTAAAGACACGTTCCGATAATACACTGGCAGCAGGGCAAGCCAGCACCTCCAATGCATACTGGCTAAGCTCTGGCCATGTATCCAGCTTAGAGACCCAATACTTGAACGGGGAAGAGCCGTCTGGGAGAACACTAACAGGGCAAGACAAGTAGTCTGTCACCATCTGATGGAAACGTTGCCTCCTGCTGACTGGAGCTGTCTGTGATGGTGTAGCAGTTTGTGGCGGTCCCACAAAATTTTTCCACATTTGGGCCATACTGGCCTTGCCTTGTCCTGCGGCACTGCCTCTGCTACCTCTTTGTGCAGAGCTTCCTCCACTGCCTCTACCCACATGGCTGCTTTGAAAAGCACTACCAGCAACACTTGCGGGGGGAATTGAGAACATGATGGCCTGCACAAGTGTTTCTTGGTACTCCCGCATTTTTCGCTCCCGGTTCAACTGTGGTATGAGGCTTTGTAAGTTGTCCCGGTAGTGAGGATCTAGGAGGGTGTACACCCAATAATCAGCCGTGTGGAGAATGTTGGCGATGCGGCGGTCATTTAACAAGCACTGCAGCATGAAATCAACCATGTGCTGCAGACTGCCAACTGGACCGAAAACGCTGTCCCCAGCTTGAGGCAGCATCTCTGCCTGCTCAGCATCACCCCACCCTCGCTGTACACACTGACTACTAGAGCCTTGTGTACCTCCCTCCTCTGGAGAGATGTGTTCCTCCTCCTCCATTGACTCCTCGTCATCCTCCTCACTAAGTGTCCCCTGCCTGGGCCTTTGTGTGGAAGCACGTTGCGCAGACTTGCCAGAAGCAGATGGCATTTCTGACTGCTCATCCTCGACCTCTTCAAAAACCTCCTCACTTAGTGCTTGTAAGGTTTTTTGAAGCAGACAGATGAGGGGGACAGTCATGCTGATTAGTGCATCATCTGCACTGGCCATCCGCGTGGAGTCATCGAAGGCACGCAAAACTTGGCAGATGTCCCTCATAGTGGCCCACTCAGTGGTGGTGAAGTGTGTCCGGCGCACAGTGCGACTTGTTTGCGCCTGATGCAGCTGGTACTCCATTACTGCTGCCTGCTGCTCACACAACCGCTCCAACATATGTAACATTGAATTCCACCTGGTGGGGAGGTCACATATGATTGGATGTTCTGGCAGGCGGAATCGGTGTTGCAGAGATGCAATGCGCGATCTTGCCATGCTGGAACGCCGCAAGTGAGCACACTCTAGGCGAACCTTGTGCAGCAGTGCATCAAGATCCGGATAGCCCCTCAGAAAGCTCTGCACGACCAAATTGAGCACGTGTGCCAGACATGGTATGTGAGTGAGGTTGCCTAGGCCCAGAGCTGCCACTAGATTTCGACCATTGTCACTCACTACCAAACCTGGCTGGAGATTCGCTGGCACAAACCACACATCGCTCTCCTGCTTGATGGCATTCCAGAGCTCCTGTGCTGTGTGGCTCCGATTCCCCAAAGAAATTAATTTAAGGATGGCCTGTTGACGTTTGGCCACACCTGTGCTCATATCTGGCCTAACAGGCTCACGCAGTGCTGATTCCGAGGAACTAGAGTAGGAGGAGGACTCAATATGTACAGACTGCATTCCTGCAATCCTTGGAGTTGGCAGAATACGTACAGAGCCACTCTCCAGATCTGTACCCGGCTCCACAACATTGACCCAATGGGCAGTGAGGGAAAGGTATCGTCCCTGTCCATGGCTACTGGTCCACGCATCGGTGGTCAGGTGGACCTTGCTACTGACGGCATTTAGTAGCGCATTTTTAATTTTTCCCTCCACATGCTTTTGCAGGGCAGGGACGGCTTGCCTGCTGAAATAAAAGCGGCTGGGCACATTGTATTGTGGAACTGCCAATGACATAAAGTTCCGGAAGGTGTCAGTCTCCACCAGCCTGAATGACAGCATCTCAAGGGCCAGTAGTTTGGCAATGCCGGCATTCAGAGCCAGTGCTCGGGGATGGTTTGCCGAGTATGGCCGCTTTTTCTCCCATGCCTGTGCTACCGATTGCTGGTGAGTGGCCTGGGAGTGGGCTGATAACTGCGAACGTGGTTCAGTGGGTGTAATTTCACTGGGTCTCTGGACAACAGTGGCAGTGGTTCTTCCATGGCGTTCCAGTGAGGAAGCCGAACCAGCTGTGTGTGAGCTGGAGGAAGAGGCCCCAACACGAGCTGAAGAGGTGGTAGGTGCTGCTGAAGGTTGGCCTACATCTTCAGTGTGTCTGTGTAACTCCACCTCGTGCTTGGTATGCACATGTTTCCACATATTTGTGGTATTGAGGTTGCTCACATTTTTCCCTCGTTTCACTTTCTGATGACACAGCTTGCATTTGGCAAAGCAAATGTCAACTGCAACTGTGTCAAAAAAAGACCACGCACTGCAAGTCCTGGGAGCGCCCGTTTTGTGTTTTGGAAGAGGATTGCTCCTCACGGGTGCCAAAGTGGAGGCTACAGGCAACCAAGTCTGCCCCCGCCCTCTTCCTCCTCTTTTGGCCGTTCGGGGAATCTCTTCCTCAGAGCTGCTCCCACCACTTTCCTGTGGCTGACGCCATGATGGGTCAAGGACCTCATCATCTCCACTCCCCTCTTCAAGCACCGGCTGGTCCTGGGTTGTCTCGCCAGCACCGTACGCACCAGAAATTGGCAACTGAATCTCATCATCATCAGATGAGCACTGAGGTGTGCTGACAATAGGCACTGGCCCACCCGCCTCTTCAGAGTCAGAGGGACAAAGCAGTTGCGCATCACTGCATACTCCCTCTTCTTCACGCTCTAGAATGCTGCTTGGATGGCCACCTCTTTCCAAGCCAACAGATTCTGAGAACAGAAGTAAAGATTGAGATGGCTCCTGTCCAGGGCTCTCAGACTGCCTGGGCAATTTGGCAGGTGGTGAAGAGACAGATGGTTGCTCTTCAGTGCTCTGGCCTTGGGAGGATGCGGAAGTCATTGAAGTGGATGCGTTAGCTGCCATCCATCCGACAACGGCTTCAATTTGTTCGTCACGCAGCAGTGGGGTACGGCGAGGTCCTACAAAGCTGCGCATGAAGGACTGTTGCCTGGTAAAAGTGGGGGATGCCGGATCACTGGTGGCCGCAGCAGACACCGAATCCCCACGTCCTCTCCCTGCTGAATCCCCCCGTCCTCTCCCTGCTGAAACTCCACGACCACGTGCCTTACTCCCTGCTTTCTTCATCTTGGTAGACTGATAAAGATAGGCAGAAAAGTAAAAAAAGGGGTGGCTTAGTGTTCTTATTCCTGAACACCTGCTAACCAGTATAAGAAATTTGGTTAAGAGTGTGTGTACTACACTTTAATATGATCTAATGTGGCCTAGACAACTGTAAAGTGGAGTGTTTGGTGAACTTTATTTCCTTTTTTTTTTGGGGGGGGGAAGAAAAGGATGTGACCAAAGTTTGAAAGCTATAGTATCACAAACTTTTTGGAGCGATTAAAATGCAGGAAGCTAAACTACAATGCAATTGATGAGGCTCCAAAAAATAGGGTGATACTAGTCTGGCTGGCCCTGAAGGGCACAAGCCACAAGCCAGCAAAAAGGCTCCTCTATCTAATCCTATATAGTGTTTGCAACCAACCAATGACAATGGATGCGGTTGGAAGCACACTAATATAGGAGCAAAAATCTGGCTAAATTAGCTGCAAAAAAAGGACTATGTATGAGGCAGTGACGCACGCTGAGCGGACTACAGCTAGCGGTGGCTGTAGAACACACTGCAACGTGAGCTGCACTCACACACAGAGAGACCTATCAGACAGCCAAAAACAGTGCAGAGAAATGGGCTATAGCACTGAAAGGCTGCTGAAAGGCTCCGCTGTCCACTCCTTTAGTGTTTGCAACCAACGTATATGGATACGTATGGAAGCACACTATAGAGTAGAAAAAAAAAGCAGCAATAAAAGAAAAATGTGTATGAGGCAGAGACACACGCTGGGCGGCCTACAAGCAGACATGCCTGCAGGACACACTACACAGCGTGGGTCTCCACTCACACAGCCCTTGCAGGCAGCTATTAAAACAGCGCTGCTGGGCTACAAAAATGCTACAGGTGGATTATGTAGCCTGGGTAGAGCAATAGATATTTTGGATGATCGCTATTTCTAACTGTCCCTCACAGTCTTCAACAGCAGCCTGTCCCTAACTGAATTCACAGCAGAGTGACCAGAAATGGCAGCTGCAGCGGTTTTTATAGTGCATCATGACATCATTTCAGCAGCCAATCACAGCCATGCCAGTAGTTAACATGCCTACATGCCTAACAGGATGTGCCCACACTTCTGAGGATCCCCATTGGCTGAATCAAATCGAGCGGGCTCCTAGCATTATGGGAACTTCCGATTCCGGTATTCGATATGAAAAAAGTATCGGAACTAAGTATCGGAATTCCGATACAGCTAATATCGGCCGATACCCGATACTTGCGGTATCGGAATGCTCAACACTAATCATGAGTGGTTTCCCCAGATACCTTTCTGGGGGATTCACATTGATAATATCTTTATCTTCTGGACAGGCACCTCAGATGCTTTTAAAATACACAATGTTAATCCAATTGGCATTTGATATATAGGTTGATAGATTACCCTTTCTTTATATTTGTTTCCAAAGAGGACCTGGTTGTTAGTTACAAACTAGCACTTTCCAAAAAACCCTCATGAAGGCTACCTTCCTCCTAACTTAAAGAATGGTCCATTTATTTGTAGCTGTTCTACTTTATCTGTTTTAGAAAAGAACAAGCAAGAGACCTGGAGGACAGATGCCTTAAGAGAGGATACCAGTATCCCATAATTAACGGGGCATAGAAATATGCTCTTGGTTTAAGGACTCTATTTCTATCAAATCAAAGAATGAAAGACCAGTTTCACTGAATCAAGTTAAACGGATTATTGGGATTTAGGATGATCAAATTGATCAAGTGATAGGTATCCTAAGAAACTATTGAGGGGTTTTGCATGCTAATCCAGATTTACAGGATATTGTGCCTTTGAGCAGGGAATCACTGTCCGAAAAGGACTATCAATTAGAGAAAAACTGCTACATAGTCACTATGAACAATCTTAAAAACACTTGGCTGCATTGGAAACCCATGGGTACATATTGGTGTGGACTGTGCAATTTTGTTTCTATATTTTGTCTGGAAATCAATATCAGAGTGTTTCAATGTAAAAACAAAATTTTGCAACAGGTGTTTTGCTAATGTCAGAACTATAGGTGCGATTTATTTCTGTACTTGTTCATACTCACTGAATTATGTGTAACAATGAAACATGAACTGCAAAGACATATAGATAATTATATGGGTGATATTCAACATGTTCAACATGGCAGAGACACCACTATTGCGTGGCATAATCATTCGGTCCACGGAGGTAATGTTAATTCTAATTCATTCAAAATTATTGAAGTTGTTTTACCGTCAAAGCTAGAAGGTATGGTATTTTCTCAACTGTTTTCAATACTTTTGCAACTAATGTTTCATTTCTTTAGTACACATGTTCAATTTAGTTATTGTATTATTGTAACTGTAATATTTCCACTATATCTATAGGAAGTGTTATTGAAAAATAAGGGCATTAGGCATTGAATTGATATTGCAAGGAAGCTATAAAAATACTGTATATAATTTTTCATGCATGAGTAAAGCAGGAAGCAATTTTAGTTTTTCCAAGTAATTAGATATCCAGAGAATTAGCAGAAGTAAAAAATAAGTGTCATTTATCAGTGTCAAAGATTTAGGAGCAAACACAGTGACTCTTATTTATCAAGGAAAAAAACGAGCAATTAAATATCTATAAGAGTGACAAGTGGGCAAAGGACATTAAAGGAACCATAAGGAGGGTCATCTGCTCCCAAAAAAACAATGGCTAGTAGTGGGGATACTAAGATAGGTAGGGATAGTCTTGGATAGAGATAAATTTGTGCAAAATGGAGTTGGCCACATGACTGGAGGAGCTGGGAAGTCAGGAGGAGGTAAGGAAATAATAGGAAGTGTTTCTTTGCATGGAAGGTAAGTTGAAGCAATATAACCATGAACTGTCCATCAAAGTTTATTGTCTGTGGGAGATCTGATTCATTTGAATCCAGCAAAATGGCGACCAACACCCACCATTTTGCTAGATTATTTTAAGGCCCAGAAAAGGGTTAAAAATGATAATAGATTATAATGACCTTTTATTGGCCAGATCCTTATGTCGGGCTGCCTCAGCTCCCAGCACTCCCACTTCCTCGACTTGCTCCCGCCAGTCTGACTATGACATCTTTCTGAACGGATAATTCCCAGTTCAGCAAACTTTAACAACCACTAACAGTCACATTAGACCAGTGGTTGCTTAGGCCTGTTTCACACTTCCGTTTTTGACCATCAGTCAAAATCCGCCATTTTTGCAAAAAAACGGATCCGCCATTTTTTTTGGCGGATCTGTTTTTTTCCTCATTGATTTGCATTACCAGCGGATCTTGACGGATGGCCATTCGTTGGATCCGTTTTTTTGCGGATCCGTCAATTTTTTGCGTCCGCCAAGATGCCTGGACAGACCATGTAACGTTTTTTGTGCTGAAGGATCCGCATTTTTATAGTGCGCATGCCCGGAGGAATGATGTCAGGCGGAAATTTAACCCTGAAATAATTTCTGGCGGACAGAAAAAATCTCTCTCTCTCTCTCTCTCTCTCTCTCTCTCTTTCCCGGGCAGCGGTTCCTTTAAAATTCTTCAATTCACGGATCCGTCAAAAAACGGATCCGGTGACATCCATTCACATCAGTTAGGAACGGATCCGCTTTCCGCCTTTTTGGCGGATTTTAACTGACACAAAAAACTGAAGCGTGAAACTGGCCTTAGTGGGAGCCATTAATAATTTGAGGGCACTGCTGACTCCATCATGTGAGGTTCTACAATTATTTGTGTTCACTTACCTGTGCTGTATGGTGTTGATAGACCCTTGTAAATGCAGGCATTTTTCATTTATTTATTTTAATTTTTATTCCTCCTATAAACCACAAAGAGCAATTAATTGAAACTAAAAAATATAACCTTTAATGAGGACCTTTCAGCAAATGTTTCATGTTGGATTGGAAACACTATTGAATAGTGGCCAAAGTGTGGAATAAAATGTTTGCTTTTTTAATTTTCCTTCTTCTTTTCAGAGATATTAGCAATAGGGATGAGTGGACCCATGAATGTTCGGATTCATCAGGTTCTGCAGAACTGTATTTCAAAGTTCTGTTCAGCATCTGCCCATAACCCAGGACTAGTGATGAGCGAGTATACTTGTTGCTCGGGTGGTCTCCGAGTATTTTGGCGTGCTCGGAGATATAGTTTTCATCGCCTCATCTGCATGATTTGCGACTGCTAGACAGCATGAATACGTAAGTGGAATGCCTCTTTGTTAGGGAATTTCCACATGTATTCAGTCTGTCTACAAGTTGCAAATCATGCAGCTGAGATGACGAAAATTAAATCTCCGAGCACGCCAAAATACTCAGAGATCCCCCAAGCATGCTTGGGGAAAACCGAGCAACGATGCTACTCGCCCATCACCCAGAACTCAAACCCAATAGAAGTTAATGGGGACCCAAACTTTGGTGCTTTAAAATGGCTGTAAAATGGTCAAAGGAAGGCTAGGGAGCTACAAAAGGAAGCTAAATTGGGGTAAGAGCAGAACAGTTGCATTACAGACAAATGTCAATAGGGAAATTACTTAAAATGACATAGAATAATGAAAAAAAATTATAATCTTGTACCAGGAGGCAAAGGTTCAAGTGAAGGAGGTTTACGAGGAGGTGGCGGTGCAGATGGAAGAGGCATAGATGGAAGAGGCAAAGGAAGAAGAGGTAGCCAACACTGATTTTTTATTCTTTTGGGTGGTACTCTGTAAACAGGAAGTGTAGCTATCTTCTTCTGACTCTGTCTCTGTATACAGGCCATGTAATACTTTGCAGATTTTTGGGTGAAAACAATGAGGAAAGTATCAAATAGGGGACATGGCCATGTTGCTGGTGATGGTGGTGTAGCTGCTGAAGGGAGAGAAATTAACATGGTTGATCTGTGCCTGCTATGCGCCCAAATGAAACTTCCTCTGGTGCATGCAGGCAACAGTACGTTCTTTGTAATTTCGTAAACCCGAGTACTGCTGGATGAATGGTGAGGCCAGAACAAGTAGAAGTGGTTTTAGATTGGTTGGCCTTCAAATATTTCTCTTCAAATCTTCAAATCTTTCCCTTCAAATTTTCCACCTGTTGCCTTGCTGAAAGTGAAGATTTTTCACTTGCAGCCCATGGGCATCTGTCTTCCACCTCACCCCCTTGCAAATCAGGCAAGCAGTCTGTGCCCTTAGTCATGCAGCAGTTACTTCTGATTTTTGATGACTCTGCTGGCTGTGATTCCATTGGCCATCTACATGCTATGACCCACAAGTGCAAAAAATTGAGTGCACTGATGCCCAACCACTTGTTCTGTTTGAGGATGAGTACGTAGGAGGAGTTGTGCAAACCATCAGTGGACAACCACAGCATATTTTTTATGATGATGAAGACAAAACACAGGTGCCAACTGCTGTATATTTCTGTTGTGTGTAGACTGGCAAGGAGGGCAGGGGCGAGGTATGGGTGAAACATCATGTGAGGGATTGTTATTATTTTTATTTTTTTTAGAGCACCTTCGATTCCATGGTGCTGTACATGAGGAGCGGTTATATACAAAACTCAAAAAGTTACAATAAACAAACTAATAATGACAGACAGCTACAGAGGGGAGAGGACCTTACCCTTGCGGCATTACATTCTACAGGATAATGAGGAAGGAGACAGTAGGTTCAGTGGTTGCAGCAGCTCCAGTGTTGGTGAGGTGGCACCAGGGTCATTGAAGGCTGTAAGCTTTTTAGAATACATGGGTTTTGTAGGGTGTAATCGGACGTGTTGGGCTACAGAATTCTACACGTTTGGGGATACTCGGAAGAAGTCTTGCAGGCGATTCAATGAGAAACATACAATTGTGGAGGAGAGAGTGAGGTCCTCGGAGGACCAGAGATTACATAGTGAGAGATGTCGAGTGATCAATTCAGAAATAAATGGGGGAGAAAGATTATGGATGGCTTTGTAGGTCGGTGTTAGTAGCTTGAAGTAGATAAGTTGTGGAATTGGAAGATAATGAAGGGATTTGCAGAGGGGAAAAGCGGAGGACTAGTGAGGACAGAATTGGATTAGTATGTGAGCAGAGTTAAGGACAGACTGAAGAGGTGCGATGATGAGATGTGGGATGATGAGGTCATAGACCCAGGGCCGGTTTTAGACAAAGTGGGGCCCTAGGCAAAAGTTTAAAATGAGGCCCTCAATGCTCACATATTGCACAATTACACTCAAACATTTTGGTTGTATTTACATGCGCTGAGTTCAGGCCATTCAATGAGTATGATCGACAATATTAAAGTAGTTTGGCCCTTGCTTCTCAGCCTCTTTACACAGGCTAATGAAGAATGATGGGGACAGAACACTAGTAACTCAATCTATCCCCATACAGTATCATGTTATAAGCAGCAGAGCTGTCGAGTTGGAGTCAGTGTCTATTTTGATGGAGTCGGTATCAAATGAACAGACTCTGACTCCTTAAATCTAATATATAAAGCTCAATGTGGGTGTGTATGTATGTGTGTGTGTGTATGTCCGGGATTGGCATCCGCACCGTCGCAGCTACAGCCACAAAATTTGGCCAGTTACACGTTTGGACCCCGAGAGCGTCATAGGCTATGCTGTGAGGCAAAATTTTAACCCCGCGTGTTCCAATTCACCAAACAATTTTGCCCCTATCTACATAATGGGGAAAAAGTGCGTGTGTGTCAGGCCCCGCCCCTCATTATGATGTCATAATTGTTGCCATGGCGATGCTGATGTCATCATAGGTTGCAAGCCCCGCCCCTCATTATGATGTCATAATGGTTGCCATGGCAACGCTAATGTCATAATAGGTTACAAAGGCGAAGATGCTGTCAGAATGGTTGCCATGGTGACGATGTCTTAATAGGTTGCAATGGTGACGGTTATGTCATAACGGTTGCCATGGTGATGATGACGATGTCATAATGGGTATATGGGCACTGGACTATGGGATGGAGGATATGTATGACGGGTATATGGGCACGGGACTATGGGATGGCGGATATGTATGATGGGTATATGGGCACAGGACTATGGGATGGAGGATATGTATGATGGGTATATGGGCCTTGGACTATGAGATGAAGGATGTGTGATGGGTATATGGGCACTCGACTATGGGATGGCGAATATGTATGATGGGTATATGTGCACGAGACTATGGGATGGAAGATATGTATGATGGGTATATAGGCACGGGACTATGGGATGGTGGATATATATGATGGGTATATGGGCACTGGACTATGGGATGGAGGATGTGTGATGGGTATATGGGCACTCGACTATGGGGTGGCGAATATGTATGATGGGTATATGGGTAGGACTATGAGATGGCGAATATGTATGATGGGTACATGGGCATGGGACTATGGGATGGAGGATGTGTGATGGCTATATGGGCACTCGACTATGGGATGGAGGATATGTATGATGGCTATATGGGCATGGGACTATGGGATGGAGGATGTGTGATGGGTATATGTGCACTCGACTATGGGATGGAGGATATGTATGATGCGTTTATGGGCAGGGGCCTATGGGATGGTGGATATGTATGATGGGTATATGGGCACGGGACTATGGGATGGAGGATAATTATAATTTGTTATAACTAACCACAGTTAGTTTCTATGCCCGGGCAGCGCCGGGCTCTTCAGCTAGTACATTATATAATACATTAGGTGCAAGATGTGATGTAATTTTTTCATAAGAATTTGGGAAAGTTATGAAATCTTCTATAAATGTCTGTTCTGTTCCTGATCTAGGGATCTCTGCCTTTAGCTGAGATGAATCTGTGCTGCACTTTATGTACATGCTCAGTAGTGACCGCACTGGAGTTGGGAGTCATGGAAGTTGAGGAGTCGGAGTTGGAGGTTTGCCATACTGACGCCACAGCTCTGATCAGCAACATATCTGCAGCTTACACAGGTGATGTGCTGCCGAGAACAATGATTTATGTTCTGCCATAAACAATCCAATCACCCGATGAATGAGCAGCATTTTGCTCATTCGCTGGATAACTGCCAACATGTTTACATCTATGAACTCTCGTCTATACAGCCATTATTTAAAAATGTGCATGACACACACACACTGCACTGTGTGTCTATACCCAGCCATCTACATATACTAATAATATATTCAAGTTAGAATAATGTGAAAAATTTAAATATATATACACTCATGTACATGGCACACACACACACCACACACACATGTACATGGCACACACTTATACATACACGTACATGGCACACACTTATACACACATACATACATGTACATAGCAAACACTTATGCACACATATTGTACATGGCACACGCTTATACACACATACATACATACATACATGTACATGGCACTAATTTATACACAAACATATACATACATGGCACACACTTATACACACATGTACATGGCACACACATACATGTACATGGCACACACATACATGTACATGGCACACACATACATGTACATGGCACACACATATATACATACATGTACATAGCACATATATGGCACATACTTATACACAAACATACATGGCATGCACGTATACACACACATACTGTACATACATGGCACACACTTGCTGCACAACAAATGCTCATTTGATACATGTGATTAACTTATACACACATACTGTACATACATGGCACACATTAATACACACATATATAAACCTATACATACATGTACATGGCACACACTTATACACACATACATACATACATGTACATGGCACACATTTATACACACACACATACATACATGGCACACACTTATACACACATACATGGCACAAACTTATACACACATACATACATGGCACACTTATACACACATACATACATGGCACACTTATATACACATACATACATGGCACACTTATACACACACATACATGGCACACTTATACAAACACATACATGGCACACTTATATACACATACATACATGGCACACTTATACACACACATACATGGCACACTTATACACACATACATACATGGCACACTTATACACACATACATACATGGCACACTTATACACACACATACATACATGGCACACTTATATACACATACATACATGGCACACTTATACACACACATACATGGCACACTTATACACACATACATACATGGCACACTTATACACACATACATACATGGCACACTTATACACACACACATACATGGCACACTTATACACACACACATACATGGCACACTTATACACACATACATACATGGCACACTTATACACACATACATACATGGCACACTTATACACACATACATACATGGCACACACTTATACACACATACATGGCACACTTATACACACATACATACATGGCACACTTATACACACATACATACATGGCACACACTTATACACACACATACATGGCACACTTATACACACACATACATGGCACACTTATACACACATACATACATGGCACACTTATACACACACATACATGGCACACCTATACACACATACATACATGGCACACTTATACACACACATACATACATGGCACACTTATATACACATACATACATGGCACACTTATACACACACATACATGGCACACTTATACACACATACATACATGGCACACTTATACACACATACATACATGGCACACTTATACACACATACATACATGGCACACTTATACACACATACATGGCACACCTATACACACATACATACATGGCACACTTATACACACACATACATACATGGCACACTTATATACACATACATACATGGCACACTTATACACACACATACATGCCACACTTATACAAACACATACATGGCACACTTATACACACACACACATACATGGCACACTTATACACACACACACATACATGGCACACTTATACACACATACATACATGGCACACTTATACACACATACATACATGGCACACTTATACACACATACATACATGGCACACTTATACACACATACATACATGGCACACACTTATACACACACATACATGGCACACTTATACACACATACATACATGGCACACACTTATACACACACATACATGGCACACTTATACACACACATACATGGCACACTTATACACACATACATACATGGCACACTTATACACACATACATACATGGCACACACTTATACACACACATACATGGCACACTTATACACACACATACATGGCACACTTATACACACATACATACATGGCACACTTATACACACATACATACATGGCACACACTTATACACACACATACATGGCACACTTATACACACACATACATGGCACACTTATACACACATACATACATGGCACACTTATACACACATACATACATGGCACACACTTATACACACACATACATGGCACACTTATACACACACATACATGGCACACTTATACACACATACATACATGGCACACTTATACACACATACATACATGGCACACACTTATACACACACATACATGGCACACTTATACACACACATACATGGCACACTTATACACACATACATACATGGCACACTTATACACACATACATACATGGCACACTTATACACACATACATACATGGCACACTTATACACACATACATACATGGCACACTTATACACACATACATACATGGCACACTTATACACACACATACATGGCACACCTATACACACATACATACATGGCACACTTATACACACACATACATACATGGCACACTTATAAACACATACATACATGGCACAACTTATACACACACATACATGGCACACTTATACACACATACATACATGGCACACTTATACACACATACATACATGGCACACTTATACACACATACATACATGGCACACTTATACACACATACATGGCACACCTATACACACATACATACATGGCACACTTATACACACACATACATACATGGCACACTTATACACACATACATACATGGCACACTTATACACACACATACATGGCACACTTATACACACACATACATGGCACACTTATACACACACAACATACATGGCACACTTATACACACACACACATACATGGCACACTTATACACACATACATACATGGCACACTTATACACACATACATACATGGCACACTTATACACACATACATACATGGCACACTTATACACACATACATACATGGCACACACTTATACACACACATACATGGCACACTTATACACACATACATACATGGCACACACTTATACACACACATACATGGCACACTTATACACACACATACATGGCACACTTATACACACATACATACATGGCACACTTATACACACATACATACATGGCACAACTTATACACACACATACATGGCACACTTATACACACATACATACATGGCACACTTATACACACATACATACATGGCACACTTATACACACATACATACATGGCACACACTTATACACACACATACATGGCACACTTATACACACATACATACATGGCACACTTATACACACATACATACATGGCACACTTATACACACATACATACATGGCACACACTTATACACACACATACATGGCACACTTATACACACATACATACATGGCACACACTTATACACACACATACATGGCACACTTATACACACATACATACATGGCACACTTATACACACATACATACATGGCACACTTATACACACATACATACATGGCACACTTATACACACATACATACATGGCACACTATACACACACATACATGGCACACTTATACACACATACATACATGGCACACACTTATACACACAACATACATGGCACACTTATACACACAACATACATGGCACACTTATACACACATACATACATGGCACACTTATACACACATACATACATGGCACACACTTATACACACACATACATGGCACACTTATACACACACATACATGGCACACTTATACACACATACATACATGGCACACTTATACACACATACATACATGGCACACACTTATACACACACATACATGGCACACTTATACACACACATACATGGCACACTTATACACACATACATACATGGCACACTTATACACACATACATACATGGCACACTTATACACACACATACATGGCACACTTATACACACACATACATGGCACACTTATACACACATACATACATGGCACACTTATACACACACATACATGGCACACTTATACACACAACATACATGGCACACTTATACACACATACATACATGGCACACTTATACACACATACATACATGGCACACACTTATACACACACATACATGGCACACTTATACACACATACATACATGGCACACACTTATACACACACATACATGGCACACTTATACACACACATACATGGCACACTTATACACACATACATACATGGCACACTTATACACACATACATACATGGCACACACTTATACACACACATACATGGCACACTTATACACACACATACATGGCACACTTATACACACATACATACATGGCACACTTATACACACATACATACATGGCACACACTTATACACACACATACATGGCACACTTATACACACACATACATGGCACACTTATACACACATACATACATGGCACACTTATACACACATACATACATGGCACACACTTATACACACACATACATGGCACACTTATACACACACATACATGGCACACTTATACACACATACATACATGGCACACTTATACACACATACATACATGGCACACACTTATACACACACATACATGGCACACTTATACACACACATACATGGCACACTTATACACACATACATACATGGCACACTTATACACACATACATACATGGCACACACTTATACACACACATACATGGCACACTTTTACACACATACATACATGGCACACACTTATACACACATACATACATGGCACACTTATACACACATACATACATGGCACACACTTATACACACACATACATGGCACACTTATACACACATACATACATGGCACACACTTATACACACACATACATGGCACACTTATACACACACATACATGGCACACTTATACACACATACATACATGGCACACTTATACACACATACATACATGGCACACTTATACACACATACATACATGGCACACACTTATACACACACATACATGGCACACTTATACACACATACATACATGGCACACACTTATACACACACATACATGGCACACTTATACACACACATACATGGCACACTTATACACACATACATACATGGCACACTTATACACACATACATACATGGCACACACTTATACACACACATACATGGCACACTTATACACACACATACATGGCACACTTATACACACATACATACATGGCACACTTATACACACATACATACATGGCACACACTTATACACACACATACATGGCACACTTATACACACACATACATGGCACACTTATACACACATACATACATGGCACACTTATACACACATACATACATGGCACACACTTATACACACACATACATGGCACACTTATACACACACATACATGGCACACTTATACACACATACATACATGGCACACTTATACACACATACATACATGGCACACACTTATACACACACATACATGGCACACTTATACACACACATACATGGCACACTTATACACACATACATACATGGCACACTTATACACACATACATACATGGCACACACTTATACACACACATACATGGCACACTTTTACACACATACATACATGGCACACACTTATACACACATACATACATGGCACACTTATACACACATACATACATGGCACACACTTATACACACACATACATGGCACACTTATACACACATACATACATGGCACACACTTATACACACACATACATGGCACACTTATACACACACATACATGGCACACTTATACACACATACATACATGGCACACTTATACACACATACATACATGGCACACTTATACACACATACATACATGGCACACACTTATACACACACATACATGGCACACTTATACACACATACATACATGGCACACACTTATACACACACATACATGGCACACTTATACACACACATACATGGCACACTTATACACACATACATACATGGCACACTTATACACACATACATACATGGCACACACTTATACACACACATACATGGCACACTTATACACACACATACATGGCACACTTATACACACATACATACATGGCACACTTATACACACATACATACATGGCACACACTTATACACACACATACATGGCACACTTATACACACACATACATGGCACACTTATACACACATACATACATGGCACACTTATACACACATACATACATGGCACACACTTATACACACACATACATGGCACACTTATACACACACATACATGGCACACTTATACACACATACATACATGGCACACTTATACACACATACATACATGGCACACTTATACACACATACATACATGGCACACTTATACACACATACATACATGGCACACTTATACACACATACATACATGGCACACACTTATACACACACATACATGGCACACTTATACACACATACATACATGGCACACACTTATACACACACATACATGGCACACTTATACACACACATACATGGCACACTTATACACACATACATACATGGCACACTTATACACACATACATACATGGCACACACTTATACACACACATACATGGCACACTTATACACACACATACATGGCACACTTATACACACATACATACATGGCACACTTATACACACATACATACATGGCACACACTTATACACACACATACATGGCACACTTATACACACACATACATGGCACACTTATACACACATACATACATGGCACACTTATACACACATACATACATGGCACACACTTATACACACACATACATGGCACACTTATACACACACATACATGGCACACTTATACACACATACATACATGGCACACTTATACACACATACATACATGGCACACACTTATACACACACATACATGGCACACTTATACACACACATACATGGCACACTTATACACACATACATACATGGCACACTTATACACACATACATACATGGCACACACTTATACACACACATACATGGCACACTTTTACACACATACATACATGGCACACACTTATACACACATACATACATGGCACACTTATACACACATACATACATGGCACACACTTATACACACACATACATGGCACACTTATACACACATACATACATGGCACACACTTATACACACACATACATGGCACACTTATACACACACATACATGGCACACTTATACACACATACATACATGGCACACTTATACACACATACATACATGGCACACTTATACACACATACATACATGGCACACACTTATACACACACATACATGGCACACTTATACACACATACATACATGGCACACACTTATACACACACATACATGGCACACTTATACACACACATACATGGCACACTTATACACACATACATACATGGCACACTTATACACACATACATACATGGCACACACTTATACACACACATACATGGCACACTTATACACACACATACATGGCACACTTATACACACATACATACATGGCACACTTATACACACATACATACATGGCACACACTTATACACACACATACATGGCACACTTATACACACACATACATGGCACACTTATACACACATACATACATGGCACACTTATACACACATACATACATGGCACACACTTATACACACACATACATGGCACACTTATACACACACATACATGGCACACTTATACACACATACATACATGGCACACTTATACACACATACATACATGGCACACTTATACACACATACATACATGGCACACTTATACACACATACATGGCACACTTATACACACATACATACATGGCACACACTTATACACACACATACATGGCACACTTATACACACACATACATGGCACACTTATACACACATACATACATGGCACACTTATACACACATACATACATGGCACACACTTATACACACACATACATGGCACACTTATACACACACATACATGGCACACTTATACACACATACATACATGGCACACTTATACACACATACATACATGGCACACTTATACACACATACATACATGGCACACTTATACACACATACATACATGGCACACTTATATACACATACATACATGGCACACACTTATACACACACATACATGGCACACTTATACACACATACATACATGGCACACACTTATACACACACATACATGGCACACTTATACACACATACATACATGGCACACTTATACACACATACATACATGGCACACTTATACACACATACATACATGGCACACTTATACACACATACATACATGGCACACTTATACACACATACATACATGGCACACTTATATACACATACATACATGGCACACACTTATACACACACATACATGGCACACTTATACACACATACATACATGGCACACACTTATACACACACATACATGGCACACTTATACACACATACATACATGGCACACTTATACACACACATACATGGCACACTTATACACACACATACATGGCACACACTTATACACACACATACATGGCACACTTATACACACACATACATGACACACTTATACACACACATACATGGCACACACTTATACACACACATACATGGCACACTTATACACACACATACATGGCACACTTATACACACACATACATGGCACACACTTATACACACACCTCAGATACACACACTGCTTTATGCTGGAGGGAAAGAGATGTTCCACACTATGAACTGCAGCTTCTCCTGCTCCCAGCAAGCACTGTCCCAGCAGACACCTCCCTGCTCTCTCCTCTACTGTGACTGCTGACAAGAGCAGGAGCTGACAGCAGGACTGGAGCCATTTCCACTAGGAGCAGCACACACAGTGGGTGCCAGCTCATGTTGGTAGCTGCCATCTATAGCTCTCCTTCAGAGGCGCCATGTAGGAGGACAGGAGCACTGGCCAATGAGCGCTTCTATCACTCTGATGGGGGAGGGTCAGTGGGCAGTGCTCCTGTACTTCACTGCACGCTCCTTTTTCACTGTCACAAACGTCCAGACATTCCCAGAGTACATGGTCTGTGGTGACATCACTGTCACATGGCAGGTCACCTGATCGTGATGTCACTACAGGTCCTCAACCAGTCTGTACATTGGAAGCTTCACTGATAATACTATTATCAGTGAAGCTTTTGCTGTAGACACTGGGGGCCCCCAAGGGAGTGGGGGTCTTAAGGAACTGTCACACTTAGCGATGCACCAGCGATCCCGACTAGCGATATGACGCGGTCAGGATCGCTGGTACATCGCTAAGTGGTCGCTAGTGAGCTGCCACACAGGCAGATCTCACCAGCGACATCGCTGGGGACGGGGGTCGCTACTTACCTGTCACACTAGGCGATCCTGCGTCCTCCCGCCCGGCTCCACGCTCGTCGCTCTTCTCTCCACAGGAAGCGCCGCAGGAAGCTGACGACGAGAAACAGTCCAGGACGTTCTCACGCGATCAGCGATAACCAGCGGTGGAGCCGGTCGGAGGTAAGTATCACACACAGCGATGTCGCTAGCAATATCGCTATAACGTCACAAGTTATAACGATATTGCTAGCGATATCGCTAAGTGTGACAGTACCTTTAGGCAGCTGCTTAGCATGCCTTTCCCTAACGCCTGCCCTACCTAGACCCCACATTGAGTGAAGGCCATCCGAGAGATGTCGGCAGTTCTGAGGAAGAGGTGGTGGTCACACTTCCCAAATAGAGTATAATTTAGGCCCACCCACATATACAGACACAGCAGAAGAGTATAATTATTTTTTTTGGCACTGCCTCAACTCGTACAGACACAGTGGTAGAGTATAATTATTTTTTAGGACCAGTCACAACTTGAATTGACAGCAGTAGAGTGTAATTATTTTTTAGGCTCAGTCACAACTCGTACAGACACAGCGGTAGAGTAAAATTAGTTTTTTAGGCATGGCCACAGCATGAACAGCAAAGTGGTATAGCATCATTATTTTTTAAGCACATTATTTGTACAGATACAGCTGCAGAGTATAAAGAGGTTATTTGGCACAGTACTCCCACAGACAGGGGTACAGAGTACAAACAGAGGCTTAAAGACACAGTACTTCCACAGGCTGTGGTGCAGAGTACAAAAAATTATTTTTTGCACAGTACTTCCACAGTTGGGTGTACAGAGACCACACAGAGATTTTTTGACACAATTGCCCACAGCCTAAAAGCTTGTTAATTGACAGTGCTTCAGCCTTTCAACAATCGTTATTTGCCATCTGAACCCAAATAATAAGCCTGACATTGGGTAAAATGTCCTTGTTTGGAGTTCGGTAATGGACAGTAGGTATCCGATACGAACCCTGAATTTTACAGTTCGAGTTTGCTTATCCCTAATTAGCAATCAAAGTATTTGAAACCTCGTGAATTAATTTTTGTTAAATCTAAGTCAGTGGGCATATACTTATTCTCTCTATATAATTTGCCCAATCACAAACAGGCAGAAACACAGCAGAAATAGAACACACACCACCATAGCTTAGGTTACTCAATGTGTGAGATGTAATGATACAGCTCTGATCTCCTGGTCTAACCTCCTGTATGAGCTAGAGTGGGGGAGGACATGACTCATAATGAATAAGGTGAAGCATGAAGTGGTGTGCTCATCACTACAAATCTTACTCCAGTCAGGAATTGCACTGATATGAATTTGATGAGCAGTGGTTGCCAATACTTGTATTACCGCGTCTCCACCCACTTTGCTGTAGCTATGTGAAATTGGTATAAAAACGACAAAAGTTGTTTAATTTGCATGGCGCAAAATTTTTTAAAGCTTTTCATGCTAGTTTTCTCATGTAGGAAAGCTCGGAGTCAAGTATGACCCCAAGACAGCGGGCATGTTGCTGGGGAGAAATAGTGGAACCTGTTGTGAGTTCATTTTTCCCTTCACCACTGAGGTCTGATGAACTCCCTCCTCTGGTTAAGGAAGGTAGTGAGGCTGATTACCAAACACATGGGCAGCTAGATGATGACTGGGTGGCTGGAATTGAGGACTGGATATAAGGCTGCCGACGCCCTTCTTCCTGGCTGGTGATTTTCCTGCTGGATTCTAGGAGACCAGTCTGATTCCTGCATCTCAAAGCTAAGTTTTTCTGCTCTTGCTCTTCTTTGTACTCTTCAGTTTTGTTTTTCCTTGTTTTTTGGGAGTTCTGCCATCCCCGGCCGGGGGTGAGCTGAACTCCATTTTTGTCTCTGATCTGTTGATATTTTGCTCTGTCTTCAGAATATACCTGAGTGCTGATATAGTCTTTTGAAGCCTAGCGACTTCAGGGCCTGTTTTTCCTATCAGTCGGTTGGCTCATTTTGATAGGGTTTTTGCGGATGGCAGACAGCAGCTTTCCTATCCTGTCCTATGTAGTTAGCTTGGGCCCCATAATTTGCTCAACCTATCTTTCTTTCTGTGTTAGTGTTTTCATCTTGCTTCACCGTCATTATATGTTGGGGGCTGCCTATTGCTTTGGGGTCTGCTCTGGGGCAGTTTAGTTTTTCCCCTTTCTGTCTTTAGGCTATATAGTTCTCCGGCTCTGATCGAGGGGTCTAGGGCACCGTAGGAACCCTCCACGGCTACTGCTAGTTGTTATGGATAGGTTCAGGGGTCTGCAATCCGATAGCTGCCAACCTCTCTGGTTTTTCAGGACTTAGCTGGTATTTTGTTTTTTCCTCCTTCGGTGGCTCATCATAACAGAATCACCAGCCATACCGCAGATCCTAGGGTACTCAATAGCAGGAGAGAATTGTAAAAAAAAAAAAAAAAGGGTCAGAATTTTTTTTTTTTTTGTGTGCATATTTTTTCCTCTATATCTCTGAGGCCATAGGGGGAATTTTTCTCTCAATGGAGATGAAGCAATGGTCTGATCGTGTGGAGCAGCTCACTGCTGAAGTGCGGGGAATTTCCGCCTATCTTGCTCATTCACATGCTGCTGAACCAAAGATTCCTACTCCTGATGTATTTTTGGGGGATTGGTCTAAATTCTTGAATTTCAAGAATAATTGTAAATTATTTTTTGCCTTGAAGCCTAACTCGTCGGGGAACTCCGCGCAGCAGGTTAAAATTGTCATCTCTTTGCTGCGCGGCGATCCCCAGGATTGGGCGTTTTCTTTTAAACCTGATGATCCTATTCTGAATAATGTGAACGCATTTTTTCAAGCCTTGGGGTTATTGTATGATGAACCTAATGCTATTGATCAGGCTGAAAAGACCATGTTGGCATTAAGCCAGGGTCGGGATTCGGCAGAGTTGTACTGTCAAAAATTCCGAAAGTGGGCGGTCCTTACTACCTGGAATGATGGTGCCTTGGCAGCCCTCTTTCAGAAGGGTTTGTCAGAAACTGTAAAAGATACTATGGTGGGATTTCCTGCTCCCTCTGGTCTTGACGATTCTATGTCATTAGCCATTCAGGTGGATCGGCGTTTATGTGAACGCAAAACTACACAAGAGATGTTACCACCTATTGAACAAATGTCTGAACCTATGCAATGGGATAGAGTTTTGTCTAGGGCGCAACGTCAGGAGTTCAGAAGGCGTAATAAGCTGTGTTTTTTTTTGTGGAGATGCCTCGCATATTATTTCTGTCTGCCCTAAACGAGAGAAACGTTGTGCACACATGTTTTCTGTGGGTGGTGTTCAACCTAAGTTTCTTCTGGCAATTACTCTGATCTGCTCCCTGTCCACATTTTCCGCCAAGGCTTTTGTGGATTCAGGAGCAGCTCTGAACCTGATGGACTTGGATTTTGCTAAACGTTGTGGATTTCCTATGACACGTCTGCGGACGCCTATCCCTTTGAGGGGTATTGATGCTACTCCTTTGGCGAAGAATAAACCTCAGTTTTGGACCCAGATGGTAATGCGGGTCGCCCCAGACCATCAAGAAAATTGCAGATTTTTGTTGTTGCATAATTTGCATGATAACATTGTTCTGGGGTTTCCCTGGTTGCAAATCCATAATCCAGTTCTGGATTGGAAATCTTTGTCTGTGGTGAGTTGGGGTTGTTGGTGTGCCCTTAGTGATGCTCCTGTTTTCTCCACCTCTCCCCAGTCGCATGATGTTCCTGACTATTTGGCTGACTTTTATGATGTATTTAGTGAGAATGAGTCTGCGTCTTTGCCTCCTCATAGGAGTTATGACTGTGCAATGGAGCTGAACCCGGGGTGTAAATTCCCCAAGGGTCGGCTTTTCAATTTATCTGTACCCGAGCACGAGGCTATGCGATCCTATATTAAGGAGGCATTGGAGAAGGGTCATATTAGACCATCCTCTTCACCCTTAGGTGCTGGGTTTTTTTTCGTGGCTAAAAAGGATGGTTCATTAAGGCCTTGTATTGACTATCGTGCCCTCAACAAAATTACTGTTAAATATCAGTATCCGTTACCCCTGATTTCTGATCTATTCTACGATTCTATGCTACCTGCCACCATCGCACTCTAACAAGCATCTCTATTCTTCCGACAGGTATGTCCATCCACCCAGCTCTCCTGCTCTCCTGCTGTCTGTCTATGAAGGACACACAGTGCGTCACCCAGCTTTGCACATAGACTTGCCTCTGCACCTAGCATTCACATGGTATGTCCATCCACCCAGCTCTCCTGCTCTCCTGCTGTCTGTCTATGAAGGACACACAGTGCGTCACCCAGCTTTGCACATAGACTTGCCTCTGCACCTAGCATTCACATGGTATGCCTTTCAGCTAACCCCAGCTTACCCCAGTGTTATTTATGACCTTGTTTACTCTGGCTTGATCATATACATCTGGTCCACTCTTAATTGTCTGGCCAAGATGAGCAGAGACCACTCCTCTCTGCTTCACACCTGACTGCACTTAGTTGTACATATATTGCAGAGTACAAGTCTGCATAGACTTCAGTCTGCATTGTGATTGCTATAAGTGTGTGCTAGAAGTGTGAAGATTAATTTAAGAATTAAAACCAGAAGGATGAATACAGACTGTGCCCTGCTACCTGCCACCATCGCACTCTAACAAGCATCTCTATTCTTCCGACAGGTATGTCCATCCACCCAGCTCTCCTGCTCTCCTGCTGTCTGTCTATGAAGGACACACAGTGCGTCACCCAGCTTTGCACATAGACTTGCCTCTGCACCTAGCATTCACATGGTATGTCCATCCACCCAGCTCTCCTGCTCTCCTGCTGTCTGTCTATGAAGGACACACAGTGCGTCACCCAGCTTTGCACATAGACTTGCCTCTGCACCTAGCATTCACATGGTATGCCTTTCAGCTAACCCCAGCTTACCCCAGTGTTATTTATGACCTTGTTTACTCTGGCTTGATCATATACATCTGGTCCACTCTTAATTGTCTGGCCAAGATGAGCAGAGACCACTCCTCTCTGCTTCACACCTGACTGCACTTAGTTGTACATATATTGCAGAGTACAAGTCTGCATAGACTTCAGTCTGCATTGTGATTGCTATAAGTGTGTGCTAGAAGTGTGAAGATTAATTTAAGAATTAAAACCAGAATTGAACCAGAAGGGAACTGAAGGTAACTGGACACAGTCACTGTAAACAATGTTTCTGTTTGTTTTCACTTTCACCCCAATAATCCTTCACTTTCTGCTAATTCCCCTAATCCCTACTCCTAGTAAGGAACTGTTCATCTCTTCTTCAATCCTCCCCATCCACCTCACCTCCGCCTCAAAACTGTTCCTTAACATACAATCCTCTCTCTCCAAACACAGACAGCCCCCTCATGCCCTCTCCTGCTCCCACCTGGTAACACTTTCTCTGCTCCTTCTCACTGCTGGTGATATCTCTCCAAATCCTGGTCCTCCTCACCACATTCCCACAGTCATTTCTACCTCCCATCCACGCTCTATCACAACCTTCCGTAACCTCTCCAACCTTATACCCATTCACCCAGCCCCCGCTTCCCCAGTCCCACTAACAGGAGCTCTATGGAACGCTCGCTCTGTCTGCAACAAGCTTTCCTACATCCATGATCTTTTTGTTACTACCAAACTCTCCTTCCTCGCCATCACCGAAACCTGGCTCACCCCTTCTGACACAGCCTCTCCTGCTGCACTTTCGTATGGCGGCTTCCACCTTTCTCACACCCCCCGCCCCAGCAGCAAACATGGTGGAGGAGTTGGTTTTCTCCTGTCAGATACCTGCTCCTTCACCCCAATCCCACTGCCACCCTCTGTTACCCTCCCTTCCTTTGAGGTGCACTCTGTGCGCATCTACTCCCCCTCCAACCTCCAACTGGCTGTCATCTACCGCCCCCCAGGGCCAGCCACCACCTTCTTTGACCACTTCACCACCTGGTTACTTCATTTCCTTTCCGCGGACATCCCTACTATCATCATGGGCGACTTCAACATCCCCATTGACACTTCCCTCTCAGCTGCCACTAAACTTCTATCTCTCACTTCCTCCTTCGGCCTCACTCAATGGTCTTCTACAGCCACCCACAAAGATGGCCACACACTGGACCTCATCTTCACCCGCCTCTGCTCCCTATCTAACCTCTCTAACTCACCTCTTCCTCTCTCTGACCACAACCTGCTCACATTCTCTTCCCTCTTCACTCCATGTCTACAATCCCCACCCCACAAACTTTCACACCCTCGCAGGAATCTTAAACACCTTGACCTACACTCATTCTCCGAATCCCTCCTCCCTCTTACAGATATAAGTTCCTTACACAATGCGGATGACGCTGCCGCTCTATATAACACCACAATAGCTGTAGCTTTGGAATCCGCTGCCCCACTTACACATACCAAAACTCGCAAAATCAACAGACAGCCCTGGCACACCAGCCTGACCAAAGAGCTGAGGCGAGCTTCCAGGGCTGCTGAGCGCAGATGGAAAAGATCCCACTCCAACGAGCATTTCATCGCATTCAAACAGTCCCTCACTACTTTCAAGACCACACCCGCCACAGCTAAACAAACCTACTTCTCATCTCTCATATCCTCCCTGTCTCACAACCCTAAACAGTTATTCAACACCTTCAATTCTCTCCTCCGCCCCCCAGCACCTCCTCCCTCCCCACTCATCTCAGCTGAAGACTTTGCCTCATTTTTCAAGCAGAAAATTGATAACATCAGGGACAGTTTTGGTCAACAACCCCCAGAGCCCTTCCTCCCGACTTCCCAGCCCTCCACCTTCAAAACCAACTTCTCCACCATTACAGAAGATCGACTCTCCACTCTACTCTCAAGATCACATCTCACCACCTGTGCACTCGACCCGATCCCATCCCACTTCATCCCAAACCTCACCACAGTCTTCATCCCAACCCTAACCCATCTCTTCAACCTATCACTAACAACTGGTGTTTTCCCCTCAAGCTTTAAACATGCCTCCATCACACCTATCCTCAAAAAGCCCTCTCTTGACCCATCCTCTGCATCTAGCTATCGCCCTATATCACTTCTCCCATACGCCTCCAAGCTACTGGAACAACACGTCTACCTTGAACTGTCCTCCCATCTCTCTTCTTGCTCCCTCTTCGACCGCTTACAATCTGGCTTCCGGTCACACCACTCCACTGAAACTGCCCTTACTAAGGTCACCAATGACCTCTTAACTGCCAAGAGCAAGCGACACTACTCTGTCCTCCTCCTCCTGGACCTGTCGGCTGCCTTTGACACAGTGGACCATTCCCTATTATTACAGACCCTCTCATCCCTCGGCATCACAGACTTGGCCCTCTCCTGGATCTCATCATACCTAACAGACCGGACATTCAGCGTCTCCCACTCACACACCACCTCCTCACCTCACCCCCTATCTGTCGGAGTCCCACAAGGTTCAGTCCTAGGGCCCCTGCTGTTCTCTATTTACACCTTTGGCCTGGGACAGCTCATAGAATCTCATGGCTTTCAGTATCATCTTTATGCTGATGACACACAGATCTACATCTCTGGACCAGATATCACCTCCCTACTAACCAGAATCCCTCAATGTCTGTCCACTATTTCATCCTTCTTCTCCACTAGATATCTGAAACTCAACATGGACAAAACAGAATTCATCATCTTTCCCCCATCTCACGTGACCCCCCCTACGAACCTATCAATTACAGTAAATGACTGCCCACTCTCCCCAGTCCCACAAGCTCGCTGCCTCGGAGTAATCCTTGATGCTGATCTCTCCTTCAAACCACATATCCAAACCCTTTCCACTTCCTGCCGACTTCAACTCAAAAATATTTCACGCATCCATTCATTCCTCACCCAAGAATCTGCAAAAACCCTAGTCCATGCCCTCATCATCTCTCGCCTTGACTACTGCAACCTCATGCTCTGCGGCCTCCCCTCAAACACTCTCGCACCCCTCCAATCTATTCTAAACTCTGCTGCCCGACTAATCCACCTGTCCCCCCGCTATTCCCCAGCTTCTCCCCTCTGTCAATCCCTTCACTGGCTCCCAATTGCCCAGAGACTCCATTACAAAACCCTAACCATGACATACAAAGCCATCCACAACTTGTCTCCTCCATACATCTGTGACCTCGTCTCCCGGTACTTTCCTGCACGCAACCTCCGATCCTCACAAGATCTCCTTCTCTACTCCCCTCTTATCTCCTCTTCCCACAATCGCATACAAGATTTCTCTCGCGCATCACCCCTACTCTGGAACTCTCTACCACAACATATCAGACTCTCACCTACCATCGAAACCTTCAAAAAGAGCCTGAAGACCCACCTCTTCTGACAAGCCTATAACCTGCAGTAACCACCGATCGACCAAACCGCTGCACGACCAGCTCTACCCTCGCCTACTGTATTATCACCCATCCCTTGAAGATTGTGAGCCCTCGCGGGCAGGGTCCTCTCTCCTCCTGTACCAGTTATGACTTGTATTGTTTAAGATTATTGTACTTGTTTTTATGTATACCCCCCTCACATGTAAAGCGCCATGGAATAAATGGCGCTATAACAATAAATAATAATAATAATAATAATAATATTCTCCAAAGTTAAAGGTGCTTGCTGGTTTACCAAGCTTGACCTCAGGGGGGCGTATAATCTTATTCGCATTAAGCATGGGGATGAATGGAAGACGTCGTTTAATACTCCGGAGGGACATTTTGAGTACCTGGTGATGCCTTTTGGGCTCACTAATGCCCCTTCTGTCTTCCAGTGTTTCATGAACGATATATTCCGAGACTTTGTGGATAAATTTTTAATTATCTATCTGGATGATATTTTGACCTTCTCCAAGAACTGGGACTCTCATGTGGAACATGTTCGGACTGTGTTCCGGATTTTGAGGGAGAATTCCCTGTATGTCAAGGGATCGAAATGCCTTTTTGGGGTACAGAGGATTTCATTTTTGGGATTTATTTTGTCTCCGTCAACTATTGAAATGGACCCGGCCAAGGTACAGGCCATTTCTGATTGGGTTCAGCCCACTTCTTTGAAGGCCCTCCAGAAGTTTTTGGGTTTTGCTAATTTTTATCGGAAATTTATAGCTAATTTTTCTGGTATTGCCAAGCCATTGACGGATTTGACTAGGAAGGGTGCTGATGTGCTGAATTGGTCTCCGGAGGCTGTTTCTTCCTTTCAGGAGCTGAAGCGAAGTTTCACTTCTGCTCCGGTTTTGCGGCAACCTGATGTCTCACTCCCGTTTCAGGTGGAGGTGGACGCTTCTGAGATTGGTGCAGGAGCGGTGTTGTCCCAAAAAGATCCTGTGACATCTAAAATGAATCCTTGTGCTTTCTTTTCCCGAAAGTTCTCCCCATCCGAACGTAACTATGATGTGGGGAATCGGGAACTGTTGGCCATGAAATGGCCATTTGAGGAGTGGAGACATTGGTTGGAGGGAGCCAAACACCAAGTCGTGGTCCTTACTGACCACAAGAATTTAATTTACCTGGAGTCGGCCAAGCGCTTGAATCCTAGACAGGCTAGGTGGGCCTTGTTTTTCACACGTTTTGATTTTGTGGTCTCTTTTCTTCCGGGCACTAAGAATGTCAAGGCAGACGCCCTCTCTATGTCACATCGGCGGGCATGCCCGCCGATGCCCCTGCTGCTGCGGCGCGCGCCGCAGCGTTACCTCTCCAGCGCGCTCCCGTCCGGTCACACGCCCGCCGTCCACTCGGCCTCACGGCGGCTCCTGGCTCCCGCCTCCTGGTTCGCGCACGCCACCTCCCACGCCCTCTCCCCAGCGGTGGGCGGCGCTGAGGGGCGGGTCCAGGGGACGTACTTCCGGGGGTGTGCTGTATTTCAGGCGTCCTCGCTGTCAGGAGGACGCCTGATGATTGTGTAGATTCTCTGCACCCTCTGGCCTCTACAGTTTTGCTGTAGTTAAACTCTCTCTGCCTGTTTCGCCCTGTCATCCTCAGTCTCGTGTCTCCCTTCCACCCAGTCTGCCTGGGCGCTGTCTTCCTTCCATCCCCTGTGCCGTCCTCTGTCTCCAGTCCGCCTTGGTCTTCCACGTGCCTTTCTCCCGTAGTATTCCCTCCCTGTGCCACTGGCCCTTGCTCGTTATTCGCACCATCACCTTCCCAGTCCTTTTGTCCGTGGAGCCGTCCCTCTTGGTTCCGGCTGTCGCGCCTCCGTCCTCTGTGGCCCTGCCCCTAATGATCCCTGTATAGGGGTCGGTCTTCACCTGGCGTGCTCGGCCCAGGGGCTCCGGATCCGTGACCCAGAGGGTCCACTCTCTAACGTAGAGTTCCCCTAAGTATTACAGTATCATCAGGCCATGGACCCCGCCGGTGCCGCGGCTGCCACTCAAAAGGAACTGCTTTTCCTTAGAGAGAACCAGACCCGTATCATGTCGTTCATGAAGTCCATGGACTCCCGGCTCTCCGCTCTTCAAACCGCAGACCCAGCGCATGCACCCCTCTTAGTCAGTCTCCAGCAGGAGCTCGCACAACAGCGCGATGCTCAGTCCCACATTTTGGGGTATATGGCGTCCGTGGATGATCGGCTGCTTTCTTTGCAGTCCTCTGCGGCCGCTTCCTCCCAAGCCCGGGACGCCGTTCCTTGTCCTCCCCCCCGTCTCGGTAAACCGCCCAGGTACTGTGGGGACCCAAAATTGTGTAGGGGATTTTTAAATCAGTGCAGATTGCACTTCGATCTGTTACCCCAACAGTACCCCACGGATCGTGCTAAGGTGGCCTTTATCATCTCCCATCTAGAGGGGGAGGCGTTGGCTTGGGTGAACCCCTTATGGGAGAGGGATGACCCGGTGGTGACCAACATTCAGTGTTTTTTGGAGACATTCCGTAAGGTTTTTGATGAACCTGGACGTCATGCTTCCTCTACAGAGGCCCTTTTTAACCTCAGCCAGGGGTCCCTTACGGTAGGGCAATACGCCATCCGTTTCCGGACCTTGTCCTCAGAGCTGGGGTGGAATAATGAAGCACTGGTTGGTGCGTTTTGGAGAGGCCTTTCTAGTAAAATCAAAGACGAGTTGGCCGGGCGTGATCTTCCCACCACCCTGGAAGATCTCATCTCCCTGGCTACCCGTATTGACCTGCGTTTTCAGGAACGCGTCAGAGAGTCAGCCAGGGAGAAGAGGTCCTTTAGATTATACCAAGCTCCCATTCCGCGCTCCGTTGCTCCCCCTAGCAACCCCACCCCTGAGCCTATGCAAGTAGATCGCATCAAGCTGTCTGAACTACGGCGGAAGGAGAGGATGACCAAGGGACTCTGTCTCTATTGTGGAGGGGCCAATCACTTCATACGCACTTGCCCTGAGAGACCGGGAAACGCATCCGCCTAGGCCAGGTAGGAGTGGGCCCCCTAGGTGATTCTACCCCCTCTCTTCCACTTACTGTTTCAGCTCTGCTTATTTCAGGTCGGGGGGCGTAGCTCCGTGGAGGCGTATATGGACTCGGGCGCGGCAGGCAACTTCATCCACCAGGAGGAGGTTGACAGACTCCAGATTCCCGTGGTCGTCCTAAGTAACCCTCGAGCAATCACCTCCGTTGATGGCAAACCTCTTCCTGGGCTCATCACCACGGTAACCACTGAAGTAAACCTGCAAATTGGCGCACTTCATTCTGAGAAGATTGCCTTTTATGTCCTGCCTCAATTATCCCACGCCATTCTCTTGGGACTACCTTGGCTTAGGCGGCATGAGCCAGTTGTCGACTGGCGCTCCGGAGAGATCCTGCGCTGGGGGCACGCCTGCCATGTAAACTGTTTACGTACCCTGGTTCGTTCCCATCCTCAGTTTAAGTCTGCAGACCTCCCTGGTCTTCCTGTGCCATACCACGCTTATGCTGATGTTTTCTGCAAGAAAGAGGCAGATTCCCTGCCTCCTCACCGGCCTTATGACTGCCCCATCGACCTGATTCCTGGAGCGGTCCCTCCCAGAGGTAGAACATACCCTCTCTCTCCAGCCGAGACCTCTGCCATGACGGAATATATCCACGAAAATCTGTCCAAGGGGTTTATCCGAAAGTCCTCCTCTCCCGCGGGCGCGGGTTTTTTCTTCGTCCGGAAGAAAGATGGATCACTGCGGCCTTGCATTGATTACCGGGGTCTGAACAAAATCACCATCAAAAATCGTTACCCCCTTCCGTTGATTCCGGAGCTTTTTGACCGACTGAGAGGAGCCCGGATCTTCACGAAGTTAGACCTGCGGGGAGCTTACAATTTGGTCCGGATCCGTGCTGGGGACGAGTGGAAGACGGCCTTCAATACCCGTGACGGGCATTATGAATACCTAGTCATGCCATTTGGCCTTTGCAATGCCCCCGCTGTGTTCCAAGAATTTATCAATGAGGTATTCCGGGATCTACTTTATTCCTGTGTAGTCATCTACCTGGACGACATTCTCGTTTTCTCCCCCGATCTGCCCTCTCATCGCAAGAGTGTACGCTTGGTCTTGCACCGCCTTCGAGAGAACCAACTCTACGCCAAGATCGAGAAATGCCTTTTTGAACAGTCGTCTCTACCCTTCTTGGGATATGTCGTCACCGACTCCGGTCTAAGGATGGATCCCGAAAAACTCAGTGCGGTACTCAAGTGGCCCCGTCCAGTGGGGATTAAGGCCATCCAGCGGTTTCTTGGGTTCGCAAATTATTATCGTCAGTTTGTGCCTCACTTTTCTACGGTTACCAAACCCATCACGGACCTGACCCGCAAGGGAACGAAGCCCAATACCTGGTCCCCTGAAGCGGAAAACGCCTTCCAAACTCTGAAACGTTCCTTTTCGTCAGCACCCATTTTGCATCGGCCTGTGACCAGCAGACCCTTTGTCCTGGAAGTGGACGCCTCCTCCACTGGAGCGGGGGCGGTCCTGTCCCACCAGGCTTCGTCCGGACGGCTGGTCCCTTGCGTTTTTTTTTCTAAAGTCTTTTCACCGGCGGAGTGCAACTACTCCATTGGAGATCGAGAATTACTGGCCATTAAGATGGCCTTGGCTGAATGGCGGTATTTACTCGAGGGGGCTGTACATCCCTTTACCATCCTCACGGACCACAAGAACCTGGCTTATCTGCAGTCTGCCCAAAGGCTCAATGCCCGGCAAGCCCGGTGGGCCCTGTATTTCTCCCGCTTTGACTTCCAACTTCGCTTCCGACCGGGTAATAGGAACATCAAGGCCGATGCCCTTTCCAGGTCGTTGCAGTCTTCAGAGAGGGATGAAGTCCCATCCTATATTATCGAGCCGACTAAGATGATCACCGTGGCTCCTGTGAATTTTGCTATCCCTCCGCCCGGTAAGACCTTCGTCCCTTCAAGCAGACGTACAGAGGTGTTGGGTTGGGGACATTCCTCCAAAATTGCTGGACACGTTGGGACAAAGAAGACTCTCTTACTGCTGTCCCGGTATTACTGGTGGCCCACGCTTCGCCAGGATGTGATGGACTACGTGGCCTCTTGCACAATCTGTGCCCAGAATAAGGTGGCTAGGACTTTGCCCGCCGGTCTTCTTCACCCGTTGCCAGTTCCTGGGGCTCCCTGGCAGCAGATTGCCATGGATTTCGTGACTGACTTACCCCGCTCAGCCGGATGTACCACCATCTTAGTCGTGGCAGATCGTTTTTCTAAAATGGCCCATTTTATTCCCTTACCGGGACTACCGTCCGCCCCGAAGTTGGCTGAGATCTTCATCCACCAGGTCTTCAGGCTGCATGGTCTTCCTCAGCAGATTCTGTCGGATCGGGGGGTCCAGTTCACCTCCCGCTTCTGGAGGGCACTCTGCCGGCTTATGGGTACATCTCTTGACTTCTCCTCCGCATATCATCCTCAGACCAACGGGCAAGTGGAGCGAATTAATCAGGGGTTAACCACCTTTCTACGTCACTTCACCAACGCTCATCAGGACGACTGGGTTGCGCTCTTACCTTGGGCTGAATTCTCGCACAATAATCATCCTAGTGAATCTACCACTAAGTCACCTTTTTTTGTGGTAACCGGTCAGAACCCAAGTATTCCGTTGCCTTTTTTCACCTCTACAGGAGTACCCGCAGCCGATTCTCTTGCTAAAGAATTCTCGCAGATTTGGAGAGAGACCAGGGACGCGCTCAAAAGTGCCAACGTCCGAATCAAGAAGCATGCGGACAAGAGACGGAAGGACGTGCCCCCATACCATCCGGGTGACAAGGTCTGGCTTTCAACTCGACATATCCGTCTGAGAGTTCCCTCTTACAAGCTGAGTCCTCGGTACATTGGGCCTTTTGAAGTGATTGGACGTATTAATGCAGTGGTTTACAAACTGAGGTTGCCTGCTTCGCTCCGGGTGCCCAACGCCTTCCATGTCTCGCTCTTGAAACCCGTAGTCCTGAATCGGTTCCAACCAGTTTCCATCGTCCCTCCCTCACCTGCGATCTCGGACAACGTCTTCGAGGTCAAGGACATCTTGGCTATGAAAAGAGTCCGGGGTAAGACCTTTTTTCTTATCGATTGGGTGGGTTTTGGCCCCGAGGAGAGGTCCTGGGAGCCTCGGGAGAATATCAACGCCCCTCTCATTCTGAAAAAGTTTTTGGCCAATCTCAGTAAGGGAGGACGTAAGGGGAGGGGTACTGTCACATGCCCGCCGATGCCCCTGCTGCCCCTGGAGCGTTACCTCTCCAGCGCGCTCCCGTCCGGTCACGCGCCCGCCGTCCACTCGGCCTCACGGCGGCTCCTGGCTCCCGCCTCCTGGTTCGCGCACGCCACCTCCCACGCCCTCTCCCCAGCGGTGGGCGGCGCTGAGGGGCGGGTCCAGGGGACGCACTTCCGGGGGTGTGCTGTATTTCAGGCGTCCTCGCTGTCAGGAGGACGCCTGATGATTGTGTAGATTCTCTGCACCCTCTGGCCTCTACAGTTTTGCTGTAGTTAAACTCTCTCTGCCTGTTTCGCCCTGTCGTCCTCAGTCTCGTGTCTCCCTTCCACCCAGTCTGCCTGGGCGCTGTCTTCCTTCCATCCCCTGTGCCGTCCTCTGTCTCCAGTCCGCCTTGGTCTTCCACGTGCCTTTCTCCCGTAGTATTCCCTCCCTGTGCCACTGGCCCTTGCTCGTTATTCGCACCATCACCTTCCCAGTCCTTTTGTCCGTGGAGCCGTCCCTCTTGGTTCCGGCTGTCGCGCCTCCGTCCTCTGTGGCCCTGCCCCTAACGATCCCTGTATAGGGGTCGGTCTTCACCTGGCGTGCTCGGCCCAGGGGCTCCGGATCCGTGACCCAGAGGGTCCACTCTCTAACGTAGAGTTCCCCTAAGTATTACACTCTAGGAGTTTCCTTGCTGATTCTCCTGTTGTGACTAAGCCTGCTACCATCTTAGGCGAGGGGGTAGTTCTTTCTGCCATCTCGCCCGATTTGAGACGTGCTCTGGAAGAGTTTCAGGAGGACAAACCTGAGCGTTGTCCCAGTGGAAAGTTGTATGTTCCTGACCAGTGGAGGAAGAGAGTGATGTCTGAAGTTCATTGCTCTGCATTGGCTGGTCATCCAGGTATTTTTGGTACTAGAGATCTGGTGAGTCGGTCTTTTTGGTGGCCCGCCTTGTCTCATGATGTCAGGAATTTTGTGCAGTCCTGTGGGACTTGCTCCTGGTCTAAACCTTGTTCTCGCTCTAGTGGCTTGTTGATGCCTTTGCCGGTGCCCAGGAGGCCATGGACCCATATTTCAATGGATTTTATCTCTGATATGCCTGTCTCTCAGAGAATGACTGTTATTTGGGTGATTTGTGATAGATTCTCTAAGATGGTCCATCTTGTACCACTCCCTAAGTTGCCATCTTCCTCTGAGTTGGTGCCCTTGATTTTGCAACAGGTGGTTCGCTTGCACGGGGTTCCTGAGAACATTGTATCTGACAGAGGAGTTCAGTTTGTGTCTAGATTTTGGAGGACTTTCTGTTCCAAGCTGGGAATTCAGTTGTCCTTCTCCTCTGCGTTTCACCCTCAGACCAATGGGCAGACGGAGAGAACAAACCAGACTTTGGAGTCGTATTTGAGATGTTTTATTTCTGCCGATCAGGATGATTGGGTTTCATTTTTGCCCTTGGCCGAATTTGCTTTAAATAATAGAGCTAGTTCTGCCACTTTGATGTCACCTTTTTTTTGTAACTTTGGTTTTCACCCTCGATTTTCTTCAGGGCAGGAGGAGCCTTCTGCCTGCCCAGGTGTTGACACTGTGGTGGAGAGAATGCACCAGATCTGGGACCAAGTAGTGGATAAGTTGTCTCTCTCCCAGGAAAAGGCCCAGCGGTTTTCCAACTGGCGTAGGACCGTTGGTCCCCAGTTTAAGGTGGGTGATATGGTTTGGTTGTCATCAAAAAATATCGCTATGAAGGTGGCTTCTCCTAAGTTTAAGCCTAGATTTATTGGACCTTACAAGATTTTGGAGATTATTAATCCGGTCTCTTTTCGGTTGGCTCTTCCTGTCACATTTAAAATTCATAATGTGTTTCATAAGTCCTTGTTGAAGAGGTTTGTTGAACCAGTAGTTCCTGTGGTGGCACCTCCTGACCCTATATTGGTTGAAGGTAACATGGAATATGAGGTAGAGAAGATACTGGATTCCCATCTGGCTAGACGGAGACTCCAGTATTTGGTTAAGTGGAAGGGTTATGGTCAGGAGGATAATTCCTGGGTCTCTGCCTCTGATATTCATGCCGAAAGATTGGTGCGTGCCTTTCATCGGGCTCGCCCGGATCGCCCTGGTGGCATGGATGAGATTTCGGTGACCCCTCCTCAAGGGGGAGGTACTGTTGTGAGTTCATTTTTCCCTTCACCATTGAGGTCTGATGAACTCCCTCCTTTGGTGAAGGAAGGTAGTGAGGCTGATTACCAAACACATGGGCAGCTAGATGATGACTGGGTGGCTGGAATTGAGGACTGGATATAAGGCTGCCGATGCCCTTCTTCCTGGCTGGTGATTTTCCTGCTGGATTCTAGGAGACCAGTCTGATTCCTGCATCTCAAAGCTAAGTTTTTCTGCTCTTCTTTGTACTCTTCAGTTTTGTTTTTGTTTTTCCTTGTTTTTTGGGAGTTCTGCCATCCCCGGCCGGGGGTGAGCTGAACTCCATTTTTGTCTCTGATCTGTTGATATTTTGCTCTGTCTTCAGAATATACCTGAGTGCTGATATAGTCTTTTGAAGCCTAGCGACTTCAGGGCCTGTTTTTCCTATCAGTCGGTTGGCTCATTTTGATAGGGTTTTTGTGGATGGCAGACAGCAGATTTCCTATCCTGTCCTATGTAGTTAGCTTGGGCTCCATCATTTGCTCAACCTATCTTTCTATCTGTGTTAGTGTTTTCATCTTGCTTCACCGTCATTATATGTTGGGGGCTGCCTATTGCTTTGGGGTCTGCTCTGGGGCAGTTTAATTTTTTCCCCTTTCTGTCTTTAGGCTATATAGTTCTCCGGCTGTGATCGAGGGGTCTAGGGCACCGTAGGAACCCCCCACGGCTACTGCAAGTTGTTGTGGATAGGTTCAGGGGTCTGCAATCCGATAGCTGCCAACCTCTCTGGTTTTTCTGGACTTAGCTGGTATTTTGTTTTTTCCTCCTTCGGTGACTCATCATAACAGGAACCACACACAGAAATGGCGGTATAGGTACATTAGTAGAGGGAGGAAACACAAGGCATTCAGTCTTTGACAGGTTCAGTTTCAGATATAGTGAGGACATGATGTTAGACACAGCGTTCAGACAATCGCTGGTGTTTTCTAGAAAGGCTGGCGTGATGTCAGGAGAAGAAGAGTATAATTGGGTGTCATCAGCATAGAGATGGTACTGGAAACCAAATCTACTGATTGTTTGACCAATAGGGGCAGTGTACAAGGAGAAGAGGAGGGGGCCTAGAACCGATCCTTGATGAACCGCAGCAGTAAGGGGAAGGTGAGAGGAGGAGGAACCGACAAAAGATACAGTAAAGAAGCAGTCAGAGAGATAGGAGGAGAACCAGGAGAGAATGGTGTCCTTGAGGCCAATGGAATGGAGCATAGTGAGGAGGAGCTGATGATCCACAGTGTCGAATGCTGCAGAGAGATCCAAGAGAATTAGCATGGAGTAATGACCATTTGATTTAGCTGTTAGTAGATCAGTAGAGACTTTAGTGAGGGCAGTTTCACTAGAGTGTAAAGAGCGGAAACCAGATTGGAGAGGGTCGAGAAGAGAGTTATCAAAGAGATAGCGGATAAGACTGGAGTGTACCAGGTGTTCCAGGAGTTTAGAGATGAATGGAAGATTAAAGACAGGTCTGTAGATAGTGGCACAGTTTTGGTCGAGGGATGGTTTAAGTAGTGGATGTATGATGGCATGCTTAAATGAGGAGGGAAAGATACCAGAAGAGAGAGGTTAAATATTTTAGTTAGGTGAGGGGTGACAGCAGGGCAAAGGGACTGGAGGAGATGTGACAGAAATGGGTCACTGGTGCAAGTGGTTGGGCGAGAAGATGGAAGGAGCCTGCTTACTTCTTCTTCTGTGACTGGTTCAAAATCAGAGAGTGAGCTAGATGCAGTGGGGGAGGGAGGACAGTGCATGGTATGAGGTGATTGGGAGATAATTTCCTGTCGGATCTGGTCATTTTTTTCTTTGAAGTAATTGGCCAGATCGTCAGCTCGGAGCTCCGTGGTTGGGGCCTGTTCTCTTGGGTTGAGTAGAGAATGAAAAGTGTCAAAGAGACATTTTGGGTTATTGGACAGTGAGGTGATGAGGGTGTTGAAATAGGTTTGTTTGGAGAGGTGAAGGGCAGTGTTGTATGTTCTAAGCATAAACTTATAATGGATGAAATCTTCGAATGAATAAGAGAAACAGTAAGAGTTTTTGCAGAGTCAAAAGTAAGAAAGGGTCTAATTCTAGAAATGTTTTTGAGGTGCAGATAACAAGAGCGAGCCAGTGATCAGATGTGAGGGGGTGAATGAAAGCTCGGAATCAAGTATGACCCCAAGACAGCGGGCTTGTTGCTGGGGAGTAATGGTGGAACCACAGACAGAAATGGCAATGTGGGGCATAGGTAGGTTAGTAGAGGGAGTTCAGTTTTTGACAGGTTTCAGATAGAGGGAGGACATGATGTTAGAGACAGAGACAATCACTGGTGTTTTCCAAAAAGGCAGGCGTGATATCAGGAAAAGAAGTGTATAATTGGGTGTCATCAGCATAGAGATGGTATTGGACCCCAAATCTACTGATTGCTTAACCAATAGGGGCAGCATACAAAGAGAAGAGGAGGGGGACTAGAATCCTTGAGGAACCCCAACAGTAAGGGGAAGATGAGAGGAGGAGCCAGCAAAAGATACAGTAAAAGAGCGGTCAGAGAGATAGGAGAACCAGGAGAGAACGGTGTCCTTGAGGCCGATGGAATGGAGCATAGTGAAGAGGAGCTGTTGATCCACAGTGTTAAATGCTGCAGAGAGATCCAAGAGAATTAGCATGTAGTAGTGACCATTAGATTTAGCTGTTAAAAGATCATTAGAGACTCTAGTGAGGGCAGTTTCAGTAGAGTGTAGAGAGCGCAAATCGAATTGTAGAGGGTCAAGAAGAGAGTTATCTGATAGATAGCAGATAAGTCGGGCATGAACCAGGCGTTCCAGGAGTTTAGAGATGAAGGGAAGATTAGAGACAGGTCTATAGATAGCGGCACAGTTTTGGTCCAGGGTTGGTTTTTTAAGTAATGGCTGTATGATGGCATGCTTAAATGAGGAAGGAAAGATACTGGAAAAGAGAGTGAGAGGTTAAATATTTTTGTTAGGTGAGTGGTGACAGCAGGGGAAAGGGACTGGAGGAGATGTGATGGAATGGGGTCACTGTTGCAAGTGGTAGGGTGAGAAGATGCAAGGAGTCTGATTACTTCTTCTGTTACTGGTTCAAAATCAGAGAGTGAGCTAGATTCAGTGGGGGAGGGAGGAAAGTGCATAGTATGAGGTGATTGGGAGATAATTTCCTGTCGGATATGGTAAATTTTTTCTTTGAAATAATTAGCCAAATCGTCAGCATGGAGATCCGTGGCTGGGGCCTGCACTCTTGGGCTGAGTAGGGAGTGAAAAGTGTCAGAGACATTTTTGGTTATTGGATAGTGAGGTGATGAGGGTGCTGAAATAGGTTTGTTTTGAGAGGTGAAGAGCAGTGTTGCATGTTTTAAGCATAAACTAATAATGGATGAAATCTTTGGATAGATTGGATTTTCTCCAGACGTTCAACGCACCTGGAGCACAGCTGTAGGAAGCGTGTGTGCCAGGGTTGTCACCATCTGTGCCTAGTTGTTCTATGTATAGGAGGTGCAGTTTCATCCAGAGCACTTTGAAGTGTTTCATTGTAATTTTTCAGTGCAGAATCAGGACATGATAGAGAGGAGATAGGGGCCAATGACGACTGCAAGTTCTTCATAAGTTTCTGGGTGTTAATAGCCTGTAAGTTTCTAAAAGTGTGGAAAGTGGGGGTGACCTGGGCAGGATGGCAGTTCTTGATAGAGAATGATAGAAGGTTGTGGTCAGAGAGCGGGAGAGGGGAGTTCCACTGAGCAAAGCCAGGAGAAGACCAAGTCGAGGGAGTTTCCGTCTTCTTGCGTGGGGGAGTTAGTATGCTGCAAGAGAAGGTTAGAGAAAAAAGGTGAGAAGCAGATGGTGAGAGGGTATTATTATTATTATTTATTGTTATAGCGAGATTTATTCCATGGCGCTTTACATGTAAGGAGGGGTATACATAATAAAAATAAGTACAATAATGTTAAACAGTACAAGTCATAACCGGTACAGGAGGAGAGAGGACCCTGCCCGCGAAGGCTCACAATCTACAAGGGATGGGTGAGAATACAGTAGGTGAGGGTAGAGCTGGTCATGCAGCGGTTTGGTCGATCGGTGGTTACTGCAGGTTATAGGCTTGTCGGAAGAGGTGGGTCTTCAGGCTCTTTTTGAAGGTTTCGATGGTAGGTGAGAGTCTGATATGTTGTGGTAGAGAGTTCCAGAGTAGGGGTGATGCGCGAGAGAAATCTTGTATGCGATTGTGGGAAGAGGAGATAAGAGGGGAGTAGAGAAGGAGATCTTGTGAGGATCGGAGGTTGTGTGCAGGAAAGTACCGGGAGATGAGGTCACAGATGTATGGAGGAGACAGGTTGTGGATGGCTTTGTATGTCATGGTTAGGGTTTTGTAGTGGAGTCTCTGGGCAATAGGGAGCCAGTGAAGGGATTGACAGAGGGGAGAAGCAGGGGAATAGCGGGGGGACAGGTGTATTAGTCGGGCAGCAGAGTTTAGAATAGATTGGAGGGGTGCGAGAGTGTTCGAGGGGAGGCCACAGAGCAGGAAGTTGCAGTAGTCAAGGCGAGAGATGATGAGGGCATGGACTAGGGTTTTTGCAGATTTTTGGTTGAGGAATGAACGGATTCGTGAAATATTTTTGAGTTGAAGTCGGCAGGAAGTGGAAAGGGCTTGGATATGTGGTTTGAAGGAGAGATCAGCGTCAAGGATTACCCCGAGGCAGCGAGCTTGTGGGACTGGGGAGAGTGGGCAGTCATTTACTGTAATGGATAGGTTCGTTTGGGGGGGTCACGTGAGATGGGGGAAAGATGATGAATTCTGTTTTGTCCATGTTAAGTTTCAGAAATCTAGTGGAGAAGAAGGATGAAATAGTGGACAGACATTGAGGGATTCTGGTTAGTAGGGAGGTGATATCTGGTCCAGAGATGTAGATCTGTGTGTCATCAGCATAGAGGTGATACTGAAAGCCATGAGATTCTATGAGCTGTCCCAGGCCAAAGGTGTAAATGGAGAAGAGCAGGGGTCCTATGACTGAACTTTGTGGGACTCCGACAGATAGGGGGCGAGGTGAGGAGGTGGTGTGTGCGTGGGAGATGCTGAATGTCTGGTCTGTTAGGTATGATGAGATCCAGGATAGGGCCAAGTCTGTGATGCCAAGGGATGAGAGGGTCTGTAATAATAGGGAATGGTCCACTGTGTCTAAGGCAGCCGACAGGTCCAGGAGGAGGAGGACAGAGTAGTGTCGCTTGCTCTTGGCGGTTAAGAGCTCATTGGTGACCTTAGTAAGGGCAGTTTCAGTGAAGTGGTGTGACCGGAAGCCAGATTGTAAGCGGTCAAAGAGGGAGCAAGAAGAGAGATGGGAGGACAGTTCAAGGGGATGAGCAAATGGAATGTTAACGTCTCCCATGATGAGGGTGGGGATGTCACAGGAGAGATAGTGTGGAAGCCAGGTGGCAGAGTGATCCAGAAACTGATAGGAGGGGTCCGGAGGAGGATACATCACTGCCACTCGCATGGAGAAGGGGATGTAGAGTCTGACAGCATGGACCTCGAAAGAAGGGAAGACAAGTGAGGGTACTTGAGCGATAACCTGAAAGGTACATTTGGGTGATAGGAGCAGACCAACGCCTCCACCTGCTCTGTTGTCCGATCTTGGGGTATGAGAGAAGTGTAGTCCACCATATGAAAGAGCAACAGCAGTTATGGTGTGTGACTGCTGGATCAAGGTTTCAGTAAGAGCCAGAAGGTTAAGAGAATCAGAAAGAAGGAAGTCATGGATGAAGGAGAGTATATTACACACTCAGCGAGAATTCCAAAGGGCACAATTAAAAGAGATAGAAGACATGCAGGGAATGTTAATAAGATTAGAGGGGTTTCTAAGTGTAGCAGTTGAGGGGTTCAACTTACTATGACATGGGGGGCCGTGGTTGGGAGAGATATCTCCTGCAACTAGGAGGAGGATAGAAAGAGGGAGCAGATGGTTAAGTGATTTGTGAGAGCGTCTCGTGTGTTGGATGGTGCGAATGAATGGATCTGTGCAAAAGCGCGTGAGCGCTTTATATAGGAGAGGAAAGGACCGGGGGGACAATATGGATGGAGTGTAAAGAGTTAATGCAAGGGTGGTGGATGTGAGTGAATGCAGCAGCCAGGATATAAATTATACAAATGCATATGGTATATATTTGTGGTAATCCAAATGTACAGGGTATAGATTTATTTATTTGTCTTACCTGTCTCCTGCCCTGTCTAACTGCCATGTTATAACTGCCAGTACTTTGATTGAATATACTTCGACTAAATGTACATAAATGCCCCCCTGCATAAATGCTTCCCCAAACTATGTCTGAATATATAGGAGACCAGTTCTAAGATATTACTTATATTAGTGTTAAAAGAAAAGATCATTTAATTATGTGGTAATTACCAAGTGGGCATGGCTCATAGGGTTCCCTGGGGGTGTGTCTTTAACCCCTTTCTGACATCTGATGTAATGATCCATCCATGTGACCTGGACCTGTCATATGTTTAATGCGACACTGCACCTTAAGTGGTGGTGATTGCATTAAAATTCCAGCACTATATTACCTGCCAATCTGATTGCCTGAAACACTGAGGTCCCAGCCTAGGATTGAGCATTGATCCTAGGCTGGTGCCTGGAAATGCCAGGCATGGCCTGAAAGGACCCCGATTGGCGTGAATGCTGATCACATCGTTCGCTCCAATCGCAGGGCACAGTTGCAGTATGACCACACTCTGCCCTGCCTGTGATCTGCCAATGACCTGCCTAGGATCAGAGCTGTGATCTCCGATCCTAGGCATGGCCTGGAGCCACTGATTGGTGCAATCGACGAGTACATCAATCGCGCCAATCACAGGGCATAGCCGCGGTGTGACCACGCTGTTCCCTGATGGTGACCTGCCTAGGATCAGAGCTGTGAGCTCCGATCCTAGGCCAGTGCCTTGCAACACCGACATCACCAGGGCCAGCTTGATTGGTGTGATCGATGTCATAATCGATCACACCAATGACAGGTCAGAGCAGCAGTATGACCTCTCTGTGACCTGTCTATAACCGCACTGCAGGTCCTCACACTAGCTGAGGATTCCTGCAGAGTGGTCAAATTGCTGGATCTCCTGCTTTGCTTGACCTGGTGGTGCCACAGAAGCATGTGACACCACAATTCCCTTTTTTCAAAGAACAGAGAAGAAAGAAGAAAGAAGACAAGACAGAAGAATGAAGAGGGACAACAACTGTAAGTGTCTTGATCCCTGATCTCTGCCCAGTCTCTCTTCATCCACCCCAATACCCCATCCCCCTTCCCTTTCCCCCTCTTTTTACCCCCTCCACCCCCCTTTGTGCCACCTTCATGTGCACATTTAGCAGCTGCTGAGCATTGATTGGTGACGCAGTTCATCGATCAACACTCGTGCTCGTGGTTTTACACTCTACTTTTTCACCCACCTTTGTGCCATCCCCGTGTGTACATCCAGCAGCCGCCGAACTTTGATAAGTGACGCAGTATACTCATCAGAGCTCGTGACTGCTATTTTCCATTTTTCTTTCTCACCCCCCCTTGCGTCACCCCCGTGTGCACATCCAGCAGCCTCTGAACTTTGATAAGTGAGGCACTTCACTCATCAGAGCTGATGCCTTCTGTTTTTTGCTTTTCTTTTCACAGACATTTTTTTCTCCTTGGTTCTTTTTTTCTTTTAGCTTTTTCTTTTCAGACAAGTTTTCCACCAAACACTATCCCCCCACACACAAACAGTTAAAAATAAAGTGCTGATGCAATCACCATATTCATAAAATTTCATCCGGCGCGTCCCGTTTGTCTCAACAACACTATTCAGTGGAGGAGGCATATGCTTTCCTTGCCTCCGACACTGATAGCAAGAAAGAGGATCCCACATTTCTTTACTTTTCTGATTTGTCATCCTTTTCCTCCTCATCTTTCTCCTCAGGTCCTGCTGAACCACCACACAGACGATCAAGGACAGATGATGAAGCAGCGCCCACCATTCCAGAAGATGAACAAGCACAACCCATTACGGACCCCTATGGACTTCGCCCCCTGAAAATTACGAGCTACTGATTCCTGATTTTGTGGCAGAATCAGGAATCAAGTTTGACACAACCGGCCTCACAGAATTAGACTTTTTCTCTGAGGATTTTATTAAAATCATGTTGTGCCAAACTAATTTATATGCTCATCAGTTTTTGGCACAAAACCCTGGTTCACCATCTTCTAACTGGTCTCCTATAGATGTAGTTGAAATTATACAGTTTTGGGGCCTGGTCCTTCACATTGGGATCCTGAAGAAGCCAGAACTTTGGCAATATTGGAGTGTTGATGTTTTATACAACACTCCACTGGTCATGTACCAGATGCATTTTGTGGCCATCAACAAATTTCTGCATTATACCGATAATGCACCGTGTCCCCCACGAGATGATCCCAATTTGACCATCTGTTCAAATATCGGCCGGTCATCGAACACTTCAACAAAAAGTTTGCTGAAGTGTACGTGCCCCAAAGGGACAGCTGTGTGGATGAGTCCTTAGTTCATTTTAAGGGAAGGCTCAGATTCCGTCAGTACCTGCCCAGCAAGAGGGCCAGGTATGGAATTAAACTCTACAAACTGAGTGAGTACATCCGGGTACATCCACGGGTTTAGAGTTTACAAATGAAAGGACCCTAGCATTGAACCCCTTGAATGTCCCCCTGTCCTGGGAGTGAGTGGGGAAATTGTGTGGGATTTGGTGCACCCATTGCTGGATAAAGGTTACCACTTGTACACTGATAACTTTTATACCAGCATCCCACTTTTCAAATCCCTCTTTGCACGAGGTACCGCAGCTTGTGGTACTGTCTGCAAAAATCAGAGAGGCCTCCCAAAAACGCTACTTGGGCAGATGCTTAGAAGGGGTAATAGAAGAGCTCAATGTAGCGACCACCTGCTGGTAGTCAAGTACAAGGACAAAAGAGATGTCCTTCTCTTGACCACCATACACAGTGATTGCAGTGCCCTCGGAACTTTATGAGGTACCTCTGCACAGGTTAGCAATCCGGACTGTGTACTGGGGTACAACAAAAACATGGGGGGCATTGATCTCTCTGATCAACTCCTCCAGCCATACAGTGCTTTGAGAAAGGCCAGGGTGTGGTACAAAAAGCTGGCCATGTACATCATACAAATGGCAATCCTCAATGCTTTCCTGCTGTCATGATGTGCAAGCAAGACCGTTGCGTCATACCTTCAGTTCCAGGAGGTAGTGATTAAGGTCTTAATCTTTGGAAACCAGGAAGGCCCCAGTACTTCCAGAATTGAAGGTGCTTGTATCGTACCAGGTCAGCATTTCCCAGGGGAGGTCCCACAAACCGGAAAAAAGGAAGGTCACAAAAGAGGTGCCGTGTTTGTTACAAAAGGGAAATACGAAAGGACTCCATTTATCAATGCGACACCTGCCCCAACAAACCTGGCCTGTGTATGACAGATTGCTTCAAATTGTACCACACCTCCATGCACTACTAATTTACTTACTAGTTTCCAAAATTATGTCACTTGTGTTTTTTTTATTATTTAGGCACATCAGGGGCTCTGCAAATGGAACATGATGCCCGCAGACCATTCCATCAAACTCTGCATTCCAAAACATCACTAATTCCCTTCCAAGCCCCGATGGTAGTTTTTTCCCACATATGGGGTATTGGCGTATTCAGGACAAATTGGACTACAACTTTTGGGGTCCAGTTTCTTCTGTTACTCTTGAGAAAATTTAAAATTGGGAACTAAAAGATCATTTTTGTAGGAAAAAATAGGATTTTTTTTTCATGGCCAGGCATTATAAACTTTAGTGAAACACTAGGGGACTCAAAGTGCTCACCACACATCTAGATAAGTTCCTTTGGGGGTCTAGTTTCCAAAATGGGGTCACTTGTTGGGCATTTCCACTGTTTAGGCACATCAGGGGCTCTGTAAAGTTGACATGACGCCCGCAGACCATTCCATCAAAGTCTGCATTCTAAAACATCACTACTTCCATCCACACCCCGACATGTGCCCAAGCAGTAGTTTTTTCCCCACATATGTGGTATCGGCATATTCAGGACAAATCGGACAATAACTTTTGGGGTCCAATTTCTCCTGTTACCCTGGGAAAATTAAAAATTGGGGGGCTAAAAGAACATTTTTTGGGGGAAAAATTAGGATTTTTTTCACGGCCGAGCATTATAAACTTTAGTGAAATACTAGGGGGTTCAAAGTGCTTACCACACATCTAGATAAGTTCCTTGGTGGGGCTAGTTTCCAAAATGGGGTCACTTGTGGGGCATTTTCACTGTTTAGGCACATCAGGGTCTCTGAAAATGTGACATGACGCACGCAGAAAATTCCATCAAAGTCTACATTCCAAAATGTCACTACTTCCCTTCTGTGCCCCGACGTGTGCCCAAACAGTAGTTTTCTCCCACATATGGGGTATGAGCATACTCAGGACAAATTGGACAACAACTTTTGGGGTCCAATTTCTCCTGTTACCCTTGGAAAAATAAAAAATTGGGGACTAAAAGATCATGTTTGTAGAAAAAATATGATTTTTTATTTTCACGCCCGGGCATTATAAACGTTAATGAAACACTTGGGGGTTCAGAGTGCTCACCACACATCTAGATAAGTTCCTTTGGTTTAGTTTCCAAAATGGTGTTACTTGTTGGGGTTTACACTGTTTAGGCACATCAGGGGCTCCCCAAATGCGACATGTCATCCAATCTCAATTCCAGGCAATTTTGGTTTGAAAAAGTCAAACAGCGCTCCTTCCCTTCTGCGCCCTGCCGTGCACCCAAAAAGTGGTTTTCCCCCACATATAGGGTATCGTCATACTCAGGAGAAATTGCACAACAACTATATCTGTTCATTTTCTCCTTTTACCCTTGTGAAAATAAAAAAATTGTTGCTAAAAGATCATTTTTGTGACTAAAAAGTTAAATGTTCATTTTTTCATTCCACGTTCGTTCCACGTTTCATTCCTGTGAAACACCTGAAGGGTTAATAATAGAGTTGAGCAAAGCGGGTTGGTCATATTCAAAAGTCGGCGACTTTCGCTGAAGTCGGGTTTCATGAAACGAAACCCGACCATAGCGTGAGGTCGGCCACGAGGTCGGCGACCAGAGCGCCAAAATCGTGTTTCAAAAGATGCTTCCAGAAATGGGAAAAGGTATTCCGGGTTGCAGTCCAAAGACAATCTGAAAGGGAGACTTTCCAGAAGATTCACTTACTTGGCTGTTGTAGGAAAATTCGGCCCAAGACAGTAAGTGTACCCAGTCGTCATGATGCGCGTTGACAAAGTGACGCAGGAATCCACCAAGGATTTGACTTGTCCTCTCCACTTGTCCATTGAACTGGGGATGGCATGCTGTGGAAAAATCCAGTTCAATTCTTACCAGTAGAGTTGAGCGAAACGGTTCAGTCAAATTCATAAGTCGCCGACTTTCGCTGAAGTCGGGTTTCATGAAACGAAACCCGACCATAGCGTGAGGTCGGCCACGAGGTCGGCGACCAGAGCGCCAAAGTCGTGTTTCAAATGATGCTTCCAGCACCCTTTTTCAGCCAATGATGGAGGACGCACACTGTGGGCAACGCGATGACATAGGCATCGGTCACCACCATCTTTGAGAAGGGCATGCAAGTGATTGGATGGCTTTGTGTGGCGTCACAGGGGCTATAAAAGTGCGTGAACGGCGACCGCCATCTTACTTCTGCCGATCTTAGCATTAGGGAGAGGTTGCTGCTGCTGATTCAGAACAAGAGAGAGCGTTAGGCAGGGAAGAAGAACCAAAAAACTGCTTCTGCTCTTTGCGATTTCCACTTACAACACAACACTTTGTGTGCAGTGACAGGGGAGGCTCTATTTTTGTGCTTCAGATCTGTTGGTTATTAGGCTGCCTTATAAGGCTCCCTGATAGCTGCATTGCTGTTTGCACACTGCTGTGCAAACTGCTTTTTTAAAAGCAAAAATACTTTTCTTCCTCTTTTCTGCACAGTTACCAAGCATTCATTTTTCCACCCTTTTGTGTGTGCAGCAGTCCTGCTTATTAGGCTGCCTGCATCCATACTTGGACTGAGAGCATCATTGTCAGCATCCTCAAATCTTTAGTGAGATTCAAATTCTCACCAATCCTATAGACACCCTCCACCTTGTCATACACCATCCAATTTCAGTCTGTTACATGGAGGTGTAATCTCTCCTGGGCCTGAGACAATAGTTCTGAGTCCTCAAATCTATAGTGAGATTCAAAATCTGACCAATCCTATAGACTCCCTCCACCTTGTCATACACCATCCAATTTCAGCCTGTTACATTGAGGTGTAATCTCTCCTTGGCCTGAGACAATAGTTCTGCACCTTAAATCTATAGTGAGATTCAAAATCTGACCAATCCTATAGACACCCTCCACCTTGTCATACACCATCCAATTTCAGCCTGTTACATTGAGGTGTAATCTCTCCTTGGCCTGAGACAATAGTTCTGCGCCCTCAAATCTATAGTGAGATTCAAAATCTGACCAATCCTATAGACTCCCTCCACCTTGTCATACACCATCCAATTTCAGCCTGTTACATTGAGGTGTAATCTGTCCTTGGCCTGAGACAATAGTTCTGCGCCCTCAAATCTAGAGTGAGATTCAAAATCTGACCAATCCTATAGACACCCTCCACCTTGTCATACATCATCCAATTTCAGCCTGTTACATTGAGGTGTAATCTCTCCTGGGCCTGAGACAATAGTTCAACGTCCTCAAATCTATAGTGAGATTCAAATTCTCACCAATCCTATAGACACCCTCCACCTTGTCATACACCATCCAATTTTAGCCTGTTACATTGGGGTGTAATTTCTCCTGGGCCTGAGACAATAGTTCTGCATCCTCAAATCTATAGTGAGATTCAAATTCTCACCAATAGTAGATGCACCTTCTACCTTGTTTTACAGTACCATATAGCTGGTGGTATTTTGGGTACATTTTCACAAAAATTAAGAAGTATGGTGGAAGACGCCATGGAAGTGGGTGGGGGTTGCCAGCTGGTCCCGATGGTGGTGGTGGTGGAGTTGCATCTGTTGGTAGTGGTAAAAGCACCGTAGCACCTAAGGCAGGAGGTGTTGAGCCTGCGTCATCGTCTGGCTCCACAAGGCCTCGAAGGTTCTCTTTTCTGGGAGTAGGTAAACCACTTTTAAAGCCGGAGCTTCAGGAACAAGTTTTGGCTTACATTGCTGACAGCCTCCAGCTCTCTCGCCTCCTCTTCTGAAGCTTCAAAAAATAAAAGCACTGAGTCGTCAGTGGAGGCTCCTGGTCAGGAATAACACCTTTCCTTGTGTCCTTCACCCCTATCAAAAGTGAAGGATGTGGCAGGCCACACTTCCGATTACTCCATGGAGCTCTTTTCACATACCATGCCTGGGTAAGCAAGTCAAATCATGAATTCCCCAGTCCAAGATGAATCTAACATGGAGTGCACTGATGCACAGCCACTGCTAGATTTTTCTGCTGGTACATTCACTCAGAGCAATACATTGTCCTCGCAGTGTACTGAGGCAGAATCAGACCCTGATGAAACTCAGGTGCCCCTTCCTGCATACTATTCCACCTTACACGGTGACACAGAGGAAGATGCACATGAAATTGAAGAGGAGGTGATGGATGACCCAGTTGTTGACCCAGATTGGCATCCATTGGGGGCACCCTCTTGGGTGCCGCTGCCAATAGCTCAGAAGAGGAGAAGGAGGATCCGCAGCAGGCAACGACATCACAACAACTGTTATCTGGCAGGACCGTAGCAGTCCAAAAACGTGTTACAAAAACCAAAAGAGTTGCAGGACAGCTTGGCCAGACGGTCAAATTATCACAGCGTGCAAGGTCTCAAAATGTCTTCCATAGTAGGAAGAGTGCAGTGTGGAACTTTTTTGAACAAAGTCCTAATGATCAGGCAAAAGTTATCTGTAAGAAGTGCGCAAAGACCTTTAGCTGAGGGAAAAATCTGAGAAATTTGAATACCAGTTGCATGCTTAGACAATTACAATAGAGAGAATGTGGAGGGCACTACCAACAATAAATACGGGGATGCACCAGTAGTCAGTATAATTCAATAATGAAGTAGGAAAGAGAGAAAGCTACTGACCCAAAAACTGGGATCACCACAATAAATCATAAAAATTAGTATAAATTTTATTGCACTTCAGACAGACCAAACAAAGTATAAAAACATTAAAAATGTCACTTTCTGACAATTACAATAGACCCTTGGGGTTAGAAATATAACCCTATAAGGCTCCCCAGACACATAGAATCATAGAATCATAGAATCGTAGAGTAGGAAGGGACCTTCTGGGCCATCTGGTCCAACCCCCTGCTCAAAGCAGGATTCGCTAAATCATCCCAGTCAGATGTCTGTCCAGCCTCTGTTTGAAGACTTCCATTGAAGGAAAACTCACCACTTCTCGTGGCAGCATATTCCACTCATTGATCACTCTAACTGTCAAAAAGTTTTTTCTAATATCTAATCTGGTGACAGGACAATTGTGTACAAGATAATTGTGTACGGACTATTGTGTACAGACAATTGTACACAATTGTCATGGAACCATCTAATCTGTGTCTCCTCCCATTCAGTTTCATCCCATTGCTTCTAGTCTTTCCTTGTGCAAATGAGAATAAAGTTGATCCTTCTACAATGTGACAGCCCTTTAGATATTTTTATACAGCTATTAAGTCTCCTCTCAGTCTTCTCTTTTGCAAACTAATCAATCCCAAATCCTGCAACCTTTCCTCATAAGACAGGGTTTGCAGTCCGGTCACCATTCTGGTTGCTCTTTTCTGAACTTGCTCCAGTTTGTTGATGTCTTTTTTAAAATGTGGTGCCCAAAACTGGACACAATATTCCAGATGAGGTCTGACCAAAGAGGAGTAGAGGGAAATAATGACTTCACGTGATCTAGACTGTATGCTTCTGTTAATACATCCTAGAATTGCATTTGCCTTTTTTGCTGCTGCATCACACTGTTGACTCATATTCAGTCTGTGATCTATCAAGTCTTTTTCACATGTGCTGTTGCTTAGGCCTATACCTCCCATTCTGTATATGCTTTTTTCATTTTATGGCCCAGATGTAGTACTTTGCATTTTTCCCTGTTAAAAACCATTCTGTTAGTTGCTGCCCACTTCTCCAGTTTATTTAAATCTTTTTGAATCCTCTCTCTCTCTTCTCTAGTATTAGCTATCCCTCCTAGCTTTGTGTCATCAGCAAATTTAATCAGTTTACCCTCAATTCCTTCCTCTAAATCGTTGATAAAGATGTTGAACAATACAGGGCCCAGGATAGAGCCCTGTGGTACCCCACTTGAGACATTCTTCCAACTGGATGTGCAGCCATTTACGACCACTCTTTGGGTCCGATCACTAAGCCAGTTGTGAATCCACCTAACAGTTGCCTTGTCCATTCCATACTTAGTCATTTTTTCAATAAGGATTGTATGAGATACTTTGTCAAATGCTTTGCTGAAGTCAAGATATACTATATCTACAGCATTTCCTTGATCCACCCAATCAGTGATTCCGTCATAGAATGAAATTAAGTTAGTCTGACATGATTTATTAGTTACAAACCCATGCTGACTCTGTTTAATCACTTCATTCTTATCCAGGTACTGACATATATGTTGTTTAATAATTTGTTCAAAGATCTTTCCTGTATAGAAGTCAGACTCACCGGCCTATAGTTGCCTGGGTCCACCTTCTTCCCCTTTTTGAAGATAGGAACAACATTTGCTCTTCTCCAATCTTCTGGGACTTCTCCTGTTCTCCAAGAATTTTCAAAGATTATGGAGAGGGGTTCAAAAATTTCTTCTGCTATCTCCTTCAGTACTCTGGGGTGTAATTCATCTGGACCTGGAGACTTGAATTCATTTAGGTTAGCTAAGTGTTTCCTTACTATCTTTCTGTTTATAGATATCCTGGATTCTTCTATTTCCTTAATAGGACAGTGAAGAACAGTTGATGTTACATTTCCTTTCTGAGAGAAAACAGATGCAAAATAGGAATTTAAAAGTTCAGCCCTCTCAACATCCTGTCTTACCATTTCATCATTTTCATCCTGTAAAAATCCTATAGCATCTTTGACTTTTCTTTTACTTTTGACATATCCCCAAAATCCTTTATTATTTCTTTTGACATGTCTTGCAGGACTCAATTCATTGTCAGCTTTAGCTAGTCTGATTTGTGCCCTGCAGGTTCTGCAGACAGCATTATATTCTTTAGATATGCCTCCCTCTTTCCATTTTATAAACATTTTTTTCTTCCTTTTTAGCATGTGCTTAAGTTCTGTGTTCATCCATCCTGGCTTCCTTAAATGCTTCCTATTCTTCCCTCTTTTCGGAATTGTTAACAATTGTGCTCTGAGAATTTCATTTTTCAAGATTTCCCATCCTTCCTGGACATTTTTGTCTTTAAGGATATCCAGCCATTGGATCCCTCCAATTCTCTTTCTGAATCCCTTAAAATCTGCCTTTCTGAAATCTAACGTTGACATCTGAGTCTTCACAGGTCTTCCTCCTCTAGTTATCCAAAATTCTAAAATAGCATGGTTGCTACCTCCTAGGGTCCCAGCCACTTTTACCTCCTCAACCATTTCCTCCCTGTTTATAAGGATTAGATCCAAGGTAGCAGTTCCCCTTGTTTTCTCCCCTACCTTTTGGAAGATAAAGTTGTCAGCAAGAGAGGATAAGAATTTCCTTGACCTGTTAGTTTTGCCTGAGAGAGATTCCCAACAAATGTCTGGATAGTTGAAATTTCCCATGACAACTATGTCATATTTTTGGGAGAACTTGGCCATTTGATGCATAAAGAGTTCATCCATATCTTCAGCTTGCACAGGCGGCCTGTAGTAAATGCCTACAATGGTGTCCTTTCCATTGTTCTGTCCTTGTATTCTTACCCAAACAGTTTCCACAGAACTCCCAGTCTCTGAAGCTTCAATCTCTGTGCAGATATACGCGTTTCTAACATACAATGCGACACCTCCTCCTCGTTTATCAAGTCTGTTTCTTGCAAATAAGTTGTATCCTTCTAGTCTTGTATTCCAATCATGTGTATTGTCCCACCAAGTTTCAGTGATTCCAATGACATCATATTTCTTTTCCTGTGTTAGTAGTTCCAATTCTCCTTGTTTGTTGCCCATGCTTTGTGCATTAGTATAGAAACATTTTAGTTTGTGATTGGTTTCTCTTTCTCCAATATTTTTATTAATTAGATTCTTTTGTCTTTGTTCTTCCTTTCCACTTCTAATAGCAGAGATCTCAATAGCATTTGTCAGGTGTATGGCTTTTTCTGGTCTTTTGCTTCCCTTCCCATGTTGTTCTAGTTTAAAGCTCTCCTTACAAGTGTAGCAAGGCGACTTCCAAATACATGTTTTCCAGTCTTCGTAAGGTGCACCCCATCTCTAGCAAGTAGTCCATCGTAGAGGTAATTCACTCCGTGATCCATAAATCCAAACCGTTGCTGACGGCACCATCGACGTAGCCAGTTGTTCACCTGCAGAATCTTATTCCACCTCCTTGTTCCATGGCCATCCACTGGGAGGATGGAAGAGAAGACCACCTGCGCTCCCAGTTCTTTCACTTTCTTGCCTAAGTCTTCAAAGTGTCTCTGCAGATGGTTTCCAGGTCGTTTCTTGCGGTGTCATTTGTCCCCACATGTAGTAGCAGGAATGGGTAGTCATCTGTAGGTCTGAAGAGTCCTGATATCCTGTCAGACTCATCTTTAATGAATACAGTATAGATGAAAATAGACAACTGATCAACACGTTAATAAGACGACAACATAATAATAAGTCAAAAGCACAGTATATGTGACTGACGAAGCTACCTTGCGGTAGTGACACGCGTCGGGCATCTCCACAGGCCCCCCCCACCATTGGTATGGTACAATAACTTTATACTTAGCGCTGATCTACTGTGCTACTCTGGAGGATACCTATTTGGTTCTGAACCATGGCTATTAGCGTTCAGATGCACTTTTTTGCTATTTTCCTCCAAACTCTGTCTTGCCTTTAATCTATAGGGAGACTGGGTGATCAGTGTATCTTTTTACCTAGCAGCATATGTATGATGGGCGCTTATTGCTTCCATCTGGGCTCTATTTAAGTGTACATATACTGTGCTTTTGACTTATTATTATCTTGTCATCTTATTAACGTGTTGATCAGTTGTCTATTTTCATCTATACTGTATTCATGAGTCCGGGGAACCTTATAGGGTTATATTTCTAACCCCATGGGTCTATTGTAATTGTCAGAAAGTTATATTTTTAATGTTTTTATACTTTGGTCTGTCTGAAGTGAAATAAAATTTATACTAATTTTTGTGATTTATTGTGGTGATCCCAGTTTTTTGGTCAGTAGCTTTCTCTCTCTCCTACTACATGCTTAGACAATTAACCACCATGCACTTGCAAACGTGGACGGACTACCAAACCTCACGTACCACATGTGCACCTGCTCCAAATGAAGGTAGTCAGCAACGCTACATCGCTTCCCCCACTGTAAGCCCACCGGTTAGCACACCACCAGCAGCAAATGTCGAGGTGTCGTCGCAAGGGCAAAGCAGTCATGGAATCACAATGTTATTGCTACGAAAGACTGAATCTAGGCCATCAGCAACACCACCAACACCATCACCAACCCTCTCTCAGTCCACCATATCCACCGCTAGTTCCACCATATGCAGCTCTCAAGTCCAGCTCACCCTACCAGAGACTCTGAGTAGGACAAGAAAGTACTCATCCTCTCATCCACGTACACTGGCTTTGAACGCCCACATTGCCAAACTAATCTAGTTAGAGATGATGCCCTACCGGTTGGTTGAAAGCAAAGCTTTCCGTGAGATCATGGCCTATGCAGTACCACGCTGTGACCTACCCAGTCGGCACTTCTTTACGAGAAAAGCCATCCCAGCCCTCCACGTGCATGTCAAAGACCGCATTGTCCATGCACTCAAGCAATCAGTGAGTGGAAAGGTGCACCTCACAACAGATGCATGGTCCAGTAGGCATGGCCAGGGCCGTTACGTGTCCATCACAGCACACAGGGTTAATGTGGTGGATGCAGGGTCCACAGGGGACAGCGGCGGTGGGACAGTACTGCCTAGCCCACGGTATAGGAAACAGTTGGCTGTAGGCGTTCGATCCTCCTCCTCCTCCAGAAGCGAAAGCTCGTCCACAGAGCGCAGTCGCATGAGCACTCCATCCACAGCTGCCAGTGTTGCACACGAGGTGTCCCACTATCGAACAGCTAGTGGTAAGCGTCAGCAGGCTGTGTTAAAGATGAAGTCTTTGGGCGACAACAAACACACCGCGGAGGTACTGGCCGACTACTTGCAGAGACAAACTGAGTCATGGTTGGGCAGTCTACATCTTGAGGCAGGCAAGGTAGTCAGTGATAACGGCCATAATTTTGTGGCAGCCATAGCCCGTGCAAAACTCATACACATACCTTGACTGGCTCACACTTTGAACCTGGTGGTGCAGTGCTTCCTTAATAATTATCAATCTATTCTCTTCCAGAATAAAGAGTAAATCCAAAGCGATGTACCCTGAATAACAGATTGGATTTACTCTTTATTCTGGAAGAGAATAGATTCATCTTAACAATGATCCGAAAAATCATACCCCCCTTCCTCACTAGTTACCATGGTCATGTGGATTAAAACACCATACACTCTTAACTTTGGAACTGTGTTCTAGACTCCTTGAGGATGGTTCTAACTACTTTTTTTATTATCCCCCGTGTCTATTTCAAAAGAAATATATATATTTTCTTTTTTATTGTTTTTGAGTATGCATTCTTATTATATGTGGTTTTAATATATTCTATTAAAATACAATTATTTTAATGTGTTTTATACCATTGCCTTGCTGATGTGGCAGTTACTTGTCCTGACCCCTTTTTTTTTTTCCACTTTGGATTGTATATAAACTACTGCATTGCATGCTTGTATCATGCCCTGATGAAGTGAGCTGGGACAGCTCAGGATACACGTAGGCACCAATAAAGTTCCTTGAATTATACCTACAGCAGCACAGTGTATCATTGCACCTTAAAGCCATCTTCACTTACAAGTAGTGTTGAGCATTCCGATACCGCAAGTATAGGGTATCGGCCGATATTAGCTGTATCGGAATTAGAAAACTTAGTTCCGATACTTTTTTCATATCGAATACCGGAATCGGAAGTTCCCATAATGCTAGGAGCCCGCTCGATTTGATTCAGCCAATGGGGATCCTCAGAAGTGTGGGCATATCCTGTTAGGCATGTAGGCATGTTAACTACTGGCATGGCTGTGATTGGCTGCTGAAATGATGTCATGATGCACTATAAAAAGCGCTGCAGCCGCCATTTCTGGTCACTCTGCTGTGAATTCAGTTAGGGACAGGCTGCTGTTGAAGACTGTGAGGGACAGTTAGAAATAGCGGTTCTAAAAACAATATTGTGCTTTATCCAGGCTACATAAACCACCACTGTAGCTTGCTTTTCCCTAGCAGTGCTGTTTTCACAGCTGTCTGCAAGGGCTGTGTGAGTGCAGACCCACGCTGTGTAGTGTGTCCTGCAGGCACGTCTGCTTGTAGGCCGCCCAGCGTGTGTCTCTGCCTCATACACATTTTTCTTTTATTGCTGCTTTTTTTTTCTCCTGTATAGTGTGCTTCCATATGTATCCATATACGTTAGTTGCAAACACTAAAGGAGTGGACAGTGGAGCCTTTCAGCAGCCTTTCAGTGCTATAGCCCATTTCTCTGCACTGTTTTTGGCTGTCTGATAGGTCTCTCTGTGTGTGAGTGCAGCTCACGTTGCAGTGTGTTCTACAGCCACCGCTAGCTGTAGTCCGCTCAGCGTGCGTCACTGCCTCATACATAGTCCTTTTTTTGCAGCAAATTTAGCCAGATTTTTGCTCCTATATTAGTGTGCTACCAACCGTATGCATTGTCATTGGTTGGTTGCAAACACTATATAGGATTAGATAGAGGAGCCTTTTTGCTGGCTTGTGACCTTCAGGGCCAGCCAGGCTAGTATCACCCTATTTTTTGGAGCCTCATCAATTGCATTGTAGGTTAGCTTCCTGCATTGTAATCGCTCCAAAAAGTTTGTGATACTATAGCTTTCAAACTTTGGTCACATCCTTTCCTTTCCCCCCACCCAAAAAAAAAAAAGGAAATAAAGTTCACCAAACACTCCACTTTACAGTTGTCTAGGCCACATTAGATCATATTAAAGTGTAGTACACACACTCTTAGCCAAATTAGTGTTTCTTATACTGGTTAGCAGGTGTTCAGGAATAAGAACACTAAGCCACCCCTTTTTTACTTTTCTACCTATCTTTATCAGTCTACCAAGATGAAGAAGGCAGGGAGTAAGGCACGTGGTCGTGGCCGTGGAGTTTCAGCAGGGAGAGGACGGGGGGATTCAGCAGGGAGAGGACGTGGGGATTCGGTATCTGCTGCGGCCACCAGTGACCCGGCATCCCCCACTTTTACCAGGCAACAGTCCTTCATGCGCAGCTTTGTAGGACCTCGCCGTACCCCACTGCTGCGTGACGAACAAATTGAAGCCGTTGTCGGATGGATGGCAGCTAACGCATCCACTTCAATGACTTCCGCATCCTCCCAAGGCCAGAGCACTGAAGAGCAACCATCTGTCTCTTCACCACCTGCCAAATTGCCCAGGCAGTCTGAGAGCCCTGGACCGGAGCCATCTCAATCTTTACTTCTGTTCTGAGCGTGAAGAAGAGGGAGTATGCAGTGATGCGCAACTGCTTTGTCCCTCTGAATCTGAAGAGGCGGGTGGGCCAGTGCCTATTGTCAGCACACCTCAGTGCTCATCTGATGATGATGAGATTCAGTTGCCAATTTCTGGTGCGTACGGTGCTGGCGAGACAACCCAGGACCAGCCGGTGCTTGAAGAGGGGAGTGGAGATGATGAGGTCCTTGACCCATCATGGCATCAGCCACAGGAAGGTGGTGGGAGCAGCTCTGAGGAAGAGATTCCCCGAACGGTCAAAAGAGGAGGGAGAGGGCGGGGGCAGACTTGGTTGCCTGTAGCCTCCACTTTGGCACCCGTGAGGAGCAATCCTCTTCCAAAACACAAAACGGGCACTCCCAGGACTTGCAGTGCGTGGTCTTTTTTGACACAGTTGCAGATGACATTTGCTTTGTCAAATGCAAGCTGTGTCATCAGAAAGTGAAACGAGGCAAAAATGTGACCAACCTCAATACCACAAATATGTGGAAACATGTGCGTACCAAGCACGACGTGGAGTTACACAGACACACTGAAGATGTAGGCCAACCTTCAGCAGCACCTACCACCTCTTCAGCTCGTGTTGGGGCCTCTTCCTCCAGCTCACACACAGCTGGTTCGGCTTCCTCACTGGAACGCCATGGAAGAATCACTGCCACTGTTGTCCAGAGACCCAGTGAAATTCCACCCACTGAACCACGTTCGCAGTCATCAGCACACTCCCAGGCCACTCACCAGCAATCGGTAGCACAGGCATGGGAGAAAAAGCGGCCATACTCGGCAAACCATCCCCGAGCACTGGCTCTGAATGCCGGCATTGCCAAACTACTGGCCCTTGAGATGCTGTCATTCAGGCTGGTGGAAACTGACACATTCCGGAACTTTATGTCATTGGCAGTTCCACAATACAATGTGCCCAGCCGCTTTTATTTCAGCAGGCAAGCTGTCCCTGCCCTGCAAAAGCATGTGGAGGGAAAAATTAAAAATGCGCTACTAAATGCCGTCAGTAGCAAGGTCCACCTGACCACCGATGCGTGGACCAGTAGCCATGGACAGGGACGATACCTTTCCCTCACTGCCCATTTTGTCAACGTTGTGGAGCCGGGTACAGATCTGGAGAGTGGCTCTGTACGTATTCTGCCAACTCCAAGGATTGCAGGAATGCAGTCTGTACATATTGAGTCCTCCTCCTACTCTAGTTCCTCGGAATCAGCACTGCGTGAGCCTGTTAGGCCAGATATGAGCACAGGTGTGGCCAAACGTCAACAGGCCGTCCTTAAATTAATTTCTTTGGGGAGTCGGAGCCACACAGCACAGGAGCTCTGGAATGCCATCAAGCAGGAGAGCGATGTGTGGTTTGTGCCAGCGAATCTCCAGCCAGGTTTGGTAGTGAGTGACAATGGCCGAAATCTAGTGGCAGCTCTGGGCCTAGGCAACCTCACTCACATACCATGTCTGGCACACGTGCACAATTTGGTCGTGCAGAGCTTTCTGAAGGACTATCCGGATCTTGATGCACTGCTGCACAAGGTTCGCCTAGAGTGTGCTCACTTGCGGCGTTCCAGCATGGCAAGATCGCGCATTGCATCTCTGCAACGCCGATTCCGCCTGCCAGAACATCGCATCATATGTGACCTCCCCACCAGGTGGAATTCAACGTTACATATGTTGGAGCAGTTGTGTGAGCAGCAGGCAGCAGTAATGGAGTACCAGCTGCATCAGGCGCAAACAAGTCGCACTGTGCGCCGGACACACTTCACCACCACTGAGTGGGCCACTATGAGGGACATCTGCCAAGTTTTGCGTGCCTTCGATGACTCCACGGGGATGGCCAGTGCAGATGATGCACTAATCAGCATGACTGTCCCCCTCATCTGTCTGCTTCAAAAAACCTTACAAGCACTAAGTGAGGAGGTTTTTGAAGAGGTCGAGGATGAGCAGTCAGAAATGCCATCTGCTTCTGGCAAGTCTGCGCAACGTGCTTCCACACAAAGGCCCAGGCAGGGGACACTTAGTGAGGAGGATGACGAGGAGTCAATGGAGGAGGAGGAACACATCTCTCCAGAGGAGGGAGGTACACAAGGCTCTAGTAGTCAGTGTGTACAGCGAGGGTGGGGTGATGCTGAGCAGGCAGAGATGCTGCCTCAAGCTGGGGACAGTGTTTCCGGTCCAGTTGGCAGTCTGCAGCACATGGTTGATTTCATGCTGCAGTGCTTGTTAAATGACCGCCGCATCGCCAACATTCTCCACACGGCTGATTATTGGGTGTACACCCTCCTAGATCCTCGCTACCGGGACAACTTACAAAGCCTCATACCACAGTTGAACCGGGAGCGAAAAATGCGGGAGTACCAAGAAACACTTGTGCAGGCCATCATGTTCTCCATTCCCCCCACAAGTGTTGCTGGTAGTGCTTTTCAAAGCAGCCATGTGGGTAGAGGCAGTGGAGGAAGCTCTGCACAAAGAGGTAGCAGAGGCAGTGCCGCAGGACAAGGCAAGGCCAGTATGGCCCAAATGTGGAAAAGTTTTGTGGGACCGCCATAAACGGCTACACCATCACAGACGGCTCCAGTCAGCAGGAGGCAACGTTTCCGTCAGATGGTGACAGACTACTTGTCGTGCCCTGTTAGTGTTCTCCCAGACGGCTCTTCCCCGTTCAAGTATTGGGCCTCTAAGCTGGATACATGGCCAGAGCTTAGCCAGTATGCATTGGAGGTGCTGGCTTGCCCTGCTGCCAGTGTATTATCGGAACGTGTCTTTAGTGCTGCAGGTGGTGTGGTAACAGACCGTCGCACGCGACTATCCGCCGATAATGTTGACCGGCTTACTTTTGTGAAAATGAACAAGGCCTGGATCTCACCTGAATTTGCCAGTCCTCTTCCAGAATAAATAATTGGCTGGCAACAGGATCCAGGTCTCCTGTTGTGTTCATGTTTCTATGACCTGAACTTTATTTCCTGGGCTACAGCAACGCCCGTTGTTGCTCAGAAGTGCTGTCCGCACAGACAAAACACTCGCTCATGTGTAAGTGGGGTTCGGTAACGTCAGCTGATCCCCTGCTGTGTGTACGGCAAACTCTCCTGCTGCCTACAACTTCTGACTACCTCTGATTTAATATGTTCTCTGATTTGCCCTCTGTCTCCACTCTGTTTTGAGTATTTCCTCCGGCCTACAACACCGCCTGTTTCTGCTCTCAAGTGCCGTCTGCACAATCCACACTTGTTCCTGTGGTACCTGGGTCCTGTAACATCTGCTCATCTCCAGAGTTGAGCACGGCAATGTCTCCTGCTTTGTCTACATTCCCACTACTTGTAGTGGAAATGTGGACAGAGCAGGAGACATTGCCTGACTCACCTCTAGGGAGAAGCTGCTGTTACAGAACCCCAGTAACACAGGAACAAGTGAGGGTTGTGCAGACGGCATTTCAGTAGCAACTGGCGTGGTTGGAAGCCAGCGGAAATACTCGAAACAGAGTGAAGACAGAGGCCTAATTGGAGTACGTTGACAGTTAGTAGTAGTCTAGAAACAATGGCAAACTGCCACCAAGTAGGCCTCGGCCTACTACCTGATTTTCCCTGGGCTCCGACACCGCCAGTTGGTGCTCAGAAGTGCTGTCCGCACAGACAAAACACTCGCTCATGTGTAAGTGGGGTTCGGTAACGTCAGCTGATCCCCTACTGTGTGTATGGCAAAGTGTCCTGCTCCCTCCACAGTCAAACAACCTCAGATTTACACCTGGCTCCAAGTAGGCCTCGGCCTACTACCTCATTTTCCATGGGCTCCGACAATGCCAGTTGGTGCTCGGAAGTGCTGTCCGCACAGACAAAACACTCGCTCATGTGTAAGTGGGGTTCGGTAACGTCAGCTGATCCCCTGCTGTGTGTACAGCAAACTCTCCTGCTGCCTACAACTTCTGACTACCTCTGATTTACCCTCTGTCTCCACTCTGTTTTGAGTATTTCCTCCGGCCTACAACACCGCCTGTTTCTGCTCTCAAGTGCCGTCTGCACAATCCACACTTGTTCCTGTGGTACCTGGGTCCTGTAACATCTGCTCATCTCCAGAGTTGAGCACGGCAATGTCTCCTGCTTTGTCTACATTCCCACTACTTGTAGTGGAAATGTGGACAGAGCAGGAGACATTGCCTGACTCACCTCTAGGGAGAAGCTGCTGTTACAGAACCCCAGTAACACAGGAACAAGTGTGGGTTGTGCAGACGGCATTTCAGAGCAGCAACTGGCGTGGTTGGAAGCCAGCGGAAATACTCGAAACAGAGTGAAGACAGAGGCCTAATTGGAGTACGTTGACAGTTAGTAGTAGTCTAGAAACAATGGCAAACTGCCACCAAGTAGGCCTCGGCCTACTACCTGATTTTCCCTGGGCTCCGACACCGCCAGTTGGTGCTCAGAAGTGCTGTCCGCACAGACAAAACACTCGCTCATGTGTAAGTGGGGTTCGGTAACGTCAGCTGATCCCCTACTGTGTGTATGGCAAAGTGTCCTGCTCCCTCCACAGTCAAACAACCTCAGATTTACACCTGGCTCCAAGTAGGCCTCGGCCTACTACCTCATTTTCCCTGGGCTCCGACAACGCCAGTTGGTGTTCGGAAGTGCTGTCCGCACAGACAAAACACTCGCTCATGTGTAAGTGGGGTTCGGTAACGTCAGCTGATCCCCTGCTGTGTGTACGGCAAACTCTCCTGCTGCTTACAACTTCTGACTACCTCTGATTTAATATGTTCTCTGATTTGCCCTCTGTCTCCACTCTGTTTTGAGTATTTCCTCCGGCCTACAACACCACCTGTTTCTGCTCTCAAGTGCCGTCTGCACAATCCACCCTTGATCCTGTGGTACCTGGGTCCTTTAACATCTGCTCATCTCCAGAGTTGAGCACAGCAATGTCTCCTGCTTTGTCTACATTCCCACTACTTGTAGTGGAAATGTGGACAGAGCAGGAGACATTGCCTGACTCACCTCTAGGGAGAAGCTGCTGTTACAGAACCCCAGTAACACAGGAACAAGTGTGGGTTGTGCAGACGGCATTTCAGAGCAGCAACTGGCGTGGTTGGAAGCCAGCGGAAATACTCGAAACAGAGTGAAGACAGAGGCCTAATTGGAGTACGTTGACAGTTAGTAGTAGTAGAGAAACAATGGCAAACTGCCACCAAGTAGGCCTCGGCCTACTGCCTGATTTTCCCTGGGCTCCGACACCGCCAGTTGGTGCTCAGAAGTGCTGTCCACACAGACAAAACACTCGCTCATGTGTAAGTGGGGTTCGGTAACGTCAGCTGATCCCCTACTGTGTGTATGGCAAAGTGTCCTGCTCCCTCCACAGTCAAACAACCTCAGATTTACACCTGGCTCCGAGTAGGCCTCGGCCTACTACCTCATTTTCCCTAGGCTCCGACAACGCCAGTTGGTGCTCGGAAGTGCTGTCCACACAGAAAAACACACTCGTTCATGTGAAAGTGGGGGCCAGTTACGTCAGCTGATCCCCTGCTGTGTGGAGGGCAAAGTGTCCTGCTCCCTCCAAAGTCAAAATACCTCAGCTTTACACCTGGCTCCTAGTAGGCCTCGGCCTGCACCATGATTGTCCCTGGGTTCCAACAACGCTAGTTGGTGCTCGGAAGTGCTGTCCACACAGAAAAACACACTCGTTCATGTGAAAGTGGGGTTCGGTAACGTCAGCTGATCCCCTACTGTGTGGAGGGCAAAGTGTCCTGCTCCCTCCAAAGTCAAAATACCTCAGCTTTACACCTGGCTCCTAGTAGGCCTCGGCCTGCACCATGATTGTCCCTGGGCTCCAACACCGCCAGTTGATGCTCGGAAGTGCTGTCCACACAGAAAAACACACTCGTTCATGTGAAAGTGGGGTTCACTAACATCAGCTGATCCCCTGCTGTGTGGAGGGCAAACTGCTGCTGCCTCCAAATTGTAACTACTTCAGATTTAAACATTCTCTGATTTGGCCTCAGTCTCCACTCTGTCACTAGTATTTCCCCTGACCTCCAACACCGCCAGTTCCTGCTCACAGATGCCGTCCACGCATTCCCACTGCAAGCGGTGGGAATGTGGACAGAGCAGGAGACAGTGGCAGACACACATCAGGGGATCTGCTGACATTACAGAATCCCAGTAACACAGCAACACGTGTGGATTGGGCAGACGGCTGCTGTACGCATAAACTGGCGGTGTTGTTGGTCACGTGAAATCCTGGAAACAGAGTGGAGACAGATGCCTAATTGGAGCACGTTGACAGTCTGTTGTAGCCTACAAACAATCTAAAACTGCCACCAAGTAGGCCTCGGCCTGCACCCTGGTTCTCCCTGGGCTCCAACAATGCTAGTTGGTGCTCAGAAGTGCTGTCCACACAGAAAAACACACTCGTTCATGTGAAAGTGGGGGTCAGTAACGTCAGCTGATCCCCTGCTGTGTGGAGGGCAAAGTGTCCTGCTCCCTCCAAAGTCAAAATACCTCAGCTTTACACCTGGCTCCTAGTAGGCCTCGGCCTGCACCATGATTGTCCCTGGGTTCCAACAACGCTAGTTGGTGCTCGGAAGTGCTGTCCACACAGAAAAACACACTCGTTCATGTGAAAGTGGGGTTCAGAAACGTCAGCTGATCCCCTGCTGTGTGGAGGGCAAACTGCTGCTGCCTCCAAATTGTAACTACTTCAGATTTAAACATTCTCTGATTTGGCCTCAGTCTCCACTCTGTCACTAGTATTTCCCCTGACCTCCAACACCGCCAGTTCCTGCTCACAGTTGCCGTCCACGCATTCCACACGTGTTCCTGTGTTACTGGGGTTCTGTAACGTCAGCAGATCCCCCAATATGTGTCCGCCACTGTCTCCTGTGCTGTCCACCTTCCCACTGCAAGCGGTGGGAATGTGGACAGAGCAGGAGACAGTGGCAGACAAACATCAGGGGATCTGCTGACATTACAGAATCCCAGTAACACAGCAACACGTGTGGATTGGGCAGATGGCTGCTGTACACATTGGCGGTGTTGTTGGTCACGTGAAATCCTGGAAACAGAGTGGAGACAGATGCCTAATTGGAGCACGTTGACAGTCTGTTGTAGCCTACAAACAATCTAAAACTACCACCAAGTAGGCCTCGGCCTACACCATGATTGTCCCTGGGCTCCAACAACGCCAGTTGGTGCTCGGCAGTGTCTTTGGCACGGGAACACCCTGTTGCCCAGCCTGGTTCCAGCACGCCTGCTGTTTCCGGGTAGTGTCAAGGTCACTATGCCACCAATCCGTTGTCCTGTCGTCTTGCGGCCGGGTTAGCCGACTCTACGGTGCCTGCAGTTTAGGTGACTCCTATGTGGGCTGCGGGAACTGGCACTGAAGGCTGGATCCATAGTGCCAATGGGACATGGACCCCCTGTAGGACTGTGGGTTTCGGTAACTGTGGCCGGCTTGCGGCCTGGCTACTTTGCTTTCAATGGGTACCTTCTGCTACCCACCCGGGTTCCAGCACTGTCTGCTGGTTCTCGCCAGAGCCTTTGGCCTAGGTGCCTCCATCTCGGTATCCGAGGTCCAGCACCGTCAGCTGGTCCTTTGTAGTGCTTTTTAGCACAGGTACCTTCTGCTTAGTAACCGTGGTCCAGCACCGTCAGTTGGTCCTCGGTAGTGCCATTGGCTCTTGTTCCTTCTGCTACCCATCCGGGTGCCAGCACTGTCTGCTGGTTCTCGCCACAGCCTTTGGCCTAGGTGCCTCCATCTCGGTATCCGAGGTCCAGCACTGTCAGCTGGTCCTTGGTAGTGCTTTCTAGCACAGGTACCTCCTGCCTAGTAACCGTGGTCCAGCACCGTCAGCTGTTCCTCGGTAGTGCCATTGGCTCTTGTAGCTTTTGCTACCCATCTGGGTTCCAGCACCGTCAGCTGGTTCTCGGCAGTGTCTTTGGCACGGGGACTCCCTGTTGTCCAGCCTGGTTCCAGCACGCCTGCTGTTTCCGGGTAGTGTCAAGGTCACTATGCCACCAATCCCTTGTCCTGTCGTCTTGCGGCCGGTTTAGCCGACTCTACGGTGCCTGCAGTTTAGGTGACTCCTATGTGGGCTGCGGGAACTGGCACTGAAGGCTGGATCCGTAGTGCCAATGGGACATGGACCCCCTGTAGGACTGTGGGTTTCGGTAACTGCGGCCGGCTTGCGGCCTGGCTACTTTGCTTTCAATGGGTACCTTCTGCTACCCACCCGGGTTCCAGCACTGTCTGCTGGTTCTCGCCAGAGCCTTTGGCCTAGGTGCCTCCATCTCGGTATCCGAGGTCCAGCACCATCAGCTGGTCCTTGGTAGTGTTTTCTAGCACAGGTACCTCCTGCCTAGTAACCGTGGTCCAGCACCGTCAGCTGTTCCTCGGTAGTGCCATTGGCTCTTGTAGCTTTTGATACCCATCTGGGTTCCAGCACCGTCAGCTGGTTCTCGGCAGTGTCTTTGGCACGGGGACTCCCTGTTGCCCAGCCTGGTTCCAGCACGCCTGCTGTTTCCGGGTAGTGTCAAGGTCACTATGCCACCAATCCGTTGTCCTGTCGTCTTGCGGCCGGGATAGCCGACTCTACGGTGCCTGCAGTTTAGGTGACTCCTATGTGGGCTGCGGGAATTGGCACTGAAGGCTGGATCCGTAGTGCCAATGGGACATGGACCCCCTGTAGGACTGTGGGTTTCGGTAACTGCGGCCGGCTTGCGGCCTGGCTACTTTGCTTTCAATGGGTACCTTCTGCTACCCACCCGGGTTCCAGCACTGTCTGCTGGTTCTCGCCAGAGCCTTTTACCTAGGTGCCTCCATCTCGGTATCCGAGGTCCAGCACCGTCAGCTGGTCCTTGGTAGTGCCATTGGCTCTTGTTCCTTCTGCTACCCATCCGGGTGCCAGCACTGTCTGCTGGTTCTCGCCACAGCCTTTGGCCTAGGTGCCTCCATCTCGGTATCCGAGGTCCAGCACCGTCAGCTGGTCCTTGGTAGTGCTTTCTAGCACAGGTACCTCCTGCCTAGTAACCGTGGTCCAGCACCGTCAGCTGTTCCTCGGTAGTGCCATTGGCTCTTGTAGCTTTTGATACCCATCTGGGTTCCAGCACCGTCAGCTGGTTCTCGGCAGTGTCTTTGGCACGGGGACTCCCTGTTGTCCAGCCTGGTTCCAGCACGCCTGCTGTTTCCGGGTAGTGTCAAGGTCACTATGCCACCAATCCCTTGTCCTGTCGTCTTGCGGCCGGGTTAGCCGACTCTACGGTGCCTGCAGTTTAGGTGACTCCTATGTGGGCTGCGGGAACTGGCACTGAAGGCTGGATCCGTAGTGCCAATGGGACATGGACCCCCTGTAGGACTGTGGGTTTCGGTAACTGCGGCCGGCTTGCGGCCTGGCTACTTTGCTTTCAATGGGTACCTTCTGCTACCCACCCGGGTTCCAGCACTGTCTGCTGGTTCTCGCCAGAGCCTTTGGCCTAGGTGCCTCCATCTCGGTATCCGAGGTCCAGCACCATCAGCTGGTCCTTGGTAGTGTTTTCTAGCACAGGTACCTCCTGCCTAGTAACCGTGGTCCAGCACCGTCAGCTGTTCCTCGGTAGTGCCATTGGCTCTTGTAGCTTTTGATACCCATCTGGGTTCCAGCACCGTCAGCTGGTTCTCGGCAGTGTCTTTGGCACGGGGACTCCCTGTTGCCCAGCCTGGTTCCAGCACGCCTGCTGTTTCCGGGTAGTGTCAAGGTCACTATGCCACCAATCCGTTGTCCTGTCGTCTTGCGGCCGGGATAGCCGACTCTACGGTGCCTGCAGTTTAGGTGACTCCTATGTGGGCTGCGGGAATTGGCACTGAAGGCTGGATCCGTAGTGCCAATGGGACATGGACCCCCTGTAGGACTGTGGGTTTCGGTAACTGCGGCCGGCTTGCGGCCTGGCTACTTTGCTTTCAATGGGTACCTTCTGCTACCCACCCGGGTTCCAGCACTGTCTGCTGGTTCTCGCCAGAGCCTTTTACCTAGGTGCCTCCATCTCGGTATCCGAGGTCCAGCACCGTCAGCTGGTCCTTGGTAGTGCCATTGGCTCTTGTTCCTTCTGCTACCCATCCGGGTGCCAGCACTGTCTGCTGGTTCTCGCCACAGCCTTTGGCCTAGGTGCCTCCATCTCGGTATCCGAGGTCCAGCACCGTCAGCTGGTCCTTGGTAGTGCTTTTTAGCACAGGTACCTTCTGCTTAGTAACCGTGGTCCAGCACCGTCAGTTGGTCCTCGGTAGTGCCATTGGCTCTTGTTCCTTCTGCTACCCATCCGGGTGCCAGCACTGTCTGCTGGTTCTCGCCACAGCCTTTGGCCTAGGTGCCTCCATCTCGGTATCCGAGGTCCAGCACCGTCAGCTGGTCCTTGGTAGTGCTTTTTAGCACAGGTACCTTCTGCTTAGTAACCGTGGTCCAGCACCGTCAGTTGGTCCTCGGTAGTGCCATTGGCTCTTGTTCCTTCTGCTACCCATCCGGGTGCCAGCACTGTCTGCTGGTTCTCGCCACAGCCTTTGGCCTAGGTGCCTCCATCTCGGTATCCGAGGTCCAGCACCGTCAGCTGGTCCTTGGTAGTGCTTTTTAGCACAGGTACCTTCTGCTTAGTAACCGTTGTCCAGCACCGTCAGTTGGTCCACGGTAGTGCCATTGGCTCTTGTTCCTTCTGCTACCCATCCAGCACTGTCTGCTGGTTCTTGCCAGTTTCTCAGCCTTCTTGTACCTTCTGCTACATTTCCAAAATCAAGCTTTTTGAAATTGTCTTTGGTAATCCTTATTGATCTCCATGACGATGACCCTGATGATGACGACCCTGAAGACCACACCAAAGAAGACCAGAAATATGACCCTAATAATAAGACCAAGAGGACAAAGAACATGAAGGCAACCACCAAGATACAGAACAAAAGACAGAAGAACAAGAAGCAGAAGAAGCAAAAGCAGAAGAACAGAAAGCAGAAGAACATTAAGCATAAGACAAAAAATCAGCATAGAAGAAATCAAAATTATAAGCAGAAGAAGACTAAGCAGTAAATGGGGGTGAGTCCGTTCCTCCTCGTGGTGCCCCTGGAAAATGCCTGCTGCTGCAGGTCAAACTGAACGCGGACAAATCCTGTTGTAAATCTTTTGTGACAGGCAGAACGTAAGGTGTAATCTTATAACTTTTATAGATAAGTACTACAGGAATGCCTGTCACCATAAGAAAAGGAAGAAAAAGAAAAATAGGAAGAAGATGAAGAAATAGCATATGAAAATTAATAATAGCTGAATAAGAAGAATATGAAGAATGGAAAAAAAAAATTAATGGGAAGAAGGTGAAGAAGAAGAAGATGAATAAGGTGAAGAAAAAGTTGATGAAAAAATGCTACTGCTGCGTATCATGAAGGAGAAAGTGTGGGAGAAGTACAAAAGAAGGTGAAGAGCATGGAAGTTGCGAAACATACATATCTGACTAAATATAAAAAAGTTAACATAGTCAATATCTTTTTAACTCCGAACGTCTTGAAAAAAAAATTGGAATTAATGCTATGCCATGTGATTTGAATAAACCACTATGCTTTTAATGTCTCCCCCACCTCCCACAATACATTCTACATGATTCTTATTTGTTTTCAATTATGTAGAATTAGCCAACAAGGAAATAAGCCGGATTACTTACCGGTAATGCTCTTTTAATGAGTCCACGACAGCACCCACTGGAGGTATCGGATCCGCCCATTTGGAACAGGAAACCCTACAGGAAAGATAAAAGGGGCGGTCCGCCTTTCCTCCTCAGTTTTACGTTTCAGAGTACCAGAAGGACCGCCAAGGATTAGGCAATGTTCTCTTATTTTAACATCTTTCTTATCCATTATTTGGTAATACTTTAACTATTGATATCTTTAGGGGGGGAAGTGAACGGGTGCTGTCGTGGACTCATTAAAAGAGCATTACCGGTAAGTAATCCGGCTTTTTACTCTTCGCCACGACAGCACCCACTGGAGAGATTCCAGAGACCATCACCTGGGTGGGACCACCGTGCCAAGGATAGTCCTGCCAAAGCTTAAGTCAGAGGTTGATGAAAGATCAAGTCTGTAGTGGTTATAGAAGGTAGAAGGGGATGACCAAACTGCCGCCTTACATATAGTTTCAATCGGAACATCTCCCTTTTCCGCCCAAGAGGTTGCCATTGCCCTGGTGGAATGCGCCCTGATGTTCCCTGGAGGATCTTCCTTTTTTGCGGAGTAGGCTAAACGAATGGCCTCTCTGATCCACCGGGAAATGGTGCTCTTCGTGACTCCATACCCCTTCTTACAGCCCTGAAATGAAACAAATAGGGCCCTACTCTGCCTCCAACTGTTGGACCTCTCAATACATTTTAGGACAGTTCTTTTGACGTCCAGAGTATGGAACCTCTGCTCTTCCGGAGTAGAGGGATTTTTATAGAAGGTTGGGAGGAGTATCTCCTGAGATCTATGGTATTTTGTTGCCACTTTTGGCAGGTAGGCAGGGTCTGGTTTTAATACCAATCTGTCTTGGTATTCTTGAAAAAAGGGTGGATCTATTGACAAGGCCTGAATATCACCCACTCTTCTAGCTGAGGTTAGTGATACTAAGAGGGCCATTTTAAGTGCTAAGTATTTGAAGGGTATTGTGTCGATCGGCTCAAAGGGGTCTACCGTTAGGGCGTCTAAGACCAGATTTAGATCCCATGTAGGGACGGAGGGTATGTGGATTGGAGTTATTCGTTCACATGCTGTAATAAAACGAGTTATCCATTTGTTGCCTGCTATATTATGGCCATATAGTGCTCCTAATGCCGATATTTGTACTTTCAGTGTATTTACTGCTAAGCCTAAGTCTTTCCCCTTCTGCAGAAATTCCAAGATTGGGATTATCGGAACTTCTGTTGTATGAGGTACTGTATGGAATTGAAGAAATTTTTTCCATATTCTAATGTAAATCTGGGTCGTGGACTGTTTTCTACTTTGTAGTAGTGTAGCAATTAAGGACTCCGAGAATCCTCTTGTCCTCAATAACTGCCTCTCAAATTCCACGCCGTCAAGTGCAAGCTGAGCACTTGAGGGTGGAAAAAGGGGCCTTGGGAGAGTAGATTGGCAGTCGGAAGGACCCAAGGATCTGTTATCGACATAATCTGCAGCCACGAAAACCACGGTCTTTTTGGCCAGAACGGTGCTATTAAGATTATTCTTGCTTTGTCGTCTCTGATCTTCCGAATTACTTGAGGTAGGAGGATCAATGGAGGGAACGCATACGCTAGGTTGAAATTCCATGGAACTAGAAAGGCGTCCAGTATGTTTGGGTGATCTGACGGAGATAGGGAGGCAAAGGTTTTTATCTGCCTGTTCTCCCTTGTGGCAAAAAGATCCACCTCGGGTTGTCCCCATGCGGCTACTATGTCCCTGAAGACCTTCCGATTGAGGCACCACTCTCCTTGTCGTAGAGTGTGACGGCTTAGGAAGTCTGCCTTTTGATTGCTCTCGCCTCTTATATGAAGGGCCGAGAGGGACAAAAAATAGTTTTCTGCTAAGTTTAAAATTTTTGCCGCTGAAGACATCAGAGTCTCTGATCAAGTTCCTCCTTGTCTGTTTATATATGCCACTGTGGTGGTATTGTCCGACAGGATCCTTACATGCTTCTGTTGGAGCTGCGGAAGGAAGTTGTACAGAGCATAGAACACTGCAGTCAGTTCTTTTAAATTAGATGAGTAATCACATTCCTCTTTACTCCACCTTCCCTGATAAAACCCATTCTCCATGTGGGCTCCCCAGCCCTGGGGACTGGCATCGGTGGTTACAATACAGGATGGAACTATAACCCATGGGACTCCTGAACATAAATGGTCATCGTCTAACCACCACTCTAGGGAAGTCAAGACTTCTTGTGACAGGGTTATTTTGCTCTGTAAACGACCACTATGTCGCTTATCCTCCTGGAGGATCTGGTGTTGTAGTGTACGGACATGGTACTGGGCCCACCGGACTGCCGGGGTGCAAGAATTTAGTGATCCTAATAGTGACATTGCTCCTCTTAAGGATACACGTGGTTTATCTATAGCTGCTTGTATTTTTTGTTTTGTGAGGATGATTTTTACCTGGGGTAGTAGACATCTCTGGGTCAAGGAATCTAGTTGAAATCCTAGAAATGTCTGGAGAGATTGCGGATCGAGTCTGGACTTTTGGATATTGATGATCCAGCCAAGGCTCTGAAAAGAGGAGACTGCGTCAGTCACGCGTTCAGTACATTGTTTGACTGAATTCCCAATTACTAGGAAGTCGTCTAGATATGGTACAATTAGTGTGTCCTTTTGGCGAAGGTAGGCCATCACTTCTGCCATCACCTTGGTAAATATTCTTGGTGCCGTGGAAAGCCCGAAGGGCATGGCCGCGTATTGGAAATGACGAATCCTGCCCTCGACTTCCACTGCGACTCTTAGGTATTTCTGGAATCTGTTGTGTATAGGGAGATGATAATAAGCATCTTTTAAATCAATCCCTGCCATTACGCAATTTGGGAAAAGAAGCTTTATAGTGGATCTAATCGATTCCATTTTGAACTTATAATTTTTTATAAATGAATTTAGCTTCTTTAAATTAATAATGGTTCTAAATGTACCGTCTGGTTTAGACACCAAAAACAGGGGAGAGTAAAAGCCTCTACCCTGTTGTTCCTCAGGGACGTCAACTAAAACTTTTTTAGCTAGCAGGACTCGAATCTCGTCTTCGAGAGCCTTTTGCTGAAGTGAGGAATTAAGGCGAGTTATAACAAAGAACTCATAGGGGATTCGAAGGAATTCAATCTTTATTCCTTCCTTGATTATATTCAAAATCCATGGGTTTAACGTAATTTGTTCCCATTTGGTAAAAAAAAATTTTAATCTGCCCCCAACCGGTGGGTCTAAACTTTTAATTTTTTTCTCTCCTATATGTTGGCCCTCTGAAGATGGTACCCTTCTGCTTTTCGTCTTTCGTGGCCCATCTCGTTCTGTCCGATTGTCTTCTTCTCCCGAATGGCCGTCTTTTAAAGGTTTTCCTATAAAACGGAATGGGAGAATCACTGAAGGCCTTTTTCCTTTCTTTTGCCTTGGCGAGAATTTCGTCTAAGGCTTTTCCGAAGAGGAACTCACCCTCGCATGGGGTTGCACTAATTTTGGATTTTGATTGTGCATCCCCTTTCCAGCTTTTTATCCAAAGCGCGCGTCTGGCGTTATTCACCAGGGCTGCCGACCTTGCTGCAAGTCTTAGGGTGTCCGCTGAAGCGTCTGCCATAAAGGCAGCTGCCCCTCTTATCAACGGGATGGCTGCACGCAGTTTCTCCCTTGACACTCTTTGCTCAATCTGCTGGTCTAATTGATCTAGCCATACCAGCATTGACCTAGCAGTACATGTGCTGGCTATTGCGGGTTTGAATACCCCGGTGGTGGACTCCCAGGACCTTTTGAGCGAGGATTCAGCCTTTCGGTCCAATGGGTCTGCTAACAATCCTGCGTCCTCGACCGGGATCGAGGTTTGTTTGGAAGTGGAGGATATGACAGCGTCCACCTTTGGTATTTTAGACCATTTTAATAGATCTTCATCAGTGAACGGGTACTTCCGTTTTGAAGCGGATGGGAGAAAACCCCTCTGGTCGTGTTTTTCCCATTCCCTTTTGATGAGATCTTTAATTGCCGGTATTACTGGAAATGATCTCCTCTTTTTTTCTGCCAATCCCGCAAACATAATGTCCTGCGCGGTCTGGGCTCCCCTTTCCTCTTCACACCCCATAGTATTCCTAACCGCTTTTACCAGGTTATCTACGCTGTCCAGAGGAAAACATGCGCGTCCTTCCGCCTCCGAGGATGATGATGAGGACGTGGATGCGGAGCCTGAGTTTAACCCCTGTTCTTCCTCTGACTCTGAACTGACAATAACCTGTTTTCTATGCCTGGACTCTGCGGGAGTGCTGGCGCGGTTGATGGCTTGTATTTCCTCCCTAATTATGGCTCGGATATCCTGAGAAGATATCGTCGGCCCCTGCCTGGTCTCTTTCATGCATTGTTTGCAGAGTTTTTTGGGGTAGGAGTCAGGGAGAGGCTCTGAACATAATGCACATTCTTTATGTTTTGTTTTTCCTTTTTTCTTTGACTGAAACGGGAGGTCAAAGGTAAAGAGAGGGGGGAGGGGGGGGGAGGAGAGGAGGTTAGCTTAATAGGTAGAGCATATGCTTTGCACACTCACCCAGTGAAGCTTAATACCGGTTCAGATGGCTGAGACGGTTTGGATCGGGTTTCTGCTGCCTCGCTCCTGCGGGCAGTCTCCGTCCTGGCGCTGCGGTCCCTGGTGGAGTTGCCCCCAGCTGAATCCCCTGCTGGGGTTTGCGACTCTGCGGGGGACGACATGTTCCAATGTTGCAGCGCTGCAGCGCTGTTTTATCTGTATCGTTGCCCCGGAAGTCGCCCTGTCACAGGGCGCATGCGCCGCGTCATCGCCATCTTACCCCGGAAGTTCAACCATTACTTCCGGGGTATGGGAGCGTCGGGCGCCGGCCTGCTCCCGCGCCACCGCTATTAACACACGCGGCTCGCGCGCACATGGCCTCACCATCCACGCTATACCCCCACCGATGGGAATGGGGGGGGGGGGAAATCTCCCGGATGCCAGACCGGCGCGCTCCCTGGTAAGACCGGGCGGCCCTCCCCGGACCCGGCCATTACCACTATGCCACCAGACGAGGGGGGAGCCGTCAAACGGAGTCTCCCCCGACGCTGCCTCCGGACCGCAGCCCCTGCCGTTCCCGAAGAGACCGCACAGGCGGATGCATGGCCCAGGTAAGATCCTGCAGGATCCTGCTCCATTTGGAACAGGAAACCAAAAAAACTGAGGAGGAAAGGCGGACCGCCCCTTTTATCTTTCCTGTAGGGTTTCCTGTTCCAAATGGGCGGATCCGATACCTCCAGTGGGTGCTGTCGTGGCGAAGAGTAAAAAAGGCCTTTTTTTAATTCCGATACCGGAAGTCCCATTGACTTGAATGGGACTTCCGGTATCGGAATCGGCGATACCCGATATTTTTTTTGTATCGGGCGATACCATCCGATACGATATTTTTGGGTATCGAACGGTATCGCTCAACACTACTTACAAGTCTTTGGACCCTGTGCAGACTGCAGCAGCTGTTTCATGTGTTTGTAGGTGTTGTGACCGAAGTTTCACAACCCTATCAGGTGAGTCTCTCCTTGCCTCACCATTACAATTGTGTTTTAAAGGTTTTACACAGTGGATACACTCTGTTTTGTTTCCTGATATATAGACATAGGTTTTCCAGGTGTACACTATGCTACATATATACCTGTTATCCGGTGATACTGTACCCTTTCTCAACTTTGTACAATCACGTCAAATCCATACTGGGCCTGAGACCCTCTGAGTCTGCCTCCTGATATATAGACATAGGTTTTTCAGGTGTACACTATGCTACATATATACCTGTTATCCGGTGATACTGTACCCTTTCTCAACTTTGCACAATCACGTCAAATCCATACTGGGCCTGAGACCCTCTGAGTCTGCCTCCTGATATATAGACATAGGTTTTTCAGGTGTACATTATGCTACATATATACCTGTTATCCGGTGATACTGTACCCTTTCTCAACTTTGTACAATCACGTCAAATCCATACTGGGCCTGAGACCCTCTGAGTCTGCCTCCTGATATATAGACATAGGTTTTTCAGGTGTACACTATGCTACATATATACCTGTTATCCGGTGATACTGTACCCTTTCTCAACTTTGCACAATCACGTCAAATCCATACTGGGCCTGAGACCCTCTGAGTCTGCCTCCTGATATATAGACATAGGTTTTTAATGTTTAAACTATGCTATATATACCTGTTATCCGGTGATACTGTACCCTTTCTCAACTTTGTACAATCATGTCAAATCCATACTGGGCCTGAGACCCTCTGAGTCTGCCTCCTGATATATAGACATAGGTTTTTCAGGTGTACACTTGTGGTGCCCCAGGAGTATGGTCACCACAATGGCATTGCCTTCCTCTTGGGAGGGTGATGTCATGCTTGGAAGCAATAAAGGGTCTCTCTCGCAGATAACCTATACATGCAACACAGTTCCACTCCAGGCCAGCAGGGGGAACTCTGAACCTGACTTGAGGTGAGGAGTGCTCTCTGAGGGCCAAGAGGAAGGAGTGAGGAGTTAGCGTGAGGAGGGTGAAGAGTGCAGATGTGAGGTAGAGGTGAGGAGATCGAGGAGCAAGGGAAGGCTCATCTCCATCGAGAGCGCATGATCTGGAGCCTGGTCTCCATGGTTGTATGGATACTAATGGTCCAGCAACAGACACCAGTGGAGTAGTAGGCTGTAAATGCACTACTCCCATCTAAGACTTGAGGGCACAACAGCAACCTTGATAGTGAGCCAGGACTTAGGAGCAAGGAGTCCTCGATGCAGGCTACAGCTGTCTGCCGTACAAGTATAGTTCTTGGGAACATCTGACAGGAGGAACTCCAGTGTAACTCGGTACTGGGAGTACTTCACTCAAGTAAGCACTAGGAAGGAGACTGCACAGCCTATCTGCTGAGAGAGAATCCCTGAGTTGCTTCCAGGCTAACCTGCTCTGGTACTATCTGTAATCAGGACCCTGGACTGCATTTATCAAGTAAAGGTACAGAAATTGCATATCGCTGTGTCTTGTCTGCTTCCTACTCTGCCGACACCACTACATCCCCGTGCCAACCACCACTACACTGCCCTGGGACTGCAGCTCCACCTGTGGGGAGCTTCAACATCTTTGCTGCACCACACCACCAGTCGCAGAGGATCTGCATGCAGCGTCGGCTTAACATCTCAATTGCCGAACACCACAGGTGGCATCACGAACTATTCATGTAATCCACTACATTCCACCATTCAATCTCCCCTATTAATTGGGCACCCAGGGCCACGGACCGGGTCACTGCTGCCGTGACACATCCCGCTGATACCGGCCCGATACCGAGTACACCACAGCCCTGGGAGGGCGACCCATTTTGGGCATCACAAACAGGATTACGGAGCCCGGTATCCCCGGGTCCTGTGTGCCATAGACTGTGTTTGTGCCTTAGACTGTGTTGGCACCATCGCCACCATTGCCGCACTGCTTGGTGCGTGCGGGAAAGCAAAAGATGCGGGCCTTCGTGGGCGGAGCCCCTCAGAGAGCGCGAAGCAGTGAGGTCCCGCGCGGGAAGAGGAAAAAGCACGCGAGAGGTGGGAGGAGCTGAGGCCTAGAGCCCGCAGCATCGGGCCTGCGAAGCGGCCGCCGGTAAGCTCACACAACCCCCGGGCCTGGCTAACGTTAACTAGGGGGGAAGAGAATGTCTGCACCACGCAGAAATATAATGGATCCAATGTGGCTGCGGCTCTGAGAGCGCCCACTGCAGCGGTCCCCATAATGCCGCTGTCCACGCCCTACCTTCCAGGAGCAGCCTGGCTGACGCAGTATTCAGGGGAGTCACATACCCTGAGTGAATTCAAAGAGAGACTGTGTAGTTTGTTTGAAGTATACCCTTTATCTGAAAGTCAGAAAGTGAACATCGTTATTGGACAGCTATCAGGTGCAGCGCAGAGAGAAGTAAAAGCCTAGCAGGATTCTGACAAAGAGACTGTTAAGAAAATCCTGGCTAAGCTAAGGAGCACCTATGACACACGACACTGCAGCAGAGATCAAGATGAGGTTCTTTGGATGTAAACAGAAAGCGCAGGACAGTATAAGGGACTATGCTCTTAACCTGCAGGAGGCGCTGCGAGCAGTTAAGCAAATTGATCCTGATAGTGTGAAGGAAGAAGATAAACTGTTAAAGGAACAGTTCATTGAGGGACTCCTATCCAGTACCCACCGGGGACAGCTGCGCATCATAACCCTGCAAAACACTGATCTGGACTTTGCTGATTTCAAGGACAGGGCTATTCGGGTACTGCAGGAACCCACTGTCAGTCGTCCAGCACTTCCCCAGCACCCAGCGATCACCTACCACCAAGAAGCAACCTCTTTCCCTTCCATCCCTGTGGAGGCTGATCCCCAGACTCTGGATAAAGACCCAGTTGAAGATCTACGTCTACAGGTCCAGGAGTTGGCCAAAGGAATGGCTGCCCTTACTAAAACTGTGTAGTCCCTGCAGGTATCCTCCAAGGAGAAGATCCAGCTTGCCTCCAGTCCAGAGGATGGCCCGTGGCTCCGGAAGAAGAGGATTTCGCCACTCCGAGGGAGAACCAACAATCGCTATGACCCGGACGGACGTCCCATGTGTCGTAACTGCCGCAGGACAGGCCACATCGCCAGGTTCTGTCATTTAAACGACCAACCCCGGGGGCAGAGGGCCAACCCCCAGGAATAGGATCCCCAGGCCCAAAGAACTGGAGAGCAAAGTATGTTGGAGGGAGACCAGTCCTTCCAGTGGTGATTAACGGCATCCCCATGAACGCTTTGCTGGACACTGGCTCCCAGGTGACCACTATGCCCTATATCCTTTATAAGAGGTATTGGGCTGACTCTGAACTCACCCGTGGCCCAACTGATGAACTAACAGGTTAGTCTTTACCACAAGTGGGATGTAAAGAAATTACTGTTAAAGTGGGTAGAGTAGAGTTAAAATCTCAAGGTCTGATAGTTGTGGATATTGATCGAAGTGAATGTAATCCTATGATGACTCTTGGTACAAATGTAATTGAAAATTGTCTTTCTGAGGTTATTGTCTTGCTGCAACAGGTGGCTGAGACTGCTGGTTCCAGTGAACAACGAGTCCTGCAGAAGGAGATCAAGGCCCTGATGCAAAGACAACAGGTAGAACTCTCTGGCGGAGAAATTGGTAGTGTCAGAGTGAGTGATGCTTTCCCCATTGCAATACCCCCCAGATGTGAAATGTTGATTTGGTGTCAGGCAGCCATAGGCCTCAGAGGGAAGGATTACCAGGCATTGGTAGAACCAGTATATTCAGATAGGAGGCCCACTGTCCTGACAGCCAGAGGGGTGGTTGATGTACGTAAAGGGAGAGTTACTGTACGAAAATAGGGGGGGAAGCCAGCACTGCTTAAGGTTAGAACGCATAAATTGAAGTGCATATGCACATAATATCCAGCTGTATTCAAAAATGAGATATTTAGCAAAAAAATTGATCAATTCAATTGAGCCACCCCGCCGCGCCAAGGCAATCTCATATGGGGGTCCTACTCTACATTTATAATAAATACTGTGCCATTACGGCCTCCTAAGAGCATGACCACATCAAGTGCAATCTGTACCTGAACATTGCTGGATCGCTCCCATGAAGCCAGATGAAGCAAGTGCAGATGAAGGCCAACCAGGTCTGAACACAGACATATCAGGATTGACCTCCACACATTGCCCAACCAGCAAACATAGATGAAGGGCGATATTGGCCCGGACACAGGTGCACAATTAAATAAAGCTTGGGGCAGGGCGGGGCTGCCGTGTGTGTGTTCAGACCTGGTTGGCCTTCATCTGCACTTGCTTCATCTGGCTTCATGGGAGCGATTCAGCAATGTTCAGGTACAGATTGCACTTGATGTGGTCATGCTCTTAGGAGGCCGTAATGGCACATTATTTATTATGAATGTAGAGTAGGACCCCCCCACATGAGATTGCCTTGGCGCGGCGGGGTGGCTCAATTGAATTGATCAATTTTTTTGCCAAATATCTCATTTTTGAATACAGCTGGATATTATGTGCATATGCACTTCAATTTATGCGTTCTAACCTTAACCTTAACCTTAATTGTAAAGTGCTGCTGAATATGTTGGCGCTATATAAATAAAAATTATTATTATTATTATAAGCAGTGCTGGCTTCCCCCCCTATTTTCTTGTTGTCGGTTTGTGGCTCACCACCACTGCTGCCGTGCACGCTTGGCTAAGTCCGCTATAAAATTTTTCTGTGTTCATTATGATGGATCTAGGCTGCTATGCACACACACGGCAGCCCCGCCCTGCCCCAAGCTTTATTTAATTGTGCACCTGTGTCCGGGCCAATATCGCCCTTCATCTATGTTTCCTGACTGGGCAATGTGTGGAGGTCAATCTTGATAGGTCTGTGTTCAGACCTGGTTGGCCTTCATCTGCACTTGCTTCATCTGGCTTCATGGGAGCGATTCAGGTACAGATTGCACTTGATGTGGTCATGCTCTTAGGAGGCCGTAATGGCACATTATTTATTATGAATGTAGAGTAGGACCCCCCACATGAGATTGCCTTGGCGCGGCGGGGTGGCTCAATTGAATTGATCAATTTTTTTGCCAAATATCTCATTTTTGAATACAGCTGGATATTATGTGCATATGCACTTCAATTTATGCGTTCTAACCTTAAGCAGTGCTGGCTTCCCCCCCTATTTTCTTGTTGTTGGTTTGTGGCTCACCACCACTGCTGCCGTGCACGCTTGGCTATGTCTGCTATAAAATTTTTCTGTGTTCATTATGATGGATCTAGGCTGCTGTGCACACACACGGCAGCCCCGCCCTGCCCCAAGCTTTATTTAATTGTGCACCTGTGTCCGGGCCAATATCGCCCTTCATCTATGTTTCCTGACTGGGCAATGTGTGGAGGTCAATCTTGATATGTCTGTGTTCAGACCTGGTTGGCCTTCATCTGGCTTCATGGGAGCGATTCAGCAATGTTCAGGCACAGATTGCACTTGATGTGGTCATGCTCTTAGGAGGCCGTAATGGCACATTATTTATTATGAATGTAGAGTAGGACCCCCCACATGAGATTGCCTTGGCGCGGCGGGGTGGCTCAATTGAATTGATCAATTTTTTTGCCAAATATCTCATTTTTGAATACAGCTGGATATTATGTGCATATGCACTTCAATTTATGCGTTCTAACCTTAAGCAGTGCTGGCTTCCCTGCCTATTTTCTTAGAGTTACTGTACGCCTTTTGAATTGTGGGGAGGAGGAGGCCACAATACCTCGGTACGCCACAGTTGCTAAGCTGCTCACTGTCAGTAATAATGCAATGCAGGCAGCAGAGCCCTTGGTCTCATCCGACCAGGTGGAGGACAATGGCTCTGGAAAGCAGCTAGAGGAGTGGTGTCAGCAACTGCAGGTGGGGACTGACTCTACACCTTCATACCAGAAAAATGGGGTTTACAGGGTGACCCAGGAATATGAGCGGGTATTCAGTAAACACCCCCTAGATTTTGGGAAGGCAAAAGGAGTTCGACATCATATCCCCACTGGAGATAATCCACCCATAAAAGAAAGATACCCAACACAATACCAATGTGCTAAAGGGATGTTGAGAGAGATGAAGGAAGCAGGGGTCATCAGAGACAGTTGTAGCCCCTGGGCAGCTCCAATAGTTTTTGTAAAGAAAAAGGATGGTGCCATGAGAATGTGTTGATTACAGGAAAATTAACAGCATTACAGATAAGGATGCCTTCCCATTACCTAGGATTGAGGAATCATTAGCTGCACTTAAAACTGCTAATTACTTTTCCATCTTAGATCTCACTAGTGGGTATTGGCAGGTTCCCGTGGCAGAAGCAGACAAGGAGAAAACAGCATTTACCACCCCAATGGGTCTCTGTGAGTTCAACTATATGCCATTCGGGCTCTGCACTGCCCCAGGAACATTTCAACGGCTGATGGAGTCCTGTCTGGGACACTTGAACTTTGAGACAGTCCTGTTGTACCTTGATGATGTCATTGTTTTCTCCAAGACTTATGAAGACCATCTGGAGCACCTGGCTGAGGTGTTTGAAGCCTTGTCCAACTTTGGCCTGAAGGTGAAGCCTTACAAATGCCACCTCCTGAAGCCCAAGGTACAGTACCTCGGTCATGTGGTGAGTGCAGAAGGTGTGGCACCAGATCCTGACAAGGTCACAGTCATCCGGGACTGGCCGAAGCCCAGCAACCTCCATGAAGTACGCCAGTTCCTTGGACTGGTAGGCTACTACCGAAGATTCATCAAAGGCTTTACTGAAATAGCCACCCCGATGCAAAATCTTTTGATGGGACAGTCCAAGAAAGCCAAACAGAAAAATTCCACCTTTGAATGGACTGAGGAGTTGGAGAAATCCTTCACTCGATTGAAGATGGCTCTCACAGGTGATGAAGTTCTGGCCTACCCAGATTATGACAAACCCTTTGTGTTGTACACTGATGCCAGCAACGTGGGACTAGGAGCAGTACTGTCGCAGGTACAGAATGGAAAAGAAAGAGTGATCTCCTACGCCAGTAGGAAGCTGTGTCCCACTGAAAGGAACCCTGACAACTACAGTTCCTTCAAGCTGGAGTTCCTTGCCATAGTCTGGGCTGTCACTGAAAGATTCAAGCATTACCTAGCTTCAGCCAAGTTTACCATCTTCACGGACAACAACCCGTTGACTCACTTGGAATCTGACAAGCTAGGTGCACTGGAGCAGCGATGGATTGCTCGGCTGTCTAACTATGAATTTACCATCAAGTACCGAGCAGGGCATAAGAATGCCAATGCTGATGCGCTGTCCAGAATGCCTAATCTACCAGATACAGGAAAAGACCCAGAGGCTCTTGAAGAAATAGAGTTACCTCCCTTCCACCGGCCAATTCCGGCCCAACGTGCTAAAGGAGTGAGAAACAGACAGTCTGGCTTGAAAGAGGTCACCCTAAATCCATTGCCCCATCATGACTGGGCAGAAACACAGGATAGCGACCCCACAGTCCGCCTGGTGAAGGATCTACTGTCACAAGCTGACTCACGCCCAGAGTCAGATGCTCCTGAAGAAACCCAGCAGTTGTGGAAGGAAAGAGGCCGGCTGTTCATCTATGAAGGAAAGCTGTGTTGGAGAAGTATCAATGCCTGCACTCATGAGCTTGTCTGGCAGGTGATAGTCCCAAAGAGAGAGGCATCAATGGTCATGGAAGCATACCACAATGGAGCTGGACACTTCGGATGGAAGAAGTTGGAAGCATTGCTCCAGGAGAGATTCTACTGGGCTGGTATGAGAAAAGCCATTGAAAAGTGGTGCCGGGAATGTGGACAATGTAACCTGCAAAGAAAGGATCGAAACAGCCAGAGAGCTCCTCTGCAGCCAATAGTAACCAAACAGCCACTCGAGTTGGTAGCCCTGGACCATGTGAAGCTGGTTCCAAGCCGGTCAGGCTACATCTATGCTATTACCATTGTGGACCACTACTCAAGATTCCTGGTAGTTGTGCCTGTCAAAGATCAAACAGCCAGGACAGCGGCCAGAGCCTTCCAACAGCACTTCTGTAGACCACATGGCTATCCTGAGCGAGTGCTTACAGATCAAGGTCCAGCTTTTGAGGCAGAAGTGTTCCAGGAATTCTGTAACTTGTATGGTTGTAAGAAGATCCGGACAACACCGTACCATCCACAGACCAATGGCATGTGTGAAAAGATGAACCAGGTAGTGATTGATCTACTGAAAACCTTGCCTTTGGAGGAGAGGAATCTGTGGCCAGAAAAGTTGCCAGATCTGGTAGACCTCTACAACCACATTCCTGTGAATTCCACTAACTGCACTCCAGCCTACCTAATGAGAGCGACGCCTGGTAAACTGCCTATTGATTTTGACATGGGAGTCCTTACACCTGAGGTGACGTCACCAGATGCTGATTGGGACACAGAGAGGCAGCAACAGTACCGTAGAGTACAAGAGTGTGAGGAGAACAGTCTAGCTCAGGCAAGACAAAAACAAGAGATGAACTACAATCAGCATGCACCTGCAGTTCCCTTGTCACCAGGAGAACAAGTCCTCAAGAGGAAAAGAAGACTGCATAAATTGGATGACCAATGGGAAGCTGAACCCTATACCATTCTACCCTCAAACTTTGACAATACCAAGGTGTGCCTTATTAGTAAAGATGGAGGAGAAACCTCAGCAGCAGTATCAAGGGATCATTTGAAATTATGCCCTGACCAATTAAGAGAAAGAACGGAAGAACCAGATAACATCCAACCCCTAGAAGAAGAAAAGGTCAGCACCATACTTGGAGAATTCCCAGCAAATTGGTCTAAAATAAATGATGCCATACTGGTGCCAGTGTTGACATTTCCCCAACTGGTGGTACAAGAAGTGAGTCGCTGTGTCTTGTCTGCTTCCTACCCTGCTGGCACCACTACATCCCCATGCCAACCACCACTACACTGCCCTGGGACTACAGCTCCACCTGTGAGGAGCTTCAACATCTTTGCTGCACCACACCACCAGTCCCAGAGGATCTGCATGCAGCGTCGGCTTAACATCTCAATTGCCGATCACCACAGGTGGCGTCACGAACTATTCATTTAATCCACTACATTCCACCATTCAATCTCCCCTATTAATTGGGCGCCCAGGGTCATGGACCGGGTCACTGCTGCCGTGACACATCCCACTGATACCGGCCCGGTACCGAGTACCCCACAGCCCTGGGAGGGCGACCCACACTATTCTACATATATACCTGTTATCCGGTGATACTGTACCCTTTCTCAACTTTGTACAATCAAGTCAAATCCATACTGGGCCTGAGACCCTCTGAGTCTACCTCCTGATATATAGACATAGGTTTTTCAGGTGTACACTATGCTACATATATACCTGTTATCCAGTGATACTGTACCCTTTCTCAACTTTGTACAATCACGTCAAAACCATACTGGGCCTGAGACCCTCTGAGTCTGCCTCCTGATATATAGACATAGGTTTTTAATGTTTAAACTATGCTATATATACCTGTTATCCGGTGATACTGTACCCTTTCTCAACTTTGTACAATCACGTCAAATCCATACTGGGCCTGAGACCCTCTGAGTCTACCTCCTGATATATAGACATAGGTTTTTCAGGTGTACACTATGCTACATATATACCTGTTATCGGGTGATACTGTACCCTTTCTCAACTTTCTACAATCTTGTCGAATCCATACTGGGCCTGAGAATGTCTGAGTCTGCCTCCTGATTAGAGATGAGTAGTGTTCGAGTCGACCTGTTCGCCAAGTTAAAATTCCAACTGTTTTGGGCGGTGTTCGAGCTGTTCGTCAAACTCGAACACTTTGCTTAAAATTCGTCTGTTCGAGGTTCCGTTTGAGAACGGTTCCTTCACCAAAAGCGTAACTTCATTTTCACATTAATAATGGTTTTCAATGTTAATAGACTGTTTCATGGCATAGTAGCGGTGTGTGGTAGCAAGCGGTGTAGTACACCTGTCAAGGAGCTACACTGTGTGTATTTCTAATTATTTTTTACCGCATCTTGTCCAGAAAATCCTTTTGAGCCTTGTAGCACTGTCTGCTGCTCAGCAGAGGAGCCCACCAGTGAACCAAACTGCCGCCTGTTTATGTAAGAACTGCGTGCTACTCAGCAGAGGAGCACAGCTGTTAAGCAAGCTACAGCACCTGTGGTTTGGACACTTATTTTTTTCATTTTTTCTGGAATGCTGGTTAGGCCTAATTGCGGAATTCCAGTTGACCTGCACTTACTGGGAAATCCTTGTTCGCGGGGAAGAATTGGAATCCCAGATCCCCATCACTAACGGGGTTCAGCGGGTTATCTTCACCTGTAAGCGACACATGCTGGACCTTTCAGTGTAGCACGCATGCAGCCTCGGACATGTAAGGACAGTTATATTTCTGGGTTCAAATGATGTTTATTGTACTAACAGAAAATGTGCAGTCTGCATTTAAACAAAATTTGACTGGTGCAAACTTATGGGCACCCTTATCATTTTCTTGATTTGAACACTCCTAACTACTTTTTACTGACTTCCTGAAGCACTAAATTGGTTTTGTAACCTCATTGAGCTTTGAACTTCATAGCCAGGTGTATCAAATCATGAGAAAAGGTATTTAATGTGGCCACTTGCAAGTAGTTCTCCTATTTGATTCTCCTATGAAGAGTGGCATCATGGCTCCTCAAAACAACTCTCAAATGATCTGAAAACAAAGATTATTCAACATAACTTTTCAGGGGAAGGATACAAAAAGTTGTCTCAGAGATTTAACCTGTCAGTTTCCACTGTGAGGAACATAGTAAGGAAATGGAAGAACACAGGTACAGTTCTTGTTAAGCCCAGAAGTGGCAGGCCAAGAAAAATATCAGAAAGGCAGAGAAGAAGAATGGTGAGAACAGTCAAGGACAATCCACAGACCACCTCCAAAGACCTGCAGCATCATCTTGCTGCAGATGGTGTCACTGTGCATCGGTCAACAATACAGCGCACTTTGCACAAGGAGAAGCTGTATGGGAGAGTGATGCGAAAGAAGCCGTTTCTGCAAGCACGCCACAAACAGAGTTTCCTGAGGTATGCAAAAGCACATTTGGACAAGCCAGTTACATTTTGGAAGAAGGTCCTGTGGACTGATGAAACAAAGATTGAGTTGTTTGGTCATACAAAAAGGCGTTATGCATGGAGGCTAAAAAACACAGCATTCCAAGAAAAACACTTGCTACCCATAGTAAAATTTGGTAGCGGTTCCATCATGCTTTGGGGCTGTGTGGCCAATGCCGGCACCGGGAATCTTGTTAAAGTTGAGGGTCATCGAATCATAGAATCATAGAATCGTAGAGTTGGAAGGGACCTCCTGGGCCATCTGGTCCAACCCCCTGCTCAAAGCAGGATTCGCTAAATCATCCCAGTTAGATGTCTGTCCAGCCTCTGTTTGAAGACTTCCATTGAAGGAGAACTCACCACTTCTCGTGGCAGCCTGTTCCACTCATTGATCACTCTAACTGTCAAAAAGTTTTTTCTAATATCTAATCTGTGTCTCCTCCCATTCAGCTTCATCCCATTGCTTCTAGTCTTTCCTTGTGCAAATGAGAATAAAGTTGATCCTTCTACAATGTGACAGCCCTTTAGATATTTGTAGACAGCTATTAAGTCTCCTCTCAGCCTTCTCTTTTGCAAACTAAACATTCCCAAATCCTGCAACCTTTCCTCATAAGACAGGGTTTGCAGACCGGTCACCATTCTGGTCGCTCTTTTCTGAACTTGCTCCAGTTTGTTGATGTCTTTTTTAAAATGTGGTGCCCAAAATTGGACACAATATTCCAGATGAGGTCTGACCAAAGAGGAGTAGAGGGAAATAATTACTTCACGTGATCTAGACTGTATGCTTCTGTTAATACATCCTAGAATTGCATTTGCCTTTTTTGCTGCTGCATCACACTGTTGACTCATATTCAGTCTGTGATCTATTAGTATACCCAAGTCTTTTTCACATGTGCTGTCACTTAGCCCTATTCCTCCCATTCTATATATGTTTTTTTCATTTTTATTGCCCAGATGTAGTACTTTGCATTTCTCCCTGTTAAAAACCATTCTGTTAGTTGCTGCCCACTTCTCCAGTTTATTTAAATCTTTTTGAATCCTCTCTCTCTCTTCTCTAGTATTAGCTATCCCTCCTAGCTTTGTGTCATCAGCAAATTTAATCAGTTTACCCTCAATTCCTTCATCTAAATCGTTGATAAAGATGTTGAACAATACAGGGCCCAGGACAGAGCCCTGTGGTACCCCACTTGAGACATTCTTCCAACTGGATGTGCAGCCATTTACGACCACTCTTTGGGTCCGATCACTAAGCCAGTTATGAATCCACCTAACAGTTGCCTTGTCCATTCCATACTTAGTCATTTTTTCAATAAGGATTGTATGAGAGACTTTGTCAAATGCTTTGCTGAAGTCAAGATATACTATATCTACAGCATTTCCTTGATCCACCCAATCAGTAATACCGTCATAGAAGGAAATTAAATTAGTCTGACATGACTTATTAGTTACAAACCCATGCTGACTCTGTTTAATCACTTCATTCTTATCCAGGTATTGACATACATGTTGTATAATAATTTGTTCAAAGATCTTTCCTGGTATAGAAGTCAGACTCACCGGCCTATAGTTGCCTGGGTCCACCTTCTTCCCCTTTTTGAAGATAGGAACAACATTTGCTCTTCTCCAGTCTTCTGGCACTTCTCCTGTTCTCCAAGAATTTTCAAAGATTATGGAGAGGGGTTCAAAAATTTCTTCTGCTATCTCCTTCAGTACTCTGGGGTGTAATTAATCTGGACCTGGAGACTTGAATTCATTTAGGTTAGCTAAGTGTTTCCTCACTATCTTTCTGTTTATAGATATCCTGGATTCTTCTATTCCCTTAATAGGACAGTGAATAACAGTTGATGTTACATTTCCTTTCTGAGAGAAAACAGATGCAAAATAGGAATTTAAAAGTTCAGCCTTCTCAACATCCTGTCTTACCATTTCATCATTTTCATCCTGTAAAAATCCTATAGCATCTTTGACTTTTCTTTTACTTTTGACATATCCCCAAAATCCTTTATTATTGCTTTTGACATCTCTTGCAAGCCTCAATTCATTTTCAGCTTTAGCTAATCTGATTTGTGCCCTGCAGGTTCTGCAGACAGCATTATATTCTTCTTTAGATATGCCTCCCTCTTTCCATTTTATAAACATTTTTTTCTTCCTTTTTAGCATGTGCTTAAGTTCTGTGTTCATCCATCCTGGTTTCCTTAAATGCTTCCTATTCTTCCCTCTTTTCGGAATTGTTAACAACTGTGCTTTGAGAATTTCATTTTTCAAGATTTCCCATCCTTCCTGGACATTTTTGTCTTTAAGGATATCCAGCCATTGGATCCCTCCAATTCTCTTTCTGAATCCCTTAAAATCTGCCTTTCTGAAATCTAACCTTGACGTCTGAGTCTTCACAGGTCTTCCGCCTCTAGTTATCCAAAATTCTAAAATAGCATGGTCACTACCTCCTAGGGTCCCAGCCACTTTTACCTCCTCAACCATTTCCTCCCTGTTTATAAGGATTAGATCCAAGGTAGCAGTTCCCCTTGTTTTCTCCTTTACCTTTTGGAAGATAAAGTTGTCAGCAAGAGAGGATAAGAATTTCCTTGACCTGTTAGTTTTGCCTGAGAGAGATTCCCAACAAATGTCTGGATAGTTGAAATCTCCCATGACAACTATGTCATATTTTTTGGAGAACTTGGCCATTTGATGCATAAAGAGTTCATCCATATCTTCAGCTTGCACAGGCGGCCTGTAGTAAATGCCTATGGATTCAACTCAGTATCAGCAGATTCTTGACAATAATGTGCAAGAATCAGTGACATAGTTGAAGTTACGCAGGGGATGGATATTTCAGCAAGACAATGATCCAAAACACCGCTCCAAATCTACCCAGGCATTCATGCAGAGGAACAAATACAATGTTCTGGAATGGCCATCCCAGTCCCCAGACCTGAATATCATTGAACATCTGTGGGATGATTTGAAGCGGGCTGTCCATGCTTGGCGACCATAAAACTTAACTGAACTGGAATTGTTTTGTAAACAGGAATGGTCACAAATACCTTCATCCAGGATCCAGGAACTCATTAATAGCTACAGGAAGCGACTAGAGGCTGTTATTTTTGCAAAAGGAGGATCTACGAAATATTAATGTCACTTTTATGTTGAGGTGCCCATACTTTTGCACAGGTCAAATTTTGTTTGAAAAGCAGATTGCACATTTTCTGTTAGTACAATAAACCTCATTTTAATCCAGAAATATAACTGAGTCCATCAGTTATTAGATATATGAAACTGAAATAGCTGTTGCAAAAACCAAAATTGTTATAAAGAAAAAAGGTTAACATTAATAGGGGTACCCAAACTTTAACATATGACTGTAGATCCTTCAAAGTGACTTCAAATGTGATGTGATCCCTAAAAAAATTGGTTTTGTAAATTTTGTTGTAAAAATGAGAAATCGGTGGTCATCTTTTAACCCTTATGATTTCCTAACAAAAAAAAATTTTGTTCCAAAATTGTGCTGATGTAAAGTAGACATGTGGGGAATGTTATTTATTAACTATTTTGTGGGACATATTTCTCTGTTTTAAGGGCATACAAATTCAAAATTTGAAAATTGCAACATTTTCCAAATATTCACCAAATTTCCGTTTTTTACACAAATAAATGTAAGTTATATTGAAGAAATTTTACATACTGAAGTATAATATGTCACGAAAAAACCTCAGAATCGCCAAGATACATTGAAGTGTTCTAGAGTTATTGTCTCATAAATGGACAGTGGTCAGAATTGTAAAGACTGTCCCGGTCATTAACATGCAAACCACCATCAGGTGTAAAGGGGTGAACATAAATTTAAAAAATATAGTCTGTTATTTTTCTAGAGCTATCACTCTGGTCCATAAGCTGTGTTTTCACCTAAAGTTAAGTAAGCTGGAATCGTACATACAAGCCATGGGGAAGCATGGTGCTAGTTCTAGAATTTAGCAAACCTCTTTTAATAATGGATAACAAATTTAAGTTGATGCAATAACTTCACACTAGTGTAACGGAATGATACACCACTTAAACTAATATTATTCTATGACTGTTTATTAAAAGTGTTTTTTTAACATATTGGTCATAGAAAAAGAAGCAAAATGTAAAACCATAATAAACAGATAAACTAAAGGTAGCAAAATATGGCAAAAAACTAAAATAATTAGCACAACACAAATACACAAGCATTTTTTGTAAAGCATTCATTGCATAATTTTTGGTTTATGTGCTGTATTTGAGCCCAGGTGTAACTTTTATTTATAGATCTCACATAAAATGCCTATTCAGACCTTATATGAAGATGAAATCTCAACAAAGAAATCTATTGGGTGGCTTATAGACTGTGTAATTAATTATGCAGTGACATTTAATATAAGTACTGACATTTAAGAGTATGAATAAGGGAACCAAGTGGAATTGTGCCAAAAGAATGAGTCTCTGTTGATGAAAGCTTACAGTCGACCAATGTAATTAAACTGGACTAATCAGCTTAAAACCTTCCACTTATCTCATAAGTAAAGCCTAAAAATTTCCTTTCAACGTACTGTCACCAAAAAGACCAGCAAACAATTGTAAGACAAGGATACTAGGAAGGTAAACCAAAATAATCAGATATAAACATAATAGTACTAGTAATATAACACATTTACTATTATAGATTGCATATATTGAGTTTTATTTAAAACTTATATGAAATGATTGGACTGGTCATATGATGGACGCATAGGTGCAGGACTGATTGCAGTTTATGTTATTGTATAACAAGCCATGTGTTACATCTCTTCCTGGACCTGCTCCAGTGACATCTGCTTCTATCGCCAGGCACTGAGGTATCCATTGCGTGGATGATAATGATGATGGATGAGACATCACGGCCAGTCATTGTCCAGTCAGGCATATTGGTGCAGTTAGTTCTTGTAGTCCCGCCCAGCCAGACAGGTTGGATGTGTGTTCTGTCTAGCAGCTCAGAAATTACAATCTGCTCCCTACTGTCACGATCCAGACCGGATTTTGAGTCCTGTTTTCCCTTTTTCCTGGTCTGGTCATGTCAAGAGTTAACCTTTCCCAGCCTCAGACTTGGTTCAGATTGGCTATTTATTGCCGCTGCTTACTGCAGGTGGTGTCAGTTATAGTTTTTGCCTAGGGCTGCTGTTCCTGACTCTGATTGCTCTGATTTGTCCTGCTGCGTTTGCTGTCTGAATCCGTGTCTCTGTTTTCCTCTAGTCCCAGCTTAACTCAGTGTTTCCCTTTCGTGTACTGCCTCTCTGGTTTTGACTTGGCTTGTATCCTGACCTGCTTCTATCTTTTGTCTTTTGGCTTATCCGCTCCTGAGTGTTACTGACCTTCTTGGCTAGCTTCTGACCCTGAGTTTGTTTATTCCATTTGGTACCACACTACAGTTTGTTGCATGACTCAGCTTGCTTGACTATTCTGCTGCCACCTGTGGTAGCCTCACTGCTGCACTGCAGGCCAGCTCTGTTTAGGTGCAGTCCTGCTTCCACTTTACTGCCATGTAGTGGAGTCTGCACCAACCTGCACTGCAGCAACGTGATGCCTCCAATGTCAAAAGGGCAGAACTACACCCTACTTAAACTCTAAATTTACTGCTGGGAGTTGTCAGTAATTGTGCTTGGTTTACTCCCTCTACTTTGGTGCTGTTCTTCTATGGTACTCATCTTTCCTGCTCTTCATCCACCTTGTGACAATGACTATGTTTGTCTCTGAGATTGTCTGACTTTGCTGTTATTGACTTCTGATATTTCTTCTAGGCTATTCCTATGATTGCGGTATTGCCTTTTGGTTCTGTCTCTGATGCTATCCTTTACTGATCCGACTAGTTTGACAATCCTTGCCTTAGACTCACTCATTCATTTTAAGTCAAGATCCCTGTATTGGCATTAAATAATAAAGTCTGGGGTTCTCATGTGATCTACAAGCTGGAGTGGCTTGTGCCAAATCTGTTCAAAGTAGCCTTTTTGATCTGATGGCCTCATAAGATTTTACGCAATTAACCTGTGTGGTTCATCAAAAGAAAATGAACAGAACAATATCCTTGAGTGACAGCAAACAGAGATTTTGAAAACCATGAAGAACGGATGCAGAAAGTATATTGGAAATTTGTGCAAATTTTTGTAGCTGAATACACATTTTTATTGCAGTCATTGATAGACACATCTATTGCTAAATCAGTTATACAAATCTGAACAAAAATTCAACAGAACAGGTTTGATGCAGTCGCAACAGAGATAAACAGTAAGTGTGGTACATCCCTACCCTACTGTAAAGTTTCCTAACTTCTGTGATATAAAATTGATGCAGAATGTTAATAATGTCCAATATAGTTCTAAAATACTCTTTATCTATTATATAAAAGAGAATAGAGGTCCATAGACTTCAGTAATCCTATGACAATGATTTCACATGGCAAATACTATCGACTCCCAACTGACTCTATTGACTTATTTTGGTAGAATGCTTTGGAAAAAAAATATTTTATAGAATTTGTCAACAATCTTCAACTGAGTTGTGAAAATTAGCTAATTTTCACAACTGAAGGTAGATTGTGACTGTACAACCCAATTCCAAAAAAGACATTGATAAACCACATACTGCACCCATCACAACCGCAATGGCTTTGTGGAAGAAGAGTACCGTGTTATGATTTGGTAACCGAGGAGGATAGCAGGGGAATAAACTAGGCAACCAGATAACAGAGAGGTTGGTAACTTAGCGGATTGCAGACCCCTAAACTGACAACACAACTAGAATTAGCCATGGGACGTACAGTGGGGAAAAAAAGTATTTAGTCAGTCAGCAATAGTGCAAGTTCCACCACTTAAAAAGATGAGAGGCGTCTGTAATTTACATCATAGGTAGACCTCAACTATGGGAGACAAACTGAGAAAAAAAAATCCAGAAAATCACATTGTCTGTTTTTTTTTCATTTTATTTGCATATTATGGTGGAAAATAAGTATTTGGTCAGAAACAAGCAATCAAGATTTCTGGCTCTCACAGACCTGTAACTTCTTCTTTAAGAGTCTCCTCTTTCCTCCACTCATTACCTGTAGTAATGGCACCTGTTTAAACTTGTTATCAGTATAAAAAGACACCTGTGCACACCCTCAAACAGTCTGACTCCAAACTCCACTATGGTGAAGACCAAAGAGCTGTCAAAGGACACCAGAAACAAAATTGTAGCCCTGCACCAGGCTGGGAAGACTGAATCTGCAATAGCCAACCAGCTTGGAGTGAAGAAATCAACTGTGGGAGCAATAATTAGAAAATGGAAGACATACAAGACCACTGATAATCTCCCTCGATCTGGTGCTCCACGCAAAATCCCACCCCGTGGGGTCAGAATGATCACAAGAACGGTGAGCAAAAATCCCAGAACCACGCGGGGGGACCTAGTGAATGTACTGCAGAGAGCTGGGACCAATGTAACAAGGCCTACCATAAGTAACACACTACGCCACCATGGACTGAGATCCTGCAGTGCCAGACGTGTCCCACTGCTTAAGCCTGTACATGTCCGGGCCCGTCTGAAGTTTGCTAGAGAGCATTTGGATGATCCAGAGGAGTTTTGGGAGAATGTCCTATGGTCTGATGAAACCAAACTGGAACTGTTTGGTAGAAACACAACTTGTCGTGTTTGGAGGAAAAAGAATACTGAGTTGCATCCATCAAACACCATACCTACTGTAAAGCATGGTGGTGGAAACATCATGCTTTGGGGCTGTTTCTCTGCAAAGGGGCCAGGACGACTGATCCGGGTACATGAAAGAATGAATGGGGCCATGTATCGTGAGATTTTGAGTGCAAACCTCCTTCCATCAGCAAGGGCATTGAAGATGAAACGTGGCTGCGTCTTTCAACATGACAATGATCCAAAGCACACTGCCAGGGCAACAAAGGAGTGGCTTCATAAGAAGCATTTCAAGGTCCTGGAGTGGCCGAGCCAGTCTCCAGATCTCAACCCTATAGAAAACCTTTGGAGGGAGTTGAAAGTCCGTGTTGCCAAGCGAAAAGCCAAAAACATCACTGCTCTAGAGGAGATCTGCATGGAGGAATGGGCCAACATACCAACAACAGTGTGTGGCAACCTTGTGAAGACTTACAGAAAACGTTTGACCTCTGTCATTGCCAACAAAGGATATATCACAAAGTATTGAGATGAAATTTTGTTTCTGACCAAATACTTATTTTCCACCATAATATGCAAATAAAATGAAAAAAAAAAAACAGACAATGTGATTTTCTGGATTTTTTTTCTCTGTTTGTCTCCCATAGTTGAGGTCTACCTATGATGTAAATTACAGACGCCTCTCATCTTTTTAAGTGGTGGAACTTGCACTATTGCTGATTGACTAAATACTTTTTTTCCCCACTGTACCTACAATGCCCTAGACGCCTCGGCACAGCCAAAGAGTTAACTAAGCCTAAAAAGAGAGAAAAGGGAAAGCTAAACTGCCCCGGAGTAGAACCCCAAAGGAATAGATAGCCCCCGAACATATATTGCCGGTGAGACAAGATGAGGCACAAAACACAGGCAGAAAATAGAGTAAGCAAATGATGGGGCCCAAACTGTCTAGATAGAACAGGACAGGAAAGGATACTGTCTGCAGTCATGCAAAAAACCCTAAGAAAAAATCCAACACATCTGATATGTAAAAATACTGAGGCTACTCGACCCCTCCCCCACTAAATCAGAACTCTGGTGTGAACTGGATGCAAAACAAAAGATACTGATATATCAGGGGATTAGAAATACTGAAAAGACTGACATGAGCTGTGGCATATGGAACAGAGTCCAGCACAGGTCCCAGCAGGGAACAAGGCTGGACTCACACCAGCAAAGCAAAAATCAGAGGAAAGCAAAAAATGGATCAAATGCAAAAAGATTCAAGCAGGCAAATAACTTATCTGAAAGATGCAGGACAAAGCAGGAGGCAAGCAGACTTCCAAAATGCTCAGGAAGAAAGCCAAATCAACGGCAACCACTGAGGGAAGGTTGCTCACTTAAATCTCTCCAGTCTGTAACACCTGACCTCCAATCAACCTCCTCAGGTGATTGACTTCTGTCAGCCAGACCTGCTCCATTACCAGCAGCAACCACCAAAGGGAGCCCAAACTCAGAAGCCAGGTCAAAAGTGTTCACAACAGTACCAGTGATAAACTGTCCTCCGGCAGTCCAGACCTTTCATCAATAGAAAATATTTGGTGCCTCATGAAATAAAGAATCAGGCAAAGACCCAGGACTGTTGAGCAGCAGGCATCCTACATTAGGCAAGAATGGGACAACAATCCTCTCCCATAACTCGAGAAATTGGTCTTCTAACTCCACTGACATTTGCAGACTGTTGTGTAAAGAAGAGGAGATATTAGGTGTGTCACTATCACTAATTTCTAAATTAGTTAATTTATTCAAATAAAATGGAAAATGTCTGACTTTCATCTTCTGATCTGTATTCTATGTTCCTTTGTGAATACAATATGGCTATAAGAGATTTCTATACCATTGCATTCTTGTCTCCTTCACATTTCACACAGCGTCCCAACTTTTCGGGAATTGAAGTTGTGTTACTGGATTGAAAAACATGGCATATTGTTGGTCAGGTGCACAAATAAAGGATTTTGAACCTAATATTTGTTTTTCCATTTGGGGCTCAATGTAGTAGCGCATTAGATCTAAGGTCTTTGGCCTATTTAGCTTTAAGGGAATCAGTCACAAGTTTTTTTCTATCAGATATGAGAGCAGCATGATGTAGGGATAGAGACCCTGATTCTAGCAATCTATCACTTACTGGGCTTTTTGATAAAATCATAGTTTTATGTGCTGCAGATCTACCAGTTCTCTGAATGCTTAATTTTTGTATAACCCTGCCCACATCAGAGATTGACAGCTTTAGGTGTACACTGTGCAAAGTCAGAAAGCTGCCAATCAGTGAAGGGGTGAGGTAATTCAAAGCTCATGAATATGGAGGACTACATGGCAGCAGGTTTAATAGTCCTCTAGTGATAAACTACTGCTAATAAAAATGTGATTTTATAAAAAAAAAAAAAGCTAAAGCAAGCAGCCCAATAAGTGAATCATTGCTGGATTCGTGGTACCTGTCTCTACATTATGCAGCACTAATATTTGGTGGCAAAAACCTGGTGACAAAATGAGCTGCCATAGCGCTACAGCTATGTCCCTATTGGATACCTAGCCTAGACATCTATTCTATTGGAAACAATCTGCAACATGTTAAACTTTTAAAAAAAAATAATAAAGTGCAGCAAACTTCACATTATCATGTCTCACTCTAGACATTTCCACTGGGAATAAACTGCAGTAAGATCCACAACACTTAGCAAAGATTTAGCTGAAATGCAAAAGAAAATCCGCTGTGAAAATCTGCAGCAGAAATTGACATACTGTGGATGTCAAAACTCATTCACAGTGATACTTCCTACTACGTAGCAGATTTTCCATCGGCCTTGAAGTCCTGGAAACTCATCAGCACTTACACTTTCTTTAACTATGCTATGGCCAATATTCTGTTGTTATATTGCTAGCTGTTATACTGTGCACAATTTCATCATACTTTAATACAAAATGTCATGACATTGGCGAAATGGGAATTAAACATGGTCATCTGCATCATTTCCCTTGTCACATTGTCCCCTAGAACTGCTGTTATTATATTTATATTTTTCATTATATTTTATTATTTATGTAGCTCTAACTATTCTGTATTGCTACCCAGAGAATATGATACTTCATGTAGGTGCTGACTACTCGGTAAATTTACAACCTAATTTATCCATGTTAGATACACGCTCTTCATAAGATGCCAACCACACAATACAAGCTGTGTATGACAACCAGAAAACAACATAGGAAATCACACACTAAAGGGTTGTAGAGGATTGAAAAAACAATGCTGCTATCTAATAATATCACTATGAAAGTCTACTGGTTTCACATTTGTGTTCAGAAACTGATAAGCAGTGTGGGTTTCACATTTATACCATACTAATTTATTCTGCAGATTTTCACCACAAATTTAATTTGTTGCAAGTCAATGCATAGGGTGAAATCAGCAATAGAGTCCACTTGTAATACCTGTTTATCGTGTCACAGAATTGCAACAAAATTGCAACATTTTTTCCATAACGTGGACAAACTTAATATAATAGAATAACTGTACACTGAAATCAGCAACAATGTGCATATATCAGTCTTGTATTTTCCACTAGGCTCTGGTAAGAGGAAGGAAAAGATTGGGCATATCTCGCTTGCACTGATTCCGGAACTACTGGGACTGTCACCAATATGGCAGGGGGGAGACTTTCAGACAAGGGCAGAACCTTCCGTGTGGCTGCGGTAGGCGGAGCCGTGCTAAAAAGTGCGGTGAGCGGGAAAATTATCAGAGTCCAGGTGGGAAAGCTAAGCGGGCAGTCAGACGCAGTGTCAGCTGTGAGAGTGTGGCTGAGTTCACACGTGACATTTTTTTCACGTTTCCGCGGCAGTTTAAACCGCGCGATTTTGCCGCAAAAATGCGAAAAATAAGCATCCCATGCATTCCTATGGGATTCCGCAATGCTGTGCTAATGCTGCGGTTTTTACCGCGGCGGAATTGCTTCGCGGTAAAAAACGCAGCATGCTCATTAATTTCGCGGAATCGCTGCGATTCCGCACCCATAGAAATGCATTGTTCTGCTTACTTTCCGCATGTGGCTGTGCACACCATGCGAAAAGTAAGCAGAACATTTGCGGATGGTACCCATGGTCCGGAGGAGAGGAGACTGTCCTCCGGGCTTTGGGTATCATATCCCTGTAAAAAATAGAATTTAAAATAAAAAATATTGTTATTCTCACCTTCCGACGTCCTGCGCAGCCTTCCCGCCTCTCTCCACGTTCCCGGTCCCAGTAAGCCTTTGCGAGCGATGACGTCCGTTCTCCCGGGATCGCGAAGTCTCGCGGTCATTCGCGCAATGTCATCGCGAATGACCGCGAGACGTCGCGATCCCGCGAGAACGGACGTCATCGCGGTAATTGTCGCAAAGGATTACTGGGACCGGGAGCGTGGAAAGATGCGGGAAGGCTGCGTGGGACGTCAGAAGGTGAGAATAACAATATTTTTTTTTAAATTATTATTATTTACATTCTATCTTTTACTATTGAAGCCGCATAGGCGGCCTCAATAGTAAAAAGTTGGTCACACTCGTCAAACACTATGTTTGACGAGTGTGACCAACCTGTCAATCAGTTCTCCAAGCGATGCTAGCAATTCTGCAAGCTAATTACGCTTGCAAAATGCTAGTATTTCCACGGGAAAATCGTGGGAATTTAAAATGTGATTTTCCCATGGAATGGAATTCCGGAATTCTCGTGGTAATTTCCACGAGAGTTCCGGTACGTATGAACCCAGCCTGTAGGGTACAGCAGGTTCTCAGGATGCAGTGACGAGACACGAGACTGAGTGTGGTTTGTAAAATTAACTTTTATAAATTGTAGCCGCCGGGCTATATTGAGCAAACAAAAGGGGTCAAAAACAACCGGTCCATGCAGGGACCCAACAATATTAACAACACTTTCCTATTATAAATGCAGCTAACCCAGTTTGTCCGGGTGATATAGGCCATGTATGGCCAACCTATGGGTCCTTATTTCCTATAGTAAACTTATCCTTCCAGGGGTCTTTCAGGAACACAAACGTGGCTGCGTAGAGGTCGCTGATGCGGCTGCCCTGGCGCCTCGATATCAAGGGATGATTGGGCTCAACAGGCCCTGAAGGATCGTTGCCGTTGGGGCACAACAGGCCCTGAATGATCTGTGCTGTTGGGGCCCAACAGGCCCTGAATTATCTGTGCTGTTGGGGCGCAACAGGCCCTGAAGAATCTGTGCTGTTGGGGTGCAACAGACCCTGAAGGAATCAGAGTCGGCTCTCGTCCCCAGTGCACAGGAATGTCGCAGTTGCCCAGGTGACCATTGACCAGCCTTTGCTCAGGGTCCCTTTGTGGACAGGGCATGGGCCTCTGCTGTTGCCGAACGGTGAGAAGGTGTCCACTGAGACCGGTGATGGAAGGGCCGCAGATGTGGGCGGAGACAGGGAGGTAGTGTCCAGGCCGCTGACGCCTGTCGGTGCGCAGTTACAGCAGCAGCTCGGGGTCGCGGACCAGCCGCGACGTGGCGAGGGAGAGCGAGCCCGGCTGTTTCTGAACATGAATGGTGGGCGGCTCCCGGTGGGGGTCGGGCACACGTAACTTGACGGTCAGTCAGTCGCTTTCCCTTCAGAGACCCTTGCTGGCCTCTCAACACCACTACGCGCGTTAAACTGTTTTCCTCTGTCAAGCACGGAGTCTTGTCTCTTGTCAGCCTCTCTGCCAACTGCCTCCTGAGCGCGCCCCCTGCTCCTTTTATCCCTGCCCCGCCCTCAGTCACCCGGCAACCTTCAGTCGTCTCTCTCCCTTTGTTGCCCCCCGATGTTGTTTCTTCAGGAACCCTGATGGCGGTCCCCTTAGTTCCGGCCCAGTCACCCTATGGGAGTCCTCCTCCCCACAAGAGCAAAGCATTCATTGGGCGCAGACAGACGTGACAGACCCCCGATGTACCAGTCTACTGTGGGTGGACGACGGACTGCCAGCTTCCCACTTACCTCCGTGTCTGGAGGTGACTCACATTTGCAACCAGAGACTGTAATGTGTGCTTGGCACAGTGAGAAGCTGGTGACTAGGCCAGAGCCCCTTAGCCATATACCTGCACACACCATGGAGCGAAGTTTCGTTCCGACGGTCACTCGTACTGGACTGAGCACGGCTTCTTGGCATTTGTGAGTGTGGAAACCTCCCACAACCTTCAAGGATCCTTCACCCTTCCCATGGACTGGAACTCCATCTTCTACAGACACGTGCCACTGTTGTTGATGCCAGAGTTGGAGAACCGAGACGCTGCAACCAAGAAGACTACAGACTGATAACACTGACCTTAACTGAGGCAAGTGAGGCCTGTAGCTCTTTGGATGTTGTTGTGGGTTCTTTTGTGACCCCTTGGATGAATCGTTGCTGCACTCTTGGGGTAATATTGGTCAACCAGCCAATCCTGGGAAGGTTCACTACTGTTCAATGTTTTCGCCATTTGTGAATAATGTCTCTCACTGTGGTTCGCTGGAGTCCCAAAGGTAAAAAAATGGCTTTATAACTGTCATGATCCATGCTGGATCATGACAGATAAAAGCACATATAACCTTTTTTTTTTCCTTAAGTTTATGCTTAAGTTTTGGTTTTGCCCCTGGTGGCAATTAGGATTATTACACAGTGGTGTCTTTTGTTCTAGTTTGCCCCCTGATGGTGGTGAGCATCATTGCACTCTGGTTTCTTTAGTTTAGTGCATGATTATAAAGCAGGTGATTGCTCTGGCTCTGCTATAAAAGAGTGTCAGGTGTTGCTATCACTGTTGGTGATAGGGTTTATTTCCAACCATCCTTGGTGGAGAGAGGAGCTAGAGAGAGTTCCTGGCAGCTCAGTCAGAGCCCTGTTGTGGAAGGAGTCAGAGGGGATTTCCTTGCAGCTCTGACAGAGCTTGGTGGCAGCTATTCAGGAGGAAAGCTGCATTCTGGTGGTGGACTCTGTTGCTGGGAGCAAGAGCAACAGAGCAAAGCTAAGCGGTGTTTCCCTGTTTGTATTTTTCCCTGGTGTGTGGTGGGGCCAGTGCCTGCATCACCCAGCTCCCTAGCAAGGGATAGGTGTAGGGTGTGCTAGAGTGACAGGTATCCTGATCAGTGCCCGGTGCAGAACTTGCCTAGGGAACGTTAGAAGTGTGAGGGACACTGGCTCAGGGGAGTGCAGGAGGTCTCCACGTCCCCGTTCCCTATCGCAGGGCCCACCGTTGTAACTGTTTCCCCTTCCCCCGTGTCTTGTTGCTTTAGTTACCGGCCTGTGGGCCGTGTCACACAGGACAGTTTCACGTGCCGTGTCTTGTTGTTTCAGTTACCGGCCTGCGGGTCGTGTCACACAGGGCGGGTCCATGTGACAATAACCTTTTCCAGACTGATAGATTTCTATTACTTTGTTTCTCATTTGTTCCAGAATTTCTTTGGATTGCGGCATAATATGTCTAGCTTTTGAGGTTCTTTTGGTCTACTTCTCTTTGTCAGTCAGGTCCTAGTTAAGCGATTTCTTGATTTGAGAATAGGTGTGGTAGTAATAAGTCCTGGGTATGGCTAGGAAATTTGAACTCAGTTTCCCAAAGATGTGATAAACCACAGTTCATTTATTTTTAAGCAACGGAGGGGCAATCACTTTTTCACACAGGGCACTGTAGATTTGGATTTCTTTGCCCCTTAATAATAAAGACCTTCATTTAAAAACTGCATTTTGTGTTTACTTGTGTTTTCTTCATCTAATATTTAAATTTGTTTGGTGATCTGAAACATTTAAGTGTGACATGCAGAAGAATAAGAAATAAGTTAGTTCTCCAATAACCGGCATATTCGTGGTAACAGCTAGTGGTGAGCGAGTATACCTATTGCTCGGGTTTTCCCGATCATGCTCAGGTGTCCTCCGAGTATTTTGGCGTGCTCGGAGATTTAGTTTCCTTGGTCTCAGCTGCATGATTTGCGACTGCTAGACAGCTTGAATACATGTGTGGAATGTCTGTTTGTTAGGGAATTCCCACATGTATTCAGCCTGTCTACAAGTCACAAATCATACAGCTGAGACCAAGGAAACTAAATCTCCGAGCACGCCAAAAAACTCAGAAGACACCTGAGCATGCTCGGGAGAACCCGAGCAACGAGTATACTCGCTCATCACTAGTAACAGCCACAGCCTCATTCGTTAATTGTCAGTCAATAGTGTAATTGTTCTGACAATAGGGGTCAGCAGAGGGTTATTTGCGACAAGAAGGTAACAGTGGGGTGCATCAGTGTGACCCAGCTGACTGTGACTTTTGACAGTTGGTGACAGAGGTGGAATCTGCGTGACTCCACCGGTGTCATTTCTTTAACATGCCACTATAGCTTTATCTCTCCTGTACAAATCTTTTCAATGGGCATATTGCAGTCAGGCAGGTAATAATCTCCTGGCATTCACCAAACCCAGACTCGTCAATCAGATTGTCATTATAAAGAAGCATGATTAGTCACTCTATAGAATACATTTCAAGAGTCCAGTGGTTGTGTGAGATTTGTCGGCCCACCAGGGCGGTATAATGGAGGATACTTGTACACACGCCTGAATAATCCCTGTACCTGCTGTAAATATATTTGTTTCTGTTACGGCCGTGTCCGCAGTGGGAGCAAGCCACGCTGCATCTTCTCTTCTGGCTGGGCGGCGTCCTCGGGTTCCCCGCTGTCCGCGCATGCTCTCTTGCCGGGTGCCTAAGGACGCAGCCTGAGTCCTGACCCGGAAGTGACCTCACCTGGCATCCAGTGTCAGGTATAACTGGCAGCTGCAGCTGTGCCTCAGCGCCTGATTATTGTTTTCCTGCACTTGTCTTGTGCAGACTAGCCCTCAGGTCCCTGTATGCTTCCCAGTACGTACTCTGCTCTGTACCCGTTGTTGTGTGTTTCCCTGTGCGTGTTCCACTCTGTCCCTGAATGCTTCCCAGTGCATATTCTGCTCTGTACCTGTTATTGTGTGTTTCTCTGTGCGTGCTCTACTCTGTCCCTGTCCCTGTGCATTTCCCAGTGCGTACTCTGCTCCGTCCCTGTCACTGTACGTCTCCCTGTGTGCACTCTGCATTGCCCTGGATCTCGGTCCTCCCTGTGACTATCCTGGCCTATCCAGAGTCCCGTACCCGCTGAGTGGACTCTGCCTGGACCTGGTCCTCGTGCCTCTAGGTGAACGCACTGCTCCGTACTGTTTTTGGTGAGTACCCTGGTTCTTTCTGTTTTCCTTCGAGCCATCCCTCTGGCACTAGCTATCGCGGCATACCTTCCCCCTGGGCCTGCCCCTAACGGTCCCTGTATAGGGGTCGGTTCCACCTGATCAGCTCGCTCAGGATCGGTCGGCGCCACGATCCAGTGGGTCCACTTCAGGATTCATAACAGTTTCTTTATAGTTAATTTTGTTAACTGCCCACAAGATGTCACTGTTGTTGAACATGGTTAAGAGACTGTTTAAGATGTTTTAGGAGAGTTTTATAAAATGAAACACAGGAAAAGGAAGCACGGCCATCTTGTGCAGGGTCTGCAGGAATGAGGGGTGAGTGAGGCTGTGCTGGAGAGGGATCCGATTATATCCTCTTGTGACAGCACCCCTCTGAGTTAGAAGCAGCAGAGATTTAAGCTGAGCTGGGCTGGGATCCAAACATGTCCTGATATGAGGGAATTCCTGCCGTACATGCTGTTAAGGAACAGAAGGGCCTGGGGCCTGGAGAGAGAGGTGCTATGCCTCGTGAATGAGTCACACCACAAGCATCCTTGGTATTGCTGACCGGCTGGAGGAGCTTCACAGCCACCTGCGTGAGCTGATTATTTTGTTTGGAGCAGACCCGGTGAAAGGACACTAAAACCCACTGCAACACCGCAGTAAGTAAATGTGCATACTTCTGATGAGCACATGGAGGGCTGTGCAGCCCTTCAAAGAAATGCCACCCCACACCATTACTGACCCACTGCCAAACCGGTCATGCTGAAGGATGTTGCAGGCAGCAGATCGCTCTCCATGGTGTCTCCAGACTCTGTCATGTCTGTCACATGTGCTCAGTGTGAACCTGCTTTCATCTATGAAGAGCACAGGGCAACAGTGGTGAATTTGCCAATCCTGGTGTTCTGTGGCAAATGCCAAGCATCCTGCATGGTGTTGGGCTGTGAGCACAACCCCCATCTGTGAACGTCGGGCACTCAAACCATCCTCATTGAGTCGGTTTCTAACTGTTTGTGCAGATACATGCACATTTGTGGCCTGCTGGAGGTCATTTTGCAGGGCTCTGGCAATGCTCCTCCTGTTTCTCCTTGCACAAAGGCGGAGGTAGTGGTCCTGCTGCTGGGTTGTTGCCCTCCTACGGCCCCCTCCACATCTCCTGGTGTACTGGCCTGTCTCCTGGTAGAACCTCAAGCCTCTGAACACTACGCTGACAGACACAGCAAACCTTTTTGCCACAGCTCGCATTGATGTGCCATCCTGGATGAGCTGCACTACCTGAGCCTGTGTGTGGGTTTTAGAATCCGTCTTATGTTCCCACGAGTGTGAAAGCACAACCAACATTCAAAAGTGACCAAAATATCAGCCAGAAAACATTTGTACTGAGATGTGGTCTGTGGTTCCCATTGAAGAACCACTCCTCTATTGAGTGTGTCTTGATAATTGCCAATAATTTCCATCTATTGTCTATTCCATTTGCACAACAGCATGTGAAATTGATTGTCAATCAGTGTTGCTTCCTAAGTGGACAGTTTGATTTCACAGAACTTTGATTTACTTGGAGTTATATTCTGTTGTTTAAGTGTTCCCTTTATTTTTTGAGCAGTGCATTTGATTCCCCTCCCCTTTAACTTTACATGGTTAGCCACTTCATGGCTCTGTTACTGTGGTTCCTAAATACTTCCACTTTTCAATAATGCAAATGACAGTAGATAATGGAATATTTAGGAGGGATGAAATTTAATGAACTGACTTGTTTACAATGGTAGCATCTTATAACAACACATGGTCAAATTCAGTGAGCTCTTTAGAATTATTAATTCTTTCACAAAATATTGAAAATGCAGACTGCATGGCTAAGTGCTGGAATTTATACACATGTAGCAGTAGGACTGAAGAAAATAGCCAAATTAAATAATTTATATGTTTGTCTCAATACTTTTGTCCATATAGTGTATATTACTTTTTAATGTCATTTTTATGTCATTTTTGGTGAAGCTATGCTAATGTAGACATTTGCATCATGGCTTCTGCTTAAGATAGGACATGCCTTGGTAATGGTAATTGGAGAATATCTTGGTAAAATTATTCCACAACACTTGATTGCATTAGCATTTGCAGGCATCTGAACTGATGGAACATGATTAAAAAAAAGTCTAATTATAATTCAGATAATATATGCTTTTCTATATCTGTAATTTAAAAATGTTTGTTAAAATAAGAAAAGTGTCAAAGTAAGCATAGAACATATGATTGAAATTGCCAGTAACACTAACTCTAAATAATTTTCTTATCATTATTTTTTTGTAGTTCGGGCAACTGTAAGGCATGACATAGCTACACAGAAAAGTATCTGATACATGAAAAAGATAAAATATCTAGCCTGAAGGTAAGTGTCCGGATGTCTCCAGTTTCAGAAGCTTTACTATTCTGGATTTAATATTATATGGCATGAACATTCAACAACAATAATCCATAGTTGACAAACTGTATTCATTGTGACAAGTGAATGAGACGTTACTACTACTTGTTGGTCTAAAATTCCTCCTCTGGTCAGATTTCTTCCCGAATTTATACACTGAGGTGCATGTCCTAAAGGTCCCTATTAAGTGGAATGGGACAAAGTATTTTTGTGACCTAAGCAGATAAGACAAATGGTGCCCCCCTTCTTTTGCCAACAATCAAACCATTGAAACCAACTGTAAAGTGGGCTTACATTATGATTTGACTGTACATATATTTACACATGCTCTCTATAATGAAAATATTGGGCAGGCAGTGTCCTTTCTTGGCAGATCCTACATGTTGTTCACTCTCCCAGTGCAAAAGATAGTAGAGCAACTAACAAGGAGCTACAGAAAACTGTGAAAGAGAGCACATTGTACAGATAACAGCTTCATTATCCTGAAGTGATGTCCATGTGCTCATTCCCCAACCGCCCTCTACTCTTTGACCTGAAGATGTTGAGGACAGTTTCCAGAGTAAGAAGATGACAGAGGATGGATGCACTTAGCACAATGTAGCCCCACAGCCCCACTGGTCACCTTTGACTCCCCTGTCACTTGTTGGGTAGCTGTGTATATAAACACTCACCATAGGGGCACCATGAGGGAGGACAGAGACATTAGCTGCTGGTGAACTAGAGTCTGATGGGGGAGCAATAATTGTCCTTTGTTTCTCTCTTCCTGCATCTTACCCCCCCCCCCCCCCCCCGTTTTCAATGCCTGTGACCCAGAAAATTTCATGCTGCATATAATACAGTGGTAACTGTGTGTTGACCCATGGGTGGCAAAAGTTAAAAGACTGTTAAGGAAAATTGTGTTCCTTCCTTTATGATATGAAGTATCACCCTATGCAGCTGCCTACCCTGCCAACCCCTCAACACAGCCCTGCCTATACATTTTACAATTTTTCAGGATCAGTCCAACAGATTATATAGCGGAGATGAGCAGTGGTGTAAATAGAGTTTGATGATCCCCAGTGCAAGATTTAGACCTGGGCCCCACCAGATATTGGTCAGATGAATGTGCTCTTGTAGAATTCCAAATTCTATAAGGAAAGTTGCACCTTCTATCCATTATGTAGTAATGTCCCCTATTCCGGTCTCCTTCCTGGTATATATGTCCTTCATCTTGGGCCCATCCTAGTATACATGTCCCCATCTTGGGTCCATCCTAGTATACATGTTCCCCATCCTGGTATATATCCCTCAGCTTGGCCCCATCCTGATGTGTGTATGTATATATTTCCTCCATCCTGGTATATATGTTACTCTTCCTGGCCCAATCCTGGTATATATATATATATATATATATATAAATATATATATATATATATATATATATCCCATCCTGGTATATATGTCCCCATTTTGCTGCTGTTCTTTAATGCATAGAAAAAAAAACTATTCTACTCACCTTCCATCTGCTCCCCTTCCCCGATCCCTTCCTACAGAGTATATTCGGCCACTGATCTAGTGGATTGTCTATTTATTTATCTCTTTATATTATTGTATCATATGTTTGTTTCCCCTGTCACCTCAAAATCACCATCTGAATGCGTGCATATGGATATTTATTATTCTATACTGTGATACATATGTGTTTTGTTTACTAATAAAGGTCATCATTTTTCTATTTACCGTATATACTCCTGTATAAGCTGAGATCCTCTCGGCTTATACACGAGTCATACACCACAAAGCCAACCGGGGTGGGTGGGAGCGGTTTGAGCAGGAGTTATCTTACTCACCCTCCTGGCGTCTGCATATCAGGTTCTGCTACATCTCAGTCCTGGTGTCTGATTCTCTCTTCCTGTCTTCTTCCTGTGCGGTCATGTGACACTGCTCATTAAAGTCATGAATATGGATGTGTCTCCACTCCCATAGGGGTGGAGAGCATATTCATGACTTTAATGTGCGGTACCATGTGACCACACAGGAAGAAGACAGGAGTAGAGATGCAGACACTTGGACTGAGATGTGGCAGAGCCAGATATGCAGACGCCAGGAGGGTGAGTAGCACTGGGGGAGGGTGAGCCATGTTCACCTGTCCCTGTTCCACTGCTGCTCTCAGTCTCCTGGGTCCTCTGGCTGTGATGTTCAGGTCAGAGGGCACAATGACATGTTTAGTGCACACCCTCTGCCTCAACAGTCACTGCAGAGAGTCGGAGACACTGAGGAGTAGCGGGCAGCGATGAGAGGTGAGTATGTAATTTTTTTTGTTAAATCGCAGCAGCAGCAATATATGGGGCATATATTAATATGGAGCATGTTATGGGGCCACCATTAACCTTTCTGCAGCATTATATGGGGCGTATCTTAACATGGAGCATCTTATGAGGCCACCATTAACCTTTCTGCAGCATTATATGGGGTATATATTAATATGGAGCATCTTATGGGGCCACCATTAACCTTTCTGCAGCATTATATGGGGCACATATTAATATGGAGCATGTTATGGGGACACAATTAACCTTTCTGCAGCATTATATGGGGCATATATTAATATGGAGCATCTTATGGGCTACCATCAAATTTTCTGCATCATTACATGGGGCATATATTAATATGGAGTGTAACAGGGTCTTCTGTGCTGTAATACCTCTTACATTACTACCTCGTGTTTCAGGAGGTCCACTCTGCTTTTCTTCACTTCTGGATGAAGGACGCTGGCTCGAAAGGCTTTGTAACATGAGAACATATAAAAGATCACTGCTTCTCCATGTATTTCCAGTGTGACAACATTTTACTCACCGGTCTCAGAATATATATACATACAGAGGACAAGACAATCAATATGTGGTGGGCCAGTAGATAACAGGCTCCAATTAAGATGCCAGACGTACATTACAATAGCCGCAGGTGGCTGGCGACCCCCAATCATTTACCGTGGGATTTACAAAGGTGGGGGGAGGTCAGAAGTGGGATATCTCATTTACCTCTGCCCAGGGGTCGCAGCCGGTCAGTTGCTGCATTAGGGGTATGCATCTCCCATTGCACCTATCATACATGCATCTCCTATTCGGGGTGCTGTGGGGTTCTGTAACACGGCTCCGCCTTGTCAGCGACACGATCAGCATACACAGTCTGATCCTTAACGGATCGGCTTGGGGATGACTGAAGTCTATGGGGTTGGTACAAGTTCTGTTTGTCGACTTAGTCCATCGGCGTTACCATTTTGTTTGCCGGGTCTGTAGTGGATGGTGAAGTCTAGAGGTTGCAGGGCTAAACTCCACCGCAGTAATCTGGCATTGTCTCCAGAGACCCGATTAAGCCACACTAGGGGATTATGGTCCGTTTGGAGGGAAAACTGTCGCCCATACAAATATGGTTGTAACTTCTTGAGTGCCCATACTACTGCCAGGCACTCCTTCTTGATGGCCGCATAGCTTACTTTGCGGGGCAGTAGTTTCCGACTCAGGTAAGCTACCGGGTGGTCTTGACCGTCCAGCCCGACTTGGCTCAGCACTGCCCCCAGTCCAAATATAGAAGCGTCTGTGTGAACAAGGAAACGTTTAGTTGGATTGGGTGCGGCCAATACCGGGGTATTTGTGAGGGCATCCTTTAGCTGGCAGAAGGCTTCCTCACACTCGAGGGTCCAGGTTACCTGGTGGGGAGGTTCTTACGGGTCACATCAGTGAGGGGCTTGGCTATGCTGCTGTAATTGGGAACAAATTTTCTATAATACCCTGCTGTCCCTAGAAACGCCATGACCTGGGTTTTAGTGCGTGGGGTGGGCCATTTGGCTATGGCCTCAGTCTTGGCTGGTTCTGGTTGCTGTTTCCCACTTCCCACCCAATGTCCTAAATACTGGACTTATGCTTTGCCCACGTGACACTTGTTGGAGTTCAAGGTGATCCGGCCTTGTGGACCCTGTCCAATACTGTCTCTAGGTGATTTAGATGCTCATCCCATGTCGCGCTGTAGATGGCGATGTCATCCAGGTAGGCACAAGCATAGTCCTGTAGACCATCCAGAAGCCGGTCAGCCAGCCTCTGGAAGGTTGCAGGGGCATTCTTCATCACGAATGGCATGACTCAGAACTGGAATAAGCCGAACGGGGTGACAAATGCAGACTTGGAAATAGCGTCAGGACTTAGGGGGATCTGCCAATAGCCTTTGCATAGATCGATGGTGGTCAAATATTTTGCCCCCGCCAGCCGGTCTAACAACTCATCCACATGTGGCATGGGATATGCATCCGTCACTGTTTTCTCATTTAGCTTGCGATAGTCTACACAAAACTGGGTAGTCCCATCCTTCTTGGGTACTAACACTACGGGGGATGCCCAGAGACTATCTGACTCTTCAGTGACCCCTAAATGCAACATCTCTTGTCGCATCCCTTCTCCTACAGACTCAGGGTCGCGGAAGGGGGGTTGTCTCAGTGGGGTCTGATCCTGGGTCTCAACCTTGTGTTGTGCAAGGCGGGTGTACCCCGGTCTCACTGACAACATCCTCTGTCGCTGCCTCAACAACGCCTCAGCCTGCTGTCTCTCCCAGGGCCCTAGGTTTTCTCCCAAGTGTACCTGGTCCCATGTTTTAGACTGAGTCCTCTCCCCTAAGACATCAGGCAAGGGGAGTCCTGCTAAATCCTCTGCTTCGGGTGCACAGATGACCACTACCTCTTCAGGGCACTCCCGGTAGGGCTTCAGCATATTCACGTGGAACACGAGGATAACCCTGGGGTCATCACAATCAGCGACATTGTAGGTGGTGTCAGCTATTTTCCCCACTACCTGGTAGGGCCCCTGCCATGCAGCTTTGAAATTGTTCTGCCTAGTTGGTTCTAACACCAGGACCTTCTGTCCTATCTCAAAGGTGCATTCTCTGGCCCTCCGATCGTACCACACGCGCTGGTGCCGTTGGGCCGCCTGCATGTTCCCACGTACAGCCTGAGTCAGCTCCTGCAGGCGGTCTCGGAATTCCCGCACATAGGGCACAATAGGTATCCCTTCTATGGTTCCCTCCCCTTTCCAGTGTTCTCACACTAAGTCTAGGGGTCACCTTACCCGCCTCCCGTATAACAGTTCAAATGGGGAGAACCCTGTGGATTCTTGGGGCACTTCCCGATAGGCAAACAAGAGGTGTGGCAAGAATTTCTCCCAGTCCCTGTAGGTCCTGGTAAAAGTCCCAATGAGTTGTTTTAATGTTCCGTTAAAACATTCACACAACCCATTGGTTTGCGGGTGGTACGGGGTGCTTCTAATGGACTTTACACCGCACAGCTTCCAAAGTTGGTTGGTCACCTCTGCTGTAAACTGGGTACCCTGGTCCGAGATAACCTCACGGGGAAATCCAACCCGTAAGAAAACCTGGAGCAGGGCAGCCGCCATCATCTCTGCCAGTATGTTAGGTAATGCAACCGCCTCTGGATACCGTGTGGCATAATCTACCACTGTCAATATATACTTTTTCCCTGACCGACTGGGTTTGGCTAACGGCCCTATCAGATCGACCGCTACTCGGCTAAATGGCTCCTCCACAATGGGGAGGGGGTGTAATTTGGCCTTGCAGCAATCTCCCCTCTTGCCAATGCCCTGGCAACTGTCACAGGTCTGGCAGTATTGACGAACATCATAGGTTATCCCCGGCCAAAAGAAGTTTTGTGTCAGACGATGCCTGGTGCGACTGACGCCGAGGTGCCCGGCCAAGGGTATGTCATGAGAGATTCGCAGTAGCTCCTGCCTATACTTCTTGGGCACTACCAGCTGTCATTTTACAGTGGGGCTTGTCCCTGTGTGGCGCTGCTCTGTAGCCCGGTGGAGGAGTCCCTGATGCCATACAAACTGTTCCCCTTCCAGTACTCCTCTCCCCTCCTGTGCCTTCCCACGATACCCATGTAATGAGGGATCCTCAAGTACCTCCCTTTTAAACTCAACTGGGGTGGCCCAAGAAATGTGTCTGGCTATGGGAATACGTGTAGGGCTGGGGTGTCTTACCTGGGCCTCCTCTGAGTGTGATTCCGCCTCCGCAGCTCGAGCTTGTCTCCGGGTGGTCACAGGATAGGTCTCAGCCAGAGGGGCGACCAAGAATGCAGACAACATGGGCCCCAAGTCATTTCCCAGCAAGATGTCCGCAGGCAAATCCTCCATCAGGCCGACCTCAACAAGGCCATCCCCCACTCCCCAGTTCAGGTGAATCCTGTCAGTGGGCAGTCGATGTATGGCTCCCCCCGGCTACATGGACGGCCACTGTCTGGTCCGTCTTCTCTTGGTCCTGGATGAGATGAGGCTTCACAAGGGTAAAAGTTGCTCTGGAATCTCTTAGTCCCTGCATATGTTTCCCATTAACCCACACCGCCTGTCGATGCTGTTGTCGATTATCTGCTTGGGCTGCCTGCACGGGGTCTACTTCATGCAGCACTTCCTCCATCTCTTGCATCCCCGGATTAGTCCTAGCCCCCAATGCCGGGTCAGCTTCGCCTTGGTAGTAGTGTACAACGGCCCGGTTGACGGTAGCCGTTCCCGTCTTTGGCCACTGGGTACACTGAGTCCGGTTGGGACATTGTCTTTGCAGGTGCCCCAGCTGATGGCAGGTGTAGTATCGCTCCCCAGGGTGACTCTGGTAGGCTGGGGTTTTAGCTGGTCCACCGACAATCTTCTGTGGTTTAGGGGCCTCCAAACCCATGGGAGGGCCCCTAGTGACAGTCTTTGATCCTGGCAACTGAGACCTCCTGGCATCATGGTGTTCATCAGCCAGATGAGCGGCCTCCTCAAGAGTCATTGGCCATCTGTCCCAAAGCCATTCTTGTGTCTCGGGGTTTAGTCCAGTAAAGAATCGCTCTAACAAGAAGAGCTGGAGGACGTCCTCCTTAGTGGTTGCTTGGCTCCCTTGTACCGTACCCACTGTAGCAGTGACCGCTGTAGTTTACAGCATGGGTATCTGTAACCTGTTTTATAAGTCCGTGAAACTTTTGGTGGTATGCCTCTGGTGTCAGCGCACACCAGGCCAAGATCACTTCTTTGACCCGCTCATAGTCCATGCAGTTCTCATCAGGTACCGTGCGACAGGTGTCCGCAGCCAGGCCTGTCAGCTTGCTGACCAGAACCTGAACCCAATCCTCTGGCTTCACTTGATGAAGGGCACACTGCCGCTCAAAGTCCTGCAGAAAGCCATCAATGTCATCCTCTGCCTCCCCCAAGTGTCGGAAGGCATTATACTGGATTTTTTTGTGGCTTACTGCTGATGGTACCTGGGCAGAGGCCAGAGCTCCCCCTGCTCGCTGACTCTCCTCTCTCCGCTCTGCCATCTCCATCTTGGCTAGCTCTATTTTGGTCCGCTCTGCCATCTTTTCCTTCAGATCAGTACGCACATCAGCCATCACCTCTCGTACGATCTCTACTGCAGGGTTTGGGCCATAGAACGCCAGTGTGCTCTTTACCGCCCTCTGGAATTCAGTCTCTTCCACATTCACATTGGGAGGCACTGCACTGTCGTGTTCCATGATGGCTGCTATCAAATCCGCTTTTGTTTTTTTGCTGGCGATTAACCCTCGAGCTTCCACCAGGTCTTTTAATGTATTCCTCTTTAACTTCTGGTAGTTGTTTTCCATTCAGTCCTTTACTCCTATAGACGGGGTATCATATCCCACTGCTGCCACCAGTGTAACGGGGTTTTCTGTGCTGTAATACCTCTTACATTGCCACCCCATGTTTCAGGAGGTCCACTCTGCTTTTCCTCACTTCTGGATGAAGGACGCTCGAAAGGCTTTGTAACATGGGAACATATTAAATATCACTGCTTCTCCACGTATTTCCAGTGTGACAACATTTTACTCACCGGTCTCAGAATATATATAAACACAGAGGACAAGACAATCAATATGTGGCGGGCCAGTAGATAACAGGCTCCAATTAAGACACCAGACGTACATTACAATAGCCGGAGGTGGCTGGCGACCCCCGATCATTTACCATGGGATTTACAAAGGTGGGGGGAGGTCAGAAGTGGGATATCTCGTTTACCTCTGCCCAGGGGTCGCAGTCGGTCGGTTGCTGCATTAGGGATATGCATCTCACATTGCACCTATAATACATGCATCTCCTATTCGGGGTGCTGGGGGGTTCTGTAACATGGAGCATCTTATGGGGCCACCATTTTACTTTTAATAGCATCTATTTTTATTTTTGAAATTTACCAGTAGCTGCTGCATTTCTCACCCCATGCTTATACTCGAGTCAATATGTTTTCCCAGTTTTTTGTGGCAAAATTAGGGACCTCGGCTTATACTCGAGTCAGCTTATACTCGATTATATATGGTACTTGATAAGTGTCATATAATTCTTTATGGGTCCTGGTGCTGTTTGGACACCCATCCTTTCCTTCCTTGTTTCCATGAATCCAAACATTGCTGTATGGCATAGGACCCCATAATAAATTGTCTGCAGTGTTGATTTTCCGCTTTTCTTTATCACCAGAACGCTCATTAGTACTTGAATACAGCAGCATAGCCATCATCAGTTCATGACTACTTCACCAAGCTTAGTACAGAGATCAAGTGCAATGTCAGGTCAACCCAATAACATACATTTGAATTGATTGCATGAAACTACAATTCCAAATACGTTCTTAACAATGAAAAGTAAATTCTTGGAGCTGTTGTTACCAGCCATCATCAGACTGTGGACCATCAAAAAACCGCAGTAATGATCAGACACTGTGTCACAAATAAACATTTACTTCCATGTATCTTATAGGTGATGTTTTTTTTACTGTAGTTATTCTCATCCTTTTTGTCTCCATCTGGTCCAGATGCAATGATGACTTTTCACATCCACATCTCATCTCAGCAGACTTCCCTTTTCTCCTACATTCTGCAGCATATCCCTGCATGGTGCCTGTAAAAATAACATTGTCAGCATAGTGCCCTCTCTATGAAAATATCTACCATACTGTGCCCCATGAATAAATAATTTCCCCTCATTGATGTCCGTGCATAAAATATGACCCACACATCACACTGTCTTCCTTTATGACTTATACCTGTCACACTGTTATCGCATATAAAATACTGCCTCCTCATTAACTGTTCTTATGTGCTGCAACCTCCACACTGTCCATCCTTCTGAGCTATAACCTCCAATCTGTACCCCGTATGAACTATGGTCACCACACTGTCCCTACTTCATAGTTACCCCTCACACTGTCACTATCTTGAAACTGCCTCATCTCAACATTGTCCCTTTCTTCACACCTTCCCCCCCCCCCCCACACTACCCGCTATCTATATTGTACACTCTTTGGCTGCCCCCTCTTCATACTGTGTCCTCACACTGTACGCATCATACTGTCCCGTCTCTAAACTGTGCCCGTCACACTATTTCAGCTCAAATGTTATTTCACATTATATTCCTCCTTGCTGCTCTCTCTCTCTATACTCTGCTCCATCTTCATACTTTATCCCTTTGCATTTTGTCCCCCAAACACTGTGCCCTCACACTGTTACCTCTCCCCACACCCAGTCTATAATAAATGTTTCATGAATATTCAGTAGAGATGAGTGAACATCGTAGGCTCCCTCCTTATTCGGCAACCTATATCGCTTACCGAATAGCTGCATCGGGAACCCAGACATCTGGAGTGCTCCCGATAATCAGCTGTTTGGTGCTGCACACATGCATAGCTAGCCCAACAAGCAGGCTCTCCATGCATTTGTTGTGACTGTCACACAGCTGCGACACATGCAGCTGTGGCTCCGAACAGCTGATTATTGGGAGAGCACCAGGTATCCAGATTGCCGATGCAGCTTCTTCGGTAAGCGCTATAGCTATATGGATAAGGAGGGAGCCGAAGATATTCGCTCATCTCTACTCTTCAGCTCCACTATGGTGAACTTACTTTAGCCCATGTCGTCGCTGACTCAGCAGCACTCCAGTGACATCAGCAATGTGGTATTTGACCTCATCATTCTGTTCATTGGGGCAAGGATAGGATTAGCGTTGTCCCTGCAAAATTGTCACTCACTCTCCACTGATCAGCACTGTCACAACAGAAGAGAGTAAGGTGCACCTTACCTCATTCTGCCTTGCAGCCCACTGTCTGCCTCCCCTCAAATAATTTTGTCTTTGCTTAGGGAACTAGATGGGGAGTGGGATAGGGAGGATGAAAAAAATGTTTTTACCCCATCAGCTAGTGCCATCCATCACTATCGCCACCCTAGACACTAATGTGTATTAGAATAAAACTTGGCACTCAACTCAAGAGGAATCCGTGAGAAAAACATTAATGCAGTCCGAATAACATATATAAAACGTTTCGGTCAAACACAGACCTTTGTCAGTCTGTCGACTGCCATAGAAGAAAATGAAATATGAGGACAACGCTGTGCAGCCAAAGGCCTGTAACGTGTAGTCAGCTATAAATGGGATGGATGTTATGCCCTGTAAATGGTCACAAAGACCTATATTTAGATTGTGAGCCCCATCGGGGACAGTGATGATGTGTGCAAACTGTAAAGCGCTGTGGAATATGTCAGCGCTATATAAAATAAAGATATTATTATTATTATATTTGTAGCTATATACAGTTCCTGGAATAAAATCGATCCAAAATGTATAAAGTCTATAGTTGATGTTCCATCTGTATAAGGGTCATCATTAGTTATATATTGAAGACGGTATGCTCCAGGCATAGGATCAGAGGCGCATCGGTGGTGTTTAGTGGGTAGGCATCCTATTCCAATGCGGTATCCACATACCATTTATAGCTGACTACACGCTACAGGCCTTTGGCTGCACAGCTTGTCCTCATATTTCAGTTTCTTCTATAGCAGTCGGCTGGCTGACGAAGGTCTGTCTATGACCGAAACGTTTTGTATATGTTATTTGGACTGCATTAAAGTTTTTCTCACGGATTCTTCTTGAGTTGAGTGCCAAGTTTTATTATAATACACATTGGTTTGCGAACCTACTTGAGCACCATCAGAGTAGTGCCATGGTATATTATATATCAAATGTAAAAATAGCAGTAACGTGGGATGTCGTCACGGACAGGAGACAGATCAAGAGTTAACAGGGATTTATTAACAATAGGAATACCCTGCGCAGGGGGTGTGAGGAAACAGGGGTATGTTAGGATGGAGGACAGTGCAGAGAGTTTGGAAAGGGGAAGGGCAGGTACAAACCAGAGTTTGATAGAAGGGAGAAGGTCAATCTTCATGACTCCACTATAAAAAAGAGACTGGTAAAAATGGCCTGCATGACAGAGGTCCAAAATGATAACCAATGCTGTGCAATAAGAACATAAAGGCTCATGTCAGTTTTGCCAGAAAACATCTTGATGATCCCCAAGACTTTTGAGAGAATACTCTGGACTGACGAGACAAAAGTTGACCTTTTTGGAAAGTGTACGTCCCATTATGCCTGGCAAAGAATTACTCGTAACTCAGCATTTCATAAAAGGAACAGCATATCAACAGTAAAATATGGTGGGGGTAAAAGCAGGTTGCGAGATGCAGTGACAGACAGAAGGCAGAGCAAGGGTTAACAAATTTAATAGTTTTTAATTTAACAGGGGGTTAACTCCTCACAGGGAGATGAAGGGTTAAACGAGGGAATAGCAGTCCAATTCTAAAGGATATGCAAAGTTAATAAACAAGGTGACGGCAGTTCTCTTGTGCACTTATCGTGTCAGGAGTTCCTCAGTCTGCAGGTAGTAATTGAGGATTGGCAGCGCCAACAACGGCAGATGTGTTGCTTGTCCAAGAAGGTTCTGCTGGTAACGGTGGTCCATCTTCTAGCAGCAGTGGTCGGTCTCCAGCACCTTCAGCTGAGCCCCTAGTCTATAGGCATATGTGGCTGGAAAAAACAAGGCAGCAGCACTATCAGGGTCCACTGTGGGCGGGCAGGTGTATGCTGGTAAGGTGGGCCGCAAACGTCTATCCAGTACACAGTTTTCTCTATGTGGCACGTGCGCTGTACTCACAGTCATGAAACGCATGGCGCCTCGCTCTCTGCCAGTTACAGAGCACACTGTGCGTCTCTTTCTATAATCCCCACTGGTGACGGCGGGGGCAGGAGTACACAAATGCGGACCGGTGCAATCCCGATGGTCAAGGGACAGAGCATACCTCTCTCTATGCTGCATGCTGTTTGTTGCCACCAAGACTGACTGCTTCTGAGCATGCTGTGGCTGTTGCCTCTTAGCCACACCCCCTGCTTTTGAGTACAAAGGTCTGTCCGGTCTCTTACTATTTCCCCTGGACAACAGAGGAGACAGCCCCGACAGTTCCGGACCCAGCACAGGACAGGTACCCACAGCCCGGTTCTCCTCCTTACAGTGGTAGTGTGATGGTCTGGGGCTGTTTGCTGCTCAGGTTTAGTCCTGTTTGTTTAGATTTTTGTAACATAATTGTTCATTGTTTTTTTTTACCTCGGCTTATGTTTTTGACTATTCCAATTTTGTACTTTTCCTGCCCTTTTGGTTCTGACATAGCTGACCACTCCTGCCAGCAAAAACCATTGAACATGAACCACGCCTTGAGCTTATTCCATGACCCCAGCCCAGGGACCTCTGTTTAAGTCTGGATCCCTGTACAGGTGTTAAAGGGTTGAAGGCCAAGGCAACCCCTGGGATCTGGTAAGCGGAGTGGCTTGTGCAAAGCCTGTGCATGGTAGCCATTTTAGTGCTAACAGACTACCATTGACAGAATGTCATTTCAGTATCATAGAAAACAGAATATTACAGACATAAACTTCTATCTCAGAGGTCCAATACACAGGAAAATAGACTGATATAAATGATAAATGACTAGTGATGAAATGGCAGAAGTCCAAAGTAAAGTGCTTGGACAATGGACTGCAAAATACTAACAGCCTGAGTCAGCATTGGTCCTCAATGTGTTGATAAGTAGGTTATACATATACACATGCACAGGCTGAAGTCATTTACAAACTTGTATTTTATTATTGATAGAGTTACAATAGAAATGTGGCATTATTATTATTATTGTACAACTCCAAGTTTGAAGTTCAGTATAGTAGAGAGTGAACAGATTGAAGAAAACATACAAAACCACTGCCGACTGTTCTTTTAATGTGAATATATCTTCAGAACTAAAGAGAGGAATATTTTATGTCAGCACATAGAATATTTTGGCCCAAAGCACTACTGTACATTTATGCGCATCCTTCATCAAAGAAGCTAGTGAGATATTTTTTATGACTGCCATCTCTCTACTGTATTTCCCTAGCGCGGGTAATCATCCACTGCAGAACATATTACATTTATTATTACACAAAGAAGTACGACTTGTAACATATATGCAATGTACTGCACTCATCTAAATGCCGTCATTTATCACATCAACAGAAGGCTCAGCCATTTTTATGGAGGTGAGGATGCTTGGTGTCCTGGTTTTGTTCATTTCAGTCTACATTAATTAGCTCCAGGCATATTATGTCATACAGCACTTGTATTTTATAGTCTTTTCATACAATAATACCAGTGGGTACAACGAACAGAAAACCATTGAGTGGCTCAAGTAAAAAACTGCCTGTCAGCATTATCTATTGGACTGGTAAAAAAGCAACTTTTTTGATATTATGATGGTTTTCACTTCCAAAGCCATCCAGCTCTGCAGTCCTGTGTGCCCTCATCTTACTAATGATATATATCTGTTGTTCTGCTTTACTAAACCACCATATCCAAGATTGTTCCTGCATAGTACAGTGTGTTGTACTATACTAGTACCCGTGAGAGGGGCACATTAGGGCTCTGTAAAAAATCTGGAGAATACTATGGGACCCACAGAAGTCTGAGGAGCTCTGTGAACGGTTCTGATGTAATTTGAAGACCATATTATAGATATACTCTTCACTACCAACATCTCTGAAATAAGGTGCCACAAGGCGATATCATATGTTAGCACACAGAATAGTTATGGCTCCATAATACAGAGCCATAGGGATGCCGTATGTTGTCGTATTGTGCATGCTCTCTATGCACATGGTTCTGTTGATTGCAGGGTGTCTGACAGGCCCTACTGTATATGAAACACATACTGATAGCAAGTTCCTTTTATACTGCTTATTCATTTTGTATTTATTGTGATGATTATGCATAAAATGTTGTACTTTTTTGTACAGAACATAGTTGCAGAAAAATTTTACAGCATTTGGGCCTCAAGCCCCAATTCATCCTTTTTCAACAGAATTATGGCGTAAAACTGCTTGAATTGTCACGAAATATATGTGCAACAATTTGTCATTTTTACACCAGTCGCGGTTAGATCTACTAACGTTTTTAAATAGTGGGCAGAGCTTGGCTGGGAGATGTGCTCCATTACCAAAGCCTCCCACTTATGTTTCTAAGATTGTGCCTATCTAGTACTCCACATTTTGGCATTCTTACATCAATCCCAATCAGCACTGGCAACTTTTATGAAAAGAGGCATTACTCTTCCGAGAGGGGCCATGACCAGGTGCAACGTATGCATCAAATGCATCATAAGCTGTGCCACATAAATGGTGTAAATTACGATAGAAATATACTCAGCATAAATCCTGTGGTGGCATATGCCTTTTGTTGAATTTTGCATACCTTAATCTGGTACACTCTTGATTAAGACCAGTGTACAAAACACCCAACTTGATGATTGTAGGTATTGGTCAAACTCTTGGTGCTTTGAAAATCAGAGCAGAAATCTACTACAGCTCATGACTGTATTACATTTCTGACTTTGCGCCTCTTAAAAATTTTGGCACGTCTTTACAGCGGACCTTTGACTAAGAGTGGAGTATAAAATGTCAGACATGATGAATTTCCTTCATATGTTCAATTATATGCATTGATTTTCATTTCTTTGTTGCATTTCTACAGCGATTCCCTAACTCTTATGCATCATCTATTCCATATAGTATTTTATAACAAGCCTTGTACAGATCACAGCTGGGTGACTGGCTGGTGCAGCATTAGTGCTAATCCTGTTGATATTTGCTTATGGATAAAGGCTCCTGAACATGGCATAGTCCAGTGTGTGGATGCTCTGAAACAGACTCCTTAGTTCAAATCTGAACAGATATATTCTCTACAATTGCCCAGGTCTTATAGTTTATATCGGCAATCAATTCAGTGAAGCAATATAATGTATTCTCACATTGCATGGCCTTGATTCATCCTATGCATTTCTTTTTTTAGTCACTTTTCTTTTTTTTCTTGTAGTATCTGATACCGTTTTTTGAACCAAGTTCTTCAAAATGGCATACGTGGTTGGTGAATTCTGTGCCTTGTTGGAAATGGTCTTCATTTTTTTCTTTAACCTGTTTTGCAACTTAAAAGGAACCTGGCAGGTGAAATATGCTGCCCAAACCGTGGGCAGCACGAATCAGCCACTGGCTGTACTATCCCAACCAGATATGCTTGCTGCCTGGGATAGTACAGAAAACATACTTTTAGTACTTTGGACTAGTCATACAGGTGGGTCCCGGTGGCTTCTCCCCACCCACTGACATTCACTGGAAAGCGTTTGACTACAAGCACGTAGACGGAAGAGACTTGCCAGTCACTGTCAGCAGGCGGGGAGAAGGTCCCCAGGAGCTATTAAAAGTTTGTTTTCCTCTGAAACACGGCAGCATTTCAGAGACAAATATACATGGCTGTGATCGTACAGCCAGTGGCTGTTAGTTTCCCTTTAAAAGAAGCATGTCTTGGAAAAATTTCACCAAAACAAGTACATGAAATTGCATCGGGAGAGGGAGGGGGACAGGAGGACAGGAGTGCACATTCATTAATTTAATGAGCGGTATCACATGACTGCACAGGAAGAAGCCAGGAAGAGAGAAGCAGACGCCGGGACTGAGATGTAGCAAAGCCTGATATGCAAACACCAGGAGGGTGAGTAGCACTGGGAGAGGGTGAACCATGCCATATTCACCTGTCCCCATTCCACCGCTGCGCTCAATCTTCCAGGTTCTCTGGCTGTGTTGTTCAGGTCAGAGGGCATGATGACGTGGTTAGTGCTTGCCCTCTGCCTGAACAGTCACTGCAATTTTTTAAATTGCAGCAGCAGCATTATTATATGGGGCATAAATTAATATGGAGCATCTTATGGGGCCACCATTAACCTTTGTACAGCATTATATGGGGCATATATTATTATGGAGCATGTTATGGGGCCACCATTAACCTTTTTGCAGCATTATATGGGGCATATAATAATATAGAGCATGTTATGGGGTCACCATTAACCTTTCTGCAGCATTATATGGGGTGCATTTTAATATGGAGCATCTTATGGGGCCACCAATAACCTTTGTGCAGCATTATATGGGGCATACAGTATGTTAATATGGAGCATGTTATGGGGCCACCATTAACCTTTCTGCAGCATTATATGGGGCATATATTAATATGGAGCGTGTTATGGGGCCAACATTAACCTTTCTGCAGCATTATATGTGGCATATGTTATTATGGCGCATGTTATGGGGCCACCGTTAACCTTTCTGAAGCATTATATGGGGCATATATTAATATGGAGCATGCTATGGGGCCACCATTAACCTTTCTGCAGCATTGCATGGGGCAAATATTAATATGGAGCATCTCATGGGGCCACCATTAACCTTTCTGCAGCATTACTTGGGGCATATATTAATATGAAGCATCTTATGGGGCCACCATTTTACTTTTATTAGTATCTATTTTTATTTTTGAAATTTAACAGTAGCTGCTGCATTTCCCACCCTCGGCTTATACTCGAGTCAATAAGTTTTCCTAGTTTTCTGTGGCAAAATTAGGGGCCTCGGCTTATACTCGGGTCGGCTTATACTCAAGTATATACGGTATATTGATTTTTCTGGTTGGCATAGTACCACAATATAAGTTTTATTTTATATCATCAATCTTCTCAAAAGTTCTGAACATGAGATCCTAGGTTCATGTCCAAAGAACAGCAATGGAAACACGCAACAGTATCATTGTGTTCGGATGTCAAATTTGACTGCTAAAACAGTTATGCAAAAATAGCAGTTTGCACAAATTTTGTGAAATAAACAGTTGTAGTTAGCCAGAACTATAGAAAAAAGACATGGATCACACATCCAAAAATCATACTTTGATCTAATGTAGTTAGGCAAAAATTTCCAAAATTGAGTTAGAAATTCTTAGTTTAACATTCTGATCAGACTGAAACATTTGCCACGTCATGGTGAACCTCTCAGTTGGTTGCTTGCTTTGAAGGTGCACTGCCATGTTCTCAGACTGAGCTGTGAGCAAAAATTGGCAGAACCCCTCTTGCAGTCTACTGCTAATTAAAAACTCCTGGGTCAAATGGTTGGAGTGCTGGTTCAAGCAAAATAAAAAAAGGAGGGGACAGTAATGCATTATGTCAGAACTGTAAAAAAACGACATGGACCACGACACAATCAAAAATAGTAAATCAATCTAATGCTACTAGGCAAAAATCTACAAAACTGACATGAGATTCATAGTTTAACATTCTGCACAGACTGTATGAAGCACACTACAGCTCTGGAAACAGTTGCAGTTAAATCTATTCATTTTTATTTTAACTCTATTTTGTACTTTTTAAACACAATTATTCATCCTTCCCAAGTAGAGCTGAATTTGAAATGCTAGCTACACATAAAAAATGATATTACAACATACTGCAGTATTGTTGTGACAGGTACGAATGTCCAATTAGATGATTATGACAGGTGTGCGAAAACACACTACACTGGATTCCGACATGCACAGTTTGGTTAATTGTAATGCTGCAGCAGCTTTCAGCTGCACTATAATCACGGTTGTGATGAATCTTTGCTGCCAGGTCTCCTATCTCTCTCTTCCACTATCAGTTGAATCTCTTCATAATTCTTTTTTTTCACAGACTACACTAATCTTTTTCACTACGACTGTTGCACAAAACACACTATTTGAAAAATGTCTCAACTGATTAATTGCTTTCTCTCCCTATGTCTATTGCTAAGCTACAAACTGTGATGTCTTTTATATATCCAGATTCACCCCAAAATAGTCACTGAAGTCTTTGTTGCTATTTTTGTACAGGCTGTGATACTTATGGATTTTTTTATGAGACGTTATAGCTACAAGCCATTATGGGGAAGCCTGTCCTGCCAAACCCAAAGTCAGGCCTTCTCTGGCTGATGCAATCTTCTTAAATGGCAGTGGGCATTTCTGGCAATTCGTAAGGAGTTAAACTCAAATTGTTTAAATTTGTTTGGTCCAGTGAATTCTCAAAGCATCAACACAAATTTGAGTCATATGTTATTATTTTGCTAATTTCAGCTGCTTAGCATATTAATTTTCCTATTAAAAATTAGTCCTTTTTGTCTTTTACTACTGATCTGCATACTGTAAAATGTAACTGCAGGGCATGCTGTGTTGACTTTTATATTCTAATGTGTAATCTCTGGTGAACTTTTAGAAAAAAAAATTTGATTTATTCGATAAGACTTTCATATAATGTCCACTGAAACACTTCATAAAATACGTAGACATAATATACCTTCAGGCTTTTTTCTCTACAACTAAATGTACATATTTAAGTAAATTACTATCATTTTTTACATTTAGTATTACTGACCCTACACACAATTTCATTTTTCCTGTAACTACAATATTTTACATCCAAAAGCTGTTCATCTATTCAATATTGGATATTGTGGCATAATGAATCAGTGATTAGCACAGCTTTAAAACCAAAAAAGAGAATTTGTTACCAGATTTCACAATACAAACTGATTAAATTAATAAATAGATCTCTTTAAAAACATTTGCATCATGATGTCTCTATATCTCTTTTTAAATGTCAGAATATTAGTACTAGAGAAAATTATTTACTTCAAATTTTATTTCTTTTATCACATTCCCAGCCTCTCTGAAGATAACATACACATGCTCAGTATGTGATAGCTTTACTTTAAAATTGTCTAAATTGTGCAAAACATTTTGAATAGCCTTCAGGATAGCTTCTCACTAGTGATGAGTGAGTATACTCGGTAACTCATCCAAGCATCACTGTACTCGCGGTACTCTGAGCATTTCTGGGTTTGCTCGGCAGGAGTTCGGGTCCCCGCCCTGCATGTTTGGCGCTCTTTATAGCGCCAAACAACATGCAGGGATTGTCTGCCATGCACTGTAATGCCGCAGCCATGTTTTTTGTGGCATTACAGTGATTAGGTGGCCGCACAGCATCATCAGGTGTATATGAGACCTGCCGCCGGCCTGGTCGTCACAATCATATCAGGAATTAGACAGTATAGGGAGAATTGCTGCCGAGATAGGGTCATATTTGGGGGTATACCATAATAGAATACAGCTTAATAAACAGTCCTTCTAAGGACTAATTACGGGGTACATAGATTGCCATGCTAGGTAGGCAGTGAGTGTTTGTGGGTATATAGATGTCAGTAGCAGGCAGGCATTGTATGTGGCATACTTCATTGCATACATCAAGAGGGTCCATTCCATTACTGTCTGCTGCTGCCTATTACATATAATGACCGTATATACATAGCCCCAGGTATCATTGGCCAGGAATGTTTTTCTTGCATCTTAATCCTGATTATTTTATTCCACAGCAATCCAGAGCCCCTTTTTTTTCTACATTTTCTTGTTGACACTGCAGAATACAGTCAGATCCTTTTCAAGGTACAGCATGAAAATCCAACTATTTTAACCCCTTCACCCCCAAGGGTGGTTTGCACGTTCATGACCAGGCCAATTTTTACAATTCTGACCACTGTACCTTTATGAGGTCATAACTCTGGAACACTTCCATGGATCCCGGTGATTCTGACATTGTTTTCTCGTGACATATTGTACTTCATGTTAGTGGTAAAATTTCATTCAAATAACTTGCGTTTATTTGTGAAAAAAATGGAAATTTGGCAAAAATTTTGAAAATTTCACAATTTTCCAACTTTGAATTTTTATGCCCTTAAATCACAGAGATACGGCACACAAAAAACTTGATAAGTAACATTTCCCACATGTTTACTTTACATCAGCACAATTTTGGAACCAAAATTTTTTTTTGTTAGGAAGTTATAAGGGTTAAAAGTTGACCAGCGATTTCTCATTTTTGCAACACCATTTTATTTTTAGGACCACATCACATTTGAAGCCACTTTGAGGGGTCTATATGATAGAAAATACCCAAAAGTGACACCATTCTAAAAACTGCACCCCTTAAGGTGCTCAAAACCACATTCAAGAAGTTTATTAACCCTTTAGGTGCGTCACAGGAATTTTTTTGAATATTTAAATATATTAAAAAAAATGAACATCTAACTTTTTTTCATAAAAAAAATAATTCAGGTTCAATTTTTTTTATTTTACCAAGGGTAACAGGAGAAATTGGACTGCAAAAGTTATTGTGCAATTTGTCCTGAGTACGCAGATACCTGATATGTGGGGGGGAACGACTGTTTCAGCGCATGGCAGAGCTCAGAATGGAAGGAGCGCCGTTTGACTTTTTCAATGCAAAATTGGCTGGAATTCAGATTGGACGCCATGTCACGTTTGGAAAACCCCTGATGTACCAAAACAGTGGAAACCCCCAACAAATGACACCATTTTGGAAACTAGACCCCCTAAGGAACTTATCTAGATGTGTGGTGAGAACTTTGAACCCCCATGGGCTTCACAGAAGTTTATAACATAAAGCCATACAATTAAAAAATCATATTTTTTCCACAAAAATGATCTTTTCACCCTCAATTCTTATTTTTCCAAGGGTAACAGGACCCTAAAAGTTATTGTGCAATTTGTCCTGAGTACGCTGATACCCCACATGTGGGGGTAAACCACTATTTGGGCGCATGGCAGAGCTCGGAAGGGAAGCAGCGCCATTTGACGTTTTGGGCTGGAATTGAGATCGGACACCATGTCGCGTTTGGAAAACCCCTGATGTACCAAAACAGTGGAAACCCCCCACAAATGACACCATTTTGGAAACTAGACCCCCAAGGAACTTATCTAGATGTGTGGTGAGCACTTTGAACCCCCCAGTGCTTCACAGAAGTTTATAACGCCCGAGCGTGAAAATAAAAAATTCGTATTTTTTCCACAAACATGATCTTTTAGTCACCATTTTTTTATTTTCCCAAGGGTACCAGGAGAAATTGGACCTTAAAAGTTGTTGTCCAAATTTGTCCTGAGTATGCTGATACCCCATATGTGGGAGAAAACTACTGTATGGGCACACGTCGGGGCTCGGAAGGGAAGTAGTGACGTTTTGGAATGCAGACTTTGATGGAATGGTCTGCGGGTGTCATGTTGCCTTTGGAGAGCCCCTAATGTACCTAAACAGTGGAAACCCCCCACAAATGACCCCATTTTGAAAACTAGACCCACTAAGGAACTTATCTAGATGTGAGGTGAGCACTTTGAACCCCCAAGGGCTTCACTGAAGTTTATAATGCCAGGGCATGAAAATAAAAAAATCGTATTTTTTCCAGAAACATGATCAATTAGTCCCCAATTTTTTCATTTTCCCAAGGGTAACAGGAGAAATTGGACCCCCAAAAGTTGTTGTCCAATTTGGCCTGAGTACGCTGACACCCCATATGTGGGAGAAAACTACTGTATGGACACACGTCGGGGCTCGGAAGGGAAGCAGTGACGTTTTGGAATGCAGACTTTGATGGAATGGTCTGCGGGTGTCATGTGCGTTTGGAGAGCCCCTGATGTACCTAAACTATTGAAACTCCCCACAAGTGACCCCATTTTGGACACTAGACCCCCCACGGAACTTATCTAGATGTGTGGTGAGCACTTTGAACCCCCAAGTGTTTCACAGAAGTTTATAACACTCGGACGTGAAAATAAAAAAATCATTTTTTTCCACAAAAATGATATTTTTGCCCCCAATTTTTTATTTTCCTAAGGGTAACAGGAGAAATTGGACCCCAAAAATTGTTTTGCAATTTGTCCTGAGTAGGCTGATACCCTACATGTGGGGGTTAAACACTGTTTGGGCGCATGGCAGAGCTTGGAAGGGAAGGAGCACCATTTGACTTTTTCAACTCAGAATTGGCTGGAATTGAGATCAGACGCCATGTTGCATTTGGAGAGCCCCTGATGTGCCCAAACAGTGGAAACCCCCAATTATAACTCCAACCCTAACCCCAACACACCCCTAACCCTAATCTGAGCCCTAACCCTAGCCCTAACCCTAGCCCTAACCCTAGCCCTAACCCTAAGGCTGTGTGCACACGCTGTGGATTTTGCTGCGGTTCCGCAGCAGTTTTGGCCGCTGCGGACCAGCAGCAGTTTTTGCTGCGGTGTACAGTACCATGATTCCCTATGGGAATCAAAAACCGCAGTGCAGACGGTGCGGAATTTTCCGCGCGGATTATCTGCGGTTTTCAATCCGCAGAAAGAATTGACATGTCAATTCTTTCTGTGGATTCTCCTGCGGTTTGCCATCTCCTCTATTGAGGAGATGAAAAACCGCAGGACAAAACCGCAGAGCAATCCGCAGGTAAAACCGCAGGTCTTTTGACCTGCGGTTTCACCTGCGGATTTTACAAAATCCGCGCGGATGAATCTGCACCTAATCTGCAGCGTGTGCACACAGCCTTACCCTAACGGGAAAATGGAGATAAATACTTTTTTTTTAGTTTTATTATTTTTCCCTAACTAAGGGGGTGATAACGGGGGGTTTGACTTACTATTTATGGCGGTTTTTATGTTTGGCGGCTGTCACACGCTAAAAGACGCTTTTTATTGTAAAATAGTTTTTGCATCACCACATATTGAGAGCTATAATTTTTCTGTATTTTGACCCACTGAGTCATGTGAGGTCTTATTTTTTGCGGGACGAGTTGACGTTTTTATTGGTACCATTTTCGGGCACGTGACGTTTTTTGATCGCTTTTTATTCCTATTTTTGGGATGCAGAATGAACAAAAACCAGCGTTTCATGAATTTCTTTTGGGGGGGTGCGTTTACACCGTTCCGCGTGCGGTAAAATTGATAAAGCGGTTTTATTCTTCGGGTCAGTACGGTTACAGCGATACCTCATTTAGGTCGTTTTTTTATGTTTTTGTCGGTTTTATGCAATGAAAACTATTTTATATAAAAAATAATTATTTTTGCATCGCTTTATTCTGTGAGCTATAACTTTTTTATTTTTTCGCTGATGATGCTGTGTGGTGGCTCGTTTTTTGCAGGACAAGATGACGTTTTCAGCGGTACCATGGATATTTATATGCGTCTTTTTGATCGCGCGTTATTACACTTTTTGTTTGGCGGTATGATAATAAATCATTATTTTTTGCTTCGTTTTTTATTTTTATTTTTTAAGGGGTTCGCTAAAAGGGTTAACTAATGGGACAGTTTTATAGGGCGGGTCATTACGGACGCGGCGATACCTAATATGTGTACTTTTATTGTTTTTTTTTTTATTATTTCCAAAAAATGGATTTATTGAGGGAATTTTTTTTTTTTTTCTAATTTATTTGGCGATTTTTTTAAATTTATTTTTACATTTTTTTTTTATTTTTTTTTTACTTTATTACATAGTCCCAGGTGGGACATCACTGTCCTGTGACAGATCGCTGATCTGTCACATCACAGATCACTGTGACAGATCAGCAATCTGTCACAGGCATTGAAGAAGACTTCCTCTTGCCTGCGCTTTGCAGGCACTGAGGAAGCCAGCTTCCTCAGGTCCCCGAAGGCCCCCGTCGCCATCTTGGATTCGGGGGCCTGGAGGATAGGAGCCCCCCACAGCAGCGCTGCACATTGCGCTGCCGTGGGGGGCTCAGGGAAGCACGGAGGGAGCCCCCTCCCTCCCGATGCTTCCCTTTAACTCCCGGTACACCGCGATCATGTTTGATCGCGGTGTGCAAGGGGTTAAGGTGTCGGGGGCGGTCCGTGACCGCCCCTGACACATAGTGCCGGGTGTCAGCTGTGATAATCAGCTGACACCCGGCCGCGATCAGTGGCGCTCACCAAGTGGGCGCCGCTGATCGCGGTAGACGTACTATCCCGTCCACGTTCATACGGGCCCGGGTACCGTGGACGGGATAGTACGTCGGATGTCAGGAAGGGGTTAAATGGGTTTGCCTGTCCCAGCCATCACACCTGAGTGCGCAAAAAATTCCGATATTTTTGTGGTACTGTAAAAAATTTTTGGAGTCTCATAATTTATTGACACAATTTTGATGCCCAAAAAATATTTAGCTGCCAAAAAACTATTTAGCTACCGGGCAAATATTTTACACAGGGTGTTGTCTGACACAGGGATAGCTTATCATTGCTCTCAAAATTGTGCCATTTCAGGCCTTCATAAGATTTTTTTTGCTGTGTCTTCGCTTACTTATTGGCACAATTTAGCTGGGCAAAAAAAAATACTGGCCAGATATTTGAAAATGGGCTATCTCCGTCAGACGCCTCTCCGATCTGTGGGCTACAAATTGTGGCATTTCAGGCCTCCATTCAACTGTTTTTGCTGTGTGTTACCCTAGTTCTATACCCTATTTTGAGGTAAAAAAAAAAATACAGACCACATATTGAACAGTGTGGTATCTCCTTCAGGCGCATCATCTATCTGTAGCCTACAAATTCTGTCATTTCAGGCCTCCATACAACTGTCTTTGCTGTGTGTTACCCTTGTTCTATACACTATTTTGTGGTAAAAAAAACAAAATATACAGGCCACATATTGAACAGTGCAGTATCTCCATTAGGCGCCTCATCTATCTGTGGCTAAAAATTGTGGCATTTGAGGCCTCTATTCAACTGCTTTTGCTGTGTGATACCCTAGTTCTATACACTGTTTTCCATTAAAAAACAAAAAATACAGGCCACATATTGAATAGTGTGGTATCTCCGTCAGACGCCTCATCTATCTGTGGCCTACAAATTGTTGCATTTGAGGCCTCCATTCAACTGTATAAGCTGTGTGTTACCCTAGTTCTATACACTATTTTGCGGTAAAAAACAAAAAATACAGGCCATGTATTGAACAGAGTGGTATCTCCATCTTATATCTGTCGGCTACAAATTGTGGCCTTTCAGGACTCCATTCAACTGTTTTTGCTGTGTGTTACCCTAGTACTATAAACTATTTTGCGGTAAAAAGCAAAACATACAGATCACTTATTTAACAATGTAGTATATCCGTGAGATGCCTAATCTATCTGTGGGCTACAAATTGTGGCATTTCAGACCTCCATTCAACTGTTTTTGCTATGTGTTAACCTAGTTGTGTACACTGTTTTGCAGTAAAAAACAAAAAATATGGGCCACGTATTGAACAGTGTGGTGTCTCTGTCAGACGCCTCATCTATCTGTGGGCTACAAATTGTGGAATTTCAGGCCTCCATTCAACTTTTTTTGCTGTGTGTTACCCTAGTTCTATACACTATTTTGTGTTAAAAAGCAAAAAATACGGGCCACATATTGAACAGTGTAGTATCTCCATCAGATGCCTCATCTATCTGTGGGCTACAAATTTTGGCATTTGAGGGCTCCATTCAACTATTTTTGCTGTGTGTTACCCTAGTTCTACACACTATTTTGCAGTAAAAAAAAGCAAAAAATACAGGCCACATATTTAACAGTGTGGTATCTCTGTCAGATGCCTCATCTATCTGTTGCCTACAAATTGTGGCATTTTAGGCTTCCATTCAACTGTTTTTGCAGTGTGTTACCCTAGTTTTATACACTGTTTTGCAGTTAAAATACAAAAAATACAGGCCACATACTGTATTGAACAGTGTGGTATCTCCATCAGATGCCTCATCTATCTGTGGGCTACAAATAGGCATTTCAGGCCTCCATTCAACTTTTATTGCTGTGTGTTATCCTAGTTCTATACACTATTTTGCGGTAAAATACAGGCCACATATTGAACAGTGTGGTATCTGTCAGACGCCTCATCTATCTGTGGGCTACAAGTTGTGGCATTTCAGGCCTCCATTCACTTGTTTTTCCTGTGTCTTACCCTAGCTATTGACACCAGTTTGCTGAAAAAAAAATTGTTACCTACAGACTAGATATTTTAAACTGTGGTTTTCCCGCACATGGATCACATAAAAGTTTGCTCTAAATTCAGCCATTTGTAGTGAACGTGGAAAATATTGTAGTCCATTCAAAAAATGGTCAAGGTGCGTGGCAAGGGACAGGGAAGTGGACGTGATGGTGATGGAGAATGCAGAGGCAGAGGCCGTGGGCAAGCTGAAAATGTGCCACAACAAACATCCAAAACTTCTCGCCCGACCTTCCTGCCTGAATTACTAGGTGACCGCAGAACACCACTATTGAACCCAGAGCAGTGTCAAAAGGTTGGTGGTTGGATAGCGGAAAATGTTTCTAGTCACTTTGCCACCATCACCAGCACCCTGTCTTCCACATGGTCAAGTCTGAGTAGCCGTGATCTTGACCACATATTCCTCACTCTGATCCTATTTCTTCCCACCATGCCGTGTACGCAGAGACAACTGATCCCACACTTGGATACTCTGAAGAGCTGCACACTTTTCCATTTATAGATTTGGGCCTGTCGCCTGGTCCACTTGAAGCGGGGCAAGATGAGACCCCATGTTACAATTCCCAAATATTTGAGCAGCCAGTCACACAAAGGCAATGGTGGAAACGTGTCACAAGAGGTGGACGAAGATGAGACATAATTGCCAGAAGTTCAGGAGGAGGACCAGGGTGCGGAAGTGGAAGACGAGGTGGTGGTTGATATAGTAAGTGACCCAACCTGGCAGGAGTACATGCAGAGTAAAAACAGCAGTACACAGGGGGAGGGAGGCATAGCACCCCAACAGGCAGGAAGAAGCAGCGTGGTGGCCGCAGACAGAAAGCCGGCAAACATTCCTCGTAACACCAACACGATGGAAGTTGGCAGTACAAATGTTAAGTCTTCCCGAGTCTGGTGGATTTTAAACCCTTACCTACTTTGGATGTACTATTCCGTCCATGTGACCTGGGACCTAAGTCCCAAGGATGAAATAGTACGTCCAACGCAATCAGCAGCGCTCACGGGGTGAGCGCCGCTGATCACAGCCGGGTGTCAGCTGATTATCACAGCTGACACCGGCACATTAACAACTGGCACACTGCGATCAAACATGATCGCAGTGTACCGGGGGCACAGGGAAGAATCATGCAGGGAGGGGGCTCCCTTCGTGCTTCCCTGAGACCCTCGTAGCAGCGCGATGTGCTCGCTCTGCACCGAGGATCTCCTCCCTGCCGGCCCCCCGGATCCAATATGGCCACGAGGGCCTTCGGGGTCCTGCAGGGAGGCGGCTTTCTCAGTGCCTGCTGAGAGAAAGCCTGCAGCAGTGCCTGTCAGATCACTGACCTGACACTGCACTGCAAAGTGTCAGATCAGCCATCTGACACTTTATTATATTGTCCTGAATTAAAAAAAAAATTCCCCTAATAATTTTTTTGTAAATAAATAAAAAAATCAATAAAAGTACACATATTTAGTATCGCCGTGTCCGGAACGACCCGCCCTATAAAACTGTCCCACTAGTTAACCCCTTTAGTGAATCCCTTCAAAAAAAAAAACAAGGCAAAAAACAGTGCTTTATCATCATACTGCCGAACAAAAAGTGCAATAACGCGCGATCAAAAAGACGGATATAAATAACCATGGTACTGCTGAAAACGTCATCTTGTCCCGCAAAAAACAAGCTGCCATAAAGCATCATCAGCAAAAAAAATAAAAAAGTTACAGCTCGCAGAATAAAGCGATGCAAATATAATTATTTTTTATATAAAATTGTTTTTATTGTATAAAAGCGCCAAAACATAAAAAAATTATATAAATGAGGTATCGCTGTAATCGTACTGACCCGAAGAATAAAACTGCTTTATCAATTTTGCCACACGCAGAACGGTGTAAACGCCCCCCCAAAAGAAATTCATGAAATGCTGGTTTTTGTTCATTATGCGTCCCAAAATTCGGAATATAAAGCGATCAAAAAATGTCATGTGCCCTAAAATTGTATCAACTCGTCCCGCAAAAAACAAGACTGCACATGACTCTGTGGGTCAAAATATGGAAAAATATAGCTCTCAAAATGTGGTGATGCAAAAACTACTTTTACAATAAAAAGCGTCTTTTAGCGTGTGGCAGCTGCCAAACATAAAAACCTGCCATAAATAGTAAATCAAACCCCCCCTTTATCACCCCCTTAGTTAGGGAAAAATAATAAAATTAAGAAATTTCCATTTTCCCATTAGGGTTAGGGCTAGGGTTAGGGCTAGGGTTAAGATTAGGGGTGTGTTGGGCTGAGGGTTGGAGTTAGAATTGGGGGTTTCCACTGTTTAGGCATGTCAGGGGCTCTCCAAACGCAACATGGCGTGTGATCTCAATACCAGCCAATTCTGAGTTGAAAAAGTCAAACGGTGCTCCTTCCCTTCCAAGCTGTGCCATGCACCCAAACAGTGGTTTACCCCCACATATGAGGTATCAGCGTACTCAGGACAAATTGCACAACAATTTTTGGGGTCCAATTTCTCCTGTTACCCTTGGGAAAATAAAAAAATTGGGGGCAAAAATATCAATTTTGTGGAAAAATAATATTTTTTTTATTTTTATGGCTCTACGTTATAAACTTCTGTGAAGCACTAGGGGGTTCAAAGTGCTCACCACACATCTAAATAAGTTTCTTTGGGGGTCTAGTTTCCAAAACAGGGACTCTCCAAAGGCAACATGACACCCGCAGACCATTCCATCAAAGTCTGCACTTGAAAACGTCACTACTTCCCTTCCGAGCCCCAACGTGTGCCCATACAGTAGTTTTTTCCCACATATGGGATATTAGCACACTCAGGACAAATTGTACAACAACTTTTGGGGTGCAACTTCTCCTGTTACCCTTGGGAAAATGAAAAAAATGGGGACTAAAAGATCATGTTTGTGGAAAAAAATATGTTTTTTTATTTTCACGCCCGGGCATTATAAACGTCTGCAAAGCACTTGGGGGTTCAAAGTGCTCAACACACATCTAGATAAGTTCATTGGTGGGTTTAGTTTCCAAAATGGGGTCACTTGTGGGGGGTTTCCACAGTTTAGGCACATCAGGGGCTCTCCAAAGTCAACATGACACCTGCAGACCATTCCATCAAAGTCTGCATTCCAAAACTTCACTACTTCCCTTCTGAACCCAACATGCGCCCATACAGTAGTTTTCTCCCACATATGAGATATTCAGGACAAATTGGACAACAACTTATGAGGTCCAATTTCTCCTGTTACCATTGGGAAAATAAAAAAATTGGGGACTAAAGATCATGTTTGTAGAAAAGATTTTTTTATTTTCACTCCCGGGCGTTATAAACTTCTGCGAAGCACTTGGGGGTTCAAAGTTCTCACCACACATCTAGATAAGTCCCTTGGGGGATCTAGTTTCCAAAATGGGGTCACTTGTGGGGGTTTCCACTGTTTAGGCACATCAGTGGCTCTCCAAACGTGACATGGCATCCGATCTCAATTCCAGACAATTTTGCGTTGAAAAAGTCAAACGGCGCTCCTTCCCTTCTGAGCTCTGCCATGCCCCGAAACAGTGGTTCTCCCCACATATCAGGTATCAGCGTACTCAGGACAAATTGCACAATAAATGTTGCAGTCCAATTTCTCCTGTTACCCTTGGTAAAATAAAAAAATTTGACCTGAAGTAATTTTTTTGTGAAAAAAAGCTAAATGTTCATCTTTTTTTAAACATTCAAAAAATTCCTGTGAAGCACCTGAAGGGTTAATAAACTTCTTGAATGTGGATTTGAGCACCTTGAGGGGTGCAGTTTTTAGAATGGTGTCACTTTTGGGTATTTTCTATCATATAGATCCCTCAAAGTGACTTCAAATGTGATGTGGTCCCTAAAAAAAAGGTGTTGTAAAAATGAGAAATCACTGGTCAACTTTTAACCCTTATAACTTCCTAAAAGAAAAATTGTTTTGTTTCAAAATTGTACAGATGTAAAGTAAAAATGTGGGAAATGTTACTTATTAAGTTTTTTGTGTGCCGTGTCTCTGTGATTTAAGGGCATAAAAATTAAAAGTTGGAAAATTGCAAAATTTTAGAAATTTTTGCCAAATTTCTGTTTTTTTCACAAATATATGCAAGTTATATGAATGAAACTCATTCTTCAATGGTTTGTCAAAAGCTACCCAGAGCTGCCTGATCTGCTTGTGAAAGTACGCCACATGTGTGCTCATTTTAGAAAGTCAGCTACAGTTTCAGCTGCCCTTGCTGTGCTTCAGCAGCATTTGCTGCTTCTGCTCACCGACTGGTGTGTGATGACCCAACACGTTGGAACTCTTTGTGAGAGTATCCCACTCCTCTGGGCCAGGGTGATGGGAGGGTCTGAGAAAATTCTCCCAGAAATTTGCCAGTGTTCCACTGCCTCTGCTGGATTGGAGTTGTGTCTCTCTCGCCTGTATTCCTTGGTTGCCCAACGAACTGTGTCCTCTGCCGCTAGCGTTTTCAGATGGGAATTTTTTTTAATAATTCTGCAACAATGGCCCTTTGGTACTGCAACATTTTAGTACACCTACCTGCCTCTGGAAGAAGAGATTGAGGGTTCTCCTTGTAGCGTGGGTCTAGAAGTGTCACCAACCAGTAATGAGCGTCACCAAAAATTTTGATAATGCAAGAGTCACAGGAAAGGCAGCGCAACATAAAGTCAGCCATGTGTGAAAGACTGCTAACAGGCAAAACTTCCGTGTCCTCACTTAGAGGACGACTGACCATGCTGTCCTCCTCCTCCTCCCTGTCCTCAGGCCATCCACGCTGAACAGACGGTATGACCGTTGTGCTTGTAGTACCATCTATAGCGCATGAAAGTAGCTCCTCTTCTTCCTCCTCCTCTTACTCATTGTCAACCAATCCACATTAAGATAACATGAGGCTGGGCTGAGTGTAATCACCCTGTATGGTTCCTTGCTCCATGTCCTCGTGCTCCACCTGCAATGCATCTTTTTTCATTGTGAGCAGAGAGCTTTTCAGAATAATTAGAAGTGGGATTGTGATGCTAATTATGGCATCATCGCTGCTCACCATCTTGGTGCAGTCCTCAAAGTTCTGAAGGATGGTACATATGTCTGACATCCATGTCCACTCCTGAGATCTTATGTGTGGAGTCTGAACTGAATACTGATGGCCTTGTTGATGCTAGTAGTCAACAACTGCCCTCTTCTGCTCACAAATCCTTTCCAACATATGCAGTGTAGAGTTCCAATGTGTAGGGACATCACACACGAGTCAGTGATCTGACAGCAAACGCTGCTGAAGCACAGCAAGGGTGGCTGAAGCTGTAGCTGACTCTAAAATGGGCAATAGCCATTATAGTTTTTACAAGGGTGTTTATGATCGCCATAAAAAATATTTACACAGTAGGTTGATGTGTACCCTCCAGGGCAAAATTTTTTCAGCCCATACACTTAGTGTATGGGCATTACAAGTATAGGAGACCTGCTCTTTTAAATTGAGAAAAGATTGGTAGAAGGACATCCTCCACGTCTCTTCAGACACCACCACTAGAACATGAGGGTGAACGTGTTCTGAGATGCAACAACCACTATAGTTTTTTGCAAGTGTTTATGATGGCCATAAAAAACTATATTTACACAGTAGGTTGATGTGTACCCCCCAGGGGAAAATGTTTTTCAACCCATACACTTAGTGTATGGGCATTACAAGTATAGGAGACCCGCTCCTTTAAACTGGGAAAACATTTTTCGGAGGCCATCCTCCACATTTCTTCCTTGAGGGATTGGAGTGCATGCAGATTTTGGCCAGGTGTTGTATTCACTTCAAGGGAAAACTTTAGGTGACTTAAAAAAATCATAATAATGGGAACTTTGGTTTCGTGTGGCCATCCACTACATGGGTTCAAAGGCTTACTGGGATGCGTGTAACTTTGGTGCAGGGCAGGCCTTGCATTCAATGCATAAGCAAACAGTAAGGGAGTACCAAATGAATAATGTGAACTTAGTTTTTCTGTGGCCATCCAGCATGTGTGTTCAAAGTCTTATTAGGGTGCGTGTAACTTTGGTGCAGGGCAGGCCTTGCATTCAATGCATAAGTGTGGCGCCCCTGAGGCTTAAGTCGCCACAGAGGTACTGCACCTTCTCCTAAGGTGTTGTGCCCCACCATCCAGGTAGGCTGGGAACTCCTTTCCGCATTCCAACACCTGCACCCCACACACAGAATAGTTCAGCAGGGACTCATCCATGCTTTATGCTGGAAAGGTCATAGGGTGCCTTTTGTGGTCCCTGGCTTCGTAACACGAGAGGTGCTGGGGAGGCGGGTGGAGTTAGATATAAAAGAGTGGGAAGAGTGAGAGTTAGTGGTTAGTTGGTTGGAGGAGAGAGAAGAGAGAAGATGGTGTCTGAGGGACGTGCTGCAGCAGGTCCCAGTGATCTGGGCTGCTGGCACGATGCTGGCACGAAAAAGACCAGAGAAAGAGACTGATAAGATTGATAACCTAACCTTCCATAAGAGAGATAGTATAGATCGGAACGAAGGAGAATAGAATGACGGTGGGAAGCAGGTTGAGAAAGAGAGAGAACCCTTCCAGTCCAGAGAGCGCAAAGGCCAGGGTCCGGTCCCTGAGGTTGATTGGATCTTTATGTCCGGCAACAGACACCGGAGGAGTAGTGAGCCACTAACGCCTTTGTCCCATCATAGACTTGGGACACAATAGCAACTGAATAGAGAGCCGGGACGCAGTGAGGAGTCCCCGAAGCAGGCTACAGCTGTCTGTCATTCAAGTAAAGACTAGGAACACCTAGAGAGAGGCATTCCAGGGTAACTAAGTACTGGAGTGCTTTGCACCTATAGGCGCATTGGAGGAGTCGTTCAGTAAGGTACATGTTGGCGGAGTGTGGAAGGGAGAATCCTATCCTGCCTGGAGGTTGGCTGGAGCCCTGACCTCGAGAACACGGTACGGAGGCAGGCAGTTGAGTGAACTGCAAACAGTGAGTAAAGCTTTGGAACCGCATACTCTGGTGTCCTCCAGTTATTCCCGTGCCACTACACCTGGGTACCAGCCTCCATACCATTCTGCGCCTCTCCTCATCCATTGCACCTACACTGCCCTCGGACTACAGCTCCACCTGTTTGGAGCTACACCATCTCTCCTGCACCACACCATCAGTCCCAGCAAATCTGTATGCAGCGTTGGCTTACCATCTTACTTGCCAAACACCACGGGTGGCGTCACAAACTATTCTAATAAACTTTAACACCATTAACATCACCGTCATTGATATTGGGCACCCAGGGCCATAGACCGGGTCACCGCTGCTGTGACACATTCCCGCCTTGACACCGGCCCGGTACCGACTACCCCGCTGCCCTGGGTGTGCGAAGGCGACCCAATTTTGGCGTCACGAACAGGATGACGAGACCCAATGCCATCGGGTTCTGTGTGCCTTGGATTTAAAACTTTTGAAAATGTGCAGAAGACCAAATTTAATAGACTGTAAAATAGACATTAGAAATGGCCGCTGGCATGGAGAAGAAGGGCGTGAAGAGATGGGAGGTCCTAAGAAAAGACCGCGAAGAGTCTTGGGTCGTCCCTGCCTGAATTACTATGTGACCGATGCATGGCCCACCCCCCGAGGGGTTAGTATACTGGCTTGGTATGGAGGCGCTGGAAGAAGACGCCGCCCCCAGAAGGAGGGGCAGAGAAAGCCAGTGGCGAGCAGAAGGGCGGAGCAAGAGGAAGAACGCCAGAACGCCATCTTGGAGAGCAAGGGAAGGAGGCCTGCTGAGCACGGGGAAGTGCAAACCCCCGGCGCCATGGCTGACGGCTGCAACCTGAACTCCGGAATGAACAGCCAGCAATTAGAAGATGAAATCGCTGAACTGACTACCCTTCTGCAGCTACGAAGAGAAGCGCTGGAGAAGCTGAGATGGCAGCGCGCCACGGTGGGGCCTACACCAGCGGTACCACCTCTCCATCGGTATCCGCTGCTACCGCACTGGACTGTCCCCGGGTGGCGCTGACCTACACATCTACTTTGACCGTGCGGTTGAGCACCACCGGCCCGGAGAAGTTACCGGAAGACCCGGGAGTGGAAGCAGAGCTCCCGCCTGGACCTGGCATGGCTGTGCCGGTCCCCACAGAGACCCCTGCGGATCCAGAACCAGCAACTGCTCCTTTATCATCTGCACCGGAGCCGAGGCCGCACCGCCGGGAGACCTCAGGTATGCCCGGTGCCTCTTCCCCTGAGAAGACCCGGGGTTGCCCCACCGTTGCAATGGCCGGCCAGGTTGTGTTAGACCTAGTCTGGGACTGGGAAGCCAGTCCCCGGGGGGAGATACCGGAACCCCCAACGGTGGAACCGCAGGCCCCAGTGGGCCAAAGCAGGTCCCGGTAAGAGCAGAATGAGGCCTATTGCCGAGCCACCGTTAAAAAGCTGGCAGATGAGTACCGGGAGAGGGAGCAGAAGAGAATGGCTGTACTGGGCCCGGACTTCAGCAGGAAAGAGAGGACCCGTGCTGGGCATTACGGTTCCCAGGATGCCACAGGATGGGGGCAGGTCCTTAACATCAATCGAGAACGGGGGTTCGGATTTATTGCAGACCCCAAGAGGATAAGTGACTTATTATTTAATCGGAGGGATGTTGAATCCCACTTGCCTAAAGGACACCCTAAAAGAGACCTGCAGCCTGGGGAGTATGTGACCTTTACCCGGCATGAGGGACTCAGGGGAGGGTACGCCCTGAATGTACGACGTATCCCTGCAGAGTTCATCAAGAGGTACCTGCCATCAAGATCAGTCAATGCTCCATCCACCGGTACCCCACAGACTGCTCAGGTACCTGTTTCCAAGAACCAGGCTGCTAATGTATCACCTCCAGTTCGGCAGCCCAAACCAAAGATCTCTGGCTTGACACCGTGGGAAGAGGAGTACCTGCGGATTGCTGATGACTACTTTGAATCTGGTAGCCACTAAGAAATAGAATTACAAAATTTCTCGTTACCCAGGAGGGTTTGTTGCACCAGTTGTGCCTTTGCTTTTTGTTCATCATGTTGCCCAGTTTTTGATTGGCAGCATTGTTTTTGAAATGGATCTGTGGAGATCATAGATGCTGATTGATCCAAAAACTTTTATTGTAAATAGTTGCACCTCTTTAGGTGCCCTTTCTTGGTTTTACATATAAAGACACTTTGCGAAGATAATGTTTTTTTTTTTTTTTGAATGGACACTTTTCGAAGAATGATGTCTACCTCAAGGGACACTGCAAGAAAGCCCGGCTGGGAGCAGTGTTCAGCACTTTGCAAGAATCTTTTGAATGTTTTATGATAACGTATTTGATAATGTTGTGTCTTATGAAAAGTAAATGTCTTTTATAGAATGTTTGATACAGAGAATTAGAATAGAATGTGAGAATTGAATAAAGACTGAATAAAGACTGAAGAATTGAAAGTGACAGGTGACAGACCAAGCGTAGATGGTCAGTGTCTTGCGTCCAGTAGAGAGAGAAAAAGAAAAAGAGAATAATTGATAGAAAATGTAATAAAGAAAATGTGTTGAGTATAGCACTTTGAATTAAGAATTGCACTTAAGTAAATTTTTGATACTAAGATAGGAAGTTAACCTGTTTTAAGAAATGTGCCTCCTACATTAGGAAGATTAGATAAGTATTGTTAAACAGCATTTAAAAATTTTTGTGTATTCCTGTATTGTATCTTTTGTTGTCTTACATCCCGCGGATGTGCTGTGTTTAACGGGGGGGTATGTGGCGCCCCTGAGGCTTCAGTCGCCACAGAGGTACTGCACCTTCTCCTAAGGTGTAGTGCCCCACCATCCAGGTAGGCTGGGAACTCCTTTCCGCATTCCAACACCTGCACCCCACACACAGGATAGTTCAGCAGGGACCCATCCATGCTTTATGCTGGAAAGGTCATAGGGTGTCTTTTGTGGTCCCTGGCTTCGTAACACGAGAGGTGCTGGGGAGGCGGGTGGAGTTAGATATAAAAGAGTGGGAAGAGTGAGAGTTAGTGGTTAGTTGGTTGGAGGAGAGAGAAGAGAGAAGATGGGTGTCTGAGGGACGTGCTGCAGCAGGTCCCAGTGATCTGGGCTGCTGGCACGAGAAAGACCAGAGAAAGAGACTGATAAGATTGATAACCTAACCTTCCATAAGAGAGATAGTACAGATCGGAACGAAGGAGAATAGAAGGACGGTGGGAAGCAGGTTGAGAAAGAGAGAGAACCCATCCAGTCCAGAGAGCGCAAAGGCCGGGGTCCGGTCCCTGAGGTTGATTGGATCTTTATGTCCGGCAACAGACACCGGAGGAGTAGTGAGCCACTAACGCCTTGCTCCCATCATAGACTTGGGACACAACAGCAACTGAATAGAGAGCCGGGACGCAGTGAGGAGTCCCCCGAAGCAGGCTACAGCTGTCTGTCATACAAGTAAAGACTAGGAACACCTAGAGAGAGGCATTCCAGGGTAACTAAGTACTGGAGCGCTTCGCACCTAAAGGCGCATTGGAGGAGTCATTCAGTAAGGTACATGTTGGCGGAGTGTGGAAGGGAGAATCCTATCCTGCCTGGAGGTTGGCTGGAGCCCTGACCTGGAGAACACGGTACGGAGGCAGGCAGTTGAGTGAACTGCAAACAGTGAGTAAAGCTTTGGAACCGCATACTCTGGTGTCCTCCAGTTATTCCCACGCCACTACACCTGGGTACCAGCCTCCATACCATTCTGCGCCTCTCCTCATCCATTGCACCTACACTGCCCTGGGACTACAGCTCCACCTGTGGGGAGGTATACCATCTCTGCTGCACCACACCATCAGTCCCAGCGGATCTGTATGCAGCATTGGCTTACCATCTTACTTGCCAAACACCACGGGTGACATCACAAACTATTCTAATAAACTTTAACACCATTAACATCACCACCATTGATATTGGGCGCCCAGGGCCACGGACCGGGTCACGCTGCTGTGACACATTCCCGCCTTGACACCGGCCCGGTACCGAGCACCCTGCTGCCCTGGGTGTGCGAGGGCGACCCATAAGCAAACAGAAAGGGAATACCAAATGAATAATGTGAACTTGGCTTTCCTGTTGCTATCCAGTATGTGGGTTCAAAGGCTTATTGGGGTGTGTGTAGCTTTGGTGTAGGGCAGGCCTTGCATTCAGTGCATAAGCAAACAGTATGAGAGTACCAAATGAATAATGTGAACTTGGTTTTCCTGTGGCCATCCAGTACGTGAGTTCAAAAGGGTTCAAAGGCTTATTGGGGTGCATGTAACTTTCGTGCAGGGCAGGCCATGCATTCAGTGCATAAACAAACAATATGGGAGTACAAAATGAATAATGTGAACTTGGTTTTCCTGTGGCCATCCAGTACGAGTTTTCAAAGACTGATTGGGGTGTGTGTAACATTGATGCAGGGCAGGCCTTGCATTCATTGCATAAGCAAACACTATGGGAGTACCAAATGAATACTGGAAACTTTGTTTTGCATGTGGTCATCTATGACATCTGTTCAATGGGTTGTTGTGGTACATCCAAATTTTGGGCAGCCCTGACACTCACTGCATACACAATAGAGTTGAGCGAAATGGGTCGGCCAAATTCAAAAGTCGCCGATTTTAGCTAAAGTCGGGTTTCGCCGATCCATACCGACCATAGAGTGAGGTCGGCCATGCTTTCAGCGCAGTTTCTCAGTCAATGATGGAGGACGCACACTGTGGGCAACGCGATGACATGGGCAGAGGCCACCATCATCTTAGAGAAGGGCATTGAAGTGATTGGCTGGCTTTGTGTGGCATCACAGTGGCTATAAAAGTCCGTGACCAACGACCGCCATCTTACTTCTGCCGATCTTAGAATAGGGAGAGGTGCTGCTGCTCATTCTGGATAGGGAGAGCGTTAGGCAGGGAAGAAGAAAAAAAAATAGCTTCTGCTGATAGCGCTTTTCACTGTACAGTTAGTGTGCAGTGAAAGGAGAGGATTTTTGTTGTGTGCAGCAGCGCTGGTGGTGATTAGGCTGCCTTTTAAGGCTACCTGATAGCTGCATTGCTGTGTGCACACTGCTGTTCAAACTGCTTTTTTCGAAGCACTCCAACTTTTATTATTTTGTTCTGGTCAGTTACCGAGCATTCATTGTTTCACACACCATATAGTGGTGTACGCTCCTTACACACTACCGTGTACCGGCTGGTATCACGGACAAATACCAGCTATCTGTGTGCGATTCTGGAAAAACAAACCGAGGAGATTTTCCATTTTTCCAGACCTACACCGTATAGAGCTGTCCGCTTTTCAAACAGTTTCATATATCTGCTGTTTGATAACGGTAAAAACTATATAGAGACAGCGTGTGTCACTCTGTATAAAAATAGATAGAGATTTACAATTTTCCATACAGACACCGTATAGCAGTGTACGCTCCTCACACACTACCGTGTAGCGGCTGGTATCACGGACAAATACAAGCTATCTGTGTGTGACTCTGGAAAAATAAACCGAGGAGATTTTCCATTTTTCCAGACCTACACCATATAGAGCTGTCCGCTTTTCAAACAGTTTCGTATATCTGCTGTTTGATCATGGTCAAAACTATACAGAGACAGCGTGTGTCACTCCGTATAAAAATAGATAGAGATTTACAATTTTCCATACAGACACCGTATAGCGGTGTATGCTCCTCACACACTACCGTGTAGCAGCTGGTATCACAGACAAATACAAGCTATCTGTGTGTGACTCTGGAAAAACAAACTGAGGAGATTTTCCAATTTTAACAGTTTCGTATATCTGCTGTTTGATCACGGTCAAAACTATACAGAGACAGCGTGTGTCACTCCATATAAAAAAATGGAGATTTAAAATTTTCCATACATACACCGTATAGAGCTGTCCGATTCTCAAACAGTATTGTTTATCTGCCGTCCGCATTACGGTCACATCTATACAGAGTCAGTGTGTGTGTGTGTGACACTCCGTAAATATATATACGGACATTTCCATTTCTCCATACACCGTATTGAGCTGTCCGATTCTCAAACAGTATTGTATATCTGCTGTTCGCATTACAGTCACATCTATACAGAGTCAGCGTGTGTGTGACACTCCATAAATACATATACGGAGATTGTCAGTTGCACAAAAAATGTGTACAGCTGTACACCTCTGATACAGTACCGTATATCTGCTTGTTGGATTATGGATAAAAACATACTGGGAGAGCGTCTGTGACTAACAAAATATATACGTAGATTTAATTTTTTTAATACACCTTACACAGCTGGACGCTCCTTATACAGTACAATCTCTCTGCTGGTATTTTTGGTACTTTTTCCCAAACATGAGGAAGTATGGTGGAAGAGGCCGCGGACGTGGGCAAGGGGTGTGGCTGGTACTGATGGTGGTGGTACATCGGCTGGTTCTGGCAAAAGCACAATAGCAGCTAAGGCAGGAGGTGTTGAGCCTGCGTCATCATCTGGCCCAAGAAGACCTTAAGGTTCCCTTTTCTTGGAGTAGGAAAACCGCTTTTAAAGCCGGAGCATCAGGAACAGGTTTTGGCGTACATTGCCGAAACAGCCACCAGCTCTATTGCCTCCTCTTCTGAACGTTCGAAACCTGCAAGCACGGAGTCGTCAGTGCAGGGTTCTGGTCAGGAAAAACACCTTTCCTTGTGTCCTTCACCCCCACCAAAAGTTAAGGATGCGGCAGCCCACACTTCAGATTACTCTATGGAGCTCTTTTCACATACCATGCCTGGGTTATCCAGTCAAATCCTGAACTCCCCAGTCCAAGATGAATTTGACATGGAGTGCATTGATGCACAGCCACTGCTAGATAATTCTGCTGGTACATTGACCCAGAGCACTACATTGCCCTTGCAGTCTACTGAGCCAGAATCTGACCCTGATGAAACTCAGGTGTCCCTTCCGGTGACACAGAGGAAGGTAAAGAGGAAGGTGCAGATGACTTTGAAGAGGAGGTGATGGATGACCCAGTTCTTGACCCGGATTGGCATCCATTGGGGGAGGAGGGTGGTGCTGGCAATAGTTCAGATAAGGAGAAGGATCCGCAGCAGGCATTGACATCACAGCAGTTGTTATCTGGCAGGCCCGTAGCTGTCCAAAAACGTGAAACAAAAACTAAAAGAGTTGAAGGACAGCTTGGCCAGACGGTTAACTTAGCACAGCGTGCAAGGCCAGACAATGTATACCATAGTAGGAAGAGTGCAATGTGTCACTTCTTTGTCCAAAATCCTACTGATGAGGCAAAGGTTACCTGTAAGAAGTGCGGAAGACTTTTAGCCAAGGTAAACAACTCAGAAATTTGAATACCAGTTGCATGCTTAGACATTTAATCAACATGCACTTGCAAGCGTGGACGGACTACAAAACCTCAGGTGGCACATATGCACCTGCTCCGACTGAAGGTAGCCAGCAACGCTCCATCGCTTCCTCCACTGTAAGCACTCCACCAGCACTAAATGTTGAGGTGTCGTCGCAAGGCCAAAGCATTCAGGGAATCACAATGGTTTTGCAACAAAACACTGAATCTAGGCCATCACCACCAATACCATCACCAACCCCCTCTCACTCCGTCTGGTCCACCGCTACTTCCCCCATATGCAGCTCTCCAGTCCAGCTCACCCTACCAGACACTCTGAGTAGGACAAGAAAGTACTCATCCTCTCATCCGCGTACGCTGTGTTTGAACGCCTACATTGCCAAACTAATCTCATTAGAGATGATGCCCTACCGTTTGGTTGAAAGCGAGGCTTTCCACGAGCTCATGGCCTATGCAGTCCCACGCTATGACCTACCCAGTTGGCACTTCTTTTCTTGAAAAGCCATCCCAGCCCTCCACCGGCATATGAAAGACTGCATTGTACATGCACTCAAGCAATCAGTGAGTGAAAAGGTGCACCTCACAACAGATGCATGGTCCAGTAGGCATGGCCAGGGCCGTTACGTGTCCATCACTGCGTACTGGGTTAATATGGTGGATGCAGGCTCCACAGGGGACAGCGGCAGTGGAACAGTGCTGCCTAGCCCACGGTATAGGAAACAGTTGGCTGTAGGCTTTCGACCCTCCTCCATAAGCGAAAGCTCGTCCACAGAGCACAGTCGCACGAGCACTCCATCCGCAGCTGGCAGTGTTGCACAAGAGGTGTCCCACTATTGAACAGCTAGTGGTAAGCGTCAGCAGGCTGTGTTAAAGATGATGTCTTTGGGCGACAACAGACACACCGTGGAGGTACTGGCCGACTACTTGCAGCGACAAACTGAATCATGGCTGGGCAGTCTACATCTTGAGCCAGGCAAGGTAGTCAGTGATAACGGCCGTAATTTTGTGGCAGCCATAGCCCTTGCAAAACTCACACACATACCTTGCCTGGCTCACACTTTAAACCTTGTGGTGCAGTGCTTCCTTAATAATTATCCGGAGTTAACATCCCTGCTCCATAAGGTGCGAAGACTGTGCTCGCACATCCATCGCTCGGCCGTACACTCCAGTCATATGCAGAAGCTGCAGCGATTGCTCCACTTCCCCAAGCACCGCCTAATCATAGACGTTGCAACAAGGTGGAACTCCACCCTGCACATGGTTGAGAGGCTGTGCGAACAGTGGCAGGCTGTAATGCATTTGTGGGAGGATACACGGGCAGGCAGTTTGAGGGAAGACATGGAATTGTCGGATGTGCAGTGGTCAAAGCTGAAAGACCTCTGTAAAGTCCATCAGTGTTTTGAGGAATGCACTTGGCTGGTAAGCGCAGACGACGCCATCATAAGCATGAGCATCCCACTTATGCATCTGCTCATGCAAAGTTTGATGCACATTAAGGATCTGGCATCTGCAGCAGAGGAGGAGGAACAGGAGGAGAAGGAGGGAAGCCTTGCTGACAGTCAGCCATTGTCTGGCTGGTCAGGGAACTGTCCTGGACAACGTGGAGGAAGAAGAGGAAGAGGAGGGGGAGGAGGATGAGGGGGAAGATTATTTTGGGCAGGAGGATGCTTCTCAGGGGGCAAGAGAAAATGTTGGCGTTCCAAGGTAAGGTACAGGGTTTGTGCGTGACTGTAGGAATGTGGATTTGCCAGAAAGTGCTCCTCCACCCAGCAGTGGCAGTGCATTATTGACATATGGAACATTGGCCCACATGTGCGATTATGCCTTGCGGATCCTAAAAAGGGACTCCCGCATTGCCAAAATTATGAAGGATGACGACTACTGGCTGGACAGCATCCTCTATCCACGCTACAAAGGCAAATTACACAACATCATGCCACAGGAGAACCTAGACATAATATGGGCTAACAAACAAGCAACTCTGGTAAACCGTTTGTTTGAGGCTTTCCCAGCACACAGCAGCGGTGCTGGTTCTCACACGAGCCATGGCGGGCACAATGGAAGAGGTGTTCGTGGTGCACACAGCCAATGTGGTGTTGGAGACAGGGGTTTCATGACCATGTTGTGGACTGACTTCTCAAGTACCGCTCACACGACTGCTAATACTGCATCGATTAAAAATGACATGAAACAGCAGTTGTCAACTATGGTTACAAACTACTTCTCCTCCTATATCGATGTTCTCCCTCACAGGTCATTCCCCTTTGACTATTGGGTTTCTAAATTAGACACCTGGCCTGAATTGGCACAATATGCCTTACAGGAGCTCACTTGCCCTGCTGCTAGTGTGTTATCTGAAAGCGTTTTCAGTGCTGCTGCATCAATCCTAACAGAAAAAATGACCCGTCTGTCAACCCAAAATGTTGATGATCTAACCTTCATTAAAATGAACTATGCATGGGTTTCAAAGGATTTTGTCCCACCTTCCTCTGATGACACATAGGTTGCCAGAAAACTGCCATGCTTTTGCCCTCCTCTTCCTCGGACTTGCCCAATTCCACCATTTGCAGCTGCTGAATGTCCAGGCTACACATTAACATATGCCATTTTTTAAACCTCCGTAACTGGGCTGCCCACCCCCCACGCCCCAAGGGCTGGGGTCAACACCTGGCACACCCGGGCAAGTGCCGTTGCTCTGAACATGTGGATGGGCCCACTGATGGCCGAAGGCTCTGGCACAGGGGCCCTCATTGTACAATACAGTGTCTCTGACAGTGGGAGGGCCCACTCGCCGTCAGACACACCAGCATACTATGAGGGGCCCTGTGCCAGTTCCGTTGCCCACGAGTGTGCCCCCCCTGCTTGGTCATGGCCACAGCACTTGCAAGTTGCAATACTTACCTCACCGTGCTCCACCGCTGTGTAGTCTGGGCAGTTAAATCCTTCACAGGGATGGCCAATAGAAATTTGGTGTATTGATCAATGATGGTTAAGATGCAGCTATGGCCTGTCCTGCTGGCCTCCACCTTCAGATGATCAATGGCTACCATTTGTAATGGACGTCTACTTACAAGCGGATGCAGTGGTGCTTTACGATCACCTTTCACAGTTGTGATAGTCACAGACGTGTGACATTCCTGCCACCTTTTTTCAATGTCCCTCTCATGCCAATCCAACAGAATCACCTACGGCCTGTGGCTTCTGTCTTTTGCACTCCAAAATGACCAGACACATCATGATAGGCAGTGAGTAGAGTTGAGCGACTTTGGTCAGATCGGGTTTCAAGAAATAAAATTTGTTTCAGATGAAACTGGTCCGACTAGGGCAAAAAAAGTCAGAGTTTCATCCGAAACCCGACCCCAATGCAAGTCAATGGGAAATAAAAGTCGGCATTGAGCGGATGACATTCATCCACTCAATGCCGACTTTTATTTCCCATTGACTTGCACTGGGGTCAGGTTTCGGACGAAACTCCGACTTTTTTTTTGCCCTAGTCGGACCAGTTTCATTTGAAACAAATTTTGTGTCATGAAACCCGATCCGACCAAAGTCGTTCAACTCTAGCAGTGAGGACGATGTCTACATCTCTCCCTGTGATCACAATTTGATGGAGACGAGTAAGGGTGATGTGATCCACGCTACTGCGATAAAGCAATACTTTCTTCACAAAGAACAGTTCTCGCTGTCTCCACAGACACAGGGTCTGCAACATCTACCAGGAGGTTTTCCCGCGATGAGTAATTCCCAAATTTCTGCAAACTCTCGACTTTCTGTCTGTACTTGCATCCATGTAGTTTCCAGTAGTGGAGAGTCTGGACTGGCTTACTGAGATTGAAATATATAAGAAGATTTAAAAGTACCACAACACTGTATACTGGTGTACGCTTCGAATACCTTTCCCTTTTTCTAGTTTTTAAATTCTGGTGTAATACATACTGAGCCTGTGAGTGTCTGTGTCTGACTCCGGAAGTATAGACGGAAATTTACAATTAACCCTAGACTGGATACACCTGGTATGTGCTGATACAGTACCTTTGTTCAAAATTTTTTATTACGGTATCATCCATAGTGCGTGAGCGTATGTGGTTTACTCCTTCTATATATACGGTGAATCGGAGATACCAATTTTTAGCCTATACTCGATACAGCTTGTATCTTGTTATACAGTACCTTTGTTTGACATTTAGTATTATGGTCAAATCCATACTGAGTAAGCGTCTAAGAGTGACTATGGGACTATGTATATGGAGATTTCAATTGTACCCTATAATATATATACTTGCTATCTTGTTATCCAGTACCTTTTTAACAACATTTTTAATTATGCTCAAACCCAGACTGAGTGAGCGTCTGAGGGTGACTCCGGAAGATTTCAAATTTGGCCAATACTGTATACAGCTGTACGCTTCTGATACAGTAACCATTTTTGCTATTTAGATTCTAGTGTAATCCATAATGAGCCTGTGAACATCTGTCTGATACTCCAGAAATATATTTGGAGATTTAAGAGTACCCCAACACTGTATACAGCTGTACGCTTGTGTTACATTACCATTTACAGCTTTTCATATTCTTGTGTAATGCATACTGGGCCTGAGAGCATTTGTGTCTGCCTCCTGAAATATATACGGAGATTCAGAATGTTTACACTATACTATATATACCTTGTACCTGGTGATACTGTACGCTTTTTCAACTTTTTATTTTATTGTGTAATCCATGCTGAGCCAGTGAGCATCTGTGTATGACTCATGAAATATAAAACGAAGTTTTACTGTTAGCCCTAGACTGTATAGAGCTGTACGCTTCTGATACAGTACCATATATCTGCTGGTATTTTGGGTCCATTTTCCAAAACAAGAAGTAGGGTGGAAGAGGACGTGGCCGTGGGGGGCCACCTGGTACTGATGGTGGTGGTGGTGCATCTGCTGGTAGTGCCAAAAACACAATAGCAGCTAAGGCAGGAGGTGTTGAGCCTGCGTCATGGTGTAGCTCCAGAAGGCCTGTATGGCTCCCTTTTCTGGCAGTAGGTAGACTGCTTTTAAAACCGGAGCATCAGGAACTGTTTTTGGCTTACATTGCTGAAACAGCCTCCAGCTCTATCACCTCCTCTTCTGAAGTTTCAAAAAATGCAAGCACTGAGTTGTCAGTGCAGGCTTCTGGTCAGGAGCAACCCCTTTCCTTGTGTCCTTCACCCACACCAAAAGTGAAGGATGCGGCGGATGCAGCAGCACACACTTCAGATTACTCCATGGAGCTCTTTTCACATACCATGTCTGAGTTCATTAAAAATGGGGCCCATCATATACTGGAGCATTCCAAATGGGGGACATCAGACACTGGAGCAGCATTTACGGGGCCCATTATACACTGGACCATTAGAAATGGGGCCCATTATATATGGAGCATTATTAGAGCCCATAAGACACTGGAGCATCATCCATGAGGCCCATCATATACTGGAGCATTCCAAATGAGGGACATCAGACACTGGAGCAGCATTTATGGGGCCCATTATACACTGGAGCATTAGAAATGGAGCCCATTATATATGGAGCATTATTATGGCCCATCATACACTGGAGCAACATCCATGAGGCCAATAACACACTGGAGCATCGTCCATGGGGACCATCATATACTGTAGCATTATGTAGAGCTCATCATATACTGTATGGAACATTATATGTGAGCAATTATTCTGTATGGAGAAATATATGGGGCTCATTATTCTGTATGGTGCACAATGTGGTGGCCATAATACTGTATGGAGTAATATACTGTCCTTTTTTTGAGCTATAGCTCCAAGCGTGCCCTCAAATAGTATAAAAAAAATCCACTCTTACTTTTTTGGCCAGTCTGAAAGGTTTTTTTCCCTGCAGAAGTTGCTGCATTTGCCGTCAAACAAAAACTGGCAAACAATCAACCTTTATTAAAGGTAACAAGGAATATACGATTGATGACTGCATCACCTGTGCTACAGAGAGTGTCATTTACATGATAAAATGCCCCTGTGAAAAAATCTATATAGGGCGCACTAAACGCCCATTAAAAATAAGGATAAACGAACATATCCGGAATATAAAGAAGAAATTCATGGGCCATCCTCTGTCAAGCCACTTTGCTAATTATCATGAAGGTTTGGTGTCTAATATGACAGTTATGGGGATAGAACTCGTTCATAAACAGGCACGCAAAGGAGACCATATAAAACTAATGTCTCGCGCTGAGTCACGCTGGATTTTTATGCTTGATACTCTCATTCCTAAAGGACTCAATAGTGAAATTGAACTATTTGGCTTCCAGTGATGACGGACATTTTTAATTGATTTATTTACTTCTATTGAGTGTGTGCATATATGTGATGGTTAGAGTTGAGCGACTTTTGGTTTTTTAGGGTCGCATTTCGTTTCGTGAAACCCGACTTTTCCAAAAGTCGGGTCGAGCAAGATCGTCCGATTATAGGGAAAAGTCGGGGTCGTCCCGAAACACGAAACCCAATGTAAGTCAATGGGGAATAAAAGTCAGCAGTGAGAGGAGGACAGGAAACACACGTACAGTGCCCATTTGAATGCCAAAAGCATCAATTCTTCTTACTTAAGCTTGTCAACCTTAATTAACTTCATAATACAAGTTACGCACTGAAAAATGGGGGTTATTTGGCTAAAGTTGTGGGGGGGGAGGGCTGGCTGCAGGTTTTCATGTGCCCTGGGCGAAAGAGCGCCCCTTTAACACATACCACAACTCATCATGCTCCGATACGGCAGATAAATAGCGGTATAGTACAATGAAAAATACCTCACTTTTTACATCTCATGACGAGGCCCATCTATTTCTCCATACAGAATCATTGGTCCCATATTATGTTTGAAACAGTATATGATGAGCTCCACATAATGCTACAGTATATGTTGGTCCCCATGGATGAAGCTCCACTGTCTTATGGGCCCAAATAATGCTCCAAACATAATGGGCCCTATTTCTAATGCTCTAGTGTATAATGGGCCCTGTAAATGCTGCTCCAGTGTCTGATGTCCACCTTTGGAATGTTCCAGTGTATGGTGGGCCCCATCTATCATTCTCCAGAGTATAGTGCTCCCCAAAAATTGCTGTCCCAACATTGAAAACAATCAAATAAGTCTCCTCGCTAGGGAATCCCTGTACTTGTCTGGACAGGTGCTGTAGCTTGCTTAACAGCTCGCCAGCCGTTCTCACGCCCAGTATGGATTGCACGTGATTGCACAAAGGTTAGAAACGGTACCGTATCCCTGGATAACATGTATGGATAGCGTACACATTCAAAATATATGTCTCAGGAGGCAGGCTCAGACGGTGTTAGGCCCAGTATGGATTGCACGTAATTGCACAAAGGTTAGAAAGGGTACCGTATCCCTGGATAACATGTATGGATAGCGTACACATTCAAAATATATGTCTATACAGCATGAGGCAGGCTCAGACGGTGTTAGGCCCAGTATGGATTGCACGTGATTGCACAAAGGTTAGAAAGGGTACCATATCCCTGGATAACATGTATGGATAGCGTACACATTCAAAATATATGTCTCAGGAGGCAGGCTCAGACGGTGCTAGGCCCAGTATGGATTGCACGTGATTGCACAAAGGTTAGAAAGGGTACCGTATCCCTGGATAACATGTATGGATAGCGTACACATTCAAAATATATGTCTCAGGAGGCAGGCTCAGACGGTGTTAGGCCCAGTATGGATTGCACGTGATTGCACAAAGGTTAGAAAGGGTACCGTATCCCTGGATAACATGTATGGATAGCGTACACATTCAAAATATATGTCTATACAGCATGAGGCAGGCTCAGATGGTGTTAGGCCCAGTATGGATTGCACGTTATTGCACAAAGGTTAGAAAGGGTACCGTATCCCTGGATAACATGTATGGATAGCGTACACATTCAAAATATATGTCTATACAGCATGAGGCAGGCTCAGACGGTGTTAGGCCCAGTATGGATTGCACGTGATTGCACAAAGGTTAGAAAGGGTACCGTATCCCTGGATAACATGTATGGATAGCGTACACATTCAAAATATATGTCTCAGGAGGCAGGCTCAGACGGTGTTAGGCCCAGTATGGATTGCACGTGATTGCACAAAGGTTAGAAAGGGTACCGTATCCCTGGATAACATGTATGGATAGCGTACACATTCAAAATATATGTCTCAGGAGGCAGGCTCAGACGGTGTTAGGCCCAGTATGGATTGCACGTGATTGCACAAAGGTTAGAAAGGGTACCGTATCCCTGGATAACATGTATGGATAGCGTACACATTCAAAATATATGTCTCATGAGGCAGGCTCAGACGGTGTTAGGCCCAGTATGGATTGCACGTGATTGCACAAAGGTTAGAAAGGGTACCGTATCCCTGGATAACATGTATGGATAGCGTACACATTCAAAATATATGTCTATACAGCATGAGGCAGGCTCAGACGGTGTTAGGCCCAGTATGGATTGCACGTGATTGCACAAAGGTTAGAAAGGGTACCGTATCCCTGGATAACATGTATGGATAGTGTACACATTCAAAATATATGTCTCAGGAGGCAGGCTCAGACGGTGTTAGGCCCAGTATGGATTGCACGTGATTGCACAAAGGTTAGAAAGGGTACCGTATCCCTGGATAACATGTATGGATAGCATACACATTCAAAATATATGTCTATACAGCATGAGGCAGGCTCAGACGGTGTTAGGCCCAGTATGGATTGCGCGTGATTGCACAAAGGTTAGAAAGGGTACCGTATCCCTGGATAACATATATGGATAGCGTACACATTCAAAATATATGTCTCAGGAGGCAGGCTCAGACGGTGTTAGGCCCAGTATGGATTGCACGTGATTGCACAAAGGTTAGAAAGGGTACCGTATCCCTGGATAACATGTATGGATAGCGTACACATTCAAAATATATGTCTCAGGAGGCAGGCTCAGACGGTGTTAGGCCCAGTATGGATTGCACGTGATTGCACAAAGGTTAGAAAGGGTACCGTATCCCTGGATAACATGTATGGATAGCGTACACATTCAAAATATATGTCTCATGAGGCAGGCTCAGACGGTGTTAGGCCCAGTATGGATTGCACGTGATTGCACAAAGGTTAGAAAGGGTACCGTATCCCTGGATAACATGTATGGATAGCGTACACATTCAAAATATATGTCTATACAGCATGAGGCAGGCTCAGACGGTGTTAGGCCCAGTATGGATTGCACGTGATTGCACAAAGGTTAGAAAGGGTACCGTATCCCTGGATAACATGTATGGATAGCGTACACATTCAAAATATATGTCTCAGGAGGCAGGCTCAGACGGTGTTAGGCCCAGTATGGATTGCACAAAGGTTAGAAAGGGTACCGTATCCCTGGATAACATGTATGGATAGCATACACATTCAAAATATATGTCTATACAGCATGAGGCAGGCTCAGACGGTGTTAGGCCCAGTATGGATTGCGCGTGATTGCACAAAGGTTAGAAAGGGTACCGTATCCCTGGATAACATGTATGGATAGCGTACACATTCAAAATATATGTCTCAGGAGGCAGGCTCAGACGGTGTTAGGCCCAGTATGGATTGCACGTGATTGCACAAAGGTTAGAAAGGGTACCGTATCCCTGGATAACATGTATGGATAGCGTACACATTCAAAATATATGTCTCAGGAGGCAGGCTCAGATGGTGTTAGGCCCAGTATGGATTGCACGTGATTGCACAAAGGTTAGAAAGGGTACCGTATCCCTGGATAACATGTATGGATAGCGTACACATTCAAAATATATGTCTCAGGAGGCAGGCTCAGACGGTGTTAGGCCCAGTATGGATTGCACGTGATTGCACAAAGGTTAGAAAGGGTACCGTATCCCTGGATAACATGTATGGATAGCGTACACATTCAAAATATATGTCTCAGGAGGCAGGCTCAGACGGTGTTAGGCCCAGTATGGATTGCACGTGATTGCACAAAGGTTAGAAAGGGTACCGTATCCCTGGATAACATGTATGGATAGCGTACACATTCAAAATATATGTCTATACAGCATGAGGCAGGCTCAGACGGTGTTAGGCCCAGTATGGATTGCACGTGATTACACAAAGGTTAGAAAGGGTACCGTATCCCTGGATAACATGTATGGATAGCGTACACATTCAAAATATATGTCTCAGGAGGCAGGCTCAGACGGTGTTAGGCCCAGTATGGATTGCACGTGATTGCACAAAGGTTAGAAAGGGTACCGTATCCCTGGATAACAAGTATGGATAGCGTACACATTCAAAATATATGTCTATACAGCATGAGGCAGGCTCAGACGGTGTTAGGCCCAGTATGGATTGCACGTGATTGCACAAAGGTTAGAAAGGGTACCGTATCCCTGGATAACATGTATGGATAGCGTACACATTCAAAATATATGTCTCAGGAGGCAGGCTCAGACGGTGTTAGGCCCAGTATGGATTGCACGTGATTGCACAAAGGTTAGAAAGGGTACCGTATCCCTGGATAACATGTATGGATAGCGTACACATTCAAAATATATGTCTATACAGCATGAGGCAGGCTCAGACGGTGTTAGGCCCAGTATGGATTGCACGTGATTGCACAAAGTTTAGAAAGGGTACCGTATCCCTGGATAACATGTATGGATAGCGTACACATTCAAAATATATGTCTATACAGCATGAGGCAGGCTCAGACGGTGTTAGGCCCAGTATGGATTGCACGTGATTGCACAAAGGTTAGAAAGGGTACCGTATCCCTGGATAACATGTATGGATAGCGTACACATTCAAAATATATGTCTCAGGAGGCAGGCTCAGACGGTGTTAGGCCCAGTATGGATTGCACGTGATTGCACAAAGGTTAGAAAGGGTACCGTATCCCTGGATAACATGTATGGATAGCGTACACATTCAAAATATATGTCTATACAGCATGAGGCAGGCTCAGACGGTGTTAGGCCCAGTATGGATTGCACGTGATTGCACAAAGGTTAGAAAGGGTACCGTATCCCTGGATAACATGTATGGATAGCATACACATTCAAAATATATGTCTATACAGCATGAGGCAGGCTCAGACGGTGTTAGGCCCAGTATGGATTGCACGTGATTGCACAAAGGTTAGAAAGGGTACCGTATCCCTGGATAACATGTATGGATAGCGTACGCATTCAAAATATATGTCTCAGGAGGCAGGCTCAGACGGTGTTAGGCCCAGTATGGATTGCACGTGATTGCACAAAGGTTAGAAAGGGTACCGTATCCCTGGATAACATGTATGGATAGCGTACACATTCAAAATATATGTCTCAGGAGGCAGGCTCAGACGGTGTTAGGCCCAGTATGGATTGCACGTGATTGCACAAAGGTTAGAAAGGGTACCGTATCCCTGGATAACATGTATGGATAGCGTACACATTCAAAATATATGTCTCATGAGGCAGGCTCAGACGGTGTTAGGCCCAGTATGGATTGCACGTGATTGCACAAAGGTTAGAAAGGGTACCGTATCCCTGGATAACATGTATGGATAGCGTACACATTCAAAATATATGTCTATACAGCATGAGGCAGGCTCAGACGGTGTTAGGCCCAGTATGGATTGCATGTGATTGCACAAAGGTTAGAAAGGGTACCGTATCCCTGGATAACATGTATGGATAGCGTACACATTCAAAATATATGTCTCAGGAGGCAGGCTCAGACGGTGTTAGGCCCAGTATGGATTGCACGTGATTGCACAAAGGTTAGAAAGGGTACCGTATCCCTGGATAACATGTATGGATAGCATACACATTCAAAATATATGTCTATACAGCATGAGGCAGGCTCAGACGGTGTTAGGCCCAGTATGGATTGCGCGTGATTGCACAAAGGTTAGAAAGGGTACCGTATCCCTGGATAACATGTATGGATAGCGTACACATTCAAAATATATGTCTCAGGAGGCAGGCTCAGATGGTGTTAGGCCCAGTATGGATTGCACGTGATTGCACAAAGGTTAGAAAGGGTACCGTATCCCTGGATAACATGTATGGATAGCGTACACATTCAAAATATATGTCTCAGGAGGCAGGCTCAGACGGTGTTAGGCCCAGTATGGATTGCACGTGATTGCACAAAGGTTAGAAAGGGTACCGTATCCCTGGATAACATGTATGGATAGCGTACACATTCAAAATATATGTCTCATGAGGCAGGCTCAGACGGTGTTAGGCCCAGTATGGATTGCACGTGATTGCACAAAGGTTAGAAAGGGTACCGTATCCCTGGATAACATGTATGGATAGCGTACACATTCAAAATATATGTCTATACAGCATGAGGCAGGCTCAGACGGTGTTAGGCCCAGTATGGATTGCACGTGATTGCACAAAGGTTAGAAAGGGTACCGTATCCCTGGATAACATGTATGGATAGCGTACACATTCAAAATATATGTCTCAGGAGGCAGGCTCAGACGGTGTTAGGCCCAGTATGGATTGCACGTGATTGCACAAAGGTTAGAAAGGGTACCGTATCCCTGGATAACATGTATGGATAGCATACACATTCAAAATATATGTCTATACAGCATGAGGCAGGCTCAGACGGTGTTAGGCCCAGTATGGATTGCGCGTGATTGCACAAAGGTTAGAAAGGGTACCGTATCCCTGGATAACATGTATGGATAGCGTACACATTCAAAATATATGTCTCAGGAGGCAGGCTCAGACGGTGTTAGGCCCAGTATGGATTGCACGTGATTGCACAAAGGTTAGAAAGGGTACCGCATCCCTGGATAACATGTATGGATAGCGTACACATTCAAAATATATGTCTCAGGAGGCAGGCTCAGATGGTGTTAGGCCCAGTATGGATTGCACGTGATTGCACAAAGGTTAGAAAGGGTACCGTATCCCTGGATAACATGTATGGATAGCGTACACATTCAAAATATATGTCTCAGGAGGCAGGCTCAGACGGTGTTAGGCCCAGTATGGATTGCACGTGATTGCACAAAGGTTAGAAAGGGTACCGTATCCCTGGATAACATGTATGGATAGCGTACACATTCAAAATATATGTCTCAGGAGGCAGGCTCAGACGGTGTTAGGCCCAGTATGGATTGCACGTGATTGCACAAAGGTTAGAAAGGGTACCGTATCCCTGGATAACATGTATGGATAGCGTACACATTCAAAATATATGTCTATACAGCATGAGGCAGGCTCAGACGGTGTTAGGCCCAGTATGGATTGCACGTGATTACACAAAGGTTAGAAAGGGTACCGTATCCCTGGATAACATGTATGGATAGCGTACACATTCAAAATATATGTCTCAGGAGGCAGGCTCAGACGGTGTTAGGCCCAGTATGGATTGCACGTGATTGCACAAAGGTTAGAAAGGGTACCGTATCCCTGGATAACAAGTATGGATAGCGTACACATTCAAAATATATGTCTATACAGCATGAGGCAGGCTCAGACGGTGTTAGGCCCAGTATGGATTGCACGTGATTGCACAAAGGTTAGAAAGGGTACCGTATCCCTGGATAACATGTATGGATAGCGTACACATTCAAAATATATGTCTCAGGAGGCAGGCTCAGACGGTGTTAGGCCCAGTATGGATTGCACGTGATTGCACAAAGGTTAGAAAGGGTACCGTATCCCTGGATAACATGTATGGATAGCGTACACATTCAAAATATATGTCTATACAGCATGAGGCAGGCTCAGACGGTGTTAGGCCCAGTATGGATTGCACGTGATTGCACAAAGGTTAGAAAGGGTACCGTATCCCTGGATAACATGTATGGATAGCGTACACATTCAAAATATATGTCTATACAGCATGAGGCAGGCTCAGACGGTGTTAGGCCCAGTATGGATTGCACGTGATTGCACAAAGGTTAGAAAGGGTACCGTATCCCTGGATAACATGTATGGATAGCGTACACATTCAAAATATATGTCTCAGGAGGCAGGCTCAGACGGTGTTAGGCCCAGTATGGATTGCACGTGATTGCACAAAGGTTAGAAAGGGTACCGTATCCCTGGATAACATGTATGGATAGCGTACACATTCAAAATATATGTCTATACAGCATGAGGCAGGCTCAGACGGTGTTAGGCCCAGTATGGATTGCACGTGATTGCACAAAGGTTAGAAAGGGTACCGTATCCCTGGATAACATGTATGGATAGCATACACATTCAAAATATATGTCTATACAGCATGAGGCAGGCTCAGACGGTGTTAGGCCCAGTATGGATTGCACGTGATTGCACAAAGGTTAGAAAGGGTACTGTATCCCTGGATAACATGTATGGATAGCGTACACATTCAAAATATATGTCTCAGGAGGCAGGCTCAGACGGTGTTAGGCCCAGTATGGATTGCACGTGATTGCACAAAGGTTAGAAAGGGTACCGTATCCCTGGATAACATGTATGGATAGCGTACACATTCAAAATATATGTCTATACAGCATGAGGCAGGCTCAGACGGTGTTAGGCCCAGTATGGATTGCACGTGATTGCACAAAGGTTAGAAAGGGTACCGTATCCCTGGATAACATGTATGGATAGCGTACACATTCAAAATATATGTCTATACAGCATGAGGCAGGCTCAGACGGTGTTAGGCCCAGTATGGATTGCACGTGATTGCACAAAGGTTAGAAAGGGTACCGTATCCCTGGATAACATGTATGGATAGCGTACACATTCAAAATATATGTCTCAGGAGGCAGGCTCAGACGGTGTTAGGCCCAGTATGGATTTGACGGCCCAGATTACACAGCGGAGGAGCAGGGAGAGGTAAAGATTGCAAATGCTGGGGCCCTGCCCAAGCAAGGGGGGCCCACTCGTGGGCGTCGGTACTGGCACTGGGCCCCTCATAGTACAGCGGTGTGTCTGACGGCGGGTGTGCACCACCACCGTCAGAGACACTTGATTGCACTATGAGGGACCCTGTGCCAGTGCCCGCGCCCAAGAGTCGGCCTACCCACCTGTCCAGGGCAACGGCACTCGCACGGTGTCGTGCGCTAGGTGTTGACCCCGGCCATGGGGGAGGAGGCAGCACAGTTAGGGAGTTTTAGAAAGTGGCATATGTTGATGTTGGACATTCAGCTGATGCAAAAGGCGAAATAAGTGAAGTACCAGGAAGAGGTGGACCAAAGCAAGCCATTTTTCTGTCACCCTATGTGTCATCAGGGGAAGGTGGGACAAAATCCTTGGAAACCCATGCGTGGTTCATTTTAATGAAGCTTAGATCATCCACATTTTGGGTTGACAGACGGGTCCTTTTTTCTGTCAGGATTGATCCAGCTGCACTGAAGACTCTTTCCGATAGCACACTTGCAGCTGGGCAAGCGAGCTCCTGTAAGGCATATTGGGCCAATTCAGGCCAGGTGTCCAGTTTAGCGGCCCAATAGTCAAAGGGGAATGACCTGTGTGGGAGAACATCGATATGGGAGGAAAAGTAGTTTGAAACCATAGTTGACAACTGCTGTCTCCTGTCACTTTCCATCGATGCAGTATTACCAGTTGTGTGAGCGGTATTTGAAAAATCAGTCCACAACATTGTCATGAAACCCCTGTCTCCAACGCCACTTCTGCTGTGTGCACCACGAACACCTCTGCCAAGCTGCCCCCGGCCCGTACGGCTCGTGTGAGAACCATCACCGCTGCTGTGTGCTGGGAATGCCTCAAGCAACCGATTTACCAGAGTTGCTTGTTTATTAGCCAATATTAGGTCAAGGTTCTCCTGTGGCATGATGTTTTGTAATTTGCCTTTATAGCGTGGATCCAGGATGCTGGCCAACCAGTAGTCATCATCGTTCATCATTTTGGCAATGCGGGGGTCCCTTTTTAGGATCCGCAAGGCATAATCTGACATGTGGGCCAATGTTCCCGGTGTCAATGATGCACTGCGAGTGCTGGGTGGAGGAGCACTTTTTGGCAAATCCACATCCCTCCAGTCATGCACAAACCCTGTACCAGACCTTGCCACGCCAACATTTTCACTTGCCCCACGAGATGCATCCTCCTCCCCTAAGTAATCATCCCCATCATCCTCCTCCTCCTCTTCTTCTTCCTCCACCTCGTCCAGGAGAGGTCCCTGAGCAGACAATGGCTGAATGTCATCAAGGATTCCCTCCTCCTCTTCCTCCTCATCAACATTGGCTGCAGACGCCTGCTCCTTAAGGTGCGTCAAAGTTTGCATGAGCAGACGCATAAGTGGGATGCTCATGCTTAGGATGGCGTCGTCTGTGCTTACCAGCCGTGTGCATTCCTCAAAACACTGAAGGACTTTACAGAGGTCTTTCAGCTTCGACCACTGCACACCTGTCAACTCCATGTCTGCTCTCAAAGAGCCTGGCCGTGTATCCTCCCACAAATGCATTATGGCCTGCCTCTGCTCGCACAGCTGCTCCACCATGTGCAGGGTGGAGTTCCACCTTGTTGCAATGTCGATAATGAGGCGGTGGTTGGGAAGGTGGAGCAATCGCTGCAGCTTCTGCATACGAACGGAGTGTACAGGCGACCGGTGGATGTGCGCGCACAGTCTTCGCACCTTCTGGAGCAGGGCTGTTAACTCCGGATAATTTTTGAGGAAGCACTGCACCACCAGGTTCAAGGTGTGAGCCAAGCAAGGTATATGGCTGAGTTTTGAAAGGGCTATGGCTGCCACAAAATTACGGCCGTTATCACTAACTACCTCGCCTGCCTCAAGATGTACACTGCCCAGCCATGACTCAGTTTGTCGCTTCAAGTACTCGGCCAGCACCTCGGCGGTGTGTCTGTTGCCCAAACACATCATCTGCAACACAGCCTGCTGACGCTTTCCACTAGCTGCTCGATAGGGGGACACATCGTGTGCAACAGTGGCAGCTGCAGATGGAGTGCTCGTACGACTGCGCTCTGTGGACGAGCTTTCGCTTCTGGAGGAGGAGGAGAAGGAGGGTCGAACACCTACAGCCAACTGTTTCCTATACCATGGGCTAGGCAGCACTGTCCCACCACCGCTGTCCCCTGTGGACCCTGCATCCACCACATTAACCCAGTGCGCAGTGATGGACACGTAACGGCCCTGGCCATGCCGACTGGACCATGCATCAGTTGTGAGGTGCACCTTTCCGCTCACTGACTGCTTGAGTGCATGGACAATGCAGTCTTTCACATGATGGTGGAGGGCTGGGATGGCTTTGCGAGAGAAGAAGTGGCGACTGGGTAGGTCATAGCGTGGTACTGCATAGGCCATGAGTTCGCGGAAAGCTGTGCTTTCCACCAACCGAAAGGGCATCATCTCAAACGAGATTAGTTTGGCAATGTGGGCGTTCAAACCCAGTGTACGCGGATGAGAGACTGAGTACTTTCTTGACCTACTCATAGTGTCTGGGAGGGTGAGCTGGACTTGAGAGCTGCATATGGTGGAAGTAGCGGTGGACAGGGTGGACTGAGAGAGGGTTGATGATGGTGATGGAGTTGGTGTTCTTTCTGATGGCCTAGAATCAGTCTTTCGTTGATATAACAGTGGGATTCCCTGACTGCTGTGGTCTTGCAACGACACCTCAACATTTGCTGCTGTGCTAACCGGTGGGCTTACAGTGGGGGAAACAATGTAGCGTTGCTGACTACCTTCGTTGTGATCAGTTGCACATGTGGCACTTGAGGTTTGGTGTTGTGTCCACGCTTGCAAGTGCATGCTGGTTAAATGTCTAAGCATGCAACTGGTATTCAAATTTTTCAGATTTTTCCCTCGGCTAAAGGTCTTTGCGCACTTCTTACAGATAACCTTGGCCTGATCATGAGGATTTTGTTCAAAAAAAGTGCCACACTGCACTCTTCCTACTTTGGCAGACATTTTGCGGCCTAGCACGCTGTGATCTTTTGACCCTCTGGACAAGCTGTCCAGCAACTCTTTTGATGTTTGGAACCTGTCTTTGGAGTGCTCCGGGCCTGCCAGATAACAGCTGTTGCGATGTCGATGTCTGCTGTGGATGCTCCTCATCTGAGCTATTGGAAGCAGCACCCTCTTCCCCCAATGGATGCCAATCTGGGTCAACAACTGGGTCATCCATCACCTCCTCTTCTATGTCATGTGCACCTTCCTCTGTGTCACCGTGTATGGTGGTATAGTGTGCGGGAAGGGGCACCTGAGTCTCATCAGGGTCAGAATCTGGCTCTGTACACTGCGAGGACAATGTAGTGCTCTGAGTGAATGTACCAGCAGAATCAGCGGCTGTGCATCAGTGCACTCCATGTCAGATTCATCTTGGCCTGGGTAATTCACCATTTGACTTGATAATCCAGGCATGGTATGTGAGAACAGCTCCATGGAGTAATCAGTAGTATGGCCTGCGTCATCCTTCAATCTTGGTTGGGGTGAAGGACACAAGGAAAGGTGTGGTTCATGAACATGAGCCTCCAATGACGACTCAGTGCTTTTACTTTTTACAACTGAAGAAGAGGAGGCGATAGAGCTGGAGGCTGAGTCAGCAATGTAAGACAAAACTTTTTCCTGATGCTCTGGCTTTAAAAGCGGTTTGCCAACTCCTAGAAAACTAAGCGTTCGAGGCCTTATGTAGCCAGACGATGACGCAGGGTCAGCACCTCCTGCATTTGGTCCTATTTTGCTCTTGCCACTACCATCAGATCCACCACCAACACCATCATTACCAGCTGCCAACCCCCGCCCAATTCCACGGCCTCTTCCACCAGCCTTCCTCATTTTTGATAGAAATGTAGACAAAATCCAACAAACTATATAGTAATGTAAAACAAGGTACAAGGTGTCTATAGGACAGGGGAGATTTAGAATTTCTGCACACACTTGTGGACAGTGGACACTTTTGGATTGTGTGAGGCCCACTGATATCTGAGCGCTATGTGACAGGCTCGATGGCACAGCTGTGACCAAAGTGACGAGAGGATAAGGGAGATTTTGAATCTCTGTGCACACTTTTGGACACTGGACACTTGTGGATTGTGTGAGGCCCACTGATATCTGAGCGCTATGTGACAGGCTCGATGGCACAGCTGCCTGTGACAAAAGTGACGAGAGGATAATGGAGATTTTGAATCTCTGCGCACACTTTTGGACACTGGACACTTGTGGATTGTGTGAGGCCCACTGATATCTGAGCGCTATGTGACAGGCTCGATGGCACAGCTGCCTGTGACAAAAGTGACGAGAGGATAATGGAGATTTTGAATCTCTGCGCACACTTTTGGACACTGGACACTTGTGGATTGTGTGAGGCCCACTGATATCTGAGCGCTATGTGACAGGCTCGATGGCACAGCTGCCTGTGACAAAAGTGACGAGAGGATAATGGAGATTTTGAATCTCTGCGCACACTTTTGGACACTGGACACTTGTGGATTGTGTGAGGCCCACTGATATCTGAGCGCTATGTGACAGGCTCGATGGCACAGCTGTGACCAAAGTGACGAGAGGATAAGGGAGATTTTGAATCTCTGTGCACACTTTTGGACACTGGACACTTGTGGATTGTGTGAGGCCCACTGATATCTGAGCGCTATGTGACAGGCTCGATGGCACAGCTGCCTGTGACAAAAGTGACGAGAGGATAATGGAGATTTTGAATCTCTGCGCACACTTTTGGACACTGGACACTTGTGGATTGTGTGAGGCCCACTGATATCTGAGCGCTATGTGACAGGCTCGATGGCACAGCTGCCTGTGACAAAAGTGACGAGAGGATAATGGAGATTTTGAATCTCTGCGCACACTTTTGGACACTGGACACTTGTGGATTGTGTGAGGCCCACCGATATCTGAGCGCTATGTGACAGGCTCGATGGCACAGCTGCCTGTGACAAAAGTGACGAGAGGATAATGGAGATTTTGAATCTCTGCGCACACTTTTGGACACTGGACACTTGTGGATTGTGTGAGGCCCACTGATATCTGAGCGCTATGTGACAGGCTCGATGGCACAGCTGTGACAAAAGTGACTAGAGGATAAGGGAGATTGGATTGCTTTTAAAAAAGCAGTTTGCGGAGCAGTGGGTAAACAGCAATGCCAGCGTGTCAGGAAGCCTTAAAAGGCAGCCCAACAACCAACACCACTGATACACCACTATATAGCCTCCCCTTGCACTGCACACACAGTGACTTGTGTGTTGTGCAGGCCAAATCGCTAGCAGCAGAAGCAGTTTTTTTGTCTTCTTCCCTGCCTAATGCTCTCCCTACAGAATCAGCAGCAACCTCTCCCTATACTAAGATCGGCAGAAGTAAGATGGCGGTCGGCGTGCACGCCCTTTTATACCCCCTGTGACGCCCACCAAAGCAAGCCAATCACTTGCATGCCCTTCTGAAAGATGGTGGTGACCCGTGCCTAGGTCATCACGTTGCCCACAGTGTCCGTGGATCCTGATTGGCTGAAAAAGAGCGCAAAACAAACTTTTGAAACGCGACTTTGGCGCGTAAGTCGCCGACCTCGTGGCCGACCTCATCCTAGGGTCGGGTTTCGTTTCATGAAACCCGACTTTGCCAAAAGTCGGCGACTTTTGAATTTTTTCGACCCGTTTCGCTCAACTCTAGTGATGGTTCCCAAGGGTGAACCCACTGGACCGCGATAAACGAACCTCCCCTGGGCGAGCGGGCCAGGTGGACCACCCCCTATACAGGGAGCGTTAGGGACAGGCCCAGGGGAAACTACTCACCACGGCAGCTGGTACCCGAGGAGGATGGAGGGCACGACAAGAGATGTAACAGGCAGGCAGATGGAAGAGCTGGACCGGAACCGGTAGGACTAGAACTAAGGAACGGAGGCTGGAGGATACTGGCAGATAAGGCAGGAACGGTGAAACACGGGTCAGACGAAGACACAGGCTGGAGGCGGACACGAGATGGCGGGCACTGGGAGGAACACAAGGACCAGGTTAAACAGGGAGCACAGGAAACGACAGGCAGACTGAGAGCCAGAGTCACAGTAAGAGACACAAGTGACGAACAGGCAGTGATTCAGAGGAAGAGGCTGCCTCTTATGGAGACAAGAGTTCCGGGTCAGGTCAGCAGGGTCAGGAAGGCGGGGAGAAGGACTGGCTTGGCCTGTACTGGGATCTGAGGCGCAAGGCGCGCATGCGCCGCGGGTAGACCACCGGGACTGAGCACGGGCCAGAGGGCAGGAGTGCAGGTGAGCGTGCGCCTGCTGCAGGAGCGCTCCGAAGGCGGCGGGCGCTCCCGGAGGCCACGGGCGACGTGGAGCCCGATAGGGAGGCGACAGCAGGAGCCGAACATGAGGTGGGGGCGGTGAGCGTGGAGCCAGCGGAGGCGGTAAGCGTGACAATATATACTTCAGAGATTGCAAGCAGGACCACATCCCTGAGGAAGGAGACAGGAGTCTCTGAAACATGTAGGATAGCTTTTTGGTCCTCATTGCAATCTTTAGGCTGCAGCCCAGTGCATCATGTGTCTCTGACTTCACACAGGTTCTGTGCTGAGGAGCATAGTGTGAAGTTCAGGCACCTAGTTCAGTGTGTTTTCCCACCCAGCCTGCCATTAGAGCGACTGCTGCCACTGGCCGGGGTAGCATCGCTAACAGGATTACTGCAGTTCTTAAGCAAGAAGCATTTAATCAGCAACCCACCAGAGGAGTGTTATTACTTACAGAAGGACTTTTGGGATCTCCAAACACAGAATCAGCGTTCACTTGTGAGACTGAGCCCGCCCTCCCCCTCTGTGGCTGTTAACCCCTACTGCTTTATAAGGTAATCTTGGTTTCTTGCTCTACAACTGGCATTAAGCATCCAAAGGGATATATATGACTTTTTTAGTGTTACTTGTTGTTCTCTGTCCAAACCTGGTTCTTTTATTGTGCTCTGGACTTTGATTTTTTTTTTTCTCTTCAAATCCATTTGAGTAAGACCATAGATACCAGTGACTCTAAGCGCAGTAGTAATTCATTTATCTATAAAGTATTTATCAATGTACTATACCTATATTTCTGTGCCGTATTGGAGCATCATGAGTTGTGGTATGTGTTAAAGGGGCGCACTGACACTCTTTGACCCAGGGCAGACGAAAACCTGGAGCCAGCCCTACCCCCCACAACTTTAGCCAAATGAGCCCCAGTTTTCAATGTGTAACTATTATTATGAAGTAAATTAAGGTTGACAAGCTTCAGTAATAAGAATTGATGTTTTTGGCATTGAAATGGGCACTGTAGGTGTGTTTACTGTCCTCCACTCCCTGCCGACTTTGCTTCCCCATTGACTTGCATTGGGTTTCGTGTTTCAGTCAGCCTCCAACTTTTCCCTATAATCGGCCGATTTCGTTCGACCTGACTGTTGCGAAAGACGGGTTTCATGAAACCCAACTCGACCCTAAAAACGGCAAAGTCGCTCATCTCTACTTGCAACGACACCTCAATATTTCTTGCTGGTGGTGTGCTCACCGGTGGGCTTACAGTGGGGGAAGCAATGGAGCGTTGCTGGCTACCTTCAGTTGGAGAAGGTGCACATGTGCTACCTGAGGTTTTGTAGTCCATCCACGCTTGCAAGTGCATGGTGGTTAAATGTCTAAGCATGCAACTGGTATTCAAATTTTGGAGATTTTTCCCTCAGCTAAAGGTCCTTCCGCACTTCTTACAGATAACCTTTGCCTCATCAATAGCATTTTGGTCAAAAATGTGCAATACTGCACTCTTCCTACTATGGTATAAATTTTCAGGGCTTGCACGCTGTGCTAATTTGACCGTCTGGCCAAGCTGTCCTGCAACTCTTTGTTTTCTTTACCATGTTTTTGGACAGCTACGGGCCTGACAGATAACCGCTGCTGCGATGACGATGCCTGCTTATCCTTATCCTCTTCTGACCTATTGCCAGCGGCACCCTCTTCCCCCAATGGATGCCAACCCAGGTCAACAACTGGGTCATCCATCACCTCCTCTTCAATTTCTTCTGCACCTACCTCTGTGTCACAGTGTAAGATGGTATAGTATGCGGGAAGGGGCACCTGAGTTTCATCAGGGTCAGATTCTGGCTCAGTAGACTGTGAGGGCAATGTAGTGCTCTGGGTCAAAGTACCAGCAGAATCATCTAGCAGTGGCTGTGCATCAGTGCACTCCATGTCAGATTCATCTTGGACTGGGGAATTCAGGATTTGACTTGATAACCCAGGCATGGTATGTGAAGAGAGCTCCATGGAGTAATCTGAAGTGTGGCCTGCCGCATCCTTAACTTTTGGTGGGGGTGAAGGACACAAGGAAAGGTGTTGTTCCTGACCCGAAGCCTGCACTGACAACTCAGTGCTTGCAGTTTTTGAAACTTCAGAAGAGGAGGCGGCAGAGCTGGAGGCTTTAAAAGCGGTTTACCTACTACCAGAAAAGGGAACCTTACAGGCCTTCTTGAGCCAGATGATGATGCTGGCTCAACGTCTCCTTCCTTAGCTGCTATTGTGCTTTTGGCATAGCCAGCAGATGTACCACCACCACCATCAGTACCAGCTACCCCCCCGCCCACATCCGCAGCCTCTTCCACCATACTTCCTCATGTTTGGGAAAATGTACCAAAAATACCAGCAGATATATGGTACTATATGAGGAGCGTACAGCTGTATAAGGTGTAGTGAAAAATTTAAATCTCCGTATATATTTCCTTAGTCACAGATGCTCTCCCAGTATGTATTTGACCGTAATCCAAACAGCAGATATATGGTACTATATGAGGAGCGTACAGCTGTATAAGGTGTAGTAAAAATTTTAAATCTCCGTATATATTTCCTTAGCCACAGACGCTGTCCCCATATGTATTTGACCGTAATCCAAACAGCAGATATACGGTACTGTATCAGAAACGGACAACTCTATACGGTGTATAGAAAAATGTAAATCTATGTATATTTATTTCCGGAGTCACACACACGCTGTCTCAGTATGGATTTGACCGTTATCCAAACAGCAAATATACGGTACTGTATCAGAGGCGGACAGCTCTATATGGTGTATGTATGGAAAAATGTAAATCTCCATCTATTTTTTTCCAGAGTCACACACAGACGCTGTCTCAGTATGGATTTGACCGTAATCTAAACAGCAGATATACGGTACTGTATCAGAAGCAGACAGCTCTATATGGTGTATGTATGGAAAAATGTAAATCTATGTATATTTATTTCTGAAGTCACACACACACGCTGTCTCAGTATGGATTTGACCGTTTTCCAAACAGCAGATAAACGGTACTGTATCAGAAGCGTACAGCTCTATACGGTGTATGTATGGAAAAATGTAAATCTCCATCTATTTTTTTCCAGAGTCACACACAGACGCTGTCTCAGTATGGATTTGACCGTGATCCAAACAGCAGATATACGGTACTGTATCAGAAGAGGACAGCTCTATACGGTGTATGTATGGAAAAATGTAAATCTCTGTCTACTTTTTTCCAGAGTCACACACAGATAGCATGTATTTGTCCGTGATACCAGCCGGTACACGGTAGTGTGTGAGGAGCGTACAACCCCAACACGGTGTGGGAAAAAATGAACGCTCGGTAACTGTTCAGAAAAAAGAATAAGAGTAGGAGTGCTGTGTAAAAAGCAGTCTGCACAGCAGTGTGCACACAGCAATGCAGCTATCAGGTAGCCTAATAAGGCAGCCTAATAACCAGCGCTGCTGCACACAAAAAAATCCTCCCCTGTCACTGCACACTAACTGTACAGCACAATTGCTATCAGCACAAGCACAGAATGTTTTTTCTTCCCTGCCTATCTGTTTTCTTTCCTGCTTAACACTCTCCCTATTGAGAAACAGCCAGCAACCTTTCCCTTTGCTAAGACCTTCTGAAGTAAAATGGCGATCGGTGGTCAGGGCTTTTATAGCCACTGTGATGCCACACAAAGCAAGCCAATCACTGCAATTCCCTTCACTAAGATGGTGGTGGCCACTGCCCATGTCATCGCATTGCCCACAGTGTGCATCCTTGATCATTGGCAGAGAAAAGACACCTGAAAGCATTATGGGAAACGTGACTTTGGCGCTCGGGTCGGCGACCGCATGGCCGAACTCACGCTATGGTCGGGTTTTGCTCTGCGAAACCCGACTTTAGCGAAAGTTGGCAACTTTTGAATTTGACCGACCCGTTTCGCTCAACTCTAGTGCTCGCTCATCACTACTTCTCACAATAAGTTGATGCAATTTTGACACAATCCTTCTGACAGAATTGGTAAAACTGACTCAAGTTTGTATGTCTTGCTCGCACCTATTTTTCTGCTCTGCAAGATTCAGATCAAGTGTTTGTGATGGCCACTCCATTATTAATCCTTTGTTGTTCTTAAACCATTTTGTCATTATGTTTGGGGCCTTTGTAAGTAAAAAAAATATGTACAACCAAATTTTAACTCAGCAGTTGATGTCTTGAGATGTTGCCTCAATATCTGTGCAATAGTGTACCTTCCTCAAAATGCCATCTATTTTATAAAATGCACCAGTCTCTCCTTCATCAAAGCCCCTTCACAAATTAATATTCTGTCACCCCAGTGCTTATTGGCTAGGATGGTGTTCTTTGACTTACAAGCCACACTCTTTTCCTTAATATACATATGCATTCATGGGATTTAGATACTTATTCATTGCTGGCCACTTCAGAACTCTCCAGTGCTTTGTGTCCATCCATTGAAGTATATCTGGGGTCATTGTCCTGCTGGCAGACCCATGACCAAGGATGCAAACTCAGCTTTCTGACACTGGTCACTACATTGTGTAACACCACTGTGTCCCTGCATAGCTTCCCATCACCACCGGAAGAATTTCTTCCTGTGAACTGCAGTGAACTCACCTCTGCACTGTGAGACTTTTTCTCAATATCGTAGCGGTGATCTCACAGGTGCCCGGCTGGGAATGCAGCCTTATTGACAGGTGTTAACCTTGATAACGTCACCACTGATCACTGATACTGCGCTCGCAGCAGCTCATTCCCCAGTGGTTCTTAGCCTGGAGGGTCGAATCTTGGCACCATCCAGGTTGAAAATTATCCTCAGACATGGATTACGGCGTGGGACAGACTGGCAGAAAAGTGAGGGATATTGTATCTTGTTTTTGTTTTATTACAGAAGATGAGGGATTCAATGGAATGGGCATTACGCAAGTATATTTGTGTTTGTTATTTTTAAATATTTTAAATTGATAGGCGGCTTATAGACGACTCTCCATTACTAAGCCATGGGTTTGATATCACCAGACAATACAAAGGTGACATCCGACCCACAAATACGAACACCACTTGCCACCACCACCACAGGGAAAGTGAGAAGAGCTGGGCAAAGCCCCAGAATTGGCGCAACTAATATATGTGCCTTTTCTGGCTGGCTGCAGTCTACTATTTTTAGGATGGGGGCTATATCCATGGCCTCTTACCAGCCTGAGAATACCAGCACCCATTTGTCTGATTTATCTTGGCTGGTTGTCAAAAAAAGGGGGGACCCCATGCCGTTTTTATTGGTTATTTATTTAAATATTTTAACCCCTTCACTACCAAGGGTGGTTTGCACGTTAACTCCCGGGCCAATTTTTACAATTCTGACCACCTTCCCTTTATGAGGTCATAACTCTGAAACGCTTCCATGGATCCCGGTGATTCTGACATTGTTTTCTCATGACATATTGTACTTCATGTTAGTGGTAAAATTTCATTCAAATAACTTGCGTTTATTTGTGAAAAAAACGGAAATTTGGCGAAAATTTTGAAAATTTTGCAATTTTCCAACTTTGAATTTTTATGCCCTTAAATCACAGCGATACGGCACACAAAAAACTTAATAAATAACATTTCCCACATGTTTACTTTACATCAGCACAATTTTGGAACCAAAATTTTTTTTTGTTAGGAAGTTATAAGGGTTAAAAATTGACCAGCGATTTCTGATTTTTGCAACACCATTTTATTTTTAGGGACCACATCACATTTGAAGCCACTTTGAGGGGTCTATATGATAGAAAATATCCAAAAGAGACACCATTCTAAAAACTGCACCCCTTAAGGTGCTTAAAACCACATTCAAGAAGTTTATTAACCCTTTAGGTGCATCACAGGAATTTTTTGAATATTTAAAAAAAAATGAACATTTAACTTTTTTTCACAAAAAAAATACTTCAGGTTCAATTTTCTTTATTTTACCAAGGGTAACAGGAGAAATTGGACTGCAAAAGTTTTTGTGCAATTTGTCCTGAGTACGCTGATACCTGATATTTGGGGGTGAACCACTGTTTCGGCGCATGGCAGACCTCAGTAGGGGAGGAGCACCGTTTGACTTTTTCAATGCAAAATTGGCTGGAATTCAGATCGGACGCCATGTCGCGTTTGGAGAGCCCCTGATGTACCTAAACAGTGGAAACCCCCCCAAGTGACCCGATTTTGGAAACTAGACCCCCCAAGGAACTTATCTAGATATGTGGTGAGAACTTTGAACCCACAAGGGCTTCACAGAAGTTTATAACGTACTGCGGTACAATTAAAAAATCATATTTTTTCCACAAAAATGATCTTTTCACCCTCAATTCTTATTTTTCCAAGAGTAACAGGACCCTAAAAGATATTGTGCAATTTATCCTGAGTGCGCTGATACCCCACATGTGGGGGTAAACCACTATTTGGGCGCATGGCAGAGCTCGGAAGGGAAGCAGCACCATTTGACGTTTTTGGCTGGAATTGAGATCGGACACCATGTCGCGTTTGGAAAGCCACTGATGTACCAAAACAGTAGAAACCTCCCACAAATGACACCATTTTGGAAACTAGACCCCCCAAGGAACTTATCTAGATGTGTGGTGAGCACTTTGAACCCCCCAGTGCTTCACAGAAGTTTATAACGCCCGGGCATGAAAATAAAAAAATCCTATTTTTTCCACAAACATCATCTTTTAGTCCCCATTTTTTTATTTTTCCAAGGGTAACAGGAGAAATTGGACCCCAAAAGTTGTTGTCCAATTTGTCCTGAGTACGCTGACACCCCATATGTGGGAGAAAACTACTGTATGGGGACACGTCGGGGCTCGGAAGGGAAGTAGTGACGTTTTGGAATGCAGACTTTGATGGAATGGTCTGCGGGTGTCATGTTGCCTTTGGAGAGCCCCTAATGTACCTAAACAGTGGAAACCCCCCACAAATGACCCCATTTTGGAAACTAGACCCCCTGAGGAACTTATCTAGATGTGTGGTGAGCACTTTGAACCCCCAAGGGCTTCACAGAAGTTTATAATGCCCAGGCATGAAAATAAAAAAATTGTATTTTTTCCACAAACATGATCAATTAGTCTCCAATTTTTTTATTTTCCCAAGGGTAACAGGAGAAATTGGACCCCAAAAGTTGTTGTCCAATTTGTCCTGAGTACGCTGATACCTCATATGTGGGAGAAAACTACTGTATGGGCACACGTCGGGGCTTGGAAGGGAAGTAGTGACGTTTTGGAATGCAGACTTTGATGGCATGGTCTGCGGGTGTCATGTTACTTTTGGAGAGCCCCTGATGTACCTAAACAGTGGAAACCCCCCACAAGTGACCCCATTTTGGAAACTAGACCTCCTAATGAACTTATCTAGATGTGTGGTGAGCACTTTGAACCCCCCAGTGCTTCACAGAAGTTTATAACGACGGGGCTTGAAAATAAAAATATCGTATTTTTTCAACAAACATCATCGTTTAGTCCCCATTTTTTTTATTTTCCCAAGGGTAACAGGAGAAATTGGACCCCAAAAGTTGTTATCCAATTTGTCCTGAGTACGCTGATACCTCATATGTGGGATAAAACTACTGTATGGGCACACGTCAGGGCTCGGAACGGAAGTAGTGACGTTTTGGAATGCAGACTTTGATGGATTGGTCTGCGGGTGTCATGTGCGTTTGGAGAGCCCCTGATGTACCTAAACTATTGAAACTCCCCACAAGTGACCCCATTTTCGAAAATAGACCCCCCACGGAACTTATCTAGATGTGTGGTGAGCACTTTGAACCCCCAAGTGCTTCACAGAAGTTTATAACGCCAGGGCGTGAAAATAAAAAAATCATTTTTTTCTGCAAAAATGATAATTTTTGCCCCCAATTTTTTATTTTCCTAAGGGTAACAGGAGAAATTGGACCCCAAAAGTTGTTTTGTAATTTGTCCTGAGTAGGCTGATACCCCATATGTGGGGGTAAAACACTGTTTGGGCGCATGGCAGAGCTTGGAAGAGAAGGAGCACCATTTGACTTTTTCAACGCAGAATTGGCTGGAATTGAGATCAGACGCCATGTTGCCTTTGGAGAGCACCTGATGTGCCCAAACAGTGGAAACCCACCAATTATAACTCCAACCCTAACCCCAACACACTCCTAACCCTAATTTGAGCCCTAACCCTAGCCCTAACCCTAGCCCTAACCCTAACCCTAGCCCTAACCCTAATCCTAACCCTAATGGGAAAATGGAAATAAATACATTTTCTTTTAGTTTTATTATTTTTCCCTAACTAAGGGGGTGATAACGGGGGGTTTGATTTACTATTTATGGTGGGTTTTTATGTTTGGCGGCTGTCAGATGCTAAAAGATGCTTTTTATTGTAAAAATAGTTTTTGCATCACCACATATTGTGAGCTATAATTTTTCCGTATTTTGACCCAACGAGTCATGTGAGGTCTTATTTTTTGCGGGACGAGTTGACATTTTCATTGTTGCCATTTTCGGGCACGTGACATTTTTTGATCGCTTTTTATTCCGATTTTTGGGACGCAGAATGAACAAAAACCAGCGTTTCATGAATTTCTTTTGGGTGGTGCGTTTACGCCATTCCGCGTGCGATAAAATTGATAAAGCGGTTTTATTCTATGGTTACAGTGTTACCTCATTTAGGTCGTTTTTTTATGTTTTGTCGGTTTTTTGCAAAGAAAAAAATTTTATATAAAAAATAATTATTTTTGTATCGCTTTATTCTGCGAGCTATAACTTTTTTATTTTTTTGCGGATGACGCTGTATGGCAGCTCGTTTTTTGCGGGACAAGATGACATTTTCAGCGGTACCATGGATATTTATATGCGTCTTTTTGATCACGCATTATTGCACTTTTTGTTCGGTGGTATGATAATAAATCATTATTTTTTGCTTCGTTTTTTATTTTTATTTTTTAAGGGGTTCGCTAAAGGGGTTAACTAATGGGACAGTTTTATAGGGCAGGTCGCTATGGTCGCGGCGATACAAAATATGTGTACTTTTAGGCTGTGTGCACACGCTGCGGATTTTGCTGCGGTTCCGCAGCGGTTCTGGCCGCTGCGGACCCGCAGCAGTTTCTGCTGCGGTGTACAGTACAATGATTCCCTATGGGAATCAAAACCGCAGTGCAGACGGTGCGGAATTTTCCGCGCGGATTATCTGCGGTTTTCAATCCGCAGAAAGAATTGACATGTCAATTCTTTCTGCGGATTCTCCTGCGGTTTGCCATCTCCTCCATTGAGGAGATGAAAAACCGCAGGGCAAAACCGCAGAGCAATCCGCAGGTAAAACCGCAGGTCTTTTGACCTGCGGTTTTACCTGCGGATTTTACAAAATCCGCGCGGATGAATCCGCACCTTTTCCGCAGCATGTGCACACAGCCTTATTGTTTTTTGTTTTTTTTTATTTTGAAAAAATGGATTTATTGGGGAATATTTTTTTTTTTTACTAATTTATTTAGCGATTTTTTTTTTAATCATTTTTAACACTTTTTTTTTTTTTTTTACTTTATTACCTTGTCCCAGGTGGGACACCACTGTCCTGTGACAGATCGCTGATCTGTCACATCACAGATCACTGTGACAGATCAGCAATCTGTCACAGGCAGTTCTGCAGACTTCCTCATGCCTGCGCTTTCAGCATTGTGCCGGGTGTCAGCTGTGATAATCAGCTGACACCCGGCCGCGATCAGCGGCACTCACCACGTGGGCGCCGCTGATCACTGGGACGTAATATTCCGTCCATGGTAATTAGGTCCAGTGTCACATGGATGGAATATTACGTCCCTTGTAGGTAAGGGGTTAAAAAAGCTTGGGGACCTCTCTATTTTTGATAACTAATCTTGCTAAAGCTGATAGCTGATGTTGCAGCTTGCACCTGTTAACTTTGCCTGTCTGGTTATCAAAAATACAGGCGAATCCACGCAAGTTTTTTTGTTTATTTAGAGCTCAGGCTCCGGCTGGTGAATACTCCCATCAGCCGCCACCTGCTCTTGCTGTTATTAGCGGCAGCAGACATAGGCTGATTGGAGTTGTAGTCTAATGAGTGAAACCCACATTGGGGTGTGGGTGATTGGACAGTCTTTTGAATAATTATAAACTTTTCCACAAGTATGGTCAAGAATTATGCTATCTGGGTATTACAGTTTAGTCATTCAGTATAATTATACACTTGCACTTTTAATCCATAAAATTTCAATCCAAGGTAATATACAGGTGCTTCTCACAAAATTAGAATATCATCAAAAAGTTAATTTATTTCAGTTCTTCAATTCAAAAAGTGAAACTCATTATATAGAGTCATGACAAACAGAGTGATGTATTTCAAGTGTTTATTTCTGTTAATGTTGATGATTATGGCTTACAGCCAATGAAAACCCAAAAGTCATTTTCTCAGTAAATTAGAATACTTTATAAAACCAGCTTGAAAAATTATTTTAAAATCCGAAATGCATGTTCAGTAAATGCACTTAATACTTGTTCTGGGCTCTTCTTGCATCAATTACTGCATGAATGTGGCATGGAGGCAATCAGCCTGTGGCACTGCTGAGGTGTTATGGAAGCCCAAATTGCTTTCATAGCATCTAGTGATGGGCGAGCACTAAAATGCTCGGGTGCTCGTTGCTCGGGTCGAGCAAATTGGAATACTCGGGTACTCGGACAGAACAACGAGCCCAATGTAAGTCTATGGGAGACCAGAGCATTTTTACTGCTCAAATGATATGGGGACACCATGGGGATCGCCCCTGGAAGCATTCCTGACTCCTAGTTCACAGCTTTAAAAAATGTTGTCAGAGTTTCATGCCATTTTTACCGGTGCACCAAAAAACATACCAAAACAAAACCAAAACGGATTTTGCTGGGAAAGAGTATGTCAAGGTACATCCTTTCCAGGTTAATGACTTGTATATAAGGCAAAATAATTAACCCCAGACCAAAATGTTCCTCCACCACTTGGGCTATGTTCAGACGCAGCGTTTTTGAAGCGATTTTCAACTTTAACATTGCTTTCAACCAAAACAAATGCATTCACTGGAAAATGTCACTGTAACATTTACTAATCCTATTTGGCCATGTGGTGTGTGACACATAAGCAGACATATCTTGTTTCATTTATGAAGGAGGGACTCTTAAAGTCACAGAGCCTATTTTTACAGGGGCATCAGGCAGCATTAATCTGCTTAAAGGGCCATTATTAAACAGTGGGTCTCCTAAACTGTTATAGCCTATGCAGTGAGTAGATGGGCTGCCAAGAATTATGACGCATCCCAATACCCCTTTCACGAGATGTCCAGGAGAGCTTCCATAAAAAATGTTGCATTGAATGCAGGGCCTGCCCTGCTACCAAGTCATATGCACCCCAATAAACCTTTGAACCCAGGTACTGGATGGGCCCAGGAAAATCCACTTCACATTATTCATTTTGTACTCCCATTCTGTTTTCTTATGCATTGACTGCAAGGCCTGCCCTGCTACCAAGTCATATGCACCCCAATAACCACAATCCCCCCTTGGAAGAAACATGGAGGAGGGCCTCTTAACAAAAAATGTTCCATTAAAAATGAGCGAGTCTCCTAGACTTGTAATGCCCATATCCTAAATGTGTTGACTGGCAAACATTTTCCCCTGTGGGGTACACCTCAACCTTTTCCATAACAAGTATTTAACGCCCAGCAAAAACACCCACCCTTGTTAGGATTTTGACAATGGCTGTAGCAGCATGGAACACGTTAACCTTGTTGATCTATTGGCAGTGGATGATGAGACGTGGAGGAAGGCCTGATTAAAAACTATGCCCAATTTAAAGAAGTGGGTATTTTAGACTTGTAATGCCCATACACTAAGTGTGTTTGCTGGCAAACATTTTCCCCTGTGTGGTACACCTCAACCTTTTCCATAACAAGTATTTAACGCCCAGCAAAAATACCCACCCTTGTTAAGATTTTGACAATGGCTGTAGCAGCACGGAACACGTTAATGCTGCTCTTCCTAACCTTGAGTACTGCAGAAATTCTTTTGTAACCTTGGCCAGATCTGTGCCTTGCCACAATTCTGTCTCTGAGCTCCTTGGCCAGTTCCTTTGACCTCATGATTCTCATTTGGTCTGACATGCACTGTGAGCTGTGAGTTCTTATATAGACAGGTGTGTGCCTTTACAAATCAAGTCCTATCAGTTTAATTAAACACAGCTGGACTCCAATGAAGGAGTAGAACTAGCTCAAGGAGGATCATAAGCAAATGGACAGCATGTGACTTAAATATGAGTATCTGAGCAAAAGGTCAGAACACTTATGACCATGTGATATTGCTCAGTTTTTCTTTTTTAATAAATTTGAAAAATTTCTACATTTCTGGGTTTTTTTCAGTCAAGATAGGGTGCAGAGTGTACATTAATGAGAAAAAATGAACTTTTTTGAATTTACCAAATGGCTGCAATGAAACAAAGAATGAAAAATTTAAAGGGGTCTGAATACTTTCCGTACCCACTGTAACTTTTTGTAACTTTTTTTATTTTTCTGCTGATGGAGCTGTATGACAGCTTGTTTTTTTGTGGGACAATATGACGTTTTCAGTATTACCATGTTTATTTATATTGGTCTTTTAGATCGCCTTTTATTCCACTTTTTGTTTGGTTGTATGGTGATAAAGCATTGTTTTTTGCCCTATTTATTTTTTATGGTGTTCACTAAAGTGGTTATCAAGTAGGACAGTTTTATAGGTCGAATTGCTCCTGACGCGGCTAAACCTAATGACTGGTTGAGCCACCCTTAGCAGCAACAACTGCAATCAAACGTTTGCAATTGTGGATGCTGCAGGAAGTAGGAGATGACAGTGCTTGGTCTGGCAACCATGGACTAGCGACGCTGACCCCCCCCCCCCGTGTCTCCACAGGGGCCTTTGAATTTATTTTGCTCAATGCTATGTTGAATTCTTAGATAGTGCAAACAGAGTAAGTAGTCTTAAAAATAAGTAAAATTTATCAAAGTGGTTCATGGTGTTTGATAGATTCCCTTTAAAATGTGCCAAATTTGCCAGCTGGAATTCACACCTCCCAAACGATTTATATATTTATATGTATATATATATATATATATATATATATATATATATATATAAAACCTATTTGTATGTAGCTCTTGCAAGGACAAGTCTTGCAATTGTTTCCAAGACTATGTCACTCAAGCTCTATTTCCTACCCAGGACTGCCTTTTGCTGCTCCTCTGTGTGAAGTCACATAGCAAAGAAGCTATTAGTCAAACTGTAGAAGGCAGCACCAGGTGGGAATCGAGGGTCAGGACTCAAACCCAGCAGCTCTGGTGCATAAGGCGGCAGCTCTTCCCTTTGAGCTATTTCAACTCGATGGACAATTCCTTACTAACCCAGATACTAGTGTGCACTAGTGTACACTAGTGCATGTGCAATTCTCAATTGACTCCACCCTGTAAGTTCTTGGTTGACTCCACCATGTAAATCTCCTGATTGAACACCCTATTTAAATCTGGAGTTGCACTTCCTTCTTTGTGAGATTATTGAGCTCCCAGCGCTCCTTTCACCTGCGGTGTCATCCAAAACTATACTGCTGCTATTGTGTACTGATCTCTGACTACTCTTGACTACGCAACCTGCCGATTCTGCCCCTAATGGTTGCAATACCATTACTCTAACCCAGGTCAGTCTACAACAGAATAATCTCATGCACAAACTGGAGTCTGTTGCTGCCACCCAGAAGCAACACATTGCTGAACTTCTGAATTTTGGTGGCACATACCAAGAAAAAAACTGTGAGTGGCAAACACAGGTGTTGGTTTGGCAAAAAGTAATGATTGAGTTACAGAGGCAAGTTCTGGATTTGCACAACTCAGGTCTGGAATCAAATGCCCAAATTCCACTGCCCGCAAAGTTCAATGGGGTTTGTCATCGTTACCTTAATCAATGTTGTATCTATTTCCAGATGCAACCCTCTCTGTTTACCAGTGACAGGAAAAAGGTTCTGCTCATCATTACTCTCCTGACTGATGAGGCTCTTGCATGGGCCTCACCTAAGGTGAAATAGAATTGTGACCACCTTAATGACTTAGCTTCCTTCATCACAGCTTTGAATCAAGTGTTTGATGACCCAAATCATTGTGCTTCCTGTGAAACTAAGTTGCATAACCTATGTCAAGGGTGGCGCTCTGTAGCTGAATATACCTCTGAATTCTGCTGCTGGGTGGCAGATACAACATGGAATTTAGCTGCCCAGAGGTGTCAATTTTGATGAGGATTACCAGAGCACATAAAGGATGACCTTTCAAGGGTCAAGACCCCTGATAATTTAGAGGACTATATTCAATTGTGCATCCGAACTGATCAGAGACTCAGTGACTGAAGAAAGCAAACAGAGCGAGTATTTGAAAACATCCTTAACTTCTTTTTTACTCAACCAGCACTAAAAAAACACCAGGAAATGGAAAGTGTGCCTGAACTTATGCAAATTGATGTAACTGAAAAACCTCTCTCTGCAGTAGAGAAGGAGAGATGACTGACAGAGAATTTATGCCTCTATTGTGGGGACTCTGGACATTTTGCCATTAACTGTCCTAATAAAAGGAATATAGTCTTCACAAATGCCAAAACTGCAAGCAATTTAGACCTTTCTGAATGGTTATATCTGGTTATGCAGACAATCTCATCTGTAATGCAGGATAAGGTCAAACAGCAATCTCCATCTTCTCATTTTGTCATTCCTATACAGGTCATAATCGGGAGCCAAAAAATACAATTTTGTACTGACCTCTGGCTATTCCTGGCTATGCTACTTACCAGTGCTGCTCCTAGTGGTTGCAATACCACTACTCCTACCCAGGTTAGTCTATAACATGAGCTGTGGAGAACAGAGGCTTGGGAAGAACTTCCAAATGCCAAAAGCATTTTGATTAAAATGCAGTTTTCTCGGTAGCAGAGGTACAGATTAGCCAGCTAAAAGCTAAATAGTTTTGAAGTAAAATCCTGCTGACATAATCTACAGTGTATCCCGTAAAGTCATGGTGCACTTTTGACCAGTCACAGGAAAGTATACCACGATCCCCAGATCTGACGCCCTTAGACTTTTATTTTTGGGGTTATGTGAAGCAACATGTGTACATTGAACGTATCAACTACATTAATCACTTAAAACAGAGAATCACAGGTGTTATTCATTCTGTTACACCAGACGTCCTTACCCGTGTGTGGCAAGAACTTCACTATCATTTGGATGTTTTTAGGGCAACAAATGGCAGCCACATCGAACTGCACTGAATAGGTATGAAACTGGGAGAGTTTTTCTTTTATTTGATTTCACATTTCTATTGTCTTTTGTTGCTTTCCAGTGACTAGTCAAAAGTGCACCATGACTTTACGGACACACTGTATTTAAGAGTGTCTTGCCTAAATTACACCAGCTATTAATTGGCTGACTTTGTTCCAGAAATTTACACAAAAATTTTGGCTGATTTTTTGGTGTGTAATAAGGCAGCCAGGGTGGTAGTCGTAGCAACACACTCTACAGTTCCCACACCCTGGTGCCCCCACAGATAACACACAAAGTACTTTCTGTTGTGTGTGTGAGGTGTGCTGGAGTCCCCTCAGTCTCTGTCACTCCAGCTTTGTGTTTCCAGGTTCACTAAAACACTGCAAAGTCACAGTCCTTTTCAAACAGTTCAACTTTAGTTATAACATGGGCACTCATCACTTTGGCAGCACAATTCACACAGAGCCGCATATCCTGCACTTTCCCTGCCTTCCGGGCAGACTCCATTCTTTCTCTATCCTCTCTTTCTGTTCTCCCGACAATCCCTGCCATCTCTGTGGACAATCCGTGTCCCATCCGTACTTCCTGCATCACCAGCTCCCTGTCAAACCTCTTCCATTTGTAGTCAAGAAAGGTGTTGGGAATGCCATCCTAACGACTCCCGCCCCATTCATAGACCCTGGACCCTTCCTGAGGATGGTCCTACTGAGCTGGTGGCCAACTGCGCTACTGTCGAGCCTGGGGCCCCTTACTACCATCTGCAGCTTTATCCCCATGGCCTGTAACTCACTCCTGCACTGCATGCACCCTGCTCTTGGGCAGGCTGCCCCGGCTTCTCACTCTAATCAGGAAGTATCCTGACTATGCCTCCCTGCTCTATGCTGTTCCTCCCATTTAGTTAACCCCTGTGCTGTCTTTCTCCTATCCTATTCTTATGCTGTTCTCTATCTCTAATGTGATCCACTCTATTCTACCCCACTATGGTCCTATACTATCTCAGATCATACTCTAGCCCTAATCTTATAACAGTACATGACATCACAATGTATAGACATTACATTACATATCACATCAATAACAATGAGGTGCTGCATGTAACCGTGTGAACAGCGTCCAAGAGAGAGAAGGCACACGAGGTTCCCTGCCACCTCCTTACAGGTGCACGGTGACATACAGTAGACCACTTTCCTTTTCTGATAATCCATGCTTCTTTTCAGTGAGTACACACCCTTTTGCAGTCAAGGAGATCGAAGTGTTCAAAACATATAATAAATATGGTGCAAGGTGCAAAAGACAGATTCAGTTTCACTCAAGTTAAGCCAAAATTCTGACATTGATGACAGGTCCAGACGAGAGTATTTTTGGTCCTAGTGCCATTTGGCAAAACCTTGTGTTGCATTTGGACAATGTTAGTACATGGGGACGTGCACATGTCAGTTTTTTTCCACTCAGCCATGCAAGACAATGAGTGCGTGGAAAGCATTTCCACCACCGACTGACAGAATAAAGAGGATGGAACATTTTTTTTCTCCATCTTCTTCTCATCTGAGAGAATCATAGCACACTATGATCACACTCTGATCAGAGTTTGATCAGAGAGTGATTTGCATAATAGACCTGATTCTCTCAGATAAGATAATACACTCTTATTTGCACCTAGCTTTAGCTTAATTAAAATGCTCTATTATATTGAAAGAGAAATTTGGAAAAAAGAGAAATATGTAGATGTAGAAGAAGTTAAACAAACCTACTTAACATGCTATAAAGTTAATGAAATACACCGACACAATTCATAAAGTGATTGCTTTACGCTACTTTCATATGCAAACATTCACAGCAAATGTATAGTCGAGATGCAAAAAACCTTTGTTTGGCAAAATGCTACATCTGTAGCAGGGAACAAAGAAAGCATAAACACAGCTGCAGTGTACAAAATGTCCACATTATCTATCTATATGTACTTATATAGAATGTGTGCCACAGTTACTTTTTCATTGTACTCCAGCCCCTAACTCCTTCTATTAAATACTTTTTATATTCTTTTTTCCTTGATACCTTTGATTTCCATTTTTTTGCATTATTGCCTCACTTTTGCATACACACAGTCAGATGCGGCTTAAACTTATGCATTTTGAAGCCTAATATACTGTTGAGAATCATAAAAGAAGGAATTATATTATGAAAGTAACAATTTCAGCCTGCTTATTGATATGCCAGTTCGTCTGCACCCTTCTCCTCCTGGGCTGAACAACTTTTATTAGTTATAAATAATAGCTGTCTCCCAGTCCTGTCTCATTATACACACACACAGCTAACAGATTGCACTTTGACCATAGCTCCTCAATCTGATTGTACTCAATATGGTAATTTTTGTCATGCTGTATGAAAGCCAAAGTAGCTCATAATTGACATTCTGGTTTACATTTGCGATGGAAAACGAAGAATTTTGCAATATTGCAGCAAAGTAGTTTAGACTTACGTCCTCATATAGACATTCAAGTCGGCACCATATCTCCAGAAAAATATCAATTTATTTCAATAGTATTGTGCTCAGTATTAAAATAAGTAGACAGAACAGAATTTCATAGGCTATATTATATAGCCCAAGAACAGACCAGGCACTCACCAAAATGCTTTTGCTGCTTTTTCATTCCATCATTCTATACATGCTAACTCACTTATAGCATATAAACTTTCAATCATACAATGCAAAATACCATATAGTCCGCATCCAAATAGATCTAAAATCAGAGAACCACAAGGAATAGTCAACCAATTTTTAGAATATTACATTTCAACCTCTATCTTATGTAACCTCTACACCTACAATAACCACAGATGCATTTCGAGCCTTTTGGATAAATAGGCCACAGCAGCCTTGTTTATTAACATATTTACATACAAAAATGCACATATCAATATAACATTGACAAATAAGGAACGGGGTCTATGGAAGCCATGCACCAGCTTTGTTGCACCCTCAGCCGCACCTTAGGCCCTCAACCGCACCACACTGGTTCAAGGACCCTCTTGCTTATGCCCTCAACCACACCACACCGGTTCAAGGACCCTACTGAATGGCACCACCAATTAAATTGTCTCGCTGAGACCTCAGCCCAGTAGGAATCCCTTTTATTTAAATTGTACTCTGACCACCAAATGAAGCAAAAGAGGGGAGGGGTGGGTAACTGCTCCACCAAAACGGGCCCCCTACTCCCCCCTCTACTACCATCACCTGGCTCTCCACAGACCCGTTCCTGCCACAGACAGACATGCATGACACCTTATGAATGAATGTCCCTCCACACGATAAGAGCCTTCTCTAAACCCTCGCTCAAACCCAGTGCCCAGATATCTATACCGGTAGGTGTCAAATATACCCATCCCGACGTAAAGGCTGCCTGGATGGCACTTACAGATCGGGATGCCGCACTACCACTGCTCCGTTCCAAGCCAAAAAACATGACATCTCCTAATTCACCTTAATCCGGGCCTTATTTATGCATTCCACTGAACGACCATATTTCCATGCCAAACGAGTCACAATATCGGACCAAACAATGACCATCCCCGAGTGAGCAGCCATGAGCCGCAAGCAGTCAATCTTAATGTCCCGAACCAATTCCCTGGAAGTGCGGACCCCCAAATCATTACCCACCGCATGAATCAATAAAACATCTGGGGGTCTATCCAAACCCACATGAAAATAAAATTCTGGAAGTAGCCTGAACCATAGCATTCCACTAATCCCAATCCACCTGACCATCACCTCATCCTGTCTTAACCCAAGCTGCCGGCTGGCCGGTCTGACCTCAGCCTGTAAAGCTCCCCACACCACGTACGAGTGCCCTAACACCCACACCAACAGTGGACCATCTGCAAAAGAAAGCAACTAAAAATTGTAACTTGCAACCCAACAGGCAAACCCCTTTTGCCACTGTTAAAAATCCAGCCTTCCTGTACGGATATATGACGCAAAACGTAACAACTCCCATCTCCCAATATTGTGCACCGCCGCTGCACTAAGGCCCCACCTGGCTGCTTCCGTCGCTGCCCCTATACGAAACGAATGGGACCCAAATTTTGAATCTTCCATGCCAATCGAACCTAAGCACCTCCTGAATATGACTATAAACTGGAATTTAGACAAAGCCGAACCATCCTGATGAATCATCAAAGAACCCCCAGCACCGCTCCTTACCAACAAAAATTGAGACGTTCTATATACCGGACACTCCATTAATTCTTCCACTGACCACAATTCCACCATACATCCCTTGCTATAGATACTGTATCTGTGTTCGACCTCCGAAGTATACAACAGATAACCCCGGGTTCACAAACCACATCATGGAATTGCAAACCCCCTTGATGACAATTCTTACTCACCAATTCGCTTATTTGAAATTTGACAAAGAAAGCTAAACTAAAAGCCGTCTGAAACAATCTCACATTTAGACTGACACACATTCTCCAATGCTGCTAACAGTCTACCCAACATATGAAATGAGATCAGATGCCTCCAATCCTGAACCGCCCTTCCTTTCCTGTCAATGCTTGTTGTATCACAAAAGCCATGGTAACATCTTCCATGCCAGATAGTTTGAACAAAAATGCCTATTGCAGCCATTTGACCATTCAACACCGACATCCCTTCCTCATATGACCTGCCGATCATATATAACAACAGATCCACTCTATCTTCATCTGACTGACAACTCCCTGTACTCGACTCCAACCTATACCAATAGTCCCACACCGAATTATATCGATGCCACATCCCAAGAGCCACCGATGCCGCAATCAACCTCATTGCTGATCCGATACCAGATTCCATAAGCTCGCCGGCCATTGTGTTCTGTGCTGCTCCGACTCCAGCACCAGCTTCTGAAGCAGACCCCACTGAAAGCAAGAAATTGCATCAGCAATGGAATTGTTGGCTCTTGGGACATACTTCGCCCTCAACCATACATTTATATGCAAGCATCAAAGTACCAAATGACGCATCAAATTCACCAGAGGAGGAGAATGAGCTGACAAGTGATTAATATTCTGCACCATTCTCATGTTATCACACAAAAACCTCACTTTCTTGTTTTGCGAAGCCTCCCCCACACACTTCCATGGCTACCACAAAGATTAATAGCTCTAAGACCACTAAATTCTTTGTCAGCCCATTCACTCTCCACTCGTCTGGCCACTTCCTGGCCCACCATTTACCTTGAAAATAGGCTCCAAATCCCAATGATCCTGCTGCATCTGTAACCAACTCCAAGTCAACATTGTCAACCACCTCATCCATCCACACCAATCATCCATTATAACTGCTCACACATATGTAAATCCGCTTTCTGCCGTGCATTCAACCTAATAAAATGCCGTGGGCGAGTCGCACCGCCATTGCTACAGCCAACCTCCTAGTAAATATTCTACCCATGGGTAAAATCCTGCACACAAAATTCAATGTACCCAGTAAAGATTGCAACTGGTGCAGCCTAATCTTGCGGGCTCTCAACACCTTGTGTATGACCATTTTCAAACCCTCCAGCTTCTCAACTGGCAAAAGACATTCCATCAACACCGTATCTATCTCATTGCCTAGGAAACACAGCGTAGTGGTTGGAACCACAGTCTTCTCTGTGGCCAAAGGAATCACAAACCTCTCCGCTACTTGTTCCATTGTTTGCAATAATATTGTGCACACTGGAGACCCAGCTGGTCCAATATACAAAAAAAATCATCAAGATAGTGAATAATAGAATCTGCGCCTGCCTCCGTGCAAACAACCTATTCCAAAAAGGAGCTAAACTTCTCAAAATATGCACATGAGATAGAACAACCCATGGGCAAGCAACAATCAACGTAATAATGTCATTCCCAAAAACAGCCCAAAAGGTGAAAACTGTTGGGATGAACGGCAACAATCGAAAATCCTCCTCTATGTCTATCTTGGCCAACAGTGCACCATGACCACACTGCTTTACCCACTCCACTGCCTTATCAAATGACACATAAGATACGGAGACCAACTCTGGATGAATGCCATCATTGACCGACTTCCCCTCTGGGTACGATAAATAGTGTATCAACCAATACTTATTTGGTTCCTTCTTTAGGACCAAACCCAACGGAGAAATCTCTAAATGCGGCAATGGTAATTCCCGAAACGGACCGGCCATCCTGCCCAACTTCACTTCTTTATCCAATTTTTGACTAACTAACTCCAGTTGCTCCATAGCAGACCTCAATTTCCGAACCAAAACCAATACTTCCTTCACAACTGAAGGGATCTTGAAACAAAATTGAAAACCCTCCTTCAACAAACATGCTGCCTTGCTATCAGCGTAATTATCTAAATACTGCTCCATCCGCTCTACCCTCACAGGAGTCGTCCTCTTACCCGCAGCCTCCCCAGGCTTTCCCTTTAATCTCTTAAAACAATTTGTGAAGCTGTGGTGTCCCCCGTCACTGGAACATTCGTGCTTAAACCTACAGGACCCAAAAGTACAATCTTTCTGATTAAAGCGCCAACACAAACCGTTCTCTGCTCCCGCCGGTGGTGCCCCTGAACTAGTGGGTACTCTGACAGCCCCAAGAAAGGAATATGACAACACTCTCAGTTCTGACAATAAACGCATCCATAAACTTATGTCCTTGTTATCCCACCGCAAGCTTGGATGAACCACCTTCATTTGCCTAAACTGTTCGTCCAACCAACCAGTACAACCATAAGTATGACATGCCTCCTCGATGCTATCCAGATAGCAAAAAAGAGAAGAACACTTTTCCGGGGCCTTTTCCCCCACCACACTAGCCAATATAGAGAACACCTGCAGCCAGTTGGCAAAAGTTCGGGGAATCAACCGATACCTACACCTTTCCTTTTTTTCTTTTTTAGTCTCTGTCAACTTCACCCTGTCCAAATTAAACTTCTCCAATGGCAAAAGCGAAAAAATCTCCATATATTCATCCATCCATATCTTCTCTTTCACCTCAAGTTTTAAATGTGCACCCAACAGCCCATCAAATCACACATGTACTTCCGTACGAGCCTTATCATCCAGTCTCACTGAGTCAATACTCCCCGCACTCTCCGATTCAGGGGGCCCGCCTCAAGCTGGGCCCCACCCTGAGTATTATTTACCACTCCTACCGAGGCTGTAACCACCGTAGCCATTTGCGCCATGTTCTCCCACCCCTTTGCCACACCGCAGCTGGGGAAGACCTAACCACGCACATAAATTCACGCATCATTCCCAACAACTGCGACACCTCACTATCTGCTGACCCCTCAGACACAACCTGCCACACACCGCCCACATCACAACCACTCGCTGCATTACAGTGACTACAATGCTTAACGGGCTGACTTCAAGTCCCCCAGGGAACGGCCGTTGCGTATCTCCTCCGCTGGTCCTCCTCCGATTCTTCTCCTGTAGATGCCTGGTCCTCCTCCTCAGACTCCACCGGCGACGCCCCAGCAACCAAGAACTCCTTGGCTCTTGTTGCATCAGTGTTGCAAATGTCCATAGTCCCTGTGGTAGTGGAAGGCACTTCAGCTGCACGCCTGAAGCCAGCAATCCTCCGAATGCCTTCATCCTCCCCTTCCAATCCGTCGTCCTTTGACCTACAGCTCGTCTGCTACTTGTTCTTTTGTTGGCCCTGCGTGGTGCAGCAGGCGCCCTATCGGTCTTTCCTCCATTCCCAGGCTCCGTTCTCCCAAGGAGGCAGAGCGCTGGCCTGCTCGCTTAGGTCCTCACTCCCCAGATACTCCTGCCACTCTCCTGTTCCTCCTCCGGTGCCCTTTGACCTCATCTCTCTGTATGATGCACCTCCACGCCAGAAGATGACGCTACTTCCCGGCTCCTACGCATACTTACAATCGTAGCACACTTCCAATGCAGGTTTAAGGCCTCCTGCGTCCCCTGGCTGCTCACATCCTGACTCGGATGGTCCTTAGATGGGCTCCCTGCCTTCCTCCTCACTCTGGATGGCAGTTCAAGGCTCGCTCTCTCAGCAGGCCATGACCTCCTAGGGCATTTTGAGGGCATCTGGTCCACAGCTAAGCCGTCGCTGCTACCACTCCAAAGCAGCAACTGCTCCTGCAGCCATGCTGTGCTCTTTGTCACTGCCAGCTTAGTAAGGTCCTGGAATAGAGCCTCCATAACGGTATTGTGTCCCTGACTCAGATGTACTAACAGACTGTCCCTGCCCCCTTATATACCTAGTCCCCTTAGCCAATCAAATGGCCCCATTCACACCCCCATTTACTAACTCCCACCATAATTTAAACATAAACCCTGTTATGATCCGGTCAGCCAGGAGGATTACCGGGAATCAGCTAAGCAACCAGGAAACCAGAAAGGTTGGCAACTTAGCGGATTGCAGACCCATAAACCTAACAACTCCCTCTCTACTCCCCCTTATCTCTTCTTCCCACAACCGCATACAAGACTTATCCCGTGCTTGCCCTATACTCTGGAACTCTCTGCCGCAACACATCAGACTCTCACCATCAACGGAAACCTTCAAGAAGAACCTGAAGACCCACTTGTTCCGACAAGCCTACAGTCTGCAATGATCCTCGGTCTACTGAACCACCGCACGACCTGCTCTACCCTCTCCTACTGTATCATCACCCATCCCTGTAGACTGTGAGCCCTCACGGGCAGGGTCTCCTCTCTTTATGTACTTGTGTGTCCCTTGTCTTACACATGTTTATTGTACCTGTCTATATTTCCCCTTTTCACATGTAAAGCGCCATGGAATAAATGGCGCTATATATATATCACACACTGGCTGCTCCTGCACCTGCTTACCATTCACACCTCTCTGCTACAATAACCTTACCCCCTGCTGTAACTTGTCAACTGAGCCAGGGTATGTTCTTCACAAGTACCCAGGTTGCAAAAGAACTGGATAAGACCAAAGTTTTGAAGGCTGCAGGTCCTGACAGCATCAGTGCAAGGCTAATCAGAACCTGCGGGCACCAGCTGAGTGAGATCATTACATATCTGTTCAATATGAGCCTGAGAATAGGTATAGTACCACAACTGTGGAAATTATCATGTGTGGTACCAGTTCCGAAGAAACCTTATCCGAAAGACCTTAATGACTATAGACCTGTAGCATTGACATCACACCTGATGAAGGTACTAGAGAGATTGGTTCTCACATGTCTCCGTCCTCTAGTGAGCTCGGATATGGACCCTCTCCAGTTTGCCTACAGGCCGGGTATTGGTGTGGATGATGCCATTATCCACCTTCTAGATAGGACTCTCTCTCACCTGGAGAAACCTGGGAACACTGTGAGAATAATGTTATTCGATTTCTCTAGTGCTTTTAATACCATACAGCCAGGTCTACTGAGAGTCAAGCTGGGCCTTGTTGGCGTGGACCTCCAACTCTCGACCTGGATCCTTAACTACCTCACGAACCGACCTCAGTTTGTAAAGGTTCGGGACAATGTGTCAGACACGGTGATCTGCAATACATGGGCACCTCAAGGTACAGTTCTTGCCCCTTTTCTCTTCACACTGTAAACTGCGGATTTTAAGTGCAACTCATCTAGGTGCTACTTGCAGAAGTATTCTGCGGACTCTGCAATAGTAGGCCTCATCACAGGAGGAGATGAAAGAGAGTACAGAGATACTAACCAAGCTTTTGTGGAGTGGTGTCAGAGGAACCACCTTAGGATTAATTCCGGGAAGACCAAGGAATTGGTGGTGGACTTTCGCAAGGGAAAAAATCCACCAGTAGTGGTGAACATTCAGGGAAATGACATTGAGATAGTCGACACCTATAAGTACCTTGGTGTGATCCTCAATAATAAGCTTGACTGGGCCCATCACTTGGATGCAGTGTACAGGAAGGGCCACAGTAGGCTTTATCTGCTCAGAAGGCTGAGAGCCTTCGGAGTTAGGGGGGCACTCCTTGCATCCTTCTTCAACTCTGTTGTGGCATCAGTCATCTTCTTTGGTGTGGCATGCTGGGGTAGTGGCATATCAACTAGGGACAGGAATAGGCTGGACAAACTGATTAGAAGAGCCAGCTCTGTCCTGGGATGCCCCCTTGATCCAGTTCAGGAAGTAGGCGACAGGAGGATACTGGCCAAGGTGAGCTACATGGTGCAGAATGATTCCCATACCACGCATGAGACTGTGACAAAGATGTGCAGTACTGTCAGTGACCAGCTACTTCATCCTAAATGTGAGAGGGAGCGCTATTGAAAGTCCTTCCTTCCTGCTGCAGTTAGGCTGTATAACCAGCACTGTCCAAAACAGAGAATGACCCAAACAGTGAACTGATAGATCTAAAGTTGTGATAGTCCGGTTATATCTTTTTTTTTCGTATATGTACCTACCTACTGTCAATGTAATGCCTTTATGCATCTGTATCTGTACTTGTCCCTGCCTTGCTGCTGTAATGCTCTGAATTTCCCCATGGTGGGACGATTAAAGGATTATCTTATATAAATGCATAATAATAATAATAACTAGCATTAGTGTTGTGAACTCATTTTCTGGTTTACCTCTGGCTTCTGGTGAGGGTGGTGGAGCTGGATGTGTTGGCAGAGGAGTCGTGAGTTCTCCATCCGGGCTCCCTCTAGTGGTAACAATAGGTAATGAAGCTGATCTAAATGGCAGAGACCTGCCACCTGAGGAGGAGGACTGTGAGTGGACATCAGAAGTCTCTGACTGGATTTAAGACAGCCGACTCCCTAATTTTGTGCTGGTGATTTTTTTCCTGCCCTGAGGTTCTGGTTTCCAGTTCTGTTCCTGCCTTCTCAAGCTAAGTGTGCTCTGCTATTTTTTCACATGAGATTTGGTCTTGTTTACTCAGTTTTTGTGGTCAGCCAGCCCCTGCTGGGGCTGTGCTGAATTTCCATTCTTATGCCTCTGTTTATGCCAGTTTGCTTTTTGTCCCTGATCAGACAGGTCTCTTTTTGCTCTGTCTTCAGAATATACCAGAGTGCTGATATAGGGAATTGAATTCTAGTGACTCCAGGGTTTTTGTTATCAGAAAGTGTTGGATATTTTTTGGCAGGGTTTTGTGCATGATTGCAGACAGCATCTTTCCTTTCCTGTCCTTTCTAGTTAGTGTGGGCCCCATCATTTGCTCAGCCTATTTTTCTATCTGTGTTTGTGTTTTCATCTTGTCTCACCGACAATACATGTTTGGGGGCTGTCTATTGCTTTGGGGTCTGCTCTGGGGCAGTTTAGATTTCCCCTTTTCTTTGCTTTAGATTTATTTAGTTCTCTGGCTGTGACGAGGCGTCTAGGATCATCGTAGGTACGCTCCACGGCTACTGCTAGTTGTGTGGATAGGATCAGGGGTCTGCAATCCGCTTAGTTACCAACCTCTCTGGTTTTCTGTGGCTTATCATGTTTTTGTTTTTCCTCCTCGGTGACTCATTCCTAACACTTTAGCTGTGGGACGTGCCTACGATGCCCTAGACACCTCGGCACAGCCAAAGAGTTAACTAAGCCTAAAGCAAGAAAGGAGAAAGCTAAACTGCCCCAGAGTAGAACCCCAAAGGAATAGATAGCCCCTAAACATATATTGTTGGTGAAACAAGATGAGGCACAAACGCAGGCAGAAAATAGAGTGAGCAAATGATGGGGCCCAAACTGTCTAGCTAGGACAGGACAGAAAAGACAGTGTCTGCAATCACGCAAGAACCCTAAAAAATCCAACACGTCTGATATACAAAAACACTGAGGCCACACGACCTCTCCCCCACTAGATCAGCATTCCGGTGTGAACTGGAAGCAAAAGATACTAATATAACAGGGAATTAGCAATACTGAACAGAATGACATAAGCTGTGATATATGAGCGGGTCCAGCACAAATCCCATAATGTTGAACCCACACAGCAAAGTAGAAAGCAGAGAAAGGCAAAAACTATATCAAATGCAAAAAGATTCCAGCAAACAAATAACTTATCTGAATGATGCAAGACCAAGGAGGGGAAAAAGAAGACTTCACAATGCACAGGAACAGAAACCAAATCACCAGCAGCAACTGAAGGAAGCTTGCTCACTTAAATCGTCCCAATCAGTAACCCCTGACTTCCGATCATCGTCTTCAGGTGATAGACTTCTGTCAACACGAGCAGCTCTACTACCCGCATCAACCACCAGAGGGAGCCCCGACTCAGAAGTCAGATCAAGAGAGTTCACAACAAAACCCCTACTACCTTCCCTTATTCCACCATTTTAGATCTTAGCTATCCCCCCTTCCCCTCCAAAACTCCATTTTAGCTTACTTCTGCTTAACCTTTATTAGGGCTTGATATACGTTCTGGTCATTAAGTCCTCCCCTCTACAGTCTGTGGCTTGTAGTACAGGCCCCACTAGTTCCTCCCTGACCAAACAATAGCACTCTCTATTGAATTAACAGATGAGGAAGTGCTGAAGAAGATCAAATTACTTATCCTGGTCCAGATGACTTCTACAAAACCTATAAGACTCAATCAACCATGTAAATTGCAGGAGTTTTTAATGAAACTTCCAAAAAGAGTATTTTTCCCTCAGAGATTTTACAGGATAGATGGTGACACTTCCCAAACTGGGCAAGTGTAATGCCTCAGTGAGGTGAGCTATAAGAGAGGACCCTCTGGACCATGGAACAGATTGCCCAGGGCGAGCCGACCTATTGAAGACTGACCCCTATACAGTGATCATCAGGGACAGGCCTAGGGATCTCTAATATCATGGTAGCCGGTACTAAGAGGGACGGCTCAAATAGCAGGAGAGACAGGGAATAGAAGGGTAACTGAGAAGACTGACAAACACTGGGGTACAAGGAACAGACATACGAAACAGAGCACAGGATTATAGCAGAGCATGTGCCAGGAGGCAACACAGAGCACAAGGCAGAGTACAGGGACTGAGTTTGTGCCAGGAAGCACAACAGAGTACAAGGCAGAGTACAGGGACTGAGCTTGTGCCAGGAGGCACAACAGAGTACAAGCCAGAGTACAGGGACTGAGCTTGTGCCAGGAGGCACAACAGAGCAACATGCAGAGTACAGAGACTGAGCATGTGCCAGGAGGCACAACAGAGTACAAGGCAGTGTACAGGGACTGAGCATGTGCCAAGAGGCACAACAGAACACAAGGCAGAGTATAGGGACATGGATGTGCAGGATAGCGCACACAGAATATAGACGAGGGCCTTGGTCACAGAAGCAGGAGCTTAAACAATAACCAGGCGCCACAGGAAAGAGGAAGCAAGTTCAAATAAACTCCACCTTACCCGGATTGGCTGCTGGGATTTCCGGGTCAGGATAACCAAGTGTATAAAGGACCTGGGAGGGGGCATGGCCACCCGGGTCAGGACATCCGAGAAGCTACAGGACCTTGGAGGAGGCATGACTGCCCTCCAAGAGTGCCAGAGTGCATGTGCCAAGTCCTGGAGCCTCCAGCAGTGTGGAGAGCACGGCAGGACCGAAGGACAGGAACGTAGGAGCGGGCAGCAGCGGGCATGGAGGTAACAGTGGCGCAACCAGCCGCGGGGGAAAAGCGACCAGTGGTGGTAACAGTAACCCCCTCTTTACAACCCCTCCTACTCCGGCTGGCAAGGAACCTGTTTAAAATCCGGGATGCATCGATGTTCTCCAATGGCTCCCAGGATCTCTCCTCAGGACCAAAACCCTTCCAGTCAATCAAGAAAAAAGTTCTTCCACGAACCTTTTTCATATCTAGAATATCTCTTACTTCAAAGGTGTTCTCAGTACTAACAGGTTGAGGAGTAGAACGAGAGGCAGAATGGAAGCGATTAAAAATAGCAGGTTTCAGCAGAGACACATGGAAGGTGTTGGGGACACGGAGCGAGGCAGGCAACCTTAATTTGTAAGCAACATCGTTGACTCATCTTAGAATCTCGAAAGGGCCAATGTAGCGTGGACCCAATTTGTAAGATGGCATCTTGAGTAGGATATATCTTGAGGTCAGCCAGACTTTATCGCCCGGACTGAAAGGAGGAGAGTCAAGGCTCCTCTTGTCGGCATGCTTCTTCATCCTTCCTGACGCTTTGTCGAGTGATTTTTTTAATGTCCTCCCAGATTTTGGAACACTCTTGAGACCAGGAGTCGGCCGCTGGTACCCCCGAGGCAGAAGACACTGGAAGAGACATGCCCGGATGTTGCCCAAAAACAATGAAAAAGGAAGTAGTAGCTGAGGACTCGCTGGAGAGATTATTAAAGTCAAACTCTGCCCAAGGAAGCCGACCTACCCAGTCATCGTGGTGAGCGTTGGTAAAGTGTTGAAGGTAGATAGCCATAACTTGATTAGTCCGTTCTACCTGACCATTGGACTGTGGATGGTAGGCTAAGGAGAAGTTCAGTGACACCCTCATGAGTCCGCACAGCGCCCTCCAAAAGCGAGAAGTAAATTTAACCCCCCTGTTGGATACGATGTGCCGAGGAAATCCGTGGAGTCTGAAAAAATGCTCAATAAAAATCTTTGCCAACTCAGGAGCTGAAGGTAGACTAGACAGGGGGACAAAATGAGCCATCTTTGAGAATCGATCCACAACCACGAGAATACCATTGCATCCAGCAGAATTCGGAAGGTCGGTAATGAAATCCATTGCAATATGTTGCCAAGGAGAAGACGGAACTGGAAGTGGAAGGAGGGTACCATGAGGTAAATGTCGAGGAACTTTGTTTTTGGCACAGGAAGGGCACGAGGCGATGAAGTCCTTAATATCCTGGCACAGGGTGGGCCACCAGTAGTAGCGAGTGATGAGAAGGAAAGTCTTCTTTACTCCAGCGTGCCCAGCCAACTTGGAAGAATGTCCGCAGAGTAACACTCTCCTCCTGTTGCTCTCAGCTACAAAGGTCTTACCGGGCGGCGGGACGGTCAACTTTAAAGGAGCCACAGTAATGACTTTAGAAGGATCCACAATGTACGCCGGTTCCTCCTCCACATCCCCCGGCTGAAATGATCTAGAAAGTGTGTCCACCTTGGCATTCCTGTCGCCTGGCCAGAAGCAAAGCTCGAAATCAAACCGAGCGAAGAACAGGGACCACCTGGCCTGATGAGGGTTAAGTCTCTGTGCGGATTGGAAATAGGCCAGATGCTTGTGGTCGGTGAAAATTACAAATGGATGTACGGAACCTTCGAGGAGATATCGCCACTCTTCCAGCGCAAGTTTAATGGCCAACAGCTCGCGGTCTCCGATGGTATAGTTGCATTCCATTGCCGAAAACACTTTGGAGAAGAAGCCACAAGGAACCAAGTGACCCTCCGAGGTCCTCTGTGAGAGCACAGCACCAACCCCCATAGAAGAAGTGTCCACTTCCAGAATAAAGGGTTTATTAGACTCGGAATGATGTAATACAGGAGCCATGGAAAAAGAGCATTTTAAGAGAAGGAAGGCATCCTCTGCTTCCAGAGTCTAAACCTTGGAGCAGGTACCTTTACGGATGAGCGATGAGATAGGCTTGGTTACGGTGGAGAAATGGGGAATGAACTGCCTGTAGTAATTTTCAAAGCCGAGAAATCACTGAATAGCCTTCACTCTGCAGAGTTGGGGCCAGTTGAGGACAGCAGATACCTTTTCGGCATCCATCCTTAGCCCTGTATCAGAGATAATGTAACCCAGAAAGGGTAAGGATGTTTGCTCAAAGATACATTTTTTGAATTTAGCATAAAGGTTATTCTCCCTCAGACGCTAGAGAACCAGACAAACACTTCTTCTGTGAGACGGTAGATCAGACGAGAAGACAAGGATGTCATCTAGGTACACTACTACACAGGAATATAGGAGGTCCTGGAAAATATCATTGACAAATTCTTGGAATAATGCTGGGGCGTTGCAGAGACCAAACGGCATAACTAAGCAGTCTTCCACTCATCCCCGGAGCGGATAAAAATCAAGTTATAGGTGCTCCGGAGGTCGAGTTTAGTGAAGATACGAGCCCTTCTGAGCCGGTCAAAGAGTTCCGGGATAAGAGGTAGTGGATATCTGTTCTTGATTGTGATGTTATTCAGTCATCTGTAGTCAATGCAGGGTAGGAGGGAACCGTCCTTCTTCTTGACGAAGAAAAATCCGGCAGTAGAGGATGATTTCCGGATGAAGCCTCTGGACAAGTTTTCCTGAATATACTCCGACATGGTCTGAGTCTCTGCCAGAGACAAAAGGTAGATCCTCCCCCTGGGCGGCGAGGATCCGGAAACAAGCTTGATTGGGCAATCATAAGGGCGGTGTGGAGGCAGGACCTCTGCCTCCGTTTATTGAAGACATCTGCATAGCCAAAATAAGACGAAGGAAGACCTGCGGGAGCAGAGGTGGAATGTGGGGGATTAACAGGACGAACTGGTTGCAGACACTGTCTCTGGCAGGAGGACCCCCAACAAAGCACCTCACCTGAGCGCCAATCAAGAATAGGTTCATGGAGCCTGAGCCAAGGCAACCCAAGCAACAGGGCATGTGAGAGGTTCGGTAGTACGTACAGAGCAATGCTTTCCCGATGAAGGGCCTAAATCTGTAGTACTATTTCTTCGGTCACTATGGTGACGGACTCTTACAGAGGTCTTCCGTCCACCGATGCAATGAGGCGTGGTCTGTCCAGGGAATAACAGGAAATCTGAACCACTGTTAATGAATTGCTGGTTTTTGTTCATTCTGCCTCCCAAAAATAGTACTGTTTGGGCGCATGGCAGAGCTTGGAAGGGAAGGAGCGCCATTTGACTTTTCAATGCAAAACTGGCTGGAATTGAGATCAGACACCTTGTCACATTTGGAGCGCTCCTGATGTGCCTAAACATTGGAAACCCCCCTGTTCTAACTCCAAAGCTAACCCAAACACACCCCTAACCCTAATTCCAACCATAACCCTAACCACAAACCTAACCCTAACACACCCCTAACCATAATCCCAACCCTAACCCTAATCCCAAACGTAACTGTAACCCTAACTTTAGCCCCAACCCTAACTTTAGCTCCAAAATTAACCCTAACTTTATCCCCAATCCTAACCCTAACTTTAGCCCTAACAGGGAAAAGGTAATAAATACTTTTTTATTTTATTATTTTTACCTAACTAAGGGGGTAATAAAGGGGGTAGGATTAACTATTTATAGCTGGTTCTATAGCGAGTTTTTATGATTGGCTGCTGTCACACACTAAAAGATGCTTTTTATTGCAAAAAATAGTTTTTGCAACACCAAATTTTGAGAACTATAATTTTTCAATATTTTGGCCCACAGAGTCATGTGAGGAATTGTTTCTTGCAGTACAATTTGAAGTTTTTATTGGTACCATTTTCGGGCACATTAAATTTTTGGATCTCTTTTTATTACTATTTTTGGGAGGCAGAATGAACAAAAACCAGCAATTCATTAATTTCTTTTGGGGGGTGTTTATACCATTCCACGTGTAGTAAAATTGATAAAGCAGTTTTATTTTTCGGGTCAGTATAATGACAGCGATACCTCATTTATATCTTTTTTTTATGTTTTGGCGCTTTTATACAATACAGACTATTTTATATTAAAAAAAATATTTCTGCATTGCTTTATTCTGAGAGCTATAACTTTCTTATTTTTCTGGTGATGGAGCTATATGGTGGCTTGTTATTTGCGGGACAAGATGATGTTTTCAGCGGTACCACGTATATTTATATCCGTCTTTTTGATCGCGTGTTATTCCACTTCTTGTTCGGCGATATGATGATAAAGCATTGTTTTTTGTCTTGTTTTTTTATGGTGTTCACTAAAAGGGTTAGCTAGTGGGACAGTTTTATAGGTCAGGGCATTACTGACACGGCGATACTAAATATGAAAACTTTTAGGCCAAGTGCACACGTACCGGAACTCTCGCGGAAAATCGCATTTTAAATTCCCGCGATTTTCCCGCGGAAAAACTAGCATTTTGCAAGCGTATTTAGCTTGCAAAATGCTAGCGTTTTCCAAGCGATCTGTAGCATCGCTTGGAGAACTGATTGACAGGTTGGTCACACTCGTCAAACATAGTGTTTGATGAGTGTGACCAACTTTTTACTACTGAGGCCACCTATGCGGCATCAGTAGTAAAAGATAAAATGTAAAAAAAAAAAAAAAAAATGGTGTTATTCTTACCTTCCGACGTCCCGCGCATCCGTTCCCAGTAATCCTTTGCGAAAATGCCCGCGATGACGTCCGTTCTCGCGGGATCGCGATGTCTCGCGGTAATTCGCGATGACGTCGCGTGAATAACCGCGAGACTTCGCGATCCCGCGAGAACGGACGCCATCGCGGGCATTTTCGCAAAGGATTACTGGGAACGAAAGCGTGAAGAGAAGCGGGAAGACTGCGCGGGACGCCGGAGGGTGAGAATACAATATTTTTTATTTTTAAATTCTATTTTTTACAGGGATATGATACCCAAAGCCCGGAGGACAGTCTCCTCTCCTCCGGACCGTGGGTACCATCCGCAAATGTTCTGCTTACTTTCCGCATGGTGTGCACAGCCACATGCGGGAAGTAAGCGGAACAATGCATTCCTATGGGTGCGGGATCGCCGCGATTCCGCAAAATAATGAGCATGCTGCGGTTTTTACCGCGGAGCGATTCCGCCGCGGTAAAAACCGCAGCATTAGCACAGCATTGCGGAATCCCATAGGAATGCATGGGATGCTTATTTTTCGCGTTTTCGCGGCAAAATCGCGCGGTTAAAACCGCCGCGGAAACGCGAAAAAAACGCCACGTGTGAACTCAGCCTTATTGTTTAGATTTTTTATTCAAGCATTTATTTATTGATGGAATAAATATTGATTTTTTTATTATTTTTTTATTAGTTTTTAAAATATTTTCACAATTATTTATTTATTTTTATTTACTTCTTACTTTTACACTTTGTCGCACTATAGGACACTCATTTTGTGCAGGCTGATCGCTTCTATAGCATGCAGATCTGCATGCTATAGAAGCTGTCAGCGCTGCAGTTTCTATTACACTAACCTGAGAGATTTCCTGGTCATCACTGAACATGACAGAAAGTTTCTCAGGTCTGGAGATGACATCGGGTGTCCATGGCAATGATCAGGACCCCGCGTCATACCGCGGGGTCTCCAATCCAAAGGCAGAGGGGCTGTCAGCCCCTCTGCTCTGGAATGCTGCAATCATGTTTGATCGCAGTGTTTCAGGGGTTAAAGTGCTGGGAGCGGTGCATGACCGCTCCTTACTGCCAGGTGTCAGCTGTGCTCCCACCATGAGCACGGCTGATCACCCATGATGTACTATCTCAACCATGGGCAGTAAATCCCAGGGCACATTGACGGGATAGTACGTCCAGTAGCAGAAAGGGGTTAAGGGGGTTGTCCACCTTTGGGAACATTTTTTACAATTTTTCTTAAGTTCATGCATTTGGGCTTAAAAATAATTTCTGTTATTGGGTTTCCTTAAAACATTTGCAATAGTCCCTGTGTTGTACTATCCATGCTACAATGTAAAACATGGACAACACACGGATTGAACTCAGATGGCAATGTGCACTGTAATGTAAAGCACGTTTTAATGGACTGATAGACTTATAGGAGTAATTTTGATCCCTGACACAGATCCAAAATGGATATGTTCACAAAAAAGTCAGGCATGTGAACAGCTACATAGATTGTAACAGGAATATTTACTGTTGAGAGAAATATAGCACATACTATATGTGAAAACTGATGTCTACTTGAGCCCTAACCAATTCTGCAAAAAAAACACCAAATTCTCACTCAGTTATGTTAAAGCAAAAATAAAAATGTTATAGGCATTGGAATACAGCAATACAAAAAAAATCTTCTCTGTTTAAAACATGTTTCTATTGTAGAAAATAAATTGTAAAATACATATATTCATTAACAATGTAATTGTTTCCCATCTTATTTTTTAAGACACACTTTTTCCCCCAAAATTTGGGAGGAAAATGGTGCATTTTATAATCCTAATGTAGCTTACCAGCTGCGGTAGAGTAAGGTCATCGGAGGCAGGGTTGCTACTGCAGTAGTCTGGCAGGGGTGGGGCAATGCTGGAAGCCCGGGGCTATAAGGAGGGGGTCTTCTGGCGGTGTGAGGCTGCGAGTCCTGAGCAGGGCTGGTTTTAGGAAAAGTGGGGCCCTAGGTAAAAGTTTAAAATGGGCCCTAAATGCTAACACATTGCACATCGCACAGAAGCATTTCTGTTGTATTTACAAGCGCTGAGTTCAGGCCGCTAAACAAGTGTGATTGACAATATTGAAGTTGTTCAAAGCTTGTGTCCCTGCTTCCTTCCACCAGCTGAGGAATAATGATGGGGACAAACCAATCACTAATAGATCACTAATAGATCCCCATACAGTACCATGTTATCAGCAGCACATCTACAGTTTATACTGGAGATGTGCTGCTGAGAAGAATGATTTTTGTTCCAGCATAAACAATCCAATTACTCTATGAATAGGCAGCACTTTGCTTGTTGAGTATAATACACCCCATAGTCCTCCATATATTATAATGTGCACCACAGTCCTCCATATTGTAAAATTCACACCCCATAGTCCTCCATATAATATAATGTGCCCCAAAGTCCTCCATATAGTATAATACACTCCCTATAGTCCCCCATATAGTATAATCCACTCCCTATACTCCTCTAGAGAGATTATTATTATTATTATTATTATTATTACACATTTATATAGCGCCATTTATTACATGGCGCTTTACATGGGAAAAGAGGAAATATAGACAAGTACAATAAACATATGCAAGACAAGGGACACACAAGTACAGAAGGAGAGAGGACCCTGCCTGCGAGGGCTCACAGTCTACAGGGATGGGTGAGGATATTAAGATACACTCCTCAGTCCTCCATATAGTATAATACACTCCTCAATCCTCCATATAGTATAATACACTACTCAATCCTCCATATAGTATAATACACTCCACATAGTTCTCCATATATAAAAATACACTGCTCAGTCCTCTGTTATGAATGAGTCACCGTAGGAGGCAAAAACAGAAATACTAGCTAAGTCCAGAAAACAAGAGAAGTTGGCAGCTATCGGATTGCAGACCCCTGGACCTATCAACAACAACTAGCAGTAGCCGTGGGGGGTTCCTACGGTGCCCTAGACCCCTCGATCACAGCCGGAGAACTACATAGCCTAAAGACAGAAAGGGAAATCTAAACTGCCCCAGAGCAGACCCCAAAGCAATAGGCAGCCCCCAACAAAAATGACGGTGAAGCAAGATGAAAAAACACTCACACAGATAGAAAGATAGGCTGAGCAAATGATGGGGCCCAAGCTAACTAGATAGGACAGGATTGAAAAGCTGCTGTCTGCAATCCGCCAAAACCCCTATCAAAACAAGGGCCAACAGGCTGATAGGGAAAAAGGCCCTGAAGACGCTAGGCTTCAAAAAGACTATATCAGCACTCAGGTATTTTCTGAAGACAGCGCAAAAAGGAATTCAGCTCACCCCAGCAGGGAATGGCAAAAATCCAGAAAAAACAAGGCAAAGCAAAACAGAACACAAATGCAAAAGGCAGAGCAGAAAAACTTCGCTTTTGAGGAGCAGGAATCAGACTGGACTCCTAGAATCCTTCAGAGAGATCACCAGCAAGGAAGAAGGGCGTCGGCTGTCTTATATCCAATCAGCAATTCCCGTCACCCAGTCATCATCATCATACCCAGGTGCTTTGTAATCAGCCTCACTACCTTCCTTCACCAGAAGAGGGAGTTCATCAGACCTCAATGATGAAGGGGAAAATGAACTCACAACAGTCCTCTATATCGTATAATACACTCCTCATAGTGCTCCATATACTTTAATGCACCGCCATAGTCATCCATGTAGTACAATTCACTTCCCATAGTATAATGCACCCCATAGTTCTTCATATAGTATAATGTATTCCCCATAGTCCTCGATACAGTATAATGCAGCCCACATATAGTATAATGCAGCCACCTCATAGAGCATAATGCAGCCACCCTTCAGAGTATAATGCAGCCACCCCACAGAATATAATGTAGCCCCCTAAGAGTATAATGCAGCTCCACCATACAATATAATGTAACTTCCCATAGAATACAATGCAGCCCCCCTCATACAGTATAATGGAGTCCCTCCATAGAATATATGGCAGCCCCCTCAAAGAGTATAATGCAGCCCCCATAGAATATAATGCAGCCCCCCATAGAATATAATGCAGCTCCTCTATAGAATATAACGCAGCACCCTTATATAGTATAATGCAGCCCCTCCATAGAATACAATGTAGCCTGTTATGAGCTCATTTTCTGCTCCTCCAGTTGAGAGTTCTCCTTCCGTTCTCCCTCTGGTGGTGACAGGAGGTAGTGAGGTTGGTTTAAGTGGTAGTGATCTGCCACCTGATGAGAAGGATAACGATTGGATCTCTGGAGTATCAGACTGGATATAAGACAGCCGACGTCCTATCTTGCTGCTGATGATTCAGTATGCTTTTCAGGTCTTGGACTTCAGCTCTCTTCCAGTCTTCTTAAGTTAAGTTTGTTTTTTGCTAATGTTCACACTTGCGCTTGTTGGTCAATTCAGTTTCTTGTGTGGTCAGCTTGCCCCTGCTGGGGCTATGCTGAAATTCCACTCCTATTTATCTGTATTTGCCAATTTGCCTTTTTGTCCCTTATTAGATTGGCCTCTTTTTGCTCTGTTTCAGAATATTTCAGAGTGCTGATATAGTGGGAGAAGTCTAGTGACTTCAGGGTTAATTTTGCTATCAGACGTGTTGGACATTATTTTTGGTAGGGTTTTTTGGCAGATTGCAGACAGTGGCTTTCCTTTCCTGTCCTTTCTAGTTAGTTGGGCCCCATCGTTTGCTCAGCCTATTTTCCTGCCTGTGTACGTGTTTTCATCTTGCTTCACCGTCAATACATGTGTGGGGGCTGTCTTTTCCTTTGGGGTCTGCTCTGGGGCAGTTAGCTTTCCCTTTTCTTTCTTTAGGTTTATGTAGTCCTCCGGTGGTGACGAGGCATCTAGGAACAACATAGGAATGCTCCACTGCTACTATTAGTTGTGTGGTTAAGATCAGGGATCTGCAATCTGCATAGTGACCAACCTCTCTGGTTTTCTGGGACTTAGCTTTTTGTTGTTCCTCCTCGGTGACCCATTCATAACAGAATCAACAGCCATACCGCAGATTCTAGGGTACTCAAAAGCAGGGAAAAATTGTTTAAAGGAAAAGAAAAAAAAAAGTGTCAGAATTTTTTTTTTTTGGTATATTTTTTCCTGTTTTTTATTTTCTGGGGCCGTAGGAGGATTTTTTTTTTCTAATGGAGATTAAGCAATTGTCTGATAGTGTGGAGCAACTTGCTGCTGAAGTGCAGGGAATTTCCACCTACCTCATTCAGTCACATGCTGCTGAACCTAAGATTCCTACTCCTGATGTGTTTTCTGGGGATCGGTCTAAATTTCTGAATTTTAAGAATAATTGTAAATTATTTCTTGCCTTGAAGCCTAATTCATCGGGGAGCTCTGCCCAGCAGGTTAAAATTGACATCTCTTTGCTGTGCGGCGATCCCCAGGATTGGGCTTTTTCTCTGACACCTGAAAACCCTATTTTGACTACTGTGGATGCATTTTTTCAAGCCTTGGGGTTGTTGTATGATGAACCTAATGCTGTTGATCAAGCTGACAGAACCCTGTTGGCATTAGACCAGGGTCAGGATCCTGCAGAGTTGTACTGTCAAAAATTCCGAAAGTGGGCGGTCCTTACTACATGGAATGATAGTGCATTGGTGGCTCTCTTTCGGAAAGGTTTGTCAGAGACCATAAAAGATGTTATGGTGGGATTTCCTGTTCCTTCTGGTCTGGATGGCTCTATGTCATTAGCCATTCAAGTTGATTGGCATTTACGTGAACGTAAAACTACACGGGAGGCGCTGCCACCTTTTGAACAAATGTCTGAACCTATGCAATGTGATGGGGTTTTGCCTAGGGCGCAAGGTCGGGAGTTTAGAAGGCGTAATAAGCTGTTTTTTTTCTGTGGAGACGCCTCTCAAACTATTTCTGTCTGCCCTAAATGAGAGAAACATTTTGCACACACATTTGCTGTGGGCGGTATACAACCTAAGTTCCTTTTGGCAATTACTTTGATCTGCTCCTCCACATTTTCCACTAAGGCTTTTGTGGATTCAGGAGCAGCTCTGAATCTGATGGATTTGGACTTTGCTAAACGTTGTGGTTTGTCCATGACGCCTCTGCAGATGCCTATTCCTTTGAGGGGTATTGATGCCACTCCTTTGGCGGAGAATAAACCTCAGTTTTGGACCCAGGTGATAATGCGAGTTGCCCCAGACCACCAAGAAAATTGTAAATTTTTGGTGCTGCATAATTTGCATGATACTATTGTTCTGGGGTTCCCCTGGTTGCAAACTCATAACCCAGTTTTGGATTGGAAATCAGTCTCTGTGGTGAGTTGGGGTTGTCAGTGTGTTCTTAGGGATGCTCCTGTTTTCTCCACCTCTCCTCAGTCTTATGATGTTACTGATTATCTGGCTGATTTCTCTGATGTATTTAGTGAGAGGTAGGCTAGTTTCACATTAGCGCTTTTGAGCGCAGCGACGGCCTGCGCACGGCCACCGCTAAGCCCCGCCCCCCTGCCGCGCCTCTGCCAGTAGCTTCGCCTACCGGTGCATGACTCTGCATGCGTCCTGCCGTGCGCAGTATGCGTTTGGCAGCGCATGCGTCCTTTTGACGGTGCGCCGACCTGCGCCAAACGCAACCTGCTGCAGTTTGGTTGCGCCTCGGCGCACCGTCAAAAAGGCGCATGCGCCGCCAAATGCATACTGCGCACGGCCTGCACCCCCAGTGATAAAGATAGGGAACGCTGGACGCATGCAGCGTCATGCGCCGGTAGGCAGAGCTACCGGCGGAGGCGCGTCAGGGGGTGGGGCTTAGCAGCGGCCGTGCACAGACCGTCGCTGCGCTCAAATGCGCTAATGTGAAACTAGCCTAAGTCTGCTTTTTTGCCTCCTCATAGGAGTTATGACTGTGCAATTGTCTTGATGCCTGGGTGTATATTTCCCAAGGGTTGGCTTTTCAACTTATCTGTACCCGAACATGATGCTATGCGATCCTATTTTAAGGAGTCATTGGAGAAGGGTCATATTAGACCATCCTCATCACCTTTAGGTGCTGTTTTTTTTGTGGCCAAGAAAGATGGTTCATTAAGACCGTATATTGATTATCGTTCCCTTAAGGAGATGACGGTTAAATATCAGTACCCGTTACCTCTGATGTCTAGTGTTGAGCATTCCGATACTGCAAATATCGGGTATCGGCCGATATTCGCTGTATCGGAATTCCGATACCGAGTACCGATATTTTTTCAATATCGGATATCAGAATCGGAAGTTCCCATAATGCAAAGAGCCACTGCTGTGGCTCTGATTGGCTGCCGAAATGATGTCATCATGATGCGCAGTCTGTGCACATCATGATGCGCCGTCAGTTCGGGCCTTCCGGAGGGGGGGTCTATGCCGACTGCCCGGGGTTCTGTACCGGCCTGCCGGGGGTCTGTGCCAACTGCCGGGGGTCCGTACCGGCCTCCCGGTGATCCGTGCCGGCCTCCCGGTGGTCTGTGCCGACTGCCCGGGGGTCTGTACCGGCCTTCCGGGGGGTTGTGCCGGCCTGCCGGTGGTCTGTGCCGACAGCCCGGGGGTCTGTGCCGACTGCCCAGGGGTCTGTGCCGACTGCCGTGGGTCTGTACCGGCCTGCCGGGGGGCTGTGCCGACTGTCCGGGGGTCTGTGCAGGCGATGCCTGCTACCATGACGGTGATTGACACATAAGCCAATGATGGGACAGTAGTAGTCCCATCATCCGGCTAATGTGTTGAATGTACAAAAAAAAAAAATACATACTACATACATGCTACATACATACTACATGCTACATACATACTACATACATACTACATACATGCTACATACATGCAACATATATACTACATACATACTACATGCTACATACATACTACATACATGCTACATACATGCAACATATATACTACATACATACTACATGCTACATACATACTACATACATGCTACATACATGCAACATACATACATACTGCATATATACCACATGCATGCAACATGCATACTACATATATACCACATATATACTACAAGCATGCAACATGCATACTACATATATACCGGGGGGCTGTGCCGACTGTCCGAGGGTTTGAACCGGCCTGCCGGGGGGCTGTGCCGGCCTGCCGGTGGTCTGTACCGACTGTCCGGGGGTCTGTGCAGGCTGTGGGGGTCTGTACCGACCTGCCGGTGGGCTGTGCCGGCCTGCCGGTGGTCTGTACCGACTGTCCGGGGGTCTGAGCGGACTGCCGGGGGTCTGTACCGGCCTGCCGGGGGGCTGTGCCGGCCTGCCGGTGGTCTGTACCGACTGTCCGGGGGTCTGAGCGGACTGCCGGGTGTCTGTACCGGCCTGCCGGGGGTCTGTGCCGACTGCCCGGGGGTCTGTGCGGACTGCCGGGGGTCCGTACCGGCCTCCCGGTGGTCCGTGCCGGCCTCCCGGTGGTCTGTGCCGACTGCCCGGGGGTCTGTACCGGCCTTCCGGGGGCTGTGCCGGCCTGCCGGTGGTCTGTGCCGACAGCCCGGGGGTCTGTGCCGACTGCCCGGGGGTCTGTGCGGACTGCCGTGGGTCTGTACCGGCCTGCCGGGGGGCTGTGCCGACTGTCTGGGGGTCTGTGCAGGATCGTCCGATGGGACTACAAGTCCCATCGGGCGATGCCTGCTACCATGACGGTGATTGACACATTAGCCAATGATGGGACAGTAGTTGTCCCATCATCCGGCTAATGTGTTGAATGTACAAAAAAAAAATACATGCTACATACATACTACATACATACTACATGCTACATACATACTACATACATACTACATGCTACATACACACTACAAACATACTACATGCTACATACATACAACATACATGCTACATATATGCAACATATATACTACATACATACTACATGCTACATACATACTACATACATGCTACATACATGCAACATACATACATACAGAATATATATATAATGCATGCAACATGCATACTACATATATACCACATATATACTACATGCATGCAACATACATATATACTACATGCAACATGCATACTACATGCATGCAACATAGATACTACATATATACCACATGCATGCAACATGCATACTATATATACCACATATATACTACATGCATGCAACATACATATATACTACATATATACCACATATATACTACATGCATGCAACATATATATCTAATACATATATACTACATGCAACATACATACTACATACATACAACATATATACCACATGCATGCAACATGCATACTACATATATACTACATATATACTACATGCATGCAACATATATAATACATATATACTACATGCAACATACATACTACATACATACTACATATATACCACATGCATGCAACATACATACATACTACATACAGTATATACCACATGCATGCAACATGCATACTACATATATACTACATGCATGCAACATACATATATACTACATACAATACATTCATACAATACATACATATAGACATACAGTACATATAACATAGAGTACATACTCACCATCACTTGCCACTTTGATCCCCGAAGCCATTGTCGTCTATGGAATAAAGATTAAAATAACAAAGCACGAATATACTCACCCCTGATCCGCAGAAGTCCACGGGTGTCCCACAACGATCTTGCGTGGAGAACAGCAGCATCAGCTGATGCTACCGTTCTCTACGGGCTCCAGGAAACCAGTGTCTGGAGGTAGGTATCCTTCCGCCCTGTATTCCTCCGCCACTGTAAAGAAAAAAAAATAGTCCCTAGTCTCATTTTATGGCATTGCTGTGTGAAAAATTTCCCATGCAGCTTTTGCCATAAAGTGAGACTAGGGACTTTTTTTTTTTTTTTTTTTACACTGGCGGAGGACTACAAGGCGGAAGGATACCTACCTCCCGACACTGGTTTCCTGGGCCCCGTAGAGAACGGTAGCATCAGCTGATGCTGCAGTTCTCCACGCAAGATCGTTGTGGGACTCTCGTGGATTTCTGAGGATCAGGGCGTATATTGTTTGTTTGTTATTTTAATATTTATACCACAAATGACAATGGCTTCGGGGATCAAAGTGACAAGTGATCGTGAGTATGTACTCTATGTTATATGTACTGTATGTATATATGTATGTATTGTATGAATGTATTGTATGTAGTATATATGTATGTTGCATGCATGTAATATATATGTAGTATGCATGTTGCATGCATGTGGTATATATGTAGTATGTTTGTATGTTGCATGCATGTAGTATATATGTATGTTGCATGCATGTAGTATATATGTCGTATATATGTCGTATGCATGTGGCATATATGTAGTATGTATGTAGTATGTATGTTGCATGTAGTATATATGTATTATATATATGCTGTATGCATGTAGTATATATGTAGTATATATGTATGTTGCATGCATGTAGTATATATGTGGTATATATAGTATGCATGTTGCATGCATGTGGTATATATGTAGTATGTATGTTGCATGCATGTAGTATATATGTAGCAAGCATGTTGCATGTAGTATATATGTATGTTGCATGTAGCATATATGTATGGTGCATGCATGTAGTATATATGTAGTATATATGTAGTATGCATGTTGCATGCATGTGGTATATATGTAGTATATATGTAGTACGTATGTTGCATGTAGTATATATGTATTATATATATGTTGCATGCATGTAGTATATATGTATGTTGCATGCATGTAGTATATATGTGGTATATGTATAGTATGCATGTTGCATGCATGTGGTATATATGTAGTATGTATGTTGCATGCATGTAGTATATATGTAGTAAGCATGTTACATGTAGTATATATGTATGTTGCATGCATATAGTATATATGTTGTATGTATGTTGCATGCATGTAGTATATATGTGGTATATATGTAGTATGCATGTTGCATGCATGTAGTATATATGTAGTATGTATGTTGCATGCATGTAGTATATATGTAGTGTGCATGTAGTACATATGTATGTTGCATGCATGTAGTATATATGTGGTATATATGTAGTATGCATGTTGCATGCATGTGGTATATATGTAGTATTTATGTTGCATGCATGTAGTATATATGTAGTATGCATGTTGCATGTAGTACATATGTATGTTGCATGCATGTAGTATATATGTGGTATATATGTAGTATGCATGTTGCATGCATGTAGTATATATGTTGTATGTATGTATGTTGCATGCATGTAGTATATATGTAGTATATATGTATGTTGCATGCATGTAGTATATATGTAGTATGCATGTTGCATGTAGTACATATGTATGTTGCATGCATGTAGTATATATGTGGTATATATGTAGTATGCATGTTGCATGCATGTGGTATATATGTAGTATGTATGTTGCATGCATGTAGTATATATGTAGTATGCATTTTGCATGTAGTATATATGTATGTTGCATGCATGTAGTATATATGTGGTATATATGTAGTATGCATGTTGCATGCATGTAGTATATATGTTGTATGCATGTATGTTGCATGCATGTAGTATATATGTGGTATATATGTAGTATACATGTTGAATGCATGTAGTATATATGTAGTATATATGTATGTTGCATGCATGTAGTATGCATGTTGCATGTAGTATGTATGTTGCATGCATGTAGTATGTAGCATGTATGTAGTATGTATGTAGCATGTAGCATGTATGTAGTATGTTTTTTTTTGTTTTTTTTTAATTCAACACATAGGCCGGATGATGGGACTACTACTGTCCCATCATTGGCTAATGTGTCAATCACCGTCATGGTAGCAGGCATCGCACGATGGGACTTGTAGTCCCATCAGACGATCCTGCATAGACCCCCGGCAGTCCGCTCAGACCCCTGGACAGTCGGTACAGACCACCGGCAGGCCGGCACAGCCCCCCGGCAGGCCGGTACAGACCCCCGCAGCCTGCACAGACCCCCGGACAGTCGGTACAGACCACCGGCAGGCCGGCACAGCCCCCCGGCAGGCCGGTACAGACCCCCGGCAGTCCGCTCAGACCCCCAGACAGTCAGTACAGACCACCGGCAGGCCGGCACAGCCCCCCGGCAGGCCGGTACAGACCCCAGGCAGTCCGCTCAGACCCCCGGACAGTCGGTACAGACCACCGGCAGCCCGGCACAGCCCCCCGGCAGGCCGGTACAGACCCCCGGCAGTCCGCTCAGACCCCCGGACAGTCGGTACAGACCACCGGAAGGCCGGCACAGCCCCCCAGCAGGCTGGTACAGGCCCCTGGCAGTCCGCTTAGACCCCCGGACGGTCGGTACAGACCACCGGCAGGCCGGCACAGCCCCCCAGCAGGCCGGTACAGACCCCCGCAGCCTGCACAGACCCCCAGACAGTCGGTACAGACCCCCGGCAGGCTGGTACAGACCCCTGAGCAGTTGGCACAGACCCCCGGACAGTCGGCACAGCCCCCCAGTATATGTGGTATATATGTAGTATGCATGTTGCATGCATGTAGTATATATGTGATATATATGTAGTGTGCATGTTGCATGTATGTGGTATATATGCAGTATGTATGTATGTTGCATGCATGTAGCATATATGTTGCATGTATGTAGTATGTATGTAGCATGTAGTATGTATGTAGTATGTATGTAGCATGTAGTATGTATGTAGTATGTATGTAGCATGTATGTAGTATGTATTTTTTTTTGTACATTCAACACAGGCCGGATCATGGGACTACTTCTGTCCCATCATTGGCTAATGTGTCAATCACCGTCATGGTAGCAGGCATCTCCCGATGGGACTTGTAGTCCCATCGGACGATCCTGCACAGACCCCCGCAGTCTGCTCAGACCTCCGGCAGTCCGCACAGACCCCCGGGCAGTCGGTACAGACCACCGGCAGGCCGGCACAGCCCCCGGCAGGCCGGTACAGACCCCCGGCAGTCCGCTCAGACCCCCGGACAGTCGGTACAGACCACCGGCAGGCCGGCACAGCCCCCCGGCAGGCTGGTACAGACCCCCGGCAGTCCGCTCAGACCCCCGGACAGTCAGTACAGACCACCGGCAGGCCGGCACAGCCCCCCGGCAGGCTGGTACAGACCCCCGGCAGTCCGCTCAGACCCCCGGACAGTCGGTACAGACCACCGGCAGGCCGGCACAGCCCCCCGGCAGGCCGGTACAGACCCCCGCAGCCTGCACAGACCCCCGGACAGTCGGTACAGACCACCGGCAGGCCGGCACAGCCCCCCGGCAGGCCGGTACAGACCCCCGGCAGTCCACACAGACCCCCGCAGTCCGCACAGACCCCGGGCAGTCCGCACAGACCCCCGGCAGGCCAGCACAGCCCCCCAGCAGGCCGGTACAGACCCCTGGGCAGTCGGTACAGCCCCCCGGACAGTTGGCACAGCCCCCCGGTATATGTGGTATATATGTAGTATGCATGTTGCATGCATGTAGTATATATGTGGTATATATGTAGTGTGCATGTTGCATGCATGTGGTATATATGCAGTATGTATGCATGTTGCATGCATGTAGTATATATGTTGCATGTATGTAGTATGTATGCAACATGTAGTATGTATGTAGTATGTATGTAGCATGTAGTATGTATGTAGTATGTATATAGCATGTATGTAGTATGTATTTTTTTTTTTTTTTTTGCACATAGGCCGGATGATGGGACTACTACTGTCCCATCATTGGCTAATGTGTCAATCACCGTCATGGTAGCAGGCATCGCCCGATGGGACTTTTCGTCCCATCGGACGATCCTGCACAGACCCCCGCAGTCTGCTCAGACCCCCGGCAGTCCGCACAGACCCCCAGGCAGTCGGTACAGACCACCAGCAGGCCAGCACAGCCCCCCGCAGCCTCCACAGACCCCCGGGCAGTCCGCACAGACCCCCGGGCAGTCGGTGCAGACCACCAGCAGGCCGGCACAGCCCCCCGCAGCCTGCACAGACACCCGGGCAGTCGGTACAGACCACCCGCAGGCCGGCACAGCCCCCCGGCAGTCCGCACAGACACCCGAGCAGTCGGTACAGACCACCGGCAGTCCGCACAGACCCCCGGGTAGTCGGCACAGACCCCCGGAAGGTCCATACACCCCCCCAAGAGGCTGTACAAGGAGAGAAAAGGGTTTTTCTTATTCCGATACCGGAAGTCCCATAGACTTGAATGGGACTTCCGGTATCGGAATCGGCGATACCCGATACTTTTTTCGTATCGGGCCGATACCATCCGATATTTTAGGGTATCGGATGGTATCGATCAAAACACTACTGATGTCTGATTTATTCTCCAGACTTAAGAGTGCCTGCTGGTTTACTAAGCTTGACCTCAGGGGGGGCGTATAACTGTTGTGTCCCACGAATGGGAACAACCTGTAAAGCATATTTCTCTTTGTTTTGTTCTTCCTCCAATCAGCAAAATTTCCTGTTGTTGCTAGGTAGAATTAGACTGTGTGAAAATTGTCCCTATGTCCCTCCTGTAGTTGAGCTCTGTATTAGGTTCTCCTCCCTTCTTCTTCAGTTTAGCCTACAGCAGTCATTACTCAAGACGCATGTGTACTTCCCTGTGCAAATTACCCCTTTTTACCTACTGTCCATTGTAAACTAATACAAGATTTTGGAAGAAAACAGCATCGCTTCTCCTGGTCTTTCTACAGTTGCATTGCCAGTGGAGTTAAAACTATCTGAGGACGTCTGGTTTTGTGAGTACAAGTTATACAATTATCTAAGAAGCTGATAATTGGAACACTTGGGACTCGCAGTCATCAGGAGGAGTCAGAATAGTAAAAAGGGGGTTGCTGTAACCAGGATCAGTATACAGCTGTAATCCAAGAAGAGGACTGTTTAACATAAGGCTAATGTAAAGCCACAACAGCAGCAGCTTACATGGCTGCAGACATTCTATGCTCTTCACTTCAGAAAACTGCACAGTGAAGGATTTATCCTGTTACTAAGAACAGTTCACAGCCTGTAATCAAGAGAAAGGATCATCTATAAGCTATTGAGAAGCTGCAGTTTACATAGACTTGTATCATTCTGTGCTCTCCAGCTCAGGCTTGTTGCAACTTTGTATTGGTCTCCTTGACAACCAGGTGCAAAACAGCCCCCACCTTTCACTGCTGAGATTGTAGCTTTTTGCAGCTCATATTACCCAGATCTCATCTGCCTGTGAGTTACAATGGCTGAAGGAAAGTCTGAAATATCTTTATATGAGGACTCAGCCACTAACAGACCCAGGCACTCTGCTAAGCCGTCAGTGAAAGCTATAGAAAACCTTGAAATCATTAAACATGAACTTTCTTGTAATATATCCATCTTATGGCAAAGACTGCAGAGTCACATTAACAGCACATCCCAGTATGCCTCTCATGAGTTACCACGAAAGGGAGCCCTTGAACAATTGTACTCTGCATACCAGGCTTATAAAGACACTTGTAAAAAATACATCTCAACGCTACGGATATTAAATAGGCCAGAATCGCTAAAAGAAAGCAAGGTCTTCCAACAGCTCAATGCCGAACGAGATAACACCGTGCGCGACATTGTGAACAAAACAGAAGCAAAAATCCCACAAATGTTAGAAGTGACATCGCACAGATCCAGGTCTCCTAGGAGCTCAACACACTCAATCAAGTCAAGCTCATCAAGGTACTCAACCCTCAGTGAACAACTCATAAGAGCGCGTGCCAAAGCAGAATCTACGAAAGTGCAAGCCATTTTTGCCCAAAAGAAAGCAGAGAAGGAAACAGTATCTGCACGCAAGAAAGCAGAGATGGAAGCTGAATCCGCATGCAAGAAAGCAGAGATGGAAGCTGAATCCGCACGCAAGAAAGCAGAGATGGAAGCTGAATCCGCACGTAAGAAAGCAGAGATGGAAGCTGAATCCGCACGCAAGAAAGCAGAGATGGAAGCTGAATCCGCACGCAAGAAAGCAGAGATGGAAGCCGAATCTGCACGCGAGAAGGCGGAAATAGAAGTCCTGCAGAAGGAATACGAACATGCAGCAGCCATGGCAAAGCTAAAGGTCTTTGAGCAGGCTCTAGGTAGGAGCCAAGGAGGCAGCCTCAATTCATACAAACTCGACACAGAAGACCCACTTAAGCGTACGAGAAATTACGTGCTGAGCCAAACCAACGAAACCCTGAACATCAACAATCTTCCCATCAGTACCAGCCTCTCTCTAGAGCATCAGGACATTGATCCGCCTGCAGCTTCCAGCTTTCAAGGTCAGTCCAATGGACCACAAACATTCAAACCTGAACCTCCTTCATGTGTCAATATGCTGCCTGACCCTACACCTCACCAAATGCCATACGCCAATGTCTACATGCAACCTAACATGCCGTCAAGGCATTATGCCCCTGATAACTATGTGGTTCCAGTCCCACATACAACAGAGACCATATGTCACAAACAGGTTGCTGGTCTAAACGCCTACGCCACTCCATATCTTCCCATGTTCTTGAACCAAGAAGCTAATACCCACGCTAACAGCATCACTCAGCCAGCAAATGTTTCTCCAAAGTCAGAAAGAACAGACATGGCCGATTTTGCGAGGCTCATGATACGCCGAGAACTCACCAACACCGGTCTCACAAGATTCGATGACCAGCCTGAGAATTACAGAAGTTGGAAATATACCTTTAAAGCCGCAATTAGTGACCTTGGAATCACTGCTGCTGAAGAGCTGGATCTGCTAATCAGGTGGCTCGGACCTCAATCCACGGAGCGGGTCAAGAGGCTCAGATCCGTCCACATCAGTAATTCAGCAGCTGGACTCATGGCTGCATGGGAAAGACTGGAACGTAGCTTCGGCAGTCCTGAAGCCATAGAGAATGCACTGTTTAAGTGTCTGCAGGATTTCCCCAAAATATCTGGCAAGGAGAGTTCAAAATTCCTAGAGCTCAGTGACCTACTCCTAGAGCTCCAGTTAGCCAAGGCAGACACGCATCTACCTGGTCTCAGCTATCTGGATACCGCTCGGGGCGTTAACGCAATAGTTTCTAAGCTGCCATACAATATACAAGAGAAGTGGGCCACTATAGTGTCAAAGTACAAAAAAGCCAATCAAGTCTTTTTTCCTCCATTTTCCTTCTTTGTGACTTCATCAAGGAAATTGCAGAGTGCAAAACTAACCCCAGCTTCTGCTATGAAGAACCTAGCGGCTTTGCACCATTCCCTAAGTACAAGAGTTCCTGCTCTCATGACAGCACCTGCAGTGGTCCGGTGTCTGCAAAAAAGACAGAAGTTCTGCCTACACCGACATCAGCGCCAGACAAAGGCAGTGAAGGTGAGAAGGTTGAAATTCCGAACCGCCAGTGTCCAATTCACAAACTGCCACATCCCCTAAAGAAGTGCATCAGCTTCAGGAAGAATCCCCTTAAAGAACGAAAGGAGCTCTTGAAGAAGTTTGGAGTATGCTTCAGGTGCTGCGCCTCTACTGAACATCTTGAGAAGGACTGTGTCATCACCATCAAGTGTCTAGAGTGCGACAGCGAAGACCATGTACAAGCACTCCAGCCATCACAGCCTGACTCTGCGTCTACACCTTCTCCCACCACAAGCCATGGCGGGGAGAGTTCAGACCAAGCGACAAGCCAAGTTGCGGTATCTTCCTCATGCACCGAAGTCTGCAGAGAAGGTCTTCGAGACAAGTCCTGCGCGAAGATTTGCCTAGCAAGGATGTATCCCAAGGGTCATCCAGAGAAGGCAGTCAAGGTGTACTGTTGTGAGTTCATTTTCCCCTTCATTACTGAGGCCCGAGGAACTCCCTCTTCTGGTAAAGAAAGGTAGTGAGCCTGATTATCAAACACCTGAGGCTGATGATCATGACTGGCTGAGTGGAGTTACTGACTGGATATAAGGCTGCCGACGCCCTTCTGCCCTGCGGGTGATTTCTCTGTGGGATCCTTGGAGACCAGTCTGAATTCCTGCTCCTCTAAAGCTAAGTTTGCTGGGTGTGCTGAATTCATTTAGCTCTGTCTTCTGAAAATACCTGAGTGCTGAATTAGTTAGGGCCTTTTTCATATCAGCTTGTTGGCTTATGTCTTTGATAGGGTTTTGGCAGATTGCAGACAGCAGCCTTCCTGTCCTTTCCTATCTAGGTAGTTTTGGGCCCCGTCTTTGCTCAGACTAACTTTCTGTCTGTGTTAGTATTTTCATCTTGCTTCACCGTCATTTTATGTTGGGGGCTGCCTAATGCTTTGGGGTCTGCTCTGGGGCAGTTTAGATTTCCCCTTTCTTTCTTTAGGCCTATGTAATTCTCCGGCTGTGATCGAGGGGTCTAGGGCATCGTAGGAACCCCCCACGGCTACTGCTAGTTGTGTTGATAGGTTCAGGGGTCTGCAATCTGATAGTTGCCAACTTCTCTGGTTTTCTGGACTTAGCTTGTATTTCTGCTTTTGCCTCCAACGGTGACTCATTCATAACAGTGTACGTTAGTCTGGACGACCAGAGCAACAAATCACTGGCCAGGTCAGAACTCTTTGACTTGTTCGACTTAAAAGGAGACGTCTATCCTTACACTTTGGGCACCTGCAGCGGCGTTATAAAAACCTCTGGAAGAAGGGCCAGTGGCCTCATAATAACTTCTCTTGAGAAGGACGCCATGGAGATACCACTACCCACGCTTGTTGAGTGTAACCAAATTCCATTCAACAGGGAGGAAATCCCAACGCCAGAAGTCGCTCTTCAGCATCCTCACCTCAGAATGATAGCCAAAGAGATGCCACCCCTGGATGACAAGGCAGACATCGTAATTCTCCTCGGCAGACACATTATACGACTGCACAAGATGCGTCAACAAATCCACGGACTACTCAATGAACCGTATGCTCAGCGCCTCGAGCTAGGCTGGGTTATCATCGGCAATGTCTGTAGCGACCAGACACAGGATCCTAGCAACATCTCCTCTTACAAAACGCTTATCACGTCAGATCACCATGGCTTGTCCCCCCTGCCAGACCCAGGCCATTATTGGACAAAGGAGAAATCAAATGACACTAAATGTCAGCAACAACCATCTGACAATTCAAGTCTGCGTTATCTTCGAGACTACAACCTTGAGAGAACAACACCCGGTCCTACAACAAAGGACAACTCACCACCAACAGAGGAAGACAAGGTGGTCATCAGGGTCACGAGCATCAAACCCACCAATGTCAACTATAACAGCTGGATAGCTCCCTCACCTTCCCTTCCCACAAAGACTGAGTTGCCAAAGGATTCAGAGCAAGTATCTGCTGAGTTCTCAACCTTTGACGCCTATCTCCATCACAAACCTGGCCAAGCCGAATCCATGATAGACTTCAGTGCTCAGAGTGAGAGCCCCTCTCTCAACAGCCTTCCTCTTACCGATGGTGCTAGCGTTTGCCCCACGCAATGCAGCTTCAGCATACTGCCGGATGTCGAACAAGGCACATTCACTTCCCAAGCATCACCTTGTGTTGAACTTCCTATCGAACGAGGAGCCTTGCCTGTTCAAAACAGCATCCATGGTCCTCTGGAGTTCAAAACACCCATTGCAGTTCAAGGCAGGGCATCACTGAGACAGCTCGCTACTTGGGGCATCAACAGGAACACTATATTACCATCTCAGAGACAGCAAAGGTGGGAGACGGGGAAGAAGTCCCTAAAGGCATTACAGCAACCCCAAGTCCTGCACCATAGTTCTTTAAAGATTCTTTCAACCGTCATCAAGAGACAAGTCTACGTTTCTTACGATGCATCTATGAAGACTACAGCTGCAGGAACCTCTCCAAGTGCTTCAGTTTGCTGGCTCCTTCGAACAGGAGTCACATGAATGTATCTTAGTCACTGGACTTTGCCACGGTGGGGAGCATACCTTCGCATGCTACTGCTGTGCTATGACACAGGATCAGAACCCAACTGAACATTAACTTCCCCTTATGGACTGGAACTTCTACTGTTGGGTTGGTGGAAGAGTTGGCATGTTGCGGCTTCCCCAATCCGAAGATGGGTTTCTATTGGACTCATTTTTCATTTTTTATTCAAGCTCTACGTTTTTACTACAAGTATGGACTTTATTTCTGCATTGTGTTGCATTGTTTTTTCTTTTCTCCTCTCATTACAGGTTTCACGATGTCGAGGGACAGATTCTCCTTATCTTGCACAAGGACTTATGAAATCTGATGATTTCAGACGGGGAGTGTTGTGTCCCACGAATGGGAACAACCTGTAATGCATATTTCTCTTTGCTTTGTTCTTCCTCCAATCAGCAAAATTCCCTGTTATTGCTAGGTAGAATTAGACTGTGTGAAAATTGTCCCTATGTCCCTCCTATAGTTGAGCTCTGTATTGGGTTCCTCCTCCCTTCTTCTTCAGTTTAGCCTACAGCAGCCATTACTCAAGACGCATGTGTACTTCCCTGTACAAATTACCCCTTTTTACCTACTGTCCATTGTAAACTAATACAAGATTTTGGAAGAAAACAGCATCGTTTCTCCTGGTCTTTCTACAGTTGCATTGCCATTGGAGTTAAAACTATCTGAGGATGTCTGGTTTTGTGAGTGCGAGTTATACAATTATCTAAGAAGCTGATAATTAGAACACTTGGGACTCGCAGTCAGCAGGAGGAGTCAGAATAATAACCTTATTCGCATCAAGCACGGGGATGAATGGAAGACGGCGTTTAATACTCCGGAGGGACATTTTGAGTACCTGGTGATGCGTTTTGGGCTCTCTAATGCCCCTTCTGTCTTCCAGTCCTTTATGAATGATATTTTCCGAGACTTTGTGGATAAGTTTTTGATCATCTATCTGGAAGATATTTTGATCTTTTCTAGTGATTGGGATTCCCATGTGGAACATGTCCGGACTGTGTTCCGGATTTTGAGGGAGAATTCCCTGTTTGTTAAGGGATCAAGGTGCCTCTTTGGTGTACAGAGGATTTCATTTTTGGGATTTATCTTGTCTCCATCGACTATTGAAATGGACCCGGTCAAGGTACAGGCCATTTATGATTGGGTTCAGCCTACTTCTTTGAAGGCTCTCCAGAAGTTTTTGGGTTTTTCTAATTTCTATCGTAAATTTATAGGTAATTTTTCTAGTATTGTCAAACCACTGACTGATCTGACCAAGAAGGGAGCTGATGTGCTGAATTGGTCTCCTGAGGCTATCTCAGCATTTCAGGAGCTTAAGCGGAGATTTACTTCAGCTCCAGTTTTACGTCAACCTGATGTCTCACTTCCATTTCAAGTAGAGGTAGACGCTTCTGAGATTGGTGCAGGAGCTGTTTTGTCCCAAAAAGACCCTGTGACTTCTAAGATGAATCCCTGTGCCTTCTTTTCTCGAAAGTTTTCCCCATCTGAACGCAACTATGACGTGGGGAATCGGGAATTGTTGGCCATGAAATGGGCATTTGAGGAGTGGAGACATTGGTTGGACAATTGGAAATTGAGCTAGACATCAATTTGTGGTCCTCACCGATCACAAGAATCTGATTTATCTGGAGTCGGCCAAACGCTTGAATCCTAGACAGGCTAGATGGGCCTTATTTTTCATGCATTTTAATTTTGTGGTCTCTTTTCTTCCGGGCACTAAGAATGTTAAGGCAGACGCCCTTTCTAGGAGTTTCTTTGCTGATTCTCTTAATGTGACCGAGCCTAATACTATCCTAGGTGAGGGGGTAGTTCTTTCTGCCATTTCGCCCGATTTGAGACGCGCCCTGGAGGAATTTCAGGAGGATAAACCTGAGCGTTGCCCTATGGGAAGATTGTATGTTCCTGACCAGTGGAGAAAGAGAGTGATGTCTGAAGTCCATTGCTCCGCATTGTCTGGTCATCCGGGTATTTTTGGTACCAGAGATTTGGTGAGTCAGTCGTTTTGGTGGCCTGCCTTATCTCGTGATGTCAGGAATTTTGTACAGTCCTGTGGGACTTGTTCTCGGTCTAAATTTTATAGCAGATTGGTACGGACCAGTTTAACTAAAGCTTAACTTTTAATCAACCTTTAAAAACATTTATCAACAAAAAGTGCCATACAAAGTGCTCATGCTGAAGTGATTAAAAATTGTTCAATGCCGCCTGAAATAACCCATATAGGACAATGGGGCACTCGTTATATCATTTTATACCTTATTTACAACAGCCTCTTAGTGTTGCGTACGTATAGGGCCTCAGTCCCTACACCCAGATATAACAAAGAATAGCCTATAGCCCCACATATGAATTGTCCTTTTATGGTTATTGCTGTTTACTAGGCTCTAATACAGTCCGTAAAGGACATTAAAAAACCAAAGAGTGAGCCACTGTACATAAATCGAACACCCTCAGAAAGAAAATGTATAGAGTCTCCTTTAGATTACTGACCACATATCTCCTTTCTAGTGTATGAATAGATCATGTACTTATCTCAGATATCGTTGTTTTTCATGGCGATACCCGAATACTGCTCACAGCAAGGGGGCTCCACATGTCAGCGAATCGCTGGGTAGCTCGATTACCTCTGTATATCTCCCAACGCGTTTCATCTACCACAAATTCATCAGGGGAGTAGTGGCATTTAGTCCGGTGGCATTGCGCGCTATATCGCGCTCTCATTATCTTTTATATACATTCAGAAGTCCCGCGGTCTATCCCTATTTCCGGACGCCGGGGCTGGCACTTCCGGTTTTCATCTTACTCAGGCCCCTAGACTCTTCTCCTGCCCCACTTCCTGGGCATGTCTAAGGGCCGAAGACGTCACATCCGGTGACGCGTATTAGCCAGATCGTATGCCCCACTTCCTGGGTTCGTCTGAGTATCGGTAGCGTCACATCCGGTATAAACAGCGATGTAAACACATCGCGTTCATGTGACACGCCCGTGCCCATGGCAACCAGACGCTGTTGTGCTTATCTAATTATAGCGTTAGGTGTCTCGTTCTATAGAGTGGGGCTCGGGCCGGAAAAATTATACACCTATTCCCATTTAAATATAACCAATATCGGTGGCTTAGAGACGTGTATAATTAAAAGAAATCAGCAAAACAATTTTCTATCTTTTGCTGATAAACCCAAACAAGGGACATTTTCAGTGCATTCCTAAATCCAAAAATTTTTTACACCATAATCAAGATACAAAGCGTATGATTAAACTTTCCAGAGGAAAAAATATCTACCAGATTATAATAGTCAAAATGTCCTATTGGTTAATAGATGTTGCATGGTATTTACTGGGCACCACGGACCTTTTTGGGAAGGATAGAGAAGGGAGCTCACTAGAACTTACCCTATTAAACCCTCTCTATATGTCACCTACCTAACGCGGAGGTTGGCACCCTAATTCCTGCGCAAGTGGCGCCCCCACTCAACGGCGGCTCTCCCTATACTTTGATGGCCCTATTAAAGTCCTCCCTACAAGAAGGAAGAATAGGTGAGAAGTTCATTAAGTCCCTTAGGATGTACTGTTCATAGTGAGAAGATCCAGAAAGTTTCTCTCTGAAGGATTCGCTTATCCCAGTCTCCTCCTCTTTGATTTTTTGGGACTTTTTCAATGCCTATGAAACTGACAGCCTTAACATCCCCATTGTGGGCCTGGTTGATGTGATTCGCCACTGGTGTGTCTCGTTTGTTTATGATGTCTCTGTGGTGCTCTCCCACTCTCACTCTGAGCTCTCTCTTGGTTTTACCAACATATTCTAAACTGCATCTACAGGTAATCTTATACACAACTCCGACCGATCTGCAATTAATAAACTGCTGTATAGGAAAAGTTCTTCTTGTGACACTACTGCGAAAAATAGTGTCCTGTGTAATTGATGCACAATATTTGCAGTTGCCACACTTGAAACGGCATTGGCCAATTCTCCTCATGGATCAAGACCTTCTAGGGATTATACCTGGTACCCCACAAATTACGTTTAGAAAAGGTCGTTCCATCAAGGATAGACTAGTCCGTAGCCATTTTTCCTTAAACACTAATACTAGGCCTACCTGGCTGGGTACCCAACCCAAAGGGTGTTATAAGTGTGGCAATTGAAAATATTGTGCATCAATTACACAATATTGGTTTTTTAGGGTCAAGTTTCGTTTCGTGAAACCCGACTTTTCCAAAAGTCGGGTCGAGCAAGATCGGCCGATTATAGGGAAAAGTCGGGGTCGTCCCGAAACACGAAACCCAATGTAAGTCAATGGGGAATAAAAGTCGGCAGTGAGAGGAGGACAGGAAACACACCTACAGTGCCCATTTGAATGCCAAAAGCATCAATTCTTCTTACTTAAGCTTGTCAACCTTAATTAACTTCATAATACAAGTTACGCACTGAAAAATGGGGGTTATTTGGCTAACGTTGTGGGGGGGTAGGGCTGGCTCCAGGTTTTCATGTGCCCTGGGCGAAAGAGCGCCCCTTTAACACATACCACAACTCATCATGCTCCGATACGGCAGAGAAATAGCGGTATAGTACAATGAAAAATACTTCGCTTTTTACATCTCATGACGAGGCCCATCTATTTCTCCATACAGAATCATTGGTTCCATATAATGTTTGAAACAGTATATGATGAGCTCCACATAATGCTACAGTATATGTTGGTCCCCATGGATGAAGCTCCACTGTCTTATGGGCCCAAATAATGCTCCAAACATAATGGGCCCCATTTCTAATGCTCTAGTGTATAATGGGCCCTGTAAATGCTGCTCCAGTGTCTGATGACCACCTTTGGAATGTTCCAGTGTATGGTGGGCCCCATCTATCATTCTCCAGAGTATAGTGCTCCCCAAAAATTGCTGTCCCAACATTGAAAACAATCAAATAAGTCTCCTCGCTAGGGAATCCCTGTACTAGTCTGGACTCCTCGTCGTCCCCATCTTCCATCTCACTGCACAGTATTTCAACCTTGCAAGTGCTGTGATCCTGAGCAAGCAGGGGAGGCCCACTCGTTGGCGACGGCACTGGCACAGGGCCCCTGATAGTACGGTGGTGTGTCTGATGGCGGGTGGGCCGAACCTGCACTTTCATCTGCAGCTTCCTCTTTGTCACCGTGTAAGATGGAACTGTATATGGGAAGGGTAACCTGAGTTTCATCAGGGTCAGATTCAGGCTGTGTAGAGTGCGAGGGGAATGTAGTGGTCTGGGTCAATGTACCAGCAGATTCATCAAGCAGTGGCTGGGCATCAGTGCACTTGTGTCGCCCCCAGGAGTACGGTTGACACAGTGGCATTACCTTCCTCCTAGGGAGTGTGATGTCATGCTTGGGAGCAACGAACGATCTCTCTAGCAGGTTAACTGATTGGGCGGCGTTATTCCCACGAGTCATGACCCTCCAAACAGCGTTCATGAAGGCAAAGTGTTTGTTTTACGTGGGCAGTATGGTTGCAAAGCTGAACCTTAAAGGAATGTCCAGAAGGGCACCACCAGGAGTGGAGCCTATGGTTTAATTCGACTCCACCTGGGAAACCTCAACCATGCAAGCTACAGAAAAGATGCACAGATTGCAAGCTTAATTCCGTTAACGAACGAGACTCCGTCATGCCCCGCGGTCCGAGTCCGGCTTACTAGAGGGACACGTGAGGCTCTGGCACATGAGATTGGCCAATAACTGGTGTGTCATGCCCTTACATGTCCGTGGCTGCATGTGCGCTACACTGAAAAGGCCAGCGTTTGTCGCTTACAGGTGAAGATAACCCGCTGAACAACGTTAGTGATGGGGATCTGTGATTACAATTATTACCCGCGAACGATGATTTACCAGTAAGTGCAGGTCAACAGCAGTTCCGGAATTAGGCCTAACCGTCATTCCTGAAAAAATGAAAAACTTACGTGTGCAAACCACAGGTGCTGTAGCTTGCTTAACAGCTCGCCAGCCGTTCTCAGGCCCAGCATGGATTACACGTGATTGCACAAAGGTGAGAAAGGGTACCGTATCCCCGGATAACATGTATGGATAGCGTACACATTCAAAATATATGTCTATACATCAGGAGGCAGGCTCAGACGGTGTTAGGCCCAGTATGGCTTGCAGGTGATTGCACAAAGGTGAGAAAGGGTACCGTATCACCGGATAACATGTATGGATAGCGTACACATTCAAAATATATGTCTATACATCAGGAGGCAGGCTCAGACGGTGTTAGGCCCAGTATGGCTTGCAGGTGATTGCACAAAGGTGAGAAAGGGTACCGTATCCCCGGATAGCATGTATGGATAGCGTACACATTCAAAATATATGTCTATACATCAGGAGGCAGGCTCAGACGGTGTTAGGCCCAGTATGGCTTGCAGGTGATTGCACAAAGGTAAGAAAGGGTACCGTATCCCCGGATAACATGTATGGATAGCGTACACATTCAAAATATATGTCTATACATCAGGAGGCAGGCTCAGACGGTGTCAGGCACAGTATGGATTTGACGGCCCAGATTACACAGCGGAGGAGCAGGGAGAGGTAAAGATTGCAAATGCTGGGGCCCTGCCCAAGCAAGGGGGGCCCACTCGTGGGCGTCGGTACTGGCACTGGGCCCCTCATGGTACAGCGGTGTGTCTGACGGCGGGTGTGCACCACCACCGTCAGAGACACTTGATTGCACTATGAGGGACCCTGTGCCAGTGCCCGCACCCAAGAGTCGGCCTACCCACCTGTCCAGGGCAACGGCACTCGCACGGTGTCGTGCGCTAGGTGGTGACCCCGGCCATGGGGGGGAGGCAGCACAGTTAGGGAGTTTTAGAAAGTGGCATATGTTGATGTTGGACATTCAGCTGATGCAAAAGGCGAAATAGGTGAAGTCCCAGGAAGAGGTGGACCAAAGCAAGCCATTTTTCTGTCACCCTATGTGTCATCAGGGGAAGGTGGGACAAAATCCTTGGAAACCCATGCATGGTTCATTTTAATGAAGGTTAGATCATCCACATTTTGGGTTGACAGACGGGTCCTTTTTTCTGTCAGGATTGATCCAGCTGCACTGAAGACTCTTTCCGATAGCACACTTGCAGTTGGGCAAGCGAGCTCCTGTAAGGCATATTGGGCCAATTCAGGCCAGGTGTCCAGTTTAGCAGCCCAATAGTCAAAGGGGAATGACCTGTGTGGGAGAACATCGATATGGGAGGAAAAGTAGTTTGTAACCATAGTTGACAACTGCTGTCTCCTGTCACTTTCCATCGATGCAGTATTACCAGTTGTGTGAGCGGTATTTGAAAAATCAGTCCACAACATTGTCATGAAACCCCTGTCTCCAACGCCACTTCTGCTGTGTGCACACGAACACCTCTGCCAAGATGCCCCCGGCCCGTACGGCTCGTGTGAGAACCATCACCGCTGCTGTGTGCTGGGAATGCCTCAAGCAACCGATTTACCAGAGTTGCTTGTTTATTAGCCAATATTAGGTCAAGGTTCTCCTGTGGCATGATGTTTTGTAATTTGCCTTTATAGCGTGGATCCAGGATGCTGGCCAACCAGTAGTCGTCATCGTTCATCATTTTGGCAATGCGTGGGTCCCTTTTTAGGATCTGCAAGGCATAATCTGACATGTGGGCCAATGTTCCCGGTGTCAATGATGCACTGCGAGTGCTGGTTGGAGGAGCACTTTCTGGCAAATCCACTTCCCTCCAGTCACGCACAAACCCTGTACCAGACCTTGCCACGCCAACATTTTCACTTGCCCCACGAGATGCATCCTCCTCCCCTAAGTAATCATCCCCATCATCCTCCTCCTCCTCTTCTTCCTCCACCTCGTCCAGGAGAGGTCCCTGAGCAGACAATGGCTGAATGTCATCAATGATTCCCTCCTCCTCTTCCTCCTCATCAACATTGGCTGCAGATGCCTGCTCCTTAAGGTGCGTCAAAGTTTGCATGAGCAGACGCATAAGTGGGATGCTCATGCTTAGGATGGCGTCGTCTGTGCTTACCAGCCGTGTGCATTCCTCAAAACACTGAAGGACTTTACAGAGGTCTTTCAGCTTCGACCACTGCACACCTGTCAACTCCATGTCTGCTCTCAAAGAGCCTGGCCGTGTATCCTCCCACAAATGCATTATGGCCTGCCTCTGCTCGCACAGCTGCTCCACCATGTGCAGGGTGGAGTTCCACCTTGTTGCAATGTCGATAATGAGGCGGTGGTTGGGAAGGTGGAGCAATCGCTGCAGCTTCTGCATACGAACGGAGTGTACAGGCGACCGGTGGATGTGCGCGCACAGTCTTCGCACCTTCTGGAGCAGGGCTGTTAACTCCGGATAATTTTTGAGGAAGCACTGCACCACCAGGTTCAAGGTGTGAGCCAAGCAAGGTATATGGCTGAGTTTTGAAAGGGCTATGGCTGCCACAAAATTACGGCCGTTATCACTAACTACCTCGCCTGCCTCAAGATGTACACTGCCCAGCCATGACTCAGTTTGTCGCTTCAAGTACTCGGCCAGCACCTCGGCGGTGTGTCTGTTGCCCAAACACATCATCTGCAACACAGCCTGCTGACGCTTTCCACTAGCTGCTCGATAGGGGGACACATCGTGTGCAACAGTGGCAGCTGCAGATGGAGTGCTCGTACGACTGCGCTCTGTGGACGAGCTTTCGCTTCTGGAGGAGGAGGAGAAGGAGGGTCGAACACCTACAGCCAACTGTTTCCTATACCATGGGCTAGGCAGCACTGTCCCACCACCGCTGTCCCCTGTGGACCCTGCATCCACCACATTAACCCAGTGCGCAGTGATGGACACGTAACGGCCCTGGCCATGCCGACTGGACCATGCATCAGTTGTGAGGTGCACCTTTCCGCTCACTGACTGCTTGAGTGCATGGACAATGCAGTCTTTCACATGATGGTGGAGGGCTGGGATGGCTTTGCGAGAGAAGAAGTGGCGACTGGGTAGGTCATAGCGTGGTACTGCATAGGCCATGAGTTCGCGGAAAGCTGTGCTTTCCACCAACCGAAAGGGCATCATCTCAAACGAGATTAGTTTGGCAATGTGGGCGTTCAAACCCAGTGTACGCGGATGAGAGACTGAGTACTTTCTTGACCTACTCATAGTGTCTGGGAGGGTGAGCTGGACTTGAGAGCTGCATATGGTGGAAGTAGCGGTGGACAGGGCGGACTGAGAGAGGGTTGATGATGGTGATGGAGTTGTTCTTTCTGATGGCCTAGAATCAGTCTTTCGTTGATATAACAGTGGGATTCCCTGACTGCTGAGGCCTTGCAACGACACCTCAACATTTGCTGCTGTGCTAACCGGTGGGCTTACAGTGGGGGAAACAATGTAGCGTTGCTGATTACCTTCGTTGTGATCAGTTGCACATGTGGCACTTGAGGTTTGGTGTTGTGTCCACGCTTGCAAGTGCATGCTGGTTAAATGTCTAAGCATGCAACTGGTATTCAAATTTTTCAGATTTTTCCCTCGGCTAAAGGTCTTTGCGCACTTCTTACAGATAACCTTGGCCTGATCATGAGGATTTTGTTCAAAAAAGTGCCACACTGCACTCTTCCTACTTTGGCAGACATTTTGCGGCCTAGCACGCTGTGATCTTTTGACCCTCTGGACAAGCTGTCCAGCAACTCTTTTGATGTTTGGAACCTGTCTTTGGAGTGCTCCGGGCCTGCCAGATAACAGCTGTTGCGATGTCGATGTCTGCTGTGGATGCTCCTCATCTGAGCTATTGGAAGCAGCACCCTCTTCCCCCAATGGATGCCAATCTGGGTCAACAACTGGGTCATCCATCACCTCCTCTTCTATGTCATGTGCACCTTCCTCTGTGTCACCGTGTATGGTGGTATAGTGTGCGGGAAGGGGCACCTGAGTCTCGTCAGGGTCAGAATCTGGCTCTGTACACTGCGAGGACAATGTAGTGCTCTGAGTGAATGTACCAGCAGAATCATCCATCAGCGGCTGTGCATCAGTGCACTCCATGTCAGATTCATCTTGGCCTGGGTAATTCACCATTTCACTTGATAATCCAGGCATGGTATGTGAAAACAGATCCATGGAGTAATCAGTAGTATGGCCTGCGTCATCCTTCAATCTTGGTTGGGGTGAAGAACACAAGGAAAGGTGTGGTTCATGAACATGAGCCTCCAATGACGACTCAGTGCTTTTACTTTTTACAACTTCAGAAGAGGAGGCGATAGAGCTGGAGGCTGTCAGCAATGTAAGACAAAACTTTTTCCTGATGCTCTGGCTTTAAAAGCGGTTTGCCAACTCCTAGAAATCTAAGCGTTCGAGGCCTTATGTAGCCAGACGATGACGCAGGCTCAACACCTCCTGCATTTGGTCCTATTTTGCTCTTGCCACTACCATCAGATCCACCACCAACACCATCATTACCAGCTGCCAACCCCCGCCCAATTCCACGGCCTCTTCCACCAGCCTTCCTCATTTTTGGTAGAAATGTAGACAAAATCCAACAAACTATATAGTAATGTAAAACAAGGTACAAGGTGTCTATAGGACAGGGGAGATTTTGAATTTCTGCACACACTTGTGGACACTGGACACTTTTGGATTGTGTGAGGCCCACTGAATATCTGAGCGCTCTGTCACAGGCTCGATGGCACAGCTGTGACCAAAGTGACTAGAGGATAAGGGAGATTTTGAATTTCTGCACACACTTGTGGACACTGGACACTTTTGGATTGTGTGAGGCCCACTGAATATCTGAGCGCTCTGTCACAGGCTCGATGGCACAGCTGTGACCAAAATGACTAGAGGATAAGGGAGATTTTGAATTTCTGCACACACTTGTGGACACTGGACACTTTTGGATTGTGTGAGGCCCACTGAATATCTGAGCGCTCTGTCACAGGCTCGATGGCACAGCTGTGACCAAAATGACTAGAGGATAAGGGAGATTTTGAATTTCTGCACACACTTGTGGACACTGGACACTTTTGGATTGTGTGAGGCCCACTGAATATCTGAGCGCTCTGTCACAGGCTCGATGGCACAGCTGTGACCAAAGTGACTAGAGGATAAGGGAGATTTTGAATTTCTGCAGACACTTGTGGACACTGGACACTTTTGGATTGTGTGAGGCCCACTGAATATCTGAGCGCTCTGTCACAAGCTCGATGGCACAGCTGTGACCAAAGTGACTAGAGGATAAGAGAGATTTTGAATTTCTGCACACACTTGTGGACACTGGACACTTATGGATTGTGTGAGGCCCACTGAATATCTGAGCGCTCTGTCACAGGCTCGATGGCACAGCTGTGACCAAAGTGACTAGAGGATAAGGGAGATTTTGAATTTCTGCACACACTTGTGGACACTGGACACTTTTGGATTGTGTGAGGCCCACTGAATATCTGAGCGCTCTGTCACAGGCTCGATGGCACAGCTGTGACCAAAGTGACTAGAGGATAAGGGAGATTTTGAATTTCTGCAGACACTTGTGGACACTGGACACTTTTGGATTGTGTGAGGCCCACTGAATATCTGAGCGCTCTGTCACAAGCTCGATGGCACAGCTGTGACCAAAGTGACTAGAGGATAAGAGAGATTTTGAATTTCTGCACACACTTGTGGACACTGGACACTTATGGATTGTGTGAGGCCCACTGAATATCTGAGCGCTCTGTCACAGGCTCGATGGCACAGCTGTGACCAAAGTGACTAGAGGATAAGGGAGATTTTGAATTTCTGCACACACTTGTGGACACTGGACACTTTTGGATTGTGTGAGGCCCACTGAATATCTGAGCGCTCTGTCACAGGCTCGATGGCACAGCTGTGACCAAAGTGACTAGAGGATAAGGGAGATTTTGAATTTCTGCAGACACTTGTGGACACTGGACACTTTTGGATTGTGTGAGGCCCATTGAATATCTGAGCGCTCTGTCACAGGCTCGATGGCACAGCTGTAACCAAAGTGACTAGAGGATAAGGGAGATTTTGAATTTCTGCACACACTTGTGGACACTGGACACTTATGGATTGTGTGAGGCCCACTGAATATCACAGCGCTATGTCACAGGCAGAAATTGGCTAGTGTATCACAAACTACAAGGTGTATGTAGAATTGGGCAGAATAGGAATCTCCCTAGAGTGCAGGTCTGTAAGAACGGAACATGTCCTCGTTTTATTCTCACAGAGTGACACACTGATAGCTTCACTGTGGCTGTGATAACAGCCGTTACACGGTACTGTGTGAGGAGCGTACACCGCTGTATGGCGTGAAAAAATGCACGCTCAGTACCTCAGCAGGACAAAAAAAAAATTGGGATTGCTTTTAAAAAAGCAGTTTGCGGAGCAGTGGGTAAACAGCAATGCAGGAATGTCAGGAAGCCTTAGAAGGCAGCCCAACAACCAACACCACTGATACACCACAATATAGCCTCCCCTTGCACTGCACACACAGTGACTGGTGTGTTGTACAGGCCAAATCGCTAGCAGCAGAAGCAGTTTTTGGTGTCTTCTTCCCTGCCTAACGCTCTCCCTACAAAATCATCAGCAGCAGCAGCTCTCTCTATTCTGAGATCAGCATGAGTAACATGGCGGTCGGCGTGCACGCCCTTTTATACCCCCTGTGACGCCCCCCAAAGCAAGCCAATCACTTGCATGCCCTTCTGAAAGATGGTGGTGACCTGTGCCTATGTCATCACGATGCCCACAGTGTCCGTGGATCCTGATTGGCTGAAAAAGAGCGCAAAACAAACTTTTGAAACGCAACTTTGGCGCGTAAGTCGCCGACCTCGTGGCCGACCTCATCCTAGGGTCGGGTTTCGTTTCATGAAACCCGACTTTGCCAAAAGTCGGCGACTTTTGAAATTTTTCGACCCGTTTCGCTCAACTCTAGTGAGCACCCTTCTCTATCCTTCCCAAAAAGGTCCGTGGTGCCCAGTATATACCATGCAACACCTATTAACCAATAGGACATTTTGACTATTATAATCTGGTAGATATTTTTTCCTCTGGAAAGTTTAATCATACGCTTTGTATCTTGATTATGGTGTAAAAAAATTTTGGATTTAGGAATGCACTGAAAATGTCCCTTGTTTGGGTTTATCAGCAAAAGATAGAAAATTGTTTTGCTGATTTCTTTTAATTATACACGTCTCTAAGCCACCGATATTGGTTATATTTAAATGGGAATAGGTGTATAATTTTTCCGGCCCGAGCCCCACTCTATAGAACGAGACGCCTAACGCTATAATTAGATAAGCACAACAGCGTCTGGTTGCCATGGGCACGGGCGTGTCACATGAACGCGATGTGTTTACATCGCTGTCTATACCGGATGTGACGCTACCGATACTCAGATGAACCCAGGAAGTGGGGCATACGATCTGGCTAATACGCGTCACCGGATGTGACGTCTTCGGCCCTTAGACATGCCCAGGAAGTGGGGCAGGAGAAGAGTCTAGGGGCCTGAGTAAGATGAAAACCGGAAGTGCCAGCCCCGGCGTCCGGAAATAGGGATAGACCGCGGGACTTCTGAATGTATATAAAAGATAATGAGAGCGCGATATGGAGCGCAATGCCACCGGACTAAATGCCACTACTCCCCTGATGAATTTGTGGTAGATGAAACGCGTTGGGAGATATACAGAGGTAATCGAGCTACCCAGCGATTCGCTGAAATGTGGAGCCCCCTTGCTGTGAGCAGTATTCGGGTATCGCTATGAAAAACAACGATATCTGAGATAAGTACATGATCTATTCATACACTAGAAAGGAGATATGTGGTCAGTAATCTAAAGGAGACTCTATACATTTTCTTTCTGAGGGTGTTCGATTTATGTACAGTGGCTCACTCTTTGTTTTTTTAATGTCCTTTACGGACTGTATTAGAGCCTAGTAAACAGCAATAACCATAAAAGGACAATTCATATGTGGGGCTATAGGCTATTCTTTGTTATATCTGGGTGTAGGGACTGAGGCCCTATACGTACGCAACACTAAGAGGCTGTTGTAAATAAGGTATAAAATGATATAACGAGTGCCCCATTGTCCTATATGGGTTATTTCAGGCGGCATTGAACAATTTTTAATCACTTCAGCACGAGCACTTTGTATGGCACTTTTTGTTGATATATGTTTTTAAAGGTTGATTAAAAGTTAAGCTTTAGTTAAACTGGTCCGTACCAATCTGCTATAAAATACACATCTCGCTATTGGTAGATATACCCCTGCTATTATGACTTGTTCTCGGTCTAAACCCTGTTTTCGTTCTAGTGGGTTGCTGATGCCCCTGCCGGTGCCCAAGAGGCCATGGACCCATATCTCAATGGATTTTATTTCTGATCTTCCTGTCTCTCAGAGAATGACTGTTATCTGGGTGATTTGTGATAGATTTTCGAAGATGGTCCATCTTGTACCACTCCCAAAGTTTCCATCTTCCGCTGAGTTGGTACCCTTGTTTTTACAACAGGTGGTTCGGTTACACGGGATTCCTGAGAACATTGTGTCCGATAGAGGGGTCCAGTTTGTTTCCAGATTCTGGAAAGCCTTTTGTTCCAGTCTGGGAACTCAGTTATCCTTCTCCTCCACGTTTCATCCCCAGACCAATGGGCAGACTGAGAGAACAAACCAGACCCTGGAGTCTTATTTAAGATGTTTTATATCTGCTGATCAAGATGATTGGGTCTCATTTTTGCCCTTGGCCGAATTTGCGCTGAACAATAGAGCTAGTTCTGCCACTTTGATGTCACCCTTTTTCTGTAATTTTGGGTTTCATCCTCGATTCTCTTCAGGGCAAGTGGAATCTTCGTCCTGCCCAGGTGTGGACACTGTGGTTGTGAGAATGCAGCAGATATGGGACCAAGTGGTGGATAAGTTGTCACTCTCTCAGGAAAAGGCCCAGCGTTTTTCCAACCGGCATAGGACCATTGGTCCCCGGTTTAAAGTGGGTGATATGGTTTGGTTGTCGTCCAAGAATACTCCTATGAAGGTTGCCTCTCCAAAATTTAAGCCCAGATTTATTGGACCTAATAAGATTTTGGAGATTCTTAATCCTGTTTCTTTTCAATTGGCTCTTCCAGTTACGTTCAAAATCCATAACGTATTTTACAAGTCACTGTTGAAGAGGTTTGTTGAGCCAGTAGTTCCTGTGACGGCACCTCCTCACCCTGTATTGGTTAAAGGCAATGTGGAATATGAGGTAGAGAAAATATTGGATTCTCGTTTGGTTAGATGGAGACTCCAGTATTTGGTCAAATGGAAGGGTTATGGCCAGGAGGAAAATTCTTGGGTCTCTGCCTCTGATATTCATGCCAATAAATTGGTTCGTGCTTTTCACCGGGCCCATCCTGATCGGCCTGGTGGCATGGATGAGGGTTCGGTGACCCCTCCTCAAGGGGGGGTACTGTTATGAGCTCATTTTCTGCTCCTCCAGTTGAGAGTTCTCCTTCTGTTCTCCCTCTGGTGGTGACAGGAGGTAGTGAGGTTGGTTTAAGTGGTAGTGATCTGCCACCTGATGAGAAGGATAATGATTGGATCTCTGGAGTATCAGACTGGATATAAGACTGCCGACGCCCTATCCTGCTGCTGATGATTCAGTTTGCTTCTCAGGTCTTGGACTTCAGCCCTCTTCCAGTCTTCTCACGTTAAGTTTGTTTTTTGCTAATGTTCACACTTGTGCTTGTTGGTCAATTCAGTTTCTTGTGTGGTCAACTTGCCCCTGCTGGGGCTATGCTGAACTTCCACTCCTATTTATCTGTATTTGCCAATTTGCCTTTTTGTCCCTTATTAGATTGGCCTCTTTTTGCTCTGTTTCAGAATATTTCAGAGTGCTGATATAGTGGGAGAAGTCTAGTGACTTCAGGGTTAATTTTGCTATCAGACGTGTTGGACATTATTTTTGGTAGGGTTTTTTGGCAGATTGCAGACAGTGGCTTTCCTTTCCTGTCCTTTCTAGTTAGTCGGGCCCCATCGTTTGCTCAGCCTATTTTCCTGCCTGTGTATGTGTTTTCATCTTGCTTCACCGTCAATACATGTTTGGGGGCTGTCTTTTCCTTTGGGGTCTGCTCTGGGGCAGTTAGTTTTCACTTTTCTTTCTTTAGGTTTATGTAGTCCTCCGGCGGTGATGAGGCGTCTAGGAACAACGTAGGAACGCTCCACTGCTACTATTAGTTGTGTGGTTAAGATCATGGATCTGCAATCTGCATAGTGACCAACCCCTCTGGTTTTCTGGGACATAGCTTTTTGTTGTTCCTCCTCGGGGATCCATTCATAACAGTAGCCCTCCTCATATAGTATAATGCAGCACCCCCATAGAATATAATGCAGCCCCCTCATAGCTGTCATGCCGCCTCCGCATACTCACCCGGCCTCCGCTCCCACGCCGCAGCCCTCCACCACCCAACGGCCACGGTGGTCCCTTCTGACAGGCTCGCGGCCGACGGGGTCTCAGCATGCAATGCGCATGCGCCATAGGCCGTGGCCACGCCTTCCTCCTGTTACTTGTGCTCCGGCAATGCCCTGACCCGGAAGCACCTACGGACCAATGGCAGACCTGACAGGGCTATATTAGGCCGTTCCCCCCTGAGGGAGGCGCCTGATCGTTGTGTTTGCTAGCACACTGGGCTCTGCTTCCTCGTGTGCTCTCTGCAGTCTCGCAGTCCTGTCTTTGGTGATTCCTGCAGTAGCCTCGCAGTCCTGCCTTCCGTGGTCCCTGCAGTAGCTCCGCAGTCCAGTGCTCCATGGGTCCAGCTATCTAGACTCCAGTCCTGCCTCCGGTGTTCCTGCTCCATCCTGCTATCCACACTCCAGTCCTACAGTCCTACTCCAGTTCTGCCTCCCGTGTTCCTGCTCTGTCCTGTTTTCTATACTCCAGTCCAGCAGTCCTACTCCGGTCCAGTCTCCAGTGATCCCGTTTTGCTGTATACGCTTCAGTCCCGCACTCCTACTCCAGTCCGTCCTAAGCTACCCCTCTCAGTACCGCCTATCGTGGTACCCGAACCCCTGGGCCTGCTCCTAACGATCCCTGTATAGGGGTCGGCTCCACCTGGCAGCTCGCCCGGGGCCCCTCGGTTCCATGGTCCAGAGGGTCCACTCCTGGAGTTTTGTCTCCTGACCAGCCATGGTAACAATAGTGCATAATGAAGCCCTCCATACAATATAATCTAGCCCCCATACAATACAATGTGTCCCCTCATATAGTATGATGTAGCCCCTTCATAGAGTATGATGCAATCACCCCTCATAGAATATAATAAATATAATACAGCCCCCATAAAATATAATATAGCCCCCCATAGAATATAATACAGCCCACCTCCCCATAGAATATAATGTACCCCATCAAAGAGTATGATGCAATCCTCCCTCATAGAATATAATGCAGCCCCTCATAGAATAAAATGTAGCACCCATAGAATATAATACAGCACACCTTACCATAGAATATAATGTAGCCCCACCAGAGTATGATGCAATCCTCCCTCATAGAATATAATACAGCCCTCAATAGAACATAATGTAGCCCCCATAGAATATAATGCAGCACCCTTATATAGTATAATGCAGCCCCTCCATAGAATACAATGTAGCTCTCCCCATATAGTATAATGCAGCCCCCGTAGAGTATAATGCAGCCACCTCATAGTGCATAATGAAGCCCTCCATACAATATAATCTAGCCCCCATAGAATATAATGCAGCCCTCATAAAATACAATGTGCCCCCTCATATAGTATAATGTAGCCCCCTCATAGAGTATGATGCAATCACCCCTCATAGAATATAATAAATATAATACAGCCCCCACAAAATATAATGTAGCCCCCATAGAATATAATACAGCCCACCTCCCCATAGAATATAATGTAGCCCCATCAAAGAGTATTCTGCAATCCTCCCTCACAGAATATAATACAGCCCCCCTTAGAATATAATGTAGCCCCCATATGATATAATACAGACCACTTCCTCATAGAATATAATGTAGCCCCCCATAGAAAATAATATAGCCCCCCATAGAATATAATATAGCCCACCTTCCCATAGAATATAATGTAGCTCCATCAAAGAGTATGATGCAATCCTCCCTCATAGAATATAATACAGCCCCTGGGGGCCCTGGGGGAGCTGGGGCCCTAAGCAGTTGCCTGGTCTGCCTGCCACTAACATCGTACCTGGGCTTTCATAAAATGTCATCGGAGAGCCGAGTCTCCTGCCCATGGATTTCCCTGTGGTGGGCGTCAGGAAAATGTCTTGGCAGCCGAGATCTTGGGAGATGAGAATAGTTCCCCCCCCTTCCAAATCCCCCTCCAAAAATTTTTATATATGCAGCCCATTGGTGCTATTGAAACATTCAGCTTTTCTGGCAGAGAAAAAAAAAATTCAAGCACTCATACAGCTACATGTTTTGATAAATGAAAAAGTGATGGTGTAAAAAAATATACTGCGTCATAAAAATGAACCTCAGCAAATTATTCCTATAGAACTAGTACACCTGCTGTCATGTAGTCCTCCACATTCATCATATATATATAACACTACCCTCACCACTGATTGACAGCTTTTTGCCTATGCACAGTGTATATGGGTCGCCCTCCCGGGGCTGTGGGGTACTCGGTACCGGGCCGGTGTTGGCGGGATGTGTCACAGAAGCGGTGACCCGGTCCGTGGCCCTGGGCACCCAAGTAATGGGGGAATGTAATGATTTGAATGTAGTTAGATGAATAGTTCGTGACGCCACCTGTGGTGTTCGGCAAGTGAGATGTTAGGCCGACGCTGCATGCAGATCCTCTGGGGCTGGTGGTGTGTTGCAGCCAAGATGGTGAAGCTCCCCACTGGTGGAGCTGTAGCCCCAGGCAGTGTAGATGTAGGGGAAGAGGAGAGGCACAAGCGGTGTAGAAGCTGGTACCCTGATGTAGCGGTGCTGGGTGCGTTGGCGCAAGAATGAATGGAGGACACCAGGTCTTGTAGGTCCAAAGCTTTACTCACAGTCTGTAGTAGACACATGTGCCTGTCTCCATGCCGTGTCCTCCGGGTCAGGGACTCAGTCAACCTCCAGGCAAGATGGAATGCTCCCTTCCAATGCTCCACCAACATGTACCTTTCTGAACGTCTCCTCTTATAGCGCCTTTAAGTGTGAAGATCTCCTAGTACTGAGTTACACTGGAGTTCCTCCTGACAGATGTTCCCAAGAACTCTACTTGTACGGCAGACAGCTGTAGCCTGCTTCGGGGACTCCTCACTCCTGAGTCCTGGCTCACTATCCAAGTTGCTGTTGTGCCCCAAGTCTTAGATGGGAGTAGTGCACTACTCCATCGGTGTCTGCTGCAGGACTATTAACATCCATACAACCTCGGGGACCAGGCCCCGGCCTTGCGCTTAGAACTTCTAGGCAGGGTTCTCTCCTAACCCACATCCTCTGTTCCCTTTTACTCCTTCGTTCTGTACTAATCCCTCTCTCTTATGGAAGATCAGGTTTCAGTTCAATGTCTTTCTCCTTCTTTCCGTTCCAGTGCCAGCAGACCCAGGTCACTGAGGTCTTTTGCAGCACCTCCTTCCTCCATCCCTCTCTCAGGGATCTTCTTTCCTCATTCCTCTCTGAGTGGCTTCCTCTCCCAGACTGACCTGTAATCCTAAACATTCCCGCTCTTTTATGTATTCGCAACTCCACCCGCCTCCCAGCACATTTCTTGTTCCAAGCAGGGAGCCACCAAAGGTGCTCTGCTACACTCCAAGCAGGGAGCCGCAATGTGGCTTTACTGAAGTACTGTGTTGTGTGGGGTGCGAGTGTTGGAGCGTGGTCAGGAGCCTCCAACTTACCTGGATGGTGGGGAACCACACCTCAGGAGGAGGTGCAGTACCTCTGTGGCGACTGAGCCTCAGGGGCGCCACATATACAGAAAGCTGCCAATCAGTGGTGTGGACGGGGTTATACATATCTCAGCATTCAGAGAACTGGTCAATCTGCAGCAGAGAAAACAGGAATTTTATCAACACTGAAGATAGGAGACCAGTTAAGCCCCCGTCACACATAGCGATGCACCAGCGATCCCGACAACGATGTGACTTTGTCAGGATCGCTGTTGTGTCACTACATGATAGCTGGTGAGCTGCCAAACAAGCAGATCTCACCAGCAATCAGGACCAGTGACGACGCGGGTAACAAGCACGCGCGTCGCTTAGTTACCCGCTGTGTGCCTTGGATACCAGCATGCTAGCGCTGGGAGCTGGTATCCAAGGTAAACAGCGGGTAACTAAAGCACGCGCAGCACTTAGTTACCCGCTGTTTACCTTGGATACCAGCTTCCAGCGCCAGCACGCTGGTATCCAAGGTACACAGCGGGTAACTAAGCGGCGCGCGCGCTTAGTTACCCGCGGTTTACCTTGGATACCAGCTCCAACTCGCTGATCGATGTTCTCCCGCTGCTACACGATGTGTGCTGGTCAGCGGGAGACCAACGATCAAAAAAATGTCCAGGGCATTCGAGCATGATCAGCGATACCCGGCGCTGATAGACGTCACACACAGCGAAATCGCTGGTGAGATCGCTGTTGCGTCACAAAACTTGTGACTCAGCAGCGATCTCGCTGTGTGTGACGTGGGCTTTAGTGACACATGGCTGGGAATCTAGGTCTCTGCCCCTACATCATGCTGTTCTCAGATGAGGTAGAAAAATCCTGGTGATAGATTCTCTTTAACCCCTTTCTGCCATTTGATGTACTATCCCGTCCATGGGACCTGGGCCCCTATGATCGCAGCTGGGTGTCAGCTGATTATCAAAGCTGACACCCGGCACTATGTGTCAGGGGCAGTCACGGACTGCCCCGACGCATTAACCCCTGGCACACTGCGATCAAACACGATCGCAGTGTACCGGAGGTTTAGGGAAGCATCGGGAGGGAGGGGGCTGCCTCCGTGCTTCCCTGAGCCCCCCGCAGCAGCACGATGTGCAGCACTGCTGTGGGGGCCTCCTTCCCTGCAGGTCCCCGGATCCAATATGGCGCCGGGGACCTTCGGGGGCCTGCAGGGAGGCGGCTTCCTCATGCCTGCTGAGCGCAGGCATGAGGAAGCCTGCTGCAGTGCCTGTGACAGATCGCTGATCTGTCACAGCCTTCTGTCACATGACAGTGATGTCCCCCCTGGGACATTGTAATAAAGCTGAAAAGAAAAAAAGTGTAAAAATAATTTATAAAAAAATCGCTAAATAAATAAAAAAAAAAATATTCCCTATTAAATTCATTTTTTAAAAATAAAAAAAACAATAAAAGTACACATATTTGGTATTACCGCGTCCGTAACGACCCGCCCTATATAACTGTCCCACTAGTTAACCCCTTTAGCGAACCCCTTAAAAAATAAAAATAAAAAACAAAGCAAAAAATAATTTATTATCATACCGCCGAACAAAAAGTGGAATAACGCGCGATCAAAAAGACGGATATAAATAACCATGGTACCACTGAAAACGTCATCTTGTCCCACAAAAAATGAGCCACTACACAGCATCATCAGCAAAAAAATAAAAAGTTATAGCTCGCAGAATAAAGCGATGCAAAAATAATTATTTTTTATATAAAATTGCTTTCATTGCATAAAAGCGCCAAAACATAACAAAATGACAAAAATGAGGTATCGCTGTAATCGTACTGACCCAAAGAATAAAACCACCTTATCAATTCTACCACATGCGGAATGGTGTAAACGCACCCCCCAAAAGAAATTCTTGAAATGCTGGTTTTTGTTCATTCTGCGTCCCAAAAATCGGAATAAAAAGTCATCAAAAAATGTCACGTGCCCGATAATGGTACCAATAAAAATGTGGTGATGCAAAAACTATTTCTACAATAAAAAGCGTCTTTTAGCATATGACAGCTGCCAAACATAAAAACCCGCCATAAATAGTAAATCAAACCCCCCTTTATCACCCCCTTAGTTAGGGAAAAATAATAAAATTAAAAAAATGTATTTATTTCCATTTTCCCATTAGGGTTAGGGTTAGGGCTAGGGTTAGGGCTGAGATTAGGGTTAATGGTGTGTTGGGGTTAGGGTTGGAGTTAGAATTGGGGGGTTTCCACTGTTTAAGCACATCAGGTGCTCTCCAAATGCAACATGGCATCTGATCTCAATTCCAGCCAATTCTGTGTTGAAAAAGTCAAATGGTGCTCCTTCCCTTCCAAGCTCTGCCATGCGCCCTAACAGTGGTTTTCCCCCACATATGGGGTATCAGCCTACTGAGGACAAATTGCAAAACAACTTTTGGGGTCCAATTTCTCCTGCTACCTTTAGGAAAATAAAAAATTGGGGGCAAAAATATCATTTTTGTGGAAAAAAAAATATGATTTTTTTATTTTCATGCCCGGACGTTATAAACTTCTGTGAAGCCCTTGGGGGTTCAAAGTGCTCACCACACATCTAGATAAGTTCCTTAGGGGGTCTAGTTTCCAAAATGGGGTCGCTTGTGGGGAGTTTCAACAGTTTAGGCACATCAGAGGCTCTCCAAACGCAACATGACACCCGCAAACCATTCCATCAATGTCTGCATTCTAAAACGTCACTACTTCCCTTCCGAGCCCCGACGTGTGCACATACAGTAGTTTTCTCCCACATATGTGGTATCAGCATACTCAGGACAAATTGGACAACAACTTTTTGTGTCCAATTTCTCCTGATATACTTGGAAAAATAAAAAAATTGGGGACTAAAAGATCATGTTTGTGTAAAAAATATGATTTTTTATTTTCACGCCCGGGCGTTATAAACTTCTGTGAAGCACTAGGGGGTTCAAAGTGCTCACCATACATCTAGATAAGTTCCTTAGGGGGTCTAGTTTCCAAAATGGGGTCACTTGTGTGGGGTTTCCACTGTTTAGGCACATCAGGAGCTCTCCAAAGGCAACATGACACCAGCAGACCATTCCTTCAAAGTCTGCATTCCAAAACGTCACTACTTCCCTTCCGAGCCCCGACGTGTGCCCATACGGTAGATTTCTCCCACATATGGGGCATCAGAGTACTCAGGACAAATTGGATATCAACATTTGGGGTCCAATTTCTCCTGATACCCTTGGGAAAATAAAAAAATTTGGGACTAAAAGATCATGTTTGCTGAAAAAATATGATTTTTTTATTTTCACGCCCAGACGTTATAAGCTTCTGTGAAGCACTGGGGGGTTCAAAGTGCTCACCACACATCTAGATAATTTCCTTATGGGGTCTAGTTTCCAAAATGGTTTCATTTGTGGGGGGTTTCCACTGTTTAGGCACATCAGGGTGTTGTGAGCTCATTTTCTCGTTCACCTTTGATGTCCGATGAACTCCTTCTGCTGGTGAAAGGAGGTGGTGAAACTGATTTGGATGGGAGAGACCTGTCACTTGAACAGGTGGATTGCGATTGGACATCCGGAATCTCTGAGTGGATATAGGGCAGCTGACGCCCTGTAGGGTTGCTGGTGATTTCTCTACTCTGAGCTCTGGCCTCCAGTTCAGTTCCTGTCTTCTAAAGCTAAGTTTTGCTCTGTTATTGTTCCATGAGATTTTGTCTGATTTGCTTAGCTTTGTGTTCAGCCAGCCCCGGCTGGGGCTCTGCTGAATTTCCATTTTTGTCCCTGATCGGTTAAATCTCTTTTGCTCTGTCTTCAGAATATATCGGAGTGCTGATATAGGGATTTTGAAGTCTAGTGACTTCAGGGCCGTTTTTCCTGTCAGACGTGTTGGGACATTTTTGGTAGGGTTTTTGCGGATTGCAGCCAGCATCTTTTCTGTCCTTTCCTATCTAGTTAGTTGGGCCCCATCATTTGCTCTGCCTGTCTTTCTGTCTGTGTTTGTGTTTTCATCTGTTTTCACCGACAATACATGTTGGGGGCTGTCTATTGCTTTGAGGTCTGCTCTGGGGCAGTTTAGATTTCCCCTTTCTTTCTTTAGGCTTATTTAGTTCTCCAGCTGTGAAGAGGCGTCTAGGACCACCGTAGGAACACTCCACGGCTACTGTTAGTTGCTGTGAATAGGATCAGGGGTCTGCAATCTGCTAGCTACCAACCTCTCCGGTTTTCTGGACATAGCTTGCATTTTTGTTTTATCCTCCTCCGGTGACTCATTCATAACATCAGGGACTTTCCAAATGCGGCATGGCGTCCAATCCCAATTCAAGTCAAATGGCGCTGCTTCCCTTCCGAGCTCTGCCATGCGCACAATAGTGGTTTACCCCCACATATGGGGTATCAACATACTCAGGACAAATTGCACAATAACTTTTGGGGTCCTGTTACCCTTGGAAAAATAAAAATTGAGGGTGAAAAGATCATTTTTATGGAAAAAATATGATTTTTTAATTGTATGGCTGTACGCTATAAACTTCTGTAAAGCCCTTGGGGGCTCAAAGTTCTCTGCACACATCTAGATAAGTTCCTTGGGGGGTCTAGTTTCCAAAATGGTGTCATTTGTGGGGGGTTTCCACTGTTTTGGTACATCAGGGGCTTTCCAAACGCGACATGGTGTCCAATCTCAATTCCAGCCAAAAAAGTCAAATGTGGTTTATCCCCACATATGGGGTAACAGCGTACTCAGGACAAATTGCACAATAACTTTTGGGGTCCTGTTACCCTTGGAAACATAAAAATTGAGGGTGAAAAGATCATTTTATTGGAAAAAATATGATTTTTTAATTGTACCGCTGTACGTTATAAACTTCTGTAAAGCTCTTGTGGGTTCAAAGTTCTCACCACATATCTAGATAAGTTCATTGGGGGGTCTAGTTTCCAAAATGGGGTCACTTGTGGGGGGTTTCCACTGTTTAGGTACATCAGGGGCTCTCCAAGCGTGACATGGCGTCCGATCTGAATTCCAGCCAATTTTGCATTGAAAAAGTCAAATGGCGCTCCTTCCCTTCTGAGCTCTGCCATGCGCCGAAACAGTGGTCCCTCCCCGCATAATCATGTATCAGCGTACTCAGGACAAATTGCATAATAAATTTTGCAGTCTAATTTCTCCTGTTACCCTTGGTAAAATAAAAAAATTGGACCTGAAATAATTTTTTGTGAAAAAAAGTTAAATGTTCATTTTTTTTTAAACATTCAAAAAATTCCTGTGAAACACCTGAAGGGTTAATAAACTTCTTGAATGTGGTTTTGAGCACCTTGAGGGGTGCATTTTTTAGAATGGTGTCACTTTTGGGTATTTTCTATCATATAGACCCCTCAAAGTGACTTCAAATGTGATGTGGTATTGCAAAAATGAGAAATCACTGGTCAACTTTTAACCCTTATAACTTTCTAACAGAAAAACATTTTGGTTCCAAAATTGTGCTGATGTAAAGTAAACATGCGGGAAATGTTACTTATTAAGTTTTTTGTGTGCCATATCTCTGTGATTTAAGGGCATAAAAATTCAAAGTTGGAAAATTGCAAAATTTTCAAAATTTTCACCAAATTTCCATTTTTTTCACAAATAAACGCAAGTTATTTGAATGAAATTTTACCACTAACATGACGTACAATATGTCACGAGAAAACAGTGTCAGAATCACCAGGATCCATGGAAGCGTTTCAGAGTTATTACCTCATAAAGGGACAGTGGTCAGAATTGTAAAAATTGGCCCGATCATGAACGTGCAAACCACCCTTGGGGGTTAAGGGGTTAAAGAGATAAGTTATTAATAAAAATAGAATGGGGTCCCTCCTTTTTCAAAAGCAGCCAAGGTAAACTGAAATCCAAGTGCTGATTTTATCATAAAAAGATTTAGATATTGGTCACTCCTCATCGTAAACTTTTCCCAATGTCCACCTTACATGTATAGTGAATTTTAGGTGCGTAGCTGTGGATCAAACGCTGGTGTCTTACAGCTGCCACCTACCCCTAAAGGCCCTGTTACACATAACGATGTCCCAGCAATCCCACCAACGATCCGACATGGATGGGATCGGTGGGACATCGTTAAGCTGATCGCTGGTGAGCTGTCACATAGACATAAACATCGTGCGGCTCTTGGATACCCGCTGTTTACCTTGGAAACCAGCGTGTACGCCGTTTTCCAAGGTAAACAGCAGTTATCCAAGAGCCGCAGCTCCTGGATACCCGATGTTTACATTAGAAACCAGCGTCCAGCGTCGCTGATCGCTGGTCTCTCGCTGCGATGCGTGCTGGCCAGCGGGAGACCAGCGATCAAAAAATGGCCCAGGCTGATTGAGCTCGATCAGCGATACCCGGCAGTCGCTGATCCCCGTCACACACAGCGATCTCGCTGGAGAGATCGCTGTGGTGTCACAAAATCAGCGATCTCGCTAGCGAGATCGCTGTGTGTGACGGGGCCTTAACAGCAGAGATTGGAGTTTATTCTGAAGGTTGCTGTCAGTCTCTAATGGTGATATTTAAATAGTTTGATCCTGGTGGGTTGTCCATTATGGCACTCTTTGCTCCCCACAACACAATTGATTTCATTAGTCTGAATCACCAACAGGGATGGTAAGCACAAAAAGTGATAGGGCAGTTAGAACTCTAAATACAGTCCTGGATATAAGGTAATTCCATGTTGTGTCTGTATAATATGTATGTACTGTATATAGAAATTACTATGCTATACTGTATATTATGGATACAAACTAAACTACTTAGTCATTGATTTAGAGAAATTTATTTGACTGTAATTGAATTTTACTTGAACTTTGCAAAAGTCTGTATTCTCCTGAATGATAGCGGCCAGCAGTCTGCCTTTTTCTTGAATTGTGAAGAGCCGGCAAGAGGTTAAAAAATAATAATAATACCTCACCGCTTACCTCACGGCCACCTCCGCTGCACACACTACCCTCGCCACCTCTTCTTACCTACACCTCTGCTAAAACCCAGGGCCTCTTCATGCTAGGCCAGGACTTCAACGATGCTAGGCCAGGAATTTAAGGACTGGTCAAAACATGTGCTGCGACCTTACAATGGGTATTCTAGGCTAGAACTTCCCCCACAGCTAGGCCCAGGACATCACTGCACATGTGCAGCAACACTCCAGGCCTAGATGCGACAAGAAATCATGGAAAAGACAGGGTTTCCGTGAGTGACAGTGGTAAAAAGAGGCACAAATAATGTACTGAAGACTGTAAGCAACGGAGGTGAGATATTGTAGACGCCTCTCCAATACTAACCCATGGGCTTGATGCCAGAAAAGAGCTGACATCAATCCCATTACTCCACATGTCTCTGCATCAGGGCAAGTGAGAAGAGCTCAGCAAAGCACCAGAATTGGTAGAAACCTTTCAGGGGCAGCTGCGGGCTGCTATTTTTAGCTTGGGGGAGAAAATATCCATAGCCCCTTACTAGCATGAGAATATTAGCCCCCAGCTGCCTGCTTTAGCTTGGCTGGTTGTCAAAAATGGGGGGACCTAAGGCATTTTTTAAAATGATTTATTTAAATAATTTAAAACAAGGCATGGGCACCATTCTATTCTTGATAACCAGTCATGATAAAGCTGGCAACTGAGGGTTGTAGCCCACAGCTGCAGTTTTGCCTGCACTGGTTATCACAAATAGAACAGACACCAAGTCATATTTTATCTATTTATTTTTAAGACAGGCACCGGCTGTTGAATACTTCCTTCAGTGACGCCTGCTCTCGCTGTTATTAGCAACAACAGGCGTAGACTGACGGGAATAGTACTCTCTCTCATCAGCCTATGCGTGTGACCAGAGAAAACTCTTTACCGCTGGTTACAGCTGCTGTCATCTGACAGCATGGGAACCACAGCTCTCTGAACAGCAGTAATGATTTCACCGCCGATCAGAGCCACTGGTGTTTCTGCTTGCAGATGACTGTGTGGGAAACCTGAACAGTAACAAGGACCTGAATAGGTATTCGGTACGGACCCTGAACTTTACCGTTCGGATTCATCCATCGCTACACATGACTGTATCAATTTTCAAAGCCAAATATCAGGAAGTATCAAAAATAAAGCAACTTCATTTAAAACATGACACACCAAAAGGAGACGAAAACGACACTGTGAAAAATGCAACAAAAATGCATGTAACTGTTCCAAAATTGGTTGACTAGCACAATTAGAGGAAGTTTTCAGTTAAACCGCTTCCTGACAACTGTGTTTGTGAAGGGATGTGGACTCTCTTACTCTATTCTTGCCCCTCAAGACATCAGACGTGTCATGTGAATGCTGTCATGCGGTTTTATATGTAAAAGTAACGTGCATCTAATGTAATATAATGCAATGTATTATGCTGATGTACAGTGTATAAGGTGTTAATGCATAATGTTAGTATAGCATAATGATTAGCTTAGGACTGCATAGAATATAGAATGAGGATAACAGGCTTAGCATATGTAACGTGGCACGGGATGGTAGCCAGGGTGAAGTTCTCGCACATGCGACCCGGAACATTACATGAAAGTGTGATCCTGGCCGGGTGAATGGACTTATGTCGAAGGGGCGGTATGTCTATGCAAACCGCATGCTACTGATGACGCTGGTTTGCCAGGACCAAATGTTAACTAGTTTGTGAAAGGAGACCACCATTTAAAATTAAACCTTTTTACTTTAGAATATCTTCATATGAACTACGGCATATACAGCAGATAGTAGGCAATTATCTTCAAGGACATTTCCTTAACCACAGATGACATAAACACACATCTCCTTCTTCCCTGAAAACACTCTTTCTTAGGTGACTACCTCTCCTCTTTGCACAGCCCAGCACATATCTTGTAAGCTTCTGTTTTCAAGGTGTAATGCTATTGCTCCTTCTTCTCTGTGAGGACCACATGTGTTGAGAGGTTATGCTATGGCCCTTCACAGCTACTCTCAGTTTCTAGTCCACAAGAGTCATAGACTTCAATTTGTAGCAGCATGTTCAGTAATTTCTCTGTAGGATAGAATGTGTCACAATATGGAGACACTTGATTTTCTTTACTGTAGACATTTAGTAGCTACTGCAATATACGTATTCTTTTGCTTCTCTAGATTTTTACCTTCCGTTACCACCCTGAGGAAGACTTCATACCATGCTGCTAGGCTTCCTGCCCCTGGCCCTGATATATTTTCTCTCACTCTCTCTGTCCTGATTCTAAACTTCTACTTGCTTCTCTTATCTGCTATCCCTTCTCTTACAGGCTATTACAATCTGATCCATTACTGTAGTTCCTCTCTTGCCACAGAGACACCCACTGCATGATGCACTGCTCACAGTAGACCTGAGCAGGGGCGTAACTATAACTGATTGGGCCCCATAGCAAACTTTTAAACGGGGCGCCCTCAAAGACACACCTCCTCAAAGACACACCCCTTCAAAGACACACCCCCTTCAAAGACACACCCTCTTACCGATAATGCATACTAGAGTTGGCTGAGTGGCTGGCCTGGCATTAATTAAGCTGAGACAGTGAGGGCTGCCTGCCATCCTCTGCGCAAACCAACCTCCAGGAGCTACATTTCCCAGAGGTCCATGTGGCAGGCAGCTCTGCAAAGAGCTAATAGACAGCAAGGGCTCAGGAAAGGGGCGGGACTGAACTAGTCTGAAGCAATACACTGGCTGCAGGCAGGGAGGCGGGCCCAATATGTGCTTCACTCCGCACAGCAGGCACAGAAATGCAGCGTAGGCTGCAAAATCATAGTGCACATTTTTTTCCACCAGGGCCCCGGATCCCCTACACTACACACACCGGGCCGGCGGACCCCCAAGACAGCGTTGGCCACAGCACCCGCCGGAGCGCCGCAGTAATGTACCGTATATACTTGTGTATAAGCTGACCCGTGTATAAGCCAACCCCCCTAATTTTGTCACAAAAAACTGGGAAAACTTACTGACTCGCGTATAAGCCTAGGGTGGAAAATGCCGAAGCTACTGGTAAATTTCAAAAATAAAATGGGCCCCATAAGATGCTCCATAAAGTTCATGATGGGTTTCATAAGATGCTACATACAAAAATATGCCTAATAATGCTGCACAGTGAATAATGGTGGCCCTATAACATGCTCCATAATAACATATGCCCCATATAATGCTGACCCCTTGTAATGCTGCAGTGATTAGTGGCCCCTTGTAATGCCACTAATCACTGTGCAGCATTACAAGGGGCCACTAATCACTGTGCAGCATTATAAGGGGCCACCAATCATTGCAGCATTACAAGGGGCCACCAATCACTACAAGTGGCCCCTTGTAATGCTGCAGTGATTGGTGGCCCCTTGTAATGCTGCACAGTGATTATTGGCCTCTTGTAATGCTGCAGTGATTAGTGGCCCCTTGTAATGCTGCACAGTGATTAGTGGCCCCTTGTAATGCTGCACAGTAATTAGTGGCCCCTTGTAATGCTGCAGTGATTGGTGGCCCCTTATAATGCTGCACAGTGATCATTACAAGGGGCCATTAATCACTGTGCAGCATTACAGCTACTAATCACTGTGCAGCATTACAAGGGGCCACTAATCACTGCAGCATTACAAGGGGCCAGTAATCACTGTGCAGCATTACAAGGGGCCACTAATCACTGCAGCATTACAAGGGGCCACCAATCACTGTGCAGCATTACAAGGGGCCAATAATCAATGTGCAGCATTACAAGGGACCACCAATCACTACAGCATTACAAGGGGCCACTAATCACTGTGCAGCATTACAAGGGGCCATTAATCACTGTGCAGCATTACAGCTACTAATCACTGTGCAGCATTACAAGGGGCCACTAATCACTGTGCAGCATTACAAGGGGCCACTAATCACTGTGCAGCATTACAAGGGGCCATTAATCACTGTGCAGCATTACAGCTACTAATCACTGTGCAGCATTACAAGGGGCCACTAATCACTGTGCAGCATTACAAGGGGCCACTAATCACTGTGCAGCATTATAAGGGGCCACTAATCACTGTGCAGCATTATAAGGGGCCACCAATCATTGCAGCATTACAAGGGGCCACCAATCACTACAAGTGGCCCCTTGTAATGCTGCAGTGATTGGTGGCCCTTGTAATGCTGCACAGTGATTATTGGCCCCTTGTAATGCTGCAGTGATTAGTGGCCCCTTGTAATGCTGCACAGTGATTAGTGGCCCCTTGTAATGCTGCAGTGATTGGTGGCCCCTTATAATGCTGCACAGTCATTAGTGGCCCCTTGTAATGCTGCAGTGATTAGTGGCCCCTTATAATGCTGCACAGTGATTAGTGGCCCCTTATAATGCTGCACAGTGATTAGTGGCCCCTTGTAATGCTGCAGTGATTAGTGGCCCCTTGTAATGCTGCACAGTGATTGGTGGCCCCTTGTAATGCTGCACAGTGATTATTGGCCCCTTGTAATGCTGCAGTGATTAGTGGCCCCTTGTAATGCTGCACAGTGATTAGTGGCCCCTTGTAATGCTGCACAGTGATTAGTGGCCCCTTGTAATGCTGCACAGTGATTACTGGCCCCCTTGTAATGCTGCAGTGATTGGTGGCCCCTTGTAATGCTGCACAGTGATTGGTGGCCCCTTGTAATGCTGCAGTGATTAGTGGCCCCTTATAATGCTGCACAGTGATTACTGGCCCCTTGTAATGCTGTACAGTGATTGGTGTCCCCTTGTAATGCTGCACAGTGATTAGTGGCCCCTTGTAATGCTGCACAGTGATTACTGGCCCCTTGTAATGCTGCACAGTGATTACTGGCCCCTTGTAATGCTGCACAGTGATTGGTGGCCCCTTGTAATGCTGCACAGTGATTACTGGCCCCTTGTAATGCTGCGCAGTGATTAGTGGCCCCTTACAATGCTGCTGCCGTTGTCTCAATTAAAGAAAAAAAAACCTATATACTCACCTCGTCTCTGCTGCTGCAGCTGCTGCTCCTCAGCGTTGCCGGCCCTGCACAGTGACTGTTCAGGCAGAGGGCGCCTGCTAACTACATCATGGCACCCTCTGACCTGAACGTCACTGCCAGAGGAAGCAAGACAGCAGAGCGACGTGCAGCGGTGGAACGGGGGACAGGTGAATATGGCTCCCTCCGCTATACTCACCTCTCCTGCATGTCTCTTGCAGCCTCCCCCCATGCTTATTCCATCTCAGCGCTGTTCTTCCTGCTTTCAGTGTCCATGTGGTGTCGCTCATTACATATGCGCATATGTAATGAGCCGCTCATTACATATGCGCATATGTAATGAGCGGCCGCTGAGGGCAGGACGATCACAGTGCTGAGAAGATGGAATAAGCAGGGGGGGCTGCAAGAGACATGCAGGAGAGGTGAGTATGTACTTAATTGCACTACCCGGGTAGCGCCGATCGAGTCGGGGCCCCGGGCCCCTATATAGGCCGGGCCCCAAAGCAACCGCTTCGGCTGCTACCCCGGTAGTTACGCCAGTGGACCTGAGGTCTGTATTTTGCACACTCTGAGCTCTTTCTGACTAACAGGTAGTCCATTCTGATCCTGCTGTATAGCCCCTCCTCTCTGGGCTAAACTCTGGACTAACTCTATTTTACCCTACTCACTATCTGGTGCTGGGCAGACTGCAATAATGTTATTAGCATCTTGTGACCATTATACTTAACATCAGATAACATTATGCATCATAAAGTACACAAAGTTCAGGTATGGTGGGTGCTAGGAGCACTAAAATATAGTACAAAAAGAGGATTTTGATATCCTCCAAAAATTCAAAAAATGCTAACAAAAGGCAGAGATGCTTACCTGCCCATGCCTCCAAACAAATGCACTATCACTATGCAGTGGACACAAGTAGTTAAGATGGCAGCAATACAGGTGCAAAAATACCGATGAGGCAACTACTCACGACCCACCAATCACAATGGAGGGGTGGTTGCTTGGTATATAATTGCACAAAGAAGACTTGTATGTGGTGCTGTTCACACAATGGAAATGCACAGCATCCAGGTTAACAGCCTATTAATGACGCTCTTCTATTAGATCAGGTGGGCTGCCCAGCGCTCTCCAGATGCATCCCATGTGAACAGACACCACAGTTTACAAGACCAAATGGGTCCAACTGCACCCTGGATAAAAAAAGTGGAAAAAACACAAAGGTATGTGAGGTATTAGTTAATATTTTGGCCAAAATACACAAGCCTGCAACCCATGACAAGGGTCCCCACACTTGCGAGTCCTAACACTACAATATAGCACAAAAAGAGGAAACCCATGTAGTTAAGTTGTGGGCAACACAGGTGCAAATATACTGATGAGGCAACAACTCATGACCTACCAATCACAATGGAGAGGGTGGTTGCTTGGTATATAATTGCACAAAGAAGACTTGTATGTGATGCTGTTCATGCAATGGAAATGCACAGTATCCAGGTTAACAACCTATTAGTGACGCCCTTCTATTAGATCAGACGGGCAGCCCAGTGCCATTTGTGCTATATTTTAGTGCTAGGGGCAGCATCGGCCAAACGTTCAAGGCAGTGGGAGGACAAATTGATTTCCCTGAAGGACATTCCAACCGCGTCTGGTGCCTAGGTCCTGGGCCAGGTACCATGGAGCGGGCCTGGTCTTCTGACATCACGAGGTCAGTGGACATGAAATCATGTAGGGGGCAGGTGGTTGGTCTCGGGTGCACTGCTGGAGTGGACAATAAATACCTGAGGTTGTTGGAGACAGCGTCTTGAAAGTAGTCCTGAACTAATTAGTGGCAAGACAGAAGAGGAATTGTTCTAAGGAGGAAATTTGTTTGATTTGCTGTGCCCACCCACCAGATGGAGGGCCATTATACAAGCTACACCTCTCATTGAATTAATTTAAGAGTGCAATGATCATATTAACACCATGGGTATGTCATAAAATTTTATACCATTGGGCAGTGAATAAAAATAATTAAATTTTTATGACATTTTCAAATGTCATTTACATTTTCAAATGGGAAAATGGGTAAAAATGGCACCAACATTTTTCACACAGTTTCTACTGAATGTGAAAATACCCCATATGTGACTTTACAGTACTGCTTATCCACACGGTGAGACTTGGGAGGGAAGGAGTGCTATTTGAGTCTTGGAGAACAAATGTTCATGTACTAGTTGCTGACTCCATATACAGAGACCCTAAGTGCCAGAAGAACAAATTTCCCCTTCAAATGACCCATTTTTGGAAATTACACCCCTCTGGGAATTTATCTACAGGTATAACTATTTTGACTCCATGTGTTTACCAGAAACAAGCAGCAGTCAATTATTTTGCAGAGTGAAAATTTCAAATCTGCCAATGTAATGACCATACTTTATAATACCCACACATTATGTCCAGCTCATGTTTCTTGAGACATGGAACCTATAAATTAAGCGAGCTCTCATCACTACAGAAACACCATACGTGGTCTCTAAATTTGTTTTACGCACACTGGGGCTCAGAAGGGAGGAGACATTTGGATTGATTTGGGAGAGCAAAATTAATTGAACTTATTTGGGGGGCGAGGAGCCATAGCGCTTTTCCAGAGCATTTGTGCTACCATTAATGTGGAAACCCTCTATATTGATAGATGACTGACCTGAATGGGGGCTTGATTTTTTGTGGATTGAGTTGAAGCTTTTGTTGGGAATATTTTACATAATGTTTGGGATTAACATTCATAACAATCATCCTGTGCTCTACACTAAGCACTTATATTGGGGTTTCCATCTAAATCTCGAAATGATGTGAGTCAGATGAAATCCATGTTTAATCCATTCACTATAATGAGGCAGCAGAGTTACTCTGTACTTAATCTGGCCTCTGTTGAGATCGCACTTTTATGCAGGCTTAAAAAGATGAACATCACCAGATCACAGGTCCTATGACGTCCACAGTGCCTCCATCTGCCTCATTATAGGGAATCTTCTGCCGGTGGTTCCATTTAAATCATATATTTCAGAGATTTACATGGAAATCACAGTGTAAGCTCTCAGTGCAGAGCACAGCAAAAATGTGAGGATAAATGTGAGCCAAGCCTTACTATGATCTTTGGGAGGCAGAAGAAACAAATTTACAGTCAAGGTAAAGAAATTGTTCTATTTATTTCTTTTCCATTTTTCATGCAGTATAAATGTTTAGACGATTTTATTATTTGGGTTGGTGAGAGTATAGCTGTAGGGGAGGTGGACTGACGTACGGACCTGTCTGCATTGGGAAGGTAAAGGTTAGTGTGCTTTAGGTGGACTGTTGCATTTATAGATGGGACACAGCTGAAATAGTGGAGATGGGTGCAATACTGAAGTTTGGCCACAAGATGGGAGTAGAGAGAGTTATGAGAAATGGACTTAACATCAGCTTATGGCTACGAAACAGCACAGTCATGGGGGGCGGTGTTACAGGAACTCTAAGAGGAATCCTCAAGGAGGGGGACAAAAAGCAGTTAGAGAGTTCTAGAAGCAGTCAGTCCAGGGAGAGGAGTTGAGGAGAAGAGTAGACCTGAGGAAGAGAAGTACAGTGGTGAAGCTACAGAAGGGGACTGACATCTGAGACAGTCAGGGGGGTGGCCCTGACAAGAGAAGCCGCAGACGGAGAGACAGGAGAAGCCACAGACGGAGAGACAAGAGAAGCCGCAGACAGAGAGAGCCTGAGGGTACCACAATATATACGGACTCGGGCAGGCGAAGCGCTGTAGTGGTAGGCCTAGGGCAGCTGCAGTGAAAGAGCCATGAGGGCCGTCATACAGAAGTAAGAAGGAAGCGAAGGTACCCGGGCCTGTGTGTGGAGAGTGTCTAGCTGCTGCTGTATTTTGCTGCGGTCGTCAAGAAGATGGCCAATAAAGAGGACCTGTTGGACGCACTTCAGTCTCCGTCTCAGTCTGTCGTGGCGGTAAGAGGACCACCCCCCAGTCGGCACACCTACCTACATTTGAAGTAGTCGGCAGGATAATTGCCGCAAATACATCATCTTCTGCGGTAAGCCTGCACCGAAGAACCAAAGGACCCCAAGCTGTACGGGTTGAAAATTTTTCCCTTTGGATTACAAACCTGGACTGTGTTGCAGATTGCTGGTATCTGTTGGGCAGATCCGGAGCGGAAAAGGCCTTGTCAAAATGGCTGTGGCATTTCAGCGCTAAAAAGAAGCACAGGAGTTTGCAGCCACATTGGACTACAAGGAGCAGCTGCTAGAGGAGCTGTTGCCGACCATCCCTGTGGAATCATCGGGCCTGGAAGCTGGCCCTGCCGGACGGCGGGTGTTGTGAACTCTCTTAATCTGACTTTTGAGGCAAGGCTCCCTCTGGTGGATACTGCTGGTAGTGGAGCTGGTCAACATGATGTTAACCCAACAGCTGCAGAAGAAAATTGGAGGAGTGGGAGTAGTGACTGGGACTACATAAGCGAGCAGACTTCTCTCAGTGGCTGCCGGTGATTCTCTCTTCTTTGCTTATTGAGGATTTCTGTCTGCTGCCTGATCCTGCATTTTTCAGCTAAGTGTCATTTGCTAAACCCTTTGCATCTGATTTTGCCTTGCTGTCAGGGGTCAGCTTGCTCCCCCAGGGGCTGCTGGCTCCTGCCCTGTATTTTTGTATCTTGTGTTTTTTTGCTCAGTCCCCTGCAGTATTAGCCTGTTGCTAGCCGCCAGTTCTCACCTGAGTGCTGATATAGTGGGGGCGAGGTTTGTGCAAACCTCAGTATTTTTGTACATCAGTCATGTTGGAATTGTTAGGGTTTTTGCATGATTGCAGACAGTGCCTTTTCTGTCCTGTCCTATCTAGTCAGTGTGGGCCCCATCATTTGCTCAGTCTATTTTCTGTCTGTGTTTGTGTTTCATCTTGTCTCACCGACAATATATGTTTGGGGGCTGTCTATTCCTTTGGGGATCTGCTCCAGGGCAGTTTAGATTTCACCTTTCTGTCTTTAGGCTTAGTTAGTCCTCCGGCTGTGACGAAGCGTCTAGGGTAATGTAGGAACACTCCACGGCTACTGCTAGTTGTGTTGTTAAGATCAGGGGTCTGCAATCCGCTGAGCGACCAACCTCTCTGGTGTTCTGGTGGCATAACCTATTGCACTCTCCTCCTCGGTGACCCATTCATAACAGGCGGGGTGAAGAACATCAGCTGCTGGAGGAGCTGCGGGATGGACTGTCGGGAGCCGCAGAACTGGGGAAGGTGAGTGTTACCCCGGCTCAGCCGGCGGCGCCACAGGCAGTTCCTGCTCCCACGCCCCATGCACGAGACAGGCCCCAGGGCCTCGACACCGGCCCTCGGCCTTCTCACTCGGCCTCGCGCTCTCCAGCGACCCCTGACTCCTGATGACTTTGCGACTCCTGTCGGGCCAATCACCACTCCCGTCCTGGCCCCGAGCCACCCCGCCCGGCAGTGCATCGGTCCGCGTCGCCAGTGCGGAACCAACCCGCTGCCTCCCCTGCTACGCTCCATCTGTCAGCGGTGGCCTATCCATCGAGGCACGCCGCCACTTCGGACCTGCTTCAGATCGCTGCAGCGGACGAACCGCCAGCCTCCGCTGCCTACTCACCTGCATCCGCGGCTGCTGCTGCTCCATCCTCGGCTGCGGCCTACTTGCCGGTACCTGCGGCCGCCTTAGTCCCGGCTGCAGCCTACCCCACGGCTGCCGCTACATCATCCTCGGCCTTGGCTGTGGCCGACTTGCCGGTGACCGCAGCCGCCCTTGCCCCGTCCGTGACTTCGGTTGCACCCTGCTCCCCCAATGCCTGCGGCTGCCTCTACTCTGCTCCATGCTCCGGCTGCTGCCTGCTCACCGGGCCCTGCAGAGACTGTGCCAATTCCTGCGCAGGGGCGACTGAGGTCTTCTCTGCCCCTAAGACCCTTCCGCTGTTTAAAGATGCTGCAGCGGTGGAGATCTCTGCAGCCCGTGCCAGGGCCTGGTTTCTAAGTAAGGAGATGGCGCAAGATACGCGCCGTGAAACTATCCTTGGCCCCTTCTTCGCCTTCTAATGCATCTCTCAGGAGGGACATGGACTCCTGAGTCGGGCTATGAGAACACTCAGGGCTCAGGAGCAGGCAAGACATCCCTGGAGCTCCACGGCTGTGGAGTTCCTCACTGTTGGCAAAACATCAGCGGTCAGGAGATGGCCTGGAATATCCTTAAAGAAATGGACTGCCGGGACTGCTGCGCGCTGTTGCGCAGCATGGGGACTGTCCCGCATCCCCTTGGGATGAAATACCCTACTCTTGATGCAGCAGGGATGTATGGGAGTGCTCTCCTTAAAAGAAGGGGGCGCACCGTTGTTTATACAAAGGAAAAAAATGTTTTTGACCATGTTTGCAATGTTGCATAATGATGCTGATTAGAGTTGAGCGAAAAGGGTTGGTCAAATTCAAACATCGCCGACTTTAGCTAAAGTCGGGTTTCGCTGATCGAAACCCGACCGTAGCGTGAGGTCGGCCATGAGGTCGCCGACCCAAGCGCCAAAGTCGCGTTTAAAATAATGCTTCCAGCGCCTTTTCTCAGCCAATGATGGAGGACGCACACTGTGGGCAATGTGATGTCATGTGCAGAGGCCACCACCATCTTAGAGAAGGGCATTGAAGTGATTGGCTGGCTTTGTGTGGCGTCACAGTGGCTATAAAAGGCCGTGACCGCCTACCGCCATCTTACTTCTGCCGATCTTAGAATAGGGAGAGGTGCTGCTGATTCTGAATAGGGAGAGCGTTAGGCAGGGAAGAAGAAAAAAAAATAGCTTCTGCTGATAGCGCTTTTCACTGTATAATTAGTGTGCAGTGAAAGGGGAGGATTGCTGTGTGCACACTGCTGTTCAAACTGCTTTTTTCAAAGCACTCCAACTTTTATTTATTTTGTTCTGGTCAGTTACCAAGCGTTCATTTTTTCACACACCGTATAGCGGTGTACGCTACTCACACACTACCGTGTACCAGCTGGTATCACAGACAAATACAAGCTGTGTGTGACTCTGGAAAAACAAAAAGAGGAGATTTTTCATTTATCCAGACCTACACCGTATAGAGCTGTCCGCTTTTCAAACAGTTTCGTATATCTGCTGTTTGATCATGGTCAAAACTATACAGAGACAGCATGTGTCACTCCGTATAAAAATAGACGGAGATTTAAAATTTTCCATACAGACACCGTATAGAGCTGTCCGATTCTCAAACAGTATTGTATATCTGCCATTCGCATTACGGTCACATCTATACAGAGTCAGCTTATGTGTGTGTGACACTCCGTAAATACATATACGGACATTTCCATTTCTCCATACACCATATTGAGCTGTCCAATTCTCAAGCAGTATTGTATATCTGCTGTTTGCATTACAGTCACATCTATACAGAGTCAGCTTGTGTGTGTAACACTCTGTAAATACATATACGGACATTTCCATTTCTTCATACACCGTATTGAGCTGTCCGATTCTCAAACAGTATTGTATATCTGCTGTTCGCATTACAGTCACATCTATACAGAGTCAGCGTATGTGTGTGACACTCCGTAAATACATATACGGAAATTGTTAGTTACACAAAAAACGTATACAGTTGTACACATCTGATACAGTACCGTATATCTGCTTGTTGGATTACGGTCAAATACATACTGGGAGAGCGTCTGTGACTAACAAAATATATACGTAGATTTAATTTTTTTAATACACCTTACACAGCTGGACGCTCCTCATACAGTACCATCTCTCTGCTGGTATTTTTGGTACATTTTCCCAAACATGAGGAAGTATGGTGGAAGAGGCCGCGAACGTGGACGGGGGCGCGGCTGGTACTGATGGTTGTGGTGCATCGGCTGGTTCTGGCAAAAGCACAATAGCAGCTAAGGCAGGAGGTGTTGAGCCTGCATCATCGTCTGGCCCAAGAAGGCCTGTAAGGTCCCCTTTTCTTGGAGTAGGAAAACCGCTTTTAAAGCCGGAGCATCAGGAACAGGTTTTGACGTACATTGCTGAAACAGCCACCAGCTCTATTGCCTCCTCTTCTGAACGTTCGAAACCTGCAAGCACGTAGTCGTCAGTGCAGGGTTCTGGTCAGGAAACCTTCACCCCCACCAAAAGTTAAGGATGCAGCAGCCCACACTTCAGATTACTCTATGGAGCTCTTTTCACATACCATGCCTGGATTATCCAGTCAAATCCTGAATTCCCCAGTCCAAGATGAATCTGACATGGAGTACACTGAAGATGCAGGATAGGAAAAAAGTCGTGGTTTTTTCCTGAGGAAGGAGTTCTGTGAAACTTCAAAACGCATCGAATAAAGACCACTGTAATAATAATTGTTTATAGTGATTTGCAGCGCGGATTGTCTGACCACTTTTTTCCTATCCTGCATCTTCTACATCGGTCCCTCGTGGATCTGTGGTTCCTGCAGCAGAGAATCCTCCATGCTTATTACAAGCTTCATCTGGTGAGTGTATTATTTTTAAATTGATATACCTACACTGGATAATGCACTATTGCGCTATTTCTCTTCAATAGTATCCATGGAGTGCACTGATGCACAGCCACTGCTAGATGATTCTGCTGGTACATTGACCCAGAGCACTACATTGCCCTCGCAGTCTACTGAGCCAGAATCTGACCCTGATGAAACTCAGGTACCCCTTCCCGCATACTATACCACCTTACACAGTGACACAGAGGAAGGTAAAGAGGAAGGTGCAGATGACTTTGAAGAGGAGGTGATGGATGACCCAGTTCTTGACCCGGATTGGCATCCATTGGGGGAGGAGGGTGGCACTGGCAATAGTTCAGATAAGGAGAAGGATCCGCAGCAGGCATTGACATCGCAGCAGCGGTTATCTGGCAGGCCCATAGCTGTCCAAAAACGTGGACCAAAAACTAAAAGAGTTGCAGGACAGCTTGGCCAGACGGTCAACTTAGCACAGCGTGCAAGGCCAGAAAATGTATACCATAGTGGGAAAAGTGCAGTGTGGCACTTCTTTGTCTAAAATCCTACTGATGAGGCAAAGGTTACCTGTAAGAAGTGCGGAAGGACCTTTAGCCGAGCTAAACAACTCAGAAATTTGAATACCAGTTGCATGCTTAGACATTTAACCAACATGCACTTGCAAGCGTGGACGGACTACAAAACCTCATGTAGCACATGTGCACCTGCTCCGACCGACTGAAGGTAGCCAGTAATGCTTCCCCCACTGTAAGACCACCGCCACCGTTAAGCACACCACCAGCACTAAATGTTAATGTGTCGTCGCAAGGCCAAAGCACTCAGGGAATCACAATGGTTTTGCAACACAACACTGAATCTAGGCCATCACCACCAATACCATCACCAACCCCCTCTCTCTCCGTCCGGTCCACCGCTACTTCCACCATATGCAGCTCTCCAGTCCAGCTCACCCGACCAGACACTCTGAGTAGGACAAGAAAGTACTCATCCTCTCATCCACGTACACTGTGTTTGAAAGCCTACATTGCCAAACTAATCTCATTAGAGATGATGCCCTACCGTTTGGTTGAAAGTGAAGCTTTCCGCGAGCTCATGGCCTTCGCAGTCCCACGCTATGACCTACCCAGTCGGCACTTTTTTTCCTGAAAAGCCATCCCAGCCCTCCACCTGCATATGAAAGACCGCATTGTCCATGCACTCAAGCAATCAGTGAGTGGAAAGGTGCACCTCACAACAGATGCATGGGCCAGTAGGCATGGCCAGGGCCGTTACGTGTCCATCACTGCGCACTGGGTTAATGTGGTGGATGCAGGCTCCACAGGGGACAGTGGCGGTGGAACAGTGCTGCCTAGCCCACAGTATAGGAAACAGTTGGCTGTAGGTTTTCGACCCTCCTCCTCCATAAGCGAAAGCTCGTCCACAGAGCGCAGTCGTATGAGCACTCCATCCGCAGCTGGCAGTGTTGCACACGAGGTGTCCCACTATCGAACAGCTAGTGGTAAGCGTCAGCAGTCTGTGTTAAAGATGATGTCTTGGGCGACAACAGACACACCGCTGAGGTACTGGCCGACTACTTGCAGCGACAAACTGAGTCATGGCTGGGCAGTCTACATCTTGAGCCAGGCAAGGTAGTCAGTGATAACGGCCGTAATTTTGTGGCATAGCCCTTGCAAAACTCACACACATACCTTGCCTGGCTCACACTTTGAACCTGGTGGTGCAGTGCTTCCTTAATAATTATTCGGAGTTAACATCCCTGCTCCATAAGGTACGAAGACTGTGCTCGAACATCCGTTGCTCGGCCATACACTCCAGTCGTGTGCAGAAGCTGCAGCAATTGCTCCACCTCCCCAACACCGCCTAATCATAGATGTTGCAACAAGGTGGAATTCCACCCTGCACATGGTTGAGAGGCTATGCGAACAGAGGCAGGCTGTAATGCATTTGTGGAAGGATACACGGGCAGGCAGTTTGAGGGAAGACATGGAATTGTCGGGTGTGCAGTGGTCAAAGCTGAAAGACCTCTGTAAAGTCCTTCAGTGTTTTGAGGAATGCACACGGGTAAGCACAGACGACGCCATCATAAGCATGAGTACCCCACTTATGCGTCTGCTCATGCAAAGTTTGATGCACATTAAGGATCTGGCATCTGCAGCAGAGGAGGAGGAACAGGAGGAGGAGGGAAGCCTTGCTGACAGTCAGCCATTGTCTGGTCAGGGAACTGTCCTGGACTAAGGTGGAGGAATAAGAGGAAGAGGAGGAGGATGAGGGGGATGATTATTTTGGGCAGGAGGATGCTTCTTAGGGGCAAGAGAAAATGTTGGCATTCCAAGGTCACGTACAGGGTTTGTGCGTGACTGTAGGGATGTGGATTTGCCAGAAAGTGCTCCTCCACCCAGCAATGGCAGTGCATTATTGACACCTGGAACATTGGCCCACATGTCTGATTATGCCTTGTAGATCCTAAAAAAGGACCCCCGCATTGCCAAAATGATGAAGGATGATGACTACTGCCTGGCTAGCATCCTCGATCCACGCTACAAAGGCAAATTACACAACATCATGCCACAGGAGAACCTAAAGATAATAATGGCTAGCAAACAAGCAACTCTGGTAAACCGTTTATTTGAGGCTTTCCCAGCACACAGCAACGGTGCTGGTTCTCCCACGAGCCGTAGTGAGCACAATGGAAGAGGTGTTCGTGGTGCACACAGCCGAAGTGGCGTTGGAGACACAGGTTTCATGACCATGTGGTGGACTGATTTCTCAAGTACCACTCACACGACTGCTAATACTGCATCGATTAAAAGTGACAGGACACAGCACTTGTCAACTATCGTTACAACTACTTTTCCTCCCATATCGATGTTCTCCCTCACAGGTCATTCCCCTTTGACTACTGGGCCTCTAAACTGGACACCTGGCCTGAATTGGCACAATATGCCTTACTGGAGCCCACTTGCCCTGCTGCTAGTGTGTTATCTGAAAGAGTCTTCAGTGCTGCTGGATCAATTCTGACAGAAAAAAGGACCCGTCTGTCGACCCAAAATGTTGATGATCTAACCTTCATTAAAATGAACCATGCATGGGTTTCAAAGGATTTTGTCCCACCTTCCCCTGATGACACATAGGTTGCCAGAAAACTGCCTCGCTTTTGTCCTCCTCTTCCTCGGACTTGCCCAATTCCGCCATTTGCAGCTGCTGAATGTCCAGCCTACTTTGTTCCGTAGTTACTATTCTAGGAGTTTCCCTGCGGCTCCTAGCTCTCTGGAGTTTAGGCCATGCCCTCAGCAGTCACGTGCTTCAGGTCCTGCGGGTCTGAAGCACGCATCAGTGAGCTAGTGCAGTGCGGTGTTCCTGACATTCCAGTTACGTTTAAGATCCATAACGTGTTTCATAAATCTCTGTTGAAGAGGTTTGTGGAGCCAGTAGTTCCTATGGCGGCAACTCCTGACCCTGTATTGATTAAAGGCAATGGAATATGAGGTAGAGAAAATATTGGATTCTCGTTTGGCTAGTCAGAGACTCCAGTACTTGGTCAAATGGAAGGGTTATGGCCAGGAGGATAATTCTTGGGTCTCTGCTTCTGACATTCATGCCGATAGATTGGTTCGTGCTTTTCACCGGGCCCATCCTAATAGGCCTGGTGGCGTGGATGAGGGTTCGGTGACCCCTCCTCAAGGAGGGGGTACTGTTGTGAATTCACTTTCTGGCCTACATCTGGTTGCTAGTGAAGGTAGTGGAGCTGGTTGTATTGACAGAGGGGTTGCGAGTTCTCTTTCCGGGCTCCCTCTGGTGGTTACAGGAGGTAATGGAGCTGATCTAATTAACAGATGCCTGCCACCTGATAATGAGGAGGACGATTGGACATCTGGAGTTTCTGATTGGATTTAAGACAGCCGACTCCCTCTATCCCTGCTGGTGATTTTTTTCCTGCCTCCTGAGGTCTTAGTTTCCAGTTCAGTCCCTGCATGCTCAAGCTAAGTGTTATTTTGCTATTGTTCATATTTGATTTGGTTTTGTCTATTCAGTTTTGTGTGGTCAGCTAGCCCCGGCTGGGGCTGTGCTGAATTTCCATCCTTATGTTACTGCTTGTGCCAGTTTTTTTTTGTCCCTTATTAGATTGGCCTCTTTTTGCTCTGCTTTCAGAATATGCCAGAGTGCTGATATAGTGGGCGAAGTCTAGCGACTTCAGTATTTTGTTGAACATTTTTTGCAGGGTGTTTTGCGTGATTGCAGACAGTGTCTTTCCTTTCCTGTCCTGTCTAGTTAGTGTGGGCCCCATTGTTTGCTCAGCCTATTTTTCTACCTGCGTTTGTGTTTTCATCTTGGCTCACCGACAATATATGTTTGGGGGCTATCTATTCCTTTGGGGTCTGCTCTGGGGCAGTTTAGATTTCCCCTTTCTTGCTTTAGGCTTATTTAGTTCTCCGGCTGTGTCGAGGCATCTAGAATCATCGCAGATACGCTCCACGGCTACTGCTAGTTGTGTGGATAGGATCAGTGGTCTGCAATCCGCTTAGTTACGAACCTCTCTGGTTTTCTGTGGCTTAGCTTGGTCTTGCTTTCCTCCTCGGTGACCCAATCATAACACTATACCTTTACCTTCCCACTGCAGACAGGTCCGTACGTCAATCCACCTCCCCTACACTCCCCCTTCCATTGACCATTGTCATCCTCGACAATCTCGTTTCCCTTTCTTTGTCATTCTGAAGCTTCCCCACCTTCTCTTGTTGGACCGGTTGTTGAGCCAGGCCCGCGATACGCAGGGGGCTGAGCCAAACCGGGAGCACCACGCTCCGAGTAGCTTACGACTTACACGCCAGCGCGTACACCACCAGGACAATTCCTTCAGGTTGGGTTCGGACCACCCGGACTACTCTACGGGTGTGTACCTCCCACTTTTCTCCCCTTCTGTAACATCCCACAATTTGGAGTGCAATGACCGAGGCCCTAACCTACCAGGTCATCGTCAGCATCCTCCTTTTCTTTTTTGGGGGTGTTTGTGGTACTGGGGACCTGACCTAGGGACCACTGTCTGTTTCTACTCCACTCGTCTCTTTGTCGTTTCAAAGTAAATAAGTCATGGTCGGCGGTTTTCTTCACACTTAGTACCCGGGACTTGTTGAACATTTTCATTTTTTGATGCAAATAACATTTCAAAACAATTATACATATTATACAGTGTCAACATACACTACTTTGGATGGGTACAACATTTACCCTATTCCTTGCAACATTCTACTTTAATTATCATCCTGCACTTACTATAAAACTATTCAGTCTTTCTTTCTCATTATATCTATATCTCTATCTATCAGCATTAGAGATGAGCGACTTTCATGAAACCCGACTTTCGTAAAAGTCAAGTCGAACGAAATCGGCCGACTATAGGGAAAAGTCGGAGGCCGACTGAAACACGAAACCCAATGCAAGTCAATGGGGAAGCAAAGTCGGCAGTGAGTGGAGGACAGTAAACACACCTACAGTGCCCATTTCAATGCAAAAACATCAATTTTTATTACTGAAGGTTGTCAACCTTAATTTGCTTCATAATAATAGTTACGCATTGAAAACTGGGGGTTATTTGGCTAAAGTTGTGGGGGGGGTAGGGCTGGCTCCAGGTTTTCGTGTGCCCTGGGCCAAATAGTGTCAGTGCGCCCCTTTAACACATACCACAACTCATGATACTCCGATACGGCACAGAAATATAGGTATAGTACAATGAAAAATACTTCACTGCTTACATGACATGACTGATCTGTTTTAAATTGAACAATAGCTCAAAAAATGGACAGTAAATTACTCCATACAGTATTATGGCCACCACATTGTGCGCCATACAGAATAATGAGCCCCATATATTTCTCCATACAGAATAATTGGTCACATATAATGCTCCATACAGTATATGATGAGCTCCACATAATGCTACAGTATATGATGGTCCCCATGGACGATGCTCCAGTGTGTTATGGGCCCAAATAATGCTCCATATATAATGGGCCCCATTTCTAATGCTCCAGTGTATAATGTGCCTCATAAATGCTGCTCCAGTGTCTGATCTGCCCCATTTAGAATGCTCCAGTATATGATGGGCCCCATGGATGATGCTCCAGTGTCCTATGGGCCCAAATAATGCTCCATATATAATGGGCTCCATTTCTAATGCTCCAGTGTATAATGGGCCCCGTAAATGCTGCTCCAGTGTCTGATGTCCCCCATTTGGAATGCTCCAGTATATAATGGGCCTCATGGATGATGCTCCAGTGTATGATGGGCCCTAATAATGCTCCATATATAATGGGCTCCATTTCTAATGCTCCAGTGTATAATGAGCACCGTAAATGCTGTTCCAGTGTCTGATGTCCCCCATTTGGAATGCTCCAGTATATGATGGGCCTCATGGATGGTGCTCCAGTGTCTGATGTCCCCAATTTGGAATGCTCCAGTAAATGATGGGCCCCATTTTTAATGAACCCAGGCATGGTATGTGAAAAGAGCTCCATGGAGTAATCTGAAGTGTGTGCTGCTGCATCCTTCACTTTTGGTGTGGGTGAAGGACACAAGGAAAGGGGTTGCTTCTGACCAGAAGCCTGCACTGACGACTCAGTGCTAGCATTTTTTGAAACTTCAGAAGAGGAGGCGATAGAGCTGGAGGCTGTTTCAGCAATGTAAGCCAAAAACAGTTCCTGATGCTCTGGCTTTAAAAGCAGTCTACCTACTCCCAGAAAAGGGAGTCTTACAGGCCTTCCAGAGCTACACCATGATGCAGGCTCAACACCTCCTGCCTTAGCTGCTATTGTGTTTTTGGCACTACCAGCAGATGCAACACCACCACCATCAGTACCAGGTGGCCCCCCCATGCCCATGTCTGTGTCCTCTTCCACCATACTTCCTCATGTTTTGGAAAATGGACCCAAAATACCAGCAGATATGTGGTACTGTATCAGAAGCATACAGCTCTATACAGTCTAGGGCTAACAGTAAAACTCCGTTTTATATTTCATGAGTCATACACAGACGCTCACTGGCTCAGCATGGATTACACAATAAAATAAAAAGTTGAAAAAGGGTACAGTATCACCAGATACAAGGTATATATAGTATAGTGTAAACATTCTGAATCTCCATATATATTTCAGGATGCAGACACAAATGCTCTCAGGCCCAGTATGGATTACACAAGAATATGAAAAGCTGTAAATGGGTAATGTAACACAAGCATACAGCTGTATACAGTGTTGGGGTAATCTCAAAATATATTTACGGAGTAACAGACAGACATTCACAGGCTCATAATGGATTACACTAGAATCTAAATAGCAAAAAAGGTACTGTATACAGTGTTGGCCAAATTTGAAATCTCGGTATATATTTCCGGAGTCACCCTCAGACGCTCACTCAGTCTGGGTTTGACCATAATAAAAAAATGTTGTAAAAAAGGTACAGGATAACAAGATAGCAAGTATATATATTATAGGGTACAATTGAAAATCTCCGTATACATAGTCCCGTAGTCACTCTCAGACGCTTACTCAGTATGGATTTGACCGTAATACTAAATGTCGAACAAAGGTACTGTATAACAAGATACAAGCTGTATCGTGTATAGGGTAAAAATTGGTATCTCCGATTCACTGTATATATAGATGGCGTAAACCACACACGCTCACTCACTATGGATGATACCGTAATAAAAAAATTTGAACAAAGGTACTGTATTAGCACATACCAGGTGTATCCAGTCTAGGGGTAATTGTAAATTTCCATCTATACTTCCGGAGTCAGACACAGACACTCACAGGCTCAGTATGTATTACACCAGAATTTAAAAAGTAGAAAAAGGGAAAGGTATTCGAAGCGTACACCAGTATACAGTGTTGTGGTACTTTTAAATCTTCGTATATATTTCAATCTCAGTAAGCCAGTCCAGACTCTCCGCTACTGGAAACTACATGGATACAAGTGCAGACGGAAAGTCGAGTGTTTGCAGAAATTTGGGAATTACTCATTGCGGGAAAACCTCCCGGTAGATGTTGCAGAGGCGATGCAGACCCTCAATTACTGTGTCTGTGGAGACAGTGAAAATGGTTCTTTGTGAAGAAAGGATTGCTTTATTGCAGTAGCGTGGATCACATCACCGTTACTCGTCTCCATCAAATTGTGATCACAGGGAGAGAAGTAGACATGGTCCTCACTGCCTATCATGATGTGTCTTGTCATTTTGGAGTGCAAAAGACAGAAGCCACAGGCCGTAGGCAATTCTATTGGATTGGCATGAGAGGAGACATTGAAAAATGGTGGCAGGAACGTCCATTACAAATGGTAGCCATTGATCATCTGAAGGTAGAGGCCAGCAGGACAGGCCATAGCTACATCTTAACCATCATCGATCAATACACCAAATTTCTAGTGGCCGTCCCTGTGAAGGATTTAACTGCCCAGACTACACAGCGGTGGAGCACGGAGAGGTATGTATTGCAACTTGCAAGTGCTGTGGCCATGACCAAGCAGGGGGGGCGACGGTACTGGCACAGGGCCCCTCATAGTACGCTGGTGTGTCTGACAGTGAGTGGGCCCCCCCACCATCAGAGACACTGTATTGTACTATGAGGGGCCCTGTGCCAGTGCCGTCGGCCATCAGTGGGCCCATCCACCTGTTCAGAGCAACGGCACTTGCCCGGGTGCGCCAGGTGTTGACCCCAGCCCTTGGGGGGGTGCGCAGCCCTGTTAGGGAGGTTTAAAAAATGGCATATGTTGGTACTTACGGTGGTGGTGGTGCATCTGCTGGTAGTGCCAAAAACACAATAGCAGCTAAGGCAGGAGGTGTTGAGCCTGCATCATGGTGTAGCTCTGGAAGGCCTGTAAGACTCCCTTTTCTGGGAGTAGGTAGACTGCTTTTAAAGCCAGAGCATCAGGAACTGTTTTTGGCTTACATTGCTGAAACAGCCTCCAGCTCTATCGCCTCCTCTTCTGAAGTTTCAAAAAATGCAAGCACTGAGTCGTCAGTGCAGGCTTCTGGTCAAAAGCAGCCCCTTTCCTTGTGTCCTTCACCCACACCAAAAGTGAAGGATGCAGCAGCACACACTTCAGATTACTCCATGGAGCTCTTTTCACATACCATGCCTGGGTTCATTAAAAATGGGGCCCATCATATACTGGAGCATTCCAAATTGGGGACATCAGACACTGGAGCACCATCCATGAGGCCCATCATATACTGGAGCATTCCAAATGGGGGACATCAGACACTGGAGCAGCATGTACGGTGCTCATTATACACTGGAGCATTAGAAATGGAGCCCATTATATATGTTCATTATTAGGGCCCATCATACACTGGAGCATCATCCATGAGGCCCATCATATAATGGAGCATTCCAAATGGGGGACATCAGACACTGGAGCAGCATTTACGGGGCCCATTATACACTGGAGCATTAGAAATGGAGCCCATTATATATGGAGCATTATTTGGGCCCATAGGACACTGGAGCATCATCCATGGGGCCCATCATATACTGGAGCATTCTAAATGGGGCAGATCAGACACTGGAGCAGCATTTATGGGGCACATTATACACTGGAGCATTAGAAATGGGGCCCATTATATATGGAGCATTATTTGGGCCCATAACACACTGGAGCATCGTCCATGGGGACCATCATATACTGTAGCATTATGTGGAGCTCATCATATACTGTATGGAGCATTATATGTGACCAATTATTCTGTATGGAGAAATATATGGGGCTCATTATTCTGTATGGCGCACAATGTGGTGGCCATAATACTGTATGGAGTAATTTACTGTCCATTTTTTGAGCTATTGTTCAATTTAAAACAGATCAGTCATGTCATGTAAGCAGTGAAGTATTTGTCATTGTACTATACCTATATTTCTGTGCCGTATCGGAGTATCATGAGCTGTGGTATGTGTTAAAGGGGCGCACTGACACTCTTTGGCCCAGGGCACATGAAAACCTGGAGCCAGCCCTACCCCCCCCACAACTTTAGCCAAATAACCCCCAGTTTTTAATGCGTAACTATTATTATGAAGCAAATTAAGGTTGACAACCTTCAGTAATAAGAATTGATGTTTTTGGCATTGAAATGGGCACTGTAGGTGTGTTTACTGTCCTCCACTCCCTGCCGACTTTGCTTCCCCATTGACTTGCATTGGGTTTCGTGTTTCAGTCGGCCTCCGACTTTTCCCTATAGTCGGCCGATTTCGTTCGACTTGACCTTTGCGAAAGTCGGGTTTCATGAAAGTCGCTCATCTCTAATGCTGATAGATAGAGATATAGATATAATGAGAAAGAAAGAGTGAGTAGTTTTATACCAAGTGCAGTTCTTTAGTAACTAGGTAACGGAATAGGGTAAATGTTGTACCCATCCAAAATAGTGTATGTTGACACTGTATAATATGTATAATTGTTTTGAAATGTTATTTGCATCAAAAAATGAAAATGTTCAACAAGTCCCGGGTACTAAGTGTGAAGAAAACCGCCGACCATGACTTATTTACTTTGAAACGACAAAGAGACGAGTGGAGTAGAAACAGACAGTGGTCCCTAGGTCAGGTCCCCAGTACCACAAACACCCCCAAAAATGAAAAGGAGGATGCTGACGATGACCTGGTAGGTTAGGGTCTCGGTCATTGCACTCCAAATTGTGGGATGTTACAGAAGGGGAGAAAAGTGGGAGGTACACACCCGTAGAGAAGTCCGGGTGGTCCGAACCCAACCTGAAGGAATTGTCCTGGTGGTGTACGCGCTGGCGTGTAAGCCGTAAGCTACTCGGAGCGTGGTGCTCCCGGTTTGGTTCAGCCCCCTGCATATCGCGGGCCTGGCTCAACAACCGGTCCAACAAGAGAAGGTGGGGAAGCTTCAGAATGACAAAGAAAGGGAAACGAGATTGTCGAGGATGACAATGGTCAATGGAAGGGGGAGTGTAGGGGAGGTGGATTGACGTACGGACCTGTCTGCAGTGGGAAGGTAAAGGTATAGTGTTATGATTGGGTCACCGAGGAGGAAAGCAAGACCAAGCTAAGCCACAGAAAACCAGAGAGGTTCGTAACTAAGCGGATTGCAGACCCCTGATCCTATCCACACAACTAGCAGTAGCCGTGGAGCGTATCTGCGATGATTCTAGATGCCTTGACACAGCCGGAGAACTAAATAAGCCTAAAGCAAGAAAGGGGAAATCTAAACTGCCCCAGAGCAGACCCCAAAGGAATAGATAGCCCCCAAACATATATTGTCGGTGAGACAAGATGAAAACACAAAAGCAGGTAGGAAAATAGGCTGAGCAAACAATGGGGCCCACACTAACTAGACAGGACAGGAAAGGAAAGACACTGTCTGCAATCACGCAAAACACCCTGCAAAAAATGTCCAACAAAATACTGAAGTCGCTAGACTTCGCCCACTATATCAGCACTCTGGCATATTCTGAAAGCAGAGCAAAAAGAGGCCAATCTAATAAGGGACAAAAAAAAACTGGCACAAGCAGTAACATAAGGATGGAAATTCAGCACAGCCCCAGCCGGGGCTAGCTGACCACACAAAACTGAATAGACAAAACCAAATCAAATATGAACAATAGCAGAGAACACTTAGCTTGAGCATGCAGGGACTGAACTGCGTTGCGTTGAGAAACATGTGATGGTGTCTCCGCGGCTGTTGATTTACATGCTTTTGCATATTTCCCATAAGGGATGGGGGCATTGCTCTAGATCACTGCGTTGAGAAACATGTGATGGTGTCTCCGCAGTGTTGGATGTTGATCTCCATGAGGTCACTCATCCTTATGTTCATAGCCTTTCACTAGGCATTGCTCCTACTAGCCAGTTTCCTACTCCACACTGATGAGGGGCAATACCCCGAAACAGCTGTCTGTGGATGGATACCATGTTTTGGCATAGGTGGTTTCCTTCATTGGAGACTGCCCTTCCCGTGGTTGTTCCTTCCCGGGGAAAGACCTGGCTAGTCATTGCTTGCGTTGAGAAACATGTGATGGTGTCTCCGCGGCTGTTGATTTACATGCTTTTGCATATTTCCCATAAGGGATGGGGGCATTGCTCTAGATCACTGCGTTGAGAAACATGTGATGGTGTCTCCGCAGTGTTGGATGTTGATCTCCATGAGGTCACTCATCCTTATGTTCTTGAACTGGAAACTAAGACCTCAGGAGGCAGGAAAAAATCACCAGCAGGGATAGAGGGAGTCGGCTGTCTTAAATGCAATCAGAAACTCCAGATGTCCAATCGTCCTCCTCATTATCAGGTGGCATGCCTCTGTTAATTAGATCAGCTCCATTACCTCCTGTAACCACCAGAGGGAGCCCGGAAAGAGAACTCGCAACCCCTCTGTCAATACAACCAGCTCCACTACCTTCACTAGCAACCAGATGTAAGCCAGAAAGTGAATTCACAACAGTACCCCCTCCTTGAGGAGGGGTCACCGAACCCTCATCCACGCCACCAGGCCTATCAGGATGGGCCCGGTGAAAAGCACGAACCAATCTATCGGCATGAATGTCAGAAGCAGAGACCCAAGAATTATCCTCCTGGCCATAACCCTTCCATTTGACCAAGTACTGGAGTCTCTGACTAGCCAAACGAGAATCCAATATTTTCTCTACCTCATATTCCATTGCCTTTAACCAATACAGGGTCAGGAGTTGCCGCCATAGGAACTACTGGCTCCACAAACCTCTTCAACAGAGATTTATGAAACACGTTATGGATCTTAAACGTAACTGGAATGTCAGGAACACCGCACTGCACTAGCTCACTGATGCGTGCTTCAGACCCGCAGGACCTGAAGCACATGACTGCTGAGGGCATGGCCTAAACTCCAGAGAGCTAGGAGCCGCAGGGAAACTCCTAGAATGGTAACTACGGAACAAAGTTACTAATTGGCATAAACAGGGACATAAACCAGATCAGGCCAGGGTCAAAGCACGAGATAGCATGACAATTACCAAAGGGCTAGACAGAACGGATAGTCAAGACGTAGCCAAGAAGTCAGAAACCAAAGAAGCAGATATACAGTACAGAATCAACAGGCAAACTCACTTCGGGGTACAGAACCGGATCAGAACCACATAAGCAAGCTATAACACAACCAACAGGCACACAGGGGTCAAAATACTCTGCCATAGGCAAAAGTATAACTGACAAGGATTGGAGTTTCTCAGGGCTATAAAAAGCTCTCCCTGAACTAAAGAGAGGCCATAATAATTAACCCCAGGTGTGCAGGTCAAAGCCTGCACTGAGCTCAAGACATTAACCCCTGACGTGCAGGTCAAAAACCTGCACTGGGATCATGACAATACCCCCCTCTCAACGGGGGGCCTCCGGACCCCCAGGCTTCCCCGGGTACTTGACATGGAATGCCCAAACCAGTCGATCTGCATGTACAGAGTGATCAGGGACCCATGAGCGATCCTCCGGTCCATATCCCTTCCAGTGGACCAGGTACTGCAAATAGCGGCGCACCAGCCGAGAGTCCACAATATGTCCGACCTCATACTCCAAGTGACCCTCCACCAACACTGGAGGAACAACAGACTCGGAGTCCTCCTTGACAGACCCCATGGGTTTCAACAGAGATTTATGGAACACATTGGATATCTTTAAGGAGGCAGGGAGACGCAACCTATATGCCACCGGGTTGACTATCTCCACAATCTCGTAAGGACCAATGAACTTTGGTCCCAGTTTAGCTGACGGTACCTTCAAGTTGATGTTTCATGTCCGCCCCGGTGTTGGTCCAGCCAGACCGTCCAAACCATTTATTGTGGAGGTGGATGCTTCTGAAGTAGGAGTGGGGGCAGTGTTGTCCCAGGGTCCGGCCACCCTTACTAATCTCAGTGTTGGTGGAGGGTCACTTGGAGTATGAGGTCGGACATATTGTGGACTCTCAGCGGGTGCGCCGCTCTTTGCAGTACCTGGTCCACTGGAAGGGATATGGACCAGAGGATCGCTCATGGGTCCCTGCTCACTCCTTACATGCAGATCGCCTGGTTCGAGCTTTCCATGCCAAGTACCTGGGGAAGCCTGGGAGTCCAGAGGCCCCCCGTTGAGAGGGGGGTACTTTCATGATCCCAGTGCAGGTTTTTAAAGAGTCCCTCTGATGTGAGGAATGCAGTTTTCCACTCGTCCCCTTCCCGAACCCTTATCAGGTTGTAGGCCCCAGGAGATCTAATTTGGAGAACCATTGGGCCCCAGATAACTGGTTACATAGGGATGAGGGGAAGTGGATAAGTGTTCCTAACCGTTATCTTGTTAAGTTCCCGAAAGTCGAGGCATGGCCACAAACCACCATCTTTCTTCTTCACAAGGAAGAATCTTGCTGCCATGGGTGACACAGAAAGCCTGATATGCCCTTTGCGGAGACTCTCAGCTATATACTCCTTCATGGCTTGGCGCTCAGGCCCGGACAAATTGAACAATCGAGCCTTAGGTAACTTGGCTCCGGGTACTAAATCAATGGCACAATCGTAGGGTCTATGTGGTGGCAGCGCCTCAGCCTCACTTTCGGAAAATACATCTTCAAAATCCTTCAGGTACTCCAGAATACCTTCCAGACCGACAGACGACACAGATACGGTTTTAACAGAGTTATCAAGAGGCCCCAGGTTACAACATTTATCTTTACATCCCCATTGAGTGATCTCTCCCGTCACCCAATCAATGGTAGGATTATGGCGTTGTAGCCAAGGCATCCCCAGTACCAGTCCTGCAGGCAAGTTATCTAACACAAGACAAGTTAATTTTTCCACATGAGTGGAGCCCACTTTCAGACCTGAAACAGATACCGTCCCGGGTAAGAGAGGACGAGTTAATTGTCACAAGTTTAACAGGATCCTGAAGCCTGACTGTCCCTATCTTATTAAGAGTCATAATCCGGGCATCAATCAGGTTAACAGCAGAGCCACAGTCAACAAAGGCGGTAGTCTGAACAGGACCATCACTAAGTTCCAGTTCCACCTGAAGCACAATTTTTGCAAGTGAGGAAAAAGGTACCTGAAAGTCTGGATAGCCTCCTCGACTACTACCCAGACCTAGTCATTTCCCGCCACCTTGGAGGATGACGGACAGGAGGGGCAGTCCATCTCCCAATGTCCAGATTCCCCACAATAGAAGCACAACTGCTTCTCCCGGCGGTGTCTTCTTTCCTTCTCATCACAGGTGACAGCGCTCACCTCCATAGCCACTGGAGGAGTCCGGGTCTCAACTCCACTGTGGAATATTGATGTTTCAAGTTGCATAAAACCTCTTGCCCGCAGTCTGCGATCTATGCGAACTGCTTGGGTCATGGCATCCTCCAGGGAGTCAGGTGGAGTGCCAGGGCATCCTTCAGATGTTCACACAGGCCTCTACGGAACAGCCCCCGAAGGGCGGCATCACTCCAAGAAATCTCGGCTGACCAACGTCTAAATTCAGAACAGAACCACTCGGCCGAGTGCTTCCCCTGACAGACACTCATCACCTTGTCCTCAGCCAAACGCATTCTATCTGGCTCATTGTAAATAAGCCCTAAGGCCTCAAAAAATGCATCCACAGTCATTCTCTCCGGGGCAGAAGAGGTAAGAGAAAATGCCCAGGCTTGTGGGGACCCCCTAAGCAGGGACATAACCATCCCCACCCTCTGTTTCTCATCCCCAGAGGAACAGGGCTTCAAGAAGAAAAAGAGTTTACAGCCCTCTTTAAATGCTCTAAATTTATTTTTGTCACCAGCAAATGTATCTGGTAACTTAACCGGGGATTCGGGTGGGACTAAAATGACATCTCTATTCCCCACCTGCTGAAAGCCTGCGGAAAGCGCCCCCTGAACTGAGTCCGCAACCTGCCGATGGGACTGGGCCAGAGTTTGGTGTTCCAAACTTAGCTTCTGCAGTGACTGAGTCAAGAATTTCACCTGCTCAGATAAGGCATGTTTTGGGTCCATGCTGCAGAAGTGAGAGAAAAAAAAAAATAGTTCACGGTCAGTTATAATGTCAGGAACACCGCACTGCACTAGCTCACTGAGCCAGTGCGCGTGTCCTGAGTAAGACAAACTGTGCCCAGAGATACCTGTGGAGCAGGCAGCAGCAGAGAAGATGCGTGCTTCAGACCCGCAGGACCTGAAGCACATGACTGCTGGGGGCGCGGCCTAAACTCCAGAGAGCTAGGAGCTGCAGGAAAACTCCTAGAATGGTAACTACGGAACAAAGTTACTAATTGGCATAAACAGGGACATAAACCAGATCAGGCCAGGGTCAAAGCACAAGATAGCATGACAATTACCAAAGGGTTAGGCAGAACGGATAGTCAAGACGTAGCCAAGAAGTCAGAAACCAGAGAAGCAGATATACAGTACAGAATCAACAGGCAAACTCACAATGGGGGACAGAACCGGATCAGAACCACATAAGCAAGCTATAACACAACGAACAGACACACAGGGTTCAAAACACTCGGGCAAAGGCAAAAGTATAACTGACAGGGATTGGAGTTTCTCAGGGCTATAAAAAGCTCTCCCTGAATCAAAGAGAGGCCATAATAATTAACCCCAGGCGTGCAGGTCAAAGTCTGCACTGAGCTCAAGATATTAACCCCTGATGTGCAGGTCAAAAACCTTCCCTGGGATCATGACATGGAAGAGCCAATCGAAAAGAAACAGGATTAAGACTCTCCAAAATGTTTTAAGGTCCAATGAATCTTGGCTTGAACTTTGGAGACGCAACCTTCATAGGAATATTCTTTGACAACAACCAAACCATATCACCCACTTTAAACCGGGGACAAATGGTCGTATGCTGGTTGGAAAACCGTTGGGCTTTTTCCTGAGAGAGGGACAACTTATCCACCACTTGGTCCCAAATCTGCTGCATTCTCTCTACCACAGTGTCCACACTTGGGCAGGTCGAAGATTCCACTTGCCTGAAGAAAATTGAGGATGAAACCCAAAGTTACAGAAAAAAGGCAACATCAAAGTGGCAGAACTAGCTCTATTGTTTAGCGCAAATTCGGCCAAGAGCAAAAATGAGACCCAGTCATCCTGATCAGCAGATAAAAAACATCTCAAATAGGACTCCAAAGTCTGGTTTGTTCTCTCAGTCTGCCCATTGGTCTGAGGATGAAACGCAGAGGAGAAAGATAACTGAATTCCCAGATTGGAACAAAAAGTTCTCCAAAATGTGGAAACAAACTGGACTCCTCTGTCCGACACAATGTTCTCAGGAATCCCATGCAACTGAACCAACTGTTGTAAAAACAAGAGCACCAACGCTGAAGATAATGGCAACTTTGGGAGTGGTACAAGATGGCTCATCTTAGAAAATATATCACTCTTCAAATGCCCATTTCATGGCCAACAATTCCCGATTCCCCACATCATAGTTACGTTCAGATGGGGAGAATTTTGGAGAAAAGAAGGCACAGGGATTCATTTTAGAAGTCACTGGATCTTTTGGGGACAAAACCGCTCCTGCACCAATCTCAGAAGCATTTACCTCCACCTGAAATGGAAACGAGACATCAGGTTGCCGTAGAACCGGAGCAGAAGTGAATCTTCGCTTAAGCTCCTGAAATGCTGAAACTGCCTCTGGAGACCAATTCACCACATCAGCGCCCTTTTTGGTCAGATCAGTCAGTGGTTTGACAATACCAGAAAAATTACCTATAAATTTATGATAGAAATTAGCAAAACCCCAAAACTTCTGGAGAGCCTTCAAAGAAGTGGGCTGAACCCAATCATAAATGGCCTGTACCTTGGCCGGGTCCATTTCAATAGCCGACGGAGACAAAATAAATCGCAAAAATGAAATCCTCTGTACACCAAAGAGGCATTTCTATCCCTTAACATACAGGGAATTTTCCCTCAAAATCCGGAACACAGTCCAGACATGTTCCACATGAGAATCCCAATCACTGGAAAAAATCAAAATATCATCCAGATAAATGATCAAAAACTTATCCACAAAGTCCCGGAAAATATCATTCATAAAAGATTGGAAGACAGAAGTGGCATTAGTGAGCCCAAAAGGCATCACCAGGTACTCAAAATGTATTAAACGCCGTCTTCCATTCATCCCTGTGCTTGATGCGAATAAGATTATACGCCCCGCTGAGGTCAAGCTTGGTAAACCAGCAGGCACTTCTAACTCTGGAAAATAACTCAGAAATCAGGGGTAACGGGTACTGATATTTAACAGTGATTTTGTTAAGGGAACAATAGTCAATACAAGCCCTTAATGAACCATCTTTCTTGGTCACAAAAAGAAAACCAGCACCTAACGGTGAAGAGGATGGTCTAATATGACCCTTCTCCAACAACTCCTTGATATAAGATCGCATAGCATCATGTTCGGGTACCGATAAGTTGAAAAGCCGAACCTTGGGAAATTTACACCCGGGCATTAACTCAATTGCACAGTCACAACTCATATGAGGAGGCAAAGACGCAGACTTACTCTCACTTAATGTCATGGTTTGAACAGGGTTCTTGCCCTGCACTCACAGGGTTAAGTGTTGGTGGCCTTTTTCTGGATCTGAGAGAGGTATTTATACTCACTCTTTACCAGGGTTCTCTGTCAGCTATACTGTTGTTCTGGTGTGTCTGACCCCTGGTGTGCGTGTATTTTACGTTGCTTGTTTGCTTACCATGTATGACCAAGTCCGTCCCCTCACTCTGTACTCCATCTCTCGTTTTGGTACTATTGTCTTTTCTGGTTCTGACCTCCTGGCTTGGCTATCGTTACTCCGTTACAGTTTGTCCCTATTGTACCGTCTATTGCCCGTTCTGGTTTTCTGATCTATTGCTACGTCCTGACTATCCATTCTGTCTAACCCTTTGGTACTGTATTGCTATCTCGTGCTTTGACCCCGGCTTCATCTGGTTTCTGTCTCTGACTATGCCCCTTGGTAACATTGTCCTGTAGTTACCTTTCTAGGAGTTTCCCTGCAGCTCCTGGCTCTGTGGTGCTTAGGCCACGTCCCCAGCAGTCACATGCTTCAGGTCCTGATACTCTGAAGCACGCATCGTCACTGCTGCTGCCCTGCTCCACAGGTATCTTTGAGCACTGTTTTTGTACTCAGGACACACGCACTGGCTCAGTGAGCAAGTGCAGTGCGGGGTTCCTGACACTAAATACATCAGAAAAATCAGCCAAATAATCAGGAATATCATGAGACTGGGGAGAGGTGGAGAAAACAGGAGTGTCACTAAGAACACACTGACAACCCCAACTCACCACAGACACAGATTTCCAATCCAAAACAGAATTATGAGTTTGCAACCAGGGAAAACCCAGAACAATAGTATCATGCAAATTGTGCAGCACCAAAAATTTACAATTTTCTTGGTGGTCCGGGGTGACCCGCATTATCACCTGAGTCCAAAACTGGGGTTTATTCTCTGCCAAAGGAGTAGCATCAATACCCCTCAAAGGGATAGGATTCTGCAGGGGTATCATGGGAAAACCACAATGTTTAGCAAAGTCTAAATCCATCAGATTCAAAGTTGCTCCTGAATCTACAAAAGCCTTAGCGGAAAATGTGGATGAGGAGCAGATCAGAGTAATTGCCCAAAGGAACTTAGGTTGTACACTGCCCACAGCAAATGTGTGCACAAAACATTTCTCTCGTTTAGGGCAGACAGAAATAGTATAAGAGGAATCCCCACAGAAAAAACACAGCTTTCTACGCCTTCTAAACTCCTGACATTGCGCCCTAGACAAAACACACACAAACACATTGCATGGGTTTAGACGTTTGTTCAAAAGGCAGCAACGCCTCTCGTCTAGTTTTACATTCACGTAAAAGCCGATCAACTTGAATGGCTAATGACATAGAATCATCAAGACCAGAGGGAACAGGAAATCCCACCATAACATCTTTTACGGTTTCTGCCAAACCCTTCCGAAAAAGAGCTGCTAAGGCACCATCATTCCATGTAGTAAGGACCGCCCACTTTCTGAATTTTTGACAGTATAACTCTGCAGAATCCTGACCCTGGTTCAATGCCAATAGGGTTTTCTCAGCTTGATCAATAGCATTAGGTTCATCATACATAACCCCAAGGTTTTAAAGAATGCGTCCACATTAGTCAGAATAGGATTTCCAGGTGTGAGAGAAAAAGCCCAATCCTGGGGATCGCCATGCAGCAAGATGACAATTTTAACCTGCTGCACAGAGCTCCCCAATGAGTTAGGCTTCAAGGCAAGAAATAGTTTACAATTATTCTTAAAATTCAAAAATTTAGACCGATCCCCAGAAAACACATCAGGAGTAGGGATTTTTGGTTCAACAGCAGGTGATTGAGCTAGATAGGCAGAAATTCCCCGCACTTCAGCAGCGAGCTGCTCAACACGATCAGACAATTGCTTAATCTCAATTAAAGAATAAATCCTCCTACGGCCCCAGAGAAAAGGAGGAAAAAATATATATAAAAAAATTCTGACACTTTTTTTCCCTTTTTTTTTTTTTTTTACAATTCTCTCCTGCTTTTGAGTACCCTTGAATCTGCGGTTTAGGCTGGTCATTCTGTTATGATGGGGTCACCGAGGAGGAAAGCAAGACCAAGCTAAGCCACCGAAAACCAGAGAGGTTGGTAACTAAGCGGATTGCAGACCCCTGATCCTATCCACAAAACTAGCAGTAGCCGTGGAGCGTACCTACGATGATTCTAGACACCTCGACACAGCCGGAGAACTAAATAAGCCTAAAGCAAGAAGGGGGAAATCTAAACTGCCCCAGAGTAGACCCCAAAGGAATAGATAGCCCCCAAACATATATTGTCGGTGAGACAATATGAAAACACAAGCGCAGGTAGGAAAATAGGCTGAGCAAACAATGGGGCCCACACTTATTAGACAGGACAGGAAAGGAAAGACACTGTCTGCAATCACGCAAAAAACCCTGCAAAAAATGTCCAACACGTCTGATAGAAAAATTCTGAAGTCGCAGCACTCTGGCATATTCTGAAAGCAGAGCAAAAAGAGGTCAATCTAATAAGGGACAAAAACAAACTGGCACAAGCAGTAACATAAGGATGGAAATTCAGCACAGCCCCAGCCGGGGCTGGCTGACCACACAAAACTGAATAGACAAAACCAAATCAAATGTGAACAATAGCAAAGAACACTTAGCTTGAGCATGCAGGGACTGAAATGGAAACTAAGACCTCAGGAGGCAGGAAAAAAATCACCAGCAGGGATAGAGGGAGTCGGCTGTCTTAAATCCAATCAGAAACTCCAGATGTCCAATCGTCCTCCTCATTATCAGGTGGCAGGCCTCTGTTAATTAGATCAGCTCCTTTACCTCCTGTAACCACCAGATGGAGCCCGGAAAGAGAACTTGCGACCCCTCTGTCAATACAACCAGCTCCACTACCTTCACTAGCAATCAGAGGTAGGCCAGAAAGTGAATTCACAACAGTATAGTGTGCTTTAGGTGGACTATTGCATTTATAGATGGGAGACAGCTGAAATTGTCGAGATGGGTGCAATACTGAAGTTTGGCCACAAGATGGGAGTAGAGAGAGTTGTGAGAAATGGACTTAACATCTGCTTATGGCTACGAAACCGCACAGTCATGGGGGCGGGGTTACAGGAACTCTGGGAGGAATCCTCAAGGAGGGGGATAAATAGCAGGTAGAGAGTTCTAGAAGCAGTCAGTCCAGGGAGAGGAGCTGAGGAGAAGAGTAGACCTGAGGAAGAGAAGTACAGTGGTGAAGCTCCAGAAGGGACTGACATCTGAGACAGTCAGGGGGTGGCACTGACAAGAGAAGCCGCAGATGGAGAGACAGGAGAAGCTGCAGACTGAGAGAGAGCCTGGGGATACCACAAGACGGATGGACTCAGGCAGGCGAAGCACTGTAGTGGTAGGCCTAGGGCAGCTGCAGTGAAAGAGCCGCGAGGGCCATCATACAGAAATAAGAAGAAAGCGAAAGTACCCGGGCCTGTGTGCGGAGAGTGTCTAGCTGCTGCTGTATGTTGCTGCGGTCGTCAAGAGGACAGCCAATAAAGAGGACCTGTTGGACGCACTTCAGTCTCCATCTCAGTCTGTTTGCGGCGGTAAGAGGACCACCCCCCCAGTCAGCACACCTACCTACATAGCGATACCAGATTTATATAGTTTTTATGTTTGTCTAGTATCACACACTAAAAAACGCTTTTTTTTAACAAAAATTTTTTTGCATCGCCATATTTTGAGAGCTATAATTTTTCTATATTTTTGCTGCCAGAGACATGTGAGAGCTTGTTTTTTACTGAACAAGTTGATATTTTTATTGGTACCATTTATTGGTAGAATGAACAAAAATCAGAAATTCAGGAATTGTTCATTTTGCCTTTTTTAATGCTGCTTATGGTGTGGTAAAAGCGATGACCGATATTCTTCTGGTCAGTACTATTACCGTTATACCACATTTATAACAATTTTTTATGTTTTTCTGTTTTTACACAATTAACCCCTTAGTGATGGAGTCAATTTGCAGCTTAATGACCAGGCCAATTTTTACAATTCTGACCACTGTCAATTTATGAGGTTATAACTCTGGAACGCTTTAACGGATCTCGCTGATTCTGAGATTGTTTTTTTCATGACATACTTCATGTTAGTGGTAAAATTTATTTGATATGACTCGCGTTTATTTATAAAAAAAAACAGAAATGTGGCAAAAATGTTTAAATTTTGCAATTTTCAAACTTTATTTTATTTTTATGTCACAAAAATGCTAAATAAATAACTTTTCCCACATGCCTGCTTTACATCAGCACAATTTTTGGAACCAAATTTTTTTTTGTTAGGAAGTTATAAGGGTTAAAAGTTGACCAGCGATTTCTCATTTTTATAGCAAAATTTACAAAACCATTTTTTTCAGGGACCACATCACATTTGAAGTCTCTTTGAGAGGTTAATATGTCAGAAAATAACTAAAAATGACACCATTCTAAAACTGCACCGCTCAAGGTGCTCCAAAACTCATTCAAGAAGTTTATTAACCCTTTATGTGCTTCACAGGAACTGAAGCAATGTGGAAGGAAAAAATGAACATTTAACTTTTTTTTACAAACATTTTAATTCAGAACCATATTTTTTTTATTTTCACAAGAGTAAAAAGAGAAAATGAACAACAAAATTTGTTGTGCAATTTCTCCTGAATATGCCAATACCCCATATGTGGGGGTAAACCACTGTTTGGGCGCACGGCAGAGCTTGGAACAGAAGGAGCGTCATTTGACTTTTTCAACGCAGAATTGGCTGGCTATTGAGATCGGACACCATGTTGCGTTTGGAGAGCCCCTGATGTGCCTAAACAGTGAAAAAACCCCACAAGTAGCACCATTTTGGAAATTAGACCCCTTGAGGAACTTATCTAGATGTTTGGTGAGCACTTTGAACCCCCAAAGTGTTTCACAGAAGTTTATAACGCAGAGCAGTGAAAATAAAAAAATCATTTTTTTTCCTCAAAAATGATTTTTTAGCCCACTATTTTTTATTTTCCCAAGGGTAACAGGAGAAATTGGACCACAAAATTTGTTGTGCAATTTGTCCTGAGAACGCTGATACCCTATATGTGGGGGGGAGCCACTGTTTGGGTGCGTGGGAGAGCTCAGAAGGGAAGGAGTGCCGTTTTGGAATGCAGACTTTGATGGAATGTTCTGCTGGCATCATGTTGCGTTTGCAGAGCCCCTGATGTGCCTAAACAGTAGAAACCCCCAAATGACCCCATTTTGGAAACTAGACCCCCCCAAGGAGCTTATCTAGATGTGTGGTGAGCACTTTGAATCCCCAAGTGCTTCACAGAAGTTTATAACGCAGAGCCGTGAAAATAAAAATCATTTTTTTTTCCACAAAAGTGATTTTTTTTAGCCCCCAATTTTTTTTCCCCAAAAAGGAGAAATTAACAGGAGAAATTAGACCCCCAAAGTTGGTGTGCAATTTGTCCACAGTACGCTGATGCCCCATATGTTGGGGTAAACCACTATTTGGGCACGCGTCTGGGCTCGGAAGGAAGGGAGCACCATTTGACTTTTTGAACGCAAAATTGGCTGGAATCATTGGTGGCGCCATGTCGCATTTGGAGACCCCTTGATGTGCCTAAATATTGGAAACCCCTGAATTCTAGCTCCAACCCTAACCCCACCCCTAACCCTAAACCCAACCCTAACCCTAATCCCTAACCTGAATCCTAACCTTAATTCCAACCCTAACCCTAATTCCAACCCTAGCCATAATTCCAACCCTTACCGTAATTCTAACCCTAACCCTAATTCTAACCCTAACCCTAATTCCAACCCTTACCCTAATTCTAACACTATTTTTCTCTCCTCTGATGTGTGATCGTATCAGAGGAGAGAGAAAGTAAATGCAAAAACGTGGCTTTTTTTTGCGGTCGCCGTTATACGGTTAATAACGGCGATCGCAAAAACAAAGTCGGTAAAAACTGACCCGAATCATAATCTCTGGGGTCTCAGCTACCCCCGGCAGCAGAGGTCCAGGAGAAAAACAAACTCTGGGGGGCGCTATACACTTTTTTCACAGCATCGTTAATTAACGGTGATGTGGTTTAAGTACCCTTAACTACCACCTTTAAAAGGCGTATCGGCGGTCGTTAAGGGTTTGAAACAATTTTTTAGAAAAAACAATTGTTTTTGCATCACTATGTCTGAGAGCTATAACTTTTTTATTTCTGATGGAGCTGCATGGCAGCTTGTTTTTTGCAGGACATGATGAAGTTTTCAGCAAAACCATTTTTATTTACATTTGTCTTTTTGATCATGTTTTACTCCACTTTTTATAGGTTGGGTCGTTCTGGACACGGCAATACCAAATATGTGTACTTTTTTGGTTTATTTTTGTTTTTACATAAAAAATATACGTATATATTGGTATAATACAATCAAAAGGACGTATCTGTATGTCTATTTGTGCAAATGCACTGTAAAATAGTAAACACCGGTATGTCCATTGTCATGAAGGGGTTAGTCGTAGCACAGGAAATAGTTAACAAATAACATGTACCGCATGTCTAGCATACATTTGCATCATTTTTGAAACTGCCTTTTTTTAAGTTAGGATGTTAGAAGGGTTAAACGTTTAGTAGCAGTTTTTCAATGCTTTTCAGAACCTATATTTTTAAGTATACGGATTCCACTACCACCTTTATGCTGATGACACTCAGATCTACCTCTCTGGCCCAGACATCACCTCTCTGCTGTCCAGAATCCCAGAGTGTCTATCAGCCATATCCTCCTTCTTCTCCTCTCGCTTCCTCAAACTCAATGTAGACAAATCTGAACTCATCATCTTTCCGCAATGTCACAGATCTTCTTTACCCGACCTAGCTATAACAATTAATGACATCACACTTTCCCCAGTACCAGAAGTCCGCTGCCTCGGAGTAACCTTTGACTCTGCCCTGTCCTTCAAACCGCACATCCAAGCTCTTTCTACCTCCTGTCGCCTCCAGCTCAAAGATATTTCCAGAATCCGTCCTTTCCTCAACCCTCAATCTACTAAAATGCTTGTGCATGCCCTCATCATCTCCCGCCTCGACTACTGCAACATCCTTTTCTGTGGTCTCCCTGCTAACACCCTCGCACCTCTCCAGTCCATCCTTAACTCTGCCACCCAACTAATTCATCTCTCTCCTTGCTACTCCTCCGCTTCTCCCCTCTGCAAATCTCTTCACTGGCTCCCATTCCCTCAGCGTATCCAGTTCAAATTACTAATTCTGACCTACAAGGCCATCTATAACCTGTCTCCCTCATATGTCTCTGAACTAATGTCCCGATACCTTCCCTCACGTAATCTCCGGTCCTCCCAAGACCTCCTTCTCTCCTCCACACTTATTCGCTCCTCACCCAACTGCCTCCAAGACTTCTCCCGAATAACCCCTATTCTCTGGAATTCTTTGCCCCAACAAGTCCGACTATCAACCACATTTGGATCCTTCAGACGGAACCTGAAAACCCACCTCTTCAAGAAAGCCTACAGCCTGCAATGACCCCGCTACCTCCTTCTCTCTCACCACTACCGGTGATATCACCTCAACCAACACCGGAACTGCTGCAACCCACCAACCTACTGTCTCCTTCCCCACCATCCTGTAGCATGTAAGCCCGAAAGGGCAGGGTCCTCTCTCCACTCTGTATCAGTCTGTCGTTGTTAGTTTGTTTACTGTAAGTGATATCTGTAATTTGTATGTAACCCCTTCTCATGTACAGCACCATGGAATCAATGGTGCTATATAAATAAATAATAAGAAGAAGTACCACTTCACTTCTGAAGTGAATTTGAGGGCCCTATATGTCAGAAAATCCACAAAAATAACCTCATTTTAAAAACTGCACTGCTCAGCATATTCAAAACCACAGGGAATGAACAGAATTTTATATCATTTGTCTCTGGCAATTAAAAATTATTTATTTTAATTTTCCAAAGCAAGAATAGAAAAAGAGTACGCTAATAACCCATATGTATTTGAAAACTACTTTTGAGGCACGATGCAAAGTCCAGAAGGGAAAGAGCGCCAAATTGGAGTCTAGATTTTACTAGGATAGAGTGCTATGTCACATTAGCAGAACCCCAGAGGTGCTAGAACAGCAGAACCACCACATAAGCTTACTAATCTTCTTTCCAAATCACACTTCACCACTTGCGCACTGGACCTGATCCCATCCTACCTCTTCTCCCACCTCACCTCAACACTTATTCCATCCTTAATCCATCTCTTCAACCTATCACTGATTTCTGGTACCTTCCCTTCTGCTTTCAAACATGTCACAATCATGCCTATCCTCAAAAACCATTCTTCTGCCCAACTGCTATGTCAAGCTATGACCCAGTTTCGCTGTTCCCAAACTCCTTAAGCAGCATGTCCACGCTGAACTTTCCTCCCATTTCTCACCTAACTTGCTCTTTGACAACCTACAATCTGGTTTCCATCCCTATCATTCTGCTGAAACTGTCCTTACCAAAATGACTAATGACTTACAGCCAAAGCTAACAGGCAATTCTCTATACTTCTCCTTCTAGACCTGTCCTCTGCCTTTGACACAGTTGATCAATGCCTCCTATCACAGATCCTCTCTTCCTTTGGCATCAAAGACCTTACCCTATCCTGGATCTCCTCATACCTTTCCAAAAACACACTCAGCATCTCCCACTCCCACACTACCTTCTCAACCCACCCTCTCTCTGTTAGAGTCCCTCAAGGCTCTGTCCTAGTACCCCAACTCTTCTCCATCTATTCCCTTGGCCTGGGACAACTCATAAAGTCACATGGCTTCCAATGCATTCAGATCTACCTCTCTGACCCAGACCTCACCTCTCTGCTGTCCAGAATCCTAGAGTGACTAACAGCCATATGTTCTCCTCTCACTTCCTCATTCTCAGTGTGGACAAATTTGAACTCATCATTTTTCCTCCATCTCATGTATCCTCGCTACCTGATCTATCTAGCTATCAATCACAATAAACGACATCACATTTACCCCTGTACCAGAAATCCGCTGCCTTGGATTAACCCCTTTACCCCCAAGGGTGGTTTGCACGTTCATGACTGGGCCAATTTTTACAATTCTGACCACTGTCCCTTTATGAGGTAATAACTCTGAAATGCTTTCATGGATCCTGGTGATTCTGACATTGTTTTCTCGTGACATATTGTACTTCATGCTAGTGGTAAAATTTCATTCATATAACTTACGTTTATTTGTGAAAAAAACGGAAATTTGGCGAAAATTTTGAAAATTTCGCAATTTTCCAACTTTGAATTTTTATGCCCTTAAATCACAGAGATACGGCACACAAAAAACTTAATAAGTGACATTTCCCACATGTTTACTTTACATCAGCACAATATTGGAACCAACATTTTTTTTTGTTAGGAAGTTATAAGGGTTAAAAGTTGACCAGCGATTTCTCATTTTTACAACACCATTTTATTTTTATGGACCACATCACATTTGAAGCCAGTTTGAGGGGTCTATATGATAGAAAATACCCAAAAGTGACACCATTCTAAAACCTGCACCCCTCAAGGTGCTCATAACCACATTCAAGAAGTTTATTAACCCTTCAGGTGCTTCACAGGAATTTTTTGAATATTTAAAAAAAAAATGAACATTTAACTTTTTTTCACAAAAAAATATTTCAGGTTCAATTTTTTTTATTTTACCAAGGGTAAAAGGAGAAATTGGACTGGAAAAGTTATTGTGCAATTTGTCCTGAGTACGCTGATACCTGATATGTGGGGGGAACCACTGTTTCGGCGCATGGCAGAGCTCAGAAGGGAAGGAGCGCCGTTTGACTTTTTCAATGCAAAATTGGCTGGAATTCTGATCAGACGCCATGTCACGTTTGGAGAGCCCCTGATGTACCTAAACAGTGGAAACCACCCACAAGTGACCCCATTTTGGAAACTAGACCCCTCAAGGAACTTATCTAGATATGTGGTGAGAACTTTGAACCCCCAAGGACTTCACAGAAGTTTATAACGTACAGCCGTACAATTATAAAATCATATTTTTTCCACAAAAATGATCTTTTCACCCTCAATTCTTACTTTCCCAAGGGTAACAGGACTCTAAAAGTTATTGTGCAATTTGTCCTGAGTACGCTGATACCCCATATTTGGGTGTAAACGACTATTTGGGCGCATGGCAGAGCTCGGAAGGGAGGCAGCGCCATTTGACTTTTTTGGCTGGAATTGAGATCGGACACCATGTCGCGTTTGGAAAGCCCCTGATGTACCAAAACAGTGGAAACCCCTCACAAATGACAACAATTGGGAAACTAGACCCCCAAGGAACTTATCTAGATGTGTGGTGAGCACTTTGAACCCCCAAGGGCTTCACAGAAGTTTATAATGCCCGGGCGTGAAAATAAAAAAATCGTATTGTTTCCACAAACATGATCATTTAGTCCCCATTTTTTTTATTTTCCCAAGGGTACCAGGAGAAATTGGACCCCAAAAGTTGTTGTTCAAATTGTCCTGAGTACACTGATACCCCATATGTGGGAGAAAACTATTGTATGGGCACACGTCGGGACTTGGAAGGGAAGTAGTGACGCTTTGGAATGCAGACTTTGATGGAATGGTCTGCGGGTGTCATGTTGCCTTTGGAGAGCCCCTGATGTACCTAAACAGTGGAAACCCCCCACAAATGACACCATTTTGGAAACTAGACCCCCTAAGGAACTTGTCTAGATGTGTGGTGAGCACTTTGAACCCCCAAGGGCTTCACAGAAGTTTATAATGCCCGGGCGTGAAAATAAAAAAATCGTATTTTTTCCACAAACATGATCATTTAGTCCCCAATTTTTTTATTTTCCCAAGGGTACGAGGAGAAAATGCACCCCAAAAGTTGTTGTCCAATTTGTCCTGAGTACCCTGATACCCCATATGTGGGAGAAAACTACTGTATGGGCCCACGTCGGAGCTTGGAAGGGAAGTAGTGACGTTTTGGAATGCAGACTTTGATGGAATGCTCTGCGGGTGTCATGTTGCCTTTGGAGAGCCCTGATGTACCTAAACAGTGGAAACCCCCCACAAATGACACCATTTTGGAAACTAGACCCCCTAAGGAACTTATCTAGATGTGTGGTGAGCACTTTGAACCCCCACGGGCTTCACAGAAGTTTATAAAGCCCAGGCGTGAAAATAAAAAAATCATATTTTTTTCCCACAAAAATTATATTTTTGCCCCCAATTTTTTTTTTCCTAAGGGCAACAGGAGAAATTGGACCCCAAAAGTTGTTTTGCAATTTGTCCTGAGTAGGCTGATACCCCATATGTGGGGGTAAAACACTGTTTGGGCGCATGGCAGAGCTTGGAAGGGAAGGAGCACCATTTGACTTTTTCAACGTAGAATTGGCTAGAACTGAGATCAGACGCCATGTTGGTTTGGAGAGCACCTGATGTGCCCAAACAGTGGAAACCCTCCAATTCTAACTCCAACCCTAACCCCAACACACCCCTAACACTAGCTCAGCCCTAACCCTAGCCCTAACCCTAGCCCTAGCCATAACCCTAACCCTAGCCCTAGCCCTAACCCTAATGGGAAAATGGAAATAAATACATTTTCTTTTAATTTTATTATTTTTCCCTAACTAAGGGGGTGATAATGGGGGGTTTGATTTACTATTTATGGCGGTTTTTATTTTTGGCAGCTGTCACATGCTAAAAGACGCTTTTTATTGTAAAAATAGTTTTTGCATCACCACATATTGAAAGCTATAATTTTTTCGTATTTTGACCCACTGAGTTATGTGAGATCTTATTTTTTGTGGGACGAGTTGACTTTTTATTGGTATCATGTTCGGGCACGTGACATTTTTTGATCGCTTTTTATTCCGATTTTTGGGACGCAGAATGAACAAAAACCAGCGTTTCATGAATTTCTTTTGGGGGGTGCGTTTACACCGTTCCACGTGCAGTAAAATTGATAAAGCGGTTTTATTCTTCGGGTCAGTATGGTTACAGCGATACCTCATTTATGTCGTTATTTTATGTTTTTAGCGCTTTTATGCAATAAAAACAATTTTATATAAAAAATAATTATTTTTGCATCGCTTTATTCTGCGAGCTGTAACTTTTTCATTTTTTCTCTGATGATGCTGTGTGGTGGCTCATTTTTTGCAGGACAAGATGACGTTTTCAGCGGTACCATGGATATTTATATGCGTCTTTGTGATCACGCGTTATTGCACTTTTTGTTTGGCAGTATGATAATAAATCATTATTTTTTGCTTCGTTTTTTATTTTTATTTTTTAAGGGGTTCGCTAAAGGGGTTAACTAATGGGACAGTTTTATAGGGCAGGTCGTTACGGATGCGTCGATACCAAATATGTGTACTTTTATTGTTTTTTTTTATTTGCAAAAAATGAATTTATTGGGGAATATTTTTTTTTTCTAATTTATTTAGCGATTTTTTTTAAATTATTTTAACACTTTTTTTTTTATTAACTTTATTACATTGTCCCAGGTGGGACATCACTGTCCTGTGACAGATCGCTGATCTGTCACATCACAGATCACTGTGACAGATCAGCAATCTGTCACAGGCAGTACAGAAGGCATCCTCGTGCCTGCGCTTTGCAGGCACTAAGGAAGCCAGCTTCCTGCAGGCCCTGGAAGGTCCCCGTTGCCACACATCGGCACATTGCGCTGCCGTGGGAGGCTGAGGGAAGCACGGAGGGAGCCCCCTCCCTGCCGATGCTTCCCTTTAACCCCCAGTACACCGCGATCGTGTTTGATCACGGTGTGCAAGGGGTTAACGTGTCTGGGGCGGTCCGTGACCGCCCCTGACACATAGTGCCGGGTGTCAGCTGTGATAATCAGCTGACACCCGCCCGCGATCAGCTGCGCTCACCACGTGGGCGCCGCTGATTGCGCTAGACGTACTATCCCGTCCATGGGCATAGGGGCCTGGGTCCCATGGACGGGATAGTACGTCTGATGTCAGAAAAGGGTTAACTCTTGATTCTGCCCTGTCCTTCAAACCGCACATCCAAGCTCTTTCCACTTCCTGTTGCCTCCAGCTCAAAAATATTTCAAGCATCCGTCCTTACCTCAACCCTCAATCTACTAAAATGCTTGAGCATGCACTCATCATCTCCCACCTTGACTACTGCAACATCATCTTCTGTGGCCTCCTTGCTAACACTCTTGCACCTCCCTCCAGTTCACCCTTAACTCTGCTGCCCGACAAATTAATCTCCCTCCTAGCTATTCTTCTGCTTCTCCCCTCTGTAAATCTCTTTAATGACTTACAATTCCCCAGCATATCTAGTTCAAACTAATACTGACTTAAAAAGCTGTCCATAACCAGTCTCCTCCGTATGTCTCTGAACTTATCTTCCAATAACTTCCCTCACACAATATCCAGTCCTCCAAAGACCTTCTTCTCTCATCCACACTTATTCATTCCTCACCCAATTGCCTCCAAGACTTCTTTTGAATATCCCCGATCCTCTGTAATTCTGTGCTCCAACACATCCGATTATCCACCACGGGATCATTCAGATGGAACTTGAAAACCCACCTTTTCAAGAAAACTGGACCCTGCTGCCTCTTCACCATTACTAGAGCTGCTGCAACCCCAACATACTGTCTCCTTTCTCACCATCCTGTAGAATGTAAGCCCTCAAGGGTAGAGTCCTCTCCCCTCTGTACCAGTCTATCATTGTTAGTTTCTTTACTGTAAGCAACATCTGTATTTTGTATGTAAACCCTTCTCATGTACAGCACCATGGAATCAATGGCGCTATATAAATAATAATAATAATAATAAAGTGATTCCATTTTACAAACTACACTACTCAATGAAAAATTCTAGGGTGCAGTGATAATATTGACACCACAAGTGTGTTACAGAAGTTTATACCATTGGGCAATGAAGAAAAAAACAATAGCATTTTTATCACTAAAATGTTTTAGCCCCAGATTTGACATTTTCACAAGTTACAATTGATGAATATTGCCCCATAATTAGTTACACAATTTCTTCTGAATAGTTTGGGGACTACATTTGCAGAGTCCCTGAGATGCCAAAATAGCAGAAAAATCCTCTAATAACTTGATTTTGGAAAATGCACCCCTCTGGAAATGTAGCTATAGAGTAGGTGTAGCGACAATTTTGACTTCATTTCCTTAAACAAACACTTAGTGGATGTTACAAAGTGAAAACCACTAACATGCCAGCTTAGCACTCATTAAGCTCAGCTTGTGGTTCTGGAGTTCTGGAGACACACCCCATAGTATATCAAGTAGGCTTTTCCCATTATAGTAATGCCACACATGTGAATGCTAGATGAGGTTTAGACTCATTGTGGAGCTCAGAAGGGAGGGGGGCATTTCGATTTTGGAGCACTGATTTTGCTGGATTTCTTTTGGAAGAGGAGTCATGTTGCTTTTCCAGAGTATTTGTGCTAATAGTAATGTAGAAACCCCCTATATTTTGATTGATAGAAGACAAATTTGAGTGGTCAGCATTAGGGATGAGCGAGTACTGTAGTATTCGGACTCGCTGTACTCATTACGAGTTCCTCCTAATACTCGGGTACTCGTAACGAGTACCGAGTCCAATGTAAGTCTATGGGAAATGCGATTAATGGGCGGGGACTGTGATGGACTGGGTGGGGACTGTGCGAAGACTGTGCCAGGCTATGCGGGACTGTGCTGGCCTGTGCGGGGACTGTGCCAGGCTATGCGGGACTGTGCTGGCCTGTGCGGGGACTGTGCCGGGCTGTGCAGGACTGTGCTGGCCTGTGCGAAGACTGTGCCGTGCTGTGTGGGACTGTGCAAGGCTTTGCAGGTACTGTGCGGGACTGTGCCTGGCTGTGTGGGACTGTGGTGGGCTGTGCGGGGACTGTGCTATGCGGGACTGTGCAGGGCTGTGCGGGGACTGTGCAGGCTGTTTCTAATATTGCGAGGCGAGTAGTGAAATACTCCCGAGGAATCGAGTACCGCGAGTACCGCATTACTCGCCGAGTACAGAATCCTCACGAATATGCTCGCTCATCCCTAGTCAGCATGTCCTTCCTGCTTTTTGGTGCACATGCTGTAGTTCCAGGTGGCGCGCCAAGCACACGCTTGAGCACGCTCCCCTATTCTTGAAGGGTCAGGGCAAATATAATAAATGCCCTCCGCTTGTTGAAGTCCCCTGGGCACGGTGTGGCTAGTCCTGTTCTGAGCTCTTTTGGTCCCCTGGGCACGGTGTGGCTAGTCCTGTTCCGAACTCTTTTGCCTGTACCTCGTCTCATGACCCTGAACCAGCCAGTGCCTGAACCTTGTCCCCCGGTCCTGGAGCGGCCTGTGCCTGAACATTGTTCCTCAGTATCTGTGTGGCCAAACGATGATCCAGTATCCTAGACTTGCGTGTCTGAACCAAGCCCAAATCCATGTCAGTAACTATTCTGCAGTGGTGCCAGAACTTATTCGTCTGAACAGAGACCAAGACCTAATCAGCAGCTGAAGTACCAAGCTATGCGCAGGAGTGGTACCTGGTGGCTAACAGAAGCTCAGTTTGTCTTCACCATCAGGAGCTCCAGTGAACACCAGGTAGCCGCTTAGCTACGCCTCTTCCTGGACAGGCTAGGCCCTGTGGCACAGTGGGTCCACAAATTCACATGTACCACCGTTGGGTGTAGCAGTTTCAATCTAAATCTGCAAAATTTGTGATTCAGCTAACCCTCCATTAATTCACTATGATGTGCCAGGCAAAGTTATTCTGGACTACATTTGGCCTCCAATCAGCAGTGTCCATTTCCGTCTTTTTATAGGTGCACAAAACTGTGGCAGACCATGTTTTTTTGCACACTTAAAAAGATGGGCTTGGATCAAAGACCAAACAAAGTCCAAAGTGACGCCATCTGCCTCATTATATGGAATGTTCCATTGGGGGGCTTTTTTGGATCCTGGTTTATCGAGATTAGACAGAAACCTGGATAAATGTGAGCTGAGCCTAAGGCTGTGTGCCCACGATGCGATTTTTAAGCGTTTTTGCCGTGATTTTTGGCACGAAAATGCTGCGAAAACGTTTAAAAATCGTGTATAGAACGCACCCCATGCATTCCTATGGCATTCCGCACATGCTGTGCTAATGCTGCGCTTTTTTCCGCGGCGGAATCGCATCGTGGAAAAAATCGCAGCATGATCATTCTTTTGTGCGGAATCACAAAGAATTGCCGCGATTCCGCACCCATAGGAATGCATGAGAATCGCTTACTTCCCGCATGTGGCTATGCCCACCATGCGGGAAGTTAAGCGTCTCATGTGCGGTTGGTACCCACGGTGTGGAGGAGAGGAGACTGTCCTCCAGGCCCTGGGTACCATACCCCTGTAAAAAAAAGAATAAAAAATAAAAAAATCGGGGTATATTTACCTTCCGACGTCCCGCGCTGCTATCCCGGGCCACAGTGTTCCCAGTAATGCCTGGCGGCAAGGTCCTGTGATGACGTAGTCTCGCGTGACTCTAGAGGTCTCGCGAGATCGCTATAGTAACGCGAGACCAACGTCAACACAGGTCTCGCAAGGCATCGCTGGGAACGCTGAGGCCCGGGATGGCAGCGCGGGACGTCGGAAGGTAAATATACCCCGATTTTTTATTTTTTTATCATTTTTAACATTTTATCTTTTACTATTGATGCCGCATAGGCGGCCTCAATAGTAAAAAGCTGGTCACACTTGTCAAACACTATGTTTGACGAGTGTGACCAACCTGTCAATCACTTTCCAAGCGATGCTTCAAATCGCTTGGAAAGTGCTTGAGAAAATCGCGGCAAAATCGCGAACAGAATCGCGGTGAAATCGCGCAATTTCTGGGAAGGAGTCCGGTTTTCAGTGTGCGTTTTAAGACGCAACGTGGGCACATAGCCTTAGTGTGATCTTTGATAAGCAGAATAAACAAATCAGCCCTTCACAAATGTATTTTATTTATTTTTGTACATGGTAAGGTAAATTTATTCTTCAAGTCCATACGAATGCAGCAATACTAAATTTATATATACCATTTCTTTTATGTTTAACCACTTTTATATATTAAAAACCTTCCTACCCCTCTCAATTTTTTTTGCATTATGATATTTTGAGAGCTATAATTTTTCCTGCTGAGAGTCATGAAAAGACTTTCTGTTTTTCTATAGCATAAGTTGAAGTTTTATTGGTACATAACATTTTTTGATCTCTTTTTATTCTAATTTTTGGCAGGCAGAACAAAAAAACAACAATTCAGGAATTGCTTTTGCAGAATAACCACATAGAAATATAAACACATAGTTATAGAAAAAAAATGTTTTTGCATTGCTATACTCTGACAATTTTATCTTTTCTATTTTTCTGCTGACAAATCTGAATGGGGCCTTGTTTTTTGCAGGACGAGATGACATTTTCAGATATACCATTTGTATTTGCATAAGTCTTTTGGATTGCGTTTCATTCAACTTTTATTAGGTGGTGTGATAAAAAAAAACACAGTTTTATTGAATGATTTGTTTTGGACATCACAATACCTCATTTTATTATATATATTTTTACAATTCTTTTTCTTTTTTTATAACTTAGTCCTTCTATGGAACTTTGACTTTTTTTGCCTGATCACTGGTATAATGCATTGCAATACAAATGTACTGCAATTTATTAACCTTCTCAGTTTTACACTGACAGAATGCCTTTTAGACCCTGCTTATGGCCACTGTAATTGGCAGAACCAGAGGTCATTATTTGACCTGTGGTTGCCAACAAACTATCGACTTGCTGGGGGTGCTGACAGGACTAAAGAGAGAGTCCCCTTCTTCTAACAACCTTCTAAATGCTGCAAGTACTATTGATTGTAGCATTTGGAGGATTAAAGAGCCGGCGGCGGCACTTGCCTTACTATGGATGCCAAAAATAGGTTACTTACTGTAAGCAGATATCAATTTTCAATCGTTGCCGTCCAGATTAAGGATGTTCTTATGTATCATTCCTTATAGTGGCGCTTGCAGACAGTAAGGAAAGTTAGCGTAAAAAATTGTCTACTCCTACACTATCCCTGCCTGCAAATAGGGATTTCTTCCCATAAAGGACACTGACACTTTGTATTCACATATTCACATACAGTATAATGCAGTCCTAAATCCTGTAACTATGGCATTATTAGCTTTTTCAATTTCACCCTTTCAGATTCTACACTTACTATGTGAATTTCCTTCTATTATACAATTAAAATGTCAGAATTTAAATTGAAAATTATGTGAATTTGTGAATAACTTTATGCATTACAAAGTAATGTCACACAGAATTTATATTCATATTGCAAGGCTTTGGTAAAAAGTGACAAGGAAGCTCTTATATATTAAGTGGAACCCCCTCACAATCCGAGAGGTTTGGATTTGGCTTTTTTTTTTCAATTTACTCTTTTTTGTCTCTCATGAGGTGTTTATACATGATTACTTATTTTAACAATTTTTAACTATTTTATATATTTATTATTGAAGCGTTTAAGTTCTCTACAGAGAAGGTACCGTGTTTAAGTCCTCTACAGAGAGGGTCCTATTCTTTCCTAGCTTGCTAGCTACTTTCAAATAAAGCACCCAAACTTAAAGGGAACCTGTCACCCCCCCAGACGTTTTTAAGTAAAAGAGCCACCTTGTGCAGCACTAATGCTGCATTCTGTCAAGGTGGCTCTTTCATTTAGCATCCCTTCCACCGCAGAAATAAGCGTTTATAAAATTGGTCAGACATACCAGAATTTTGACCAGGGGGCAGGTCTTTCCCCCCTCTGACACAGACGCCTCACATCCATCATTCATGTCTTGCTTATGTCTTTGCTCCGCCTCCTCTGTGTTCAATTTCAAATGCTGGTGCCTGCGCTGTAATATATTTTCTTGGGCATGCGCAGTTAACGCTGCCCGTTCTCTCACATCACGTCATGGCCTGGCTATCGCACCTGCGTGGACGTGCTGCCAGAGATCCCACCCCGCAGTGTGAATAAATCATAAGCGACTGCGGGGTGGGATCTCTGGCAGTGCATCCACGCGATAGCCAGGCCATGAAGTAATGTGAGAGAACGGGCAGCACTAACTGCGCATGCCCAAGAAAATATATTACAGGGCAGGCGCCAGCATTCGAAATTGAACACAGAGAAGGCGGGGCAAAGACATAAGCAGGACATGAATGATGGATACGAGGCGTCGGTGTCAGAGGGGGAAAGACCTGCCCCCTGGTCAAAATTCTGGTATGTCTGACCAATTTTATACACGCTTATTTCTGCGGTGGAAGGGACGCTAAATAAAAGAGCCACCTTGACAGAATGCAGCATTAGTGCTGCACAAGGTGGCTCTTTTACATAAAAACGCCTGGGGGTGTGACAGGTTCCCTTTAAGATGTTAGAAGCCTATATCACATAGTAGATCACATTCACATATAGTAGTGCTGGTAGTAGTTTGGTTTTCACTTTGTCTTTGAGTTTCTTTAATACTATACCTACATTTAAAGGGAATTTGTCAGTAGAATTAACCATCATAAGCCGTAAATATGCTTTTGCAGGTCATAGGAAGCTGATTAAAATGATACTTTTGATATCTGCAATCCGATGTCTTATTCAAGAGAAATCCAAATTTTTCTTATATGTAAATGAGCTGTTCAGGGCTATGGTCCGGACATGGATATCTCTGAGAATCTGCCTCCAGGTTTTATTTTAAATGAAAGGGGGCATTATCAGTGTGAACCAAGTAATAACATATACGTTAAGCTTAAACTGACTAGAGCACAACAGAAAGACTGGCCACTTAAATGTAAAATGATTTTGAACAAACTTTACATAAATTATTAGTAGAATAGAATAAAACAATAAAATAAACTTTGCAAATAGAGATGAGCAAACCCATTGGAGTGGAATTTAACTTTACTTGAATCTTACAAAAATCTGAATTTATATATTTGAACAGAGACAACATTTTTGTAATTTTGGTTCTAAACATTACCACAATGAATTTTAAACAAAACAATTCAGATGCAGTTGATGTTCAGACTTTCAGCTTTCATTTGAGGGTATCCACATTAAAATTAGATGAAGGGTTTAGGAGTTTCAGCGCCTTAACATGTGCCACCCTGTTTTTAAAGGGACCAAAAGTAATTGGACATTTTACTCCAAGGCTATTTCATGGACAGGTGTGGGTAATACCTTCGTTATGTCATTCTCAATTAAGCAGATAAAAGGCCTGGAGTCGATTTGAGGTGTGGTGCTTGCATTTGGAAGGTTTTGCTGTGAAGGAAACAAGCGGTCAAAGGAGCTCTCCATGCAGGTGAAAAAAGCCTTCCTTAAGCTGCAAAAACAGAAAAAACCCATCCAAGAAATTGCTACAACATTAGGAGTGGCAAAATCTACAGTTTGGTACATCCTGAGAAAGAAAGAAAGCACTGGTGAACTCATCAATGCAAAAAGACCTGGGCACCCACAGAAGACAACAGGGGTAGATGATCGCAGAATAGTCTCCATGGTGAAGAGAAACCCCTTCACAACAGCCAACCAAGTGAACAACACTCTCTAGGAGGTAGGCGTATCAATATCCAAATCTACCATAAAGAGAAGACTGCATGAAAGTAAATACAGAGGGTTCACTGCACGGTGCAAGCCACTCATAAGTATCAAGAATCAAAAGGCTAGACTGGACTTTGCTAAAAAACATCTAAAAACGCCAGCACAGTTCTGGAAGAACATTCTTTGGACAGATGAAACCAAGATCAACCTCTAACAGAATGATAGAAAGAGAAAAGTATGGCAAAGGCGTGGTACAGCTCATGATCCAAAGCATACCACATCATCTGTAAAACACAGCGGAGGCAGTGTGATGGCTTGGGGATGCATGGCTGCCAGTGCCACTGGGTCACTAGTGTTTATTGATGATGTGACACAGGACAGAAGCAGCCGAATGAATTCTGAGGTATTCAGAGCCATACTGTGTGCTCAGATCCAGCCAAATGCAGCCAAACTGATTGGTCGTCGTTTCATACTACAGATGGACAATGACTAGGGATGGGCGAATCCTGAAATACTCGGAATCGCTAGACTCTAACGAGTCCGACTCAGAAACTCGCTATTCGTTGCAAGTCTAGCGAGTCCAATGTTAATGAATAGGGATGCGAGTATTGCAGCGATTCCTGTGCTGCCTTTTTTTTACTCTTTACTCTCTTAAGTGGCCCCTAGCTTAGCGATTTAGAATTCATCCCTAAAGCACAGAAAATCGTTTCTACATCACGCTAGAAGCTAAACAGGAAGTTGCCTGTGCTAACCGATTTACTGCACAGGCTGATCTGATATTCTGCACACACAGGCAGATCTGATCTGCACACACAGGGCGATCTGATCTGCACACACAGGGCGATCAGATCTGCACACACAGGCCCACCAAAGATGTGTAGCTGACGTGATACAGAGAGGCTGATCGGCCTGGTTGAAGAGTGGCCCCAGCTGTGGCAGCCCACCCACCCTGGCTATGGTGATTAAAGACAGCGAAATATGGCTTGGAGGTCCATCGCCAGAAGTATGTTCCCGTCATTTGATCACGCTGGAGAAGATGGGCAGGCAAACATGGGTAAGAGTTATGTGATGTCATTTCTTCTATTTTCTTTTACTGTACCCTTTTTTGGATTAGGAGAGAGTGAGATTTCTTGTGTCACCATTGGCGTCTGTGACGCACTGAAACCGTGGTACCCAGCACCGGACCGGGGTCTGCTTCACTGGGGGATGTGATGTGACCTGTGCTGTAGTCTCAGGGGATGCACAGTGCAAAGGGGATAACTACAGGGGACTGTAATAGGAGGACAACCAAGGCTAGTGATGCGTATTGGCACAGCAGGAAGGTAACGTGCGTGCTATTAGCTGGTAGCAGAGAAGCCCTGCACTCTCCTTGAAAAAATTGTTTAGTGCGCAAAGGCAGTCACCTAGGTGGACTGTGGTGCTGTCTGCGTCACCGCTCTGGGGTGAAGTGCGTGCTGTAACTTAGCAGAGAAGCAATGCACTCTCCCTGGAAAAATTGTTTAGTGCACACAAGCAGGCAGCGTGCCTGCTATTAGCTGGTGGGATAGATAGCAGCAACGCACTGGTCTGCCACAGAAACAATAACGCTGCAGGGGTAAATATGACCCCAATAATATCTGGTGGAAAAAAAAAAGAAAATTTGCTCAGCTATGCTTCTGATTTCAGCTCTGATAGAAGCTGAGTGAGTAAGCTAACCTCTGAGGATGGTGCTGTATGCACTGTAAGGCTGCTCCTGCCTTTCTCCCTGCCTACAGTCCTCTACAGTACTCCTCCGTCCTGGTAGTTCTGAAAAGAACTTTTGTGTTATATGTGAGGAATCTTGAGGTCCTACACTGACTAACAGTCCCTAGATCTGCTCTATGTCTCCAACTCGCCCTGCACTAGCTCAGATCGTCACAGGAATGTGCCCAAAATGGCGGGGGCAGGGTTTATATACAGCCTTGCCTGTGATACATGACATAGGCATCACGATGGACAGCAGCCAATCATAGTAGTGCTCTTCACAGTTTTCTCACCTAACAAACTAGGCTGTCTCTGAAAATTAACATATTCTGTATTCTGCGAGTCCCGAATACAGTATATAGGAGTCCTAGACTCGCTAAGACTCGCTGCTGACAGCGGGACACAAAATCGCTAAGAAACTAGGATTGCTTGTATTAAACTCTGAAAAAACTAGGATTGCCATTGATTTGCATTGGACTCGTTACTGTGCAAGTAATCGCTTGGAAACTCGCAGAGTACCGACTCCTGCGAGTCCCCTACTACTCGCAGAGTAACGAGTCCTAACGAGTAGATTCGCCCATCCCTAACAATGACCCAAAACATAAAGCCAAAGTAACCCAGGAGTTTATTAAAGCAAAGAAGTGGAATATTCTTGAATGGCCAAGTCAGTCACCTGATCTCAACCCATTTGAGCATGCATTTCACTTGTCAAAGACTAAACTTCAGACAGAAAGGCCCACAAACAAACAGCAGCTGAAAACCACTGCAGTGAAGGCCTGGCAGAGCATCAAAAAGGAGGAAACACAGCATCTGGTGATGTCCATGAGTTCAAGACTTCAGGCAGTCATTGCCAACAAAGGGTTTTCAACCAAGTACTAGAAATGAACATTTTATTTACAATTATTTATTCTGTCCAATTACTTTTGGTCCCTTTAAAAACAGGGTGGCACATGTTAAGGAACTGAAACTCCTAAACCCTTCATCCAATTTTAATGTGGATACCCTCAAATGAAAGCTGAAAGTCTGAACTTCAACTGCATCTGAATTGTTTTGTTTAAAATTCATTGTGGTAATGTCTAGAACCAAAATTAGAAAAATGTTGTCTCTGTCCAAATAAATATGGACCTAACTGTAGCTTCCACTTGGAAGACAATTTGTAAACCATAATAAGCTATCAATATGATAAAAAAAATTGGCGACACACAGACAGGAGCATGTAATCACTCCTGCAGTGTGTAGCGCTGAGCTGCAGTGAGAAAGTTCACCGGAGTTCATCAGCTGATGACCTCTGGTGATCTCACGGCACCTCTGCTGCGTTAGAATTTTCTCACACAGCGGTGCCGTAAGTCATAACCCTTAACACATGTGAGGATTGCCTGATTGTTAGGGAATCCCCACATGTGTTGAGGCTGTCTAACAGCCACAAATCATGCAGATGCAGAAACTGGAGCATAATATACGAGATCTCTCAGAGGTTCAGATAAAACCCGAGCATGCTTGGATAAGACGTTACCCGGGCACATTCGATCATCACTACTATGTTGCCACTATGCCCAGCGACCTGCAAAAAATGTTCTCTGGCAGAAAGGTTCCACCCTACACTGACTGGAGATGGGTTATCACCTCAACCTTCCATATGTACTGCCAAGTCTGTTACTCTTTACCTGCCATCATTCTCTACCTGCTCTTGAAGTTTAGTGCAGAATTTGTCACTCTTTCTACCCTACATATGTAATGTGAGTCAAAAAAGAAAAAAATACTCAATAAAGAGATTTTATAAAAATAAGAGAATACTCTAAATCAACTCTAAATAATACAAAACCAAAAATAGGGTTTTTTTGAAAAATAATAATAAATTTTATTGCAACAAAATACATACTGTATATAGACAGGGTATTCAGGAAAAGAATGAACAGCAAGAACAAATGAAGTACTACATAGATGGAAATAATAGTACCAAAAGAACAAGCCACCCTCAGCGGTACTGCATAGGTATAGGCTGTCTTCAGTTATGTGCAAATTACAGATACGGGGGTCATAAAGCCATAAGTCATGCAAAATAAATAGTAAACAATCTGTATATGTGCAAGTAGCTAGGTTAAAAGATCCCTGCATCCATATCATTCTAAAGTGCATGTGCAATAATTGGACATTATGAATCAATATAACAAGGCCATGACATGCACGGCCAGCACATTACCTTGGGACATGGTCACCATGTGGAGGAATGCTGAGGGAATGCATGACTTATGGCTTTATGACCCCGTATCTGTAATTTGCACATAACTGAAGACTAGAGTTGAGCGAAACGGGTCGAAAAAATTCAAAAGTCGCCGACTTTTGGCAAAGTCGGGTTTCATGAAACGAAACCCGACCCTAGGATGAGGTCGGCCACGAGGTCGGCGACTTACGCGCCAAAGTCGCGTTTCAAAAGTTTGTTTTGCGCTCTTTTTCAGCCAATCAGGATCCACGGACACTGTGGGCAACGTGATGACCTAGGCACGGGTCACCACCATCTTTCAGAAGGGCATGCAAGTGATTGGCTTGCTTTGGTGGGCGTCACAGGGGGTATAAAAGGGCGTGCATGCCGACCGCCATCTTACTTCTGCCGATCTTAGTATAGGGAGAGGTTGCTGCTGATTCTGTAGGGAGAGCGTTAGGCAGGGAAGAAGACAAAAAAACTGCTTCTGCTGCTAGCGATTTGGCCTGCACAACACACAAGTCACTGTGTGTGCAGTGCAAGGGGAGGCTATATTGTGGTGTATCAGTGGTGTTGGTTGTTGGGCTGCCTTTTAAGGCTTCCTGACACGCTGGCATTGCTGTTTACCCACTGCTCCGCAAACTGCTTTTTTAAAAGCAATCCAATCTCCCTTATCCTCTAGTCACTTTTGTCACAGCTGTGCCATCGAGCCTGTCACATAGCGCTCAGATATCAGTGGGCCTCACACAATCCACAAGTGTCCAGTGTCCAAAAGTGTGCGCAGAGATTCAAAATCTCCATTATCCTCTCGTCACTTTGGTCACAGGCAGCTGTGCCATCGAGCGTGTCACATAGCGCTCAGATATCAGTGGGCCTCACACAATCCACAAGTGTCCAGTGTCCAAAAGTGTGCGCAGAGATTCGAAATCTCCATTATCCTCTCGTCACTTTGGTCACAGGCAGCTGTGCCATCGAGCGTGTCACATAGCGCTCAGATATCAGTGGGCCTCACACAATCCACAAGTGTCCAGTGTCCAAAAGTGTGCGCAGAGATTCAAAATCTCCATTATCCTCTCGTCACTTTTGTCACAGGCAGCTGTGCCATCGAGCCTGTCACATAGCGCTCAGATATCAGTGGGCCTCACACAATCCACAAGTGTCCAGTGTCCAAAAGTGTGCGCAGAGATTCAAAATCTCCATTATCCTCTCGTCACTTTGGTCACAGGCAGCTGTGCCATCGAGCGTGTCACATAGCGCTCAGATATCAGTGGGCCTCACACAATCCACAAGTGTCCAGTGTCCAAAAGTGTGCGCAGAGATTCAAAATCTCCATTATCCTCTCGTCACTTTGGTCACAGGCAGCTGTGCCATCGAGCGTGTCACATAGCGCTCAGATATCAGTGGGCCTCACACAATCCACAAGTGTCCAGTGTCCAAAAGTGTGCGCAGAGATTCAAAATCTCCATTATCCTCTCGTCACTTTGGTCACAGGCAGCTGTGCCATCGAGCGTGTCACATAGCGCTCAGATATCAGTGGGCCTCACACAATCCACAAGTGTCCAGTGTCCAAAAGTGTGCGCAGAGATTCAAAATCTCCATTATCCTCTCGTCACTTTGGTCACAGGCAGCTGTGCCATCGAGCGTGTCACATAGCGCTCAGATATCAGTGGGCCTCACACAATCCACAAGTGTCCAGTGTCCAAAAGTGTGCGCAGAGATTCAAAATCTCCATTATCCTCTCGTCACTTTTGTCACAGGCAGCTGTGCCATCGAGCCTGTCACATAGCGCTCAGATATCAGTGGGCCTCACACAATCCACAAGTGTCCAGTGTCCAAAAGTGTGCGCAGAGATTCAAAATCTCCATTATCCTCTCGTCACTTTGGTCACAGCTGTGCCATCGAGCCTGTCACATAGCACTCAGATATCAGTGGGCCTCACACAATCCACAAGTGTCCAGTGTCCAAAAGTGTGCGCAGAGATTCAAAATCTCCATTATCCTCTCGTCACTTTGGTCACAGGCAGCTGTGCCATCGAGCGTGTCACATAGCGCTCAGATATCAGTGGGCCTCACACAATCCACAAGTGTCCAGTGTCCAAAAGTGTGCGCAGAGATTCAAAATCTCCATTATCCTCTCGTCACTTTGGTCACAGGCAGCTGTGCCATCGAGCCTGTCACATAGCGCTCAGATATCAGTGGGCCTCACACAATCCAAAAGTGTCCACTGTCCACAAGTGTGTGCAGAAATTCTAAATCTCCCCTGTCCTATAGACACCTTGTACCTTGTTTTACATTACTATATAGTTTGTTGGATTTTGTCTACATTTCTACCAAAAATGAGGAAGGCTGGTGGAAGAGGCCGTGGAATTGGGCGGAGGTTGGCAGCTGGTAATGATGGTGTTGGTGGTGGATCTGATGGTAGTGGCAAGAGCAAAATAGGACCGAATGCAGGAGGTGCTGACCCTGCGTCATCGTCTGGCTACATAAGGCCTCGAACGCTTAGTTTTCTAGGAGTTGGCAAACTGCTTTTAAAGCCAGAGCATCAGGAAAAAGTTTTGTCTTACATTGCTGACAGCCTCCAGCTCTATCGCCTCCTCTTCTGAAGTTGTAAAAAGTAAAAGCACTGAGTCGTCATTGGAGGCTCATGTTCATGAACCACACCTTTCCTTGTGTTCTTCACCCCAACCAAGATTGAAGGATGATGCAGGCCATACTACTGATTACTCCATGGAGCTGTTTTCACATACCATGCCTGGATTATCAAGTGAAATGGTGAATTACCCAGGCCAAGATGAATCTGACATGGAGTGCACTGATGCACAGCCGCTGATGGATGATTCTGCTGGTACATTCACTCAGAGCACTACATTGTCCTCGCAGTGTACAGAGCCAGATTTTGACCCTGATGAGACTCAGGTGCCCCTTCCCGCACACTATACCACCATACACGGTGACACAGAGAAAGGTGCACATGACATAGAAGAGGAGGTGATGGATGACCCAGTTGTTGACCCAGATTGGCATCCATTGGGGGAAGAGGGTGCTGCTTCCAATAGCTCAGATGAGGAGGAGCATCCACAGCAGACATCGACATCGCAACAGCTGTTATCTGGCAGGCCCGGAGCACTCCAAAGACAGGTTCCAAACATCAAAAGAGTTGCTGGACAGCTTGTCCAGAGGGTCAAAAGATCACAGCGTGCTAGGCCGCAAAATGTCTGCCAAAGTAGGAAGAGTGCAGTGTGGCACTTTTTTGAACAAAATCCTCATGATCAGGCCAAGGTTATCTGTAAGAAGTGCGCAAAGACCTTTAGCCGAGGGAAAAATCTGAAAAATTTGAATACCAGTTGCATGCTTAGACATTTAACCAGCATGCACTTGCAAGCGTGGACACAACACCAAACCTCAAGTGCCACATGTGCAACTGATCACAACGAAGGTAGTCAGCAACGCTACATTGTTTCCCCCACTGTAAGCCCACCGGTTAGCACAGCAGCAAATGTTGAGGTGTCGTTGCAAGACCACAGCAGTCAGGGAATCCCACTGTTATATCAACGAAAGACTGATTCTAGGCCATCAGAAAGAACACCAACTCCATCACCATCATCAACCCTCTCTCAGTCCGCCCTGTCCACCGCTACTTCCACCATATGCAGCTCTCAAGTCCAGCTCACCCTCCCAGACACTATGAGTAGGTCAAGAAAGTACTCAGTCTCTCATCCGCGTACACTGGGTTTGAACGCCCACATTGCCAAACTAATCTCGTTTGAGATGATGCCCTTTCGGTTGGTGGAAAGCACAGCTTTCCGCGAACTCATGGCCTATGCAGTACCACGCTATGACCTACCCAGTCGCCACTTCTTCTCTCGCAAAGCCATCCCAGCCCTCCACCATCATGTGAAAGACCGCATTGTCCATGCACTCAAGCAGTCAGTGAGCGGAAAGGTGCACCTCACAACTGATGCATGGTCCAGTCGGCATGGCCAGGGCCGTTACGTGTCCATCACTGCGCACTGGGTTAATGTGGTGGATGCAGGGTCCACAGGGGACAGCGGTGGTGGGACAGTGCTGCCTAGCCCACGGTATAGGAAACAGTTGGCTGTAGGCGTTCGACCCTCCTCCTCCTCCTCCTCCTCCTCCTCCTCCTCCAGAAGCGAAAGCTCGTCCACAGAGCGCAGTCGTACGAGCACTCCATCTGCAGCTGCCACTGTTGCACACGATGTGTCCCCCTATCGAGCAGCTAGTGGAAAGCGTCAGCAGGCTGTGTTGCAGATGATGTGTTTGGGCGACAGACACACCGCCGAGGTGCTGGCCGAGTACTTGAAGTGACAAACTGAGTCATGGCTGGGCAGTGTACATCTTGAGGCAGGCAAGGTAGTTAGTGATAACGGCCGTAATTTTGTGGCAGCCATAGCCCTTTCAAAACTCAGCCACATACCTTGCTTGGCTCACACCTTGAACCTGGTGGTGCAGTGCTTCCTCAAAAATTATCCGGAGTTAACAGCCCTGCTCCAGAAGGTGCGAAGACTGTGCGCGCACATCCGCCGGTCGACTGTACACTCCGTTCGTATGCAGAAGCTGCAGCGATTGCTCCACCTTCCCAACCACCGCCTCATTATCGACATTGCAACAAGGTGGAACTCCACCCTGCACATGGTGGAGCGGCTGTGCGAGCAGAGGCAGGCCATAATGCATTTGTGGGAGGATACACGGCCAGGCACTTTGAGAGCAGACATGGAGTTGACAGGCGTGCAGTGGTCGAAGCTGAAAGACCTTTGTAAAGTCCTTCAGTGTTTTGAGGAATGCACACGGCTGGTAAGCGCAGACGACGCCATCCTAAGCATGAGCATCCCACTTATGCGTCTGCTCATGCAAACTTTGACGCACCTTAAGGAGCAGGCGTCTGCAGCCAATGTTGATGAGGAGGAAGAGGAGGAGGGAATCCTTGATGACATTCAGCCTTTGTCTGCTCAGGGACCTCTCCTGGACGAGGTGGAGGAGGAGGATGATGGGGATGATTACTTAGGGAAGGAGGATGCATCTCGTGGGGCAAGTGAAAATGTTGGCGTGGCAAGGTCTGGTACAGGGTTTGTGCGTGACTGGAGGGATGTGGATTTGCCAGAAAGTGCTCCTCCACCCAGCACTCGCAGTGCATCATTGACACCGGGAACATTGGCCCACATGTCAGATTATGCCTTGCGGATCCTAAAAAGGGACCCCCGCATTGCCAAAATGATGAACGATGACGACTACTGGTTGGCCAGCATCCTGGATCCACGCTATAAAGGCAAATTACAAAACATCATGCCACAGGAGAACCTTGACCTAATATTGGCTAATAAACAAGCAACTCTGGTAAATCGGTTGCTTGAGGCATTCCCAGCACACAGCAGCGGTGATGGTTCTCACACGAGCCGTACGGGCCGGGGGCAGCTTGGCAGAGGTGTTCGTGGTGCACACAGCAGAAGTGGCGTTGGAGCCAGGGGTTTCATGACAATGTTGTGGACTGATTTTTCAAATACCGCTCACACAACTGGTAATACTGCATCGATGGAAAGTGACAGGAGACAGCAGTTGTCAACTATGGTTACAAACTACTTTTCCTCCCATATCGATGTTCTCCCACACAGGTCATTCCCCTTTGACTATTGGGCCGCTAAACTGGACACCTGGCCTGAATTGGCCCAATATGCCTTACAGGAGCTCGCTTGCCCAGCTGCAAGTGTGCTATCGGAAAGAGTCTTCAGTGCAGCTGGATCAATCCTGACAGAAAAAAGGACCCGTCTGTCAACCCAAAATGTGGATGATCTAACCTTCATTAAAATGAACCACGCATGGGTTTCCAAGGATTTTGTCCCACCTTCCCCTGATGACACATAGGGTGACAGAAAAATGGCTTGCTTTGGTCCACCTCTTCCTGGTACTTCACCTATTTCGCCTTTTGCATCAGCTGAATGTCCAACATCAACATATGTCACTTTCTAAAACTCCCTAACTGTGCTGCCTCCCCCCCCATGGCCGGGGTCACCACCTACCGCACGACACTGTGCGAGTGCCGTTGCCCTGGACAGGTGGGTAGGCCGACTCTTGGGCGCGGGCACTGGCACAGGGTCCCTCATAGTGCAATCAAGTGTCTCTGACGGTGGTGGTGCACACCCGCCGTCAGACACACCGCTGTACTATGAGGGGCCCAGTGCCAGTACCGACGCCCACGAGTGGGCCCCCCTTGCTTGGGCAGGGCCCCAGCATTTGCAATCTTTACCTCTCCCTGCTCCTCCGCTGTGTAATCTGGGCCGTCAAATCCATACTGTGCCTGACACCGTCTGAGCCTGCCTCCTGAGACATATATTTTGAATGTGTACGCTATCCATACATGTTATCCAGGGATACGGTACCCTTTCTAATCTTTGTGCAATCACGTGCAATCCATACTGGGCCTAACACCGTCTGAGCCTGCCGCATGCTGTATAGACATATATTTTGAATGTGTACGCTATCCAAACATGTTATCCAGGGATACGGTACCCTTTCTAACCTTTGTGCAATCACGTGCAATCCATACTGGGCCTGACACCGTCTGAGCCTGCCTCCTGAGACATATATTTTGAATGTGTACGCTATCCATACATGTTATCCGGGGATACGGTACCCTTTCTAACCTTTGTGCAATCACGTGCAATCCATACTGGGCCTAACACCGTCTGAGCCTGCCTCCTGAGACATATATTTTGAATGTGTACGCTATCCATACATGTTATCCAGGGATACAGTACCCTTTCTAACCTTTGTGCAATCACGTGCAATCCATACTGGGCCTGACACCGTCTGAGCCTGCCTCCTGAGACATATATTTTGAATGTGTACGCTATCCATACATGTTATCCAGGGATACGGTACCCTTTCTAACCTTTGTGCAATCACGTGCAATCCATACTGTGCCTGACACCATCTGAGCCTGCCTCCTGAGACATATATTTTGAATGTGTACGCTATCCATACATGTTATCCAGGGATACGGTACCCTTTCTAACCTTTGTGCAATCACGTGCAATCCATACTGGGCCTGACACCGTCTGAGCCTGCCTCCTGAGACATATATTTTGAATGTGTACGCTATCCATACATGTTATCCAGGGATACGGTACCCTTTCTAACCTTTGTGCAATCACATGCAATCCATACTGGGCCTAACACCGTCTGAGCCTGCCTCCTGAGACATATATTTTGAAAGTGTACGCTATCCATACATGTTATCCAGGGATACGGTACCCTTTCTAACCTTTGTGCAATCACGTGCAATCCATACTGGGCCTGACACCGTCTGAGCCTGCCTCCTGAGACATATATTTTGAATGTGTACGCTATCCATACATGTTATCCGGGGATACGGTACCCTTTCTAACCTTTGTGCAATCACGTGCAATCCATACTGGGCCTAACACCGTCTGAGCCTGCCTCCTGAGACATATATTTTGAATGTGTACGCTATCCATACATGTTATCCAGGGATACGGTACCCTTTCTAACCTTTGTGCAATCACGTGCAATCCATACTGTGCCTGACACCATCTGAGCCTGCCTCCTGAGACATATATTTTGAATGTGTACGCTATCCATACATGTTATCCAGGGATACGGTACCCTTTCTAACCTTTGTGCAATCACGTGCAATCCATACTGGGCCTGACACCGTCTGAGCCTGCCTCCTGAGACATATATTTTGAATGTGTACGCTATCCATACATGTTATCCGGGGATACGGTACCCTTTCTAACCTTTGTGCAATCACGTGCAATCCATACTGGGCCTAACACCGTCTGAGCCTGCCTCCTGAGACATATATTTTGAATGTGTATGCTATCCATACATGTTATCCAGGGATACGGTACCCTTTCTAACCTTTGTGCAATCACGTGCAATCCATACTGGGCCTGACACCGTCTGAGCCTGCCTCCTGAGACATATATTTTGAATGTGTACGCTATCCATACATGTTATCCGGGGATACGGTACCCTTTCTAACCTTTGTGCAATCACGTGCAATCCATACTGTGCCTGACACCATCTGAGCCTGCCTCCTGAGACATATATTTTGAATGTGTACGCTATCCATACATGTTATCCAGGGATACGGTACCCTTTCTAACCTTTGTGCAATCACGTGCAATCCATACTGGGCCTGACACCGTCTGAGCCTGCCTCCTGAGACATATATTTTGAATGTGTACGCTATCCATACATGTTATCCAGGGATACGGTACCCTTTCTAACCTTTGTGCAATCACGTGCAATCCATACTGGGCCTGACACCGTCTGAGCCTGCCTCCTGAGACATATATTTTGAATGTGCACGCTATCCATACATGTTATCCAGGGATACGGTACCCTTTCTAACCTTTGTGCAATCACGTGCAATCCATACTGGGCGTGAGAACGGCTGGCAAGCTGTTAAGCAAGCTACAGCACCTGTCCAGACAAGTACAGGGATTCCCTAGCGAGGAGACTTATTTGATTGTTTTCAATGTTGGGACAGCAATTTTTGGGGAGCACTATACTCTGGAGAATGATAGATGGGGCCCACCATACACTGGAACATTCCAAAGGTGGACATCAGACACTGGAGCAGCATTTACAGGGCCCATTATACACTAGAGCATTAGAAATGGGGCCCATTATGTTTGGAGCATTATTTGGGCCCATAAGACAGTGGAGCTTCATCCATGGGGACCAACATATACTGTAGCATTATGTGGAGCTCATCATATACTGTTTCAAACATTATATGGGACCAATGATTCTGTATGGAGAAATAGATGGGCCTCGTCATGAGATGTAAAAAGTGAGGTATTTTTCATTGTACTATACCGCTATTTCTCTGCCGTATCGGATCATGATGAGTTGTGGTATGTGTTAAAGGGGCGCTCTTTCGCCCAGGGCACATGAAAACCTGCAGCCAGCCCTCCCCCCCCACAACTTTAGCCAAATAACCCCCATTTTTCAGTGCGTAACTTGTATTATGAAGTTAATTAAGGTTGACAAGCTTAAGTAAGAAGAATTGATGCTTTTGGCATTCAAATGGGCACTGTAGGTGTGTTTCCTGTCCTCCTCTCACTGCCGACTTTTATTCCCCATTGACTTACATTGGGTTTCGTGTTTCGGGACGACCCCGACTTTTCCCTATAATCGGACGATCTTGCTCGACCCGACTTTTGGAAAAGTCGGGTTTCACGAAACGAAACGCGACCCTAAAAAACCAAAAGTCGCTCAACTCTAGTCAACACAGTTCTTTCCTCACAGATTACAATCTCTTCGGGTCACAGCAGTCCAGGGAAATAAAGGACTGAACTTTTATTGAACGGTATTGAAGAAGAAAGGTACGAGTACAACACTGGTTTTCCTACTCTTTCCCTGTCACACTTTCCAACCGCACCCACAGCAGTTGCAGCAGCCAAAGAGTAGTGGAATTCCACATGCCGGGGATAACCCCTACAGAAGTGGGGGCCCTTCCAGAGTACTGGGGCCCGTATTGCAGTTCTTAGACTTCTTTGTCTTCGGGACCCTTCCTGAGTCCCTGGGGTCCTTTGAGTCCTTGATGTCCGAGGCAACAGACCTCTCCCATCCGGGGGGTCTAGTAGTGCCCCTTCTGACAATTACATCTCCCCTGGCCAGAGTCCCGGGCAGTTCTGAGGAAATTGCAGCTTCCTTTCACCTTGTGGCTGCAAGCCCAGCCTCCCTATTGCTGATGGACCAGCCCACCAGCTTAACTATATCTGGCACTGACTCTATATTATTGACACACATAGGAACATTATACACACTTAAAAGGAAACATCCCAATACATTACAATACAAATAGAGCATATACATTACATTAGGACCAGACAAACACAGCTCAACATAATATGTGACACCCCAGAGTCCAGTTGTCACAGTGACATTGCCTCCCTCTATGAGGTGAAGTCATGCTTGGAGGCAGAAGGGGACCCCCATGCCAGGTAACATAGATTAAATCATAATTCCTGCTGCAGGTCAGAAAAGGGAGCTGCCTTATAATTTCTGGCCAGCAGAGGGGGTTGGTGAGTCAGCTAGAAGTGAGCTGAGGGGGTTGTCATGGAAACAAGGGGAGCTGTGAGGAAAATGACAAGACAGTTAAATGTGAGGAAAAAAGATCTTTCTGGAAGATCCAGTCACTTCAAGACAGGGAGCTGATCTGTGAGGAGCTGGTGAGGGGGAGCTGATCTGTGAAGAGGGAAAGGACACAAGCAGAGACAAAGAGGTTCTGGGGAAACTAAAAACTGCATATAGCAGCCCCCAGAGTGAAGCGCTAATAGAGAGAAAAGGGACGTCAGAGACCTTGGTGGTCAGGAGCTGTATGTCCTGACCGTTGAATCTGAAAGTACAGGGGATTGTAAATTCCTGTGCGACATTGAACACCTGAGGGCACGGCAGCGGATAAGGAGCCCGGGGCCGACGGTGAAAAGGACGGTACCCGTGGAATAGGCTCGTGCTGACAGCCGTACAGGTAAGGCCTCTTTCACACATCAGGTTTTCGCCGTCAGGCGCGATCCGGCGCTTTTGACAAAAACCGGATCCGGCGAAATGCAATGCCGGATCCGGTTTCCCCCCCATTGACTTGCATTTGTGCCGGATCGCGCCGGATGGCCATGCGTTTCATCCGGTTTTCGCCGGATCCGGCAATGTGTCGCGATCCGGCGTCTGGAAAAAAACGGCTACTGTAACGTTTTTTGTCTCCAGCGAAAAAGCCGGAACGCCGGATTGCGGCGCTCATAGGCTTTTTCAAACAATGAAAGCCTATGAGCGCCGCAATGCGCATGCTCAGTAGCTCTGCCCACAAGACACATATATAAAAGCATGACCGTGGGACCCTCAGCCACACCCAACATGCCACCCAAGACAGCAACCAGGCGCAGGAGAAGGCAGGAGACCACTGCAGCAGCACCATCAGCACCACCACCACCCCAAATGGAGCAGCATGCTGAACAACGGGAGGGGAGTCCAGCAGCAGATGAGAGACGGTAATTATCAAATCCCCCATTCCTCCAAACTAGGGCCATGGAATATCAAGATATTCATTGCCCCTTTGTTTCTCTTTATTCAACAGCCACCCAAGAGATGCAGCAGCAGTGGCAGCACTGGAAGCACTGGCGGCAGCAGTAACACCACCCACAGGCATGGAGTCTGGCCAGCAGGAAGACAGCACATCTTCTTCTGGGAGCCCTCCCTCGCATCGTCAGCGTTTGATGGTAAGTTTTTATTTCCAAAATCCATCATCTCTGTAATATATGTCTATTCATTGCCTTTTATTTCAAAACAGGAATCACAAGATGAAGAGGAGCTCCCAGAAGAAGAAGGAAGGGGTGGACAGACACCTGGCGTGGGCTCACAATTGGTAAGTTTTTTGCATCAAACGCAGAAACACAACATCACACTACACACAACACATAGAAAACAATGTTCTGCAGACCACACACAGCAAACAAATGCCTACATCCAAAGACATAACATTTTTTGTTTTCTTCTCTAGTCTTCCCAATCTGGTGCTCGGCCAAGAGGTCCTCTCAGTGCCTCCCAGGGTCGTCGGCGACAGCAACGCGGCGGTCACCAGCGTGTAAGTATAAATATTTTTGCTTTGGTTTTTTGCACTTTTTATTTCATTTCTTTTGTGGAGGCTAATTATGTTATTTTTGTCTTTTTCTTTAACAGCCTTCACAGCGTGCTCCCGACTCTGATGGTGAGGATGGAGGGATTGATGTGGACCACCTCATCGATCTCGTCAGAGAAAGGGAGCCGCTATGGAATATGGCTGACCGCCGCCATGCTGACCTGATCGTTACCCGACGACTCTGGGAGGAAATCTGTTCGCTCCTTGTGGACCGCTGGGAGGACCTCGATGCTCGGGCCCAGATTAAAGAGCGTAAGTATATACAGTACCGGTTGCTTGATGTAAACCAGTGTTTCCCGAACTCCAGTCCTCGTGGTCCCCACGGATCATGTGTTCAGGATTTCCATTTACTATGGAAATCCTGAAAACATGACCCCTGGGGACCATGAGGACTGGAGTTTGGGAAACACTGATGTTGTATACTATCCACTCCTTTCTCGTTTCAGGGGACAGAATTGTGAAGCGGTGGCGGTCTGTGAGGGATCGTTTCAAGAAGGAGTTCAATAAAGAGATGCGGGCCCCGAGTGGATCTGGAGGACGCAGGAGCAAGTACAAGTACGCGCAAGCCCTGTCGTTCCTCCAGGAAACAATGGTCACCAGAAGGTAAATATTACACACCACATGTGAAAAAAAATGTTTAGATGTAACTTTTTTTTTTTCAGCCAGGGCCATACCATGTCACTATTTTAATTGATTTTTTTTCTCTTTATTCCACAGCACGGTGAGCAGAACTCGGGAGCCTGCACGATTGGACCATTCTGATGCGATCCCTGAGGAGACCGGCACCAAGGGACACTTCGACCACCCCTGTACATCTGCACCTTCCCAGCCTTCCCACACATTCGACCCATCTGTCCCATCCACCAGCACAGGAGCATCGTGGCCGCCTACATTACATGAAGCTGCTGGTGAGGAGATCGATTTCCCTTTACCCCACCCTTCTGCCCCTGCCATCTCTAGTACACCTGTGGGTACTGGGCAGCAGCGGCAGAGGGGTCAGGAAAAGACTTATGCGCCAGAGTTCTTGCATCTGAATGCATCTTTCCAGAACTGTCTAAAAGTCTTGTCAGAGCAAATCTCCGCAGGCTTTCAGCAGATCAACTCCAGCATTCTGGAGGTGAAGACACTTCTGCAAACCATGCATTCAGAAGCAAGATCTTCGCCAAACCACACCTTTTTCAGGTCTGTTGTGGAGCGCATGGAAACGCTCTCTCCTACCCAGCAGATGCATGTAATGCATTCATGCCACGGTGCTCTCCAGCACGTTACCTCCCAACCTCCTCCTCCCACCACAGTAGTTCCTCCACCTGCACCCCCTCCAGCCACTTTCCATACTCCCCCTCCTATTACATACCATCCACCTCCCCAGCACCAGCCACCTCCCCAGTACCAGCAACCTCCCCAGTACCAGCAACCTCCCCAGTACCAGCAACCTCCCCAGTACCAGACATCTCCCCACTTCCAGCAACCTGCCCCGTACCAAACTCCTTCCCCATACAACTTGCCATCAACATCATCTGCTCCTACAGTCCCTGCCCAACCCTCCACTCCACCGCCCACCACCTCTTCTGCCTCCCACATGTCCACCCATTCTGTAGCTTTTTCCACACCTTCACCTCTAACTGTTCCTTCCCCACCATGATCCCAGTCCTCTCTCCACACTCCCAGTGTCGAAGTGTCCCGCAGCCCCTCCAGCAGTATTTCCACCCCACACTACACCGAGTTATAATGTTTTTTGTTGTAATAAAAATGCCCATTTGGTTGGTTTCAAACATTTATTAAAAACGTTTTTTAAACTTTAAAAACATTTTACAAAAAAAAAAATATTTTAAATAAAAGTTAAATTATCGTTTTACAATGGTTGTCTGTCATTTCTTTCTGCGGCGAACTATATTTAAAAAAAAGGTTAAATACAGGGTATTTCAAAGGTAAAAAGGTATTCAAAACCAGGTATATAACTGTGGGTAAATTTTACCTTTTTGCCACAGTTGTGTTCCTGGTTGTGTTTGAAGCAAAGTATTTCACCTAAAAAGTTGTGTTTATTGTTGGTGATTTCCTAACAATGTACACAACTTTTGTTACAAGGTGAAATACTTTGCATAAAACACAACCAGGTACACACCTGTGGCCTAAAGGTAAAAATAGTAAGACCATGACAAGATAGCCAACTTTGGTTGGCAAAGAAGGTACACAAGTTTGGTTAAGGGCACAAATCTTTCACACTCTGTCATCCTGCCAGTGTACTCTGCCTTGAGGTGACATAAAGTATAGTGCAAAATTGTCCCTCATTACTGAAACCGTCACAGAACTTCTAGTGGTAATGTCATGGTAATCTTGCAAGGTGGTTTCTTCAGAGGTGTCCTCAATGGAAATGGGTTCCTTGCAGCTAACAAAATTGTGGAGTACCACACAAGCTTTGATCACCTCGTCCACAGTTTCTGTCTTGAGGTTGATCGCAGTCAATAGGACCCGCCATTTGGCTGTCAGAATACCAAAGATACATTCAACCATTCTTCTTGCTCTTGTGAGGCGGTAATTAAAAATGCGTTTTGTTCTTGTCAATCCTCTGCTAGAGTACGGTTTCAAAAGGTGTTCTGACAGCTGGAAGGCTTCATCCCCTACACAGACAAATGGCATAGGTGGACCAGATGTTTGCGGCAGCGGTCTAGGGGGTGGGAACTGGAAGGTGTTTCCATACAGTTTACGCCCCATGGCAGACAGTTTGAAAACTTGAGAGTCATTGGAGCGGCCATAGGCCCCAATATCAACAGCAATAAATTTGTATTCCGTGTCAGCGATGGCCATGAGGACAATTGAAAAATATTTCTTGTAATTGAAATATTCCGATCCCGATCCGGCTGGCTTTACAATGCGGATATGTTTCCCGTCCACAGCGCCCAAGCAGTTCGGAAACTGACATATCTGTAGAAACTTTTCTGAAATTTCAATCCACCTCTCTGTTGTGGGCTCTGGTAAAAACTCTTCAGCTAAGGAGTCCCACAGTGCACGGCATGTGTACTTCACTATTCCAGATATGGTGGAAATCCCGAGTCTGTACTGGAAATACAGTGACGAAAGGGATTCTCCAGTTGCAAGAAATCTGATGCGAGCACATCCAATAAATGTGGCTTACCTTAAAGTCACCATCAGACGCTCTGCGGGTGAAACAGAGAAGCGGCAATAGGTGTCCGATTTTCTTATGAGGTGTGCAATGCGCTCCACCAAGTAATCAAAATTCTCCATTTTCATCCGAACATATCCAAAAAATTTATCCGGGTTTCGTCTAAGGTCCATGCAGAGTGTAGAAAAGACCCCACGCGTCATTCTCTTGGCTGTGATGGGGTGGATCCACAAACGTCGTCTACGATGCCTGATGCGCTGCTGTCTCGCTCTCTCCTCCAGAACAATCACCCTCAAACGATTCGCCTCCGCTGTAAAATCCGCCAAATTCTTCAAAATATTTCCAATCACAACATCCATCTTCGCCAGTAACTTGCTTTTCTCTCCAACCTGCACTTTCTCCTCTACAACCTGTCAAAGAAGGGCTGTAGGAACACGCTATATATAGTTTTTCAGTAGCCAATCCCGTTCGGAAGGCCACAAGGGTCAATTTTAAAAACCGTATCCGGCGTAGTCCGTCAAAAAACGGAACAAAAACCGGATTAACCGGATGAGACGGATCCGGTTTTGTCTGTCAAGAACAAGACGGATCAGGCAGAAAAACGGATCCGTCACATCCGGTTTTTCAAAATATTTGCCGGATCCGGCGCTCCGGCACGACGCCGGATCGCGCCTGACGCCGAAAACCTGATGTGTGAAAGTAGCCTTAGTGAAATCATCACGCAATTGAGGGTCGCAGCTTAGTTATAAACCGTGGAGACCCACACACAAAGCGCAGAAGGAAGGTCCAAAATCCCCACCTGGCAAGGTGGATCCCCTGAATGCCTCCAGGCGAGCCAGACTCATTCCTTCACCTGTATGTGGTACTCCGGATTGCAACCAATTGCCAGTAAAAGATAAATAAACTGCACCTCTCTGTGTCCTTCTCTCATTTCTCTGCACCCCAACGTTCACAGCCATTTTGACTATTTATCTAACATCTTTGCTCTGGGACTATTGCTCTACCTGTGGAGAGCTATTTTCACCTCAGCTGTGCCACATCAACAGTCTCAGGGGACAATGCAGCGCTGGTCACCTCTGACCAGAATACCACAGGTGGCGTCACGTATTTAACCATCCATAAACTTTATCTTCATTTCTACTACATCTAACAACATCACCAACAACTTTTCCCCCTTCCCCTTTCATCATTTTATTTAATGGACGCCCCAGGGCCACGGACCGGTTCGCCATGACACCGTCCCCCGTTGAAGTCGACGGGCCCGGTACCGAGTACCCCACGGTCCTGCACCACGCGCGCTCTCTCGCTCCCTCACGCCGCCGCGCGCTCCCCGGGCGCTCCAAATACATTACATCACAGTACACAAAGTGCACGGGGGGGTCATACGGAAGGAGGAGGCACAACTGAGGGGACTGGCCACTTCCTTATACATGTGTAGTGCGTGGTCTGTCATTCTTTACCTGCCCTAGAAGTATAGTGCTGGGTCCATCACTCTGTACCTGCCTCTCTACATGCCCTCTATGTGTAGTGTGAGGTCTGCCAATCTCTACCTGCCTTCCATGTGCGGTGTGAAGTCTCTCTCTCTCTACCTGCCATCTATGTATAGTGCTGGGTCTGTTATTCTCTAATTGTCCTCAATGTATAGGGCAGGGTCTGTCACTCTCTACCCCTGCCCTCCAAATGTAGTGGCATCTGTCATTCTCTACCTGTCTTTGAAGTGTAGTGCAGAGTCTCTCACACTCTCCCAGCCCTCAATGTATATTGTGAGGTTTCTCACTACCTACCTGTCCTCCATGCGTAGTTTGTGGTTTATCACTCTCTAATTGTCCACCTTGTGTTGTGTGATGTCTGCCACTCGCTACATGCCATCTGTGTAAAGTGAGGGGTCTGAAATTCTCTACAAGCGCGTCTCACTCGCTACTTGCCTTTCATGTGTAGTGAGTGATCTGTCCTTGTCTACCTGTCCTCAAAGTGTACTGCTGGGTCTGTCAATCTGTACCTGCTCTCCATTTTTACTGTGGGGAGTGTCACTCTCTACCTACTCTCCATGTGTAGTACAGAGTCTGTCATTCTCTATCTGTCCTCGAAATATAGTGCAGGATCTGTCACTCTCTACCTGCACTCCATGTGTATTGTGGAATCTCTCACTCTTTACCTATCCTCCCTCCCTATGTAGTGTGCAGTCTGCCACTCTCTACCTGCCATCAATGTGTAGTGCATTGTCATGCCTTCAGCTGCAGGCCCGATCTCCGCTGTGCTGGGAGACTGGCACCTATCTCGCAGCTCCACTGGTACTGCTCACCCTGTCCGTGGCTCCAGATGATCAGTGGCTCCTTTCTCTGCTAAGAACCTGTATCCTCTTGGCAGATCTCCTGATAATGCTATTAGGAGGCGCACCCCGCTTCCTGCACATACTTAAAACAGCAAGGCACCTGTTGTCTATTAGGGCTGTCTGTGCTGTGATGTTCTGTGCATAAAAATCACCCTGACCTTGAGGGAGGTGCCTGATCAACGTATTTATTCTGTGGGATTTTTGCCTTCCATTCACGCCACACTCTGTTGAGCTCTGTTGTTATTATACTAACACCTCTGTCTCCTCAGAATCCTCTGTTGGCAGTTCCCTGTCCTGGATCCTTCTGGACACTCCGGTTTCTACACCAGGCTGACCAAGTCTTTCCTCTCAGAACCATCCAGATATCTCTGCCGGCTAGATCAGCCTTTCTGAGATTACATAGAGTTTCTGGGATTCTTGCCACCACCGCTATACGGTCTGTACGAGTCGTCCCTCTGGTCCTTTTCTGTTTCTTTGCTTCCTTTAATAAACATCCTTGGTTTTTTGAAGCTCATTCTCCTGTCTCTTGTGTATCAGATATACAGCTACCACTGCACCATCAGTGGTATAGTGAGTCCAATATACATCTTCATGCCCTGTGGGCATAATATGCATGTTCTGTCACTGCCTACTTGCCCTCCATGTGCAGTGAGGGGTCTGTCACTTTTTAACAGACTTTTATGTGTAGAGTGATTATGTTACTGTACCTACCATCTATGTGTAGTGCAGTATCTGTCATTATCGATCTACTTTTCATGGGAGGTGTAGGGTTTGACATTTTTTACGTGCCCTTTATGAGTATTGTAGGGTCTCTCACTGTCTACCTTCCCTCCATGTGGGATCTTTCACTATTTTCTTATCCTTTATATACAGTGCAGGGTCTGTAATTCTCTACCTCCCTTCCATGTGTAGTGTCACGTCTATCACTATCTACCTATCTTCTATATGCAGTGTGTGGTCTGTCGTTCCCTATCTACCTTCCATGTTTAGTGTAGCGGTCTGTAATTCTATATCATCCCTCCACGTATAGTGCAGGTGTGAGAATGCGGTTTGAGTAGTCATCATTTGACAGCTCATTGATATGCAATTTGCTTATTTACGGTCATGTGCCAATGAGCTGCTCTTCGTATTTCTCTCAATGTTCAGTGAAAAGCTGAGAGAAGCAAGAAGAAAAGCTAGTTGTCACTTAACCTTAAGTATAAATCTCACATATGAGTGAAGTGGCCATGCTACAGGGCTTAATTTTATAATTAAATTCTCACAGAGCGTGCACTGTACACTTTTAGTAATCTCACATGACTGCGGCAAGAGTGGACCTTCATGTAAGCACAAGTATGCAATCTGAAAACATCCGGTCACATTCCGACTAGATGCCTTGCTCAATTCAGTTTCATTGTGCGAGGCCACACTTTTCTAGTCGGCACATGACCGCATTTGTTTAAATCGCATACTTCAAATTTCGTGACCGCCCGCTCTGCGGCACCCATGTCTGTAGAACCACAAAATGCCTCTTTGTGTAATCGTCTTGTATCTGTATTGCCAGCTATGGTGAAGGCTAAGTTTTCTGCTGTTGCAATTGCGTCCTCACATTGTCACCCACACGCATTGTAACCTTTAACTTGTCAGATGACACAACACATTATTAATATAGACATGTATCATGTACAGTAATCTTATAGGTTTTGGATTGCAACACATGTACAGGATCAGAACTAATAACAGTAGAATAATACGTCACCAGAACCACCATCAGTACATAAATACAGTGGGGAAAATAAGCATTTGATTCACTGCCACTTTTGCATTACCTGTATTAATTGCACTTGTTTGAACTTGTTACCTATATAAAAGACACCTGTCCACACACTCAATCAATTACACTCCAACCTCTCCACCATGGCCAAGACCAAATAGCTTCTAAAGATACCAGGAACAAAATTGCAGACCTGTATAAAGCTGGGATGTGCTGCAGGACAATAGGCAAGCAGTTTGGTGAGAAGGCAACAACTGTTGGCACAATTATCAGAAAATGGAAAAATCACAAGATGACTGTCAATCTTCCTCAGTCTGGGGCTCCATGCAGGTTCTCGCCTTGTGAAGTAAAGATGATTCTGAGAAAGGTCAGGAATCAGCCAAGGACTAGAGAGAACATCGTTGGTTGGCTCCCTCCTTATTCGGCAAGCTATAGCACTTATCAAAGAAGCTGCTTCTGGAACCTGAATAGAGCACTCCCGATAATCAGCTGTCAGGAGCCGCAGCTGCATGTGTCGTGGCTGTGTGTCAGTGACAACACATGCATGGAGAGCCTGTGTGTTGTGACTGTCACACAGCCATGCAGCTGTGGTGCTGAAGAGCTGATTATCGGGAGTGCTCCAGGTATCCGGATTCCCTATGCAGCTTCTTCGGTAAGCACTATAGCTTGCCGAATAAGGAGGGAGCCGATGATGTTTACTCATCTCTACACAGAACTAGACGTGGGGATCTGGTCAATAACTTGAAGAGAGCTGGACCCTCTGCTCATGCCAGTGCATGTTCAGGCCCATTTGAAGTGTGCCAATAACCATCTGTAGTCTGAAAATTGAGATTCTGGTTTGGCTTTAATCCTAAGTCATATTACAAGTCTCATTAAAGGGTTGATTGTGACTTGTAGGATTGCTACTGTACTACCAACAGGTGGCGCTATAGAGTTCAAGTCCTCTTTCTCTCTGAAGAGGCAATTTGCATATTAAATTTCCCAGAGGAGCATTGCACGGGAAATAAGCCTCCTTACCTTGACAAGAAAGGGCTGGAACGTCACTCTCCACAAGGAGAAACCTTACCCCTTAGACCTCAGTCCAGAGCCTCTCACCTGGCCAAATCAGTTCTCATACTTTGGACAGACGAGGGCCAATAGGCCAAAACACTGTGTCTACAAATTGAGATTCTGATTTGGCTTTTATCCTAAGTCATATTACAAGACTCGATAAAGGGCTGATTGTGACTTGTAAGATCACTACTATCAACAGATGGCGCTATAGAGTTCAAGTCCTCTTTCTCTCTGAAGAGACAATTTGCATAATAACCATCTGTATACTCCAGACGAGGCATGGGAGAAAGTCATGTGGTCAGATTAGACCAAAATAGAACTGTAAGAATTCCGGACATTCCTTTGTGCCTGTTTGCCCTTATTCAAGATGGAGTCTTGTATCTTGCCCTGTCATGGAACTTCCTGTCTGTTTTGTGATTTAAGTCTGGGTCGTGTGTTATTCCTTGCCTGAGTATTTTGTTGCTTTTGGCTCTTGAGCTCCTGCCTGTCTACTGGTGGACTCCCTGCTGCTGCTACTTGTTACTTGGATCTCTGCATCTCCATGCTCTGCTGCCTACAGTCCCCTCTGTATCTTTATGGTAACTGCTATCAGAACTTCTAGTGAGGAGCTGTTCACCTCTGGATCTGCTGTGGCCAGTAAAGAATCCTGACATCACCATCTCCTCTTGGTCTGTGTTTGTGTGGGTTCCATTGCTGGACTTGTGCGGGACTTTCAACCCAAAAGGTACATGTGGTGATCTTCCTCTGTTAATGCTACTCCTGTGTATTGCTGGACTTCTATGTCTAGGTGCCATGTTCATTTTCACCTATATGATTGCTGGACTTCTACGCATTAGTGCGGTGTGCGTGCTCATCCATAATATCGCTGGACTTCCTGATTAAGGGCCACATGCTTCCTCTTGTATATACTTCTGTATTCTCATATTAGCAGTCGTGTCCCGCTCTTCAGTTTCACTGGACATTACGATATTGTGCTGTGTTTGGTTACTATTGCGGGAAGTGTTCTGTTAGTTTTGATGCACTTGCTTCATTCTATATTGTGCTGTGTTTTTGTTACTATTGCAGGAAGTGCTCTATTAGTTTTGCTACACTTGCATCATTCTATATAGTGCTGTGCTTTCGATATTATTGCAGGAAGTGCTCTGTTAGTTTTGTTTCACTTCTTAATATACTTATTTACATCAGCTTTGGTCTCAGTCTCGTGTTATCCCACACAAGCAGATTCCATAGTACTTTTATAATTGTAACAGCCCCAATGGCATCCAACGACCAAACCTTAAGGTCCGCCGTCTTACATGTGAGATCAGTTAGAGGTTTAACGATATGTGGAAAAACCTGTAATACATTTTCTATAGTAATTAGCGAATCCTAAAAAATGCTGCACTGCTTTAAGGTCACAAGGCTGAACCCAATCAATTATAACCTGCACCTTCCCATGATTCAACCTAAACCCTGCAGCAGATACGATGAACCATAGAAATGATATTTCTTGAACAGAGAAAGTATACTTTTCTAATTTGGCAAACAAAGAATTTTCCCTGAATCTTTGTAAAATGGAATGAACATGCTCATAGTGTGAACTAAGATCAGACAAAAACATTAGAATGTCATCAAGGTATACCACAATAAACCTGCCAATGATATCAGAAGAAATGACATTCAGAAAGTTCTGAAAGACAGCAGGTGAATTGGTTAAACCAAAAGGTATGATCAGACTCTTGAAAAAACTCTCAGCCATTAAAAATGCTGTCTTCCACTCATCATCCACCCAAATCTGTATCAGGTTATTAGCCCCTCTAAGATCAAGTTTAGAAAACCATTTAGCCCCAGTAAGCTGACTATATAGGTTGAGGATGAGTGGAAGTGGGTAAGTATTTTAACCTTAATTTTGTTTAGTCCACGGAAATCGAGGCAACAGCTGAATGCCTCATCCTTTTTTTCACAAAGAAAAAAACAGCAGCTACAGGCGAGTAGGAGGGTTGGATATGAACTTTCATTTACTGTACATACAGTATTCTTTCATAGCGGTCCCTTCAGGTCATGACAAATTGCACAGACGAGCTTTGGGTAATATGGCATTAGGAATAAGATCAGTAGTACAATCCTAAGGATGATGGAGAGGTAGTATCTCTGCCTCTTTTTCTGAGAAAACATTTCCAATGTTTATCAGGTATGCAGGCATACCCTCCATACTAGCAGAGCAAATTGGGGTTTTCTCTCTGCCCAATACCAGGTAACATTTATTATATACTCTTGTGCTCTGCTATTCTCATGGCAACTGTCTATGCAAGTTATTAGTGACGAGGGTAGGCTGATCTTATTATATACATGGTGTCTGCAATATCTATCTCTGTTTCTGCACTGTCTCCACTAGGCTGTGAAATATTTATATATAAACTGTTTACTGTTAGCACCAATATCTTTGATCAAATTTAGGCCTTACCTTCATCCCTGGATAAGTAAACACCTATACCTGCAGATGTTTTATTGGTTTATCCAGCCATTACTTTGCGTGTCAGCATTTTTACCCATGCTGCAGGGATTATTTTGTTTCCCTGGTGCTGTGTTCACTTAGTGTTACTTGTCCCCATTTTTAATAGTATTTTTAAGCGTCTATAATTGTATCATTAAAGTTTTTATTACTTTTATACTTTTTTCACACCAATTTGCTTCCCTTCGCTGTTTCAGTTTATGTATATTGGTAGTGCGCATTACTGCTGACTGTCTCTATTTGGGTATTAATTTAAGAACCAGTCCAGAATTAATGAAGTTTGCAGCAGACCCACAGTCAATAAAAGCAAGTGCAGATACCCACAGGTTCTGAAAACAGAGTTTCACATTCAACAGTACTTTATCTGAGGAGTTAAAAGGTACCTGGAAGACTGGGTGACCTTCTTGAATATCACTAAGACCATGTCGTTTCCCGATGGCTTGTTTGCTTGAGGGTGAACCGAGCAGTCCTTGAGATAATGTCCACTATAGAGATGCACATTCCCAGATCATGACGATATCTACTCTCCATGGTCCAAGAGCTGGCTGTTCCAACCTCCATTGGTTCCATCTCAGGTAAGGAAACAGACTTGAGAAGGATGACTGAAACCCCTTGTCGCTCATCATGTCTCTCTCAAATTCTATGATCAATGGCCTCAGTCATGGCCTTCTCCAAAGAACAGGGTGGAAAAAGTAAAGTCAGAGCGTCTTTAACAATATCCGTAAGGCCATGGCAAAACTGACACCTGAGAGCAGCATCGTTCCACAGAACCTCAGATAACAATTGCTTGAACTTTGAACTATAATCCTCAATGGTGTTGCACCCCTGCATTGGATTCATGATCTTAGCCTCTGTAATCTGGACTCAGATTCATCATAAATCATCGCTAAAGCATCAAAAAGACGTCAATGGAAGAGCATTCTGGGACGAGTGGGGACAAAGAGATTGCCGAAGTCTGAAGACCTCCAAGTCATAGGGACATAATTATACCCACCCACTGAGACTCACCCCCTGGAGACTGGGTTCATAGAGAAAAAAAACAACTTACAGCTCTCCCTAAATACCATAAATAGGTACCTCTCCCCGACAATCTGTCAGGAAGTGCCACAACTGGTTCAGGGGTGATCAACTGCATGTCAGCGGTCCATATGACATAACTACTGTTGATATCGGGTGAGCTTTGGGATGAACAAAAGTACTGACCCTGCAGCTGGGAATGTGATAATTCAAGCCTCTGGAGATACCTGGCCAGATCCTGAACCATCTGGGTCAGATTTATCACCTGATTAGAGTGCACAATCAGGATCCATTGGTCAGGAAAACAAATTTTTTATAGCCAGATGTAGCAAAATACTAGTCACTATTCACAGACAGAATGTGAGACAGAAAAGTCAGACATTCTGGGGTCAATGCCAAGAGAGTACGTAGATGACCAAGGGAAAAGACAAAGGCATGAGTCAGGTCACAGTCCAGCGTCAATAACAAGAGATAGCGGATCAAAGACAAAGGACAAGACCAAGGTGTAGTCAGAACATGGACTAAGGGCCCCGTTACATTTAGCGATGCACCAGCGATCCCGACAACGATGCGACCCGGCCAGGATCGCTGGTGCATTGCTAAATGGTCGCTAGTGAGCTGCCAAACAGGAAGATCTCACCAGCGATGCAGCGACGCAGCAGCGATCATTACTTACCTGTCAGATGCGGCAATGATGACGTCCTCTGCCCGCGTCCACGCGTCGCTCGTCGGCACCAGCAGGAAGCCGACGACGAGAAACGGCCCAGGATGTTCTCGTGCGGTCAGCGACAGACAGCGGGGGAGCCGGTCGGTGGTAAGTGTCACATGTAGCGATATCGCTAGCAATATCGATGCTGTGTCACAAAATCGGTGACGCTTTAGCAATATTGCTAGCGATATCGCTATGTGTGAAGCCCCGTTAAAGGGTCAGGCAGCAAAAGATCAGAACTCAGAACAACAGAATCAAGCTAACACTCAGCAGGAAGCACAAACTACATTTGACAGGGATCAGGGGCAGACAGCTCAGTTAATTAGCTGGGCAATCTCCAGAACATTGAACACCTGGAGAAAGTCCCGCACCTCCTAGTCACAGATTGGACAGCTGAGCTGTCAATCAAAGCACCAACAGCTCAGCAAGCCCATCACAGGATTGAACAGCCAAACTGTGAATCAAAATACCGGCAACTCAGCAAGACACAGTTTCCATATGACAACATAGCAATCACTCACTGAGGGGAGGAATCGTGACATGTTTGTGGAAGTATATCATGACACAAACAAATGAAATTTTTGAGGGCCTTAGAAGAAGAGTTATTGATGTTCATCAGGTTTGAAAAGGTTACAAAACCATCTGTTAAATGTTTGAACTAATCCAAAGTCAGATTGCGCAGACATGGAATTAATTCAAGATCTTTATTACCTTCCCCAGAAGTGGTAGACCAACAAAGATTATTCTAAGAGCATGGCATATAATAGTCCGCAATATCATTTAAGAAACTTTATGCCTCTCTCACATTAGCTAATATTAACAGTCATAATTCCACCAGTAGGATGACATTAAACAGATAAAATTCTCAAGAATTCACAAGCTGTTTATATCTCACAAGTTGACTGGGTGAGGGAGACTGACTTCCAAAAAGCAAGGTAAGTTGATATGTTCTATGTATACCATAAACCAAAGATCATATACGTATTCCAGTCTTCTCATGATCTTCTGTCATGAAACTGTGTTGACATTTGAATGGCGATGTGGAAGCACACTGTCATATCTTACTGAAAATATAAAGTTCGTAGGTTACAGTACTAAAGGTTAATTTTCAGCCGGTTGATTACTCACGTATACATTTGACATTGTGCTGATATGCGAATGGAGATGTGCAAATATACTAGAGCAACTGTCATATCTTACTGAAAATATAGAATTTGCACGCTACAGTACAAAAGGTTAATTTTCAGCCTGTTGATTACTCACGTATAGATTTGACATCTCCTGAAAGCTAACACTATATATCTTCAGATTGTATGTCTAGTAATCAGTGAGTAGTCTAGATTTATTTGACAAAAGGCAGATAGTAATGTCATCAAATAATCATTTTCTGTTTGTTTCATTGATTTGCTTCTCATATAAAGAGATTTATCCTGAAAGACATTATACCTGGATGTGGATTAGAGTAGTAGCCTGTCTATTCATTTAAACTGGAGCAATATATTGGTGCAGACACCTTCTTAATATTTGGGGGATTTCACAATACTTAGTCTATCAGTGATAATTGTTCAATGGGAACATCAAGTGGCTATTACCAAGCAGCAAAGTTCCAGCACTAGTGTATTTACAGGAGCGCAATGCTGTTGTGACATTTAAAATGCTTTGCTATCTTCTTATAGCCTTCTCCTGCTTTGTAAGCCTCCACCATTTTTATTTTCAGAGTGCAAGGCAGCTGCTTAGAAGAACCTATGGCTGCTGTTTTTTGGCATAAGATTAGAGGAGGCTGGGTTTTTATAAAGCTGGGAAATTTGTATCACCTCGCCTTTCCTAACGATGATCATGAATAAGCCATAACCCTAACAGGCTAATTGAGGTCTGGAACCTTGGTCAAAGTTATCTGACCAGACAAATTTCCAAGGGTGCCCAAACATTAGTATTTTCCAATGTAAAAAATGACATAGATATATATTTTTTGTGTGCCTAAAATACAAAAGAAAATGTGTCATCTTTAACTTCAGGCCTTTTAGAGATAATTTCTTATTCAGCTTTTTTAACTGTTCACAATAACAGTAATTTTGCCCAAACTTTTACATGCCACTGTAGCTCCCCATGGCTGGGTATCCATTAGTCAGCATCTTGGTTCTGCTTGGCCCTTCTTTACATATAAGTCACTTGACAAATGGTAAGGTTTTAATATTAGAGGTTATGGCAGTCCCGAATAGGTTCCCCTTGACTTGGAGGGATGGTTTTTACATTTTTTTTTTTAATCAAAATTATGTTAACTAAGTACCATATGTTATTTTCATGCACTATTGCTATTTATTTACTGAAGGGTATTTGCTCTTTTTTATCTTAGGTTTTAACAGCTGCTGACGTGTTTCAGTCATCTCCACGCCCTTAGTTGTAGCAAGCAACTTTGCTGCTTTTAAGTCATGTGCTGGAACTATTTCTCTTTGGCCGGGATCATACATGCGAGAAACTCGGACGCCCTCCGCTCCTGAGTGCCACCGGCAGTGCCGGGTATTAACATGCGAGACTCGTCCGAGTTTCTCGCATGTGTGATCCCGGCCCTTTGAGGATTCATTCCAGAGTAGATCCATGGTGGGTCAGGGCTTAAATGTTTTAGATTTCCTAAGGTAATACAGTACAGCAGTGTATAGGACAAATGATCAAAATAAAAGTTATAAACAGTTAAAAAGAAAAGTGCACACAAATCAAAAAAATCAGTTTTGCCCCTCAAAATTCAGCACTTGGGCTAAAAAAATCAAAAAGTACACGTAATTGATATCACCACATTCTGAATGACCCGCTCTATAAAACTGGAATGTTATTTATTCCGTTAATAAAAAATAAAATAAAAAACATGCCAAAAATGTCGCTTTTTCATGATACTGACTCACAAAAAAGTATTAAAAACACATGTGACATGCACAAATGTGAACAAGTTGGTAAGACAATGTTCACACCACCCACTAAATGAGACACAACAAGAAAACAGATTTGCAAAAAATACTCTGCAGTAAAATATGTGACAGTAATCAGCAAGTGCTGGATAACAAATACAGGGTATTTAGTCGATACTTTTTTTGCAAAAAAAAATGTATACCAAGCAGCTTCACCGTGTCAAGGTAACCCGTATTGAAGCAGTCCCTATCTAATGTATTTAAAACCTGAACATCTGAACAATGTCTAAAATGAACAGGACTCGGACAGGCGCTTCTTAGTATGGGCTTGTGGTGCAAGACAGCTCTTTTGTGCATGCCACACAAGAGAGGGGTGGGGTCTCTCAAACCATGCTAGGCAAGGAAAAAACGGATTAAAAACACATGTGACATGCACAAAAAAACGTATCGACTAAATACCCTGTATTTGTTATCCAGCACTTGCTGATTACTGTCACATATTTTACTGCAGAGTATTTTTGCAAATCTGTTTTCTTGTTGTGACTCACAAAAAAGTGAATAAAAAGCAATCAAAAAGTCATATGAAAAAAATGGTATAAATGAAAATGCCAAACCGTACCGCTAAAAAGAAGCCCTATTATAGCAAAAAAATTAAAAAGTTGCAGATCTCAGATTATGATGCAAACACAAACATATTTTTGTAAAATATTATTTTTAGTCTGTAAAAAGAGCAGAGCATAAGAAAACAATATAAGGCTGGGGTAACACTTGCGAGTGCAATGCGAGAAACTCGAGCAAGTCTCTCACCTCAATACCCGACACTGCCGCCGGCAGTTCTGACCGGAGCGTTCAGCTGCATGGAAAGACATGCAGCTGTGTAGGAGGGGTAGTCCCCGCTGTGTAACCAGACCAGAACCAAGGGGACCGTCACCAAGGCCCCTAGGGTGACTGTTTCCGGGGGACATAATTGGAGGACGGACCAGATAGGGTTCTAGAAGGGATGGGGGTGGAGCAAGTATAAAAGGAGCTGAGGACACCAGCAGGGGGCACTAAACAGAGTGGGAGAGGAGAAGCAGGAAGGATAGAGGGCACCAGAGCGAGAGCTAGAAAAAGAGAGCAGCGACTGGAGGGACCAGAGAGAGACTCACCGAAGTCAGGAGAGAGATGGCACCGAGCCGTACAGAGGAGAGACACCGACTGCCCGACCACACTGCCCGCAGCCATCACAGCCCGACTCCAGCCCGTGGCTGCGGCCTACCCGCTGCTGCCTGCGGCCACTGCCGCTAGACTCCAGCCCGTGGCTGCGGCCTGTCCGCTGCCACCCGTGGCCTCCGTGGCTCAACTCCATCCCGCAGCTTTGGCCCTCCTCTCTGCAGCCTGCGTCCTCCATGGCTCGATTCCAGACCACGGCTGCGGCCTACCCGCTGCCGCCCGCAGCCTCTGTGGGTCGACTCCAGCCCGCGGCTGTGGCCTACTCGCCGCCGCCCACAGCCACCGCAGCCCCATCCAAGCCTGTGGCTGTGGCTTGTTCACCACCACCCATGGCCGCTGCTGCCCAGCCCCAACCTGTGGTTGCGGCCTACACGCCTTGGGCCCTGGCCAATGCCATCCCGCCTCCGCTGGGAGGCGCAACGCAGAGGAACTCTACAGGGGCCTGATGTGCACCCACTCCGCCTGGGCGTAGGAACGCCCGAAGCCTGCACCAAATCCTTGTCGGCTGGACCCAGTGGCTGAAATGCGAAGCAGCATCGACCACCACTCTGCTGGACGTTAGAGGAGGATAAGTGACACGTTGTAGTTAATAACCTATAGTTTTCTGGACCCGTAGTCGGCCACACCGCGGCCCTATATTTGCCGGTCTCGACCGGATAGTCATGTTCGAGTTACCTGTGTATTCTTGTTTTGATCCCTGCGAGGAGAATTGTTGTTAGCTTGTTGGTTACTCAAGATTGTCCCCATAGGGACAAATATATATAAAAATTTACATCCTAAGTTCATCCCGTCTCCTATCTCGTCACTGCATCCCGCGTACCTGCGAATACTACAGCCACACACTCTGGTCCCGAGTGCCGGAGGCAGTGCCGGGTATTGCGGCGAGAGACTTGTGCGAGTTTATCGAATTACGCTCGCAAGCGTGACCCTGGCCTAAATCTGGTATCGCTGTAATTGTACAGACCCGATAAACAAATCGGTCTTATCACTTTTACTGCGCAGAGAACGGTGCAAAAAAAACAATAACTGAGCTGCTGGTTTTGTTCATTTTGTGTCTGAAAAATCTGAATAAAATGCGATCAAGAAATATTATGTACCCAAAATTGATACCAAAAAGTCTGCTACTCGTCACGCAAAAGAGAAACCCTCACACAGCTCTGCTCGCTCAAAAATAAAAAGTTACAGCTCTCAGAATATGGTGATGAAAAAAAATACTTTTCATAACAAAGCAATTTTACTGGGTGACACAGCAAAACCTAAAAAATCAATATAAATCTGGTATCGCTTTAATCGCACCTACCCAAAGAATAAATCTGCCTCATCACTTATACCTCAGGGTGAACAGCGCAAAAATTAAGGTAAGAGCAATTCTTGAACTGCTGTCCATTTGTTCATTCTACCTCCCAAAAATTGGAATAAGGCTCTGCTATCATTTATCTTGCATTTTCCACTGAGCGCTTATGTTGGGGTTTCCGTGTAAATTTCCCAAAACTGCGATTCAAACAAAACCTTGGACGGAACGACTCACTTATGAGTCAGATGGAGTCACTTTAGACTGGTCTGTGTTCCAGCAGTGATCCAACATTTTAGGTGTCTTTTTAGCACACAAGTGCAGGTGACCACAGGACTGCGCACACCTAAAAAGATGTGGATCGCCCTCCCAGGGCAGCGGGGGTACTCGGTACCGGGCCGGTGTCAGGGGGATGTGTCACAGTGGTGGTGACCCGGTCCGAGGCCGTGGGCGCCTAAATCAATGGTGGTTTTTAATGTAGTTTATGTGAATAGTTTGTGACGCTACCTGTGGTGTTCGGCAAGGGAGGTGTTAAGCCGACGCTGCATGCAGATCCGCTGGGACTGATGATGTGGTGCAGCAAAGATGGTGTAGCTCCACACAGGTGGAGTTGTAGTCCCAGGGCAGTGTAGGTGCTATGGATCAGGAGAGGCGCAGGATGGTATGGATGCTGGTACCCAGATGTAGTGGTGCTGAAGGTGTTAGTGCACAAATCAATGGAGGACACCAGAGCTTGCAGTTTCAAAGCTTTACTCACAGTTCGTGGTACACACTTGTGCTTGCTTCCGTGCCGTGTCCTCCGGGGTAAAGACTCACCCAACCTCCCGGGCAAGTCAGGGCTCTCCTCTCCAACACTCCGCCAACATGTACCTTCCTGAACGACTCCGCCAATGCGCCTTGTGATGTGAAGTACTCCAGTACTTAGTAACCCTGGAATGCCTCCTAAGAGATGTTCCTAGAACTCTACTTGCACGGCAGACAGCTGTAGCCTGCTTCGGGGACACCTCACTCCCGCCTCTCTATCTGTGTTGCTGTTGTGCCTCAAGTCTTGGATGGGAGTAATGCATTTACAGCCAACTACTCCACCGGTGTCTGCTGCAGAACCATAAGTGTCCATACAACCTCGGGGACCGGGCCCCGGCCTTGCACTGAGAACCTATAGGCAGGGTTCCTCTTCCAACCCACTTCTCCTCTCTGTTCTCTACTCTTTCGTTCAGTACTTGACTCTCTTTCTTATGGATGCTTAGGTTACAGTTCTACATCTTTCTCCTTTCTCTCCTTTCCCATGCCAGCTGGCTCAGGTCACTGAGGCAGCTGCAGCACTCCTTCCTCCATCCCTTCTTCCAGGGATCCCCACTCCTCTCCAAGTGGCTTCCTTCCTGACTGATCTTCTGTCAGACTGACCTTCTCCTCTGGGACTCACCCCAGACTGACCTATAATTCTAAACCTTCCCAATCTTTTATATGGATCTAAACTCCACCCACCTCTCAGCACATCCAGTGTTCCAAGCAGGGAACCACCGGAGGTGCTCTGCTACTCTCTTAGCACTGAGCAGCAATGTGGTTGTGCAGAACTACCCTGTTGTGTGGGGTGCGAGTGTTGGAGTATGGAAAGGAGCTCCCAACTTACCCAGACAGTGGGGCACCACACCTTAGGAGAAGGTGCAGTACCCCTGTGGCAACTGAGCCTCAGGGGCGCAACAGATGGATACTCCAGGAATAGATGCCAAATAAAGTACAAAGTGTCTTGAATCTGCCTCATGGTTGGTGGTTCCATTGGGGGTTTCATCTGAATCGTATTTTTGTTGGATTTACTTGGAAACCTCGAGGTCAGTGCTCAGCGCAGAACACAAGAATGTGATCCCAGCCTTATTCTGGAAGCGATCAAAAAATACCCCAAAATGTTTCCAATATAAACCCTAATTTATCCAGCACAAAACCAGCCCCCACTCAGGTCCATCATCTGTCACTGGAACTATAGGGGGTTCCTACGTTAGTGATAGAACAAACTTTCTAGAAAATCAACATGACTCCCGCCCCCTCAAATAAAATCCAGTGAATTCTCAAATCTAAATGCCCCCTCCTTCTGAGCCCTACTGTACCTAAACCACAGTAAATGGCCACATGTTTGGCATTATTGTAATGGAGAAAGGCACTTAGTTTACGGGTGCGACTCACCAGAGCACCACCTGAGCACAATGTATGGTGGTGCTACAATATATGGGGGCTCTACACTGTATGGGGACACAATGTATGTGGACTAGCCTGGCAGATTTGCAATTCTCCAGAAAAAATGCCTGGCTTGGATGCTACAAAATAACTGTAAATGAATTCATTGAAAGATGCAGTTGCTACAATGGGGTAGCTTTTGTTTTTTTCTGCTGTTCTGGCACCTTACTGGCTCCACAAATATTGCCCGTAACTAGAGTTGAGCGATACCGTCCGATACTTCAAAGTATCGTATCGGATGGTATCGGCCGATCTTTAAAAAAAGTATCGGTATCGCCGATTCCGATACCGGAAGTCCCATTCAAGTCTATGGGACTTCCGGTATCGGAATAAGAAAAACCCTTTCCTGCCCTTGTACAGCCTCTCTGGGGTCTGTACGGGCCTTTCGGGGGGCTGTGCCGGCCTGCCAGGGGGTCTGTGCAGGCTCCGGTGGTCTGTGCCGGCCTGCCGGTGGTCTGTGCAGGCTCCGGGGGGCTGTGCCGGCCTGCCGGGGGGCTGTGCCGGCCTGCCGGGGGGCTGTGCCGGCCTGCCGGGGGGCTGTGCAGGCTCCGGGGGTCTGTGCAGGCATCGTCCGATGGGACTACAAGTCCCATCGGGCGATGCCTGCTACCATGACAGTGATTGACACATTAGCCAATGATGGGACAGTAGTAGTCCCATCATCCGGCTAATGTGTTAAATGTAAAAAAAAAAAAAAAAAAAATTACATGCTACATACATACAACATGCATACTACATACATGCTACATTCATACTACATACTACATACATGCTACATTCATACTACATAAATACTACATGCAACATACATACTACATATATACTACATGCATGCTACATACATACTGCATGCTACATACATACCACATATATACTACATACATACTACATGCATGCTACATGCATGCTACATGCTACATACATACCACATATATACTACATACATACTACATGCATGCTACATGCTACATACATAACACATATATACTACATGCATGCTACATACATACTACATGCTACATACTACATATATACTACATGCATGCTACATACTACATGCTACATACATACTACATATATACTACATGCATGCTACATACATACTGCATGCTACATGCATGCTACATACATACTACATACATGCTACATACATACTACATACATACTACATGCATGCTACATGCATGCTACATACATACCACATATATACTACATGCATGCTACATACATACTACATAAATACTACATGCAACATACATACTACATATATACTACATGCATGCTACATACATACTGCATGCTACATACATACCACATATATACTACATACATACTACATGCATGCTACATGCATGCTACATGCTACATACATAACACATATATACTACATGCATGCTACATTCATACTACATAAATACTACATGCAACATACATACTACATATATACTACATGCATGCTACATACATACTGCATGCTACATACTGTACATACCACATATATACTACATACATACTACATGCATGCTACATGCATGCTACATGCTACATACATAACACATATATACTACATGCATGCTACATACATACTACATGCTACATATATACTACATGCATGCTACATACTACATGCTACATACATACTACATATATACTACATGCATGCTACATACATACTGCATGCTACATGCATGCTACATACATACTACATACATGCTACATACATACTACATATATACTACATACATACTACATACATACTACATGCATGCTACATGCATGCTACATACATACCACATATATACTACATGCATGCTACATACATACTACATATATACTACATGCATGCTACATACATACTACATGCTACATACATACTACATGCTACATACATACTACATATATACTACATGCATGCTACATACATACTACATGCTACATACATACTACATATATACTACATGCATGCTACATACATACTACATGCTACATACATACTACATATATACTACATGCATGCTACATACTACATGCTACATACATACCACATATATACTACATACATACAATACATTCATACAATACATACATAGACATACAGTACATATAACATAGAGTAACATACTTACCAATACTTGTCACATTGTTCCCCGAAGCCATTGTCTTTTCCGGGATAAATATTAACATAACAAACCACAAAAATACTCACCCACGATCCGAAGCAGTCCACGAGTGTGTCCCACGACGATCTTGGGTAGAGAACTGCAGCATCAGATGATGCTGCCGTTCTCTACGGGCTGCAGGAATCCAATGACGGAAGGTAGGTATCCTTCCGCACTGTATTCCTCCGCCACTTAAAAAAAAAAAAGTCCCTAGTCTCACTTTATGCCATTGCTGTGTGGGAAATTCCCACACAGCAATGGCATAAAGTGAGACTAGGGACTTTTTTTTTTTAAGTGGCGGAGGAATACAGTGCGGAAGGATACCTACCTTCCGTCATTGGATTCCTGCAGCCCGTAGAGAACGGCAGCATCATCTGATGCTGCAGTTCTCTACCCAAGATCGTCGTGGGACACACTCGTGGACTGCTTCGGATCGTGGGTGAGTATTTTTGTGGTTTGTTATGTTAATATTTATCCCGGAAAAGACAATGGCTTCGGGGAACAATGTGACAAGTATTGGTAAGTATGTTACTCTATGTTATATGTACTGTATGTCTATGTATGTATTGTATGAATGTATTGTATGTATGTAGTATATATGTGGTATGTATGTAGCATGTAGTATGTATGTAGCATGCATGTAGCATGCATGTAGTATGTATGTAGCATGCATGTAGTATGTATGTAGCATGCATGTAGTATGTATGTAGTATGTATGTAGTATGTATGTAGCATGCAGTATGTATGTAGCATGTATGTAGTATGTATGTAGTATATATGTAGTATGTATGTAGCATGTAGTATGTATGTAGCATGCATGTAGTATATATGTAGTATGTATGTAGCATGCATGTAGTATGTATGTAGTATGTATGTAGTATGTATGTAGCATGCAGTATGTATGTAGCATGTATGTAGTATGTATGTAGTATATATGTAGTATGTATGTAGCATGCATGTAGTATGTATGTAGTATGTATGTAGCATGCAGTATGTATGTAGCATGTATGTAGTATGTATGTAGTATATATGTAGTATGTATGTAGCATGCATGTAGTATGTATGTAGTATGTATGTAGCATGCAGTATGTATGTAGCATGTATGTAGTATGTATGTAGTATATATGTAGTATGTATGTAGCATGCATGTAGTATGTATGTAGCATGCATGTAGTATGTATGTAGTATTTTTTTTTTTTTTTTTTTTTTAACATTTAACACATTAGCCGGATGATGGGACTACTACTGTCCCATCATTGGCTAATGTGTCAATCACTGTCATGGTAGCAGGCATCGCCCGATGGGACTTGTAGTCCCATCGGACGATGCTTGCACAGACCCCCGGACATCAGCACAGCCCCCCGGCAGGCCGGCACAGCCCCCCGGCAGGCCGGTACAGACCCCCACAGGGTGCACAGACCACCGGCAGGCCGGCACAGCCCCCCGGCTGGCCGGTACAGACCCCGGGCAGTCCACACAGCCCCCCGGCAGGCCGGCACAGCCCCCCGGCAGGCCGGCAGAGACCCCCGGAAGGCCCGAAATGACGGCGCATCATGATGCGCACACACCGCGCATCATGATGACGTCAGGCCGTCAATCAACTGAACTTCCGATTCCGATGCCGAATTCCGATATTGAAAAAATATCGGAAGTCGGTATCGGAATTCCGATACAGCAAGTATCGGCCGATACCCGATACTTGCGGTATCGGAATGCTCAACACTACCCGTAACCTATTCTAGCAAAAACTATCCTCCAAAAGCCAAATATCGCTCCATCCTTTTCAGCTTTGACATGTGGCCTAACAGTAATTTCTACACCATATGGGGCAACACCGCATTCAATTCGATATTGCACAGTAAATTGTGGGGCTAGTTTCACCTATTAACCCTTATGTACCTGACAAATTTTTGCACAAAAACAAAAATTACATTTTTACCACTGTTATAAAATTCTGTGAGGCACCTATGGGTTCAAAATACTCACTACACCACCTGAATTCCTTGAGTGGTCTAGTTTTGAAAATTGGTTCACTTGAAGGTGGTTTCTGCTGTTTTCACATATCAGGGGCACTTCAAATGCGACATGGCATTCACAATCTATCCCAGGCAAATAGCGGTCTTTCCTTTCATAGCCCTGTCATGTGCCCAAGCAGAAGTTTTTTACCACATATGTGATACAGTCACATTCAGGACAAATTGCACAACAAATCAAGGGATCTGTTTTATTCTTTGTGAAATTTACAAATTAGAGCTGAAAACATTTTTGTGAAAAAAAAAAACTTTTTCAATATTTAGACCTAATGTTATCAAATTCTATGTCATACCTGTGGTTTAAAAATGCTCACTATACTCTTGGATAAAATCCATGAGGGGTGTCGTTTCCAAAATTTGGTCACTTGTGTTTTTTTTACTATTTAGGCACATGGCTCTCCAAACGCGACATGACGCCTGCAAACCATGCCATCAAAGTCTACATTACAATATGTCACTCCTTCCTTTCCGAGTCCTGCTGTGCGCCCAAATTTTTAACCCTTCTAACTTCCTAATAAAAAAAATGATGTTTCAAGAATGATACAGATGTGAAGTACACATGTGGGAAATGTTATTTATTAACTATTTTGTGTGACATAACTTTCTGAACTAAGGGCATAAGATTTAAAAGTTTGAAAATTGCCAAACTTCTGATATTTTCACAAATAAATGCAAGTGATATCAAACAATTGTTACAAGTATTATGAAGTCATGAGAAAACAATCTCAGATTCAGTGGGATTACCACATGAAGTGGCACTGGTCAGATTTAAAAAATTTGACCTGGTCATTAAGGTCAAATTGGCTCGGTCACTAAGGGGTTAATATTGCTGCCTCCTTTCTGTTTGAGTTTGCCCACACTTCAAGGATCAACCACAAAGTCCTAGTAGAAAATTACTTTGTCTTTATTTTTTTAATTTAAGCTGGTTTAGAAGTGTATGTAATGTAAAGCCCCCCTTACACACTGCGATATCGCTAGCAATATCGCTGTAAAGTCACCGATTTTGTGACGTTACAGCGATATTGCTAGCGATATCGCTGCATGTGATACTTACCTCCGACCGGCTCCCCCACTGGTTATCGCTGATCGTGCGAGAAGCTGCTGGACCATTCCTCGTCGTCCACTTCCTGCGGCGCTTCCTGCTGTGACGACGAGCGACGCGTGGAGCCGGGCGGGAGGACGCAGGATCGCCGCGTCTGACAGGTAAGTAGCGATCCCCGTCCCCAGCAATGTCGCTGGTGAGATCTGCCTGAGTGGCAGCTCACTAGCGACCACCCAGCGATTCACCAGCGATCCTGACCGCGTCATATCGCTGGTCGGGATCGCTGGTGAGTCGCTAGGTGTAACGGTACCCTAACACACAAAAGCCCTGCTGAATCATAAAACCAATTAGAATCTTGATTAAACAACATACCCCCGCCCTAAAAAAAAGCTAATAATATAGTGGTACTTTAAACTGTTTAGAAAATAGCGCCTTGTCATTAGCAGAAATTTCATTTAAATGTTTAATGCTTACAGTGGCAATCAAATCTACAGTTCAACCTCGTTGTAATGAGTAAAATATGTGCTTCTCTAGGTTTAATTTTTGCCTGTGCCAGAAATGTGTGCGTCGTAACATAAATGTAATTGCATGTGAGAGGCGAGGAAATAAGCACAATGGTAAAACCATTGCTTTCATTATTACATAGAAACACATCAACAGGCATTGTGCGGTATAAGCCGCCGGTCTGTTTTGGGTAAAAATATATATATTTTGACGGTTGCCTTACAAAAGTATAATGACAGAGTAGGGATTAGTATTCTTTTGAGTCTTAATGGTGACATTTTGCTTTTGTTTATCAATGAGCCAGAGCAGTTTGGGTATTCATGTGCATAGAATATGCCTGAAGTAGATGGCGGGGACAGGCACAGCAGTTGTTCTAATTTCTCTGTGGGAACATTTACGGAAACATACAGCTGTTTGCTAACTTTGCAAAACCAGCCTCTGTTTTCTAGGGTGAGTCAATTATATTCCAATCCAGCAAACAGTTGTAAATGTCTACAGTTTGCAGCAAAATGTGTTTCTTACTGGTAGTTAAAAATTCCAATATGGTCATAATGAACTCTGTGTGCAAATGATCTCATTAGGGGCATATGCATGGCTATAATGTTCCTAGGGCAGCTTTAATACAGAGGCTGTGCAATAACATTGTTATTTAAATTAAGCTAGAGTATGCTAATTGGTTTTGGGGGAAGTTTTAAATTCATGGGACCTACACCAAAAGTGGATGTGTATTTTTAGCCACAAAATATTAGTAAATTTGTGCTATTTCTTCAGCCATGTTAGGGCAAGTTAGGATAGGATATGGGTTGGACTAGATGGACTTAAAGTCTCCCTTCAACCTTAATAACTATGTTACTATGTTACAATGTAAAGTCCTTAAGTCCATTTTCTATACATTGCTCCATTTTCCATTCCACTTTCCATCATATCTATCTTTAGATTGTATTAATCAATATTTTATATATATATTTCTATATACACACGCATATATGTTTATTCTTACATGGTTACATGTCATTTCTTAATAATTGCATTTTGTACCATTTTGAGGGTGCATTTAGATTTTGCTAAAACTTACATCACAGCACCACCAATAAGCATCACATTGACCTTTATTGAGTCTATCAGGTACAGGAAGGAATGGACCATACTTGTAGTGTAAGGCCACATGCACACGTTGAGTGTTTGGTGAGCTTTTTACTTCAGTATCTGTAAGACAAAACCAGGAGTGGGTGATCAATACAGAAGTGGTGACGTGTTTCTATTATATGTTTCCTCTGATTGCGCCAATCCCGGTTTTGGCTTACAAATAATGAGGTAAAAAAATTACCAAAAATTGAACATGGGCACGTGACCTAAAGGTATCTGCACATACAGCGTTTTTAGAAAAAGAAGCTGCTCTTTCTGTGGAGTTTGTGTGTCCAGATGATGACTGGAAGTCAATAGGAAATGCACTGAGTTTTTTTTAGGTTCCAAGTTTTGTTTTGTTTTTTGTCTTTATTGTTCCAGTTTTTCAAAATCCTGATGTGCAGGCATTTTTTCCTCTCATTTCCCATATATATTTTAAGGCTTTTTTTTTCATTAAAATGCATATAATAATGTAACTTGAAATTAAATAATCAATAAATGAGCAATCACATGTCTTAAAAAATACAAATGAAAACTAGAAAACCATTGTAGAAAAATGCAATTAAAAAAGAAACCTAATCTTTTATAGATGTATTTTCTTTTTAACTCTTGTGTATGAAGGTGCCCTCTCTGCTGCTAGTTACACTGCATGAGAGTTTGAGATCCTTGTGTACACGAAAAAAATTATAGAATTTCCTGCATTTACTGTAGATATATAATCATATATTAACCTTACAACCATTTCAGCAGCACAATGGATGGGGTATTTTTCTACATTGTGAACTGTTACGACAGGTGGGATTTTTTTTATGAGAACATATTAAAGCCTCAAAATTACCATCTCAATCGTGTCTCTATCTTACCAAATGGTAGGACAGGTGGTTGCAACCTGCTTACTTTTCCTAATTATCTGATTTATGCCATGTTTTGTGATTGTATGTCTAGTTCATGTCTCAAGGATTGAATGCTTTAAACAACGCTGTCATGCATTTTTGCTTATCTGATTCTTTCTCTGTAAGTTGCTGACTGCTGTTGCCCCTGTCCCCTATATTTGACTAGTTGTGGTCACAATACATTTTTTCACAATGTACAAAGCAAACATCGCATCACTCATTTAACAAACCTGATCTAAATCCTATTGAACAATCGTGGATAGATCTTAAAATTGCTGTTCGGAGAAGGCACCCATCAAATATGAGAGATCTGGAGCAGTTCGCAATAGAAGAGTGGTCCAAAATTCCAGTTAAGACTTGTAAGTAGCTTGTTGATAGTTATAGGAAGCGATTCGGTTATTAACTTCAAAGGGTGTGCAACCAAATATTAAGTTGAGCGTGCCAACAATTTTGTCCTGGCCATTTTTAAAGTTTTTATTATATCCAAATTGTCTTTTTTTCTCATTTTTTTTTGTGTTGTTCCAATACACACAAAGGAAATAAACATGTGTATAATAAAATGTGTAATTGAATAATTTTCTAGGAGAAATACTTAATTTTCTGGAAAAATTTCAAGGGTGCCAACAGTTTCAGCCATGACTGTATATATAAATCTAAATCAATATGTACATTTATTTAAAATACAAAGACAAAAAGATGACAGGATTACAATTTACCACAATTTGCTTAATATTTCAGTGTTGTTTTAGACTCTGGGATGCACACAATAACCTGCACACAAATTAGCTGTGCTAGATAAAAAAGATGTAATGACTCAATATAAGAACTCTTGTAACCATGGTAAGAAATGACATCTCCATTTGTGTATAATAACCATGCAGGGAAATATATTTGTAGATGTAGTCCCCACCTGTGTTCTTTAAAAACCTATTCATTTTCAGTCATTCTCTGGAGACTGGTTGAAGCTTGGAAAAATACACCACTCCTGGTGAAATTTCAGCCTCTCAATATGTTTTCTCCAACTTATTTATCATTTCAAGATAATTGGCTCATATATTGTTGACATTTTGAAATATTTTGGGAATTGACCCACGATTCCAAAGAGTGAAGTAAAATGTGATTTAAATGCATCTACAGTATTTATAACTCTGCAAAGAAAAGATGTTGCGGAATATGATGTTACAGGGAGTTTTTTCTTTGTGTGACATCTAAGCAGCTCGTGACTGTTGCTGTGGTTGTCTTCAAAGACATCCAGATATGTTCTTTATAATTGATCCTTTGGAAAGATTAGCAATCCAGAACAAAATGCATATTGATTTTAACCCCTTAACGACCGCCGATTCGCTTTTTAACAGTGGTAATTAAGGGTACTTAAACCACAGTGCAGTGAATTTACGGCGCTGTGGAGTAAGTAAATAGCGCCCCCCAGTGTCGGATTTTCTCTGGGGTCTCGGCTGCTCCTTCCCTTGCGAGCTCTGCCGTGCGCTGAAAAAGTGGTTTATTCCCACATATGGTGTATTGGCGTATTCAGGAGAAATTGCACAACAAATTTTGTGGTTTATTTTCTCTTTTACCACTTGTGAAAATAAAAAAAATTGGTTCTGAAGTAACTTTTTTGCAAAAAAAAGTTAAATGTTAATTTTTTCCTTCCACATTGCTTTAGTTCCTGTGAAGCACGTAAAGGGTTACTAAACTTCTTGAATGTGGTTTTGAGCACCTTGAGGGGTCTAGTTTTTAGAATGGTGTCACTTTTGGGTATTTTCTGTCATGTACACCCCTCAAAATTACTTTAAATATGATGTGGTCCCTAAAAAAAAATGGTTTTGTAAATTTTGTTGTAAAAATGAGAAATTGCTTGTCAACTTTTAACCCTTATAACTTCCTAACAAAAACAAAAATTGTTTCCAAAATTGTGCTGATGTAAAGTAGACATATGGGAAATGTTATTTATTAAGAAATTTATGTGACATATCTCTCTGATTTAAGGGCATAAAAATTTAAGGTTTTAAAATTGCAAAATTTTCAAAATTTTCGCCATATTACCATTTTTTTCATAAATAAACACAAGACATATCGAATAAATTTTACCACTAACATGAAGTACAATATGTCACGAAAAAACATTCTCAGAATCAGCGGGATCCGTTGAAGCGTTCCAGAGTTATCCGCACATAAAGTGACAGTGGTCAGAATTGTAAGAATTGGCCTGGTCATTTAGCTGTAAAATGGCTCTGTCACTAAGGGGTTAAGTGGAAGAAAAGAACATGACGCCAAATCAAAATATTTAGTCCCTATTTTATGGCAATTATGTTGTGTGAGCACATGAAGCTGTGCTGTATAATAAGAAAGAGTTAATAGTCCACATTTTATCAAAACCAGCTCTGTGGGGTTGTACTGGGTAGCTTAATCTTTTGAGAGGTTTTAGATGCAGTTGACCTGACAGAATCTGCTCTTTAGTTCTTCAGATATGTTGTAGATCTGTCACCATTAACATTTCATAATGCAGTAGTAGATCTCCTAAATGCTGCAAACCTTTCTCTCTTGTTACACAGGTCATTTGTTCATTCTTTTGTGCCTTACTTAGTGGTCCTACATTAACATAACAGAATGATTACATATTTAGAGGTATTTCAGTCATTTCAAAAGAAGTTTTGTAACTAGAAAATGGACAAATGTTAAAAAGTTATATTGTTTTAGTTTTTTACTTTATGATTTCAAAGAATTGCATCACTGACACATAATGTTCGTTTTTTCAATGCCTTTATCATCTGATTGTAATTATTTTTAATTTTTCATACATGACTTTTGTTTCAGCGGCTCCTCTGCGCTGTAAAGAACAATTCAAGCTTTAAAGGAAACTTGAATTATGCTTCCTATACCAAGGACAGCAAAAATCAAAGCCAGACTACTCGATTGCAGCCAGATACAGTGGGGAAAAAAAGTATTTAGTCAGTCAGCAATAGTGCAAGTTCCACCACTTAAAAAGATGAGAGGCGTCTGTAATTTACATCATAGGTAGACCTCAACTATGGGAGACAAACTGAGAAAAAAAAATCCAGAAAATCACATTGTCTGTTTTTTTTTTCATTTTATTTGCATATTATGGTGGAAAATAAGTATTTGGTCAGAAACAAAATTTCATCTCAATACTTTGTGATATATCCTTTGTTGGCAATGACAGAGGTCAAACGTTTTCTGTAAGTCTTCACAAGGTTGCCACACACTGTTGTTGGTATGTTGGCCCATTCCTCCATGCAGATCTCCTCTAGAGCAGTGATGTTTTTGGCTTTTCGCTTGGCAACACGGACTTTCAACTCCCTCCAAAGGTTTTCTATAGGGTTGAGATCTGGAGACTGGCTAGGCCACTCCAGGACCTTGAAATGCTTCTTACGAAGCCACTCCTTCGTTGCCCTGGCGGTGTGCTTTGGATCATTGTCATGTTGAAAGACCCAGCCACGTTTCATCTTCAATGCCCTTGCTGATGGAAGGAGGTTTGCACTCAAAATCTCACGATACATGGCCCCATTCATTCTTTCATGTACCCGGATCACTCGCCCTGGCCCCTTTGCAGAGAAACAGCCCCAAAGCATGATGTTTCCACCACCATGCTTTACAGTAGGTATGGTGTTTGATGGATGCAACTCAGTATTCTTTTTCCTCCAAACACGACAAGTTGTGTTTCTACCAAACAGTTCCAGTTTGGTTTCATCAGACCATAGGACATTCTCCCAAAACTCCTCTGGATCATCCAAATGCTCTCTAGCAAACTTCAGATGGGCCCGGACATGTACAGGCTTAAGCAGTGGGACACGTCTGGCACTGCAGGATCTGAGTCCATGGTGGCGTAGTGTGTTACTTATGGTAGGCCTTGTTACATTGGTCCCAGCTCTCTGCAGTTCATTCACTAGGTCCCCCCGCGTGGTTCTGGGATTTTTGCTCACCGTTCTTGTGATCATTCTGACCCCACGGGGTGGGATTTTGCGTGGAGCACCAGATCGAGGGAGATTATCAGTGGTCTTGTATGTCTTCCATTTTCTAATTATTGCTCCCACAGTTGATTTCTTCACTCCAAGCTGGTTGGCTATTGCAGATTCAGTCTTCCCAGCCTGGTGCAGGGATACAATTTTGTTTCTGGTGTCCTTTGACAGCTCTTTGGTCTTCACCATAGTGGAGTTTGGAGTCAGACTGTTTGAGGGTGTGCACAGGTGTCTTTTTATACTGATAACAAGTTTAGACAGGTGCCATTACTACAGGTAATGAGTGGAGGAAAGAGGAGACTCTTAAAGAAGAAGTTACAGGTCTGTGAGAGCCAGAAATCTTGATTGCTTGTTTCTGACCAAATACTTATTTTCCACCATAATATGCAAATAAAATGAAAAAAAAACAGACAATGTGATTTTCTGGGTTTTTTTTTCTCAGTTTGTCTCCCATAGTTGAGGTCTACCTATGATGTAAATTACAGACGCCTCTCATCTTTTTAAGTGGTGGAACTTGCACTATTGCTGACTGACTAAATACTTTTTTTCCCCACTGTATGTCCATCTCTGAATAGTTCTGGTGTTTCAGAGAAAACATAGTGTGAAGAGGCGGTGAAGGACAATAGAGAGAGGCCTAACTAGACATGTGCAGTGCCCAGCCAGCCTCCCTATGTACATGTAAAACCATCGTCGGGGGTGGACACATCAGCACATTTGGTACTTACTGTGCAGACAGCTGCTTCTTCCCTGGGGATCAAAGGATGGGAGGCAGAGCCCAAGATAATTTCAAACAGTTCAGCTTTATTATCTTCAGGACACAGCACTTCCAATACACCATTTGCACACTCGACACGGTACCAGCAATACATCTTCTACAGCTTCACTTAGCTTCTTCAGCTACACCAGAATGGACCACAAAGTAACAGTGGAATGAGGAGCCCGGTGAAAACGGCACTTCGACCTCTCTTCTTATGACCGACTGCAGCCCACAGAAATACTCATCTACTAGGTCGTCCACCCATTTTGGTTATCCTATCCATGCACTCGCTAGTGGCCCACTCGACTACTTCATCAGCTCCCAGATTCTGGCTGACGCTTCTACAGCGACTCATCCACTGGCTTCTCTACTTCATCAGCACCCAGACTCAGGCTGACGTTTCCTCAGTGACTCAACCACTTGGCTCTTCTCTGCTGCAGATACCACACACTTCTTCTCTGCTCTGCACTTTTCTCCCACATCTACTCTGGATGTCCTGGGATTCACTTCATGCTTTTGTGTGGCAGCTTCACAGCTCAGAAACAGAGATGTCTGAGCAGCACAGGGGTCCACCCCCCCCCCACTCTGACTAAAATCAGGAAATGTCTCACTAGTTCCCGGCTGCCACTCCAACATTTAACCCTGAAGAGAACTACAATTGTGCTCTATTCTTTAAGTGTGCTCAGTGCCCACATCTTGTGTCATTTCTTAATAACTACACTGTCCCTTACTTACATGTACTAATATGGCAATAAAAACATATATACAGCCTTCACGTAATGCACAAATACGTAAATTCAAGACATTCAAATATGGCAAACATGTTCAAGCAAACAGTAGTATAAACATTTACAGGGCTAGGCTTTGACCTTCTTACATACAATCAACTGGCAGGAGGAACAAGGTTAAGGTGGCTGGTGCTGGTGTTGAACTAGTCAGGTCTCTCCCTATAGTCCCCAGTAATCTTTTACACTTAAGGCTGTGTGCACATGTTGCATTTTTTCTGCATTTTTGTCTCATGTATTTGTCATAAAACCTAAAGGTATTTCTGATGCCATCAAAGTGAATGAGAATCTTGAAGTCTCATGCAAACCTGATTTATTTGTGATTTGCAGATTTAGTGCAGATTCAAATTTGTAGCATGTCAATTCTTTCAGCGCTTTTGTTTTTTTTCACCCATTGACTTCAGTGAAATCAGTCATTAAAAATGCAGGTATAAAAATGATTGCGAATTTGCTGCATCTTTTGTAGCATTTTTGCCATTGTTTTTTGTTCGCATTTTTACACAGCAGTGAATGATATAGAGATAGATAATAGATAGAAACAGATATAGATAGATATAGATAGACAGGCTGACATGTAGACAGACATACAAATGTGGTCAAAATTGTTGGTACCTCTCGTTTAAAGATAGAAATACCCACATTGGTCACAGAAATAACTTGAATCTGACAAAAGTAATAATAAATTAAAAATCTATGAAATTGAAAAAATGAAAGTTAGACATTGCTTTTCAACCATGCTTCCACATACTGTATATACTCGCGTATAAGCCAAGATTTTCAGCCCATTTTTTGGGGCTGAAAGTCTCCCTCTTGGCTTATACGAGTCATATATGCCAGGGGGTTGGCGGGGGAGCGGGGATGTCAAATCATATTGACATCCCTGATGCGACTCTGCAGCCCCCCTGCTTGTCCCACAGTCTCCCTTCCTTCCTGCAGCGGTCAACTGGTACCGCTCATTAAAGTCAGGAATATGCACATATTCATGCCTTTAATGAGCGGTACCACGTGACCGCTGAAGGAAGGAACCTGAGACCGGGAGAAGCGGGGCTGCAGAGACCGCGCCAGGAGGGGGTAAGTATATGTAATATTCACCTGTCCCCATTCCATTGCTGCTTGCCGCTGTCTGCCGCATCCTCTGTCACTGTGATTAATGAAAAACCCAGTCACAGGGGAGCGCGAAGGACACAGATGAGGAAGTTATTTAAAACTTAATTTATTGCTGTCCACAACGCATTTCAACGGTGTATATCCATATTCATCAGGTGGCAGTATACATAAAATGGGCAGGGAAGGGTATATAATGGAATAACAACCAATGGGAGTTGGGAAGTAATTAGTCACAACACTTGATAGATCAGTCCACTGGTGGCTGATAAAATAGCCGTTTATCGTCGATCTATTCATCGTCTGGACTTGTTCCGAACTGGAATCACTCAATTTTATCCTGTCCCTGAATATGAATTCCTGGGGGCTTAAATTTTCAACAAACATGTCTAGGACAGCAATTCAATTATTGGACCTAATGATACATGTTGATCCGCTTGGCCGTTTTTCAACCTCCACACATTTCAAAAAGGTGGATGTAAATAGCTATCTGAGCTTCAGTAGTGGTCATCTCCCTAAGTGGATCTTGAATATCCCCTATGGGCAATATTGGAGGATCCGCAAGAATTGTACAAATTGTAGACAGCTATTAAGTCTCCTCTCAGTCTTTTTTTTTGCAAGCTAAACATTCCTGTAACTGTCCTTCATAGGACATGGTTTGCAGACCTGTCACCATTGTGGTCGCTCTTCTCTGAACTTGCTCCCGTTTGTTGATGCCTTTTATAACATGTGGTGCCCAAAACTGGGCACAATATTCCAGATGAGGTCTGATCAAAGAGGAGTAGAGGGGGATAATGACTTCACGTGATCTAGACTGTATGCTTGTGTTAAAGGGAATCTGTCACCCTTTTTTCGAATATGAGCTGCCGACACCGACATCAGGGGCTTATCTACAGCATTCTGTGATGCTGTAGATAAGCCCCCGATGTAACCTGAAAGATAAGAAAAAATAGTTAGATTATACTCACCGGGAGGGCGGTCCGGTCCGGCACCTCCCATCTTCATACGATGCCGTCCTCTTCTTTCCTTCCTGTCGTGGATCTGGCGTAGCTCATATTCGAAAAAAGGGGTGACAGATTTCCTTTAATACATCCCAGAATTGTATTTGCCTTTTTTGCTGCTGTATCACACTGTTGACTCATGTTTAGTTTATAATCTATTAGTATACCCAAGTCTTTTTCACATGTGTTGTTGCTTAGCCCTATTCATCCTATTCTGTATGTTTTTTTTTCATTTTTAATGCCCAGATGTAGTACTTTCCATTTTTCCCTGATAAAAAACACTCTGTTAGTTGCTGCCACTGCTCCAGTTTATTTATATCTTTTTGAATCCTCTCTCTCATCTCTAGAATTAGCTATCCTTCCTAACTTTGTGTCATCAGCAAATTTAATCACTGTACCCTCAATTCCTTCATCTAAATCATTGATAAAGATGTTGAACAATACAGTGCCCAGACCAGAACCTTGTGGTACCCCACTTGAGACATTCTTTCAACTGGATGTGCAGTCATTTATGACCACTCTTTGAGTCTGATCACTAAGCCAGTTATGAATCCACCTAACAGTTGCCTTGTCCATTCCATACTTAGTGATTTATTCAATAAGGATGGTGTGAGATACTTTGTCAAATGCTTTGCTGAAGTCAAGATATACCTTATCTACAGCATTTTCCTAATCCACCCAGTCAGTGATTCTATCATAGAAGGAAATTAATTTAGTCTGATATGACTTATTAGTTACAAACCCATACTGACTCTGGTTAATCACTTCATTCCTATCCAGGTAAGTACACACATATTGTTTAATAATTTGTTCAAAGATCTTTCCTGGTATAGAAGTCAGGCTCACTGGCCAATAGTTCCCTGGGTCCACGTTCTTCCCCTTTTTGAAGATAGGAGCAACATTTGCTCTTCTCCAGTCTTCAGGGATTTCTCCTGATCTTCAAGAATTTTCAAAGATTATGCAGAGTGGTTCAAAAATTTCTATTGCTATCTCCTTCAGTACTCTGGGGTGTAATTCATCTGGACCTGGAACTTGAACTCATATATGTTAGCTAAGTATTCCCTCACTATCTTTCTGTTTATAGATAGCCTGGATTCTTCTATTCCTTTAATTGGACAGTGAAGATCAGTTGATGTTACATTTCCTTTTTGAGAGAAAACAGAAACAAAATAGGAATTTAAAAGTTCAGCCTTCTCAACATCTTCTCTTACCATTTCATCATTTTCATTGTCATGCCCTCAGCCGCAGGCACGGTCTCTGCTGCACAGGGAGACCGGCGCCTATCTCGCAGCTCCACTGCTACTACTCACCCTGTCCGTGGCTCCAGACAATCAGCGGCTCCTTTCTCTGCTAAGAACTTGCATCCTCTTGGCAGGTCTCTTGGTTATGCTCTTAGGAGGCGCGCCCCGCTTCATGCACATACTTAAAACAGCAGGGCACCTGTTGTCTATTAGGGCTGTCTGTGCTGTGATGCTCTGTGCATAAAAGGCATCCTCCCTCAAGAGGGCGTTGCCTGAACAATGTGTTCATTCTGTGTGATCGCTGTCTCCCACTCAGGTCACACTCTGCTTTGCTCTGCGTTCTGAATGCCATTGCAATATTCTAATATCTCTGTCTCCTCAGAATCCTCTGCTGGCAGTACCCGCTCCTGGATCCCTCTGGACACTCCGGTTCCTACCCCAGACTGACCAAGGCTTTCCTCTGGGAATCATCCAGTGACCATCGCAGGCTAGATCAGCCTTTCTGTGATTACTCTGACCTTCCAGGTCTCTCACCACCTCCTCTATACGGTCTTTATGGGTCGTCCCTCTGGTCCGGGCATCGCGGCATTAAGGTCATCTGGTGTTGCGACGGGGGAGCCCCTGTATAGGGGTACACCTTGCCCGGTGCTCCACTACGTGGTTCTGTGTCGTGGTCCAGAGGGTTCTTCCCTCAGGCACCTTGTCCATTTGTTTGCTTTATTTAATAAACATCTTTAGTTTATTTGATGCTCTTCTCCTGTCTCTTGTGTATCGGGTATACAGCTACCACTGCACCATCAGTGGTCTAGTGGGTCCACTATACATCTTCACGCCCTGTGGGTGTAACATTCATGTTGTAAAAATCCTATAGCATCTTTGACTTTTCTTTTACTTTTGACATATCCCCAAAATCCTTTTTTATTGCTTTTGCCATGTCTTGCAAGCCTTAATTCATTGTCAGCTTTAGTAATCTGATGTGTCCCCTGCAGGTTCTGCAGACAGAATTATATTCTTCTTTAGATATGCCTCCCTCTTTCCATTTGATAAAAATTTCTTTCTTCCTTTTTAGCATGTGTTTAAGCTCTGTGTTCATCCATCCTGATTTCCTTAAATGCTTCCTATTCTTCCCTCTTTTCGAAATTGTTAACGATTGTGCTTTGAGAATCTCATTTTTCAAGATTTTCCATCCTTCCTGGACATGTTTGTCCTTAAGGATATCCAGCCATTGGATTCCTCCGATTCTCATTCTGAGTCCCTTAAAATCTGCCTTTCTGAAATCTAACCTTAAAGTTTGAGTCTTCACGGGTCTTCCTCCTCTAGTTATCCAAAATTCTAAAATAGCATGGTCGCAACCTCCTAGGGTCCCAGCCACTCTTACCTCCCCAACCATTTCCTCCCTGTTTATATGGATTAGATCCAAGGTAGAAGTTCCCCTTGTTTTCTCCCCTACCTTTTGGAAGCTAAAGTTGTCAGCAAGAGAGGATAAGAATTTGCTTGACCTGTTAGAGAATCCCAACAAATGTCTGGATAGTTGAAATCTCCCATGACCACTATGTCATATTTTTTGGAGAACTTGGCCATTTGATGCATAAAGAGTTCATCCATATATTCAGCTTGCAGAATGGTGTCCTTTCCATTGTTCTCTCCTTGTATTCTTACCCAAACGGTTTCCACAGAACTCCCAGTCTCTGAAGCTTAGATCTCTGTGCAGATATACATTTTTCCAACATACAATGCGACACCTCTTCCTCGTTTATCAAGTCTGTTTCTCGCAAATAATTCAGTGATTCCAATGACATATTTCTTTTCCTGTGTTAGTAGTTCCAGTTCTCCTTGTTTGTTGCCCATGCTTTGCTTATTTGTATAGAAACATTTTAGTTTGCGATTGGTTTCTCTTTCTCCAATATTTTTATTATTTAGATGTTTTTGTCTTTGTTCTTCATTTCCACTTCTAATAGCAGAGTTCTCAATAGTATTTGTCATGTGTATGGCTTTTTCTGGCCTTTTGCTTTCCTTCCCACATTGTTCTAGTTTAAAGCTCTCCTGGTGAGTGTAGCAAAGCAACTTCTAAATACATTTTCCAGTGTTCGTAAGGTGCACCCCATCTCTAGCAAGTAGTTCATCATATAGGTAATTCACTCCGTGATCCAGAAATTGAAATCCTTACTGATGGCACAATCGACAAAGCCAGTGGTTCACCTGCAGAATCTTATTCCACCTCCTTGTTCCATGGCCTTCCACTGGGAGGATGGATGAGAAGACCACCAGTTCTTTCACTTTCTTACCTAAGTTTTCAAAGTCACTGCAGATTGTTTCCAGGTCCTTTCTTGCGTTGTCATTTGTCCCCACATGTATTATCAGAAATGGTTAGTCATCTGTAGGTCTGAAGAATCCTAATATCCTGTCATACACATCTTTATCTTTTGCACCTGGAAAACAGCACATTTCTCTTGAGGTTTTATCCGGTCTGCAGATAGCGGCCTCTGTTCCTCTCAACAGGGAATCCCCCATGACCACAAGTCTCCGTTCCTTCTTCACATTTTTCTTTCTCCATCCAGGAGGATTCTAAGGGCGTACAAGGTTGTTCTTTGTGGGCAAAGTCTTTTCTTGATTTATGTCTTCATCATTCTTCTGCGTGAGAGCCTGGTACTGATTCCTGAGCAGTATGGGTGCTGACTACCTCCCTATCCTCCTGCTTCTCTTGGTCACATGCTTCCATTCTTCTGTTTCTTCAGGCGCGCTTCGAATTTCTTCTCTTTCTGTAACATGAAGAGATAATTCTTCTCTGTCTAAGAACTCTTCATGTTCCTTAATGATCTTCAATGTAGCTAATCTCTCTTCTAGATTTTGCAACTTTTCTTCCAATAGGGACACAAGCTTGTGGGTCGCCCTCCCAGGGCGGTGGGGTACTCGGTACTGGGCCGGTCTCTCAGAGGGGATTGTCACAGCAGCGGTGACCCGGTCCGTGGCCCTGGGCGCCCATGTAAAAGGGGTTGAGTTGGGAATAAAGTTTATAAGTAATTTGTGACGCCACCTGTGGTGTTCGGCAAGGTAGGTGTTAAGCCGACGCTGCCAGCAGATCGTCTGGGACAGATGGTGTAGTGCAGCAATGATGTTGTAACCCTCCACAGGTAGGGCTGTTGGTCCCAGGGCAGTGTAGCGGAATGTTTAGGAAGAGGGTGCAGTGTTTGGCACAGAGATGTAGGAGTGCTGAGGATGTTGCAGGAAGGAGGCAAGAACACAACAGGGTGCAGTTTCTTTACCTTTACTTGGCAAACGCAGTCCAGGGTCCTGGTTACAGATGGCACAAGAGCAGGCTAGCCTGGAAGCAACTCAGGGATCTCTCTATCAGATGGGTTGTGTAGTCTCCTTCCTAGCGCTGGCTTGAGGCACATCCAGTACTATGTTACACTGAAGTTCCTCCTTCTTATCTTCTCTTAGAACTACGTCGTATGGCAGACAGCTGTGGCCCTCAATCTCTCTTGGCTCACCAGTCGCTGTTGTGCCTCTGAGTCTTAGTTGGGAATAGAGCATTTACAGCTTCCTATTCCTCTGGTTTCTGTTGCAGGACCTTCAGTATCCATACAACCATGGAGACCAGGCTCCAGATCATGCGCTCTCACTGGGAGGGAGCTCTCTGTCCTCAGCTCAACCTCCAGCTTCTCTCCGCACGTCTACACTCATTGCCCTCCTCACACTAACTGACTATTTCCCTTCCCAGCCCTCAGAGCGCGCTCCTCCCCCAATCCTGGTTCAGAGCTCCCTCTGCTGGCCTGAAGTGGGAACATGTTGCATGTAAATGATTAACTGTTAGAGAGACCCTTCCTTGCTTCCAAGCATGACATCACCCTCCCAGGAGGAAGGCAATGCCACTGTGGCGACCATACTCCTGGGGGTGCCACACTTGCATTTCTGGCATGTGAAGTTTGGCTTTTTCATTGGTAAGTCTGTCAACATGTAGCAATAAATTCAGCTCACCAAATGACTCCTGGCCTCTTCCATGTTCTTATTGTTAATGATATATGACAGCGGTGAAAAACATGCCAAAATTCGCACGCCAGTAGGACTCCTCCCCTGGTTTACCAATGTCCTCCTTTCAGCTGCAACGGCCAAAATCCAGTGTTCTTTGAGCTCGTGGATACTCTTCACTTATCCCAGAATGTACTTGGAATATGCAAATTATCTCTTCAGGACTCCTCCCCTGGTCTTTATTATGCTTTGTTAAGAATAATTCTACATAGTTGGAGACAAAGCCACCTCAGTGTCCTACTGAACCACGTGAGTCAAGGCAATAAAAGCATGGTATAAATATATGATTTCATTAAAATGGCTCATCCATAATAGTGAGGGAGAGAGGATATCAGCTGTTTGAGCCCCGACATGCTTTTTGCTGTCTCTTTAAGAGAGGTATGTTGTAATGAGTTATGGTGTACCCTATATATCCCAGTGGGTTAGATCTCCACATGTGGGCCATTAGATCAGACTCATTGCGAGTTCATCCTTTCCCATCTGTGTGCATCATTTCCGGCACTCCCAGTGTGCATCAGCACTGAGGAAAGGTATTTCCCCTGACATCATAGAAACAGAGTGGTGGAAAAACCACAAAATGTGACCACAGATCTAATATAATGATATATAAATCTTTATTAGACAGTAAAAACAGGAAGCAACAACAAAAAGTGCTCAGCAATGTGCAACCGAACAATCCTGCGCCAATAGTGGAAAAGGCGCTGCGTAACCCACCGGGACTCCCAAAAGTCATATAATATAACAGATTATGAAATGAAATACAGGATATTACATATCATACAGACAGCATTTCCATAGTCAGAACTCCATAATGGAATCAAATATATAGCTGTGATATTATGATATATGACAGGATATTACATAACACATAGACCAATTTTTTGTAATTTCCGAACCACAATATGTAAGCTCTATGGCTGTGATATCAATCTCTATTGACCACCACTGTGTTGGTCAGGACTAAGACGATAATCAATGTCACATGAGCAGATGCTAATATAAATCCCACCACAATGGGTTAATTCCACAGCTATCATGTGGATCTTATACCCGGGGGCAACCCCTGACGAAGGACGAGCATCCGACGCGCGGACCCCCGTCACTTGCTATTGTGCTGCCCACTGTCGGTAAGATATATAATATGTTTAGTTACATGATTTTCAGACGTGATGTGGGACAGGATTTAGCCTCAGTGACCATTTATCTGATTGAGGCTAGTGGTTAGCTGACTAGGGTATGAGATCCACCCGATAGCTGTGGAGTTAACCCATTGTGGTGGGATTTATATTAGCATCTGCTCATGTGACATTGATTATCATCTTAGATCTGACCAACACAGTGGTGGTCAATAGATATTGATATCACAGCCATAGAGTTTACATATTGTGGTTTGGAAATTATAAAAATTGGTCTATGTGTTATGTAATATCCTGTCATATATCATAATATCACAGCTATATATTTGATTCCTTTATGGAGTTCTGACTATGGAAATGCTGTCTGTATGATATGTAATATCCTGTATTTGATTTCATTATCTGTTATATGATATAATTTTTGGGAGTCCCGGTGGGTTACGCAGCGCCTTTTCCACTATTGGTGCAGGATTGTTCGGTTGCACTTTGCTGTGCACGATTTGTTGTTGATTCCTGTTTTTACTGCCTAATAAAGATTTATATATTATTATATTGGATCTGTGGTCGCATTCTGTGGTTTTTCCACCACCCTTGGGATTTAGCTTATCAGCGATTGGTCTATATTTGGGTCCTACACAACAGTAGAGGCATCTAGGTTGGTTACATTATGCCAGGAATATGGCCTTTAATACTGGTTGTGTTCATGAGCATTTTCTCTCATCATAGACACAGAGGCACGGTGGGCCATCAGAAATGCAGAGGAGGACAAAGCATGCATGCGCACAATTTCAGACATATTTTCAGAGTTCAGGGAGGCAGAAAAGTGAGAGGCCTGAAAATGACTTGCAATTAAGGTGTAAAATGAGTACATATGCAAATGAGAATGTCACAAAAAATGTGGGTAAAGGTAGATAAAGTGCTAAACAGACTGTCGGTATATCTATATGTCTATCTGTACAGTTGTGCTCAAAAGTTTACATACCCCAGCAGAATTTTTCTTGGCCTTTTTTCAGAAAATATGAATGATAACACCAAAACTAGTTCCGACTAGACGTGTCTGGCCTTGCTCAATTCAGTTTCATTGAGTGAAGCGGAAAAAGTGGTTTGGTACAGTGTTAGCCAGTAGAAAAAAATATATAAAGTGCTCTTAGTGAGAGAAACAAAATAGGAATCTTGTGGGTATGATACCTTTTAATGGCTAACAAATAATGGTGAATGATGTTACAAAGCAAGCTTTCGGGACTGCTTACGTCCCTTCATCAGGCTGATATAACAAAATATTTGAAGAAACCTTATTTATATACAGTATAAAGCACATGCTGGTGTGATACATGGACATTTCAATAAACAAACAATGAGCTTGAAGAGAAAATCCTTAATTAAGTAAGATTAGATAGGTAGTGTGAAAGTTCTGTGAGATCAAAGGGCTATTTGGAGGAAATGGCTCAGATATGGTAATGGACCATAAAACCTTCTGACAGATTGAGTCCTGTGTGAATAGAATCAAAGATTGTAATGAATTTATGTTCCCACACCCTGCAGTGTTTCTGTGATTTAAAATTGCCTTTTAAAATGACAGCTTTCATATTGTCTATGTTGTGTCCTGGATCACAGAAATGTTTGGCCACAGGTAAATGGGTTTTTTTGTCTGTAATTGCATGACGATGAGACCTCATCTTTGCTCTCAGTCTCTGTCCTGTTTCTCCAACAGAAAGTGAAGCCACTCATGTCTAGTTGGCAGGTAACTGCATTAATGCAAATCACCAGCACCAGAGATTTCTGACAGTGTGCAGTGTGCACTGTGAGAATTCAGAAGTCTGTAGTCACATAGAAAGACTGCAGAGCATCACAAACTTATACAACCCCTTTATTGCTCCTCGCCTAAAAAAATAGATGAGAATTAGTAGCATAAAAAACTTTTACCTCCAGGTACCTTATAGATGACTTGGTCTCTGATTGGAGTCATTCTCTTTCTTTTCTTCATCTTGTCCAGGCTCCATGATGAGTTTTCTCATCCACAGCTCTTCTTTGCAGACTTCCATCTTCTCCCGTCTTGTGCAGCACATCTGTACATGAAGCTCTTAAAAATAGCAGTGTCATTATAATGCTCCTCCTGAATAAAAATATCTGCCATTCTCTGAGTTCCTGAATAAATAATTGCCTGTCACTATATTTCCTGCACAAAATATGACCCCTACACTGTCCCTTTTATGGTACATACCCTCCGCTCTGCCCCCTCCTTTCCATACTGGGCCCCCTCTTCACACTATTCTCTCACATTATATCCTCCCTATAAAGCCCAGTCTCTCTACTGTGCCTCCTCATCACACTTCCCCTCCATGGCATACTGCAAAATGCAGCCACCGGGGGAGACACTTCGGACAGCGCTCCCCACTAGCTACGCCTCTGACTACAGGCTTATATAAAAATACATCAAGAAACTGTACATGTGTGGAAAATCAAGTACTAATAATGAAGTGCTGACCTCCAGGTATATATTTACATAACATAAAAAAACATCATAGATGCTCTTTTCAAAAACAAACTGAGAATACTGAAGTGTTTTTTTCGGACATACAGAAACACAACTTTATTTATTTATGGGGTACTTGCTCATTGCTGTTTGCTCCTCTTGTAAGCAGGCCTCATAACTAGGATATATCTGCTGACAGATATATGTCCAGGATGCATCTCGACAGCTATGGTCCTGGGAGGTTGGGTCACGTTTGTCCCACAGCTCTGGCCGCTCCTGGACCAGGACAATAAGAATTCTCCACATTTATGTGTGGTGGCATGGTCCTGATCTCCGTGGAGGCGTGTTTAGTGAGTTTTTTTTGTAGGATGCCTGGGTGCTTTGCACCTTACAACTCACTGCAGTGGGCTGATGCAATTTCCTGTTTCGTGGAGAAATTCACAAGAAAATCACATGACATTCGGTTTGTCCGTATGCCATCCACATTGGTGATTGCAATCTGATTTTCGCATCCACTTGCAGCATGCTGCAATTTTTTCACAGTCTGATCTCAATCCAATCTGAGCTGAGAAAAAATATAGGTGAGCTGAGCACTAAATCATTGAATAACATTGGCCCGAATGCAATCCGTCCAATTTATTCGCACGTGTGAGTGACCTTGTTCACTATCATCGTTAAGAAAGGCCAGGTAATACAAATTTCCCAGCGCTATAAAAACCTACCCTCCTCTAGCTTTGTGCTAAAAAACAGCAGGCATGAGTTCTTCTAAGCAGTTAGCTAGGACTCAGAGTATGAAAATGGTGGAGGATCAAAAAGCAGGAAAAGGCTATAAGAAAATAGCAAAGCAGTTTCAAGATTCCCTTTCCTCAGTTCAAAATGTAATTAAGAAGTGGCTGTTAAAACTGGAGGTTTGAAAATCTGTGGCTAGACCTCAAAATAGCAGTGCATGCAAGACGACCCTGGAATCTCACAGAACTGGAACAATTTTCTAAGAAAGAATGGACAAAATCCCACAAACAAGAATTGAAAGACTCTTGTCTGGCTTCAAAAAGAGTTTACAAGCTATGATACTTTCAAAAGGGGGTGCTACTAGGTACTAACCATGCAGGGTGCCCAAAATTTTGTTTCAGCCAATTTTCCATTTTTCAATTTTTAAATGTAAAAGATGAAAATATTTATATATTTTTTGCCTAAAATACAAAAGAAATGTGTCATCTTTAATTTTAGACTTCTAGAGATCATATCATCTTCAACTTGCTGAACTGTTCATAATAACAGTAATTTGACCAGTAATTTTTACCAGGGGTGCCCAAAATTTTACGTGCCACTGTATTCAATATGACGATCTAATTTTATCAAATTCTGTGTAGTACATATGGGTTCAAAATGCTCACTACATCCCTGGATAAAATCTTTGAAGGGTGTAGTTTCCAAATGGGGTAACTTGTGAGGGGTTTCTGTTGTTTAGGCACCCTAGGGGACCTGAAAATGCAACATGGTGCTTGCAATCTATATCAGCAAAATTAGTGATCTGAAATTCAAATATTACTCCTTCCATTCCGAGCCCTGCCATTTGTCCAAATGTGAACTTTTTGACTACAAGTGGGGTATCACAGCATTTGTAAGAAAGTGAGTGGTTTTTGGTGTTACTCTTTGAAAAAGTAAAAAAAATGGGACTAAAGCAACATTTTAGAGGTAAAATGTAATTTTTTTTTTCATTCCACTTTGTATTAATTCTTGTTTAGAACCAGAAAGGGTTAAATAATTTTCCGACAGCAGTTTTGAAGTATTTGAGGGGTGTGGTTTTTAAAATGGTATCACTTTTGGGGAGTTTCCATTCTAAGTCCATTGGAATCTGAATAGGATCCCAAAGAAACAGGTTTCGTAAATTTGTTGAAAAAATGAGTAATTGCTGCTAAACTTTAAACCTCTCTAACATCCTAACAAAATAAAATGACATTTGAAAAATGATGCAGATACGAAGTAGATATATGTGAAATGTTTAGAGTTGGGTGGACACCTGAATGTGAGGGTCTGGCCCGAACAGTTACAAAAAGTTCGGGTTCGAGTACCAGAACAGTGCCCGGATCCGAACCCAAACCCGGAACCCATTCACATGACAACACGGCAAACACTGCTTCTGATCAGGGCTGAAATTATCCCTGCCGATCAGAGAGCCGCGGTTCCCACGCTGTCAAAAGACAGTGTGAGCACTCAGCTGTGATTGGAGGTATAAAGCTTACCTCCGGTCACTGGTGTCAGCTGATGGGACTACTGATCCCATCATCCAGCACCTGCTACTGCTACTGCTAATTACAGTGAGAGCTGTAGTAGCGGGTGGGAGTATTCATCAGCCACTGCTGCGCTGTAAATGAATAATTAAAAAAAAGCATGGGTTCCCTTGTATGTTTGCTAACCAGCCAGGCAAAACTCATAGCTGTGGGCTGCAACCCTCAGCTGTCAGCTTCAGCAAGGCTAGTTATCAAGAATAGAGGTGTCCCCACACTGTTTTTTTAATTATTTAAATAAATAATTTAAAAAACCTGTATGGGGTCCCCCCATTTTTTTTGACAACCAACCTTGCTAAAGCAGACAGCTGGGGGCTTGTATTCTCAGGCTGGTAAAAAAGCAACAATATACCATACCTGTCCTTCGTTCTGTCCCACGCCGTAATCCATGGTTGGGGATAAACAGCTTTCAACCTGGATGGTGCCAGAGAGAGTCATATCGCACAAAAGAGTTAATAAATAACATTTCCCACATATCTATTTTACATCAGCACAATTTTTGAAACATATTTTTTTTGCTACGAAGTTATAAGGGTTAAAATTTGACCAGCGATTTCTCATTTTTACAACAAAATTTGCAAAAACATTTTTTTAGGGGCCACCTCAAATTTAAAGTGACTTTGAGGGGCCTATATGACAGAAAATACCCAAAAGTGACACCATTCTAAAAACTGCACCCCTAAAGGTACTCAAAACCACATTCATGAAGTTTATTTTCCCTTCAGATGCGTCACAGGAATTTTTGGAATGTGGAAGGAAAAAATAAACATTTACTTTTCTTTCACAAAAATTTTCCTTTAGACCTAATTTTTCTTGCTTTTGGGTATTGCTTGTGCAATTTCTCCTGAGCATGCCGATACCCCATATGTGGAGGAAATCTACTGTTTGGTCACATGGCATGGCATGGAATGGAAAGAGGGCCATTTCATTTTTTGAATGTAAAATTTGCTTGCATAGTTAGCAGACGCCTTGGCATGTTTGGAGAGCACCTAATGTGCCTAAACAGTGGAAACTCCCAACAAGTAGCACCATTTTGGAATCTAGACCCTTTAGGGAACTTATCTAGATGTGTGCTGAACACTTTGAACCTCTAGCTGCTCCACAGAAGTTTAAGTTTATAACGTTAAGCTGTGAAAATAAAAAATTTATATTTTTCCCAGATAAATCTTTTTTAGCTCCAAATTTTGCATTTTCATGAGGGTAACAGGAGAAATTGCTCCATACAATTTGTTGTACAATTTCTTCTGAGTAAGCAGATACCCAGCATCTGAAGGAAAACAAATGTTTGGGTGCACGGCAGGGCTTGGAAGGGAAGAAGTGCCATTTGACTTTTTAATGTAAAATTTGATGGATTAATTAGCGGATGCCATGTCGCATTTGGAGAACCCGTTATGTGCCAAAACAGTGGAAACCCCCAACAATTGACACCATTTTGGAAAGTAGACCCCTTAGGGATCTTACCTAGATGTGTATTGAGCACCTTGAACCCACAGGTGCTTCACAGAAGTTTTTATAATGTAGAGCTGAGAAAATAAAAAAATCATATTTTTCCCGCAAAAATCTTAGCTCCAAATTTTGTATTTTCACAAGGGTAACAGGAGAAAATAGACCACAAAATTTGTTGTGCTATTTCTTCTGAGTTCACCGATATCCCATATGTTGTCGAAAACTACTTTTGAGGCACAGTGGAAAGCTGAGAAATGAAGAAATGCCATATTACAGTGCAGGTTTTGCTGTTCTTGTTGGAGGATGCGATGTTACATTAGCAAAGACCCTGAAGTGCCAACACAGCAGACCCCCCCATAAGTGACTCCATTTTACAAACTAAACCTCTCAATGAATTTATCTATGGGTTCAGTGATTAACAAAGTTTTGTCACAGACTTTTATACCATTGGGCAGTGAAGATAAAAAAATTTACATTTTTACCACCAAGATTGTATGTTAGCCCCAAGTTTTACATTTTCATACTGGGAAGTCGATAAAAATGGAATCAAAATTTGTCCCACAATTTCCACTGAATGTGGCAATACCCCATATGTGGCTGTACAGTACTACTTAGCCATACGGAGAGAAAAGAGAGGGACGGAGCGCTATTTTCCTCCTGGAGCACAGATTTTCCTAGAATAGTTTGCAGACTCCATATGAAGAGCCCCTAAGTACTCGAAAAGCAGAACAGAATCCCCCCTCAAGTGACCCCATTTTGGAAAGTATAATCCTTTGGGAATTTATCTACAGATGTAGTGATGATTTTGACTCCATGGGTGCAGCGTCAGACTGGAGTACCTTGGGCCCACCAGAGAAAAATCATTCTCGGGGCCCACCATTATACCTCCCAACTTTTGAAGAAGGGAAAGAGGGACAAAGGTTGAGGTGTAAATTTTAGGCCATGCCTCCTACCACACCCATTTCACATCTAGTCACACCCATGTCCATGCCCCAACAGCACCCATTTAGCACTACTGATCACACTGACTGGTACTGAGGGCACAGTGGCTGGCATTATAGGCACAGAGGTTGTTATTGTGGGCACAGTGGCTGGTACTGAGGAAAAGAAAGAAAGATCAAAGACAGAGAAAAAAGAAAACAGAGAGAGAAAGAAAGAAAGGAGAGAGAGAGAAAGAAAGAGCAGAGAGAGAAAGAAAGAAAGAAAGAAAGAAAGAAAGAACAGAGCAAAATAAAGAACAGAGAAAGAAAGAAAGAAAGAACAGAGAAAGAAAGAAAGAACAGAGAGAGAAAGAAAGAACAGAGAGAGAAAGAACAGAGAGAGAAAGAAAGAACAGAGAGGGAGAGAGAAAGAAAAACAGAGAGAGAAATAAAGAACAGAGGGAGAGAAAGAAAGAGGGGAAAGAAAGAAAGCTGAGAAATGAAGAAACACCATATTACAGTGCAGGTTTTGCTGTACTTGTTTGAGAATGCAATGTTACATTGGCAAAGACCCTGAGGTGCCAACACAGCAGACCCCCCATAAGTGACTCCATTTTACAAACTAAACCTCTCAATGAATTTATCTATGGGTTCAGTGATTAACAAAGTTTTGTCACAGACTTTTATACCATTGGGCAGTGAAGATAAAAAAATTTACATTTTTACCACCAAGATTGTATGTTAGCCCCAAGTTTTACATTTTCATAGTGGGAAGTTGATAAAAATGGAATCAAAATTTGTCCCACAATTTCCACTGAACGTGGCAATACCCCATATGTGGCTGTACAGTACTACTTAGCCATACGGAGAGAAAAGATAGGGACAGAGCGCTATTTTCCTCCTGGAGCACAGATTTTCCTAGAATAGTTTGCAGACTCCATATGAAGAGCCCCTAAGTACTCGAAAAGCAGAATCCTCCCTCAAGTGACCCCATTTTGGACAGTATAACCCTTTGGGAATTTATCTACAGATGTAGTGATGATTTTGACTCCATGGGTGCAGCGTCAGACTGGAGTACCTTGGGCCCACCAGAGAAAAATCATTCTTGGGGCCCACCATTATACCTCCAAACTTTTGAAGAAGGGAAAGAGGGACAAAGGTTGAAGTGTAAATTTTAGGCCACGCCTCCTGTCACACCCATTTCACATCTAGTCACACCCATGTCCATGCCCCAACAGCACCCATTTAGCACTACTGATCACACTGACTGGTACTGAGGGCACAGTGGCTGGCATTATAGGCACAGTGGTTGTTATTGTGGGCACAGTGGCTGGTACTGAGGAAAAGAAAGAAAGATCAGAGTCAGAGAAAAAAGAAAACTGAGAGAGAAAGAAAGAAAGAAAGAAAGGAGAGAGAGAAAGAAAGAGCAAAGAGAGAAAGAAAGAAAGAACAGAGAGCAAAAGAAAGAACAGAGATAGAGAAAGAAAGAGGAGAAAGAAAGAAAGAACAGAGAGAGAAAGAAAGAACAGAGAGGGAGAGAGAGAGAGAAAGAACAGAGAGAGAAATAAAGAACAGAGAGAGAAAGAAATAAAGAAAGAAAGAAAGAGGGGAAAGAAAGAACAGAGAGAGAAAAAAGAACAGAGAACAAGAACATAGAGAGAGAAAGGAAGAACAGAGAGAGAGAAAGAAAGAGGGTGAAGAAAGAAAGAACAGAGAGCAAAAGAAAGAACAGAGAGAGAAAGAAAGGGGGAAAGAAAGAAAAGAGAGAGAAAGAAAGAGGGGAAAGAAAGAGAGAACAGAGAAAGAAAGAAGCAGAGAGAGAGAGAAAGAATAGAGAGAGAAAGAAAGAACAGAGAGAAAGAAAGAAAGATTAGAGAAAGAACAGAGAGAGAAAAAGAAAGAGGGGGAAGAAAGAAAGAACAGAAGGAGAGAAAAAGAGAGAACAAAGAGAAAAAGAGAGAAAGAACAAAGAGAAAAAGAGAAAGAGGGGAAAGAAATAACAGAGAGAGAAAGAAAGAAAGAACAGAGAGAAAGAAAGAACAGAGAGAGAAAGAAATAACAAAGATAAAGAAAGAACAGAAAGAAAGATTAGAGAGAGAAAGAAAGAACAGAGAAAGGATGAACAGAGAGAAAGAAAGAGGGGAAGGAAAGAACAGAGAGCGAAAGAAAGAACAGAGAGAGAAAGAAAGAGGAGAAAGAAAGAAAGATAAAAAAGAGAGAGCGAAAGAAAGAGAAAGAACAGAGAGGGAGAGAGAAAGAAAGAACAGAGAGAGAAAGAAAGATAGAAAGAAAGAGGGGAAAGAAAGAAAGAGGGGAAAGAAAGAAAGAGGGGAAAGAAAAAACAGAGAGAGAGAAAATACAGAAAGAGAGAGATAGAAAGGAAGAGCAGAGAGAGAAAGAGGGGGAAGAAACAACAGAGAGCAAAAGAAAGAACAGAGAGAGAAAGAAAGAGGGGAAAGAAAGAACAGAGAGAGAAAGAAAGAACAAAGAGAAAGAAAGAATAGAAAGAAAGATTAGAGAGAAAAAGAAAGAACAGAGAGAGTGAGAGAAAGGAAGAACAGAGAGAGAGAAAGAGGAAAGAAAGAACAGAGAGCAAAAGAAAGAACTGAGAGAAAGAAAGATTAGAGAGGGAAAGAAAGAAACAGAGAGAGAAAGAAAGATTAGAGAGGGAAAGAAAGAAACAGAGAGAGAAAGCAAGATTAGCAGGGAAAGAAAGAACAGAGAGAGAGAGAAACAGAGAGAGAGAGAAAGAACAGAGAGAAAGAAAGATTAGAGAGGGAAAGAAAGAACAGAGAGAGAAAGAAACAGAGAAAGAAAGATTCTACAAAGGTACTATAGCAGCCAGGCTACCATTGTAGTGCCTACCTGAGCCTCTCGGTGCAGGACATATCATGATACGCTCACATGGCCCAATCCCGCTGTCCGCGCTTTGTAGGAGGACACGGTGATGGATCTGAAGCATTCCCTGAAGTGCCTCCATGGTTCCGTCACAATCTCCTCCTGAAATTACTAAATTTCCGGTCAGCTTCTAGCACGTCATGTGCGAGTTTTAAAGTGCTCTTCGGGGCTCCACTGTGTACTCCTGTGTCAGCAGCAAAAAGTAAGCTCAGACTCTCAAAATCGGGACAGTCCTGCTGGATCCGGGATGGTTGGGAGGTATGAGTGCTCCCCACCATACACCTTGTACACGCATGACTCCACACACCTCATACACACACGGTTCTGCTTTGTATGTCTCGTACACACACAGCTCCGCTCCGTACACCTCACACACACACGTCTCCACTCAGTACACACACGAATCCATTCCATACACACATGGCTCTGCTCCGTACACACATGGCTCAGCTCCGTACACTTCGTACACACAGAGCCCTGCTCTGTACACCTCATACACAAACACAGCTCCGTACACTTCATACACACAGAGCTCCACTCTGTACACCTTGTACGCACAGCTCCGCCCCATGCACCAAGTACACACACGGTTCCGCTCCATACACCTTGTACACAGATAGCTCCGCTCCATACACCTCGTACACACATGGCTCCGCTCCGCACACACCATACTCACGGCTCCGCTCTGCACACCCCGTACACACATGGCTCCACTCCGTATACCTCGTACACACAAGGCTCCTCTCCGTACAACTTGTACACACACGGCTCCACTCTGCACACCCCATACACACGCAGCTCCGCTCCTTATACCCCATACACACGTGGCTCCGCTCCTTACACCCCATACACACACGGCTCCGCTCCTAACACCGCATACACACGTGGCTCCACTCCTTACACCCCATACACACTTGCTTTTTTGTGGATTGAGTTGAAAGTTTTATTGGGAACATTGTACATAACATTTATGATCACATTTATCCGGTGCTCTACGATGAGCACTTACACCAGGGTTTTCATCTAAATCTCCAAGTGATGTCACAGATAAAACCCCCGATGGATCCATTCACTATAATGAGGCAACAGAGTTACTCTGGACTCCGTCTGGCCTCTGTTCGGTGGTTTCCTTCTCAGAAGTGCACAAAACTGTGGCTGACGGCACTTTTAAGTAATCTTAAAAAGACGGACACCGCCGGATCACAGGTCCTATGGCATCCACATTGCCTTCATATGCCTCATTATAGGGAATTTTCCACCGAAAGTTCTGTCTGAATCACGTTTTTCAGAGATTTACACAGAAACCCCAATGTAAGCGCTCATCGGCGAGCGCAGGATAACTGTGCGCCGAGCCTTACTGCGATCTTTGGGAGGCCATTCCTTGTGCGGTATAAGTGATTAGGTGACTTTATTCTTTGGGTTGCTGTTTGATGGAGATCGTTTGTGAACAGCAGTTTTCAGCTCTTTCCACAGATTCTCGATTGGATTCAGGTCTGGACTTTGACTTGGCCATTCTAACAACTGGATACGTTTATTTGTGAACCATTCTAGTGTAGGTTTTGCTTTATGTTTGGGATCATTGTCTTGTTGGAAGACAAATCTCGTCCCAGTCTCAGGTCTTTTGCAGACTCCAAAATTTTTTCTTCAAGAATGGTCCTGTATTTGGCTCCATCCATCTTCCCATCAATTTTAACCATCTTCCCTGTCCCTGCTGAAGAAAAGCAGGCCAAAACCATGATGCTGCCACCACCATGTTTGACAGTGGGGATGGTGTGTTCAGGGTGATGAGCTGTGTTGCCTTTACGCCAAACATATCATTTGGCATTGTTGGCAAAATGTTCGATTTTGGTTTCATCTGACCAGAGCACCTTCTTTCAGATGTTTGGTATGTGTCCTAGGTGGCTTGTTGCAAACTTTAAATGACACTTTTTATGGACATCTTTGAGAAATGGCTTTCTTCTTGCCACTCTTCCATAAAGGCCAGATTTGTGCAGTGTACGACTGATTGTCGTCCTATGGACAAACTGTCCCACCTCAGCTGTAGATCTCTGCAGTTCATCCAGAGTGATCATGGGCCTCTTGGCTGCATCTCTGATCAGTCTTCTCCTTGTTTGAGATGAAAGCTTAGAGGGATGGCCAGATCTTGGTAGATTTGCAGTGGTATGATACTCCTTCCATTTCAATATGATCACTTGCACAGTGCTCCTTGGGATGTTTAAAGTTTTGGAAATCATTTTGTATCCAAATCCAGCTTTAAACTTCTCCACAACAGTATCACGGACCTGCCTGTTGTGTTCCTTGGTCTTCATGATGCTCTCTGTGCTTCAAACAGAACCCTGAGACTATCACAGAGGAGGTGCATTTATACGGAAACTTGATTACACACAGGTGGATTATATCATCATAGAGCATCATTCGGAGATCCGCAATGAACTTCTGGAGTGAGTTTGCTGCACTGAAAGTAAAAGGGGCCGAATAATATTGCACGCCCCACTTTTCAGTTTTTGAATTTCCACAAAAATTTAAAATAACCAATAAATTTAATTCAGCTTCTCAATTGTGTCCTACCTGTTGTTGATTCTTCACCAAAAATTTACATTTGGTATCTTTATGTTTGAAGCATGATATGTGGGAAAAGGTTGAAAAGTCCCAGGGGGCCAAATACTTTCGCAAGGCACTGTACATCAACACTGCAGTATCCTGGTGTATAGTGCAAGCAATTAGATGATCACAGGTTGAAGTCCCTAATAGTCAAACAAATACACTAAAAAGTAAAAAAAAAAGATCAGAATTTCGAATTACAACCCTTTTTCCTCATTAAAAATAAAGTTATTAACATTTTTTTAAATATACATATATGGTTTCACTGCATCAATAAAAATTCAATCTATCAAAATATAAAATGAATCAACCCAATTGGGAAACATCGTAAACAGAACATACATTAAAAATGCCAATATTGCATTTTTTTGGCCAATGCAAAAAATGCAGCAAGAAGCAATCACAATGGTGCATCTACCCCAAATAGTTTAAATAAAAACATTGGCTTGCTCCGCACAAAAAAGCGATCACACAGCTCCATCGACCAGAAAATGAAAGAGTTATGGGTCTTCAAAAATGGCCACACAAAGAAAAAAGAAAAAATCTAGACAAGTTTGGTATTGCTGTAATTGTACTTAGCTGGACAAATATGATGCCAGGTCACTTTTACCACAAAATGCACACAGTAAAAACAATTCCCCAAAAACAATGTCAGAATTGCATTTTTTTCAATACAAAATATGGTAAAATGAATGATGTCTTTCAAAAGTACAACTCTTCCCATTAAAAGCAAGCTCTCATATGGTTATGTGGACAGAACAGTAAAATGAAAGTTATGGCTCTTGGAAGAAGGAAGAGTAAAAAAAAGAAAACACAAATGGAAATTAACCATGTTGGGAAGGAGTTAATAAAGGGGGTCTTATTTTAAGTGAAGGAATGAAAAGGTGTATAATACACATATGTAATAATCACCATCTGCCCCTTATTGTGCAGTTTGTTGAGTGCCTGACAAATTGTTTTTGTCTGTTTAGTTCTGCTGATTATGTGAGGATATACGTATGCAGACATAAGGGAGTTGTTTGAACCCTGCACACCCAATACTTTTATTTTCAGGTGGTCTTGTGTCTGTTTTTGTTACTGTAAATATGATTATTATTATTATTATTTTTTTGTTAATATAGCACTAAGCTTTGACACAAAACAGTGTGAAGGAATCCATGGCTGAAATGTGTTGTATGCCATTTTCAAGATGTACATACTTTCAGAAAATAAATGGTTTGGGATTGGATTTAATTATTTCCTAATTCATGTTTGATATGTGTAAAAAATGTATTGGTTAAACGATGGTTAATTTCTTTACCTAATATTAAGAAAGTTACAGACATTAAGTAATAATGCAGCCAGAAGACAATATATCTAGTGATGTATAGAAGGAGTAGCTGTAGCCGAACAAAAGGTCAAAAAGCTACTATAGCAACAACTACAATGAACTGTATAAAAATGGCCAAAATGTATGACAGAAATGCAGAGCCCCAGCCCTGTGTCTTTTCTTCTATACTATGGACTTTTACTTTCCTTACATTTAATTACTGAGCACCGTGGTAACTGTTATCTCCTTAGTTTGTCAAATGCCTTAAGGCCCTTTTACATTTAGCGATGCACCAGCGATCCGACCCGGTCAGGATCGCTGGTGCACCGCTAAATGATCGCTAGTGAGCTGTCACACAGACAGATCTCACAGCGATGCAGCAGCGACGCAGCGGACGATACTCACCTTTCACACACAGCGATCCTGACGTCCTCCCACCCGCCTCCACACGTCGCTCGTCGTCACAGCAGGAAGCCCAGCAGGAAGCAGACGACGAGAAATTGAGCCGCCCGATCTCGCGCGATCCGCGATGGACAGCGGGGGAGCCGGTCGGAGGTAAGTATCACACGTAGCGATATCGCTAGCAATATCGCTATAACGTCACAAAACCAGTGACGTTTTAGCTATATTGCTAGCGATATCGCTATGTGTAAAACCCCCTTTAGTGAGCAATGCTGAACACTTACTTTTTTAGTGTTGGTCATTTTGTATGTAGTTGAGGCAAAGATATTTTGATATATACTGTACTGGCCCAATGCCAAAAGAGCGCTCTTGTGGAATGTGCGATGTTTTAGTACAGAACAAGCTCTTGTGATTCTTTTCTTTTTAAACGAGTTGTCTGATATTTTGAAAATAATTCCCTCATAGCAGCGAATGTGATAAAGTAAAATAATTCACCTTTTTTCCTCCTGCTTTTTAGTCACATGTTGAGCATTTGGTGATTTTTTTACCTCAGTATATGTAAGCCAAAACCAGGAGTGGGTGATAAATACAGAAGTGGTGACGTGTTTCTATTACACTTTTCCTCTGATTGTTCATCTCCAGGTTTTAGCTTACAAATACTGAGGTAAAATGCTGACCAAATACTAAGTGTGTGATCGTAGCCATAGTCCTCCACTTGGGTGTTCCCTTCTGGTGTGTATTTCCTTCACGGCAGCAATGACATGCTGTCCATGTGCACATGACAGCTGCAGCCAATCACTGGCCTCAGTGGTGATGCCTGTAGACATAAAATGAGACTGCTGAGGCTACTGATTGGCTACAGCAGTCACATGCATGGACGGCAAATAATCCCTGCAGGACAAGTAAACACAAAATGACAGAGATGATTGAGGGATGGCACTGGTCTGGAGGATGATTTAAAGGTACGTTATGGATATTTGTATAATTAATTGCAATTAGAGAATGTTAGGGTTTTATTTCTATCCCGGTCAAAAAAAAAATCCCTTTCCTTGCATAGACTTCTCTTTTCCTTAGCCAAATATTAATGTAATGCTTTTATCCCTTTTTTTATTTTATTTTCTCTGTTCAATTACTTGATTGTTTTGTTGTTCACATTCTCCTTTCAGCATTGTGGAATGTGAACAGGAACACGAGTAAGTTGTATTTCATCTGATTTATAGAAAAGTATGATCTGTCAAGAAAAAAATTGCATTTCTCCCTGTGCTCTGGCAATTTATTCATGGGTAAATAATCCTGAGATATTATTAATGATGTGAAAGAAAATAAATTCTGATATCGGAGTATGAGTAAAAATGAATATTGTGGGTATAAATCTTCCCTGCATCTGCACCTGTGTTTTGTAGGTCTTTTCTGGTCTGAGAACAATTTCTTATGTTTGCTCTGATTTCAAGAAACACGTCACATTTGCATGCTTGATATGTAATTAATCACACGCTGATTACTAAAATTATCTATCATTTAAGGAAATGGATTAGCATTAAATGACATGCTGTAATTTTAATACTAACTCCATTATTCAATGCATATTTTTTTGTTCAATAAGAACTTCATGAAACCGTATAATTCATCATGTCAATTATGTGAAATTACATTTCAGTGAGTATATATGAGGTGTTTCTGAATAGTCTGATTTCATAAATAAAAAATACATATTTAATTGCCAATGACAGAAGCTACATCTGACACATCTGTAATATACATATCATCCATATAAACATGCCTATCTGCACTACAGGGACAAAAGTATTGAGACACTTACACATTGGACCTACAGGAGCTTTTCTGACATCCCATTCTAAATCCATAGGCACCAAAGATTCCTCTTTGCAAATAAAACTGCCTCCACATTACTTAGAAAGCTTTCTATAAGATTTTGTAGTGTGCTTGTGGGAATTTTTTATTGCACACTAGTTACACACAAAACTGCCTTTCTTGACATTGCTTTGTGCACTTGGGCAGTGTCAGGCCGAAACAGAAAAGGACCTTCCCCAAACTGTTCCCAGAAACTTTGGAAATATACAATTGTCCAAAATGTCTTGGTATGCTGAAGCATTAAGGTTTCCCTTCACTGGTAGTGAGAGACCTTGCAAAGCCAATGAATAACTATCCCATAGCATTATTCCTCCTCTTCGAATCCTTGCACTTGGCACAATGTGGTCTGACAGGTAAAATTCTCATGGAATTCTCCAAAACCAGACTTGTCCATCAGACTGCTAGAAAGAGAAGTATGATTCCTCACTCAATAAAACACATTTCTTCTTCTCCTGTGTCCAATAATGCTCTGCTTTCCATCACTCTATCTAATGCTTGCCATGTTTTTGGTGGTGTAGGACTTGCATTCTGCTGCCTGGCCATGGAAACCCATGCCATGATGCTCCTGGCGTACAGTTTTTGTGCTGATGTTAATTCCAGAAGAGACATGGAGCAATGTGCCTCAACTTATGGGGATTTTTTGTTGTGGCTGAGTTCCTGTGGTTCCTAAATGCTTCAACTGTTCAATACTACTGCCCAACTGATAGTGGAATATTTATAAGGGACAAAAAATTAAAAAATTGACTGATAATAGAGCCATGCTCAAATTCATTGAGCGCACAAATCTTTCTATCTAACATCAGTATTTCTATCTATCTATCTAGAAAGAGAAAAAGGAAACAACACAAACTAGTGAAAATATAAATGTAGTGCCAGTCTACAGATTGAAACCCAACAACCTTTACTTCTTAGAAACAATAAAAAAAAAAGCAGACAGCACTCGATGGTAAGTTCCAAAACCAAAGTGAAAATTTCAGCAAAGGCTCAGTGGTGTCAAAAGGTTGCCACTTATCAACATGAGCCAATAAATATTAATTTGCCTTTGGAACTCCGAATTGAATGCTCTCTGCTTTTGTGGATTTCTATTTACCTATCTACAAACATAAGAATACAGCAGTACTCTATAAGTCCTATGATTAATGCAAACATTTATTATATAACATGTAATAGCATTAATGCTGTATAGAATAAACTTCTAAAATGAAGGTACTTAGGTTCTCATGAATTGGTCAATTTATGCCTTATCAGTCTACAAATTTAAAGGGCAGGTAGCATCCAGCGCTAATTAAAGAGAACCTGACACCAGGTTTGGCCGATGCGAGTTAAGGCTACCACCTTTCAGGGCTTATCTACAGCATTCTATAATGCTGTAGATAAGTCCCCGATCTGATCTGCAAGAGAAGAAAAATAAAGATTTATTATACTAACCCGGGGGCGGTCTGGTCTGATGGGTGTCAAAGGTCCTGGTCCAGAGCTACTCATCTTCTTACGATGCCGCCCTCCTGCTTGCTTCATGGCTCCCCAGCATCATGCTCTTGTGCAGGCGTACTTATTTGCCAGTTGATGACAAAGCAAAGTACTGCAGTGCTCAGGTGCTGGGCGCCTCTGACCTTTCCCGGCGCCCGCACACAGCAGCACTTTCCTCTGCCCCCGGGTGAGAATAAAAAGACGTATTTTTCTTCTCTTGCAGGTCAGATCGGGAACTTATCTACAGCATTATAGAATGAGAACCTCAAAAAGAGGAAAAAATCCTCCACAAAATTCAGGAAAAAACCAGACAGGCCTAAATACATCTGCACTAATACAGGGTGCAGCAGACCCAAGTAAAATGGCAGCTGCACAGGTGCAATAATACCAAATGAATCAGCCAGCCTATAATCAGGGATTGGCCATGTGGCTCACCAGTGCAGAAAAAATAATCCGCATGTGGCAGTATTCACACAGGGAATGCAGGGCTTCTGGTTCACAACCTCTTAGTAACACCATAGAGGGGGGCTGCCCAGTGCCAACTAGAATGCATCCCGTGTGAACAGAGGCCACAGATGGCAGAACCATTTGGGCCCAACTGCACCCTGAAATATAAAGTGCACAAAAACATATCAATATATGTAAGGTATTGGTTGATATTAAGGCCTTAATACGGAAGCTGGCAAACTGCGTCAAAGTTCCTTACACTTGCCAGTCCTACTCTAACATGACAACCTCAAAAAGAGGAAAAAATCCTCCACAAAATTCAGGAAAAAAACAGACAGGCCTAAATACATCTGCACTAATACAGGGTGTATTAGTGCAGATGTATTTAGGCCTGTCTGTTTTTTTAGCATTATTGAATGCTCTAGATAAGCCCTGAAAGGTGGGGGCCATCATCGGACAAACCTGAAGATAGGTTCGCTTTAAAGGGAAGCGGTCATGTCAAAAAATGCAGTTAGCCTGCAGATAAAGGGTTAATCTGCAGGTTTAACAGTATACCTAAGATGTGCAAAGACAGGGGATGAAGCTGACAGTCTGTGTGAAAGTAATAATAATGATGACAACGATTATGATGTACAACAGTTGAAGCAGAGGGCAGAAAGTGAACTAACTGCTTCCTGAGTAATGCTGCTAAGCATGGCAAGCTGCATCCTTTTTTGCTTGTGATGTAACAAGCATATAAGCACCAAACGAAAGTATACAGTCATAGCCAAAAGTGTTGGCACCCTTGAAATTGCTCCAGAAAATTAAGTATTTCTCCCAGAAAATAATTACAATTACATACAGCTCTGGCAAAAATTAAGAGACCACTACAAAATTTTCAGTTTGTGTGATTTTTCTCTTTATAGGTATATTTTTGAGTTAAATGTAGATTGCTCTTTTACTCTATAAACTACTGACAACATGTCTTCGAATTTCCAAGCACTAAATTTTGTATTTATTTTCAGAAAATGAGAAATGGTCAACATAAAAAAATGCAGTGCTTGCAGACCTCAAATAATGCTAAGAAAAAAAAGTTCATAATCATTTAGAGACAAAAATAATGTTTTAACTCAGGAAGAGTTTAAAAATCAATATTTTGTGGAATAACCATGATTTTTAAGCACAGCTTTCACGGGTCTTGGCATGCTTTCCACCAGTCTTTCACACGATTTTTGAGTGACCTTATGCCACTCCTGATACAAATATTTAAGCAGTCCTTCTTTGTTTGATGGCTTGTGACTACCCATCTTCCTCTTGACTACATTCCAGAGGTTTTCAATGGGGTTCAGGTCTGAAGATTGGGCTGGTCATGCAGGGATTTAATCTGGTGGTCCTTCATCCACACATTGATTGACCAAGCTGTATGGCTTGGCGCATTGTCCTACTGGAAAAACCAGTCCTCAGAGTGGGGGAACATTGTCCTTCGCAAAGATTAACCTGCCCAATTCCAGCTTTGCTGAAGCATCCCCAGATCATCACTGATCCTACACCAAATTTCACAGTGGGTGCAAGACAATGTGGCATGCACACCTCTCCAGGTCTCCGTCTAACCATTAGATGACCAGGTGTTGGGCAAAGCTGAAAATTAGACTCATCAGAGAAGATTACCTTACTCCAGTCCTCTATGGTCCAATCCTTATGGTTTTTGATAAACTTCATCCTGGCTCTCCTTTGCTTCTCATTGATGAAAGGCTTTTTTCTAGCTTTACATGACTTGAGCCCTGCCTCTAGGAGCCTCTTACAAACCGTTCTTGCCATGTACTTGACCCCAGCGGCCATTTGCCATTCCTTTTGTAGGTCACTTGATGTCATCCTACGGTTGATGAGTAACATTCGAATAAGATGACGGTCATCCCAGTCAGTGGAGAGTCGCTTTTGCCCTCTGCCGGTCTGTAGCTTCGTTGTCCCCAATATCTGCTGCTTGACCTTGTTGTAATGGACTGTCGTCTTAGAAATTTTAAGGATGGAGGCAACATGACGCTCCCTGTATCCCTCTGCTAGTAAAGCCAGAATTGAGCCCTTTTTTCCTCACTTTTCTTTTCAACTCCTTTGGCATGGTTAAAAGTTATTTTTTCTTTCCTATTACTTTTAGGATATTACCAGCACTTGTTTTGCCATCCAGCTTGTCCTATTGCAAGAGGATTGTGAACACCACAGCAGGGTTTTTTATAATTTCCTTCATTAAATAAGATTTGGTTCAGTTGATCACCTAATCAGAAGCACATTAAGTGGAATGAGATGTACTCTGGTTGGAATTCAACTGACACTGGAATGGAATGACTGTCAGACATGTAGAGAAGCTGACTTTTGCAAACCTGTGCAGTGGTCTCTTAATTTTTGCCAGAGCTGTATGTTTTGTTATACCCATGTTTATTTTCTTTGTGTGTATTGGAACAACACAAAAAAACTGAGAAAAATAGGCAAATTGGACATAATTTCACACAAAACCCCCAAAATCGGTCGGACATTGTAACACCCAGTCCCCGTCCTGGCGCTGCGTCCAGGTCTGCCACTGCCCCCCACTATGGGCAATCACCTCCAGCCTCGCACGTTGTCCTTAGGCAGCAGCCGGCCTCCTCTGCGTCTCATGCTGCTGCTCTACATTCAGGTCTCCCTCCTGCCTCCACCTCCTGGCGTCCTGTCGGCAGATCTGTATCTAAAGCTATTAGGGCACACCCGCCCACTCTCCTGCCTTCTTAAAAGGACAGCGTGCATTTTTCAAAAAGTGCAATTAACCAATGGCAGCGCACTGGCTGCTATTTCTGGCCTCTCCTCCATAGGGAGAGCGCCGGACAACGAGTATCAATCATTGCTACATCCAGTTCTCTTGCTAACCTGTCTGCGCTGCGTCTGCAGTCTTTGTGCATCCTCTAATGCAGGGGTGTCAAACACGTGGCCCGCGGGCTGCATGCGACCCCTGAAGCAGTCATCTGCGGCCCACAGTGCACCACGTCTCACCCCCCTGATGCAAGAAGAAGGGGGAAGGCACGCAGCTATCCAGGAGCGCGGCGATGGCTGTGTGTTCTGTGTGCACAGGACCTGTGATGAGGTCACAGGAGGGGGAGGAGTCAGGGGGTCGCATGAACAGGGGCCTCAGTGTATGCAGAACGCTGCTGTCTTTGCCTGTGCTGGTTGTCATGGTGCTGACTGGGTAAGTTTCTTTGTGGGGTCAGAAGGGGTTTACAGGGTGGATGTAGCAGATCTGTGTGTGTATGAGGTGTACGGAGCGGAGCCATGTGTGTACAAGGTGTACGGAGCGGAGACGCGTGTGTACGAGGTGTATGGAGCAAAGCCGCATGTGTAAGAGGTGTGCGGAGCAGAGCCGCGTGTGTACGAGGTGTAGGGAACAGAGGCATGTGTGTATGAGGTGTATGGAGCGGAACTGCGTGTGTACGAGGTGTGCGGAGCAGAGCCGTGTGTGTGCGAGGTGTACTGAGCGGAGCCGCATGTGTGCGAGGTGTACGCAGCAGAGCCACGTGTGTACGATGTGTGCTGAGCGGAGATGTGTGTGTATTTTGGCATGGGGTGGGCCTCATTTGAAAGTTTGCACCAGGGCCCATAACTTTGTAGCTACACCACTGCTCACGCTAGAAGAGAGGAGTGCGCCACTCCATAGTGGCAGTGGCCCTGCGTGATGACATCCATCTGGCGCTGTGTAATGACATCACGCCAGCGCGCAGAGAGCGGAGGCGTGACTTCCCCCATTGCTGGATTTTGCAGGTGACTGAGGCTGTGCGTGTACAGCGAGATGATAGCGCCGGCTCACATGCAGAGCCGACACTATCATCCGCTGAGGTAAGCTGTACATCGCAGCTGACAACCTATTTGAACGGCCATGATCGGTATTAGCACCGATCGTGGCCGTTTAACCCCTTAGAAACTGCTATAAATTGTGACTGTATTAAGTATGAAAGGAATGCGGCCCGCCAGCTTAAAGTTTTTTTTATGGACCCATCTCATTACGGACTCTGCTGGAACTTCTGTTTTCTCTTTTGGTCCCGCTGGGACAGCTGCCACGTGTCCGGGGTATAACTGGAGGTAGCACCTGTGTCCTCCGGGTATTCCATTCTTGCCCTGTCTGAGGAGCTTTCTGAAGGGTACCCGGGGCTCATTAGTCACGCCCCCTTCGGAGCCCCCCGGACCGTGGTCCCGAGGCTCCCCTTTAAAAATAAAAAACGAATGTGAACTTCACCATCTCTGCCTCCGCTTCCATTCGTTACAGATTGCTCCAGCCATGGAATCCGCTAGACTCCAGAGGCCTCCGACTATGGAACTGTGCCAAGAGGTGACCCACTTAAAAGATCAACAGGACAAGATCACATCTTATCTACGTAACCTGTCCACCCGCGTGGATTCTCTGCTGAACCCGGCTGCTCCTGATTCATCTTTCAGCACCCAGGTACCTGCTTGTCACGGCAAGCAAGGGCCCTTGCCTGGCGGCTCCTCCCCACTTCCATGGTGATCCCACTCAGTGTCGGGGTTTTCTCAGTGTACCCTACACTTCAAAATCTTGGGGCACATATTTGTTTCTGACCTTGCCAAAGTGGGCTTCATTATGTCACATCTAGCAGGAGAGGCTCTCGCTTGGCTAAACCCGTTATGGGAGAGAGGAGACCCACTGGTTAATGATCTTCAGTCCTTCATAGAGACTTTTCACAGGACCTTCGATGAACCTGGCCAGGCCACGACGACCACTTCTGCCCTGCTTCGTTTACACCAAGGAACCCTCACGGTGGCTCAGTATGCTGTTCAGTTCCGCACCCTCTCGTCTGAGTTATCTTGGAACAATGAGCCCTGCTGGCTACCTTCTGGGAGGGTCTATCTGGAAAAATTAAGGATGAGCTGGTGGCATGGGACAGGCCTACCATCTTGGATGACCGGATTTCCTTGGCGATCCGGATTGACCCGAGTTTTCACGAGCGTTCCATGGAGATTAAGCGAGACAAGAGGTCCTACCACCTGGACTCTAGTTCTTCCAAAATGGTTACCTCATCCTCTTCTCCCAAAGCTATGGAGGTAGATCGAGTAAGTCTGGCCAGCCGCTGCCAGGAGGCGCGTCGCAAAGATGGAATCTGTCTATATTGTGGTAGTTCCGAACACCTGATCTGCTCCTGCCCAAAGAAGTCGGGAAACTCCTGTGCCTAGGCTCGGTAGGAGAGACCACTCTAGGTAGAGAACGTTCCTCTCCTTCGTTGCAGATCTCGATCTCCGTGACCTGCGGAGCAATAAAATTTTATGGACTCTGTTGGATTCCGGAGCCGCCGGGAGTTTTATCCAGCAGATGTTTGTGGATCGTTACCACTTACCAGTTCAGGCTCTTCCCAATCCGTTGCGGGTGACCGCTGTTGATGGTCAGCCACTGACCAAACCCGTCCAGTTCCAGACTGAGCCAGTGGAACTCCGGGTAGGTCTTATGCATTCTGAAAGAATCCCTTTTTATGTGTACCCTGGTTTGTCTCACCCCTTGCTTTTAGGTTTGCCTTGGTTTCAGAAACACGAACCAGTCCTTAATTGGAGAACAGGCAAAATTCTACGTTGGGGAGATTCGTGCACAGACCGTTGCTCAACCCAGATAGAACCAGTTTCACCCCCGGTCCAACCTGCTACCCTGCCTGAATTACCATCCGCTTACTGGACCTTCTCGGATGTCTTCGGGAAAAAGGAGGCTGAAAAACTTCCTCCCAACAGGTCGTATGACTGTCCAATAGATCTTCTTCCTGGTACATCTCCACCCTGTGGGAGAGTTTACCCTCTTTCCCAGGCAGAGACTCAGGCTATGTCGGACTACATCCAGGAGAATTTGGCCAGAGGGTTTATCCGAAAATCATTAGCAGCGGCAGGAGCAGGCTTCTTCTTCGTGATGAAAAAGGACGGATCCTTGCGGCCCTGTATCGACTACCGGGCACTGAACCAGATCACGGTAAAAAACAGGTACCTTTTGCCTCTAATTTCAGAACTGTTTGACCGTCTCTGAGGGGCCAAGATCTTCACCAAACTGGATCTCAGAGGTGCCTACAACTTGATCCGAATCAGTGATGGCGACGAGTGGAAAACAGCCTTCAACACACGTGATGGTCACTACGAGTACCTGGCAATGCCGTTTGGTCTAAGCAATGCACCCGCTGTTTTCCAAGAGTTCGGCAATGACATTTTCAGGTATCTGCTTTACACCTGTGCTGTTGTCTATCTGGACGACATTCTGATTTTTTCCACTGACTTGGTCTCGCACCGGTGGCAGGTATGCCTAGTCTTACAGAGGCTCAGGAAGAACAGACTGTATGCCAAGTTTGAAAAGTGCCTCTTTGAACAATCCTCTTTGCCTTTCCTCAGTTACATTGTTTCCTTCACAGGAATAAAAAATGGATCTACAGAACTTATCGGCTATACTCAAGTGGCCTCGTCCGTCTGGGCTGAAGGTCATACAGCGATTTCTGGGCTTCGACAACTACTACAGGCAATTCATTCCTAACTTCTCCACCCGAGTGGCGCCCATCTCTGCTCTGACCTGGAAAGGTACAAATCCCAAGGATTGGCCTCCTGATGCTGAGGAGGCTTTTGTTTCTCTCAAAAAGGCCTTTGCTGTTGCACCTGTTCTTCATCGTCCTAACTCTAATGAACAATTTTTTCTTGAGGTCGATGCTTCCTCCGTAGGTGCGGGAGCAGTACTAACCCAGAAATCGCCCACCGGGCGAATGCACTCCTGTGGTTTTTTCCAAGGTTTTTTCTCCCACAGAGAGGGATTATTCCGTTGGAGATCGGGAATTGTGGCTATCAAATTGGCTCTGCAGGAGTGGAGGCATCTTCTAGACGGAGCTCTTCATCAGGTTGTCATATACACCGATCACAAAAACCTTGCTTACCTCCAAACTGCGCAAAGGCTGAATCCTCGTCAAGCCCGCTGGGCTTTGTTTTTTGCTCGCTTTAATTTTGTTCTTCATTTTCGCCCAGCTGACAAAAATGTCAAAGCAGACGTACTTTCCAGAGCCTTTCTACCTCCTGATCAAGAAGAAGAACCGCAGCACATGATTGAACCCTCAAGGTTAGTCGCTGTCGCTTCTGCTGATCTTGCCCGGCTTCCCCCTGGGAAAAGTTTCGTGTCAGCTTCTGAACGTACGCGTGTCCTTCGGTGGGGTCACTCATCCAAGTTGGCTGGTTACGCCGGTCAGAGAAAGACTCTGCAACTCATCTCCCAGTACTACTGCTATGGCTAAGGACATTCAGGAGTACGTCTAAGCCTGTCCTTCCTGTGCCCATAGCAAGACGGCCAAGCACCTACCCGTAGGTAGGCTTCAGCCTTTCCCAATTCCATCCGCTCCCTGGCAACACATCGCGATGCACTTCATCACAGATCTTCCGGTCTCATCTGGCTGTTCTGTGGTGTGGGTAGTGGTGGACCGCTTCTCTAAAATGGCTCACTTCATTCCGCTACCCGGTCTTCCAACTGCTCCTGAGTTGGCAGATCTGTTCATCCGGCACATCTTCCGTCTCCATGGTTTCCCTCTCCACATCGTGTCCAACAGAGGAATCCAGTTCACCTCAAGATTCTGGATAGCAGTTTGTAAACTGGTAAAAATTGAACTGGATTTTTCCTCAGCATACCATCCCCAGTCCAATGGACAAGTGGAGAGGACAAATCAAATCCTGGCTGGATTCTTGCGTCACTTTGTCAACGCACATCATGACGACTGGGTAGCCTTACTGTCCTGGGCCAAATTTTCCTACAACAACCAAGTAAGTGAATCTTCTGGAAAGTCTCCCTTTCAGATTGTCTTCGGACTGCAACCCGCCATCTCCGGATCATCTGGCGTTCCGGCTGCCGATACCTTCTCCGAAGATTATTCTAAGGTCTGGAGGGACACCAAAACTGCTCTGGAGAAAGCCTCCCAGCGTATGAAATGGCATGCTGACAAGAGACGTTTGGATGCGCCTATCTTTCACCCCTGTGGTGTAGTAACCACTGAGTCTGCTAGGGGGCGCTGTGTGGATGTCCCAGGAGAAAGGATGAATGGCAGAATACTGAATGGCCATTATGTATCTCAAAGTGGGTGGCTTTGGGATGGAGACTTATGTGTTGTTCAGCAATGATATTGCTGAGGTGTTGTTTCAATGTGTAAGGGAGAAGTCTCCAGGTAACTAGAGAGATGGGCAGACCTGGTTACCTACAAACCCACCCAGGGGGTGTGTTTAAAGCACTGTTGGAAAGAGTGTGTAAATGCTTGAAGGACCTGTGATGAGGATAGAGTCATGTGACCCGGTGGGCGTGGCTATGAACCATATACTGTAATGTGGCCAGGGTAGGTCACAGGTGGTGAATGCTTGGACCCGGTTGGTCCAGTGTGGAAGGTCCCGCTGAGATGGGACTTCCTGCCTGACAGCACGTGTGGACGCTGTGAGTAATGGCTGCAAGTGCCTGAGAGTTCCCAGAGGAGGGAATGAACGCCTGCAGTAAGCTGAAGCAGCCATGAGGAAATCTGGACGTGGGTGAGATAAATGAGGCTAAGAGAGCCTGTATGCTGGACATTGTACAACCTGTATCAACACAGGGTTTACAGAGTGAAGCTATAATGGATGCTCTGCTGTTTATATGCTTGCTATGAATGAGTCACCCTAGGAGGCAAAAACAGAAATACTAGCTAAGTCCAGAAAACCAGAGAAGTTGGCAGCTATCGGATTGCAGACCCCTGAACCTATCAACAACAACTAGCAGTAGCCGTGGGGGGTTCCTACGGTGCCCTAGACCCCTCGATCACAGCCGGAGAACTACATAACCTAAAGACAGAAAGGGAAATCTAAACTGCCCCAGAGCAGACCCCAAAGCAATAGGCAGCCCCCAACATATAATGACGGTGAAGCAAGATGAAAAAACACTCACACAGATAGAAAGATAGGCTGAGCAAATGATGGGGCCCAGGCTAACTAAATAGGACAGGATAGGAAAGCTGCTGTCTGCAATCCGCCAAAACCCTATCAAAACAAGGGCCAACAGGCTGATAGGGAAAAAAGGCCCTGAGATGCTAGGCTTCAAAAAAGACTATATCAGCACTCAGGTATTTTCTGAAGACAGAGCAAAAAGGAATTCAACTCACCCCAGCAGGGAATGGCAGAAATTCAGAAAAACAAGGCAAAACAAAACAAAACACAAATGCAAAAAGCAGTGCAGAAAACTTAGCTTTTGAGGAGCAGGAATCAGACTGGTCTCCTAGAAATCCTCAGAGAGATCACCAACAAGGCAGAAGGGCGTCGGCTGCCTTATATCCAGTCAGCAATTCCCGTCACCGAGTCATCATCATCATACCCAGGTGCTTGGTAATCAGCCTCACTACCTTCCTTCACCAGAAGAGGGAGTTCATCAGACCTCAATGGTGAAGGGGAAAATGAACTCACAACAGTACATCCCCCTTGAGGAGGGGTCACCGAACCCTCATCCACGCCACCAGGGCGATCAGGGTGAGCCCGATGAAAGGCACGCACCAATCTTTTGGCATGAATATCAGAGGCAGAGACCCAGGAATTATCCTCCTGACCATAACCCTTCCACTTAACCAAATACTGGAGTTTCCGTCTAGCCAGACGGGAATCCAGTATCTTCTCTACCTCATATTCCATGTTACCTTCAACCAATACAGGGTCCGGAGGTGCCACCCCAGGAACTACTGGTTCAACAAACCTCTTCAACAAGGACTTATAAAACACATTATGGATTTTAAATGTGACAGGAAGAGCCATGCGAAAAGAGACCGGATTAATAATCTCCAAAATCTTGTAAGGTCCAATAAATCTAGGCTTAAACTTAGGAGAAGCCACCTTCATAGCGATATTTTTTGATGATAACCAAACCATATCACCAACCTTAAACTGGGGACCAATGGTCCTATGTCGGTTGGAAAACCGCTGGGCCTTTTCCTGGGAGAGAGATAACTTATCCACCACTTGGTCCCAGATCTGGTGCATTCTCTCCACCACAGTGTCAACACCTGGGCAGGCAGAAGGCTCCACCTTCCCTGTAGAAAATCAAGGATGAAACCCAAAGTTACAAAAAAAAGGTGACATCAAAGTGGCAGAACTAGCTCTATTATTTAAAGCAAATTCGGTCAAGGGCAAAAATGAAATCCAATCATCCTGATCAGCGGAAATAAAACATCTCAAATAAGACTCCAAGGTCTGGTTTGTTCTCTCCGTCTGCCCATTGGTCTGCGGGTGAAAAGCGGAGGAGAAGGACAACTGAATTCCCAGCTTGGAACAGAAAGTCCTCCAAAATCTAGACACAAACTGAACTCCTCTGTCAGATACAATGTTGTCAGGAATCCCGTGCAAGCGAACCACCTGTTGCAAAAACAGGGGCACCAACTCAGAGGAAGATGGCAACTTAGGGAATGGTACAAGATGAACCATCTTAGAGAACCTATCACAAATCACCCAAATAACAGTCATTCTCTAAGAGACAGGCATATCAGAGATGAAATCCATTGAAATATGGGTCCATGGCCTCCTGGGGACCGGCAAAGGCATCAACAACTCACTAGAGCGAGAACAAGGTTTAGACCGGGAGTAAGTCCCACAGGACTGCACAAAATTCCTGACATCACGAGACAAGGCAGGCCACCAAAAAGACCGACTCACCAGATCTCTAGTACCAAAAATACCTGGATGACCAGCCAATGCAGAGCAATGAACTTCAGACATCACCCTCTTCTTCCACTGGTCAGGAACATACAACTTTCCCCTGGGACAACGCTCAGGTTTGTCCTCCTGGAACTCTTCCAGAGCACATCTCAAATCGGGCGAGATGGCAGAAAGAACTACCCCTTCGCCTAAGATGGTAGCAGGCTTGGTCACCACAGGAGAATCAGCAAAGAAGCTCCTAGAGAGAGCGTCAGCCTTGACATTCTTAGTGTCAGGAAGAAAAGAGACCACAAAATCAAAATGTGTAAAAAACAGGGCCCACCTAGCCTGTCTAGGGTTCAAGCGTTTGGCCGACTCCAGGTAAATCAAATTCTTGTGGTCAGTGAGGACCACGACTTGATGTTTAGCTCCCTCCAACCAATGTCTCCACTCCTCAAATGCCCATTTCATGGCTAACAGTTCCCGATTCCCCACATCATAGTTACGTTCAGATGAAGAGAACTTTCGGGAAAAGAAAGCACAGGGATTCATATTAGATGTTACAGGATCCTTTTGGGACAAAACAGCTCCTGCACCAATCTCAGAAGCGTCCACCTCTACCTGGAACGGGAGTGAGACATCAGGTTGCCGCAAAACCGGGACGGAAGTGAATCTTCGCTTCAGCTCCTGAAAGGAAGAAACAGCCTCTGGAGACCAATTCAACACATCAGCACCCTTCTTAGTCAGATCAGTCAATGGCTTGGCAATACTAGAAAATTTTGCTATAAATTTCCGATAAAAATTAGCAAAATCCAAAAACTTCTGGAGGGCCTTTAAAGAAGTGGGCTGAACCCAGTCATAAATGGCCTGTACCTTGGCTGGGTCCATTTCAATAGTTGACGGAGACAAAATAAATCCCAAAAAAGAAATCCTCTGTACCCCAAAAAGGCATTTCGATCCTTTGACATACAGGGAATTCTCCCTCAAGATCCGGAACACAGTCCGAACATGTTCCACATGAGAATCCCAATCCTTGGAGAAGATCAAAATATCATCCAGATAGATAATCAAAAATTTTTCCACAAAGTCTCGGAAAATGTCGTTCATGAAGCACTAGAAGACAGAAGGGGCATTAGTGAGCCCAAAAGGCATCACCAGGTACTCAAAATGTCCCTCCGGAGTATTAAACGCCGTCTTCCATCCATCCCCATGCTTAATGCGAATAAGATTATATGCCCCCTGAAGTCAAGCTTGGTATACCAGCAAGCACCTTTAACTCTGGAGAATAGATCCGAAATCAGGGGTAACGGATACTGATATTTAATAGTAATTTTGTTGAGGGCACGATAATCAATACAAGGCCTTAATGAACCATCCTTTTTGGCCACGAAAAAAAACCCATCACCTAAGGGTGAAGAGGATGGTCTAATATGACCCTTCTCCAACGCCTCCTTAATATAGGATCACATAGCCTCGTGCTCGGGTACAGATAAATTGAAGAGCCGACCCTTGGGAAATTTACACCCCGGGCTCAGTTCAATTGCACAGTCATAACTCCTATGAGGAGGCAAAGACGCAGACTCATTCTCACTAAATACATCATAAAAGTCCACCAAATAGTCAGGAACATCATGCGACTGAGGAGAGGTGGAAAAAACCGGAGCCTCACTAAGGGCACACCGACAACCCCAACTCACCACAGACACAGATTTCCAATCCAAAACTGGATTATGAATTTGCAACCAGGGAAACCCCAGAACAATGGTATCATGCAAATTATGCAACACCAAAAATCTGCAATTTTCTTGATGGTCTGGGGCGACCCGCATTACCACCTGGGTCCAAAACTGAGGTTTATTTTTCGCCAAAGGAGTGGCATCAATCCCTCTCAAAGGGATAGGCGTCCGCGGAGGTGTCATCGGAAATCCACAACGTTTAGCAAAATCCAAGTCCATTAGGTTCAGGGCTGCTCCCGAATCCACAAAAGCCTTGGCGGAAAATGTGGACAGGGAGCAGATCAGAGTAATTGCCAAAAGAAACTTACGTTGAACACCACCCACAGAAAACGTGTGTGCAAAACGTTTCTCTCATTTAGGACAGACAGAAATAATATGCGAGGCATCTCCACAAAAAAAACACAGCTTATTACGCCTTCTGAACTCCTGACGTTGCTCCCTGGACAAAACTCTATCACATTGCATAGGTTCAGACACTTGTTCAACAGGTGGCAACACCTCTCGTGCAGTCCTGCGTTCACGTAAACGCCAATCAACCTGAATGGCTAATGACTTAGAATCGTCAAGACCAGAGGGAACAGGAAATCCCACCATAGTATCTTTTACGGCTTCTGACAAACCCTTCCGAAAGAGAGCTGCCAAGGCATTATCATTCCAGGTAGTAAGGACTGCCCACTTTCGGAATTTTTGACAGTACAATTCTGCAGAATCACGACCCTGGCTCAATGCCAACAGGGTCTTTTCAGCCTGGTCAATAGCATTAGGTTCGTCATACAACAACCCCAAGGCTTGAAAAAATGCGTTCACATTAGTCAGAATAGGATCATCTGGTTTCAAAGAAAACGCCCAATCCTGGGGATCGCCACGCAGCAAAGAGATGACAATTTTAACCTGCTGCGCGGAGTTCCCCGACGAGTTAGGCTTCAAGGCAAAAAATAATTTACAATTATTCTTGAAATTCAAGAATTTAGACCGATCCCCAAAAAACACATCAGGAGTATGAATCTTTGGTTCAGCAGCATGTGAATGAGCAAGATAGGCGGAAACGCCAATCAACCTGAATGGCTAATGACTTAGAATCGTCAAGGGTCTTTTCAGCCTGGTCAATAGCATTAGGTTCGTCATACAACAACCCCAAGGCTTGAAAAAATGCGTTCACATTAGTCAGAATAGGATCATCTGGTTTCAAAGAAAACGCCCAATCCTGGGGATCGCCACGCAGCAAAGAGATGACAATTTTAACCTGCTGCGCGGAGCTCCCTGACGAGTTAGGCTTCAAGGCAAAAAATAATTTACAATTATTTTTGAAATTCAAAAATTTAGACCGATCCCCAAAAAACACATCAGGAGTAGGGATCTTTGGTTCAGCAGCATGTGAATGAGCAAGGTAGGTGGAAATTCCCCGCACTTCCGCAGCGAGCTGCTCCACACGATCAGACAATTGCTTTATCTCCATTGAGAGAGAAAAAAAATTCACCCTACGGCCTCAGAGATATAGAGGAAAAAATATACACACTTTTTTTTTTTACAATTTTTTCCTGCTATTGAGTACCCTAGGATCTGCGGTATGGCTGGTGATTCTGTTATGAATGAGTCACCGTAGGAGGCAAAAACAGAAATACTAGCTAAGTCCAGAAAACCATAGAACTTGGCAGCTATTGGATTGCAGACCCCTGAACCTATCAACAACAACTAGCAGTAGCCGTGGGGGGTTCCTACGGTGCCCTAGACCCCTCGATCACAGCCGGAGAACTACATAGCCTAAAGACAGAAAGGGAAATCTAAACTGCCCCAGAGCAGACCCCAAAGCAATAGGCAGCCCCCAACATATAATGACGGTGAAGCAAGATGAAAAAACACTCACACAGATAGAAAGATAAGCTGAGCAAATGATGGGGCCCAGGCTAACTAAATAGGACAGGATAGGAAAGCTGCTGTCTGCAATCCGCCAAAAACCCTATCAAAACAAGGGTCAACAGGCTGATAGGGAAAAAAGGCCCTGAAGACGCTAGGCTTCAAAAAAGACTATATCAGCACTCAGGTATTTTCTGAAGACAGAGCAAAAAGGAATTCAACTCACCCCAGCAGGGAATGGCAGAAATTCAGAAAAACAAGGCAAAACAAAACACAAGTGCAAAAAGCAGTGCAGAAAACTTAGCTTTTGAGGAGCAGGAATCAGACTGGTCTCCTAGAAACCCTCAGAGAGATCACCAGCAAGGCAGAAGGGCGTTGGCTGCCTTATATCCAGTCAGCAATTCCCGTAACCCAGTCATCATCATCATACCCAGGTGCTTGGTAATCAGCCTCACTACCTTCCTTCACCAGAAGATGGAGTTCATCAGACCTCAATGGTGAAGGGGAAAATGAACTCACAACAATGCTGTTGCATATTGCTTTGGTTTGTGATGATGAATAAACCTCATGGACTAGACTCCTTTATGAAAACCCGTGCTGGATCTGGTTTTGTGGTGGCTAAGCAAGAATCCCCTAACTGAATGACAGCGCTACCTCACACCCCGGAGACCAGGTATGGCTCTCTTCGAAGTATATCCGTTTAAAGATGCCATCCTACAAATTGGGTCCCCGGTTCATTGGACTATTTGAGATCTTGAGACAAATCAATCCAGTCTCCTACAAGCTGAAGTTGCCTACTTCCCTATATGTGCATAACTCCTTTCATGTTTCTCTCCTCAAGTCAGTAGTTTTGAGCCCCTTCTTTAAGGATCCGGGTACCACTCCTTACCCTGTCTCGGAGGGTTATGTTTTTGAGGTAAAACATATCCTGGCCATAAAAAAAGTAAGGGGTAAGACCTACTACCTGGTGGACTGGAAGGGTTTTGGTCCTGAGGAGAGATCTTGGGAGCCTAGAGAGAACATCCAGGCTCCTCTTCTCCTTAAAACGTTCCACGCAGGCTTGAAGAAGAGGGAGTGTAAAGAGGGGGATAAGGTAGCACCCAGTCCCCGTCCTGGCGCTGGGTCCAGGTCTGCCGCTGCCCCCCGCTCTGGGCACTCACCTCCAGCCTCGCACGCTGTCCATAGGCAGCAGCCGGCCTCCTCTGGGTCTTATGCTGCTGCTCTACATTCAGGTCTCCCTCCTGCCTCCACCTCCTGGCTTCCTGTCGGCAGATCTGTAACTAAAGCTATTAGGGCACGCACACCCACTCTCCTGCCTTCTTAAAGGGACAGCGTGCATTTTTCAAAAAGTGCAATTAACCAATGGCAGTGCACTGGCTGCTATTTCTGGCCTCTCCTCCATAGGGAGAGCGCCGGAGCAACGAGTATCAATCATTGCTACATCTAGTTCTCTTGCTAAAATGTCTGCGCTGCGTCTGCAGTCTCTGTGCATCCTCTCATGCTACCTGTCTCCACAGAGTATCAGTATCCTGTGCTCCCTGATTATATCTGCAACCACCTGAGCGAAAGCCATCCCTTTCCGCCAACAGCCATCCGAGTCCGAGGACTGTGTGAAGGTCACTGGAACCAACTACCTACCAAGTACCCGGATCCAGTACCCATCTCATTACGGACTCTGCTGTAACTACTGTTATACCTTTTGGTCCCGCTGGGACAGCTGTCACATGTCCGGGGTCTAACTGGAGGTAGCACCTGTGTCCTCTGAGTATTCCATTCTGGCCCTGTCTGAGGGGCTTTACGACGGGTACCCGGGGCTCACTAGTCACACCCCCTTCGGAGCCCGCCGGACCGTGGTCCCGAGGTTCCACTTTAAAAATAAAAAACGAATGTGAACTTCACCATCTCTGCCTCCGCTTCCATTCGTTACAGACATAATTTTTGCCACCTTTCCAAAATTGTGGGTAAACTTTATTTCAAGTAGGTCATGCTCGCTTAAACTCACTTTTGCAGGTAACAAGTGTGGGCAATAGGAAAATCACACCTGAAACAAAATGAAAAGGGTAGAAGTTGACTCAATCTTTGCAGAAAGTGGAGAAAAGAACTGACTGAGGTCTTTAGAACCAAAATGATTGAAAAATATCAACAATTTCAAAGTTACAAGTCCATCTCCAGAGATCTTACTGTTCTTTTGTCCACAATGAGCATCATAATCAAGAATTTTACAACCCATGGCACTTTAGCTAATCTCCCTGGACTTGGATAGCAGAGAAAAATTGATGAAAGATCTCTGTTGAGAAAGCTCACGTGAAACGTGCGTCACCTGGGAACTGTATCGTGCACTTGCATATAATTATGGGTGAGTGTAATTGATCCTAATTCCACGGCACATGCATTTTGCACTTTATTTCCTTGCTGCTGTTTACTCCATCTATTTTGGATTCAAGTAGTTAGTTGCAGCTAATCCACTAGTGTCCCTGCAAGCTTCAGTGTATGGTATTGCACTTGTTCACTTTATTTAATGAGATCCTAATTTTCTATAGTCTAGATATGAGGCTTTATTTATTATTTATTTAAATTGGAGCCAACCTAAACCTCTGTCTGGACTGGGAGCGCTCCAACCCTCGCTCTAGGAAGCGGAGATTAATGCGGGTGGAGATGGTAACAAGCTCCTCCAGAGTACCGGGAACCTCCCAAGTGGCCAGAGCGTCCTTAACGTGGTCAGCCAAACCCCTCCAAAATATTAGTATTAGGGCCTTATCCAACCACTCTAACTCAGAGGCCAGTGTCCAAAAACGGATGGCATACTGGCTGACCGGGGACGAACCCTGTGTCAGGGCCAACAGCTGGAGCGTGGTATTGTGTGTGACCCATGGTCCCAGAAAGACCTGCTTCAAAGAGCATAGGAACTGAGAGGCTCTCTGAACCGCGGGGTGACCACGCTCCCACAGTTGGGTGGCCCACTCCAGAGCCCTGCCAGCCTGAAGGGAAACGATGAATCCGACCTTAGCCTGCTCAGAGGGGAATCGCGTGGCCAGCAGATCTAACTGAATATCACACTGGCTGACGAATCCCCTACAGGAGGCACTATCGCCTGAGAACTTCTCGGGTAGGGTGATGTGGGATAACATCGGTGCAGGAATGGAAGTGGGAACACGAGAAACAGCCTCTGCGGCTGCCTGGGCAGCGGCCGCAGTAACATTCGCAGCTGAGGTTGAACGCTCGAGAGCCACCAACCTGCCCCCCAGCTACCGAATGTGCTGCAGTAGTTGCTGTTTATCCGCCATTACTAGCCAGACCCTGGTGCTAGTATAATGTTAGGGGTGGCGGAACGCACCAAATGATAAAATAATAGTAGGTGCATTCGCAGCCCGGGGTCCACCATGCAGAGGTGGTACACTGCTGCTAAGTAAAGGCAGAAGTATAAAGCTGTGTGGGAAGGTCACACATGGTTTAACAAGGAGAAAATGGAAAACTGTCTTAGGAGTGCAGGAAAGAGACTCAGACAAGAGATGGGTTTAATCCACAACGCGTTTCGTCTGATGAAGACGGATCCTCCGTCGAAACGCATTGTGGTTTAAACCCATCTCTTGTCTGAGTCTCTTTCCTGCGCTCCTAAGACCGTTTTCCATTTTCTCCTTGCTACTATCCTCCATTGGAGGTTTTCGTCTGGAGCTGCAGTGGAGACCTGACATCCTTGTCTGCCCCTGGGTTGCTTCCTAAGCGCTCCTGTATGACCGCTTATCACTGACTCTTACACGTGGGTTAACATCACCCAGTGTGAACAGCAGCGACTCTGTTAACTCACAGTGCCGCACTACCGCTGAACATAAACACCAGAGCCTGTTTAACTCACAGAGCCCGGCCAAGGAGCGCACAGAAAACGGTCACAGAACCCTGCCCCAAGGACACGGGGTCAGAGTCCCTCTAGACCTTCTGAGCGCGCGGCGTCAGAACTGCGGATGCCGGTATAGACGCTGACTTCAGTGTGTAGGGCACGTGCACTGTGGCGTGCCGAGCTACTGGTGGAGACCAATGCCTGTCACTGACTCTGACCTACCTACACCATGCCTGGGCGCTTAACAGGCTAGGCTGCACATCACATGCATACCAAGGGTAGGGGTTCTTAATGAGTCATTCACCAGAGACATTCACACATGCATATGACACAAACTCTTGATAGTCAGCTAATGCAGTCTATACTAGCGCATGGCCGAGAGGCCATGCGAACCTTTAACAGCCGCGTGCTTCCGGGACCTTCCTGGCCTTTCGGATGGACCAATCCTAGCTGGAGAAGGACCTGAGCACGTGACGTTCGATCTCCAATAGGAGATCACACCACGGGCATGCTCAGTTGACTGCAAGGAGGACTCGCTGCTGGCCAGTCTGCGTTGCTAAAGGTGGACCAGAGGTGGCAGCAGCAAGCAAGCCCACAGTGCTGGTCTGAGCAGAGTGCTGGGAACGACGAGTCTGCTGAGCAGGCTCCTCTGCGGCCGAAGGAGAATGGGAGACTGCTGAGTGCAAGGCTTGGGATTCCTGCTGTGCAGTGGCAGAAACCCGACGCCTAACACAAAGTTTCAACTGAGAGGCATAAGAAGCTCATTGATGGTTATAGGAAGTGATTGATTGCAGTTATTTATTCTGAAGGGTGTGTAAACAAATATTAAGTTGAGGGTGCCAACATTTTTGTCAGGACCATTTTGGAGGTTTTGTGTGAAATTATGTCCAATTTGCTTTTTTCCCTCTATTATTTTTTGTGTTGTTCCAATGCACCCAAAAAAATAAACATGTGTATAACAAAGCATGTAATTGCATTAATTTTCTGGAACAATTTCAAGGGTGCCAACGCTTTTGAACACGACTGTACTTAATGAATAAATTTGCTTTGAGATCCTTGCTATAACAGCAAAACTCCCAGTTTTTCTGGCTTCTAAATGGGAGTTTACTCCCAGTATAAGCTGTGTTCCCTACTCATCAAACCTTTAAGCCAAGCAGAGGCCTGCCAATTGTATACCTCACCTTTCTCTGTTCCTTGCAAAATCAATGCTCCCACACCTGTGCCAATGGCACCACTACTACAAATAGTCAAGGCAGCAGTACATATGACTTGGCGGGCTAAATGTTTTATTAGAATTGCATAAATGGAGTAAATAGTGAGCACTCAGTGCAGCAGTTGTATAGGTGCCAGCAAGGAGAATTACCTCTAAGAATGCTTTAGGAAAACAAGACACTCAATTTCAGGATTCTTGGTAATGAAAAGGATTTTATTGGCAAGAAAACAATGTAATGTATTCAATGCTTATTGTGACATTTTGTGATGTTTCTGCACCTTCCATGCATTCATCTTACTGTCACAAAATGCAAAAGGAAAAACTGGGGTTCCTAAGTTGAGATCATGTCACTTACTGTATAGTTGCTTCTTCACCAGAACACATAACTCTATTAGTATTAAAACCAGCTCAAGCATAATCTCAATTTAGGAACCTCAGTTTCTTTTTCATTCTATGAAGGTGAGATTAAGGCTCAGGAGGTACCAGAATATCTCAGCATGTCAAAATAAGCATTGAATACATGAATTATTATTTGTTATCTTGACAATAAAATTCTCTTCCTTATCAAGAATCCAGAGTTAGAGATTACAGTTTTCCTAAAGTATAATCAGAAGCACTAACCTGATTCACATCAGCAAATTGCCTGAACAAACAAGTCTAATTATGAATCTTACAATCAAAATATATAATTTATTAAATTGTTTAAAAGCATATCATAATACAAATGTATATAAATTACAGGGACAATAAACACAGAAAAAGGGGGTTTAGGAGATCAGTGTGTTACAGTTGTATACAAAATAAAGAATAGTCCTGTATTCAAAAATTACAATGCATTCAATTATTTTAATAAATCATAGACGTATACAGGTGATTCTCTCAAAATTGGAATATCATCCAAAAAAATTATTTCAGCTCTTCAATACAAAAATATAGAGTCATTACAAACAGCGTGATCTATTTCAAGTATTTATTTCTGTTAATGTTGATGATTATGACTTACAGTCAATGAAAATACAAACGTCATTATTTCAGTAAATTAGAATAATTAACAAAAAACAACTGCAAAGGTTTCCTAAGTGTTTAAAAAGGTCCCTTATTCTGTTTCAGTAGGCTCCACAATCATGGGGAAGATTGCTGACTTGACAGATGTCCAGAAGGCAATCATTGACACACTCCACAAGGAGGGTAAGCCACAAAAGGTCATTGCTAAAGAAGCTGGCTGTTCACAGAGTGTGGTATCCAAGCATATTAATGGAAAATTGAGTGGAAGGAAAAAGTGTGATAGAAAAGGGTGTACAAGCAACCAGGATAACCACAGCCTTGAAAGGATTGTTAAGAAAAGGCCATTCAAAACTTTGGGGGAGATTCACAAGGAGTGGACTGCTGCCGGAGTCATTGCTTCAAGAGCCACCACACACAGATGTATCCAGGACATGGGCTGCAAGTATCGCATTCCTTGTGTCAAGCCACTCTTGACCAATATTCAACACGTGAAGATTCTTACCTGGGCCAAGAAGATGAAAGTAAATTTTGAATTTCATTTGGAAATCAAGATCCCAGAGTCTGGAGGAAGAGTGGAGAGGCACACAATCCAAGCAGCTTGAGGTCTAGTTTGAAGTTTCCACAATCAATGATGGTTTGGGGCCCCATGTCATCTGCTGGAGTTGGTCCACTGTGTTTTTTCAAGACCAAAGTCAGCACAGCCATCTATCAGGCCATCTATCATCTATCTATCTATGATGCTGTTTGCATCAGCCATCTATAAATTTTAGAGCACTTCATGCTTCCCTCTGCCGACAAGCTTTTTGGAGATTGAAATTTCATTCTCCAACAGGTCTTGGCATCTGTCCACAATGCCAAAAGTATCAATACATGATTTAAAAAAAACAGTATCACTGTACTTGATTGACCAGCAAACTCACCTGACATTAACCGCATGGGGAATCTATGGGGTATTGTCAAGAGGAAGATGATACACACCAGACCCAACAATGCAGATGAGCTAAAGGCTGCTATTAGTCATGAGCGAATGTGCTCGCCACTACTCATTACTCGCCCGAGTATCACGGTACTCGATGTACTCGACGAGCGCCAAGCATTTCCGGGATTACTCGGCGGGAACTCGGGTCTCCACCCAGCTTTTTTGGCGGACTTTACAGACCCAATCACGATACAGGGATTGTCTGCCAGGCAATGAAACGCCACAGCCATCTTTGTTGTGGCGATGCAGTGATTGGCTGGATGCACAGCATCATCAGGGGTATAAGAGACAGGACGCTGCCCTGCTCGGCACATTCAGCTACGGATCGAGTTAGTGTAGGGAGAGCTGCTGCCAAGATAGGGTCAGAATTGGGGATTTATTAGTTAGTGTGGGGTCTACCATCCTAAACTACTCAAATACAGCTAAACCAACAGTCCTTCTAAGGACTAATTCCGGAGTATATAGGTTCCAGTGTTAGATAGCCAGGGTAGTGTATGTTGCTCTATACACATCAGTGCGAGGCACTGTATGTGTGTATATAGATCATTGCATACATCAAGAGGGTCCATTCCCTTCCTGTGTTCTGGTGCTGCTATATATGCTACCAGTAGCATATATTGGCCGTATATAGCTAGCCCCAGGTGTAATTGGAATACAGTCCACACATTTTTTTGGTGTGGTATCTCTGTGCCAGCTCATATCTGTTCGTGCTCAAAGTTTGGCAAGTTTACGGTGGTTTTCTTTTCTTGTCCTGAGTGTCACTGTACTTACATACAGCAGTATTTAGCAAAAAAAATTAAAAAAATACAGGCCACACATTTTTTGGTGTGGTATCTCCGTGGCAGCTCATATCTGTGTGTGCTCAAAGTTTGGCCAGTTTACGGCGGTTTTCTTTTTTTGTCCTAGGTGAAACTGTATTTATATACAGCACTATTTAGCAAAAAAAAGAAAGAAACAAAAAAACACATTTGTCGTAGTGTTATCTCCGTGCCAGCTCACATCTGTGTGTGCTCAAAGTTTGACCAGTTTACGGCGGTTTTCTTTTTTGTCCTGGGTGTCACTGTACTTACATACAGCACTATTTATCAAAAAAATAAAAAAATACAGGCCACACATTTTTCTGTGTGGTATCTCCGTGCGAGCTCATATCTGTGTGCCAATTTAGGTTTTTTTTTTTTTTTTGGTCCTGGGTGAAACTGTACTTATCTACAGCACTATGTTGCATTATGTTAAAAAACATTTTACATTGGGGTATATCTCTGACACGCCTTATACATCCGTGTGATTACAATTTGTGCATTTTAGGCTGGTATTCCAGTGTTTTCCTGTCTGTTACTCCAGTTATATACAGCACTATGTTGCTTTTTTTTTTTTTTTTTTTTTAAAAAGGCACATTTAACAGTGGGGTATATCTCTGACACGACTTATACATCCGTCTGCCAAACATTGAGACATTTTAGGCCTAAATTTCCCTTTTTTTGCCAGTCTGTCACTGTCGTTATATCCAGCACTCTTTTGCAGCTTTAAAAAATATATATATTTTACAGTGTGGTATATCTATGACAAGCCTCACACGTCCGTGTGATAAAAATTTGAGGATTTTAGGCCGGTATTCCAGTGTTTTCCTGTCTGTTACTCCAGTTATATACAGCACAATTTTTCATTTTTTACAAAAACCAGGCCACATTTTACAGTGGGGTATGTCTCTAGCATGCCTCATACGTCAGTGGGCCAAAAATTGTGACTCTCGTTATATCCAGCACTCTTTTGCATCCACAAAAAAAAAACAAAAAACATATTGTATAGTTGGGTTTGTCTGTAAAAAAAATTATGTTTCAAGTTGTTATGGCAGCTTCATGACTGTGTTAAATGCTCCAACTACTACCACCATCATCATCTTCAGCCTAGAGGCATTCACTGTGCAAATGGAAAATCTGAGTAGCAGAGGGTGAACGCTTAGGTGGTGTTGTACTCTGTCTCTGTATTACGAAAGCTAAATCTTCTTGATGAAATCATGCCTGGAAGAGCCAGAGCAAGATAACGTGGAAGATCACAGGGACAGGACTCACAACTACTGAAGCCTGGTGTTCCTGGACAGGATTCTGACAAGCCCTCACCTACTAATACTGAACTGGTTAGACAATGACGTTTAAAAGGAGCTCATGCATTTTCTATAACTGAAGCTATAGATTTTGACATTTCGGCTGCATTTCAAGAGATGTCAATTGGAGAGCATGGTAGTCGGAGATGTGACTTCTACACCACCAAACGAGCTGCTGCCTCTCCACAACCCAAGTAGCCACACCCCCACACCTTCTGTCTCTTTCCCATTCTCCCGCTGAATGAAAGTCCGCAAGGACAAGGTCCTCTCCCCTTTGTAACAGTCTGTCATTGTAATTATTTTTTGTAATCAATATCTATTACTTTGTATGTAACCCCTTGTCATGTATAGCACCATGGAATTAATCGGGCTATATAAATAAATAACAATAATAATACAATATGGGTGTTTCCACGCGACAATCCATCAAACATGTTATTGAAGGTTTTTTTTTCTGACAACTCTGTTCAGCTGTGCACAAACTATGTTAACTTGGTAGCTATACCCCAGTGGGTGTGGCACAGTGTCATGTTGACTACAGTCTCCAGATGTTATGTAGGTCCCTAATCTAACCTCTACTTCAGCAGCATGATGAATTTATAGGAAAAGCATGTGGTATTGGTGGAGTTGTTGTTTTCTTGCCAAAGAAACTCAATAACATCAATGAGGTGGTTAGCCGCACACGGACTGGAGAAATAGTAAAGATGACAATTGACAAGTAGTTTCACATTTGAGGTAAAACACACTTCAACAAGTTGCTTTAACTCTTACAACCTTATATTCAAAAGCCTTGAAGAAAAAGATGAATATATTGTGAAGCAAATAGGTATGAATAATTAATCATACAAATGATGTTATATAATTCTGAACATGCACAACCTCTCACAAATTATTTTCCACTGAAGATTTCAAGTATGAGACTAGTGTCATCTTGTGGATCGATATGAGCAACAAAGTCATTCAAATTGAAACTGTTCTGGATGTACTGTCCAATTTTCTCTCTAAAATTGGAAGTACATGCATTCTATGCTGCTTGCATTAAATAACTGATTTGCCAGATATGTGCGGAGTCAGGATGAGCGGACTGCGGGTACCTGTGCTGCAATGTCAAGGCTGCATCTCCTGTTTCCCGGTGGAATGAATAGGGGAACAGACAGGCCCCATTACACAGAAAGAGGTGTTGTGCTTAGACAGTGAACCTGACCGGAAGCTGAGGGAAATTAAAAGCAAAGCAGGAGTGAGTCGACAGCTGTGACCGTGTGAGCAGCAAGGGGGGCAGTGCACTATGCACCCGAAGCGCCAATGCTGTGGCAAAATGCAGCAGACAGACAGACCTGCTGACCTAGAGGCAGGGGGCCAGTTTAAGAGAAATCGGGCAAGACAGCAAAGATTTTTGGTGTTGACAAGCAGCGCATAGGAGTGTTATGATTGAGTCACCGAGGAGGAAAAAACAAAACACAAGCTCAGCCCAGAAAATCAGAGAGGTTGGAAACTAGCGGATTGCAGACCCCTGATCCTATCACACAACTACCAGTAGCCGTGGAGTGTTCCTACGGTGATCCTAGACACCTCGTCACAGCCGGAGATCTACACAAGCCTAAAGAGAGAAAAGAGAAAAACTGACTGCCCCAGAGCAGACCCCAAAGCAATAGGCAGCCCCCAACATATAATGACGGTGAAGCAAGATGAAAACACTAACACAGATAGAAAGATAGGTTGAGCAAATGATGGGGCCCAAGCTAGCTAAAAAGGACAGGACAGAAAAGCTGCTGTCTGCAATCCGAGAAAACCCTGCCAAAAAATTCTACCAACACAACTGATAAGCAAAAAGGACCCTGAAGTCACTAGACTTCAAACCCTATATCAGCACTCAGAATATTCTGGAAGCAGAGCAAAAGAGAACACTGATCAAGGAAAAAGAATCCAGCACACCCCCGGCCGGGGATGGCTGAACTCAAAAAACAAGGTAAACAAAACCAAAACTAATAAGTTCAATAGCAGAACTTATATCCAGTCTGTAGTTCCCGTTACCCAGTCACGATCCACCTGATCAGGTGTTTGGTTTCTTTCATCCAAATCAGCCTCACTACCTTCCTTCACCAGAAGAGGGAGATCCTCGGACACAAAAGATGAATGAACAGATGAGCTCACAACATAGGAGGCTGAGTAGTCCTTAGAGCAGTGGCGCTGCAAAGGACTGTTCCTGTTGTCTCATGCCACTAAAAGTGGGACTGCCGTTTAGCAAGGCGCCGTTTGCCCAGTAACCGCCAGAGAGCGAGTCGCCGTGTGCTCATTGCAAATGAGTACAGCGCATGTGCACAGTAGAGCCAGTTCATGCCACGTGTTCAGCGTGGATAACCAATAATTATAAGGCCCAGAGGAATGACAGAGGACGTTGGTATGGTCAGCAAGGTGCTCCCTCAGCATTTTCCCAAACTTTGCACTCCTTGTGAGGCCCCCCTCACTTCAGTGACAGGGCGATGGGAGGGTCTGAGAAAACTCTCCTCAAACTTTGCCAGGGTTCCACTGCCTTTGCTGGCTTGGAGTTGTGTCTCTCTCACCTGTGCTCCTTTCTTGGCCAACAAACTGATCTCTGCTGCAGCATTTTCAGATGTGAAATTTTGTAATAATTCTGCTAGAAGGGCCCTCTGTTCCTCCAACATTTTAGTACACCTGTCTGCCTCTGTAATAAGAGATCTAAAGTTCTCCTTGTATCGTGGGTCTAGAAGTGTCACCAATCAGTATTGCCCGTCACCCAAAATTTTGAGAACGCAAGGGTGACAGGAAAGGCAGCATAACATTAACTCAGCCATGCATGCAAGACTTTTAACAGTCAATTCTTCCATGTCCTCACCAAAAGGACGACTGACCATGCTCTCCTCCTCACTGTCCTCAGGCCTCCAACACTTAGAACTAACCTCAGTATTATCATTGTACAAACATCATTGTAAATACCTTCCTGTAAATACACCCCTGTATTTTTTTTTATCTCCCCCACCTCATTTTACATTGTAAGTTGTCACGAGCAGAATTGTTTTGTTTGGGTTTAAGAATTGTTATCGTTGTGACTTAGTGTAGATTGTAAGCTGTCACCAACAGGGTAGTTTTATTTTGGTTTAATTATTGGATTATTGTTATCGTTGTTACTTAAGACTGTTGTGTTTGAAAATGTAAAACTCAAAATATGTTTTCGCTCTATAATAACTCTCAATCTTCAAATTAGAACACAGATAAGCAGGATGGAGACGTTAATTATGGTGTCATTGACGCTCACCCTCTTGTTGGATTCCTCAAAGTTTTGGAGGATGTTACATATGTCAGACATCCATGTCCACTCGTCAGATGTTATGTGTGAAGACAGAACTGAATACTGACAACCTTGTTGATGCTAGTAGACTAGTCACTAACTGCCCTCTTCTGCTCACAAATCCTTTCAAATATCTGCATTGTAGAGTTCCAAGGCCTGGGTACATCACACATCAGTCGGTGAGCCAAAAGCTGCAAGCGCTGCTGAATCACGGCAAGGGCAGATGAAGCTGCAGATGACTTTCTAAAATGGGTATTTCCAGCATTGTACTTTTCCAAGCAGATCTGCCAGCTCTGTGTCGCTTTTCACAAAACGTTGACCAATTCGGTTAAGCGCATGAGCCATGCATGGAAAGTGGGTGAGCTCGCCTCACCACAGAGCAACCACAAGGTTCCAGCCATAGTCACACACAACCATGCCTGGCTGTGGGTTCAGCGGTCTCAGCCACTGATCTGCCTGCTCTTTCAGGGCTGTCCATAACTCGACAGCATTGTGGGATTTGTCACAGAAGCATATTAGCTTCAGCACAGCCTGTTCCCGCTTTGATTAGGCACTGCTGCAGTGCTTCCAGCTTGTGACTGTTGTGCTACCTTTTGTAGCTGGAGGCTAAAGAGGAGGCGAAGGAGGAGGAGGTGCAGGAGCTGTACACTGTGGGGGCAATCCAGATTTATGTAGGGCACGCAATACTCGTTGTTTGAGAGGACGGGTTTGTTAGTTGATGGCCCAGGACACGTGCTTGCTTGTCTAATGTCGTGATGGCAGACCGGGAGAAATAGTGCCGGGTGGGGACCGAATACCTTGCTATGGTCACCGCCATCAGGTTGCGGAAAGCGTCCATTTCCCACAAGCCTAAAATGCAACATTTAGAGCGCAAGCAGGCGAGAAATTTCTGAATTTAGTACTGTAGCCTGTGAAGCGTTGGCTGCGTCTTTCCCTTACGGTCCAATGACTAGGGTATGGACAACTGAAGGCTGCGCTGGGACAAGGACGTGGACGTGCTTGATGATGGTGCAATTTGACTGTGGTCAATGACAGGTACAGGGCAGGAGGTATCTTTGCATGCACCATGGACAGGGGATTGGCTTACACGCACAACAGCGGAAGAAGCAGTGGTATCACCTGCAGACACTGTTCATGGAGCCTGGTGTTCAACCAACAAAGTCTGTTGCTTTGCTGCCATGTGCCTGATCATGCTGGTCGTGGTAAGGTTGGTAGGTTTACTACCCCTGCCGATGCGGCCATGACTGGTGGTGCAAATGTCCTTTTTGAGGTTATCGGCACAGTCTTTAAAAAACAGGAAGACTGGTAGGGGGACATTCATTGTCTTCCTCTACCACACCACCTCCTCACATCGACACCTGTGCTTCGTTGTTCCCCAAGGCTCTGTTCTAGGACCCCTACTCTTTTCTATCTACACCTTCGGCCTGGGCCAGCTGATGTAATGGCATGGTTTGCAATATCATTACCACGCTGATGACACACAGATCTACCTATCTGTACCTGACATCACCTCCTTACTGACCAAAATCACACATCTTTCTGCCTAATCATCCTTCTTTTCTGCTCACTATCAAAAAGTGGACATGGACAAATCAGAATACATAATCTGTCAAGCATCTCATGCTGAGTACACCAGAGAGCTGTGTATGCCTTATTTGGTAACACGTAAAACGTAAATTTTGCACTAGACAAAATGATTTTCCAGACATTCACTGCCTTTTTGGAACATTTTTTGCAGCCGTGAGCTTCATCTTCTTGGTGTGGATGTGGAAATTTTCTAAGTCATCATCAATACCATCATCGTCCATATGTTGTAAAGAAGAAATCAGGTTTTTCAAAGGGCCGTGGTTATTTATATTTCGTGGCATTCCTTTAACAATATTGGTTACACTCAGACAATTAATTTTAGACTGTGACATTTGTATATTATTAGTAATATGTATGGGTGAAGGTGAAAAAGCTTGTTGCACGGGTGTGTTTATAGTTACGGACGGTGCACTCCTCTTTAAACTTAGTTTTTCACGAGCATCCACCAGTTTGTTTTGTTTTCCTCCTTCACTGATCTGTTTTCTTTAAATCTGCATCTAACAAACATGTTGCACTTTGCCCTTTATACAGACACGTGCATGTTTGGCAACATATTTTGGGCGGGCATTTCTTTGGGCGAGTCTCACACGCGCATCTGGTACACTAATCTTTTGATGGGCATGAGACCGATTCTGGTAATTGATGGTGGATAAACAACAAATCATTGTTGGCTGTATCCTGGATCTCATACCTCCCACAGCCACTGCTGTTATTAATCATGTACTTTCCCATTTCTGTCATCACCATGGAGCTTTTCCAGATCACTTCATTCAACGATTCGTCCAACATATTTTTACTAAAAACCTGCACCTTCCCAACAGCAACTGTGTATCAAACCACGTTAAAGTTTATGATGCCCCACACAATAAAAGGCCAAAGGCCACACTATGTTGATATCTACCCCGCAGGGGAAAATGTTTGCTAGCCAACACACTTAGTGCATGGGCACTAGAAGTCTAGGAGACCCGCTCCTTTAAATTGGGCATAGTTTTTAATCAGGCCTTCGTCCACGTCTCATCATCCGCCGCCACTAGATCACCAGCGTTAATGTGTTCCGTGTAGCTACAGCCATTGTCAGCCATTGACCCAAGCACAGTGGCCTCCATAATTATTAAATGGAAGAAGTTTGAGACCACCAGAAGTCTTCCTAGACCTGGATGTCCAGCCAAACTGAGCAATCGTGGGAGAAGAGCCTTGGTGAGAGAGGTAAAGAAGAACCACAAGATCACTGTGGCTGAGCTCCACAGATGCAGTAGGGAGATGGAAGAAAGTTCCACAAAGTCAGGTATCACTGCGCCTCTCCACCAGTCAGGCCTTTATGGCAGAGTGGCCTGACGGACGCCTCTCCTCAGTGCCAGACATATGAAAATCTGCATAGAGTTCGCTAAACAACACATGAAGAACTCCAAGACTTTGATAAATACGATTCTCTGGTCTCATGAAATGAAGATATAAATTTTTGGTGATAATTCTAAGTAGTATGTGTGGAGAAAACCAGGAACTGCTCATCACCTGCCCAATACAATCCTAACAGTGAAACAAGGTGGTGGCAGCATCATGCTATGGGGGTGTTTTTCAGCTGCAGGGACAAGATGACTGGTTGCAATTGAAGTAAACATGAATGCGGCCAAGTACAGACATATCCTAGATGAAAACCTCTTCCAGAGTGCTCTGGACCTCAGACTTGGCAGAAAGTTTACCTTCCAACAGGACATTGACCCCAAGCACATGGCAAAAATAACAAAGGAGTAGCTTCAGAACAACTCTGTGTGACCATTCTTGACAGGCCCAGCCAGAGCCCTGACCTAAATGCAATTGAGCATCTTTGGAGAGATCTGAAAATGGCTGTCCACCTACATTCACCATCCAACCTGACGGAACTGGAGAGAATCTGCAAGGAAAAATGACAGAGGATCCCCAAATCCAGGTGTGAAAAACTTGTTGCAGCATTCCCAAGAAGACTCATGGCTGTACTAGCTCAAAATGGTGCTTCTACTGAATACTGAGTAAAGGGTCTGAATATTTATGACCATGTGATATTTCAGCTTTTCTTTTTTAATAAATTTGCAAAAATGTCTACATTTCTGGATTTTTTTCACTCAAAATGGGGTGCAAAGTGTAAATTAATGAGAAAAAAATGAACTTTTATGAATTTACCAAATGGTTGCAATAAAACAAAGAGTGAAAAAATTAAAGGGGTCTGAATACTTTCTGTACTCACTGTATAGCTCTCAGAATAAAGTGATGCAAAAATTATTATTTTTTCTATAAAATAGTTTTTATTGTGTGAAAGTGCCAAAACATAAAAAAAACTATATAAATATGGTATCATAATTGTACCGACCCAAAGAATAAAGCTGCCTTATCAATTTTATCACACATGGTATGACATAAAAAAATCCTGAATTGCTGGTTTTTGTTCATTTTACCTCCCAAAAATTGGAATAGAAAGCGATCAAAAAAATATCATGTGCCTAAAAATGGTACCAATAAAAACGTCAACTCGTCTCACAAAAACAAGCCCTCACGTGTTTTCCAAAATATGGAAATATTATAGCTCCCAAAATATGGGGATACAAAAACTAGTTTTTGCAAAAACAAAAAATTTATATAAATCTGGTAATAGCGCCGATCCAAAGAATAAAGTCATCTAATTGCATATACAGCACAAGGAACGGCGTAAACGTTAAAAATAAATAAAACCAATTCTTCACCTTTATGTAAAATGTTCTAAACAAAAGCTTCAATTCAATCCACAAAAAAAGCAAGCCACCACCTAGGTCCATCATCTCTTAATGGAAGTATAGGGCACTTCCACGTAAATGGTAGTATAAAGGCTCTGGAAAAGCGAAATGGCTTCTCACACTCCAAAAGAAAATCAGTAAATTCTGTGCGCCCAAATTCAAATTCCCCCTCGCTATTTAGCCCCAGTGTGCCTAAACCACATAAAGCGTCCACGTTTGGCATTTCTGTCGCTATGCGAGACCACCTAGTTTACAGGTGCATGTATCCAGAAGCATGAGCTGTTCAAAACGTATTGGTCACTATAAGGTATTTGGCACTACAACGTACTGGTAACTATAGCAGCAGTTGGCAATTTTCGCTCAGCAACATCCGCTGCTGCTTGTTTCTAGAAAACACCCATGGAGTCAAAATCGTCTCATATAATTTCCAAAATGGGGTCATTTGAGGGAGGATTCTGCTCTTCTAGCATTTAGGACCTCTATATGTGGAGTCTGCAAACTATTCTAGGAAAATCTCCAGGGCTCTATCCCTCCCAAGTCCCTCTGTATGGCTAAGCAGTACTGTACAGCTACATATGTGGTATTGCCATGTTCAGTATAAATTGTGGGACAATTTATGGTGCCATTTCTAACCACTTCTTGTGTGAAAATGTAAAATCGGGGACTAAAACAAAATTTTGGTGATAAAAATGTAATTATTTTTTCTTCACTGTGCATTGGTATAAAATTCTGTGACACACCCGTGGTGTCAGTATGATCACTGTGTAGTAATGGCCCGGATTGGGGGGTGGTCCACTGCTTACTGCGCACAGATGACACAGAGACGAGATGGAGGCAGATTTTCGGGTACAACAGGTCCGAGTTTATTGGCTGTCCTCCTGACGACCGTAGCCATACACCGCAGCACCTTCACAGCTCTCCGTATTCAGGCCCGGGTACCTGCACCTTTCTTCAGTCGTAGTGACGTTCCTTGCGGCTCTTTCACTGGGGCTGCCCTAGGCCTATCTACCGCCAGCCCTTCACCAGTCCGAGGTCGTCGTCCAATTGGTACCCCCGGGGCCTCGTCTGTCCTGCGGTTCTTTGTGTCAGGGCCACCCCCCTGACTGTCTCTTCCTATCAGTCCCCTGGTCGAGCTCTCCACCATTGTCAGTTCTCCGTACTGATTCTTCTCCTCCTCAGCTCCTCCTGGGACTAGTGCACTCTGGAACCCACTCCTGTTCTATTTATCCCCCTCCTCAGGAATTTCCCTCCTTTCCTATCTCCCCGCCCCCCATGACTAAGGAGTTTCTAAAGCCCTAAGCAGCTGTCAAGTCCTGAACTATGCTCCCCCTGCCATCTTGTGGTCAAATCTAGGTACTGCACTCCTTTTCCATCTTCCCCAGCTGTTTCTCTTCTATCATTACAAACATCCGTCTACAGTGCACAAACCATCCCTTCTCCCTTCAGTCAAGTCCGTCTGTCAAGTCACCTTCCCCACAACTGCACCCATAGAAGAATTCATTGAGAGGTGTAGTTTGTAAAATGGGTTCACTTATAGGGGATCTGCTGTGCTGGCATCTCAGGGGCTCTACCAGTGGGTCATGGCACCTGTAAACCATAACAGTAAAATCTGCACAATAATATGGCACTCCTTCCTTTCTGAGCTCTGCACTGTGCCTGAAAAGTATTTCCTGACTATATGTAGGAAATTAGCGCACTCAGAAAAAAATGGACCTCAGTTTGTTGTAAAAATTTCTCCTATTAACCCTTAGAAAAATTAAAAACTTTGGACTAAAACAAGCTTTTAGTGGTAAAAATGTAATTTATTCTTTCCTCACGGTTCAATGGTATACATTTCTGTGTGGCACATGTGGTGTCAATATGATCACTACACCCATAGATGAATTCTTTGGGGGTATAGTTTGTAAAATTAGTTCACATATGGGGGGTTTCTGTTGTTCTGGCACCTCAGGGACTCTGCCAATGTGATATGGCACACTCCAAGCCATTCCAGCAAAATCTTAACTCCAATATGGCACTTCTTCCCCTGTGAGTTTTGCACTGTGCCTCAGAAGTAGTTTTCCCCCACACATGGGGTATCAGAGTACTCAGTAGAAAATTGTGCAATAAATTCTATAATACAATTTCTCCATTTACCCTTATGAAAATGCAAAATTTGGGGAAAAATTTGATTTTTTAATTTTCACTGCTCAACATTATAAACTTGTGTGAATCACATGGGGGTTAAGTGTGCTCACCATACATCTTTGTAAGTTCCCCCAGGGGTCTAGTTTCCAAAATGGTGTCACTTGTAGGAGATTTTAGGCACATCAGGGGCTCTCCAAACACGACATGGTGTTCGCTAATTGTTCTAGCAAATTTTGCATTCAAAAAGTCAAATGGCGCTCCTTCTCTTTCAAGCTCTGTCGTTCGCCCAAACAGTGATTGTCCCCCATACATGGAGTATCATCAAAGATGCATGCTCACAAAAAATTTCACAACAAATTTTGGGGTCTATTTTTTTCCTGTTACCCTTGCAAAAATAAAAAAATGTGAGTAAAAAGTAATTTTTTGGGTGAAAAAAAGTTAAATGTTCATTTTTTTTCCACAGTCCAAAAATTCATGTAAATCACCTGAAGAGTTAATCACCTTTTTAAATGTGATTTTGAGCACTTTGAGGGCTGCAGTTTTTAGAATGGTGTCACTTTGGGGTATTTTCTGTCATATAGACCCCTCAAAATCACTTCAAATGTAATGTGGTCCCTAAAAAAATGGTTTTGTAAATTTTGTTGGAAAGATTAGAAATTGCTGGTCAACTTTGAACCCTTATAACTTCTTAACAAAAAAAATGTTCAAAATTTGTGCTGATGTAAAGTAGACATGTGGGCAATATTATTTATTAAATATTTTGTGTGACATGTCTCTCTGATTTAAGGGCATAAGAATTAAAAATTTCAAAATTACAAAATGTTCTAAATTTTCACCAAATTTCAGGGGTTTTTTTTACAAATAAACGCAAGTGATATCGAAGAAATTTTATCACTATCATGAAGTGCAAAATGTCACAATAAAAATCTCAGAATCAGTGGGACCCGCTGAAGCGTTCCAGAGATAATAGCTCATAAAGTGTCACTGGTAAAAATTGTAAAAAATGGTCTCTTCATTCATCAGTTCTCTCTTTTTCAACATCTTAATTCAATATTTTAATTCTATCACCACCTTTTCTAAAGGAGGTATATGATCTATAAGATGAAATCTCAACTGTCTTTTAGAATGTTTAAATTCAGTAAAATGCTTTGAAACCAGCAGATCAAGATGCTTTATGCAGATTATGTAGCAATGATGGTTAATCCTAGTTTTGAAGTCCCAGGTAGTTTCACCTTCATACCATAATCTGCATGGGCATTCTAACAAGTAGATGCCATATTCCTAGTCATAGTCACAAGTGAGGAAATAATTAATTAAAAAAAATTATTGGTTAATTATTGATTTATTGTAAATTTAAGGCTGTGTGCACATGTTGTGGATTCTGCTGTGGAATTTTCCGCTCGGATTTGTATAAATCCGCAGGTATATCCGCAGTTTATCTGCAGATTTCCTGCGGATTAGCCTGCGGTTTTCCCCTGCGTTTTGACACCTGTGGATTGCTATAATGGAGCAGGTGCCAAACTGCTGCGGAATCTGCACAAAGAATTGACATGCTGCGGATTTAAATCCGCAGCAAATCCGTGCTGAAAATTCCACAGCATGTGCACAGCGTTCTTTTATTTCCATTGAATTTAAAGGTACTGTACAATGCAGCAAAATCTGCTGCGCATCCGCAGGGCCAAAAATGCTGCGGATCTGCAGCAGAATCCGCAACGTGTGCACATAGCCTAAACTCACTACCTTTATCCATATTATTACATTTAAAGGAAAACATATTTTACATTGTTGGCTAGTAGGGGTAGATTAAGTAGATTATGTATGTGTCTTTAAGGGAAGTTGCCACGTATTTATATTATTTAAAAAAAAATAAAAATTTTAAATTCATTATTTTTATAACATATTTTCAAGTACACAGTATTTATAGTTTTTTGGACTGTCATTTTGCTTTGCAGAAGTGTAAGAGTTGCTGCACAACACTTACACTCTGCAAATATGGCTGCCCTGGGCATAGACATCAGCGGTCGGATGCCAACCCTATCTATAACACTGTAGCCGCATTAGCTGTGGCCTGGGCACCCCCACTGGGCTGTTCAGGTCACAGCTGTGGGTGGAGATCGTGGGCATTTTGTTGTAGCCTGCAGTGTATGCTGTGGGCTTTACTTTCCCCTGTCATTGCACACACTGTTAAGCACATATGATGACAGGTACTGCGGGGTCATGCTGTCACATGTCAGCGTGATTCCGCAGCTGACTGTGACCCGCAGTAGTCGGGTGCGGGCCGATGAGACTACTGCTCCCATCAAGCCACAGAATGTCTGAAGGGAGAGTAGTATCTGATGGCGCCTGTGCTCACAGTTGAAAAAAAGTTACATTACATACATATTCACATGAAAATAAAAAAAATTATACTCACCTCATACCAAATCCCCGATACCCTCGTCTCTTAGAAATAATATAAAATAATAAACCAACCTATACTCACTTTTCCGCCATAGTCCAGGTAATCCAGATTGTCCCACTGCAATCTCACGTGTAGAACTGTCACATCAGGAGATGTGACCACTCTACCCGGCCACCGGCAATACACTGACAGGAGGTGATCGCCCTCTGCAGTGTAGCACTGCGCCACCGTGAGAGTTCACCAGAGTTCATTAACTTGGTGCTCTCCTATACGGCACGGCTGTGTGAGAATTTTCCCAAACAGCAGTGGTGCCATAAAGGGAAAGCATCAGAGCTAATGACCATCGGTGAACTCTCACTGCTGCTCATTAATGCACTGCCTCTTGTAAGTGTATCGCCGGCTGTCTTTGAGAGCACTAAAAGTGGCTGCTTTCAAGATAATTAAGATCGTCCTGGGACATTATGGATTATCTTCTTGTCAGACAGGTGAGGAACATTTGTGCTTTATTATTTTATTTTTGTTGCAGGAGATGAGGGAGTTGGGAATTAGGCGTTCTTTAAGTATGGTTAATTCAGATTAATAAAGGACTTTATTCTGGCTGTGTCTATATTTACCATAGGATTAGTAATGGATAGGTGTCTTATACACACCTCTCCATTACTAATCTGTGGGTTTGATGTCATCTGACAATACAAAGGTGACATCAACCCCACAAATATTACCCAACTTGCCACTGCTACAGAGCAAGTGAGAAGAGCGAGGCTAAGTGCCAGAATTGGCACATCTTATAGATGCACCATTTCTATTGAGGCTGAGAGCTGATGTTTTTAGCCTCTGGGTGCCAATATCCATGGCCCCTTCCTAGGCTATTAAAATCAGCCCGCAGCTGTGTGCATAGACTTTGCTGGTTAATAATTATAGGGGGACCCCACATCATTTTTTGTTGGGGTCTCCCATTTTAATAGCCAATAAAGCCTAAGTCTACAGCTGTGAACTGATATTAATAGCCTGGGAAGCTCCATGGGTATTACCCCCAGGCTATAAACATCTGCCCCAGCCATCAACTTTCCCTCTGCTGGCTATTAAAATTACAATGGAGACCACGCAATTTTTTTTTCTATTTTTTTCATTAAAACTAACAGTTGCTGTCTGGTACAGCCTATGTATGTTTGTTCTGTTAACACTCCTACATAGGCTGGTGACAATGTGTGCCTAGTTTTGTGTGTTTCTGTTTACTTATCGGCTTAGTAATGATGGTGTCAGACTGAGTGTGAGTGTGTGAGCGTCAGCGTGAGCGTCAATGTGTGAGCATAAGCGTGAGTGTCAGCGTGTGAGTGCGAGCATCAGCGTGTGAGCATCAATGTGAGGGTGAGTGTGAGCGTCATCATGAGTGTGAGCATCAGCATGTGAGCATGAGCATGAGAGTGTGAGCATCAGCGTGAGTGTCAGCATGAGTGTGAGCACACTCCCCCATAGACCAGCACACTGCTCTCCTCAAATATTCTGTGCTGCTGTCACCATGCTCCTTCCACCATATATCTCATCTGTGACCCCCCCATAGACCAGCATACTGCTCTCCCGAAATACTCTATGCTGCTGTCACCATGCTCCTTCCACCATATATCTCCATCTGTGACCCCCCATTGACCAGCACCTTGCTCTCCTGAAATATTCTGTGCTGCTGTCACCCTGCTCCTTCCACCATATATCTCCATCTGTAACCCCCCGTAGACCAGCACACTGCTCTGAAATACTCTGTGCTGCTGTCACCCTTTGTAATTATATTATAGTTATTTTGGTTGAAACGTCGCATTATGGCAAAATAAAGAAGTATTTTTGTTTTTTCACCTGGATTGGATGCTGGTCTTCTTGATTTTCTGGTATACATTTTTCCTATTGGGTCCTATGGATTCTGAACATGCATTCTGATATCTGAAGTGCTGTCGGTCATTGCTTTTGTATTTTGTGGATGCTCTGTGCTCCGGTCACCCTGCTCCTTCCACCATATATCTCCATCTGTGACCCCCCTATAGACCAGCACACTGCTCTCCTGAAATACTCTGTGCTGCTGTCACCCTGCTCCCTCCACCATATATCTCCCTCTGTGACCTCCCATAGACCAGCACAGTACTCTCTATCCCCCTGTGCCTAGTCTCTCTCCCCATGTGTGTGCTCTATCCCCCTGTGCCTGGTCTCTCTCCCCGTGTGTGTCCTCTATCCACCTGTGCCTGGTCTCTCTCCCTCCTATGCACTCCTCTTCCCCCCCGCATGTCTGTGTGATACAGCGAGCAGCACCAACTAACAGAATTAGTGCTGTCTGCCATCCTCGGTGACTGTCTACTTGTCAGTATAACTTTGCAGTCACCAACAAAATGGCTCTGCACTGTGTTCCAAATGTCATCCTCTCTTATCCCTTAGCAAACACCCAGGAGGGGAGGAAAGGAGAGACATCACACACATGGCAGCAGATTCAGCCCATAATTACTGCAGTGTTGTAATGTGAGCTAGGTGTACTCTAGGTTTTTGTCAAATTTCAGTAGCTGCTCCCCCTAGTGTTTAAAAGTGGAAATACCAAACCTTTTAAAATTATTTTTCATATTTTACTAAATTATAAGCAAATGATAATATTTTTTAAGAAAATATAAACTGATTTTTTACATTTTTTCAATTGCTGAAAAAAATTTTTTTTTATGGCACCTTCCCTTTAAAGGGGACAATATCTGAATCTACTAGGCTATCCCATATATTTTAAGACCTTCTGTATAACATAAGAGGAGGTATTCTAAATTCATCAACAGGAAAATACATATATGGTGAGAGAGTACATTACACTTGCACGCCTAGATTTAACAACTAATAATTAAAAAATAGCAAATCATTGAAGCAAGATAAGTGTTGACCACATTTATTTCCTTTCTGCTTCATAATTTAGAACATTTACGATGCCTAGAAAAATATTCAGAATTGAGAGTCCTCAGTGGTTGATACCTTTTAATGGCTAACTGAAAAGATGGTAACACATTGCAAGCTTTCGAGACTACTCAGGTCTCTTCATCAGGCTAGACTAATACAAAATCCGAAGAGTCACATATTTATGCACAATACAGCACAGAAAAAATGCAATAGATGAGACAAGTGACGTGAAGCAGATCAATAAGGGAGAGGGAGAAACATAAATATTGGATCAGTACATAGATAAGGAGTCCGGATGTTTTATACTTCTCTGATTGGAGTCTCCTAATGTGTTGTGATGCCCCCACAAGGTCTTGGAAGCAAATTCCTTAATTGATGTAAAAAGACATAAATCCATGCAACACATTCATTCCAGCACTGAGAGTGTCAAAGGTCGTCATAAATTTATACTCACAAACTCTTCTCTCTCCGAGACTTGAAGTTACCTTTCAATACCAGTAATTTCATATCCATGTTGCTGTAATCAGGGATACAAAAATTGAAATTACTGGTATTACTGGTATTGAAAGGTAACTTCAAGTCTCAGAGAGAGAGAAGAGTTTGTGAGTATAAATTTATGACGACTTTTGACATTCTCAGTGCTGGAATGAATGTGTCGCATGGATTTATGCCTTTTTACATCAATTAAGGAATTTGCTTCCAAGACCTTGTGGGGGCATCACAACACATTAGGAGACCCCAATCAGAGGACTATAAAACATCCGGACTCCTTATCTATGTACTGGTCAAATATTTATGTTTCTCCCTCTCCCATATTGATAGTTCTGCTTCACGTCACTTGTCTCATCTATTGCATTTTTTCTGTGTTGTATTGTACATAAATATGTGACTCTTCAGATTTTGTATTAGTCTAGCCTGATGAAGAGACCTGAGTAGTCTCGAAAGCTTGCAATGTGTTACCATCTTTTCAGTTAGCCATTAAAAGGTATCAACCACTGAGGACTCTCAATTCTGAATATTTTTCAATCTACTGGCTAACACGGTACAAAGATATACATCTTTCCTGTATTAAGATGCCTAAACACCTTTCTACCCAGTTATTGTAGATAATATAATCTATTAGTGGAAAGTAACAGACTGCTCTTCTTCGGGTTAGAGCCCAAAAGGTGAAGACTTTGTATTGTTCTAAAATAGAAAGAGTCTTGCCCAATGCTGCTTTGTTGCCTTGCCTACTTGTACATTACTGATTACACAAAACTTAACATCTGAAAAGCTTTAGCGCTAGTACATCAAGCCCCGGAGAGCAGAATTACTTCCCTAGAGCATTTCTCATTGTGTTTGTTCATATGATTTCTGTGCTCTACATGGCTTCTCTGTATTGAAAACTCTCGCTATGTTTTCTGCTAATATTTGGCCATACGACATAGAGATGAATGGCCACTTCATCAAATTACATCTCCACTTCACATGAGCCTATTAGGTTTTTTCTTGTTTTTACAAAAGAGATATTTTGCAGCTCATGTCTGCATTTCACAAAGATCCTATTGAATTTTCTATTCAATTTGTAAAGTATTCTTCTTTTCAGTTTCCATATTGTATTGTACATGTGTAACTATAGCCATGCCAGCTAGCAATATCTCCGCTCTTGCCAACTTTGTATGATGCTGACGCATCAGCACCATTTAGAGTCAGTATTAGAAACTCAGCGTAAATACTGCATGTCAATTAGAAAGTCATCTTACTTACCTTTACAGAACATCAATCTAACAACATCCTTTCACATGATCAATAATACTGCTTTCTTTAGAAAATCAATGTGTTGTACAATTTTACAAGAAAAGGATTTAAGCTGTATTTTCTTATCAGCTGTAAATGGCAAGTGATAAATGACAATATTATTATTCTGGTACCTATTACATTACCCCAATAGTAATAGCTGGATGACTTAAAATACATATTCTAAAGACAATCCGTGGCAGGCACTTAAGCATGATTGATAAAGGCACCCTGCTCAGGTAGCACCTCTTTAGAAGTGGATAACTACTGCAGTGAGAAATTTTCACTCTAGAAAACTCCATTCAGGAAAGTATTACATTGCATTTAGTATACTGGGTACCATATAATATTACCACATTTTGCGGATTATAAGGCGCACCGGATTATAAGACACACCCCAAATTTTGAGGAGAAAAATAGGAAAAAAAACTTTTTAATAAAATGGTGGTGTCACAATCCATTTTTGGATTTGTCGCAGCTCTGGTTCCACTAACATTAAAACTTATTTTCCTTTCAGGCCAGTAGGGGTTAAATGCAGTTTTTCCCTGCTGGTGAGCTGGTGTTACTGCAGTGCTGCTGGGTCAGCTGATGTTGCTGGTGACCACTCCCACATCTTTTAAAAGATCACCTGATGCATCAGCTGACTGTTGGTGATACAGGTCCTTTCTGGAGACCAGCCTAGCAGAAGCAGCTCTTTGGTGCCTGCCACGTTTGGTGTTAAGAGTCCTGTTGCTGTTGATATCTGCGATGTGGAGCTTTGCAGCAGTGCATATATGCTAAGTGTTGTATTTTAGTTAATTTACCCCTTTGGTGTCTGTCACTTCTCCGTTTTGTTGTATTAGTGCAGTGGTGGGACCAGTGCTCTCACCTGCCAGTTCCCTACTTTGTGATAAGAGTAGGGCAAGTGAGGGATTAGGTATCCTGCCTGGCGGCAGGGTGAAAGAACCCATATAGGGACAATAGTGAGATCAGGGCTCATCCTCAGGAAAGTGCAGATGGTGTCCATTCCCCCATTCCCTATCAACAGGGCCGACCATTGTTATAGTTTCCCTGGTGTTCCCTGGTGTGTTGTGCGTTTTGGTGACCGACCAACCTTAGGTCGTGTCACACTGGGTTGGTCACTCTGTGACAGGTGGTGCTTATTATAATCTATGTGTCTTATTGCTTACCAGGGGGTGCTGCGGTCACTGCTGGAGGAGGCAAAAGTGGAGGATTGCTGCAGTCCGCAGGCTGGGATGAGGGGATGTTCTGATCTGCGCCGCTGCAGGTGTTCGGAGGTGTGGGAGCTCTGTTGTCATTTTGTGGAAGTCCAGAGCCTCCCGTACTTACATAGTTCATTGTGCAGTGGACTCCGGGAAAATGACTGCAGGGTTTGCATAGATGGAGATCTCTTCACCAAGATCTCAGGAGATGAGAGCCTCCACACCACAGAACACCCACAACAGCGCACATCGGAACACCCCCTCATCCCAGCCTGGGGCCTGCAGCAAAGCTCCACTCTTGCCTCATCCAGCAGTGACCCTGGGACCCTGCCCCACCGCAGCCGATAAAGTATATCCTCATTATAAGATGCACCCCCATTTTCCCCCAAAATTTGGTGGAAAAAAAGTGCGTCTTATAATGACTTTAGTCTCATAGCTAGGTACCTTCGATTGGGAAGGGGACCTAATACAGTACTACTTATCTCCAGACAACCTTTTCTCATGGCTAGGAAAAGACTGAGGTTTCTTTTAATCCCACTGTTTTGAGTACTGATGAGCCATGTTATGGAGATTCCCACAGACAAAGCATCCTTCTTCTTCCACATCTCGAATCCAACGCTGACCACCACTCATCCATCTTGAAGACTGTTGTAGTCTTTCATTGGCTTATTCAACAATTAGTTTTAGCTGCTCCACTTCCCTTTGCTTCTCAATGATATTCAAGATCTGTTACTCTCAATCTCTTGGCTTTGGATATAAAGTCACAGTAGCTACCCTCTTGATTGTCAGCTCTCTGGCTCCTAGAATAGCTTCCTCTTATTGCACCTCCTTAAGCAACAGATGGAAAGAACGGGGTATCTGCTCTTTATCACAGAATCTCAGTCATTAAGTAATGAGATCATGGGTCACAGCTCCCCATAGCCCTTGTTCCAGACGACATTGGTCAAGATGTCCAGGACTAAGTGCGTTTTTAGATATTATTCTGTGAACCAGCTTGTCCGCTCCACACACCTCGTACACATGTGGCTCCTTTACGTCCACCTCGTACACACGCAGCTCTGCTCCGTACACTTCATACTTCATACACACGGCTCTGCTCCGCACACCTCGTACACACGCGACTCCTCTCTGTACACCTCGTACACATGTGGCTCTGCTCCGTACAATTCATACACACACGGCTCCGCTCCGTACACCTCGTACACACACAGCTCTGCTCCGTACACCTCATACACACGGCTCCGCTCCGTACACCTCGTACACATACGGCTCCACTCCGTACACCTCGTACACACACGGCTCCGCTCCCTACACCTCGGTCCTTGTACACACACGGCTCCGCTCCGTACACCTCGTATACACACAGCTCCACTCCGTACACCTTGTACACACACGGCTCCGCTCTGTACACCTCATTCACACACGGCTCCGCTCCGTACACTTTGTACACACACGGCTCCGTACACCTTGTACAAACACGGCTCCGCTCCATACACCTCGTACACACAACAGCTCCTCTCCATACACCTCATACACACACAGCTCTGCTACATCCACCCTGTAAACCCCTCCTGACTCCACACATAAACTTACCCGCATCCAGCACCATGGCAACCAGCACAGACAGCAGCGTCCTGCATACACTGAGGCCCCTGATCATGTGACCCCCTGACTCCTCCCCCTCCTATGACCTCATCACAGGTCCTGTGCACACAGAACAGCCATCGCACGCTCCTGAATGCATACCTTCCCCCTTCTACCTGCCTCAGGGAGTGAGACATGTGGTGCACTGCTGGCCGCGTGTTTGAGACCTCTGTTCTAGATACTGCAGAATAACATCCCTCCAGGTGTCATACCCTTCTTCCCCAGCTGCGATGGGAGTGACACCCGAAAAAGTTCTCAGATGACAGTAGACTCCTTCAGGCAGCATCTTTGCAAACCCAGTGACTAACTTCTCCAGGCTGGCCACAAACAAATGAATAATTTCTTCAGGATTGTCGGAAGCAGGGGTGGGAGGTGGACATTCATTATGCCTCCAAGGCTGTGTGCTTCATTCTGGAGTTGATGCCTCTGCTGCAGGTCTCTCAGGCCAGCTGATCTTCCACTGTTGCCCATGTTTTAATGGCATAGCTATGACTGATGGGAAGTACTTATTTTCCAGGGTCCTTTTAGTAGTGATCACAGCTGCTGATAATTGACTCCCTTCATCTCTCCATCTGTCAACCATTCTGGGATGAACAACTTCTTGGATATTGTTCATGATCCGTAGTACCTCTTTATCAGATGCATTAGTGAGTTCACCACATACTGCAATACTATGCTCACCTCCTCACACCACATGGATACTTGGGCTTCATTTAAAGCCTCAATACTTGTTGGACCTATCTTGATCTATCTCAGCAATGCCTACACTGTAACGCCCCTTTAAGCCCCCTCCATGGGAAAGGTGTCCGGTAGTTCTCACCTCAATACGGCACAGTGCCTCCACCTGAATCTTGCTGGGAGCAGTAGTGGGATGGAGGAGGGTCTTCTGCCAGGAGTTGATTCGGGAAACCCCTGTCCACGCTCCATACAGACTCGCAAAAGATGAGGTTGAAACAAATAACAAGTTTATTTACAGAGGGATAAATGCTGTTTAATTCAGAGGGCATAAACAAGGAACATCAAAATATATAATATCATACAATCTATGACACACTTCAAAATGTGCTTTGCAATAGGTCTGAATATTAATGACCACTTGGCTACTTATCAGACGTCTACTACTAATCAAGTCACTGCACACTGAATCTTCCTCTTGCTGCCTGCAAACTGTGTAATCCACTGCTGCCTTTCCAACCCAGTGCTGAACTCCTTTTTTTTTTTTTCTCTCTGAAATCTGCATTTAATTGCTGCTTGTCCACCCGATAATTGTTGTCTGGCTCCTCATCAAGTGCCTTATTATTTTTTAACTTTTTACCTGGCCTTGTGCTTTGTACCTTACATTAATTATTTCTTGCTGCATATTTTTTATTTATTTATTTCTTGTTGCAACTGTCATGGATTATTTTAAACTGAAATCTGAATCCCTTAGGATTACATCCATCATAGAAGCACTAGGTGCTTCAGTAAATCCTCTAGCACCCAAGGATCAATTCCCTGCTCAGAAATTAAACGATACAGAAAGAAGGGATATGATCAAATTATTTCTTGACTATGAAATTTTAGTAAAATAGAAATCACTAATCATATAGATGTGCTCTTCTTAAAACAATATATATCAGAGGGCCTTGTGCCCAAAGGTCTAATTATAGCCCAACAATCATCTTTTCCTAATGACACTACATTTTCTGAATCCTGGGATATTTGGTTTAAATGCTCCATGCACATGATGGATCTTCTTAATTCTAAACGTAATTCTCTTGCTGATTCTGCTTTATCCCAACTTGCCCTAACTAAGGAGAAACTTACTCAATTCTCCTCTTCTACTGAATTCACTGAGTATAATACTAAACTATATAGCAAATTAAATAAATTTGAAGAAGATTTAATTAGGAAAAAGGCAAATAAATTTTTGAGGGACAGGAAAACCAAATTGATCAATAATTCAACGGGCCCAATGGAAATAGGCATGCCAACACAATCAGAAGTCATTACAGGTGCCTCATCCAGTGTGGAAACCCCCCAGGCAGGTGACTCTGATTCCTTTTCATCCATTTCATGTAATAAGCAGCAGAACATATTTTACAAACAACACAAGGATAGCTTAAAAGGTAGTGTCAACACTAATAAGTGGGGTCTGCTATCTCTATCGATTCAGGAAAAATCACCATTCCCCCTCTGATTTTAAACCGTACCACTAAGGAATCCCATCCCACTATTAAAGATTCATCTGTGGTGACTACGAGTAATAATATTATAACTTCGGTGGGGGTTCTACCTAACAATGGGATTAACCCTCTTCCGAATAGGCAAGACATATCAGATTGCTTGTCTCAGTTCACGGTTCATGAGGAATGTTCCACTTCCCAATCCTCCACTCAGCCTCTACCACAGACACCCCCCTCTACCGTTTCTAGTACGTCTACCGCTCTACCAGTAATTGACACCGTAGAATCCAGTGTTACATTGAGGAATCGTACAGTTGGATTCCCTCAATCAGAGACTTTTACCCTAACCTCTCCCTTGAGGATTGACTCACATAATTCAAAAATCACCCATTTTTTTCAGGTGGTACCGGGCCACCAGCCAAAAAGAAAATGGGAACACGTGGATACAGGGGCAAAGGCATACACAAAAAAAGCTTTTGGGCAACCTGTGGGCCCTCCAGTGAGAGAACCAGCAACAGCCCTGACAATTTAGATGCACGTTCCAGCATCTTCAATTTGTCGGACTATAATCTTAATGATGATGAAAGGTCACTTTTAGAACGAGGCCTATCATTTTATCCAGATTCACCGCTGAATGTTTTTAACCTCTATCTTGAGATCTGAATGATTTCATTCAGAAACTTACTATACAACGTCACATTTTAATTGAAAGCAATAAGGTTGACAATGGTTCTGCAGCGGATATTCCCTCCACCCAAACAGATCCACTTTTGCATGTGGCCCCAAGAAACGCCCACAGTCAGTTCTATCCTCTTCACCACAAAGGGTCACATATAGAAACATTCCAACAGCTCATCTTTAAGGAAGTTCGCTCGCTATCCCCTGGCAAGAAGCTAATTACTAACCTGAGCACTGGTGAAAAGGCAGCTATCAAGTCCCTTCGTGAGAACAGCAATATTATCATAAGAAAATGCTGATAAAGGGGGTGGGGTGGTTATAATGAATAGGGGATCCTATATCCAGGAAGGGTTCAGATTACTCAATGATCCGGATTTCTATTCTAGGCTGGACCATGATACCTCTATCGATATTTTTCTTGAATACACTGCATTCATTAAGGGAGCCTACTCTTCAGGTATCTTGAATAAAAAGAATTTAAATTCCTTAACATCCCCCGTTTCAAAATGCCATTCTTTTACTTTCTACCAAAAATCCATAAGAACCCGCTTAACCCTCCTGGACGCCCTATCATTTCTGGCATTGGCTCAATTACGAATAATCTATCCCATTATGTAGATCTCTCCCTTCAGAAGTATGTTATGGGTTTAGACTCATATCTTAAAGATTCCTTCCACCTCATTGATTCCCTTCAAAGAATACCACCTATTCCTAATTGCCTTCTTGTCACAATGGATGTTCAAGCACTCTATACGAATATATCTCATGATCGAGGCATAGAGGCTGTAGACCAATTCCTTTCCGCTGATGCATTATTGCCCCCTCTTCAAAAGAAATTTCTAAAAAATGCAATTCATTTTGTGCTTAATAATAATGCATTTTCTTTTGAACATTTCTTCTTTCGCCAGGTCAAGGGCTGCGTGATGGGGACGAGATTCGCCCCCAGTTATTCAAATCTCTTCATGGGGGCATTTGAATCTCTCTTCATCATGCAGTCCGACCTGGCATTGGGCAAAATAGCCTTTTATCGACGCTTTATAGATGATCTGTTCATTATCTGGACCGGCACAGAGGAGGAAGCTCTTGAATTCATCTGCAATCTAAATTTGAATGCCTGGGGCCTCCGCTTCACAGCTAACACCTCCACTACGTCCATCCAATTCCTGGACCTGTTGGTACATGTTGACAAATTGGGACGGTTTTTCACCACCACACATTTTAAAGAAGTAGATGTGACTAGCTAACTTAGTTTCAGCAGTGGTCATCTACCCAAGTGGATTCAGAACATTCCATACGGGCAATATTGGCATATACGAAAAAATTGCACAGAGGATACTGACTTTATTGAGGAGGCAAAAGTTTTGAAACAGCGATTTCAGCATAAAGGGTACCCTAAAAAATTGGTCCAAGATGCATTCCTGAGAGCCAAAACTTTCACACAATAAAAAAGGAGGAGACAGAAGCGCACAATAGGGTCTTATCCAGTGATATAAACGTTTCACAGATATGGATCCACTCACCTGGTTCAGTTGTGTGAAACACAACAACCATAAGCACAAATGGGTAGGATCCGATGAACTGCAGCAATCAGCCGGTCACTAGAATTGCATATATAAGAAGGAAAGAAATCCGGCTTTCAGGATCACGCTGTTCCAATCCAAAGTTCACAAGGAGTTAATCCAAGGACCAAGCAGTGATTATAACTTCCTTTTTATTCCATAAACTCTACGCGTTTCGTGTACACACTTTGCTCCTGAGGAAATGTACAGTGTGTACACGAAACGCGTAGAGTTTATGGAATAAAAAGGAAGTTATAATCACTGCTTGGTCCTTGGATTAACTCCTTGTGAAACTTTGGATTGGAACAGCGCGATCCTGAAAGCCGGATTTCTTTCCTTCTTATATATGCAAAACTTTCACACAGAAAGACTGTATAAGCAAGATTATGAGTCATAAAACCACTTGTTCTTCTGGTACGGATCTAGGTAGATGGAGTTTTGTTACCACTTTCAACCAATCCTATGGGTTGATTAAGAAGCTCCTTACCAAGTACTGGTTCATCCTGAAAGGGGACCCAGTTTTGACCAAGCATATTCCCCCCGACCTAGAACAGTACACCGCAGAAACCGCACGTTACGGAACCTTGTTGCACCAAGCAACATCACCTTGAGTTCAGGCTCCCTATCCTCTCTCCCAATTTCACTGAACCCTGGTTGCTATGCATGTAGAGCCCCCAAATGTATTTGCTGCACCTCCATTCTAAATGGGGTACATGAATTTAAATCCAACACTACAGGTACCTTATATAAAATTAAATTTCATGTTAACTGTCAATCCATTTTTGTGGTATACTTAATTGAATGTGGTTGCGGCCTACAGTACGTCGGTCGAACCATACAAACGATGCATGCTAGATTGAACAAGCATCGACAGAATATCCAAAATGGATTTCTCCTGCACAGTCTTTCTAAACATTTTATAACTGTGCATCAAAAAAATCCCAAAACTTTGAAACTAACAATTATTGACCACATACCTGATACCATGGCTGATCGCTTCAACAGTTTAATCAATAGAGAAAGCTTTTGGATATTCAAGCTTGGCACACTTGCCCCTGAAGGTCTGAATTTAACTATTGATAAAGTGACCAGATAACTTTATTTACCTTTTTATCATCAGTGCATTTTATTTAGATGCTATTGTTTACATGCTTTTATTATTAATATGTGTTCTCGCTTTTTTATTGGTCTTTTTACTGGTCTACTAGCCTGTTAATAATTTTATTCATTTTTATCTATACTATTTTATTGCTCCTTTTTGCACATTTTATACATTTAAAACTTGTTTAACTCATGCTGTTTTATCTCACGTTTTATATAGGTTGTTTTTATCTCCTTTTTTTGTAATACATGATGTCATCTTGTCGTAACATGTGACTATCATAACATGTGACTGTTTTGACTGTTGTGATTGGCTGCTTCCCATTTAAATACCACATAATAATAATAATAATAATAATAATAATAATAATAATAATAATCTTTATTTATATAGCGCCAACATATTCCGCAGGGCTTTACAGTTTAACAGTTTCAAAACACAAGTCATAAGTAACAACGTTAACAATATAATAATTAAAGCAAAATAAGATGACCCTGCTCGTGAGAGCTTACAATCTACAATGAGGTGGGGGAGATACAAAGTACAGGTGTGTATTTACAATGCTGTATTTACAATGATGGTCCAACCATCTTGAGGGAGTGAGGGATGGATGGAGATAGAGAATGGGCTACACATACACACTTACACATAGAATGACTTTGATTAGTGAACGTGATAGGCCGCTCTGAACAAATGTGTTTTAAGGGAGCACCTGAAACTATGCAAATTGTGGATAGTCCTAATTTCCTGGGGTAGAGCATTCCAGAGGATTGGAGAAGCACGGGAGAAGTCTTGGAGTCGGGAGTGGGAGGTACGAATTAGTGCAGAGGTTAGTCAAAAGTTGTTTGCAGAGCGCAGCGGTCAGTTAGGCCGATAGACAGAAATGAGGGAGGAGATGCAGGGGGTGCTGCACTGTGGAGAGCTTTGTGGGTGAGAACAAGTACTTTGAATTGGATCCTATAATGAATGGGCAGCCAATCTAAGTACTGGTGAAGAGCGGACGTGTCCGAGTACCGATTAGCCAGATAGATGACCCTGGCTGCTGCATTAAGTATGGACTGGAGAGGGGATAGTCGAGTAATGGGGAGGCCAATTAATAGAGCGTTGCAGTAATCCAGGTGGGAGTGGATCAATGCTACAGTGAGGGTTTTTGTTGTTTCCATGGTGATAAAAGGGCAGATTTTAGAGATGTTCTTTAGGTGTAAGTGGCAAGAGTGGGCAAGAGATTGTATATGGGATGTGAAGGAGAGATTGGTGTCAAACATAACACCCAGACAGTGCGCCTGCTGCCGGGGTGTTATTGTGGTGCCACCCACGGAGAGGGAAATGTCAGATTTAGGGAGGTTAGTAGACGGCGGGAGCAGAAGAAGTTTTGGAGAGGTTGAGTTTCAGATAGAGAGCGGACATGATGTTGGAGACTGCGGACAGTCACTGGCGTTCTGTAGTACAGTGGGGGTAAGTTTGGGGAATGACGTATATAGTTGTGTGGCATCAGCATAAAGATGATACTGAAAGCCAAATCTGCTGATGGTCTGTCCAATTGGGGCTGTTTAGAGAGAGAAGAGAAGGGGGCCAAGGACTGAGCCCTGAGGTACCCCGACAGTGAGAGGAAGAGGAGATGACGTGGAGCCAGAGAGCAAAACACTGAGGTAGCGGTCAGAAAGATAGGAAGAGAACCAGGAGCGAGCAGTGTCTTTAATGCCTAGTGACTGGAGCCTAGAGAGTAGGAGATGGTGGTCAACAGTGTCGAAAGCTGCAGATAGGTCGAGAAGAATGAGCAGAGAGTGGTCACTGTTACGTTTTGCTGTCAGAAGATCATTAGTCACTTTGATGAGTGCAGTTTCAGTTGAATGTAGGGGGCAGAAGCCGGACTGTGAAGGGTCTAGAAGGGAGTGAATGGAAAGGTAACGGGTAAGGCGGGAGTAAACTAGGTGCTCCCAAACTTTAGAGATGAAGGGGAGATTGGAGACTGGTCTGTAGTTGTTTGTGCAGGATGGGTCGAGAGCCAGTTTCTTTAGTAATGGAGTAACGATGGCGTGTTTGAAGGAGGATGGGAAAATGCCCGAGGAGACTGATAGATTAAAGATTGCAGTTAGGTGAGTTGTGAGGAAGAGAGGAGTCTGGAGACTTCTTCTTCTGTGATGGGATCAAATGTGGAGAGTGAGCCAGGGGAGATGCTGGAAGGGATGGGAGTCACAGTACTTGGTGGTTGGGAGCAGATTTCCTGACAGATAATATCTATTTTTTCTGTAAAGTGGGAGGCCAGGTCATCAGCACAAATGTCTGTGATAGGGGCTTGTGCTTTCGGCCTGAGGAGGGAGTGAACGGTGTCAAAAAGTTTCTTGGGGTTGTTGGCTAGTGAGATCAGGGTGGTGAAGTAGGTCTGTTTGGCGAGGTGAAGGGCAGCGTTATAGGTTCTTAACATAAATTTGAAGTGGATGAAGTCTTCTGGTGTGCGAGTTTTTCTCCATAGGCATTTAACACTCCTAGAGCATCGCTGGAGAAGTTGAGTTTGCGATGTGAGCCAGGGCTGTTTTACTCTGTGCTTGGAGGTTCTGAGGGTGAGGGGAGCTACTTGGTCAAGGGTGCTTCTAAGAGTGTCGTTGTAGTGATGAACAGCCAGATCAGGACAGGAAAAAGAGGAGATCGGGGACAGTGATGAGTGTAGGGAGTATGAAAGTGTCTGAGGGTTAATGGCTGGTAGATTTCTGACTATGTGGTAGGTAGGAGTGAGCTGGGGTGGGCGAGGATTTGTGAGTGTGAAGGAGAGAATGTTGTGGTCAGAGAGTGGAAGCGGTGAGTTATTTATGTGGGAGATTGAACAGAGCCGGACAAAGACCCAGATCAAGGGTGTTACCGTCCTTGTGTGTCTCAGAGCTTGAAAGCTGCGAGAGGTGGTTAGTGATAGAAGCTGGGATGCAGATATGGAAGTAGGGCTGTTAATGGGGTTGTTGAAGTCTCCCAGGATAAGAGTTGGTAGTTCTGAGGACATGAAGTGCAGCAGCCAGGCTGAAAAGTGGTCAAGGAAGTGGGTGGGTGAGCCTGGGGGCTGGTATATGACCGCTACTCTGAGGGAGATGGGATGGAAAAGCCTGATGGTGTGGACCTCAAAAGAAGGGAATATAAGTGATGGAACTGGGGGAATGACCTGGAAAGTGCATTGTGGGGACAGGAGTATGCTGACTCGACCACCAAGTCTGTTTGTGGGTCTCGGGGAATGAGAGAATTGTAAGCCACCATAGGAAATGGCAGCAGGAGAGACAGTGTCAGAATCCTGAATCCAGGTTTCAGTGGGGGCCAACAGATTAAGAGAGTTGTTCAGAAAGTATTGGGCAGGAAAGGAAGCTTGTTACAAACAGACAGTGGAATCCAGAGGGCACAATTAAAGGATGGAGATGAGGGAGTGTAAATAATATTAGTAAGATTATTATGGTTTCGATATGAGGTAGGGTAGGGGTTGAGGTTGGGGGATGGTGGACCAGGGTTGGGGGAGATGTCCCCTGAAATCAGTAGGAGTAGGAAGATAAAGAGCAAATAGTTGTTGGAATTGTAAGTAGTTTTTTTCTGCAATGTGTTTGGGCAAGATGGGCTGAGGTTTCTCAAGTAGGTGAGGAGTGTATGGGAGCTGTACATGGGAGAGGGAAGTATAGAGGGGCTGATGTGTATGAGTCGTGATGGAGGGGGGATGGGGTGGTGAATGTGGATGGCAAGGGAGCACAGGAGGACAGAAATAAAGAAAATATTTAAAGGGGAGAGCAAAGTGTGGGTTACCTGATTCCTGCCCTGACTAACTGCCATGGATAACTGCCGTTTTCTTGATGCTTAGCTTCTGTGATGCTCCGCTTATGGGATGCTTGCATGCTGCACTCCACACTGCGTCTGCAACCCACACTGTGTGCTTCCCCATGTCATTAATAAACTTCCACCTGATGAAGACGGATCCTCCGTTGAAACGCGTTGTGGTTTAAACCCATCTCTTGTCTGAGTCTCTTTCCTGCGCTCCTAAGACCGGTTTCCATTTTCTCATGAATATTAATGACGACACTTCCACTTTATGTGTCAGCAGACACACTCCTATCTAATGACACCCAATAACAGCTGCAGCAATGCCAGTAACACAATCCAACTATGAGGCTCAGTTGCCGTGGTTGTTTGCACACTTGCCATTGGTGCAGGTAATACAATAGAAATAAAATCCCCTCAGCAAGATTTCTCTTATTAACTCCTAAACAGTGGTACCACAAGTCCTAGCAATAGCTCAGCAACAGTGCTTACTCCTTGATGTAGTAGGTTTGGGCAGTCATTCAGGGATCCATCTTGGGGCTGCAGTATCTGGATGTCATAAACACAAGAAATGGATTGTGGACTCGTTCCCATAGTAAGGTCAGGTGGCGATGGACATCTCCTGGTAACCTGGATGGTTTGCAGATGTGATTTGGCTGAAGGATTATCTTCTCCCCTTACACACTGAGTGGCTATACAATTAATGCCTTTGTCCCCTGTTCTCTAGGATCAGATTTTCACATGTCTGTAATGGGGATTGCATAACTTGCTCCCCTTCCTGCTAGCTCTAAACTTCTCCAACCTGCACAGACAATCTGTCCCTTCTTCTGCTGCTTCTCCTCCCCTATGATGCAGAGAAGAGCAATGTCTTATGGGATTTGTAGTCTAATGCAGTGCAGCAAGAAAATCATGACTGTCTGCTGCTGTGAATGTCTGAGTAATCTCAAAAGAACCAGTTTGTGTGTAAGGTTCTAGCAGGGACGCCGGATGCAGTGACGAGCAGGAGGCAGAGCAAGAGTTAATGGGTTGTTTATAAAGAGTTATTATAACAGTGAATACTCCATTCAGGGAGAGGGAGGATAAGGGAATATAGGTGAACAAAGCGTATAAGGTTATAGAGCAATAGTATGGGTTCAAATAACAGGCTAATTTATCCATCTGTGGTTTCCAGACGGAGGAGGCTGGAAAATCCCATGATGGCGCCGTAGGTGACGCGTGAAGTTCCCAAACTGGTCCCGGAGAAAGGTGAAATACTGTCTCTTAACAAAGGCGACGTATCCTGGCCTTCCCACACGTAGTCTTGGGGTCCTGGAGCAGGGTACTGTTCGAGTGGTTATCTGCGGCACCGCGATTGGTGAACGAAGTCCCGTAGTGGAGGCCACAATCACGCTACTTGCTTCAGCGTGCACTGTTTGGTGAGAACTGTGTCACGGCCCGGCAGCAGTCAGCGGTAGAGAATGGTTTATCCTAGTCAAGTCAGAGATGACAGGAGTAATAGTCTCTGGAGGTACAGAGTCTGTATGCATGGGGGATGAGAGAGCGCAAAGCGGGCCTGCTAGTTGGCGTCGGACTGCAGAGAGGGAGTCAATCTTCTCCTGTAACACATGCTGTTTCCCCCCAAAGGCCCTGTTCTGGTACGCCCCGTCCCTTTTATCTCAGACCTGCCCCGTACAGTCAGGTGCAAAGGTCTCTTCCAGTCAGAAAGTCCTTCCCCCGGCAACAATGGCGACAGTCCCGACAGTTCCGGCACTGACACAAGAGAGATACCATTAGCCCGGTCCACCTCCCTATACTCCCCCACTCCTTTTGCTTGCCATTCCATGGTCGAGGATCTTTGTGAAACATGTGGCCGTCTTCCTTTTCCTTGAACAATTTACTGCCAAATAAACTGATCCTGGTCATAAAGATTGGGGGGTTTGCCGATTGTTGTTTGAAGCATCGTAAGTTGGGAGGAGTAGTGGAGTCCCCTAGAGTGGTAGTCATGTTGCATAGGAGAGAGTGATGGTGTGTCTGTTTCCTCTGGGGCAGATTCTTCAGGGACCTGGTTCCTTGTGCTGCTTGTCCATCCTTGGGCAGTTGTTCAGAACTTTCTTCTTCTTCCTCCTCTACTACCGTGGGAGCGCTTTCAAGAGTTCATCCACTCAATGCCGACTTTTATCCCCCATTGACTTGCATTGGGGTTGGGTTTCGGACGAAACGCCGACTTTTTTTGCCCTAGTCGGACCAGTTTCATCTGAAAAAAATTTTGTTTCATGAAACCCGATCCGACTAAAGTCGCTCAACTCTATTTCTGGTGCCTTTCCCACTTGATCTTTTGATAGACAAGGCCGAAACATATTCCGGTGAACTAACGGAGTAGTAGAGCTTCCTCCTTCCTCAGGTTGAATTTCATACACAGGCCCTTCAGAGCTGACTCGTGGCTTTACTCGATACAGGTCCCTTTCCGACTGATTTTCCAGTTTGTCCCGAGGACTTCTTTCTCACACTAAGACACGGTCCCCGACCTGGAGATCTGTCCCCCGCAGCAGAGTCTTCTCAGCATGCTCCAACTCTTGAAGCCTGGTCTGTACCAGGCAATGCAAAGTCTACAGTAGATGGCGATGATCTCGAACCCAGGAGGACACCCCCGTCCGTGGGTAGTCCTCTTCTGGATGCAACTCTAGCTCATCGATTCCTTTTCCTGCACAGTCGAATAAGAGGGTATAGGGAGTATAACCAGTGGTTCGGTGCACTCGATTGTTGTAAACCCATACTAATTCTGACAGATACTCAGGCCACCAGGCTTTCCGGTCCTCCTCCAGGGTTCTCAACATTTGGATCAATGTCCAGTTGAATCGTTCACAGGCACCGTTTCCTTGAGGGTGATACGGCGTGGTGCGAGACTTCTCAGTTTGGTACATACGAAGCAACTCCTCCATCACGTTTCCTAAAAAACAGGCCCCCTGACCAGAATGGATTCACCTCGGACATCAATAAACTTGAATGAAATAATGAGGTGCCCCGTCCCTTTTATCTGAGACCCACCCCCTACAGTTAGGTGCAAAAGTCTCTGAGTCAGAAAGTCCTTCCCCCGGCAACAATGGTGACAGTCCCGACAGTTCTGGCCCTGACACGAGAGAGATACCATTAGCCCGGTCCATCTCCCTACATGTGCACAAATAAGTCTCACTGCAGGTGTTGCACTAAAGCCTAAAGAACCCTAAACGTAAGGGGAAAATAAGTAGAGCCAATAAATGAGACAGTCTGAACTGTCAGAGAGGTATAAAGAAAATGAAGAGTCCTTAGAGGTCAAGGCCAATGAAGAGAAGAAGAAAAACAAGAACATGATAGATTGAACTGTCAGGAAAGTAAGAAGAAAATCAAGAATTACTGGGGGTCAAGGCCAAAAGAACAAAATGCACTGAGTGAGAGTTGATAGTTTACAATATCAAACTCTGCAAAGGAATCAATGGAGAGTAGTTATCATCAGATTTTGCCATCAATAGGCCATGTCAGTCTTTAGTAAGGGTAGTTTCTGTACAGTGGTGTATTGTGAAAACCAGATTTTAAGGGGTTGAGAAAAGAGCAAAGAGCTAGCTTATAAGAAGGCTGTAGACCAAGTATTCCAAAAGTGATTTCAGTCATGTGATTATGATAATATGTTTAAAAGGGAAAGATACCAAAGAAAAGAGAGAATGAGTATTTCACTTAGGAGTATAATGAAAATTGATTGACAGAAAATTGACAAGATATGAAGGAATAAGCTTCTTAGCTAGGAAAAGAAACTGGAAGCAGAGGGAATCAATGGTCCTTGAGGGCTATGGATGTTATTATGCTATCATTTAATGTTTGATATTAGATGTCAATGCATGAGGAAAATATATACTGGGATGGGGAACATATATACCAGGATAGAGGTTACGAAGGATCCGCACCTCGCCACCCCACCTAACGTCAGTAGTACGTTAGCGAGATCACGTGGTAAGGTCTACCCACTTGTACCAACATGACGGTGCACACCCCCCTGGGACACATAAGATCAGCTTGGCACAGTTTTATACAGACACCTCTGTCCATACAGGCCCAGAAAGGCACAGAGAATGAGAAAAGGTGGCCCACACAGTCACTGACATGGGACCACACTCATCCACAACCCTGACATGCTGAGAGGCCCCATTCACTAGCCCCAATGAAACAGAACCTTATCAGCCCAGTAGAAATGCCACCAGTTCCCCGGTCCGTTAATGGGACTTATATCAGGCCAGAAACCAGCCCCGGTAGCATACAGTGGGTACAGAAAGTATTCAGACTCCTTTAAATTTTTCACTCTTTGTTTGATTGTAGCCATTTGGTAAATTCAAAAAAGTTCATTTTTTTCTCATTAATGTACACTCTGCACCCCATCTTGACTGAAAAATATTCAGAAATGCAGACATTTTTGCAAATATATTAAAAAATAAAAACGAATATCACATGGTCATAAGTATTCAGACCTTTTGTTCAGACACTCATATTTAAGTCACATGCTGTCCATTTCCTTGTGATCCTCCTTGAGATGGTTCTACTCCTTCATTGGAGTCCAGCTGTGTTTAATTAAACTGATAGGACTTGATTTGTAAAGGCACACACCTCACAGCTCACAGTGCAAGTCAGACCAAATGAGAATCATGAGGTCAAAGGAACTGGACAAGGAGCTTAGAGACAGAATTGTGGCAAGGCACAGATCAGACCAAGGTTACAAAAGAATTTCTACAGTACTCAAGGTTCCTAAGAGTACAGTGGCTTCCATAATCCTTAAATGGAAGAAGTTTGGGACCACCAAAAGTCTTTCTAGACCTGGCCGTCCAGCCAAACTGAGCAATCGTGGGAGAAGAGCGTTGGTGAGAGAGTTAAAGAAGAAACCCAAGATCACTGTGGCTGAGCTCCACAGATGCAGTAGGGAGATAGGAAAAAGTTCCACAAAGTCAACTATCACTGCAGCCCTCCACCAGTCGGGCTTTTCTGGCAGAGTGGCCTGACGGAAGCCTCTGCTCAGTGCCAGACATATGAAAGCCCGCATAGAGTTTGTTAAAAAAAAACACATGAAGGATTCCCAGACTATGAGAATTGAGATTCTCTGGTCTGATTAGATGAAGATAGAACTTTTTGGTGATAATTCTAAGTGGTATGTGTGGAGAAAACCAGGCATTGCTCATTGCCTGCCCAATACAATCCCAACAGTGAAACATGATGGTGGCAGCATCATGCCATGAAGGTGTTTTTCAGCTGCAGGGACAGGATGACTGGTTGCAATTGAAGGAAACATGAATGCGGCTAAGTACAGAGGTATCCAGGATGAAAACCTCTTCCAAAGTGCTCTGGACCTCAGACTTGGCCGAAGGTTCACCTTCCAACAAGAAAATGACCCTAAGAACACAGCTAAAATAACAAAGGAGTGCCTTCAGAACAACTCTGTGACCATTCTTGACTGGCCCAGTCAGAGCTCTGACCTAAACCCAATTAAGCATCTTTGGAGGGAGCTGAAAATGGCTGTCCACAAATGTTCACCATCTAATCTGTCGGAACTGGAGAGGATCTGTAAGGAAGAATGGCAGAGGATCCCCAAATCCAGGTGTGAAAAACCTTTTGCATCATTCCCAAGAAGAGTCATGGCTGTATTAGCTCAAAAGGGTGCTTCTACTCAGTACTGAGCAAAGGGTCTGAATACTTATGACTGTGATATTTCAGTTTTTCTTTTTTAATAAATTTTCAAAAATTTCTACATTTCAATTTTTATGAAGTGTATGAAGTGTACGGAGCGGAGCCGTGCATGTACAAGGTGTACGGAGCAGAGCCGTGTGTGTACGAGGTGTATGGAGCGGAGCCTCGGTACGAGGACCGAGGTGTAGGGAGCAGAACCATGTGTGTACGAGGTGTACGGAGCAGAGCCGTGTGTATAAGAAGTGTACGGAGCGGAGTCGCATGTGTACGAGGTGTACGGAGAGGAGCCGCATGTGTACGAGGTGTGTAGAGCGGAGCCGTGTGTGTATGAAGTGTACGGAGCGGAGCCGCGTGTGTACGAGGTGGACGGAGAGGAGCCACGTGTGTACGAGGTATGTGGAGCAGAGCCGCACGTGTACGAGGTGTGCGGAGTGGAGATGTGCGTGTACGAGATGTGCTGACATCCCTCTGGCGCTGTGTAATGACATCACACCAGCACGCAGAGAGTAGAGGCGTGACTTTCCCCCCATTGCTGGATTTTGCAGGTGACTGTGGCTGTACAGCGAGATGATAGTGCCGGCTCACATTGCAGAGCTGACACTATCATCCGCTGAGGTAAGCTGTACATCGCAGCTGGAAACCTATTTGAACGGCCACGATTGGTATTAGCACCTATCACTGCCGTTTAACCCCTTAGATACCGCTATCAATTGTGACTGTATTAAGTTTGAAAGGAATGCGGTCCGCCAGCTTAAATTTTTTTTAATGTGCAGTCCATTTACTCTGTCGAGTTTGAGACCCCTGAATTAAACCCTCTGGGTAATTCCCCTCATGCCATCTGGGCTGAACCTAAATCCCCTTGCCTTGCCTCTGCAGATGCCAAACTATAAAATCATTGAAAGATCATGACTCGTTTTGGACTGTCCTAGGGTGGCAATTCTGACGCCATCATATCCGGCATGGCAACTGCTTGGAATTAAGACCAAACACAACTTTACTTCATGGCTTCAAGTATTCTAGTAGCTGTTCTAAGTATTTCCATACCCCATAGGTTATAGAATGGATCAAGGCCCTGGAAGGCATTGAGTCTGGTCCATAGATCTCAGAAATATGCATGATGTATGGCGAGGATGTATGGTATCTCCATAACTCCTTATGGAATTATAGCTGACTTAGCAAAGCAATTTTGACCTCATGGTCTCCACATGGCATGAAGCCTTTTGTTCCACTCTAAGCTGGTTGGAATGCGAGTTTTGTCACTTACAGTCCTTTGATTCTAGACCCTCCCCTGCTGCTGCTTGGTGTACTGTTACTACTGCACACTGAAGGGGTTTTTATAATCCCATGTCAAAAAGGATACAAATGATTGACATGGAATTATATCTCCAACATTCTTCACAGAAGTCTTATATACCAGGATGGGGTGAGGATGGGGAACATATATACCAGGATGGAGAAAAAAATGTATATAATGGGGCCAGGATGAGTGACATATATACCAGGATAAGGGATATATACTGCTCACAGAAATAAAGGGAACACAAACAGCCTGTTGCAAATGGAATAGTGATCCCTTTATTTTTTGAGCAGTATATACTGTATACTGCATACTAGGATGGGTCCAGGATGGGGTATATATTTTTACCAGGAAGGCATCTAAGGCTGGTTTCACACTTGCGTTTTTTGCGCTGTGTTTTTGCGCATAAATGCGCATGCGGTTTTTTATCCTATACTTAACATGGGTGCGCATTGTCATGCGTTTGTATGCGCGTGCGGTTTCTTGTAGTGTGCGCCCGGGCGCACAAAATGCATCCTGTTGCATTTCTTGTGCATCCGACCTGCCTCAAAAAAACGCATGCGCACGCAATGCGCACAAAATTCACCCAAAAACCCATTATAGTCTATGGGAGCGCTGACGTGCGCATGGTGATGCGCACGTCAGCGCAAAAAAAGCATGCTTTTTTGGCAAAAACCATGCACAAAAAACAAGAAAACGCATGATGCGTTTTTTATGCGCGTTTGCACTGCGTACGCAGAGCAGCGTAAAAACACACAAGTGTGAAAGTAGCCTAAGATGGGTGATATTGCTACATAATGAGGGAGGAGGTGCAACTTGTATGTCCTTAAAGGCTTTAGAACGCTACAAAGGCCCATACAGCTCAACATGCAGGGGGCCCAGGTTCAAATTTGACACTGGAGCCCAACGGACTCTAGTTACACCACCGCATGTACCTAACACAGAACAGTAGAACTGAACTTTGTTTCCGTACAAACCCACGTTATTCAGTTCTCACAGTTCTAATGTATTGTAACACTGGAATCTTGTGAGATGGAAGTTGAAGCTCAGTGGAACCTGCAAATGTGTCAGTTATAATAACAGACAGCAGGAAAGCAGAGAGCTGCCATCACACATCACACTGGTAAAGCCCCATTTCATTTATAGTCTCTTGCAGATCAGTGTCCTGCCCTGCATGCCCATACAGATGTCTTAAAAGGGTTTATCCTACTGTAAGATTCCCTTTACATGACTTATAATCGTGTTTGGCAGCCATGTCGTAAACTAGGAGAGGAAAGAGATTAAGAAAAATAAAAACTGTGGAGTGGTTAAAACTGCTAAGTGTTAAAGGAGCACTCCAGTGATTTTCTTATTTTATGGTGTGCTAGCTATCATGTATGTAGTGTAAGTCTAATTAGTGTATTAACATACCACTGACAGATTATTGTGTGCAGTTGCAGTTACAATCTCAATGTTGGAGGCTACAGTGCATTGTTCTGAATTCCCAAAGGCTTATATTTAGAACATTCAAAAAGTGACCTCTGCTCCATACAGTAACCACCGTGTGAATCATCAGGTTAGAGATGTGGCGACGTAGTGTCAGAGCATAGCATAGTAGATCTGATACCGGGAGAAGCAGGGCCAGTGTTTGGGGCAGGCAGACCAGGCAGATACCTGGGGCTCCCACCCACAAAGGGGGCCCCCTGCATCTGCAGCCCCTTTATGAAGTGTCCAGAGGGTGAACAGCAGTGAATAATGCTGTGTATACTCTGTAGTCCCGGAGCATATCTCCCAAACCCTCCTCCAGCCCCCCTCTCTCTCTCCCTGCAGTCAGGTTAGAAGTTGAGAGTGAGGGGGAGAGGCTGATTATAGCACAGCAGACAAAGTTCAGAGCCAGGCCAGGAAGATGCCTGCAGCCCTGTGTGTATGTGTCATCTCCTCTTGAGTACTCATCATGGCTGCTCCTAGCACTGTCCTGGGAATGGATCTGTACAAGTGAAGCCACAGAATCTGGTAAGTATACATATATATGTGTTTTTGTGTGTGTACATGTGCAGTATACAGTGTGTCAATATATGGTAAAAAAAGAAAATTTTTTCAGCTCACCCCAAAGAAGACAGCTATAAGTCCGATCGGTGCACGGAATGTGGAAACAGGATCCCTCTGCAGCAAAGCGTGATATGAAAAAAATTCCAGCATCCAGATCCGTAATTAGATTAAAAACATTTTGTATTCCTTTATTCCAAAATTTAAAAAAATCATAAGATTCTCCATCATGATAAGAGACGCATCAGGACGTGTAGTTGGACGCGTTTTGGACAAAAAACCAGTCCTTATTCTAAGACAACACATAATACATCTGAACACATGCTATTAAAGGGAAACAAAGGAAGTCAAGGAACAATCAAGACTAAACATAGCCAGCTGATTAATGGGAGGTAGTAAGTCACAATCACACTTACAAAACACTCAAAATCTCACTTCTAATGTTCATACCCGTTGGAACCCTGCTTTGTAACAATAACATCCATTTTGCCTCTCGGCGTAATAATAGATCATTTAGATTTCCACCTACCCTCTTTGTAGGTGGAAATATATGTGTATATAGTATGTGTGTGCATATATACAGTATATAGTATGATTGTGTATATCTGTGGTGCATGTGAGTGTGTATATATATTATATATATTTATATATATATATACAGTTCTGGCAAAAATTAAGAGACCACTTCCAAATGTTCAGTTTGACTTATTTTTTCTCTTTATAGGTATATTTTTGAGTAAAATGTAAATTGTTCTTTTAGTCTACAAACTTCTGACAATATGTCTCCGAATTTACAAGCAATAAATTTTGTTTCTGAAAAGGAGAAATGGTCAAAATTTAAAAAAAAAACAGTGCTTTGAGACCTCAAATAATGCAAAGAAAACAAGTTCATAATCATTTAGAAACAACAATGCTAATGTTTTAACTCAGGAAGAGTTCAGAAATCAATATTTTGTGGAATAACTATGATTTTCAAAAACAGCTTTCATGCATCTTGCCATGCTTTCCACCAGTCTTTCACACTGGTTCTGGCGCAAAAATTTAATCAGTTCTTCTTTGTTTGATGGCTTGTGACTATCCATCATCCTCTTGATTACATTCCAGAGGTTTCCAATGGGGTTCAGGTCTGGAGAATGGGCAGCCCATGACAGGATTTTTGATGTGATGATCTCTTAATTTATGTTTTATTTTCTATACTGCCTGTGTACAGTATATTGTGTAAATATATATAAACTGTATATGTATGTGACCATACTGTATACACTGTATATAAACTGAATGTTTCTGTGTATATACTTTATATATGTGCTTGTACACACTGTATGCGTTTGTATACTGTATATACTTTATATATGTGCTTGTACACACTTTATGTGTCTGTATACAGTAAATATATTCCGTCCTCAGCTAAATGCACGGGGTTCATACAGCTTATACGGATAGCTAAACCGCTATACCGGGGGTCCAATAAGAAGACTGTAGGTTGAATCTGTGTTTATTGAACGCGATGGTATATAGATGCACGGTGAAACTACAAATAAGACATACAATGCAATGAATCAGTATGGGTACATAAAAATACATATATACAGTACATTATACAGATTACCTGAGCTAATAGCTAACCAGGGGAGAGCTAACTAAGCAGGGTGATCTAGGACAGGAATTAGATGAAAGAAGAGTGATTATGTACCAACGATGCTGACAGAAGGGGAGGTAGAGAAATGAGATGTCCACATGAAGCAGGCTTCACAGAAAATGGCAGACTGGACAGAGAAAAGTGTTATGAATGGGTCACCGAGGAGAAAAAAACAAAACAAGCTAAGTCACAGAAAACCAGAGAGGTTGGTAACTATGCAGATTGCAGATCCCTGATCCTAACCACACAACTAGCAGCAGCCATGGAGCGTACCAACGATGGTCCTAGACACTTTGTCACAGCCGGAGGACTAAATAAGCCTGAAGCAAGAAAAGGGAAAACTAACTGCCCCAGAGCAGACCCCAAAGGAAAGACAGCCCCCACACATGTATTGACGGTGAAACAAGATGAAAGCACAAACACAGGCAGGAAAATAGGCTGAGCAAATGATGGGGCCCAAACTAACTAGAAAGGAAAGACACTGTCTGTAATCTGCAAAAAACCCTACAAAAATAAAGTCCAACACTTCTGATAGCAAAATTAACCCTGAAGTCACTAGACTTCTCCCACTATATCAGCACTCTGAAATATTCTGAGACAGAGCAAAAAGAGGCCAATCTAATAAGGGACAAAAAGCAAATTGGCAAATACAGATAAATAAGAGTGGAAATTTAGCGCAGCCCCAGCCGGGGCTGGCTGACCACACAAAAAACTGAATAGACCAAGAAAATCAAGTGTGAACATTAGCAGAAAAACTTAGCTTTAGATGACTGGAACAGAGTTGAAAACCAATACCTGACAAGCCAGAAGGAATCACCAGCACCAGACTAGGGCGTCGGCTGTCTTAAATCCAGTCTGAGATTCCAGAAGTCCAATCGTCATCCTCATTATCAGGTGGCAAATTTCTACTGATTAAATCAGCCTCACTACCTCCAGTTACCACCAGAGGGAGCCTGGAAGGAGAACTCACAACTGGTGGACCGAAAAATGAACTCACAACAGAAAAGGGGCTGTATTACACCATGATGCCTTGTAACTTACCCAGGATACATTGGGAATTGGAGTCAGGAAGTAGAGTGCATATATCATCATGCAGTTATAACATTGGCCACTGGATGGAGCTAGAACACTAAACATTAAATGTGTGAAAAAGACTGAGCATTCTATACATACAGCAATATGGTATGTTATCAAAACAGGTAATTAAGAGTCATTGCTTATGTCGGAGACAGAACAATATATTTCTATATTTTTAAAGCATATATAATGTGTGTACATGTATAGTGTGTATCTGTGTTTATGTGCTGCATGTATAGTTCTGTAATTGTAGTGTTGCTATAATAGGAATCAGTATTTTACCGTATTTTGCAGATTATAAAATGCTCCGGATTATAAGGCACACCCCAAATTTTGAGGAGAAAAATAGGAAAAAAACTTTTTTTTATAAAATGGTGGTGCTTCTTATAATCAATGCGTCTTATTGCTTACCAGGGGGTGGTGGCTGTGGTGAAGTTTGGTCCCAGGGTCGCTGCTGGAGGAGGCAAGAGTGGAGCAATCCTGCAGGCTGAGATGAGGGGGTGTTCGGATGTGCAGCGCGCTGCTGTGGGTGTACGGTGCTGCGGGGGCTTTGCCAATATTTTTTGAGAGGCCAGGACCCCAGCAGTATATTTAATTTTACTCATTTATATAGCGCTATTAATTCCACAGCGCTTTATAGACATTAGTGGCACTTTCCCCAATGGGGAAATGTAGGAGGAAACCGGAGTACCCGGAGGAAACCCACGCAAACACGGGGAGAACATACAAACTCCTTGCAGATGTTGTCCTTGGTGGGATTTGAACCTAGAACCCCAGCGCTGCAGGTTGTCCACTGAGCCACCATGCCACCCTAGTTCCATGGTTTCCTATGCGATGGGCTACTGGGGAAATAGCAGCCGGGAGCTGCGCATGCGCAGATGGAGCTCTCAGCACCAAGATCTTGGGAGATGAGAGCTCAGCACTGAAATCTCATCCCCCGAGATCTTGGTGCCGAGATCTCCATCTGCTCATGCGCCTCCCCCGGAAGCCATTTTCCCAGACTCCACCCCATAGGAAACCATGGAACTGCGGGGGCTCTGGCCTTTCACAAAATGTCGGCAGAGCCCCGGCAGCACCGTACACCCACAGCACTGAACACCCACGGTGGCACGCTGCACATGCGATCATCCATCACGGCCGTTAAGGTATATCTGCATTATAAGACGCACCCCCATTTTACTCCCAAATTTTTGGGGAAAAAAGTGCGTCTTATAATTGGAAAAATACAGTATGTCTAATGCCTGTGTCTTACATTAAGGCCTGTTCACACTGTCTTTCTTTATTGCTCCCCGTGCGTTCTTCCTGAATCCTGTATGGAGTTTAAATGAATTCCACATGTGATGTTTTTTTTCTGAACGTGTCCATCTGTTCCAATAGCGACAGAAAAGTGGACACTTTTAGACAAAAACCACAAACAGACTCTGAGGGTAGGTGCACATGATCAGTAATTGCTGCAGGTTGGAAGCTGTGTACTTGTGCAGTGTCCAGATGTTACAGCATAGTGGATAGTATCTCAAGAAATCCTATGCCCACTATGTGTCCATAGACGCCCACAGATCACCCGCAGAGATTGACATGTGGTGCGTCTTTCCAGACCGCAACATGTCTATTTATCTTGTGGAGACGTGATAAATCTCACCCGTACAATGTATTGGACATAGTGAATCCGCACGGTTCAGTGATCACATGTGGAGTCACCTGCGTTCAATAGCCGGCAGCGGATATGTGCTGCGTCCAAAGCGGCAGCGGACATGTGCTGCGTCCAAAGCGCTGCCAATTCCTGATCGTGTGCACCTGGCCTAAGAAAATAAGTCAATTTCAGAAAAAGAAACAAATTCATTTGCCTTATGCTTGTGTCAGTGCCGTCTGTGGCTCTGTCGGGGATTAACGTCAATCCTATTTTAGGGGGATTCAGGCAGATCCCCCGGACGCACTGCAGAAGTCCAGTGTGAACAGGGCTTAATATACTATTGTGTGGCATAGTGCAGTCTACTATACTATTCCGTACTGTCCCTGCACAGCAGCCAGACACAGACACTGGCCAGACACTTTTTTTTTATAAATCTATTGCTGTCGTCTTTCAGCGTTTCTGCAGCGTTTTTTTTCCCTATTCAAATGAATGGGACACAAAAATGCAAGTGAAAAGGCTGCGAAAACGCTGAATATTTCCTGCCAACACTGTAGATCAATCCGCAGGAAAAATGGTGTGTGTGAACAGACACTACAGGGGTTTTCTGATAATGTAAAAATAATTAGCATGAAATGATAAATCCCCCACAGCTCCAGGAGGGTCTCTGCCAGTCTCAGCAGTGGCCTGCCAAGGTCTTGTGGCTACAGGGCTCTCCGCCAGTCTCAGCACTGGGCTGCAGGGGTCTTGTGGCTCCGGGAGTCTGCCAGTCTTAGCGCTGGGCTGCAGGGGTCTTGTGGCTCCGGGAGTCTGCCAATCTTAGCGCTGGGCTGCAGGGGTCTTGTGGCTCCGGGAGTCTGCCAATCTTAGCTCTGGGCTGCAGGGGTCTTGTGGCTCCGGGAGTCTGCCAATCTTAGCGCTGGGCTGCAGGGGTCTTGTGGCTGTCGGGAGTCTGCCAGTCTTAGCGCTGGGCTGCAGGGGTCTTGTGGCTGTCGGGAGTCTGCCAGTCTTAGCGCTGGGCTGCAGGGGTCTTGTGGCTCCGGGAGTCTGCCAGTCTTAGCGCTGGGCTGCAGGGGTCTTGTGGCTCCGGGAGTCTGCCAGTCTTAGCGCTGTGCTGCAGGGGTCTTGTGGCTCCGGGAGTCTGCCAGTCTTAGCGCTGGGCTGCAGGGGTCTTGTGGCTCCGGGAGTCTGCCAGTCTTAGCGCTGGGCTGCAGGGGTCTTGTGGCTCCGGGAGTCTGCCAGTCTTAGCGCTGGGCTGCAGGGGTCTTGTGGCTCCGGGAGTCTGCCAGTCTTAGCGCTGGGCTGCAGGGGTCTTGTGGCTCTGGGAGTCTGCCAGTCTTAGCGCTGGGCTGCAGGGGTCTTGTGGCTCCGGGAGTCTGCCAGTCTTAGCGCTGGGCTGCAGGGGTCTTGTGGCTCCGGGAGTCTGCCAGTCTTAGCGCTGGGCTGCAGGGGTCTTGTGGCTCTGGGAGTCTGCCAGTCTTAGCGCTGGGCTGCAGTCATCTTGTGGCTTCACCTTATATTATAGCTGCAAAGTGACTAAGTAACCATCAGGGACCCCAAACCAGAGGCCACGGAGCCAGAGGGGATTTAGCAGAGTAGTTTGGGATGACATATAGGACTTTTTTTTTAATCGCTTTTTATTCTGTTGTTTGTGAGGTAGGATGTAGAAAAAGACTGCAATTCTGCTAATGTTTTCTATTATGTGACTGTACAGCCCCCTTCACACAACCTATCATGTTTTTCACAGATGCCACATGTTCCTTATTTGACCTACTGTGCTGCTCTCATGTCCATGTTTTCCCAGCAGCACAGATGACAAGGGCCAATTCAAATCTATGAGTCTGTGTAAACATGCCGTCCGTATGCCGTACATGTGCCGTCCATGTTTAACATGGAAAGTATATGAGAGGCTTTGTAATTTCATTTCCATTATCCAAACTGGAAAAACATGGATGGCACACTGATTGAAAACACTGGTGACACCGATATCAGTGTAACATGTACGTATTTTACATGGACATGGGGGCCCCACTTTGAATTTTGCCTAGGGCCCCAATTTATCAAAAACCGGCCCTGGGGAGACGATGGTGCCATGTATGTTACTACACTAATTACAATCACATAAATGATAGCTAGGGCACAATGTAGATTTCTATATGTGGTCAGAGGGAGGAGAGGTGGTAAATACTTTTATTCATGTATAAAAGAATTAGTTCATTGTGAAAATGATACTTCTTTAATAATATTTTGGCAATATGTGAATCAAAAATGTTTAAAAAGCTGTCATATAGAGCATACTAAGTTTTTCTGTTTTAGACCACAGCACTGTAACCATATTTAGCATGCTTGTATATATGTAATGGCTAGTAAACTGACACTTCAGTGTAATAAATGTCTACTGTCATGATGATATATTGTGCTCCCAACAGTGTTTTGCTTTGTGTTTGAGTTTTCGTATTCTTCCTTTTGTCCTGAACAATCTGTTCAAAAGTGCATAATAAGCGACTTTCTATTCTCTCTACCATCGCATACTCGAATTAGGTTGCTTACTCAGCCACTATGTAACCATGTAACATGAACAAACATTATTCTATAAATGAAGGGGAAAATGGAAAAACTGATTGATATTCAGTATATATACGGTGGGAAAAATAAGTATTCTATATACTGCCGATTTTCAAGTTTTCCCGCCTACAAAGAATGGAGAGGTCTGTACTTTTTATTGTTGGTACACTTCAACTGTGAGAGACAAAATCTTAAAAAACAATCCATAAAGTCATATTGTAGGATTTTTACATAATTAGTTTGTATTTTATTGCACAAAATAAGTATTTGATACAATAGAAAACCAGAGCTTAAAATTTAGCACAGAAACCTTTGTTTGCAATTAAGGAGGTTAGATGTTTCCTGTTGTTCTTGACCAAGTTTGCACACACTGCAGCAGGCATTTTGACCCACACTTTCATACAGATCTTCTCCAGATCTTTCAGGTTTCAGGGCTGATGCTGGGCAACATTGAGTTTCAGTTCCCTCCAAAGATTTTCTATTGGGTTCAGATCTGGAGATTGGCTAGACCACTCCAGTACTTTGAAATGCTTCTTACAGAACCACTCCTAGTTCCCCTGACTGTGTGTTTTGGGTCATTGTCATGCTTGAAGACCCTGTCATGACCCATCTTCTATGCTCTTGCTGAGGGAAGGAGGGTGTTGGCCAAAATCTTGTGATACATGACCCCATCCATCCTTCCTTCAATACGATGCAGTTATTCTGTCGTCTTTGCAGAAAAGCACCCCCAAAGTATGATGTTTCCACAACCATGTTTTACAGTTGGGAGGTTGCACTCATCGTTCTTCTTCCTCCAAACACAGTGAGTGGTGTTAATGCCAAAAAATTTTATTTTGGCCTCATTTGACCACATGACCTTCTCCCCCTGCCTCTTCTGGATCAACCAGGTAGTCATTGGAGAACTTCAAATGGGCCTCGGCACGTGCTGATGTGAGCAGGGGGACCTTGCATGCCCTGTAGGATTTTAATCCATGATGGTGTAGTGTATTACTAATGGTAATGCTTGAGACTGTGGTCCGAGCTCTTTTCGGGTCATTGGTCAGGTTCTCCATGTAGTTCTGAGATGATTCCTGATCTTTCACAGAATCATTCTTACCCCATGAGGTGGTATCTTGCATGGAGCTCCAGACAGAGGAAGATTGACAGTCATCTTGTTTTTCTTCCATTTTCTAATAACTGTGCCCTAGACAACTCTTTGGCCTTGGCCATGGTGGAGAGGTTGGAATGCAATTGATTTAGTGTGTGGACAGGTGTCTTTTATATAGGTAACAAGTTCAAACAGGTGCAATTAATATGGGTAAGGGGTGCAGAGTAGAAGAACTTCTTAAAGAAAAACTAACAGGTCTGTGAGAGCCAGAATTCTTGCTGGAAGGTAGGTGATTAAATACTTATTTCATGCAATAAAATGCAAATTAATTATATAAAAATCAAATAATGTGATTTTCTGGTATTTACTTTAAATTCTGTCTCTCAGAATTGAAGTGTACCTATAATAAAAATTACAGACCTCTCTATTCTTTGTAGGTGGTAAAACTTGCAAAATCGTCAGTGTACCAAATACTTATTTTCCCCACTGTATATATTTATTTTAACTCTAACAACTGCCAATAAACCTGTTAACAGCAGTCATGTAGTTTATAGTAACTGCTGCAGGGCTAAAGTTCCGAGGGTGATGATTATATATGACAGTTGATACCCTGGTGCATCGGTCCCGATTGTTTTTTAGAAATGATTATAGTCATTTAACCCTTTAAATGCAGCTATCAATAATGTTAGTGGCATCTAGATGTTTAAAAGAAATGAAGGGCTCCCTTTTTAACCCCATCAATTGCACTGCAGTGCATGAAACCAACGATCAAAGTAAAAAATATTCAAGTTCAACAGTGGGAGTACCGTAGTTAAAAAAAAAAAGACAATAACATTGTAAAACTGCAAAAAAAAAAATACACTAAAAAAGGAAAACAAAGGAATGCTGTTTTGCCACTAAATAAAAAACACAAAAATTAAGCTTGGTCTAAGTTGGTATACATGCAGCACATAAACGTATGTTCACATTGGCTATAAAAACACACAAACCCTACAAGAGACAAAATGGGCAAAAACCCTACTGTAAGTAAATAAGTAAAAAACAAAAGTGCATTTAAATAACAGAGTTCTTAGTAATACTGTTTTTGATCAAAAATAGCATAAAAGCCATCCCACTGTCAACAAGGTGACACTAATGGGGACGGTCCTACACTGTCTAATATTAAAAACCTTACCATGTGTCAGAGTTGACCTCAGTGTGTGAATAAGGGCAGACAAAAAGACTGGGTCCCAACCAGTGAACATTGGTTTGGGGAAGCCTTTAAATGCAATTTCCAGCGCAGGAGAGGGAGGCCACATTCCGGCTTGCAGGGAATGCAAAAATACAAAGAAAAAACACAGAAATTGAACTTGGTCTAAGTTGGTATACATGCAGCACATAAACGCATGTTCACATTGCCATAAAACACACAAAACCTACAAGAGACAAAATGAGCAAAAACCAGCTGTAACTAAATAAGTAAAAAGCAAAAGTGCATTTAAATAACACAGAGTTCTTGTAGGTTTTGTTTGCCACTAAATAAGTAGCCTTTGAGTAAAAACAAAAAATAAACAACGTACACAGAATTAATATCACCGCATCTGGAATGACCCAAAACTTTAAAATAGTCACGTTATTTATTCCGTTTAAAGAAAGAAAAACAGGTACCATATTTTTCGCTTTATAAGACGCTTTTGAGGAGAAAAATAAGAAAAAAATCTTTTTTAATAAAATAGTGATGCCTCTTATAATCCTTGCATCTTATTGCTTACTGGGGTTGGTGGCTGCGGTGTAGCGGGGTCCCAGGCTCGCTGCTGGAGGAGGCAGGTGTGGAGTGATGCTGCAGGCCGCATTCAGGAATGAGGGGGCTCCGATGTGTGCCATTGCTGCTGTTGCAGGGTTTCTCCGCTTGTCCGGCGGTTGCTGGCCGGTGCTGCAGGTGTCTCCGGTGCCCAGCGGTGCGGCGTTGTGTGCCTGTCGATGCCCGGGCCTCTGCCGACTTTGTACAACAGGCCAGAGCCCCGGTATTTCCTCGGTTCCCTGTGTGCGCGCGCTGTGGTGCCGGTAAAAAAAATGGCCACGGGCGCGTGCGCAGATGGGATCTCGGGACCCCGTTCTCGAAAGATGAGATCTGAAATCTCATCTCTCGAGAGCTGGGTCCCGAGATCCCATCTGCGCACGCGCGGCGGCATTTTTTACCGGCACCACCGCGCACACACAGGGAACCCAGGGAAAATGGCCGCTGGCGCGTGCGCAGATGGGATCTCAGGACCCAGCTCTCGAGAGATGAGATTTCAGATCTCATCTCTCGAGAACTGGGTCCCGAGATCCCATCTGCGCACGCGCCGGTGGCCATTTTTTTACTGGCACACAGGGAACCGAGGAAATGCCGGGGTTCTGGCCTGTCTCACAATGTCGGCATAGCCCCGGGCATCGACAGGCACACAGCGTGGCACTGGAGACACCTGCAGCACCGGCCAGCAACCGCCGGACGCCCCCGATCACAGCCTAGGTAAGGCATGTCCGCTTTGTAAGACGCACCCCAGTTTTCCCCCCAAATTTGGGGGAAAAAAGTGCGTCTTACAAAGCGGAAAATACGGTAACTTTTTCATTATACTGACAACATAAAAGATAATATGCAGCCATCAAAAGTCGTATTCAAGATGCCTGCGCCTGATGCCGGAGTGAGCGGACGCGTACTGAGGAGCTCCCGCCGGGCACATCCAAACAGCGGCCAAAGCACCCTGCACCAGTGATTTTATAGCTTACCGGATGGGTCTCAAAAGGCTCAGAAACATGGCTAAGTCTGCTTCAGCATCCGTGGGTCCTGGTACGGCCCTGGACGCCTTCCTCCTCCGGGACCAGGGTGCTGCTGGAGTCCGGGCGCCATCTTGCCTGATTGATGGAGGAGTCTGCTCAGGAGCGGGCAGGAGATACGGGAATGGATGCCGGGCAGAGCAGTGAGGAGCCTTCGGGCTGGGCTGTTGATGTGATATTGGGCTGTGTCTTCCGATCAGGGGGATGCCCCCACCTCACGCTCCCCTGCTGGATTAATGCAGCGGTTCTCTTCTCCTGGCCACCATACAGCAGTCCTGAGTCCAGTGCAGCATGCTGGGGGGAGCAGCCATTCCCCTCACCCATCTGATCTTTCCTGGGCTGTAGCTCTGACACACCAGTCTTCTTGTCCTAAGCCTCATAAGGGGGGATCGGCTCCCAGGGAACTAAAGGGGACTTCGCTGCACATGGGGAACCTCCTAAATTAACCCCTAGCTCTCCTTGCACCAATGATGGGTCTGATTATATGGAAGGGCCTTCAGATGAAAAGGGAGGCACTCCAGACGATCATCTCCCCCCACAGTGGCAGAAGTTCCTGTGGCGCTCGCGGCCGTGCCCGGCCGCGCCCCCGCTCCGGCGGCGCCGGCTGTTGCCGCCCCCGCCGGCGCTCCCGCCGCAGCGAGATCTCTTACCCAGCCCTTCGTCCTCCGACGTCCCTGCGCCCTCTCCTTAGGTCGCGGGTGCGCGCCAGCGCTCTCTCTTCTGTCAGCGGTGGGCGGCGCTGAGGGCGGTGCGCACCGCCCACTTCCGGGTCCTATGATATTTCAGGCGTTCTCTTCGTAGTGAGGACGCCTGAGGATTGTGTTTCTTTACACTCTGTTCTGGCCCCCTCTGTCGTGTTAGGGATCTAGTTTTGGTCCTCCTTCCGTCCTCCCTGCTGGTCTCAGTTCTGTGTCGCCTCCTCCTTGTCTCTCCTCTCCCCGCTCCCTAGGTCTCGTATGCTACCGTCCTTGTGCTTCCATCTGTTTCCTCCTGGTGTGCCCTTCCTCTGCTCCTGTGCCTCCTCCTGTATCCCCAATAGTAGCGGCTGCCTGCCGCCTCCTCATCCTCCTATAACCCTGCTCTTTCCAGTAATCTTGGTTGCGCTGTCACTCCGTGTCCCCGAGCCGTCCCTCCTGGTACTGGCTGTCGCGGTTCTGTCCTCTGCGGTTTTGCCCCTAACGATCCCTGTATAGGGGTCGGTCTTCACCTGGTGCGCTCGACCCAGGGGCTCCAGATCCGCGACCCAGAGGGTCCACTCTCGGACATTGTCCTTCCCTGTCCGTTACAGTTCCTCTCTCATTTTCCTTCAAGGGAGGACTTTAAGGCATTAATATCTGAGGTCAAGGACATTTGCAGGTTGGAAATTGCATGTGTGAGACAGGACCTGCAGCTTTAGACAGGCAGAATGGATTCCTTGGAAGGTGAACGTGATGAAACTAGATCCCAAGTAGCTACCTTGCACCAGACCTCTACTATGCAGTTGAAGGTGGTCAGGGACTTGCAGGCTCAAGTGGAGGAATTGGATAACAGGGGTAGGAGGTGCAACATCAGGGTGAGGGGGGTTCCTGAGTCCGATGGGCAGGAAAATGTTAGATCAATCCTTCAGTGGGGACTTGCAACTAGACTTTGATATAGTTTTGTGCCTAAGGGAGCCCTGTTTATCTCTTTTTATAGATTTTGAGGTGGGTTACGTCTCCCTGTATATTTTTTCTGTGGCTGCTGGGTATCGCTAATCTTGTGGGTTTGTCATTTTTCAACGGACTAGCCACAGACCAAGGTTTTTTTTTACTCCTGGGAAATATGATGTTCTATTTACTCATACTATTTGTTTTTTCTCTATTTGTTCTTTGTTGTCTTCCTCTTCCCCATTCCCTTTTGTTTTTTCCTTTCCCATCTGTCCGTCGGCAAGTTCCGGAACAAAGTTTGCAACAAGTTCTGGAGGGGAGGGGAGAGATCTTCTTCTTGATGGGGTGAGTATGGCACTGGCCCTGGATGATCATTGGCATGTGAGTTTCAAGATTGTTTCAAATTTTACACATACTATCTTTGAATGTTAAGGGTCTTAACTACCCTAGAAAGAGGGGGCTTGCCCTACGAGAATTGAAGTCCCAAAAGGCAGACATTACCTTTCCTCGGGAAACACACTTTGACAACACGAGCACCTTCAGATTTGTTCTCAAACAATAAGAGAGGGAGAGTGGCTATTTTGATTTCCTCAGGTTGTCCTCTGCGGGTAAATAATAAGACTCACATAGACCCTGGGGGCAGGTACACTATTCTGGAGGCCTCTCTGAGAGATAGCCCCATCATTCTTTGTAATCTTTATGCTCCAAATTCGAGTCAGATTAAATTTCTCAGGAAAGTATTTTCCATAATCCAAAAACTTTTACTGGCTGCCTTACTGATGGGAGGAGACTTTAATGTCCCTTTTTCGGAGCAATTTGACAGATTCTCTTTAGATGGTAAACACCCTACGCAAAACCTGATCAATCTAGCGAGAGATTTTAGAAAACTAATTAGGATTAACTCCCTGTTTGATTTGTGGAGAATAGACTACCCCTGGGATAGGATCTTTTCTTTCTACTCTACCCCTCATCACACTGACTCTAGAATAGAGTACTTTTTTGTGAATACTCTGAACCTCAGGATGATGACGAGGGTAGAGATTGGTCATATCATCTGATCGGATCATGCCCCGGTGATTTTGGACCTTAAATCCTCTCAACCGGTTTCCAGAAAATGTCACTGGCAGTTGAATACGTTTTTGGTAAAGGATCCAACAATTAAGATGACCTTGCTGAATCTTCTCTCTGACTTTTTCCGCTTGAATGAGGGCTTGGTTTCTTCCCCTGCAGTACTTTGGGAAGCCCATAAGGCTGTCATGAGGGGGTACTGTATTAAGGAAGGATCTAGATTAAAAAGAAATGTTAAAGCGGAATGTGACAGATTGACCTCCCAATTAGCAAGAGAGGAATGTAGATTGGTAGCCTCGCCTTCAATAGGGACCTTAAATAAAGTGGTGACGCTTAGAAACAAATTGAAAGATATAACGTCATGTGAGATCGAAAAACTCCTCCTTTACGCTAAACAAAAATATTATGAAAAGGATAACAAAGCTCACACTCTTTTGGCCAGATTGCTGAAGGATAGAGCTCTAAATTCCCATCCTCAGGCCCTCAGAGGCCCTGACGGTACGATTCATGACCCTACTGTAATTTTTGGACCTATTCTATAGTTTCTATAGTAAATTACACAATTACAGGATTCTATTTTCCCAACTAGATCCAATATAATGGGACCTCTGCGCCAGTTCTTGTCCAGTTTAAATTTCCCAACTTTTCCCACTGAGGTCTTGTTGTCTCTTAATCAGAGTGTGAAGGGGAGGATGTTATGGACATTTTGACGGACCTCTCCTTGGGAAAATCTCCTGGTCCTGACAGACTGACATACCTGTATTACAAAACTTTTGCAGAAGAGCTTTCCCCTCACATGGTCATTCTCTTTAACTCGTTTCTGGAGGGCTCCCTCATGCCTCATGCAGCCCGCGAGCCAGAGGTTCCCCACCCCTGTGTTAAATTGTTTATGGTCTTTCCAGTTGATCTGTTGAAGAGTTAATGCAAGATTCTTTGGATTGTTCTATAACTGTCAATAGTTGAAAAACCTTTAACGAAAATTTACAGTTAAAAAAAGTCATATTTAAAAAAAAATGGTATCAATGAAAGTGTAAACTTTTCCCACAAAAAACTATCCCTTGCATTACTGTGTGTGTGAAAACATTAAACAATTACAGCTCTCAGTATGTGACAATGTAAAAATAAAAGATTTTTTTAATATTGCTTTAAGTGTGGAAAAGTAGCAAACCATCAACAAAACCTATAAAAATCTGACATTGCTATAATCATATTGACCCAAAAAACAAATCGGTCTTAACACTTTTACTAAACAATGAATGGTGTAAAAGCATATATAAAAACAATAACTAAATTTCTATTTTTTTGTTCATTCTGTATCCAAAAATCTGAATAAAAAGCAATCATAAAATGTTATACAGTCCAAAATAGTGCCAAAAAATCTTCAAATCGTCCTGTAAAAATAGGTATCATACAGCTGTGTCAGCCCCAAAAAATAAAAGTTATACCTCTCAAAGTATGGCAATAAGAAAAAATCTTTATAAAATAGCATTTTTATTATGTAAAGGTAGAAAACAAACAATATATAGATATAGTATCACTGGAATTGTACTGATCAGAAAAATAAATCTTTCTTATCGCTTCTTCTGCAGTGTAAATGGCGTAGAAAAGAAAAATAAATATAATTCTTGAACTGCTGTTTGGGCCCTTCTGAGCCCTGCTGTGTGCCCAAGCACCAGTTATTGACCATGTTTGGGATATTGTCAGATTCAGGAGAAATTGACAATAAATTGAGGCATCATCTATTTTCTTTTACTACATCTTGTGAAAATAGAAAATGTTTTTTTCATTTTTTTCATTCCACTTTACCTTAAATTGGTGTCCTAAAGTTCTTAAATTGCTTTAACTAGTTAAAAAGCAAGAAAGAATCGTTTGTTGAACAGTCAATATTAACTTTAAAGGGATATTTGCAATCGACATGCTTTTTCTATCTGTTGTCATTCTCCTGCAATGAAAGATTTTCTCTTTCATAGTGTACAGCTCATTTCCATGAAGCCTGGTCTCTAGTGCCATCTGAGAGTGTGCAGTAGTTTCATTCCATGAGAGGGTTAACTCTTTAGGGAACCTGTCACCAAATTTGCCCCTTATGAAATACAGGCACCACCTTTCATCCCTCATATACAGTTTACTAATATGCTGCATATATACCGATCCGGCCTGCAACTAAAGAGAAACACATTTTATTATACTCACCTGTGGGTTGGTCCGGTATCGCTGGTCTTGGTCCGGCGCCTCCTTCCATCTTCCAATATCATCCTCTTTCTTGCTTACTGTGGATGACACATCCTACGTCATCCACACTGTGTCCCCCTCCATCGTGCTCCTGCGCAGGTGTACCTCTCTGCTCTGTTGAGGGCAGAGTAAAGTACTGCAGTGCGCACGCACTGAGAAAGGTCAAAGAGCCCCTGCGCATGTGCACTGCAGTAATTCATTCTGCCCTTGTCAGGGCAGGGAAGTATACCTGTGCAGGAGCGCGATGCTGGGGACCGTGTGTGGATGACATAGGGATGCGTCATCTACACGAAGCAAGAAGGAGGGCGGCATTGAAATAAGAAGGGAGATGTCGGACCAAGACCAGCAACACCCCTCGGACCAGACCACCTTGCAGGTGAGTATAATAAGTGTTTTTCTTTTGTTACAGGCAAGATCGGGAGCATATTAGTATACTGTATATAAGGGCTGAAAGTTGGTGGCCGTATCTCGTATGGGACAAACCTGGTGACAGTTTCCCTTTAACATCCCAGATATCTCTCTCCAGCCCATTGATTTTATACAGCAGATAGCTACTCACCTCCCTACTATTTTTCTCATCTTTCCAAGAGATAGTTTTAAATCACTAGGGCAGCAGCTTTCTCAGCAGGTCTACTAGTCCACAGCTCTCTACTCTCACTGTCTGGACCTGTGTATTTGATCAAATGCCTTGTTATCTCTATATGTACAATACATACAGGGATAATAGTGCACATATAAGGAGATAGAACAGACTGCGAGTACCTGCCTGCTGGGCCTGGAACTGAAGAGACTGCATCCATTGTTCCCAGGGGGAAGCCTGAGTAGGGCGGACCTTCCCCTGCTGCATGAAGGAAGCATGAGAGAGACGGAGCTTCCTGCTGACAGGAGGGAATGGGGAGAGACAGAAAAGGGAATGCAGCAGCAGGGAGCAGCTGCATCCTACGTTCCTGCTCGTACTCTTACACTTGGTGTAGTCGGCAGGATGCAGTCTATGGACGCAAAGGTGGCAGATCAAGCGGACGGGGGTGCTCCAAGGGCCAGAATGCCACTGGGGAAAATTTTGAGTAATCTCCCCAAGTTTACAGGGAGCAATGCTCTATTATGGAGCTGGACTGAGCGGGTCAGGGGAATGATGAGGATGTATCCCATGACTCATGTGTTAGCGGTGGAGGTTGCACTGATGGCTCTAGATGGATAGGCCAGGGATTCCATCATGCTACGAGCTCCCCATGAATGAGACACCTTTGACAAAGTACTGAAAATACTGGAAGAGACACATGGAGACCCCACGGGCATAGGGGAGTTACGCACATGCTTATTTAGGCGTATTCAAAAAGAGGGGGAGACTGTAACGCAGTACATGAATGCTCTACAGGAGCTACACACTACAATTCTTAAGAAAGATGGCATAGGCATAGGACCCCCCCGACATAGTGCTGCAAGACCAGTTAGTGATGGGCCTGAGAGATGCACAGTTTGGGTGGGCTTTGTGTGAGTGCCTGCGAGCTAATCCATGCATGACTTTTGTGGAAATTGGGGCAGAGTCTTGTATAGGTGAGCAGGGGGTTGCAGCCTTGACAGGGATGATCCCGTGTTGGGGAGTACTCACCCCGAACGAGGAAGAGCCGAAGTGGTCCTACGAATTGCTGCAGGGAATGAGAAGAATTTTGGAAGAAGTCGAAAGCCTGAAAGAAACCCTTGCTGCTGTCCTGGAGTACAGCGTCCTACCCTGAGGTAACACGGCTAAAGGCAGAAGAAGTCAGAGGGGAGGTGCGGAGCATCAGAAGCACCCCAGCAGTTGTCCCAAGATTTGCTCCCAGTTTGTGGAAGGAAGAGCGAAAGGAAAGGAGGTATGCCTTTCAGAGAGGTCAACGATCCAGACTGAGGCACCCAGAAGTGGATGTTGGACGTGCTGAGGAATCGGACACCTTTCCAGAAGTTGCCCTACCCAAGACAGATGACAGAGAAAATCCGCTCATCCCTCCGAAGGACCTGCTAATTGGAGAGAACACCTCCCCTGGGAGAAAAGTTATGGCGAGAAGAGGGGGGCCACATCCAGAACCAGACAGAGTCACAGCGTTGAACGCTGAAAAGAGATGAAGAAGCTGTCAACCATCTGTGGTGAGATGTCTGCGCTGTCCAGGCGCATGGAGGTGAGTCTGGTGGAATGCCATCCTAGGTCCGAAGGTCCCATCTGCAAGTCTTGACCCAAAGGAGAAGGGATGTCTGCTCAAGGGGCCCACCAGAGTAATTTGTTAACTTGCCCACCACAAGCTCCCGACGGAAGAGAGAAGGTACCCGATTGTGGGAAGAATGAACCACTTATTGCATCCTCTGGAGTGGAGCGTTTGCCACCCATCAGCTCAAGGGACCCTGATCCAGTGGAAGAGTTGCAAGATGCCCCTGAGGTACCTCCGCCAGAAGTAGTGGACTGTGACTGTAAAGAGGATGTAGGTCCTGAGACATTACCTCCGGCAGCTCTGGAGCATGGAGACGGAGAGTTTCTTGACTTGTCAGTTGGTGACCAAGAAGAGATTGCTGATCCATGGGACCTGGATGGACCCCTGTTTCCTGCCACTCTACCTGAAGTTTGGAGTGACTCTAACAAGCTTTGCTGGCAGAATGTGATGCAGGAGATTCAGGAGCGGATGAAGAAATTGTGGGCATCTGTTGGCGCACAGAGGACTGTACTGGAGTATGACAAAGCCTCGGCAGTGGAATGGCAAGTTAAAAGAGAGGGGAAGTGTAAGGAGATAGACCAGACCACATCCACTGTTCCCAGGGGAAGCCTGAGTGAGGCGGACCTTCCCCTGCTGCATGAGGGAAGCATGAGAGAGACGGAGCTTCCCGCTGACTGGAAGGGGCGGGGAGACCCAGAAAAGGGGGCGCAGAAGCAGGGAGATGAAAGGAGAAAGCGCACGAAGCAGAGCAGTATGGCGTAGAGCAGCGTGCAGAGCGGTGAGTGGGGCGCTCTGTTTCCCTTGTCCCCTGCATGGACTACCAACGCTGCGAGAGGTTGCATAGAAAGAGCCCCGTTGCCTGCAGACCCAAGCATGCACAGTAGCACCCCGGAGAGAGAGACTGCTGCGGAGCCATGCAAAGCATAGCAGAGCAGGGCTCTATGCCCCGGCCAGAGCCATGCAGAACCGAGCCGTGTACATAGAGCAGAGATGTGCACATTGAGTAGAGCTGAGCCAGCCTTGCAGCAGCCAGAGGGAGAAATGTGACACCCCAGAGTCCGATTTTCACAGTGACATTGCCTCCCCTCTAAGAGGTGAAGTCATGCTTGGAGGCAGAAAAGGGACCCCCATGCCAGGTAACATAGATTAAATCACAATTCCTGCTGCAGGTCAGAAAAGGGAGCTGCCTTATAAATTCTGGCCACCAGAGGGTGTTGGTGAGTCAGCTAGAAGTGAGCTGAGGGAGTTGTCATGGGAACGAGAGCAGCTGTGAGCTGTGAGGAAAATGACAAGACAGTTAAACGTGAGGTAAAAAGATCTTTCTGGAAGGTCCAGTCAGTTCAAGAGAGGGAGCTGATCTGTGAGGAGCTGGAGAGGGGGAGCTGATCTGTGAAGAGGGAAAGGACACGAGCAGAGACAGAGAGGCTCTGGGGAAGCTAAAAACTGCGTATAGCAGACCCCAGAGCGAAGCGCTAATAGAGAGAAAAGGGACATCAGAGTCCTTGGTGGTCAGGAGCTGTATGTCCTGACCGCTGAATCTGAAAGGACAGGGGATTGTAAATTCCTGTGCGACATTGAACATCTGAGGGCATGGCAGCAGATAAGGGCCGATGGTGAAAAGGAAGGTACCCGTGGAATAGGCTCATGCTGACAGCCGTACAGGTTATTGAAATCATCACGCAACTGAGGGTCGCAGCTTAGTTATAAACCGCGGAGACCAACACACAAAGTGCAGAAGGAAGGTCCTAACCCCTACCTGGCAAGGTGGAGCCCCTGAATGCCTCCAGGCGAGCCGGACTCATCCCATAACCTTTATGTGGTACTCCGGATTGCAACCAATTGCCAGTAAAAGGTAAAGAAACTGCACCTCTCTGTGTCCTCCTCTCATTTCTCTGCACCCCAACGTTCACAGACATTTTGACTATCAATCTAACATCTTTGCTCTGGGACTATTGCTGTACCTGTGGAGAGCTATTTTCACCTCAGCTGCACCACATCAACAGTCTCAGGGGAACAACACCGCAGCACTGGTCACCTCTGACCAGAATGCCACAGGTGGCGTCATGTATTTAATCATCTATAAACCTTATCTTCATTTTTACCACACTTCAACAACAAACAACTTTTCCCCTTCCCCTTTCATCATTTTATTTAATGGACGTCCCAGGGCCACGGACCGGGTCACCACTGCCGTGACGCCGTCCCCCGTTGAAGTCGACGGGCCCGGTACCGAGTACCCCACGGCCCTGCACCGCACCGCGCGCGCTCTCACGCTGCCGCGCGCCCGGGCACTCCAACTGGCGTCACGAACAGGATTTAGCGAGCCTAGCAAAGCTGGGTAAAGGAGCCTGGCAAAGCTGGGTACTGTGCGCCATAGACTTTATTAAATTGTGTGCTAAAGACTTTACTGAGCTTTCAAATAACCGCCATAACTGCGTCACACAGTGTGTGCGAGCTGAGAGGGGCGTACCAGTGAAGCTGGAGCTGCGCTCTATTGTGAGCAAGTAAAAAACAGGAAGAAAATGCCCAACGCAGCACAGAGCCCTCTCAACATCCAGCAATTACATACCAGCAGAAGACAGCATCCTTTCCAAAGACCCCTATTGAGACTGACAAGCCGTCCCAAGATGATGATTCTGCTGCAGACTTACGTCTCCAAGTCAAGGAACTAACCAAAAGTGTGGCTACACTCACAAAAACTGTGCAGTTCCTGCAAGTGACTCCAAAGAAGAAAATCCAGCTGGCCTCCAGTCCAGAAGACGTCCCGTGGCGACAGCAGAAGAGGATCCCAACGACCAGAGGGAGAGACAGCGATCGTTACGACGAGGACGGACAGCCTATCTGTCGCCGCTGCAACAAGGCGGGACACCTAGTAAGATCCTGTCATTTAAACAAGCAACCCCTGGGGCAAAGGGCCAACTGCCAGGAGTTAGACGACCAGGCCCACCAAGTTGGCGAGACAAGTAAGTAGGAGGACGACCAGTCTTGCCTGTTGTGAGTGACGGTTTTCCGATGAACGCTTTACTGGACACCGGCTCCCAGGTGACAACGATGCCATATGTTCTTTTTACGCAGTACTGGGCTGATTCAGAGATTACTCATAGCCCAGATAAAGACCTTGCCATTTTTACCAGCAATGGTCAGCCCTTGCCTCAGATGGGATATAAAGAGGTGACCATCAAGATTGGCCAAGTAGAATTGCAATCGCAAGGTTTGATTATAGTTGATATTGACAAACGAGAATGCCATCCTATGATCACTTTAGGCACTAATGTAATTGAAAATTGTCTTGGAGAAATTATTGCTTTGCTACAACAGGTAGCCGAGACCACTAGCTCCAGTCAGCAACGGGTCCTGCAAAAGGAGATCAGAGCCCTGATGCAGAGACAACAGGTAGAGCTGTCTAGTGGAGAAGTTGGCAGTGTCAGAGCAAGTGATCCTTTTCCCATTGCAGTACCTCCCAGAAGTGAAATGTTAATTTGGTGTTGGGCAGCAATAGGCCTAAGGGGTCAAGATTACCAAGCCCAGGTGGAACCCATGTAATCTGATGGTAGGCCCACTATCCTGATAGCAAGAGGGGTAGTTGATGTCCGCAAGGGGAGAGTACCAATACGCATCTTAAATTGTTGGGAGAGAGAGGTCCAGTTACCCCAGTATGCCACCCTTGTTAAATTGTTCACTGTCAGTAACCATGCAATAGAGGAACTAGAACCCTTGTTTCCGTCAGACAAGTTGGAAGAGAATGGGTCTGAAAGGCAGCAGGAGGATTGGTGTCAGCAGTTACACGTAGGCACTGACTCCACCCCTTCGCACCAAAAGCATGGGGCTTACCGGTTGGCTCGCTAATTTGAACGGGTCTTCAGCAAGCATCCTCTAGATTTTGGGCAGGCAAAAGGGGTCCAACATCATATCCCCTCCAGAGATCATCCACCCATTAAAGAGAGGCACCGGCCTGTACCCCCAGCATATTATCAATGTGCCAAGAGTATGTTACAGGAGATGAAGGAGGCTGGGGTAATCAGAGATAGTTGTAGCCCCTGGGCAGCTCCACTAGTCCTCGTTAAGAAGAAAGATGGTACTATGAGAATGTGTGTAGACTACAGGCGGATTACCAGCATTACACATAAAAACGCTTACCCATTGCCTAGAATTGAGGAATCACTAGCTGCACTAAGAACTGCTAATTATTTCTCTACCTTGGATCTTACCGGTGGGTATTGGCAGGTTCCTGTGGCAGAGGTAGACAAAGAGAAGACATCGTTTACAACACCAAAGGGCCTCTGTGAATTTAACTACATGCCGTTGGGGCTCAGCAATGCGCCAGGAACATTTCAGCGGTTAATGGAATGCTGCCTTGGGCATAAAAACTTTGAAACCGTTCTGCTGTACCTGGACGACATCATCGTCTTCTCCAAAACCTACGAAGACCATTTGAAGCACCTGGCCGAGGTATTCGAAACCCTGTCAAACTTTGGACTGAAAATAAAACCGTCCAAATGTCACCTTTTGAAACCCAAGGTGCAGTATCTAGGCCATGTGGTGAGCGCGGAAGGTGTGGCACCCGATCCTGACAAAGTCACCGTTATCCGGGACTGGCAAAGACCCAGCACTATTCATGAAGTGAGGCAATTTCTTGGGTTAGTAGGCTACTACCGAAGATTTATCAAGGACTTCACCAAGATAGCAGCACCGCTGCAAGATCTTCTAGTGGGCCAATCCAAGAAGTCCAAGAACAAGAATCTTCCATTTGAGTGGAACAAAAGGATAGAAGAGTCCTTCACCAAGTTGAAACTGGCCCTCACGGGAGATGAAGTCCTGGCCTACCCTGACTATGACCAACCATTTCTACTTTACACTGACTCCAGCAAAGTGGGATTGGGAGCAGTGCTGTCACAAGTGCAGAAAGGCAGAGAGCGAGTGATTGCCTAAGCCAGCAGGAAGCTTCGTCTCACTGAGAGGAACCCCGACAACTACAGTTCCTTTAAGCTGGAGTTTGTCGCCATAGTCTGGGCGGTAACAAAGCGCTTCAAGCACTACTTGGCTTCAGCAAAGTTCACCATCTACACGGACAATAATCCCCTAACCCACCTTGAAACGGCAAAGCTCGGGGCACTTGAGCAGCGAAGGATGGCCCGGCTGTCCAACTACGAGTTCACCATCAAGTACCGAGCAGGACATAAGAACGCTAATGCGGATGCATTGCCCAGGATGCCCAATTCACCAGACAGGGGAGAAGATCCAAAAGAACTTGAAGAAATCGAGTTACCAGCCTTCCACCGTCCAATTGCAGCCCAGTGCTCTCAAGGAGTGAGGAATAAGCGCTTTGTCGTACGAGAGGTAACATTGAATCCATTACCCCATCATGAGTGGGCAGAGGCACAAGACAGTGACCCAGCTGTTCGCCTCGTAAAAGAGTGGCTGGCACAAGCTGATGCACACCCTGGTCCAGATGACCCACAGCAAGCACAGCAGCTATGGAAGGAGAGAGGCAAGCTGTTCATCTATGGGGGAAAACTGTGTCGGAGGAACATCAACTCGCGCACACATGAACTGGTCTGGCAGGTGTTAGTCCCGAAGAGGGATGCGCCAATGGTCTTAGAGGCGTACCACAATGGAGCAGGACACTTCGTTTGGAAGAAGTTGGAGGTCCTACATCGTGAAAGATTCTACTGGGTTGGCATGAGGAGTTCCATTGAGAAGTGGTGCCGAGAATGTGGCCCATGCAACCTGCGCTGAAAAGACCAAAACAGCCAGCGAGCCCAATTACAGCCGATCATCATGAAACAGCCGCTTGAACTGGTAGCCTTGGATTAAGTGAAGTTAACTCCAAGTAGGAATGGCTACACTTATGCTTTGACCATTGTGGATCATTACTCAAGGTTCTTGGTAGTCGTGCCTGTTAAAGACCAAACAGCGAATACAGCAGCCAAGGCATTTCAGCAGCACTTTTGTCGCCCGCACGGATACCCTGAACAAGTTCTCACCGATCAAGGTCCAGCCTTTGAGGCAGAAGTGTTCCAGGAGTTCTGTAACATGTATGGTTTCAAGAAAACCAGAACGATGCCATACTATCCACAGACAGATGGCATGTGTGAAAAGATGAACCAGGTGGTCATGGACTTATTGAAGACCTTACCTCTGGAAGAACGAAACCAGTGGCCAGAGAAGTTGCCAGATCTGGTAGATCTATATAATCATATACCGGTAAACTCCACAAATTTCACTCTGGCCTACTTGATGAGAGCAAGACCTGGCAAGTTACCCATTGATTTAGACATGGGAGTCTTAACACCTGAGACAACATCACCAGATGCAGACTGCGATACAGAGCGGCAGCAACAATACTGCAAAGTACAAGACTGTGTGGAGAAAAGTTTGTCCCAAGCAAGACAGAGGCAGGAAAGAAATTACAATCAACACGTCCCTGCAGCTCCCTTGACACCAGGAGAACAAGTACTCAAAAGAAAGAGACGTGCTCACAAACTAGATGACCAGTGGGAGGCAGAGCCATACACCGTGATACCTTCAGACTTTAATAACACCATAGTATGTATCATCAGCAAAGATGGAGGAGAAACCTTAGAAGAAGTCTCAAGAGATCATCTAAAGATGTGCCCTGATCAATTGAAGGACAAGAAAGAAGTCCAAGACACTCCACAGCCCATAGTAGAGGTGGAAGAAAAGATTCAAACTATACTTAGAGAATTTCCTTGGATGTGGACACAGGTAAATCAGGCAATAGTAGTACCAGTCCTAACCTTTCATCAGTCTACTGCACCAGATGAAGCAGAGACTCTAAATGAAATGGCTCCAGTAACAGATACCACATCTGCAGTGGAATGCGTAAATCTGTCCCCTGCTAACAGCGACTCTGACAATCTCATGGTGAGTCTACGAGTAGAGAGAAGGCAGTCTAGAATACCTATCTTACACAAGTCTACTTATAGCGTAGTGACTAATGCAACAACAGTAGACATCAGAGAACAGGTCAGGTCATCAGAAATACCTATACTGCGTAGATCAACTCGTAGTACTAGAGGTCAGATCCCTGCCCGTTACAGAGATTACATAATGTAAATAAAGTAATAAGAATGTTTAGTTGCAACCATTAAGCATGAGAGCCTACAGAGACTTGCTGTAAGAAACTTTTTAAGTATTCGTAATAACCAATTAAAGGAAAATTGGGCCACAGGACAATGTGTGGTCAGAACTTTTATTTGTAAATAGTTACCCCAAAAAGGCCTTGAAAATAAGCCGCCGGCGTGGCCGAAAAACAAGTCCATCTACAGAATGCCCTGTAGCCACGCCCAGGGACGACACACAAAGTGGGTTAAGGCGGTTCCCACCAACCAAACTCCAGGTACAAGCACAAAGACAATTCCTGGACAGCAGCGTAAGAACTGTTCGCTGCAGTAACTGTGCTATTGTTTTCTTCTTGTCTGGTTTTTGATAATTTTTATATTTTTTAAGACTTTGCAGATTTTCATTAATTGTTGTTGTTAACAATTTTTGTTATGCTTTCCTCAGTCCAGGAGTACTGAACTTAACTGGGGGGGAATGTGACACCCCAGAGTCCGGTTGTCACAGTGACATTGCCTCCCTCTATGAGGTGAAGTCATGCTCGGAGGCAGAAAAGGGACCCCCATGCCAGGTAACATAGATTAAATCACAATTCCTGCTGCAGGTCAGAAAAGGGAGCTGCCTTATAAATACTGGCCAGCAGAGGGGGTTGGCGAGTCAGCTAGAAGTGAGCTGAGGGGGTTGTCAAGGGAATGAGAGCAACTGTGAGCTGTGAGGAAAATGACAAGACAGTTAAACGTGAGGTAAAAAGATCTTTCTGAAAGGTCCAGTCAGTTCAAGAGAGGGAGCTGATCTGTGAGGAGCTGGTGAGGGGGAGCTGATCTGTGAAGAGGGAAAGGACACGAGCAGAGACGGAGAGGCTCTGGGGAAGCTAAAAACTGTGTATAGCAGACCCCAGAATGAAGCGCTAATAGAGAGAAAAGGGACGTCAGATTCCTTGGTGGTCAGGAGCTGTATGTCCTGACCGCTGAATCTGAAAGGACAGGGGATTGTAAATTCCTGTGCGACATTGAACACCTGAGGGCACGGCAGCAGATAAGGAGCCCGGGGCTGATGGTGAAAAGGACGGTACCCGTGGAATAGGCTCATGTTGACAGCCGTACAGGTTGGTGAAATCATCACGCAATTGAGGGTCGCAGCTTAGTTATAAACCGCGGAGACCCACACACAAAGTGCAGAAGGAAGGTCCTAACCCCTACTTGGCAAGGTGGATCCCCTGAATGCCTCCAGGTGAGCCGGACTAATCCCATAACCTGTATGTGGTACTCCGTATTGCAACCAATTGCCAGTAAAAAGGTAAAGCAACTGTACCTCTCTGTGTCCTCCTCTCATTTCTCTGCACCCCAACGTTCACAGCCATTTTGACTCTCAATCTAACATCTTTGCTCTGGGACCATTGCTCTACCTGTGGAGAGCTATTTTCACCTCAGCTGCGCCACATCAACAGTCTCAGGGGAATAACACCGCAGCACTGGTCACCTCTGACCAGAATACCACAGGTGGCGTCACGTATTTAATCATCTATAAACTTTATCTTCATTTTTACCACACTTCAACAGCAAACAACCTTCCCCTTCCCCTTTCATCATTTTGTTTAATGGACGCCCCAGGGCCACGGACCGGGTCGCCGCCGCCGTGACACCATCCCCCGTTGTAGTCAACAGGCCCGGTACCGAGTACCCCACGGCCCTGCACCGCACCGTGCGCGTGCTCTCTCACGCCGCCGCACGCACGCGCCCGGGCGCTCCAGAAGCGCCATGTCCTGAGAACACCAGCAGCTTGCGTACCAGTGCCTGTCATCGTCGCCCGCCGCCAACAGCGGGGACCAGAGAGAAAGGGACATACAGCGTAGATCCAGTGACTGTCAGAAAGCAAGGCACAGAATGCTCCGTGTCCGTGAGTATAACACATGTGCCCCATACGAGTGACCGAGGACAGAACAAACCCTTGTACCCTGACCATGCCGCTAAACAACTTCTGAGCCACGTGGGGCCCCGTGCCAGATCGTGACCCCTTTTACCATCAGCCACTTTGGGCTTGCTTGACCGAGACTGTGAGGAGAGTTGTGCAGGAGTCTCGTTGAGCTTTGACAGTAGTCGTGGCCATTACGTTTGTAGGAAACTACAGTATATGGACTAGGGACAGTGGAAGGTACAGGAGACCGACCACTGTCACCAAAGGACGGGGGTATTGTTGTTCTATTGAACCCCTTTAAAGGACACTGCATTGGCTGCTGCTGGCGCCATTGAGTTCACAGCAGGAGCTGCAGTTTGGGACTTACTTATACGTTTGCTACTGAACTGCCAATAATTGTACCGTTGTACTTCACCATGAAAAACCTATTGCCATTTATACTGTTCTACCTTTTACCTCCCTGCGTGGAGTATTCCCCTGTAAATAAACCTGTTAATCGTTGCTCTATCGCCTGCGTCCCGTCACTGCATCCCGTGTTCCTACTCGTACTCTTACACACACTCCAGAAGAAAGCACAGATAGCTAAATGTGTTATAGTAAAGCTATGCTGGGGTTTACAGTTCTCCTAATGCTACAGTCCTATTCACCAGAGCTGTCACTCAAGGAGAAGAGCCTGTCATGCTAAAAACCAGGATGTAAGGAAACAGCAAGGAGATTGCATTGTTTTGAACTGCTCAAGAGACAACTTAGGAATACCCCTTTGCTTTCTGTGTAGCAACTAAAGGGTTAACACATATCCTAACAGCAGTTTAGAATATTTTGAGAGGTGCAGTTTTTAAATGGTATCACTTCTGGGGGACTTACAACTTATAGGTCCCTCAAATTGACTTCAAAACTAAATAAGCTAGTAAGAAATAGGATTTGTACATTTCCTTGAAAAAAATGAAAAATTGTTGGTAAAATATAAAACTTCTAATAACCTAGAAAACCTGTGTAATACGATGGTGGCATAAAGTAGTGATATGGAAAATGCTGCTAACTATTTTCTGCAGTATAATATCTGTTTTAAAAATATAAGCATTCAACATTTGACCAGTTCTAATTTTTCTAAATTGTCATCAAATTTAAGATATTTTCATAAAAACACAAAATATTTCAACCTAATTTTACTTCTAACATAAAGTACAATATGCACAGAAAATTTCTGGGATGTGTTGAATTATTCCAAAGTTTGTCAAAATTAGCTTCGTCACTAAGGAGTTAATTAACCCAATCTGTCATGACTCTGAATATTTTTGGTTACCTTTTGGGCATGCCTTCCCTTTTTCAGGATGGTGTCTCTTGTTTCTTGTGCCCCTTGTCTTCCTGCCTTATAACTCCACCCCATACTCTAGTCTGTGCTAGAGTATTCTGCCTGTGTCCTGCTCCTGGTGGTTTCCTGGCTTTCTAGCTGCTCCTGCAAACCTGTGCCAACATCCTGCTCCTCGCTTTCTAAGACCCTGCTGTTTTCATCTGTGCCAGAGTACCTCCTGCTCCTGACTGCTCGTGCTGCTTCCTCTGTGCCGCTGACTTTCACCTACAAACCGTGTTCTGTAGCGTCTTGTTCCCCGCGAAAAGACTCCTGAGTCCTCCATTATAATTATTACACAATCATAAATTTCAGGGAAAAATAGAAAAGGTCTATGCCTTATAGGGGTACAGTCAAATATTGACTGCACTGTACACCAGAATTTGGAGGCACGGAACCTACAGAATAATTAATTTTGTACCCAGTCACACTCCAACAGACTAGAAGGATCCTGCTCATCATATATACACTCAAATATAAATTTTCATGAATGCTGAAGATTATTAGATTATGTGGTCATTAGATTGAATTGTACAACATGTCTAATCCTGAGCTAAATAATCTTTAGAATTCTTTCCTCACGTCAATTAGTGAAGCTTCAATGGTTTCATGTGTATTGGCAGATTTTTTTTTTATTTCTCCTTAAGTTCATTATCCTCTCATAATGAATAGAAAAGCAATGATGGCCACATTATGCAAGGAAATTGTTGTTTTTCAAATTTCCTCATCTCTTGGGATTAACTATATTAAATTACATTCGAAAATGACCCGTCTTTCCGCATGCTGCACTTCTCCTAATAATTATAAGGAGAGAAAATACTGATTATTTATAGGCCTTTGACTCCCTAATGAATAATTTTTGCAAGAATTATTCAGTGCTTACAAAGCAGAGGCAGCTTATAACAAAAAGACTCTGCAGTTATACATAGAGAATGTCTGCAAAGGCGCTGGTTTCTGTAGCTGGAGATCTATGGACCCTTGCGTAAGGTTTGGACCTGGGATCCCCAAAAACCATTATGTTTTTGCTTTGATTAGTTGTCCCCTATGAGTCTAATAAAATTTATTAGGTAATACGCCACCCTCCCTCAAAAAACGAGAAGCAAACAAAAAAAAGCTCAAGTATATAAACAACACAGTTTAACAGTTAGCAGACAATATCACTTTATAAGTAAATATACAACTAGGCTGGTACTGAACAAAGGTTACTATTAGAGATGAGTGGGTCCTCCGAAGTTCCAAAGTTCAGTTCGGGCAATAAAGCTGTACCCAAACTTGAACCCGAATCCCTTTGAAAACAATGGGAACCCAAACTTTTGATATGGAAAATAATCTCTCTCTCTCTTTCCCTCGGAACTCTAAACATTGCAACAGACTTCCGGGAGAAGTCCGCGTGTGGTGATTAGCACCGGACCCTAACTGTCTGGTATGAACCCCAAACTTTTAAGTTTGGGTTCACTCATCTCTAGTTACTATACCAACATCAATACTACCAACAATACCGCTATAGAAGGAATAAATATTACCGCCACACAAGGACTACACAATACTACTGTACCACATGGCAACTGAATAATAACACCATACTGACCAACTTTTTCATTTTATATCATGTTTCCGGTAAATAGTGCCCTACACAATGTTAATTCCATCCCTCATTGGCATACGCCAGTTTAATGCCCACCACAGCTAACACTGTACCCCTTCTATATCAAAACAGTTATTGTGCTCCCTTTGTGCCACCATTCAGAAGTCATGAATCATTTGCATTGACTGGCTTTACAAATTTGCCCCCTTTTGTGCGCACATACAATATTTACAGTTAAGAAAGTGTTGGCACCCTTGATATTGTTCCAGAAAGTGAAGGAGTTCTCTCAGAAAATGATGGCAATTACACATGGTTTGTTACACACATATTTATTTCCTATGTGTATGGGAACAACGCAAAAAAAGCAGAAAAAAAGGTAAATTAAACATAATTTCACACAAAACCACCAAAATGGGCTAGACAAAAATTGTTGGTATGCTCAGCTTAATTTTTGGTTGCACACCCTTTGGAATAAATAATTACAATCAACCACTTCCTATAACTATCAACAAGCTTCTTACACCTCTCAGCTGAAATTTTGGACCACTCTTCTTTTGCAAACTGCTCCAGGTCTCTCATATTTGAAGAGTGCCTTTTCACAACAGCAAACATAAGATCTCTCCACGAGTGTTCAATGGGATTTAGATCCAGACTCTTGCTGACCATTTCAGAACTTTCCAGCTTTTTGTTTCCATCCATTTCTGGATGCTTCTTTAAGTATGTTTGGGGTCATTGTCCTGCTGGAAGACCTAGAACACAAACCCAGCTTTTTAACACTTTGCACAACATTGCAACCCAAAATCCTTTAGTAGTCTTCACATTTCAAGGTAACCAGTGCCAGAAGCAGCAAACTAAAACATCTTTGTATCTTCACCATATTTGACTGTAGGTACTGTGTTCTTTTCTTTGTAGGCCCCATTCCATTTTTGGTAAAACTAGAATTATGTGTTTTACCAATAAGCTCTATCTTGGTCCACAAGATGCTTTCCCAGAAAGATTTTGGCTTGCTCACATACATTTTCACAAACTGCAGTCAAGCTTTTTTATGTTTCTGTGCCAGCAGTGGAGTTCTCCCGGGTCGCCTGCCATAGAGTTTCATTTCATTCATATGTCGACGGATAGTTCACGCTGACACTGATGAACCATGAGCCTGCAGGACAGCTTGAATTTCTTTGGAGCTTAATTGGGGCTGCTTATTCAACATCCAGACTATCTTGCATTGCAACCTTTCATCAATTTTTCTCTAATGTCAATGTCCTAGGAGATTAGTTCCAGTGTGATGGGTTCTAAACTTCTTGATTATGTTGCACATCATGGACAAAGAAACATCAAGATCTCTGGTGATGGACTTGCAGGCTTGAGATTGTTGACATTTTTCAATAATTTTGGTTCTCAAGTCCTCTGACAGTTCTCTTCTCATCTTTCTGTTCTCCATGATTAGTGTTGCGCACACAGACACACAATGCAAAGATTGAGTGAACATCTCCTCTTTTTATCAGATTACATGTGTGATTTTCATATTTCCCAAACCTATTACTGCCACAGGTGAGTATGAATGAACATCTGGAAAGATGACAATTGGAAAAGTGCCAACAATTTTTTCTGGCCCATTTTTGGAGTTTTGTGTGAAATTATTCCCAATTTGCCCCTTGTTATCTGTTTTTCCTTGGGTTCTTCCAATACACACAAAGGAAATAGTATGTGTATAACAAAACACATGCAATTGCAATAATTTTCTGGAAGAAATACTTCATTTGATGGAACAAGACGTTCAACCATTACTGTATGTTCCTCTGTGCAGCCACATATAATAATTATGTCACTTTGAGGTCCAATACAATATTCATGTTCACCTGTGTGAATAATTGTTTCCTTTCGTGCTCCATACAATAAATACAGGTATGCCCTTTTGACTTCATACAATAAAAATGTTCTTATAAAATAACAATAATTCCCCTTTTGCCTCATAAAATTATAATAGTGCCCTCTTTGCCCCATATAATAAAAATGCCCTTTTTGCCCCATCAATCTAATAATGTCCCCCTTTTGTATATGCTCCAATTTTCAATAAAAATAATCATACTCACCCTACTCTGCTCCAAGGACGAGAGACAAGTTTCTCCTCCTCCCTCCAATTTGTGGCCAGGCACGGGCGACGCAATGTTGTGATGTCACAGCACTGCCCTATTTCCTCCACACGTCCAATAGCCAATAGACCACATGCATTAATTAACCTGTAACTTACCGGAACTAGTGAAGGGGACAAGGTATTCAAAAGCTTGCTGCTTCGCAAAAGTGTTTGTATCTGCATCATGAAAACGTTGATACAGTTAAATGCTATGTCTGTCTCGGAATCCGGGGCTGCCCTCTTTCACTCTAGGCCCAGGTCGTAATAAATTTCCCTGCGATTACGATCGTTATATCCCATGATGGTGGTGTTTTTACATATGAGAAACCAGGCCATCTTTGCTTAGAGGTTTTGATGTTTATAGAGAAGATATACTGTATTATAATGTGACCTTGGCCTGGACATTATGAGGTCAATTATGTTGCAGTATCTAAGCAGTTGTTCATTATTATGAAATAATAGAATGATGAGATCTTGGCATGAACATAAAAAAACAAACTTATCAGTGTGACAGAAGCTGATGATTTTTATGCTGTAGGATTATTTTTGATGCTGTTTATGATGTGATAAAAACATGTGATGTTTGTCTGAACACCTTGACATCACGTATGTAAAAGTATGAAACAGCTGTTAATTATGTCATCATAATATACCATGCTGCATTGCCACAATTCATGCACATATATCCCAGCTAAAGATGAGAAGATTGCTTTCCACAACCCTAGTACATGATCCAGGTCATTGCTCTCTGGCCATGGTCAGGAGCTGCGCAAATTTACTGAGCTTCCGGGTTCCTTGGTGCAGTGGTCAATTTTCTGACCAGGCATGACGTCATCCATGTGGCATGCGGCACATAGGTGATAACATGGCAAATCAAAATCTGATTTTAGAATCCCAGAGGGTAAGGAAATTCAAACAGCTCCTGTACGCGGCCAGAGAGCACTGACTTGGACCAGCATTGCACAAAGCAATCCACTCATGTTTAACTCCTTAACGACCAGAGGTATTTTTGGTTTTTCATTTTCATTTTTTGCTCCCCTTCTTCCCAGAGCTATAACTTTTTTATTTCTTGGTTAAAATGGCCATTGGTTTTACCATGTCGTGTGTTCGAAAACAGGAAAAAAACTCCAAGTGCAAAAAAAATGCAATCCCACAATTGTTTTGGGGTTTTTTTTCACCATGTTCTCTAAATGCTAAAACTAACCTGCCATTATGATTCTCCAGGTCATTACGAGTTCATAGATACCAAACATGTCTAGGTTCTTTTTTTTTTAAGTGGTGGAAAAAAATTCCAATGTTTGTTAAAAAAAAATTGTGCCATTTTCTGATACCCGTAGCGTCTCCATTTCATGATCTCGGGTTCGGTGAGGGCTTATTTCTTGCATGCCGAGCTGACGTTTTTAATTATATCATTTTGGTGCAGATATGATCTTTTTCTCGCCCATTATTGCATTTCATTGCAATTCTGCGGTGACCAAAACAACATAATTCTGGCATTTTGAATTTTTTTCTCGATAAGCCATTTAGGGATCAGGTACATTCCAAATATGTGTTTGTTTGATTTTTTTCATTTTTTTATTTTAAATGGGGCGAAAGGGGGTTGATTTGAACTTTTTATTTTTTTTTAAACTTTTTTTGTACTTTTTGCATGCTTCAATAGTCTCCATTGCAGACTACAAGCTGCACTGGTTCGATCGGCTCTTTTACATACAGACGATGATTATATCGCCTGTATATAGTAGAATTACTCACTTGCTATGAGCGACGACCACCGGGCGGTGTTCATAACAATCCGACAGTGACAACCATAGATGTCTGCTGGAGACCTCTGCTTGTCATGCCAACCCATCGGTGACCCGCGATCACATGACGGGAGTCACCGATGGGCGGATTTCAATCGGTCTTGCCAGAAGTGCAAGTTAACTGCCACTGTCAGAGTTTGATGTCAGAAAGAGGTTAATACTGGTGGATCAAGAAAGTATTCACAAGATGTGCTTGTTTATAATCTAAAATCAGTCTATTTTAGTTCACATTGCTTCATGCATTCTGAAAAAAAATCTGCAGTCAAACGCACTGACATTAATTTAAAGGATTAATTCATTTCAAAACTGGTCCCTTCATTTATCCTGGTTTAACAGTCACCTTCAGGTTTAGTGAGTAAAGCAAATTTAAAATGAATATTTCAGACAACTGGAAAAAGATAATGAAATGCAAAACTAGTGGCTGCCGATCATGACTAATGACATGCTGCACAATTCTTGATATTTCTTAAATGTAACATAGTAACATAGTTATTAAGGTTGAAGGAAGACTTTAAGTCCATCTAGTTCAACCCATATCCTATCCTAACTTCCCCTAACATGTTGATCCAGAGGAAGGCAAAAAAAAACCCATGTGGCAAACAGTAAGCTTCACATTGGGGAAAAAAATTCCTTCCCAACTCAGACTAGCTCCCTGGATCAACGCAATATTAAGGAAACTAGTGTATATACCCTGTAATATTATACTTTTCAAGAAAGGCATCCAGTCCCTTCTTAAATTTTAGTAGGGAATCACTCATTACAACATCATATGGCAGAGAGTTCCATAGTCTCACTGCTCTTACAGTAAAGAATCCGCGTCTGTGAGTATGCTTAAACCTTCTTTCCTCCAGACGTAGAGGATGCCCCCTTGTCCCCGTCACAGGTCTAAGAGTAAAAAGATCATTAGAAAGGTCTTTGTACTGTCCCAGCATATATTTATACATTGTAATAAGATCACCCCGAAGCCTTCGATTCTCCAAACTAAATAACCCCAAGTGTAATAACCTGTCTTGGTATTGCAGACCCCCTAGTTCCCTAATAACCTTGGTCGCTCTTCTCTGCACCCGCTCCAGTTCAGCTATGTCTTTCTTATACACCGGAGACCAGAACTGTACACAGATCCAAATATTCCAGCACATCTTCTTACTTAAAAATAGAATCTTTATTGAGAAATCTTCATTAAAAATCCAAAAGCAGGATACAGGTTAAAAAACCATGGTAATGACAGGCATTTACGCGTTTCAACTCAACAGAGTCTTACTCATAATGACCACATACTAAAAATTCCCAACCATATATCCTGCGCTAGAATTAACTCCATGTGAACCGATAATAAACTCACAGAATCATATGATTGCAAAAAGTACAGTCAAAACATCTACATATAAAGGCAACCAACCCAGTATATATTATAAACAGATTTGAAAATGCATGAGACAAAAAAAAAAGGGGAAAAAAAAAGAAAACGCCTGGGTCTCAAAATTGAGTTTATTAGCGGTTCACATGGAGTTAATTCATCAGGTGCATACTGATTTGTCTTCAGTTCCTAGCGCAGGATATATGGTTGGGAATTTTTAGTATGTGGTCATCATAAGTAAGACTCTGTTGAGTTGAAACGCGTAAATGCCTGTCTTTACCATGGTTTTTTAACCTGTATCCTGCTTTTGGATTTTTAATGAAGATTTCTCAATAAAGATTCTATTTTTAAGTAAGAAGATGTGCTGGAATATTGGGATCTTTGCATTTATGTCTGCTTGTGACATTTCCTAGCACCTTCATCAAAGAACTGCCTCCAACTTGACAAGTAAAAAAGGTGAGCTGAATATATTCATTTTTGAAACTGTACACAGTATTCTAAGTGTGGTCGCACTAGTGACTTATATAGAGGTAAAATGATGTTCTCCTCATGAGCATCTATGCCTCTTTTAATGCATCCCATTATTTTATTTGCCTTTGCAGCAGCTGCCTGACACTGGCCTCTAAATGTGAGTTTGTCGTCCACCCATACACCCAGGTCTTTTTCAGTGACAGTTTTGCCCAGTGCTTTACAATTAAGCACATAATTATACATCTTGTTCGTTCTACCCAAGTGCATGACCTTACATTTATCCCCATTAAAGCTCATTTGCCATTTATCAGCCCAAGCTTCTAGTTTACATAAATCCTCCTGTAATATAAAATTGTCCTCCTCTGTATTGATTACCCTGCAGAATTTAGTGTCATCTGCAAATATTGAAATTCTACTCTCTATGCCCCCTACAAGGTCATTAATAAATATGATAAAAAGAAGCAGGCCCAAAACTGACCCCTGTGGTACCCCACTGTGTACTCCATTAATAACCACCCTTTATTTCCTATCCCTGAGCCAGCTCTTAACTCACCTACACATATTTTCTCCTATCCCCATTGTTCTCATTTTATGTATCAACCTTTTGTGTGGCACCGCATCAAAAGCTTTTGAAAAGTCCATGTACACCATGTCCACTGCATTACCTTGGTCTAGTCCTGAACTTACGTCTTCATAAAAGCTTATCAGATTAGTCTGACAGGAACGGTCCCTTGTAAACCCATGTTGATATTGGGTCATGAGGTTATTCTTCTCCAGATACTCCAGTATAGTATCTCTTAGAAAACCCTCCAGGAATTTACCCACAGTTGAGGTTAAACTTACTGGCCTATAATTTCCAAGTTCAGTTTTTGTCCCCTTTTTGAATATTGGCACCACATTTGCTATACGCCAGTCCTGTGGTACAGACCCTGTTATTATGGAATCTTTAAAGATTAAAATTAATGGTCTGTCTATGACTGTGCTTAATTCCTGCAGTACTCGGGGGTGTATCCCATCCGGGCCCGGGGATTTGTCAATTTTAGCGATTTTTAGCCGCCGCCGTACTTCCTGCTGGGTTAAGCAGGTGACATTTAATAGAGAATTTTCATCCCTGATCATGTTATCCGTCATGGGATTTTCTTGTGTAAATACTATTGAAAAAAAGTCATTTAGCATATTGGCTTTTTCCTCATCCTCATCCACCATTTCACCCAGACTATTTTTAAGGGGGCCAACACTATCATTTTTTAGCTTCTTACTATTTATGTAGTTAAAGAATATTTTGGGATTATTTTTACTTTCTCTGGCAATGAGTCTCTCTGTCTCAATCTTTGCTGTCTTGATTTGCTTTTTACAGAATTTATTTAATTTTCTGTATTTATTTAATGCCTCATCACTACCTACTTGATTTAATTCTCTAAATGCTTTATTTTGATCTCTTATTGCTCCCCTTACAGCTCTATTTAACCATACTGGTTTCCTCCTATTTCTCGCATGTTTATTCCCATACGGTATATATTGTGCACAGGTCCTATTCAGGATGCTAATAAACGTCTCCCATTTTCTTTGTGTATTTTTATGTCTCAGGATATCGTCCCAGTTAATTGCACCAAGATCATCTCTCATCCGTTGGAAACTTGCCTTCCTGAAGTTTAGTGTCCTTGTAACCCCTCTACTACATATCTTATTAAAGGATACATGAAAACTTATTATTTTGTGATCACTATTACCCAAGTGACCCTCAACCCTTATATTTGATATGCGGTCTGGCCTGTTGGTTAATATTAGGTCTAGCAATGCACCCCCTCTTGTTGGGTCCTAAACCAGTTGTGAAAGGTAATTGTCTCTCATAGTTGTCAAAAACCTATTACCTTTGCTGGAACTGCAGGTTTCGGTTCCCCAATGTATTTCAGGGTAGTTGAAGTCCCCCATAATAATGACTTCTCCTTGAGTCGCAGCTTCATCGATTTGCTTTATGAGGATATTCTCTGTTGCTTCCATTATTTTTGGAGACTTATAACAAACCCCTATCAGTAAAATTTATTATTTTTCCCCCTCCCCTTATCTCTACCCACAGGGACTCTACATTTTCATTAGATTCATATATATTATCACGAAGGATGAGTTTTAAGGATGATTTTGCATATAAACACACGCCTCCCCTTCGCTTATTTGTTCGGTCATTTCTGAACAGACTATAGCCCTGTAAATTAACCGCCCAGTCATGGCTCTCGTACAGTCATGTCTCAGGTATCCCCACCATGTCATAATTATGTTCCAACAACATTAACTCCAATTCTTCCATTTTGTTGGCGAGGCTTCTGGCATTAGTGTACATGCACTTTATCTCTCTGTACCTCTATTCTTTCTTAAATTATTAACTGTTCTAACCCCACCCCCATTCCACCCCCACCCCCAATTTCATTATTTGTGCCCAGGTCTCTATCTGCACTGTCTTCCTCTCCTATAAAAGGAATACCCTCCCCCCCTTGTCCCTAGTTTAAACACTCCTCCAACCTTCTAGCCATTTTCTCCCCCAGCACAGCTGCACCCTCCCCATTGAGGTGCAGCTCGTCCCTAGCGTAGAACCTGTAGCCAACTGAGAAGTCAGCCTAGTTCTGCAGGAACCCAAACCCCTCCTTCCTACACCAATTCCTGAGCCACATATTAACTTCCCTAATCTCCCATTGCCTCTCTGGCGTGGCACGTGGTACAGGAAGTATTTCCGAAAATACCACCTTGGAGGTCCTTGCTTTAAGCTTACAGCCTAATTCCCTGAAATCATCTTTAAGGACCTTCCACCTACCTCTAACTTTGTCATTTGGGCTTCTGGCTCACAGCCTCTTAGAAACACCATATATTTCTTTCAGGGTGCAGTTGGGCCCAAATGGTTCTGCAAACTATGGCCTCTGTTCACACGGGATGCATTCTAATTGGCATTCTAGTTGGCACTGGGCAGCCCCCCTATATGGTGTTACTAAGAGGTTGTGAACCAGAAGCCCTGCATTCCCTGTGTGAACACTGCCAAATGCGGATTATTTCTTCTGCACTGGTGTACCACACGGCCAATCCCTGATTGTAGGCTGGCTGTTTCATTTGGTATTTATGCACCTGTGCAGCTGCCATTTTACTTGGGTCCGCTGCACCCTGTATTAGTGCAGATGCATTTAGGCTTGTCTGGTTTGTATCTGAATTTTTTGGAGGATTTTTTCCTCTTTTTGAGGTTTTCATCATTAAAAACATGTAGTACAGGAGGTGTGCATATCAATGGAAAAAAGGGACTAAATTACCTATAGGGTATCTTCACAATTGCCAGCAATGCAGGTGTCATCTGGCAAAATAAACAAGGTGCAAAATTCACGCATATGTATATGTTTTTTTATCCTGTCGCCGAGCAGGATACCTAAACCCCTCACTTGCCCTGCTCCTATCCCTAAGTAGTGAATTGGCAAGTGAAGACACTGGTCCCACTGCTGCACTAAGACAACACAAGGTTAGGTTAGACAAGCACCACAGGGAATAGGAAACACAAAAACAACACTTAGCTTTCTCTGCTGTAATGCACCACACAGCAGAGTAAGGCACCAGATAACAGCATTTAGCTGAAGCACCACTGCACCAGCAAAATCCTGTCTTCAGCACGGTTGGTATCCGAAAGGATCTGTATCACCAACAGTCAGCTGATGCATCAGGTGACCTTTTGAAGAAAGGTGGGAGTGGTCAGCAGCAATGTAATTACACCAGCGGCCACCAGGGGGGGGCAAAAACTGACATTAACCCCCGATGGCCTGAAAGGAAAAATTTTTTAATATGAAACGCCAAATCTGCCACAGATCCAAAAATTGATTGTGACAGTCATGTGAGCTCTGCTCTCAATAAGCGCTGGAATCACTGTCCCTGCCTTTGGACAAATTGAATATCAAGAGGAAGTCAGAAAGTAGCCGCAGCACTGTCTTCCTGTTTATGTTCAAGATGTCCAAAGGTCAGAACAGTGAAGATGGTGCTGATTGGGTGCAGGGCTCGTGGAAAGTAACAACCTCATGTGAGCAAGAGGAATGAGACTGCCTACACCGCTGGAACGATGCCAGTATGGGAGGTGAGTATAGGCGTTTTAATTTTAACGGGGCCAAACATGAGGAATGAGAAGTGATTGTCCTGGTACTGGACAACCCTTTAAACTTTGGTCTTAGAAATTCAAAAAAGTTAAGAAATTAAGGTGCTTCTATGAGGTCAGTGAGATTACAGCATCATGTCAGAGCCAGAATATTCTACAACTGAGCACAGCAGATTCATAACTGTCATAAACTAATTGCAGATTGTAAAATAATCAGGAAAACCCCTATACACATTTTACTGTTGGTTGATGCAGCCACTAGTAGCAGGTTTGACATCTCTAGCTGAAAGTGTATGGGGTTCTCAATTCAGAGGTGCCAGAAGCAAAAAGCCGAATTGTGACATAAGAACAGATAAAACTCGAGGGCAGTACAGTACCTGAAAGCTGATATATGCTGTCCGATTCATGGGCAGCATGTATCAGACCATAGCTTTATGATTTAAGCCATGTATGTTTAACTCTGAAACGCTGCGATGTTTCAGAGAAAGGCATAGTTTAAACTTCACTGAGACCTAGTCACATATGAGACTAGTCAAACAGGCAGGTTTCTGGCTGCTTCTCCCTACCCTGGAGTGACAGGCCACCCCCCATACATCCATATATGCGTGCTGGGGGAGACCTGTCACTTTGGGGAGAGCAAGGGAGAAACTGCTTAAGTCCCACCTCTGCAGCTAGTCACCAGTGCAGCTTTGTTCCCGACAGCTTTAAAAGCATGTTGTTTAGTGATGGGCGAGCACTAAAATGCTCGGGTGCTCGTTGCTCGTGTCAAGCAAATTGGAATACTTGAGTACTCGGACAGAACAACAAGCCCAATGTAAGTCTATGGGAGACCCGAGCATTTTTATCGCGATCCCCCCCCCGGGTCCTTTTAAGATCTAAAAACGTCTGAAAATTATGGAAACACTGCTTAAATGACACAGGGACATCATGGGGATCACCCCAGGAAGCATTCCTGACTCCTAGTTCACAGCTTTAGGCTGTGTTCACAAGTCGTGGTTTTTTCGCGGTGGTTTCAAACACGCGATTTTGCCGCGAAAACGCGAAAAATAAGCATCCCATACAATCTTATGGGACTCCGCAATGCTGTGCTAATGCTGCATTTTTTTTCCGCGGCGGAATAGTTTCGTGGTAAAAAAAACGCAGCATGCTCATTAATTTAGCGGAATCGCGGCGATTCCACCCACATAGGATCGCTTGAATTCCACAATTTATAAGAATTTTTGCGGATTTCAAGAGGTAAAAACCGCAGCGGACAGGAAATGACATTATGGCCCATCCCATCATGCCCCATCATGCCATGCAAGGACCATTCCATAATCCAGAAAGACGAAAATCCCATAATCCTTTTTGTCTTCCTGGATCATGGCTGCAGGCATGGAGTGGTATGACCGGATGGACCTGGATGTCCCCTTGATGATCAGTGTGGTAAGTGTGTCTATATGTGTGTGTGTTCGTTTGTGTGCGGTGTATATGGCGTGTATGGGGTGTATGGGGCGTCTGTGTCTGCTGCTGTCTGGCATAGGCCGATAGGACTACTAGTCCCATCGGCCTATGACTGTTCCCATACAATAGTGGCAGCAAGCTCAGCGCGATGGGAGCAGTATTTCCCATCGAGCTGTTCCTGATGTGAAAAAAAAACCCACTTTTTTTTTTTACCCCCCGCCAATATATTTTTTTAGGCCCCCCCTTTTTTTCCCTAAAAACACATTTGTAAAATGTTATTTTTTTTCTACATATGCTTTTTTCGTACACCACCCCCTCCTTTCTATTCATATCCATAATTCTTTTTTTTTTGTAATGCCCAAAATTTTTTTTCATTGGTGGCCAGTGGTTACCTGTGGAAAAAAATTATAAATACCTGTCCCCGTCGCCACCTAAAAAAAACAAACCTAATCTGCTAATTCCCTGAAGACCATGTTCCACCTAAGTAAAAACATAAAATAACAAAGCACAAAAATACCTACCCTCTACAGAATCCCATAGAAACGATTGTCCCATGAAGATCTACAGTTTAGAGCGACCAAATAACATGTGGCCGCTCTAAACCACCGACGCCGCTACAGTGAACGGGGCCGTAAAGCGCCCCGGTTCATTGTATACCGAGTTCACCCGAAGGCAGCTCGCGCGAACTCAGGCGGTGCAGTCTGCGCATGTGCGGACTCCTGGGCTGACCTGAGGTGAACTCAGGAGTGTGGGAAAATTTCTCACGCTCCTGTGTTGATCTCTGGTCAGCCAGAGAGGCTGTGCAGAGTGCAGTTAACTCATTCTGCACTGGGTAACAGCGGGGCTGGTCGCATTAGCACCAGCCCCCTTTGTTACCCTTTTAACCCTTTGAAGGATTACTGCGGGGGACCTGACTGAACGTCGGAAAGGTAATTCTATATATTTTTTTTTAAATTTTTTTACATGTCATGGTTTGGATTGGCTGTTTAACCCCTTAACAACCGCCGATACGGCTTTAACAGTGGTAAATAAGGGCACTTAGACTACAGCGCCGTTAATTCACGGCGCTATGGAGAAAGTAAATAGCGCCCTCCAGTGTCAGATTTTCTCCGGGGTCTCAGCTCCGGGTGTAGCCGAGACCCCAGAGAACATGAATCGGGTTGGTTTTTACCGACCCAGCTTTTGCGATCGCCATTATTAACCCTATAACGGCGACCGCAAAAAAAGCCGCGATTTTGCATTTAATTTCTCTTTCCTCTGATGTGATCGCACATCAGAGGAGAGAGAAATAAGGTCCCTGATCCCCCCTGTACCTCCCGGTGGTCCTCTGTCCCCTCCCGGTGGTCCTGGGTCCCTGCGGCTTCCTCTGGTGGGTGCCGCCATCTTGAATACGGAGAAAATGGTGGCTCCGGCCGGCAGATTCCATTCATTCATTTTGGTCACTATGATAAACTATCATAGTGATCAAAATAAAAAAAAAGTAAATAACCCCCCCCCCCCGTTTATCACTCCCTTAGATAGGCAAACATAATGACAAAGAAAATATTTATTTTTTTTTAATTTTTCCATTAGGGCTAGGGTTAGGGCTAGGGCTAGAGCTAGGTTTAGAATTAGGGTTAGGGTTAGAATTATGGTTAGGGTTGGAATTAGGGTTAGGGCTAGAATTAGGGTTAGGGTTAGAATTAGGATTAGGGCGAATTAGGATTAGGGTTAGAATTAGGATTAGGGATTAGGGTTGGGATTAGGGTTAGGGGTGTGTTGGGGTTAGGGTTGGAGCAAGAATTGAGGGGTTTCCACTATTTACCAACTTTGGGGGTCTAATTTCTCCTGTTACCCTTGGGAAAATAAAAAAATTGGGGGCTAAAAAAAATCACTTTTGTGGAAAAAAAAAGACTTTTTATTTTCACGGCTCTGCGTTATAAACTTCTGTGAAGCACTTGGGGGTTCAAAGTGCTCTCCACACATCTAGATCAGCTCCTTGGGGGTCTAGTTTCCAAAATGTCACTTGTGGGGGGTTTATACTGTTTAGGCACATCAGGGGCTCTACAAACGCAAAATGACACCCACAGAACATTCCATCAAAGTCTGCATTCCAAAATAGCGCTCCTTCCCTTTCGAGCTCTCCCATGCACCCAAACAGTGGTCCCCCCCACATATGGGGTATCAGCATACTAAGGACAAATTGTACAACAACTTTTGTGATCCAATTTCTCCTGTTATCCTTAGGAAAATAAAAAATAGCGGGCTCAAAAAAATCATTTTTGAGGAAAAAAAATGATTTTTTATTTTCACGGCTCTGCGTTTATAAACTTCGGTGAAGCACTTGTGGGTTCAAAGTGCTCACCACATATCTAGATAAGCTCCTTCGGGGGTATAGTTTCCAAAATGGGGTTACTTGTGGGGGTTTAAACTGTTTAGGCACATCAGGGGCTCTGCAAATGCAACATGACGCCCACAGAAAATTCCATCAAAGGCTGCATTCCAAAATGGCGCTCCTTCCCTTTCGAGCTCTCCCATGCGTCCAAACAGTGGTTCCCCCCACATATGGGTTATCATCGTACTCAGGAAAAATTGCAAAACAACTTTTGTGGTGCAATTTCTCCTGTTACCCTTGATAAAATAAAACATAGCAGGCTAAAAAATCATTTTTGAGGAAAAAAAAAGTGATTTTTTTATTTTCACTGCTCTGCGTTATAAACTTCTGTGAAGCACTTGGGGGTTCAAAGTGCTCACCACATATCTAGATAAGCTCCTTCAGGGGTCTAGTTTCCAAAATGGTGTCACTTGTGGGTTTTTTTCACTGTTTAGGCACATCAGGGGCTCTCCAAAGCAACATGGCATCCAATCTCAATTCCAGCCAATTCTGCATTGAAAAAGTCAAACGGTACTCCTTCCCTTCTGAGCTCTGCCGTGCCCCCAAACAGTGGTTTACCCCCACATATGGGGTATCAGCGTACTCAGTACAATTCGCTCAACAACTGTGGGTGTATGATTTCTCCTGTTACGCTTGTAAAAATAAAAATTTGGGGGTGAAAATATCATTTTTGTGGAAAAAAAAGATTTATTTTCATGGCTCTACGTTATAAACTTCTGTGAAGCACTTGAAGGTTCAAAGTGCTCACCACACATCTAGATAAGTTCCTTAAGGGGTCTAGTTTCCAAAATGGAGTCACTTGTTACAGATTTCCATGTTTAGGAACATTAGGGGCTCTCCGAACGCCACATGGCATCCGATCTCAACTGCAGCCAATTTTGCGTTGAAAAAAGTCAAACGGCGCTCCTTCCCTTGCGAGCTCTGCCATGCTCTGAAAAAGTGGTTTACCCCCACATATGGGGTATTGGCATATTCAGGAGAAATTGCACAACAAACCTTGTGGTTTATTTTCTCTTTTACCACTTGTTAAAATAAAAAAATTGGTTCTGAATTAAATTTTTTGCAAAAAAAAGTTAAATGTTAATTTTTTCCTTCCACATTGCTTTAGTTCCTGCGAAGCACGTAAAGGGTTAATAAACTTCTTGAATGTGGTTTCGAGCACCTTGAGGGGTCTAGTTTTTAGAATGGTGTCACTTTTGGGTATTTTCTGTCATGTACACCCCTCAAAATGACTTTAAATATGATGTGGTCCCTAAAAAAAATGGTTTTGTAAATTTTGTTGTAAAAATGAGAAATCGCTTGTCAACTTTTAACCCTAATAACTTCCTAACAAAAAAATTTTGTTTCCAAAATTATGCTGATGTTAAGTAGACATGTGGGAAATGTTATTTATTAAGAAATTTATGTGACACATCTCTCTGATTTAAGGGCATAAAAATTTAAAGTTTTAAAATTGCAAAATTTTCAACATTTTTGCCATATTTCCAATTTTTTATAAATAAACACAAGACTTATCGAAGAAGTTTTACCACTAACATGAAGTACAATATGTCACGAATAAACATTCTCAGAATAAGCAGGATCTGTTAAAGCGTTCCAGAGTTATAACCTCATAAAGTGACAGTGGTCAGAATTGTAAAAATTGGCCTGGTCATTTAGCTGTAAAATGGCTGTCACTAAGGGGTTAATAAAATGTGGTCAAAAACTTTGTGTCTTTATTTCAATAAAAAAAATTTTTTAATTTCACGTGTCTTTTTTTAACTCTTTAAAAATATATGGTTAATAATGGATAGGCGTCTGATTGACGCCTATCTGTTATTAACCCGGCTTAATGTCACATTCCAATAGCAACGTGACATTAACCCCTTATTACCCCATATGCCACTGCACGATGGCAGTGGGATGAGAGAGGGTAAGTGCCATAAAAGGCACATCTTACAGATGTGCCTTTTATGGGGTGTGTGGGGGCAGATTTTTTTTAGCCGGGGAAGGGCCAAAAACAATGGTCCCTCTTTAGGCTATTAAAATCTGCCCTCACTCACCTGCTTTCCCTCTCGGGCGGTTAAAATTGCGCGAGAGCCCACGCCATTTTTTTCCAGCGTATATACTTAAATTGACCCCCAAAATTTAAAAATATAGATATCCAAATACTACATTAAATAAACACTTTATGTAAACCTTATGTTTTATCATTCCATGTCCTGTATTGATTTTTTCACAAAGGTTAGGGTCAGGCCTAGGGTTAGGCTGGTTTCACACTAGCGTTTTCTAGCGCTGCGCTTCGTGCGCATCCATGTGCATACATCCTGCGGCCCTATCTTTAAAATGGGGGCGCATGGTCTAGCGTATGCACACGTTCGTATGCGTTTTTGTGCGCATGCGTATATTTTGTAGTGTGCGCCTAGGTGCGCCGGAAGCAACCTGTTGCATTTTGGTCCGTGTGACCTGTCTCACAAAAAACGCTTGCGCACAGAATGCGCAAAAAGCACACATTACAGTCTATGGGAACGCAGGCGTGCGCATGGACATGCACACGCCTGCGTTTAAAAATCGCATGCGTTTTGATAGTTAACATGGCTCGAAACTGGTTAAAATGCATGCGTCTAAAAAAATCAAACGCATACAAAACGCATGATGCGTTTTTTGCATTAAATTCTATTGCGCACAAACCGCAGTGCTAAAAGGCGCTAGTGTGAAAGTACCCTTAGGCATGTGCCTAGGGTTATGTCTAGTGGTAGAGCTAGGGTTAGTCCTATTATAATGTTGAGGGTTATGCTTAGGCCTAGGGTTAAGTATAGTGTAAGACAAAGGGTTAGGCCACGGTTTATCCTTAGGCCTAGGGTTAATCATGGGCATTGTGTTAGGTATATTGTTAGGCCAGGGGTCAGTCAGAGGGTTTGCGTTTGGCATTGGGTTAGGAATAGGGTCATGTCGAGGGTTAGGCTTTGGCCTAGGGTTACACTTGGGCCTAGGCTTAGGTATAGTGTAAGACAAAGGGTTAGGCCACGGTTTATCCTTAGGCCTAGGGTTATGCATGGGCATTGTGTTAGGTATATTGTTAGGCCAGGGGTCAGTCAGAGGGTTTGGGTTTGGCACTGGGTTAGGCACAGGGTCATGTCGAGGGTTAGGCTTTGGCCTAGGGTTATGCTTGGACCTAGGATTAGATATAGTGTAAGACAAAGGGTTAGGCCATGATTTATCCTTAGGCCTAGGGTTATGCATGGGCATTGTGTTAGGTATATTGTTAGGCCAGGGGTCAGTCAGAGGGTTTGGCATTGGGTTAGGCATAGGGTCATGTCGAGGGTTAGGTTTTGGCCTAGGGTTATGCATCAGGTATAGTGACATCAGTGGCTCTACAACTGCAACATGGTGCCTGATCTCAATAGCAGCTAATTTTGCATTCAAATAGTAAAACAGTGCTCAAGTAGTAACGGAGATTGTGTTGAAATAGGTGTGTGGGGTTGTGTGTGTGATTACAGGTGTACATGGATTCCTTCATATCTACATTGGTTTGGTGGCTGTGTTTCAGTATGGATATATACAGTTGTGGCCAAAAGTATTGACACTCCTGCAATTTTGTCAGATAATACTCAGTTTCTTCCTGAAAATGATTGCAATCACAAATTCTTTGGTATTATTATCTTCACTTAATTTGTCTTAAATGAAAAACACAAAAGAGAATGAAGAAAAAAGCAAAATATTGATCATTTCACACAAAACTCCAAAAATGGGCCAGACAAAAGTATTGTCACTCTCAGCCTAATACTTGGTTGCACAACCTTTAGCCAAAATAACTGCGACCAACCGCTTCCGGTAACCATCAATGAGTTTCTTACAATGCTCTGCTGGAATTTTAGACCATTTTTCTTTGGCAAACTGCTCCAGGTCCCTGATATTAGAAGGGTGCCTTCTCCAAACTGCCATTTTTAGATCTCTCCACAGGTGTTCTATGGGATTCAGGTCTGGACTCTTTGCTGGCCACCTTAGAAGTCTCCAGTGCTTTCTCTCAAACCATTTTCTAGTGCATTTTGAAGTGTGTTTTGGGTCATTGTCCTGCTGGAAGACCCATGACCTCTGAGGGAGACCCAGCTTTCTCACACAGGGCCCTACATTATGCTGCAAAATTTGTTGGTAGTCTTCAGACTTCATAATGCCATGCACACGGTCAAGCAGTCCAGTGCCAGAGGCAGCAAAGCAACCCCAAAACATCAGGGAATCTCCGCCATGTTTGACTGTAGGGACCGTGTTCTTTTCTTTGAATGCGTCTTTTTTTCTCCTGTAAACCCTATGTTGATGCCTTTGCCCAAAAATCTCTACTTTTGTCTCATTTGACCAGAGAACATTCTTCCAAAACGTTTTAGCCTTTTTCAGGTAAGTTTTGGCAAACTCCAGCCTGGCTTTTTTATGTCTCGGGATAAGAAGTGGGGTCTTCCTGGGTCTCCAACCATACAGTCCCTTTTCATTCAGACGCCGACGGATAGTACGGGTTGACACTGTTGTACCCTCGGACTGCATTGCAGCTTGAACTTGTTTGGATGTTAGTCGAGGTTCTTTATCCAACATCCGCACAATCTTGCGTTGAAATCTCTTGTCAATTTTTCTTCTCTGTCCAAATCTAGGGAGGTTAGCCACAGTGCCATGGGCTTTAAACTTCTTGATGACACTGCGCACGGTAGACACAGGAACATTCAGGTCTTTGGAGATGGACTTGTAGCCTTGAGATTGCTCATGCTTCCTCACAATTTGGTTTCTCAAGTCCTCAGACAGTTCTTTGGTCTTCTTTCTTTTCTCTATGCTCAATGTGGTACACACAAGGACACAGGACAGAGGTTGAGTCAACTTTAATCCATGTCAACTGGCTGCAAGTGTGATTTAGTTATTGCCAACACCTGTTAGGTGCCACAGGTAAGTTACAGGTGCTGTTAATTACACAAATTAGAGAAGCAGTGCCAATACTTTTGTCCATCCTCTTTTTTATGTTTGGTGTGGAATTATATCCAATTTGGCTTTAGGACAATTCTTTGTGTTTTTTCATTTAAGACAAATTAAATGAAGATAATAATACCAAAGAATTTGTGTTTGCCATCATTTTCAGGAAGAAACTGAGTATTATCTGACAAAATTGCAGGGGTGTCAATACTTTTGGCCACAACTGTATATACATGTGTGCACAAAATTATATAGAGAAACCTTACTTTTTTCTTGCCATTTTTTTTAAAACATTTATTAACATGGATTATTCACATTGTAGATAGAGAAACATCCTGAAGTATGGGACTGCGCCAGTGATGAATATAAGGGTTCGTACAATAAAAGGGATGCGTGGCCAGCAATTGTGACTGAAATATATCCGCAGTGGCAGCAGCTGTCGAAAGCAGGCAAAAAACTGATTTGTAAGTAATTATTCTGTGTAATATTTTTTGATTTGCTTTCATCGCAGTGGATGATGTCAAAAAGTGCTGGCGCTCCATCACGGACAGGCTGGTCAAGTCACTGAAGCCCACAAGTGGTAGCTCACCTCCCAGAAACAAGGTTGCCTATGCAGACCAGCTGCAGTTTATTTTAAGCAGCAGGAATTTGCGGAGGTAAATCGAGGATGGATTAGTGTGGTGGGTCTAGCTGATGTCACGATATGGGATATTATTGGTAGTTGTCCGGTGGCTCTGGCTGACTGGACATTGTGTGATATTAGGGGTAGTATGCCGGTATCTCTGTCTGATGGAACGATGTGGTATATTAGGGGTAGTAGGATGGTATCTCTGGCTGATGGGAAGAAGTGGTATATTTAAGGGTTGTAGTAGGGCAGTGGCTCTCTCTGACGGGACGATGTGGGATATTTGGGGTAGTAGGCTGGTATGTCTGACTGATGGGATGATGTGGGATGTTATAGTGAATGTGGCTATGCAGAGGTCTACACTCAGATTATTATATATAGATATAATAATTATAATTTTTTTTTTAAAAAAAGAAGGCTTTACTATGCTCGTGCAGCGCAGGCCTCTTTATCCATTTTAATATACCGTATATACTCGTGTATAAGCTGCCCCAACCTAATTTTGCAACCAAAATGGTGGAAAACTTATTGACTCGCGTATTAGCCTAGGGTGGAAAATGATGCAGCTACTGGTTAATTTCAAAGATAAAAAAGTAAAATTAATTGAGACATCAGTTGGTGAAATGTTTTTGAATATCCATATTGAATCAGGAGCCCCATAAGATGCTCCATACAAAATACACCCCATATAATGCTGCACAAAGGTTAATAATGCCCCCACAAGATGCTCCATAGAATAATATGCCCCATATAATGCTCCAATAAGGTTATGGCTCCATAAAATTCTCCATAGATTATGCCCCCATATGCTGCTGCTGGCAAAAAAAAAAAACATACTCACCTCTCCTGCTCAGGACCTCACCTGTCTAGGGGGCAATCGCTGCTCAGTGCTGTTTGCCATGTAGTCTGTCAGTGACGTTCAGGCACCAGAGTGAACGGCGCTAACTAACCACATCACCGCGCCCCCTGCTGCCTAAACATCACAGACAGAGGATGCAGCAGACAGCGGTGAGCAGCGATGGACACCCCGGACAGGTGAATATCGCTATACTTACCTCCCCTGGCGCGGTCTCTGCAGTGGCAGCACCGCTTCTCCACAGTCTCCCTTCCTGCCTTCAGCAGTCATGTGGTACCGGTCATTACACTCATGAATATGCACATATTCATGAGTTTTATGAGTGGTAACATGTGACCGCTGAAGGCAGGAAGGGAGACCGTGGAGAAGCAGGGGGCTGCAGAGACCGCGACAGGGGAGGTAAGTATGGTCACGGTATATATATATATATTTATATATATATATATATATATATATATATATATATATTTTTTTTTTTTTTGTTTTCAAATTTGTCAAATTGTCTTTTTTAACTGTAATTTGTTCTTCCTTCTACAGAACGGATGGAAATGTAAGGGCCGCCACGCCAACGGCCCCTGAACAGAACAGCCTGGAGCATGGTCTGGCAGAGGAGGTCCAGGACTTTGAAATGTGCTCATCTCCAGCTCCTCCGGACGCCAGGCCTTCTTCAGCTATGTCATCAATAGCATCCGAAGCTGCTTCATCATCGGCATCTTCCTTTTTGAATAAAGGTCTGTCCTCTGACGTGTGATTGGCGTCTGGCTCCAGTTCTGCTGTTCCTGCATCTGCCACTGCCTGTAGCTCTGCTGGTGGTGTGTCAAGGCGCACTGGGATGCGGGCTGATTCTGGCCATTCCGTGGCATCAACAAGGGCGGCACAAAAAAAGGGACAAGGACTGAGACTTCGACTAGTGCAATTGAAAACCTCACTAGGAGAACCTTCAGTCTTATTGATAATACCATACATCAGGATGAACTCGACACTTTCGGGTCAAGCATAGCCGGCCGCCTTAGGTCCATGCCACGGGACCGTCAGAATGTAATAATGTCAGCAGTCAATGTTATTATAATGGCTCATCCCATCCAATATTCCACCATCAAATGAAATAATAAGGGGGATTATGAACATTTTTAATCCCCGAAGTGTGCCTCCATCACCACCAGCAGCAGCTGCATCGCAGCGTTTGGGGCAGGCGGCATCATTACGTCACGACCATGCTGATGCCTTGCTTTATCCTGCCTTCAGCGGTCACATGTTACCACTCATAAAACTCATGGAAGCTCCCAAATGAGCCATGTTTTGTCCCAAAACCTATTTCCTTCCTATAACTATGATCCGGAGTAACATGATTTTTGAGGGTTTTGTCACCAACAACCAACTCGGCTGTCCACAAACCCTCCTGACCCACCCCACATCTTTCCTGTCCTGTTGACAGGGTGCAATTTCTTCCGACAATGTTTGTCGTTCAGTTTAAAAGTATTTTGCATACTTTGGTTTTATGTGGTTTTACCATTTATACTGTTTATATAAAAAATAAGGTTTTCAAGAAACAGTGTGTGTGTGTGTGTGTGTGTGTGTGTGTGTGTGTGTGTGTGAATATATTTCAAAACTAATATTTTTACAATTGATAATTGCAGTCCCAAGACTACCTCACTGCACTCGAGTAAAGGAAAAACAGCGTATGCACAACTTCAGAAGGTGCTCAAGTAGGGCCCCACACCATACATGAATAATAAAGAAAACTTGGCACTCAACTTCTACAATATTTTTTTGGATTTTTTTATGCAACCAGAAAATAATAGACGTTTCGGCCTCACTGGCCTTCATCAGTAACAGACTGCAGTATAGTAGTTAATCGCATTCAGTGCGATAATAGAAGTGACACCATAGTCACTTTAAATGTGCCTGGTCCACAGCTGACCAACAGTGGATTCTGGGTCACTGATGTCTGCATGGCACCCCCACCCACCCAGGTACTATTTGATTCAGGCTCCATGCCCAGCGCCTAGTGCATGACCAGGCACATTTAAAGTGACTATGGTGTCACTTCTTTATCACACTGAATGCGATTAACTACTAAACTGCAGTCTGTTACTGATGAAGGCCAGTGAGGCTGAAACGTCTATTATTTTTAGAAGTTGAGTGCAAAGTTTTCTTTATTACCTCACTGCACTCAACCGACCAACACTTGCATTGAAATCTGCCCTCTCATCTGCTAAACAGCCCTACTTTACATACCTTGTATCTTCCTTATCCCACAACCACAAACAGAGGTTCAATACTTTTTACTCCCTCCTACACCCACCATGACCCACGCAAACTTCCCTAATCTCTGCTGAGGACTTTGCCGCGCACTTCCAAAAACAGATAGAACAAACACAGCATGTCTTTATTATTCAACCACCACAACCCCTTGGTATACCATACCAATGGCCAAACCCCCTAACCTCCTTATCCAACATCCGTTGAGGTGGAGCTTGCTCATCTTCTCTACAAACCACACCTCACCACTTATGCAGTCGACCCCAATGCACCTCCTAACCCAACCTCCCCAACACTATTTACCCCATCCCTAAACCCCCACTTCAGCATAGCATTTACATTACAAGACCTTCCCTTCTGCTTTTAAACCTGCCACAATCACGCCTATCCTTAAGCCAACTCTCGACCCAACAGTCATGTCCAGCTATCACCCAATGTTGCTGCTCCCATTCACTTCTAAACAACTGTAACATCATGTCCACGCTTAACTTTACTCCCACCTCTCATCTAACTTGCTCTTTGACAATTTAACGGACAATACTCTATACTCCTCCTTCTAGACCTGTTCTATGCTTTGGACACAGTTGACCACTGCCTCCTTCTACAGCTCCTCTCCTCCTTTGCCATCTAAGACCTTGCACTATCCTGGATCTCCTCATACCTTTCCAAACGCATATCCAGCGTCTCCCACTACCACACTACCTCCTCATCACACACTCTCTCTGTTGGAGTCCCCAAGGCTCTGTTCTAGGACCCCCACTATTATCAATCTATACACTTTGCCAGGGCCAACTCAAAGTCCCACGGATTCCAGTATCACCGTTATGCCAATTATACTCAGATATACCTCTCTGGCCCAGACGTCAACTCTCTGCTATCCACAATCCAGGAGCGTCTATCAGCCATATCCTCCTTATCCTCTCGCTTCCTCAAACTGAATGTAGTCAAATATGAACTAATCATCTTTCCCCCATCTCACAGATCTTCCTTACCTGACTTATGTAATTGCTGACTTCACGTTTTCCCCCGTACAAGGTATCCGCTGACTTGGAGTAACCCTTGACCCTGCCTTGTCCTTCGCAACGCACATCCAAGCTTTCGCCACCTCCTGTAGCCTCCAGCTCAAAAATATTTGCAAAATTGGCAAAAATGCTTGTGAAAGCCCTCTTCATCTACCGCCTAGACTATTGCAACATCTTTTTCTGTGGACTCCCTGCTGAAACCCTTGCACCTCTCCACTCCATTATTAAAAACTGTGCCGCCCAAGTATTCATCTCTCTCCTCGCTACGCCTCTGTTTCTCCCCTCTGAAAATCTCTTCACTGGCTCCCATTCCATCAACGTATCAAATTCAATTTACTAATACTAACCTACAAGGCCATTTACAACCTGTCTCCACCTATGTGTCGGGAAAAAACTCCTGATACCTTCGTCCACACGTAATTTCCAATCCTCTCAAGACCTCCTTCTCTCCTACACACCGCCTCCAAGACTTATCCTGAATATCCCCCATCCTCCGGAATTCTGTGCACCAACACGTCCGACTATCAACCATAATCGGATCCTTCAGACGGAACCTGAAAAACAATTTCTTCAGGAAAGCTTACAGCCTGCAATGATCCCCTCTGCCTCCTCAACACTCTTGGAGCTACCACCTCAACCAACACCAGAGCTGCTGCAACACCCCAACCTACTGTCTCCTTTGTTTACTGTAAGTGATATATGTAATTTGTATGTTACCCCTTCTCATGTACAGCACCAAGGAATCTATGATGCAATTTAAAAAATATTAATAATGATAAAAATATATTAAAAAAGGATTCCAGTGTATAATGGGATCATAATAATCGATGTTCACCAAATAACTGAGACCAGATTTTTAATTTTGAACAGCGACAAATTTTATTAATAAGATTTTTACAGTTGTCAAAATGGTTATAGCAACATGGAACTTGGTTGCTTGGGATTATTCATCATTTTTTCTCTGCTGTCCAGGCTGCTCAACACTGGCACAGGAGTATTGCCATATTGCCAGTGCTGGCACCTTCAGGACTCATGAAGTAGTCAGTGAAGGTCTCCTCTCACACGCAGACCCAAATTTGAAAGCCTTCCTTGACCCAAGTTTTCAACTTCAATTAATTCAGACACGTGTGACTCCTCATCTACCTCTGTGCTGTATTCTCGAGCGTAGTTGTGGAGTACACAGCATGCCTTAATTACAGAGTTAACAGTCTCCGTCTCTAACTGGATGGCAGTGTGAGAGATCCTCCACTGACTACACAGGATCCCAACGGTGCATTCCACATACCTTCGTGCACGGCTCAGCCGATGATTAAAAACCCTCCGCCGGTCATCCAGTGCCCTTCGTGGGTATGGGCGCAGCAGGTGGGTCTTTAAGGGAAATGCCTCAGCCGATACCACCACAAAGAGCAATGGAAGTGTGGAAACCGGCAAAGGTCTTGGGGCTGAGAGCGTTCGGCCATCTCGAAGAATTTGCAGCCCAATCTGAGATGATTGCAACACCCGAGAGTCCCCAGAACTGCCATAAGCACCAACGTCGATGGCAACAAATTTGTAATGTGCATCAGCCACCGCCATCAGGACCACAGAAAAATACTTCTTATAATTAAAGAAGCGTGATCCTGATCGTGGTGGCTTCTGCACTCTTACATGTTTACCATGAACTGCACCTATGCAGTTTGGGAAATTGGCCACAGACTGAAAGCCTGCTGCGACCTGCAGCCAAGTCTCCTTGGCTGGCGATGGCATCACAATGGGCTGCAACTTCTGCCAGATGATGGTACATGTGCACCTCACAATTTGAGAGATGGTAGATTTACCAACCCTAAATTGGAGGTGCAGTGATGTGTAGCTCTCTCCTGTGGCCAAAAACCTGAAAAAAAAATTAGAATAGCAAAATAATTAAAAATAAAGGCAATGCTAGGCTACTGTTCACTAAAAGACGCACCAGCAATCACGACAAAGATACGACCTGGTAAGGATCAATGTTGAGTCGCTACATGATCGATACTAAGCTGTGGAACAGGCAAATCTACTTAAAGACAAAGCTACAATGCGGCAATACGTATAATGACATTGCCGGTCTTTGGGACATTGTCACACAGCATCAATTCTGCCGACTCAAACATGGATAATCATGATTTCAGAGTTGCTAACGAGGTAGCTCGTTGGTTAAAAACAAAGCGATGCACGCTGGCCAGCGGGACACAACCAATGAAAAAATGGACAAGGACATTGTAGTACGATCAGAAAAATCGCATGGGTGGGCTGATCAATGGTAAGTATCACACATAGCAAGATCGCTGGCGAGTTCGCTTCAGCATCAATCGGTGACGTTTCAGTGATGTCGCTTACTATCTGGTTATGTGAGACAGGGGGCTTTAGAATGGAACATTTGACAATTCTAAATAAAATAATGGTATTTTGGATTAGAAATGCAAATAAATTTAATATGTTTTTGTGCTGTGTTTGAAATCTATTTATGGGCCACTTGAGGACAGTATTGGGGCACTGTGTCTGGCATCATTATGGGGGTAATTCAATGTGAAATGAAAAAAGAAGAAATAGGCATGCAGGCCGTTAGAGGAACAGCCGTTTCGCGATTACTCGCTTCTACGGGCCCTGGACCCGTAGAAGCAAGTAGAATCGAGTAATCGCGAAATGGCCGTTGTCCGGCACCTCCCTCCCCTAGCATTCCTTTAACGTCCTGCATGCCCACATATCTATTGATGGAATTCATGTCAAATAAAGATGCACAGTTTTTCAGCTATATTGGTGAGTGCTGCATATTTCTTCATTTTTCATTTCACATTGAAATATTCATGTTTTTTCATGCAAGCACCTCCATTTTTTGACTCAAATATATACCGCAATACTTCAGATAAATAGCTCCGTCTCTAATGTGGTGATTTGTGTGCCCTAGTTTGCCGTTCATCTGTTTGCTCTTTGCTGGGATCATTATGGGGGTCAAATGTATAAAAAAAAAATTTTAAAAAATAAAAAACTTACCGCAAGGTGATGAGCAGCCTTTCCTCAGCAGAGATGGCTCTTCGCATGACTGTGTTGTCATAATTTAAATCTGGTGAAAGAATGTCAAGTAGGCGATCAAATGCTTCTCTTGTCACCTGGCAGAACTGTGGAAATTTCTCCGGATAGCTGTTAAAAAAAAAAAAAAAAAAATTATTAACACACAGTTAAGTATTGCACATGATAACAACAAACAACAAAACAACTTAAAAATGCTTTTGGTGTACACGGAGGAAAAAAATCACTTGTTTGCCGTACTATATCTTACTTCCTTAAATCCTGGTAAAGAAGATTGTAGTGGCCCTTGTCCATGCGCTCTTGAACAATTGGGTGCACCCACATTCTTTTTGCAGCTGTTATCCTCCTCTTCCTCCTCCTCGTACGATATCATATAGCAACGAAAAATCCGAAAAACAGACGTCCAATATTAAAAATAAAATAAATATTTTATTCACAAAATCAATGATACACAAAAATGATGGGGAACAAATACCAAACAGAAAGGGCAAAAACTAGGAACCCATATAGCACCACAGTATAATCAATACAATTAAAGAGCCATAGTGTTTAAAAATAATTTATACAAAAGAATATATAATAATAAATATTTAACCAGGTATGTGATAAAAGTCAATTCACAGCAATATATTCATAATACTTAAAGTGCAAAGTGCATAAACTGTTAACATATTAATAAGATTTGTGAAAAAACCACTGATGCACAGGACCTGTGGATGCTGAAGTTTAGCAAGCAGACACTGGACCTACGGTCATGTGACTGCAAGGGGGCGGGGCTTAGCGTCCTGCTTAGTGATATGGAAAGACACTATACAGAATTACTCAGAGTCAGGAAAAACGGGGTTCATACACAGAGATAGCCGTAACGTACCAAGGATGAGACAGAGCGGATAGTCAGGGCCAAGCAGCAGTCAAAATCAAACAGACATAGAAGGTACCAAGCAGAATCCAAAGCAATATCCAGAGAACAGACTGAGTCATACACAGATTATCAACCAACCAGAACACAGCAAAAACACACTCAGGGGTCACCACACTATGCCAAGGGCAAGAGTATAACTGACAGGGATGGGAGCGTCCTGAGGCTATAAGAAGCCTCTCCCAGAACCAGGGAGAGGCCACAATCATAGCCCCAGGTGTGCAGGTAAGCCTGCACCGGGATCACAACCTTTAACCCCAGAAATGCCAGTCATCAGCACTGGTTCCAGACATTAACCCCACGTGTGCGAGTCAAACCCGCACTGAGATCATGACACCACATACTGGATGGGCCCAGGAAAACCCACTTCACATTATTCATTTTGTACTCCCATTCGATTTTCTTATGCATTGACTGCAAGGCCTGCCCTGCTACCAAGTCATATGCACCCCAATAAGCCTTTGAACCCAGGTACTAGATGAGTCCAGGAAAATCCACTTCACATTATTCATTTTGCACTCCCATTCTATTTTCTTATGCATTGACTGCAAGGTCTGCCCTACTACCAAGTCATATGCACCCCAATAAGCCTTTGAACCCAGGTACTTGATGGGCCCAGGAAAATCCACTTCACATTATTCATTTTACATTCCCATTCTGTTTTCTTATGCACTGACTGCAAGGCCTGCCCTGCTACCACGTAATTTGCACACCAATAACTCCAATCCCCCCTTGGGGATTACTGTATTGTTAACGTTGTTACTTATGACTTGTGCTTTGAAACTGTTAAACTGTAAAGCGCTGCGGAATATGTTGACACTATATAAATAAAGATTATTATTATTATTATTAGAAGAAAGAGGGAGGAGGGCCTCTTAACAAAAAATGTCCCATTAAAAAGAAGCGGGTATCTTAGACTTGGAATGCCCATACATTTAGTGTATGGGCTGGCAAACATTTCCCCTGTGGCGTACACCTCAACCTTTTTCAGAACAAGTCTGTTGCGCACAGCTTAACCACCCACCCTTGTTAATAATGCGACCCTGGCTGTAGCTGCACAGGACACGTAAACCCTTTTGATCTAGTGGCGGTGGATGATCAGACGTGGAGGAAGGCCTGATTAAAAAATAGGCCCAATTTCTAGGAGCGGGTCTCCTAGACTTGGAATGCCAATACACTTATTGTATGGGCTGGCAAACATTTCCCCTTGTGGGTGAACATGTTTTTTCTATTTTGGTGACGGGCATCATAACACCCTTGCCAAAACATAGAGTTGATGGAACATGACTGATTACGTTCACCCTGGTGTTCAAGTGGTGGTGAACGGTGAGGATGAGGAGGAGGAGGACACCAAATAGCCAAAATCAGGAAGCGTATATCCATGTTTGGTTGTGAAGAGGTGCATGGGAATACACCTCCCAAAAAAACACTACATTGGAATCTATGCTTCGCTGTCCTCATTTGGTGGTGTCGAGAAGTCAGGCCCAATCCATCCCTTGTTCATTTTTATAAGAGTCAACCTGTCTGCATTTTCCGTAGAAAGGCGAATGCGCTTATCTGTGATGCCACCAGCAGCACTAAGAACCCGCTTGGACAAAACTCTAGCGGCAGGGCAGGCCAGGACCTCCAAGGCGTAGAGAGCCAGCTCATGACATGTATCCAGCTTGGATACCCAATAATTATAAGGCACAGAGGAATCACGGAGGATGTTGGTATGGTCAGCAAGGTACTCTCTCAGGATCTTAGCGAAGATTGCCTTCCTTGTGAGATTACCCCACGCCTCAGTGCATGGGCAATGGGAGGGTCTTAGAAAACTGTCCCAAAACCTTGCCAGTGTTCCCCTGCCTCTGCTGGAGTGGACTTGTGTCTGTCTCGCCTGTCCTGCTTGGTTGGCCAATGAACTGTTATCTCTGCCATCAGCGTTTTGAGATGGGAATTTTTTTAATAATTCTGCAACAATGACCTTATGGTACTGCACCATTGTGGTACAACTGTCTGCCTCTGGAACAAGCAATTGAAAGTTATCCTTGTACCGTGGGTCTAAAAGTGTCACTAGCCAGTAATAACTGGTGCCCAATATTTTGATAATACGAGGGTCACGGGAAAGGCAGCACAACATAAAGTCAGCCATGCGTGCCAGACTGGTAACAGGCAAGCCTTCTGTGTCCTCACCAACAGAACAACTGACCAAGGTGTCCTCTTCCTCCTCCTCTTCCTCTTCTTCCCTGTCCTCAGGGCATCCACGCTGAACAGATGGTATGACAGTTGTGGTTGTAGTCCCGTCTATATGAAAGTAGCTCCTGTTCTTCCTCCTCCTCCTCTTCCTCATTGTCAACCAATCCATGTTGGGATGACACGAGGCCGGGCTCTGTTTAATCACACTGTATGGCTCCTTGATCCATGTCCTCATACTCCGCCTGCAATGCCTCCTCTTTCATTGTGAGCAGAGAGCTTTTCAGAATGCAGATGAGCGGGATGGTGACGCTAATTATGGTGTCATCGCCACTCACCATCTTGGTTGGCTCCTCAAAGTTTTGGCGGATTCTACATATGTCTGACATCCATGTCCACTCCTGAGGTCTTATGTGTGGAGTCAAACCTGAAAAACGACGGCCCTGTTGATGCTGGTATTCAACAACTGCCTGTTTCTGCTCACAAATCTTTTTAACATATGCAGTGTAGAGTTCCAATACGTGGGGACATCACACACCAGTCGGTGAGCCGGAATCTTTCATCGCTGCTGAAGCACGGCTGACGTTGTAGCTAACTTTCTAAAATGTGCACACAGGCGGTGTACTTTAACCAGCATATCCGGCAGCTCTGGATAACTTTTTAGAAAACGTTGAACAACGAGGTTCAGCACATGGGCCAGGCATGGTACGTGTGTCAGTTTGCCTCGCCTCAAAGCCGCCACCAGGTTAATGCCATTGTCACACACAACCATGCCTGACTGGAGATTTAGCTGTGTCAGCCACACATCTGCCTGCTCTTTCAGTGCTCTCATCAACAACTCTTCAGCATTGTGCGGTTGATGTGTGATGTGCTTATTTCTGACATGGATGCTGAAGAGGAGGAGGTGCAGGAGCGGTACAGTGGGGGAAACCCTGATTGATGTAGGGCCCGCAATCCTTGGCATCGGGAGGATGTTTTCCATCCCAAGGTCTGACTTGGTCCCGGCTTCCACTATATTAACCCAGTGTGCGGTCAGCAAGATGTACCATCCCTGGCCACAAGCACATGTCCACGTGTCTGTGGTTAGGTGTACTTCCCCAGTAATTGCATTGTCGAGGGCTCGGGTAATGTTGTGGGACACGTGCTTGTATAATGCCGGGACGGCATAGCGGGAGAAATAGTGGCAGCTGGGGACAGAGTACCTTGGGACGGCCTCCGCCATCGGGTTGCGGAAAGCTTCCGTCTCCACGAGCCTAAAAAGCAACATTTCAACAGCAAGCTGACGAATAATATGAGAATTAAGTACTGTGGCCTGTGGGGCGTTGGCTGCGTATTTCCGCTTACGTTCCAATGACTGGGGTATGGACTACTGAAGGCTGCACTGGAACAAGGACGTGGATGTGCTTGATGATGGTTCTAGTTGACTGTGGGCAAAGGTAGGTGCAGGGCAGGAGGCATCTTCGCATGCACCATGGACAGGGGATTGGCTTGCACTCACAACAGTGGAAGAAGCAGTGGTGTCACCCGCAGACACTGTTCCTGGAGCATGGGGTTGGGCCCTCAAAGTCGGGTTCTTTGCTGCCATGTGCCTGATCATGCTGGTGGTGGTGAGGCTTGTAGTTTTGCTACCCCAGCTGATGCTGGCATGACAGGTGTTGCAAATGGCCTGTTTGGGGTTATCGGCAGAGTCTTTAAAAAATAACCTGACTTGGGAAGACCTAACAGTTGGACTGGCAACTTCCATCAGGTTGGTGCTATGGGGAATGGTTGCATGCACGCCTTCTGTCTGCAGCCACCACACTGCTTCTTCCTGCTTGAAGTGGTGCAATGCCTATCTCCCCCTGTGTGCTGCTGTCCTCGCTCTGCATTTCCTCCTGCCAGGTTGGGTCTGTTACTACATCATTCAGCACCTCATCTTCCACTTCCCCACCCTGGTCCTCCTCCTGACTTTCCGGCAATTGTGTCTCATCATCATCCACCTCTTGTGACCGTGGCTGCTCAAAGATTTGTGCATCGCTACATGGAATATCATCTTGCCCCGCTTCTAGTAGACCGGCCGAGAGGCACGAATCTCCAAATGGAAAACTGAACAGCTCTTCGGAGTGTCCGAGTGTGGGATCAGTTGTCTCAGGGCACTCAGCATGGTGGGAGAAAGGAGGATCGGGGTAAGGAATATGCAGTCCAGATTCACAGCTACTGTGACTTGACTGTGTTGAAGACAGGGTGCTGGTGGTGGTGGATTAGTAACTGGAAGTATTATCCGCTATCCAACCAACAACTTTTTCACACTGCTCGGGCTTCAATAGTGCTGTCTTGCCGCGGTTCCCTTGGACATCGGACACTAAGGTCCAGCGAGAAGATTTGGGTGTGTTGATGGGCCAATTTCACCTTGCCCGCGGCCTCGGCCTGCACCTACACCATCACGTCCACTTCCCCGTCCCTTGCCACGTGCCTTGCCCATTGTAAATGGACTATAATATTATACACATTAACTACAAAAGGGTGATTTGGGAGGCAACTTGTATGTGATATGTTTGCGTGAAAGCCACAATTTTACCTACGGATATGGACTTTAGGCAAAAATGTTTTTGGCCTTATCAGATTTAATAATTACGTTAACAGACTGCAAAAAATACAATGATTTGGCCTAAACTGGCCAAACTTTGAGCACGCACAGATATCAGCTGGCATGGAGATACCACTACGACAATTTTTTCTTTGGGGGGGTGTTTTGGCCAAATAGTGCTGTATATAAGTACAGTTTCACCCAGGGCAAAAAAAGAAAACCACCGAAAACTGGCCAAAAATTGAGCACACACAGATATGAGCTACCACAAAAATACCACTAAAACAAATGTGTGCCCTGTTTTTTTATTTTTGGCCTAACAAGTGCTGTATATCAGTACTGTGACACCCAGGACAAAAAAGGAAAACTGGCCTAAACTGGCCAAACTTTGAGCACGCACTGGTATCAGCTGGTACGGAGATACCACTATGACAAATGGTTTTTTTTGTTTGTTTTTTTGTTTAGCTAAATAGTGCTGTATATAAGTACAGTTTCACCCAGGACAAAAAAAGAAAACCGCTGTAAACTGGCCAATCTTTGAGCACACACAGATATGAACTGCCACGGAGATACCACTATGACAAATGTGTGCCCTGTTTTTTTTTAATTTTGGGCTAACTAGTGCTGTATCAGTACTGTGACACCCAGGACAAAAGAAGGAAAACTGGCCAAACTTTGAACACACACAGATATGTGAAAAATGAGGATGAATGAACTCATGGAGATCAACATCCAACACTGCGGAGACATCATCACATGTTTCTCAACGCAGTGATGCTAGAGCATTGCCCCCATCCCTTATGGGAAATATGCAAAATCATGTAAATCAAGAGCCGCGGAGACACCATCACATGTTTCTCAACGAAAGCAATGACTAGCCAGGTCTTTCACCGGGAAGGAACAACCACGGGAAGGGCAGTCTCCAATGAAGGAAACCACCTATGCCAAAACATGGTATCCATCCACAGACAGCTGTTTCGGGGTATTGCCCCTCATCAGTGTGGAGTAGGAAACTAGCTAGTAGGAGCAATGCCTAGTAAAAGACTGTGAAAAATGAGGATGAATGAACTCATGGAGATCAACATCCAACACTGCGGAGACACCATCACATGTTTCTTAACGCAGTGATGCTAGAGCATTGCCCCCATCCCTTATGGGAAATATGCAAAAACATGTAAATCAAGAGCCGCGGAGACACCATCACATGTTTCTCAACAAAAGCAATGACTAGCCAGGTCTTTCACCGGGAAGGAACAACCACGGGAAGGGCAGTCTCCAATGAAGGAAACCACCTATGCCAAAACATGTTATCCATCCAAAGACAGCTGTTTCGGGGTATTGCCCCTCATCAGTGTGGAGTAGGAAACTGGCTAGTAGGAGCAATGCCTAGTAAAAGACTGCAACCGGCCCCCCCACTGGATATCAACCAGTTGTCAGCAAACAACCAGTGACTATAAAACTAATCAGTAGGTGGTCCCCAGCAGCTGAGGAGGCCTTGCAAGACTGCTTTGACCTCACAGACTGGGAGGTGATAAGCGACAGGAAGAGCAAGATGATGTAACTGATATTGTCGGGAGAGTAACTGATTATATAAATTTTTGTACTGATACTGTAGTACCAGTTAAAAAGGTTTGATATTATGCAAATAACAAGCATTGGGTTACAAAGGAATTGAAATACTAACTAAACAAGAAAAAACTGGCATTTAAAATGAAGGATACAAAGAAACTGAAATTGATACAAAGGGACATAAAAGGGAAAATTAAGAATGCCCGTGAGGCATTCTGAATTAAACTAGAAAATAAATTGTCATACAACAATTCCATGGAGGTGTGGTCGGGCATGAAGCAGTTAACTGGGTTTACGGCAAGGCCGGAGTGTGGGGAAGTGGATCTGCCCATGGCTAATGAAATAAACAAGTTTTTCAACAGATTCACTGATACATGCGCAGTGTCATTGACATTGGGGGATAAACTGTCTGCTTTCTCTGTCTCCCCAAGCGATGTGAGGAAACAGTTTAGTAAACTAGTCATTAGCAAAGCAGCTGGGCCTGATGGCCTCAGTTCACGTGTCCTCAGAGCGTGTGCAAACCAACTGTGTACTGTCTTCCAACTCCTGTTTAACAGGAGCCTACAATTACAGAGAGTACCAATGCTGTGGAAGACCAGCTGCCTGGTGCTGGTTCCCAAGATCACTTTTCCGACTTCCCTACACGACTATTATCCTGTAGCCTTAATATCGCATGCTATGAAGTCGTTGTAGAGAATAGTACTTGCCTACTTGTACCCGAGGGTGAGGGCCTACACTGACCCCCTACAGTTTGCGTACCAGCAGAGATCGGGGGTGGATGATACGGTAGTGTCTCTGCTACATACAGTACATTCATTCTTGGATAATGAGGGAACTGCAGTGCGCGCCATGCTCTTTGACTTCTCAAGTGCTTTCAATACCTTACAGCCGCCCTTACTACGAAATAAGTTGACTGAGATGGAGGTAGATGAGGGGATGGTGAACTAGATAAGCGACTACCTGATGGACAGACCGCAGTTTGTAGGGATGGGAGAGGTGGTATCTGGCAGTGTACGGAGCAGTGTTGGAGCCCCTCAGGGTACAGTGCTGGGCCCTTTCTCTTCACATTGTATACAGCTGACTTTCAGTATAAATCAGATCTCTGTCACCTCCAAAAATTCTCAAATGACTCAGTGATTGTAGGGGGCATTGTGGGGGACCGGGGGGAGGAGGAATAAAGAAGGGTGGTTTCTGACTTTGTGGATTGGTGCCAAACTAAGGGGTACTTCACACTAAGCAAGATCGCTAACGAGATCGCTGATGCGTTACCGATTTTGTTACGCATCAGCAATCTCACTAGCGATCTTGCTGTGTGTGGCATGCATCAGCGACCGGCCCCCCCGCCGGGTATCGTTGATCGTGCAGGAATGTCCTGGGCCATTTTTTGATCGCTGGTCTCCCGCTGGTCAGCATGCATCGCTGCGTGTGGCGGTGGGAGACCAACGATCAGCGAACTCCCAGCGCTGTAAGCAGACGCTGGGAGCTGGTGACCAGGGTAAATAGCGGGTAACTAAGCTCGCGTGCGCTTAGTTACCCGCTGTGTACCGTGGATACCAGCTCCCAGCGCGAGCACGCTGGTATCCAAGGAACACAGCAGGTAACTAAGGGACGCCCGCTCTTATTTACCCGCTATTTACCCTGGTTACCAGCATCCTCGCTGGTCCTGATCGCTGGTGAGTCTGCCTGTTTGAGAGCTCACCAGCGATCATGTAGCGACGCACCAGCGATCCTGACCAGGTCGTATCGTTGTCGGAATTGCTGGTGCATCGTTTAGTGTAACGGGACCCTAACTGTCCAGAACTAAATGTGAAGAAAACCAAGGAGATGGTGGTGAGTTATAGAAGGAAAAAGGATGATTACTTACCGATCAACAGGAGGTGGAGATGGTTGAGAGCTACAAATATTTGAATATTTCGGGGTCCACCTTGACAGCAAACTCGAATGGAGGTGTCATACGGAGAAGGTTTACAAGAAGGGAATGAGCAGACTGTGCTTTCTACGGAAGCTCAGGTCTTTCAATATGCGCAGTAAAATGCTCGAAATGTTTTACCAGTCCGTTGTGGCAAGCGCCATCTTTTTTGCTATCATTTGCTGGGGCAGTAGTGTGCGAGTAGCTGACGCTAATAAGCTCAACAAACTTATCAAGAAGGCAAGCGCGGCTGTTAACCTCCATCTTGACTCTATTGAGGAGGTAGTGGAAGATAGGATTCAGAAAAAGTGTCGAGCTATAATAAACAATAATACACACCCACTATACAAGCTGTTCTTGAAGCAGAAGAGCACATTCAGCAGCTGTCTAATCCTACTTAGGTGCAAGAAGGAGAAATTCAGGAAATCATTTGTGCCTACTCCTATGGGGATATATAACAATTTCCTAAGGGCGAAAAACAACAATGACCTATGGCTGGTGCACTAATAGCAATGATCAGAGATTTAAGATTTAAGTGCCTGCACTTACACAAATTTGTTTGTTACGTAATGTGGTTAGTCATGTGAAAGATCTGTGTCTAGGAATTACTTTTACGTAATGCTGTTTGTAATGTTGCAATGTTTGGAATGCTGTTTGTAATGCTACTGTAATAATTTTCATCGGGATCAATAAAATGTATCCTATCGTATCGTAAAATCATAGCAGGAGCCAACAGCATAGAATAGATGGATTACATACAGTAAATACACATAGAATAGATATACAGATGTCAGTGACATATACAATTAGTGCAGTGTGTGCAGCTTACTGTAAATGTATTTCAATATTAAAAGATGATTTTTCTGAAAAAAATGGTGTGGGCTTTGGCATAATTTTCTTAACCAGCAGAGGGAAAGCTGACGGCTGGGGGCAGATGTTTATAGCCTGGGAAGAGGGAAATACCCATGGAGATTCCCAGGCTATTAATAGTGATAGTTGTCACCTTTGCATTTGCAGGTGACATCAAGCCCCGAGATTAGTAATAGAGAGGCGTCAATAAGACACCCCCATTACTAACCCCCATAGTCATATCGTATAAAAACACACACACACACACAGAAAAAAGTACTTTAATTGAAATAATGACACAGACTTCTTTAATAAAGCATAATTAAACCATACTTACGACCTTGCTTATTCCACAAATACCATGGTCTTCTGCAAAAGAGTTGAAAATACAAACAACAATATTCTTTACCTTTCCGCAGAGATGATGATATTCCATTTGTCCCACAATGGGTCTAGCTCTGCTACATATAGATGGCAGGCTGCATGGTTGCAGATGCGACCATACAGCCTGTCATCCAGCAGAGACACTCTTGCTGACATGGGTCTAGCTCTGCTACATCTAGATGGCAGGCTGCATGGTTGCAGACCATTAGTTGCAACCATGGTTGCAGACCCCAACTATCATCTCACTTGCCACTGCTACAGGCCAAGTGGGAAGAGCAAGGCTATGTGCCAGAATTGGCACATCTTATAGACATGCCTTTTCTGGGTCTGCTGAGAGCTGATGTTTTTAGCCAAGGGGCAGTATCCATGGCCCCTTCCTAGGCTATTAATATCAGCCCGCAGTTGTCTGCATAGCCTTTACAGTTGTCAGCTAATATTAATAGCCTGGAAAGCTGCATGGGTATTATCCCTTTCCCAGGCTATAAACATCTGCCCCCATCCTTCAGCTTTCCCTCTGCTGGTTAAGAAAATTATGCAGGAGCCCACGCCATTTTTTTTCAGAAAAACAATCTTTTAATAATTAAATACATTTACAGTAAGCTGCACACACACTGAATTAATTGTATATGTCACTGACATCTGTATATCTATCTATTCTATGTGCATTTACTGTAATCCCTCTATTCTATCTGTAATGCTGAATTGCTGGCTTTTCTTCTATCTATGTAATATACATATATACTGTATATGTGTGTGTCACTGACATCTATATATCTATCTATTCTATTCTAACCTGTCACTCTGTGATTTTACTGTATGAGGCAGATGACTTGCTGGCTTTTCAAAGGACATCGGTGAGTAAAAATTCATCAGCACTCACATGGTCCAAGTGCTGTGTGATTTTTTTTCTCGAACCCATAGGCTTGCATTGGCAAGTCTCGGCCAAGTCTCGGTGCCAATCGCAGCCTGCTGCGATTTTACATGCACGTCAAATACGCCTGAGAAAAAGAAAGCTGATTTGAGCTTCCTGGTCACCATGGCAATGATTAGGCCCCACAATGAGATTGTGGGCACGCTGATCTGAAGGCAGAGAAAGCTCTGCTGAACGCTGCCATCGGGCTCGTTCACAGCAATTAGGGGGTTAACTGTCACGGGCGGCGCAGACACCGCTCCTGGATGTTAGTGCAGACGCTCAGCCACTCAGCCACTGGTAGAGCTGATCTGCTTCACTGATCAGGCAGGAAGCGCTGATATTTCAGCATCTCCTGCGCGATCATGCTGTGATCGTAATCATAGTGATCCGGGTGTGGGGACCGACGGCATGGGTCCCTGCACCTCTTCCCATGCCTCTCAGCTGTCACATAAAGACAAATACCGTGAGCACTACTGTGGAAGGTGCCTAGGTAGGTCCCAAACCGTAATGTGATGAAGAAAAGAACCTGGTACTCAACTTAGATGCAAATAGAAGGAAATTTTAATTCAGTCTGTAGGGGTCCCAACGGACTGAATTAAAGTTTCCTTCTATTTGCATTTAAGGTGAGTGCCAGGTTATTTTACTCAGCTGTCACAGACAGCTCTCAGCACTCTCAGCACTGAACTGATAGTTTAAATGCATGGCGGGCATAGCCCATTCTGGTGCAGGAACCAACATCCTGCCATGTCGGGGTATGCCCGTCATTGGACATTAAGGAGTTAACATGATATCTGGGTTGATGAAATCCATCTTGTGGTTGTTGTTTAATTTTTATCTGCAGCTTTCAGTTAATGAGCAAATGTAAAAAAATTTGCTAATTGTTTACTTATTATTTTGCACATGACCTTATGTTCGGATCCATTCTTTAAAAACCCGATTGCACTCAGACCAATGTTATTCAAAGATGAGCGATTTTTTTTAACTGACCAAGTCGGCATGTAAAAAAATTGCAGCATGCACGATTTTTCTCTGTAAATCAGATGAGACTGATCCATTCAAGTACATAGGAGAAAAAATTGGATGCCATAAAGAGCCACAATATAGCGTCCTTTTTTTACAAGCACATTGCAATTCTGTAGCATAGAAAACTGTGATTGGCCTTGTAAATTATTAATAGCTGCTGCTTTAAAAAAATGTATTGTATACAAATTGTACACGGATGACAAGAGAGAAAAAAGTCATCCTACTTTTCTGTATGAATCTCTGAATGACTTTTTAGTACAGTCATGTGAACCAATATGATACAAGGTCAAGTCCACCAAAGCAAGAACCTGTTACTTAGCAGTCCTCCGTTCTGACTTCTTTGAGTCAATTCTGAACTGAATTAAAATAGAATCCTAACCATTGCTGTGGTCGTGTGTTGAAGGTATATTTAGCAGAATGAGGTCACTGTAAAAGAGCCGGGTTTTATAATAGACAATAGCTGAAATGTCCTTTCTACATTTATACATGCTAGGAATACTGCATTATTCAGAAAGACAAACTTTAGATACATGTAGGAATCATTAAGTAAATATCTTTATCACTAAGAGGATTAGAAAAAATAAAGTTATTTGATTCACTGAATCTTCAGGTTGGGATAAGCTACCAATGAAAGCCACTTTGATTTACATAGAATTAAATCTACCTCCCATAATGTAGATTTAATGAAGGCAACTTGTGCCTCCTATGCTAAATGACTTATTGGTAAGAGGATATAACCTGATAGCATGGCCCAGACTGTTCAACACAGCATTGACTTTGATTGCGTTGTCTCACTTCATGTAGCGTGTGGTGTTGACAGATGAACTTCTCAAAAAAAGAAAAAGGGACATAATGTCATTAGTGATAAGCTCCCAACACTAAGAGTTGTCATACTTAAGGCCCTTTTACATTTAGCGATGCACCAGCGATCCCGACCACGATACGACCCGGTCATGATCGCTGGTGCATCGCTAAATGAACGCTAGTGAGCTGCCACACAGGCAGATCTCACAGCGATGCAGCAGCGATACAGCGGACGATACTTACCTTTCAGACGCGGCGATCCTGACGTCCTCCCGCCCGCGTCCACGCGTCGCTCGTCGGCGCCACAGGAAGCCCAGCAGGAAGCGCCTGACGAGAAATGGAGCCGGCCGATCTCGCGCGATCACCGATGGACAGCGGGGGAGCCGGTCAGAGGTAAGTATCACACATAGCGATATCGCTAGCGATAACGCTATAACGTCACAAAATCGGTAACGTTATAGCGATATTGCTATCGATATCGCTATGTGTAAAACCCCCTTTATTCTTTGCTAGCACCTGCTGAGTTGGGAGAATTACCTGTACTAGAAGTCATACAATGATGAGCATATAATACAGCAAGATACTCTTTCAAGACTTTTGTCATATAGACACGTAAGAAGACAAAATTATAAGAATCATCTAGGTCAAATGTCTCCCTCAGATCTGTAGAACAGAGTCACAAGTTCTCCACTAAGTGTCATGCCCTACAGTTGCTGCTCTTATTTTCGCAGAATTCTGCTCAGTGAAGATGGTTAACGGCAAGCTCATGGGAGTCAAAGAGCGCAGCATACAGTATAGTGCTTGCAAGTCGTGACCCTAATTCTTCCAGTCTCATGAATGACATCTTCTAATGTATACATTATAGTTGTGCAAAAAGAGTCACAGAAACATAATTCAATAGTTATACAAGTAGTCAGTAGCTGCTGGACCAGAACCCAAGGAACCTCCTATTACTCGCAATTAGATTTAGATGTGTTCCTAATCTAAATGTCTATAATGTCCACTCGCACACCACCTCCTCACCACGCCCCCTATCTGTCGGGGTCCCGCAAGGTTCAGTCCTAGGGCCCCTGCTCTTCTCCATTTACACCTTTGGCCTCGGGCAGCTCATAGAATCTCATGGCTTTCAGTATCACCTCTATGCTGATGACACACAGATCTACATCTCTGGACCAGATATCACCTCCCTACTAAACAGAATCCCTCAATGTCTGTCTGCTATTTCATCCTTCTCTGCTAGATTTCTAAAACTGAATATGGACAAAACAGAATTAATCATGTTTCCCCCATCTCACGTGAGTCCCCCAATGGACCTATCCATTAAAGTAAATGGCTGCCCACTCTCTCCAGTCCCACAAGCTCACTGCCTCAGGGTTATCCTTGACACTGATCTCTCTTTCAAACCACATATCCAAGCCCTTTCCACTTCCTGCCGAAGTTATACGAAAAGATTCACAGAACCCTGAGCCAGAGGCCACATCAGTAACCTCTAGCTGCCCTTCCTAAGCAAGAAGCAAGAAAACTAGAGCAGCACAGAGAAAAAAGAGAAATCCAAGTGCAGGGCCCCCCAGGCAGAAACCAAACCTTTCAAGCTTGAAAAAGGTTCAGACTGGACCGAAACGTCTATAAAATAGCTCTTTTTTTCACTCCAAAAATGGTGTGCTGCCTCTGATTACTGGATCTTCTGCCTTTCCTAAGCCCTACGAACCTCATACTATGCTTGATTATCTTTAGATGTGTTCCTAATCTAAATGTCTATCTATAATAATTATATATACACTAGAATTGAGCAAAAACATTCACAGAACCCTGGTCCATCAACCCCCATGGTGGCACTTGGACAAGTTCACTGCAAACCTCCTTCTACCTGTCAGCATGCCTGACATTTCTTCCGATTAGTAGGCCTCATAACATCAATACCCTATGGCACAATGACATGCATGACAATACGCTGAGTCTACTAGTCTACTCAATCTTAGGTTGCTATTAGGTCCTTTGGAGGGCCCCAATAAAATGTAAGTACTAGGTTATTGTTCAGTTTGCCCCAAAAAGTCCTTGGTTCTTAATATACCTATATCCTACAGTGCTCCCCACTGATTAGGTACAGGCTCAATCAAATTTTACCCATGTGTTGTATCACGCTGCAGTGAACATAAACTTATAATTGTTTAGCACAATTATAGTTATTAGACAAAGCGTTACTGTTACTCTAATATCAACACATACTTGTAAAAGATTACATCGAGCCTGAATTTAGGTTTTGATGTTTAATCCATCTATAGCAGTAATCTAATTAAAATGTCTAGCATTTTACTCATAGATCTAATGTGCAACCATGTATTTTCATAAAAGAAAACTTCTCCACTACCCACATCTAATCTGCTTTCAATTCTATAATCCTAGCTGTGGTCGCTGTCATCAGTAATCCTTTAACTGCATTAAAGTGCTAATCCGACACACTGAGCCATTAATGAGATAACGTGGCCAGCAGTTGTGAAGCCTTTTCTTTCATTAATATGATATGAAATTCCCTAATGAGAAGTTTCCATACAGTCTCGCTATTAAATCAATTCAAAACCCAAATTACAAAAAAAAAGACTTTATTCTGAAATGCCTTGAATGCTTGTTCTTTTCTAAGGTGTCCTGCATATAGTTTAATCTTCAAAACAGTTTGATGCTGAGTATTTTATTAAGTTTGTTTTATCCCTACTAAGCTTTAGGATTTCTAACATTTGACCAAAATATATATTTTTTTATTATATTAACATATAATTCTTCTTGCTACTTTTGTAGCACATAACCGGCTATTTTCACATAGCAACAAAGAGAAAATTCACCAGCACTATCCACAGGCAGCAATCACATTCAGGAAAACGCCTCATTAAAGGTTCGGGTATGGTGGCTGGGTTGAGTTCTCAGTGTTGGTTAGTGGTACAAAGCAAAACTATGGAATAATCCAATTTCAGAGAATAAACTTCAAGGTACTCACCATATGTCCATTCAGTTTCCTTTATTGATGGATAGCAGGTACATGGAAGTATAGTTTGACAAAGCAACCTTCGCCCGTTTTGCGTGTAAATGCGGCTCTGGCAAAAAGTAAAGGCCACTTTCAAATGTTCAGTTTGTCTGATTTTTTTCTTTATAGGTATATTTTTGAGTAAAATGTAAATTGTTCTTTTAGTCTATAAATTTCTGACAACGTGTCTCCGAATTTCCAAGCAATAAATTTTGTAATTTTTTTCTGACAAAGAAAAACGGTCAAAATTAAAAAAAACAATGCTTTCAGACCTCAAATAATGCAAAGAAAACAAGTTCATAATCATTTAGAAACAACAATACTAATGTTTTAACTCAGAAGAGTTCTGAAATCAATATTTTGTGGAATAACTATTATTTTTAAAAACAGCTTTCATGCGTCTTGGCATGCTTTCCACCAGTCTTTCACACTGCTTCTGGGGCAAAAATGTAAGCAGTTCTTCTTTGTTTGATGGCTTGTGACTATCCATCACCCTCTTGATTACATTCTAGAGGTTTTTAATGGGGTTCAGGTCTGGAGAATGGGCTGCTCATGACAGGGTTTTGATGTGGTGATCTCTTAATTTTTGACAGAGCTGTATGCTTTCTCAAGGCCTCAGAGACCTTGATAAAGCGTATTCATATGTGAAACAGCCTTTTACTTGTCGCTGGGTTAGGAATACTTAGCAGTGCTCAGTGATACAAAGCAGAGTCATATAATAATCCAATTTCAGATAACATAATCCACTGCACTCAACAAATGTCCATTCTGTTTCCTTTTTTTCATAGATAGTAGGTACATGAAAGTATTGTATCCTAAAGCGACCTCAGTGGCTTTGAAAAAGTGTGTTCATGCACAAAATGGTAGTAGATTACTTTAGGATACTTTACTTCCAAGTAACTGCCATTCATAAATAAATACCTGAATGAACATTTGGTGAGTGCTGTGGATCATAGTCTCTGAAACTGGATTTTTCTATCTTCACACTTCTGTTCCGAAATTCCATTTGTTCTACCTTAGGATGAGACAAGCAGAATTAATGCCCAAAATAGATTTGTTGAATTTCAACAAGCATGATAACATTGCATGTGGCCACACCTATGAAGCAACAAAGGAGCCCAGAAGATGTCATGTTGAGAACCCTGGCCACAGAAGTGAAGTACAGTTGGAACAAAGGACTAGATCTGAGGTCGGAAATGAGTGTGCAAATCTTTTTGCGCATCTATTGTAGCAATGTGTTCTTATATTTTAGCATGTCTATATTACAACATTAATCAATCACTGGATAATGAAATGTATACTGTTATCATACGATTCTGCAAAATGGAGTTAATCTGGGTTGTCATACAGCTAGCCCCTTCCCATCTGAGCCAATTTTCATTTTTGTGCATTTTATCCATACCCTCCTTTCAAGAAGTATAATATTTTTATTTTTTGATTAACAAAGCCATATGAGGACACACTTTTTGCAAAAAGAATTGTAGTTTTTGAGAGGACACTGCATTATATCTTAATTGACCGGACATCTACTTTCACCAAATCAGGAAGAATAGACTGTAATCTATATGTTCACTTTTTAATTCATGTGTTTCTTTCTGGTTGGTCAAGAAAACAGACTTTTGTTCATGAAAGCCCGTAATATTGACATGTAAGTTGACAATTTTGTTGTAACATATTTTGCTATTTTCCTGGACTAGTGATACAGGGTCATGGAAAAATGATGTTTGCTGATATGTTGATTGTGCATTGTCCAGGCCAAAATAAAGCAAGGAAAACTATGCAAATAGTGTATATTACATACTCAAACAATGCAAGTTGGTGTTATCACCATTCTTCCCCTTTACCTGTGAATACTGGATGAACGACAGTTGTAAACTCTAAAAAGAGGTTATATGCCTCTGTAACATGAGAATATGCAAATAAAGTCTGTGGAGCCTCATTTAAGAGTCTCAAACACGGGACTAGCCAGATCTTCCTCTAGGGAAGGACCCAGCATTTCGGAAACCACCATATTAAGTGGCCCTTTAAGTCAATATCCAGCTCTTTACGAGTTTACAGATATGACAAGGGAAATACCAAGGCCAGGTATCCATCCACAGACAGCTGTTTCGGGGTGTTGCCCCTCATCAGTGTGGAGTAGGATTCTGGCTAGGTGGGAGCAATGCCTAGTAGACCAACTTCACAAAACAATCACTGACCTCAGGGAGACCAGTCAAAAAAAACACTGCGGCAGTCGGCAAAGGCGCTCAATCAGTGAAATCCTAGGTGCAATGCTCCCTGGGAAATACGAATATGCAAATAAAGTCCGTGGAGCTCCACGGACTTTATTTGCATATTCGTATTTCCCAGGGAGCATTGCACCTAGGATTTCACTGGCTGAGCACCTTTGCCGGCTGCCACAGTGTTTTCCTTGTTCTGTAACATGAGACAGAGATTCAGCCAAGACATCCAAACATGCAAAGAGCCAGAGACTCTCTACAGGACAGCAGCCAAGACATCATGGCTCCATCATGAGGGACACAGATTTGTCATTCTATGGAATGCCAGCTTTGGGGATCTTGGCCCCAGCTAGAAGAATACAGATCTGCTCCATTGACCATTGCAAATCCATGGATACATTAGGGGTAGTCAGGATTTTGACCCACCTGTCACCTGAGCTCCATGGATATGTTTGTGAGGGCTAGGAATGGGATTTGACAGTCGCCTGGCTCCATGGAGATGATCGGAGAAGCCAGGTTGTGACCCTCCGGTCAACTAGCCTTGTACCTCAATAGACTGTAGTCTTCCTAAGCTTGTTGTTACCTCTTCTCTGTGTTCATCCCACAGGTGGGATACTCAGCCCTGGAAGCTCTGAAGTCACATCTACTCTTATCCCAGCGAGTCAGCAGAAGGGTGAGATGCTGTAATGTGCACCATCTTTTTTTGCTGGGACTGTTCTATGTTTCATTTACCTGTTTTGTGGTTCAATAAAGTATTGACACACTGTTTTACCCTCACCCTGTGTTGTCTGAGTAGCATTATACCCACAAAAAAAGGAGAATGAGCGTTCGGTGGGATGATCCCTCGTCCATGCGGTTTCGGCTGGCGAACCAGAACCCGCTGACCCCCTGTGTCTCCACAGTTTTCATTTAATCTACTAAAAATAAGAAAAAACTCATAGTGGTGTGATATGGTAAAAAAAAGAAATTGCGCTTTTTTAAAGCATTAAATGAATTGTTAAAAAAATCTGGCAAAATGTCTGCAGATCAATACAATTATTTATAACACATTATTTTTTATACAGTATATATTTTACTAATTTTAAACCATTCTGGGGAAAAAAGGACTGGCCTCTGCATAGTCCCATATTGAATGAAGTGTTGAAGTTGAGGTGTGTATGCTTGTTTGACAGGATTGTCAGCAAAAGCCAAGCACAGTGCTTATCAGAGATTGAAAGTTGCAACAAAGAAGAGAGAGTGATCGGAGCTAGCTGTGTAACACTAGCACCCCAAATTTAAGGAATGCTCGCTCCATATACCCACACCCAATGTGTGATATATTGGGAATTGTCACGATCCATCCTTGGATCTGTGGCAGATTGGATTCTCACGCATAAACTTTCTTCCTTTCAGGTCATCGGGGTTAATGTCAGTTTTTCCCCCCGGTGGCCGCTGGTGTTACTACATGGCTGTTGAATTTGCTTATGCAGGAGGTGAATACTCCCACCTTCCTTCAAAGGGTCACCTTATGCATCAGCTGACCATCAGTGTTAGAGGTCATTCTGCAGTGACCATGCTGAGAAGGAGCTTGCTGGGAGCGGTGGTGCCTCAGCTGTTCATGGTGTATCTGGTGTCGTGATCCTGCTGTGCTGTGCTTTAGAGCAGAAAGCTAAGTGTTGTTTGTCTTTACCTTGTTTGTCACATCTACCCTTTGTGTCGTATTAGTGCAGCGGTGGGACCAGTGTCTGCACTTGCTAATTCCCTACATAGGGACAGGTGCAGGGCAAGCGAGGGCTAACATATCCTGCTCAGCGACGATTTGAAAGAAGCCGTATTGGAACATCAGGAAGACCAGGGCACATCCTTAGAAGAGTGCAGGAGGTGTCCATTCCCTTGTTCCCTATCGCAGGGCCCACCGTTGTAATTGTGTCCCCGGTGTTCCCTTGTTTGTTGTGTTGTTGGTGACCGACCTACTGGTGGGTCGTTTCATACCTGGTCAGTCACTATATCATAAAAGGAAAGAATTAATGAGGGTTTAACATGTTTGTGATGTTTGCCATAAAGACGTGTTATTGATGCCATGCTGTGCCACATGGGACATACGAATGTCTGATGATGTCTTGACTAAAGTTAGTAGGGAGATAATCCCCCTCCCCTTTCCTCCAGGGTCAAGAAATGTTCTGATGTTAGTCTGAATATCACCAGTACATACCTCCCAACCATCCCAGTGATGTTGCTTGTGTGGAGAATGGGGGGATGTTTCATGCTGGGGGTCTGCATGGGGAAGGGGGTTATGTTACTCTCGGGGCTGCATGCTGGGGGTCTCTTTGTTGTCTAGGTATGTGATATTGTGCTCCATGGGAACTGTTAGTGTGGTTGGTGAGGACAAGGTGCAGAAGTGGAGTTTTTCCAAGAGTGGGAGGTGGGACTGTGGAAAGTTCAATGGGTGGAGCTGGATCCTGGGCAGAGTCTCAATGGGCCTCGAAAATTTTGCCAATATGGGGCTCTTAAATTACTGGTGTCATCCCTGGAAGTCAGGCACAGCTTGTATTGAGTCTCCTGCATGATTAATTAGCAGGATATTGCAAAAAAAAAATTCCGCCTGTTTTTACTCTCAGTTCACAGTCTGAGAGTGCACTCATTGTAGGTGAGATTTTCATCTATTCATCTGGTGTTGGTGCTGTGTGTCGGCCATTTTTGCTGTGGTTTTGTGCTAGTGGGGCGGTGTGGACTGGAGTCATGGGGACCCAGCCTTGCAGCATCGGCGCTGTGAGGCACTGAGCCGCTTACCCTGCTGGTGCGCTGTCGTTCACCCTGCTGATGCACTGCTGCTTGCTCTGCTCGTGCCCTGCCACTCACCCTGCTGGTGCACTACCGCTCACACTGCTGGGGCACTGCCGCTCGCCCTGCTGGTGCAGAACAATAAGTCAACTATTCTATAATTCTTCCCATTAACCAAAAGCACAATATTTTTAAAGATAATTTATCTAATAGAGTGGATCTGTTATATATTATGCAGCTTTTACATTCTAATTTAAAAGAAATATTAATACCAAGTTTGCATTAATACTTTAATTCATTACTTGTGAATAAAAAAAATTGTTTATAATTATTGTTTATGAAACAGTGTGATCAGCAGTGCTAAATGGGTGTGGTTGGGGTGAAGATATGGGTGTGACTAGTTGTGAAATGGGTGTGGTCAGGGACATGGCCTAAAATTTTCCACACCACAAACTTCACCCCTATTTCCCTTCTTCAAAAGTTGAGAGGTGTAATGGGGTCTTCTGTGCTGTAATACCTCTTTACATTACCACCCCATTTCTCAGGAGGTCCACTCTGCTTTTCCTCACTTCTGAATGAAGGGCGCTGGCTCGAAAGGCTTTGTAACATGGGAACATATAAAAGATCACTGCTTCTCCACGTATTTCCAGTGTGACAACATTTTACTCATTAGTCTTAGAATATATATACATACAGAGGGCAGGACAATCAATGTGTGTCGGGCCAGTAGATAACAGGCTCCAATTAAGATGCCAGACGTGCATTACAATAGCCGTGGGATTTACAAAGGTGGGGGGAGGTCGGAAATGGGATATCTCGTTTATTTCTGCCCAGGGGGTTGCAGCCGATCGGTTACTGCATTAAGGGCATACATCTCACATTACACCTATAATACATGCATCTCCTATTCGGGGTGCTGGGGAGTTCTGTAACAGGAGGTATGCCAGTATAGGGCAGGGATTTTACCCTGTGCCTGTCACACTGTGACGGCCTTCAGAAAGGAAGAGGGGCCTCATATTGTCCCTGAAGCTGTGACCCCATCTATCCCTGTGCCAGGGGTCCTGTTAAAGGTAGAGAGACCCCCTTTGACTTTAGTATGCTCCTGTAAAAATCCTAATCTGTCCCCTCCCCAACTCCATGAGGCACAGGACAGAAATGAAAGGTAAACCAGACACAAAGACAATACAGGGAAAACAAAAAGTCTCTGTCTTACAAAAGCACTAACCAACAATAGGAAGGAGGATAAGGATTGGAGGAATAAACTAAATGGGAAAAAGGACCAGGAGATAAACACAAACGTACAACAGCAAACTACAGAACACCACGACTCCAACTCCATACTTCAACTACTTATTTTTAGCACTCAGCAAAGGAAGACAAATTTCCAATAGCAACAATGAACTCCTATTCAGCACAGCGACTCCTAAGAGCAAGGAAGAAGAGTTTTCACTGGCAAGACAAAGAGGGTCTAACCAGGTTATATGGGAAGAGTTAATGACCAGATCTCACATCACTTATAGCACATAGTTGATTTATATTTCTTTTTTATTTTTATCTGCCAAATACATCTACAAACCTGTCTAAAGCCTGCAAAGCAAATAGATTCAAAGACCATAGCAGTTCCTTCCAAATGTTACATAATGTTTTATTACATTATGTTTTCTATTTTTACTTAATCAGATTATGGCAATATTATGAATGTTATTGTCCTATGACATGTAATTTGCTGAATTAATGTATTCACACAAAATCTCACTGAAGCTTCTGTTTTTCATCTTAGCCAATGCTAAGTGTCCACATTGTAACCTACAAGTAATATATTAGCAACATCATTTCTGGTAATGTATTATAAAGATCACTGACATGAATAACAACATTACTGTAATAAATATCACCTAATCACATTAGCATTTCTATTACATTAGCAAATCTGTAATGAAAGCATCAGTGGGAAGGAGTTGGCTGACACAAAGCACAACCCTGTAATACAAATTCAATTAGTTTCTGCATTTAGATACACCTGTCTACATCAAGTCTTGAAAGTGTAAACTAAAATAATGGTGGTTTAGTGTTGTTGGAACACCTATTGCTGAATGTTATGATACAATCTACTATATTTTTTTTACTAGCGCTAAGGGTACCGTTACACCTAGCGATGCACCAGCGATCCCGACCAGCGATATGATGCGGTCAGGATCGCTGGTGCATCGCTAGGTGGTCACTAGTGAGCTGCCACACAGGCAGATCTCACCAGCGACATCGCTGGGAATGGGGATCACTACTTACCTGTCAGACGCGGCGATCCTGCGTCCTCCTGCCCGGCTCTACGCGTCGCTCGTCATCACAGCAGGAAGCGCCGCAGGAAGTGGCCAACGAGAAATGGTCCAGGAGCTTCTCGCGCGATCAGCGATAACCAGCGGGGTAGCCGGTCGGAGGTAAGTATCACATGCAGCGATATCGCTAGCAATATCGCTGCTACGTCACAAAATCGGTGACTTTACAGCGATATTGCTAGCGATATCGCAGTGTGTAACGGGGGCTTAAGAATAAGGATGTTCAAGTCCATTATTAAGGGTTCACCCTTCCCGAACTCGCTTTCGCACTCTTATCTGGTCCATGTCCCCAAGTCTGGAGAGATCCCTTGGATTGTTCAAACTATCACCCAATAGCGCTATTAAATTCTGACCTTAAAATTTTTACCTGCATGCTATCCAATAGGCTCAATTCTTGGTTGCCCTGGCTTGTTGACAATGATCAGGTGGGTTTTGTTCCCTTCTATCAGGGGGGTGATAATACTAGACATGCGATTTACTTAATAAAGGTTTTTAACAGAAATAATGTGCAAACCCTTGTCTTAAGTCTGGATGCAGAAAAGGCGTTTGATCGATTAAACTGGTCTTTTTTGTTTGAGACTATGATATCTCGGGGGCTTTTTTGACAGCTATCAGGGCCTTGTACAGTTTCCCTTTGATCTCAATTAAACTCCCTTTTCACTCTTCTCCCTCCTTTAAAATCTCGAATGGTATGTATCAAGATTGCCCTCTCTCGCCTTTACTATATGTCCTGTGTGTAGCTGCCATGATTCAGCAAAATCCCGGTATTACAGGGGTAGAGGTCAGAAATAAAGTCTATAAGATTTCATTGCTCACAGATGATGTTCTCTTGACCCTTACTAATCTCCATACTATGCTACCTAACCTCATGGAGGTGTTAAATTGTTATGGGGGGCTTATGGAGGTTTATCGGAATATAAATTAAATACTACCAAAACAGGAGCCATGCCGTTAAATCTTCCTCCGGATGTTCTAGATCATTTGAAATTAAACTTCAAATTTACTGTAGATGGAAAATTATGCTGTCAAGTATTTGGAGGTTCACCTGCCCTCTTCTTATAATACACTCTATAATTGCAATTTTCCATTAATGTTCTCGGATCTGAGGAAATTAATAGATAAATGGCTGCCCCTTTTGCTTTCCTTGACAGATCGCATAGTCTCCATTAAGATATCTCTTCTCCCCAAGGTGCTTTACTATTTTGAGACTCTTCCAGTTAAGGTTCCTATGGGGGAACTTATGTCCCTTCAAGCTGCTATACTGAAGTTCATCTGGAATGGTAAGCATCATCGTGTCTCTAATGTCCTTGTCTCTCACTGGACGCAGGGTGGTATTTGTGTCTCTGATATTGTTCGATACTGCTGGGCAGCAAATGTGCATAGGATTCCCTCATGGGCCTCTTTGTAGGCATTTAAAAAATGGAAAAAAAATAGACAAGCAATGGCTGGCCCCAATCCATCCAAATGCCTTATTATGGACAAAACAGACCATCAGAATTTCAGTTTTACTATTGGGACCTATACAGTTTATGAGAGAGGTTTAGTTAACGTGCATGAGGAAGTTTACCTTAGTCTCTCACAACTCGCCAATGAAATCTTTTAGGCCTCTTTCACACATCAGTTTTTTGCCATCAGTCACAATCCGTCGTTTTGTGAAAAAAACGGATCCAGCAACTGATGCTGCTGGATCCGTTTTTTTTCTCATAGACTTGTATTAGCAACGGATTGCAACAGATGGCCGCACGTTTCATCCGTCATTCGACGGATCCGTCGGAAATTCTTTGTCCGTCAGGCAGACACAACGGACATAGGAACGTTTTTGTCTACGTTGAAAAGTCGGACAGCGACAGATCCAGTGCTGTCCGTCGTTAGCTATAATGGAAACCTATGGGTGCAGGATCCATCGCTGTCCGTCAAAAGACGTAATCCAATGACGGATTACGTTTTTTACAACTGAGCATGCCTGGAATAATTTATTTTCCTTTAATTTAACCCCCACAGATGCTTTTTCCATTTTGGCACATAAAAAATTCTCTCTCTCGAAGCACAAGGGACAAAGTTTACCTCAAGCTAGACCTGCTGCAACGGATCCGTAAAAAAAAATGATCCATCGCATCAGTTTTTCCCAATCTGTGCAGGATCCGTTTTTTTCACACTTTGATGGATTGCGACTGATTGGAAAAAAATGATGTGTGAAAGAGACCTTAGTCTTCTACTTGTACTTTATAAGGATAAATAGTATAAGATTTTGATGTTCTGGTATCACACACCGGATTTCCGCCACAGATTGAACACCCGCTGTCGAACCTCTGTTGGCGTTGTGGCTCGGAGGTTGTTACTCAATATTATATTTTTGGTTTTGTTCGGAGATCATTAGTTTTTGGGAGGAAGTAAATGCCTTAATCTGCAAGGTTCTCTTTGTGGAGGTTGAATTAGATCCTGCTATTTATCTCCTTAATGTCTCTCCTAGAGGGATGGAGAAAAATTTGGGTAAATTACTACTACATATTCTCACTTTAATCACACGATTTGCCCAATCATAAATATCACCATGAATCAACCTGGTGTGTACCAAACATACAAATACAATTAATCACTGTTTGGATACCCCGGGATAAAATTATAGGCTCCAAAAATAATGGTACAAATTAAAATTTCATTTTTATTAGACAACATTATTAAAAACATGTAGTACAAGAGGTGTGCATATATCAATGAAAGAGGGACTTAATTACCTATAGGGTATCACCATAAAATGCCAACAATACAGGTGTCATCTGGCAAAGTAAACATGTTGCACTGTGCAAAAATCACACATGTATATAAGCTACTGAGATGTGACAAGGGCCTATTCACTTATTTGTAAAAAAAATGCATAAATTATAAACATAAGTTCATTAAATGTGCAAAATCATGCATAACCTATGAGCATAAGTTCATTAGTATGGCTGAATTGTATTCAGCAATCAAAATTAATAGTGAACGTGTGTCTTCAAGCTTAACATGGCTAGGCTGCTAACATGCGAATAAAGGCTGCTCAGAGCAAATCCAAGAGAAAGCATGAATGCCATGGCATGCGGCTGTCACACACTTAAAAGCCATAAAATGGCTCTAGCACAGTACATATTAAGAACAGTACCAAAAATTGATCATACCGTGAAGCTGGCATGGAGTCCCCTGGGTGTCCCTCTGCCCTGACACGCGTTTCGCTACCACTTCTTCGGGAGGCGCGGTCAGGGAAGGGGGAGTGCCGGTTTAAATAGTCAGCGTCCATGATCTAATTGGATGAAGACATCAGTGTTATGGGGCATGCTCAGTTTCTCACAGCCGTAGTCAGCGGCTGACAGCCAAACACTCCTACCGCGCATGCTCTGTTCCTGGCAAAAATGACCATAGAGGAGGCTGAAACCACTACTGGCTCTTAATGGCGCGTGCGCTAGTTCTTCTGGCCTGCTATTAAATAAGGGGGAAGTGTACAGGCACTTGTGCGCTCCCCGCTGCCATGCAATCAACAGATGACGTAAACAGCCCAGGGAACACCAAGGAGTGTCCCACACTTCTCCAGCCCAAGTCGAGAACTGCGAAAATTTTGAAAATTTTGCAATTTTCGAACTTTGAATTTTTATGCTCTTAAAACAGAGACATATGTGACTCAGAATAAATACTAAATAACATATCCCACATGTCCAAGAAAAACTTTTTTTGTTAGGAAGTTATAAGGGTTAAAAGTTGACCAGCGATTTCTCATTTTTACAACAAAATTTACAAAACCATTTTTTTAGGGACCACCTCACATTTGAAGTCACTTTGAGGGGTCTATATGGCAGAAAACACCCCAAAGTGACACCATTCTAAAAACTGCACCCCTCAAGCTACTCAAAACTACATTCAAGAAGATTATTAACCCTTCAGGTGTTTCACAGGAGCAGAAGCAATGTGGAAGGAAAAAATGAATATTTAACTTTTTAGTTACAAAAGCGATCATTTAGCAACAATTTTTTAATTTTCCCAGGGGTAACAGGAGAAACTGGACCCCAAAAGTTGTTCTTCAATTTGTCCTGAGTACGCTGATACTCCATAAGTGAGGGGAACCACTGTTTGGGCACATGGCAGGGCTCAGAATGGAAGGAGTGCCATTTGATTTTTTCAACTTAAAATTGGCTGGACTTGAGATGAGACGCCATGTCGCGTTTGACGAGCCCCTGATGTGCCTAAACAGTGGAAATCCCCAAAAGTGACCCCATTTTGGAAACTAGACCCCCTAAGGAACTTATCTAGATGTGTGGTGAGCACTTTGACACCCCAAGTGTTTCACTAAAGTTTATTATGCCTGGGCGTGAAAAAAATTATATATATTTTTTCCACAAAAATGATCTTTTAGTCCCCAATTTTTTATTTTCCCAAGGGTATCAGGAGATATTGGACCCCAAAAGTTGGTCTCCAATTTGTCCTGAGTACTCTGATACCCCATATGTGGGGGAGAACCATTGTTTGAGCACACGGCAGGGCTCGGAAGGGAAAGAGCTCCGTTTGACTTTTTCAACCTAAAATTGGCTGGAATTGAGATCAGACACCATGCTGCTTTTGACGAGCCCCTGATGTGCCTAAACAGTGGAAACCCCCCACAAGTGACCCCATTTCGGAAACTAGACCCCCTAAGGAACTTATCTAGATGTGTGGTGAGCACTTTGAACCCCCAAGTGTTTCACTAAAGTTTATAATACCCGGGTGTGAAAAAAAAAAAAAATTCCACAAAAATGATCTTTTAGTCCCCAATTTTTTAATTTCCCAAGGGTAACAGGAGAAATTGGACTCTAAAGGTTGCTCTCCAATTTGTCCTGAGTACGCTGGTATCCCATATGTGGGAAAAAACTACTGTTTGGGCACACGTCGGGGCTCTGAAGGGAAGTAGTGAGGTTTTGGAATGCAGACATTGATGGAATGTTCTGTGGGCGTCATGTTCCATTTGCAGAGCCCCTGATGTGCCTAAACAGTAGAAACCCCCCCACAAGTGACCCCATTTTGGAAACTAGACCCCCTAAGGAACTCATCTAGATGTGTAGTGAGAACTTTGAACTCCCAAGTGTTTCACTAAAGTTTATAATGCCCGGGTATGAAAAGAAAAAATCTTATTTTTTGCCTACAAAAATGATCTTTTAGTCCCCAATTTTTAATTTTCCCAAGGGTAAAACGAGAAATTGGACCCCAAAAGTTGTTGTACAATTTGTCCTGAGTACGATGGTACCCCATATGTGGGAAAAAACTGTTTGGGCACACGTCGGGGCTCAAAAGGGAAGTAGTGACATTTTGGAATGCAGACTTTGGTGGAATGGTCTGCGGGCGTTATGTTCCATTTGCAGAGCCCCTGATGTGCCTAAACAGAAAAAAAAACCTCAAGTGACATCATTTTGGATACAAGACCCCCCAAGAACTCATCTAGATGTGCCCCCTTTGGAAATAATCTGTTTCCTGTAAAGTAAATTAGTAGTGCATGGAGGTGTGATTCAATTTGAAGCAATCCTTCATACACAGGCCAGGTTTTTCGGGGCAGGTGTCGCATTGATAAATGGTGTCCTTGCGTATTCCCCTTTTTATAACACACTCAGCACCTTTTTTGCGGCTTATCTTTTCTTCCAGTTGGCGGGACCACCCCAGAAAATGCTGACCTGGTATGATACGAGCACCTTCAGTTCCGGAAGTACTGCGGTCCACTCCTTCCGGAGTGCCAAACATCAGGGCCTTCACCACCACCTCGTGGAACTGAAGGTACGATGTATCGCTGTGGCGTGCACATCATGACAGCAGGAAAGCGTTGAGCATTGCCATTTGTATGATATGCATGGCCAGCTTTTTGTACTACACCCTGGCCTTTCTGAGAGCATTGTACGGTTGGAGGAGAGATCAACGCCCCCCATGTTTTTGTTGTAGCCAACTACACAGGTCGGTTTGCAGGATGGGGGGATTGGGGGGATGAAGATAGATTGGGAGGTGAAGATAGATTGGGCAGGGATCGGGGAACAGATAACAAAGTTGTAGGATTTTTCTTTCCTCTTTTTTCTTTCTTCTTTCTTCAGCAGGGATTGTGGTGTTACAGGCTGCTGTAGCACCACAATACCCAGCACAGCAGGAGATACAGCAGTATGACCTCTCTGTAGGGAATCCACAGCTAGTTTAAGGACCCATGCAGAGCAGTCATACAGGTCACTGGCAGGTCAAGGACAGGTCACAGAGCGGTCACACTGCTGCTGTGACCTGTCATTGGTGGGATCGAATGATCATATCGATCCCACCAATCACTGCTCTGCCTGGTGACCATGGCAAATGCCTAAGATCGCTCCGATTCCTAGACAGGTCACAGTCAGGTCACAGAGAGGTCACAGTGTGACCGCAGCTGTGCCCTGTGATTGGCACGATTGATGACTTCGATCGTGCCAATCATCTCCTGCAGGCCCTGCTGGGCCTATCCTAGGTTCCGGCCTAGGATCAGTGCTATTGCAGCACTGATCTGGGTCGGTACTGGTAGGGCACAGCGGCGGTATACCGCCACTGTTCCCTGCGATTGGCGCGATCGATGCGATCGGGATCGGGCCAATCCGGGGAGTTTTTGCCGGTGCCTGGCATTGCCAGGCACTGGACTATGATCGAGTACATCAGTACTCAATCCTAGCCTGTGACATTATTGTTTCAGCCGCTCCGATTGGCTGAAACAATGAGAAGCGCTGTGATTGGCTGTTCAGAACACAAAAAACATTATTTGTCTTAGAAAATGGCAGCACAAAACTATTTTTCTTTACTAAGTTCAATTTTTTTAAGACACTAATACAATAAAATAGTAATGAAGAAAAGAATATCATTTTGGTATAGCCGCCATCCTAATGACCAGAAAATTCATGTTGTCATGGCATTTTTACCGTACAGTGAATGCTATGAAAATGAAATCCAAAATACAATGATTATATTTTTCACTATTTCACCTCTCTTTGATTTTATTTTCCCATTCTTCAGTACGCTATATGCTAAAAGGATTGGTTTACTCAAAACTCATCCCACAAAAAAACATGCTGTCATCTGGCAGTTTCAGCAGAAAAATAAAAAAGTTAAGGTTCATGGAAGAAGAGAAAGAGAAAAAAGGAAAGCACAAAAACAAAAGTTTGCTGCGTCATTAATGTGAATAAGGTGTAAGGGTACAGTTACACGTAGCGATGCACCAGCGATCCCGACAACGATATGGATCGCTGGTGCATCGCTAAGTGGTCGCTAGTGAGCTGCCACACAGGCAGATCTCCCCAGCGACATCGCAGGGGTCGGGGGTCGCTACTTACCTGTCAGACGCGGCGATCCTGGCGTCCTCCCGCCCGCCTCCACTAGTCGCTGGTCCAGGGAGTTCTCGCGCGACCAACGATGAGCAGCGGGGGAGCGGGTCGGAGGTAAGTATCACATGCAGCGATATCGCTAGCAACATCGCTGCAACGTCACAAAATCGGTGACTTTACAGCGATATTGCTAGTGATATCGCAGTGTGTAACGGGGGCTTAAGATGTTGGCTCTCCTCCTTGTTCCATATCTCCTTTTCTTGTAAGACCTACCTTCAGTACAAATGCACACACATTGATGCTGCTCAGTCCAGTCTCTGGTTTTGAGATAAATTGAAATTTTATGGAATCTGTTACTAGGTCTTTGCTATCACATCTGAGAGCAGCATAATATAGGAACAGAGACCCTAATTCTAGCAATGTATCACTTACTGGGTGGCATGTTTTATTTTTTTACAAAATGGCCATTTTATCTGCTGCATATCTAAAAGTTCTCTGAATGCTGAGCTGTGTATAAACCTACCCACACCACTGATTGGTAGCTTTCTGTGTACGCTGTGCATAAGCAGAAAACTGCCTATCAGTTGCAAGGAAAAATTAGATATAACTCATTAATATGGAGGACTATATGGCAGCAGGTGTACTAGTCTTCTAATGATAATTACCTGGTGATTAAACAGTGATTTTATCAAAGCTACAGCAAGCAGCCCAGTAAGTGACACAATATTGGAATCAGAGCCTCTGGCTGTACGTTATACTGTTATCAGATTAAGTAGCAAAGACCTGGTGACAGATTCCATTTATGGTTTTAAAATTCTTTACTCTGAAGCAAATTAGAACTATTTTTAACACCTACAGAACATTGTTGCAAGCAAATAGCTAATGTGCCCTTGACAATTAGTTTTGTACAGTACTTCATTTAATTCCACCTGGAAAGGTTATTTAGTTCTTGCCCTCTAATATAGATTTTTTGTGAGTCTTATTTAAAGTAGTGAAGGATAGGTCTACTGTATGCAGTAATTAACAAAAACAAATGTGAAAAGAAGAAAATTACACTTTCCTGTCACCTTATTCTCACCTACACATTAACTCTGATTAGAGAAGACATATTACAAGTTATAGTTAATATGCCATATTTTTCTACTGTAATTTACATAAATCCTGAAAGAATCTATTGTAAAAAAGCAAAACTTTTCTCCTTGGCACCATTTATTGAGCTGATACTTCAACCCTATGGACAGCCACCAAGATGCTGTCAAGGGGCAGGCACAGTTATCTACATTGGGAAACAGCTGTAATACATAGGTAGTTACTGCTGCAATGCCCATAATCAGAGACATATTTTGCCCAATACATACATTATTCTACATCATTTGTACATAGTTACATCGATATTGTCCAAATATCACCTCATGGCACTTCCAAGCCTATTTATAATACATAGCATGGCCGTAAATGCCATTACCAGAAGAAGAGAACTATATTATGTAAAACTTATTTTTTATTTATTTCATTTAAAAAATCCATAAAATGCTACATCAGTATAATCACAGCAATTATACCCCAAAAAGGGGACACCAGCCACTGATACAATGTTTGCAATGTTAATCAATAATATTAATCAATAAATGTGGACACAAATATATATAGATAGATAGATATATGGCTAGACATAAAAATTTTGGTTTTTAGGTTAGGAAAAAATCATTTAAAATCATCATTCAGGAATTTCACAATTCAATGTGCGGAACAATGGCGATTCCTATAGTAAAATCAGTGCCAAATACCATCTCCGTAAGTCTCATATATCCCCATCACATGACACAATCTATTATCCACCTAAAAAAGCCCAGCACATAGCCAAATGGCAAAGAGATACACTCACTGGCCACTTTATTAGGTACACCATGCTAGTAAGGGGTTGGACCCCCTTTTGCCTTCAGAACTGCCTCAATTCTTCGTGGCAGAGATTCAACAAGGTGCTGGAAGCATTCCTCAGAGATTTTGGACCATATTGACATGATGGCATCACACAGTTGGCGCAGATTTGTCGGCTGCACATCCCTGATGCGAATCTCCCGTTCCACCACATCCCAAAGATGCTCTATTGGATTGAGATCTGGTGACTGAGGAGGCCATTTGAGTACAGTAAACTCATTGTCATGTTCAAGAAACCAATCTGAGATGATTCGAGCTTTATGACATGGCGCATTATCCTGCTGAAAGTAGTCATCAGATGTTGGGTACATTGTGGTCATAAAGGGATGGACATGGTCAGCAACAATACTCAGGTAGGCTGTGGCGTTGCAACGATGCTCAATTGGTACCAAGGGGCCCAAAGAGTGCCCAGAAAAAATTCCCAACACCATGACACCACCACCACCAGCCTGAACCGTTGATACAAGGCAGGATGGATCCATGCTTTCATGTTGTTTACGCCAAATTCTGACCCTACCATCCGAATGTCGCAGCAGAAATCGAGACTCATCAGACCAGGCAACGTTTTTCCAATCTTCTACTGTCCAATTTCGATGAGCTTGTGCAAATTGTAGCCTCAGTTTCCTGTTCTTAGCTGAGAGGAGTGGTACCCAGTGTGGTCTTCTGCTGCTGTAGCCCATCTGCCTCAAAGTTCGACGCACTGTGCGTTCAGAGATGCTCTTCTGCCTACCTTGGTTGTAACGGGTGGCAATTTGAGTCACTGTTGCCTTTCTATCAGCTCGAACCAGTCTGCCCATTCTCCTCTGACCTCTGGCATCAACATGGCATTTCCGGCCACAGAACTGCCGCTCACTGGATTTTTTTTCTTTTTCGGACCATTCTCTGTAAACCCTAGAGATGGTTGTGCGTGAAAATCCCAGTAGATCAGCAGTTTCTGAAATTCTCAGACCAGCCCTTCTGGCACCAACAATCATGCCACGTTCAAAGGCACTCAAATCACCTTTCTTCCCCATACTGATGCTCGGTTTGAACTGCAGGAGATTGTCTTGACCATGTCTACATGCCTAAATGCACTGAGTTGCCGCCATGTGATTGGCTGATTAGAAATTAAGTCTTAACACACAGTTGGACAGGTGTACCTAATAAAGTGGCCAGTGAGTGTATATATCAAGTCCCGAATACAATCAAATGTGCAAGTCACAATAACATTACTTACTTAGTGTACCCAAAGTAAGGTGTAAGGCTGTGGCAGTGACTGACGCTCGTTTCGCCCGCTAGCTTCTTCGCCATTGTTCCCCACACTGAATTGTGAAATCCCTGATTGATGATTTAAATGATTTTTTCCTAACCTAAAAACCAAAATTTATATGTCCAGCTATATATATATATATATATATATATATATATATATATATATATATATATTTTTTTTTTTTTTTTTTTGTGTCCCCATTTATTGATTAATATTATTGATTAACATTTTAAACATTGTATCAGTGGCTGGTGTCCCCTTTTTGGGGTATAATTTCTGTGATTATACTGATGTAGCATTTTATGGATTTTTTTTAAATGAAATAAATAAAAAATAAGTTTTACAGAATATGGTTCTCTTCTTCTGGTAATGGCATTTACGGCCATGCTATGTATTATATCATATGTACATAGCATAAGTATATAACATACCGAGCAGTTACACTTACACTATACATTAAACTCCTAGGCTACACAAAACACGGAAGCTGAAGGAAAAGCAAGTTAAACAATAAAGTGCGACAAACTGCGATAGGAGAAGGGTAAAGGGAAGGGGTATATAGGGAAGGGGGAAATCATAGGCCCAAAGCTTTATGGAAACATAACACACATTGAGTCGTGAAGGGGAGGAAAAGAAGGTTCCATCCTTATCATCGTCATCCAGACCGCCCAAGAGGGAATCGAGTGAAGAAAAAAAGATCTAGCTCCAGGAATTCCATAAAACGAATGTTTACTGAATATTCTTAAAATCCATTATAATAACAGCATAGTAGCCACTAACCCTATAGAGGGGAGCTCACACTGGCAGACACGTTTCAGACCCCAAGGTCTTTAGTCATTGCATCAAGAGGGCATAGTCACTGAGTAGGCTGTATGAACGTGCTGTCCCTGATCAAGATGAGCTGGTTTCTGGCAATCTAAATAGTGTTCTTCAAACAATTCATAAGCCTTCTGGATGGGTATGACAGTATGAACCCCAGAGAGGAGTAAGTAAAGTTCCGAATGGTTTGATAGGCTCGTTCTAGGGACAGAGTTCCACAGGTTGTCCTCCAGGGAAATCAACAGGTATTATACAAAATGGCAATCTAAAAAGACGTGCAGAGATGTATGTATATTTAACAAAGGGGCACCTTGGGCAGTACCGGGTCTTGCACATGTTCCAGGCATGCATGAATGACAGGACAGGCAGCCCACTTTGTATCGTCATTCACAAATCCTTGGTCAACCTGTTGGACGACACATTAGTCCAAAGTTTTCAACTTGTCAGCGTGCAGTTCTGGATTGTTCTCCTATTCGTACTTGGCTTGTGGATAGTATCTGGCTTCTACAAATTGGGCTTTAGTCCTTGCAGTTGGTGTTCCACCCACAAACCAAACAATATTTTTGTAGAACCAGAGCTTCATCCAGTTGTAGATGTAGAAGCTCTCCTACTTGTTCCAGTTGAGCGTCCTCCACAGAGGAAGCAGGAAGTAGCAAGCCATGGACCAGTACGTAGAGCCTCTCTTTACTCGTAGAGTCTGGTAAACTTAATCACAGAAGGAGGTGGTCCGCAGGATGATGGAGATATCTGGGATGCTCTTCCAGCCCTTGTGTAACTCCTTGTACATGATGGTCCACTTAACGCTGCTCATCTTGGAACCCCCAGACAAAGCAAAGCACTGTCCTGGTAATAGCCCTGCACATGGTGACATGAAGGGCCAGGCCTGAACTGTGTATTGCAGCATGGGCAGTACCTTGTTATGCAGGAACAGTGCTTTGCACTTACATCTGAAGCTTCACAGTCCAATTTGTTGGCTGATCTTGGTCAAGCATTCATTCCAAAACTTGAGGACCACTCCTTTCTTTTCGAACCAGACTCCAAGGACCTTGCTGAAATCCAGCTGGATGTTGCAGGGGGAGAGAAGGGAGGAGGCCAGATACCAGCTACTATGAAGAGTATCGTTTCCGAATTCTCGCAGTTGAATTTAGCCCCTGAAGCTTGTCTGAAGGTTTCACTTGTCTGGACGAGGGCGTTGGTTAAGCTGCGGTTCACACAAAAATAGGTGATGTCCATGTAGTGTAAAGGTACTGTCACACTTAGCGATGTACCAGCGATCCCGACCAGCGATATGACGCGGTCAGGATCGCTGGTACATCGCTAAGTGGTCGCTAGTGAGCTGCCACACAGGCAGATCTCACCAGCGACATCACTGGGGACGGGTGTCGCTACTTACCTGTCACACTAGGCGATCCCACGTCCTCCCGCCCGGCTCCATGCTCGTCGCTCGTCTCTCCACAGGAAGCGCCGCAGGAAGCTGACGACGAGAAACAATCCTGGACGTTCTCGCGCAATCAGCGATAACCAGCGGGGGAGCGGGTGGTAGGTAAGTATCAGACACAGCGATATCGCTAGCAATATCGCTATAACGTCACAAGTTATAGCGATATTTCTAGCGATATCGCTTAGTGTGACAGTACCTTAAGAGTGTGAAAGAAGCTGTTATGCACATCTCCCCCTAGTGTTCATGTGCACACAATTAACGTATGGTAATGTAAATGATGCTTACTTTTACCTTATGTATAATAATGTGGTTGTTATATTGTGTATGGATTTTATTTCTATTTTGTGTGCTTTGCTATTGTGACAACATTAGGGAAAGATGTAAAGGATAAAAGGGTAGCTATAAATTAGTATAGGATTGGGTTTAGTATAGTGGGGCACAATAGAGTCGGGAAAACTATAATGCAAGTATAGGAATAGTTAAGGAAATAAGGGGATTTCCAAGTTGGAAGGGGTAAGAGTGAGTGAGTGAGTGAGTTTGTCAGTGGAATACTTCCTGATTCTCATTCAGTGGGATAGTGTACAGTAGTGTATGATAGTTGCAGCGTTTAGAAAGTGCCGGAGAGTGATTCAGGAGAAGGCAGAACAGGCCAGAGGGCCACGCAGTACGGAAAGGCACAGAATGCTTGGGAAAAGCAGAATGCGGTCGGCCTCCACTTGATACGATGGAATCCCTTAGAGAATCCGGGGTTTATGGCTGAATCAGGACAGAGAAATCTTTTTCATCTTCCAGTGAAGGGGAGCCAGAGTGGGAACCAGTGCAGGAAAGTGGGCACAGGAATATGGGGACCCCAGACCCAGGACGAGCATCTCAGAAGATAGAGGAGCCAGCATTGAGAAGGAAAGCTCAGGCTGAAAATGGGACCAGAAAGCATGGAAGAGCATCTCAGAGACTAGAGGAGCCAGCATTGAGAGGGACAGCTCAGGCTGAATATGGGAACGCAGAGCCAGGATGAGCATCTCAGAGGTCAGAGGAGCCAGCATTGAGAGGGAAGCAAAGCCCCAGGTAAAAACATGAACTTGTGCTGTACTGAAACTGCCTTGGATTCTTTGTTATCAAGTAAAGCTACACTGTTATAGCAGAATACGGTGTCTGTTCCTGAGTGTGTGATATCGTCCGGAGATGGGACTATGGTATCAGCAGGATCTGGAAAGCAAACGGGAGTTTTGTGCTATATTTCCACATCACACAACAGACGGAACATTATATTTTCTTTGCGAGGTGCTAGGGTGTGCCAGAACAGCAACCCCTCACCATGACTACCACCCTGGGCACCTCAACAGTAGTGTGAGCACTTGACCTCAAAGCATTATGGTCCTGGTACAGAGATCCTTCTGTTCTCGCCATTCTGCCGGATAGCCTCTGCAAAGAGTTCTTGAAAGCAAACAAAAAGAAGAGGTGAAAGAAGGCTGCCTTGTCTGATCCCAGAGAGGACCAGGAAGGCGTCAGCCTTCCAGCCATTCACAAGCAACATACTGTGGATGTCAAAGTACATAAGTCAGACATAATAACAAAACATGTTACCCAAACCTAACTTATGCCATGCCTTAATCAGAGACATATCTGATACTTAACCCCTTGTATGTCACTACTAATGCAGATAGCGATAGGTGGTTACAGAGGGAGGGGGGTCACCATCTTTGCACATCTATTAGGCCTAGCCAAAGCCATGGCCTATTGAGAGGCTTGTCATTTCTATGTTGACAGGCACAATACACTGCAATACAGAAGTATTGATGGATACTCATGAATAGAAGTGACCAATCGATCACGTGTTCAAGGACCATAGTGGGACTAAAAATGCAATGACAAAATTTATTATAATAAAAAACCTAACTAATGCAAACCTCCACCTTCCCGCTAACGTATATGAAAAATAATTATGAAAAGAAAGCATATATTGATTATTACCATGTCCTTAACAACTCGTGCTCTAGTTAATATGCTAAGCCACACAGTGAATGGCGTAAGAAAACGAATTATAAAAAAACAATGACACAATTGCTCTTTTTGCTTATCCCATCCCCCCTAAAAAAAAAAGAACAGATTTAAAAAACATATGCAATCCAAAATAGAACTTGTAGAAAATTTACTTTGACCTTCAAAAACAAACTCTCGTACAGCTACATCAACATGAGATTAAAGGGGGACCTGTCACCTCGGAAATCGCTATTTACCTGCAGATTTAGGGTTTTTCTTCAGGTAAATAGTGTTACAATGCTACACAGTCGCCTTACTGAAAGTGTGGCTACCGGGAGAAAATTAACTCATTCTCTCCCAGGACTCACCGGCTTTCAGTCATACTTACGATGCACATAGCAGCTAGAGTCACCGATCAGAACACTGCTCCCTACAGTGTTAGCACACTCCAGCTCTTTGATTGACAACAAGATTGATTGATTTGATTGCGCAGAGTGAGCTGTCAATCATATTAGCCCTCTAGTTTGCAAAAACATAACTAGCAGACAGTTAAAAAAGCATTTGGCCATGATCCCACATGCAGAAATGCTGCTTTTTTCAATTGTGTTATTCCTGCAGGTGCACGCACCCAAAACTGGCAATAGCAATCTGCTCCGATTATTGCATTTTTAATGCATTTTCGATGCATTTCCTTTTTTTAGACTCATTTTGGTGCAAATTTGAATCCGTGCTTTTTAACTGCAATTGCATTTAATTATCTCCCCATAGACACTTGCAACGTAACAAAAAACACACCAAAAAGCGCACAATTGAACAGTGTCTTTAAATGCAGAGTGGGCATAGGTTTTCATGAAATCACATCCACTTTGTTTGAATTGTTAAATACAGCAAATTTTCTGAAAAAAAAAAAACAGCAGAAAAAAAGAATGCAGCATTTATGCCAAGTGGGAACAAAGCTCAAAGCACTTCAAACAGCAGGCAATTTTTGTCTGTGCCTGATCAATAAAGTAGAAGGTATTTGGGAATCCTGGATAATCGTCTCACATAATATCACCAGTCAGTTAGAATTTGTTGTGGTCGTTTAGTTTTACATATGTACAATATAAAATAATCACAAATATGTTATGTGTTCTTAAGATTTTTGGGACTATTAGGTTGTTTTTCCTTTTTCACTTCTTAGCACATACTTTTGGGATAAAAATAAAAGTTGCCTAAAATGTAAGTGAACTAATTCCCTTGCATTTGTGTATTGTAAGAACAGACATTGTAAAAAATAGAATAACAGCGCCACCTGCAGTTGATTTACTGTCAGCTCTATTTTGCGAGACTACAATATGATTGTTCATTCTGCATATTAAACACGTACAGCAAAACCTGAGAAACTCGCAAATATGGAATAAGACAGGAAACAGTCATGTGTCAGATACGCAGACAGCTCGAAGCTAAAACACCATCATTTAGGTTCAGGAGTTCAGCTTCTATGTGCTGTCAAATCTGATGAATTTTATTACAGGGTACATGGGTACATTTGCTGAGGGTTTAGTACATCTCATAATGGAAAAAATGATAAAACAGATGGAAAATATACCATATATATGTCCAGTTCAAATGGGTGAACTAAAGTTTCAGGCTTTGTACTGTAGAAGACAAAATACTTACATATATATATATATATACTGCTAAAAAAAAATAAAGGGAACACTTAAACAACAAAATTTAACTTCAAGTCAGTCACACTTTTGTGAAATCAACACTGATTGTGATTAAATTTCTCCTGCTGTTGTGCCAATGGAACAAACAACAGGTAGAAATGATATGGGCAGCATGGTGGCTCAGTGGATAGCACTGCAGCCTTGCAGCGCTGGAGTCCTGGGTTCGAATCCCACCAAGGACAACATCTGCAAGGAGTTTGTATGTTCTCCCCGTGTTTGCGTGGGTTTCCTCCGGGTACTCCGGTTTCCTGATAGGGAATTCAGATTGTGAGCCCCATCAGGGACAGTGATGATAATGTGTGCAAACTGTAAAGCGCTGCGGAATATGTTAGCGCTATATAAAAATAAAGATTATAAAAAATAAAGATTATAGGAAGGTCAATAACATCCATGTGTCTGCTCAGTAAGAGTGTCTAGTGTACATGTCTATACATCTCTGGCAAAAATTAAAACACTGCGCAGTTTTATAAAAATCCACTTCTCTACATATCTGCCAGCCACTTCATTCCAGTGTCAGTTAAATTCCAACCAGATTACACCTCATTCTACTTAATGTGCTTCTGATTAGGTGATCACCTGAACCAAATCTTATTTAACAAAGGAAAGTGTAAAAACCCTGTTGTGGTGTTCACAATCCTCTTGCAATAGGACAAGCTAGATGGCAAAACAAGTGCTAGTAATATCCCAAAAGTAATAGGAATGAAAAAATAACTTTTAACCATGCCAAAGGAGTTGAAAAGAAAAGTCTTGAGTGAGGAAAAGAAGGGCTCAATTCTGGCTTTACTAGTAGAGGGATACAGTGAGCATCATGTTGCCTAAATGTTGCTTAAAATTTCTAAGACGGCAGTCCATTACAACAAGGTAAAGCAGCAGACCAGACATTGGGACAACAAAGCTACAGGCCAGCAGAGGGTGAAAATGACTCTCCGCTGACCGGGATGACCATCATCTTATTCGAATGTCACTCAGCAACCGTAGGATGACATTAAGTGATCTACAAAAGTAATGGCAAATGGCTGCTGGGGTGAAGGGCACGGCAAGAAGAGTTCATAACAGGCTCCTAGAGGCAGGGCTCAAGTCATGTAAAGCTAGAAAAAAGCCTTTCATCAATGAGAAGCAAAGGAGAGTCAGGCTGAAGTTTGCTAAAGACCATAAGGATTGGGCCATAGAGGGCTGGAGTAAGGTAGTCTTTACTGATGAGTCTAAATTTCAGCTTTGCCCAACACCTGGTCGTCTAATGGTTAGACAGAGACCAGGAGAGGAGTACAAGCACCCACTGTGAAATTTGGCAGAGGATCGGTGATGATCTGGGGATGCTTCAGCAAGGCTGGAATTGAGCAGGTAAAATCCCTGTCATGGCCAGCCCAATCTCCAGACCTGAACCCCATTGTAATCCTCTGGAATGTAATCAAGAGGAAGATTGATAGTCACAAGCCATCAAACAAAGAAAAACTGCTTACATTTTTGTACCAGGAGTGGCATAAGGTTAACCAAAAGCAGTGTGAAAGACTGGTGGAATAGTCCAGTCAAAATACGGTTTGACCCGGAACAAATTCCAAGAAAGCGTTTTATGATTTTTTTTCATTACTATTATAGGTGGGGAACAACATATTAATTTAAAAGTTTTCCAAAAATTGATCACCACAAAGGTCCTAACTATGACGTCATAAGACGATGACAGCCATCGCACTAAAAATAACGAATATTTCCCTATTTCAAAGCTGTAGCTTTAGGTTACAGAAGAGTTTGCATTTTGTATACTATATATTTTCATATAACAATTTTTATACAAAGTTTTATACTAATTACATGGACAGGCGAGGTCATGACGTCATCAATGACGTCATGACATATATGTACATTTCTAGAAATTATAGAATTAATACACAGTGAATTTTAAGACTTACTTCATAACTGAATAAGCGTGTCAGGCCAATAGTCACTATTTTCATCATCAGACACTGCTTCCTCACTCATATTGTCACAATGCCCTTCTTGACATGGTTCACATACCCGTGAACAGGTAAGTCCGTGTCTTTTGCAAGTGCACCGAAGTGTACTACAACCACGAGAACAATTGCAGTTAATTATTTTCAGAAGTGTTTCTGGCGCGGGTGAAGTATCCATCATCACTGGAACTAGACTGTTGTTCTGCAATTCCCATCCCCATTCAGTAGTGTCCATGGCCTCACCATTGTCCATCCAAAGCATCACTTGGAGGTAACTCCGAAGGGCATGATACTTCGTTGCAGAGGAGGTCGGTGGCAGTCGTTCAGGTGTAACAAAGATTTTGGCTGAACCAACTTTTTGCAGAGAGTAGAATACCTCATTGCAGACAGATTGTCTCCAGGTTTGCCCCCGAACAATGCCACCATCGCTTTACACCCAGCGTCTTCAATCTCACCTCTCTTTTTGTTAGGTGTGGAAAAGATTTTAGCACAGCTATTTGAGACCTAGTCTCCCTTCAAAACCTTGTGTAGACCGAGTTTTTTTCCGATTCCAAAAACGGCGGAAGTGGTATAGCAACCCGTTAATGCATAAAGGAACAGAAGACTGCTGCAGACATGGTTTCCCAGGAACTTCTTCATAACCTTAATGTCGTATACTGTTGCAGGACTCCCTTTATCCGAGTAGAAATAAAGCTTGTTGCCATCGCTGGTTGACGCATGATGAAGTAACAGCACCAAAACATCTGTATCTTCGCCAATGAGACTAGTACTTTTGCTGGATGACATTGACACTGCTGCTTTAACAATCTCCACATCTGCATCCCCCTCTGATTGTATTACGTGGCAACCTCTATCATTCATGGGCTGTGAAACGAGATTGATAAGAGACTGTTTGTTCTCCACATTCGAAAGGAAGTCCTCCTTTTTCCCGACAAATTTCGTTCCTTCAGCAATGTTCACTTTGTTACTTGTTCGTTTTTTGCACCGTCGCTGATGGGTAATGTCCTTAGTGTTTGGTCCTCCAATGTAACCATCAAATACTATCGTAGCCTTACCATATTGCTTTAGTGTGAAAGATGCATAGTCTTCAGCGATTGAACAATATGTCTTTCCTTCTGACCACTTCAGTTGATGGAGAAGAAAAACTCCGTCAAGAACATAATTTTCCACTTCTGGTACATCCTTGAGTACTGCATCGTCTGAACTCTGTTCTTTTATAGCAGCCATCAGTTGTGCTTTGTTTGGTTTGCGTAAGAGATGTTTTGCCTCAAAGAGGGATGGTGGGTATGGTGAAAGTTCATAGGCCATCACCTCATCAAGGGAAAGATCAGCAGTTTGAGACACCACAAGAAACCTTTGGAACAAAAGAGCAGGGTCTATTGTTTTGTCCTTAGCAACGTCAATAGCCTCACTGGATGCCAGGGTCTTGGCTTTCATTGACCGCTTGTACGTAATTGAATACAATGATTGACCCTCCATTGTTGCCACTATTTCTCTGCCAATGGTGAACAGGTTATGGACATTCACATCCTTATTTGCATTGACACCGGTGATAACGTTGCGAAGAGACACTTCATCAGAGAAAGGTGAAAAGGTCTCGAGTTTATCTACAATTTTCTCCAGGTCTTCACAATCTCTTCTCGTCCTTGACGTTCTTGCCTCCTTGTGTTGTTCACTGGTGACAAAGCTCTGGCAAGTGAAACCCTGCATTGCATCACTGTAGGAAGAGGACACTGGCACAGACAGAGCCCACAAGGCCCTCTGATGTTCAGACATTCCACTTCCTCTGGTGAGTCCTCCTGCAGTTTTTAGGAAGCGCATCAGAGCTTGCTTGATGACTAGGTCGCAACCCAGGCCTGGCCAGTACTGATCAATCCGCCTTACAACATGCAAGCCATTCATAAATCTATGGAAGACTGATGGCATATCATCTTCCAGAGTGGTCATAAACTGGAGGTAAAGGTAGGCGGCCTTCACATAGTTCCCATGCCCAGCAGCTGCAAGAATGGGCAAACATTCGGCTACAGCATGAAGGTGCATCAGCCAGGATCCTGTACGATCGGCCTCGATAAGCTCCCTTGCAATTCCAACCATCTGTTGGTAATTCGGCCATAGTTTACTGGTGCGAGAGTGAGCGGATAGTCCGTTTCTTTTGGTGGACAAGAGGTGGACAATTTCACTAAGGCAGGTAGAAGTGATGACCGAATTCAAGTCACTCTCCCCTGTCAGTGTCCGAGCATACAACTGCTCAAGTTCTTGCAACAGGCCTGCAAAACCGGGATGGTCGCAAAGTACTTTGTCTGCAACTTGCTGAGTAAGACACTGATCAAGGAGGAGATGGCCATGAACTGCACGCTGAACTGCCTTTCCAGTCATGATGTGTTGCACAACATTGTCACCGTAAATTGTTCCCAAGATCTCTTTGATTCCACTCTCAGCCATCAACGTTTATATGGCACCCATAAGATTCATCAATATGTGGAAGCTCCCGAGCATCAGGACAACATCTCGAACCGGGCTGTCTTCAGGCACCTCGTGTTTGATTTCTGACGCTTTCCAGTAGAGTGGCTGATCGAATGTAACAATTGCAGCGGATTGGTGTTTATCAGCAAGGTTGCACAGATACTCAACAGTAGAGAAGATGCATGACTTGTCTCCGGAATACATGTCAATGATGGGCAGGAAGATAACCGAAGACGACCCCGGATGATCACAGTCTTTATCTAGCATGTGCATCATTCCATTCCAGCTCGGTGCAGGCTGTTTGAAGCGTAAAGACATCTCCCACAATACATCAACACGATAGTCAATGGTGTCGAGAAATGGCAAGGGCTTGAATTTTATGTTTCGGAGAGTGTGTTTTGCGAAACGGTACTCCCTTACATCAACTCAGCTTTGTTCAACTATCTCCAAGTCCGCAGTCTTCCGTCTGAGAACAGTGCGACTGACCTTCCTTCCTGGAGTCACAGTAGCTACCATCCCCATGCCGTGGAAAGTCCCCTTCCCATCTAATGTGATGATATTATGATCGACGTTGTCCGCAGCGAACAGCAGTGCTGTATCCAGTCTGTCTATGGTACCACCGAGTACATCCTGGCCAACAGAAGCGGCAGCATTTTCCTCGAATCGCTGAACTTCCGAATATGATGAACAATATCCCATGGCTGAGAGACTGTCTACAAGAAATCGAGACCTGAAATGATGATGGAGCTGGACTGCTAACCCAAGCTGCAATGGAGCTACTACAGTCCTGGGACATACAGCCTGAACATCAGATTGTCCAATGCTTGCGACCTTCCTGTGAATGTCCTTTTCAATGAAGAGGGTTTCAAGCAAGCAAAGCAAACTCACGGGGAGATAATCTAAGGCAGACTGACATTCAAGCGAAGAAGTCTTCGGATATTCATCGGTTGAAGATGGGATCTTAGACTTGATATCGCTCTTGATTAGTTGGGCCGCAGTCTCTATGATGGCTCTCTTCCGGGCTTCTTCATCCGTTTCCTGACTACGGAAATAGTCCCTCAGGATTATTCTGGTCTTTTCACTGAATGTTACAATGTTAGGCAACCCTTCACACTCTGCTATGAATAGCGAATCGCCATACCTCTCCTCCAGCCTATACCTCAGCCATTTATTACTATAGGCAGCACTGTCTCCTTCTACAAGATACTCCGTCATTTTCTTTGCAAGATCTGTGACAGTCAGTTGCTCTTCATCGTTGTCCTCGAGAAATGCACACATTCTCAAGAACGCTTGCTCTTGGTCCATGTTCATCGGCCTCCCTACCTTCCGCGGTTTCTTTGTAGTAGATCCACCACCATGACGCATAGGAATTCCGTAATTTGTCCGAAAGTTAATGTCACATGAACAATGATACAGACAGTCTGCAGCATGTAAGTCCTTCCCAAAGTACGCGATTCTCCCTTGAATGGTGATTGCCCAGTCATCATTGCGCTGTTTGCAATGTGACAAGATGGACTTTACAAAGCCATCCGTTTTAACAAAGCTATAGTCATCAAAATCACTGCTAGATCTTGTCTTCACCACTTCATGTCCACAGAACAAACACTGCGTCGTGCTATCATAGGATCCAGTAGACACCCATGTACCCAGGCCCGGATTGGCAATATAACCAACTGGGCATTTTCCCGCTGGGCCGCTGTCATGTGGGCCGCGGGCGGCAGCTCCCGATCATCGGGCGGCAGCTCCCGATCATCTGGCCGCTTGCCAGCTGCTGCGGCCACTGTTGCTCCTGCCGCCGGCCCTCTGCGGGCACGGCGGTGATAGTTTCCAAGTTCCTCCCGCACTGCAGGGAGATAAGCCACCATGCCTCCCCCACGCACCCCATCCTCGCCGCAGCATGAGACCCCCCGCCCCCGCAGCCACTCACAGTGTTGCTTGCCTTCTCCGTTCGCAGGACCTATGATGAGGTCACAGGAGGGGAGGAGTCAGGGGGTCACATGATCAGGAGCCTTTGTCCAGACCCCTGACTCCGCCCCTCCTGTGACCTCATCACAGGTCCTGTGTGCTCAGCCTTGCCTCTTGGTGTCTGCAAGACTGCTGTGCTGTTGTCATTTTGCTGGATGAGATAAGTATGTGTGGGGTCAGGAGGGGTTTACAGGGTAGATGTAGCAGAGCTGTATGTGTACGGGGTGTACTGAGCGGAGCCGTGTGTGTATGAGGTGTACGGAGAGGAGCCGTGTGTGTACGAGGTGTACGGAGAGGAGCCGTGAGTGTACGAGGTGTACGGAGAGGAGCCGTGTGTGTACGAGGTGTACGGAGCGGAGCCGTGTGTGTACGAGGTGTACGGAGCGGAGCCGTGTGTGTACGGAGAGGAGCCGTGTGTGTGCGAGGTGTACGGAGAGGAGCCATGTGTGCGCGAGGTGTACGGAGAGGAGCCGTGTGTGCGCGAGGTGTACGGAGAGGAGCCGTGTGTGCGCGAGGTGTACGGAGAGGAGCCGTGTGTGCGCGAGGTGTACGGAGAGGAGCCGTGTGTGCGCGAGGTGTACGGAGAGGAGCCGTGTGTGTGCGAGGTGTACGGAGAGGAGCCGTGTGTGTGCGAGGTGTACGGAGAGGAGCCGTGTGTGTACGGAGTGGAGCCATATGTGTACGGGATGTACGGAGCGGAGCCAAGTGTGTACAAAGCATACAAAGCGTGCTTTTCCCACGGACACAGGAATACACAGCGGAGCCCCGAGGAGCATTTTAAAACACACACATGATGTTCTACCTGAAGTGATGTGCTTGAAGCTGACCGGAAATGAGATAATTTCTTGAGGAGATTGTAACAGAACCAGGAATGCTTTAGATCCATCACCGTGTCCTCCTCCGACAGCGCAGACAGCAGGATCGCCTTGGAATCGGGGATGCCGGCCATGTGAGCGGATCATGATATGTCCTGCATCGGGAGGCTCAGGTGGGCATTACAATGGGAGCCGGGCTGCTATAGTATCTTTATAGAATCTTTCTTTATTTCTTTCTCTCTTTTTCTTTCTTTCTCTGTTCTTTCTTTCTCATTCTCTGTTCTGTCTTTCACTCATTTTCTTTCTCTCTCTCTGTTCTTTCTTTCTCTCTCTAATCTTTCTTTATTCTTTCTCTCTCTCTGTTCTTTCTTTCCCCTCTTTCTTTTTCTTTCCTCTCTTTCTCTCTGTTCTTTCTTTCTTTTCTTTACTTCTTTCTTTCTCTCTCTATTCTTTCTCTGTCTCTCTCTGTTCTTTCTTTCTTTCCCCTCTTTCTTTCTCTCTCTCTGTTCTTTCTTTCTTTCCCCTCTTTCTTTCTTTCTCTCTTTTTTCTTTTTTCTCTCTCTCTCTCTGTTTTCTCTCTTCCTTAGTGCCAGTCAGTGTGCCCATAATGCCAGCCACAGTGCCCTCAGTACAAGTCAGTGTGATCAGCAGTGCTAAATGGGTGCGATTAGGCGTGGACATGGGTGTGACTAGTTGCGGAATGGGTGTGGCCGGGCGTGGCCTAAAATTTGCAGCAGCGCGCTGAGCGCGCCGCAGTCTTTGTCCCTCTTTCCCTCCCTCAAAAGTTGGGAGGTATGATAGAGGCAGCTATGACCAGGAGGTCTGTTTGCCCAATGGATAGCAGTTCTGCCAGGAATTCTGTCACCGTGCGTACAAAAGGGGACAGAGCTTTGGGAGGAGTACTGTACCTAAAAGCAATACATAGGACTGAGCTGAAATACTGGGCACAGCTGTGACTACATGTTATATAGTCGTGTTAATCTCCTCTCACTGCTTGTAACCTACAACTGTACAAAAATATTATATAGTCACCATGTGACTAGTGGGCCTGTGTAACTTCAAATGCCAGGGCTGAATTTTAGTCCCAGTCCGGCCCTGCGTGTACCTCTCTTGGCAGGTGAACGATGAACGGAAGTAGCTTTCTTATGCAAGTATGCAAGTCTATTTGCTTCTTGTTTATGTAGTTCATACGACATCTCTTGTGCACCACTGCTCCAGCAGCTACCACAGTGCTAACGCCCCTCTCAATACTGGCTTTATTGATCCCTTCAGCTCCTTTCGCACCAATCACCACTCTTTCTCCGTCATCTTCTACTTCATGGCTGCATAAGGGGCAAGTTTCTTGATTTTCCATCATTCTCAGCTCTGCAAAAGAAGATAAATAAATCATTAAATAATAAATATAAATATAGTAGTAATTGTAAAAGAAATATGATAGACACTGAAAGGCGAGTCGCATTTAACATTTTACAGCTTTGGCAGCCATATTCTTTGACGTCACATTTGGACCCTTTGTGGTAACCCTATCTTGGTAAACTTTTAGTATGTTTTTCCCTACATGTAATACTACCAAAAAAATAATAAAACGCTTTCTTGGAATTTGTTCAGGGTAAAGGATTTTTTTTTCGTATTTTGACTGGGCGTGTGTCATTTTCAAATGGATTTTTTTAATACTATCGGGATAACCTGAGGCGCATTTATTATTAACACAGTAATCATGCGATTAGGCACCTGCCTGCAGAAGGGTTTATTTTCAGTATGTACAGATATTCATTATGTAAACTAGGGGGCAGGTCAGTGAGGGATCAGTGACCTGTCAGCAGGCTGCATTATGATTAGCTAATCAGAGCACCACATGAATAACCCTCTCCAGGTCCGCCTCGGAGCATGGGCATATAATTAACTCAAAAAAGAAAATAAAGATTAAACAACAACCACAAGACAGATTCCATCACTCCAGGTATCATTTAAATCAGTATAACGGCGCCGACCTGACAATGTCTGTAGATTACTGTACACAGTCCTGCTGACAGGTTCCCTTTATGTTCAATCTTTAAAATAATGGCATTAGATTGTGCTGAACATCTCAAAAGCGGATTTGATACAAGCTCCGTATATTATTATACAGATCTCTTAGACTTGTTGAGGCTAGAGTGCTTTCTATTAAGATGCATGTCTGATTGGCTGTACAATCCTTTATAAAAGTTTTACCGCCTGATATTATTGTTAGAATTTTAAAGTCAAGAAGATTATTCAGCCAGTCTAATCTGTTTTTTCAAAGTAAATTCACCAGTTGCATCAGGGTTAAGGCTGGTTTCACATTTGCGTTTTTTAGCGCTGGAAAAAAACGCTAACCTGCGCATGCGTTTTTTCCCCTATCTTTAACATGGGTGCGCATACTTGCGCGCTTGTAAGCGCATGTATGCGATTTTCATGCGCTGCGTTTTTTTGGGGTGTGCGATTGGATTTTCCAGACGCATCATGTTGCATTTTTTGGCCCTGCAAAAAAGCGCATGCGCACATATGCGCACGTTTTGCGCTAAAAAGGGCCATTATAGCCTATGGATGCGCATATGTGCGCACTGGCATGCTCATGTAAGCGTTTTTTTGCATATGCGTTTTTTTTTTTATCCATGGAATTTAGGGGTTTGAGTTAGAGTTAGGGTTAGTTAAGGGGGTTTAGGGTTAGGGTTAGGGTCAGGGTCAGGGTTAGGGTTGGGTTTTGGGTCAGGGTTAGGGTTTAGTATGGTTTGGTTAAGGGTTAGGGTCAGGGTTAGGGTCAGGATTAGGGTTAAGTATGGTTTTGTTAAGGGTTAGGGTCAGGGTTAGGGTTAGGGTTAGGGTTAGGGTCAGGGTTAGGGTTAGGGTTAGGGTCAGGGTTAGGGTTAGGGTCAGGGTTAGGGTTAAGTATGGTTTTGTTAAGGATTAGGGTCAGGGTTAGGGTCAGGATTAGGGTTAAGTATGGTTTTGTTAAGGGTTAGGGTCAGGGTTAGGGTTAGGGTTAGGGTTAGGGTCAGGGTTAGGGTTAGGGTTAGGGTCAGGGTTAGGGTCAGGGTTAGGGTTAAGTATGGTTTTGTTAAGGATTAGGGTCAGGGTTAGGGTCAGGATTAGGGTTAAGTATGGTTTTGTTAAGGGTTAGGGTCAGGGTTAGGGTTAGGGTTAGGGTTAGGGTCAGGGTTAGGGTTAGGGTTAGGGTCAGGGTTAGGGTTAGGGTTAGGGTCAGGGTTAGGGTTAGGGTTAGGGTCAGGGTTAGGGTTAGTAAAGTCATGGTTTGGGTAGTGTGAGGGGCCACCTAAAAATGTTGGAAAAAAACGCAAACGCGGTAAAAACGCGCTAAAAACGCATACAAACGCATAAAAACGCTGCGTTTTTTTCATGCATGCTCATAAAAATGCTTGAAAAAAACGCAGCAGTTGTATGCTTATGTATGCGTTTTTTCAATGCGTTTTTTTGCGGGAAAAACGCGCTGCAAAAAAAAGCAAGTGTGAAACTAGCCTTAGATCTGTTTAATAACGTATGCAGATTGCGTTATGAAATTTAGGGACAGATCTATTTTATTCCCTTTTCCCCATAACTACAGAGAAAAACATAAGTTCTTTTTACCTTTGAAGAATTGTACTGTATTGCATGCAAACATTGTTTTAACAGTTTGGGGACTTTGGAATAAATTAACACATTTCCATGACATTACGGGCTCAATTTACAATTATTTCCCTTTGCAACGGTGGCTCTGGGACAAATTAATATCCTACAGTGATTAAAACTGCAGCTCATATAAATGACTTCAAAATATCCAAGCCTTTGATAGTCGCAGCAGCCCAAATCACAGGTCCTTCAGAGACATCTGGTCTAGCCAAGTGAATGTCAATGTGCACTAAACAGCTAAATTCTATGTACGCTGATGCAACTAGTACCGCAAAAGGCAAATGTATTCTAAGGATGACGTCATCATTAATTGAGGAGCTGCTACATATTTACTGATGGCGTCCCCTTAGAATACATGCAATTTACCAATATGTAATACTGTACACATTTTCTTTTTATCGGTACTAGTTGTATCAGCGTACGTAAAATTTATGATTGATGTTGTGATCACGGTGTCAGGAGTAGGGCAGTAAATCCGCCCTGCGATCTGATCTTCTCCTATGTGACCGGTGCAGGTGAGCAAGGTCTTTCCAGCCGTTAAAGGGATGGCACGTTTCTTTCATTTTTTTTTTTCTTCGCATCAGAGAAATGTTTTTCCAATATATCAATGAAGACAGTTAGCTACAAGCAAAGCAATATTTTCAAGTCGGCGCTGATGTATTGTATTGATTTTTGCGGAATGTGCTGGTAACCGTAACTCTACTGTCATGATGAATGCAGAGCCTCTAGCAGAAGAGGACCTCTATTGTACACATTTTCCTGTGTTTCTCTGTTTTGGGACACTCATTTTATCAGCCTCTATCTGTTAATAGTTTATTCCTTTTATTTAGCGGATACCGGTGGTCTTGAGTTCCAAAAATACATTAACGTTGCCTGGAAACTTAGTGTTTAAAAGCGGGAGCTCTTCATATTCCCTGGTGAATCCTGAGTCTTGTTTGAAGTGCACTTTTGATAAAAATCAAAAAGCTCTCAAATTATTTCTGTATAACCTGCAGATATAGAAGTGTTTTCTCTCAATAGCCTTTAAAGTTTTTTTTTTTCCTACTCTAGTCACATTGGAAATGCAGTTTCATCCTTAGCTGTATGTATGCAGTCAAAACAACCAAAGCCTATTTTCTGTTTTTTTACCAATTTTATATTTATTGTATACATAATTCAATTATTTTTAAAACTATTCTACACTGGGTGCAGTAGATATATACAGTGAAATATCTCCAAAGGAAACGCTCTGTGAAAAGTTCAACCTTCATTCAGACCAGATATTCAGTTCCACCATGTAGAATGGACGCTGCCCATCTTTGAGAACATTAGTCATCTAGGAGACCTCTTTTTGAGTAGTCATCTTTTTTAGTTTTGCATTGTTATACCACATATCAATCTTTTGAAACAATCAAGTAGAAAGTCTTTATCTTTTTTAATGGTTAAGGATGCACATATTTTGGGTATCCTGATTTATATTTCAAGGGACTGTGGACTTATGGGTCTAATGAAATATGGTAAAAAAGTGTTCGTCTTTTTTCTAAACCATTCAATAGCTATAAAATTTAGAGACCTGCCAGGAGTATACTGAACTGATAAGACCATATAGAAACACAATTAGGTGTCAAAGTTTATGGATACCTTCAGATACATTTTTAATCAAAAGGAATCTGTAATCAGGTTTTTTCCACTTAATCTAAAAGCAATATAATGTAGAGACAGAGACCCTGTTTCCAGTGATGTGTCTCTTACTGGGCTGCTTGATGTGTGTTTGATAAAATCACTATTTTATCAGTAGGAGATTATCACTAGAGGACTATTAAACCTGCTGCCATGTAATCCTCCATATGCATGAGCTCTGTAACACCACATCACCACCACTGATTGCCAGCTTGACACTAGGCACCCTCGTGCTTTAAACTGTTTGAAATACTTACCGCTCCCTGTTCCTCCGCAGCTCTGTCTCTTCAAGGTCTTGTGACTCTCTGACATTTCATGATGCAATGATGTCAGTATACCGCATCCTCTGCGCTGAGCAGTGCAGCAAGTCAGAAGATGCTGATGAGACCATAGCAGGGTGGGAAGAAGGAGAAGTAAGTATTGGATCTTTTTTTTATGTATGGAGCATTAGTTGGAGCCCATTCTGCATGTAGCACTATATAGTGCCCTTTCTGTATGGAGCATTATATGGGGCCCATTATACTGTGTATAGCATATTATATGAAGCATTGGGACACATTATACTGTATAGAGTAATATATGGGGCCCATTATTCTGTATAGAGATTATATGGAAAACATTCTGTATGAAGCATTACATGTAGCATATTCTGTACGAAGTAATATATTAGGCACTGGGGTCCATTATTCTGTATGAATCTTTATATTGGGTCCATTATTATGCATGGGGCATTATATGGAGCATTATGTTGGGCAAAGCGTACTGGTGACTGCAACGTGCTGGTCATTACAATGTCAGTTAACAATTTTCAATGAGCAACATTCTTTGCTGCTTGCTTCTGGAAAATACCCATTGAGTCAAAATCGGCACTACACCTGTAGATTAATTCCCAAGGAAGTATAATTACCAAAATGGGGTCACTTGAGGGGGAATCTGTTCTTCTATCAATTAGGAGCTCTGTATATGGAGTTCAAAAACTGTTATAGGAAAATCTGTGCTCCGGGAGGCAAATAGCGGTCCGTTCCTCCCGCCCGAGTCTCTCCGTATGGCTAAGTAGCACTGTATAGCCACATAAGGGGTATTGCCACGTTCAGTAGAAATTGTGGGACAAATTATGATGCCATTTTTACCCATTTCCTGTGTGAAAATGTAAAATCTGGAGCTAAAACAAAATTTTGGTGCTAAAAATTTAGTTGTTTTTTTTTCACTGCCCAATGGTATAAAATTCTGTGACACACCCGTGGTGTCACTCCACCCCTAGATGAATTCATTGAGAGGTGTAGTTTGTAAAATGGCATCACTTATGGGGGGCTTCTGCTGTTCTGGAACCTCATGGGCTCTCCCAGTGGATCATGGCACCTGCAAACCATAAAAGCAAAATCTGGCACTCCTTGCCTTCTGAGCTTTGCACTGTGCCTGAAAAATATTTCCTGATCACATGTAGGGTATTGGCACACTTAGAAAAAATGGACCTCAGTTTGTTGTAAAAAAAATTCTATTATCCCTTAGAAAAATTAAAAAATTGGGGTTTAAACAGCATTTTAGTGGTAAAAATGTAATTTATTCTTCACCGTTCAATGGTATAAAATTCATATGTGGTATCAATATGGTAATTGCACCCCTAGATGAATTCATTGGGAAGTGTAGTTTATAAAATGAGTTCATATATAGGGGGTTTCTGTTGTTCTGCAACCTCAGGGGCTCTGCCAATGTGACATGGCACCCTCAAACCATTCCAGCAAAATCTGAACTACAATATGGCACCTCTTGCCTTCTGAGCTTTGTACTGTGCCTCAAAAGTAGTATTTCCCCACATATGGGGTCTCCGTATACTCAAGAGAAATTGTACAACAAATTGTATGGTGCAATTTCTCCTGTTACCCTTATGAAAATGCAGAAGGGTAACATTTTTGTGGGGAAAAGGTAATTTTTTTATTTTCACAGCGCAATGTTATAAAGTTCGGTGAAGCACCTGGGGGTTCAAGGTGCTCACCACAAATCTAAATACATTCCTTGAGGGGTCTAGTTTACAAAATGGGGTCACTTGTGGGAGGTTTCCACTGCTTAGTCACATCAGGGACTCTCCAAATGGGACATGACGTCCGCTAATGATTCCAGGAAATTATACATTCAAAAAGTCAAATGACGCTCCTTCCCTTCCAAGCCCTGCTGTGCTCCCAAATGGTAGTTTTCTCCCTCATATGGGGTATCCGAGTACTCAGGATAAAATGTACTACAAATTGTATGATGCAATTTCTCCTGTTACCCTAATGAAAATGCAACATTTTTGGCTAAAAACATATTTGGGGGAAAATGTGATTTCTTTTTTATTTGCACGGCTGAACATTATAAACTTCATTGAAGAACCTGAGCGTTCAATGTGCTCAACACACATCTAAATCAATTCCAGAAGAGGTCTAGTTTCCAAAATTGTGTCACTTGTGGGGTATTTTCACTGTTTAAGCACATCAGGGTCTCTCCAAACATGAATTGTTCCAGCAAATTTTGCATTCAAAAAGTCAAATGGTGCTTCTTCCCTTCCCTTCTTCCCTCTGCTATGCACCCAAACAGAGGTTTTAGCCCTCATATGAAATATCAGCATGCTCAGGAGAAATGACAACAAATTTTGGGGTCCCTTTTTTTCCTGTTACCGATGTCAAAGAAAAAAATGTGGATCTGAAGTACCGTACATTCTTTGTGAACAAAAGTTAAATGTTCATTTTTTTTCCACATTCCAAAAATTCCTGTGAAGCACCTGAAGGGTTAATAAACTTCTTTAATGTGGTTTTGCGCACCTTGAGGGGTGCAGTTTTTAGAATGGTGTCACTTTTGGGCATTTTCTATCATATAGAGTCCTCAAAGTGACTTCAAATGTGAGGTGGTCCCTAAAAAAATGGTTTAGGAAATTTTGTTGGAAAAATGAAAAGTCACACTGCAGTGCGCAGGCGCCAGACCTCTCCTGACACCTGCGCACTGGAGGACTCTGCTCTGCCCTCAACAGGGCAGAGCAGAGCACCTGCGTTGGAGCCACTACAGGAAGGGAAGACGAGGACGGCATCGTATGAAGATGGGAGGTGTCTGACCGGACCGCGACACCCATCGGACTGGACCACCCCCTCCGGTGAGTATAATCTAACGTGTTTTTCTTATCTTTCAGGTTACATCGGGGGCTTATCTACAGCATTACAGAATGCTGTAGATAAGCTCCTGATGTCAATGCCGGCAGCTGATAGTCCAAAAAAAGGGTGACAGATTCCCTTTAAAGGTAGTTTTCAAAGGAAATATAGATATAAATATGTGAGATATAAAATCAGTGCTCTGCATGTGTAGGTACCTTACCGTACATGTATTTTATAGCTAAATAAATTAATTTCCATAAAAAATTGTGTTGGGTCCCCCGATGTTTTATTAATCCCCAGGTGGTTTGCATGTTAATGACAAGGGCAATTTTTACAATTCTGACCACTGTCCCTTTATGAGGTAATAACTCTGGAACGCTCTTATGGATCCCGGTTATTCTGACAATCTTTTCTCGTGACATATTGTACTTCATGATAGTGGTAACATTTCTTTGATATGACTTGCATTTATTTGTGGAAAAAACAGAAATATGTCAAAAATTTTGAAAATTTTGCAATTTTCCAACTTTTAATGTTCATGCCCTTAAAACAGAGAAATTTTTTTCACAAAAATGATCTTTTCGCCCCCAATATTTTTTTTCCCAAGGGTAACAGGAGAAATTGGACCCCAAAAGTTGTTGTGTAATTTGTCCTGAGTATGCTGATACCCCATATGTAAGGGTAAACCACTGTTTGGGCGCATGGCAGAGCTCGGAAGGGAAGGAGCACATTTGACTTTTTCAACGCAGAATTGGCTGGAATTGAGATCACAGGCATGTTTGCGTTTGGAGAGCCCCTGATGTGCCTAAACAGTGGAAACCCCCCAATTCTAACTCCAGCCCTAACCCCAACACACCCCTAACCCTAATCCCAACTCTAACCATAACCATAACACACCCATAGCCCTAATCCCAACCCTAACCCTAACTTTAGCCCCCAACCCTAACTTTAGCCCCAACCCTAACCCTAATGGGAAAATGGAAATAAAAACATTTTTTTTTATTTTATTATTTTTCCTTAACTAAGGGGGTGATAAAGGGGGGTTTGATTTACTATTTATAGCGGGATTTTATGTTTGGCGGCTGTAACACACTAAAAGATGCTTTTTATTGCAAAAAATAGTTTTTGCATCACCACATTTTGAGAGCTATAATTTTTCCATATTTTGACCCACAGTGTCATGTGAGGTCTTGTTTTTTGCGGGATGAGTTGACGCTTTTATTGGTACCATTTTCAGGCACGTGACATTTTTTGATCGCTTTTATTCTGATTTTTGGTAGACAAAATTGGCAAAAATCAGCAATTCATGAATTTCTTTTTGAAGGGGAGTTTATACCGTTCCGCATGTGGTAAAATTGATAAAGCAGCTTTATTATTCATGTCCGTACAATTAGGGGGATACCTCATTTACTGTATATACTCGAGTATAAGCCGACCCGAGTATAAGCCGAGGCCACTAATTTGGCCACAAAAAACTGGGAAAACTTATTGATTCAAGTATAAGCCTAGGGTGGGAAATGCAGCAGCTACTGGTAAATTTCAAAAATAAAAATAGATGCCAATATAAGTAAAATTAATTGAGACATCAGTAGTTTAAATGTTTTTGAACATTCATATTGAATCAGGAGCCCCATACAATGCTCCATACAGTTCATGATGGGCCCTCTAAGATGCTCCATACAAAAAATATGCCCCATGTAATGCTGCACAAAGGTTAATAATGGCCCCATAAGATGCTCCATATTAAAATATGCCCCATATAATACTGAATAAAAGGTTAATGATGGACCCATAAGATGCTCCATAGAATAATATGCCCCATATGCCGCTCCATAAAGGTTGATGGCCCCATAAGATGCTCCATAGATATATATGCCCCATATGCTGCTCCATAAAGGTTGATAGCCCCATAAGATGCTTCATAGATATACAGTTGTGGCCAAAAGTATTGACACCCCTGCAATTCTGTCAGATAATACTCAGTTTCTTCCTGAAAATGATTGCAAACACATTCTTTGGTATTATTATCTTCATTTAATTTGTCTTAAATGAAAAAACACAAATGAGAATGAAGCAAAAAGCAAAACACTGATCATTTCACACAAAACTCCAAAAATGGGCCAGACAAAAGTATTGGCACCCTCAGCCTAATACTTGGTTGCACAACCTTTAGCCAAAATAACTGCGACCAACCGCTTCCGGTAACCATCAATGAGTTTCTTACAATGCTCTGCTGAAATTTTAGACCATTCTTCTTTGGCAAACTGCTCTAGGTCCCTGATATTTGAAGGGTGCCTTCTCCAAACTGCCATTTTTAGATCTCTCCACAGGTGTTCTATGGGATTCAGGTCTGGACTCAATGTTGGCCACCTTAGAAGTCTCCAGTGCTTTCTCTCAAACCATTTTCTAGTGCTTTTTAAAGTGTGTTTTGGGTCATTGTCCTGCTGGAAGACCCATGACCTCTGAGGGAGACCCAGCTTTCTCGCACTGGGCCCTACATTATGCTGCAAAATTTGTTGGTAGTCTTCTGAATTCACAATGCCATGCACACGGTCAAGCAGTCCAGTGCCAGAGGCAGCAAAGCAACCCCAAAACATCAGGGAACTTTCGCCATGTTTGACTGTAGGGACCGTGTTCTTTTCTTTGAATGCCTCTTTTTTCTCCTGTAAACTCTATGTTGATGCCTTTGCCCAAAAAGCTCTACTTTTGTCTCATCTGACCAGAGAACATTCATCCAAAACGTTTTAGGCTTTTTCAGGTAAGTTTTGGCAAACTCCAGCCTGGCTTTTTTATGTCTCGGGGTAAGAAGTGGGGTCTTCCTGGGTCTCCTACCATACAGTCCCTTTTCATTCAGACGCCGACGGATAGTACGGGTTGACACTGTTGTACCCTCGGACTGCAGGGCAGCTTGAACTTGTTTGGATGTTAGTTGAGGTTCTTTATCCTACATCCACACAATCTTGCGTTGAAATCTCTTGTCAATTTTTCTTTTCCGTCCACATCTAGGGAGGTTAGCCACAGTGCCATGGGCTTTAAACTTCTTGATGACACTGCGCACGGTAGACACAGGAACATTCTGGTCTTTGGAGATGGACTTGTAGCCTTGAGATTGCTCATGCTTCCTCACAATTTGGTTTCTCAAGTCCTCAGACAGTTCTTTGGTCTTCTTTCTTTTCTCCATGCTCAATGTGGTACACACAAGGATGCAGGACAGAGGTTGAGTCAACTTTAATCCATGTCAAGTGGCTACAAGTGTGATTTAGTTATTGCCAACACCTGTTAGGTGCCACAGGTAAGTTAAAGGTGCTGTTAATTACACAAATTAGAGAAGCATCACATGATTTTTCGAACAGTGCCAATACTTTTGTCCATCCTCTTTTTTATGTTTGGTGTGGAATTATCTCCAATTTGGCTTTAGGACAATTCTTTTTGTGTTTTTTCATTTAAGACAAATTAAATGAAGATAATAATACCAAAGAATTTGTTTTTACAATCGATTTCAGGAAGAAACTGAGTATTATCTGACAGAATTGCAGGGGTGTCAATACTTTTGGCCACAACTGTATATGCCCCATATGCTGCTCCATAAAGGTTGATGGCCCCATAAGATGCTCCATAGATATACAGGGGTTGGACAAAATAATGGAAACACCTGGAAGCATCAACAAAAGTTAGTTTAATATGGTGTAGGTCCACCTTTTGTGGTGATTACAGCCTCAATTCTCCGAGGTATGGATTCATACAAGGTGTGAATTGTTTCCAAAGGAATTGTGGCCCATTCTTCAGTTAAAACACCCTCCAGTTCTTTGAGCGACGATGGCAGTGGAAATCGTCATCTAACTTGAATCTCTAAAATCAACCATAAATGCTCAATAATGTTGAGGTCTGGGGATTGTGGGGGCCAGATGAGATGCTCAACTTCATTAGAATGTTCCTCATGCCATGCTTGAAGGATTCTAGCTGTATGAATTGGTACATTATCATCCTGAAAGATGGCGTTCCCCTCCGGGAACAGTGCTTAAACCATAGGATGCACTTGGTCACCCAAATTGCCTAAATAATCTCGGCTGTTAATTCTTCCATGAAGGGATATCATTGGCCCAGCAGATCTCCACGAGATAGCACCCCAGATCATCACAGAACCTCCACCATGTTTTACGGTTGGGAGAAGGCATTCTGGATGGAATTCTTCTTTCGGCTGTCTCAACCGTACACTCGGCCGGAGCTCGGAAATAGGGTAAACGATGATTCGTCTGAGAATATCACATGTTTCCACTGCTCGAGGGACCAATTCTGGAGGTTTCTACACCACTCTAAACGCTTGGAAACATTTCTCATTGAGAGCAGCGGTTTTCTAATTGCAGCTCTTCTGTGGAATCCAGATTTGTACAGCTCCCAATGAACAGTTTTCATGGAAACTGGGTTCTGTAGGTGTTCATTGAGCTCAGCAGTGATTTTCGGAGCCGTGGTCTTGCGATCCTCTCTCACAATTCGCTTTAGAGTCCGACGGTCTCTCAGTCAACTTTGAATTTTGGCCGGACCTGTGCTTTGCTGCGGACATTTTTCCTTCTCTTTCAAAGCAGTCACTGCTTTGGAGACAGTACCTTTTGACACGCCAAGCATTCGGGCACTTTCTGTTACACTAGCGCCTGCCATACGAGCACCAACAATTTGGCCTCTTTGAAAATCCGAGAGGTCTGCCATTGGTATTAGGATCTCATCAATGTTCTTACAATTCTGCAAAACAAACAGTTAATTTACATACACATTTCACATAGCACAAATAATCAACTACAAAGCATTACCATATGTCACGGTTTGCATGTTTATAACATGTTCAAAGATTATGATGCCAAAATGTTAGGTGTTTCCATTATTTTGTCCAACCCCTGTATATGCCCCGTATGCTGCTGCTGCTGCGATTTTAAAAAAATGACACTCACCTCTCGTCGCTGGGGACCAGGTGCCAGTGTCCTGAGTGGTGTCCTGAGGTGTTGCAGCGGGCTCAGGCCCCCAGCACTTGCAATAGTCACCTGTCCCCATTCCACCGCCGTGCGCTGTTGTGTCTTCGGGGTCTCTGCAGTGACTGTTCAGGCAGAGGGCGTGCACTAAACACATCATCACACCCTCTGACCTGAGCGTCACAGCCAGAGGATGCGGAAGACAGAGCGGCATGCGGTGGTGGAACGGGACAGGTGAATATCGCATGGCTCCCCCATCCTCCCCGTCATACTCACCCCCTCCTGGTGCGGTCTCTGCACTTCTTGCTTCTCTGATGGTCTCTGGCCCCGTCAGCTCCTTCCAGTGTTCAGCGGTCTCGTGGTACCGCTCGTTAAAGTAATGAATATGCCCTCCACGCCTATGGGAGTGGAATGGCGTGCATATTCATTACTTTAATGAGCGGTACCATGTGACCGCTGAACACAGGCAGAGCTGTGGCGCCGGAGACCATCCGAGAAGCAGGGACGTGCAGAGACCGGGCTAGGAGGGGGTGACTATGATCTGACCGGCTCCTGCGCTCCCGCTCCCCCACCCACCCCCTGGGACAATGACTCGAATATAAGCCTAGAGGGGCACCTTCAGCCTAAAAAAATGAAAATCTTGGATTATACTCGAGTATATACGGTATGTCATTTTTTTTGTGTTTTGGCGTTTTTATGCAATAAAAACTATTTTATATAAAAAATAATTATTTTTGCATCACTTTATTCTGAGCGCTATAACTTTTTTATTTTTTCGCTGATGATGCTGTATAGCGGCTCGTTTTCAGCGGTACTACGTTTATTTATATCCGTCATTTTAATTGTGTGTTATTCCACTTTTTGTTCGATGGTATGATGATAAAGCATTGTTTTTTGGCTTTTTTTTATGCTGTTGACTAAAGGGGTTATCTAGTGGACAGTTTTATAGGTCGGGTCGTTACAGACGAGAGGATACCAGATATGTGTACTTTTATTGTTTAGATATTTTTTTATTCAAATATTGATGTAATGATAGAATAAATATTGAATTTTTTATTATTTTTTATTTTGTTAAAATATTTTTACAATTATTTAAAAAAAATGTTTATTAATTCTTAGCTTTACACTTTGTCCCACTATGGGACACTCATTTTGTGCAGACTGATCACTTCTATAGCATGCAGATCTGCATGCTATAGAAGCTGTCAGTGCTGCAGCTTCTGTGCACTGACCTGACAGACTTCCTGACATGCACTGCGCATGACAGGAAGTCTCTCAGGCCATGAGACCCGAATGTCATCATGACAACATCGGTTCTCCATGGCAGCGATCGGGACCCAGTGACATGCCACAGGGTCTCAGATTCAAAGGCAGAGGGGCTGTCATAGCTGACAGCCACTCTGCCTGCTTCCGGAATGCTGCGATCATGTTTGATCGCAGTGTGCCAGGGGTTAAAGTGCCGGGAGCAGTCCGTGACCGCTCCTGGCACTTGGTGCTGGGTGTCAGCTGTGATAATAAGCTGACACACGGCTGTGATCAGCCACGCTCCCCCGTGAGTGCGGCTGATCGATGATGACGTACTGTCCCGTCCATGGGAATTAAGTACCAGGGAACATGGATGGGATAGTACGTCATCTGGCAGAAAGGGGTTAACCAGTAGAGGAAAAGAGGACAGCTGGGGACTGATATTTATGGCCTAGTAAGGGGGTAATACACATGGAACTTCCCAGGCTATTAATATCAGCTCATAGTTGCATACTTAGCCTTTTCTGGTTATTAAAATGGAGGATCCCCCAAAAAAATTACATGGGTCCCCCTATCCAAGAAGTATCATTTTTCCTTGTTGAGATTGACATGCTAAGCATGCCGAGATGAGGAGTCTTAAAGTCGCAATGCTCCTCTGGGAAATATGCAAATTGTCTCTTCAGAGAGGAAGAGGACTAGAACTCTAGTGCCACCTCTTGGAAGTAGCAATCCTAAAAGTCAATGACGACCCTTTAACGAGCCTTGTCACATGACTTAGGATAAAAGCCAAACCATAATCTCAATTTGCAGACACTGTGTTTCAGAGTATTGCCCCTCGTCAGTGCAAAGTGTGAGATCTGGTTTGGTAAGGAGAAAGGATACTTCTTGGATATCGGTCAGACGCCTCTCACACAGCCAAACCAGATCTCACACTTTGCGCTGACGAGGGGCAGTATCCCAAAACATGTGCATATTTCCCGTAGTGTCCCCCTATAATTAATGACCAATAAAGGCTTGCCATACAGCTGTGGGCTGATATGAAGAGCCTACGATGGGGCCCTGGATATTGGCCCCCACCCAAACATCAGTTCTCAGATGCCCCAGAAATGGTGCATCCTCTTTCCACTTGCCCTGGTGCAGGGCGTGATAGTATTGGGGTTGATGTCACTTTTGTATTGTCAGGTGACATCAAGCCCCGAGGTTAGTAATGGAAATGTGTCTATAAGACGCCCCATTACTAACCCCATAGTCAAATTGTTAAAACAAGTAACACCTAGAATAAAGTCCTTTATGTGAAATAATGACACCATCACCTGAAAAAGAATTAAAATAATAAACAACCATATTTCTCACCTTTCCACCGAAAAGATAATAATCCAATTGTCCGGTGACATGACTAGCTCTGCTACATCTATATGGTAGGTAGCATTGTTGCATGATGTGACTTTACAGCTGCTTGCGCTTGTTTATTTCAGTGCCTCGTGGTGATGTGATAAAGTTGAGCGCGGCTCATATCCAATTATCTCCTTTCACCTAACTGACGTGACCATGAGCGTGAGAAAGTTCTCACGCTTACGATGATGTCAGAAAGGTCATCAGAGTTCAGAGCCAATGAACACAAGTTGCCTCAAAGACGTCAGCGCGGGCACCATTACAACTATTGAAAAGTCGCTCGCGCTGACGTAATTGAGGTGAAAGGAGTTCATTAGCTTTGAACTCAGATTACCATTCTGACTTCATACTCGTGACATCAGTGAGGTGAAAGGAATTCACTGTGAGGCACTGAGCTGAGCAAACACACACAACTCAGTATCTGCTGAATGGCAGGCTGCATAGTCGCATCATGCAACAATGCAGCCTGCCATCTAGATGTATCAGAGCTAGACATGTCTCTGGCCAATTGTATTATCTTCTTTGCAGGCAGGTGAGAAATATCGTAGTTCATTGGCTTTGAACTCAGATTGCCTTTCTGATGGCACCATGAGCGTGAAAAATTTCTAGCTCTCATGATGACATCAGTGAGGTGAAAAGAGTTCACTGCGAGGCACTGAGCTGAGCAAGCATGCGCAGCTCAGTGTCTCTGCTAGATGGCAGGCTGTACAGTGGCATTATGCAACAATGCAGCCTGCCATTTAGATGTAGAGATCTAAATGTATCATTGGACAATTAGATTGTCTTCTCAACAGACAGGTGAGGAATATGATTGTTTATTAATTTAGTTCTTCTACAGGAGACATTGGCTTTAGTGGATTAGGTGTTGCAGTGAGTATATATGTTTTTGGCAAATTTATATTCATCAATGAAGTCTGTGTCATTATTTCAAATAAAGGACTTTATTCTGGGTGTTACTTTTTAACAATTTGACTTTGGGGTTAGTAATGGGGGCATATTATAGACATCTCTCCATTACTAACCTATGGGCTTGATGTTACCTGACAATACAAAGGTGACATCAGCCCCTCAAACTATCACCCCATTTGCCACCAGACCAAGGCAAGTGGGAAGAACAAGGCTAATTGCCAGTATTGGCGCATCTTATGGATGCGTCATTTTTGAGGCGGCTGAGAGCTGATGTTTTTAGTCTGGGAAGGGGTCAATATCCATGGCCCCTTCCTAGGCTATTAATATCAGCCCGCAGCTGTCTGCCTAGCCTTTGCTGGTTATTAGTTATAAATATATGTACAGTAAGCTGCACAATCGCTGTACTAATTATATATGTCACTGACATAGTTATGTAGGTAATGGAGAAGTGAATGGATTAAATCTGCATTGCCATGTGGAAAAGATGAAGGATGCCAAACGAGTGTAGGTGGTTTATTTGTCAATGTGTTTTGAAGTATGCACACTTCTTCAGGACAACCACTGACAACCACTGACTCAGATGTAGGACGGGTGGAATGGCAAGAGCAAATGTTGTAAAAAAAATTTATTGCATGTTGTTGGTATGTTAATAAAAAAAACTGTTTTGATACCTGTACTAAGTGCATTCTCTGTTTTTACACTCCCAATACCATTAGCAAGTAGCCAGGTGTATCAGTGAATTTATGATGCTGTGTTTTGTGCATCATGAATTCACTAATACTCCTGAGTAGGTAACTCTCTACATTTGTGTAATATTGCACAGACTGGATACAGCAAGGTTCCCCAATTTCAGTCCTCAAGGTCCACCAACAGATCATGTTGTAATGAAATAAAAAGAGGATTCCATACAACATGATCTGTTGGTGGCCCATGAGGACTGGAGTTGGGGAACCGTGCAATATTACAAGAATGTAGAGATTGCTGTGGAAAAGACAAGTCATGTAGATTTGTTGCGTTGACAACACATATCTCCAAGACTGACAGAAGAAACATGTCAGTAATGGAGATATCTGGTGGCAAAAATGCTAAGTGTACGGCGCAGTGTGTGTACGGCGCAGTGTGTGTAGTTGGCGATAGACACAGTAACCAATCCAGATTTTGTGAAAGCACAAGTGCACATTTATTTTGTAACAAAAAAAAATATTTTATTAGGAATGACGTTTGGGGGAAGTTTGGGATACTTTGGGTGTGTGGAGAGACGAGGAACGATTGGAGGTTGAGGAAGGGGTTCTAGGAGAAGGGGCGACGAAAGTACTAGGGGAAGGGAGCTCTGGAAAGGACAAGGAGGCATGTTGAGAGACATTAGGAGGAGAGGGTGGATGGACGAACAAAGTTTTTTTTTCTTTTTCTTTGGCGCAGGAATATCCTGCCCAGACCGACTGGCAGCCTGTGAACGCCTCACTTTTGTTGACCGCCTGGTGATGGTGGACTGTGGCGTTGCCCTGTAAAAAAGGGAATGCGGATCCCCACTTTGCTGCTCTGTGGTGGCGGTGGCGGTGCTGCTGCAAGTGGCAGTGGCGGTGCTCCTAGAAGGGGAGAAAGTTGGGTCGGTGCTCCGAGCAGGAGGCTGCCTGTCTGGGATCTCAGCCAAAGTTCTTTGGGGACTCCGAGGAGGAGAATTGGTGGCAGTTATCTTTCGATGAGGAGTGGTGGTGGTGCTCCTTTGATGCGGAGTGCTGCCGGTGCTCCTTAGATGAGGAGTGCTGGCGGTGCTCTTTTGCTGATGAGTGCTGGCATTGCTCTTTTGCTGATGAGTGCTGGCGGTGCTCTGTTGCTGAGGAGTGCTGGCGGTGCTCTGTTCCTGAAGAGTGCTGGTGGTGCTCCTTTGGTGTTGACTGGTGGTGTCAGTGGCCCAAGCAGGTTCTGTGGTGGTTTGGCTCCAAGCTGGTGGTGCTTTGGCGGTGGTGGTGCTCCATACAGGAGCAGCGCTTGACATAGTGGTGGTGGCGGAGGAGTGTCCAGCAGCACTCAGACTTGGGGTGGTGTAGTGGTGTCCGGCTTCGCTGGGAATGCAGGTGGCCGTGCAGTGGTATGCAGCAGAAGTCGGTTGTGTGGTAAAGCGAGTCAGCGGTGGAACTGTTGGAAATGACACCACTGACTGCTGAACATACCGATTCTGCTGCAAAGCCTGCAAGTAAGCAGTGTGGCAGGCCTGTAACACACTCAGCTGTTGCTCAGGACTAAGGTGTTCCGCCATGCCCTGTTCAATTGTACTGAAAAACTGGTGCGCCGGTCTGTTGAGGTCGGCCTCCAGACGGTCAAGGCGCTGGCCAACAGAGTGGAAGCGGTGTTCCATGTGGTCAAAACCATGTTCCATCAGGGAAAAACCACTTTCCATTCTGGCGGACAGCGCCTTGAGGCTGGCCTGAAAGGCCTCGCTCAAGTGCATGAACTCGGGCATGACAGGCCTGTCCGAGGTCCTCTGCCGCTGGCGGGTAGTGCCCGCGTAGCCAGTGACAGAGACCTGGGACAGGGGAACACCTGATGGACCAGCTTCCTGGTCACCAGCTATCTGTGTTGCTGACCTGCAAGATGCTTCCTGGCTGTCGGATGGCTGGGACGGGTCCAAGGTCGATCGATGAAGACCCGCTCCCTGGACAGGTTGCAGGGTGCCACTCCAAGTGCTGTGGAAAGAAAGGGAAAACATTAGTATCATGTATTTACAAGACGCATCACCTGTTGAATTGAAAAGCACATAGTAATAACAAAACAAAACAAAAAAAAAACCTTACGCTATGCTGGCAAGGCCGGTCTCAGGAAAGCCAACTCTCGATAGTAGCGGTACTTTCTTCTGCGCCTTGCCGCTGAACCACTCTGAACCTGTCCCTCAGCACGAACATCAGTGTTGAAGCGGTCCTTCATCGAGCGCCAACGTGTGTGTATTTTGTTCACTGTTGGGAAAAAAAAATAAAATTATAAAATGCACTTAAGGCAACTTAAATATCAGCACACACAACAGATTGAACTTTTCAATACAATATATCTTGTCCTAAAAGCACCAGCACCATGAGGACCATAAATCAATGCAGCAGTTGAAGACCAAAATCAATCACAGTGTGCCACATGGCATTGGTGTTTTTAATGCAAGAATATATCTTGCCAAAAAAACACCAGCACCATCAGGACCAAAAATCAATGCAGCAGTTGAAGACCAAAATCAATCAGTGTGCCAAATGGCATTGGTGTTTTTAATGCAAGAATATATCTTGCCCAAAATACACCAGCACCATCAGGACAAAAAAATCAATGCAGCAGTTGAAGACCAAAATCAATCACAGTGTGCCACATGGCATTGGTGTTTTTAATGCAAGAATATATCTTTCCAAAAAAACACCAGCACCATCAGGACCATAAATCAATGCAGCAGTTGAAGACCAAAATCAATCACAGTGTGCCACATGGCATTGGTGTTTTTAATGCAAGAATATATCTTGCAAAAAAAACACCAGCACCATCAGAACCATGAATCAATGCAGTAGTTGAAGACCAAAATCAATCACAGTGTGCCACATGGCACTGGTGTTTTTAATGCAAGAATATATCTTTCCAAAAAAACACCAGCACTATCAGGACCATAAATCAATGCAGCAGTTGAAGACCAAAATCAATCACAGTGTGCCACATGGCATTGGCGTTTTTAATGCAAGAATATATCTTGCCAAAAAAAACACCAGCACCATCAGGACCATAAATCAATGCAGCAATTGAAGACCAAAATCAATCACAGTGTGCCACATGGCATTGGTGTTTTTAATGCAAGAATATATCTTGACAAAAAAACACCAGCACCATCAGGACCATAAATCAATGCAGCAGTTGAAGACCAAAATCAATCACAGTGTGCCACATGGCATTGGTGTTTTTAAAGCAAGAATATATCTTGCCAGAAAAACACCAGCACCATCAGGACAAAAAAATCAATGCAGTATCACAGAGCATCTTTATACTTACTGAACGCCCTTTTTGAAGTTGCAGAGGCGCTGTCCCAGCCATCCATCATCGCTGCGGCCACCTCATACCAGAGCTGCCGGGTCACCACTGTGTCTTTGTACTGCTGGTCACAGCTGTCCCACAATGGGATACACTCCTCAACAAGGCGGATCAGGTGCTCGTTGCCGATGTAGACTTCTTCGTCATCCTGTTGTGGAACCTAGAAAAAAAGAAATATATTAGAATGTTTGTAATTTTGGAGAATGAAAAAGATAGAAAAAGAAACAGAGAAGAAGCAAGATAAAAGATGAAAATAAAGACAGAAAAAAAAGTCATATTATATACTCACATTGCATCTCCTCGCCACGACTTGATTACGTTGCTCCCGCTCTGAATCCTCCCGCTCAGACTGCTCCCGCTCAGAGCGCTCCCACTCAGACCGCTCCCGCACTCCATCTTCACTGCCTGTGTCCGATGTCTGTAAAGAAATCAAAAATTAAAACACATTTCTAGAGGCAGCTAAACTTACCCAAAGGCAGCAAGATTGTCACCTCACGATCAGCTTGGGCCAGTTCTTGCCGAGATGGCGAATAGACCGATCGAGAAGAAGACATGCTGAAATGAAAACAAAATAAACATTAGTACATTATAAAATTGTACATGACACACAGACATTATGTTGAAGAATACTCACATTTTGGCTCCTGAAGCTTGAATCCACATTTGGAAGGCTCTTCTGGGCTTTTGTCTGCTCTCTGCAAGGCTGTCTGTAGAGTAATTGTCTGACCCTGAAGACACCTTTTTTTATCTACACTCCTCCCAAACAATGTTGCTTGTTTAGGGGGAGTTTTAGACAAGTGTCTAGACATTGTTTACTCAAAGCGCGTGCGCGCACAAGGCGCTGACGTGCGCGGTGCCAAGCGCTCGTCAGCGATCACATAGACTGTAATGCTATTTTTGGGCGCACGTCGAGTGCACACGTGCGCGCGCGATTTTTTAAAGTATGTGGGCGGAACAAAAAATGCAACATGTAGCGTTTGGCGCATCTAGGCGCACATCTGTAAAATGCGCAGCGCACGCTAAACGCTGATGAGCACGTACATTCGAAAGACCCTGCGATCACCATGTTAAAGATAGGGGAACATTGCGCGTGCGCCCGATAGTGCACGATGTGCTTTGCGATCAAATGCTAGTGTGAAACCAGCCTTACCTCTTTATTTTGTAACAGCAAAGTTTACACAAATCTTTACTGTTACAGTCATGTGTGGATCACACACAATTTTAGTGTATTTCCACAGTGGAAAGTCACTAAAAATACACGTGTTTTTTACCTGTAAATTTTTCACTTTTAAAGCGAACCTGTCAGCAGGATTTTGCTAAGTAAACTACAGACATTGTTGATCATCTTGGTTATATAGATTCCTACAGCCAAGTGCAAAACAGTCAGGTCTGGGTCCTACTATGCCTGTCTATTTTGAGGTCTGCTGACACCTGGAGAGTTGAACTACAAGAATTAGGGACCATCCTGATTGGGTGCACCTTGTCGCGGTGGGATGGCTTTTACGCTTTTGATCAAAATTCTGTCAACTGAGCTGAGCACCCAATCTTATGTACATGACTATTTATGTATTTACTCACTTCAGGGTATTTGCTCATTTTGTTTTTATCCTAGGTTCTTAAATGGCCACAGTGTGAATGTGCACTTACACATTGCACTTATACCAATATGTGTTCCGGCTCATTTCTTTGTTTTAACTGTAACATGCTGAGCAGCAAAAATACAGTGTCAAAAATTCAGCAAAAACTCATTGTGAGAACTAAACATAATGTTACTATTACATGATCATTAGCGTCCAAATGTATCACATGCAATTTACTTCCATCGCCATTGTTTCAGTTCGTGCTTTTGTGACACATCCTTATTGGACTTCTCATGCACTTGGCTAACTATGCAGATAATCCTTACTACATGTTATTTAGGAAATGCCAAAAATGTGCTTTTACATAAGCTCAAAATAAGATGTCAAGAGGCTGTAAGGAGAAACACATACTTATTATTTGCAGAGTTTTTTTAATGTCACTATTCTTTTTAGTTTTGTGATATTCGTTGACTTTTTTGCACCAAATTCTTCAAAATGGCAAACCCATGGCCCAGTTTATAATTTGTGGCTCCTTTAAGTCACTTATAGTATGGCCTTATGGTATCCTTTGATGCCTCTTCAAAATGACACACGTGATTCACAAATTTTGCACAAAATAAAAAATGTACTTATTTTTCTATCTTTAACAATGTTTGTGAGCTTTTAAGAGCAAAAAGTTGTACATTTTGCACAATAATGTAAAAATTGCAGAAAAATTCTGGTGTACATAAAATCACTCCAGGGAGGGGGGGGGTGTACTGAAGTTCCTTTCCAAAAAATTTTTAAATTTAAGAAAAGTTCGAAATGATGAATGACTCAAAATCATCTACAAAACAAAAGTCACATCCACAATAGAGAACTAAAAAAAACAGACAAATGTATATAAAATAGACTTCAATAAAGGCTCAAATTGAAAGAAGAATATGATGAAAACAAAAATAAAAGGCGCCAAACACTTTAAACTTCCTTTTCTTTTTTTTTTGTTTTTTTGTTTCCGGGCTTGTACACCTAATTCTTCAGTATGGCGTATGTAGTTAATACATTTTGCGTAAAGTAAAAAATGGTCTTTATTTCTGTCTTTAGCCTTTTTTCGACTTTTTAGCAGAAAAAAAAGATATTTCACAAAAAGTAGCAAAAATTGCTCCAAAAATTTGAAAAGTCGCAAATGTTGAATCTGTCAAAAACATCTAGAAATCCCAAGCCCTGCCCTGAATAGCAAGCATTAAAAAAGGGGTGCAAATAAAAAGAATTAGGAGCAAATGAAAAACAGATGTAAAACACCAAAAACTACACAAAAAAGGCTTGGGGTCCATAGGCACCGCAGCTTTTAGAAGCACAGTATTCGAGGGATATTCCGCCAATGAAAACAAAGCTTCTAGTGGAGAATAAGGCTGGAATATGGCATCTTCTCTAGCATGTCATGAATATTCGTAACCTCCGTGGGCTTCAGAGTAAAGTCAGTGTATGTATACATAGGTACAGCAGAGCGCTATTGAGGTCTATAAGTGATTTATTCCAGCTCTGTACAACTTTGACATTTTGATACAGAACTATAACTATATTAATAAAAACTATGTAAATGATTAACCAATGAAAAGGAACACAGAATTAAGGTACATATAAAGTAGATGTAAATGCACATCTGTTGGCCGCCTTTCTGGCTTTGTAGACAATGTACGGCAAAATAAGTCTCTTCAGTCATAAACACACAAAGAAATCAAAGTTATTGCTCTCTATAGTCATTTACAATAATACTATATAGACAGGAAAGCCACATTATGAGGAGATATCGGCTCCAAAAGTTCCCTTACCTGCAGCAGTCATCCTAATAAATAATGACCTGTCCTCCGTAATGTGCTTTTTGCACCTTGGATGAAATTGAGGTATCTTTCGTGTCTTTGGAAGTCGATAGAGAAATGTTGGCGAGTCACCTGTGAGAGCCGTTCTCAAAGTAAGTAATCACTAGGTAGCCTGCAGTTCTAAATCGATGCTCTTAAATCAATATTTCCTACGCCTTGTTGCATTTTTCTCTTCACCTCACACAATATTCACTAAAAATCAATAAGATACTTCTCTGGAATTTGTGCGTTGATAGACAACAGTGTACAAACATATTTTTTTGGATTTGTGCTGCTTTTGTCATTGCCTTCTGAGAATTGTAAAGAAGAAAGTGTATAATATCCAGTAAGAGACGTTATCTGAAAAATTAAATGTTGGCTGATTATTTGCTTCTGCACTGAAAGGCTCAGCATGATACCTGTGGAATGGTAGTAGCAGTACACAGATACAGCGTCTCACTGTATTCATGCGTTGGGCTTCTTTGTCTGAGGCGGGAATGTAGCTACTGAGCCACAATTTAGAGTTTGACCGGGAAATTATTTGCATTGACTTTACATTTTCCTAAACTCCTTCTCAGGAAGTTTACACATGTAACTAACCCCCAAGCTTTAGCTATGCTTTGTGAAAAGTAGAGCATATGTTTAAGGAAACTAATTTTTTTTAAGCCACTTGCTAGTGTAGAGAGCAGCATTTGGAGAATGGAGACAGGGGACAGGGAAGAGAATGCTCGCAACCATTGTGTACGCACACACGCCGGCAGCATTAGACAGTGCTCCCTCTGGGAGTGGGGGGGAAGGGTCCCCATAAGCAAATAAGGAAACATAATGGTGTACCACTTCCTGGCCACCTGAAGGGTGCACCAAATATGTACATAGTTATTTTCTTAAGCAATGTACCAGGTACAAAGTATGGTTGTAATATGGGGCCAAGTCCCCTACAACACTGAATAGCCAATGTAAAGTGCATTTTGGGGGGTGACAGACTCCCTTTCTTAACATGAGAATACCATTTTAAGGATCAGCTGATTATTCATTTTTGCTCATTGGTTTATTTCTCACCTTCATCCAAGAGCCATAACATTTTTAATTTTGCATATACACGGCTTTACTAGAGCTTGTTTTTTGTGAGACAAGTTGTAGTTTTGAATGACAACATTCCCAGGAGAACCAAGATTATAGCCAATGGTACCCCATAATCACAATGTGATCATAGCTTGATTCTTCAGGTCTTTAAAGTACAGTTACCATGATACCAAGCCTGTGGCTATTTTTATGCCATTGTGAAAAAAAAGAAATTGAAATTTGTAAAATTAAAATTTGGTGTCGCCATTTTGTGATCATAATAATAATAATTTTATTTCTGTAGTGCCAACATATTCCGCAGCACTGTACATTATAGAGGGGACTTGTACAGACAATAGGTATTACAGCATAGCATACCAATAAACACATAGATCAAAACAGATACCAAGAGGAATGAGGGCCTTGCTCGCAAACTTACAATTTATAAGGGAAAAGGGGAGACATGAAAGGTGGATGGTAACAATTGCTTTTATTGTTTGGATCATCCTTAGGATAAGAATCGGGTGTTCCTGTTGCTGCATGAACCAGTTAACAGTCTAAATATGTAACAGTACAGACACAGAGGGCTATTAAATGCAAAAAGCATATGAGAACATGATGAGAGGAACGTGGATATGGTAAAAATTTTTGAAATGAGCCACACAGGAATATTTAGGTTAGTGCATTGAGGCGATAGGCCAGTCTGAACAATTGAGTTTTTAAGACACGCTTAAAATTGTGAGAATTGGGGATTAATCGTCTTAGCCTGGGTTGTGCATTCCAAAGAATTGGCGCAACACATGAAAAGTGTTAGCGTGGGTGGTCAGGAACCGGAATCTCCAGGAGTGGACCCTCTGGACCGTGGCACCGAGGGGCCCCGGGCGAGCTGCCAGGTGGAACCGACCCCCATACAGGGACCATTAGGAGCAGGCCCAGGGGTTCAAGTACCACGGTAGCCGGTACCAAGAGGGGTGGCTCATAATGGACTGGAGTAGGAGTGTGGGACTGGAGCGTAGACTATAAGGCTGGTATATGAAGAGATGGCTGGAGTGGAACACAGGAGACAGGACTGAAGTAGGACTGGAGTAGGATGGAACTGGAACACAGGAACAGGACTGGAGTAGGATGGAACTGGAACACAGGAACAGGACTGGAGTAGGATGGAACAGGAACACAGGAACAGGACTGGAGTAGGATGGAACAGAAACACAGGAACAGGACTGGAGTAGGATGGAACAGGAACGCTGGAACAGGACTGGAGTATAATGTAACAGGAACAGGACTGGAGTAGGATGGAACAGGAACGCTGGAACAAGACTGGAGTATAATGGAACTGGAACATGGGAGACAGGGCTGCGAGGCTGCTGCAGGAAACACCGCAGATGGAACCGAGAGGCTGCAGAGAGCACAGGAGGAAGCAGAGCCCAGTGTGCAAGGTAACACAACGATCAGGTGCCTCCCTCAGGGGGAAGCGGCCATATATAGCCCCGTCTGGTCTGCCATTTGTCCGAAGGTGCTTCTGAGTCAGGGCACAGCCGGAGAATAAGCAGCAGCAGGGAGGCGTGGCCAATGGCGCATGCGCATTGCATGCAGGGATGGCGTCGGCCGCATGCCCATCAGAGGTGACCGCCGTGGCCGTCGGGTGGAGAGAGGCTGCGGCGTGGGAGCGGAGGCCGGCTGCAGCGTGGGAGCTGAGGCCGGGTGAGTATGATGGAGCGGTGTAACAAAAAGTCTTGGAGATGGGAGTGGGAGGTTCTGATTAATGATGTTAACCTCAGGTCATTAGCAGAACGGAGGGCACGGGTAGGGTGCTAGGCTGAGACTAGGGAGGAGATGTAGCGTGGTGCTAAGCCATGGAGTGCTTTGTGGGCGAGGGTAATAAGTTTATACTGAATTCTAGAGTGGATGGGTAGCCAGTGTAAGGACTGGCACAAGGTAGAGGCATCAGTATAGCGATTTGATACTGGCTGCAGCATTCAGGATGGATGGCTAATTATTATAATTGTTTTTCCCACTAATTGAGCTATGCGGGGGCTGTTTTTTTGTAACTTTTATTGATACTATTTTGGAGTACATATGATATTTTGAATATTTTATTGTATTTTTTCTCAACAAACAAAAAACGACAGTGCTTGCATTTTGATTTTTACTGTCTGGGTTAAATAATTTAAAGGGACCCTGTCAGCAGGATTGTGCATAGTAACCTACAGACAGTGTAAGGGTGGCGCCTTTATACTGATTAAAATGATGCCTTGGTTGATTAAATCCATCTTGTGGTTGTTGTTTATTTTCAGTTTTGAGTTAATGTTACGCTTGTGCTCCAGGGTGGTCTGTGGGGAGTCTTCATGTGGTGCTCTGATTAGATATTCATAATGAAGACTGCTGACAGGTCACTGATTCCTTACTGACCTGCCCCTCTTTTACATAATGATTATATACTGTATCTACTGAAAAAAAAAATCACCTGCAGCAGGCAAGTGGGGGCGCCTGCACTGCAGCATGACTGCATCCATAATGTGCATTATTTTCTTTGATGGCACCTATGAATTAAAAGTTTTTAAAAAAGATCAGTTTGAAAATGGCGCCAACCGCACCTGTGAAGTAAAAGCTATCGGCGATCCGATAGCTGCTACTGCGCAGGCAGCACCATCATGCTAGAGAAAAAAATCTGCCTCCTCCAATAATGGCGCCACAGGCACCTGCGCAGTAGCATCTATCAGATCGTGATAGATGCTACTGTGCAGGCACCCGGAGCGCCATCTTGCAAGAGAAAAAAAAAATTGTCTCCATTAAGATGGAGCCAGCCGCGCCTGCACAGTAGCATCTATTGGCGATCAGATTGATGCTACTGCACAGGCGCTGGTGGTGCCATCTTGGAGGAGGCAATTTCTTTTGATTCTCTAGCAAGATGGCACCACCGGCGTCTGCACAGTAGCAGCTATTGGATCGCCGATAGTTGGTACTGCACCGGCGCGATTTTAAAACTGATTTTTTAATGTTTTTTTATGAATTTATGGATACCATCAAAGAAAAGAATTAGGCTACGTGCACATGGTGCATATTCCTGCTGATTCAGTGCTTTTCTTGTGCGGTTTTACTGCATGTTTTGTGCGGTTTTCCACCTGCGGATTTCTAGAATGGAGCAGGTGGAAAACTGCAGCAAAACCGCACAAAAGAAGTGACAGCGGATTTTGTTTTACATAGCCTTTAATGCTACTGTACATCACATGCAGTTCTGCTGCGAATCCGCAGGGCCAAATCCGCTGCGGATCCGCAGCAGAATCCGCACCGTGTGCACATAGCCTCAAATACACATTAGAGATGCTGCAGCACAGATGCCTGCCTGCTGCAGGTGATTTTTTTTATTATGTAAACTAGGGGGCAGATGAATGGCTAATCAGAGCACCAGATAAAAAGCCCCCCACCCCCCCAAAGACTGCCCCAGAGCAAGAGCATATCATTAACTCAAAACTAAAAATAAAGATTAAACAACGACAAGACGGATTTCATCACCCAGGTATCATTTTAATCAGTATAACGGCGCCGACCTGACAATGTCTGTAGGTTACTGTGCACAATCCTACTGACAGGTTCCCTTTAATAGTTTTGTTGACTGGACTTTTTATAGATGTGACAATACTTAATATGTTTATTTTTTTCATCTATATTTTAAAAAGGGAAAGTTTGGGGTTTTTTTTTACTCTTTTCTTTTTTTTTTAAACTTTTCTCGTTTAGTTTTTTTTAATCCCCTTAGGAGACTTGGTATATAACTATATTTTAGTATGTAGCTAAAATGACGGTCTCCTACAGAGGTATATGGCACTTGAATAGGCAGTCCCATGGTTGCTCTGGCAACCCATTGGCAGTCTGTGATCATATAGAGAAGGATGGGGCAAAGAGCTCCCATAATGGGCCGTGCACCTTAAATGCTGCTATCAGTGTTCAATGCAGCATTTAAGTGGTTAGCAGCAGCAATCAGATAGGATACAAGCATACTGCTGGATATAAAACAAGAAGAAAATTACAGCACGAACAATCAGCCTCCGCTAGTATAAATATGCCTCTATGTCCACCATAGGACCCATTGAAGCGCAGGTGGAGCAAAACGGCAGTCAGCCTTTCATCCAGTGTTCACATTGTCTCTCCGTCTCCGTGTTTTAAGGATATGAAATAAAGGATCTTTAAGGAACGGTGAGTGCCATCTATTATATTCTTATAGATACTGCCGGTTATAGTGCGGGCTCAGTTCCTAAGGCTGCTCAAAACATTCGCACTTAACATTCAAAGTACATGTAGAAAGCATGTTGGGAAGGGGTTTCACATCTCCTGTTCTCAAGAATGGAGGGGTTTTCAGCTTTATTGTTTACTACTTGTTGCCTAAGTTATCTAGTGTCCTTGGCAAGGAGAAACAAGCTCCTTCCAATAGAAAACTGTCACTATGCTGTGCCAGAGCCGCAAGGGAAAAGCTGCCACTGCTCACAATGCCAGAAAGAAAAACTGGAGGAAAGTAGTTCGGAATAGATATCAGCAATGCATGATGCGATCTGTAGTCTGCTGCCTGCATGGGCTGCTGCTAGAACCAAGCTGCCTTTTGCTGCACAGAGAACGAGCTCCTAGGGAGCAACATTGTAACAAAAAAGGTAATTATACACATTTAGGATGTAATATTGGTACTGTACTTTCCCTTTGTGTTTAATGACCCAGCAGCATTCTTTCAAGTTTCTCGACTGGACATCAGTCCCCATTGAAGATCAAGCACACCACAATATTAACGTAGTCGGGGCTGGGACAAGGTATTTTGGTGCCCTAGGCCAGGGTTCCCCAACTCCAGTCCTCAAGGCCCACCAACAGGTCATGTTTTTAGGATTTCCATTGTATTGTACAGGTGATGCAATTATCACCTCTGAGCAATACTAAGGAAATCCTGAAAACATGACCTGTTGGTGGGCCTTGAGGACTGAAGTTGGGGAACCCTGGCCTAGGCAGATGGGGCTGACAGCGCCCCCTGCCCCTCTCCTCAACCCCGATGAGCCCTCAGTACCCAAGTAATGGAATGGGTCAGAAACTAGGGTAAAGTGCTAAAATACCCCCCCTTTTCCACCCAAAAATACCAGCAAAAGTAAAAAAAAAAAAAAAAGAGTGCTATACTTTAGGGGTGAGGCTCAACAGGGAGTCCATTTTCAAAGCTAGATATGGAATCAGTCATTGTTTGTGGACCGCTTACACAATACACTAGATACAGTTGTGCTCAAAAGTTTACATATCCCAGCAGAATTTTTGTTTTCTTAGCCTTTTTTCAGAGAATATGAATGATAACACCAAAACTTTTTCTCCACTCGTGGTTAGTGGTTGGGTGAAGCCATTTATTGTCAAACACATAGCACAGATGGATGTCATCCATGTATAAGTGAGTAAAACCAGGCGCACTACTATAGTAGTAAGTAATCTAGGGAGGTGCAAAAACCAGTAGTAGGGATAATGATCAAGGCAAGGAAGAGAAAAGCACTACTGTAGGGTATGCACACTACACCAAAAGGGGTCAATTAAATAAAAATAATCTTTACTGGCACACAATTACAAAATGTGACATAAAACATACGGTAAGTAAAAACATGTAGGTACAACCACTTAAAGCCCCCTGCAAAATATGAAAATTCAACAAAGTGCTATTTGTATAAAACAAACCCTATAGCAGAAAAGCAATATGGCTCATGATGAATATTGCCCAGTGCACCCTGGGGTCTGTATGGCTTGTAAGCACAATAATATATAGGGATAAGCTAGGACAGTACCTAATATGACCCATAAGGCTGTGTGGCTACTGATTATTTTCTCACTAGCCCACGCCTTATCTATCCTCTGCTCACAGCGTTTCTCATCACAGCTTAGGTTTAGGTTTCCAGCACTGAGCTTTTAGATCCTCATTTGGATCTTATAGGTCATACTGATTTTTTTTTATTTTTACAGCTTGTTGTTATAAACTCTTGTGAATGTGCTCATAACACATCTAGATACATTCCTTAAGGGGTCTACTTTCTAAAATGGGGTCACTTGTGGGGGTTTCCACAGTTTAGGCACATCAGGGGCTCTCCAAACGGACATGGCGTCCACTAGTGACTCCAGCAAATTTTGCGCTCCTTCCCTTCCAAGCCCTGCCATATGCCCAAACAATAATTTTCCACCACATATGGGGTATCGTGTACTTAGGAGAAATTGCACAAACATTTTTATATGTTTTCCTGTTACGCTTGTGAAAATGCAAAATTTGGGGCTAAAACAACATCTTTATGGATATGACATTTATTTGTGAAAAAAGTCAGAAGTTTGTAAAATTTAGCAAATTTAACTCTGTTCTTATAGCATAAAAGTTATGTCACACAACATAGTTAATAAATAACATTACCCATGTTTACTTTACTTCAACATGATTTTTATAACAATTTTTGTTAGGAAGTTATAAGGGTTAAAAGTTGACCAGCGATTTCTCATTTTTCCAACAAAATTTACAAAACTTTATTTTTTTTAAGGGACCACATCACTTTAAGGGGCCTAGATGACAGAAAATACTGAAAACTGACACCATTCTAAAAACTGCACCCCTCAAGGTGCTCAAAACCACATTGAAGTTTATTAACGCTTTAGAGGCTTCACAGGAATTTTTGAATGCATAAGGAAAAATTAATATTTATCATTTTTTCATTAAAATTTTACTTTAAACCCAAGGGTAACAGGAGAAAGTGGACCAAAGGGCTTGGAAGGGAAGAAGCAACATTTGACCTTTTGAATGCAAAATTGTCTGGAATCACAAGCAGACATCATGTAGCGTTTGGAGAGCCCGATGTGCCTAAACAGCGGCAATCCCCCACAAGTGACCCCATTTTGGAAGCTATACCCCTCAAGTAACTTATCTAGATGTGTGGTGAGCACCTTGAACTCCCCAGATGATTCACAGAAATGTATAATGTCGAGCTGTGAACAAAAAAAAAAAAATCATATTTTTTCCATAAAGATATTGTTTTAGCCCCAAATTTTGCATTTTCACAAACATAACAGGAAAACATAGAAAAATGTTTGTGCAATTTCTCATGAGTACACAGAAACCCCATATGTGGGGGAAAACTACCACTTGGGTGCACAGTAGGGCTCAAAAAAGGAGTGATGTTTTGGAATGCAGACTTTGATACAATGGTCTGCGGATGTCATGTCACGCTTGGAGAACCCCTGGTGCCTAAAGAGTGAAACATGCCATAATTGACCCATTTTGGAAACTATTCCGCTCAAGGAATTTATATAGACTTGTGGTGAGCACCAGATGCTTCACAAAATTTTACGTTGATCTATGAAAATGAAAAAATATATATATTTCTCCCACAAAAATGTTGTTGTGGCTCACATATTTTTCATTTGAACAAGTAGGCTTGTCATTTTAGGCCGGAAAACCCATTTAAAGCACGTCAGTAGAACAACCATGCCCAGCTAATATCACCACAGTATCAAGTTCACTAAACTCTACTCACAGTGCTTATAAGAACATCTCTAGATTCTGTCTTTTACAACCTGTTTATTCCTGCAATACCTAAATCATGTTAATAGTGTGGTTCAGCAGGATGTGCTTTACCAGAATTCTGTTCCCCCTCCTCTTCCCTCCAGTGATTCAGAGCCAAGACCTCCAGATGTCTAGGCAAATTTACCATATTCTACCATACATATACAGGGAGAATTTATCACAACTGGTGTTTTTTTACTCCAGTCTTGAACCAACAGCCCACTGGAGTAATGTGTGCGAAATGTAATAATTTATTTATAAATTTAGAATGTTTTTTTGGACTGTCTGTGTGATAGATTAAATCTAATGGCAGACATAAGCTAGCCTAGATTTCTATACTATGTAGGCCAGCTTTCTGGCATACATTACAATAAGTCTGCTGCATGGTGCCAGGCCCTGCTGTTTAACCAAGCCACACTCACTTTTAGAAAAACCATGGGGCCAGGGCAAGTCATTGCAAAATTTGTGGCAATTACAATTTGCAACAAATTTTTAGACTTTGCATTTTCTGATGTATATGGGTATGTTCCCATGGTCAGTAAACGCTGCGGGTTGGACGCTGCGTGCATCCGCTGCGTCCATCCTGCAGCGGCCAGATATTACAGCATAGTGGATGGGATTTCAAGAAATCCCATGTCCACTATGCGTGCTCCGACACCTGCGGCTTTCCGGACTGCAGCATGTCTATTTATCTTGTGAGTCTCCGCAAAATAAATTTCACCAATTCAATGTATAGGACGCGGTGATTCCGCATGGTTCATTAAACACATGTGGAATCACCTGCGCTCAAAAGCCGGCAGCAGACATGTGCTGCATCCAAAGCGCTGCCGATTACTGACAGTGTGGATGTAGCCTATGGGATGATAAATTTATCTAATAATGTACTTGCATGCAAATTTGCTCTTGATGAACTTGGTTCTTGCTGCAGATGGTGTTACAAACTGTTATTACACAAAGAAAGTCCGGTTGGGAAATGGGTGTTTTCATATTGGAGGAGGTGAAGACTGCAGCTTCTTCTAAGCAGTAGCAGTGAAGATTGAGAAATGAGCCTGTTAATCAAGCTAGGTGGATGAACATAGTTTCCAACCTTAATAAACTTGGACTCATAAAAGCTGGGATTATATACTTTAGTTTGGTTCATAAAATGCTGAGCGTTCATCAGGGATAGGTAATCTATTCCAGGATGTATACAGGTTAAAATGTTTGATCTGGTGACAGCTCATCTCTGAAGAGAAGCTGCCATCACATTTCCCCCTTGTATATTGCTTCTAGATAGCTTTCTAGCAATGTCCACTACACTTCTACATATAACTGCTGCCAGCCTTCTAAGCAAGCCCCTCTACTTGAATGACTTCCCCCGTAATTCACATAGCACTACATGTCTTCTGCTCAATCGCGCAAGTACGAGATTTTTACCATAACATGGATGATATGGGGGATACTGTCTACATAAACAGCAAGTTTTCCTTTTGAACTGGAGGTGTGCTTTCATTAATTCTATAACATTATTAAAGAGGACTATTAAAATCCAGGCGACATGTGACCACTAGAATACAAATCACATACTTGAGGTCATGTGTCTGCCCACTCATGCTGGAAATAGAAAGGAATCCTGACAGTATACACATTACACATGGTCACAATTCGTCACCCTGCAGAAATTTAAGTATAAACCACTGCTACACTAAGCAGTTCTGACATCTTTGAAATACCACCTTTAAGAGCTACTTTATTATTCAGCCTAACTAATTGGATGGAAGGAGTAATGTAAAAACAGTATCAATGGCAGAATGGTAATGAATATGAAGGGGTTAACTCTCTTGCACATTAAACTCTTTTTATTCCATTAGTCAGAATCCAAGAAGACAAGTGGTTTATTGTTTCTAGACTGAAAGGCAACACAGAAAATAATTTAGAATAATTGACATACTAATCTTGACTGAAGTCAATCAGCAAATCCATTGGATTACAAAGCTAATTACACCCCGAACAGCTGCATATACTTCTGCGGGATGATTATAGCTAGTCGTGAGGTTTTATGGGTAACCACGGACATATAATTTACCAAGTGTACAAGTGATTATAAAGTCTTCAGGTGGTTGATTTCACAGCGCGGTATGTAGTACGCCGGCTGGAAGATCTCTCTAAGTTTCTTGTTATTCTTCAAAAAGTTAAGCATTGTAGTTCAGTGTCCAAAACTAGAACCAATTAACATGCCAGCGATTTAATAAAAATTATAATAAACAAGGTCCTCAAAATAAAACTTGTTTAAATATAAAATGGTAATTTCGGATTATAATTTAGGATACTTCACAGGAGTTCATACCTCAGTTAGATCCAAGTCAAATGCATAAAAGTGAATGAATAGAAGCATTCAGAAATATTTAACTAACCCTTTACCTTCACAGCTATTTTTCGATTTATACTTTTTCACCTCCTTTTTCCCAAGAGCCATAATTTCATTTTTTTTAGCTTATGAATTACAAATTGAGCCATCAGATGTTTGATAATCTGCATCATACTTGTGGTTTTTAAGACCATGAATGTACTTCTTTAACCCCTTCACCCCCAAGGGTGGTTTGCACGTTCATGACCGGGCCAATTTTTACAATTCTGACCACTGTCCTTTGATGAGGTCATAACTCTGGAACACTTCTATGGATCCCGGTGATTCTGACATTATTTTCTCGTGACATATTGTACTTCATGATAGTAGTAAAATTTAATTCAATTAACTTCCGTTTATTTGGGAAAAAAATTTAAATTTGGCGAAAATTTTGAAAATTTTGCAATTTTCCAACTTTGAATTTTTATGCCCTTAAATCACAGAGTTACAGCAGACAAAAAACTTGATAAGTAACATTTCCCACATGTTTACTTTACATCAGCACAATTTTGGAACCAAAATTTTTTTGTTAGGAAGTTATAAGGGTTAAAAATTGACCAGCGATTTCTCATTTTTGCAACACCATTTTATTTTTATGGACCACATCACATTTGAAGCCACTTTGAGGGGTCTATATGATAGAAAATACCCAAAAGTGACACCATTCTAAAAACTGCACCCCTTAAGGTGCTCAAAACCACACTCAAGAAGTTTATTAACCCTTTAGGTGCATCACAGGAATTTTTTGAATATTTAAAAAAAAAATGAATTTCTAACTTTTTTTCACAAAAAAAATACTTCAGGTTCAATTTTTTTTATTTTACCAAGGGTAACAGGACAAATTGGACTGCAAAAGTTATTGTGCAATTTGTCCTGAGTACGCTGATACCTGATATGTTGGGGGGAACCACTGTTTCAGCGCATGGCAGAGCTCAGAAGGGAAGGAGCGCCGTTTGACTTTTTCAATGCAAAATTGGCTGGAATTCAGATCGGACACCATGTCACGTTTGGAGAGCCCCTGATGTACCGAAACAGTGGAAACCCCCCACAAGTGACCCCATTTTGGAAACTAGACCCCCCAAGGAACTTATCTAGATATGTGGTGAGAACTTGGAACCCACAAGGGCTTCACAGAAGTTTATAACGTACAGCGGTACAATTAAAAAATCATATTTTTTCCACAAAAATGATCTTTTCACCCCCAATTTTTATTTTCCCAAGGGTAACAGGACCCTAAAAGTTATTGTGCAATTTGTCCTAAGTACGCTGATACCCCACATGTGGGGGTAAACCACTATTTGGGCGCATGGCAGAGCTCGGAAGGGAAGCAGTGCCATTTGACGTTTTTGGCTGGAATTGAGATCGGACACCATGTCGCGTTTGGAAAGCCCCTGATGTACCACAACAGTGGAAACCCCCCACAAATGACACCATTTTGGAAACTAGACCCCCAAGGAACTTATCTAGATGTGTGGTGAGCACTTTGACCCCTCCAGTGCTTCACAGAAGTTTATAATGCCCCGGCGTGAAAATAAAAAATTTGTATTTTTTCCACAAACATGATCTTTTAGTCACCAATTTTTTTATTTTCCCAAGGGTACCAGGAGAAATTGGACCCAAAAGTTGTCCAATTTGTCCTGAATACGCTGATACCCCATATGTGGGAGAAAACTACTGTACGGGCACATGTCGGGGCTTGGAAGTGAAGTAGTGACATTTTGGAATGCAGACTTTGATGGAATGGTCTGCGGGTGTCATGTTGTCTTTGGAGAGCCCCTAATGTACCTAAACAGTGGAAACCCCCCACAAATGACCCCATTTTGGAAACTAGACCCCCTAAGGAACTTATTTAGATGTGTGGTTAGCACTTTGAACCCCCAGGGGCTTCACAGAAGTTTATAGTGCTCGGGCATGAAAATAAAAAAATCGTATTTTTTCCACAAACATGATCAATTAGTCCCCAATTTTTTTATTTTACCAAGGGTAACAGGAGAAATTGGACCCCAAAAGTTGTTGTCCAATTTGTCCTGAGTACGCTGACACCCCATTTGTGGGAGAAAATTACTGTATGGGCACACGTCGGGGCTTGGAAGGGAAGTAGTGACGTTTTGGAATGCAGACTTTGATGGAATGGTCTGCGGGTGTCATGTGCGTTTGGAGAGCACATGATCTACCTAAACTATTGAAACTCCCCACAACTGACCCCATTTTGGACACTAGACCCCCCACGGAACTTATCTAGATGTATGGTGAGCATTTTGAACCCCCAAGTGCTTCACAGAAGTTTATAACGCCCGGGCGTGAAAATAAAAAAAAATCATTTTTTTTCCACAAAAATGATATTTTTGCCCCCAATTTTTTATTTTCCTAACGGTAACAGGAGAAGTTGGTCCCCAAAAGTTGTTTTGCAATTTGTCCTAAGTAGGCTGATACCCTACATGTGGGGGTAAAGCACTGTTTGGGCGCATGGCAGAGCTTGGAAGGGAAGGAGCACCATTTGACTTTTTCAACTCAGAATTGGCTGGAATTGAGATCAGACGCCATGTTGCATTTGGAGAGCACCTGATGTGCCCAAACAGTGGAAACCCCCAATTCTAACTCCAACCCTAACGCCAACACACCCCTAACCCTAATCCTAGCCCTAACCCTGGCCCTAACCCTAATGGGAAAATGGAAATAAATACATTTTCTTTTAATTTTATTATTTTTCCCTTACTAAGGGGGTGATAACGGGGGGTTTGATTTACTATTAATGGCGGTATTTATTTTTGGCGGCTGTCGCACGCTAAAAGATGCTTTTTATTGTAAAAATAGTTTTTGCATCACCACATATTGAGAGCTATAATTTTTCCGTATTTTGACCCACTGAGTCATGTGAGGTCTTATTTTTTGCGGGACGAGTTGACGTTTTTATTGGTACCATTTTCGGGCACGTGACATTTTTTGATCGCTTTTTATTCCGATTTTTGGGGCGCAAAAACCAGCGTTTCATGAATATCTTTTGGGGGGGTGCGTTTACACCGTTCCGCGTGCGGTAAAATTGATAAAGCGGTTTTATTCTTCGGGTCAGTACGGTTACAGCGATACCTCATTTCGGTCTTTTTTTATGTTTTGTAGGTTTTGTGCAATGAAAACTTATATAAAAAATAATTATTTTTGTATAGCTTTATTCTGCAAGCTATAACTTATTTTTTCGCTGACGATGCTGTATGGCGGCTCGTTTTTTCGGGACAAGATGACGTTTTCAGCGGTACCATGCCTATTTATATGCGTCTTTTTGATCGCGCATTATTGCACTTTTTGTTTGGCGGTATGATAATAAATCATTTTTTGCTTCGTTTTTTATTTTTATTTTTTAAGGGGTTCGCTAAAGGGGTTAACTAATGGGATAGTTTTATAGGGCAGGTCATTACGGACGCGGCGATACCTAATATGTGTACTTTTATTGTTTTGTTTTTTTTATTTAAAAAAAATGGATCTATTGGGGGAATATTTTTTTTTTTCTATTTGGCGATTTTTTTAAAATTATTTTAACACTTTTTTTTTTTTTAACTTTATTACATAGTCCCAGGTGGGACATCACTGTCCTGTGACAGATCGCTGATCTGTCACATCACAGATCACTGTGACAGATCAGCAATCTGTCACAGGCAGTTCTGCAGACTTCCTCATGCCTGCGCTTTGCAGGCACTGAGGAAGTCATCTCCCTACAGGCCCCCGTCGCCATCTTGGATTCGGGGGCCTGTAGGGAAAGAGACCCCCGCAGCAGCGCTGCACATTGCGCTGCCGTGGGGGGCTCAGGGAAGCACGGAGGGAGCCCCCTCCCTGCCGATGCTTCCCTTTAACCCCCAGTACACCGCGATCATGTTTGATCGCGGTGTGCAAGGGGTTAACGTGTCGGGGGCGGTCCGTGACCGCCCCTGACACATAGTGCTGGGTGTCAACTGTGATAATCAGCTGACACCCGGCCGCGATCAGCGGCGCTCACCACGTGGGTGCCGCTGATCGCGGTAGACGTACTATCCCGTCCATGGGCATAGGGGCCCGGGTCCCATGGACGGGATAGTACGTCTGATGTCAGGAAGGGGTTAAGAAAGATGGAGTAATATGTTTTTAGTACTTTGAAGCTTGGTGGCTTTTTTTTTATTATCCGAGAGGAGTTTTACAGAAATAAGCAAGCAGTGGGTGTTGCAAAGTGAAAATTGCAAACACATTGTGCCAGGTTTTTGATTCTGGAGATACACATCCCTTAACATGAACTTGTCATCAGGATTTTATCAAGTAAACTACAGACACTGTCAGGTTGGTAGTGTTAAACTAATTAAAATGATACCTGCTGTGCAGAAATCCATCTTGTAGTTCTTGTATAAATCAGTGTTAAAAGTTTTCAGTTAATGATATGCCTGTGCTCCAGGACTGTAAGCAGAGTCTCATCTTCCTGCTCTAAGCCAGAGAAATCAAGGAGAGACCTGCCCACAGGCTGGTCCGAAGCACAAGAGACAGAGAGAGACAGACTGTTTGTGCTTTGGGGCGGCCTATGGGCAGGTCTTTCCTTGGTTTCTCTGGATTAGAGCAGGAAGATAAGACTGCATACAGTCCCACCCCGGAGCACAGACATATCTTTAACTGAAAACTTCCAACACAGATTACACAAAAACCACAAGATGGCAAGATGGATTTCTTCACCCTAGGTATCATTGTAATCAGTATAATGGTGCCAACCTGACCATGTCTGTAGTTTACTTAGCAAAATCCATACATATAAATTGTTATTGAGAATCCAAAACAGACATAATAATAATAATAATAATAATTTTTTATTTATATAGCGCCAACATATTCCGCAGCACTTTACAATTAAGCGGGGACATGTACAGACAATAAATTCAATACAAGTTAAGACAATTCAAACAATGACATTAGGAGTGAGGTCCCTGCTCGCAAGCTTACAATCTACAAGGAAATGGGGGGACACAGTAGGTGAGAAATGCTTGTTAATTCAGGTCTGGCAATTATAATAGGGATTTTCATATAAAGCTGCATGATCCGGTCATCAGCCCGTGTGTTTAAGTGCAATAGACAAGTATCAAGTGCAGTTATGTGCATGAAGGGTGTGGAGACAGATGAATAGTAGGGTGCAGATTCAGAATAATATTTGGAAGTAGGGAACAGGGCAAAGTTAGCTTGCTGAGTAGTTGATGTGATAGGCTTCTTTGAAGAGATGGGTTTTCAAAGCGCGCTTGAATAGGTCAGGGCTAGGTATCAGTCTGATCGTCTGGGGAAGTGCATTCCAGAGAGCTGGAGCAGCACGAGAGAAGTCTTGGAGACGGAGGTGCGAGGTTCGGATTACGGGGGATGTTAGTCTTAGGTCATTTGTAGAACGGAGGGCACGTGTAGGGCGATAGACAGAGATGAGAGAGGAGATATAAGGCGGTGCAGAACAGTGGAGAGCTTTATGGGTGAGAGAGATGAGTTTATACTGGACCCTGTAGCGAATAGGTAGCCAGTGTAATGACTGGCATAAGATGGAGGCATCGGTGAAGCGGCTGGACAGAAATATGACCCTGGCTGCCGCATTCAAGATGGATTGGAGAGGAGAAAGTTTGGTAAGAGGGAGACCGATCAGAAGAGAGTTGCAGTAGTCCAGACGAGAATGAATAAGAGCGACAGTAAGAGTCTTAGCAGTTTCAAAGGTGAGAAAAGGTCGGATTCTGGAGATGTTTTTAAGATGCAGGTGACAAGAGCGACTGAGTGATCGGATGTACGGAGTAAAGGAAAGTTCAGTGTCGAATATGACCCCAAGACAGCGGGCATGCTGCTTGGGAGTTATGGTTGAACCCTCCAGGGTTATTTCGATGTTAGGTAGAGTGAGGTTAGTAGAGGGGAGAAACACAAGAAGTTCAGTTTTAGAGAGATTTAGTTTCAGATAGAGGGAGGACATGATGCTAGAGACAGCAGACAGACAATCCTGGGTATTTTGAATTAGGGTAGGGGTGATGTCAGGGGAAGAAGTGTATAATTGGGTGTCATCAGCATAGAGATGATACTGGAACCCAAATCTGCTGATTGTTTGTCCAATAGGGGCAGTGTATAAAGAGAAGAGGAGGGGGCCTAGTACTGAGCCCTGCGGGACCCCGATAGTAAGGGGACGAGAAGAGGAAGAGGAGCCGGAAAAAGATACAGTGAAGGAGCGGTCAGAGAGGTAGGAGGAGAACCAGGAGAGGGCTGTGTCCTTGAGGCCTATAGAGCGGAGCATAGTGAGGAGGAGCTGGTGATCCACAGTGTCAAATGCAGCAGAGAGATCCAGGAGAATCAGCAGGGAGCAATGACCTTTCGATTTAGCTGTTATTAAATCATTAGAGACTTTAGTGAGGGCAGTTTCAGTAGAGTGTAACGAGCGGAAACCAGATTGTAAGGGGTCAAGAAGAGAGTTATCTGAGAGATAGCGGATTAGACGGGAGTGGACCAGGCGTTCCAGGAGTTTAGAGATGAAGGGAAGGTTAGAGACAGGTCTGTAGTTAGCAGTGCAGTTCTGGTCCAGGGATGGCTTTTTAAGTAAAGGGGTTATGATGGCATGTTTAAATGAGGAGGGAAATATACCTGAAGAAAGAGAGAGGTTAAATATTTTAGTCAGGTGAGTGGTGACCACTGGTGAGAGAGACTGCAGGAGCTGTGAAGGAATAGGGTCACTGTTGCAGGTTGTAGGCCGAGCAGAAGCGAGGAGCTTGGAAACTTCTTCTTCTGAAACAGGCTCAAAGATGTCTAGTGAGCTTGAGGTGCGGCAGGGAAGGGGATCCAGGCACTGAGGAGATAGGGCTGAGATATCCTGATGGATGTGGTTGATTTTTTCTAGGAAATAAGTGGCCAGATCCTCACCGCTGAGGTTGGTGATGGGGGCCTGTACTTTAGGTTTCAGGAGGGAGTTTAAGGTTTCAAAAAGTCGTCTTGGGTTGTTGGATAGTGAGGTGATGAGGGTGGTGAAGTAGGATTGTTTGGCCAGATGAAGGGCAGAGTTATAGGTTTTGAGCATGAACTTATAGTGGATGAAGTCTTCTGCTAAGAGAGATTTTCTCCACTGCCGCTCTGCACACCTCGAGCATCGCTGAAGAGAGCGTGTTTGCGTTGTGTGCCAGGGCTGCCTTTGTCTGTGTCGGGTTTTTCTGCGTATAGAAGGTGCTGCTTCATCTAGGGCATTCTTCAGTGTATTATTGAAGTGTGACAATGCTATGTCTGGACAGGAGAGGGTGGAGATGGGGGCTAAAGATGTGTGGAGATTGTCCCTAAGCTGTTGGGTATTAATGGTACGTGTATTCCGATAAGTGTGGTAAGTGGGGGTGTCCCGGGTGAGGAGACAATTCTTGACAGAGAAGGAAAGAAGGTTGTGGTCCGAGAGCGGGAGGGGTGAATTAGTAAAGTCGTGCAGCGAGCCGGGACGGGAGAAAACCAGGTCCAGAGTATTCCCGTCCTCATGTGTAGGAGAATTAGTAAACTGTGAGAGGCCGAATGAAGAAGTTAGAGAAAGAAGATGAGAGGCAGACTGGGAGAGCGGATCATTGATGGGGATGTTAAAGTCTCCCATGATGAGGGTGGGGATGTCACAGGACAGAAAGTGAGTAAGCCAGGTGGTGAAGTGGTCTAGAAACTGGCGGGAGGAGCCTGGAGGGCGATAAACGACCGCCACTCGTAAGGAGAAGGGCTTAAAGAGTCTGACGGCGTGGACTTCAAAGGAAGGAAATGTAAGTGATGGAACCGGGGGGATGACCTGGAAAGCACATTGTGATGAAAGCAGCAAACCAACACCTCCACCCTGTCTGTTCTCAGGTCTGGGGGTATGTGAAAATTTCAGCCCACCAAACGAGAGAGAGGCAGCAGCGGTGGTGTCTGAATGCTGGATCCAGGTTTCTGTAATAGCCAGAAGGTTAAGGGAATTAGAGAGAAAAAGATCGTGAATGTAAGTCAGTTTGTTACACACAGACCGTGCATTCCAGAGAGCACATTGGAAAGTGAGAGGAGAAGGCATGCACTGAATGTTAATAAGATTAGCAGGGTTTCTATATGCAGCTGGAGGAGAGTAATGTATGCTGGTGGAGGGAGGCCCAGGGTTGGGGGAGATGTCACCTGCAACTATTAAAAGGATAAAAAACAGAAAAAGCAGGTGGTGGGATGATTTGTATGAACGTTTTGAGTGCTGCATGGAGGTTTTGGATGGTTTGGTGTGGGTAAGAAATGTCAATAGAGCCTCAGAGTTAAACATGGGAGAGGGGAAAAGGGAGGGGTGGATATGCAGAGAGTGCACAGAATGTGTAAAAGGGCAGGCGAGTTGTTAAAAAGCAGAAGTGAAGACAAATAAGCAGCAGGTTAATATGATCAATGCATACGTAGTACGACTGACCAAGAAGCAAGCGTGCATGAAAAACTTATGCACCTTACCTGTCTCCTGCCCTGTCCAACTGCATTGTCTAACTGCAAAACACTTGATCCTGTTGCACTTAATATCTGTTGCACGCGTAAGCCCGCACGCGTGCTATCCCAGCCAGAGCTAAATATATATGAAATGAAATGTCTGCTAACTTCAGCCACCAAAAGGCCACAATCAGTAATTAACCAATTAGCACAAGGCCAGAGCAGGCATTACTATGCAGGGTAAATAACTAACGCTGGACAAGGCCATCAAACTGAGAAAGGGAGAAAAAAAAACACCTTTCTACACTTCAAAGCAGAAACCAAATAGATAAAAAATAAAGACCCACCACAGGAGTGATGGAATGAAATACCATAAAAATATCTGGCACTATATGATGCAGTTCACACTTGTCAGACAGCATACATGGATGATGGAATGAAATACCATAAAAATATCTGGCACTATATGATGCAGTTCACACTTGTCAGACAGCATACATGGATGATGGAATGAAATACCATAAAAATATCTGGCACTATATGATGCAGTTCACACTTGTCAGACAGCATACATGGATGATGGAATGAAATACCATAAAAATATCTGGCACTATATGATGCAGTTCACACTTGTCAGACAGCATACATGGATGATGGAATGAAATACCATAAAAATATCTGGCACTATATGATGCAGTTCACACTTGTCAGACAGCATACATGGATGATGGAATGAAATACCATAAAAATATCTGGCACTATATGATGCAGTTCACACTTGTCAGACAGCATACATGGATGATGGAATGAAATACCATAAAAATATCTGGCACTATATGATGCAGTTCACACTTGTCAGACAGCATACATGGATGATGGAATGAAATACCATAAAAATATCTGGCACTATATGATGCAGTTCACACTTGTCAGACAGCATACATGGATGATGGAATGAAATACCATAAAAATATCTGGCACTATATGATGCAGTTCACACTTGTCAGACAGCATACATGGATGATGGAATGAAATACCATAAAAATATCTGGCACTATATGATGCAGTTCACACTTGTCAGACAGCATACATGGATGATGGAATGAAATACCATAAAAATATCTGGCACTATATGATGCAGTTCACACTTGTCAGACAGCATACATGGATGATGGAATGAAATACCTGTGTGAAGAAAACATCAGCTTCAATGCATTGTCTAACTGCAAAACACTTGATCCTGTTGCACTTAATATCTGTTGCACGCGTAAGCCTGCACGCGTGCTATCCCAGCCAGAGCTAAATATATACAGACAAGTTTAAAAACATCTACAACCAAAATACGACATGATTCACACACACCCTTAGTGGAAATTGTGTCTTCATGGGACAATAACTGTATGGCGCTCCATTAACATTAAATAGTAAGGTACAATCCTAATAATGCAGCAACAACAATTACCATCTAGTGCCAAAATCACTACTGGCTAATCATAATACCAAAACTCAAAGTTATACCTATATAGTCACTGAATTAAGAACCCAATAATAGATTGAAAGTTGCATGTGTTATGAATGGGAAACCGAGGAGGAAAAACAAGACAACAAGCTAAGTCTCAGAAAACCAGAGAAGTTGGTAACTATGCAGATTGCAGATCCCTGATCTTAACCGCACAACTAGAAGTAGTCGTGGAGCGTTCCTACGTTGGTCCTAGACGCCTCGTCACAACCAGAGAACTGTATAAGCCTAAAGCAGAAAAAAAGGAAAACTAACTGCCCCAGAGCAGACCCCAAAGGAAAGACAGTCCCCCACATGTATTGACGGTGAAACGAGATGAAAATACAAAGGCAGGAAAATAGGCTGAGCAAACGATGGGGCCCAGCTAACTAAAAAGGTCACAAAAGGATAGACACTGTCTGCAACCTGCCAAAAACAACCTACAAAAATATTGTCCAACACTTCTGATAGCAAAATTAACCCTGAAGTCACTAGACTTCTAAACCTATATCAGAACTCTGAAATATTCTGAGACAGAGCAAAAAAGAGGCCAATCTAATAAGGGACAAAAAGCAGATTGGCAAATACTGATTAATAGGAGTGGAATTTCAGCATAGCCCCAGCAGGGGCAGGCGGATTACACAACAAACTGAATTGACCAACAAGCGCAAGTATGACATTAGCAAAAAACAAACTTAACTTGAGAAGACTGGAAGAGAGCTGAAGTCCAGGACCTGAGAAGCAGACTGAATCACCAGCACCCGGATAGGGCGTCAGCTGTCTTATATCCAGTCTGATACTCCAGAGATCCAATCGTTATCTTCCTCATCAGGTGGCAGATCAATACCACTTAAACCAACCGCACTACCTCCTGTCACCACCAGAGGGAGAACAGAAGGGGAACTCTCAACTAGTGGAGCAGAAAATGAGTTCATGACATGCATGGTATAGATATAAAGAGAAGAAAGTGCCAGTGCCATACCATGCAACTTTCAATCTATTATTGGGTTCTTAATTCAGTGACTATATAGGTATAACTTTGAGTTTGGGTATTATGATTAGCCAGTAGCGATTTTGGCACTAGATGGTAATTGTTATTGCTGATTAGGATAATACCTTACTATTTAATGTTAATGTAGTGCCATACAATTATTGTCCCATATAGACGCAATTTCCACTAGGGTGTGCATGGATCATTCATGTCGTATTTTGGTTTTAGATGTTTTTAAACTTGTTGTCCGTTTTGGGTTCGCAATAAAACATTTTATGTATTGATTTGCATTAGGAGTGCACGCAATTTTTTGTTTGGTCTTTTCTCTTCTTGTTTTTGTACTATTTATATTCCAACAAGGTGTAGCACCCTATTACCAGAATTTATTTATGGAGATGCATCCTATTTTCTTTATATACTTAGCAAAATCCTGCTGGCATGTTTGCTTTAAACTACAGCATAGCCAAATATTTAGGTGCTAACTGCAGTTTTGACACACTGCAACAGTTAGAAAGGGGGGGGCAATATACAGCGTGAATTTCATAGAAATTGTGGTGCATGTTGCTTTTCCAAAACCTTTGTGCTACCAGTAATGTGGCAACTACCTATTTTTCAGTTTACAAATGATAGACCCCTGTGGGACTGGTAATGCAGGATGAGTTCATGTTATCATTGGTTCCATTTTGTGGTGCATAACATTTTTTTTAATTGCATTTAAAGGCTAGGTTCACATTCATCCTGTGCTCTACGCTGGGCTCTTTCAACTGGATTTCTATCTAAGGCTTTAATCAGATGAGCATATAGCATCTGATGCGATATGTCAATGACACTCGGATCCATTCCTGCTGAACTGTGCTCAGATCCTCTCGCCTCAGAGGATCGCAGCACAGGTGCGAAGGAGACAGAGAAAGCAATTTCTCCATCTCGTCCATTGCCTGTTATGCGCGCAGTCCAACGTTTTACATGCACCCACAGACTTGTATGGGTGTGTGTGAGCAGAGTCTCACTGCCAATTGTGGCATGCTATGATTATTTTCCCAAGCCGAATCGGCAAGAGAAAATAATCTCAGATCTGAGCTGCCCCATAGAATAATACTGGTCCAAGTGCCATCGATGTCTTATCGCATAGCATACGGCCGTGTTATACAATCATGCCTAAAGGCCCCGTTACATGCTTCAATGTCCCAGCGATCCCACCAACGATCCGACGTGGATGGGATCGCTGGGACATAGTTAGCTGATCGCTGGTGAGTTGTCACATAGGCAGACTCACCAGCAATCAGGACCAGCGAGCACGCTTGTATCCAGGGTAAACAGCGGGTAACTAAGCGCCACGCAGTGCTTAGTTGCCCGCTGTTTACCCTGGATACCAGCTCCCAGCGTCTGCTGTATGGCGTTAGGAGCTCGCGGATCGTTGGTCTCTCGCTGTCACACGCAGCGATGTGTGCTGCCCAGCGGGAGACCAATGATAGATTTATGGCCCAGACCGTTAGGCAACGATTAACGATCAGCCAATTGATCGTTGATACGTCACACGCAACAATGTCGTTTCGACATCGCTGCAACGTCAAACTTGTGACGTTGCAACGATATCGTTCACAATATCGTTGAGTGTAACGGGGCCTTAAATCTGAGAAAATCTTAATTCAGACAGCACCACAAACAAAACTATTCACTACTGTGCTAAACCAGTGTTCGTCAATTGCACTGCTCAAGGTCAGCCAACAGATCATGTTTTCAGCATTTTCTCGGTGTTACACAGGTGAATTATGCAATACTAAGGAAATGCTGAAAACACGATCTGCTGGCGGGCCTTGAGGACTGGAGTTGGGGAACACAGGGTTAAACAGCCAGAATCTGGTTGGCACCAGCCTTGGTTCTTACAAGCGCTTTGCTGTCATTACACCAAGCTACTGGTGGCGATTGAGCTGGCACTGTACCGTACATCAAATTGTACTGGTGGCGATTGAGCTGGCACTGTACCGTACATCAAATTGTACTGGTGGCGATTGAGCTGGTACTGTACCGTACATCAAATTGTACTGGTGGCGATTGAGCTGGTACTGTACCGTACATCAAATTGTGAGAACTCCCTTCAGATCATGAAGTTCATAATTCGCATTTTTTATGCAGCTCTTTTTCAAACTGAAATTTTCACACACCCCCATTCCAAAGAAATGTTTTTTAAATTTTCATATTTGCTTCCCTACGGAGAGATTTTAAATTTCATAGAATAAGGATAACCAACAGAGAGGTTTATATATTTATTGAATACTTTTATAAAAATGAGCAAACACTTTTTTCATTCCAGAAAGCCCAGGAAAAACAATTAAGTAAACCTGAGAGGCAGATACGGTGAAATTGCAATTCAGCTATGACAAGTTAACACAACAAGCAAAGAATTAAACCAAGGAACATATATATATATTTTTTTGCCAAGCAAAAAAAAAAACCCAGAAAATTGATTAATTTTCATTACTAATGATTGTCAAGACTCACGTACACACAAAATACAAACAGCAACATAAAGTAAGGCACGAAATTGCTAATAGTAACAGAAAATAATGTAAACTGATCTTTTCACATTTAATAAACGCATTAAAAGGGGATGCAGTATATCAGCACATAGAAGAAATTGTTGGAGAAATATTAGCAAATGGATTTTTCTGGGGGGGAATATAAACCCAGTCTGATGATCAGTCGAAAAATTTCAAATAAAACACACGTGTAACATACACTTACTCCCAACTTTGGTGAATTCTTTTTCTACTTTATATTTTACACGACTGCTGACGGAATACACTGAGGGGGATTTAGTATTACGGCTACACCAGTCTTTTGGTGTAAAAAGTTACAAGTTATGGTAAACACCATTGGTTTTTTTTAGATTTAAACTTAGTGCAATTTTATTAACTAAATGGTAACCACTAACATGTGAAAACAATTATCATATGAAAGGTGTCCTTAATCTTTATATCTAAGACTACATTCACACAACCGTATTTTTGGAAAAATGGACAGCACACGTACTGTTATTTCATTGGGCTTTTCAGATGACCTTTATTTTTGCATTAAAGAAAATTGCACCATGCTCTAGTCTCTTCTGTTTTTCTGATGAGACTCACCTATTCAGGTTTATAAATGCACAGAAAAAGAACAAAACGTATGGATCAACCTGGCATCTGATTTTTACAGACACGTTGCCATTACTAAAAGAGGAAATGGTTTTTGGTCTTGCAAATGTTATGTACTGCTAATGTAGAAAAATGAATGCCATGTGGATAACAATACAGATAAAAAATTATTTTTTTTCCTAGATGAAATATCAGACGATTTTTTATACGGTCATTTACATGCGAGAAACTCGGACAAATCTCACACGTCATTACCCACACTGCCACCAGCACTCGTATTGGAGCGTTCAACTGCATAGAAATACATGGAGCTGAACGCGCCAATCCATGTGTCGGCGGCAGTGCGGGTATTGACGTGTGAGACTCGTCCGAGTTTCTCGCAAGTGAGTATGAGCCCTAAAACTGAGATCAGCATGGACATCTTCTTGCTAAACTAAACCCAGCCATTTGGCTTCTGCTGCTCATGACATCCAGTTGATGAACGATGTTAATTACTCTAAAAAAGATTTTAGGCTCCCGTATTATACAGGAATACGATACTTGGATGTGTTCGCTTTGTTCGAACCCTTTTTAGGAGATTCTGTCACAGATTTTATTAAAAATGCTAAACAAAATAACACAGTGGGCCAAGCTATGCTGCCTCCTAAGAAAACAGTCATTACAGAAAACTGACGGACAGCATTATAGTTATTAGGATCAATGCTGAATGCTGTTGGGGTCTCATTTGCAGGTACCATCCCTGCTTTTATTTTCACAGTTCTCTTCTTGGAATAGACGTAAGAAATTCAGAGCGCAGATGTTAAAGTTGTCTTGTCAGTGTGAAAACTGGAGCCACTCCAGTGTCCTAGGTACTGATGCAGATTTACGATTTGCTGCAGAACCGAGTGCTACTTGTGAGACCAAATAATTCATCTATGGGAAGTTCTAAAGGTTTAAAATTATTCCAGAGGAATTTTACAAAACTACAGCTTGTAAAACATCTCAAAACAACCACAAGAGACCATGAAGAGTCAAAAACAAGTGCAATCCAGCTGAACCCAATACATTACTTTTAGCACAAGAGTGGTTGCTTGCCGGATCTCAATTGCCTGTGCACAGAAGGGGTAACCTAGTGATGAGCGAGTATACCCGTTGCTTGGGTTTTCCCGAGCATGCTCGGGTGTCCTCCGAGTATTTTGGCGTGCTCGGAGATTTAGTTTTCATCGTCTCAGCTGCATGATTTGCGACTTGTAGACAGGCTGAATACATGTGGGAATTCCCTAACAAACAGGCCTTCCACACATGTAATCAGCTTGTCTAGCAGTTGCAAATCATGCAGAAAAGACGAAGAAAACTAAATCTCCGAGGACACCAAAATACTCGGAGGACACCCAAGCATGCTCGGAAAAACCTGAGCAACGAGTATACTCGCTCATCACTAGTAACCATATCTTGTCATTTTTCCGCTGTTGCTGCAGCATTTGTTCTTTCTATAACTCCTTTAACTTTATAGATATAAAAAGCAAGTTAAACAATATGTCCAAACTGACAAATTAGCTTTACACCAATTGAAAGCTGAACTATACATATAAATTATGTGTAGACTTCGATGATCGATGCATCTATAAAATTGTACAAATAAAACCACTATTTATTACTAGGCATATTCAGTCAAGAATACAAGGAGGAATGGACACAGTTCGACAGGTTTAACACTGTTGGCCAGAAAGCTTGCTTTATGCATTATCGCGTCATAGCTACTGAAGGGGAACACTAAAGCTAACTAAAGACGATACAAATTCTGTAATCTCTACAAAGTGATAGAATTCAGAAACCTTCCTCAACTTATGGATATCCCCTCAATGATACCCTTTATAGCTTGAAGTAGGGTAAAAAGGAAGAGTAGTGTTATCCAAAGAGGCCCTAGTGCAACGAGTCTTCGTGCAACAGAATACAGGAGTCACTAACCTGTTAGTGGTGGGCAAGCAGAGGGGCTGAAGGAATACGCTGACTGCCAAAAAAAACAGTCTTTTCTTTAAATGTAACCTGCTACTGTTCCTCCTCCTTTTTTAAAGGGGTTGTTCAGGACTAAACTACTGGTAGTCCATAGTACACGTTATCATTATGAGATTGGTGGAGATCAGCTGCCACAGATGATTTATCCTTTGTATAGGTTATCAATAGCTCATCAATACTTGTTTTCTTTTGTGTTTCTAAAGTTATTTAAGTACTCGAGAACTCCTTTGCAAATCTTAAAATGGCCACGAAATACAAAACGATGATGAGCATGCATGCTTCGTTACGTAGTACAGAGGCCTGAAGCATTTCCGGACTTGTGTTCCATCGAGCACATCTTGGACGTAATCGGTTATGAATCATAGAGAAAACTGCCAGTGGATCTTGATCATTTGCATGCCTAAGTGTACTCAGCGTGGCAGAACACCTTAATAACCTCACTGATGGCATGGCAAGCGCATGAATTTCTGCACGTGACACTCAATAATGAAAAAACTGAACTGTTTTGAGAACTGTGTTTCAATTTTCTTACCATTTGCATATAATTAACATGTGCATCAAATACTATTGATCCTTTGATTATCATAATACCACTAATTTTCCTTCTTGGTGTTGCCAATTTAGCAGCAATACTATCATTTGATGAAAACCTTATCTAAGACTGACTGGTTGTTAAGGCCCCGTCTCACATAGCGAGACCGCTAGCGAGATCGCTAATGCGTCACCGATTTTGTGACGCAACAGCGATCTCGCTACATGTGACATGCAGCAGCAACCACCCCCCCCGCTGGATATCGCTGATCGTGCTCGAATGTCCTGAGTCATTTTTTCATTTCAGCGACCTCATTGGCAACGCAGATCTCCGGGACGCAGGCTGGAAACGTTCAGAATAGCTGCTGTGTGACAACGCAGCAGCGATCCTTACCAGGTCGTATCGTTGTCGGGATCGCTGGTGCGTCGTTGAAGAGATCTGCCTGTTTGACATCTTACTAGTGACCATTTAGCGTCACCCCAGCGATCCCTACCAGGTCATATCGCTGTCGGGGTCGCTATGTGAAACGGGACCCTTAGAAATGGAAAAGAAGTCGCTCTGTCCTATTGTCACCATTGGAGTATTGCCCACAGTATGTGATTTATATTGACTTTAAGGATAACTACAGGGTGGGATATTTACACCTAAATAAAATGGGAATGGTTGGTGATATCAACTTCCTGTTTGTGGCACATTAGTATATGGGAGGGGGGAAACCTTTCAAGATGGGTGGTGACTATGGTGGCCATTTTGGATACAACTTTATTTTTTCCAATGGGAAGGTCATGTGACACATCAAACTTAGAGAATTTCACAAGAAAACCAATGGTGTGCTTGGTTTTAACGTAACTTTATTCTTTAATGAGTTATTTACAAGTTTATGACCACTTATAAAATGTGTTCAAAGTGCTGCCCATGTGTTAGATTGTCAATGCAACCCTGTTCTCCCACTCTTGACACACTGAAATTCTCAATAAGTTTGATGTGTCACATGACCCTCTTCCCATTGGAAAAAATAAAGTTGGATCCAAAATGGCCGACTTCAAAATGGCCACCATGGTCACCACCCACCTTGAAAAGTTCCCCCCTCCCATATACTAATGTGCCACAAACAGGAAGTTGATATCACCAACCATTCCCATTTTATTTAGGTGTATCCATATAAATGGCCCACCCTGTACAATAAGTGGCACTAAATTTCCTGTCCTATGCCTCGAAGATTATTTGCATATTTAAATTGCCAAAATAGCATTGCATGGCCCAGAAGTCTCCATACGTTGACAAGGTACTCTCAACAAGCAGAAATTGTCAGAAGCCTTTCACCCAGGAAAATCAAATTTTCTGCATTGCACAAAAAAGTAGCAAACAAATCTATAGACTGCACTTGAAGTGCTTGGTTCGACTTCTTATCCAAAATCATGTGGCAAGGTTTGTTGAACGGTCGATATGGATTTTAAAGGGATAGTCCAAATTTCTTTTATTGAACAGCATGAAAATAAGCAATTTGCAGTAGAGTTGCTTTTTCTATCTCTTCTGTCATTATCCTGCAATGAGATTTTTTTTCTCGTTCTAGTGTACAGCTGGTTGCCAAGGAGCTTGGCCTTTAGAGCCTATCCGAGAGTGTATAGTAGTTACATTCCAGAAGAGGGTTCTATCTTGGAATCCCAGTCAGTTCTCGCCGGTCCTTCAATTTCTATACAGCAGTTATAGTCTCATTATCTTCTCACCTTCTGAAGAGATACAGTTATAAATCACCAGGACAGCAGCTTTCTCAGCGGATCTCCCAATCATGGCTCTCTGCTCTGGGTGGCTGGAGACATGCGCTTCTTCACATGTCTTGTTATCGCTATGTGCAAATATAGGGATAACAATGTAAACTCAGAACAAATCACTGATGCATTGGATCCCATACACATATACACACATTTAATGAAAAAAAAAAAATATTCATGGGAGTGTGTCTTTAAAAATTGCTACATTCAATAAGTGGCACTAGTGTTCACGTCCTCTTCCTCTCTGAATTTGCATATTTATACAAAAAAGTATATATATTGTAATCAGATACTGTAGGCAACACTCTAAAAAATGACAATAAGGTAAAGGGATTGCTTTTCCATATGCTCTTAGATAGCCTATCACAGTCAGGATCAGATATTGATCAAGAGGTAGTACTGTAAATTGAGGGTAGTAACGGATAGCAAATATTAGAGGGTCTGACAATAAAGGCCCCGTCACACACAGCGAGATCGCTGATTTTGTGATGAAACAGCGATCTCGCCAGCGATATCGCTGTGTGTGACATGCATCAGCGACCGACCCCCCCGCCGGGTATCGCTGATCATGCAGGAATGTCCCGGGCCATTTTTTGATCGTTGGTCTCCCGCTGGCCAGCACACATCACTGTGTGTGGCAGCGGGAGACCAATGATCAGCGAGCTCCCAGCGCTGTAAGCAGACGCTGGGAGCTGGTATCCAAGGTAAATATCAGGTAACTAAGCGCACGCGTCGCTTAGTTACCCTCTGTGTACCTTGGATACCTGCGTGCTCGCGCTGGGAGCTGGTTTCCAAGGTACACAGTGGGTAACTAAGTGACGCATGCGCTTAGTTACCCGATATTTACCTTGGATACCAGCTCCCAAAGCCAGCATGCAGGTATCCAAGGTACACAGCGAGTAACTAAGCGACACACTCGCTTAGTTATCTGATATTTACCTTGGATACCAGCGCCTCGCTGGTCCTGATCGCTGGTAAATCTGCCTGTTTGGCAGCTCACCAGCGATCATGAGCAAGGCACCAGTGATCCTGACAAGGTCGTATCGTTGTCGTGATCGCTGGTGCATCGTTTAGTGTAACGGGACCCTAAGTAGTTGTCTCATCAACCAATGGTACTGTTGATACATATAATGCTCTATGACTGGATTAAGTTCAGTCAACTGAACGGATCGGTCATACAGAATATGATACAATAATCCAACTGTTACTGCTCTGGAACATAGCAAGCATGTCTCCATTTGACTTGAATACACGCTACGCAACATTGTCTAAAAAAAAAGCATTTAAATTACAACAATCTCTGATCCTTGCGCGGTATTATGTAAGCACAGCAGGAGATTTTGAAAGCATTTGCTCATTTCTGACAAATGGCCACAAAGGTTTCCAGTAAAAGTACACAGCATGTAGTGCTTCCTATGAACAGACGCGTACGGTCAACTGTGGTTCTCTTCTTTGTACGTTGCCATTTAGCTCGCGTGTAATGCGGCTCAGCCGACAGCATCACCTTACATTTAATTGCCTTGTCGAAAAGTCATCAATGCTTTTAGTAAGCTGCTTTGTGAACAGTTTATGTATCCTGCCACAGTAGGTGTGTTCGGTTTTCTGCAATTCCAGTTCTAAAGGATGCAACAAAGAACGAATGAGGTCATCTCCAAATGAGAACTATGGGGATAAAAAAAGAAAAAAAAAGGATTACTCTTTTGAATCATGACAACATAAAAAACCTTAACTGCTTCCAGAAAAGACAGGTGAGCAGCTCATAATGACAAATATATACTGCTGGCGACTGGAAATGACATTTCTACCTTTTGACGCTCTCGCTCTTCAAAAGTAAAGATAATCCCCAATTTGATCTGTAGTTTATTATGGCGAGCAAATAACCAGTCTGATTCTAATGCGATCAAGCTTAAAGCGAACCTGTCAGCAGTTTTGGCCGCTACAAGGCCGGGATCACACTACTGTGTGTGATGTGAGAATCTCGCACGAGTCTCTCGCATCAACATCCGACGCAGCCGCCGGCACTCAGGACCGGAGCTGCGGCTGCATGTATTTCTATGCCGCCGGGTGTTGATGTGAGAGACTCGTGCGAGTTTCTCGCATCACACACGGAAGTGTGATCCCGGCCTAAGATGCGGTCATTGCCTTTCAGGGCTTATCCCGATGGGAGTTGCAGGTCCGGGTCCAGCGCTTCCCATCTTCTTGCGACGCAGCCCTCTTGCTTGTTTCATGGCTCACCGGCATCGCGCTCCTGCACAGGTGTACTTCTCTGCCCTGGTGAGGGCAGAGTAAAGTACTGCAGTGCGAAGGCCCTGGGCCTCTCTGACCTTTCCTGGTGCCTGCGCACTGCAGTACTTTGCTCTGCCCTCAACAGGACAGAGAAGTACGCCTTCTGCAGGAGCACGATGCCAAGGAACAATGAAGCAAGCAGGAGGGCGGCGCCGCAAGAAGATGGGAGGCATTGGACCTGGACCTGCGACACTCATCGGACCAGATCCCGAGTGAGTATAATAAAACGTATTTTTCATATCTTTCAGGTCGGACCGGGGGCTTATCTACAGCATTATAGAATGCTGTAGACAAGCCCTGCAAGGCAGTGGCCACATCTTATAGCGGCCAAAACAGGTGACAGGTTCCCTTTAATCCACATAAACGACGATACTGAGTGATTAGCAGTAGAATGCTTGGAGATTGTGTTAATGATCGTTTAGGTCAATGGAAACATTCACCAATTGTGAAAAGATCATGGATGGTAAACATGAATTGGTTGGTAAAAACAGATATGCGATATTACCTAAACATGCAAACAATTTCAAATGAATATTCAATCAGTATATAAATGCTGGTCTAGAAATGTTAGTAGGTCACTATTAGCACTCATTGTGGCTGAGTACATACATCTGCTTGTATAAATGCAGCTTTAAGCTCTTATCCTGAAACCAATTTTCTCATTAAGCACTTAAAAATAAAAAAAAAAACATAATTCTGGTACGTTCACATGGTGTTTATTCATTTCATTACATTGCTAAAATCCGTATAAAATTCCATTGTTTTTAATGAGATCCATGTTGCCATTAACAGGACAATGGAATTTTCCACCACAGACACAAAAACTGCTTTTAGGGGGTTTTCTTATTGTTGCCATTCAGGAGCACATCGCTCCCCGGCTTTCTTTTTGCCAGGTGATAGTGAGTTCTTCATGACTGACTGTTTAGTCCAGTGACAATGTTGGGCTGGTGCCACTCTGATGATGCCAGCAAATTCAGCTTTACCTAACCATTCACCCGTTCAGTATTGGGTCAGTGTTTACCTCAGTATCTGTAACCCAAAACCAGGAGTGGGTGATAAATACAGAAGTGGTGACGAGTTTCTATTATACTTTGCCTCTGACTGTTCATCTCCTAGTTTGGGCTTACAAATACTGAGGTAAAATCCTGAACGTGTGAACATGGCAATGCATCGGATTAGTGCAAGGACACTGACGTGGGCCAGATCCAGAGATCCAGCCATTTTCAGAGCAGCCTGGACAAACTCTAAAGCAAAGACAGGGCATCTCTGACAGACTACAGAGGTGGCCAGTAACCAAAGCAATAAGCAGCAAATTATAAATTTAAAATCCAACTGCTGTTGAGAAAAAGATTTTAAAGGGAATCTGTCAATAGAGTAAGCTCAACCCTCCTAATCCATATTTATGAGCATGTAGGTCATAGGAAGTGGATAAAATGATAATTTAATATCTGCGATCTGATGACTTATACCAGAGAAATCCACAATTGCCGGAATATGTAAAGAAGCTGATAAGATCTCCCCAACAATCTGCTTCCAGGGATTATATTAAACAAAAAGGGGCATTACCAGTGTGGGCCTTGTAGAGCAGAACATCAGACTATCAGTCGTTACAAGTCTCACAGTGGTAACGTCCCCCTTTCATTTATAATTAGCTCTGGAGGCAGATTCTCATGCAGATCAGTGTCCGGCCCATAGCCTGGAATAGCTCATTTATAAATAAGAAAATGTGTGGATTTCTCTGGAATAAAACATTGGATCACAGATTATAAAGTATCAGTTTATTCAGCGTCCTATGACCTGAGTGCCCTTGTAGACGGTTTAGGAGGGTTGATCTTACTGACCGATTCGCTTTAAATAAGGCGTAAATTGGAAAGTTGCTTATTTTTTTTACAAGAACTTTGCAATTTTATCCATTTATGATGATGAGAAAACACCTTAAATAAGTGACAGTTCACCACCATGGCAAACTTTATGTGGATTGTTTTGCTGTGGGCGGCTGAAATATTTAGGGTGGCTTCTACAGGTTTTCAACCAAAAACAACAGAATTTGTGTCAGGAAATACTCGTTTGAAACTGCTCATTAAACATACAGTTTATCACAACATGCAGGTAAATTGTTATTGCATTGGCTGAAAAATCACTAAGTATGCCAATATGAATCAGCATTAAAAATTCATTTTCTACAAGTCAACATCATGCTATATCAATTACGACGACCTTAACGCTTGCAAAATGTAAGTGTGTATCGACTACAATGCTACATTAACAAAAAGCCTTAATGACCGTATGGAAAAGCTGTAGCTGAAATAGAGAGGTCACGTTCCAAGAAGGAAAAAAAAAGGGCAGATTCCGCTAACCATTAAGAAAAGAATTTCATGGAAGCCGTTTTAGTGAAACCAGAACAACCTCACATCCCCAAAAGTACACTTTTTCATTTTTACTTCCACATGACAGAAGTTATATAGCACCATTAAAATATAGTATTGATTTTTGAAGGTTATATACAAGGCAGCCTCTTATACTACAATGAGTGCCAACCAATTTTACAACTCATCAGTGGGTTTACAAGTAATAAATTGTTTATTAGAAGGCTTATTGTGTAGCTTGAAAGAAAAGAAATTAGATCTGCTTGGCTGGAAACCATGCATACATTTAATGTAATAACCTCGGGAAAGTTGGCAAATAACCACGCCAAGGTTTAATGGTGTTCTTACACTGAAGCATTACATTAAATGACAGAGGTAGTTCTTCTTGAGGGCACGATTACACTAGACTCTCGCTAGTAGTCACACACCGGCTTTCCAACGACCAATCCTTTTGCTCTCCGAGACACAAGCCACCACCAGAACAGTCTAGTAGTGCCTCTCTCAGGACAACACAGAGGAATTCAGCTAAGCCATGCAATCTTTTGTATAGAGGAGTCGGGAGAAATCGATGTAAGCTAAACAATATTTTATCTAACACCTATCTGTAATGCGCATGAGGCCTTAAGAGGTATTTGAGAAGCACTAATCAGATTTTTGGGCATTTTTCTTTAATTCGTCATATCATAAGTTACTTGGTTGTATTGACTAATAGTTTCAGCATTGAATATATTACATTGTGTTCATAGAATCAGTTACACAGAGGCGTTCCTCATATCAGGACTTTGTGGCTTTATATTAATTTTAATTGTCTAATCGATAACCAGGGAGATTACATCCACTGTCATCATTACTCCCAGGGAGACTACATCCACTGTCATCAATACTCCCAGGGAGACTACATCCACTGTCATCAATACTCCCAGGGAGACTACATCCACTGTCATCAATACTCCCAGGGAGACTACATGCACTGTCATCATTACCCCCAGGGAGACTACATGCACTGTCATCATTACCCCCAGGGAGACTACATCCACTGTCATCATTACTCCCAGGGAGACTACATCCACTGTCTTCAATACTCCCAGGGAGACTACATCCACTGTCATCAATACTCCCAGGGAGACTACATCCACGGTCATCAATACTCCCAGGGAGAATACATCCACGGTCATCAATACTCCCTGGGAGACTACATGCACTGGCATCATTACCCCCAGGGAGACTACATCCATTGTCATCAATACTCCCAGAGAGACTACATCCCCTGTTATCATTACTCCCAGGGAGACTATATCCAATATCATCATTACTCTCAGGGAGACCACATCCACTGGCATCATTACTCCCAAGGAGACTACATCCACTGGCATTATTATTCCCAGGGAGACTACATCCACTGTCATCATTACACCCAGGGAGACTACATCCACTGGCATCATTACTCCCAGGGAGACTACATGCACTGGCATCAATACGCCCAGGGAGACTACATCCACTTCCATCAATACGCCCAGGGAGACTACATCCACTGTCATCATTAGTCCCAGGGAGACTACATACACTGTCATCATTAGTCCCAGGGAGACTACATCCACTGTCATCATTAGTCCCAGGGAGACTACATCCACTGTCATCATTAGTCCCAGGGAGACTACATCCACTGTCATCACCACTCTCAGGGAGACTACATCCACTGGCATCATGACTCCCAGGGAGACTACATGCACTGGCATCTATACGCCCAGGGAGACTACATCCACTGGCATCTATACGCCCAGGGAGACTACATCCACTGTCATCATTAGTCCCAGGGAGACTATATACACTGTCATCATTACTCCCAGGGAGACTACATCCACTGTCATCATTACTCCCAGGGAGACTACATCCACTGTCATCATTACACCCAGGGAGACTACATCCACTGGCATCATTACTCCCAGGGAGACTACATCCACTGGCATCATTACTCCCAGAGAGACTACATCCACTGGCATCATTACTCCCAGGGAGACTACATCCACTGTCATCATTACTCCCAGGGAGACTACATGCACTGGCATCATTACTCCCAAAGAGACTACATCCACTGTCATCATGACTCCCAGGGAGACTACATCCACTGGCATCATCACTCCCAGAGAGACTACATGCACTGGCATCATTACTCCCAGAGAGATTACATGCACTGTCATCATTACTCCCAGAGAGACTACATCCACTGGCATCATTGCTCCCAGAGAGACTACATGCACTGGCGTCATTACTCCCAGAGAGACTACATGCACTGGCATCATTACTCCCAGAGAGACTACATCCACTGTCATCATTACTCCCAGGGAGACTACATCCACTGTCATCATCACTCTCAGAGAGACTACATCCACTGGCATCATTACTCCCAGGGAGACTACATGCACTGGCATCAATAAGCCCAGGGAGACTACATCCACTGTCATCATTAGTCCCAGGGAGACTACATACACTGTCATCATTAGTCCCAGGGAGACTACATCCACTGTCATCACCACTCTCAGGGAGACTACATCCACTGGCATCATGACTCCCAGGGAGACTACATGCACTGGCATCTATACGCCCAGGGAAACTACATCCACTGTCATCATTAGTCCCAGGGAGACTATATACACTGTCATCATTACTCCCAGGGAGACTACATCCACTGTCATCATTACTCCCAGGGAGACTACATCCACTGTCATCATTACTCCCAGGGAGACTACATCCACTGTCATCATTACTCCCAGGGAGACTACATCCACTGGCATCATTACTCCCAGGGAGACTACATCCACTGGCATCATTACTCCCAGGGAGACTACATCCACTGGCATCATTACTACCAGGGAGACTACATCCACTGGCATCAATACTCTCAGGGAGACTACATGCACTGGCATCATTACTCCCAGAGAGACTACATGCACTGTCATCATTACTCCCAGGGAGACTACATCCACTGTCATCATTACTCCCAAGGAGACTACATCCACTGTCATCATTACTCCCAGGGAGACTACATGCACTGGCATCATTACTCCCAGGGAGACTACATCCAGGGCCGCCATCAGGGCATGACAGCCCTTACTGCTGTATGAGGCCCGGTGAACAGCAGTACAGAAGGGGGGCCCGCATGTCAGGGGCCCCACTCCTGTGCTTCTAGTCATCGGGCCCCAAGTATTGTGAGCTCCCAACGTCAGATGAGAGCTCTGCAGAAATGAAAGAGGGGAAGGACCTGTGGTGACGTCTTCAGCTCCGCCCCCTGATCACATGACGATGACGTCACCACGGGTCCTTCAGTTCACAGCAGCAGCTGCATCTTCACTGCAGGAGCGCGGCCAGGTAAGTAGAAAGTTGTTTTTTTTTTTTATTTAAATATTGAAAGCGTCCAATATGTTTCCCTGGCAGGATGGAAACACATGGACCATGTGTCTCCATCCTGCCAGGGCAGATTGAAGGCACACGGGCAGATTGGAGTGTGACACTGGGGGCAGGATGGAGACGGGGCAGGATTGGAGATACAGGGGGTAGAATGGAGATGCGGGGCATGAATGGAGACACGGGGCAGAATGGAGATGCGTGGCAGATTGGAGTGTGACACTGGGGGCAGGATGGGAGATACAGGGGGCAGAATGGAGACGCGGGGCATGATTGGAGACGCGGGGCAGAATGGAGATGCGGGGCATGATTGGAGACACGGGGTAGACTGGAGATGTGGGGCAGAATGGAGATGCGGGGCATAATTGGAGACACGGGGCAGAATGGAGATGCAGGGCATAATTGGAGACACGGGGCAGAATGGAGATGCAGGGCATAATTGGAGACACGGGGCAGAATGGAGACACGGGGCAGAATGGAGACGCGGGGCAGACTGAAGATGCGGGGCATGATTGGAGACACGGGGCAGACTGGAGATGCGGGGCATGATTGGAGACACGGGGCAGACTGGAGATGCGGGGCATGATTGGAGACACGGGCAGAATGGAGATACGGGGCAGAATGGAGATGCGGGGCATAATTGGAGACACTGGGCAGAATAGAGACGCGGGGCATGATTGGAGACACGGGGCAGAATGGAGACGCGGGGCATGATTGGAGACACGGGGCAGAATGGAGACGCGGGGCATGATTGGAGACACGGGGCAGAATGGATATGCGGGGCATGATTGGAGACACGGGGCAGAATGGATATGCGGGGCAGAATGGAGATGCAGGGCATGAATGGAGACACGGGCAGAATGGAGATGGGGGTTCATGATTGGAGACACGGGGCAGAATGGAGATGAGGGGCATGATTGGAGACACGGGGCAGAATGGAGACACGGGGCAGAATGGAGATGCGGGGCAGAATGGAGATGCGGGGCATGATTAGAGACATGGGGCAGAATGGAGATGAGGGGCATGATTGAGACACAGGGCAGAATGGAGATACGGGGCATGATTGGAGACACGGGGCAAAATGGAGACACGGGGCATGATTGGAGACACGGGGCAGAAGAATGGAGAAACGGGGCAGAAGAATGGAGAAACGGGGAGGATTGAATACACTGGGGGCAGTATTGAAGACAGATGGGGCAGGACTGGAGACAGATGGGGCAGGAGTGGAGACAGATGGGGCAGGATCATGGGGCAGGATGGATACGATGGAGACAGATGGGGCAAGATGGGGAGATCATATGGGGCAGAATGGATACTCATGAGGGCAGGATGAGAGAACATATGGCTGAAGCCAGGAATGAGACACACGGGGGTCAGGATGGGGGATATTATTACCATAGGGGCTAATTAAAGAATATTATTACTGCAGTGATGTATTTATTTTATTTTTTGAGTATACTGTTTTAAATGGGGGGCCTTCCTGTTACGGTGCAGAGTGATACTATGTCACCTTTTTTTCTTCATGTGGTGTAATGTAGAAGTTCGGAAAAAAATAAGTAATGTGTTCTGCAAGCGGAGCTCTAGATAACTGTTATTTCCTGCAGAGACGAGCCCTGGCTGGAAGACGTGATGGCGATCTGTGCTGGATTAAAGATGAAAAGCGAAGATGAAGGACTTCACCTAGAGGCGTCACTGGTGAGATAGTGTGTTACCTATATACTGTATACTATATACAGAGCTCCTGTGTATAATGTCATGGATCACTGCATTACCTGTATGCAAATTGCCTCTTCAGAGAAAAAGAGGACTTGAACTCTATAGCGCCACCTGTTGGTAGTAGCAATCCTACAAGTCACAATCAACCCTTTAACGAGTATTGTAATATGACTTAGGATAAGTCATATTACAAGACTCGTTAAAGGGTTAATTGTGACTTGTAGGATCGCTACCACCAACAGGTGGCGCTATAGAGTTCAAGTCCTCTTTTTTGCTGAAGAGGCAATTTGCATATTATTTTCCCCAGAGGAGCACTGCACGGTGAATAAGCCTCCTTACCTTGACAAGCCAGAGCTGGCATGTCACTCTCCACAAGGAGAAACCTTACCCCTTAGACCTGTATTACCTGTACACAGACACTGCATGATAAGTACAGGTCTCCTGTGTATAATGGCACTTAAGGTGAAAGTATTGTGTTATTTTATTACTGATCAGTATTGTAGTATTCAGTCACCATGTGGTGGTAATATGTGGTCTGGACATGGTGTGGCGGTATTTTTTCCTTGTATGTGGTATTATTCGGTCACTGTGGTGGTAAAATGTGGTCTGGTCATGGTGTGGTGGTATTTTTTCCTTGTATGTGATATTACTTTGTCACTGTGGTGGTAATATGTGGTCTGGACATGGTGCGGTGGTATTTGTCCCTTGTATGTGCTATTATTTGGTCACTTTGTGGTGGAAATATGTGGTCTGGACATGGTGTAGCGGTATTTGTTCCTTGTATGTGATATTATTGGTCATTTTAAATATTGAAAAATAAATAAAAATATATCTAAATTGTATTGCATATTTTAACAAATATTTAATACAGTAGAGTAGAGCTTGGCCAAAAGTGTCTACCCTGTTATGGTGGTGGCTTAAAAAAATCTTTTGGCCAAAACAAAAGCTGCCGGCTATGTGTGTGATCTGGTGATGGGAACTGTTAATGTGTGATAGGTGAGAAGTGGAGTTTTTCCAAGAGAGAGCACTGGGACTGTGGACAGTTCGAGGGGTGGAGGGCGGGGCTGGGGTGGAGCCTGGGCGGAGTCTCAAGGGGGCCTGAAAATTTTGCCAGTATGGGGCCCCAAAATTCCTAGTGGCAGCCCTGACTACATCCACTGTCATCAATACTCCCAGGGAGACTACATCCACTGGTATTACTACCAGAGAGCCTACATCCACTGGCATCATTACTCCAGGGAGACTACATGCACTGGCATCATTACTCCCAGAGAGACTAAATGCACTGGCATCATTACTCCCAGTGAGACTACATCCACTGTCATCATTACTCCTAGGGAGACTACATCCACTGTCATCAATACTCCTAGGGAGAATACATGCACTCGCATCATTACCCCCAGGGAGACTACATCCACTGTCATCATTACCTCCAGGGAGACTACATCCACTGTCATCAATACTCCCAGAGAGACTACATCCACTGTCATCATTACTCCCAGGGAGACTACATCCAATATCATCATTACTCACAGGGAGACAACATCCACTGGCATCATTACTCCCAGGGAGACTATATCCACTGGTATCATTACCCCCAGGGAGACTATATCCACTGGCATCATTACTCCCAGGGAGACTAATCCACTGTCATCAATTCGCTCAGGGAGACTACATGCACTGGCATCATTACTCCTAGAGAGACTACATCCACTGTCATCATTACTCCCAGGGAAACGACACCCACTGTCATCATTACTCTCAGGGAAATGACACCCACTGTCATCATTACTCTCAGGGAGACTACATCCACTGGCATCATTACTCCCAGGCAGACTACATCCACTGGCATCATTACTCCCAGGGAGACTACATGCACTGGCATCATTACTCCCAGGGAGACTACATGCACAGGCATCATTACTCCCAGGGAGACTACATGCACTGGCATCATTACTCCCAGGGATACTACATTCACTGGCATCATTAGCCCCAGGGATACTACATTCACTGGCATCATTAGCCCCAGGGAGACTACATCCACCGGCATCATTACTCCCAGGGAGACTACATCCACCGGCATCATTACTCCCAGGTAGACTACATCCACCAGTATCATTACTCCCAGGGAGACTACATCCACCGGTATCATTACTCCCAGGTAGACTACATCCACCGGCACCATTACTCCCAGGGAGACTACATCCACTGGCATCATTACTCCCAGGGAGACTACATCCACTGGCATCATTACTCCCAGGGAGACTACATCCACTGGCATCATTACTCCCAGGGAGACTACATCCACTGGCATCATTACTTCCAGGGAGACTACATCCACCGGTATCATTACCCCCAGGGAGAACACATCCACTGGTATCATTACCCCCAGGGAGACTACATCCACTGGCATCATTACTCCCAGGGAGACTACATGCATTGGCATCATTGCTCCCAGAGAGACTACATCCACTGGCATCATTACTACCAGGGAGACTACATCCACTGGCATCATTACTACCAGGGAGACTACATCCACCCATCATGTTATGCTGAAGCATTCTGCTCAATTTCATTGATGCAGTATTTGGGCCAGATGAATCAAAGCTTTTAAAGAAGAATTCTGGCTTTAAATGCTTTGAAAATAACTCGGAGCTGTGCCTGAATTTGGCAATTTCTGGCATCTTCCCATTAGATTCTCCCAGCTCTGCCTGAATTGGTGGAATGGAGGTGGGTTGGCGGCATGACAAGTGTTGGTGGTGGCATTCACTAAGGCTACTTTCAGACTTGCATTAGAAGGCGCAGCACAGGGCCGCCGCTAAGCTCCACTCCCAGCCACGCCTCCTCCAGTTAGCTCCTCCTATGGGCGCATGATGCTGCATGCGATCAGCGTACCCTATATTTAGTGTTGGGTACGCTGTCCATGCGCTGGTATGTTTTCGCCGGCGCATGCGCCTTTTTGCGGTGCACCGAGCGCACAAAAATGCAACACGGTGTGTTTTTCGTACGTTGGCGCAGCGCAAAAAGGGCACAATGTGCCGGCAAAAACATAGCAGCGCACGCCCAGCGTACTCCCCCAATGCCAAATATAGAGTACGCTGATCGCATGCAGCGTCATGCGCCCATAGGAGGAGCTGACCGGAGGAGGCGCGGCCGGGGGCGGAGCTTAGCGGCGGCCCTGCGCTGCGCCTCCTAACACAAGTCTGAAAGTAGCCTTAGCCACAAATCTTTCTCCAGCAGGAGCTAGAGTAGGATTTGTGGCGAGGCACAAACAAAGGTGCACACCACTCGTCTGGTGCTCCCAATTCTTGAAGAGCCATACAGCTATTCATGAATCAGGAGCATCTTACTCCTGTACACCTCCTCATCTTGATGTATAGGGCCCTTTGAGTTTACATGACAGTTCTGATGACATATGCACAATAAAATGTATTACTGTATTCAAGAGAATCTGTCAGCAGGTTTTTGGTATGTAATTTGAGAGTTTGATTACAGTGAGCTGTCACTTAATAAGCTGTGTGTTGCTGTTTCAATAAAATCTGTTTTATGAGCAGGAGATCATCACTACTGGACAAGGTGTCTCCTGCCTCGTCAACTGATCTGTGTAACCCACCCCCACCACTGATTAACAGCTTTTAATGTATGTTCACAGAAAGCTGCAGCTCAATGGTGTGGGTGGGTTTATACTCTGCAGCAGATCTAGCAGTTCTCTGAATGCTGCTAGATCTGCAGCAGAGGAAACAGTGACTGCGTCAAATCTGCAGCAGAGGAAACAGTGACTGCGTCAAAATGACAGCAAGCAGACATGTAAGTGATACACACTGAAATCAAGGACTCCTAAATAAGCTCCTAAATCACGCTTCTATCAGATTACAAACCTGCAAAATACCTGCTGACATATTCCCTTTAAATGACCCAATTACAAAAAATAGAATCTGATCCAGAATTATCTGTCATTTGTAAACCGGCAGCAAGCATCTGACTGGTCGGCACTTGCTGAGTCAATGTAAACTGTATGAAGATGATTTTATTGTAATAAAACTATTACAATTCACAGAAAGTCCAAGCCTTGCTACATCTGCGATCTTGGTCTTGTTCACACTTGCACCAGCCACCCAAACAGCAAGATTACACTGTGCATATGCTGGCTGGATCACCAGCAATAGAGGCTACACATTGCAGCCCTAGTGATTACTATCTTCACTGCTTTCAGACATGTAATGTAGTTGCTTTTCCGCTCCCATAACTCTCCCTTAGTTTCTGAGAGCGATGTTGCTCAAATAATGGTTCTCATATACTATAGTTTTAGGCGTTTATCATATGGGAGAAAAAAAATGCCCCTAATTAGCTGTTCTGAATGAGGCCCTAGTTACCGCATTCTATCAGCTTTAGTGATTTATGCTTTGTAATTAGCGTTACCATAGAGGTATACATGATCGCCTACCAATAAGACCCCTGCATGCTGCTGGAGCACACGCACAGTGGGATTTGGGAACGATTGTCAGCTGATCGTTTTTAGAAGAGTACATTTTCTTTACTAATCTCATTCATCCCCAGCCAATTTTCAGTTTTTGCTTTCGCTTTTTCCTCCCCTTCTTCCAAGAACCATAACTCTAGTTGTACTTTTGAATGATACCGTTAATTTCACCATATATTGTGCAGAGAACGGGAAAATAAAAATCAAAGTGTGGTGAAGTTAAAAAAAAGTACACTTTCTTTTTTTTTTTTTTTGGGGGGGGGGGGGTTTCTACTTACCATGTTCATTATATGGCATAACAGACCTGATATCAAGATGCCCCAGATCAGTACGAGTGTGCAGATACCAAACATGTTCACTCGTTACTAATCTTCATGGAAACGGACACGTTCCATACCTCGATAATGGATAACATGTACTTCGGTAATCTTGGCTTTGTATTGAAATGATCAAACACACAATAAAATGCTGAACCTTACATTGCGTAGGGCTTCGTATACAGCTCTAAACGCTGGCTGCTTATTGTCATGGTATACTCCTCTATTCCCATGTAGAATAGAAATTCCATCTTCAGCCTCGTTACAATTGCTTCCATAGATGCAGTGATCAGGACGATAATTCCACTGGCAAGGGAAGACATACAGACTTTCTGTTAAAAAAGGAGTTAAAAAAACAAACGTTATTTCTACATGGATACCGATGACATAAAACAAAACTGTATACATTTCTAAGATTTATAGAAAACTCCAATGAAGTGACATAGTGTGATCACTGGTAAGTCACTTCTATACACTGTAATAATCTACTGGTATCTATGTTAGCGCCCCCAGCTGGTGCAGTTCCTGGTCTGCGGCGGGGCATTTTAGATGGGACGGTTTTATATAGCCCACTGGACTCCTCTTCCAGAATTCAGCAGAGGTCAGTGCACTGTATTATATCTGCTTAGTTAATGGGTAGGAAAGGACGGGCCAAATATGGAATGATGGGCTGTATGACCGGCTGGAACTCAAATAGCTGAAGGTAACCAACATAACATGTGGGACACAAAGAGAAATAGAAAGCTGCCAAACCTACAAAGTGACTCACGGTGACCAAATAGACACTAGGTGGTACTTTATTCTGGGAGTGTAAATGTTCCCATTGGTGCTAGAAATTTGGTAGTCTGGGTCCTAGATTCCCACTTTTGGTTTACGAACACTGCTGCAAAAGAGTGACCAAAATATTGTTGTGTAAAAGTAGCCTTACAGGCATTGCCGAACAGCATACTTTGACATTTCGGCTATGGGTAGGGCTCACTTGTGAAGGAGGACTGCAGACTAGATTATACATATTGAGAGTACCTGCTATTTGACACATGCCTACTATCATTGGAACGGACATGAACCTTTAGCAGCCAAATTAGTCTTTTGCTATACATTTGGCAGCACATTTATTTGGCACTGCAGCCTGTATATGACTCTGCCTTGCACCATCAGTGGACATCACATCCTGTGCAGCAGATTAATGTATCTGGTGGCTATGTAGTAGTGCACATGAGACGGTTGGCTGCGGCGCTCCAAAATTTCTGACTTATGCTTCAAATATATGTATGTCCCTACACGAAACCTATTTTAAAACCCTTTCCAGATGGTACTTCACTCCAGTAAGACTTGCACACATTGATAGAAGCAATTCTCCCCTGTGTTGGAGGAATTGCGGCCTACACGGAAGCCTCTTACACCTGCTTTGGGAATGTCCTAAAATTCAAAAATTATGGAAGCAAATTTCAAAGTTAATTATCAAATTGAACAATAAACCTATAATCTTGTCACCACAAATGGCACTTTTGTCATTAGGGATGGAAGACATAGACCCTTCAATAAAACCTCTCATTATGCACGTCTTACTTGTGGTTAAAAACTCTATAGCATTTAATTGGCAGAAAACAGACCCTCCTCTTTACTCAGTAATAGAAGAATAAACTTACATAAATCATTCAAATTCCAATTCACAATTAATAATGACAGTCTATTTAAGTGTTCAAAAAAATGGAAATACCGCTCTACTCATTTCCCCTGACAATTTACTGATGTTTTGCATCCAGAATACTTCCTGTAACGGGGTCCACCAAGCTGGGGTACCTCTTTCAGCACCACCCCGTGTTTTCGGAGGTCCGCTCTGCGTTGGCTGGAGTCTGAATGAATGACGCTGGCTGGAATTCCTGGGTTACATGGGCGCATATAAAAGATCACTGCTTCTCCACGTATTTCCAGTCTGACAACACTTTACTCACAGGACACAGAATATATCACACAGATACAGAGGGCAGGCCAATAGAAAAGCGGCAGGCCAGACATACATTACAAAAAGCAGGTGGCCGGAGCCTGCCGATGTTTACTGTGGGAATTACAAAGGTGGGGGGAGGGCGGACAAAAGGAGAATATCGTGTCCCCTCTGCCCAGGGGCGCAGCCTGTGGGCTGATGCATTAGGGACATGCATCTCACATAGAACCTATTATACATACATATAACTGCACAACATATTCTGGGTGCTGAGTGGTTCTGTAACACGTAACACTTCCTATCACAAGTAATACGAGTAAACTAAATAACATTGGACTATTGTATTTAATAACTTTGTATATAGTTTCCCAAATTAGGGATTTTGCTGATAATTTGTGATTAATTTTAGGTTATCTTTGTAATTTTACCATGCCCAGAACTATTCTTTCCTGCCCTTACCCTTCATTTTCCCTTCCCCCTTTTCCCTATTGATATAATATATATACGTTTTCAATGTAATGATAAAAAGTTAATAAAAATATTGAAAAACAGAATAGGATTTCTCCGGAGCCCAAGATGGATGACGTACACCACATGCATTCTGAACTAGTCTCACGTCTTGCTGTAGATCTGGATGTCGCTCACAGTTATGACACAGCCTTCTGTAGGAGGGGATAGCCGCAGCTATTTCATTACAACCTGGCTATGGGAGGATGTACTGACTTATGAGGTTAATCGTCTGCATATACACTATGCAGGAGAAAGGGCAAAATTCTCAGTTGTCACTGGGTGCAACCGTAATCTGTAGGGCTTTAATTGTAAGGATAGAGTGCCCCAAAGGGACTGAACAAGGGCTCTTTAAATGACCAAATCAAAGTGGCAACATCTCCAATAATTCCAGTAGCATTCCAATGTGCACACACAGTCACAAAACAGAAAGAAAGACAAAGTGGGTTTTTCATGTGTGTGCAAAGAGGTGTACTCCTTCTTTACCTAGGAAAAATACACTGAAAACCTTCTGAAACAGAATCTGTCATCAGGTTTTTACCACGCAATCTGAGAGCATCATGTTAGTGTAGAGAGCCTGATTACAGCAATGTATCACTTACTAGGCTAAGCTTTGCCATTTCCATACAATGAGTATTTCATCAGCAGGTGATTATGACCAGAGAACTAGGCGCCCTATAGTCCAACCACGCACACACCACCAATAGGCAGCTTTCTGTGTACAATGGATATTGAAAGAAAGCTGATAATCAGGGGGGTGGGCAGATTATACACATCTTAAGATCATAGCTCTGCCATCCTGCAACAGAAAACTGTGATTGTACATAGCTGCTGCATCCAGTAAACTAAGTGATACATAGCTGGAATCAGGGTCTCTGTCTCTACCTCATGCTGCTGTCAGTTTACAAAGCAAAAGCCTGCTGACAGGTTAACTTATAAAAAAAAACAAAAAAAAAAACAAAAAACTGTCTTCAGATCAAAAGTGACGTTATTTAGCACTAGTCTTTATAAGGGGGCATGTCTCATAGATTCTTTGGGGGGCGTGTCTCAGATTCTTTGGGGGGCGTGTCTCAGATTCTTTGGGGGGCGTGTCTCAGATTCTTTGGGGGGCGTGTCTCAGATTCTTTGGGGGGCGTGTCTCAGATTCTTTGGGGGGCGTGTCTCAGATTCTTTGGGGGGCGTGTCTCAGATTCTTTGGGGGGCGTGTCTCAGATTCTTTGGGGGGCGTGTCTCAGTCTTTGGGGGGCGTGTCTCAGTCTTTGGGGGGCGTGTCTCAGTCTTTGGGGGGCGTGTCTCAGTCTTTGGGGGGCGTGTCTCAGTCTTTGGGGGGCGTGTCTCAGTCTTTGGGGGGCGTGTCTCAGTCTTTGGGGGCGTGTCTCAGTCTTTGGGGGCGTGTCTCAGAGTCTTTGGGGGCGTGTCTCAGAGTCTTTGGGGGCGTGTCTCAGAGTCTTTGGGGGGCGTGTCTCAGATGCTCTAAAATTATTTTAACTATTGAACCATAGGGCGGATTTAAAAGAAAATCTAACAAAAATAATAAAATAAGAGCAGAGACCGGCCATTTTTGCCCTGGTGACAGGTCCGCTTTAAGACTTACCTGGGTTGTGGGAAAATATAATATTCAATAGATCTTGGTCCCCCCAAGTTATGTTTAGCTTGTACTTTTTCAGCAATGGCATAAGGATTTCTCCCCAGTGCAGGCGCACAGTGGTCATGTCATTCTAGTTGAAAAACAAAACCATTTATATTATTCTCATATTCTAATTTTGATTGATATTCTAAATTACAATGCACGGAAATCTACAAGTACACATTGTCAAACCACCCTGATTATAGGGGACTGATTACTGATAGGGCAAGGACGCCACACAATGTCAGTGTAAAGACACACAGATATTTCTAAACAACAGGGAATGTAACAAGATGCCAGGCAGAAACTTGGGAAATTTGAAAATCTTATAGTGCCACCTTGTGGACATCTTCGTGATCTACTGGAAGAGCAGGAATATAACCTTACATATACAGAAGAGAATATGGTACATATGTCAGGGTCTTTGGTACAAACTATCAGTGTAAGGCTATGGTAACGCTATCAGTATTTGGTGAGTTTTTTACTTCAGTATTTCTAGGAGAAAACCAGGAGTGGGTGATAAATCCAGAAATGGTGACATGTTTCTATTACTTTTCCTCTGATTGCTCCACTCTCTGATTTTGGATTACAAATACTGAGGTAAAATACTGACCACATACTGATAGTGTGAGCGCAGCCTGAGGAATAGGATATAGTGATCATTAAAAGGAATGAATATGTCATTTTAAGCCTTTTCTATTCATTTTTGGTCTTTTTGACTTTATTTTCTACGTAATTGACTGTTTTCACACTGAGCACAGGCCCTCACGAGATACAGACTGCCCATGTTTTCTACAGGTCATAGTTCTCACATAACACACAAGAGTGCTCCTCTATTGGGGTGCCAGTCTATAGATTGTGGAGGGTAAGGAGACCTCACAGTGTTACTTCCAACTGCCATGGTTTTGACATGCGGCTTTCAGGTATGCAAAGATGCCTCGCCTATACAATCCATGCTACCAGAGACCATAACAGTAGGTTTGCCATGCAATATAAACTGCTATGTCCACCATTCTAAAGCGGGGGCCAATAACACAGCATTCACCATTACCAGCCGAAGATCACAGCTCACCTCCTCCCGTTCTCTGCACTATGATCTATGCAAAGGTCACAGCACATGAATATATGTTTGCAAAACCCATACATTCACAGATACATACACTAGAAGATGAAAACAAAGGAGATCCATGCGCTCTAAGGTCTAAGCAGGCTTACAGGTTATAGTAAAATGGTTCACCCACCCTAGATACAGCTGCACGCTGAGAACAGAATGGGGGTTCTGAGCCTCCCAGGTCCTGTTCACTGCACAACCATAGTTCACAAATGGCTCCTCACAAAAAAAGCAGTCGAGCATGTGCTCCATTGCTTCCATTAATGTCTTTGGACTGATTGACCCCTTCCCGTACTATTACATCATAATAATTCAAAAATAGGGTCCAAATAGCATATTTTGATGCTAGACACTCCAAAATCAGAACTCACACTTTCCAAACTAACGGTATTTTACTGCCTAAGGGTACAGAATGATTCCAGCTGTAATTTAAAATTATTAGTCTATTAATACATTATTAAAAGGTACACATAGAATGAAAAAGAAAAATACAAAATTAAAATAAAAAACGGGGTGGGGAATAAACCTCCAAAGTGGGGATGTGTATAGGCAAAGTAAAGCTGGGCCGCCTAGGCAATGTAAAGTAAGACACATAACCTAAAGCAGTAGTCTGATGTCAGTGGGTACAGTTCAATCCAAGAAAAAAATCCTTTCCTATCGTTCATATGATTTGTTGAAATCTTCAAAAAATGCATGAATTTCTTAATGCCAGAAAATGGAGTTCAAACATTTTGTGGACAGACTGTAACACCAGCATGCATGAGGATATATTGTTATACTACAGCTATAAGGCAGTCATTCATATAACATATCCATTAGTGCAAACAAAAGTAATTAGTAAAGCAGAAAGACCACATCACCTTAACGAGTTAGTAGTAGCATGCACCAGGAGACCAAGACAGCCACACGTCCCATACAGTTAAGGCCCCGTTACATTTAGCGATACAAAAGCGATCCCGACCACCATACGACCCGGTCAGGATCGCTGGTGCATCGCTAAATGGTCGCTAGTGAGCTGCCACACAGGCCGATCTCACCAGCGATCGGCGGTCGATACTTACCTGTCAGACGCGGCGATGATGACCGTCTTCCGCCCGCGTCCATGGCTCACTCGTCGGCGCCAGCAGCAAGCCGACAACAAGAAATGGACCAGCCCGATCTCGCGCGATCAGCGATAACCAGCGGGGGAGCCGGTCGGAGGCGAGTATCACATGTAGCGAGATCGCTAACGATATCGCTGCTGCGTCACAAAATCGGTGACGCTTTAGCGATATCGCTATGTGAAAAACCCCCTTTAGTGTGGAAAGTGAGAGTTACTATTGCATCATAAGTCAGCTCCACTTTTTTGACCAAAATATAACATTAATAAACCTAATTGCTAAATTCTGTAACTTAGAAAAAAAAATCAAACTGACAGAACTAAATTGTTTTTATTTTTTTGGTCGCTGCAACAGCACAAAAAATGGAATAAGAAAAGTATAAAGCATTGAATCTACCCCAAAATGATGTCAATAGATTATGTCACTAAAAATGTCAACTTCATCACAGCGCCATTGATGGTGAAATGAAAATGCTCCCAATCTCAGACAGTGGTGACAAGCTGATTTTTGATTTTTTTTTCCACAAGTTTTCCCCAAAATGTTTGCATCAGAAAAAAAAAAATACAATTTTGTTTTTTGATATAATCATAATTGCTCTGAACAGGAGAATCATATTTACCTCGCAATGAGCGCCATACAAACAGAATTGTAAAAAGATAACTGCAGAGTTGCTTTTTTTTTTTTGCACAAATTCACCACTTATATTTTTTCACTATGTTCTAGTACATTGTATGGTTTCAAAACTACAGTTCTTCCTGCAAAAAAACAAGCCTTCAAAAAAAATAAAGTTGGAAGCTGGCTTTTCGGAAAAGGGGAGGAAAAAATGGGAACGCAAAAAAAAAAATAAATAAAAATTGCCATGTTGGGAAGGGGTTAAAACAGACAAGCACAGCCAATTGTACAGCGTAGGATTCATTTCATTCAACATTGATAAAGCGGCTAAAGTTACCCGATGTATAAATTAGAACTAGACACGTAAGTGCAAGTTTTCGTGTATTAAAATGCTAGAATCGTGCAGGGAATCACTGGTTGCTGCTCTCTTTATATGAAGCAATCATTCCTTACCTTAAAGTGTTTTCTTCTTATACGGGTCATGTTCATTAACATTACTCCAGAATTAATGCCAGTCTTTCCATAAAAAGGGTGGCGTGCAAATCTGTTGTACCAGCCTATACGTGGCTCTTCATGCTCTGGAGCCATAGCAGCAATCTGAGTAGAATTAAACTCATGTAAAAAGGACCAAATGTCATCCACAGGTCGCAAGAAAAGAATGTCTGTGTCAACATACAGCAAGGAGTCCACATCTTTGAGTATTAGCTGGAAAGAAAAAAACAGACCGTTATGCTGCCACCAATTAAAGTAACAGCCATTTCATCTGCGTCACCCATTGTGAACATCTTCAGCTCCTACTAGTGCTGGGATAAGGTGTTATATGGGCATGCTTTCAAGTACATTTTTATTTGTTTTTAATGCTATTTGTTCTTCACTTTAGGGGGAGAAAACAGGATTTTTGGGTTGCTTACCGTAAAATCTGTTTCTCTGAGCCTTCATTGGGGGACACAGAGACCATGGGTGTATGCTGCTGCCACTAGGAGGCTGACACTATGAACAAAAAAAGGTTAGCTCCTCCTCCGCAGTGTACACCCCACCGACCGGCAGGAAATTCCTCAGTTAGTGAGAAAGCAGTAGGAGAAACAACAGAATAGATTGAAAACAGAACAAACAACTCAACTGTAACCAATCAACCAAAGGAAGAACAGGAGCTGAAGAACATGGGAGGGTGCTGTGTCCCCCAATGAAGGCTCCGAGAAACAGATTTTACGGTAAGCAACCCAAAAATCCTGTTTTCTCGTTCGCCTTATTGGGGGACACAGAGACCATGGGACGTCCCAAAGCAGTCCCTGGGGTGGGAAACAAACTTCCATCAGGTCAGCGGACTCACCACCGCAGCCTGCAAAATCCTTCTACCTAGGCTGGCGTCCACCGAAGCGTAGGTGTGGACTTTGTGAAATTCTACAAACGTGTGAACCAATGGCCAGGTTGCAGCCTTGCAAAGCTGCAGCGCGGAAGCACTGTGGCACACCGCCCAGGAGGCACCCACTGCCCGGGTAAAGTGAGCTCTAATTCCCGGAGGGCCAATCGACGTTTGACCCGGTAGGCCTCCAAAATTGCCGATCTGATCCAGCGAGCAATAGTAGCTTTGGAGGCCGGCTGACCTCTCCGCGCTCCATCTGGAATGATGAAGAGAGAGTCTGTCTTCTGCAAAGGAGTCGTCCTAGCCAGGTAGACCTTCTTCGCCCTGACCAAGTCCAGCTTATTCAAGGAGCTCTCCCGAGGATGAGTTGGACCCGGACAAAAGGACGGGAGAACAATATCCACATTCAGGTGGAAGGTGGACACAACTTTTGGAAGGAAGGAGGGCGGAGGCCGCAGAACTACCTTGTCCTGGTGGAGTACCAAGAAAGGAGAGCGGCAAGAGAGGGCCGCCAATTCCGACACGCGCCAGATGGAGGTGATGGCTACTAGGAAGGCTACTTTCCATGAAAGGAGAGATAGGGAAACTTCCCTGAGAGGTTCAAAGAGAGGACCTTGCAGAACCTCGAGAACCAGGTTAAGATCCCAAGGATCTATGGGCGCTCGGTGCAGAGGAGCCGTATGAGCCACTACTTGAAGGAAGGTTTTGACCTGAGGACGGGAGGCCAACGTCTTCTGAAATAAAATGGACAGCGCCGAAACTTAACCTTTTAAAGAGCTGAGGGCAAGGCCTGCCTCAAGCCCTGCCTGAAGAAACGCCAGGACAGAAGGGAGCGAAAAACGCATGGGCGGAATGTCGTTGGCCTCACACCAAGTGAAATAGGCCTTCCAAGTACGGTAATAAATTTTGGAAGACGATGGCTTTTTGGCCCGGATCATGGTATGAATAACTCGATCCGAAAAGCCTGATCGTTTCAAAACCTCGGTCTCAACAGCCACGCCGTTAAATTGAGCGGCCGAGAATTGGCAAACCAAGACCTTCTGGGCCAATTCGGGGCGATGAGGATGACTGGAATTCCTTCCGCCTTGATTTTTTTATTTATTTTTTTTTTTTCAACAGCCTGGGAAGAAGAGGCAGGGGAGGAAACAGGTAGGGGAGCTTGAACTGCGACCAAGGAATGGCCAGAGCTTCGGCGCCCACTGCGAGAGGATCTCGAGCCCTGGAGACAAACTGTGGGACTTTCCTGTTGAGGCGAGAAGCTAGCAGATCTACATCCGGGGTTCCCCAACGACAACAAAGCTGAAGAAATACCTCCGGATGTAGGGACCACTCTCCCGCCGCGAGACCCTCGTAGCTGAGAAAATTGGCGGCCCAGTTATCCACGCCGGGAATGTGCACCACGGAAATTGCCGGGACTGAAACCTCTGCCCAATAAAGAATCTTGGACACTTCTGCCAAGGCTGAGACACTCCGTGTCCCCCCCCTGGCGGTTGACATATGCCACCGCTGTGGCATTGTCTGTCTGAATCTGGATAGGCAGGCCCCTGAGAAGTCTCTCCCAGTGAACGAGAAATCGATAAATCGCTCGTATCTCGAGGACGTTCAACCTGCCTCCTGAGTCGACCATCGACCCTGAACAGTGTGATTGCGGAACACTGCCCCCCATCGGAGGAGGCTGGCATCCGTTGTCACAATCTGCCAGTGAATGGGAAGAAATGACAGTCCCAGGGAGATGAGAGGAGACGTCAGCCACCAATTGAGGGACTGCTTGACCCGGTATGAAAGACGAACTGGGCGATCTAGGGAAAGGACAGACCTGTTCCACCGAGACAGGATGGCGTGTTGGAGAGGTCTGGAGTGAAATTGGGCAAAGGGAACCGCCTCTGTCGCCGCTACCATCTTTCCCAGGATCTTCATGGTTGTCCGGAGAGATGGAAGTCGCATGATTTGCAGCGAGCCAATCTTCTCTTGAGGGAGAAAAACCCTCGATCGACGAGTGTCGAACAATAGACCCAGAAACACAAGACGTTGTGTCGGGACAAGACAGGATTTCGTTTTGTTGATGAGCCACCCGAAATTGGACAAGGTGTCTAGCACGATGGTAAGACTTTGGCGAGCTTGATGAAAGGATGGAGCTTTGATCAGAATGTCGTCGAAGAACGGAAAAAGAATGAGACCTCTGATTCTCAACAAGGCTATCAACGCCGCCATGATCTTTGTAAATACTCTGGGTGCGGTGGCGAGACCGAATGTCGGTGCAACGAACTGGTAATGTTCCTGGCGAATTGCGAAACACAGGAATTTCTGATGGCAGGAGAATATGGGAACATGTAGATAGGCATCTTGAATGTCTATTGAACACATGAACTCCTGCGTCTCCATGGAAGCGATGACCGATCGAAGAGACTCCATTCGGAAATGACGCAGTCGGACTCTCTTGTTGAGTAACTTGAGATCCAAGATGGGGCGAACTGTCCCACCTTTTTTCGGCACCAAAAACAGGTTTGAATAAAACCCTGTGAAACGTTCTGATTTGGGAACGGGCACAATCACTCCGGAACTGAGGAGAGAGGCGATGGACGCAAAGAACCCCGGAACCAAGGCAGGATCTTTTGGGGGTCGGGAATCGAAGAAACAATCTCGAGGACGAGAAACGAACTCTATCTTGTATCCTGATGATACAACTTCCCTGACCCAAGCGTCCTCTACTGAGGTAAGCCAGACGTCTCTGAAGAAAAGGAGTCGACCTCACAATTGGGAAGGGCCCTCGGGAGTTCGAGGATAGTCATGCTGATGTGGACCGTCCAGATCTGGACCTGGATGATCTGCCCTGTGAGGATTGAGATCGCCAGGAGGGAGTGGGTCTGAAGGACACCTTTTTCCTATCCTGGCATGCCTGCGGTCTCTGTTGGTTAGGGAAGTTCTCTGCCGTATTGAAGCGGCGGAAAGACCGAAAGGGCCGAAACTGACGTCTTAGCAGAGGTCTGCGAGGCTTGGACTGAGGGAGGAAGGAACTCGTGCCTCCAGTGGCGTCCTTAATAATCTGGTCCAGCTGGGATCCAAAAAGACGCGCTCAATGAAATGGCAGATTGGTAAGGGACTTTTTTGAAGACAAATCCGCCTGCCAAGCTTTGAGCCAAATTGTACGTCGGACTGCCACCACGTTGCTTGACGCATGAACTGTGCAGGACGCAGCATCCAAGGAGGCAGAGAACAGATAATCCCCTGCATGGGAGATCTGGTTGGCCAGTTCGGCCAAATGCTCTGGTTGGGCCTTATCTAGGATGCCCTTGCGGAGATCCTCTGCCCAAGTGGCTATGGCTTTCGCTACCCAAGATGAAGCGAAGGCTGGGCTTAGCACCGCTGCAGACGCTTCAAATGCTGACTTTGCTAAAGATTCTATAATTCTACCATTAGAATCCTTTAGTGACGCCACACCTGAAACTGGGAAGACCGTGTTGTTAGAAAGCCTGGACACGGGTGCGTGTACAGAGGGGGAAGCAGACCAGTTGTCGGTGAGCTCTTTGGCAAACGGGTACAACACGCCGAGGCGCTTGCCTCTTTGAAAGCGCCTGGTCGGGTTTTCTCATTCCCTGGTAAGAATCATGCCAAACTCAGAGTGAGAAGCGAAGACCCTGGAAGGTGCTTCTGCCCGCCTGAATGAAACCTCCTGATCTGTGGATTTCGCAGGGGAGTCTGAGATTTCGAAGGTGTGGTTAATCGCAGCAATGAGGTTCTGTACTGTAACTCTCATGTCCGCGTCCTGGTCCGAATCCAGCTCTACGAACCCTTCGGATGACACATCCGAAAACGCCTCACCTGACTCGGGTGAGGAGGCACGGGAGGGCGACTGCTGGGAAGGACTATGTAGGGATGTGAGGCCAGGAGAGGATTCCGGCCGGAGATCCTGCCTGGGTCTTTTGCGGCTTCTGCTGGCTGGTTCAGATGGAATATCTTGCGACCTGCTGGACCCTGCAGAAGTGTCCAGGGGCAACTTATCAAGAACGGCCACTAGGGACTGAGACACTCTGGTGAGGTCTGCCACAGGGGGGGGGAACAAGGCCCTGCAGCGCAGTCGGAGCCTAGATGAAAAACGGCGACTGTTTCTTTTGCTCGCAGTGATTTGCTCCGTGTCCTCCACTCCAATAAAGGTACCTTCTTTATCCAACGCCGTCTTCCCGTGTCCGCGCCTCTTCCGACCGACAGGCTCTGGTGGGCGAGTGGGTGGGAGGCGTTTGGCAAGGACCATCCGTCGCTGGCCCGAATCTGCGCCGAGCTTCTGGTCCGCACGGAGAGCTATGAGGATACGGGGTGGCAGTACACGCCGTACTCATAGTCTCTTTGTGGGAGTACAGTTGTGACTCTTCACATTGTATCCCTCCGGAAACCTGAAAAGGAACGACGCACATCGAGGTAGATATGGGTCTAATGAAAGACCCGTGTCCACCTCCTACTGACACTAAGCTAAACTGAGGAATTTCCTGCCGGTCAGTGGGGTGTACACTGCGGAGGAGGAGCTAACCTTTTTTTGTGCATAGTGTCAGCCTCCTAGTGGCAGCAGCATACACCCATGGTCATGGTGTCCCCCAATAAGGCGAACGAGAAACATTCGTTGAAATCTACATGTGGAGAAGTATGACATGAAGAATAAATCACTAAGGATCATATAGATCTAATTTGGAAAGAGATATATGGAAACTGAGGGACCCTTGTGCTTTCGCTGAAATTTATTCAGATACATTAATAAATATAAACCGACTGTATTTTTTGTGGTTTCTATGTCTCTCCATTATCTTGCTCTTACACCTTTTTCATCTAACTATGGGCTCGGCTGTAGGGGTTAAAAGGAATCAGTCAGCAGGCGAGAGCAGCCTGATGTAGTCCAAAAGAAGCCAAATCTAATCATGTATCACTTAATTTACTGGGTGCAGCTGTACTCAGAGTTTTTAGATTCAGCAATGCAGCAGAGCTGAGAAATCTAACCTCGCCCACACCAGACTCTATACGTACAATGTCCATAGACAGTGAGCTGTTTATTACAGGAGAGGGCGTGACGGACTAGCATGCAAGTGCTGCGGTGTCCCAGCAATGATAAGCTCCTGGTGCTAAAAAAAACCATTGCAAGCAAGCAAAACCAAGGCAGTTGATAAGGGAGGCATCACTGAAATATGCGTTTTAACCCCTACAGAATGCAGTATTCACATTACTTGGCAAAAACCTGCTGACAGATTTAACCCTTTTCCGACACTGGGCGTAATAGTACGCCGATGTTGGACTATCCCTGTTTGGTGCAGGCTCCGGTACTGAGCCTGCACTTTTCCGGGCACATGACAGCTGATATATACAGCTGACATGTGCCCACAACAGATGCGGGTGGAATTGCGATCTACCCTCGGCTGTTAACCTGTTAAATGCCGCTGTCAATCTCTGACAGCGGCATTTAACTCGTGCTTCCGGCAAGCTCGCTAGAAATATTGCCCATCGGTGACCCCGTCACATAATCGTGGGTCACCATTGGGTTGGCATGACAACCAGAGGTCTCCAACAGACCTCTATGGTTGTCATAGCCAGATTGCTATGAGCGTCGCACGGTGGTCGGCGCTCATAGCAAGTGAGCATTTCTGCTACAAACAGGCGATATGATTATAAAAGTTCAAATCATCCCCCTTTCGTCCAATTCAAAGTAAAACAATAGAAAAAAATTAAACAATTAGGTATTGCCGCGTTCAGAATCGGCAGTTCTATCAATTTAAAAAAGAATTAACCCAATCATTAAACGGCATAACGCGAAAAAAGTCAAAACTCCAGAATTACAGGGTTTTTTGGTCACCGCTACATTGCATTAAAATGCAATAACGAGCGATCAAAAGGTTTTACCTGCACCAAAACCATATAGTTAAAAACGTCAGCTCCCCGCGCAAAAAATAAGCACTCACCCAACCGGAGATCACAAAAAATGGAGACACTACAGGTATCGGAAAATGGCGCAATTATTTTTTTTTAACAAACTTTGGAATTGTTTTTCAATACTTAAATAATAAGAACCTAGACATGATTGGTGTCTAGGAACTCGTAATGACCTGGAGAATCATAATGGCAAGTCAGTTTTAGCATTTAGTGAACATGGAAAAAAAACAAAAAACTGTGGGATTGCACTTTTTTGCACCTCACTTGGAATTTATTTCCTGTTTTTCAGTGCATGATATGTTAAAATCAATGGTGTCATTCAAAAGTACAACTCGTCCCGTAAAAACAAGCCCTCACAAGGCCATTTTGACCAAAAAAAAAAAAGTTATGGCTCTGGGAAGAAGGGGAGCAAAAAATGAAAGTGTAAAAACAAAAATACCTCTAGTAAGGAGCAAAGTGTTTGGCCAAATATTTGGAGGCCTTTTTTGACCACTTTATGTATAACTGTAGACACCAATTCACATTATTTGCATCCAGATGGATATGGAGTGACAATGTTCGTGGTGAACCTACATCTGTTTTTATAGCCATAAGCGATATAGTGTGTCCATGACGGTTTATCCGAGAATTGACCATAATGTGTTTGTACGGAGGGGTGTCTCCTAGATCCGGTCTCTCATATAGGGATGGGTTGGGGGGACAGAAGTTGTAATATGCACTAGGATTTGCCTGTAATGTGCTCTTGGCATTTTGTGTAACTGGTGATTATTTTGATTATGTTGCAGTTAGATGTGCAGCCTGTATATTCGGTGCACTATAACTCTGCATGATCCGAGCCTGTGGTCGGGTGTAGCTGGATGAAGTTGTACATGTTGCATGAATACTTACCTCTGTACACAGGGAGGAACCAAGTCTGTTTTGCCGAATACCTGGCATATAGTGGGAGGCAGTGATCCTCTGACAAAACTGCAGATGCGGTGAAACGAGCATCAAGGTGCGGATACAATTTACCATTCTAATCATAGCCACAGGTAATAGATCTTAGGATCTATTGATAGTATGCTACTTTGATTTTGTGTGCTAGATTAGTGTGAATACTATGTCACTGCAATTATACATATTTTTGCACTCTTTGCTATTTGTATATGGCCTCTCATCTATATCAGTATTTCACATACGCTCTAGTTATCAATAAAATTCATAGCTTTTTCGTTGATTTATTATTACTTTATACTAACATTCATGTTCATATTGCTATTTCAGCAATTATTTCTTTAGGACACAATTGCCTGTTTTCTTGTTATTTCTGTCACTGTTATGTTAATTGTATGACAGAGTGCACTACTCCTGTCATTTTCTATTGTATACTGTTCACTAAATTTAATCAGGATTATTTCATATAATTGTTATATTTTACTATATCTGATCATGCTGCTCCTTTTATGTCGCTATAAGGATATGGGTGTATAGAAGTGTCTGTGTATGGGGTATTTTTTAACTTGAAAAAAGACCAGACAGGTCGCAACGTTGCTGCTGTAATTATATGGAGGCATAAAGAACTTATATATGAATCTCATTATCATCACAGGCATGATTACAAGGATACCTCTATGCCCGGCTAATAACAATGAACTTTGAACATGCTTACTAGAGGTTTTCAGTACAAACGATTGGGTGTGAACTGACTTATATGTGGATTTCCTAAAAGAACAAAAAAAAGAGTTAGATTATACTCACCGGGGGGTGGTCCGGTCCGGTCCGATGGTGTCGCGGTCCAGGGCCTCACATCTTCTAGCAGTGACGTCCTCTTTGCTTCGTTCGCGCCGGGAAAGGTCAGAGGTCTGGCGCCTGCGCACTGCAGTATTCTGCTCTGCCCTTAACAGGGCAGAGAAGTACGCCTGCGCCGGAGCCGCGAAGGGAAGCAAAGAAGAGGACGTTATTGCTAGAAGATGGGAGGCGCCGGACCCGGACCGCGACACCCATTGGACCCAGACCGGACCACCCGCCGGTAAGTATAACTCGTTTTTCTTATCTTTCAGGTTACATCGGGGGCTTATCTACAGCATTACAGAATGCTGTAGATAAGCCCCTGATGGCGGTGGCCGCATCTCATAAGCCAAAAATGAGGTGACAGATTCCCTTTAATACACATTGTAATGCAAAAAGTATAGAGAAATATTACCAATATTTTGTAAAAATATCTCCAACTTAAAAACTTGATTTGAACAGCAAGTCATTTTCTGACAATATATCCCCTTTCATCATTTAATTCAAAATGACTTACATGTATGTGATTGGGGGGGCCGGAGTGGAGAGCAGGGTTGAGGAGTCTGAGTTGTGGAGTTGGAGCCCATTTTGGTGGAGTTTGAGTCTGTGTCATGGAAACTGAGGAGTCAGAGGTTTGGCTGACTGCCTCCACAGCCATGGCAGGGCTGTGGAGTCAGAGTCTGAGCTCATTTTGGTGAAGTCGGAGTCAGTGTGATGGAAATTGAGGAGTTGGAGTTGGAAGTTTGGCCTACCGACTCCACAGCCCTGGTGGAGAGGGCTCAGGTGATGAGATCTCTCCAGACGTGGTAGATGCCAATTATGTTATAAAACCAGCATTTGGGTTTAATGGCGGCGGTCAGAGCTGAGCTCCAATCACTGTTGTTAGCCATTTAAGTACAGCTGTTTAATCTTTGTACTCCCGCCGATGCTCTCATGCACTGACTCCAAATGGCCCCCCTAAAAGGGCAGGGAATCAACAGGTTAATGGCAGCTAGGGGCCTGGTGAAATCCCCTATCGTTACCCATCTTGCGCAGGCTGAGCTCCCATAGGAGTCCAAGATTTTCATTATATATTGCAATTCAGTGGCATCATAAGTGTTTGGACGATTGCAGGTTCAAGTCACCTACATAAAAAAAATGTTATCACCTCCAATTTACCATACCAATGCTAAAACTACCTTATTTAGACAAAAAGAAAATTAGACATGTTTGGAAATGCATCCATAAACGTCTGGTCTATCGAAGTATAAAATTAAACGAATGGTAAATTTTGGAAAGAAGAAAACAAAAATGTAAAATTGCTGTCATTCAGTCACCAAGACTCTCTAAACAAAAAAATGTAATAAAGGATACAATCAAAACGTCATATTTATCCCAAACTGGTATCAATAAAGCAATCAGTTCGCCATGCAAAAATAAAAAACAAGCCTTCAGACAGGTGGAAAAATAAAAATGTTAAGGTCTTGGAAAATGGCAACAATTTTTTTTCTCTACCTAAATAGTAATTAAATTAAAAAAATCTACACAAATTTGGTATCGCCAAAATCATGCTAAAAAGGAGAACTGTGCCATTAGGTCATTTTTAGCACTGAATGACTGCTGTAAAAACAAAACAAAAAAAAAAAAAAAAAAAACAAGAATTGCACTTTTCCAACATTTCATCTTGCTTGGAATTTTTTCCCATGTTTCAGTACATTGGGCAAAATGTAGTCAATCAAAACTGAGCTTAATCCTGCAAAAAAACAAACCATCAGATGGCTATGGCTGCGAAAAATTAAAAAAAGTTATTGCTTTTGGATGGAGGGGTGGAAAAAAAGTTAAGTACAAAAAACAGACATTGCTTTTCTTTAAGGGGTTAAAAAGGGAAGGTCCAGGTCCACAACCGGTTTTAATGTTCACAGCTCTCATGCGATCTGTTTCTATGGCTACAGACTACACTGTACAGTCAAATTATGTTATATTCCATATACCTGCTCCCGACTCCTTACCGTACAGATGGAAGGGCATTGGCCGAGGACGACAAATGATTGGCCTTTTACTGTCATTTCCTCCCAGAAGACAAGGAGCAGTGTAGGCACATAAAGGGTGGGAGCACTGTACCTGTATGTGAGGGCACTGCACCTGTCATGGAGGTGGTGTGGTTGGTTCTGCTGAAATTCTGCCGGAACCATAACACATCATACACCTAATGCATATGAAGAATACAAGACCTTGTAGAGAACCATTTTCCCCAACTCCTCTGCTGGCTACCTATGCAGTTTGGCCTAAAAATGATATGGATAGAAGAAAAAGCATTTTATATAGAAAAACACAGTAGATCTATTACGTAACAAATCTTACCGGCAAGAACAATCGCTGAGATGCACACGGCTTAAAAAGCTTCCTCCATTCTGCTGCATTTTCTGACGGAAAGGATATGGGGTATACTGTATACTTAAACCTCTCCGGAAATCCCCAGCTGTTGAGCTGTAAAACATGGCGGCATTACTGTCTGTCCCCACAATTATTGCCCACACAGAAAGGCATCCTTTTATCATAACTGCCATGTGCTTTATTAATCCCTCTAATCTGGGAGTAAGGTGTGCCCGATGCCAAGCATTAATTCTTAAGACACAGACTCGTTCACTTAGATTTGACGGGATAGGACTTTGTACGAAATGACATTCCCTCAGGAAGAAACCACAACCAATGAGCCACGTCCCGTCTTGAAGCTGCCGCTGGAGAAATAGGATATTTATTCGTGGCTAATCAACTGGACGCTGATCATGCAAGGCTGCCAGAGTGGCTTTCATTCATTGAGAAGGGTCCAGTTGGGGTTAATCACCTCCTACTTTCACATGTCCCAAAATAAGCATATAAGAAAGCCAAAGGGTACAATAGCATCCTCCAGACTGGCTGACCATGGTCACATCTCTTTTGACCAGACAGGAAGACATGAGCCACCTCAGTGGGAAGACATTATTTTACCTGCTTACCATCATTGTATTCCACAGCGCTTTATGGACATCATCATGACTGTCCCTATTGGGGCTCACAATCTAAAATCCCTATCCGTATGTCTTTGCTTGTGTTTCCTCCAGTTTCTTCCCACACTCCAAACACTGGAAGAACATACAAACTGGTGTACTTTACTAGATGGCACAGTTCAAGAGATGTGTACCATCAATTATTCTAAATCCTGCTTTTGGCTTACAAAGTCCATTAACCCCTTTACCACCAAGGGTGGTTTGCACATTAATGACCAATACAATTCTGAACACTGTCCTTTTACAAGGTAATAACTCTGTAATACTTCCATGGATCCCGGTGATTCTGTCATTGTTTTCTCCTGACATATGGCACTTCATGATAGTGATAACATTTCTTTGATATATCTTGTGTTTATTTGTGAAAAACTGAAATTTGGTGAAAATTTCACAATTTTCCAACTATGAATTTTCATGCCCTTAAATCACAAGAGATACGGCGCACAAAATACTTAATAAGTAACATTTCCCACATGTTTACTTTACATCAGCACAATTTTGGAACCAAAAATTTTTTTTTGTCACTTAGAGGGGTCTATATGATAGAAAATACCCAAAAGTGACACCATTCTAAAAATGGCACCCCTCAAGGTGCTCAAAACCACATTCAAGTAGTTTATTCACCCTTCAGGTGCTTCACAGGAATTTTTGGAATGTTTAAAAAAAAAATGAACATTTAACTTTTTTTTTCACAAAAAAATTACTTCAGATCCAATGTTTTTTTATTTCACCAAGGGTAACAGAAGAAATTGGACCCCAAAATTTGTTGTGCAGTTTGTATTCAGTATGCCGATACCCCATACGTGGGGGGTAAAAAACTTTTTCGGCGCATGGCAGAGCTCGGAAGGGAAGGAGCGCCGTTTGACTTTTTCAACACAAAATTGGCCGGAAATAAGAATGGACGCCATGTCGTGTCTGGAGAGCCCCTGATGTGCCTAAACAGTGGAAACTCCCCACAAGTGACACCACTTTGGAAACTAGACCCCGTAAGGAACTTATCTAGATGTGTGCAGAGCACTTTAAACCCCCAAGTGCTTCACAGAAGTTTATAACGTAGAGCCGTAAAAATAAAAAAAATCATTTTTTCCACAAAAATGATCTTTTCACCCCCAATTTTTTATTTTCCCAAGAGTAACAGAAGAAATTGAACCCCAAAAGTATTTGTGCAATTTGTCCTGAGTACACTGATACCCCATATGTGGGGGTAAACCACTGTTAGGGCGCATGGCAGAGCTCAGAAGGAAGGAGCGCCAGATTTTACTGTTATGGTTTGCAGGTGCCATGACCCACTGGGAGAGCCCATGAGGTGCCAAAACAGCAGAACCCCCCCAAATGTGACCCCATTTTACGAATTACACCTCTCAATTAATTCATCTAGGGGTGCAGTGATCATATTGACATCATAGGTGTGTCACAGAATTTTATACCATTGGGCAGTGGGGGCAAAATAATTTTTACCAACAAAATTTTGTTTTAGCCAAAGATTTTACTTTTTCACACAAGAAGTGGGTAAAAATGGCAAAAAAAATTGTCCCACAACTTCTGCTGACCATGGCAATACCCCATATGTGGCTGTACAGTGCTACTTAGCCATAAGGAGAGACTCGGGAGGAACGGAGAGCTATTTGCCTATTCAAGTGAATGGGTCTGTGCACATGTCAGTGTGTTTCCACGGACCACGTGTCTGTGGGCAAAACACGCTGACACGTCCATTTTTAATGTCAGCATGGGCCACAAAACATCCAGCACACGTGCATACAGAACACACATTGATGACATCCATGTGACATGCATCGGCGCCGGGAAAGATCGCCGGCAGAGCAGGGGAGAATGATGAGAGCCGTGTTCAGCACCCGGGCCTGGGGAACAGCGCTTACTGTAACTCTTCTTCCACGTGTGCTGCAAGTATTACACACACGGACACCGACATCTCCAGTACCAGAAATATCACGATGTGTGAAAGAGGAGTAATAGCGGGTTTTTCTATTTGGCTGCTGTCATACACTAAAAGACGCTTTTTATTGTAAAAAATATTTTTTGCATCACCACATTTTGAGAGCCATAATTTTTCCATATTTCGGCCCACAGAGTCACATGACATTTTTTGATCGCTTTTTATTCTGATTTTTGGGAGGCAGAATGAGCAAAAACCAGCATTTCATGAATTCCTTTTGGGGGGTGTTTATACCGTTCCGCGTGTGGCTAAAATTGATTAAGCGGTTTTATTCTTTGGGTCAGTACGATTACAGCAATACCTCATTTATATTATTTTTTATTTATGTTTTGGCGCTTTTATATAGTAAAAGCTATTTTATATAAAAAAATTATTATTTTTGCATCGCTTTATTCTGAGAGCTATGACTTTTATTTTTTCGCTGATGATGCTGTATGGGGGCTTGTTTTTTTGCGGAACAACATGACGTTTTCAGCAGTACCATGTTTATTTATATCTGTCTTTTTGATCGCGTGTTATGTCACTTTTTGTTCGGCGGTACGATGATAAAGCATTGGTTTTTTTTTAATGGTGTTCACTAAAGGGGTTAACTAGTAGGACCGTTTTATAGGGCGGGTCGTTACAGACGCGTCAATACCAAATATGTGTACTTTTATTGTTTAAATTTTTTTTCTAATTCAAATATTTATTTAGCGATAAAAAAATCAATATGTATTCTATTTTTTTTTTCCAGTATTTTTACACATATTTAAAAACATTTTTTACTTTATTCTACCTTTTACACTTTGTCCCACTATGGGACACTCATTTTTTGCAGGCTGATCACTTCTATAGCATGCAGATGAAGCTGCATCTGCATGCTATAGAAGATGTCAGCACAGCACTCAGTGCACTGACCTGAGAGACTTCCTGATCATGCACTGCGCATGACCGGGAAGTTTCTCGGATCTGGTAACCTGGATGTCATCATGACGACATCGGGTTACCATGGCAGTGATCAGGAGCCCGTGTCACGCAACAGGGTCTGCGATACAAAGGCAGAGGGGTTATCAGCCCTCTGCCTGATCCCAAAATGCTGCGATCGTGTTCAATTGCAGCATTTCGGGGGCTAAAGTGCCGGGAGTGGTCTGTGACCACTCCTGGCACTTAGTTCCGGGTGTCAGCTGTGAGAATCAGCTGACACCCAGCCGCATACCACCCGTGTGCGCGGCCGATCGCCGAGACGTACTATCCCGTCCATGGTCAAATAAGCCCAGGGCACATGGATGGGATAGTACGTCTGATGTCAGAGAGGGGTTAAAGTAGCCTAAAGATTTGTGGTAGTTATCAAGCTGGCTTTCCTCCAATGGCAGTTGTTAATTAGTTCAAAATCAAACGTAGCCCTTTAAGACCATGTGCACAAGTTAAGTATTTGATGAGTTTTTTACGTGAGTATTTGTAAGCCAAAACCAGATGAACAATCATAGGAAAAGTAAAATAGAAACAGGTCACCACTGCTGTATTTTTCACCCATGCCTGGTTTTGGCTTACACATACTGATGTAAAATACTCACTGAATACTGAACGTGTGAACATGGCCCAAGACGGCATCGGCAAGATACACATACACAGCTGATCTTGCCCAGAGGCACACTGATGCCCTAAATGAGAGTTTATGCTAAAAACAACAAAAACACCGTCTTAGGAAATGCTAGATTGTCAAAGTTAATCCGGTGTCTAGAGAAGTACTCACAATTGTGCTGAAGTCATTGTGCAGCTGGTCTTCAGCAAAGATATGAAACTCTAGAGGCTTTATACTGAAAAGAACTGCAGACTTAAGCATGGTAACGGTCTCTTCCAGCCGATCCCCACAAGCCACGACTGCCAAGTGCATGGGACCCTGATCCAGTTTTTGTTTCTTAAAAAGGGTGTACCTGCAAGAAAAAAATAAGTAAATTGTGTAGAACTCATGCAACGTGTAAGCTGGAATGTTCTAATGGTTTTCAATACAATCCTTTCTAGAAAAAAAGAATAATTAGCCAGCAATTTGCTACAGATACAAATGGATAAAACAATATCAAGTGATAGATATGCCCCTGAAATGTTTATGACTAATATTGTACTCCCTATGTGCATGGATTCCCGACAGCTCCGTAAGCGCATGTAGCTCTGCTGAAGCCGAGCTTAGGAGGCTGGAATTTGTCTTAGAACACAGCGTATTGGGAGACTTAAGGCCCCAATACACAGATAGCCGTCAGTCCATCAGTTGTTTGGCCAACCAATAACTATCAAACTCCCCCATACACAGGGATGCTTGGCTTAGTCGAACACTCTGGTGTTCTCATTGAGAAAAGCTTTAAAGGGGTTTTCCCACAAACAAAATGTAATAGATCTTGGAATAATACTAATTTCCACAATTGGATACGTTAAAATGTTCCTGTGCTGAGATAATCTCATAAATGTGCCCCTGCTGTGTACTGTGTGATGGCTGTGTGTGATCGTACAGGGACATGGTCTGATCATACTACAGCTCCTGGGCAGGGGAGGAAGCAAAAGAATATACAGACAGGACAGCATGGGATCACAGCTGATTCTTTCTGTGAGGTAAACATTTCTCTGTCTGCTTTATCACATGAGCGAGCATTTCTGCTGCATCTCCACCGCTCTGAGCTCATCATAAATCGAGTCAGTGACACATGAGCTCAGAGGCAGCCAGAGCTTCTACCTCATAGACTTCATTTATGATGAGCTCAGGTGACTGGAGACACAGGACAAACACTCGCTCCTGTGATAAAACAGGCAGGGTAATGTTTTACGTCACAGAAAGCAGAAGCTGCAATCCATTGCTATGTTGTCTGTACAATCATTGATTCTTCCTCCCCTGGCCAGGAATTGTGGTAAATACAGACTATGTTCCTGCACTGTATACAGTACATTTATAGAATTATCTCAGGGTAGGACCTATTTCTTTTTCTTAAACATATCCTATTGTGGAACTTAAGCCCCCGTCACACATAGCGATCTTGCTAGCGAGATCGCTGCTGAGTCACAAGTTTTGTGACGCAACAGCGATCTCACCAGCGAGATCGCTGTGTGTGACACTGATCAGTGACCGGCCCCCCCTGCCGGGTATCGCTAATCATCCAGGAATAGCCAGGACATTTTTTTGATCGCTGGTCTCCCGCTGGCCAGCACGCATCGCTGCGTGTGGCAGGCGGGAGACCAGCGATCTGGAGCTGGTAACCAAGGTACACATCGGGTTTCTAAGCACCGCGCGGCACTTAGAAATCTGATGTGTACCTTGGTTACCAGCTCCCTGCACGAACGCGCTGGTAACTAAGGTACACAGTGGGTAACTAAGCGACGTGCGTCGCATGTTACCCGCGTGTCGCTGTCCTGATTGCTGGTGAAGCTGTCTGTTTGGCAGCTCACCAGCGATCATGTAGCGACACATCAGCGATCCTGATAAGGTCATATCGTTGTCGGGATCGCTGGTGAGTCGCTATGTGTGATGGGGCCCTTATTTTTATTCTACGATCTATTGACTTAAATGTTTTGTCCATAGGACAACTCCTTTAAGGTATGTGAAAATAAAGTCTTTAACAAGTGGCCAAAAGAAGTAATTCAAATGAAAGCAGCCTCAGGAAACTCTCCTTTTCTCTAAAGTTTTGTAAACCTGAAGCTTTTTTTTATATTTTAGCGTTTGAGTGCTTTTTCAATGTTTTTGGCATTCAGAGGTTTTTCAAGTGATTTGCTAGTATTTACAGACCTCTGCACAATGGTTTCCTGTCTGCCTGCTGCTCGCTCACACCTTCCCTCTCCATAGAAGATAATGGGCTTTTTCACAGTGGATGGTGATTTCAGAACACAGGGGGAGAGGAAGAAGTGGCTGGTTAAGTGGGGAAGGTAGCCGATTTCTCCGATGAGATACATTACAAAACTTCTACTAATCGCCTGTACCAAAGTTTGCTAAATGGACAATTTCATGAGTCTCCTAATTAAATTTCTTTATTTTTTTAATGCCTCTAGTCTTGCAGCACTAGTAGAAAAAAAAAGTGATTTACTCACCTGCTTCAGGTCCCGAGATGCTTTTCCACCAATGCTCACAGCCTTTGATAACAGGCCGCAGCGGTGGTGTCATGGCCATCAAGCGCACATGACCACTGCAGCCAACCACTAGAACCAGTGGTGAGGACTATGTAAAGCCTAGAGTCATTTAAAAAATAAAATAAAGACCCATATCATATGACAGTGACAATATAGCTAGACTGGTACCCATGACTTATCATTTACAACTCATATACTGCCTAAAGGAGATCCCCACAATTTACAATTATAGAGGTGATCAGGTCCTCCTTGTGAAATAAATATTTTCTTGGGGGAAAAAAAGTAACAAAAATTCTTAGAAAAAAATGTTTTACATAAAAAATTGATTTCAACTAACCAATCTTATAACTGATTTATATGTGGGGAACTTGAGTTATGTAATATTCAAAGCTACCACAAGATGGCAACATTTCCTAGCACAATGCAGCACACAATCAATACCCTGAATAGACAAGCTTCTCCCTAGATGTAAAATAACTGGTAAAATGTCACATTTATACAAAACATTCAATTTTAAAAAAAATATCATTTAGACATCAAAGTAAATTACACGAGCAAGAATTTGGGGTCTGGGCCCCTCTGTGATCGGCTCATATACACGTGGCCCGCATGTTGACGCCTTCTAATTCTTGGAACAAGCTGACGTTTATAGAGCACAATTCTAGATATTTTAGTTGAAATGCTGAGGATTCCAATTCCGCACGTCAGTCAGTAACGCTAAGGATATTCATGGGAGTCCGTGAGATTTATTAATATCTCAGGCATACAACGGATACTGTAAAATATAGAAGATTTATCATCTGGAAAATGTCCTGCGCCTTGTGGGAATACTACACACTACATCTCACCCACAGAAGCCATTAAGATCAAAGATCACGGTAACAGACAAGATCCTAGTAAAGGAAATCGTTCGCTAGGTTTCTGCTGCCCTATCTGTGAGTAAACCAGCACTGGAATCAGGAGCTCTGCTCCTACGTCATTATTTTGCTGCATATTTCTGGTGTTCCTGAGCGGCGGCCCCCAGATGTTCGCGGAGTCTTCCTACACTGTCCAACGGAGAAAGTCGTCAATCAGTGACACGTTGGTGGGGAAAGCCGCAGATCATGACCACCAAAGCCTCGGCGGCAAGAACACTTATGAACACTTCCATTTCTGTCTCCATAACTATTTTACGTGTCAGTGGAGCTGTGTGACTGTGGGATGAATGGAAGGTTTATATTGTCCATATTTTGGGCGTCCTGACATTTTGATCTTTTTTTTTTCTGGAGAGCTGTGGAGTTTGAGTCTGCACTAATAACAATTTTGGCCTGGTTTTTCATTCAATTTTATCCTTTAATATATTAAAATTAAATTACAAAAACAATACCAATTCTGCTTTTTATTTTTACATAAAGCATTTTTGGGTAGCATGGTGGCTCAGTGGTTAGCACTGGGGTCCTGGGTTCAAATCCCACCAAGGACAACATCTGCAAGGAGTTTGTATGTTCTCCCCGTGTTTGTGTGGGTTTCCTCCAGGTACTCCGGTTTCCGCCAACACCCCAAACACATACTGATAGGGAATGCAAATTGTGAGCCCCATCGGGGACAGTGGCAGTAATGTCTGTAAAGCGCTGTGGAATAAATGATGATATGTAATATAGATCAATAAAATAACGGGAAAAGATGTCTTTACACTTTCCAACATTTAGCATGGAATCACTCATACACTGCGCTACTTTGGCTCTGCAGGGTACTGAACCTGTCAGCGTGATGCCATGTCAACCACTCTGATGCCACAGTCTCGACATCGCCTTTGACATGTAAGGGGTAAGTGGCCAGGAAGCGACTCTCGCTGATACCTCCCGTGGCAAAGTAAGCCGACACATGTGTGCCACATTTTGGATTATAAGATGGCAAATAGTCAATTGTGTTGCATCCACTTGTGTGAAGAGGTTAAAAGGAACCGGTCATCCCGATTTAGTATATTAAAATAGAGCTATGGCCATAATGGAGCTGTTATACTCATTTAGATATATACGGTACCTGTAGGGAAGAAATCCGCATCCTGGTCATTTCTTAATTGGGGGGGGTCTGCAGGTAGGGTTTTCAGCCCTGCCACAGCCTTTCTAGGTTTGTACAAGCCTCCTTTAACCACTACACGACCTTAGGATTTTATGGTTATGCTCCCCTTATTCCCAGAGCCATAACTATTTTAATTTTCCCTCAATATAGTTATATGAGAGTTTGGTATTCGCGGGACGAGTTGTACTTTAGAACCACATCATTGATTTTACCATACAGTGTACTGGAAAACGGGGGAAAAAAAATCCAAGAGCGGTGAAATTGCAATAAAAAGGGCAATTCGACAAGAGTTTTTTATTTACCGTGTTTAGGGATGGGCAGACTGGTGAAAGTTCGCGTTCTAGTACCTGACTCAAAGTTTTTAAAAAGTTTGGGTACCAGAACAGTACCATTGGAAATAAAGGATTCCTGAACTGCGACAAAAAAAAATTTCTCTCTCTCTACCTATGTCATAGGTCGTGAAGGGGTTAAAGTTCTCGCTAGTGCTCCCCCTTGCCGCTGGTGGCGCTTGCACACAATAATTTCCCAGTGGTCGTCAGACAAATGGCGCCGGTTGCAACGCATGCACAGATTGACATCCGAGTGACTTCAGCAAAATGACGCTGGTGACGGTGCATGAGCAGAATCAAGACCATGGCTCAATGACGAGCCAACATCTCAATCTACGCCACCATTGTGCTGAAGACCACTGGGAGATGAATGTTCGCAGGTGCCGCCAGCGGCAAGGGAGGCGCCTCAAGCTTTAAAAAAAAATGTACAAACGCAGAAGGGCCACAGAAAACCCTACCCAGAGTCCTAGCCCAAAGACCTGCCCGATGCAAGAAGAGGATATTGCACCAAAACCGCTAACGTGAATTAGACAAGAATCAGGATGCGGATCTCATCCCTACAGGGGTCTATTAAATTGGTATATTTGTGCCATCGTGGCCAAACTTTTATTTCAACATACTAAATCATGAGGACTGGTTCCCTTTAAGGGTAACATGTGCATGAGGTGTAAAGGTGACTTATTGCACATTGATGAAATGGCTGCTAGCTTCTGATGACATAGGACCAAATTAGGGCTTCTTGAACCAAAATTGGACAGTTCCTGGGCAGGAATCTTTCTCTATACAATCTAGAGACTAGATACAAAAAGGTTACGCTCTGCTTCCAAATACTCATTCTTGGCAGCACCCAAGCTGATGAAGCTCTATCCCATAATCCAGAGATTGAAAAGATAGCTTCCAACCAAGACAACACCCTCAATTTAATTAATTCCTTTAATTAAAGATTACAGATATTGAAAAAGAAAACTGAGGTTAGACTGAAGTAAATTACTGAACAGAAACCCATAAGAAGGCATCGATTCCTTTAACAAATCCATAAAGACATGTCCTACCGAAGAGCAGCCTCCCAAAAGCAGTCTTTTCCACAAACACCAGTGGGCAGCATCCAATAGGGATTCCAGAAAGAGACAGAGAAATCCTTACACCTGACAGAATAAGATACAAAAGTGGCCAGCTATTAGAGAAAACAGTCAGAAATGTACAATTACACAGATACAGAACTTCTCCACAATTCAAAGACTCACTTATCCTTATATTGGAAGGGGCAGACACTGCACTAAACACCAAGGCTCGGGGCTACACGGAGAGACACAGGATTACAACATCTGACCTTATCCCAGCCTGTTTACTCCAGTTAATAGTCCCAATTCCACCCTCAGATCACTTTAATGAGGAGCGCATTTAAAAAAAAAAAAAAGACCCTGGTAAAGACTCCAGATTCGTCTGCAGACAGGTGAGGCAAAAGGCATGTACCAAAGAGGCAGCTTGATCCAAGCAATGGGTTTGCCAACCAACTTTTTTTTTTTCACTAAACTTACCTTTCCTTGGATTTTATTTATTTATTGTACACACCTACATAGCGCCATTAATTCCAAAGAGACATTAATATCCCTGTCCCCCCATTGGGGCTCACAGTATACAGTTGTGCTCAAAAGTTTACATACCCTGGCAGAATTTTTGCATTCCTGGCCTCTTTTCAGAGAATATGAATGATAACACCAAATCTTTTTCTCCACTCATGGTTAGTGGTTGGGTGAAGCCATTTCCTGTCAAACTACTGTGTTTTCTCTTTTTAAATTGTAATGACAATCCAAAACATCCAAATCATCAAAAGTTTACATACACTGGTGATTTTGGCCTGATAACATGCACAGAAGTTGACACAAATGGGTTTGAATGGCTACTAAAGGTAACATTCTCACTTCTGACCTGTTTGCTTGTAATCCATGATTGCATAAAAGCTGAGTGAGTTTCTGGGATCCAGATAGACTCTTGCATCGTTCATCCATCCACTGACGTTTCTGGATTGTGAGTCATGGGGAAAAGCAAAAGAATTGTGAACGGATCCATGGGAAAAGGTAGTTAAACTGTATAAAACAGGAAAGAGATACAAAAATTATTCAAGGAATTGCTAATGCCAGGCAGCAGTGTTCAAACTTTTATTAACAAATGGAAAATCAGGGGCTCTGTAAAAACAAAACCACGGTCAGGTAGACCAATAAAAATGTCATCCACAACTGCCAGGGAAATTGTTTTGGATGCACAGAAAAACTCAAAAATAACATCAGCTGAAATACTGGACTTTCTGAAAAATAGCGGTGTGGCTGTTTCAAGATGCACAATAAGGAGGCACTTGAAGAAAAATGGGCTGCATGGTCGAGTCACCAGAAGAAAGCCTTTACTACACAAAGTCCACAAAGTATCTCTCCTGCAATATGCAAAACAGCACAGAGACCATCCTCAAAACTTCTGGAACAAGGTAATTTGGAGTGACGAGACCAAAATTTAACTTTTTGACCATAACCGTTACATTTGGAGAGAGATCAACAAGGCCTATGGTGAAAGAAACACCATTCCTACTGTAAAGCACGGAGGTTGATCACTGATGTTTTGGGGATGTGTGAGCTACAAAGGCACAGCAAACTTGGTCAAAGTTTAAGGAAATATAAATGCAGCACGTAATCAGTAAATACTGGAGGCAAATTTGCGATCATCAACCTGGAAGCTGCGCATGGGACGTACGTGGATGTTCCAACATGACAACGATCCAAAACATAAGACCAAGCTGACCTGTCATTGGCTACAACATAAAGTGAAGATTCTGGAGTGGCCATCTCAGTCTCCTGACCTCAATATCATTGAGCCACTCTGGGGAGATCTCAAGCGCGCAGTTTATGCTAGACAGCCTAGGAATTTCCAGGAACTGGAGGCCTTTGCCAAGAAGAGTGGGCAGCTTTACCATCTGAGAAAATAAAGAACCTCATCCACAACTACCACAAAAGACTTCAATCTGTCATTGATGTTAGAGGGGGCAATACACGGTATTTAGAAATGGAGTATGTAAACTTTTGATCAGGGTCCTTTGGATATTTTGGGTTGTCATTGTGATTTAAAAAGAGAAAACAGCAGTTTGACAATAAATGGCTTCACTTAACCACTAACCATGAGTGGAAAAAAAGTTTTGATATTCTCATTCATATTCTCTGAAAAAAAGGCAAAGAAAGCAAAAATTCTGCCGGGGTATGTAAACTTTTGAGCACAACTGTAGATTCCGCATCAGTATGTCTTTGGACTGTGGGAGGAAATAGGAGTACCAGGAGGAAACCCACACAGACACGGGGAGAACATACAAACCCCATGCAGATGTTATCCTTGGTGTGATATGAACCCAGGACCGCAGTGCTGGAAGCTGCAGTGCTAACCACTGAGCCACCATGCTGTCAATTTCTTCATTTACATGCAGCAAGTTTTAGATTGGAGTCCTACATCTTCCTTTATCCCTGGAAGCTTGCGTTTATAACTTTTTGTTTGAGATCTCCTGTATACACCACGGCTAGTTACTTTATACTTGGGACTGCAGGGCTATATATACCGTTTTCATCATATCTTGGATAGAAAAATTAAAAACTTTTTTAGCTTCAGTCATATTCATTTGGGTCCTAGGCCTCAGGAGCAGAGTTATTTTGTGGGGTCTTGTAAAAATGAATTGGGCCTTACTGCAACACAAACAGAAAAAATAAAAAGGGAAGCACCACTATAATACAAGGGTCTGTTCACACTAGCACCATAGGTACAATTTTTAACTAATGCTATAAACAGACCAACATATGCCAATAAAATGGTTGGTCAGAGTTTCCTTGAGGTTTTTGTCATTTCAGTAGGCCAACATTTTGGATCTTAAAATTATTTTTCAAGCTGCTGTTATAAGCTAGTTCTAATCTACTGAGATAATGATTTTTGGGTTTTCATTGGATGTAAGCCATAATCATCAACATTAACAGAAATAAACACTTGAAATAGATCACTCTGTTTGTAATGACTCTATATAATATAGGAGTTTCACTTTTTGTATTGAAGAACTGTAAAAAAATTCACTTTTTGATGCCATTCTAATTTTGGGAGAAGCTCCTGTATGTGCACATGTCCTCAGTTGTCCTACTGAAGAGGCAGAACTTGGAGTAGAGAAGGCAGCGAGAGCCATGTGGTCACATGAATTAGGCCTCTTTCACACATCAGGTTTTCGCCGTCAGGCGCGATCCGGCTCTTTTGACAAAAACCGGATCCGGCGAAATGAAATGCCGGATCCGGTTTCCCCCCATTGACTTGCATTTGCGCCGGATCGCGCCAGATGGCCATGCGTTTCGTCCGGTTTTCGCCGGATCCGGCAATGTGTCGCAATCCGGCGTCTGGAAAAAACGGCAACTGTAACGTTTTTTGTCTCCGGCGAAAAAGCCGGACCCACCGGATCCGGCGCTTCCGGCTTTTTCACACAATGAAAGTCTATGAGCGCCGCAATGCGCCGGATCCGTTTTTTTTGGGTCTGAGCATGCTCAGTAGCTCTGCCCACAGCACACATATATAAAAGCATGACAGTGGGACCCTCAGCCACACCCAACATGCCACCCAAGACAGGAACCAGGCGCAGGAGAAGGCAGGAGACCACTGCAGCACCATCAGCACCACCACCACCCCAAATGGAGCAGCAAAGGGAACATGCTAAACAACGGGAGGGGAGTCCACCAGCAGATGAGAGACGGTAATTATCAAATCCCCCATTCCTCAAAACTAGGGCCATGGAATATCAAGATATTCATTGGCCCTTTGTTTCTCTTTATTCAACAGCCGCCCAAGAGATGCAGCAGCAGCAGCAGCACTGGCAGCAGCACCACCCACAGCCATGGAGTCTGGCCAGCAGGAGGACACCACATCTTCTTCTGGGAGCCCTCCCTCGCATCGTCAGCGTTTGATGGTAAGTTTTTATTTCCAAAATCCATCATCTCTGTAATATATGTCTAATCATTGCCTTTTATTTCATAACAGGAATCACAAGCTGAAGAGGAGCTCCCAGAAGAAGAAGGAAGGGGTGGACAGACACCTGGAGTGGGCTCACAATTGGTAAGATTTTTTCATCAAACGCAGAAACACAAGATCACACTACACATAGAAAACAATGTACCGCAGACATCACACAGCAAACAAATATGCCAACATCCAAATACATAAATTTTTTTCTTTTCTTCTCTAGTCTTCCCAATCTGGTGCTCGGCCAAGAGGTCCTCGCAGTGCCTCCCAGGGTCGTCGGCGACAGCAACGCGGCGGTCACCAGCGTGTAAGTATAATATTTAAGTTAAATTTTGGTACACTTTTTATTTCATGTCTTAAAGTGTGGTGCCTAATTTTGCTATTTTTCTCTTTTACTTTATCAGCCTTCACAGCGTGCTCCCGACTGACGGTGAGGATGGAGGAATAGATGTGGACCACCTCATCGATCTCGTCAGAGAAAGGGAGCCGCTATGGAATATGGCTGACCGCCGCCATGCTGACCTGATAGTTACCCGACGGCTCTGGGAGGAAATCTGTTCGCTCCTTGTGGACCGCTGGGAGGACCTCGATGCTCGGGCCCAGATTAAAGAGCATAAGTATATACAGTACCGGTTGCTTGATGTAAACCAGTGTTTCCCGAACTCCAGTCCTCGTGGTCCCCACGGATCATGTGTTCAGGATTTCTATTTACTATGGAAATCCTGAAAACATGACCCCTGGGGACCATGAGGACTGGAGTTTGGGAAACACTGATGTTGTATACTAACCACTTTGTCCTTTCTCGTTTCAGGGGAGAGAATTGTGAAGCGGTGGCGGTCTGTGAGGGATCGTTTCAAGAAGGAGTTCAATAAAGAGATGCGGGCCCCGAGTGGATCTGGAGGACGCAGGAGCAAGTACAAGTACGCACGAGCCCTGTCGTTCCTCCGGGATACAATGGTCACCAGAAGGTAAATATTACACACCACATGTAAAAAAAAAAATGTTTAGATGTAAAGAAAATTTTTCAGCCAGGGCCATGCCATGTCACTATTTTAATTGTTTTTTTTCTCTTTATTCCACAGCACGGTGAGCAGCACTCGGGAGCCTGCACGATTGGACCCTTCTGAGGCGATCCCTGAGGAGACCGGCACCGAGGGACACTTCGACCGCCCCGGTACATCTGCACCTTCCCACACATTACACCCATCTGTCCCATCCACCAGCGCAGGAGCATCGTGGCCGACAACATTACATGAAGCTGCTGGTGAGGAGATCGCTTTCCCTTTACCCCACCCTTCTGCCCCTGCCACCTCTAGTACACCTGCGGGTACTGGGCAGCAGCGGCAGAGGGGTCAGGAAAAGACTTATGCGCCAGAGTTCTTGCATCTGAATGCATCTTTCCAGAACTGTCTACCTCCCAACCTCCTCCTCCCACCCCAGTAGTTCCTCCACCTGCACCCCCTCCAGCCACTTTCCATCCTCCTCCTCCTATTACATACCAGCCACCTCCCCAGTACCAGCAACCTCCCCAGTACCAGCAACCTCCCCAGTACCAGACATCACCCCACTTCCAGCAACCTGCCCCGTACCAAACTCCTTCCCCATACAGCTTTCCATCAACATCATCTGCTCCTACAGTCCCTGCCCAACCCTCCACTCCACCACCAACCACCTCTTCTGCCTCTGACATGTCCACCCATTCTCTAGCTTTTTCCACACCTTCACCTCTAACTGTTCCTTCCCCACCACGATCCCAGTCCTCTCTCCACACTCCCAGTGTCGAAGTGTCCCGCATCCCCTCCAGCAGTATTTCCACCCCACATTACACAAATTTATAATATGTGTGTATTTTAATAAAAATGACCAGTTTTATGGTTTCAAAGCTTTATTAAAAAAGTTTATTTAAATTTAAAAACAGTTTACTAAAAAAAAAAAAATGTTAAGTAAAAGTTAAATTATTGTTTACACTGGTTGTCTGGCATTTCTTTCTGCAGCAAAATATGTTAAAAAAAAGGTTAAATACAGGGTATTTAAAAGGAAAAAAGGTATTCAAAACCAGGTATATAACTGTGGGTAAAAGGTAAATAAATTTTAGCTTTTTGCCACAGTTGTGTTCCTGGTTGTGTTTGAAGCAAAGTATTTCACCTAAAAAGTTGTGTTTATTGTTGGTGATTTCCTAACAATGTACACAACTTTTGTTAAAAGGTGAAATACTTTGCATAAAACACCACCAGGTACACACCTGTGGCCTAAAGGTAAAAATAGTAAGACCATGACAAGATAGCCAACTTTGGTTGGCAAAGGTATATACTGTTGGTACAGAAGGTACACAAGTTTGGTTGGGCACAAATCTTTCACACTGTCATCCTGCCAGTGTACTCTGCCTTGAGGTGACAAAGTATAGTGCAAAATTGTCCCTCATTACTGAAACCGTCACAGAACTTCTAGTGGTAATGTCATGGTAATCTTGCATGGTGGTTTCTTTAGAGGTTTCCTCAATGGAAATGGGTTCCTTGCAGATAACAAAATTGTGGAGTACCACGCACGCTTTGATCACCTCGTCCACAGTTTCTGTCTTGAGGTTGATCGCAGACAATAGGACCCGCCATTTGGCTGTCAGAATACCAAAGGTACATTCAACCATTCTACTTGCTCTTGTGAGGCGGTAATTAAAAATGTGTTTTGTTCTTGACAATCCTCTGCTACCGTACGGTTTCAAAAGGTGTTCTGACAGCTGGAAGGCTTCATCCCCTACACAGACAAATGGCATAGGTGGACCAGATGTTTGCGGCAGCGGTCTAGGGGATGGGAACTACAGAATTACAGTTTACGCCCCATGGCAGACAGTTTGAAAACTTGAGTCATTTGAGCGACCATAGGCCCCAATATCAACCGCAATAAATTTGTATTCCGCGTCAGCGATGGCCATGAGGACAATTGAAAAATATTTCTTGTAATTGAAATATTCCGATCCCGATCCGGCTGGCTTTACAATGCGGATATGTTTCCCGTCCACAGCGCCCAAGCAGTTCGGAAACTGATATATCTGTTGAAACTTTTCAGGAATTTCAATCCACCTCTCTGTTGTGGGCTCTGGTAAAAACTCTTCAGCTAAGGAGTCCCACAGTGCACGGCATGTGTGCTTCACTATTCCAGATATGGTGGAAATCCCGAGTCTGTACTGGAAATGGAGTGACGAAAGGGATTCTCCAGTTGCAAGAAATCTGTGGGGAATTAAAAAACAATCAATTAGTTTAAAATAACAGCATTACATACCAAAAGTCAGCTATAACACTTGGAGATACAAACTACCACCAACAAGATTGCAGTGAAAGTGTGCTCTGATGCGAGCATATCCAATAAATGTGGCTTACCTTAAAGTCACCATCAGACGCTCTGCGGGTGAAACAGAGAAGCGGAAATAGGTGTCCGCTTTTCTTATGAGGTGTGCAATGCGCTCCACCAAGTAATCAAAATTCTCCATTTTCATCCGAACATATCCAAAAAATTTCTCCGGGTTTCGTCTAAGGTCCATGCAGAGTGTAGAATAGACCCCACGCGTCATTCTCTGGGCTGTGATGGGGTGGATCCACAAACGTCGTCCACGATGCCTGATGCGCTGCTGTCTCGCTCTCTCCTTCTCCAGAACAATCACCCTCAAACGATTCGCCTCCGCTGTAAAATCCGCCAAATTCTTCAAAATATTTCCAATGACAACATCCATCTTTGCCAGTCACTTGCTCTTCTCTCCAACCTGCACTTTCTCCTCTACAACCTGTCAAAGAAGGGCTGTAGGAACACGCTATATATAGTTTTTCAGTAGCCAATCCCGTTCGGAAGGCCACAAGGGGCGTTTTTAAAAACCGGATCCGGCGTAATCCGTCAAAAAACGTATCGAAAACCGGATGAACCGGATGAGACGGATCCGGTTTTGGCTGTCATGCGCAAGACGGATCCGGCAGAAAACCGGATCCGTCACATCCGGTTTTACAAAACATTTGCCGGAACAGGCGCTCCAGCACGACGGCGAAAACCTGATGTGTGAAAGTAGCCTTACAGAGCTGCCATTGCCAAGAGCACAGGAGATGTGAACAATGCCGATCTTGAGGAATTCCACCAGGGCTGTGGAGTCGGTAAGCCACAGTTGCGACTCCGACTCCTGGATTTTATCAGGCTCCGACTCCGGCTCCGACTCCTTCATAAATGGCCAATTCATAACAACAAATTTACTGTTGTAAAAAATTAAACATCGTGCTTATTCAGTTTCTCACCATCATATAAGTAATCAGACCACTTAGAGCAAAAACTACATTTATTAGAATATAGCAAATAACTTTTATAAACTTTTCTAAACTGTAAGTAAATATGCAATAAACACTTTTATGCAGTTAATAAGAAGAAATCTATAAATTTGTCCTCAGAAAAAGTATTGCCTCTGTCAGATCCTCCTTCATGGATGCCCTCAAATCTGATCTAATTATTTTGAGAGCAGAGAACAACCTCTCTACACTAACTTGTGTTGGTGGCAAAGCAGTAACCACTCGGGCAACATCTCTGACAATGTCAGGATACAGAGGAATCGCTTGTTGCACTGTTATTTTTGATGAACGGTCAAATTTCTCAATTTCTTTTAGTGCACATGAAAAATTCTGCTGAAATGTACTGGCTGTGTTCCTTGATGGGGATGACTCTTCTCCTATGCGGGAATGCTTTGCACGGTCCTTGTGATCCAAATATTTTTCGAAATTAAATTCTTCATCAGTTGATGATGAGGGTGAAGATGTGGCAGGACGACCAAATTCTTCTTGTTCCTCCTGACTGTTCTGCAACCCTTTCATCCTCACTGCTATTTCAAACAGAGCTTCTTTTCCTTTACTTAGCTGTTGATCATCTAGAAGAATCCGATGCATTGGGTCTACATAAACAGCTGCCAAAAGAATGTTATTTTGTAATAGTAGCTCCTCTCTCCGTTTCATTGATGTAGCAATGCCACTTGCAATTAACCCTCCTCTTTGGGACAGGCGAAACATCAGGTTCTTCCACTCCTTTAAGAAAATACCTGGAGTTAAGTCCTCTGCTTGTAATTTTTTAGTCACTGTAAATGGGTGCTCTAGCAATTTTTCCAGCTCAGTCACCTGATTCCACTGACTTTCATTTAGCGTCACTTGAGGGTTAGCCATGTCTACAAGAAAGGTTTTCCGTTCAACCAAGCGCTGAATCATTAAGTAAGTACTGCCCCATCGTGTGGCTTGATCAATAATTGCCCCTTTTCCAGCACGTCTCTTCAAAATTGAGTCAACTTTAGGGGTTCTGGCAACAGTAGCCAATTTTCTCACCTTGCCAATCAGTGCAGCAGCATGTCCTTCTTGCAGACTGTCTCTTATAGCCAGCTGTAGCGTATGCACAACACAGCGCATGTGATGAATGAAAGAACATATTGACACAGTTTCAACAAGATCATCTAAACTATCATGTTGCTGTTCATCTGAAGCAACTTCAGTTTGCTCCTCAGTTACAACACTGTGTTCCTCTATTTCAAACATTTCTATGTCTGTGGACCCAGAATGTTCTTCTAGCTGCTGGTCACCATCATTACTCTCATTCATTAGCTTAATAGTACTTATCATATTTGAAGCATTGTCAGTTACGACAGAAAGAACTTGCTCTTTTTTAAGTTCATAGTCTTGCAGAACCTTTTCCACCAAGACCTGGAGAAACTCACTGGTGTGGTGAGCTTTGGTGTCTTTTACTGCCAATGTCTTGGTAACTATTTCATTTTTGTCACAAACAAATCGGACATTGATGGCAAAATAGTTCACTCTGTGACGTGTGCAGGCATCCATTTTAAGAAACAGAAAGCGTCCCTTGAGAGTTTTTTTAAGTTCTTCCTTTTGTTTAAAAGCTTCTTCGATTACTAATTTTCTAATACTCTCTCTCACCAGAGAAACACCAAGCTTGCGGGCCATTTCCCCATTCAGACACATAAAAGCTGGTCGTGAAAATAATGAAATAGGCACACTATCCTTTACAACAAGCTCTATGATCTGTTTTTTAAATGTATCTACTGTCATTGTCACAGTAACTTTGTCACTGACAAAATATCTTGCAACTGATGGCTGCAAAGTTCTCTGCTCCTTTGTTTGGCTGGAAGAGCTGGGCACTGGTTCATTGGTTTGGATGCAGTCTTTCTCATCCACTGCTTTCAGTACTTCTGGATGAAAGCGCTGTAAATGTCTCTTTAGATTAGAAGCTCTGGTAGGAGCATTTTTATCTTTGCCTGAATATGCACTCATCTTGGCTTCACAGCATTTGTTTTCGTCTGGATCATTTGTCATACACTGACAGACATAATGTTTTCTATCTTGAGTGATGGTGAAATGTTCAAATACAGCTGATTTAATGTGATGCTTCTTTGACACTCAGGTTTTTAATTCTGCATTCACAATCCAAATGACAATTGTTTTTCCTAAAAACAATTGTACAAAATTATTGCCAGGTCGTACAACTGATATAGTGGTCAGTAATACTGTTATTATTCCTCATGTACTCACAGTTAACTGATGCAGAGTTTGTTGAAAGGATAATACTTCTTACAGTCTTCCTCTTCTGAGTAGCAGGCAGCTGTGAGATGCTTGGAAGACGCACACCTAGTATGATCTAGTCTAGAGGAGGAGCTTTACTACTAAGAATTTGCAACACATTTTCAGTTTCATACATTGTAAGTAGAGGGGTTGGGGCAGCATGAGGTTAACCAAGTATAAGATTAGATAAGGGTAGTGGAGAACAGTGACACACAAGAAGTAAGAAATGTCTCTATCTCCAGCAGAACTGCTTATCACTGTTGTTCATAGTTTGATAGAACATATATATTTGAGTAACATTTATAAAATTAATATGAAAGTTCAATTATGAAATATTAATACATTTTTTTTTAAAGCTGGAGTCGGAACATTTCTACCGACTACCAAAACTAACTCAGACTCCACGACTCCGACTCCACAGCCCTGGTACATATAGCACACTGTATAGTGGTGTACTCTTCCTGCCACACTGTACATATAGCACACTGTATGGTGGTGTACTCTTCCTGCCACACTGTACATATAGCACACTGTGTGGTGGTGTACTCTTCCTGCCACACTGTACATATAGCACACGGTATGGTGGTGTACTCTTCCTGCCACACTGTACATATAGCACACGGTATGGTGGTGTACTCTTCCTGCCACACTGTACATATAGCACACTGTATGGTGGTGTACTCTTCCTGCCACACTGTACATATAGCACACTGTATGGTGGTGTATTCTTCCTGGCACACTGTACATATAGCACACGGTATGGTGGTGTACTCTTCCTGCCACACTGTATACCCAGCACACTGTATGGTGGTGTACTCTTCCTGCCACACTGTACATATAGCACACGGTATGGTGGTGTACTCTTCCTGCCACACTGTACATATAGCACACTGTATGGTGGTGTACTCTTCCTGCCACACTGTACATATAGCACACTGTATGGTGGTGTACTCTTCCTGCCACACTGTACATATAGCACACGGTATGGTGGTGTACTCTTCCTGCCACACTGTATACCCAGCACACTGTATGGTGGTGTACTCTTCCTGCCACACTGTACATATAGCACACGGTATGGTGGTGTACTCTTCCTGCCACACTGTACATATAGCACACGGTATGGTGGTGTACTTTTCCTGCCACACTGTACATATAGCACACTGTATGGTGGTGTACTCTTCCTGGCACATTGTGTGGTGGTGTACTATTCCTGGCACACTGTGTGGTGGTGTACTATTCCTGGCACAGTGTATGGTGGTGTACTATTCCTGGCACAGTGTATGGTGGTGTACTATTCCTGGCACAGTGTATGGTGGTGTACTTTTCCTGGCACACTGTATGGTGGTGTACTCTTCCTGCCACACTGTATACCCAGCACACGGTATGGTGGTGTACTCTTCCTGCCACACTGTACATATAGCACACGGTATGGTGGTGTACTCTTCCTGCCACACTGTATACCCAGCACACTGTATGGTGGTGTACTCTTCCTGCCACACTGTACATATAGCACACGGTATGGTGGTGTACTCTTCCTGCCACACTGTACATATAGCACACGGTATGGTGGTGTACTCTTCCTGCCACACTGTACATATAGCACACTGTATGGTGGTGTACTCTTCCTGCCACACTGTACATATAGCACACGGTATGGTGGTGTACTCTTCCTGCCACACTGTACATATAGCACACTGTATGGTGGTGTACTCTTCCTGCCACAATGTATACCCAGCACACGGTATGGTGGTGTACTCTTCCTGGCACACTGTACATATAGCACACGGTATGGTGGTGTACTCTTCCTGGCACACTGTACATATAGCACACGGTATGGTGGTGTATCTTCCTGCCACACTGTACATATAGCACACTGTATGGTGGTGTACTCTTCCTGCCACACTGTACATATAGCACATGGTATGGTGGTGTACTCTTCCTGCCACACTGTACATATAGCACATGGTATGGTGGTGTACTCTTCCTGCCACACTGTACATATAGCACACTGTATGGTGGTGTACTCTTCCTGCCACACTGTACATATAGCACACTGTTTGGTGGTGTACTCTTCCTGCCACACTGTACATATAGCACACTGTATGGTGGTGTACTCTTCCTGCCACACTGTACATATAGCACACGGTATGGTGGTGTACTCTTCCTGCCACACTGTATACCCAGCACACTGTATGGTGGTGTACTCTTCCTGCCACACTGTACATATAGCACACGGTATGGTGGTGTACTTTTCCTGCCACACTGTACATATAGCACACTGTATGGTAGTGTACTCTTCCTGGCACATTGTGTGGTGGTGTACTATTCCTGGCACACTGTGTGGTGGTGTACTATTCCTGGCACAGTGTATGGTGGTGTACTATTCCTGGCACAGTGTATGGTGGTGTACTATCCCTGGCACAGTGTATGGTGGTGTACTTTTCCTGGCACACTGTATGGTGGTGTACTCTTCCTGCCACACTGTATACCCAGCACACGGTATGGTGGTGTACTCTTCCTGCCACACTGTACATATAGCACACGGTATGGTGGTGTACTCTTCCTGGCACACTGTACATATAGCACACGGTATGGTGGTGTACTCTTCCTGCCACACTGTACATATAGCACACGGTATGGTGGTGTACTCTTCCTGCCACACTGTACATATAGCACCCTGTATGGTGGTGTACTCTTCCTGCCACACTGTACATATAGCACCCTGTATGGTGGTGTACTCTTCCTGCCACACTGTACATATAGCACACGGTATGGTGGTGTACTCTTCCTGCCACACTGTACATATAGCACACTGTGTGGTGGTGTACTCTTCCTGGCACACTGTACATATAGCACACGGTATGGTGGTGTACTCTTCCTGGCACACTGTACATATAGCACACGGTATGGTGGTGTACTCTTCCTGGCACACTGTACATATAGCACACTGTATGGTGGTGTACTCTTCCTGGCACACTGTACATATAGCACACTGTATGGTGGTGTACTCTTCCTGCCACACTGTACATATAGCACACTGTATGGTGGTGTACTCTTCCTGCCACACTGTACATATAGCACACGGTATGGTGGTGTACTCTTCCTGGCACACTGTACATATAGCACACGGTATGGTGGTGTACTCTTCCTGCCACACTGTACATATAACACACGGTATGGTGGTGTACTCTTCCTGGCACACTGTACATATAGCACACTGTGTGGTGGTGTACTCTTCCTGGCACACTGTACATATAGCACACTGTGTGGTGGTGTACTCTTCCTGCCACACTGTACATATAGCACACGGTATGGTGGTGTACTCTTCCTGCCACACTGTACATATAGCACACTGTGTGGTGGTGTACTCTTCCTGGCACACTGTACATATAGCACACTGTATGGTGGTGTACTCTTCCTGCCACACTGTACATATAGCACACTGTATGGTGGTGTACTCTTCCTGCCACACTGTACATATAGCACACTGTATGGTGGTGTACTCTTCCTGCCACACTGTACATATAGCACACTGTGTGGTGGTGTACTCTTCCTGGCACACTGTACATATAGCACACTGTGTGGTGGTGTACTCTTCCTGGCACACTGTACATATAGCACACTGTGTGGTGGTGTACTCTTCCTGGCACACTGTACATATAGCACACTGTGTGGTGGTGTACTCTTCCTGGCACACTGTACATATAGCACACTGTGTGGTGGTGTACTCTTCCTGGCACACTGTACATATAGCACACTGTATGGTGGTGTACTCTTCCTGGCACACTGTACATATAGCACACTGTATGGTGGTGTACTCTTCCTGGCACACTGTACATATAGCACACTGTGTGGTGGTGTACTCTTCCTGGCACACTGTACATATAGCACACTGTATGGTGGTGTACTCTTCCTGCCACACTGTACATATAGCACACTGTGTGGTGGTGTACTCTTCCTGGCACACTGTACATATAGCACACTGTGTGGTGGTGTACTCTTCCTGGCACACTGTACATATAGCACACTGTGTGGTGGTGTACTCTTCCTGGCACACTGTACATATAGCACACTGTGTGGTGGTGTACTCTTCCTGGCACACTGTACATATAGCACACTGTATGGTGGTGTACTCTTCCTGCCACACTGTACATATAGCACACTGTATGGTGGTGTACTCTTCCTGCCACACTGTACATATAGAACACTGTGTGGTGGTGTACTCTTCCTGCCACACTGTACATATAGCACACTGTATGGTGGTGTACTCTTCCTGGCACACTGTACATATAGCACACTGTGTGGTGGTGTATTCTTCCTGCCACACTGTACATATAGCACACTGTGTGGTGGTGTACTCTTCCTGCCACACTGTACATATAGCACACTGTGTGGTGGTGTACTCTTCCTGCCACACTGTACATATAGCACACTGTGTGGTGGTGTACTCTTCCTGCCACACTGTACATATAGCACACTGTATGGTGGTGTACTCTTCCTGCCACACTGTACATATAGAACACTGTGTGGTGGTGTACTCTTCCTGCCACACTGTACATATAGCACACTGTATGGTGGTGTACTCTTCCTGGCACACTGTACATATAGCACACTGTGTGGTGGTGTACTCTTCCTGGCACACTGTACATATAGCACACTGTATGGTGGTGTACTCTTCCTGCCACACTGTACATATAGCACACGGTATGGTGGTGTACTCTTCCTGCCACACTGTATACCTAGCACACTGTATGGTGGTGTACTCTTCCTGCCACACTGTACATATAGCACACGGTATGGTGGTGTACTCTTCCTGCCACACTGTACATATAGCACACTGTATGGTGGTGTACTCTTCCTGCCACACTGTACATATAGCACACTGTATGGTGGTGTACTCTTCCTGCCACACTGTACATATAGCACACTGTGTGGTGGTGTACTCTTCCTGCCACACTGTACACCCAGCACACGGTATGGTGGTGTACTCTTCCTGGCACACTGTATGGTGGTGTACTCTTCCTGCCACACTGTACATATAGCACACTGTATGGTGGTGTACTCTTCCTGCCACACTGTACATATAGCACACTGTGTGGTGGTGTACTCTTCCTGCCACACTGTACATATAGCACACGGTATGGTGGTGTACTCTTCCTGCCACACTGTACATATAGCACACTGTATGGTGGTGTACTCTTCCTGCCACACTGTACATATAGCACACTGTATGGTGGTGTACTCTTCCTGCCACACTGTACATATAGCACACTGTGTGGTGGTGTACTCTTCCTGCCACACTGTACACCCAGCACACGGTATGGTGGTGTACTCTTCCTGGCACACTGTATGGTGGTGTACTCTTCCTGCCACACTGTACATATAGCACACTGTATGGTGGTGTACTCTTCCTGCCACACTGTACATATAGCACACTGTGTGGTGGTGTACTCTTCCTGCCACACTGTACATATAGCACACTGTATGGTGGTGTACTCTTCCTGCCACACTGTACATATAGCACACTGTATGGTGGTGTACTCTTCCTGCCACACTGTACATATAGCACACTGTGTGGTGGTGTACTCTTCCTGCCACACTGTACATATAGCACACTGTATGGTGGTGTACTCTTCCTGCCACACTGTACATATAGCACACTGTATGGTGGTGTACTCTTCCTGCCACACTGTACATATAGCACACGGTATGGTGGTGTACTCTTCCTGCCACACTGTACATATAGCACACTGTATGGTGGTGTACTCTTCCTGCCACACTGTACATATAGCACACTGTATGGTGGTGTACTCTTCCTGCCACACTGTACATATAGCACACTGTATGGTGGTGTACTCTTCCTGCCACACTGTACATATAGCACACTGTGTGGTGGTGTACTCTTCCTGCCACACTGTACATATAGCACACTGTATGGTGGTGTACTCTTCCTGCCACACTGTACATATAGCACACTGTATGGTGGTGTACTCTTCCTGCCACACTGTACATATAGCACACTGTATGGTGGTGTACTCTTCCTGCCACACTGTACATATAGCACACTGTATGGTGGTGTACTCTTCCTGCCACACTGTACACCCAGGACACGGTATGGTGGTGTACTCTTCCTGGCACACTGTACATATAGCACACTGTATGGTGGTGTACTCTTCCTGCCACACTGTACATATAGCACACTGTATGGTGGTGTACTCTTCCTGCCACACTGTACATATAGCACACTGTATGGTGGTGTACTCTTCCTGCCACACTGTACATATAGCACACTGTATGGTGGTGTACTCTTCCTGCCACACTGTACATATAGCACACTGTATGGTGGTGTACTCTTCCTGCCACACTGTACATATAGCACACTGTATGGTGGTGTACTCTTCCTGCCACACTGTACATATAGCACACTGTATGGTGGTGTACTCTTCCTGCCACACTGTACATATAGCACACTGTGTGGTGGTGTACTCTTCCTGGCACACTGTACATATAGCACACTGTATGGTGGTGTACTCTTCCTGCCACACTGTACATATAGCACACGGTATGGTGGTGTACTCTTCCTGCCACACTGTACATATAGCACACTGTATGGTGGTGTACTCTTCCTGGCACACTGTACATATAGCACACGGTATGGTGGTGTACTCTTCCTGCCACACTGTACATATAGCACACTGTATGGTGGTGTACTCTTCCTGCCACACTGTACATATAGCACACTGTGTGGTGGTGTACTCTTCCTGGCACACTGTACATATAGCACACTGTATGGTGGTGTACTCTTCCTGCCACACTGTACATATAGCACACGGTATGGTGGTGTACTCTTCCTGCCACACTGTACATATAGCACACGGTGTGGTGGTGTACTCTTCCTGCCACACTGTACATATAGCACACTGTATGGTGGTGTACTCTTCCTGCCACACTGTACATATAGCACACTGTATGGTGGTGTACTCTTCCTGCCACACTGTACATATAGCACACTGTATGGTGGTGTACTCTTCCTGGCACACTGTACATATAGCACACTGTGTGGTGGTGTACTCTTCCTGCCACACTGTACATATAGCACACTGTGTGGTGGTGTACTCTTCCTGCCACACTGTACATATAGCACACTGTATGGTGGTGTACTCTTCCTGGCACACTGTACATATAGCACACTGTGTGGTGGTGTACTCTTCCTGCCACACTGTACACCCAGGACACGGTATGGTGGCTCATCGTACCCGGGCTGTGACTACACGATCACCACTGCCCCGCCCATACCTTGTCATGTGACTCCCGCTGCACGTACCTGTGCTGCTCGTCCGCCGCCCCCCGCCGCCACACTGAGGAGGTGGCTGCCGGCCCCTGCATCTCTGCGCTCCCGCTGCCTCTCTGGGATACGGCGTACAGCAGAGAGCAGAAGCCACAGGCCAGGCACAGCAGCACCAGCCGCCATGGCGGCCGCCTCATCACACTGTCCCCCGGCCAGAGCCAGCTCGTCGGCCGCTGCTACAGAGCCGCTTCCTTCCGGGACCTCAGTCCGATCTCTGGATCCGGGGGCGTGGTTGGAAACCGGTGGGCGGAAGCGTAAGGAAGAGCTATGATAGCATTGTACTGCGGGGTGGCACAATGCTGCAATGTCCTGCGGGGACACCCACACCGAGACCCGGGACTACAACCCACGGATGTCACTGGGAAATGCTATATACTTATTCTCCCCGAAGCCTGTCTTCACCTTCATGACCGGGCCATTTTTTACAATTCTGAGGTCATAACTCTGGAACCAGGGCCGGACTGGGAGTATGGCTGCGTTCACACATTTTTTTCGCGGCGGTTTTGCCGTGACAATGCAACAAACCAGCATCCCATGCAATCCTATGGGATTCCGCAATGCTGCCGATTTTCCCACGGCGGAATCGCATCGTGGAAAAATCCGCAGCATGCTCATTAATTTTGCGGAATCGCGGGGATTCCAACCACATAGGAATGCATTGTTCCGCTTACTTTCTGCATGTGGCTGTGCCCACCATGTGAAAAGTTATCAGAAGATTTGCGCATGGTACCCACGGTCCGGAGGAGAGGAGACTGTCCTCCGGGCTCTGGGCACCATATCCCTGTGAAATATAGAATAAAAAATCGGGTTATATTCACCTTCTGGCATCCCGCGCAGCCTTCTTGAGCTTCAGCGATGCTCCAGTTCCCAGTAATGCCTTGTGAGACCTTTGATGACGTCACGGTCTCGCGATACTGTAGCGGTCCCTATTCCTTGCGAGACCGCGACGTCATCAAAGGTCTCGCAAGGCATTACTGGGAACTGGAGCATCGCTGAGGCTCAGGAAGGCTGCGCGGGACGCCAGAAGGTGATTATAACCCGATTTTTTAAAATTATTTTTAACATTAGATCTTTTTACTACTGATGCTGCATAGGCGGCCTCAATAGTAAAAAGTTGGTCACACTTGTCAAACACTGTTTGACGAGTGTGACCAACCTGTCAATCAGTTCTCCAAGCGATGCTACAGATCGCTTGGAAAACGCTAGCATTCTGCAAGCTGATTACACTTGCAAATCGCTAGTTTTTCCGCGGGAAAATCGCAGGATTTGTCTGCTTTTCTGCTGAACGGTCTACCGTAAAGTACCGTACTGTAAAAGAAATACCGGTAACTCATCGGGGAGCTCCGCGCAGCAGGTTAAAATTGTCATCTCTTTGCTGCGCGGCGATCCCCAGGATTGGGCGTTTTCTTTGAAACCTGATGATCCTATTCTGAATAATGTGAACGCATTTTTTCAGGCCTTGGGGTTGTTGTATGATGAATCTAATGCTAATGATCAGGCTGAAAATACCCTGTTGGCATTGAGCCAGGGTCAGGATTCTGCAGAGTTGTACTGTCAAAAATTCCAAAAGTGGGCAGTCCTTACTACCTGGAATGATGGTGCCTTGGCAGCTCTCTTTTGGAAGGGTTTGTCAGAAACCGTAAAAGATACTATGGTGGGATTTCCTGTTCCCTCTGGTCTTGACGATTCTTGTCATTAGCCATTCAGGTTGATCGGCGTTTGCGTGAACGCAAAACTGCACGAGAGGTGTTGCCACCTGTTGAACAAATGTCTGAACCTATGCAATGGGATAGAGTTTTGTCTAGGGCGCAACGTCAGCAGTTCAGAAGGCGTAATAAGCTGTGTTTTTTCTGTGGAGATGCCTCTCATATTATTTCTGTCTGCCCTAAACGAGAGAAACGTTTTGCACACACATTTGTTGTGGGTGGTGTTCAACCTAAGTTTCTTCTGGCAATTACTCTGATCTGCTCCCTGTCCACATTTTCCGCTAAGGCTTTTCTGGATTCGGGAGCAGCTCTGAACCTGATGGACTTGGATTTTGCTAAACGTTGTGGGTTTCCTATGACACCTCTGCGGACGCCTATCCCTTTGAGGGGTATTGATGCTACTCCTTTGGCGAAGAATAAACCTAAGTTTTGGACCCAGGTGGTAATGCGGGTCGCCCGAGACCATCAAAAAAATTGCAGATTTTTGGTGTTGCATTATTTGCATGATACTATCGTTCTGGGGTTTCCCTGGTTGCAAATCCATAATCCAGTTTTGGATTGGAAATCTTTGTCTGTGGTGAGTTGGGGTTGTTGGTGTGCCCTTAGTGACGCTCCTTTTTTCTCCACCTTTCCCCAGTCGCATAATGTTCCTGACTATTTGGCTGATTTTTATGATGCATTTAGTGAGAATGAGTCTGCGTCTTTGCCTCCTCATAGGAGTTATGACTGTGCAATTGAGCTGAGCCCTGGGTGTAAATTTCCCAAGGGTTGACTTTTCAATTTATCTGTACCGGAGCACGAGGCTATGCGATCCTATATTAACCCCTTCCTGACATGAGACGTACTATCCCGTCCACGGTACCCGGGCCCGTATGACCGGGGACGGGATAGTACGTCTACCGCGATCAGCGGCGCCCACGTGGTGAGCGCCGCTGATCGCGGCCGGGTGTCAGCTGATTATCACAGCTGACACCCGGCACAATGTGTCAGGGGCGGTCACGGACCGCCCCCGACACGTTAACCCCTTGCACACCGCGATCAAACGCGATCGCGGTGTACCAGGAGTTAAAGGGAAGCATCGGCAGGGAGGGGGCTCCCTCCGTGCTTCCCTGAGCCCCCCACGGCAGCGCAATGTGCAGCGCTGCTGCGGGGGGCTCCTTTCCTCCAGGCCCCCGAATCCAAGATGGCGACGGGGGCCTGGGGAAGCTGGCTTCCTCAGTGCCTGCAAAGCGCAGGCATGAGGAAGCCTTGTGCACTGCCTGTGACAGATTGCTGATCTGTCACAGTGATCTGTGATGTGACAGATCAGCGATCTGTCACAGGACAGTGATGTCCCACCTGGGACTATGTAATAAAGTAAAAAAAAATTAAAAACAAGTGTAAAAATAAATTTAAAAAAATCGCCAAATAAATTAGTAAAAAAAAAAAAAAATATTCCCCAATAAATTCATTTTTTTAAAATAATTAAAAAAAAAACAATAAATGTACACATATTAGGTATCGCCGCGTCCGTAACGACCTGCCCTATAAAACTGTCCCATTAGTTAACCCCTTTAGCGAACCCCTTAAAAAATAAAAATAAAAAACGAAGCAAAAAATAATGATTTATTATCATACCGCCAAACAAAAAGTGCAATAACGCGCGATCAAAAAGACGCATATAAATATCCATGGTACCGCTGAAAACGTCATCTTGTCCCGCAAAAAACAAGCCGCCACACAGCATCATCAGCGAAAAAATAAAAAAGTTATAGCTCGCAGAATAAAGCGATGCAAAAATAATTATTTTTTATATAAAATAGTTTTCATTGCATAAAACCGACAAAAACATAAAAAAACGACCTAAATGAGGTATCGCTGTAACCGTACTGACCCGAAGAATAAAACCGCTTTATCAATTTTACCGCACGCGGAACGGTGTAAACGCACCCCCCCCAAAAGAAATTCATGAAACGCTGGTTTTTGTTCATTCTGCGTCCCAAAAATCGCAATAAAAAGCGATCAAAAAATTTCACGTGCCCGAAAATGGTACCAATAAAAACGTCAACTTGTCCCGCAAAAAATAAGACCTCACATGACTCGGTGGGTCAAAATACGGAAAAATTATAGCTCTCAATATGTGGTGATGCAAAAACTATTTTTACAATAAAAAGCGTCTTTTAGCGTGCGACAGCCGCCAAACATAAAAACCGCCATAAATAGTAAATCAAACCCCCCGTTATCACCCCTTTAGTTAGGGAAAAATAATAAAATAAAAAAAATTGATTTATTTCTATTTTTCCATTAGGGTTAGGGTTAGGGCTAGGGGTGTGTTGGGGTAGGGTTAGGGTTAGGGCTAGGGTTAGGGCTAGGGTTAGGGCTAGGGTTAGGGGCGTGTTGGGGTTCGGGTTGGAGTTAGAATTGGGGGTTTCCACTGTTTGGGCACATCAGGGGCTCTCCAAATGCAACATGGCGTCTGATCTCAATTCCAGCCAATTCTGAGTTGAAAAAGTCAAATGGTGCTCCTTCCCTTCCAAGCTCTGCTATGCGCCCAAACAGTGTTTTACCCCCTCATGTAGGGTATCAGCCTACTCAGGACAAATTGCAAAACAATTTTTGGGGTCCAATTTCTCCTGTTACCCTTAGGAAAATAAAAAATTGGGGGCAAAAATATCATTTTTGTGGAAAAAAATGATTTTTTTATTTTCATGTCCGAGTGTTATAAACTTCTGTGAAGCACTTGGGGGTTCAAAGTGCTCACCACACATCTAGATAAGTTCCGTGGGGGGTCTAGTGTCCAAAATGGGGTCAATTGTGGGGAGTTTCAATAGTTTAGGTACATCAGGGGCTCTCCAAACGCACATGACACCCGCAGACCATTCCATCAAAGTCTGCATTCCAAAACGTCACTGCTTCCCTTCCGAGCCCCGACGTGTGTCCATACAGTAGTTTTCTCCCACATATGGGGTGTCAGCGTACTCAGGACAAATTGGACAACAACTTTTGGGGTCCAATTTCTCCTGGTACCCTTGGGAAAATAAAAAAAATGGTGACTAAAAGATCATGTTTGTGGAAAAAATACGAATTTTTTATTTTCACGCCCGGGCGTTGTAAACTTCTGTGAAGCACTGGGGGGGTCAAAGTGCTCACCACACATCTAGATAAGTTCCTTGGGGGGTCTAGTTTACAAAATGGTGTCATTTGTGGGGGGTTTCCACTGTTTAGGTACATTAGGGGCTCTCCAAAGGCAACATGACACCCGCAGACCATTCCATCAAAGTCTGCATTCCAAAACGTCACTACTTCCCTTCCGAGCCCCGACGTGTGCCCATACAGTAGTTTTCTCCCACATATGGGGTAGCAGCGTACTCAGGACAAATTGGAAAACAACTTTTGGGGTCCAATTTATCCTGGTACCCTTGGGAAAATAAAAAAATGGTGACTAAAAGATCATGTTTGTGGAAAAAATACGAATTTTTTATTTTCACGCCCGGGCGTTGTAAACTTCTGTGAAGCACTGGGGGGGTCAAAGTGCTCACCACACATCTAGATAAGTTCCTTGGGGGGTCTAGTTTACAAAATGGTGTCATTTGTGGGGGGTTTCCACTGTTTAGGTACATTAGGGGCTCTCCAAAGGCAATATGACACCCGCAGACCATTCCATCAAAGTCTGCATTCCAAAACGTCACTACTTCCCTTCCGAGCCCCGACGTGTGCCCATACAGTAGTTTTCTCCCACATATGGGGTAGCAGCATACTCAGGACAAATTGGACAACAACTTTTGGGGTCCAATTTCTCCTGGTACCCTTGGGAAAATAAAAAAATGGTGACTAAAAGATCATGTTTGTGGAAAAAATACGAATTTTTTATTTTCACACCCGGGCGTTGTAAACTTCTGTGAAGCACTGGGGGGGTCAAAGTGCTCACCACACAGATGTGTGGTTCCATTTTGTAAACTAGACCCCCCAAGGAACTTATCTAGATAGATAAGTTCCTTGGGGGGTCTAGTTTACAAAATGGTGTCATTTGTGGGGGGTTTCCACTGTTTAGGTACATTAGGGGCTCTCCAAAGGCAACATGACACCCGCAGACCATTCCATCAAAGTCTGCATTCCAAAACGTCACTACTTCCCTTCCGAGCCCCGACGTGTGCCCATACAGTAGTTTTCTCCCACATATGGGGTATCAGCATACTCAGGACAAATTGGACAACAACTTTTGGGGTCCAATTTCTCCTGGTACCCTTGGGAAAATAAAAAAATGGTGACTAAAAGATCATGTTTGTGGAAAAAATACGAATTTTTTATTTTCACGCCCGGGCGTTGTAAACTTCTGTGAAGCACTGGGGGGGGTCAAAGTGCTCACCACACATCTAGATAAGTTCCTTAGGGGGTCTAGTTTCCAAAATGGTGTCATTTGTGGGGGGTTCCACTGTTTTGGTACATCAGGAGTTTTCCAAACGCGACATGGTGTCCGATCTCAATTCCAGCCAAAAACGTCAAATGGCGCTGCTTCCCTGCCGAGCTCTGCCTTGCGCCCAAATAGTGGTCTACCCCCACATATGGGGTATCATCATACTCAGGACAAATTGCACAATAACTTTTAGGGTCCTGTTACCCTTGGAAAAATAAGAATTGAGGGTGAAAAGATCATTTTTGTTGAAAAAATATGATTTTTTAATTGTATGGCTTTATGTTATAAACTTCTGTGAAGCCCATGGGGGTTCAAAGTTCTCACCACACATCTAGATAAGTTCCTTAGGGTGTCTAGTTTCCAAAATGGTGTCATTTGTGGGGGGTTTCCACTGTTTTGGTACATCAGGGGTTTTCCAAACGCGACATGGTGTCCGATCTCAATTCCAGCCAAAAACGTCAAATGGCGCTGCTTCCCTTCCGAGCTCTGCCATGTGCCCAAATAGTGGTTTACCCCCACATGTGGGGTATCAGCGTACTCAGGACAAATTGCACAATAACTTTTAGGGTCCTGTTACCCTTGGAAAAATAAGAATTGAGGGTGAAAAGATCATTTTTGTTGAAAAAATATGATTTTTTAATTGTATGGCTTTATGTTATAAACTTCTGTGAAGCCCATGGGGGTTCAAAGTTCTCACCACACATCTAGATAAGTTCCTTAGGGGGTCTAGTTTCCAAAATGGTGTCATTTGTGGGGGGTTTCCACTGTTTTGGTACATCAGGGGTTTTCCAAACGCGACATGGTGTCCGATCTCAATTCCAGCCAAAAACGTCAAATGGCGCTGCTTCCCTTCCGAGCTCTGCCATGCGCCCAAATAGTGGTTTTCCCCCACATGTGGGGTATCAGCGTACTCAGGACAAATTGCACAATAACTTTTAGGGTCCTGTTACCCTTGGGAAAATAAAAATTGGGGTGAAAAGATCATTTTTGTGGAAAAAATATGATTTTTTAATTGTACCGCTGTACGTTATAAACTTCTGTAAAGCCCTTGTGGGTTCAAAGTTCTCACCACATATCTAGATAAGTTCCTTGGGGGGTCTAGTTTCCAAAATGGGGTCACTTGTAGGGGGTTTCCACTGTTTAGGTACATCAGGGACTCTCCAAACGTGACATGGCGTCCAATCTGAATTCCAGCCAATTTTGCATTGAAAAAGTCAAACGGCGCTCCTTCCATTCTGAGCTCTGCCATGCGCCGAAACAGTCGTTCCCCCCCACATATCAGGTATCTGCGTACTCAGGACAAATTGCACAATAACTTTTGCAGTTCAATTTCTCCTGTTACCCTTGGTAAAATAAAAAAAATTGAACCTGAAGTATTTTTTTTATGAAAAAAAGTTAGATGTTCATTTTTTTTTAAATATTCAAAAAAATTCCTGTGACGCACCTAAAGGGTTAATAAACTTCTTGAATGTGGTTTTGAGCACCTTAAGGGGTGCAGTTTTTAGAATGGTGTCACTTTTGGGTATTTTCTATCATATAGACCCCTCAAAGTGGCTTCAAATGTGATGTGGTCCTAAAAATAAAATGGTGTTGTAAAAATGAGAAATCGCTGGTCAACTTTTAACCCTTATAACTTCCTAACAAAAAAAAATTTTGGTTCCAAAATTGTGCTGATGTAAAGTAAACATGTGGGAAATGTTAGTTATCAAGTTTTTTGTGTGCCGTATCTCTGTGATTTAAGGGCATAAAAATTCAAAGTTGGAAAATTGCGAAATTTTCGCCAAATTTCCGTTTTTCTCACAAATAAACGCAAGTTATTTGAATGAAATTTTACCACTAACATGAAGTACAATATGTCACGAGAAAACAATGTCAGAATCACCGGGATCCATGGAAGCGTTCGAGAGTTATGACCTCATAAAGGTACAGTGGTCAGAATTGTAAAAATTGGCCCGGTCATGAACGTGCAAACCACCCTTGGGGGTGAAGGGGTTAAGGAGTCGTTGGAGAAGGGTCATATTAGACCATCCTCTTCACCCTTAGGTGCTGGTGTTTTTTTTTGTGGCCAAGAAAGATGGTTCATTAAGCCCTTGTATTGACTATCGTTCCCTCAACAAAATTACTGTTAAATATCAGTATCCGTTACCCCTGATTTCTGATCTATTCTCCAGAGTTAAAGGTGCTTGCTGGTTTACCAAGCTTGACCTCAGGGGGGCGTATATTCTTATTCGCATTAAGCAGGGGGATGAATGGAAGACGGTGTTTAATACTCCGGAGGGACATTTTGAGTACCTGGTGATGCCTTTTGAGCTAATGCCCCTTCTGTCTTCCAGTGCTTCATGAATGATATTTTCCGAGACTTTGTGGATAAATTTTTGATCATCTATCTGGATGATATTTTGATCTTTTCCAAGGATTGGGACTCTCATGTGGAACATGTTCGGACTGTGTTTCGGATTTTGAGGGAGAATTCCCTGTATGTCAAGGGATCGAAATGCCTTTTTGGTGTACAGAGGATTTCATTTTTGGGATTTATTTTGTCTCCGTCAACTATTGAAATGGACCCGGCCAAGGTTCAGGCCATTTATGATTGGGTTGATTTATGTCTGAGGTTCATTGCTCCGCATTGGCTGGTCATCCAGGTATTTTTGGTACTAGAGATTTGGTGAGTCGGTCTTTTTGATGGCCCGCCTTGTCTCGTGATGTCAGGAATTTTGTGCAGTCCTGTGGGACTTGCTCCCTGTCTAAACCTTGTTCTCGCTCTAGTGGGTTGTTGATGCCTTTGCCGGTTCCCCGGAGGCCATGGACCCATATTTCAATGGATTTTATCTCTGATATGCCTGTCTCTCAGAGAATGACTGTTATTTGGGTGATTTGTGATAGATTCTCTCAGATGGTCCATCTTGTACCACTCCCTAAGTTGCCATCCTCCTCAGAGTTGGTGCCCTTGTTTTTGGTGGTTCGCTTGAACGGGATTCCTGAGAACATTGTATCTGACAGAGGAGTTCAGTTTGTTTCTAGATTTTGGAGGACTTTCTGTTCCAAGCTGGGAATTCAGTTGTCCTTCTCCTCTGCGTTTCACCCTCAGACCAATGGGCAGATGGAGAGAACAAACCTGACTTTGGAGTCGTATTTGAGATGTTTTATTTCTGCTGATCAGGATGATTGGGTTTCATTTTTGCCCTTGGCTGAATTTGCTTTAATAGAGCTAGTTCTGCCACTTTGAGTCACCTTTTTTTGTAACTTTGGGTTTCATCCTCGATTCTCTTCAGGGCAGGTGGAGTCTTCTGCCTGCCCAGGTGTTGACACTGTGGTGGAGAGAATGCACCAGATCTGGGACCAAGTGGTGGATAAGTTGTCTCTCTCCCAGGAAAAGGCCCAGCGGTTTTACAACCGGCATAGGACCATTGGTCCCCGGTTTAAGGTGGGTGATATGGTTTGGTTGTCATCAAAGAATATCTCTATGAAGGTGGCATCTCCAAAATTTAAACCTAGATTTATTGGACCTTACAAGATTTTGGAGATTCTTAATCCGGTCTCTTTTCGATTGGCTCTTCCTGTTACATTCAAGATCCATAACGTGTTTCATAAGTCTCTGTTAAAGAGGTTTGTTGAGCCAGTAGTTCCTGTGGTGGCACCTCCTGACCCTGTATTGGTTGAAGGTAATGTGGAATATGAGGTTGAGAAGATTCTGGATTCTCGTCTGGCTAGACGGAGACTCCAGTATTTGGTTAAATGGAAGGGTTATGGCCAGGAGGATAATTCTTGGGTCCCTGCATCCGATATTCATGCCAGAAGATTGGTTCGTGCTTTTCATCGGGCCCATCCTGATCGCCCTGGTGGCGTGGATGAGGGTTCGGTGACCCCTCCTCAAGGGGGAGGTACTGTTGTGAGTTCATTCTCCCCTTCACCTTTGATGTCTGATGAACTCCCTCTGCTGGTGAAGAGAGGTAGTGAAATTGATTGGGATGGGAAGAACCTGTGATTGGACATCTGGAATTTCTGAGTGGATATAAGGCAGCCGACGCCCCGCATGGCTGCTGGTGATCCTTTCTGCTCTGAACTCTTGCATCCAGTTTAGTTCCTGTCTACTAAAAGCTAAGTTTTTGCCCTGCTATTAATCCATGAGATTTTGTCTGGTTTTCCTTAGTTTTTGTATTCAGCCAGTCCTGGTTGGGACTGGCTGAATTCCATTTTTGTCTCTGATCAGTTGATCTCTTTGCTCTGTTTTCAGAATATACCTGAGTGCTGATATAGTGATTTTGAAGTCTAGCGACTTCAGGGCCTTTTTCCGTATCAGACGGTTGGGACATTTTTGGTAGGGTTTTTTGCGGATTGCAGTCAGCATCTTTTCTGTCCTGTCCTATCTAATTAGTTGGGCCCCATCGTTTGCTCAGCCTGTCTTTCTGTCTGTGTTTGTGTTTTCATCTGTATTTCACCGACATTACATGTTGGGGGCTGTCTATTGTTTTGGGGTCTGCTCTGGGGCAGTTTAGATTTCCCCTTTCCTTCTTTAGGCTTATGTAGTTCTCCGGCTGTGACGAGGGGTCTAGGGCACCGTAGGAACCCCCCACGGCTACTGTTAGTTGTGGTGTATAGGATCAGGGGTCTGCAATCCGATAGCTACCAACCTCTCCGGTTTTCTGGACTTAGCTTGTATTTTTGTTTTCTCCTCCGGTGACTCATTCATAACAGAGATCGCTGTTGTGTCACAAAACTTGTGACTCGCTAGCGAGATCGCTATACGGGGCCCTAAGAGCATGCAAGTGTGTGGTAGTCCACGCTTTTGAAATTCTATTACATGCACATAGACAACTACACGGCCAAAAATGTGTTTTTTCAAAATCTCGTTAAGCACGGCTTGGAGTTTGATTTTAAATACTCATGCAACCAAATCTGGTCTGAACCCTTTGCCATGGTTCTAAGTTTTCAGTAATTTCTTTCCACTTTCGGCTACAGGTCATTGTAACAAAAAGATCTGGCTTTCCGAATTTTCGAACGTCATGGCGTCTTGGTAATTTTGTTGCATATCTCTTGGGCTTCCAATGAAAGTGGACGGTAAAATTACTGGTGTCCCAGCTTTTAGCCCTTGGTGTAACGCAGCATTATGGATGTGATCCTTAACGCCAGCATAACTGTCGACGCGTAATGCAATGCCTTTTGATTTTGTTTTATATATTCTATCCTATCGGATTCAATTTTGACATAACTGTCAACGATAAATTGTTGCCTCAAATTCCCATCATTTAAAAGGGGATTGAACTTGTCACGTATGGAAAGCCTGTATGCATAGTACTGCAACAGGGTGTTTTTTTTTGTCAATCTTGATCCACTGGTATGGATGGTAGATGAATGTCACCAATTCCTTGATGTTGCACACTTAAGGCAATTGGAGTTGTAAAATTTATTGTCCATCCACTGTCCCCATATGGGAATAGAAGTGGATATGTCATTGCATCACACTTTCTGTGAAGAAAGCTGATTTGAACTGGTTTTCACTTTTCAGGTGAACTCTGATGTCCCTATTAAATGGGGGTTCACCCATTGCATTTTGATAAATTATAGCTACTTCATTGCACCTTGGTGCATTGTAGCGCCTCTGGTCATCATTGTAGTCATTTATAACTGACATTGTTATTTCCAGCGGATCGCGATTTTCCAATTCAGCAATCCTCTCTTCCTCTCTTTCAAATTCCCTCATCATTGTGAAGGCTCTTGCGAGTGGGTTAATTGCTTTCATTTTCTCTCCAAGAGATGACAGCGGGGCTGGAGGCACTTTTTATTTGCTTGACTTCTTGTACTTAATGCTTCTTCACTGTCCAAGATATAAATCTGGGCATACTTGGGAGTACTACCCACAGTGGGATGCAATGGGGCATTTCTGTGGTAAATTTGTCCTTGAATTCGAAAACAGTGTGGACCATGCCCAGGAGGTGGCGCTACTTGTGCTCCCATTGATGCCAAAGCAAGCGAGCTATTGTATTGCCTTATATTAGCCATAAAGGTATTGGAGTGCTGATGCTCTCCTTTCATCAACTTGACTAATTGATCATCCATATGAATGGGACATAATTGGATGCGCCCTCTCTTGCAGCTGGAAGGGAATGTTTTGTACTGCGCCATTTCGTCTTTGAAATTTTTAGCATAGTGCTCTTCAATACGTGTCTCATCGATTTGATTGGGAAGTCCTCTAGCGGCAAATGTAACTTGCCGTCGTCGAGTGGATCTTGCATTTTGGACACGTCTTCTATCTTGTTTTCTTTTTTGTGAAATTTGTGTATCACTTTGTGCATTGCTTGTTGCTCGTTGTTGTGCAGCATTAGATGCTGTACCTGATTCAGTTACTTCATTCGTTTCTCTTGCTCTGGCTGCCCTCTGGCGGGCTGCATCAGCAGTTCTTCGACAATTCCGTTCGTCTTCTGTTTCATTAAGACACGGGATACGCATCCGTATGCGATTCGCTTCTCTACGTGCAGCATCGCGCTCAATTTGATCCATCTTTGCAATATTGCCTCACAGTGTTGCCTCTCAGGCTAACGTTCAAAAAAGGCTTATGCCTTAACTCGTCACCAGAGAGAGCTCCTCTCCTTAGGTATCCATGGTTATGCCCACGCAGTTAGCTGCTGGTGGTAGTAACTTTGGATACCTAAGTTACTGTTCAGCTATTGATGACTTATTGCGCACAGACATACGGTTGAGCTGTGGATGACTCATTGTGCACAGACACACGGACACGTCCAAATTAGGTATATTGATGGTTACTTACTGCTCTATGCAATAAAAGGAAACACAGGACTCCATACTGCCATTCCTGACCACAGTATACTACAACTCCAATGATACCACCTAATTCAACAGGAAAAAGCTGACAACAGAGAATGATAGCATTTGTAACTAGATTTCTATTACAAAATGCTATAATTTGTCCATGTAAAAGGCAAAACTACCCAAAAATGGAGAGACATAAAGATGTCCTAAATTGACACCCACTATCTGCATGCCTTACTGGAGGATAGGGATGGCATAGAGGGCGAGCTCCTTTGAAGACTTCCATAGTGGGGAGCCAGTGCAAAGAGCTGAAACACCCCAATAAACATGTATTATTACATTGTCATCCTCCTACTGTGTCCTGTAGGGGTCACTAAATCCCCAGCAGCTAATTGCTAGGTATTTTAGCTGCCATACCCGTTAATATTAACTGATTGTCAGCGACTCCTCATTTAGGGAAGGGGTTGTCCTGAAAATGTCTTATTACAGGGTTCCTGGCAATCCATCATATGCTAATACCAAAACCTTAAAAGTAAAGAGCTACCGACCTGAACTTGTCCTCTTCCAACTGTCAGGTCCTAGTGACACAAGATGGCTCCAGTGCAGAACTTCATACATTCCACTCTAATTGTGATTTCATGTGAGTTCTATGATGTCATATGTTTTGTGATGTCATCATAGCTGTCACTGTTATTTCAAATTTACGACCGCAATAAAAAGTTGGTTTAAAATAAAAAAAAGAACCAAGGAGGGTAATTGCAGTCTGTGATTATTTTACATACTGTTATTAACATTTGGGGGTCTTAGTCATGGCCTTTGCTGCTACTGCTTCCTGCACCGCACTTTATACAGTTTAATATAATAATGGACAATTCACAAGCCCTGCTTGTAGAATATATAGTTAATAGCCTAGTAGAGCAATAAGATATACTTTGCCAACACCATCTCTATTTCTGGAATTACTGGGTTGAGCCTAATACTAATACATCATTTACCTGTTGCAGACTAATGCTACGTTGAAAATGGGGAACGTGTCCTATAAAATAGATTTCTCATTGTGTTGCATTATGAAGGTGCTTTTAATTGAAGTTTCTTTAAAGGGGTGGTCCGGTAAAAATAAGTTACCTATTCAAAGGAGGTCTGACCACTGGAACCTGCTCTGAAAGGGGATTTTTTTTGAATGCCCTTAACAATGGATCACCAGTGTGCATGCTCGACCAGTTCATTCGGCCCCATAGTTAAAAGTGGCATTCTGGGGATAAAAAATACCCTGAGCTGCTGATTGGTGTGGGAGACTCATCTGTAATTTTCACCTTTCCTGTTAGTTGATGACTTACAGTGCTGTACAAATTAATAGGGACAAAGCATTTTTTTTAAGTAAAATCGCAACTTGGTTACCATTCAGTGATTCAAGCCAGTTTTAACTGCACTCACACCTGTTCAAATTAATTTGCACAGCACTGTAGGTTCACTGGTCAATCATTGTGGCATTGATTAGAAAGACTCTAGACTATTGGAAGCTCATGTGTACATTTTACTTGGCCACAGCATCTAGGCGAAGTATGGAAAGCGGGCCAATTAATATTGTGCTACTGTATTTAATAATAATAATAAATTTTATTTCTATAGCGCCGACATATTCCGCAGCACTTTACATTTCAGAGGGGATTTGTACAGACAATAGACATTACAGCATAACAATAATCACATAGATTATAACAAATACCAAGAGGAAAGAGGGCCCTGCTCGCAAGCTTACAGTCTATGAGGACAGAGGTAGACACGAAAGGTGGGTGGTAACAGTTGCCCTGATTGTATGGACCAGCCATAATGTTAAGTGTGTAACAGTACAAACACAGAGGGCTAATGGATGCATAAAGCATGTGGGAACATGATGCAGGGAATCTGGTTATGGTAAAACTTTTGGCTGTGCCACACAGGGATAGATTAGGTTAATGTGTTGAGGCGATAGGCCAGTCTGAATAAATGCATTTTCAGGGCACGCTTAAAATTGTGGGGATTGGGGACTAATCGTATTGACCTGGGAAGTGCATTCCAAAGAATTGGCGCAGCACGTGTAAAGTCTTGGAGACGGGAGTGGGAGGTTCTGACTATTGAGGATGCTAACCTCAGGTCATTAGCAGAATGGAGGGTGCGGGTAGGGTAGTATACTGAAACAAGGGAGGAGATGTAGGGTGGTGCTGAGCCATGGAGGGCTTTGTGTGTGAGGGTAATAAGTTTATACTAAATTCTGGAGTGGATGAGTAGCCAGTGTAATGACTGGCACAAGGTAGAGGCATCGGTGTAACGATTAGTGAGGAATATGATCCTGGCTGCAGCATTCAAGACGGATTGGAGAGGGGAGAGTTTGGTAAGAGGGAGACCGATTAGAAGAGAGTTACAATAGTCGAGACGAGAATGAATAAGAGAAACAGTAAGAGTTTTAATGACCTTACTAGAGCCATGGAAGAATACAAATAAACCACTGCCACAGGGAGCTGATTCACTCCGGAAAGTGCCGGCACCTGCACTTACGGAGTTTGAGAGCCCATCATCTCCCAGCTCCGACATGCGGTCGCATTCAAATTCTGCTGACGTAGCTGCAGTGCAGTAAGGTGACCTCACTACAATGCAGATGTTATAGCAGAGCACCGCACAGGAGGGGTAATGCCATCACTGGGAGCGGATAAGCACTAATAGAGTCGAAGATGGGGGATGTGACAACTTTATGCCAGATACGGCCTGTTATGAATGGGTCACCGAGGAGGAAAACAAGACCAAGCCAGGTCACAGAAAACCAGAGAGGTTGGTAACTACGCGGATTGCAGACCCCTGATCCTAACCACACAACTAACAGCAGCCGTGGAACGTACCTATGATGATTCTAGACACCTCGTCACAGCCGGAGGACTAAATAAGCCTAAAGCAAGAAAAGGGGAAATCTAAAACTGCCCCAGAGCAGCCCCCACATATGTATTGACGGTGAGATAAGATGAAAACACGAACACAGGTAGGAAAATAGGCTGAGCAAACGATGGGGCCCACACTAGCTAGAAAGGACAGGAAAGGAAAGATACTGTCTGCAATCACGCCAAAAAACCCTGCAAAAAATGTCCAACACTTCTGATAGCAAAAAATACCCTGAAGTCACTAGACTTCTCCCACTATATCAGCACTCTGGCATATTCTGAGAACAGAGCAAAAAGATGCCAATCTAATAAGGGACAAAAAGCAAACTGGCACATACAGTGACATAAGAGTGGAAATTCAGCACAGCCCCAGCCGGGGCTGGCTGACCACACAAAAAACTGAATAGACCAAACCAAATCAAATATTAACATTAGCAAAGACAACTTAGCTTGAGAAGAAAGGATCTGAGCTGGAAACTAAGACCGCAGGAGGCAGGAAAAAATCACCAGCATGGGAATAGGGAGTCGGCTGTCTTAAATCCAGTCTGAGACTCCAGATGTCCAGTCCTCTTCCTCATTATCAGGTGGCAGGTCTGTTAATTAGATCAGCTTCACTACCTCCTGCCACCACCAGAGGGAGCCCGGAAAGAGACCTCACAACGCCTCTGTCAGCACAACCAGCTCCCTCACCAAAAACCAGAGGCAGACCAGAAAATGAGTTCACAACAACGGCCCTGCCCTCAAAAGGCCGCTTGTAATTCTAAGGGCTCATCCAGACGCCCGTGCAACACAACATGAGAACGGATTGCAATGCATGGACTGGCCAGGGGCTATAAGAGCGCTGTCCCTGGGTAGTTTGGCTGTGTCTGCCCTGATTCAAAGATGGAACCTACGTCGTTGTATTTGCAACCCCTTTTTGTTAAGTGCTTGCTGATTGCTTTCGCTCAGATTCCAAGATAAGACCAACTCACTGTGTTGGCGCTTCCCCCTCTGCTATGCGATGGCTGTGTTAACATAGAATGCAGACTGTTCATAGTAAAGGGTGTGATGAAAAACAGAGGTGCCATCTTGGATTTTGAACTTAAGACACACACTACTTTAAAAAAGAAACTCGCAGGCAGTGGACGCCGAAGGACCAGCTCTCCATACGGGGAAAGCGGAGGGGCGGTCTTTCTGAGACCTGACCTTGCTGGTTCTGTGAATTGAAGTGACTGGTTGCGGGTCTGGCATTTGATACCATTAATTTAAAAGCAACCTCTCATCAGGATTTACTTTATCAGCCTCCCAATACCCTATGAGGAGCCATCCCGCTTCTCCTCCCAGCTCTGCACGCACATACTGATACGTCAATTACACTGCAGTGGGTATGCTTCCTCCGCGCAGTGAACTTGATTAATCCTGGACTAGTGCAGTGACTGCAGGCAGGGACAGCAGTGATAATTAAACTTTGCTTTAACACTTACATTTAGCATTTATGACTAATATAAGCACCTTCACATAGGGTATTAGAAGGCTGATAAAGTACATCCAGACGACCGGTTCCCTTTAACTCATTCATGACACAGCCTATTTTGACCTTAATAACCTGGCCAATATTTGCAATTCTGACCAGTGTCCCTTTATGAGGTAATAACTCAGGAATGCTTCAACGGATCCTTACACTTAGGTAGGAAGGATCATCCCCGCGCTGCCGCAAGAATTCCAAAAATTGTAGAGGTTTCAGCGTGGTTTATTCTACGCGTTTCAGGGTTCAGGTGACCCCTTCATCAGGACATACCACAAATATTGTACAAGAGTCATAGGCATACAGGGTTTAAGTACACATCAGCATTTGAAAACAACGCCCAATGGATCAGATGACACCCAGTGTCAAAGTTCAGGCTCATCAGAAAGTTCGCATGAAGATTAAAAGTCATCAGAGAAATACAAATTAATATCTTACAGTTAACCTTATTTTTGTTTGTAGGATAACAAAATTGAAAAAGAGAGATATCATGTAAAAAAAAAGGTGGCGAGAAACAGTCTCACTGAGAAAAAAGGTGGAATTGAACTCACATAGGAGTGATAGAATAAATTCAGAGGTGAAGGCATTTACTTTGAGCTACTGAGCTGGAGGGATGGACTATTGAAGAGCACAGATTGCCAACGTTGAACCATAGTGAAAATACAGTTTTATTAATAAATATTAAAATAATTTTTTTATATATTAAAAGTGGAAATGTGTTTGTCAAGTTATTTGGAAGTATATTATACCACAAAAAGAAATTTTCTTACCCATGGCCTTTCTAGGCACTATACCTTGTTACATAATAAAGATTTTAAAGCCCTAAAAATTAGTCCTATTGATCACATCCCGGCACATATCCCCAGCAGAGTCATGAAGCTGAACAGAAAAGAGGTTTATTGGATTTACAAGCTTGGTAGCCTGAAACCTCATGGTCTTAATGAAATTACTGAAGTTTTTATCTGATTTTCGCAGGCTTTTAATAATGTATGTGTGCTGACTATTTTTTCATATATGTTTTTTTTTTTATATTTAGTTATATATATTTATTATTAACATTATTTATATATTTGTAGAACTAAATATTACCCAAATGATTTTAATACTAAGTTGTAATGGTTGTAAGGCTTTGCTTACATTTTTATGTGCTTCTCAGTGTGATGAATAAGTTTCTGTGCCTCTCTAGGAAGCCAAACCCTTTTTGCACTCTGCTGATGCTTGAACCTGTCAGCTCTATTCCATATGATTGGAGAAGCATTTGTCCTCTGGACTCTCCATGGATTAATCAGATGTGCCCGTTTCCTCTCACTCCTAGTGAAGTGATCCTCTCTTTGGATCCTAATCCTTTTCTGCTTGTCTTTAAATTTACACCTCTCTGTTTACTCGAATGCTTCTAAATGGACATGATCGGTCTTACTAAATATTGATACATACACATTAACCTTTTCGATATCTCCATGTGTTACATATATATAATTTCCGCATTAACCGGCTCCTTTATGTCTGCTCCTTATCAGTGGCAAAATGAAATGAAGTTCTAGAGATCTTCGTATAGAAGTTTCCTCAGCTCAGGATGTCCTCTGATTTTGAAGTTGCTTCTTGGCAGCACGGAGAAGCTGTTTGCGCTTTCACATTTTAAAAGGTTTTTTTTCTTTTAAGCATCTCTCTCGTCAGTTTAATTCAGGATCCTATAAACTCATGTTATAATTGTTTTCTATATTCTGGACCAGAGCCTCATTTGGTGTATGCTTCAGTGTTTTAACTCCCCATTTCTTATATTCTCTCCCCTTTTCATTTAAGAAAATTTCTTTTTGTGGTATAATATACTTCCAAATAACTTGACAAACACATTTCCACTTTTAATATATAAAAAAAATTCTTTTAATATTTATTAATAAAAAAGTATTTTAACTATGGTTCAACGTTGGCAATCTGTGCTCTTCAAGAGTCCATCCCTCCAGCTCAGTAGCTCAAAGTAAATGCCTTCACCTCTGAATTTATTCTATCACTCCTATGTGAGTTCGATTCCACCTTTTTTTCTCAGGGAGACTGTTTCTCGCCACCTTTTTTTTTTTCCCATATCTCTCTTTTTTAATTTTGTTATCCTACAAACAAAAATAAGGTTAACTGTGTAAGATATTAATTTGTATTTCTCTGACTTTTAATCTTCATGTGAACTTTCTGATGAGCCTGAACTTTGACTCTGGGTGTCATCTGATCCATTGGGCGTCGTTTTCAAATGCTGATGTGTACTTAAACCCTGTATGCCTATGACTCTTGTACAATATTTGTGGTATGTCCTGATGAAGGGGTCACCTGAACCCTGAAACGCGTAGAATAAACCACGCTGAAACCTCTACAATTTTTGGAATTCTTCTTGCGGCAGCGCGGGGATGATCCTTCCTTCCTACCTAAGTGTATGCTTCAACCAGGTCCTGCATTGACCTGTGGATCAGCAGCAGCCGCCGCCATTAATATATGTCTTTCCTTCACTCTCACCAGGTGAGTAGTTCTCTTGGTGGGCAACTCTGTGTAACGTTTTTGAAGACCCTATTTGTGCTTTTGTGTCTCCCTCTTTTCTCTATCAACTGATCCTAGCGATTCTGATATTCTTTCGTGACATATTGGGCTTCATGTTAGTGGTAAATTTAGGTCAATTTTTGCATTTGTGAAAAAATCGGAAATTTGGCAAAAATTCTGAAAATTTCGCAATTTTCAAATTTTGAATTTTTATTCTGTTAAACCAGAGAGTTATGTGACAGAAAATAGTTAAATAACATTTCCCACATGTGTATTTTACATCAGCACAATTTTGGAACCAAGTTTTTTTTTTGTTAGGAAGTTATAAGGGTTAAAAGTTGACCAGCAATTTCTCATTGTTACAACAAAATCATTTTTTTTTAGGGACCACCTCACATTTGAAGTCAGTTTGAGAGGTCTATATGGCAGAAAATACCCAACAGTGACACCATTCTAAAAACTGCACCCCCTTCAAGCTGATCAAAACCACATTCAATAAGTTTATTAACCCTTCAGGTGTTTCGCAGCAGCAGCAACATGGAAGGAAAAAATGAACATTTTTTTAGACACAAAAATTATCTTTTAGCAACAATTTATTTTCCCAAGGGTAAAAGGAGAAAGTGGACCCCAAAATGTTGTCCAATATGTCCTGAGTACGCTGAAACCCCATATGTGGGGAGGGAACCACTGTTTGGGCGCACAGCAGGACTCGGAATGGAAGGAGCACCATTGGACATTTTGAATGGAAAATTACAGTAGCTCCAATCGTTAGCGGACACCATGTCACGTTTGGAGAGCCCCTGTGTGCCTAAATTTTGGAGCTCCTCCACAACTTACCCCATTTTGGAAACTAGACCCCCTATGGAAAGATTTTTTTAGCCCGCAATTTTTTATTTTCACAAGGGTAGCAGGAGAAATTGGACCCCAAAAGTTGTTGTCCAGTTTGTCCTGAGTATGCTGGTACCCCATATGTGGGGGGGGGACCACTATTTGGGCACACGTCAGGGCTCGGAAGTTAAGTAGTGACGTTTTGAAATGCCGACTTGATGGAATGGTCTGCGAGCGTCATGTTACATTTGCAGAGCCCCTGATGTGCCTAAACAGTAGAAACCCCACACTAGTGACCCCATTTTGGAAGCTAGACCCACCCAAGGAACTTATCTAGATGTGTGTTGACCCCCCAAATGCTTCACAGAAAGCCGTGAAAATAAAAAATCATTTTTTTCCCTCAAAAAATGATATTTAGCCCACAATTTTTTTATTTTCAAAAGAGTAACAAGAGAAATTGGACCTCAAAAGTTGTTGTCCAGTTTGTCCTGAGTATGCTGGTACCCAATATGTGGGGAGGGAACCACTGTTTGGGCACACGTCGGGGCTCGGAAGGGAGGGAGCACTGTTTGACTTTTTGAACGCAAAATTTGCTGGAATCAATGGTGACGCCATACCGCGTTTGGAGACCCCCTGATGTGCCTAAATAGTGGAAATCCCTCAATTCTAACTCAACCCTAACCCCAACACACCCCTAACCTTAACCCTAATTCCAACCCCAACTCTAAACCTGACCCTAACGGAAAAAAAAAAGTCTTCATTTTATTTGTCCCTACCTATGGATGTGATAAACGGGGGGGGGGTTAATTTATTTTTCTTTATTTTGATCACTGTGATAAACTCTATCACAGTGATCAAAATGTCCCTGAATGAATGAATGAATCTGCCGAAAGGCAGATTCGGCGGGTGCACTGCGCATGCGCCCGCCATTTTGGAAAATGGAGGGGCCCATCACCGATGGCGGCGGGACACTGGGAGGGTCAGCGAGCCTCGGAAGGTACCAGGGGGGTTATCGCAAGGCGGGGGGAGCAGATGCTGATGGCAAATCTCCACAGTCGGGGGGGTGTCGGATCTCGGTCTCCAGCCATGCTATTGCATCATCGGCCATGGCTGGATTGTAATATTTCACCAAATTTCACTGGTGAAATATTACAATTGCTCTGATTGGCTGTTACACTTTTCAACAGCCAATCAGAGCGATCGTAGCCACGGGGGGGCTAAGCCACCCCCCCTCCCCAGAGTGAAGACAAAGGGTCCTGTGCCTGCAGGTCGGGTAACCTTTCGGGGACCCGCAGGAATGAGATTCACCCATGACAGCATATGCGTCACAGGTCAGATTGGCAGCGACTTTCATGACGCATACGCTGTCACAGGTCGGGAAGGGGTTAATGAACCTCAGTTGCTACATGACCCAGACGGTACTCCATCTCCTGAGCTCTCCTCTCCCTTTGGTTACATATTGCATCCAGTCACACTCCAGAAAAAACACATCACAAAGGACAATGGATGTGTATGATGTATATGGGAAACATAACACAGAAGACATTTTTTCTTTAACTAACTGTATTTCACAGCTAACATCTTACAAAACCCAGTACCACTGTGCATAGGAGTACTGACTTGAAACATTACGTACAGAATTTGATACATCACAAATGGCAGGAAATACAAAAGTCTTTCAATGGGTAACATTACATGTTTATTGAAGGGGTGGGTTGGAAACAAAAATGCAAAACCTGTGTTCATAAAAATATTTTATTGATACATATAAAGGGTACCAAAGAATGGATTTTCACAACAGCCAAGAACGAGCAAATTAAAAGTGTTTTGTACTTTACAATAGTCATCATGGTACAAGGCAACACTGGCCTTCATGTGCGTATTCATAGGGCTGGGAATAGAGTTGAGCGACTGTGGTCGGATCAGGTTTCGTGAAACCCGAATGAAACAAAATAAGTTTCAGATGAAACTCGTCCGACTAGAGCAAAAAAAGTCGGAGTTTCGTCCGACTTTTATTTCCCATTGACTTGCATTGGGGTCTGGTTTCGGACGAAACTCCGACTTTGTTTTGCTCTAGTCGGACGAGTTTCATCTGAAACTTATTTTGTTTCATTTGGGTTTCACGAAACCCAATCCGACCAAAGTCGCTCAACTCTAGCTGGGAATAAGAATTATTAATGAGGTATTCCAGTGATCGGATCTTTTCTAGTAGTCAAGAGAGCTGGCTACTCATCATCTGAAATGACTCCAGTTGAGGATGTACATGGAGATCCCTTCGCTCCAAAACCCCATCAATATGGTTGTGTGGCATGTCTGATATACAAGATCTGTCATTGCAGGGTCCTGATGGAACAAACTAAGTGGTTTACAAAAAATACTGGAAATGTGAGACCCCTACATTCATCTCAATCCTCTCATTTTCTATGATGCGGTAAGCAGGCAAAGAAAGGAAGCACAAGTTTATTTTGGTAGGTTGTACAGTATATCAAAGAGGATCACAAATTAAGTTTTCTAATTGATTTCAATTTAAAGTTCACAGAATTCAAAAGTGAATGTACTTTTATAGCACCATTCCTTTTGTCTTCACCAAAGCAATTACTATCATTGTAGTATGACCAGGATTAAGGCTCTTTTCACACTGGCATTAGGGTATGTTCACACAACCTTTTTATTCCATGTGGGTTTGCAGCTGTTCCACTCTGAAAACCACTTGAAAAAGAGCTCAATTTTTACCAGCCTTGTTGTGGATTCATTCAGGCTTTTGAGTCTTTTAACCACTTCAGGTTTCTAAAAATGCAGAACGGTTAAAAGTGAGTGAACTATTCTTCAGGCAATTTTTGCAGGGAGGACACAATTCTTTAGAACTGACATCAATGGGAAGGCTAAGTAGATACATGGGCTTTTTTTGAGCAGTCTCCCATCATTTTTGCTTTAAATAAACAAAAACACAAATGCCTTCTTCATTGATGAAATATAAAAAAAAGTCCGGAAAACAGTCATAGAAAAAACCCAAAAACATCAGCGTAAAAATGTTGCAAAACTACTCTGAAAATGGTAAAAAGAAAAGGCCTTAAGATTTGCAAAACTCCAGAGAAAAGGAACAATTCCTGAAAAAATTTAATTTTTTTTTTCACTGCCCGACAAAAAGCATTGTGTAAACATACTCTTAGGTTTCCATCAGAAATACAAGTATTTGTTAATAGGGTAACTCTGATGGAAGGGAAAAAAAAAACAAACAAGAAATTATATATAGTCAACTGGTTTGATAGCTACATATGAAACCGGTCGCACACCATTATGGAGATCCACCATGACTGGATAAGATCTGTTTGGGGAGACACTAAACTTTTGGTATCCTCAAAAGAGCAAAATAATACAGATTATTATAATACTTAGGTGTTGGAGAACAAAGCTGCGCTGACTTGGAGTCACAAGATGTCGCCTTTCCGTACTTATATTATCGAACATTAATATAAAATTAGAGAATTTCATTTCTTCCCAGATGTGCAATTATGTTTTTTAAATCATTAAAACATATAGTAATGAAGGGTCAAAAATGACACAAAATACTTTAGGTCACAGAACATTAGGAGAAAGCTGCATTATGGTTCATGTTGAGTATGACGTACAGTTTACTTGTCACTAATAACTTATGGACGTTATAGGAATCATTTCAGTTAAGCAATGGAAACAGCATTTTGATTCATGACAGGGGATTACAGCCAGCAGTAACAGTTATAATACATGTAGAAAAAAAAACAACTAAATAAATGGCAAAATTCCATACAAAGGATTTTATTTATACTCTTCCTATGTAATTCACACCAAGGACCAGCAGGTGCATTTACGATAGTCACTTTAAAGTTCCTAGTTCAAGTCAATTTGTGAGCTCTTTACATAACTATGCCTTACAATTATCCAAAGAATACATATGTAGGCAGCTTCATCTGTTAGAAAAGTCCAATTCATGCCCATATAAATCTATTGAAGATGTGTTAGTACTCACTAACCTAAATGTGAAGATGGATTTACCAATAACACTGCATAACAAAATGATCACCACATGTCCATGGCATTTCAACACTAATCCGAGACATTAAAGACTAAAAATATGGGTACACTACTATTTTTTTGTGCCAGAAGAAATGGAAACACAAAGATGGTATCACCAATAGCCGCTCTAAAAGAAATATTCGGTCAGGAACAATTGGATTTGGGGAAATTTGCAATTTTCAAGTTTTAGATAAAAATGAATATTAAAAATAGTGACAGGAATGTCCAGGTTCTTTTCTGTGCTTTCTTCAGCCTAGTGATCTGTAGCCAATGTTGGTCCTGATCCCCTTACAAGGGTTTCTGAGGTCATGACAGCACATGGAGATGCTTCACCCAACATAAGAGAATACTGACTATTAAAGGTCTGTCATACAAGATGAATATTAAAAACAATGTTTTGTATGTAGTGAAATCACGAGTGTCATCTACCAAAGCTGCACAACTCCAGTGTTAGAAGTCAGTAGTCTGGACAGCCAGAATATAGCTACCAGTTACAGCCATCTCATTTTTATATCCACAGGATAAGCCATAAACGTCAGATCAACGCGAGTCCCTCCACTGGACCTTACTCTCTTGCCTTTGCCACTATTAATAAATAGAGAGATGGCCATGCATGTGCATTTCCCTCTATCACTTCTTGGAGGGTTTTTGGGTAAACCGTTTGATACAGATGTCGGTCCCAGGATTTATGGCATGCTATAAATGTTTAAGATGAGAATAATCTTTTAAAGAAGCACTTCTTCCATCAAAGTTATCCTCTTACTATATCACAATCATCCTATTATATAGCACCATGTTCTTACAATTGCTCATTTTGCCTTTGTACCAAGCTAATTCTTCTCTTTTCTCTGCTCTATGCAAAAACATGAAGTCTCTTTTTCCCAGCAGAAATCATTCGTCTCTAACTCCTGACCCAGCCGCTCCGCTGGCTGCCAAGGACTTTTCCAGTGACGACTGATACAGTGGAAAGAGACCTCCTGTTTCTACATAGCACTTAGAAGGTTTCAGCTAGTCAGGTTTTTAATCACTGATGTCATAGACCTAATGGAAAACAGATTGACTAGTAGAATGGCAAAATAAGCAATTGTAAGTACAAAGCTATGCAAAATGATGACTGCAATATATTAAGAGGATAAAAACTTTGATGGAAGTGCTTCTTTAAACTAGTCCAACTTGCATCCCTATAGTAAGCTCTCATCTTGAGCCCATGAATCATCTCATGGTTCATCTATACCCAAGAAAGCACAAAACAATCATAGTAAGGGCGTAATAGTACAGTGCAGTGGTTTATTGCCGCAATTTAACAGCAACATGCAAACACACCCTTAGGTTTCGCTATCAGTGCAGTTTTTATATTCATGCTTTTAAAGGGGTTTGTCCAGCATGAGAATCATCCATGTATCTTTTATGAATTATGACCTTACAAATATGCATTTTTTTCCAATCTGCATGGATTTTCTCATTTTATAAGCACCCCTTCTGTTTTTGTTGAACCTCCACTTCTGCATTCATTCGACACAGACTTGATCTCTGTCCCTCCTCTCCGTGTCATCTCGTGTTCATTAGCTAAACCAGCCCCCTTATTTGGTTTACACTAAGACTTATGGTTAGACAAGTTTCTCTGTTAATTTTAAAGGGCAGTAGCCGCACTTGTGTGACTGACAGAGCGGAAAACTGCCTGAATGAGAACTACAACTGCTGTAGCTAATCACTAAAACCACAGAGTAAGCACCAGAGTGCTTGCCTATCACTTCTCTCTCACTCAATAGCGCCACTTAGCCCACAAATTGAGTTAACCTGCTGCTGGTTTAAACTTTGGCTCTATACAGTCTAAAGTTGGCAAAACCCACAGTTATCAGTGAGATTGTCCAATGGTCAAATGTGTATGTTGGCCTCCTGACTCTTCCCAATGGAAAATGTTGGTGGGGATGGGTTTCCATAGGCAATCCGTTTTGGTCATCCCTGGAGATAAGCTTCTACCAGAGAAGTCTGGAAGCAACACTCTCATACAACACAGGAGGCGGAAGAGATAGCCATTGGCTGATCCACCATTTCTAATATGTATGAGGGGGCTTCAGCATTGAAATATTATACACTGCCATTCCACAAATTACAATCTACTGCTTTACAAATTCTGCCATTCATTCGTCTGCTCTTAGAAGTCCTTAATTTATTGGCTTGTACATACTGCAACGTATCCTAAATGCATTTGATCTGCAAAGCTTTCAGCAATGGAAGAAAAGAAACTCTATCCAGGAGGAAGTATAGTAAAATGTCCATAATTTCCATTCCATAAAACAAGATAGGAGGAGGTACTTCCTGATCGTTTCCAATATCTCCAGACATAACGCTAACCTATTCCTTTACCGTGAACTGCAGTCATTTTCATAATTAAAACTTGTGCTACCACCAAAAGATGTAGTAACCACAAACAAGGTAGCACAAGTTTTCAATATGTATAGGAGTGCTTCACGGCTCTATCCTTTTTTCCACTAAGTACAGGGAGAACACCGTAAAACATTGTGGATATGTTCTCAACCTGGAAACAATCTGTGCTAAATCAATTTTGTTAGTCATTTTCATAATGTAGCTCTTTTAGGGATCCGTTTCCTCTATGTTTCTCCCAACACAATGGATGACAATCCAGTACCTGTCCGGCCATAGTAATGCTAAGGTAAAGAAGCTTTACTGTAATGTTTCACAACCCAGTGCAAACTAAAATGGATTTACTACAAGCACACAGAATATTGACTAAGAAGTTGGAAGGTGCCACATACAAACCAATAAATTAAATGGCATCTAACCATTGATAAGTCTCTCTAAGGGCTAGCAACACCTGAAAATGGAAAGGGTCTATATACATCTCCTCATGACTTACATTAAGTATACATATGAACCATTAGCCCTATACTTCCTGCGGGAAGTCACATATAGCAAAACAGGGGGTGAATGTAATTCACAGGGATCTACTATTGTGTGCCATACAGTAATCTGTCCCAGAAAATTTCCAGTATGAACTCTCTCTGCATTTTCCCGCTGCGGAGCCTTCTTCATCACCTCACTTGTTCTACTCCGTGTCTAGCTGAATACCATGGATGTACTGTACAAGACAGCTGCGTGTGGCTGCCCACGCAATGTGATGGCAGCTCAAACACATGCAGGAAAATTGGCTTATGTCATTTCTTCTACACGTGTGTGTGTGTGTGTATATATATATATATATATATATATATATATACACACACACACACACATATACAGTATATATTCGTTATGTGTGAAAAGTCCCCAAATGCCTGCTGGAGACTTTCAGCCAGATGGCCACCTCCATTACAAGGCAAAGTGTCAAGTTAGAGGACATTAAAAGGAGTTCTTCATTTTAGACAGTCCCTACAGGATGATCTCGTGACAAAGTGACCACCTTGTTGGACTCCAGTGATTAGCTATAATTTGTGGCAACCCTGATAGTAAGGGCTCAATTTCCACATCAAGCCGCCAAGTGGGAGAGAAAGCATTACATAATACTTCTTCACATCAACGTGCTGTATAAAGAAGGACATGACATGTCGTAACTTGTGTCACTAAGAGATGGACGTGCTACAGTGGACACCCTCATGGAACCGATTCTCTAACCTGAAGAACCCCTTTAAGAAGAGAAGTCACAGGTCCAGCAATACATCTAGTAAAACAGACTATTGTTGCAGGTACAAATGCGATTTCAGGAAGGTATAGCTATGTCTGAACAAGAAAAGCCTTAATAATAAAGTCAGTGATACCTTGGGTTTAATGAGGCTTGCAGACATGGCAGCTGGGGCGGACTACTATCCAAGAGCCTACATCAAGCGACAGGAGTCAGGAATATTGGTGTATGGTAACATTTGCGTTTATGCAAACAATTGTCATCTTCTGGTGTCACCGACCTAGGACGTCTTATCTGGGCGCACTTACAATATAGAATTAAAAAAAATAAGTGCATACATACTCACTCTCTTTCTCAAAAATATCAGATTTGCGTCAGATTTTTTTTTTTGGCCATGTAACTGTGGTGACTATTGGCAGAAAGAAGTTTCTTGTCACAATATCTAGAAAACACTAGAGAAACTTTAATGCGATTCTCCATTTACAGAGGAGGTTTCGCCCCTGGGCGACGATGACCTGGATATTCCCCGCTCTGTGTTTTCTGAGCCAGATCCACTTTGACTATGTTGGTCCACGGAAGTGGCACTGGACGTAGGCGGAGACTTGGTTTTCTCTTTAAAGTCTGTAATAATGACTGTTAGGTCCCCCACAGTAACTTCCAAATGCTGCGCACTGCTTCTGTCCACATTTTTCAACCGTGGCCTAGAGAAAGCAAATATAGAAGGAACAGGTAACCTTATGGCTGGAATACGCTGTAAAAGGCTATACATTACCAACACTGATTCATTGTCGCAGATTTTATTCTTAATATTTATCTGAAAACTGATCACTATTTAGGCCTTTTTTTATTTCTATAGTTATTTTTATTGAGGTTGTGCCTTCCAGGCAGAGATTCGAAGAGGTCCAGAGTTAAAGAAATCTTTTACAAGACAGAACGCTTTAGAAACGAAGATCTTTCTAAATCAAAGTGTGGGATGGTAATTCAACATGCATGCAATATGCCAATGAAAAATTGGCAAAAGACTACAAGTGTCCAAGGAAAAAGGCATTCTAGAGCAAAAGACCGCACGACAATGTGGTCCCTTCACTGCAACCAAATTTATTTTTTTATAGGCCAAAACTCAGTGCATTTTTTAAATAACAATACATACAGTTACTTGTTCTCCCTACACCAAACTCCTGTGTAAAGCGGCCTTCATGGGGTTTTATAGGTAAATGATCTGTTCAAGATTATGGCCCGGACACTGATCTGCATGAGAATCTGCCTTCAGAGATTATTTTATATGAGAGATGGCGATACCAGTGTGAGACATGTAAAAAACACAGAACAGAAGAATTGAACTTTGTTTCCGTACTACAAGCAAGTGTTGCAGCTCTCACAGTGCTGCTGTATTAAATATGGCTGCCAGTGAGATGGAAGCTGAAGCACTGAGAGGAACGTGCAGATGTTGTATAATCACACACAGTTCTGCAGTGACATCAGGGGAGCAGAGAGCGGCCGTTACACATCACACTGGTAACGTCCCCCTTTCATTTATAAGCAGCTCTGGAGGCAGATTCTCATGCAGATCAGTGTCCGGCCCATAGCCTGGAATAGCTCATTTATAAATAAGAAAAATGTGGATTTCTCTGAAATAAAACATTGGGTTACAGATTATAAAGTATTATTTTATTCAGTTTCCTATGACCTACATGCCCATATAGACAGTTTAGAAGGGCTGATCCTACTGACAGGTTCCCTTTAACTCGTCATCATTTTCAATAACAGTCTGTGGTTAGCAGATTAAACATTTTTGCATCTATTCAGTGACTAAAATGTTACTTATACAGTGGATACACTCCCTGACAGAAGTTATGTTGCTTATCCATGTTAGCTGTGCCACAAGACCTCATCCATGAACTATGATGTCTGGCTCCACCCCAGCATGGTTCTGCCTGAAATGATCTAAGCAATATGTAAATGTATCTCTCTGCTTTTAAATCCCTCTTATTTGTAATCATATTGTACATATTTTAATGGTCTCATTTCTTAACCCCTTAATGACCAGGGGTATTTTTGGTTTTACATTTTCATTTTTCCCTCCCCTTCTTTCCAGAGCCATAACTTTTTTATTTTTCCGTTTATATGGCCATGTGAGGGCTTATTTTTTGCGGGACAAGTTGTACTTTTAAATGACATCATTGGTTTTACCATATCGTGTATTCGAAAACGGGAAAAAAATTCCAAGTGCGGTGAAATTGCAAAAAAAGTGCAATCCCACACTTGTTTTTTGCTTGGCTTTTTTGTTAGGTTCACTAGATGCTAAATCTCACCTGCCATTATGATTCTCCAGGTCATTACGAGTTCATAGACACCAAACATGTCTATGTCCTCTTTTATCTAAGTGGTGAAAAAAAATTCCAAAGTTTGCTTAAAAAAAAAAAAAAAAAAAAAATTTGCGCAATTTTCCGAGACCCGTAGCGTCTCCATTTTTCATGATCTGGGGTCGGGTGAGGGCTTATTTATTCTGTGCCGGACTGACGTTTTTAATGATACCACTTTTGTGCAGATACGTTCTTTTGATCGCCCGTTATTGCATTTTAATGCAATGTCTTGGTGACCAAAAAAACGTAATTCTGGCGTTTTTAATTTTTTTCTCGCTACGCCGTTTAGCGATCGGGTTAATGCTTTTTTTTTTATTGATAGATCGGGCGATTCTGAACGCGGCGATACCTAATATGTGTATGTGGGATTTTTTTTTTATTGTTTTATTTTGATTGGGGCGAAAGGGGGGTGATTTGAACTTTTAGGTTTTTTTATTTTTTTTTTATTTTTAAACATTTTTTTTTTTTTTTTTACTTTTGGCATGCTTAATAGCCTCCATAGGAGGCTAGAAGCTTGCGCAACCCGATCGGCTCTGCTACATATGGGCGATGAGCAGATCGCCCATATGTGGCAGATTTACTGCTGTGCTTTCAGCGCCGACCACCGGGTGGCGCTGAAAGCCATATGCCTGGAACAACCATAGAGGTCTCATAGAGACCTCTGGTTGTCCAGGCAACATGACGCCGACCCCCGATCACGTGACGGGGGTCGGCGGTGACGTCATTTCCGGCCCGGCGGCCGGAAATGCTATTTAAATGCACGCTGTCAGCTTTGACAGCGGCATTTAACTAGTTAATAGGCGCGGGCGGACGGCGATTCCGCTCGCGCCTATTGCGGACACATGTCAGCTGTTCATAACAGCTGACATGTCCCAGCTTTGATGCGGGCTCAGCGCCGGAGCCCTCATCAAAGCAGGGGAAATGTCTGATGACGGACTGTGTCCGTCATTGGACATTAAGGGGTTAAAGCCTTTTTATCATCTAAACATCTAAACACTGCCCATCTTTTGGGAATAGACTATAAAATGTATTAGTCCTGCCTCCTTGCTCTGTGACGAATGTACACGTGCCTGAAGTAATTATGCTACTAATTTGGGGTTGCTACGGACCCTCTTAATTACAACATTAAGAGAATCGTTAGCTGGTGGCAGCGAAGTGTGGTCCCGATTGGGTGAGTGAAGCTGGCAGCGACGGAAGGGGTTTTATAAGCTTTTGTGACTTAATGGTGTCAGCGGTGGGATCGTGACTTATTGGTTATGTAAATAAAAGCTTTAACCTGACGTTAAATTCATCCATTGGTTGTATAAATTATTCTTTTGAAAGTTGAAACCCTCCGAAATGTGGTTTAGGTTAAGAAAATAAACTGCCATCAATGCAGAAATATTGATCATTTAATGGACACAGAATGGTCAGATTTTGGTAAGAAAAAAGTTTTGTCGGCCACAGAAAGTAATGTGATATTCAAACAAATAATTAACTTAAAATACAAATATATGTTGCATAACATTGGTGAATGAAGTTGTGGTGCTATTAGAGTCATATTTAATATTTTGTGTGACTTCCATGAGCTTGAAGGACTGCATCCATGCGGTTCAACAATGATTCATACAATTTATTAATGAAGTCATCAGGAATATCAAAGAATGCAGTCTTACATGCCTCCCAGAGTTCATCTAGATTCTTTGGTTTTGTCTTCCAAGCTTCCTCTTTCATCCTACCCCAAACAGGCTCTGTCTGGTGACTGAGCTGGCCAGTCCTTGAGCACCTTGATCTTTTTTGCCTGGAGGAACTTTGTTGTAGAGATGGATGGACGAGATAGAGCACCATCCTGCTGCAGAATTTGACCCCTTTTATGATTTGAAATATAAGAGGTAGCTAGTACTTCTTGATATTTTAGGCTATTGATATTGCCTTCCACCTTGAATATGGGGATGTGCGAAACATTTGCAATGTAACCTAAGACCATGATCTTTCCACCACCAAATTTAACTGTTTTCTGGGTGTATTTTGGATCCATATGGGCTCCAGTAGGTCTCCTGCAGTATTTGCAGCGGCTGTGATTTAATTCTACTGAAGATTCATCACAGAAATCCACCTTCTGCCACTTTTCCAGCGTACATCTGTTTAGCAGGCTGTGGGACTTTGCAAATGCCACACGGTTTTTTTATTTGCCTTTTGTTTAGTGCTGGCTTCTGGGCACTGATTTGACCATGGAGGCCATTTCGAGTCAGAATCCTACAAACTGTTCTAGTTGACACAGGGACTTGAGGTGATCAGGCCTGTTGGAGCTCTGCTGCAGTGGAAGAGAGGCTTGCTTTGGATTTTCTAACCAACAAACGTTCCTCGGTCTTAATTCCCATGGGGACAAGGTATGAGGAAATGGAAGTGCATGTTGATGCGGATAGACAATATGTGGTGGTGATATGTAAGATGTTTGGGGTGCTGTTGTGTGTTGCCGCCATGTATATCAAGACCCCATATTCAAGTAGGAAAATTAGAGAAGTGATGGAACTGACTGGTCGTAGGGGGGTATGCATCTTCTGGTTATTGGGGATCTCAATAACATATATGATGATTTCTGGGACAAAAACAAAAACGCTCAATATAGGTAACAGAGTCACACCATTTGGCACATATATACAGGAGATTGGGTTGGTTGTGGAAGGTGAGACATATTGGGGAAAGGGGGTACTCATGTTATTCACCGGCACACGACACCCTGTCTAGAATAGACATGGCTTTGGGAAATGAGATGGTGGATTCAATGGTGAAAGAGGTGAGGTATCTGCCTAGGGCAGTCTCGGATCACTGCCCAGTTGAGGTAGTGTTGCGGTCAGCGGAGACACTGGTCAGGAGCAGGGGAGAGAGGAAAATTCACCCTAACTGGTTGAATAGCTTAGATCTAGAGGTAATACAACGGGATGTGGTGGAGTATTTTAGCATTAATGTGTGAAGCGCTGAGATGTCTACTGTCTGGGATGCTATGAAGGCGTATCTAAGAGGGTTATTATTTAGAGATATTAGTAGATGTAAGACAAAGACAAAGCAGTTGGAGAAGGAAGCGATAGAGAGGTTAAAAGGAAGCTGAGGACGAAATGGAGACTCTCAACACGGTGGAGGCTAGAAATAGAATGAAAGTTGCCCAAAAGAATGTAGATAAAATCTTCCTGGATCGAGCCGAAAGGAGAAGGGAATTCCAGCAGCTGGCTTTTTATCAGGATGGGGAGAGGGTGGGACACGTTTTCGCTGGTGGCTTCGGCCCAGAGGGGTACCTCACACGTGCATTCTCTGTACGTGGGGGATGGCACTAGGGTGTCGGAAAGAGCGGACATCTTGAATGTTTTCACTGACTTTTAAACAGATCTGTACTCCTCTCGGGTGGAAGCGTTGGTTGAGGACACTGTGGCATTTTTAGAGAGGATTAAACTTCCTAGACTGGAGAATGAAGATAGGGATTGTCTGGAGGCTCCCATCACTGATGAGGAGCTGAGAAGGGCCCAGGGGTCAATGACGAAAGGAAAAACACCTGGGACGGACGGGCTTCCAGTGGATATTTTTAAAGGGATGGAAGAGGTGTTAATACCAAGACTTAGGGCTGTGTTGGAGGATGCCAGAAGTAAGGGGATCTTGCCTTTGTCTATGAGAGAAGCTATAATAGTTGAAATCCCAAAGGAAGATAAGGATCTTCAGATGCCAGAATCATATAGATTGATCTCACTGCTCACAACGGATGTAAAGCTCCTGGCCAAGGTATTGGCGATTAGGTTGTCAGGTGTCATTTCTAAATTAATACACCCAGACCAGTCCGGTTTCATGCCTGACAGGTCTACTGCTGTCAACCTGAGAAGGCTTTCCATGAATATGCAGTTGCAAGCCGATAACTCTGGCCAGAGGGTGGTTGCTTCGTTGTATGCCCATAAGGCATTTGACAGTGTGGAATGGAGGTATTTATGGCAGGTCCTGCTTCATTTGGGATTTGGCCCACAATTCATATCTTGGGTTCAGTTATTATATACGCAGCCACTGGCTAGGATGAGTGAATGGAATGCTATCACACACTGTAGAACTTCACAGAGGGACGAGGCAAGGGTGTCCGCTCTCCCCTCTTGTTTGCGCTGGCAGTGGAACCATTGGCCGCCAAAATTCAACAATCAAGGGAGGTTTCCGGGTTCAGATACGGCCTGTTAGAGGAAACAATTGCGATATACGCGGACGATGTCTTGCTTTTTCTAAGTGACCCAAAAACTTCTCTGGGTAATGCCATACAACTTATTGAAGGGTTTGGGAGGATGTCAGGATTGGTGATCAACTGGGGTAAATCCAATTTGTTTGCAATAGACGGCACAATGGAAGGTTTAAGGAGAACAGTAGAGGAGGGCAGGTTTAAAGTAGTGGATCAATTTAAGTATTTAGGAATATGGATATCGCTGCCAATCACAGATTACTTACACAAGAACCTGACCCCCATTTTAGGTGCTCTCAAGGCGAAAATAGGAGCTTGGATTAAGTTCCACTTGTCGGTAGTGGGCTGGTTTAATTTAATTAAAATGATTCTGATGCCCAAAATATTGTATATCCTGCATAATGCACCTGTCTGGATATCTCAGGGAAAATTTAGACAAATAAACGTCTTGTTCAGGGAATTGGTGTGGGGGAAACAACACCCTCGTATTAGATTGGAAACCCTTCAACGCCCTAAGGATGGTGGGGGTCTGGCCTTGCCTAATCCTGAAATATACTTCCTTGCGGCCCAGTGCCAGCACTTGAGGGGGTGGGCGCTTGAGGCGACTTCTGGCAGGATACAACACATTTTGGAAAAACTGACAAATCGGTGTCCAGTGGTACAATGTTTGGAGGATGGTTCACTGGGTGTGCTTGGGAAACTATTCCCCACATTATCTCTGATACACAAACTCTGGAGGAGGGTTAAACAAATTCGGGGGGGTTACTGGCCTGACTCGGTTCTCGCCAATTTGGGATAATAACATACCAGAATTCAGATCCATGGGAGGACTGGGGGAATGGCAGGCTAGAGGGATAGAATTTGTTTCCCAGATTGTGGACCCACAGGGACTGAAATACTTTTCTCAGCTACAATCGGAATTTGGGCTCAGAGCTTCAGGGGGGTTCCAGTATTCACGGATGAAGCATGCATTTATAGCTCAGAATAACAGTAACCATCTTGAAATTCAGGGGGATATTGTATTGGAGTATGTATGTGGGAAAGGGTCTACAAGTGGGGTTACATCCTCTTTGTATGGAGATCTGTTACATACTTTCCAATTGAAATTCCCAATTGGTGCCAGGGCCAAGTGGGAGGGTGAGTTGGGCCCCTTGGAGGATGAGAGATGGGAATCCGCTCTGGGGTGGATCACAAAATTGTCACTGAGTGAAACATATAGATTGTCTCAGCTTTATATAATACACAGAGTGTACAAGTCCCCGGATGTCCTGTTCAAGGCTGGACTAAAACCCACATCTGAATGTCCCCGCTGCCGAAACGAAGGTGCAGGTATATTCCAAATGCTGTGGACGTGCCCGAGGTTGTTTTCTTTCTGGACGGTGGTCTTGTGTCGGGTAGAGGGAGCGTACAGATGTGTGATTCCAAAGGACCCAGTGGTATGCTTGTTGGGTGATGTGGAAGAGATAAGAGTGGATAATACTATGAAGACAGCAATAGCCAGACTACTCTATATTGCTCGGAAAGTGATTGCGAGAAATTGGATACAAGAGGAGCCGACGTCGAGAGGAGAATCTCTCAAATATGTGAAAAATACCATTATACTAGAGAAGGGGGTTTACAAAAAAAAAAAAAAGGGAAATTGGTGTTATATGAAAAGCTATGGACGCCATGGCTAGAGTTTGGTTATGGTCTCGAGGCACATTGAATATGTGGGGTGCTACCTGTAATGCTACGGATGGTGGAAGGATATTTTTAACCTTTATTTTTCTCTGCAGATGAAGATTATATGGACAATACAAGCGGTCTAATAGGGTTTGGGGGGGATGCTACTATACCAGGTTGTTAATATGAAAAATGATTGCTTTTGGAAAATATGTATCCTAATATGCTTTTCTGAATAAAAATCTATTTGATTAAAAAAAACAAACGTTCCTCCTGAGCAGTTGTCTTGCGGGGTCTGCCGGACCTGGGCTTGTCAAACACATCTCCAGTCTCTTCAAATCTTTTTTTTTTAATTCTTTGTACTTGACGCTGAGTTAAAAGGTGCCAGCCACCTCTGCAGTGGATCTGGTCTTCAGCATCTTGATAATCCAGGCTTTGTCGCTGGGTGGATTTTTGGCATGTTGTCAGAGCTCAAGTTGCAGATCAAGTGAAGGTCTGGGGTGCTGGGTTTCCTTTTATACATACCCACTAATTAACCGATCATTTACTGAGCACAGGTGAGGATGTAAACTAGGATTGGGTGTATTATATGACCAGGCGACAAAATTTTTAAATCTCACCATTCTGTGTCCATTAAATGATCGTGTCCATTAAATGATCAATATTTCTGCTTTGATGGCAATTTATTTTCATAACCTAAACCACATTTCGGTGGGTTTCAGCTTTCAAAAGAATAATTTATACAACCAATGGATGAATTTAACATCAGGTTATAAGCTTTTATTTACATAACATGGATAAGCGACATAATTTCTGTCAGTGAGTGTACTTGTACAGGGCTGTGGAATCAGAGCTCATTTTGGTGGAGTCGGTATAAAATGGACCGACTCCTAAAATATATAATAAATTGGGTACAGTAATTCTATGCAGGATGTGCTGAATATTTTTTCATAGGAATTTGGGAAAGTTATGAAATGTCCTATAAATGGCTGTTATATTCCTGATCTAAGGCTACATTCACACACAGCGTTTTTTGAGGATACGTTTTTCAGCTGCAAAAGCCGATCAGCTTTTTAAAAAACTGCATCACCTGAAAAGGTTTTTGAGCTCATAGATAATGTTTTCAATGGCAAAAGCAGATTAGAAATCTGCTCTATCCATTTATCCATCTGTCTAGCCATATCATATCTGTACCAAAAAGAATGAAAACCGGGTAGCACACAGACTAACACTCCTTTTTTTTTTTTAGCACCAGTCAGGTACACCTCATAGCTGACCAAAAGGACGCCCAGGACAGGCATTGCTCGTCTTCAGTAACACATCAACATCAATTGATAGTTGGAATAAATAGACTGCATTCATCACCACCACATCTTCTTAAGGTGCAGGCTTTATTTTCAAGTGTAGGGGTGTGCAGTATGAGGTTCTGCAGCAGCTGAGGTGTGCAGTATGAGGTTCTGCCCCCCCAGGTTTGATCCTGGCTACGCCCATGGTGTGAATGTAGCCTGAGGATCTAGGCTTTGTCTTAGCTGAGATAAGTCTCATCATACCTAACAGACCGGACATTCAGCGTCTCCCACTCACACACCACCTCCTCACCTCGCCCCCTATCTGTCGGAGTCCCACAAGGTTCAGTCCTAGGACCCCTGCTCTTCTCCATTTACACCTTTGGCCTGGGACAGCTTATAGAATCTCATGGCTTTCAGTATCATCTCTATGCTGATGAAACACAGATCTACATCTCTGGACCACATATCACCTCCCTGCTAACCAGAATCCCTCAATGTCTGTCCACTATTTCATCCTTCTTCTCTACCAGATTTCTGAAACTTAACATGGACAAAACAGAATTCATCATCTTTCCCCCATCTCACGTGACCCCCCCAACGAACCTATCCATTACAGTAAATGGCTGCCCACTCTCCCCAGTCCCACAAGCTCGCTGCCTCGGGGTAATCCTTGATGCTGATCTCTCCTTCAAACCACATATCCAAGCCCTTTCCACTTCCTGCCAACTTCAACTCAAAAATATTTCACGAATCCGTTCATTCCTCAACCAAGAATCTACAAAAACCCTAGTCCATGCCCTCATTATCTCTCGCCTTGACTACTGCAACCTCCTGCTCAGTAGCCTCCCCTCGAACACTCTCGCACCCCTCCAATCTATTCTAAACTCCGCTGCCCGACTAATACACCTGTCCCCCCGCTATTCCCCAGCTTCTTCCCTCTGTCAATCCCTTCACTGGCTCCCCATTGCCCAGAGACTCCAGTACAGAACCCTAACTATGACATACAAAGCCATCCACAACCTGTCTCCTCCATACATCTGTGACCTCGTCTCCCGGTACTTTCCTGCACGCAACCTCCGATCCTCACAAGATCTCCTTCTCTACTCCACTCTTATCTCCTCTTCCCACAATCGCATACAAGATTTCTCTCGCGCATCACCCCTACTCTGGAACTCTCTACCACAACATATCAGACTCTCACCTACCATCGAAACCTTCAAAAAGAGCCTGAAGACCCACCTCTTCCGACAAGCCTATAACCTGCAGTAACCACCGATCGACCAAACCGCTGCATGACCAGCTCTACCCTCGCCTACTGTATTTTCACCCATCCCTTGTAGATTGTGAGCCTTTGCGGGCAGGGTCCTCTCTCCTCCTGTACCAGTTATGACTTGAATTGTTCAACATTATTGTACTTGTTTTTATGTATACCCCTCCCTACATGTAAAGCGCCATGGAATAAATGGCGCTATAACAATAAATAATAATAAGTCAGTGATATATATATATACACACACACACACACACACATATATATACATACATACACACACACACACACACAGTACAGACCAAAAGTTTGGACACACCTCATTCAAAGAGTTTTCTTTATTTTCATTACTATGAAAATTGTAGACTCACTCTGAAGTCATCAAAACTATGAATTAACACATGTGGAATTATATAATTAACAAAAAAGTGTGAAACAACTGAAAATACTGTATGTCTTATATTCTAGGTTCTTCAAAGTAGCCACCTTTTGCTTGATTACTGCTTTGCACACTCTTGGCATTCTCTTGAAGAGCTTCAAGAGGTAGTCACCGGAAATGGTTTTCACTTCACAGGTGTGCCCTGTCAGGTTTAATAAGTGGGATTTCTTGCCTTATAAATGTGGTTGGGACCATCAGTTGTGTTGTGCAGAAGTCTGGTGGATATACAGCTGATAGTCCTACTGAATAGACTGTTAGAGTTTGTATTATGGCAAGAAAAAAGCAGTTAAGAAAAACGAGTGGCCATCATTACTTTAAGAAATGAAGGTCAGTCAGTCCGAAAAATTGGGAAAACTTTGAAAGTGTCCCGAAGTGCAGTGGCAAAAACCATCAAGCGCTACAAAGAAACTGGCACACGAGGACCGCCCCAGGAAAGGACCAAGAATCACCTCTGCTGCGGAGGATAAGTTCATCCGAGTCACCAGGTCAATGCCACACAGAGTTCTAGCAGCAGACACATCTCTACAACAACTGTTAAGAGGAGACTTTGTGCAGCAGGCATTCATGGTATAATAGCTGCTAGGAAACCACTGCTAAGGACAGGCAACAAGCAGAAGAGACTTGTTTGGGCTAAAGAACACAAGGAATGGACATTAGACCAGTGGAAATCTGTGCTTTGGTCTGATGAGTCCAAATTTGAGATCTTTGGTTCCAACCACCGTGTCTTTGTGCGACCCAGAAAAGGTGAACGGATGGACTCTACATGCCTGGTTCCCACCGTGAAGCATGGAGGAGGAGGTGTGATAGTGTGGGGGTGCTTTGCTGGTGACACTGTTGGGGATTTATTCAAAATTGAAGGCATACTGAACCAGCATGGCTACCACAGCATCTTGCAGCGGCATGCTATTCCATTCGGTTTGCGTTTAGTTGGACCATCATTTATTTTTCAACAGGAAAATGACCCCAAACACACCTCCAGGCTGTGTAAGGGCTATTTGACCAAGAAGGAGAGTGATGGAGTGCTACGCCAGATGACCTGGCCTCCACAGTCACCAGACCTGAACCCTATCGAGATGGTTTAGGGTGAGCTGGAGTGAAGGCAAAAGGCCAACAAGTGCTAAGCATCGCTGGGAACTCCTTCAAGACTGCTGGAAGACCAAGAGTGTGCAAAGCAGTAATCAAAGAAAAAGGTGGCTTCTTTGAAGAACCTAGAATATAAGACATATTTTCAGTTGTTTCACACTTTTTTTGTTAATTATTTAATTCCACATGTGGTAATTCATTGTTTTGATGCCTTCAGAATGAATCTACAATTTTCATAGTCATGAAATAAAAGAAAACTCTTTGAATGAGGTGTGTCCAAACTTTTGGTCTGTACTGTATATATGTAATCGATATTACATAGTGTATTACATATTTACAATTTATTACAGTTTTTTGTGTTCTAAAGTTGTATTCCAATAAATATATATTCTGTTCTATCTAAATATCTTGATTATTGAATCATAAAAATGATTAAATGTCTGATGTTCACATTGTACTACAATAAATTTTTCACTTAAATATAAGCAATATGTGTGGGAGTCGGAGTCGTGGATTCGGAGTTGGAGTCGGTGTAAGGGAAATTCAGGAGTCTGAGTCGCAGGTTTGGCTTACCGACTCCACAGCCCTGGTACTTGAGAGTGATTGCGATTTTCATTATAAGGCTAGGTACGCCTGAAGCTTTATTCATATTGAAAGAATTCTCCAGGACTATGCTACTGACGACATATTAGAAGAAAAGCAGCAATCAGCTCAGCTGCTCAATGTACAGCCATAGCACTCAGAGTAATACGCAGATCCCAAACTGTAGCCAGCACATGTTATCTTCCAGAAAAACGCTCATGTCAGACAGTCCGAAAAGTGTAGTCTGGGGAAGGAGTGTGTTCTCCTTTGCTGACATATATTTATTTTTGCATGCCGTTTTCTCAGCCAGTAATGTTTTTATAAAGATTCAAGATGACATGCATTGGCTACAGTATGTGATCATATTACTGATGACGTATACACACACATTTTTACTTGTCTTCAATGAAGGATAAACTACAGCACTTGGCGGCGGCCAGTAAACAATATAACGGGCGGCTGTGTACCACTCCTTATTTTGCTTATATCCAATTGCTGCCAGTGCAGATATCAACTGATGAGTGAGGTGCTGGAGCCCTACTGATCTCATGTTGTTGACCTACACATAGGTCATCAATAGTGTAATCCCTATTAAGACTGAACTTTCCCATTATTATTCTTTTAGGCTACGTCCACATGTCCAGTAGTAATCTGTTAGAATGGATCCAATAGCAATTAGTTGTCAAAAAAGTTGTGTAACTTTGGTTTGAAAAAAAAAAAAAAAAATGATTTCGGCTGTATCCATTTTTTAAAACTGAAGTCCATGGAGAACTGATCCATTAAATAGTCATCAGTTTTTCTTTCATTTGAAAAGGATCCATTTTTTGCTTACTGGATCACTTTTAAATGGAAAATAACAGATGATTAATTAACAGATCCGATAGTCACAAACTTCAATGTTAAAAAAACGGATCCAGGCTTTTTAAAAACTAACACAAAAAGTTGTGTTTGCACAATTTTTTTTTCTACCAGATCTGTTCTATCGCATGATTACTGGATATGTGAACATAGCCTAAAATATTCAAGTGACTCCATTGAATCTCCATGCTTGTTGACTGAAAGTGTGAAAAACTAGGGAAAACTCCCTCTCCTCACTCCCAGGGTTTCTTAAACTCTTTGAATTGTGAATCAGTTATTTACCGTAGACACCCTATAATCGCATTTAAACCACTTGCTCCCTATGCCTGCACAGTTTGTATGATTAAATTGGGCACTATTTCAGCTCTTAGAGGGTTAATCACTAAAGTCAGCTAAATGTGCAAGTGTTTATATGTAGATGCAGATATTTAGTACTGTACTTGAAAAATATTTTTTCCTATTGTTTTCTCAATGGCCAGCTATTTTTTTTTTTAGTTTTTCATGTTTGTATATAAAACCATTTATGTTTTCGAGATGCACAATTTACCCAATAATACATTTAATGTTTGGAGAGCTGAAAGGATTTTTTTATCTAATAAAATATATACTAATTATTTCTCCTCTTGCATTAGAGGTGTGTTTGATAGTTGTGGACTGGTTGTGGTCTATTTTTCAACTAATTTGTATACCAGAAAAGCACCCAAATAGTTCACTATTTTAGATCAATTAGAGTATTTAAAATTTCCTTGGGTTCAATTATGTTTTATTCTAATAACGGGAGTTGGTCATTAGAAAAGGCCACATGAAATCAAGAGAAATACACGACTTGGCCAAAGTGCTGTCAGATTGATGGAGTGCAATGGTCATGTAGGCTGATGAATTAATTTCCTTTACAGTATAACCAGTTAGGCTGGAATTACAAATGCAGGTTTTGAAGCTCAAGTCGAAGCAATAGGAAGGAGAGTTGTACTAAGCAATATCCTAACCTTATCTCCTACCATTAGTACATAAAGAAGACAACTACTTTCATCAACAAAGCCCATCTATCATGATGTAGCCCATTTATCAGAATAGGATCGACTGTGCCAGGATCAGATTCAGGGCAAGTATTAGTCATGTATTAGTCATCGGTCACAGCTGTGTCTACCTAGTAGAATTTAACTCAAAGTGATTATCTAATGCAAGTTCTTAAAGGGAAACAGTCACCATGAAAATGCAGTCCACCCTGCAGCCACCATGTTATAGACCAGGAGAAGCTGAGCATATTAATATATAGGTTTGTGAGAAAATATTCCATGTCACCAGTGTTTTAATTGTTTAAACCTTTGCTTTCTCAGGGATTTTAAGTCCGATGGGCGGTCCTATCAGTGGCTGACAGCTTTCTTTGTATGAGATAGCTTTCAGTCACTCATGGGACCAACCACTGGACCAAAAATCCCTGAGAGCGCAACATGAAATGAATGAAAACACAGGTCATACTGAATCTTTTGTCACAAAACTATAATATATCTCAATCTGCTCAGCTCCCCCTGCTCCATTAACACGGTGCCTGCAGTTTGGACTAGATTTTCATGGCGACAGGTTGCCTATAAAGAGCAAAAAATTTTGATGCAAAAAATTAATTTCAAGTCAGGCAACCATGAGGTAAGTTAGACAAAAAGTGACTAAAGCTGGCCAGATAAATCCAGCATGAGCTATTGTAATTAATCTAGTATGGTTTTCAGCTGTCTAAGTTTACAGGGAATCTGACAGCAAGGTTTTATTTCACAGTGTACACAGGAAGCTGCTAATAAGGGCTGTGGGCGGGGTTATACACAGCTCAGCATTCTGAGCACTGCAAACATCTACAGCAGAGATAGAATCCCTGTTTATTAAAACTGCTCCAAGAAATGCAGTAAGAGATACATTGCTGGATATCAGACTCTCTTCCCATACATGAAGTTACTCTCAGATTACATGGCAAACATTTGCTATCAGATTCGCTTTAAGAAAGTATTAATAAATCTGCCCTATGGTTCCTGATAATACACACTGTACCAGGAAGTTAGGATCGATTTTCCTTTAAATCGTTTGTGTGGTAGGTTAAGGTAAATGCACTATATAAAGGATTACTTTAAAAGGCCAATACCTTGCTTTCTTGTTACTGTTCTTTTTAATAGGAGTCTCTTTTTCACTTTTTTCTTTTTCTGTTCGGTCTTTTTTCTCTTTCTTCGACTGCATGGGAGGCACAAATTGTTGCGTTACCTGCTGTGCAACCAACTGTGATACAGGTCGTGGTTTCCTGCATAAAGAAAACAAAGTTATTTCTGGAAAACTTTTTTCCATATATATATATATATATATATATGATAAAGACCAAGACTATTGCATCCATCATTGCTGGCAGCACAATTAGGGTATGTGCACACGCTGCGGATTAGCCTGCAGATTTTTCTGCAGAGATGCCAAGCATCTCTTGACAGAAAACGCATGCCGTTTTTCTGCGGATTCCTTGCTGTTTTCCAGTGGATTTGATGCGGATTCTAGTGCATTTTGGCTATGCGGATATCTGCAAAACTTTGTCCCTTTTGCAGAGAGAGAGAGAGAATTTTCCGTAGCATGTGCACAGCGGTTTTTATTTTGCATTGGTTAACATGGTAATGTACGCCAGAATCCGCAACGTGTGCACATACCCTTAAAGTCTGGTGCTACCACAATAAAAATATGTTGGGCTGCTGCTCAGGTTGCCAGCACTAGATACATCATAAAATGGCGCAGACTTACAAACAAAAAATTTTACACTTATTTGAAGGGTCAGTTTCAACTAAAATGCATTTTGTTCATTACCATAAGAGAATTTTTCCAAGGTCTCTCAAAATCTGAGGCAGAATGGGAAGTTTTCTTCTCTTGCTCATTCTATATAGTCTCTCGCTATAAACGGTACATATCATATATATATTTTTTCTTCCTTCTAAACTTCCCCCCCATTTTGTCATTCCTCATTCTCAGGTCCTCTACCAGAGTTCTGGACGTTTGAGGGTTCTGCACAGGATCTTAGTTGTTCCCAGTATTGCGCTTTTCTGGACAGAGAGCTCAGATGTTGCTCCTGGGATCTGTTGTAGCCATTCTTCCAACTTTGGGGGTCACTGCTCCAAGTGCTCCTATCACCACTGGAATCACTTACCTTCACCTTCCATATCTTTTCCAGTTCTCCTTTGAGGCCCTGGTATTTCTCCAGCTTCTCCATATTCCTTCTTTCTGATGTTGCGATCACTTGGCACTGCCACATCTATTATCAATGCTGTCTTCTGATCCTTCTCTACTATCACAATGTCTGGTTGGTTAGCCAACACCTGCTTATCCGTCTGGATCTCAAAGCCCATAGGAATTTAGCCCTTTCATTCTCCGCCACTTTTTCTGGGGTCTCCGACCTGGACTTAGCCCATATGCTGCACAGATGTTCCTGTATACAATTCCCGCTACTTGGTTGTGGCGTTCGGTATACGCTGTTCCAGCATGCATTTTGCATCCTGACACTGTGTGTTGGACTGTTTCTGAGGTTTCTTTGCATAGTCTGCACCTTGGGTCTTGTGAGGTAGATTCCTGCTTCTATGGATCTGGTACTGACAGAGATAGATAGATAGATAGATAGATAGATAGATAGATAGATAGATAGATAGATAGATAGATAGATAGATAGATATGTTTGTGGATGGAGTGAGACATGATGTCCCAGATGTGCTCAATCGGATTCAGGTTTGGGGAACGGGCGGGCCAGTCCATAGTTTCAATGCCTTCATCTTGCAGGAACTGCTGACACACTCCAGCCACATGAGGTCTGGCATTGTCCTGCATTAGGAGGAACCCAGGGCCAACCGCACCAGCATATGGTCTCACAAGGGGTCTGAGGATCTCATCTCGGTAACTAATGGAAGTCAGGCTACCTCTGGTGAGCACATGGAGGGCTGTGAGGCCCTTCAAAGAAATACCACCCCATACCATTACTGACCCCCACTGCCAAACCGGTCATGTTGAAGGATGTTGCAGGCAGCAGATCGCTCTCCACGGCGTCTCCAGACGCTGTCGCATGTGCTCAGTGTGAACCTGCTTTAATCTGTGAAGAGCAGAGGGCACCAGTGGCGAATTTGCCAATCCTGGTGTTCTGTGGCAAATGCCAAGCGTCTTGCATAGTGTTGGGCAGTGAACACAACCCTCATCTGTGGACGTCGGGCCCTCAGACCATCCTCATGGAGTTGGTTTCTAACCGTTTGTGCAAACACATGCACATTTGTGGCCTGCTGGAAGTCATTTTGCAGGGCTCTGGCAGTGCTCCTCCTGTGCCTCCTTGCACAAAGGCGGAAGTAGCAGTCCTGCTGCTGGGTTGTTGCCCTCCTACGACCCCGTCCACATCTCCTGGTGTACTGGCCTGTCTTCTGGTAGTGCCTCCAGCCTCTGGACACTACACTGACAGACACAGCAAACCTTCTTGCCACAGCTTGCATTGATGTGCCATCCTGGATGAGCTGCACTACCTGAGCCACTTGTGTGGGTTGTAGAGTCCGTCTCATGCTACCACGAGTGTGATAGCACAACAAACATTCAAAAGTGACTAAAACATCAGCCAAAAAGCACTGGTACTGAGATGTGGTCTGTGTTCCCCAACTGCAGAACCACTCCTTTACTGAGTGTGTCTTGATAATTGCCAATAATTTCCATCTGTTGTCTATTCCATTTGCACAACAGCATGTGAAATTGATTGTCCATCAGTGTTGGTTCCTAAGTGGACAGTTTGATCTCACAGAAGCTTGATTTACTTAGAGTTATATTCTGTTGTTTAAGTGTTCCCTTTATTCTTTTTGAGTAGTGTAATATATATATATATATATATATATATATATATATATATATATATATATATATATATATACACATTATATATAATACACATATTTGGTATTGCTGCTTTCAGAATTCGGACTGTAAGATGGACCCCCATTTGACACATTATTATTTTTTTTCCCTATTTTCCTTCTGAAAATTGGGGTGCGTCTTATGGTCTGGTGCGTCTTATAGTCCGAAAAATACGGTAGGTATCATTAGAATTGTCAAAAATCATTTTTTAATCTGGTGTTATAAAGTATTCTAATTTACTGAGATAATGACTTTTGGGTTTTCATTGGCTGTAAGCCATAATCATCAAAATTAACAGAAATAAACACTTGAAATAGATAACCCTGTTTGTAATGACTATATAATATGAGTTTCACTTTTTGTATTGAAGAACTGAAATAAATTAACTTTTTGATATTCTAATTTTGTGAGATGGACTACGGTTAGTTATAACAAATTTTATATATATATATATATATATATATATATATATATATATATATATACACAGTGCCTACAAGTAGTATTCAACCCCCCTGCAGATTTAGCAGGTTAACACATTCGGAATTAACTTGGCATTGTGACATTTGGACTGTAGATCAGCCTGGAAGTGTGAAATGCACTGCAGCAAAAAAGAGTGTTATTTCTTTGTTTAATTTTTTTTTTAAATTGTGAAAAGTTTATTCAGAGGGTCATTTATTATTCAACCCCTCAAACCACCAGAATTCTGTTTGGTTCCCCTAAAGTATTAAGAAGTATTTCAGGCACAAAGAACAATGAGCTTCACATGTTTGGATTAATTATCTCTTTTTCCAGCCTTTTCTAACTATTTAAGACCCTCCCCAAACTTCTGAACAGCACTCATACATGGTCAACATGGGAAAGACAAAGGAGCATTCCAAGGCCATCAGAGACAAGATCGTGGAGGGTCACAAGGCTGGCAAGGGGTACAAAACCCTTTCCAAGGAGTTGGGCCTACCTGTCTCCACTGTTGGGAGCATCATCCGGAAGTGGAAGGCTTATGGAACTACTGTTAGCCTTCCACGGCCTGGACAGCCTTTGAAAGTTTCCTCCCGTGCCGAGGCCAGGCTTGTCCGAAGAGTCAAGGCTAACCCAAGGACAACAAGGAAGGAGCTCTGGGAAGATCTCATGCAGTGGGGACATTGGTTTCAATCAATACCATAAGTAACGTACTCCACCGCAATGGTCTCCGTTCCAGACGAGCCCGTAAGGTACCTTTACTTTCAAAGCGTCATGTTAAGGCTCGTCTACAGTTTGCTCATGATCACTTGGAGGACTCTGAGACAGACTGGTTCAAGGTTCTCTGGTCTGATGAGACCAAGATCGAGATCTTTGGTGCCAACCACACACGTGACGTTTGGAGACTGGATGGCACTGCATACGACCCCAAGAATACCATCCCTACAGTCAAGCATGGTGGTGGCAGCATCATGCTGTGGGGCTGTTTCTCAGCCAAGGGGCCTGGCCATCTGGTCCGCATCCATGGGAAGATGGATAGCACGGCCTACCTGGAGATTTTGGCCAAGAACCTCCGCTCCTCCATCAAGGATCTTAAGATGGGTCGTCATTTCATCTTCCAACAAGACAACGACCCAAAGCACACAGCCAAGAAAACCAAGGCCTGGTTCAAGAGACAAAAAATCAAGGTGTTGGAGTGGCCTAGTCAGTCTCCTGACCTTAACCCAATTGAAAACTTGTGGAAGGAGCTCAAGATTAAAGTCCACATGATACACCCAAAGAACCTAGATAACTTGGAGAAGATCTGCATGGAGGAGTGGGCCAAGATAACTCCAGAGACCGGTGCCGGCCTGATCAGGTCTTATAAAAGACGATTATTAGCTGTAATTGCAAACAAGGGTTATTCCACAAAATATTAACCCCTTCATGACCCAGCCTATTTTGACCTTAATGACCTGGCCATTTTTTGCAATTCTGACCAATGTCCCTTTATGAGGTAATAACTCAGGAACGCTTCAACGCATCCTAGCGATTCCGAGATTGTTTTTTCGTGACATATTTTGCTTTCATGATAGTGGTATATTTAGGTCAATAATATTTGCGTTTATTTGTGAAAAAAATGGAAATTTGGCAAAAATTTTGAAAATTTTGCAATTTTCAAATTTTGAATTTTTATTCTGTTAAACCAGAGAGTTATGTGACACAAAATAGTTAATAAATAACATTTCCCACATGTCTACTTTACATCAGCACAATTTTGGAAACAACATTTTTTTCCGTTAGGAAGTTATAAGGGTTAAAAGTTGACCAGCAATTTCTCATTTTTACAACAAAATTTACAAAACCATTTTTTTTAGGGACCACCTCACATTTGAAGTCACTTTGAGGGGTCTATATGGCAGAAAATACCCAAAAGTGTCACCATTCTAAAAACTGCACCCCTCAAGCTACTCAAAACTATATTCAAGAAGATTATTAACCCTTCAGGTGCTTCACCGGAACTAAAGCAACATGGAATGAAAAAATGGACATTTTAATTTTTCCAACCAAAATTTTATTTTAGCATCAGTTTTTTCATTTTCACATGGGTAACAGGATAAAATGTATCCTAAAATTTGTTGGGCAATTTCTCCTGAGTACACTGATACCTCATATGTGGTCATAAACCACTGTTTGGGCGCACGGCAGGGCTCAGAAGGCAAGGAGCGCCATTTTACTTTTTGAATGTAAAATATGCTTGAATGTTTAGCGGTTGCCATGTCTTGTTTTAAGAGTACCTGTGTGCCTAAACATTGGAGCTCCCCCACAAGTGAGCCCATTTTGGAAACTAGACCCTCCAAAGAACTTATCTAGATGCATAGTATGCACTTTGAACCCCCAGGTGCTTCACAAATTGATCTGTAAAAAAAAAAAGTACTTTTTTTTTTTTTCACAAAAATTTTATTTGGCCTCAGTTTTTTCATTTTCACATGGGCAACAGGATAAAATGGATCCTAAAATTTGTTGGGCAATTTCTCCTGAGTACATCAATATCTCATATGTGGTCATAAACCACTGTTTGGGCGCACCGCAAGGCCCGGAAGGGAAGGAGCGCCATGTGACTTTTTGATTGGAAAATTAGCTCCAATCGTTAGCGGACACCATGTCGCATTTGGAGAGCCCCTGTGTGCCTAAACATTGGAGCTCCCCCACAAGTGACCCCATTTTGGAAACAAGACCCCCGAAGGAACTTATCTAGATGTGTGGTGAGCACTTTGAACCCCCAAGTGCTTCACAGAAGTTTATAACGCAGAGCAGTGAAAATAAAAAAATATTTTTTTTTCCTCAAAAATGATTTTTTAGCCCGCTATTTTTTATTTTCCCAAGGGTAACAGGATAAATTGGACCCCAAAAGTTGTTGTCCAGTTTGTCCTGAGTACACTGGTACCCCATATGTGGGGGAAAACCACTGTTTGAGCGCACGGCATGACTCAGAAGGGAAGGAGCGTCATTTGACTTTTTGAATGGAAAATTAGCTCCAATCGTTAGCGGACACCATGTTGTGTTTGCAGAGCCCCTGTGTGCGTAAACTTTGGAGCTCCCCCACAAATGACCCCATTTTGGAAACTAGACCCCCTAAGGAACTTATCTAGATGCATAGTGAGCACTTTGAACCCCAAGGTGCTACACAGAAGTTTATAACGCAGAGCCATTAAAATAAAAATATTTTTTTTCCCTCAAAAAATAAATTTTTAGCCTGCTATTTTTTATTTTCACAAAGGTAACAGGATAAATTGGACCCCAAAAGTTGTTGTCCAGCTTGTCCTGAGTACACTGGTACCACATATGTGGGGGGGACCACTGTTTGGGCACACGTTGGGGCTCAGAAGGGAAGTAGTGACGTTTTGAAATGCCGACTTGATGGAATGGTCTGTGGGCGTCATGTTATGTTTGCAGAGCCCCTGATGTACCTAAACAGTGGAAACCCCCCACAAATGACCCCATTTTGGAAACTAGATCACCCAAGAAACTAATATAGATGTGTGGTGAGCACGTTGAACCCCCAAGTGCTTCACAGAAGTTTATAACGCAGAGCCGTGAAAATAAAAAAATATTTTTTTTTCCTCAAAAAATTATTTTTAGTCCACTATTTTTTATTTTCACAAGGGTAACAGGATAAATTGGACCCCAAAAGTTGTTGTCCAGTGTGTCCTGAGTACGCTGGTACCCCATAAGTGGGGGGGGACCACTGTTTGGGCACACGTTGGGGCTCGGAAGGGAAGTAGTGACGCTTTGAAATGCCGACTTGATGGAATGGTCTGTGGGCGTCATGTTACGTTTGCAGAGCCCCTGATGTACCTAAACAGTGGAAACCCCCCACAAGTGACCCCATTTTGGAAACTAGACCCCCCAAGGAACTTATCTAGATGTGTGGTGAGCACGTTGAACCCCCAAGTGCTTCACAGAAGTTTATAACGCAGAACCGTGAAAATAAAAAATCTTTTTTTTCCACAAAAATAATTATTTTAGCCCCCATTTTTTTATTTTCCCAAGGGTAACAGGAGAAATTAGACCCCTAAAGATGTTGTGCAATTTTTCCTGAGTACCGATACCCCATAAGTGGGGGTACACCACTGTTTGGGCACACGTCGGGGCTCGAAATGGAGGGAGCACCGTTTGACTTTTTGAACGCAAAATTGGCTGGAATAAATGGTGGCTCCATGTCGCGTTTGGAGAGCCCCTGATGTGCCTAAACAGTGGAAACCCCTCAATTCTATCTCCAACCCTAACGCCAACACACCCCTAACCCTAATCCCAACCCTAATCATAACCCTAACCACAACCCTAATCCCAACACACCCCTAACGAAATCCCAACTCTAACCCTAACCACAAGCCTAACCCTAATCCCAATTCCAACCCTAACCCTAAATTCAACCCTAACCCTAAATTCAACCCTAACCCTAAATTCAACCCTAACCCTAAATTCAACCCTAACCCTAAATTCAACCCTAACCCTAAATTCAACCCTAACCCTAGATTCAACCCTAACCCTAGATTCAACCCTAACCCTAGATTCAACCCTAACCCTAGATTCAACCCTAACCCTAGATTCAACCCTAACCCTTAGTCCAACCCTAACCCTTAGTCCAACCCTAACCCTTAGTCCAACCCTAACCCTTAGTCCAACCCTAACCCTTAGTCCAACCCTAACCCTTAGTCCAACCCTAACCCTTAGTCCAACCCTAACCCTTAGTCCAACCCTAACCCTTAGTCCAACCCTAACCCTTAGTCCAACCCTAACCCTTAGTCCAACCCTAACCCTTAGTCCAACCCTAACCCTTAGTCCAACCCTAACCCTTAGTCCAACCCTAACCCTTAGTCCAACCCTAACCCTTAGTCCAACCCTAACCCTTAGTCCAACCCTAACCCTTAGTCCAACCCTAACCCTTAGTCCAACCCTAACCCTTAGTCCAACCCTAACCCTTAGTCCAACCCTAACCCTTAGTCCAACCCTAACCCTTAGTCCAACCCTAACCCTTAGTCCAACCCTAACCCTTAGTCCAACCCTAACCCTTAGTCCAACCCTAACCCTTAGTCCAACCCTAACCCTTAGTCCAACCCTAACCCTTAGTCCAACCCTAACCCTTAGTCCAACCCTAACCCTTAGTCCAACCCTAACCCTTAGTCCAACCCTAACCCTTAGTCCAACCCTAACCCTTAGTCCAACCCTAACCCTTAGTCCAACCCTAACCCTTAGTCCAACCCTAACCCTTAGTCCAACCCTAACCCTTAGTCCAACCCTAACCCTTAGTCCAACCCTAACCCTTAGTCCAACCCTAACCCTTAGTCCAACCCTAACCCTTAGTCCAACCCTAACCCTTAGTCCAACCCTAACCCTTAGTCCAACCCTAACCCTTAGTCCAACCCTAACCCTTAGTCCAACCCTAACCCTTAGTCCAACCCTAACCCTTAGTCCAACCCTAACCCTTAGTCCAACCCTAACCCTTAGTCCAACCCTAACCCCTAGTCCAACCCTAACCCCTAGTCCAACCCTAACCCTAACCCTAATGGAAAAAAAAAAAAAAAATTTTATTATTTGTCCCTACCTATGGGGGTGATAAAGGGGGCGGTGATTTACTTTTTATTTATTTTGATCACTATGAAAGTTTATCATAGTGATCAAAATAAATGAATGAATCTGCAGCGTTGCAGATTCGATTCGGCGCACTGCGCATGCGCCCGCCATCTTGCAAGATGGCGGCGCCCATGACGCTGGACGGCAGGACACCGGGACGGATAGCGGGAGATCGGAGGCACAAAGGAGGGTGAGGGGGTGATCGGAGGGTGAGAGGGGATGATCGGAGGGCTGGGGGGGGCGGAGAGAAGGCGGGGGGGGCAGATCATGACGGCGGCTGCCGATCGGTGCCGTCAGTCGGTGTGGGGGGGGTCGGGTCTCGGTGTCCAGCCATGTCCGATGCTATTTCAGCATCGGCCATGGCTGGATTGTAATATTTCACCAATTTTCATTGGTGAAATATTACAATCGCTCTGATTGGCAGTTTCACTTTTAACAGCCAATCAGAGCGATCGTAGGCACGTGGGGGCTAAGCCACGCCCCCAGGTGTTAACTCTGAAGGGTCCTTTGTGTGCGGGTCGGGTGACCTTTCAGTGACCCCGGTCACCCGACCCGCAGGGGGGCTATTTATAGCATGACGCCTACGTAGGCGTCATAGGTCGTTTGGGCACTGCTTTTCATGACGCCTACGTAGGCGTCATAGGTCGTGAAGGGGTTAAACCTAGGGGTTGAATAATAATTGACCCACACTTTTATGTTTAAAATTTATTAAAATTTAACTGAGCAACATAACTTTTTGGTTTGTAAGATTTATGCATCTGTTAATAAATCCTGCTCTTGTGTGAAGTTTGAAGGCTCTAACTTATTTGCATCTTATCAAACCTGCTAAATCTGCAGGGGGTTGAATACTACTTGTAGGCACTGTATGTATATATATATATATATATATATATATCCCGTCCACTCCGCATAGCCACATTCACTATAATATCCCGCATCATCCCGTTAAAGCCACCGGACTACTACCCCTAATATCCCACATCATCCTGTCAGCCAGAGCCACCGGATAACATCATCCCGTCACAGTTGCCGGACTACTACCCCTAATATCCCATATCATCCCGTCAGCCAGAGCCACCGGACTACTACCCCTAATTTCCCACATCATCCTGTTAGCCTGGGGTCAGAACCAGAGCGCTGAGTGGTACGGTCCTAACTTCCATACCGGGGATCCCTTTAAGAAAGCCTGGGATCAGAACCAGAGCGCTGGATGGATTTGCCCTGACTTGCATACCGGGGATCCCTTTAATAGAACCCTAGGGTATGAATCAGAGCACTGAGGGATTTGCCCTAACTTCTGTACAGGAGATCCCTTTAAGAGAGCCAGGGGTCAGTACCAGAGCTTTTGAAGGCAATTGCCCTGACTTCCATACCGAGGATCCATTTGAGAGAGGCATGGGGTCAGAACCAAAGCACTGGATGGATTTGCCCTGCCTTCCATACCAGAGATCCCTTTAAGAAAGGCCTGGGGTCAGTACCAAAACGCTGAGTGAATTTGCCCTAACTTGCATACCAATGATCCACAGGAGGGGGCATTCATTTCTGTCATGTGCTCTGTGCTCTTTTCTGGGGGGGCAGACAATGGCTGGGAGCTTATGTTTCCGGGGATGCTAGATTTCTCCCACCCGCTCACTGTCTGCTGAGGTGTTGTCATGCAGTGAGAAAACTGTTGGTCATAGCAACCAATCACAGCTCAGCTACTTTTAACCATCTCTGGTGAAATGAGAGATACTTAGTGATTGTTTGCAAGGAAAACTGTTGATCATAGCAACCAATCAGAGCTGAGCTTCTTTTGAACAGCTCTGGTGAAATGAAAGATGCTTCGTGATTGGTTGGTGACACACACACACACACACACATATATATATATATATATATATATATATATATATATATATATATATATATATATTATACATACATACACCGTATATACGCGTGTATAAGCCGAGATCCCCTAATTTTGCCACAAACTGGGAAAACTTATTGACTTGAGTATAAGCCGAGGGTGGTGCTGCACAGGGGTTAATGGTGGTCCAAAAAGATGCTCCATAGATAAATACCCCCCCATAAAATGCTTTACATGGGTTAATGTTGGTCCAAAAAATGCTCCATAGATAAATACTAAATACCCCCCATAAAATGCTGCACAAGGGTTAATGGTGGCCCAAGAAAATGCTCCATAGATAAATACCCCCCAAAGACCTCAAATAATACTAAGAAAACAAGTTTATAAACAAACATTCAGAAGTCAATATTTTAACCCCTTAAGCCCCAAGAGTGGTTTGCACGTTAATGACCGGGCCAATTTTTACAATTCTGCCCACTGTCCCTTTATGAGGTAATAACTCTGGAACGCTTCCATGGATCCCGGTGATTCTGACATTGTTTTCTCGTGACATATTGTACTTCATGTTAGTGGTAAAATTTCATTCAAATAACTTGCGTTTATGTGTGGAAAAAACGGAAATTTGGCGAAAATTTTGAAAATTTCGCAATTTTCCAACTTTGAATTTTTATGCCCTTAAATCACAGAGATACGGCACACAAAAAACTTGATAAGTAACATTTCCCCATGTTTACTTTACATCAGCACAATTTTGGAACCAAAAATTTTTTTTGTTAGGAAGTTATAAGGGTTAAAAATTGACCAGCGATCTCATTTTTCCAACACCATTTTATTTTTACGGACCACATCACATTTGAAGCTACTTTGAGGGGTCTATATGATAGAAAATACCCAAAAGTGACACTATTCTAAAAACTGCACCCCTTAAGGTGCTCAAAACCACATTCAAGAAGTTTATTAACACTTTAGGTGCGGCACAGGAATTTTGAATATTTAAAAAAAAAAATGAACATTTAACTTTTTTTCACAAAAAAAATACTTCAGGTTCAATTTTTTTTTATTTTACCAAGGGTAACAGGAGAAATTGGACTGCAAAAGTTATTGTGCAATTTGTCCTGAGTACGCAGATACCTGATATGTGGGGGGGAAACCACTGTTTCGGTGCATGGCAGAGCTCAGAAGGGAAGGAGCGCCGTTTGACTTTTTCAATGCAAAACTGGCTGGAATTCAGATCGGACGCCATGTCACGTTTGGAGAGCCCCTGATGTACCTAAACAGTGGAAACCCCCCACAAGTGACCCAATTTTGGAAACTAGACTCCCCCAACGAACTTATCTAGATATCTGTTGAGAACTTTGAACCCACAAGGGCTTCACAGAAGTTTATAACGTACAGCGGTACAATTAAAAAATCATATTTTTTCCACAAAAATGATCTTTTCACCCCCAATTTTTATTTTCCCAAAGGTAACAGGACCCTAAAAGTTATTGTGCAATTTGTCCTGAGTATGCTAATACCCCACATGTGGGGGTAAACCACTATTTTGGCGCATGGCAGAGCTCGGAAGGGAAGCAGCGCCATTTGACGTTTTTGGCTGGAATTGAGATCGGACACCCTGTCGCGACTGGAAAACCCCTGATGTAACAAAACAGTGGAAACCCCCCACAAATAACCCCATTTTGGAAACTAGACCCCCCAAGGAACTTATCTACATGTGTGGTGAGCACTTTGACCCCTCCAGTGCTTCACAGAAGTTTATAACGCCCGGGCGTGAAAATAAAAAAATCATATTTTTTCCACAAACATCTTTTAGTCCCCATTTTTTTTTTTATTTTCCCAAGGGTAACAGGAGAAATTGGACCACAAAAGTTGTTGTCCAATTTGTTCTGAGTACGCTGACACCCCATATGTGGGAGAAAACTACTGTATGGGCACACGTCGGGGCTCAGAAGGGAAGTAGTGACGTTTTGGAATGCAGACTTTGATGGAATGGTCTGCGGGTGTCATGTTGCATTTGGAGAGCCCCTAATGTACCTAAACAGTGGAAACCCCCCACAAATGACCCCATTTTGGAAACTAGACCCGCTAAGGAACTTATCTAGATGTGTGGTGAGTACTTTGAACCCCCAAGTGCTTCACAGAAGTTTATAACGCCTGGGCGTGAAAATAAAAAAATCATTTTTTTCCACAAAAATGATATTTTTGCCCCCAATTTTTTTATTTTCCTAAGGGTAACAGGAGAAAATGGACCCTAAAAGTTGCTTTGCAATTTGTCCTGAGTAGGCTGATACCCTACATGTGGGGGTAAAACACTGTTTGGGCGCATGGCAGAGCTTGGAAGGGAAGGAGCACCATTTGACTTTTTCAACTCAGAATTGGCTGGAATTGAGATCAGACGCCATGTTGCATTTGGAGAGCACCTGATGTGCCCAAACAGTGGAAACCCATCAATTATAACTCCAACCCTAACCCCAACACACCCCTAACCCTAATCTCAGCCCTTACCCTAGCCCTAATGGGAAAATGGAAATAAATACATTTTCTTTTAATTTTATTATTTTTCCCTAACTAAGGGGGTGATAACGGGGGGTTTGATTTACTATTTATGGCGGTATTTATTTTTGGCGGCTGTCGCATGCTAAAAGACGCTTTTTATTGTAAAAATAGTTTTTGCATCACCACATATTGAGAACTATAATTTTTCCGTATTTTGACCCACCGAGTCATGTGAGGTCTTATTTTTTGCGGGACGAGTTGACGTTTTTATTGGTACCATTTTTGGGCACGTGATATTTTTTGTTCGCTTTTTATTCTGATTTTTGGGACGCAGAATGAACAAAAACCAGCGTTTCATGAATCTCTTTTAGGGGGGTGCGTTTACACCGTTCCGCGTGCGATAAAATTGATAAAGCGGCTTTATTCTTCGGGTCAGTACGGTTACAGCGATACCTCATTTAGGTCGTTTTTTATGTTTTGTCGGTTTTATGCAATGAAAACTATTTTATATAAAAAATAAATTTTTGCATCGCTTTATTCTGCGAGCTATAACTTTTTTATTTTTCCGCTGATGACGCTGTGTGGCAGCTCGTTTTTTGCGGGACAAGATGACGTTTTCAGCGGTACCATGGATATTTATATGCGTCTTTTTGATCGCGCGTTATTTCACTTTGTTCGGCGGAATGATAATTATTTTTTGCTTTGTTTTTTATTTTTTAAGGGGTTCGCTAAAGGGGTTACCGTATATACTCGTGTATAAGCCGAGATTTTCAGCCCATTTTTTTGGGCTGAAAGTCCCCCTCTCGGCTTATACACGAGTCATACTCACCCTTCTCTGCAGCTCCCCTGCTTGTTACATGTTGTCGGCGCTGCTCTCTTCCTGCTTCAGCTGTCAAATGGTACCCACTCATTAAATATGCGCATATTTAATGAGCGGGTGCCACGTGACCGCTGAACCAGGAAGAGAGCAGCGCTGACAACATGGAACAAGCAGGGGAGCTGCAGAGACAAGCACCAGGACCCGGTGAGTATGAAGGGGGTGTTGGGAGGCATATTAACCTGTCCCTGCGCTCTGCTGTCTTGCATCCTCTGCAGTGACATTCAGGTCAGAGAGCGCTATCGCGCCCTCTGCCTGTACAGTCACTGCAGAGCGCAACGCTGATGAGCAGGGGGGCAGCGACAGAGGTGACTATACAGGTTTTTGTTTTTTTTGTAAGGGAGGCAGAGGCAGCAGCAGCAACATGATGGGGCCACACACTGTGCATCATAACTGGGGCCACTCACTGTGCACCCTCGGCTTATACACGAGTCAATAAGTTTTCCCAGTTTTTTGTGGCGAAATTAGGGGGGTCTGCTTATACTCGGGTCGGCTTATACTCGAGTATACACGGTAACTAATGGGACAGTTTTATAGGGCAGGTCGTTACAGATGCGGCGATACCAAATATGTGTACTTTTATTTATTTTTTTTATTTCCAAAAAATAAAATTTATTGGGGGAATATTTTTTTTTTCCTAATTTATTTGGCGATTTTTTTTTTAACTATTTTAACACTTTTTTTTTTTTTTTTTTTTTAACTTTATTACATTGTCCCAGGTGGGACATCACTGTCCTGTGACAGATCGCTGATCTGTCACATCACAGATCACTGTGACAGATCAGCAATCTGTCACAGGCAGTGTGCAGGTTTCCTCCTTGCCTGCGCTTTGCAGGCACTGAGGAAGCCGGCTCTCTGCAGGCCCCCGAAGGTCCCCTTCGCCATCTTGGATTCGGGGGCCTGCAGGGAAGGAGCCCCCAGCAGCAGCGCTGCACATTGCGCTGCTGTGGGGGGGCTCAGGGAAGCCCTCTCCCTGCCGATGCTTCCCTTTAATCCCCAGTACACCGCGATCGTGTTTGATCGCGGTGTGCAAGGGGTTAACGTGTCGGGGGAGGTCCGTGACCACCCTGACACATTGTGCCGGGTGTCAGCTGTGATAATCAGCTGACACCCGGCCGCGATCAGCAGCGCTCACCACGTGGGCGCCGCTGATCGCTATGACGTACTATCCCGTCCCTGGGAATTAAGTCCCAGGGCACATGGACAGGATAGTACGTCATATGGGATTAAGGGGTTATGGAAAAACCATGATTTTTAATTACAGCGTTCATGCGCCTTGGCATGCTTTCCACCAGTCTTTCACACTGATTTTGGGTGACCTTATGCCACTCCTGGTACAAAAATTTAAGCAGTTCTTCTTTGTTTGATGGCTTGTGACCATCCATCTTCCTCTTGATTACATTCCAGAGGGTTTCAATGGGGTTCAGGTCTGGAGATTGGGCTGGCCATGACAGGGATTTGATGTGGTGGTCCTTCATCCACCCATTGATTTGACCTAGCTGTGTGGCATGGCACATTGTCCTGCTGGAAAAACCAGTCCTCAGAGTTGGGGAACATTGCCTGAGAAGGAAGTGTTTTCCAGGATAACCTTGTATGCGGCTTGATTCATACATCCTTTGCAAAGATTAACCTGCCCAATTCCAGCCTTGCTGAAGCATACCCAGATTATCACAGATCCTCCACTAAATTTCACAGTGGGTGCAAGACACTGTGGCTTGTACGCCTCTCCAGGTCTCCATCTAACCATCAGACGACCAGGTGTTGGGCAAAGCTGAAAATTAGACTCATCAGAGAAGATTACCTTACTCCAGTCCTCTATGGTCTAATCCTTATGGTCTTTGACAAACTTCACCCTGGATCTCCTTTGCTTCTCATAGATGAAAGGCTTTTTTCTAGCTTTACATGACTTGAGCCCTGCCTCGAGGAGCCTGTTACGAACTGTTCTTGCCATGCACTTCACCCAAGCTGCCATTTGCCATTCCTTTTGTAGGTCACTTGATGTCATTCTGCGGTTGCTGAGTGACTTTCGAATAAGATGACGGTCATCCTGGTCAGTGGAGAGTCGTTTTTGCCCTCTGTGGGTCTGTATCTTTGTTGTCCACAATATCTGCTGCTTGACTTTGTTGTAATGGACTGTCTTAAAAATTTTAAGGATGGAGGCAACATGACCCTCACTGTATCCCTCTGTCAGCAAAGCTAGAATTGAGCCCTTCTTTGCCTCACTCAAGACTATTCAAGTCTTTTGACATGGTTAAAAGTTCTTTCTTCATTCCTATTACTTTTGGGATATTACTAGCACTTGTTTTGCCATCCAGCTTGTCCTATTGCAAGAGGATTTTGAATACCACAGCAGGGTTTTTTATACTTTCCTTCGTTAAATAAGATTTGGTTCAGGTGATCACCTAATCAGAATTAAAGTAAGTAGAATGAGGGGCTCTGACAGCCCCTCTGCCTTTGGATTGGAGACCCAGCAGCATGTCATGGGGTTCCAATCGCTGCCATGGAGACCCGATTTTGTCACGACGACATCCGAGTCTCCAGGTCTGAGAGACTTCCTGTCATGTGCAGTGCATATCAGGAAGTCTCACAGGTCAGTGTAAAATGCATGCAGCGCTGACAGCTTCTATAGCATGCAGATCTGCATGCTATAGAAGCGATCAGCCTGCACAAAATGAGCGTCCCATAGTGCAACAAAGTGTAAAAGAATAAAATTAAAAAAAATATTTAGAAAAAAAAAAAAATATTTATTCTAACATGAAATCAATATTTGAATTAAAAAAAATCTAAACAATAAAAGTACATACTTAGTATCGCCGTGTCTGTACTGACCCGACCTATAAAACTACCCCACTAGTTAACCCCTTTAGTGAAAACCTTTAAAAAAAAGCCAAAAAAAAATGCTTTATCATACCACCAAACAAAAAGTGGAATAACACGCGATCAAAACGAAGGATATAAACATAGTACCGCTGAAAACCACGCCACGCAAAAAACAAGCCCCCATACAACGCCATCAGCGAAAAAATAAAAAAGCTATAGCTCTCAGAATAAAGCGATGCAAAAATAATTATTTTTTATGTAAAAGTTTTTATTGTATCGCTGTAAACGTACTAACCTGAAGAATAAAACTGCTTTATCAATTTTACCACACGCGGAATATAAACGCCCCCACCAAAACAAATTCATGAATTGCTGGTTTTTGTTCATTCTGCCTCCCAAAAATTGTAATAAAAAGTGATCAAAAAATGTCACGTGCCCGAAAATGGTACCAATAAAAACGTCAACTTGTCCTGCAAAAAACACATGACTGGCCAAAATATGGAAAAATTACAGCTCTCAAAATGTGGTGATGCAAAAACTATTTTTTGCAATAAAAAGCGTCTTTTAGCGTGTGACAGCTGCCAAACATAAAAACCCGCTATAAATAGTAAATGAACCCCCCCTTTATCACCCCCTTAGTTAGGGAAAAATAATAAAATTTAAAAAAAAAAATTATTTCCATCTTCCCATTAGGGTTAGGGTTGGGGCTAAAGTTAGGGCTGGGATTAGGGATGTGTTGGAGTTAGAATTGGGGGGATTCCACTGTTTAGGCACATCAGGGGCTCTCCAGATGTGACATGGTGTCCGATCTCGATTCCAGCCAATTTTGCATTGAAAAGTCAAACAGTGGTTTACCCCCACATATGGGGTATCAGCATACTCAGGACAAATTGTACATCAACTCTTGGGTTCAAGAGTAAAATTAAAAAAAATTGGATCTGAAGTAAATTTTGTGAAAAAGTTAAATGTTCATTTTTTTAAGCATTCCAAAAATTCCTGTGAAGCACCTGAAGGGTTAATAAACTTCTTGAATGTGGTTTTGAGTACCTTGAGGGGTGCAGTTTTTAGTATGGTGTCACTTTTGAGTACTTTCTATCATATAGACCCCTCAAAGTGACTTCAAATGTGAGGTGGTCCCTAAAAAAAAAAAAAAAAAAAGTGTTGGAAAAATGAGAAATCGCTGTTCAACTTTTAACCCTTATAGCTTCCTACCAAAAAAAAAAAAAATTGGTTCCAAAATTGTGCTGATGTAAAGTAGACATGTGGGAAATGTTACTTATGTATTTTCTGTGACATATCTCTGTGATTTAAAGGCATGAAAATTCAAAGTTGGAAAATTGCAAAATTTTCGTCAAATTTTCGTTTTTCCCACAAATAAACGCAAGTCATATCAAAGAAATGTTACCACTATCATGAAGTACAATATGTCACGAGAAAACAATGCCAGAATCACGAGGATCCATGGAAGCGTTCCAGAGTTATTACCTCATAAAGAGACATGGCTCCCGAAACCATCATTGATTGTGGATACTTCACACTAGACCTTGGATTTCAAGGTCCCAATGTCTGGAGGAAGAGTGGAGAGACAGATAATCCTCCTTTCCAATATTTTTTATTAACATTTTTAACATATAAATAGGGTAGATGATAGGGGAGGGGAGGAGGAAGGGGAGATTAGGGAAGAAAAGGGAAGATAAAAACAAAAGAGGACTACATAGTCCTAACAGGTTATTTAACATCATATGCAAAGTAACATTCAGTTTAACCCCTTCACCCCCAAGGGTGGTTTGCACGTTCATGACCGGGCCAATTTTTACAATTCTGACCACTGTACCTTTATGAGGTCATAACTCTGGAACGCTTCCATGTATCCCGGTGATTCTGACAATGTTTTCTCGTGACATATTGTACTTCATGTTAGTGGTAAAATTTCATTCAAATAACTTGCGTTTATTTGTGAGAAAAACGGAAATTTGGCGAAAATTTTGAAAATTTCGCAATTTTCCAACTTTGAATTTTTATGCCCTTAAATCACAGAGATATGGCACACAAAAAACTTGATAACTAACATTTCCCACATGTTTACTTTACATCAGCACAATTTTGGAACCAAAATTTTTTTTTGTTAGGAAGTTATACGGGTTAAAAGTTGACCAGCGATTTCTCATTTTTACAACACCATTTTATTTTTAGGACCACATCACATTTGAAGCCACTTTGAGGGGTCTATATGATAGAAAATACCCAAAAGTGACACCATTCTAAAAACTGCACCCCTTAAGGTGCTCAAAACCACATTCGAAAAGTTTATTAACCCTTTAGGTGCATCACAGGAATTTTTTTGAATATTTAAAAAAAAAAATGAACATCTAACTTTTTTTCATAAAAAAAATACTTCAGGTTCAATTTTTTTTATTTTACCAAGGGTAACAGGAGAAATTGGACTGCAAAAGTTATTGTGCAATTTGTCCTGAGTACGCAGATACCTGATATGTGGGGGGGGAACCACTGTTTCGGTGCATGGCAGAGCTCAGAATGGAAGGAGCGCCGTTTGACTTTTTCAATGCAAAATTGGCTGGAATTCAGATTGGACGCCATGTCACGTTTGGAGAGTCCCTGATGTACCTAAACAGTGGAAACCCCCTACAAGTGACCCCATTTTGGAAACTAGACCCCCCAAGGAACTTATCTAGATATGTGGTGAGAACTTTGAACCCACAAGGGCTTTACAGAAGTTTATAACGTACAGCGGTACAATTAAAAAATCATATTTTTTCCACAAAAATGATCTTTCCACCCTCAATTCTTATTTTTCCAAGGGTAACAGGACCGTAAAAGTTATTGTGCAATTTGTCCTGAGTACGCTGATACCCCACATGTGGGGGTAAACCACTATTTGGGCGCATGGCAGAGCTCGGAAGGGAAGCAGCGCCATTTGACGTTTTTGGCTGGAATTGAGATCGGACACCATGTCGCGTTTGGAAAACTCCTGATGTACCAAAACAGTGGAAACCCCCCACAAATGACACCATTTTGGAAACTAGACCCCCTACGGAACTTATCTAGATGTGTGGTGAGCACTTTGACCCCCCCAGTGCTTCACAGAAGTTTATAATGCCCGGGCGTGAAAATAAAAAATTCGTATTTTTTCCACAAACATGATCTTTTAGTCACCATTTTTTTATTTTCCCAAGGGTAACAGGAGAAATTGGACCCCAAAAGTTGTTGTCCAATTTGTCCTGAGTATGCTGATACCCCATATGTGGGAGAAAACTACTGTATGGACACACGTCGGGGCTCGGAAGGGAAGTAGTGACGTTTTGGAATGCAGACTTTGATGGAATGGTCTGCGGGTGTCATGTTGCCTTTGGAGAGCCCCTAATGTACCTAAACAGTGGAAACCCCTCACAAATGACACCATTTTATAAACTAGACCCCCCCAAGGAACTTATCTAGATGTGTGGTGAGCACTTTGAACCCCCAAGTGCTTCACAGAAGTTTATAACACTCGGACGTGAAAATAAAAAAATCATTTTTTTCCACAAAAATGATATTTTTGCCCCCAATTTTTTATTTTCCTAAGGGTAACAGGAGAAATTGGACCCCAAAAATTGTTTTGCAATTTTTCCTGAGTAGGTTGATACCCTACATGTGGGGTAAAACACTGTTTGGGCGCATGGCAGAGCTTGGAAGGGAAGGAGCAACATTTGACTTTTTCAACTCAGAATTGGCTGGAATTGAGATCAGACGCCATGTTGCATTTGGAGAGCCCCTGATGTGCCCAAACAGTGGAAACCCCCCAATTATAACTCCAACCCTAACCCCAACACACCCCTAACCCTAGCCCTAACCCTAACGGGAAAATGGAGATAAATACTTTTTTTTTAATTTTATTATTTTTCCCTAACTAAGGGGGTGATGACGGGGGGTTTGATTTACTATTTATGGCGGTTTTTATATTTGGCAGCTGTCGCACGCTAAAAGACGCTTTTTATTGTAAAAATAGTTTTTGCATCACCACATATTGAGAGCTATAATTTTTCCGTATTTTGACCCAGCGAGTCATGTGAGGTCTTATTTTTTGCGGGACGAGTTGACGTTTTTATTGGTACCATTTTCGGGCACGTGACATTTTTTGATCGCTTTTTATTCCTATTTTTGGGACACAGAATGAACAAAAACCAGCGTTTCATGAATTTCTTTTGGGGGGATGCGTTTACACCGTTCCGCGTGCGGTAAAATTGATAAAGCGGTTTTATTCTTCGGGTCAGTACGGTTACAGCGATACCTCATTTATGTCATTTTTTTATGTTTTTGTCGGTTTTATGCAATGAAAACTATTTTATATAAAAAATAATTATTTTTGCATTGCTTTATTCTGTGAGCTATAACTTTTTTATTTTTTCGCTGATGATGCCGTGTGGCGGCTCGTTTTTTGCGGGACAAGATGACGTTTTCAGCGGTACCATGGATATTTATATGCGTCTTTTTGATCGCGCGTTATTACACTTTTTGTTTGGCGGTATGATAATAAATCATTATTTTTTGCTTCGTTTTTTATTTTTATTTTTTAAGGGGTTCGCTAAAGGGGTTAACTAATGGGACAGTTTTATAGGGCGGGTCATTACGGACGCAGCGATACCTAATATGTGTACTTTTATTGTTTGTTTTTTTTATTATTTCCAAAAAATGGATTTATTGGGGGAATATTTTTTTTTTTTTTCTAATTTATTTGGCGATTTTTTTTAAATTATTTTAACACTTTTTTTTTTTACTTTATTAAATAGTCCCAGGTGGGACATCACTGTCCTGTGACAGATCGCTGATCTGTCACATCACAGATCACTGTGACAGATCAGCGATCTGACACAGGCACTGCAGAAGGCTTCCTCATGCCTGCGCTTTGCAGGCACTGAGGAAGCCAGCTTCCTCAGGCCCCCGTCGCCATCTTGGATCCGGGGGCCTGGAGGAAAGGAGTCCCCCGCAGCAGCGCTGCACATTGCGCTGCCGTGGGGGGCTCAGGGAAGCACGGAGGGAGCCCCCTCCCTGCCGATGCTTCCCTTTAACCCCCGGTACACCGCGATCATGTTTGATCGCGGTGTGCAAGGGGTTAACGTGTCGGGGGCGGTCCGTGACCGCCCCTGACACATTGTGCTGGGTGTCAGCTGTGATAATCAGCTGACACCCGGCCGCGATCAGCGGCGCTCACCACGTGGGCGCCGCTGATCGCGCTAGACGTACTATCCCGTCCATGGGCATAGGGGCCCGGGTCCCATGGACGGGATAGTACGTCTCATGTCAGGAAGGGGTTAATACACAGAGAATTGTATTTATATAGCACACTTGAAATCAATTATTCAGTGTATAATTCCAGCCATTTCGTCCACTTTTTAGCATATTTGCTAAAATACTGAATATACTCAAGTATAAGCCGACCCCGTAATTTTGCCACAAAAAACTGGCAAAATTTATTGACTCGAGTTTAAGCCTAGGGTGGAAAATGCAGCAGCTACTGGTAAATTTCAAAAGTAAAAATAAGATACAAATAAAAGTAATCGAGACATCAGTACGTTAAATGTTTTTGAATATCCATATTGAATCAGGAGCCCCACATAATGCTCCATACAGTTCATGATGGGCCCCATAAGATGTTCCATACAAAATACACTCCATATAATGCTGGACAAAGGTTAATAATGGCCCCATAAAATGCTCCATAGAATAATATGCCCCATATGCTGCTCCATAAAGGTTATGGCTTCATAAATTATTCCCCATATGCTGCTCCATAAAGGTTATGGCCCCATAGACATATATGCTGCTGATGCGAATAAAAAAAAATAAATAAAAAAAGACATACTCACCTCTCGTCGCTGGGGGCCAGGTGCCGGTGTCACCACTGGCTCAGGGCCCCGGCACCTGCGATATTCATCTGTCCCCGTTCCACCGGCGCGTGCCGCTCTGTCTTCCGGGTCTCTGCAGTGACTGTTCAGGCAGAGGGTGCGCACTAACCACATCATTGCGCTCTCTGACCTGAATGTCACTGCCAGAGGACGTGGAGGACAGAGCGGCGGTGGAATGGGGACAGGTGAATATGGCTCGCCCCGTTATTGTCACCCCGTCCTGACGCGTCTCTGCAGCCCCTCTTCTCCCATGGTCTCCGGCGCCGCAGCTCTTCCTTCCTTCAGCGGTCACGTGGTACCGCTCATTAAAGTCATGAATGTGTGCATATTTATGACTTTAATGAGCGGTACCACGTGACCGCTGAACACAGGGGCCAGAGACCATGGGAAAAGCAGGGGGGCTGGAGAACACGCCAGGAGGGGAGGAATATATGTGACAGCCGCGCTCCCCCTCCCCCACCGACCCCCTGGTATATGACTCGAGTAGAAACCAAGAGTGGCACTTTCAGCCTTAAAAAATGGGCTGAAAATCTCGGCTTATACTCGAGTATATACAGTAGTCATTAGCAATTGCAAATTTTTGTTCATAAGACCTGTGTAAATTGATCTTGTCTATGATGTCAGAAAAAGTGGGTGGAATTTAGAGACAGATAATCCAAGCTTGAGGTCTAGTGTGAAGCTTCCACAATCAGTGTTGGTTTGGGGAGCCATGTCATCTGCTGGTGTAGGTCCACTGTGTTTTTTCAAGAACAAAGTCAGCGCAGCCGTCTACCAGGAAATTTTAGAGCACTTCATCCTTCCCTCTGCCGACAAGCTTTTTGAAGATGAAAATTTCATTCTCCAGCAGGGTTTGGGCACCTGTCCACACTGCCAAAAGCACAAATACCTTTTTTGAAAACAACAGTATCACTGTGCTTGATTGGCCTCACCTAACCTTAATCCCTTTGAGAATCTATGGGGTATTGTCAAGAGGGAGATGAGAGACACCAGACCTAACAATGCAGATGAGCTGAAGGCTGCTATCAAAGCAACCTGGGCTTCCATAACACCTCAGCAGTGCCACAAGATGATCGCCTCCATGCCACACTGCATTGATGCAGTAATTGATGCAAAAGGAGCCCCGACCAAGTATTGAGTGCATTTACTGAACATACATTTCAGTAGGCCAACATTTCGAATAGCAAAATCATTTTTTCAAGCTGCTGTTATAAAGTATTCAAATTTACTGAGATAATGACTTTTGGGTTTTCATTGACTGTAAGCCATAATCATCAACATTAACAGAAATAAACATTTGAAATAGATCACTCTGTAATGACTCTATATAATGAGTTTCACTTTTTGTATTGAAGAAATGAAATAACTTAACTTTTTGATGATATTCTAATTTTGTGAGATGCACCTGTAATTACAGCATGCATACCTCAAACGCCGATGGTCCAAACTGGGCAGGGGTCCCCTAAAAAGACAGCAGCATGAACTGGCTCTTTAATACGCTCAAGTGGACATGACGTAGATGTGAGCCATGACAACATACACAGATTTGAGAATGCAATAAATATTCCTGCGGAGTAAAAACAGTTATAGGGCTAGTGTTCCCAAACCTAGGGTGCACTCACCAGAGACCGAGTCTAGAGAACCTCAAAAAGACCAGAAAGGAGAAAGTGAATGTCTCCTATTCCATTCTCCATCAAGGATTGCCAAGGAGAACTGAAGAGCTAAAGGTCTCCATATAAAGTATGTCAATGTCTGCCCAACCAGCCAACCTTGGCAGGACCAGGCGACACTAATGCGAGATTACATTGGACACTTCGATTTACAACATCCAACCTTTCCTTACTAGGGGGAGACAAATCACTCTTCGAGGTGACTGATAGGAGGCTTCCTCCACATTTTCTATTAATATATACCAACTCAGCTAAACAGAGTGTGCATGTGTACTTAAGAGTCCAGAGGAATAGGCGTCAGCCATATGGGCCATAGGCCTGCTGCTACCTAGGGTTGATGGGCACCTTTGGCCTATAGCGGAGCATGGTACATGGCAGACGGCTACTTCTCCCAAACACTAAATCCAGGGGAAGCAATGACAGTGGAAGAAAGGAATTGATCTGATCGGATCACGGCTTTCATTGTGAACACAGCCATAGAGGATTAGATCCACCACCATACAGCTGACTGGATCACAGCTCAGAGACCGCTGCCCCAAATCAACCACCAAATGGTACGGCTGCAGTGAATCAGCCCTAAAGTATACGGCTGCCTGGACCCAAGCTAAGAGACTTATCTAGATGGCCAATAAATGTATACCTGCCTAGGATCCAGGTCAACGTGGCCCACGGACAGCCGCCAGGCGCACGGCCGCCCCACGCCCCAGGCGGCCGCCAGGCGCACGGCCGCCCCACGGCCGGCCACCAGGCGCACGGCAGCCAGGCGCACGGCCGCCCCACGGACGGCAGCCAGGCGCACGGCCGCCCCACGGACGGCAGCCAGGCGCACGGCCGCCCCACGGACGGCAGCCAGGCGCACGGCCGCCCCACGGACGGCAGCCAGGCGCACGGCCGCCCCACGGACGGCAGCCAGGCGCACGGCCGCACCACGGTCTCCCACCAGACGCACGGCCGCCCCATGGACAGCCGCCAGACGCACTGCTGCACCACGGTCTCCCACCAGACGCACGGCCGCCCCACGGACAGCCGCCAGACGCACTGCTGCACCACGGACAGCCGCCAGACGCACTGCTGCACCACGGTCTCCCACCAGACGCACTGCCGCCCCACAGACAGCCACCAGACGCACTGCTGCACCACGGTCTCCCGCCAGACGCACTGCTGCACCACGGTCTCCCGCCAGACGCACTGCTGCACCACGGTCTCCCGCCAGACGCACTGCTGCACCACGGTCTCCCGCCAGACGCACTGCTGCACCACGGTCTCCCGCCAGACGCACTGCTGCACCACGGTCTCCCGCCAGACGCACTGCTGCACCACGGTCTCCCGCCAGACGCACTGCTGCACCACGGTCTCCCGCCAGACGCACTGCTGCACCACGGTCTCCCACCAGACGCACGGCCGCCCCACGGACAGCCGCCAGACGCACTGCTGCACCACGGACAGCCGCCAGACGCACTGCTGCACCACGGACAGCCGCCAGACGCACGGCTGCCTCACGGACAGCCACCAGACGCACTGCTGCACCACGGTCTCCCACCAGACGCACTGCTGCACCACGGTCTCCCACCAGACGCACTGCTGCACCACGGTCTCCCACCAGACGCACGGCCGCCCCACGGACAGCCGCCAGACGCACTGCTGCACCACGGTCTCCCACCAGACGCACGGCCGCCCCACGGACAGCCGCCAGACGCACTGCTGCACCACGGTCTCCCGCCAGACGCACTGCTGCACCACGGTCTCCCGCCAGACGCACTGCTGCACCACGGTCTCCCGCCAGACGCACTGCTGCACCACGGTCTCCCGCCAGACGCACTGCTGCACCACGGTCTCCCGCCAGACGCACTGCTGCACCACGGTCTCCCGCCAGACGCACTGCTGCACCACGGTCTCCCGCCAGACGCACTGCTGCACCACGGTCTCCCGCCAGACGCACGGCCTCCCCACGGTCTCCCGCCAGACGCACGGCCGCCCCACGGTCTCCCGCCAGACGCACGGCCGCCCCACGGTCTCCCGCCAGACGCACGGCCGCCCCACGGTCTCCCGCCAGACGCACGGCCGCCCCACGGACAGCCGCCAGACGCACTGCTGCACCACGGACAGCCGCCAGACGCACTGCTGCACCACGGACAGCCGCCAGACGCACTGCTGCACCACGGACAGCCGCCAGACGCACTGCTGCACCACGGTCTCCCGCCAGACGCACTGCTGCACCACGGTCTCCCGCCAGACGCACTGCTGCACCACGGTCTCCCGCCAGACGCACTGCTGCACCACGGTCTCCCGCCAGACGCACGGTTGCCTCACGGACAGCCACCAGACGCACTGCTGCACCACGGACAGCCGCCAGACGCACTGCTGCACCACGGTCTCCCTCCAGACGCACTGCTGCACCACGGTCTCCCACCAGACGCACTGCTGCACCACGGACAGCCGCCAGACGCACTGCTGCACCACGGTCTCCCGCCAGACGCACTGCTGCACCACGGTCTCCCGCCAGACGCACGGTTGCCTCACGGACAGCCACCAGACGCACTGCTGCACCACGGACAGCCACCAGACGCACTGCTGCACCACGGACAGCCGCCAGACGCACTGCTGCACCACGGTCTCCCTCCAGACGCACTGCTGCACCACGGTCTCCCACCAGACGCACGGTTGCCTCACGGACAGCCACCAGACGAACCTCTTCCCCCCGGACCCCCACCAGCCGCCCCACTGCCCCGGCCAGCACGGAGCCGCATTGTTCCTCTCACCGGGTGGACGTCCCCTTGCGCACATCACACATCAGGCACTTGAAGGCCTCGGCGCTGTTCTTGAATGTGCACACGCTGCAGTCCCAGTATCCCTCGTCTGACGACGGCTTCGGCTGCCGCTTCGGCCTGAAGAAGAGAGAAATGTGAGACGCAGACATGGCTACATGCAGCACAACAAGGCCCGCGAACATCTGCCGCGGCCTCGGGCGCTATAGGCGGAGGGCTGCTTCCGTTCCCGCACGGCCGCCTCCTCTGCTCACCTTGTGGGACTTTTCTTGTCTCCCATGCTGCGGCGAATGACAGGAAGCGGAGGCCGAGCACCAAAGCCCCGGCACACAAGCGGCTGCACCGACCGCGATCCGCCGCAGCCAGCTGTCCGCCGCCGCCACACGTGACCCGGGGCGTCCAATCACACGAGTCCGAACAGCGGGAGAGGCGTGAGCTCATCATCTGCCTGGTATGTGATGGAGCGGCTGCCGGTAATGCCCCGCCGTGACCGGGCGGCTAGTAATCTCCATGGCGACATACTGGTAGTGTCGCACCGCTTGTAAGCACTGTTCCATTCCAGCCGGAAAGGGCCATGGGCCAGGCGCCGACCCTTCCTAAAAGGTGCTGCCCCCCTTACAGCATAGCCCTCCAATTGGTGATGGAAGGGGTCCCGTCTCTTTACCAATAAGTAACTGAAAAAATAACTGTCAGTCAGAGGCAAACAAATCACGTGGCTCCCCCAACAAAAACCGCACCATGGGCACAACACACAGATGGGGATTGGTGCAGGGGCGTACATTGGAATCATGGGGCTCCACAAAAATCCGTAATCTATATTCAGCGAGGTCCCAGAACCGATCCCACAACTGCAGCCATGGCCAAGTCATTGGCTTCCCATAGAAGCCCCTAGATTCCCCTTTCATTGCTCCCATAAAGTATGATGTCAACAACAGTGCCCCAGCCACTAAATGATACCCCTACTGTGAATCCCACCACAGGCACACTAGGCCGACCCCGGCAAAGTATGATGCCCCAGCTGTGACCCCAACATACCCCTCTACACAGTAGGATGGATTACACACTGCATAGTGGCCCGTACACAACCCTCCGCATAGGATGATGGACCCCACACGAACCTGCACAATGTGTTATGGCCTGCCACACAGCCCTCTAAACAGTATAATGGCCTGCCACACAGCCCTCCATGCAGTATGATGGACCCCCAGTCCTCCAGTGTAATGGCCTGTTGCGTAGCCCAGCAAAAAGAATAATGGTCCCATATAGCCCTCCAAACACTATAATGCCCCCACATAGCCTTCGTTATAGTATAATGGCCCCTACATAGCCCTGCATATAGTATAATAAGCACCACATAGCCTTCCATGTAATATAAAAGGCCCCATTTAACCTTCCATGTAGAATAACGGGCCCAGGGCCGGATTATAGGAGGGGCAGGCAGGGCTTCAGCCCCGGGGCCCCCACCACAAGAGCTTCTAAGGGGGCCCGGGCCCTCACCACTGGGCAGCGACCGCCATTTTAGTAACGCAGCGCGAGGATAAATATTAGACACCATCACGCTGAGATGAACTAGGCAAAAGATACCGGTACCGCCTCATCCTCTCCTGTCACGCCTCCTCTCCTGTCACGCCTCCTGTCCTGTGGATCTGCTCTGCCTGCTCGCCGCGTTCACGAGCATCGTGCGCCCGCCGCCTGCTGTGTACGGTCCCGCCAATCAACTCTGCAGCGCCACGGTGATTAACCCCCTTGCCTCCAGCTAGCTATATATTTATATATAGCTCCTGTCTGTGCCGGCCGCGGCTGTGTGTGGAGACTAGTGGTGCGCACAGAGATGACGTCATCGCCGTGCTCACGTGTCCAGACACAGCCGCGGCCGGCACAGACAGGAGGACGAGCGATGCTGCAGGGATCGTGGCCGGCTCCACACAGGTCAGCGGCGCTGCTGCCGGCATAGACGGGAGGAGGAGCGATGCTGCTGGAGTGAGGAAAGGTGAGTATAAACGTTTATTTTTGTGTGCCACAGGATACAGGCCATATAGCAGGATGGCGGTATAGAGCAATATAGGTGTATTATAGTTTAAGGTTGAAAGCTTTTTACCTGTTATAGATCGTATTTCTACATCTCTTTCAGATAGAATATCTTCCTATGAAGTAATTGCTGAAAGGTTTGGCATTCTTGGCAATCTTGCAGTAGCCACTCCACAACAAATCTCTTCTGCAGCCCGTAACTTAGCGAATATATATGTTGAAGATCTAGATGCAGCTTCACTTGAAAATGAATTACAACAGTTTGCATATCTTGTTAAAAATGCTACACTAGCTGAACATGAAGATTTCCCTAGAGAGCTCTGCATGTATAAAATGGTGCTAAAGGACCCTTTCAAGAGTACATTCCCAAATATTGAAATTCTTTTGAGAATGTATTTGGTCTTGATGGTAACCAATTGCAGTGGAGAGAGATCATTCTCCAAAATGAAGCTAATTAAAAACAGACTTCGCAGTACAATGGGCCAGGAACGTCTATCCCACCTTTGCTTGTTAAGCATTGAACATGACATTCTTGAAGAGCTAGACTTTTCAGATCTGATTCAAGAATTTGCTATGAAAAAATCAAGAAAAGTTCACCTCTAAGTTTCCAGTACTTTGGCCTTCCTAAATGTTCCAAAAGGTTTGTAAAACTATGCTCACATTGTGGTCAAATATGATATGTACATCCTTAAAAGCTCAGATATGGTATGCGTAATGCAAATGTGCAACTGGTTGCTGTTGAGACTTGGTCTGTTATATTACTCAGTTTTTCAATACAGAAAAATTTTCTTAACTATAATTTCCCAGTGTACCCTAAAGAATCTATTTTTGTGATCATGGTAAAACCTTATGTGCTCCGAACATGAAAAATGCCCGCCAATAGGAATCCCCCCCCCAGCAGTGGCCACAGTCTTTGACAGACAGCTAGGTCAACCGTTAACGTTCTTGAGCAGCCTGCCGCGCATGCGCGCGGCTCTCCATATACTTGTCTGAGAAAACTGAGCACTGCTGTTAGTCTCCTCATGCAATACTGGGGGCTGGCTGAGCCATGGAGTTATGAGCCAACCCCCTGCTTCTAGACTGCTGTAGAGCAGTCAGAAGCAGGGGAGACAGCACAACCCCTTTAATCACTTTAACATAAGTAAAAACATGCGTTTAACCCCTTCTTTTTTTTTCAGTTCCGTTTAAGTTTAATACATTATGGGTGTTCTGTTCGTTGCATCAAATCTGTTGTCATACATCTTGGATTACCTGGATATATACATCTTAAATTATACATGGAGAATAACTGTTAGGTAAGCAAAGCTGCAAAGTTCTAGTCTGCTCATATATCCATTCCATTCTAATGATGATTATTTTAACTTTTTATAATTTTCATTTCCTTATAACATAAGCATACAAGTTGTGTTTTGAGGTTACTACAAGAATCATTGGATGTTTGATGGATAGAGTTCATATGATCCTTCTCAACGTACTCTATTTCATTATATGATGGGTAAGTGAAATTTTTAAGGCACATATAAAAATTTTTGCATTTAGTGCTGGTACTAATGTTGACATTTTACTTATTCTTTGTGTTAATTTTCCCCTGGAGCGCTGCAATCTGATGACAGACATGTGTTGGATACAGAGATTTGACAGGGGGAGTGGTAAAACTTAGTTGTCAATTTATTCACAACTTTCTAAGAGGTATTACAGAAAAAGTACAATTCAGAGTTATGGGAAAAGATGCTTTGAAATTGTTATATTATGTGGAAAGCAAGAGAGCCAGACAAAATCATACATCATTGTGGGAAAAAATACAGTAAAGCTTGTAATGTATACATTTATGCTTTTATCTGTACACACTTTTATATAAAGCATGTTTTCGATCGCTAACACCTCCCCCTTGTACTTGGAGATGCTCACAGGCACATTAAGACGGGTGATATATCCTCCTTCAGCCAACAGACCTGTAGTCAAAGAATGCTTCTTTTTCTTCTCTTACTATAGGAGAGCAAGCCACTACTCCGGAGATAATACAATAGAGAGCATATTGTTATACAGTACTTAGCAACAATTGCTGCCGGTGAAAACTTTCCCTTTCTGCATTTTTATTATTCCTTGGCTGTCTTAACATTGGGTTCAATAAAAAAAATGTGAGTAACTCTTTCTGTCTATAATTGGACTGCTTTGAGTTATCTTGGACTGTATCTCTATTGTAGTACTGTAAATCTGAATGTGGCAGAACAAGAGGATAAGATTAGATTGTACATCTAAGTGCTACAGTTCGCGCTCTACTGTTATGGCTAAAATGTTAATGATATGGGGGCCCCCACCAACCTTAATCCGGCCCTGAACAGGCCCCTCATTGCCTGCCATGTAGTGTAATTTGCCCCATGTAGCCTTAAATATAATATAATGGGCCCCACATACCCTTCCATATAATAAAAATGGGACCCACGTACCCTTCCATATAATAAAAATGGGACCCACGTACCCTTCCATGTAATATAATGGGCCCCACCATACCCTTACATATAATATAATGGACCTTACGAAGCCTTCCATATAATTTAAGAGGCCCCACGTAGCCTTCACTGTAGTATAATAGGCCCCAAACAGGCTTTCATGTAGCTTAACGGGCCCTACGTAGCCTTCCATGTAGTATAATAGGCCCCAAACAGCCTTTCATGTAGTAAAACGGGCCCCACATAATCTTCTGTGTAATATAACAGGCCCCACGTAGCTTCTCCGATCTGCCATCTCTGGAGATGCACTGAGTGAGGAAATGGCTCCTTGCTCCACCACTGTATTCATCGTTATCTGTGTCCTGAGGAGGCAGGTGTTGTTGAAAGTGGAATGCACAGAGGGGCTCCTTTGACACCAGCCCTTCCCTCAACTCACAGGCCCCATTGGAGATACTCCACTGTTGTCCAGTACTGCAGCCGTTCACTGGCCCATTCACCTAAAGAAGACACTGCTTCCAGTCCAGGCTTTTGGTTGGACCCTGGCAGATATAGGATAGACCACCAAAGTTAAAGAGGTTTTACAGTATTTTTCAAAACTTGAGTCCTAGTGTGGCCATTACGTACCCCTTGAATCCTGCCCTGTCCTAGTGTCTCCATTCCTGCAGTGATGTTGTCCATTAGTCACTTAGCCATTCACTGCCCTTATCAGTAATGTTTGCATGAATGGTGTATGACTGCCAATGATTGGTTGTAGCGGGCCACAACTGATGGGCCATTATTGCTGGACCAGAGAATAAGGCCGGAGTCACACTACAGCGAGATACGGCCGAGTCTCGCAGGTTAAAACCAAGCTCTGACTCCGGTGCAGAGTGTGCAGCTCCATGTATTGCTATGCGGCTGCACGCTCCGCTCCGTAGTGCCGGCGCCAGAGGTAGGTTTTAACCTGCGAGACTCGGCCGTATTACGCTGTGTGTGATCCCGGCCTTATACTAGAGTTGCTGGAAACTAAGGGGTAAGGATTTTTTTGTTCCTTTACTCTGTAACATTCCCTATTCCTTCACAAGTTTAGAAAAATTCCTTTTGCACACTGGCATCTTGTGCCAAGCATGTGGGATTCAGCAATGCCTGGTGTTTTGGGACAGTCCTTCTTTAAGGTCTTTAGCTGTGATCTTCCACCCAGATCATTTGGAGATGCCACACATGAGTATGTGGTGTAGGTCCTGCCTATTGGGAAATTTGGGGTGCCAATTTTGACTGAAAAGAGAAAAGTTTGAGAAAGTTGATCATGTATGTGTCCTCCTCTGTAGCATGTAGCCAGTTTTCCCCTTCCGCCCTGTAGCCTACACAAGTCGTCGCCATCTTGGAATACTATTTTTGGCCACGGTTGACATCCGCATTTCTTTTGTTCAATCAAAGGCTGCCATAAATCCGTGACAGATGTGAACATAGGCTTAAAGGTGTTGTTCAGGACTCTGGAGAATTTATCAATATCAGATTGGTGAGGGTCCGATACCCTCAAGGTCAGCTGTGACTAGGTCCCCACGGTGGGGGAAGTACACAGCATCCAGAGCCAAAACTCCACAGCTCCCTATACCATGCAGTGGCTAATTATGGCTACATCAACTCAGCTCCCATACACCTCAAAGGGAGCTGAGTGAGAACGGCCACAGTGTGCAGAGCTGTTCCGAATATCTACACTATTTACTTCCGACCTGCGACCAGCTGATCGGCGAGGGTGCTGGGTGTCAGAACCTCACGTTTCTGACATTGATGGCCTATCTTGAGGACAGCCCATCAATAGGAAAGTCATGGACAACCCCATTAACGGAATGTTTAGGGCAGAACGGTGGCTCAGTGGCTAGCACCATTGCCTTACAGTACGTTTTTTGATAATAAAAAAAAGTGACGTTTTCATTGTGCCGTGGACCCGTTTTTCATTACCATATTCTATTCTGTATGCCCATTTATATCCGTGTGCCATCCATAGGTCCGTTTTGTACATACATATGGCATAAACTTTAAATCAACAAATTAATTAAGGATAAATACAGTACATGTTTGTTTTTTTATCTTAGAGGGGATGGCCACTTTTTTTTTTATTTTTTTATTATTACTGACTGCCTATTCCTAGGGCTTGTTCGGATAGTGTGCTGTCCACATGTAAAACCGATACCATACAGACCGCACACACTGACCAGTGCAACTTTGAACATTTTTACACAGATCGATGTTGTGGGTGTAAAAAAAAAAAAGAAAAGAAAAATCGGAGCATGCACTACTACGTTCATCCGTATTCTGCAGCCCCATTATACGGCAATGGGTGCAGGTGCACAAAAAGCAGCCCACGTACAGGTCACCATCCATGTCATGTGTGTTATCACAGATCCTTTACAATTCAAGGTAGGAAACGGATTTTTGATTTACATTGTTCATGTAAAAAAAATGGATGCCATACGGATGTACAAAGCGGACATACAGATGGACACAGGTTGTACATGTGCTCGTCTGAGCTCACCCTGGACATGCTGTACAGCTACGCTTATACATGCTGGTGGTCCTGCAGCATAAAATCAGAGTAACGGCTGCTAGGCCTCACCATAGGAGCTATTATCAAGGAAGATTGTGGATTATATCCGCGCTGCCAGACAATTTAGGCTGCAAAATATGGTGAAAAGATGATGTTTCAAAGTCCTACATGGTGACCTCTTCTTCAGGAATACCACAAAGACAGTCTGTCATGCACATAACAGCGCAGAAAACACCGGAAGAGGGGTATTCTTATATGGCGAGTATATCCTAAACTCTATATCTTAACTGGAAGAGTTGGGGGTCGTCTTATACGCCGGAAAATACTGTAAAGGTACTGTCACACTTAGCGATGTACCAGCGATCCCGACTAGTGATATGACGTGGTCAGGATCGCTGGTACATCGCTAAGTGGTCGCTAGTGAGCTGCCACACAGGCAGATCTCACCAGCGACATCGCTGTCGCACTTACCTGTCACACTAGGCGATCCTGCGTCACTCGTCTCCACAGCAGGAAGCCGACGACGAGAAACGGTCCAGGACCTTCTCGCGCGATCAGCGGGGGAGCGGTCGGAGGCAAGTATCAGACATAGCGATATCGCTATAACGTCACAAAAACCAGTGACATTATAGCGATATCGCTTAGTGTGACAGGCCCTTAACTCAAACTTGAATGAGCCCTCGAGCTGCCTTCACACATCCATGAAAAACCAGTGTCAGTGTTTTTTTTCCAGTATGGATAAAGAAAAAAATTACAACACTTCTATACTTTGCCATGTTTAATACCCATGTCACACGGATGTCAACGTATGACATATGTACTGGAAACAGGATGTGTGAAGGAGGCCTTAGGGTCTTAGCGATCCCGACAACGATATGACCTGTAGGGATCGCTGGTGCGTCGCTAAATGATCGCTAGTAAGCTGCCAAACTGGCAGATCTCTTCAGCGACGCAGCAACGATCCAGCGCTCAAACACAGCGATGCACAGACGATGAAAAAATGGCCCAGGACATTCCTGCACGATCGGCGATATCCAGCATGGGGGCCGGTCGCTGCTGCGTGTCATATGTAGCGAGATCGCTGTTGCGTCACAAAATCAGTGACGCATTAGCGATCTTGCTATGTGAGACAGGGCCTTTAGGGTGCAGTCACACGGCCATAGAACACAGACGACGATCACATCGCAGTGCACGGACTGGTCGTGCATAGAAATACATGCTGTCACACTTGGGTCAGGAGCGCCGCCGGCCAGTCCGAGCATTGCAATGTGATAGTCATCAGTGTTAGGCTAGTTTCACACTAGTGTTCGGCAGGGCTGCGTACTTCCTCCGTTAAGCCCTGCCCACTGCCGCACCTCTTCCTTCAGCTCTGCCCACGTCGGCATGCGTCCTGCGTACCTATCTTTAACATTGGGTACGCAAGCCATGCGGATGCCTGCGCATGCGTCGTTTTGCCGCTGCGCTGAACGCAACCTGTTGCATTTTATTGCAGTCTGTGCAGCATCAAAACGATGCATGTTCCGGACATCCGCATACATTCGCATGGCCTGCGTACCCAATGTTAACGATAGGTACGCAGGCCATATGCTGACATAGGCGGAGCTGAATGTAAGAGGTGTGGCAGTGGGCGGGGCTTAACGGAGGAAGAAAGGAGGAAGTACTCATCCCTGCCGAACGCTAGTGTGAAACTAGCCTTATACGATTGGCTGACTGCGCACTTGCATAGTGAGACACAGGAGCTGAGCAGACCTTTTCAGGGCCATCTTCGGTACTCCAAATGAGCACGTTCCAATATCAATACAGCTACAGGCAGGCAAATAGATTGGGGGAAAGCAAGGATTAGGAATCCACTAACATGCAGTTTTATTACAGGATTAAGGAGAAATTACTAGTGATGAGCGAGCATGCTCAGATGCTAACAGAGTGTCTTCGGTGTGCTCGAATAATATGTTTGAGGCCCTTAGGGTATGTGCACACGCTGCGGACTCTGCAGCAGATCTGCTGCGGATTTGGCCTCTGCAGATCCGCAGCAGGTCTGCAAACAGTGTACAGTACAATGTAAGTCTATGTGACTTACAATCCACTGTGCACATGCTGCGGTTTTTTAGCTGCGGAAAAGCTGCGGTTTGCCACCTATTCCATTGTCCAGGTGTTAAACCGCAGGCCAATCCGCAGGTAAAACCGAGGGTGAATCCGCAGCATGTGCACATAGCCTTAGGCTGTTAGCTTCATCACAAGCCGGGATTGCCTAACAGCTGCGAGACATGCAGCTGAGGGCTCTCGAACATATTCTATCTTTATTATTAATCAAAAAAAAAAAGAATTAAACCCCATTTTCTAGATACTTTATATATGAGTGTAATGAGGCCCAAAAAGTGACTAACGTGCATGGCACATATGTCAGAATTATGGTACATATATACTCCATAACCCTCCATTGTGTGTCTAGTGCATGATGTGACTGTTGTGGAGGGCCAGACCAATAGGCTGAAATTAATTTGGCTCAATATTATTAACATATTCTAATTATTTTGTATTAAATACTATCACTTAATATTGAGCAGAAGTATGCCGACATTCCCCTATATACACTATGAGCCTGCACACAGCTCCTTATATACCACTAGATGGAGGCCCGATGCTATCGCATCAGGAGGGAGGTAATGTCACAATGGGGGCAGGCTTGGCAGTGTTGAGAATCTCCCCCCCCCCCCCCGTGCTCACCCACCTATCCACTCTCTCTTTCCCCATGTGCTAACTTCTTCCATCTGTGCTCTTCTTTGACCTGTCTACCCCATGTTATCCCCCTTGTCTGCTGTCTCTCTCCTTCCTGTGCTGTGTTCTCCCCACATGTGCTGTCCTGTTTGAGCAGTCTCCCCCCTCTGCTCTGTTTCTCTCACCCCTGTGTCTGACTGTGTACAGAACATGCCACAGCTCCTGGGCAGAGGAGGAAGCAAAAGACAATACTGACATTACAGCAGGAGATCGTAGAGGATACATTTTGTGAGGTAAAATATTGTTTAAAGACAGTCAGGGAAATATTTTACCTCACAAAATGAATCCCTGTGATCCCCTGCTGTAATGTCAGTATTGTCTTTTGCTTCCTCCCCTGCCCAGGAGATGTGGTATGCTCCGTACACAGTCAGACACAGACAATTTTTAAAATGAACTTTCATTCATGGTAAAACCCCTTCAATGTGACCGGCTTCCTCTGCCTGTAGACACATCGCGCAACTACCGCCGGGATCAGCTGAATGATTCACTGCACCTGCGCGGAATTAACGCAGGCGCAGTGAGACTGTGTTTCGCTGGTTGCACCGCGCAAGAGGCTGCGTGAGTGAGTGTGACTGTTAGTATGTGCGAGTGTGTGTGACTTAGTGTGTGAGTATGAGTGTTAGGCCGGGGTCACACTGGCGAGGAATACGGCCGAGTGAGAGGCGCTAAAAGCACGCATTAGACACGGACCAATGATTCTCTATGGGGTCACTCGCACCAGCCGTATATTTCTCATCCGTATTCTATGCTCCGTGCCAATCGCAGCATGTTGCGATTGTCAGCGTACTACGGCCGTAGTACGCCAATGCAAGTCTATGGGTGCGCAAAAAATACGGATTACACACGGACCACACATGTGACTTGCGAGAAATACGCACCAGGTGTCTTTTAGCAAAGCCGGCAATTCAGTGCGCTATACAGTAAACTCACACTGACAGGTTTAAGAAAGAAAGAAATAATAGATTTAGACACATAGAATAGATATATATATATATATATATATATATATATATATATATATATATATATCTATATATCTATTCTATGTGTCTATATCTATTCTTTGGTTTGTGTTATAAAACCTGTCATAGGGCTCCATTATATGTCCATTTTGCAAGCCTGCGAGAAAATCTCGCCATACGGATTACATACGGATGCTTACATGCGCAAAATACGCGACCACACCTTGATTTTGGATGACATACGGAGCACTGTTTAGGGGCCATTCATCCGTATTACGCATGTAAAATACTGACCGTATTTTGCGTCGGTTAGTGTGACCCCGGCCTTAGAGTGTGAATGTGAGTGTGTGTGAGTCTGAGTGTGTGAATGTGATTGTGTGTGGTGCGTATGGCACATAGAGTGTGTGTGGTACAACGGTGTTCCGCTGGTGGTACCGCGCAATAGGTTGGTACCAGCAGCATTTTCCATATTGAGAAACCCATCACTTGGGTGTCCCAATATGGCGGTCTGTAAACTTCCTCCACTTGGAATTTTTGGGTTACGGTGACATCTGGGCAGAACAGGAAATGAAAACATTACAAGGCAATTATATAAATGGATAAGCCCGCACACAGCACCTTATATACCATGAGCCCACATATAGCCCTCTATATTCAGTATGAGCCCCCACATAGCCTTTTATATACATAGAAACATTCCCCCGGTGTTCTCCTCTCTCCAGTACACCTCTCCGCAGTGCACAGTTGACGCAATTAAGTCACGTCATCGCACCGGCTGTCTCATGTGCTGATTGGTGGAAGATGGAACCGGCAGCACCATCCTCCACCAATGTATGTACCTCCGTCTTCATCTCGAGGATGTGAATAGCGGTGACGGCGGGTGAGAGCATGGTGCCGCCCAGGGGCCACTGCTTCAGCCATCTCTGTCCGTGGGCCAGAATGGAACAGCCAGAGGGCCGGATGTGGCCCACTGCCGTTTGTCCAGGTCTGGTCTAGTGTCATTTTTCAGCGCTCCTACTAGCCAAATGGCGCAACTTTAAACTTAAAATAATGATTCCGCCAGTCAGACTTCCTAAGTAAGCACACCAGCCTTAACATTTCTAAGAAATAAATTTAATAACATATGCAATTTTTCTAGTGAAATTTGGGAATAACAGTGTTAGGCACATTGATTTACAAACATCAACCATGATACCATCCTAATACAAGCAATGACTTGCAGCCCAAGTCCCACAGCTAATCGCTGTAATGCCTGCACTGGTCACTTCCAGCTTACCTGTGGGCATCCTTCTACAAATCAACTATTCATAAATAAAACAACTGGTTAAAACAGAGGACACGAAGTAAAGCAAAATCTTATAGTCCCTTGGGAAGATGCAATGTTCAAGGTAAGTCTGTACCCGAATAATGACAAGTCCTGCTGGAGCGCGGAAGTGTTCCCATATCCATTCAGTCACTAAGTTCTTCTTCATCGCTGAAGTACGCGCTCTTTTTGATTCTTGGCCGCCTGGAGTCACCAGATGTGGATGTTTCCCCTGCAGCTTGTCTCAATTTTATTTTTTCTTCTTCCATTCTTGCTTGCTATAATGAAAAAGAAAACATGGGAATATACAGTATTTTAATAGCGTATGCCTCCTGTAATCCACAAACTTTCCCCAAGGGCTCAGATGCCCACACTGAAATATGGATGTAAAGCATGGCACTCCTTAGCCAGCTGTAAATGCAGTTTAACAGCAATATATTTTTTCCGTGCATTAGGGGTCTGGACTAAATAGGAATAAATCCTAAAGTAAGAGTAACTAAACTATGTTTGACATTTTCATATTTAGCAGGCGCTTCAATTGCCCGCAGTTCGCTGGGGTCCAGGTCCTGAGGCCCTCAATGATTGCGCAATAGACCCCTGAGAAGTGTGTAGATGAGAGCGCACGGGGATACGGATTCAATAGGAAGCAGACTACGAAGCCTATGCCTTCATTCAATCCATACGCCGGTCTGTGTGCATGCTCAGACAAGCGGTGCGTCCTGACTGCTGAGCTGGACAATTCTCAGGGGTCTAATGTGAGATCTGTGACGTTCTCAGGATCTAGACCACCACCATTCTCAGGGCAATTCAAGTTGCTTGCCAAAAAAGAAAAGTCAGGCAGAAAGTTTTGCTCCTCTTTAAGAAACATGCTTTCTATTACAGCCTGTAATTAGACAGCAGAAAACGAGGCACGTTTCATTCTGGGGTGCAAGGAAGTCTTAAGGTGATGCTGCTCATCTCTGCTGTAGTCACCATTGTGTCACACAAGCAGTTTATTAGGTGTATTCATGCTGAGTAGACAGGTCTGTAATGTGCGATACTGGACAATACTTGTACCCTGAGACCTCTGGGAATGATTTTCTGTTATAATAATTCTCCAAAGTGGTTTTATTCCACCTAAGTTTTAATTTCTTGTGTACCGCATTTCTGGTTTGTTGCCACTAGAGACATCCTGTATTGGAAGCTGATATTCATAAATCACTTGAGAATCCAGCAGTGTTCGTACTAATGGAAGCCACAGGACCATATGTATACAATTTACACAATTGGAGTCACATGCCGACTAGTCGTGTTCACCTTCTTTCTTTAGGTCATGAGTTGAGAGAAGCTGGTCACGTTTAGTGAGCATATAACTAAAAGTATGAAAATCGCATACATGCGGTCACAGGATCACCCGCTCATGCCAGTCACAGAGTGACTGTAGACTTTGTCCCACACGTGGACAACCCCTTTAAGACTGGAGTTTTATACATTAGCCTAGATTTATGATGCAACAAAATTATTATGAGGCAGATGCCACTCAATGAATGTGGCACATCTTTTCAGTTCCCAGGTACCAACATCAGAACATGACTTTTGGGGTGTAAATGCTAGTGAATCTGTAGGGCTGTCCGAAGCCTCGCCACTTCTTGCTAGTCTCCGCCCACTCAACTTAAAAGTAGGCGGGGCTAACGTAAATGTCAGTTCGCAAACATTTGTGACTTTAATTCCAGTTTTCTGGTGCAAAGTGCTTGTTTAATTCCTCGATCGATTTATCTAATTTCCCTAAACCTGCATGGCACCCAAACCCAAAAATCTGTCTTCTGCAATGCTGCAATGTATGCAGGCTATAGCTCCGCAGGAGGCGGCTCTGTAAAGCCCCAGTCACACATAGCGATCTCGCTAGCGAGATCGCTGCTGAGTCACAAGTTTTGTGACGCAACAACGATCTCACCAGCGAGATCGCTGTTTGTGACACTGACCAGCGACAGGCCCCCCCTGCCGGGTATTGCTGATCATCCTGGAATGGCCAGGACATTTTTTGATCGCTGGTCTCCCGCTGGCCAGCACGCATCGCTGCGTGTGACAGGCGGGAGACCAGCGATCAGCGCACTGGTAACTAAGGTAAACGCAGGGTTTCTAAGCACCGGGCGCATGCCCCTTAGAAACCCGATGTGTACCTTAGTTACCAGCTCCCTGCATCACCGTGCTGGTAACTAACGTGCACAGCGACACCACTCGCTCGGCGTCGCTGGTGCCGATTGCTGGTGAAGCTGTCTGTTTGGCAGCTCACCAGCGATCCTGACAAGTTGATATCGATGTCGGGATCGCTGGTGCGTCGCTATGTGTGACGGGGCCCTAAGACTTAATCCAAAGCAAAGAACATCACATAATAGAAGTCAAATATCCCGGTCATGTAATGCCTGTACCTGGAATGCTATGGCTTGGCTGAGACTGTCAAGAGCAGGATCTTCACCTTCATCCTCACTCTGTTCTTCTTCAACTCTAGATAGTAAATGTGTGGACATGTCAGGGTTGTGTAGATAGTAACAGTACTGGTCATGGCTAAAAGGTTATTTGATTCCTTACACTTCTTCCACTTCTACCCTTCGCTTTCTTTTCTTCTCCTTTTTTTGTGGAGGTTCCCGATCTCCAAGCATATTTTTTGGACAGGCATAACTCAAGTGACCTGTGTCCTTTTATAGTTTACAAAAAACAAAAAATAAATATATACATGCACACACAAAAAAATTCAGAAGACAAATCAGTCAACCCATTATGAGGGGGTTGCACACAATTAGTGACAGCTCTTGGCTTTTACAGTTTCAAAGGCAATTCCGATACTTCTAGAGAACCTGTCTGAACGATTTTGTAATGTAAGGTAAAGCCAAGGCCCTAACAGCGCTGGTCTACAGCCTAAGACGACACTTTAGCTGAAAAATCCACTTTGTGGTTCTTCTCTAATCACCATTTGACGTTTTCTTCTAATGGGATTTAGGCGCACAGAGGCCGGACCAGTCTCAGGGTCTTCTGCTCCTGCCCGGACCCTCTGCCTGTCTCTGGTGTTTGAATGACAGGGCACTAGTTTGTGAGGGACCTGCCACCTGTTTAAATTTCATGCCATCCTTTTCACTGGCAGCAAGAGAGCAGACTGATTTAGTAGGCTGGTCGTAATTAAAATGGCGCCAAGCACCGATTGAGAACTCCGCTCGCTGACATCTCTGAAAGACGTTATTGAGCCAAAATTGCAAACTGTGTATTTCATTGAAGACCAGCCTGGAAATAAATCTGCGCTATCACCGCCCGCAGCAGGGACAGCACCAGCTCATACAGGGAATGACAAAGCACGACAGGTCTATTCAAATACCAAAGTCAGGCGCCGAAAACAGTGCAAAGTCCGGCCCCTGTGCACCTAAATCTTATCAAAAGAAAACTTCAATTGGTGACTAAAGAAGAGCCACAAAGTGGATTTTTTCACCAAATGTTTGGTTCTATATGGAATAAAAGCTCCATTACGTCATGACTTTACTATAACTTGCTAAATCGTGCTGACATGTTCTCTTTCAAGACATTTTTCCATAAACATCATTTATTACCTGCCCAAAAGGATAAGTGATAAATGTATGATTTCCGGAGATCTGGCTACTGAGACCACCACTGACCATTAGAACAGGGGGACGCAAAGACACCTGTAATATTAGAGCAGCAGTGAGCCACTCCCCACTAATAGTAAATGAGAACATACACTGTCTGAAATTGAAGAACACATGACATCACTATTGTTCTACACATCAAAAACACAAGGTACTTAATATTTCTTTATCATAAAGTGTAAAAGCCATTCAACCAAGCCAAGGTGTACCTGATACAGATGGTCCCTAAAGCCCCCTTCACACATAGCGAGATCGCTAGCGATATCGCTAAAGCGGCACCGATTTTGTGACGCAACAGCGATCTCGCTACATGTGTCACTTACCTCCAACACGGCCCTCACCTGCTGGATATCGCTGATTGCACGAGAACGGGATGGTCCATTTCTCGTCGTCAGCTTCCTGCTGGCGCTGACGAGCGACTCCATGGATGCGGGCGGAAGACGTCACCCTCGCTGCATGTGACAGGTAAGTGACGACCCCCGACCGCTGCTGCATCGCTGGTGAGATCTGCCTGTGTGGCAGCTCACTAGCGACCATTTAGCGATGCACCAGCGATCCTGACCGCGTCATATCGCTGGTCGGGATCGCTGGTGCATCGCTAAATGTAATAGGGCCTTAACTCTACTGACTAACCTCACCATGTGCCTAACGCCTAGCTGTGCATACAGATCACGAATCTTTCCCAGAAAGGTTTTAATTAGAGTTAAGTCAGATTGTATCTTTTCCCTCATATCTATGAGAGGCCTGGTAGGCTCAGGTGAGTCATTAGTTAGGAATCATCCATATTATGTCACCTTGACGTGGTTGGATGTCTATTTGATCTATAAATGTTAACCAAGTACCTCAAGCTTTTTTTTTTTTTTTTACACATATATAGCAATAGTGGTATTTACGTATTCAATAACCACATATACACAATGTACATATATTGGCCAGAGCGTTTCTGCACCCATATATTGTTTTACTACTAAAGGTGTGCAAGCCTCTTTTTTATGGGTGTTATTTGTATATCCTGATCCAGCCTCTCCCACTGTATAACCAATGACCCAAACTGAGATATACATGAACATCACTTTATGCCAACAGCATGTATTATCAATGGGGGAAGGGCAGAGAAGCATTTTCTCCAGAAGAGTGGGAATCTGCACAGTAGTACATCAATCCCTCCCGTGATCTGACAATTTCTACATTGTGCTTGGTGTCTATTTTCACTCCAACTTCGTAGAGATTTGAGAATATGATTTTATAGGATTTCCTTTTATTTCAGGATTCAAGTTTTATATACGTTGATCAGGGTGTAAAAATGGTCCTGGAAGCCAAGGGTTTATGTTCAAGTGTTCTACATTTATGAGAACACACACAATGTACCTTCATCCCCTTGCTTTTTAAATTGAGGACATTTAAAGGGAATCTATCACCAGGTTTTGACTCCTAATCTAAGAGCAGCATAATGTAGATGCAGAGAACATCACTAGAGGACGAGTAAACCAGCTGCCATGTAGTCCAACCACGCCCCCACCACTGACTGGCAGCTTTCTGCCTATGAACAGAGCACACGAAAGGCAATCAGTGGTGTTGGCAGCGTTATACAGCATTTGGAAACCTGGGAGATCTGCAACAGATTGATTTTATCCAAAATTACAGTAAGCAACCAAGTAAGTGATACATCAGGGAATCAGGGTTGTTGATCATGCTGCTCCCACGTGGGGTTGCAATAACCTGGTGACAGATTCCCTTTAAGAGACATTACAGCCATAAAGGATTTTTACAGAATGTATTATTTATCCATATACTTGTCCACTGTAAAAATAATAAAACTAGCAGCAGTTTGTGTTGACAGGCTGCAGTAGTCATACTCTGCACAAGACCAGTACAGCCATTCTCTGGGCTCGGCACCATTACCACTAAATGCAACGATTGGCTGCAGCGGTCACATGCGCTGTTGACGTCACTGCTGCAGCCTGTCAACAGAGACTGGCGAAGAAGCATAAGCTGAGGATTGCGATAGGCATGCAACCCTATAGAACAGTGAATATTTTATATGGGACAATAAAGCAAGCGTTTGTACCGCAATCCTTCCGATACGGCCATGTACTCACCCCGCATTCATAGCATCTGGACTTGTCAGTGTAGTTCCGCCTCCGGATGAACTCCGCCGCTCTCCCATTGTCGATGGCAATGCTAGCTCTTAATACTCTGCCAAAGAGCTGAGACAAGCAGAGATGCCTGTAACACCCGTGCCATGTAATAAGCACCCATGCCATGTAATAAGCACACGTAGTAAGAGCACACCTGTTTGTTGTTCAGCGCGCGGACGCAGTTCTGCGCAGGCTCCTTATCTAGGAACAGAACGAACGCAACGCCTCTGCTTCTCCGGGACTCCTTGTCCTTTAGAATAGTAACCCTAAAAGGCAGAAATACAAGCGTCGGAAGGTCCGCCAGACTTACCGTGATAATGTGTTCAGCCCTGTAGGGTCCTCTCCTCCTCCATCAATGCAGCACTCACACAAGCCAGACTGAGAGCACAGCATCACACGCTGACTAGTAGCCGTGGATGGCATTACTTACTTGACTACTTTACCATATTTTGAAAAAATCTGAAAAAAGAAAAAAAAAAAAAAAGAGAAGACGTAAAGATTTTATTTTCAAACCAGCACTTGCTTTATTAAAGGGAATCCGTCTCCTTGCTGTGCCTTATTATTAGGGCATCTATATTAATGGCCCTCCGTCAGCTCAAAAGACCCCCCATGCCCGATCCTCGACCACTGAATGAGCCCCCGCCACAGCGCAGAGGGGTAATATGACCCCACCGACACATTCTAGCACCCACGGACACCCCTTTAGCAGGGCATTGCTGTGCCACGTACATACCCTATGGAGATCGTTGTTGGTCAGCGAGAATGGCAGATTGGACACGTACACCGTACTTTTGCTAGGTGCAAGACCTCCACTCATGGTATCTGGGGACCTCCACCTGAAATAGAACGAACACACTGTTAGATGTGGCATGCATATCATTATGTAGACCACCAACCTGTTGAGTGAGAGGAGTGGCAGCGGTCTAACCAATAAGGACATCCAAAATGGCGCAAAAAACAAACCCTAGTCATCTTCAATCAAACTGTGGGTCCGTGCGCCACTTTGGGGGTCCCATCTCTACATTTAGAGAAGCAGATACCCACCACTATACACACAGGCAACGTATTACTTATCCCAGACAAAACAGAGCTAAAATGGGAAGAGAGGATAAAAAGGACTTTTTTTTTTACTTTTTTCTAAATTATGTAAAAAAAAAAAAAAAAAAAGATCTGGCCTTTTCGGCTGTAATCACACTACCCGCTTCTCCTCTGTCATAAGGAATCCTGATCATTTTGATGACAAAAGCAGCCCAGTTTGCATAGCTAGGTCAGTAATCCGGGAGCCTGAGGATCTCCTTACCCCCCCCCCCCGCCATTCCCAGACCTTTACATGAGCTGGGCTGGGGCCATGTCAATGGAGGAGCCGGGAAGTTAGGGGGTTTGCAGGCCTCCCCCATCCAGAGGTCACAGATTACTGACCCCCGGCCGATGGAGCGAGTCTTGCAAAACAATTCTAGTGCAGATTTAGTAATAAAACCTTGTGCAATCTGCAGAGCGCTCAGAACTTTTCATAAACGCCTATACGGTATTCATACTGTATTTGGAGCGAAAATCAGTTTTGCAAACTGGGTTTCATTTAAAAGAAAAAAAATTTAGCTTGGCTTTTGGTTTCCCTGCACATTCAAAACAGAGATGGCGCATCATCTTAGCGGATCTCAGAAAAAAAAGACAAAAAAAAAAAAAAAGACTGACAAGGTCAGTTAGTCGACTGAGAGAGTCTCCGTTAACTCACTCTGCAGCCAACAATAGGCAGCGCTGCACAAAGGGTATAGATGGCAAGCATGACTGAGCTGTCTAGTAGCACTATAGGAGAGGGCTGGCCCGAACACTGAAAGAAGCAAGAATGGGGTTTTCCCGTTTGATAGCCTGTAAAAAAAAAAACAAAAAACTTTTTTTTAGTTTTTACAGTAGCCATAAATAGCATATCAGTGCCAATCCGACTTACTAGGGCACGGTGCAGTAAAAAGCACAGAGCTACCTATGTAGCATGACTGCCGCAGCCACTACTAGCTGATCGGCAGCAGCGGTGCTTCCCCACCAGTCTCTTATGGTCGGGATATCAGTCATGCAGAGGATGGCCCCCTCTGCCGAGTACGTCCGACACTGTGGCTCACCAGTCTGCCTTCACACTTCCTAGGCGCCCGTCTTCATCTGCACAGATCCACCGTCCATCTCGACCTCTACCGCCCCGAGCACTGCAAGCTCTCCATGTGCAGGAGAGAACACTCCGGCTTCTTCCGTCTCCACCGCAGGAACCATTTTGAAGGAGCCTCTTCATAGTCTAAACACGACCCTGATCTCTGAAAACATGGCCGCTCATATTGTGGGGTACAACGTATGAAAGCAGTGGACGCTTTCTCTCACCCTCAGACCACTCTTTATGGGCTGTTTCCATAAGTCAGCCACTTAAAGGGGTTGTCTCCTTTCAGAAAATCTTAGCACCCAGCTGTAGTGTTGGTATCAAATATGCTGTTTTACTCACCCTCCCTGGGTCCAATGGTCAGCATCTGTCTGTCAACGTCAGAGCCCAGAGTCCGCTGTTTTTCCTCACCACCCATATGCTGCTTCTTACCTATCATGACGTCACCACCTCTTTCTTTTCCATAGAATTCTTCTCCTTTTTTTGCCCTGACAATAGGAACCACAGTGTTTCCTTAGGGGTATGTGCCTCTCTCATTAACCGTTTCTTGCACTTTGGATTGTTGTGACTCTGTGTATAATATAGTATGCTACTAGCCATAATGCTGAACATGTTCTTTGCATAAATATCATGGAAACCATATCTGATACCCAGACTTAATTATGTGTCGTACAACCTTTGTATATATTTAATTTATTTCATACATTAAGCGAATAGCCATAATGGTTTCTGTATATGAATCATGTTAATCACACTCTGTATTCTGGCTTAACCATGTGTTGTACAACTTTTGTATATACCTGATTTATTTGATACTTATATCCACTCTTTATTTTTAGTACATTGATGAAGGTCATATAGACCGAAGCGTCACTGTATGTACTGTACCTTATTAAACCACCATTTGCATTGGATTCCACATGTGTGTGCCAAGTTTATAATAAGATTTGTCACGGATTGCGGATCCTCCCTGTGCACCACAATTAGAGAGTTGTGCCATCGGTCTGCTCTTAAAGAAAAAGCCCAGTCCTGGGGATCGCCACACAGCAGGGAGATGACAATTTTAACCTGCTCCACCGAGCTCCCCGATAAGTTAGGTTTCAAAGCAAGAAATAGTTTACAATTATTCTTAAAGTTCAGAAATTTTGACCGATCCCCAGAAAACACATCAGGAGTAGGGATCTTTGGTTCTACAACAAATGATTTAGCGAGATAGGTAGAAATTCCCCGCACTTCAGCAGCGAGCTGCTCAACACGATCAGACAATTGCTTAGTCTCCATTAAAGAAAAAATCCTCCTATGGCCCCAGAAAAAAAGAGGAAAAAATATATAAAAAATTTCTGACACTTTTTTTTTTTTACAGTTCTTTCCTTCTTGCGAGTACCCTAAAGTCTACAGTTTAGGCTGGTGATTCTGTTATGAATAGGTCACCGAGGAGGATGGCAGGAATAGGCTAGGCTACCATTAAACCAGAAAGGTTGGTAACTTAGCGGATTGCAGACCCCTAATCCTAACAACACAACTAGCAGTAGCCGTGGGGCGTACCAACGATGCCCTAGACTCCTCGGCAAGGCCGGAGAACTAACTAAGCCTAAAGCAAGAAAAGTGAAATCTAAACTGCCCCGGAGAAGAACCCAAAAAAAATAGATAGCCCCCAAACATATATTGTCAGTGAGACAAGATGAGTCACAATCACAGACAGAAAATAGACTGAGCAAATAATGAGGCCCAAACTGTCTAGATAGGATAGGAAAGGAAAGACACTGTCTGCAATCACGCAAAAACCCTAAAAAATCCAACATGTCTGATGTACAAAAAACACAGAGGTCTCACGACCTCTCCCCAACTATATCAGCATTCTGGTGAAACTGGCAGCAAAGCAAAGGAGACTAACATAACAGGGGACTGATCAAACTGACACAAGCTGCAACATATGGAGCGAGGTCCAGCACAGTCCTAGCAGGGAGCACGCTGAACCCTCACAGCAAAGCAGAAAGAGGCAAAACCAGATCAGATGCAAAGGATTAGCAAATGAACAACTTAACTGAAATATGCAGCATCAGGCAGGAGACAGCAGACCTCAGAATGCACAGGAAGAACTAATCACCAGCAACAACTGAGGGAAGCCTGCTTGCTTATATCCTCCCAATCAGTAACCCCTGATTTCCAATCATCGTCGTCAGGTGGCTGACTTCTATCAACCCGGCCAGCTGCACTACCCACAATAACCACCAAAGGGAGCCCCGACTCAGAAGTTCGATCAAGAGAATTCACAACACCTAATTTTGCCAATGAAAACTGGGTAAGCTTATTGACTCGAGTATAAGTCGGGTATGCATTGTCTGCTCATCCCTGTCCTGATATGCGTGGCTCCCCCGTCGCTGTCCTGGTATGTGTGACTTCCCCCGTTGCTGTCCTGGTGTGTGTGACTTCCCCCGTTGCTGTCCTGGCATGCGTGACTTTCCCTGTCGCTGTCCTGGTATGCGTGGCTCCCCCTATCCTGTTCTGGTATGCGTGACTCCCTCGCCCTGTCCTAGTAAGCGTGACTCCCCCTGTTGCTGTCCTGGTATGCATGGCTCCCCCATTGCCGTCCTGGTATGCGTGGCTCTCCCCGTTGCTGTTCTGGTATGTGTGGCTCCCCTGTTGCTGTCCTTGTATGCATGGCTCCCCTCTAGCTGTCCTGGTATATGTGATTCCTCTGTCGCTGTCCTGGCATATGTGGATCCCCCCATCGTTGTCCTGGTACGCGTGGCTCCCCCCTGTCGCTGTCCTGGTATGGTGGCTTCCCCCGTTGCTGTCCTGGCATGAGTGGCTTCCCCCGTCGCTGTCCTAGTATGCTGCGTAGCTTCCCCAGTCGCTGTCCTGGTATACGGTATGCGTGGCTCCCCCCTTCTTGTCCTGGTATGCGTGGCTCCCCCCGTTGCTGTCCTGATATGCGTGGCTCCCCCGTTGCTGTCCTGGTATGCGTGGCTCCCCCCGTTGCTGTCCTGGTATGTGTGGCTCCCCCTAGCTGTCCTGGCATGCGTGGCTTCCCCCGTCGCTGTCCTGGTATGCGTGGCTCCCCCATGTCGCTGTCCTGGTATGGTGGCTTCCCTCGTCACTGTCCTGGTGTGCGTGGCTCCCCCTTCCTATCCTGGTATGCGTGGCTCCCCCCTAGCTGTCCTGGTATGCGTGGCTCCCCCCTCGCTGTCCTGGTATTCGTGGCTTCCCCTGTCGCTGTCCTGGTATGAGTGGCTTCCCCCCTTCTGTCCTGGTATGCATGCTTCATATTACAAAAAAACAAACAAACATCCTACTCACTATCCTCCAGCGTGTCGTCGCAGCATCTCATTCGTGCTGGCTTCCAGGAGCTCTTCCTGTGCTGAGCAAGCAATCACGTGGCACCACTCATTAAGGTAATGAATATTCATTCCACTACTTTGGGAGTGGAGACGCGTGCATATTCATTACTTTAATGAGCTGGGCCACGTGATAACTCAGCGCTGCCAGAAGCCGGAACCAATGAGATGCTGCGAGGGCACGCTGGAGGGTGAGTATGATGTCTTCTGGAAGGCGGCGACTGCAGCTGTCACTGTGCCCGCTATAAGAGAAATGAATACTCATGTCTCTTTAGCAGCAGCACAGGCTTTAGCCACAGCTACTGGCTCCTGCCTCTGTCACCCATTGCTCCATCGCTCTCCCTTCCTCACCGGCTTTCTGGGACAAATGACTCGTATATAAGCCGAGGCGTTTGTTTTCAGCCCAAAAAAATGTGCTGAAAAACTTGGTTTATACACGAGTATATACGGTAACTTTGTTCATGGGAAAACCCTTTTTAGACTCAAGACAGGGGCTATGAAGAGCACCAACAACCTTTCCCTACGTAGGAAGATGGGCGTGGAACCGCATGAGGGAAATGTAGCAGACCTTGGGAATAGTGCAGAATGGGGAATCCTTAGAGCTAATAGGACCTGTTAAAGTAGGGATAGTCTGCTCAGCTCCAATTCGAAATGTCCTTAATACAGTGGGACAGTCCCAGATTTAGGTCTACGCCCTGAAGTCTTGGGTGCCTGCTGAATGTTCCTCACTGCCAGCGCCCCTCTGACATCTCCTCCTGCCAGGGTAGAATGTGCTGGATTATTTATCCATTATTATGTTCTTCAAAAGTTGGGAGGTATGCTTATTCAAACCTGTAAGGAAATTAACTGCCCACAATGATGTCAGCTCTGATGCCTAGAACCTATGGGCTAAGGAGAAAAAGAACTGGACTGTTGCTCAGTGGTCCAAGGTGTTGTTTTCAGATGAAAGTACATTTTGCATTTCATTTGGAAATCAAGGTCCCAGAGTCTGGAGCAGTGGTTCCCAAACACCAGTCCTCACGGACCCCAACAGGTCATGTTTTCAGGATTTCCTTAGTATTTCACAGGTGATGGAAGTATCATCAAGGCATCAGGAATTCTCTCACATGTGTAACACTATGGAAATCCTGAAAAACATGACCTGTTGGGGTCCGTGAGGACTGGAGTTTGGGAACCAGTGGTCTGGAGAAAGAGTGGAGAGACAGACAATCCAAGCTGCCTGAGATCTAGTGTGAAGTTTCCACAATCAGTGATGGTTTCGGGAGCCATGTCATCTGCTGGTATAGGTCCACTGTGTTTATCAAGACCAAAGTCAGAACAAGCCATCTACCTGGGAATTTTAGAGCACTTCATGCTTCCCTCTGCTGACAAACTTATTGAAGATGGAAATTAAATTCTCCAGCAGGACTTGGCACCTGTCCACACTGCCAAAAGTTCCAATACCTGGTTTACAAACAACAGTATCACTGTGCTTGATTGGCCAGCAAACTTGCCTGACCTCAACCTAATAGAGAATCTATGGAGTATTGTCAAGAGAAAGTTGAGACACCAGACCCAACAATGCAGACGAGCTGAAGGCTGCTATCAAAGCAACCTAGGCTTCCATAACACCTCAGCAGTGCCACAGACTGATCCAGGTGCAGACACTGACAGCTTTGGTGTGACGGACTCAGCTTCTGCTGAGCCGATTTTTTGAGTGGACCCTCTGGTTCGTGGCACCCACCCATCGAGGGCGAGCTGACCTTGTGAGGAACCACCCCCTATACAGGGAGTGTCAGGGGCAAGACCAAGGGGGTGAGCCACCAGGACTGCTATGTACGTAAAGTAACATAAAATTAGAGTAAAAAGTAAAAAAATAAAAAACTAAGTGAACGCCAAAATAATACCTGTATAATCAAGTGTTCCATTCTTAAATGTTCTAAAGAACAAAACAAAAAGAAGAATTCTAAGTATCAAAAATAAATAAAGATATAGCCCAGGAAAGTAAAAGGAGAATGCCATAAACAGACCTGTATTAAATGAAAACACTAAGTACAGGGGACCACGCCGTCGTCTTGGTAGGAAGGAATGTGTACCAAACGGGGAGGAGGTTAGTTTATTTAAGCCACAAAAATCACAACAATAGACTGCAGCTGTGAATTGAATGATCACACATGTGTTAGCGCAACTAGCGCATGCGCTGTCTGCCTAGCAGGACGGAAGTGGGGAAGAAGATGAGGAGGTGTGGCAAAGCGACTCATTATACCTATGTGTCACGTTATTATGTTAACCGCGCATGCGCGGTGTAGCTAATCGGACGGAAGTGGGAAAGGGAGAAATACAGGAAGTGTGGCAGAGACTAAAAGACGTGGGCGCATAGCGCTATCACATCTAAAACCATAGATATAACATACTAATGGTACTCATATCACTTGCGCAATATATTTCAGATAAAGTATGGCATATAAGCAAAGATAATAGGGAAATATGACATCTCTGTCAATATAGTGAAGAAATATAAAAAAAAAAAAATAGGGGAAAAAAAGGGACAAAGAAAAAAACGGAAAAAATATAGACGATAGATCTATTATGAATAATTATTCAATACCTTGTTACAGCATATTATTAAGTCTGAAAAAAAGAAAAAATGAATGCATACGCATATATATACATATGGACATACCACAATATATAAATATATCTTTATTTCTATATATAATCGAATAAAAAAAACACAATAAATGTATATATACACACATATACATACACATATATATATATATACACACATACATATATACACACATACACCCAAACATAAATCAACATGTATACACAAAAATATATACCCGTATAAAATACACGCATATATCTGTGTGCCAAATAATATATCCTAACCTAAAAAGGAATAAAGGTTAAACACCTACACCAAGATCAGCATAATTCTATAATAAAAAAGATCAATAGAAAACTTCATATTCTCTATTAAGGCCATGGGTTTCTAATGTCTGGAGAACAAAAATCCAATAAGCTTCTCTCTCCTTTAACTTTAGTATCCTATTTCCACCCCTTCTGGCCTGTGGTACATGCTCTAACACTTGATACCGGAGTTGGGAAATGTTCTGGTTATGAGAAATAAAATGTGCCGGAATAGGTAACAAAGTTCTCTTACAACGAATAGTCGATTTATGTTGTGAAATACGGTCCCGGATATGTTGCGTAGTTTCCCCAACATATCCGAGACCGCATGGACATTTAATCAAATAAACAACATAAGTAGAGTCACAGCTAAAGTAATCCCTAATTGGGAAGATCTTTCCTGATCTAGGATGACTAAAAGTATCTCCTTTCATGATGTTAGAACACTGTAAACAGTGTAGACAAGGGAATGTCCCTTTGCGTTGAGATCTAATACATTTTTGTTTATTGGCCGTCCGTGTACTACCAACATCAGCTCTCACCAAAAGATTACGTAAGTTGGGAGATTTCTTATGACAAATCAGAGGTAAATCTTGAAAATCTGGAATAGAGGGATAGGATTCGGAAAGAACAGGCCAATGTTGGCGAATAATTTTATGAATCAAATACATAAAGGGATGGTATGTATTCACAAAGGCAACCCTCTTCATCTTGATGGTAGGTTTAGGTTCTGACACTAAAGATTGTGTCAAAAGGGAATCAGGGTATCCTCGGGATATAAATTTTGATTTCATTTCACTAAAACTAAGACTCCGTTTAGATACATCAGAAACAATCCTATCAACTCTAAGAAGCTGTGATTTAGGAAGAGATCTCTTAATATGCTTAGGGTGACAACTGGTGAAGTGCAAGAGACTGTTTCTATCCGTCGGTTTCACAAAAAGATCTGTAGAAAGAGAACCAAACAGACTCGAGATCGTACTGCATAGTGAAGGACAAACCATCAATCTTCGTATTAATATCCTGAAAAAACGTTTCCAGAGAAAACAAATCTCCTGACCAAATGAAAAAAATATCTATATACCTCTTCCAAAGTATAACATACTGTTGGAAGAGGCAATGGGAATAAACAAAATCTAATTCGAATTCCGCCATAGAAATATTGGCGTAAGGGGGCACTACATTCGACCCCATAGCCGTACCGCTTACTTGAATAAAAAATTTATCCTCAAAAAGGAAAACATTTTTTGTGAGAACAATCGTTAGAATAGAGATACAAAAAGTTTTAACATCATCCGAAAAATTAGTGTTACTGTCCAAAACATTTTTAACCTCTTGAATACCTCTCATATGGTCAATGCAGGTGTACAAACTCGTTACATTAAGAATAACAAGATAACAATTCTTAGGAACCCCATTAAGTGCCCTTATACTGGATAAGAAATGTGACGTATCCCTTAACCATGAGGGAATAAATTATTTATGTTGACAAAAAAATATATATATATAATTTGACTAATGAATCAATTTTGTATGACAATGAAAATTTTCCCAACATATTTTGTTGATTATATGTTATGGTTATTCTTTTCTTATAGATAAACCCTTGATAAAGGCTTAGTTTAGCCGAAACGTTGGGGACTCTGTATTTTTCATGTTCCATGTTAATAAATATTTTTCTGCAAAATTAAAAAATTTTGTGCCTCAGGTTGTTTATGAATATATTACTCTTTTTCCTGGTGGCTTGGTTAGCTTTCCCCATTGTCTATAATTACTGGCAACGACCGACAGGATCCAGGCGTCAGGCTGCAGTCATCTGGTTCCGGATCTCTGGCAGGGGTCGGCAGGTTTCGGGTACCCAGCAGGCAAGCCAAGGTTCAAGGCAGGGTGCGTGCTAGGGGCCACGCCAGGGTTCGAGGCAGGGTGCGTGCTAGGAGCCACGCCAGGTTTCGAGGCAGGGTGCATGCTAGGAGCCACGCCAGGGTTCAAGGCAGGAGACACGCCTCACTGGCCAGTGCACACGGCTGAGACACAAGCAAACGGCACGACTAAGACACAGGAGGCGGGCAAGGGGCAATCTGTCACATATGCCTGTCCTGTGTGACACGACCCGAAGGCCGGTAACTAAAACAACAAGACTGACACGTGACACTGTCCTGTGTGATGCGACCAACAGGTCGGTACTGAAACAACAAGACAAGGGGAAGGGAAAACCAGACAAGGAAAAGACAAGGCAAGGAGCGGAACCTAGGTAGAAGCACAGAGTGGGGTCAGAGAGAGTAGAGGAAAGGAGAGTGCACCAGGAGGCACCACAAAGCAAGGCAGAAAACAGAGCTAGCAGCGGAGCGTAGGCCGAAGCCCAGAGCCAGGTCAAGGAAGAACCTTGAGACTAGCCTGGAAATGTGCTGGAGAAGCACCATAGGTCAGAGAGCAGAAATGGTACGTGTTCCAGGAGGCACAACATAGAACCAGGCAGAGAACAGGGCTAGCAGCGGAGCGTAGGCCGAAGCCCAGAGCTGGGTCAAGGAAGAACCTTGAGACTAGCCTGGAAATGTGCTGGAGAAGCAAAATAGGTCAGAGCAGGAATGGTGCGTGTGCCAGGAGGCACAACAGAGCACTAAGCAGAGCAAAGGCAAGACATGGCAAAGCAGGCAAAGGAAGAGAACACAGGAAGGACCACAAGTCAAAGCACAGCAAAGGCAAGACATGTCAAAGCAGGCAAAGGCAGAGAACACAGGAAGGACCACAAGCCAAAGCATAGCAAAGCAAAACATGGCAAAACAGGCAAGGCAGAGAACACAGGAAGATCTACAAGTCAAAGCATGACAGACAAAACATGGCACAAAGGACAACACAAGACATGGCACAGGGCAAGAGGCAGAATACAAGCACAGAGCGTGTGCAGAGACGCACGACAGGGCAGAGTGCAGGGGCACAGAATAAGGGGAGCGACCGAGCAGACAAAGCAGCCATGCAGGGAAGCAACTCGGTAATCAGGCTCCGACCATAGGAAGGGGTGGTCTGATATAGGGCATTAGCACCTGCACTTCCGGGTCAGGACCAGGAGGGGGACTTCCGGTTCAGATCCTCCAGGATCATAGAGAGCATTGCTAGTAGAGTTGAGCGACTTTTGGTTTTTTAGGGTCGCGTTTCGTTTCGTGAAACCCGACTTTTCCAAAAGTCGGGTCGAGCAAGATCGTCCGATTATAGGGAAAAGTCGGGGTCGTCCCGAAACACGAAACCCAATGTAAGTCAATGGGGAATAAAAGTCGGCAGTGAGAGGAGGACAGGAAACACACCTACAGTGCCCATTTGAATGCCAAAAGCATCAATTCTTCTTACTTAAGCTTGTCAACCTTAATTAACTTCATAATACAAGTTACGCACTGAAAAATGGGGGTTATTTGGCTAAAGTTGTGGGGGGGGAGGGCTGGCTGCAGGTTTTCATGTGCCCTGGGCGAAAGAGCGCCCCTTTAACACATACCACAACTCATCATGCTCCGATACGGCAGATAAATAGCGGTATAGTACAATGAAAAATACCTCACTTTTTACATCTCATGACGAGGCCCATCTATTTCTCCATACAGAATCATTGGTCCCATATAATGTTTGAAACAGTATATGATGAGCTCCACATAATGCTACAGTATATGTTGGTCCCCATGGATGAAGCTCCACTGTCTTATGGGCCCAAATAATGCTCCAAACATAATGGGCCCCATTTCTAATGCTCTAGTGTATAATGGGCCCTGTAAATGCTGCTCCAGTGTCTGATGTCCACCTTTGGAATGTTCCAGTGTATGGTGGGCCCCATCTATCATTCTCCAGAGTATAGTGCTCCCCAAAAATTGCTGTCCCAACATTGAAAACAATCAAATAAGTCTCCTCGCTAGGGAATCCCTGTACTTGTCTGGACAGGTGCTGTAGCTTGCTTAACAGCTCGCCAGCCGTTCTCACGCTCAGTATGGATTGCACGTGATTGCACAAAGGTTAGAAAGGGTACCGTATCCCTGGATAACATGTATGGATAGCGTACACATTCAAAATATATGTCTCAGGAGGCAGGCTCAGACGGTGTCAGGCCCAGTATGGATTGCACGTGATTGCACAAAGGTTAGAAAGGGTACCGTATCCCTGGATAACATGTATGGATAGCGTACACATTCAAAATATATGTCTCAGGAGGCAGGCTCAGACGGTGTCAGGCACAGTATGGATTGCACGTGATTGCACAAAGGTTAGAAAGGGTACCGTATCCCTGGATAACATGTATGGATACCGTACACATTCAAAATATATGTCTCAGGAGGCAGGCTCAGACGGTGTTAGGCCCAGTATGGATTGCACGTGATTGCACAAAGGTTAGAAAGGGTACCGTATCCCCGGATAACATGTATGGATAGCGTACACATTCAAAATATATGTCTCAGGAGGCAGGCTCAGACGGTGTTAGGCCCAGTATGGATTGCACGTGATTGCACAAAGGTTAGAAAGGGTACCGTATCCCCGGATAACATGTATGGATAGCGTACACATTTAAAATATATGTCTCAGGAGGCAGGCTCAGACGGTGTCAGGCCCAGTATGGATTGCACGTGATTGCACAAAGGTTAGAAAGGGTACCGTATCCCCGGATAACATGTATGGATAGCGTACACATTCAAAATATATGTCTCAGGAGGCAGGCTCAGACGGTGTTAGGCCCAGTATGGATTGCACGTGATTGCACAAAGGTTAGAAAGGGTACCGTATCCCCGGATAACATGTATGGATAGCGTACACATTCAAAATATATGTATCAGGAGGCAGGCTCAGACGGTGTTAGGCCCAGTATGGATTGCACGTGATTGCACAAAGGTTAGAAAGGGTACCGTATCCCCGGATAACATGTATGGATAGCGTACACATTCAAAATATATGTCTCAGGAGGCAGGCTCAGACGGTGTCAGGCACAGTATGGATTTGACGGCCCAGATTACACAGCGGTGGAGCAGGGAGAGGTGAAGATTGCAAATGCTGGGGCCCTGCCCAAGCAAGGGGGGCCCACTCGTGGGCGTCGGTACTGGCACTGGGCCCCTCATAGTACAGCGGTGTGTCTGACGGCGGGTGTGCACCACCACCGTCAGAGACACTTGATTGCACTATGAGGGACCCTGTGCCAGTGCCCGCGCCCAAGAGTCGGCCTACCCACCTGTCCAGGGCAACGGCACTCGCACGGTGTCGTGCGGTAGGTGGTGACCCCGGCCATGGGGGGGGAGGCAGCACAGTTAGGGAGTTTTAGAAAGTGGCATATGTTGATGTTGGACATTCAGCTGATGCAAAAGGCGAAATAGGTGAAGTACCAGGAAGAGGTGGACCAAAGCAAGCCATTTTTCTGTCACCCTATGTGTCATCAGGGGAAGGTGGGACAAAATCCTTGGAAACCCATGCGTGGTTCATTTTAATGAAGGTTAGATCATCCACATTTTGGGTTGACAGACGGGTCCTTTTTTCTGTCAGGATTGATCCAGCTGCACTGAAGACTCTTTCCGATAGCACACTTGCAGCTGGGCAAGCGAGCTCCTGTAAGGCATATTGGGCCAATTCAGGCCAGGTGTCCAGTTTAGCGGCCCAATAGTCAAAGGGGAATGACCTGTGTGGGAGAACATCGATATGGGAGGAAAAGTAGTTTGTAACCATAGTTGACAACTGCTGTCTCCTGTCACTTTCCATCGATGCAGTATTACCAGTTGTGTGAGCGGTATTTGAAAAATCAGTCCACAACATTGTCATGAAACCCCTGTCTCCAACGCCACTTCTGCTGTGTGCACCACGAACACCTCTGCCAAGCTGCCCCCGGCCCGTATGGCTCGTGTGAGAACCATCACCGCTGCTGTGTGCTGGGAATGCCTCAAGCAACCGATTTACCAGAGTTGCTTGTTTATTAGCCAATATTAGGTCAAGGTTCTCCTGTGGCATGATGTTTTGTAATTTGCCTTTATAGCGTGGATCCAGGATGCTGGCCAACCAGTAGTCGTCATCGTTCATCATTTTGGCAATGCGGGGGTCCCTTTTTAGGATCCGCAAGGCATAATCTGACATGTGGGCCAATGTTCCCGGTGTCAATGATGCACTGCGAGTGCTGGGTGGAGGAGCACTTTCTGGCAAATCCACATCCCTCCAGTCACGCACAAACCCTGTACCAGACCTTGCCACGCCAACATTTTCACTTGCCCCACGAGATGTATCCTCCTCCCCTAAGTAATCATCCCCATCATCCTCCTCCTCCTCCTCTTCTTCCTCCACCTCGTCCAGGAGAGGTCCCTGAGCAGACAATGGCTGAATGTCATCAAGGATTCCCTCCTCCTCTTCCTCCTCATCAACATTGGCTGCAGACGCCTGCTCCTTAAGGTGCGTCAAAGTTTGCATGAGCAGACGCATAAGTGGGATACTCATGCTTAGGATGGCGTCGTCTGCGCTTACCAGCCGTGTGCATTCCTCAAAACACTGAAGGACTTTACAAAGGTCTTTCAGCTTCGACCACTGCACGCCTGTCAACTCCATGTCTGCTCTCAAAGTGCCTGGCCGTGTATCCTCCCACAAATGCATTATGGCCTGCCTCTGCTCGCACAGCCGCTCCACCATGTGCAGGGTGGAGTTCCACCTTGTTGCAATGTCGATAATGAGGCGGTGGTTGGGAAGGTGGAGCAATCGCTGCAGCTTCTGCATACGAACGGAGTGTACAGGCGACCGGCGGATGTGCGCGCACAGTCTTCGCACCTTCTGGAGCAGGGCTGTTAACTCCGGATAATTTTTGAGGAAGCACTGCACCACCAGGTTCAAGGTGTGAGCCAAGCAAGGTATATGGCTGAGTTTTGAAAGGGCTATGGCTGCCACAAAATTACGGCCGTTATCACTAACTACCTTGCCTGCCTCAAGATGTACACTTCCCAGCCATGACTCAGTTTGTCGCTTCAAGTACTCGGCCAGCACCTCGGCGGTGTGTCTGTCGCCCAAACACATCATCTGCAACACAGCCTGCTGACGCTTTCCACTAGCTGCTCGATAGGGGGACACATCGTGTGCAACAGTGGCAGCTGCAGATGGAGTGCTCGTACGACTGCGCTCTGTGGACGAGCTTTCGTTTCTGGAGGAGGAGGAGGAGGAGGGTCGAACGCCTACAGCCAACTGTTTCCTATACCGTGGGCTAGGCAGCACTGTCCCACCACCGCTGTCCCCTGTGGACCCTGCATCCACCACATTAACCCAGTGCGCAGTGATGGACACGTAACGGCCCTGGCCATGCCGACTGGACCATGCATCAGTTGTGAGGTGCACCTTTCCGCTCACTGACTGCTTGAGTGCATGGACAATGCGGTCTTTCACATGATGGTGGAGGGCTGGGATGGCTTTGCGAGAGAAAAAGTGGCGACTGGGTAGGTCATAGCGTGGTACTGCATAGGCCATGAGTTTGCGGAAAGCTGTGCTTTCCACCAACCGAAAGGGCATCATCTCAAACGAGATTAGTTTGGCAATGTGGGCGTTCAAACCCAGTGTACGCGGATGAGAGACTGAGTACTTTCTTGACCTACTCATAGTGTCTGGGAGGGTGAGCTGGACTTGAGAGCTGCATATGGTGGAAGTAGCGGTGGACAGGGCGGACTGAGAGAGGGTTGATGATGGTGATGGAGTTGTGTTCTTTCTGATGGCCTAGAATCAGTCTTTCGTTGATATAACAGTGGGATTCCCTGACTGCTGTGGTCTTGCAACGACACCTCAACATTTGCTGCTGTGCTAACCGGTGGGCTTACAGTGGGGGAAACAATGTAGCGTTGCTGACTACCTTCGTTGTGATCAGTTGCACATGTGGCACTTGAGGTTTGGTGTTGTGTCCACGCTTGCAAGTGCATGCTGGTTAAATGTCTAAGCATGCAACTGGTATTCAAATTTTTCAGATTTTTCCCTCGGCTAAAGGTCTTTGCGCACTTCTTACAGATAACCTTGGCCTGATCATGAGGATTTTGTTCAAAAAAGTGCCACACTGCACTCTTCCTACTTTGGCAGACATTTTGCGGCCTAGCACGCTGTAATCTTTTGACCCTCTGGACAAGCTGTCCAGCAACTCTTTTGATGTTTGGAACCTGTCTTTGGAGTGCTCCGGGCCTGCCAGATAACAGCTGTTGCGATGTCGATGTCTGCTGTGGATGCTCCTCATCTGAGCTATTGGAAGCAGCACCCTCTTCCCCCAATGGATGCCAATCTGGGTCAACAACTGGGTCATCCATCACCTCCTCTTCTATGTCATGTGCACCTTTCTCTGTGTCACCGTGTATGGTGGTATAGTGTGCGGGAAGGGGCACCTGAGTCTCATCAGGGTCAAAATCTGGCTCTGTACACTGCGAGGACAATGTAGTGCTCTGAGTGAATGTACCAGCAGAATCATCCATAAGCGGCTGTGCATCAGTGCACTCCATGTCAGATTCATCTTGGCCTGGGTAATTCACCATTTCACTTGATAATCCAGGCATGGTATGTGAAAACAGCTCCATGGAGTAATCAGCAGTATGGCCTGCGTCATCCTTCAATCTTGGTTGGGGTGAAGGACACAAGGAAAGGTGTGGTTCATGAACATGAGCCTCCAATGACGACTCAGTGCTTTTACTTTTTACAACTGAAGAAGAGGAGGCAATAGAGCTGGAGGCTGAGTCAGCAATGTAAGACAAAACTTTTTCCTGATGCTCTGCCTTTAAAAGCGGTTTGCCAACTCCTAGAAAACTAAGCGTTCAAGGCCTTATGTAGCCAGACGATGACGCAGGGTCAGCACCTCCTGCATTCGGTCCTATTTTGCTCTTGCCACTACCATCAGATCCACCACCAACACCATCATTACCAGCTGCCAACCCCCGCCCAATTCCACGGCCTCTTCCACCAGCCTTCCTCATTTTTGGTAGAAATGTAGACAAAATCCAACAAACTATATAGTAATGTAAAACAAGGTACAAGGTGTCTATAGGACAGGGGAGATTTAGAATTTCTGCACACACTTGTGGACAGTGGACACTTTTGGATTGTGTGAGGCCCACTGATATCTGAGCGCTATGTGACAGGCTCGATGGCACAGCTGCCTGTGACCAAAGTGACGAGTGGATAATGGAGATTTTGAATCTCTGCGCACACTTTTGGACACTGGACACTTGTGGATTGTGTGAGGCCCACTGATATCTGAGCGCTATGTGACAGGCTCGATGGCACAGCTGCCTGTGACCAAAGTGACGAGAGGATAATGGAGATTTTGAATCTCTGCGCACACTTTTGGACACTGGACACTTGTGGATTGTGTGAGGCCCACTGATATCTGAGCGCTATGTGACACGCTCGATGGCACAGCTGCCTGTGACCAAAGTGACGAGAGGATAATGGAGATTTTGAATCTCTGCGCACACTTTTGGACACTGGACACTTGTGGATTGTGTGAGGCCCACTGATATCTGAGCGCTATGTGACACGCTCGATGGCACAGCTGCCTGTGACCAAAGTGACGAGAGGATAATGGAGATTTTGAATCTCTGCGCACACTTTTGGACACTGGACACTTGTGGATTGTGTGAGGCCCACTGATATCTGAGCGCTATGTGACACGCTCGATGGCACAGCTGCCTGTGACCAAAGTGACGAGAGGATAATGGAGATTTTGAATCTCTGCGCACACTTTTGGACACTGGACACTTGTGGATTGTGTGAGGCCCACTGATATCTGAGCGCTATGTGACAGGCTCGATGGCACAGCTGTGACCAAAGTGACGAGAGGATAATGGAGATTTAGAATTTCTGCACACACTTGTGGACAGTGGACACTTTTGGATTGTGTGAGGCCCACTGATATCTGAGCGCTATGTGACAGGCTCGATGGCACAGCTGCCTGTGACCAAAGTGACGAGTGGATAATGGAGATTTTGAATCTCTGCGCACACTTTTGGACACTGGACACTTGTGGATTGTGTGAGGCCCACTGATATCTGAGCGCTATGTGACAGGCTCGATGGCACAGCTGCCTGTGACCAAAGTGACGAGAGGATAATGGAGATTTTGAATCTCTGCGCACACTTTTGGACACTGGACACTTGTGGATTGTGTGAGGCCCACTGATATCTGAGCGCTATGTGACACGCTCGATGGCACAGCTGCCTGTGACCAAAGTGACGAGAGGATAATGGAGATTTTGAATCTCTGCGCACACTTTTGGACACTGGACACTTGTGGATTGTGTGAGGCCCACTGATATCTGAGCGCTATGTGACACGCTCGATGGCACAGCTGCCTGTGACCAAAGTGACGAGAGGATAATGGAGATTTTGAATCTCTGCGCACACTTTTGGACACTGGACACTTGTGGATTGTGTGAGGCCCACTGATATCTGAGCGCTATGTGACACGCTCGATGGCACAGCTGCCTGTGACCAAAGTGACGAGAGGATAATGGAGATTTTGAATCTCTGCGCACACTTTTGGACACTGGACACTTGTGGATTGTGTGAGGCCCACTGATATCTGAGCGCTATGTGACAGGCTCGATGGCACAGCTGTGACCAAAGTGACGAGAGGATAATGGAGATTTTGAATCTCTGCGCACACTTTTGGACACTGGACACTTGTGGATTGTGTGAGGCCCACTGATATCTGAGCGCTATGTGACAGGCTCGATGGCACAGCTGCCTGTGACAAAAGTGACGAGAGGATAATGGAGATTTTGAATCTCTGCGCACACTTTTGGACACTGGACACTTGTGGATTGTGTGAGGCCCACTGATATCTGAGCGCTATGTGACAGGCTCGATGGCACAGCTGTGACCAAAGTGACGAGAGGATAATGGAGATTTTGAATCTCTGCGCACACTTTTGGACACTGGACACTTGTGGATTGTGTGAGGCCCACTGATATCTGAGCGCTATGTGACACGCTCGATGGCACAGCTGCCTGTGACAAAAGTGACGAGAGGATAATGGAGATTTTGAATCTCTGCGCACACTTTTGGACACTGGACACTTGTGGATTGTGTGAGGCCCACTGATATCTGAGCGCTATGTGACAGGGTCGATGGCACAGCTGTGACCAAAGTGACGAGAGGATAATGGAGATTTTGAATCTCTGCGCACACTTTTGGACACTGGACACTTGTGGATTGTGTGAGGCCCACTGATATCTGAGCGCTATGTGACACGCTCGATGGCACAGCTGCCTGTGACCAAAGTGACGAGAGGATAATGGAGATTTTGAATCTCTGCGCACACTTTTGGACACTGGACACTTGTGGATTGTGTGAGGCCCACTGATATCTGAGCGCTATGTGACAGGCTCGATGGCACAGCTGTGACAAAAGTGACTAGAGGATAAGGGAGATTGGATTGCTTTTAAAAAAGCAGTTTGCGAAGCAGTGGGTAAACAGCAATGCCAGCGTGTCAGGAAGCCTTAAAAGGCAGCCCAACAACCAACACCACTGATACACCACAATATAGCCTCCCCTTGCACTGCACACACAGTGACTTGTGTGTTGTGCAGGCCAAATCGCTAGCAGCAGAAGCAGTTTTTTTGTCTTCTTCCCTGCCTAACGCTCTCCCTACAGAATCAGCAGCAACCTCTCCCTATACTAAGATCGGCAGAAGTAAGATGGCGGTCGGCATGCACGCCCTTTTATACCCCCTGTGACGCCCACCAAAGCAAGCCAATCACTTGCATGCCCTTCTGAAAGATGGTGGTGACCCGTGCCTAGGTCATCACGTTGCCCACAGTGTCCGTGGATCCTGATTGGCTGAAAAAGAGCGCAAAACAAACTTTTGAAACGCGACTTTGGCGCGTAAGTCGCCGACCTCGTGGCCGACCTCATCCTAGGGTTGGGTTTTGTTTCATGAAACCCGACTTTGCCAAAAGTCGGCGACTTTTGAATTTTTTCGACCCGTTTCGCGCAACTCTAATTGCTAGATCAGACTGGGCTGGACCATAGAGAAGGTCACATGATCAGGGGCTTCAGAAACACTGAGAGGTTAGCTGGGTCAGATAGTGCAGGAGCATAGGAAAGGTCACATGATCAGGGGCTCCAGAAACACAGAGAGGACTGCTGCATCAGACAGTGCTGGAAAGGTCACATGATCAGGGTCTTCAGGAACACAGAGGATTGCCGCAGGCAGAGCAGAGACAGCTGGTCACACAGCCACGGCATGCAGCCATGAGGTGAGGTGCGCATGCACACTGCTCCAGGCATCTTGCAGCACAACAGTCACGAGGTGCATGTGCACACTGCTCCAGGAATCTTTCAGCATAAGACATGAGAGACCTCCAAGGCGCCCGCAGGGACCCGACACTGGGGGCAAAGCGGCATGACAGGCATGGCAGGCGTGACAGTACCCCCTTCTTTAAGCCCCCTCTTACCAGGGCTGGGCAAAAAAAACACTTTAGGCAAAAACCCGAGTATTTCCAAGCCATTCCTCGTAGCGTTGTTCCGCCATCTTGAAACCGTCACCTGCACTGGATAGGATACAGGAGACGCAGACGTAGACACGGGTAGCCAGAGGAGAGGGCAGCGAGTAGACGTGGAAGTCTTCATTCTCTGGCTGCCTCAATATTCCAAGCGAGTTAAGGAAACATAAACCAAGTCTGATTCTTCAGAAGGAAACAGCAGTCCAAGAAGCCGAGGTACCAGCGGAGTCCTGGGCCTGATTATCTGTGACGGACTCAGCTTCTGCTGAGCCGATTTTTTGAGTGGACCCTCTGGGTTGTGGCACCCACCCACCGAGGGTGAGCTGACCTTGTGTGGAACCACCCCCCTATACAGGGAGTGTCAGGGGCAAGACCAAGGGGGTGAGCCACCACGACTGCTGGGACCAGATGGCCGGCTCAGGGGGACACTAGTGAGTATCTAACAACAGGAATGAGCAGGATGCAAAACATAAAGCGAGGTCACTGGGTTTCTTCAATAAACGTGGTTTCAAGCTTTAATCAGGTGCAAGGCATAAACAGTGAAACACAGCAAAGTGCGTGCAGGGGCACGCCAAATGTTCAAGGCATAACACGTGCTAGAAAACATACCAGGGTCCAAGGCAGGGTACGTGCTAGGAGACACACCAGGGTTTCAAGGCAGGAGGCCTGCTAGGAGACACGCCAGGGTCCAAGAGAGGATGCGTGCTAGGAGACACGCCAGAGTCCAAGACAGGGTGCGTGCTAGGAGACACGCCAGGGTCCAAGGCAGGGTGCGTGCTAGAAGACCCGCCAGGGTCCAAGGCAGGGTGCGATGGCATCGGACTCCGGACTACTGGCAACGACCGACAGGATCCAGGCATCAGGTTCAGGGCCGGACTGGGACTAAAATTCAGCCCTGGCATTTGAAGTTACACAGGCCCACTAGTCACATGGTGACTATATAATATCTTTGTACACTTGTAGGTTACAAGAAGTGAGAGGAGATTAACACGACTATATAACATGTAGTCAGATCTGTGCCCAGTATTTCAGCTCAGTCCTATTTATTGCTTTTAGGTACAGTACTCCTCCCAAAGCTCTGTCCCTTTTGTACGCACGGTGACAGAATTCCTGGCAGAACTGCTATCCATTGGGCAACCAGACCCCCTGGTCATAGCTGCCCCTATCATACCTCCCAACTTTTGAAGAAGGGAAAGAGGGATAAAGACTGCGACTGCGCGCTGCAAATTTTAGGCCACGCCCAGCCACACCCATTTTGCAACTAGTCACACCCATGTCCACGCCTAATTGCACCCATTTAGCACTGCTGATCACACTGACTGGTACTGAGGGCACAGTGGCTGGCATTATGGGCACACTGACTGGCACTAAGGAAGAGAGAAAACAGAGACAGAGAGAAAAAAGAGAGAGAAAGAAAGGAGAGTGAGAGAGAAAGAAAGAACAGAGAGAGACCGAAGAAAGAACAGAGAGAGAAAGGAGGGGAAAGAAAGAAAGAAAGAACAGAGAGAGACAAAGAAAGAACAGAGAGAGAAAGAAGTAAATAAAAGAAAGAACAGAGAGAAAGAAAGAGAGGAAAGAAAAAGAAAGAAAGAGGGGAAAGAAAGAACAGAGAGAGAGAGAAAGAAAAAAGAAAGATTAGAGAAAGAAAGAACAGAGAGAGAAAGAAAATGAGGGAAAGACAGAACAGAGAATGAGAAAGAAAGAACAGAGAAAGAAAGAAAAAGAAATAAATAAAGAAAGATTCTATAAAGATACTATAGCAGCCCAGCTCCCATTGTACTGCCCACCTGAGCCTCCCGGTGCAGGACATATCATGATCTCCTCACATGGCCGGCAACCCCAATTCCAAGGCGATCCTGCTGTCTGCACTGTCGGAGGAGGACATGGTGATGGATCTGAAGCATTCCTGGTTCTGTTACAATCTCCTCAAGAAATTATCTAATTTCCAGTCAGCTTCCAGCACATCACTTCAGGTGGAACGTCTTGTGTGTGTTTTAAAATGCTCCTCGGGGCTCCGCCATGTACTCCTGTGTCCGTGGGAAAAGCCTGCTTTGTATGCTTCGTACACACTTGGCTCTGCTCCGTACATCCTGTACACATATGGCTTCACTCCGTACACACACGGCTCTGAGAGGTTAGCTGGGTCAGACAATGCTGGAACATAGGAAAGGTCACATGATCAGGGGCTCCAGAAACACAGAGAGGACTGCTGCATCAGACAGTGCTGGAAAGGTCACATGATCAGGGTCTTCAGGAACACAGAGGATTGCCGCAGGCAGAGCATAGACAGCTGGTCACACAGCCACGGCATGCAGCCACGAGGTGAGGTCCAGGCATCTTGCAGCACAACAGTCACGAGGTGCATGTGCACACTGATCCAGGAATCTTGCAGCATAAGACATGAGAGACCTCCAAGGCGCCCGCAGGGACCCGGCACTGGGGGCAAAGCGGCATGACAGGCCTGGCAGGCATGACATTGGGGCCCCTGTGCAAGAAATGTGTCTGGGCCCCCTTCCTTTTATGGCGACAAAGCTACATACAGTATATATATAGATATATAGCCACACTCACATACATGTTGTGATGCAGTGACCCCTGTGACAGCTAGAGGGCGCTGTATTGGCTTCCCAGGACATGCATGCAGGCGTTTCCTTTATTGTGATGGGGAAATGATGAGCGGCAGAGTTGTGAATGGCCGATATGTATCACAAGGATGGGTGGTCTTGTGATGGAAGCCGGAACGTGTGTTGTTCAGCAGATCTACTGCTGAGGGTTTGTTACTGTGTATTGGGAAAGTTTCCAGGTGACTTGGTGAGATGGTGGGACCAGTCACCTACAAACCCACCCAGGGGCATGTGTCTGAATGCCCAATGTAAAGCCTGTATGTGCGTGGCTGTGTGTGGAATAGGACCTCTAGTGAGGTCATGACCATGTGATCCATACCTCACCTGTGGGTGTGGTTATGTAGCATATATTGTGCCTGAGGTCTGGTCACATGGAGAGAGAGATACATGGTGTGTACCTGAATGGTTCAGGGTGCAAGGTCCTGGAGGGTCAGTGTTGGGAGATTCTGGGAGAATCGGATCCCTGGAGCACATGCTGCGACCTTGGACCTGGTGAGGCCTGTGTATTGGGCGGTTCCAAAGTGGGGATGGACGTCCTGAATAGCACATAGACAGGTCACGTGTTTGCAGAGTCAGTGATGGCACTGCATTGGGGGAGCTACTGTCCGTCTGTGGATCTGGACTGTCAGGTGGCCTGGTAAGCAAGGCGTTATCCGGGACGGTGATCCCAGTTCGGCAGCTTCCTGAGAGAGAGGACTACCAAAGAGTCGGCATCTGGAGCAGGAGCTCCTGCGAGGTAACCCCGGACAAGACTATTGGTGCCCATTGTGTTCTATGGACATTAATGAACTGTTCGGCGTGCGGTCGCCCACGGTAACTGGGCAAAGAGGTCCAGCGTGTTTAGTGACAGCGTGTTTAAGCCGTATACTAAGAAATGTGATGGACTATGTGTAAGCTTGGGAAGTGTAACAAGGCTTACGGTGCGGTTTATGATGGCATAATAAATCGCATGGACTGTTTAAGTGGAAAGTGTTTCTGTGTGCATCAATATCGCAGCCAAGTGAGTGTCCCCCAACGCACTCAGTGAGTGCTACCTTACAATGTATATATATTACATAGTCTCCTTTATTATGTATATTGCTGTCCCTTACACAGTGCCCTCTCTTGTCATGTACAGTACTGTCCCTTACATATTGGACTATATAGAGCCCTGTTTTTTATTACATACCGTCCTATCTTATTAGCTGTATAATGCAATGATGGCTGATGTAGCATGGGAAAGCTTCCTTTCTAATGGAGGAGCTGATGGACTGGTAGTCTGGTCACCGGCTCCTCCATCATTTTATATCTAAAAAGAGAGGTGACTATGTAATAAAAGAGGCGCGGTGAATACCAAAATTAACAAGAATACACTATGCAAGAGACAGCACTATACATAACAGTAGAGGAAGCTATATGATAAGGGACGGTACCATATACAACTAGAGAGGATGGTACGTAATAAGAGACGGTGTTATACATAATAAAAGTGGAAACTATGTAACTAAGGATGGTGTTATACAGAATTAGTGAGTACACTATATGCTAAGGGACTGTGTTATACATATTAAGTATGTTCATTATATACTAAGGGACTGTGTTATACATAATAAAGGGAGTACACTATATATCAAGGGACTGTGTTATACATAATAAAGGGAGTACACTATATACTAAGGGACTGTGTTAGATATAAGAGATAATGTCTTCCTCCACCTCCCCCTGTTCTTAAGGCCATTATAAGTCCCCCTTCCTCCCATCCCAAACCCCCACGCCCCTCATTGTCCTCCTCCCCCCCGCATCCCATTATTGTCCTCTCCCCCACACCATCATTGCCCTCTTCACCACCTCCATCATTTTCTTCTCCCTCACCACTACCTTTGCTTTCTCCCCCACCACTCCCATCATTGCCCATTTCACCACCTCAACTGAATAGCGAAGCCACTAAAGAAGACTCAAAGTCTCCAAAAATTCATTTTTAAACAGCAAACAAAAAGGCAGCAACACTTACCTGCCCAGATCTAGGAACAAATGCACTGCAGGGTGCAGCCAACCCATAAAGCAAGATGTCAGCAACACAGGTGCAAAATACCAGATCAACAGCCACTCTCCACCAACTCATTCCTGGAGGGGGTGACTGCCCGGTATACAATTGCACAATAAAGGCCCGCATAGGGCGCTGTTCACACAAAGGTACTGCACAGTGACTGGTCCACAGCCTATTAATCACGCCACTACTATTTAATTAGGCATGCTGGCCAGCACACTCTGGGCTTCTCCCCATCTCCCCCATCATGGCCTTCTCCCCATCTCCCTCCCCCATCATGGCCTCCTCCACCTACACACACACACACACACACACACACACAAACACACACAGCACCTCTCACCTGTCCGCATCATCACCGGAGCCCGCGCTTTCTCGCTCTGGCATAGCGGCTAGCTCTTCGCTGAATGATGACGTCATCCAGCAGCGTTGCTCTCTGTGTCAGAGACAGGAAGCGCTGGCGCCGCCACGCTCCCGACCACACCCATTTCACAACTAGTCACACCCATGTCCACACCTCAGCCATACCCATTTAGCACTGCTGATCACACTGACTGGTACTGAGGGCACAGTGGCTGGCATTATGGGCACAGTGGCTGGTACTGAGGAAAAGAAAGAAAGAGGGGAAAGAAAGAACAGAGAGAAAGGAAAAAAAAGAGGGGAAAAGTAAGCTCCCGACCGGAGCAGACTCTCCCTCAAATTCGGGACTGTCCCACTGGATCTGGGACGGTTGGGAGGTATGAATGTCCCCACCATACACCTTGTACACGCATGACTCCGCACACCTCATACACACATGGTTCCGCTTTGTATGCCTCGTACACACACGGCTCTGCTCAGTACTCCTCGCACACACACGGCTCCACTCAGTACACACATGGCTCCACTCCGTACACCCCATACACACTCGGCTCTGCTCCGTACACATACGGCTCCGCTCCGTACACCTCATACACACGTGGCTCTGCTCCGTACACCTCATACACACGTGGCTCTGCTCCGTACACCTCATACACACGTGGCTCTGCTCCGTACACCTCGTACACACGTGGCTCTGCTCCGTACACCTCGTACACACGTGGCTCTGCTCCGTACACCTCGTACACACGTGGCTCTGCTCCGTACACCTCGTACACACGTGGCTCTGCTCCGTACACCTCGTACACACGTGGCTCTGCTCCGTACACCTCGTACACACGCGGCTCCGCTCCGTACACCTCGTACACACGCGGCTTCACTCCGTACACCATGCAAACCCCTCCTGACTCCACAAATAAACTTCCCCTCATCCAGCACCATGACAACCAGCACAGCATACACCGAGGGCTGTGCACACAGGACCTATGATGAGGTCACAGGAGGGGAGGATTCAGGGGGTCACATGATCAGGGGCCTCGGACAGAGGCCCCTGATCATGTGATCCATGACTCCTCCCCTCCTGTGACCTCATTGGATCACCCGCCAGGGCCGTGGGGTACTCTGCGCCGGGCCCGTAGATTTCAATGGGAGATGTCACAGTGGTGGTGACCCGGTCCGTGGCCTTGGGCGTCCATGTAAAAGGGGTAGAGTGATGGGGATAGTTATTGAGATGATTCGTGACGCCACCTGTGGTTTCTGGTCAGTTTGACCAGCGCTGCAGGGTTGCTTCTCTGGGACAGATGTTGTGGTGCAGCAATGATGTTGAATTTCCCCACAGGTGGAGCTGTAGTCCCAGGGCAGAGTAGATGAAGGTGGTAAATGGGAAGATGGTGTAAGGATGCAAACGTAGCAGAGCCGGGTGCAAGGTGCAGGAATAAGTGGAGGACACAAGGGCATGTAGTTCTAAAGCTTTACTCAGTCTGTTGCGTATACAGGTGCCCACTCCGGTGCCGTGTCTTCCAGGTCAGGGGCTCAGCCAACTCCCAGGCAAGGTAAAATACACCTTTCCAGCACTCCTTCATGTGCCTTCTCTGAACCTCTCCACACTAGCGCCTAATCTGAAGTACTTGTAATTGCGTATTAAATTCAAGTCCCTCCTTCTTGATGTTACTTAGAACTCTACTTGTACGGCAGACTGCTGTAGCCTGCTTCGGGGACTCCTGGCTATCAAGTCCCGGCTCACTCATGTTGCAGTTGTGCCCCCAAGTCTTAGGCTACTTTCACACATCAGGTTTTCGGCGTCAGGCGCGATCCGGCGTCGTGCCGGAACGCCGGATCCGGCAAATGTTTAGTAAAACCGGATGTGACGGATCCGGTTTTCTGCCGGATCCGTCTTTTTCTTGACAGACAAAACCGGATCCGTCTCATCCGGTTCATCCGTTTTTCTATCCGTTTTTCGACGGATTACGCCGGATCCGGTTTTTAAAATTGACCCTTGTGGCCTTCCGAACGGGATTGGCTACTGGAAAACTATATATAGCGTGTTCCTACAGCCCTTCTTTGACAGGTTGTCGAGGAGAAAGTGCAGGTTGGAGAGAAGAGCAAGTTACTGGTGAAGATGGATGTTGTCATTGGAAATATTTTGAAGAATTTGGCGGATTTTATAGCGGAGGCGAATCGTTTGAGGGTGATTGTTCTGGAGAAGGAGAGAGCGAGACAGCAGCGCATCAGGCATCGTAGACGACGTTTGTGGATCCACCCCATCACAGCCAAGAGAATGACGCGTGGGGTCTATTCTACACTCTGCATGTACCTTCGACGAAACCCGGATAAATTTTTTGGATATGTTAGGATGAAAATGGAGAATTTTGATTACTTGGTGGAGCGCATTGCACACCTCATAAGAAAAGCGGACACCTATTGCCGCTTCTCTGTTTCACCCGCAGAGCGTCTGATGGTGACTTTAAGGTAAGCCACATTTATTGGATGTGATCGCATCAGAGCACACTTTCACTGCAATCTTGTTGGTGGTAGTTTGTATCTCCAAGTGTTATAGCTCAGTTTTGGTATGTAATGCCGTGATTTAAAACTAATTTATTGTTTTTTAATTCCCCACAGATTTCTTGCAACTGGAGAATCCCTTTCGTCACTGCATTTCCAGTACAGACTCGGGATTTCCACCATATCTGGAATTGTGAAGTACACATGCCGTGCACTGTGGGACTCCTTAGCTGAAGAGTTTTTACCAGAGCCCACAACAGAGAGGTGGATTGAAATTGCTGAGTTTCAACAGATATGTCAGTTTCCCAACTGCTTGGGCGCTGTGGACGGGAAACATATCCGCATTGTAAAGCCAGCTGGATCGGGATCGGAATATTTCAATTACAAGAAATATTTTTCAATTGTCCTCATGGCCATCGCTGACGCGGAATACAAATTTATTGCGGTTGATATTGGGGCCTATGGCCGCTCCAATGACTCTCAAGTTTTCAAACTGTCTGCCATGGGGCGTAAACTGTATGGAAACACCTTCCAGTTCCCACCACCTAGACCGCTGCCGCAAACATCTGGTCCACCTATGCCATTTGTCTGTGTAGGGAATGAAGCCTTCCAGCTGTCAGAACACCTTTTGAAACCGTACTCTAGCAGAGGATTGACAAGACCAAAACGCATTTTTAATTACCGCCTCACAAGAGCAAGAAGAATGGTTGAATGTACCTTTGGTATTCTGACAGCCAAATGGCGGGTCCTATTGACTGCGATCAACCTCAAGACAGAAACTGTGGACGAGGTGATCAAAGCGTGCGTGGTACTCCACAATTTTGTTATCTGCAAGGAACCCATTTCCATTGAGGACACCTCTGAAGAAACCACCTTGCAAGATTACCAGGACATTACCACTAGAAGTTCTGTGACGGTTTCAGTAATGAGGGACAATTTTGCACTATACTTTATGTCACCTCAAGGCAGAGTACACTGGCAGGATGACAGAGTGTGAAAGATTTGTGCCCTAACCAAACTTGTGTACCTTCTGTACCAACAGTATATACCTTTGCCAACCAAAGTTGGCTATCTTGTCATGGTCTCTATTTTTAGCTTTAGGCCACAGGTGTGTACCTGGTTGTGTTTTATGCAAAGTATTTCACCTTTTAACAAAAGTTGTGTACATTGTTAGGAAATCACCAACAATAAACACAACTTTTTAGGTGAAATACTTTGCTTCAAACACAACCAGGAACACAACTGTGGCAAAAAGCTAAAATTTACCCACAGTTATATACCTAGTTTTGAATACCATTTCACCTTTTAAATACCCTGTATTTAACCTTTTTCGCCGCAGAAAGAAATGACAGACAACCAGTGTAAAATAATTTAACTTTTATTGAAAAATGTTTTTTTTAGTAAACTTTTTTAAAATTTTAATAACTTGTTTAATAAAGCTTTGAAACCATAAAACTGGTCATTTTTATTTAAATACACACATTATAAATCTGTGTAGTGTGTGGTGGAAATACTGCTGGAGGGGCTGCGGGACACTTCGACACTGGGAGTGTGGAGAGAGGACTGGGATCGTGGTGGGGAAGGAACAGTTAGAGGTGAAGGTGTGGAAAAAACTACAGAATGGGTGGACATGTGGGAAGCAGAAGAGGTGGTGGGTGGTGGAGTGGAGGGTTGGGCAGGGACTGTAGGAGCAGATGATGTTGATGGCAAGTTGTATGGGGAAGGAGTTTGGTACGGGGCAGGTTGCTGGAAGTGGGGAGATGTCTGGTACGGGGCAGGTTGCTGGAAGTGGGGAGATGTCTGGTACGGGGCAGGTTGCTGGAAGTGGGGAGATGTCTGGTACGGGGCAGGTTGCTGGAAGTGGGGAGATGTCTGGTACGGGGCAGGTTGCTGGTGCTGGGGAGGTTGCTGGTGCTGGGGAGGTGGATGGTATGTAATAGGAGGGGGAGGATGGAAAGTGGCTGGAGGGGGTGTAGATGTAATAGGAGGGGGAGGATGGAAAGTGGCTGGAGGGGGTGCAGGTGGAGGAACTACTGTGGTGGGAGGAGGAGGTTGGGAGGTAACTTGCTGGAGAGCAGCGTGGCATGAATGCATTACATGCATCTGCTGGGCAGGAGAGAGCGTTTCCATGCGCTCCACAACAGACCTGAAAAAGGTGTGGTTTGGCGAAGATCTTGCTTCTGAATGCATGGTTTGCAGAAGTGTCTTCACCTCCAGAATGCTGGAGTTGATCTGCTGATAGCCTGCGGAGATTTGCTCTGACAAGACTTTTAGACAGTTCTGGAAAGATGCATTCAGATGCAAGAACTCTGGCGCATAAGTCTTTTCCTGACCCCTCTGCCGCTGCCGCCCAGTACCCGCAGGTGTACTAGAGGTGGCAGGGGCAGAAGGGTGGGGTAAAGGGAAAGCGATCTCCTCACCAGCAGCTTCATGTAATGTAGGTGGCCACGATGCTCCTGTGCTGGTGGATGGGACAGATGGGTCGAATGTGTGGGAAGGCTGGGAAGGTGCAGATGTACCGGGGCGGTCGAAGTGTCCCTCGGTGCCGGTCTCCTCAGGGATCGCCTCAGAAGGGTCCAATCGTGCAGGCTCCCGAGTGCTGCTCACCGTGCTGTGGAATAAAGAGAAAAAAAAAACAATTAAAATAGTGACATGGTATGGCCCTGGCTGAAAAAAAAAGTTACATCTAAACATTTTTTTGTCACATGTGGTGTGTAATATTTACCTTCTGGTGAGCATTGTCTCCCGGAGGAACGACAGGGCTCGTGCGTACTTGTACTTGCTCCTGCGTCCTCCAGATCCACTCTGGGCCCGCATCTCTTTATTGAACTCCTTCTTGAAACGATCCCTCACAGACCGCCACCGCTTCACAATTCTCTCCCCTGAAACGAGAAAGGACAAAGTGGTTAGTATACAACATCAGTGTTTCCCAAACTCCAGTCCTCATGGTCCCCAGGGGTCATGTTTTCAGGATTTCCAAAGTAAATAGAAATCCTGAACACATGATCCGTGGGGACCACGAGGACTGGAGTTCGGGAAACACTGGTTTAAATCAAGCAACCGGTACTGTATATACTTACGCTCTTTAATCTGGGCCCGAGCTTCGAGGTCCTCCCAGCGGTCCACAAGGAGCGAACAGATTTCCTCCCAGAGTCGTCGGGTAACGATCAGGTCAGCGTGGCGGCGGTCAGCCATATTCCAGAGCGGCTCCCTTTCTCTGACGAGATCGATGAGGCGGTCCACATCAATCCCTCCATCCTCACCGTCAGAGTCGGGAGCACGCTGTGAAGGCTGTTAAAGAAAAAGACAAAAATAACATAATTAGCCTCCACAAAAGAAATGAAATAAAAAGTGCAAAAAAAACAAAGCAAAAATATTTATACTTACACGCTGGTGACCGCCGCGTTGCTGTCGCCGACGACCCTGGGAGGCACTGCGAGGACCTCTTGGCCGAGCACCAGATTGGGAAGACTAGAGAAGAAAACAAAAAATGTTATGTCTTTGGATGTAGGCATTTGTTTGCTGTGTGTGGTCTGCAGAACATTGTTTTCTATGTGTTGTGTGTAGTGTGATGTTGTGTTTCTGCGTTTGATGCAAAAAACTTACCAATTGTGAGCCCACTCCAAGTGTCTGTCCACCCCTTCCTTCTTCTGGGAGCTCCTCTTCATCTTGTGATTCCTGTTTTGAAATAAAAGGCAATGAATAGACATATATTACAGAGATGATGGATTTTGGAAATAAAAACTTACCGTCAAACGCTGACGATGCGAGGGAGGGCTCCCAGAAGATGTGCTCTCTTCCTCATGGCCAGACTCCATGGCTGTGGGTGGTGTTTCTGCTGCTGCCATTGCTGCTGCTGCTGCTGCATCTATTGGGCGGCTGTTGAATAAAGAGAAACAAAGGGCCAATGAATATCTTGATATTCCATAGCCCTAGTTTGGAGGAATGGGGGATTTGATAATTACCGTTTCTCATCTGCTGCTGGACTCCCCTCCCGTTGTTCAGCATGCTGCTCCATTTGGGGTGGTGCTGATGGTGCTGCTGCTGCAGATGTCTGCTGCCTTCTCCTGCTCCTGGTTCTTGGCTTGGGTGGCATGTTGGGTGTGGCTGAGGGTCCCATTGTCTTGCTTTTATATATGTCCTGTGGGCAGAGCTACTGAGCATGCTCAGACCAAAGAAACCGGATCCGGCGCATTGCGGCGCTCATAGGCTTTCATTGTATGAAAAAGCCGGACACGCCGGATCCGGTGTGTCCGGCTTTTTCGCCGGAGACAAAAAACGTTACAGTAGCCGTTTTTTCCAGACGCCGGATCGCGTCACATTGCCGGATCCGGCGAAAATCGGATGAAACGCATGGCCATCCGGCTCAATCCGGCTCTAATGCAAGTCAATGGGGGGGAAACCGGATCCGGCATTGCATTTCGCCGGATCCGTTTTTAGTCAAAAGCGCCGGATCGCGCCTGACGCCGAAAACCTGATGTGTGAAAGAGGCCTTAGGTGGGAATAAAGTGGTGACAACTTCTATTCCTCCGGTGTCTGCTGCAGGAACATCAGTATCCATACAGTTGTGGCCAAAAGTATTGACACCCCTGCAATTCTGTCAGATAATACTCAGTTTCTTCCTGAAAATTATTGCAAACACAAATTCTTTGGTATTATTATCTTCATTTAATTTGTCTTAAATGAAAAAACACAAAAGAGAATGAATCAAAAAGCAAAACATTGATCATTTCACACAAAACTCCAAAAATGGGCCAGACAAAAGTATTTTAAGAAAGGCACATCCAGCCCATAAACGGCAGCGCTTCCCAGGACTCACATCCAAAGATGATATTCCATATTTTTTTATAGGTTAAAAAAGAGAGACAACGCGTTTCGGATACAGTGTATATCCTTCTTCAGGTATCATAAAAACACAGTACAAATCCTAATAGTATAAAATTCAGTTACACTTATATATAGTAGCAACCTTTTATCCCAGTCTCAGAAACTTGATTTGGGGTGTGGACCAAGTTCAGGAACACACACCCACTGATTGATCCAACCTTGACAACATAGATGCAAGACGGAAAAACAAAAAAAAAACCAAAAGGAAAAAAAACCCAGGGAGAAAGAGAGAAAAAAAAAAAAAAAAAAAAAAAAGGCAACGTTCAAACTCTATGATATCATTCAATCCATTTGGATATAATGTTCCCAGACGATACATCCAAAACGTTTCTTTCCGGTTTAAAAGAGCATTCCTATTTGCAACACCAGAGGGTATCTGCTCCACTGGAGTTACTTTTATGTTAAAAAATTTTTTTATGGTTAATTAGTAGATGCCTTGAGAGACTATGTTTTAAAAAGCCGTTTTTTGCTCTATTTCTGTGACCATTAATGCGTGACCGCAGTGACTGCACAGTGCGTCCCACATATTGCAACCCGCAACTGCATGTGATTACATATACAACAAAACCACTGTTACAGCTGAGTCTTTGTGAAATCTCAAAGACCTCACCAGTACTATTACATTTGATGGTTTTAGCCCCGTGATCTAGGATCCCACAGGTACAACATTTTTTAGAGATGCATTTAAAAACTCCGGTTCCTTGAGAAACACCACATAAAATTTGATCCATACTTTTTTTTATAGTTTTTTCCTTTTGAATCCAACTTTTTTTAATTTACTGGGGGCCACCAAATTTTTCAAAGTTTTCCCCCTTCTATATGTAATCCCTGGTTTATCAGGGAGATGTTTTCCCAAAACAGGGTCACGCTTCAAGATATACCAATATTTTGAAAGCACAGTTCTTATTACTTTATTTCCCCTATTGAATGTGGTCACAAAATTCCGTTTCCAGCGATCATCACTTTTTTCTTTACAAATGGTCAAATTATCCCTCTTCCTATTTTTTTCCTTTTAAACATTCCTTCTGTGTTTCTACAGTCTAAAATTCTAAAAAGAAAATTTAAGGAAAAAAGATACCCAAAAAATTTGAAAATTAGTGCATATAGGGATAACAAAGTAAAAACACAGGAGGAATGTTTAAAAGGAAAAAATAGGAAGGGGGATAATTTGACCATTTGTAAAGAAAAAAGTGATGATCGCTGGAAACGGAATTTTGTGACCACATTCAATAGGGGAAATAAACTAATAAGAACTGTGCTTTCAAAATATTGGTATATCTTGAAACGTGACCCTGTTTTGGGAAAACATCTCCCTGATAAACCAGGGATTACATATAGAAGGGGGAAAACTTTGAAAAATTTGGTGGCCCCCAGTAAATTAAAAAAACAGTTGGATTCAAAAGGAAAAAACTATAAAAAAAAAAAAAAGTATGGATCAAATTTTATGTGGTGTTTCTCAAGGAACCGGAGTTTTTAAATGCACCTCTAAAAAATGTTGTACCTGTGGGATCCTAGATCACGGGGCTAAAACTATCAAATGTAATAGTACTGGTGAGGTCTTTGAGATTTCACAAAGACTCAGCTGTAACAGTGATTTTGTTGTATATGTCATCACATGCAGTTGTGGTTTGCAATATGTGGGACGCACTGTGCAGTCACTGCGGTCACGCATTAATGGTCACAGAAATAGAGCAAAAAACGGCTTTTTAAAACATAGTCTCTCAAGGCATCTACTAATTAAACATAAAAATTGTTTTAACATAAAAGTAACTCCGGTGGAGCAGATACCCTCTGGTGTTGCAAATAGGAATGCTCTTTTAAACCGGAAAGAAACGTTTTGGATATATCGTCTGGGAACATTATATCCAAATGGATTGAATGATATCATAGAGAGAGTTTGAACGTTGCCTTTTTTTTTTTTTTTCTTTCTCCCTGGGTTTTTTTCCTTTTGGGTTTTTTTTTTTTTTTTTTCCCGTCTTGCATCTATGTTGTCAAGGTTGGATCAATCAGTGGGTGTGTTCCTGAATTGTGTTCCTGAACTTGGTCCACACCACAAATCAAGTTTCTGAGACTGGGATAAAAGGTTGCTACTATATATAAGTGTAACTGAATTTTATACTATTAGGATTTGTACTGTGTTTTTATGATACCTGAAGAAGGATATACACTGTATCCGAAACGCGTTGTATCTCTTTTTTAACCTATAAAAAAATATGGAATATCATCTTTGGATGTGAGTCCTGGGAAGCGCTGCCGTTTATGGGCTGGATGTGTTTTTCTTGATTTACTCTTCCTGTGTGAGCCTGAACTTGGCTCTTTCACTTGGATCCACCCGAGGCAAGCTGCAAGCCCTGTCTTCTGGGAAGTATCCCAAAAGGAAGGATTTTTGATGATAATCTAAAGCTATATTAGTCTTCTATCAGGTGAGTGCATAAAATTGTGCACCCTTTAAAGACTACAATATTGTGTTTACGCACTTAGGGCGCCGCAAATTGTCTGTTCTTCTCTCCCAAACAGGTTTTTTTTTGCTCAGACAAAAGTATTGGCACCCTCAGCCTAATACTTGGTTGCACAACCTTTAGCCAAAATAACTGCGACCAACCGCTTCCGGTAACCATCAATGAGTTTCTTACAATGCTCTGCTGGAATTTTAGACCATTCTTCTTTGGCAAACTGCTCCAGGTCTCTGATATTTGAAGGGTGCCTTCAACAAACTTCCATTTTTAGATCTCTCAACAGATGTTCTATGGGATTCACGTCTGGACTCATTGCTGGCCACCTTAGAAGTCTGCAGTGCTTTCTCTCAAACCATTTTCTAGTGCTTTTTGAAGTGTGTTTTGGGTCATTGTCCTGCTGGAAGACCCATGACCTCTGAGGGAGACCCAGCTTTCTCACACTGGGCCCTACATTATGCTGCAAAAATTGTTGGTAGTCTTCATACTTCATAATGCCATGCACACGGTCAAGCAGTCCAGTGCCAGAGGCAGCAAAGCAACCCCAAAACATCAGGGAACCTCTGCCATGTTTGACTGTAGGGACCGTGTTCTTTTCTTTGAATGCCTCTTTTTTTTTTTCTCCTGTAAACTCTATGTTGATGCCTTTGCCCAAAAAGCTCTACTTTTGTCTCATCTGACCACAGAACATTCTTCCAAAACGTTTTAGGCTTTTTTAGGTAAGTTTTGGCAAACTCCAGCCTGGCTTTTTTATGTCTCGGGGTAAGAAGTGGGGTCTTCCTGGGTCTCCTTCCATACAGTCCCTTTTCATTCAGACGCCGACGGATAGTACGGGTTGACACTGTTGTACCCTCGGACTGCAGGGCGGCTTGAACTTGTTTGGATGTTAGTCGAGGTTCTTTATCCAACATCCGCACAATCTTGCGTTGAAATCTCTTGTCAATTTTTCTTTTCCGTCCACATCTAGGGAGGTTAGCCACAGTGCCATGGGCTTTAAACTTCTTGATGACACTGCGCACGGTAGACACAGGAACATTCAGGTCTTTGGAGATGGACTTGTAGCCTTGAGATTGCTCATGCTTCCTCACAATTTGGTTTCTCAAGTCCTCAGACAGTTCTTTGGTCTTCTTTCTTTTCTCCATGCTCAATGTGGTACACACAAGGACACAGGACAGAGGTTGAGTCAACTTTAATCCATGTCAACTGGCTGCAAGTGTGATTTAGTTATTGCCAACACCTGTTAGGTGCCACAGGTAAGTTACAGGTGCTGTTAATTACACAAATTAGAGAAGCATCACATTATTTTTCGAACAGTGCCAATACTTTTGTCCACCCTCTTTTTTTATGTTTGGTATGGAATTATATCCAATTTGGCTTTAGGACAATTCTTTTTGTGTTTTTTTCTTTTAAGACAAATTAAATGAAGATAATACCAAAGAATTTGTGTTTGCAATCATTTTCAGGAAGAAACTGAGTATTATCTGACAGAATTGCAGGGGTGTCAATATTTTTGGCCACAACTGTACAACCTTGGGGACCGGACCCCGGCCATGCACTTCAAACTTGAGGAAGGGCTCTGCTCTGACCCTAGTCCTTAGTTCTCTTCTTCTCCTTACGTTCCGTACTAAACTATCTTCCTTCTGAAGAATCAGGCTTTCTATGGCTCTTTCCTGTGTCAGCAGCTCCATGTCACAGGAGTCTGCTGCAGCACTTCCTTCACTCCATCCCTCTCAGGGGACTTCTCTCACAGACTGACCTTTTCCTAATATTCTCCTGCTCTCATGTGCAGTCTAAGCTCCACCCACCTCCCAGCACTCTTCGTGTTCCAAGCAGGGAGCCACCAAAGGTGCTTTGCTACACTACTATGTTGTGTGGGATGCCGATGTTGGAGTGTGGTCAGGTGTCTCCACCTTACCTGGATAGTGGGATACCACACCTCAGGAGGAGGTGCAGTACCTCTGTGGCGACTGAACCCTCAGGGGCGCCACATAATTATAGGTCCTGTGTGCACAGAGAAGCCCAGGAACATCATTGATGGCATTTAGCAGTGAGGGGCTTCGATGGCCGGTGGATCTCTGGGAGGGTGAGGATGGGGTCCGTGCATGGGTGGGCGTGGCGGCTCAGTGCAATGCGGGAAAAATAAGCTCCCGCCCGGTATGGTTGGGAGGTATGCATTAGCCGCCCTGCAGGGGCCCCCTGGAGCCTCTGGGCCCCAGTGCAGCCACATCGGTTGAACCGGCGGTATGTCCACCCATGGACTGATCGCCTCCATGCCACGCCGCATAGATGCAGTAATTGATGCCAATGGAGCTCCGACCAATGATTGAGTGCATTTACTGAACATACATTTCAGTAGGCCAACATTTTGAATTTTAAAATCATTTTTCAAGCTGGTGTTATAAAGTATTCTAATTTACTGAGATAATGACTTTTGGGTTTTCATTGTCTGTAAGCCATAATCATCAACATTAACAGAAATAAACACATGAAATAGATCCCTCTGTTATGACTCTATATATGAGTTTCACTTTTTGTATTGAAGAACTGAAATAAATTAAATTTTTGATATTCTAATTTAGTGAGATACACCTGTACATTTCTGTGTAGCTGTCATGCTGGGGTCAGGATAGTCGCCGACCAGTGTGTACACTACGATGCCGCCATCGTCATACGGCCGTCTGACTAGGGGTAGTGCGGGATCGGTGGCTCAGAGAGATTTAACCTCTTAAAAACACTAGTTACTTGTTCTCTTAGATTTGCCCACCTTGATGCCAGATCTGATGCCCAAAAGTCGCCTGGACCAGGCTGGAGTTACCTGCGTCTGATACGAGGCATCCCTGTGTAATGGTGGTGGGAGACTAGCGGCACAAGGTCATTTAACCCTTTGAAAACACCATTTACTCATTGACTGCCCACTTTGATGCCAGCTGAAATGCCCTGAGCTTGTTGGGTTTGGCTGGAGTGACCTGAGTTTGGTGGGAGTCATCCTTATCTGTGTCTCTGTTGTATGCATCAGATGCCCAACGTTAACCCTTCTGGTAGCACCCACTGATGCCCATTTTTGTGCCATTTTTATCTTTTTTGTAGCCGCTGTGAGGTGCAGTCACCTTCATCACATCGTATTCTATTACTGTGATCATTTCTTACTGTTAAAAAACCTGTAAAAAAATTAGCAAATAAGAAACTGCTAAACATGAAAGCCTTTCCAGCGGCCATGCGGCTGAGCCAGGAACAACAAGAAAGCTGCTGCTGCACAATTGTGTCCCGCACGGCGCCCCGTCCCTGGGTGGCTGCCCAGTCACGTGACCAGAAGCCGAGCGCACCGGAAGTTGTGAGAGCAGCGGAGGAGCAGAGGTGGGTGCACCTGCCTGAGTGGTGAGGGCCGCTGCCCGGTGTGTGCCACCTGTGCCAGTAGGCTGCTGTATGATAAGCTGGTGGTGAGGAGCCCGCAGCCGCCACCTCAGGGGGATGGGGAAGGCATGGCAGTGCCACGGTGCACGCTTGCGTGCATTGGAGCAGTGCGCTGTGGTTGTGATGCTGCCAGTCTGGGGCCGGCAGGATTCTGCCACCAGCACAAATGAAGTAAACACTGTGCCACCATTTTTCGAGCCCCCTACCATCTTCATCTTTCGGCTGATGGAGCAGTGTGAAGGTGGATGCCATTTTGAGGTCGACACAACATTTCCTTTTGCATTTTTGGGGGGATGGTGCAAGGACTAGGAAACTAATTTTGGCTTTTTGATTTTTGTTTTCTTTTTTCTGTATTTACCGATTGGGATAATTGTATATTTTGACAGATTGGACGTTTATGGATGTGTGTGTGTGTTTAATAACTTTTTTTAAGTGGGGTAAAAGGCAGGTGATTTTCAAATTTCTATGTTTTTTTTAATCATTTTTTAAAACTATTTTTTTTTTCTTTTATTAGTCCCAAGCAGGGATTTGAATCGGTTTGTCTTTTCGGCTATACTTTATAGTGCAATACAATGGCTTTGCAGCATATGGCAAAAATCCCAGTTTCCCATGGAGCCCAGCTCTAGGCCAGTCTTCATAGGAGCACTGGCATGGCAGGCACATGGCTCTTCACCAAGCTATCGGCTGCCATGGCAAGCCCATCATCGTGTCGTGGCCACAGAGAAAGGCTCGCCCTCTGGCCGGGCACAGAATATGTCGCTGTTAAAGATTGACAGTGGCGGTTAATATCATTAGGCAGATGATGGCTTAATAACACACCCATTGTCTGCCTGTAATGGTGCGGGCTCGTGTCCTGAGCCTGCTCAGAGTTTGCTGTGGAATAAGCAGGGGCTTAATCTGGGGTAATATTTTCAGCATGAAGTAGCATGCTATACATTTCATATCTGCAGAATCAGTCAATTTACACTGCGGGTGACATTCTCTCGCTGCTGCTGTAATTCTGCTGGAGTGTGTGCAGGACACATCACATGTAGGAACACGTGTTCCCTATCGTCAAGGTGATTTTGAGTACTGACTGCGTGAGAAGTGGATCTGAAGAATGTGCTATCTTCAGGGGCCACAGTGGCATATTCTTCCTTTATTTTACTCTGCAGCCTTCCTGTCATCTTCTCTTTCCTTTACGTGTAAGGCCGGTTTCACATTAGCGCATTTTATGCGCGCGCACGGCCGGGGGTAGCTCCGCCCCCGATCCGGCTCTCTGCCCGGCGTGCCCGCCCCTTCCTTGTAGCGCCGCCTCCTAGCGGACAGCGGCGCCTGCGATCGGCGCACCCTATCTTTAGCATAGGGTGCGCCGATCGTGCGCAGGTCGTGCGCTAGTTGCGCTTTGACCTGCGCTGCGCACTTTTGACGGTGCGCCGTGCGCGCCAAAATCGAACTTTTCGGATTTTGGCGCGCACGGCGCACCGTCATAAGTGCGCAGCGCAGGTCAAAGCGCAACTAGCGCACGGCCTGCGCACGATCGGCGCACCCTATGCTAAAGATAGGGTGCGCCGATCGCAGGCGCCGCTGTCCGCTAGGAGGCGGCGCTACAAGGAAGGGGCGGGCACGCCGGGCAGAGAGCCGGATCGGGGGCGGAGCTACCCCCGGCCGTGCGCGCGCATAAAATGCGCTAATGTGAAACCGGCCTTAGTGAGCATAAGGCCAGCACCAAGCACCCGACTCATTAGGCTATGTGCACACGTAGTTTTAGGTGCTGCGCATTTGTCCGTGCGGATTTGGGAAAATCAGCCTGCGGTTTCACACCTCTACAGAAGATTACCTGCTTTTTCAGTGACTATTTTACATTGTGATTTTACCCACTGGCCGATTCTTGCCATGTTTTCCTATATTCCTCGGCTTCTTTCAATTGCTTGATGTTTATTCTTGATGGTGTCCAGCCAGCAGTACTTTGGTCTCCCCTATTTCCTTTGACCATTTTGATTAGTATTTCTCTTTCTAGTGAATTTACCCTCATCCCATGTGCAAAAATATGTTCGTATCTGTTTGGTCATCTTGCCTTTCTAGGACATCGCTGAGTTTATATGATCCGTGTCGCAAATGGCAACACAATTCTACATCACTTATTCTCACAGAACGACAATGTCGGCACCATGACTAGTAAAATCTTAGCCAAGCGTAGAAGCCAGCAGTAATAACTCACAGTAAGGCTGGCGTGATTCCGACCTGTCAAGTTACTTATCTGCCGGCAGTATGTTATAGAGCAGGAGGAGCTGATCAAATGAATATACGTTTGTTGGGAAAGTTTCCGTAAAGCTTACATTTTATTCATTAAGATCCCTGGAGTTGGTATACATATGAGTCCAGTGGGCGGTTCCTTCTAGTGATTGACAATCTCCTATGCATGACTGCATGTAGAGATAGCTGGCAGTCACTAGTAGGTCTGCTCACTGGATTTGTATACATACAAACACATGGGGTATGAGTATCGATGGATAAAATACTAGTTAAAGTGAATTTTTCCTAACAAATCAATATATCGGTCTGCTCAGCTTCTCCTCTATACTGCAGTGTCCACAAACCAGTCTGCATGTACAATGGGACAGGTTCAGTTTAAATCAAAGAAAAAAGATGCTGAGAACTGAAGATATATTCTTCATGCCTTACAGTTCATTTGAGGTTTTGCCCCCTAGTAGTCAGAACTGAATTTCCTGGTGGCTATAGCAATGCTTTTATTCATTCTTTTAGTTCATGATCACAGCATGTTCCCTCTGCCACCCCATCAGGACTATATTCACACTTGCCTTTAGACATTCTTTTGGTCTGTTGAAGTTTAAGGCACAGACACATGGAAGTAATGTGCAAAAAAGATCAGTTACTTAAATTAGAAGTAATACTCTCTTGATTATTATGGGGTCCATCTGGGTTTTCCGTTGTGTTATATTAGTGCAGCATGAAGAACTTTTATCCATTTTAAAAACTGCCATGTAATGGGAATCAGTTTGTCCCCATAATAATAGAGTCCCTCTGTTGTCGTTTGCTTCAGTTATGCAAAGCATCCCTTTTAGACATTTTGTTTGTCCAGTGCAAAAACAGAGCAGACAAATGAAATATCCATATGAAAGTGTGAGTGCAGCTTATAATGTGCACCTTCAATACGTTTTGGAGGTGGATGACATTTTGGGGTCGATACGACGCTCCTTTTTGCATACATGGGGGGACTAGAAAACTAATTTTGGCTTTTCTATTTTTTTTTTCTTTTTACGGCATTTCCCGATTGGGTTAATTGTATGTTTTGACAGATTGGACTTTTATGGATGTGATCGTGTGTATTTTTTAATAACTTTTTTTAATGGATAAAAGGGAGGCAATTTCAGATATATACAGTTGTGGCCAAAAGTATTGACACCCCTGCAATTCTGTCAGATAATACTCAGTTTTTTCCTGAAAATGATTGCAAACACAATTTATTTGGAATTATCATCTTCATTTAATTTGTCTTAAATTAAAAAACACAAAAAGAATTGTCCTAAAGCCAAATTGGATATAATTCCACACCAAACATAAAAAAGAGGGTGGACAAAAGTATTGGCACTGTTCGAAAAATCATGTGATGCTTCTCTAATTTGTGTAATTAACAGCACCTGTAACTTACCTGTGGCACCTAACAGGTGTTGGCAATAACTAAATCACACTTGCAGCCAGTTGACATGGATTAAAGTTGACTCAACCTTTGTCCTGTGTCCTTGTGTGTGCCACATTGAGCATGGAGCAAAGAAAGAAGACCAAAGAACTGTCTGAGGACTTGAGAATCCAAATTGTGAGGAAGCATGAGCAATCTCAAGGCTACAAGTCCATCTCCAAAGACCAGAATGTTCCTGTGTCTACCGTGCGCAGTGTCATCAAGAAATTTAAAGCCCATGGCACTGTGGCTAACCTCCCTAGATGTGGATGGAAAAGAAAAATTGACAAGAGATTTCAACGCAAGATTGTGTGGATGTTGGATAAAGAACATCGACTAACATCCAAATAAGTTCAAGTCGCCCTGCAGTCCAAGGGTACAACAGTGTCAACCCGGCGTCTGAATGAAAAGGGACTATATGGTAGGAGATCCAGGAAGACCCCACTTCTTACCCCGAGACATAAAAAAAGCCAGGCTGGAGCTTGCCAAAACTTACCTGAAAAAGCCTAAAGCGTTTTGGGAGAATGTTCTCTGGTCAGATGAGACAAAAGTAGAGCTTTTTGGGTAAAGGCATCAACATAGAGTTTACAGGAGAAAAAAAGAGGCATTCAAAGAAAAGAACACGGTCCCTACAGTCAACCATGGCGGAGGTTCCCTGATGTTTTGGGATTGCTTTGCTGCCTCTGGCACTGGACTGCTTGACCGTGTGCATGGCATTATGAAGTATGAAGACTACCAACAAATTTTGCAGCATAATGTGAGAAAGCTGGGTCTCCCTCAGAGGTCCTGGGTCTTCCAGCAGGACAATGTTCCAAAACACACTTCAAAAAGCACTAGAAAATGGTTTGAGAGAAAGCACTGGAGACTTCTAAGGTGTCCAGCAATGAGTCAAGACCTGAATCCCATAGAACACCTGTGGAGAGATCTAAAAATGGCAGTTTGGAGAAGGCACCCTTCTAATATCAGGGACCTGGAGCAGTTTACCAGAGAAGAATGATCTAAAATTCCAGCAGAGCATTGTAAGAAACTCATTGATGGTTACCGGAAGCGGTTGGTCACAGTTATTTTGGCTAAAGGTTGTGCAACCAAGTATTAGGCTGAGGGTGCCAATACTTTTGTCTGGCCCATTTTTGGAGTTTTGTGTGAAATGATCAATGTTTTGCTTTTTGCTTCATTCTCTTTTGTGTTTTTTCATTTAATACAAATTAAATGAAGATAATAATACCAAAGAATTTGTGTTTGCAATCATTTTCAGGAAGAAACTGAGTATTATCTGACAGAATTGCAGGGGTGTCAATACTTTTGGCCACAACTGTGTGTGTATGTGTGTGTGTGTGTATATATATATATATATATATATATATATATATATATATATATATATATATATATATATATATATATATATATATATATAATTTTTTTTTTTTTTTAAACCTTTATATTTTTTTTTCTAGTCCCATGCAGGGATTTGAACCTGTTTGTCTTTTCACCTTTACTTTGTACTGTAATTCAATGGTATTGCAGTGTATAGCAAAAATTAGTTTCCTATGAAGCCTAGCCCTAGGTCTGCCGCCATAACAGGTACATGGTTCTTCAGCAAGCTATCGGCTGCTATGGCAAACCCATCATCAATTGTGTTGTGGGCAGAGCAGGCGCAGTATATGTCGCTGTCATAGATTGACACTGGCATTTTGGGTATCTCCTTTTCTAACTCACAAATTAATCATATTTATAGGAACTCCCATGGCCCTTCACAGTGTGTACGAATTCGGGAAAACTCATTTAAAATTATTACTAAATGGTATATTACACCAATCAAATTCGAAGATGGCAACATACTGCAGAGACAAATTGTTGGAGATGCGGAGAGAACGATGGCAGCTATATACACTTATGGTGGTCTTGTTCGGCACTTTAATCCTTTTGGAAAGAAGTATCCACAATCATATGCAAAGTACTAGGCAAACGCGCCATCCTGAAGCCAGAAAATGTTTTATTAAATTTTCCACTCTGCGAGAAAGATAAAGTAGCGAACAAACTAGCTCAATTTATCCTGGCAGCCGGGAAATCTTTGATCCCTATCAATTGGAATACCGCAGTCACACCCACTACACCAGGGTTCCCCAACTCCAGTCCTCAAGACCCACCAACAGGTCATGTTTTCAGGATTTCTTTAGTATTGCCCAGATGCTGATTCCATCACCTGTGCAATACAAAGGAAATCCTGAAAACATGACCTGTTGGTGGGCCTTGAGGACTGGAGTTGGGGAACATTGCACTACACAGCAACTTTACTCAAAAATGTATCAAATTTTTTATGTAGAAGAACTAGCAGCAAGAGTTAATCATAGTTCTACTAAATGTAATAATATTTGGAGATATTGGTCCCAATTTAGGACACAATCATCCTTTCACTCAGTAATTACTCTAATTTTTTTTCATTAGACACATATCCCAAGGTGCTACCCCCATTCCCATCTTCCTTCTTCACCACATGCCCACCTGCCCTGTTGATCCCACCCTGTCTTCCCTTTCCTCCTCTCGTCTTCTCGTCAACAAAAATTGAAATCTGAAACTGTCTATTATTCCTTTGTTTGCAGTGTTTGAGAATCTGACACACAAAAAAACTTCTGCTCTATTTTTTTTAATATTTGTATTACTGTTTTTAGCACTGATTTGATTGATTTCTCGATCACTGTTTATTTGCAAATTTCTCTATAAAAAGAACGTTGAAAGAAAGACAGTGGCATTTAACAGGTTAATATCATAATTGTAAAGTGCTGCGGAATATGTTGGCGCTATATAAATAAAAATTATTATTTATTATTATTATTATTAGGCAGATGATGGCTTAGGCCTGTTTCACACATCCGTTTTTTGGCATCCGCCATCCGTTTTTTTTGCATCCGTTTTTGTGTGGAAAAACGGATCCGTTTCCGTTTTACCGCAAACGGATCCGTTTTTTTGAAGGATCCGCGGTAATGGAAGTCTATGGGACCAAAAAACGGATCCTCCAAAAAAATGGCGGATCCGTTTTTTAACAGAAAACGACGGGTTTGGACTGATTTTAAAAAACGGAAGTGTGATCCAGGCCTTAATAACACACCCATTGTCTGCCTGGAATGGTGTGGGCTCGTGTCCTGAGCCTGCTCCAGACAAGCGCTGTACATACACAGGGTTAAGTATTTGGTGCGGAATAGGCAAGGGCTTAATCTGGGGTAATATTTGCAGAATGAAATTGCATGCTATATATTTCATATCTGCAAAGCCTTATACAGGTAGGACCTTCAATAAAGCATGAAAAAGATGCGGCACTCACCCAATTTGCAGTGCGATATTACTTTATTCAACCATTAAAGGTCATACAGCATAGGGCAGGCAGAAAACATGAGGCATGCGGGGAGAACGAACGGACCACAGCCGTTTCGTGTGCAAAGACGCTTCAACCGGTCCAGGTGTGTAATTACGTGATGTTATTTCCTTAAATAGGTCTATGACTAACAACAAGTGAACAGTTAAAATCATGAACAACAATTTCAATTTAAAAACAAATAACATAATTACATCTTGATGCTGACTGAACAAACAATGAAAGGATCAAAACAATTTTTTTTTTCTTTTTCGTTTCAACAAAATCTTTTTACAATGGAGTAAAGAAAAAAGTAAAAAATTCCTTACAAGAAGATAGGTTGGATCTTTCTATCATTCAGCCCTATTGGACCCTGCACTTTTGATTTAATTATCCATCTGGCTTCATGTCTCATCAAGACTTTATTATGATTACCTCCTTGTGGTGGAAATTTTACAATTTCTAAACCAGCAAAGCGTAATAATTCAGGGTTGGAGTTATGTTTTTCTTGCATTTGTTGTATCAAGCGCAAAGACCCTTTGCCTGTACTAATAGAATGGTAATGTTGGCGAAATCTTGTTGCAAGTGGTCTAATAGTTTTTCCTATGTAAAAAAATGAACAAGGACAAAACAAAATATATACCACGAATTTACTTTTACAAGAAATAAAATATTTTACCCAATGCTGAATGGGTCCGATTTTAAGAGGATTAGAAGTCATATGTGACAGTAATTACAATTACCGCATTTAAAATTGCCTTTTGGTGAATTTTTTTGTAACCAATCTTTATCAAGAGGGAGCAAACGATTGTGTACTAGAAGATCAGCTATATTATGAGTGCGTTTGTATGCAAATTGCGGGACAGTGGTACTAATTTCTTGCAAATCTTTATCGGAACGCAAGACATGCCAATTTTTTCTAATTGCTGTATGTACAATTCTATCAATAGAACTGTGTTTAAAGCTGAAAATAAGTCCAGTTTCTATAGGAACTTTAGGTTTCATGCCTCAGTCATCCGATACAATAGATGTGAATGATATTGTTGCTTTGAGTATAGCTGATCCGTCAGTGAGTATTGAGTCTGTTTGAAACATTGGTGTTACTATCACCTCAGAACCGTTTACAGGAGGGGTAAAATCCAATTATATGCCCCCCATTTCCCCAGGGAATGTTATTGACTTATTTCACGATTTAGTAATAAAAGATGTGGATGCTTTGTATTATGATACACCCGCAAAAAATCTGTTAAAGAGTTGAAGGCTTTGCGTGATATACAAAAGTGGGATGATGTGGTAATCCGCAAGGCGGATAAAGGAGGAAACATCGTCATCCTAGATAGGGAATAATACATTAAGGAAGCTTTATCACAATTGAAAGATACTTCGACTTATGTACCTTTGGATCAAAATCCGACAGATTCAAAAATAAATTGAGAACTTTTTTAAGAAAAAATGTCGTAAAAGGCGTTTTAACAAAAAAGAGAGCAGAATATCTGATGCCTGATTATCCTGAGATTGCTCATTGGTACAGCATTCCAAAAATACATAAGTCCACCACGCAACCTCCGGGTCGCCCTATAATCTCGGGCATCAATTCACTGACAGAACCATTATCGCAGTATTTAGACTGGCTTCTTAAACCATTACTTTCCCAGATTCCTTCTTATGTAAAAGATTCAGGGGATTTTATTTCTATTCTAAAAAATTTCGATTGGCAGCCAAGTTTCTCCTTAACCTCTATCGATGTAGTGAATCTTTACACACGGATCCCTCAAAAAAATGCAATTGAGGCAATTCAGAAAATGTTAATGAATTCTGATAAGAATCCTGACTGGATTGCTTTTATTTTGGACGGATAGGACTTTGTATTATCTCACAATGCGTTTAAATTTTTGAACCAATGGTATCGTCAGATAATCGGTACTGCTATGGGGACGCCCGTAGCATGCGTTTTTGCAAATTTGTTTCTAGCAGCATTTGAAGAAAAATATTTCAAACATGTCCAATCCATTCTTAAAGCATATCCCTATTTTCTTGAGATTTTTGGATGATATTTTCATAATATGGGACGGTTCTCAGAATGAATTTAATAATTTTGTCAAATATTTAAATTAAATTAACGTGGAAAAAATGCGATTCACTTCTTGTTTTGGGCAGAAGAACAGAGTTTTTTTAATGTAAAAATCGATTTTTGTAGATGGTAACATGATTACCAAGGTACATAGAAAATCGACTGCGACCAATTCACTTCTACATTTTAGTAGTGCACACCCTATGCACACGAAAAAAGGGCTTCCCTTTAGTCAGATGATTAGATTAAGGAAAATGAATAATAACGATGATATCTTTAACCCCTTCCTGACATCCGACGTACTATCCCGTCCACGGTACCCGGGCCCGTATGACCGTGGACGGGATAGTACGTCTACCGCGATCAGCGGCGCCCACGTGGTGAGCGCCGCTGATCGCGGCCGGGTGTCAGCTGATTATCACAGCTGACACCCGGCACTGTGTGTCAGGGGCGGTCACGGACCGCCCCCGACACGTTAACCCCTTGCACACCGCGATCAAACATGATCGCGGTGTACCGGGAGTTAAAGGGAAGCATCGGCAGGGAGGGGGCTCCCTCCGTGCTTCCCTGAGCCCCCCACGGCAGCGCAATGTGCAGCGCTGCTGCGGGGGGCTCCTATCCTCCAGGCCCCCGAATCCAAGATGGCGACGGGGGCCTTCGGGAACCTGAGGAAGCAGGCTTCCTCAGTGCCTGCAAAGCGCAGGCAAGAGGAAGTCTGCTTCAATGCCTGTGACAGATTGCTGATCTGTCACAGTGATCTGTGATGTGACAGATCAGCGATCTGTCACAGGACAGTGATGTCCCACCTGGGACTATGTAATAAAGTAAAAAAAATAAAAAAAATGTAAAAATAAATTTAAAAAAATCGCCAAATAAATTAGAAAAAAAAAAAAATATTCCCTCAATAAATCCATTTTTTGGAAATAATAAAAAAACAAAACAATAAAAGTACACATATTAGGTATCGCCGCGTCCGTAATGACCCGCCCTATAAAACTGTCCCATTAGTTAAGCCTTTTAGCGAACCCCTTAAAAAATAAAAATAAAAAACGAAGCAAAAAATGATTTATCATACCACCGAACAAAAAGTGCAATAACTCGCGATCAAAAAGACGCATATAAATATCCATGGTACCGCTGAAAACGTCATCTTGTCCTGCAAAAAACGAGCCGCCACACAGCATCATCAGCGAAAAAATAAAAAAGTTATAGCTCACAGAATAAAGCGATGCAAAAATAATTATTTTTTATATAAAATAGTTTTCATTGCATAAAACCGACAAAAGCATAAAAAAACGACCTAAATGAGGTATCGCTGTAACCGTACTGACCCGAAGAATAAAACCGCTTTATCAATTTTACCGCACGCGGAACGGTGTAAACGCACCCCCCCAAAAGAAATTCATGAAACGCTGGTTTTTGTTCATTCTGCGTCCCAAAAATAGGAATAAAAAGCGATCAAAAAAATGTCACGTGCCCGAAAATGGTACCAATAAAAACGTCAACTCGTCCCGCAAAAAATAAGACCTCACATGACTCAGTGGGTCAAAATACGGAAAAATTATAGCTCTCAAAATGTGGTGATGCAAAAACTATTTTACAATAAAAAGCGTCTTTTAGCGTGTGACAGCCGCCAAACATAAAAACCGCCATAAATAGTAAGTCAAACCCCCCCGTTATCACCCCCTTAGTTAGGGAAAAATAATAAAACTAAAAAAGTATTTATCTCCATTTTCCCGTTAGGGTAAGGCTGTGTGCACACGCTGCGGATTAGGTGCGGATTTTGTAAAATCCGCAGGTGAAACCGCAGGTCAAAAGACCTGCAGTTTTACCTGCAGATTGCTCTGCGGTTTTGTCCTGCGGTTTTTCATCTCCTCAATAGAGGAGATGGCAAACCGCAGGAGAATCCGCAGAAAGAATTGACATGTCAATTCTTTCTGCGGATTGAAAACCACAGATAATCCGCGCGGAAAATTCCGCACCGTCTGCACTGCGGTTTTTGATTCCCATAGGGAATCATGGTACTGGGGTCCGCAGCAGCCAAAACCGCTGCGGAACCGCAGCAAAATCCGCAGCGTGTGCATACAGCCTTAGGGTTAGGGCTAGGGTTAGGGCTCAGATTAGGGTTAGGGGTGTGTTGGGGTTAGGGTTGGAGTTATAATTGGGGGTTTCCACTGTTTGGGCACATCAGGGGCTCTCCAAATGCAACATGGCGTCTGATCTCAATTCCAGCCAATTCTGAGTTGAAAAAGTCAAATGGTGCTCCTTCCCTTCCAAGCTCTGCCATGCGCCCAAACAGTGTTTTACCCCCACATATGGGGTATCAGCCTACTCAGGACAAATTGCAAAACAATTTTTGGGGTCCAATTTCTCCTGTTACCCTTAGGAAAATAAAAAATTGGGGGCAAAAATATCATTTTTGTGGAAATAAATGATTTTTTTATTTTCACGTCCGAGTGTTATAAACTTCTGTGAAGCACTTGGGGGTTCAAAGTGCTCACCACACATCTAGATAAGTTCCGTGGGGGGTCTAGTGTCCAAAATGGGGTCACTTGTAGGGGGTTTCCACTGTTTAGGTACATCAGGGACTCTCCAAACGTGACATGGCGTCCGATCTGAATTCCAGCCAATTTTGCATTGAAAAAGTCAAACGGCGCTCCTTCCATTCTGAGCTCTGCCATGCGCCGAAACAGTCGTTCCCCCCCCCCCACAAATCAGGTATCATCGTTCTCAGGACAAATTGCACAATAACTTTTGCAGTCCAATTTCTCCTGTTACCCTTGGTAAAATAAAAAAAATTGAACCTGAAGTATTTTTTTTGTGAAAAAAAGTTAGATGTTCATTTCTTTTTAAATATTCAAAAAAATTCCTGTGACGCACCTAATGGGTTAATAAACTTCTTGAATGTGGTTTTGAGCACCTTAAGGGGTGCAGTTTTTAGAATGGTGTCACTTTTGGGTATTTTCTATCATATAGACCCCTCAAAGTGGCTTCAAATGTGATGTGGTCCTAAAAATAAAATGGTGTTGTAAAAATGAGAAATCGCTGGTCAACTTTTAACCCTTATAACTTCCTAACAAAAAAAATTTTGGTTCCAAAATTGTGCTGATGTAAAGTAAACATGTGGGAAATGTTACTTATCAAGTTTTTTGTGTGCCGTATCTTTGTGATTTAAGGGCATAAAAATTCAAAGTTGGAAAATTGCGAAATTTTCAAAATTTTTGCCAAATTTCCATTTTTTTCACAAATAAACGCAAGTTATTTGAATGAAATTTTACCACTAACATGAAGTACAATATGTCACGAGAAAACAATGTCAGAATCACCGGGATCAATGGAAGCGTTCCAGAGTTATGACCTCATAAAGGTACATTGGTCAGAATTGTAAAAATTGGCCCGGTCATGAACGTGCAAACCACCCTTGGGGGTGAAGGGGTTAATGAACAAATTGAGGAATTAAAAACACGTTTTTTGAGGAGAGGTTAGCCAATTGGGGTTCTAAATGAAGCTCATGAATGGGTAAAAGCCATTTCACAAAGTGATTTATTAAAAAGGGTTACCAAGCGTCATAAAAAACAAATGAATAGTGAAACAAATTCACAAAGGAGATTTATTTTCAGCTTTAAACACAGTTCTATTGATAGAATTGTACATACAGCAATTAGAAAAAATTGGCATGTCTTGCGTTCCGATAAAGATTTGCAAGAAATTAGTACCACTGTCCTGCAATACAAACACACTCATAATATAGCTGATCTTCTAGTACACAATCGTTTGCTCCCTCTTGATAAAAATTGGTTACAAAAAAATTCACCAAAAGGCAATTTTAAATGCGGTAATTGTAATTACTGTCACTTACATATGACTTCTAATCCTTTTAAAATCAGATCCATTCAGCATTGGGTAAAAGATTTTATTTCTTGTAAAAGTAAATTCGTGGTATATATTTTGTTTTGTCCTTGTTTATTTTTTTACATAGGAAAAACTATTAGACCACTTGTAACAAGATTTCGCGAACATTACCATTCTATTAGTACAGGCAAAGGGTCTTTGTGCTTGATACAGCATATGGAAGAAAAACATAACTCCAACCCTGAATTATTACACTTTGTTGGTTTAGAAATTGTAAAATTTCCACCACAAGGAGGTAATCATAATAAAGTCTTGATGAGACATGAAGCCAGATGGATAATTAAATAAAAAGTGCAGGGTCCAATAGGACTGAATGAAAGGTTGGATCTTTCTATCTTCTTGTAAGGAATTTTTTACTCCATTGTAAAAAGAATTTTTTGAAAAGAAAAAGAAAAAAAAATTTGTTTTGATTCTTTCATTGTTTGTTCAGTCAGCATCAAGATGTAATTATGTTATTTGTTTTTATATTGAAAATGTTGTTCATGATTTTAAGGCTAAGTGCACACGTACCGGAATTCTCGCGGAAATTACCGCGAGAATTCCGGAATTCCAGTCCGCGGGAAAATAGCATTTTAAATTCCCGCGGTTTTCCCGTGGAAAAACTAGCATTTTGCAAGCGTAATTAGCTTGCAAAATGCTAGCGTTCTCCAAGCGATCTGTAGCATCGCTTGGAGAACTGATTGACAGGTTGGTCACACTCGTCAAACATAGTGTTTGACGAGTGTGACCAACTTTTTACTACTGAGGCTGCCTATGCGGCATCAGTAGTAAAATATAGAATGTAAAAAAAAAAACAAAAACGGTGTTATTCTCACCCTCCGACGTCCCGCGCATCCGTTCCCAGTAATCCTTTGCGAAAATGCCCGCGATGACGTCAGTTCTCGCGGGATCGCGACGTCTCGCGAATGACCGCGAGACTTCGCGATCCCGCGAGAACGGATGTCATCGCGAGCATTTTTGCAAAGGACTACTGGGAACGAGAGCGTGAAGAGAAGCGGGAAGGCTGCGCGGGATGTCGGAGGGTGAGAATAACAATATTTTTTATTTTAAATTCTATTTTTTACAGGGATATGGTACCCGGAGGACAGTCTCCTCTCCTCCGGACCATGGGTACCATCCGCAATTGTTCTGCTTACTTTCCGCATGGTGTGCACAGCCACATGCGGGAAATAAGCGGAACAATGCATTCCTATGGGTGCGGGATCGCCGCGATTCCGCAAATTAATGAGCATGCTGCGGTTTTTACCGCGAAGCGATTCCGCCGCGGTAAAAACCGCAGCATTAGCACAGCATTGCGGAATCCCATAGGAATGCATGGGATGCTTATTTTTCGCTGCAAAATCGCGCGGTTAAAACCGCCGCGGAAACGCGAAAAAAAGCCACGTGTGAACTCAGCCTATCTGTTCACTTGATGTTAATCATATACCTACAGTGGCATGCAAAAGTTTGGGCACCCCTGGTCAAATTTACTGTTATTGTTAAGCAAGTTGAAGATAAAATGATCTCAAAAGGCCTAAAGTTAAAGATGACACATTTGTTTTGTATTTTAGGCTAAAAAGTAATACACATTGTAATTTTTTCACATTTTAAAAATCACAAAAAGAAAAATGGTCCAATGCCAAAGTTTGAGCACCTTTGGAGATTTGTGTGCTCAGATAACTTTGACCAAGGTTTCAGACCTTAATTAGCCTGTAAGGGATATGGCTTGTTCACCCTCAATGTTAGGAAAGGACAGCTGATGCAGATTCCACAGGTTTAGAAACACATAGCCTCCTCTAACCTTGTGCGAAAAAACAGCCACCATGGGTTCTTTTAAGCAGCTGCCTAGCACTCTGAAAATGGTGGAGGCCCACAAAGCAGGAAAAGGCTATAAGAAGATAGCAAAGAGTTTTCAAGTTGTCCTTTCCTCAGTTCAATATGTAATTCAGAAATAGCAGTTTACAGGAACAGTGGAGGTCAAGATAAGGTCTGGAAGGCCAAGCAAAATTTCAGAGCGAGCTGCTTGTTGGGTTGCTAGAAAGGCATATCAGAACCCCCACTTGACTGCAAAAGACCTTCAGAAAGATTTAGCAGATTCTGGAGTTGTGGTAATTGTTCTACTGTTCAGAAACACCTTATCAAATATGGCCTTCATGGAAGAGTCATCAGAAGAAAACCTTTCCTGCACCCTCACCATAAAATTTAGCATCAGAAGTATGCAAAAGAACATCTAAACAAGGCCAATGCATTTTAGAAACAAGTCCTGTGAATCATTGAAGTTAAAATAAAACTCTTTGGTCGCAATGATCAAAGGTATGTGCAGAGAAAAAATTGCATAGAATTTCAGGAAAAGAACATCTCTCCAACCATTAAGCATGGGGATGGATCAATCATGCTTTGGAGTTGTGTTGCAGACAATGGCACAGGGAACATTTCACAGGTAGAGGGAAGAATGGAGTCAATGACATTTCAACAAATTCTTGATGCAAACATAACACCATGTGTAAAAAAGCTGAATTTGAAAACAGGATGGCTTCTACAAATGGATAATGATCACACACATCAAAATCCACAATAGACTACCTCAAAAGGCGATAGCTAGAGGTTTTTCAATGGCCCTCACAGTCCCCCGATTAGATCATCATTGAAAATCTGTGGCTAGTCCTCAAAATAGCAGTGCATGCAAGACGACCCAGGAATCTCACAGAAATGGAAGAATTTTCCAAGGAAGAATGGATGAAAATCCATCAAACAAGAATTGAAAGATTCTTGGCTGGCTACTAAAAGCGTTTACGAGCTGTGATATTTTAAAAGGGAGTGCTACTAGGTACTAACTATGCAGGGTGCCGGAACTTTTGCATTGGCCTATTTTCCTTATTGTAATCTTTAAAATGTAAAAAATGACAATATATAATTTTTTTGGCCTAAAATACAGAGAAAATGTGTCCTCTTTAACTTTAGCCCTTTTAGAGATCATTCCATCTTCAACTTGCTTAACTGGTCACAATAACAGTAATTTTGACCAGGGGTGCCCAAACTTTTAAATGCCACTGTATTTAAGGAAATGACATCACGGAATTACACACCTGGACCTGTTGAAGCGTCTTTGCACGTGAAACGGCTGTGGTCCGTTCATTCTCCCCGCATGCCTCATGTTGTCTGCCTGTCCTATGCTGTATGACCTTTAATGGTTGAATAAAGTAATATCGCACTGCAAATTGGGTGAGTGCCGCCTCTTTTTCTCTTTTTCATGCTTCATTTATGTTTTTTCGGATGCAGAGCACCTTAGTTATCCCATGCAGAGTGCTGCACATAGTGTGCCTGTGATTGATCCTGGACTGCTTGCTGGTGGATTAGTACCTTGGTGCCGTTCACCTGTGTTTTCTCCAGATTGGAGAACCTTCAATAAGTTGCTTGTATGCAGCATTTTGGAAGTAGGGGGAGCATTGTCAGAAAGGACTATTGCTGAGTGCATATTGCATAATTACTATGATCCTTAGTTGAAATTAGAGGGTTGATGCCTATAATGACTAATGGGTAATTTCTGAGGAGTTAATGCTGTGACTATTGTGCTGAGGGGTTGCTGCTGCGACTACTTTTCAAGTTCTTGCTTCTACAAGTGCTGTGCGATGGGTTGCTCTGAGCGAGGTGTTGCTGCTGTGATTGCTGTGGTGCGGTGAGTTGCTGCTGTGATTGCTGTGGTGCGGTGGGTTGCTCCGTGCGAGGTGTCGCTGCTGTGGTGCGGTGAGTTGCTTCATGCGAGGTGTTGCTGCTGTGGTACGGGGGGGTTGCTCCGTGCAAGGTGTCGCTGCTGTGATTGCTGTGGTGTGGTGGGATGCTCCTTGCGAGGTGTTGCTGCTGTGATTGCTGTGGTGCGGTGGGTTGCTCCTTGCGAGATGTTGGTGCTGTGATTGCTGTGGTGCAGTGGGTTGCTCCTTGCAAGATGTTGGTGCTGTGGTGCAGTGGGTTGCTCCTTGAGAGGTGTCGCTGCTGTGATTGCCGTGGTGCAGTTAGGTTAGTTTCACACTAGCGTTTTGGAGCGCAGCGACGGCCTGCGCACGGCCGCCGCTAAGCCCCGCCCCCGCCGGTAGCTCCGCCCACCGGCGCATGACGCTGCATGCGCCCTGCGTCCCCTATCTTTATCACAGGGGGCGCAGGCCGTGCGCAGTATGCGTTTGGCGGCGCATGCGTCCTTTTGACGGTGCGCCGACCTGCGCCAAACGCAACCTGCTGCAGTTTGGTTGCGTCGGCGCACCGTCAAAAAGGCGCATGTGCCGCCAAACGCATACTGCGCACGGCCTGCACCCCCTGTGATAAAGATAGGGGACGCAGGGCGCATGCAGCGTCATGCGCCGGTGGGCGGAGCTGCCGGCGGGGCGGGGCTTAGCGGCGGCCGTGCACAGGCCGTCGCTGCGCTCCAAAACGCTAGTGTGAAACTAGCCTTAGTTGCTCCGGGCGAGGTATCGTTGCTGTGATTTCAGTGGGTCGCTCCAGGTGAGGTGTCGCTGCTGTGATTGCTGTGGTGCGGTGGGTCCTTCTGGGTGAGGTGTCGCTGCTGTGATTGCTGTGGTGCGGTGGGTCGCTCCGGGCGAGGTGTCGCTGCTGTGTTGCGGTGGGTCGCTCCGGATGAGGTGTTGCTGCTGTGTTTGCCGTGGTGCAGTGGGTCGCTCCGGGCGAGGTGCCGCTGCTGTGTTGCGGTGGGTCGCTCCGGTCGAGGTGTTGCTGCTGTGATTGCCATGGTGCGGTGGGTCTCTCCGGGCGAGGTGTTGCTGCTGTGATTGCCGTGGTGCGGTGGGTCGCTCGGGGCGAGGTGCCACTGCGGTGGTGCGGTGGGTCACTCCGGGCGAGGTGCCACTGCGGTGTTGCTGTGGTGCGGTGGGTCGCTCCGGACGAGGTGTTGCTGCTGTGATTGCTGTGGTGTGGTGGGTCCCTCCGGACGAGGTGTTGCTGCTGTGGTGCGGTGGGTCGCTCCGGGCGAGGTGCCGCTGCTGTGATTGCTGTGGTGCGGTGGGTCGCTCCGGGCGAGGTGCCGCTGCTGTGGTGCGGTGGGTTGCTCCGTGTGAGATGTTGCTGCTGTGATTGCTGTGGTGCGGCGGGTTGCTCCTTGCGAGATGTTGCTGCTGTGATTGGTGTGGTGGGTTGCCCTGGGCGAGGTGTCGCTGCTGTGATTGCCGTGGTGCGGTGGGTCGCTCCGGGCGAGGTGTCGCTTCTGTGATTGCTGTGGTGCGGTGGGTCGCTCCGGGCGAGGTGCCGCTGCTGTGTTGCTGTGGTGAGGTGGGTCGCTCCGGGCGAGGTGCCACTGCTGTGTTGCTGTGGTGGTTTGTTCTGTGTTTCTGCTTTGGTGCGGTGGGTCGCTCCAGGTGAGGTGCCGTTGCTGTAGTGCGGTGGGTCGCTCCGGGCGAGGGGCCCCTGCTGTGGTGCGGTGGGTCGCTCCGGACGAGGTGTCGCTGCTGTGATTGCTGTGGTGCGGTGGGTCGCTCCGGATGAGGTTTTGCTGCTGTGATTGCCGTGGTGCGGTGGGTCGCTCCGGGCGAGGTGTCGCTGCTGTGTTTGCCGTGGTGCGGTGGGTCGCTTCCGGGCGAGGTGCCGCTGCTGTGTTGCTGTGGTGCGGTGGGTCGCTCCGGGCGAGGTGCCGTTGCTGTGGTGGTTTGCTCTGTGTTTCTGCTTTGGTGCGGTGGGTCGCTCCGGGTGAGGTGCCGCTGCTGTGTTGCTGTAGTGCGGTGGGTCGCTCCGGGCGAGGTGTTGCTGCTGTGATTGCTGTGGTGCGGTGGGTCGCTCCGGGCGAGGTGTTGCTGCTGTGATTGCTGTGGTGCGGTGGGTCGCTCCGGGCGAGGTGTTGCTGCTGTGATTACTGTGGTGCGGTGGGTCGCTTCCGGGCGAGGTGCCGCTGCTGTGTTGCTGTGGTGCGGTGGGTCGCTCCGGGCGAGGTGCCGTTGCTGTGGTGGTTTGCTCTGTGTTTCTGCTTTGGTGCGGTGGGTCGCTCCGGGTGAGGTGCCGCTGCTGTGTTGCTGTAGTGCGGTGGGTCGCTCCGGGCGAGGTGTTGCTGCTGTGATTGCTGTGGTGCGGTGGGTCGCTCCGGGCGAGGTGTTGCTGCTGTGATTGCTGTGGTGCGGTGGGTCACTCCGGGCGAGGTGTTGCTGCTGTGATTACTGTGGTGCGGTGGGTTGCTCCGTGTGAGGTGTTGCTGCTGTGATTGCTGTGGTGCGGTGGGTCGCTCCGGGCGAGGTGTTGCTGCTGTGATTGCTGTGGTGCGGTGGGTCGCTCCGGGCGAGGTGTTGCTGCTGTGATTACTGTGGTGCGGTGGGTTGCTCCGTGTGAGGTGTTGCTGCTGTGATTGCTGTGGTGCGGTGGGTCGCTCCGGGCGAGGTGTTGCTGCTGTGATTGCTGTGGTGCGGTGGGTCGCTCCGGGCGAGGTGTTGCTGCTGTGATTACTGTGGTGCGGTGGGTTGCTCCGTGTGAGGTGTTGCTGCTGTGATTGCTGTGGTGCGGTGGGTTGCTCTGTGCGAGGTGTTGCTGCTGTGATTGCTGTATGGAGGGAGGGGTTGTTGCTGGGACTATTGCACAGTGTGGTTGCAGCAGATTTTTTGGACATACAATCTTCTGTGGTTTACAGTATCAGTCCTGTGGATGAGATTTTAAGAAATCCATGAAAAAAATATGTGCTTCATAAATGGACAAGTGCAGATTTGAGATCCACCGGGTGTCAGTTTATGAATGTCCACACGGATTTCACTTTCACTCTATACAATGCGTTAGGTGAAATGTGGGACTCGCCATCATCATTTCCACAGCATTAATTATGGTTTTAGTTGCGGCACTCCCCCCCCCCCCCCCCCCCCAGGAGAAATGCATGTCTGAACGCATCGTAAAGAGAGTGACTGGTTTTATGCAGCCATTTTCAGATTCTCTGTGATGGCATTCAGCCATTTATGGGTGAAATGGGAATATCTGTTGCACTAGCCACAAGTGCTCAGGGCTACAGGGACCAATGAGTGGGCTGTGCTATGATATGTCTAATCTTCCATTCACTTCTGTGGGGAACTTACAGGAACCGCGTAGGGCAAGAATCTTTTAATAAATGTTTACTTACAGTGCGGGATTCATATTTAATGTTGTTAAGACATGTTTTCTTCTTTTTTCCAATAGAAATTGAATGTGCAGTGAATAATACCATAGGAATAACAGTAAGTGTCTGAGAATACGTATATTCATTCTTCCTCAGGCTTAAAGGGGTTGTCCACCGAACCTTTATTTTACCAATGTGTTGGGACACGACTTTGTGACCAGTTCTTCTCCTCTTGTTACCTCACCTTTCCTCAGGCTGCACAGCTCTCTTGTCTACAAAATGGCTGCTGTTGGAAGATAATGTGACCCAACCTGTGTATGGCCGCCTCCCATTAAAAAGCTGCGTTAGCATGTGAGGTGTTTCTCCTTTGGTGGAGAATGATGCACAAGTCTGGTCATATGCCACTAGCAGCCATTTAGTGGCAGGAGAGCTGTGAAGTCTGAGAGGAATTAGTATGCGTCATAAACTCATGTTGGCAGCAGTTGGTCGCCGGGGATTTACTCTGCTCCATTTTCCTTTGACCACTCAATGATATCTGTGTACATATTTCCCCTAAAGAGGTTTTCGGGATCTTGCTGGCCCCCCTTGTCAGGCTAAAGGCCCCGTTACATTTAGCGATGCACCAGCTATCCCGACAACAATAGGACCCTGTCAGGATCGCTGGTGCATCGCTAAATGGTCGCTAGTGAGCTGCCACACAGGCAGATCTCACCAGTGACATAGCGGGGGTCGGCACTTACCTGTCACATGCAGCGAGGGTGACGTCTTCCGCCCGCGTCCATGGAGTCGCTTGTCAGCGCCAGCAGGAAGCCGACGACGAGAAATGGACCATCCCGTTCTCACGCAATCAGCGATATCCAGTGGGGAGCCGGGTCGAAGGTAAGTGACACATGTAGCGAGATCGTTGTGTTACAAAATCGGTGACGCTTTAGCGATCTCGCTATGTGTGAAGGGGGCTTTACTCTGTAAGTCAGGTGTGTGCATGGAGTAGGACCTTTTGTATACACATGTCTTCTCCTTATGAGGCTTGGTATTAGGTTCATAGAATCGTAGAGTTGGAAGGGACCTCCTGGGCCATCTGGTCCAACCCCCTGCTCAAAGCAGGATTCGCTAAATCATCCCAGTCAGATTTCTGTCCAGCCTCTGTTTGAAGACTTCCATTGAAGGAGAACTCACCACTTCTCGTGGCAGCCTGTTCCACTCATTGATCACTCTAACTGTCAAAAAGTTTTTTCTAATATCTAATCTGTGTCAACTCCCATTCAGTTTCATCCCATTGCTTCTAGTCTTTCCTTGTGCAAATGAGAATAAAGATGATCCTTCTACAATGTGACAGCCCTTGAGATATTTGTAGACAGCTATTAAGTCTCCTGTCAGTCTTCTCTTTTGCAAACTAAACATTCCCAAATCCTGCAACCTTTCCTCATAAGACAAGGTTTGCAGACCGGTTACCATTCTGGTCGCTCTTTTCTGAACTTGCTCCAGTTTGTTGATGTCTTTTTTAAAATGTGGTGCCCAAAACTGGACACAATATTCCAGATGAGGTCTGACCAAAGAGGAGTAGAGGGAAATAATGACTTCACGTGATCTAGACTGTATGCTTCTGGTAATACATCCTAGAATTGCATTTGCCTTTTTTGCTGCTGCATCACACTGTTGACTCATATTCAGTCTGTGATCTATTAGTATACCCAAGTCTTTTTCACATGTGCTGTCACTTAGCCCTATTCCTCCCATTCTGTATATGCTTTTTTCATTTTTATTGCCCAGATGTAGTACTTTGCATTTCTCCCTGTTAAAAACCATTCTGTTAGTTGCTGCCCACTTCTCAAGTTTATTTATATCTTTTTGAATCCTCTCGCTCTCAGGTTATATGCACTTGTGGTCCTGCACTGCCCTCATGTGGCGGACATATGTGTTGCAGGGCTCACATCCATGGAGGTCCTGTCACGTCTGTTTTTCTGATTTGATGTTTGTTCTGATTCTAAGTTTTATCATAGGTTTGTCTGATTTTAATGTGTATTGTTCAGTTAAGTTACATGCTTGTGCTTCTTTCTCTATTTTCTTTCTGTTTAACCGTTTATGTTCTGCTGTCAGTCTCTGACAATAGCATGTAAGTGAAGCGATAGTGTTGTGCGACCATTCGTGTGCTCATCAGTACGCTTGCGACATGATAGCGGAGTGCTGACAAGATTGCCATGGCAGACTACTACTAAAGGCCCCTGTTGCCTCCATCTTGGTACTCCCATGAAGTCCAGCCATCGAGAATCATCATTTCTTCTGTTTACTGGAATACCATAGTGTTGCAGTACTGTATATAGAAAAAGTGATCAAGAGAATTAAAAAAAAAAAAAAAAAATTGAGAAGGCTGATGCTCATATTCTTTGTTCAGGAGCGCAGCACTCCCCTACCTCCTGCTCGCTGGGAGAAGGGTGTTGCGTTCCTGAAAATTGTCATTTTGGAGGAGCAGTATAGTTGTACCTCTGGGCCAATCTGTGCACTCTCTGTGCTACAGGTACTACTGGTAGTTTTCAGTCGGGTTGATTATCATGCTAAATATGGTGGTGGTCATCTGTCATGTTTTCCAAAAAAGTTCTTTGCACAAAAAACAAGCCCTCATACAGCTCCATCAAGGGTAAAATAAAAAAGCTACAGACCGTTCTGTTTTATTTTTATAGAATCCTAAAAAGCAATGGCAGGATTGTCTCCACCCTATAATTAGGAATAGGAATAAAATACAAATTGTGCACTCCTGAAAATAGAAAAATAATATATTAAAATAGGTAAAGTTATCATTAAAAATGAGTGGTACGAGCACAGGTGGGGGCATGGCTATGTAGCCGAGGAGAGAGGACCCACGCTGAGGGAGCTCCTGTATATCCTGTCTTCATCCTGCACCAGATACCTTGCCACCGCGACATACCCAGTGGCATTTGTGTACCCTGGATACCGGGACCCCCCTGGACCCCCGCGGGAGAACGCAGAGCGGCTCTGGTGAGCTGGCGGCCAGAGAGGCCAGGACGAACGGCGGGGCCTGCATGAGGCGGCGGCCATCTTGGATGCTCACTTCAATGAGAGCTGCGGCGTCCAGCCCCCACCACTGCAGCATTACCGGGCAGTGACCCACATCCTAAAGACTCGGGATAGGAGGTGAGTGCCCTGGAAAAATTGGGCCCCTCATTCCCTCCCCCATTAATACTCACTCCACCCGTTGGCGCCATTACTGTGGGGACCTCTGCTCCCCCGCCGCTGCTGTCTCTGCAAATGCTGCGGGTCTCCAATTGGGGCCTTCTCGGCGGGTATCCAGTTACCAACAATACCGGATACTGAGTTCAGTGATGGTATCCCCTTGTTTGCTTTCTGATGGGAGCGTGGGACTTTGCTCCTACAGTGGCATGCAAAAGTTTAGGCATCCCTGGTCAAAATTACTGTTATTGTGACCAGTTAAGCAAGTTGAAGATAAAATGATCTCTAAAAGGCCTAAAGTTAAAGATGACACATTTGTTTTGTATTTTAGGCTAAAAAGTAATACACATTGTAATTTTTTCACATTTTAAAAATTACAAAAAGAAAAATGGTCCGATACTAAAGTTTGAGCACCTTTGGAGATTTGTGTGCTCAGATAACTTTGACCAAGGTTTCAGACCTTAATTAGCCTGTAAGGGATATGGCTTGTTCACCCTCAATGTTAGGAAAGGCCAGCTGATGCAGATTCCACAGGTTTAGAAACACATAGCCTCCTCTAACCTTGTGCGAAAAAACAGCCACCATGGGTTCTTTTAGGCAGCTGCCTAGCACTCTGAAAATGAAAATGGTGGAGGCCCACAAAGCAGGAGAAGGCTATAAGAAGATCGCAAAGCGTTTTCAAGTAGTCCTTTTCTCAGTTCAATATGTAATTCAGAAATAGCAGTTTACAGGAACAGTGGAGGTCAAGATAAGGTCTGGAAGGCCAAGCAAAATTTCAGAGAGAGCTGCTTGTAGGATTGCTAGAAAGGCATATCAGAACCCCTACTTGACTGCAAAAGACCTTCAGAAAGATTTAGCAGATTCTGGAGTTGTGGTAATTGTTCTACTGTTCAGAGACACCTTATCAAATATGGCCTTCATGGAAGAGTCATCAGAAGAAAACCTCTCCTGCACCCTCACCATAAAATTTAGCATCAGAGGTATGCAAAAGAACATCTAAACAAGCCCAATGCATTTTAGAAACAAGTCCTGTGAATCGTTGAAGTTAAAATAAAACTCTTTGGTCTCAATGATCAAAGGTATGTGCAGAGAAAAAATTGCATAGAATTTCAGGAAAAGAACATCTCTCCAACCATTAAGCATGGGGATGGATCAATCATGCTTTGGAGTTGTGTTGCAGACAATGGCACAGGGAACATTTCACAGGTAGAGGGAAGAATGGAGTCAATGACATTTCAACAAATTCTTGATGCAAACATAACACCATGTGTAAAAAAGCTGAATTTGAAAACAGGATGGCTTCTACAAATGGATAATGATCACACACATCAAAATCCACAATAGACTACCTCAAAAGGCGATAGCTAGAGGTTTTTCAATGGCCCTCACAGTCCCCCGATTCGATCATCATTGAAAATCTGTGGCTAGTCCTCAAAATAGCAGTGCATGCAAGACGACCCAGGAATCTCACAGAAATGGAAGAATTTTCCAAGGAAGAATGGATGAAAATCCATCAAACAAGAATTGAAAGATTCTTGGCTGGCTACTAAAAGCGTTTACAAGCTGTGATATTTTAAAAGGGAGTGCTACTAGGTACTAACTATGCAGGGTGCCCAAACTTTTGCATTGGCCTATTTTCCTTATTGTAATTTTTAAAATGTAAAAAATGACAATATATAATTTTTTTGGCCTAAAATACAGAGAAAATGTGCCATCTTTAACTTTAGCCCTTTTAGAGATCATTCCATCTTCAACTTGCTTAACTGGTCACAATAACAGTAATTTTGACCAGGGGTGCCCAAACTTTTAAATGCCACTGTATATTGTTAGGTTCTTATTCGTTTTCTCTTTTTCAATAGTTTTAATTGTTATTTAGGTAGAAATCGCAGCCAATGCCAGTCCTGATTTCTATGTGATGTCTCTAAACTTTGCTCGAGCAACAATATGCACCACGTTCAGATAAGTAAAAAATGGGGTCTGAAATAATATGCATGAACTGGAATGTGAGGGGTATTAAACCCCCCCCCCCCCCCCCGGAAGAAGATTAAAATATTTTCGCAGATTAGGCAATATCGCCCTCACATTGTTGCCTTGGTGGAGACACATCTGACCAGAGACACAGCTCGGTGCGTGCAGAAACAGTGGGCACAATGGTTTATTCATGCATATCTTACCAGCTATTCAAGGGGGGTTTCGTTACTGATACAAAAAGACGTTAGGTGGGAGGCCCGAGAGATTCTGAGGGGCGTTTTGTTTTTGTGCATGCACTAATTAACTCTAGGCAATATGTTATTTTATGTATCTCTAACCCCCCCCTCCCAGCTAATATGTCAATTCTCCAGAAGGCGATGAGTTTTGCCCTGAACCTTCCAGATGCAGACGCCATCTGCATGGGGGATTTCAATCTGGTCATGAATAACCATCTTGACAGACTGAGATTGGGTGATGGGATGCAGGAAGAGGCCCCTCCGCCGGCTACATCCAGACTGTCACTATTCATGGAAGGTAGCGGATGGCTAGATCTATGGAGAACGCGATACCCCGAGACGAGGGAGTATACCTGTCATTCTTCCACTAAGCGCTCCTTGTCGCGCATAGATTATATATTTGGTTCCAGCGGTCTAGCAATGTGGGTGGACAATATAGAACATGGCAGTAGGGGGATTTCAGATCATAGTCCGGTCATTCTTAAATACGGACCACTAAATAATAGGATGGTATGGAAAATGAACCCTTTCTGGTTGAAGTTGGTGGAATCGCCCGATAGAACGATCGTTCAGTTGCGTTGCTTTGACTCGTCCCACCCTGAACCCCGGAATATTAATTTATTTTGGGATGCCCTTAAGGCATGTTTGAGGGGTTGCTTATCCTCTACGATCTCTTACATCAAACGGGTGACATCAAGGGAGGATGATGAGATGGAGCAACGACTGAAAGATTCGGAGGCCGCATACATATCTGATCAAACTAGTGGTAATAGGGTGGAGTGGTTGGCTGCTCAAAGGTTATATACCCAACACATAGACACTAAGTCCAAGTGTAAATTATTTTTTGCCCGGCAATCCTATTTTGAGTTGGGGAACCAGGCAAGCAAATTCTTGGCCTATTAGGTGCATCAACATAATACTTCTAACACAATATTACAGATTCGCAGCTTGGATGGTACGTTTGGTATCCTCAACTGAAGAAATACTGAGCTGCTTTCATGATTACTATAGATTATTGTACAACTCTAAAAGTGGCGTTGATGGTCAGGGGTGTCTAGACTACCTGTCAGATATAACATTTCCCACACCAAGCCCTTCCCAGCGAGCCTTTATGGACGCTGAATTCGCTTTGGAGGAGGTAGAGAACGCCATAACAGATATGGCCTCTGGGAAGGCCCCTGGACCACATGGGTTTCCCATCGAATTATACAGGAAATATCGGGATATATTAGCGCCAATTTTGTTGATGGTGTTTCGGGCGATTTGGGAGGGGACTCCAGCATGGATCCCCTTCTATGAGGCTAATATAATAGTGCTTAAAAAGGAGGGGAAGGACCCTTTAGACTGTGGATCTTATCGCCCCATATCACTAGTGAATGTGGACTATAAGATTTTTATGAAAATTTTGGCCACCAGATTGAACTCAATTATACTAGAACTTATACACCCTGACCAGACCGGTTTTATGCCTGGGAAGAGCACTTCCATCAATATTAGAAGAGTCCAGTCGGTGGTCCAATATAGCTCTTTGGTACCAGACAATAAATGGGCATTGGCATCATTGGATGCGGCCAAGGCATTCGACTCCCTTGAGTGGCCTTTCCTCTGTGCATGTTTACAGAAATATGGATTTGGTGACAGGTTTCTAAAATGGGTCAATATATTATACTAGCTGCTGGCCCGATTCTAAAGCATCGGGTACTCTAGAAATATGGGCAGCGGCAGATTAAAATAAAAAGTGATATACTTACCATCCTACGGCCCCCGGAATCTGTCCCTCCTCTCCACGCTGTCGGCATCTTCCGTTTCCAGTACTGCTTTGCGCCAAAGACCGCTGCTGACGTCCTCTCGCGAGAGCGTGACGTCATTAGCAGTATTTCGCGCAAAGCAGTACTGGGAACGGAAGATGCCGGCAGCGTGGAGAGGAAGGACAGATCCAGGGGGCCGTCGGAATGTGAGTAGATCACTATTTTTATTTCAATTCTATTTTTTACACGTTTATGGTACCGAGGGTCTGCAGGAGTCTCTTCTCCGGACCCTGGGTACCGGCTAGCGCCGGGCATCTGCAGCTGCGCTGCCGCTGACGCCCGTGCGCCCAGAGATGACCCGCGGCAACCGTCGGGAGATCAGTGGATAGCGCCGCTGATCTCCCGACAGCACGGTAGCGGTGGCGTGCGGCCTGCTAATTGCGGCCTGCGCCTGTTGTTGATTGGTTGCGGCCTGGCAGGGGCCTGGCGGCTGCGACCAATCAGCGCAGCGGGATTTCGGTTACAGACAGACATAAGGCATATATATAGATAGATATGAAACCCAATGCCCGTGTCATTGTAAATAGTTCCATATCTGAATCCTTTTCACTACATAGAGGAACCCGTCAGGGGTCCCCTTTCCCCGGCCCTTTTTGCTCTTGCGATTGAGGTATTGGCAGTTCGCATAAGATCTTGTCTAATATAGAGGGTATAGAAATAGCGGGTCGGGTAGATACCATAGGCTTATATGCTGACGATATGGTGATATTTATGGATAGAGCGGAGGAAACATTGACACAGGTGATTGCCACTATAAACAAATTCAGCAAATATTCCGGCTTGTATATAAATTGGGAGAAATCTGCCCTGATGCCTCTCTCTGATGCCCAGATGCCACGGCTTGAAACTCTTTCCTCATTGCCGATTGTACCCAGTTTTAAGTACCTTGGTGTCCACGTATCTCAAAGCAGCACGCTGGATTTGCGGCTCAACATACACCCACTGCTGGAAATGGTGATAGTTACATTTACAATTTGGGTAAACTCCTGTTATCTGTAGCCGGGCGCATTAACTTAATCAAGATGATATTACTCCCTAGGTTCAGCTATTCTCTTCAACACAGTGCTGTGATGGTACCCAGGTCCTTCTTTGCGAATTTGAACTCCCAAATTACGTCCTTGGGGGACGTATGGGGGGGAATGGGGGAAAACTACGCCCAAACTCAGGCTATCCATCCTGCAAAGACCTAAAAAGGGGGGTGGGGCAGTGATACCAGACATTTTTCCATATTATCTGGCTGGACAGGCCAGAGCTATAAGTAAGTGGATGCCCGGTTATTGTCTCCCTAACTCTGAAAATCACCTGCTCCATGCTGCATGAGCTAATTGTCCACTGGGCTTTCTGGAACTGAAAAAAATTGGTGTCCCTCGTTTGTTGCCCCTGCTTCATTTGGCGCGATCAGTGTGGAGACAGATTAAGAGGGTGATTGGATTTGGGGACATTATAGCTGAAATGCCCTTGTGGAATAATGGTTATCTTTTGGTACTACTTGAACACCTGTTCACGGAATTTTGGACTCAACATAATGTCTCCTCGATAGGTGATTTGCATGATCATGGAACCCTGACGTCTTTTAAACAGTTGCAGGTTAAATATGATGTCCTGAGATCCCAATTCTTCCGTTATTTGCCTTTCAGTCGCACATGAGATGTATGGGTGTAAACAATGCTATTTCGTCTCTACCCTTGATAGGAATCCTTAATTCGCAGGGTCCCCAGGGTCTCATCTCCTCTTTGTATACATACATGCTGTCAGTAGGGGCGGAATCCGCCATAAACTCGGTTAAAGGAAAATGGGAAAGCCTCATCCCTGATATACAGGGAGAGGAGTGGAAAGAAATTCTGGAGTCTCCGATAGGGGTGTCTCTGTCTATTAATAACAGAATGATAGTGTTATATATCATAAACCAATCATATCTGACTCCGACACGACTTTTTAAGATGGGCGGATTCCAATCATCGGAATGTTTGAGATTTCGTTCATTGGATGCAGACTTTATCCACATGATCTGGCAGTGTCCTATTATCGCACAATATTGGAAAGAAGTGATGTCATTATTCACTTCCTCTGGTACAAGCTCCTGTTCTCCTTGAGCCACTGGTCTATTTGTTTGTGGTATGGGATGAGGAGACATGGGGTCACTATACTGGGATTTTTTTGCGGGAGACGCTATTTATGGCACGAAAGGTACTGGCACTGCGGTGGATTGGGGGGGCTCATGTCCCTCTCTTAGGATCTGGATCAATTTGGCGAATTCGATTTTCCCATCTGAACGTACACTGTATCGAAACAGGGGATGCCTGGGTAAATTTGGAAAGATCTGGGAGAGGTGGAATTCCTCTCATCTTACTCTGTAGAGTGAAGACATCGCATGGTGAATAGTTGATTGTGTGAAATCAGGCTGCGAAAGTATTAAGTTACGTACCGGTAACGGTATTTTTCGGAAGCCCATGACAGCACCACGAGAGAGGGGATTCGCCCTTGAGGAACAGGAAACCTACAGATACAAAAGGGCGGCACCTCTCCCACGCATCAGTTGGATTGCAGAGCTTGAGAGGCTACCATGCTTAGTGGCACAGCATATATACAGTCTATATCTCCTATTTACAATTTCTATACCAACTCCCATATAAGGTAAATCCGTGAAACAATCTTTTAAAGGAGTGCACCTCTATACGTGAATAAGGGAGGGAACTAAGGGTGCTGTCATGGGCTTCCGAAAAATACCGTTACCGGTACGTAACTTACTACTTTATTCGGACTCCCACGACAGCACCATGAGAGAATTACAGAGATGTAAACTAATTTAGGGAGGGAATACAGCCTGCAGCACCCTTAGCCCGAAGGTGAGATCTGAGGAGGCACCCATGTCTAACAGATAGTGGTTAAAAAAGGTGGATGGAGATGACCAGGTGGCCTTCTTTTTACATATCTGGTCAATTGACACTCCCGATCTCTCTGCCCAAGATGACGCCATGGCACGAGTGGAGTGCGCCCTCAAATTCTTTGGAGCCGGACCGCCACCTGCTGTGTAGGCAAGAGAGAGAGCCTCTCTAATCCACCTTGCTAACGTGTGTTTGGATACTCTACACTCTTTCTTGGGACCTTGGAAGGATAGAAATAATGCGTTCTCCTTCCTCCAAGGATCCTTGGCTGATACATATTTAAGTAGGCATCTTTTAACATCTAACGCTTGAAGTTTTTGTTCCTTAGGATTGGTCGGATTAGGGAGGAAGGAAGGCAGAACTATCTCTTGCGTCCTGTGAAAGTGTGATGCTACTTTGGGAAGGTATACCGGGTCCGGCCTTAGGATTACTCTATCCTGTAAGAATTCTGTATAAGGGGGCAGTCTGGAAAGTGCCTGTATATCGCTTATTCTACGTGCGGATGTTATCGCTACCAGAAAGGCTCTCTTGAGTGATATAACCTTTAGTGAAGCTGAATCTAGAGGTTCGAATGGTTTTTCTGTCATGGCTGTAAGGACTAAATTTAAGTCTCATGGAATACATCTGTCCTTGTGTATGGGTCTCGATCTAGCAGCCGCTTTGATGAATCTCGCCACCCAATAGTTGCTGGCAATATCACATGCAAATAGGGCCCCCAAGGCTGAAACCTGTACCTTTAATGTACTTGTGGAGAGACCCAATTCGAGACCCCCTCTGGAGGAATTCCAGAATCTGTTTTGTGGGTATTCCGTCCCTGACATTAAACTCAAAGGTGGACAGGAATCGCCTCCAGGTTCTAGCATAGATATTTGTGGTAGCTTGTTTTCTGCTTTTCAGGAGGGTATCAATTCAATTTTTGGAAAAACCTCTTCTTCAATAGTGTCCTCTCAAACACCACGCCGTCAAATGAAGTCCCGCTACCTGTGGGTGGCTGACTGGCCCCTGGTAGAGGAGATCCATAAGGTTCGGCAGTACCCAGGGATCACATACCGACATGGTCCTCAACCATGCAAACCAGGTCCTTCTGGGCTAGAAGGGGGCAATTAATATGACCCTTGCTTGATCTTCTCTGATCTTCCTTACTACCAGAGGTAAGAGGTTTAATGGTGGAAAGGCATATGCCAGAGAGAAGTCCCATTTTATCAGGAGGGCATCCACTGCCAGTGGATTTTCCCTGGTATTCAGAGAGCAGAATGTTTTTTCCTTTCTCTTTTCTTTGGTGGCAAAGAGGTCTACTTCCGGCTGACCCCATTTGCGGGAAATCAGGTTTTAAATGTCCGTGTTTAAAGCCCATTCTCCTTGCCTTAGGGCCCTGTGGCTTAGAAAGTCTGCCTTCATGTTGTCTTTCCCTCTGATGTGGAGCGCAGTTAAAGATTGAAAATTTTCCTCGGCTATCTGAAAAAGACGTTCTGTTATCCGCATCAGAGCCTCGGAGCGTGATCCACCTTGGTGGTTGACATAGGCTATTGCTACCTGGTTGTCCGAGAGGATCCTCACATGATGACCCTGTAGGTACATAACGAGTTTTTTGACTGCTAACTCAATCGCCAACAGCTCCCTCTGCTTAGATGAGGTCTCCGCATTGGGGTCCCAATGTCCCTGTACCACTATGTCCCCCATGTGGCCCCCCAACCCCAGGGGCTAGCATCTGTGGTTATGCGGGTTATCTACGTCACCCAGGGCACCCCTGAGGATAAGTTTTTGTCATTCGAGCCACCACCTAAGAGATGTAAGAGTCAAAGGGCTTAGCGATACTTGACCCTGTCGAGACTCCTCTAAGGCCCTGCTATTAACTAGGACGTCTCTCTGAAGGGATCTAGTGTGAAATTGTGCCCACCTGACTGCTGGGATACATGAGGTCAGAGAGCCTAACAGAGACATGGCTTGCCTGAGGGTCATGGAGGGTCTATTAATTGCCCGAAGTACCTGCTGTTGTATATGTTCTAATTTATCTAATGGCAAAAGACACTGTTGAGTTTCTGAATTATCAGTAAGCCTAGAAACTTTTGGACTCTTAGGGGCTGAAATCGGGATTTCTCATAATTTATTATCCATCCGAGGCTCTCTAGTCTGAATTTAGCCTTCTCTAGCTGGGATAGACAATGGTCTACCGAATTCTCCACAATCAAGAAATCGTCTAAGTACGGGACAATCACGATATCGGCCTCCCGCAAATGAGCCATGACCTCGGCCACTATTTTCGTAAATACCCGAGGCGCCGCTGAGAGACCAAAAGGAAGAGCTCTATACTGAAAATGACGGATCATACCGTCTATTGAAACCGCTACTCTTAGGAAATGCTGGAAGTCTGCGTGGATAGGCACATGATAGTACGCGTCTTTCAAATCCACGACTGCCATGAAAAACCCTTCAAACAACATCTTTATTGTTGAATTGATGGATTCCATCTTAAAGGTGTGATTAACCAAAAATTCATTGAGGGAACGTAAATTAATGATGGTTCTAAATGTCTTATCTGGTTTTTGGATCAGGAATAAGGGAGAGTAGAAGCCTCTACCTCTCTCCGATTCCAGAACCTCCACCAGGACATTTTTCAGGCACAGGCTTTTTACTTCTGCCTCTAAAGCAGCCTGTTCAAGGGGCGAAGATCTTAAGGGTCTTTAGTTTAAAGGTATCCCGTGGAACATTACTGAACTCCAACCTGAGCCTGGTGGATATTACATTCCGCACCCAGTCACTATTGGTGATCTGCAACCATGCTAGGAGGAAAGCTGACAGTCTACCCCTCACGGGAATTGCTAGTCATTGGCTCGGTTTCTTTCGCTCTCTTGAGGAACGCCTGAACATGAAGCCCGTACCTCTTCTCCTATCTTCCCATCTGGGACGGTCTCTATTAGGTGAAGGATTGCGCCTTCTCCCCTGACCGAATCTCCTTCTATTGAATGGACGTCGGTAGGATGTGGACCACAAATTCGGGAACTTTTTCTTATCGTCCCCGGCTTTCTCAAGCAGCTCATCCAGGACTGCGCCGAACAAATATTCCCCCTCACACGGGATAGTGCAGAGTTTTGCTCTGGATTGAACGTCTCCTTGCCAGCACTTTAGCCACAAGGCTCTACAAGCCTCATTAGAGAGTCCTGCTGCCCTGGCGGCCATTCTTGCCGCATCAGCAGAGGCGTCCGCTAGGTAGGCTGCGACCTCCTGGATTACTGGTAGGGCCCCAAGAATAGTCTGTCTAGACGTCCCCTGTTTCAACTGTGATTCTAACTGGTCCAACCAGATCATCATGGACCTGGCCGTACAGGTTGACGCTACTGCTGGTCTTAAAGAACCGGCTGCCATCTCCCAGGTGCTCTTAAGGAAGGTATCTGCCTTCCTATCTAGAGGATCTTTAAGGGACCCCATGTCCTCAAAAGATAGTGAGGACATTTTTGATGCCTTCGCGATTGCCGCGTCTAATTTGGGGACTTTGTCCCAAGTGTTCACCGTCGGATCATCGAAGGGGTATCTACGTTTGAGGGCTGGAGGTAGCAAACCTCTCTTATCTGGTTTCTTCCACTCTCTACGGATTAAATCTTGAATCTTTTCGTTCAAGGGGAAGACCCTTCGCTTCCTCTGCTCCAGCCCACCGAACATGACATCCTGCATGGATAACTGAGGTCTGGGCTCCTCCACTTCCATTGTTCCTCTCACCGCTTTTACCAGCTTGTCTACTCGGTCAAGCGGCAGACAAAACCGACCCGAATCCTCCTCCTCTGAGGAGGATGAGGGGGATGAAACATGAGAGTCCTTACTTCTCCTCCATTCTACCGAGGAATCAGACTCCACAGGGTCCCCACCCCTTAAGCTTCCCGGTTGGGACAGGGATTTCGGGGTTTCCCTCATCTCTGCCCTGACTATGTCCTTCAATCTTGCAGCTACCACGGGTGATTCTTCCGCCACTGTCTGCTGGATACAGGGGGACACAACCTTTTGGGGCACGAGTCTGGCAACGGGCATGCACACAGTGCGCATTCTCTGTGTTTTGTTTTACTTGTGGCTTTCTTCCCCTAAATTAAAACATAGAGGTAGGCCCCATCACTGAGTGAAGATTCACATAGATCACTTACCAGTGCCACAATTAAGTACCGGAGAATGAGGGCGATTTTTCTCAGTCGATGCTCCTGTCCGTCTAGAGGAGCTTTTATGACTGGATTGGTTACTTCATCCCGCATGCTCCTTACTGTCATGGGACTCTTTCCTCTTTTGTCTGACCTGCCGAAGGTCCTCCAGGGGCGGCAGTGATGCTTGTCGCTACTGCTGCCGCCGTTGCTGCTGCTTTTGCTGCTGATGATCACTCTCCATTACTGCGCTGCAATGATGTGGCCAAGGCATGGCACCCATCTAGGGTCCTGCCTATATACCCCTCCTCCGTACAGCAGATATGCCGCGCCCCCCTCCCCAGCTGGCGCCGCTATTGGCCGGTGGACCGGCGCTTACCGGCGCCTCTCCCGATGGGTGCCGCCATCTTGGGGCCTGCGCAGTGGCGCCGCCGACCCGGAAGCGCCCCCAGGCTCCGCCCCCCCGACGTCACCGCGACCCCGACGAAAACCGGAAGTCACTAGGGACTCCCGGACGTTCCCCTATGCAGCGCTCCCCGGTCCCCAGCACCATGCAGCCGCGCCGGCCCCCCCGACCACTGCAATCGCGCCGCCGGAGCCGTGAGACCCCGGGGGGCATACTCACCGGCAGCGGCTGATCCTTCCTATGGAGACGGACATCCTCCGGATGCTGCTCCTTGCTGCACACGCCACCGCCGTGCTGCCCATCCAGGGCCACCGTGGCGTCCTCCAGGAGCTCCTCGCCAGGCCGAGGTAGGAGACCCCCCCCCCCCCCCGCTACCTGCACCGGCCGGCCTGGGATCCATCTGTCTGTGGGATCCCGTCCCCTCAGGAACAGGAAACCAACTGATGCGTGGGAGAGGTGCCGCCCCTTTGTATCTGTAGGTTTCCTGTTCCTGAAGGGCGGATCCCCTCTCTCGTGGTGCTGTCATGGGAGTCCGAATAAATAGTAGTTTCTTGTAGTTATAGTTGTAGTTTAGGAAGTTAAATAGGTTTTTTCACTTGTGCAATAATATGAAGGCTGGTACAATTTAACTGACATTACGTTTTATCCCGTATGTAAACCGGAATGTACATTTTGCTTTGCATTTAATACTATCTAGCAATATATATTCTATACAGTACTTATCACAATATGCAAGTATGTATACTGTATATTCTGTTTGTGGTTAATAAACAAATTAAAAAAGAGTGGTACGTTTTCCAATACATGCTGTGTTTTCTTCTATATTTTAGTGGACTACAGAAAAGAAGAGATGTGGAATGATAGCAGATATGATTATGAACGGTTACCCAGACATAGGCTCCCACCTCGTGAGGGTCCTCCGGAGGTAAGTACTTCACATTTACTGGTCTGGAGGCACATCAGTTAAAGAGGACCTGTCGCCAGGTTCAAGCTTTTCCAGTTATTGTTCTTGTTTTATTCTGGCTGCTCCCCTGGATATTTAGCTGTTTGTGTTTTTATGATCCACCAGAGTTCTGGGCCTTTTTATGGTCTTTTCCAAAGGGGGGTTGCTCACTGAGTAATAATGAAGAGTAGTCTATTGTCCCGCCTCCAGAGAATCCTGAGGGACACACCCTCTTGTAAAGACAATAAAATGAAGAACGAAATAAAAAGATCTATCTCTATGGAACCTTATAACAGATTTAGAAAGAAGACGGAATACTCCGGGGAGCAGCTGGAATAAAATAAGAACAAAAACGGGCCACTTTTGGCCTGGTGGGCAGGTCCTCTTTAATGAAAATCCAGCATTATCTTTTATTACCAATTTTGGTGGACTCACCCTCATGTGTTGCATGATAAGACATGGCCCTCCTAAGCTGCATTTAAGACAATTGTGCGCATGTCATGTTCATGTGTACCACACTTTACAAGATGGCCAACATTTTGGTCCTCCTGAACCTCGATCACGGCCGTGAATGAAAACAGTTACAGAACAACCAGAAGTATGTATAGATGAGAATACAGTGTGAAGAACAGGATGAGGTGTTACAGATCCATGTTCAGACTCTGTACAATTAAGTAGTAGAGTAAGAAAATATGCGTCTTCTCTTTGGTTATTGATTTGATGGGGTCAAACAAGCTTAGTAATGGACCTTAAAAAAAACCCCAAAAACCTGTTGCCAAATTTGGCACTTCATGAGAGTTTTTGGGGTGAATCTGAAATTGTCCTTTCAAGAAATAACTCTAGGAGCATCAAGTAGTTTTTTTAGAAGGACGTATATCTGGGGATTTATTCTGATGGAATATAGGCTGAACTGGATGGACAAATGTCTTTTTTTGGCCTTACTAACTGTTACTATGTATATCTGTTTTCATCCTCGGCCGTAATCAAGGTTCAGGAGGACCAAAATGTTGGCCCTCTTGTAAAGTGTGGTACCCATGAATATGAACGACCAACAGATCAATACAGGTTCTTCACTGCAGCTTAGGAGTGCCTTGGTCTGTTGTACATTATTATTTTGGTGTCCATCCTACCATAGAGCACTACCATCCACCTGGAGTGCTGAATATAACCACCTTTCTTCTCCCTGGTGTGTGGCATGTAGGGTCTCGTATCGGTTATACTATTTTCTAAAGAGTCCCCCATGTCAAGTAAAGTCAGTTCTCCTCATGTAAGCCATCACCCATACACATTAGAATAATGTTGGCAGCATCTGCTGGTAATGATGTGTTCGGCTGACACTCGCATGTGTATGGGGGCACTGACCGGCTGATTGTCTGATTTCGTACTTCTAACCACTTTGGTCTCCCATTGAAATCATAGAAATGCGGCTGGCGGAGACATCTAATGTATGTGCAGAGGCTTTTGACTTTCAAAAACCTTATTTGTATATCTGCCAGGAAAGCTTTCAGGTCCCAAGATATAAAGGTAATGAGTGGAATTTTATAGGGGATCTTTCCATACTTAGACACTGTTGTGGTGACTTATCTTCCATGAGAACACAAGGATCAGGCATGTTGAAATCCAACAGCCAGAACCTTTTTTCTCCAACATCTCGTGGTGGTAAGTGGAGGGGCCAGAGTCAGGACACTTCTGTATACATATGTCGTCTAAGCTTTGTTGAATCAAGTTTCCTAAACAATACCGTCTTAGCCCTCATTCCCATGTTCGTTATTCTTCATGTACGCAAAAAATCGGTCCGACTTTCCTTAGTGTTTGGTCAATGTGTTAGCTTTTACAGGGTTTCTTTAGGGATTTTCTTTTCTTAAAAAATAAAAAAATACAAAGCTTCTCCTCTTAATTCCAATTTTATAGGGAATCTGTCACCTCATTTTTGGCCTATGAGATGCGGCCACCGCCATCAGGGGCTTATCTACAGCATTCTGTAATGCTGTTGATAAGCCCCCGATGTAATCTGAAAGATAAGAAAAACGAGTTAGATTATATACTCACCCCGGGGTCCGGTCCAATGGGTGTCGCAGTCTGGTCCGGTGCCTCCCATCTTCTAGAGATGACGTCCTCCGCCTTATTACTTCCGCGGCTCCTGTGCAGGCGTACTTTATCTGCCCTGTTGAGGGCAGAGTAAAGTACTGCAGTGCACAGGCACCGGACCTCTCTGACCTTTACCGATGCCTGCGCACTAGTACTTTACTCTGCCCTCAACAGGGCAGATAATGTACGCCTGCGCAGGAGCCGCAGCAGAAGTAAGGAGGAGGACGTCATCGCTAGAAGATGGGAGGCGCCGGACCAGACCGCGACACCCACCGCACCAGACTGTGCCCCCCAGTGAGTATACTCCAACTCGTTTTTTTTATCTTTCAGGTTACATCAGGGGCTTATCTACAGCATTACAGAATGCTGTTGATAAGCCCCTGATGGCGGTGGCCGCAGCTCATAGACCAAAAATGAGGTGACAGATTCCCTTTAATCACAGACCTTTTCCCAAGATTTTTTGGTGGATACATGTTCCACAAAGAAGCATGGACATATGAACAGCTTCGTAGACTATACTGGGTTCTTGTTCTAACATATATCAATATAGGAGAAAAAAAAAAGGGTATTCAGCTCACCATTAGATGAATTCCTGTGGCTTTGGGTGTGGACTCCAGGATGGTGGTCGGAAAAAGCGGCTGTGGTAATCAAACAAAAAAGTTCCAGCAACAAACATCCAAATCAGATGGTTGAATAGACGTTAAAACTTCATCTTTATTGCAATATCTTTAAAAACATGCTGTTAAAATTGTAGATCCAGGGGATTACGCGTTTCGAACAAAATTGTTCTTAGTCATAGCCAAGGCTATGTTTGGGTTCTTGTCCTGTGAAAGCTACATATAGAATGCGCACGTGAAAAACAGATGTCTGGGTGAGAGGCCTAATGCCACAGTCACACGTTCAGTATTTGGTCAGTATTTTACCTAAGAATCTGCAAGCCAACATCAGGAGTGGAAAAATCAGAGGAAAAGTATAATAGAAACACGTCACCACTTCTGGATTTATCACCCACTCCTGGTTTTGGCTTACAGATACTGAGGTAAAATACTGATCAAACTAGCTTGACCCGTGCAAAATTTTCTCACTTTAGTCATTGGGGGCGCAGGCAATTTCAGAAAAAGCAAGCTGGTCAAATGTATATGTATTTCATTATTTCATGAGCTGATGAACACAGACAGGTATCTATATATGTAGCTTGGTAATACAATAAATTGGTTTCGTAAGTAGAGGCCAAAAAATGTCTTCCGATTGAGGTGCCACCTGCAGGTCATTGTGTCAATCTGTAGGTTTATGAAAATAAATGTTTAAAGGGAATCTGTCACCCCATTTTTTGAGTATCAGCTGCTGGCACCGCCATCAGGGGCTTATCTACAGCATTCTGTAATGCTGTAGATAAGCCCCCGATGTAACCTGAAAGATAAGAAAAATGAGTTATATTATACTCACCGGGGGGCGTTCCTGTCTTGTTCCGATGGGTGTTGTGGTCCGGCGCCTCCCATCTTCTAACGTTGACATCTTTGCTGCCTGTTGTGGCTCCTCCCGGCGCCTGTGCACTGTAGGACTGGACCGCAACACCCATCGGACCAAAACCGGACCTGGACCGCCCCTGGGTTAGTATAAGCTAACTCATTTTTCTTCTCTTTCAGGTTACATCGGGGGCTTATCTACAGCATTACAGAATGCTGTAGATAAGCCCCTGATGGCGGTGCCGGCAGCTGATACTCGAAAAATGGGGTGACAGATTCCCTTTAAACTGTAGTTAGTGATAAAATTGTGAATGTGTGTTTTGTTTGACTCTTTTCTTGCTGAAGGGAGCAAGTTTACCTTTCAAATGATGTATCGTGTGTATTTGTGGAGCAGCTTTGTGGTTATGTTCTTTGGGGTACTGTGGTGCCACCTGCAGGTCACTTTTCGTTACTGCAGGTTTATGAAAATTAATGTTTAAAATGTATTTTATGATCAAATCGTGGATGTGTGGTTTGTTTGGCTATTTTTTTGCTGAAGGGGGCAAGTTTACCTTTCAAATGGTGTATCATTTGTGTGTGTGGGTGCAGTATGAACGAGGATACAAAGTAATCACCGAAAAAGTGTGTTTAGAAATAATAGAATAGATACTGAACGTGTGACTGTGGCCTTAGTCTGAGAACACAGCAGCCTACATGATGGGTTCTTGAGTGGGTGTATAGATTTTGGGTTATACTAAAAGGATCACCATTTAAATTGATTACAACAAACATGCAAATATACAATTGTAGATTTCATCATCTTTTTTATATTTTTCCTTACCTTTTATAAAGGAAGAGTATCGCAGAGTGGTAAGTGTGGTTCGAAGACCAGATGATGAAGGCTATCATCATTATGAAGATTACAGTGAAGCAGATTACAGAGAATATGATGATTCCCATGCATATGAAAGACGAAGTGGACCATATAGGGGGGTATGTGTTGGGTTTTTGTTATTTTTTGCACATATTCTATTCCATTTTCAAATATTAATGCTCTTTTATCCATCTTATGATAGGAGGATCCAGTATACAGGTGGGGAAGAGGAGAGCCACCCATGGGCCGGCCCTTAGACTACAGGTAACTCTTTCTACCCCTGAGTACAAGTGTTCTGTGATTTACTTGCTAGAATGCTTTCTTCTATGTAGATTTCCCGCCCAGCTTCTTTTCTAGTGAAGATGCAGACTATACAGACAGCTATATAATGCAAAATAGACTCCATTTCATTTCTAGACCTTCAGGAAACATTTAGGGAAAAATGAAGGAGAGTGAAAGAAGCTCCATTCTCTACAGAAATGCAAAGGCTAACTATTATTGTGCTCAGGCATAGGCATCGCCCCTGTGTACCTGGTGCTCTAGTGACATCTAGTGGACATTGTGGGGAACACTTTTCCCATAGCTGATCTATTACATCTAGGGCACACACTGTAGGATATGTGCATCTTACAAGTTGCTAAAACTAGACACACTACAGTCATGGCCAAAAGTTTTGAGAATGACACAAATATTATATTTTCACATGATCTGCTGCCCTCTGGTTTTTATGTGTTTGTCCTATTTTTTTATCACATACAGAAATATAATTGCAATCATATTATGAGTAACAAAAGGTTATATTGACAGAATGAGTTAATACAGCAAGTCAATATTTGCAGTGTTGACCCTTCTTCAGGACCTCAGCAATTCTCCCTGGCATGCTCTCAATCAACTTCTGGATCAAATCCTGACTGATAGCAGTCCATTCTTGCAAAATCAATGCTTTTATTTTGTCTGAATTTGAAGGTTTTTGTTTGTCCACCCGTCTCTTGATGATTGACCACAAGTTCTCAATGGGATTAAGATCTGGGGAGTTTCCAGGCCATGGTCCCAAAATCTCTATGTTTTGTTCCCTGAGCCATTTAGTTATCACCTTTGCTTTATGGCAAGGTGCTCCATCTTGTTGAAAAAGGCATTGTTGATCGCCAAACTGCTCTTGGACGGTTGGGAGAAGTTGCTCTCAGAGGACATTCTGGTACCATTCTTTATTCATGGCTGTGTTTTTAGGCAAGAGTGAGAGAGAGCCCATTCCGTTGGCTGAGAAGCCACCCCACACATGAATGGTTTCAGGATGCTTGACAGTTGGCATGAGACAAGACTGGTGGTAGCGCTCACCTGGTCTTCTCCGAATAAGCCATTTTCCAGATGTCCCAAACAATCGAAAAGGGGATTCATCAGAGAAAATGACTTTACCCCAGTCCTTAGCAGTCCACTCCCTGTACCTCTTGCAGAATATCAGTCTGTCCATGATGTTTTTTCTGGAGAGAAGTGGCTTCTTTGCTGCCCTCCTTGAGACCAGGCCTTGCTCCAAGAGTCTCCACCTCGCAGTGCGTGCAGATGCACTCACACCTGCCTGCTGCCATTCCTGAGCAAGCTCTGCACTGCTGGTAGCCCGATCCCTCAGCTGAAACACTTTTAAGAGACGGTCCTGGCGCTTGCTGGTCTTTCTTGGGCGCCCTGGAGCCTTTTTGGCAACAAGGGAACCGCTCTCCTTGAAGTTCTTGATGATGCGATAGATTGTTGACTGAGGTGCAATCTTTCTAGCTGCGATACTCTTCCCTGTTAGGCGATTTTTGTGCAGTGCAATGATGACTGCACGTGTTTCTTTAGAGATAACCATGGTTAACAGAAGAGAAACAATGATGCCAAGCACCAGCCTCCTTTTAAAGTGTCCAGTGGTGTCATTCTCAATCATGACAGATTGATCTCCAGCCCTGTCCTCATCAACACCCACACCTGTGTTAATGGAGCAATCACTGAAACGATGTTAGCTGGTCCTTTTAAGGCAGGGCTGCAATGATGTTGAAATGTGTTTTGGGGGATAAAGTTAATTTTCTAGGCAAATATTGACTTTGCAAGTAATTGATGTTAAGCTGATCACTCTTTATAACATTCTGGAGTATATGCAAATTGCCATTAGAAAAAATGAAGCAGTAGACTTTGTAAAAATTAATATTTGTGTCATTCTCAAAACTTTTGGCCATGACTGTATATCCACTGGGTACTTTATTCAAATGACCAACTCAGCCTAGACCTTTAAGATAGAGGTAACTCCGGATTGGGAGGAGATTCTTGAATCTCCAATTGGGGTGTCCCCATCAGTCAATAATTGAATGACCCAGTTGTATATCATACATCAGTTATATCTAACTCCGTGGCGGCTTTTTAAAATGGGTCGATCCCGGACATCAGAATGTTTGAGATGTTGCTCATTGGAAGCAAACTTTATACACATGGTATGGGGCTGCCCTTTTATCCTATCTTACTGGAGTCAAGTAATGTCGTTGTTGACATCTCTGGTACAAACCCCTGTTCCTCTCATCCTCTAGTCTGCTTATTTGGGGTGCTAGACGAAGAAATTTGGGGACATTATGTTAAAATTTTTCTGCGTGAGACACTCTTTCTGGCTAGAAAGGTGCTGGCATTACACTGGATGGGTGGTGCGCATCCCTCTCTCAAGGCGTGGATAGGATTGGTAAACTCAATTATACTGTACGAGCGAACATTATATCAAAACAGGGGCTCTTTAGGGGAATTTGACAAGATTTGGGACAGGTGGAACTCTTCTCATCTTACTGTACCGGGACATGGCGGCCTGGCACCATCATGAATGTCATGGTAAAAATACATCAAGTCATACTCTATGGCATCATATAGCTGTAAATATTACACAAAGGTACTTGACGGTGGGATAGGATAGTTATAGTTCGATTAGGTGTATAATGTCATTTTTTGAGATACATGTTACCAAATAGACATAAAGTTGAGTAATGTCTTCTGTTCACTTAGCCAATGGTTTATTATGCGTACAGCACTATATGGACTCATGAAACTGAAATTGTACGAGCAATTTACTGTACAAATTTGTTGTCCTTTTGTAATTACCTTGACAAGTGTGTGTGTGTATGTGTGTGTGTGTGTACATGTGTGTGTGTGTATATATATATATATATATATATATATATATATATATATATATACACACACACACACACACACACACACACACACACACACACACACACACACACACACACACACACTCTCTCTCTCTCTCTGGCTTGGTTGTGTACATGTGTGTATGTTTTATGGTTAATAAATGAATTTTAAGAAAAAGATAGAGGTAACTCCAAAATAGCTCAAAGCTGAAAAATATATTACATTATTGATATCACATATACAACACGCAATATGATCAAATACACGAGACAGCTACAAGCAAAGTGTTAAGCTACTCCACAGTACAAATAATGTGGTTAAATTAGGTATAGTGATTAGACACATTAATATGAATAACGAAAGCTTATAGAAAAGATTGGCAGAATTGTTATACAAGTGTATGTGTAAACTCATTTTACAATGGAATAATACCCATATCTGCCAAATAATGGACTGGTAGAAGACTAATTGTCATATAATGCATCAAAGGGAAGAAGGAAATGATCCACTAGTCTGAATGTGAAAAATGGGTAATTACTTTATTCAAGATCAAGTAAAAGATCAATACAGGTTAGGGGAAAAACATGGATATACAGCATAGGCGAAACTAGTGCAAAGGACACTAAAGGTGGTGGGTAGCAAAGTGTCACCTATAGGGGATTGCAGTTCAATATGGATGGCACATCCCTGACATAATGCAATGAATCATATGCAACCCTAATAATCAAGCCATGTGGTATGGTGTGGAGAATCCTGATAGCAGTGCAGCATAATGCAGTAACCGAGCAGGTGTATACGAGGATCCCACATGTGGGCATTATAGCCCCCAAATGGTATAAGTATTAACATGATGGAAAGATACTCCTCAATGATGCACACCAGGAAAGGGTCGGAGTCTTATTCGCAGAAACTTTTTTTTTTTTTTTTCTATACTTCTGGAACTTTTTTTTTTTTTAAAACATATATATTTTTTATTTTGCATCTGTTTAATCTTTTTATCTCCTATTTTTTTAAAACAACATATCGAACTTGTTAATAAGGGGTCCTATTGTTGTCCTTTCGGTTACCTTTTATGCCTAGATGAGTCATTTTTGGTGTAGGTTTTGACCTAAATATCAGGCAATCGGCCGATTCAGCGAAGCTTTCATGCCAGAATTCTGGGTGTAAAAGCTTAAAGTCACAATTTAGGGCGCCACTCTTAGTTGTGCCTAAGTTTTAAGACTTTTGGCTTCTTCACATCAGTTTCTTTGCTGCCTCTCCCATACACAAGAGTGCACGGCAAAGCGCTCCTGTGTTCTCTATGAGAAAGCCGGCAAATTATCTCCATGTGAACAAAGCAAATGGCCGAAATCGGACATGCTCGATTGACCTCTCCCCTAGTGATTGGCCCCATTGATATCAGTATCTAACATTCCAGTGTTTTGGGGGGCTTTAGTCCTGCTCCGAGCTGAGATGATACCGCACCTGGTAATGAAGGATCAGATATTTGTGCAGCTGCTAGTGTATTTAGTTCTCAATGCTTTCCTTAGACTAGATACAACTGTATTCACTTCAGAATTAGTTAGGTAGAAGTTTCTGCCTCTAAAAGTAAAATCACTGACGACAAACCAATATCTTTTGGATGTTGAGTAATTAAAACACTAAGGACGGAAATCATCAAACATTTTTTTTTTTCCCCAGAAAACTTGTGCAGAAAATTAGCTGCCGTAATTTTCGCAGAACATTTTGCAACTTTAGCTATTTTCATGCCCTTTTTGAAAAGTGTGTGGAGCTTTGCAGAAGGGAGCATAGTCTATCATGGTCCACTATATTCACTGTAAGTTACGCCACAGAAGTGGTGTAAATTATAGCAGAAACAAACTCTTACAAGGCATGGGCAGCAGAAAGAGGGGAGTCTTCCTATGAATGGAGAAAAATGAATTGAATTTTGTGCATCTTACCCCTTTGGACTCTTCGTTGAGACTCGCATACAGAACTGCATTCTTGATCATTTCCCCCATGTTATGTAAGAAGGTTGTAGAATGTTTCATTGAGATAATGCATTATTAACGTGAAATCAGAAAAAAACCTTTAAATTCTTGTTATTTTTGCAATTTTCTTTTCTCTGGGGTCTGATAGTTAAAAGGAAATACTGTAAAAACCTAAGTATTTATTGGTGCAATCAAATTCTGCACATTAATATCTATAAAAGAGAATAGGTGAGCAGTTTTGGGGGATTTTAGATTATAAGCAGAGGATCGTAATCAAAATATGGAGGTACGGAGACCTGAATGAGATATGGATTCCTGACGAAGTATTATGCAATCTGTTTTCAACTACACTTTGACATAGGAAAGAGGACCTTTCCCTAGTTCAAAAATATGGAGGTAAAAGTCCCTGTGCTCCCCTGAGTCTGCCGCTTTTTTCTGCTGCATCACTCCATCGTAGAGATATTCCGATTTGGAGCACAGTATGTGAAATCTCTATTTGTAGTGCACTGGGCGTTTCTACAGAGTCTTCTCTGGGGGTGTGCTTTAACCCCTCCTTCCTAGACTCCGCCAATCACTGCTGCTGTCCTAGCAGTATCCAGAGACTCCTGAGCTGTGATAGGCAGCGTCTGGGAGGGGTAAAAGCATATGACCCAAGAGAAGACTCTGAAGAAACGCTTAGTTGAGCTGGAAGCAGAAATTTAACAAAATCAACAAATGTGAATATCTGCAATGGAGCGATGCAGCACAAAAGGGAGAAGAGCTGGAGAATCAAGGGCGCTTTGGGTGTTTTGCTGGATATTAAACTCAATTTTTTAAAGCGCGTGAAATAACCTCTTTTATAGCAGTTATACCCATGATAATTGAATTCAGGGTCCTGACGATTGAGGTCCTGTGTTCATCTTAGCCAATAGAAATCTGTCTGTATCTTAGATTCATGTTTTATTTATCAGATACCTGACGAACTATTGTGATGTAACTTGAAATGTCTATTGCGTTAGTTTGTATCCTTCATGGCATCATCTTTCTTTATTTGAAGAATTGTAGTCCACCATCACTGAGACTTGGCATACACCATTAAGACATTTCAAAACCTATTGTGAGAGCAGTACTGTGACATCGGGTTACAGAATTCCCTAAAATGTTCCTCTAGCTTGATCAGTGGGCAGAGACAGTTTGCTGGAAATCATTCTTTATGACTACTCTTTCAAGCATGGTTTGCAGAATACATTTGTAATATGACTATAAGGGAAGCTGTCATCAGAGTGGCCTACTTTTTAAATCAGGTTTTTGGGTTACATGCATTTTTTAAAATGTTGTAGCAATGTTTGTTTGCTTGTTTTTTTCCTTATTTCACAGTCTGTATTAAAAAAAAAATTAGTATCCTTGCTATTTCATACTGTCCACTAGGTCTTTTTTTACATTTGTGCTTCCCGTATTTTCTGTAATTGGTTGCAACAGCTTCCTGGCAGATGAAGGATTATAATGGTAGGTAACACCTCTATACACAATGGATTGCTGCTGGGACCGTTCTAACGGATGACTACTGGACATGTGAACATAGCCTAATAGTGTAGTATTGGAGAAGATAATATAAGTGATTGAAAACAAAAAATGGTTAATGCCAACAAGAGAAAAAAAAAATCGAAACTCCACAATTGCAGTTTTTCGTTTCCCAGCTCCGCACTTGAATCATAGAATCATAGAATCGTAGAGTTGGAAGGGACCTCCTGGGCCATCTGGTCCAACCCCCTGCTCAAAGCAGGATTCGCTAAATCATCCCAGTCAGATGTCTGTCCAGCCTCTGTTTGAAGACTTCCATTGAAGGAGAACTCACCACTTCTCGTGGCAGCCTGTTCCACTCATTGATCACTCTAACTGTCAAAAAGTTTTTTCTAATATCTAATCTGTGTCTCCTCCCATTCAGTTTCATCCCATTGCTTCTAGTCTTTCCTTGTGCAAATGAGAATAAAGTTGATCCTTCTACAATGTGACAGCCCTTTAGATATTTGTAGACAGCTATTAAGTCTCCTCTCAGTCTTCTCTTTTGCAAACTAAACATTCCCAAATCCTGCAACCTTTCCTCATAAGACAGGGTTTGCAGACCGGTCACCATTCTGGTCGCTCTTTTCTGAACTTGCTCCAGTTTGTTGATGTCTTTTTTAAAATGTGGTGCCCAAAACTGGACACAATATTCCAGATGAGGTCTGACCAAAGAGGAGTAGAGGGAAATAATGACTTCACGTGATCTAGACTGTATGCTTCTGTTAATACATCCTAGAATTGCATTTGCCTTTTTTGCTGCTGCATCACACTGTTGACTCATATTCAGTCTGTGATCTATTAGTATACCCAAGTCTTTTTCACATGTGCTGTCACTTAGCCCTATTCCTCCCATTCTATATATGCTTTTTCCATATTTATTGCCCAGATGTAGTACTTTGCATTTCTCCCTGTTAAAAACCATTCTGTTAGTTGCTGCCCACTTCTCCAGTTTATTTAAATCTTTTTGAATCCTCTCTCTCTCTTCTCTAGTATTAGCTATCCCTCCTAGCTTTGTGTCATCAGCAAATTTAATCAGTTTACCCTCAATTCCTTCATCTAAATCGTTGATAAAGATGTTGAACAATACAGGGCCCAGGACAGAGCCCTGTGGTACCCCACTTGAGACATTCTTCCAACTGGATGTGCAGCCATTTACGACCACTCTTTGGGTCCGATCACTAAGCCAGTTATGAATCCACCTAACAGTTGCCTTGTCCACTCCATACTTAATCATTTTTTCAATAAGGATTGTATGAGAGACTTTGTCAAATGCTTTGCTGAAGTCAAGATATACTATATCTACAGCATTTCCTTGATCCACCCAATCAGTGATACCGTCATAGAAGGAAATTAAGTTAGTCTGACATGACTTATTAGTTACAAACCCATGCTGACTCTGTTTAATCACTTCATTCTTATCCAGGTATTGACATACATGTTGTTTAATAATTTGTTCAAAGATCTTTCCTGGTATAGAAGTCAGACTCACTGGCCTATAGTTACCTGGGTCCACCTTCTTCCCCTTTTTGAAGATAGGAACAACATTTGCTCTTCTCCAGTCTTCTGGCACTTCTCCTGTTCTCCAAGAATTTTCAAAGATTATAGAGAGGGGTTCAAAAATTTCTTCTGCTATCTCCTTCAGTACTCTGGGGTGTAATTCATCTGGACCTGGAGACTTGAATTCATTTAGGCTAGCTAAGTGTTTCCTCACTATCTTTCTGTTTATAGATATCCTGGATTCTTCTATTCCCTTAATAGGACAGTGAATAACAGTTGATGTTACATTTCCTTTCTGAGAGAAAACAGATGCAAAATAGGAATTTAAAAGTTCAGCCTTCTCAACATCCTGTCTTACCATTTCATCATTTTCATCCTGTAAAAATCCTATAGCATCTTTGACTTTTCTTTTACTTTTGACATATCCCCAAAATCCTTTATTATTGCTTTTGACATCTCTTGCAAGCCTCAATTCATTTTCAGATTTAGCTAATCTGATTTGTGCCCTGCAGGTTCTGCAGACAGCATTATATTCTTCTTTAGATATGCCTCCCTCTTTCCATTTTCTAAACATTTTTTTCTTCCTTTTTAGCATGTGCTTAAGTTCTGTGTTCATCCATCCTGGTTTCCTTAACTGCTTCCTATTCTTCCCTCTTTTCGGAATTGTTAACAACTGTGCTTTGAGAATTTCATTTTTCAAGATTTCCCATCCTTCCTGGACATTTTTGTCTTTAAGGATATCCAGCCATTGGATCCCTCCAATTCTCTTTCTGAATCCCTTAAAATCTGCCTTTCTGAAATCTAACCTTGACGTCTGAGTCTTCACAGGTCTTCCGCCTCTAGTTATCCAAAATTCTAAAATAGCATGGTCGCTACCTCCTAGGGTCCCAGCCACTTTTACCTCCTCAACCATTTCCTCCCTGTTTATAAGGATTAGATCCAAGGTAGCAGTTCCCCTTGTTTTCTCCCTTACCTTTTGGAAGATAAAGTTGTCAGCAAGAGAGGATAAGAATTTCCTTGACCTGTTAGTTTTGCCTGAGAGAGATTCCCAACAAATGTCTGGATAGTTGAAATCTCCCATGACAACTATGTCATATTTTTTGGAGAACTTGGCCATTTGATGCATAAAGAGTTCATCCATAGCTTCAGCTTGCACAGGCGGCCTGTAGTAAATGCCTACAATGGTGTCCTTTCCATTGTTCTGTCCTTGTATTCTTACCCAAACAGTTTCCACAGAACTCCCAGTCTCTGAAGCTTCAATCTCTGTGCAGATATACGCGTTTCTAACATACAATGCGACACCCCCTCCTCGTTTATCAAGTCTGTTTCTTGCAAATAAGTTGTATCCTTCTAGTCTTGTATTCCAATCATGTGTATTGTCCCACCAAGTTTCAGTGATTCCAATGACATCATATTTCTTTTCCTGTGTTAGTAGTTCCAATTCTCCTTGTTTGTTGCCCATGCTTTGTGCATTAGTATAGAAACATTTTAGTTTGTGATTGGTTTCTCTTTCTCCAATATTTTTATTAATTAGATTCTTTCGTCTTTGTTCTTCCTTTCCACTTCTAATAGCAGAGTTCTCAATAGCATTTGTCAGGTGTATGGCTTTTTCTGGTCTTTTGCTTCCCTTCCCATGTTGTTCTAGTTTAAAGCTCTCCTTACAAGTGTAGCAAGGCGACTTCCAAATACATGCTTACCAGTCTTCGTAAGGTGCACCCCATCTCTAGCAAGTAGTCCATCGTATAAGTAGTTCACTCCGTGATCCAGAAATCCAAATCGTTGCTGACGGCACCATCGACGTAGCCAGTTGTTCACCTGCAGAATCTTATTCCACCTCCTTGTTCCATGGCCATCCACTGGGAGGATGGAAGAGAAGACCACCTGCGCTCCCAGTTCTTTCACTTTCTTGCCTAAGTCTTCAAAGTCTCTGCAGATGGTTTCCAGGTCGTTTCTTGCAGTGTCATTTGTCCCCACATGTAGTAGCAGGAATGGGTAGTCATCTGTAGGTCTGAAGAGTCCTGATATCCTGTCAGACACATCTTTAATTTTTGCACCTGGAAGACAACACATTTCTCTTGAAGTTATATCCGGTCTGCAGATAGCGGCCTCAGTTCCTCTCAACAGGGAATCCCCCATGACCACCACTCTCCGTTTCTTCTTCACAACATTTTTCTTTCTCCATCCAGGAGGACTCTGAAGGCGTACAAGGTTGCTGCTTGTTGGCAAAGTCTTATCCTGATGTATTTCTTCATTGTTTTCCTGCGTGAGAGCCTGGTACTGGTTTCTGAGCAGTATGGGTGCTGACTGCCTCCTGATCCTCCTGCTTCTCTGGGTCACATGTCTCCATTCCTCTGTTTCTTCAGGTGCACTTCGAATTTCTTCTCTTTCTGTAACATGAAGAGATAATTCTGCTCTGTCCAAGAACTCTTCACCTTCCTTAATGATCTTCAACGTAGCTAACCTCTCTTCGAGATTTTGCAACTTTTCCTCCAACAGGGACACAAGCTTGCATTTGTGGCATGTGAAGTTTGGCTTTTCCACTGGTAAGTCTGTGAACATGTAGCAAGAAATGCAGCTCACCAAATGGCTCCTGGCCTCTTCCATCTTGAGATTTCTTAAAAACGATGAAAGATGAGCCCAAATTCGGCGCGCGGTTTTTCCGATTTCCTCTTTTCAGCTGCAACGGCCAAAACCCAGTGATCGTTGAGCTCGCGGAGACTCTTCACTTATCCCAGAAGGCACTGGGAATATGCAAATGATCTCCTCAAGACTCTTCCCCTGGTTTTCCGATTTCCTCTTTTCAGCTGCAACGGCCAAAACCCAGTGATCGTTGAGCTCGCGGAGACTCTTCACTTATCCCAGAAGGCACTGGGAATATGCAAATGATCTCCTCAAGACTCTTCCCCTGGTTTTCCGATTTCCTCTTTTCAGCTGCAACGGCCAAAACCCAGTGATCGTTGAGCTCGCAGAGACTCTTCACTTATCCCAGAAGGCACTGGGAATATGCAAATGATCTCCTCAAGACTCTTCCCCTGGTTGGAATTGCTTTTCCCGTTTTCCACTGCTTTTAGTGGTAAAATTAATGATCTTATTCAAAACTACATCTAGTTCTCCAAAAAAGCCCCAAGGCTTCATGCAGCTGAGCTGTCTGAAAAATAAAAAAGTTATGGCTCTCTGAAGAAGGGGAGGAAAAAAGGGAAAGTGCGAAAATTTCAAATCACCCGGTGTGGGATGGGTTACTGTAGTTGGAACGTCATCTCTGCTGGACAGCTAACAAAGCACCAAAACAGTGGGGAATTTTTGAGCAACCACTTGAAATATTTAAAAGTAGAAGTGACCATTTATTTTGGAATACAGACCACAACACCATCTAGTGTGTGCGTGCTAGGTGGTCAGTCAACATTTGTGCAGCCAGTGTCAGGAAAAAAACGATTGGTCAATACATCAGATTCTTCTGTTCTTCCTGGAGATGAAATGGCAGCAGAGCTGTCTGGCAGCCATTGAATGTCCTCTCCCCGTTAGGACACAGGGAGGCCAGCCTCCATGTGTATGGGGAGTTTAAGAATAGCGGTTATTGAATGAGTATGTCAAGCCTAACAGGTAACAGATGTGAGACAATGCATCAAGTAACCTCATCTGAATCGGAGACCAAGTCATAGAGTTGTGGAGAAAGAGAAAAAGCAGGATGGCACTCACCGTTCATGTGAGTGCCTCAGGACCTGTTGAAGCGTATTGAGCGTGAAACGGCTATTGTCTGTCTTCCAGCACATTGCTCCCGTGCCTATGCCGATGCCTTGTGTATGTGAAATAAAGTGATTTGATTCACATGAACGGTGAGTGCCATCCTGCTTTTTCTCTTTCTCCACAACGAAATGTTCTGTTTTTTCAATATGGGATTGAGCACCCATTCCAATTAAGGTGTTTTTTATTAGTGTGAAAAATATATGTGCAGACATTCAGGGTATTTTTCCACACAACGGTGCCGGATATCTGTTTTCTCAAATTGTGGAAAGTCATAGAGTTCCAGAGCAATTCTGCTCTCTATGACCTGTCCAGCTTTAATGGCTCTCCAGTCTAACAAACATGCGGTCCTGGGACAGGGCATAAAGCCCCCGTTACACTAAACGATGTCCCAGCGATCCCACCAACGATCCGACATGATGGGATCGCTGGGACATCGTTAGGCTGATCGCTGGTGAGCTGTCACATCGCTGTGAGCTGTCACATACAGCTGGTGAGCTGTACATTAGAAACCAGCGTCGCTGATCGCTGGTCTCTCGCTGCCACACGCAGCGATGCGCGCTGGGCAGCGGGAGACCAGCAATAGAATCATAGAATTGAAAAACGGTCCAGGCCGCTCGAGCACGATGAGCGATAACCGGCAGGGGGGCCGGTCGCTGATCCCCGTCACACACAGCGATCTCGATGGCGAGATCGCTGATGTCACAAAATCAGTGATCTCGCTAGCGAGATCGCTTAGTGTGACGGGGCCTTAACTCAGAATTCTCGGATACAGTAGATAAAAATTATTTTTGTAACCCAGATAACCCCTTTAAGTAGAAGTGTATATCCCTCAAGGGTTAAATGGCAAAGCACTAATAATAAGTTTTGTCCTTTTATGGAGTAATTTTATGTCCTTGGCAAATCGCAAGCTACAAATACAGTGACCATGTGTAGCTAATAGAAAAGTTGTTGTCTCGGATAGCTGCCATTATCAATGGGTTTCTATTTTAGAAAAAGCAATGGAGGAGTTATTTCACAAGGCCTAGAGAAATTCCTAACATAGGGTTCATAAGACATGTAACCTGTAGAGGGGTTAGGGCACTATTGTTCTCTACTGTGGTAAAGAGCTCTACATTATTAGTACATCTGCATTTATTTGACTTCAGACTTGGATATACCGGTATCTCTCATTATTCTATTTTGCCATACTTGGTTTACTTTTATAGCAGTTTTTTTTACAGTATTAAAAAACCTCTCTTACCAGGTATTAAAACCTTCACCACAGTATTAATCTGATGGGTACTATTTTATTTAAGGAACCATAAGCCTGGCTTTCCTAAAATCTTGCGCCAATGGTTGAATATGGCTCCATTGAGGGGTGATTTATTATTATTTTTTTTTCACGCAGGGTGAATAAACTTGATTTATTTGGATTTCCTGGAGTACTGCTATGCCCTTTTTGGGACTAATGTGCATCTTCAGTGGGGTCTTATGAAGCATGCACCCACATTTAGGCTACAGTACAGCTTAGTTCCTCTAAACATTGTAATTATAGCAATAAAAAACCCCTATAAAATATTTTATGGGCAGAAAGTGGTTCCTTCCTCACCCTATAGTTTTGTTTCTTTGCAGGCTCAACCACCAACAAAAAAAAAAATCAAACTATTGTAGTATAGTAGTCTATCGGCCTGTTTTATGTAAGAACGTAGAAAAGTTCCGTTTTTAGGTAGATCCTGTTAGAATCTGCAGAGTATATCAGGATTACAGTTATCAGACAAATTCCCTAAATAAGCTAGGTTTGTAAAGACCAGCAAAAAGAAAACCGTTTTTTTGCTTTCCCATCTCCAGATCTCCTCTTCGGTGCCACACTGTCGCTTACTTATATGAAACGATAGAGATATAAGTCCCATTTTGCAAGAAATCTAGTCAATACAATTGATTATTTTTTTCAGCCTTTATGTTGTTGGAAATATTTTTTATTAAGATTATTTTATTCCTTTAAAGTTCTGTCCACGTAAACTTGGCTATGTTTGAGTGTTAGCTACACCCGTGCTTTGTAAAACAGGAAACAGGCTTGTTTTCATTTAGTAAAGTATGTTGGGCTCTTTTATTATTGTATAGTAAGCATACAAATAATAAAAAGATGAAAGTATGATGGATATTATTCTGTTTACACAAATGCTCACAGGAGTAAACAGAGATTTAGGATGTAATGGCTATGAGCGGGTTCATGAAGTCGTCCGTCCCTAAATAGGACACTTTTGATCATACTGGCGCCAGCTGTTATGGGAATATTTAAATTGTCATTTGGACTTTATAGTGGTCACCAGCTCAGATCACTTTAATTAGTTGCAAGGGTTTTACACATTTTAGATATCTTGTTAGTCACAGAATAATAAAAATAATAAAAAAAAAGAAGAGAGAAATCAGCTCACCACTTAGAAGACTCCACTCAAGGAAACCTTCAATGCTGCAGTATGTAGAACGTGAAAAAATGGAAGCAATCCAGCGTGTCAGTGTTCAGAAAGAATAAGATTCTTGGTAATCCATAAAACTCGCAACAGTGTGCATGGGGTTAAGAAAATGGGCAGATAGAGCAAACGCGTTTCGGATTGTAATCCTTATGATGCAATGAATAAGGATTACAATCCGAAACGCATTTGCTCTATTTGCACGTTTTCTTAACCCCATGCACACTGTTGCAATTTATATGGATTACCAATAAAAAAAAAAGCTTGTTCTTACTGAAGACCGATGCTAGATTTGTTCCATTTTTTTCACAAATAAAAATAATTCTATTTGTATTATGCACCATTTTACAGTTCTCTAACTTTAGCCTGCAGGGTAAGCCTCCTTAAAGGGGTTGTTCTACAACCAAAGTAAATTTTAACCAATAGATCTTAGAGTAATAATAAGTTTCACGATTGGATCTGTTAAAAATTGTGAATACAGCACAAAAGTAAGTTGTTACAGAAGCACTCCCATCAACATTTTTATCCTCTGTCTTAACCGCTTCCTGACCGCCCACTGTAAGTAAACGTCGGCGCTTGCAGGGCTTTGTGCAGTGCCAACGTTTTTCTACGGCCGGCGGTCTCGCAGCGCTCAGGACAACCTGGGTTTTGCAAGCACTGCGATTCCAGTGCAGAGCAGTAACTCTGGTAGGTGACATCAGCGGGACCAGATTGGATAATAAAAAAGAGAGAGAAGCCAGCGCTGCCTATGGTCAAAACGCAATACATAAAGTGCATATGCACATATAAATTTCTAACTGTATTTCAAAATGAGACATTTAGCAAACATTTGATCAATTCTTTGAGCCACCCTGCCATGCCAAGGCATTCTCACATGGGCCAGTCCTACTCTACATTTTGTATATTCGCTGTGCCATTACGGCCTCCTAAATGTATTAAAAGCAAGACCATATCAAATGCAAATTGTGCCTGAAGCATTTTTGAATCACTCCCATGGCGCCAGAAAGGGCAAGCGCAGATAAAGGTTGACCAGGTCCGATCATAGACATTTCAGGGCCAACCTCCACACTGCCTGACCAGCAACCACAAATGAAGGGTGAAACAGGCCCAGACACAGGTGCACTATCAAACAGAGCCCAGGGCAGGGCTGCTGTATGTGTGTACAGCAGCCTAGATCAATCACAATGAATACAGAAAGAATGGTGTGCATAACCCAGCGCGCACGGCAACAGTGGTAGTCAACCACAACCAATATCAAATAAAGAGAGAGAAGCCAGCGCTGCCTATGTTCAGAATGCAATACATAAGGTGCATATGCACATAATAATTTCCAACTGTATTTCAAAATGAGTTTGCCGTGCGCACTGGGTTATGCACGTCGTTCATTTTGTCTTCATTGTGATTGATCTAGGCTGCTGTACACACATACAGCAGCCTTGCCCCAGGCTCTAGTTGAATGTGCACCTGTGTCTGGGCCTGTTTCACCCTTCATCTGTGGTTGCTGGTCTGGCAGTGTGGAGGTCACATGTGAAATGTCCATGTCTAGACCTGGTCTGCCTTTACCTGCGCTTGCCCTTCTGGCGCCATGGGAGTGATTCAGAAACGCTTCAGGTATGCTTGCATTTTTATACAGTCTTTCTTTTAATACATTTAGGAGGCCATAATGGCACAGCAGGAATGCACCAACCAACCAATCAAAAGACCTCATAACCATAAAAAACCAGACAGGGTGTACTTATTAAATATTATTTTATTTATATTGTACAGGTGGTTATATTAAAACCAATTAAAAACAAAAAAGTGCACGTATAGGAACAATCAAACAAAATTATTAAGAATAATAAGACCCAATTTATATATCAATTATGTATACCTCATATATTATAAAATAACAATTTTCAAAAAGATTATAGAAAAGTGCAAAAATACATAAACATAATTATAATACCAAAAAATAAATAAATAACAGTCATAAAAAGTGCAATGTGCAAAATTGTCACATAGTGATACCATATACAAAAAAATATATATAAAAAAGAACCACATGTGCCTTTAAAACATCAGTTGTGTATATTCACAGAGTTTTCCACATATCCAAAGTAAAGTGCAGAGTGCCTGTGCAATGAGAACCATGCACAATATATAGAGCAAACAGTGCCTCCTTTTCTTTAGAAAATTGCAACTATTCACATAGAGAGATTTATAACACAAACAGATCTTTACCTATAAGGGTCACCACGTCCCTATCACGCGCTCCCCGACGCGCGTTTCGGAATCCTTCCTTCATCAGGTGAAGACTGAAAACTATGAATTAGCACATGTCGAATTATATAATTAACAAAAAAATGTGAAACACCTGAAAATATGTCATATTCTAGGTTCTTCAAAGAAGCCACCTTTTGCTTTGATTACTGCTTTGCACGCTCTTAGCATTCTCTTGATGAGCTTCAAGAGGTAATCACCGGAAATGGTCTTCCAACAGTCTTGAAGGAGTTCCCAGAGATGCTTAGCATTTGTTGGCCCTTTTGCCTTCACTCTGCGGTCCAGGTCACCCCAAACCATCTCGATAGGGTTCAGGTCTGGTGACTGTGGAGGCCAGGTCATCTGGCGTAGCACCTCATCACTCTCCCTCTTGGTCAAATAGCCCTTACACAGCCTGGAGGTGTGTTTGGGGTCATTGTCCTGTTGAAAAATAAATGATGGTCCAACTAAACGCAAATCGGATGGAATAGCATGCCGCTGCAAGATGCTGTGGTAGCCATGCTGGTTCAGTATGCCTTCAATTTTGAATAAATCCCCAACAGTGTCACCAGCAAAGCACCCCCACACCATCACACCTCCTCCTCCATGCTTCATGGTGGGAACCAGGCATGTAGAGTCCATCCGTTCACCTTTTCTGCGTCGCACAAAGACACGGTGGTTGGAACCAAAGATCTCAAATTTGGACTCACCAGACCAAAGCACAGATTTCCACTGGTCTAATGTCCTTTCCTTGTGTTCTTTTCCCAAACAAGTCTCTTCTGCTTGTTGCCTGTCCTTAGCAGTGGTTTCCTAGCAGCTATTATACCATGAAGGCCTGCTGCACAAAGTCTCCCCTTAACAGTTGTTGTAGAGATGTGTCTGCTGCTAGAACTCTGTGTGGCATTGAGCTGGTCTCTAATCTGAGCTGCTGTTAACCTGCGATTTCTGAGGCTGGTGACTCGGATGAACTTATCCTCCGCAGCAGAGGTGACTCTTGGTCCTTTCCTGGGGCGGTCCTCATGTGTGCCAGTTTCTTTGTAGCGCTTGATGGTTTTTGGCAATGCACTTGGGGACACTTCCAAAGTTTTCCGAATTTTTCGGACTGACTGACCTTCATTTCTTAAAGTAATGATGGCCACTCGTTTTTCTTTACTTAGCTGCTTTTTTCTTGCCATAATACAAATTCTAACAGTCTATTCAGTAGGACTATCAGCTGTGTATCCACCAGACTTCTGCACAACACAACTGATGGTCCCAACCCCATTTATAAGGCAAGAAATCCCACTTATTAAACCTGACCAGGCACACCTGTGAAGTGAAAACCATTTCCGGTGACTACCTCTTGAAGCTCATCAAGAGAATGCCTAGAGCGTGCAAAGCAGTAATCAAGCAAAAGGTGGCTACTTTGAAGAACCTAGAATATAAGACATACAGTATTTTCAGTTGTTTCACACTTTTTTGTTAATTATATAATTCCACGTGTGTTAATCCATAGTTTTGATGACTTCAGACTGAATCTACAATTTTCATAGTAATGAAAATAAAGAAAACTCTTTGAATGAGGTGTGTCCAAACTTTTGGTCTGTACTGTGTGTGTGTGTGTGTGTGTGTGTGTATGAATATATATATATATATATATATATATATATATATATATATATATATATATATATATATATATATATATATAATTATACACTAACACTATGACTTATCTCAGAACCTCATACTGCCCACCCCTACACTTGAAAATAAAGCCTGCACCTTAAGAAGATGTGGTGAATGCAGTCTATTTATTCCGACTATCAATTGATGTTGATGTGTTACTGAAGACGAGCAATGCCTGTCCTGGGCGTCCTTTTGGGCAGCTATGAGGTGTACCTGACTGGTGCTAAAAAAAAAAGGAGTGTTAGTCTGTGTACTACCCGGTTTTCATTCTTTTTGGTACAGATACGATATGGCTAGACAGATATGGATAAATGGATAGAGCAGATTTCTAATCTGCTTTTGCCAATGAAAACATTATCTATGAGCTCAAAAACCTTTTCAGGTGATGCAGTTTCTTAAAAAGCTGATCGGCTTTTGCAGCTGAAAAACGTATCCTCAAAAAACGCAGGAAAAACGCTGTGTGAATGTAGCCTTAGATCAGGAATATAACAGCCATTTATAGGACATTTCATAACTTTCCCAAATTCCTATGAAAAAATATTCAGCACATCTTGCATTGAATTACTGTACCCAATTTATTATATATTTTAGGAGTCGGTCCATTTTATACCGACTCCGACTCCACGACTCCGACTCCACAGCCCTGTTAACAAGTGAAATGCATGCTCAATTGGGTTGAGATCAGGTGACTGACTTGGCCATTCAAGAATATTCCACTTCTTTGCTTTAATAAACTCCTGGGTTGCTTTGGCTTTATGTTTTGGGTCATTGTCCATCTGTAGTATGAAACGACGACCAATCAGTTTGGCTGCATTTGGCTGGATCTGAGCACACAGTATGGCTCTGAATACCTCAGAATTCATTCGGCTGCTTCTGTCCGGTGTCACATCATCAATAAACACTAGTGACCCAGTGCCACTGGCAGCCATGCATGCCCAAGCCATCACACTGCCTCCGCCGTGTTTTACAGATGATGTGGTATGCTTTGGATCATGAGCTGTACCACGCCTTCGCCATACTTTTCTCTTTCCATCATTCTGGTAGAGGTTGATCTTGGCTTCATCTGTCCAAAGAATGTTCTTCCAGAACTGTGCTGGCTTTTTTAGATGTTTTTAGCATAGTCCAGTCTAGCCTTTTTATTCTCGATGCTTATGAGTAGCTTGCACCGTGCAGTGAACCCTCTGTATTTACTTTCATGCAGTCTTCTCTTTATGGTAGATGTGGATATTGATACGCCTACCTCCTGGAGAGTGTTGTTCACTTGGTTGGCTGTTGTGAAGGGGTTTCTCTTCACCATGGAGATTATTCTGCGATCATCCATCACTTTTGTCTTCCGTGGGTATCCAGGTCTTTTTGCATTGATGAGTTCACCAGTGCTTTCTTTCTCAGGATGTACTAAACTGTAGATTTTGCCACTCCTAATGTTGTAGCAATTTCTCGGATGGGTTTTTCTGTTTTTGCAGCTTAAGGATGGCTTGTTTCACCTGCATGAGAGCTCCTTTGACCGCATGTTTCCTTCACTGCAAAACCTTCCAAATGCAAGCACCACACCTCAAATCAACTCCAGGCCTTTTATCTGCTTAATTGAGAATGACATAACGAAGGGATTGCCCACACCTGTCCATGAAATAGCCTTGGAGTCAATTGTCCAATTACTTTTGGTCCCTTTAAAAACAGGGTGGCACATGTTAAGGAGCTGAAACTCCTAAACCCTTCATCAAATTTTAATGTGAATACCCTCAAATGAAAGCTGAAAGTCTGAACTTCAACTGCATCTGAATTGTTTTGTTTAAAATTCATTGTGGTAATGTCTAGAACCAAAATTAGAAAAACGTGGTCTCTGTCCAAATATATATGGACCTAACTGTGTAGTTAGATGTCAATAAAAGCTGTATGTGAGAAATGTTTCTATCTACACTATTTGCAATATTGCTTCATTTTTGCACGCCGTGGACAATGAATAAATAATTGTAAAGGTGGACATAGCCTTTAACCCATTGCTATCTTTCCCCATTTCTAACATCTCATCCTTTGTCTTCTCTGGAAGATAAGCCGCCATAAGAGGATGCTGGTAGTGGCTTTCTTATAGACAGAAGAGTGCTCCTGTGCATGGAGATAGCTGTCGGCCTAGGGATCATGCAGCAGACGGCTATGTAATGTGTATGGGGGCTTTATTTTTCACCTTGCTTTTGGATATGACCAGCTAGTGGCATGCGATGATGTTATTTTACCCTGTTCCCAAGCCAAAATCAGATAGCCAAGATTAGCTGGAAGCCTTATCTTATTGTTTGTTCCTGCTGCTTGTATCTGTCCTACACAAACAAACTGGATTATAAACAAATTTGAGGAGAGGACCTGAGATTCCTGTCACTAGCAATGGCCCCCAAACATGCTGACCATTGACACATACTACTGTACCAGCTGGAATTAAAGAGGTTGTCAGAACCTATGTATTGGATAAATCATCAGTATGAGATTGTTTAGGTTCGACACCTCCATCGATCAGTTGAAATTACTACAGCAGCGGCTGAAACTAAACCACTGTGTAGTACTGCTGCTTATTTCAAGTGAATGGGATATAATCAGCAGTTCTTGGCAGCGACTACTAAGCTCTCCTGATATAGTCTGTTAAGAGGGCAGTAGTTTCTCATTAAGATCAACAGGAGAGAACCAGATTTCATTTAGTCATTTTTTTCTGCTTACATCAACATGAAATGCTCTTTTCTTACGTACTTTTCATCTGTAGTGTTACGGTAGTTGGATACGCACAATAGTTAGATTTCTTAGCACCGCATACATTGCTGTTAGAAGCTCTGATGAGAATCCCAAGAGGAGGAAGGGATAGTAGATTGAGATATCACTGTTTGATACATATGCATTTCTTGAATTTCTGCTGGTTTAAGGCTATGTTTTCGCATTGCGTTTTTGCTGCTTTTTTCCCTGCAGGCAAAACCTGCTCTCTTGGAAGTAAAGCAACGTAAAAAAAGCAGGTTTTGCTGATTGTTTGCCGTGTTTTTTGCAGTGTTTTTAGTGCTTTTTTTACTGCATTTTTGTCACTGTACATTTGTCTTTTGTGCATGCTGATAAAGTTTAGTGCATTAAAAAAATAATCTGATCCAACTTCATCAGGTTTTGGCACTAAAAAGGCAGCAAAACTGATACTTGTGTTTTCGCAGTGGTTTTCTCGCTTCCCAATGGGTGAAAAGCACTGAAAGAAGTGACATTCTAAATTTTGCAAAAAACGCAGCTTTTTGACAAAACAGTCAGGAAGGAAAAAACAAGCTGTGTGCATGAGATTTCTGGAATCTCATAGACTTTGCTGGTACTGCGAAACGCAGCTGCAAAACCGCAACATGTGAACATAGCCTAAAAGTGCAATATTGTCATTGAAGAGGTTTTTTGCGGTTATATTAAAGATCCTCTATATAAGTGAGTATAATAAGTAAATAAATATGTGCTGCAAAAGCTCTTGTTGGCTCTCTTTTTTGTACTGTTTAGGAAAGTGTGGTTGACAGCACCTTACTGTTCAGTACGCCACTGTAAAGACTGTGCAAGGGCATACATGTAGACATCCCCTTCTCATTCCTCATATTTAGCCCTTTTAAAATAAACACACCTATACTCAACCCCGGTGCCGGCACTGTTCCAGTGGTGTCGGCACTTGTGTTCCCAGGGATCAGAGCCTCACTATCCCCGCCTTGGGACGTATAGAACATCAACAGTAAGTCAGGACTGCGGCTGCTCTCTAAATTCCTCTTGATGTTTGATTTGTCCAGAGGCAGTGAAAGTGATGCTGGCGCTGCTTTAGCACAAGGCTCATGTGAGCTCCGGAAAAGCGAGTGTCGACACCGCTGGAACGGCGCCAGCACCAAGGGGAGTACCGTATGTTTTTAAAGGGGTCAAAACCATGAGGAATAATGGGGTTGTCCAAGTAGTGCACAACTTGCTTAAGGAATGCTCATAATAAATAATCTTTATTTTTATATAGCGCTAACATATTCCGCAGCGCTTTACGGTTTTGCACACGTTATCATCACTGTCCCCGATGGGGCTTACAATCTAAATTCTCTATCAGTATGTCTTTGGAATATGGGAGGAAACCCAGACAAACACAGGGAGAACATACAAACTCCTTGCAGATGTTGTCCTTGGTGGGATTCGAACCCAGGACTGTAGCGCTGCAAGGCTGCAGTGCTATCCACTGAGCCCCCGTGCTACCCCAATGACAAATGCCCCAAACTAAATGGTGAATAATGTACATGGAAATGTGTTACTCGTGAATGAACTGCACTGTAGGTTGTGTATATCACAATGTCAAATCGAAGCAACCTCTCATTACCAAAGCATTACTTTCTGAGACATTTACTGCCTATTGAAAGTATGTGTCACATATATTGAATAGGTGTTGGATCCATTTTTAAGGCTCCCACCTATGGGGAAGGTATAGGTGCTCTTGTCATGTCTGTGCAGTCCAGAAAGAAGGAGATCTTGCATTTAGCTCTCTCCATTGTACTATATGCCAGACACTGAAACAGTTGAGTGTTTCCCTTCTCTCATAAACTACAATGCTCCTACTGCTCCTTTGTGTGCTATAGGAATCATGACTCTCACATTCTGGCTATATGGCTGCTTTAGAAATTACCACACAGCACACCATTCATAATTACCCAGCACTGGTCTTCTCCATGACATGGAAAATACATGTGACCAGACACTATGCAAATGGTTGAGGTCCGCCCTGCAAAATACCATGAGCCGCATGTGGCCCACGGGCGGCAGGTTGTGCAGCACTGGTGTATGCCAAGAACTTGTCTATATGGTAACTTCTAGACTTGTCTAGCACACAGCGCCTTTAGACGGGTCAAGAATTGGTGAATTAGTATTCCCAATTATCGGCCATTGCTAGCATGCTAGATATCACTCCTCGAATGAGCAAACTGATTTTATAGTTTACTAGCTGAAGAGCCCGGCGTTGCCTGGGCATAGTAACCAACTGTGGTTAGTTATAACATTATAATGATTATATTGCACATAAAAACCGTGCATCTAATCCTATCCTGTGTGATACTGACTTCTGAGCCCGTGTGTCTAATTCTATTCTGTGTGATACTGTGTGCTGAGCTGTGTATCTAATCCTATCCTGTGTGATATTGACTGCTGAGCCATGTGTCTAATCCTATCCTGTGTGATACTGTCTGCTGAGCCGTGTATCTAATCCTATCCTGTGATACTGACTGCAGAGCCGTGTATCTATTCCTATCCTGTGTGATACTGACTGCTGAGCTGTGTATCTAATTCTATCCTGTGTGATACTGACTGCTGAGCCGTGTATCTATTCCTATCCTGTGTGATACTGACTGCTGAGCCGTGTATCTATTCCTATCCTGTGTGATACTGACTGCTGAGCCATGTGTCTAAAGGCCCCGTCACACTAAGCGAGTTCGCTAGCGATATCGCTTAAGCATCACCGATTTTGTGACGCAGTAGTGATATTGCTAGTGATATCGCTAAGTGTGATACCGCCGACCGGCTCCACTGCTGTCTATCGCTGATCGCGCGAGAACGTCCTGGGCCATTTCTCGTCGGCGACTTCCTGCTGGCGCCGACGAGCGACGCGTGGACGTGGGTGGGAGGACGTCTTCATCGCCGCGTCTAAGGCCTCTTTCACACTTCAGTTTTTTACAATCAGTCACAATCCGCCTGGTTTTGAAAAAAACGGATCCTCAATTTTCTTTTGAGGATCCGTTTTTTTCCCCATTGACTTGCATTAATGGCGGATTGTGACGGATTGCTGTCCGTTGCATCCGTTTTTTTTGAGGATCCGCCAAAAGTTGCTGTCCGTCACCATCCTCAAAGATTTCAAAACGGAGCTTGCAACGTTTTTTTCTCTGGCGGATCCTCCAGACACTCATTTAACCCGAAATTCTTTCTGGGTGCCGGACAAAAGAAAAAAAATCTCTCTCTCTCTCTCTGCACCAGTGATGCTGACCGGGTCGTATCGTGGTCGGGATCGCTGGTGCATCGCTAAATGTGACTGTACCTTAATCCTCTCCTGTGTGATACTGACTGCTGAGCAGTGTATCTAATCCTATCCTGTATGATACTGGGCTCCCCCTGCAGTCTGTGTCAGAGGGTGGTCTGTGTTGGCACGGTAATAAATTGTGTTATTTCCAGCTTTACAGAAGGACGATAACACCATAGAAATGATAAGAATAATAGGCCTCAGTTACCACAACTGTCTATAAAGAAAACTGTTGCTGATAGCAACCAATCACAGCTCATTTTTCATCTTTTAAACAGCTCTGGGACAGCGTGGCGAGTTTTGAGTGGCGACTTTTGTGTTTTGACTTTTATGTGGCGAGGTTGGTGTATGTGTGGTGAAATGTGTGCTGAGGGTGGTATATGTGTTGTAGCACGTGGTAGTGTGTGACGCATTTTGTGTGTGTGTTCATATCCCCGTGTGTGGTGAGTATCCCATGTCAGGGCCCCACCTTAGCAACTGTACGGTATATACTCTTTGGCGCCATCGATCTCATTCTTTAAGTCCCCCTTGTTCACATCTGGCAGCTGACAATTTGCCTCCAAGACTTTTCCTTTCACTTTTTCCCCATTATGTAGATAGGGACAAAATTGTTTGGTGAATTGGAACGCGCGTGGTTAAAATTTCGCCTCACAACATAGCCTATGATGCTCTCGGAGTCCAAACGTGTGACTGTGCAAAATTTTGTGGCTGTAGTTACGACGGTGCAGATACCAATACATACACTTTTTCCCCATTATGTAGATAGAATTCACCAAACAATTTTGCCCCTATCTACATAATGGGGAAAAAGTGTATGTATTGGTATCTGCACCGTCGTAACTACAGCCACAAAATTTTGCAGTGTCACACGTCTGGACTCCGAGAGCATCATAGGCTATGTTGTGAGGCGAAATTTTAACCCCGCGCGTTAGAATTCACCAAACAATTTTGCCCCTAACGCGCGGGGTTAAAATTTCACCTCACAGCATAGCCTATGATGCTCTCGGGGTCCAGACGTGTGACTGTGCCAAATTTTGTGGCTGTAGCTGCGACGGTGCGGATGCCAATCCCGGACATACACACATGCATACATACACACACACACATTGAGCTTTATATATTAGATGTCGGCATTAAAATGGTCATTATTGGTATCACATCTCCCCATGTAAATAGGGTGTGCTGCCGAGAACATGATACGATTGTATCATTCTGGTCCCATCAGTACCCATTGGCCAGTATAAACAGTGCATTAAACAAGCACTGAACAATTTTTCTGAGATCGACCCATCTAAATTCACTTTAACCATGAAGAGGGAATGTCAGACAGGCTGTAAATGCCGGTTGAAAGGCCTTATGCAAGATAGGAACCTGCTTATACCGAGTCAGCACTACCCCAAGAAAATTATCAAAGCCAGCAGTCACCTTTCTTATCTGTATAAGCATCTAGCAAAGCCATGTAACTACTGATTACTTAAGTTGGGATTCAGCTCTGTATGATGTTCCCTAGATAAGAAGTAGTCATTTAAAAGTGTAATCTTATTGCAGCAACACATAGTAAGGGATAAGTAATGGAAAACCACTCAGCCTTGCAACATCACCTCCAACTTTCATCAGATGTAAAATGTTAATTCTCTGAGCGCTTTAGGGAACACAGCATGTAATGGTGTTTAACATTTTATTTTTCTAACTTACAATAGCTAAGAAAATTCTGACTCTTTTGGCCCTTTTTTTGAAATGTGCCATTTTCATGAAAACTTGTCATCCTGCTAGAATTAATGAACATTGTGATATACAACAGTTTGCAAAAGTTCTTGGCAGGTGTGGAAAAAATGCTGAAAAGTGAGAATGCCTTAAAAATAAGTGTTTAATTTATTTATTATCAATGAACAAAAGAGATCTAAATCCAATCAATATTTTGGTGTTCCTACCATTTGCTTTCAAAACCATAATTTCATTTAATAATTTATTATCCATGAACAAAAGAGAAATCTAAATCAAATCAATATTTTGTGTTCCTACCATGTGCTTTCAGATCATCGATTCTAGGTACACTTGTGCACAGTTTTTGTAGGAACTTGATGGGGAGGTTGTTCTGTACATCTTGAAGAACTAACCAAAGATCTTCTGTGGATGCAGCCTTTCGTAAAGCTTTCTGCTTTTTTATGTAATCCCACACGGACGCAATGATATTTAAATCGGGTCTCGATGAGGGCCATATCATCACTTTCAGGACTCCCTGTTCTGCCTGTATTTCTCAGCATTGAAGATAATATTAATCTTGACCAAATCCCCAACTCTGTTTGATGAAATGCATCCCCAACCTTGCAATGAACCTTAATCATGCTTCACAGTTGCCTTCAGACACCCAATATTGTATTTTTTTCCCAGTATTTCAGTGAACAAACTGTCTTGTGTTCCAGCTAAATATTTCAAATTTTTTACTCATCCCCAAGTTTTCGTGCTTAGCCACTTAGCTTGTTTTTATGTCCAAGGTGTTTTTTTAATTCAATTCTTACACGAGGTCCACTTCTGGCCAGTTTTCTCCAAACAGTAGATAGAAATAGCTAGTTTCTGCCAGTTCTGAACTGATGGCGCTGCTGGATATTTTCTGATTTTGAAAGGAAGTGAGCATGATATGTCTTTTGTCTGCTGCACTAAGCTTTCTTGGTCGACCACTGTATCTACAGTTCTCATTGTTGCCTGTTTCTTGGTGCTTCTACAAAAGAGGTTCAACAGCAGATCTTGAAACCCCAATATGCTTTGAAATATTTTCCTTAGAAACACCTGGCTGATGCAGTTTAACTACCTTGTGTTTTGTTGTTCTCAGTCTTACCATAGTATATGAACTGTGACATGAAACGGTTTTCCACAAGCTCACATTTATAGCAGGGTTTGACTATTCCTTACCCAGTTTTAAACCTCCTTAGCTGTTTCAGTTAGTGATTGTGTTTCAATCTATATTTGAAGCCACAGTCTAGTGTAAATTATCTGGTCTGTTAAGCTAGCGAGATCGCTGCTGAGTCACAAGTTTTGTGACGCAACAGCGATCTCACCAGCGAGATCGCTGTGTGTGACACTTCTCAGCGACCGGCCCCCCTGCTGGGTATCGCTGATCGTCCTGGAATGGCCAGGACATTTTTTTGATCGCTGGTCTCCCACTGGCCAGCACACATCGCTGCTTGTGACAGGCGGGAGACAAGCGATCAGCGAACTGCCGCTGGTAACTAAGGTAAACATCGGGTTTCTAAGCGGCGCGCAGCGCTTAGAAACCCGATGTGTACCTTAGTTACCAGCGCGCTGGTGCAGGGAGCTGGTAACCAAGGTACACATCGGGTTTCTAAGTGCCGCGCGCAGCTTAGAAACCTGATGTGTACCTTGGTTACCAGCTCCCTGCACCAGCGCGCTGGTAACTAAGCGACGTGCGTCGCTTGTTACCCACGTGGTGCTGATCGCTGGTGAAGCTGCCTGTTTGGCAGCTCACCAGCGATCATGTAGCGACACACCAGCGATCCTGACAAGGTAATATCGTTGTCTGGATCGCTGGTGCGTCGCTATGTGTGATGGGGCCCTTAGTCCACAGTTTGGTGTAAACACTTTGATCAGTTATCCTCAGTCTGGAGTAAATGCTGCAGTCAGTTTGTCCAATCTGATGTAAACGTTGTGGTCAGTCAGTTAGGGTACCGTTACACTAAGCGATGCACCAGCGATCCCGACAACGATATGGATCACTGGTGCATCGCTAAGTGGTTGCTAGTGAGCTGCCACTCAGGCAGATCTCATCAGCGACATAGCAGGGGTCGGGGGTCGCTACTTAGGCCTCTTTCACACTTCAGTTTTTTGCATCAGTTCAAATCCGCCAAAAAGTCAGACAAGCGGATCCGTTCTCAACTGATGTGAGCGGATGGCACAGGATCCGTTTTCAGATGGATCCTGAAAATGAGGAAATTTAAAGGAACCGCTGGCCGAGAGAGAGAGAGATTGAATACGGGTTAAATGAGTGTCTGGAGGATCCGCCAGAGGAAAAAACGTTACAGGCTCCGTTTTGAAATCTTTGAGGATGGTGACGGACAGCAACTTTTGGCGGATCCTGAAAAAAAACGGATGCAACGGACAGCAATCCGTCACAATCCGCCATTAATGCAAGTCAATGGGGAAAAAAAACGGATCCTCAAAAAAAAATTGAGGATCCGTTTTTTTCAAAACCTGGCGGATTGTGACTGATTGTAAAAAAACTGAAGTGTGAAAGAGGCCTTACCTGTCAGACGCGGCGATCCTGACGTCCTCCTGCCCGCGTCCACGCCTCACTCGTCGGTGCCACAGGAAGCGCAGCAGGAAGTGGCCGACGAGGAATGGTCCAGGGAGTTCTCGCGCGACCAACGATGGGGAGCGGTCGGAGGTAAGTATCACATGCAGCGATATCGCTAGCAATATCGCTGCAACGTCACAAAATCGGTGACTTTACAGCGATATTGCTAGCGATATCGCAGTGTGTAACGGGGGCTTAAGTCTGCAGTCTGGTGTAAATACTTGGGTCATTTAAGGTACTGTCACACTAAGTGATATTGCTAGCAATATCGTTATAACTTGTGACGTTATAGCGATATTGCTAGCGATATCGCTGTGTCTCACACTTACCTACGACCCCCCCCCCCGCTGGTTATCGCTGATCGCGCGAGAACGTCCTGGACTGTTTCTCGTCGTCAGCTTCCTGCGGCGCTTCCTGTGGAGAGACGAGCGACGAGCGTGGAGCTGGGCGGGAGGACGCAGGATCGCCTAGTGTGACAGGTAAGTAGCGACCCCTGTCCCCAGCGATGTCGCTGGTGAGATCTGCCTGTGTGGCAGTTCACTAGCGACCACTTAGCGATGTACCAGCGATCCTAACCGCGTCATATCGCTGGACGGGATCGCTGGTACATCGCTAAGTGTGACAGTACCTTTAAGCTTAATTTAACTGCAAAATAATCGTAAACGAGCTTTGTTAAAAATGCTCAATTTACAAGATTATCATGTCTTATGATGAACAAGCAAAACACTCATTCATCAGGTGAAATGTTTTGTACAGTGCAAAAGATAATCGTTCTAGACAGTGCATCTTCCTGTGTAAACGGGAATCGACCTGTTGGAGAACTATGGCAGCCTATGCACACTGAGTGATGTAGCATAGATGTTCAATGGGTTTGCCTTGGTAAACAGGCATTTAAACAACTGCCATTTCGTAAAAATTTAAACAAACCCTACCGGTCGGTCTGTGTAAATGGACACTTAGTCTATAGTCAGTATTGTGAATGATGTGGCCAGTTAGTCCACAGTTTAGTTTAAACCCTACTGTCTTTTGGTCCATAGTCTAGTGTAGTGACTGGCCTGTTGGTTCATAGTGTGGTGTAAATACTGTGGGTGAGTTATGCTCAAAACCTATAACTCTGCCCATCATCTGGCCAAACAATCTTCTCTACCCTCATCACCTCACTATCCAACAACCCAAAACGACTTTTTGAAACCTCAGGGTATGTGCACATGGTGCGGATTCAGCTGCGGATCTGCAGCGTTTCTGCAGCTTGCAGATCCGCAGCAGATTTATGTGCGTTGTACAGTACCATTGTTTTCAATGATAAACTGGAAAACGCAGTGCACATGCTGCTGATTTTTCCGCACGGTTTTGCTGCGGTTTACAATCCGCAGCATGTCAATTCTTTAGTGCAGAAACGCTGCAGTTTCACACCTCATCCATTATGAGGTGTAAAACCGCAGATAAACTGCAGGACTTTAGTCCAGCGGATTTATCTGCGTTTTTACTACAAAATCCGCAGAGCCAAAAAACTCCGTGTGCACATAGCCTTAAACTCCCTCCTGAAACCTAAAGTACAGGCCCCCATCGCCAACCTCAGCAGTGAGGATCTGGCCACTTATTTCCTAGAAAAAATCGACCACATCCATCAGGATATCTCAGCCCAATCTCCTCAGTGCCTGGATCCCCTTCCCTGCCGCACCTCAAGCTCACTAGACATCTTTGAGCCTATTTCAGAAGAAGAAGTTTCCAAGCTCCTCGCTTCTGCTCAACCTACAACCTGCAACAGTGACTCCATTCCTTCACATCTCCTACAGTCTCTCTCACCAGTGGTCACCACTCACCTGACTAAAATATTTAACCTCTCTCTTTCTTCAGGTATATTTCCCTCCTCATATAAACATGCCATCATAACCCCTTTACTTAAAAAGCCATCCCTTGACCAGAACTGCACTGCTAACTACAGACCTGTCTCTAACCTTTCCTTCATCTCTGAACTCTTGGAACGCTTGGTCCACTCCTGTCTAATCCGCTATCTCTCGGATAACTCTCTTCTCGACCCCTTACAATCTGCTTTCCGCTATTTACACTCCACTGAAACTGCCCTCACCAAAGTCTCTAATCATCTAATAACCGCTAAATCGAAAGGTCATTGCTCCCTGCTGATTCTCCTGGATCTCTCTGCCACATTTGACACTGTGGATCACCAGCTCCTCCTCACTATGCTCCGCTCTATAGGCCTCAAGGACACAGCCCTCTCCTGGTTCTCCTACCTCTCTGACCGCTCCTTCACTGTATCTTTTGCTGGCTCCTCTTCCTCTCCTCATCCCCTTACTATCGGGGTCCCGCAGGGCTCAGTCCTAGGCCCCCTCCTCTTCTCTCTATACACTGCCCCTATTGGGCAAGCAATCAGCAGGTTTGGGTTCCAGTATCACCTCTATGCCGATGACACCCAATTATACACTTCTTCCTCTGATATCACCCCTACCCTAATTCAAAATACCAATGATTTTCTGTCTGCTGTCTCTAACATCATGTCCTCCCTCTATCTGAAACTAAATCTCTCCAAAACTGAACTACTTGTGTTTCTCCCCTCTACTAACCTCACTCTACCTAACATCGAAATAACCCTGGAGGGTTCAACCATAACTCCCAAGCAGCATGCCCGCTGTCTTGGGGTCATGTTCGACACCAAACTTTCCTTTACTCCCTATATCCGATCACTCACTCGCTCTTGTCACCTGCATCTTAAAAACGTCTCCAGAATCCGACCTTTCCACACCTTTGAAACTGCTAAGACTCTTACTGTCGCTCTTATTCATTCTCGTCTGGACTACTGCAACTCTCTTCTGATCGGTCTCCCTCTTACTAAACTTTCGCCTCTCCAATCCATCTTGAATGCGGCAGCCAGGGTCATATTTCTGTCCTGCCGCTTCACCGATGCCTCCATCTTGTGCCAGTCATTACACTGGCTACCTATTCGCTACAGGGTGCAGTATAAACTCATCTCTCTCACCCACAAAGCTCTCCACAGTTCTGCACCGTCGTATATCTCATCTCTCATTTCTGTCTATCACCCTACACGTGCCCTCCGTTCTACAAATGACCTAAGACTAACATCCCCCGTAATCCGAACCTCGCACCTCCGTCTCCAAGACTTCTCTCGTGCTGCGCCAGCTCACTGGAATGCACTTCCCCAGACGATCAGACTGATACCTAGAATCCAAGTATAGGAAAGGTCGCACTCGACAGGATAAAATATAGCTCCTTTATTGACACATATTTACATGTCAGGTCAGAGTGGTGTGGCAAGAGTGTTCACAAGCTGACAACGGCCGTTTCGCGCTGTTCAAGCGCTTCCACGGGTCCGATACCTAGCCCCGACCTATTCAAGCGCGCTTTGAAAACCCATCTCTTCAAACAAGCCTACCACATCAACTACTCAGTAAACTAACTTTGCCCTGTTCCCTCCTTCCAAATATTATTCTGAATCTGCACCCTACTATTCATCTGTCTCCACACCCTCCATGCACATGATAACTGCACTTGACTATTGCACGTAGACACACGGGCTGATGACTGGATCATGCAGCTTTATCCTATTTATTATAATTGCCAGACCTGAAATAACAAGCACTTTTCACCTACTGTGTCCCCCCTATTTCCTTGTAGATTGTAAGCTTGCGAGCAGGGACCTCACTCCTAATGTCACTGTTTAAATTGTCTTAACTTGTATTGAATTTATTGTCTGTACATGTCCCCGCTTAATTGTAAAGTGCTGCGGAATATGTTGGTGCTATATAAATAAAAATTATTATTAGTCGACATTCAGTGGTTTAAATGCTGTAGTTGGTTAGTCCACAGTCTAGTGTAAATGCTGGGGTCAGTTATTCCTCAGTTTGTGAAGTAAATGCTGCTGTCTGTTGGTCCAGTTTTGTCAAAATACTGTGGTCAGTTAGTCCACATCCTGGTGTAAGTGCTGTGGTCAGTTAGTCCACGCTCTGGTGTAAGCGCTGTCATCACTTAGTCCATGCTCTGGTGTAAGCGCTGTGGTCAGTTAGTCCATACTCTGGTGTAAGCGCTGTGGTCAGTTAGTCCACATTTTGGCTCTTGTGTAAGCGCTGTCGTCAGTTGGTCTACTCTCTGGTGTAAGCACTATGGTCACTTGGTCCACGCTCTGGTGTAAGCGCTGTGGTCACTTGGTCCACGCTCTGGTGTAAGCGCTGTGGTCACTTAGTCCACGCTCTGGGGTAAGCGCTGTGGTCACTTGGTCCACGCTCTGGTGTAAGCGCTGTGGTCAGTTAGTCCACATTCTGGTGTAAGCGCTGTGGTCAGTTAGTCCATACTCTGGTGTAAGCGCTGTGGTCAGTTAGTCCACATTTTGGCTCTTGTGTAAGCGCTGTCGTCAGTTGGTCTACTCGCTGGTGTAAGCACTGTGGTCACTTGGTCCACGCTCTGGTGTAAGCGCTGTGGTCACTTGGTCCACGCTCTGGTGTAAGCGCTGTGGTCACTTGGTCCACGCTCTGGTGTAAGCGCTGTGGTCACTTAGTCCACGCTCTGGTGTAAGCGCTGTGGTCACTTAGTCCACGCTCTGGTGTAAGCGCTGTGGTCAGTTAGTCCACATTCTGGTGTAAGCGCTGTGGTCAGTTAGTCCATACTCTGGTGTAAGCGCTGTGGTCAGTTAGTCCACATTTTGGCTCTTGTGTAAGCGCTGTCGTCAGTTGGTCTACTCTCTGGTGTAAGCACTGTGGTCACTTGGTCCACGCTCTGGTGTAAGCGCTGTGGGCACTTGGTCCACGCTCTGGTGTAAGTGCTGTGGTCACTTGGTCCACGCTCTGGTGTAAGCGCTGTGGGCACTTAGTCCACACTCTGGTGTAAGTGCTGTGGTCACTTAGTCTACGCTCTGGTGTAAGCGCTGTGGTCAGTTGGTCCACGCTCTGGTGTAAGCGCTGTGGTTACTTAGTCCATGCTCTGGTGTAAGCGCTGTGGTCAGTTGGTCCACGATCTGGTGTAAGCACTGTGGTCACTTAGACCACGCTCTGGTGTAAGTGCTGTGGTCACTTAGTCCACAGTCAGTACTGTAACTGGTGTTGGACTTGTATGTCCACCCTTAATTCTATAGAGATAAGAGAGAGGAGTCTCCTTCACATGCCACTGCTGCTTTGTAGATCCTGTATGGCAGGGGTCCCAACCTGTAGCTCGGGAGTCACGTGGCTTGCGGTCCCATGAATTGTGGCTCGCAGTTGTCTGCCAGCTTGGTGCATTAGCTGCAGATCTAGTAAACGGGTATGAGGAGAAAATCTAAGAATGGTGTATTTTGTGCGTAGCCCTCCACTGAAGGGCACATCTGATGCACATATACTGGTCTGGGGTTTAGAGATAATTTAAGTATGGTACGCTAGAGACAGGGTACCACCTGTCGGATAAGGTGCCTGAAGCTGGATGTGACAGTGTGTTGAGAGTGCTGGATGGGAGAATACTGAATGGGATTATTGTGGGGACCGCAGGATCTCGGTATACTGCTTCAGGGTGATTTCTGTGGAAAAGCTATGGTTATCATTAGAACCATAATGGGGGCTCTGGTTGCCATTACTGTGAGGGGAAGGGAGCTAGATGTTGCTCGCGACGCCCTTTCAGAGCGGATTGTGGCTTGCGGCGCTCTCTCAGAGCGGAATGTGGCTCTCTAGGTCAGAGAGGATGGGGACCACTGCTGTATGGAGTGAGGTTCTAGCTCACTCAGGAACATTGGATGTTGGTTTCTTTGGCAGCAGTTAGGAGACAAGGTTATGAATTTTGTTTTGGTGACAAGATGACTGCCTTCATTGAGTGTATTCTCAGAGACACTTTAATAATTAATACATTGAGAGGCTTCTGACCATTAATTAACTGTATATAGCAATAAACCATGTACGGTAATCTTTCCACTCCTATATGGCACTGTAGACTTTGCTCAAACACTGACTTGTGTTTGCTTAAACGTTGTTCATGGCGGGCTACCATAAAGGCCACACAATCGTTGAGACGCCAATAGGGCTGACTCCAGTATCCCCAGTTTACATACTATAAACATTCTCCTGGTAATAAAACTTTGTTAGGGCAATTGGCATGAAGTGAGCTTTGTTTGCAGCTCATTCAGAGTTCGCTTAAAGGTCACCCCCACCCAGGTGCATTTTATTTATACCCTCACTGAATAGTTGTATTCTAATTACCTATGATAAGCACAGTTTTCAGAAAAAAAAATTAGGTTTTGCCTGGTAATGGTAAACTATGCTGTATGCAGACAAAACATGTGGGCAATTAGTTGCAGGGCATTGTTCAGCGACATTACACCTCTAGCTATCTACACCAAATCATACTGAGTATTTCACACACAATCTGAATGACCGCATTAGAAATCCGTCATTTTGATGTCCAGCAATTCTGCATTTTTATAATCTCCATACTAGAATGTATTATGCATTGGGCCATTTAGGAAATTTATCTCACTGTACATCCAAAAATCATTCATTGATCGAATCCCGCTAGGCAAAAGGCCACCAATCTGCATATGAGGTTCTTGGCTAAATATTCCAATCCGACTGTATGAAGTCGATGAACCTGTCAGTGGGTCCTAGCCTGCAAGGTGCGGTGCCAAACACCACTGAAGCTAGTGTATCAGTAGGGGAAGTGACCATGCTGCTGGGCATAGCCCCCATGGCTAAAGGTCACATCACCCCACAGGCAATTGCCACCAACACCAAGTGAATAGATCTCAAATCTTATCATCCACATGTTCTCAGACTATGAGCTGAGAGCAAAAAATAAGTGTATTGCAGTCTATTGCTAATTTAAACATACCTGAGTCAAATGGGAGGAGTGCTGGTCCAAGGGGGAAGAAAAGGAGGGACAGACTATGAAATGCCATAGTTGTAGGAAAAAACATGGATCTCGCATCCAAAAATCATACATTGATCAAATTCTGCTCGGCAAAAAGTTACAAAGCTGGTAAACACGAGGTTCTTAGTTTAGGAAGCTTAACTCATGTTTGGAAGTGTCTAGCCTAAAACTTTATGAATTTCTTTATATGCTATTCCCTATTAAACTACACTAACCCCTTCACGCCATGGCCATTTTCCGTTTTTAGTTGTAATTTTTTACTACCCTTCTCCAAGAGCCATAACTTTTTTTTTCCCGTCAATATGGCCATGTGAGGGCCTGTTTGGACAAGCTGTTCTTTTGAATGACGCCATTAATTAATTTTACCATATAGTGTTTTGGAAAATGGAAAAAAAATTCCATGTGCGGTGAAATAGCAAAAAAAGTGCAATTCCACAAGTGTGTTTTTGATTTATCCTGTTCACTACATTGTAAAACTGATTTGGCAATATGATTCTCAAGGTCAGTACAAGCACACAGATACCAAACGAGTATTTGATTTTTTTTTTGTAAGTGGTGAAATTGTTTTTTCCAAAACTTGTCTGGAAAAAGGTTTTTGCATTTGTTGCCATTTTCGGAGACTCGTAGCATTTTAATTTTTTGGGAAATGAGGCTGGTGATAGCTTATTTTTTGCCCCCTGAGCTGAAGTTTTTACCTATCAGATTAATTTACTTTATATTTTGATAGATCAGACATTTCTGAACTTGGCGATACTAAATGTGTAGTTTTTTTAACTTGTTTTTATTTTCAGTGCGGCAAAAGGGGTGTGGTTTTTTCATATTTTTTTTTTACTGCCTTCAATAGTCCCCCTTAGGAGACTTGAACTCGCGAACTTCTGATTGGCTGTGCTATACATAGATGTAATCACAATCTCCTATGAGATTCACAGAAATATTGTACTGATGGGCACGGCGGTCATGACTACCTATCTGCACACCCCGATCACGTGACGGGGTCTTATGACGAGCTTCCTGTTCGCACATGTTAAATCCCACTGTCAGATTCACAGCGCGATTTAAAGGGGGTATCAGGAACTTTAAAACAAGCAAAAGGGATTTACTTTGTCACAGAGGCAACTACCTGCCTGTTGTACCTGAGCATCGGTCATTGACTGCTTTTGCCAGAGATCCAGCCACTCCCTGTCACCAGAGCAGCAGTTTCTCTTCCTGTTGACAGGACGGGACTACTGGTGTCATGCTGATTGACAGCCGTCTCTCTGATACCTAATTGGGGGAAGCCGGCTGTCAATCAGCATGACACCAGTAGTCCCATCCTGTCTACAGGAAAATAAACTGCCCCTTTTGATGTGACTTCAGCAGAAGTCTGTGAATGCTCTGTGCCGACTGAAAAGGAACCTGACAAAACAGACGGGTAGCAGCTACCTGCCTGTTAGTGCTTGGGCACAGTTTTTTTTAAAGTGCTTAATATCCCCTTTAACTGGTTAAAGGCACATGACAACTGATTAAAGTAGCTGTCATGTGCAGGGAAAGATGCGGTCTCTGACGCAGAACCGGCATCAAAGTCACGTTTAGAAATACAATTTCCTTAGTATTAGAGAATTCTTACTAGAATTAATGGAGGGGGGTCCTATTCTGGAGCATCGCTCTTTGTACAAAATTTAGCCGTTACAAACAGCACCTCTCACTCTAGAGGACATGTCCTCCTTTATCCCATACAGAGAACACATTGATTTAAATGGTTACTGTGTACTGCCTCATTTCTCGTTTTGGTGTCACTGTAGTGAAATTGAATGCTTTTTGGCATATTTCCCATCAAGTATCTGCTCCTTGACTGTGCTTACATGTAAGGATTGTCTGTTGCGAATAACACCTTTTTAAGAAAATTGTTCATTTATTTTGTGTCCTACAGGCAGGCATACCGTAGGTAAGTTTAGCATTTGTTAAAATAGTACTATATATAATCCAGGGAGAAGCTCATTGTAGGAGTATTGCCCAAAAAATGCATCTGATCTGGCCCTGACATTTTTCCTGGAAGTCTCGTGGAATGACCCATTAGTGGCTAGTAGTAATGTTCTGTTGTCATAGGGAGCAATGACTGATCTCCGTGTTGGAGGTCTTATCACTTCCCCAGACACAGGTTTTGTATCTGTTACCATTTTCTGTTTCCTGCTCATGTTAAAATGGTTGCACTTGTCTATTGGTTGGAAATGTTACGAGACCCCACAGCTGTTGAGCACACACCACCACACCAGTTAATACTGTATGGTTGCATTCTACTTGTGGAAATGACACAACTGTGCTAATGACTCCTCACCCGTTTAAATAGAGTTAAAAAAAATATCACATACTTGTGAAAACACATTTTTATTATTGTCTTATTTTCCCTACCTGATTTATGGTAGGTTTGCTCTTAACAAACCTATATATACCCTACTTTTTTTTTTTTAAGCTCAAAATTAAATGTGAGTTAGAGGGAACCTGTCAGCAACATTTTCACTAGGCAAGCAGACACAGTATGAGAATCGTGAATGAAATGGTTGAATAGCGATCACTTCACTCCTCCATTTTGCCAGCCTAATTGTTGAATGAGCGAACAATCTCGTCTACCTCAATTGTATTTCACCATGTGATTTTTAAGGATGGAATAATGGAATAAAGGATATGTTTTATCCCCATTTTCTCTGGTGCCTCGGAATCTTGGATTTTCTATTGCTTTGCACCTTGTTGGGGGGTCTAACAGAATCAGCACCAAGCCACCTGTGGTGCATGAGAAGGACTCTTGGGGCCCCGTCACACACAGCGACTCACCAGCGATCCCGACAACAATATCAACGTATCAGGATCGCTGATGAGTTGCTACATGATCGCTGGTGAGCTGTCAAACAGACAGCTTCACCAGCGATCTGCACAGCGACGCCGAGCGCGCGGCGTCACTGTGTATTTTAGTTACCAGCGCGCTGATGCAGGGAGCTTGTAACTAAGGTACACATCGGGTTTCTAAGGGGCGTGCGTCTCTTAGAAACATGATGTGTACCTTGGTTACCAGCTCCCTGCATCAGCTGGTAACTAAGGTACACATCGGGTTTCTAGGCACAGCGTGCCCCCTTAGAAACCCGATGTGTACCTTAGTTACCAGCTCCTGCTCGCTGGTCTCCTGCCTGTCACACGCAGCGATGCTTGATGACCAGCGGGAGACCAGCGATCAAAGAAATGTCCAGGGCTTTCCATCAATGATCAGCGATACCGGCAGGCGTGAATTGACAGTTTTAATGTTGAATGAATACACAAGTCTATCACGTTCAGCCTATGACCTAGCTTGTTGATCCCGAGAAAAGCAAGAACCCCATGAAGCAGATGCAAATTGCTCCATATTAGGGGAAAATTCCCAGCTAACGCCACATACAACAATCTTTTCAAGGCCCCACAACTTTGCCACATCATGTTGGGTCAATAAAAGTTCATGTCTTTGCAATTTTTTGAGTTCTGCCTGTTTTTTTTATTTTGTATTCATCTCACAACTGGATATTTGTTTGGAAGGCCTTGCACCCACCTTTTTTACTCTTATTTTGCTGTTCTATTTTTCTGTTTGAATCCACAAATCCATCCTATATAAGCATGTAACACCACTTGGTTGCATATAAAACCCTTAGGCATCAGCATGCCAAGCAAGAAATGGTATCTATCAGTCAAAAAGATCACCTTTCAAAAGTGCACGCTCTTAATATTTCTATTGTGAATTCATTTCTGACATTTGATAAATGTAATGTTCTGAAGACACCCTTTATCTTTTATGATGGAGCTCCCTCAATGAGCCACAGAGTAGACCATTTGCAAACATTAGCTCTTGTCAGTGTGTATCTGTCTCTGTACTACTTGGCCGGTCATGCATTTGAATGGCAGGAATGTAATGCCAGTACTTCATTTCCCATGTAGTGTTCACAGCAGGGAAAATACAGTGTGTCCGTAACGTCATGGTGCACTTTTGAGAAGTCACAGGAAAGTATAACACGATCCCTGGATCTGTCGCCCTTAGACTTTTACTTTTGGGGTTATGTGAAGCAACATGTGTACATTGAACGTATCAACGACATTAATCACTTAAAACAGAGAATCACAGCTGTTATTCACTCTGTTACACCAGACATCCTTACCCGTGTGTGGCAAGAACTTCACTATCATTTGGATGTGTGTAGGGCAACAAATGGCAGCCACATCGAACTGCACTGAATAGGTATGACACTGGAAGAGTTTTCTTTTATTTTGAGCAGATTTCACATTTCTATGGTTTTTTGTTGCTTTCCAGTGACTGGTCAAAATGCACCATGACTTTACGGACACATTGTATATGGCCAGATGTGACTTCCGTTTTCACAAAGAGCCACCCATTTGGCAGTACTAATCTAAAGATAGGTGGAATCTACATTTATTAGACGTTTATTGCACACACCGTTTATTCCATATCGGCTCCTTATATGTCTACTCCTAGTATATACAAAGAGCCATCTGTCCTGGGTTCATGATGTTTTCTTTCCCCTCTGTACTGTGAATAATACATGGGGCCACAGACAGGTGCGTTTATTTTTAGATGGAGTTCATCATTAGCCCAGCAATTGTTACTCACTATAAAGGTCACACATTGGGTTAGAAATGGTGGGAATCGTGCTCCTTTTTGTCTCAGTGATAAGATGCTAAGAGTTAGATCTCTGACAGAATACACGCAGCTAAATGTAACGCCGCTTTTGTTCCACCTATGATCTAAAATGAAATGATGGAGTAAACTCCCATTATTGACAGTAGCGGAAGTATGTTTAATTAAAATGACTCTTTTACCCAAAATATTATGTGGCTTGCAGCACTCCCAATTGTATAGCTCAGACGCTAGAAAACATGATGGCTCATATGTGTAGAATAACGACACGGTATCCACTAGACATCTTGTGGCGTCGTGGGAGGCTGCGGGCATGGCAATATTGGACATTTGGCGAGTCAATTGGCACATCTCGCTAAGTAGCAGACATCATAAGCATTGAGGGTAGGAACGCTTCTCATACATGCCTTTTAACAAGGTATATTTGCATCTAGTGCATCTTCTGTTTTGTGGGGAAGTAGGAGGCTTAGGGCCACGTTTAATAGCCCACCTAGTCCTTAGATGATGCTGGTATGGAGTGCGATAGAAGGACTTTTCAAGATTGTTGGGATTCATGCACTTGCGTCCCTCTGACACAGTAAGAGAGTCTTGGAACTGCTTTCACTCTTTCGGGAACTGGACTTATAAAAACTGTGGGACTTATATCCCAGGTATGTACAGAATAGAATTGGGGGGTAATAGACTTTCCTGTTTTGCAGACTAACTATGATCTGCCACATGCCCGGATCTTTAATTACCTATTTTTCAAACCCACTATGAGTGCACAAATGGGACCATGGAACTTGCCCATATTTATCATATTGGAGCTCGTGCCTAACTGCCCTACCTCCCAGTTGATTTCCACCTTTTATTCAATAACTCCTAATAAGTGTAATGAATCTTGCCTTGTTCCATTAAGGGAGAAGTAGGGGACAGATGTGGGACAATTAACAGTAGAGGAGTGGGAGGGGGGCAATAACCTCACCCAAATTAGTTTATTCGATTTCACAATAGTGTCTCTTACACAATTCTACATCATATAATAGGGTGCATTACACTACTTCACAATTAGCTAGGTTTACGCATGATTACCTAAATGATTTCTCCAGATGTCATACAGCTCCTGGCACTTTCTTCCACCACATTTGGGCCTGTCCTCAAATACTGGGTTTTTGAGAGCAGGTGATTAGATTCTTAAATTACATAATGGGATCCTCAGTCCTTCACTGTCCTAATAATCTTACTATATAATATTTTGGAAGCATGTGAGTCAAGAAGATAGATGCAAACCCTTTTGACAGAATCTATACTTTGCAAAGAAAGTGTTGGCGAGGAAGTGGCTGGTGGACCCATCCCCTGTCATAACTGAATGGATTTAGCGCAATAATGCTATATTACTACATAAGAAATAACTGTACCCCATCACCAGCATCACCCTGAAAAATTCCACAAAATTTGGGACAAATGGTTTCAGGCTATCCGTTCTGCTATAGGGTCCAGTTTATCATATTGATTTGTACCAGAAGATAACGAGCTCTCAAAGTGCAATTTTAAACGTAATATAATTGAAAAATGTATTAAAAATACTTTTCTTGTCTTTGTTTCTAATTTCAAGCTTATTGTTTTTGCATCTCTTGCCATAGAGAAAGCAGGGAAGTCATAAGAAAAAAACCTTATTATCACTCACCAGCCTTTATGCGGGATCGCTCACCTCACAGAAGAGATCCATTTTTCCGAGAGTCTCCAGTTACTCGAAAAGATTCTCCGCACAGTAGATCGGGCTCCAGTGTCAGTAGCAGAAGTTATTCTCCGGAACGGGGCAAAACATTTCACTCCCATCAACATAAAAGTAAGAGATTCTGTTTTTTTTTATACTTCATTTAAAGAGGACCTGCCAGTATATGCTTGTATTCTTCACAAAATAACAATTCGAAATGTTCCACTGGGAATTTATAATTAGATTGCCAAAGAGTGGGCTTGCCCCTGCACGGTCTCATACTGATTAACTGGTGGTGAAAGTGTAGGAACACATGCCTTTAGTAGGGGAAATGGCGACGTATTCAGATGTTTTCAGGAGGTATACCAGTGATAGCACAGAGTTATGAGAGAAGATGACCAAGAATATTTTCTTAGGGAATACAAGTGTTTGCTAATACAGACATGTCTGCAGTGATGACCTTTTTTATTAATATGTAATGAAATAATGCCTATTGCTAATGGGTTTCAAATCCTCACTACTTGTATGGTGTCTACTGCTGTCAGTTAATGGAAAGGTTCTTGTGTACCCAGAGGGTATTGGTGTCCATACTGGTAGCAGTGCTATGACTCCAACCTCACTCACTATTCCCTCCACCCAGGTGTGCCCTGGGAAGAAACACACCAAGTTAATTTCATTGCTCTGTTATTTAATGCTTGGTTTAGATGTTGGTTTCTAGGGATGGTGCAGGGTGTTTGCTCTTCTTTCCAAGCTGAGTATTTGTACTGCATTGATTAGAGCACATTTCTGGATGATTTAGGCCAGGGGTGGGGAATCTTTCTGCCAAGGGCCATTTGGATATTTATACCATCATCCGGGGACCGTACAAATTGCACGTTCACTTTGCCCACAAACTACGTCCTGATGCTGGCACTGGTGTCAGGACGTAATCTTTCATTGCATGTGCCTCAGTAGTGAACACTGCATGTGCCTGCTCACAGAGCAAGAAGGCTGCCGGCCCAAGTACTGCGGTCCACGGGAATCTGCCCAGGAACCAGATAAAAGGTCATCGAGGGTTGCAAACAGCCTGTGGGCCTGAAGTTCCCTACCCCTGCTTTTAACCCAATAGATACCAAATAGAAAACTTGTGCTCTCTCTTAAAGAAAAGGCTATGCAATATGTTGAGAATCCTCCATGACTTTACTGGCAGTTGTCATGTCGCCTTGTAATGATAAGGCCTTAATCATACCATGTGTAGTTTTCTAATGCATTTATTTAAAAAAGGTACTCTTTTAAGGGGTTATCGCCTTCTCGGACTACCCCTTCTCAATTCCTGTGTTTCCCTGTTGTAAAATAATAAGACCTATACTAATCTGCGGGGCTGACGTTGTTCCAGCAGTGTCGACACTGATTCTCCCAGGGCTTGCATGACTTTACAATGTTACCTGATCGCCGGGAGAGCCAGTGCTGCTGGAACAGTGCTAGCCCTGAAGGTGATTATGGATCTTATTATTTTACAAGGGGCAGCCTAGAGATTGAGAAGGCGATTTCCCACAATATGGGGTGATTTTTATTACATATTGTCTAGTAATAAAACTGCTCGTAAGTAATTCTAATGTCCTCTGAAATGCCCCTACTTTCTATCAAACATTGGGACCAAATTCCATGTTTCGGGATACCACAACTGCAGCCACTCTCGCTGTGAAAGAGCGAGAGCCCACTCTTTCCACTAATCCAGAATTGCTGCTTGCTCTTTAAAGCTGTTGCTGAATGGTAACATTATTACAGCGGTGACAGTTTGGTAACAGCTTAGCGCAAAGTGCGCAGCAGCGCTGACTTAGTGCAAAGAGCGAGATATCGTCAGATCTCTGTTTTTTCCTGCAAGAGGCTGCAGAGGGTTGTGAGATCACGCTCTGCATGCTGGGATCCCACAACCAAGAAGTTCGGTCCTGACTTTTTTTTTTTTTTTATAAAAATGGATCCTTTTGGGGACATTAGGGACACTTATAAGCGGTTTTGTTACTAAATGAAAGATGATTGGTGATATGTACTGTTTAGCATTAGAGCAACCAGCTTCACAGGTTTACAATAGGACACAGACTAGAAGGAAAAAAGCTGCTGTTTGTTTTTCCTCCCAGTCCATGCCCTTTGTAAACCTGTCATGATAACTGAACTGATACAGCAAGTTATGCTAATTCAGGAATCAGCAGCTCCTTTATAGCAGCTCAGAGATGTGATTCTCGAGCAGCGTTTCTTCTAGGCAGCTATCCCTCTTAATGCATGCCTAGAGTAAGTTGCAGCCAAGTGTCATTACTTCTCGGAGAACCCCTTAAATACTTTTGGATTATAAATATTTTTGGAAAGTGATATTTTAAGGTAAAAAAAAATGTATCAAACAAAATCTTTACCTATATTACAATCCTGTGTTTTACGTACAAGATACAAGTGCTTCTCACTAAATTAGAATATCATCAAACAGACAATTTTATTTTAGTTCTTCAGTACAAAAAGTGAAACTCATATATTATATAGAGTCATTATCGTGATCTATTTCAAGTATTTATTTCTGTTAATGTTGATGACTATGGCTTACAGCCAATGAAAACCCAAGAGCCATTATCTCTGTAAATTAAAATACTTTATAACTGCTTGAAAAATGATTTTGAAAGCCAAATGTTGGCCTGAAATGTATGTTCAGTAAATGCACTCAGTAATTTGTCGGGGCTCCTTTTGCATCAATTACTGCATCAATGTGGCGTGGCACGGAGGCGATCAGCCTGTGGCACTGCTGAGGTGTTATTGAAGCCCAGGTTGCTTTGATAGCAGCCTTCAGCTCGTCTGAATTGTTGGGTCTGGTGTCTCATCTTCCTCTTGACAATACCCCATAGATTCTCTATGGGGTTAAGGTCAGGCAAGTTTTCTGGCCAATCAAGCACAGTGATACTGTTGTTTTTGGTTGTGGACAAGTGACAAGTCCTGCTGGAGAATGAAATTTCCATCTCCAAAAAGCTTTTTGGCAGAGGGAAGCATGAAGTGCTCTAAAATTTCCTGGTAGACGTCTGCGCTGACTTTGGTTTTGATAAAGCACAGTGGACCTACACCAGCAGATGACATGGCTCCCAAAACCATCACTGATTGTTAAAACTTCACATTAGACCTCAAGCAGCTTGGATTGTGTGCCTCTCCACTCTTCCTCCAGACTCTGGGACCTTGATTTCCAAATGGAATTCAAAATTTACTTTCATCTGAAAACAACACCTTGGACCACCGAGCAACCAGTCCAGGTCTTTTTCTCCTTGGCCCAGGTAAGACGCTTCTGGCGTTGTCTATTGGTCATGAGTGGCTTGACACAAGGAATGCGACACTTGTAGCCCATATCCTGGATACGTCTGTGTGTGGTGGCTCTTGAAGCAATGACTCCAGCAGCAGTCCACTCCTTGTGAATCTCCCCCAAATTTTTGAATGGCCTTTTCTTAACAATCCTTTCAAGGCTGTGGTTATCCTGGTTGCTTGTGCACCTTTTTCTACCACACTTTTTCCCTCCACTTAACTTTCCATTAATATGCTTGGATACAGCACTCTGTGAACAGCCAGCTTCTTTAGCAGTGACCTTTTGTGGCTTAGGCCTGTTTCACACTTTAGGGTACCGTTACACTTAGCGATGCACCAGCGATCCCGACAACGATATGGATCGCTGGTGCATCGCTAAGTGGTCGCTAGTGAGCTGCCACACAGGCAGATCTCACCACCGACATAGCAGCGGTCGTGGGTCGCTACTTACCTGTCAGACGCGGCGATCCTGACGTCCTCCCCTCGCGTCCACGTGTCGCTCGTCGGCGCCACAGGAAGCCCAGCAGGAAGCGCCCGACGAGAAATGGTCCAGGACGCTCTCGCGCGATCAGCGATAACCAGCGGGGGAGCCGGTTGGAGGTAAGTATCACATGTAGCGATATCGCTAGCAATATCGCTGCTACGTCATAAATCGGTGACGTTACAGCGATATTATCGCTATGTGTAACGGGCGCTTTAGTTTTTTTGCATCAGTCCCAATCCGTGAAAGTGTGAAAAAAACAGATTGCAGATTGCAAAATACTGATGCACTGGATCCATTTTTTTGACGGATCTGTCGCAGCAGCTAGTGTATGAAATTTAAAGGAACAGAACTCTGGAAAGGAGAGAGAGATTATTTTCCGTGCCAGAACGGATTTTAGGGTTAAATTTAAGGAATGGAAATTGTTCCGGGCATGCTCAGTTTAACCCCTTTCTGTCATGTGATGTACTGTCCCGTCCATGTGCCCTGGGACTTAATTCCCAGGGACGGAATAGTACGTCACAGTGATCAGCGGCACCCACGTGGTGAGCGCCGCTGATCACGGCCGGGTGTCAGCTGATTATCACAGCTGACACCCGGCACAATGTGTCGGGGGGGGGGGGGGGGGGGGGTGTGTCACGGACCGCCCCCGACACGTTAACCCCTTGCACACCGCTATCAAACACGATCGCGGTGTACCGGGGGTTAAAGGGAATCATCGGCAGGGAGAGGTCTCCCTCCGTGCTTCCCTGAGCCCCCCACAGCAGCGCAATGTGCAGCGCTGCTTCGGGGGGCTCCATCCCTGCAGGTCCCCGAATCCAAGATGGCGACGGGGACCTGCAGGGAGCTGGCTTCCTCATGCCTGCAAAGCGCAGGCAAGGAGGAAGCCTTGTGCAATGCCTGTGACAGATCGCTGATCTGTCACAGTGATCTGTGATGTGACAGATCAGCGATCTGTCACATGACAGCTATGTCCCCCCTGGGACAATGTAATAAAGTTAAAAAAAAAAAGTGTAAAAATAATTTAAAAAAAATCGTTAAATTTAAAAAAAAAATATATTCCCTAATAAATTCATTTTTTGGAAATAAAAAAACAAAGCAATAAAAGTAAACATATTTGGTATCGCCGCGTCCGTAACGACCCGCCCTCTAAAACTGTCCCATTAGTTAACCCCTTTAGCGAACCCCTTAAAAAATAAAAAACAGAGCAAAAAATAATGATTTATTATCATACCGCCGAACAAAAAGTGCAATAACGCGCGATCAAAAAGACACATATAAATATCCATGGTACTGCTGAAAACATCATCTTCCGCAAAAAACGAGCCACCATACAACATCAGCAAAAAAATAAAGTTATAGCTCGCAGAATAAAGCGATGCAAAAATAATTATTTTTTATGTAAAATTGTTTTCATTGCATAAAAGCGCCAAAACATAAAAAACTACTTAAATGAGGTATCGCTGTAACCATACTGACCCGCAGAATAAAAGCGCTTTATCAATTTTACCGCAGGCGGAATGGTATAAACACACCCCCCAATAGAAATTCATGAAACGCTGGTTTTTGTTCATTCTGCGTCCCAAAAATCGGAATAAAAAGCGATCAAAAAATGTCACGTGCCCGAAAATGGTACCAATAAAAACGTCAACTCGTCCCGCAAAAAATAAGACCTCACATGTCTCGGTGGGTCAAAATACGGAAAAATTATAGCTCTCAATATGTGGTGATGCAAAAACTATTTTTACAATAAAAAGCGTCTTTTAGCGTGCGACAGCTGCCAAATATAAAACCCACCATAAATAGTAAATCAAACCCCCCGTTATCACCCCCTTAGTTAGGGAAAAATAATAAAATTAAAAAAATGTATTTATTTCCATTTTCCGGTTAGGGGTGTGTTGGGGTTAGGGTTGGAGTTATAATTGGGGTGTTTCCACTGTTTAGATACATCAGGGGCTCTCCAAAAGCAACATGACACCCGCAGACCATTCCATCAAAGTCTGCATTCCAAAACGTCACTACTTCCCTTCCGAGCCCTGACGTGTGCCCATACAGTAGTTTTCTCCCACATATGGGGTATCGGCGTACTCGGGACAAATTTGACAGCAACTTTTGGGGTCCAATTTCTCCTGTTAGCCTTGGGAAAATAAAAAAAAATTGGTGACTAAAAGATCATGTTTGTGGAAAAAATACAAATTTTTTATTTTCACGCCCGGGTGTTATAAACTTCTATGAAGCACTGGGGGGGTTCAAAGTGCTCACCACACAGCTAGATAAGTTCCTTGGGGGGGTCTAGTTTCCAAAATGGTGTCATTTGTGGGCAACAAGGCAACATGGTGTCCGATCTCAATTCCAGCCAAAAACGTCAAATGGCGCTGCTTCCCTTCCGAGCTCTGCCATGCGCCCAAATAGTGGTTTACCCCCACATGTTGGGTATCAGCATACTCAGGACAAATGTTACAATAACTTTTAGGGTCCTGTTACCCTTGGAAAAATAAGAATTGAGGGTGAAAAGATCATTTTTGTGGGAAAAATATGATTTTTTAATTGTACGGCTGTATGTTATAAACTTCTGTGAAGCCCTTGGGGGTTCAAAGTTCTCACCACACATCTAGATAAGTTCCTTGGGGGATCTAGTTTACAAAATTGTGTCATTTGTGGGGGTTTCCACTGTTTGGGTACATCAGGGGTTTTCCAATCGCGACATGGTGTCCGATCTCAATTCCAGCCAAAAAAGTCAAATGGCGCTGCTTCCCTTCTGAGCTCTGCCATGCGCCCAAATAGTCGTTTACACCCACATATGGGGTATCAGCGTACTCAGGACAAATTGTACAATAACTTTTAGGGTCCTGTTATCCTTGGGAAAATAAAAATTGGGGGTGAAAAGATCATTTTTGTGGAAAAAATGATTTTTTTAATTGTACCGCTGTACGCCATTTTAGTGCGGACGCCGCATTGTCAAAACGACCCATGCGGCGGCATCCACATACATCGGCACGGCCTGCGTACTCAATGCGAAAGATAGGGTCCGCATGCCGAGGTAGGCGGAGCTGACAGGAGGAGGTGCGGTAGTGGGCGGAGCTTCACAGAGGAAGTCCGCAACTGTCCGCACTTGGCAATACGCTAGTATGAAACTAGCCTAAGGCATGTGCCTAGAAATAAATTTGATGTTTCCCTCTACTTGCAGCAGGTAAGGTTAATTGGTAAGTCTTAGGTCTTTATGATTCTTCAGTCCCGGCTATAAACAAGAATATTTCTGTTTACTGATAGCAAGCAGAGCTATTTAACGTTATCATAGGCTGTAACACAAATTACAATATTGGAACATAGATTTTCATTATATGCTAAATATATTTCTATAAAATTGAACAAACTATTCTAAAAAGTAACTAAAATTGCAGCAGACATTAGTTGTAACTTCTGTAAGGGTACGTGCTGCGGATTTGGCCGCGCGGAATTTGTAAAATGGAGGAGATGGGAATCCGCAGAAAGAATTGACATGTCAATTCTTTCTGCGGTTTTAAAACCGCAGGAAATATACTCACCGTCTGCACTGCGTTTTTTTATTCCCTTAGGGAATAATGGTACTGTACACCGCAGCGGACCCGCAGTGGCCAAATCCGCTTCGGAACCGCAGCAGAATCCGCAGCGTGTGCACACACCCTAACACTGTTTGTATTGCAGGTAAAGAGCGACCTGCCACACATGCTGTGCGATCGTCTAAAGATGCGTCACCATCCAGCTCAGTAGGCATTCCTCCAGCAAAGGTAGGTTTATCTGTACAGTTTTTCTATTATGTAATTTTGTTATAGTTTTTCTAAGCATAAAAGGCTGAAAGTGTGTCATGTAACGTGATGTCTGACTGCTTAGCACAGAGGTACGCAGCATTTTTTTTGTCCAAGTGCTACATTGCCATGCTGAACCAATATCAAGGGCCACAAAAAATGTAAAGGAGTACTTGCATGAATACATCACCAGAACCACTAGTACATGAATGCAGCGCCGAGCTTAGTACAGCGATCAATTGTAATGTCAGGTCAGCCACATATCAAATTTTATATCATGAACCTACAACTCCCAGTATATCTTTAACAATGGTAAGGAGATACTGGCTTTTGTTGCTACCAACCATCTTCAGACTGCAATATATACAGGAATCAAATCACTGATGAGATGCAGGCAGCGTCACAGATAAACATTTAAACCAGTTACCTATTATAGGTAACTAGCTGAAGAGCCCGGCGTTGCCTGGTCCTAGTAACCAACTGTGGTTAGTTATAACAAATTAAAATGATTATATTGCACATAAAATCCGTGCATCTAATCCTATCCTGTGTGATACTGACTGCTGAGCCGTGTATCTAATCCTATTCTGTGTGATACTGTCTGCTGAGCCGTGTATCTAATACTATTGTGTCATGCTGTGCGCTGAGCTGCGTATCTAATCCTATCCTGTGTGATACTGACTGCTGAGCTGTGTATCTAATCCTATCCTGTGCGATACTGACTGCTGAGCTGTGTATCTAATCCTATCCTGTGTGATACTGTCTGCTGAGCTGTGTATCTAATACTATTCTGTGTGATATTGTGTGCTGAGCTGCGTATCTAATCCTATCCTGTGTGATACTGACTGCCGAGCCGTGTATCTAATCCTATCCTGTGTGATACTGACTAATGAGCTGTGTATCTAATCCTATCCTGTGATACCATCTGCTGAGCCATGTATCTAATCCTATCCTGTGAGATTCTGACTAATGAGCTGTGTATCTAATCCTATCCTGTGATACCATCTGCTGAGCTGTGTATCTAATCCTATCCTGTGTGATACTGACTGCTGAGCTGTGTATCTAATCCTATCCTGTGTGATACTGACTGCTGAGCCGTGTATCTAATCCTATTCTGTGTGATACTGTCTGCTGAGCCGTGTATCTAATACTATTCTGTGTGATACTGTGTGCTGAGCTGCATATCTAATCCTATCCTGTGTGATACCGTCTGCTGAGCTGTGTATCTAATCCTCTCCTGTGTGATACTGACTGCTGAGCTGTGTATCTAATCCTATCGTGTGTGATACTGACTGCTGAGCTGTGTATCTAATCCTATCCTGTGTGATACTGGGCTCCCCCTGCAGTCTGTGTCAGAGGGTGGTCTGTGTTGGCACGGAAATAAATTGTGTTATTTCCAGCTTTACAGAAGGACGATAAGGGTACCGTTACACCTAGCAACTCGCCAGCGATCCCGACCAGCGATATGACGCTGTCAGGATCGCTGGTGAATTGCTAGGTGGTCGCTAGTGAGCTGCCACTCAGGCAGATCTCACCAGCGACATCGCTGGGGACGGGGATCGCTACTTACCTGTCAGATGAGGCGATCCTGCGTCCTCCCGCCCGGCTCCACGCGTCGCTCGTCGTCACAGCAGGAAGCGCCGCAGGAAGTGGCCGACGAGGAATGGTCCAGGAGCTTCTCGCGCGATCAGCGATAACCAGCGGGGGAGCCGGTCGGAGGTAAGTATCACATGTATCGCTAGCAATATCGCTGCAACGTCACAAAATCGGTGACTTTACAGCGATATTGCTAGCGATATCGGTGTGTAACGGGGGCTTTACACCATATAAATGATAAGAATAATAGGCCTCAGTTACCACAACTGTCTACAAAGAAAACTGTTGCTGATAGCAACCAATCACAGCTCATTTTTCATCTTTTAAACAGCTCTGGGACAGTGTGGCGAGTTTTGAGTGGCGACTTTTGTGTTTCGACTTTTATGTGGCGAGGTTGGTGTATGTGTGGTGAAATGTGTGCTGAGGGTGGTATATGTGTTGAAGCACGTGGTAGTGTGTGACGCATTTTGTGTGTGTGTTCATATCCCCGTGTGTAGTGAGTATCCCATGTCAGGGCCCCACCTTAGCAACTGTATGGTATATACTCTTTGGCGCCATCGCTCTCATTCTTTAAGTCCCCCTTGATCACATCTGGCAGCTGTCAATTTGCCTCCAACACTTTTCCTTTCACTTTTTCCCCATTATGTAGATAGGGGCAAAATTGTTTGGTGAATTGGAACGCGCGTTGTTAAAATTTCACCTCACAACATAGCCTATGACACTCTCGGGGGTCCAGACATGTGACTGAGCAAAATTTTGTGGCTGTAGCTGTGACGGTGCGGATGCCAATCCCGGACATACACACACACATACATACATACACACCCACATTGAGCTTTATATATTAGATATTTTCTCTGATTGAAGTCATTCACATCCCTTTTGTCTTCATGTAGCAAAGATGCCATGATAAGATTTCATGGCCAGAACTCATCTCTCCAGACTTCCCTCTAAAACACCACTTCCAGGCATCACCCCCCCACACACACTGCACCTCTGTAATATCCCCTGCACTGACCCTTTCCATAATGTCCCCCCCACAGTGCCCCTCAGACAAACAAGCGCTCCTACATAGGGGAGATATGTCTGAGATGGCAGTCAGTGACTTTCTCACAGGACCACTTTTGTGTATGAGAGATATGATTGAGATGCCTGTCGGTCAAACGATCAGCTGAAGCATTGTTCGTCAGACAGCTATCTAATGTCTACAGCCAGCTTAAAGGGGGTTTTACACATAGCGATATCGCTAAAGCATCACCGATTTGATGACACAGCAGAGATATCGCTAGCGGTATCGCTATGTGTGATACTTACCTCCAACCGGCTCCCCCGCTGTCGTGTCGCTGATCGTGCAGCTCCATTTCTCATCGGGTGCTTCCTGCTGGCGCCGACGAGCGACGTGTGGACGAAAGAAAGGTAAGTATCGTCCGCTGTATTGCTGCTGCATCGCTCTGAGATCTTCCTGTGTGGCAGCTCACTAGCGACCATTTAGCGATGCACCAGCGATCCTGACCGGGTCATATCGCTGGTCGGGATCGCTGGTGCATCGCTAAATGTAAAGGGGCCTTAAGATATGCAAACCTTCCATTTCTCAGGATATGTTCAGCAAATTATAATGTTTGATTGCTTAGAAATTATGAACTCTTTTATCAGTCCCATCATAAACTATTTGATTTGCTGTTTACAGAGTGTAGAATTGGATAAGTCGAGTCGCCTGGCAGAGATTCCTTTCATAGAAGCTGCTTCCAAGTGGGCATTTGAGAAAGGGTCCGAAAGTAACTTACCTGATGCAACAGAAGAAATTGTAAAGGTACTTCTTATTTTTAATGAAACTAGCTTGGCCCATGCAAAATTTTTGCACATTGGTCGTCGAGGGCGCAGGCAATTTCAGAAAAAGCAAGCTGGTCAAATGTAAATGTATTTCATGAGATGATGAACACAGACAGGTAATTATATATGTAGATTGGTAATACCATAAATTGGTTTGATAAGTAGAGGCCAAAAAATGTTTTCCGGTTGAGGTGCCACCTGCGAGTCATTGTGTTTTTTTGCAGGTTTATGAAAATGAATGTTTAAACTGTATCTAGTGATAAAATCGTGACTGTGTGGTTTGTTTGGCTGTTTTCTTGCTGAAGGGGGCAAGTTTACCTTTCAAATGATGTATCGTGTGTGTTTGTGGAGCAGCTTTGTGGTTATGTGCTTTGGGGTACTGTGGTGCCACCTGCAGGTCACTTTTCGTTACTGCAGGTTTATGAAAATTAATGTTTAAAATGTATTTTATGATCAAATCGTGGATGTGTGGTTTGTTAGGCTATTTTTTTGCTGAAGGGGGCAAGTTTACCTTTCAAATGGTGTATCATTTGTGTGTGGGGGTGCAGTATGAACGGGGTACAAAGTAATCACCAAAAAAGTGTTTAAAAATGCTAGAATAGATCATTTTCTCAGTGACATATTGAATAATACCAACGTGTCTTTTTGTGGCTTATATTACCTTAGGATTTCTCTATAAGTGATTTGAAGCTCATTGCCTGTAGAGGCTTTGAACACATTTACGTTTTTTTTTCCCTGCAAAATCCTGAGATATGGAGTATTTCTGTGGTTGTTGCTCTTAAAATGTTTAGTAAGTTTTTCTTATGCAGGTTGCTTGTATAACAACACTAGATGGTGGCCCGATTCTAACGCATCGGGCAGAGGCGTATCTAGGCTTTCTGGCACCCGGGGCAAGAATTCGGTTCGGCGCCCCCCCCCCCCCCCCCCCCAAGTACATATGCGACTTGCACACTTAGCCATGTACCCACGAGCTGCTCCTCCTAATGCTCTCAATGTTCAGTAAAAAAACTGAGAGAAGCAGGAAGAGAAGCTCGTTGTCACAGGACCATACCTATGAAAATCTCATATGAGTGAAGTGTCCATGTGATGACTGCTGGAGCCTGCAGAGCTGAATCCTGACATTGCAGCTTCTGAATTCTCACAACAAATGCACTGCACACTTTTAGGATTCTCCCTTGCCGATGTACAGTCATGTCAGCACAAGTATGTGATTTATATACTTCTGGCCACATTCCGACTAGACGTGCCCGGCCTCGCTCCGTTCATTATCATTGAGTGAGGCCACACATGTCTAGTCAGCATGTGACCGCATGTATGTAAATTACCGGCACGAGAGAATCCTGACAGCGTTCAGTGAGCACTGTGAGAATTCAGACGTCTGCAGTCACATAGAATGACTGCAGACTCAGCACAAACCTGGAGAACCCTTGTAATGCTCCTAACAAATAAAAACATGAGAATTAGTCAGTATCACAAATAACATTTACATCCAAGTACCTGATAGATTACGTCGTCTCTGCAGTCGGTCACCTTTTCTTCTTCTTGTCCAGACCCCATGATGAGTTTTCTCATCCACATCTCGTCTCTGCAGACTTCCATCTTCTCCGGTCTTCTGCAGCAAATCTCCACACGACGCCCTTAAAGATAGAAGTGTCATTATAATGCTCCTAAATAAAAATATCTGCAATATACTGTCGCCTCACACTATTCCCCTCTAGCATCCCACCTGTTCACCATACTGTCTCCTCATATATTTACCCCCTCACTCTCTATACTGCCTGCTCACACATATCCCCGACTCCCCATACTGTGTCCATCCACATACATTAACCCATTCGCTCCCCATACTGTCTGCACCCAACCCCCATACTGTTTCCTCATACATACTCTTTATTTTGTGTCCTCAAATCTCCCCACACATTAAATCCCCCCATCCTCAATCCCCCACACACATTAAGTACCCCCATCCCCATTCCAAATCCCCCCACACATTAACCCAATCCCCACTCATTAACCCCCATCAGCACTCCAAATACCCCCACACATTAACCCCCATCCCCACTCATTAACCCCCGCACACATTAACCCAATCCCCACTCATTAACCCCCATCACATTAAATAACCCCCATCTCCACTCCAAATACCCCCACACATTAACCCCATGGCATCCCCACTCATTAACCCCCCACACACATTAACCCCCATCCCCACTCTAAATACCCCCACACATTAACCGCCATCCCCTCTACAAATCCCCCCCATCTCCACTCATTAACTCCCCCTCATCTCCCATCTTCGGTGGTTCTTCAGCTCCACAGAGGAGCACACTTACCACCAGCGTTTGCTTTGGGCGCCGGGGAGTGACGTCAGCAGCGTGATCACATGACCTGATCACGCTGCTGACGTCGCTCTGGCCCGGCGGTCAGAGCTTCAATTGTACAGGCGTCTGTATAGACGCCAGTACAATTGCTCCCTGGGAGCCGGCACGGCCTCCTTCTCTGCGCCGGCTGTCAGCTTGACAGCTGACACAGAGAACCGCCGACTCCCAGGCCGGGGGGCGGCAGAACGCAGCCGACAGGGAGGACACTGCGGACCGCTGCATTAGGCGGCCCGACTGCGCCCCCCTGCTGGCTGCGCCCGGGGCAACTGCCCCGGCTGCCCCCCCCTAGATACGCCACTGGCATCGGGTATTCTAGAATATATATGCAGTTTATTTTTGAAGATTTAATAATAATGCAATAATGCACCACCCCAATCCTGATATGTATGGTTCTCTCACCCCCCCCAATCCTGGTATGCATGGTATCCTCACCCCCCTTTCCTGATGTGCATGGTATCCTCACCCCCCTTTCCTGGTATGCATGGTCCCCTCACCCCCCTATCCTCTGATATGCATGGTCCCTTCACCCCCCTTTCCTGATATGCATGGTCCCCTCACCCCCCAATCCTGGTATGCATGGTCCTCTTACCCTCCTTTTGGGGTATGCATGGTCCCCTCACCCCCCAGTCCTGGTATGCATGGTCCTCTCACCCCCCAATCCTGGTATGCATGGTCCCCTCACCCGCCTATCCTGGTATGCATGGTCCCCTCACCCCCCTTTCTTGGTATGTATGGTCCTCTCACACCCCAATCCTGGTATGTATGCTCACCGTCACCCCCCTTTCCTGGTATGTATGGTCCCCTCACCCCTCAATCCTGGTATGCATGGTATCCTCATCCTCCTTTCCTGGTATGCATGGTCCCCTCACCCCCCTTTCCTGATATGCATGGACCTCTTACCCCCCTTTTGGGGTGTGCATGGTCCCCTCACCCCCCAGTCCTGGTATGCATGGTCCTCTCACCCCCCAATCCTGGTATGCATGGTCCCTTCACCCCCCAATCCCGGTATGCATGGTATCCTCACCCTCCTTTCCTGGTATGCATGGTCCCCTCACCCCCCTTTCCTGATATGCATGGTCCTCTCACCCCCCTTTCTTGGTATGCATGGTCCCCTCACGCCCCTTTCTTGGTATGCATGGTCCCCTCACGCCCCTTTCTTGGTATGCATGGTCCCCTCACGCCCCTTTCTTGGTATGCATGGTCCCCTCACCCCCCTTTCTTGGTATGCATGGTCCCCTCACCCCCCTTTCGTGGTATGCATGGTCCCCTCACCCCCCTTTCGTGGTATGCATGGTCCCCTCACCCCCCTTTCGTGGTATGCATGGTCCCCTCACCCCCCTTTCCTGATATGCATGGTCCTCTCACCCCCCCAATCCTGGTATGCATGGTCCCCTCACCCCCAATCCTGATATGCATGGTCCCCTCACCCCCCTTTCTTGGTATGCATGGTCCCCTCAACCCCCTTTCGTGGTATGCATGGTCCCCTCAACACCCTTTCGTGGTATGCATGGTCCCCTCACCCCCCTTTCGTGGTATGCATGGTCCCCTCACCCCCCAATCCTGGTATGCATGGTCCCCTCACCCCCCAATCCTGGTATGCATGGTCCCCTCACCCCCCAGTCCTGGTTTGCATGGTCCCCTCACCCCCCTTTCCGCGTAGCCGCGACCAATCAGCGTCGCGGCCCTCTGTCGGCGACAAATCAGCAACGCGGCCCTGTAGCCGCGACCAATCACTGCCGCGGCCCTGTACAAAAATAATTTTAAAAAATAAAAAAAAGTTATTCTCACCTTCCGACGGCCTCCTGTCTTCTTTCCATGCGCCCGGCCTCGCGTTCCCAGTAATGCTTTGCGGCTTAGACCGCTCAAAATATTTTTGAGTTGGAGGCGACAGGAGGTGGCAAGAGTTTGGGCGTGCCGTTTGAAGGACAGGGCAGAGTCGAGAGTTACTCCGAGGCAGCGGATTTCAGGTGCGGGAGAGAGCGTGATGCCATTCATCATAATAGATAGATTGGGTAGGGAAGATACGTGAGATGGAGGAAAGATGATGAGTTCAATTTTGTCTACATTGAGTTTTAGAAAGCGAGCGGTGAAAAAGGAGGATATGGCTGATAGGCACTCCGGGATTCTGCACAGCAGAGAGGTGACATCTGGACCAGAGAGGTAGATCTGAGTGTCGTCCGCATACAGGTGGTACTGGAAGCCATGGGACTTTGAGTTGTCCTAGGCCAAGGGTATATATGGAAAAAAGTAGGGGCCCCAGGACAGAGCCTTGGGGAACTCCAACAGAGAGAGGGCGGGATGAGGAGGTAGTGTGGGAGTGGGAAACGCTAAATGTGCGGTCAGAAAGGTATGAGGCAATCCAGGATAGGGCAAGGTCTTTGATGCCAAGGGAAGAAAGAATCTGTAGAAGTAGGCAGTGCTCGACTGTGTCGAAGGCAGAGGACAGGTCGAGAAGGAGGATGATGGAGAACTATCTGTTAGCTTTGGCTGTGTGTAAGTCATTAATTTTGGTCAGGGCAGTTTCAGTGGAGTGGTGGGGGCGGAAGCCAGATTGGAGGATGTCAAGGAGAGAGTTAGATGAGAGGTGGGAGGAAAAATGAGCATGGACATGCTGTTCAAGGAGTTTGGAAACAAACAGGAGCAGTGATATGGGGCAATAGCTGGGCATAGCAGTTGGGTCAAGGTTTGTTTTTTTGAGGATGGGTGTGATGGTGGCATGTTTGAAGGCAGAAGGGAAGGTACCAGAAGATAGCGATAGGTTGAAGAGATGGGTTAGGGCTGGAATGAGCGTGTTAGTGAGGTTGGGGAGCAGGTGGGAAGGGATGGGGTCAAGTGCACAGGTGGTGAGGTGTGATTTGGAAAGGAGATGAGTAAGCTCTCCTTCAGTGATGTTGGAGAGGGAGGTTATTAGGGAAGGGCAGAGATCTGGTATGTGGGGTGGTGGAACAGTACAGGTTTGCCTTGTTTGGTCGATCTTGTTTTTGAAGTAGGTGGCAAAGTCCACAGCAGAGATGATGGGAGGTGGAGATGGCAGTGGTGGGCGGAGGAGAGAGTTAAATGTGCTGAACCGTTGTTTTGGGTTGTGGGATAATGAAGATACAAGGTTTGTGAAATAGGAAATCCCCACATGTATTAAGACCTAAGAAACAGGCAATCCTCACATGTATTCAGCCTGTCCAGCAGCCACAAATCATGCAGCTACGGCGACAGAAACTAAATCTCCGAGCACATCCAAATTTGCAAAGATCACCCCAGCATGCTCGGGAAATCTCCAGTAACGAGTATACTCGCTCATCACTAGATTCTATGCATAAAAATGTATAGTTAGGAAGCCTGACGTCTTCTGTGCGCAGACCTCACTGGCATATTGGGAAATCTTTTCTTACCCTTTCTTCATAGCCACAATAAGATGTTCTAACATAGATATCTCCCTATGCCATATTGATCATCATATTAGCTATGCATGATTTATTTATTGCCTTGAGCTGAACTATCAAATTGCATGGTTAAATTGAAATTTTGGATAGCCTTTTTGCCTCGAGACTGCAGGAATATTCCTATTGTTTTATGATCTCAAAATACTTTAAGGGAATTTGTCACCTCCAGAAACATTATTCTCTTATAGATATAGCAGTAATCTGCATTTAAATAGCTTTTAAATCATGTCTGGCAGGCTTCATGTAAGAGCGTCTACAGGGAGAAAATGAAGTTTTATTCGCTCTGCCGTCAATCATTTTCAGTCATTGGGCGGTACAGTGGGCTGTCACAGTCATCGATCACTACACAGCATATTGATTGAAAGCCTGCTGTGCAGTATGTGAATGCAGAGAATGATGTCAGTCAAAGTGCAGGGGGGTGATTACATTATGCTCGGTGTGTACTGAGCAGTAACTCTAACCGCTCCCTGCACCGCCTCAATGACTGGAAGTAAGTAGCTGCAGGGAGAATATAACTTAGTTTTCTCTCTGTAGCCACTGCACCAGTAAAATGATTTAAATGTTATTTCCATGCAGATTACCAATATAACAACAGGTGAATAGTGTTTCTGGTGGTGACTTTTTCAGATTTATCCATAGCCACATATTGGTACTGTTCTAGCTGGTTAGGATGTGAATAAAGATCTCTCCATGGCAAAGCCGCACAAAAGGGGCTATCTTGTCATCATTGCTCTATATATAGTATCTGGCATTTGGCAATCTTCACTATGTGTCGGGAGCAGAATTCTTAGTTATGGGAAACAGACCTTCATAGACCTAGATATGTCCATAATCCCCTTAAGACAACCTCAGCGAATACTGAAAGATGTTCATCTAGTAAACTATTGTACTTTTGTTTCTAAGGCCGGCTCATCCTCTGCATTGTATGTTGATCAGACAGCAGACATGGAGGCAGGCATTTCTGGCAATTCAGAACTCTGTGAAATGTCTCCACTTGGCAGCCGCTCAAAAGTAATTGCAGCAAAAACAAAGGAGATCGAAGAGGTAAGAAGAGAATAATCCACGTTGCCAAACAATGTTAGCATTCAATATAGAGTTACTGTGCTTTTGTATTTCTCTATATCTTTGTTATTCATGAAGGTAACTTGTCATCAGGTTTCCCACTGCTATTCTGCATCCAACACTTTGTTCTCACAATCAACAGCTTCCTAAATTTGAATACATAAAAAAGTGAATGACCAAAAACAAAACATAAAAATGTATTAAAAGGTATAGATTTTATTGATACATGCAATTAAAATGAGGAGCAATGCACAGAAAAAATTAGAAGTTCAAAACAGACGCATTCATACGACATATGTAGGAGGGGCTAATGGCTATGCTCTCATCAGACTCCTTGAGAAAGCCAAGAGCGAAACGTGTGTGTGTGTGTGTGTGTGTGTATGTATATATATATATATGTGTGTGTGTGTGTGTGTGTGTATATATATATATATATATATATATATATATATATATATTTATTTATTGCACACACACACACACACACACAGTTAACCCATTTACATATTTAAGTATTTATACATTTATTGGTCTGTTTTGATAGGTTTATCCTATATTTCATTTTTTAGATGGCTAGTGTAATGAGAACGTAACAATTAGCCCGTCCTACATACTGTATGTGTTGTGAATATGATTGTTGTGAAATTTTTATTTTTTCTGTGTATTGCTCCCCAGTATTATAATATATTTTAATTGTATGTATCAATAAAATCAATACCTTTTTAATATATTTTTGTTGTGTTTATGATCATTCACAGTTTTTGTGTAGTCAAATATTTTTTCATGAATACTCACCTATCAAATAATGGTGATATTTTCTTACTTGGTTGTGTATTTCCAAGCTTCCTAAAAGTGTCTAGTATTTCACCATAGCTTAGCAAACTCACCTTGCACTTGTTCACCGCTCTTGCAAATAAGCGCCGCTCCTATGGCAAGGCTTCAGATCCAGCTCCATTGTCCCTGATTGATGTGGACGGCAAGTGAGTTTTGACAAAGGCGAGTCATTAAAAGCAAAACATTGTGTCCTTCAACGCTCAGCCTTTGTGATTAGTATTGTTCGCCAAATTGTAATATTGCATGGTATCGATTTAAAGGGGTTGTCTCTTCCTAACTTGCAATAAATAGATGAAATTGCAAAGTGCTTGTAAAAACAAGGAACTTTGTAATTTACCTCTTAAAAATTCTCTTGTAATTGAAGAACAAAGGTATTTTTTATTCTGCAGTTCACTGCTTGTTGCCAAAGTAACCGGCCACCTTTATTATCGGATTTATTTAATAAAATAAAAAAAAATTTATTTCCATTTTCCCGCTAGGGTTAGGGTTAGGGCTGAGATTAGGGTTAGGGGTGTGTTGGGGTTAGGGTTGAAGTTAGAATTGGAGGGTTTCCACTGTTTAGGCACATCAGGTGCTCTCCAAACGCAACATGGCGTCTGATCTCAATTCCAGCCAATTCTGCGTTGAAAAAGTCAAGCTCTGCCAAACGCCCAAACAGTGTTTTACCCCTACATATGGGGTATCAGCCTACTCAGGACAAATTGCAAAACAACGTTTGGGGTCCAATTTCTCCTGTTACCCTTAGGAAAAAAAAAAATTGGGGGCAAAAATATCATTTTTTTGGGAAAAAAAAAAGTTTTTTTTTTTATTTTCACACCCGGGCGTTATAAACTTCTGTGAATCACTTGGAGGTTCAAAGTGCTCACCACACATCTAGATAAGTTCCTTGAGGGGTCTAGTTTCCAAAATGGGGTCACTTGTGGGGAGTTTCAACAGTTTAGGCACATCAGAGGCTCTCCAAACGCGACATGACACCCGCAGACCATTCCATCAAAGTCTGCATTCCAAAACGTCACTACTTCCTTTCCAAGCCCTGACTTGTGCCCATACAGTAGTTTTCTCCCACATATGGGGTATCAGTGTACTCAGGACAAATTGGACAACAACTTTTGGGGTCCAATTTCTCCTGTTACCCTTGGGAAAATAAAAAAATTGGGGACTAAAAGAACATGTTTGTGGATAAAATATGATTTTTTTTTTTATTTTTTTTTATTTTCAAGCCAGGGCTTTATAAACTTCTGTGAAGCACTGGGGGGTTCAAAGTTCTCACCACACATCTAGATAAGTTGCTTGGGGGGTCTAGTTTCCAAAATAGTGTCATTTGTGGGGGATTTCCACTGTTTTGGCAGATCAGGGGCTTTCCAAACGCGACATGGCATCCAATCTCCATTCCAGCCAAAAAAGTCAAATGGTGCTGCTTCCCTTCCGAGCGCTGCCATGCGCCCAAATAGTGGTTTACCCCCACATGTGGGGTATCGGCGTGCTCAGGAAAAATTGCACAATAACTTTTGGGGTCCTGTTACCCTTGAGAAAATAAAAATTAGGAGTGAAAAGATAATTTTTGTGGAAAAAATATGATTGTTAATTGTACGGCTGTACGTTATAAACTTCTGTGAAGCCCTTGGGGGTTCAAAGTTCTCACCACATATCTAGATAAATTCCTTAGGGGGTCTAGTTTCCAAAATGGGGTCACTTGTGGGGGGTTTCCACTGTTTAGGCACATTAGGGGCTCTCCAAACGTGACATGGCGTCCGATCTGAATTCCAGCCAATTTTGCAATGTTTTCCTTCCCTTCTGAACTCTGCCATGCGCCAAAACATTGCTTCCACCCCCCCCCCACACACACATTTCATGTTTCAGAGTACGCAGGACAAATTGCACAATAACTTTTGTGTCCAATTTCTCCTGTTACCCTTGGTAAAGTAAAAAAAAAAATTGGACCTGATGTAATTTTTTTTGTGAAAAAAAAGTTAAATGTTCATTTTTTTTAAACATTCAAAAAATTTCTGTGACGCACCTGAAGGGTTAATAAACTTCTTGACTGTGGTTTTGAGCACCTTAAGGGGTGCAGTTTTTAGAATGGTGTCACTTTTGGGTATTTTCTATCATATAGACCCCTCAAAGTGACTTCAAATGTGAGGTGGTCCCTAAAAATAAAATGGTGTTGCAAAAATGAGAAATTGCTGGTCAACGTTTAACCCTGATAACTTCCTAACAAAAAAAAATTTTGTTTCCAAAATTGTGCAGATGTAAAGTAAACATGTGGGAAATGTTGTTTATTAAGTATTTTATGTGACATTTCTCTGTGATTTAAGGGCATAAAAATTCAAAGTTGGAAAATTGCGAATTTTAAAAATTTTCGCCAAATATCTGTTTTTTTTTTTCACAAATAAACGCAGGTTATGTGAATTAAATTTTACCACTAACATGAAGTTCAATATGTCACGAGAAAACAATGTCAGAATCACCGGGATCCATGGAAGCGTTTGAGTTATTACCTCATAAAGGGACAGTGGTCAGAATTGTAAAAATTGGCCCGGTCATGAACAGGCAAACCACCCTTGGAGGTGAAGGGGTTAAACCCCTCCCTAAAGCTTTTTTTTTTTTTTTTCACTCCCCTTCTTCCAAGGACCATAGCTGGACAGTCATATAAGTGCTTGTTTTGTGCAGGACAAGTTGTAGTTCTGAATGACACCATTCGCTTTAACATGCAATGTCCTGAAAAATGGGAAAAGCATTCCAAGTGATGTGAAATGGCAAAACAGAACAAACCCCTCAAAATGTTTGGTTTGTCACCATATTCATCGTAACTTTTTTTTAGTCATTACTATCATTTTATGGCACATACTATCTTTTATTGCTTTTTATTGCATGTTTGGAGGACATTATTTTGTACAATTTTTACCTGGGAATGTGTTAAATAATTTTATTTTCATACATCAAACTTTCGTGGGTGTGACAATATGTTTTAACCAGGTAAAAGGTTGAAATGTATTTTTGTTCTAATATTTTTCAAAATTTTGCTTGTATAATTTACTGTAGTGTATAGCACAAATCATGGTCTCCTGTGTAGTGCATCCATCAGCTGGGCTTCACAGGAATACCAAGATGACAGTGATGGGAACATCTGTCATACCCGGTTACCATTGCAGAATATCACCACGCCACGATCCTGTAACAGGGGAAGGGAGTAACGTCGGTGGCCCTAACTGATGTCTGATCAGGATTGCCATTACCTGCTTTTAGCTGCAATTCGTATGATGCGTCAGCATAGTTGCAGGGGCTTTGCTACCTCACCTGAGCCGTAATGTGTACACAGCCTGTCAACCCAGCCTTATTAGTTGTATGGCACTCATTTATTTGTAATGTAAAAATCTATGAAGATTGCTATCATGTACTGCTAGATATGTCTGTGCCATTTTTAGGACGTCTTCTGTCAGTGAACAGGAGCATTGCATGTAAACACGCTATAGGACTCGGGCTGATTTATTCAGCTTACAGGATTATCCAGACTGCATAAAAATATAGCAAGCTTTTTGTTATGATACGTTATCGCTCAATACAGATTTTCGGCATCTTGATTGATAGCAATGTCTCCATACAATGAAAACAAGCTGAGGCGAACACAAACAGTCTTTGGTTTCCAGGGTAAACAGCAGGTATCCAAGAGCCGCACGGCTCTTAGAAACCCGTTGTTTACCTTAGATACCAGCGTGCAGCGTCGCTGATCGTTGCTCTCCCGCTACCACACGTAGCGGTGCGTGCTGGCCAGCGGGAGACCAACTATCAAAAAATGGCCCAGGACGATCCTGCACGATCAGCGATACCTGGCGGGGGGGCCGGTCGCTGATGTATGTCACACACACACACACACACACATATATATATACACTCACTGGCCACTTTATTAGGTACACCGTGCTAGTAACGGGTTGGACCCCCTTTTGCCTTCAGAACTGCCTCAATTCTTCGTGGCAGAGATTCAACAAGGTGCTGGAAGCATTCCTCAGAGATTTTGGACCATATTGACATGATGGCATCACACAGTTGGCGCAGATTTGTCGGCTGCACATCCCTGATGCGAATCTCCCGTTCCACCACATCCCAAAGATGCTCTATTGGATTGAGATCTGGTGACTGAGGAGGCCATTTGAGTACAGTGAACTCATTGTCATGTTCAAGAAACCAATCTGAGATGATTCGAGCTTTATGACATGGCGCATTATCCTGCTGAAAGTAGCCATCAGATGTTGGGTACATTGTGGTCATAAAGGGATGGACATGGTCAGCAACAATACTCAGGTAGGCTGTGGCGTTGCAACGATGCTCAATTGGTACCAAGGGGCCCAAAGAGTGCCAAGAAAAAATTCCCCACACCATGACACCACCACCACCAGCCTGAACCGTTGATACAAGGCAGGATGGATCCATGCTTTCATGTTGTTTACGCCAAATTCTGACCCTACCATCCGAATGTCGCAGCAGAAATCGAGACTCATCAGACCAGGCAACGTTTTTCCAATCTTCTACTGTCCAATTTCGATGAGCTTGTGCAAATTGTAGCCTCAGTTTCCTGTTCTTAGCTGAGAGGAGTGGTACCCAGTGTGGTCTTCTGCTGCTGTAGCCCATCTGCCTCAAAGTCCCATCATACATATTCTCCATCCTATAGTCGAGTGCCCATATACCCATCACACATCCTTCATCTCATAGTCCCATGCCCATGTACCCATCATACATATCCTCCATCCCATAGTCCCGTGCCCATATACCCATCATACATATCCGCCATCCCATAGTCCCGTGCCCATATACCCGTCATACATATTCTCCATCCCATAGTCCCGTTCCCATATACCCGTCATACGTATCCTCCATCCCATAGTCCCGTGCCCATATACCCGTCATACATATCCTCCATCTCACAGTCCAGTGCTCATATACCCATCACACATCCTCCATCCCATAGTCAACCATTATGACATCATAATGAGCGGCGGGGCTTGATGACATCAGCGTCGCCATGGCAACCATTGTGACATCATAATGAGGGGCGGGGCTTGATACGCACACACTTTTTCCCCCTTTGTAGACGGGCAAAATTATTTGGTGAATTGGAACGCGTGGGGTCAAAATTTCACCTCACAACACTATTGCGTCCAATGGCAGAAAGGGGTTAAAGGGAATCTGTCACCCCTTGAGATTTCATATAATGATATCATTCAACTGTGTGTCACATAAGGATTCTCTTAGTACTTTTGCTTCCCCCTGACCCCGCACCTTTCATGCATAAATACCTTTTTTATATCGGTTCAGATGTATGTAAACTGCCGCTGTCCGGTCCGCTGTGTTGCTCTACGCATTTCTTCTTGTGTAGAGCACAAGATATCTCAAAAATGGGGTGACAGATTTTAACCCCTTCCTGACATGAGACGTACTATCCCGTCCATGGGACCTGGGCCCCTATGCCCATGGACGGGATAGTACGTCTAGCGCGATCAGCGGCGCCCACGTGGTGAGCGCCGCTGATCGCGGCCGGGTGTCAGCTGATTATCACAGCTGACACCCGGCACAATGTGTCAGGGGCGGTCACGGACCGCCCCCGACACGTTAACCCCTTGCACACCGCGATCAAACATGATCGCGGTGTACCGGGGGTTAAAGGGAAGCATCGGCAGGGAGGGGGCTCCCTCCGTGCTTCCCTGAGCCCCCACGGCAGCGCAATGTGCAGCGCTGCTGCGGGCTCCTTTCCTCCAGGCCCCCGAATCCAAGATGGCGACGGGGGCCTGAGGAAGCTAGTTGGGGACTAATACGATTTTTTTATTTTCATGCCCTGGCATTATAAACTTCTGTGAAGCTCTTGGGGGTTCAAAGTGCTCACCTCACATCTAGATAAGTTCCTTAGTGGGTCTAGTTTTCGAAATGGTGTCATTTGTGGGGGGTTTCCACTGTTTAGGTACATTAGGGGCTCTCCAAAGGCAACATGACACCCGCAGACCATTCCATCAAAGTCTGCATTCCAAAACGTCACTACTTCCCTTCCGAGCCCCGACATGTGCCCATACAGTAGTTTTCTCCCACATATGGGGTATCAGCATACTCAGGACAAATTGGACAACTTTTGGGGTCCAATTTCTCCTGGTACCCTTGGGAAAATAAAAAAATGGTGACTAAAAGATCATGTTTGTGGAAAAAATACGAATTTTTTATTTTCACGCCCGGGCATTATAAACTTCTGTGAAGCACTGGGGGGGTCAAAGTGCTCACCACACATCTAGATAAGTTCCTTAGGGGGTCTAGTTTCCAAAATGGTGTCATTTGTGGGGGGTTTCCACTGTTTTGGTACATCAGGAGTTTTCCAAACGCGACATGGTGTCCGATCTCAATTCCAGCCAAAAACGTCAAATGGCGCTGCTTCCCTTCCGAGCTCTGCCATGCGCCCAAATAGTGGTTTACCCCCACATGTGGGGTATCGGCGTACTCAGGACAAATTGCACAATAACTTTTAGGGTCCTGTTACCCTTGGAAAAATAAGAATTGAGGGTGAAAAGATCATTTTTGTGGAAAAAATATGATTTTTTAATTGTATGGCTTTATGTTATAAACTTCTGTGAAGCCCATGGGGGTTCAAAGTTCTCACCACACATCTAGATAAGTTCCTTAGGGGGTCTAGTTTCCAAAATGGTGTCATTTGTGGGGGGTTTCCACTGTTTTGGTACATCAGGGGTTTTCCAAACGCGACATGGTGTCCGATCTCAATTCCAGCCAAAAACGTCAAATGGCGCTGCTTCCCTTCCGAGCTCTGCCATGCGCCCAAATAGTGGTTTACCCCCACATGTGGGGTATCAGCGTACTCAGGACAAATTGCACAATAACTTTTAGGGTCCTGTTACCCTTGGGAAAATAAAAATTGGGGTGAAAAGATCATTTTTGTGGAAAAAATATGATTTTTTGATTGTACCGCTGTACGTTATAAACTTCTGTAAAGCCCTTGTGGGTTCAAAGTTCTCACCACATATCTAGATAAGTTCCTTGGGGGGTCTAGTTTCCAAAATGTTTCCACTGTTTAGTTACATCAGGGACTCTCCAAATGTGACATGGCGTCCAATCTGAATTCCAGCCAATTTTGCATTGAAAAAGTCAAACGTCGCTCCTTCCATTCTGAGCTCTGCCATGCACCGAAACAGTGGTTCCCCCCCACATATCAGGTATCTGCGTACTCAGGACAAATTGCACAATAACTTTTGCAGTCCAATTTCTCATGTTACCCTTGGTAAAATTAAAAAAAATTGAACCTGAAGTATTTTTTTTGTGAAAAAAAGTTAGATGTTCATTTCTTTTTAAATATTCAAAAAAATTCCTGTGACGCACCTAAAGGGTTAATAAACTTCTTGAATGTGGTTTTGAGGACTTTAAGGGGTGCAGTTTTTAGAATGGTGTCACTTTTGGGTATTTTCTATCATATAGACCCCTCAAAGCGACTTCAAATGTGATGTGGTCCTAAAAATAAAATGGTGTTGTAAAAATGAGAAATCGCTGGTCAACTTTTAACCCTTATAACTTCCTACCAAAAAAAAATTTTGGTTCCAAAATTGTGCTGATGTAAAGTAAACATGTGGGAAATGTTAGTTATCAAGTTTTTTGTGTGGCGTATCTCTGTGATTTAAGGGCATAAAAATTCAAAGTTGGAAAATTGCGAAATTTTCAAAATTTTCGCCAAATTTCCGTTTTTCTCACAAATAAACGCAAGTTATTTGAATGAAATTTTACCACTAACATGAAGTACAATATGTCACGAGAAAACAATGTCAGAATCACTGGGATCCATGGAAGCGTTCCAGAGTTATGACCTCATAAAGGTACAGTGGTCAGAATTGTAAAAATTGGCCCGGTCATGAACGTGCAAACCACCCTTGGGGGTGAAGGGGTTAAGAGACAAAATTTTCAGTTTGTCTGATTTCTCTCTTTATAGATATGTTTTTGAGTAAAATGTAAATTGCTCTTTTATTCTTTAAACTGACAACATGTCTTTGAATTTCCAAGCGCTAAATTTTGTATTTATTTTTCAGAAAATGAGAAATGGTCAAAATAACAAAAAAATGCAGTGCTTGCAGACCTCAAATAATGCTAAGAAAACAAGTTCATAATCATTTAGAAACAACAATACTAATGTTTTAACTCGGGGAAAGTTCAGAAATCAATATTTTGTGGAATAACCATGATTGTTAATCACAGCTTACATGCGTCTTGGCATGCTTTCCACCAGTAAATTCCATTTCCATTCATAAAATCCCCTCCACTATGCTGTAACATCTGGACGCTGCGGTTTGAATGCTGCGGCTGTACGCAGCATTCAATCCGCAGCAAATCTTTACAACATACGCTACATGGAAACATACCCTAATCCCAACCCTATTGGGTTGCAAGAGGATTGTGAACCCCACCGCAGGTTTTTTTTAATACTTTCCTTCGTTAAGATTTGGTTCAGGTGATCGCCTAATCAGAAGCACTTTAAGTAGAATGAGGTGTACTCTGGTTGGAATTCAACTGACACTGGAATGGATTGGCTGTCAGACATGTAGAGAAGCAGATTTTTTATAAAACTGCAGTTGTCTCTTAATTTTTACCAGATTTATGTTTGTGTGTGTGTGTGTAAACATTATAAATTTAAACATGGTATGTAATGCATTATGGTCTTCAATTCCAAAATGGAGAATAAAAAGAAGAGGTTGAACAAGGAAATGACATCACAATCCTTTTTTTTTTTTAGTATATCTAGCTCCATGGATTTACAAAAATCCTTTAATTTGTTTTAGTACATAAAATCTGTGCTGTGATTGCTTTGGGCAACAAAAGGTGAATCTGAGCAAAAATACTTTAGTGTCTTTAACACCTTAACCGCCGATACACCTTTTAACTGCGGTAGTTAAGGGTACTTAAACCACAGCGCTGTTAATTCACGACACTGTGGAAAATGTGTATAGTGCCCCCCAGAGTTGGATTTTCTCCGGGGTCCCAGCTGCCAGGGGTAGCCGAGACCCAAGAGAACATGTAAAGTAAATAACCCCCCCCTTTATCACCCCCTTATTTAGGGAAAAATAATGAAATAAATAAAGTTTTTCATTTTCCCATTAGGGTTAGAGTTAGGCTAAAGTGATTTGGGCTAAAGTTAGGGTTAGGGTTAGAATTAGTGTTAGGGTTAGAATTATGGTTAGCGTTGGAGTTAGGGTTGGAATTAGGGTTATGGTTGGAATTCGGGTTGAGGTTGGAGTTTGGGTTGAGGTTGGAGTTTGGGTTGGGGTTGGAGTTTGGGTTGGGGTTTGGGTTGGGGTTGGAGTTTGGGTTGGGGTTTGGGTTGGAGTTTGGGTTGGAGTTTGGGTTGGAGTTGGGGTTGGAGTTTGGGTTGGAGTTTGGGTTGGGGTTGGAGTTTGGGTTGGGGTTGGAGTTTGGGTTGGGGTTGGAGTTTGGGTTTGGGTTGGAGTTTGGGTTGGGGTTGGAGTTTGGGTTGGGGTTGGAGTTTGGGTTGGGGTTGGAGTTTGGGTTGGGGTTGGAGTTTGGGTTGGAGTTTGGGTTGGGGTTGGAGTTTGGGTTGGGGTTGGAGTTTGGGTTGGAGTTTGGGTTGGGGTTGGAGTTTGGGTTGGGGTTGGAGTTTGGGTTGGGGTTGGAGTTTGGGTTGGGGTTGGAGTTTGGGTTGGGGTTGGAGTTTGGGTTGGGGTTGGAGTTTGGGTTGGGGTTGGAGTTTGGGTTGGGGTTGGAGTTTGGGTTGGGGTTGGAGTTTGGGTTGGGGTTGGAGTTTGGGTTGGGGTTGGAGTTTGGGTTGGGGTTGGAGTTTGGGTTGGGGTTGGAGTTTGGGTTGGAGTTTGGGTTGGGGTTGGAGTTTGGGTTGGAGTTTGGGTTGGGGTTGGAGTTTGGGTTGGGGTTGGAGTTTGGGTTGGAGTTTGGGTTGGAGTTTGGGTTGGAGTTTGGGTTGGAGTTTGGGTTGGAGTTTGGGTTGGAGTTTGGGTTGGAGTTTGGGTTGGAGTTTGGGTTGGAGTTTGGGTTGGAGTTTGGGTTGGAGTTTGGGTTGGAGTTTGGGTTGGAGTTTGGGTTGGAGTTTGGGTTGGAGTTTGGGTTGGAGTTTGGGTTGGAGTTTGGGTTGGAGTTTGGGTTGGAGTTTGGGTTGGAGTTTGGGTTGGAGTTTGGGTTGGAGTTTGGGTTGGAGTTTGGGTTGGAGTTTGGGTTGGAGTTTGGGTTGGAGTTTGGGTTGGAGTTTGGGTTGGAGTTTGGGTTGGGGTTGGAGTTTGGGTTGGGGTTGGAGTTTGGGTTGGGGTTGGAGTTTGGGTTGGGGTTGGAGTTTGGGTTGGGGTTGGAGTTTGGGTTGGGGTTGGAGTTTGGGTTGGGGTTGGAGTTTGGGTTGGGGTTGGAGTTTGGGTTGGAGTTTGGGTTGGGGTTGGAGTTTGGGTTGGGGTTGGAGTTTGGGTTGGAGTTTGGGTTGGGGTTGGAGTTTGGGTTGGGGTTGGAGTTTGGGTTGGGGTTGGAGTTTGGGTTGGGGTTGGAGTTTGGGTTGGGGTTGGAGTTTGGGTTGGGGTTGGAGTTTGGGTTTGGGTTGGAGTTTGGGTTGGAGTTTGGGTTGGAGTTTGGGTTGGAGTTTGGGTTGGGGTTGGAGTTTGGGTTGGGGTTGGAGTTTGGGTTGGAGTTTGGGTTGGGGTTGGAGTTTGGGTTGGGGTTGGAGTTTGGGTTGGGGTTGGAGTTTGGGTTGGGGTTGGAGTTTGGGTTGGGGTTGGAGTTTGGGTTGGGGTTGGAGTTTGGGTTGGAGTTTGGGTTTGGGTTGGAGTTTGGGTTGGAGTTTGGGTTGGAGTTTGGGTTGGAGTTTGGGTTGGAGTTTGGGTTGGAGTTTGGGTTGGAGTTTGGGTTGGAGTTTGGGTTGGAGTTTGGGTTGGAGTTTGGGTTGGGGTTTGGGTTGGGGTTGGAGTTTGGGTTTGGGTTGGAGTTTGGGTTGGAGTTTGGGTTGGAGTTTGGGTTGGAGTTTGGGTTGGGGTTGGAGTTTGGGTTGGGGTTGGAGTTTGGGTTGGGGTTGGAGTTTGGGTTGGAGTTTGGGTTGGGGTTGGAGTTTGGGTTGGGGTTGGAGTTTGGGTTGGGGTTGGAGTTTGGGTTGGGGTTGGAGTTTGGGTTGGGGTTGGAGTTTGGGTTGGAGTTTGGGTTTGGGTTGGAGTTTGGGTTTGGGTTGGAGTTTGGGTTGGAGTTTGGGTTGGAGTTTGGGTTGGAGTTTGGGTTGGGGTTGGAGTTTGGGTTGGGGTTGGAGTTTGGGTTGGAGTTTGGGTTGGGGTTGGAGTTTGGGTTGGGGTTGGAGTTTGGGTTGGGGTTGGAGTTTGGGTTGGGGTTGGAGTTTGGGTTGGGGTTGGAGTTTGGGTTGGGGTTGGAGTTTGGGTTGGGGTTGGAGTTTGGGTTGGGGTTGGAGTTTGGGTTGGGGTTGGAGTTTGGGTTGGAGTTTGGGTTGGGGTTGGAGTTTGGGTTGGGGTTGGAGTTTGGGTTGGAGTTTGGGTTGGGGTTGGAGTTTGGGTTGGGGTTGGAGTTTGGGTTGGAGTTTGGGTTGGAGTTTGGGTTGGAGTTTGGGTTGGAGTTTGGGTTGGAGTTTGGGTTGGAGTTTGGGTTGGAGTTTGGGTTGGAGTTTGGGTTGGAGTTTGGGTTGGAGTTTGGGTTGGGGTTGGAGTTTGGGTTGGGGTTGGAGTTTGGGTTGGAGTTTGGGTTGGGGTTGGAGTTTGGGTTGGGGTTGGAGTTTGGGTTGGGGTTGGAGTTTGGGTTGGGGTTGGAGTTTGGGTTGGGGTTGGAGTTTGGGTTGGAGTTTGGGTTGGGGTTGGAGTTTGGGTTGGGGTTGGAGTTTGGGTTGGGGTTGGAGTTTGGGTTGGGGTTGGAGTTTGGGTTGGAGTTTGGGTTGGGGTTGGAGTTTGGGTTGGGGTTGGAGTTTGGGTTGGAGTTTGGGTTGGAGTTTGGGTTGGAGTTTGGGTTGGAGTTTGGGTTGGAGTTTGGGTTGGAGTTTGGGTTGGAGTTTGGGTTGGGGTTGGAGTTTGGGTTGGAGTTTGGGTTGGGGTTGGAGTTTGGGTTGGGGTTGGAGTTTGGGTTGGGGTTGGAGTTTGGGTTGGGGTTGGAGTTTGGGTTGGGGTTGGAGTTTGGGTTGGAGTTTGGGTTGGGGTTGGAGTTTGGGTTGGGGTTGGAGTTTGGGTTGGAGTTTGGGTTGGAGTTTGGGTTGGAGTTTGGGTTGGAGTTTGGGTTGGAGTTTGGGTTGGAGTTTGGGTTGGAGTTTGGGTTGGAGTTTGGGTTGGAGTTTGGGTTGGAGTTTGGGTTGGAGTTTGGGTTGGGGTTGGAGTTTGGGTTGGGGTTGGAGTTTGGGTTGGGGTTGGAGTTTGGGTTGGGGTTGGAGTTTGGGTTGGGGTTGGAGTTTGGGTTGGAGTTTGGGTTGGAGTTTGGGTTGGAGTTTGGGTTGGGGTTGGAGTTTGGGTTGGGGTTGGAGTTTGGGTTGGAGTTTGGGTTGGGGTTGGAGTTTGGGTTGGGGTTGGAGTTTGGGTTGGGGTTGGAGTTTGGGTTGGGGTTGGAGTTTGGGTTGGGGTTGGAGTTTGGGTTGGAGTTTGGGTTGGAGTTTGGGTTGGAGTTTGGGTTGGAGTTTGGGTTGGAGTTTGGGTTGGAGTTTGGGTTGGAGTTTGGGTTGGAGTTTGGGTTGGAGTTTGGGTTGGAGTTTGGGTTGGGGTTTGGGTTGGGGTTGGAGTTTGGGTTGGGGTTGGAGTTTGGGTTGGAGTTTGGGTTGGGGTTGGAGTTTGGGTTGGGGTTGGAGTTTGGGTTGGAGTTTGGGTTGGGGTTGGAGTTTGGGTTGGGGTTGGAGTTTGGGTTGGGGTTGGAGTTTGGGTTGGGGTTGGAGTTTGGGTTGGGGTTGGAGTTTGGGTTGGGGTTGGAGTTTGGGTTGGGGTTGGAGTTTGGGTTGGGGTTGGAGTTTGGGTTGGGGTTGGAGTTTGGGTTGGGGTTGGAGTTTGGGTTGGGGTTGGAGTTTGGGTTGGGGTTGGAGTTTGGGTTGGGGTTGGAGTTTGGGTTGGAGTTTGGGTTGGGGTTGGAGTTTGGGTTGGGGTTGGAGTTTGGGTTGGAGTTTGGGTTGGGGTTGGAGTTTGGGTTGGGGTTGGAGTTTGGGTTGGGGTTGGAGTTTGGGTTGGGGTTGGAGTTTGGGTTGGGGTTGGAGTTTGGGTTGGGGTTGGAGTTTGGGTTGGAGTTTGGGTTGGAGTTTGGGTTGGAGTTTGGGTTGGAGTTTGGGTTGGAGTTTGGGTTGGAGTTTGGGTTGGAGTTTGGGTTGGAGTTTGGGTTGGAGTTTGGGTTGGAGTTTGGGTTGGAGTTTGGGTTGGGGTTGGAGTTTGGGTTGGGGTTGGAGTTTGGGTTGGAGTTTGGGTTGGGGTTGGAGTTTGGGTTGGGGTTGGAGTTTGGGTTGGGGTTGGAGTTTGGGTTGGGGTTGGAGTTTGGGTTGGAGTTTGGGTTGGGGTTGGAGTTTGGGTTGGAGTTTGGGTTGGGGTTGGAGTTTGGGTTGGAGTTTGGGTTGGGGTTGGAGTTTGGGTTGGGGTTGGAGTTTGGGTTGGAGTTTGGGTTGGAGTTTGGGTTGGAGTTTGGGTTGGAGTTTGGGTTGGAGTTTGGGTTGGAGTTTGGGTTGGAGTTTGGGTTGGAGTTTGGGTTGGAGTTTGGGTTGGAGTTTGGGTTGGGGTTGGAGTTTGGGTTGGGGTTGGAGTTTGGGTTGGGGTTGGAGTTTGGGTTGGGGTTGGAGTTTGGGTTGGGGTTGGAGTTTGGGTTGGGGTTGGAGTTTGGGTTGGAGTTTGGGTTGGAGTTTGGGTTGGAGTTTGGGTTGGAGTTTGGGTTGGAGTTTGGGTTGGAGTTTGGGTTGGAGTTTGGGTTGGAGTTTGGGTTGGAGTTTGGGTTGGAGTTTGGGTTGGGGTTGGAGTTTGGGTTGGGGTTGGAGTTTGGGTTGGGGTTGGAGTTTGGGTTGGGGTTGGAGTTTGGGTTGGGGTTGGAGTTTGGGTTGGGGTTGGAGTTTGGGTTGGAGTTTGGGTTGGAGTTTGGGTTGGAGTTTGGGTTGGAGTTTGGGTTGGAGTTTGGGTTGGAGTTTGGGTTGGAGTTTGGGTTGGAGTTTGGGTTGGAGTTTGGGTTGGGGTTGGAGTTTGGGTTGGGGTTGGAGTTTGGGTTGGGGTTGGAGTTTGGGTTGGGGTTGGAGTTTGGGTTGGGGTTGGAGTTTGGGTTGGGGTTGGAGTTTGGGTTGGGGTTGGAGTTTGGGTTGGAGTTTGGGTTGGGGTTGGAGTTTGGGTTGGGGTTGGAGTTTGGGTTGGGGTTGGAGTTTGGGTTGGAGTTTGGGTTGGAGTTTGGGTTGGGGTTGGAGTTTGGGTTGGAGTTTGGGTTGGGGTTGGAGTTTGGGTTGGGGTTGGAGTTTGGGTTGGGGTTGGAGTTTGGGTTGGGGTTGGAGTTTGGGTTGGGGTTGGAGTTTGGGTTGGGGTTGGAGTTTGGGTTGGGGTTGGAGTTTGGGTTGGGGTTGGAGTTTGGGTTGGAGTTTGGGTTGGGGTTGGAGTTTGGGTTGGGGTTGGAGTTTGGGTTGGAGTTTGGGTTGGAGTTTGGGTTGGAGTTTGGGTTGGGGTTGGAGTTTGGGTTGGGGTTGGAGTTTGGGTTGGAGTTTGGGTTGGGGTTGGAGTTTGGGTTGGGGTTGGAGTTTGGGTTGGGGTTGGAGTTTGGGTTGGGGTTGGAGTTTGGGTTGGGGTTGGAGTTTGGGTTGGGGTTGGAGTTTGGGTTGGGGTTGGAGTTTGGGTTGGGGTTGGAGTTTGGGTTGGAGTTTGGGTTGGGGTTGGAGTTTGGGTTGGGGTTGGAGTTTGGGTTGGGGTTGGAGTTTGGGTTGGGGTTGGAGTTTGGGTTGGGGTTGGAGTTTGGGTTGGAGTTTGGGTTGGGGTTGGAGTTTGGGTTGGGGTTGGAGTTTGGGTTGGGGTTGGAGTTTGGGTTGGGGTTGGAGTTTGGGTTGGGGTTGGAGTTTGGGTTGGAGTTTGGGTTGGGGTTGGAGTTGGGGTTGGAGTTTGGGTTGGGGTTGGAGTTTGGGTTGGGGTTGGAGTTTGGGTTGGAGTTTGGGTTGGGGTTGGAGTTTGGGTTGGGGTTGGAGTTTGGGTTGGAGTTTGGGTTGGGGTTGGAGTTTGGGTTGGGGTTGGAGTTTGGGTTGGGGTTGGAGTTTGGGTTGGGGTTGGAGTTTGGGTTGGGGTTGGAGTTTGGGTTGGGGTTGGAGTTTGGGTTGGGGTTGGAGTTTGGGTTGGAGTTTGGGTTGGGGTTGGAGTTTGGGTTGGGGTTGGAGTTTGGGTTGGGGTTGGAGTTTGGGTTGGGGTTGGAGTTTGGGTTGGGGTTGGAGTTTGGGTTGGGGTTGGAGTTTGGGTTGGGGTTGGAGTTTGGGTTGGGGTTGGAGTTTGGGTTGGAGTTTGGGTTGGGGTTGGAGTTTGGGTTGGGGTTGGAGTTTGGGTTGGGGTTGGAGTTTGGGTTGGGGTTGGAGTTTGGGTTGGAGTTTGGGTTGGAGTTTGGGTTGGAGTTTGGGTTGGAGTTTGGGTTGGAGTTTGGGTTGGAGTTTGGGTTGGAGTTTGGGTTGGAGTTTGGGTTGGAGTTTGGGTTGGAGTTTGGGTTGGAGTTTGGGTTGGAGTTTGGGTTGGAGTTTGGGTTGGAGTTTGGGTTGGAGTTTGGGTTGGAGTTTGGGTTGGAGTTTGGGTTGGAGTTTGGGTTGGAGTTTGGGTTGGAGTTTGGGTTGGAGTTTGGGTTGGAGTTTGGGTTGGAGTTTGGGTTGGAGTTTGGGTTGGAGTTTGGGTTGGAGTTTGGGTTGGAGTTTGGGTTGGAGTTTGGGTTGGAGTTTGGGTTGGAGTTTGGGTTGGAGTTTGGGTTGGAGTTTGGGTTGGAGTTTGGGTTGGAGTTTGGGTTGGAGTTTGGGTTGGAGTTTGGGTTGGAGTTTGGGTTGGAGTTTGGGTTGGGGTTGGGGTTGGAGTTTGGGTTGGGGTTGGAGTTTGGGTTGGGGTTGGAGTTTGGGTTGGGGTTGGAGTTTGGGTTGGGGTTGGAGTTTGGGTTGGGGTTGGAGTTTGGGTTGGGGTTGGAGTTTGGGTTGGGGTTGGAGTTTGGGTTGGGGTTGGAGTTTGGGTTGGGGTTGGAGTTTGGGTTGGAGTTTGGGTTGGGGTTGGAGTTTGGGTTGGAGTTTGGGTTGGGGTTGGAGTTTGGGTTGGAGTTTGGGTTGGGGTTGGAGTTTGGGTTGGGGTTGGAGTTTGGGTTGGGGTTGGAGTTTGGGTTGGAGTTTGGGTTGGAGTTTGGGTTGGAGTTTGGGTTGGAGTTTGGGTTGGGGTTGGAGTTTGGGTTGGGGTTGGAGTTTGGGTTGGAGTTTGGGTTGGGGTTGGAGTTTGGGTTGGGGTTGGAGTTTGGGTTGGGGTTGGAGTTTGGGTTGGGGTTGGAGTTTGGGTTGGGGTTGGAGTTTGGGTTGGAGTTTGGGTTGGGGTTGGAGTTTGGGTTGGGGTTGGAGTTTGGGTTGGGGTTGGAGTTTGGGTTGGGGTTGGAGTTTGGGTTGGGGTTGGAGTTTGGGTTGGGGTTGGAGTTTGGGTTGGAGTTTGGGTTGGAGTTTGGGTTGGAGTTTGGGTTGGAGTTTGGGTTGGAGTTTGGGTTGGAGTTTGGGTTGGAGTTTGGGTTGGAGTTTGGGTTGGAGTTTGGGTTGGAGTTTGGGTTGGAGTTTGGGTTGGAGTTTGGGTTGGAGTTTGGGTTGGAGTTTGGGTTGGAGTTTGGGTTGGAGTTTGGGTTGGAGTTTGGGTTGGAGTTTGGGTTGGAGTTTGGGTTGGAGTTTGGGTTGGAGTTTGGGTTGGAGTTTGGGTTGGAGTTTGGGTTGGAGTTTGGGTTGGAGTTTGGGTTGGGGTTGGAGTTTGGGTTGGGGTTGGAGTTTGGGTTGGGGTTGGAGTTTGGGTTGGGGTTGGAGTTTGGGTTGGAGTTTGGGTTGGGGTTGGAGTTTGGGTTGGAGTTTGGGTTGGGGTTGGAGTTTGGGTTGGAGTTTGGGTTGGGGTTGGAGTTTGGGTTGGGGTTGGAGTTTGGGTTGGAGTTTGGGTTGGGGTTGGAGTTTGGGTTGGGGTTGGAGTTTGGGTTGGGGTTGGAGTTTGGGTTGGGGTTGGAGTTTGGGTTGGAGTTTGGGTTGGAGTTTGGGTTGGAGTTTGGGTTGGAGTTTGGGTTGGAGTTTGGGTTGGAGTTTGGGTTGGAGTTTGGGTTGGAGTTTGGGTTGGAGTTTGGGTTGGAGTTTGGGTTGGAGTTTGGGTTGGAGTTTGGGTTGGAGTTTGGGTTGGAGTTTGGGTTGGAGTTTGGGTTGGAGTTTGGGTTGGAGTTTGGGTTGGAGTTTGGGTTGGAGTTTGGGTTGGGGTTGGAGTTTGGGTTGGGGTTGGAGTTTGGGTTGGGGTTGGAGTTTGGGTTGGGGTTGGAGTTTGGGTTGGGGTTGGAGTTTGGGTTGGGGTTGGAGTTTGGGTTGGGGTTGGAGTTTGGGTTGGGGTTGGAGTTTGGGTTGGGGTTGGAGTTTGGGTTGGGGTTGGAGTTTGGGTTGGGGTTGGAGTTTGGGTTGGAGTTTGGGTTGGGGTTGGAGTTTGGGTTGGAGTTTGGGTTGGGGTTGGAGTTTGGGTTGGGGTTGGAGTTTGGGTTGGAGTTTGGGTTGGGGTTGGAGTTTGGGTTGGGGTTGGAGTTTGGGTTGGGGTTGGAGTTTGGGTTGGGGTTGGAGTTTGGGTTGGAGTTTGGGTTGGGGTTGGAGTTTGGGTTGGAGTTTGGGTTGGAGTTTGGGTTGGAGTTTGGGTTGGAGTTTGGGTTGGGGTTGGAGTTTGGGTTGGAGTTTGGGTTGGGGTTGGAGTTTGGGTTGGGGTTGGAGTTTGGGTTGGGGTTGGAGTTTGGGTTGGAGTTTGGGTTGGGGTTGGAGTTTGGGTTGGGGTTGGAGTTTGGGTTGGGGTTGGAGTTTGGGTTGGAGTTTGGGTTGGAGTTTGGGTTGGAGTTTGGGTTGGAGTTTGGGTTGGGGTTGGAGTTTGGGTTGGGGTTGGAGTTTGGGTTGGAGTTTGGGTTGGGGTTGGAGTTTGGGTTGGGGTTGGAGTTTGGGTTGGGGTTGGAGTTTGGGTTGGGGTTTGGGTTGGAGTTTGGGTTGGAGTTTGGGTTGGAGTTTGGGTTGGAGTTTGGGTTGGAGTTTGGGTTGGAGTTTGGGTTGGAGTTTGGGTTGGAGTTTGGGTTGGAGTTTGGGTTGGAGTTTGGGTTGGAGTTTGGGTTGGAGTTTGGGTTGGAGTTTGGGTTGGAGTTTGGGTTGGAGTTTGGGTTGGAGTTTGGGTTGGAGTTTGGGTTGGAGTTTGGGTTGGAGTTTGGGTTGGAGTTTGGGTTGGAGTTTGGGTTGGAGTTTGGGTTGGAGTTTGGGTTGGAGTTTGGGTTGGAGTTTGGGTTGGAGTTTGGGTTGGAGTTTGGGTTGGAGTTTGGGTTGGAGTTTGGGTTGGAGTTTGGGTTGGAGTTTGGGTTGGAGTTTGGGTTGGAGTTTGGGTTGGAGTTTGGGTTGGAGTTTGGGTTGGAGTTTGGGTTGGAGTTTGGGTTGGAGTTTGGGTTGGAGTTTGGGTTGGAGTTTGGGTTGGAGTTTGGGTTGGAGTTTGGGTTGGAGTTTGGGTTGGAGTTTGGGTTGGAGTTTGGGTTGGAGTTTGGGTTGGAGTTTGGGTTGGAGTTTGGGTTGGAGTTTGGGTTGGAGTTTGGGTTGGAGTTTGGGTTGGAGTTTGGGTTGGAGTTTGGGTTGGAGTTTGGGTTGGAGTTTGGGTTGGAGTTTGGGTTGGAGTTTGGGTTGGAGTTTGGGTTGGAGTTTGGGTTGGGGTTTGGGTTGGAGTTTGGGTTGGGGTTTGGGTTGGAGTTTGGGTTGGGGTTTGGGTTGGAGTTTGGGTTGGGGTTGGAGTTTGGGTTGGGGTTGGAGTTTGGGTTGGGGTTGGAGTTTGGGTTGGGGTTGGAGTTTGGGTTGGGGTTGGAGTTTGGGTTGGAGTTTGGGTTGGGGTTGGGGTTGGAGTTTGGGTTGGGGTTGGAGTTTGGGTTGGGGTTGGAGTTTGGGTTGGGGTTTGGGTTGGGGTTGGAGTTTGGGTTGGGGTTTGGGTTGGGGTTGGAGTTTGGGTTGGGGTTGGGGTTGGAGTTTGGGTTGGGGTTGGAGTTTGGGTTGGGGTTGGGGTTGGGGTTGGAGTTTGGGTTGGGGTTTGGGTTGGGGTTGGGGTTTGGGTTGGGGTTGGAGTTTGGGTTGGGGTTTGGGTTGGGGTTGGAGTTTGGGTTGGGGTTTGGGTTGGGGTTGGAGTTTGGGTTGGGGTTGGGGTTGGAGTTTGGGTTGGGGTTGGAGTTTGGGTTGGGGTTTGGGTTGGGGTTGGGGTTGGAGTTCGGGTTGGAATTCGGCTTGGGATAAGGAATAAGGGTGTGTTGGTGTTAGATTTGTGGTTAGGGTTAAGGTTAGGGTACCGTTACACTTAGCGATGCACCAGTGATCCCGACAACAATATGACCCGGTAAGGATCGCTGGTGCATCGCTAAGTGGTCGCTAGTGAGCTGCCAAACAGGCAGATCTCACCAGCGACATAGCAGCGGTCGGCGGTCGCTACTTACCTGTCAGACGAGGCGATGAAGACGTCCTCGGCCCGCGTCCACGCGTCGCTCGTCGCCACAGCAGGAAGCAGACGACGAGAAATGGCCCAGGACGTTCTCGCGTGATCAGCGATAACCAGCGGGGGAGCCGGTCGGAGGTAAGTATCACATGTAGCGATATTGCTAGCGATATCTCTAGCAATATCGCTGCTGCGTCACAAAACCAGTGACGTTATAGCGATATTGCTTGCGATATCGTTATGTGTAACGGGCCCTTTAGGGTTAAGGTTAGGGTTGGTTTTAGGGTTAGGGATGTGTTGGTGTTAGGGTTGTGGTTAGGGTTAGGGATGTGTTGGGGTTAGGGATGTGTTGGGGTTAGGGATGTGTTGGGGTTAGGGATGTGTTGGGGTTAGGGATGTGTTGGGTTTAGGGTTGTGGTTGGGGTTAGGGGTGTGTTGGGGTTGGGATTAGGGTTAGGGGTGTGTTGGTTAGGGTTGGAGTTAGAATTGAGGGGTTTCCACTGTTTAGGCACATCAGGGGGGCTCCAAACGCGACATGGCGCCACCATTGAGCCAATTTTGCATTCAAAAAGTCAACCGATGCTCCCTCCCTTACAAGCCCCGACTTGCACAACAAATTTTGTGGTCAAATTTCTCCTGTTACCCTTGTGAAAGTAAAAATTTGGGGGTGAAAATATCATTTTTGTGGAAAAAATTATTTTTTTATTTTCACGGCTCTATGTTTGAACCCCCAAGTGCTTCATAGAAGGTTATAAGTGCTCACCACACATCTGGATAAGCTCCTTGGGAGGCGTCTAGTTTCCAAAATGGGGACACTAGTGGGGGGTTTCTACTGTTTAGGCACATCAGGGGCTCTGCAAATGCAACATGATGCCTGCAGACTATTCCTTCAAAGTCTGCATTCCAAAGCGGCGCTCCTTCCCTTCTGAGCTCTGCCATGCACCCAAACAGTGGTTACCCCCCATATATGGAGTAACAGGGTACGCAGGACAAATTGGACAACAACTTCTGAGGACCAAAGTCTCCTTTTACCCTTGTGAAAATAAAAAATAGCACTTTAAAAAATCATTTTTGAGGAAATAAAAAGGATTTTTTATTTTCATGCGTTATAAACTTTTGTGAAGCACTTGGGGGTTCAAAGTGCTCACCACACATCTAGATAAGTTCCTTAAGGGGTCAAGTTTCCAAAATGGTGTCACTTGTGGGGCGTTTCCACTGTTTAGGCACATCAGGGGCTTTCCAAATGCGACATGGCATCCAATATCAATTCCAGCCAATTCAGCATTGAAAAAGTCAAAAGGCGCTCTTTCCCTTCCAAGCCCTGCCGTGTGCCCAAACTGTGGTTTACCCCCACATGTGGGGTATCCGCGTATTCATGAGAAATTGCACAACCAATTTTGTGGTTCATTTTCTCTTTTTACACTTGTGGAAAAAAAAAAAAAAATTGGTTCTCAAGTAAAATGTTTGTAGAAAAAAAGTTAAATGTTAATTTTTTTCCTTCCACATTGCTTCAGTTCCTGTGAAGCACGTAAAGGGTTAATAAATTTCTTGAATGTGATTTTGATCCGCTTGAAGGGTGCAGTTTTTAGAATGGTGTCACTTTTGGGTATTTTCTGTCATATAGACCCCTCAAACGCACTTCAAATATAATTTGGTCCCTAAAAAAATGGTTTTGTAAATTTTGTTGTAAAAATGAGAAACAGCTGGTCAACTTTTAACCCTTATAAGTTCCTAACCAAAAAAAATTTTATTTCCAAAATTGTGCTGATGAAAAGTAGACATGTGAGAAATGTTATTTATTAACTATTTTGTGACACATCTCTGATTTAAGGGCATAAAAATTAAGTTTGAAAATTGCAAAATTTTAAAAATGTTTGCAATTTTTCACGTTTTTTTCATAAATAAACGCGTCATATCGAAGAAAATTCTAACACTAACAAGAAGTACACTGTCATGAAAAAACAGTCTCAGACTCAGCGGAATCCCATTAAAGCGTTCCGGAGTTAATACCTCATAAAGTGACAGTGGTCAGAATTCAAAAAATTGGCCTGGTCATTAAGCTGCAAATTGGCTCTGTCACTAAAGGGTTAATAAATACTCTAATAATGACTGTTACCATGTGTATGCTGTCGTAGAGAACGTCTTATTATGGCTGTGAGAAAAATGGACTTTACAGCTTTTGTGTCAGGAGTGACTTCAGAGCCTGTGAATTCAGTCGTTCCGTTTATTCCCTCTGATATTCTTGTTCTTTTGGATGAAGTGTTCCTTGCCTGAGATTTTCCATGGAAAGGCTTTATGAATCATATTGCGGGTTGAAAGCCAGCAAATATATTGAATTCATTTTAGATATATAATATCTCTAGCTTACTTTCCTCACCTCACTCTGTATTAAGAGAGCCAGTATTACTGGGAATCACAATTCAGCATGAGGATGCAATTTATTTTATTTCATGTTCTATATTCTTTTAATTTCCATTTACTAACCAGAGTTTACCTGCATTAGGGTGCATTCACACTGCTTTTTTGTTGCGTTTTCCAAGCAGAAACCGTTGAACCATAACTCTTGGGTTTTTGAATGTCTCATGTTTTACTGAGAGTTTTTGCTAAAAAATCTCAGCAAAAAACCTGTGTGAACACACCCGGACTGTTTTCACATTCAATTATTTTTCACAAAGGCACAGTAAATCATACTTATTGTTACAGTCTCAGTCCAACATAACACTTCTTTTTTGTATTTTTTTTTTTTTTTTTTCATCTCTATCTGCCACTGTGTGTATCCAGCTTTACATAGCAGACTGGGCGGTCCTCTTTTCTGCTAAATCTGCATTTTCCAACAGCACTTTCTTCTCCTCAGTGCTGCAGACCCCTAGTTTTCACCTGTGTACTCCTGACTAGCCCCACCTCTGAGTTACCATCAAGCTAAACTAACTGTAGAATTCTCCTTATGTTTCTGTTCACTATCTACTACTCTACAGTACTCTGATTTTAACTTCTGCCATTGATATAGTTGCAGTGTGGTTTTAAATAATTGTTAGCTGGTTCATAGCAGAGCTCAACTCTGCTGCATTTCTCCACAAGCTTGTAATTACTAGGCAGTGCACAGTTCTATTTGTTGCTGGTTGCTCACATTTCGTTGATATGAAATGGCCAATGCTTCTTTGCTGATGAATATGGCAAAAGATTCTTAAAATTATTATATTTCTATAGTGCCAACATATTCCGCAGCACTTAACATTTTAGAGGGGACTTGTACAGGCAATAACAGACATTACAGAATAACAATAATCACATAGATCAGCAGATAACAAGAGGAATTAGGGCCCTGCTCCCAAGCTTACAATCTATGAGGAAATATGGGAGACCTGAAAGTTGGATGGTAACAATTGCTTGTATTGTATGGTCCAGCCATCACTGGTCTATCAGCAGCTGGCAACTCTGTATACAGCCCTATCCTACAGTGTATCTCTCCTCTCAGGCCCCTGTATGTAAAGCCCCATTCTGCCTTATATCACTCCTCTCGGCGCCTGTAAATAGCCCCACTTTGTATTTCATCACTTATCGTACTTATTGGCGCACACCACTACTCCCAAGCATGGGCACTATGAAGGAGGCATTGCTCCTACTTGTGATATCATTCCCTACAGTAGCAGCTCAGTTGTAGACATGACCCAGAGCTACACTGTGCTAGCAGGAAGTCCTTAACATTGACCAGGAATACTAGACCTACAGTCAGTTCCACTGGCAGCTGTAGGGTAAATGGAGCCGAAAGGGCAACTTTAGAAGTGTGGGGGCAATTTGTGCAAAACAGAGATTTAAAAATGGAGTATATTGGCAGAAGTGAATAAATGTGTGTTCATTATTATAAGACTAAATTTTGATTTTGGTAATAACCCTTTAATATGATCTACATATTCATTATCTATTTATTTTACTCACTCGTATAGTGATTCTTATTCGTTTTACTGATACAGTATTGTTTTATTGCACACCAATACATACCTAATCAGACCAGACAGTACTATGTTTTATATTTCATTTTATCTGGTTGCTCTTCTTCATTCTTACTGCACTTTTAAAAAAAAAAAAAAAAAAAAGAAAAGGACCTAAGCATCAGAGGCTAGTTTCTTGGAAGTGCATGTTGGATAAAATGTGTAAGGCAATAAACAGTTTAATGAAGCCTCAGAGTATTCTCCTTTTCTATACACCGAAACGGTGGCCACATACAGTATTTCATTTACATTTTATCGTCTGTATTTTGAAGTGGCGCTCTGAAATATTTTCTTCTTTTTCCTGTTGGGAGTGTGATATTTAAATGTCTACATAAACACCGGCATTAAATAAGTGTGTGGAAGGTAAGCTTTCAACCTCTTGGCCCAGAGACTTGTGAACTGTTTATTTTGGTTGAGCTCCACACTGCACATTTCTGCTCCACTGATTTCACCATCCAACTAAAAGCGTATCTTTGTCATTGCAGAATAAATGATATCCATTCAACAGAATAATCCTTGTTCTAGCTCCCAACTAGAATGTGGGATCTCTGCACCGTATTATTGGTATTTCACTAACCATATTTTGGTAAATACTTGCAGGAAATACTCTACTAATTAGATTTATTAGGGACTTGAGCAGGGGCCGGTTCATGCAGAGACTTTCAGGAACCATACTGTTTGTCATTTGTGTGCCTTATTCATGAAATAATACCAATGTACACTATAGTTGATATAATACAAGTGTACTTACCTACCTTGGGAGCAACTCATGCGCTTGTATTTGGAGCATTCTGGAACAGGGGCCAGCCCTGCTTTTTCTATCTGGATGTTATTTAAATTATCTTTGCTAGATTCCCCCTCCAGAGTATCTGCATTGTTAGTATAATATGAGTGGAACATATGCCCAAGAGATAATTAAAGGGTATGAAGAGGAAAACGAGCATCATTCTTTTCTTTGTTGGGTGGCAAAACCAGGCATTATAGATAGAGTCCTTTTCAATTTCTAGTTATAAACGTTTTCTAAGCAATTTTGTTGTGTTGATCACATTTTTTATGAGTGTGGCTATGACCTGTTTTTTAAATCAGGTTTTTTTTTTAAATTAAATATATTTTTTATTTTTATAATGGGTTTTAGAGTTCAGTAAGTTGATGGTCCACTAGACACATTTGTACCATGGATCGTGGACCTCCAAACCACTTTTCTCAACTTCAATGGGTTTTCTTTTCAATATTCCTAATCACTTTCTATAATGAGAAGCAAAAATCATATATCTGGAATTTTTTACATTGGCCTGGAAGCCAGTCTGTTTCTGCCTATATGTCCATGTGGCTCCTGAAAAGAAGAGGAACTATGAGTCTACTGGATGGAGGCCTGATGCTATCGCATCGGGAGGGCGGTAATGTCAGGATGGGGGCAGGCTTTGCAGCGTTGATAATCCTTCCCCCTCATATTCTCACCCACCTATCCACTCTCTCTTACCCCATGTGTTGACTTCTCCCAACCTGTCTACCCCATGTTATCCCCCTTGTCTGCTGTCTCTCTCCTTCCTGTGCTCTGTTCTCACCTCATGTGCTGTCCTGTTTGAGCAGTCTCCCCCTCTGCTCTGTTTCTCTCACCCCTGTGTCTGACCGTGTACAGAACATACCACACCTCCTGGGCAGGGAATGAAGAAAAAGACAATACTGACATTACAGCAGGAGATTGCAGAGGATACATTTTGTGAGGTAAAATATTGTTTAAAAACAGTCAGTGAAATATTTTACCTCACAAAATGAATCCTTTGTGATCCCCTGCTGTAATGTCAGTATTGTCTTTTGCTTCCTCTCCTGCCCAGGAGATGTGGTATGCTCCATACATGGTCAGACACAGACAATTTTTAAAATGAACTTTCGTTCATGGTAAAACGCCTTTAATGTGACCGGCTTCCTCTGCCTGTAGACACGTCGCGCATCTGCTGCCAGGAATAGCCAAATGATTCACTGCGCCTGACGGAATTCGCCCAGGCCCAGTGCAACGTGTTCCGTTGGTGGTACCGCGCAAGAGGCTGCGTGAGCGTGAAGTGCGTATAGTGTGAGGTGCGACGGTGTTCTGCTGGTGATGCCGTGCAATAGGTTGGTACCAGCAACAGTTTGCATATTGAGACACCCATCAATTGGGTGCAGTATAAAAACCTAATTTGTAAACCGAATATGCCATTTTTGGATGACAAATTCCACGTAATCCCCCGTAAGGGTCCCGTTACACTAAATGACACGCCAGCGATCCCGACAACAATACGACCTGTCAGGATCGCTGGTGCGTTGCTACATGATCGCTGGTGAGCTCTCAAACAGGCAGACTCACCAGCGATCAGGACCAGCGAGGATGCTGGTAACCAGGGTAAATAGCGGGTAACTAAGCTCCCAGCGCGTGCACACTGGTATCCAGAGTACACAGTGGGTAACGAAGCCACGCACGCGCTTAGTTACCCGCTATTTACCTTGGATACCAGCTCCCAGCGTCTGCTTACAGCGCTGGGAAGCTCGCTGATCATTGGTCTCCTGCTGCACACGCAGCGATGCATGCTGGCCAGCGGGAGACCAACGATCAAAAAATGGCCCAGGACATTCCTGCACGATCAGCGATACCCGGCGCGGGGGGGGGGGGGGTCGCTGATGCGTGCCACATACAGCGAGATCGCTGATGTGTCACAAAATCGATGACGCATCAGCGATCTCGCTGTGTGTGTGAAGTACCCCTAAGATTACGTTAATAAAACTGCACATAGAATTGCTGATGTATTATACCGAGCGGCAGCTTCTCTGCTGGAGGTAATGTTGTGACATGTAGTTCTTAACCTTGATTATCATTTCATAACTGCATTGAGTTCATCCACAAATCTTTCTCCTTCGCCTCATTGGGGGACACAGACACTGTGGGTGTATGCTTCTGCCACTAGGAGGCTGACACTAAGTGAAAAAAAGAGGTTAGCTCCTCCTCCGCCGTATACACCCTCGCCCCTATTGCGGGCGGAAATCAGTTTTTTGCTTAGTGTCCTTTGGAGGCACACACGTCTGGATGTCTCCAGACTATTTTTTTTTTTTTCTTCCTTTCTTCCCATGAAGATGCGACAGGGGTGACGGATCCTATTGAAAGGGTCCGATCTCCCCAAACCATCAACGGGTGAGCACGCGTTGAGTATCGTCTCCGCGTATCCTTTCCCGCACTGTGGGACGTATCTGGGTCTTTTTCCCGACTTCTATTTTTTTTATTTTATGAAGGCAAGACAGGGGCAACGCATCCTATTGAAAGGATCCGATTTCCCCAAACCATCAACGGGCGAGAACGTGCGAGTATCCTTCCACGTATCCTCTCCCGCAATGTGGGACATAATGCCGGACTTAGCCCTGTCCACCTCTAGGTATTGAAACCATGGGCTTGCACATAGGCACAAGACTAGTCTGTGCGGCCCCCACTGCTCCACCAATGCTAGACGGCGGTGCTGCATGGTAGCGGACGGTCCCTCTCCTCACCCCCTGAAGGGGTTAGATGGAGCTAGGGTGCCTGCACCGTCCTATTTTTATCGAGGCCCCCCTCACATACCTGCACTTAGGCTGAATAATAATAAATTTTATTTCTATAGCGCCGACATATTCCGCAGCACTTTACATTTCAGAGGGGATTTGTACAGACAATAGACATTACAGCATAACAATAATCACATAGATTATAACAAATACCAAGAGGAATGAGGGCCCTGCTCGCAAGCTTACAGTCTATGAGGAAAGAGGTAGACACGAAAGGTGGGTGGTAACAGTTGCCCTGATTGTATGGACCAGCTATATAATTAAGTGTGTAACAGTACAGACACAGAGGGCTAATGGATGCATAAAGCATGTGGGAACATGATGCGGGGAACCTGGTTATGGTAAAACTTTTGGCTGTGCCACACAGGGATAGATTAGGTTAATGTGTGGAGGCGGTAGGCCAGTCTGAATAAATGAGTTTTCAGGGCACGCTTAAAATTGTGGGGATTGGGGACTAATCGTATTGACCTGGGAAGTGCAGGCTGAAGAGGATCATCAGTGAGGAGAGGGTCTGGGAGGGCTCCTGCAAACATCCGAGGGCTGGAGCCCCCAGCCGGCGGAAGCCACCGGCCATGCAAGGCGGGAGTGGCTGGATCCGTCAGGCGGCGCCGAGCCGGTTAGTAGCGCCATGTTTTGTCAGCGCCTTGGAACCGCGCCCCCCCCCCCCCCCGGTCGGGTAGGGGAAAAATTGAGGCCGGAGCTAGGCCGTGGCCGGAAGTCCCGCCTCCGGGCCGCGCGTCACTTCCCGCACTGGTCGGCGGCGAAAAAATTTGGACCCCGGCTTTGGAGCGCGGCTAGGCCGCAGAACGGAAGTACCGCCCCTAGAGTGGTTTTTACCGAGGGTTGGTAATTCTCCCTCAGGAAAATGCGCTAGCTCTCCGGCAGGGAGTCCGGACACTTCGCCAACCAGTCCCTCATACCATCCGATCCGGGATGAGGATTCTAGGGAAAATGGTGGCAGCAATGAAAGCGATACCTTTCGCCTAGTTCCATTTTCGCCCCCTGCAGCACGCCCTCTTGTCAGCCTGGGACAAGAATCCTGTCAAGCTCGACCGGCGGGGCCGACGGTCCGCTCAAGTCAGACAGTCGCTCGGATGGTGGATAACCAGTTCCTCCCTGGTCCACGGGAAACCTTTCCCCCCAGGTCATTGGCTGGTAATGACAACCGACGCCAGTCTCCTCGGTTGCGGAGCGGTGTTTTTGCCACTACACAACCCAGGAACTGTGGTCGCCACAGGAGGCACGCCTCCCGATCAACTTATTGGAGATACGAGCAATTCGGCTGGCTCTGCAGAAGTTTCATCACTTTCTAGCCCCGTCCGGATTCAATCGGACAACACCACGGTGGTGGCTTACATAAATCATCAAGGGGGCACCCGCAGTTGGTGGCGCGCGATTTGAAGGTGGAAGCGTCTAGGACGGGGGGGGGGCGCAGGACTGGGGTAAGTGCTGCCCGCGAGGCCACGCTATAGGGAGACTGAGGTGCTACCTCCTCCCCCCTCCCCAGCGGCGGACAGATACAGCGTCTCCGAAAAAGCAAAGACGCACGGCATCTCTTGTTGGGCTGCGTTTTCGCAGGCGCAGAGCAAGCGATTATGCGAAGCCTGCGAATCCGAACGCGCCCAGGATCCCTCCCCTGCGACCGTGACCAATGTGTCGAATCCCCCAGAGTGGGCCCTATCTCTGTCACAGTCCATGGCGTCGCTTACAAGAGCAATAGAGTCCCTTCAAGCCCCAGATAGGGGCAGGGACATTGGCTGGCTGGCCTTAGAGGGAACCTCCACCTCACAAGAGCCTCCGGCCTGCAGGGGCCACTCGCACTCCAGGCAGACCTGGAGGAAACGAATCCACACGGTGTCGTCCAGTAAGTGCTGCTTCTCGCTCCCCGTCACCAGTGGTTGATAGCAAGCAGACCTCAGATTGCGACCCAGACGAGCCCCGTGACCTGGATACTCCAGGGTCACGTGAAACAGTGGACAGCCTCATAGAAGCCGTCAATCAGACCCTGGGGATTGAGGATGATCCCCCAGCGGCAACAGCGCATAAAGTGGCATTTAAGCGAGTGAAGCGCCCGCACATATTTTTTTCCTCTCACCCGGAGTTTGAGGACATAGTGCAGTGGCACAGAGAACGTCTAGTCAGGCGTTTCTTGGGTCAAAAGGCACTCGAAACAAGGTATCCGTTTGCTCCGGACCTCCGTATAAAAATGGATGGAATCCCCGATGGTGGATCCTCCGGTTTCGCACCTAGCCACTAAGACCCTGCTATCTGTCCCTAGTGTTTCCTCAATTAAGGATCCCATGGATCGCCTTATAGAGAGCTTAGCTCGCTCAGTATATGAGGTGTCAGGGTCATCTCTCGCTCCCTCATTCCCTGCAACTTGGGTTGCCAAGGCTATGATATCATGGTCAGAAACATTAAACAGGGTCGCGCAGGAGCTGGATCTACCTGCAGAGACTTCGCAAGTCAGATGGCGTTTGCCGGAGACTATGTAATCAATGCGTCTTTGGATGCGGACAATTGCTTTTCTCTTGCTGCCGCTAATGCAATTTCTATCAGAAGAGTCCTATGGTTAAGGACATGGTGAGCCGATTCTACTTCTAAGAAGTCCTTGACTTCCCTGCCTTATCAGTGCGGCCACCTATTTGGGGAGAAGTTGGATCAACTTATCTCCGACTTCACAGGAGGAAAGAGCGGGTTTCTCCCTCAACAAAAGGTCAAAACGCTTTTTCGTCACCCGTTTTCAGGCACGTTCTTCAGTGGGCCGAAGCAAACCACTTGGTGATTTCGGCTGTCCACATCCCAGGCGTGGAAAATTGGGCGGCAGGCTTTCTCAGCCGGCAGGGTCTTGCATCTGGAGAGTGGTCTCTACATCCCAAAGTTTTTCATCAGATTTGTCAACTGTGGGGAGCTCCAGATGTGGACCTGATGGCTTCCAGAGTGAATGCCAAGGTGCCCACATATGTCGGCGGGCCAGGGACCCGCAGGCATTCGCGGTAGACGCGATGGTTCTGCCATGGAACCAGTTTCGCCTCCCATATCTATTTCCCCCACTGCCACTACTTCCGAGAGTCATCAAAAAGATCAAGACGGAATGTGTGTCGGCGATTCTGCTGGCCCCAGACTGGCCCGTCGAGCATGGTACGCAGATCTAATGCAGCTGCTCACCGACGTTCCTTGGCGCCTGCCAGAGCGCCCAGATCTAATGTCTCAAGGGCCGATTTGCCACCCGAACTCAGGGACCCTGTGTTTGACGGCATGGCCGTTGAATCCTGGATTCTAACCCAGGCAGGGTTCGGGAGCGAGGTGGTCGCTACAGTGATTAGCGCCCGGAAGCCTGCTTCAGCATGAATTTACCATCACACCTGGAAGGTGTTCTTTGCTTGGTGTCGAGGCCGCGGTGTTTCTCCGCTGAGATTCTCGATCCCCAACATCTTGGCTTTTCTCCAGTCGGGCTTAAACTCGGGCTTTGCCCCAAGTTCCCTCAGGAAACAAATATCGGCCTTATCCGTCCTGTTCCAGCGCAGAATTGCTACCAATTTGCAGGTGAAGACTTTTCATTCAGTGAGTCTCCCATTTGGTACCTCCCTATAAGGCGCCTATAGAGGCCTGGAACCTTAACATGGTCCTAAGTGTTCTGCAGGAAGCTCCATTTGAACCGCTTCAGGATATCTCTTTGAGGTACCTTTTCTTGGAAAGTGGTGTTCCTAGTGGCCATCACTTCCATCAGGCGGGTTTCAGAGCTGGCGGTTCTATCCTGCCGAGCTCCGTTCCTCACTTTCCATAAGGATAAGGTGGTCCTCAGACCAGCCCCTCCTTTTCTGCCGAAAGTCGTGTCCTCTTTTCACATTAATGAAGATGTTGTTTTGCCTTCATTTTTGTCCAGCATCAGTGCACCGTGTGGAAAAGGCTATTCACACGTTAGACCTGGTAAGAGCCCTCTGGAGGTACGTGTCGCGGACGGCACCCTTTCGTCAGACGGACACGCGGTTCGTGCTCCCTGAAGGGTGCAGGAAGGGACTCGCTGCCTCAGTCGACCATAGCCAGATGGATTCATTTGACTATTCAGGAGTCCCCTACCGCATTAGAGGCACGCCGATTCCAGCAGGGATCAGAGCGCACGATACCCGGGCAGTGGGCGCCTCTTGGGCGCTTCGGCACCAGGCTTCGATGGAACAGGTTTGCAAGGCAGCAACCTGGTCCAGCCTGCACACATTTGCGAAACATTATAATATCCATGCTCAGGCCTCAGCGGATGCGAGCCTGTGTAGAAGGAATCTCCAAGCAGCGGTGGCGCACCTTTAAACAAGAGGTGCATGTAGCTTGGATCGGTGAGTCAATCTCCCACCCAGGGACTGCTTTAGGACGTCCCACAGTATCTGTGTCCCCCAATGAGGCGAAGGAGAAACATGGATTTTTGTGATAACTCACCGTAAAATCCTTTTCTCCGAGATGCTCATTGGGGGACACAGCACCCACCCTATTAGACATTTGGCTCTTGTTTGTTTAAATTTATATGCATTTACTAATTTAATATGAGTGGTGTTTTTGGACATCATGTACATGTATTAGGGCTGATTTTGTTGTCCTCCTACTGCTTTGGCACCAAACTGATTTCCGCCCGCAATAGGGGAGAGAGTGTATACGGCGGAGGAGGAGCTAACCTCTTTTTTTCACTTAGTGTCAGCCTCCTAGCGGCAGAAGCATACACCCACAGTATCTGTGTCCCCCAATGAGCGTCTCGGAGAAAAGGATTTTACGGTGAGTTATCACAAAAATCCATGTTTCAAGAATCCCCAGCTCAGCAACTGTCTATTTATTTATCCCTCCCGTCTTTACATTTTCTCTTTTTATTTCATGATCTTATTTCCCTTACTAATTCATTAAATCTTATTAATAGCACAGAACCTCTTGTTTGTATTCCCTGGAGAAATGTGAACAGGTCATTCTTTCTGTACATTTTTCCGCTGTTTTTTGAAAAATATACTTCAAGAAAAAGCTCCAGCTAAGAATTTCCTTTACTTACACATCCATCTACACATACAGTATGGCCCCTTTTCATGCACAGACATCCTTAATGAGGCAGCTTCAAATATCCTTCAGTTACTGTTACAGAAAGCTTCCCCTGGCTGTCTCGGTGCCATAATTAAAACAAGATTTAGACAAGATTGTTGCCAAATCCACGTTTCTAGACTAGTCTGATAATAGTACAGCTCTGTCCTTCCATCGGTATAAGAACTGGAATTTAGGAGTTATGTTGTTGGTAAGGTTATCTTGTTTTAGCAAGATAATGCTACTTATGCAGCCATGGACGTACAATAGAAATCACAGGGGCCTGTACCAAAAGTCATAATTGCTACACAAATATCTCTCCCCAGACTAATAGAATAATTGGCGTAAGCAGGGTCATACCTCCTAACTTTTAAAAACAGGGAGAGTGACATATATTGCGGCATATACACAACAATTGTGCCCTTATTGAATCATCTTACTCTACTCACTCATTAGGATACCATTTTTATGGCCCTTACAGGGTCTGATGCTTCCCCACACACAGTATAATACACCAACCATGGAGTACCTATCCACAATTTCACCACACAGTCACTCCCCCATGCCCATTATGATGACCCCATAATGCCTTGAGCAAGGTGTGGTGCTCCCTAAGTGCCCCCCCACACATTAAGATGCTACCACGGTTCCACCAATGCAGTATAATGTTCCATAAACTCTAGCACAGTATAATACCCCCTACAGCATGATGTACCACAGTATTGCGCCCCTCATAGCGAATCCCCTTCCACAATTTCACCCAATAATCCCCCCTCACGCACAGTATGATGACCCCCCCCCCCCTAATACCTCCGGTAAAGTATGAGACCCACAGGGTGCCCACTACACATTGAGGATGCCGCAGTGCCCCCAACAGTATGATGCCTCCACAGTATCTCTGAACACCGTATAAAACCACCCACAGCATGTTGTCCTGAAAGCACCCACATACACAGTATAATGGCCCCAGAAGCCCCCCACACACAAGTATGATGGCCCCAACAACCCACCCACAAATGGTATGATGCCCCCACAGCCCCCCAAACAGTATGTTGACTCCACACCTCCACTTAGTATTGCAGTGATGGATCCAAAACCCCCCTATAGTAGATAGCCCCACAAACAGTATAATGGCTCCACAGTCCTCCACTTAGTATTGCAGCCCCTAACACAGCAGTTATGTAATTAGTTATGTAATTGCCTTAGTTATGTAATTGCCTCGCTGAGTCTCAGTTACATAGATTGAATGTTGCAGCAGGGAGTCAATGTTCTATTCAATGTTGAAATTTTGTGAGGGCAGGAGGGTTACTGCCTCCCCCCCACACCCACACATGGTCTGCCACTATGAAGGGTAATCCCCTGTATACAGCACAGTTTTAAGGTACCTTAAAGCGAACCAGTCAGCAGTTTTGGCTGATATTAGATACGGCCTCTGCCTTTCAGGGCTTATCTGCAGCATTCTATAATGCAGTAGATAAGCCCCTGATCGGACCTGAAAGATAAGAAAAATAAGTTTTATTATACTTACCGGCACGTTCTTCAGTGGGCCGAAGCAAACCACTTGGTGATTTCGGCTGTCCACATCCCAGGCGTGGAAAATTGGGCGGCAGGCTTTCTCAGCCGGCAGGGTCTTGCATCCGGAGAGTGGTCTCTACATCCCAAAGTTTTTCATCAGATTTGTCAACTGTGGGGAGCTCCAGATGTGGACCTGATGGCTTCCAGAGTGAATGCCAAGGTGCCCACATATGTCGGCGGGCCAGGGACCCGCAGGCATTCGCGGTAGACGCGATGGTTCTGCCATGGAACCAGTTTCGCCTCCCATATCTATTTCCCCCACTGCCACTACTTCCGAGAGTCATCAAAAAGATCAAGACGGAATGTGTGTCGGCGATTCTGCTGGCCCCAGACTGGCCCGTCGAGAATGGTACGCAGATCTAATGCAGCAGCTCACCGACGTTCCTTGGCGCCTGCCAGAGCGCCGAGATCTAATGTCTCAAGGGCCGATTTGCCACCCGAACTCAGGGACCCTGTGTTTGACGGCATGGCCGTTGAATCCTGGATTCTAACCCAGGCAGGGTTCGGGAGCGAGGTGGTCGCTACAGTGATTAGCGCCCGGAAGCCTGCTTCAGCATGAATTTACCATCACACCTGGAAGGTGTTCTTTGCTTGGTGTCGAGGCCGCGGTGTTTCTCCGCTGAGATTCTCGATCCCCAACATCTTGGCTTTTCTCCAGTCGGGCTTAAACTCGGGCTTTGCCCCAAGTTCCCTCAGGAAACAAATATCGGCCTTATCCGTCCTGTTCCAGCGCAGAATTGCTACCAATTTGCAGGTGAAGACTTTTCATTCAGTGAGTCTCCCATTTGGTACCTCCCTATAAGGCGCCTATAGAGGCCTGGAACCTTAACATGGTCCTAAGTGTTCTGCAGGAAGCTCCATTTGAACCGCTTCAGGATATCTCTTTGAGGTACCTTTTCTTGGAAAGTGGTGTTCCTAGTGGCCATCACTTCCATCAGGCGGGTTTCAGAGCTGGCGGTTCTATCCTGCTGAGCTCCGTTCCTCACTTTCCATAAGGATAAGGTGGTCCTCAGACCAGCCCCTCCTTTTCTGCCGAAAGTCGTGTCCTCTTTTCACATTAATGAAGATGTTGTTTTGCCTTCATTTTTGTCCAGCATCGGTGCACCGTGTGGAAAAGGCTATTCACACGTTAGACCTGGTAAGAGCCCTCTGGAGGTACGTGTCGCGGACGGCACCCTTTCGTCAGTCGGTCCAATGGGTGTCGCAGGTCCGGGTCCGGCAATTCCCATCTTCTTAAGATTATTGCAGCCCTCCTGCTTGCTTCATGGCATCACGTTCCTGCGCAGGCTTATTTATCTGCCCTGTTGAGGGCAGCCCAAAGTACTGCAGTGCGCAGGCAGCGGTAATGGTCAGAGTGGCCCTTTGTACTGCAGAGCTTTGCTCTGCCCTCAACAGGGCAGATAAGTACACCTGCGCAGGAGCGCGATGCCGGAAAGCCATGAAGCAAACAGGAGGGCGTCGTCGCAAGAAGATGGAGGCGCTGGACCTGCGACACCCATCGGACCGCTCCCCGGGTGAGTATAATAAAACGTATTTTTCTTCTCTTTCAGGTTGGATCGGGGGCTGATCTACAACATAATAGAATGCTGCAGATAAGTCCTGAAAGGCGGTGGCCGTATATTATATCGGCCAAAACTGCTGACAGGTTCGCTTTAAACTATTTGCAGATGCCCTGTTTTGGAGCACATTCATGGGTGACTATATAGTGAGCATGTATAGGTCAGTTCACCAAGCTGATCACCTAGTAACAGGGCTTTGGAGTTGGTATAACTGTACTGACTTGTGGTAGAGCAATCCTCAGACAACCATTAATAACCTCATTGATAGCATGCCAAGGCTTTTAAGTACATTTATTTCTTCATGTGGCTCTCATACACAATACTGAATAAATCAAGCTGCCTTGAAAATTTTTGTCTCCATTTTTCATGACTTGGATATCATTAACATGTCTCTCGATCCTGTAATAATAACACGAATTTTCCTTATTGATGTTGAAATTTCCATGTTGAGGAGTTGTAAATAAAAAAAACAAAAGCATTTGTCCTTCAGAGTTCCGTCAATAATTGTGTTCACACCAAATATTGATTTGCTTTAGATTTCTCTCTTATTCACTCACCTTTTTTAAATCACTAAAAAAAAAAAGAAATGTTATCCCTTCTATTTTTGCCTATTACTGTACATACACATGTTATGTATGTAATATGGTTACATGTAAGGGTTCAAAAAGACTCTTTAAATGTTCTTCTTTACTGTTCACCTGGCTGATAAGGCACCATGCATTCAGTTGCAAATTATGTTCAGTGAACATCACCTGGAGGAGGAAGTATCAGGTATATGTTACTACGGTATATACTTAGATCCTTCTGTCATTGTTCTGAAGCTATTTACACACAGCATTTTTTATTCAAGCAATTAACAATAGCATTCAGAAATTGTTACAATCATACGATGGATGTGTACACCTTCAGGTTCATTTTTACTTTCTGGTTGTTTCTATTCAGGTCTTCCCACTGTTGGTGGGCCTTTGCATTGCTCTTGCAGTTGCAGTCAGGTTACACACTTGCTGCATCTCTGTGCAGAGCATCCTGCTAAGTATCGATGTAGTCAGACTAATCCCGATTGGACAGGTTCATTTAGAAGGCCCAATGTTCCAAACAGGACAACAATCAACATAAGAATGAGTGAAATGTGATGAGATAATTGTATTAATAAACATTCTGTGCACATGCAAGTGCCCATAGTGAGTCTGTCTAAAAATCTGTCATTAAACAACTGCCGATTGGCTTGCATGTAGCCGATCGGCGAACGTTTGACGGCCAGGGTTGGCCTCTCTAAATGAGACTTTAAGGCCCCCATAAACATTAGGCTGACATCAGCTGAATATACCATTATTAACGGTTTTGACCGACAGATGATTGTCGGGGGAGTTAAGGACGTGACATGTCTGATTTGGACTGCTGATCGAATTGTTCTACAGAGACATAATTAATCACCAGAAATGTCTGGCAGCGACTCTCATTGAAAGCACAGAGGTGAATTACCGAACAAGTGCTCCTGTATATGGGAGAGTTGGGAAGATCATTCAGCCAAAAACTTTCCTAAGTGTATGGGGGTGTATACAATGAATATATCATTTTAGAGATAGGACAGACATGCCATAAAATTTGTATACTATAGAGATAGTGTTAAATTCCCCTCTCCTTAATATAACAAAAATGTTATCTTTGATTAATGAGCCAAGCATTTTCCTGGCAATGTGCAAAATGAGAGCAAGAAAAGCAGCATGCGATGTGTGACTAATTCTAATGTCCTTGGCTGCAAGAAAGCTAAAATTGGAAACCGATCCCAGCTCATATTCATTGTTTTATACAATGTGTGCACAATTATTAGGCAAGTGATTATTATGACCATGTCATTTTTATGCAGATTTTTCAACTCTAAAGGGCCTGTCACACTAAGCGATATTGCTAGCAATATCGCTATAACGTCACTGGTTTTTGTGACGTTATAGCGATATTGCTAGCGATATCGCCATGTCTGATACTTGCCTCAAACCGCTCCCCCGCTGGTTATCGCTGATCGCGCGAGAACGTCCTGGACCGTTTCTCGTCGTCAGCTTCCTGCTGGGCTTCCTGTGGCGCCGACGAGCGACGCGTGGACGCGGGCGGGAGGACGTCAGGATTGCCTCGTCTGACAGGTAAGTAGCGACCCCCGTCCCCTGCGATGTCGCTGGTGAGATCTGCCTGTGTGGCAGCTCACTAGCGACCACTTAGCGATGCACCAGCGATCCTGACCGCGTCATATCGCTGGTCGGGATCACTGGTGCATCGATAAGTGTGACAGTACCTTAAGCCATGTAAACTTGAATGCTTATTGGATGAAGCATGTCAGGTGATGTGTATTTGTGTAATGAGGGAGGGTGTGGTGTAAGGACCTCAACCCTCTTTGTCAAGTGTGCAGAATTATTAGGCAGCTTGTTTTCCTCAGGCAAAATGGTCCAAAAAGATTCAGCTGACTCTAAAAAATGAATAATTGTTAAAAGAAATTGCTAAGATATTGGGGCGTGATCACAGAACAATTAAAAGTTTTCTTGCAAATAGTCAACACGGCCTCAAAAACGTCTTGAGGAAAAAACATGCACATTAACTGTCGAAGATTAGAGAGAACTCCAAACGTGAAGAGATTTATTGTGAAGGAAAATTGTCACCTTTCTGAACAGTGCTGCCCAAAAAGTCAATCACTAACAGCTTAAGAAATTGGTTATTGATATATTTTTGAAATGTCAGACATTTATTTTTTTTCTACATTGAGTTGTTTGGTTATTGTTCTCACTTTAGCAGATGAAAAAAGACCATTTTCCATTTAGTTGCAGAATAATTCTGCACACTAATAGTGCCTAATAATTCTTCACATGCAAGTATTCTCCCAAGGGCTTGTGCACATGACAGTAAAAATCGGTTGAGCGCTGGCTGCATCAGGTGGAGAAACCTTTTTTTTTATTATTTATTTTCATTATCCACATCCTGGATAATCGGATCAGAGTGTGATTAGCATAATCAGAACAATTTAATGGTCGTGTGAGACTAGCCCAGGAAAGACAAAACCTTTTGTATTCTTAAATATTTCGTTTTGTTAACCTTTTGGACTGACCGACAGCTCTGCGGTTGTTCAATAATGAAGTAATCATCAAAAGTGCAAATTGCCTAAAAATTGTGCACGCAGTGTATCATGTTCCTGACTGTCAGATGTATACCTTGTAAGACTCGATTCACCCTCTTGTACGGATACAACACCGGCAGCTATTGGGTGTATTTCAGGTCACAGCAACTGAAACACATTTCTTTAAAATAGATTTAACCTAAAAACTTAATTTCTTCAACAGGTTTTTTTTTTTTAAACCTACTTTATATTTCTTATTTTGTGTGAGTAGGAGACATAACATGGCTCCAGTGCTATATTAGTCACCTTCTCCTCAAACGTGTATTGTAAAAATACGTTCATGGCAAAAATATAGTCTCCTTAATAGGTAATGATTAGTCAGTAAATATTTGGAAGGTTTCTGCCATCACCCAATACACTCTCCAGCTCCAGTTCCCCTGGTTATCAGTGTAAGTAAATCATTTAGAACTTGAGTCAGCATCTGGGGTTACTGCATGCCGGTCACAGTGAGCCGCTTATTACAGTGTAGTGTCTAAATGGGTAGAGTTGAGCAAATTTTTCAAAATTCAGTTCCGATTACAATCCGCGCATATTGTTTTTGCAATACTTGCCGAACGTCATTGGAGTCAGTGGGAGTAGAAATGAACCAATATGTTCGGAATCGATAGTCAAACATAAATTTGGCACGAATAGGTACCAATATGGCAAATTCTGATTCGGCGACCGATTCTGAACATTCGCTCAACGCTACCCAAGAGGTGATGTTACACTTTTTCAACAGTATTTCATCACGATAGTTGTTCTAGCCTCGCTCTTGTTATAGGACTAAATGTTAAATGGGACTATTCCAGTGACTAGTGCAAGTGAAATTTTCTGGCCATATCCTATAATGTGAGTATTTCGTCCTTACATCCAAGCAGTATGAGGATGGACTGCAGAACTAGAGGGTAAATTACATGATGTCTGCAGGTTGTGAAATCCTCTCTTGAGGCTGCATGTTAACACTCAGTGTATTATAAAATGTTATTTCAGCCCAGCTTTTACAGGACCATTGCACGCCTGTAATTAGCCTCATAAATGTAATACCTCGGTGCCTACATTTCATTAAAGTGGAAGTTTGTAACTCTTAAATGTTAGGGAATTGCATTAGCGAAAATTTCTGACTGTATATTTATTGTCAGATTGTTTCCTTTTCCAAGATCCAGCAATCCAGTAATAAGCTCACAGACCAGTGTGGAATTTCCATTGCCTGCCCTGGGCATCCCTTTCAGAATAGAGGATGCTGCTTACTGAAGCATTTGTTCTGCTGCTGACAGTCACTAATCTGCACTAAAAAGTGCATGGCCGTGAGCACACTCATGTCAAAAGCAGAGAACATATTTAGTGCAACGTATATATTTTCTAAACAACCTTTAAAAAAAAAAAAAAAAAAAAGTACGTCATTTGGAATAAAATAGTGACTTTTATTGTTCATTAATCATAAAAATATAAGTAAAAAGTCGAATGGGAGGTGCTGATCATGATCCAAGTTATTGGGAAGTGCTTAGTGCAGAAAATATAATAAATACCTGCAGGTAATATATTAAGACTAGACATATGAAAAAATAGCTAATAGTCTTAATTATCAAAATATCAAAATCTTCTAAGTGCATATAACGACCAAAGATTAAGGTGCAATATTTGTTACCGTATATGCCAAAGTTGTAAATCAAGTGCAAGAAAATGAATAAAATATATATAGTCCAGAAGGGATAGATATAAAAAGTGGATATACTAAAGTGCATACAGAATAAAATCCATAGATGTGATATTTATTGGAATATTGCTTTAATGTCACAAACCCAAAATATATCCTTATCATTGAGGCCGCCACTTTATTATGGTTTATTACTATAATCATAACCCCCACTGATTTTGCTGCGATTTGAAGCTTTTTTTTTTTTTTGTGATGCAGTTTACTTGGGATTTGTTTCCAGTATGTTTTAAAGTTAGTTTGCTGTTGCTGTGTTTTTTGCAATTTCTCTTTGCTTTCTATTGGTGAAAAATTGATATGCTGCAGATTTCAAAAACTTTGCAGTTCTCAAGTTAAGTCAGGAAAAAAAGACCAAGCGTGTGTGTGAGGTGTCTGAAATCTCATAGCCATTGCTGGTACTGTAAAAAGCAGCTTTTATTTTGCATAAAAAAAGCCTCCTGTGAACATAGCCTTATAATACCCTCAACTCTTGTTTTTCCTTTTCTTTCTTCTAGTTTCACCTATGTGTGAACTTTCATTATATCATCACTTCTCCTCATAAGCCCTTCTACTCCTCCCATACCTTCTTATTTCAGTGTCAGCTTGTAAGCCCCCCTGCTTGTTACAAGAGTGATATCATGGAAATGATTAAAGGAAATGGGAAGGCCATGTCTTTCTATTGGATTGGGTCTATAACATAAGTCTGTCTTTACATCCAGATTCTTGGCTGCATTCCTGGTTCATATACCTCATGTCGAGGTTAGTGTTTGTCCCAGCCGACATTGTAGGAATAGCCTGGCATGGGTTGCCCAACTTGCAATGAAAGCACAGCTTATTTTCTGAAGAATGTTGTGCAGTGTGTTGCCATAGGAACCTATAATCTAATATACTATAATAGTGGGAAGAAGAGAAGCAGTGGCTCAGTGATTGTTATCAACTTACATCTTGTCTGCAACTCTTAAGGTACTGTCACACTTAGCGATGTATCAGCGATATGACGCGGTCAGGATCGCTGGTGCATCGCTAAGTGGTCGCTAGTGAGCTGCCACACAGGCAGATCTCACCAGCGACATAGCGGTCGGGGGTCGTTACCTGTCAGATGAGGCGATCCTGACGTCCGCCCGCCCGCCCGCGTCCGAGCGTCGCTCGTCTCCACAGCAGGAAGCTGACGACGAGAAACGGTCCAGGACGTTCTCGCGCGGTCAGCGATAACCAGCGGGGGAGCGGTCGGAGGCAAGTATCAGACACAGCGATATCACTATAACGTCACAAAAACGAGTGACGTTATAGCGATATTGCTAGCGATATCGCTTAGTGTGACAGGCCCTTTATACAAGCAATTGTGCAAAAGTCCAAGCAATGGCCGATTTGTGTCGCAGTTAAGGGGGGGTTGTACACATAGCGATATCGCTCTAACGTCACCGATTTTGTGACCTTATAGCGATATCGCTATGTGTGATACTTACCTCCAACCGGCTCTCCCGCTGGTTATCGCTGATCGCGCGAGAATGTCCGGCTCCATTTCTCGTCGTCAGCTTCTTGCTGTGACGACGAGCAACGCGTGGAGGCGGGCAGGAGGACGTCTTCATCGCTGTGTGTGAAAGGTAAGTATCGTGCGCTGCGTCGCTGCTGCATCGCTGTGAGATCTTTCTGTGTGAAAGCTCACTAGCGATCATTTAGCGATGCACCAGCGATCGTGACTGGGTCGGATCGCTGGTGCATCGCTAAATGTAAAAGGGCCTTTAGTTCCTACTACAAATGAAAATCCCAACTCACTCACTTTACACTTTGTGAAAAAAAGTGCTAGTAGCTTCTGCATGCCCTTAAGATATGGTGATAAGGGTATAGGAAATGGTTTTCACTAGGGAGTAGTAAGATAATAGAGGAATTGGTCCATTTCCTGCAATTTCCAAACTATAGTTGAAAGCCCATCTGTCAGCCCAAGTAATCAGATAAAATGTTAATATGTTGCTAAATAGTAAAAAGTGTTAAACGTAGCCATGGCTTTATGGTACTCTAGATAAAATATCAGGAAATCACATTACTATCAAGGCCTTATATAGTTGTTATCGCATTTCATCCACAGTTATTTGTAACAAAGTTTCAGATTTTCACATACATTTTCTTTGGCTGAAATGGCTATTTACAGGTTCATGTGAAACTACTAAAGAGTGGCCCTATAGATGATGGTTCTGGATTTTCTCCATAAGAGCCTGCAGAAACAACCAATGCAACACAATGTTACCAAAAGTCATATAAAGGATTGTGCCATTTAAAAGAAAACAAAAAAGTGTGATTGACTGGTCATGCCAAAATCTGTGGGTTTGGCCAAATTTCAACATAATCCATACAGTATATCTCCTTCTAAATGAGAACATCAGACTGCTGGCAAAACGTCGTGTAGGATGTTTGCAATTGCTCTAGCATCACTGATCAATTTCAGATGACAGAATACTATCTCTGTCTAGAAACAGCCCTTGCTATTAGGTTAGTTACTTATAGAAGAGAGAGCTCCTCAACACACTTAATCTGACCATTAGATAAGAAAAACACTTTCTAATACGGTCCAGAGTATCTCAGGTGCCAGTTTGTGTGTGGCCCAATGCTTTGCTCTAGCAGATGTGAAGGATGAGGGTAAAGTTACTTCATCCACAAAAGTATCTATTTTCACTAATCCTAGTATTTGTAATACCTTGTTTCTGAAGATGGTTGGTCCAAAGCTTTTGAGATATTGCAGTTGAGCCATTAAGTCCAAGGCACCATTATCTCAAGTTTTTGCTTTTGGATATTCAAAAAAACAACCAACATTTGGGAGAATCAGGCTTGAGAATTTGCAATGACTTGTGGCAAAAGATGCCCCTTGCCTTGTCACGAACATAACTATCGCACAAAAAGTTTTGTTTTTTGAAAACTTGTCAATTTCTAAATGTTTAGTAGAGACAATAGAGTAGTCAAATGGTGGCTGATGGCTTTTTAATTGGTAATTTACAAATCGCTTACCTCCATCTTTATAATTTGAGCTTATTCATATAGAAAATATTTTTTTGGCTTGTTAAAAAAAAAATCTCGACTTCCATTGCGTTTTCTTAATTTAAGCCTCATTTTGGTAGAGAATTTACACCACAAAACTTTTTTTTTTTTTTTTCCTTTTTTCACTTGGCTGTGTTCCCATTACAGCGAGGTGAGTAAGCCGCTTCTGGGACACCTATCGTTTGTCTCCAGTTTGAACAAAATAATCATGTTAAAATTCAACATGCCCAACCCTTCTTTCCTCTCAACATCTGCTGTAGGCTGAGAATTGATAGGTTAAGCCAACATTCATCTGTGGGTGAACTGAAATAACCTCATTTTTCTTCATATCAAAGCTGCAAAATATTTGTGCTTCTTCTGATGTGCAGACATGACTGGTCTACTTTAAACTTTGACTTAATAGAAGCAAAAAAAAGTGTGTGTGTTTTTATTTAACTTTTTTTTTCAAGGCTGGGTTAAAGGGAACCTGTAAGGTTAAAAAAAAAAAACGCTATTGACTTGCAGATATGAGGTTAATCTGCAGGTAATAGGTTGTGAACCGGCCCGGCGTCGGCACTTATAGCCCCACTGCCGGGAGGAAATTAGCTTTATTCCTCCCGGTAATGTTTAGGTTTCAGTCACAGGCGGCGTCGGCACTTATAGCCCCACTTCTGGGAGGAAATTAGCTTTATTCCTCCCGGTAATGATTAGGTTTCAGTCACAGGCGGCGTAGGCACTTATAGCCCCACTGCCGGGAGGAAATTAGCTTTATTCCTCCCGGTAATGTTTAGGTTTCAGTCACAGGCGGCGTCGGCACTTACAGTTGTGGCCAAAAGTATTGACACCCCTGCAATTTTGTCAGATAATACGCAGTTTCTTCCTGAAAATTATTGCAAACACAAATTCTTTGTTATTATTATCTTCATTTAATTTGTCTTAAATGAAAAAACACAAAAAGAATTGTCCTAAAGCCAAATTGGATATAATTCCATACCAAACATAAAAGAGGGTGGACAAAAGTATTGGCACTGTTCGAAAAATCATGTAATGCTTCTCTAATTTGTGTAATTAACAGCACCTGTAATTACCTGTGGCACCTAACAGGTGTTGGCAATAACTAAATCACACTTGCAGCCAGTTGACATGGATTAAATTTGACTCAACCTCTGTCCTGTGTCCTTGTGTGTACCACATTGAGCATGGAGAAAAGAAAGAAGACCAAAGAACTGTCTGAGGATTTGAGAAACCAAATTGTGAGGAAGCATGAGCAATCTCAAGGCTACAAGTCCATCTCCAAAGACCTGAATGTTCCTGTGTCTACCGTGCGCAGTGTCATCAAGAAGTTTAAAGCCCATGGCACTGTGGCTAACCTCCCTAGATGTGGACAGAAAAGAAAAATTGACAGGAGAATTCAACGCAAGATTGTGCAGATGTTGGATAAAGAACCTCGACTAACATCCAAACAAGTTCAAGCTGCCCTGCAGTCCGAGGGTACAACAGTGTCAACCCGTACTATCCGTCGGCGTCTGAATGAAAAGGGACTGTATGGTAGGAGACCCAGGAAGATCCCACTTCTTACCCCGAGACATAAAAAAGCCAGGCTGGAGTTTGCCAAAACTTACCTGAAAAAGCCTAAAATGTTTTGGAAGAATGTTCTCTGGTCAGATGAGACAAAAGTAGAGCTTTTTGGGCAAAGGCATCAACATAGAGTTTACAGGAGAAAAAAAGAGGCATTCAAAGAAAAAAACACGGTTCCTACAGTCAAACATGGCGGAGGTTCCCTGATGTTTTGGGGTTGCTTTCCTGCCTCTGGCACTGGACTGCTTGACCGTGTGCATAGATTATGATGTCTGAAGACTACCAACAAATTTTGCAGCATAATGTAGGGCCCAGTGTGAGAAAGCTGGGTCTCCCTCAGAGGTCATGGATCTTCCAGCAGAACAATGATCCAAAACACACTTCAAAAAGCACTAGAAATGGTTTGAGAGAAAGCACTGTAGACTTCTAAGGTGGCCAGCAATGAGTCCAGACCTGAATCCCATAGAACACCTGTGGAGAGATCTAAAAATGGTAGTTTGGAGAAGGCACCCTTCTAATATCGGGGACCTGGAGCAGTTTGCCAAAGAAGAATGGTCTAAAATTCCAGCAGAGCATTGTAAGAAACTCATTGATGGTTACCGGAAGCGGTTGGTCGCAGTTATTTTGGCTACAGGTGGTGCAGCCAAGTATTAGGCTGAGGGTGCCAATACTTTTGTCTGGCCCATTTTTGGAGTTTTGTGTGAAATGATCAATGTTTTGCTTTTTGCTTCATTCTCTTTTGTTTTTTTCATTTAAGACAAATTAAATGAAGATAATAATACCAAAGAATTTGTGATTGCAATCATTTTCAGGAAGAAACTGAGTATTATCTGACAAAATTGCAGGGGTGTCAATACTTTTGGCCACAACTGTATAGCCACACTGCTGGGAGGAAATTAGCTTTATTCCTCCCGGTAATGTTTAGGTTTCAGTCACAGGCGGTGTTGGCACTGGTTCAGTCACTGCTCTGTAACTGTACTCCCAGCACTGACTGACAGCCGGATCTAATGCTGAGATGCTGTCAGTCAGTGCTGGGGCACAGTCACAGCTGTCGCTCACTATACACACTGTGCACTGAAACCCCAACTTTACCAGGAATAATAAAGTTTATTTTCTTCCAGCAATGAGGGTCCAAGTGGGAATGCCTTGCAGGTTCAGAACTATCTACCTGCAGATTAACCCTAATAGCGTTTCTTCACGTGACAGGTTCCCTTTAACACTAGAACTACTGATGGAGTCATTTTGACTCCTTTCGTTTTTTATTTCTCTTCTGTGACTACATTTTTCAGAATTCCGGCTTGAAACTCAGTGACTTTTCCTCAAATATGATGTGAAAAAAGATTTTGTGAAAATAAATAATTTTGGTGAAAAATTTGCGCGTCTTTTTCAAAATTTACCAAGAACTACTGAAGGGAGTCATTTTGACTCCCTACTATATTTTGAGGTCCTTTTGTCACTAAATGTTGCTATAAAGTTTTGTGCATAATTTTTTCACTCTGTCTTATTTACCCTGATGTTCATATAGATGTAGTTCAATTTACATGTCAACTTTTCACATTTTCCTTGTGTTTTACCTGCTTGTATTATTGAAAATTGTATTGCGTGTTACAAACCTGGCCCATACATAACGGTGGATGAGCAACTTTTCCCAAGCAAAACTAGGTGTCCATTCACGCAGTACATGCCTTCCAAACCAGATAAATATGGCCACAAATATTGGCTAGCTGTTGATAAGGAGAGCAAATATATGGCAAATGGCTTCCCTTATCTAGGCAAAGATGACACACGCCGTGCTGAGGACCGTTTAGCTGACCATGTGGTAATGAAGTTATTGGACCCGTTTTTGAAAAAAGGTCGCAATGTTACAACCGATAATTATTTTACTTCAGTAAAATTAGCTAAACAGCTAAAAAGCAAAGGAACAACCATCGTGGGAACACTGAACAAGATAAGGCGAGAAGTGCCTAAAGAAATAAAATCCATGAAAGAGGAATTGTACAACACTAAAGTGTTTAGAAATGAAGACAATTTTACACTTACAGTATATCAAGGAAAGCCCAACAAAAATGTTGTCATTTTGAGTTCCGTCCATCCAGATGTTGTTGTTGCGTCTGATTCCGCTAAAAAAAACTCCAGAAATGGTAAAGTTTTACAATAAAACAAAATATGGAGTAGATGTAGTGGATCAGATGGCACGAAAATATACCACACGAACATGCACAAGGAGATGGCCTGTTCATGCATTTGAAAATGCCTTAGACTTTGCGGGTATAAATGCATGGATAATATTCAAGGAGATTACCCACCCAAAAATGTCACGCAAGGCATTTTTGCAAACGCTTGTGAGAGAGTTGAGTGGTCCTTATGTCACAGATAGGGAAAAGGGTTCCACGTCCCAAGTTTCTACATGCTCAGAAGTGATGGTTCAAACAAAATTTTGCCAGATCAAAGAAAAGTGCAAGAAAAATAGATCTGTCGGCAATTGTAAGACTTGTGGTAAGTCTTTGTGTGGGCAATGTACTGCCATAAATCAAAGGCAATGCCTAAAATGCGAAACACCAAATGTTTAGAAGGTGAATTCTGCGCCATATTTTCATTTTTATGCTCCTCCACCTACATTTTCTCTGCTTTTTGTTCTTCAGTTGTTGTTTATATGTGTGCACTTGAATAAAAAAAAAATGTTTGAAAAACGTCTATTATAATTATTGTTATTTTCTGTAGAAAAATAAGAAAAGCAGAAAAAAAACAATCAAAAGCATTACTGTTGGATCTCACAATAATACATTACAAAAAATATAATTATTAATAAATAACCACAAATGAAACTCTAAAAATAAACGAAAACAAGCAAGGAGTCAAAATGACTCCTTTCAGTAGTTCTAGGCGGGGTCACGAGTCCAGTAGTCCTAGTGTTAACACATTCCGTAGCATATAACGCCGCAAGATCACACATTTTGCAGCTAATTTCTTTCCGATTTTTACCCAGTGGTTTTGACATGTGAAATACATTTAACATGTTTCACCTGTGTAAAAAAGCTGCTTATAAACGCATTGCAATTTGTATTGCGATTACTGCAACATGTGAACTCAAACCAATCCTGGATCTCAGGCTACAGATCCTGTACTAAGTAATACTTCAATGTAATGACACTTCTATGGTCTGATTCGGCCAATTTCTCACATACATCTTGTAGTTTTACCCTAAATGTTGCTGTGTTCTGATCCTTTGCAGGAGAAAAGGAAGACACATTTACACCATTTCTACCACATACGAGCTCAGTGTATTTGCCTTACTGCCATCTGTTAATAATTATTAAACATTCCTTTGGCGCTGATGTTGATCTTTGTGGGTTCCTTCTGAGGACAAAAATGTTTCAATTTGAAAGGTTTAAAATATGAAAGGAGTTTGTGGGCGAGGGCCACAATCTGTTATTTGCTGGTAAAAAGCAAATTTTACCGAAATGAAAAATTAGTGTCCCCTGACTCAAACAAGCATGAAGATAACATGACTCATATTCTTTCGCAAATGTAGGAAGTTTAATTGCAGAGAAATGGAGCACAACCATGCCATCATGACGTGGGCCCCAGCTGCGCCCATGTATAACCTGGAACGTTCCCAATGGAAGGCCGGTGTCATGAAGATTAAATTTAGTGTGCTGGGGACAATTTCCTTTATGCACACACATGTCACTTGTTCCTTTGTAGTTAATGAGGGTAACAAGTGCTCTAAATTTAGTGTCAGACCCACAAAAACGTAATGGAGTGTTGAAATGTTAATGATCAGGTGGTTTCACCTGCTCCAGACAAGTTGCCTACAGACACTTTTTTTTTTTTTCTTTTTTAAGTGGTTGGAGATGGAGCTGATAAGAGGAAAATGCCTCTGGACTCATAGTGATACTTTCTCACTAGCTCATTTCCTTTGCCTCCAGCGGTATTCAGCAGATGAGAGCCATGGAGGCTCTGTCCCAACCGTTGTGCTGTCTACTACGGCCACATCTGATACGATGGAAACTTTTATGGACTTCCAGATTCATTCCTTTGTACCAAGTATGAATAGAAATACATAATATGGCTAACAGAGTCTTAGGTTTTTATCAACTTTATTATTTGTGGGGTTTTTCATTTCCTAATATTACATAGGCTGAAGCAGCTCTCTAAAGTTAAGCAAGAAACCTGTTGACCTCATGGAAATGTGGTTTCATTGTTTGGAAACAGATCTGGGATTCTTGGTGTCCCACAGAGTTTTGTTGACTTGGTGTTACAGTATGTTAAACGCAATCAGCTTTGTGTATCTTAGAGTTTCGACACATACCATGTGTGTATCACATACTGTATAATGGATAGGGGGGCTCCTGCTTCCTGGAACTAAGCACTGGTCAGAACAAAAAAAGTGGCTGAAAACGATTAGTAAAGGTTAATTGTACACAGAAGATGAGACAGAGTATCCTGAAACTGGATCGAACGACATAAATTTTCTCATTGCAGGGTGGTAACGTGCAAACACAGAATGGTGGCTGTCTCACACACCAGGATGTCACAGAACATAAAAACTGAGAAATAAAAAGAGAGGTTTCTTAGGACATCACATTTTTACCCTACATTTAGGGTATAAGTTGGGAAGCTCCAGTACTCGACACTAAAGACCCCGTCTCACATAGCGAGATCGCTAATGCGTCACCGATTTTGTGACGCAACAGTGATCTCGCCTGCGATCTCGCTACATGTGACACGCAGCAGCGACCGGCCCCCCCTGCTGGATATCGCTGATCATGCAGGAATGTCCTGGGCCATTTTTTCGTCGTTGGCGTCCCGCTGGCCAGCGCGCATCGCTGTGTTTGATCGCTGGATCTTTGCTGCATCGCTGAAGAGATCTGCCAGTTTGGCAGCTTACTAGCGATCATTTAGTGACGCACCAGCGATCCCTACCAGGTCATATCATTGTCGGGATCGCTGGTGCGTCGCTAAGTGAAACGGGACCCTTAGGCCTCGTTCAGAGAGATGTTTCACGTACGGGAGTTTCATGGATAAAACATGTACTCATTATAATCTGTGGAGCTGTTCACAGATCCGTTTTTTCCCCCCAATGTCACAGATGTAAAGTACTAATTCAAGTCTGTGGGTCCTTGCAAATCACTGACCGCACATGGATGGCATCGGTTTACAGTTTGTCTGTGATTAACATTGCAATATATTGGAGAAACTTTGGCATTTATTTTTACATATGTGAAGATCATCAATGAAACACTGATGGTAAAACCTGAACAAAATCTAATGATACTAGGATCCAAAACACTGATAACACCCATATCGTTTTTTGCGTAGTTGAAAAATCATCGACAACATTCATTTTTCCATACAGTATAGATACATTTGAAAAAATACCAAGTGGGATAAACTGGAAAAAATGTATAGTAAGGATAACCTTAAAACTTGATTTTCAATGTCAGTGTGATTACGATGATGCCAAACGTAATATATATAAGTAAGTGCTAGAAATATGAATTTTGAAAAAAAAATCTATGTATAAAAAAAATTGTATTCTGGCGCCATTTTCCCAGATCAATAACTTTTTTTATTTTCCATCGGTTAAGCTGTGAGGCTTGTTTTTTTTTTTATGGTGAGCGGATGTTTTTATTTATGACTTTTGGGTACATACAATGTTTTGATGGCTTTTTATTGTATATTTTAGGGAGATGAGATTACCAATAATAAACTCAATTCTGGCATTTCCATTATAAAATACGGTATGGTAATTCTGTACTCTATTAGTTTTATATTTTGATACATTGGACTTCTACTGACGTAGCAGTACAAAACATGTTTATTTTTTTTTCCTTTCTTTATTTTTAATGGAGGATAGAAGAATGATTTGAAGTTTTTTAGATTTTTATCATTTTAAAAACTTACTTTTTAAGTCCCCTTAGGTGACTTGAACCTGTGATTGTTTATACTACATACTGCAATATCATGGTATTTCAGTTTATTGGAAAAAATCTTGGTGTCCTTTGGAGCTTCAGTACCAAGATGACAGCAACTGACACCTTCAGCAGGCTCTCTACTGCCATGGTGACCTACATGTTCCGATTGTGTCTGGCCAATGAGCTTTCCTTTATTAACTCAGCTCCAGCAAAGGCTTTTATTGTGGCTGTTAGACACAGATGCTGCATCAATTGCGCATGGACGAAGATCTTATGTTCCCAAAAGTAAACTACCGTAGTTAAAAACACACAGTAAGTAAAACATGTGGCCCGCCAACCTGGATCTCACCTGTTGGCTTCTCTTTGGGGCTTAGGGGTACTTCACACTAAGCGAGATCGCTAGCGAGATCGCTGATGCGTCACCAATTTTGTGACGCAACAGCGACCTCGCCAGCGACCTCATTACGTGTGACACTTAGCAGCGACCAGGCCCCCGCTGCGATGTCGCTGATCGTGCTTGAATGTCCTGGGCCATTTCTTGATCACTGGTGTTCCGCTAGCCATCATGCATCGCTGTTTGACACCGACGAGCGACCTCGTTAGCGACTCCGAAATCATGGGCGCAGGCGGGAGTTGTCAGAATTGCTGCTGTGTGACACTAAGCGACGCACCAGTGATCCCGCCGAGATCGTTGCGTCGTTTGGTAAATTTGACTGTTTGACAGCTTACTAGCGACCATTTAGCGACGCAACAGCGATCCTTATCAGGTCGTATCGTTGTCGGGATCGCTGGTGCGTTGCTTAGTTTAACGGTACCCTTAGTCTTAGTTTGTTCTGTAATAGCTCAAGACTGTCCATTGACTTTATAGCTTGGAGTGATCCCGCTCGTACTTTGCATTGGCGTTCTAAAACGTCACTGCATAGCAATGCAGCTACCCGCGATAGTGTAGCTGCGGGAGGGGGGATGCAGCTGTCAGAGATACCTGGAGTCCTCATAGAGAAGGCATAGCCTGTTTATCACCATCTATGCCTTCTCTATTATTCTATTCACTAAAGGAGCACTAACAGCGCTTCCTTCCTTCTCCATATACAGTGGTCATATGATCGCTTTCTATAGGGAGGGAACAGGAGCTGCTGGGTCATAGAACAAGATAGCTCTACATTTCCCTTGTACAGTGGTTTGCAAAAGTATTCACACTCCTACCCTCCCCCCTTCCTCTGCATTTTTCATGCTTTGCTCCCTCACAAATGCACTAACAAGGTGCAGCGAACCCAATAAGATGGCACAGCTCAAAAATACCTGATGAGGCAGCCAGCCTACAATCAGGACATGGCGCTTGGTATAATAATGCACAAAAAATGTAATCTGTATGTGGCAATGTTCACACAGAAAATGCAAAGCATCTGGCTGAACCTATTAATGACGCCCATACTATTAGATCAGGTGGACCAGCCAGTGCTAACAAAAATGTATACAGTGTGAACACAGGGCACAGTTTACAGAGCCATCTGGGCCCAACTGCACCCTACTGTGATTTTTTCACTTTAGTGACAGTGCTGAGCCCCCTCAAAAACTAACCCCAACTACGATTGGCTGGACAAATTGCCAATTACATGCTGACCACCCTGCATGCGAAAGCTACTGTGACGGTCAGAGATAGGGACAAGGACCAGCACCAGGGACAAGGAAAAACCAGTCTGCATCACAGACTATAATAACTTTATGGGAGGCTTGTCGGACCAGGTGCGTCAATATCTGGTCAAGCGGAAGACCAAGGTCTGGGGTCTGGTACAAAAATATAGCAATCTAACGCTTTCAATTTGCTACCTAAAATACCTTTGTCCTCTATAAAAGGTCACAAGGAGCACTGACATTTCTCCAGTACTAGGAGAAAATTGTTGAGTGTCTCCTATTTGATTCGACGCAGGCACAGGAGGCAGTCTTCAAGGCAGAGGATGTCCGGAGACTATTGGAGCAACATTTTATTTGCCTTGTCCCTGCCACTGTCACCCAAAACTGTCCCCCCAAAAAATGCCGGGTTTGTAGGAAGCATGGTAGAAGCAGTGTTTCCTGATATTATTGCCCCATGTACCCATCCAAACCAGGCCTTTGTGTTACCTCCTGTTTTGAAATCTACCACACTTCCCATTATTAATTTGACATAAATAAGATCAAATTGTGTGGAAGCATTTTTCTTTCCAAATAATTTATATTTTCAGTTTAGTGGGCCAATTTTTATTGGACAATTAATAAAAAGATTTTTTATCAGTAAAGCACATTTTACCCCATTTCACACTTCCAGTACTTATTCATCACATACCCAAACTATTATTCAGACAAATTCTCTCCCATATACCCATGTCTGTATACTCCTGAATATGGACCCCACAAATGTTCTTGAAAAGTCAGGTCATTTGACGATTAATTCCAGGACTTGATTTAGTCACACACAAAATTTTGACCAGTTTGACTGTTTTTTACGACTGTCTTTCTGCACAAAACTTTTGATTCCATTTATATTATATGTTTATGTTGGTTATACAGGCATGATCATTTTATTGGAGGATCTCTAATGGGCTTTACTGCATGATTCTTGCTGAACCTCCTCCACTAGACAATACTTTACGGATTCTGTAGGGGATTGGATGTTTTGTGATAGTGGTTCCTACCTTGGCGTGCGGGAGCCTGCTATGGTGTACCAAGTCTATTGGCACATTTGTCTCTCATATAGGGATTGATGCAGATAAACAAACATTGTACCACTAGTCTCTGAAAGTTTCTGTCATTCTAGCCCTCCTGGTGTTCTTTCATCTTTGGAACAAACTGCTTTGCAACATAGTTGGCTGCAGTGTCCTCCACGTTTTGCTCTTTCCAGTACAGTTTATTCTTCCTGCGATATTATAAGCAATTGCGGGACAACTGTTTTGTTAGGAAGACCAAGTTTTATAATCAGCAAATGTGTTTTTAGGGGCATGCCTCCCTCTGAGCAATAATTCCTAGAAGGATTTTGTTTGCTCCTTGTCTCTCAGCTTTGAATGGGTCCTGGAATTCCTCCAATTTTACCATAAAGACCAAATGGTGTACCATCTATTATTATAGGCACAGCCGTGTGTCCAGTACTCACATTGGTGCCATATTGGATGTACTTGAACACTGAAAAACTGGTGCAATAAAATTTTGAGGTGTTCCTTAGAACATATAAAAATATAATCATAAAAGAGAGAGTGGGAAAAAATGCAAATTGTAAATTTTCAAACATATGTGCTGCGTCCACTGCATAAAAAATGGTATTAAACTACTCACTACCTCCCTAGATGAATACATGACCGGGTATAATATAAAAAAAGACATGGGGGATTTCTGTTGCTCTTGAACCACACAGCCTCTGCAGATACGGCAATCTATTCCAAATAGAGCCAAATTTGGGTTCCAAAATTCACATTGTGCCCCCTCTGTTCCAAGCCTTGCCGTTTGTCCAAGCTGAACTTTATGACTACATGTGGGGTATTTCCTCGCTCGTAAGAAAGTGAGTGACAAATTGATAGGTCCACTTTTTGGTGTTATCACTGGCAAAAGTGAGAAATTTGGGGCTAAACATGATTTTTGTGAAAAAAAATATTAACCTTTTTCAATATGCCCCATACTTACTGGTGTCCTTGCCCTCAAACTTACTGGTGTCCTTGCTCTAAACTTGCTGGTGTCCTTGCTCTAAACTTGCTGGTGTCCTTGCCCCAAACTTACTGGTATCCTTGCCCTCAAACTTGCTGGTGTCCTTGCCCTCAAACTGACTGGTGTCCTTGCCCTCAAACTTCTGTCTTTGCCCCAAACTTACTAGTGTCCATGCCCCAAACTTGCTGGTGTCCTTGCCCTCAAACTTGCTGGTGTCCTTGCCCTCAAACTTGCTGGTGTCCTTGCCCTCAAACTTGCTGGTGTCCTTGCCCTCAAACTGACTGGTGTCCTTGCCCTCAAACTTCTGTCTTTGCCCCAAACTTGCTGGTGTCCTTGCCCTCAAACTTACTGGTGTCCTTGCTCTCAAACTTACCGGTGTCCTTGCCCTAAACTTGCTGGTGTCCTTGCCCTCAAACTTACTGGTGTCCTTGCCCTCAAACTTGCTGGTGTCCTTGCCCTCAAACTTGCTGGTGTCCTTGCCCTCAAACTGACTGGTGTCCTTGCCCTCAAACTTCTGTCTTTGCCCCAAACTTGCTGGTGTCCTTGCCCTCAAACTTACTGGTGTCCTTGCTCTCAAACTTACTGGTGTCCTTGCCCTAAACTTGCTGGTGTTCTTGCCCTCAAACTGACTGGTGTCCTTGCCCTCAAACTTCTGTCTTTGCCCCAAACTTGCTGGTGTCCTTGCCCTCAAACTTCTGTCTTTGCCCCAAACTTGCTGGTGTCCTTGCCCTCAAACTTACTGGTGTCCTTGCTCTCAAACTTACTGGTGTCCTTGCTCTCAAACTTACTGGTGTCCTTGCCCTAAACTTGCTGGTGTTCTTGCCCTCAAACTTGCTGGTGTTCTTGCCCTCAAACTTGCTGGTGTTCTTGCCCTCAAACTTGCTGGTGTTCTTGCCCTCAAACTTGCTGGTGTTCTTGCCCTCAAACTTGCTGATGTCCTTGCCCTCAAACTTGCTGGTGTCCATGCCCTCAATCTTGCTGGTGTCCTTGCCCTCAAACTTACTGGTGTCCTTGCCCTCAAACTTGCTGGTGTCCTTGCCCCCAAACTTGCTGGTGTCCTTGCCCTCAAACTTACTGGTGTCCTTGCCCTCAAACTTACTGGTGTCCTTGCCCTCAAACTTACTGGTGTCCTTGCCCTCAAACTTACTGGTGTCCTTGCCCTCAAACTTACTGGTGTCCTTGCCCTCAAACTTACTGGTGTCCTTGCCCTCAAACTTACTGGTGTCCTTGCCCTCAAACTTACTGGTGTCCTTGCCCTCAAACTTCTGTCTTTGCCCCAAACTTGCTGGTGTCCTTGCCCTCAAATTTACTTCTGTCTTTGCCCCAAACTTGCTGGTGTCCTTGCTCCAAACTTGCTGGTGTCCTTGCTCCAAACTTGCTGGTGTCCTTGCTCCAAACTTACTGGTGTCCTTGCCCCAAAGTTACTGGTGTCCTTGCCCCGCTAATTAATTACAGTGATACGTGCATCATGTGGTGCCTGAGTTTGAGTTTTGCATTAGTAAGTAATTATGACAGATAGGAAAGGGTTATCCTGCCGTTATAGATTCTAAACGTAACAAATACTACATGTCTTCTGCCATGTAGAAAGGTGTGCTGCTCCATTTTTTCAGTTTATACCACTATTATTCATTAGGAGCATAACTGCTACATTTATATGGTAACATTTCATAGCTTTCATTTTGCACTGGAACGGATGAGACTTTTGGTTCCTTACAAAGTTATGTGACCTCAAAAATATGCAAAAGGAAATATTCTTTATTATATCTGTATGTTTTAAACAGGGCTGTGGAGTCAGTCGTGGAGTCGGAGTCGGTGCTCATTTTGGTGGAGTTGGAGTCGGTATAAAATGGACCGACTCCTAAAATATATAATAAATTGGGTACAGTAGTTCAATGCAGAATGTGCTGAATATTTTTTCATAGGAATTTGGGAAAGTTATGAAATGTCCTATCAATGGCTGTTCTATTCCTGATCTAAGGCTACATTCACACACAGCATTTTTCCTGCGGTTTTTGAGGATACGTTTTTCAGTTGCAAAAGCCGATCAGTTTTTTAAAAAACGGCATCACCTGAAAGGTTTTTGAGCTCATAGCTAATGTTTTCAATAGCAAAAGCAGATTAGAAATCTGCTCTATCTATATATCCATTTATCCATATCTGTCTATCCATATCATATCTGTACCAAAAAGAATGAAAGCCAGATAGCACACAGACTAGCACTTCTTTTTTTTAGCACCAGTCAGGTACACCTCATAGCTTCCCAAAAGGACGCCCAGGACAGGCATTGCTCGTCTTCAGTAACACATCAACATCAATTGATAGTTGGAATAAATAGACTGCATTCACCACCACATCTTGTTAAGGTGCAGGCTTTACTTTCAAGTGTAGGGGTGTGCAGTATGAGGTTCTGCAGCAGCTGAGGTGTGCAGTATGAAATTCTGCAGAACAGTATGAGGTTCTGCCCCCCCTAGGTTTGATCCTGGCTACGCCCATAGTGTGAATGTAGCCTGAGGATCTAGGCTTTATCTAAGCCGAGATAAGTCATAGTGTGTGTGTGTGTGTATATATATATATATATATATATATATATATATATATATATATATATATATATAATATATACATACAGTACAGACCAAAAGTTTGGACACCCCTCAACCAAAGCGTTTTCTTTATTTTCATGACTCTGAAAATTGTAGATTCACTCTGAAGGCATCAAAACTATGAATTAACACATGTGGAATTATATAATTAACATTAATAAGTGGGATTTCTTGCCTTATAAATGAGGTTGGGACCATCAGTTGTGTTGTGCAGAAGTCTGGTGAATACACAGCTGATAGTCCTACTGAATAGGCTGTTAGAATTTGTATTATGGCAAGAAAAAAGCAGCTAAGTAAAGAAAAACGAGTGGCCATCATTACTTTAAGAAATGAAGGTCAGTCAGTCCGAAAAATTGGGATAACTTTGAACGTGTCCCCAAGTGCAGTGGCAAAAAACATCAAGCACTACAAAGAAACTGGCTCACATGAGGACCGCCCCAGGAAAGGAAGACCAAGAGTCACCTCTGCTGCGGAGGATAAGTTCACCCGAGTCACCAGCCTCAGAAATCGCAGGTTAACAGCAGCTCAGATGAGAGACCAGGTCAATGCCACACAGAGTTCTAGCAGCAGACACATCTCTACAACAACTGTTAAAAGGAGACTTTGTGCAGCAGGCCTTCATGGTAAAATAGCTGCTAGGAAACCACTGCTAAGGACAGGCAACAAGCAGAAGAGACTTGTTTGGGCTAAAGAACACAAGGAATGGACATTAGACCAGTGGAAATCTGTGCTTTGGTCTGATGAGTCCAAATTTGAGATCTTTGGTTCCAACCACCGTGTCTTTGTGCGACGCAGAAAAGGTGAACGGATGGACTCTACATGCCTGGTTCCCACCATGAAGCATGGAGGAGGAGGTGTGATGGTGTGGGGGTGCTTTGCTGGTGACGCTGTTGGGGATTTATTCAAAATTGAAGGCATACTGAACCAGCATGACTACCACAGGATCTTGCAGCGGCATGCTATTCCATCTGGTTTGTGTTTAGTTGGACCATCATTTATTTGTCAACAGGACAATGACCTCAAACACACCTCCAGGCTGGGTAAGGGCTATTTGACCAATAAGGAGAGTGATGGGCTGCTACGCCAGATGACCTGGCCTCCACAGTCACCAGACCTGAACCCAATCGAGATGGTTTGGGGTGAGCTGGACCGCAGAGTGAAGGCAAAAGGGCCAACAAGTGCTAAGCATCTCTGGGAACTCCTTCAAGACTGTTGAAAGACCATTTCCAGTGACGACCTCTTGAAGCTCATCAAGAGAATGCCAAGAGTGTGCAAAGCAGTAATCAAAGAAAAAGGTGGCTTCTTTGAAGAACCTAGAATATAAGACATATTTTCAGTTGTTTCACACTTTTTTGTTAATTATATAATTCCACATGTGGTAATTCATTGTTTTGATGCCTTCAGAGTTAATCTACAATTTTCATAGTCATGAAAATAAAGAAAACTCTTTGAATGAGAAGGTGTGTCCAAACTTTGGTCTGTACCGTATGTATGTAATCGATATTATACAGTGTATTACATATTTACAATTTATTACAGTTTTTTGTGTTCTAAAGTTGTATTCCAATAAATAGATATTATGTTCTATCTAAATATCTTGATTATTGGATCATAGAAATGATTAAATGTCTGATGTTCACATTGTACTACAATAAATTTTTCACTTAAATATAAGCAATATATGTGGGAGTCGGAGTCGGTGTAAGGGAAATTGAGGAGTCGGAGTCGCAGGTTTGGCTTACCGACTCCACAGCCCTGGTTTTAAATTAGCATTGAGAAAGCGGACAGTTTTATGTTTGATCGGTTGATATTATATTTGACCCTTTAGTGTAATGTAGATTGTTAGCTACACAATGTTTTCCATCATTGAAAACCATTCTGGTTTGAAATGTAAATTGGCTAAAGTGAAGACCTTGTTTATGAATTGTGTTCACCTCAAGCAATCTTAAGGTACTGTCACACTTAGCGATGTACCAGCGATCCCGACCAGCGATATGACGCGGTCAGGATCGCAGGTACATCGCTACGTGGTCACCTAGTGAGCTGCCACACAAGCAGATCTCACCAGCGACATCGCAGGGGGGAGCGTAGCCGATCGCGGCCGGGTGTTCGCTGATTATCACAGCTGACATCCGGCACTATGTGTCAGGGGCGGTCATGGACCGCCCCCGACACTTCGACCCCTGGCACACTGCAATCAAACACGATCGCAGTGTACCAGGGGTTTAGGGAAGCATCGGCAGGGAGGGGGCTCCCTCTGTGCTTCTGAGACCCCCACAGCAGCGCGATGTGCAGCGCTGCTGTGGGGGTCTCCTTCCCTGCAGGTCCCCGAATCTAAAATGGCGGCGGGGGCCTGCAGAGAGCCGGCTTCCTCATGCCTGGAAAGCGCCGGCATGAGGAAGCCTGCAGCACTGCCTGTGACAGAGCGCTGATCTGTCACATGACAGTGATGTACCCCCTGGGACATTGTAGTAAAGTTTAAAAAAAGTTTAAAAATAATTTATAAAAAAATCGCTAAATTAATTAAAAAAAAAAATTCCCTAATTCATTTTTTGAAAAAAAAAATTAAATGTACACACATTTGGTATCGCTGCGTCCGTAACAACCCGCCCTATAAAACTGTCCCACTAGTTAACCCCTTTATTGAACCCCTTAAAAAATAAATAAAAAACAAAGCAAAAAATAAAGCTTTATCATACCGCCGAACAAGTGCAATAACGCGCGATCAAAAAGACAGATATAAATAACCATGGTACCGCTGAAAATGTCATCTTGTCCCGCAAAAAAACAAGCAGCCACACAGCGTCATCAGCGAAAAAATAAAAAAGTTATAGCTCGCAGAATAAAGCAATGCAAAAATAATTATTTTTTATATAAAATTGTTTTCATTTCATAAAAGCGTCAAAACGTAAAAAATGACAAATGAGGTATCGCTGTAACCGTACTGACTCGGAGAATTAAACCGCTTTATCAATTTTACCGCACACGGAACGGTGTAAACGCACCCCCTGAAAGAAATTCATGAAACGCTGGTTTTTGTTCATTCTGCGTCCCAAAAATCGGAATAAAAAACGATCAAAAAATGTCACGTGCCCGAAAATGGTACCAATAAAAACGTCAACTCGTCCCGCAAAAAATAAGACCTCACATGACTTTGTGGGTCAAAATATGGAAAAATTATAGCTCTCAAAATGTGGTGATGCAAAAACTATTTTTACAATAAAAAGCGTCTTTTAGCGTGCGAAAGCTGCCAAACATAAAAACCGCCATAAATAGTAAATCAAACCCCCCGTTATCACCCCCTTAGTTAGGGAAAAATAATAAAATAAAAAAAATGTATTTCCATTTTCCTATTAGGGCTAGGGTTAGGGCTAGGGGTTTGTTGGGGTTAGGGTTGGAGTTAGAATTGGGGGGTTTCCACTGTTTTGGCACATCAGGGGCTTTCCAAACGCGACATGGCACGTCATGAACGTGCAAACCACCCTTGGGGGTAAAGGGATTAATAACAGCGATTGCAACACTGGCGTCGGTAAAAACCGACCCGAATCATGTTCTCTGGTGTCTCAGCTACCCCCGGTACCCAAGAGCCCAGAGAAATTCTGACTCTGGAGGGGCGCTATAAACTTATTTCTTATTGCTGTTAAAAAGCGGCGCTGAGACATAAGTACCCTTAACTGCCACCGTTAAAAGGCATATCGGCGGTCGTTAAGAGGGTAAGGATTTTAATTTCTCCCACTGCTTTCCATCCACCATCATTTAACAATCTATGTACCATAGAATCACAGAATCATAGAATCGTAGAGTTGGAAGGGTCCTCCTTGGCCATCTGGTCCAACCCCCTGCTCAAAGCAGGATTCGCTAAATCATCCCAGACAGATGTCTGTCCAGCCTCTGTTTGAAGACTTCTGTTGAAGGAGAACTCACCACCTCTCATGGCAGCCTGTTCCACTCATTGATCACTCTAAAGCCCCCGTTACACACTGCGATATTGCTAGCAATATCGCTGTAAAGTCACCGATTTTGTGACGTTGCAGTGATATTGCTAGCGATATCGCTGCATGTGATACTTACCTCCGACCGGCTCCCCCGCTGGTTATCGCTGATCGCGCGAGAAGCTGCTGGGCCATTCCTCGTCGGCCACTTCCTGCGGCGCTTCCTGCTGTGACGACGAGCGACGCGTGGAGCCGGGCGGGAGGACGCAGGATCGCCGCTTCTGACAGGTAAGTAGCGACCCCCGTCCCCAGCGATGTCGCTGGTGAGATTTGCCTGTGTGGCAGCTCACTAGCGACCACCTAGCGATGCACCAGCGATCCTGACCGTGTCATATCGCTGGTCGTTATCGCTGGTCCATCGCTAGGTGTAACGGTACCCTAACTGTGAAAAGGTTTTTTCTGATATGTAATCTGTGTCTCCTCCCATTGCTTCTAGTCTTTCCTTGTGCAAATGAGAATAAAGTTGATCCTTCTACAATGTGGCAGCCCTTGAGATATTTGTAGACAGCTATTAAGTCTCCTCTCAGTCTTCTCTTCTGCAAGCTAAATATTCCCAAATCCTGTGACCTTTCAGACAGGGTTTGCAGACCGGTCACCATTCTGGTCGCTCTTTTCTGAACCATTTTTCCCTATCTGCTGGCTCACATTTCACAGAGACAGCTACTATTTCTTAAATCAATCTGTCAACAAGTTTATGCCATGTAAACAGAGAGCAGCATAATGAAGAGACAGAGCCCCTGATTTCAGCAATGTATTTCTTACTCGGCTGCTTGCTGTAGTTTTGATAAAATCACAGTTTTATCAGCAGGATATTATTGCTAGAGGACTAATAACCTTGCTACCATATAGTCCTCCACATTCATGAGTTCTGTATAACCCCGCTCCCATCACTGATTGACAGCTTTCTGTGTAACTTATCCATGGCCAGAAAACTACCAATCAGTGGTGTGGGTGGGTTTACAAAGAACTCATCTACTAGATATGCAGCACGTAAAACATTGATTTTATCAAAATGACAGCAAGCTGCCCAGTAGGTGACACATTGCTGGAATCAGGATCTCTGCCTTTAAATTATGTTGCTCTCACATGAAGTAGCAAAAACTTGGTGACATATTCCTATGGCTGGGCTGTCCACTACTTTACAACCCCAGTGTAATCAATTCAGGCTGCACAATAAGAACAATGTATGCTCCTATCCCGCAGCGTCACATTTCTAACAGTTTCTGCACCGATGTTCCCGGAGAATGTCGACACTTGTGACCTGCAGGCTGCTGCCAATGAGCGATCATTAGTCAGCACATAGCCACATCTCGCTTCGGGAACAGCAGCACAGACTTTGCTGGAATGGGCGCTGTTGCAGAAGGTGATTTATATATTGTTTATATTTTTAATTTGGGTCCTGAATTGAATAAGCGGTTATTGTACAGTAGTGGATGACCCATTGAAAGGCTCGAAAAATGTTTTGTCGTCCTTTATTCTGTTCCTACGGACTTCATTACATTTTCCTACCTCTTCTATTCTAAATATGTTCATAGAAGCAACATCTATGCTCAAATCGTATCTTCTCATCTAAGTATGAAGCAGTGTCATAGTATGGAATGACATATGTACATCCAGCCCCTTAGGGCCCCGTCACACATAACGACTCACCAGCGATCCCGACAACGATATCAACGTGTCAGGATCGCTGGTGAGTCGCTACATGATCGCTGGTGAGCTGTCAGACAGCTGCACCAGCGATGCTGAGCGTGCGGCGTCGCTGTGTACTTTAGTTACCAGCAAGCAGGAGCTGCTAACTAAGGTACACATCGGGTTTCTAAGGGGCATGCGTCACTTAGAAACCCGATGTGTACCCTGGTTACCAGCTCCTGCTCGCTGGTCTCCCGCCTGTCACACGCCGCGATGCGTGCTGACCAGCGGGAGACCAGTGACCCCAAAAATGTCCTGGGCTTTCCATCAGCGATCAGCGATACCAGCAGGGGGGCCGGTCGCTGATAGGTGTCACACACAGCGATCTCACTGGTGAGATCACTTGCATCACAAAACTAGTGACTCAGCAGCGATCTCGCTAGCGAGATTGCTGTGTGTGACGGGGGCTTTACTCTTAACGACCGCCGATACACCTTTTAACAGCAGTAGTTGAGGGTACTTAAACCACAGCGCCGTTAATTAACGGCGCTGAGGTTTAAGGTTATAGGGCCCCCCCAGAGTCGGAAAAAAAGTCCAATTTGCCATTTAATTTCTCTCTCCTCTGATGTGATCCCACATCAGAGAAAATGGCGGGCGCATGCCCAGTGTGCCTGCCGAGATCTGCCGGCCAGCACCTGACAACAATAGGAAATTTCACCTAGTGGTTCATTTTGCTCACCATATCACAGTGATCAAAATAAAAAAAAATAGTAAACAAAACCTCCTTTTATCACCCCACCCTTAGTTAAGGAAAAATAATGAAATAAAAAAATATATTTCCATTTTTCCATTAGGGTTAGAGTTGAGCTAAAGTTAGGGCTAGGGGTTATGGTTGGGACTACAGTTAGGGTTGGGATTAAGGTTAGGGGTGAGTTGGTGTTAGGTTTGTGGTTAGAGTTGGGATTAGAGCTAGGGGTGTGTTGGGGTTAGGTTTGTGGTTAGGGATTAGGTTTGTGGTTAGGTTTGTAGTTAGGGGTTAGGTTGTGGTTAGTTATGGTTAGGGGTGTGTTTGGATTAAGGTTGGAGTTAGAATTGGCAAATTTCCACTGTTTAGGTACATCAGGGGGGTCTTCAAATGTGACATGGCGCCACCATTGATTCCAGCCAATTTTGCGTTCTAAAAGTCAAACAGCGCTCCCTCCCTTCTGAGCGCTGCCATGTGCCCACACAATGGCTTTCTCCCACATACGGGGTACTGGCGTACTCAGGAGAAATTGCACAACAAATTTTGTGGTCATTTTCTCCTGATACCTTTGTGAAAATAAGAAAAATTGGTTCCAAAGTAAATTTTTTGTGAAAAAAGTAAAATGTTCATTTTTTCCTTCCACATTGCTTTAGTTCTTGTGATGTACCTGAAGGGTTAGTAAACTTCTTGAATGTGGTTTTGAGTAGCTTGAGGTGTGCAGTTTTTAGAATGGTGTCACTTTTGGGTACTTTCTGTCATAGTGACCTCCTAAACTCACTTCAAATGTGAGGTGGTCCCTAAAAAAAAATGTTTTTGTAAATGTTAGAAAAATGAGAAATCGCTAGTCAACTTTTAACCCTTATAACGTCCTAACCCCAAAAAAAGTTTCCAAAATTGTGCTGATGTAAAGTCAACAAGAGGGAAATGTTATTTATTAACTATTTTGTGTGATACCACTGTTTCAGGGCATAAAAATTCAAAATTTGAAAATGCCAAATTTTCAAAATTTTCGCCATATTTCCGCTTTTTCATAAATAAATGCAAGTCATATTGAAGAAATTTTACCACTAACATGAAGTACAATATGTCACGAGAAAAAATTCTTAGAATCAGTGGGATCCGTTGAAGCGTTCCAGAGTTATAACCTCATAAAGTGATAGTGGTCAGAATTGTAAAAATTGGCCTGGTCATTAAGGTGAAAATTAGCTCTGTCACTAAGGGGTTAAATGCCTGGTTTACAAGCCTACAGAACCCATAAAATGCACAGATTTTTTGGAAAGGTGCACATACGCTGTCATTGTGTTACATATTGGCCATTACTACGCCTTCCTGCCAGTTATTTGATGTTTGGTATATGGAATGCTGCTTTTAGTAATGAATGTAGCAGCCTGTCAACAAGCTCGGTATTTTTAACAGTCAGTGTTACTTACTATTACTTTTATTTTTTTTGCATAGGTCTACAGGCAGGACTGTGAGACTTTTGGCATGGTTGTGAAGATGCTTATCGAAAAGGATCCGTCCCTTGAAAAGCAGATCCAGTTTGCGTTACGGCAGAATTTAAGCGAGATTGGAGATCGATGTATTGAAGAGTTGAAAGCGTACATTGCAGAATATGACGCTGCACACCAGGACATGGCATAACGTGTGAACCGGAAACACAAGAATCCAGTTATGTTTTTCGGACTGTAGCCTGGAAACAGATATATTGTCATGTTTTTCGGACTGTAATCTTAAGGTTTTGTTCACTAGTGTCTGTTTCTTTTTCCAATAGGTTACAGTTAAAGACTTCCATGTAAATAATTACGTCACTGTCATCTGTGTATTTTACGCAAGTGTTTTTTTTTTTACTTGTTTTATTGCATATTATTTTACTGTGGTGTTTTGTTTCCAGTAAAGTGACTTTGTAATTAAAGAGTCCTACCAGTGTATTGCTAAGCAAGTTAAAAACTGTAATAGTTCCAGAATTTGGCATCTTTTTAGAGAGATAATTCAGTACTGGACAATCTGTACTCTATAGAAACTAAAAACAATATATAATCATTACCACAGTGGCTCCGTTCCAGCGATATGATGTGACATTGTTGTGTCACTTGGCCACTCCGGCTTATCCATATTCCGTCAGGGCAGACATCTGCCCTGATGAAATAGGGCCTGCAGCCATTCTAGAGCACTTCTCAACTCCCACTGGGAACAACAGAGAGGACATTGCTGAAACACCACTACTTGTAGGAGGGGAGAATGGATTGTTTTTATTTTCTAAAGGGCTCTGAATTGATTAAAGGGGTTCTTCAAGAATGTGATAAATATGGCACCTGTGAGAATTCAAACAGCAGCCACAGTAGTCGGGAAGACTTCAGGCTGAAGAACCTGAGCTCGAGCTGTATCTCAACTGTCAGAGGAGCTGTAGTCATAAGCACACATGCTTGCCTCAGCTGAGGAGCAGCACTGTGGATGTGATATGGATTGATTCTTTTCACTGATTGATTGAGCATAAGGGGCGAAGGGAGGGTTTCCCCAGCTTCAGTGCTCAGCAGAAGAGGTTCGCAGCACTGCTCCTCAGCTTAGAGAGGTATGTGTACTTGTGAGGGCAGCTCCTCGGACAGTAAAGATATGTCTCGAGCTCTGTTTCTTCAGCACCCAGCCATCCTGACACGTAACTAGGATGGCTGCAGTTTGTCACAGATGCTATGTTTATCACTCTCGAAGAACCTATTTAAGCAGGAATTATCCAGTAGTGGACAACCACTTTAACAAATGATTCGAGCAGCTCCTATTTCTGAATATATGTTTAATTTATTTAGTTATTTTACATGTGAAGAGGAGTTTTCAATTTTTTTAAAATCAATATGAAATTGTATATTTTAGAACTATGTTCAATATTAGAGAAATAAACATCATATGGTCGATTGTGGTAATTTAGTGTGTGCTATTACTGTAAAATACTTGATGTATTTAAAGGAAATGTGTCAAATGGACTTGGTACAAATCCATGATGGCCTCCTGGCTCCTGTTTTTACATGGATTGTCATGTTACCATTTATTAATATGAACTTACACGATATTTGCCATATTTTCTATGTGTACACGTCAGGACACGGTAACTTATGTACGTTGCACAAGAGAAGATCACAGCGTCCTGTTATTTCATGGCAGGAAGTGTAGTTATGTAGCGTCCGGCATTGGAGGAAATTCAGTTTCACTGGATTCTCAGCCACAATCACTATAATTAGTTACAACGTTGGCATTCTAAATTTCGAGGGGCCATATATATTTATTTTTTTTAAAAAAAATTTTCCCAACAGAAACCAATTCTGCAGTTTTAAACTATTTAATTTGTGCACTGAAGTTAGTTAAAGCAGCCCAGGTTGTAACTGGATTATAGTAATGGTTCTTAATCCATCATTCTGCAGTTTTGTTTTTCCTTTCACCACGTGGTAACTTAAAAATGACCTGATAAGTCCCAGAAGGGGACTTGCAATCTTCAGATTTCTCATACATTACATAGTATTACATTGTATTATGTCTATCAGGCGGTTTATTAGACACAGAAAAACACAATAAAACAAACGTATAAAAAATACTCTCTTGCAAAAAAGTAACAGTAAACAGCAAGTGCTAGTAAAAAGATGATCACAAAACAGAGTAGTTGATACGTTTTTTGCAAAAAATGTATACTGAGCCGCTCTACCAAACATCAAGGTATACCAATCTCCGAGCACCCCTAACTAATGTATTTAAAAACCTGATCATGTGTATAGTACCTGCATAAGCAGGATTCAGGCAGGTAAGGTCCGATGTGGACATGCTATGGAAGACGGCTTTTGTGTGCATGGCCCATAAGGAAGGGGTGGAAACATCCCTATCTTGCATGAACAAGAAACCAATTAGACAAAAACACATGGGCCATGCACACAGTAAATACGTCTGTATGACAGTATTCACACCACCAAAAGACTGAAAACACAGCAAAACAAACGTATAAAAATAAGTTTTTAAATCTGCAGCGTGTCAATTTCTCTCGCGGTTATACTGCGTTTTCTGTGCGACTTTTCCCCTAGACTTACATTAGATGCAGAAAATCCACAGCGTGCAATCTTAGTGCGTTTCCATGGCGGAAACACATCAAAAACGCATGTAATCCACACCCAACTATGTCAATAAAGTTTTGTCAAAGCAAAGTATCAAAAACAAAGCAGCTTTATTTAAAGCATGATACACCAGAGACAAAAACACAATAAAAAAAAACATGTTAAAAATACGCACACAAATGCAATGAAAAACGCAAGTAACCTCATTTAAATAATAGGTGCAGAAATTCTGCAACATCAAAAACTCACCCAAAGCTCATCATGGGAACCTAGCCTTACTGGATTACTTCTGCTTAACCATTTGGATGTAATTTCTGATACTGCATTTAAATAGGTTTCACCTTTTTGGGTGCCCATTGTCTGCCACCCAATACACCAATAGACTGACCTGCAAATTCATGCTTGTCTGGTACTTCTTACCACTCACGCTGGAAAAATGAAATCCAGAAAAACCATGGTGGAATTACTATTTTTTTTTATCAATACACCCCACTTGGCATTTTCTTTCCTCTGTTTTTCATGACGTTATAAGATAAAGTCAATTCTTCCCACGACAAACAAGCTCATACGACTACGTTGACTGAAAAATAAAACTTGTTGGACCAATTCTTTGTTGCATTTGTGTCTTTTTATTTTTTGTCTGGTTTTTGGGGTTTCTCATTTGTGCCTTATTCTTTTAATTTGTTCCTTTTTATAAGTTATTTAATGTGTTTGCCTTTTATATATGTCCGACACTATGGACATGGTTTGGGGTCTCCCGATCTTTTCAGCAGATTCACAAAACATTTACACAAATGTACTGTAGTCCCTCTCCCCAGAGTGACTTTGCTAAAACCCCCCAAAGGAAGACTAAAGGCTAAACACTTTAATTTGCATGAAATTCCTGAACATTCTGTCATTTTGAAGAAATTGATGTAAAAAAAAGGAAAATCACAAAATATAACAAAAGTGACAAAAAAAAGCAAAATGCAAATGAGCAATTAGCTTTTGAAAGGCAGCAAGTAAAAATAAAATGTCTGATGGGAAGGGCTTAATAATGTAGGGTTGAAAAGGATTAGTGTGTGTCTGCTGTCGTTATCTGATAACACCTACTTGGCCTTACAAATTTTAACTCATTAGGTGCCAATACTTTGCTAAAATCTCTGCAACAGAGACTAAATGAAATGGGAAAAAGTGATTGCCCCATAAACCTAGAAACTGGTTGGGCCACCCTTAGCAGGAACAACTGCAGTCAAACGTTTGCAATAACTGGCAATGAGTCTTTTATAACGTTCTGGAGAAATTTTAGCCCACTCATCTTTGCAGAATTGTCATAGTTCAGCCACATTGGAGGGTTTTCGAGCATGATCTGCCTTTTTAAGGTAATACCACAGCATCACGATGGGATTAAGGTCAGGACTTAAGGCCCCGTCACACACAGCGATCTCGACAGCGAGATCGCTGATTGTGTGACGCCACAGCGATCTTGCGGTGTGTGACATGGATCAGCGGCCGGCTCCCCTGTCAGGTATCGCTGATCATGCAGGATCGTCCTGGGCCGTTTTTTGATCGTTGGTCTCCCGCTGGCCAGCGCACATCGCTGCGTGTGGCAGCGGGAGAGCAACGATCAGCGACGCTGCACGCTGGTTTCCAAGGTAAACAGCGGGTAACCAAGAGCCGTGCGGCTCTTAGATACCCGCTGTTTACATTGGAAACCAGCTTGCTTGCTGATCCTGTTCTCTGGAGGGGCTATGTGACAGCTCACCAGCGATCAGCTATGTCCCAGCAATCCCATCCATGTCGGATCGTTGGTGGGATCGCTGGGACATTGATACGTATAATGTGGCCCTTTGACTAGGCCACTTCAAAGTCTTAATTTTGTTTTTCTTAAGCCATTCATTCAGAGGCGGACTTGCTGGTGTGTTTTGGATCATTGTCTTGCTGCATAACTCAGCTTGAGGTCATGAACAGATGGCTGGACATTCTCTTTCAGGCTTGGTAGACAGCAGAATTCATGGTTCCGTTTACCACAGCAAGTCTTCAAAGTCATGAATCAGCAAATAAGCTACAGACCATCACACTACCAACAACATTTTACTGTTCGAATGATGTTCCTTTTCTGAAATGCTGTTACGTCTACGCCAGATGTAATGGAACATACATTTTCCAAAAAGTTCAACTTTTGTCTCATCACTCCACAAAAAGTCTTTAGGGATCATCAGGCTATGTGCCCATGTTAGCGTTTTTAAACGCTCAGAAAACCGAACTCCTTCCCAGAAACCGCACGTTTTGTTTCCCATGTTTTTTGCACAAAAACCATGAGTTTTTGATGCGTTTTTTTCGCGCAGTTTCTGGGAACATTGGAAATAGCTAAAAATGCTCAGCAATGCGGAAATCATAGAATCATAGAGTTGGAAGGGACCCCCTGGGCCATCTAGTCCAACCCCCTGCTCAAAGCAGGATTCGCTAAATCATCCCAGTCAGATGTCTGTCCAGCCTCTGAAGACTTCCATTGAAGGAGAACTCACCACTTCTCGTGGCAGCTTGTTCCACTCATTGATCACTCTGTCAAAAAGTTTTTTCTAATATCTAATCTGTGTCTCCTCCCATTCAGTTTCATCCCATTGCTTCTAGTCTTTCCTTGTGCAAATGAGAATAAAGTTGATCCTTCTCCAATGTGACAGCCCTTTAGATATTTGTATACAGCTATTAAGTCTCCTCTCAGTCTTCTCTTTTGCAAACTAAACAATCCCAAATCCTGCAACCTTTCCTCATAAGACAGGGCTTGCAGACCGGTCACCATTCTGGTTGCTCTTTTCTGAACTTGCTCCAGTTTGTTGATGTCTTTTTTAAAATGTGCCCAAAACTGGACACAATATTCCAGATGAGGTCTGACCAAAGAGGAGTAGAGGGAAATAATGACTTCACGTGATCTAGACTGTATGCTTCTGTTAATACAGTCATGGCCAAAAGTTTAGAGAATGACACAAATATTAATTTTTACAAAGTCTACTGCTTCATTTTTTCTAATGGCAATTTGCATATACTCCAGAATGTTATAAAGAGTGATCAGCTTAACAGCAATTACTTGCAAAGTTAATATTTGCCTAGAAAATTAACTTTATCCCCCAAAACACATTTCAACATCATTGCAGCCCTGCCTTAAAAGGACCAGCTAACATCGTTTCAGTGATTGCTCCATTAACACAGGTGTGGGTGTTGATGAGGACAGGGCTGGAGATCAATCTGTCATGATTAAGTAAGAATGACACCACTGGACACTTTAAAAGGAGGCTGGTGCTTGGCATCATTGTTTCTCTTCTGTTAACCATGGTTATCTCTAAAGAAACACGTGCAGTCATCATTGCACTGCACAAAAATGGCCTAACAGGGAAGAGTATCGCAGCTAGAAAGATTGCACCTCAGTCAACAATCTATCGCATCATCAAGAACTTCAAGGAGAGAGGTTCCCTTGTTGCCAAAAAGGCTCCAGGGTGCCCAAGAAAGACCAGCAAGCGCCAGGACCGTCTCTTAAAAGTGTTTCAGCTGCGGGATCGGGCTACCAGCAGTGCAGAGCTTGCTCAGGAATGGCAGCAGGCAGGTGTGAGTACATCTGCACGCACTGTGAGGCGGAGACTCTTGGAGCAAGGCCTGGTCTCAAGGAGGGCAGCAAAGAAGCCACTTCTCTCCAGAAAAAACATCATGGACAGACTGATATTTTGCAAGAGGTACAGGGAGTGGATTGCTGAGGACTGGGGTACAGTCATTTTCTCTGATGAATCCCCTTTTCGATTGTTTGGGACATCTGGAAAACGGCTTATTCGGAGACCAGGTGAGCGCTACCACCAGTCTTGTCTCATGCCAACTGTCAAGCATCCTGAAACCATGTGTGGGGTGGCTTCTCAGCCAAGGGAATGGGCTCTCTCTCTGTCTTGCCTAAAAACACAGCCATGAATAAAGAATGGTACCAGAATGTCCTCCAAGAGCAACTTCTCCCAACCGTCCAAGAGCAGTTTGGCGATCAACAATGCCTTTTTCAACATGATGGAGCACCTTGCCATAAAGCAAAGGTGATAACTAAATGGCTCAGGGAACAAAACAGAGATTTTGGGACCATGGCCTGGAAACTCCCCAGATCTTAATCCCATTGAGAACTTGTGGTCAATCATCAAGAGACGGGTGGACAAACAAAAACCTTCAAATTCAGACAAAATAAAAGCATTGATTTTGCAAGAATGGACTGCTATCAGTCAGGATTTGATCCAGAAGATGATTGAGAGCATGCCAGGGAGAATTGCTGAGGTCCTGAAGAAGGGTCAACACTGCAAATATTGACTTGCTGTATTAACTCATTCTGTCAATATAACCTTTTGTTACTCATAATATGATTGCAATTATATTTCTGTATGTGATAAAAAATATCTGACAAACACACGTTAAAACCAGAGGCCAGCAGATCATGTGAAAATATAATATTTGTGTCATTCTCTAAACTTTTGGCCATGACTGTACATCCTAGAATTGCATTTGCCTTTTTTGCTGCTGCTGCATCACACTGTTGACTCATATTCAGTTTGTGATCTATTAGTATACCCAAGTCTTTTTCACATGTGCTGTTGCTTAGCCCTATTCCTCCCATTCTGTATATGCTTTTTTCATTTTTATTGCCCAGATGTAGTACTTTGCATTTTTCCCTGTTAAAAACCATTGTTAGTTGCTGCCCACTTCTCCAGTTTATTTATATCTTTTTGAATCCTCTCTCTCTTCTCTAGTATTAGCTATCCCTCCTAGCTTTGTGTCATCAGCAAATTTAATCAGTTTACCCTCAATTCCTTCATCTAAATAGTTGATAAAGATGTTGAACAATACAGGGCCCAGGACAGAGCCCTGTGGTACCCCACTTGAGACGTTCTTCCAACTGGATGTGCAGCCATTTACGACCACTCTTTGGGTCCGATCACTAAGCCAGTTATGAATCCACCTAACAGTTGCCTAGTCCATTCCATACTTAGTCATTTTTTCAATAAGGATTGTATGAGATACTTTGTCAAATGCTTTTCTGAAGTCAAGATATACTATATCTACAGCATTTCCTTAATCCACCCAATCAGTGATTCCGTCATAGAAGGATATTAAGTTAGTCTGACATGACTTATTAGTTACAAACCCATGCTGACTCTGTTTAATCACTTCATTCTTATCCAGGTACTGACATACATGTTGTTTAATAATTTGTTCAAAGATCTTTCCTGGTATAGAAGTCAGACTCACCGGCCTATAGTTGCCTGGGTCCACCTTCTTCCCCTTTTTGAAAATAGGAACATTTGCTCTTCTCCAGTCTTCTGGGACTTCTCCTGTTCTCCAAGAATTTTCAAAGATTATGAGCAAGCTGCGTTTTTAGCCGCTAAGCGTTTTCTGAGCGTTTCAAAACGCATGCATTGGCACAAAAAGCCAAAAATGCATTAAATTTAATGGGAAGCTTCTTTTAAGTGTTTCTGCAGGGTCTGATCCGGCTCAAACACTGCGGAAACGCTTACAAAAATGCAATGTGGGCACACAGCCTCAAGATGTTTTCTGCAAAAACATGTTTGTTTGTTTTTTATTGCTCAGTAGTGATTTTCATCTTGGAACTCTGCCATGCAAGCCATTTTTAACTGAGGCCTGCAATTTGGATGTTGTGGTGAGGTCTTTTGTGACCTCCTGCATAAGTCATAGCTGTGCTCTTGGGGTAATTTTTGTCAGCTGGCTACTCCTGGGAAGGTTCACCACTGTTCCATGTTTTCGCCATTTGTGGATAATGGCTCTCATGATGGTTCTCTGGAGTACCAAAGCTTTAGAAATTACTTTATAACCTTTTCCAGATTGATAGATCTCAATTACTTTGTTTCTCATTTGTTCCAGAATTTCTTTAGATAGCGGCATTATGTCTTTTGAGGATCTTTTGGTATACTTCACTTTGTCAGGCAGGTTCTATTTAAATGATTTCTTGATTGAGAACAGATGTGCAGCACTTAGAAACCCAATGTGTACCTTAGTTACCAGCGCGCTGGTAACCAAGGTACACATAGGGTTTCTAAGTGCCACGCACCGCTTAGAAACCCGATGTGTACCTTAGTTACCAGCTCCCTGCACCAGCATGCAGGTATCTAAGGTACACAGTGGGTAACTAAGCGACGTGCGTCGCTTGTTACCCCCGTGTCGCTGATCGCTGGTGAAGCTGTCTGTTTGGCAGCTCACCAGCGATCCTGACAAAGTAATATCGTTGTCAGGATCGCTGGTGCGTCGCTATGTGTGACGGGGCCATAAGTGTCACCGTCTGTCAGTATATACACACCTTTTCTGTAAGGCCAGAGGCTGAAACACTTATTCAAGAGGCACCACTAACCAAAACACCATAAAGACAAAGGAGATTTCCAAACAAGTCAGGGACAAAGTTGTTGAGAAGTACAAGTCTGGGTTTTTTTTTTTATAACCCAACCCTACTACTGATGTTCCCCCAGAGCACCGTCAAATCCATTATTACTGGAAAGAATATGGTACCACAAGAAACATGCCAAGACAGGACTGCCCACCAAAACTCTCAACCTGAGCAAGGAGGGCATTAATCAGTTTCAAAGCAGAGACTGGGGTATCTGTCCATATAACCACAATAATCCATACACTCCAGAAAGTGGGCAGGAAAAAACTTTACTTACTACCAAAAAAAATTAGGCTCATTTTGAGTTTGCCAAAAGACGTAGGAGACTCCCCAAATTTATGGAGGAAGGTGCTTTGGTCAGTTGAGACCAAAATTTAACTTTTTGACCACCAAGGTAAACACTACATCTGGTGCGAAACCAACATGGCTCATCATCCCAAGAAAACCATCTCCACAGTGAAACGTGGTGGCAGCATCATGCTGTTGGGATGTTTTTCCACAGCAAGGACAGGGAAAACTGTCCAGGTCGAGAAGATGGATGGTGTGAAATACAGGAATATGCTAGAACAAAGCCTGTTTCAGTCTGTCAGTGATTTGAGACTGGGAAGGAGGTTCAGCTTCCAACAAGACAATGAACCAAAGCATACTGCTAAAGCAACACTTGAGTGGTTTAACCCTGCTGTACTGTTCGGGTCAATATGACCCGAAATGATTTTTGAGACCCTGCAGATTTTTTTTTAATGAGGATTTGAAACTAGTGGTTCCTTGACTTCTCATTTGTGGAGCTCTACATTTTTTTTTTGTTTACTTTTTGCTACACACTGATTGTTACACTTGTACTGTTCAGGTCAATATGACCTGATAGCATTTTATACTGTTCTACAGGTCTCTGATTATTTCTGACTGCAAAAGTTATGTTTTTTTTATGTGTACTTCATCTCAAAATGGTGGTGGTTTCACTGTTCTTATCAGTAAGAAAGTCATTATCTAGTCTGTTTGTGAGAGAGGAGAAAGGTTTCATGAAATTTCTAGAGTACGGGTACCGTTACACCTAGCGACTCACCAGCGATCCCGACTAGTGATATGACGCAGTCAGGATCGCTGGTGAATCGCTGGGTGGTCGCTAGTGAGCTGCCACACAGGCAGATCTCACCAGCGACATCGCAGGGGACGGGGATCGCTACTTAACTGTCAGACGCGGCGATCCTGCGTCCTCCCGCCCGGCTCCACGCGTCGCTCCTCGTCACAGCAGGAAGCGCCGCAGGAAGTGGACGACGAGGAATGGTCCAGGAGCTTCTCGCGCGATCAGCGATAACCAGCGGGGGAGCCGGTCGGAGGTAAGTATCACATGCAGCGATATTGCTAGCAATATCGCTGCAACGTCACAAAATCGGTGACTTTACAGCGATATTGCTAGCGATATCGCAGTGTGTAACGGGGGCTTACTGCGGTTTGATTCTAAAACAGATAGAATGGAAAGAAGAGCTAAAGATAAACTAGCCCCTATTAGAAATGTTTGGAATCAAAGGGTAGAGATTCTACCAAAATTGTATAATAGTGGTGAAACTGTAACTGTTGATGAGCAACTGGTGGCATTCTGAGGTAGGTGCCCATTCAGACAATATATACCATGTAAGCCAGCAAAATATGGCATCAAGATCTGGACACTTTGCGACAGCCAAAGTTCATATGCTCTAAATGTTTAAGTGTATACAGGAAAAACCCCTAATGAAAGACCTGAAAAAAATCAGGGTATGCGTGTTCTCGATTTGACTCATGGACTAAAAGGACAAAATGTCACATGTGACAACTTTTTTACATCCTATCAACTAGGCCAGATGTTGAAGAAAAAACAACTTACCATGCTGGGTACTATGAGAAAAAACAAACCTGAACTACCGCAAGGTATCCTTAGCAAGAGAGAGGTGTACAGTTCTACTTTTTATTTTTCTGGAAATACAACTGTTGTTTCTTATGTTCCAAAAACAAACAGGTAATTCTAATGAGCACAATGCACCATGACAATGCCGTAAGAGATAGAGAAGACAGAAAGCCTGACATTATTTTGGATTATAATGCCACAAAGGGAGCAGTTGATACTTTAGACCAAGCAATATCAACATATACATGCAAACGCAAAACCAATCGGTGGCCAATGATTTTATTTTATAACATACTGGACGTTTCTGCATACAATGCATTTGTCTTATGGAGAGAAATCGACCCCGATTGGAACCGGAATAAGCTGCATAAAAGAAGATTATTTCTTGAGGAATTGGGAAAATCCCTGGTGAGGCCATATATTGAGAGCAGAAAAGTGACCCCCAGAAGTGATGGCGCAACAGCCACTGTAAAAAGTGTCCAGCATGCTCAAGAAAGAGACTCCACATCCACAGCCGCTACCAGCAAAAAAAGGAAGAGATGTAGCTTCTGTCCATCTTCCTGTGACAATAAGACTAATCTGACATGTGCTGGATGTTCAAAATATATGTGTAAAGGACATGTGTCTTATTGTGTTCAGTGTAAAAACGCATGAACATGTTCAGTTTTTTCTTTCTTTCTAAAAAGGTTGAAGTTTTTATGATTTTTCATTTGTTGATTTATAAAATTTGTTTTCAAAAAGTTAAATTTCATGTTTAAGTAATAGTAATGTAAAGCTTCTTTGTTATTTGTGTGCAGAATGTCAACAATCGAAGATAATTGCAAAAAGCCTGTGTAACCTTTTTATGAAAAAAATAAAGAAGTTTCAATTTAAAATTTTCATTTGTTTATGATCAACCATGTTCACATACAGTATTTTAATGAAAAAAGTATTCAAATAAAACAATTAGAGTAGCTAAAAATCAAGAATTAATAGGTCGGGTCATATTGACCCGGGAACAGTACAAGTGTATAGCAAATGCGAACAGAACAGCAGGGTTAAGGGAAAACTAGTAAATGTTTTGGAATGGCCTAGTCGAAAGTCCAGAAAGTAATCCAGTTGAGAATCTGTTCAGACTTGAAGAGTGCTGTTCACCAGAGGAATCAATCTAACTTGTAGGAGTTGGACGAGTTTTGCCTTGAGGAATGTGCAAAAATCCTATTGGCAGGATGTGGAAAGAAACTTGCATCTGTAATTGCTGCAAAAGGAGGCTCAGCAAAGTACTGACTTTAGGGAGTGAATAACTAGTTATGCACACTGAAGTTTAAGTATTTTGTCCTATTTGCTTTACAATAAAAAGAAAACCATATGTTCACGGTTGTAGACATGTTCTTTCCATGCCTACAAACCCTCAAAAAAAGTGAAATTCCAGGTTGTGAAGGAGCAAAACACAAAAAAAGGAACATTGAATTCAGTTACTACACTTGTCTGCTCTGTATCGTTGCAGATGCTTACCAGCAAGACTGAGACTGATATAGTGTAAGCCGCAAACCTTTTCATAGTGCACACACTTGAACTATAGTGCAAAATTTTAATGTGCACAGACTTAGGACTAGAAAACGGTCATGTGCATTAGCTGCATTTTTTTGGTCATATTAACTGTTTCAATTTCAAGCCCACATGCGGTTGTTGTGATGTGAACAGCAACATAGACCTAAATGGTCAGTCCAGGAATTGCAATCAGCAATGCTAAAGATAGGGTACGCAGGCCGCATGCAGCGGCCTGCGCCCATAGGTGGAGCTAACCGGAGGCGTGGCAGGGGGCGGAGCTTCACGGCAAGCATCCGCTGCACCTCCAAGCGCTAATGTGAAACCAGCCTTAAAGCGGTCATCAAACTGCAACTATCCCACCTGCATACTCTCAGGCAAATTTTTCTTTTTAGATCACTTTTTAACACATGTGTTTCACGGTCTGAGTAAGAACTGTCCATGAATCTCCTTACCCGAAGACAGCAGTCTTATAGGCATATTTGAGGAATACAGAGTTTGGGTCAAGAGGTCCGCAGTCGATTCAGGTTCGTACCTTAAGCTGAAACACAGATCCGTGAAACCAGCCTTAGACTATAAATATCTAGGATATTTCTTTGTGAGCCACGACTGAAATACGATGGGGCGACTTTAACAATGAAGTTTGTTAGAGAAATGCACTAAATTTATTAAGAGGCCCACGCTACTTTAAATTTAGGGAAAGCAGCCAAAAGGAATTTTTGAGCAATTATGGTTAAATTTTTTGTTCAAATTACACTAAAATTATTACTGCATATCAATTGCTAGATGGTCACCAAAGGAGCATGTCAGAGGAAAAGTTGTGGAAGTAATTAATTAGTTCTCCCATATAAGAGGAGATAAAACACCAGGTCCAGTTTTTCTATATTTTCTTAAAATGTATCCACTTTTTAGTGGAAAACCAGCAAAACAAAGTTGTGCATGTTTATTATTTCCGCTGGATCAGTTTTTTTTTTTTTTTTTAACATTAAAGTTTACGGACAACGGATCACGCAATTAGTTATCCGCTCTCCCATTTGAAATGAATCCATTTTTTCTTACTGGAGGTGGAAAACCACCATGGTTACTTACCGGTAGCTGGTTTTTCCAGAACCCATGACAGCACCACCTGAGAGAGGGATCCGCCCCACCAGGACAGGAACCTACTGAGACATAAGGGGCGGCACCTCTCCCCCGCTTCAGTTGGGTTACAGAGCATTAAGAGGACTTCCCGGTTAGTTACATGTTTAATCCAACACCACAATCACTCAAAACACCCTACTAATTGTGCACACCCATACAGTGAAAAAAGGGGGGGAATGTACGGGTGCTGTCATGGGTTCCGGAAAAACCGGCTACCGGTAAGTAACCATGGTGGTTTTCCCTTCACCCATGACAGCACCACCTGAGAGATTTTTGGAGACTTCGAAACACCTTAGGGAGGGACCACCGCTTGCAGCACCCTTCTACCAAAGGTTAAGTCAGCAGAGGAGGATAGATTTAATCTATAGTGCTTAAAGAAGGTTGAAGGTGAGGCCCAGGTAGCGGCCTTACAAATCTGTTCGATTGATACCTCTGCCTTTTCAGCCCAGGAGGTCGCCACGGCTCTGGTGGAATGAGCCTTGATGCCGTCAGGAATCGGGACACCACTAGCTGAATAGGCTACACTAATGGCTTCCCTAATCCATCTAGCAATAGTCCCTTTTGAAACCCCATAGCCTTTCCTGGCACCCTGAAAAGCTACGAATAGGGACTGTGACCTCCTCCACTGGCTAGTGGCAGATATATATTCTACGAGAGCTCTTAACATCCAGACTATGGAATTTTTCCTCCCCCAGATTTTTGGGATTTTCGCAAAAAGATGGAAGGACAATTTCCTGACCCCGATGGAAATCTGATACTACCTTGGGCAGATAACTGGGGTCTGTTCTTAACACTACCCTATCCTGAAAGACTTGCGTATAAGGAGGATTTACTGAGAGAGCCTGTAAGTCGCTTATCCTGCGGGCTGATGTGAGGGCTACTAACAGGATCGTTTTTAGGGTCAAAAACTTTAGGGGTAGCTGATGTAATGGCTCATACGGATCTTTTGTAAGGGCTTCTAACACCAGGTTTAAATCCCAGGGGGCTATTCTGGGTATTGGAATAGGCCTAGCTCTATGGCAGGATTTAATAAATCTGGCTATCCACCTATCTGATGCCAGTTTGCAATTGTAGAGCGCCCCTAGTGCCGACACCTGAACCTTAAGTGTGTTTACTGCTAACCCCATCTGCAACCCAGATTGTAAGAACTCTAGGATGGTACTAATCGGGGGTTCTTTTCCTAACGGCTTACCCAAGAACTGTAGGAACTTATCCCATGTTCTGCCGTAGATGTTAGTAGTCACCGGTTTCCTGCTTTTTAGCAGAGTGGCCATCAGCCCAGGGGAGAACCACCTATCCATTAAAAGCGACCTTTCAAATTCCACGCCGTCAGATGGAATCCTTTGACCTGAGCGTGCAATATTGGACCCTGAGCTAGTAGGTCCGGGATTTCTGGCAGAACCCATGGATCGGAGAGGGACATCTTCCGTAGCAGAGCGAACCAGGGCCTTTTTGGCCAAAATGGAGCTATTAGAATTACCCTGGCTTGATCGTTTCTGATTTTTCTTACCACAGTTGGGATCAGAGCTACTGGGGGGAACGCGTAAGCCAGTCTGAAGTTCCACTGGATGTGCAACGAGTCCACTGCCCATGGATTTTCCCTCGGGTTTAGAGAGCAGAACCTTTCTGTTTGCCTGTTGTGCTTGTTTGCAAAGAGGTCTATCACTGGTTCCCCCCAAAGCTGAATTATGTTTTGAAAGATGGACCGGTTTAGCGCCCATTCTCCTTGCCTCAGGGTATTGCGACTCAGGAAATCTGCCTCTATGTTTTCTGCCCCTTTTATGTGTAGGGCTGTCACGGAGTGTAGGTGTTCCTCTGCACTGCTCAGAATGTCTGTTGCTGCTTCTATTAAGGAGTGTGATCTTGTCCCTCCTTGGTGGTTGATGTATGCTACTGCTACCTTGTTGTCTGACATGATGCGTACATCTCGACCCTGGAGTAGTGGAATGAAGTGGCTTAGGGCCTTGCCCACTGCCCACAGTTCTCTCAGGTTGGAGGATGCCTTCCTTTCTTGAGGTGTCCAGGAACCCTGACCTATGAGGCCCCTTAGGTGTGCCCCCCACCCCGAGGAGCTTGCATCTGTTAAAATTATATCTGTCGTCTGTCTGTCCCATGGTATTCCTAAGGTCAGATTTGTCTCGTTCAACCACCAGTTGAGAGAGTCTCTGGTTTTCAAGGAAAGCTCCAGTTTTCCTTCCAAACGCCCTCTTAGCAATCTTTGTGCTCTTAGTATCTCCCCCTGGAGTTGCCGGGTGTGAAACTGAGCCCACCTGACCGCCGGAATACAGGATGTTAGGGTACCTAGTAGGGACATTGCTTTTCTTAATGTCATACATGGTTGGTTCCGGCCCTCCAAGGCCAGATTTCGCACCTTCTCTATCTTGGACTCTGGGAGCAGACACTCTTGCCTTTCTGAGTCCAGTATAAATCCTAGGAAGGTCTGTTTCTTTAGGGGTTGTAATTTTGATTTTTTGAAATTGACTATCCACCCTAACTCTTGCAAGGTGTTGATCACCTGAGTCAACTGTGCTGTACAGTGGTCCTCTGAACTGCCCACTATAAGAAAATCGTCCAGGTATGGTATTATGACCGTATCGTGAATCTGGAGAAAAGCTGTCACTTCCGCTATGACCTTGGTGAAGACCCTCGGGGCTATGGATATGCCAAACGGAAGAGCCCTGAACTGAAAGTGCCTTAGTGTGCCCTGAATATAAAGCGCTACCCTCAGATATTTCTGGTAATCTGGATAGATAGGGATGTGATAATACGCATCCTTTAAATCGACTACGGCCATGAAGCAATCTTGATGTAGCAGCTTCACTGCCGTAGTTACTGATTCCATCTTGAAGGTCGAGTTCCTTATCCATAGATTGAGGCGTCTGAGATTTATGATTGTCCTGAACGACTGATCTGGTTTTTTTTATTAGAAAAAGGGGTGAATAGAACCCCTTTCCTTCCTGTAAGCGTGGCACCTCGGACAGTACCCGCTTGTCTATTAGGCTCAGGATTTCTGTTTCTAAGGCCAGTTGTTCTTCGGTCATCTTCCTGATAGGTGTGATGATGACCACGGGTTTTGGCTGACGAATAAAGGGGATTTTCAGGCCTTCTTTTAGGATGCTCAGAATCCAGGTATTGGAGGAGATCTTTTCCCAGGCCTGGAAAAAGAGTGCCAATCTCCCTCCTACTGGAATACCGGCGTCATTGTGGTGACTTTTTTGAGGTGGAGGTGCCTCCACCAAACATAAACCCTGATTCTTTCTTCCTTTTATCCTCCCATCTTCTTCTGTCAGCGGGAGGATGCCCTCTATTGAATCTCCCCCTCCGAAAGGGCTGTCTCCTCTGATCCATAGGGAATCTGGGGAAGCCTTTTTTCTTGTCGCCTGCTTTCTCCAGAATATCGTCCAAGTTCTTGCCGAACAGGAATCGACCATCGCAGGGGAGAGAGCACAATTTGGCCTTGGACTGAAGGTCACCCGGACAGCCCTTAAGCCATAACGCGCGTCTAGCAGCATTTGATAGTGACACTGCTCTGGCTGTCAATCGCATAGAGTCCGCCGAGGTATCTGCTAAAAAAGCCACTGCCCCGTGCAAGAGATACATGTCTGATAAGATCTTCTCTCTTGGGACCCTTGACGCCAGCTTCTCTTCTAACTGCTGCAGCCAGATCATGAGGGAGCGTGCCGTGCAGGTGCCCGCTATCGCCGGCTTTAGACCTCCTGCTGTCGCTTCCCATGCGTGCCTCAAATATGAGTCCGCTTTTTTGTCCAGCGGGTCTCTAAGAACCCCTGCGTCTTCCAAAGGCAGGGCCAACCTTTTGGAAGACCTGGACACCGCTGCATCTATTTTTGGGACTTTGTCCCATATCTCTGTATCCTTGTATTCAAAGGGGTATCGTCTCTTAGAGGCAGATGGAAGGGCCCCCGATTTTTCAGGCTTTTTCCACTCTTTCTCAATAAGCGCCTGGATTTTCGCGTTTACTGGAAAGGTTCGTTTTTTCCTCTCCTGAAGCCCCCAAACATGACGTCCTCTAGGGTTTTAGCCGCCCTTTCTTCCTGTAGGCCCATTGTGGTTCTAATGGCCTTTAGGAGGGCATCTGTATCTTCTACAGGGAACCATGGCTTACCCCCTGTGTCACTATCTGAGGAGTCTGAGGAGGATGATTTTTCCGCCTGAGATGATACTGACGCGGAATCTGAGGGGGAACTAGGGAAATCCTTCCTGCTTTTTTTCCCTTTTTTCAATAAGGACTTAATTGAGCCTTCCATTTCTGACCTGAGGGCAGATATTAGATTGGCTGCGAAACTAGGCGCTTCCTCTGCCATAGTCCGCTGAATGCACGAAGCACAGAGATCTTTTTGCCAGTCTCTTGCTAGGGGAGATTTACATATAGCACAATCCCTATTGTTCTTCTTGCTTCCCGCTTTTCTGGGCCTTTCCTACAGGGTGAAGCATACAATAGAAAACCCCTATTAATATACTGCTAACATTCACGAAGATCACTCACCACCCGTAATCAAGGGTACCGGACTTGGAGGCTGCGTCGGAGCACCTGACCCGCGCTGTTTGGACCTTGAGGAGTGCCCCGACCTGCGGCTGGGGTGACTGCTGCTTGAATGGCTTCCATGCTTTCTGCCAGAGGGCTGTGAGGGAGGCAGGGACGCTGAACGTTCCTGCTCGGACTCCATTTTGCACCGCCGATCTACAGCTGTCTTCCGCCTGGTCAGCGTCTTCCTCCCCTCCCCCTGCGACCGCCGGCCCAGCGCTTCAGAAAGCCGTCCGGCGTCGCACCCGGCGCCATTACACCGTCGCCTTCTGCTGACGTCAGCCGGCGCACCCAGCATTCCAAGCGCCGCTGACGTCAGCGGCCGGAAGACGCCAGCGTCTCTCCCCTACCACGTGGATCGAGATGCGGCGTGCGCGAGGGGAGGGCGGCGCGGTGGGGGCTTCCCGGAGCCACCGGGATCCCATCCACGCCCGCACGAACCCGGAGCCCCAGGGACCCCGGGGACTGCGCTTCCAGGACCCGACGGCCGGCGCTACAGGTATGCTACCTGTTCTTCCAGCGCCGGGACGGGCCTGGGTCTTTATCTTTCTCTTCGCCCATGACAGGCACCGCCACAGTGGGATTCCTTCCAGGACAGGAACCCAAACTGAAGCGGGGGAGAGGTGCCGCCCCTTATGTCTCAGTAGGTTCCTGTCCTGGCGGGGCGGATCCCTCTCTCAGGTGGTGCTGTCATGGGTGAAGGGAAAAATAAACATTTAACAAATACTACTGGCCATGTGAGCTTGCAATTATCATCTATTTGAAACTGATGCAGTATGCAAAAAACAGATCCATGTCTGCACAACTTTTTTGGACATGTGAACATAGCCCAACTTTGTGCTGTGTGTTATTTCAGGGTAATAGGGCAACACCAGAAGAAAAAAAAAATAACTCACCTGAATAGAAATATAAGACAATCAAGCCTGGAAGCATCAGTGTGCAAAATCCAAGTGTGGCTGGACAAGTGTAATGGTGTATAAAAAGTAGAATATATTTTTAGTAATCTCAGACAACCCTGACGGCACACTATAGGTAGTTTACGTTATATAGTCACATGTAAAAGCATTAAATTACGCTGTGAAACAGCCTAAACGGACATGGTCTTTGGGTGGTTAGAGGATTCGGTCACACAGCCACTCCCAAAATCTAGGGACCTCACAGACCTTACTAAAGCCCCCGTCACACATAGCGATGCTAAAGATAGGGTGCGCATATCGCAAGCGTCCATGTGCGATAGTAGGCGGCGATGACCGGATGGGGCGGGCAGGGAGCCGGCAGGGGGCAGGGCTTAGCGGCGCCACGTGAAATAAACGCTAGTGTGAAACTAGCCTTAGAAACCCGATGTGTACCTTAGTTACCAGCGTGCTGGTGCACTTGTTACCCGCGTGTCGCTGTCCTGATCGCTGGTGAAGCTGCCTGTTTGGCAGCTCACCAGATATCATGTAGCGACACACCAGCGATCCTGACAAGGTCATATCGTTGTCGGGATCGCTGGTGCATCGCTATGTGTGACGGGGTCCTTAGATTCAGATACATTCACCAAGACTAACATTGTTCACGCCTGTTTTGATGAGGGGACATGCTGCAGTCAGACACTATTGATACATAATATTCACCAATTTTATTATCACATTTTTGCATGTTGAGATTTTAGTTTTACGATACAATATCTAAGTAATTACTCTCCATTTTTTGGAGACTTATACCTGTGGCGATATCCATCTGGTCACAATAATACTGAACTAGCTTTTTTCATTTGCATTTCTCATGAAAACTTCCCTCATTAGTTATTATGACAATGGTACCCTTATTATTTCACATTCTTGGTCACATCCTCGTTTATAATCCTTCCCTTTATTAGGTTAATTTCAATAATTCCTATATTTTGTATATTATACTTTCACCTACTACCACATTTCTGTGTCCCTTTCTTCCCTGGCCCTTCCCCTTTTTTTTTTTTCCACCCATCAGTGTCCTAATATTTTTTCCCTAAGTAGGTCCGTTAACAACGCTGGCTCATCTCGCCATGACCTGCACATGCGCCTGGGTCAGGCTTCCCCTTTGACTTCCGTAAGTGCTCATACATGTGATCGCAGTGCGTTCCATGGAGCTCTTTCCTGAAGTCCCTTTGGTCATGAGGGACAGCGACCAAGACGCATGCACGATCGTGCTCACGGAGAGGACCCATCAGCAACGTACACTTCCCATTTAATATTCACCAGCACCCCTCACTGTACACGCCCCCGGAAGAAGTGAGCAGCAAATCTGTGCCCGTCGGGCAGGAAGGGTGAGCACAGCTCTGCGATACCACTCTGGCCAGCACCACCAGTCGCACGATATATCTAGCAGCCCTACCCAGGTATTTAATGTATTCCAAGGGAGCAATTTTCAGCTATATGGACTGAGATATTATGACAGGAGACATCTTAGGGTGGTTTCACATTAGCGTTTCAGGGCGCAGCGACGGCCTGCGCACGGCTGCCGCTAAGCCCCGCCCCCTGCCGCGCCTCCTCCAGTAGCTCTGCCTACGGGCGCATGACGCTGCATGCGTCCCCTATCACTGGGGATGCAGGCCATGCACAGTATGCGTTTGGTGGCGCACGCATCCTTTTGACGGTGCGCCGAGCGCAAGCAAATTACAACAGGTTGCGTTTGGCGCTGGTCGGCGCACCGTCAAAAGGACGCATGCGCCGCCAAATGCATACTGCGCACGGCCTGCGTCCCCAGTGATAAAGATAGGGGACGCAGGACGCATGCAGCGTCATGCGCCTGTAGGCGGAGCTACCGGAGGAGGCGCGGCTTAGCAGCAGCAGTGCGCAGGCCGTCGCTGCACCCTGAAACGCTAATGTGAAACCACCCTTAGATATATCTTGATATCACTGTCTACCAATTAGTCACTAGGCAGGAAATTATATAATTATATATTGATACCAATCTTGGCATTGCTTTATATTTTTTGATCCATTATTTATCCACTATTTATATTCCTTATATTTATTACGATCTTTTACATATGATTTATGGAATATCTTATGGATTTGATTTATAGTGCCTGGTGACTTATAGAATTTCTCCTGGTTTATATAGTGGCTCTCATATACTAGTACAGGTGCTGCACTTTCTTACCGTGTCTCCCCTTCCTCTTTTGGAGGTTTTAGCCCTGCCTATTCTTAGCATCCATTATTATTATTTTAAAATTGTTTATTAATAAAAATCCATGTTTTTACCTTTATATTTTGTTGGAATCTCTTCTGGTCTAGTGGCAACGTGCCACATTAGACGAATTTGATGTACACTATTGATACATATAGGGAAGAATGGCTCTTAATGGATCAGAACTGTTGGACAAGTGGCGTGCACCTCACCTCAAGTCTTTCTCCAGTCCCTGCTGGAGAAAGGTTTGTGGCATAGCCAATGCCATCACTCGGCCTAAACTTCATAAGCAACTTCAGCCATGCCCCTTATCCCAGCTCTGCCCACCGGGAGATGGCAAAAATGGTATGAGCATGCCAAAAGTCACAACATTTTAGCACTACCTCAAGTTGTACCAAAGTTTTGTGACTTTTCAATACTTTCTACGCTAGAATACTGCGATAAAAGCGTTGATGAATCAGGCCCATAATATCTACCACCAGCTTTCTGCACAGTTTTTTTTTTCAGTAAACTTTTTGGAAACACCATTGGTGAAATACCGTCAGCCATTTTGCATTTTTTTTCCCTTTGCTTTTTGTAAAACGTACATTTAGGCTATGTGCCCACATTGCGTGTTAAAACGCACACCAAAAACCGGACTCCTTCCCAGAAATCGCGTGATTTTACCGCGATTATGTTGGCTATTTTGCCGCGATTTTCGCGTGCGATATTCAAGCACTTTGCAAGCGATTTGAAGTATCGCTTGGAAAGTGATTGACAGGTTGGTCACACTCGTCAAACATAGTGTTTGACAAGTGTAACCAGGTTTTTACTATTGAGGCCGCCTATGCGGCCTCAATAGTAAAAGATAGAATGTAAAAAAAAAAAATAAATAAAATCGGTGTATATTTACCTTCCGGCGTCCCGCGCTGCCATCCCGGGTCTCAGCGTTCCCAGCGATGCCTTGCGAGACCTGTGATGACGTAGTCTCGCGTTGCTATAGCGATCTCACGAGACCGCTAGAGTCACACGAGACTACGTCATCACAGGGCCTTGCCGCAAGGCATTACTGGGAACGCTTAGGCCGGGAATGCAGCGCGGGACGCCGGAAGGTAAATATACCCCGATTTTTTATTTTTATTCTTTTTTTTTTTTACAGGGGTATGGTACCCAGGGCCTGGAGGACAGTCTCCTCTCCTCCACACCGTGGGTACCAACCGCACAGGAGACGCTTAACTTCCCGCATGGTGGGCATAGCCACATGCGGGAAGTAAGTGATTCTCATGCATTCCTATGGGTGCAGAATCGCGGCAATGCTTTGCGATTCCGCACAAAAGAATGAGCATGCTGCGATTTTTTCCGCGATGCGATTCCACCGCGGAAAAAAGCGCAGCATTAGCACAGTATGTGCGGAATGCCATAGGAATGCATGGGGGGGCATTCTGTACACGATTTTTAAACGTTTTTGCTGCGTTTTCGCGCCGAAAATCAAGGCAAAAACGCTTAAAAATCGCTACGTGGGCACACAGCCTTAACTTGTTCCTGCATTGTGTGTGAAAAGATTTATGGAAGAATAATGAGTTTCTGTATTTTTCTTGCTGGATCTGACTTTGGATTGAGTTTTATAGTGTGAAAAGTGGTAACAAGAGCTGAATTCTCCCGTGTTTTCCTTAGTGATGCAAAATAAATACAAATGCAACATTTTCTAGATTTTTTTTTATTTGCAAATGTGTCTTTAAGAAATATCAAACAAGTGATTTATAGTATCTAAAACATACATCCAAGACACAAACTATTGCTTCTCCATTAAGTCTTTTCTGCTAGATCTATAAATAAAACCTATAGGTTACATGGGTGTAAAAGAATATACACCACAGCAGTGCCACATATAGGGCCAAATTATTCAGGAAAGGGGGTGGGAAGATAAAGAAACAATTACTAAATACTGTTGGGTTTTGCGTTCTAAAACTTTTGTAATTGGAAGATCATACTGAGAAAGCAAATACAAAATCACAACTTTTGTCGGACTCCAATTCAATGAAACCTTGCAGAGAATTCATATAAAAAATAACAATGTTCTACATTTGACATATACAATATATACACTTATTATATGCACAATTAAATTAGGGCTAAATTTGTTTAAACATTATAAATAACTTGCAGCTAAATATTCTACACTCGTGATGGCACGCAAGAAAATCTGGTTCTGCTGTATGGGTCAGTGCGAATCACCTGGAACGAAAGCATTCATTGCATGGTGAGAACACACAGGCCGACTTAGGAGTGCAAACTACGAACTGTTAGGAGCAAACAAGCCTCAGTCATAGGAAAACCATCAGATTCAAAAGTAAATGACCCCTGTAAGTTAATAATCATACTCTTATAAGCCACCGATTTTTGCCTTTAAAAATGGATTCCAAAGCAAGTTTGCTGTATTTATACCAGTGGATGCTAAGCATATGGCGCAGTGTCTACATGTTAACTTCAGTATTGTGTGCAAAGCAATAAAACAAAGCAAACCTGAACTGTAAACCTGTGATCGTCTAAGTAAATAATCTGCAACACACAAATCTTCAATAGCAATTACACATTGCAAACACCAGCCGGCCTGTTTTTTTTTTGGTTTAAAACGGCAAAGCATTTAATATATAAAAAAGACGACATTTTAGCAAATAGAACTATAAAAGGAAACAATTTCTGTGGATTGAGAATGTCAATAAATTGTCTTCACAGGAATGAAACTAAGATGCCCACAAGTCTTACGAAATAATGCAATTTTTGCCTTTGTGTCCCTTCTTTTTGGATTTAGTGGTCCTTTGGCCAAAATGACTATTGGATAGTGCAGACGTGGGACTAGGCAAGTCATCTGTAAAATACTGATATCTTTGTGGTCGTGGCTGAGGAATAGGCTGTCCAAGAAAGTATCCCTCCTCTTCAGAGTCAGAGGAGGATGAGGAACAAGTTGAACACCAAGAGTCATCATCTTCACCATAAAGACCAAAAAACTTATTCATGATTTGGCTTTGCAATCCATAGTCTGAAGCAGCATTTGCATACTGTCCAAAGAGTTCACTGTTTTGAATGTACGCCTGAAGCTCTTGAGGGGATTTATTCTGAAAGACTCTGTCATAATCCTCTGAAGTGTAACATCTAGATTTCTCTCGTGATGGTACTTTTTGGTCTGCTGCAAGATGAAGTGCATTTTCAGAGCGAGATTTTCGGCTTTTCCTACGCCGATGATGATGTGACCTCTCATTGCGTTGCTCAAAATTATACACCCTTCTCCTACTTCTCTCACTCATCGGAGGCTGTCTGATTTCAACGCTGCCGTAATCTCCATTATCAATTACATCATCTGAAAATTTGACTTGTGGTCTTGTCTGTGACTTTGACCTTCTTAGGGCAGACATTTGAACAGGTTTTTCTTCTGGAAGTGCCTTTTCCTGGCAAATTTCCAAGCTTAGACTTTTTAAAGATTCAGAACTCCTGTTCAGCATAGACGAATTAAGAGTTCCCATGTTGCTCATTTTCTCACAATCCCTTGTGTCCAATTCTTGAAAATTTGGGTAAGAGAAGTGTGAAGGGTGTGGTTTACCTTCTCCATCAATGGAAGCTCCTAAAGAAAGAAAAATATGTTAATCCAAGAAGTGATTGCAGTATATAAAATTTGCACATCACCCTCAGTCCACAAAGTGAAAATTCTTTGCAGGGAACCTGTCATCTGGCTTTTAGACCCCAAAGTGATTCCTTCCCCATACCCGTAGATCCATGTCACAGTTGTCATGCAATCAAATTATGCAGCTCACAAGTGCAGGGGAATGACTTGCATTTATAGCCTTTCGCCCACTCGCCATCCTGCCAGTGATCGGTCACTCCTTCTCTGACCTGCTCCCCCAGCTGACATCCCATGTAGGCACAGATATTCCCAAAGGAGACTGACACGAAGTAATGTCATGATAGCGCTGAAAAAGCCAGACTATCCATTTGTTTTATACGTCACCTTCAGGAATTGTGGCGCCTGCATGAGATCAGTTTCGGCGACCTTCTTCCAAGCCTGAGATCTCGTACAGGGGCAATCATTCATGAATTCCAAGAAAGCAGAGACACAAACTTAACACAGTAAAGTATGTGTAATAATTACATCTATGCCATTAGGTGATGTTACTTTGGAGTCTAAAAACCTGCTCATAGGTTATCTTCAACAGCACATAATCATGATTCAAGATTTAAAAAAAATACATAAAGACATACAATCAAGATAACATTTTGATTCATTGAATTATTTTAAAACTCAATTGTCCAGTTACTCGAAGAAAACAAATTACTTTCAGCTTTTAGTTTGTTAGTTTATAGTGTATATATGCACAAGTAACATCACTGGATCCTGGCTTCTTTACACATGAAGTATAAAAATGACATACCTGTTATATTGGACAACGCTAATGAATCCATGGAATCGCATATGTTTTCCAGCTGAGGTTTTATATCAGACAAACATTCCAAGGAGTCTTTATACCATGGTATGTTGTCATGTTTGTTGTAACCAGATGTTCTATGATCCAAGTCCAGCTCTTGTATCTTTCTGCTGCTTGCTGGCCCAGGGTGGCTCCCGTAAGCAGAGTCTCCAAGACCATCTTGTGATTGTGCCCAGTACATATCAGTCTGATACTTTTTACTTGCCAAGCTCTGATTGCGCCCACTTTGTTTTAAATCACTACAGATTTTGACATTTTCCGATATCCATGATTCACCAGATCGATGATCTTCGGCAGGCTGCTGGAAGAGCCCTTTCTCACCAAACTTTATAAGTAATTGAGTCATGTAGTCATCATGCTCAGCCCATTCTTCATGATCCTCTGGAGTCTCCTGCTCATCTCTTCCTTTCCAAAAGTCATTATCATCAAAACCAGCACCTTGCCTTGATAAGCTGAGGTCATCAATCTTACGAGAAAGGGTATCATCAGCATTACCAGACAGTCCAGGGAACTTGTAATTTAATGCTGGAGACAGCAAGAGTGATTGTCTACACTGATCTGCAGATCTGCTGCTCTTTCCCATTCTTACGCTCCTTCTCGACTCCCTAGACCTGGCAGACTGAAATGCTGAATCAGAAGAATCAGAAGCATGGACATCTTCTCCCAAGCTACAGGTTTTGGAGCAATAGATTCGGCCCTTTTTTGGCAGAAAGGGGCATCCAAGTAAGGAAACTTTGCACTGTGCACAAGAAAAACAGCATTCTGTTGCATGCCAGTGCTGGCCATCATAGGTCATTTGGGCATGGTCGACACCTGGAAGGTGAATAGAGAAATACAAATGAATATCATATTGTGATCTGTTCCAAACTAGTACTGAGAACGGCAGAGTTAATTGTGGATGTATGCAAGTTACTTAAACACCAGCTAATAAATCTGTGTCCTGTGCATTCATTTCTAAGCTCTCAAAAAAAAAAAAAAAAAAAAAAAGTAACCTAAAAAAGGTGTACTGAAAATAATTTGCATACTATTGTGTATTTCTTATACACAGTGTTTAGTTTTGCTGATTTAGAGCATTGTAATTAAGGGAAGCAAAATCCAAAGGGGATGCATTTCAATTTAATACACACTTTGAAGTCCTTATCACGCATCACAATACATTACGGTGAGGTTACAACAAAGGTTCCACAGTACCTATATGTTCGCCACAGGATTCACAGTATTCAGCATAATGGGATTCAAAACAGCTACAGCAAAAGGGACGACCATCTTTCATGATGTATCTCTGTCCTCCAAGAACTGTTTCACACTCATAGCAACAAAAATGTTTCATATGCCAGTGACGCCCCTCAGCTTCGGTGCACTCATCAGCAAATATAATCTACAAGAACAGAATATATTAAGTCATTTCAGCAATTTATACTGGATCTTCTTCCTACTTGCACTTATGCAAGTAATGACATCTAAAAACAGTGATCAGACAGCACAACAAAAATGACCTTTTTTGTTATAAATGTATGTATGTGTTGTATACCTCATCACATGCTGAGCATCTTGGTTTAAGTAGTTCAGCGTGGTGCCGACCACAGTGTATTTTTCCATCTTGGTAGAAGTATATGAGATCGACCAGTAGCTCATTACACGTGGAACATGCGAAACATGATGGGTGCCAGCATACCCCTGGACCAGCTCTCGAAACAAAAATTGCTATTTCACCTCCATTAATCTTCTCGCCGCACTGGAGAAAAAGAAAATAATTGTGTAAAAATACATTCAAAGACTCTATACCATGCTGACAGAAAGTTGGCACATGTCATGCTGTTCACATTAAAAGGAAAAGTACTACTTCTGACATAAAACTTACAGGAATTTAAACACCCATTTAAAATCTAAAAGAGAAAAGTCTAATAATCCCCAACCATAAACTGATTCTAAACCAAGAAAAATATTGCTGATTTCAAGTAGATATTTAAAGAACCACGAGCTGATTTTCATTATTTGAATGTGGTTTTAATAAAGTTAGCCATCTGGCTACAATTTGACACTTCTCCCATGGAGAAAACACAAGTCTGCACAGGCACAAGAGATGTGCACATACACAAGCAGACTAGCTGGAGGCGATCGCTCTATGAGCCCTGGTGGAGTGAGAGGTAATACTGTAGTGATGGCACTGGAAGGCACTTATAGATGTGTTGCCTGCAATATAGTCACGCTACTCTCGTGGATGGAAAATGCTGCACCAATTTTATATGGCTTTCTGCACTGCAAAAATGACAAAATGTGGGCTCTGCAAATTACCTGCTCACAGACAGCATGCATCACAGCCCTTGATAAGACTTTAATATTGCCTCTCCCAAGAGCCTCCTTTTTGCGCTGGGTACTGAACAAGATCAGCTCCTTCTTTTCTTCTTCACTTAATGACTGGCAATAACGTACCTATGCGAAGAAAACTTTTTGTCAATACTTGGCATTCGCAGCATGGGGGATTATTTGACACTTGACTGGTACATTCTATAGTTCGATAACCAAACTACTTGGCTCTTAAAAGGAATACAATGACCGACAAAGAAAATGGCATGTGGTTATTAAATGGTACAAACCAGAGCTAAACAAGTTAGTCTATTCACATTCTTGCATGTGGAGAGAAAATCGGACGGCATAAAACCAAACATTAACGGAATACACAATACTGGAACGCTAGAAGGAAGCTGCAATGGGTCTTCCATATCCAAATTATTTCCCTATTGAGGAGTGAAGAGTCATTGACTAAACCAAAGTCTTTTAAGCATTTTCACAGCAAGGAAAATGTAGAAAACTTTCCGTCTTACCTCATTATCATGTGGGGGGAGCTGATACAGTAGCTGCTTGATGCGATACTTTTCACCTGCACTATTCACATAGGGAACTTTTTCTTCCGGCAAACAGGCAAAATATAACTGAACCTGCAGAATAAACCAAAACTGTTTATACAGAGCAACACAAAGAACAATATTGCTTAGAAGACATTAACGTTTGTTGCATACAATGGGCTTCTTTGTATTTCAGATGCATTAACGACAAGGTAAAATGGAGGTGAATCGGCCAAGAAAAGCAAACAATGTGACATTAGGATTGAGGCAGCTTTAGGCTTATGTGATAATGCGCACCAGATGAGCCAACTCAGCACCAGTAGATGGGCAGTTTGCACCCAGCTGCTGAATTGCTTTTCTGGAATGCAAGTTGCACTGACTATTAGGGGATACCATAAATTATACACATTTAATGCAGCTATTATACCCACCTCCTCTACCACTAGTCAACAAGTCCATAGAAATTCCAACATATCTACTGTACCTACAATTACTTTGCATAACGTGAGAAGCCATCTAGAAAACAGACTCCATAAACAAGTTTAATTTGCTTCTTGCATTTTACACATTGGTGAGACAAAAGCTGCTTTGTCAACTCCTGCTGGTAGGTTCATCCCAAGCCACAGCTTTCATTGCTTCCATCTGAGCTTTTTCCAGAGGACCTGAAGTCAACTTCACGGGAGGGGTCAAATCCAAACATGTTTTAGCCAGATGCCAGGTTCTACTCTAAAGAGGCCATTTAACTACATCCTTTCCCAAATACTACGCCAGATAAGCCTTACGTGCTTTAAGCCAGGTCGTAACACTACAGGGCCCTGAGCTTTTCTTTATTTAGAAGTTTTGCTACTGTGTGGAATCACAAGTTCAAGAAATAAACGTACCATAGTATGGAACAACAATATGTCTGGGCAGCAATGAAACACGTTATATAATAAAATAATGTAATCTTCATGATACATTTCTGGGCATGCTAATGTCTAATAAAGTAATAGTAAATATAGAAGAGACATATGTAATCCAAACATGCTTAGGCAGCTATGTGAGCCTACCTGTTCAGGACGAAGGCCTGGTGGAACCCAAGTGTACTCCTCCATAGCACATCCAGAATCATCATCTGATGTGGAGCTCCGCTGACACCCATAAGTGAGCTTGCAGACTTTCTGCTCCATCGCCATAGGCAGATATTTGAATCTTCTATTTCAGGATGTTTCAGTCATTAATTGCTCTAAGGAAGAAAATGAGACAAAAAGTCAACACATTGTTAAATTAAATCTGAAGAATGTCATGCTGAGATAATGTTTTACAGTGTATTTAGTTTAGAAGAAAATCTATATCCATGCGGTGATGTCAAGAGGCCAACTTTGAAATGAATACATGCCATTCAAGGCACCAAAAGCCAGTTCCTCAGATGTCACCTCTGAAGAAGGGACCTCCGTGGTCTGGAAAGTTCATTTGCAACATCAGCAAATCATTTTCTCACAGGTTCATGGGTGGGAAATTTTACAGGTCAAAAGAAATAGGCTTTCACAGAAAAAGTCTGGCAGAACAACGTAAAGTTGTAATAAAATACATTTATTTAACCATTTGTACAAATGTCCCCTGGCAGGTTATCTTGTGTAATGCAGTTCTACATGGTTTATTGGCCAGCATGACATTACTTGAACGGCGTTCTTATACAAAAGATGTTAATACAACACACATTGGAATTTATAAGATTAGGATAAAATAGAGAACTCCCCAACAAAGGAATCTACAGTTTCTCCCAACAGGGATTATAGCCTTTTGACCCTGGATTATACCGGAATGCTGCACTGCTCTTTCCACTATTAACAGTTAAACAAACTTTGCATTCAACAGGTGCAACTCAACTATTCACACGAAGCAACTGTTCACAAGTCCCTTCTGCACACAATGGCAGGAACATCTCTAACCCCCTATACCAACGGTCATCTTTGTGTGTGTGCTTAACATTTCAAGAACTGAATTTGTGATTTTTGCATGATATTGGACTCAGAGACAACCCTATGTGCAATAGATGTAAGACTCAGTCTGCGGATCTTATTAATATGATGTGGTCTTGCCCCAAGCTGGATCGTCTAGGGGAAGAAGTAGTTGATATCATTAACAAAGTTTATTCGGGGGGGCTGGACTGCTCACCTATGGTATGTGTATTGGGGTATGTTGAAGATCTAACGACAGATGAGTATGGCAAAATAGCGGTGGCTGGAATGTTATATATGTTTAGAAAGTTGATAGCACAGCACTGGTTGGATGATCAGACACCCTCCATTCCGGAATATATTAGTAAGGTGAATTGGGTGATTAACATGGAAAAAGCAATTTACTTGGAAAGGTTGTATCGGAAAATTTGAAAAGATTTGGGCATCATGGATAGACAGCACGGGCCTTGCATCTAGAGAGTTAGAGATTCCGATTAGGTCTCATTTGAGTGTACCTTTACTGAATTAAAGAGAAGTCTTGTCTATATGTAGCACATCTGGAGCCTCTCCTGTATCTCTACTTACTGTTATTCGAGGAGACGTTACATTGGATTTTAAGGGATTCAGAAAGAGAATTGGAGGGATCCAATGGCTGGATATCCTTAAAGACAAAAATATCCAGGAAGGATGGGAAATCTTTAAAAATGAAATCATCAAGGCACAATTGTTAACAATTCTGAAAAGAGGGAAGAATAGGAAGCATTTAAGGAAACCAGGATGGATGAACACAGAACTTAAGCACATGCTAAAAAGGAAGAAAAAAAGTTTATAAAATGGAAAGAGGGAGGCATATCTAAAGAAGAATATAATGCTGTCTGCAGAAACTGCAGGGCACAAATCAGATTATCTAAAGCTGACAATGAATTGAGGCTTGCAAGAGATATCAAAAGCAATAATAAAGGATTTTGAGGATATGTCAAAAGTAAAAGAAAAGTCAAAGATGCTATAGGATTTTTACAGGATGAAAATGAAATGGTAAGACAGGATGTTAAGGCGGCCAAACTTTTAAATTCCTATTTTGCATCTGTTTTCTCTCAGAAAGGAAATGTAACATCAACTGTTCTTCACTGTCCTATTAAGGGAATAGAAGAATCCAGGATATCTATAAAAAGAAAGATAGTGAGGAAACACTTAGCTAACCTAAATGAATTCAAGTCTCCAGGTCCAGATGAATTACTCCCCAGAGTACTGAAGGAGATAGCAGAAGAAATTTTTGAACCCCTCTCCATAATCTTTGAAAATTCTTGGAGAACAGGAGAAGTCCCAGAAGACTGGAGAAGAGCAAATGTTGTTCCCATCTTCAAAAAGTGGAAGAAGGTGGACCCAGGCAACTATAGGCCGGTGAGTCTGACTTCTATACCAGGAAAGATCTTTGAACAAATTATTAAACAACATGTATGTCAGGACCTGGATAAGAATGAAGTGATTAAACAGAGTCAGCATGGGTTTTTAACTAATAAGTCATGTCAGACTAACTTAATTTCCTTCTATGACAGAATCACTGATTGCTGAAGTCAAGATATACTATATCTACAGCATTTCCTTGATCCACCCAAAGCATTTGACAAAGTATCTCATACAATCCTTATTGAAAAGAATGACTAAGTATGGAATGGACAAGGCAACTGTTAGTGGATTCATAACTGGCTTAGTGATCAGACCCAAAGAGTGGTTGTAAATGGCTGCACATCCAGTTGAAAGAATGTCTCAAGTAGGGTACCACAGGGCTCTGTCCTGGGCCCTGTATTGTTCAACATCTTTATCAATGATTTAGATGAAGGAATTGAGGGTAAACTGATTAAATTTGCTGATGACACAAAGCTAGGAGGGATAGCTAATACTACAGAAGAGAGAGAGGATTCAAAAAGATATAAATTAACTGGAGAAGTGGGCAGCAACTAACAGAATGGTTTTTAACAGGGAAAAATGCAAAGTACTACATCTGGGCAATAAAAATGAAAAAAAGCATATTCAGAATGGGAGGAATAGGGCTAGGCAACAGCACATGTGAAAAAGACTTGGGTATACTAATAGATCACAGACTGAATATGAATCAACAGTGTGATGCAGCAGCAAAAAAGGCAAATACAATTCTAGGATGTATTAACAGAAGCATACAGTCTAGATCACGTGAAGTCATTATTTCCCTCTACTCCTCTTTGGTCAGACCTCATCTGGAATATTGTGTCCAGTTTTGGGCACCACATTTTAAAAAAGACATCAACAAACTGGAGCAAGTTCAGAAAAGAGCGACCAGAATGGTGACCGGTCTGCAAACCCTGTCTTATGAGGAAAGGTTTGAATATAGAAAATCATGCCTAAATTTAATCACAAATGAACTTAAGTCCAAGAAAGGTGGGCAACTCGGTACTAGAGCATACAACAGACACAATTGAGTTCAGAAAACGCCCAATAAATAAGAGCTACATCATTAGATACAAAATACACACAGAATAATATGTGCAAAAAATATGAATATTTTATTAAACTTTAAAGCATTAAAATACCAGTAATTACAAAATATGAGTCAGTACATTGGTGAAAGACAACATGGTCAGAACACCCGGTAAGATGTGATAGTCAGGTGAATAGGGACTAACAAAAGGGGATTACAGGAGAAATGGATAACCCCAAGTCCTAAAGTGGGCACATAGTCTTTGACTATGTATCAAGTATAAATGCATATAATGCCCTGACTGGGGTAAGTGCCTTTATGTGCCATTGCACTGCTCAGTAGCTAACCTATAAATCCCACAATGTATTGCTAAGCTCCCAATATTCAACCGTCAGTACACATCATAAAGGATTTATTTCTTACCCATAGTGGTGAATCCCGGGGTGGTGGCGGGACCATTGGGCTGTAAGGGCTGTCACATTGTAGAAGGATCAACTTTATTCTCATTTGCACAAGGAAAGACTAGAAGCAATGGGATGAAACTGAATTGGGAGGAGACAGATATTAGAAAAAACTTTTTGACAGTGATCAATGAGTGGAACAAACTGCCACTAGAAGTGGCGAGTTCTCCTTCAATGGAAGTCTTGAAACAGAGGCTGGACAGACATCTGACTGGGATGATTTAGCGAATCCTGCTTTGAGCAGGGGGTTGGACCAGATGGCCCAGGAGGTCCCTTCCAACTCTACGATTCTATGATTGACGCTATATAATATGTTTATTTTTGTTAAGACGGGGGACAATTCAGGGGCGAGGGGGGGTGGGGTAAGGGGACTGCGTTCCCCAGGGTTGTTATACCTGTTTTGTTGGAAAATGTTCAAATAAAAAATATCTGATTTAAAAAAAAAAAAAAAAGTACTGAACTTGTGGCATATAAAAAGGTCCAATGAAGGCAATCCAGACTGTTGGACTGTCCTATCACTGCTAGTCATATCCAATACATACAATTGGCATAAAGAAAATTACCACACACATAACTATCACTAGCCACAGTATATGGGATTTATAACTACCAATTATAGAGATCTATTTTTATTACAGCAGAATCAGATTTGTTTCTTAGAACCACTAAAATTTGGAAATGTAAAAATTTCCAATAAATTTTGTCTACAGAATTAAAAAAAAAAAAAAAAAAAAAAAATCAAACCAATTCATAAAGAAAAAGAAGAAGTCCTTATTTGTGGACTTCCAGAACGCAATGACTCATACAGTATAAGTTACATTCGGAAAACGTGTAAACCGGCTGTAAAGAATACAGAGTCACTGTATGGGTGGGATGAGAACCAAAGCAGAGAGTATGAAAATTTTTTTATGAAACATGTTCTTTTTTTACTGAGCCAATTTCGATTTCTGGGGGATCCACCGGTGGAGACATCGCCTTGGCAAAAGCAGTAAAGCTCAACTGTGTAATGTTCTCAGCCTCAGAAGCTGGTATAAAGAAGGTCTTATCCATAGGAAACATGATGGTCTACCCAGACTGAAATATTAGCATCTGCATACAGTGCAGACCCTGTCACCTGTATAATGGCAGAGTTGTCTCCACAGCTGCTCTCGCGCAGGTCAAGGCTTAAGCTTTCACGCAGACATCTTAAAAAACTACACCGCACATTCAAGATGCAATAGGCAGATTCAAATTATTCTCCAGAGGAGTAGAAAAACATTGGAAAGTTTGGTAGTTTAATGGTATATTTTTATTTTAGGTTTTTCACTACAGCCATGGGATATCAAAAAATACAGAAATATTTCAATTTAGAAGATAAGCTGTTAATTCACAGTGAAGGGGGTTTAGTCCTTCAACACCAAAAAAGCCAAATCATTTCCAAACCAGATGATAGTAAAGTATGTTGAAAAAGAGCATCAATACAGTACTTTTCACACATTACTAAATGAGGTGGAAAAGCATAATATGCTTCAATAAGGACAGTGTTAAACTAATTGATTTGGTGGGTAATCATTATCCATAAAGTAGAATTGTATACTCTTTCTACTGGATGTGGTAATAAGTTATTCTGTCACAAATTAGACTCAGTTGAATTCATTTATTGAATCTTCCCAAATACCATTGTAAAATTCTAGGACAATTCATTTTTGTTATTAAAAATAAAAATATATCACCATGGAAGACCCATAAATCCCCATTTCTTACTTTCTATCACAGTGAATAAAATTTCAATAATTTCACATTAAAAGAAAATGGCCCTACAGGACTGGCTGCGAATTGAAAACTTTACAGGCACCCCATACACTGAGTAATTGTTGAGCAGGATTGGGGGGTGCTCAAGCAGACATACAAGTGAATGCTTTTACAGTTGTACATGTTCTTCAAAGGAAGTGGTAGACTGCTGGACATGTCAGCATGCACAAACCAGCACAGCAGCTGTAAAAACTAATCTTGATATAAGGCTATTTTAAGGCAAAAACTGCAAAGAATAAATAAGAATCTGCTTTAAGTGTAGGACAGTATTTTCTGGAAATCAGTAACACCATAAGTGATTAATCCTCCACCTTTATTGATGTGTTTGGTGTGACAGTTTTCAGTAGGGTGGGAAGCAGTGCTGAAATTTTTAACCCCTGGGCCCCAAAGGACAATTTTTAGAAGGGCCCTTAGCAATCATGGATCTTTAATATTAATTGTCTCCTCATATTGGCAACTGAAATCTCTTGGGCCCCCTCAGCTCCAGGGCCCCAAAGCAATGCCAACCTACTATCGTTAAGACCGTAATGGAAAGGGTTACATCGAGTTGGCAGATACTACCAAGACATCAAGAATCACAAAATTGTGGAGCTTGTTGATATACGATGAAGGGGTCTATAATCCTGAATATGAAGGCCCAGACTAATAAGACAACTGGGTTCTTCCTAGCTAGAATGACAGTATGGAAAGCCATTTGTACCAGTTGTAACCACTACCCTCGGCAAGCATTTCAGTTCAAGTTAAAACTTGTGATGCACCAAGTGAGAGGCCCATCATGCTTTTTTTCCCCCTATGCTATACATTTTCATTACATTGACCCCCCTTGTTGGGCGCTCTCTAGCCACCGCATGCAGAATTTTACCTTTTATAGACACAGATGTCCGAAACAGAAAGATGCCAATGAGAAACCATATAAAAGGCATCAATATAAGCCAATTCAATTGTCCCACACCCTCATTTACGGATGAATCTTTAATTCACATAGAGGCCAGTCACCATGAAACTGTATAATAAAAGATTAGTACTCTAATAACTTGTAGTAAATCATCCACTTCAAAAGAGTGAGTGGTGATCAAGAAGTCCTGATGCTAGGGTAGAGGAGGGGCAACACACATTTAGAACTAAAACAAGTAGTTAAGCTAGCAACAATAAAACCTTTAGTGGCCATCATTCCCCGTTTTTTGGGATCTGTCCTGTCATGACCTTTGGGAAACAGAAGCTGACTAGTCCAATGTACTCAGATATTTACATCTCACACCATCACCTGCTGAACTGAACAACACTCTATTGTTCTTTATATTATGGGAGGCATTGAAACAGATTTCCAGGAAGAGGGCACCCACAAGTTAAACCTGTCATAAGGTTTATGGTACAAACAAAAAATGTATAGAAAAATTCTATACCACAAAAACAGGTCTGATGAAATCTGATAGCATAAACACACATTATCGTTATGGATCAATCAATTGCTGGGTCTTCAACACTCACCAGCTATACTGAACCTTTGGAAATATTCTTTTGTGTGGGCAGATTAAACAGGGGCATGTATAAGGAAATCCAACATTCCCATGAAATTTAAAGCGCAGCCAGACCACCTGCAGATCAGACAGGCCAGCTGACAACAAACGTGCACATGCTACCTACAAATGCAACGTTTGTTCCATAAAAGGGATCAAATATGGGGCCATCTTGTATGTCATCTAGAACAGAGGCACACTGAGGAACCTGAGCAGACCTGACCCCTCTTTGCCTACAGCTTCATGGTTCAGGCATCAACATCCAATTAACCTCACTTACATAAAGCCATGAGATTAAGTGTCTGAGCTCCATGTAGCATGAAAATAACTACAGAGAAATGAAAACAGGTTTGTAGTCGGCAGACCAGAGGATAATACAAAATACTCAACTATCATTTCCAATGATCCCATATTTACGGCCACATATTAAATACATTAACAAAAGATAAAAAAAAAATGGGTAAATAAAAAATATACTAAAAAGAATATAATGAATAAGCAAAATATTAAAACTACATGTAGCGATGCCATTGGATTTAGGTCTTGATATTACCTCAAGTGGTTAGGTAGCAGAACTGTTCCAGTGATTTATACGACACCAAACAAATCCTTTGGAGACGTTTCAAAAGGCAGCTATACATACAACTTGATGTAACTTTCCATTCTGTCCAACTGAGCACTGCAAGCCATACCCTACCTGTACTTAAAAGGGCCAGCCCCTCTACTTATTCATGCTGTCACTGGCCCAACCCCCCATTCATCCCTTTGATTACCCAAAATTCCAACAACACAGGATCAGATGGCCACCAGCAATCCCAGCTTCTTTTACCCAAGGCCCATACATAAGAACTTTGGCCACTCCTAACCTTACAGTGCCTTGCTGTAGGGATCACCCCAGGTGGCTCTGTGTAAGCAGACTTGCATGGGAGAACAGCTTTCCTGCCGCCCAATGTGGACACTGCACAGTATGTACAACTAATTAGGTGCAGGCAGCAAAGTTTGGCCATTAACATCAGTTTCAGGGCTGATTGTGATCTATGTCATTTACAGTTTTAGTTTATTAATCTACAAATCCCACTTACCCTTACTAAAGAAATAAAAACTAATCACTTAAGAGGATTTGTTCAACAATAGCTTTCCACAATGAGTGGCAACCTCAGGCAATAGATTTAGTTTTTAACCAATGTAATCCATTTACAAACAGTTACCTCTGACACTTCAACCTCCAGCAAAACACACCAAAGCATTGACAGGAAGATTAATACAATGCAATCTGCAATTTGGGTAACCTTGATGATTGAATCTCCTGGTTTTACAGTGCCCCCCCCCCCCCCCCACTCTTAGTGTATTTTGTGTTTTGCTATCTCAACCTGGAATTTCATGTTGTTTTTTTTAGGGTTTGCATCAGTTAATGTAAAGAACATGCCTACAACTGTGAACATTTGGTTTTCTTTTTATTGTGAAGCAAACAAAATAGGACTAAATCTTCAGTGTGTATAATTATTCACCCCCCCCATCCTCCTTCCTAAAGTCAGTACTCTATAGAACCTTCCTTTGCAGCAATTACATATGTAAATTGCTTTGGATAGGTCTCTATGAACTTTCCATATCTTGCCATTAGGACTTTTGCCCATTCCTCAATTTAAAACTTCTCAAGCTCCTTAAAGTTAAATGGTTTCCTCTGGTGAACAACAATATTCAAGTTTGCACACATTCTCAACTGGATTAAGGTCTGGGCTTTCACTAGGCCTCTCCAAAACATTTACACGTTTCCCCTTATATCACTCGAGTGTTTAGCAGTATGTATTGGGGTCGTTGTCTTGTTGGAAGGTGAACCTCCGTCACAGTCACAAATCACTGACAAACAGGTTTTGCTCAAGAATATCCCTGTATTTCACATCAAATATCATTGTCTCAACTTAGACCATTTTCCCTTTCCCTGCTGCATTTTCCACTAATAGGTCTGACCCATGGGGTTTTTGACTTTCTCTGGATCAACGTGTTAATTCTATAACCTAACTCTATGAACTTAAAGGAATTTTGATTTTAAATCAATAGATTTTGGAATAATTTCCACTATTGGATGTGTACATAAAATGTTCCTTTGTGGAGAATATAATAAATGTGCCCCTGCTGTGTAATGGTTGTGTGACTGTACAGGAACATGGTCTGATCATACCACAGCTCCTGGGCAGGGTAGAAAGAAAAAAAAAAAAAAAAAAAAAAAGTACACAGACATTACAGTAGGGTTCACAGCTGATTATTTTTATGAGGTAAAACATTTAACTGCCTGTTTTTAAACAAAATGTTTTACTTCAAAGAACCAGCTCTGATCCCATGCTGTAATGTCTGTATCCTCACTTTTGCTTCCTCCACGGCCCAGGAGCGTTGGTCTGATCATACTATGTGCAGTCAAACACAGCATGGGCATATTTATAAGATTATCTCAGCACAGGAACATTTTATGTACAGAGTACTGAAGGAGATAGAAGACATTTTTGAACCACTCTCCATAATCCTTTTAAATTCTTGGAGAACATGAGAAGTCCCAGAAGACTTGAGAAGAGCAAATGTTGATCCCATCGTCAAAAAAGTGGAAGAAGGTGGACCCAGGCAACTATAGGCCGATGAGTCTGACTTCTATACCAGGAAAGATCTTTGAACAAATTATTAAACATGTATGCAAGTACCTGGATAAGAATGAAGTGATTAAACAGAGTCAGCATTGGTTTGTAACTAATAAGTCATGTCAGACTAACTTAATTTCCTTCTATGACGGAATCACTGATTGGGTGGATCAGGGAAATGCTGTAGCTATAGTATATCTTGACTTCAGCAAAGCATTTGACAGAGTATCTCACACAATCCTTATTGAAAAAATGGCTAAGTATGGAATGGACATGATTTGTCACATGTGTGTGATTTACCATCTTATTGGTGGACTCTATCTTAAATATCCCTCACTTCCCTTTTCCCATCACCCCTTGAGAAAGGCCATTTGCCGAAACGTGCGTTGGGGGGGGGGGGGTCATACCTGGGTGGACCTCCATTTACCATTCCAACAGGTAAAGATGTTTGCATTATGATTCAGAGTTATCTTTATACTAGTACATCCTGTTGGGTTGTGTATGTAATATGTTTAGTTTGGGGATGGGTGCTATATTTCCAATGTTACTAGCATAACTATGTCTAAGCAACCTGTTCTCCCCTACATTGTCCATAAGCCCTATGTATGCCCCACTTGGTCGCCCTCGTGCTACCATGGTCATGTTTGACTTGTTTTCACCCTCCCTATACCTTGGTCATATCACAATAAAGATTCAATGTTTTACCTTTTGAATTCATTTAGTCTTTTGGACTTTTTTCGATCGCTTGTTTTTTTCTGTGTATGTTTATGTTGTTTGCGATTGTCCATATTTTCCGTTTGCATATTAACCCTTTACTCTATAGCACATATTAGTATATATGGGTTTCTTATCCTTAATTTGGTTATAAGGCAACTGTTAGGTGGATTCATAACTGGCTTAGTGATCGGACCCAAAGAGTGGTCGTAAATGGCTGCACATCCAGTTGGGAGAATGTCTCAAGTGGGGTACGACAGGGCTCTGTCCTGGGCCCTGTATTGTTCAACATCTTTATCAACGATTTAGATGAAGGAATTGAGGGTAAACTGATTAAATTTGCTGATGACACAAAGCTAGGAGGGATAGCTAATACTAGAGAAGAGAGAGAGGATTCAAAAAGATACAAATAAAACTGGAGCAGTGGGCAGAAACTAACAGAATGGTTTTTAACAGGGAAAAATGCAAAGAACTACATCTGGGCAATAAAAATGAAAAAAGCATATACAGAATGGGAGGAATAGGGATAAGCAACAGCACATGTGAAAAAGACTTGGGTATACTAATAGATCACAGACTGAATATGAGTCAACAGTGTGATGCAGCAGCAAAAAAGGCAAATGCAATTGTGACACCCCCAGGAGTATGGTCACCACACTGGCATTGCCTTCCTCCAGGGAGGGTGATGTCAGGCTTGGAAGCAATGAAGGGTCTCTCTGGCAGTTAACCATAACATGCAACAGTTCCCACTCCGGGCCAGCAGAGGGAACTCTGAACCAGAGATGGGGGAGGAGTGCGCTCTGAGGGCCAGGAGGCGAAATTAGGAGTTCGTGTGAGGAGGCCGAAGTGTGTAGACGTGGAGAGAGAAGCTGGGAGACTGAGCGGAGTTGAGAGCCCATTCCCAGCTGGAGTGCATGATCTGTAGCCTCGTCTCCACGGTTGTATGGATACTGAAGGTCCTGCAACAGAAATCAGAGGAATAGGAAGCTGTAAATTGTTATGAATGAGTCACCGTAGGAGGCAAAAACAGAAATACAAGCAAAACCAGAGAAGTTGGCAGCTATCGGATTGCAGACCCCTGAACCTATCAACAACTAGCAGTAGCCGTGGGGGGGTTCCTATGGTGCCCTAGACCCCTCGATCACAGCCGGAGAACTAAATAGCCTAAAGACAGAAAGGGAAATCTAAACTGCCCCAGAGCAGACCCCAAAGCAATAGGCAGCCCCCAACATATAATGACGGTGAAGCAAGATGAAAAAACACTCACACAGATAGAAAGATAGGCTGAGCAAACGATGGGGCCCAAGCTAACTAAATAGGACAGGATAGAAAAGCTGCTGTCTGCAATCCGCCAAAACCCTATCAAAACAAGAGCCAACAGACTGATAGGGAAAAAAGCCCTGAAGAAGCTACGCTTCAAAAAGACTATATCAGTACTCAGGAATTTTCTGAAGACAGAGCAAAAAGGAATTCAGCTCACCTCAGCAGGAAAGGCAGAAATCCAGAAAAACAAGACAAAACAAAACCAAAACGCAGAGCAGAAAACTTAGCTTTTGAGAAGCAGGAATCAGACTGGTCTCCTAGAATCCCTCAGAGTAATCACCCGCAAGGCAGAAGGGCGTCGGCTGCCTTATATCCAGTCAGCAATTCCAGTGACCCAGTCATCATCATCCTGCCCAGGTGCTTGGTAATCAGCCTCACTACCTTCCTTCACTAGAAGAGGGAGTTCATCAGACCTCAATGGTGAAGGGAAAAATGAACTCAACAGTAAATGCTCTATTCCCACCTAAGACTCGGAGGCACAACAGCAACGGGTGAGCCAAGAGACAAGATAGAAGGCTACAGCAGTGCCATACGAGCTAGATCTGAGGGGGAACAAGAAGGAGGAACTTCAGTGTAAGACAGTACTGCAGGTACCTCAAGTAAGCGCTAGGAAGGAGACTACACAACCTATCTGCATAGAGAGATTCCTGAGTTGCTTCCAGGATAATTAGCTCCTGTGCCATCTGTAATCGGGACCCTGGACTGCATTTGCCAAGCCAAAGTAAAGGTAAAGAAACCGCACCCCGCTGTGTCCTTGCCTTCTCCCTACAGTTGTGGCCAAAAGCATTGACACCCCTGCAATTCTGTCAGATAATACTCAGTTTCTTCCTGAAAATGACTGCAAACACAAATTCTTTGGTATTATCTTCATTTAATTTGTCTTAAATTAAAAAACACAAAAAGAATTTTCCTAAAGCCAAATTGGATACAATTCCACACCAAACATAAAAAAGAGGGTGGACAAAAGTATTGGCACAGCTTCTCTAATTTGTGTAATTAACAGCACCTGTAACTTACCTGTGGCACCTAACAGGTGTTGGCAATAACTAAATCACACTTGCAGTCAGTTTACATGGATTAAAGTTGACTCAACCTCTGTCCTGTGTCCTTGTGTGTACCACATTGAGCATGGAGAAAAGAAAGAAGACCAAAGAACTGTCTGAGGACTTGAGAAACCAAATTGTGAGGAAGCATGAGCAATCTCAAGGCTACAAGTCGTCTCCAAAGACCTGAATGTTCCTGTGTCTACCATGCGCAGTGTCAAGAAGTTTAAAGCCCATGGCACTGTGGCTAACCTCCCTAGATGTGGACGGAAAATAAAAATTGACAAGAGATTTCAACGCAAGATTGTGCGGATGTTGGATAAAGAACCTCGACTAACATCCAAAGAAGTTTAAGCTGCCCTGCAGTCCGAGGGTACAACAGTGTCAACCCGTACTATCCGTCGGCTTCTGAATGAAAAGGGACTGTATGGTAGGAGACCCAGGAAGACCCCACTTCTTACCCCGAGACATAAAAAAGCCAGGCTGGAGTTTGCCAAAACTTACCTAAAAGCCTAAAATGTTTTGGAAGAATGTTCTCTGGTCAGATGAGACAAAAGTAGGGCTTTTTGGGCAAAGGCATCAGAGTTTACAGGAGGAAAAAAAAAAAAAAAAAAAAAAAAAAAAGGCATTCAAAGAAAAGAATACGGTCCCTACAGTCAAACATGGCGGAGGTTCCCTGATGTTTTGGGGTTGCTTTGCTGCCTCTGGCACTGGACTGCTTGACCGTGTGCATGGCATTATGAAGTCAGAAGACTACCAACAAATTTTGCAGCATAATGTAGGGCCCAGTGTGAGAAAGCTGGGTCTACCTCAGAGGTCATGGGTCTTCCAGCAGGACAATGACCCAAAACACACTTCAAAAAGCACTAGAAAATGGTTTGAGAGAAAGCACTGGAGACTTCTAAGGTGGCCAGCAATGAGTCCAGACCTGAATCCCATAGAACACCTGTGGAGAGATCTAAAAATGGCAGTTTGGAGAAGGCACCCTTCAATATTCCAGACCTCATCTGGAATATTGTGTCCAGTTTTGGGCACCACATTTTAAAAAAGACATCAACAAACTGGAGCAAGTTCAGAAAAGAGCGACCAGAATGGTGACCGGTCTGCAAACCCTGTCTTATGAGGAAAGGTTGCAGGATTTGGGAATGTTTAGTTTGCAAAAGAGAAGACTGAGAGGAGACTTAATAGCTGTCTACAAATATCTAAAGGGCTGTCACATTGTAGAAGGATCAACTTTATTCTCATTTGCACAAGGAAAGACTAGAAGCAATGGGATGAAACTGAATGGGAGGAGACACAGATTAGATATTAGACAAAAACTTTTTGACAGTTAGAGTGCTCAATGAGTGGAACAGGCTGCCACGAGAAGTGGTGAGTTCTCCTTCAATGGAAGTCTTCAAACAGAGGCTAGACAGACATCTGACTGGGATGATTTAGCGAATCCTGCTTTGAGCAGGGGGTTGGACCAGATGGCCCAGGAGGTCCCTTCCAACTCTACGATTCTATGATTCTAATATCAGGGACCTGGAGCAGTTTGCCAAAGAAGAATGGTCTAAAATTCCAGCAGAGCATTGTAAGAAACTCATTGATGGTTACCGGAAGCGATTGGTCGCAGTTATTTTGGCTAAAGGTTGTGCAACCAAGTATTAGGCTGAGGGTGCCAATACTTTTGTCTGGCCCATTTTTGGAGTTGTGTGTGAAATGATCAATGTTTTGCTTTTTGCTTCATTCTCTTTTGTTTTTTTCATTTAAGACAAATTAAATGAAGATAATACCAAAGAATTTGTGTTTGCAATCATTTTCAGGAAGAAACTGAGCATTATCTGACAGAATTGCAGGGGGTGTCAATATTTTTTGCCACAACTGTACAAACTCTCCGTCACTGCTACATCCCGGTGCCTAGCACTGCACCCTCCTCCCCAACACCTATCTACACTGCCCTGGGACCAACAGCCCTACCTGTGGAGGGCTACAACATCATAGCTGCACCACACCATCTGTCCCAGAGGATCTGCTTGCAGCGTCGGCTTAACACCTCCTTTGCCAAACGCCGCAGGTGGCGTCACGAATCTTCCACTCAAAAACTTTATTCCATCACTTTAACCCTTTTACATGGGCGCCCAGGGCCACGGACCGGGTCACCGCTGCCATGACACTTCCCCCTGAGACCGGCCCAGTACAGAGTACCCCACAGCCCTGGGAGGGCGACCCACAAATCTAGGATGTATTAACAGAAGCACGTCAAGTCATTATTGCCCTCTACTCCTCTTTGGTCATACCTATCTGGAATACTGTGTCCAGTTTTGGCGCCACATTTTAAAAAAGACATCAACAAACTGGAGCAAGTTCAGAAAAGAGCGACCAGAATGGTGACCAGTCTGCAAACCCTGTCTTATGTGGAAAGGTTGCAGGATTTGGGAATGTTTAGCTTGCAGAAGAGAAGACTGAGAGGAGACTTAATAGCGGTCTACAAATATCTCAAGGGCTGTCACATTGTAGAAGGATCATCTTTATTCTCATTTGCACGAGGAAAGACTAGAAGCAATGGGATGAAACTGTATGGGAGGAGACACAGATTAGATATTAGATAAACTTTTTGACAGTTAGAGTGATCAATTGAGTGGAACAGAATGCCACGAGAGGTGGTGAGTTCTACTTCTATAGAAGCCTTCAAGCAGAGGCTGGACAGACATCTGCCTGGGATGATTTAGCAAATCCTGCTTTGAGCAGGGGGTTGGACCAGATGGCCCAGGAGGTCCCTTCCAACGCTGCGATTCTATGATTTTACACATCCAATTGTGGAAATCATTCCAAGATCTGTTGATCAACTTTTGTTTGTGGGAAAACCCCTTTAAAGAGCCTTTTACACATAGCGAGATCGCTAGCAATATCACAAAAGCGTCACAGATTTTGACGCGATCTCTGTGTGACACGTACCTGCGACCGGATCCCCCCCCCCGCGCTGGATATAGCCGATCGCGCTCGAATGTCCTGGGCCATTTTTTCCTCGTTGGAGTCCCGCTGGCGCCAACTAGCGACGCATGGACGCAGGCGGAAGTCATCATTGCTGCAGTGTGACAGGTAAGAGCGACCTCCGACGGATCGCTTATCGCTGCTGCGTCGCTGGCGAGATCTGCCTGTCTGGCAGCTCACTAGCAACCATTTGGCGATGTACCAGCGATCCTGACTAGGTCGTATCGTTGTCAGGATCGCTGGTGCATCGCTAAATGTAACGGGACCCTAAGTCTACCATCAACCTTATAAAACTATCATCTATTTTCATCAGTTTTTGTGGATCGGAACAAGTATGCAACACATTAAAACAAATTAAAATCTGAATGCATCAGTTTTCAGCTAGTTTTAAGCTAGTTTTACACCAGTTTTAGTGGTGTACTTGACATCTATTTGTACAGTAACAACTTAGATTGATATTTACTTAGATAAAATATAATGAGAAACCATGTCAAATTGCAATTAGTTTTTGCATCCTGTAAAAAAATAGTCTACTGTGCTCTTTGATCCTTTACCCCCAAAAGGTGTGGTTTGCATGTTAATGAGCGGGCCAATTTTTACAATTCTGACCACCGTCCCTTTATGAGGTAATAACTCTGGAACACTTGCATGGATCCCGGGGATTCGGACATTGTTTTCACGTGACATAATGTACTTTATGATAGTGGTAACATTTCTTTGATATGACTTGCGTTTGTGGAAAAAAAAAAAAAAAAAAAAAAAAAGTGGCGAAAAATATGAAAAATTTCGATTTTCTCTAACTTTGAATTTTCATGCCCTTAAATCATAGAGATGTCACATAAAATACTTAAGTAACATTTCCCACATTTCTACTTTAAATCAGCAATGTTTTTTTTGGTTAGGAAGTTATAAGGGTTAAAAAAAAAAAAAAATTAAAAAAAAGTGATCTCATTTTTACAATTTTTTTTTTTTTTTTTTTTAAGGGACCACATCACATTGTCACTTTGAGTTGTCTATGAGAAAATACCCAAAAGTGACACTTTTCGAAAAACTGCACCCCTCAAGGTGCTCAAAACCACATTCAAGAAGTTTATTAATCCTTCAGGTGCGTCACAGGAATTTTTGGAATGTTTATTAAAAAAAAAAAAATTTGAACATTTAACTTTTTTTTTTTTCAAAAAAATTTACTTCAGATCCAATTTTTTTTTTTATTTTACCAAGAGTAACAGGAGAAATTGGACCCCAGAAGTTTCACAATTTGCCCTGAGTATGCCAAAATCCCATATATGCAGGTAAACCACTGCGCATGGCAAAGCTCGGAAGGGAAGGAGCACCATTTGACTATTCAATGCAAAATTGGCTGGTGTTGAGATCGGACGCATTGTTGCGTTTGGAGAGCCCCTGATGTGCCTAAACAGTGGAAACCCCAAACAAGTGACACCATTTTGGAAACTAGACCCCCTAAGGATCTTATCTAGATGTATGGTGAGCACTTTGAAACCCCAAGTGCTATACAGAAGAATGGAAGGAGCATCGTTTGACTTTTTCAATGCAGAATTGGCTGGAATTGAGATCGGACGCCATGTCGCGTTTGGAGAGCCCCTGATGTGCCGCCTAAACAGTGGAAACCCCCCTATTATAACTTCAACACACCCTTAACCCTAATCCCAACCCTAGTCCTAATCCCAACCGTAACCCCAACCGTAACCCCAACTGTAATCCAAAACCCTAACCCTAACTTTGACCCCAACGGGATACTTTTTTTACATTATTTTTCCCTAACTAAGGGGGTGATAAAGGGGTTTGATTTATTTTTTTTATTTTAATCACTGTGATAGGGTCTATCACAGTGATCAAAATGAACCAATAGGATAAAAATCTATCGTTGCCGGCTGGCAGATCACAGCGGGTGGCACTGCAGATGCACCCTTCATTTTCTCCCAGACGAAGCCGGCGGCCTTTGGAACTTCAGGGGAGCCTGCAGGGACTGCGGAGGTACCGGGGGACCCCATTTCTCTCTCCTCTGATGTGCGATCACAACGCCGGGGGTCGGTAAAAACCAACCCAAATCATGCTCTCTGGGGGTCTCTGCTACCCCCCGCCAAGACCCCGGAGAAATTCCGACACAGGGGGGAGCTATAACCTTAAATCTCAGCACCGTTAGAAAGGAGGATGAGGTATGCATTTCTGAGGGAGTGCAGGAGGCAGTCTATGGAAGGAAGACAGATGCAAATCTTTTCACACATCTTAATTTTAATTTTCCCTATAATTTATTTTCCCCCCTAGAAAATCCAATTATTTCTTGTCACTCCCTGCTACCCGTCAAGGCTTGGCCCTTCACCTGCATGTCAAAAACACCTATATTACTTATTGGTAATGTGTTTTTACGGAACCTGTGACAGCACCGAGCGAGGGGATCCGCCCTTCAAGGACAGGTAACCTTTAAGATAAAAAGGGCGACTCCTCTCTCTCCGCATCAGTGGATTATAGAGTATGAGCGGACCTCTGAGTTAGTGTACACACGTATATACATTTATACAGATTATACCAATTATCCTTAACCCCACCTTAAGTGGAAAACTATATACAATAACCCAACCAGAAGGTGATGGCTTAGTAACGGGAAGGAATAAAAGGGTGCCGTCATGGGTTCTATAAAAACACATTACCGGTAAGTAATATATGTGTTTTCCTGTCACCCATGACAGCACCAACAAGAGAATTACTCCATTAGGGAGGGACCACAACTTGTAGAACCCTTCCCCCAAACGTGGGATCAAAAGAGGCAGAAAGATCCAGTCTAGAGTGGCTATAAAAGGTGGAGGGTAATGACCACATAGTCTTACAGAGCTGTCCTATGGACACATTCGACCTTTCAGCCCAAGACGTTGCCATCGCTCTTGTAGAGTGGGACCTCAGGTCGCCAGGGACCGGTCTTCCTGCGCCTACAAAGGACAACCTGATAGCTTCCCTAACCCACCTGGATAGGGTACTCTTCGATGCTCCCTCCTCTTCCTAGAACCCTGGAAGGAGATAAACGGAGCTCTATCCTTCCTCCAAGGCTTTGTTGCCAGTAGTGAAGGATGCATCTCCTGACATTTAGGGTGTGGAATTTCTTTTCCCTATCATTCTTCAGGTTAGGACAGAAGGAAGGTAGAGATATCGCCTGCGACCTATGGAACCTAGATACTACTTAAGGCAGATAGGCAGGATCAGGCTTTAAAACTATTCCATCGTCCATTACCATGGTAAAAGGAGGATCTGCCGAGAGGGCCTGTATATCGCTTATTTTCAGCGCTGATGTAAGGGCTACTAAGAGTATAGTCTTTAGTGTAACTAGTTTTATGGACCCCTCAGTTAAAGGCTCAAAGGGGGTAGTGTTAAAGCGTTCAAGACCAGGTTCAGGTCCCAAGGAGGGACCCTGGCCACAGCGACTGGTCTGGATCTAGCGCAGGCCTTATTAAATCTGACCACCCACCAATTACCCACAAGGTTGTAATTATATAGAGCCCCTAAGGCGGATACCTGAACCTTCAAGGTACTAAACTGCCAGGCCCTGTTCCTGCCCCTTCTGAAGGAACTCCATGATTTCTTTTAGGGACACCCTTTCTTCCAGAGAACACTATGGGCGCTAAGAATTTTTTCCAGGTCCTAAATTTTTGTAGTGACCGGTTTCCTATTAGCAAGTAAGGTCGAGACCAGGTTGGTAGAGAACCCGTTACACTCTAGCACTGACCTCTCAAATTCCAGGCTGTTAAGTGCAACCCAGTCACCACCTGAGGATGGAACAAGGACCCTTGATCCAGAAGGTCCAGGATCTCTGGAAGGACCCATGGTTTCATGACTGACATGCTCCTCAGCCAAAGGATCCAGGGCCTCTTGGGCAAAAAGTGGGCTATGAGTACTACCCTTGACCCCTCCTGCCTGATCTTCCTGAGAACTGCTGGTATTAGACAGATTGGGGGAAAGGCATAGGCCAGGGTGAAGTCCCATTTGATCCAAAAGGAGTCTACCACCCGGAGATTTTTCTTCAGATCCAGGGAGCAGAAACTTTCCATTTTGCTGTTCTGTCGAGTGACAAAAAGGTCGATTTCCGGCTTCCCCACACATGTCCATCAAACATCTGAATATTGCCCTTTTGAGGGACCATTCACCCTGCAGATATGGTCTGCATCTCAAAAAATCTGCTGTTATATTGTCCTTTCCCCTGATGTGAAATGCAGATCGTGACAAGATCTTCCTTTCCGCGAGGCTGAAAATTTGCTCAGTAACATACATTAGGGAATGGGACCGTGTACCCCCCCTGCCGATTTAGGTATGCCACTGTGACCTGGTTGACAATATTTTCACATGATGGCCTCACAGGAACTGTAGGAGGCTCTGCAACACATTCTCTACCACCAGAAGCTCCAACATATTTAGAGAAAGCTCTCTTTTCTACTGCTGATTATGTTCCCTAAACCAGATGATTGTTCAGATGTGCCCCCCACCCCCTGGGACTGGCGCCTGTGGTGACATGAGGAGATCATTGGACCCCCTCCCGAAGGGACTTTATCCCCAGCCACCAGCAGAGTGCATGTACAACCTCCCAAGACAGTGTCCGTTTACTCTCCGGATACCCTTGTAATGAGCGTCAGTTTTCCAAGACAAGCCCCTGCAACTCTCTTGAGTGGTCCTGGGCCAACTTTACTGCCAGGATACATGAGGTCAGGGAGCCCAAAAGAAACATGGCTCTTCTGGGGGACATCACTGGCTTTTGTATTGATCTGGAGAGGAGATTGAGCAATTTTTCCTTCTTCTGTTCTGGTAGATGACACTCTTGCTGGCAAGAGTCGAGTAAGAGTCCAAGAAAGATTTGTCTCCTTTGTGGGTCTAACCTTGATTTTTCTAGGTTCAAACACCACCCTAAGCTTTGTAAGATGGTGGCTATGTCCCTCACTTGACTGTCGAAATGAGTGAAAGAACAGCCTACTATTAGAAAATAGTCCATGTATGGGATGACCAGTCTGTTTCTCTTTCTCCGAGGTGGGCCGTAACCTCCGCTATTGACTTCATGAATACATGAGGGGCCACTGCCAGACCAAAGGGAAGGGCCTGATACTGGAGGTGCCTTATGGTGCCCCCTACTGTTACTGCCACTCAGATATTTTAGGAACGCTACATGTATTGGCACGTGGTAATATGCGTCATTCAGGTCCAAGACGGTCATGTAACAACCCGGAAACTGCAGTTGAATTGCTGATTTTATGGAATTCATCTTGAATTTCGGGATCTTCAAGAATTTGTTCAGGCCTTTCAAGTTGAAAATTGTTCTGTACGAGCCATCTGGCTTCTTTATTAGAAAGAGGGGAGAATAGAAGCCTTCCCCTTTTCCTGCTGGTACATCCTGCAGAATGTCTTTTGTAAAGAGACCTGGTACCTCTGACTCCAGTGCTATCTGCTCCGAGTCGAATGCCTGTGGGACCGTCACAACAAACCTGTTTGGGGGATGTCTCCCGAACTCTAGTTTCAACCCTGCCCCCACCAGGTTGAGAATCCAAGGAGTGGATGAGATTTTGTCCCAGGCTGGAAGGAAGAGGGAGAGCCTTCCTCTCACCTGGGGTGGAGAGTCATTTGGAGGGCTTTCAACCACTTCAGGAAGAGGTATCAAACAGGAACCCCTTGGTATTTTTTGGTTTATCCTCCTACATTCTGTGGATGTTCTTCGGTTGTATCATCTCCCTCCCCCCCGAAAGGACTACCTGAAGGACGAGAAGGGAGGTTTTGGGAACCCTTTCTTCTTATCGGCCGCTTTTTCTAAGATGTCATCCAAACCGAATAAATATTGACCTTCACAAGGGAGAGAACAGTTTCCCTTTTGCCTGGGCAACTTTTTAACCAGACTGCTCTTCGGCCTGCTTTAGATAATGCAGCCTTGCGGCTGGTCTGGCTGAGTTGGCCGATGAATCTGTTAAGAAAGCCGCCGCCCCCGTGATTACAGGGAACATGGCCCTAATGGCGTCACTGGACAAAATGTCACCCAGCTGGCCTTCCAATGTGCTCAGCCTGACCATGAGAGACCTCACTGTGCAAGTTGCCACGATGGCTGGTCTCAGCGCACCTGCCGGTGACTCCCATGTTGCTTTAAGAAAGGCGTCAACCTTCCTATCAAGAGGATCTTTCAATAATCTTGAGTCCTCAAAGGGGAGGAACAAACTTTTTGAGGCCATGGACATGGTAATATCCAATTTGGGACCTTTACTCCAGGATGAGTTTCTGCTTGTCCAACGTGTCAAACATGACATCTTGGATAGACTTTTTGGGCTTCTGGTCGACCAGTCCCAATGTAGACCTTACCGCCTTAACTAAATTGTCCACCTCATCCAGAGGGAAGCAATTACCCGAGTCCGAGTCGCTCTCTGACAAGGAGGATTCGAAGTATCCTGCAGAACTTTTGTCAGATGCCACCGACGATAAAGGGAGACACTTTGGTACAATCCCTTCTTGGTATTTCCCCTGAGAATGACTGGGACTTTAATGAGCTCTCCACCTCAGGTCTGATGAGAATTCTTAAGGTGGAAGAGAAGTCAGGGGTCTCATTTGGCACTGTGTCATTGATACACGCCTGGCATAATTTTTTGGGCCATGTACAGGTCAGATTCTGCCCACACAGAGTGCAGGCTCTGTGCTTCGAATTCCCTGTACACTTTCTAGGGGGCTCCTTACAGAAATCCAGACAGAGGAGAGAAAGAGTGTGTGAATTGCATTATTAAAATGGAATTTTTGTAGTTGTAGCTCACTCACCACTTAGAGAAATTGAAGGGTATCGGAACAGGAGGCAGGACATCGTCCGAAAGGTCTCCATTAGGGACCGCGGAATCTTCCATCCTGGTAGAGCTGCGCCAACTTGTCCTAAAATCCTTGGACCTGCATGAACCCCCTGGATCATCTGGTATTTCCATCCTGCAGATTTTGCTGCGCCTCCATTGCTGCACCAGTGCCCCTGCCTGGCCAGTGATCCACCCTTCAGTACTATGCCTGAGGGGGATCTGACAGCTGGTGTTTCCTGCAGCTTCCTGTACCCACCCCAGTAAGTGTTCTCGGGCGATATGACGCATCTGGGACCTCAGAGTGCGACTTCCAGCTCCCGGCTACGCTCTGTGACCGCGCCAGGACACAGGGCTGCAAGCCACTAGTGCGGTGATGGCGCCGCAGACTACCGCACAACCAACGGCTGAGACCCCATCGGCCCCCATGCGGCGCTTCCAGTACCTCTGGCGCCGGCCAAAGCAGAGACTGTGCCCTGCTACCACCGACCAGAGCCCAGGTCTGGGAACTTGACAGCTTTCTTCTGCAGAGCTGCTGCTGGAGCCGTGCAGGTGAAGGGCCTCCCCCCCCCATCAATGACAGGAAACCACTGATGCGCAAAGATTAGCCGCCTTTTTATCTTAAAGGTCCCCTGTCCCTGAAGGGCGGATCCCCTCTTGTTGGTGCTGTCATGGGTGACAGGAAAATTTCAGCTAAATAATGGTTATAAAATAAGTCTATAGACTGAAACCTAACTAATTCTTCTACAGACCAGCCCAATGCATTTCGTCAAGTGGTAATAATGGCCCGGCAGTGAAATAGAGAAATTATTTTTTCTAAATATTTTAACAATGCTGGTAACTGGCGTAGGCAAGGATTGCTGGCCAGTGTCTTTTCTCCTCCAACCACTATTTAGCTGAGGGCAAATTAGTAAGTTTTGGATGCGCCACAGACCTGGATCCTTCTACAATGTGACAGCCCTTCAGATATTTGTAATAGCTGTCTACAAATATCTGAAGGGCTGTCACATTGTAGAAGGATCAACTTTATTCTCATTTGCACAAGGAAAGACTAGAAGCAACAGGATGAAACTGAATGGGAGGAGACAGATTAGATATTAGAAAAAACTTTTTGACAGAGTGATCAATGAGTGGAACAGGCTGCCACGAGAAGTGGTGAGTTCTCCTTCAATGGAAGTCTTCAAACAGAGGCTGGACAGACATCTGACTGGGATGATTTAGCGAATCCTGCTTTGAGCAGGGGGTTGGACCAGATGGCCCAGGAGGTCCCTTCCAACTCTACGATTCTATGACTTACAACAATGTCATTATTGTTAAATTACTGTTCATATTGAGTATTCGCTTCAATTGATCTGCAATGTAAAACTGCAGGTCCGTATTATTAATTATTATTGGACTAAACTATTTTCAGCAAAAGCATCCACAATGCTGTTTAATATATGGGTTAAATTGGAGGAATATTATATAAGAGTGGAATACATAGATATATGAAGTCCTATTACAGCAATACCTAATCATTCTAAGCGCAGCAGAAATCGCTGGAAAATTAAAATTACTGCCCTCATTAATAGGTGGGAACTAACAGCAAATTATTAGGATTGGAATTAGTACAATATAGTAGGGTGGTTTCACATTAGCGTTTTTGTGCAGAGCGCTTGCGGCACATCCATGCGCCCCGATCTTTAACATGGGGGACGCATGGTCTTGCGTTTGCACACGTCCGTATGCATTTTCGTGCGCATGCATTTTTAGTCGTGTGCGCCTCTGCACTCCAGACGCAACATGTTGCATTTTTGGGTGTGCCAAAATTTGTCAAAAAAAAAACCAAACAAAAACATGAGCACGGAATGCGACAAAAAAAAAAACCGCATTACAGTCTATGGGAACGCAGGCATGTGCACGGCAATGCGCAGGCCTCCGTTTTGATGAACATGCACTTTTGTCGTAAAAATGTGTAGACATTGGGTTTAACCCATAAAGAACGAATGCGCCTAAAAAACGCAAACGCATGCAAAGACGCAGGATGCACAAAAGCGCTAATGTGAAACCAGCCTTAGTTACATATGAATAGAGGAAATCCATACAAGCTATAGTAACTAGTAAGTGAAAAGCGTTGAGAGAGAAGCACAGGTATTAATTTGCAAAAATACTGTAGCATCATGTAAAAGAGCTTGTCAAATAGGAAGTTTGTTTCAATTATTAGTGCCATTTTTTATTTATGGTGTGCTCATTTTATTATATGAAATAAAAAGTTATATATTGTTAAGTGTTTGTCCTGCCTTAGGCTACAAATCTGCAGTCACTATGTGAAGGCAGACTTGTGGATCTGCCACTGTGATGTGAGAATTCTGAGGCTGGGACCAGGCACTCATTGTGATCGCAAGTATGCAATTTGCATACTTCTAGCCACATTCTGACTAGATGTGCCCAGCCTCGTCCAATACACATGCGTTAAGCGAGGCCGCGAACGCCTAGTTGGCACAGGACCACATGTATGCAAATTGCATACTTGCGGTCACGCGCCAGCTACTCCAGGCGCCTATATCGGAAAATAAAGGGACTGCAGACTTGTAGCCTAAGGCCATACAACCCCTTTAATACTACTATACTGGAACATCGCTTTACATTGAATTGAGTAATTTATCCTGATCAGGAATGGTTTATACCAGAATTTAGTGAAATTTTAAAATTGGAATGTAAAGTAAGATACCGTAATAAAATATTTCTTCAGTGCATCATCCATTTTACACGTACGACCAAATCTGATTCACAAAATGGGTGAGAATAGCACAAGCGCCAAGTCTCATGTATCATACAGAATCAAAGAACGGGGGCACCACCGAAATGTCTAAAAGGGATCCAACCCTGGCCTACATAATGTAACAAAGTAAGAGAAGAAAAAAGAAGTAGGCCACAAACAGGGGGATCACCCAAGGCAGGAAGTAGCATAAAATTATACAAACTATATTGACATAGAAAAACCAAGAAAAAAAAACATTAAAAATAGTCACATGTGACATACAGACAAATCACACTGAACTCATAATAGAGCCAACCACCTGTAGCAAAATTACTCCAAAAAAGTACCAATGTAAGTGAAAGCCCTAGAACCATATAAACAGCATATGAAAATGTGATAGATGTGGACCATCCATATAGTCAGTGCATAACCTATGTAGAGAATACAGAATTGACCCATCCACAAATATATATGCAAGTAATAGTTCAAGACCTAATAAAACATAGCTGAAGTTGGCAACTAGGGGTCACCATGAGCAGGGCACACACACAATATAGATAAAGAGAAAATATCAGATGAAACTGTTACCTAATAGCAGCTTATCCATATGCATTACAAAAGTGTCAGGGATGACAGGCTTAAGTGGCCAGCCACCAGAATATTATAGACCAAGTCCAGCAACGGACACGGAGCACTAGAAGCCCACAGTATGACCGAATGGTAATGGGTACATAAGGATAAATAATAAGGGCTGAAATGGCCACCTGCAAGACACCACATATTAAAATTAGCTGTGTGTGGACCCCATGTGGAGTAAAGCCAGGCAGAAAAGAGACCCGACGCGTGTCGCCACCCTAAGTGGTGGGGTCCACACACAGCTAATTTTAATATGTGGTGTCTTGCAGGTGGCTATTTCAGCCCTTATTATTTATCCTTACGTACCCATTACCATTCGGTCATACTGTGGGATTCTAGTGCTCCATGTCCGTTGCTGGACTTGGTCTATAATATTCTGGTGGCTGGCCACCAGGGCTGTGGAGTTGGTAAGCCACAGTTGCGACTCAGACTCCTGGATTTTATCAGGCTCCGACTCCTTCATAAATGGCCAATTCATAACAACAAATTTACTGTTGTAAAATATTAAACATCGTGCTTATTCAGTTTCTCACCATCATATAAGTAATCAGACCACTTAGAGCAAAAACTACATTTATTAGAATACAATTAGAATATAGCAAATAACTTTTATAAACTTTTCTAAACTGTAAGTAAATATGCAATAAACACTTTTATGCAGTTAATAAGAAGAAATCTATAAATTTGTCCTCAGAAAAAGTATTGCCTCTGTCAGATCCTCCTTCATGGATGCCCTCAAATCTGATCTAATTATTGTGAGAGCAGAGAACAACCTCTCTACACTAACTTGTGTTGGTGGCAAAGCAGTAACCACTCGGGCAACATCTCTGACAATGTCAGGATACAGAGGAATCGCTTGTTGCACTGTTATTTTTGATGAACGGTCAAATTTCTCAATTTCTTTTAGTGCACATGAAAAATTCTGCTGAAATGTACTGGCTGTGTTCCTTGATGGGGATGACTCTTCTAATATGCGGGAACGCTTTCCACGGTCCTTGTGATCCAAATATTTTTCGAAATTAAATTCTTCATCACTTGATGATGAGGGTGAAGATGTGGCAGGACGACCAAATTCTTCTTGTTCCTCCTGACTGTTCTGCAACCCTTTCATCCTTACTGCTATTTCAAACAGAGCTTCTTTTCCTTTACTTAGCTGTTGATCATGTAGAAGAATCTGATGCATTGGGTCTACATAAACAGCTGCCAAAAGAATGTTATTTTGTAATAGTAGCTCCTCTCTCCGTTTCATTGATGTAGCAATGCCACTTGCAATTAACCCTCCTCTTTGGGACAGGCGAAACATCAGGTTCTTCCACTCCTTTAAGAAAATACCTGGAGTTAAGTCCTCTGCTTGTAATTTTTTAGCCACTGTAAATGGGTGCTCTAGCAATTTTTCCAGCTCAGTCACCTGATTCCACTGACTTTCATTTAGCATCAGTTGAGGGTTAGCCATGTCTACAAGAAAGGTTTTCAGTTCAACCAAGCGCTGAATCATTAAGTACTGCCCCATCGTGTGGCTTGATCAATAATTGCACCTTTTCCAGCACGTCTCTTCAAAATTGAGTCAACTTTAGGGGTTCTGGCAACAGTAGCCAATTTTCTCACCTTGCCAATCAGTGCAGCAGCATGTCCTTCTTGCAGACTGTCTCTTATAGCCAGCTGTAGCGTATGCACAACACAGCGCATGTGATGAATAAAAGAACATATTGATACAGTTTCAACAAGATCTAAACTATCATGTTGCTGTTCATCTGAAGAAACTTCAGTTTGCTCCTCAGTTACAATACGGTGTTCCTCTATTTCAAACATTTCTGTGTCTGTGGACCCAGAATGTTCTTCTAGCTGCTGGTCACCATCATTACTCTCATTCATTAGCTTAATAGTACTTATCATATTTGAAGCATTGTCAGTTACGACAGAAAGAACTTGCTCTTTAAGTTCATAGTCTTGCAGAACCTTTTCCACCAAGACCTGGAGAAACTCACTGGTGTGATGAGCTTTGGTGTCTTTTACTGCCAATGTCTTGGTAACTATTTCATTTTTGTCACAAACAAATCGGACATTGATGGCAAAATAGTTCACTCTGTGACGTGTGCAGGCATCCATTTTAAGAAACAGAAAGCGTCCCTTGAGAGTTTTTTTTAAGTTCTTCCTTTTGTTTAAAAGCTTCTTCGATTACTAATTTTCTAATACTCTCTCACACCAAGCTTGCGGGCCATTTCCCCATTCAGACACATAAAAGCTGGTCGGGAAAATAATGAAATAGGCACACTATCCTTTACAACAAGCTCTATGATCTGTTTTTTAAATGTATCTACTGTCATTGTCACAGTAACTTTGTCACTGACAAAATATCTTGCAACTGATGGCTGCAAAGTTCTCTGCTCCTTTGTTTGGCTGGAAGAGCTGGGCACTGGTTCATTGGTTTGGATGCAGTCTTTCTCATCCACTGCTTTCAGTACTTCTGGATGAAAGCGCTGTAAATGTCTCTTTAGATTAGAAGCTCTGGTAGGAGCATTTTTATCTTTGCCTGAATATGAACTCATCTTGGCTTCACAGCATTTGTTTTCGTCTGCATCATTTGTCATACACTGACAGACAATGTTTTCTATCTTGAGTGATGGTGAAATGTTCAAATACAGATGATTTAATGTGATGCTTCTTTGACACTCTCAGGTTTTTAATTCTGCATTCACAATCCAAATGACAATTGTTTTTCCTAAAAACAATTGTACAAAATTATTGCCAGGTCGTACAACTGATATAGTGGTCAGTAATACTGTTATTATTCCTCATGTACTCACAGTTAACTGATGCAAAGTTTGTTGAAAGGATAATACTTCTTACAGTCTTCCTCTTCTGAGTAGCAGGCAGCTGTGAGATGCTTGGAAGACGCACACCTAGTATGATCTAGTCTAGAGGAGGAGCTTTACTACTAAGAATTTGCAACACATTTTCACTTTGTTTCATACATTGTAAGTAGGGGGGTTGGGGCAGCATGAGGTTAACCAAGTATAAGATTAGATAAGGGCAGTGGAGAACAGTGACACACAAGAAGAAAGAAATGTCTGTCTCCAGCAGAACTGCTTATCACTGTTGTTCATAGTTTGATAGAACATATATATTTGAGTAACATTTATAAAATTCATATGAAAGTTCAATTTTGAAATATTAATACTTTTTTTTTAAAGCTGGAGTCGGAACATTTCTACCGACTCCGACCAAAACTAACTCCGACTCCACGACTCCGACTCCACAGCCCTGCTGGCCACTTAAGCCTGTCATCCCTGACACTTTTGTAATGCATATGGATAAGCTGCTATTAGGTAACAGTTTCATCTGATATTTTCTCTTTATCTATATTGTGTGTGTGCCCTGCTCATGGTGACCCTTGGTTGCCAACTTCAGCTATGTTTTATTAGGTCTTGAACTATTACTTGCATATATATTTGTGGATGGGTCAATTCTGTATTCTCTACATAGGTTATGCACTGACTATATGGATGGTCCACATCTATCACATTTTCATATGCTGTTTATATAGTTCTAGGGCTTTCACTTACATTATTACTTTGTGGAGTATTTTTAATACAGGTGGTTGGCTCTATTACGAGTCCAGTGTGATTTGTCTGTATGTCACGGGTGACTATTTTTAATGTTTTTTTGCGTGTTTTTTCTATGTCAATATAGTTTGTATAATTTTATGCTACTTCCTTGCCTTGGGTGATCCCCTGTTTGTGGTCTATTTCTTTTTTTCTTACATTGTCTCATGTATCAGACACGGATCAGTTTTTAAAACCTCGTACTATATATGGATCAATGACACTATGGGTCAGTGTGCTGTCTGAGGAAAAAAAACAGAATTAGGACGCATCACACAGAAATATACTGTAAATGTAGCCAAAAGTGATCTTCCACTGAAGGAACTGCTCCTATATTACAGTAATTCATGTACTGATGAGAATGCATGCGAGTCAATATAACTCAGTAATTAGCACTATTATAAACATGAATAATTATACTAGTACCAGCTTTTTCATGATTTTAAGACGAAAATCACTGGATGTGTCTAAATGAGTCCTAAGCTACATTTCTACCAAGCATTGGATTTTACATGTGCAATCCATAAAATATAAAAACCACCATACTCTGGTGGTAGCTGAGACAAGACATGTTTAGAAATAACCAAATAAAACCCCATGTATATTAGTAAAACCCGATGGCGACCTAATATTACCCTCACTGCATTGAGTTTACAGCAGCTGACTGAAGTGGGCCAATATATAGAAATGTACCCACAGTGGCTGGAGGGACCCTATACAACTACCGTATATCATTTTTCTTAAGTGACTAGTGTTGCTGTATACTTTACATGTATTTGAGAAGAACTGCCTGGAATTAACCCAGTCAGTAATTGTGTAGATCAGATAGGATTAGAGGCATTACACTAGATAAAAGTTTAGCCAACATGAAGAAAAGACCCCCTTGATTTGATCATAGGTCATTGTAATTCTTGAGATATCTCCACTGTGAACAGTGATTATCATCTGTCTGACATGCACGGTTATTGTCAATGGTGAGAGATCGGCTTTGTCCGTCATTTGGACAGTCCTTTGTCTTCACTGTGTTAAGCAGCCTGCCTTTGTTTCCAAAATGGAATTGAGAGAGGCGTGAAAGCAATTGTGAAGACTAACCTTTCAAGGATTGATTGTTTCAAAATTAAAGCCAAGCGAACTTTATAGTAAAGTGCAGCACTCACAGGAACACTCTAGAAAATACGGATATATGGTGTTACAGCGGGTGCATAACCTGAAGTGGCAGCGCAAGATTTCCATTCCTGGTAAACAAGAAATGAGAACTAAAATGTTCCTATGTTTGAAATGCCAAGATATGCCGATGTCCTATCTTTTTTTGCTCTTCCATTAGAGTTTTAAGTGTTTCCTGGACTGCTCTTCCTTTCAGAGTGTCGATGACTCACAAGTAGGGAAGAGGCTTCCCATGTTCTGGAATATGTGACTACAGAGAACCTGCCAGGCCACTCTATATACCCACGCGAGTCATTGCGGAGAGCGCATTTACATGCCACCGGGACATTGTATCCTTTACTGCCCATCAGTTCTCTTAGCAGCCGGGGAAACAATACGGAACAAGTAATTCCTAGAAAAGAAAAACTGTTATGTAAACAGAATAAGGTTTTAATCACTAACAAATGGATGGAAACATTTTACACCTGTAATTACAATAAGAATTTGCTCATTTACGATGAATGGCCGCATTATGTCTAGGATGGTCTATGATTAGTGATATAGAGAATGTTTACTTTCCTGGCCAGCCATGAAGGGGAATGATTGAGTGCCATTCCTTCTGCAGACTTCCTGGACTGGCTTTTCTGGACATAAGTCAACAACACAGAAGGACTCTGCTGGTGGTTTCTAGCATCCAATAATTTACAGTGCTCAGCCTTGTAAAATCAAATGCGGCTTCAGTAATCCAGGCAAAAAACACATCACAAAACACTTCGCACCACTGAAGCTGTAGGGAACGGACAACATGCATATGCATGGTGTTTTATGGGAACAGGGATTATTTAGGCATTTCCTATAATAACCCTATTCACAGACATCTATGTATCTTACACTGGAACTCTTACAAGGTTACCAGAATACTAATCATGTATGTATTACAAGCTCCCATATTTACCCATGGTAGAGGGTCTCACAAATACACCAATGAAACTATTAAAAAGGACATGCAAAGCTCAAATTTTAGTCCTAAAACTGATGTACTATAGTGTGTATGCATATGTACAAAGCTGAAACATCACGACAGTCTACGATAGTCAGAACTTTCAATGGAGCTCAAAACTGAAACATCTGGCAAGAGACTACTTTTTGGGCATTCATTTGCCAGATAGAGACCTATATAGATAGCATGTCTTTTTTGTTACCAAAATATACACAAGATGAATGTCCCAAATGTCATTTCAACAGATTTCAACTAGATTTTGAAAAATATACTGTGAAGTTAAAACATACACAAGAGTAAGAAGGATAATCCAAAATAGCATGTTAAAGGGGTTGTCCACTACTAGGATTACCTCTTCTAAAGCTTAATGTTTGCCCTTATTAAAATATAAACACTTCTACTCTACTCCAAAGCCAGCACAGTTCCAGAGGTGTCAACACTTGTGGTCCCAGGGATCCCATAGGGTTGTTAACTCATGTGAGGCCCTGTGCTGAAGCAACACCAGCTTCACTGGCCCTGCCTTTAGACGACTCGATCATCAACAGGAAGTCAGGGCTGTGGCTGGTTTCTCACTTCCTCTTAATGTTTGATTGGCTGGACAGTCAAGCGGCCCCGCTGATTGGGTGCTTGACTCACGTGACGAAACAACCTCACATGAGCCCCTGGAATGAAAGTGCCAAGACCGCTGGCATGGTGCCGGAGATTAGTAAGCATTTTTATTTTAAATTTTACAATTCAGATTGTAAGGGGTTGTCCTAGTAGTTAACAACCCCTTTAAATGCTAGCCACAGATATTACTAGAAGTAATACACACTGGACTAAAGTGAATGAAAACTAAAAATAATCTCTCTTGGGTGGAATTAAACATTGTATGTTTGTTTCAGCTAACTGACATTAAAATTTTTGGGAATGAAGTTGGCCATATTTTACATTTTCAGACGATACGTAAATGGTCATTGTTTGAAAGATTTTTCCGTTTTCTATGTTACTTTTGGTGTTAACATGCATGGGTGCTTCAAAGAAGCGCAACAGCCAAAATGCCATAAATCTTTTTTACAGCAACCTTATAATGGTCAATACTGTTGCATTTGGGAATATTCTTTGGGTAAGCAACTTTATATGTGGTTATAAAGGGGGAATGTCCTAAGAAAAGTACAATTACAATGCAAAAACCTCTGCATGGAGGTAAGAAAAAGGGGTGGAGGGCATCTGTGCATTTCAGGTCAGCACTTCACCACTTTACTGTAATTGTTCATGGGTGGAATGCAGAGCAGGTTCTTGCACTATTGTTCATGTAGGACATGTATTGGCAAAGTTTTGTTGCACAGACACTTATGGGGCCACTGGGTTAAACGATGGAGAAGAATGGAAGCAAACAGATGTGGGTTTCCATTTGCACTATTATTTCTAGTTTGTGTGGTAAACGTACACATGGCCATCTTTCCAAACAACCAAGAGGTCATCTAACAATGCTGCACACCTGGCGTTTATCTACAACACCGCCTGCTTCTGCTAGCCTTAAATGGTACATTTTAAAATGCCCAGCACCAATGCTTCAAAAAGGTAGTGCGTGCTAAAGAATTCTTCATTGGCCTTAATTAAATTTATTGGAAGCTTTTCAATTCATGATCTTGCTCAACAGTGACAATCTATGACTTTTGACTATGAATAGGATACGGTAGAGCATTACGAATTAACTGCAAAATCTTTATTGAAGTCACAAACTTATCAAAATGTAACCCAAGATGGCCGATCTCAAGAACCTTTACATTAATACATTGAGCTTGTTATTATGGGAATTATTCATGAAGATGTCATGAAACCGGTCTTATCAGTTCATGTTGAACATAAAACACCTTAGCGCAACGAGGAGACTACAAAGCAACTACTTAATGAAAACCTTTGAAGTAAGGAGTGGGTACTACAAGGAAATTGTGTCACTGTTCTCCCCTTTCATTTGTCTGTTGCCGGAATAACCATTACCATAGAGGTCTATTCTTGATGTGGACAGACAGAGGTTTAACCACAGACCAGACAGTGTTCATTACAATGACTTGGACTTAGAACACCTCCCAGAAACGATGCTCAGAAGGAAAGGAATAACACAAAATAGAGCCTTTTAGACTGGTGACTAATGCTAGTCTGCCATAGTGCCGTACCCTAAACAAACCCAGGTATCACATCACCAAAACCAAAAAGTGTCTATGCAGGATATAAACAAAGGATTCAAATGCAAAATGAGTAACAGTACTTGAGGAGATGTCTTCTCTTTGATAGCAATGTATTCAAAGAAATTAAGAAAGGCTACTACTAGCCCAATATCTTAGGCCCCCGTCACACATAGCGACGCACCAGCGATCCCGACAACGATATGACCTTGTCAGGATCGCTGGTGTGTTGCTGGTGAGCTGCTAAACAGGCAGATCTCCGCAGCGATCAGGACCAGGGACAACGAGAGTAACAAGCACGCGCGTCGCTTAGTTACCCACAGTGTACCTTAGATACCAGCGTGCTGGTATCCAAGGTAAACAGCGGTGCTCAAACCCGCTGTTTACCTTGGATACCAGCTCCCTGGTGTCTAAGGTGCACAGCGGGTAACTAAGTGACGCGCGCTTAGCTATCCGCCGTTTACCTTGGATACAAGCTCCAGCTTGCTGAGCGCTGGTCTCCCACCTGCCACACGCAGCGATGCGTGCTGGCCAGCGGGAGACCAACGATCAAAAAAATGTCCAGGGCTTTCGAGCACGATCAGCGATACCCGGCGGGGGGGGGGGGGGGGGGTTGGGCTTTCGCTGATATATGTCATACACAGCGATATCGCTGTCGAGATCGCTGTTGCGTCACAAAACTTGTGACTCAGCAGCAATCTCGCTGTGTGTGACGGGGGCTTAACAGTTGGGGCTGAACAAGTACTTAAAAGAACTCTGCAGTGTCAGAAAGCAAGTTTGGCATTTGAAATGGATGGCGGATTGTCCTTTGTCTTATGGTCACTTCTGAGGAAAACAACATGCATCACAATGTTCAGATCCAATAAATGCTGCTCATCTGTAACCAGTAAAGCTGCATATATGGAATGGAGCAGTTGTGCATAAAGGCTCAAACAGACATCAGTTGTTATCATATGAGTGCCATCCATGTTTTTCATGGATAAAACTCGTACCAATGTTATTTTACGGGCTAGTTCACATGCCAGTTTTGTTTTTTTTTTCACAGACCGTGTGGTTTGAAAAAAAGCACAGAGACTTGTCCAATATGACAAATGACGAATCAAAATTGACAATCAGTGGAAAAAGTACAAACAAAATAATCAGACACCTCTATGATGTCTTTCACGAACTTAAGCTTAAGATAAATACGACTTTTTTCTCTTAGGGCATGTTTTCACGCTGCTTAGTAGCAGCGCTTTGGACGCAGCGGAAAGTCCGCTCCTCCCAAAGCACTGCCATCTTTTTTACGCGCGGTGATAACGCATATGTTCATTGAACACATGTGGAGTCACCGCATCCTATCCATAGACTGGGCTATTTATCTGACAGACGGACCATCTCCACAAGATAAATAGACATGCTGCGGTCTATAAAGACGCGCCACATGTCTGGTTCGTGGGTGTGTCACCCGCGTCTTTGTACGCATAGTGGAGACGGGATTTCATAAAATCCCCTCCACTATGCTGTAACATCTGGACGCTGCGGATTGAACACTGCAGCTGTGTGCAGCGTTCAATCCACAGCAAATCCGGATGTATTATGCCAAGTAGAAACATACCCTTACGAGAAAATAACCGATATGTGAATTAGCCCTAAGTCCCTATCAAGTTTTTGATCTATAGAATCAAGCTATACATGAATCCAGAGTAGGATAGACACACACTGTGGAAAGTTCTGCACCTACATCTGTGCTGCTGTTGTGACATGACACTTGTGTGTTGTGGTACCTTCCCAATATTAGTGACCAGGTGCAATGTGAATGCTATGAAGGGAAGCGGTCAAGAGTTGCAGTGAGTAGACAATGGGGTGGCTTGTGAGCAAAGAACTCATTGAAAATGGTCAACTCTTCATCAGAGCTGTGCACAATCTAGATGGGAATGGTCAATAAAGCATATTCTGGCCTCTCGACTATTCCTTAACAGGAAATACTATAGGGAGCACTCAGGCATGTTCACCTTCATGATTCTTGACCTGCCAGGAAATAAGCTGCCTCAAATGTATGAAAATCAATTTAGCTTCCTCTTATTATAAACTAGAAATAGGCCTGATGCCATCGCATCGGGAGTGCGGTGTTCCCCATGTAGGCGCAGTAACAGCCTCGTCGTTACCGTGCATGTGCGGGTACAGCGCACAGTTGTGGCTGTTACTGCACATGCAAGGGAATAGCGGTGACGTGATGTCACTTGCGCAGGCCATGAACTGCGCCTGCACAACCGACTGCTTCGGTGCCTTATGGGATTCGCGAACAGCGGCCAACTGGAGAAAAAAAAATAGAGCTTATATTACTAGAAGTGGCAGTAATTCTGTAAACCACTATGGCCCCAATTCATCAAGACTGGCATTTGGCACGTCAGTTGTGATAAACAAAGCACTTTAGTAAGATGCACCAAATGTATTAAGAGGAATGCACCACTTAATGAATTGGCAAATCTGTCAGCCACTGTGTGCCACAGCAAAAAATGTACTCCAGTTAGGGACTGGAGTATATTTCTGTCATAAGTTACACCACTTTTCCAATTTTCCATAGGCATTTCCTCCCAGTGAAACTACCAACTTTTCAAAAAAGTTAGTGGTGCTAGGCAGGACTTGTGTTAAAAAACAGTAACATTTCTGTGTAAGCAGGTCTTGTAAAACGTTTGTGAAATGTTAAACAGTTTTAAACCAGAATCCTTGCAGACCCTGGTTTGATGAATCATGCCTACATACAATAACCAATCCTTCAGTTGTTGTAACTAACAATGGCAAAAATACGGGATTAGAAGAGTGTTTATGAAAGGTTGAAAGTGGCTGGAAAAGACCATTTGTCACCATTGGATCCATCGTTAGCAGGAGCACCCCTATGGAAATGTTCTGAAAAAAGACTTAATCCAAGGATATAATTTATTCCTGATATCTACATTCAAGTCATCAATCTGGAAAATACATTTTTGAAGGCAAGAATTAAATTGTGATATCTTCCAACAGACTTTCTGCAAGAAATCTATTCCCAGCTAAAAAAATAAAGTCACACAATGTTACGTAGGCCATGACTAAAGCACTGCCAATTATAGAGGTAAGGCCAATCATTAGCATTCTTGCTGCCGCCTTGCAGGTTTCCTTCCTTCCTTGGAAGTGTCACCTTTATACAAAAGGTCCATGAAGTTGGCTGAATTGTAAAGGCTCTGCAATGAGATGTGAAATAGGTACATAAAATGACACATTGCTCTTCTCAGGATTTTCTCCCTTATTTGTGGGGGAGGCTATATAGATTGTAAGCAGGTGGATGTGTGCCCAGGATAACCACATTAATCAGCTTATTTTGAGGACCTTTGCATTTGTTAAAGAAACAGTCACCTTCACATAGCAGAACAATAGCCCAGCCATAAGAGGCTAAGCGCACACAGACATTACAGATTCCCTCATTTCCATCACTTCCCCTCACTTCTGGTCATGTCCCAACATGTCTAACTTGCACTTTATGTGATCAAACATTAAGCTACAAAAGATCAACAGAACTATTGATTAGAGTGTTTTGCTTGTAGACACATTTCTATTACCGTACTTTGATAGAAAGATCACAAATGCATCTGGATGTGTTATACATACGGTATATTAAACAAGCAATCCTATAATAATCCCTATGACAACTGTAATGCGAGTCTCATAAAAATGATTATAGAGCAGTCTCTATAAGCTTGCATATAGAAGTGATATGGAGAGGAACGGCATGGATAAATGGTGAATAAAGCGTTTGGTAAGAAGATTAACTCCGATACCATCTACCTTATTCCATTAGGACACTAGACAGGCCAGCTAGCTTTCTGCAAATCTTGAACGGTTTGTACCAAGTATGAAAGTGATCTCCTTTCTACGGTAGAAGGAATAACTTTCAGATCACTTGAGGTTCATCTGCTAGAAACTGACCCAATTTGGAGACTTGGGTTCTGCAGGCCCAACTGTAAAAGGCAGAGAGGTTGAGCATGTGCATCGCCACCATTCTTCAAGCGCTGTACCTGGCCTTCTCTGGCAGTCTCATAGAATTATTAGAGAGGCGATGTGCTTTCTTGACCTCCTCTTTATTCAGACGGAACTCTGCAGTAATCTGTACGGAACCGTCAGTGTCCTAGTGGCTGGGCTCCAACAATCAGGAAGTTCTCTCCATCCAATGAATTCAAGACATCTTCCATACTTGGTACAAACCTTAAACTCCACACTGGCACTAACTTTGGACATGTTCTAAAAGGAAATATGTCACCATTTTTTGTTACCCCATCTGAGAGCAGCATGATGTATTAGTAAAGACCTTGATTACAGTGATGTATTACTTACTGGGCTGTTTGGTGCAGTTTTGATATCCCTGTTATATCTGTTTAACCCATGTTAGCAGCTTTCTGTGTACACTACTGATTGGCTTTTTGCCTATGCATAATGAGGCCGTGACTGGACTACCTGGCAGCAATCCAAGTAGTCCTATAGTGATAATCTCCTACTGATAAAACAATGTTTCTTTTTTTGTCTAAAAGCAAACCAGTAAGTAATACATCGCTGAAATCATGGTCTTCTTCGATTAGGTAGCAAAAACCTTGTGAAATAATTCTGTATAAAAGGGGAATTTGCCCCTATATCAAGCTGCTGTCAGATTATATTGCAAAAACCTGCTGACAGAGACCTTAATTATAGTGGTGTGCCACTTACCGTGTTGCTTGTTGTTCTTTCAATAAAATCAGTGTTTTATCAGAAGGGGATTATCACTAGAGGATAATCCAGTGTAACCTGCCTCCACCACTAATTGGCATCTTTTGGCCAATGCACAGTGTGCACAGAAAGCAGCCAGTGGTGGTGGGGTGGGGTTATACAGAGCTCAGCATTCAGAGAGCTGGTAGATCTGCAGCATAGAAAATAGGAATTTTATCAAAGCTGCAGAAGAGACCAGTAAGTGACACATAGCTGGAATCATGGTCTTTGTCCATACATTATGCTGCTGTCATATTCGATTTAGGAAAAACCTTGTGAATTCCCTTTAAAAATGCTAGGTTAAACCACTAACAGCCATAACAGACGCGTTAGATGAACCTGCGGCAGCCAACCATCTTATATGCATACACTCGTATACCCAAGAGAGACCAGGAAGTAAGGATAGCACAGCTCGGAGGCGCTCAAGTGACAATTCGGGATTATTCTCAAGTTACTCCTCTTAATGCAAGACATCATAGAAAATACACAACATATGCTCGGCACTGCTGTCCTCGGCAATTACCCAGTGAAGTTTTTCAGTGGCTAAATAATATATATACACATAATATAAAATATATATACACATAAATATACACACACACATACACATAAATATACACACACACACATATATATATATATATATATATATATATATATATATATATATATATATATATATATATATATATATATATATATATATATATATATATATATATATACACACACACACATACATACATACATACATACACACACACACACACACTGGGGAAAATAAGTATTTGATACACTTTTTTTGCAAGTTTTCCCACCTACAGAGAATGGAGAGTTATGCAAGTTTTATAATAAAGACATTTCACCTGTGAGACAATCTAAAAATAAAAACGTTGTACAACGTTTCCATCATTTGCATTTTACTGCATGAAATAAGTATTTGATACAACAGAAAAAATAGAATTAGACTTGCCGGTAATTCGGTTTCTAGAAACCTTCCACGACAGCATAGGAGGATGTCTCCACGCCCTAATGGGGGACAGGAAGCACGAAAGGTTAAAAGGTCTCTCCCACCTCCCTCTCACCAGTGACTTATAACTGATTACCACAGCACCAGTTACCTTAGGATTCTCAGAATTTGTCCAAGAATGCAGGGAGTGAAATAGTGGTGTCGTGGAAGGTTTCTAGAAACCGAATTATCGGTAAGTCTAATTCTATTTTCTCTAGCAACCTTCCACGACAGCATAGGAGGCATAACAACCTATACTCTGCAAGAAATCCAGGATACGGGAAATGTTAGGGTTGTCTGGGTCAGGCAGGTCTGGCAGACACCACGAGGAGAATCTCTTCTATATTATATATGGCAATGGTGACCGGCTTCCGAGATTTCTGGAGGGTTTTAATTACCGCCTCCGATAGCCCCTTGGCTCTCAAGATCTGGGCTTCAGAAGCCAGGCCGCTAACCTCATTCCCCGGAGGTTTGGGTGGTATAGAGGGCCCTGCAAGAGGTCGTCTTCTATGGGCAGGATGAATGGCCCGTCTACCCGTAGTTCTGTAATTAGAGAATACCAACTCCTCTTTGGCCACAGCGGAGTTACTAGAATGGTTGGGGTCTGATCCTCCCAGATTTTTCTCAGGGTTGCAGCAAGGATTGGAACCGGCGAGAAGGCATATGCTAGACGGAACCTCCACTTGTGGGCGAAGGCGTCCACTCCCAGGGATCTGTCTCTGGGGTTCAGGGAGAAGTAGTCTCTCACTTGAGCATTCTCTCCTGAGGCTAGAAGGTCCACCTCCGGGAGACCCCACCTGCCGACTAGTATTCGAAAGATTCTTCCATTCAGGGTCCATTCGCCGGGCTGGATGCGTTTTCTGCTCAGGAAATCTGCCTGAAGATTGGTCGTACCTTTCAGGTGGACCGCTGTCAGGGAACGGAGGTGTCTTTCGGCCCAGCAAAATATTCGGCCTGAGAGGCCCTCCAGGTTGCTGTATCTTGTGCCACCCTGATGCCTGAGATGTGCCACTGTTATATTGTCAGAGTAGACTCCGATATGTTGATCTTGGACCAGATGTCTTGCTGCCCAGAGGGCTTCCTCCACTGCCTTCAGCTCCCTGAAGTTTGAGGATCTTGCACTCATTTTCTGGCTCCATAAACCTTGGAATGGTTGTCGAGACACTACAGCTCCCCAGCCTTTTTTGCTGGCGTCTGTCGTAACCGTAATAAAGGGGATCTGGGACCAGTTGATTCCCCTGCACAGGTTTTTGCAGTCCATCCACCATGCCAGTGAGGCTTTCACTGTTCCTGGGGTCTAGACTCTCTTGTTCAGGCAGGTGTGATCCATGTTCCAGTTTAAGATATGGGATTGGAACGTTCTGGAGTGGGCTTGAGCCCAGGGCACCGACTGGATGCAGGAGGTCATTAACCCTAATATGGACATGGCTGACCTGAGGGTCAGGGACCTCTGTCCCCTGAAATCTGAGACTCTTGACATTATGGACCTCTGATGTTCCTCCGGTAGGAAGGACATCTGATTCTTTGAATCTAGTAGGATTCCTAAGAATTTTACCTCCTGAGAGGGTTGAATTTGTGATTTCTTTATATTTGGCATCTACCCCAATGATTGAAGAATGTCCAGAGTCTGAGCTACCTGGTCTTCCAGGGTCTGGTAGGAGGACCCTATTATCAGTAGGTCGTCCAGGTAAGGTACAATACATATACCCCGGCTTCTGATGTAGGACACGGCTTCTTTCATAATTTTGGAAAAAACTTGGGGGGCAGAGGATATTCCAAAGGGAAGCACATTGTATTGAAAGTGCTTGACTTCCGGACCTTGACGAATCGCAAACCTCAGATACTTCCTGTGGGAAGTATGTATGGGGACGTGGAAATAAGCATCCTTCAGATCTATGGTTGCCATGAAGTACGACGGCCCTATCAGAGGAATGGCGGTCTTTACTGACTCCATCTTGAATTTGCGGTACACAATGTGTCGGTTGAGGCCTTTCAGATTTATTATTCTTGACTCCCCTGTGGGCTTTTTTACTAGAAACAATCTGGAATAATGCCCCCTTCCTTGTTCCTCCGCAGGGACCCGAGAGATGGCTTTTGAGTGTAGAAGAAGCCGAATGCCGGATTTTAATGCTGGGATCTCCAGAGGTGGTAGGGAGGTAACTCATACCCCGCGGGGGGAGGATTCAAGCTCTAGCAGAAGGCCCTCTCTGATCACACTGAGGACCCAGGGGCTGTTGGAGATCAACTGCCAAGCAAGAAAAAACCTCGAAAGCCTTCCCCCGACCAGGGTCGAGTCATTGCTTTTCTTGAGGTTGCTGCTGCTGGGGGACCAGGATGTTCCTGCCTCTCCCTTTAGCGTAGCTCCATCTTCCCGTCTTTCCCCTTCCTCGCGGTTGGGATGACTGACTCTGGGGGGCTCGAAAAAGACGCTTTCTTGTGGTCCTCTGCTCTGGAAGCACCTTTTTATCTGTGGCCTTTTCTAGAATTTCGTCTAAGGCCGGGCCGAAAACATGTTCACCTTTGAAGGGTAAAGAGCAGAGTTTAACTTTGGATGCAACGTCCCCACTCCATATTTTAAGCCAGAGGGTCAGTCTGGCAGAATTTGACTGGACCATGGCCCTGGCAGAGGCACAGATCATCACCATTGATGCATCCGCCAGGAAACCCGTAGCTCTCTGCAAGATAGGAAGGGAGTTGATGAGGTCACTCCTTGAGGTACCACAAGAAATATGGCTCTCTAGCTCCTCAATCCATTGGAAGAGGGACCTAGAGACAGGTGGACGCGATTCCAGATTTTAAAGTAAAGGCAGAGGTTTCCCAGGCTTTTCTTGGGAGGCTTTCTGCTTTATGGTCCATCGGGTCTCTAAGCTGGGATGCATCATCGAACGGCAGAACCGTCTTTTTTACCACTCTTGCTACCTGGACATCTACCTTCGGGATGTCCCATCTAAATTCCTCTCCCTCTAGGGGAAATCTATGTCGGAGTTCTGTAGGGGCCGAGTAGCGTTTTTCTGGATACTCCCATTCCTGGGAAATCATATCTGCTACACTCCTGTGAACTGGAAACCCCATTCGCTTAGGCCCCTCATATCCACCGAACATGCGATCCTGTGCTGTCTGCGTGACGGGTTCGTCCTCTAGGCTCATAGTGGCACGTACTGCACTGACCAGCTCTTCCACATATTCCGTGGAAAGGAGGTACCTTCTAGTGTCAGCTGACCTAGAGGTTCCTGGTTGTTCCCAATTCTCGGATCCCGAATTGTATGATCTTTCTGATTCTGAATCCTCTATTTGTATCTTCCGTTTTTTTTAGGGGGTGGTGAACCCACCATCGGAGGGAGTGGAGGTGGTTGGGGGGGGGCAGGGCAGCTAGAGGTTTGAACCTGATGGGTAACCAAGCTGCGGATTTCGTCAATGACGGATGCTCAGCCCTAACCACATAGCTTCTTCTCCCAATTTGAGGGAAGTTTTGTGCTGCATATGGCACATTTGGCCGACTTGCTAGATGTATTGGTGCTCTTATGGGCAGACATTTCTCCCTATGGAATAAGAGAGAGAAGCATTTTGAGGACCTATGCCCTGTCCGCACCATTAGGACCCCCCCTGGACACTTACTGTGGCAGCGCTGGGCTCTGCAGACGCAGGGCAGGAAGACCCCGTCCATGCCAACAGGGGATTCTCATCTTACCTGTCAGCGTCTTCCGGCAGGTTAATATGAGATTAACCTCACCCTCAGCGCAGTCATCTGTTTCCCCCTCCTCCTCCCTGGGTCCCGGAGCAGGCACAGCAACACTGGCGAGCTCCACGCGCCGGCAATAGGATGGGGGCCGCCATGACAGCGCGACCTCCACATACCCCGGAAGTGACCCGCGCACTGACGTCACTTCCGGTATCGCACTACACGCAGGGGGAGGAGGAGAGACCGGAGAGCTGCAGGAGGCCTCCGGTCAGGGATCACTGGCCCGCTTTACTCCCCATAGGGGAGCGCGGGAGGGCCAGGAAACGGTCCCGAATTCAGAGAAGACGGGAGCAGAAACGGAGGAGGGGAGGTGGCGCCACCGACTACCACTGCCCGGCTTTTGGCATCTTCCAGGTCCGCTGCGGCAGCCGGCCACACAGCATACCAGACCTCTCCATGCCCCATGGGGGACAGGAAAGTCACTGGTGAGAGGGAGGTGGGAGGGACCTTTTAACCTCTCGTGCTTCCTGTACCCCATTAGGGCGTGGAGACATCCTCCTATGCTGTCGTGGAAGGTTGCTAGAGAAACAGAACTTAATATTTAGCACAGAAACTTGTGCTTGTAATTACAGAGTTCAGATGTTTCCTGTAGTTCTTGACCAAGTTTGCACACACTGCAGCAGGGATTTTTCCCACTCCTCCATATAAATCTTCTCCAGATCTTTCAGGTTTTGAGGCTGTCCCTGGGCAACACAGTTTCAGCTCTCTCCAAAGATTTTCTATTGGGTTCAGGTCTGGAGATTGGCTAGGCCAATCAAGAACCTTGAAATGCTCCTGACGGAGCCACTCATTAGTTGCACTGTCTGTGTTTCGGGTCATTGTCAGGCTGGAAGACTGAGTCGCGACCCATCTTCAATGCTCTTACTGAAGGAAGGAGGTTGCAGGACAAAATATCACAATACAAGACCCCATCCATCCTCCCTTCAATACGGTGCAGACGTCCGGTCCCTTTTGCAGAAAATTACCCCCAAAGCATGGTTGGGATAATGTTCTTGGGGTTGTACCCCTTCCTTCCGCCAAACTCATCTGACCTTCTCCCATGCCTCCTCTGGGTTATCCAGATCAGGGTTCCCCAACTCCAGTCCTCAAGGCCCACCAACAGATCATGTTTTCAGGATTTCCTTTTACTGCACAGGTGAAGCAATTATTACCTGAGCAATACTAAGGAAATCCTGAAAATGTGATGTGTTGGTGGGCCTTGAGGACTGGAGTTGTGGAACCTTGATCCAGATGAACATTGGCGAACATCAAGCAGACTGATCAGGAACCGTTGAAGTGCAGCAGCGTGAAACGGCCATAGTCCATACTCAACACATGTCTCCTGTGCCGATGATTTTTACTTCTGAATAAAGCCTTTCATATGCGAACGGTGAGTATGATTCTTTTTCTCTTCACATGTGAAAATATTGAGTTGAATTTTTTTATTTTCCACCATGATTTGAAAAATAAATCTTGCCAAATCAGACAAGGTGATTTTCTGTATTTGTTTTTTCATTTTGACTATCATAGTTGTGGTCTACCTATGATGTCAATTACAGGCATCTGATCTTTTTAAATGGGAGAACTTGCACAATTGGTGGCTGACATTATTTTTCCCCCCACTGTATGTATATATTATATTCACTTATAATTGTTTTCTGTGTGTAAACATATGTGAACATGGTATGTAATGATATTATGGTCTTCAATGGAGAATGTAAAAGAAGAGGTTGGACAAGGAAATTACGTCACAATTTTTTTTGTTAAATAATATATCTTTATTTAGCTTGCAAATCTGCAGACAAATCCGCAGAGAAAACCATGCGTATTTTCAACTGTGTTTTCTGCCAAAAGAGGAAGAACCTGTGCAGTATTTTACAACAGCAAAGCCGCAACGTGTGCACATCGCCTTAGAGCAGTCCCTGACCTGTAGCTTGGGAGCCATATGTGGCTCGCGGTCCCATGAATTGCGGCTTGTGGCTGTCTGCAAGCTTGGAGCTTTAGCTCCAGGTCTAAAACAGGTAGGAAGAGCACATCTCAACATGGTGACTTGTGAGTAGCCCTGCAGAGAAGAGCAGATATGGACTCACATATACTGGTCTCAGGAGCTTACAGTTAATTTAAGTATGGTACGCTGGATGATCCTGTCAGAAGGTGCTTGAAGCTGGATGTGACAGTGTTGAAAGAATACTAAATTGGGGCATTGTGGGAACCCCTGGATCTTGGTATTCTGCTTCTAGGTGATTTATGTGGAAAAGCTTTGGTTATTATACACATAATGGGGGCTTTGGTTGTCACTACTGTGAGAGGGGCAGGAGCTGGATGTGGCTCTCAAGGTCAGAAAAGTTGGGGACCACTGCCTTAGAGATTGAATGGAGTGATGCTCAACTTGTCTCTTTGGAATTCTTCATAGGTTTTCAATTGGGTTCAGGAAAGGAGACATACTTGGCAACTTAATCACTTTCACCCCGTTCTTCAAAAATGCAACAGTGGCCTTAGATGTGCGTTTTGGATCAATGCCATGTTGGAAAAAATGCATATCTACCATTGGCATGGAGTGATATTAGCATTTTCTCTTTCAAAACAGAATACATCTGTGAAATCATGTTACCAGTAATGAAATGTTGCTTGCCAACATCAGCAGCACTCATGCAGCCCCACATAAGTACACTGCCATCACCATGCTTCACTGTAGGCACAATGCATTTTTTCTTTGTCTGAATCACCTTTACCTTTATGACACCATACAGATTTAAAGCAATCAGTTCTAAAATCTTTTACATTGGTCTCATAGCTCTAGAGTATAGCATTCTAATAGTCTTCATGTTTCTTCAGTAATGGGCCCTGATCTTGAAGTATCCATCATCTTAAGATTTTAGTTTATTGATATAGCACTATACATTTGCTCTTCATATAGAAAAAAAGATGAATATATACCAGTACAACTATGTGGAAATAGTGGTGGTCCTTCCTAGAATGCTTCACATGCCTTGCACAGCTTTCTATTGCACTTTGTCTAAGGATCAGTTAAAGTGGTGTTCACTCTACATTTTGTCTGGCTACATTAACTAGGTGGCAACCTGCCATGTTTTGAGCCAGACTACTACACAAAAGGTGCACTTCTTTCAGTGCACTAATTAAAATCTATTTTTAAGCCAAGTCACTTCTTGTATGTTATTCTGAATTATAAACTGCATTAATTAGGACTCTGTAAAGTTGTACATTAGGATTGGCAATGGGACCGAGGCTTTAGTGAGTGGTGTCAGATTATTTTTTTCCCCCCTTAAAATCCTTACTCGTGAAGATAACAGCCAGAAACATCAAGGAAAGAATAAATTAGGACAGGAATATGTACAATATTGGAATTCCATGTTATAGTTTCAAATACAACACATATTTCTGTAATTGCATGCAATTCTTAGGGAGTCTAGGCACACAGTTTCTTCTTGTGGAGAGCGACAATTTGGCTGTAGATAAGCCCCCGATGAAGCCTGAAACATAAGAAAAACACGTTAGATTATACTCACCGGGGGGCAGAGTCGGGTGCGGTGGGTGTCGCAGTCCGGTCCCTCCCATCTTCACATGATTATGTCCTCCTCCTTGCTTCTCCCTCGGCTTCTGCGCAGGCATACTTTATCTGCCCTGTTGAGGGCAGAGTAAAGTGCTGCAGTGCACAGGCGCCGGGAAAGGTCAGGTCAGAGGTCTGGCACCTGCGCACTGCAGTACTCTGCTCTGCCTTCAACAGGGCAGATAAAGAACACCTGCGCAGGAGCCGAGTGAGAAGCAAGGAGGAGGACATCGTATAAAGATGGGAGGCGCCGACGGGACGGTGACACCCATCAGACCGGACCGCCCCTGGGTGAGTACAATCTAACTCTTTTTCTTATCTTTCGGTGCCGGCAGCTGATAGGGCTAAAATGGAGTGACAGACTCCCTTTAAGAACTTCGCTTGCCATAAGCATTTCAAAACAAATCTATACCCAGGGGACGAAAACCTGATGTGCCCATGACAGACTCAAGTACTTAAAAATATATTGAAACCTTTTGTATTTGGCATCAAGTCCTTTAAAACATAGCATATTAAAATCAGCTGCTTGAAAAAAAAAAAAAAAAAAGTCCAAACATACTAAGGTTCAATTTCGGGTACCTGAACCGAACTTTGGACTAAACTATGGGTCCCCCTCATTCCTACTCCTAACCCGTTTAGCTTTCAGCGGATGAATTGCTAGAGTAGTGAAGTTTAGCAAGAGGGCAGAGATTAGCAACATATCTTACTACAGGCACGTCAAGGAAGATCCTGCTGAAGTCAGTTGTCGATGTTCACATAGGATAGAATACTATTTTTCATGGCTACCCACGTCCAGCAGGCATATACGGCCTAAAGTGATGTACCACAAAGCTCTGTCTTCATCATTACGGTAAATAGCCCTGCCAGCTCATACACTGAATTGAAAGTACTACAAAACGCATTTTTTTGTGCATTTTCCTGGCTAGTGAATTTAATGCCCCTTCCATAAAGAAGGCCTTCCATAAAGTTTTTTTCCCCCCACTAAATCTGTGCACGTTTATGTAATGTACTGTCAATGTGTTTACTCATCTACAGTCCCTTTTTCCAGTATCCTATGCCATTCGCTCCTCTTCTGAGTGTCGTCATCGCTCTTTAGAGCTCTGAAACCCGGAAGTAGATTTTTCCATGGAAGCTTATGGAGCACAAGAACCAGGCTCCATAGACTTACATTGTAAAAGACTTCCGGAAAGCTCCTACATAGAGCATTGAGTGAGCCAGATACTCTGACGATTGGTGAGGTCACTCAGAAGAGGAGTGGAAAGGCGCTAGGTCCTGGGAAGTTAGTGACATAAGAAAAATGAAAAAAACTTCATAGGAATGCATTTTTAATTGCTGCTACATCCTTATTCACAAGTCACTGTAGATTTGCAGCAGTTTCAAAATTTCAACTCCTATCATGTACTATAACAGATGTAAGCTGAGGAACACTGTTCTAGGTCATCTGATGGCTACAAATTAAAACTAAAGCTAAATTTAGGATGTTGGACGATTAAAAAAACTTCTATGCCATTAGTTGCTAGGACATTTACGGTGGTTTTATATTGTACCTTACAGCACACAATTTTGGCTACCAAGTAATGTAGAAAGCAGAAAACATATGGAAACGATTGCAATAAGAACTAATTATCTAGTAAAAGCGAACAGATCTCACTCTTCAAAGACTGGCGACTCATTGGTGCTTTTATATGAACTGACAATTGCCACGTGAAACATTCACAACTTTAAATATCCAGGAACATAAAAAAAATAAAAAATCTGCTCCTATGGAAGTCTTCAATTGTTGTATGCAATATTGCAAAAGATTACTCATTACCAAGCCCACACACCAAACCAACATCTATAGAGTAGATTAGTGACAAACAATGCACCAATAAGCTGCAGCAGTCCATAGAACGCCCCCAGTTTGGCACTGAAAAGGTTTGGTATAAAGTTGGGAGGAAGATATAAAACTCCAGCGTAGCATATAACTACTTTTACAGAAATATCGAGCTCTTTAGCTCTGTATCCAGGCTACCAGTTTACATTAGCCTTATTAAAAACACATGCTTCCTGAAGGGTGCACAAATCCCTTCCAGACACTTCTGATGAGACAACGCTGCTGCAATCCAACTGCAGGGGTGTGCGGGAGGAAAATGGCAAGCTAGGAGGCAATCTTGCTCAGATATTAATTTTCCATTTTTGTTCATACTCCATTAAGCAAGACAATGTTCTGCCTATTTATATTAAAGACGCAAAGAGCATAGAGACTTCGGAAAGCCACTGTCCCATTGTTCAGGTAGTAGATATGCAGCAGGTAAAGAGAAGCTACACATGGATCTGCTATAATATCTACTTTGGTGAACCCGGTTATTTTCTCCATATAGTATGTACAAGGCTTTGGTGACATTCAGTTTATTTCTCCTGCAGGTTGATTTAAATGAAACTATGAACATTTGTCAGCTCGCATTCTTTATGTGACACGGCGCCCTCTACTGTTTAAAGAAGGGGAGGCTGTGGCTTTAAAAGCCAATTAACGAACATGAGAATACCCACATAATTCATCCAAGCTGTGACTACACGATTTAGCAAATTGAAACACATACATCATCTAATAAAGGCATATGCCACATGATGAAATTGATATAATACATGGCGAGTTCAGTACGCAAGTTGTTACAGTTGATTAAACAAATATTAGGTCATGAAACCCAAAGCATGGCAAATTCAATAAATCAAAATATTAACGTATATAAATGTTAAGATTACTGTGGAGGCCAAAAGTGGAACGTGGAGAGATGGAAATAGACCTATTAATCTTTTTATTAAACGAGAGGCTGGCTCCGGCCCGCTACACAGTCTATGGAGCTATTGTTTTCTCGGCCTCCACAAAAAGGTGGTGCACTATGTAATATCACACCAGCATGACCAAGTCAATAAGAGGTTTGTTAGGGGTTTCAGAGTCCCTCATGTATTTTAGCCACAAATAAAAATGAAAGTCTCCCAAGTATAAGCAGCCTCATTACTTCACAACAAAGCAAGCTGTATTTGTGTATGGAATGCCCTGACAACCAGCAGGGACACAAAGCATTATACATGCCAGCCACCAAATACTTCACTTTCAGGAAAATCTAGCTTTCGTGTATTCTTTATGAGGGAAACCTTTTCAATATGATTTTCAATACATTTTAAACGCAACACATTTTAAAAACAACCCTGATGAAGAGTAGCTATCTCTCGAAACGCATCAGTATTGTGCCACCTTTGAGCCGTCTTCTCCACAGTGTGACGTCACGCTAGCCCCGCCCCTATCACACGCCGACTCCCTCAGCGCTGCTCTCGGCCGGAGCGCGCAAGGCAGCGGCAGTCTCCACGTCCATACGGAGTAGCAGCAGCAGCAGCCCCCACACTGAGCACCCAAGCCTGCCTCACTGAGCACTGGCCCTGCAAGACCTGTGCCATCATTTGTTTTGTACAGGATAAATCAATCTGACCTTGCCTGTTGAAATTGGCATGCAGTAAGAATCAGGCTGCAACATTCCAATCTTAATACCTAGCAAAGGCTACATTTACAGCATGTATTTTATATGGGTCTGACATACTCAATTTTGGCATCCAAATGAAAGGCAATATACATCAATGACAAGGTGAATAGTCTCAGGATACTGCTATACATCCACCACCACGTGATTTTTTTCATACATCAGCAAGTGAGTACTCAGTTATATTATTTTTTCATTTCCAAGCATAGCACGGTGTATTTTTCAGCTTTAGCTCTTTTAAACAGGCACCAGCACAGAGCCTGTTATTCACCAGCTGCATCTGGGAATAGTGGACCTTCCTTCTCTGTCCAAGTGGACTGGCGCCAGTGTGTTAATTTTAAACATTTTAAAAACAACAAATTTAGGAACTGAATTTAGTTCACTTAAAAGTGTAGCCCCACGAACAACCATATTTTAATAACATAATAATTATTTGTTTCACAATCGGATGTGCAAAAAAAAAAAAAAAAAGTTCCTGTGCAGAGATGATCTTATAAAAGTGTCCCTGCGGTGTACTGTGTAATGGCAGGGACATGATCTGATTATACCATTACTATATTCCTGTAAAAGCCAGCAATTAGCTGATGTTCATAGGACATTGTGATTTTCGCTATACATAGCAGATGCAATGCTATGTATTGTACAAGCGATCAGATGATCACAGCTTCATGTACCCTAAGGCTATGTGCCCACGTTGCTTTTTTGACGAATATTCCTGAGCGGAAATGCACACCCTCTTCCCGGGAAAATGCATGCGTTTTATGAAGCGCTTTTGTAAGCGTTTTAGCATGCGTTTTCCTAAGCGTTAACGCACGCGTTTCCGCATGCTGCATCTTTTTCTGCTAAGCGTTTCCACAGCGGAAAAAAACGCACCATTAGCACAACATGTGCAGATTCCATTATCATAGAATCGTAGAGTTGGAAGGGACCTCCTGGGCCATCTGGTCCAACCCCCTGCTCAAAGCAGGATTCGCTAAATCATCCCAGTCAGATGTCTGTCCAGCCTCTGTTTGAAGACTTCCATTGAAGAAGAACTCATCACTTCTCTTGGCAGCCTGTTCCACTCATTGATCACTCTAACTGTCAAAAAGTTTTTTCTAATATCTAATCTGTGTCTCCTCCCATTCAGTTTCATCCCATTGCTTCTAGTATTTCCTTGTGCAAATGAGAATAAAGTTGATCCTTCTACAATGTGACAGCCCTTTAGATATTTGTAGACAGCTATTAAGTCTCCTCTCATTCTTCTCTTTTGCAAACTAAACATTCCCAAATCCTGCAACCTTTCCTCATAAGACAGGGTTTGCAGACCGGTCACCATTCTGGTCGCTCTTTTCTGAACTTGCTCCAGTTTGTTGATGTCTTTTTTAAAATGTGGTGCCCAAAACTGGACACAATATTCCAGATGAGGTCTGACCAAAGAGGAGTAGAGGGAAATAATGACTTCACGTGATCTAGACTGTATGCTTCTGTTAATACATCCTAGAATTGCATTTGCCTTTTTTGCTGCTGCATCACACTGTTGACTCATTCAGTCTGTGATCTATTAGTATACCCAAGTCTTTTTCACATGTGCTGTCACTTAGCCCTATTCCTCCCATTCTATATATGCTTTTTTCATTTTTATTGCCCAGATGTAGTACTTTGCATTTCTCCCTGTTAAAAACCATTCTGTTAGTTGCTGCCCACTTCTCCAGTTTATTTAAATCTTTTTGAATCCTCTCTCTCTCTTCTCTAGTATTAGCTATCCCTCCTAGCTTTGTGTCATCAGCAAATTTAATCAGTTTACCCTCAATTCCTTCATCTAAATCGTTGATAAAGATGTTCAACAATACAGGCCCAGGACAGAGCCCTGTAGTACCCCACTTGAGACATTCTTCCAACTGGATGTGCAGCCATTTACGACCACTCTTTGGGTCCGATCACTAAGCCAGTTATGAATCCACCTAACAGTTGCCTTGTCCATTACATACTTAGTCATTTCTTCAATAAGGATTGTATGAGAGACTTTGTCAAATGCTTTGCTGAAGTCAAGATATACTATATCTACAGCATTTCCTTGATCCACCCAATCAGTGATACCGTCATAGAAGGAAATTAAGTTAGTCTGACATGACTTATTAGTTACAAACCCATGCTGACTCTGTTTAATCACTTCATTCTTATCCAGGTATTGACATACATGTTGTTTAATAATTTGTTCAAAGATCTTTCCTGGTATAGAAGTCAGACTCACCAGCCTATAGTTGCCTGGGTCCACCTTCTTCCACTTTTTGAAGATAGGAACAACATTTGCTCTTCTCCAGTCTTCTGGCACTTCTGTTCTCCAAGAATTTTCAAAGATTATGGAGAGGGGTTCAAAAATTTCTTCTGCTATCTCCTTCAGTACTCTGGGGTGTAATTCATCTGGACCTGGAGACTTGAATTCATTTAGGTTAGCTAAGTGTTTCCTCATTATCTTTCTGTTTATAGATATCCTGGATTCTTCTATTCCCTTAATAGGACAGTGAATAACAGTTGATGTTACATTTCCTTTCTGAGAGAAAACAGATGCAAAATAGGAATTTAAAAGTTCAGCCTTCTCAACATCCTGTCTTACCATTTCATCATTTTCATCCTGTAAAAATCCTATAGCATCTTTGACTTTTCTTTTACTTTTGACATATCCCCAAAATCCTTTATTATTGCTTTTGACATCTCTTGCAAGCCTCAATTCATTTTCAGCTTTAGATAATCTGATTTGTGCCCTGCAGGTTCTGCAGACAGCATTATATTCTTCTTCTTTAGATATGCCTCCCTCTTTCCATTTTATAAACATTTTTTTCTTCCTTTTTAGCATGTGCTTAAGTTCTGTGTTCATCCATCCTGGTTTCCTTAAATGCTTCCTATTCTTCCCTCTTTTCGGAATTGTTAACAACTGTGCTTTGAGAATTTCATTTTTCAAGATTTCCCATCCCTCCTGGACATTTTTGTCTTTTAGGATATCCAGCCATTGGATCCCTCCAATTCTCTTTCTGAATCCCTTAAAATCTGCCTTTCTGAAATCTAACCTTGACGTCTGAGTCTTCACAGGTCTTCCGCCTCTAGTTATCCAAAATTCTAAAATAGCATGGTCGCTACCTCCTAGGGTCCCAGCCACTTTTACCTCCTCAACCATTTCCTCCCTGTTTATAAGGATTAGATCCAAGGTAGCAGATCCCCTTGTTTTCTCCCTTACCTTTTGGAAGATAAAGTTGTCAGCAAGAGAGGATAAGAATTTCCTTGACCTGTTAGTTTTGCCTGAGAGAGATTCCCAACAAATGTCTGGATAGTTGAAATCTCCCATGACAACTGTGTCATATTTTTTGGAGAACTTGGCCATTTGATGCATAAAGAGTTCATCCATATCTTCAGCTTGCACAGGCGGCCTGTAGTAAATGCCTACAATGGTGTCCTTTCCATTGTTCTGTCCTTGTATTCTTACTCAAACAGTTTCCACAGAACTCCCAGTCTCTGAAGCTTCAATCTCTGTGCAGATATACGTGTTTCTAACATACAATGCGACACCCCCTCCTCGTTTATCAAGTCTGTTTCTTGCAAATAAGTTGTATCCTTCTAGTCTTGTATTCCAATCATGTGTATTGTCCCACCAAGTTTCAGTGATTCCAATGACATCATATTTCTTTTCCTGTGTTAGTAGTTCCAATTCTCCTTGTTTGTTGCCCATGCTTTGTGCATTAGTATAGAAACATTTTAGTTTGTGATTGGTTTCTCTTTCTCCGATATTTTTATTAATTAGATTCCTTCGTCTTTGTTCTTCCTTTCCACTTCTAATAGCAGAGTTCTCAATAGCATTTGTCAGGTGTATGGCTTTTTCTGGTCTTTTGCTTCCCTTCCCATGTTGTTCTAGTTTAAAGCTCTCCTTACAAGTGTAGCAAGGTGACTTCCAAATACATGTTTTCCAGTCTTCGTAAGGTGCACCCCATCTCTAGCAAGTAGTCCATCGTATAAGTAGTTCACTCCGTGATCCAGAAGTCCAAATCGTTGCTGACGGCACCATCGACATAGCCAGTTGTTCACCTGCAGAATCTTATTCCACCTCCTTGTTCCATGGCCATCCACTGGGAGGATGGAAGAGAAGACCACCTGCGCTCCCAGTTCTTTCACTTTCTTGCCTAAATCTTCAAAGTCTCTGCAGATGGTTTCCAGGTCGTTTCTTGCGGTGTCATTTGTTCCCACATGTAGCAGGAATGGGTAGTCATCTGTAGGTCTGAAGAGTCCTGATATCCTGTCAGACACATCTTTAATTTTTGCACCTGGAAGACAGCACATTTCTCTTTTAGTTATATCTAGTCTGCAGATAGCGGCCTCTGTTCCTCTCAACAGGGAATCCCCCATGACCACCACTCTCCATTTCTTCACAACATTTTTCTTTCTCCATCCAGGAGGACTCTGAAGGCGTACAAGGTTGCTGTTTGTTGGCAAAGTCTTATCCTGATGCATTTCTTCATCGTTTTCCTGCGTGAGAGCCTGGTACTGGTTCCTGAGCAGTATGGATGCGGACTGCCTCCTGATCCTCCTGCTTCTCTGGGTCACATGTCTCCATTCCTCTCTTTCTTCAGGAGCACTTCGAATTTCTTCTCTTTCTGTAACATGAAGAGATAATTCTGCTCTGTCCAAGAACTCTTCACCTTCCTTAATGATCTTCAATGTAGCTAACCTCTCTGAGATTTTGCAACTTTTCCTCCAACAGGGACACAAGCTTGCATTTGTGGCATGTGAAGTTTGACTTTTCCACTGGTAAATCTGTGAACATGTAGCAAGAAATGCAGCTCACCAAATGGCTCCTGGCCTCTTCCATCTTGAGATTTCTTAAAAACGATGAAAGATGAGCGCGGTTTTTTTCCATGGGATGCTTTTCTTAAGCATTTCTGCAGCAGAAACGCGGGTCTAAAAGCGATGCGGAAACGCTTAAAAAAAGCAACGTGGGCACACAGCCTAAAGGGACTAGCAAATACAGTAAAGAAAAAATAAATGTTTAAGAATACGAAAATCAGAAGAAAAAAAAAAAAAAAAAAAAAGCTTCAAAATTACCTATTTGATCCATAAAAAAAACAAAAAAAAAAAAAAAACACATTTGGTGTAGTCACGTTCAGAGAAACTTGATCTATCAAAATAAAAAATAAGTGGATCCAATCAGGTAAATGGCATAACAGAAAAAAATTGAAACAAAATTACGTTTTTTTTTTTTGGGTTTTTTTTGGGCTTTCGCAGCATTGCAATGGTGTGCAATATGAGGTGATCTAAACACTCCAAATTGGTATCAGTAAATACATCAGCTCAGCATGTAAGAAAATAAGCTCTCACACTGCCCCATAGCCCCTCCAAAAAAAAGTTGTGGGTCCTGGAAAATGGGAACACCAGCAAGCAACACTTTTTTTTTTTTACAGATTTCTGGATTTTCTTGCCACTTTAGGGTATGTGCACATGTTGCGGTTTTTGATGCGTTTCCACTGCGTTTTTGGATGCGCGGAATTGCATCAAATCCCCAGTGCAGAGTGCACACAATGTTAATAAATAGGAAATCCAAAAACGCTGTGCACACACTGCGAAAAAAAACGCGAGGATTCGCAGTGTTTTATTTTCCTCAGCATGTCAAATCTTTGTGCGGAACTGCAGCGTTTATGCACCCATTGACTTGCATTGAGTCGGGCACTTCCGCAGCAAAACCGCAAGTCTAAAAAAGATCCGTGGTTTTGCTTCGGATGAAACGCTACAGATCGGGAGGAGGGAAGTGTGGGCAGTGACTGTTTGCGTGTGTGGGTCTCCAGGGCTTTGTGTGTGTTTGTATGTGTGTAGGCATCATCCAATAGGACTACAAGTTCCATCCGGCTATGCCTGCTACAGTGACAATGATTGACACATTAGCCGGATAATGGGACTACTACTGTCCCATCATTGGCTAATGTGTTTAACACACACACACGTATAGTCCATATTCACCATATTCTGCTAATCCCTGAAGCCCTCACCCACCTGAAAAAAAATTAAAAATAATAAACACTATACTACCTGTGTCCAACGTATTCCAATTAATACGATTGTCCCACGACGATCTCCCGTGGAGAGCAGTCACATCAGCAGATGCGACCGCTCTCCAGGGGCTCCAGTGATGCAGTGACGGAGATAATTCTCCGCATTGTATCACTCCGCTGCCGACAGGTCACCTGAGTTCACCTGTCACTCTGCGGCACTTCAGCGTGAGAATTTTCTCACGCTGTAGTGCCGTAAAGCAAGAGGCTTATCCCTGATGACACACTGCCGGAGGGTTATCGGAGGCCTATAGAGTGGTCGCATCTGCAGATGTGACAGCTCTATAGGCAAGAGCATCATGGGACAATAGTTATTGAAGATGGACTGCGTCAGACAGGGAGTATACTGTTGGTTTGTATTTGTTTTGCAGGTGATCGAGGGCTTCGAATGAATTTAGGCGTGTAATAAAAGTTATGAAAAAATGTCATGTTTTATTTCATTAACATACTTTATTCTGAATGTGTTTTTTAACCCTTTATTACTTAGATTAATAATGGAGAGGTGTCTTGACACCTCTCCATTATTAACCGGCTTAATGTCACCTTATAATAGCAAGGTGACAAACCCCTTATTACCCCATATGCCACCACTACACGGCAGTGGGAAGAGAGGGGCTAAGTGCCAGAACTGGCGCATCTTAGAGATGCACCAATTCTGGGGCGGCTGCAGGCTGGTATTTGTAGCCAGGGGGCAATATCCATGGCACCTTCCTAGGCAATGAATATCAGCCCGCATAGCCGTTCTGGCTATAAAATATAGGGGGACGCCACGTCATTTTTGTGGGGGGGGGGTCCCCCTATTTTAATAGCCAGTAAAGGCTATGCAGCCAGCTGGTATCTGCATTAATTGTACTGGTCTGTGGAATCATGTTGCCAGGTCAGTTCTACAATTTAGAGAACATGGTAAAAGAAAAAAAAAAAACTTGCATTTTCTTTGCAATTTGAACACTCTTGGAATTTTTTTTTTTTTCACGCTTTCCAGTGCATCACATGATAAAAATTAAGTAATCTTATAGGAAGGAAAAAAAAAAAAAAATCTTATTGTCCCTCTAGAATATAGAAATACACCGCTATGTACAATATATCTCTATGTACCAATATAATCTGTCTGCAATTCTGCTTCAAGTATACAAAATTCTCCCAGCGATGGCTGTGGCTCTTAGCTGTTGTCTGCAATGGTGCAAGTGACGGGTTTGATTCCCAGGAAGACCAAAATGAAAATAAAAAAAACTGTTTAATTAAAGTAAGGAAAGCAGCGATGCCAGCCTCGCCAGAAGGACGAGGAGCTGTGGAGCAATGACGATGTCGCATGGAGAGAGAAGTGAATATTGAAAGTCTGGACAACACCCTGATGTAGTGGGACTGACTCTTCAAACCTGGACAGTCCCACTGAATCTGGGACAGTTTTGAGCTATGCTGGCTTGTCCCAAAATTCATTTTACCTGCAGATATGGAGTTAATCTATAGCAGATTAATCTGCAGGTTAATAGATTCCTAAAGTTGTGGGGCTGCCTCACTGAAAGCTTGGCTGACGGGAGGAAATTGACTTTACTCTTCCTGGACGACTCTGGCTTTTAGTCCGAGGTACGGCTCAGTGAAGAGTGGCTGTAACCATATCCTTGCACTGTCTGACAGCCTCAGAATTGATCAAGTTTATATACATATTATATAATATGGTCCTATTATACCTGGTGTCCCGTTCCTCTAATAGCTTCTCCATCTCAGGTCCCAACCACCTAGTTTTGAGCAAAGGACTGAAAGCAAGTCAGCATTTGCTTGGTTGGCACATGAGCTGAGCAGTGTACCTAGAGGGTTGGCTGACTGCCAATTTCAATAGCTAACCCAATACGCTTAAGGGTCTGTGCACACGATCAGGAATTGGCTGTGCTTTGGACGCAGCACATGTGCACTGCGTCCAAAGCACTGCCATCTATCGAACGCAGGTTAATCCGCATGTGTTCACTGAACCATGCGGATTCACGGAGTCCGATACATTGTATGGGTGATATTTATCTTGTGGAGGCTCACGTGTTCGCAAGATAAATAGACATGATACGGTCTGGAGTGATGCGTCGCATGTCCGTCTCCGCAGGTAAGCTGCGGGCGTCTGTGGACGCATAGTGGGCATGGCATTTCTAGAATAGACATATGGATTCAATGTAGGAAACGGATTTATAGGAACAAACTGAGCTAAAACTTGAAAAATAAAGTTGAAAATACGCTTGCTACAACAAATAGTCACAGTAATTGCTACTCACTGCTAGGATTTTACACTGCAAGATAATGGTCAGCGAGTGTTAAAAATGCTTATTTCATGATTATCTTGCCATGTAAAACAGGATGCTGATCACCCGATGAACAAGCAAAACAATATTTTGTGCAGCAGAAAAGATACTGTAATTGTTCCCGGCAGTGCATCGACCGGTATAAAACAGGGCTCACACTGCTAAGAACTATGGAAGCCTATGCACACTAATACAAAACATCTAATATACTACTCAGCATGTACTTTGGTCTGCCTGCGTAAGCAGATATTGAAACGACCACTGATCGGTAAAGGTTAACCGATCAGCAGTCGTATCATGCCACTAGTCGGTCCATATAACCTGATCCTTCGGCGTCTATAGATAAGAGAACCATTGCAGTGCCCAACTTCACTTGCATATACAACAAGCAACAGCTTTTATTCTTTCCCCCCCCCCCCCAATATAGGATATAAGGCCAAGATAGAGTGACAAGAACAAATAAGGGCTGGGGCTGTGTCTTAAGCATTGAAAAGAAATTAAACAAAATGACTAACAATTATTTTTGAAGAATTCAAGCAAACAAAAAAAAAAAAAAATTCTACAATTCTAGACATTTATTAGAAAAGTGATGGATTGTTGGCGATCAATATGACTGCAAACAAATGTAGGAGCCAAAGGCAATTCCTTCACATATTTCTGCTGCCTAGTCGTCTTCAGATACAAAAAAAATAAATACAAGTCTAACAAATGTCTCCATGTTTCAAGCACGCAACAGTGAAGGAAGAATGGCCGAGTCCCCTAGTTCAGCATTTGGGTAATTGTAATCATTTACTTGCATTCAGAATAGAAAACATCTGCTTAATGATAAAGCCACACTAATTATTTGAGGGGAAAATGTGATACAGTCAGCACAAAAAGACACGGGAAGGAAACATGCGGGACCAGGAAAAAAAAAAAAAAAGGTTTACAAAGTGTTCAATACTTAGATTCTAAAACACATGCTTCATGGTTATGCTTTGGAACCAAGAGCCTAGAAGAGTTTCATTCTTCTATTTTGTGCTCATGAAGAACAACAAGTTTTATCATATACATCAAAGCACAATGTGTGTAAAAGACTTAAAACTAATCCAGGCTGACATGCATGCTTTTAAGCCAATATTTTGAACTCAGACTTCCCCCTTAAGAGAAAGAACTGGGCGTAAGCTGAATAAATATCTTTCTTTGAACTGACCATATCAGTAAACACATATGGATATGGACAATCAGGATTGTTAGCAGAGGTCAGGGGTCATAGATAAAATCGACAGCTTTTGTTTAAATTCAAGAACGTCATTGGCTCTTCTGGAAAAAGTACATGAAGCGATCACTTCGGCCTTACGCTACAATTATTGCCCAGCTTAGAAGTAGGTAGCCAGCAGCTTTTTAATATGTATCTAGGTAATGCATTATGTATTGAGGCTGGGTTTATGCGGTTCCATTAGATGTGCTCATCACTAGATCTAGAGGCTGTGTAGACTTCCTTTAGGCGATTATTGCATATAGTTTCAATGCTTGCTGCATGAATGCCTTATCAAATATCTTCTTTTAAGGAAAGTACACTTATTTTGCCACCTAGTAACAGGGCTGTGGAGTCAGTAAGCCAAACCTCCGACTCCTCAATCTCCATGAAACAGACTCCAACTCCACAGCCCTGCCTAGTAAGCTAGGACCATTACATGCATCAAAGAATAGACTGGCCTCTGCATGAGATTACTCCCATGGATAATCCCATTTGCATTCCAGTTTGTAATTTATAGAAAAGATAGTCATACATTTGCTACTAGGTTTTAGACCGATTCCTACCCAGGAGAATGATTCCTGCGAATCTCGGTGAAGTGCATACAGCTCTCCTTGTCATTGGCCTACAGATAGCTCTAGTATTGGAATGTCTCTTGCTTACATAAGCAGAAATGTGCAGAGAAGATAAGGTATGACATCACCGCAGAGCAATTCTTTCTTAGCCAGACAAACAGCATACAGCCGTGTAAGGTCGCATGGTGAGCCCCTTTATGTAGATGGAGCGGCCTGTGCCGAAGCTGCCAACTCTTCTTCCTGGAAATCTGTCTGTTTCCATCTCTCCTAGAGGTCTGGATCCTCTCATGAGGAGGTAGATTAAAAGGATAATGGTATCATAGGACTTAACAGGAAAAAGGTGCCCAGTTACAGATCATATACAGCTGCAGGGCAAAAGAAAGGCTGCGAGACAGACGCTTGGCTCCCTTGATAGAAGAACATCCCACATGTGTCACAGACTCAGCCATTAGCGTATGTCTTCCTGAAAGAATGCCATCATAAGACTGTATCAGAAATAGAAAAGCCAATGGTCTCATGCAATGACAAAAGCTATAGAACTATGGATGATCGCTTCTAGCAAAAAGGAACAGTCACTCCTAGTAGGAAAATTCCAAGAATACAAAAATACATAGGGAATATACGGTTAGAAACAATATGCGTGTTGGAAAGAGGAATTTGGCATAAAAGCTATGAAGTATTATAAAGAAATAAAACTTATTCTTCAGTATTGAAAAATCTTGTTATACTGACATCCAGTAATAATACCAGCCCGGTTAGCTCTTAACCGTTTCACAACAAGAGCGGTATATATACACACAGCACAAGTCGGAAGTGGGCTCACATAGCGAGCTCACCCTATACCCGGCAGGCGATGGCTCTGTATTACAGCCAGGACCTACTGCTAACAATCGCAAGCGGAGCTCCGCCTGCGATTCTTAACCTGTTAAATGCCGCTGTCGATCTGAGGCATTGCGGCATATAGCACAAGCAATCAAATGATCGCAACAAAATCAGTGACGTAAATAAAAAAAAAAAAAAAAAATCAGCCAATTTCCCCCCCAGTGAAAATATAGGTATTATGAAAAAAAAAAAGATTCTTGGTTCTCACAATTCCACAAAAAAATGCTGTAATAAGCGATCAAAAATCACAACTACCCCAAAATGGTACTAAATAAAAAAAGTCTTGTTACCCCGGAAAAATAAGCTGACCCACAGCTCCATCTGACAAAAAATAAAAAAATGTCACGGGTCTCGTAAAATGGAAACACAACTCCAATTTTTTTTTTTTTTTTTTTTGCAAACTTCGGAATTTATCACTAATTTAAAAAAAAAAAAAAAAAAAAAAAAAAAAAAAAAAAACCACCCTGGACATATTTGGCATCACCATAACCATATTGATGAGGAGAATCCTATTACACGGTCATTTTTACCACACAATGTACACTGTAAAAACAATTCGCAAAAAACAATGTGAAAGTGTTTTTCACAATTTCACCACACTTGCAATTTTTTCCCTGTTTTCGAGTACAGTATGTGGTAAAATTAATGGTGTAATTCAAAAGTACAACTTGTCCTGCAAAAAACAAGCTCTCATACGTCTATGTGGACAGAAAAATAGAAGAGTTATGGCTCTGGGAAGAAGGGAAGGAAAAAACGGAAAAAAAAAAAAAGGCTGCGGCACGAAGGGGTTAAAAAGACTAAGGCCTTAAGGGCCCGTTACACATAGCGATATCGCTAGCAATATCGCTGTAACGTCACTGGTTTTGTGACGTAGCAGCGATATCGCTACATGTGCTACTTACCTCTGACCGGCTTCCCGCTGGTTATCGCTGATCGCACGAGAACGTCCTGGATCATTTCTCGTCGGGCGCTTCCTGCTGGGCTTCGTGTGGCGCCGACGAGCGACGTGGGCAGGAGGACGTCAGGATCGTCTCGTCTGACAGGTAAGTAGCAACCCCCGACCACTGCTATGTCGCTGGTGAGATCTGCCTGTGTGGCAACTCACTAGCGACCATTAGCGATGCACCAGCGATCCTGACCGGGTCGTATCGTTGTCGGGATCGCTGATGCATCGCTAAGTGTAACGGTACCCTTATTCACAAAACTTTATTAGCCAAATCTTTCTGTGGATTCCGCTGCGGTATGCCATCTCCTCCATAGAGATGAAAAACTGCAGAGCAATCCGCAGGTAAAACCACAGGTCTTTTGACCTGCGGATTTTACAAAATCCGCACTGCAATCCGCAGCGTGTGCACGTATCCTTAAAGAGAACGAACACAAATGCAACACATCAGTGTGCCGCCCATCTTTTTTTGTACAACCATTCATTAGTATAGGCGAGTCTGGACTACAAATTTGACAGTTGGGTCAAAAGTAGGATGTTTTTTTCTTTTGTTTTGCAATCGATTAACCTGCGAGGAAGAGAAAAAAAAAAAAAAAAAAGTCTGTTTGCTATCCACTTGAAGAAAAAAAATAAATAACGGCTAAGACAAGGACAACTAAAAACAGAAATGTGTCCTAAACCTAATTTGCAACAAATTCTCTTGCGAGTCGTATCCCAAAATGAATTTTTAATGGAGACATGAAATATATACCATTTGTATGATTAAACAATGGCCAGCGATGCCAACTAATGCCACAATTGAGCACATTTTGGCAGGATTGGGTGAAAGCCTTTTATACCTTCAGACACATCCAAGCAAGTAACCAGAGAGGCACAAAGTAATGGCCAAGTTATATTCACTAAAGGGCATGTCACACTAAGAGATATCGCTAGCAATATCGCTGTAACTAGTGACGTTATCGCGATATTGCTAGCGATATCGCTGTGTGTGATACTTACCTACGACCGGCTCCCCCGCTGGTTATCGCTGATCGCGCGAGAACGTCCTGGACTGTTTCTCGTCGTCAGCTTCCTGCGGCGCTTCCTGTGGAGAGACGAGCGACGAGCGTGGAGCTGGGCGGGAGGACGCAGGATCGCCTAGTGTGACTGGTAAGTAGCCACCCCCGTCCCCAGCGATGTCGCTGGTGAGATCTGCCTGTGTGGCAGCTCACTAGCGACCACTTAGCGATGTACCAGCGATCCTGACCGCGTCATATCGCTGGTCGGGATCGCTGGTACATCGCTAAGTGTGACAGTACCTTAACTCCCAGCTGCATACAAAGATCTGCTTATATCCAAAGGCTAATTGGAGGGTTTACATATAGTTTTATATAAAAATGTCTGCTTAAAATCCAAAATTGCATTAACAAAAATGGTGGACATCATGTCTAATGACCAGATTAATACACAAAATACTTATGGAAACTGCTGATATCATTATACTGCCAGACAAGATAAAAAAATGATAAGCAGTCCAAACATCTACAGGCATTGAAAAGATTATGGAAGGGAAGTGAGTTAAGTGTTACATTTTATCAGAACAACATGCCTGGACTATCAGTAATACAAGACTGGTCTGCAAAGGAGACAGACCGTGCTGCTGAAGGGGCCAGTCTCAGATGGAGAAGAGGCTTCAGTTTCATTTCTAATCTGCGAAAAGGTTGGCTAGAACAGTTTTCGTATGATGCAGGGAAATCAATGCCAGTGGCGGCAGAATTTGGATCCTCAATAGTGGAACACATTTCCAAAGTACATTGGACAAATACTCTGTCTTTCTGGCAAGAGCTACAATGTTAAACAGATTATTGTAATTCTACTTTCAGAGAGCGAACAATGGTTTTGAGTTTGTCTACATGCAGCTTTTGGCATTTTCCTACTTAGAATTTAATTGGCAAGTAATACTTTAAGCCTCTTCAAATGCCAAGTAACATTATCATAGCGACACTGTTTACTATACCAAAACAAGTCCTTTTCCACAGGGCTGTGGAGTCGGAGTCGGTTTTGGTCGGAGTCGGAAGAAATGTACTGACTCCAGCTTTAAAAAAAATGTATTAATATTTCATAATTGAACTTTCATATGAATTTTATAAATGTTACTCAAATATATATGTTCTATCAAACTATGAACAACAGTGATAAGCAGTTCTGCTGGAGATAGAGACATTTCTTACTTCTTGTGTGTCACTGTTCTCCACTGCTCTTATCTAATCTTATACTTGGTTAACCTCATGCTGCCCCAACCCCCCTACTTACAATGTATGAAACTGAAAGTGAAAATGTGTTGCAAATTCTTAGTAGTAAAGCTCCTCCTCTAGACTAGATCATACTAGGTGTGCATCTTCCAAGCATCTCACAGCTGCCTGCTACTCAGAAGAGGAAGACTGTATGAAGTATTATCCTTTCAACAAACTTTGCATCAGTTAACTGTGAGTACATGAGGAATAATAACAGTATTACTGACCACTATATCAGTTGTACGACCTGGCAATAATTTTGTACAATTGTTTTTAGGAAAAACAATTGTCATTTGGATTGTGAATGCAGAATTAAAAACCTGAGAATGTCAAAGAAGCATCACATTAAATCATCTGTATTTGAACATTTCACCATCACTCAAGATAGAAAACATTATGTCTGTCAGTGTATGACAAATGATCCAGACGAAAACAAATGCTGTGAAGCCAAGATGAGTGCATAGATAAAAATGCTCCTACCAGAGCTTCTAATCTAAAGAGACATTTACAGCGCTTTCATCCAGAAGTACTGAAAGCAGTGGATGAGAAAGACTGCATCCAAACCAATGAACCAGTGCCCAGCTCTTCCAGCCAAACAAAGGAGCAGAGAACTTTGCAGCCATCAGTTGCAAGATATTTTGTCAGTGACAAAGTTACTGTGACAATGACAGTAGATACATTTAAAAAACAGATCATAGAGCTTGTTGTAAAGGATAGTGTGCCTATTTCATTATTTTCACGACCAGCTTTTATGTGTCTGAATGGGGAAATGGCCCGCAAGCTTGGTGTTTCTCTGGAGGAGTATTAGAAAATTAGTAATCGAAGAAGCTTTTAAACAAAAGGAAGAACTTAAAAAAACTCTCAAGGGATGCTTTCTGTTTCTTAAAATGGATGCCTGCACACGTCACAGAGTGAACTATTTTGCCATCAATGTCCGATTTGTTTGTGACAAAAATGAAATAGTTACCAAGACATTGGCAGTAAAAGACACCAAAGCTCATCACACCAGTGAGTTTCTCCAGGTCTTGGTGGAAAAGGTTCTGCAAGACTATGAACTTAAAAAAGAGCAAGTTTTCTGTCGTAACTGACAATGCTTCAAATATGATAAGTACTATTAAGCTAATGAATGAGAGTAATGATGGTGACCAGCAGCTAGAAGAACATTCTGGGTCCACAGACACAGAAATGTTTGAAATAGAGGAACACAGTATTGTAACTGAGGAGCAAACTGAAGTTGCTTCAGATGAACAGCAACATGATAGTTTAGATCTTGTTGAAACTGTATCAATATGTTCTTTCATTCATCACATGCGCTGTGTTGTGCATACGCTACAGCTGGCTAAAAGACAGTCTGCAAGAAGGACATGCTGCTGCACTGATTGGCAAGGTGAGAAAATTGGCTACTGTTGCCAGAACCCCTAAAGTTGACTCAATTTTGAAGAGACGTGCTGGAAAAGGGGCAATTATTGATCAAGCCACACGATGGGGCAGTACTTAATGATTCAGCGCTTGGTTGAACTGAAAACCTTTGTAGACATGGCTAACCCTCAACTGATGCTAAATGAAAGTCAGTGGAATCAGGTGACTGAGCTGGAAAAATTGCTAGAGCACCCATTTACAGTGGCTAAAAAATTACAAGCAGAGGACTTAACTCCAGGTATTTTCTTAAAGGAGTGGAAGAACCTGATGTTTCGCCTGTCCCAAAGAGGAGGGTTAATTGCAAGTGGCATTGCTACATCAATGAAACGGAGAGAGGAGCTACTATTACAAAATAACATTCTTTTGGCAGCTGTTTATGTAGACCCAATGAACAAGAAGAATTTGGTCGTCCTGCCACATCTTCACCCTCATCATCAACTGATGAAGAATTTAATTTCGAAAAATATTTGGATCACAAGGACCGTGCAAAGCGTTCCCGCATATTAGAAGAGTCATCCCCATCAAGGAACACAGCCAGTACATTTCAGCAGAATTTTTCATGTGCACTAAAAGAAATTGAGAAATTTGACCGTTCATCAAAAATAACAGTGCAACAAGCGATTCCTCTGTATCCTGACATTGTCAGAGATGTTGCCCGAGTGGTTACTGCTTTGCCACCAACACAAGTTAGTATAGAGAGGTTGTTCTCTGCTCTCAAAATAATTAGATCAGATTTGAGGGCATCCATGAAGGAAGATCTGACAGAGGCAATACTTTTTCTGAGGACAAATTTATAGATTTCTTCTTATTAACTGCATAAAAGTGTTTATTGCATATTTACTTACAGTTTAGAAAAGTTTATAAAAGTTATTTACTATATTCTAATTGTATTCTAATAAATGTAGTTTTTGCTCTAAGTGGTCTGATTACTTATATGATGGTGAGAAACTGAATAAGCACGATGTTTAATATTTTACAACAGTAAATTTGTTGTTATGAATTGGCCATTTATGAAGGAGTCAGAGCCGGAGTCAGAGTCTGAGCCGGAGCCTGATAAAATCCAGGAGTCGGGAGTCGCAACTGTGGCTTACCGACTCCACAGCCCTGCTTTTCCATAATGCGTTCAACTAATGCCTTTTTCTCTCAGGTGTTAATTCTAAGTGTGCCAAAATTGTGCACAAAAAAAAAAAAAAAAAAATTACTGTTCATATTACTACAATGGGACAGTGTTCCCCAACTCCAGATCTCAAGAGCCACCAACAGATCCTGAAAACATGATTACCTTAGTATGGCCCAGATGAAAAGTATATCTGTGTAATACTATGGAAATCCTGAAAATATGATTTGTTTGTGGCCCTAGGGGAACAATGCAATAGATAATTTAAACACAGGTTGTAATGTAACAAAATAAGTCAAAAGCTAAGGAGGGGGGTGAATACCTTCACAAGCCATTGTAAATACACAAATTACATAGGATACACAAAGACTCGGCTTTACACATATGCACAAGATACACCAAGACACTGCTGCATACATGGCACAGGTTATGTGTATGTGATATGCAGTGCTGTGGATTCGGCATTCACTTTGGTGGCTTTCGGTAGAGAATAGACTGATTCCTAGAATATATATTACATTAGGTACAGTAGTTCAATGCAGGATGCGTTGTAAATTTTTTCATAAGAATTTGGGAAAGTTCTGAAATCTATAAATGTCTTCTACTCACGATTTAAGGATCTCGGCTTTTAGTTGAGATGAATCTGTGACGCATTTTATGTTCATTATCAGTAGTGAAGCGCTTCCTCTACAGATCAGAGGAAAAAAAAAAAAAAAAGGCACTGGGAAGGAATGCCTGCACTAATCTCAGAACTGCTAGAGTCGACAGGAAAAACAGGATTAAGGCAAGTAAATAGCTTGACTATTGTATCATAATGGTGATGAAAAGATTGATGCTACTATTTTAATACAGTAAATTTACCACTTAAACATGAGCCATACATGAGGGAGTCAGGGTCAGGGAAATTGAGGAGCCGGGAGTCAGAGTGGTGATATACACAAAACCATATTATAGAACAGGTCCACACTATATATACAGTTGTGGCCAAAAGTATTGACATCCCTGCAATTCTGTCAGATAATGCTCAGTTTCTTCCTGAAAATGATTGCAAACAAATTCTTTGGTATTATCTTCATTTAATTTGTCTTAAATGAAAAAACACAAAAGAGAATGAAGCAAAAAGCAAAACATTGATCATTTCACACAAAACTCCAAAAATGGGCCAGACAAAAGTATTGGCACCCTCAGCCTAATACTTGGTTGCACAACCTTTAGCCAAAATAACTGCGACCAACAGCTTCCGGTAACCATCAATGAGTTTCTTTCAATGCTCTGCTGGAATTTTAGACCTTTTAGTCTTTGGCAAACTGCTCCAGGTCCCTGATATTTGAAGGGTGCCTTCTCCAAACTGCCATTTTTAGATCTCTCCACAGGTGTTCTATGGGATTCAGGTCTGGACTCATTGCTGGCCACCTTAGAAGTCTCCAGTGCTTTCTCTCAAACCATTTTCTAGTGCTTTTTGAAGTGTGTTTTGGGTCATTATCCTGCTGGAAGACCCATGACCTCTGAGGGAGACCCAGCTTTCTCACACTGGGCCCTACATTATTTGTTGGAAGTCTTCAGACTTCATAATGCCATGCACACGGTCGAGCAGTCCAGTGCCAGAGGCAGCAAAGCAACCCCAAAACATCAGGGAACCTCCGCCATGTTTGATTGTAGGGACCGTGTTCTTTTCTTTGAATGCCTCTTTTTCTCCTGTAAACTCTGATGCCTTTGCCCAAAAAGCTCTACTTTTGTCTCATCTGACCAGAGAACATTCTTCCAAAACGCTTTAGGCTTTTTCAGGTAAGTTTTGGCAAACTCCAGCCTGGCTTTATGTCTCGGGGTAAGAAGTGGGGTCTTCCTGGGTCTCCTACCTTACAGTCCCTTTTCATTCAGACGCCAACGGATAGTACGGGTTGACACTGTTGTACCCTTGGACTGCAGGGCAGCTTGAACTTGTTTGGATGTTAGTCGAGGTTCTTTATCCAACATCCGCACAATCTTGCGTTGAAATCTCTTGTCATTTTTTCTTTTCCATCCACATCTAGGGAGGTTAGCCACAGTGCCATGGGCTTTAAACTTCTTGATGACACTGCGCACGGTAGACACAGGAACATTCTGGTCTTTGGAGATGGACTTGTAGCCTTGAGATTGCTCATGCTTCCTCACAATTTGGTTTCTCAAGTCCTCAGACAGTTCTTTGGTCTTCTTTCTTTTCTCCATGCTCAATGTGGTACACACAAGGACACAGGACAGAGGTTGAGTCAACTTTAATCCATGTCAACTGGCTGCAAGTGTGATTTAGTTATTGCCAACACCTGTTAGGTGCCACAGGTAAGTTACAGGTGCTGTTAATTACACAAATTAGAGAAGCATCACATGATTTTTCGAATAGTGGCAATACTTTTGTCCACCCTCTTTTTTATGCTTGGTGTGGAATTATATCCAATTTAGCTTTAGGACAATTCTTTTTGTGTTTTTCCATTTAAGACAAATTAAATGAATACCAAAGAATTTGTGTTTGCAATCATTTTCAGGAAGAAACTGAGTATTATCTGACAGAATTGCAGAGGTGTCAATACTTTTGGCCACAACTGTCGTCAGTATAGTCTGAACAAAAACAGTAACAAAAAAAAAAAAAAAATGGGGGGGGGGATAGGGGGCTAATCAATGGAAATCCTAAAAAAAAATTCTTGGAGTCAGGAATCTACCAATATGCTAATGCAATTAACATTTAATTGAAAATTACAAAAATTAACAAGGTACAAAAAGAAGTCATCGATAATTCCCTGTATCACACCTCATGCCTTCAACCCCAACGCACGTTTTGCGTAGGCTTCCTCTTTTCGTACTGCGACAATTGGGCTGTATGCAGTCTATGTGCCAGACATTCCCCAGCCCTTTTCTAAGGGTATGAGCCCATGATGCTGGCATACCCACCAAGAGGGTTTTACCAGAGAAATATGCTTCAGCACACACCAGTATCTTTCCTCCTGAAGAGTTATCTTTTAGGGTTATTTTACATTTTGATATTAACTACTAAGCAGATTCCAGAAGCTGCCCGAATTCTGGCCAGGTCACTTTTTAACTGCTAAATGCTTTTTCAAACCTGAATTGTAAATTCAAAAAGACTGAACTTACATACTGCAATGTCAAAATGACTTGCATTGCATAGATAGGTTCAATCTTTTGATCATTTTGTGTAGTGCTTTTTTTTTTTAATTTTTTTCTTTGTTTAGGTGCATTCCCCCTTGAAAAAAAAAATATGCATAAACACTTAAGCCTTATTCACATGGCAGTTTTTCACGAACAGAACATGCACCAGCTATGGTCTAATGTGAAGTTAGGGTCACAAGTCTGGTTATTTTTGCCTTTTTTTATCATCACAGAAAAACTCACCTATACAAGTCTATGGGTCAGTGAAAACCACCAATAGCACACGGATACTCTCCATGTACAATCTGTGTGCTGTCCATTATTAACAAAGTAAAGGCGCAGTCAGATGGCAGTATAAATCAGAATACATAGCAAAATATACAAATGATGATGACATTTTATTTATTTGGGTCATTTTTCAGCAAATACAGGTGGGCAGAGCGCTAGGTTTGGTATACACCATTTGCTTTTGGGGTATAACAAAAAAAAAAAAAAAAAATTAACCCCCACACACACACACAATATTTCTGCAGTAGAAAAGAATAACCTGGCTACCTCTCATTTTTATTTAGGCAGCCAAGCAAGAATGAAACCCCCCTTTTTAAAAAGTTCTCCATTCTCTTTCAATATAAAGTTGAAATACGCCACCTAGTGTCTAGCGAGTTAAACTCCATTTATCTCCTAGAGCTAAAACAAAGAAACCTATACAATTCTTGAAGGGGTGAAAGATCCAGTGACCCTTTTTGGGCATGCATCATTTTTGTGCCATCAGCCATGACAGTTAAGGGAAATTGATTGTAACGTCAAGTAGTCGCCAATAAAGACTAACAATATGCTTAAAGTCATTTATGCAGAAAGCTGTCATTTATTATCCCCTGTTGAACAATATAATTAAATGTTGTCCCCAAGGGCTACCACATGCTGGCTACTTGTCTATGGCCTCAATGAAGTCTAGATGGAGAGATAAACACAGTGGAAGAAGGTACACATCAGCTTATACTTTTCGAGATGATAACATTGGAAGTCAATAGCTGAGGAATGTAAAGTTTAAGAAGTAGATAAATGCAGAGCTGGAACACATTAACACCCAGGAGTTCAGAAGTATAACATTAGGTCATGTTCCCAAGTACCATGAATGCTGCCTTTTGTCCACTGCATTTTTTGAGGGTTGAGGGGACCAGAAAATCTGCTGCTTTTAACATGAGTCCAAAAAAAATACATTTAAACAACCCAACTGTGATTTGTGTGTATGTATAACATATTATTCCCATATATTATTCCCTTATATTCAATCAGAGCAGATTGCCATGGCATACTTTGATGAAGACACATGCAGAAGGAAAACTATGTATGGTGGGAACATGACCTTAGGTTCTCAACTCTGTCAATACACAGTAGTAGGATGAGGGTTGATCAAATATCTGGTGAATGACTGCTTAGGCAATGGTGCCATCAACATGCTGGTTAATAATAAAGTCTCAAATCAACCCCTTACTGAGACTCATATTTCAGATGCGAAAAAGTTGTCTGGCGCAGATGTGGCAGCATTGTGATTTTACAGAGCAATCGTTCAGAAGAGATCTGCAAGGGAAGGGCTAGAACAGCAGTCTGATCCAATGAGAAGGCAGTAGGTGTGTCTCAGACTAGGTAAGATTCTCTGTAGACATATTACATAAACTACTGTCACAGATCAGCGCACAAAAAGCAGTCAAAAGGAGATCTGAAGAAACCTTTTTGCTATTCTTATAGGTCCTGACTTGCACAGAACTTTTAGGCCTCGAATCATCAAGATCGAGACTTTCACAGCAGGTGAGGTGGAATATGAGGCACCTGATTCATTAAGAAGATTTGTGGTGTAAGGAACACAAACCAGCATCAAGAATTTGACAGTTTCTGCCCACTTTGGCAGAGCTGGGCAAAAATGAAAACACTAAAATTTGCAACATTTTTGCACAGCGTCACATTCCGTAAACATGTTGCCGTTTTCCCAAGCTTAAACTCCTGATTGGACAGTCACTTTACTGGCCAAGTCATAACCATCTTCTTCCTTTAGGGCACAAATTGTTTTAGATGTTGAATCGCTGCAAGCAGACTACATGTAGGCATATTTTCTGGTTTTGTAGGAAATACAGCTCTAGAAGCAACTTGTACAAGATTTCAGTAAAAAAATCCTTTACAGCATATGAAAGCCACCTCTGGGCCCCACATACAAAGCTAAAAACGTAACCATTTAAACATTGCCATTTTGTACAATGTCCAGACATCAAGCCCCCACATTGGAATTAGGGTTTCACAGACAAACATTTGTCAAAATGCTACATATTCTTTTCCAGTCCCTAACAATGACTCAAAAAGTATAAGCAAAACATGTGAGGCCCAGAAGGAAAACATTTTTTAGATGAACTGGTTCAGTGGTTTTCTGTCACATAAATCCCTCACAGCTATATAATTGCTAAAAGAGATGTCTGCGTAAACATAGATTTAAAGAAAGTCAAAACTGCAGAAAAAAAAAAAAAAAAAAAAAAATCTTCAAAAGTATGTTATATAAGCCAGACTTCATTTTACATTAATAAAGAAATAGAACTGAGGCTTTTCAAGGCTACAAAAGAAGAGGAAATGGATATAGGTAACACAAGAGTGCAGGATCAGACTACACACTTGTTTGTAATCTGTTACCATAGAAACACAAAGGTCTGCAGAGGAGCTTTACACAAAATTGTAGGATATTTTTAATTTTGTGTTATTTGCAAAGTTTAATTTAAATTTTTTGAGCTACATACACTGGGCGTTTAAAGAAAATAAAACAATGCACATATCTTATTATATTAAAGAGGTTTTCCATGTTTCATTTTATGCAGATGTGCTTCATTCTAGGTGGTAATAAATGGAGTGGTTACTCACCTTCCCAACTTCTAGCTGTGCCTCTCCACTGCTCTTCTTTGTAAATAGGTAACAGGGGTGATCTCATGACTACAGTGTGCGTGATCGCAGGAGCCAATTGCTGGGTTCAGCAGCAGCTCATGACAACTATACCAGCATCGTCTCTGGGCCTAGTGATTAGTGTTTGTGTGACCACTGCAGTCAGTCAGTCAATCATGTCACTGCTGCAGCCTGTTTGTACAGACGGGACCACCGATGCAGTGGCAGAGCTGGATCAGGGGGAAGGCAAGTAACTGCTTTATTATTTTTACCTAGAAAAAGCATATCAGCATAAAATAAAAACAGACAAGACAAGCAGGTGTAGCAGAAATGCGCTATAGAGCATAAAAGCTCTGTGGTAAATGAAGTAGCTCATGGAAATCCAGGCATCCAAAAACATTTTGTATGCCATTTTTCTGTTTAATTTTAAAACCCAATATTTTATGATGTTCCTGTTATGTCAGTAAATACCTAATGTACGCTTTTGAGAGTCTGAAAACCCATGAGACTTAGTCCTGCTCACACAGCTGTTTCAATGTACCATACAATGGGGATATTAACTCCTTGAGCTGCATGTACAAGAGTTATTCACCCCTAGAAGTAGTAATTTGGAGAAGACCCATAGAAGCGCATACCAGCGCGAAACAGCCGTCGTCCTGTGCATCTCCACCTCAAGCTCCCTTGCCTCTGGTTTTATGTGAATCTACAATAAAAGAACATTTGATGGGACGGCGAGTGCCATTCCTTTCTTTGAACATTGGATTTAATAATGGAGAAGATTTTTTTTTTTTTACATATCTCATTCAAAAAAAAAAAAAAAACACATTTTTCTTCCAGTGGGATTCATACTGAGTGCAACAGGGGAAAAAAAAAAAAAAAAAAAAAAAAAAAAGCATATAAAAAGGCAGCTAGAACTACAGAGGAAGCAACTAGGGCCTGGTGCAGACTTTTACAAAAGGAGTCCGATTTACCAATTCTGTGCAATAGCTAGGTAGCATAAACTAAGCCGTGTTTACATGGCACAATTGCAGTTAAACAACCGCCAATCAGCTACATGCAAGACAATTGTCCAACGACTAATGACCTGTTTAGATAGGCTGACAACAATTTTATACATACAGAACAATCATTAACACAATTGTGTGCCCATAGAATACAATGTTATTGGCAGCACATTAGCTGTGGGATTAAGGTCATTTCACATATTAAAAAAAGGTTACAATACCTTTATTACACACCATGATAAAATCATTTCTCCCCTTCCCAACATGACCTACTTATAAATCATATGATGAAGGCATCATTTCCAGCAGATGTTGACCAAGTTACACAACCAGTATCCACCTCTAACAGAAGCTCCACCCGCTGCGGTTATAACCCTTTACTATAGCGCTTTACATGTGAAAAGGGGTATACATAATAAACAAGTACAGTAATCTTAGACAATACAAGTCATGACTGGTACAGGAGTAGAAAGGACCCTGCCCGCAATAGGTTCACAATCTACAAGGGATGGGTGAGGATACAGTAGGTGAGGGGCAGAGCTGGTCCTGCAGTGGTTTGGTGGATCGGTGGTTACTGCAGGTTATAAGCTTGTTGGAAGAGGTAGGTCTTCAGGTTCTCTTTGAAGGTTTCCACGGTAGGTGAAGGTCTGATATGTGGGGCAGAGAGTTCCAGAGTAGGGGGGAGATGTGCGGACAGGTGGATTAGTAGGGCAGCAGAGTTTAGGATAGATTGGAGGGTTGCGAGAGTGAGAGAGAGGAGGCCACAAAGTAGGAGGTTGCAGTAGTCAAGGCGGGAGATGAGGGCATGCAGTAGAGTTTTTGCAGATTCTAGATTGAGGAATGTATGGATCCAGTAAATATTTGAGTTGAAGTCAGAAGGAAGTGGAAAGGACTTGGATATGTGGTTTAGAGGAGAGATCGGAGTCAAGGATTACCCTGAAACAGCAAGCTTGTGGGACTGGGGAGAGTGCACAGCCATTTACTTTAATGGATAGGTCTGTTGGGGAGTCAAGTGAAATGGGGGAAACATGATGAATGCTGTTTTGTCCATGTTAAAGTTTTAGAAATCTAGTGGACAGACATTCTGGGATTTTGGTTAGTAGGGAGCTGATATCTGATCCAGAGAGGTAGATCTGTGTCATCAGCATAGTGGTGATACTGCAAGCCTTGAGATTCTATAGCTGTCTCAGGTCGAAGGTGTAAATGGAGAAAAGGAGGGGCCCAAAGACTGAACCTTGCAGGTCTCCAACAGATACGGAGCAAGGTGAGGAGGTGGTGTGTGAGTGGGAGACACTGAATGTCCGGTCTGTGGGGCGATACCAATATACAGAGGATGGGTGTGATCGAGGCATGTTTGAAGCAGGAGGGGAAACAACAGTTGTTAGTGATAGCTTGAAGAGATGGGTTAGGATTGGGATGAAGACTGTGGTGAGGTTTGGGATGAAGAGGGATGAGATCAGGTAAAGTGCACAGGTGGTGAGATGTGATCGAGAATAGGGCAGAAAGTTGGTCTTCTGCAACGGCAGAGAAGCTGGTTTTGGAGGAGCGCTGAGCAGTTAGGAGATGGGACTATGAGGGTTGTAGGCCAAAGCTTTCTCTGATGTTATCAATTTTCTGTTTGAAGAATGAGGCAAAGTCTTCAGCTGTGATAAGTGGAAAGGAAAGAGGTGCTGGGGGACAGAGGAGAGACTTGAAGGTGTTGATTAGCTGTTTAGGGTTGGGAGACAGGGAGGACTTGAGAGATGAGAAGTAGGTCTGTCATGCTGTGGCAAGTGTGGCCTTGAAAGTAGTGAGGGACTGTTTGAATGCGATGAAGCTCTCATTGGAGCGTGATCTTTTCCATCTCTGCTCAGCAACCAGGGAAGCCTGCCTCAGTTCTTTGGTCAGGCTGGTGTGCCTGGGTTGTCTGTTGATTTTGTGAGCTTTGTTTGGCATGTGTGAGAGTGGCGACAGATTCAAGAGATGCAGCTATTATGGTGTTATATAAAGTGGCATTCGCTTTGTGTAGGGAACTTACTGTAGGTCTGTAAGGGGGAGAAGAGATTCAGAGTGAGTGAGTGTTTGAGGTGTTTCACCTCTAATGGAACTTAGTTTTCTGGACTTTCATGTGCTGCTTGACATAATACACAATCCGGTTATAGTGAAAGCTCAATCTTTTACTCCCATTTAATTCCAACGCGTTTCGAAGTGGAATTAATAAAATATATATATATATATATATATATATATTTATTTTAAGATAACGTCACTTTATTCCATTGTAGGTGAAAATTAAAAAAAGAAAAAAGGGGAAGAAAAAAAAAAATTAACAAAGAAGGGAATATAAGTCCGTCTACAAATGAAATCCAGCTGAACCCTCCATCCACTGGATCAAGACAAACACATTGTATATACAAACAAAAAACCACTAATAATCAGAAAAAAAAATTATAATAAATATATACAAATTCAATTAAATCTGTGTGTCAAATTATTCTCAGTTTGTAAAGGGGGTGATCAAATAAAAATGTACATTAATTATCAGCACTGGACTTTGGTTAAATTATCAAATAGAAATATATATTAATAATCAATACCAGGCATTGGTCAAATTAGTCAGGTTTCCAGTAAAACCACACAAAAATGTACCAAATAGAATTATATACATTTGAATGAGATAATTGAAAAAAAAATATAAGAAAATGATCAAATCGCAACAGACCGCATATATTGAGTAGAAAGTCGCATAATATGAGGGATAGAATGAAATTATAAAATAGTATATTATGCAACTAATTATTTCATTCTATCCCTGATCTGCTCGAGTTGATCTTTATGTTTGACGCCACAGTGAGTGCCGACCACCTAATGATAATTTGACCAATGCCTGGTATTGATTATTAATATATATTTCTATTTGATAATTTAACCAAAGTCCAGTGCTGATAATTAATGTACATTTTTATTTGATCACCCCCTTTACAAACTGAGAATAATTTGACACAGATTTCATTGAATAATATATTTTTTTTTTTTTTCTCTGATATTAGTGTTTTTTTGTTTGTAGATACGATGTGTTTCTGCCTTGATCCAGTGGATGAAGGGTTCAGCTGGATTTCATTTGTAGATGGATTTATATTCCCTTCTTTGTTAATTTTATTTTTCTTCTCCTTTCTTTTTAATTTTCACCTACAATGGAATAAAGTCACGTTATTTTAAAGATTTTATATATAATTCTACGTGTTTGATCCATGTCGTCACAGTATGAACTTTGACATTTATGCAAATAGAACATGTGACTGTTTCAGTGCCAATTTTCAAAGGCGGTATGTATTTAACCTCTGAACAACAGCATTTTGTTAATATTTGTCATCCCCTGAATAAGTGTTTTCCACTTTGAAATGCGTTGGGATTAAATGGGAATAAAAGATTGATCTTTCAATATAACCAGATTGTGTATTATGTCAAGCAGCACATGAAAGTCCAGAAAACTAAGTTCCATTAGAGGTGTTATACTGGCAGTCACTTGTCTGACCATTTGGACTTGCAGCAGCTGACGATCTCCATATACCTGATCTCTCCTTTAGCGGGTGAGTGGATTTTATATATCTTTATAACATTGTCATCGGATAAGACCCTATTGCGCTTCTCTGTTTCCTATAGTGAATGCAGGTTATGGTCAGAAAGAGGTAGAGGTGAGTTAGAGAGCAAAGGCGGGTGAAGATGAGATCCAGTGTGTGGCCATCTTTCTGAGTGGCTGCGGAAGACCATTGAGAGAGGCCAAAGGAGGAAGTGAGACAGAAGTTTAGTGACTGCTGAGTGGGATATGTCAATGGGAATGTTGAAGTCACCCATGATGATAGTGGGGATGTCAATGGAGAGGAAATGAAATAGCAAAGTGGTGAAGTGGTTGAAGGTGGTGGCTGGCCCTGGGGGGCAGTAAATGATAGCCATTTGGAGGCTGGCGGGAAGAGTAGATGTGAACAGAGTGCATCTCAAAAGGAAGGGAAGGTAACAGAGGGTGGAAGTAGGATGTGGGTGAAGGAGCAATTATCTGACAGGAGAAAATCAACTCCTCCACCATGCTTGCTGCGGGGCGTGGGAAAGGTGGAATCCACCATATGAAAGTGCAGCTGGAGAGGCTGTCAGATTGGGCGAGCCAGGTTTCGGTGATAGCGAGGATGGAAAGTTTATTAGTAATGAAAAGATCATGGATGTAGGAAAATTTGTTGCAGACAGAGCGAGCGTTCAATAGAGCTTCTATTAGTGGGACTGGGGAAGCGGGGGCTGGGCAGATGAGTATAAGGTTAGAGAGGTTATGGAAAATTGTGATAGACTGTGGATGGGAGGTACAAATGACTGGAGATGTGTTTAGGAGGGACAGGATATGAAGAAATATCACAGGCAGTGGGGAGGAGCAGAGAAGCTGATAGTAGGTGGGAGCAGGAGAGGGCTGTGTGTTTGGAGACAGAGGATTGTATGTTGAGGAAAATGTTATGAATGAGTCACCGAGGAGGGGAAAAAAAAAAAAAAAAAAAAAATCAAGCTAAGCCCAGAAAACCGGAGAGGTTGGTAACTAGCGGATTGCAGACCCCTGATCCTATCCACAACAACTAGCAGTAGCCGTGGAGTGTGCCTACGGTGGTCCTAGATGCCTCGTCACGGCCGGAGAACTAAATAGGCCTAAAGAAAGGGAAAATCTAAACTGCCGCAGAGCAGACCCCAAAGCAATGGACAGCCCCCCACATGTATTGTCGGTGAAACAAGATGAAAACACAGACACAGGTAGAAAGATAGGCTGAGCAAACAATGGGGCCCTCGCTAACTAGAAAGGACAGGAAAGAAAAGCTGCTGTCTGCAATCACGCAAAAAACCCTGCCAAAAAGAATGTCCAACACGTCTGATAGAAAAAGGCCCTGAAGTCGCTAGACTTCAAATCACTATATCAGCACTCAGGTATATTCTGAAGACAGAGCAAAAGAAATCAACTGATCAGAGACAAAATGGGGATTCAGCCAAGTCCCAGCCAGGGCTGGCTGAACACAAAAACTAAGTAAACCAGACAAAAACTCATAAGAACAATAGCAGAGAAAACTTAGCTTTAGGAAGGCAGGAACCAAACTGGAAACCAGGAGCCACAGTCAGGAATAATCACCAGCAAGAAACTAGGGAGTCGGCTGCCTTAAATCTAACCAGAAACGCCTGAAGTCCAATCGCAGTCCTCTTCCTCAGGTGGCCGGTCTCTGCCATTTAGATCAGCTTCATTACCTCCCTTCACCAACAGAGGGAGTCCAGATAGAGAACTCACTACTCCTCTGTCAGCACAGCTAGCTCCATAACCCTCACCAGAAGCCAAAGGCATACCCGAAAATGAGCTCACAACAGGAAAAGTTCTGAGGAAGAGGTGAGATAAATGGGGAGGATGGAGGGAGAGATAATCAGTTCCTTACTTGGTGTAGGGATTAGGGGGGGGGGGGGGGTTAGCAGAAAGTGAAGGATTATAGGGGTGAGTGAAAACAAACATTTACTGTGACTTTCCAGTTCCCTTCTGGTTCAATTCTTTCATTGCTCCACACAATTGTCTGATACACTCAGTGTCGGACTGGGGTGCCAAGGGCCCACCAGTAACCTTGACTTGGGGGGGGGGGGGCATTTTTCACCTGCACACATATTACATGACCCCATTCTCAAATGTACATATCTCTGTATAATAATAAACTGGGTAGTTTGATTAATGAATGATTGATGAGATGCAACTTTTTTTTCCTGTACAGAGTGAATCAAGTGAATTGTGCCATACTGCCCATACAGTGAGGTCAGGGGCCCACCGGGGTATTCCCCGGTTATCCTATGTGCCAGTCCGAGTCTGGATACACTTATATGATGCACTGGGCAGACTGACGTCTTGGCAGACTTATGCTGTGCAATATATGTGCTACAAAGTGAATTCAGGTGTGAAGCAGAGGGGAGTGGTCTGTGCTCATCATGGTCACACAATTAAGAGTGAGCCAGATGCATATAAGGCAGGGTAATTGTTGTGGTCAGAGTTTGGCAACAGCATTTAAGCGCACAAACTGGATTATCAAGTTTAAAAATAAATACCCTAATGGGGAGAAGGGGGTTATTTTTGTATGTCTCCACGTTCAGGAATTGCCGCGCTTTGGATGCAGAGGATACCTGTTCCGCCTCGTTATACGTGCGATGATTCCATATGTGTTCATTGAACACTTGCGGAATATCACCGCATTCTATTCATAGAAAAGTGCTATTTATCTTGCGGACATCGTGCATCTCTGCAAGATAAATAGACACGCTGTGGTCTAGAAAGATGCGCCGCATGTGTGTATACGCAGGGATGCCAGAGGCATCCCTGCACACATAGTGGTGATGGGATTTCATAAAATCCCCTCCACTATGCTGTAACATCTGGACGCAGCATCCAATCCGCAGCAAACCCTGACCGTAGAAACATAGCCTTAAAAATACATAAAAATAAAAAATAAAACTTGTGGTATTGCAGCGCCCAGAAAAGTTTAACCAATATATAAAAAGTTAAGTTTTTTTCTGTTGCTTGCAATAGAGCAAAAAAGATGCAAGACGGAGCAGTCAAAACGCCATATTTAGCCCAAAATGGTATTCACAGAAACATCACCTTGCCACACAAAAAACAAGTTCAATTCATGTAAAAATGAAACCGTTTCAGTTATGGGAAGATGAAGACACATGCCCATTTGTTGTGTAAGAATTTCCCCTTTTTTTTTTCCCCCCACTACAAAAAGTGAAAGGATCTGTCAACTTCCAACTTGTCTATTTCAGTTAAACTATTACAATTCATGAAAGTCTTTCATACCTACATTGAATCCATAAATAGACAACTGGGTGTTACTAGTTGAAGGTGCGTCCAATGACTGCTGACAATGCCAGACTGTAGGGACACTCCAGGTTTCCCATACATTCTTATGAATAAACAGATGGTGTTCCTAGAAATGCAGGAAAACAAGCTTCTAAAGTGTGATTTCATGATTAACCCTTATTTTCGACAACAGACAAGTTTTAGGAGTGAGAAGTAGATCCGCTTTATGGTAATTTGACCTGACAAACCGATCTAAAGCAATAAGGCTTTCAATGATGAACAATACCTTTGCATACATTTTTTTTCTTTTCATAATTACAGATAAACTGAAAATCCAACTTGCTTGTGATACATACACATTAGACACTTATTTCAGAGCTGAACATTGCTTCATTCCAGACTGCTTTCCTAATTTATTATAAGTATAATGCCAACATTCTTGCAGAGAGATTGTAATTTTAGGCCTTCATATAGAATGACTAAAGGCTCTGCAGCTGTTACAGTGAATCACACTTTTGCGATTACCAAAATATATATGGCCAGCTGGAGGGGGGAAAAAAAGTTGAATTCCACCTTATAGTTATGCTGTCCACTTCTGAAACAGTCCATGCCTATTAGATATTGTATATTAACAGATTAATCATTTCCATTCCCTGTAATCATACTGACCATATCCACATCCAATGACAGATCCACAGTGTCACCCATCATCCACAGAGAAAAACTCAGATATCACTAAACTTTTTTTATAACATTATTTCTTCTACAATTTTCATATATCAAAGCTGAAAGTTTCAAAGGGTATATAGATCTGTCCATCCAACTCACCGAGATACCTCATGACCTACTAATCAAAAGGCCAATAACGCAGACAAGCCATCCATGTCAGATAGGAGAAATATAGTCACCACCTAATAATGCTCATGAATAGGGATGGGCGAACCCAAACTGTAAAGTTCTGGACCCGTACCGAACAGTGTTCGGTCACAACATCCCGAACACGAGAAACCAGTGTTACAGTTCGGGTCCAGGGTTCGTAAAAGCATAAAATTAATAAGCATTATAATTACCTGTCCAGCGACGCGTCCTGCCGTCCCGGCCGCATCTGCTTCTGGGCCACTCATTAACTTCCGGCGGTATTCACTGTACTCCGCAGTCTTCGGCTTTTTCTGGCAGTGTTTGTGCAGTGACGTCAGGGTTCACCCGCGTTCATGGCTCGAGCCATGATGTCGTCATGACATCATGGCCCGAGCCATGAACGCGGGTGAACCCTGACGTCACCGCACAAACACTGCCGACGCCAGCCGAAAATTGCCGAGCAGTGGAGTGAATAACCAGGAAGTTGATGAGTGTCCCCGCAAGAAGATGCGGCTGGGAGACAGAAAGACGGGAGTATAATTATAATGTTTATTAATTTTATGCTTTGTTTTACAACCCCCCCCGCCCCATCCCATCTGTAAAGTCCAAGCTCAGGGTTCGGACGCAGGTTCGCATCATCTCCAGTCCTGAGCTCAAACTTTCCAAAAAGACTAGGGCGAACCCACCGATCTGGGGGGGGGGGGTTCACCTATCACTACTCATGAAGACAGTATAACATTCTCTAGTAGCAAACACTTATTAGAATTCAGAATAAACCTAGCAGGCTAGATGTTACCCATCTCATGCAGGTAAAGATATTCACAAAATAATATGCATAAAAGCAACAGGTTTCAGAATGGCGTTATTTAGAGTTTGAGGTTTACTTACATCATGTACTGTATATCGTATTGTGAAAAGTGAACCTTTAAATCATGCAGGCCTTAATAAATCAGACACCAATAGAACATAGTGGGGGACTGTATGATGCAGATTTGGTTTATTAAGTCTTTATACACGAGAAAAGAGCATAAGTAAATAAAGACTGAAAAGTACCCATTTGCCATCTCCAAAGGAAAGACAAGGTTAGTAGATTTTAAAGTTTCCCAACACCATTTGCTGGTATTTGCATTACAGGGTGTTATCCTTGCCATTTTCCTCTCAAGAACATAGCTACCATTTAGCCTCAAGTTACAAATAAACCATAGCACATGCTTAAAGGAATCCTTCTTTCTTATTCATTGGGTAAAGACTTTACCATATGTGAAAATACACTGCAGGCAGAGATAACTATCCTTCATGTACTGGAAGTCTGCTACCAAGTGAACATCTTCAAACATGTCATTTAAACACGCAAACACTTACCCCAATCAAACGACCATTGTGTTATTTCAACAAATAGCCCTAAAGTGACCTGCCATTTCTATTGTATAGTCATCATAACTAATGTCCTCCGTTTTGCTACAGCTGCCTCTGCCACATTGGAGATGAAGAAAAAAAACACGCACCAAAGTGGCTGTAACAGAGTCATGAGGAGTGCTGCGGAACCATGGCTTCCCTACCTGGGATCAGAGTTTCCACAGTACTCTCTATGGCTCTTTGGCAATAATTTTGGGGGAATGAAGAAAACAAGATGCCAAATAAACCAGCAAAGGCAGAGCAGCAGAATAGTGTGTTGGGGAGGAATTGTTGCTTTGAAGGGGTTTTCTAAGTTTCGAAAACATATTTTCAATAGTATTACAGAACTCTAATTTAATTCACCATGTCCAACTTTTCAGAACTTATTTCTTAACCACAATGGAGTGCAGCTACAAAGCTCATTTTTGCGACAACCATATATCTTCTAATTCCCACACACACACACGAATGCTGGGCAAATCAGCAGCCACATACCTCTGAAAATGGCTTATCTACAAGAGGACAGAAACGTTGGGAAGACTAAATTAAAGCTGCTTGACTATTATTGGAGGGGCAGTCAGTAGGCTCCTTATTCTCTAAAGACATTGTGAGGACAAGTGGTTGCCTTATGATATAAATTTCTTCTAATTAAGAACAATTTACCCAAACAGATCTTTAATCAGCATTTAGGCAAGTTATATTGGCAAATGTATACTCAAATCAATTATCTATTCCCATAAAGTTTGCCAATTTCCAGCAGTGCATCCGGTTACAAGACAATGAGGAGTTTTATAGCTGATGCAATGAAGAAATAGGGTTTGATCAGCAGACATTTTTTACATGGAGTTATGATTGGGAACACACTTGCACAAATGGTAATTTGGCTGTTAACCTGTGTAAATTTTTTTTAGTTTAGGTAACTTCCTTATATAGTGCTTTATAGATATTAGCATTAGGGATGAGCGAATAGCTTCGGATAACTCCTTATCCGAATAGCTATAGCACTTACTGAATAGCTGCATCAAGAACCCGGATATCCGGAGAACTCCCGATGATCAGCTGTTCGGCACCGCAGCTGCATGTGTCCTTCGTGGGATTACACTCAAGACCCCAATGATGCCACCACACGGTCACTAAATTGTATAATCATGTACATCATAGTTAAATCCAATGCTTCTGAAGTACCATAAAATGACAGAATTATGCTCTGCAGATTTCATTTTCTTTAAATGTTTAGCTCCTAGAAAGTTGGGGGTGCTAATGTTCTGTGCAATCAATTATACTGGAATCAACAACTGAATTCCTTAAATGGCAAAACTCATTCTCTCTCTCTAGATGCCCTGTTCTGGCTTAAAATATATGAATCCCCATGGGGTCTTCGTTTAGCCGCCAGGCAAAGAGTTGAGTAATTTAGCAGATTTTCTCTCTTTCTCAGGCAGTTTTCTACCATGACCACTTTCTCACTACTGCACCTTCGGGGCAGTGCCAACAGTTTAGAAAAATGGGCAACATGCCCACATTATGTAATAGAAACACTTTATACAGGTCATCTGCTTTAAAGAGGAAAAAAAAATGTGTGTTAAAATACATCAGAGGAAACCTTGCAATAGACTTTATTAAACTCAAAGGCAATCAGTCTAGCGGGGAACACTTGAAAACACTTTTGGCTTGCAGCTGTCTTATGCTGCCAATAATGTGTGTAACTGGAAGCATTTCAAACAAAATTGCCGCTAAAGTCAAATGAACATAATTGTGATCTACAGGATATTTGCCTCAGATAACAAAAGGCAGCTGAAAGAGAAACATCTGCACAAAATAAAAGTTCAGACAAACCAATATATATTTAATACACAAGCAGTTCTCAGAAGGCTTTACTCAGTTTAGCTATCGAATTATTAAACTACATCCGCTATTCCTACTTAGCATTGTTACCAATCAGATGTGCAAAATACTGTGAAATCTGAAAGACAGACAATCCAGAAAACAACCAAAAGTTTGAAGCCAGCAGCAAATTTCAAAGTGCATTGTGTACCTGACTCCTGGGAGTCATTCAGTTGTGTTAACAGGGGTATGGTGCAGACATCTGCAAAGTTACCATTTCCCATCTAGTCCACCAGGCTCCAAAAACATTAACAGTGGATTAAAACTGCAATAGAATTGAGTGACCGTGAAATAAAGAAACACTGTTCAAGTGACGGAAGTCAGACAAGATCCTTAGAAATGGTGACACTTTAAAACCAAAAGAACTGAAATAACACACCAAGTTTTTGATCTGCAATCTGTTGAAAGTGGCTGTCAATCCAGAGACTGCCTTGTCACCAATAAACCCAGCAGATAATTGCTCACTTATCTGCAAGCTAGAGAACATGTTTGGATGGCTAAGGAAATCTGATCACTTTGTTACCTTCAAAACATAACACTAACAAAGCTAAAGGACGCAGAAAAGAATGTAGCATTTCCATAAAATAATGTGCACAATGTGTAATGAGTAACAAAATAGGTAAAGAAACTCAAAAACAAATAAATATTGGATACAATCAAATGGCCTTCAATACAAGAGATGATCACACAAAAGCCGATCATTTCATTAAAACAGTGCAATATACGAGTCTTGAAATGTTTAGCAGACTTTAAATTTAAATCTAGTGCATGTGCAACCTTATAGTCAAAGCTTTGGTTTTTGGGATCTATGGAAATCTACTATGCATGAGTACATACTACAAGAATTGTTGGGGGTAAATGAGGATTTAAAGGGAACCTGTCATGTGATTCATGTTGCCCAAACCACAGGCAGCCTGAATCAGAGCCTGGCTGCAGAATTGTAGCCAGTTTTATTCTCTGAAACACTTCAGCATTTCAGATAAAATATACGGTAGTTAGAAGATCCAGATGGAAACCACAGCTATAGACAAGACTAGCCTAGCACTGCCCAAGGCCAGTTTTACCCAATGCTGCTCGTGGTGATTGAATGGCACTGCGAGAAACTGGCAGGGCATAGCACCAAAACTAGTCTTGTGCACCCAAGCTTTGAATCAAGCAACAGGTTCACATTAAAACATGCCAGATGATTTGCTCACTAAAGCTGCGAATAAACATACACACTTAAAATAACAAATATAATACAATATATTATATAATCCAAAAAAAGGAGACTACACATCCAAAGTAGTTTACTTACCAACACCAGCTAAGCTTCAGCTCTCTCTATGGAGCCCATCTCAAGCGCCATAGAGAGCTGAAAACATAGCTGATGTTGGTGAATAAAAGATCCTTACTTTTTCACTATTTTTGATTTTTATAACTTTGATAGAAAATTCTGCTATTCAGGCAGTGTTGCAGTTTTCCTTGATTTTCATTATGTATACACAAATATGAAAAAAAAAACTATAGTTTTTTTATGGCCAAAAGTGTTGGCACCCTTGACGGTTTTACAGAAAATGAAGTACCGTATTTCTCTAAGAAAATTATTGCAATTACACTTTTAACATAGGAAAAAAAAAAAAAAATAGGGGAAAAGGCAAAATTGCACATAAAATTTTCACACAACCCCCCAAAAAATGGCTGGACAAAGTTGTGGGCAATAATGGGGAAGCTGGCACATTTAAGCAGGCTGCAAGAATGAAGAGCCTTGTGATTCCAAAAGTGTTTTTTTTTCCTTCTTAATACCTATGCGTTTCTGAGCCATACAATCCCTTTCTCAAGGTATAAAGACTTGCTTTTTATACCTTGAGACAGGTGCAAAATTATTGCATATTAATAAATGCAGTTTTGGAATCCCAAGTCCCTTCATTCCCGCAGCGTAGCCTGCCTAAACATACTAGCTTCCATTTTTTACATGGAAGAACCTTTCCCTCCAGCCATTGAGTGGTAGCATCAGCTTTCCATGCCTCTATAAGTGTTGTGCCTGCACACAGCCCCTTAAAGGTGAGTGCTACGATCGATTATACCCATCCTTTACCAGACGGTATTGCCCTATTTTGTGTGCACTTCTAGCGACAAAATTGTTGGCACCTCTCCAAAATTGCAGATAAACAACTGTTTCCTGCATACAATCCTCGCTCAAACTTACCTGTAGCAAGTAACAGCTACAGGAAAAAATGAAAATCAGATAAAAAGGGGAGGTAGCTTAATCTTTGCATTGTGTGGCATGGAGAACAGAAAGAGGGAAAAAAAGAACTCAGATGACTTGAGAATCAAAATTGTTAAAAATATCAATCTCATGGTTACAAGCCAATTTCCAGAGGTCTGGATGTCCCTTTGTCCACAGTACGCAACATAATCAAGAAGTTTACAACCCATGGCACTGTAGCTTGTCTCCCTGGACACGAAGGACAGAGAAAAAAAAAAAATTAAAGGTTGCAACGTACGATAGTTTGGATGGTGGATAAGTAGCTCCAATCAGGTTCCAAAGAAATTCAAGGTGTCCTGCAGGCTCGGGGTGTATCAGTGTCAGTGCAAACGATCCGTCGACATTTGAATGAAATGAAACTATGGAAGGAGACCCAGGAGGATCCCACTGCTGACACTGACAAAGCTAAACTGTAAGCTAAAATCCTTCTGGGAAAGAGTTTTTGTGGACAGTTGAGACCAAGATAGAGCTGTTTTGTAAAACACATCATTTTGCTGTTTACCAAAAACTGGATGAGGCCTACAAAGAAAAGAATACAGTACCTACAGTCAAATATGGTGGCGGTTCAAAGATGTTTTAGAGTTGTTTTGGTGCCTTGACTGTATGCAAGGCATCATGAAATCTAAAGATTACTAAAGAATTTTGGGTTGCAATGTAGTACATAGTTTCAGAAAGCTGGGTTTGTGCCCTAGTTCATGGGTCTTCCAGAAGGACAACGACCCAAGAAATATTTCAAGAAGCACCCAGAAACGGATGGAAACAAAGCACTAGTTCTGAAGTGGCCAGCAATGCGACCGGATCTAAATGCCATTGAACACCTGTAGAGAGATCTTAAAATTGCTATTGAGAAGGCACCCTTCAAATATGAGAGACTGACTGCAGTAATTTATTCCAAAAGGATATGCACGCAAATATTACGTTGAAGATTCCAACAATTTTGTCTGGCCCATTTTTTATATTGTGTGTCAAATTGTCTTCAATTTGCCTTTTTTCCTGTATTTTTTGTGTTGTTTCAATACACACAAAAGAAATAAACGTTTGTAATTGTAGTAATTTTCTTGGGAGAAAAATCTTCATTTTCTGGAACAATCACTTTTGGCCATGATATACATATATAAACACATACACACTAAAAAATATAAACCAAACACTTGTTTTTGCTCTCAATTTTCATAAGCTGAATGCAAAGATCTAAGACTTTATGTATACAAAAGCACTCTCTCGAATATTGTTAACAAATTTGTCTAAATCTGTGAGCACTACTCCTTTGCCGAGATAATGCATCCACCTGACAAATGTAGCATATCCAGATGCTGATTAGACAGTATCATTATACCACAGGTGTGCCTTTGGCTGGCCACTACAAAATGTGCAGTTTTATCACACAGCACAATGCCACACAGGTGTCGAAAGTTTTGAGGGAGCTTGCCATCTCAGGGAAACTCATCTCATTATACACACTTCTTTAACATGTTCAACTTGGCAACGATGTCTCATGCGGTTCACGAGTCAAGTTATGCATTCCACTCTTCTTGAAGAGAGGCCCTCAGGTCATTTAAGTTCTGGGGTACAGGGTTATGAGCTTCTACACAACGACTCAGCTTATCCCATAGGTTTTCTATGGGTTTCAGGTCTGGAGAAAGTGATGGCCACTCCATTTGAGGTACCCCAGTTTCCAGCAGCCATTCCCTAAAGATGCGACCTCGATTAGATGGAGCATTGTTGTCCATGGAGATGAAATTAGGCCTGTGTTCATGCAGAGGTACAATGACTGGATTAATGATGTTCAGGTAGTAGGGGCTTGTTACTGTACCATTCACAAAGTGTAAGGTAGTTCTGTAGTAACTATACACCTGTTCACACTACCACCAAAGGCACGAATGGTGACAACAGTTATAGATGCATAGCACTCTCCTTGATGTCTCGAGCATAGTTGGCGGCCACCATTTCTGCTCAGCGTGAACAGATTTTCATCAGTGAACAGCAGTCCCTTGTCCAGTGTAGATGCACCCTGGCCTATGCAAGAAGATGACGCTTGTACCTGATGGTGTGGTACCCTTGCAAGTCATATAAAGCATGCAGACCATGCTCATGTAAATGGTTTCAAATGGTCTGAAGTAACACAAATGCCTCTCACTTCCCTTAAATATTAATCGAGTTGTGTAGCATTCATCATCCAGTTCTGAAGAGACCTGCTCACAATTAAGTGGTCATCAGTGTTCAATGTGGGCAAAGGACATCCACTTCTCTGCCTTTAAGCACAGTGGCCACTTCCGACTGAGAACATCAACTTGAAGCCTCGCAATGGCAAGGTACTTTTAATCAATTGTTATGTGACGTCTTGGTCACGATGTCAAAATATGAACAGCATGATGTGGAGGACTGTTTAGATATCAATTATAATAGAACCCCAAGATTTATTGGGAGATTCATGTATCTAATATATATTATAATACGCGCGTGCACACCACTTTCTAATTAATATACCCAAAAATGGTTACCTGTAAAAGTACAAAAAACCTATAGGTTTTGAAATTGCAACCTACTGTTCTATATAATCCAAACAAGGCGAGTCACTTCATCGAGACGCCATTTTCATGCAGGAGTAAAAAGGGTTAAGATTTTTTTCTGCATTAAAACCATATACCCTGGCACTGACATCTATTAGAAGAAGTTGTCATTAGAACGGACTGTAAAAAAATCAGCCCCTTGTTAAACTCGCGTGAAACTGGCATTGTTTAGTCGGAGATCAAACATGTTTAGAATTATCTTTGATAACACAATCATGAAGGTGTTGGATACAGAATTCACATCTTAATCCACATGAGTTCCACCAACATTTTGCATCTATTACATAAAAACCTTGTTCTATTACATTATTTACATACATGGGGAACAAAGGTGGGCTACTTACAAAATCTATCAGAATGAATTGGCTCATCCAAATGTCGATGTGCAGCACATCAAACTGCACAACCACAGGAAAAATCCTTGGATGTCAGCATTGGATTTCTGCTGTAGATAGGATGCAGGTGTCAGACTTTTCAGGCAAATCCAACACATGTTAATCTACTATAAATTGTTCAACAGCAAAATCAATTTGGGATTTCTATTTTTGAATATCTACAACTAAGGTTAAAACACATCTGGTTTAATAAAATAGGAAGGGTATGTGCACACGCTGCGGATTCTGCTGCGGATCCACAGCGGATTTGGTTTCAGTTTCTGCTGCGTGGTACAGTACCATTAAAATCAATGAAAAACAAAAACGCTGTGCACATGCTGCGGATTTGCTGCAGTCTCAAATCCGCAGCATGTCAATTCTTTGTGCGGATTCCGCAGTGGTTTTACACCTGCTCCATTGTAGATGTGTCAAACCGCAGATCTTTTGACCTGCGGATTTACATGCAGATTTTGCCAAATCCGCACGGAAAAATCTGCAGAACAATCCGCAACGTGTGCACTTACCCGAAACCTTGCTAGCTGGAAAGGATTTGCTCTTGGACCATACAGGTGTTAATTATGCAGAAGACACTGCAGAGCTTATAATCACACAGGTGCAATCTCTAGGATTATAGCATGATAAACACATAGCACATGACTGTATAGGCCTTTAATGGTGGGCCACTATATGGTTTTGAGCAATGGGTTGGATAAAAGCAATGGGTCATTAAGTTAAATATGCAAGGCTGCCAAACAACTTTTAAAATGATCCTTAAACTCTAAATGTCCGATAATAACTGATAGTCATTTACTCCTGTCAGTAATGTAATTTTAGGAGGGTTATATATATTTGCTGTGTTCCCATGTTATTGCGTTGGGTGGCAGGGTATATTATAGAGACTTGTGTAAAACTTATTTTAAGCCCCATCACTTGATCCTAGGCCACTCCTGGGGTATTGAGTGTCATCCCGTTCAAGTCACCTGACCTTTGCAGACAGCCAAGTCTCAATGGGAAGTCATTACTTTCTGTTCTAGTGGAGAACACCAAAGTGGCTGCACTAGAGAAATGGGGTGTAGAGGCTGCGCGTAGAGCTCCTTTTATTACTACAGCTGAGCAAAAAGTTTTGGGGATGCCACAAAATAAGAGCCGGTTTACAGGGCTTTTGTCTGACATGGTAGATGGGCCAATATTTGCATATCTTTTTGTTCAACTCAATTATATACTAAAGTCATGTTCAAAATAAATATTTAAAAGTCAGTCAATTAGGTCAGTTAGTTCTTGTTCCATATGATCACACAAGCCAAGATGCTGCTGGGGCAGCTTGCCGTTTATTGATGCCTGTTGGTCACCATTACTCAGTTGAAGACGTGGATTTTACAGCTTTGTACATTGGAGTAAAGAATGCATAATATGAATAACATCAGGAAAAGCCTTTAACTTTCTATCCTTATAGTTAGGAAGGCATTTGCTACAAGATGTGTGTTCTCTTTATTTTAGCATGAAATTCATCTATACTGGACACCAGCTCCACAAAATATACACTGCTAAATACAATAAAGAGAACACATAATGTAACTCCAAGTCAATCAATCACACTTCTGTGAAATCAGCCTGTCCAGTTATGAATCAACACCAACTGTGAATAAATTTCTCCTGCTCTTGTGCAAATGGAACATGTAGAAATGAAAGGAAACTAGCAAAACAACCACTATAAAAGGAGTGGTTCTGCAGGGGGTGACCATAGACCATTTCTCCTTTCTTATCTTCTTTGGCCATTTTGGCCACTTTTGCAATTTGTTTTTGCTCTCTCCCCTAGAGGTACTGTACAGTAGCATGAGTTGGCTTCTACAACCCACAAATTGCTCAGGTAGTGTCGCTCATCCAGGATGGCACATTAATGCGAGCTGTGGCAAGAAGGGTAGCTGTGTCCATTAGCATAGTGTCCAGAGCATGGAGCCGATACCAGGAGACAGGCCAGTATAACACGAGGAGATGTGCAGGGGGGCAGCAACCCAACAGCAGGACTGCTACCTCCTTTGTGCAAGGTGGAACAGGAGGAGCAGTGCCATAGCCCTGCAAAAGGACATCCAGCAAGTCACTAGCTGTCAGAAACAGACTCCATGAGAGTGGTATGACGGCCTGATGTCCACAAGTGGGTGCTGTGCTTACAGCCCAACGACATGCAGGGTGATTGGCATTTGCCAGAGAACACCAAGATTCGCAGATTTGACATTGGCGGCATGTGCGCTTTACGAATGACAGCAGGTTCACACTTAGCACATGTGACAGTTTGGAGATGCCGTGCAGAACATTCTGCTGCCTGCAACATCCTCCAGGATGACCAGTTTGGCAGTGGGTCAGTAATGGTGTGGGGAGGCATTTCTTTGGAGGTCTGCACAGCCCTCCATATGCTAGCCAGAGATACCCTAACTGCCATTAGGTACTAGGATGAGATCCTCAGACTTATTGTGAGACCATATGCAGGTGCAGTGGGCCCTGGGTTCCTTCTGATGCATGACAATGCTAGGCCTCATGTGGCTGATGTGTGTCAGCAGCTCTTGCATGATGAAGGCAGTGATGCTATGGATTGGACTGCCCGTTCCCCAGACCTGAATCCAATCAACACATCTGGGACATCTTGTCTCGTTCCATCCACCAACGCTACATTGCATTACAGACTGTCCAGGCGTTGACTGATGCTTTAATCCAGGTCTCGGAGGAGATCCCTCAGGAGAACATCCACCGCCTCATCAGGAGCATGCCCAGGCCTTGTAGGGAGGTCAAACAGGTACATGGAGGTCACACACACTGCTGAGCATCATTTCCTTGTCTTGAGGCATTTCCATTTAAGTTGAATCAGACTGAAATTTAATTTTCCACTTTGATTTTGAGCATCATTCCAAATGCAGACAGCCATGGGATATTAATTTTTTATGACATTGATCATTTTTGTTTTATTCTCAACACATTCCATTATGTAATGAATAAAGATCTGCAGCTGGAATATTATATTCAGTGATACTAGGATGTGGTATTTTAGCATTCCATTTATTTTTTTGAGCAGTGTACATCCACGAGTTTCTTTTCAATTCAAGTAGCAAATATCAACAAACCAAAAGCAAGAGACCTGAAAATACTTTTTCATTAGAGAGACTGTTCTGGCTGCTACTAGGGAATGTGGCATAAATAATTACCTTTGCTACCAACGCAGACCCAAACAGTATTGAAGTCACAGACTAATGAAGGTTTACTTCTGTGCCCAGTTCCGTTGTGGATATTGCCGACAACAGACTTTTTTTTTTTTTTTTTTTTTTTTTGGCACACATCTGCCTCTAATCTTAATAGTTTAACTATTAACCATACACAATGTGCATTTTTTTGCTTATTCATAAAGACTCATTCCATTTCCTATTATAAAGTGAACAAACCACTACTCCCTATACATCAGATTATAAAACATGATAAACGGTTCTCCTTGTCTGGGCCTTCTGTGGCAGAACAGATTGCATCTGTCACTTGAGCTATATAAATTGCTTTTCCCCCCTTAACCGGGTCTCTGAAACACCACTTATGGTCGTCTAAACCAAGTAACAGACATTGAAAAACACAGAAAAAAATCCTGATAATCATTGTGATGCTGCCCAGACATTTCCACTGTTCTGTTCTTCACAAAAAAAAACAAAAAAAAAAAAACATTTCTATGGTATAAAGATATTTAATGCTGACTCAAATTCTGTCTCAGACTTTGTTGAGGTTAGATCTACCAGCCTTCCTCCCTATCAGGAAAACCCTTCTAGTATTTCCTGGCTCTAGGCCTGATTGCATGGAGAATTATTCTAGCATCACCCACATCCTCTTCTTCCCCTTCCATTAGACCCCCAGCAAAGGTATAATGATAGATCTCTATCCACAGGCAAAGAAAGTCACCAGAATACCTAGACTACATTGAAGTCAAACTAAACTGAGCCCGGCTTGACAGAATGATAAATGGTCCCTGGTTAATACCTCCAGCAAGAGTAAATATTGCTTAACATAGAAGATTCCTCAAACCCTGCATCATCTCTCTGTTCCAAACCTATTCAAGTTCTAGAATCCCCAGGAAGAAAGCATCGAAAAAGTCAGGTTTCCTAAAGTTACCATCTAAGTGGCAATTTAGAATAGAAGTGTCTGACTATATGTAATATAGATACCATAAGGGTTTGAACTCTCCCAGAGGGCTAGTATAATTTCTTACAATGGCACAGGGCTGAAACTTTGACACCTAGTTAAAGAAAACAGTGAAAGCAAAAACTTATTGGGATAGGACCAGTTGTCACCAAAGTGACAGAACAGCTGAATTCCTACATCTGGAGTCACATTTGGGCAAACACTCGGAAACTCACACCCTTTTATAATGTTGGCCTGCTAAAGAGACAGATGGAAGCACTCTGCACTAAACCAGGAAAGATGTATATCTTTGTACCATGTTAGCCAGTGGATAGAAAAATATTCAGGATTGAGAGTCCTCAGTAGTTGATACCTTTTAATGGCTAACTGAAAAGATGGTAACACATTGCAAGCTTTCGAGACTACTCAGGTCTCTTCATCAGGCTAGACTAATACAAAATCTGAAGTCACATATTTATGCACAATACAGCCTAGAAAAAATGCAATAGATAAGACAAGTGACGTGAAGCAGAACTATCAATATGGGAGAGGGAGAAACATAAATATAAACATTGGACCAGTTCATAGATAAGGAGTCTGGATGTTTTATGGTCCTCTGATTGGGGTCTAGTTCTGTGTTGCCCCGCAAGGTTTTAAAAGGAAATTCCTTAATTGATGTAAAAAGACATAAATCCATGCGACACATTCATTCCAACACTGAGAGTGTCAAAGTTCGTCATAAATTTGTACTGCCAAACTCGTCTCTCTCTCTGAGATGTGAAGTTACCTTTCAATACCAGTAATTTCATATCCATGCTGCTGTGATCAGGGATACAGAAATGTTTTGCCACAGGTAGATCCATTCTTTTTTCTCTTATTGTGTGACGATGAGCATTCATCCTTGTTCTAAGCTTTTGCCCTGTCTCCCCCACATACAGACCCCCAGTTGGACATTTAGTACAAATAATTAAATACACCACATTAGATGTAATGCAGGTGAAAGTACCTGGGATCTTGTAGTCCTGATGTGAATTGGGGATCTTTATCTTGTCCGTGGTCATTATAAACCATTATAAACCATTATGACCACGGACAAGATAAAGATCCCCAATTCACATCAGGACTACAAGATCCCAGGTACTTTCACCTGCATTACATCTAATGTGGTGTACTTAATTATTTGTACTAAATGTCCAACTGGGGGTCTGTATGTGGGGGAGACAGGGCAAAAGCTTAGAACAAGGATGAATGCTCATCGTCACACAATAAGAGAAAAAAGAATGGATCTACCTGTGGCAAAACATTTCTGTATCCCTGATCACAGCAGCATGGATATGAAATTACTGGTATTGAAAGGTAACTTCACATCTCAGAGAGAGAGACGAGTTTGGGAGTACAAATTTATGACGAACTTTGACACTCTCAGTGCTGGAATGAATGTGTCGCATGGATTTATGTCTTTTTACATCAATTAAGGAATTTCCTTTTAAAACCTTGCGGGGCAACACAGAACTAGACCCCAATCAGAGGACCATAAAACATCCAGACTCCTTATCTATGAACTGGTCCAATGTTTATATTTATGTTTCTCCCTCTCCCATATTGATAGTTCTGCTTCACGTCACTTGTCTTATCTATTGCATTTTTTCTAGGCTGTATTGTGCATAAATATGTGACTTCAGATTTTGTATTAGTCTAGCCTGATGGAGAGACCTGAGTAGTCTCGAAAGCTTGCAATGTATTACCATCTTTTCAGTTAGCCATTAAAAGGTATCAACTACTGAGGACTCTCAATCCTGAATATTGCACTAAACCACACACTCAGGTCATGTATACACATTAAAAAAAAGTACAACTAAAGCCTATTTAGAAATCAGACAAGTATATAGGTACCTTGAGGAGGTGGCAAGTGTACCCACATATACCCAGAGTACCGTGCAATCTACTAGCAAGCACAAATTGGGGCAGAGACATCCTCCACAGCTTCAGATGTTGAGTGCAATGGGAAACCGCTTATATTTCGAGAATGGCTCACATCCACCCCTCCAGCCCCTTCTCACTTCTCTGGCTTCTAATCAATCATGTTGTTCCAAGACTTCACTAGCTCTAAGCGAGAATCAATAAATGAATTAAAATGCATTATCCCCACTGAGAGGTCAGAATGTACAGAAAAATGCCTGTACTTTAACTAAACATTGTAAGAAGATTAGATAGTCCTATTTAAGTTGTGGGACGCTGGAATTTCTCAACATAGCCTTATCCAGAAGGAGACGAGAATCACATATACAGTTTTTAGAGCCAGATGTGAATACAAAAAGAAAAATCAATCTTTTCTTCATACTTTTCCTTATATCCGTTTGGCTCAAAACCTGAAGCAACAAAACACTTTTTCCAGTCTAATGCAATGCTAGTTTCATACTGCACAGATAGAGCTTTCTACGACGAGATGCCAAATCCAGCACTGCAAGCATTTGACCAGTAGAAGTCACGAGTTTGCCGACACATTCGATAAGCATTGACCGGAAAAAAGCCTAAGCAATCACACCAACAATCAGACTTAGCTGGCAGATCAGGAAGAACGGCAACCGCAGTCGGATTCCCAAAGTGCCATATGATCGGCTACGTATGGCTCGTAGACTCAACCAAGAGCCACAATAAGATTCCTGATGCGAGAGAGCACATTTTGTGGAATGGGTATAGTTTTCAAATCATCCCAATATGATCAAAATAAGCAACTCTCACTTTTATGAGTAATACCAAGTGATCATATGTCGTCCTCAGGATCACATATAGCCTAGATTCTCTCCCACCGAGGCCAGCGTCACTTTCCAGTGGGCACCGGACACTAGAACCGGTAGAGCCGCCGTCAGCCAGTGAAGCCTCGCCATTACATGCGACAGCCCTAATCCCAGCTGACGCTGGCTTTTCTGGGTTCTCCACATCTGCTTTATATACTACACAGATTGGCTCGGGCCAGCATTACTAGAAGTGTTCTAGCTTAAGCCTCCTTTACATCCCCTCAGGGAAAAGAGTTTCCAACAAGAGAGGATTTTCCAGCTCATTCATCCTGACACATTTCCAATACAGGGGATTACATTCATTTCAGAGGGTTTTCACATCCTAGCACACGACTATGACAGACGCAATAACACCAATCCACATTCTCTCTGGCCTTGAACCCATGATGCTCATTCAGAAGACATGTGATTTAGCCATCAGTCTCACCCCCCAATTCCCTAAGGGGATGCCATTTATTCGCAGTAAGATCAGCAGCTCCATTACATGGCTAACACTAGCCGGCGCCAGATGAGGCTGCCACACTCTGGGGAGCAGTCGTTTCTGCACCGATGGCCATAAACTAGCCGTCTAATGACTGGAGGAGGCTAATAACCTCATTGTTAGGGCGCCAGCAGCAGCGCAGAGGAGCCCGCAACTCCCAGCGAATATTCCCCACAGGCGGCCGGCAGGGGGCGCTGCAGAGCGGCGAGCAGCGGGACTCCTCGGAGTGAAGGGTTAAACGCAGCAACTGGTGCCCGAAGTGAAGTGTCTGCTCCGAGCCCGCTCGTCCCGTTAAACTAATTAAGTCTCTAAGGAATTTCTAGGTGACAGAGCTCCGGGTGGCGGACATTCCTCAGCACATCCCCCTCCAGCCGCCAAGACGCTGCACAGACGCGCTCCAGCGCAATACTGAGGGGAGTCAGAATGGAACCAGCGCCACCACAAATACCAGGTTAGCAAGCAGTGACCTACCATGCAGTGAGCGCAGCACGGCCCCGGCAGTGTCCCTGTGCAGTGTACGGAGCCTCCTGTCACACAAGCACATTGATACAGCTCGCAGCCTCCTCCAGTCACCAGCACACCGCCTGCAGGAGCGCTCACTCCTCACTGACTGCTGCCTGCTCCGAGACTGCGGCCGGCGCTCCACACTGCTAACGTGACAAGAGCGCTCCCGGCTGCTCATTGGCCCAGGCGCTCAGCTCTCAGCCAATCAGCGCACAGGGCGATGTGCGTCCGGCGCAGGACGAGGCTGTGGTGTCAGTATAGTGAGCAGGGCTCGTCATAGCATTCTCTGCATGCCCACCAGGGGGGACAGCAGGGGACAACAAGCCCACCTAGCACACAGCTACACACTGCATACCCACCCGTGGCCGTGACAGCAGGGGGATACAAGCCCACCTAGCACAGATAGCCAGACGCTGCATGCCCACCCGTGGCCGTGACAGCAGGGGGATACAAGCCCACCTAGCACACAGCTACACACTGCATGCCCACCCGTGGCCGTGACAGCAGGGGGATACAAGCCCACCTAGCACACATAGCCAGACGCTGCATGCCCACCCGTGGCCGTGACAGCAGGGGACAACCGCCCACCTGGCACACAGCTACACACTGCATACCCACCCGTGGCCGTGACAGCAGGGGGATACAAGCCCACCTAGCACACAGCTACACACTGCATGCCCACCCGTGGCCGTGACAGCAGGGGGATACAAGCCCACCTAGCACACATAGCCAGACGCTGCATGCCCACCCGTGGCCGTGACAGCAGGGGACAACAAGCCCACCTAGCACACAGCTACACACTGCATACCCACCCGTGGCCGTGACAGCAGGGGGATACAAGCCCACCTGGCACAGATAGCCAGACGCTGCATGCCCACCCGTGGCCGTGACAGCAGGGGGATACAAGCCCACCTAGCACACAGCTACACACTGCATGCCCACCCGTGGCCGTGACAGCAGGGGGATACAAGCCCACCTAGCACACATAGCCAGACGCTGCATGCCCACCCGTGGCCGTGACAGCAGGGGACAACCGCCCACCTGGCACACAGCTACACACTGCATGCCCACCCGTGGCCGTGACAGCAGGGGGATACAAGCCCACCTGGCACACAGCTACACACTGCATACCCACCCGTGGCCATGACAGCAGGGGGATACAAGCCCACCTGGCACACAGCTACACACTGCATGTCCACCAGTGGCCATGACAGCAGGGGGATACAAGCCCACCTGGCACACAGCTACACACTGCATGCCCACCCGTGGACGTGACAGCAGGGGGATACAAGCCCACCTGGCACAGATAGCCAGACGCTGCATGCCCACCCGTGGCCGTGACAGCAGGGGGATACAAGCCCACCTGGCACACAGCTACACACTGCATACCCACCAGTGGCCATGACAGCAGGGGGATACAAGCCCACCTGGCACAGATAGCCAGACGCTGCATGCCCACCCGTGGCCGTGACAGCAGGGGGATACAAGCCCACCTAGCACACAGCTACACACTGCATGCCCACCCGTGGCCGTGACAGCAGGGGGATACAAGCCCACCTAGCACACAGATAGCCAGACGCTGCATGCCCACCCGTGGCCGTGACAGCAGGGGACAACCGCCCACCTGGCACACAGCTACACACTGCATGCCCACCCGTGGCCGTGACAGCAGGGGGATACAAGCCCACCTGGCACACAGCTACACACTGCATACCCACCCGTGGCCATGACAGCAGGGGGATACAAGCCCACCTGGCACACAGCTACACACTGCATGTCCACCAGTGGCCATGACAGCAGGGGGATACAAGCCCACCTGGCACACAGCTACACACTGCATGCCCACCCGTGGACGTGACAGCAGGGGGATACAAGCCCACCTGGCACAGATAGCCAGACGCTGCATGCCCACCCGTGGCCGTGACAGCAGGGGGATACAAGCCCACCTGGCACACAGCTACACACTGCATACCCACCAGTGGCCATGACAGCAGGGGGATACAAGCCCACCTGGCACAGATAGCCAGACGCTGCATGCCCACCCGTGGCCGTGACAGCAGGGGGATACAAGCCCACCTAGCACACAGCTACACACTGCATGCCCACCCGTGGCCGTGACAGCAGGGGGATACAAGCCCACCTAGCACACAGATAGCCAGACGCTGCATGCCCACCCGTGGCCGTGACAGCAGGGGACAACCGCCCACCTGGCACACAGCTACACACTGCATGCCCACCCGTGGCCGTGACAGCAGGGGGATACAAGCCCACCTGGCACACAGCTACACACTGCATACCCACCCGTGGCCATGACAGCAGGGGGATACAAGCCCACCTGGCACACAGCTACACACTGCATGTCCACCAGTGGCCATGACAGCAGGGGGATACAAGCCCACCTGGCACACAGCTACACACTGCATGCCCACCCGTGGACGTGACAGCAGGGGGATACAAGCCCACCTGGCACAGATAGCCAGACGCTGCATGCCCACCCGTGGACGTGACAGCAGGGGGATACAAGCCCACCTGGCACACAGCTACACACTGCATACCCACCAGTGGCCATGACAGCAGGGGGATACAAGCCCACCTGGCACACAGCTACACACTGCATGTCCACCAGTGGCCATGACAGCAGGGGGATACAAGCCCACCTGGCACACAGCTACACACTGCATGTCCACCAGTGGCCATGACAGCAGGGGGATACAAGCCCACCTGGCACACAGCTACACACTGCATGTCCACCAGTGGCCATGACAGCAGGGGGATACAAGCCCACCTGGCACACAGCTACACACTGCATACCCACCCGTGGCCGTGACAGCAGGGGGATACAAGCCCACCTGGCACAGATAGCCAGACGCTGCATGCCCACCCGTGGCCGTGACAGCAGGGGGATACAAGCCCACCTAGCACACAGCTACACACTGCATGCCCACCCGTGGCCGTGACAGCAGGGGGATACAAGCCCACCTAGCACACAGATAGCCAGACGCTGCATGCCCACCCGTGGCCGTGACAGCAGGGGACAACCGCCCACCTGGCACACAGCTACACACTGCATGCCCACCCGTGGACGTGACAGCAGGGGGATACAAGCCCACCTGGCACACAGCTACACACTGCATACCCACCAGTGGCCATGACAGCAGGGGGATACAAGCCCACCTGGCACACAGCTACACACTGCATGTCCACCAGTGGCCATGACAGCAGGGGGATACAAGCCCACCTGGCACACAGCTACACACTGCATGTCCACCAGTGGCCATGACAGCAGGGGGATACAAGCCCACCTGGCACACAGCTACACACTGCATACCCACCCGTGGACGTGACAGCAGGGGGATACAAGCCCACCTGGCACACAGCTACACACTGCATACCCACCCGTAGACATGACAGCAGGGGGATACAAGCCCACCTGGCACAGATAGCCAGACGCTGCATACCCACCCGTGGCCGTGACAGCAGGGGGATACAAGCCCACCTGGCACAGATAGCCAGACGCTGCATGCCCACCCGTGGCCGTGACAGCAGGGGGATACAAGCCCACCTAGCACACAGCTACACACTGCATGCCCACCCGTGGCCGTGACAGCAGGGGGATACAAGCCCACCTAGCACACAGATAGCCAGACGCTGCATGCCCACCCGTGGCCGTGACAGCAGGGGACAACCGCCCACCTGGCACACAGCTACACACTGCATGCCCACCCGTGGACGTGACAGCAGGGGGATACAAGCCCACCTGGCACACAGCTACACACTGCATACCCACCAGTGGCCATGACAGCAGGGGGATACAAGCCCACCTGGCACACAGCTACACACTGCATGTCCACCAGTGGCCATGACAGCAGGGGGATACAAGCCCACCTGGCACACAGCTACACACTGCATACCCACCCGTGGACGTGACAGCAGGGGGATACAAGCCCACCTGGCACACAGCTACACACTGCATACCCACCCGTAGACATGACAGCAGGGGGATACAAGCCCACCTGGCACACAGCTACACACTGCATACCCACCCGTAGACATGACAGCAGGGGGATACAAGCCCACCTGGCACACAGCTACACACTGCATACCCACCCGTGGACGTGACAGCAGGGGGATACAAGCCCACCTGGCACACAGCTACACACTGCATACCCACCCGTGGACATGACAGCAGGGGGATACAAGCCCACCTGGCACACAGCTACACACTGCATGTCCACCAGTGGCCATGACAGCAGGGGGATACAAGCCCACCTGGCACACAGCTACACACTGCATACCCACCCGTGGACATGACAGCAGGGGGATACAAGCCCACCTGGCACACAGCTACACACTGCATACCCACCAGTGGCCATGACAGCAGGGGGATACAAGCCCACCTGGCACACAGCTACACACTGCATACCCACCCGTGGACATGACAGCAGGGGGATACAAGCCCACCTGGCACACAGCTACACACTGCATACCCACCCGTGGACGTGACAGCAGGGGGATACAAGCCCACCTGGCACACAGCTACACACTGCATACCCACCCGTGGACATGACAGCAGGGGGATACAAGCCCACCTGGCACACAGCTACACACTGCATGTCCACCAGTGGCCATGACAGCAGGGGGATACAAGCCCACCTGGCACACAGCTACACACTGCATACCCACCCGTGGACATGACAGCAGGGGGATACAAGCCCACCTGGCACACAGCTACACACTGCATACCCACCAGTGGCCATGACAGCAGGGGGATACAAGCCCACCTGGCACACAGCTACACACTGCATACCCACCCGTGGACATGACAGCAGGGGGATACAAGCCCACCTGGCACACAGCTACACACTGCATACCCACCCGTGGACGTGACAGCAGGGGGATACAAGCCCACCTGGCACACAGCTACACACTGCATACCCACCCGTGGACATGACAGCAGGGGGATACAAGCCCACCTGGCACACAGCTACACACTGCATGTCCACCAGTGGCCATGACAGCAGGGGGATACAAGCCCACCTGGCACACAGCTACACACTGCATACCCACCCGTGGACATGACAGCAGGAGGATACAAGCCCACCTGGCACACAGCTACACACTGCATACCCACCCGTGGACCTGACAGCAGGGGGATACAAGCCCACCTGGCACACAGCTACACACTGCATGTCCACCAGTGGCCATGACAGCAGGGGGATACAAGCCCACCTGGCACACAGCTACACACTGCATACCCACCCGTGGACATGACAGCAGGGGGATACAAGCCCACCTGGCACACAGCTACACACTGCATACCCACCCGTGGACATGACAGCAGGGGGATAAAAGCCCACCTTGTGCAGATAGCCAGACACTGCATGCCCACCAGTGGCCGTGACAGCAGGGGGATACAAGCCCACCTGGCACACAGCTACACACTGCATACCCACCCGTGGACATGACAGCAGGGGGATAAAAGCCCACCTTGTGCAGATAGCCAGACACTGCATGCCCACCAGTGGCCGTGACAGCAGGGGGATACAAGCCCACCTGGCACACAGCTACACACTGCATGTCCACCCGTGGACGTGACAGCAGGGGGATACAAGCCCACCTTGCGCAGATAGCCAGACACTGCATGCCCACCAGTGGCCGTGACAGCAGGGGGATACAAGCCCACCTGGCACACAGCTACACACTGCATACCCACCCGTGGACGTGACAGCAGGGGGATACAAGCCCACCTTGCGCAGATAGCCAGACACTGCATGCCCACCAGTGGCCGTGACAGCAGGGGGATACAAGCCCACCTGGCACACAGCTACACACTGCATACCCACCCGTGGACGTGACAGCAGGGGGATACAAGCCCACCTTGCGCAGATAGCCAGACACTGCATGCCCACCAGTGGCCGTGACAGCAGGGGGATACAAGCCCACCTGGCACAAATAGCCTGCATGCCCAGCCGATGAACATGATAGCCCACCTGGCAAACAGACAGTCACATCCAGCATGCCAAGCCGATGCACGTGACAGCAGGGGGCCACAAGCCCACCTGGCACACAGTCACTCACTGCATTCTCATTTCATGGACATTTCCGTATAGGGCAACAAGCCCACCTGGCACACAGTCACACACGGCATGCCCACTCATGCACATGACAGCAGGGGGCCACAAGGGCACCTGGTACACAGCCTACAGCTGAGCTCACATGTCCAGTAATCATCCGTTGGAAAGGGAACCAGCAGCAATCCATTATCTTAGTAGGACAAAAAATGTGTGCAGAGTGCAGACATAGCTTTTTTGTTCAGCTATAAATATAGATTGCAACTGGATCCGATTTTTTTTTACGTTAAAGTCTATGGAAATCAGATCTGTTAAATTGCAATCTTTTATTCTGCCATTTGAAGGGATCCGTTTTTTTGCTCACTGGATCAGTTTCAAATGGATAATTACTAGACATGTGAACATAGGAAAGCTTGTAACTATTTTTCTGAGCTCTTCTCAGCTGATTTATTACCACAGGCCACATGAAAGTTGAAACAAAAAGCCTGTAAAAGACAAATGATACAAAATTTTGGTTGAGACTCAATTGCAAAAATTATAGCCTGAAATCAGTAGCCTAGCTACCGGGGTGGCAGTGGGTGCGGTCACCCCGGACTCAGATGGGAACACCCGGAGCAGCATGCTGATACACTTAAGCCCGGTCTCCCTGCACCACCACTCTCTGTTCTGTAGACCGCAGCCTTATCTGTGGTCTACAACATGGCCAAGGTGCAGACGCACACCCAGGACATCAAACTCCCAGAGCGGTGATGTCATTGCACTGCGCTGAGACTCTGATGTCCTGTGCATGCGTAGGCGCTATTATAGCTCGTTTGTCCACCCCAGCCTCGTTGATGGAGTTCCCAGGATCCTGGATTAAGTGAATATATGATTTTTTTTTATTTTAAGTAAAACTTGTGGGAGCATCAAAAATAATGGGGAACCCTGAAAAAGTGATGGGGCCCTCATACATTATATGGACTATTGAGTGGGCCCTTATAAAGTGTCGGGACCATTATACTGTTTGGGGGCTAATGTGGGGCCCATTATACAGTAAAGGAACTAATGTGCGGCCTATTATATAGTATAGGAGCAAATGTGGGGGTCATTATACACTTTGGGGAGAATGTGGAGCCATTATACAGTTAGGGGAATAATGCAAGGCCCATTATAACGTTTGAGGGCTAATGTGAGGGACATTATACAGTTTGGAGCTTACTGTGAGGACCATTATAGAGTTTGGGGGTTAATGCGGGGCCCATTATAAAGTTTGGGGGCTAATGGGAGGGTCATTATACAATTTGGAGGTTAGTGTGGAGTCCATTATACAGTTTGTGGGCTACTGTAGGGCTCATTATACAGTTTTTGAGGTACTGTAGGGCCCAATGTACAGTTTGGAGACTAATGCCGAGCCCTTTATACAGATTGCGGGCTAATGTGATGGCCATTATAGAGTTTGGGGGCTAATGCAGGGCCCATTATAAAGTTTGGGAGCTAGCGCGAGGCTCATTATACAGTTTGGGGGCTAATGTGAGGGCCATTATACAGTTTGGGAGCAATTGTAAGGGCTGTTACACAGTTTGGGGCTTACTGTGGGGACCATTATACAGTTTGGGGGCTAATGTGAGGGCCATTATACAGTTTGGGAGCAATTGTAAGAGCTGTTACACAGTTTGGGGCTAATGTGAGGGCTTCAGGAAATGGATTCTGAGCATAAAACAAATCTAAGTGGGCAAATGAAGACATTTGATAAGTAACTTATGTATTCAGAGGGTTAATTAAGTTTGTCCTGCAAATATGAATCCACCAAAACACAGATAAGGATGCCCTTCATCAAATTCAACTCACTCAAGGCAGGCACAAACGGGTTGAGGGTGCAAAATCTGACATCATATTGGGCAAACTGCCAACAAAGTGGACAGACAGGCACTTTTCACTAATTTGAATAATTTGCTGGTATCATCAAAGAGTAAAGAGGATCTTTGACCACTTTCATCATATTAAACTGGCTACATTTTGATATAGGGGCTGAAGACCTGAACAAAATGTTTTTATTTTTTTATTTTCTCCTCTCCATTGGGTAGATGTTGACTTGTAAAGCTGAAGTTGCCTAATTTGCTAATTTTCCTTTCAACCTGGGGGACGTTAACAGAGTGCCTTTTCTGGTGACACTTTCTTTTTCTTCTGTATAACATTGCCCAATCTTAAAAAAGCTGTATGTTAAGCCCCCGTCACACACAGCGATCTCGCTATCGAGATTGCTGCTGAGTCACAAGTTTTGTGACCCAACAGCGATCTCACCAGCGAGATTGCTGTGTGTGACACTTATCAGCGACCGGCCCCCCTGCCAGGTATCGCTGATTGTCCTGGAATGGCCTGGACATTTTTTTGATCGTTGGTCTCCCGCTGGCCAGCACGCATCGCTGCATGTGGCAGGCGGGAGACCAGCGATCAGCGAGCTGGTAACCAAGGTAAACATCGGGTTTCTAAGCACCGCGCGGCGCTTAGAAACCCGATGTGTACCTTAGTTACCATGCGCTGGTGCAGGGAGCTGGTAACCAAGGTACACATCGGGTTTCTAAGCGCCGCGCGGCGCTTAGAAACCCGATGTGTACCTTGGTTACCAGCTCCCTGCACCAGCGTGCTGGTAACTAAGGTACACAGTGGGTAACTAAGCGACGTGCGTCGCTTGTTACCCACGTGTCGCTGTCCTGATCGCTGGTGAAGCTGCCTGTTTGGCAGCTCACCAGCGATCATGTAGCTACACACCAGCGATCCTGACAAGTTCACATCGTTGTCGGGATTGCTGGTGAGCCGCTATGTGTGACGGGGCCCTTACAATGGAAAATAAAGCAAAGCCCTGAGAGATCGTAACCGGCTTTTTCAATGTGATTTGTTGAGACTGATGTATCTAAACCTGATCACATTAAGATCACACAACCTGCACTTACTGTCATTACAACTTCTGGGAGAAGAGGAGCGCTGCACTGTAATGTCACTAAGTACTGCGATCTGGATCTATTTCAGGTATTGTGAAATAATGCTTCAATACCTTGATTAGATCCCTAGCATTGTGTGTGACAAACTTTGCTTGCACAATCATCTTCATCACTGCTCACCCCCACAGCACTCCTCTCCCAGCGCTGTACAGATATTCCTAATCTAATGACATGACATCGCCGGGAGACAAGAGCTGCAGTAGGTTAGCGTCACGTTGTATATAATGACATTACAGTGCAGCTCTCATCTCCTAGCGCTCATAATGACAGTATGGGCCGGCAGTGAGGAGGTGTAAATGTGATATGTTTAACCTTATCAGTCTCTCCAAATCACAGTGAAAAAGCCTGTTCTGACCCTTCGGGTGTATGCTTTTAGTCCCTGTATGAAGCTACCTTCATTTGACTGGGCAATGTCATACACAGGAAAAAGTAATCACCCCAAAGAAGAATCTCTGCTAACACTCCTTTGGTTGAAGAAGAGACTAGCATATTGAGCACCTTAAACTTTAGAAGTCAATATCTCCTCAACGGAGAGGAGAAATAAAAAGATAACAATTACTTTTTATTCAGCTCTTCAGCCACTTTACTATAAGGTAGCCAGTTTTATTTGCCAAAAGTGGTGAAATGTCCTCTTTAAATTACTTGGATCTACCAAACTCAGACTACCAACACACATAGGTGTAAAAGCTGGAATCCAATGACAAAAACAAATATTTTTTTAATTGATTTAAATAATTATCTCATGAATTCAAAGGGTTAAACGACTTTGGACCACAAATATCACACTTCTGACACAAACTTTGGGCCAGCCTGTAGTGAATTGAATTTGATGTGACGCATACCTATCTGTGTGTAAGTAGTGAGTTCAGTAGCCCAAACCTTTTGCATGCACCAGTTATTTAAAAGGAACCTCTCACCTGAAAAACCGGTATGAACCTGCAGATATGAGGTTGATCTGCAGGTTAATAGCGTTGTGAACCTTGCCCACTTAAACCCTGCTGCTGGAAGGAAATTAACTTTAGTCCCCCCTGGCAGCGTTCGGTTTTAGGCATAGTGGAGGCGCTGGTGCCGGTTCAGACAGCAAGAGCGGCAGCTGTAACCTCGCCCCTGGCAGTAAGTGACAGCAGCTCAGCATTAGGTACAGCTGTCAGTCAGTTTCGGGCAGCCACCGCTCTGTCTACACAGTAGGGGAGTATAAGCTTTTTTTATTTTATCGGCACCAAACATTTAGATCAAGAAGAGGTTGTCCACTTTAAGTCATTACGTTTTACTACAACAATAAGTCCACCTAATTAGAATAGCAAAAAACTAAAATATTTTTTGGGAATAAGAAACTACCAAATACTAAACTAATTTAAGTCTTGAATAAGAAACTATTAAAATGAAAAACAAATTCAAGATCGTCCCTGCGGGGGGGTGTTTCCACACATCGAGGAGGCTGCTGCGGTGTTGCACTCTAGACACCGTCACTGTGCAGTCACCTCACTATTGCTGTTTGTGAAGAAGAGGAATGTCATCTAAGTTCACCGATGCAAGACTTAGAAGCTTAATTGCCTTTCTTTTCATATACAGCTAGAACGGAATTCCCCCACCTGAAGAACCAGGAAGAGCGACTTACAGTTTCTGAAATATCATCCATTTATAAAATCATTTAGACTGGAAATTTGAGGAATGTCCTCCTCTGACCAGAAGTTTAAACACAGAAATTATTTACTTAAAACTTGAATAACTTTATAGATAGGTTACATGATTTCTCATGAAGCGGTCCTGAATTGCAGCCTGTTTGGCAATACAAAGCAGTATTCACTGATCTTCTTTCTAATGGAAGCAACCCGTAAGAGTGAGTTTAGACCAACCCTCACTTGATAATGAAGCAATTAAAGGTGACCTCCAGATACACCTCCAGATACACCTACACTCTCTAGCGTGTCCAAGGTGAACATACTATTGGTGTAACCTATGCATCTGGACTGGGGCCCGAGTGGTAAAGGGGCCCACTTCCACCTCCAAATAAGTAAGCAGATTCTGTCACAGACACATAAAGAGCTGCACTGTAATGAACTATTGTAATAAAGAGCTCATGTACTGTGGTGTGCCATGTTTTGTGATTGGGGGACGTGAATTAAGACCTCTGTACAAATTAGATTGATGTCAGCTTAACCTGCAGATATTGACAAGTTTGGCAGACAGCCTAATATGTATAGTGGTGTAAGGAGGTGGACCGGACCGTGGGTACCTGCATGCCTGGTCCGGAACTGAAAGGGCTGCATCCTCTGTTTCTGGGGGGAAGCCTGAGGGAGGCGGACCTTCCCCTGCTGAAGGAGGGAAGGACAGGAGACACGGAGTTTCCTGCTGACAAGAGGGGGCAGGGAGAGCCCAGAGAGAGCATGCTGACACAGCGCTCTGCTTCCCCCTCCAGAGAGAGCTGGCTCTGTGACCGGCCGTGCTTCTGCTGCCCGGAATATAGGAGCTGTGGTGCTGGGGGAATTAGCTGTGCCAGCAGAGCGGAGTGTGCAGGGCTGTGCCAGCAGAGCTGAGTGTGCGGAGCAGTGCCAGCAGAGCGGAGCAAAGCCAGGTGCCGTACACTAGGAGACAGTAAGTACCGCAGCCGCTCTGCCCAAGTGTGACCGTATGCTCAAAAGAGACCTCCTGCTGAGGACTGAGACAGACCGACAGTACGCGATGAGTGCCCTCTGTGTAAACGTGGACCCGCCAGCCTCCGTGACCAGAGGAGACTCCCTTGACAAGCCTGAGACAGTCGCTAGTGCGTGCAGGCCGGCGTGCGCAGTGACAGATCTGAGCCCCTGAGAGTAGTAGCTGGACTGACCGAGGAGCGCGACACTGTCCCTGCGGTGACACATTCTGAGTATGGACTTGTGACTAAAGGCCCCGTCACACTAAGCGACTCACCAGCGATCCCGACACCGATATCAAGGTGTCAGGATCGCTGGTAAGTCACTATGTGATCGCTGGTGAGCTGTCACACAGACAGCTTCACCAGCGATCAGCACAGCGATGCCGAGCGCCCGGCATCGCTGGCTATCGCTGTAGAAAATAGTATCAAAATAAAAAATATAGTTATTCTCACCTTCCGATGTCCCGTTCAGCCATCTTGCCTCTCTCCACGCTCCGGTCCCAGTGATCCTTTGCACGAATGACCGCGAGATGTCACGGTCTCGCGGGATAACAAAGTCTCGCGGTCATTCGTGCAAAGGCTTACTGGGACCGGAGCGTGGAGAGAGGCAGGATGGCTGAACGGAACATCGGAAGGTGAGAATAACTATATTTTTTATTTTTTTTATTTTTTTACACCTGATCGCTGGTCTCCCGCTGTCACACACAGCGATGCGTGCTGGCCAGCGGGAGACCAGCGACCAAAGAAATGTCCAGAGGTTTCTTGCAGCGATCAGCGATACCGGCAGGGGGGCCGATCGCTGATCGCTGTCACACACAGCGATCTCGCTGGTGAGATCGCTGTTACATCACAAAAGTTGTGACTCAGCAGCGATCTCGCTACCGAGATTGCTTAGTGAGACGGGGCCTTTAGAGTGGTGAGAGAAAGACTCCCTCTCACTGCCCAGCATCGTATTGTTTTCCCCGGAGGCTGTTTCTTTATCGTGGACAGAGGCTTGAGAGACTGCATGTGCCGCTGTTGTCGGTGACACCGTTGAATTCCCACCTGTCAGTACCTAGCTGGTTCGGGCGGGCTAATTGTGTCAGTTGGTTTGTCATTGAGTAGAGAGCCCCTGGTTATTGTGGGGAAGTCTTCGTCGTCCGAGTCCCAGAACACGGACAATGGTTCAGAGACCTGAGGAGCAGGTTCAGGTTGTTTCGGGTCAGTGGAAATACAGGGGTGTTACACCCGGTCCCCGTCCTGGAGCTGCGCCCAGGTCTGTCGCTGTTACACCTGGCCCCCGTCCTGGCGCTGCGTCCAGGCCTGCCGCTGCTCTCCGTTCTGGGCACTCACCTCGAGTCTCTCATGCTGCTGCTCAGCGTTCTGTCCTCCCTCTCCCTCCTGGCGTCCTGTGAGGAGATCTGTAGCTAAGGCTATTAGGGCACGCCCGCCCGCTCTCTTGCCTTCTTAAAGGGGCGGCGCGCATTATTCAAAAAATACAATTAACCAATGGCAGCTCACTGGATGCTTTTTCTGGCTTCTCCTCCTTAGGGAGAGCGCCGGAGCAACGAGTATCTATCATTGCTACATCCGGTTCTCATGCTAACCTGTCTGCGCTGCATCTGCAGTCTCTGTGCATTGTCTAATGCTCTCTGTCTCCACAACATATCAGTATCCTGTGTTACCTGGTTCTATCAGCAACCATCTGGGCCTAAGCCATCCTGTTCCGCCTACAGCCATCCGAGTCCAAGGACTGTGTGAAGGTCACTGGAACCGACTCCTTACCAACTAACCGGATCCAGGACCCAGCGCATTATGGACTCTGCTGTAACTTTTGTTATCCCTTTTGGTCCCGCTGGGACAGCTGCCACGTGTTTGGGGTCTAACTGGAGGTAGCACCTGTGTCCTCCGGGTATTCCATTCTGGCCCTGCCTGAGGGGCTTTACTACAGGTACCCCGGGCTCACTAGTCACGCCCCCTTCGGAGCCCCCGGACCGTGGTCCCGAGGTTCCACGTAAAAAATAAAAACGAATGTGAACTTCACCATCTCTGTCTCCGCTTCCATTCATAGAATCATAGAATCGTAGAGTTGGAAGGGACCTCCTGGGCCATCTGGTCCAACCCCCTGCTCAAAGCAGGATTCGCTAAATCATCCCAGTCAGATGTCTGTCCAGCCTCTGTTTGAAGACTTCCATTGAAGGAGATCTCACCACTTCTCGTGGCAGCCTGTTCCACTCATTGATCACTCTAACTGTCAAAAAGTTTTTTCTAATATCTAATCTGTGTCTCCTCCCATTCAGTTTCATCCCATTGCTTCTAGTCTTTCCTTGTGCAAATGAGAATAAAGATGATCCTTCTACAATGTGACAGCCCTTTAGATATTTGTAGACAGCTATTAAGTCTCCTCTCAGTCTTCTCTTTTGCAAACTAAACATTCCCAAATCCTGCAACCTTTCCTCATAAGACAGGATTTGCAGACCGGTCACCATTCTGGTCGCTCTTTTCTGAACTTGCTCCAGTTTGTTGATGTCTTTTTTAAAATGTGCCCAAAACTGGACACAATATTCCAGATGAGGTCTGACCAAAGAGGAGTAGAGGGCAATAATGACTTCACGTGATTTAGACTGTATGCTTCTGTTAATACATCCTAGAATTGCATTTGCCTATTTTCCTGCTGCATCACACTGTTGACTCATATTCAGTCTGTGATCTATTAGTATACCCAAGTCTTTTTTACATGTGCTGTTGCTTAGCCCCATTACTCCCATTCTGTATATGCTGTATATGCTTTTGTATATGCTTTCGTATATGCTTTCGTATATGCATTCGTTACAGATTGCTCCGGCCATGGAATCCGCTGGACCCCAGAGGCCTCCGATGTTGGAGTTGTGCCAAGAGGTGACCCGTTTAAGAGATCAACAGGATAAGATCACGACGTATCTACGTAACCTGTCCACCCGCATGGATTCTCTGCAGAACCCGGCTGCTCCTGATTCATCTAGCAACACCCAGGTACCTGCTGTCATGACAAGCAGCTCCTACCCGCTTCCATGGTGATCCCACTCAGTGTCAGGGTTTTCTCAATCAGTGTACCCTGCACTTTGAAATCTTGGGGCATATGTTTACTTCTGACCGTGCCAAAGAGGGCTTCATTATGTCACATCTAGCAGGAGAGGCTCTCGCCTGGTTGAATCCGTTATGGGAAAGAGGAGACCCGCTGGTTAGTGATCTTCAAACTTTCCTAGAGACTTTTCGCAGGACCTTTGATGAACCTGGCCGGGTCACGTCGACCGCTTCTGCCCTGCTTCGCTTACGTCAAGGAACCCTCACGGTGGCTCAGTATGCTGTTCAGTTCCGCACCCTCTCGTCTGAGCTATCCTGGAACAATGAGGCCTTGCTGGCTACCTTCTGGGAGGGCCTATTTGGAAAAATTAAGGATGAGCTGGCGGGACGGGACAGGCCTACCATCTTGGAAGACCTGATTTCCTTGGCGACCCGAATTGATCTGCATTTTCAGGAGCGTTCCATGGAGATTAAGCGTGACAGGAGGTCCTACCACCTGGACTCTAATTCTTCCAAAACATCTACCTCATCCTCTTCTCCCGAAGCTATGGAGGTAGATCGAGTAAGTCTGGCCAGCCGCCGCCAGGAGGCGCGTCGCAAAGACGGAAGCTGTCTGTACTGTGGTAGTTCCGAACACCTGATCCGCTCCTGTCCAAAGAAGTCGGAAAACTCCTGTGCCTAGGCTCGGTAGGAGAGGCCACCCTAGGTAGAGAACGCTCCTCTCCTTTGTTGCAGATATCAGTCTCCGTGACCTGCGGAGCAATAAAATTTTCTGGACTCCGGAGCCGCCGGAAGCTTTATCCAGCAGATGCTTGTGGATCGCTACCACTTACCAGTTCAGGCTCTTCCCAACCCGTTGCGAGTAACCGCTGTCGATGGCCAGCCTCTGACCGAACCCGTCCAGTTCCAGACTGACCCAGTGGAACTCCGGGTAGGTCTTATGCATTCTGAAAGAATCCGTTTTTATTTGTACCCTGGTTTGTCTCACCCCTTGCTTCTATTTTTGCCTTGGTTTCAGAAACATGAACCAGTCCATAATTGGAGAACAGGCAAAATTCTACGTTGGGGAGATTCCTGCTCGGACCGTTGTTTAACCCGGATTGAACCAGCTTCACCCCCGGTCCAACCTGCTACCCTGCCTGGATTACCATCCGCTTACTGGTCCTTCTCGGATGTCTTCGGGAAAAAGTAGGTTGAAAAACTTCCCCCCCACAGGTCGCATGACTGTCCAATAGACCTTCTTCCTGGAACATCTCCTCCCCGTGGGAGAGTTTACCCTCTTTCCCAGGCAGAGACTCAGGCTATGTCGGACTACATCCAGGAGAACTTGGTCAGAGGGTTTATCCGAAAATCATAGTCACCGGCAGGAGCAGACTTCTTCTTCGTGAAGAAAAAGGACGGATCTCTGCGGCCCTGTATCAACTGCCGAGGACTGAACCAGATCACGGTAAAAAAACAGGTACCCTTTGCCTCTAATTTAAGAACTGTTTGACTGTCTCTGAGGGGCCAGGATCTTCACCAAGCTGGATCTCAGAGGTGCTTACAATTTGATCCGAATCAGAGATGGAGACGAATGGAAAACAGCCTTCAACACCCGTGATGGCCATTATGAGCACCTGGTAATGCCGTTTGGTCTAAGCAATGCACCCGCTGTTTTCCAAGAGTTCGTCAACGACATTTTCAGGGACCTGCTTTACACCTGTGTTGTTGTCTACCTAGACGACATTCTGATTTTTTCTACTGACTTGGTTTCGCATCGCAGACAAGTGCACCTGGTCTTACAGAGGCGCAGGGAGAACAGACTGTACGCCAAGTTTGAAAAGTGCCTCTTTGAACAATCCTCTTTGCCTTTCCTCAGTTACATTGTTTCCTCCACAGGATTAAAAATGGATCCAGAGAAGTTATCAGCTGTACTCAAGTGGCCTCGTCCGTCTGGGTTGAAGGCCATACAGTGATTCCTGGGCTTCGCCAACTACTACAGGCAATTCATTCCTAACTTCTCCACCCGAGTGGCGCTCATCTCAGCTCTAACCCTGAAACGTACAAATCCGAAGGATTGGCCTCCTGAGGCTGAGGAGGCCTTTGTTTCTCCCAAAAAGGCCTTTGCAGTCGCACCTGTTCTTCATCATCCTAACTCCAATTAACTATTTTTTCTTGAGGTCGATGCATCTTCAGTAGGTGCGGGAGCCGTACTAACCCAGAAATCGTCCTCCGGGCGAATGCATTTGTGGTTTTCCAAGGTTTTTTCTTCCGCAGAGAGGAATTATTCTGTTGGGGATCGGGAATTGTTGGCTATCAAATTAGCTCTGCAGGAGTGGAGGCATCTTCTAGAAGGAGCTCTTCATCATGTAGTCGTATACACCGATCACAAGAACCTTGCTTACCTCCAAACTGCACAAAGGCTGAATCCTCGTCAAGCCCGCTGGGCTTTGTTTTTTGCTCGTTTTAACTTTGTTCTTCATTTTCGCCCAGCTGACAAAAATGTCAAAGCAGACGCACTTTCCAGAGCCGTTCTACCTCCTGATCAAGAAGAAGAATGACAGCACATCATTGAACCCTCAAGGTTAGTCGCGGTCGCTTCTACTGATCTTGCCTGGCTGCCTCCCGGGAAGACTTTTGTGTCAGCTTCTGAGCGTACTCGTGTTCTTCGGTGGGGTCACTCGTCCAAGTTGGCTGGACACGCCGGCCAGAGAAAGACTCTGCAACTCATCTCCCAGTACTACTGGTAGCCTGCCATGGCTAAGGACATTCTGGAGTACGTCACAGCCTGTCCTTCCTGTGGTCGTAACAAGACTGCCAAGCATCTACCCGCAGGTAGGCTTCAGCCTCTTCCAATTCTGTCTTCTCCCTGGCAACATATCGCGATGGACTTCATCACAGATCTCCTGATCTCATCTGGCTGTTCTGTGGTGTGGGTAGTGGTGGATCGCTTCTCTAAAATGGCTCACTTCATTCCACTACCCGGTCTTCCAACTGCTCCTGAGTTGGCGGACCTGTTCATTCGGCACATCTTCCGTCTCCATGGTTTCCCTCTCCACATCGTGTCCGACAGAGGAGTCCGGTTCACCTCAAGATTCTGGAGAGCAGTTTGTAAACTGGTAAGAATTGAACTAGATTTTTCCTCAGCGTACCATCCTCAGTCCAATGGACAAGTGGAGAGGACAAATCAAATCCTGGCTGGATTCCTGCGTCTCTTTGTCAATGCCCATCTTGACGACTGGGTAGACTTACTGTCCTGGGCCGAATTTTCTTACAACAATCAAGTAAGTGAATCTTCTGGAAAGTCTCCCTTTCAGATTGTCTTCGGATTGCAACCCGGAATACCTCTTCCCATCTCTGGATCATCTGGCGTTCCAGCTGCCGATACCTTCTCTGAAGATTTCTCTAAGGTCTGGAGGGATACCAAAACTGCTCTGGAGAAAGCCTCTCAGCGTATGAAAAGGCATGCGGACAAGAGATGTTTGAATGCACCTATCTTTCGCCCCCGAGACAAGGTATGGCTCTCTTCCAAGTACATCCGGTTAAAGATGCCATCCTACAAATTGGGTCCCCTAACGTGTGCCTAACTCCTTTCATGTTTCTCGCCTCAAACCAGTAATTTTGAGTCCCTTCTTTAAGGATCCGGGTACCACTCCTGACCCTGTCTCGGAGGATGATGTTTTTGAGGTAAAACATATTTTGGCCGTAAAAAAAGTAAGGGGTAAGACCTACAGTACCAGCTGGTGAACTGGAAGGGTTTTGGTCCTGAGGAGAGATCATGGGAGCCTAGGGAGAATATCCAGGCTACTCTCCTCCTTAAACGGTTCTACGCAGGCTTGAAGATGAGAGGGTATAAAGAGGGGGACACTGTTACACCCGGTCCCAGTCCTGGCGCTGCGCCCAGGTCTGTCGCTGTTACACCCTGCCCCCGTCCTGGCGCTGCGTCCAGGCCTGCCGCTGCTCTCCGTTCTGGGCACTCACCTCGAGCATCTCATGCTGCTTCTCAGCGTTCTGTCTTCCCTCCTGCCTCTCCCTCCTGGCGTCCTTTGAGGAGATCTGTAGCTAAGGCTATTAGGGCACGCCCGCCCGCTCTCTTGCCTTCTTAAAGGGGCGGCGCGCATTATTAAAAAAATACAATTAACCAATGGCAGCTCACTGGCTGCTATTTCTGGCCTCTCCTCCATAGGGAGAGCGCCGGAACAACGAGTATCTATCATTGCTACATCCGGTTCTTATGCTAACCTGTCTGTGCTGCATCTGCAGTCTCTATGCATTGTCTAATGCTCTCTGTTTCCACAGCACATCAGTATCCTGTGTTACCTGGTTCTATCAGCAACCATCTGGGCCTAAGCCATCCCGTTCCGCCTACAGCCATCCGAGTCCAAGGACTGTGTGAAGGTCACTGAAACCGACTCCTTACCAACTAACCGGATCCATGACCCAGCGCATTACGGACTCTGCTGTAACTTTTGTTATCCCTTTTTGTCTCGCTGGGACAGCTGCCACGTGTTCGGGGTCTAACTGGAGGTAGCACCTGTGTCCTCCGGGTATTCCATTCTGGCCCTGCCTGAGGGGCATTACTACAGGTGCCCGGGGCTCACTAGTCACGCCCCCTTCGGAGCCCCCCCCGGACCGTGGTCCCGAGGTTCCACTTAAAAAATAAAAACGAATATGAACTTCACCATCTCTGCCTCCGCTTCCATTCGTTACAAGGGGCGTAGCATATTCCGATGCACTATGCGGGTAGGCAGCTTTCATCTTTCTCGGGTCGTATTTCGTACACAGGTCCTTCAGGGTTTATACGGCGTAGGACCCGATAGGGACCCTCTTCCCAGCGTGGCTCTAATTTGTTCTGGGGACGTTGGTCTAGTACGAGTACTCGGTCTCCGCTTTTGAGGTCGGGAGGTAGAGATGAACTCTTTCCTGGGTGCTCTTAGTCTTGAAGTTTGGTATGTACGATTCGATGAAGAGTTTGCAGCCGGTGCCTTTGATTTCGGACCCATGATGATACCCCAGTCCAGGGCTGAGGTTCCTCTGTGTCGAATTCTACCTCCGTGATCCCCTTTCCCTTGCGTGCGAACAACAGGGAGTAAGGGGTATAGCCGGTAACTCGATATATTCGGTTGTTATAGACACATACTAGTTCAGGGACATATTTGGGCCAACGGGCCTTCTTGTCACTCTCCAGAATACGCAACATTTGGATTAATGTCCAATTAAATCGATCGCAGGCCCCATTTCCCTGCGGGTGTTATGGCGTGGTCCGGGATTTGTCAATACCGTAGAGACGGTGTAGTTCCTCCATTATTTTTCCCAGAAAACATGCTCCTTGATCGGAATGCATCCGTTGAGGGCAGCTGTAAACTTGTATAAAGTTTCTACAAATTGCGGAGGCGGCCGACTCCGTGGTCTGGTCTCGAGTGGGGGTGACCACAGCGAACTTAGTGAAATGGTCTACCATGACGAGGCAGTGTTCATACCCCTGGAATGCGGGACCAATGGTCAGGTAATCCACTGTCAAAAGCTCAAGGGGCGCTGAGGTCACGATTGTTTGTACTGGGGCTCGCTGTGCGGGCGGTTTAGCTAATTCGCATAGGCGACAGGTCCGGCAAGTCTCGTTCACAACAGCATGCAAGCATGGATGGTAAATTTTCTGTTGTAACCATTGCAAGGTCTTTTGAGCTCCGAAATGAGCCCCTTTTTCGTGGGCTTCTTGAGCCAGTTCTTTAAGTTGGGCTCCAGGCACAACTACTTGCCAAATCGTCATAGATGTTGTTCGTGATGTCATTTTACGATACAATAGTCCCTTTCGGATAACCAGTCTCTCCCATTGTCGTAACATCAGCGACATGTCCTGAGTCAAAGTCTGTCTTTGGGAGTCAGTGGGTAGTTTGCCAGCGGTTACCCATTTCCGGAGAAGCCCAATTTCTTCATCTTCTTTCTGCTGTTGGATCCACTTATCCCGGGATTGTTCCAGCATGCCCCTTGGGGTCTCTGTGGGGGGGTACTTCCTGGGTGGCAGCTGTAAGCACGGCAGCGGTGAGGGCGAACGGTATCTCTTCCCCTTCTAATTCGTCATCTCGACTCTTCCCTGGGGTTGTATGTCGAATCCTTGAGAGAGCATCAGCGTGTACATTCTCGGCCCCACTTTAATAGATAATTTTATAGTTGAATTTCGCCATCCGGGCCACCCATCTTTGTTCCAGAGCTCCCAGTTTGGCGTTTTCCAAATGGGCCAGTGGGTTATTGTCGGTCCGCACCACTACTTCGGAGCCCGCCAGGTATTCTGCGAACCGCTCCGTCATGGCCCACACTACTGCGAGGAGCTCGAGCTTAAAGGAGCTGTAGTTGTCAGGGTTGCGCTCGGAATCATGGAGTGAGTGGCTTCCATACGCGATCACTCTCTCCCGTCCGTCTTGAACTTGTGACAACACAGCCCCCAGCCTGAGAAGACTCCTGTCAGTGTGCAGGATGAATGATTGTGAGAAATCAGCATAAGCTAACACCGGAGCATCCGAAAGTGCAGCCTTAAGGTCTTGGAAGGCCTCTTTTTGAGGTTGTCGTCACTGGATTTTTTGTCCATTTACCCCAGCGGGAGCCCCCTTCAGCAGGTCATGCAGGGCTCGAGCAAAATTCTTTACGAAACGACGGTGGTATCCGGCCAACCCCAGGAAGGCCCGCACGTCTTTTATCGTCTCGGGGGTAGGCCATCCCTGAATGACAGCAACCTTTTCCCGGGATGGCCTTATGCCCTCCGCTGAGACAACATGACCCAGACATTTGATCTGGGTGTGAAATAGATGGCATTTTTGGGGTTTTACCTTCAACCCGTACTTTTGCAGCCATCCGAGTACCTGCCCCAACCGCTTCAGGTGGTCCTCAAAAGTGGCAGCATAGATGATGACATCATCCATGTATATCAACGTGGCCTCAAAATTGAGATCTCCCAGACACCGCTCTGTCAACCGCTGAAAGGTCCCCATGGCGTTGGTGTCAGCAAGCAGCGTGATAGAGCAGCCACTTAGGAGACAAGGGCAGGATACCAGGGAGGAGGGAGTCTACTCACTGTGGTGCGGGCCAGGAGTGCAGCGCTGGCAATGAGAGACCAGCTCCAGGACCTGTGAGGAGGGCGGAGCTGTGGTGAGACAGCCGAGATTCACAGGGCCTGCGGTCACGTGACCGGGAGTCAGAGAAGGTGGGCGGGGTCACAGGCGAGCCTCAGTAACGCTAGCAGCGATACTGGAAATGATGAGACTCAGAGGAATGCAATAGTCAGACAAGCAACCAGGTCATACAAGGGGCGGGCGGCGAGGTACAAGAGGGGTATTCCAAGAGGGGTCAGTAACGTAGCCAAGGGTCATACACAGGACAGACAGCGAGGTACAAGAGGGGTATTCCAAGAGGGGTCATTAAAGTAGCCAAGGGTCATACAAAGGACAGACAGCGAGGTACAAGAGGGGTATTTCAAGAGGGGTCAGTAACATAGCCAAGGGTCATACACAGGACGGGCAGCGATGTACAAGATCAGCAGACAAGAGACGTTTACCGTGACAGGACCGAATCAAACACCAGACAGACAAACCACGATTGGCATGAAGCACAAACAGAACAAGGTCAGGCACACTCAGCTATGAGTATAAATGACAGAGGACGGCTCTACCATGAGGCTGTAAAAACCCTCCCTGGACCCACAGTGAGGCTTTACAAGTTAACTCTTAAACATCCAACCCTGAAATCTCAATAAACCATGACAGTACCCCCATTTCAACGGGGGGCCTCTGGACCCCCAGGCCTCTCAAGATATCGAGCATGATATGCCCTAACCAGACGATCAGCGTGTACCAATCTGGCTGGCACCCAAGACCGGTCCTCCGGGCCGTACCCCTTCCAATGTACTAGGTATTGCAATGACCTGCGAACCCATCGCGAATGTACAATGTGTTGCACTACACTCCATACATATTTACTGAAAACAATATTTGTAGAAATGCTTATTTAAGGGGTGGAAATATTTTACGACACTTCAAGGAGTGTAACCTCAGAATTCTGTTGAAAACTTCTTGATGAATTGGGGGGTCAGAATATTTCAAAATGCCATTTTTGTGTTGAAAAGTTTGTTTGTATTTTCTAATGTTACTGTCACAAAACCCTTGAGGTTTCCACAGTATTATTCTTTCACAGTTTACTAATGCAATGTTTTTCCACAGTGGCCAGACATAAGAATTTATATTCTTCACATTCACATATTGCATTTTTTGAGTGGTCTAATGGTGGTGTTTTTATGACATTTTCAAGATTTTTTTTATTTAAAACAATAGCAAACATTGTTAAAAGTTAAAATAAACAAAGAAAATGTATTAAAACCCCTCATCCTGTAGCAATCATGTGGCATACACCATTCACATGCCTGCTGCGGCATTTCACTGGTCAGATGACCGAATAACATAGCATCATAGCTTCCTTTCCCGTTACAGACCCCATGGTGGCCTCCACAGGTTCCAAGGGAGTTAAAATCAGGTATACTGATCTGCGCTATTATTTTTCAACCAGTGCACTGCTTTTCAATTTTATGTAAAGACCGGACAATCCCTCTATAGATTGTCTCATTCATGACTTCTATACCAATGGTACTGCTCGATGGGTTGACGCAAACCCAATAGTCAACAGTTGATACAAGAAAGGTACTGCGTGTCACAATAAAATTAAAGGTTCTTGTTAACAAATAAAGATGTGCAATTTGGTTTTCAATACCCTTCTTTTTAACAAGGAAATCTATGGGTTTCTATTAGTATTCAGCTCTACCTCAACCCTCTGACCCTTTAAATGTATGGTAGGGCTCCGAGAGGCTGTATAAAGAGCAATGAAGTGAGCTCTCTTCATAACTAGAGATGAGCTGATCACTTTTTCAATATACAGTACCTCAGTTTCAATATACTGTATACTGCAATACTATGATATTCCCTATAGTATAAGCGATCAAAAGATTGCAGGTTCATGTCCACTAAGCGACTAAAAATGAAGTAAAGAAGAAATAAAAATATATCACAATATGACACAATAAGTCTGATCTGTCAACATATAAAATTATTTAAAATGTACAATTAATGCTGAAAAAACAATGGAACGCCAGATTTGCTATTGTTCGGCCACTACACTTTAGATCAGGGTGCAAAAAACAAGCACTCATACATCTCCATGGATAGAAAAATAAAAAAAGCTATGGGTGTCAGAAATTGGCAATACAAATAACATTTTTTTCTTACAAATTTCAGAATTTATTTTCACCTCTCTCCTAAAGCAATAAAAAGATGTAGACAAGTTTGTTGTTTTCACCATAAACATACTGACCTGGAGAATCATGTTGCCACCTCATTTTTTACCACATAAAAAAGATTATTAAAACTAACCTCTAACACATTGGTGGAATTGAGGTTTTGATTGCAATTTTATCAAAATTGGAATTTTGTTCCCAGAGCATTGCATGCTAAAATTAATAGTGTCATTCAAAACTCCTCCTGCAAACAGTGCAAGCCTTCTGTTACGACGGCTGGTCAGGAGACAAATCTCCAGGAGTGGACCCTCTGGACCATGGCACCGAGGGGCCCTGGGCGAGCTGCCAGGTGGAGCCGACCCCTATACAGGGATCATTAGGAGCAGGCCCAGGGGTTCGGGTACCACGATAGCCGGTACCGAGAGGGGCGGCTCAGGACGGACAGGAGTAGGAGTGCGGGACTGAAGCGTAGACAACAGAGCGGGATCACTGGAGACTGGACTGGAGTAGGACTGCAGGACTGGAGCATAGACAACAGGACGGAGCAGGAACACGGGAGGCAGGACTGGAGTAGGACTGAAGGACTTGAGTGTGGATAACAGGATGGAGCAGGAACACCGAAGGCAGGACTGGAGTAGGACTGAAGGACTGGAGTGTGGATAACAGGATGGAGCAGGAACACCGGAGGCAGGACTGGAGTAGGACTGAAGGACTGGAGCACGGATAGCAGGACGGAGCAGGAACACAGGAGGTAGGACTGGAGTAGGACTGAAGGACTGGAGCACGGATAGCAGGATGGAACAGGAACACAGGAGGCAGGACTGGAGTATCAATAGCTGGACCCACGGAGCACCGGACTGTGGGGCTACTGCAGGCACCACAGAAGACAGGACTGCGAGACTGCAGAGAGCACACGAGGAAGCAGGGCAGTGTACTAGCAAACACAATGATCAGGCGCCTCCCTCAAGGGGGAACGGCCTGATATGGCCCTGTCAGGTCTGCCATTGGTCCGTAGGTGCTTCCGGGTCAGGGCATTGCCGGAGCACAAGTAACAGGAGGGAGGCACAGCCGCGGCCTATGGCGCATGCGCATTGCATGCAGAGACCCCGTCGGCCACGAGCCTGTCAGAAGGGACCACCGTGGCTGTCGGGTGGCGGGGGGCTGCGGCGTGGGAGCGGAGGCCGGGTGAGTATGCGGAGGTGGCGTGACAGTACCCCCTCCCCTAAGCCGCCCTCCCCTGAGATTAGCAAAAAATCTCTTGAGGATACGGGGAGCATTGATATTCTCCCGAGGTTCCCAGGATCTCTCCTCAGGACCAAAGCCCTGCCAGTCAAAAAGAAAAAGAGTCCTACCTCTAACCTTCTTCATGGCGATGATGTCCTCCACCTCAAAGACATCATCGGCACCAACCGGCTGAGAACCAGGATCAGACACGCAATGGAAGCGATTCAGTACCACAGGTTTCAGGAGAGAGACATGGAAGGTGTTCGGGACCCAGAGCAAAGCAGGCAACCTCATTTGTAGGCGACTTCGTTGATACGTCCAAGAATTTCAAACGGAGCGATGTAGCGTGGACCCAACTTGTAAGAAGGCAGTTTCAACCGGATAAATTTGGACGATAGCTAGACTTTGTCCCCGATACGATACGGTGGGGAATCCAATCTCTTCTTCCGATCAGCGGCCCTCTTGAGTGATGTGTTGGTCTCAGCCCAGATCTTGGAAAATTCAGAGGACAAGGCATTGGCTGCGGGTACCTCGGCGGCAGGGGTTATCAGAAGGGGAACACCAGGATGTCTGCCAAACACAATGAAAAACGGAGACTTGGCCGAGGACTCGCCAGCATGGTTGTTATAGGCGAACTCTGCCCAGGGGAGTAAGTCAACCCAGTCGTTCTGGTGGGCATTGGAGAAATGACGTAGGTACCCAGTCAATGTCTGGTTGGTACGCTCCACCTGCCCATTGGACTGTGGATGATAGACAGTGGAGAAGTCGAGGGAAAGGTTCAGGAGCTTACAAAGTGCCCGCCAGAACTTGGAAGTGAACTGAACCCCTCGGTCAGACACAATGCGTTGAGGTAGTCCATGGCTGCGGCGTGGGAGCTGAGGCCGGGTGAGTATGCGGAGGCGGCGTGACACTTCATATGACTATGTCGGATAATAAAAAGTTATGACTTTTGGAACAAGGGGAGTTTAAAATAAAAGAGCTAAAACGAAAAGTTCTCGGGTCCATAAGGGTTCAGTATCTACACCTCTCTATTATTGGATGATCAGCAGTTTTGCTATGTCAAAATTATTCAAAATAACAGAAGACTGGAAAGACACAAAGTGCAAATAGGGTCTTATCTGGGAAAAAAATGCCAAAAGGATTGCCTATCGGTGCTTACCTGGTCTGGTTTTATGCACACATCCACTAATATAGTTCAGGCTGCTGCAGACCCGCAAAGGATGAAAGAGGAAGTAATGGAGAAATGAATGGGTTAAATCTGTGCTGCCACATGGAAATGATGAAGGATGCCAATCCGAGTGTAAGTGGTTTATTTGTCAACACTCAACACGTTTCGAAGTATAGATACTTCTTTTTGAGGACAACCACGATCTGATCATGGTTGCCCTGAAGAAGTCTATATATTTCAAAACGCGTTGACAAATAAATCACTTACACTCGGATTGGCATCCTTCATCGTTTCCACTTGGCAGTGCAGAATTAACCCATTTGTGTCAAAATTGTTGACAGACTCCTATCTCTATCAAACTTTTATGTTTGCAATAGCAGCCCCGGTTTCATCAAGCCTATTAAGGCATATGGAAGTCATAGCAGAAGGCAACTGACGTAGCAGTTCTCACTTTGGTGGGCAAAACATTCTCCTGTGTTACATGGACGAGCATTCATTTTAGTGGATGGATTTGAAAACCTCAGCTGTCCTACAGCGACTGCATTAGGGTAAGAACCAAGAAGTATCCAGGGATGTTGCTTCAGAAAAACGCTGCGGTCGTGTTGATTATTTTATTGGACGCTCTTGTGAATTCCACCTGAAAAAGCCTCAGTGCGCGTGTCCCCTTAGGGAAGTATATGGCTTTCGTCAGGTCCTTGGGCAGCTAAACATTCGGTTTTCTGAAGCTAGACCCTTGACAATCAGAAGAAGGATTACATTCTGTTGCTCTAATAGATCCATGCTTATTGTAATAGGTTTTCATTAGTCGCACAGTTACAGCATTTATTTTCATGTGGTCCTGCTGTGCTGGATGAGACCTGATCTTAGGTTCATTTCTCTAGGTTGTTTATACTGTAGCATGTGGAACTATACATGATGTTCATGTTAGCTGACTACAGCTGAGTACACTGAGATCCAGACACCTGTTTATTTATGTTGGCAGGGTTAATCCTTTGGTGAGTAACAACAGCAGTTAATGGACCAGCTTTTTTAATGAAAATGCATTGTTGTAGGTGCCATGTTTTTCCACAGTTGAATACATGACTGATGGCTTTGCCTCAAATGAGCTAATGCAGAATATATCCAACCAGGCCACATCTGCATGAAGTTTGCACATTGTCTTGTGTTTATGTGGGTATCCTTTGGGTTTCCTCTCAATCTGCAAAAATATTCATACAGTATGTTCATTACCTTTCTATAGAAGAGTTAGGCTGAAAGAGAAGTCAAACGGGGAGCAGCATAAATCAGACCCTGGCCAAGTGCATTATGAAATGAAAAATCCAGCCCAAGAAAGTTGTTCATATTGGATAGGGACCCATCAGACTTATGGGACCACCTTGACATTGGTGGATAGGCAGACATTATTTGGCCAAATTATGTGCAAAGTGTCTGTTAGGCGATGAGTTTCTCCCCCTGCACAGGGGGAATCTCAAGCCATGTCCTCTGCGGTCTCCCACTCTTCTGCGGCCGCAGAGGATCCTGCTCAGCAGAGACGTCGATCCTGGCATCTTGCCCAGGTTAATGCTATGCGTCTGGTTGCTACTGCCACTCCAGGCTCAGCTATAGCTTCAGACATTAGTCAGCGGCGAGTAGACGCTCCTGGGACTAAGTCCTGCTTTTCTCCTACTGAGCATGGGTGGCGCCCCTGAGGGTTCAGTCGCCACAGAGGTACTGCACCTCACCCAGAGGTGTGGTATCCCACTTCCCAGGTAAGGGAGAGACACCCAACCACACTCAGAACACCTGACAAGTACTCTAACACTCACCTCACACTTACACTATGGCCAGACAGGGATTGACTTGCCCTGTTTGGATAGGAATGGGTGCTGGGAGGTGGGCGGAGCTTGTAGGCTGAGCGGGAGAGCAGAAGGGGAAGGGAGAGAGATTCTCCTTAGTGGGAGGAAGTGAACAGACATGTGGTCCTATGCTGGAGGAGCTGCAGGGGGAAGATAAGGATGGAAGGAAGGTTCCCTGGAAGAGGGAAGGGATTCTAGAGGCAAGGGATAGGCAGAGGCCACCAGTGGGGCTCGTTCCACACTGATAGCCATCAGATGGAGGAATCAGGTCGCAGAAGGGACTCGGCCCCTTAGCCTAGTGGAGTGGAACTAAGGACTTAACTAGCAAAGCCGACAGCTGTGGTCACTTTAGGGGCCACAGCCACTATCCACAGTTATCTTGCCGGAAAGACAGCAAGGAGTAGGATCAAGGAAACGAATTGTGCACGTTATCCGACAGGATCCGCAGCTGCTAGCCTGAGACACTGACTGTGAGGTGTTGCGTAGGAGAAGGCAGGAAAATCAACACAGTGAGATGGCCAGGAAAGGTACATATTGAGGAGAGTGCTAGAAAGGTGTACCCTATCCATCTGGGAAGTTTGCTGGACTCCTGGCCTGAAGGACGCAGCACCAAGTGGGCATCTGCATGCAACTGAACTGTGAGTAAACTATCGGAACTGCACTCAGCTGTGTCATTGCCTTCTTCCTGCGCCAACCCACTCAGCGCTACTACATCTCTGTGCCTAAGACTACACCATCTACCTCAACTCCTACTATTACTGCCCTGGGACTACAGCTCTACCTGTGGGGAGCTATTACATCTCTGCTGCCTTATACCATCTGTCCCAGAGGATCTGCACTGCAGCGCCGGTTTAACACCTTCATTGCCGAGCACCACAGGTGGCGTCACGTATCATCCACCTATAAACTTTATTCAGCTACGTTTCACCCCTTTTGCATGGACGCCCAGGGCCACGGACCGGGTCACCGCCACCGTGACCCCTCCCTCTGAGACACCGGCCCGGTACCGAGTAACCCCACTGCCCTAGCGGGCGATCCACATGCCCGTGGGATGACCTCTCATTGGAGGTCGGAGATCACATGCTCAGGTTCTATTGCAGCTCGGATTGGGCCATCAGGAAGGTCCCGGAAGGCTGCGTCTATAAAAGGACCGCACAACCGCACGGCCGTGTGCTAATATAAACTGCATTATCAGACTATGTGGAGTGAGTGTTGTATGCACGTATGCATGTCTCAGGTGAATGACTCATTATGTAACCCCTACCCTTGGTACGTATGTGTTGTTTAGCCTAGCTTGTTAAGCACCCAGGCTGAGGTGCAGGTAGGAGGCAGAGTCAGAGACTAACATCAGCGCCAACTGGTGGCTTGTCTGTACGCCACGGTGCTCGTGCTTGGCACTCCACGTTAGCCAGTGTCTATTAGTGGTGTCCGCAGGTGCAACGCCGCCCGCTTGGTAGGTCTAGCGGGACTCTGACCCCATGTCCTTGGGGCTGAGTTCTGTGACCGTTTACTGAGCGCTCCCTTTGCTGAGCTCTGTGAGCTTAAAACAGGCTCCGGCATTTATGTTCTGCGGTAGCGCTGCTCTGTGAGGTAACAGAGTTCGCCCTGTACACACTTGGTGATGTTAACCCGTGTGTTCTCCCTTTATACCGCCATATAGCGTTCGCAATTACCGGGCAGCAGTTTACCATCTCTGCATGGTGGACCCCGGGCTGCGAATGCACCTTATTACCATCTTTTTATTATTTGGTGCATTCCGTCTGCCCTAACAGCGTCTCATTCATTTTTTCCTAATATTCAAAAGCCATATTGCAATTCATATTTCATATATTTCACATTGACATGTTTTAGCACGATAAAGTTCAACCTTTTTTTGTATATTGAGCAATTTTAATACTGAAAAATGCCCCGGCCCAGATGGCATTCATCCACGGATACTGAGGGAATTGAGCTCAATAATTGACAGACCACTGTATCTCGTATTCTTAGACTCTCTTGTAATGGGTGGTGCCACAGGATTGGAGGATGGCTGATGTTGTACGGATATTTAAGAAAGGTAAGAAGGTGGATCCAGGCAACTGCCGTCCAGTAAGCCTGACATCAGTAGTGTGCAAAACTTTTGAGGGCATTATAAGAGATGACCTGCAGAAATATATTGCAGAGAACAATATAATAACTGACAACCAGCATGGATTTGTGAAGAACAAGTCGTGTCTATCTAACATGTTGGGTTTCTATGAGGAGGTAAGAGCAAATCTTGAGGTAGGTAATGCGGCTGATGCGATTTATCTGGACTTAGCAAAGGTACTGTATTTGATACAGTTCCAAATAATAGCCTTATACTTAAGCTACAGAGCCAAGGACTGGGGGAAACCATTTGCAGATGGGTAAGGAAATGGCTAAATTACAGGAAACAAAGAGTTGTCATAAATGGTAAGTTCTCTAAATGGGATGCAGTCAGCAGAGGGGTACAGCAGGGATCTGTGCTAAGACCAATTCTATTTAACCTCTTTATTAATGACAACTCATTGTCATGATGGGATTGAGAGTAAAGTGTCAGTCTTTGCTGATGACACCAAACTACTGTATGTAGGATATTAAAATCTGTCCTTGACATTACAATATTGCAAAACGATCTGGATAAGGCCGGTTTCACACTAGCGCATTTTCAGCGCGCGCACGGCCGGGGGTAGCTCCGCCCCCGATCCGGCTCTCTGCCCGGCGTGCCCGCCCCTTCCTTGTAGCGCCGCCTCCTAGCGGACAGCGGCGCCTGCGATCGGCGCACCCTATCTTTAGCATAGGGTGCGCCGATCGTGCGCAGGCCGTGCGCTAGTTGCGCTTTGACCTGCGCTGCGCACTTTTGACGGTGCGCCGTGCGCGCCAAAATCGAACTTTTCGGATTTTGGCGCGCACGGCGCACCGTCATAAGTGCGCAGCGCAGGTCAAAGCGCAACTAGCGCACGGCCTGCGCACGATCGGCGCACCCTATGCTAAAGATAGGGTGCGCCGATCGCAGGTGCCGCTGTCCGCTAGGAGGCGGCGCTACAAGGAAGGGGCGGGCACGCCGGGCAGAGAGCCGGATCGGGGGCGGAGCTACCCCCGGCCGTGCGCGCGCTGAAAATGCGCTAGTGTGAAACCGGCCTAAGATGACTGAATGGGCAAGCACTTGGCAAATGAGATTTAATGTAGATAAATGTAAAATAATGCACCTAGGATGGAGTAATCCTATTGCTGCATATACATTAAATGGGAGTATACTCGGGACTACAGATCACGAGAAGGACTTGGGTATTCTGGTTACACTTTAGTTGAGCAGTAGTACTCAATGTCAAGCAGCAGCAGCAAAAGCAAACAAGATTTCAGGATGTATAAAAACAGAGATAAAATCCCACGATCCCAATGTATTATTACCCCTTTATAAATCACTGGTGAGGCCACACATCTAGAATATGGGATCCAGTTTTGGGGTCCACATTTTAAAAAGAATATTCAGAAGTTAAAGTCAGTTCAACGACGGGCAACTAGATTATTACAAGTGATGGAAGGCCTCTCATATGAGGAGAGGTTGAAAAAGTTGGGCTCGTTTAGCTTAGAAAAAAGATGCCTAAGAAGAGATCTCATTTACATGTATAAATATACAGCTCTGGCAAAAATTAAGAGACCACGTCTAAATGTTCAGTTTGTCTGATTTTTCTCTTTATAGGTATATTTTTGAGTAAAATGTAAATTGCTCTTTTAGTCTACAAACTTCTGACAAAATGTCTCCGAATTTCCAACCAATAAACTTCGTATTTTTTTTCTGAAAAGGAGAAATGGTCAAAATAAAAAAACAACAAAACAGTGCTTTCAGACCTCAAATAATGCAAAGAAAACAAGTTCATAATCATTTCGAAACAACTAATGTTTTAACTCAGGAAGAGTTCAGAAATCAATATTTTGTGGAAGAACCATGATTTTGAAAAACAGCTTTCATGCGTCTTGGCATGCTTGCCACCAGTCTTTCACACTGCTCCTGGTGCAAAAATTAAGCAGTTCTTTGTTTGATGGCTTGTGACATGTGCATCATCCTCTTGATTGCATTTCAGATTTTTTCAATGGTATTCAGGTCTGGAGAATGTACTGCCCATGGCAGGGTTTTGATGTGGTAGTCTCTTAATTTTTGCCAGAGCTGTATGTGTGGCCAGTACAAAACACTGGCACATGACTTATTCCTTCCAAATACTGTACTGAGGACTAGGAGCAGTGATTATGTGTGGAAGAAAGGCGATTCCGGCAGCTGAACAGGAAAGGGTTCTTTACTAGTGATGAGCGAGTATACTCGTTGCTCGGGTTTTTCTGAGCATGCTCGGGTGTCCTCCGAGTATTTTGGCGTGCTCGGAGATTTAGTTTCTGTCGACACAGCTGCATGATTTGCGGCTGCTGGACAGGCTGAATACATGTGTAGAATGCCTGTTTGTTAGGGAATCCCCATATGTATTCAGGCTATTACCCATAAATCATGCAGCTACTTTGACAAAAACTAAATCTCCGAGCACGCCAAAATACTCGGAGGTCACCCGAGCATGCTCGGGAAAACCCGAGCAACGAGTATACTCGCTCATTACTATTCTTTACAGTTAGAGCAGTCAGACTGTGGATTGCCGACCACAAGAGGTAGTAATGGCAGACACTATAACAGCTTTTATCCCCTTTCTGACATGACGTACTATCCCGTCCAGTTGCCCTGGGCTTGAATGCCCATGGACGGGATAGTATGTCATACGCGATCAGCCGCGCTTACGGTGGGGAGAAGCACAAAAAGAAATGGAGCAAAAATGTCCCAAACAACATAGTTGAGAGTAATCCAAAAATACGTTTATTCAAAAATCATATAAAAAAATCACATAGAAAAATCACAACAAAAATACTCAAATATACCTGCTGTATACACTGTATATTATTCAGAAGGTGAAAAATGGAGGAGATATGGAGGTATACTAGGATCTGGAAGGGGAGCACAAGTCATCCCAGGGAAGCCAATACATTATGAACAACTTGTAAAGCAGCACATTGGCAGTAAAGATGCGAAGAAAATAACATTATACCAAAATGGTATTAGATATAAAAGCCTCCAGTATAATTCATGAGTGCATGCTTACCCATAAATCAGTCAGGGGAGCTGACACAGTGCTCTGGAAAGTGTCAGATCAGCGATCTGATATAATAAAGTGATGTTCCACCCTGGGACAAAGTAAAAAAGTGAAAAAAAAAACGTGTAAAAATATTTTAAAAAAAATCCTAAATAAAGAAAAAAATTCCCCAATAAATACATTTCTTTATGGAAAAAAACTATAAAAGTACACATATTTAGTATTGCTGCATCTGTAGCAACCTGCCCTATTAAACTGTCCCACTAGTTAACCCCTTTAGTGAACCCCTTAAAAAAAGGCAAAGAAACAATGTTTTATCATCATACCGCCGAACAAAAAGTGGAATAACACGCGATCAAAAAGACGGATATAAATAAACATTGTTCTGCCCTCTTAATAGGGCAACGAATGTTTTATTATGTGCTGGGTTAATTATAACACCATCTAGTGGTGGCTGAATTTATAGCAGTGTCTTCAATAGCATTATAAAGCCTGTGACTTTAACAGAAGCAATGCACTATGGGATTAAAGCAGTGCTTTGGGGGAAGGAAGCAATGTATTCTGGGATGAAGAAGGGCCATTTGGCTTCTGTGGATCTCATAGGATGCACATGTTATTTTGTCCTCCTGTGTAACCTTTGTTTTTCCTGCAACTTCTCTATTGAGTCACTACCCGGCTAAAGCATATCTGGTAAGCTTAATTTTCTTGCAATGCAGTGATTCAGAGAGGTGTTATTTACTGTCTAGCAGCCAAGAGATGTCATTAACCCTTTAGTTGCCAGTTCTCAGTAAATGTAATCATAAACTAATGTATTCCTATGTAATGTTTGCATCTCAATGTACACTTCTGTGATTGTGTTAGCTGTGATCATCTGCCCAATACTTATGCATGTTATTTGTATTCCTTGTAGTTTTACCGCGCATGTTCTATACTCTTCACAAATAAACAAGTTAGACTACAGAGAACAGTCTGCTTATTTTGGAAGACAGAGCCGTGGTTTATACTGTATGCTGGATTGCACATCGTGTCAGCGTGCCTGAAGGCAGAATAGTAAAACAGATCACCATACGCCTGTGCCAGTGACTTCAAGCTGTAAGGGACTGTTATCACCCAGACTGCTCCGCATACGGGTACAACAGCAGCCACTATACAGCCGCAGGAGACAAGCCCAGGGCTCAGTAAAGGACCGCCGGTCGCACGTGGTGATTGCATAGACTGTACGGGACCACTAACACCCACTGCTCTGCATACAGGTATCACAGCAGCCGCCATACAGCCGCAGAACGCCACTGCAGCCCAGCAAGAAGTGCTACATCTTTCCCACCACGCGGAAGCCCGCCATACACAGACGGTTTCCCTCCAATATACTCAGCAGTACTCAGCCAAATGCACAATGTCTCGGAAAAGCACATCCTCACTCAAAACGAGGTCACGAGCAAGCTCCAGCAGATCATCATTAGCAGAGCTAGCTGCTGTCGTTCGCGCCAAGGCTGAGGCAGCCAAAGCAAGATCTTCCTTCGCCGAACGAGAGATGCATCTAAAGCTGAGACAGGCAGATCAAGATGCAGAAACCGCCCGTTTGCAGGCAGAGAGAGAGGCGGAAGCTGCACACCTGCAAGCCAAAACTGCACGTCTGCAGGCAGAGAGAGAGGTGGAAGCTGCACGTCTGCAAGACAAAGCTGTACGTTTGCAGGCAGAGAGAGAAGCGGAAACTGCACGTTTGCAAGCAGAGCTAGAAAGACTTGCAGCAGACAAAGAGACAGCAGCCGCAATAGCTAAAGCAGAGTATTTGGAAGCTATGAAAGATCCTGATTATGAAAGACGCAGCAACATTCTCGGACCAGATCTAGAGCAGCAAGATCCAGCGCAACGCGTCGCAGAGTACATCCGTCAACATTCCAGCGTAGATGACAGCCCTGGTGCATCATATCGATCAGCCCATGCTGATTACCAGTGATCCAATCCTGAGCTTCACTACCATAGGCGAGGAGACGTCCAGCACAGAGAGGTCGACTACAGCTACCATTCCACTGAAAAGAAGGTACAGCTCCCATCCTGCCTTAAAGAAACACCTTCTTCACCAACAAGGTACCGCACAGGCTATCCAGAGTCACAAGCGTCTTACAGGTATGGTGATGCACCACACACTAGACGTGACTATTACACACCGGCTCGTGCCAGCACTGACGGAGCCATCAAAGACCTTGCAAAGTTCCTTGCCCGCCAAGAACTGGTTACAAAGGGACTTGCAAAGTTCTCTGACAAACTCGAGAACGATCGGTCATGGCGAGCCTCGTTCCAGAACACCATTGATGGTCTGGACCTTTCTTGTGGTGAGGAGTTAGATCTCCTGGTAAAGTGGCTCAGAAGTGAGTCAGTCGAGCATGCCAAAAGACAGAGACATTAATGTAAAACATCCTCGCATAGCACTACATAAAGTGTGGGAAAGACTTGATGAATGCTATGGGTCACTAGAAGTCATAGAGAATGCTTTATCTAAAAGAATTGAGGATTTTCCTAAGATAGGACCTAAAGGTTATCTAAAGCTTAGAGAACTGAGAGATTTATTGAATGAGTTGCAGGTTGCTCAGCAGGAAGGAGACTTGCCCGGATTGGCATTCTTAGATACCGCTAGGGGTGTCAATCTGATAGTACAGAAACTTCCTTACAACCTACAAGAAAAGTGGATTACATGTGGTTCAGAGTATAAACACAATCAGAATGTATCATTTCCTTCCTTCACTGTATTTGTTGATTTTGTCACCAATCTAGGATTAGAAATGACCCTAGTTTTGATTTTACTCTGTCGTGTTCCACTGCCACTAATGTCAAATCTGGTAAGACAACCATGGCAGTCCACAAAACTAACATTGATTCCACAGGCCCTCCTCACAAGGTGAATAAACCCCCTCCAGATGAGAACAAACCTCAGGATGTCAGCAAATATTGTCCTCTACACAAGAAACCACATCCTCTACTAAAATGCAGAGCCTTCAGGGAGAAGTCTTTAGAGGATCGCAAAGGTTTCCTCAAGGAGAACAACATCTGCTTCAAATGTTGTGCCGCAACCTCTCACTTCACCAGGAACTGTGAAGCTAGCGTGAAATGTGCAGAATGCAGCAGCACGGATCACAATACAGCATTGCACCCTGGATCACCTCCAAGAGTGTTGTCACAAGCAGAGGAGCACGATGGGAAGCAGAAGGACACTGATGAAGACACCCCTGAGGTCAGCTCTAAATGTACTGAGATCTGTAGAGGACTCACAGGAGGAAGGTCCTGTTCAAAAATCTGCCTTGTCCGAGTCTATCCTGCAGGCCTCAAGGACAAAGCCTTCAAGATTTATGCAATCCTGGATGACCAAAGTAACAGGTCTCTAGCCAGGTTCATCTTCTTTGACAACTTCAGCATCATAGGACCTGGTTCTCCCTACACCTTGAGGACGTGTTCAGGTACTGTTGAGACGGCGGGGAGAAAAGCAACCGGATACAAAGTGGAGTCCATATATGGCCAGACCTGCCTATCATTACCGACCATCCTGGAGTGCAACCAGATTCCTGACAACAGGTCAGAAATACCTTCACGGGAGGTGTCGACATATCACCCCCATCTAAAGCGTATAGCCCACCTGATACCTGAACTAGATCCAGGAACCCCAATAGCTCTACTTCTGAGGAGAGATTCTACAAGTCCACAAGGCTAGAGAATGTATAAACGGCTCCAGGAACCCTCCGTACGCACAGAGGCTCGACCTTGGATGGGTCATCATAGGAGACGTCTGCCTAGGAGGAGCACACAAGCCAGCCTTAGTCGACAGCATGCTTACTAATAATTTTGAAAATAGATGTCCATCTCTCTTCCAGCCATGTAAGAGTAGCTTCCTGGTAAAAGAGTTGCCACACAATGCTCTTCTATCTTGTCCATTAGCTGATCCTGCCTGTGAAGACCACTCATGTGACGGCGACCAAGATCACATAGGGTGCACAGTTTTCCACAGAACAAGAGAGGACAACAAGGTAGCAATGTCCATAGAAGAAAGATTGTTTTTGGACATCATGGATAGAGAGATGGTAAGAGATGAGTCAAAGAGTTGGATGGCCCCTCTACCATTTAAACCCCAGAGGCAACGCTCACCCACCAGTCAGAAGTCTTGTAAAGGTTGGTACCATTGCAAACACGCATTTACCGCTCCTAACCTGGAAAACGCCAAAAACATGATAATTTGTACCATACAGCGCTAGTGTTACGCCAAAGAAATAGACAACCATAACAAAGTTCAACCCATTTCTAGAGACAGTGTCTTGAAAAAGCTTGATCCAATAGTTGACCAAAACGAGCTGATACGAATTGGAGGTCGTCTTCAGGAAGCCAAGGTGGAATTCGTGGAAAAACACCCTGTAATAATTCCTGGCCATCATCATGTGACTACTCTGCTCGTACAGCACCATCATGTTTTGGTGAAACATCAGGGCCGATTGTTTACCGAAGGGAAACTACGAACTGGTAGACTATGGATAGTCGGAGCAAAGAGATGTGAGAGTAAACTCATCTTCAACTGTGTGACTTGTCGCAAACTCCGCAGCGCGACTCAAAGCCCAAAGATAGCCAATCTCCCATCAGACAGACTTAGTATGGATCCTCCCTTTTCCAAGGTTGGACTGGATGTATTCGGGCCGTGGTCCTTGGTTGCACGGCATACTAGAAGAGTCCAAGCCAACGCAAAATGCTGGGCAGTTATGTTTACCTGCATGTCCATCAGAGTGGTCCATATCGAAGTAATTGAATACATGGACACATCAAGTTTCATAAATGCACTCCAACGCTTCATTGCCATCAGAGGCACTGTGAAACACATTCGCTCTGACAGAGGCACAAATTTCGTAGGAGCAGTGAAAGAACTCCAAATTCCTTCCAACCTAGACATTACCAGTGTGGAAAGATACCTGAGTGAACAGGGATGTACCTGGACCTTCAATTTACCACACTCTTCTCACATGGGAGGTGCATGGGAGAGGATGATAGGAATAGCACGCAGAATCTTAGACTCTATCTTCTTGCAAGAAGGTAGCACAAGACTCACACACAAAGGTTTGACTACATTTTTGGCAGAAGTTTCGGCCATTATAAATGCCAGACCACTGACTGTACTCTCCAGTGATGCTGAAGATCCAACCATTCTCACTCTCGCCATGTTACTCACTCAGAAAACCAACACTCCTAGCGCTCCACTGGGAGAATTCAGCAACAAGGACCTCTACAGACGTCAATGGAGACTAGTTCAAAGTCTCTCCAATACTTTCTGGGACAGATGGAGAAAGCAATACCTCTCCACCCTACAGCCTAGGAAGAAGTGGCAGATCGACAAGCCGAACATCAAACCTGGTGATTTGTGCTCATGAAGGACAGTCAGTCACATCGAAATGAGTGGCCTCTGGGCCTCATCACCAAGGTGTTCCCAAGCAAAGATGAGAAGGTGCGGAAGGTCGGGGTCAAAGTGTGGAAAGCTGGGGAGAGTAAGCTATTCCTCAGACCAGTTAAGGAGCTAATTCTATTGCTTTCGCCTAAAGAGCCTGTAAGTGGCATTAGTTAATGCCAAGCGGGGAGTGCTCTGCCCTCTTAATAGGGCAAAGAATGTTTTATTATGTGCTGGGTTAATTATAACACCATCTAGTGGTGGCTGAATTTATAGCAGTGTCTTCAATAGCATTATAAAGCCTGTGACTTTAACAGAAGCAATACACTATGGGATTAAAGCAGTGCTTTGGGGGAAGGAAGCAATGTATTCTGGGATGAGGAAGGGCCATTTGGCTTCTGTGGATCTCATAATGCACGTTATTTTGTCCTCCTGTGTAACCTTTGTTTTTCCTGCAACTTCTCTACTTGAGTCACTACTCTGCTAAAGCATATCTGGTAAGCTTAATTTTCTTGCAATGCAGTGATTCAGAGAGGTGTTATTTACTGTCTAGCAGCCAAGAGATGTCATTAACCCTTTAGTTGCCAGTTCTCAGTAAATGTAATCATAAACTAATATATTCCTATGTAATGTTTGCATCTGAATGTACAATTCTGTGATTGTGTTAGCTATGATCATCTGCCTAATACTTATGCATGTTATTTGTATTCCTTGTAGTTTTACCGCGCATGTTCTATACTCTTTCCAAATAAACAAGTTAGACTACAGAGAAAAGTCTGCTTATTTTGGAAGACAGAGCTGTGGTTTATACTGTATGCTGGATTGCACATTGTGTCAGCGTGCCTGAAGGCAGAATAAACATGGTACCGCTGAAAACATAATCTTGTTCCGCAAAAAACGAGCTGCCATACAGCATCTTCAGCAAAAAAATATAAAAGTTATAGCTCGCAGAATAAAGTGAGGCAAAAATAATTATTTTTTATATAAAATTGTTTTTATTGTGTAAAAGCGCCAAAACATAAAAAATTATATAAATGAGGTATCGCTGTAATCGTACTGACCCGAAGAATAAAACCGCTTTATCAATTTTACCACATGCCCCCCCCAAAAGAAATTCATGAATTGATGGTTTTTCTTTATTCTGCCTCCCAAAAATCAGAATAAAAAGCAATAAAAAAGTCATGTGCCCAAAAATGGTACCAAAAAAAAATGTCAGCTCGTCACGCAAAAAATAAGACCAAAATATGGAAAAATTATAGCTCTCAAAATGTGGTGATGTAAAAACTATTTTTTGAAATAAAAATGGTCTTTTAGGGTGAGACAGCTGCCAAACATAAAAACCCGCTATAAATAGTAAATCAAACCCCCCTTTATCACCCCCTTAGTTAGGGAAAAATAATACAATTAAAAAAATGTATTTATTTCCATTTTGCCATTAGGGTTAGGGCTAGGGTTACGGTTAGGGCTAAGGTTAGGGTTTGGGCTAAAGTTAGGATTAGGGTTGGGGCTAAAGTTAGGGTTGGGGCTAAAGTTAGGGTTAGGTCGGGGCTAAATTTAGTGTTGGGGCTAAAGATAAGGTTAGGGTTGGGGCTAAAGTTAGGGGTGTGCTAGGGTTAGATTTGTGGCTAGGGTTATGGTTAGGGTTAGGGTTGGGATTAGGGTTAGGGGTGGAGTTAGAATTGGGGGTTTCCACTGTTTAGGCACATCAGGGGCTCTCCAAATGCGACATGACGTCTGATCTCAATACCAGCCAATTCTGCGTTGAAAAAGTCAAACAGTGCTTCTTCTCTTCCGAGCTCTGCCATGCACCAAAACAGTGGTTTACCCCCACATATGGGGTATCAGCGTACTCAGGATAAATTCCACAATAACTCTTGGGGTCCAATTTCTTTTGATACCCTTTGGAAAATAAAAAATTGGGGGCGAAAATATCATTTTTGTAAAAAAAAATATGATTATTTTTATGGCTCTACGTTATAAACTTCTGTGAAGCACTTGGGGGTTCAAAGTTCTCACCACACATCTAGATAAGTTCCTTGGGGGTCTAGTTTCCAAAACGGTACCACTTGTGCGGGGTTTCCACTGTTTAAGCACATCAAGGGCTCTCCAAAAGCTACATGGCGTCCAATCTCTATTCCAGCCAATTTTGCATTGCAAAAATGGTCTTTTTTCAAGCAATGAATAAGTGCATGTGATAGATATATACAGAGGTGTACATGATTATACTATTTAACAGTAATTACATAAGAAAGAGCATATCCATCCATAAAAAAAGACATACAAAATGTGCCAGATGTAATACATAAAAATCAACATCCTATAAAGTGCAATGCAACAGTGTACACATACCAGACAGACAATTTATTATTACTATACATTTATATAGCACCATTTATTCCATGGTGGTTTACATGTGAAAAGGGGAAATATAGACAAGTACAATAAACGTGTAAAACAAGGGACACACACATACAGAAGGAGAGAGGACCCTACCCGCGAGGGTTCACAGTCTATAGGGATGGGTGAGGATACACTAGGAGAGAGTAGAGCTGGTTGTGCGGTGGTTCAGTAGACTGAGGATCATTGCAGGCTGTAGGCTTGTCGGAACAGGTGGGTCTTCAGGTTCTCCTTGAAGGTTTCTGTTGGTGAGAGTCTGATGTGTTGCAGCAGAGAGTTCCAGAGTATGGAGGAGGCACGGGAGAAGTCTTGTATGCAGTTGTGGGAAGAAGAGATGAGGAAGGAGTAGAGAAGGAGATCTTGAGAGGATCGAAGGTTGCGTACGGGTTGCTACCGGGAGACCATGTCACAGATGTATGGAGGAGACAGGTTGTGGATGGCTTTGTATGTCATGGTTAGGGTTTTGAACTGGAGCCTCTGGACAATAGGAAGCCAGTGAAGGGCCTGGCATAGGGGGGAGGCTGGGGAATAGAGAGGGGGCAGGTGGATTAGTCGGGCAGCAGAGTGTAGGATGGACTGGAGTGGTGCCAGAGTGGTGGAGGTGAGGCCAGAGAGTAGGAGGTTGCAGTAGTCGAGGTGGGAGATGATAAGGGCGTGCACTAGTGTTTTTGTGTTTTCATGGTTGAGGAATGCACAGATCCAGGAAATATTTTTGAGTTTGAGGCGGCAGGAGGAGGCAAGGGCTTTGATATGTGGTTTGAAAGAGAGGGCAGAGTCGAGGATCACAGCAAGGCACCGAGCGTGCGGGACTGGGGAAAGCAAGCAGCCACTGACATTGATGGATAGGTCTGGTGGAGGGGTAGAGTGAGATGGGGGAAAGATGATGAATTCTGTTTTGTCCATGTTCAGTTTGAGAAAGCGAGCAGAAAAGAAGGCTGAAATAGCAGACAGACATTGTGGAATTTTGGTCTGTAAGGAGGTGAGGTCAGGTCCAGATAGGTAGATCTGAGTGTCATCGGCGTAGAGGTGATACTGCAAGCCGTGGGATTCTATGAGCTGTCCCAGGCCGAAGGTGTAGATGGAGAAGAGTAGGGGTCCTAGGACTGAGCCTTGAGGAACACCGACAGACAGGGGGCGAGGTGAGGAGGTGATGTGTGAGAGGGAGACACTAAATGTTCAGTCTGTTGGTATGATGAGATCCAGGATAGGACCAAGTCTGTGATGCCAAGAGATGAGAGAATCTGTAGCAGGAGGGAATGGTCCATGGTGTCGAAGACAGAAGACAGGTCCAGGAGAAGGAGGACAGAGTAGTGTCGCTTGCTCTTGGCGGTTAGTAGGTCGTTAGTGACTTTAGCTAGGGCAGTTTCAGTTGAGTGATGCTGTCGGAAGCCAGATTGTAACCGGTCAAAGAGGGAACAGGAGGAGAGGTGGGAGGACAGTTCAAGATATACATGCTGTTTCAGTAGTTTTGAGGCGTAAGGGAGAAGAGATATCGGGCAATAGTTAGACACAGAAGATGGGTCCAGGGAGGGCTTTTTGAGGATGGGTGTGATTGAGGCATGTTTGAAGGATGAGGGAAAGACACCATTTGTAAGTGAAATGTTTAAGAGGTGGGTTAGGGTTGGGATGAAGACTGTGGCAAAGTTAGGAAGGAGGTGGGACGGGAGCGGGTCAAGCGCGCAAGTGGGGAGGTGTGATCTTGACAGGAGGGTATAGTTTAGTATTAAATAGCAATCAAAAAGCAGCTGTATTCTGTTATTAATCATCTCCATGGCGTACCCCATTCTAAACATGAAATATACGCGTCGGCCGGCGTCCGGTATAACTTAATGCGCATGTCAGGAAGTAGGGTCAAAGTTAGGTGAGAGCGTCATCCCACGTCTGCGCAGATGGCACACATACCACCAATACGCCATTTTGGTTATGGGCAACCGATTGGAATTAACTGCGCATGTCACAAAAGCAACAAATTCAAAGCATTTACGTGAATATCTATTTGCGCAAATGCAGCATGGGATATTGATGCTTTTTTCACCATTTTGTTAAAGGAAAAGTATAGGGGTGTACTTTATTTGGCATTTGTCTATTACCTCTGTTTTTTCTTTGTGGGGGTTATGATATTAGATTACCCTTCATCCTGACATGCGCACTAAATTAATGTCTGTTGTCTGGTATATGTACACTGTTGCACTTTATAGGATGTTGATTTTTATGTATTACATCTGGCACATTTTGTATGTCATTCTTTATGGATGGACATGCTCTCTTATGTAATTATTGCTAAATACTATAATCATGTACACCCCTATATATATCTAGCACATGCACTTATTCACTGCTTGAAAAAGGTCCACAATCCACATCTTTATGAACCGAACGTTGCTAAGATGGGCTAATAAAAGTAGCTCTTTTTCCACTGAGAATGGTGTGCTGCCTTCATTTTTTTGTATTTCTATATACAGTATATATATACGTGGTACGTGTCTTTTTCTACAGCGTTGGCAGATTTCAACACGGACTTAAGCTGGTTCTTGAGCGTGGCTGATCAGTGATAAAAAGTGACGTATATGTGGTGAAAAAATCATTTTTCTTTAATAAAATATATTACAAAGAATCTTATCTTCACATGTACTGTTGTCTTATGAAAAATAAAGCCCTGCTGCTTTTAATCAAAGCATCCATAAGGATTCTAAATTGTCTGCGATTTCCCTGAGATTCTATTTTTTGCTGATCAGACATTTGCAATACAGCACCAAGTTAGATTTGTATTTTTAGACCCATCAACAGCCTTCTTCCAATTAGTCAAGATATATTTATTTGTAATTAAGAAAGTATTTTCTGATGCATTTGATCCCACTTTTGGCACCCAATGTATTCATATTACATCTGTCTGATTGCAGCCGTAATCCCATTCTGGATTACCACAATATGGCCTTTTTGTAAGGTACAGATTACCGCTGTTACACCCATATAACACAAAGTTCTACTGAAGAACTCCTGTAAGGACTTTGATTCAGTTCAGCAGTACCATGTGGGTCGTTGTTGCCTCAGCATTAATTTTATTATTTATTTATTTAATGGCCCTTAGCTCATTTTTGAGCCATGGCGATTTGATGGATGAACGCTCTCTAAGAAGATCAATCTTTTGCAAGTCTAGATAGGTCTTCTCTGCATTATTACGAACTCTAAAATGTACCCCTTTAAGCCAGCAATAAACTTGAGACAGCAGTTGGAAAAATACTGGCATATTTATTTCAATGTTGAGAGAATAATAAGCTTCTGTTAGACAAGTTTGGTAGCTGCTGTGGTGTAGTGACCACTGTGTCCACTAGGGGGCACTGTGTGGATGTCCTAGGAGACAGGATGAATGGCAGAGTACTGAATGACCGTTGTGTATCTCATGGTGGGTGGCCTTGAGATGGAGACTTATGTGTGTGTTGATCAGTTACCTACAAATCCACCCAGGGGTGTGGTTAAGAACGATATTGTAAAGAGTGTGAGAATGGTTCAAGGACCTGTGATGAGGTCATAGCCATGTGACCCGGTGGGCATGGCTACAGACCATATAAGGTGGCCAGGGTGGGTCACATGGGTGAATGCTGGGACCCGGTTGGTCCGTTGTGGAAGGTCCCACTGGGAGATGTGTCTCCTTTCCTGACAGCACGTGAATGCTGGGTTGAATAACTGCACGTGCCTGATGATTCCCTGGAGGGAATGGATGGCTGCAGGATGATGAAGGAACTATGAAGAAACCCTGACGTGGGTGAGATATCTGAGGCTGAAGAGCCTGTGTATGCATAACCTGTGTGACCACAGGGGTTACAGAGCTGAACTCTGTCATGGACGCGATGCTGATTCTATGAACTGTATGTTACTGCTGTGGGTTTATAATGCTGAATAAACCACATGGACTATTATTGTTTTATGGAAAACCCGTGCCGCATCTGGTTTTTTGGTGGCTAAGCGAGTATCCCCTACATGAATAACGGCGCTACCTTACACTGCTTATCTCCTGTGGGAAATAGGATCATGTGTGTCCTAATGCAAAATACCCAGTAACTTCTTCTCTCACTATCTGCTTTTAGGTGAAGTCAAAGGATCCCCATAAACATGACAAAAGGAAACTGGTTATTCCAAACTTGATCTAAAACATATCTTATTTTAAAGCACTTTTGTGGGTTATCAGTGTAAAAATAATATTTTTTTCGATTTGGCTTCAATTTATACATGTAGGTTTTCTAGCTTTTGACTGCAGATAAAAAAATATGCCAACAGTCTGGTTACCCATATTAGTAAATTGTAAAATCCTTGACATGGTTTTTACAAGATATCATATCTGTCATTTTGCTATTAAATTGTCACTGTGAATAGCTTGCCTTTATTCAATCAAATTATCAACTAATTGTATTTAATTAATTGCTAGCAGTTTCGCACATCTGTGAAATGTGGACTGATCACACGTCAGGAGACCCTGCCTGACCACCACGTCTCCTAACCTGAGTTAATTGCTTTATAGACATATATGAAGCTGGTAGCTGAGGTGGGGACACTCAGTGGTGAGGCAGGGTCTCTCGATGTGAGAACAGTCTGCGTTCACAGATGTGTGAAATTGGTCTTGTGCTAGCAATTAATTATATAGTTTATGCAATCAAATTATTGGCTTAAAGACAAACTATTCAGAGTGACAATTTAATAGCAAAACGACAGATGTGACATGTAAAAGCCAGAGACAAAAAAAACCTATGCCCACCAATCCGACAAGTTTTCCTATATTTTATATTAGACCATGTTCACACTTTCAGTATTTGGTCAGTATTTTACCTCAGTATCTGTAAGCCAAATCCTGGAGTGGAACAATCAGAGGAAAAGTATACTAGAAACACGTCACCACTTCTGGATTTATCACCCACTCCTGGTATTGGCTTACAGATACTGAAGTAAAATACTGACCAAATACTGGGGGTGGGAACGTGCCCTTACTAGGACTTTTGTCAGGAAAGAAATGTACATGAAAGGGTGCTTTCCACAAGAACAACAATTTTCTTGATATCATGGGAAACAAGCCGGGCCTCCATGATTTTTGTTTATCTCTGATTGATATCCAGAACACTCAGTCTGTAATATTTTTCCATGTGCTGCTATCAGACACACCAAACCACATTTATCTAAAATGAACCACACAATGCTGCCACAAGAAGTATAACAACAACAACCTGTTACCTTAAACTACCTCTGTGATCAAAGATGTAAAAAACAAAGTTCTGAGAAATAATTACTCAGCAGTTCACTCATGAAAACAATGAAGATGAGAGAAGAAAGAAAGGAGACAGAAAAGGAACAAAGATCCTTACTTAAAAGTCAAAACTAATTCCCTGATTCATTAAGATTGGTGTCTTAATGAGCAGGACTGTAGCAGTAAGATGCACCTAATTCATTGAGAAGACACAAATGTTATTCCGATCTGGCACCACTGGAGTACTGAATTGTCGTGAATTTTCACAATTTAGATTGGTGGCCTAAGCTTTTCCCTGTCCTGCCCATGCTTTAGACAGTTTGGCCAAGTTGGCTTGTACTGGTGTGATTAAGCCAAAAGTCGAAAACGTTTTGCAATATTTGAAGGCGATTATGCAAAAAAACTGGCTGAAACACCTTCATGAATTGAGGCTCAAGAGTATGTCTACACTGAGGTCCCAATTCATCAGTATTCACCAGTATTCTGGCATAAAAATGATTGAAATGGTGGTGTTTTTACACTAGTCATGGCCACCTCTGACAACTTTTTGAAAACATGGTGGATCATAGCTAGAAGGGGGTGCGCGCAACTAACAACTTCACCATAATTTTCACAAGATCAGTGAGTTAAATTAAGACTTTATAACTGGAGTTCGTCTTGTGCAGGAGCAAGGCAGCTGAAAGATGCACCAAATTCATTAAAGACACCTCTGAATAAATTTGATTCATCTTAATCCTATACACTCTTCATAAAGTCAGGTGTAGAAAACATCAATCTGGATGAATCTCTGGCAAAGGGTTTTTCATCGTAGAATTCTTTTCCAATTTGTGATTCATCTGTTGCGGAGTTCCTACAGACTTCATCTTTTGCATTGCATCTGCAGTGAAAAAATGCAAGCATTTTATAGTTCCAGTACCACATGCTGCTTATTTTTTCCTTGCAGATTTGAACCTTCAAAACCAAGTTTTTTAAAAAAATTTGCATGATCAAAAGCATCAAAAATGCACCAAAACGTGTATTTTATGCGTTTTTCCTGCGAAAATCTGCTGCAAATACTAAATGTGTGCACAAACCCAAAATCCACACCATTCCCAAAACAGAATACATGTGGTGAAAAATTTTAAACTTGTAGCATGTTATATTTTTTTATATGCAGATTGTTTTCACTACGTTATAAAACGTCACCACCCTCCCCTGGATTCTGCACCAAAAATCTGGGACAAGTCTGTAAAGATAAATACCCTCATAGTTTATCCACATGATATGAACTGACCATAGCTCTCCCAAAAAGGATGTTATCGGTTAGATTCCTTGCTTAGCAAATCATTGCTGGAAAAATATTATGCCATTAAACCCTAAGCCCATTGCGTTCTGTAGCCATACATTACAATTAGTTGTCAACTGCGCTTAACTTGAAGGCAGACATAATAAGACATTTTGTAAACACCAACTACTTGTGGCTTTCAAGGCATTATCATGTACAAACGGCTAGATGCACTAACTCTGCTGAAGAATGTCTATCTTAATTAAACTTGATCCTGCAGCAATTTATAGGCCTGGCAATGGGCAGGATGACGGGGTGCTTTTGTGCTAGGTGCTGACCCCAGGCCAGTCAAATTACATCCATGAATATATAGGCTGCTGTCTAGTTCCACTTTTTGTGTGACTACCTTGAGCGATCTTTGACCTTTTTTGTGATCTGCCTTGTTCTTTGACCTTGTTCCTGTCTCGCCTTTTGTGTTCTTAAGCCTCTTTGGCTACCAATTATGTCTGTTCCTGAATTCACCTCTGTCTCACAATTTTGGTGCCTCATTGTCCCACCACCTCATTGTGAATGAATCAACTACGCCTTTGCCAGCCAGATCTAGCAATCTTTACCCACTGCTGCAGGCAACCATTGCTCCTGTGAACTTAGACACTAAGAAAGATCTTATAATTGTAAGTAAATTAAGCAGTTTGAAAGAAATCGGCAATCGATATAGCTACCATAATCATGTTTTTTTTATCCTGTTTGTGTAATGTGCAGTCCGTATCCCATCTTTTTCTACAATCATTCCCAAATGAATTTCACTGATGTAGGATTTTTCTGTGCTTTTTTATAAAGAAATTATGTCATTATTATTATTTTCATTTTTGGCTTAATATGGAGTTTGAGTGTGATGGTTCAATATGTTAGCATTTGGCGCATTTGGGGCCTCAATTTTAACTTTTGGCTAGGACCCCACTTTCTCTAAAATCGGCTTTGGTATTAAGATGCATTAAGTTAGACCTATTATGCAAACACATACAGCTCTGGCAAAAATTAAGAGACCACCACATCAAAACCCTGTCATGGACAGCCCATTCTCCAGACCTGAACCCCATTGAAAACCTCTAGAATGTAATCAAGAGGGTGATGGATAGTCACAAGCCATCAAACAAAGAAGAACTGCTTAAATTTTTGTGCCAGAAGCAGTGTGAGAGACTGGTGGAAAGCATGCCAAGATGCATGAAAACTGTTTTAAAAATCATGGTTATTCCACAAAATATTGATTTCTGAACTCTTCCCGAGTTAAAAAATTAGTATTGTTGTTTCCAAATGATTATGAACTTGTTTTCCTTGCATTATTTACGGTATGAAACCAATGTTTTTTTTTTAAATTTTGACCATTTCTCCCTTTTAGAAAAAAAATACAAATCTTATCGTTTGGAACTTCAGAGACATGTTGTCAGAAGTTTGAAGACTAAAAGAACAGTTTACATTTTACTCAAAAATATACCTATAAAGAGAAAAATCATACAAACTGAACATTTGGAAGTGGTCTTTTAATTTTTGCCAGAGCTGTATGATATTTAGAGATAACGAGAATATTGAATAAAAGTAGTCTTGTGTTCTTCCTATTGGATCTCTAAGGCCTCTTTCACACATCCGGTTTTTGTAATCCAGCACCGGATCCGGTTTTGTCCCATAAGCTTTCATGGTCGCCGCATCGTGCCGGATGGTTATGTGTCGTGTCCGGTTGCTGCCGGACACGGCAAAAATTAGCCGTCCGGCATCTGCAAAAAACGTTCTCTGCAACGTTTTTTGTCAGCGCCAGACCGGCTTTTTCCACAGCGCATGCCCGGACTCTGTGAATGTTAACCCCACAAGTGCCCGGCGAGAGAGAGATCTCTCTCTGTCACCCGGACACTTGTGAGAGATCTCTCTCGCCGGGCACTTGTGGGGTTAACACTCACAGTGTCTGGGTGAGAGAGAGAGATCTCTCTGTGGGGTTAACCCCACAAGTGCCCGGCAAGAGAGAGAGATTCTCTCGCCTGGACACTAAGTGTTAGCCCCCCATGTCTCTCTCTCCACCCCCCTCTCCTCTCCCCTCTCCTCCCCTCCCCTCACCTCCCTTTTAGCAGCTGTCTCTCAGCGGCTTCCTCTGTCCACCTCCTCCTGCGGCTCCTTTAAATCATGTCCGAGCCGTATGTCTCGCCGCACACACATCCGGTGTCACGGCTGCAGGCCGGATCCGGCGGCCCGGCTTTTCGCCGCACGCCGCCGGACCCCACACACCGGATGTGTTAAAGTAGCCTAAGTCTACAGGTACAGTTGTCACATTGGTTGCAATAATTAATTAGTAATTAATTTCTAATAATATAGCAGAAAGCTCCTGTATCACTTACAGTGAAGGAAATACTGTAATTATTTGCTGATTTTGTAAGTTTGCCCACTGACAAAGACATGAACAGTCTATAATTTTAAGGGTAGGTTAATTTTACCATTGATATATAGAATATCAAAACTAAAATCCAGAAAATCACATTGTATAAATTACTGTATTTTTTTGAACTATAAAACACACTTTTTTCCTCCAAAAATGTGGAGGAAAATGGGGAGTGTGGTTTATATTCCAGATGTTCCAGCTCTGGCTGTGGTGGGGACGTGGGGGAGTGGCATCGGTGGAGCAACAGGTCACAGAGGCAGGAGCTGGCTGCTGCGGCTAACTCCTGTGCCTGCTTCTAAAGAGAAATGAATATTAACTGCATTTCACGCCCATGAGTGTGGCGGACAATGAATATTCATTTCTTTTTAATAGCATCTTGGTATGATTGACCCACAACCCCTGTACAGGTATGCATGGCCCCATCCTTATGATTGTCCCCCACCCTCATCCTGGTATGTATATCCCCATCAGAAATCATTAAAAAAAATTACACTTACCTTCCCAATGCTCCATCACAGCATCATGCTCCGTTGCCAGCAGCTGCTTTATGCTTGTAAGCAGCGCATGGCAGGGACATCAGGCGCTGCTTGCGAGCCAAAGGGCAGCTGCCGGAATACTTACTGTTCTCTACGCCAGGACTGTGTGTGAGTATTCATTCTGAATATTAATTTCTCTTAAGTAGCGGCACACGTGACCGCCGGCAGCAGGAGGAAGCTCCAGCTGACACTGTGCACTCTATTGAAGAGGAATGCATATCAGGATATGGATGAGGGGGCCATGCATACCAGGGTAGGGGATATTAAGTACATATACAATCAAACGAAAATCGCCTTAACATGGCTGCCAGGTACACATGAATTAGCCAATTTATGCGCTAAGCATTCTCAGTTTTCATATTTCATGTTTGCATGCTATAGCGCTACAGAGTGCTGCCTTATCTGTTTGATTGTATAAAGGTCCTGTTACATTTAGTGATGCACCAGCGATCCCGACAACGTTACGACCCGGTCAGGATCGCTGGTGCATCGCTAAATGGTCGCTAGTGAGCTGCCAAACAGGCAGATCTAACCAGCGATGCAGCAGAGGTAGACGGTCGAGATTTAAATAAACTGGATATAAACTGGAAATAAATTTAAATAAACTGGAGAAGTGGGCAGCAACTAACAGAATGGTTTTTAACAGGGAGAAATGCAAAGTACTACATCTGGGCAATAAAAATGGAAAAAGCATATAAAGAATGGGAGGAATAGGGCTAAGTGACAGCACATGTGAAAAAGACTTGGGTATACTAATAGATCACAGACTGAATATGAGTCAACAGTGTGATGCAGCAGCAAAAAAGGCAAATGCAATTCTAGGATGTATTAACAGAAGCATACAGTCTAGATCACGTGAAGTCATTATTTCACTCTACTCCTCTTTGGTCAGACCTCATCTGGAATATTGTGTCCAGTTTTGGGCACCACATTTTAAAAAAGACATCAACAAACTGGAGCAAGTTCAGAAAAGAGCGACCAGAATGGTGACCGGTCTGCAAACCCTGTCTTATGAGGAAAGGTTGCAGGATTTGGGAATGTTTAGTTTGCAAAAGAGAAGACTGAGAGGAGACTTAATAGCTGTCTACAAATATCTAAAGGGCTGTCACATTGTAGAAGGATCAACTTTATTCTCATTTGCACAAGGAAAGACTAGAAGCAATGGGATGAAACTGAATGGGAGGAGACACAGATTAGATATTAGAAAAAACTTTTTGACAGTTAGAGTGATCAATGAGTGGAACAGGCTGCCACGAGAAGTGGTGAGTTCTCCTTCAATGGAAGTCTTCAAACAGAGGCTGGACAGACATCTGACTGGGATGATTTAGCGAATCCTGCTTTGAGCAGGGGGTTGGACCAGATGGCCCAGGAGGTCCCTTCCAACTCTACGATTCTATGATTCTATGATTCTATGATACTTACCTGTCACACGCAGCGAGGGTGACGTCTTCCGCCCGCATCCATGGAGTCGCTCGTCGGTGCCAGCAGGAAGCCGACGACGAGAAATGGACCAGGCCGATCTCGCGTGATCAGCGATATCCAGCGGGGAGCCGGGTCGGAGGTAAGTGTCACATGTAGCGAGATCGCTTCCGATATCGCTGTTGCGTCACAAAATCGGTGACACTTTAGTGATATCGCTAGCGATCTCGCTATGTGTGAAGGGGCTTATGAGTTGGCAACTCTAGGTAAGCACCTGTTCATACCTGATTTGTGTTTGGATGTGATGGTCAGTTTTTTTGATATTTGTATGTATTGGCCTTCTGACTGAGCAGTCCGCCCCTTAGCCTTAGGTGTTTTTGATTGCAATAGGATCCTACCCCTCCACAGAGATATCGATTTCAGTCCAAGAGAGGATTCACATTAGGTTCACAGAGAGATGTAGACTGTCTAAGAGGATTAGCATTAGGTCCTGGCAAACGAGAATCACCTTAACGTGGCTTCCAGGTACACATGAATTGGCCAATTTATGTGCTAAGTATTCTCAATTTTTCATAATTCTAGTGCAGTAATGCAATTCAATTTTCATATTTCATGCTTGCATGCTATAGCGCTACAGAGTGCTGCATTATGTGTCTAACTGTTCTGTAGGAGCCAGAGCTTTTAATGGTTGGTAGGGGATCAAATACTTATTTCTCACTGCAAAATGCAAATAAATTTATACAACGTGATTTTCTGGTTTTTATTTTTGATATTCTATCTTTCAATGTTAAAATTAACCTACCGTGAAAATTATCGACTGCTCATGTCTTTGTCAGTGGGCAAACTTACAAAATCAGCAAGGGATCAAATAATTATTTCCTTCACTGTATGAAAATAAAACTCAACAGATGCAGCTCAGATGACCTATTATTATTATTTATTTATATAGCACCATTGATTCCATGGTGCTGCACATGAGAAAGGGTTACATACAAATTACCGATATCACTAAAGGGCATGTCACACTAAGAGATATCGCTAGCAATATCGCTATAACTAGTGACGTTATAGCGATATTGCTAGCGATATCTCTGTGTGTGATACTTACCTACGACCGGCTCCCCCGCTGGTTATCGCTGATCGCGCGAGAACGTCCTGGACTGTTTCTCGTCGTCAGCTTCCTGTGGCGCTTCCTGCTGTGAAGACGAGCGACGCGTGGAGCCGGGCGGGAGGACGCAGGATCGCCGGGTGTGACAGGTAAGTAGCGATCCCCGTCCCCAGCGATGTCGCTAGTGAGATCTGCCTATGTGGCAGCTCACTAGCGACTACTTAGCGATGTACCAGCGATCCTGACCGCGTCATATCGCTGGTCGGGATCGCTGGTACATCGCTAAGTGTGACAGTACCTTTACAGTAAACAAACTAACAATGACAGACTGGTACAGAGGAAAGAGGACCCTGCCCTTGCGGGCTTACATTCTACATGATGGTGGGGAAGGAGACAGTAGGTTGGGGGGTAGCAGCAGTGTTGGTGAGGCAGTAGCTCCGGTAGTGGTGAGGAGGCAGCGGGGTCAATGCAGGCTGTAAGCTTTCCTGAAGAGGTGGGTTTTCAGGTTCCATCTGAAGGATCCGAATGTGGTTGATAGTCGGACGTGTTGGGGCAAAGAATTCCATAGGATGGGGGATATTCGGGAGAAATCTTGGAGGTGGTTGGGTGAGGAGTGAATAAGTGTGGAGGAGAGAAGGAGGTCTTGGGAGGACTAGAGATTACATGAGGGAAGATATCGGGAGATTAGTTCAAAGACATATGGAGGACACAGGTTATAGATTGCCTTGTAGGTCAGTATTAGTAATTTGAACTGCATACGCTGAGGGAATGGGAGGCAGCAAAGAGATTTGCAGAGGGGAGAAGCAGAGGAGTAGCGAGGAGAGAGATGAATTAGTCAGGCAGCAGAATTAAGGATGGACTGGAGAGGTGCGAGGGTGTTAGCAGAGAGGCCACAGAAAAGGATGTTGCAGTAGTCGAAGCGATAGATGATGAGGGCATGCACAAGCATTTTAGTAGATTGAGGGTTGAGGAAAGGACAGATTCTAAAAATATTTTTGAGCTGGAGGCAACAGGAGGTAGAAAGAGCTTGGATGTGCGGTTTGAAGGTGTTAGGAATGGTGGAACGCACTAAAAAAATAAATAATAAAGTGCTTTCGCCACTCGGGGTCCACCGTGCAGTAGGTGTTAAAACCACTGCTAAACAATGGCAGGCGCGCTATATGGCTGTGTAATGCGCTCAGGTTCAACGTCACCCGATGAGCACGGAGCGGACTCTGTCAAACTCACAGAGGCGCTGTAACAAAAACATACAAGTATACACTGAGCCAGTTAGACTTCACCTGACTCAGTTAAATTGCACGCACGGTATCTGGTCACAGGACGCGGTTCCAAGACAGGGGACGGTGTCCATCTAGACCTACCGTGCGTGCGGCGTCGCTGCTGCGGACGCTGATAAGTGCTGCTACATGCAGCGCGGCAGCAGACACAGCCGCTAAGCGATGGTGCCTTGAGAGACGTGACACCACCGGACGCTAGTGTAGAGGTGCGGTGTGCACAGTGGCCTATGGCTTGCCACTGACTGGCACGACTCTAACTATAGTTTTCTATCCACATGCGTAATATCAGAGGGAGGGGAATCTTAATGAGTCAGTCACCAGAATCATACATCCATCACCATTCACACATCTAGCAAGAATAGCCTATACTAGCGCATGGCCTAACGGCCATGCGGCCCTTTTATAGCTGTGCGCTGCCGGGACCTTCCAGATATCTGAGATGGACCAATCAGATCAGGAGAAGAACCTGAGCACGTGACTCCCGACCTCCAATGGGAGATTGTCTCATGAGCATGCTCAGAGGAGCGGCAGAGGGACTTAGCCTCAGGAGTAACTTGCTGCAAAGCAGTATGTGAGGCTCTGGACTCCTGCTGTGTAGCTGCAGGAATCCGGCGAATAACATTACCCCCCTCCTAGGGCCCCCCTCCTGGCAACATTTTTTGCCACGTACCACCTTGTGACCCACAGAGGCGTAGGCCTCAGGCTCGTCTGCAGACCAGCCTGATACCCCGGCAGATGACTTGGAAAACCGGGACATGTGAATTGGTCCGAGAGAAGGCACATGGAGGGCGTTGTGGATGGCTAAGTCGCCAGGAGCCGAAGTTGGAGTGGGGCGCCGAAGTGTCGGCGGGTGTCTTCATTCTCATTACAGAGATTTGAGTGACATGCGGGATGCGACCCAGACTGTCGCGGACCTCCATTGCCCGGTCTGCCACCGGCAAGGGACACCGTAACCCAGCCGACCTCTGTTTAGAGGATCTACTCCAAGCACAGGAGGCGCATGCCTGAATATATTTTTTAGTGTCCTGAGCCCTGTGCAGCCACCAATAAGAGCTAGCCAGGAGTTTTGTGGTACGCTTGTAACCAAAGTGACCACCCACCCTGGACGCGTGTGCCCAAGCGAGAACCTTGGACCTCAGGTGAGGCGGAACAAAGGTTTTGCTCGGCGGCACTGGTTCAAGGATGACAGGAGCCATGAACTTCAGATTCCCAGTGAGGGGTGCGGAATGATCCGCGGGCACCTCCACAGAGGCTACTTGAACACTGCCCCCCATGCACCTTCCCACACAGTCCTTGCTCCAGCCCAGTATACTCCCCGAGGACCACTCAATATGGGGAGAATGGCAACGTAACCAGGGGAGTCCGAGAAGCACCTGGTCAATGCCCTTAGGCATGATGAGCAGGGCCAACGTCTCACGATGAGACGGGGAGATTGAGAACCCCAGGGGTGATGTCTGGTGGGTAATCTGAGACGGCAAGGTAGATCCGTTAACCACCCTAACGGTCACGGGGTGAGGAAGTGGCACCAGTGGAATGGCGTGCTTTTGGGCAAAGGCTGAGGACATAAAGTTTCCCTCTGCCCCAGAGTCCACTGTGACCTCTACCTCCCAGGAGGAAGCCCCGCTATCTAACGTCCCTCGGAATACTGGTTTGGAGGAGAACGTTTTCATATTAGGCAGATCTCCACCAACTGCCACAGGAGGTGAACGTTTTTCCGACCGCTGCAGACACCTATTAGCCAGGTGGTCCGACTGTCGACACAGGTAGCAGCGAGTGGGACCCTATGCCGGACGTGGTTTCGGACCAGTACGGGACACGTCCATGGGTTCAAGAGGTAAAACCTCCAGATCAGGAGGCTCCAGCAATTCGGAGAAGCCCGGAGTCGACCTAAACTTCTGTCTGGATTGAGTACGCTCCAGCCCACGCTCCGTAAAACGGAGGTCTATACGGGTGGAGATCGCTATCAACTCTTCCAGGCTGATGGGAACCTCCCTGGTGGATAAGACATCTTTGACATGCTCAGCCAACCCTCTCCAGAACACAGGGATGAGTGCTCTATCAGGCCACTCGAGCTCAGAAGCCAGTGTCCGGAAACGAACGGCATACTGACTGACCGACTGAGTTCCCTGCGTAAGCGCAAGTAACTGGAGAGAGGTATCGTGAGTGACCCGTGGGCCCAAAAAAAACTGCTTTAGAGATGTTAAGAACTGAGCAGCGGTCTGAACTTCTGGGTCAGCACGTTCCCACAGTGGCGTGGCCCACTCCAACGCCCTGCCCGACAGAAGGGAAATGAGGAACCCCACCTTAGCCCGTTCTGTAGGGAAACGTGCGGCCAGTAACTCAAGTTGAATTGAGCACTGGCTCACGAAACCCCTACAGGAGGCGCTGTCGCCAGAAAATTTATCGGGCAACAGGAGGCGGGTAACTGTCGGTGCAGGAGTGGACGTGGACACACGTGAGACAGCCTTTCCAACTGCCTGAACAGCAGCCTCAGTAAGCTTCGCAGCGGAGGCGGCACTCTCGACAGTAGCCAATCTGCCCTCTAGCTGCGGAATGTACCGCTGAAGCTGCTGCATGTTTGCCTTTATTAGCCAGACCCTGGCGCTAGTATAATGTTAGGAAAGGCGGAACCCACTAAATAAATAAATAATAAAGTGCGTTCGCCGCTCGGGGTCCACTGTGCAGTAGGTGTTAAAACTGCTGCTAAACAATGGCAGACACGCTATATGGCGGTATAATGAGCTCGGGTTCAATGTCACCCGATGAGCGCAGAGCGGACTCTGTTAAACTCACAGAGGCGCTGTAACAAAAACATACAAGTATACACTGAGCCAGTTAGACTTCACCGGACTCAGATAAATTGTACGCACGGTATCTGGTCACAGGACACGGTTCCAAGACAGGGGACGGTGTCCGTATAGACCTACCGTGCGTGCGGCGCTGCTGCTGCGGACGCCGATAAGTGCTGCTACATGCAGCGCGGCGGCAGACACAGCTGCTAAGCAATGGTGCCTTGAGAGACGTGACACCACCGGACGCTAGTGTAGAGGTGCGGTGTGCACAGTGGCCTATGGCTTGCCACTGACTGGCGCAGACTCTAACTGTAGTTCCCTATCCACATGCGTAATATCAGAGGGAGGGGAATCTTAATGAGTCAGTCACCAGAATCATCCATCCATCACCATTCAAACATCTAGCAAGAATAGCCTATACTAGCGCATGGCCAAACGGCCATGCGGCCCTTTTATAGCTGTGCGCTGCCGGGACCTTCCAGAACTCTTGAGATGGACCAGTCAGATCAGGAGAAGGACCTGAGCACGTGACTCCCGACCTCCAATGGGAGATCGTCTCATGAGCATGCTTAGAGGAGCGGCAGAGGGACTTAGCCTCAGGAGTAACTTGCTGCGAAGCAGTATGTGAGGCTCTGGACTCCTGCTGTGTAGCCGCAGGAATCCGACGCCTAACAGAAGGACAGTGCAGATTCAAGGGTTACTCTGAGGCATCGGACTTCTGGTACGGGGGAAAGCGTGATGTCCTTAATTGTGATAGGTCAGGTAAGGAAGATCTGTGAGATGGGGAAAGATGAGGAGTTCAGATTTGTCCACATTGAATTTGAGAAAGCGAAAGTAGAAAAAGGAGAATATGGCTGATAGACACTCCGAGATTCTAGACAGCAGAGAGGTGACGTCTGGGCCAGAGAGGTAGATCAGCATTTCATCATCATAAAGGTGGTACTGGAATCCATGGGACTTTATGAGTTGCCCCAGGCCAAGTGTATAGATTGAGAAGAGTAGGGGTCCTAGAACAGAGCCTTGGGAGACTCCAACAGAGAATGGGTGGGATGAAGAGGTAGTGTGGGAGATGCTGAATGTGCGGTTGGAAAGGTATGAGGAGATCCAGGATAGGGCGAGGTTTTTGATGCCAAAGAAGAGGATCTGTAGTAGGAGGCAGTGGTCAACTGTGTCAAAAGCAGAGGACACTTCTAGAAGGAGAAGTATTGAGTATTGTCCGTTAGCTTTGGCTGTAAGTAGGTCGTTAGTAATTTTGGTCATGACTGTCTCGGTGGAGTGATGGGGGCAGAAACCAGATTGTAGATTGTCAAAGAGCAAGTTAAATGAGAGTTGAGAGGAAAGCAGCGTGGACGTGCTGCTCCAGGAATTTGAAAGCGAATGGGAGCAGCGGTATTGGGCGATTGCTGGACATAGCGGTTAGGTCAAGGGTTGGCTTTTTAAGGATAGGCGTGATTGTGGCATGTTTGAAAGCAGAAGGGAATGTACAAGAAGTTAGTGATAGGTTGAAGAGGTAGGTTACGGATGGGATCAGAGTGGTGGTGAGGTTGGGAAGAAGGTGGGATGGAATGGGGTCGAGTGCACTGGTTGTGAGGTGCGATTTGGAGAGAAGACAATTAAGCTCCCCTTCAATGAGCTAGATAGGGAGGTTATGGGGTTTGGGCATTGGTCTGGTATACAAAGGGGTTGTGGTGGTTGAACAATGAAGATTTGCCTTGTTTGCTCGATCTTATTTTTGAAGTGTGTGGCAAAGTCCTCAGCAGAGATGAGGGAGGTTGGAGGGGGCAGTGATGGGCTATGTGTGACCCCCAGCTTTAAAAACCTTGATGTCTTGTTATAAAGAAATATTATCCCCCGCCCATAAGGTTCTGGGACAACATCATATATTAGAACTGTAAAAGAAAATAAATAACCTCAGATTAGTGTTTTCATTTCAAGGATTTTTCCCAGGACAGAACATATGTTATTGCAATACAAGTGCAGAGTGAGTTAGGAGTTGTCACTGGGTGGTTCCAAATTCTAAATTGTAGTGAGGTCCCAAATCTAGATGAACATGCACTGACCACGCTTGAGTGATCGATAATGGCAGTGACCTGCAAAGCATCACATATATTATTTACCCATTCCTACAAGAGTACATAGCAACTCATCACTGTTGGATGCATCACGCTTGGTGAACTGACCTTGCTCAGGCTTCAGACAGGTAATTTTCCTTGGTGTCTTAGTTCTCCTGCCTTTTCTAACATTTTTTGAGAACCCTTTCTTAGACTGGCAGAAAATCAATGTAGTATATATCACATATTCACTTACTGGTACCCCGATTAAAAACAACACTTTAGTAGATGTCGTGCGGTCTGAGTACACTGATTAATCTGAACCAGAGGAATGCAATCTAGGATTTGGAAAATCACCGATGCAGAGCATTAGCTTCAAAACAGCATATTTTTCATTTATATACTTACTGTCACCCAGAATTACTTCTTCAGATATGTAGGCAAGCGGAAAAAAAAAGAAAAATCACATTTCCAATTTTCTTTGATCAAATGGTGTTTGAGAGCAATTACAATATATTCTATTTAGGAGGAGAAGTTAATTGGTACTTTAGAATTTGAATGTAATAGGGGAAATACAAATATGAGCTGTGCTAATGGACATGGAAGGTCACAAAGGAGTCAGAGGAATATGGCAATATACAGTATGAACTTATCAGAGCTCACTGTAACGCCAGCGTTCCTGCACGCTGCCCCTTTTCCCCCGACATGGACACCGGCTTGCTCACCGCCACGGTCCCCTTCCAGCACTTTAACCTACTTCCTTGCCTGGGAGGCAGTCCTGGGTACATGCATGGCATGCAGATCCCCGGGCACTGTGCTTACGGCATGCACTCCCTTCCTCTTAAAGAACCCGGGCACCATCCTAAAATGTCCCCAGCCAATGGCTGGTGGATTCTCACAATTTAAGGTAAAGTGGTTAGTCATTAGCATGCTTGTCAGGTCCCCAGTGACCGCCAGTCAGTTACCTGTTCCATACCTGTCTGTCCGTACTTGCTTGTCTCTGTGTATTTCAGTTGTATCGGTCTGTGCACCTGTCAGTGCTCCTCTATACCAGCCGATCCAGCCTGCACCTAACAGTGCTCATTTGTATACCACTCAGTCCCCTCCGCAACTGCCAATACTCATCTGTACACCAGCCGGTCCACTCCGCTCCTGCCAGTTCTCATCTGTACAACAGCCGATCCTTTTCGCACCTGCCAGTGCTCATCTGTATACCAGCCCGCACCTGCCAGTGCCTATCTGTATATCAGCCGGCCCAGCCCGCACCTGCCAGCGCCCATCTGTATACCAGCTGGACCCATCTGTATCTGTGATTCCTGTATTCCTGCAGTGCCTGCCTGCATCTAAGGCCCTTTTACATTTAGCGATGCACCAGCGATCCCGACCACGATACGACCCGGTCAGGATCGCTGGTGCATCGCTAAATGATCGCTAGTGAGCTGCCACACAGGCAGATCTCACAGCGATGCAGCAGCGATACAGCAGATGATACTTACCTTTCAGAAAAAAAGAACAAAGCGACCAGCCTATGAATAGGGAACACCACATGTATGAGTAAAAAATGTATGAAGTTTAATGAATACATCCAACACAGACATGGAATAACACAGACTCCATAAAAACATTTAAAAACATGTGGAAAAGTGGTAAGTCAAATCATGAAATAATGATATATGATAAACCTCCCACATCAACAGACCCCACAGACAATGTATGAATGAGCACTATAAAGTGTCTAATGAGGAACAGTCTCTAAAACAAACAAATGAAAAAAGGCATTAAACATGAAAAATCAAAATGCCTGACTGGTTTGGAAAGAGAACTATTCACAGCACCATGAATATATTAAGCACATATGAAACCCCTGAACTGGCATCTATGTACTCACTGATGTAGTTAATGAGCACACACTCCTGTGGACTGCATATAAAAAAAAAAAAAAAAAAAAAAGTTGAGCAGATGAATACAAGAATGGAAAAATATTGCTGTCCCATATGGGCTTTTGATATTTTTCCATTCTTGTATTCATGTGCTCAACTTTTTTTTTAATTTTTTTTTTTTATATGCAGTCCACAGGAGTGTGTGCTCATTAACTACATCAGTGAGTACATAGATGCCAGTTCAGGGGTTTCATATGTGCTTAATATATTCATGGTGCTGTGAATAGTTCTCTTTCCAAACCAGTCAGGCATTTTGATTTTTCATGTTTAATGCCTTTTTTCATTTGTTTGTTTTAGAGACTGTTCCTCATTAGACACTTTATAGTGCTCATTCATACATTGTCTGTGGGGTCTGTTGATGTGGGAGGTTTATCATATCATTATTTCATGATTTGACTTACCACTTTTCCACATGTTTTTAAATGTTTTTATGGAGTCTGTGTTATTCCATGTCTGTGTTGGATGTATTCAATAAACTTCATACATTTTTTACTCATACATGTGGTGTTCCCTATTCATAGGCTGGTCGCTTTGTTCTTTTTTTCTGTCACATATTTTTGACTAGTCTCTGGTGAACCCCTCTTTCCAGTGGTGCCCTCCATTTTTGTTCACATTACCGATACTTAACTTTCAGACGCGGCGATCCGGACGTCCTCCCGCCCGCCTCCACACATCGCTCGTCGGCGCCACAGGAAGTCCAGCAGGAAGTGCCCGACGAGAAATGGAGCTGCGCGATCTTGCGTGATCAACGACAGACAGCGGGGGAGCCGGTCGGAGGCAAGTATCACACATAGCTACGTCACCAAATCGGTGATGCTTTAGCGATATCGCTAGCGATATCGCTGTGTAAAACCCCCTCTACTGCCCTCTCTTTCAGGGCCGTTCCAGCTACCAGTCCATAGGGGGTCAGCTGCCTTGCATCGAGGTCTGTCCTGGAGTAGCACCTCGTGTTCATTGGGAGCCAAGCTTCACCGCACCATCAGGGGCTTTATTGAAAAGTCTTTAGTGTCCCTTTCTTCCTGAATCTTTTTATTAATTAAATGACAACTGGGTGTTACTATTCCTCTTGTCAAAGGGGTATGCCTCTTCCAATGGCAGACATACTATTGGTATAACCAGGATCCCAAAAGGTAAGGGGGTTTGCTTCAACCTCAAAAGCATGTGTTTTTGTGCAATATCATAGGCTATTGGACAAAGCTCCCATATATTGTTCTTGCACAGGGGCCCTCTTCTGTCTGAATCTGAATCTGGTCTCTTCACCACTGATTTTTAACAGTGTCTGTGTGTACCAGGATATGGCGCTAACTGGTAACTTATTAATAAGTTTTAAAGAACAACAAATAAGAAAGGCACAACACAGAGTCCTAAGAAAAGATGCTCCAGCATTGTTTTTCATGGAAAGCACAAGCATTTAAGCCTCCGTTACTAGAGCAGAGTAAAATGATTCCTAGGATCCTTGTTCAGCTGCCACAAGGGTAGTCCAAGGCCTCAAGACCAGAGCCCTATGAACCTTCCCCTACCTGCTGGCATCTGCGTCCTCTCTTCTGATGACTTCATGCCAGGCCTAATAATCAGAAGAGGTTAAGGTAGGAGGAAGTTCATAAGCCTCTGGTCCAGCAGGCCTGGATGACTGACATCACTGCTTGACCAATGTCCTGCACATTTTTTTGCTCCAGTGTACCCTATACATATTGGATAGCTGTTAGACAGTCGATCGTCTGGTGCACAGCTGTCTCTGCAACTCAGCCGAGCACTCCTGTGTTCCCTATGAGAGAGCTGCTGCCAGACTCCTCCAGCAATGGCTTATCTCCACAAGAACAAAATGTTCGGCTATTGGAAATCCGATAGACTGGATCCTTATCTTTTTCAACATCATTTGTCAGGGAAGAGTCAATAATAATTATACCGCCTATATCTGCGAGTTCAACCAACTTTCATATAAGGTCTATGGATGCCTTTACTAAAACAGACATGTCAGGAGAGCAGAGAGGTCATCTTTAATAAATGGTTTTGATTCTAACATTGTCTCAAAATGGCTAAGACAAACAGAAACATATAAAAAAAATTCTAGGTGCAACAAACCAAACCATCTTTGACTGCAACATGGAAATTTGGTCACTACTGGTTACCAGTTAGTTGGTAATGAAACTGCTATGCAAAGAGTTAAATGAAATGAAAATAGCATCTAAATCATGTGTTCAATCTTTCCAATTGTTGTGTTTCTCTATTGTTTATGTAAGGGGTTGTGGTGCGCCCAACAGGGCCGTGGGGTACTCGGTACAGGGCCGGTCTTTCAGGGAATGTTGCAGCGGTAATGACCCGGTCCGTGGACCTGGGCGCCCATTAAAATAAAAGAGGAGGACAGTTTATAGGGCTTAATTTGTGATGCCACCCGTGGTGTTTGGCAATAAGGGGATGATCGACGCTGCCTAAGGAGACCGCTAGGGCCGTTGGTGACGCAGCAGAGTTGTTACAGCTCTCCACGGGTAGAGCTAGGCCCCAGGGCAGTTATAGTTCTTATAAAGGATAGTGATGTTGGGGTGCAGTACTGAGGGAATAATGAATAACTGCAGACACATGAACTGTAGTTTCCTTTACCTTTACTTGATGGTTTGCAGACCGGAGCACTGCTAACAGATGGAAATGGATTTCCAGGCAGCCTGGAAGCAATTTAAGGTCCCCTAAGCCAGATAGAGTTGGAGGCCTCCTTGCTGCGCTATCCTCTGAGGTCCTTGCTGCTTAAAGCTATGCTCGAGCCTCTGTTCCTTATTGTCCTAGTACTTGCCCATATGTCAGGCAGCTTGAGCCTGTTGCAGGTGTCACTCCATTGTAGCGGCTTCGGGCTCTGATATGCTGTTGTGCCCCGAGTGTTTGATGGGCCAGGGGACCTGCAGTTACCTGCCCTCCGGATTTAGCTGTTGGGACTGTTATACCCATATGACCATGGCTTCTGGCGTCCGGTGTTAGCATTCTGTTCTGGGGTGAGCTTTGTCACAGCTCCATTCCCCAGCTTTTCCTAGACTTCTCTCTTCTTCTATAACTCTTCTCTGACTCAGACTACAACTCTAGTCTGAGGACGAGCTCTTCACTTTTCCAGTCCCCACCACTGACTGCCTAACCATGCTTCCAGGCCAGAACTAATAGGGAAGCTCCCCTAAAACCGGGTTTTGAGCTCCCCCTTCTGGTCTGGAGCCAGGAAAAGTGTTGAATGCTGATGTTACCTGACCAGGGAACTCCTCCTTGCGTCCAGGCATGACATCACCCTGTTGTGAGTTCATTTTCCCCTTCACCATTGAGGTCTGATGAACTCCCTCTTCTGGTGAAGGAAGGTAGTGAGGCTGATTACAAAGCACCTGAGCAGAATGATGATTACTGGGTGACTGGGATTGCTGACTGGATATAAGGCAGCCGACGCCCTTCTGCCTTGCGTGTGATTACTCTGAGGGATTCTTGGAGACCAGTCTGATTCCTGCTTCTCAAAAGCTAAGTTTTCTGCTCTACTTTTTGCATTTGTGTTTTGGTTTTGTTTTGCCTTGTTTTTCTGGATTTCTGCCTTTCCCTGCTGGGTGAGTTGAATTCCTTTTTGCTCTGTCTTCAGATAATACCTGAGTACTGATATAGTCTTTTTGAAGCCTAGCGTCTTCAGGGCTTTTTTTTTCAGCAGCTTTTCTATTCTGTCCTATTTAGTTAGCTTGGGCCCCATCATTTGCTCAGCCTATCTTTCTATCTGTGTGAGTGTTTTTTCATCTTGCTTCACCGTCATTATATGTTGGGGGCTGCCTATTGCTTTGGGGTCTGCTCTGGGGCAGTTTAGATTTCCCTTTCTGTCTTTAGGTTATGTAGTTCTCCGGCTGTGATTGAGGGGTCTAGGGCACCGTAGGAACCCCCCACGGCTACTGCTAGTTGTTGTTGTTAGGCTCAGGGGTCTGCAATCCGATAGCTGCCAACTTCTCTGGTTTTCTGGACTTAGCTAGTATTTCTGTTTTTGCCTCCTACGGTGACTCATTCATAACAGAATCACCTGCCATACCACAGATCCTAGGGTACTCAATAGCAGGAAAGAATTGTAAAAAAAAAAAAAAAAAAAAGGGGTGTATATTTTTTCCCTCTATATCTCTGAGGCCGTAGGGGGAATTTTTTTTCTCTCAATGGAGATAAAGCAATTGTCTGATCGTGTGGAGCAGCTCGCTGTGGAAGTGCGGGGAATTTCCGCCTACCTTGCTCATTCACATGCTGCTGAACCAAAGATCCCTACTCCTGATGTGTTTTTTGGGGATCGGTCTAAATTTTTGAATTTCAAAAATAATTGTAAATTATTTTTTGCCTTGAAGCCTAACTCGTCAGGGAGCTCTGCGCAGCAGGTTAAAATTGTCATCTCTTTGCTGCGTGGCGATCCCCAGGATTGGGCGTTTTCTTTGAAACCAGATGATCCTATTCTGACTAATGTGAACGCATTTTTTCAAGCCTTGGGGTTGTTGTATGACGAACCTAAAGCTATTGATCAGGCTGAAAAGACCCTGTTGGCATTGAGCCAGGGTCGAGATTCTGCAGAATTGTACTGTCAAAAATTCCGAAAGTGGGCGGTCCTTACTACCTGGAATGATAATGCCTTGGCAGCTCTCTTTCGGAAGGGTTTGTCAGAAGCCATAAAAGATACTATGGTGGGATTTCCTGTTCCCTCTGATCTTGACGATTCTATGTCATTAGCCATTCAGGTTGATCGGTGTTTACGTGAACGCAGGACTGCACGAAAGGTGTTGCCACCTGTTGAACAAGTGTCTGAACCTATGCAATGTGATAGAGTTTTGTCCAGGGAGCAACGTCAGGAGTTCAGAAGGCGTAATAAGCTGTGTTTTTTTGTGGCGATGCCTTGCATATTATTTTTGTCTGTCCTAAACAAGAGAAATGTTTTGCACACACGTTTTCTGTGGGTGGTGTTCAACCTAAGTTTCTTCTGGCAATTACTCTGATCTGCTCCCTGTCCACATTTTCCGCCAAGGCTTTTGTGGATTCGGGAGCAGCCCTGAATCTAATGGACTTGGATTTTGCTAAATGTTGTGGATTTCCGATGACACCTCTGCAGACGCCTATCCCTTTCAGGGGGATTGATGCTACTCCTTTGGCAAAAAATAGACCTTAGTTTTGGACCCAGGTGGTAATGCGGGTCGCCCCAGACCATCAAGAAAATTGCAGATTTTTGGTGTTGCATAATTTGCATGATACCATTGTTCTGGGGTTTCCCTGGTTGCAAATTCATAATCCAGTTTTGGATTGGAAATCTGTGTCTGTGGTGAGTTGGGGTTGTCGGTGTGCCCTTAGTGAAGCTCCGGTTTTTTCCACCTCTCCTCAGTCGCATGATGTTCCTGACTATTTGGCGGACTTTTATGATGTATTTAGTGAGAATGAGTCTGCGTCTTTGCCTCCTCATAGGAGTTATGACTGTGCAATTGAACTGAGCCCGGGGTGTAAATTTCCTAAGAGTCGGCTCTTCAATTTATCTGTACCCGAGCACGAGGCTATGCGATCCTATATTAAGGAGGCGTTGGAGAAGGGTCATATTAGACCATCCTCTTCACCCTTAGGTGCCGGGTTTTTTTTTCGTGGCCAAAAAGGATGGTTCAATAAGGCCTTGTATTGATTATCGTGCCCTCAACAAAATTACTATTAAATATCAGTAACCGTTACCCCTGATTTCGGATCTATTCTCCAGCGTTAAAGGTGCTTGCTGGTTTACCAAGCTTGACCTCAGGGGGGCATATAATCTTATCCGCATTAAGCATGGGGATGAATGGAAGACGGCGTTTAATATCCGGAGGGACATTTTGAGTACCTGGTGATGCCTTTTGGGCTCACTAATGCCCCTTCTGTCTTCCAGTGCTTCATGAACGACATTTTCCGAGACTTTGTGGATACATTTTTGATTATCTATCTGGATGATATTTTGATCTTCTCCAAGGATTGGGATTCTCATGTGGAACATGTTCGGACTGTGTTCCGGATCTTGAGGGAGAATTCCATGTATGTCAAAGGATCAAAATGCCTTTTTGGGTACAGAGGATTTCATTTTTTGGGATTTATTTTGTCTCCGTCAACCATTTATGATTTGGTTCAGCCCACTTCTTTGAAGGCCCTCCAGAAGTTTTTGGGTTTTGTTAATTTTTATCGGAAATTTATAGCAAAATTTTCTAGTATTGCCAAGCCATTGACTGATCTGACTAAGAAGGGTGCTGATGTGTTGAATTGGTCTCCGGAGGCTGTTTCTTCCTTTCAGGAGCTGAAGCGAAGATTCACTTCTGCCCCGGTTTTGCGGCAACCTGATGTCTCACTCCCGTTCCAGGTAGAGGTGGACGCTTCTGAGATTGGTGCAGGAGCTGTTTTGTCCCAAAAGGATCCTGTAACATCTAAAATGAATCCCTGTGCTTTCTTTTCCCGAAAGTTCTCTCCATCTGAACGTAACTATGATGTGGGGAATCGGGAACTGTTAGCCATGAAATGGGCATTTGAGGAGTGGAGACATTGGTTGGAGGGAGCTAAACACCAAGTCGTGGTCCTCACTGACCACAAGAATTTGATTTACCTGGAGTCGGCCAAACGCTTGAATCCTAGACAGGCTAGGTGGGTCTTGTTTTTTACACGTTTTGATTTTGTGGTCTCTTTTCTTCCTGGCACTAAGAATGTCAAGGCAGGCGCCCTCTCTAGAAGCTTCTTTGCTGATTCTCCTCTGGTGACCAAGCCTGCTACCATCTTAGGCGAAGGGGTAGTTCTTTCTGCCATCTCGCCCGATTTGAGACGTGCTCTGGAAGAGTTCCAGGAGGACAAACCTGAGCGTTGTCCCAGTGGAAAGTTGTATGTTCCTGACCAGTGGAAGAAGAGAGTGATGTCTGAAGTTCATTGCTCTGCATTGGCTGGTCATCCAGGTATTTTTGGTACTAGAGATCTGGTGAGTCGGTCTTTTTGGTGGCCCGTCTTGTCTCGTGATGTCAGGAATTTTGTGCAGTCCTGTGGGACTTGCTCCCGGTCTAAACCTTGTTCTCGCTCTAGTGGGTTGTTGATACCTTTGCCGGTCCCCAGGAGGCCATGGACCCATATTTCAATGGATTTCTTCTCTGATATGCCTGTCTCTCAGAGAATGACTGTTATTTGGGTGATTTGTGATAGGTTCTCTAAGATGGTTCATCTTGTACCACTCCCTAAGTTGCCATCTTCCTCTGAGTTGGTGCCCCTGTTTTTGCAACAGGTGGTTCGCTTGCACGGGATTCCTGAGAACATTGTATCTGACAGAGGAGTTCAATTTGTGTCTAGATTTTGAAGGACTTTCTGTTCCAAGCTGGGAATTCAGTTGTCCTTCTCCTCTGCTTTTCAACCTCAGACCAATGGGCAGACGGAGAGAACAAACCAGACCTTGGAGTCGTATTTGAGATGTTTTATTTCCGCTGATCAGGATGATTGGGTTTCATTTTTGCCCTTGGCTGAATTTGCTTTAAATAATAGAGCTAGTTCTGCCACTTTGATGTCACCTTTTTTTTTGTAACTTTGGGTTTCATCCTCGATTTTCTTCAGGGCAGGTGGAGCCTTCTGCCTGCCCAGGTGTTGACACTGTGGTGGAGAGAATGCACCAGATCTGGGACCAAGTGGTGGATAAGTTATCTCTCTCCCAGGAAAAGGCCCAGCGGTTTTCCAACCGACATAGGACCATTGGTCCCCAGTTTAAGGTTGGTGATATGGTTTGGTTATCATCAAAAAATATCGCTATGAAGGTGGCTTCTCCTAAGTTTAAGCCTAGATTTATTGGACCTTACACGATTTTGGAGATTATTAATCCGGTCTCTTTTCGTTTGGCTCTTCCTGTCACATTTAAAATTCATAATGTGTTTCATAAGTCCTTGTTGAAGAGGTTTGTTGAACCAGTTGTTCCTGGGGTGGCACCTCCGGACCCTGTATTAGTTGAAGGTAACATGGAATATGAGGTAGAGAAGATACTGGATTCCCGTCTAGCTAGACGGAGACTCCAGTATTTGGTTAAGTGGAAGGGTTAAGGTCAGGAGGATAATTCCTGGGTCTCTGCCTCTGATATTCATGCCAAAAGATTGGTGCGTGCCTTTCATCGGGCTCACCCTGATCACCCTGGTGGCGTGGATGAGGGTTCAGTGACCCCTCCTCAAGGGGGAGGTACTGTTGTGAGTTCATTTTCCCCTTCACCATTGAGGTCTGATGAACTCCCTCTTCTGGTGAAGGAAGGTAGTGAGGCTGATTACAAAGCACCTGAGCAGAATGATGATTACTGGGTGACTGGGATTGCTGACTGGATATAAGGCAGCCAACACCCTTCTGCCTTGCGGGTGATTACTCTGAGGGATTCTTGGAGACCAGTCTGATTCCTGCTCCTCAAAAGCTAAGTTTTCTGCTCTACTTTTTGCATTTGTTTTGGTTTTGTTTTGCCTTGTTTTTCTGATTTCTGCCTTTCCCTGCTGGGTGAGCTGAATTCCTTTTTGCTCTGTCTTCAGATAATACCTGAGTACTGATATAGTCTTTTTGAAGCCTAGCGTCTTCAGGGCTTTTTTCCCTATCAGTCTGTTGGCTCTTGATTTTGAGAGGGTTTTGGCGGATTGCAGACAGCAGCTTTTCTATTCTGTCCTATTTAGTTAGCTTGGACCCCATCATTTGCTCAGCCTATATTTCTATCTGTGTGAGTGTTTTTTCATCTTGCTTCACCGTCATTATATGTTGGGGGCTGCCTATTGCTTTGGGGTCTGCTCTGGGGCAGTTTAGATTTCCCTTTCTGTCTTTAGGTTATGTAGTTCTCCGGCTGTGATCGAGGGGTATAGGGCAGCGTAGGAACCCCCCATGGCTACTGCTAGTTGTTGTTGTTGTTAGGTTCAGGGGTCTGCAATCCGATAGCTGCCAACTTCTCTGGCTTTCTGGACTTATCTAGTATTTCTGTTTTTGCCTCCTACGGTGACTCATTCATAACATCACCCCCTGTGAGGGAGGCAATGTCACAGTGGCAACCGGAGTCCTGGGGTGCCACAGTTGTAGAGTCTTGTTAACCCCTTAAGTTGCGTCCTGGTTGCTGTATGTATAAAGGTTATATATCTATGTAATATATAGATGTATTTATGTATATATGCTATTGTACTGGTAAGGTGAATGTAGTACCCAGGTTTGGCCACAAGATGGGGTACATTTTAGTGGAAGGCATAGTAGTGTAAATAGTTAAGATAGGAGGGGCACGGTGGATAAGGTGGTAAAGACTTCCTTATAGAAGTCAGCTGAGGCCAGGGTGCCCATGCAGCTCACTTGGGCTAACTAGCCCCGGGCAACACCGTGTCACAAAACGTTGCCAAAGATTAATGCTCAGCCATATAGTGTTCATGGCCAGGATTTCACCAGAGGGAGCAACAGCAACAGTGCTAGCGGTGCAGTATTAGTGGCACTGCAGTTGCCTGCGAAGACTAAGCAGTATGGGCAGGTCTCTCAATATGTGGCATCATATTGCATGGGCTGATGCCCTCAGGACCAGGGCGAAATGGCTGAGGGAGTCCCCTAACGAAGTAAGGCTGAACAGTGAGGACGCTGTAGGATTGAAAGGTACGGTCCTTACTGGAAGCGAGCTTAGTACAGGGAAAGAGGAGGAGTTGAACATTGTGAAACCTGATGTTGATGCTGGAAAGAATAAGAATATGCTGTGTACCAGAATCAGTACAGTTACCAGTTTGAAAGTTGAATTGGACTGTGGCTCAGGCCTCTTTCATACATCAGTATTTTTGATCAGTTTTTCATCAGTATTTGTATGCCAAAACCAGGAGTGTCTCCAAAACAATGAACAGACATCAGTCTTTCAATTATATTTTTTTCTTGGTAAGTTCCATTCCTGGCTTTGGCATACAAACACTGATGCAAAATACTGACCAAATACTGACGTGTGAATGAGCCTTCATTTTGTTTTAAACCAGACCGTGGAGACCTCCAGAAATGGACAGAGGACCCTGACGGTGCTGGGGAAGAAGCCACAGGTAGTCAGGTTTATGGCCACTACGTGTATGTGACGGGAGGGCAGGGCGCGCTAACGCAGATGCTATCAGCCACGACTACCGCCCTCTACCTTCCTCACATTTAATTGGATTAATAATTAACATTGCAGTGATCTACTTGGTAAATTAAAGGCAATTATATATTCATTATCTACTTACTCTTGTATAACCAAAAATAATCCTTGATTTAGACATAACTACTTACAAATCAGGATTATCTCAGTAAAAATTGTTAATAGTTTTCGTAAAATAATCACTTTGTCCAAAAAATGTGAAGTTGAATGTCACATCCAAAAAATAGAAAAAAATCTTCATATTTTAATCCATAAGTAACAAACAATTAAAATCCACATGCTGTAGATAGAAAAAAAAAACACTCTGATGCATTTCTGAAGCTCTATGACAGAAAGGGTTCAAAGTATTTTTTCTATCACCAGCATGTGGATTTTAATAAACTTTGATTATTTTATCTATTTTTTGGATGTGCCAATAAACTGTACTTTTTTTTGGACTAAAGTCCCCGTCACACATAGCGATCTTGCTACCGAGATCGCTGCTGAGTCACAACTTTTGTGACACAACAGCGATCTCACTAGCGAGATCGCTGTGTGTGACAGCGATCAGCGACCGGCTCCCCTGCCGGTATCGCTGATCGCTGCATGAAACCTCTGGACATTTTTTTCGTCGCTGATCTCCCACTGGCCAGCACGCATCGCTGCATGTGACAGGCAGGAGACCAGCGATCAGCTGTAAAATAATTAAAAAAATAAAAAATATTGTTATTCTCACCTTCCGACGTCCTACGCAGCATTCCCGCCTCTCTCCACGCTCCTGGTCACAGTAATCCTTTGCAAGAATGACCGCGAGACTTCACGGTCCGGCGAGAACGGACGTCATCGCGGTCATTCTCGCAAAGGATTACTGGGACCGGAGCGTGGAGAGAGGCGGGAATGCTGCGTAGGACGTCGGAAGGTGAGAATAACAATATTTTTAATTTTAATTCTATTTTTTACATGGATCCATGGCATCAGCGCTAACGAACACAGCGATGCCGCGCGCTCGGCATCGCTGTGCTAATCGCTGGTGAAGCTGTCTGTTTGACAGCTCACCAGCGATCACATAGCGACTTACCAGCGATCCTGACACGTTGATATCATTGTCGGGATCGCTGGTAAGTTGCTATGTGTGACTCCAGCTTAACTCCCTGACGTTCAACAGTATTTGAAACGACATCCATTGCATACAAAGGACAGATTTGATTTGGTCATTCACTGCACAGTGAGCGATTTATTCACTCCTTTTTTTTAGGTAATCACTTTGTCATCTGCATTTGTGTACAGTTCAATTATGCAAATTAAATCACATATTTTTAATCATGTGGCATGATGGGGATTAGTTTCAGTTATTTTGCTTCCATGTGAAATCTTCAAATAACACATTCCCAAACATAATAATCCATTGCAAATTCTTCTACTTTTGATCCTTATGTCCATTAAAATGTATGGGCAAATGAAAAATAGCAATTTTATTTTGCACTATGAATTTCATCCATTTTTTTTTACATGTTTTTAAACGCATTTTTGTCAGGCACATCTGAAATCCTATGGAGAAGCTACTAACTACTAGAAAAGAATTCAAAAATCCCAGAAAAAAAAAAAAGGAGTTAAAACTAGGTGATAAAAATAATAAAAGGTATACTCCAATAAAACTTGTAAACAAAAAAGAAAGAATAAGGACCATCTAATACCATATGCAAATAGTATTTTATTGAATATATTCATAAGTTATAAAAAAAATTTTCTTCATTATTATTTATATAAAAAAAAAATGTAATTAAAAATGTGAAGGACACAAGACATAAGGTCCGACACAGTTACTATAACTACAGATCAGGGAGACAACCTTATAATATCTTCATATATACCAATGGTACCAGACATATAGAGTCATTTACGCCACTTTAGATATACATATATATACATATAGCATATGCCAAACTAGTATCCACACACAATCTATTAGAACAATCTGAATAGTATAAAAGGTCTCATCCGAAAATATCTGTGTAACCGGTCACACCAAGCAGCCCCAATGCGCGTTTCGCTTGGGCTTCCTCAGGGGGCTGTGCCCCAAGCAAAACGCACATTGGGGCTGCTTGGTGTGACCGGTTACACAGATATTTTCGGGTGAGACCTTTTATACTATTCAGATTGTTCAAATAGATTGTGTGTGGATGCTAGTTTGGCATATGCTATATGTATATATATATGTATATCTAAAGTGGCATAAATGACTCTATATGTCTGGTACCATTGGTATATATGAAGATATTATAAGGTTGTCTCCCTGATCTGTAATTATAGTAACTGTGTCGGACCTTATGTCTTGTGTCCTTCACATTTTTAATTACAATTTTTTTTTTATATAAATAATAATGAAGAAAATTTTTTAGAACTTATGAATATATTCAATAAAATACTATTTGCATATGGTATTAGATGCTCCTTATTCTTTCTTTTTTGTTAACTACTAGAAAAGATAGTCTCATGGCTCATTGTGACATCATGTACGAGAAAAATGGACAGAGTTTCATCAGTAATTTTCATCATCGGTCCATCAGATTTAATGGGAATGTCATCAGAGATCGGTCTAATTTTTTTTGGTCTCATAAGTGAAAAAAAAGAAAATAGTTTTTCCACCTTCTGGTATCTAACAATTTATGAAAATCGGACAGCACATGGATAAGATTCAAGTGTTGTTTGATTTTTTTCATGAACCCATAGAGTTGCATTGCCTATTTTGGTCCAACACTGAACAATATCAGACATGTCTACACGATTTTGCGTGGGCTGCGAAACCAACATGTGAAAGACCTCATACACTATTATAGATACGAATGCTATCTATAAAAACCACAGAGAGCTCTCGTAGGGAAAAAACTAACAAATGAATGAGCCCTTACCAAGACTATGCTGCTTTTTGAAAAAAACAGCATGTACTGCATGTATACCAACTCAAACTAAGCTCAATTTTTGTGTATTTTCTTTGTATTTTTGCATTCTGTGCAACCCGGGGTGTGGCCTCCATCTCCTGAACTGGAAATTGTATTTAAAGGCTTTCCCAGACTAGTGTTCACTGGTTGGGACCCAGTCCTTTTGTCTTCCCTTATTCACACATTTAGGTCAACGCTGACACATGGTAAGGTTTTTAATATTAGACAGTGTAGCACCGTCCCCCATCAGTGTCACCTTGTCCAAGGTGGGATTGCCTTTATGCTGTTTTTGATCAAAAACAGTTTTACTAAGAACTCTGAGTTATTTAAATGCACTTTTGCTTTTTATTTGTTTAGTTTAGTTAGGGTTTTTGCTTATTTTGTCAATTGTAGGTTTTGTATGTTTTATGGCCAATGTGAACATGCGTTTATGTGCTGCATGTATACCAACTGAAACCAAGCTCAATTTTTGTGTTTTTTCTTTGTATTTTTGCATTCTGTGCAAGCCGGGGTGTAGCCTCCCTCTCCTGAGCTGGAAATTGTATTTAAAGGCTTCCCCAGACTGGTGTTCACTGGTTGAGGACCCAGTCCTTTTGTCTGCCCTTAATCACACATTGAGATCAACTCTGACATATGGTAAGGTGTAAGGTTTTTAATATTAGACAGTGTAGGACCATCCCGATCAGAGTCACCTTGTCGATGGTGGGATGGCTTTTATGCTATTTTTGATTAAAAACTGTATTACTAAGAACTCTTTGTTATTTAAATGCACTTTTGCTTTTTTTTTTTATTTAGTTACAGCTGGGCTTTTGCTTATTTTGTCTCTTGTAGGTCTTGCATGTTTTATGGCCAATGTGAACGTGCGTTTATGTGCTGCATGTATACCAACTGAAACCAAGCTCAAGTTTTTTTTTTTTGTTTTTTTTTTGTTTAAACTGCTCGGATTCCAGAAAAGCTGCAAAAATAAAGAAAAGTGTCAGAACCCAAAAACCATTGCTTGTAATGTGTTGTATATCTTTCTTACTACTGTTCAGCCAATGTCTGACTACAGTATTTAAAAAAAAAAAAAAAAAAAGCTGGCAAAAATACTTGGAAAAATGCCTAAAAACGCTATGTGTGAAACAGCTCTAGGCAAAATATTTTCCAGGTTTGGAGGAATGCTCATGTAGTGAAGTGAAATTGGGGAAGCAGGTCATATGTGAAAGCACTGCTAATAGCCTTTGAGCAAATAATGCTTGCTGGGCCTTTGAGTGAGTGAGTGATGACAGCAGCAGTCATGACTCCATGCACATGGAACTTGGTGCTTCTCCACAGGAATTCACACTTTTTGTAACCACACGTTATATCAAACGTATGCAGTTTTATGTATGTTTTTGAGACAATTTAAAGACAGCAATGAGATATAATGTCACAGCAGGTCATTTTTAGGCCGGGGTCACACTTAATGAATGGAAAATCGGTCCGAGTCTCCCTGCCGAGAGTTGCACGAGTGTTCTCCGTATGGTCATACATGTGTAATGCGTTTGCAATGCGATTTTCTGACATCCGTATGTCATGTGTATGGTTTAACATTTCTCACTGACTTTCCACATTAAAATAAATGGCTCAATGGCCTGAAATGAATAAAGACCTAATCAAGAAGCCTATATATTGGCTCCACAACAAGTTCCCTCCTCCAATCTTTCAAAAAGTGGCCCTGCTGGTGTATTGTTTTCGGTGGTTTGTGTCTAACATGTGTGACAGGCTAACCTTCAACACAACTGAGCGGTCTTGTCTCAATGTTTTGGGGAGCCTTACCCAGTGATTGTTGATCCGAGGAGGCAGAGACAAATGTGGGTACATCCGCTTTTGAGGCGACGGCTGACTAAAGGTCATTTCCAGCAACTGCATGGTTCTCTATGCAGCTATCCTGACAAGTTCTATCGGTACTGTTGGATGAGCCTGGCTACATTTGCCCTTCTTCTGGAGACTGTGCACCATGGCATGACCTTCAAGGACACAAAGATGCGCAAATGTATTTCAACAGAGGATCAACTTTTACTTACATTGCGTTATGTATTCATTCTATATTTGAGTGATATTAAATGTGTTTTGCTTTTTGAAACCCACTCTACCCTGGCTTTTTCTCTAAATATTTTTTGTATGTTTCCCTCAATTTCTCTCATGTTAACTGAAATTGCTTCATCATTTTGTCATTTTCACTCCCTGATGTTTGTAATAATTATCTGTTCCTTAGCATATAATAGTGTTGTCTGTTGTTGAGGCAAGGCTTAGTTTGCTATGTAGCTTACCTTTATGATGGCCTACACTGTTAAGATTATGCGTGGAGATGGCATTTTCTAAATATTGGTTTGCTTCTTATTTATTTTAGATTCTATCCACTGGTCTCTCCTATGCAGCACTTCATCTGGAGTTTTTGATTGGGAGATCCATCATCTCAGGCATTGTACATTCTACTTATACAGAAATACAGTCATATGTTAAAGTTTGGGCACCCCTATTAATGTTAACCTTTTTTCTTTATAACAATTTTGGTTTTTGCAACAGCTATTTCAGTTTCATATATCTAATAACTGATGGACTCAGTTATATTTCTGGATTCAAATGAGGTTTATTGTACTAGCAGAAAATGTGCAATCTGCATTTAAACAAAATTTGACCGGTGCAAAAGTATGGGCACCTCAACATAAAAGTGACATTAATATGTCACTTTTAAATATACTCTGCATACAGGAGGGGTCTGTATAAATAGGTTTTCTGTCGGATGGCATATTACACTTAATTCCTCATATATACTCCTACTGTATCCATAGAAGCTTGATCACTGTGATCATAGCTTAATACATGTGTTGTTTGATTTGTCTTTAGGATTCTCCTTGCTTCCATCTAGACATCACTTTTTACCACTATAAACACCTTTTTTGATACTGGTTGAGCTTATCTTTGAAATGGCCATAGGATGTGGTCCTGAGTTTTGTGGTAGTTTCTCTGTGTTTTTCCCTAACTTATGTTTTTAATATACCATATGTGTTTTGCATTAATAAAGAACATTGTTATTAATTTAATTGGGTGTTTAACTTCCCTTCTTCATAGAGTTCTCTTAGCATTTGGAAATGCAACCTGGATCTGCTTGGTCACTTTTTTTGCTTATCTTGGCATGGCCATTGGACTAGAGTAATGCAAATTGTTTCACCTCTCTCTAAAACTTAATTTTCTACAATCATTGGTACTTCTGGCTGCATAATAAGGAACTGAACAGGCAATAATTAGTTGCAATAAAGTGTACATACATATGGCACTATTTAGCAATCAAAAATTGACATTGTAAATGGAACCTGTCACTCAATCCATGTTGCCCAAACCATGGTTCAGGCAAGAATGGAACAGATTCTCTTTTAACCCATTTGCGACATGCGCAGTGCAAGTACTGCTCTACGGGAGGTGCGTTCGTGCCAGTCCCAGTACTAATATGGCGCCGTGATCGTGTAAGGAGGTGGTGGAGACCCTCGCTTGCCTCTCTCTCACACGGAACTTATGCTCCCCTATTGTGTATGATAACCCATGTAACATATGTTCTTAAGTGCTGCTTCATTCCCTTACATCCTCTGACCCCGCCATCATCGCCAGAGACGTCCCGTCTTTTCCTCTTCGCCACGACAGCACCCACTGAGAGAGGGGATCCGCCCCAGGAACAGGAAACCTACAGAGAGATAAATGGGGCGGTCCCCCTCGCTCCCTCAGTTTGGTTTCCTGTTCCTAGGAAGGAACCCGCAGAAGAGGATACCTGGTCTGGTAGCCGCCTGCGTGCATAATATGAGCAGCAGGGGCCCCAGGACTGGAGGCAGCGTCGGGTGGAGAGGTGATGTTCCCCCCCCGAGCTGGTAATGCAGGTGAGGCCGGAGGTAAGAAGGTGCCAAGGCTCACTGAGGGGACAGGGGCGTATACCCCCCCCCAGGAAGGGGACGAATGCATTACACAATGCCATTAGGCATATCAGGGATGGTGGCCACGCGCCCCCCCTCCCCCCGAGAGAAGCAGAAGAGCCTGAGCGTTTGTGCCAGGCAGCGCTACCGGAGGTCATACCTGCAGGGGTTAACGTGTGGGCCGAGTGCGTGGTGTCACTGTCGGGGCCGCTGCATCAGCGCTTCCAGCGGCGCTCCCAGGCAGGCAACCCGGAAGTAAGGGTATGGAGGTCTTCCGGGATCAGTGCAGGAGGCGGCGCTCGCGGGAGAACGCCCACGCATGCGCAGAAGGGGCTAAAAAAAAAAAATGGAGGAAAAAAAAAAAAAGTTGAAAGGCTATAAAAAGAAGCCACGGAGGCAGCGCCAGTGCGCAGTCATGTCATCCATAGATGACCCAGCTTCGCTCCCGCTAAGTCAGCCAGTGGAATCCCCACATGGCAGCAGACAAAGCGGTGCTACAAGGAGAAGCAGCAGCACCAGAAGAAGTGGCAGCTTCAGGAAGGAATCTAGCGGACCTTCCAGGCAAGTTGAGCCCCTGGAGAAAAAACGGAAGGAGAAGAAATCATCCCACGCCTCGCCTCAGCCTGAGGCGCGGACCCCGCAGCCGGTAGTTTGCTGACGAGACTCGCGGGTGAGTGTTTTTAGTCAGAATAAATAACTGATGGCCTTCTTTTTTCTGGTCCATACCCCCCTTTTTAGGCCAAAAGAACAGAGAAGGCGAAAAATAGAGAGTGTGCCTTATGTTCTCAGCCCCTCCCAGACGGCCACCCTAAAAGATTATGCCAAGCGTGTATTGAGGAGGCCTTACAGGAGGAATCCTCACGGAAGAAAGAGGATATCCGAGCGATAATTAGGGAAGAGCTACGGGCCTTGGGCAGCTCCAGTAGTCTGGGGGGTCACTCCTCCGTGAGACAGATAAGTTCACCGAGAGGAGGAGCTTCGCCGGCGTCAAAGTCGCCGTCAGAATCCGGGGAACTAGACTCTGATAGATCCCAGGAATACCCTTCCTCAGAGGACGAGGAGCAGGCGTGTTTCCCTACGGACAGCGTCAGTAACTTAGTTAAGTCTGTCCGAAATACCATGGGGCTACCAGAGAGTAAGGACCCCAAGACTCCACAAGACATAATGTTTGCAGGCATTTCCCGTAGAAAGGTCTGAGCATTCCCAGTGGTCCCAGCTATAAAAGAGCTGGTGAAAAGGGAGTGGGAAAAACAGGGGCAGAGAACCTTCCTCCCCTTAACGTCAAAGCGTAAATATCCGTTTGACGATGAGGAATTGACAGCTTGGTCGAGAGCCCCCAAAGTGGATGCGGCGGTGGCCTCTACCTCTCGTAGATCCTCCCTGCCGAAAACGATCCTGGGAAACATGTACGGCAGCTTTTAAGCCCGCAATAGCAGCCACGTGCACAGCAAGATCAATGTTGGTATGGCTGAATGACCTAGAGGACAATATTAAAAACGGAGTGGCCAGGAATAAACTCCTGTCCTCTATGCCCCTCATTAAAGGAGCAGCGGCCTTCCTCTCCGATTCCTCAGCGGACTCTCTCCGTTTATCGGCTAGAGCAGCGGGGCTAACCAATGCAGGCCGGCGGGCCTTATGGTTGAAGGGGTGGAAAGGGGACACGCAGACAAAAACTAAACTGTGTGCTATACCCTGCCAGGGTAAGTACCTATTTGGCACGGAACTGGACGAGATTTTAACAAAAGCGGGAGAGAGAAAAAAAGGTTTTCCTAACCCGTATATTCCCTTTAATAGGAGGTCCTACAGAAAGCCGCCGTTTGGCAAAAAGAAAGACTTTAAACCCCAGGATCGCTGGGGTAATAAGGACCCCAAACAGAGGGGCAATCTATTCGGGAAGCGTCCCTTCAGAGGAGACAGGTTCCGCTAATACCAGTACACCGGTAGGTGGCAGACTACTGGAATTCAGCCACCAATGGGGGAAGGTAACATCAAACCCATGGGCCATAGATATCGTCTCATCGGGCCTAAAACTAGAATTTGTTCGGCATCCACCGAACTTCTTCCTATTGACTTCCATGAAGTCCCAGATACAGCAGGAAGCACTGGAGATGGAGATTGCAGTATTACTAACTAAACAGGTCCTAATAGAGGTCCCAGGGGACGAAGGAGGAATGGGCTTTTATTCTCCTCTATTTTTAGTCCCAAAACCAGATGGCTCTTTTAGGACCATAATAAATTTAAAGAAGCTTAATACCTTCTTAAGGCTGAGGCCATTTAAGATGGAGTCAATAAATTCTGCAATAAAACTTTTGTTTCCCAGGTGTTACATGGCAGTCTTGGACCTAAAGGATGCCTATTACCATCTACCCATATACCGAGAGCACCAGAGGTTCCTGCGGGTAGCGGTTTGGTTCAAGGGTCGGATTCAGCATTTCCAGTTTGTGGCAATGCCATTCGGGCTATCCATGGCTCCTCGGGTATTTACCAAATTGATGCTGGAAGTGATGTCGTATGTAAGGCTGAATGACACACTAGTGGTCCCTTACTTGGACGACCTGCTCGTAGTAGGGAATTCTGTTTCTCAGTGCAAAACAAGAATGGCTAAGATTATCTCATCCCTACAAACGCTAGGATGGCTAATCAACTGGGAGAAGTCCAGACTAGAACCAGTTACCTGTCAGAGGTTCCTAGGCCTGCAAGTAGATTCTGTAAGTCAGAAGTGCTTTCTACCAGACGCTAAAGCAGTGGCCATAATCAATAAGATACAGAATACTACAGGAAGACCCGTAATATCATTGAGACAGGGTATGTCCTTGCTGGGGTCCCTGATATCGTGCATCCCAGCGGTGCAATGGGCCCAGTTCCACTCTAGAACACTACAGTGGGCTATTCTGCAGGAAACAGAGAGACTGCAGGGGCGGTTGGAAAGGAGGATGTCCCTATCGCCAGAAGTTGTTAAATCCCTAAAGTGGTGGTTAAATCCTACCAATTTGTCTAAGGGAGTGCAATGGTGGGTAACTCCCTCCAAGGTGCTCACCACGGATGCTAGCCCCTTGGGTTGGGGGGCCCACCTGGAGGAGCACATGATACAAGGCCGGTGGCGTAAACATGAGATAGAAACCTCCTCTAATGTAAAGGAGCTAAAAGCAATTTACTATGCGATATCTCAATTTCTCCCGCAGTTAAGAGGAACCCACGTGAGAATCCAGACAGACAATATCACCGCAGTGGCCTATATAAACCGACAGGTAGGTACGCGGTCGGGACCATTGATGTCTATCGCGGAAGAGATCCTAGAGATAGCCGCGGTACATCTTCACTCCTTGTCGGCACTCCACATAAGAGGAGTAGACAACTCTCAAGCAGACTCTCTCAGTCGCCAGGTCCTATATCAGGGCGAGTGGGTCCTCAGCAGGCACGTCTTCGAGACAGTAGCGACAGAATGGGGCAGACCAGAGATAGACCTGTTTGCCACCAGAGCCAACAGACGCGTAAAGAAGTTCGCTTCGCTCTACAGGTCAGACAACCCAGACATTCTAGATGCCCTCCAAGCACCCTGGGCATTCCGGCTAGCCTATGCCTTCCTTCCAATGGTTCTACTTCCAACAGTAGTCAGGAAAATAAGACGAGAGGGCGAGGGTCATCTTGATTGCCCCGTTTTGGCCCAAAAGGCCGTTGTTTTCATGGCGAGAGCCATGTCAATAACCGACCCGTGGATCCTGCCGCTGCACCAGGATCTTCTCTCGCAGGGACCCTGCTACCATCCACAGGCCAAAGCCCTACACCTAGAGGCCTGGAATTTGAAAGGGAACTATTGAAGCAGAAGGGCTTTTCGGAAAACCTGATTAATACCCTGCTACAAAGTAGGAAAGAGTCTACTACAAGAATATACGCTAAGGTGTGGAGAAAATTCCTGGCCTTTCACCCAGCAGTGCTAGCCGGTGAAGTACCCATTACGCCCATCTTAGAGTTTCTTCAAAGAGGCCGAGAATTGGGCCTTTCAGTTAATACTCTAAAGGTCCATATATCGGCCCTAGGAGCCCTATTTAACTATAACGTGGCAGCAAATAGATGGGTAAACCGTTTTGTTTCAGCTTGTCAACGATCAGAACCGGTGCATATTCCTCGGCTTCCGGCATGGAACCTTACTCTGGTTTTGGATGCCTTTACTCAGGCCCCGTTTGAGCCCATAAAATCGGCATCAGTGAAGTGCCTCTCATTGAAAACTGCTACACTAGTAGCTTTAGTATCAGCTAGAAGAGTAAGTGATCTTCATGCTTTATCAGTAGACCCTCCGTTCCTGTCAATAACACGAGACAGACTGATTTTGAAGACAGACCCGTCCTACCTTCCCAAACGGGCAACTAAATTTCATAGGTCTCAGGAGATATGCCTACCTTCCTTCTATGAGAACCCGTCAAACCAGGACGAGGTGAAATATCACACCTTAGATGTGAGGAGAGCTGTACTAGCCTACCTTGATAGGACCAGTCCCTGGAGGCAGAGTAGGTCTCTTTTTGTCTCCTTCCAGGGCAACAGAAAGGGGTCTGGAGTTACAACAGGCACATTATCCAGGTGGATTAGAGATGCGATCACAATGGCATATTTGGCAAAAGGAGAAGACCCTCCGCTGGGGATTAAGGCGCACTCTACTAGAGCCATATCATCCTCCTGGGCCGAGAGAGCAAACGTCCCAATTGAACAAATATGTAAGGCTGCAACCTGGTCTTCTCCATCTACCTTCTATAGTCACTATAGACTAGATTTGTCCTCTACAGAGGATTTGACCTTTGGTAGATCGGTCCTTAACACGGTGTGCCCTCCCAAGTGATTATCTCTGGAAATCTCTCAGTGGGTGCTGTCGTGGCGAAGAGGAAAAACCGGATTACTTACCGGTAATACTCTTTTGTAGAGTCCACGACAGCACCCGCTCACTTCCCTCCCGTAAAAACTTTTCACACATGGGTCTCCTTGGTGGTGGAGATTGTAATTAGAATTTAATATATGATTAAACTTAGTGAATGTAAAGGCTATAGGGGTAAGATATATGAATCGCCCAAACAAAATGACTAAAACTTGTATGGCGGTTCCTCCGTTGTTCTCGGTAATACAAACTGAGGGAGCGAGGGGGACCGCCCCATTTATCTCTGTAGGTTTCCTGTTCCTGGGGCGGATCCCCTCTCTCAGTGGGTGCTGTCGTGGACTCTACAAAAGAGTATTACCGGTAAGTAATCCGGTTTTCCGTTCCACCATTGTCACTGTAGGTGTCCCGGCTTTCTGCTCTGCCGTTGCCCCTGTTGCGGCCGGAGTGTAAGGGAGCCTCGGATGTCCGTGACTGCAGAAGCTCACTGAATCCATAGAGTAATACAGGAGAAGAGGAGTAGGGAGCGCCATATTGTCCAAAAGCTGCAGCGCCCCGGCGGAGGAACTGCGGCAGGCCGGATGACCCGTGGTGTGGTCCAGTATCTTAACCGGAGCAGGGGCTATGGGTTCTTGCATGAACTGGAGATCAGAGCCAAGGTCTACCTCAATGCCAGATCCCTTTTGTTCCTTCCTCCTCTCCAGGAGGGGGACTACGTGTCCTTCATTAAAGAACACCGAAAAACTGGCCTCTGATTGGGAGGCCAGCTCATCGCGGGAGGCTCAGCATGTGGAACGGCCGGTTGCCACGGTCGCAGTTGCTACAGAGGTGCAGGAGGAATTGGGTCCTCCGTGCAGTGAAGCGGCCGCAAATGTGACAGCAGAGCCGGAGACTCCAGGAGCTACAGGACCACCACTGAAGAGAGTGTAGAGCCGGAGGAACAGCGGAGACTCCTCCTCCAGTTTGTCCTCATCTCATGTTTACATAGTGGTGCAGGGTCCGTACATGGCCACTATGAAAGTCAGCGGCCATGTGTAGACTGAGCGGCCCCTTTAAGAAATTGTATTGGTGCCGGTTGCACCCTAAAAAAAAAAAAAAAAAAATGTATGCCAGGGACTGTTCTGCGTCTCTGAAGGGGCAAGGAGCCCAGGACGGCGCCGAAGGACTATGGCGTCTGATGTGGCCACCAGTTGAATGCCACGCTTAATTGTTTTTCCCTCCTTTCAGTTTTGTTTGCACCCATTGGTGCTTCCCTTGCTGGATCACGGGACCAATACCCCACGAGGGTTAACTATGGTGGACTTTGGGTGCGGCTGCTATAGAACTGTGTCCCTGGACTGTGCCCCATTTTACCTTTGGACAAGACCCATGTGGAAATGCAGCCCACCACTATTTTAGGACCTGTGATCCGAACATCGAGACCCTGCATCATTTCCAGAGACTGCACTTGTATTATGGACTGTGATACTTTTTTTTGCTCTTATGGACTGTATGTTTTACTGTTTTATTAAGGGCTATCTCGCATATTTAAAGGTCCTGACAGTCGAGGACGACCGAGTTTTAGGAGGGAGGGGTGTAAGGAGGTGGCGGAGACCTTCATTTGCTTCTCCCTCACATGGAACTTATGCGCCTCTATTGTGTATGATAACCCCTATAACATGTTCTTAAGTACATTATGCTGTGCTGTGTTTGCCATGTATTATTGTGCATTATGTTAACTACTGCCTGTATAGAGGTTAGGGACAACCGATGGTTAAGATTGTGGGCTGGGCCAGCAGCTGAAAAGGCAGCAGGAAACTGCTGCTCCCAGTCAGTTAGGGAGAGAGCAGGAAGCCAGTGTTGTACCTTTTTCTCATCTCTGTTCTATTAAACTTTGTTCCCTGTTGGACTGCAAGTTGTGCCTGAGGATTGTGTCTGTCCAGTCCATCTCTGTGCAAGGTGCCCAGGGTGTCTCCTGACTCTGGCTTAGTTGACTTGGCTGGGACTACCATACTACCACGGGCTACCTTGTTACAATCGCGTGGTGATCGCGTGTGCGTGTCAGCTGTATGTGAGCATTTAACCTCTCTGATGCCGCTGTCAGTAGTGACAGCGGCATAGAGAAGCATTGCACAGGGAGGAGTCTACCTGCGCGCTTCCATTAGGACATCGCATTGAAATCTCGATGTCCTGATGGTCTCTATGGAGACTCCTGGCACCAAGATAGCTGCGGGGTCCTGCATGCCTCCTTCCCTGCCTGTCAGATCCTGATCTGCAGAGTGTCAGATCAGCGATCTGATGTAAAATACTGGGACAATGAAAAAAAGTAAAAAAAAAAAAATATATTATAAAGTGTAAAAAAATATTTTTTTAAATCCTAAATAAAGAAAAAAAAATATTTTTCCAATGAATACATTTATTTATGTAAATAGAAAAACAATAAAAGTACACATATTTGGTATCGCCACATCCGTAACGACCTGCTCTATAAAACTGTCCCACTAGCTAACCCTTTCAGTGAACTCCGTAAATAAAAAGCGAGGCAAAAACAAAGCTTTATCATACTGCCGAAGAAAAAAGTTGAATAAAACGCGATAAAAAAGACTGATGTAAATAAAAATGGTACAGCTGAAAACCTCATCTTGTCCTGCAAAAAACAAGCTGCCATATAGCTCCATCAGCAGAAAAATAAAAAAGTTATAGCTCTCAGACTAAAGCGATGCCAAAATTATTATTTTTTCTATAAAATAAAGCATAAAAAAATAAACAGGGTATCACTGTAATCATACTGACCCGAAGAATAAAGCTGCCTTACCAATTTTACCACACACGGAACGATATATATACAGTGTATGTATATGTGTGTGTGTGTGTGTGTATATATATATATATATATATATATATATATATATATATATATGCAATTCCTGAACTGCTGGTTTTTGTTCGTTCTGTCTCCTAAAAATCGAAATGGAAAGTGATGAAAAGTTGTCATATGCCCAAAAAGGGCAGCAATAGAAACGTTAGCTCGTCCCGCAAAAAACAAGCCCTCACATTACTCTGAAAAAATTATAGCTCTCAAAATATGGTGACGCAAAAACTAGTTTTAGCAATAAAAAGCGTCTTTTAGTGTGTGACAGCAGCCAAAATTAAAACCTGATATAAATCTGGTATCGCTGTAATCGCACTGACTCGAAGAATAATGTCGCCTAATCACTTATACCACACGAGGAACGGGATAAAAAAATAAATCCAATTCTTCACATGCTGTTGATTATTTTCATTCTGCCTCTCAAAGATCGCAGTAAGGCTCGGTGCACATTTATCCTGCACTCTGCACTGAGTGCTTACACAAGGGTTTCCGTGTAAATCTCTGAAATACTTGATTCAGACAGAACCTCTGGCTGAAGATTCCCTATAATGAGGCAGATGGAAGCACTGTGGATGCCGTCTGACCTGTGATCCCGCAGTGTCTGTCTTTTTAGGACTGCATAAAAGTGCCGTTGGCCACAGTTTTGTGCACTTCTGAAAAGGACATCGCAAAACAGAGGCCAGATGGAGTCCAGAGTAACTCTGCTGCCTCACTATAGTGAATGGATCCATCGGGTGTTTCATCTGAATCACGTCACTCAGATTTAGATGGAAACCCCAAAGTAAGTGGTCAGCATAGAGCGCCGGATAACTGTGATCCCAACCGTTATGTAAAATGTTCCCAATAAAAGCTTCCTCTCAATCCACAAAAAACAAGTCCCAACTCAGATCTGTCATCTGTTAATGGAAATATAGGGGTTTCCACGTTACTGGTAGCACAAAAGTTCTGGAAAAGCAAAATGACGCCTCACCCGGCAAACGAAATTCATGAAATTCTCAACTCCCAAATACAAATGCCCTACCCTTCTGAACCCCAATGTGCCTAAAACAGCACGCACACGTTTAGCATTTCTGTAGTGATGAGAACCCACCTAATTTACAGGTACATGTCTCCAGAAGCACGGGCTGGCCATAATGTCCTGGTCACTAAAATGGCAGTTTGAAATTTTCACTGAGCAACATCCACTGCTGCCTGTTTCTGGAAAACACCCATGGACTCAAAATCGTCACTACATCTGTAGATAAGTTCCCAAAGGGTTATAATTACCAAAATGGGGTCACTTCAGGGGGGATTCTGTTATAGCACTTAGGGGATCTTTTTATGGAATCCACAAACTAGTCTAGGAAAATCTGCGCTCCAGTTGGCAAGTAGCGCTCTGTCTCCCCTGAGTCACTTCGTATGGTAAAGTAGCACTGTACAGTCACATATGGAGGTATTTCTACATTCAGCAGTGGGACAAATTTTGGTGCCATTTTTACCCATTTCCCAGTGTGAAAATGTAAAACTTGGGGCTAGCACACAATCTTGGTGGTAAAAATGTAAAAAATTTGTGACACACCTGTGATTTCAATATAATCACTGCACCCCTATATTAATTAATTGAGAGGTAAAATGGGGTCACTTATGGGGGGGGGGGTTCTGCTGTTCTGGCACCTCCAGGAGCTCTCAAAACATGACATGGCATCCACTAATTATTCCAGCATATTTTACATTCAAAAAGTCAAATGACACTCCTTCCCTTCAGAGCCCTGCCGTGTGCTCAGACAGTAGATTTCCTCCACATATGGGGTATCGACATGCTCAGGAGAAATAGCACAACAAAATGTATGGTCCATTTTCTGCTTTTACCCTTGCGAAAATAAAAAAAATTAGGCCTAAAGAAAAATTTTTGTGAAAGAAAACTAAATGTTTATTTTTTTCCTTCCACATTCCAAAATTCCTCTGAAGCACCTGAAGGGTTAATAAACTTCTTTAATGTGGTTTTGAGTAGCTTAAGGGGTGCAGCTTTTAGAATGGTGTCACTTTTAGGTATTTTCTGTCATATAGGCCCCTCAAAGTCACTTCAAGTGTGAGGTGGTCCCTAAAAAAATGGTTTTGCAAATTTTGTTGTAAAAATGAGAAATCGTTGGTCAAATTTTAACCCTTATAACTTCCTAACAAAATAAATTATGTTTCCAAAATTGTGCTATAAAGTAGACATGTGGGAAATGTTATTTATTAACTATTTTGTGCGATATGACTCTGATTGGGGGGCATAAAAATTAAAAGTTTGAAAATTGCAACATTTTCAAAATCTTCGCCAAATTTATGATTTTTTTTTTTTCACAAATAAACGCAAATCATATCAAAGAAATTTTACCACTATCATAAAGCATAATATGTCACGAGAAAACAGTGTCAGAATCACAGGGATCCGTTGAAGCGTTCCAGAGTTATTACCTCATAAAGTGACAGTGGTCAGAATTGTAAAAATTGTCCTGGTCATGAAGGTTAAAACAGGCTTTGGGGTTAAGGGGGTTCTTTGCTTTGCATGATCCCTAATTACTAGAAGGATTCTCACAAAGTGTCCCTGAACTAAGAACCCTCACAATCCGATGTAATTTATGGAGAGACCTGATGGAAAGTGTTTAATTTCCATGCAGTGTTACTACAGGGTAATTCAAAGGGTTATCCATTTTTAAACATTTATCATCTATATTATCCAGCATGCCATGGTATCATATTTTGGAATATTTGCAGTATTGAAATTGCAGCTGAATGCTGCGATTCTGAGAGGTCACATGACTTTCGTGGCTTTCCTTCTGTCTTGCCCAGGTGTTATCTACTATATAATTGTTTAATTCTGTCTGTCTGTCTTGGAAATCCCACCTCGCTGACTGGTCGTGGCAGTTGCTTAGTCGTCATGGCAACACGGCCGCATTGCTTATTGTACAGGCACATTACAGCTGTTAAAGGCATCACAGCTGCGTTGCTCATTACACAGGCACAGTCCTGTACATATTCTGGAGTACAATACATTAGGTAATTAGGTAACAGTAGAACAGTGACTGCAGCTCTGGGTGTAACTGGAGTACAATACATTAGCTAAGATCTGAACAGTGACTGCAGCTCTGGGTGTAACTGGAGTACAATACATTAGCTAAGATCTGAACAGTGACTGCAGCTCTGGGTGTAACTAGAGTACAATACATTAGGTAACAGCAGAACAGTGAGAGTAGCTCTGGATGTAACAGGAGTATAATACACTAGATGGTGGCCCGATTCTATCGCATCGGGTATTCTAGAGTCTGTTAAAATAAAAAATAGTTATATACTCACCTTCCGACGACCCCCGGACTCTGTCCCTCCTCTCACCACGCTCCCGGCATCTTCCAATCCCAGTAATGCTTAGCGAGAAGGGCCAGAGATGACGTCACTCTCGCGAGAGCGCGACGTCATCAGAGATGTTTCGCGCTAAGCATTACTGGGACCGGAAGATGCCGGGAGCGTGGTGAGAGGAGAGAAAGAGTCCGGGGGCCGTCGGGAGGTGAGTATATAACTATTTTTTATTTTAACAGAGACTCTACAATATCCGATGTGATAGAGTCGGGTCACCATCTAGTCTCTTATAAAAGAGAACAAGGCATATGTAGCTCATTAAGGACAGTATGAGAAAGCTGACTAATGCAAGTCAGAATGAAAACTGTAGCCACATGTGGTGGGGGAGCAAAGAGGAATAGGAACAATTTTTTTTTTTTTTTTTAAATCTAAGAACATATGTGTAGATGGATAACTATAACTAGGTTTTATTTTTGTCTAATATGTTACTTTTGAACTTTGAGCTTCATGTCATGTTATTTCCATTCATTACTTTACAGAACAGGTCATTTAGAGATGCTTTTCATAAATGGTCTCCAATATGGCCAAGAGATGAAGATGCTAAGCAAGTGGCCTTTTTTTTTTTTTTTTTTTTCTGTGCAGCCTAAATAAGCGTTGAAGATACACAGCACAGAAATGTGGTGCTTTTACCTCTAGTTGTGCACATGACTCTTTGGTTTCCCATTAGACTTCTTTATATAGTTTGTGGTGTCTTCCAAACAGAATCCATCCGAAAAAAATGTTATGTGCAGAATTGCAGATATCTTTAGGGTATATGCATGCAGTGTCGTTTAGATGCCGGCATACCTGCTGAGTTTTTCCTGCAAAAGATTTTTCAAGAATATACTGTCAGTCTTATTTTTTTTCTACATCTTTCCTGAATTCTTTTGGAGCAGCGTTGCTGTAAAAGGGACCAGTCACTTCTCTTCTCTTAACGGCTTTGTGGCTTTGGAAACTTGGAGTGGTTATAGAGGACCTTTCAACAAATTTTTCACAATAAACTGGACACAGGATGTCATAGTGACTGCAGAGCAGAATAAAACATTTTGTTTTATCTTTAATTTCACATCTCTAATGTGAAGATCTTAGCAATAAACGTATTGGCATATAATGAGTTAACTTTTGTTAAAAGGGAACCTGTCACCAGATTTGTCCCATAAGAGATAAGACCAGTACCTTTCAGCCCTGATATACAGCATTCTAATATGCTGTATATTAGCCCCCAATCCTCTGCATCGCGCTCCTGTGCCCTGTTGGAGACAGAGCAAAGCACTGCAGTGCGCATGCTCAATAAAAGGCCAAAGAGCCCCGGTGCATGCACACTACAGTACTTTACTCCGCCCTGCTCATCAGACCTGACAGCTTTGTAGATGAGTATTATAAAAGGTCTTTTTCTTGTCTTGCAGGCCGGATTGGGGGCATATAACACCTTTAAGTACAAGTAGGTGTTATTAGGGGTGTACTTAAGGTTTTGTCTGATAACTTTTTTTAAGTGCAAGTAGTGTGTGTTAACTTATTAGGTTCTTCAGGTTTTTAAAGTTATGAAGCAGCTAAAAGAATTAACTGATCAATTCTTCTGCTGACTTCCATTTGGAAGCTGCTTACTACTTTATATATAGTTTACCATAGATAGAAAATGGCAGCAAAGTCGCAACAAAAATGGCAAGAAAGACACCAAAGGAGGTATTTCAGGAAAAAAAAAAAAGGATGGGGGTTTTCCTGAAGCGATTTGCTATAGTAAAAACTGAGTGACTATGTTTTCTATAAGACGTGGCGTGCACATATCCTTAGAGAATATATATTTTTTCTGGGTGATTACTCTGATTTCTCAATGTGGCGCCCCTGAGGCTTCAGTCGCCACAGAGGTACTGCACCTCCTCCTGAGGTGTGGTACCCCACCATCCAGGTAAGGTGGAGAATCCTAACCACACTCCAACACCTACACCCCCACACCACAAAGTAGTGTAGCAAAGCACCTTCAGCGGCTCCCTGCTTGGAGTATAGCAAAGCACCCATTGGTGGCTCCCTGCTTGGAACATGAAACATGCTGGGAGGCGGGTGGAGTTAGTATATTTTGAAAGAGCGGGAAGTTTTAGGGGTCTTTGAGTAGACTGAGTCGGAGAGTGAAGAGTCAGCCAGCGAGTGCGGCTGAGTGGATCCCCAGAGAGAGGGATGGATGGATGGAAGTGCTGCAGCAGATCCCAGTGACCTGGGTCTGCTGGCACAGGAAAGGAAGAGTGAGAGAGCGACAAATACTGAAAGCCTAATTCTCCATAAGAAGGAAAGATTAGTTCGGAACGTGAGGAGAAAAGAGAACCGAGGACTTGGGTTAGAGGAGAACCCTTCCTAGAAGTTCTAAGAGCAAGGCCGGGGCCCGGTCCCTGAGGTTGTATGGATACTAATGGTCCTGCAGCAGACACCGGAGGAATAGAAGTAGTGACTAGCTTATTCCCACCCAAGACTTGGAGGCACAACAGCATCAGAAAAGTGAGCCAGGACTTAGTAGCAAGGAGTCCCCGAAGCAGGCTGCAGCTGTCTGCCGTACAAGTAGAGTTCATAGGAACATCTGACAGGAGGCACTCCACTGTAACTCAGTACTGAGAGTACTTCATTCTTAGGCACTATAAGAGGAGACGTTCAGAGAAGGCACATGTTGGCGGAGTGTTGGAAAGGAGTGCTTCATCGGGCCTGGAGGTTGACTGAGTCCCTGACCCGGAGGACACGGCACGGAAGCGGGCACCTGCTTGCACAACAGACTGGGTAAAGCTTTGGAACTATATGCCCTGGTGTCCTCCACTTATTCCTGCACCAACACATTCAGCACGACTACATCTCGGTGCCATCGACTACACTGTCTGCGCCTATTCCCTGCCTCTTCATTAACTACACTGCCCTGGGACTTCAGCCCTGCCTGTAGAGGGCTACAACATCTTTGCTGCACCACACCATCAGTCCCAGAGGATCTGCATGCAGCGTCGGCTTAACTCCTCCCTTGCCAAACACCACAGGTGGCGTCACGAATCATCAATAGACTTTATTCCCCTTTTTCAACGGAGCCCAGGGCCACGGGCCGGGTCACAGCTGCCGTGACATTCCCCCCTATTGAGATCAACGGGCCCGGTACCGAGTACCCCATTGCCCTGGTGACTGAGGGCTCTCCATCAGCATAGTAAAAGCTAAGGTGTTCGAGTGCGGCTTTGTGCCGTAAAGCGCTGCACACCTGGGTCTAGTTACTCTCTTGACACCCTAGTGTGCCTGGGAGCTAAAACTGTCGTACTATCAATTTACAGTATTTTTTTGCAACCTCTTCACGGAGTATATTGCAGCGTCTGAGGAAAGCAAAGGTAATCCGTATAAATTTTATTCAGCAATTAACAGAGGGTGTGAGTGTCACTACATGATCGCTGGTGAGCTGCCAAACAGGAAGCTGCACCAGCGACACGAGGGTAACAAGTGACACACGTCGCTTAGTTACCCACTGTGTACCTTAGTTACCAGCGCGCTGGTGCAGGGAGCTGGTAACCAAGGTACACCGGGTTTCTAAGCGGCACTTAGAAACCCGATGTGTACCTTGGTTTGGTTACCAGCTCCCTGCACCAGCGCGCTGGTAACTAAGGTGCACATCGGGTTTCTAAGCGCAGCGCGCCGCTTAGAGACCCTCTGTTTACCTTAGTTACCAGCTCCTGCTCGCTGATCGCTGGTCTCCCGCCTGTCACACGCAGCGATCAAAAAATGTCCTGGCCATTCCAGCACGATCAGCGATAACCGTCAGTGCGGCCGGTCGCTGGTAAGTGTCACATACAGCGATCTCGCTGGTGAGATCGCTCTTGCGTCACAAAACTTGTGACTCAGCAGCGATCTTGCTAGCGAGATTGCTATGTGTGACGGGGGGCTTGAATCTCACCAGTTAATCAATTTGTACAGAAAGTATGTGAGAATTCAATTAAAAGCAATTTTTTATTCATTATCTATTGAAATATATGACCTAGACAGACAAATGATCAGATAGCGAAGCTTCTTAGTCAAATACTATCCCAAAAGAATGAATAAACAGACAGTAATTAGTGCCGTCTAAGGCCTAACATCACGAGAGCTACTGACACTGATACTGAGTACCGCAAGGATTGTATTCACCCTATGGACTTGTTAAGTCTTAAAGCAATTCCCCTGAGGAATCCTTGATGGAGGAAACACATTGGGAGGTGCATAGGGGATATACAGAACCAAAGTAATATAACAGGGCCAGCTGTGGACTGCCCTTGTAAGGGCGGGAGTTTTGGGACTTGGGGTCAGGCAGGTCGCAAACAATTCCTTGACTGATGCCAGATGCAGATACTGCTGTCCTACTTTTCTGTGAGGGTGTCAACTAAGGAGGTGAGATCATCCCAGTGTTATATGTCACCACTGTGATATGCTAGTTGGTTAAAAGTATATATATTATGTCCTCCAGATGGACTGAACTATCTGGATGCTCACGCAATATTGGAGATGTTTTCTGATTGATTTGAGCATGTAAACTTATTCTATTTTGTATTTTTTATCGGCCACTGTTTATATAGGTTTATTTCAGGGTAGTAAGCTAGCATATGTGCTGACCACTGTTGATATAGCTGGTTTTGCCGGGGGGCCGGCTGGCTGGTTCATTTTAATAGGTAATCCAACCCCATTCTCTATCTTTGCATTGAATTGACAATGAAGCAGGCTGGATCAGCTGTTGAAATGAGACAGTCCACCAACCCCATTCACACAGAGATCCCATGACGCAGGAACTGCTCTTATGTGTCAGGATCTAGAGTCAGGAACACCTTCAGAAATAAAAGTAAATTAGTAACGTTAATATAATTATACAAGAAACTCATCTAAGGGTACCGCTACACATAACAATGCACCAGCGATCCCGACAACGATATGGATCGCTGGTGCATCGCTAAGTGGTCGCTAGTGAGCTGCCACACAGGCAGATCTCACCAGCGACATCGCAGGGGTCGGGGGTCGCTACTTACCTGTCAGACGCGGCGATCCTGACGTCCTCCCGCCCGCGTCCACGCGTCGCTCGTCGTCACAGCAGGATGCGCCGCAGGAAGCTGACGACGAGAAATGGTCCAGGACCTTCTCGCGCGACCAGCGATAACCAGCGGGGGAGCCAGTCGGAGGTAAGTATCACATGCAGCGATATAGCTAGCAATATCGCTGCTACGTCACAAAATCGGTGACTTTACAGCGATATTGCTAGCGATATCGCAGTGTGTAACAGGGGCTTTAGAGTACTCACAGTGGACAGACCCTTTAAAATAATATGTTCAGAAAAATTGGGTTTTTAGGTTTATAAAGTCCCCAATTTTATCATCATGTGTTCCACAGCCCCAATAAGGGTTTGGGCACATTTAAAGTATTTCTGCACCAAAAACGTGTTTCTTGGCAGGAAAAGCACTATGTAAAATATGCTGATTTTTTTTAATGCTTTTTTCCATTCGTTTGACAGGATGAAAAATGCTGAAAGAATTGACATGCTGCAGATTTGAAACTGGTTAAAATCTTGGAGGAAAAAAATAAGCAGCAGCATGTGCATGCGATTTCATAAATCTTTAGTCACCTTGCTAGTACCGTAAAATGCTCCTTTTTTTCCAGAAAAAGATTCAGGAAAAAGTGTAATGTGTGAACAAGCCCTTGATTATATTTAAAGATAAGTCCAGATTCTGATCAGATGCTTCTCAGCAATGACCTGGGTCTTCTGTGGATTATATTTATGGCTTATTATTATCCTGAAAACTGAACACCATTTGGTGATTCTGAATTCTAATTTATTTGGGCACCTTTCAGACTTTACTGTTGACTTTTCTTTGTATTTTATTGTACAGTGTAATGCTGTATAGTGTGGAGAAGACACTGCTCGTTACTACAAAAGGCACAATGATTAATGATCCTGGTTCTATATCTTACATTAGATTTGCCGTCTGTTGTTCACCGTAACACCCTATGAAAGGATTTACCTAATTGAAAACATTAATTTCTGGCATAATAAAAATGATCTTTATAGCGAGAAAAATTATCCTAGCATTTTATTCTCTTATTATCATCCAAGTATGATTTACAACAGATATGCAAATAGTTCTTATTACATTTACTGTAAGAAAATCCATAAGACTGAAATACAGGAAAGATGTATATCTTTGTACCGTGTTAGCCAGTAGATAGAAAAATATTCAGAATTGAGAGTCCTCAGTAGTTGATACCTTTTAATGGCTAACTGAAAAGATGGTAACACATTGCAAGCTTTCGAGACTACTCAGGTCTCTTCATCAGGCTAGACTAATACAAAATCTGAAGAGTCACATATTTATGCACAATACAACACAGAAAAAATGCACTAGATAAGACAAGTGATGTGAAGCAGAACTATCAATTTCTCCCTCTCCCATATTGATAGTTCTGCTTTACGTCACTTGTCTTATCTATTGCATTTTTTTCTGTGTTGTATTGTGCATAAATATGTGACTTCAGATTTTGTATTAGTCTAGCCTGATGAAGAGACCTGAGTAGTCTCGAAAGCTTGCAATGTGTTACCATCTTTTCAGTTAGCCATTAAAAGGTATCAACTACTGAGGACTCTCAATCCTGAATATTTTTTTTAGACTGAAATAATAATTCTGCAATGATGTACCTGAATACATGGATTGGCCTGCATTCTTTTTGGATATTGCAGGGGCTGTCTGGAAAGAAAAGAATAATAATATAAGGCTCTTGAAATGGATCAGGGCAGGCGCACATGACTGCATTGGATCTAGTGCGATCTGACAAAACATCGCATTTACTCAGGTCAATGTTATGCTATGGGGCCATGCACATGTCGGAGTCCGGTCAGAGGAAAAAAAAAAATTGCAGCATGCCTGAGTTTGATATTCGGATTGCACTCAGCCATGCAAATCAAGGAGTCGGCGGAAAAAATTGGCTTGCACTTGGATGATGTCTGACTGCAATCCGATTTTCATGGACTGACAGAATGATGAAATTGATAATGAGGGTGGTTGTAAAGGGCAATAATGGGGGTGGTGGGGGAGGAGGAAATGATGGAGGTGGTGGATGGGCAATGATGGGAGTGGTGGGGGAGAAAGCAAAGATAGTTGTGGGGAGAAGAAAATGATGGAGGTGGTGAAGAGGGCAATGATGGGGTGGGGAGAGAACAATAATGGGATGTGAGGGGAGGAGGACATTGAGGGGTGTGTGGGGATTGGGATGGGAGGAAGGGGGACTTATAATGGCCTTAGGAATGAGGTGGAGGAAGACATTATCTCTTATTATGTCTAACACCATCCCTTAGAATATAGTGTATTCATTTATTATGTCTAACACAGTCCCTTAATATATAGTGTACTCACTTACTATGTCTAACACAGTCCCTTAGTATATAGTGTACTCACTTACTATGTCTAACACAGTCCCTTAGGTTATAGTGTATGTACTTATTATGTATAACACAGTCCCTTAGTATATAGTGTACGAACGTATTATGTATAACATAGTCCCTTAGGATATAGTATATGTACTTATTATGTATAACAGTCCCTTTGCATATATTGTACTCACTAATTCTGTATAACACCATCCTTAGTTACATAGTTTCCTCTTTTATTATGTATAGCACCGTCCCTTATTACGTACCATCCTCTCTAGTTATATATGGTGCCGTCCCTTATTATATAGCATTATCTGCTGTTATGTATAGTGCTGTCTCTTGCATAATGTATTCTTGTTAATTTTGTTATTCACAGCGCCCTTTTTTATTACATAGTCCCCTCTCTTTTTATATATAAAATGACTGCTGATCGAGGAGCCGGTGACCAGACTACCAGTCCATCAGCTCCTCCATTAGAAAGGAAGCTTTCCCATGCTCCATAAGCCATCATTGCATTATACAGCTAACAAGACAGGACAGTATGTAATAAAAAACAGGGCTCTATATAATCCAATATGTAAGGGACGGTACTGTACAAGGGACAGCAATATGCATAGTCTCCTTTATTATGTAATATATATATACATGTGTGTGTGTATATATATATATATATATATATATATATATATATATATATATATATATATATACACAGCTTTGTCGCCATAAAAGGAAAGGGGCCCAGACACATTTCTTGCACAGGGGCCCCAAGCTGTCAGTGTCTGCCCCTGGATGGAGACTAAAGCCCCTTCACACATAGCGAGATCGCTAGCGATCTCACTGAAGCGTCACCAATTTTATGACGCGATATCGCTAGCGATCTCTCTACATTTGACACTTGCCTCCGACCCGGCTCCCTGCTGGATATCGCTGATCGTGCGCGATCATCATGGTCCATTTCTCGTCGTCAGCTTCCTGTTGGCACCCACGAGCGACTCCATGGACGCGGGCGGAAGACGTCACCCTGGCTGCGTGTGACAGGTAAGTGACAACCGCCGACCGCTGCTGCAGCAGCTCACTAGCGACCATTTAGCGATGCACCAGCGATCCTGACCGGGTCGTATCGTTGTCGGGACCGCTGGTGCATCGCTAAATGTAACGGGACCTTAAGGCTAGGATCAATTAACTGTATGTTCTCCATCTGATTATGCTAAATCAGACTCTGATCAGAGTTTGATCAGAGTATCATCTGTTTTTCTTGGATGTGGAGAAAAAAAAAATCTCCATCTTCTCCATTCTGTTAGTCCATGAAAATCAGACTGCACTCGAATGTCACCTGAATGAAGTGCGTTTTTTTTTTTTGTTTGTTTTTTCACTGACTCATTGAGTCATGGTGCAATTTTTTTTTTTTCCTCGGACTGAGGAAGAAATCAGACATGTACATGGACTCACTGAATAACATCAGTCCAAGTGCAATCCAATGTTTTGACGCATTTCACTTGGATCAAAACTATGGTCATCTGCAGTGGCTTCACAAACTGCGCTTCTCTGGGAACCGCTGATGTATGATGGCCCAAATACTGACCACAGCTGTACAAAGCATGATAATCTGCTACATGTCATAGCTGCAGGGCAATATTGGGAAGTCCTTGCAGCCACGCAAAAACACATCAGCCTCATCTGTGATACTTCAGCAGTTTGGAAAATGGTGTCGGGCAAGTTTTTTTTTTTTTGTCAACCATGAATGGAATCTCAAAGTGTTCAAATTTGTGTGAAACCGCTAAATGAGCCTCGCTCACCCATGGAATTGGAAGAGTTTAGCCGATTAACCCTTCAGAAGAAATGAAACGCTTGAACACCAAGCACTTTAGCACTCCTGTCATTGCTTCCAGAGCCAGAGGTAATGACATCCCCTCTGTTAGTGACGTGACCACTGCAGCCAGTCACTGGCCCCTGTGGCCACATACCGTGCATACAAGCAATGCCAACACCAATAACTGGGGACATTACTACCGGTACCAATGGGGAGCACTGCAGCAGCTGTGATGAGACTGAGGCTGATAAGTTATTCTTATTTCATTATTTTAGAACATTCCCTACTTTTACAGAGTAAGCCATCTAACATTCTGCAGAATCACTAAGTACTGTCATCTGGGGTAATTAGCTGAGTGTTTTAATGGATGCATACATCTGGCCAGTCTTAGTCAAGCATGCAGATAAATGTAGTGTTTAGTAATTTATTATGCTGCTCTGTATGTAACCCCGGGAACTGAAATAGCCAAATAATACATTATAGATGGAAATTCCTGAGAAATTATTGTAAAAAAGCATTGATCAACTTTAAGTGATGAAAAGCAATGAGTTCATGGGTGTTGCCATGTTATTAATCTAGCTTCAAGGAAAGACACAGAAACTGCATGCAACAAATACAAACCACTAGACAAAACAAATCACAAAGACAGTTTGTGCTCAAGGTTGTTGCACTGAGGTCACTAAAAAAGCATAATTTTCTGTGTCAGCCATGAGACAAAGGGCCTGTTCACAAGGACATGCCTTCACAGAATGACCACCATTCTTCTGCTATGCATGTGCTCTTCACATGAGTTCCTCAAAGAAAATGCTTGACCCAATGTACCAAAAAGCCGTAGGGTGTGTTGTGTGACTCTACCTGTGATAAGAGGTTAATATTCACATTTGAACAGATCAAAAAGAGAACACAGCAAATTCACTATCGCAAACACAATGAGGCAATAACACAAATGCTGCTGATACATCAACATAAAAAATTGGAATAATTTACAAACAAATAATTAACAATGGTCTATGGTTGTGAATGTCTTCTGTCTCAAAACCCCGAAAAGCTTGCTGTTTCAATGCCACCCGTGGACCTAGTCATCCAAAGCAAGATTATAAGGTCATGTAGACAATGGCTGCAGTTAGTAGGGTAACATTCACTACAGCATGATATGTAATAATTAGGAATGAGCAGACCCATGAAGGTTTGGGTTTGTCGGGTTCGACCAAACTTTAGTCTAATGTTCGGGTTCGCTCATCTCTAGTAATAATACTAATGCCTCTGTTCTGTAGAAATAAACACTCCCAAATTGTATAAAAAGTACAAAACATAAGTTTTAGTTTTCACAGTAGTATCACTTACAGTGGCTTGCGAAAGTATTCAACCCATTGGCATTTTTCATGCTTTACTGCCTCATAACATGAAATTTTACTGTGTTTTTTTGGAGGGTTTTCATCAGTTCATGTAAAGAACTTGCATACGATAGTGACCATTTGGTTTTATCTTGTTTTTATGAAGCAAACACCAGAGGACAGAATAAATGAAAACTTTGATGTGCAAAAGTATTCATCCCCTAAAGATGGTACTTTATAGATCCTCCTTTTGAGGCAATTACAGCTGCATGTTGCTTTGTATAAGCCTCTACGAGCTTTCCACATCTTACCACTGTGATTTTTTACTATTTCTCAAGGCAAAACTGGTCTAATTCCTTCAAGTTAAATAGGTTCCTCTGGTGAACATAGTATTTTAAGGTTGAAGGGAGACTTTAAGTCCATCTAGTTCAACCCATAGCCTAACATGTTGATCCAGCATTTTCAAGTCTGACCACTGATTCTCAATTGGGTTAAGGTCTGGGCTTTGACTAGGCCATGTCAAAGCATTTACTAGTTTCCCCTTAAACCATTCGAGTGTTGCTTTAGCAGGATGCTTAAGGTCATTGTCCTGTTGAAAGGTGAACCTTCGTCCCAGTCTCAAATCACTGACAGACTGAATTAGGTTTTGCGCAAGAATATCCCTGTGTTTTGCACCATCCATCCTCCCCTTGACTTGTACCATTTTCCCTGTCCCTACTGACGAAAAACATTCCCACAGCATGATGCTGCCACCACCATGTTTCACTGTGAGGATGGTGTCCCTGGGTTGATAAACTGTGTTGGTTTGGTGCCAGACAAAGCGTTTACCTTGGTGGTCAAAAAGTTTAATTCTGGTCTCATCTGACCACAGCATCTTCCTCCATACATTTACAGGGACTTCCACATGTCTTTTTGCAAACTTAAAATGAGCCTCACAATTTTTGTGTGTAAGTAAAGACTTTATTCTGCCCACTCATCCATAAAGCCAACCTCTATGGAATATGCATCTTATTGTGGTCGTATGGAAAAACATTCCAGTCTCTGCTTGGGAACTCTGCAGCTCCTTCAGGGTTAACTTTGGGCTCTGTGCTGCTCCTCTGATTAACGCCCTCCTCGCCCAGGCTAAAAGTTTTGCTGGGCGGCCCTCTTAGCAAGTTTGTTGTGGTACCATGTTCTTTCCATTTGATGATAACAGATTTGCTTGGGGGGATCATCAGAGATTGGGATTTTTTTTTTTTTTTTTATAACCCAATCCTGACTTGTACTTCTCAACAACTTGTTTGGAGATCTGTTTGGTCTTAATAATGTTGATAGGTTAGTGGTGCCTCTTGATTAAAGGTGTTGCAACCTTTGTGTCCTTTCAGAAAAGGTGTGTATATACTGACAGAGCTTGTGACAAAGGTAGACTTCCTTTCATTAAGCATGTGACTTTTAAAGGTAATGGCTTGCCCCAGAAATGTTTAGGTGCTTCATAGCAAAAGCAGTGAATGCATATGCACATTACAATTTTTAGTTATTTGATCCCATACATTTAATTTATGCCTATATTTTTCCTCACTTCACCAACTTAGACTGATTAGTGCTGATGCATCACACACAAATCGGATTACAAAAAATATTTAAGCACAGATTGTAATTGTGAGGCAGAAGAGTCAGACGTTCCGGGATCAATAGTGAGAGAGTACGTAGATAACCAAGGGAAAAGACAAAGGCATATGTCAAGTAGCAGTCCAGGGTCAATAACAAGAGATAGTAGAGCAAAAACCGAAAGACAAGACAAAGGGGTAGTCAGAACAAAGGATCAGGCAGCAGAAGATCAGAACTCAGAGCAACATAATCAGGCTAACACTCACCAGTAAGCACAAACTATGTCTGACAGGGATCAGGGGCAGACAGCTCAGTTAAATAGGTATGTGATTACCAAAACACTGAAAACCTGCAGAAAGTCTGGCACACCCCAATCACAGATTGGACAGCAGAGCTGTCAATCAAAGCACCAAAAGCCCAGCAAGCCCCTCTCAGTATTAGACAACCAAACCGTCAATCAAGACACAGACAGCTCAACAAGACAGTTTCCATAGAACAGCATAGCAATCATTCACTGAGCGGAGGAGTCGTGACAGTAATCTAACAAAATAGGTAAGAAGCTAAGGGGGTGAATACTTTCACAAGCCACTGCATTTACTTTTCAAACATCATAGAGAATACGGAAGCATAACTGATACCTTATGCACAGTGGGGAAAAATAAGTATTTGATACTCCGCCGATTTTGCAAGTTTTCCGACCTACAAAGAATGAGGTCTGTAATTTTTATTGTAGGTACACTTCAACTGTGTGAGACAGAATCTAAAAATATAGACCAGAAAATCACATTATATGATTTTTAAATGAATAAATTGCATTTTATTGCATAAAATAGAATTTGATCACCTACCAAACAGCAAGAATTCCGGCGCTCATAGACCTGTTTTCTTTAAAACACCCTCCTACTCTGTACTCATTACATGTATTAATTGCACCTGTTTGAACTCATTGCTTGTATAAAAGACACCTGTCGACACACTTACTCAATCACACTCAAACCCCCCAACATGGCCAAGACCAAAGAGCTTGGTAAGAAGGCAACAACTGTTGGCACAATTATTAGAAAATGGAAGAAACACAGGATGACTGTCAGTCTTCCTCGGTCTTGGGCACCATGAAAGAGCTATCCTCGTAGGGTAAGGATGATACTGAAAAAGGTCAGGAATCAGCCCAGAAATATGCGGGAGGACTTGGTTAATGACCTGAAGAGAGCTGAGACTACAGTCTCAAAGATTACCTTTAGTAACACACTACGCTGTCATGGATTAAAATCCTGCTGGGCACGCAAGGTCCCCATGCTCAAACCAGCACATGTAAAGGCCTGTTTTAAGCTCGCTAATGACCATCTGAATGTTCAAAAGGAGGCATGGGAGAGGTCATATGGTCAGATGAGACCAAATAGAATTTTTTGGTATCAACTCCTCTTGCCGTGTTTGGAGGAAGAAGAAGGATGAATATAACCTCAAGAACACCATCCCAACTGTGAACCATGGTGGGGGAAACATCATACTTTTGGGGGTGCTTTTCTGCAAAGGGAACTGGAAGACTGCACCAAATTTAAGGGAGGATGGATGGGGTCATGTACCACAAGATTTTGGCCAACAACCGCCTTCCTTCAGTAAGTGTTTTAAAGATGGATCGTGGGTGGGTATTCCAGCATGACAATGACCCAAAACACACAGCCAGTGCAACTGAGGAGTGGCTCTGTAAGAAGCATGTCAAGGTCCTGAAGTGGCCTACAAGTCTACAGACCCGAACCCAATAGAAAATCTTTATATAGGGAGCCCAATGTTGCCCAGTGACAGTCCCAAAATTTGAAAGATCTGCTGCAGTGTGTGCAAACTTATTATTATACTTTTTCTCATGTAATGCTTTACATACATTATCATTGTGGTAGGAAACCCACGCAAAGACAGGGAGAACATACAAACACCTTGGAGATGTTGTTCTTTGTGGGATTTGAACCCAGGACCCCAGCGCTGCAAAGCTACAGTGCTAACCACTGAGCCACCGTGCCGCCCAAACTTGGTCAAGAACTACAGTCAATGTCTGACCTCTGTAATTGCAAACAAAGGTTTCTGTACCAAATATTAAGTTTTGCTTTACATTATAGAAAATACTTATTTCATGCAATAAAATACAAATTAATTAATTAAAAATCATACAATGTGATTTTCTGGATTTTATTTTTAGATTCTCTCTCACAGTTGACGTGTACCTACAATAAAAATTACAGACTTCTCCATTCTTTTGTTAGTGGCAAAATCGTCATTGTATCAAATACTTATTTTTCCCACTGTATATAAGGTGCTTATCGATAGCTAGATATGGGATAGATAGATAGATATTGTATTCTGAAACCCCAAGTTTAACTGTTCTTTAAAATGTGTTCCAGTCTTGCTAAAAGCAACATAGCTCACAAAAAGCATTGCTTACATTTTTCGTGACTTGGTTCACATTGTATTAATTATAAAGCTCCTCTTGCTGCATGTGACTGACTCTGTGTTCTTGCGAAAATCTTCAAGGTTAGGTCACTCTTATAAAAGTGCTGTAAGGTCTTTGGCTTAAAACGTGAAGGATGTTGCAGTGTTTTCATTTGGCAGAATAATTCCAGCTAGGGTAAGAAATAAAAAAAAAGTGTTTTTTTTTTTTTTTTTTTTTTTTTGTGTGCGTGTGTGTTTCTACACTATGGGTTAAATATCAGCCTGGGAAGCAGATGCATGCTGTAAAGATATATTCAGACTCCTTCTCAGTTCACAAAGTGATCTATGATCTGACAATTTTCTTTATGTATTTGCAAGTCAATGTAAAAAGACTGTGCAACAATTATTTTGTGAGGCCAAACTTCCTTTATATTTTCTTGCAGCAAATGCTTCTTTCTATTTTTTTAGTCCTATAATTGGAACTAAAAATATTATTTAAAATCATCAATCCAGGTAACTAGAAGCTGAAATAATCAATGTTATGGTATACCTGTGTATAGCGTATCATGGAGATGCACATACAAGACGTGCTGGTAATGCACAATACAGATCGAGTTTACTGGCTGCTAGAGGGCAATGTAGATGGTGGTTCACCGATGGATAATGGGGGCTGCACATTCTGTTTAATGGTTTCTAGTAGAATTACAGACACAATTCCAAGGAAACCCAGTGAACATTATATGCAGAATTTGCTTTTTTAAAATATACCTTTTTATCAGTCTGCAAAGCTTTTTTGTTGAAGCCCGTTCACACATCCATATTTTGCAGTCCAAATACAGACCACAATGCACGACCCTCTGTGGGTCTCTTGACCCGAACCCAATAGAAAATGTATGAGACTGTCAAGTTCAAGTCAGTAGACCCATGTCTGGTCAGAGAATGAAGCACAGATGATTGAATCTAGCCTAGGAGCACCTTAAAGTGTGTAGGATGGTTAGTAAGATTTAGTCACACTAAGAACAATGCATTAATTGACTTTTTGCTGGTGGTCAATGTAGATACCATGGGCTCCTCAGGCAGTTGCCTAAAGTATTATCCAGACAAATAACAAGCCCCCCCGAGGAAGCCCATGCGAAACGCACGTTGGGGTTGCATGCACGTGTCCTAAAGTGGAGACTATAGGTAAGAGCATCTTTTAGCATAATTCAGGCTAATTTTGTTCCTTTTAAGTGATATACACCCAATTTTTTTACTTATGGTATATGGTGTGGATTTTTTCACTTGCTGTCTCCCTAGCTTTACATTACTTACTATTTCATTATATTACTTTAACCTCTGTATTGTGAGACAGTGAGTGTCTTTATCTTCATAGAGTCTCGTACCTATACGGAACATTTATAAATCTTTGCACTTGCACTTTAATTAATCTGCTGCTTTACTCTCCTCTTCCTATCTACTAAAATAAAGGCAGACTCTGTGTGTTAGGTTACCGTTACACATAGCGATGCACCAGCGATCCCGACAACGATATGGATCGCTGGTGCATCGCTAAGTGGTCGCTAGTGAGCTGCCACACAGGCAGATCTCACCAGCGACATCGCAAGGGTCGGGGTCGCTACTTACCTGTCAGACTCGGAGATCCTGACGTCCTCCCGCCCGCGTCCACGTGTTGCTCGTCGGCGCCACAGGAAGCCCAGCAGGAAGCGCCCGACGAGAAATGATCTAGGAGCTTCTTGCGCGACCAGCGATGAGCAGCGGGGGAGCCGGTCGGAGGTAAGTATCACATGCAGCGATATCGCTAGCAATATCGCAGCAACGTCACAAAATCGGTGACTTTACAGCGATATTGCTAGCGATTTACTGTTTACATTCATTTACTAGCAGAATCATTTATATCCCAACATTGTATTTTTATATCCAAACATTTTGCATCCACATATTAATATCCAAACAAAGTAGTTTAAGAGGAAACATTGCTTTCTTTTTCTTTTTTTTTCTTTTTTTTTTTTTTTAAATGGCCCTGTAAAAATTAGCAAATTCTACCACCCATGTTTTTGGCGCAGTAAAAATGTGGGCAGAATATGGAGAGACTTTGGTATCCCCAAAATAAACAAGTGTGTAAGTTAAACAAGGGAAGAAGTTAAATATTTAAAGTGTATTCCTGTGGGATCTTAGGAATTATGCAGCCTAAGCAGAATACCCAGGGAGTTAATAGCGTAGTTGTTATAATAAGTAACGTCTGTCTATGACACATCCCTATTGTGTATTGACCTAAGGATGAACAAAAGTTTATCTGTTCATAGGTTGATATTCAGTATGTCCAAATGAGAAACACGTAGTTATGCGGCTGTTTATGTATTGCTAAGGATTAGGCAACATAATATAGGTTTCTCAACTGAGGAAGTTGTAGACGGTTTATTGGTGGCAATTTTCTACATGAACCTAGTAGTAGGATTTATGCAAACAAATTATTTCCTATATTTGTACAAATATAGTATACTGCATAGCGGAATTTATTTTACTATATACTTATGTGTGGAGCATACCATAAAAGAGGCATATCGGCAAGATGTAGGAGGGATACCAGTGTAGGGAAGGTGACCTGACGGACTGACTTGTCTGTAGGGAGAAGGGACGGTTTGTGCACTGTAGACGGATGTTTGTAATGACAAAAGGGATACAGCTGGGGAAAACGGAAAAGTGCAGTACCTAAGTTTGACCTCAAGATGGCAGGAGGGAGCATGAGAACAGGACTTGACAGCAGCTTAAGGCTACGAAAATGCTTAGTCATGGGGGGCGGGGAGATAGGAACCCAGGAGGGGATTTCCTGAGTAGGGAGATAAATAGGACAGGAGAGGGTTCCAGACGGTTCCAGTCCCGGGAGGAGCTCAAGAGGAGAAGAGACAGTGAAGAAGAACAGACAGCAGTGGAGAGCTCGACCAGGGGACTGAGGAGAAAAGACAATCAGGGGGTGGCCCTGACACGAAGAACCGCAGAACAGACGAGGCCCCGGGGGTTCCAAATGGACGATGACCTCTGACTGGTGAAGCGCTGGCGGTAGATAGGCCTAGGGCAGCCCCAGTGAAAGAGCTGCGAGGAACGTCAATACGACAGAAGGAAGGTGCAGGTACCCGGTCCTCAATACGGAGAGCTGTAAAAGTGCTGCGGTGTATTGCTACGGTCGTCAGGAGGACGGCCAATAAACTCGGACCTGTTGTACCCGAAATTGGCCTCCGTCTCGTGTCTGTGTCGTCTGTTTGTGGTAAGCAGTGGACCACCCCCCAATCCGGGCCCTACTACACCGGCATGATGTAGGCTGATGTGAAAGCACAGCCGAGAGGTTATAGGAACTTTACAAGGAACATGCATATACGGCAGACTCTGAACTCAATTTGAACAGAGCATAAATTAGTGTACATAGAAAATTCATCTGATTGAAATTTGTCAGAATATGTGTTAATCAACCAATCAGTTGCAGATATCGGCCTCATTGGCCACATGCTACGTGTACTGTCATATTTGGTTTAGAAAACAAGGCAGTATGCCTGCTGCTCAGCTAAGTAATGTTGTTGGCTGCATATTGGAGATTTTAGACCATATTCAGCTGCTGCCGCCAACCTTTTTTGTGAGGTAAATGAGCATAGCAGATGCAGACTGAAAGAGAGAAATGACAAGAGGCGTTAACACCATTAAGAATGAGTGAAGGTGAGATGGAAGATTGGTCGCTCACCTATGCAGGTTGTCCTCGGCACAACACCATGGAAGAGTGATATGTGTCATGGCTGCTGTGCTCACACCAGATGGAGGGAGGACTTAACAGCTGGAAGAGGGAGGGATGCTGTCGCTAACAAGATGATTCCAGGAGGTATGTATAAAATATTTTTCGCTGTATTGCAATGCGTTTTGGAGTAGCTCTTACTTTTTACGCAGGCATCCTCCACGTCAGATATCTGAAAAAGATGATCTGATGTCAGATCTCCATCGCAATATTAGAAGGCCAAAGCAAACGACAGTTCACACCAGACCTTGATCTCTAATGTTTTGTTTCGATTTGTAGCATTGTCACTTCAAAACAACTTTCGCAGACCAACCATGAAGAACAAGTAATATAAGATCACTAATATTTGGCCAAATTTAGATGGAAAAGAGAGAAAAGTGAAAGCATATATTAGTTATTATATTCCAGCATGATTATGTTTTAGATGTTACAAAATCCCACAGCCGCTTCTGCAGTCAGGGTGCTGGTGCTTCAGTTCTGTAGGTGGCACTTCTAGCGTGGAGGTAATGGTGATGTCATGGCTAGTTGGGGCACTCCACTCCCAAGCAGACTGTTAGTATCTCATCTGTACTGTATGTTAGTAACTCATAAGAGTATCTTCCCCTTCTGAGGGCTGCCCAGTCATTTATGTTAATAAACCTGTGCATGTTAATGAAGGTCCTGTTGGCCGGCCATCAGTGGTACACTGATGGCCTGCTAACTCAATGGACAACAGGGGCTCGTTGTGTTTTATGTTATATCTTCCTTATTCTTCTGTACTATGCTTGTAATTGCATTGTATATTCTGCTTTTAGTTCACTTATATTGGCTTGACCTTTGAGCTCTGACCCAGTCCTTGTTAATATGCTGCTGAATAACCTCCTTAGATGCCCTTTTGAATTTGACCTTGGAATGGTTGATTACTTTTCCCTCACTTTTTTTGCATGACCTGTTGTGAGTTCATTCTCTGGTTCACCAGTTGTGAGTTCTCCTTCTAGATTCCCTCTGGTGGTAACAGGAGGTAGTGAGGCTGATTTGATCGGTGGAAATCTGCCACCTGAGAATGAGGATGACGATTGGACCTCAGGAGCCTCAGATTGGATTTAAGACAGCCAGCGCCTTATTCAGTTGCTGGTGATTCCTTCTGGCTTGTCAGCTCTTGGTTTTCAGCTCTGCTCCAGTCATCTAAAGTTACATTTTTCTGCTAATGTTCACACTTGATTTTTGTTGGTCTATTCAGTTTTTTGGTGTGGTCAGGCAGCCCTGGCTGGGGGCTGTGCTGAATTTCCACTCTTATTTATCAGTATTTTGCCAATTTGCTTTTTGTCCCTTACTAGTTTGGTCTCTTTTTGCTCTGTCTCAGAATATTTCAGAGTGCTGATATAGTGGGAGAAGTCTAGTGACTTCAGGGTTAATTTTGCTATCAGAAGTGTTGGACATTATTTTTGTAGGGTTTTTTGCAGGTTGCAGACAGTGTCTTTCCTTTACTTTCCTCTCTAGTTAGTTTGGGCCCCATCATTTGCTCAGGCTATTAACCCGGCCTGTGTTTGTGCCTTCATCTTGTTTCACCGTCAATACATGTGTGGGGGCTACCTATTCTTTTGGGGTCTGCTCTGGGGCAGTTAGTTTTCCCCTTTTCATGCTTCAGGCTTATTTAGTCCTCCGGCTGTGACGAAGCGTCTAGGAACATCGTAGGTACGCTCCACAGCTGCTGCTAGTTGTGTGGTAGGATCAGGGATCTGCAATCTGCATAGTTACCAACCTCTCTGGTTTTCTGTGACTTAGCTTGTTTTGCTTTTTTCTCCTCGGTGACCCATTCATAACAGAATCACCAGCCATACCGCAGATTCTAGGGTACTCAAAAGCAGGAAAAAGTTGTTTAAAAAAAAAAAGTCAGATTTTTATATATATATATATATATATATATATATATATATATATATTTTCCTCTCTTTTTTTCTCTGGGGCCGTAGGAGGATTTTTTTTCTTTTTCCTAATGGAGATTAAGCAATTGTCTGATCGCGTGGAGCAGCTGACTGCTGAAGTGCAGGGAATTTCCACCTACCTCATTCAGTCACATGCTGCTGAACCTAAGATCCCTACTCCTGATGTGTTTTCTGGGGATCGGTCTAAATTTCTGAATTTTAAGAATAATTGTAAATTATTTCTGGTCTTGAAGCCTAACTCATCGGGGAGCTCTGTGCAGCAGGTTAAAATTGTCATCTCCTTGCTGCACGGCGATCCCCAGGATTGGGCTTTTTCTCTGACACCTGAAAATCCTATTCTGACCAATGTGGATGCATTTTTTCAAGCCTTGGGGTTGTTGTATGATGAACCTAATGTTGTTGATCAAGCTGAGAGAACCCTGTTGGCATTAAACCAGGGTCAGGATTCTGCAGAGTTATACTGTCAAATTCCGAAAGTGGGCGGTCCTTACTACATGGAATGATAGTGCATTGGCAGCTGTCTTTCGGAAGGGTTTATCAGAAACCGTAAAAGATGTTATGGTGGGATTTCCTGTTCCCTCTGGTCTGTATGATTCTATATCATTAGCCATTCAAGTTGATCGGCGTTTACGTGAACGTAAAACTACACAGGAGGCGCTGTCACCTTTTGAACAAACATCTGAACCTATGCAATGTGATGGGGTTTTGTCTAGGGCGCAACGTCAGGAGTTTAGAAGGAGTAATAAGCTGTGTTTTTTCTGTGGAGACGCCTCTCATATTATTTCTGTCTGCCCAAAACGAGAGAAACATTTTGCACACACATTTGCTGTGGGCAGTATACAACCTAAGTTTCTTTTGGCAATTACTCTGATCTAAACTAGAAGTGGCCGCGCTTAAACGCTGTGTGGTGGGTTTAAAAAGCAAACTGAAAGTGAAACTAGACAGTACTCACTATTGTGAAGACAGGCTGAAGCTGATCGTGTTGTTCTTTGTATCAGGAATGATAAAAAACTATAGACTCAAGCAAAACCAAGGAGCGTCCTCCCGTTTGCAAAAAGACACAGCTCCCCGCAAAGGAGCACGTCCCCCTGAGCGGCAGACAGCCCGTACAAGACGGACAAGACGGACATGTGCAAGGGCCAATCCTGACGCGTTTCGGGGGAGCCGTCCCCCTTCCTCAAAGGCTCCCCCGAAACGCGTCAGGATTGGCCCTTGCACATGTCCGTCTTGTACGGACTGGTGACGTCACCACCCACTATTCACGCCCCTCGCCGGCCACGCCCCTTGCTCACCACGCTACTGTCCGGCGGCGCCATCGGCCGTGGCTGTCTGCCGCTCAGGGGGACGTGCTCCTTTGCGGGGAGCTGTGTCTTTTTGCAAACGGGAGGACGCTCCTTTGTTTTGCTTGAGTCTATAGTTTTTTATCATTCCTGATTCAAAGAACAACACGATCAGCTTCAGCCTGTCTTCACAATAGTGAGTACTGTCTAGTTTCACTTTCAGTTTGCTTTTTAAACCCACCACACAGCGTTTAAGCGCGGCCACTTCTAGTTTAGTTGTTTTGTTTTCTCAGTGGCAGACAGCACACTTTTTCTGCCTGGTGTGCCAGCAGCTTATTCATTTGACTGTGTGTTTGTAGCGCCGGTGTGTTTTTTTTCTTTGCAAATTACTCTGATCTGCTCCTTATCCACGTTTTCCACGAAGGCTTTTGTGGATTCAGGAGCAGCGTTGAATCTGATGGATTTTGACTTTGCTAAACATTGTGGTTTTTCCATGACGCCTCTGCAGACGCCTACTCCTTTGAGGGGTATTGATGCTACTCCTTTGGCGGAGAATAAACCTCAGTTTTGGACCCAGGTGACAATGCGAGTTGCCCCAGACCACCAAGAAAATTGCAAATTTTTGGTGCTGCATAATTTGCATGATACTATTCTGGGTTTTCCTTGGTTGCAAACTCATAATCCAGATTTGGATTGGAAATCTGGGTCTGTGGTGAGTTGGGGTTGTCAGTGTGTTCTTAGGGACGCTCCTGTTTTCTCCACCTCTCCTCAGTCTCATGATTTTCCTGATTATCTAGCCGATTTTTCTGATGTATTTAGTGAGAGCAAGTCTGCGTCTTTGCCTCCTCATAGGAGTTATGACTGTGCAATTGAGTTGATGCCTGGGTGTAAATTTCCCAAGGGTCGGCTTTTCAACCTATCAGTACCTGAACATGATGCTATGCGATCCTATATTAAGGAGTCATTGGAGAAGGGTCATATTAGACCATCCTCGTCACCTTTAGGTGCTGTTTTTTTTGTGGCCAAGAAAGATGGTTCATTAAGACCGTGTATTGATTATCGTTCCCTTAACAAGATGATGGTTAAATATCAGTACCCGTTACCTCTGATGTCTGATTTATTCTCCAGAGTTAAGAGTGCCTGCTGGTTTACTAAGCTTGACCTCAGGGGGGCGTATAATCTTATTCGCATCAAGCACGGGGATGAATGGAAGACGGCGTTTAATACTCCAGAGGGACATTTTGAGTACCTGGTGATGCCTTTTGGGCTCACTAATGCCCCTTCTGTCTTCCAGTCCTTTATGAATGATATTTTCTGTGACTTTGTGGATACGTTTTTGATCATCTATCCAGATGATATTTTCATCTTTTCTAGTGATTGTGATTCTCATGTGGAACACGTCCGGACTGTGTTCTGGATTTTGAGGGAGAATTCCCTGTTTGTTAAAGGATTGAAATGCCTCTTTGGTGTACAGAGGATTTCGTTTTTGGGATTTATCTTATCTCCATCGACTATTGAAATGTACCCGGCCAAGGTACAGGCCATTTATGATTGGGTTCAGCCTACTACTTTGAAGGCCCTCCAGAAGTTTTGGGGTTTTGCTAATTAATTTCTATCGTAAATACAGTGGGGCAAAAAAGTATTTAGTCAGTCAGCAATAGTGCAAGTTCCACCACTTAAAAAGATGAGAGGCGTCTGTAATTTACATCATAGGTAGACCTCAACTATGGGAGACAAACTGAGAAAAAAAAATCCAGAAAATCACATTGTCTGTTTTTTTTTCCTTTTATTTGCATATTATGGTGGAAAATAAGTATTTGGTCAGAAACAAAATTTCATCTCAATACTTTGTGATATATCCTTTGTTGGCAATGACAGAGGTCAAACGTTTTCTGTAAGTCTTCACAAGGTTGCCACACACTGTTGTTGGTATGTTGGCCCATTCCTCCATGCAGATCTCCTCTAGAGCAGTGATGTTTTTGGCTTTTCGCTTGGCAACACGGACTTTCAACTCCCTCCAAAGGTTTTCTATAGGGTTGAGATCTGGAGACTGGCTAGGCCACTCCAGGACCTTGAAATGCTTCTTACGAAGCCACTCCTTCGTTGCCCTGGCGGTGTGCTTTGGATCATTGTCATGTTGAAAGACCCAGCCACGTTTCATCATCAATGCCCTTGCTGATGGAAGGAGGTTTGCACTCAAAATCTCACGATACATGGCCCCATTCATTCTTTCATGTACCCGGATCAGTCGTCCTGGCCCCTTTGCAGAGAAACAGCCCCAAAGCATGATGTTTCCACCACCATGCTTTACAGTAGGTATGGTGTTTGATGGATGCAACTCAGTATTCTTTTTCCTCCAAACACGACAAGTTGTGTTTCTACCAAACAGTTCCAGTTTGGTTTCATCAGACCATAGGACATTCTCCCAAAACTCCTCTGGATCATCCAAATGCTCTCTAGCAAACTTCAGACGGGCCCGGACATGTACAGGCTTAAGCAGTGGGACACGTCTGGCACTGCAGGATCTGAGTCCATGGTGGCGTAGTGTGTTACTTATGGTAGGCCTTGTTACATTGGTCCCAGCTCTCTGCAGTTCATTCACTAGGTCCCCCCGCGTGGTTCTGGGATTTTTGCTCACCGTTCTTGTGATCATTCTGACCCCACGGGGTGGGATTTTGCGTGGAGCACCAGATCGAGGGAGATTATCAGTGGTCTTGTATGTCTTCCATTTTCTAATTATTGCTCCCACAGTTGATTTCTTCACTCCAAGCTGGTTGGCTATTGCAGATTCAGTCTTCCCAGCCTGGTGCAGGGCTACAATTTTGTTTCTGGTGTCCTTTGACAGCTCTTTGGTCTTCACCATAGTGGAGTTTGGAGTCAGACTGTTTGAGGGTGTGCACAGGTGTCTTTTTATACTGATAACAAGTTTAAACAGGTGCCATTACTACAGGTAATGAGTGGAGGAAAGAGGAGACTCTTAAAGAAGAAGTTACAGGTCTGTGAGAGCCAGAAATCTTGATTGCTTGTTTCTGACCAAATTTCTTATTTTCCACCATAATATGCAAATAAAAGGAAAAAAAAAACAGACAATGTGATTTTCTGGATTTTTTTTTCTCAGCTTGTCTCCCATAGTTGAGGTCTACCTATGATGTAAATTACAGACGCCTCTCATCTTTTTAAGTGGTGGAACTTGCACTATTGCTGACTGACTAAATACTTTTTTGCCCCACTGTATATAGGTCATTTTTCTGGTATTGTCATACCACTGACTGATCTGACCAAGAAGGGCGCTGATGTGCTGAATTGGTCTCCTGAGGCTATCTCAGCATTTCAGGAGCTTAAGCAGAGATTTACTTCAGCTCCAGTTTTACGGCAACCTGATGTCTCACTTCTATTTCAGGTGGAGGTAGATGCTTCTGAGATTGGTGCAGGAGCTGTTTTGTCCCAAAAAGACCCTTTGACTTCTAAGATGAATCCCTGTGCCTTCTTTTCTCGAAAGTTCTCCCCATCTGAACGCAACTATGACGTGGGGAATCGGGAATTGTTGGCCATGAAGTGGGCATTTGAGGAGTGGAGACATTGGTTGGAGGGAGCTAGACATCAAGTTGTGGTCCTCCCCGCTCACAAGAATTTGATTTATCTGGAGTCGGCCAAACGCTTGAATCCTAGACAGGCTAGATGGGCCTTGTTTTTCACGCGTTTTAATTTTGTGGTCTCTTTTCTTCCGGGCACTAAGAATGTTAAGGCAGACGCCCTTTCTAGGAGTTTCTTTGCCGATTCTCTTAGTGTGACCGAGCCTACTACCATCCTAGGTGAGGGGGTAGTTCTTTCTGCCATTTCGCCCGATTTGAGACGCGCCCTGGAGGAATTTCAGGAGGATAAACCTGAGCGTTGTCCTATGGGAAAATTGTATGTTCCTGACCAGTGGAGAAAGAGAGTGATGTCTGAAATTCAGTGCTCCGCATTGGCTGGTCATCCAGGTATTTTTGGTACCAGAGATTTGGTGAGTCGGTCCTTTTGGTGGCCTGCCTTATCTCGTGACGTCAGGAATTTTGTACAGTCCTGTGAGACTTGTTCTCGGTCTAAACCCTGTTCTCGTTCTAGTGGGTTGCTGATGCCCTTGCCGGTGCCCAAGAGGCCATTGACCCATATCTCAATGGATTTTATTTCTGATCTTCCTGTCTCTCAGAGAATGACTGTTATCTGGGTGATTTGTGATAGATTTTCAAAGATGGTCCATCTTGTACCACTCCCAAAGTTGCCATCTTCCGCTGAGTTGGTGCCCTTGTTTTTACAACAGGTGGTTCGGTTACATGGGATTCCTGAGAACATTGTGTCCGACAGAGGAGTCCAGTTTGTTTCCAGATTCTGGAAAGCCTTTTGTTCCAGTCTGGGAATTCAGTTATCCTTCTTCTCCGTGTTTCATCCCCAGACCAATGGACAGGCTGAGAGAACAAACTAGACCTTGGAGTCTTATTTGAGATGTTTTATATCTGCTGATCAGGATGATTGGGTCTCATTTTTGCCCTTGGCCGAATTCGCACTGAACAATAGAGCTAGTTCTGCCACTTTGATGTCACCCTTTTTCAGTAATTTTGGGTTTCATCCTCGATTCTCTTCAGGGCAAGTGGAATCTTCGTCCTGCCCAGGTGTGGACAGTGTGGTTAAGAGAATGCAGCAGATATGGGACCAAGTGGTGGATAAGTTGTCACTCTCTCAGGAAAAGGCCCAGCGATTTTCCAACTGGCATAGGACCATTGGTCCCCGGTTTAAAGTGGGTGATATGGTTTGGTTGTCATCTAAGAATATTCCTATGAAGGTTGCATCTCCTAAATTTAAGCCAAGATTTATTGGTCCTTATAAGATTTTGGAAATTCTTAATCCTGTTTCATTTTGATTGGCTCTTCCAGTTACGTTCAAGATCCATAACATATTTCACAAATCTCTGTTGAAGTGGTTTGTTGAGCCAGTGGTTCCTATGGCAGCACTTCCTGACCCTGTGTTGGTTGAAGGCAATGTGGAATATGAGGTAGAGAAAATATTGGATTCTCATTTGGTTAGACGGAGACTCCAGTATTTGGTCAAATGGAAGGGTTATGGTCAGGAGGATAATGTCATGTCGGACGCTATTCACACCACAGCATCCGGCAGGCAGAGGTAGTTTCACCTCCGTCCACTTGTCATGTCGGACGCTATTCACACCACAGCATCCGGCAGGCAGAGGTAGTTTCACCTCCGTCCACTTGTCATGTCGGACGCTATTCACACCACAGCGTCCGGCAGGCAGAGGTAGTTCCACCTCCGTCCACTATAGCCTCAGTGGCGCCGGCTTGATTTTCTCAGGCTATCGGGGGTTAATCTAGCTGGAGATCAGGTTGGATGTTTGGTCACGCCCACGGTCTTTAAATAGTCATGCTGGCCTATGGGCGTCGCCGATTATAGCTTGTTTCATACCAAGTGGTTCTGGTCTGGAGTGGAGGTGTTGGAGAGAGAGAGATTCGTATCTGGTGGCGTATGATCCGTTGTTACCTTTTCACCTTCCCATATTTGTGTTTTGTTGTGCCCTGTTCACATTACTGTATAGTCCTGTGTGTATGCGGCGCGGTGCGGTTTAAGTTCTCCCTGTCTGTCATTATTGTGTGGGGCTTTGGTGGTTTGTCTCCTCACTGGGTGGAGGGTTAAGCTTAGGGCTGAGCAGGAGATAAGGAAAGGTTGGAGGCTCAGGCATTTGCACCATCAGCAAAAACCCTGGGTTGAGGGTCAGACAGGGTTTCCCCTAGTTAAAGGGACACCACAGGGGCCCCGGGTATTTCAGCCTTAGTTGACCTAAGCCCCGCGTGACAGATAATTCTTGGGTCTCTGCCTCCGATATTCATGCCAATAGATTTGTTCGTGCTTTTCACCTGGCAGATCCTGATCGGTCTGGTGGTGTGGATGAGGGTTCGGTGACCCCTCCCCAGGGGGGGTACTGTTGTGAGTTCATTCTCTGGTTCACCAGTTGTGAGTTCTCATTCCAGACTCCCTCTGGTGGTAACAGGAGGTAGTGAGGCTGATTTAATCGGTGGAGATCTGCCACCTGAGAATGAGGATGACGATTGGACCTCAGGAGCCTCAGATTAGATTTAAGACAGCCGGCGCCTTATTCAGTTGCTGGTGATTCCTTCTGGCTTGTCAGCTCTCGGTTTTCAGCTCTGCTCCAGTCATCTAAAGTTACATTTTTCTGCTAATGTTCACACTTGATTTTTGTTGGTCTATTCAGTTTTTTGGTGTGGTCAGGCAGCCCCGGCTGGGGGCTGTGCTGAATTTCCACTCTTATTTATCAGTATTTTGCCAATTTGCTTTTTGTCCCTTACTAGTTTGGTCTCTTTTTGCTCTGTCTCAGAATATTTCAGAGTGCTGATATAGTGGGAGAAGTCTAGTGACTTCAGGGTTAATTTTGCTATCAGAAGTGTTGGACATTATTTTTGTAGGGTTTTTTGCAGGTTGCAGACAATGTCTTTCCTTTACTTTCCTCTCTAGTTAGTTTGGGCCCCATCATTTGCTCAGCCTATTTCCCTGCCTGTGTTTGTGCCTTCATCTTGTTTCACCGTCAATACATGTGTGGGGGTTACCTATTCTTTTGGGGTCTGCTCTGGGGCAGTTAGTTTTCCCCTTTTCATGCTTCAGGCTTATTTAGTCCTCCGGCTGTGACGAAGCGTCTAGGAACATCGTAGGTATGCTCCACGGCTGCTGCTAGTTGTGTGGTAGGATCAGGGATCTGCAATCTGCATAGATACCAACCTCTCTGGTTTTCTGTGACTTAGCTTGTTTTGCTTTTTTCTCCTTGGTGACCCATTCATAACAATGACCCTTTGAATGTACGCCCAGGTCTTCACTGACTATTTCCCGAGTATTTCATTATCTCGTCTTCCCTGCTACTATCCCGGCTTACTAACCATTTTGTTCTTAACTCCCTGCCGCAGGCAGCAGCTATTCTGGGGAAAAAGAGTGAAAAAGAGAGTGTCTTTGGGATCTGTTAAGCTGAGTGGCTTGTGCCAAGTGTGGCTGTGGACACCCTTTTGTGTCAACTTTTCAGTTTCATTGTACTAATAGAGGAAAATAAAAGTAAGATAAAATTATTCCAATTTTGTTGTTGGTGTGTACCCCCCTTAGTCAGTATGTACATGCATGTATGGAGCGGACTGAGAAGCCAGTATCTGCCTATAAGGCTACGGTCACACTTTCAGTATTTGTTCACATCAGTATTTGTAAGCCAAAACCAGGGGTGGGTGACAAATGCAGAAGTGGTGACGTTTTTCTATTATACTTATCCTGTGATTGTTCCTCACTTGGGTTTGGCTTACAAATACTGAGGTAAAATCTGGCCACATGAAATGTTGATGAGAGATGGCCACAGAACCAGGGGTACAGCAATAATCAGCAGACATACTCAAAGATTAGATATTATAATAAGAATATGCAAAATACAACGTGATTAACCCTTTCTATGTATAAAACAATAAAACGGCAGTGTTGTGTCAGTACTTCAGTACTTTGCCTACTTGGAGCAGTTTTTAAAGTGTCTTTGAAAATTGAGGCCTTTTCTCCTAACTAACTGGACCTCCATAAGACTATTTATATATGCGAATATATATTCAGATGTAAGATGGTACCGGTACGTCATGAAGCTGAAGTAGAAGGGTCCTCTCTGGGATGAGTCCCGAATAATCAGAAATCCTTTGCTAGGTGAAGAGAATGGGGCATCAGACTGTGCTGCTCGCCTGTCAGGATAATGTACCAAAGAAGTCCAAGTTTCACGATCCATTTTCGGATCTGTGGCAGAGTCTGGATTTTCTTATAGAAACCTTTTTCCTTTCAGGCCCTGGGGGGTTAATATGGGTTTTTGCCCCCGGGGACCGCTGGTGTTACTCCATGTTTAATTAGTCAGCAGGTGGTGACCTCCCCCCTCCTTCCTATAAAGGTCATCAGCTGCTGCAGCTCCCTGTTGGTAATAATGTCACGATATGTCTGGCTCTGCGTGACGCGACCCGACGATCGGTCGGTCACAAAATAAGAAGACAGACAAGGGGACACCGGGAAAACAATTACAACGGTGGGCCCTATAATAGGGAACGGGGAAGTGGACACCTCCTGCACTCTTCTAAGGAAGAGCACTGAACTCTCCTTACATTCCCTATACAGGTTCTTTCAACCTCTCGCCGACCAGGATACCTCAGTCCCTCACTTGCCCTGCACCTATCCCTTACTATTGAACTGGCAAGTGCGCACACTGGTCCTCACCGCTGTACTAATAAAATACCAGGCAAAATAACAGACAGGGAAAAACAAACAACACTTAGCTTGCTCTGCAGTCATGCACAGGACCGCAGAGTAAGGCACCCAGACACAGCTTCCAGCAGAAACACCAAGGCTCCATATAAGCTGCAACAGCACTGCTCCATATAGCTCCTCTCTTCAGAAAGGTTGGCTAGTGAATGACCAGTATCAGCTGCAGCAGCTGATGACCTTTATAGGAAGGAGGGGGAGGTTTCTACCTGCTGACTAATTAAACATGTAGTAACACCAGCGGCCACCGGGGGGCAAAAACCCATATTAACCCCCAAGGGCCTGAAAGGAAAAGTTTCTATTAGAGAATCCAGGCTCTGCCACAGATCCGAAAATGGATCATCACACCAAGTAGATGTAGTAGAGAATAGACTTTATTTCTACGCGTTTCGTGGTGATCACACCACTTCCTCAGGACAGTCTATAGATAGACCTAGCAAAGGATCATCACATTGGGGCTTGCAGCAGCCGCCAATGCTAATTGCAGAGGTTGTTTCTCACACAACCATAATAGATGAGTGAAGTTATATTATCTCTCATGAATATTCCCTTTATCTCTGATAAGACCCTATGTGCGCCCTATATTCCTTCTAGCAACTGAATAATCAGAAATGCCACATTGAATCTCTTAGGGAATGCCAATCTCCCCAACACAGGGCTTTCCTAAGTCTTTAGATATATAAATGCTGTCTTGTAGCTTTTAGGGAATGCTGATCTCTCCAACACAGGGTTTCCCTAAATCCTCAGAGATAAGGCCTCACGTAGTCTAACCCAAGTTACTGGGTACTTGGTTGTCTTCACCGCTTATGTCAAGCCGAACAACATGTCCCAAATTCACCAGCAATAGATCCAGAGTCTCACTGCCCTATCCAGACTTTCTACAAGCATCCACAGCTTCACTACCACCCTGACACTCCTTTGACTCCTACCAATCACCTACCAACTGCCAAAACTCCCCCACTCCACTCCAGCCTCTCACAGCTGCCCTCTATTGGCCAGATCATATATTAAATCACAAATCTACAACAATACAGTAAACTGTGATTATCCCTTACACAAATACTGATAGTGTGACCATGGCCTAACTGCATCAACCTGTGCTATCATAGATCGCTGTTCAACTATTCAAATTCCACTCTCAGTCACTGACAGAGACATTTAAATAGCATGATCACTGGTCGGCATGCTAATTGGCTCCCATTTGCCCCCCTTAATTAATCATGGGGGCCAATGGGGTGCCAAGGCAGTTGTGGGCTCAATACCCCTGTCACCACCATAGTCTCAATAGTCCTCTGAAGCTCTGGTAGTACATATGATTGCATATTACAATATATAGTATAAGTGATCAAATAATCATAAGCTCAAACTTTGTAGAGGAAATAAAAGATTAATATTTAAAACATTTTTTTATTTTAAGAAAGGAAAAAATATATAAATGTTTAAATCACCACCTTTTCCTAGTTTTAAAATAAAGAAATTAAATACACTTTAATAATAAACATAATAATATATAACTATTTCTGATACATTTAATAAAAGTCTATCAATCAAAATATACATTTATAAAAAAAAAAATTAATCTTTATATAGCGCTAACATATTCCGCAGCGCTTTACAGTTTGCACACATTATCATCACTGTCCCCGATGGGGCTCACAATCTAAATTCCCAATCAGTATGCCTTTGGAATGTGGGAGGAAACCCAAGCAAACAGGGGGAGAACATACAAACTCCTTGCAGATGTTGTCCTTGGTGGGGTTCAAACCCAGGACTCCAGCGCTGCAATGCTAACCACTGAACCACCGTGTTGCCCTTATATCATTTTAAATGCTGAAAAGAAAAAATCTGAACGACAGATTTGCGTTTTTCCAGTCACTGCAGTACCTTGAAAAATGAAATAAAAAGTAACCAATATGATATACTGTACGTACCCCAAAATGGAATTATTAAAATGTCAGCTTGGCAAACAAACACCATCTCCATGGACCTAAAAACAAAAAAGTTACAGGTCTCAGAAAATTAAAAACAAATATAATTTTTTAAAATAAATTTTCCATTTTTTTTCACCAATAAATAATGAAACAAACAAAACAAGTTTGGTATCACTGTAGTTGTACTGAATAGAAGAATCTTGTTACAAGGCAGCAGTGAAAACAAAACCTGAAATACCATGGTAGGATAGCAGTTTTGTTCACAATTTCACCCCACTTAGAATTATTTTCCCATTTTTCAGTACATGATATAGCAAAATGATTAGTATCAATCAAATCTGTAACGCATCCTGCAAAAACAAGTCTTCATACAGCTATTTAAAGGGAAAAATAAATAAAGTTATGGCTCTTGGAAGAAGGGACGGGAGAAACAAACCTACAAATACAAAATAATCAGCTGGTACTAAAGGCGTTAACAGTTCCACCTCTTTTGGAAAATTCACCCCTACCCAGATTATTTGAGCTTTTCTCTACCCAACGGGGTAGACTGCACATGAAGCTCTCTGCCGAATTATGAGCAGAACTGTGTGGCTATGCAATTACAAATGCAATGTGTTCTCTGATCTCTATGATCAGGGCAGGAAGAAACAGGGAACTGAACCATCAGTATCCCACTTACTCGCTACGTTCACACGACCGGCACTCAGACCAATGTTATTCAGTTTGGCTGTTCAGGGGACCATTCTTTTTACACAGACCACTTGTCCACATGAAAAATATTACTGCATGCGCTGTTCTTTTCCATATTTTGGAAGAAACTCACTTAAAGGGAACCTGCCACCTATTTTTTTCGATTATAGCCTACGGCCACCGCCATCAGGGGCTTATCTACAGCATTCTGTAATGCTGTAGATAAGCCCCTGATGTAACCTGAAAGAGAAGAAAGAGTTAGATTATACTTACCCAGGGGAGGTCCGGGTCCGGTCTTGATCCGATGGGTGTCGCGGTCCGGCACCTCCCATCTTCTAGCGATGACGTCCTCTTCTTTGCTTCCCATCATGGCTCCGGCGCAGGCGTACTGCTCTGCCCTGTTGAGGGCAGAGCAGAGTACTGCAGTGCGCAGGCGCCGGGAAAAGTCAGAGGTCCGGTGCCTATTTTAATGTATAGAAAAGTACAAATATTATACATATGCATCAAGAATGGCTACCTTTACCTTATCATACATAATATAATTTAACTCCATGTACAATTGAGAATTCAGTTTTACATTTAGTTAATTCCAAAGTGCCAGCCTTTGAGTATTAGTGACCTACAGAAGTTAATGTATTACTACTATATAGGCTTATTATCAAGTTTGTAGTCAACCTCCAATGTGGAATCCTTACAAAAATTGTTAATAAATTAACAATCTATTAAAAGTGCTAAATAAAAGTTACTGTTATCTCCAAAACCACAAAGTTGTGGAGGTGAATGGTACTAATAAAAAGACTAGAAATACAATCCTGATCTCATCATATCCCTCAAGACTCAGGATGTCACAAGGACCTGTGATACTGTCTGCAGTTTTATGTGTGGGTTTCTTTTCAAACATCCTCATTACTCTCTTGTGACTGGACTAACATAAAAAGCTTTATGTGTCTTTTGAGTGTTGAAGGTTCTTAGATTCCCTTCCCTAGTAAATGTCACTATATGACACTTTCCAATGTCCATATTGCCAGCATTTATGTTTAAACAGGAATAAAAAAGCACAAACCGTCCATTGAAATTCTCTGAGTTAAGGCCTCCATATACAGTGGGTGAAATAAGTATTGAACACTCCGTCAATATAAGTAAATATATACCTAAAGGTACTGTTGACATGAAATTCTCACCAGAAATCAGTAAAAACTCATCCAATCCACACAGGCAAAGACATCAAGCCAAAGATGTCCCTAAAAATATATGTAATAATGAGAAATGACACTGGAAAAAAATATTGAACACATGAATAAAGAGAGGTGCAAAAAGCCATGAAAAGTCATGACACCAGCTGAAATCTATCAGTAATTAGAAAACAATCCTGTAACTTAGTGAAAAATAATATCAGCTTGCTGCCTCAAGCATGCAGTTCATGCTAGACGGTCCAGTAATTTTCAGGAACTGGAGGCTTTTTGCCAAGAAGAGAGGGCAGCTTTACCATCTGAGAAAATAAAGAACCTCATCCACAACTACCATAAAAGACTTCAAGCTGTCACTGATGTCAGAGGGGGCAATACACGGTATTAAGAAATGGGGTGTGTATACTTTTGATCAGGGTCATTTGGATGTTTTGGGTTGTCATTATGATTTAAAAAGAGAAAACTTAGTAGTTTGACAATAAATGGCCTCACCCAACCACTAACCATGAGTGGAGAAAAAGGTTTGGTGTTATCATTCATATTCTCTGAAAAAAAAGGCCAAAAATTCTGCCTGGGTATGTAAACTTTTGAGCACAACTGTATACCGAAAATGAAACAGCTAAATCATAAGCAGACAGTATAGACTATGACATCCCTTCAGTTTCTGGAATAATGAAAATGTTCAATTCAATAATATGTACTGTATATACTCAAGTATAAGCCGACCCGAGTATAAGCTGAGGCCCCTAATTTTGCCACAAAAAACTTATTGACTCAAGTATAAGCCTAGGGTGGGAAATGCAGCAGCTACTGGTAAATTTCAAAATTAAAAATAGATGCAAATAAAAGTAAAATTAATTGAGACATCAGTAGGGTAAATGTTTTTGAATATCCATATTGAATCTGGAGCCCCATATAATGCTCCATAAAGTTCATGATGGGCCCCATAAGATGCCCTATACAAAAATATGACCCATATAATGCTGCACAAGGGTGGTACCACTCATTAAAGTAACGAATATGCGCTCCACACCTATGGGAGTGGAGTTGCTTGCATATTCATTACTTTAATGAGCGGTACCATGTGATCGCTCAACACAGGAATAAGCTGCAGGGCCCAGGATGGAGATTCAGGGATTGAGACCAGTGATGGCGCCGAGGAGAGTGAGTATGATCTCTTTGGCAGCGGCAGCTGCTCCCCCGCTCCCCATCCCTCCCCCCGCTGGCTTTTGACTCGTGTATAAGCCGAATGGGCGTTTTCAGCACAAAAAAGTGCTGAAAATCTCAGCTTATACACGAGTATATACGGTATATGCATTTTTTATTCAGACCAATATACAGCTCTGGCAAAAATTAAGAGACCTCTGCACAGTATTATAAAAATCAGCTTCTCTACATGTCTGACAGCCACTCCATTCCAGTATCAGTTGAATTCCAACCAGAGAACATTTCATTCTACTTAATGTGCTTCTGATTAGGTGATCACCTGAACCAAATCTTATTTAACGAAGGAAAGTATAAAAAATCCTGCTGTGACGTTCACAATCCTCTTGCAATAGGACAAGCTGGATGGCAAAACAAGTGCTAGTAATATCCCAAAAGTAATAGGAATGAAAAAAAAACTTTTAACCATGCCAAAGGAGTTGAAAAGAAAAGTCTCGAGTGAGGAAAATAAGGGCTCAATTCTGTCTTTACTATCAAAGGGATACAGTGAGCGTCATGTTGCCTCCATCCTTAAAATTTCTAAGATGGCAGTCCATTGCAGACATTGGGGACAACAAAGCTGTAGACCGGCAAAGTGCGAAAATGACTCTCCACTGACCGGGATGACCATCATCTTATTTGAATGTCACTCAGCAACTGCAGGATGACATCAAGTGACCTACAAAAGGAATGGCAAATGGCAGCTGGGGTGAAGTGCATAGCAAGAACAGTTCGTAACAGGCTCCTGGAGGCAGGGCTCAAGTCATGTAAAGCTAGAAAAAAGCCTTTCATCAATGAGAAGCAAAGGAGAGCCAGGCTGAAGTTTGCCAAAATCCATAATGATTGAACCATATAGGACTGGAGTAAGGTAATCTTCTGAGTCTAATTTTCAGTTTTGCCCAACACCTGGACATCTAATGGATAGACGGCGACCTGGAGAGGTGTACAAGCCACAGTGTCTTGCACCCACTGTGAAATTTGGTGGAGGATCGGTGATGATTTGGGGATGCTTCAGCAAGGCTGAAATTGGGCAGGTTAATATTTACGAAGGACGTATGAATGAAGCCGCATACAAGGTTATCCTGGAAAAATAGTTGATTCCTTCTGCTCAGGCAATGGTCCCCAACTCTGAGTACTGTTTTTTCCAGCAGGACAATGCTCCATGCCACACAGCTAGGTCAATCAATGTGTGGATGAAGGACCCCCACATCAAATCCCTGTCATGGCCAGCCCAATCTCCAGACCAGAACCCCATTGAAAACCTCTGGAATGTAATCAAGAGGAAGATGGATAGTCACAAGCCATCAAACAAAGAAGAACTGCTTAAATTTATGTACCAGGAGTGGCATAAGGTCACCCAAAAGCAGTGTGAATGACTGGTGGAAAGAATCCCAAGACGCATGAAAGCTGTGATTAAAAATCATGGTTATTCCACAAAATATTGATTTCTGAACTATTCCTGGTTAAAACATTAGTATTGTTTCTAAATGATTATGAACTTGTTGTCTGCAAGCACTGAATTTGTTTGTTATTTTGACCATTTCTCATTTTCTGAAAATAAATAGAAAATTTAGTGCTTGGAAATTTGAAGACATGTCAGTAGTTTCTAGATTAAATGAGCAATTTACATTTTACTCAAAAATATACCTATAAAGAGAAAAATCAGACAAACTGAAAATTTTGCAGTGGTAAAATAGCCATTAATAACCATTAATAATGGTTATTAATGCAGATAGCCATTAATAACCTCATTGCTATCATACCAGGGCATGGACTTGTAAGTGGATGTATTTCTGTATATGTCACTCAAACTTGGTGCTGAATAAATCAAAATACTATTAAAAATTTGCATATCATTATCATGGCTATGGATTGCATGATTTTCATAATGCCACAACTTTTTCTTTTTGGTGTTGCAATTTAAAAGTGCAAGAGTGTAAATACTGTGTGTATGTGTGTATATATATATATATATATATATATATATATATATACTGTATATATATAACACACGACATTATTCGTAGCATAACATTTGTCATAAACATGACATTTATGCTTCGGTTCGCATAGATCACAGGATGTTTAGGTCCAAAGCAAACAATGCCAACAGTAATAACTCAATAAAATTGGTTGAGCCTTTAGAAGACATATTGGTTACTGCAGTTGTAGATTGCAACATATGGCTGAAATTAGTCTCCTAACTAAATGAACAGTTTTCTCTGTTTGCAGAGGTTTTGTCTGAGCACTACATTCTGCAGTACCAGTATAATAAGTAACATACTGGTCAGAATCACAGATAAGTGGGATATTTATTTGAGACTCTATAATTATATGAACTCGTATTGTTACAGGGGTTGTCCAGGACCTACATTTTGATGACATATTGGGAGATAAAATGCTCCTACAGATGTAGGATGCACAATGTATATAAAGAAATAATATCCTGCAGGGTAGTAAAGAAATCCTTGACATTTCACCATTGGTGTAATGGCCACTTCCATGAATGATTGACTTCTTTGAAGCATGTTTTGTCAGCTTTAGGAGGATGACAGCAATGTTTTCATTGGGATCACTAACGAGATTGCTAGAAAAATATAAGTCTCCGCCATTATTGTTTTATCTCCAATTTATCCATTTCTGATAAGTGCTTCTTGATTTATATAACTATTTTCTGCATTATTAGAGGCAATGTTTTGCTTTTAATCTAGTTGTTTTTTTATCTCGAGCTTCCTAATAAAGAGATCTCTGCAAAAATGCTCCACTTTGTCAAAACATATTAATTTAGAATTTGTAGTCTGTGATCTTTTCTGCCTACTTTAGTGTACGTTCATTTTACTTAGCAATTATGAGTAATCCTAAAAAATAATACCTTTTATCCTCCAGCAACATTACACATCACCTTGTCTGTTCCCAATAGATTTCAGACCTACGTGAGCTTCAGAGTCACCGACAGAGGGAAGTGCGCATTCCCAGGGATGCTTTACTTGTGAAAATATTTGTGTTTGGCCTTCTAAGCTATCCTGACATTAGTTTATGCATTCCTTTGTAGTACCTCCGGGGTAAAATACCTAGTCCATCACCATTTGCAAAGTCAAATATGAAATATAATTTAACATGAAATTACTTTTGTATACTCCCACAAATACTACTGTTCAAAGTGTCAAACCCAATGGTTAGAGATAGAAAAGACTCCTAGACTAGAAGACTTTCAGTGTCTGGTTACAGTTTTTTTTTCCATCTAAAAACAAGCTCATTTCTCCTTCTTAACTTGTACTCACTGGTGAAATTCAAGCATTCATTTATATTTGACTTTGCTACAGTATATCTGTCTCTAGGTGTGTATATAATATGAAAACAGCTGCACTCCAAAATTCAAAATAATAGAAAAGGTGATATACCCAAAGAGACAACTGCTGGAGTAGCCACAAAACCACCAAAATATAGTTAAAACAAATAGCTTTATTGAATTATTACAAAAATTATATGTATGATGCAATGGTCTAGCTCAGGAGGTAAAAAGTCATGGAGGCAATTCAGTAGCCCATATTACAAATAGGTGCAAAATATTATCAAGATATAGACACATATACAGGGAATTTATTATATAGTTTAATAACGTGAATACCACTGTTTTGTTTAAATGTCCATAGAGTTCACAATAAAATGCAAAAAGTCAGAATAAGGTGTGCTGGTTACACATTATGTATCAGGGATATTGCATCAGCCACACTTCCTCAATGCAAGTTTCATGTATTGCTTTCTTCCCCTTAAAAAAGCAATACCCAAAACGTGCATCGGGGTACTGCGGCCATTAAACGAACTCTGGTCAGTGTGGTACAGTAAAGGGTGTTTTACTGGATGGGAGATACATTTCTCCCAGCAGGTTAATGTTTGGCCGGGTTTTTCCCTAAAGACAGGACCTGCGATGATGTCATGGTCACGTGATCAGTCCATGTGATTTTTACCTCACTTGTAGGAGGGGTTATGGGCTATGTAATGGAGGTTGGTGTTTGGCACATGGTGAGATGAGTGTGTCTGGAAGCTACAGGAACTTGACTGGACTTAGTCTGAACTTGTATACAGGATCCCCGTGCTGCAGGACTATAGCAGCAAGACTCTCAGCAACCCTGGGAATGGCACCTGGTGGATGCCGCGGACCTGGCAGCTGCTTAGTTAAGCCCGTCTCGTGCAAGGGGTGAGTCTGGGACCAGTGGTTCTCCAAGCTGGAGTATATTTGTTTTTGCTTACTTTCTGTTAATCTGCTGTTTGCAACGTGACATTAAACCACTGAAATTGGACTTTAGGCCTGTGTGGGGCCTCGTTACTGCAGCCCTGCCATTACCTACCAGAGCTAATCCCTACATCGGTTACATTTTAGCTGATTGTCAATAGATTTATAGACTGTGTAGAGAGGCCAAACACACAGAATGAATATCATGTTTTTGCTGGCAGATGTCCTGTTGTCACAGGACTGCAATGCCATGAACGATGGTTAAATCATCTCACCCAATGGGAGAGCATTTTGTTTGTTTGTTTGGTGATTGTTGGCCTTTTTAGACCACAAATTGTGAAACGATTGTCGGCCTGTCTAAAAAGGCCCTAAAGTTGTGAAAGAGTTGTGGTCTAACCTAGGTCCTGTTTCCTAAGGTGGTTAATTAGGCCTCTCCCCCATAAGAGTGGTTACACTACTGCTGATATGCTAATATGTGCAATAAAGGTGATCACATAATACTCCATAAAACCATGGTCATTTTTGCTAGTACAATTTTTGTCATTTTCTACTTACGGTAGTTATGGGTCTCAGTGACTAAAAATGTCAGCTGATGGCAAGTGAAATAGATAAACTATGCTTCGGGACTGTCTAAACTAAGTAATAGACTACTTTTGTTATAGTAATAGGTTCATATTGTCTCAGGTAACTTTTATTAATAACTAGTGTTGAGCATTCCGATACTGCAATATCGGGTATCGGCCGATATTCGCGGTATCGGAGTTCCGATACTGAGTTCTGATACTTTTAGAATATCAAATACCAGAATCGGAAGTTCCCATAATGCAATGAGCCAGTTTGATTTTATTCAGCCAATGATGAATCCTAAGAAGTGTGGGCACATCCTGTTAGGCATGTAGGCATGTTAACTAATGGCATGGCTGTGATTGGCTGCTGAAATGATGTCATGATGCACTATAAAAGCCGCCGCCATTTTGGGTTCACTCTGCTGTGAATTTACTTAGGGACAGGACGCTGCTGTTCAGACTCTGAGGGACAGTTTGAGCTAGCGATTTGCTTTACTGTGCTTTACCCAGGCTACTTTAGCAACCACTGTGTGAGAAGCTTTCTTTTGCCTTGCAGCGCTGTTCATGGCTGTCTGCGAGGTCTCTGTGTGTGAGTGCAGCTCACGCTGTAGTGTGTCCTGCAGCCACCTCCGGTTGTAGTCCGCTCAGCGTGCGTCACTGCCTCATACATTGTCCTTTTTTGCATTATTGCTGCTCATTTTTCCAGATTTCTCCTATTAGTGTGGTTCCATCCGTATCCAGCTAGAATATTTGCAAACACTATATAGGAGTAGATAGCGGAGCCTTTCTGCAGCCTTTCAGTGCTAGTGCACAGTTCTCTGCACTATTCACGGCTGTCTGTGAGGTCTCTGTGTGTGAGTGCAGCTCATGCTGTAGTGTGTTCTGCAGTCACCTCTGGTTGTAGTCCGCTCCGCGTGCGTCACTGCCTCATACATTGTTCTTTTTTGCTGTAGTGCTGCTTATTTTTCCTGAATTTTTACTATTAGTGTGCTTCCATCCATATCCAGCTAGATTGGTTGCACACTATATAGGAGTAGATAGAGGAGCCTTTCTGCTGGCTTGTGCACTGCAGCCCCATCCAGATTAGTATTAGCCTATTTTTTGGAGCCTCATCTATTGCTTTGTAGGTTACCTTCCTGCATTGTAATAGCTACAAAAAGTTTGTGATACTATCGGTTTTACATCTTTGGGCACAACAGGGTGTCTTTTTGTGAAAAAAAAAGTTAATAAAGTTCACCAAACACTCCACTTTACAGTTGTGTAGGCCACATTAGCTCATATTAAAATCTAGTCCACACTTTATAAAATTAGTGTTTCTTATACCTGTTAGCAGCTGTTCAGGAATAAGCACACTAAGCCCTTAGTACTTTTCTGCCTATCTTTATCAGTCTACCAAGATGAAGAAGGCAGGGAGTAAGGCACGTGGTCATGGAGTTTCTGTAGGGAGAGGACGAGAGGATTCTGTGCCTGCTGCGGGCACCAGTGACTCAGCATCCCCCAGTTTCCCCAGGGAACAGTCCTTTATGCGCAGCTTTGTAGAAACTCGCTGTACCCCACTGCTGTGGGAGGAACAAATTGAAGCCGTAGTCGGATGGATGGCAGCTAACGCATCAACTTCAATTAGTTCCAGATCTTCTCAGGTCCAGAGCACTGAAGAGCACCCATCTGTCTCTTTACCACCTGCCAAATTGCCCAGGCGGTCAGAGAGCCCTGGACAGGAGCCATCTCTACTTCTGATCTCTGAATCTGTTGGCTTGGAAAGAGGGGGCCAGCCAAGCAGCATTCGAGAATTTGAAGAAGAGGTAGTATGCAGTGATGCGCAACAGCTTTGTCTCTCTGAATCTGAAGAGGCGGGTGGGCCATTGCCTATGGTCAGCACACCTCAGTAAGCATCTGATGATGAGACTCAGGTGCCACTTTCTGGTGCGTACTGTGCTGTCGAGACTACCCAGGAGAAGCAGTCGTTTGAAGAGGGTAGTGTAGATGATGAGGTCCTTGACCCATCATGGCGTGAGGTACAGGAAGGTGGTGGGAGCAGCTCTGAGGAAAAGATTCCCCGAACGGCCAAAAAAGGAGGGAGAGGGAGGGGGCAGACTCGGTTGCCTGTAACCTCCACTTCGTCACCCATTAGGAGCATGCCTCTTCCAAAACCCAAAACGGGCGCTCCCAAGACTTGCAGTGCCTGGTCCTTTTTTGACACAGTTGCGGATGACATTTGCTTTGTCAAATGCAAGCTGTGTAATCAGAAAGTGAAAAGAGGGAAAAGTGTCCGCAACCTCAATACCACAAATATCTGGAAACATGTGCGGACCAAGCACGTGGTGGAGTTACAAAGACACACTGAAGACCTAGGCCAACCTACAGCACCACGTACCACATCTTCAGCTCATGTTGTAGCCTCTTCCTCCAGCTCTCACACAGCTAGTTCGGCTTCCTCACAGGATCGCCATGGAAGAACCTCTGGCACTGTTGTACAGAGACACAGTGTCAATCCACCCACAGCACCACGTTCCCTGTCATCCTCACACTCCCAGGCCAGGCTACAGCCATCGGTCGCAAAGGTATGGGAGAAAAGGCGCCCATACTCGGCAAACCATCCCCGAGCACAGGCTCTGAATGCTGGCATTGCAAAACTACTGTCCCTTGAAATGCTCTCATTCAGGCAGGTGGAGACTGACACCATCCGTAACTTCATGGCATTGGCAGTCCCACAATACAACGTGCCCAGCCGCTTATATTTCAGCAGGCAAGCAGTCCCTGCCCTGCAAAAGCATGTGAAGGGAAAAATTAAACATACGCTACTAAACGCCATCAGTAGCAAGGTCCACCTGACCTCCGATGCTTGGACCAGTAACCATAGACAGGGACAATATCTTTCCCTCACAGCCCATTGGGTAAATGTTGTGGAGCTGGGTACAGATCTTGAGAGTGGCGCTGTACGTGTTCTGCCAACTCCAAGGATTGCAGGAATCCAGTCTGTACACATTGACTCCTCCTCATACTCCAGTTCCTCAGAATCAGCGCTGCAGGAGCCGTCACAGTCTACCTCCACATGGACCCGTGAACGCTTACCTGTTACGACCGATATGAGCACAGCCGTGGCCAAACGTCAACAGGCCGTATTGAAATTAATTTCTTTGGGGAATCAAAGCAACACAGCGCAGGAGCTCTGGAATGCCATCAAGCAGGAGAGCGACATGTGGTTTGTGCCAGCGAATCTCCAGCCAGGCTTGGTAGTGTGTGACAATGGCCGCAATCTGGTGGCAGCTCTGGGCCTAGGCAACCTCACTCACATCCCATGTCTGGCACATGTGCTCAACTTGGTCGTGCAGAGTTTTTTGAGGGACTATCTGGATCTTGATGCACTGCTGCACAAGGTCCGCATAGAGTGCGCTCACTTGCGGCATTCCAGCATGGCAAGATCGCGCATTGCAGCTCTGCAGCGCCGATTCTGCCTTCCGGAACATTGCATCTTATGTGACCTACCCACCAGGTGGAATTCAACGTTACATATGTTGGAGAGGTTGTGTGAGCAGCAGGCAGCAGTAATGGAGTACCAGCTGCATCAGGCGCAAACAAGTCGCACTGCGCGCCGTTCACACTTCACCACCACTGAGTGGGCCTCTATGAAGGACATCTGCCACGTTTTGTGTGCCTTCGGTGATTCCACACGGATGGCGAGTGCAGATGATGCACTAGTCAGCATGACTGTCCCCCTTATCTGCCTGCTTCAAAAAACACTGCAAGCACTAAGGGAGGAGGTTGTGGAAGAGGTGGAGGATGAGGAGTCACAAATGCCATCTGCTTCTGGACAGTCTGCGCAACGTGGTTCCTCACAAAGGCCTAGGCAGGGGACACTTTGTGAGGTGTATGAGGAGGAGTCAATGGAGGAGGAAGACATCTGTCCAGAGGAGGGAGGTACACAATGCTCTAGTAGTCAGTATGTAGAGGGTGGGGTGATGCAGAGCAGGCAGAGATGACGCCTCAAGCAGGGGACAGCATTTCTTGGCCAGTTGGCAGTCTGCAGCACATGGTTGATTTCATGATGCAGTGCCTGAGAAATGACCGCCGCATTGCCCACATTCTCAACACGGCTGATTATTGGGTGTACACCCTCCTAAATCCTCGCTACCGGGACAACTTACAAAGCCTCATAACACCGTTGAACCAGGAGCGTAAAATGCGGGAGTACCAAGACACACTGGTGCATTCCATCATGTTCTCCATTCCACCCGAGAGCAGTGCTGCTAGTGCTATACAAAGCAGCTCAGTGCGTCGAGGCAGTGGAGGAAGCTCTGCACAAAGAGGGAGCAGAAGCAGCGCCTCAGCACAAGGCAAGACCAGTATGGCCCAAATGTGTCAAATTCTTGTGTCCCCGCTACAAATGTCTACACCATCACAGACGGCTCCAGTCAGCAGGAGGCAACGTTTCCATCAGATGGTGACAGACTACATGTCTTGCCCTCTCAGTGTTCTCCCACACGGCTCTTCCCCCTTCAAATTTTGGGTCTCTAAGCTGGATACATGGCAAGAGCTTAGCCAGTATGCATTGGAGGTGCTGGCTTGCCCTGCTGCTAGTGTATTATCGGAACGCGTCTTTAGTGCCGCAGGTGGTGTACTAACAGACCGTCGCATGTGACTATCCTCCGATAACGTTGACCGGCTTACTTTTCTGAAAATGAACAAGGCCTGGATCTCGCAGGAATTTGCCAGTCCTCTTCCAGATTAAATAATTGGTTGGCAACAGTATCCAGGTCTCCTGTTGTGTTCATGTTTCTACCACCTGAACTATAATCCCTGGGCTCCAATACCGCCAGTTGCTGCTCAGAATTGCCTTCTGCACAGTCAACACTTGCTCCTGTGTTATTGGGGTTCAGTAACGTCAGCTTATCCTCTGCTTTGTGTCCGGCAATTTCGCCTGCTCTGTCCACATTCATACTACTACAGATATTAAACGTGCTCCAATTAGGCCTCTGGCTACACTCTGTTTCTACTGTAATCCCTGGGCTCCAACACTACCAGTTGCTGCTCAGAAGTGTCTTTGGCACGGGTACTCCCTCCTGCCCAGCCTGGTTCCAGCATGCCAGCTGTTTCCGAGTAGTGTCAACGTCACTTTGCCTCCAATACGTTGTCCTGTCGTGTTGCGGTCAGGCTAGCCGACTCTATGGTGCCTGCAGTTTAGGTGCTTCCTATGTGGGCTGCGGGATCTGGCAATGAAGGCTGGTTCCGTAGTGCCAATAGGACAAGCTCCCCCTGTAGGACTGTGGGTTTCGGTAACTCCGGCTGGCTCGCGGCCTTGCAACTTTTTTTTTCATGTGTACCTTCTGCTGCCTAACTGAGTACCAGTACCATTAGCTGGTTCTTTGGAAGTCAATCTTGAATATGTCCCCCTGGGTTCCAGTAACGTCAGCTGGTTCCAGGCAGAGCCTTTGGCTTAGGTGCCTCCTTCTCGGTATCCGAGTTCCACCAACGTCTGCTGGTCCTTGGTAGTGCTTTCTGGCACAGGTACCTCCTGCTTAGTAACCGGGTTCCAGTACCATCAGCTGGTCCTCGGTAGTTCCATTGGCTCTTGTACCTTCGGCTACCCATCCAGGTCGGCTACCCATCCAGGTTCCAGTACAGTCAGCTGGTTCTCAGCAGTTCCTCAGCCTTCTTGTACCTTCTGCTATATTTCCAAGTTCAAGCTTTTTGAAATGGTTTTTGGTAATCACTCTGGATCTCCCTGACGACGACCCTGAAGACCACCCCGAAGAAGACGACGACCCCGAAAATGATGACCCTGGAGACGACGACCCTGAAGACCACCCCGAAGAATTAAAAAATTTTTTAAAAAATTAATTCCTGCTATTCCATTTGATTGGGCTAAACCTCTGTGCCTTTAATGTCTCCTCCACCTCCCCCAATACATTCTACATTATTCCTAGTTGTTTTTCTTCATGTAGAATTAACCTACAAGGAAAGTAAGGGTTTTTTTTCATTACGATATTTGTGTCCCATTGACTTGCATTGGTTTCCGCTATTGGAATCGGCGATATCCAATATTTTTGGGGTATCAGTCCGATGCAATCCGTTCCGATATTTCCCGATATCGGAAGGTATCGCTCAACACTATTAATATATCTTCTTGAGTGTATGTAAGAGGAAGCGATGGTGCCTCTGAAGAGCCTCTGCATGATGTGATATTAGTGAGGGAAGATTGCTATCTGCTGGCTGGACGAAACCTGCCGATGCTGGTGTTACATGCACGCTGCTAGGTTCAGATAGGGGCGGAACAGGTCTCATGAATTCTTTGGAACTCTGGGGGAACCGTTACTGAGGGCAACCATGTACTGCAGCTTCCTCAGGCACAAGATGGATCCACTTGCTTACACAGATACAACTAATAGAGTACTCATGAACATGAACAGTGTAGTTTAATGTCACAGAACATTCAGTACAATCAAAGTCTCTTAAGCACAAGCTTTATAGAGGCACATTGACTAACAGTCTCTTTTGTTAGCACAGTTCAGCACAGATCAAGACTCTACAAAGTCACAGCAGTACACAGCATTCCTTCTAGCATAGTGAGATGGAGGAGTTGGGAGGGTTTACTGAGGGAGATAATCCCTGTAGCACAACTTCTTATTGTACTTATCTTCCTGCTCCTGATAGACTTTCTCAAGTCACAGTATAGGAGTAGCCCAGCTCCACTCTGTAATGGAATCCTGTGTCCCTATGGTTTTCTTGCCTGAACGTAATTTAGAGACAGATCATACACAACTCATCTCTTTCGGCTGCAGCCAGAATGTAAACAAGTTTCCCACAATCCCCATGGGGCTCTGCTAACCACTCCCTATCTCCTGTGACTGTGTTAACCCCTCTAGTTGCTGGATGTTTTTGAAGCAACAGCAGTTAACACTATTTCTGCATGTCACACTGGCTCAATGATATCAGGCTGAAACACGTCCCAAAAAATGTGATGGGAGTTCCCCTTTGTAAATCTGTATTAGAAAGCTCTCTGCACAATGGTGTGGCAAAAAGCATTATAATGAGGGAAATCTTGTCATGGGCCCTCCAGAGCTTTGGGCCCCATGGGCTAGCTCAGATTGCCTTCTTTATCATCTGCCTATGATACTACACCAATTTTCCCATCTACAGGTTCTATTGCTAATTTTATGTTGTCTCCAATACACAGCACACATAGACTTGAGGAAGCCCTACTCTTCTATCTCTATGTAGCACATTTTCAGAAGCAGCAAGAGAATGTAGTACAGCAGCCGTGAATCCTGTGATGGGATGAAAGAAAACATTTAGCAGCAGATTTATCTGTGTCTGCCTTCTCTGCTTCTCTCTCATTGTGATTTATTTTCTCTACTCCACCCCCTTCACCCTTCCCTTGTATGTACTGTAGAATTATTTGGTCGCTATATCCTGCTAATGTGTTCTGGTCATGGTATGGTGGTATTTCTCTCTTCTACAGTATGAGGTATTATTATGTCACTACGTGGTGGTAATATGTGGTCTGGTCACGGTGTGGCTGTACTTCTCCCTTGTATGTGGAATTATTTGGTCTCTATATGCTGGCAATATCTGGTCTGGTCACGGTGTAGCAGTATTTCTCCCGTATGTGGTAATATTCCTGGAAGTCCCAAAGACAATGAATGGAGCTGTAGTCAGACATCCTACCTGCATTTTAAAATGGGGATAAAAGTGTCCTGTCAGGGATAAAACGTCCCAGTTCTTCTGATCGGAACAGTTTTCAATGGTCGGAGCCAAGTGATCAATAAGTTATTACCTGTCCTGTGAAGTCCATAGATCAGTGTGTTTAAACCAAAGAACCCCTTTAATTCAAATTCCTCTAATTGTACATCCCAGTTACGGTGTGCTCACACTAGATGTGCAGGAGCCTCCTGTGTTTTGCAGTCGATGCTCCACTATAAAGGGGATAACGACTAGCAGGTATTTGCATATAGCTGTAGGGTGGGCCCCTATGGTTAATTCCTCCTGTGGGCCCCAGATATCCTAGTCTGATGCTGTCACAGTTTATTGATTACCTATACTTAGGATAGGTCACCAATATCAGATTGGTGAGGGTCCTACATCGGTAGCCCCCAACAATCAGCTGTTCTATGATTCAGCAGCCGCTGCATGTAAACACTTTGAATGAAGTTGCAAATTTAATATGTAGAGACCACTGCAGGGTACAGTAGAACAGCTCCTGTTCTTTTGAATAGGTTATATTCTGCGGTACCTAGCAGTGGTTGCTACATTGAATAGACCTGCGCTCTGCAGCTTCTTTCAAAGTGTTTTCACTTGGCCGCAATTGATAAATGGGAGTCCCAGGTGAAGGATAGGTTATTAAAATGATAAAACTGGACCAGCTCTTTTCACTTTACATATGTTGAATAAAATAGCAAATATTCAATCTCTTTTTTTAATTTAAGTACTTTAAAACACTGTGAAAAGAATGTTCAAGTGAACATTTATCTGAAACTGTCATTCACTTGTGTTTCAAAATAGCAATAATATTTTTTGTTACTTGATATGATTTAGATTTTTCATCTTATTCATGATTCATATGACAGTCAACCATACAGACTTGATGTGTATCCGCACAACAGGGGTGGGGAACGCAGGGGAGGGGAATCTTCGTTTTGCCAAGGGCCATTTGGATATTTATAGCGTCCTTTGAGGGGTGTGCAAATTGTGAGCTAACTCTGCCCACAAAGTACATTCTGACACTGGCACTGCTATCAGGACGTAATCCTTCATTGCACGCGCCTACGTGCCGGCTCACAGAGCAAGAACAAATTAAAAGGTGAGGGGCCATCAAAACACAGCTGCCGGCCCAAGTACTGTGGTCCCCAGGAATCTGCCTGGGGGTTGGAGAAAAGGTTGTTGCAGGCCATAAATGGCCCTCGTGCCTGATTTTCCCCACCCCAGCTTTAACGTGATGTCCTCTGTTAAGGCCCCGTCACACACAGTGATCTCGCAAGCGAGATCGCTGATTTTGTGATGCCACAGCGATCTCGCCAGCGAGATCGCTGTGTGTGATGGGGATCAGCGACCAGCCCCCCTGCCGGGTATCACTGATCGCGCTCCATCGTCCTGGGCCATTTTTTGATCACTCGTCTCCCGCTGGCCAGTGCGCATCGCTGCATGTGGCAGCGAGAGACCAGCGATCAGCAACGCTGGACGCTGGTCTCCAATGTAAACATCGGGTATCTATAAGAGCCGAGTGGCTCTTGGATACCCGCTGTTTACCTTGGAAACGAGCTTGCATGCTGGTTTCCAGGGTAAACAGCGGGTATCCAAGAGCCATCCGCCTCTTAGATACCCGATGTTTACATTGGAAACCAGCTTGTTTGCTGGTCCTGATCGCTGGAGGGGCTGTCTATGTGACAGCTCACCAGAGATCAGCCTAAAGATGTCCCAGCGATCCCATCCATGTCAGATCATTGGTGGGATCGCTGGGACATCGTTATGTGTAACGGGGCCTTTAGAGTATAGTTATAATTTGAAGGTGACTGTAGACCTAAGATGCCCTGATTTTCTAAAACTGGAAACAATTATTGTGTATTCACTGTCAAATCTCATCAATAATCTATTGATCAAGTTGGATTTTAATGTGCCTGATTGTTTCCCTGTAGATCAGTGATACGTGTGATAGCTGTTGATATGATAATTGTTTTTTGACAACTATCTAACATGCATAATTAGGTCACACACCTTCCAACTTTAAACTTGGTTGACTACTAAAAATGAGGGATCAGACAGGTTGGATTTTTCCTCTCATCATCAAAGGTGTCTTAAGATACATTAATACACAGGAGACTTGCTGCAACTGTATCATTAACCTAAAATGTCATTATTACTTTTTTTAAGAATGCCTTGTGCAACCGAATATGTGAGATAACCATAAATGCAGCTTATTTTTTCATCACCACGTCTTATCAATGCAATATGTAGAGAATAATGTTTCATTGTTTATTTCCATAATGTTTTATGTTTCAATCTTTTCAGTTCAATGAAATCTTTTTTTATTCTCAAGATCAGCAATTCTACTCGTTTTATCATGAGTAATGTTTTTTGTCATCCCTACTGTAACTGTGAGACCCCATGATGCTGCTTTCTTTTCCGGAATCCCAGTATTTCAGGGTCCTTGTGTGGAAATACTGCACTAGTCTCATTTATGGTAATTATCTTGGTGTAATCCCCTGCCACCTCTCCCTGCCAGCTGCCACTGTAATGTGTCTCACAACAGGGCTTTCAGAGAAGAGCAGCACATGTTAGAAGTGTCTGGGTGTCCAACTAATGACAGTGGTAGGTACTGTATTTTAATCCCTAGAACTTTGGCTATAGTGCCAGATATGAGAATGTAATTCACAGATGACTGTATTGATTTGTTAATTTCACATTATGGAGAATTTTTGAAGAATCTGAAATTTTTGGGAAGCAAATCATTAATATTTGTTGCTCTCCCCTGCAACAAAACCACATGGGACTTAGAGCCTGAAGAACCAAAAACTTGCTAGAAGGAACAGAAGTTTTGACAGCAGGCAGTTGAAGGGCTCAGGTGAGGGCCACAAACAAGTGAGTAAAATGTGTCTTTCTAACCCCTTCCCTCCTTTCTGTTTATTATGCTTCAGGGAATGGAGAGATCTTACTACAAAATAATTGTCTTTTCAGCTATTTTTTTTACCATTCAAATCTGCTGACCAAATTGAAAAAATCTGCTTGTCGTGGCTCAGTTTGGAGATTCGATTTGGTGACCTGTTGCTTCGTGGTTGATTCTTCTGCCTGATGAACAATTGTTCTTTTCCTTCTTTGTTCAAATAAGTGTTCCTTTTTTTCTTATTCTCCCTTCTTTGTTTTCTCCTTTCCAGTTGTTTTTCATTTTCCCATTTTGGTTTGCCCTATCGCTTTCTATGTGGGGGTTTTATATGTTGGCATATGCAACAGAAATGGACTTATTGTTTATGTAAAGGAGGACTTTACACTAGTCTGATAGCAGATGGCGATAGTGTGAAGTTAAATGTTTGCTGAATTGTGGGGAGGGAAGTTTTCTGTTGCTGTTGTTTAGCTTTACTTTCGCTTTTGACTGTATTATACCAGTAGCACGGGCTGTGTGATTCTGAATTCTCTTATCTCATATTTACTCATAAGAAGTAAATGCTGTTTACTCAAGATAACTTGCTCAGTGAAGTTCTCCTGTGTATCGGTGGATTCTCAAAAGATACACTCTGCTACAGGTTATGGGCCCAGACACCCAGGAGATAGTCCTGGACACCCAGGACAGAGACACCCTGAAGATAACTCCAAGCAATAAATCCAGACAGAAGAAATCCAGGAGAAGCAGATAAGCTCTGTTAACAGAAGGAGATAAAACCCAGTGAATGGAGAATGAAAAAAAAAATCCAGATACATAGTGACAGGAGCCTCCTGTGTTTTGCAGTCGATGCTCCACTATAAAGGGGATAACGACTAGCAGGTATTTGCATATAGCTGTAGGGTGGGCCCCTATGGTTAATTCCTCCTGTGGGCCCCAGATATCCTAGTCTGATGCTGTCACAGTTTATTGATTACCTATACTTAGGATAGGTCACCAATATCAGATTGGTGAGGGTCCTACATCGGTAGCCCCCAACAATCAGCTGTTCTATGATTCAGCAGCCGCTGCATGTAAACACTTTGAATGAAGTTGCAAATTTAATATGTAGAGACCACTGCAGGGTACAGTAGAACAGCTCCTGTTCTTTTGAATAGGTTATATTCTGCGGTACCTAGCAGTGGTTGCTACATTGAATAGACCTGCGCTCTGCAGCTTCTTTCAAAGTGTTTTCACTTGGCCGCAATTGATAAATGGGAGTCCCAGGTGAAGGATAGGTTATTAAAATGATAAAACTGGACCAGCTCTTTTCACTTTACATATGTTGAATAAAATAGCAAATATTCAATCTCTTTTTTTAATTTAAGTACTTTAAAACACTGTGAAAAGAATGTTCAAGTGAACATTTATCTGAAACTGTCATTCACTTGTGTTTCAAAATAGCAATAATATTTTTTGTTACTTGATATGATTTAGATTTTTCATCTTATTCATGATTCATATGACAGTCAACCATACAGACTTGATGTGTATCCGCACAACAGGGGTGGGGAACGCAGGGGAGGGGAATCTTCGTTTTGCCAAGGGCCATTTGGATATTTATAGCGTCCTTTGAGGGGTGTGCAAATTGTGAGCTAACTCTGCCCACAAAGTACATTCTGACACTGGCACTGCTATCAGGACGTAATCCTTCATTGCACGCGCCTACGTGCCGGCTCACAGAGCAAGAACAAATTAAAAGGTGAGGGGCCATCAAAACACAGCTGCCGGCCCAAGTACTGTGGTCCCCAGGAATCTGCCTGGGGGTTGGAGAAAAGGTTGTTGCAGGCCATAAATGGCCCTCGTGCCTGATTTTCCCCACCCCAGCTTTAACGTGATGTCCTCTGTTAAGGCCCCGTCACACACAGTGATCTCGCAAGCGAGATCGCTGATTTTGTGATGCCACAGCGATCTCGCCAGCGAGATCGCTGTGTGTGATGGGGATCAGCGACCAGCCCCCCTGCCGGGTATCACTGATCGCGCTCCATCGTCCTGGGCCATTTTTTGATCACTCGTCTCCCGCTGGCCAGTGCGCATCGCTGCATGTGGCAGCGAGAGACCAGCGATCAGCAACGCTGGACGCTGGTCTCCAATGTAAACATCGGGTATCTATAAGAGCCGAGTGGCTCTTGGATACCCGCTGTTTACCTTGGAAACGAGCTTGCATGCTGGTTTCCAGGGTAAACAGCGGGTATCCAAGAGCCATCCGCCTCTTAGATACCCGATGTTTACATTGGAAACCAGCTTGTTTGCTGGTCCTGATCGCTGGAGGGGCTGTCTATGTGACAGCTCACCAGAGATCAGCCTAAAGATGTCCCAGCGATCCCATCCATGTCAGATCATTGGTGGGATCGCTGGGACATCGTTATGTGTAACGGGGCCTTTAGAGTATAGTTATAATTTGAAGGTGACTGTAGACCTAAGATGCCCTGATTTTCTAAAACTGGAAACAATTATTGTGTATTCACTGTCAAATCTCATCAATAATCTATTGATCAAGTTGGATTTTAATGTGCCTGATTGTTTCCCTGTAGATCAGTGATACGTGTGATAGCTGTTGATATGATAATTGTTTTTTGACAACTATCTAACATGCATAATTAGGTCACACACCTTCCAACTTTAAACTTGGTTGACTACTAAAAATGAGGGATCAGACAGGTTGGATTTTTCCTCTCATCATCAAAGGTGTCTTAAGATACATTAATACACAGGAGACTTGCTGCAACTGTATCATTAACCTAAAATGTCATTATTACTTTTTTTAAGAATGCCTTGTGCAACCGAATATGTGAGATAACCATAAATGCAGCTTATTTTTTCATCACCACGTCTTATCAATGCAATATGTAGAGAATAATGTTTCATTGTTTATTTCCATAATGTTTTATGTTTCAATCTTTTCAGTTCAATGAAATCTTTTTTTATTCTCAAGATCAGCAATTCTACTCGTTTTATCATGAGTAATGTTTTTTGTCATCCCTACTGTAACTGTGAGACCCCATGATGCTGCTTTCTTTTCCGGAATCCCAGTATTTCAGGGTCCTTGTGTGGAAATACTGCACTAGTCTCATTTATGGTAATTATCTTGGTGTAATCCCCTGCCACCTCTCCCTGCCAGCTGCCACTGTAATGTGTCTCACAACAGGGCTTTCAGAGAAGAGCAGCACATGTTAGAAGTGTCTGGGTGTCCAACTAATGACAGTGCTAGGTACTGTATTTTAATCCCTAGAACTTTGGCTATAGTGCCAGATATGAGAATGTAATTCACAGATGACTGTATTGATTTGTTAATTTCACATTATGGAGAATTTTTGAAGAATCTGAAATTTTTGGGAAGCAAATCATTAATATTTGTTGCTCTCCCCTGCAACAAAACCACATGGGACTTAGAGCCTGAAGAACCAAAAACTTGCTAGAAGGAACAGAAGTTTTGACAGCAGGCAGTTGAAGGGCTCAGGTGAGGGCCACAAACAAGTGAGTAAAATGTGTCTTTCTAACCCCTTCCCTCCTTTCTGTTTATTATGCTTCAGGGAATGGAGAGATCTTACTACAAAATAATTGTCTTTTCAGCTATTTTTTTTACCATTCAAATCTGCTGACCAAATTGAAAAAATCTGCTTGTCGTGGCTCAGTTTGGAGATTCGATTTGGTGACCTGTTGCTTCGTGGTTGATTCTTCTGCCTGATGAACAATTGTTCTTTTCCTTCTTTGTTCAAATAAGTGTTCCTTTTTTTCTTATTCTCCCTTCTTTGTTTTCTCCTTTCCAGTTGTTTTTCATTTTCCCATTTTGGTTTGCCCTATCGCTTTCTATGTGGGGGTTTTATATGTTGGCATATGCAACAGAAATGGACTTATTGTTTATGTAAAGGAGGACTTTACACTAGTCTGATAGCAGATGGTGATAGTGTGAAGTTAAATGTTTGCTGAATTGTGGGGAGGGAAGTTTTCTGTTGCTGTTGTTTAGCTTTACTTTCGCTTTTGACTGTATTATACCAGTAGCACGGGCTGTGTGATTCTGAATTCTCTTATCTCATATTTACTCATAAGAAGTAAATGCTGTTTACTCAAGATAACTTGCTCAGTGAAGTTCTCCTGTGTATCGGTGGATTCTCAAAAGATACACTCTGCTACAGGTTATGGGCCCAGACACCCAGGAGATAGTCCTGGACACCCAGGACAGAGACACCCTGAAGATAACTCCAAGCAATAAATCCAGACAGAAGAAATCCAGGAGAAGCAGATAAGCTCTGTTAACAGAAGGAGATAAAACCCAGTGAATGGAGAATGAAAAAAAAAATCCAGATACATAGTGACAAAGGAATTTTTGACCCAGGAACTGGATGGCCACACACTGGAGATAATTACAGAGAATCACCACACACAGGATATACAGGAACTCTCAAGAAGAAAGAAGAATATCTTCATAAAACAAGTAAGATTATATAAAAATGATGTGCAGCACTGAGCTGAAACTCACAGTAGCTAAGCTGAACGGTGAAAATTATCAGTTATGGAAATTCAAAGTAGAGATGTTGTAATCTAAAGATGATTTATGGGAAGTAATCATTACAGATAGACCTGATGAAGATAATCAGACATGGGATAGAAAGAATAGAGAAGCTAGAGGCACCATTAGCTTATTAGTGGATGATGCTCAATTAATACACATAAGGAATGAGGATACAGCGAAAGGAATGTGGGACGCATTAAGAAAATTATATGAAAGTTCCAGTTTAAATCACAAGTTATTTCTATTAAGAAAGCTTTACAGTATGAGATTGAGTGAGTGCAAATGACGACATGCAGAAGCACATATTCTCAATGATGGAAGTAATATCATAGCTACGGTCTATTGGTGAAGACTAGAGTTGAGCGATACCGTCCGATACTTCAAAGCATCGGATCGGAATGGATCGGCCGATCTTAAAAAAAAAGTATCGGTATCGCCGATTCCGATACCGGAAGTCCCATTCAAGTCTATGGGACTTCCGGTATCGGAATAAGAAAAACCCTGTTTTTGCCTTGTACAGCCTCTCTGGGGTCTGTACGGGCCTTTCGGGGGGCTGTGCCGGCCTGCCAGGGGGTCTGTGCAGGCTCCGGTGGTCTGTGCCGGCCTGCCGGGGGGCTGTGCCGGCCTGCCGGGGGGGCTGTGCAGGCTCCGGTGGGCTGTGCCGGCCTGCCGGGGGGCTGTGCAGGCTCCGGTGGGCTGTGCCGGCCTGCCGGGGGGCTGTGCCGGCCTGCCGGTGGTCTGTGCAGGCTCCGGTGGGCTGTGCCGGCCTGCCGGGGGGCTGTGCCGGCCTGCCGGGGGGCTGTGCAGGCTTCGGGGGTCTGTGCAGGCATCGTCCGATGGGACTACAAGTCCCATCGGGCGATGCCTGCTACCATGACAGTGATTGACACATTAGCCAATGATGGGACAGTAGTAGTCCCATCATCCGGCTAATGTGTTGAATGTAAAAAAAAAAAAAAAATTACATGCTACATACATGCTACATTCATACTACATATATACTACATGCAACATACATACTACATATATACTACATGCATGCAACATGCATACTACATATATACTACATGCAACATACATACTACATATATACTACATGCATGCAACATGCATACTACATATATGCTACATATATACTACATGCATGCTACATACATACTGCATGCTACATACATACTGCATGCTACATACATACTACATGCTACATACATACTACATATATGCTACATACATACTACATATATACTACATGCATGCTACATACATACTGCATGCTACATACATACTACATGCTACATACATACCACATATATACTACATACATACTACATATATACTACATGCATGCTACATACATACTGCATGCTACATACATACTACATGCTACATACATACCACATATATACTACATACATACTACATGCATGCTACATGCTACATACATACCACATACATACTACATACATACTACATACATACTACATGCATGCTACATACATACTACATGCTACATACATACTACATATATACTACATGCATGCTACATACATACTACATGCTACATACATACTACATACATACTACATGCATGCTACATACATACTACATGCATGCTACATACATACTACATGCTACATACATACTACATACATACTACATGCATGCTACATACATACTACATGCTACATACATACTACATACATACTACATACATACTACATGCATGCTACATACATACTACATACATACTACATGCATGCTACATACATACTACATGCTACATACATACTACATACATACTACATGCATGCTACATACATACTACATGCTACATACATACTACATACATACTACATACATACTACATGCATGCTACATACATACTACATACATACTACATGCATGCTACATACATACTACATGCTACATACATACCACATACATACTACATATATACTACATGCATGCTACATACATACTACATACATACTACATGCTACATACATACCACATATATACTACATACATACTACATACAATACATTCATACAATACATACATAGACATACAGTACATATAACATAGAGTAACATACTTACCAATACTTGTCACATTGTTCCCCGAAGCCATTGTCTTTTACGGAATAAATATTAACATAACAAACCACAAAAATACTCACCCACGATCCGAAGCAGTCCACGAGTGTGTCCCACGATGATCTTGGGTAGAGAACTGCAGCATCAGCTGATGCCGCCGTTCTCTACAGGCTGCAGGAATCCAATGACGGAAGGTAGGTATCCTTCCGCACTGTATTCCTCTGCCACTTAAAAAAAAAAAAGTCCCTAGTCTCACTTTATGCCATTGCTGTGTGGGAATTTCCCACGCAGCAATGGCATAAAGTGAGACTAGGGACTTTTTTTTTTAAGTGGCGGAGGAATACAGTGCGGAAGGATACCTATTTCCCGTCATTGGATTCCTGCAGCCCGTAGAGAACGGTGGCATCAGCTGATGCTGCAGTTCTCTACCCAAGATCGTCGTGGGACACACTCGTGGACTGCTTCGGATCGTGGGTGAGTATTTTGTGGTTTGTTATGTTAATATTTATTCCGTAAAAGACAATGGCTTCGGGGAACAATGTGACAAGTATTGGTAAGTATGTTACTCTATGTTATATGTACTGTATGTCTATGTATGTATTGTATGAATGTATTGTATGTAGTATGTATGTAGTATATATGTGGTATGTATGTAGCATGTAGTATGTATGTAGCATGCATGTAGCATGCAGTATGTATGTAGCATGCATGTAGTATATATGTAGTATGTATGTAGCATGTAGTATGTATGTAGTATGTATGTGGTATGTATGTAGTATGTATGTAGTATGTATGTAGTATGCATGTAGTATGTATGTAGTATGTATGTAGTATGTATGTGGTATGTATGTAGCATGTAGTATGTATGTAGCATGCATGTAGTATATATGTGTTATGTATGTAGCATGCATGTAGTATGTAGTATGTATGTAGTATGTATGTAGCATGCATGTAGTATGTATGTAGTATATATGTGGTATGTATGTAGTATGTATGTAGCATGCATGTAGTATATATGTAGTATGTATGTAGCATGTAGTATGTATGTAGCATGCATGTAGTATGTATGTAGTATTTTTTTTAACATTTAACACATTAGCCGGATGATGGGACTACTACTGTCCCATCATTGGCTAATGTGTCAATCACTGTCATGGTAGCAGGCATCGCCAGATGGGACTTATAGTCCCATCGGACGATGCTTGCACAGACCCCCGGACATCAGCACAGCCCCCCGGCAGGCCGGCACAGCCCCCCGGCAGGCCGGCACAGCCCCCCGGCAGGCCGGTACAGACCCCCACAGGGTGCACAGACCACCGGCAGGCCGGCACAGCCCCCCGGCAGGCCGGTACAGACCCCGGGCAGTCCACACAGCCCCCCAGCAGGCCGGCACAGCCCCCCGGCAGGCCGGTACAGACCCCGGGCAGTCCACACAGCCCCCCGGCAGGCCGGCAGAGACCCCCGGAAGGCCCGAAATGACGGCGCATCATGATGCGCACACACCGCGCATCATGATGACGTCAGGCTGTCAATCAACTTTGAACTTCCGATTCCGATGCCGACTTCCGATATTGAAAAAATATCGGAAGTCGGTATCGGAATTCCGATACAGCAAGTATCGGCCGATACCCGATACTTGCGGTATCGGAATGCTCAACACTAGTGAAGACATTAAAGAAAGTCATGTAGCAGAAATATTATTGTGCAGTTTACCAGATTCGTATACAGCCTTAATAAATGCCCTAGAGACAAGACCTGGAAAAGACATCACATTAGAATTTGTGAAAACCAGTCTAATAGATGAATATCAGAGAAGAAAAGAACAAGCAAATGATTCTTCTACTGAAAAGGACAGTGGAAACACTCTTAAAGCTACAGAATTTAAAAAACCCTATAATAAAGAGACAAGAGAATGTTTCAGATGTAAGAAAAAAGGTCATTAAAGAAAGACTGTACCATATGGAAAGCAGAACAACAAAAATTACAACATAAAGAGCATACACAGAAAGTGAAAAATACAATTTCCGATTCATGTGAGAATAATTGGAATGGCACATTTAAAGTAACAGACAAGAAATCATCACTTGGTTGGTTTATTTATTCAGGAGCAATGAGTCATATGACAAGTGACAAGAATTTCATCACTGACCTTCATTTAGATAAGAAAGAAGTCATTTATCTTGCAGATGGAGGCAAAATAACCGCAGAACGTATAGGACATGGTATTCTAAACTGTTCAAACAAGTTTGGACAAAATTCAAAGATACTTGTACAGGATGTGTTGTATGTTCCAAAATTGGAAGGCGGATTGTTATCTGTGAAGCGTTTAACATCCAATGGACTCACTGTAAAAATCAAAGACAATGAGTGTGCAATTCTAGCAGGAAACAAGGTGATAACCAATGTCAAGGCAGATGAACAATTATATCATCTTGACACACCAAAGGAAAAGATGAAGGTATGTACACATGATCACAAGAACTGTATTCATGTGTGGCATAGATGTCTAGGACACAGACACCCTGACGGTATAAGGGAACTACAAAGAAGAGAATTGACAAAAGATCTAAAGATATCAGATTGCTCAATAACAGTAAGATGTGAATGTTGTATAAAATCTAAAGCCACAAGGGCTATAGTCTGTTCAGAAATGACCGAACAAATAAGCAAGGGGGAGGTGTGTGTTTATATGTAAAATCATCCTTAAAACCCATCCTTCGTGATAATATATATGAATCTAATGAAAATGTAGAGTCCCTGTGGGTAGAGATAAGGGGAGGGGGAAAAATAATAAATTACTGATAGGGGTTTGTTATAAGTCTCCAAAAATAATGGAAGCAACAGAGAATATCCTCATAAAGCAAATAGATGAAGCTGCGAATCAAGGAGAAGTCATTATTATGGGGGACTTCAACTACCCTGAAATACATTGGGGAACCGAAACCTGCAGTTCCAGCAAAGGTAATAGGTTTTTGACTGCTATGAGAGACAATTACCTTTCACAACTGGTTCAGGACCCAACAAGAGGGGGGGCACTGCTAGACCTAATATTAACCAACAGGCCAGACCGCATATCAAATGTAAGGGTTGGGGGTCACTTGGGTAATAGTGATCACAAATTAATAAGTTTTCATGTATCCTTTAATAAGATGTGTAGTAGAGGGTTACAAGGACACTAATCTTCAGGAAGGCAAATTTCCAACGGATGAGAGATGATCTTGGTGCAATTAATTGGGACGATATCCTGAGACATAAAAATACACAAAGAAAATGGGAGACGTTTATTAGCATCCTGAATAGGACCTGTGCACAATATATACCATATGGGAATAAACATGCTAGAAATAGGAGGAAACCACTATGGCTAAATAGAGCTGTAAGGGGTGCAATAAGAGATAAAAATAAAGCATTTAGAGAATTTAAGCAAGTAGGTAGTGATGAGGCATTAACTAAATACAGAAGATTAAATAAATTCTGTAAAAAGCAAATCAAGACAGCAAAGATTGAGACAGAGAGACTCATTGCCAGAGAAAGTAAAAATAATCCCAAAATATTCTTTAACTACATAAATAGTAAGAAGCTAAAAAATGATAGTGTTGGCCCCCTTAAAAATAGTCTGGGTGAAATGGTGGATGAGGATGAGGAAAAAGCCAATATGCTAAATGACTTTTTTTCAACAGTATTTACACAAGAAAATCCCATGAAGGATAACGTGATCAGGGATAAAAATTCTCCGTTAAATGTCACCTGCTTAACCCAGCAGGAAGTACGGCGGCGTCTAAAAATCACTAAAATTGACAAATCCCCGGGCCCGGATGGGATACACCCCCGAGTACTGCAGGAATTAAGCACAGTCATAGATAGACCATTATTTTTAATCTTTAAAGATTCTATAATAACAGGGTCTGTAGCACAGGACTGGCGTATAGCAAATGTGGTGCCAATATTCAAAAAGGGGACAAAAACTGAACTTGGAAATTATAGGCCAGTAAGTTTAACCTCAACTGTGGGTAAAATCCTGGAGGGTTTTCTAAGAGATACTATACTGGAGTATCTGGGGAAGAATAACCTTATGACCCAATATCAGCATGGGTTTACAAGGGACCGTTCCTGTCAGACTAATCTGATAAGCTTTTATGAAGAGGTAAGTTCCGGACTGGACCAAGGGAATTCAGTGGACGTGGTGTACATGGACTTTTCAAAAGCTTTTGATACGGTGCCACACAAAAGGTTGATACATAAAATGAGAACAATGGGGATAGGGGAAAATATGTGTAGGTGGGATAAGAGCTGGCTCAGGGATAGGAAACAAAGGGTGGTTATTAATGGAGCACACTCGGACTGGGTCACAGTTAGCAGTGGGGTACCACAGGGGTCAGTTTTGGGCCCGCTTCTTTTTAACATATTTATTAATGACCTTGTAGGGGGCATAGAGAGTAGAATTTCAATATTTGCAGATGACACTAAACTCTGCAGGGTAATCAATACAGAGGAGGAGAATTTTATATTACAGGAGGATTTATGTAAACTAGAAGCTTGGGCTGATAAATGGCAAATGAGCTTTAATGGGGATAAATGTAAGGTCATGCACTTGGGTAGAACGAACAAGATGTATAATTACTGTATGTGCTTAATTGCAAAACACTGGGCAAAACTGTCACTGAAAAAGACCTGGGTGCATGGGTGGATGACAAACTCACATTTAGCGGCCAGTGTCAGGCAGCTGCTGCAAAGGCAAATAAAATAAAGGGATGCATTAAAAGAGGCATAGATGCTCATGAGGAGAACATAATTTTACCTCTATATAAGTCACTAGTGCGACCACACTTAGAATACTGTGTACAGTTCTGGTCTCCGGTGTATAAGAAAGACATAGCTGAACTGGAGCTGGTGCAGAGAAGAGCGACCAAGATTATTAGGGAACTAGGGGGTCTGCAATACCAAGACAGGTTATTACACTCGGGGTTATTTAGTTTGGAGAATCGGAGGCTTCGGGGTGATCTTATTACAATGTATAAATATATGCGGGGACAATACAAAGACCTATCTAATGATCTTTTTACTCTTAGACCTGTGACGGGGACAAGGGGGCATACTCTACGTCTGGAGGAAAGAAGGTTTAAGCATACTCACAGATGCGGATTCTTTACTGTAAGAGCAGTGAGACTATGGAACTCTCTGCCATATGATGTTGTAATGAGTGATTCCCTACTAAAATTTAAGAAGGGACTGGATGCCTTTCTTGGAAAGTATAATATTACAGGGTATATACACTAGTTTCCTTAATATTGCGTTGATCCAGGGAGCTAGTCTGATTGCCGTATGTGGAGTCGGGAAGGAATTTTTTTCCCCAGTGTGAAGCTTACTGTTGCCACATGGGTTTTTTTTGCCTTCCTCTGGATCAACATGTTAGGGCAAGTTAGGATAGGATATGGGTTGAACTAGATGGACTTAAAGTCTCCCTTCAACCTTAATAACTATGTTACTATGTTACAAGAATATCTACTCCAAAAGAAAGTGAGATGAAAAGCAAAAGACCACTTGATTTGGTGCATACTGATGTATGTGGACCCATGCAAGTGACTACATCAAGAGAAAATAGATACATGGTGACTTTCATAGATGATTACTCAAGATACACAGTCACATACTTAATTAAGAACAAAAGTGAAGTTTTTGATAAACTTGTAGACTATATAACAAGGTCGAGTAACACATTTCAAAGGAAGCCAATTGTCATCAGAAGTGATAATGGAGGTGAATTTACAGGTCACAAAATAGAAAACTACTTAAGGCAGAATGGAATAGAACACCAGAAAACTGTTCCGTACACACCTGAACAAAATGGAGAGGCAGAAAGGAAAAACAGAGCTCAAGCAGAAATGAAATCCATGCATGACTCAAATACATGGACACTGACAGATTTACTAGAAGGAAGAAAAGCCATAGGATGTAAATGGATTTTTAAAGTAAAATACCAAACAGATGGCACACCTGAAAGGTACCGAGCAAGACTCGTAGCTAAAGGGTATTCTCAAAAATATGGAGAAGACTATGATGAGACATTTGCTCCAGTTGTCAAACATACTACAATAAGAACTTTACTTACAGTTGCTGCAATGAAACAGATGGAACTGATACATCTGGATGTAAAGACAGCATTTTTGAATAGAGATTTAACAGAAGACATTTACATGGAACAACCTCCAGGATTCAAAGATGAAAGAAACCCAAACAAAGTTTGCAAACTGCAGAAAAGCATATATGGTTTGAAGCAAACAGCTAAAGCCTGGAATGACAAAATCACGGAAGTCCTTACAAATGAAAAGTTTTAAAGAGGCAAAGCTGATCCATGCTTGTACACAAAAAAGCTGATGAATAGATGGATTTATGTACTCATATATGTAGACGACATTTTGATTTGTTCTGAACAAGAAAGGGATAAAGAAAACATTCTAAAAGTCCTAAAGCGACATTTTGAAATCAAAGACTTGGGAAATGGGAAGTATAATTTTTTGAAGGATTATCCTACTGAAGAAATGACAGCAGACATCTTCACGAAGGCGTTGAATGCTAATAAACACCAGAGACTAATAAAAAAGTTGGGCTTGATTGAATAAGTCCTTACTGTTGAGAAAGGGTGTTGACATATGCAACAGAAATGGACTTATTGTTTATGTAAAGGAGGACTTTACACTAGCCTGACAGCAGATGGCCATAGTGTGAAGTTAAATGTTTGCTGTATTGTGGGGAGGGAAGTTCTTTGTTGTTGTTGTTTAGTTTTACTTTCGCTTTTGACTGTATTATACCAGCACCATGGGCTGTGGGCTTCTGAATTCTCTTATCTCATATTTACCCATAAGAAGTAAATGCTGTTTACTCGCGATAACTTGCTCAGTGAAGTTCTCCTGTGTACCGGTGGATTCTCAAAAGATACACTCTGCTACATTATAGTATCCTTTATCTTCACTTCCTTGCTGGCTATATTTCCAGGTGAATGCTCTTTATCTTATTGGTTTAGTATGATGGGTTAACTCCATTTGTATTCATGCAGTAAATTGGTTTGCTTTCCCTCTCAGCACCTTTACCTTTTCCTTTTACCATTATTAAGTTCTTGAGAGGTCTTACTTGTTCCTTTTATTTTTGGTACTCTTTAACTTTTAACCTTACTCTTTAAAAGTGTCTAACCTTTGGTTCTCCAAAATCTGTTTACACTTTCCCCTTCCCTTGTTGGTATTGTGTTGAGGCCTCCCCTCTGGTTTCTCAAGAGGTAAAAAAAAACTCTCAACAGCCTGTTTGGGAGCCAGGCCCGAAGTGGTGTTTGTTAGTTGTGCGGCTAGGGTTTTGCTAGTCTGTATAGGGACCAGTTGGGTTTAGGTGCGTTGTTTCCCTGGTGTGAGTGTGAACACGTTCATAACAATGCTGGATACAAATTTCAGGAAATTCACTCATTTTTAGGTAAAGCCTTACTTTGGTTGGCCTAACCCCATACTTATTTAATGGTATTATTGTTGTGAACTATTCTAACCCTGCCCGTACCTTACCATGATTTTCAATTTACGGTAAGCCATAACATGATTTTGATGTATTGTTGTTGAGCCTAAATCAACTACCTTCCCTGTTGTCTACCATTTGATTCTTGTAGTTCTTCACTTGTTTCTGAAGCATGTCTACTCTTAGCTGTGCCCCTGCCTCCTAACTTGTCATGCGGGACACAGGGAATGTCAATGACACGCATAAGGAGAGCCGAAAAGAAGTGAGTAAAAGAATATGAGTTTATTATTTTAAACGATGAAGCTGTAGGATAAATCAGTGCAAAACAGAGTCTTATCCGATGGAAAGATTAAGTTGCTTCTAATGTTGTACTAATCTCATGAAACCTTTGTTAGGGCGAAAATGTGTGTGTGTGTGTGTGTGTGTATATATATATATATATATAAATATGAGGAGACTGGGATCCAGCAAAAGGATGAAAGTTCACCAGATTTGTAAAAACTTCTTCTTTATTAATCCATTATGTCATGAAAAGTAAGAGGAACTCCAATCAATTAGTAGCATTCCAGCAATGGACTACATGTTTCAGCACTATGTGCCTTCCTCACGGTCCTATTTGAACTGAGCTCCAACACTAGCAATATATCCTCCTTTGTGGAACATATTCAAATGACCCTTAATTAAAAACAGTGGAACAAACCAATTAAAAACATCTGAGTAGATGGTTGAAACTCAGTTCAAAAATGTTGCCAGAAAAATACCTATATTGAACATGTTTTATACATAGACAAATGATATAAACATTTAGTAATGAATCAACAATGATATGGAATAACTGCCACAAAAAACAACAACAATATATAAACATATATGAAAAGATGCATTATATAGTAGGCATGATCTAAACATCAGAAACAATCACAAAAATAACTCTCAGAAGGTATAATATCATAGAGTAGGTTTAAGATAAAGATATAATCTTTTGTAAATTCATACATGAACTCTATCCCTTTTCTTTTCCTCTCCCTTTCCTCTTTTACTCCTTCTCAAAAAAAAAAAATTAAAAAAAAAAAAAATTATTTATTTTTCTTCTACTCTTACCTAATATTGTGTAATGAGATCCATTCTACTGTTCAGTCCGTCTGGAACTCTAGTCTCTAATAAAAAGATCCACCTACTTTCTCTAGATAGGATTTTGCTTTTAAGACGCCATAAGAGAACAGGCTTACCAGGACAAACTCCGGAAACGGAAAAAGTAACTGTACCAGTCTATAATCTTTCCAGTTATATTCTTTCAGCACCCCAACTTTCACTTTTATCAAAAGGACTTAGTTTTTCCCCGGCATGTAAATTTAACGTATATGACACTGTGTTAGATGTTAATCGTCTAGCACGTTGTTTAACCCTAAAATGTCATTTTGAGGATAACATTTGTACTGATAATCCTTGTCCTATAGTAAATAGGGATGTTGAAAGGTTACTTGCATTTGAAGAACAGGTGGGTTTGTATAATTTGAGACAATTGGAATCTGAAAGCTCCAAAGAATACCAGATTAATTTAAATAATTCTTTTCACGTAAAAAATACAAAATTTTACCCACTTAAATCTAGACCTCCGATGCTAGATGTTTTTCAAGAAGCGGTGGAAAGGGATTTGGTGGAATTAAATAACAGAGTTGAATTGACCCATCATAATCTGACATTTTATGAGCATAAAGCTCTTCAGGAATTGAGTAAGAATAAAGATCTAAAAATTGTTCAGTCGGATAAGGGTGGATCAATTACTATTCTGGATGTCGGTCTATATAAAAAACTTAATTTAATTGCATTGGGTAACTCCAGTGTGTATAGGGAATTAAATGAAAATCCCACTCTCGCTTTCAATAAGGAAATGAAAAAAATTTTGCAGGAAGGTGTATGTACAGGAGCTATTTCAGAGAAATTGAGTGAAGCTTTATATTGTGACCATCCTATTACACCTATTTACCACTCACTCCCCAAGGTGCATAAGGAAATTTTTCCTCCCCCACTAAGACCTATTGTTTTGGGGATAGGATCTTTTAGTGAGTGCCTTGGAGAGGGGGTGAACCATTATTTACAACCCCTTGTGGCTTTGACTCCTAGTCATTTGAGAGATAGCAAAGCAGCTATTAATATGGTAGAAAAAATTGAGTGGGAGAATGATTTTCTGTGGCTCTCATGTGATGTTATTGGATTATATCCATCCATTCCACATTCTGTTGCATTGGAGTGCCTCAAATATTACCTATCTAAATATAGTGAGTATACATTTGAAATTCAACATTTTTTGTTGCTTGCAACACACTTTTTGCTCACTCATAACTATTTTGTTTTTGATGAGAAATATTATTTACAGATACAGGGAGTGAGCATGGGGGCCAAATTTTCACCATCCTTAGCAAATTTAACTATGTCAGTATGGGAGGAGAGGTATATTTTTCATCCTAATAATCCATTTGCTTATAACATTTTTTGGTTGGGACGTTTCATTGATGATTTGGTTTTTGTGTGGAGGGGGAAGAAGGATTTAGTATCCTCCTTCTTTTCATATTTAAACAATAATAGTTTTAATCTCAAATTCACATGCCACATGAATGAGTTGTCAATCAATTTTTTGGATTTGACCTTGAAATTAGATTCGAATAAAAAAAAAGTGTTGGTGGAACCCTATCGTAAATCTACAGCTGTGAACAGTATATTGATGGCAAACTCATGTCACGCTAATCATGTAATTAGGATTATACCTACTGGTGAACTGATTCGAACGAAAAGAAATAGTACAGAAAAAGATACTTATATGAAAGAATCTGAACTTCTGGTAAGAAGATTAAAATCTAGGGGTTACCCGAACTGGTCTCTAAAAAGAGCAGGAGACATAGTAGACAATTTAAATAGACAGGAATTGTTGGAATATAAAAATATCAAAGAAAAAAACAATGACTTGGGTATAGTTTTTAGTACCAAATTTAGTCCACAGTATCAAGAAATAGTCTCCATTATTAAAAAACATTTGCCCATTTTAGAACAAAGTGGTGAATTGAAAGAAATATTAAAAAAACACTCAATTAAATTTGTTGCGAGGAGAGCTCCTACTATAGGTTCTATGTTGACGGCAAGTTTATTTACTGATCCAGATAAAAAATTGAAACAAAATTGGATGAAAATTGTAGGCTGTTATGGTTGTGGTGCAAAAATATGTAAGTGTTGCAAATACATTGTTAAAACAAAAACATTTTCTTCTATAAAAAATGGAAAAAACTTTGAGATTTTTTCCTTTATTAATTGTAATACAGAAAATGTAATATCTTATTGACTGCAATATTTGCGGACTTCAATATGTGGGTTGCACCACTAATTCATTGAAACAGCATATGCGAAAACATTTGTCTGATTCGGTTAATTTGCCTATTGCAGGAGCCTCTGCGGTTTCTAAACACTTTGCTAATGTGCATAAAGGAGATTTAAAAAGTTTTTCCTTTAGGGGAATAAAGGTGGTTACAAAACCACATAGGGGTGGTGACTTTAAAAGCAAAATCCTATCTAGAGAAAGTAGGTGGATCTTTTTATTAGAGACTAGAGTTCCAGACGGACTGAACAGTAGAATGGATCTCATTACACAATATTAGGTAAGAGTAGAAGAAAAATTAATAATTTTTTTTTTTTTTCTTGAGAAGGAGTAAAAGAGGAAAGGGAGAGGAAAAGAAAAGGGATAGAGTTCATGTATGAATTTACAAAAGATTATATCTTTATCTTAAACCTACTCTATGATATTATACCTTCTGAGAGTTATTTTTGTGATTGTTTCTGATGTTTAGATCATGCCTACTATATAATGCATCTTTTCATATATGTTTATATATTGTTGTTGTTTTTTGTGGCAGTTATTCCATATCATTGTTGATTCATTACTAAATGTTTTTATCATTTGTCTATGTATAAAACATGTTCAATATAGGTATTTTTCTGGCAACATTTTTGAACTGAGTTTCAACCATCTACTCAGATGTTTTTAATTGGTTTGTTCCACTGTTTTTAATTAAGGGTCATTTGAATATGTTCCACAAAGGAGGATATATTGCTAGTGTTGGAGCTCAGATCAAATAGGACCGTGAGGAAGGCACATAGTGCTGAAACTTGTAGTCCCTTGCTGGAATGCTACTAATTGATTGGAGTTCCTCTTACTTTTTATGACATAATGGATTAATAAAGAAGAAGTTTTTACAAATCTGGTGAACTTTCATCCTTTTGCTGGATCCCAATCTCCTCATATTTCTATTTGTTGGGGCATACTCCCTGCCTGGATCCATGCAAAGCACAGGGTGAACACCGATTACTGCATCAAGAGGAACTCCTTTATGGTGAGCTGGCTATATGTTTTTCACATTGTTTGAATATATATATATATATATATATAATGTATGAATATCAGCTGCAGCAGATCCTCGGGTCAGCAGGTGACCGTATAAGTATCAGAATAATGAGATGTCTGTGGATTTTATCCACATTGCTGAATAGGAATGAGATGTAGATCCAGGTTTGATGAACTGAAAGATGGTGGTTTATTCAACGCGTTTTGAATTATAAGGTTACTTCCTTCACCACACAATTCATTATTACTTCCTCAGGGAGAGCTCTCCCTAAGGAAGCGATGATAAATCGTATGGCGAAGGAAGTAACCTTCTACTTCGAAATGCGTTGAATAAACCACCATCTTTCAGTTTATCAAACTTGGATCTACGTCTCATTCCTATTCAGCAGCGCAAATAATATCCACAGACATCCCGTTATTCTGGTAGTTTATTATTTTATTCACACTAACTGACAAATTTGATTTAGAAAAAAGTTATTTGATACAAATCTTCCCGTGTGAATTGACAGAATCTGCCGGAATCAAATGTCAGGAGATTTGCTCAGTTCTAGAACAGTTCCGTTGTTGATAGGCGTGTTGTGATTACAATAATGTTGATTTTTATTCCGGCATAAATGATCTAATCACCTAGTGAACAAGTGTTTAGCCATTAGTCGAGTGATTGCTAACATGTTTGTGTAAGGGTCGGCCAGGACTGTAAGTCGTGGCTGAGGACTCCGGGGCAACGGTGTCCTGGCCTCCCCTCACATAGACATGACAGCTTTCTGTCAGCAAACCTGCAGCTCCATTCTTCTCAGGGCTTTCTGTAATGCACTGCACGGTCTCCTCAGACGATGTGGAACAAACAGTCACAGTCCCATTCAACTTTACTCATTTTTGGACACAGCACATCCATTTTCTTTACAGCGGTTACCTCAGATCCCACAGTGCACAATTCTGTCACTTTCCCTATGCTCTAACTGTCTTCCTTCAGCATATCTCTGGGACGTCCCATCCCGTTCAGCATCACAGCATCCTCTCTGTCCAGCTTCACCACTTTTGGGAGTTCCCCTGTCTGTTTTGCTCCAGACAAAAAGGCATCTTCCCACGTAGCAAGCTGCCTCATAATGAGCGATCTGTGCTGCCGTACCGCTGCCAACTGTCTCACTACCATCTGTAGTGTAGTCATCTGCACTGCTATGTTCTGTGCTGCTGTGAACTGTGCTGCTGTGATCTGCGCTGATGTGTTCAGCAGTGTTGTCATCTGTGTCCTTCAGGCCCTGGATGGCTGGGCCCGTGTCTTTAATGTTACAGAGCTGACTTCCCTGTCAGGGAGCTCCCGCCCAACTGATTCAAATCTCAGCTGTTGCTCAGCTTAACGGCCATTAGCTCCTCCTACATTAACTATTTACAGGCTGAGTATATGCTCAACCCCCATTTAGTGGCCTAACTGGGGTACTACGCTTTCCCTACAACTGTAACAGTAGTTATACATAGCATTAACATAAATATACATTACACTTTTATCCCTTAAGGTAATACACAGAATAGTGTAGCAGTACCTATGTGACACACACATAATGGTAATACACATGAACATGTAGCGGTACCAGTAAAATGCGAGAAAGAGATAAAAGATAGACCAATAACATTTTCCATTCCCTTACATTTGCACAAGTCAATAATTTGATTTCTCGTTCACGGGTTGTCAAATTATCTAAATGCACCATTGCTTGGGCAAAAACTAGACAAGGATGTGGAGTCACATCCTGGTCCCATCTTTTTCATAAAGAATTGTGGTTATCTAATTTAAGGCACATTTACACTGATCGCAGCTGTTAACTCCTGGCCAACATGACAATAATTTAGTAATCAGTTGCTAAGGAAAGTATGACGACTCAGGAGCTGAGTCTGTTTTATTCAAGGCAAATGCTGGCTATCTGACATATCCAGCATAAGCCTGTAACTTCAGCAAATGTAGCTAGCTGTGTTTTAATCATTTAAATGTTATTGTCAACCTTTGACATTTAAATGACATGGGGAACTGAAGTTTTAGGCTATGTGCACACGTGTGGAATTGCTGCGGAAATTTCTATGGCAATTCCGCAACTCCCCTGATGGGAAAATCGTGTGAAATTTGCGGAATTCCTGTGAAAAACTAGCATTTTGCAACCGTAAATATCTTGCAGAATGCTAGCGTTTTGCAAGCGATCTGTAGCATCGCTTGGAAAACTGATTGACAGGTTGGTCACACTTGTCAAGCATAGTGCTTGACAAGTGTGACCAACTTTGTACTATTGATGCTGCCTATGCAGCATCAATAGTAAAAGATAGGATGTTAAAAATAATAAAAAAATAATGTTATTGTCACCTTCCGACGGCCCCCGAACTACTCTGCAACGCTCCCGGCATCTTCCGGTTCCAGTAATGCTTTGCGCGAAGGACCTGCGATGACGTCACGCTCGCGAGAGCGCGACGTTATCGCGGTCATTCACGCAAATTATTACAGGGACTGGAAGATGCCGGGAGCATGGTGAGAGGTGGGAAGGACTCCTGTGGCCGTCGGAAGGTGAGAATAACCATAATTTTTTTTCTATTCTATTTTTTACGGGATTATGGTACCCAGGGCCTGGAGGAGAGTCTCCTCTCCTCCAGACCCTGGGCACCATCCGCACATGAAGCGCTCACTTCACGCATGGTGGGCATAGCCACATGCGAAAAATGAGCGTTTATTGCAATCCTATGGGTGCAGAATCCCCACGATTCTGCAAAAAGAATGAGCATGCTGCGGATTTTCCTGCTATGCGATTCCACAGGGGAAAAATTCGCAGCATTAGCACAGCATTGCGGAATCCCATAGGATTGCATGGGATGCATTTTTTTTGCGTTCTCTCGGCGACTCCGCACGTAAAAAAACCTGCGAAAATAAAAAAACTCTACGTGTGAACACAGCCTTAAGATGGCAGCTGGGGGCCTGCTGAGGACTCCCTTAACGGGTTCTTGATTTTCCTGTGTTATATTCTGTAAAACTGTAGTATTGCAGTGTAGATTATTGCAGGTTTAACATCCTAGGAGAGGAAACAAAAAACACAAATATCCTAAAATTAAAAAATAAACTGCAAATAATGCATAAAGGTAATAATAATAATAATAATAATAATAATAATAATGGTATTTAGTAAACATAATTTTGATCAAAAGAATGTACAAGCCATCCCGCCACGTCAAGGCAACCCTTGTGGGACAGTCCTAACTCTAGTTTTTAAAACCTTTCCACTTGCCAAGTGACGTGAATGTGAACAAGGATCGAGGGACTGAACCACTAGTAAAAGCATAGGCCAGAAAGGATGGATTTCCCAGCTCAGAAAGAGGGCGGTCACACCCATATATGCATGGAATGCACAATAAAATGAATAAAAAACTGGAGTCTGAACTGAGAAAGTAAGTTAATGTGTATGCACAATGTAAGTGCATATTAACACATGACCATTACACAGAGAAAACACAAAACAAATATCCTAAAATAAAAAATTAAAAAATAAACTGCAAATAATGCATAAAGGTAATAATAATAATAATGATGGTATTTAGTAAACATAATTTTGATCAAAAGAATGTACAAGTTTTCCCTGTGTAATGGTCATGTGTTAATATGAACTTACATTGTGCATACACATTAACTTACTTTCTCAGTTCAGACTCCAGTTTTTAACCCCCTAGGCAGCCTAAAAAGTACATTAAATGTAAAAAACAATGTTTTAAAAAATATAAAATACTAAAAATATATAAATTAAAATCCTACACTGTTTCCACTTTCAATAATAATTAAATTAAAATATAAAAAAATAAATAAATTTGGTATCATCCTTTCAAAGCAAGTCTGATATATTAACATATAAAATTAATTAAACCATATGTGAAATGCCAAATAGAAAAAAAATGGACCTCTGGAATTGCTGTTTTTCACTTACCGCACTTCCCCAAAAAATGCAAAAAAAGCGATCACAATTTCATATATAACCCAAAATGGTATCAATAATGTCAGCACTGGGTGCAAAAAAACTAACTTTCCCATAGCTCCATCGATGGAAAAATAAAATAGTTATGTGTTTCAAAAAATGCACTGTTACCAAAGTTTTGTCCCTCGGATTTGCTGATTTCAGAAATGACTTCAGATTTTTCCTATCACATAAGGTTTTTGATAAATGATACGAAACATTATAATATTCTGTTATAATTCTAAAAACTCATATGAACTTTTTCTGAAACAGTATATTCTGAATTTTCCAGTGAAATATGATAACTCGCTGATCTACACATATGCAAGCACTTATGCGAATTCTGCACAGGCGCAGTAAATAATTCGACTGACAGTGTAGGGAGCATACCACAGCTCCTGGTTAGGGGAGGAATCAAAGACAATACTAACATACTTAGAGTATGGCTGAATGGATCACGACCTTCAATGCCATTCACTGTCCCAATGATATGGAGAGAGCAGAGAGATCTTGTAACAGATTAGTACTTCTACCTTAGAAATGTAGCAGAATATTCGGCAAAGAACAAGAAATCAATAGAATATCCTAATCTTCCTTCAGCCATAAGACCAGTGCCACACAATGAAAGTCTTCATGTTCCAAAGCCCCGCCCAAAGTATGGACAATGAAAGACGACGAAGATGAACTAACAATGTCAGTGGAAAATGAAACTGCTGCATACCCAGACTTTGAGCCTTCCACATCTAATCCACATCTGTTCAGTCAAGCTGATCTGAGTGACTTGGTCAGAGATTTGAAATTGTCAAAGAGGCAGGCAGAATTATAGGGATCAAGGCTACAAGAACAGAATCTCTTATTATCAGGAACAAGAGTTTCTGTTTTTTTGCAGTCGCCAAGAAGACCTTAATCAATTTTTCAACCATGTCGACAGTTTAACCTTTTGCAACAACATCTTGGGGTTGCTTGGTGCTCTTGGATGCGAACATGACCCAAAGGAATGGCGACTGTTTATTGACTTATCAGTTTTAAGCCTGAAGGACATTTTACTACACAACGGAAATATATATCCTTCTATACCTATTGGACATGCCGTAGACAAGAAAGAAATGTATGAGAATATGGAGTTACTGTTGATCCACATTAATTATAGAGATTATAACTGGAACATATGTGATTATCTAAAAGTTGTTGCACTTCTTCTTGGACTGCAGCTTGGATATACCAAGTATTGTTGTCTTATTTGTGAGTGAGACAGTGGTGCACGAGAAATGCACTATTTCAGAAAGCACTGGCCACTCTGTGAAAACCTGGTTGCTGGACAGAAGAATGCTAAACATAATCTTCTCGTTGATCCAGCAAAGATATTTCTTCCTCCTTTGCATATTAAACTTGGGCTTATGAAGAATTTTGTCAAAGCAATGAACAAAGAATTGGAAGCCTTTTCTTACTTGCAACAGAAATTTCCAAGAATAAGTGATGCAGAGCTTAAAGAAAGTATTTTTATTGGCCCAAAGAACAGAGATGTAATGGATGACAGTAGCTTTGATAGTCTTTTGCAAGGTGCTGAACAAGTAGCATGGAGAGCCTTTAAAGAAGTGACCTTCAACTTCCTTGGCAAAAGCAGGGCACCGAACATTGAACAACTCGTGGACAACATGCTCACAGCATATCATTTGATGAAATGCAATTTGTCACTAAAAATGCATTTTCTACATTCTCGCTTGGACTTTTTTCCAGCCAGTCTTGGTGCCACTAGCGATGAACACAGCGAAAGATTTCACCAAGACATTGCACTGATGGAGAAAAGGTACCAGGGATAGTGGAGTACATCAATGTTGGTTGACTATTGCTGGAAAGTTATTTGAGAAGCATCTGATATGGATTATAAACAAAAGTCGTCTGAAAAACACTTTTGAACAATTGCTTTTGCTACTGACATCGATGCACATGTGTGTAGTGTCTCAGACGTCATAATGTAGACTATAAACTGTTGTTTTTTAACCCCTTACTGTCAGCTGACGGAATAGTATGTCAGCTGGCAGTATCCCTCGGTTTGAGGTGGGCTCCGGCGGTGAGCCCACCTCAAAGCCATGACATGTCAGCTGTTTTTAACAGCTGACATGTGCCCGCAATAGGCGCAAGCGGAAACGCGATCTGCCCGTGCCTATTACGTAGTTAAATGCTGCTGTCAAACTCTAACAGTGGGCATTTAAATGCACTTCCGGATGCCGGTCTGGAAATATGCGCAGCGATCACGTGATCGGGGGTCATCGCTGCATTGCCATCACAACCAGAGGTCTCCTCGAGACCTCTATGGTTGTTGATGGCAGATTGCTATGAGCTCCACCCTGTGGTTGGCGCTTGTAGCAAGCCTGTAATTCTGCTGCATCGAGGTGATCTGAGCATCAAATCTATGTAGCAGGGGCGATCGCGCTATGGCAGCTTCTAGCCACCTATGGAGGATATTGAAGCATGCCAAAAATAAAAAAAGTGTTTTAAAACTATAAAAAAAACATAAGTTCAAATCATCCCCCTTTCGCCCCAATCAAAATAAAACAATGAAAAAAAAAAATCAAACCTATACATATTTGGTATCTCCGCATTCAGAATCGCGTGATCTATCAATAAAAAAAAGAATTACTGTACACTTTGTAAGACACACTTTTCCCCCCCCAAACCTGGGTGCGTCTTACAATGCGGATATACCTTATTTGTGCTGCGAGTGTCCAGTGCTTGCTGCCGCCGTGCTCTGTCCCCCAGTGCTTGCCGCCATGTTCTGTCCCAAGCTGCGTGGGGGGCTCTGCCATTCCATCCATGCTTGCGTGCCCTATGCGGTGGATTGCTTCCGGGAAAATGTCCGCCGCGCAAGCGCAGATGGAGATCTCGGCACTGAAATCTCGGGAGATGAGATTTATCAAAAATAAAATCCAGAAAATCACACTGTATAAATTATATAAATTTATTTGCATTTTTCAATGAGAAATAAGTATTTGATCCCTCTGGCAAACAAGACTTATTTGGTGGCAAAACCCTTGTTGGCAAGCACAAAAGTCAGACTTTTTTTGTAGTTGATGATGAGATTTGCGCACATGTCAGGAGGAATTTTGGTCCACTCCTCTTTTCAGATCATCTCTAAATCCTTAATATTTTGAGGCTGTTCCTTGGCAACTCGGTGCTTCATCTCCCTCCATAAGTTTTGTATTGGATTAAGGTCTAGAGACTGGCTAGGCCACACCATGACCTTAATGTGCTTCTTTTTGAGCCACTCCTTTTTTGCCTTGGCTGTATGTTTTGGGTCATTGTCTTGCTGGAAGACCCAGCCTCGACCCATTTTTAATGTCCTTGTGGAGGGAAGGAGGTTGTCACTCAGGATTTTATGGTACATGGCTCCATCCATTCTCCCATTGATGCAGTGAAATAGTCCTGAGCCCGTAGCAGAGAAACACCCCCAAACATAATGTTTCCACCTCCATGCTTGACAGTGGGGATGGTGTTCTTTGGGTAATACAGAAGAAAAAAGACGCGCACTCTTGCTGTGGAGAAAGGTGATGACTGTACGTGGAGGGTCCACAAACAATAGTCAGTAGATAAACAGTCGCACTCAAGTGTGGATTAATCTTGCCAAAAAATCTTGAAGATTTTGTGAAATTTTTGGATATTAATTTTATTTCAAAAACATCAAATAGTGTAACACCGCAGACAAAGGAAGTATCCAAAATGTGGGTATAATATCGTAATCCAGGATATGAGTATACTATGGTTACGTTTCGACCTACTAAGAGGCCTTTCTCAAACCATACTCAAGTAGTGTCAAGGAAAAGATTAATTAGAGCATTTTCTGAAGTCCCAAACAGGGGCTGATGGCATGGGAGCAGCCTGGACCTGCGGTGTTGTCAACATTATACCCACATTTTGGATACTTCCTTTGTCTGCGGTGTTACACTATTTGATGTTTTTGAAATAAAATTAATATCCAAAAATTTCACAAAATCTTCAAGATTTTTTGGCAAGATTAATCCACACTTGAGTGTGACTGTTTATCTACTGACTATTCTTTGGGTAATAGACAGCATTTCTCTTCCTGTAAACAATTTTTGTCTCATCTGACCACAGCACCTTCTCCTCATCACTCACAGAATCATCCAGGTGTTCATTGGTAAACTTCAGATATGCTTGCACATGTGTATTCTTGAGAAGGGGGACCTTGTGGGCACTGCAAGATCTTAAACCTTTATGGCGTAATGTGTTAGCAATGGTTTTCTTGGTGACTGTGGTCCCAGCTGCCTTGAGATCTTGAGATCATTAACAAGTTCCCCGCGTGTAGTTTTAGGCTGCTTTCTCACCTTCCTCATGATCAAGGATACCCTAAAAGGTGAGATTTTGCATGGTTCCCCAGATTGATGTCGATTGACTGTCATTTTGTATTTCTTCCATTTTCTTAATATTGCATCTACAGATGTTTCCTACTCACCCAGCGTCTTATGTATTGTTTTGAAGCCCATTCCAGCTTTGTGCAGGTCTATGATCTTGTCCCTGACATCCATAGAAAGCTCTTTGCTCTTGTCTATGTTGTAGAGGTTAGAGGCTGACTGATTAATTGAGCTTGTGGACAGGAGACTTTTATAAAGGTGACTATGTGAGACAGCTGTTTTTAATGCAGGTAACGTGTTAATTAGGAGCGTCTAACTGGTCTGTAGGAGCCAGAACTCTTAATGGTTGGTAGGGGAGCAAATACTTATTTCTCACTGCAAAATGCAAATAAATTTGTATGATTTATATACAGTAATGTGATTTTCTGGATTTTATTTTTGATATTCTATCTCTCAATGTTAAAATTAACCTACCCTTAAAATTATAGACTGTTCATGTCTTTGTCAGTGGGCAAACTTACAAAATCATCAAGGGATCAAATAATAATAATAATAATAATAATCTTTATTTATATAGCGCCAACATATTCCGCAGCGCTTTACAGTTTAACAGTTTCAAAACACAAGTCATAAGTAACAACGCTAACAATACAATAATTAAAGCAAAATAAGACGAAATAAGACGACCCTGCTCGTGATAGCTTACAATCTACAATGAGGTGAGGGAGATACAGAGTACAGGTCTGTATTTACAATGGTGTATTTACAATGAAGGTCCAGCCATCTTGCAGGAGTGAAGGATGGATGGAGATAGTGAATGGGCTACACACACACACTTACACAGAGAATGACTTTGATTAGTGAACGTGATAGGCCGCTCTGAACAGGTGTGTTTTGAGGGAGCGCCTAAAACTATGCAAATTGTGGATAGTCCTGATTTCTTGGGGTAGAGCATTCCAGAGGATAGGAGCAGCACGGGAGAAGTCTTGGAGTCGGGAGTGGGAGGTACGGATTAGTGCAGAGGTTAGTCGAAAGTCGTTTGCAGAGCTCAGCGATCGGCTAGGCCGATAGACAGAAATGAGAGAAGAGATGTAAGGGGGTGCCGCACTGTGGAGAGCTTTGTGGGTGAGAACAAGTACTTTGAATTGGATCCTATAATGAATGGGCAGCCAATGTAAGGACTGGCGAAGAGCGGACGCGTCCGAGTACCGATTACCCAGATGGACGATCCTGGCTGCTGCATTGAGTATGGACTGGAGAGGGGATAGTCGAGTGACGGGGAGGCCAATTAATAGAGCGTTGCAGTAATCCAGGCGAGAGTGGATCAATGCAACAGTGAGGGTTTTTGTTGTTTCCATAGTGAGAAAAGGGCGGATTCTAGAGATGTTCTTTAGGTGTAAGCGGCAAGAGCGGGCAAGGGATCAAATAATTATTTCCTTCTCTGTATGTAGAATAATCATTAATATAATTGTTTTGTGCACAAACTTATAACTCACGTCATCCGACAAATGAGCATATTTAGACAGGCAGATAATCCTAGCAATGCCAAAAGATATCATACTAAAGGCCCCGTCACACACAGCGCTAGCGAGATCGCTGATTTTGTGATGCCACAGCGATCTCGCCAGTGAGATTGCTGTGTGACGGGGGTCAGCGACCGCCCCCCCCGCCGGTTATCGCTGATCGTCCTCGGCCATTTTTCGATCGCTGGTCTCCCGCTGGCCAGCACACATCGCTGCGTGTGGCAGTGAGAGACCAGCGATCAGCGACACTGGTTTCTAATGTAAACAGCGGGTATCCAGGAGTCGCATGGCTGTTAGATACCTGATGTTTACCTTGGAATCCAGCGCGTACGCCAGTTTCCAAGGTAAACAGAGGGTATCCAAGAGCCGCGGCTCCTGGATACCCGATGTTTACATTAGAAACTAGCGTCCAGCGTCGCTGGTCCTGATCGCTGGAGGGGCTGTCTTGTGACAGCTCACCAGCGATCAGCCTAACAATTTCCCAGCGACCCCATCATGTCGGATCGTTGGTGGGATCGCTGGGACATTGTTATGTGTAACGGGGCCTTAACTAGTAGTATTGTGGACATGTGAAATGTGTATGTAATACCCCAGAGTGGTATTACTAAGAAACTGCGTGATGTACAATAATAAATTATATTGTGGTACCGTGTTAGCAAGAAAAATCGATGTGAATACTTTTCCACCCAATGATGACAAAAGTATTCTCAGAGTGATACCTTTATTGGCTAACCAGAAAATAATATAAGCTTGCAAACATATTATTTTCTGGTCAGCCCATAAAGGTATCACTCTGAGAATACTTTTGACATCATTGGACGGAAAAGTATTCACATCGATAAGAAACTGCGTAAAATATTTATAAGATGTAAGAATCTGTATGATTAGCATTGCTCTTTACACCAAGGAAACAGTTAATCTCATCAAGTCAGGTTAAGAGACTAGTTTGGTGGCTACAGTTGTGTACATAAAAAGTTATAGCAAGAATAATTCTAGTCAGAGTCCTGAGTTCAGAGACAACAGCAAGAGTTTGAGTCAGACTCTACAGAGGAGCACCACAGCACCCAGACAGCTGAAGAAAGCATGTGAGGGAATCCATTCCCCTGTTCAAAAAGGCCAATAATGGAGCATCTAATCCAAGGGAAGTGTGTAACCCTTTAAGATGTCTACTACTGCGAAGAAGTGATACCCTGATTCTCCTGGGCACACAGGTCAATTTGCAGTTCAGGGCATAAAATGTAGGAAGAACATTCAGGGGAAAACTATGGGGAAAAGTCAGTTACTTACCGGCAATGGTATTTTTCGGAGGCCATGACAGCACCACTAGAGAGTGCATCTGCCCTTCAGGGACAGAAAACCTACAGACATAAAAGGGCGGCACCTCTCCCATGCATCAGTTGGATTACAGAGCATGAAAGGACCTCCCATGGTTAATGGCAGAAATATACAATACACCTAATACCCGATGATTTCACACTCATGAAGACTTACAAATGGAAGAAGTGCTCACCCACACGTGAAGGGAGGGAATATAAGGGTATGTGCAAACGTAGTGAAATCTGCTGCGTTACCGCAGCGGTTTTGGCTCTGCGGAAATGCAGCAGATTCTGCTGCGCCGTACAGTACCTTTATTTTCAATGAAAAAAAAAAACCGCAGTGCACATGGTGCGGATTTTTCAGCGTGGTTTTGCTGCGGTTTACAATCCGCAGCATGTCAATTGTTTGGTGCAGAAACGCTGCAGTTTTACACCTCATCCATTATGAGGTGTAAAACCGCAGGGCAAAACCGCAGGCAAAACCGCAGATAAACCGCAGTTTTCTCTCCAAAATCCGCAAACCCATAAAACTACGTGTGCACATACCCTTAGGGTGCTGTCAAGGGCTCCGAAAAATACTGTAACCAGTAAGTAACTAAGACTTTATTCAGTCTCCCATGACAGCACCACGCGAGAATTACAGAGAAGTAATTATTTTCTTAGGGAGGGACCATAGCCTGAAGCACCCTTATCCAAAATGTGTGATCGGAGGAGGCACCCATATCCAACCTATAATGTTTATAAAATGTGGAAGGAGAAGACCATGTAGCTGCCTTACATATCTGTTTGATTGAGATCTCCGATCTTTCCACCCAGGAAGCTGCCATGGCTCAAGTGGAATGAGCCCTCAGGTTTTCTGGTGCCTTCTTGCCACTTGACGTATACGCTAATGAAATAGCCTCCCTAATCAATCTTGCTAAATTACTTCTCATTACCCTAAGACTCTTACTGGCCCCCTGGAAGGACACAAATAAGGAATGATCCTTCTTCCAAGGATCAGTGACAGATAAATACTTTAACAGGCACCTCCTGACATCTAGAGTATGAAGCTTCATCCCTTTCTGGTTCTTAGGATTGGGAAGGAACTATTTCCTGCAACCTATGGAATCTGGAGGCCACTTTTGGCAAGTAATACGGATCTGTCTTAAGTAGTACCCTGTCTTCCAGGAACTGGGTATAAGGAGGGAGCCTAGAAAGAGCCTGCATATCGCTCACCCTCCTGGCTGTTGTTAGCAAGACCAAGACAGCTACTTTAAGGGAGAGTACCTTTATAGGGGCTGACTCAATGGGTTCAAATGGCTGGATCTGTCATAGCTGTGAGAACCAAGTTCAGGTCCCACAGAATAATCCTCTCCTTAAGAAAGGGCCTAGATCTACTTGATGCTTTAATAAATCTAGCAACCCAGTAACGACACTCAATATCACAGTTAAACAGGGCCCCCAGGGCTGATACCTGGACCTTAAGGGTACTTGTGTAAAGATCCATTTCAAGTCCTTTCTGAAGGAATTCCAGGACCTGACGTATCGGGACCTCCCCCGACTCTAAAATCTGAGGTAGCTAAAAGCTTTTTCCAGGTTCTGGCTCAGATTTTGGCCATGACCACCTTCTTACTCTTAAGAGAGTGGCTGTCAAATTAGTGGAAAATCCTTTATCCCTCAACAACGACCTTTCAAATTCCATGCTGTCAGGTAAAGCCCAGCCGCTCGTGGATGGTAAACAGGCCCCTGGGAGAGGAGATCCAGGAGTTCCCGCAGCACCCACGGCTCGGTAAACGACATGGACCTTAGCCATGAGAACCATGCCCTTCTGGGCTAAAAAGGGGTAATCACAACAATCCTTGTTCTGTCTTCTCTGATCTACCTCACCACTAGCGGTAACAGAGCTGAGAGGGAAAGGCATACACCAGGCTGAAGTCCCACCTGATTAGGAAGGCATCTACCACCAGTGGTTTTTCTCTGGGGTTGAGAGAGCAGAACTGTCTCACTTTTCTGTTCTTCCTGGTGGCAAAGAGGTCTATGTCTGGTTGACCCCACATCTGCACAATCTGGTATTATTATTATTTATTATTATTTTTATTTATTTATATAGCGCCATTAATTCCATGGTGCTGTACGTGGGAAGGAGGGTTACATACAAAGTTATAGATATCGTTAACAGTAAACAAATTTACAATGACGGACTGGTACAGAGGGGTGAGGACCCTGTCCTTGCGGACTTACATTCTACGGGATAGTGGAGAAGAGACAGAAGGTCGGGGGTGCAGCAGCTCAGGCAGTGGTGAGGCGGCAGAATGCTTATTGCAGGCTGTAAGCTTTCCTGAAAAGATGGGTTTTCAGGTTCCGTTTGAAGGATCCGAGGGTGGTGGATAATCAAACGTGTTGAGGCATGGTATTCCAGAGGATAGGGGATATTCGAGAGAAATCTTGGAGGCGGTTGTGTGGGGAACGAGTAAGTGGAGGAGAGTAGGAGGTCTTGGGAGGATCGAAGATTACGTGAGGGAAGATATTGGGAGATTAGTTCAGAGATATAGGGAGGGGAAAGGTTGTGGATGGCTTTGTAGGTCAGTGTTAGTAGTTTGAATTGGATTCGTTGGGGAATTGGGAGCCAATGGAGGGATTTGCAGAAGGGAGAGACAGGGGAGTAGCGAGGAGAGAGGTGGATTAGTCGGTCAGCAGAATTGAGGACAGACTGGAGTGTTGCAAGAGAGTTGGAAGGGAGGCCACAGAGGAGAGTGTTGCAGTAGTCAAGGCGGGAGATGAGGGCATATACAAGAGTTTTAGTAGATTGAGGACTGAGGAAGGGACGGATTCTCGAAATATTTTTGAGTTGGAGGAGACAGGAGGTGGCAAGAGTTTGGACGTGTGGTTTGAAGGACAGGGCAGAGTCGAGAGTTAATCCAAGGCAGCGGATTTCAGGTGTGGGAGAGAGCATGATGCCATTTACCATAATAGATAGATCGGGTAGGAAAGATACAGTTGTGGCCAAAAGTATTGACACCCCTGCAATTCTGTCAGATAATACTCAGTTTCTTCCTGAAAATGATTGCAAACACAAATTCTTTGGTGTTATTATCTTCATTTAATTTGTCTTAAATGAAAAAACACAAAAGAGAATGAAGCAAAAAGCAAAACATTGATCATTTCACACAAAACTCTAAAAATGGGCCAGACAAAAGTATTGGTTGCACAGCCTTTAGCCAAAATAACTGCGACCAACAGCTTCCGGTAACCATCAATGAGTTTCTTACAATGCTCTGCTGGAATTTTAGACCATTCTTCTTTGGCAAACTGCTCCAGGTCCCTGATATTTGAAGGGTGCCTTCTCCAAACTGCCATTTTTAGATCTCTCCACAGGTGTTCTATGGGATTCAGGTCTGGACTCATTGCTGGTCACCTTAGAAGTCTCCAGTGCTTTCTCTCAAGCCATTTTCTAGTGCTTTTGAAGTGTGTTTTGGGTCATTGTCCTGCTGGAAGACCCATGACCTCTGAGGGAGACCCAGCTTTCTCACACTGGGCCCTACATTATGCTGCAAAATTTGTTGGTAGTCTTCAGACTTCATAATGCCATGCACACGGTCAAGCAGTCCAGTGCCAGAGGTAGCAAAGCAACCCCAAAACATCAGGGAACCTCCGAAATGTTTTACTGTAGGGACTGTGTTCTTTTCTTTGAATGCCTCTTTTTTTCTCCTGTAAACTCTATGTTGATGCCTTTGCCCAAAAAGCTCTACTTTTGTCTGATCTGACCAGAGAACATTCTTCCAAAACGTTTTAGGCTTTTTCAGGTAAGTTTTGGCAAACTCCAGCCTGGCTTTTTTATGTCTCGGGGTAAGAAGTTGGGTCTTCCAGGGTCTCCTACCATACAGTCCCTTTTCATTCAGACGCCGACGGATAGTACGTGTTGACACTGTTGCACCCTTGGACTGCAGGGCAGCTTGAACTTGTTTGGATGTTAGTCGAGGTTCTTTATCCAACATCCGCACAATCTTGCGTTGAAATTTCTTGTCAATTTTTATTTTCCGTACACATCTAGGGAGGTTAGCCACAGTGCCATGGGCTTTAAACTTCTTGATGACACTGCGCATGGTAGACACAGGAACATTCAGGTCTTTGGAGATGGACTTGTAGCCTTGAGATTGCTCATGCTTCCTCACAATTTGGTTTCTCAAGTCCTCAGACAGTTCTTTGGTCTTCTTTCTTTTCTCCATGCTCAATGTGGTACACACAAGGACACAGGACAGAGGTTGAGTCAACTTTAATCCATGTCAACTGGCTGCAAGAGTGATTTAGTTATTGCCAACACCTGTTAGGTGCCACAGGTAAGTTACAGGTGCTGTTAATTACACAAATTAGAGAAGCATCACAAGATTTTTCGAACAGTGCCAATACTTTTGTCCACCCTCTTTGTTATGTTTGGTGTGGAAGTATATCCAATTTGGCTTTAGGACAATTCTTTTTGTGTTTTTTCATTTAAGACAAATTAAATGAAGATAATAATACCAAAGAATTTGTGTTTGCAATCATCTTCAGGAAGAAACTGAGTATTATCTGACAGAATTGCAGGGGTGTCAATACTTTTGGCCACAACTGTAGGTAGAAGATGGAATTTTTCAGTATCCAATCTCCCTGCCTGAGTAGGTTGTGGCTTCTAAAGTCTGTTCTGATATTGTCTTTTCCTCTTATGTGCAGAGCTGTCAGTGACAGAAAATGTTCCTGTGCTATTTGAAATAGCTGCTCCGCCACTTCCATTTGGGGTCTGGACTGAGTTCCACCTTGTTTGATGTAGGCTACTGCAACCTGATTGTCGGAGAGGATCCTGACTCCTGACGTGATGACCCTGTAGGGATATAAGGAACTTTCTTACAGCCAACTCCACAGCCATCAGCTCCTTTAGGTTAGAAGAACTATCTCACTGTTCTCACCATAATTCGTGGGCTATGAGCTCCCCCAGATGCGCCCCCCATCCTGTAGTGCTGGCGTCCGTGGTGACAACCCGAGTTATGTGATTTTCCCACAGAACCCCCTAGACAGATTATCCTGGTCTAACCACCACTTTAGTGAATGTATAGAAGAAGGGGACAAGGTCAACAGTCCCTGCAAGTACCCCCTAAGGGATCTGTCATTAAACAAAATGTCCCACTGCAAGGTTCTTGTATGAAACTGAGCCCACTGGACTGCTGGGATGCAGGAGCTTAGTGACCCTAACAGGGACATCACCTTTCTAAGGGACATAGAGAGATTGTTCAATGTTTTCATCACTTGGTGTCAAAGGTTAACTAATTTATCAGAAGGCAGACAACACTCCTGCATCTCTGAGTCTAGAATAAGCCCCAAGAACTGCTGCACCCTTAAAGGCTCCAGTCGCAATTTCATAATGTTCAGCAGCCATCCCAAGAACTCCAGGGTGGCCATTATCTCCCTTACTTGTGCTCAGCAATGATTCGCTGACCAGCCTACAATAAGAAAATCATCCAGGTAGGGAATAATCAAGACATTGGTTTCATGCATATGAGCCCTGACCTCAGTGACCACCTTTGGAAGACTTGAGGGGCCATGGCATGACCAAATGGGAGAGCTGCAACTGGAAATGCCTAATAGTGCCCTCAATGACTTCTGCCACACTGAGGAACCGCTGATGTTTTGCGTGAATAGGCATGTGATAATACGCATCCTTTAGATCCAACACCACCTTCAAAAAGTTTTTAAAGATTAGCTTTATTGCTGATCTAATTGACTCCATTTTGAAGGGGCGTACTACCAAGAACTGACTTAGAGCTCTATAACATTAATAATAGTCCAAAAGGAGCCATCTGGCTTCCGAATCAGAAAAAGGGGGAAGTAAAACCCCTTTCCCCTTTCTGGCCAGGGAATCTCCACCAGGACTGCCTTATGCCACAGCTCCAGGACCTCTGACTCCAGGGCTCACTGTTCGGAGGGGGATGACCGGGAAGGGGTTGTCGTGAACCTGTCCAGGTCAATAGAAGAAAATGCTAATTTCAGCCCAGATGTTAACAGTCTATGTATCCAGTCACTATTATTTACTTCTGACCAGGCTGGGTAGAAAGCAGACAGCCTACCCCTCACCGGGGCCGGCAGTCATTGGGGTGGTTTCTTACGCTCTCGTTAGGAGCTCCCAAACATGAACCCCGTACCTTTCCTTTTTTTTCATCCCATTTGGCTCAGTCACTGGAAGGCTTTCCATGATTAAACCTCCTTCTACTGAAGGGATGCCTGTAGGAGAGAGCCGACAGACAGGGAAATGTATTTTTATTGTCCCCTGACTTCTCCAGAAGCTCATCCAGGACCGGTCCAAAGAGGTAATCCCCCTCGCACAGAATAGTACAAAGTCTAGATCTGGCCTGACCAGCACTTCAGCCATAACGCTCTCCGAGCTGCATTTAAGAGGCCTGCTGATTTAGCCGCCACCCTGGCCAAGTCGGCGGAGGCATCTGATAAGAACACCGCGGCACTCTATATAATTGGTAACGCGCTTAGATTAGATTCTTTCCAGGTGCCTTCCTTCAGATGAGTCTCTAGTTGATCTAGCCAGATCATAATAGACCTGGCAGTACATGTAGATGCCATTGCTGGCCTCAGGGCTCCTGCCGACATCTCCCATGCTCACTTAAGAAATGTGTCCACCTTTTTATCCAGAGGATCTTTTAAGGTCCACAGGTCCTCAAAAGGTAACAAGGATTTTTTCAATGCTTTGGCTACTGTCGCATCAAGTTTTGGGACCTTATCCCAGGTGCCTGATACTGGGTCATCAAAAGGGTACCTCCTTTTAAAAGCTTGGGGAAGGGAACATTTCTTTTCTGGTCTCTTCCACTCCCGTCATACCAGAGAGTGAATCTTATCGTTCAAGGGGAAGGACCTGCACTTCCTCTGGTCTACCCCCCCAAACATGACATCCTAAACAGATCATTCAGGCTTTAACTCTACTATCCCCATAGTGCTTCTGATCGCCTTCACCAATTTATCTACCCAGTCTATGGAGAAACAGAAGCAGCCAGAGTAATCTTCTGAAAAAGAGGATGTTGAGGGAGATGACCTGGAAGAGTCCTTATCCCCAATAAAGTTATTAGAGGAGTCTGATTCCGGGAACCTAGTCTTGTATCCTCTCCCCTTCTCCTTAGGGCACTCTCCCTGGGATAGCAACATCATGGACTCCCTCAATTCAGCCCTAATAATGTCTATTAGGTTTGTATTGAAGTTAGGTGTCTCCTCTGCTACCGTTTGCTGGATACAAGACTGACACAATCTTTTTGGATAGGAGTCTGGCAAGGGAGACCTCCAAAGGGCACACTCCTTGTGTCTCGACTTCCATGCGCACTTCTTTCCTTGCAGAATCAGGAGAAAATAAGGGGAAGACTACATCACAGAGTGAGCTTTCACGATGATCACTTACCAGTGTGGCAAACTAATAGGTACCGAATTACGAGAGGGGCGCATCTCAGCCCACGGATCGCTGGAGGCTGCTGACTCGTAAAAAATAGGTTACGCACTATCTTTTGACTCACAACTTTTTTCATTTGATGGGAATTTTTATCTCTTGAGAACAGGTGTAGCAGTGGGGGCCAAATTTTCCCCCAATCTAGTCATTGCCTTCTGGGAATCGATGTGTGATCTGGTATGGCAGATACATCGATGACGTCTTCATTATATGGGGGAAGATGTGTCTGCCTTACCAAAATTCATACAATATGTTAATTTGAATGAATATAACATTAGAGCCACGTACAAAGTTCTAGTGATATTTCATTTTTGGAATTGGATTTAAGGGGGGGAGAAAGGAACAATTATATCAACAAAAACACACAGCAAACCTTGCAGTGGTAATACCATCTTACACGCAACCAGTAGCCATCCCAGACAAACGATTAAGGCAATCCCGGTAGGTGAATTCACCAGACATAAAAGAAATTGTAGTACCAGCAAAAACATGGAGTCAGAATTTGAATGTCTTGCAAGAAAACTTAAAAACTGCAGGTATCCTGATTGGTTGCTAAAAAGGGCCCATAACATAGTAGACAAAAAACATGTGAGGATCTGGTGATATCAACTGATAAGAGGATACAGAATCAATTAAAAATCAAAAATTCACAAAAGCTTTTGGTGTGTCTACAGTACAGCGTTTAATTTGGCCAAATCAAAAATATTATTTGTAAATTTCTCCCTATTTTATATGAAGACCAAGTTTTGGCAAATGTGGTAGCCAGACGAGCGCAAACAATTGGAAACTCAGTTTCCCCAAGTATGTTTTTTTCTAAAACAAAGAAAAGAAAAACTTCGTTAGATATGAAGGGATTTTTTAAGTGTGGCACAAATAAATGTAAAACTTGTAACCATGCATTAACCACAAGGACATTTTGCAATCAGGACAGTACAATGGAATTTAATATAAAGAAATTCATTAACTGCAATTCCACCAATGTGGCATGCAAAATTAATTGTTCTCTCTGCCTAATGTCATATGTAGGATGCACATCATGTAAACTTAAACGTATCTCAGAACATCTGAGAAACATAGCCAGTAACAATAATACGAATCGTAATATTTCTACAGCTGCCAAACATTTCATCACATACCATTCATGCAACTGCATCCTTTCAGGTCTGTGGCATAGAGAAGGTCAGTAAATCTGTACATGGGGGAGATGTCAGACAGCGTCTCCTCACACGTGAAGCATTCTGGATTTATAACCTGGATACTAGAATACCAAATGAAATGAAATTAGGTTTCACTACTGAAGTGCTTGTCATGTCTCTGTAATTGTTTTTATCATTATATGTATTTCTTTCTCTATATAGAAATTTTAATTATGTCTATTGCTTGTGTTCATTTAATAATGTGGGTTCATGTAGTCTGTTGGCATTTTACCTTTTAGGACCTGAATTTGTGTCATCTGACACTTGACTGACAATTTGATTGGTTTCCAGGGACTATAGAGGACCCACACTGTCAGTAGGTAGTTAGCTTTGAAAAAGATCTGTTCCAGATCGAAACACATAGCTTCAACCCCTGAGGTTCACCTTTTCTAAGGAGTTTTATTGCTGTATTTCCATATTTGATCAATAAAATATGAAGGTTTTTAAGGATCTGGAACATCATCACCACTTTTTCTAGACATCTCGTCTTATCAAGACGTAGTTCCGTGCATCTGCAGACTTGGTTGGTGAGCTGGCTGTGGTTTCTTACTTCGTTGTTTTCTTTCGCTGCTGACTCATCCACTCTGCTGGAGCTCCTGTGGCTGGACCTCTCTGCAGAATCCAAACTCTTGCTTGCCTGGCTACTTCCCGCCATCTCACTGGGTTTTCATCGGGATGCACGGTGCTTCTGACCGAGCTGCTGATGTTGCTGCTGTGCAGGGTGTACCTGCTCCTGCTGCTCGCATGACTCCATCCTCTTGAATAAGGGTTAGGCCCAGAAGCAATGAGGTCTGCGCTTGTGCTCTTTTAAACTCTGGGCACACTCACGAATATCTGGGTCAGCAGGTTCCTGGTCCTAAGCACCATCTTACTCCCTCACAGATCACCCCCATGCCCTCGACGTGATGCGACTGCCCCAAGTGACCCCTGCTACCACTTACTGATCTGCAAACGGACCCAGATGCCCCCCTGGACTCCGGCCGCAGCCCAGACCGCCCGGACACGTAACCGTGGCGCACACTGGTTGCATCATCCGGCTCACTAAGATGCGCCCCCAGGCCCCGCCCCAGACGCGCAACCATGGTATCCCTGGCCATGTCACCAGGGTCCACCAGCTGTGTCATCAGGGCTCGCCCAGGACGCGTCACCAGCCCAGCCCCTGGCTGGTCTCCGGGACCGTCTCTGGCCTCATCACAAGGCACGCCAACTGGGCATCCCCAGATGCATCACCGGAGCCCTAGGACACACCCCCAGCCCTCAGGCCGAATGCTCCAGGAGTGTTCATCTGCATGTGTTCCTATTTTACCATCTATGGTTGTCATCCTTCTGACTGTGTTGAAGTAAACTTTACCTGTGCTTTGCTATCCTGGCTCTGTGACTCTCCTGTCTCCCTCTGCGCCTATATCATGGGGAACGACACCACCATCACACACGGCGTTTAACAAATTCATTCTCATAGCCATGTGCCTCCTTATTGTCTTTGAAGCGCCAGGCACGGCCACCACTGACTCTGTAATAGAAATCACAGGATCCGATCCATGCCCGGTGTACTGAAGGGTTCCACCCTGTGTTCCGAACGTTACATATACATTAGGAGAACTCTCTAATACGTTCACTAAATGCGCATCCTAAGCATCTGTTGATAGAGCACTGTACATGACAATATTTAGCTGGGTAATAACCATCTTTTAGGGTCAACGGTCATTTTGTAGTCCAACTCTGAATTGAAGCATATTCTCTCATCAATTCGGATACAGTTTCCAAAAGTAATTTTTTGTTGAAATGCATTATTTTCTTTGTGTTTGGCTTAGAGAAAACTACAACGCTTTTTATTACACTTTTTTCTTACACAGTTAAAGGTTATGCAGTTGTAGCAGTATTTCTGAGATGAGAGAATATATATTCAAGTGGAATTGAACTTGGCAAAATGCAGATTTTTTTGTAATTCGCTCCCATGCGGATTTGGCAAATTGACGGTCTGCCAGACACCTTTTTGCTGAACCGTACAGGCCATCAAAAGATTAAAAATAAAACAAAATACTAATTTTTGCGGCCCCACTGATCCTCACCATCTCCGTACAGTCCAGGTCACATCTTCTTGACACCGCCATGAGTGCTGAAATTCTGGGCCTCTTCATGCTAGGCTGGGACTTCCAGCTCTGCTATGTCCCCACGATCAGGATATAGCAGCATTTTGGACACAGTGTATTTTCGCTGCATCCAAAAAGCTGCGTTCTAATCAAGCAGGTAAATCCACATGTGTTCATTGAACCATGTGGATTTACCGCCTCTATTGAATGGCTATGGGTGAGACAAGCGTCTCCACTTCAGATAATTGACATGCTGCAGCTCGTAATCCCACACAGAGTTTACGCAGTGTCAAACAGAAGCACAGTGGGCATGGGATTTCTATAAATCCCATCCACTGTGCTGGTAACTCAGAACGCAGCGTTTTGGGCACAGCACAGGTGAGCTGCATCTAAAACGCTGCTCTTCCAGATCATGGGCACATATCCTTAGAAGGCCCGAGACATTTCTGCACATGTGTGCAAATGGTCCCTTAATTGGGTTGTAACATGTCCAAGATCCTCTTCCAATATGTAGTAGGTGTAATAATAATAATATTAGCAAATACCTCCAATTAGAAATGTAGGATAGTTCTTCTGATTCGCTATATCGCTTACCCCATGTGCATGGAATATGCGTGGTTATGACCACTGACAACCAACTAATTAACTAACAAATTAACTTACAGTCAGTTGCATATGTAAGTTACTACAATGCCCTGCACATGGAGTAAGTGACATAGCGAATCAGAAGAACTATACTGCATTTCTAATTGAAGATATTTGTTAATATTATTATTATTACACCTACTATGTATTGGGAAAGGATCTTGAAGATGGGAACACCCCTGTACATGTGCAGGACTATCTACAGCCTTCTTAGGGTATGTGCACACGTTGCGGATTTTGATGCGGATCAGCAGCGTTTTTGGACGCGCGGAATTGAATCAAATCTGCAGTGTAGTGCACAACAAATGCTAGTGAATGGTAAATTAAGAATTGCTGTGCACATGCTGTGGAAAAATCTGCGCAGATTTGCACCGCTTTTTTCTCCGCAGGATGTCAATTCTTTTTGCGCATCTGCAGCAGCGTTTTTTAGTCTGGCACATGTATTTTCTCTCTCTATCTCTAGCTCTCTATCTATCTCTACCTCTCTCTCCCCAGAAGCACAAGGGAGGAAGTTCACAATCCCAATCCAATACCACCAGACAAATCCGCACAGCAGAAACACATTCAAATCCGCAGGAAATCCGCATGAATACCGCAAGCGTTTTGCCCTGCGTTTTCTGCCAAGAGATGCCGATTCTCTGCAGAAAATTCCTCAGGCTAACCTGCAACGTGTGCACATACCGCGTGACTAGGCCGAGGATTTCAGTGGTGATAAGAGCATAAGGGTATGTGCACACGGTGCGGATTCTGCTGCGGATCCGCAGCGTTTCTGCAGCTGTGGGTCCGCAGCAGATTTAGGTGCGTTGTACAGTACCATTGTTTTCAAAGGTAAACTGGAATCGCTGTGCACATGCTGCGGAATTTTCCGCACGGTTTTGCTGCGGTTTACAATCCGCAGCATGTCAATTCTTTAGTGCAGAAACGCTGCAGTTTCACACCTCATCCATTATGAGGTGTAAAACCGCTGGGCAAAACCACAGATAAACTGCAGGACTTTAGTCCTGCGGATTTATCTGCGGTTTTTACTACAAAATCTGCAGAGCCAAAAAACTCCGTGTGCACATAACTTAAGGAATTTTTGTACATGTTTTTTTTACCTCTTACATATTATATGCTCTGGGGTCTGGGGAGACCCCTAACCATAATTAGGGACATTCAATTCACAAAGAATAGTTTTGCTGCAAATTGAATTTCGCAAGAAAATCTACGTGATCTGGCCAATTTAAATTTTGCCGTGTCCGCTCATCTGCCATAAAGAACATTATGCCACATTTATATAAGCCACTAAAGATGATTAGAGCAGTCATCACTAGAGTTGAGTGAAACGGGTCGAAAAAATTCAAAAGTCGCCGACTTTTGGCAAAGTCGGGTTTCATGAAACGAAACCCGACCCTAGGATGAGGTCAGCCACGAGGTCGGCGACTTACACGCCAAAGTCGCGTTTCAAAAGTTTGTTTTGCGCTCTTTTTCAGCCAATCAGGATCCACGGACACTGTGGGCAACGTGATGACATAGGCACGGGTCACCACCATCTTTCAGAAGGGCATGCAAGTGATTGGCTTGCTTTGGTGGGCGTCACAGGGGGTATAAAAGGGCGTGCACGCCGACCGCCATCTTACTTCTGCCGATCTTAGCATAGGGAGAGGTTGCTGCTGATTCTGTAGGGAGAGCGTTAGGCAGGGAAGAAGACCAAAAAACTGCTTCTGCTGCTAGCGATTTGGCCTGCACAACACACCAGTCACTGTGTGTGCAGTGCAAGGGGAGGCTATATAGTGGTGTATCAGTGGTGTTGGTTGTTGGGCTGCCTTCTAAGGCTTCCTGACAGGCTGGCATTGCTGTTTACCCACTGCTCCGCAAACTGCTTTTTTAAAAGCAATCCAATCTCACTTATCCCCTAGTCACTTAGGTCACAGCTGTGCCATCGAGCTTGTCACATAGCGCTCAGATATTCATTGGGCCTCACACAATCCAAAAGTGTCCAGTGTCCAAAAGTGTGTGCAGAGATTCAAACTCTCACTTATCCTCTAGTCACTTAGGTCACAGCTGTGCCATCGAGCCTGTCACATAGCGCTCAAATATTCATTGGGCCTCACACAATCCAAAAGTGTCCAGTGTCCAAAAGTGTGTGCAGAGATTCAAACTCTCACTTATCCTCTAATCACTTAGGTCACAGCTGTGCCATCGAGCTTGTCACATAGCGCTCAGATATTCATTGGGCCTCACACAATCCAAAAGTGTCCAGTGTCCAAAAGTGTGTGCAGAGATTCAAACTCTCACTTATCCTCTAGTCACTTAGGTCACAGCTGTGCCATTAAGCTTGTCACATAGCGCTCAGATATTCATTGGGCCTCACACAATCCAAAAGTGTCCAGTGTCCAAAAGTGTGTGCAGAGATTCAAACTCTCACTTATCCTCTAGTCACTTAGGTCACAGCTGTGCCATCGAGCTTGTCACATAGTGCTCAGATATTCATTGGGCCTCACACAATCCAAAAGTGTCCAGTGTCCAAAAGTGTGTGCAGAGATTCAAACTCTCACTTATCCTCTAGTCACTTAGGTCACAGCTGTGCCATCGAGCCTGTCACATAGCGCTCAGATATTCATTGGGCCTCACACAATCCAAAAGTGTCCAGTGTCCAAAAGTGTGTGCAGAGATTCAAACTCTCACTTATCCTCTAGTCACTTAGGTCACAGCTGTGCCATCGAGCTTGTCACATAGCGCTCAGATATTCATTGGGCCTCACACAATCCAAAAGTGTCCAGTGTCCAAAAGTGTGTGCAGAGATTCAAAATCTCACTTGTTCTCTAGTCACTTAGGTCACAGCTGTGCCATCGAGCCTGTCACATAGCGCTCAGATATCAGTGGGCCTCACACAATCCAAAAGTGTCCAGTGTCCAAAAGTATGTGCAGAGATTCAAAATCTCACTTATTCTCTAGTCACTTAGGTCACAGCTGTGCCATCGAGCCTGTCACATAGCACTCAGATATCAGTGGGCCTCACACAATCCAAAAGTGTCCAGTGTCCAAAAGTGTGTGCAGAAATTCAAAATCTCCCCTGTCCTATAGACACCTTGTTTTACATACTATATAGTTTGTTGGATTTTGTCTACATTTCTACCAAAAATGAGGAAGGCTGGTGGAAGAGGCCATGGAATTGGGCGGGGGTTGGCAGCTGGTAATGATGGTGTTGGTGGTGGATCTGATGGTAGTGGCAAGAGCAAAATAGGACCGAATGCAGGAGGTGTTGAGCCTGCGTCATCGTCTGGCTGCATAAGGCCTCGAACGCTTAGTTTTCTAGGAGTTGGCAAACCGCTTTTAAAGCCAGAGCATCAGGAAAAAGTTTTGTCTTACATTGCTGACTCAGCCTCCAGCTCTATCGCCTCCTCTTCTTCAGTTGTAAAAAGTAAAAGCACTGAGTCGTCATTGGAGGCTCATGTTCATGAACCACACCTTTCCTTGTGTCCTTCACCCCAACCAAGATTGAAGGATGACGCAGGCCATACTACTGATTACTCCATGGAGCTGTTTTCACATACCATGCCTGGATTATCAAGTCAAATGGTGAATTACCCAGGCCAAGATGAATCTGACATGGAGTGCACTGATGCACAGCCGCTGATGGATGATTCTGCTGGTACATTCACTCAGAGCACTACATTGTCCTCGCAGTGTACAGAGCCAGATTCTGACCCTGATGAGACTCAGGTGCCCCTTCCCGCACACTATACCACCATACACGGTGACACAGAGGAAGGTGCACATGACATAGAAGAGGAGGTGATGGATGACCCAGTTGTTGACCCAGATTGGCATCCATTGGGGGAAGAGGGTGCTGCTTCCAATAGCTCAGATGAGGAGCATCCACAGCAGACATCGACATCGCAACAGCTGTTATCTGGCAGGCCCGGAGCACTCCAAAGACAGGTTCCAAACATCAAAAGAGTTGCTGGACAGCTTGTCCAGAGGGTCAAAAGATCACAGCGTGCTAGGCCGCAAAATGTCTGCCAAAGTAGGAAGAGTGCAGTGTGGCACTTTTTTGACCAAAATCCTCATGATCAGGCCAAGGTTATCTGTAAGAAGTGCGCAAAGACCTTTAGCCAAGGGAAAAATCTGAAAAATTTGAATACCAGTTGCATGCTTAGACATTTAACCAGCATGCACTTGCAAGCGTGGACACAACACCAAACCTCAAGTGCCACATGTGCAACTGATCACAACGAAGGTAGTCAGCAACGCTACATTGTTTCCCCCACTGTAAGCCCACCGGTTAGCACAGCAGCAAATGTTGAGGTGTCGTTGCAAGGCCACAGCAGTCAGGGAATCCCACTGTTATATCAACGAAAGACTGATTCTAGGCCATCAGAAAGAACACCAACTCCATCACCATCATCAACCCTCTCTCAGTCCGCCCTGTCCACCGCTACTTCCACCATATGCAGCTCTCAAGTCCAGCTCACCCTCCCAGACACTATGAGTAGGTCAAGAAAGTACTCAGTCTCTCATCCGCGTACACTGGGTTTGAACGCCCACATTGCCAAACTAATCTCGTTTGAGATGATGCCCTTTCGGTTGGTGGAAAGCACAGCTTTCCGCGAACTCATGGCCTATGCAGTACCACGCTATGACCTACCCAGTCGCCACTTCTTCTCTCGCAAAGCCATCCCAGCCCTCCACCATCATGTGAAAGACCGCATTGTCCATGCACTCAAGCAGTCAGTGAGCGGAAAGGTGCACCTCACAACTGATGCATGGTCCAGTCGGCATTGCCAGGGCCGTTACGTGTCCATCACTGCGCACTGGGTTAATGTGGTGGATGCAGGGTCCACAGGGGACAGCGTTGGTGGGACAGTGCTGCCTAGCCCACGGTATAGGAAACAGTTGGCTGTAGGCGTTCCACCCTCCTCCTCCTCCTCCTCCTCCAGAAGCGAAAGCTCGTCCACAGAGCGCAGTCGTACGAGCAATCCATCTGCAGCTGCCACTGTTGCACACGATGTGTCCCCCTATCGAGCAGCTAGTGGAAAGCGTCAGCAGGCTGTGTTGCAGATGATGTGTTTGGGCGACAGACATACCGCCGAGGTGCTGGCCGAGTACTTGAAGCGACAAACTGAGTCATGGCTGGGCAGTGTACATCTTGAGGCAGGCAAGGTAGTTAGTGATAACGGCCGTAATTTTGTGGCAGCCATAGCCCTTTCAAAACTCAGCCACATACCTTGCTTGGCTCACACCTTGAACCTGGTGGTGCAGTGCTTCCTCAAAAATTATCCGGAGTTAACAGCCCTGCTCCAGAAGGTGCGAAGACTGTGCGCGCACATCCGCCGGTCGCCTGTACACTCCGTTCGTATGCAGAAGCTGCAGCGATTGCTCCACCTTCCCAACCACCGCCTCATTATCGACATTGCAACAAGGTGGAACTCCACCCTGCACATGGTGGAGCGGCTGTGCGAGCAGAGGCAGGCCATAATGCATTTGTGGGAGGATACACGGCCAGGCACTTTGAGAGCAGACATGGAGTTGACAGGTGTGCAGTGGTCGAAGCTGAAAGACCTCTGTAAAGTCCTTCAGTGTTTTGAGGAATGCACACGGCTGGTAAGCGCAGACGACGCCATCCTAAGCATGAGCATCCCACTTATGCGTCTGCTCATGCAAACTTTGACGCACCTTAAGGAGCAGGCGTCTGCAGCCAATGTTGATGAGGAGGAAGAGGAGGAGGGAATCCTTGATGACATTCAGCCATTGTCTGCTCAGGGACCTCTCCTGGACGAGGTGGAGGAAGAAGAGGAGGAGGAGGATGATGATGGGGATGATTACTTAGGGGAGGAGGATGCATCTCGTGGGGCAAGTGAAAATGTTGGCGTGGCAAGGTCTGGTACAGGGTTTGTGCGTGACTGGAGGGATGTGGATTTGCCAGAAAGTGCTCCTCCAACCAGCACTCGCAGTGCATCATTGACACCGGGAACATTGGCCCACATGTCAGATTATGCCTTGCGGATCCTAAAAAGGGACCCCCGCATTGCCAAAATGATGAACGATGACGACTACTGGTTGGCCAGCATCCTGGATCCACGCTATAAAGGCAAATTACAAAACATCATGCCACAGGAGAACCTTGACCTAATATTGGCTAATAAACAAGCAACTCTGGTAAATCGGTTGCTTGAGGCATTCCCAGCACACAGCAGCGGTGATGGTTCTCACACGAGCCGTACGGGCCGGGGGCAGCTTGGCAGAGGTGTTCGTGGTGCACACAGCAGAAGTGGTGTTGGAGACAGGGGTTTCATGACAATGTTGTGGACTGATTTTTCAAATACCGCTCACACAACTGGTAATACTGCATCGATGGAAAGTGACAGGAGACAGCAGTTGTCAACCATGGTTACAAACTACTTTTCCTCCCATATCGATGTTCTCCCACACAGGTCATTCCCCTTTGACTATTGGGCCGCTAAACTGGACACCTGGCCTGAATTGGCACAATATGCCTTACAGGAGCTCGCTTGCCCAGCTGCAAGTGTGCTATCGGAAAGAGTCTTCAGTGCAGCTGGATCAATCCTGACAGAAAAAAGGACCCGTCTGTCAACCCAAAATGTGGATGATCTAACCTTCATTAAAATGAACCATGCATGGGTTTCCAAGGATTTTGTCCCACCTTCCCCTGATGACACATAGGGTGACAGAAAAATGGCTTGCTTTGGTCCACCTCTTCCTGGGACTTCACCTATTTCGCCTTTTGCATCAGCTGAATGTCCAACATCAACATATGCCACTTTCTAAAACTCCCTAACTGTGCTGCCTCCCCCCCCATGGCCGGGGTCACCACCTAGCGCACGACACCGTGCGAGTGTCGTTGCCCTGGACAGGTGGGTAGGCCGACTCTTGGGCGCGGGCACTGGCACAGGGTCCCTCATAGTGCAATCAAGTGTCTCTGACGGTGGTGGTGCACACCCGCCGTCAGACACACCGCTGTACTATGAGGGGCCCAGTGCCAGTACCGACGCCCACGAGTGGGCCCCCCTTGCTTGGGTAGGGCCCCAGCATTTGCAATCTTTACTTCTCCCTGCTCCTCCGCTGTGTAATCTGGGCCGTCAAATCCATACTGTGCCTGACACCGTCTGAGCCTGCCTCCTGAGACATATATTTTGAATGTGTACGCTATCCATACATGTTATCCGGGGATACGGTACCCTTTCTAACCTTTGTGCAATCACGTGCAATCCATACTGTGCCTGACACCGTCTGAGCCTGCCTCCTGAGACATACATTTTGAATGTGTACGCTATCCATACATGTTATCCGGGGATACGGTACCCTTTCTAACCTTTGTGCAATCACGTGCAATCCATACTGGGCCTGACACTGTCTGAGCCTGCCTCCTGAGACATATATTTTGAATGTGTACGCTATCCACACATGTTATCCGGGGATACGGTACCCTTTCTAACCTTTGTGCAATCACGTGCAATCCATACTGGGCCTGACACCGTCTGAGCCTGCCTCCTGAGACATATATTTTGAATGTGTACGCTATCCATACATGTTATCCGGGGATACGGTACCCTTTCTAACCTTTGTGCAATCACGTGCAATCCATACTGGGCCTGACACCGTCTGAGCCCGCCTCCTTAGACATATATTTTGAATGTGTACGCTATCCATACATGTTATCCGGGGATACGGTACCCTTTCTAACCTTTGGCCAAATCACGTGCAATCCATACTGGTCCTGACACCGTCTGAGCCTGCCTCCTGAGACATATATTTTGAATGTGTACGCTATCCATACATGTTATCCGGGGATACGGTACCCTTTCTAACCTTTGTGCAATCACGTGCAATCCATACTGGGCCTGACACCGTCTGAGCCTGCCTCCTGAGACATATATTTTGAATGTGTACGCTATCCATACATGTTATCCGGGGATACGGTACCCGTTCTAACCTTTGTGCAATCACGTGCAATCCATACTGGGCCTGACACCGTCTGAGCCTGCCTCCTGAGACATATATTTTGAATGTGTACGCTATCCATACATGTTATCCGGGGATACGGTACCCTTTCTAACCTTTGTGCAATCACGTGCAATCCATACTGGGCCTAACACCGTCTGAGCCTGCCTCCTGAGACATATATTTTGAATGTGTACGCTATCCATACATGTTATCTGGGGATACGGTACCCTTTCTAACCTTTGTGCAATCACGTGTAATCCATACTGGGCGTGAGAACGGCTGGCAAGCTACAGCACCTGTGGTTTGCACACGTAAGTTTTTCATTTTTTCAGGAATGACGGTTAGGCCTAATTCCGGAACTGCAGTTGACCTGCACTTACTGGGAAATCATTGTTCGCGGGTAATAATTGTAATCACTCAGTGATCCCCATCACTAATGTTGTTCAGCGGGTTATCTGCACCTGTAAGCGACAAACGCTGGCCTTTTCAGTGTAGCGCACATGCAGCCACGGACATGTAAGGGCATGACACACCAGTTATTGGCCAATCTCATGTTCCAGAGCCTCACGTGTCCCTCTAGTAAGCCGGACTCGGACCGCGGGGCATGACGGAGTCTCGTTCGTTAACGGAATTAAGCTTGCAATGTGTGCATCTGTTCTGTAGCTGGCATGGTTGAGGTTTCCCAGGTGGAGTCGAATTTAACCGTAGGCTCCACTCCTGGTGGTGCCCTTCTGGACATTCCTTTAAGGTTCAGCTTTGCAACCATACTGCCCACGTAAAACAAACACTTTGCCTTCATGAACGCTGTTTGGAGGGTCATGACTCGTGGGAATAACGCCTCCCAATCAGTTAACCTGCTAGAGAGATCCTTCGTTGCTCCCAAGCATGACATCACACTCCCTAGGAGGAAGGTAATGCCACTGTGGCGACCGTACTCCTGGGGGCGACACAAGTGCACTGATGCCCAGCGACTGCTCGATGAATCTGCTGGTACATTGACCCAGACCACTACATTCCCCTCTCACGCTACACGGCCTGAATCTGACCCTGATGAAACTCAGGTTACCCTTCCCATATACAGTTCCATCTTACACGGTGACAAAGAGGAAGCTGCAGATGAAAGTGCAGGTTCGGCCCACCCGCCATCAGACACACCACCGTACTATCAGGGGCCCTGTGCCAGTGCCGTCGCCAACGAGTGGGCCCCCCCTGCTTGCTCAGGATCACAGCACTTGCAAGGTTGAAATACTGTGCAGTGAGATGGAAGATGGGGACGACGAGGAGTCCAGACTAGTCCAGGGATTCCCTAGCGAGGAGACTTATTTGATTGTTTTCAATGTTGGGACAGCAATTTTTGGGGAGCACTATACTCTGGAGAATGATAGATGGGGCCCACCATACACTGGAACATTCCAAAGGTGGACATCAGACACTGGAGCAGCATTTACAGGGCCCATTATACACTAGAGCATTAGAAATGGGGCCCATTATGTTTGGAGCATTATTTGGGCCCATAAGACAGTGGAGCTTCATCCATGGGGACCAACATATACTGTAGCATTATGTGGAGCTCATCATATACTGTTTCAAACATTATATGGGACCAATGATTCTGTATGGAGAAATAGATGGGCCTCGTCATGAGATGTAAAAAGTGAGGTATTTTTCATTGTACTATACCGCTATTTCTCTGCCGTATCGGAGCATGATGAGTTGTGGTATGTGTTAAAGGGGCGCTCTTTCGCCCAGGGCACATGAAAACCTGCAGCCAGCCCTCCCCCCCACAACTTTAGCCAAATAACCCCCATTTTTCAGTGCGTAACTTGTATTATGAAGTTAATTAAGGTTGACAAGCTTAAGTAAGAAGAATTGATGCTTTTGGCATTCAAATGGGCACTGTAGGTGTGTTTCCTGTCCTCCTCTCACTGCCGACTTTTATTCCCCATTGACTTACATTGGGTTTCGTGTTTCGGGACGACCCCGACTTTTCCCTATAATCGGACGATCTTGCTCGACCCGACTTTTGGAAAAGTCGGGTTTCACGAAACGAAACGCGACCCTAAAAAACCAAAAGTCGCTCAACTCTAGTCATCACACATCTGCTATCATTTTCAGACTACACTTTGGATTGTTGTGGACTATGTGCTGTGAATGTCAGATGGGCGATATATATCAATATTACCAATAAGTATTTTGGGAAGTGTATTCACTGTGCCAGTAACTGTTATAGGATGATGAGACACAAAGTCTTTATAACTCCCATAACGTCAATGTTTTAGCGTGTAGTCATCTCCATATGTATCTCCTTAGCATCATGGTATTAAGTCTGAATAATAATCAGATGTTTTAGACATTGATACTAGATCATGGAAGCAATATAGACTGTGAGTAAATGTGATCTGTAGATGGGAAGTGAAAAGTGCATGATTCACACTATGTAAATATTTTAGCTTCAGGCAGATTGACATGTTTCAGAAATATCTACCACATCAAAAGCAATGTATCTTAGAAAGAATGTGGAAAGTGGTATAAAATACTTGAAGGACACCAAAAGCACCGTAGTTAAAAATGGAAAAAATTCAAAAGTATAATGTAAAGTGATCTAATAGTTAGAAAGCAGTAATACAAATTATATCCCTTTAAAATGTCTTCTAATTCATGAACTCTAATCTGAGAGGTAAAGCTCTTTAGTAATATCACTGACAGCTACTGTTTCATGGCAGAATAATCCGGAGAACTGTATCCAGAACAGCTGTGTAAGTACGATTTATGCATTTTTCATTTTGGAGATACTATTGAAATTATGGCATCTTTACAAATGTCACCCAACTATAAGCAAATATGGTTAGCCTAGAAAAAAAAAGAGCGTTTCTAGCACATTTAGCCTCTTAAGGGCAGGGTTACTTTGCATATTAGGACTTTAGTGTTTTTCCCCCTTTTTTTGTCTCTTTTTATTTAACACTTTTAAAGTTCTGTTTTCAGTCTGGATAGCTTTAGTATAGCTTTATTATGTCTTGTCTTCAGAAAAAGGAAAATATTTCATTATATTTAAAGTTGCATATCTTATATCACATTTTTCTATATTAGTTTATATTAGACGGAAACTAATTTGGGGGGAAAAAAACTGTTTCCAAAAATGTTTATTTTTACATGTAGTATGCCATTGGTCATTTGAAGTGCAGCTCTCTGATGCATTATCGGGGCCAGATTATAAGGAAGGCCATTACACTACACACTAAGCCCCATGAGCAATCCCTCTGTGTTAATGTTGACAATGCTTGTTTTGGTCATTTGAATCCCAAATATGTACATAATAATGTAAATAACGCTTATTTTATAAGCTGTGTGCAATGGAAAATCATTGACATTTTTACTATGTTTCATATTTTAGCTATTAATCTATTAATTTTTATAAGTATTTTAATACAAACAGGAACAGCGACTGTATAAGAAACTGATATCCTCCAACAGAGTAAATCACAAGAATTCAGTCTGGTGTCTTCCAGAAGGGCAATGGTTAATCACAGGTAAAACAGAAACAAACACAGTTTGGGATCTTCCAGCAGGAAAATGGTGAATCACAGATTTAAAATAGAAGTAAATGCAGTCTCTTATCTTCCAGCTGGAAAAAAAAGATAATAGCAGCAAGGTAGGAATTGGTTTACTGTTGAATAGCTGTGTAGTATAGGCAAACCAGAAATTTGCTTTAAGTGATGTGTTACCCTGAATGCTGAAGCCAGGTGTGAACAAGATCTAAAACAGTTGCGAAACTTGATAATTTGTTAAGACGTTGTTGTGGATGACTCCAAGTAAACTGTACTGAGATTGAAAATAACTCTGGTTGTAATACAGAAGTCAGGAGAAACAGTGACAGACACCTGTATGGAGCTAAATTAAAAGAAGAAACAGTAAACTTCTGGCAATCTGGACAAAGTTACTTCATACCCAATCACCTTGCCTCTTTAAAGCTGGCCTTAAAAGGCCTTAAAAGGTCTAGGGTGATGATTTCATAGGAGTTCAGCAGGTTAGCGTAGAAATCTGACATAGATTATTGCAAAGGATGGCAGCCACAGGAGAGCGTAGCTAGAACCAGCACTTGTGCTGTCGAGTAACAGGTAGGGTTGCTTAGCTGTCCTACTGAAACAGATTTTCTCAGTAGAGGCAACTCATCTCACAGGTGATCACCTCTGTCAGCTTTTCCCTCCAGACTTTGTTTCAAAACCAACCAATCACTACAGTACTTTTTAGGTCATATCTCACTCATTAATCTCTTACCTTCTGATAACTCCCGCACAGCTTTTGAATAACTGGGCTGGTGCAACATCATCATTGCAACATGATCCACAGATGATATCACCCCAGTCCAGCTAACCACACTAGCCCCAGCAACAGGGATTCCAAAATGTAAGAGTTTTGCAATACTTCTATCCAGGGGCCAGTGACTACTGACTTGGCCGATGGACTGGAGTCTTGCAAATCCATAGGCCCATCTCTATTTACTCATTTTTTTAAATCAGTTTTTCTACATGATTTCTTTATGTCAACCACCTCTGATCCTCTGAGCTTTCTTTTGCCACATACTACATTTCCTACAATCCTTTCCTTACACTACTTAAGGCCCGTCACACACAGCGACCTCCCTAGCGAGATCACTGATTTTGTGATGCCACAGCGATCTCGCCAGCGAGATCGCTGTGCGTGACGGGGATCAGCGACCGCCCCCCCTGCCGGGTATCGCTGATCGTGCTCGATCGGCCTGGGCCAATTTTTGATCACTGGTCTCCCGCTGGCCAGCACGCATCGCTGCATGTGGCAATGAGAGACCAGCGATCAGCGACGCTGGTTTCTAATGTAAACATCGGGTATCCAGGAGCCTCGGCTCCTGGATACCCGCTGTTTACCTGGGAAACCGGCGTACATGCTGGTTTCCAAGGTAAACAGCGGGTATCCAGGAGTCGCGCGGCTCTGAGATACCCGATGTTTACCTTGGAAACCAGCATGTACGCCGGTTTCCAAGGTAAACAGTGGGTATCCAAGAGCCGCGGCCCCTGGATACCCGATGTTTACATTAGAAACCAGCTTGCTCGCTGGTCCTGATCGCTGGAGGGGCTGTCTATGTGACAGCTCACCAGTGATCAGCCAAACGATGTCCCAGCGATCCCATCATGTCAGATCGTTGGTGGAATCGCTGGGACATCGTTATGTGTAATGGGGCCTTTAGTTCTGTCCACCACCAGGGGTCCAACCCACCATGCTGTCCAGCGCCCTCTTGCTACTCTCTTTACTGCTTCCTCAGTTCTCACCTGACTACATATAGAGCTCTTTCTCCTCCATAGCTGTGTTCAGCATTATGTCCACAGTAGCGTCTAGACCTGCCCCGAGTCCTGATTTGTCAATCCCACAGTCTGCGTGAAACATGCTTCAAAAACTTGTAACATGATACATTTGGGGGAGCTCTGACTGGCAGCCCAATGTGCAATACGTAATCCAGCCAAATGGGTTAAGCTTTGATTATTCAGTCCTGGACAACCCATTTCAACAGGCAGTTCATCAAGTTCATACAGAATGATTAAGTCCTGCTCTCCTTATTGTATCTCAGCAGGCTTAGTAACAATGCAGAATGACAAATGAAGATGTCCATCAAGATTTGAATGCTCTCTCTAGTGATATATTACATTTTCAGGTACATTTTCCAGTTAAAATTGTTCAAAATAATTGTCAGTAAAGACACTGTACGAAGTTGTCAGTTCAAAGTTTTCTCCTCGTTAGAATTACAATTGTGAAATTACATTAGAAAAACAATACATAAGGAAAATCACATCCAAACAAATAGACAAGACTCTTGTGATTTACAATATGTATTAGGTCAAATTAGTTTTCCTAATGTTACCCTCTGTACCAATCATGGCATTTTTTTACTGCACTGCCTGGCTCCACTCTCCACCAATTTTTCGAGCCTTAACGTCTAGGATCTTGTCAAATTATTATCTATGATGAGAATGCAATTTAATAAGAACATACGGTAACTAAGAAGAAAAGATATATAAAGAGAAAAGTTGAAAATTAGACCATATTATTCTACCACTTTGGACAGTCCTAGATATATTCACCTGTGGGGTCTGTGGGCTATTTCTGTAATTCCATATACAATAAGTGAAAGAGAAGTAGAACTGTGCAGCCACCTCTCTATTCATTTTGTGGTTCTGTTGCATTCTTTTTATAAGTGGGGTTGACAGTCCCATTTATTGGGCTTTTACAACAGATTACAAAATAGGAATTCTCCTTGAATAATCTATGAAAGAAACGCATAGAAATTCTGAAATGTATACTATGCTTTTAATTTCTTCCTACAAGCGTATTATTATAGAATTGTTAATAGCAATTAAGTAATCAAATGTGTAGTATACATCTATTTTTCTGATTCATGTGCCATATAATAAGAATAATATAAATGCTTTATATAGTGAGTGTTGGCTGTAACCATGCACCGGCTGTGTACTGATGCACTGTAAAGCCTGCTGTCAGTCAGTGCTGGGGTGTGGTTACAGCCAACGCTCAGTATGTACTGAGCAGTGCCTAAAGCCGGGCTGGCTGCACCTCGATGACTGAAAACCGGAGCCTGCTGGGAGGAATAAGGTTCATTTCGTCCATATAGCCGAGCCTTCAGATCAGCGGCCGCATAGCTTTATAACACTATTGACCTGCAGATTAAGCCCATATACGAAGGCTAATAGCATTTTTTTTACATGACAGGTTCCCTTTAGTAACTGCTGGAGGCAGTAATTGTCTATATTATTTTTAGAAATACATTTTACAAATATTTTCCTGATGTTCACAATATAGTCTTTATTTCAACCATAGATGAATTGTGAGCGAAAAGTCCAAAATAAGTCAACTCCCTCCTTGAGGAATCCAAAGCCAGGGAAACCAGCAGTGCAGCAGGAATATGAATCGCGTGCATAAAAAAGTCCAGCTTCAGGGATCCTTTAAAAAGATAGCTTTATTATATAAATATTAAAAATAAATAGCGACAGCATGAGTGTCACAACCCCTACATTGGGGAAAAATGGTCTATCAGACGGTGAGGTCTTTAGTCGTTGCATAAATCGCCATTATTTACTGTTTCCTGATAAGGACACATGATGTGTCCGAGCCTATCCTGGTGAATTGAATACAAAGTAAAAAAGATGTCACAAATTGTTAAAAGCTTAGATCGTTAATGCAGTAGAGAGGAACACACATGGCTGATATACAGTCATATGTAAAAGTTTGGGCACCCCTATTAATGTTAACCTTTTTTCTTTATAACAATTTTGGTTTTTGCAACAGGTATTTCAGTTTCATATATCTAATAACTGATGGACTCAGTTATATTTCTGGATTCAAATGAGGTTTATTGTACTAACAGAAAATGTGCAATCTGCATTTAAACAAAATTTCACCGGTGCAAAAGTATGGGCACCCTTATCATTTTCTTGATTTGAACACTCCTAACTACTTTTTACTGACTTCCTGAAGCACTAAATTGGTTTTGTAACCTCATTGAGCTTTGATCTTCATAGCCAGGTGTATCAAATCATGAGAAAAGGTATTTAAAGTGGCCACTTGCAAGTAGTTCTCCTATTTGATTCTCCTATGAAGAGTGGTATCATGGGCTCCTCAAAACAACTCTCAAATGATCTGAAAGCAGATTATTCAACATAGCTTTTCAGGGGAAGGATACAAAAAGTTGTCTCAGAGATTTAACCTGTCAGTTTCCACTGTGAGGAACATAGTAAGGAAATGGAAGAACACAGGTACAGTTCTTGTTAAGCCCAGAAGTGGCAGGCCAAGAAAAATATCAGAAAGGCAGAGAAGAAGAATGGTGAGAACAGTCAAGGACAATCCACAGACCACCTCCAAAGACCTGCAGCATCATCTTGCTGCAGATGGTGTCACTGTGCATCGGTCAACAATACAGCGCACTTTGCACAAGGAGAAGCTGTATGGGAGAGTGATGCGAAAGAAGCCGTTTCTGCAAGCACGCCACAAACAGAGTCGCCTGAGGTATGCAAAAGCACATTTGGACAAGCCAGTTACATTTTGGAAGAAGGTCCTGTGGACTGATGAAACAAAGATTGAGTTGTTTGGTCATACAAAAAGGCGTTATGCATGCGCTGTATTGTTGACCGATGCACAGTGACACCATCTGCAGCAAGATGATGCTGCAGGTCTTTGGAGGTGGTCTGTGGATTGTCCTTGACTGTTCTCACCATTCTTCTTCTCTGCCTTTCTGATATTTTTCTTGGCCTGCCACTTCTGGGCTTAACAAGAACTGTACCTGTGTTCTTCCATTTCCTTACTATGTTCCTCACAGTGGAAACTGACAGGTTAAATCTCTGAGACAACTTTTTGTATCCTTCCCCTGAAAAGCTATGTTGAATAATCTTTGTTTTCAGATCATTTGAGAGTTGTTTTGAGGAGCCCATGATGCCACTCTTCATAGGAGAATCAAATAGGAGAACTACTTGCAAGTGGCCACTTTAAATACCTTTTCTCATGATTTGATACACCTGGCTATGAAGTTCAAAGCTCAATGAGGTTACAAAACCAATTTAGTGCTTCAGGAAGTCAGTAAAAAGTAGTTAGGAGTGTTCAAATCAAGAAAATAAGGGTGCCCATACTTTTGCACCGGTCAAATTTTGTTTAAATGCAGATTGCACATTTTCTGTTAGTACAATAAACCTCATTTGAATCCAGAAATATAACTGAGTCCATCAGTTATTAGATATATAAAACTGAAATAGCTGTTGCAAAAACCAAAATTGTTATAAAGAAAAAAGGTTAACATTAATAGGGGTGCCCAAACTTTTACATATGACTGTAAGGTAAATTGGAATGAAAGAAAAAAAATAAAAATAAAATAAAATATAGAAATGGATGAAAAAAAAATTAATAATGGTAAAAAAGATCATATTTAATGTTCTTCCCTAATGGCATCCTAGCTTGAAGTAGGTAGATCCACCAAGACTCCGGGTTGAGGAGCTTTCTTGTTCACACGTTCTATACCCGCGACTTGACATGCTGTAGTATTCCCATTATTTATGACATATATAAAAATGTTTTGATGCAGCAGAACATTTAAAAGTTAGTTTGTTTGCGGCGTCAGAAAAGTAACGTCTGATACTTGATTTCAGAAGGCCACTGGTACAGCTGACGTATTCAATATTACAAGGTAGACAGGTAATTAAATAAACTATATATGCTGAGTTACAATTTATGAAGTTATTCATTTTCTATCTTCTGTTTGCAGAACATAGCGATCTGATCATCGCCTATATGTAGCAGAGTCAATCGGGTTATGGCAGCATTCAAAATAAAACAATAAAAAAAATCAAACATACACATATTTGGTATCGCCGCATTAAGAATCGCCCAATCTATCAAAAAAAAGGATTAACCTGATCCGTAAATTGCATAGTGAGAAAAAAAGTAAAAACGCCATAATTACTTTTTTTGGTCGCCGTGAAATTGCATTAAAATGTAATAACAGTTGATCAAATGATTGTATCTGCACGAAAATGATATCATTTAAAATGTCAGCCTGGCACGCAAAAAATAAGCCCTCACCCAACAAGAGATCACAAAAAATGGAGACGCTAAGGGTCTCTGAAAATGGCGATTTTTTTTTTTTTTAACAAAGTTTGGAATTTTTTTTCACCACATAGATAAAAGAAAAAAACCTAGACATGTTTGGTGTCTATGAACTCGTAATGACCTGGAGAATCATAATGGCAAGTCAGTTTTAGCATTTAGTGAACATGGTGAAAAAACAAAAGAACATGTGTGGGAATTTAATTCCCTTGTGTCTATTCACAAGTGACAGCTTGGACGTTACATTTTTTTTGCAATTTCTCCGCACTTAAAATTTTTTCCCCGTTTTTTAATACAAGATATGGTAAAACCAATGGTGTCGTTAAAAAGTGCAACTCGTCCCACAAAAAAACAAGCATTCACACAGCCAAAAAATAAAAAAGTTATGGCTCTGGGAAGAAGGGGAGCGAAAAACAGAAAAAAATTGGAGATTTTTTCAGATATAGCCCTGTTTCTTACCCCTTCTTGCAGTAGAGCATTCAATTCTATGGATAATTTTAGGGTGGGATCGAAGCTTAACTCCTGGTATATATGTTGATCAGATAGTTTAGCCCAATTCAATTGTTCATAAGGTTCCAGATTTAGCAAAACTACAGTGCCACCCTTATCGGCCTGCCGTATCAATAAGTCTTTGTTATCAGACAGTTCTCTTAGTGCTAGTTTTTCCTTAGACGTGACGTTACCAGTGTCCTTACCAGGAAACAGTATATAATGCTGACTTAATGGTCACCACACTATGCAATGACTAAAGACCTCACCGTCTGAAACGCGTCTGATAGGCCATTTTCCCCTCTTATAGGGGTTGTGACACTCATGCTGTCGCTATTTATTTTTAATATACTGGTACATACAATAAAGCTATGCTTTTAGAGGATCCTTGGACCTGGACTTTTTCATCATTAGTGTTACACCCGGTCCCCGTCCTGGCGCTGTGCCCAGGTCTGCCACAGTTACACCTGTCCGCCGTCGTGGCGCTGCGTCTAGGCCTGCCGCTGCTCTCCATTCTGGGCACTCACCTTGACCCTCTCATGCTGCTGCTCAGCGTTCTGTCCTCCCTCCTGCCTCCTCCTCCTGGCGTCCTGTGAGGAGATCTGTAGCTAAGGCTATTAGGGCATGCCCGCCTGCTCTCTTGCCTTCTTAAAGGGGTGGCATGCATTATTCAAAAAGTGCTATTAACCAATGGCAGTGCACTGGCTGCTATTTCTGGCCTTTCCTCCATAGGGAGAGTGCCGGAGCAACGAGTATCTATCATTGCTACATCCAGTTCTCATGCTAACCTGTCTGTGCTGCATCTGCAGTCTCTGTGCATTGTCTAATGCTCTCTGTCTCCACAGCATATCAGTATCCTGTATTACCTGGTTACATCTGCAACCATCTGGGCCTAAGCCATCCCGTTCTGCCAACAGCCATCCGAGTCCAAGGACTGTGTGAAGGTCACTGGAACCGACTCCTTACCAACTACCCGGATCCAGGACCCAGCTCATTACGGACTCTGCTGTAACTTTTGTTATCCCTTTTGGTCCCGCTGGGACAGCTGCCACGTGTTCGGGGTCTAACTGGAGGTAGCACCTGTGTCCTCTGGGTATTCCATTCTGGCCCTGCCTGAGGGGTTTTACTACAGATACCCGGGGCTCACTAGTCACGCCACCTTCGGAGCCCCCCGGACCGTGGTCCCGAGGTTCCACGTAAAAAATAAAAACGAATGTGAACTTCACCATCTCTGCCTCCACTTCCATTCGTTACAGATTGCTCCGGCCATGGAATCCACTCTACCCCAGAGCCTTCCGACGTTGGAGTTGTGACAAGAGGTGACCCGTTTAAGAGATCAACAGGATAAGATCACGACGTATCTACGTAACCTGTCCACCCGCATGGATTCTCTGCAGAACCCGGCTGCTCCTGATTCACCAAGCAACACCCAGGTACCTGATGTCATGACAAGCAAGGGCCCCCACCTGGCGGCTCCTACCCGCTTCCATGGTGATTCCACTCAGTGTCGGTGTTTTCTCAATCAGTGTACCCTACACTTCGAAATCTTGGGGCACATGTTCGCTTCTGACTGTGCCAAAGTGGGCTTCATTATGTCACATCTAGCAGGAGAGGCTCTCGCCTGGCTGAATCCGTTATGGGAGAGAGGAGACCCGCTGGTTAATGATCTTCAATCTTTCCTAGAGACTTTCGCAGGACCTTTGATGAACCTGGCTGCGTCACGTCAACCTCTTCTGCCCTGCTTCGCTTACACCAAGGAACCCTCATGGTGGCTCAGTATGCTGTTCAGTTCCACACCCTCTCGTCTGAGTTATCCTGGAACAATGAGGCCTTGCTGGCGACCTACTGGGAGGGCCTATCTGGAAAAATTAAGGATGAGCTGGTGGGACGGGACAGGCCTTCCATCTTGGATGACCTGATTTCCTTGGCGACCCGGATTGACCTGCGTTTTCTGGAGAGTTCCATGGAGATTAAGCGTGACAGGAGGTCCTACCACCTGGACTTCAATTCTTCCAAGACGTCTACCTCATCCTCTTCTCCCGAGGCTATGGAGGTAGATCGAGTAAGTCTGGCCAGCCGCCACCAGGAGGCGAGTCGCAAAGACGGAAGCTGTCTGTACTGTGGTAGTTCCGAACACCTGATCCGCTTCTGTCCAAAGAAGTCGGAAAATTCCTGTGCCTAGGCTTGGTAGGAGAGGCCACCCTAGGTAGAGAACGTTCCTCTCCTTCGTTGCAGATCTCAGTCTCCGTGAGTAATAAAATTTTCTGGACTCTGTCTGTTGGACTCTGGAGCCGCCGGAAGCTTTATCCAGCAGACGCTTGTGGTTCGCTACCACTTACCAGTTCAGGCTCTTCCTAATCCATTGCGGGTAACCGCTGTCGATGGCCACCCTCTGATCGAATCCGTCCAGTTCCAGACTGAGCCAGTGGAACTCCGGGTAGGTCTTATGCATTCTGAAAGAATCCGTTTTTATGTGTACCCTGGTTTGTCTCACCCCTTGCTTCTAGGTTTGCCTTAGTTTCAGAATCATGAACCAGTTCTTAATTGGAGAACAGGCGAAATTCTACGTTGGGGAGATTCCTGCTCGGACCGTTGTTTAACCCGGATTGAACCAGTTTCACCCCCGGTCCAACCTGCTACCCTGCCTGGATTACCATCCGCTTACTGGTCCTTCTCGGATGTCTTCGGGAAAAAGGAGGCTGAAAAACTCCCCCCCCACAGGTCGTATGACTGTCCAATAGACCTTCTTCCTGGAACATCTCCTCCCCGTGCAAGAGTTTACCCTCTTTCCCAGGCAGAGACTCAGGCTATGTCGGACTACATCCAGGAGATCTTGGCCAGAGGGTTTATCCGAAAATCATCATCACCGGCAGGAGCAGGCTTCTTATTCGTGAAGAAAAAGGACGGATCCCTGTGGCCCTGTATCGACTACTGAGGACTGAACCAGATCACGGTAAAAAACAGGTACCCTTTTGCCTCTAATTTCAGAACTGTTTGACCGTCTCTGAGGGGCCATGATCTTCACCAAGCTGGATCTCAGAGGTGCTTACAATTTGATCTGAATCAGAGATGGAGACGAAAGGAAAACAGCCTTCAACATCCGTGATGGCCACTACGAGTACCTGGTAATGCCGTTTGGTCTAAGCAATGCACCCGCTGTTTTCCAAGAGTTCGTCAATGGCGTTTTCAGGGATCTGCTTTACACCTGTGTTGTTGTCTACCTAGACGACATTCTGATTTTTTCTACTGACTTAGTCTTGCATCGCAGACAAGTGCGCCTGGTCTTACAGAGGCTCAGAGAAAATAGACTGTATGCCAAGTTTGAAAAGTGCCTCTTTGAACAATCCTCTTTGCCTTTCCTCGGTTACATTGCTTTCTCCACAGGATTAAAAATGGATCCAGAGAAGTTATCGGCTGTACTCAAGTGGCCTCGTCTGTCTGGGTTGAAGGCCATACAGCGATTTCTGGGCTTCGCCAACTTCTACAGACAGTTCATTCCTAACTTCTCCACCTGAGTGGCGCCCATCTCAGCTCTAACCCAGAAAGGTACAAATCCGAAGGATTGGCCTCCTGAGGCTGAGGAGGTTTTTGTTTCTCTCAAAAGGGCCTTTGCTGTCGCACCTGATCTTCACTATCCTAACTCCAATGAACAATTTTTTCTTGAGGTCGATGCCTCTTCAGTAGGTGCGGGAGCTGTACTAACCCAGAAATCGTCCTCCGGGCGAATGCATTCCTGTGGTTTTTTTCCAATGTTTTTTCTTCCGCCGAGAGGAATTATTCTGTTGGAGATCGGGAATTATTGGCTATCAAATTGGCTCTGCAGGAGTGGAGGCATCTTCTAGAACGAACTCATCATCAGGTAGTCATATACACCAATCACAAAACCTTGCTTACCTCCAAACTGCGCAAAGGCTGAATCCTCGTCAAGACCGCTGGGCTTTGTTTTTTGCTCGTTTTAATTTTGTTCTTCATTTTTTCCCAGCTGACAAAAATGTCAAAGCAGACACGCTTTCCAGAGCCTTTCTACCTCCTGATCAAGAAGAAGAACAGCAGCACATCATTGAACCCTCAAGGTTAGTCGCGGTCGCTTCTGCTGATCTTGCCCGGCTGCCTCCTGGGAAGACTTTTGTGTCAGATTCTGAACGTACTCGTGTCCTTCGGTGGGGTCACTCGTCCAAGTTGGCTGGTCACGCCGGTCAGAGATAGACTCTGCAACTCATCTCTCGGTACTACTGGTGGCCTGCCATGGCTAAGGACATTCTGGAGTACATCACAGCCTGTCTTTCCTGTGCTCGTAACAAGACGGCCAAGCACCTACCTGCAGGTAGGCTTCAGCCTCTTCCAATTCCGTCTGCTCCCTGGCAACATATCGCGATGGACTTCATCACAGATCTCCCGATCTCATCTGGCTGTTCTGTGGTGTGGGTAGTGGTGGATCGCTTCTCTAAAATGGCTCACTTCGTTCCACTACCCGGTCTTCCAACTGCTCCTGAGTTGGCGGATCTGTTCATCTGGCACATCTTCCATCTCCATGGTTTCCCTCTCCACATCGTGCCTGACAGAGGAGTCCAGTTCACCTCAAGATTCTGGAGAGGAGTTTGTAAACTGGTAAGAGTTGAACTGGATTTTTCCTCAGAATACCATCCCCAGTCCAATGGACAAGTGGAGAGGACAAATCAAATCCTGGCTGGATGCCTGCGTCACTTTGTCAACGCCCATCATGACGACTGGGTAGACTTACTGTCCTGGGCCGAATTTTCTTACAACAATCAAGTAAGTGAATCTTCTGGAAAGTCTCCCTTTCAGATTGTCTTCGGATTGCAATCCGGTATACCTCTTCCCTTCTCCAGATCATCTTGCTTTCCAGCTGCCAGTACTTTCTCCAAAGATTTTTCTAAGTTCTGGAGGGATACCAAAACTGCTCTGGAGAAAGCCTCCCAGCGTATGAAAAGGCATGCAGATAAGAGACGTTTGGATGCGCCTATCTTTCGCCCCGGAGACAAGGTATGGCTCTCTTCTAAATACATCCGTTTAAAGATGCCATCCTACAAATTGGGTCCCCGATTCATTGGCCATTTGAGATCTTGAGACAGATCAATCCAGTCTCGTACAAGCTGAAGTTGCCCACTTCCCTACGTGTGCCTAACTCCTTTCATGTTTCTCTCCTCAAACTAGTAGTTTTGAGTCCCTTCTTTAAGGATCCGGGTACCACTCCTGACCCTGTCTCGGAGGATGATGCTTTTGAGGTAAAACATATCCTGGCCGTAAAAAAAGTAAGGGGTAAGACCTACTACCTGGTGGACTGGAAGGGTTTTGGTCCTGACGAGAGATCTTGGGAGCCTAGGGAGAACATCCAGGCTCCTCTTCTCCTTTAACGGTTCTATGCAGGCTTGAAGAAGAGGGGGTGTAAAGAGGGGGATACTGTTACACCCGGTCCCTGTCCTGGCACTGCGCCCAGGTCTGCCACAGTTACACCTGGCCCACGTCCGGTCGCCGTGTCCAGGCCTGCCGCTGCTCTCCATTCTGGGCACTCACCTTGAGCCTCTCATGCTGCTGCTCAGCATTCTGTCCTCCCTCCTGCCTCCTCCTCCTGGCGTCCTGTGAGGAGATCTGTAGCTAAGGCTAGTAAGGCACGCCCGCCCGCTCTCTTGCCTTCTTAAAGGGGCGGCGTGCATTATTCAAAAAGTGCTATTAACCAATGGCAGCACACTGGCTGCTATTTCTGGCCTCTCCTCCATAGGGAGAGCGCCGGAGCAACGAGTATCTATCATTGCTGCATCCGGTTCTCATGCTAACCTGTCTGTGCTGCATCTGCAGTCTCTGTGCATTGTCTAATGCTCTCTGTCTCCACAGCATATCAGTATCCTGTATTACCTGATTATATTTGCAACCATCTGGGCCTAAGCCATCCCGTTCTGCCAACAGCCATCCGAGTACAAGGACTGTGTGAAGGTCACTGGAACCGACTCCTTACCAACTACCCGGATCCAGGACCCAGCTCATTACAGACTCTGCTGTAACTTTTGTTATCCCTTTTGGTCCCGCTGGGACAGCTGCCACGTGTTCGGGGTCTAACTGGAGGTAGCACACCTGTGTCCTCCGGGTATTCCATTCTGGCCCTGCCTGAGGGGCTTTACTACAGGTACCCGGGGCTCACTAGTCACGCCCCCTGCGGAGCCCCCCAGACCGTGGTCCTGAGGTTCCACGTAAAAAATAAAAACGAATGTGAACTTCACCATCTCTGACTCCGCTTCCATTCGTTACAATTAGATGAATTGTGGTAGGGTAGATTTCAGAGCACTTCAGTCTGCGATTCAGAATTCAAATTGTTCGCTCATTTATTGTTTAATTTACAAGACAAAAGTAGTCAGTAAACCAGTTTATTGAATGCTATAGATTATTCATCATGTAATTACAGGATATTATGCAATAATGTCTTACTCATTATCTTTACTGAAAGGACATAGTTTACATAACAAATAAAATGAGCCGCAATCATGATAATGTGCATGGTATTTGAGACATCATTTCTTTCCAAATTAGAATCTCGCCAATTAAATTGAAATTAAAAATAAAATCTGAGTAGCCCACGATAATAAATTAGGGGTAGAAAAAGAATGTAATTCCCTTGTGTCTATTCACATGTGACAGCTTGGACGTTACATTTGTTGTCTGTTAAATCCCGTTCCATTATTCTTTTTGGACTGTACCATACCATTATGATTAAAGACTCTTGTCTTCGCTGTAATTATGTGAACATACAATGAAATTACTAGACAAAAAACATTTATCATGAAAAACAATTGCCACAAACAATTTGCACTAGAAAATGAACTGCATGGTGAATTCATTAAAATAACTTATACTTTCTGTTATCTTGCTTCAAAACAATGGGCATAATAAAGCTGCTATACAGTTAGTTATATAGCAAATCTATCTATTTAATTATCTATCTACAAACATCAAAAAACTGACCAGCACCTCTGAACAGAATAAAGAAAAAATGAACAGGTGCAAGCTGATATGGCTGCATAACGTACAAACAAAAGGATACAGAGGCCCCTGTAAGCTCTAAGATGTATGCAAACATTGAAAATATGAAATTTGGACTGCATTACTGCTATATAGAATATCGTTATAAAATGAAGGTACTTGGTGCATATATTGGCCAATTCATAAGAGCCCACCAGCATCAACAAGGTGACCTTTCTTTGATGGGAACCTACCCTAGCATATATAAAAAATACTTGGGTTAAACATCTACACAATTTTAATTAGTGCTAGATCCTACCAGCCTTTTAAATTTGTAGGCTTTTAGCCTGGGAGATGCATGTTTGATAACTATTAGGCTAGGGTCAAAGATAGGTACGCCTTGTCACAGCTGGTGGGTTCTCATGAATTGGCCAATTCATGTATTAAGTACCTTCATTTTTTATAAGCATATTCTACGTAGCAGTAATGAAGTCCAAATATCACGTAGACAAAACTTGCATACATCTTAGCGCTAGCAGAGTGCTGCTGTATTTTCGTATCTACTTGTCTATTTTTCTACTAATAGCATGTTCCTCCAAATTTTTAAGTGTCAAGGTATTAAAATGAACAGTCTGTGAGGAAGTCTTCAGAGACATGTGATATCTATCTTTATAAAGCACAATAACTGATAATTCCCTTTAGATTCCTTCTACAGGGATAGGCATAGACAATATACCCACGAAGGTATAGGAGGTACAGTTGTAGCAGTCACATTTAGACTCTAAAGCTCCCGTCACACACAGCGATCTTGCTAGCGAGATCGCTGCTGAGTCACAAGTTTTGTGATGCAACAGCGATCTCACCAGCGAGATCGCTGTGTGTGACACTTACCAGCGACCGGCCCCCCTGCCGGGTATCGCTGATCGTCATGGAATTGCCTGGACATTTTTTTGATCGCTGGTCTCCCGCTGGTCAGCATGCATCGCTGCGTGTGGCAGGCGGGAGACCAGCGATCAGCGAGCTGGCGCTGGTAACTAAGGTACACATCGGGCTTCTAAGCGGCGCGCAGCGCTTAGAAACCCGATGTGTACCTTAGTTACCAGCGCTCTGGTGCAGGGAGCTGTTAGCCAAGGTACACATCGGGTTTCTAAGTGCCGTGCGCCGCTTAGAAACCCGATGTGTACCTTGGTTACCAGCTCCCTGCACCAGCGCGCTGGTAACTAAGGCATACCGTGGGTAACTAAGCGACGTGCGTCGCTTGTTACCCGCATGTCGCTGGTGCTGATTGCTTGTGAAGCTGCCTGTTTGGCAGCTCACCAGTGATCATTACACACCAGCGATCCTGACAAGTTCATATCGTTATCGGGATCGCTGGTGCATTGCTATGTGTGACGGGGCCCTAAGGACGGGATCACACATGCGAGGAATATGGCAGAGTCTTGCATGTTAATGCCCAGCACAGTCGCCGGCTCTCAGGAGCGGAGCGTGCGGCTCCATGTATTTCTATGCAGCCGCAAACTTCAATCCGAGTGCCGGCGGCAGTGCTGGGTATTAACATGCGAGACTCGGCCGTATTCTTCACATGTGTGATCCTGGCCTAACTCCTGGGATTCTTGAACGTTTGCAACCTGATGTCTACATGTTAAGTTTAACATCTACAGTTCCCATATTAGAGCTTTTTGTGATGCTTGTTATTTTGCTTATTTCATATACAATAGATTTTGTAGTTAGCTGACTTTATAACTGGAGTCTTTAGAAGCATTAGGGTGTTGGTCTAGTGGTGGAATGATGTAAGATTTGTAGTAGATGTGTTGATGTACTTATAAGCTTAGGTGAATTGTTGAAGCTTTGTTGATAGACAGAATAATGTAAATATATAAGTTGATGTACCATGTATATTTTGTATATACACATCGGTCTGAGGAATGAAGACAGAATTTTGTGTTGTGTATTTACAGGGATTTTCCCCACATTTTTTTGTGCCATATAGCAAGACTTAGCGATCAATATCTTGTCCCTCACTGAGGCCTAAAATAAAGGGAAACTCCTCCTTCTGTACATTAGCTGCACATTACCACTTATGAATTTTGACCATTCAGAAAAATAATTAACTGGGTGATGCAATAAGCTGGATTTTTTTACACTTCACCATGCAAACCTTGTAAAACTGAACTGATCCTTGGCTCTCTTAAGGCAGCTAAATAAGCTGAGCAATGTGTGCATTTATTTCCCTCTTCATTATGCGACGGGGAAGTCTTTCAGATTTATTTTTAAAGTGATTGTGTGTCATACTGGATATGATATTATGTAGGTAAAGCATTATAAATAAATAGGCGCAATGTGTGCAGATTACGTGCACTCCATTTCTCTGTTCACATTTGGGTTAATGAGTGGATTTTGTCACTCTTTTTTTGATTGAAGTACTAAGTGAATAGGATTTGGAGATAGTTCTTCTTTGACAAAATTACATCCATGGGATTTCTGAGAATCAACATTCTGTAGGAAGATCGATCTTGTGCAAGCCTAGGGGCTTGCAAGCCTAGGGGTTGGCCTAGGGGCCAACAGGGGCTTCTCTGCTGTTTTCTTGATAGTATCAAGCCATCTGGTTGTTGGACTTCCTCTTGTCCTTGTTCCTTCTATTCTTCCGACCATGATGTTCTTCTCCAGTGATTGCTCTCTTCGTATGATGTGTCCAAGGCAATTGGTAGCTTGGTGATCATTGCTTCGAGTGATGTGTTCCAAAATTGATTTATTTGTTCTTCTTGCCATCCATTGTATTGATAGCATTCTTCTCCAGCACCACATTTTGGAGTCATCAGCAGAATAAAAGGCTATTTGTAGTCAATTCTGTGAACCGGATTTTGACAAAGTCTTTCTTGACATCCTGAGGATGTTTTTCAGTAAAAACTGTCCTGTTCTTCTGTGCAGGAACAGCTTGATCTGCAGAGCAGTTTTTGTCAGATTTGGAGCCCTGACTGAACCTGTTAACGATAATGGGGTACATCAGGATTCACTGATATCTGAAAACAGTTCCAACATACTTATTATAGCTACACAGTACATGAGACAATGAAGATATTACAACTAATTGGATCAAGTATATTCATTTTGTCTAGCCATAGCATTGGATGGCATCACCCTTACATAAAAGCATCATTGGCATAATGAAATTTTTTTATTTTGGGTTTAAGACAATGCGACCCAGGTGTTGGAACTTAGTTTTATGAACCTTTATCTTTTTTTATGCCAAGAAGTACAAACCAGTGAGGAATGTAAGATGATACAGAATCCTTTTAGTCACACAGATTCCTTTTGTTTCATCGCGATCTGGAAGAGATCATCCTTGAGCAGGTTTCTGCATTATATACACTATATATGGTGTATAAATCACAAGTATTGCTGTAAATGTATCATGAAAAAATATTTATCTGGAATAACACCATATTCAGACCATACAATACAGTCGTGTTATGGTCTCCTATGGCCACCTGTTGCTAAGAAATCATTGTACAGATAAATATTTACTGTGAGTTAATACTATGCTGAAGCCCACATTCCTTGAAATCTGATCCCTTACTTTCCCTGTAATATCTGACTGTGTTTGGCAAAGGGATAACATTGCTTGCATTGTAAAAGGGAAATAGATGATTTGTTAAAAAAACTGCAGGTTGAAAAAAAAATCTTTGATTTTGTTTATTTATTACAAATATAAATGTATACTATATGTATGGCAATATATTAATACTGAAGGAGAGCTTACTCATCTCCTTTCCAAATCACACCTCACCACCTGTGCACTTGACCCCATCCCTTCCCACCTGCTCCCCAACCTCACTAACATGATCATTCCAGCCCTAACCCATCTCTTCATCCTATCCCTAACTTCTGGTACCTTCTTCTCTGCCTTCAAACATGCCACCATCACACCCATCCTAAAAAAATCAAACCTTGACCCAACTGCTATGCCCAGCTATCGCCCCAAATCACTGCTCCCGTTTGCTTCCAAACTCCTTGAACAGCATGTCCATGCTCAACTTTCCTCCCACCTCTCATCTAACTCCCTCTTTAACATCCTGCAATCTGGCTTCCACCCCCACCACTCCACTGAAACTGCCCTGACCAAAATTACTAATGACTTACTCACAGCCAAAGCTAACAGACAGTTCTCCATCCTCCTCATTCTTGACCTATCCTCTGCCTTTGAACAGTTGACCACTGCCTACTGCTACAGATTCTTTCTGCCCTGTCCTGGATTTCCTCATACCTTTCTGACCACAAATTCAGTGTTTCCCACTCCCACACTACCTCCTCATCCCACCCCCTCTCTGTTGGAGTCCCCCAAGGCTCTGTCCTGGGGCCCCTACTTTTTTCCATCTATACTCTTGGCCTAGGACAACTCATAAAGTCCCATGGCTTCTAGTACCACCTGTATGCAGATGACACTCAGATCTACCTCTCTGGCCCAGATGTCACCTCTCTGCTGTCCAGAATCCCGGAGTGTCTATCAGCCATGCCCTCCTTTTTCACCTCTCGCTTCCTAAAACTCAATGTAGACAAAACTGAACTCATTATCTTTCCTCCATCTCACGTATCTTCCCTACCCAATCTATCTATTATGGTAAACGGCATCATGCTCTCTCCCTCACCTGAAATCCGCTGCCTCGGAGAAACTCTCGACTCTGCCCTGTCCTTCAAACCACACGTCCAAACTCTTGCCACCTCCTGTCGCTTCCAACTCAAAAATATTTCCAGAATCTGTCCATTCCTCAGCCCTCAATCTACTAAAACTCTTGTACATGCCCTCATCATCTCCTGCCTTGACTACTGCAACACTCTCCTCTGTTGCCTCCCTGCTAACTCTCTTGCACTACTCCAGTCTGTCCTCAATTCTGCTGCCCGACTAATCCACCTCTCTCCTCGCTACTCCCCTGTCTCTCCCCTCTGCAAATCCCTCCATTGGCTCCCAATTGCCCAACGAAACCAGTTCAAACTACTAACACTGACCTACAAAGCCATCCACAACCTTTCCCCTCCCTATAACTCTGAACTAAACTCCCAATATCTTCCCTCACGTAATCTTCGATCTTCCCAAGACCTCCTACTCTCCTCCACACTTATTCGCTCCTCACACAACCGCCTCCAAGATTTCTCCCGAATATCCCCTATCCTCTGGAATTCCATTCCTCAACACGTCCGATTATCCACCATCCTCGGATCCTTCAAATGGAACCTGAAAACCCATCTTTTCAGGAAAGCTTACAGCCTGCAATAACCATTCTGCCGCCTCATCACCACCAGAGCTGCTGCACCCCTGACCTTCTGTCTCTTCCCCACTATTCCATAGAATGTAAGTCTGCAAGGACAGGGTCCTCTCCCCTCCGTACCAGTCTGTCATTGTAAATTTGTTTACTGTTAACGATATCTATAACTTTGTATGTAACCCCCCTTCTCATGTACAGCACCATGGAATTAATGGCGCTATATAAATAAATAATAATAATAATTAATACCCACATGCTGAAAGTCCAACCTGGTACTTTAGTACATGCAATCACTATTCTACTCATTTCATCCAAAATAAAGGGTCCATTTTTAAGTACGAGTGTTTGTGTGGAAAAAAAACAAAACAGTAAGGTTGCACCATAATTTACCTAGAATGATTACTATAGAACATTGAAATGGAATAACTGACATAAAAAATTGGAAAAATTGGAAAAAATGCTATTTAATGTATATATGAAATATTTATCTGCAAAAATTGCTATGAAAAAATGGAAGGTACTTAGCGCAGAGATTGGCCAATGTATGTGAGCCCAATTACCATGTCAAGGTGTCCTTTGTGCCTTTGTGCCTCCAAGTACCATCCTTTTTTTCAGAGCAATTTTTGCATATGAATATTTCCGATATACATTATATAGCGTTTTTTTCCCATTTTCAATCCAGCAATGCAGTTTCAATGTTCTAGAATAATCATTCTAGATAAATTATGGTGCAACCTTACTGATTTTTTTACTTATATGCTTTCTTAGTTGGCACCTATTCACACTAGCTTAGATGTGCTGGTCCTTTTTCAGTATTTGTAGCATAGCCTTTTGGACATGTGCACTCCCACTCCAATTAGCCTCAGGTGATTTTAAGCAGATTAGCTGGTCCATTCCTGCCCCATAAATGGTAGGCTTTTTTGGCCAGGAGAGCTGAAATATCAGGACAGGGACCCAATTTCGAAGGACACCTTGACATGGTAATTGGGCACACATACAGCTCTGGCAAGAATTAAGAGACCACCACATCAAAACCCTGTCATGGGCAGCCCATTCTCCAGACCTGAACCCCATTGAAAACCTCTGGAATGTAATCAAGAGAAAGATGGATAGTCACAAGCCATCAAGCAAAGAAAAACTGCTTAAATTTTTGAGCCAGAACCAGTGTGAAAGATTGGTGGCGAGCATGCCAAGACGCATGAAAGCTGTTTTTAAAAATCATGGTTATTCCACAAAATATTGATTTCTGAACTCTTCCTGAGTTAAAACATTAGTATTGTTGTTTATAAATGATTATGAACTTGTTTTCTTTGCATTATTTGAGGTCTGAAAGCACCGTTTTGTTTTTTTTTAATTTTGACCATTTCTCCTTTTCAGAAAAAAACAGCAAAATTTATTGTTTGGAAATTCGAAGACATGTTGTCAGAAGTTCGTAGATTAAAAGAACAATTTACATATTTTACTCAAAAATATACCTATAAAGAGAAAAATCAGACAAACTGAACATTTAGAAGTGGTCTCTTAATTTTTGCCAGAGCTGTATATTGGCCAATCCATGCACCAAGTACCTTCCTTTTTTTCACTGTGTTTTATCAAGACTAAAGTCAACGCTGTCTACCTGGAAATTTTAGATCACATCATGCTTCCCTCTGCCGACAAGCTTTTTGGAGATGGAAATTTCATTCTCCAGCAGGACTTGGCTCCTGTCCACACTGCCAAAAGTACCAATTCCTGGTTTAAACACAACAGCATCACTGTGCTTGATTGGCCAGCAAACTCGCCTAACCTTTACCCCATAAAGAATCTGTGGTTTATTGTCAAGAGGAAGATGAGAGACACCGGACCCAACAATGCAGACAAGCTGACGGCTGCTATCAAAGAAACCTGGGCTTCCATAACACCTCAGCAGTGTCACAGGCTGATCATAGAATCATAGAATCATAGAATCATAGAATCGTAGAGTTGGAAGGGACCTCCTGGGCCATCTGGTCCAACCCCCTGCTCAAAGCAGGATTCGCTAAATCATCCCAGTCAGATGTCTGTCCAGCCTCTGTTTGAAGACTTCCATTGAAGGAGAACTCACCACTTCTCGTGGCAGCCTGTTCCACTCATTGATCACTCTAACTGTCAAAAAGTTTTTTCTAATATCTAATCTGTGTCTCCTCCCATTCAGTTTCATCCCATTGCTTCTAGTCTTTCCTTGTGCAAATGAGAATAAAGTTGATCCTTCTTCCACCTCTATGCCACGCTGCATTGATGCAGTAAAGGGGGCTTTACACATAGCGATATCGCTAGCAATATCGCTAAAGCGTCACCGATTTTGTGACGCAGCAGCGATATTGCTAGCGATATCGCTACATTTGATACTTACCTCCGACCGGCTCCCCCGCTGGCTATCGCTGATTGCGTGAGATCAGCCTGGTCCATTTTTCGTCGTCGGATTCCTGCTGAAGTTCATCTCCAGAGATTTTGATGTTCCTTTGTCCATGGTGCAAAAAATAATCAAGACATTTACAACCCATGGCACTGTAGCTAATCTCCCAGGACGTGAATGTCAGAGAAAAACTGACGAAAGGTTGCAATGCAGGATAGTCTGGATGGTGGATAAGCAGCCCCAATTAAGTTCCCAAGAAATTCAAGCTGTCCTGCAGGCTCAGGGTGCATCAGTGTCAGCACCAACTATCCGTAGACATTTGAATGAAATGAAACGCTATGGCAGTACAGTCAGAAGGGCCCTACTACTGACACAGAAACATAGAAAAACCACAATGTATGTGAGTAAGCCAAAATCCTTCCTTGAAAGCATCTTGTGGACAACTGAGACCAAGAGCTTTTTGGTAATGCACATTGTTCTACTGTTTACTGAAAACGGAAAGAGACCTACAAAGAAAAGAACACAGTACTAACAATCAAATATGGTGGAGGTTCAAAGATGTTTGGGGTTGTGTTGCTGCCTCTGGCACTGTGTAAAAGGCATTATGAAATCTGAAGATTAGCGGAGAATTTTGGGTTGCAATGTAATGACCAGGGTCCGAAAGCAGGGTTTGCTTCCTAGGTCATGGATCTTCCATCAGGTCAATGTCCCCAAACATGCTTCAAAAAGCATCCAAAATGGATTGAAACAAAACACTGGAGAGTTCTGAAGTGGGTAGAAATTAGTCCACATCAAAATCTAATTGAACATCTGTGGAGAGATCTTAAAATTGCTTTTAGGATAAGGTACCCTTCAAATATGATCGATCTGGATCAGTTTGCAAATGAAGAGTGGTCTAAATTTACCATTGAGAGATGTAAAAAGCTTGTTGATGGTTTTAGTAAGTAAATGATTGCAGTTATTTATTCCAAAGGGTGTGCAACCAAATATTAAGGTGAGAGTGCTGACAATTTTGTCAAGCCTATTTTGGGTGTTTTGTGTGAAATTATGTTCAATTTGTCTTTTTTGCCTCTTTTTTGTGTCGTTCCAATACACACAAAGGAAATAAATATGTGTATAACAAAACATGCGTAATTATTTTCAGGGAAAAATACTTCATTTTCTGGAACAATTTCAAGGGTGCCAACACTTTCAGCCATGACTGTATGTTGTGACTCTGTACAAGTACATATGCATATAGTTAATGTGCATATGTTTATGGGTATATCTATGGGTCAGGGTTAAGGCTGACTGTCTGCTTGTAATGGTCAAGTTTGTCCTGGATGTTTTTAAATACTAAAACTTTTGGAAAGATTTTTGAAACTTGTAAAACTTTGCACAAAACCCAAAGATATGGCAGGTGGATTTTTCATTATTTAAAAACTGGTTGTTAGAAAGAGCAGCCACAGGATCTGTAGTTGATCCAAAAAGTAGGGTTGGTGGCAATGTCCCGATAATGTAGCAGGATTTCCCTGGGGTAATTGGCTCTTTCCGTGTCCCTCAAGCTAGGAAGACGCTAGGCTATCCCTGTACCCCAGATTACCCTTGAATGGGGAGATGCTGGGGTTTCCTACCTTGCTGTGCTCCTATATGCACACTGATCTATTTCCTACCCCACCCATGGAGGTATGGAACAGAATTGAATAGGAAATCACAAACCTAGCAGACAGGGGAAACAGACAAGGATAAAAGAAAACTACAATCATACAAATGCACTTACTAAACAACCAAGTGGAAATCAAGAGAACAGTAGGAGCGGAAAACCAAATGGGAGAGGCTTAGGATAAACACACAATGTCAAATCTATTGTGATATCTCCTGTTAACTACACCAACTGACTGCTACTAATTCAGAACTCTCCTTCACCACCAAACCAGGACATTCTAACTGTCACGATCAATTTCCCTAGTGCAAGAGGTGAGCATATATACCTGAGAGGAGTGGCCAACACAGAACAGCTGAAGCCATTAGTGACAGAGAGCTCTAAGAGATAGACAGAACTGATTTAACCCTTTCAATAGCAAAGCAAGGGAAACCTGCACTGCTAATAGGAAGGTAAAGCAGATCTAATACGTGCAGGGCTTTGCGTAACCAGACGTCGCAATCTTATGGCTCCTCTCTGTGGTGGTATCCCAGTGACAGGAATCTGTAAATAGGGTCAACCCTCCTAAGCTGACTATATTAGAATGTAGATCATAGAAACTTGAATAAAATGATACCTTGATGCTTGCAAGCCAACCAACATCTTATTCATGAGATATCCATGTTTTTCTTAATATGTGGATGACCTGCTAAGATTTATGGGCCGGACATAGATCTCCTCGTGAATCTAAATCGTATTTTAAATGCTAGGTGGCGTTACCAATGTGAGATATATAGATCAGGAGCTCAGACTGCCATTGATTACAAGTCTCAATGAGTCATTTAAAAGCAACGTCGAAGTTTCTTGCTTTCAATTAACTACATATATTTGAGAAAGAATGTGAGCTATTTTTTACTATATATGGACACCTTAGTGGCACCCTGTCATAGCCTGTTACAAGATAGTGAATGGTTAAAAAAGAAGCCACAGTGCAAATGTGCAATGTCATTCTCTTGAAAATTTGGGAGAAACACATTAAACAAAAAAAACTGTGATTTCACCTACATTCATTGCTTTCATATTTCCAAACTTGTACACCATCCTAGCTAATTTTTCTTGCCTTTTGAAACAAATGAGATTTTTTTTTAAAGTTACATCCTTTACCTTACACAACATGCCATAAAAAATGATTATCATTTTAGCCACTGTGAAAGCAATGGCAAAACAAGAAAAACAGTTAACTATCTCCAGGTTTTTTGGAACTGACAAAGGTAGCCCGACGTCATACTTAGCTATTTCTGTCAGTCTCATGGACATTGAAATGAGTGGATAATCGATTAATGTTGTGTATGGGGTAGCCCATTCAAATCAATGCAAGAATATTTGCTAATGTCTTATCCTGTTTCATAAAAGCAAAAATCTGTACAGCCATTTTTTGTTTATGCCATTATTTCTGTTTTGAATGGTATCTTCTATTTGGTTTATAAAATGTTAATTATCGTATATACTCGAGTATAAGCCAACCTGAGTATAAGCCGAGCCCCCTAATTTTGCCACAAAAAAACTGGGAAAACCTATTGACTCGAGTATAAGCCCATGGTGGAAAATGCAGCAGCTACTGGTAAATTTCAATAATAAAAATAGATACCAATAAAAGTAAAATTACTTGAGACATCAGTAGGTTAAATGTTTTTGAATATCCATATTGAATCAGGAGCCCCATATAATGCTGCACAAAGGTTAATGGCCCCATAAGATGCTCCATAGAATAACATGCCCCATATGCTGCTCCATAAAGGTTATGGCCACATAAGATGCTCCATAGAATATGCCCCACATGCTGCTCCATAAAGGTTATGGCCCCATAAGATGCTCCATAGAATAGGCCCCATATGCTGCTGCGAATAAAAAAAAATGACATACTCACCTCTCGTTGCTGGGGGCTAGGTTCCGGTGACACTGCTGGCTCAGGGCTCTGACACCTGCGATATTCACCTGTGCCTGTTCCACCGCCGCGCGCCGCTCTATCTTTCGGGTCCTCTGTCAGTGACTGTTCAGGCAGAGGGCACGCACTAACCACGTCATCGCGCCCTCTGACCTGAACGTCACAGCCAGGGGATGCAGAGGACAGAGCGGCGTGCGGCAGTGGAATGGGGACAGGTGAATATAGCATGGCTCCCCTCGTCCTCCCTGTCATACTCACCCCCTCCTGGTACATCTCTGCAGACCCTGCATCTCCCATGGTCTCCAGCACCACAGCTCTTCCAGTGTTCAGCGGTCACGTGGTACCGCTTATTAAAGTCATGAATATGCACATAGTCATGACTTTAATGAGTGGTACCACATGACCGCTGAACACATGCGCTGGAGACCATGGGAGAAGCAGGGGCTGCAGAGACCACACCAGGAGGGGGTGAGTATGATCTGACAGCCATGCTCCCCCTCCCCCACTGACCCCCCCGGTATATGACTCTAGTATATGCCGAGAGGGGCACTTTCAGCCTTAAAAATGGGCTGAAAATCTCACCTTATACTCGAGTATATACGTTAACTAAAGTCTGTCATCTCAAAATGACTCTTCAAACCAAGCACAGATGCTCAATGCTCTCTTGTTCTGTGCATGTGCCAACCTACTTGTTTGGCATATAACTTCCAACTACCCCTTCCACTCCTTGACAGCTCTCATAGAATTCAGAAAAAGGCATAGGTAGATGGAAACAAGTAGGTGTGAAGATGCACCAGCCAAGTTGATTTCTTCTAATACAGTAGTATCCCTTCAATAATCTGTCAAGTCAAGAAAAAGCAAAGAAGGTTTAAAGCCAGCTCCTTACATTAAGTTCCAATGTTTCATTTAGACAATTCTAAAAAAAAAATAAATGGCACTCAAAGGCAAAAATTCAGCATAGAGGAGAGAAATGCGACGCGTTTCGATCGCAGTCTGTGATCGAAACGCAATTTTTTTTTAAAATCTGGAAACAGTAGTACACCTTTTGTATGGGTCGTGTCTGGTGTTGCAGCTCAGCCTTGTTTGCATAAACTCAGAAACACGAGGCGTAACCGTAATGTCTAGGGTTGTTTCTGTAAAAAAAAAAATCTGGTCTTTTGATTACTCTCACGCAACAATTCTAAGGTCTTTAAACTATAATTTTATCTAAATGTACAGCTAGTGTATATCTTTACTTTATATATGAGAACACTATGGGCCCCATGGTCTAACATAAAAAAAATAAATATTCATATGTAAGAAATACCTAATGGTAAAGCTCATAAAGATGCAGGCAAATATTTAGGAACTGGAGGCTGGAAATTTATTCCATACAGGAAGTAAATTTGTACATGCATACCAGACTTTCTGTTCCACAGGTCACATTAGTAAATTACGCAGAACCGCAGAATATATAAGACAAGTACTTGTATTCAGCTAGCTAATGAAACTGCATCCAATTTAAATGCTTCCAGTTTAAAGGTAAGATATCATTAAAGTGCATATGTTTCTTTTAATAATATCATTATTAGGAAAATATGTAAGGTAATAAAAAAATAAGAAAATATTACTAAAGCCCGTCAAAATTGAAGGACTCTCCACACAACTTTCCAAATTCTTTTTGAAATGAGAGAAATCTAAAGTCATTTTAGGGTATGAAAGATTTTCAAAGCTTTTATTTTTTGGTTAAAAGAGTCTGGTCTTGATAATTCCTTTTCATATTTCACAATTTCGATAGACAGACTGATTGAGGGAATAGCCTACTACAGCACTGTCTAAGCCGCCAAAAAAATGGTATTTAGATAGAAGTGCCGATGGAGCAACTCATTAGAATGGGGCACATAGAGTCACCTTGGCTTTTGTTTTGCCTATGCTTCAGCAATCTTAGTTGGTTTGTCTTCCTAAAAGACTTACACTGCCAGAACAGACCCCAAACAGGGTTCAAAGTGACTCCGTCTGCCCCATTATACCAGACTACATAGTTGTGGTCCGTCTGAATTGTTTTGCTGGCGCATGGCAGTGACATCATGTGCTGCCTGTGTCAGCAAACTGAAGTCAGCTGCCATCTCCTGTGCTGGCTACAGAAGAGGATGCCATATGGTGGGGGAGAGGAGGAAGGTGAGTAAAATTATTTGCTTCTTTAAAAATATGCAGGAGAAGAACCTAAGGGGACCAGAATGAGGACAATATAACAGTATGGGGACATTATACCAGGATGGGGGCATGATACAAGAATAGGGGACATTATACCAGGATGGGCGCATTACATCTGGATGGGGGAAATTATACTAGAATGGTGACATTATTCCAGGATGGGAGATATTTTACCAGGATTGGGACATTAGACCTGGATGTGGACATTATACCAAGATGGGGGACATTATATCAGAATGGGGACATTATACTAGAATGCTGATCATTATACCAGTATGAGGGTCATTTTACCAGGACAGGGGACAGTACACCAGAATGGGGACATTATAACAGGATGGGCATATTACACCAGGATGGGAGACATTTTACCACGATGGGGACATTATAACAGGATGCGGATCATAATACCAGTATGAGGGACATTATAACAGAATGGAAAGCCCCCACATCAGAGCGGGGGCTGCATGGGCTCATGGCACTTAGGGTTAAATGTATGATATGTAGGGATATTGTTAGGAATATGCTGTCTCTAACCATTTTGTTTTACTGTAGGATGCCTTAAGTGTCTCATGAGGTATCCTCGTGATTGATCTGGTAAAGGGTTAATAGTCCCTGTTGTCATGTAACAGAAGCAGGTGATCACACTGATTGGCTGGCCTGGCTATCTGTCAGCTGTCATTTGGATTGGTTGGAAAAAGTGTGGGGAAGGTGCTCTATTTACACCCACTCCTTCAAGAATTCTCCTCAGTTATCTCTGAAGAGAAGAAGCAACTGTCACCTGCCCACCCGGCCTCTTTGCTAGTCTTTATTACAGGAAGGAGCGTTGTCGAGAGGCTTTTCTTGAGGCAGAAAGTAGTCATTTTAAAGTTGATCCTTGAGTTTATTGGACTTTTTAAAGTGGACTTTGAAAATCTTTGATGTTATGTATCAAATAATTTATTATATAAATTGGACTAATTATTTAAGTAACCCTATTATAAAAACCTCTTGGCCATTTCATGCGAGCCTTGATCTTGTGTATTCTTATTGCCTGTTTAGTAAGTAAGGGGATTGATAGGGCCTACGATCCCATGCGGATCATAATAACAGTATAAAGAGGGACATTATACCAGGAAGGGGGGACAGTACACCAGAATGGGGACATTATATCAGGAAGGGTCCCAGGATAGGGGAGAGTTTATTAGAAGATAGAGCCAGGTATTGAGATGTTATCACATGGATAGCAATCGTGTATGTCTTTATAGAATCTATAATGCTACAAAGTCCAAATTTTGCACTGAGGCCCCTTTGGTCTCTGGTTACGCCACTGGGTGTGAATTCACTTTAGTGGAAGCTGAGAAATCCTAGAAAAGTTATTCAAACAAGACAAGCCCTTTAGGTTGATTTGTATATACAGCATTTTTTTTAGAAAAAAAAAAGTGGGCTTGAACTTTGACTAATGGTGAGGACCAGGTATCAGCATGTTTTGGCTAATCAAGTCCCAGTGGAAAAAGAGTAAGAAAGCTTGTCCTAAATCTTTTCTAGTTCGGATATTTGACATTTAAAAATGTTTTGCTGTCAACAAGTTTTCAAATGGTTGAGACAGACTTACGCATTCATTTTCTGTAATTAGCTTTGCTGAAAAGTCCAACTGCCCGTACAGAGGTCTGCATTGAGCAAGCACACTTTTTAGCTCTAGCTCATGCCAGGTCTGACGTATGAAATTCTCGGGAGAATGGAGAACACCATAAAAATGACATTTTCACATATTGCGTACTTTTATTTCGCTATATTATCCCCAATTGACACTGAGCAATCCACACATTCTTACAACTTTCCTTCATAAACATAACTGGAAAGTGTGAATTCATCAGGGAGCCAAGGTAAGATATTGCTAGAGAAAAAATGGACAGGATGAAAGTAAATGTAGCTCAGATTTTGTACTTTATATCCACCCTTGGCTTTCTGAAAACTAATGCTTCACATTTTATTGGAACAGCATAAACATAAAGCTCACATACCCATGTGAAACTGGTAATGAACGTAACACTCAGGTGACGGGGTCATTACTGAAAATACTGTTTAAATAAGTACTAGATCTAACATCATAGTATTACAATCCTATGTCCACACAGATAACCCTATTGTTGGTAAAGATCTTCTCAGTGACTACAAGGTTTCATCATTATGGCATAGTCCTATAGTTTCAAGAATAAAATATGAATCTAGGGAAATAAAACAGCATAATCGTTCAAAATGTGCAAGCCCCCTCACGCTATAAAACAAAGGATATTATACAATTAGATTTCCACACATTTATATGGATCTCAATAGCTCTTTGGGTTCAGAAGAATAGGTCTCATTGAATGTTTGTAATAATAATAATAATAAATTTTATTTCTATAGTACTGACATATTCCGCAGCACTTTACATTTCAGAGGGGACGTCTACAGACAATAGACATTACAGCATATCAATAATCACATAGATCATAACAAATACCAAGAGGAATGTGGCATATCAGTTGTAGTAAATTTCTTCAGGACCTAGTATTTTGGTCATGAATTAGGTGATGTTCAGACAAGGATAATGTGTATGTTTTTTTGTGCCTACACACATGCCAACTAGATGGCGTGTATTGAGCGAGGCCAGACACAGTGTAGTTGGAATGCATCTGAAAGAGTATGCAAATTGCATCCTCAAAGCATACAGTCCATATGATGTGAGGATTCACATAGAGCGACTGCAGACTTACAACCTAAGACCAACTAACCCCTTTGGCCTCTTTCACACATCAGGTTTTCGCCGTCAGGCGCGATCCGGCGCTTTTGACAAAAACCGGATCCGGCGAAATGCAATGCCGGATCCGGTTTCCCCCCCATTGACTTGCATTAGAGCCGGATCGAGCCGGATGGCCATGCGTTTCATCCGATTTTCGCCGGATCCGGCAATGTGACGCGATCCGGCGTCTGGAAAAAACGGCTACTGTAACGTTTTTTGTCTCCGGCGAAAAAGCCGGACACGCCGGATCCGGCGTGTCCGGCTTTTTCATACAATGAAAGCCTATGAGCGCCGCAATGCGCCTGATCCGGCGACAGCCGGATCCGGTGGCCGGATCCGTTTTTTTTGGTCTGAGCATGCTCAGTAGCTCTGCCCACAAGACATATATAAAAGCAAGACCGTGGGACCCTCAGCCACACCCAACATGCCACTCAAGCCAAGAACCAGGAGCAGGAGAAGGCAGCAGACATCTGCAGCAGCACCATCAGCACCACCCCAAATGGAGCAGCATGCTGAACAACGGGAGGGGAGTCCAGCAGCAGATGAGAGACGGTAATTATCAAATCCCCCATTCCTCCAAACTAGGGCTATGGAATATCAAGATATTCATTGGCCCTTTGTTTCTCTTTATTCAACAGCCGCCCAATAGATGCAGCAGCAGCAGCAGCAATGGCAGCAGCAGGAACACCACCCACAGCCATGGAGTCTGGCCATGAGGAAGACAGCACATCTTCTTCTGGGAGCCCTCCCTCGCATCGTCAGCGTTTGACGGTAAGTTTTTATTTCCAAAATCCATCATCTCTGTAATATATGTCTATTCATTGCCTTTTATTTCAAAACAGGAATCACAAGATGAAGAGGAGCTTCCAGAAGAAGAAGGAAGGGGTGGACAGACACTTGGAGTGGGCTCACAATTGGTAAGTTTTTTGCATCAAACGCAGAAACACAACATCACACTACACACAACACATAGAAAACAATGTTCTGCAGACCACACACAGCAAACAAATGCCTACATCCAAAGACATAACATTTTTTGTTTTCTTCTCTAGTCTTCCCAATCTGGTGCTCGGCCAAGAGGTCCTCGCAGTGCCTCCCAGGGTCATCGGCGACAGCAACGCGGCGGTCACCAGCGTGTAAGTATAAATATTTTTGCTTTGTTTTTTTGCACTTTTTATTTCATTTCTTTTGTGGAGGCTAATTATGTTATTTTTGTCTTTTTCTTTAACAGCCTTCACAGCGTGCTCCCGACTCTGACGGTGAGGATGCAGGAATCGATGTGGACCACCTCATCGATCTCGTCAGAGAAAGGGAGCCGCTCTGGAATATGGCTGACCGCCGCCACCACGCTGACCTTATCGTTACCCGACGACTCTGGGAGGAAATCTGTTCGCTCCTTGTGGACCGCTGGGAGGACCTCGAAGCTCGGGCCCAGATTAAAGAGCGTAAGTATATACAGTACCGGTTGCTTGATTTAAACCAGTGTTTCCCGAACTCCAGTCCTCGTGGTCCCCACGGATCATGTGTTCAGGATTTCTATTTACTTTGGAAATCCTGAAAACATGACCCCTGGGGACCATGAGGACTGGAGTTTGGGAAACACTGATGTTGTATACTAACCACTTTGTCCTTTCTCGTTTCAGGGGAGAGAATTGTGAAGCGGTGGCGGTCTGTGAGGGATCGTTTCAAGAAGGAGTTCAATAAAGAGATGCGGGCCCCGAGTGGATCTGGAGGACGCAGGAGCAAGTACAAGTACGCACGAGCCCTGTCGTTCCTCCGGGAGACAATGCTCACCAGAAGGTAAATATTACACACCACATGTGACAAAAAAATGTTTAGATGTAACTTTTTTTTTTCAGCCAGGGCCATACCATGTCACTATTTTAATTGTTTTTTTTTCTCTTTATTCCACAGCACGGTGAGCAGCACTCGGGAGCCTGCACGATTGGACCCTTCTGAGGCGATCCCTGAGGAGACCGGCACCGAGGGACACTTCGACCGCCCCGGTACATCTGCACCTTCCCAGCCTTCCCACACATTCGACCCATCTGTCCCATCCACCAGCACAGGAGCATCGTGGCCGCCTACATTACATGAAGCTGCTGGTGAGGAGATTGCTTTCCCTTTACCCCACCCTTCTTCCCCTGCCACCTGTATTACACCTGCGGGTACTGGGCGGCAGCTGCAGAGGGGTCAGGAAAAGAGGTATGCGCCAGAGTTCTTGCATCTGAATGCATCTTTCCAGAACTGTCTAAAAGTCTTGTCAGAGCAAATCTCCGCAGGCTTTCAGCAGATCAACTCCAGCATTCTGGAGGTGAAGACACTTCTGCAAACCATGCATTCAGAAGCAAGATCTTCGCCAAACCACACCTTTTTCAGGTCTGTTGTGGAGCGCATGGCAACACTATCTCCTACCCAGCAGATGCATGTAATGCATTCGTGCCACGGTGCTCTACAGCAGGTTACCTCCCAACCTCCACCTCCCACCACTGTAGTTCCTCCACCTGCACCCCCTCCAGCCACTTTCCATCCTCCCCCTCCTATTACATCTGCACCCCCTCCAGCCACTTTCCATCCTCCACCTACTATTACATACCAGCAACCTCCCCAGTACCAGCAACCTCCCCAGTACCAGACATCTCCCCGCTTCCAAACTCCTTCCCCATACAACTTTCCATCAACATCATCTGCTCCTACAGTCCCTGCCCAACCCTCCACTCCACCGCCCACCACCTCTTCTGCCTCCCACATGTCCACCCATTCTGTAGCTTTTTCCACACCATCACCTCTAACTGTTCCTTCCCCACCACGATCCCAGTCCTCTCTCCACACTCCCATTGTCGAAGTGTCCCGCAGCCCCTCCAGCAGTATTTCCACCCCACACTACACAGATTTATGATGTGTTTTGTAATAAAAATGCCCAGTTGGTTTCAAACCTTTATTAAAAAAGTTTTTTTAACTTTAAAAACAGTTTACAAAAAAAAAATATTTTAAATAAAAGTTAAATTATTGTTTACACTGGTTGTCTGTCATTTCTTTCTGCGGCGAAATATGTTTAAAAAAAAGGTTAAATACAGGGTATTTAAAAGGTAAAAAGGTATTCAAAACCAGGTATATAACTGTGGGTAAATTTTAGCTTTTTGCCACAGTTGTGTTCCTGGTTGTGTTTGAAGCAAAGTATTTCACCTAAAAAGTTGTGTTTATTGTTGGTGATTTCCTAACAATGTACACAACTTTTGTTAAAAGGTGAAATACTTTGCATAAAACACAACCAGGTACACACCTGTGGCCTAAAGGTAAAAATAGTAAGACCATGACAAGATAGCCAACTTTGGTTGGCAAAGGTATATACTGTTGGTACAGAAGGTACACAAGTTTGGTTAGGGCACAAATCTTTCACACTCTGTCATCCTGCCAGTGTACTCTGCCTTGAGGTGACATAAAGTATAGTGCAAAATTGTCCCTCATTACTGAAACCGTCACAGAACTTCTAGTGGTAATGTCATGGTAATCTTGCAAGGTGGTTTCTTCAGAGGTGTCCTCAATGGAAATGGGTTCCTTGCAGATAACAAAATTGTGGAGTACCACGCAAGCTTTGATCACCTCGTCAACAGTTTCTGTCTTGAGGTTGATCGCAGTCAATAGGACCCGCCATTTGGCTGTCAGAATACCAAAGGTACATTCAACCATTCTTCTTGCTCTTGTGAGGCGGTAATTAAAAATGCGTTTTGGTCTTGTCAATCCTCTGCTAGAGTACGGTTTCAAAAGGTGTTCTGACAGCTGGAAGGCTTCATCCCCTACACAGACAAATGGCATAGGTGGACCAGATGTTTGCGGCAGCGGTCTAGGTGGTGGGAACTGGAAGGTGTTTCCATACAGTTTACGCCCCATGGCAGACAGTTTGAAAACTTGAGAGTCATTGGAGCGGCCATAGGCCCCAATATCAACAGCAATAAATTTGTATTCCGCGTCAGCGATGGCCATGAGGACAATTGAAAAATATTTCTTGTAATTGAAATATTCCGATCCCGATCCGGCTGGCTTTACAATGCGGATATGTTTCCCGTCCACAGCGCCCAAGCAGTTGGGAAACTGACATATCTGTTGAAACTTGTCAGCAATTTCAATCCACCTCTCTGTTGTGGGCTCTGGTAAAAACTCTTCAGCTAAGGAGTCCCACAGTGCACGGCATGTGTACTTCACTATTCCAGATATGGTGGAAATCCAGAGTCTGTACTGGAAATGCAGTGACGAAAGGGATTCTCCAGTTGCAAGAAATCTGTGGGGAATTAAAAAACAATAAATTAGTTTTAAATCACAGCATTACATACCAAAACTCAGCTATAACACTTGGAGATACAAACTACCACCAACAAGATTGCAGTGAAAGTGTGCTCTGATGCGATCACATCCAATAAATGTGGCTTACCTTAAAGTCACCATCAGACGCTCTGCGGGTGAAACAGAGAAGCGGCAATAGGTGTCCGCTTTTCTTATGAGGTGTGCAATGCGCTCCACCAAGTAATCAAAATTCTCCATTTTCATCCGAACATATCCAAAAAATTTATCCGGGTTTCGTCGAAGGTCCATGCAGAGTGTAGAATAGACCCCATGCGTCATTCTCTTGGCTGTGATGGGGTGGATCCACAAACGTCGTCTACGATGCCTGATGCGCTGCTGTCTCGCTCTCTCCTTCTCCAGAACAATCACCCTCAAACGATTTGCCTCCGCTGTAAAATCCACCAAATTCTTCAAAATATTTCCAATCACAACATCCATCTTCGCCAGTAACTTGCTCTTCTCTCCAACCTGCACTTTCTCCTCTACAACCTGTCAAAGAAGGGCTGTAGGAACACGCTATATATAGTTTTCCAGTAGCCAATCCCGTTCGGAAGGCCACAAGGGTCAATTTTAAAAACCGGATCCGGCGTAATCCGTCGAAAAACGGATAGAAAAAGGGATGAACCGGATGAGACGGATCCGGTTTTGACTGTCAAGAACAAGACGGATCCGGCAGAAAACCGGATCCGGCACATCAGGTTTTACAAAACATTTGCCGGATCCGGCGTTCCGGCACGACGCCGGATCGCGCCTGACGCCGAAAACCTGATGTGTGAAAGTAGCCTAAGGATGCTACATTCAGACTTCTCATAGTTTATTAGAACCAGAGTTAAAACACCATAGTATCCTATAGTGCTCTAATCCTCCAGGTTTTGCATCTCTAATGGCCACTGTCATTCAGCAAACTTTTCATAAATCAATAGTAAGTCAGAGGAACATGAAAATTTCTGCAATATGTTATCAGAGAAATCTGTTTCTTTCTCTACCTATTAGACCCTTCTTCCTCTCCCTCATGTCTCCTGATCTCATCATTCATTCTGGAAAATAAAAACAGCTCAAATCCATTTTGGTCAAAGCAAGGCAGACTGCCAGCAAAGTGAGGTGTCAGGTTACACCTCCTACTGTACTCTATAGAGACAGGAGGTGGATGAGAAATGAGGAGCAGTCAGCACACCTCTCGGTGTATGCATACAGAAAATGGCAGACACAGACGGACAGAGCTGCAGCTTCAAGTATTTGTTGTACCTCACCACAGACCTTGACTCACATCTACACAGCTAAGTGCAGATATATTCTCTGAGTGCTACAGAGAAAGAAGAGCAGAAATCCCTCATTTTTCTGTGCACTGTGTACGGGAGACATCATAGCAGCTAGTCTTTAACCGCTAGCCCAGAATGAACTAAAACTTAGAGAGTCTGCAAGGGGGAAACTGGTGAAAAATGCAGGATGCAAGTCATAAAACAGCCAGAAATTGTGTTATTCCTCATGTACTCATATTTAACAACTTATTATGAAAATTTACGTGAAACAACAGGTACGCTTTAATATGGTGCTAGAAAGTACCAAGTTTCTCTCTGTCTTAAAGTGACCTGTGATGAACTCGCACCTTGCCACCCCTTCTGACGTCACTATTACATCGGAGGGATCACGTGGGATGGTCTCCTCACTTTCACGAACATGAAATTCTGCACCTCCTAGGGACATGTAAGGCCAGCTTGGCACAGTTTTACACAGACATCCCCTGTCTACACGGGCTCAGGGAGGCATGGAGAGTGGAAACAATGTGGCTCACTTAGCCACTGATGTGGCACTACACTTGCACACAACCTGGACAGGCTGAGAGGCCCCCATGACTAGCACCAGTGAACCAGAGCGCTGCCAGCCCCGGTAGGACTGCCATCAGTTCCTCATTAGATATAAGCCCAGTCTGATTTCAGTATTGTACAGTGAGGAAAAAAGTATTTAATCAGCCACCAATTGTGCAAGTTCTCCCACTTAAAAAGATGAGAGAGGCCTGTAATTGACATCATAGGTAGACCACAACTATGAGAGTCAAAATGAGAAAACAAATCCAGAAAATCACCTTGACTGATTGGCTAAATTTATTTTGCAAATTATGGTGGAAAATAATAAGTATTTGGTCATTAACAAAAGCTCATCTCAATATTTTCTTATATATCCCTTGTTGGCAATTACAGAGGTCAAATGTTTTTTGTAAGTCTTCACAAAGTTGGCACACACTGTTGATGGTATGTTAGCCCATTCCTCCATGCAGATCTCCTCTAGAGCAGTGATGTTCTCTTTTTAAGTGGAAGAACTTGCACAATTGGTGGCTGACTAAGTACTTTTTTCCCCACTGTATCTGGCCAGAAACCAGCCATGGTAGCAGGTGAACTCAAAACAGAGAACACAGACATGCAGATTCGTGGTTCGAGATAAAAGAGCAGCCCAAAGTTAATTTATGTATTTAATCGCCTTAAGTTCATACTACACAATACCCTATATACGCAATGGTTATATATAATATATATATATATATATATATATATAAATGATCAGATATGCAAATACAGAAGTACAAAATATATAAGCAAATGAATCATGTCAGTTACCGGTTTGATGTTCAACCATATGTGCTGGGCTGTATGGTGGCATGGGCTGCCAGCTGGTTCCATTTCCTCCCAGCATGTGACGCGACGTGGACTCCCCTTTAGGAGTAAACAGCAAGCGTGGCAAAGAAAGAGAGCACATGGTCTTAAACAAGCCTTTAACCACTTGGTTGATCACAAACTTTTCTGCTCCCGGGGGGGCTAAATCTCCCAAAACCTATGAAAGGTCATAGCTTCCCAACAGAAGGTCATAGGGTGGCGGTTCTGGCACCATCAGATCTGGCTGGGCCCCCTTTATACTTGGAAACCAAAAACTGTTTTGTTACCTGGCTTCTACTAGCCATTTTGCACATCTCCCCACCCAGGGGTGCTAGAACAGATTGAGACCCTGGGATGTGTTTAGCCCGTTCCAGAGATCTCAAAAATGTAACCGGTGTGTGGCTTGACATATAATAGATCCATATTCTCCTTAAATCTATTTATTAAATCGTATCTGACATCGATGAACCAGTTACATAGCGTAGGCTCCACAGGAGGTCATCCAACCTGGATGCTAGTTATGGTGGTGGGGGTGTTTGTTTTTACTTAGAATTTGGTGAGGCCAGACCCCCCGTATCACGATCCATTTTTGGATCTGTGGCAGATTTTTGCTTTGCATATATAAACTTTTTTCCTTTCAGGCCATTGGGGGTTAACATCAGTTTTTCCCCCCTGGTGGCCGCTGGAGTAATTGCATTGCTAGGTGAGTTTGCTGATGTTGCTGTTGACTACTCCCACCTGCCTTTAAAAGGTCACCTCATGCTTCAACTAACTGTTGGTGATACACTTCCTCTTTGGAGACCAACCAAGCTGGAGTCAGGAGCTGGCTGAGTGCAGTGAAACTTCAGCTATTACATCAATGCTGAGGGATAGAAATGCGAGTGGATTTGTGTTTTGTTGTTTTTTGAATAAGGTGTGGTAGAGCAGCTCACTCGGCTGGACACAGAGGTAAAACAGGAACACTGTCTCTTTAACAAAAGGCTTGTTATATTATAGCAGCATACACCAAGCTGGGAAAGTAAACACCGCCCTCTGGGCAAAACAGCAAAACAAAGAACAAAAAAAACCACAGTCCTTTTAAGCCCAGACCTTGTGATCCCTCCATCATGTGACTGATCACATGATCCTGACATCACAAAGGACCTGTAAGGACACTGTAGGGGAGATACGAGGAACTCCTCCCACCCGCTCTATGGAGGTCCACTAAAGCCAGTCCATCATATATCTTTATATAAACTGTCCCAACATGCAATGTGCTGTAGGAAACTATTCTGGCTTTACATCACTGACGCCATCATGCGCAGTGACACGTATCGCCCTTCCATCACTTCACCAGTGATTCTGTCACTAAGGTTATGAACATCTTTCTTCAATTGTTGGATTCCTGGACATTTTCAAAAAATGTTTAGTGCATCACTGGTCTGAATACAATTCTGCCAGTAATTCTTGGAATACGAGAATAAAATAGTATTGAGTTTAACTGTTGTAATGTAAAATCCTGATAATATTATCCTTTTTCTAATCCGCTATACTTACGCAATCTGTTATTTTATTCTGGTTGTGACTGTAAAGGTTTTAGATATTGACTAGCCTTCACTGGAATTGGCAAGTATTTAGAACTGACTCCTCTTTAATTAATACATTTGTTTGCATGCGGTGAATACTCAGTTCTCTTAACCACCTTCACAGCGTTACCATAGTTCTTGCATAACAGAAATGTATTTTTATCACATCCTTTGGAATGGAGTATAGTCTTTCCTATGATCTAATACTTGACAGCTGTGAACTGAGCGGAACTTGCTGCCTACCCTAAAGAACGTCTCTGCAGTAAATATCACACTTATCAGATCTCTCTCACTATGGCTCAAGACTGAGACATATATGACGGCATGCATGTTATAATATGCTTATGACATGTTTGAACGCTGAGCTTGGAGAATACTATGCCTCTAATCTGGTGACATTTATAGCGTAATTTAGCCCTTAAAATGATTATTCACCTAAGCAGCTGAAAACACATTGGCTCAGATTTACCAATATGTCGCAGCTGTACAAATGTAAGAAAATTGTCGTAAATGTCTTTCTTCATAGCAGTCAACCAATTGCGACAAATATCCTGAAGACCTCTAAGGCTTCACTCACACATTGTTGCTGGATAATGATGATCTTAGATGCATCTGCTGCAAAATCATAGCAAAAAAAAAGAAAATTAACTTGATGAGTGAACACTGCCCAAAACATCATTTTGCAATTTACATTTGGGAACAAAGGTAATGTGTCCGTTTTATTTTTTACAAGTTTAAACCATATAGTTATAAATATTCTTTTATTGTTCTGTTTTTATTTTTTGATTGTCGAATTTTTATTCTATTTTCGGTACACCATTATTGTGGTAACTTTCTTGTCTAAGGCACTATCTACATTATTAAAGATTACCTTTCACCAACAGTCTGCAGAGCTGAATAAAACACAGTTTACATTTTTTTTTTTTAAATTTTTCATCTCGGTTGCAGAGATATTAACTTATGAAGTGTTGGTTATGATGTAAAGATAGCACTACTCTCATAACTGATTTCTTTAACTACTGTATAGAGTAGAGTGGAGTTGTGCTTCATTACAAACACCTCCAACTTAAATCTCAAGGCAGTTAGTGTGGGGGAAAAGGGTTACAGCAGAGCTGATAGCCCTTTGAGAAGAGAGCTGCAGCTGCAATAGGTGTTTGTAATGACAATCAACTCAGCTATACTGTTCCTCCCCCCACACTGACTGCAACAACATTAGAGGTGTAATGACACACATCTTTGCTGTACTGTTGTAGGTGTTTGTAATGACTCTCAGCTCTTCTCTACTCTACACAGTAGCTGCAGAGTTTAGGGATAAGAGGAGGGCTTTCATGTATCACAGGAGAAAGCATATACTGACCTCTGGGGGGCAGAAAGGTTGAAGGAAGGATCATGATCTTTTTCTCCTGCATGACGCCTCCCGCTTATGCTTGGTCAACGTCAAGCAGGGGAAAAAGCACCCACCCCGCCCCAGAGACAATATTTCTGGTAATGACCCATTAGGTTTATCATAAATTAGAATCCAAACTTTGCAAGCTAATATCTCGCAGCAAAGATAAGAATTTACAAAATGAAAACTTAATTTTCTTCAGCTCTGCAACCACGTGGCCATTTTCACATGATAAAACAGCTGAAAGGTCCTCTTTAAAACATGCTTTACATGCAGCTTTAGGGAATATGGAAATTTGTTGGTAGGAGATGTTCATTGACTTCTCTAGGAGAATTTTCTAGGCACACTATGAAATGTTGGAAGCAGGTACGGACTGGGGATGAAATTCAGCCCTGGCATTTGAAATCACATAGGCCCATGCTGTGCCCATCCCCAAGCACCAGATGGGATATATTACCCTAGATGGAGGAAAGCAAGATTTACTATAAGACCAATATTTCTAATGATACTCGTGGCCTGCTAGAGTAACTGACGGAGTCAGCGATTTTCTGCTCCGTACCAACTCTTAACAGTATGGGTGTCTTCAGGACACTGATTCTGTTAACAACGTAGCAGACAAGGCAGCCCACGACCAGACAGGCCCTTCTGGTATTTGCCAGAATTGCCAGATGGCCAGTCTGGCCCTGGTTGGAAGGTGTCATTGTGCCAGGAGGGGAGAAGGTGACCTGTGGCACTTTCCTGCTGTGAATGGCTTGAGTGACTTATGTAAAGATTTTATCTTTCACTAAAATTCTGCCTATGATGAGGAGATGGCTACTGAAAAGCGATCACTACAGAACAAGAAATCTCTTCCTATTATAAAGCTTTGTGGCAAGGTTAGAAAAGACAAGATTTCAGGATTTTTTTTAAATGTAGAAATAGAAAACAAATACTCAAATTTCTTTAAAATTTGTTTGCATTAAAAATTTGATTCATGCAAAAGGAAGTTAATTTGTTTTTTTTATAGCTATAAAACAAATGGTTGCTGTATTTACTTATAGACCTGCATTCACACATGGCATTTTTCATATTTTTAATGCTGGAATGTGTTACCATAGAAGACGAATGTGGCCTTTTTTTAATAGAATTTTTTGAATAAATCAATTGAGACAGTGATCTATTTCTATCTAGAATGAATAAAGAATCATACCATAAAGAATTGATGCTTTATTAATACATAATATGCTTATGTACAATAAACCGATAAGATGTTAGGATGTAATACAATATCAAGTGCCTGTAGCAAAGAATAGCATGCATTCTTTCCATCAAAAAGGAAACTCTGAAAGCAAAAGGACATTTTCAAAACTACATAACAAAATTGCTGGTAGGTGCAGTCAAAGTAGTCATGGAATATCATAAATATATTGCATATAAGTCTATCACACATAAATATGGCACAGCTCCATTCTGTCCAGAAGAGTATGACAATGCCAAAGAAAACCACTGGAAAGGATTACCAAGGAACTCTAGTGCTTCTTCTTAATGCCCACTATAATTATCCTATTATAGTCCTTTTTATAATGGCAAATATGGTACTGATAAAGTACTATATTCCACCTGTCTAGTGTCTTTCAGTGGCAGAATATGATAAGTGAGCATCTTCCTTTTCCTACACACATCTCTTTTACTAGAGGAAATCTGTACCAAGGTTTTGTAACCTAATCTGACATCAGCAAAAAGTAGAGACAGAGAATCTGATTCCAGTGATGTGTCACTTACTAGGATGATTTCTATAGATTTGATAAAATCAACGTTTTACCAGTAGGAGATTATCACTAGAGGACTAATAAACTTGCTGCCATGATGTCCTCCATATTCATAAGCTCTGTACAACCCCGTCCTCACCACTGATTAGCAGCTTTCTGCCTATGCGTAGTGTATTTAGAAATCTGTCTATCAGTGGTGTGGGAGGGGATATACAAATCTCAACATTCACAGAACTGATAGATCTGCAGTAGATAAAACAGTGATTTTATCAAAACTGATACATTGCTGGAATCAGGTTCTTTGCACCTACATCATGCTATTCTCAGATGCCCATTTAATAACTCAGGGCAGTGACAGAATTTTCATGTTTGTTTTGTTATTAAAAAATTGTCTAAAACGTATCCCTCTCAGTCATTTGTGATCAGGCAGACCATTGTATGCAGAACACTGACTCAGGGCAGAGTCAGACGGCCGTATAACTTGTGCGAGAATCACATTGTAATACTCGCACTGGCAGTCGGCTCTCCTGACCTGAGCTTGACAGCTGCATAGTAATCCATCACGCTGTCTTGCTCAGGTCAGGAGAGGTGCCGGGCCAGTCCATGCAGTGCGATGCGATTCTCGCACGAGTTATACGGCCGTCTGACTCTGCCCTTAAACTGATAGTGTCGCAGTCAGAGGTAACAAGTTATATGCCATATATTCTATAATGCCCTCTAATTCTTCACCACTAATACACTTGCAGGATGCAAAGGATGACAATTATGGCCTAATTTTGGTAGTACCACTACCGGATGGCTGGTGTTAGTGGTGTTGTTGGTGGTTCTGCTACTGCTATCTGCTCCCACATTGATAGGTATGAAATTTTGTTTCTTTACATTATGGGGAAGCCTGTAAGGTCATGCCTGAGGTCATGTGAGCCTCCTATGGCTGATGCAATTTTGTGCTTAGTGTTAAACGGAAGCTGGCATTTTTTGCGACTCTTACAAATCGAATTGCAAATTGTTTGAATTGGAATTTCTTAAATTAAACATTAATTCTACTAACATCAAACTGATTTGCTGATCTCTAGTACTCATACAATGTAAAATATTCTAGAAAGCAAAAGGCAAACATATAAATGTGATCAACTGTAAAATACTAGAAGTATGTATAAGAAATAAAACAATTCTCTAAGACACATGGACAGTGTGACATACAGTATAAACCATACAAAGCACAATAAAGGAATGCACTTTTTCAACACTTTAATTTAAATATGCACAGAAATTTGGTATTGTGGCATAATACAAAAGATTGGTTGTGAAACAGAAAATTTCAACTTTGAGAGCCTCATTCAGGGCATTTTGGCTTTATAAAGGGAATAAAGAGTCATACAGTGGGAAAAAACTATTTCGTCAGCCACCAATTGTGCAAGTTCTCCAACTTAAAAAGATGAGAGAGGCCTGTAGTTGACATTATAGGTAGACCACAACTATGAGAGTCAAAATGAGAAAACAAATCCAGAAATCATCTTGTCTGATTTGGCAAGATTTATTTTGCAAATTATTGTGGGAAAGCGCTTGCTGAGAGTCTTCGCAAGGGACACAAGTCCTTCAGTCTCACCTGTGGTGGCAGGTTTTTTTTTGTAAAGAAAAAAGATGGCGGTTTACGTCCCTGTCTCGATTTTCGGGAGCTTAATAAGATTACTGTACGAAATACGTACCCCCTTCCGTTGATTCACGATTTGTGTAACCAACTTTCAGGGGCAAAATGGTTCTCCAAACTGGATCTCCGGGGGGTATATAATTTGATAAGGATCCGGGAGGGGGATGAATGGAAAACCGCATTCCTCACAACCGAGGGACTGTTTGAAAATTTAGTCATGCCGTTTGGTCTTACCAATGCCCCCGCCATATTTCAGAATTTCATCAACGTGGTATTCTCGGATCTCATTGGTCGTTTTGTTGTCATTTATTTAGACGATATTCTGATATACTCTTCCGACCGTCATTCTCATCTGAAACATGTACAAACCATTCTCCAAAGACTGAGGGAAAATCATCTGTTTGCCAAATTGGAGAAATGTGTCTTTTCTGTTCAGGAATTGTCTTTTTTGGGATTAATTTTGTCCTGTGAGGGTTTTCGCATGGACCCCAAGAAGGTGCAGGCCATTGCGGATTGGGTGCAACCTCAAGATCTTAAGGGTCTTCAGCGCTTCTTGGGGTTCGCCAATTATTACCGCAAATTTATTCGGGAGTTTTCACAGGTGGTCAAACCACTCACAGATCTAACATGCAAAGGTGCGGATGTGAGAAATTGGTCCGCGCTTGCAAAAGAGGCCTTTGCGACCCTGAAAAAATGCTTTATGTCTACTCCCATGTTAGTACAGCCAGATCCGTCCAAACCTTTCATTGTGGAAGTGGACGCCTCCGAGGTGGGGGTGGGGGCGGTGTTGTCCCAAGGGCCTGCCACTCTAACCAATCTCAGGCCATGTGCGTTCTATTCCAGGAAGTTCTCTGCTGCGGAAACTACGTTGTTGGCAATACAGAGCTTCTTGCGGTCAAATTGGCATTTGAAGAATGGAGGCACTTTTTGGAGGGGGCCAGTCACCCGATTACGGTGATCAACCGACCACAAAAATTTGTCATACATTTAGTCTGCTAAAAGACTAACGCCCAGACAGGCCCATTGGTCACTTTTTTTCCTGTTTTCGTTTTACGATTACATTTCGTTCAGGGTCAAAGAATGTCAAGGCTGATGCCTTAACTCACAGTTTTCAACCTGTGTCTTCCCCTGAGCCACCGTCCTCCATTCTCCATCCTGGGGTTGTGTTAGCAGGGATCTCGTCTGAATTGGAACGGGAGATTGAGGGGGCCCATTCGCTGGCTCCGGCAGCCAAGCCTGGGGGTAAGTTATTTGTCCCAGAGTAACTTCGCCTTAAACTATTGTTAGGAGTTCCATGAATCCAAGCTGTGTGCTCACCCTGGTATATCAGCCACGCATCCAGCGGTGGCTAGGATTTTTATGTGGCCTACCCTTAGTTCTGACATAAAAAATTTCATTTCTGGTTGTGCGGTCTGCGCTCGTTCTAAAAGCTCTCATGGCCGGCCGGCGGGGGAGCTGATGCCCTTGGCAGTTCCCGAGAGACCATGGACCCACTTGTCCATGGATTTTGTAACCGATCTTCCCCCATCCAAGGGTAATACAGTGGTATGGGTAGTGGTGGACAGATTTTCTAAGCAGGCTCATTTTGTACCCCTGTCCGCACTACCTTCAGCGGAGACCTTAGCCAAATTGTTTGTGCAGCATGTGATCCGGTTGCATGGGGTACCCCTGAATGTGGTGTCTGATCGTGGTGTGCAGTTTGTGGCTAAGTTTTGGCATGCTTTCTGTAAAAAACTAGGGATGTCTCTGTCCTTTTCATCTGCATACCATCCTGAGAGCAATGGTCAGACGGAACGCACTAATCAGTCTCTGGAACAGATCCTCAGATGCCTGACTTCTGCTTGACAGAATGACTGGTGTGATGCACTGCCGTTGGCTGAATTTGCCTTCAATAGTCGGGTGAGTCAATCCACGGGGATGTCTCCTTTTTTGGTTAGCTATGGGTTCAGTCCTCATTTTGGTGAGTTTTCTCGTCTGGACTCGGGGTGTCTCGGGGCTGAGGGCTCTGTTCAGTAGTTAAGGAATACGTGGGCAGAAGTCCAGCTGAATATATCCAGGTCTCAAGGCAGGTATAAGCTCTTCGCGGACAGGAAATGAACACCAGGTCCCATGTTTCAGGTCGGAGAGAAAGTATGGCTCTCCACGCGAAACATTAAGTTGAAGGTCCCTTCAGCCAAGTTGGGGCCCAAATTCATTGGCCCATACAAGATTGTGGAAAAAATCAATCCAGTGGTGTACAACCTGTGCCTTCCACCCTCCTTCAAGATCCCTAACGTCTTCCACAAATCTCTACTGAAACCTTTTGAAGCAGTCCGGGGAGACTCCGAGTCCGCGGCTCCTCCGATTTTGGTTGAGGGGCATGTGGAATATGAGATTGGTCATATCGTAGATTCCAGGTTGGTACAGCGGTCAGTACAGTACCTGGTTCATTGGAAGGGGTATGGGCCGGAGGACAGGTCCTGGGTGCCAGTCCGGTTGATGCACGCGGATCGCCTGGTTCGGGCTTTCCATGCTAGGTACCCGGGTAAGCCTGGGGGGTCCAGAGGCCCTCCGTTGAGAGAGGGGTACTGTCATGATCTCAGTGTGGGTTGGACCTGCACGTTTGGCATTAATGTCTGGAACCAGTGCTGGTGACCTTCACTTCTGGGGTTAATGTTTTGATCCCAGTGCAGGCTCTTACCTGCGCACCTGGGGCTCATTATTGTGGCCTCTCCTTGGTTCTGGGAAAGCTTTGTATAGCCGCAGGAAGCTCCAATCCCCGTCAGTTATACTTTCACCCTTGGCAGAGTGTGTTGACCCCTGAGTGTGTTTGTGCTGTGTTATTGCTTGCCTGATACTTTGTTTTCGACTCGGTCTGCTTTCTGGATATTGCTTGTTGGATTCTGCTTGGTACTTTCTATGTCTGTTAGGCTTTGACCCCTGCCTGTCCCCGACTATCCGTTCTGTCTCATCCCTGGTACTTTACTGCTATCTCTGTGTATGACCCCGTTTTGTCTGACTTGAGTATTTCTGCATAGTGTTCTGCCGATCTCTGGCAGCAGGACGCTAAGCCCTGCCCCCTTGCAGTCACATGACCGTAGGTCCTTCACTGCTCACTAACTTCAGCATCTCCAGGTCCTGCTTACCTGTGCTGCCCGGCCGTATCTGACCCCGGGCCCCTCTGCAGTGTGGGTGAGACCCTGCTTAGTGGTGGCTGCATGCCGGCACTGACAGGATCGTGACAAATACTTTATACAGTGGATAAATCCGTAAAGGGAATCTGTCCACAGGTTTTTGCTATCTCATCTGAGAGCAGCATGAAGGCAAACAAACCCTGATTTCAGCAATATATCACTTAGCTTACAGGGTGCAGCCGTTCTTTCACAGTAATTTTAGATTTAACAATGCGGCAGAGCTGAGAAAACTAAGCCCACCAACTCCAGGCTCTTACGTTTTCAGTCTATAGACAGTAAGTTGCTTATTACAGTAGGGTCCAAGCAACGATAATCACAAGGTGATTACATTTTATTCTAAATAAACAGAATCATACAGCCCGACATGTGACACATCGTTGAGTTCAGTGTTTTAACCCCTACCTCATGCTGTCCTCCAGTTACATAGGAAAAACCTGCTGACAGATTCCCTTTAAAGAGTTCCAATCACCCATCTGCTGAAGCTTCAGTGGATAAGCCCAGATTGGTGACTTTAAGTATAAGTTTAGTGTCAAAATTGCTCATACCCTAAAGGGCCTAACTTTCTACCAAAGTCAAGTCCGAATCTCCACAGGTGCTCTTGAAGTATCACATCACATGTATGTGTATAGTTTGCAAGTTTCAATGAAGTGGGCTTTTTGCACTTCTGTATTTTGTGTATGTTTTTTAGTTTCTGGAGATTCGTTTTAAAGTCTGCTTATTTATAGTAAAGTGCTGGATACACAAAAACTGGATGTATTATCATAATTTACAGATAGATACCAACTGTATACAACTCCACAAAATTGACTGTATACATATTTTGAAAAGTAGCTTTGATGGAATATTTACAAATTGAAAAATGGTTCAGAATTAGAAATAAAATCTCCAGTTTTTGTTTAGAAGCCACAGTTTCTCGAATCCATGGATTGGGTCTAGTATTGCAGATCATCCCTTTCATCCACTGTTCCATGTGCAGCCAGTAAACAAGAGTGGTGCTGTTACTGTAACAAGAAAGACCCAATTGGGTACAGTATATGTATAGAGATTGTCCATTTCTTAGACAGTGAAAACCGAGAAAAAATGTGCCAGGTTTATCTTAATGGTTTAAGCTGTTTGATAACCTAAGCATATTTTTAGACTGGGTAATCCAAATTTACTTCACCTATTAGTTGACTTATTTTCTGAAAGAAGTTTAAGTGGCAAATTTAGCGGATGTTAGCCTATGCCCTATTCATGGTAACTCATGCCTTTTCCAACAATGCCATAACCCTCTTGTCAGAGGAGGCGTATAAAGTGTCTAAAACTCATAATTAATATGGTCCAAGTTATTATAGACAACTTTTTGGTACACACAGCTTCAAAAATCAAAATGTTCCTTATTACTGGACAATTTGGAAACAAACATCACAAACAACATGCAAACAGGTGTGAAGCTGCCTTTTAAAAAAGGAAAAAAAAGCTATATAAACGAAAATTAGCTTAAAAAGGATTTTTTTTTCTTTGTGCCCGTAGGTTTACTGTAGGCAAAAAATAAATTCAGAGTTACAAGTCTAGCGATGTCTCCAGTCTATGACTGTCGACAGCAGTGACGTCACGACTACCAGTCACTGGGCCCAGCGGCTTACGACATCTGCATCAGCATGTGCGCTGAACCCGGTGATTGGCAGCAGTGGTCACGTACCCTTGCAGCCTATCAACAAAGATCACTATCAGTGGCATAAAGTGGAAGGTGATTGACTCTGATTTTATTCTTTCCTCCAGTAAACCTGTTTTCAAGCTGTTCTTCACGCTGAAAGGGACGTAGATCCAATATTAGCAATTTTAATCCAAACTATTAATCGGCATTAAATAAAATTAGTAGATAATAAAAAGGTGTCAACAACTGAGAACTTTCAATTTTTATCTTTTCTAACAAAAATGCAGACAAAAGAGTCAAGGACTGTATTAGATGATTGCCCGCTGGCTACTGTCTTCTAAGGAAAGCCTGCAGCATAGGTTTACTTTACCAGCATATAGGACTGGAAACAAGGTCAGCACATCTGATATTGTCTGCAGCTCACAGGTTATTTATTCTCCAGTATGCCGGCTTTGTTGTTACTAAGCTGTTTGGATCCTACATGATTTATGATATTTTACAATAACACAAAGCCGCTGCAGAAACCATGATCAGTCTTCAGTTTACATTCCCTTACAAGGGGTTTATCAGAAGAAGTCACTCCAGGCCTAGGCGGGTTTTTTTTTTTTGCTCCTTTTCATTAGGCGTTTGTAGCAAAGTAAAACAGGATCACTCATTGATCACTGGATAAGTGTTTCCTAATAGTCTGTCAGGATAAGTACAGGTTAACTAACATATTAAGTGTCATACAATTCAACAGCTGAGCCTTTTGTTCAGGACTTGCAGTAAGCTGAAAGTGATACCTGAGAAGATGAGGGTGATAAAAAGAGAGACAGGAATAAATCACCAGATTAGAAAAAAACTAAATTATGTCCACTGAATGAGCTATAAAATCACAAAATATTACATTTACAGGACACACTCAAAAAGGAAATACTCTTTTTTTTTTTTAAGTCTGATAAAAAATAATATAGAAATATGAGAAAGAAACTAACAGAATTGCATGCACATAGTAAAAGCATAAAAAACAATATAGAACTACCGTATATTGTTTTTTATTACGAGGCTAGGTTGGACTAAACTCCAGAAAACACAGGAGCGGTGGTGCAGACCTAGGTAAGCAATTATACCTGAACTATAATCATGCTATGAACTATATATGGTTTTCTTGAATATCTTTAATAACGCCCCAAAAGAAAAAAGTTTGGTGACCATTGTGATCATTCAACCAGACCTTCTTTATTTATTCAATTATAATCATACAAAAATATGGATAGGCACTGCTGTGCCGGCTCCAGGTGAAATATTCTCAGTGGACACCTTTAACAGATACCATGATTCATGATGCACAGATACAGCAGAGAAATATAAGTATAGTACATTGCCAAAGATTTCACGTACTTCTTACATTACATGAGTGATATCTAGCGTAAATTCTACAATTGCTCAGAAACCAGCAAATCCTCGCAGTGCACAGGGCGTGACGTGGGAGGGGACGTTCAAAGGTTTTCACTTTAGACCGGACAGTATAGTCACCCATACAGTGTCTTGCGAAAGTATTCGGCCCCTGGAACTTTTCAACCTTTTCCCACATACAGTCATGGCCAAAAGTATTGACACCCCTGCAATTCTGCCAGATAATACTCAGTTTCTTCCTGAAAATTATTGCAAACACAAATTCTTTGGTATTATTATCTTCATTTAATTTGTCTTAAATGAAAAAACACAAAAAGAATTGTCCTAAGGCCAAATTGGATATAATTCCACACCAAACATAACAAAGAGGGTGGACAAAAGTATTGGCACTGTTCGAAAAATCATGTGATGCTTCTCTAATTTGTGTAATTAACAGCAACTATAACTTACCTGTGGCACCTAACAGGTGTTGGCAATAACTAAATCACACTTGCAGCCAGTTGACATGGATTAAAGTTGACTCAACCTCTGTCCTGTGTCCTTGTGTGTACCACATTGAGCAAGGAGAAAAGAAAGAAGACCAAAGAACTGTCTGAGGACTTGAGAAACCAAATTGTGAGGAAGCATGAGCAATATCAAGGCTACAAGTCCATCTCCAAAGACCTGAATGTTCCTGTGTCTACTGTGCGCAGTGTCATCAAGAAGTTTAAAGCCCATGGCACTGTGGCTAACCTCTCTAGATGTGGCCGGAAAAGAAAAATTGACAAGAGATTTCAATGCAAGATTGTGCGGATGTTGGATAAAGAACCTCCACTAACATCCAAACAAGTTCAAGCTGCCCTGCAGTGCAAGGGTACAACGGTGTCAACCCGTACTATCCGTCGGCATCTGAATGAAAAGGGACTGTATGGTAGGAGACCCAGGAAGACTCCACTTCTTACCCCGAGACATAAAAAAGCCAGGCTGGAGTTTGCCAAAACTTACCTGAAAAAGCCTAAAACATTTTGGAAGAATGTTCTCTGGTCAGATGAGACAAAAGTAGAGCTTTTAGGGCAAAAGCATCAACATAGAGTTTACAGGAGAAAAAAGAGGCATTCAAAGAAAAGTACACGGTCCCTACAGTCAAACATGGCGGAGGTTCCCTGATGTTTTGGGGTTGCTTTGCTGCCTCTGGCACTGGACTGCTTGACCGTGTGCTTGGCATTATGAAGTCAGAAGACTACCAAAAAATTTTGCAGCATAATATAGGGCCCAGTGTGAGAAAGCTGGGTCTACCTCAGAGGTCATGAGTCTTCCAGCAGGACAATAACCCAAAACACACTTCAAAAAGCACTAGAAAATGGTTTGAGAGAAAGCACTGGAGACTTCTAAGGTGGCCAGCAATGAGTCCAGACCTGAATCCCATAGAACACCTGTGGAGAGATCTAAAAATGGCAGTTTGGAGAAGGCACCCTTCAAATATCAGGGACCTGGAGTAGTTTGCCAAAGAAGAATGGTCTAAAATTCCAGCAGAGCATTGTAAAAAACTCATTGATGGTTACCGGAAGCAGTTGGTCGCAGTTATTTTGGCTAAAGGTTGTGCAACCAAGTATTAGGCTGAGGGTGCCAATACTTTTGTCCGGCCCATTTTTGAAGTTTTGTGTGAAATGATCAATGTTTTGCTTTTTGCTTCATTCTCTTTTGTGTTTTTTCATTTAAGACAAATTAAATGAAGATAATAATACCAAAGAATTTGTGTTTGCAATCATTTTCAGGAAGAAACTGAATATTATCTGACAGAATTGCAGGGGTGTCAATACTTTTGGCCATGACTGTATCATGCTTCAAATATAAAGATAGCAAATGTAAATTTTTGGTGAAGAATCAACAAATGGGACACAATTGTGAAATTGAATGAAATTTATTGGAAATTTATTCAAAAACTGAAAAGTGGGGGTTGCAATATTATTTGGCCCCTTTACTTTCAGTGCAGAAAACTCACTCCAGAAGTTCATTGTGGATCTCTGAATGATCCAATGTTGTCCTAAATGACTAATGATGATAAATATAATCAACCTGTGTGTAATCAAGTCTCTGTATAAATGCACCTGCTCTGTGATAGTCTCAGGGTTCTGTTTGATGCACAGAGAGCATCATGAAGACCAAGGAACACAACAGGTAGGTCCGTGATACTGTTGTGGAGAAGTTTAAACCCGGATTTGAATACAAGATGATTTCCAAAACTTTCAACATCCCAAGGAGCACTGTGCAAGCGGTCATATTGAAATGGAAGGAGTATCATACCACTGCAAATCTACCAAGACCCGGCCGTCCCTCTAAACTTTCATCTCAAACAAGGAGAAGACTGATCAGAGATGCAACCAAGAGGCCCATGATCACTCTGGATATCCCTGAGGAAGGTGCCAGGAAGGGCGCCGAAACGCGTAGGAGGAAATAAAGGAGTACACTGCTACAACATCTTGCATCCCAGGTGATTTGTGAATCTCGGCAGCGCGGACTGCAACACACCCTGCTTCCCACAACTTTCTGAAGGTTTTTCCACGTGCGAGTGGTTGGTGGAGGTCCTGCAGCAGCTGATTCTGTGATATGCTCTCAAGCCAGTTGTGGGTTACACAACTGGAATAGGTGAGTGGAACTGTATTATACCGCTCATACTTCTAGTGTCACTAGTGATAGGGCACTATTGCGCCTCTTGTTCCCCCCACCATTTTTGTATTGAAACGATATGCTTTGGCGTAAAGGCAACACAGCTCATCACCCTGAACACACCATCCCCACTGTCAAACATGGTGGTGGCAGCATCATGGTTTGGGCCTTCTTTTCTTCAGCAGGGACAGGGAAGATGGTTAAAATTGATGGGATGATGGATGGAGCCAAATACAGGACCATTCTTGAAGAAAACCTGTTGGAATCTGCAAAAGACCTGAGACTGGGACGGAGATTTGTCTTCCAACAAGACAATGATCCCAAACATAAAGCAAAATCTACAATGGAATGGTTCACAAATAAACGTATCCAGGTGTTAGAATGGCCAAGTCAAAGTCCAGATCTGAATCCAATAGAGAATCTGTGGAAAGAGCTGAAAACTGCTGCTCACAAACAATCTCCATCAAACCTCACTGAGCTCGAGCTGTTTGCCAAGGAAGAATGGGCAAGAATTTCAGTCTCTCGATATACAAAACTGATAGAGACATACCCCAAGTGACTTGCAGCTGTAATCGCAGCAAAAGGTGGCGCAGCAAAGTATTAAGTTAAAGGGGCTGAATAATATTGCACACCCCACTTTTCAGTTTTTGAATTTCCACAAAAATTTTGGATAACCAATAAATTTCGTTCAACTTCACATGTCCCACTTATTGTTGATTCTTCACCAAAAATTTACATTTGGTATCTTTATGTTTGAAGCATGATATGTGGGAAAAGGTAGAAAAGTTCCAGGGGGCCGAATACTTTCGCAAGGCACTGTATATTGCTCCAATCACTAAAATTGACCACATACAGTATATTGCTCCAAACAGAATAATGGGCCCCATATAATGATCCATTCAGAATAATGGGCCCCATATATTGCTCCATACAGAATAATGGGTCCCAAGTAATACTCCATACAGAATAATGGGCTGCATGTAATACTCCATATACAATGGGCCCCATATAATGCTCCATAGAAAATGGGCCCCATGTAATGCTCCATACAGAATAATTGGCCCCATGTAACCATGTAATACTCCATATGCAATGGGCCCCATATAATGCTTCATAGAAAATGGGCTCCATATAATGTTCCATACATAAAAAATAAATAATCATATACTCACCTCTCCTTGTTCCTTGCTGGCTGAATCTACGGTCCCCTCAGCGACTACTTCTGACTCCTTGCACTGCTCAGCACAGAAGACGTGCTATAGTGATGTCATCGTGCCCTCTGCCCTGAGACATCAGTCAGAAGAGGCAGAAGAGACAGGATGTGCAGCCAATGGAGAACGAGAACAGGTAAGTATTTCAAATAGTTTAGAGCACAGGGGGACCCAATGCCAGCGCCCACGCTGGCACTGGATTCCCCTGACTCATATGTCCTATAGTGTACCGATCGATGTCCCTGGCGGTGAGTGGGCCTCCCTGGTTGCTCAGAGCACATGCACTTGCCTGAGTGTGTCGGGTGGTGATTCTGGCCCTGAGACACTGCATGCCGAGATATATACCCACCTGTTTATATCCTTTTGGACAACTCCACACCCAACACACTACTGTAATGTAGACTGCTACTTATAATACATTTCATTGTGTTCTGAAATTCACAATGTAGCTGTATTCTTGATTCCTATAGCAGAAAATCTAGCTGTTTCGGGAAAGTAGCCCTTGACTACAGACTCTTCTAATATGCATTAATATACAGATGTAACAGTAAAATGTCCACTAGGGCCTCCACAAGTTACTGACTTCCATGTACAAACAGCTCACCTGTAATTTAGTTACAATAACATGCAATTGTCCTTCTGGAAGTTTTTTTTAGATTATGCTCATGGGAAACCATAAATAAGAAAAACATGTTAATTCCTCAGAGATTTCCCAGAGCAGAAAACTGGGAAGATCATCTTTATACACACTGCATCAATACTGTGACATGTTATGGCTAGGGATGACACATGGTGTCTTGTACTGAACCTCAAACGTGGTCTTTTCACTGTTCGGGTTCGGTGCTGAATAAAGTTTGATGAAAGGCTGCAGTGCAGCTAATCAACAGGCTTTTAGGCTGTGGGCACTCCCAGAGCCATCACAGCCATGTCATGTATTGGCATGGCTGTGATTGGCTGCTGCTCTGCATCACTCAGCCTGTATAAATGCCAAATCACGGGTGCCGCCGTCATTCTGCTCTGATTAGCATAGGGACAGGAAGCAGCTTGAGTTAGGGACAGTGATTGTGTCATGATCCCAGTGCAGGTTTTTGAGCTGCACACCGGGGGTTAATGTCTGGAGCTCTGTGCAGGTTTTGACCTGCACACTTGGGGTTAATGATTGTGGCCTCTTTCTGGTTCTGGGAGAGCTTCTTAAACCCCTGGTAAGCTTCAATCCCTGCCAGTTATACTTTTGCCTTTGGCCTAGTGTGCTGACCCCCGTGTGCCTGTGTGTTGCTATAGCTTGTTTATATGGTTCTGACCCGGTTCTGTTTCTTGTTGTGAGTTTACCTGTTGATTTTGTACTGCGTTATTATCTCTGTGTATGACTCATTGCCTGTGACCTGACTGCTCTCTGCTCGCCCCTTTGGTACCTTGCAGCTATATCTGTGTGTGACTCATTGGCTACGTCCTGACTATTCTCCTTGCCTATGCCCCTTGGTAACTTTGTCTCGCAGTTACCCTGCTAGGAGTTCTCTTGCAGCTCCTAGCTCTGTGGAGTTTAGGCCACGCCTCTAGCAGTCACGTGCTTCAGGTCCTGCGGCTCTGAAGTACGCATCTACTCGGTTGCTGCCCGCTCCATAGGTATCTTTGAGCACTGTTTCACTTTACTCAGGACACGCGCACTGGCTCAGTGAGCAAGTTCAGTGCGGTGTTCCTGACAGATTGGTTCTGTTTGTACGCACTCTGCTAAAAAGACTGTGTGTGTATTCTGCACATGTGTCTGTGGAAGTACTGTTTCAAAAAGTCTCTGTGTGTGCTCTGCACCAGTGTCTGTGGGAGTACTGTGCATATAAGCCTTTGTTTACTCTACACTCGTATCTGTGGGAGTACTGTGCCAAAAAACCTGTGTATACTCTTCACCCGTGTCTGTGGGAGTACTATGAGTAAAAACAAACTTTTCTACCTTGCACCCATGTATGCGTGAGTACTGTGTGTGGAATACATTTTTTTAATACTCGCACCTGTGTCTCTGGTGTCTCTAATATGCACCAATGTCTGTGGGAGTAGTGTGCCTAAGAACAAATGTTTCTACTCTGCACCCCTGTCTGTAGTGTGTCTTTAAGCCACATTTTCTACTCTGCACTATGTGTGGGAGAACTGTGCATAAAGCAAACTTTTCTACTCTGCACTTGTGTATATAGGGTAGTGTGCGTAAAAACAAATTGTTCTACTCTGTTCTCATGTCTTTAAGACACATTTTTTTACTTTGTAGTCATGTCTGTTCGAGTAGTGTGCGTAAAAATAAATTTTCTACTTTGCATCCATGTCTGAGGGCGTACTGTGCATAAAAACATTTTTTTTGTACTTTGCACTTATGTATGTGGGAGTAGTGTCTTTTTAAGTCACTTTTTTTACTCAGCACCCAAGTCTGTGGGAGTATTGTGCGTAAAAACAAATATTACTACTTTGCACCTATGTCTGCGGGAGGAGTGTGCATAAAATGAAATTGTTCTACACTGCACCCATGTCTGTGGGAGTAGTGTGACTTTAAGGCAGTGTGCCAACATTGCGTTTTTTATGCGTTTCCGCCGTGTTTTTGCCGCAACGGAAATGCTTAAAAAACGTTAATAAAAGCATCCCCATGGATTCCGCTGACATAGGATTGCATTTAAACGCTCACTTTACGCATGTGGCTATGCCCACCATGCGTAAAGTGAGCGCTTCATGTGCGGATGGTACCCAGGGTCTGGAGGAGAGGAGACTTTCCTCCATGCCCTGGGTACCATATTCCTGTAAAAAATAGAATTAAAATAAAAAATAGGGATATACTTACCCTCTGGCGGCCCACGGAGCCTTCCCGCTTCTCAGTCACGCTGTCATCATCTTCCGTTCCCAGGGATGCATTGCGCGAATGGCCTCTGATGACGTAGCGGTCTCGCGTGATGCTACGTCATCAGAGGTCATTGTCGCAAAGCATCTCTGGGAACGGAAGTTACCGGCAGTGTCGCTGAGAGGCGGGACAACGGGGGCCGCCAGAAGGTGAGTATATCTCTATTTTTTTTTACTATTTTTAACATTCTATCTTTTACTACTGATGTTGCATAGGCAGCATCAATAGCAAAAAGTTGGTCACACTTGTCAAGCACTATGCTTGAAGAGTGTGACCAACCTGTGAATCACTTTTCCAAGCGATGCTTCAAATCACCTGGAAAAGCGCAAGCATTCTGCAAGCTAAAAACGTTTGCAAAACGCTTGTGTTTTGCGGGAAAATGCATGCGAATTCGGCATGCGTTTTACCCTCGGCAGGCAATTGCGGAAATGCTGTGGACATTTCCGCAGCATTTCTGCAATGTGTGCACTTAGCCTAACACACATTTTTTACTCTGCACCCATGTCTGTGGGAGTACTGTGTGTAAAAACAAATTTTTCTACTCTGCACTTGTGTATATGGGAGTAGTGTGCATAAAAACAAATTACTCTACTTGGCACCCATGTTTGTAGGAGTAGTGTGCCTTTCAGCCACTTTTTTTTTTAACTCTGCAGCCATGTCTGTTAGGGTGAGTCTCCACGTAGCGCATTCCTCGCGCTTTGGACGCTTTGTATGCGCGGTGATTCCAGATGTGCTCATTGAACACATCCGGAATCGCTGCATCGTATACATAGAGTAGGCTATTTACCTTGCGGAGACTGAGCGTCTCCGCAAGGTAAACAGACATGCTGCGTTCTAAAAAGACTTGCCGCATGTCCGGTTTTGTGGCTGTGTCACCCGTGTATTAGGACGCATAGTGGAGACGGGATTTCATAAAATCCCCTCCACTGTGCTGTAACATCTGGACGCTGCGGATTAAACGCTGTGGCTGTATGCAGCATTCAATCCGCAGCAAATCCAGATGTAATACGCTAGATGGAAACATACCCTAATAGTACTGGGGGTAAAAACATTTTATTCTACTTTGTACCCGTGTCTGTGAGAGTAGTGTCTGTACCCATATCTGTGTGAGTATGATGCATAAAAGCAAATTTTTATGCTCTGCACCCAAGTCTGTGGGAGTAGTGTACCTAAAAACATGTCTGCAGTGTGCATTTAAGCCTCATTTTTTACTCTGCTCCGTGTGTGGGAGACCTGTGCATAAAGCAAAGCTTTCTACTTTGCATGTATGTCTATAGGGTAGTGTGTGTAAAAAATGTTTTTCTACTCTGCACCCATGTCTGAGGGAGTACTGTGTGTAAAAACTCATTTTCTACTCTGTGCCGATGTCTGTGGGAGTAGTGTGCCTAAAAACTATCTTTTCTACTCCGCACTCGTGTCTGTGTGAGTAGTGTCTCTTTAAATCTCTTTTTGCATTCTGCATCCATGTCTGTGGGAGTATTGTGCGTAAAAACAAATATTACTACTTTGCACCCGTGTGTGGGAGTAGTGTGCACAAAAACAAATTGTTCTACACTGCACCAATGTCTGTGGGAGTAGTGTGCCTATAAGCCACATATTTTCTCTGCACCTGTGTTTGTGGGAGTAGTGTGAATAAAAACAAATTGCTCTATTCTGCTCCCGTGTCTGTAGGAGTAGTATGTCTTTAAGTCAGATTTTTACTCTGCAGCCGTGTCTGTGGGAGTACGGGGGGTAAAAACATTTTTTTTACTTTTCACCTGTGTCTGTGGGAGTAGGGTGTGTAAAATACATTTTTCCAAGGCTGGGTTCACATCGCATTGGGGCAATCCATTTAACAGATCCGTTTCTTTGCGGCACTAACGCAATGTAATGGATCCATTAACGTACCCATTGGACTTACATTAGCGTAACACATCCTAACGCATGTCAAAATTGGCATGCGTTAGTGATTGTCCATTATTTTGTGACGCACCTTCGAACATGGACTACCGCGTTTTTGGGTGCGTTATGACGGAAGCGTTCATTGTGCATAGAACTCTATTGTTAACGCATGGTGACGCAATGCAACCATGCATTAATGTATGCGTTAACACGAACGCAAAAATACAGACACTTTGGGGCACATCATTAGCGCATCCGTTTAATGGATCGGTTAAACGGATTGCCCTAACGCGATGTGAACCTAGCCTAATCTGTACCCATGTCTTTGTGAGCATAATTCATAAAAACAAGTTTTTCTATTCTGCACATATGTCTGTGTGTGCTTAAAGGGAATCTGTCACCCCATTTTAGCCCTATCAGCAGCTGGCACCACCATCAGGGGCTTATCTACAGCATTCTGTAATACTGTAGATAAGCACCCGATGTAACCTGAAAGAGAAGAAAAACAAGTTAGATTATGCTTACCGGGGGTGGGGTCGGGTGCGGTTGGTGTCGCGGTCCAGTCCAGCGCCTCCCATCTTCATAAGATGCTGTCCTCCTTCTTACTTCTGCCGCGGCTCCACTGCAGGCATACTTTATCTGCCCTGTTGAGGGCAGAGTAAAGTACTGCAGTTGCGCAGGCACCGGGAAAGGTCAGAGAGGTACGGCGCCTGCGCACTGCAGTACTTTACTCTGCCCTCAACAGGGCAGATTAAGAACGCCTGCGCCGGAGCTGTGGCAGAAGTAAAAAGGAGGACGGCATTGTATGAAGATGGGAGGCGCCGGACCGGACCGTGACACCCATCGGACCGGACCAGATGCCAGGGTGAGTATAATCTAACTTGTTTTTCTTATCTTTCAGGTTACATCTGGGGCTTATCTACAGCATTACAGAATGCCGGCAGCTGATAGGGCTAAAATGGGGTGACAGATTCCCTTTAACTGTGTAAATTTTTTTTTCTACTCTGCACCCGTGTCTGTGGGAGTCCAGTGTGTAAAAACATTTTTTTTTTCTCTGCACCCATGTCCGTGGGAGTAGTGTGCCGAAAATCAGTTTTTTTTTTTACTCTGCACTCGTGTGTGGGAGTACAGTAAATAAAAACAAATTTTTCTTCTCTGCACCCATATCTGTGGGAGTAGTGTGTCTAAAAACAAATTGTTCTACTGTGCATCGGTGTCTGTGTGAGTTCTGTGTGTAAAAATAATTTTTGTACTTTGCATTCGTGTCTATGGGAATACTGTGTGTAAAAACAATGTTTTTACTCTGCACACATCTGTTGGAGTAATGTGCCTAAAAACCAATTGCTCTACTCTGCATCATTGTCTGTGGGAGTAGTGTGCCTTTAAGCCACCTTTTTATTTATTTTTATTCACGTTTTCCATCATGTTATAGGGCTGAGAAGCGCTACACAAATGGTGAGGCCAGAACATATTGAGACGGTGTTAGATTGGATGGCTGAGAGTGACTTTAGTTCTACATTTTCTTCAACCCTGTCCCCTGCAGAAAGTGCAGCGATAGCACCTGAGGACCATGATCATTGGCTTACACCTCACCCTTGCAAATCAAAGCAGTCTGAGCCCCAAGTCATGCAGCAGTCTCTTCTGCTTTTTGGTGAGATCAGTGGTTGGGGTTCCGTGGCCCATCCACCTGGCCCTTCTCACGACTGCAGCCGCAGACGCGGCCCAGCAGGCACCTCCACGCCATGGCGAGGGGGCGGGCGTCCCCCGGAGACGCAATATGGACCCTCTATGCCACAGAGGGGGACCCGGGCCTACCCGAACTAGGGAATAGCAGTGACCGGAATTCTGTGGCAGCTGAGCATGTGGACAAGGACACGTAGGACTTGATGACTCCGCACAACTTCAGGTATAAATAAAGTAAAGTTTACTTAAAGTAAAGTCGCAGTACATAGACAAAACCAGGACCCACGAGGTCATCAGGGCACACGAGGTCATCCAGACGCAGGCAGGACAACAGGGTCACCCACAGGACATCAGAGTCACCGGCAGACATCAGACGGGAGTCGTTTGGTTCCGGACATCCAACACGACCTACAGGCACCACTGCGCTCATCCAGCTCCAGGCAGCGGTCATCAGGTTCCAGACTGCGGTCGTCAGGCTCCAGGCATCGGACCTAGGAAGGAGCTCAAGCGTGATGGTACTAACACCACAGGATTGCTGGGCCTGCATGGAGCTAGCACCGCATGGTAGTCAGAGCACAGCATAATAGATGCTGAGCAGGAACACCAGTTGCAAAAGTCTCAGATTCACCGGTTGTGGGACTCCAAACACAGAGGGATTCCAGTAACATAACACAGCAGACAGTTCAGACATAGTCAGGTAAGGAATAGGTACAGGATCAAGGATTCAAGCCTGGATACACCGCCTCCAGGCCAGGGCGAATTTAGACGGGGTCAGGTACAGGATCAGACAAGGTCCAGAGACACAGACACAACACACACATGGCAAAGTCCAGGAGCTTTGTGAGTAGCTCTGGCCCCACCCATAGGGCAGGTAAGTTTATAAAGGAGCTGCCTCTCAGCAATTGGTTGGGGACAGCATTTCAAGTACACACACTAACCCTGATAAAAGCAGGGGAGGTGTGGCCGTGCACACCCTAAGCACACACAGAAACCATTGCAGCACAATCAGTGCAGGAACTGCAGCTTAGAGCACCTGGCATCGTCTGCAAGCCTAGACACATGTGGAAAGTCATGCACCAGCTGCAAATGACCTCACAACGCGCGGACAGCTTCCACAGCGGCAACCAGGGACCGCACATGCGGATGGTCAAGCAGCAGAGCAAAGACCTAACAACACATGTGCAGCTGCGCAGCAGAGCAGGGAACTGAGCAGGCTCCATACAGGTAAAAGCCAGCAGTATCCCAGCTCGATTAGGGGGCAAGGAGTAAGGGGTTAAAACAAAAAACATGCATTGTTACGCCAACAATCAAATACAAACAGAACGGCGTGACAGCCCTGCCCTAGAGCTGGAAGAAATTGAGTGCACTGATGCCCATCCACTTGTTCAGTTGTAGTATCAGTATGTGAGAGGACTATTGCACATGATCAGTGGACCACCGCAGCACATCTCAGAGGATAACAAAACACAGTTGCCAACTGCAGAGTCTTTCTGCAATGTGCAGACTGGAAAGGAGGGCAGGGGAGGAATGGATGCAAGATGATGTGGGGGGATGATGGGGTCCTAGACCTCTTATGGAGCGAAGACCTCATAGTGACGTGCTCAGTTTGGAAGAGGAGGCCTTTACGCTGCCCCAGCAGCACAGCAAAAGAGGGAGCACTGTGTAAAAGCGCAGTTGCCAGCCCCTAGTCAGTACATCATAGAAAAAGGAAGTTTTCTACAGTGATGGTTAATCAAAGCCATTAGAAGGTGCTTCTTCAAACGGTGAGCTGACATCCCCTCTTTTCCCTTTCCATTACCTACTGTAGGCAGTACATTGGCTGCTGGTGCCCACCTTGCCAAGAAAATTAACAAACCAAAGCAAGCTCAAAGAAGCTTTCTGGTGTGGTATTTATGCAGACAGAGTGCTGACGACAGGACACATGTGGTTTGCACGCTGTGCCGTTGTAATAAAGTGCAGGTGTTGGGTATGTCACCATGGAACAGACGGATCAACAGTTAAAGGGGGATTTATTTACAGGGATTAACACTGGCAATATAACAGTGCGAATATTGGTAATGTGAAAACAAGTTCTAAAACAGGCAAAAGGCATAAACAGTATTAAACAGTATTAGACGGAGTTTTCTGTGAAAGAACTTATAAGTCTAAAGGGGACTTGCTTGAAGGGTCGAACTTCTCCCACGTTAGCGCCGAATCATAAGCGGCACTTGTCGTCTAAAATCTCTCTGTACTCTGTGGTCTTTAATAATCCCCATCCGGGGTCTCAGGGGTTACTGTGGGAGCCAGAGGGGGTACGAGACAAATGGGGTCCCCTCTGCTCTGAGTCCTTCTCTTCATCACTACAGTTAAGTCTCTCCACAGGAATCAGGGGCTCTACACTAACCTCACGGGTACTGGGGCTTCGCGTGGGGGGTCACTATCTCTGCAGGGGCCCCTGTCTCTGCACGGGCCACAGTCTTTACACAGGGCACAGTCTCAGCAAGAGCCACAGTCTCTACACAGGGCACATTCTCTGTACAGGGCACAGTCTTTACACAGGGCACAGTCTCAGCACGGGAGTCAGGACACACCTCTGCTGTCACTGCAAACTCTGGCTCCACGCAGTCATGAGCTGCAGTCTTTCTGTCCCCCGGTCTTTGCCTTCTGAACGGGAGTCCTCTCTCTTCCCCGGTGCGCGGCTGCTTCTTGTCCTGACCGCTGCCCAGGCTGCTCTCTCCTCAGCGTGCCCTGTCTTCCGCTCTCTGCCCTGCTTCCTTCCTGTGCAGCACAACTTCCTCTTCCCCACTGCTACTGACAGGCCCATGATACAGTCGGTCGAGGTCTATGATTCCTCACCTTGGCAAACCTACTGCGCAGCTATATGGTTCCAGACATGGAGCAGAGGAGGTAAACCCTTTCTTGTCCTTTTTGTGCTTCATCCCCTTACATTCTCCCTCTCTTAAATCTCGCCATTCCACGGGGCAAGGGATTGTCATACTCTACTATGTTCTGCCAAAAACGGACAACTGCCCACATCCTTTGCAACTCCTCTTTTTCTTCTGGTTCTAAATTCTTCAAGTGAGGCTGGTCAAAGATATCCCTGTCTTCATCCTCATCCTCATCAGCCGCAGAGGAAAATACCTCTGAAGAACTTGGCTTAGTCTTCTTCTTTTTCCTCTTCCTTTTTGCCTTGCCGCTGACAGCCGCTTGAGTAGACGATTCGTCCCTTCCTCTGTCGTTATTAACAACCTCAGGGGTTCCTTGCTCGAGTCCCTCGGTCTGGAAGTATGGAAGCTTAGTACAAGTGACTCTTCTACACAGCTCCCCCCCACTTTGACAGGGGAACTCTCGTCCAAATTAGGACTGGATGGATTAAGATCATGCAAGGTGGAACCTTCATCATCCGTGCCAGGCTCTACGGGTGTCACTTCCCAGGGCTTCTCAGACACACTCCCTGTCTCACACATTTGTTCTATCTTCTCTGTCCAGTCAGAATCTTGTGAGCCAACAGCCGGCACATGCTCCACCTCAGAGGACGACACTGGCTCTTTCTTCTCATTGACCGGAACCGCAGGAACGTGTATCTCAGAAACTCTTGTCACCTCTTCTCCTTTGCTAGTAGCTTGTGGTGGGCCTGATAGTAACTCATCTCGATGGGCCACTCGGGCAATCGTCTCTTCCTCCTCTGCGGGTCGAACTTCACTGTCGTGACCTCTAGACCCAGTTTGGGGTTCTACTAATCCCGCCTCCACATGTCAGGACAGTACAGACATTTGTTCGTGGACAGTCGACATCCTCTCCACCTCTTCTCGGCGTCCAACACCATAACACTGTCTTGCTCTGAGTGGAGCACTCCTCCCACTATACCATTCCTTCAAGGGGCAACGCTCCTTCCAAATAGCAGGACCCTGAGAGGGGTGAGCGGATCTCTGTCACCTCCTTTCTTGGGTAGGGCAATTTCTGGACAGGTGTCCCACTCTTTTACACGCCCAGCACTCACGTCTGCATCTGTCTGGTGGGCGCTTTGGTCTGGATCATCGACCTCGGTGGGAAGCATCTCTCATCGGTGGTTGCTCTTCACTCCCGGATACATGGTTACACTCTGGATCTACCACTGAAGTCCTCCTCATGCTCCAAACCTCTCCTCTATCTCTCTCTATCTGCTTCCACACGTTACCTCGGGGCATGCTGCTGGTCCCCAAGACAGCAGTAAGGGCTTCCCCCAGACTCTCAATCTCCTCCCAGATTCTTCTTATCTTCAGCCGGGAATCCCGGGTCCATGCCCTCTCTTCTTCATTCGAGCTGATTACTCCGCAGTAGAGTTGAGCGATACCGTCCGATACTTCAAAGTATCGGATCGGAATGGATCGGCCGATCTTTAAAAAAAGTATCGGTATCGCCGATTCCGATACCGGAAGTCCCATTCAAGTCTATGGGACTTCCGGTATCGGAATAAGAAAAACCCTGTTTTTGCCTTGTACAGCCTCTCTGGGGTCTGTACGGGCCTTTCGGGGGGCTGTGCCGGCCTGCCAGGGGGTCTGTGCAGGCTCCGGTGGTCTGTGCCGGCCTGCCGGGGGGCTGTGCCGGCCTGCCGGTGGTCTGTGCAGGCTCCGGTGGGCTGTGCCGGCCTGCCGGGGGGCTGTGCCGGCCTGCCGGTGGTCTGTGCAGGCTCCGGGGGGCTGTGCCGGCCTGCCGGGGGGCTGTGCCGGCCTGCCGGTGGTCTGTGCAGGCTTCGGGGGTCTGTGCAGGCATCGTCCGATGGGACTACAAGTCCCATCGGGTGATGCCTGCTACCATGACAGTGATTGACACATTAGCCAATGATGGGACAGTAGTAGTCCCATCATCCGGCTAATGTGTTAAATGTTAAAAAAAAAAAAAAAAAAATACTACATACATACTACATACATACTACATGCATGCTACATACATACTACATGCTACATACATACTACATGCTACATACATACTACATGCATGCTACATACATACTACATACATACTACATATATACTACATGCATGCTACATGCTACATACATACTACATGCTACATACATACATCATATATACTACATACATACTACATACATGCTACATACATGCTACATACATACTACATACATACTACATACATACTACATACATACTACATGCATGCTACATGCATGCTACATACATACTACATGCTACATACATACCACATACATACTACATACATACTACATGCTACATACATACTACATATATACTACATGCATGCTACATACATACTACATGCTACATACATACCACATACATACTACATACATGCTACATGCTACATACATACTACATATATACTACATGCATGCTACATACATACTACATACATACTGCATGCTACATGCATGCTACATACATACTACATACATACTACATGCTACATACATACCACATATATACTACATACATACAATACATTCATACAATACATACATAGACATACAGTACATATAACATAGAGTAACATACTTACCAATACTTGTCACATTGTTCCCCGAAGCCATTGTCTTTTCCGGAATAAATATTAACATAACAAACCACAAAAATACTCACCCACGATCCGAAGCAGTCCACGAGTGTGTCCCACGACGATCTTGGGTAGAGAACTGCAGCATCAGCTGATGCTGCCGTTCTCTACGGGCTGCAGGAATCCAATGACGGAAGGTAGGTATCCTTCCGCACTGTATTCCTCCGCCACTTAAAAAAAAAAAAAGTCCCTAGTCTCACTTTATGCCATTGCTGTGTGGGAATTTTTTTTTTTAAGTGGCGGAGGAATACAGTGCGGAAGGATACCTACCTTCCGTCATTGGATTCCTGCAGCCCGTAGAGAACGGCAGCATCATCTGATGCTGCCGTTCTCTACCCAAGATCGTCGTGGGACACACTTGTGGACTGCTTCGGATCGTGGGTGAGTATTTTTGTGGTTTGTTATGTTAATATTTATTCCGGAAAAGACAATGGCTTCGGGGAACAATGTGACAAGTATTGGTAAGTATGTTACTCTATGTTATATGTACTGTATGTCTATGTATGTATTGTATGAATGTATTGTATGTATGTAGTATATATGTGGTATGTATGTAGCATGTATGTAGTATGTATGTAGTATGTATGTAGCATGCATGTAGCATGCAGTATGTATGTAGCATGCATGTAGTATATATGTAGTATGTATGTAGCATGCATGTAGTATATATGTAGTATGTATGTAGCATGTAGCATGTATGTAGTATGTATGTGGTATGTATGTAGCATGTAGTATGTATGTAGCATGCATGTAGTATATATGTAGTATGTATGTAGCATGTAGTATGTATGTAGTATGTATGTGGTATGTATGTAGCATGTAGTATGTATGTAGCATGCATGTAGCATGCATGTAGTATGTATGTAGCATGTATGTAGTATGTATGTAGTATGTATGTAGTATGTAGTATGTATGTAGTATGTATGTAGTATGTATGTGGTATGTATGTAGCATGTAGTATGTATGTAGCATGCATGTAGTATATATGTAGTATGTATGTAGCATGTAGTATGTATGTAGCATGCATGTAGTATATATGTAGTATGTATGTAGCATGTAGTATGTATGTAGCATGCATGTAGTATATATGTAGTATGTATGTAGCATGTAGTATGTATGTAGCATGCATGTAGTATGTATGTAGTAAGTATGTAGTATTTTTTTTTTTTTTTTTAACATTTAACACATTAGCCAGATGATGGGACTACTACTGTCCCATCATTGGCTAATGTGTCAATCACTGTCATGGTAGCAGGCATCGCCAGATGGGACTTGTAGTCCCATCGGACGATGCTTGCACAGACCCCCGGACATCAGCACAGCCCCCCGGCAGGCCGGCACAGCCCCCCGGCAGGCCGGTACAGACCCCCACAGGGTGCACAGACCACCGGCAGGCCGGCACAGCCCCCCTGCAGGCCGGTACAGACCCCCACAGGGTGCACAGACCACCGGCAGGCCGGCACAGCCCCCCGGCAGGCCGGTACAGACCCCGGGCAGTCCACACAGCCCCCCGGCAGGCCGGCAGAGACCCCCGGAAGGCCCGAAATGACGGCGCATCATGATGCGCACACACCGCGCATCATGATGACGTCAGGCTGTCAATCAACTTTGAACTTCCGATTCCGATGCCGAATTCCGATATTGAAAAAATATCGGAAGTCGGTATCGGAATTCCGATACAGCAAGTATCGGCCGATACCCGATACTTGCGGTATCGGAATGCTCAACACTACTCCGCAGTTGTAGCATGTAGATGGTCTTCTTCGCCGAGCGGCACTAGTCTCACGTTGGGGGGCGGTCTCTATAGCAGGGGCCTTCTTATATTCAGCCATTTCCTCACAGACCCGCTTAATCTCTTCTTTCAAGTCTTCTACCCATTGAGGGGCAGCTACCTCCTCACTCCATACCTTCCGCACCGGTGCTATCACTCCCTGCTCCTGCTCGCGCTTGCGCGCCTCACTCCCGACCTGAGAGAAAGTCATGTCTGGCTTTTCCCACATGCACTCTCGCAGGGCCTGCTTCATAAACATGTCTCCCAAGCCCGTCACCAATTGATCTCGTAGCACAGCGTCAATTGGCCCTACACCTATGCCGTCCTTCCGTATGATGGCAGTATTGAGTTCCTGCAGGGCATTCATAAATTGCGAAACTGTCGAATGCGCAGCTCCACTACTTCAGTGGGGTCCCCATGCATCTCTTCAAGTATCCGTAATACTTTGTCCAGGGTATCTCTCTTCTCAGTGTGTCCTGTCTTCCCGCTCTCTGCCCTGCTTCCTTCCTGTGCAGCACAACTTCCTCCTCCCCGCTGCTACTGACAGGCCCATGATGCAATCAGTCCAGGTCTAAGAGTCCTCCCCCTGGCAAACCTACTGTGCGGCTATATGGTTCCAGGCATGGAGCAGAGGAGGTAAACCCTTTCTTGTCCTTCTTGTGCTTCACCCCCTTACACCATCACAGCCTGAAGCGAGGCATAAATCTTCTGAACCTGAACACCACCTGCATGATGAGGCATCTGAATTCCAAGCATGAGGTGCAATGTAGTACAAACCTTAAAAAACATGACAGATCTGAGCCTCCTCCTGCTCCCTCTACTGATGTGATCTTGGCCTTGTCCTCCTGATCACGATCAACTGAGCCATCTGTCTACCCGCAACGGGAGGATGTGACAGCACCACCAGCACCAGCAGTGTCACCACTCATTTTCACACCATCCCATGGAAGTGTTCAGCTCTCCATCCCCTAAACAGTCCAGAGAAAGATAAAATACACCCCTACCTATCCACAAGCCATGATCCTGAATGACAGTATTTCCAAATCCCTGGCCTCTGAAATGCTGCCTTTCCAGCTGGTGCAGATGGACTGTTTTAAAAAACTGATGGATGATGGAAGCCGATAGCTGTTCCACAGTACGTTGTTCCCAGCTATCACTACTTTTCCAAATGTGCCATCCCTGCCCTGCACAAACATGTTGTGGACCAAATCGGGTATGCACTGCTCAATGCCATCAGTGGCAAGGGCCACATACATGGACCAGCAAGCATGGCCACGGATGTTACATCCAGTCACAGTAAGACCAACATCAGCACAGCCAGGGGGAAACGACAGCAGGCTGTTCTGAAACCCCTCTGTTTGGGTGACAAATCCCACAATAGGCAGGAGCTGTGGATGGGGACCAAACAGCAGACAGATAAGTGGTTGGTGCCAGTGAACCTCATGTCAGGCCTGGTGGTGTGCAAGCAAGGGCAAAATCAGTAAACCAAGTCTAAAGCCCCCGTTACACACTGCGATATCGCTAGCAATATCGCTGTAAAGTCACCGATTTTGTGACATTGCAGCGATATTGCTAGCGATATCGCTGCATGTGATACTTACCGCCGACCGGCTCCCCGGCTGGTTATCGCTGATCGCGCGAGAAGCTCCTGGACCATTCCTCGTCGGTCACTTCCTGCGGCGCTTCCTGTGGCGCCGACGAGCGACGCGTGGAGCCGGGCGGGAGGACGCAGGATCGCCGCGTCTGACAGGTAAGTAGCGATCCCTGTCCCCAGCGATGTCGCTGGTGAGATCTGCCTGTGTGGCATCTCACTAGTGACCACCTAGCGATGCACCAGCGATCCTGACCGCGTCATATCGCTGGTCGGGATCGCTGGTGCATCGCTAGGTGTAACGGTACCCTAAGAACACACATCATGCTTGAAACGCGTCCGGTTATTATTGATGTAGTGAAACCTCCACCAGGGAGAGCTGGTGACGGAAGAGAGGTTACACACTACGAATAGCAAAACTGAGCAACAGCACAGGTGTCACAGGTAACGAGAGAGAATGGTCAGACGAACAGAGTCAGAAACTATCAGGAGCAGACGTACCAGAAGCAGCAGCAATACACGTAGTCAAAATACCAAGCCGAGGGTCAGAAAGCCAAGCATGAGCACGAGGTCCAAAAACGTGAGGCGAAATACGTGATCGGGTACAAGCCGGGGAATCAAATGCCTGAGAGGGAACGTAGCAGCAGAGACGAATACCAAGAGACAGGGTCAGAGATCAGTCCGGGTCATACACGTGGATACAAGTCAAAGGCAGGAGGATCACCAAGGTGCAAGGGTCAGAGGCTCTAAACTGGAAGCTTGAGCTATCACTAACACTGGTCAGCAGGCTGTGACAGACTGAAATAGCCCAGCTAGCTCCAGAACGAGGCTGAGGAGATTAATCCCCGCATGACCAGTCCAGAGTGAAGACAGCAGAAAATAAACTCAGGACTGGACCATGACAGTTGACACCCACTTCTCTCCACATAAGCTATGCACAACAACGACTACTAATATTTTTTTACTGCATTATCATTAAAGATTTACTTTTTATTGGATTTTGTGACAGCTGGATTTTTTTTACTTCCATTACTTCAGTGGATCCCACAGGACTAGTCTGTACCTTTGGCTGACTAGACAACTATACCAATTGCACCCAACCTTTGTTATACTCTTTACTATTCGTTTAATTTTGGGACCTCCCGAAACAAAAGAAATAAAAAATAAAAGAAAATCTAAAAACAAAAAAACACAAAAAACAGTGCTGGATATCTCCTCCCTTTCCTATTCCACCTAAACTTACTCCACCTCCTCCTCCAATTGGACCTCCGCCTCCTGGTTCTAGCTTGTTATTTTTATTTTTTTCAATTCTATGTTCTTTTAAGTAAGATCCCTAAAAAAAACAAAAACCCCCCAAAACAAAACGCAAGAAAAAAACAGCCAACCAAAAAAGGACACAAAAACAGTGTTGGATACCTCCTCTCCTGCCGCTTCCACCTACACCGCCACATCCACCTCTATCTACTCCACCTCCTCCTCCACCACCTGGTTCTAGATTGTTATTATTATTTTTTTAATGTGATGTTATTTTTAGTCAGCTCCCTAAACCCCCCAAAATAAAACAAAAAAACACAAAAAAAAACAAAAACAAGGTTGGTTACCTTCTCCCCGCCTCTTCCACCTCCATCACAATATCCCCCTCCAACTCCTCCACCTACTTCCCCTCCTCTTTCACTTTGAACTCCACCTCCTTGTTCTAGATTGTTAAAAACACAACAACAATGTCGGATACCTTCTCTCCTGCGTCTTCCAATTACACCGCCACATCTACCTCCACCTGTGCCTCCAGTTGAACCTCTGTCTCCTTGTTTTAGATTGTTATTTTTATTTTTTAAATTCTATGATCTTTTAAGTCAGTTCCCTAAAAAACAAAAACAAAAAACAAACGTAAAAAATGCAAAAACAGTGTTAGATACCTCCTCCCCTGCCTCTTCCACCTACACCACCATGTCCACCTCCACCTCCTCCACTTCTGGTTCTAGATTATTATTTATTTTTTTAATTCTTTGTTTAGGTCAGTTCACAAAAAACTCAAAAAACACATAAACAGAGTTGGATTTCTCCTTCCCTGCCTCTTGCAACTACACATCCACATTGATCTCCTCCTCAACTTTGACCTCTGCCTCCTAGTTCGAGATTATTATTATTTATTTTTATTCTATTCTATGCTATTTTAAGTCATTTTCCTATCCACATTGGTTTGCAGTCCAATTTTCCTGTTCTTACCACCATTTTGCTTCCTTTTGCGATCCCCTAGCTCTTACTATGACCATTTTACAGCCATTTTAAAGCACCGAAGTTCGGGTCCTCATTGACTTCTATTGGGTTTGTGTTCAGGGTCAAGTTCAGATGCCAAACTGCTGGTATCAGCAAAGTTGAGCTGGTAGAGCAGACCGAGCCTTCATTCAGGGGTGTACATGCAAAAATCATGCGTCTCCATAGCAGAAGTCCTAATTGCCTCCCACCTTCAAAATTATTCCCAATATCTTAAAATGTTGCAGCTCTTAAAAATTAATTTTGCCCCTATTGAAGCCCCTTACTGTTCCCATTTTATGGCCCCAATAAAGTATGATGACAACATATGTGGCCTCCAAATACAGTAAAATGCTCCCACAGTAAATTTCTCCACAGTACCATCCACATGCACAGTATGATGACGCTACAGTACTTCCCCACAAAGTATGATACCTCCACAGTGACCCCAACACAGTATGATGGTGCCCATAGTCCCCCACACACAATATGATGGCTCTGACACAGCCCTCCACGAAATGATGTCCCTCAATACAGTATGGTGGCTCTCCATACAGTATGGTAGCCCCCACAACACTCCACACTGGATAATGGCCTGCATACATTATAAGGGCCCCCACTAGCTCTCCATAAAGTATATTGGGCTCCCACTAGCCTTCCAAATAGTATAATGACTCCCGCACAACTCTCCATACAATATAATAGCTCGCAAAGCCCTCTAAACAGTGCAATGGATCCTAAACAGCCTCCAAACAGTATAACTATTCCAGTCACAGCCCTCAAAACAGTATAACTGGCAAGAATATATTCCTCCAAATAATACAATGGCCCCCATATAGCCTTCCAAATTGTATAATTGGCCACAGCTCTCCAAATAATATAGTGCCCCCCACGTAGTCTTCCATATACTATGATGACGCCCCATAAGTAACACTCCAAATAGTGTGATATCCCCCCAAGTACCCCTCCAAATAATAGTATGCCCTCAGCAATGTACTGATTGATTTGAAAAAAAGACACCTCTCCTCATTTCCCCACTACTCTGGTCTCTGCAGCTTGTGGTCTTGGGTCGCCCTCCCAGGGCTGTGGGGTACTTGGTACCGGGCCCGATGAGCTTCAATGGGAGATGTCACGGTAGCTGGGACCCGGTCCGTGGCCCTGGGCACCCATTGTAAAAGGGGGAAAGTCTATGAATGATTTGTGACGCCACCTGTGGTGTTCGGCAATGAAGATGTAAGCCGACGCTGCAGACAGATCCTCTGGGACAGATGGTGTGGTGCAGCAGTGATGTTATAGCCCTCCACAGGCAGGGCTGTAGTCCCAGGGCAGAGTAGGTGAAGTGACACTTAGATGATGTAGTGTCGGGCACAAGGGATGTAGCAGTGCTGGGCGGGTTGGCGCAGGAATAAGTGGAGGACACCAGGGCATGTAGTTCCAAAGCTTTACTCACAGTCTGTTGCAGGTACAGGTGCCCGCATCCGTGCTGTGTCCTCCGGGTCAGGAGCTCAGCCAACTTCCAGGCAAGATGAAGTACTCCTTTCCAACACTCCGCCAACATATGTGCCTTTTCTGAACGTCTCCTCTTATAGCGCCTTTGAATGAAGTACTCCTAGTACTGAGTTACACTGGAGTTTCTCCTGTCAGATGTTCCTATGAACTCTACTTGTACGGCAGACAGCTGTAGCCTGCTTCGGGGACTCATTGCTACTAAGTCCCGGCTCACTCTCGTTGCTGTTGTGCCCCCAAGTCTTGTGTGGGAATAAAGTGGTGACAACTTCTATTCCTCCGGTGTCTGCTGCAGGACCATTAGTATCCGTACAACCTCGGGGACCAGACCCCGGCCTTGCGCTGTGAACTTGGGAAGGGTTCTCTCTTCCAACCCTGATCCTTAGTCCTCCTATTCTCCTTACGTTCCATGCTAATCTGTTATGATTGAGTCACCGTAGGAGGCAAAAACAGAAATGCTAGCTAAGTCCTGAAAACCGGAGAAGTTGGCAACTATCAGATTGCAGACCCCTGAACCTATCAACACAACTAGCAGTAGCCGTGGGGGGTTCCTACGATGACCTAGACCCCTCGATCACAGCCGGAGAGATACATAGGCCTAAAGAAGGAAAGGGGAAATCTAACTGCCCCAGAGCAGACCCCAAAGCAATAGGCAGCCCCCCACATATAATGACGGTGAAGCAAGATGAAAACACTTACACAGACAGAAAGACAGGCTGAGCAAAGACGGGGCCCAAAAACTACCTAGATAGGAACGAATAGGAAGGCTGCTGTCTGCAATCTGCCAAAACCCTATCAGAGACAAAAGCCAACAAGCTGATATAAAAATGGCCCTGAAGCAACTAAGCTTCAAAAACTAAATCAGCACTCAGGTACCTTCAGAAGACAGAGCTCACGGAACACTGCACACTCCAGCAGGGAGTGGCAGAATCCAAAAGCAAGAAAAAACAAAAACAAATCTTAGATGCAAAAAGGCAAAACAGAAAACTTAGCTTTAGGAGAGCAGGAATCAGACTGGTGTCCAAAAGTCCACAGAGAAATCACCTGCAGGGCAGAAAGGGCGTAGGCTGCCTTAAATCCAGTCAGTGACTCCACTCAGCCAATCGTCTTCATTAGTCCCAGGTGTCTGATAATCAGGCTCACTACCTTCCTTCACTAGAATAGGGAGTTCACCAGGTCTCAGTGACGGAGGGGAAAATGAAATCACAACAGTACCCCCCTTGAGGAGGGGTCACCGAACCCTCAACAACGCTACCAGGGCGATCAGGGTGAGCCCGATGAAAGGCACGCACCAATCTTTTGGCATGAATATCAGAGGCAGAGACCCAAGAATTATCCTCCTGACCATAACCCTTCCACTTAACCAAATACTGGAGTCTCCGTCTGGCCAGACGGGAATCCAGAATTTTCTCTACCTCATATTCCAAGTTACCTTCAACCAATACAGGGTCCGGAGGTGCCACCTCAGGCACAACTAGCTCAACAAACCTCTTCAACAAGGACTTATGGAACACATTATGGATCTTAAATGTGACAGGAAGAGCCAAACGAAAAGAGACCGGATTAATAATCTCCAAAATCTTGTAAGGTCCAATAAATCTAGGCTTAAACTTAGGAGAAGCCACCTTCATAGCAATATTTTTTGATGATAACCACACCATATCACCAATCTTAAACTGGGGACCAATGGTCCTACGTCGATTGGAAAACCGCTGGGCCTTTTCCTGGGAGAGAGATAACTTATTCACCACTTGGTCCCAGATCTGGTGCATTCTCTCCACCACAGTGTCAACCCCTGGGCAGGCAGAAGGCTCCACCTGCCCTGAAGAAAATCGAGGGTGAAAACCAAAGTTACAAAAAAAAGGTGACATCAAAGTGGCAGAACTAGCTCTATTATTTAAAGCAAATTCGGCCAAGGGCAAAAATGAAACCCAATCATCCTGATCAGCGGAAATAAAACATCTCAAATATGACTCCAAGGTCTGGTTTGTTCTCTCTGTCTGCCCATTGGTCTGAGGGTGAAAAGCAGAGGAGAAGGACAACTGAATTCCCAACTTGGAACAGAACGTCCTCCAAAATTTAGACACAAATTGAACTCCTCTGTCAGATACAATGTTCTCAGGAATCCCGTGCAAGCGAACCACCTGTTGCAAAAACAGAGGCACCAACTCAGAGGAAGATGGCAATTTAGGGAGTGGTACAAGATGAACCATCTTAGAGAACCTATCACAAATCACCCAAATAACAGTCATTCTTTGAGAGACCGGCATATCAGAGATGAAATCCATTGAAATATGGGTCCATGGCCTCCTGGGGACCGGCAAAGGCATCAACAACCCACTAGAGCGAGAACAAGATTTAGACCGGGAGCAAGTCCCACAGGACTGCACAAAATTCCTGACATCATGAGACAAGGTGGGCCACCAAAAAGAGCGACTCACCAGATCTCTAGTACCAAAAATACCTGGATGAAAAGCCAATGCAGAGCAATGAACTTCAGACATCACTCTCTTCTTCCACTGGTCAGGAACATACAACTTTCCACTGGGGCAACGCTCAGGTTTGTCCTCCTGGAACTCTTGCAGAGCAAGTCTCAAATCGGGCGAGATGGCAGAAAGAACTACCCCCTCGCCTAAGATGGTGGCAGGCTTGGTCACCACAGGAGAATCAGCAAAGAAACTCCTAGAGAGGGCGTCTGCCTTGACATTCTTAGTTCCAGGAAGGAAAGAGACCACAAAATCAAAACGTGTAAAAAACAAGGCCCACCTAGCCTGTCTAGGGTTCAAGCGTTTAGCCGACTCTAGGTAAATCAAATTTTTGTGGTCAGTGAGGACCACAACTTGATGTTTGGCTCCCTCCAACCAATGTCTCCACTCCTCAAATGCCCATTTCATGGCCAACAGTTCCCGTTTCCCCACATCATAGTTACGTTCAGATGGAGAGAACTTACGAGAAAAGAAAGCACAGGGATTCATTTTAGATGTTACCGGATCCTTTTGGGACAACACCGCTCCTGCACCAATCTCAGAAGCATCCACCTCTACCTGGAACGGGAGTGAGACATCAGGTTGCCGCAGAACCAGTACTGCTTACGTTCCATGCTAATCCTTCTTCCCAATGGAGAATCAAGCTTCCTTTCTCTGTCTCTTTCCTGTGCCAGCAGACCCAGATCACTGTGGCCTGCTGCAGCACTTCCTTCTTCCATCCCTCTCCCGGGGATCTTCTCTGTCTCACTCTCTGTCCTTCTACATCCTCACTCACTACCTGAATGAATGACTGAACGACTGACTCCACTCTTTCCGCTCTTTTATGTAAACTAAGCTCCACCCACCTCCCAGCACGTTTCGTGTTCCAAGCAGGGAGCCACCAAGGGGTGCTATGCTACACTCCAAGCAGGGAGCCGCCGAAGGTGCTTTGCTACACTACTTTGTTGTGTGGTGTGCAGGTGTTGGAGTGTGGTCAGGTGTCTCCACCTTACCTGGATGGTGGGGTACCACACCTCAGGAGGAGGCATGCACGCCAACCGCCATCTTACTTCTGCCGATCTCAGAATAGGGAGAGCTGCTGCTGCTGATTCTGTAGGGAGAGCGTTAGGCAGGGAAGAAGATACAAAAAACTGCATCTGCTGTTAGCGATTTTGCCTGTACAACACACCAGTTAGGGTGCAGTGCAAGGGGAGGCTATATTTTGGTGCATCAGCTCTGTTGGTTATTAGGCTGCCTTATAAGGCTCCCTGATAGCTGCATCGCTGTTTTCACACTGTTGTGCAAACTGCTTTTTTAAATTCAAAAATACTTTTCATCCTCTTTTTTGCCCAGTTACCAAGCGTTCATTTTTCCACACTTTTGTGTGCAGCAGTCCTGCTTATTAGGCTGCCTGCTGCCATACTTGGGACTGAGGGCATCATTGTCAGCTTGCTAAAAACTCTAGGGAGATTCAAATTCTCCCCAGTCCTATATAGACGTTTTATACACCATCCAATTTCAGCCTGTTATATTGAGGTGTAATCTACACTGGGCCTGAAATAAATGTTCAGTGTCCTCAAGTCTGTAGGGAGATTCAAATTCCCCCAGTCCTGTATAGAGATTTTATACACCATCCAATTTCAGCCTGTTATATTGAGGTGTAATCTACACTGGGCCTGAGATAATAGTTCAGTGTCCTCTAGTCTGTAAGGAGATTGAAATTCTCCCCAGTCCTATGTAGACATTTTATACACCATCCAATTTCAGCCTGTTATATTGAGGTGTAATCTACACTGGGCCTGAGATAATAGTTCAGTGTCCTCAAGTCTGTAGGGAGATTCAAATTCTCCCCAATACTATATAGACCTTGTACCTTGTTTTACAGTACCATATTGCTGGTGGTATTTTGGGTACATTTTCCCAAAATTGAGGAAGTGTGTTGGAAGAGGCCGTGGAAGTGGGCAGGGGTTGTCAGCTGGTAATGATGGTGCTGTTGTTGGTGGTGGATCTGCTGGTAATGGCAAAAGCACAAGAGCACCTAATGCAGGAGGTGTTGAGCCTGCATCATTGTCTGGCTCCACAAGGCCTCGAAGGCTCCCTTTTCTGGGAGTAGGTAAACCGCTTTTAAAGCCGGAGCTTAAGGAACAAGTTTTGGCTTACATTGCTGACACAGCCTCCAGCTCTATCGCCTCCTCTTCTGAACTTTCAAAAAATAAAAGCACTGAGTCGTCATTGGAGGCTCATGGTCAGGAACCACACCTTTCCTTGTGTCCTTCACCCTTACCAAAAGTAAAGGATGCAGCAGGCCACACTACAGATTACTCCATGGAGCTCTTTTCACATAACATGCCTGGATTATCAAGTCAAATCGTGGATTACCCAGTCTGTTGTGAGTTCATTTTTCCCTTCACCATTGAGGTCTGATGAACTCCCTCCTCTGGTGAAGGAAGGTAGTGAGGCTGATTACCAAACACATGGGCAGATAGATGATGACTGGGTGGCTGGAATTGAGGACTGGATATAAGGCTGCCGACGCCCTTCTTCCTGGCTGGTGATTTTCCTGCTGGATTCTCGGAGACCAGTCTGATTCCTGCATTTCAAAGCTAAGTTTTTCTGCTCTGCTTTGTACACTTCAGTTTGGTTTTTGTTTTGCCTTGTTTTTTGGGAGTTCTGCCATCCCCGGCCGGGGGTGAGCTGAATTCCATTCTGTTCTGTTGATCTTTTGCTCTGTCTTCAGAATATACCTGAGTGCTGATATAGTCTTTTGAAGCCTAGCATCTTTAGGGCCTGTTTTTCCTATCAGTCGGTTGGCTCATTTTGATAGGTGCTTTGCGGATGGCAGACAGCAGCTTTCCTATCCTGTCCTATGTAGTTAGCTTGGGCCCCATCATTTGCTCAACCTATCTTTCTATCTGTGTTAATGTTTTCATCTTGCTTCACCGTCATTATATGTTGGGGGCTGCCTATTGCTTTGGGGGTCTGCTCTGGGGCAGTTTAGTTTTTCCCCTTTCTGTCTTTAGGCTATTTAGTTCTCCGGCTGTGATCGAGGGGTCTAGGGCACCGTAGGAACCCCCCACGGCTACTGCTAGTTGTTGTGGATAGGTTCAGGGGTCTGCAATCCGATAGCTGCCAACCTCTCTGGTTTTTCTGGACTTAGCTGTATTTTGTTTTTTCCTCCTCTGGTGACTCATAACAGAATCACCAGCCATACCGCAGATCCTAGGGTACTCAATAGCAGGAGAGAATTGTAAAAAAAAAAAAAAAAGAAAAAGTGTCAGAATTTTTTTTTTTTGTGTGTGCATATTTTTTCCTCTATATCTCTGAGGCCGTAGGGGGAATTTTTCTCTCAATGGAGATGGAGCAATTGTCTGATCGTGTGGAGCAGCTCGCTGCTGAAGTGCGGGGAATTTCCGCCTATCTTGCTCATTCACATGCTGCTGAACCAAAGATTCATACTCCTGATGTATTTTTGGGGGATCGGTCTAAATTCTTGAATTTCAAGAATAATTGTAAATTATTTTTTGCCTTGAAGCCTAACTCGTCGGGGAACTCCGCGCAGCAGGTTAAAATTGTCATCTCTTTGCTGCGCAGCGATCCCCAGGATTGGGCGTTTTCTTTGAAACCTGATGATCCTATTCTGAATGATGTGAACGCATTTTTTCAAGCCTTGGGGTTGTATGATGAACCTAATGCTATTGATCAGGCTGAAAAGACCCTGTTGGCATTAAGCCAGGGTCGGGATTCGGCAGAGTTGTACTGTCAAAAATTCCGAAAGTGGGTGGTCCTTACTACCTGGAATGATGGTGTCTTGGCAGCCCTCTTTCGGAAGGGTTTGTCAGAAACTGTAAAAGATACTATGGTGGGATTTCCTGTTCCCTCTGGTCTTGACGATTCTGTGTCATTAGCCATTCAGGTGGATCGGCGTTTACGTGAATGCAAAACTACACGAGAGATGTTGCCACCTGTTGAACAAATGTCTGAACCTATGCAATGTGATAGAGTTTTGTCTAGGGCGCAACGTCAGGAGTTCAGAAGGCGTAATAAGCTGTGTTTTTTTTGTGGAGATGCCTCGCATATTATTTCTGTCTGCCCTAAACGAGAGAAACGTTGTGCACACACGTTTTCTGTGGGTGGTGTTCAACCCAAGTTTCTTCTGGCAATTACTCTGATCTGCTCCCTGTCCACATTTTCCGCCAAGGCTTTTGTGGATTCAGGAGCAGCTCTTAACCTGATGGACTTGGATTTTGCTAAACGTTGTGGATTTCCTATGACACCTCTGCGGACGCCTATCCCTTTGAGGGGTATTGATGCTACTCCTTTGGCGAAGAATAAACCTCAGTTTTGGACCCAGGTGGTAATGCGGGTCGCCCCAGACCATCAAGAAAATTGCAGATTTTTGGTGTTGCATAATTTGCATGATACCATTGTTCTGGGGTTTCCCTGGTTGCAAATTCATAATCCAGTTCTGGATTTGAAATCTTTGTCTGTGGTGAGTTGGGGTTGTCGGTGTGCCCTTAGTGATGCTCCTGTTTTCTCCACCTCTCCCCAGTCGCATGATGTTCCTGACTATTTGGCTGACTTTTACGATGTATTTAGTGAGAATGAGTCTGCGTCTTTGCCTCCTCATAGGAGTTATGACTGTGCAATTGAGCTGAACCCGGGGTGTAAATTCCCCAAGGGTCGGCTTTTCAATTTATCTGTACCCGAGCACGAGGCTATGCGATCCTATATTAAGGAGGCATTGGAGAAGGGTCATATTAGACCATCCTCTTCACCCTTAGGTGCTGGGTTTTTTTTCGTGGCTAAAAAGGATGGTTCATTAAGGCCTTGTATTGACTATCGTGCCCTCAACAAAATTACTGTTAAATATCAGTATCCGTTACCCCTGATTTCTGATCTATTCTCCAGAGTTAAAGGTGCTTGCTGGTTTACCAAGCTTGACCTCAGGGGGGCGTATAATCTTATTCGCATTAATCATGGGGATGAATGGAAGACGGCGTTTAATACTCCAGAGGGACATTTTGAGTACCTGGTGATGCCTTTTGGGCTCACTAATGCCCCTTCTGTCTTCCAGTGCTTCATGAACGATATATTCAGAGACTTTGTGGATACATTTTTGATTATCTATCTGGATGATATGTTGATCTTCTCCAAGAATTGGGACTCTCATGTGAAACATGTTCGGACTGTGTTCCGGATTTTGAGGGAGAATACCCTGTATGTCAAGGGATCGAAATGCCTTTTTGGGGTACAGAGGATTTCATTTTTGGGATTTATTTTGTCTCCGTCAACTATTGAAATGGACCCGGCCATTTATGATTGGGTTCAGCCCACTTCTTTGAAGGCCCTCCAGAAGTTTTTGGGTTTTGCTAATTTTTATTGGAAATTTATAGCTAATTTTTCTGGTATTGCCAAGCCATTGACGAATTTGACTAGGAAGGGTGCTGATGTGCTGAATTGGTCTCCGGAGGCTGTTTCTTCCTTTCAGAAGCTGAAGCGAAGATTCACTTCTGCTCCAGTTTTGCGGCAACCTGATGTCTCACTCCCGTTTCAGGTGGAGATGGACGCTTCTGAGATTGGTGCAGGAGCGGTGTTGTCCCAAAAAGATCCTGTGACATCTAAAATGAATCCTTGTGCTTTCTTTTCCCGAAAGTTCTCCCCATCCGAACGTAACTATGATGTGGGGAATCGGGAACTGTTGGCCATGAAATGGGCATTTGAGGAGTGGAGACATTGGTTGGAGGGAGCCAAACACCAAGTCGTGGTCCTTACTGACCACAAGAATTTGATTTACCTGGAGTCGGCCAAGCGCTTGAATCCTAGACAGGCTAGGTGGGCCTTGTTCTTCACACGTTTTGATTTTGTGGTCTCTTTTCTTCCGGGCACTAAGAATGTCAAGGCAGACGCCCTCTCTAGGAGTTTCCTTGCTGATTCTCCTGTTGTGACTAAGCCTGCTACCATCTTAGGCGAGGGGGTAGTTCTTTCTGCCATCTCGCCCGATTTGAGGCGTGCTCTGGAAGAGTTTCCTCAATAATTATCTGGAGTTAACAGGCCTGCTCCAGAAGGTCCGAAGACTGTGCTCGCACATCCGCCGGTCGCCCGTACACTCCAGTCGTATGCAGAAGCTGCAGCAATTGCTCCACTGTTATGAATGGGTCACCAAGGAGAAAAAAGCAAAACAAGCTAAGTCTCAGAAAACCAGAGAGGTTGGTAACTATGGAGATTGCAGATCCCTGATCCTACCACACAACTTGCAGCAGCCGTGGAGCATACCTACGATGTTCCTAGATGCTTTGTCACAGCTGGAGGACTAAATAAGTCTGAAGCATGAAAAGGGGAAAACTAACTGCCCCAGACCAGACCCCAAAGGAATAGATAGCCCCCACACATGTACTGACGGTGAAATAAGATGAAGGCACAAACACAGGCAGGAAAATAGGCTGAGCAAACGATGGGGCCAAAACTAACTAGAAAGGAAAGGAAAGACACTGTCTGCAACCTGCAAAAAACCCTACAAAAATAATGTCCAACACTTCTGATAGCAAAATTAACCCTGAAGTCACTAGACTTCTTCCACTATATCAGCACTCTGAAATATTCTGCGACAGAGCAAAAAGAGACCAAACTAGTAAGGGACAAAAAGCAAATTGGCAAAATACTGATAAATAAGAGTGGAAATTCAGCACAGCACCCAGCCGGGGTGGCTGACCACACAACAAAACTGAATAGACCAACAAAATCAAGTGTGAACATTAGCAGAAAAACTTAGCTTTAGATGACTGGAACAAAGCTGAAAACCAAGAGCTGACAAGCCAGAAGGAATCACCAGCAACTGAATAGGGCGTCGGCTGTCTTAAAACCAATCTGAGACTCCTGAGGTCCAATCGTCATCCTCATTCTCAGGTGGCAGATCTCCACCGATCAAATCAGCCTCACTACCTCCTGTTACCACCAGAGGGAGTCTGGAAGGAGAACTCACAACTGGTGAACCAGAGAATGAACTCACAACACTCCACTTTCCCAAGCACTGCCTAATTATCGACGTTGCAACAAGGTGGAACTCCACCCTGCACATGGTTGAGAGGCTGTGCGAACAGAGGCAGGCTGTAATGCATTTGTGGGAGGATACACGGCCAGGCACTTTGAGGGCAGACATGGAGTTGTCGGGTGTGCAGTGGTCGAAGCTGAAAGACCTCTGTAAAGTCCTTCAGTGTTTTGAGGAATGCACATGACTTGTAAGGGCAGACGACGCCATCATAAGCACGAGCATCCCACTTATGCGTCTGCTCATGCAAACTTTGACGCACATTAAGGAGCAGGCGTCTGCAGCCGAGGAGGATGAGGAAGAGGAGGAGGGAAGCCTTGATGACAGTCAGCCATTGTCTGCTCTGGGACCTCTCCTGGATGAGGTGGAGGAAGAGGAGGAGGAGGATGATGATGGGGATGATTATTTAGGGGAGGAGGATGCTTCTCATGGGGCAAGAGAAAATGTTGGCGTGGCAAGGTCTGGTACAGGGTTTGTGCGTGACTGGAGGGTTGTGGATTTGCCAGAAAGTTCTCCTCCACCCAGCACTCGCAGTGCATCATTGACACCTGGAACATTGGCCCACATGTCAGATTATGCCTTGCAGATCCTAAAAAGGGACCCCCGCATTGCCAAAATGATGAACGATGATGACTACTGGTTGGCCAGCATCCTGAATCCACGCTATAAAGGCAAATTCCAAAACGTCTTGCCACAGGAGAACCTTGACCTAATATTGGCTAGCAAACAAGCAACTCTGGTAAACCGTTTGTTTGAGGCATTCCCAGCACACAGCAGCGGTGATGGTTCTCCAATGAGCCGTAGGGGGCAACATGGAAGAGGTGCTCGTGGTGCACACATCAGAAGTGGCGTTGGAGACAGGGGTTTCATGACCATGTTGTGGACTGATTTTTCAAGTCCCGCTCACACGACTGGCAATACTGCATCGATTGAAAGTGACAGGAGACAGCAGTTGTCAACTATGGTTACAAACTACTTCTCATCCCATATCGATGTTCTCCCTCACAGGTCATTCCCCTTTGACTATTGGGCCTCTAAACTGGACGCCTGGCCTGAATTGGCACAATATGCCTTACAGGAGCTCGCTTGCCCTGCTGCTAGTGTGCTATCGGAAAGAGTCTTCAGTGCCGCTGACTCAATCCTGACAGAAAAAAGGACCCATCTGTCGACCCAAAATGTTGATGATCTAACCTTCATTAAAATTAATCATGCATGGGTTTCAAAGGATTTTGTCCCACCTTCCCCTGATGACACATAGGTTGCCAGAAAAATGGCTTGCTTTTGTCCTCCTCTTCCTTGGACTTCTCCAATTCCTCCATTTGCAGCTGCTGAATGTCTAACATCAACATATGCCATTTTTTAAACCTCCCTAACTGGTCTGCCTCCCCCCCCATGGCCGGGGTCACCACCTAGCGCACGCAACCGTGCGAGTGCTATTGCCCTGGACAGATGGGTGGGCCGACTCTTGGGCGCCGGCACTGGCACAGGGTCCCTCATAGTGCAATCAAGTTTCTCTGATGGTGGGGGTGCACACCCGCCATCAGACACACCAGCGTACTATGAGGGGCCCAGTGCCAGTACCGACGCCCACGAGTGGGTCCCCCTTGCTTGGGCAGGGCCCCAGCATTTGCAATATTTACCTCTCCCTGCTCCTCCGCTGTGTAGTCTGGGCTGTCAAATCCTTCCCTGGGACTGCCACTACAAATTTGGTGAACTGATAAATGATGGTTAAGACGTAGCTATTCCCTGTCCTGCTGGCCGGGCTCTAGCTTCAGATGATCAATGGCTTCCATTTCTTATGGACGTCGACTCACAATGAGATGCAGTGGTGGTTTATCATCAGTTTTCACAGTTTTCCTACTCACAGACGTGTGACATTCCTACCCACATTTTTAAATGTGCCCTCTCATGCCAATCCAATAGAATCGCCTACAGCCTGTGGCTTCTGTCTTTTGCACTCCAAAGTTACCTGACAGATCATCATAGGCAGTGAGGACCATGTCTACATCTCTCCCTGTGATCAAAATTTGATGGAAATGAGTAACGGTGATGGGATCAACGGTACTGTGATACAGCAACCCTTTCTTCACAAAGAACTGTTTTCGCTGTCTCCACACACAAAATAATTGAGGGTCAGCATCGCCTCTGAGAATTCTCCCAGGGAGTTTTTCCCGTGATTAGTAATTCCTAAATTTCTGCAATCACTCAACTTTATGTCTGTACTTTTATCCATCTCGTTTCCTCTTGCGAAGAGTCTGGACTGTCTTACTGAGACAGAAATATATATAAAGATTTAAAAATACCCCAACAGTGTATACTGGTGTACACTTCAAAAAGGAGCAATGGTGGCCCAAAAAAAGGTAAAGAACCTCAACTTCAATATTGTCAAGAAGCATAGGTTTGAGTTTGTAAACAAGTATGAAAAGTGGACATTTAAAGATTTTAAATGGGTGATTTGAATTGACGACACAAAAATCAATAGACTAGGCTCTGATAGGTGCAAATGGGTCTGAAAGAAACAAGTGAAAAAGGGACTGACAGATTGAGAAATTGAAGGAAATGTCAAGTTCAGTGGAGGAAGCCTGATGATATGTGGTTGTCTCTCAGCCAAATGCGTTGAATACTTGACCAGGATCGATGGTGGTATCAATGCTGAGCTATATGTGAGTATCATATGGGTATGAAAAGGACGACATAGTGTTACAACAGGACAATGACATGAAGCATACACCGAGATTGGCAAAGAAATGGTTCAAGGACAATGAAGTAGAAGTGCTGAAATGGCCCCCACAGTCGCCAGACCTCAACCCAAACACTTGTGGGTAGAATTGAAGAAAAAATTGTATACATACCCAAGTTAGGCGACCAGTGTGCACCAACTTTGGGAACATTTAGAAGAGAGCTGACGTCAAATTTCTGTTGACACATGTTTGAAATTAACCGAAAGTATGCCCAGAAGGATTCAGGCAGTGTTGAAATCCAAAGGTGGATTTACAGAATACGAACACAATAATAAAAAATAAAATGTATATATTTAGGAGCTAAACAGTAACAATGCAGTGACACGACAAGAATCTGCATAACTAGTCATATGCTAAATAGTTGCAAGTCAAGTTTAAGTATGAGATATCCAAGTTGATTGTCTATAAAATGATGGCAGTCTCAAGTTCGAAGCAGAAGTGAATAATGAGATATGGAGCCTGAAACTTAAAAACATTGTTGCCCTTTGACTGTCTACCCCTTGGCCCAAGTTGTTATATTGTTATATATATATATATATATATATATATATATATTATATATATTGACCTTCTGACCTACTTGATTTTCTCCTTCCCACCTCATTGCCATAGAGTCATAAAGTGTTATAAGTTTTCTTTTTCAGCGTTCACAGAAAATACATTCACCCTTCCTTTCTATGGTTCACTGAACAGTAATTAATGCAGAGGGAGTGGGGGCCTTGAACCACCGAACCCCCACTAGAGTAAAGGTACTGTCACACTTAGCGATGCACCAGCGATCCCGACCAGCGATATGACACGGTCAGGATCGCTGGTGCATCGCTAAGTGGTCGCTAGTGAGCTGCCACACAGGCAGATCTCACCAGCGACATCGCAGGGGTTGGGGGTCGCTACTTACCTGTCAGACGATGCGATCCTGACGTCCTCCCGCCCGTGTCCACGCGTCGCTCGTCTCCACAGCAGGAAGCCCCAGCAGGAAGCTGACGACGAGAAACGGTCCAGGACGTTCTCGTGCGATCAGCGGTAACCAGCGGGGGAGAGGTCAGAGGTAAGTATCAGACATAGCGATATCGCTAGCAATATCGCTATAACGTCACAAAAATTAGTGACGTTATAGTGATATTGCTAGCGATATCGCTTAGTGTGACAGGCCCTTAATGGGGATCTGTCACCCTTTTTTTCAGCTTGCAGCTGCCGGCATAGACATCGGGGACTTATCTACGGCATTCTGTAATGCTGTAGATAAGCCTCAGATGTAACCTGAAAGATAAGAGAAACACGTTATGTTATATTCACCGAGGTGGGTGGTCTGGTCCGGTGGGCGTTGCGGTCCGGTCCGACGCCTCCCTTCTTCATGCGATAACGTCCTCTTCTCCCATCCTGTAATGGCTGCGGCGCAAGCGCACTACTCTGCCCTGTTGAGGGCAGAGCAGAGTCCTGCAGTGCGCAGGCGTCTGGAGAGGTCTGGCGCCTGCGCACTGCAGAATTCTGCTCTGCCCTCAACAGGGCAGAGCAGTGCGCTTGTGCCGCAGCCATTACAGGACGGGAGAAGAGGACGTCATCGCATGAAGAAGGGAGGCGTCGGACCGGACCGCAACGCCCACCGGACTGGACCGCCCACCTCGGTGAGTATAATATAACGTGTTTTTCTTATCTTTCAGGTTACATCGGAGGCTTATCTACAGCATTACAGAATGCTGTAGATAAGCCCCCGATGTCTATGCCGGCAGCTGCAAGCCGAAAAAAAGGGTGACAGATTCCCTTTAAATGCAAGGCTGGTCCAAGCAATCAGGGCAATTGTTACCACCCACCTTTCATGTCTACCTTTTTCCTCATAGATTGTAAGCTTGCGAGCAGGGTCCTCATTACTCTTGGTATCTGTTATGATCTATGTGATTAAAGTATTGTTATGCTGTAATGTCTATCGTCTGTACAAGTCCCCTCTGAAATGTAAAGTGCTGTGGAATATGTCAGCGCTAAAGAAATAAAATTTATTATTATTAAGGCTAAAGTGTAGTGTGTAGTGTAAACTAACCACATAAAAGAGGAGAAAGGTTGGCATGAGTTGCCAAGCATCTCCTATGTGATTTCTCTCTTTCCTAGCATGCATTGGGTGTACAGATCACAAGGAAGGAGACCGAGTTTTGCCTACTTTTCCTATAGTTATTGCTGTACTCCTTGTTGGCTATTACAAGCTGCACCAGTGTATCTCAGTGACATTATTCTCCTATGCCTTTAATGGCCCAGTTAGACATACCCCTGTGTCTGAGTATTAAGACAGTACTGTATTCAACTACCATGTGTTTGGACTCTGACAACATCCAGCTTCTTCTATTGCTGCTATGGCCTCAAACATCTGTGTTTTGCAACTAGCACCTATGGCTCCACAAGACCAGTTGGTTAACCTATTGTTTGCTGTAGACAATCTAAACTGACACAGTTCATACAGAGCAGCAATTATCTTTGAAAACTTCTGTAATTTTTGCAAACCCTCAGACTTGCTGTTTAACTTTTCATTTGCCATAAGCTTCCCAACTGTTAATAAAGTCTGCTCACATTATTTGCATCTGCTGCTGGTGAACTCATTGTTTGCTGTGAGCATCATTAACTATTGTTAGAGACTCTTCTCACAATGTTATAATCTGCTGTGGTTTCTATAATTTGCATCTGCTATAGTCAGCCCATTGTTTTTTGTAAGCGTCACAAACTGTTATTGCAATTAGTTCACATTACAGTATTACCTGCTTTGGACTTTACTACCTATATTTTTGTGTTGCTTCTGACCGTCTTTCTTCATTTGCCGCTATTATCCTGCTTTTGTAGCTTCCAATGTGTCTTCCTTTGTTTACTTGACTGCTGTCCTGAACAGTCTGTTGTCCAAGGGTCCCGTTTCACATAGCGACGCACCATTGATGCGACAACGATACAACCTGGTAGGGATCGCTGGTGCGTCGCTACATGGTTGCTAGTAAGCTGCCAAACAGGCATATCTCTTCAACGACGCACCAGCGTTCCCGACAACGATGCGACCTGGTAAGGATCGCTGGTGCGTTGTCACACAGCAGCTATTCAGAACGATTCCAGCCTGTGCCCCTGAGTTCTGCATTACCAACAAGGTTGCTCATAGGCCTCAAACACAGCAAAGCATGCTGGCCAGCGGGACTCCAACGATGAAAAAATGGCCCAGGACATTCGAGCACGATCAGCGATATCCATTGGGGGGGGCCGGTCACTGCTATGTGTCAGATGTAGCGAGATCGCAGGCGAGATCGCTGTTGCATCACAAAATCGGTAACGCTTCAGCGATCTCGCTAGCGCTCTCGCTATGTGAGACGGGGCCTTAAGTCTTTACTCAACCACGCTCCTTTTAGCTTGATATGTCAATAATCTGGTTCCATGTGTCAACCCTGATGTACAGCTGTGTGAATCTACCTCACCAGATGAGCATAACAAGAAGGAATTACACCATCTTGGAGATGAAGGAAGAGAGTTGAGGTAGAATAAATAAATCAACCAACAGATGGGTAAAAAAAAATGTGAAGGACAGCATCATAGGATTACCCCTCCCTTATTAGTTTAACATAAAAGTAAGACTAGGATTACACTTATACAGAGCTTTATGCTGAACACTACCTCTTTTTTTTCAGAATCCTTAAAAAATTCTGATGGGTTCCCCTATAGAGCCCTGACAGTTATTCACTTGAATGAAGCTAACAGAGTCACTGAGGAGTATGTTTAACCTCTATCTTTGTAGTATTTGTCTTTGTTAGACATGCACAAAAAAACTGTGAACCATATTTTTGTGCATATCTGATAAAGATGAATGATGCCAGAATCATTGCCATACATTGACTTCAATGGCTTCACTTAAGTAAATGGTTTGTCTTGTTCTGCTGGGGTCCCTGTCAAAATACAGTTTTTGGGAATTCTGATGGAAAGCCTGATGTATTACTTGGCGTAGAGTATTATATAAGTGTGAGCCTAGCCTATTGACAGTCTAATATCTATGAAGAACTAGGAAGTCAACCGATATTAAGAAAAAGATGATTTCTTTACAATCAACAGTGAACATATATGACATTTTGGTCTCAGTTTAGATCTTCTTCAGATATACGGATTGCCATAGCAATGCTAACAATTTTAAGGCACTTACAATTATTAAATGCAATGATAGCAATTTTAAAGCATTTACAATTATTAAATGTTCTGGTAAAATACTGTTACGTGGAAACATTGTACAGTTATCAATTGTGATTGAATTATAGTTACCAATTATTTTTGTTTGTTTTCTTTATAAACATTATATCTCTAGACACCCACCTAACATAGACTTACCAATGTTTCCGATGATATGATCCAACTTTTGCTGCCTACAACCTCCATTTGTAAATGTAATATATTATACACTACTATTATACTGTAAAAAACTGTTTGGTGATTCTATAAATGTCAACATTTTTTCTGCTGATCTAATTGGGTTCTGACTATTGATCCATCCTCAAACTATTTGGAACCAACGTGGATGATATTCTCCAGCCTCTGTCACTCCAGCTATATTCCTCGCCTAGCTCCACCTCCTCCTGCCTGTATAACAGCTCCTTTGCTGTGTAGCTTCAGGCGAAGAAGCTGTCAGTGAAGCAGGAGGTGGCGGAAGTGTGCTGGGATAGAGCTGGATTGCTGGGGCTTGGAAGAACTTGCAGGAGCCTCATTTGCATTTCCATTGAAATGCTGATTTCTTAGGAGCAGACCAGCTAGGTAAAGGTGTCTGCTAGATACATAGTTTGTGGGTGAAATCCTGCTGACAGATGAATTTGTGCTGCCTTTTTACTTGATCTAGTGGTCCTCTGCTCTTCTGTAGGCGTCTTTCCGCTGAGCCAAATATGTCCGGGAGCTGATTACGTTTTGCCTTTGTCCATTCTTTTCAGATATCAGGTGTTTTTCATTTGTTATATAGGCTGTCCTATCCCACAGCAAGTGCCACTATTTAAACCTACCTCCTGCTGGTCTTCTCTGCTGATGATGGCCTTTAGTGGACTCTGCTTGGAGTTCTTGTCCTACTTTGGAGTATCAAAGCCAGTCATATAAGTATACTGCTGGGGTTTCTTTCTTATGCTGCACTCATCTTTGATTCCTTAGGAAGTGTATGATACACTCAACGGCCTTTTAGAGAGCCAGGTCCTAGTTGTCTTCTCTAGTTTTTTACCTTCAGGATTTATCCAGGCCATGCTGAATCCTCTAAGGCCTGTGTTTCTGGATATTATAGTCTGTATAGGAACCGGGTGGATTTTCTTCAAAATTACATCCTACTCTGTGTGCATAACAATAGAATCCCTTTAAGATGTTTGTACCTCTTAATGAATTTGATGCTTCTTTATCTATCTGTGATGTCCGTCTGTGAGTCTGGGCTGCAGTAAGACAGCACCCCGAGCAACCCCGATACCCTTTACCCCTATACAGGGATCTGGATTTACAGCAGAGCCCAGGAGGTAGCTGTCTGAATAAGAGCAGTGGACCAGAGCAGGACGGTCGCCAGAAAGGGGTTAAAAAATGGGACCAAAAGCGTAGTCAGGAATCCAAGTCTAAACCAGACGGGCAGCAGAGGTACAAAAATGGAAGGCAGTAGCAGAGTAAAATCCAGGCCAAGGTCAGAGTCATAAACCGGGAGGGAGGCAAAGGTACAAATCGTTAGACAGTAGCAGAGTCAAATCCTGGCCAAGGTCAGAGTCATAAACCGGGAGGGAAGCAGAGGTACAAAATCGTCAGGCAGGAGCAGAGTCAGAAATCCAGGCAAAGTTCAGAATCAAGAGATAGCAAATAACAAACTAGCATACTGGGGAAACCAAGACTATATTTGGCGGCCTGCAAGACCGGCCCCAAGGTATTTGAGGGATCAGCTCATCCCTCACAGGTTCACGGTCTGATGACGTCATTAGGACCGCCCCCAGGACCAGGCCAGATGGTGATGCACCAACCCCTTCATGACCGACAGAGGAGTGCAGCCTGCGGCCGCCAGATGCCTGCGGAGGAGCCTCCTCCCTGTTAGCAGTACCCACGGGTGGACCACGGCACCTCCCAGTGGCCGAGGCAGGAACAGCCGTCCCCGAGTTTGACCATGACATGACAGTCTGGCGCCTCCCAGAGGCTGAGACCGGAATAGCAGAGCTCGGGTCTGACGGCGACGTGCCAGTCTGGTGCTTCCTATTGGCCGAAGCAGGAACAGCAGTCCCTGTATCCGATGGCGACGTGACACTATCATGCCCCTCTGCAAGATATGTACTGAAGTACATATTTGTCATAATTTATGCCACTTCTTTTAAAATAAATGATTATGAATTTGATGGCCACCCTTGGCCATTTTCCTTCTTGGCTAAGTTCCATTCACTCATCAAAAAGTTTTTGCACCTGGCTGGGACTGGAGTAAATATGCCAAAAGTAACAAAAAAAAATTTGACTTTTCAAGCAGTTTTACCATGGAAAACTGGTTGAAACTGCTTGATAAATTGGGGCCCAAGTTTCTAAAGATTCAATTTATGATGTCTATTGAAGCATTTCTAACCCATGTGGTGACATACCTTGCCTCAATTTTTTGGACTCCATGTTTCTGACATTTGTGTTGGAAACTGACTCAATGTCATGGAATATTTGTTAAGAAAGTGAAATATAGACCTGGTTTTCTGGAATCATGAAATTAGGCAAACAATTTTGCTAAACTTGTAGATATACAAAAGTGTTGTAATTTTTGTCATTTGAATGCCGTTATGCAATTACTGGTTGTAAACTTGACACTGCATATACATTTTTCTCCATTGTAACCTATATTTCACAGATTTTTCTACACTTCAGCAGATACCTGGGAATCTTGCTTCTGTAGCCTTTGAATGTACTCAGGTCCCAGGCATTTGTTATAAAACATAAATGCTGGTCATTAACACCAAAGTGATATTTTTGGCGAACTCTTCTTTGTTATAATTCTTACAAGAACAATGCATCGTGATTTTTTCTTTCTCATGAAGTATGGTGATACCATGTTTTGGTTCTGTTGGCCAACAAATTTGTAGATTGCAATCCCTAATCGGCAGGGTTCTCTTCTTCTGTACCAGCTGTTGTACTTCCTTTATTGTTTATTCATTTTGTATATACGAACCAGTCTGTGTTTCATAAGTAAAGCACTCTGGATAGGAATGGTGGTATCAGTTAAATGTAATGACTTATAATAGTACACACATACAAATAACCTTGTTTAGGGTGTGTGCACACGCTGCAGATTCTGCTGCGGATCCGTGGTTTTGGCCCCGCGGATCTGCAGCAGTTTCTGCTGCGGTGTACAGTACCATAATTTCCTATGGGATATGGAAACCGCAGTGCAGACGGTGCGGATTTTTTCGCGCGGATTTGCTGTGTTTTCTAATCCTCAGAAAGAATTGACATGTCAATTCTTTCTGCGGATTTCTCTGCGGTTTGCCATCTCCTCCATTGTAGAGGTGATAAACCGCAAGGCAAAACCGCAGGCCAATCCGCAGATACACCGCAGGTCTTTTGACTTGTGGATTTACCTGCGGATTTTGCAAAATCCGTGCCGATCAATCCGCAGACCAATCTGCAGCTTGTGCACACACCCTTAGTGTGGAAATAATAGGTTTACAAAACATTTGGATAATGTCTCCCTTAAGGATGGAATGTGCATATGTTTAACTCCTTGTCTATCACACCATTGTCATTTTTTTTCCTGTATGAGTTTCACTTTTCATAAAGCTTTTCTAAACGTATTTGCAAGGGTAAGTGTTCTTGTATAAAGGCCCCGTCTCACATAGCGAGATCGCTAGCGAGATCGCTGAAGCATCACCAATTTTGTGTCGCAAAAGCGATCTCGCCAGCGATCTCGCTACATGTGACACATAGCAGCGACCGGCCCCCCCGCTATATATCGCTGACCGTGCTCGAATGTCCTGGGCCATTTTTTCATCGTTGGTGTCCCGCTGGCCAGCATGCATCGCTGTGTTTAACGTCGACGAGCGACCTCGTTGGCGACACAGAACTCAGGAAAGCAGGCGTGAGTCGTCAGAAAAGCTGCTGTGTGACAAGGTACCAACGACCGCCGAGGTCGTTATATGGATCGCCGTTGGATTGCTGCATCATTGAAGAGATCTGCCTGTTTGGCAGCTTACTAGCGATCATGTAGCGACGCACCAGCGATCCTTACCAGGTCGTATCGTTGTCGGGATTGCTGGTGCATCGCTATGTGAAACGGGACCCTAAGAATCAGAAGCAAATTGTCCTTTCACTACTCTTTAAAAGCTTCAAAGCTTTCCAAAGCAATTTATTAAAAACAATTCTTCCTTCTAACCAGAAAGAGGGCTGTCATTGTTCCTTTCTACAAACATTTAGGCTGTGTGCCCACGATGCAATTTTTAAGCGTTTTTGCCGCTAAAACGCTGCGAAAATGTTTAAAAATCTTGTACAGAACGCACCCCATGCATTTCTATGGCATTCCGCACATGCTGTGCTAATGCTGTGAGTTTTTCCACAGCGGAATCGCATTGTGGAAAAAATTGCAGCATGCTCATTCTTTTGTGCGGAATCGCAAAGAATTGCCGCGATTCCGCACCCATAGGAATGCATGAGAATCGCTTACTTCCCGCATGTGGCTATGCCCACCATGCGTGAAGTTAAGCGTCTCATGTGTGGTTGGTACCCACGGTGTGGAGGAGAGGAGACTGTCCTCCAGGCCCTGGGTACCATACCCCTGTAAAAAAAGAATAAAAAATCAGGTATATTTACCTTCCGACGTCCCGCGCTGCCTTCCCGGGCCTCAGCGTTCCCAGTAATGCCTTGCGGAAAGGTCCTGTGATGACGTAGTCTCGCGTGACTCTAGTGGTCTCGTGAGATCGCTATAGCAACGCGAGACCAATGTCATCACAGGTCTCGCAAGGCATCGCTGGGAACGGGAGCGTCGCTGAGACTGCGCAGGACGTCGGAAGGTAAATATACCCCGATTTTTTATTTTTTAATTATTTTTTACATTCTTTTTTTTACTATTGATGCCGCATAGGCGGCCTCAATAGTAAAAACCTGGTCACACTTGTCAAACACTATGTTTGACGAGTGTGACCAACCTGTCAATCACATTCCAAGCGATGCTTCAAATCGCTTGGAAAGTGCTTGAATATCGCACGCAAAAATCGTGGCAAAATCGCGAACATAATCGTGGTAAAAAATTTTCTGCGCGATTTCAGGGAAGGAGTCCGGTTTTCAGTGTCCGGATTTAAACGCAACGAGGGCCCATAGCCTTAAGAGATCTCTTAGCGGTTTTCTTACAATGCAAATTATTATAACATGTTGTGTCAGTAAATAAATGTTATCATGTATGCGGATCATTTAGATTATCTTTGTTTAATATACCTCGATCAGAACACAACTTCTTTAACTGTTGATTTTAAACATCCAAACCTTTTTACTCTAAGCTACTTAGCACTCACTCCATTCAAGAAAGCTTCAGCCAAGTAATCCTTTTATGCCTTGAAAAACGAACGTCTGCTCCAAGGGATAAAGTTGGGTGGAGGGAAAAAGGTGACGGGAGAGTGGAGAATGATTGCTGACCCCACCCTAGAAACACGATACATTACAAGTGACGAGGATAAAGCAACATGTAAATGGTATGGAGAATTTGCCATGGAAATCTTATAATCCCATGTTACAGAGAGAACTAAATATACAGATAAACTGTGAGTTTCTTTACAGCGAATGATCCTGACAGTTTAGCAACATCTGGATATGCTTTCACTTTACAATTATGGGAACATGCTTAGGCAGCCCTCATTTGTGCAGCATTTTTTTAAAGCATTTTTTAGTTTTGTTTTTTAAATAATAGTTCCATTATGTGTTTTTTAGTATGTTTTTAGCATTACAAGTCATTAAGCCCTAAAATGTAGTGATTTGTAATATAAAAAAAACCAACAAAAATATAACACCCAAAAAAGCAAAAACAAAAGAAAAGAAACAATGATGGTCTGTGTGAGGAAAATCACCCAATCTAACAAAACAAAAAAGGTATATCTGGATTATGTTATAACTATTAAGAAATACATAGACAGAAAACTCATGAGTAAAAAAAATAAAACAATTCACCGAAAAAAGCAATGTTTGTATTTTTTATTCCTATCACTTCAAATTTTACCAAGAAAAGTGGACTCTCCTGAATTAAATTTTTTTGCAATTCGCCAACATTTTGCCAAATTGTAGAGGTCTGGAAAAGAGGTTTTAAAAAAATTAATGCTCACCTAGTCACTCATCTGTCCATCTGCAACCCACTGTCCGGTCTTCTGCTCCGCCCAGCCTCTTCTTTCCTTCTTTACCTGGCAGTTTATTCATCTTCACCTTATGTTAGGTCTTCCAATTCTAAGTAAAGCATCAGCACCTTGGATGACACGTGTCATGTCATCCAGATGACACGATATGCACTGTGACATCAAAGTCATACTTTGGTGCCGTAAACCCAGATGCAGAGTGAATGGCTGAAGAGGACAGAGCTGAGGACAGGACAATGGGCAAAACCGGTAAGCGGCAAGGTGAGTATCAATTTCTATTTCTTTTTACAATCTGTTTATTTAATCTGCAGAGACTTTGGAGTCTAATAAGGAACATTTGATTCACATTGTATAACTTTGATGCAAGTTAAATTTCCCTGCCAGATTCCAGTTATCTGCCAAATTCAATTCTTGGCGGATTTGCTCATCTACATGTAATGATTTGTATTTCCACTTTTTTTTAGAAGATTTATGATTTGTATTCTTATTATAACTTCATCTAATTTTTCATCTCTCCTCCCTATAGTGTGTCTACCTCACTAAGGGTACCGTTACACCTAGCGATGCACCAGCGATCCCGACTAGCGATATGACGCGGTCAGGATCGCTGGTGCATTGCTAGGTGGTCGCTAGTGAGCTGCCACACAGGCAGATCTCACTAGCGACATCGCTGGGGACGGGGATCGCTACTTACCTGTCAGACACGGCGATCCTGCGTCCTCCCGCCCGGCTCCACGCGTCGCTCGTCGTCACACCAGGAAGCACCGCAGGAAGTGGACGACGAGAAATGATCCAGCAGCTTCTCGCGCGATTAGCGATAACCAGCAGGGGAGCCGGATGGAGGTAAGTATCACATGCAGCGATATCACTAGCAATATCGCTGCAACGTCACAAAATCGGTGACTTTGCAACGATATTGCTAGCGATATCGCAGTGTGTAACGGGGGCTTAAGTGTGGACACACATGCGCTGTCTCTACTCCTCTGGTCTCTCAGCTAGGTTTGCTCTTCAGAAGTGCTGAGAGATGAGAGAACAGTTTCACAGGGAAGATGTCACTGAAGAGTAATGGATTTTCCTGTGACGAGCATTGAAGATACCACATAGGCGCTGTGTACATATGAGCTCTCTTGCATTATTTTTAGACACACTACTTTGCAGCGTGGAGGAGGAGACAGTATTATACTGGATTTAGGAGTTTGCAGACAGGGGATCATGCTATGGTGCTGCTGTCCATCCAAAGTTAGAATCATAGAATCAAAGAATCGTAGAGCTGGAAGGGACCTCCTGGGCCATCTGGTCCAATCCCCTGCTCAAAGCAGGATTCGCTAAATCATCCCAGACAGATATCTGTCCAGCCTCTGTTTGAAGACTTCTATTGAAGGAGAACTCACCACCTCTCGTGGCAGCCTGTTCCACTCATTGATCACTGTAAGTGTCAAAAAGTTTTTTTCTAATATCTAATCTGTGTCTCCTCCCATTCAGTTTCATCCTATTGCTTCTAGTCTTTCCTTTGCAAATGAGAATAAAGATGATCCTTCTGCAATGTGACAGCCCTTGAGACATTTGTAGACAGTTATTAAGTCTCCTCTCAGTCTTCTCTTTTGCAAACTAAACATTCCCAAATCCTGCAACCTTTCCTCATAAGACAGGGTTTGCAGACCGGTCACCATTCTGGTCACTCTTTCTGAACTTGCTCCAGTTTGTTGATGTCTTTTTTAAAATGTGGCACCCAAAACTGGACACAGTATTCCAGATGAGGTCTGACCAAAGAGGAGTAGAGGGCAATAATGACTTCACGTGATCTAGACTGTATGCTTCTGTTAATACATCCTAGAATTGCATTTGCCTTTTTTGCTGCTGCATCACACTGTTGACTCATATTCAGTCTGTGATCTATTAGTATACCCAAGTCTTTTTCACATGTGCTGTTGCTTAGCCCTATTCCTCCCATTCTGTATATGCTTTTTTCATTTTTATTGTCCAGATGTAGTACTTTGCATTTTTCCCTGTTAAAAACCATTCTGTTAGTTGCTGCCCACTGCTCCAGTTTATTTATATCTTTTTGAATCTTCTCTCTCTCTTCTCTAATATTAGCTATCCCTCCTAGCTTTGTGTCATCAGCAAATTTAAACAATTTACCCTCAATTCCTTCATCCAAATCGTTGATAAAGATGTTGAACAATACAGGGCCCAGGACAGAGCCCTGTGGTACCCCACTTGAGACATTCTTCCAACTGGATGTGCAGCCATTTACGACCACTCTTTGGGTCCGATCACTAAGCCAGTTATGAATCCACCTAACAGTTGCCTTGTCCATTCCATACTTAGTCATTTTTTCAATAAGGATTGTGTGAGATACTTTGTCGAATGCTTTGCTGAAGTCAAGATATACTATATCAACAGCATTTCCCTGATCCACCCAATCAGTGATTCTGTCACAGAAGGAAATTAAGTTAGTCTGACATGACATTAGTTACAAACCCATGCTGACTCTGTTTAATCACTTCATTCTTATCCAGGTACTGACATACATGTCGTTTAATAATTTGTTCAAAGATCTTTCCTGGTATAGAAGTCAGACTCACTGGCCTATAGTTGCCTGCTGCCTTCTTCCCCTTTTTGAAGATAGGAACAACATTTGCTCTTCTCCAGTCTTCTGGGACTCCTCTCCTGTTCTCCACGAATTTTCAAAGATTATGGAGAGCGGTTCAAAAATTTCTTCTGCTATCTCCTTTAATACTCTGGGGTGTAATTCATCTTGACCTGGAGACTTGAATTCATTTAGGTTAGCTAAGTGTTTCCTCGCTATATTTCTGTTTATAGATATCCTGGATTCTTCTATTCCCTTAATAGGACAGTGAAGAATAGTTGATGTTACATTTCCTTTCTGAGAGAAAACAGATGCAAAATAGGAATTTAAAAGTTCGGCCTTCTCAACATTCTGTCTTACCATTTCATCATTTTCATCCTGTAAAAATCCTATAGCATCTTGGACTTTTCTTTTACTTTTGACGTATTCCCAAAATCCTTTATTATTGCTTTTGACATCTCTTGCAAGCCTCAATTCATTGTCATAATCTGATTCGTGCCCTGCAGGTTCTGCAGACAGCATTATATTCTTCTTTAGATATGCCTCCCTCTTTCCGTTTTATAAACAATTATTTCTTCCTTTTTAGCATGTGCTTAAGTTCTGTGTTCATCCTTTCTGGTTTCCTTAAATGTTTCCTATTCTTCCCTCTTTTCGGAATTGTTAACGATTGTGCTTTGAGAATTTCATTTTTCAAGATTTCCCATCCTTCCTGGACATTTTTGTCTTTAAGGATATCCAGCCATTGGATCCCTCCAATTCTCTTTCTGAATCCCTTAAAATCTGCCTTTCTGAAATCTAACCTTGACGTCTGAGTCTTCACAGGTCTTCCTCCTCTAGTTATCCAAAATTCTAAAATAGCATGGTCGCTACCTCCTAGGGTCTCAGCCACTTTTACCTCCTCAACCATTTCCTCCCTGTTTATAAGGATTAGATCCAAGGTAGCAGTTCCCCTTGTTTTCTCCCCTACCTTTTGGAAGATAAAGTTGTCAGCAAGAGAGGATAAGAATTTCCTTGACCTGTTAGTTTTGCCTGAGAGAGATTCCCAACAAATGTCTGGATAGTTGAAAACTCCCATGACAACTATGTCATATTTTTTGGAGAACTCGGCCATTTGATGCATAAAGAGTTCATCCATATCTTCAGCTTGCACAGTCGGCCTGTAGTAAATGCTTACAATGGTGTCCTTTCCATTGTTCTGTCCTTGTATTCTTACCCAAACAGTTTCCACAGAACTCCCGGTCTCTGAAGCTTCAATCTCTGTGCAGATATACGCGTTTCTAACATGCAATGCGACACCTCCTCCTCGTTTATCAAGTCTGTTTCTTGCAAATAAGTTGTATCCTTCTAGCCTTGTATTCCAATCATGTGTATCGTCCCACCAAGTTTCAGTGATTCCAATGACATCATATTTCTTTTCCTGTGTTAGTAGCTCCAATTCTCCTTGTTTGTTGCCCATGCTTTGTGCATTAGTATAGAAACATTTTAGTTTGTGATTGGCTTCTCTTTCTCCAATATTTTTATCCATAAATGGATAGAATATGAGAGGGTAATAAGATTTGATATAAAAGTGAAAAGAAGAATACTTGAAAGGTGACTTTATTATTTAATAGGACTATTTTTGTGTACCTGTAGGCTAAGATGGTTTATGGAATTATCCCTGAGGGTAACATTCCTGAAGGTTCAGAAGCTGGGATCTTCACTAATGTCCAGAACTATGGCTGCCTATACATTTTTTCTCTGTCCATGGGACACACATTTAAACAAAAAATGAAGTAAAGGAGGAGCTTTATTCATACATTTCTATTTTATTCTGAAAACTAATGAGCAGACTACTAACCATGCAAATGACCGTGCAGCAGAAAATTAGGTAAAAAAAATTGACGGGGATTGACAACCTCATTTATTTTCATAAAACGAAGGGGGATGTGACTATTTAAATAGATTCACTGGCAAGACTGCGGTGTGTTACAATATTAATCTAAAATAAGAATTATGGATATTGATTGAAGTAAAGATTTAAAATAGGAATTATGGATATTGATTGAAATAAAAGTATCAAATGAGAATTATGGATATTGGGTGAATTCACTAAAGGAAAAGGCTGAATTGTTCATCCTATTTAATAGCATGTATGCATATTCAGCTGGAGTTAGCTTTTTATAAGGGTCTGAATGTATTGGACCAAAACGTGTATGGCTCATGCTATGATTCACAGATTTGTCATTCCATTGTGATCTTCATGTGTAGAAAAATGTGAACTTTATGTGTCTTTTTGACCCTATAAATATAGTGTTTATAGATCTATATAACTACAGGGGGTATAAACTGTAATTCTGTTTTTCATTTAAATGGTCATAATTTCACATATTTATTACGCTTGTCAAGATAATTGTCGGAATGCAAATGAAGCTATTAATTATAATTGTCAGCATGCAATGACAATTCACAGAGTAAATGCTGGCAGACATACATTCAAAAGACCAGACAGGATTCTTGGTGTAGAGCAGGCGTGAGCAGTTGCTGAAGTACACAATGACAGTGATTGGGAGTTCAGTGCTGAAAGAAGGATATTCAGTGATAAGGTCACAGACTGCCAAAAGATGAACATCATTACTCTTCGGATTCATAATGCTCTAAATTGCTGGTAATGAAGCATTCTTTGGATCCTAATGAACCATTAATGTGGCTCATGTACCCCTTATTGATTTTATCTGCAATATATTCTGAAGAAACCCAGGCCCCTTGGTGCAAAACTGAAGAGGTCGTCTCCAAGTGCCCCACATTGGCACGAAAATAAGATGCCATTACATCATGAATAAAGCGTTACTGTCAAGTTATTCTGGTATTTTCTTTTCAAGCACCATTATAAATGGACAAATTCTTAATGCCTGGAATGAGCACCTTTTCAGAGCATTCCCTTTGTATAGGATTTCCAAATGCCAAGACTTTAAGCAAGAACACTTGTGAAGTGGCTAGAACTATGGAAAGCAGGCTATTCTGCTTAGAGTCAGGTCTAGGTTACATTAGGCTTGCCAGAGAAAAACATTATTGGGGGCCACCGTGCAGCTTTATAGAAATTTATCATTATTATTATAGCGCCATTTATTCCATGGCTTTTTACATGTGAGGAGGGGTATACATAATAAAAAACAAGTACAGTAATCTTAAACAATACAAGTCATGACTGGTACAGAAGGAGAGGGGACCCTGCCTGCGAGGGCGCACAATCTACAAGAATAATCCACAATGTGAATTTACCTGGTTCTGGAGTCAATCTGGGCTCATTGGACTGCTAAAACACAATAAGTCATTGTTCCTAGTAAAGACACAGTCTTCCTCAGAGATATGACCGGATTGGTAACTGCTGCTGATGTAGGGTCGATGGGCCAAGCTGGGGGGTGGTCCATCTGGATGCCACGCAGTAATGTACAGACACAGGCTGGAGGCAGCTTCGGGTGCAACAGGTCCAAGTTTATTCGCTTCCTCGCCGTCCACCTGACGGCCTCTCACCACACCGCACTTCTCTGCACAACTCTCCGGTCACAGACTTTCTCCAGGGACGTATATGTACGTACCGTCCCTTTTACACTCTGCGACGTTTCTTACAGCTCCGTCACTGTGTCCGCCGTAGGCCTGTGCACCAACAGTAATTTTACTGGTCAAACGTTGCTCCAAATACGGTGTCACACACCCGGAGCCTCGTCTATACTGCGGTACTTTATGTCAGGACCACCCCCTGACTTTCTCTCTCCTCAGTCCCCCTGGTCTGGTTCTCTCACAGTGCACAAACTGTCGTAGTCCTCCTGTCACTTGAGTTCCCCCTGGGGACTGGAACTTTCTGGAACCCTCCTGTCAAATTTATAACTTTCCCGGTTCCCTCTGACTCCGCCCCCATGACCAACGGTTTCTTAAGCCCTAAGCTAATGTCAAGTCCTATGCTCACACTCCTCCCTGCCCTCTAACGGTCAACCCAAGGTACTGCACGTCCCCTACACTTTCCTAGCTGTTTCCCTGCTGTAGTAATTGACACCTTTCTAAACTGTGCAAACCTTCCTTTCTCTATTCTGACAAGTCCGTCCGTCAGGTCACCTTCCCTAGACTGATACAAGGCCTACAATCCATTTTTTCTTTTCCTCCGGTAGAAGACAGCCTTGTTCCTCCGAATCCAAAGTAAGCCCTAAGAAAGACTGAACCTTCAGGGGCTGTAGTCTCAACTTCTCCATATTTATCATCCATCCTAGCAGAGTCATAGTGGCCTGGATGTGTTTCAGCTGACTACTGCAGTTGTCCTTTGACCTGCCCGCAACCCGAGCGCGTGCAGTCCCAGGACCTCGTGTCAGCCAGAGACTTTATCCCAAGAGGTCTCTACCTGCACGGCGTCACTCCGACCTCCTGGCCGGTGTTACCTCACCCTCTGGAAGGCATCCTATTCTGGACACCCTCCTGGGTAAGTCAAGTACTGCTCTCTTTCAGGTTCCCACAAGGACAGGAATCCAAACTGATGCAGAGGAGAGGTACCACCTTTTTATTCAGTAGGTTTCCTGTCCTTGATGGGCGGATGCCCTCTCTCAGGTGGTGTCATGGGCACTGTAAAATCCCGCTACCGGTAAGCAACTAAGATTTTTCACAATTAAGTGTCTATATTACAATTATGTGTGATCATACCTTCTGACACTGGTGGGGATGGGAAGGAAGGCCCTCAATCAGTTATGGCATAATGTGTGATACCGAAAGAGAGCTTTTCCTAAACACCATTCCTCCCTCCTCTTACACTTTTTAGAGAAATTTCTCTTTCTATATCACCACCAGGGCCCTCAATCAGTTAGGGTTGATATGGGTGATACATGAGGAGAGGTCTTAAGGGCATTTTCCCACAAGCAAAAGTTGATTTTAATCAATACATTTTGGAATAATAATAAGTTCCACAATTGTTGTTTAAATAAAATGTTCCTGTGTTGAGATAATTTTATAAACGTGTCCCTGCTGTGTACTGTGTAATGGTCATGTCTGATTGTGCTGGAACATGGTCTGATCATAACACATGTCCTGGACAGGGAGGAAGCAAAAGAGAGTATACAGACAGGACAGCATGGAATTATAGCTGATTCTTTTGTGAGGTAAAACATTTCCCTGTTTTTAAGCCATGTTTTACTTGCGATCCTGTGCTATAATGTTTATATTTTTTTTCTTTCCCCCAGCCCAGAAGCTGTGGTATGATCAGGTCATGTCCCAGCATGGTCACACACAGCCATTACACAGTACACAGCAGGGGCACATTTATAACATTATTTCAGCACAGGGGCGTTTTATTTAAACATATTCAATTGTGGACGTTAATATTTTTCCAAGATCTATTGATTAAAATTAACTTTTGTTGGTGGGAAAACTTCTTTAAGTCACCTCTAACTGACTGACCGCCCCCATTCCCTCTGTGTCACCCTTAACTGAATGCAAGCAACTTTCCCCCATTTTATTGTCCATAACTGAGTGAAGGCTCCCACTGTGCCATCCCTACCTGACTGATGGTCCCCGTCCCTACATTGTGTTACCCCTAACTGGCTCCCACCCCTCTATTTTTCTCACTTTCTGACAGTGCGAGTTTAGAGGCCTTCAATCTGTTAGGGGTGATAATGGTCCTCAAAGACAATTTTAATATTTAAGCCCAGAGCAGATAGTGACAATGCAATTTACCAACAGTGAGTAATGCTAGAGCATGATGGTACCTGGGACTTCACTTTACCAGTCACAACACAGCTTTCTTAATGATTTGTGCTGTTGAGTCAGAGTGTGGAGGAGACAAACAACCCTAAGGCTATGTGCCCACGTTGCTTTTAAATCCGGACACTGAAAACCGGACTCCTTCCCAGAAATTGCGCGTTTTTTTCCGCGCAATTTTACAGCGATTATGTTCGCGATTTTGCCGCGATTTTCGCATGTGATATTCAAGCACTTTCCAAGCGATTTGAAGCATCGCTTGGAATCTGATTGACACGTTGGTCACACTCGTCAAACATAGTGTTTGACAAGTGTGACCAGGTTTTTACTATTGAGGCCGCCTATGCGGCATCAATAGTAAAAGAAAGAATGTAAAAAATAATTAAAAAATAAAAAAATCGGGGTATATTTACCTTCCGACATCCCGCGCAGTCTCAGCGACACTCCCGTTACCAACGATGCCTTGCAAGACCTGTGATGACGTTGGTCTCGCGTTGCTATAGCGTTCTCACGAGACCGCTAGAATCACGCGAGACTACGTCATCACAGGACCTTGCCGCAAGGCATTACTGGGTACGCTGAGGCCCGGGAAGGCAGCGTGTGACACCGGAAGGTAAATATACCCTGATTTTTTATTTTTTATTCTTTTTCTTACAGGTGTATGGTACCCAGTCTCCTCTCCTCCACACCGTGGGTACCAACCGCACATGAGACGCTTAACTTTGCACATGGTGGGCATAGCCACATGCGGGAAGTAAGCGATTCTCATGCATTCCTATGGGTGCGGAATCATGGCAATTCTTTGCGATTCCGCCCAAAAGAATGAGCATGCTGCGATTTTTTCAGCGATGCGATTCCGCCACGGAAAAAAGCGCAGCATTACCACAGCATGTGCGGAATGCCATAGGAATGTATGGGGTGTGTTCTGTACAACATTTTTAAACGTTTTCGCAGCGTTTTCGCGCCGAAAATTGCGGCAAAAATGCTTAAAAATCGCATCGTGGGCACACAGCCTAAAAGTAATTGGCTGCACTTGAATCAGTCCATGTGAGACTTCATCTGCTCACTATTCAGCTGACTGGAGCAGGCAAAGTGTCAGTACAGTAAGGTGTAACCAAGCCACAGCTGTAGACGGTAGTCACATCAGCATATATGGGTCGCCCTCGCACGCCCAGGGAAGCGGGGTACTCGGTACCGGGCCGGTGTCAAGGTGGGAATGTGTCACAGCAGCGGTGACCCGGTCCGTGGCCCTGGGCGCCCAATATCAATGGCGGTGATGTTAATGGTGTTAAAGTTTATTAGAATAGTTCGTGACGCCACCCGTGGTGTTTGGCAAGTAAGATGTTGAGCCAATGCTGCATGCAGATCCACTGGGACTGATGGTGTGGTGCAGCAAAGATGGTGTAGCTCCCCACAGGTGGAGCTGTAGTCCCAGGGCAGTGTAGGTGCAATGGATGAGGAGAGGCGCAGAATGGTATGGAGGCTGGTACCCAGGTGTAGTGGTGCGGGAATAACTGGAGGACACCAGAGCATGCGGTTCCAAAGCTTTACTCACTGTTTGCAGTTCACTCAACTGCCTGCCTCCATACCGTGTTCTCCAGGTCAGGGCTCCAGCCAACCTCCAGGCAGGATAGGATTCTCCCTTCCACACTCCGCCAACATGTACCTTACTGAACGACTCCTCCAATGCGCCTATAGGTGCGAAGCACTCCAGTACTTAGTTACCCTGGAATGCCTCTCTCTAAGTGTACCTAGTCTTTACTTGTATGACAGACAGCTGTAGCCTGCTTCGGGAACTCCTCACTGCATCCCGTCTCTCTATTCATTTGCTGTTGTGTCCCAAGTCTATGATGGGAGCAAGGCGTTAGCGGCTCACTACTCCTCCGGTGTCTGTTGCCGGATATAAAGATCCAATCAACCTTGGGGACCGGGCCCCGGCCTTTGCGCTCTCTTGACTGGCAGGGTTCTCTATCTTTCTTCAACCAGCTTCCCACCGTCCTTCTATTCTCCTTCGTTCCGATCTGTTCTATCTCTCTTATGGAATCTGTAGTCTCCAGTCTACTTCTCTTTCTCCTTCTCTTCCTTTCCTAGGGAGCTCGTTCCACTAAGACCAGTCCTCAGCCTCTCCTGACTGACTGCCTTCCTCCGCCTTGAGCTCCTCTCAGGCTGACCTGCTGTCAGCCTGCTCTCTCTCTCTCTCTCTCTCTCTCAGACCCTCGTCTGACTGACCTCCTTCTCTGGGACTCACCCCAGACTGACCTAAAATCCTACACCTTCCCTCCCTTTTATATCAAACTCCACCCGCCTCCCCAGCACCTCTCGTGTTACGAAGCTAGGGACCACAAAAGGCACCCTATGACCTTTCCAGCATAAAGCATGGATGGGTCCCTGCTGAACTATCCTGGGTGTGGGGTGCAGGTGTTGGAATGCGGAAAGGAGTTCCCAGCCTACCTGGATGGTGGGGCACTACACCTTAGGAGAAGGTGCAGTACCTCTGTGGCGACTGAAGCCTCAGGGGCGCCACATATACAACTATACAATTTTCTTGGGTTGCCCAAAGAGCAGTGTGTAGTCAGCAAGAGCAGGGCACAGTGTTATGATTGAGTCACCGTAGGAGGCAAAAATAGAAATGCTAGCTAAGTCCAGAAAACCAGAGAAGTTGGCAGCTATCGGATTGCAGACCCCTGAACCTATCAACACAACTAGCAGTAGCCGTGGGGGGCTCCTACGATGCCCTAGGCCCCTCGATCACAGCCGGAGGACTACATAGCCTAAAGACAGAAAGGGCTAAACTGCCCCAGAGCAGACCCCAAAGCAAAAGGCAGCCCCCCACATATAATGACGGTGAAGCATGAAGAAAGAACAAAACACAGAAAGATAGACTGAGCAAAGATGGGGCCCACGCTAGCTTAGATAGGAAAGGACAGGAAGGCTGCTGTCTGCAATCCGTGAAAAACCCTATGAAAATAAGAGCCAACAAACTGACAGTAAAAAAGGCCCTGAAGACGCTAGGCTTCAAAAAGCTATGTCAGTACTCAGGAATATTCTGAAGACAGAGCAACAGGCAAAAGGAGATTCAGCTCACCCCAGCAGGGAATGGCAGAATCCAGAAAAGCAAGGAAAACAAAACACTAATGCAAAAAGGCAAAGCAGAAATCTTAGCTTTAGATGAGCAGGAATCAGACTGGTTTCCTAGAAGTCCACAGAGAAATCACCCACAGGCCAGAAGGGCGTCGGCAGCCTTATATCCAGTCATTAACTCCACTCAGCCAGTCATCATCGTCAGCCCCAGGTGTTTGACAATCAGGCTCACTACCTTTCTTCACCAGAAGAGGGAGTTCCTCGGGCCTCAGTAGTGAAGGGGAAAATGAACTCACAACAGTACCTCCCCCTTGAGGAGGGGTCACCGAACCCTCATCCATGCCACCAGGGCGATCCGGGTGAGCCCGATGAAAGGCACCAATCTTTCGGCATGAATATCAGAGGCAGAGACCCAGGAATTATCCTCCTGACCATAACCCTTCTATTTAACCAAATACTGGAGTCTCTGTTTAGCCAGACGGGAATCCAGCACTTTCTCTACCTCATATTCCATGTTACCTTCAACCAATACAGGGTCTGGAGGTGCAACCCCCGGAACAACAGGTTCAACAAACCTCTTCAACAAAGATTTATGGAACACATTATGGATTTTAAATGTGACAGGAAGAGCCAAACGAAAGGAGACCGGATTAATAATCTCCAAAATCTTGTAAGGTCCAATAAATCTAGGCTTAAACTTAGGAGAAGCCACCTTCATAGCAATATTTTTTGATGATAACCACACCATATCACCAACCTTAAATTGGGGACCAATGGTCCTATGTCGGTTGGAAAACCACTGGGCCTTTTCCTGGGAGAGAGATAACTTATCCACCACTTGGTCCCAGATCTGGTGCATTCTCTCCACCACAGTGTCAATCCCTGGGCAGGCAGAGGGCTCCACCTGCCCTGAAGAAAATCGAGGATGAAACCCAAAGTTACAAAGAAAAGGAGACAGCAAAGTGGCAGAACTAGCTCTATTATTTAAAGCAAATTAGGCCAAGGGCAAAAATGAAACCCAATCATCCTTATCAGCAGAAATAAAACATCTCAAATATGACTCCAAGGTCTGGTTTGTTCTCTCTGTCTGCCCATTGGTCTGAGGGTGAAAAGCAGAGGAGAAGGACAACTGAATTCCCAGCTTGGAACAGAAAGTTCTCCAAAATCTAGACACAAACTGGACTCCTCTGTCAGATACAATGTTCTCAGGAATACCGTGCAAGCGAACCACCTGTTGTAAAAACAGGGGCACCAATTCAGAGGAAGACGGCAACTTAGGGAGTGGTACAAGATGAACCATCTTAGAGAACCTATCACAAATCACCCAGATAACAGTCATCCTTTGAGAGACAGGCATATCAGAGATGAAATCCATTGAAATATGGCTCCATGGCCTCTTGGGGACAGGCAAAGGCATCAACAACCCACTAGAGCGAGAACACGATTTAGACCGGGAGCACGTCCCACAGGACTGCACAAAATTCCTGACATCACGAGAGAAGGAGGGCCACCAAAAAGACCGACTTACCAGATCTCTAGTACCAAAAATACCTGGATGACCAGCCAAAGCAGAGCAATGAACTTCAGACATCACTCTCTTCTTCCACTGGTCAGGAACATACAACTTTCCACTGGGACAACGCTCAGGTTTGTCCTCCTGGAACTCTTCCAGAGCATGTCTCAAATCGGGCGAGATGGCAGAAAGAACTACCCCTTCGCCTAAGATGGTAGCAGGCTTGGTCACCACAGGAGAATCAGCAAAGAAGCTCCTAGAGAGGGCGTCAGCCTTGACATTCTTAGTTCCAGGAAGAAAAGAAACCACAAAATCAAAACGTGTAAAAAACAAGGCCCACCTAGCCTGTCTAGGGTTCAAGCGCTTCGCCGACTCTAGTTAAATCAAGTTCTTGTGGTCAGTGAGGACCACGACTTGATGCTTAGCTCCCTCCAACCAATGTCTCCACTCCTCAAATGCCCATTTCATGGCTAACAGTTCCTGATTCCCCACATCATAGTTACGTTCAGATGGAGAGAACTTTCGGGAAAAGAAAGCACAGGGATTCATTTTAGATGTTACAGGATCCTTTTGGGACAAAACAGCTCCTGCACCAATCTCAGAAGCATCCACCTCTACCTGGAATGGAAGTGAGACATCAGGTTGCCGCAAAACCGGGGCGGAGGTGAATCTTCGCTTCAGCTCCTGAAAGGAAGAAACAGCCTCCGGAGGCCAATTTAACACATCAGCACCCTTCTTAGTCAAATCAGTCAATGGCTTGGCAATACTAGAAAATTTTGCTATAAATTTCCGATAAAAATTAGCAAAACCCAAAAACTTCTGGAGGGCCTTCAAAGAAGTGGGCTGAACCCAATCGTAAATGGCCTGTACCTTGGCCGGGTCCATTTCAATAGTTGACGGGGACAAAATAAATCCCAAAAAAGAAATCCTCTGTACTCCAAAAAGGCATTTAGATCCTTTGACATACAGGGAATTCTCCCTCAAGATCCGGAACACAGTCCGAATATGTTCCACATGAGAATCCCAATCCTTGGAGAAGATCAAAATATCATCCAGATAGATAATCAAAAATTTATCGACAAAATCTCGGAAAATATCGTTCATGAAGCATTGGAAGACAGAAGGGGCATTAGTGAGCCCAAAAGGCATCACCAGGTACTCAAAATGTCCCTCCGGAGTATTAAACGCCGTCTTCCATTCATCCCCATGCTTAATGCGAATAAGATTATACGCCCCCCTGAGGTCAAGCTTGGTAAACGAGCAAGCACCTTTAACTCTGGAGAATAGATCAGAAATCAGGGGTAACGGATACTGATATTTAACAGTAATTTTGTTGAGAGCACGATAATCAATACAAGGTCTTAATGATCCATCCTTTTTGGCTACAAAAAAAAAAACGGCACCTAAGGGTGACGAGGATGGTCTAATATGACCCTTCTCCAATGCCTCCTTAATATAGGATCGCATAGCCTCGTGCTCGGGTACAGATAAATTGAAGAGCCGACCCTTGGGAAATTTACACCCCGGGCTCAGTTCAATAGCACAGTCATAACTCCTATGAGGCAGAGACGCAGACTCATTCTCACTAAATACATCATAAAAGTCCGCCAAATAATCAGGAACATCATGCGACTGAGGAGAGGTGGAAAACACCGGAGCCTCACTAAAGGCACACCGACAACCCCAACTCACCACAGACACAGATTTCCAATCCAAAACTGGATTATGAATTTGTAACCAGGGAAACCCCAGAACAATAGTATCATGCAGATTATGTAACACCAAAAACCTGCAATTTTCTTGATGGTCTGGGGCGACCCGCATTACCACCTGGGTCCAAAACTGAGGTATTTTTAGCCAAAGGAGTAGCATCAATCCCCCTCAAAGGGATAGGCGTCTGCAGAGGTGTCATCGGAAATCCACAACGTTTAGCAAAATCCAAGTCCATTAGGTTTAGAGCTGCTCCCGAATCCACAAAAGCCTTGGCGGAAAATGTGGACAGGGAGCAGATCAGAGTAATAGCCAGAAGAAACTTAGGTTGAACACCACCAACAGAAAACGTGTGTGCAAAGCGTTTCTCGCGTTTAGGACAGACAGAAATAATATGCGAGGCATCTCCACAGAAAAAACACAACTTATTACGCCTTCTGAACTCCTGACGCTGCTCTCTGGAAAAAACTCTATCACATTGCATAGGTTCAGACATCTGTTCAACCGGTGGCAACACCTCTCGTGCAGCTCTGCGTTCGCGTAAACGCCGATCAACCTGAATGGCTAAAGACATAGAATCGTCAAGACCAGAGGGAACAGGAAATCCCACCATAGCATCTTTTATGGCTTCTGACAACCCCTTCCAAAAGAGAGCAGCCAAGGCATTATCATTCCAGGTAGTAAGTACTGCCCACTTTCGGAATTTTTGACAGTACAATTCTGCAGAATCACGACCCTGGTTCAATGCCAGCAGGGTCTTTTCAGCCTGATCAATGGCATTAGGTTCGTCATACAACAACCCCAAGGCCTGAAAAAATGCGTTCACATTAGTCAGAATAGGATCATCTGGTTTCAAAGAAAACGCCCAATCCTGGGGATCGCCACGCAGCAAAGAGATGACAATTTTAACCTGCTGCGCGGAGCTCCCTGACGAGTTAGGCTTCAAGGCAAAAAATAATTTACAATTATTTTTGAAATTCAAAAATTTAGACCGAGCCCCAAAAAATACATCAGGTGTAGGAATCTTTGGTTCAGCAGCATGTGAATGAGCAAGGTAGGCGGAAATTCCCTGCACTTCCGCAGCGAGCTGCTCCACACGATCAGACAATTGCTTTATCTCCATTGAGAGAAAAAAAAATTCCCCCTACGGCCTCAGAGATATAGAGGAAAAAATATACACACTTTTTTTTTTTTTTACAATTCTTTCCCGCTATTGAGTACCCTAGAATCTGCGGTATGAATTTGGGCTCGTCTTTCATCGTTTTTAAGAAATCTCAAGATGGAAGAGGCCAGGAGCCATTTGGTGAGCTGCATTTCTTGCTACATGTTCACAGACTTACCAGTGGAAAAGCCAAACTTCACATGCCACAAATGCAAGCTTGTGTCCCTGTTGGAGGAAAAGTTGCAAAATCTCGAAGAGAGGTTAGCTACGTTGAAGATCATTAAGGAAGGTGAAGAGTTCTTGGACAGAGCAGAATTATCTCTTCATGTTACAGAAAGAGAAGAAATTCGAAGTGCACCTGAAGAAACAGAGGATTGGAGACATGTGACCCAGAGAAGCAGGAGGATCAGGAGGCAGTCAGCACCCATACTGCTCAGAAACCAGTACCAGGCTCTCACGCAGGAAAACGATGAAGAAATACATCAGGGTAAGACTTTGCCAACAAGCAGCAACCTTGTACGCCTTCAGAGTCCTCCTGGATGGAGAAAGAAAAATGTTGTGAAGAAGAAACGGAGAGTGGTGGTCATGGGGGATTCCCTGTTGAGAGGAACAGAGGCCGCTATCTGCAGACCGGATATCACTTCAAGAGAAATGTGTTGTCTTCCAGGTGCAAAAATTAAAGATGTGTCTGACAGGATATCAGGACTCTTCAGACCTACAGATGACTACCCATTCCTGCTACTACATGTGGGGACAAATGACACTGCAAGAAACGACCTGGAAACCATCTGCAGAGACTTTGAAGACTTAGGCAAGAAAGTGAAAGAACTGGGAGCGCAGGTGGTCTTCTCTTCCATCCTCCCAGTGGATGGCCATGGAACAAGGAGGTGGAATAAGATTCTGCAGGTGAACAACTGGCTACGTCGATGGTGCCGTCAGCAACGATTTGGATTTCTGGATCACGGAGTGAACTACTTATACGATGGACTACTTGCTAGAGATGGGGTGCACCTTACGAAGACTGGAAAGCAGGTATTTGGAAGTCGCCTTGCTACACTTGTAAGGAGAGCTTTAAACTAGAACAACATGGGAAGGGAAGCAAAAGACCAGAAAAAGCCATACACCTGACAAATTCTATTGAGAACTCTGCTATTAGAAGTGGAAAGGAAGAACAAAGACGAAAGAATCTAATTAATAAAAATATTGGAGAAAGAGAAACCAATCACAAACTAAAATGTTTCTATACTAATGCACAAAGCATGGGCAACAAACAAGGAGAATTGGAACTACTAACACAGGAAAAGAAATATGATGTCATTGGAATCACTGAAACTTGGTGGGACAATACACATGATTGGAATACAAGACTAGAAGGATACAACTTATTTGCAAGAAACAGACTTGATAAACGAGGAGGGGGTGTCGCATTGTTTGTTAGAAACGCGTATATCTGCACAGAGATTGAAGCTTCAGAGACTGGGAGTTCTGTGGAAACTGTTTGGGTAAGAATACAAGGACAGAACAATGGAAAGGACACCATTGTAGGCATTTACTACAGGCCGCCTGTGCAAGCTGAAGCTATGGATGAACTCTTTATGCATCAAATGGCCAAGTTCTCCAAAAAATATGACATAGTTGTCATGGGAGATTTCAACTATCCAGACATTTGTTGGGAATCTCTCTCAGGCAAAACTAACAGGTCAAGGAAATTCTTATCCTCTCTTGCTGACAACTTTATCTTCCAAAAGGTAAGGGAGAAAACAAGGGGAACTGCTACCTTGGATCTAATCCTTATAAACAGGGAGGAAATGGTTGAGGAGGTAAAAGTGGCTGGGACCCTAGGAGGTAGCGACCATGCTATTTTAGAATTTTGGATAACTAGAGGCGGAAGACCTGTGAAGACTCAGACGTCAAGGTTAGATTTCAGAAAGGCAGATTTTAAGGGATTCAGAAAGAGAATTGGAGGGATCCAATGGCTGGATATCCTTAAAGACAAAAATGTCCAGGAAGGATGGGAAATCTTGAAAAATGAAATTCTCAAAGCACAGTTGTTAACAATTCCGAAAAGAGGGAAGAATAGGAAGCAGTTAAGGAAACCAGGATGGATGAACACAGAACTTAAGCACATGCTAAAAAGGAAGAAAAAAATGTTTATAAAATGGAAAGAGGGAGGCATATCTAAAGAAGAATATAATGCTGTCTGCAGAACCAGCAGGGCACAAATCAGATTATCTAAAGCTGAAAATGAATTGAGGCTTGCAAGAGATGTCAAAAGCAATAATAAAGGATTTTGGGGATATGTCAAAAGTAAAAGAAAAGTCAAAGATGCTATAGGATTTTTACAGGATGAAAATGATGAAATGGTAAGACAGGATGTTGAGAAGGCTGAACTTTTAAATTCCTATTTTGCATCTGTTTTCTCTCAGAAAGGAAATGTAACATCAACTGTTATTCACTGTCCTATTAAGGGAATAGAAGAATCCAGGATATCTATAAACAGAAAGATAGTGAGGAAACACTTAGCTAGCCTAAATGAATTCAAGTCTCCAGGTCCAGATGAATTACACCCCAGAGTACTGAAGGAGATAGCAGAAGAAATTTTTGAACCCCTCTCTATAATCTTTGAAAATTCTTGGAGAACAGGAGAAGTGCCAGAAGACTGGAGAAGAGCAAATGTTGTTCCTATCTTCAAAAAGGGGAAGAAGGTGGACCCAGGCAACTATAGGCCGGTGAGTCTGACTTCTATACCAGGAAAGATCTTTGAACAAATTATTAAACAACATGTATGTCAATACCTGGATAAGAATGAAGTGATTAAACAGAGTCAGCATGGGTTTGTAACTAATAAGTCATGTCAGACTAACTTAATTTCCTTCTATGACGGTATCACTGATTGGGTGGATCAAGGAAATGCTGTAGATATAGTATATCTTGACTTCAGCAAAGCATTTGACAAAGTCTCTCATACAATCCTTATTGAAAAAATGATTAAGTATGGAATGGACAAGGCAACTGTTAGGTGGATTCATAACTGGCTTAGTGATCGGACCCAAAGAGTGGTCGTAAATGGCTGCACATCCAGTTGGAAGAATGTCTCAAGTGGGGTACCACAGGGCTCTGTCCTGGGCCCTGTATTGTTCAACATCTTTATCAACGATTTAGATGAAGGAATTGAGGGTAAACTGATTAAATTTGCTGATGACACAAAGCTAGGAGAGATAGCTAATACTAGAGAAGAGAGAGAGAGGATTCAAAAAGATTTAAATAAACTGGAGAAGTGGGCAGCAACTAACAGAATGGTTTTTAACAGGGAGAAATGCAAAGTACTACATCTGGGCAATAAAAATGGAAAAAGCATATATAGAATGGGAGGAATAGGGCTAAGTGACAGCACATGTGAAAAAGACTTGGGTATACTAATAGATCACAGACTGAATATGAGTCAACAGTGTGATGCAGCAGCAAAAAAGGCAAATGCAATTCTAGGATGTATTAACAGAAGCATACAGTCTAGATCACGTGAAGTCATTATTTCCCTCTACTCCTCTTTGGTCAAACCTCATCTGGAATATTGTGTCCAGTTTTGGGCACCACATTTTAAAAAAGACATCAACAAACTGGAGCAAGTTCAGAAAAGAGCGACCAGAATGGTGACCGGTCTGCAAACCCTGTCTTAGGAGGAAAGGTTGCAGGATTTGGGAATGTTTAGTTTGCAAAAGAGAAGACTGAGAGGAGACTTAATAGCTGTCTACAAATATCTAAAGGGCTGTCACATTGTAGAAGGATCAACTTTATTCTCATTTGCACAAGGAAAGACTAGAAGCAATGGGATGAAACTGAATGGGAGGAGACACAGATTAGATATTAGAAAAAACTTTTTGACAGTTAGAGTGATCAATGAGTGTAACAGGCTGCCACGAGAAGTGGTGAGTTCTCCTTCAATGGAAGTCTTCAAACAGAGGCTGGACAGACATCTGACTGGGATGATTTAGAGAATCCTGCTTTGAGCAGGGGGTTGGACCAGATGGCCCAGGAGGTCCCTTCCAACTCTACGATTCTATGATTCTAACCCCAAAGCGCTAACACAGCAGAATATCAAGAAAGTGCACAGGTGCACATAATTATTTAAAATAGACACACAGAGAAAAAAAAACAACAGGAATGTATCCAAAAAGGACAAAAACACAAATATAAGTGAAGTATACATGACATTAAATTAATATATCACATCAACAATAAAACAAAAAAAATCTTTATATGAATATCTATAATAATAAATGCCCTAACCAGCTTCCGGTTGTAACAACTTCCGTCCAGTTGTAACCGGTGACGTCACCACACACACACGCACATGTTAACCCTCAACACACCACACTGCCTCAACACACACTCCTCTCACCTTTCACCTCCACTCATGTCCACTCACTCTTTCACTCCACATACGTTCCTTTCTCTCACTCCGTTTCTCATACTCACACCGTCATCGTCGCTGCCCCGACATCTTCCTCCGCCGCCGCGATCCAGGATCCAGACGTTCTCCAGGCCGCCGACATGTTCTTGCAGGACGCCATCTTGGATGTCGTGAAGTCCCGCGAGATTCAAGATGGCGTCGCCGCAACAATATGTCGCTGGCGTGGACGACATCGGGATCCAAAAAGATGGCGTCGGCGAAATCTCGCGAGATTACGCTGACGCCATTTTGGATCCCGATGTCGCCCATGCCAGCGACATGTTGTTGCGGCGACGCCATCTTGAATATCTCGGGACTTCACGACATCCAAGATGGCGTCCCGCAAGAATATGTCGCTGGCGTGGGCGACATCGGGATCCAAAATGGCGTCGGCGTAATCTCGCGAGATTTCGCCGACGCCATCTTTTTGGATCCCGATGTCGTCCACGCCAGCGACATGTTGTTGCAGCGACGCTATCTTGAATATCGCGGGATTTCACGAAATCCAAGATGGCGTCCCGCAAGAACATGTCGGCGGCCTGGAGAACGTCTGGATCCTGGATCGCGGCGGCGGAGGAAGATGTCGGGGCAGCGACGATGACGGTGTGAGTATGAGAAACGGAGTGAGAGAAAGGAACGTATGTGGAGTGAAAGAGTGAGTGGACATGAGTGGAGGTGAAAGGTGAGAGGAGTGTGTGTTGAGGCGGTGTGGTGTGTTGAGGGTTAACATGGCAAGAGGTGTTAACGACGTCGGCGAAATCTCGCGAGATTTCGCCGACGCCATCTTGCATTCGTGAAATTGCGTCATTTACCTCACGCCGACTTGCTGTGCGGACGCTTGGCATTGCCTGTACCGCCATAACTACTGCTGCCTTGCTCCTCTGCCGGTGTCTAATTACAGGACCAATTTGCCTATACCGCCATAACTACTGCCTTTGTCCTCTGCCGGTGTCTAATTACAGGGCCAATTTGCCTATACTGCCATAACTACTGCTGCCTTTGTCCTCTGCCAGTGTCTAATTACAGGGCCAATTTGCCTCTATCGCCATAACTACTGCTGCTTTGGTCATCTGCCTGTTTACTGCCGGTGTCTAATTACAAGGCCAATTTGCCTCTACCGCCATAACTACTGCTGCCTTGCTCCTCTGCCGGTGTCTAATTACAGGGCTAATTTGCCTCTACCGCCATAACTACTGCTGCCTTGCTCCTCTGCCGGTGTCTAATTACAGGGCTAATTTGCCTCTACCGCCATAACTACTGCTACCTTGCTCCTCTGCCGGTGTCTAATTACAGGGCCAATTTGCCTCTACCGCCATAACTACTGCTGCCTTGCTCCTCTGCCGGTGTCTAATTACAGGGCCAATTTGCCTCTACCGCCATAACTACTGCTGCATTGCTCCTCTGCTGGTGTCTAATTACAGGGCCAATTTGCCAATACCGCCATAACTACTGCTGCCTTGCTCCTCTGCCGGTGTCTAATTACAGGGCCAATTTGCCTCTACCGCCATAAGTACTGCTGCCTTGCTCCTCTGACTGTTCACTGCCTGTGTCTAATTACAGGGCCAATTTGCCTCTACCGCCATAACTACTGCTGCCTTGCTCCTCTGCCAGTGTCTAATTACAGGGCCAATTTGCCTCTACCGCCATAACTACTGCTGCCTTGCTCCTCTGCCGGTGTCTAATTGCAGGGCCAATTTGCCTCTACCGCCATAACTACTGCTGCCTTGCTCCTCTGCCGGTGTCTAATTACAGGGCCAATTTGCCTCTACCGCCATAACTACTGCTGCCTTGCTCCTCTGCCGGTGTCTAACTACAGGGCCAATTTGCCACTACCACTTCATAACTACTGCTGGGCAATTACAGGGTCAATTTGTATCTGTTTACTCTACAATACTCCAGGACGCCTTCTTAACTGCCAGATAACTGCCAAATAGACTCCTTTACCTGTGCCAACATGAGTCATAACAAAAAGTATGCCAATGCCAGTGAAAGGAAAGCAGCTTTAGCACTACGACAAAAACAACGCCGTGCTAATGAGACTCCTGAGGAAAAACACCATCGCCTTGAGAAGATTAAGGCTTATAAACGCCGTCGCCTCACACACGAATCCCCTAACTCTAAATCCATAAGATTGGCTGAAGAAGCCTCTGCACGCCGTCACCGCTGACAACAGACGGCCTCTTCCTCATCATTATTATTAGACTCACAACAGGATGCTTCCACATCAGCATGTGGAACAATTTACTGCTACACTTCATCCCATATGCCGTTCACTGGCATAACTAATCAGTAGAGTTGAGCGATACCAGCCGATACTTGAAAATATCGGATCGGAATGGATCGGCCGATCTTAAAAAAAAGTATCGGTATCGCCGATTCCGATACCGGGAACCAATGCAAGTCAATGGGGCCAAAATATCGGAATTAAAAAAAACCCTTTCTTTCCTTGTAGGTTAATTCTACATGAAGAAAAACAACTAAGAATAATGTAGAATGTATTGTAGGTGGAGGAGACATTAAAGCCATAGAGGTTTAGCCCAATCAAATGGAATAGCAGGAATTAAACTTTTTTTTTAAAGACGTTAGGAGTTACAAAGATATTGACTATGTTAGCCTCATTTATATTTTGCCAGACATGTATGTCTTCTTCTTCTTTCTTCTTTCTTCTTCTTTCTTCTTCTTCTTCCTTTTTTTACCTTCTTCTTCTTCTTCTTATTCCTTTTTTTACATTCTTCTTCTTCTTCCTTTTTTACATTCTTCTACTTCCTTTTTTTACATTCTTCTTCTTATTCCTTTTTTTACATTCTTCTTCTACCTTTTTTTTAAATTCTTCTACTTCCTTTTTTTACATTCTTCTTCTTCTTCCTTTTCTTACATTCTTCATATTCTTCTTATTCAACAATTATTATTCTACATATTCAACTTCTTCATCTTCTTCCTATTCTTCTTCATCATATTCTTGTTTGTGTCAGGCATTCCTGTAGTTGTTATCTAGAAAAGTTAGAAGTTTACACCTTCCGTTCTGCCTGTCACAAAAGATTTACAACAGGATTTGTCCGCGTTCAGTTTGGCCTGCAGCAGCAGGCCTTTTCCAGGGGCACCACGAGGAGGAACGGACTCACCCCCATACACTGCTTAGTCTTCTTCTGCTTATAAATAAGATAATATCATTTGCTCAGAGTATTAGTCTTATGCTTAATGTTCTTCTGCTTTGTTTTGTTATGCTTCTTTGTCTTCTCTCTCTTGTTGTTCTGCATCTTGGTGGTTGTCTTCCTGTTCTTTGTCCTCTTGAACCAGCTGACGGTACTGGCACCCGGAGGGGCAGCAGAAGGAACAAGAGCCAATGGCACAACCGAGGACCAGCTGACGGTGCTGGAACCCGGTTACTAAGCAGGAGGTACCTGTGCTACAAAGCACTACCAAGGACCAGCAGACGTTGCCGGAACTCGGATACCGAGATGGAGGCACCTAGGCCAAAGGCTCTGACGAGAACCAGCTGACGGTGCTGGAACCCGGAGGGGTAGCATAAGCTGCAAGAGCAAATGGAAATAGCGAGGACCAGCTGACAGTGCTGGCACCCGGAGGGGCAGCAGAAGGAATAAGAGCCAATGGCACAACCGAGGACCAGCTGACGGTGCTGGAACCCAGTTACTAAGCAGGAGGTACCTGTGCTACAAAGCACTACCAAGGACCAGCAGACGTTGCCGGAACTCGGATACCGAGATGGAGGCACCTAGGCCAAAGGCTCTGACGAGAACCAGCTGACGGTGCTGGAACCCGGAGGGGTAGCAGAAGTTACCCCTGAAAAGCAAAGTTGGCATGCCGCAAGCTGGCCGCAGTTACCGAATCACACAGTCCTACAGGGGGTGCTTGTCCTACTGGCACTACGGAACAAGCCTTTCTTACCAGAACCCGCAGTCCACATAGGAAGCACCTAAACTGCTGGCACCCTAGCCTCGGCTAACCCAACCGCAACACGACATGGCAACTTGGGGTGGCAAACTGACATTGACACTTCCCGGAAACAGCAGGCAGGGCTGGAACCAAGCTGGGCAGGAGGGAGTACCCGTGCCAAAGTCAGTTATGAGCAGCAACTGGCGATGTTGGAGCCCAGGGACAAGCACTTAGCAGGCTGAGGCCTGATGTGCTGTCAATTGGGAGGCAGCAGGACAGATTGCCATCAAAACAGCAGGGGAACAGCTGACGTTACTGAACCCCACAAACACAGGAGCTAGTGTTTTACTCTGTGAAGACGGCACTTCCGAGCAACAACTGGCTGTGTTGAAGCCCAGGGACAAGCACGGAGCAGGCTGAGGCTGCATTGAAGAAATTTTAAGATCGGTTGTAGACTTCTACTAATTTTAACCAAGCTCCACTTAGGCCTGTGGCTTCACTGATTTTCGTATTTCCCCTGTCCTCCAACCCCGCCAGTTACAGCTCCGAAGTGGCGTCTGCACAATCCACACTTGTTCCTGTGTTACAGGTGTTCAGTCCGGTCAGTTAATCCCCTGATGTGTGTCCGGCAATGTCGCCTGCTCTGTCCACATTCCCATAACTAGTGGACAGAGCAGGCGACATTGCCAGACACACATCAGGGGATTAACTGACCGGACTGAACACCTGTAACACAGGAACAAGTGTGGATTGTGCAGACGCCACTTCGGAGCTGTAACTGGCAGGGGTTGGAGGACAGGGGAAATACAAATATCAGTGATACTCATATTTCCCCTGTCCTCCAACCCTGCCAGTTACAGCTCCGAAGTGGCGTCTGCACAATCCACACTTGTTCCTGTGTTACAGGTGTTCAGTCCGGTCAGTTAATCCCCTGATGTGTGTCCGGCAATGTCGCCTGCTTATGGGAATGTGGACAGAGCAGGCGACATTGCCGGACACACATCAGGGGATTAACTGACCCGACTGAACACCTGTAACACAGGAACAAGTGTGGATTGTGCAGACGCCACTTCGGAGCTGTAACTGGCAGGGTTGGAGGACAGGGGAAATACGAGAGACAGTGGAGCCACAGGCCTAATTGGAGCACGGTTAAAAATCAGTAGTGGTACGACTGTGTAGGCAGCAGGAGACTTTGCCATCCACACAGCAGGGGATCAGCTGACGTTACTGAACCCCACTGAGACACGGGAGCAAGTATCTCTTTCCGTGTGGACGGCACTTCCGAGCTACAACTGGCTGTGTTGAAGCCCAGGAAATAGGAGGGTGTAGGCAGAGGCCTACTGTCTTTGGAATGTGGAGACAGCAGGAGAGACTGCCATCCACACAGCAGGGGATCAGCTGACGTTACTGAACCCCACTGAGACACGGGAGCAAGTATCTCTTTCCGTGTGGACGGCACTTCCGAGCTACAACTGGCTGTGTTGAAGCCCAGGAAATAGGAGGGTGTAGGCAGAGGCCTACTGTCTTTGGAATGTGGAGACAGCAGGAGAGACTGCCATCCACACAGCAGGGGATCAGCTGACGTTACTGAACCCCACTGAGACACGGGAGCAAGTATCTCTTTCCGTGTGGACGGCATTTCCGAGCTACAACTGGCTGTGTTGAAGCCCAGGAAATAGGAGGGTGTAGGCAGAGGCCTACTGTCTTTGGAATGTGGAGACAGCAGGAGAGACTGCCATCCACACAGCAGGGGATCAGCTGACGTTACTGAACCCCACTGAGACACGGGAGCAAGTATCTCTTTCCGTGTGGACGGCACTTCCGAGCTACAACTGGCTGTGTTGAAGCCCAGGAAATAGGAGGGTGTAGGCAGAGGCCTACTGTCTTTGGAATGTGGAGACAGCAGGAGAGACTGCCATCCACACAGCAGTGGATTAGCTGACGATACTGAACCCCACTGAGACACGGGAGCAAGTATCTCTTTCCGTGTGGACGGCACTTCCGAGCTACAACTGGCTGTGTTGAAGCCCAGGAAATAGGAGGGTGTAGGCAGAGGCCTACTGTCTTTGGAATGTGGAGACAGCAGGAGAGACTGCCATCCACACAGCAGGGGATCAGCTGACGTTACTGAACCCCACTGAGACACGGGAGCAAGTATCTCTTTCCGTGTGGATGGCACTTCCGAGCTACAACTGGCTGTGTTGAAGCCCAGGAAATAGGAGGGTGTAGGCAGAGGCCTACTGTCTTTGGAATGTGGAGACAGCAGGAGAGACTGCCATCCACACAGCAGGGGATCAGCTGACGTTACTGAACCCCACTGAGACACGGGAGCAAGTATCTCTTTCCGTGTGGACGGCACTTCCGAGCTACAACTGGCTGTGTTGAAGTCCAGGAAATAGGAGGGTGTAGGCAGAGGCCTACTGTCTTTGGAATGTGGAGACAGCAGGAGAGACTGCCATCCACACAGCAGGGGATCAGCTGACGTTACTGAACCCCACTGAGACACGGGAGCAAGTGTCTCTTTCCGTGTGGACGGCACTTCCGAGCTACAACTGGCTGTGTTGAAGCCCAGGAAATAGGAGGGTGTAGGCAGAGGCCTACTGTCTTTGGAATGTGGAGACAGCAGGAGAGACTGCCATCCACACAGCAGGGGATCAGCTGACGTTACTGAACCCCACTGAGACACGGGAGCAAGTGTCTCTTTCCGTGTGGAGGGCACTTCCGAGCTACAACTGGCTGTGTTGAAGCCCAGGAAATAGGAGGGTGTAGGCAGAGGCCTACTGTCTTTGGAATGTGGAGACAGCAGGAGAGACTGCCATCCACACAGCAGGGGATCAGCTGACGTTACTGAACCCCACTGAGACACGGGAGCAAGTATCTCTTTCCGTGTGGACGGCACTTCCGAGCTACAACTGGCTGTGTTGAAGCCCAGGAAATAGGAGGGTGTAGGCAGAGGCCTACTGTCTTTGGAATGTGGAGACAGCAGGAGAGACTGCCATCCACACAGCAGGGGATCAGCTGACGTTACTGAACCCCACTGAGACACGGGAGCAAGTGTCTCTTTCCGTGTGGAGGGCACTTCCGAGCTACAACTGGCTGTGTTGAAGCCCAGGAAATAGGAGGGTGTAGGCAGAGGCCTACTGTCTTTGGAATGTGGAGACAGCAGGAGAGACTGCCATCCACACAGCAGGGGATCAGCTGACGTTACTGAACCCCACTGAGACACGGGAGCAAGTATCTCTTTCCGTGTGGACGGCACTTCCGAGCTACAACTGGCTGTGTTGAAGCCCAGGAAATAGGAGGGTGTAGGCAGAGGCCTACTGTCTTTGGAATGTGGAGACAGCAGGAGAGACTGCCATCCACACAGCAGGGGATCAGCTGACGTTACTGAACCCCACTGAGACACGGGAGCAAGTGTCTCTTTCCGTGTGGACGGCACTTCCGAGCTACAACTGGCTGTGTTGAAGCCCAGGAAATAGGAGGGTGTAGGCAGAGGCCTACTGTCTTTGGAATGTGGAGACAGCAGGAGAGACTGCCATCCACACAGCAGGGGATCAGCTGACGTTACTGAACCCCACTGAGACACGGGAGCAAGTATCTCTTTCCGTGTGGACGGCACTTCCGAGCTACAACTGGCTGTGTTGAAGCCCAGGAAATAGGAGGGTGTAGGCAGAGGCCTACTGTCTTTGGAATGTGGAGACAGCAGGAGAGACTGCCATCTCCACAGCAGGGGAACAGCTGGCAGTGCTGAACCCCACTAACACTCGAACGAATGTGTTTGGCTCTGTGGAGACGACACTTCTGAACACTAACTGACGCTGTTGGAGCCCAGGATTAGGCGTGGAGCAGGCTGGGGCCTACTGGATTTTGGCTGGTGAAGGCAGCAGGAGACTTGCCATCTCCACAGCAGGGGAACAGCTGGCAGTGCTGAACCCCACTAACACTCGAACAAATGTGTTTGGCTCTGTGGAGACGACACTTCTGAACACCAACTGATGCTGTTGGAGCCCAGGATTAGGCGAGGAGCAGGCTGGGGCCTGTTGCTTTTGGCTGGTGAAGGCAGCAGGAGACTTGCCATCTCCACAGCAGGGGAACAGCTGGCAGTGCTGAACCCCACTAACACTCGAACAAATGTGTTTGGCTCTGTGGAGACGACACTTCTGAACACCAACTGACGCTGTTGGAGCCCAGGATTAGGCGAGGAGCAGGCTGGGGCCTGTTGCTTTTGGCTGGTGAAGGCAGCAGGAGACTTGCCATCTCCACAGCAGGGGAACAGCTGGCAGTGCTGAACCCCACTAACACTCGAACAAATGTGTTTGGCTCTGTGGAGACGACACTTCTGAACACCAACTGACGCTGTTGGAGCCCAGGATTAGGCGCGGAGCAGGCTGGGGCCTACTGGATTTTGGCAGGTGAAGGCAGCAGGAGACTTGCCATCTCCACAGCAGGGGAACAGCTGGCAGTGCTGAACCCCACTAACACTCGAACAAATGTGTTTGGCTCTGTGGAGACGACACTTCTGAACACCAACTGACGCTGTTGGAGCCCAGGATTAGGCGAGGAGCAGGCTGGGGCCTGTTGCTTTTGGCTGGTGAAGGCAGCAGGAGACTTGCCATCTCCACAGCAGGGGAACAGCTGGCAGTGCTGAACCCCACTAACACTCGAACAAATGTGTTTGGCTCTGTGGAGACGACACTTCTGAACACCAACTGACGCTGTTGGAGCCCAGGATTAGGCGAGGAGCAGGCTGGGGCCTGTTGCTTTTGGCTGGTGAAGGCAGCAGGAGACTTGCCATCTCCACAGCAGGGGAACAGCTGGCAGTGCTGAACCCCACTAACACTCGAACAAATGTGTTTGGCTCTGTGGAGACGACACTTCTGAACACCAACTGACGCTGTTGGAGCCCAGGATTAGGCGCGGAGCAGGCTGGGGCCTACTGGATTTTGGCAGGTGAAGGCAGCAGGAGACTTGCCATCTCCACAGCAGGGGAACAGCTGGCAGTGCTGAACCCCACTAACACTCGAACAAATGTGTTTGGCTCTGTGGAGACGACACTTCTGAACACCAACTGACGCTGTTGGAGCCCAGGATTAGGCGAGGAGCAGGCTGGGGCCTGTTGCTTTTGGCTGGTGAAGGCAGCAGGAGACTTGCCATCTCCACAGCAGGGGAACAGCTGGCAGTGCTGAATCCCACTAACACTTGAACGAATGTGTTTGGCTCTGTGGAGACGACACTTCTGAACACCAACTGACACTGTTGGAGCCCAGGATTACGCATGCCGCATGCAGAGGCCAATGGGCAGCGGTTTTTATGGAGGTTGTTGACTACTACTGATTCTAACCTTGCTCCACTTAGGCCTCTGGCACCACTGTCTCTACTATTTACCCTGGCCTCCAACCCCGCCAGCTACGTCTCTGAAGTGGCGTCAGCACAATCTACACTTGTTCCTGTGTTACTGGTGCTCAGTCCCGTCAGTTGATCCCCTGATGTTTGTCCGGCAAGTTCGCCAGCTCTGTCCTCATTCCCACTACTGGTTATGGGAATGTGGACAGAGCAGGAGACCTTGCCGGACACACATCAGAGGATAAACTGATGGGACTGAGCCACAGGAACACAGGAACAAGTGTAGATTGTGCTGACGCCACTTCAGAGATGTAGATGGCGGGGTTGGAGGTCAGGGGAAATAGTAGAGACAGTGGAGCCAGAGACCTAAGTTGGGCACGGTTAAAAATCAGTAGTGGTTTGAATGTTGATGGAGCTGGTGACTTTGCCGTCCACACAGCAGGGGATCAGCTGGCATTACTGAACCCCACTAACACAGGAGCTAGTGTGTTTCTCTGTGCAGACGACACATCTGAGCGACAACTGGCTGTGTTGAAGCACAGGGATTATAGTTCAGGTGGTAGAAAAATGAACACACCAGCAGACCTGGATACAGTTGCCAACCACTAATTTAGTCTGTAAGAGGAATGGCAAAGTCTTTGGAGATCCAGGCCTTGTTCATTTTCAGAAAAGTCAGCCGGTCAACATTATCGGAAGATAGTCGCGTGCGACGGTCTGTTAGTACACCACCTGCGGCACTAAAGACACGTTCCGATAATACACTGGCAGCAGGGCAAGCCAGCACCTCCAATGCATACTGGCTAAGCTCTGGCCATGTATCCAGCTTAGAGACCCAAAACTTGAAGGGGGAAGAGCCATCTGGGAGTACAGTGACAGGGCAAGACATGTAGTCTGACACCATCTGACGGAAGTGTTGCCTCCTGCTGACTCGAGGCGTCGCTGATGGTGTAGACAATTGTGGTGGACACACAAAACTTTGCCACATTTGGGCCATAGTGGTCTTGCCTTGTGCTGCGGCGCTGCCTCTGCTCCCTCTTTGTGCAGAGTTTCCTCCACTGCCTCGACGCACAGAGCTGCTTTGTAAAGCACTAGCAACAATGCTGTCGGGTGGAATGGAAAACATTATGGACTGCACCAGTGACTCTTCGTACTCCCGCAGTTTACGCTCCCGGTTCAACGTTGGTATGAGCCTTTGTACGCTGTCCCGGTAGCGAGGATCTAGGAGGGTGTACACCCAATAATCAGCCGAGACGAGAATGTGGGCGATGCGGCGGTCGTTTCTCAGGCACTGCAGCATGAAATCAACCATGTGCTGCAGACTCCCAACTGCCAAAGAACCGCTGTCCCCTGTTTGAGGCGTGACCTCGGCCTGCTCTGCATCACCCCACCCTCGCTGTACATACTGAGTAGAGGTTTGTGTACCTCCCTCCTCTGGAGAGATGTCTTCCTCCTCCATCGACTCCTCCTCATCCTCCTCACAAAGTGTCCCCTGCCTAGGACTTTGCGAGGAAACACGTAGCGCAGACTGTCCAGAAGCAGATGGCATTTGGGACTCCTCATCCTCCACCTCTTCCGAAACCTCATCCCTTAGTGCTTGCAGTGTTTGTTGAAGCAGGCAGATAAGGGGGACAGTCATGCTGACTAGTGCATCATCTGCACTCGCCATCCGCGTGGATTCATCGAAGGCACGCAAAACGAGGCAGATGTCCTTCATAGAGGCCCACTCAATGGTGCTGAAGTGTGAACGGCGCACAGTGCGACTTGTTTGCGCCTGATGCAGCTGGTACTCCATGACTGCTGCCTGCTGCTCACACAACCGCTCCAACATATGTAACGTTGAATTCCACCGGGTGGGTAGGTCACATATGATGCGATGTTCCGGAAGGCCAAATCGTCGCTGCAGAGCAGCGAGGCGCGATCTTGCCGTGCTGGAACGCCGCAAGTGAGCGCACTCTATGCGGACCTTGTGCAACAGTGCATCAAGATCCGGATAGTCCCTCAGAAAGCTCTGCACGACCAAGTTAAGCACATGTGCCAGACATGGGATGTGTGTGAGGTTGCCTAGGCCAAGAGCTGCCACCAGATTTCGGCCATTGTCACACACTACCAAGCCCGGCTGGAGATTCGCTGGCCCAAACCACACATCGCTCTCCAGCTTGATAGCATTCCAGAGCTCCTGCGCTGTGTGGCTTCGATTCCCCAAAGAAATTAATTTGAGTACAGCCTGTTGACGTTTGGCCACGGCTGTGCTCATATCGGTCGTAACAGGCTCCTGCTCTGCTGTTTCTGAGGAACTTGAGTAGGAGGAGGAGTCTATGTGTACAGACTGGAGTCCTGCAATCCGTGGCGTTGGAAGAACACGTACAGCGCCACTCTCCAGATCTGTACCCAGCTCCACAACATTGACCCAGTGGGCAGTGAGGGAAAGGTATCGTCCCTGTCCATGGTTACTGGTCCACGCATCGGTGGTCAGGTGGACCTTGCTACTAACGGCGTTTAGTAGTGCATGTTTTATTTTGCCCTCAACATGTTTCTGCAGGGCAGGGACGGCTCGCCTGCTGAAATAAAAGCGGCTGGGCACGTTGTATTGGGGGACTGCCAATGCCATTAAGTCCCAGAAGGTGTCAGTGTCCACCAGCCTGAATGACAGCATTTCAACTGCCAGAAGTTTGGCAATGCCAGCATTCAGAGACTGTGCTCGGGGATGGTTTGCCGAGTAAGGGCGCCTTTTATCCCATGCCTGTGCTACCGATGGCTGTGATGGATGGGAACGTGCTGCTATGGGTGGAATCTGACAGGGTCTCCGGACAACAGTGGCAGAGGTTCTTCCTTGGCGATCCTGAGAGGAAGCCGAACCAGCAGTGTGTGAGCTGGAGGAAGAGGCCCCAACAGGAACTGAAGAGGTGGTAGGTGGTGCTGTACGTTGGCCTACGTCTTCAGGGTGTCTCTGCAACTCCAACTTGTGCTTGGTGCGCACATGTTTCCACATATTTGTGGTATTGAGGTTGCTGACATTTCTCCCTCTTTTGACTATCTGATGACACAGTTTGCATTTGACAAAGCAAATGTCATCTGCAACTGTGTCAAAAAAGGACCACGCACTGCAACTCTTGGGAGCGCCCGTTTTGCCTTTGGAATGAGGAATGCTCCTAACGGGTGCCGAAGTGGAGGGTACAGGAAACCAAGTCTTCCCCCTCCCTCTGCCTCCTGTTTTGGCCGGTAGGGGAATCTCTTCCTCCGAGCTGCTCCCACCACCTTCCTGTTCCTCACGCCATGATGGGTCAAGGACCTCATCATCTTCCCTCCCCTCTTCAAACAGCTGCTTCTCCGGGGTTGTCTCGCCAGCACCGTACGCACCAGAAAGTGGCAACTGAGTCTCGTCATCATCTGATGCGTACTGAGGTGTGCTGACCATAGGCACTGGCCCACTCGCCTCTTCAGATTCAGAGGGACAAAGAAGTTGCGCATCACTGCATACTCCCTCTTCTTCACATTCAGGAATGCTGCTTGGCTGGCCCCCTCTTTCCAAGCCAACAGATTCCGAGAACAGAAGTAGAGACTGATGGCTCCTGTCCATGTCTCTCTGACGGCCTGGGCACTTTGGCAGGTGGTGAAGAGACAGATGGTTGCTCTTCAGTGCTCTGGTCCTGAGAGGCTGTGGAAGTAATTGAAGTCGATGCGTTAGCTGCCATCCATCCGACAACGGCTTCAATTTGTTCCTCCCGCAGCAGTGGGGTACGTTGAGGTCCTACAAAGCTGCGCATAAAGGACTGTTGCCTGCTAAAACTGGGGGATGCTGATCCACTGGTGCCCGCAGCAGGCCCAGAATCCCCACGTCCTCTACCTGCAGAATCCCCACGTCCTCTCCCTGCAGAATCCCCACGTCCTCTCCCTGCTGAAACTCCACGCCCACGCCCACGCCCACGCGCCTTACTCCCTGCCTTCCTCATCTTGCAAGACTGCTTAAGATAGGCAGAAAAGTACAAAGGGGGGCCTTAGTGTGCTTATTCCTGAACAGCTGGTTACAGGTACAAGAAACACTAATTTTATGAAGTGTGTGTGTGTGGACTACACTTTAATAGGAGCTGATGTGGCCTACACAAGTTCCAAATGTAGTGTTTGGTGAACTTTTTTTGTGGTTTCTTTGTTGGAAACAAACTCAAAGTATGTGAACAAAGAATTGAAACTGATAGTATCACCAACTTTTTGGAGCTATTACAATGCAGGCAGGTAACCTACAATGCAAAAGATGAGGCTCCAAAAAAATTGGGTAATACTAATCTGGCTGTGCCGGCAGGGCACAAGCCAGAAAAAAAGGCTCCTCTATCTACTCCTATATAGTGTTTGCAACCAACCAATGTTGATGGATACGGATGGATGCACACTAATAGGAGAAGAAAAAATGAGCTGCACTCAAAGACAAATATGTGTGAGGCAGTGACGCACGTTGAGTGTCCTACAACCAGACGTAACTGCAGGACACTCTACTCAGCGTGAGCTGCACTCACACACAGTCAGAGACCTCTCAGACAGCCGTCAACAGTGCAGCTAAGTGGGCACTGGCACTGACAGGCTGCAGAAAGGCTCCGCTGTGTACTCCTATATAGTGTTTGCAACCACCGTAGATGGAGACGGATGGATGCACACTAATAGAAGAAAAAATGAGCTGCACTCAAATACAAATATGTGTGAGGCACTGACGCACGCTGAGCGTCCTACAGCCAGACGTAGCTGCAGGACACACTACTCAGCGTGAGCTGCACTCACACACAGTCAGAGACCTCTCAGACAGCCGTGAACAGTGCAGCAAAGTGGACACTAGCACTGAAAGGCTGCAGAAAGGCTCCGCTGTCTACTACTAGTGTTTGCAACCAACGTATATGGATACGGATGGAAGCACACTAGATTGAAATTACGTAAAAAATGCAGCTCAAAAATTAAAAGATGTATGAGGCAGCAGTGATCACACTGGGTGGCCTACAGCCTGACGTGGCTGCAGGACCCACTCCACAGCGTGAGCTGCACTCACACAGCCCTTGCAGACAGCTGTGAACACTGCTGCTAGGGCAAAGAAGGCTACAGTGGTGGTTTATGTAGCCTGGGTAAAGCACTAGAAGTTTGGTGGAATCGCTATTTCTAACTGTCCCTCACAGTCTTCTACAGCAGCCTGTCCCTAACTGAATTCCCAGCAGAGTGAACCAGAAATGGCGGCTGCAGTGGCTTTTATAGTGCATCATGACATCATTTCAGCAGCCAATCACAGCCATGCCAATAGTTAACATGCCTACATGCCTAACAGGATGTGCCCACACTTCGGAGGATTCCCATTGGCTTAATCAAAGCAAGCAGGCTCATAGCATGATGGGAACTTCCGATTCCGATTCTGGAATCCGATATGACAAAAGTATCGGAAGTCAGTATCGGAATTCCGATACCGCTAATATCGGCCGATACCCGATACTTGCGGTATCGGAATGCTCAACACTACTAATCAGCAATCTGTTTCTGCCCTATCAATACCACCATTCAATACCGATGCACAGTATGCCAATGCCAGTGAAAGGAAAGCAGCTTTAGCACTACGACAAAAACAACGCCGTGCTAATGAGACTCCTGAGGAAAAACAGCATCGACTTGACAAGATTAAGGCTTATAAACGCCGTCGTCTCACACACGAATTCACCAAACTCTAAATCTATTACATTGGCTGAAGAAGCCTCTACACGCCATCACCGCCAACAACAGACGGCTTCTTCCTCATCATTATTAGTAGACTCACAACAGGATGCTTCCACATCAGCATGTGGAACAAGTTACTACCACACTTCATCCTATATGCCGTTCACTGACATAACTAATCAGCAATCTGTTTCTGCCCTATCAATACCACCATTCAATACCAACGCACAGTTTCTTCACATACAAGCTGCAGTTAGCCCGCAGAAAGTGCAACCAAGACAAATATACGTTGGTCTCAAAACTAGGCGCACCCCATCGGTTGGACATGCACTTCTACTACAACCTCACATTTTCACTACTGATGAAAATAGTATTACCGAACACAGCTGTGGTGACATGACCCATGTATGTGAGCATTGCGAAGCTTTGCATTTTGTAGCAGAGATACCTTCTGATAACAACTTTACGCTCTGCTGTCAGAAGGGTAAAGTCCATGTACCCATACTACAATATCCTGATGTCTTTACACGTTTGCTGAAAGGGCAAAGTGAATTTAGCAAAAATTTCATGGATAATATTCGAAGTATTAACAGTTCCTTTGCTTTTGCCTCCATGGGTGCAAATATTTCACCACCTCCTGGATATGGCCCATACTGTTTCCGCATACATGGCCAGATCTATCATAGAACTGGAACACTACATCCCTCAGATGACCAGCAACGCGCATTTGCCCAACTTTACATTCTCGATACCACTACCGCAAACGAACAACGCTTACGATGTAAAGAAAATCAAAAAAGTCATCCTACAGTGATGAACATTATTGCCCTTCAAATCCAAACTATTAATCCTTTTGTGGAAGCTTATCAAATGTTACGTGATGTGGAAGAACAAGAAAAAATTAAATCTCTACAAAACGGAACTGTCATGCCAAACATCACTATGGCTATTAAACAAGATCGTACTCAAGACCCTCGACGCTACAATAATCCCACTGTCAGTGAAGTAGCAGTCGTGTTTCAAAATGACAATAGTGAGCCACCTTTCAATAGAGACATATTAATTCATTTAAAACCTGATCCCCATAACCCTTTAGCTCCAAAAACACAACAAATTAGTATTCTCCATAGCAATTTGGATGCCCTCCTCTATCCAATATTTTTCCCTTATGGAGACCAAGGATGGCATGATGGACTCAAACAACAAGGCAAAAGTTCGAGGAGGATCACTCAACTCCAATACTATTGCTATATGTTATCTGTCAGAAATTACTTTAATCCACTCCTCAATGGTGGTAAGCTAATACAGCAATATTTAGTAGATGCTTATGTCAAAATCGAAGCTAATCGCCTACATTACATCCGCAAACACCAAAAAGATTTAAAAGTGGAGGATTACTGCCTCCTTCAAGAACATCTACTCAAAAAATCGGTTCAAAAGGGCATCCCTATTGGGAAAACCGTCATTTTACCATCTTCTTTTGAAGGCAGTCCAAGAAACATGCAGCAGCGCTACCAGGATGCTATGGCTATTGTTACAAAGTATGGTCGACCAGATCTATTTATCACCATGACATGTAATCCTAAGTGGAATGAGATTACTACACATTTAGAACCGTGGCAGCATGTTGAACACAGACCAGACTTGGTTGCACGTGTCTTTAAAATTAAACTGGAATCCCTCTTAAAAGACATTAGCAGTGGATTATTTGGAAACGTCACTGCAATGGTCCATGTCATTGAATTTCAGAAGCGTGGTCTCCCACACGCTCATATTTTAATTATTCTTGACAGCCTGTCTAAATTACGGACTGAGGCGGACATAGACAATATAGTCTGGGCTGAAATACCTGATGAAACAATCTACCCTCAGCTCCATAACATTGTTCTTCAACACATGATTCATGGTCCCTGTGGAGAACACAATCCTAATTCTCCCTGTATGGATCTTGGAAAGTGTAGCAAAGGTTTCCCAAAACAAAACCAACCATATACCATCAAAGAAAAGGATGGCTATCCCACTTACCGCAGACCCATTGGCAAAACATATGAACACCATTCTAAGACGATTGACAATTCATGGGTAGTTCCATATAACCCATTTTTACTCACCAAATACAAGTGCCATATTAATGTAGAAATATGTGCTTCCATTCAAAGTGTAAAATATTTATTTAAATACGTTTACAAAGGACATGACAAAGCCAACCTTGAAATTTCCAAAAATAACATCCAACATGATGAAACACACCAATTTACGGATACCAGATATGTTAGTGCACCTGAGGCTGCATGGCGGATATTTGCTTTTCCTATGCATAAACAATCTCATGCCATCATTCGCCTAGCCGTACATCTGCCTAATTCTCAACCACTCTATTTTCATGAGAATGACTCTGCAGACAACATCCATCAAAAGCTCAATTCCAATTCTACACTTATGGCGTATTTCAACCTTAATAAGATCGACCACAATGCACATAACTATTTCTACCGCGAAATTCCAGAACACTACGTTTGGAAACAAGGCACATGGGAACAAAGAAAACGAGGGGGTCTCACAGTTATTGGAAGAATGTATACTGTTAGTGTGAAAGACCAAGAACGCTATTATTTACGTTTGTTGTTACTGCATGTAAAAGCTGCTACCAGTTTTGACAGCATTAAAACCGTCAATGGAGTTATGCATGAAACCTTTAAGGATGCTGCGTTAGCACTTGGATTATTATTCGATGATAGCATCTGGAGACATACTTTAACAGATGCTTGCATTCTTAACATGCCTTCCCAACTTAGAGACATGTTTGCTTATATCTGTATTTTTGGCCCCCCCAGTAATCCACTTGAATTGTGGAATGAATTTAAGGACCATTTTTTACAAGACTATTGTCATACATACCACAGCAACACTGAAGAGTGTATCGATTGTGAAGGATATGCTATGAAAGATGTCCAAGATGTCCACATAGTCCATGGAAAAACTTTTGCTGATTATAATTTACCACGCCCAGCAAAAAATATTAAACAACTCCTTAAACAATATGATAAGGATTATGAGTTAAAAAAAGCTGCAGAGATGAAAGAAACTCTTAATCAGGAGCAACTTTTTGCCTATGATGTCATTACTGGAGCTTTACAAAATAGCAGTTTAATACCAAAGTGCTTTTTTCTCGATGGACCTGGTGGCAGTGGAAAGACCTACCTATACCATCTACTTACACATCATTTAAGAGGACAAGGAGAAATTGTGTCACCTGCAGCAACTACAGGAATAGCATCTAACTTGATACAAGGAGGCCGAACAATCCACTCTCTATATGGCATACCTATTCCGATCAACGAAACATCTGTTTCCAGGATTAAAAACGATACAAATGCAGGAAAACATTTACAGAGTACAAAACTTTTTATTATTGATGAGTGCACTATGGTCCAAAAACATGCATTGAATGTGATAGATAGACTTCTACGTGACATCATGACAACAAATGTTGCTGAAAAAAATAAAACACCATTTGGAGGTAAAGTTATTGTTCTTGGAGGAGACTTCAGACAATGTCTTCCCGTCATCGCTCATGGAACAAGAATAGACATTGTAGATTCCTGCATTAAATATTCAGAACATTGGCAACATTTTACCAGACTACCGCTAATTAACAACATGCGCTCCACTGATCCTGAATACAGCACTTGGTTGCTTAAACTTGGAAATGGTGAGCTGTCTAATGAACATAACCTTGGAGAGGATGTCATTAAAATTCCTCCAGACATGCTTTGCACTGGCTCTATAGTAACCGAGATCTTTGGAGACCATATTTGCATTGATGTTAATGACCAACAAAGCCTCGACACTGCTGCATCACATGCTATACTATGTCTGAAAAATGATGACGTCGATTTTCTGAACTGTAAAGTAATGGATCGCATTAGTGGTGATTATACTGTATATACAAGTGATGATTCTGTCGATGCTGATGAGGCAGAGGAATGTGAAAACTACCCAGTTGAATTTTTAAACTCTCTGACACCATCAGGAATGACATCACATCTCTTAAAACTTAAAATTGGCACCATTGTGATGCTATTAAGAAACCTAAACACCAAGAAAGGTCTCTGCAATGGCACTCGCCTCATTGTCATTGCCTTACTCCGCAACATCATACAGGCTAAAGTGATTACTGGCTCAGCTGAAGGAGACATTGTGTTTATTCCACGCATCGATTTGTGTCCTTCAGAAACTGGGTTACCTTTTAAATTAAAACGTCGACAGTTTCCTCTAAAACCTGCTTTTGCTATGACCATTAACAAATCCCAAGGACAGACCCTCAATCGAGTTGGAATTTTTTTGCCCGAACCTGTATTTGCCCATGGACAATTGTATGTTGCATTCTCCCGAGTAAAGCAACGCAGCAACGTTAGGGTCAAAGTGGTGGATACACCACTTCAAGGACAATTGCTACCTAATAGCTCAAAAATCTTCACTAGAAATGTCGTTTACAAAAATGTCTTACTTTAAACTATTTAAGTTGGTCCTGGAATTGATAGATATATAGATATATAAATAATAGTTACATTCTAAATAGATATATATAATAGACTTCTAAGACTTCTATACATAGCTTGATATATGTTATATATATAAATATTTTAAGCAGATAGATATATCTTACACTAATTATCTCTTTCACATATATGTCATAGACATATTTAAATCCATAAAAATATACATAGGTATAGGTATATATAGATTTAAAAAAAAAAGGCAAAAACAAAAAAAATTTAGGCAAACATACGTAGATTTCAACTACATAGCTAACACATACCTACATAACTTAGGTAATAATAATTAATTTTTTATTTATTAATAGAGTACTATTATTTCAATAGCACTTTACATACATCAGTAATACTGTCCTTCTTGAGGCTCACTATGTAAATATCTTATCCACATAAAAACATAGGTGTGATACATCTATCTACTATAATAGATGCGCTAAGCAGCTTCCGGGTTGTAACAACTTCCGTCCAGTTGTAACTGGTGATGTCACAGCACACCTCTTGCCATGTTAACCCTCAACACACCACTCCTCCTCAACACACACTCCTGTCACCTTTCACTATCTCCACTAACGTCCAGTCACAGGATTTTAGAATACTCAAGATGGCGTGGCCGCAAGAACATGTCGCCGGCGTGGACAACGTCGGGATTTAGGATGGCACCGGTGGAAGAAGATGTCGGGGATCGTGGAGCAGCGATGATGACGGTGTGAGTATGAGAGACGGAGTGAGAGAAAGGGTCGTATGTGGAGTGAAAGAGTGAGTGGAGATGGTGAAAGGTGAGAGGAGTGTGTGTTGAGGCGGTGTGGTGTGTTCAGGAGGAGTGTGTGTTGAGGGTTCACATGGCAAGAGATGTGTCACTATCCTCCCGATGCGATAGCATCGGGCCTTAATCTACTATAATAAATGCGCTAAGCAGCTTCCAGGTTGTAACAACTTCCGTCCAGTTGTAACTGGTGACGTCACAGCACACCTCTTGCCATGTTAACCCTCAACACACCACTCCTCAACACACACTCCTCTCACCTTTGTCCACTAATGTCCACTAATCCTAATGTCCACTCGCAGGATTTGAGAATACTCAAGATGGCGTGGCCGCAAGAACATGTCGCCGGCGTGGACAACGTCGGGATCAAGGATGGCGCCGGTGGAAGAAGATGTCAGGGAACGTGGAGCAGCGATGATTACGGTGTGAGTATGAGAGACGGAGTGAGAGAAAGGGTCGTATGTGGAGTGAAAGAGTGAGTGGACGTGAGTGGAGATGGTGAAAGGTGAGAGGAGTGTGTGTTGAGGCGGTGTGGTGTGTTCAGGAGGAGTGTGTGTTGAGGGTTCACATGGCAAGAGGTGTGTCACTATCCTCCCGATGCGATAGCATCGGGCCTTAATCTACTATAATAAATGCGCTAAGCAGCTTCCGGGTTGTAACAACTTCCGTCCAGTTGTAACTGGTGACGTCACAGCACACCTCTTGCCATGTTAACCCTCAACACACCACTCCTCAACACACACTCCTCTCACCTTTCACTATCTCCACTAATGTCCACTCGCAGGATTTCAGAATACTCAAGATGGCATGGCCGCAAGAACATGTCGCCGGCGTGGACAATGTCGGGATCCAGGATGGCGCCGGCGGAAGAAGATGTCGGGGATCGTGGAGCAGCGACGATGACGGTGTGAGTATGAGAGACGGAGTGAGAGAAAGGGTCGTATGTGGAGTGAAAGAGTGAGTGGACGTGAGTGGAGATGGTGAAAGGTGAGAGAAGTGTGTGTTGAGGCGGTGTGGTGTGTTGAGGAGGACTGTGTGTTGAGGGTTCACATGGCAAGAGGTGTGTCACTATCCTCCTGATGTGATAGCATCGGGCCTTAATCTACTATAATAAATGCGCTAAGCAGCTTCCGGGTTGTAACAACTTCCGTCCAGTTGTAACCGGTGACGTCACAGCACACCTCTTGCCATGTTAACCCTCAACACACCACTCCTCAACACACACTCCTCTCACCTTTCACTATCTCCACTAATGTCCACTCGCAGGATTTCAGAATACTCAAGATGGCATGGCCGCAAGAACATGTCGCCGGCGTGGACAATGTCGGGATCCAGGATGGCGCCGGCGGAAGAAGATGTCGGGGATCGTGGAGCAGCGACGATGACGGTGTGAGTATGAGAGACGGAGTGAGAGAAAGGGTCGTATGTGGAGTGAAAGAGTGAGTGGACGTGAGTGGAGATGGTGAAAGGTGAGAGAAGTGTGTGTTGAGGCGGTGTGGTGTGTTGAGGAGGACTGTGTGTTGAGGGTTCACATGGCAAGAGGTGTGTCACTATCCTCCTGATGCGATAGCATCGGGCCTTAATCTACTATAATAAATGCGCTAAGCAGCTTCCGGGTTGTAACAACTTCCGTCCAGTTGTAACCGGTGACGTCACAGCACACCTCTTGCCATGTTAACCCTCAACACACCACTCCTCAACACACACTCCTCTCACCTTTCACTATCTCCACTAATGTCCACTCGCAGGATTTCAGAATACTCAAGATGGCATGGCCGCAAGAACATGTCGCCGGCGTGGACAATGTCGGGATCCAGGATGGCGCCGGCGGAAGAAGATGTCGGGGATCGTGGAGCAGCGACGATGACGGTGTGAGTATGAGAGACGGAGTGAGAGAAAGGGTCGTATGTGGAGTGAAAGAGTGAGTGGACGTGAGTGGAGATGGTGAAAGGTGAGAGGAGTGTGTGTTGAGGCGGTGCGGTGTGTTGAGGAGGTGTGTGTGTATTGAGGGTTAACATGGCAAGAGGTGTGTCACTATCCTCTCGATGCGATAGCATCGGGCCTTAATCTACTATAATAAATGCGCTAAGCAGCTTCCGGGTTGTAACAACTTCCGTCCAGTTGTAACTGGTGACGTCACAGCACACCTCTTGCCATGTTAACCCTCAACACACCACTCCTCAACACACACTCCTCTCACCTTTCACTATCTCCACTAATGTCCACTCGCAGGATTTCAGAATACTCAAGATGGCATGGCCGCAAGAACATGTCGCCGGCGTGGACAACGTCGGGATCCAGGATGGCGCCGGCGGAAGAAGATGTCGGGGATCATGGAGCAGCGACGATGACAGTGTGAGTATGAGAGACGGAGTGAGAGAAAGGGTCGTATGTGGAGTGAAAGAGTGAGTGGATGTGAGTGGAGATGGTGAAAGGTGAGAGGAGTGTATGTTGAGGAGGTGTGTGTGTATTGAGGGTTATCATGGCAAGAGGTGTGTCACTATCCTCTCGATGCGATAGCATCGGGCCTTAATCTAGTGATTAATAATAAAGCATAAAGTCTTTCCTCAAATTCTTACCCATAGGTGTTCGTGTATCAAGAAGGTAAATCCAACATGCCTCTCTGTCTCTTAGTAATTTTTCTCTTTTTCCACCTCTGGTTCTTTTTTTAATTTGTTCTATAGCATAAATTTTAATGAAAGAAAGATCCCTACTGTGAACAGGCATAAAATGCCTCGATACATTGGATATATTGCGGGTTGTGGGCTGAACAATGTCATACAGGTGCTCCCGAATCCTATCCTTTAATCTACGAATGGTCGAACCCACATATTTTAAGTTACAATGTTTACATTCCACAATATAAACAACAAAGTTTGAATTACAGTTCAAAATTTTTTTTATTTTATATTCTTTGTTGTTTGAGGAATCAAAAAAAGACAGAGTTTTGAATGAAAAGGTGCACGTTTTACAGGGAGACTGACCACATCTGTGGTAGCCCATTACCGATAACCAATTTTTATTTTTATTTTTATTAGTGCTGTATAAACTAGGAGATAAAAAATTCCCCAAAGTTGAGGCTCTCCTAGAAACAATCCTGATCCCATTTTTTAATAACTTATCCATAACATTGTCATTACGGAGTAAATGTAAATTATTATTAATTATTTTACTGATTTCTTTGAAGTATGGACTGTAAGTAAGAACCAATGTGGGACTATCATTTTGTTGAGTTCTATTTTTATCATGACATTTCGGTTTGAGTAATGTTTCCCTTGTTTTGTTATTTACGATATTAGCTGCTCTATTTATAGTCCAATTTGGATAGCCACGTTTATTTAACCCCTTTACCCCCAAGGGTGGTTTGCACATTCATGACCGGGCCAATTTTTACAATTCTGACCACTGTACCTTTATGAGGTAATAACTCTGAAACGCTTCCATGGATCCTGGTGATTCTGACACTGTTTTCTCGAGACATATTGTACTTCATGTTAGAGGTAAAATTTCATTCAAATAACTTGCGTTTATTTGTGAGAAAAAACGGAAATTTGGTGAAAATTTTGAAAATTTCGCAATTTTCCAACTTTGAATTTTTATGCCCTTAAATCACAGAGATATGACACACAAAAAACTTAATAAGTAACATTTCCCACATGTTTACTTTACATCAGCACAATTTTGGAACCAAAATTTTTTTTTTTTAGGACGTTATAAGGGTTAAAAGTTAACCAGCGATTTCTCATTTTTGCAACCCCATTTTATTTTTACAGACCACATCACATTTGAAGTCACTTAGAGGGGTCTATATGATAGAAAATCCCCAAAAGTGACACTATTCTAAAAACTGCACCCCTCAAGGTGCTCAAAACCACATTCAAGAAGTTTATTAACCCTTCAGGTGCTTCACAGGAATTTTTTGAATGTTTAAAAAAATGAAGATTTAACTTTCTTTCACAAAAAAAACTACTTCAGGTCCAATTTTTTTTATTTTACCAAGGGTAACAGGAGAAATTAGACTGCAAAAAGTTATTGTGCAGTTTGCCCTGAGTATGCTGATACCTGATATGTGGGGGGGGACCACTGTTTCGGCGCATGGCAGATCTCAGAAGGGAAGGAGCGTCGTTTGACTTTTTCAATGCAAAATTGGCTGGAATTCAGATCGGACGCCATGTCACGTTTGGAGAGCCCCTGATGTACCTAGACAGTGGAAACCCCCCATAAGTGACCCCATTTTGGAAACTAGACCCCCCCAAGGAACTTATCTAGATATGTGGTGAGAACTTTGAACTCACAAGGGCTTCACAGAAGTTTATAACGTACAGCCGTACAATTAAAAAATCATATTTTTTCCACAAAAAATGATCTTTTCACCCCCAATTTTTATTTTCCCAAGGATAACAGGACCCTAAAAGTTATTGTGCAATTTGTCCTGAGTACGCTGATACCCCATATATGGGTGTAAACAACTATTTGGGCGTATGGCAGAGGTCGGAAGGGAAGCACCGCCATTTGACTTTTTTGGTTGGAATTGAGATCGGACACCATGTCGCGTTTGGAAAGCCTCTGATGTACCAAAACAATGTAAACCCCCTACAAGTGACCCCATTTTGGAAACTAGACCACCTAAGGAACTTATCTAGATGTGTGGTGAGAACTTTGAACCCCCAAGGGCTTCACAGAAGTTTATAACGTACAGCCGTACAATTAAAAAATCATATTTTTTCCACAAAAAAATGATCTTTTCACCCTCAATTTTTATTTTTCCAAGGGTAACAGGACCCCAAAAGTTATTGAGCAATTTATCCTGAGTACGTTGATACACCATATGTGGTGGTAAACCACTATTTGGGCGCAAGGCAGAGCTCGGAAGGGAAGCAGCGCCATTTTACTTTTTTGGCTGGAATTGGGATTGGACGCCATGCCGCGTTTGGAAAGCCCCTGATGTGCCTAAACAGTGGAAACCCCCCACAAATTACACCATTTTGGAAACTAGACCCCCTAAGGAACTTATCTAGATGTGTGGTGAGCACTTTGAACCCCCCAGTGCTTCATAGAAGCTTAAACCGCCAAGGAATGAAAATAAAAAAATCATATTTTTTCCACAAACATGATCTTTTAGTCCCCAATTTTTTTATTTTTCCCAGGGTAACAGGAGAAATTGGACCCCAAAAGTTGTTGTCCAATTTGTCCTGAGTACCCTGATACCCGATATGTGGGAGAAAACTACTGTATGGGCACACATCGGGGCTCGGAAGGGAAGTAGTGACGTTTTGGAATGCAGACTTTGATGGAATGGTCTGCTGGTGTCATGTTGCCTTTGGAGAGCCCCTGATGTACCTAGACAGTGGAAACCCCCTACAAGTGACCCCATTTTGGAAACTAGACCACCTAAGGAACTTATCTAGATGTGTGGTGAGCACTTTGAACTCCCCAGTGCTTCACAGAAGTTTATAACACTAGGGCGTGAAAATGAAAAAATCATATTTTTTCCACAAACATGATCTTTTAGTCCCCAATTTTTTTATTTTCCCAAGGGTAACTGGGTCACCCTCCCAGGGCTGCGGGGTACTCGGTACCAGGCCAGTCTCTCAAAGGGGAATGTCACAACAGCGGTGACCCGGTCCGTGGCCCTGGGCGCCCATGTAAAAGGGGTTAAGTGATGGAATAAAGTATATGAGTGAATGATTCATGACGCCACCTGTGGTGTTCGGTAATGAAAATGTTAAGCCGACGCAGCAGACAGATCCTCTGGGACAGATGGTGTGGTGCAGCAATGATGTTGTGGCCCTTCACAGGTAGGGCAGTTGTCCCAGGGCAGTGTAGATAAAGAGATAGGGGAGAGACGTAGATGGTGCAGTGTCAGGCACAGAGATGTAGCGGTGCTGAGGGTGTTGGCGGAAGAAGGCAAGGACACAACAGGGTGCAGTTTCTTTACCTTTACTTTGCTTGGCAAATGCAGTCCAGGGTCCAGATTACAGATGGCACAGGAGCTGGCTAGCCTGGAAGCAAGTTAGGAATCTCTCTTTGCAGATGGGTTGTATAGTCTCCTTCCTAGCGCTTATTGTTTGGTACTTGCAGTACTGTGTTACACTGAAGTTCCACTTGCTTATTCTCTTTAGAACTCCCTCATATGGCAGACAGCTGTAGCCTTCCTCTTCTGGCTCACACGTCGCTGTTGTGCCTCCGAGTCGTATGTGGGAATAGAGCATTTACAGCTTCCTATTCCTCCGGTTTCTGTTGCAGGACCATCAGTGTCCGTACAGCCTTGGAGACCGGGCTCCAGATCATGCGCTATAGCTGGGAATGAGCCTGAACTCTCTGCTCAGTCTCCCAGCTCTTTTCCTCCATGTCTACACTCATTGCCCTTCCTGGCCCACAGAGAGCAGCTCTTCCCCCAGTTTTGGGTTCAGAGCTCCCTCTGCTGGCCTGGAGTGGGAACTGTGCTGTGTGTTGATTTAGCTGATAGAGAGATCCTTCATTGCTTCCAAGCATGGCATCACACTCCCTAGGAGGAAGGTAATGCCACTGTGGCGACCATTCTCCTGGGGGTGCCACATAACAGGAGAAATTGGACCCCAAAAGTTGTTTTCCAATTTGTCCTGAGTACGCTGATACTCCATATGTGGGATAAAACTACTGTATGGGCACACGTTGGGGCTCGGAAGGGAAGTAGTGACGTTTTGGAATGCAGACTTTGATGGAATGGTCTGCTGGTGTCATGTTGCCTTTGGAGAGCCCCTGATGTACCTAAACAGTGGAAACCCCCTACAAATGACCCCATTTTGGAAACTAGACCACCTAAGGAACTTATCTAGATGTGTGGTCAGCACTTTGAACCACCAAGTGCTTCACAGAAGTTTATAACGCCTGGGTGTGAAAATAAAAAAATCATATTTTTTTCCACACAAATGATAATTTTTCCCCCAATTTTTTATTTTCCTACGAGTAACAGGAGAAATTGGACCCCAAAAGTTGTTTTCCAATTTGTCCTGAGTAGGCTGATACCCCATATGTAGGGGTAAACCACTGTTTGGGCGCATGGCAGAGGTTGGAAGGGAAGGAGCACCATTTGACTTTTTCAGCGCAGAATTGGCTGGAATTGAGATCAGACTCCATGTTACGTTTGGAGAGCACCTGATGTGCCCAAACAGTGGAAACCCCCCAATTCTAACTCCAACCCTAACCCCAACACGCCCCTAACCCTAATCTCAACCCTAAATCTAGCCCTAACCCTAGCCCTAAACCTAACCCTAGCCCTAATGGGAAAATTGAAATAAATACATTTTTTTTTTAATTTTATTATTTTTCCCTAACTAAGGGGGTGATAACGGGGGGTTTGATTTACTATTTATGGCGGGTTTTTATTTTTGGCAGCTGTCATACGCTAAAAGACGCTTTTTATTGTAAACATAGTTTTTGCATCACCATATTTTGAGAGCTATAATTTTTACGTATTTTGACCCACCAAGTCATGTTAGGTCTTATTTTTTGCGGGATGAGTTGACGTTTTTATTGGTACCATTTTTGGGCGCGTGACATTTTTTGATCGCTTTTTATTCCGATTTTTGGGACGCAGAATGAGCAAAAACCAGCATTTCAAGAATTTCTTTTGGGGGGTGCGTTTACACCGTTCCGCGTGCAGTAAAATTGATAAAGCAGTTTTATTCCTCGGGTCAGTATGGTTATAGCAATACCTCATTTATGTCTTTTTTTATGTTTTGGCGCTTTTATGCAGTGAAAACAATTTTATATAAAAAATTATTATTTTTGCATCGCTTTATTCTGCGAGCTATAACTTTTTTATTTTTTCGCTGATGACGCTGTATCGTGGCTTGTTTTTTGCGGGACAAGATGATGTTTTCAGTGGTACCATGGATATTTATATGTGTCTTTTTGATCGCGTGTTATTGCACTTTTTGTTTGGCGGTATGATAATAAATCATTATTTTTTGCTTTGTTTTTTATTTTTATTTTTTAAGGGGTTCGCTAAAGGGGTTAACTAATGGGACAGTTTTATAGGGCGGGTAGTTATGGATGCGGCGATACCAAATATGTGTACTTTTATTGTTTTTTTTATTTCCAAAAAATGAATTTATTAGGGAATATTTTTTTTTAAAATTTATTTAGCGATTTTTTAAAAATTATTTTTACACTTTTTTTAACTTTATTACATTGTCCCAGGGGGGACATAGCTGTCCCGGGTCCCATGGACGGGATAGCATGTCTGATGTCAGAAAGGGGTTAAAGGATTTTTTATAGAAAAAAAATTCCCTGTCAAAAGACGAAGTTTCACTGCAATTTCTCTTTGCTCTAATTAATTCACCCACAGGAATCGCCTTAAGGGCAGTTTCACACGTCAGTGTCTCCGGTACGTGTAGTGACAGTTTTCTTACGTACCGGAGACACTGACACACGTAGACACATTCAATTGAATGTGTCTATGCAGATGTCAGCGTGTTTTCACGGACCGTGTGTCCGTGTGCAAAACACGCTGACATGTCTGTTTTTGTGCAACAGCACGGATCACACGGACCCATACCAGTCAATGGGTCCATGTAAACACGTACTGCACACGAATGCTGTCCATGTGCTGTCCGTGTGCGGTCCGTGTGCGTTTTTAAAAGTCAAAGGGTTAACATTGAAAATAATTTTTCAAAAACACGGACACACGGACAGCTTACGGACAGCACATGGACAGCACACGGATGGTACACACGGACATACGGATAGCACACGGATGTCACACGGATGGCATACGTATGCACACGGACACACGGAAACGGATAGCTCAGGTACCGATTTTTCCGGTACCGGAATTATCTGGACGTGTGAAACTTCCCTAACTGTGTGAACAGGGTGGAAAGAATGTGCATGCAAGATTGTATTGCCAGCAACCTCTTTGCGATATGTGGAGGAGGAAATGCACTGTTGCGGTATCCAAATTAAACAAAGATCTAAAAAACAAATTGTAGACCTATCAAAACTATGTGTGAATTTCAAATTAAATTGATTAACATTAGTATAATCAATAAAAAGAGGAATGAGGCAGACGTCACCCTTCCATACGATGAGCAGGTCATCTACGTATCTTATATACCATTCAATGTTTTCCAAGAAAGGATTAATTACATGGGGAATACACGTGTATAGGGAAACTTCGTCACATGTAAGCCATGTCCAATTAGTGTGCCAAGAAACATTGTGAAAAATACCTAAGACGTCTTTTGTATCTTTCACAAACCCTGGAATACGATGCACTAGAGGCTGGAGAACCGAATCCAACCACTGACCCAAACGTTCATTCATTGAACCTATGCCTGCCACTATTGGGTGCATGGGAGGGGGAAATACATTCTTATGTGTTTTAGGTAGTGCATGTAGAATTGGAATGACAGGATTGTCAATCAAAAGATATTCTGACTGTTTTTTAGTAAAAAAAACCTTGTTTAACCCCGTCATCAATGATTGATTTACATTTGCTGAGAAAAGGAACAGTAGGATCTCCTTGTAAAACAGTGTAAATAGTATCCTTAGAGATCATCTCGTTAACTGCTGTAAGAGAATCACCAGAACTCATAATCACAACCGAGCCCCCTTTATCAGACATTTTAATTATGATATCAGGGTTAGATTTCAAATTTTCAAACTTTTCTCTCAGCAGATGTAAGATTAAATCCAGGTAAATCATTGTCAGAATTGTTTGATAGTTTTTTAATATCGTTCTCAACACATTCCTGAAATTTTTCCATCTCATTAGTTCTAGCTTGTACTGGATAGAACTGTGGGTTTTTTAACCTAAAAGGAAAATAAGAGGTTAATGAATCAAAAGACATGCTAGGAGTCTCCATATCAGATAGACTCAGCAAACAAGTTTGCTCCAAAAAATTCTTTCCCAAAAATTGGTTGTCCAAAGGAATCACATATGCATCCTGAGAGTCACTGTCCAAAAAAAAAAATGTCTCTTGATAGTGAGATCTCTTATAAAATTATTAATATCTTTCAATGTTGAATAAACATCCAGATTTCAATTAGTTGGAGCAAAATTCAGACCTCTGGATAACAATTTGACTTCAGATGGAGACAAAAAAATGATGAAAGGTTGACAACATCTAATGATTCATTTTTTGAGAACTCCCCAATCGTTTCTTTAGAAAGGCTGGAGTGTCTATTGTATTTCCTGCCCCCCCTCTTGACCATTTTTTGGAGCGGCATTAGGTCTGCGAGGTTTTCTTTAGTAATTAGACTGAGACTTGTTCACTTTAGTGCGATTATCACTTGAAAAATCGCATGGTGGATCCACAGATGTGTCTGATGATTCCAAATCAGAAGAGGAGAACGTAACTTGATTCTGACGAGAGGCATTTGAGAAAGTGCGAGTGCGTTTCTTTAAGATGGATTTAGGAGACTGTGTAGGTCTTTCCCACCTTCCCCATTCGTAAACTTGGTTATTTGAATAGTCAAATAAATCTCTGCTGAATTTTTTCTTTTTGAATTCCACTATAGAATCCTCCAAAGAAAGCATTTTTGCTTTTAAATCCTTTTTGAAATTTTCATGTGTGTCCGCATACATAGCGGACTTCAAGGATAAGAGATTTTTATTCAGATCTGTTTGTATTTGAATCAACTCCTGGCTCTCATATTTCATGATATGAAAGGCTGCAACACCATTAAGCAATAAGCACCACAAACCACAAATCAGGGACAAAGTTGTTGAGAAGTACAAGTCAGGGTTGAGTTATAAAAAAAATATCCCAACCTCTGATGATCTCCCAGAGCACCATCAAATGAAAAGAACATGGTACCCCCCAAAAAACTGCCAAAAGAGGGCCACCCATCCAAACTCTCATCCCAGACAATGATGGCATTAATCAGAGTAGCAGTACAGAGACCAAATGTAACCCTGAAGGAACTTCAGAGTTCCCAAGCAGAGACTGGAGTATATTTCCATACAGCCACAATAAACCGTACACTCCATAGAGGTGGCCTTTATAGAAGAGCAGGCAGAATAAAGCCTTTACTTGCACACAAAAATTGTAAGGCTCATTCTGAGTTTGCCAAAAGACATGTAGGAGTCTCTGCAAATGTATGGAGGAGGGTGCTGTGGACAGATGAGACCAAACCAACATAACAAATCACTCCAAGAACACCATCCCCAGAGTGAAACATGGTGGTGGCAGCATGATGCTTTGAGGATATTTTTCAGCAGCAGGGACAGGGAAAATGGTATGAGTCGAGGGGGAAAATGGATGGTGCAAAATTACAGGTATAATCTTGCGCAAAACCTTTTCAGTCTGCCAGTGATTTGAAACTGGATGGAGGTTCACCTTCCAATGAGATAATGACCCAAAACATACTGCTGAAGCAATACTCAAGAGACTTGAAGATTGCTGTTCACCAGAGGAAACCACCTAACTTGAAGAAGCTGGAGCAGTTTTGCCTTGAGGAATGGACAAAAATCCCAGTGGCAAAATGTGGAAAACTCATAGAGACTCTACAAAGTACTGAGTTTAGGAGAGTGAATAGTTATGCACACTGAAATTTTCAATTATTTTGTCTTATTTGTTGTTTGCTTCACAATAAAAAGAAAGCCAAATGTTCACAGTTGTAAGCATGTTCATTACATGAACTAATACAAACCCTCAAAAAAAAACAAGTAAAATTCCAGGTTGTAAGGTAACAAAACACAAAAAATGCCAAGGAGGTGAATATTTTCACAAGTCACTGTATTTATGGAAAAGGAATGGGGAACGGGAGAAGTCAGCTCACCATTTACAGTCTCTTTCCAAGAATGCGTTCCATGCACGGAGCCGCCTGGGCTTGGGCGTGTAAGTTTCAAAGAATGAAGAAAAAAAGGTAGAAAAATGTAAAACTTTGTCTTCAATGGAAAAAACACATATGTGGGCTGCGCTGCTGAAGTGAATCTATTCTCCAGAAAAGATGAGCAAAAGACTTTGAATTCATAATGCCGTACTGGTGCCTTTTTTAAGTGAAGTTTTTTTGTTGGCCAGTAGATAGAAAAGACAGGTATTAACACTCAATTACTCTCATCTTTTGTATGGCTACATAATTCTATTAGATGCTTATTATCAATAGTAGATTGGATCCAGTTGGATAAACATGTAGGTGGGCTGCGCTGCTTAAGTAAATAAATTCTCTAGAAAAGATTATGATCAAAAGGCTTCTAATTCACAACGCAGTACCGGTGCCTTTTTCAAGTGAATTCAAAGCTTTTTGCTCATCATCTTTTGTGGAGAATTGATTCACTTCAGCATGCGCAGCCCACCTACGTGTTTATCCAACTGGATCCAATATCTCCTGGAGATTGATTCCCCAGCCACCGGACAGCAGCTATTTTCCTTCATGCCTACATAGGAGTTGTGCCTATTACATCACCAGGTGAGCATAACCAGCGCTCTACTATTCTCCCTCCATAGGGTATCACCCTATTGTGCGCACTGTTTTCCACTCCTTGATTTACCCTCTTAGGCTAGTTTCACATTTGCGCTTTTGAGCGCAGCGACGGCCTGCGCACGGCCGCAGCTAAGCCCCGCCCCCTGCTGCGCCTCCGCCGGTAGCTCCGCCTACCGGCGCATGACGCTGCATGCGTCCCCTATCTTTATCACTGGGGGCGCAGGCCTTGCGCAGTATGCGTTTGGCGGCGCATGCGTCCTTTTCACGGTGCGCCGAGCGCAACCAAACTGCAGCAGGTTGCGTTTGGTGCTGGTCGGTGCACCATGAAAAGGACGCATGCGCCGCCAAACGCATACTGTGCACGGCCTGCACCCCCAGTGATAAAGATAGGGGACGCAGGACGCATGCAGCGTCATGCGCCGGTAGGCGGAGCTACCGGCGGAGGCGCGGCAGGGGGCGGGGCTTAGCGGCGGCCATGCGCAGGCCGTTGCTGCGCTCAAAAGCGCAAATGTGAAACTAGCCTTATCAATAGTACTAATGGTAGCAAAATGCAATTTCTAGTCTGCTGCAACTTATTCCAACTTGCAAACAATTATTCAGGTCCACATTAGTGCACATTATGCATTATGCAGTATTTTGATGGTATATGGAGAAATTGATGCATCAAGATGAATGCTTACAATGACCTTAAAATATGTATCATAGGTTCCACATCTTTTTGGTTGGTTTAAATCATTGATTTTTCATACATGTCGCAAAGCAGAATAATTTCACAAGGGTTGAGTTGATCTGTCAGCAATTACAAGAACAAGCTTGAGAGCCTTCTCTTCCCCATTTATCATTTTTTCGGATGTCAAAAGTAAAGCCTTCATAACGTCTCCTTGTTTTTACATCATCACATACCATGCCAGAAATTATCCTACTACATATGACATTTTCATACCATCTTTTATGCTTGGATTGTATTAATAGACGACCATATCTCTCCTATCTCAAAATGACTCTGCTGTCAGTTTTGAACATTCTTGCCTGTGATGAGTCAAAGTACACAGGAGGCTTTTAATTCAGTTTTTGGTTTTGGTACATGCTTAAACTAGCATTGTATTGATTTACATTATCTAAAGGTATGTACAATAACTTGTAACATATGTAATGGAGTGAATCTTTTTAACAGGTTAGTCAATACAATGCTGGGAAAGGTACCCCTGCGTAGATAGTGGAGTACAGTGCAAATCAGTAATGTCATTAATTATTAGTCAATAGTGTCCCTGCCAGGTATAGTGCAGTGTGTAAGCAGAAATATGATCTGCAAAATCGTTTCTCATTTACGTTCACTTAGCTAATTATCCTACCATGAACAGACATAAAGTACATATGATGTAGAAATTTTCCGCAGCACTCATCAAGGACGTCCAGGAGATCAAGTCATCATACCCACAAACGGATGCAAACTCCAAGAAGCTCACTTGGACAAAATGAACATGAATAGAATAGAAGGACAGAATCCAAACTTGGGTGAAGTAAACAAATCTTTTATTCTGCCAAATACAGGTCAGGTTCAACTAGATAAAAGACTTGACAAAGACTTGTGTCTAGTCGAAACGTTGCACTGTATTTGGCAGAACAAAAGAAGATCTACAGCATCTACTTCACCCAACTTTGGATGCTGTCCTTCTATAAAGTACATATAGTCTACACTTACTGTGCAGTAAGATGCATAACATTGTTCCATATAGAAAGCCATTTAGTGCTGACTATGGTGTTCATCAATGGACATTAAGCCCTTTAGCACATTCATTTTACCATATAATGTACTGGAAATTGGGAAAAAATCCAAGTCAAGTGAAATTGTGAAAAATCACAATTCACATCTGTTTTTTTTGTTGTCTTTTTTATGGCACACATTTTGCAGTAAAAATTATCTACACATATGATTCACTAAGTCTGTATAAATATGTTAATACAAATTTGCTTTGTTTTTGCTTTTTTTTATTTAAATGGTGAAAAAAAAAGTGATGATCAGGGCCAGGACCCCAACTCCACAAAACTTCTAGGTTATGTAAACTAAGGGTTTAATGGGAACTTTTTCTTTCATGACACTTAAGGACCCTTTACATTTAGCGATGCACCAGCGATCCCGACCACGATATGACATGGTCAGGATCGCTGGTGTATCGCTAAATGGTCGCTAGGGAGCTGCCAAACAGGCAGATCTCAAAAGGGATGCAGCGACGCAGCAGCGGTCGTTACTTACCTTTCAGATGAGGCGATGATGACGTCCTCCCGCCCGCGTCCACGCGTCGCCACCAACAGGAAGTCCAGCAGGAAGCAGCCGACGAGAAATGGACCTGGACAATCTCGCGCGATCAGCAATAGCCAGCGCGGGAGCCGGTCAGAGGTAAGTATCACACATAGTGATATCGCTAGCAATATCGCTGCTGCGTCACAAAATCGATGACGCTTTAGCGATATTGCTAGCGATATCGCTATGTGTAAAGCCCCCTTTAGTCTCAAGCTCCAGCTGTCTTCAGCTGCCCCAATCACTAGTCTAGAACTAGGTGAAACCTGGGAGTCTCAGGATCTGAGAGAGTGGTGATCTTGCTAATTGGACAGCTATTTGTGATGCCAAGCCGTGAGAAGGGACAATCAAGGAGTGCAAGGTCAAAAGCCAGAAGGGTACGTCATAACCAGAAGGAAGAGACAAACGCATAGTCAGGAAATGTTCCGAGGTTAGAATACCAGGAGGATAGTGGATCAAAGCAGAAGGGGTTAAACAAATGGATGGTCAGAACAAAGTCCAAGTTCAGGCAACAAAAGATCTACAAACAGAACACAAGGCACAGAGAGACAAACCACACAGTAGCTGAATGTACATCTGGCAGAGTCTGGGAGTACCAGCCCAGTTAAGTAACCTGGCAATCACTTGGGACAATGAACACCTGGAGACAGCCAGTGCCTCCCAGTCTCAGATTGGATGAACAAGTTGTCAATCAACACACTGACAGCTCAATGTGCCCCTGCACCAGACTGGACAACTAAGCTGTCAATCAGAGTACTGTCAGCTTCAGCACACCCCTGTATCAGATTGGAAAGCCGAGCTGTCAGTAACTGCATCCCAACAACACTGAGGAGTGGAACCGTGAAACTATTTTTGTGTGAACAGTAGAGATGTGATAAGCACTGGTCCCAATATTTCATACACACAAAAGCCATGCCCCCAACACTGCTAACATACTGGGTTCCAATCACAAGTTGTTCGTATATCCTTCATCATATTCTGAAATTAATAAATATCCTAGACCAAAACCAAGAGAAAATTGACCCCCAAAATAAGTAAAATCTCAAAAATAAACATCAACCCCATAAAAAAGGATTGCAACCCATAATAAAAATCCATGCCTGACCTGAAAAAAAACCCGATATTAGACTAAACCTAAAACCACTTAGCACAAACCCCAGACCCCACAATTGCATTCCATAATGAAGACCCAAGCCAGACCCAATAAAAATACAGATATCTGTTAGGAACGGCAGAACGCACTAAATAAATAAATAATAAAGTGCGTTCGCCGCTCGGGGTCCACCGTGCAGAAGGTGTTAACACTGCTGCTAAATAATGGCAGACGCTCTATATGGCGGTATTAAGCGCACGGGTTAAATTACCCGATGTGCGCCGAGCGGACTCTGTTGACTCACAGAGGTGCTGTAACATAAACATAAACGCCAAGACTGTTAAACGCACAGGTCTCAGCAAAATTGCATGCGCGTTATCTGGTCACAGGAGACGGGCCCAAGGCTGAGGTCGGTGTCCGTCTAGACCTACCGTGCGTGCGGCGTCGCTGCCGCGGATGCCGGTAAGTGCTGCTGACTGCAGCACGGTGGCAAACACAGCCGCTATGCGATAGTGCTGTATGAGACGTGACGTGGTAATCTGAGATAGTAAAGTAGATCCGTTAACCACCCTGACGGTCACTGGATGAGGAAGTGGCACCAGTGGAATAGCGTGCTTTTGGGCGAAGGCAGAAGACATAAAATTTCCTTCTGCCCCACCGTGACCTCTATTTCCCAGGTGGAAGCTCCACTGTCTAACGTCCCTCGGAATACCGGTTTGGAGGAGAAAATTTTCATATTAGGTAGATCCCCACCAGCTACTAATGGATGTGAATGTTTTTTCGACCGCTGCAGACACCTGTTAGCCAGATGGCCAGACTGTCGACATAGGTAACAGCATGTGGAGCCCTGTGCCGAACGCGGTTTGGGACTGGTGCGAGACACATCCATGGGCTCAGGAGGTATAACTTCCAGATCAGGGGGTTCAAGTAATTCAGGGAAATCGGGGACCAGCCTAAGCTTCTGTCTGGATTGAGTACGTTCCAGCCGGCACTCCGTAAAACGGAGGTCAATACGGGTGGAAATAGCAACCAACTCTTCTAGGCTTACGGGAACCTCCCTGGTAGATAAAGCATCTTTGACATGCTCAGCTAACCCTCTCCAGAACACAGGGATGAGTGCTTTATCAGGCCACTCCAGCTCGGAAGCCAGTGTCCGGAAACGGACGGCGTACTGACTGACCGACAGGGATCCCTGCATTAACGCAAGTAACTGAAGAGAGGTGTCGTGAGTGACCTGGGGCCCCAAAAAGACCTGCTTTAGTGATTTTAGAAACTGACGAGCGCTCAGCACCACAGGGTCATCACGCTCCCATAGTGGCGTAGTCCATTCCAACGCCCTGCCCGACAGGAGGGAGACGATAAACCCCACCTTAGCCTGCTCTGTAGGGAATCACGTGGCCATTAACTCGAGCTGGATAGAGCACTGGTTCATGAAACCCCTACAGGTGGCGCTGTCACCAGAAAATTTATCAGGCAACGGGAGGCGGGAAATTGTCGGCGTGGGCGTGGACATGGACGCCCGGGAGACAGCTTCTGCAATTGTCTGGGCAGCGACCGCAGCAGCATCCGCAGCTGAGGTGGAACTCTCGAGGGCTACCAACCTGCCCTCCAGCTGCCGAATGTACCGCTGTAGCTGCTGGTCCGTCATTATTAGCCAGACCCTGGCGCTAGTATAATGTTAGGAACGGTGGAACGCACGAAATAAATAAATAATAAAGTGTGTTCGCCACTTGGGGTCCACTGTGTAGAAGGTGTTAACACTGCTGCTAAATAATGGCAGACGCGCTATATGGCGGTATAAAGCGCACGGGTTAAACGCCACCCGATGTGCGCTGAGCGGACTCTGTTGACTCACAGAGGCGCTGTAACATAAACATAAACGCCGAGCCTGTTAGACTCAGAGGTCTCAGCAAAATTGTACGCGCGGTATCCAGTCACAGGACACGGGCCCAAGGCTGAGGTTGGTGTCCGTCTAGACCTACCGTGTGTGCGACGTCGCTACCGCGGACGTCGGTAAGTGCTGCTGACTGCAGTGCGGCGGCAAACACAGCCGCTATGCGATAGTGCCGTATGAGACGTGACACAATCGGACGCTAGTGTAGAGGTGCGGTGTGCACAGTGGCCTATGGCTTGCCACTGACTGGTGCTGTCTCTTTCTCTAGTTCCCTATCCACATGCGTAATATCAAAGGGAGGGGAATCATAATAAGTCAGTCACCAGAATCATACATCCATCACCATTCACACATCTAGCAAGTAAAGTCTATACTAGCGCATGGCCGAGCGGCCATGCGGGCCTTTTATAGCCGTGCACTGCCGGGACCTTCCAGATCTCTGAGATGGACCAATCAGATCTGGAGAAGGACCTGAGCACGTGACTCCCGACCTCCAATGGGAGATCGTCTCGTGAGCATGCTCAGTGGAGCGGCAGAGGGACATCCTCAGGAATGGCTTGCTGCAGAGCAGCATGTGAGGCTCTGGATTCCTGTTGTGTCGCTGCAGGAATCCGACACCTAACATTATCAGACAATACTATTGAGTAAGTATAGAAACCAGACCAAACCTTCCAATAAATATAAACACCAGAAAAAGTGTGTTCCTGACACTGGATGCCAGAATAAAAACCCTGTGAAAAAATATGGACTTCAGTGTAAGAACAGATGCTAAAATGGAATATAGACCCAAGACCAGATGCCCTAAATTTAGACTGCAGAAAACATATATACCTTGGTCTGGACCAAAAAAATAAATACAGACCTTAGATCAGAACTCAGAGTGAATACAGACTTAAAATAATTATGTATCCCAGATAAAACTGGAGCCAGATCAGAGCCCCCCAAGATAAAAACTGACTGCAAAAAAACTAGAGCTGAGATTAAAAGTTTTAAATATAAGAAGATCAAACTTAAATAAATATTCAGTATGTCACAGAAAATTATAATTGCATACCTCGAATTAGACTCCAAAATGCAGAGCCTTGAAGAATGTTAGAGTTGGAAGGGTCCTTAAGGGTCATCGTGTCCAATCTCCTGCTCAATGCAGCACTGGATTCAGTAAACCATCTCAGACAGATGTCAGCCTCTGTTTGATATGCAAATTGCCTCTTCAAAGAGAAAGAGGACTTGAACACTATAGCGCCACCTGTTGGTAGTAGCGATCCTACAAGTCACAATCAAACCTTTAACGAGTCTTGCAATATGACTTAGGATAAAAGCCAAATCAGAATCTCAATTTGCAGACATGGTGTTTCGGACTATTGACCCTCGTCAGTGCCGAGTATGAGAATTGATTTGGCTATGTGAGAAGCTCTGAACTGAGGTCTAAGGCGTAAGGTTTCTCCTTGTGGAGAGTGACATACCAGCTCGGGCTTGTCAAGGTAAGGAGGCTTATTCGCCATGCAATGGTCCTATGGGAAATTTAAAATGCAAATTGCCTCTCTGCAAATTGAGATTCTGATTTGGCTTTTATCCTAAGTCATATTGCAAGACTCGTTAAAGGGTTGATTGTGACTTGTAGGATCGCTTCTACCAACAGGTGGCGCAATAGAGTTCAAGTCCTCTTTCTCTCTGAAGAGGCAATTTGCATATTAAATTTCCCAGAGGAGCATTGCATGGCGAATAAGCCTCCTTACCTTGACAAGCCCGAGCTAGTATGTCATTCTCCACAAGGAGAAACCTTACCCCTTAGACCTCAGCCTCTGTTTGAAAACTTTTTATTCTCGTGGCAGCCTATTCCGCTCATTGATCCCCCTCACTGTCAAAAGTTTTTCTAATATCTAATCTGTATCTTATCCCTTTCAGTTTTATTCCATTGCTTCTCATGTTTCCATGTTCAAATGAGAATAGTGATGATCCCTCTATACAGTGACATCCCTTCAGATATTTGTAGACAGCTACTATGTCTCCTCTTAGCCTTCTTTTTTGCAAGCTATACATCCCTAGATCATTTAACTGTTCCTCGCAGGACATACCTTGCAGTCCGCTTACCTTCCTGGTAGCTCTTCTCTGAACTTCCTCCAGTTTTTAATGTCTTTTTTAAAATGTGGTGCCCAAAACTGGATGCAAATAATGCCTGACCAAGGAGGAGTAGAGGGGGATAATTACTTCACGTGATCAAGACTCTATGCTTCTCTTAATACAACATAGAACTGTGTTTGCCTTTTTTGCTGCTGCATCACACTGTTGACTCATGTGCAGTCTGTGATCTATTAGTATACCCAGGTCTTTTTCACACGTGTGGTTGCTTAGTTCTATTGCTCCCATTCTGCAGATGTAATTTTTGCTTTTCTTGCCCAGATGTAGTCACTGCCTATAGTTCAAGCTTATCTAGGTCCTTCTGAGTCCTTTCTCTGGTTTCTCTAGTCCTAGCTTTGCATCGTCTGCAAATTTGATTAATTTACCTTCAGTTCCCTTATCTAGATCATTTATAACAATGTTGAGCAACACTGGGGCCAGGACAGAGCCTTGTAGTACCCCACTTGAAACACTTTTCCAATTGGATGTGTACGATCACTGAGCCAGATATGAATCCACCTAACTGTAACCTTGTCAATCTCATACTTACTCATTTTTTCAGTAAGGATAGTATGAGATACTTTATCAAATGCTTTGCTGAAGTCAAGATATACTATATCTACTGCATTTTCCTGATCTACCCAATCAGTGATTCCATCATAGAAGGAAATAAGATTAGCCTAGCATGACTTGTTTGCAATAGTGATGGGCAAGCACTAAAATGCTCGGGTGCTTGTTGCTCGGGTCAAACAAATTGTAATACTCGAGTACTCGGACAGAACAACGAGCCCATTGTAAGTCTATGGGAGACCCGAGCATTTTTACCGCGATCCCCCGGGGGTCCTTTTAAGGTCTAAAAATGTCTGAAAATGATGGACATACTGCTCAAATGACAAGGGGACATCATGGGGATCGCCACTGGAAGCATTTCTGACTCCTAGTTCACAACTTTAAACAATGTTGTCAGAGTTTCATGCCATTTTTACCGGTGCACCAAAAAACATACCAAAACGAAACCAAAACGGATTTTGCTGGGAAATATGTTAAGGTACATCCTTTCTAGGTTAATGACTTGTATATAAGGCAAAATAATTAACCCCAGACCAAAATGTTCCTCCCCCACTTGGGCTAGGTTCAGACGGAGCATTTTTGAAGCATTTTTCAACTTTAACATTGCTTTCAACCAATACAAATGCATTTACTTGGAAATATCATTGTAACATTTAACAACCCTTGCTGGCCATCTGGTGTGTGACACATAAGCAGACACTTCTTGTTTCATTTATGAAGGAGGGACTGTTAAATTTTTACTGGGGCATCAGGCGGCATTAATCTTCTTAAAGGGCCATTATTAAACAGTGGGTCTCCTAAACTGTTATAGCCTATGCAGTAAGTGAATGGGCTGCCAAGAATTACGAAGGCAACTCAATATTGCTTTCACGAAAGGTACAGGAAGGCTTCCAGAAAAAATGTTGCACTGAACGCAAGGCCTGGCTTGCCCCAAAGTTACATGCACCCCAATAACCTTTTCAAGCCACGTACTGGATGACCACCGGAAAATTCGCTTCATATTACTCATTTTGTAATCCCAAACTATTTTCTTATGAATTGACTGCAAGGTATGCCCTGCTGCCAAGTCATATGCACCCCAATATGCCTTTGAACCCAGGTACTGGATGTGCACAGGAAAATTCACTTCACATTATTAATTTTGTACTCCCATTCTGTTATCTTATGCATTGACTGCAAGGCCTGCCCTGCTACCAAGTCACATGCACCCCAATAAGCCTTTGAACCCACATACTGGATGCACACAGGAAAATCCACTTCATATTATTCATTTCGTAATCCCAAACTCTTTTCTTATAAATTGACTGCAAGGCCTGCCCTGCTACCAAGTAATATGCACCTCAATAAGCCTTTGAACCCAGTATATGGGCACAGCAAAATCCACTTCACATTATTTATTTTGTACTCCCAGTCTGTTTTCTTATGCATTGACTGCAAGGAAAGCCCTGCTACCAAGTCATATGCACCCCAATAAGCCTTTGAACCCACATACTGGATGGGCACAGGAAAATCCACTTCACATTATTCATTTTGTACTCCCATTCTGTTTTCTTATGCATTGACTGCAAGGCCTGCCCTGTTACCAAGACATATGCACTCCAGTATCCCCAATCCCCCCCTTGGAAGAAACATGTAGGAGGGCCTCTTAACAAAAAATGTCCCATTAAAAAGGAGCCGGTCTCCTAGACTTGTAATGGCCATACACTAAGTGTACTGGGCTGACAAACATTTTCGCCTGTGGGGTACATCTCAACCTTTCCCATAACAAGTATTTAACGCTCAGCAAAAACCCCTACCCTTGTTAGGATTTTGACACTGGCTGTAGCAGCATGGAACATGTTAATGCTGGTGATCTAGTGGCAGCGGATGATGAGACGTGGAGGAAAGCCTGATTAAAAACTATGCCCAATTTAAAGGTGTGGGTCTCGTAGACTCGGAATGCCCATACACTAAGTGGGGTACACCTCAACCTTTTCCATAACAACTCTTTTACGCCCAGCAAAAACACTCACCCTTGTTCGGAATTCGACACTGGCTGTAGTAGCACGGAACATGTTAACCCTGTTGATGTAGTGGCAGTGGTCATGGGTGATGAGACGTGGAGGAAGGCCTGATTAACAAACAGGCCCAATTTTTAGGAGCTGGTCTCACAGACTTGCAATGCCCATACACTAAGTGTGTTGGCTGTCAAACATTTTCACCTGTAGCAGCACGGAACATGTTAACACTGGTGATCTAGTAGCGGCGGATAATGAAACGTGGGGGAAATCCTGATTAAAAACTATGCCCAATATAAAGGAGCGGGTCACCTAGACTTGGAATGCCCATACACTAAGTGTGTTGGCTGCCAAACATTTTCACCTGTGGGGTACACCTCAACCTTTTCCATAACAAGTATTTAACGCCCAGCAAAACCCCCCACCCCTGTTTGGAATTCGACCCTGGCTGTAGCAGCATGGAACACATTAACACTGGTGATCTAGTGGCGGCGGAAGATGAGATGTGGAGGAAAGCCTGATTAAAATTTATGCCCAATTTAAAGGACCGGGTCTCCTAGACTTGGAATGCCCATACACTTAGTGTATGGACTGTCAAACATTTTCCCCTGTGGGGTACACCTCAACCATTTTCAGAACAAGTATTTTACGCACAGCATAACCACCCACTCTTGTTAATAATTCGACACTGGCTGTAGCTGCACGGAACACGCAAACACTTTTGATCTAGTGTCGGAGGATGATGAGACTTGGAGGAAGGCCTGATTAAAAAATAGGCCCAATTTCTAGAAGCAGGTCTTCTAGACTTGGAATGCCCACATTTCTCCTGTGGGGTGTACATATTTTTTGTATTTTGGTGACGAGTATCATAACACCCTCGCCAAAACATAGAGTGGCCGGAGCATGACTGAATACGTTCACCCTGGTGTTCAAGAGGTGGTGGACGGTGTGGATTAGGAGAAGGAGGAGTAGGACACCAAATAGCCAAAATCAGGAAGCGTATACCCATGTTTGGTTGTGAAGAGGTGCATGGGAATACACCTCCCAAAAAAACACTACATTGGAGTTTATGCTTCGCTGTCCTCATTTGGTGGTGTCGAGAAGTCAGGCCCAATCCATCCCTTGTTCATTTTTATAAGAGTCAACCTGTCTGCATTTTCCGTTGAAAGGCGAATGCGCTTATCTATGATAATGCCACAAGCAGCACTAAAATCCCGCTCTGACAAAACGCTAGCGGCAGGGCAAGCCAGGACCTCCAAGGTGTAGAGAGCCAGCTCATGCCATGTATCCAGCTTGGATACCCAGTAATTAAAAGGCACAGAGGAATCACGGAGGACGTTGGTACGGTCAGCAAGGTACTCCCTCAGCATCTTAGAAAACATTGCATTCCTTGTGAGATTAATCCGTGCCTCAGTGCCAGGGCGATGGGAGGGTCTTGGAAAACTGTCCCAGAACTTTGCCAGTGTTCCCCTGCCTCTCCTGGAGTGGACTTGTGTCTCTCTCGCCTGTCCTCCTTGGTTGGCCAACGAACTGTTATCTCTGCTGCCAGCGTTTTGAGATGGGAGTTTTTTTTAATAATTCAACAATGGCCCTATGGTACTGCACCATATTGGTACACTTGTCTGCCTCTGGAACAAGAGATTGAAAGTTATCCTTGTAGCATGGGTCTAAAAGTGTTACTAGCCTTTAATGACTGGTGCCCAATATTTTGACAATATGAGGGTCACGGGAAAGGCAGTGCAACATAAAGACAGCCATGCATGCCAGATTGGTAACTGGCAAGACTTCCATGTCCTTACCAAGAGGACGACTGACCAAGGTGTCCTCCTCCTTTTCCTCTTCTTCCCTGTCCTCAGGCCATCCACGTTGAACAGACAGTATGACAGTTATGGTTGTAGTCCAGTCTATAGCGCATTAAAGAAGCTCCTGTTCTTCCTCCTCCTCCTCTTCTTCATTGTCAACCAATTTACATTTGGAAGACATGAGGCTGGGCTGTGTGTAATCACCCTGTATGGTTCCTTGATCCATGTCTTCATACTCTGTCTGCAATGCATCCTCTTTCATTGTGTGCAGAGAGCTTTTCAGAATGCAGATGAGTGGTATGGTGAAGCTAATTATAGCGTCATTGCCGCTAACCATCTTGGTGGACTCCTCAAAGTTTTGGAGGATGCTACATATGTCTGACATCCATGTCCACTCCTGAGGTCTTATGTGTGGAGTCAAACCTAAAAAATGACGGCCTTGTTGATGCTAGTATTCAACAAATGCCCGCTTCTGCTCACAAATCCTTTCTAACATATGCAATGTAGAGTTCCAATGAGTCGGGACATCACACACCAGTCGGTGAGTTGGAACCTGCAATCGCTGATGAAGCACGGCAAGGGCGGCTGAAGCTGTAGCTGACTTTCTAAAATGTGCACACAGGTGGTGTACTTTAACCAGCAGATCCGGCAGCTGTGGATAGCTTTTTAGAAAATGTTGAACAACGATGTTCAGCACATGGGCCAGACATGGTACGTGTGTCAGTTTGCATCGCCTCAGAGCTGCCACCAGGTTCCTGCCATTGTCACACACAACCATGCCTCACTGGAGATTCAGCGGTGTCAGCCACATATCTGCCTGCTCTTTCAGAGTTGTCAACAACTCTTCAGCATTGTGCGATTTTTCACCTAAGCAAATTAACTTCAGCACATTCTGTTGCCACTTTGCTTCGGCAGTGCTGCAGTGCTTCCAGCTTGTGACTGATGTGCTCATTTTGGACATGGAGGCTAAAGAGGAGGAGGAGGTGCAGGAGCTGTACACAGTGGTGGCAACCCTGATTGACGCAGGGCCCGCAATCCTTGGCGTCGGGAGGACGTGTTCCATCCCATGGTCTGACTGAGTCCCGGTTTCCACTATGTTAACCTAGTGTGCCGTCAGTGAGATGTACCGTTCCTGGCCACAAGCACTTGTCCGTGGTTAGGTGTGCTTTCCAAGTAACTGCATTGTTGAGGGCACAGGTAATGTTGTGGGACACGTGCTTGTGTAATGCCGGGACGGCACAGCGGGAGAAATAATGGCAGCTCCACGAGCTTAAAAGGCAACATTTCGACCGCAAGTAGATGAGAAATATGAGAATTGAGTACTGTAGCCTGTGGGGCGTTGGTTGCATATTTACCCTTACGTTTCAATGACTGGGGTATGGACAACTGAAGGCTGCACAGGGACAAGGACATGGACGTGCTTGATGATGGTGCTATTTGACTGTGGGCAACAGCAGGTGCAGGGCAGGAGGCATCTTCGCATGCACTGTGAACAGGGGATTGGCAAAAAAAGAAAACTTCTGTAAACTGGCCAAACTTTGAGCACGCACAGATATCAGCTTGCACGGCGATACCACTACAACAAATGTGTGACCTGTTTTTTTTTTTGTGGGTTAACTAGTGCTGTGGGTTAACTAGTGCTGTATATAAGTACAGTGACACTCAGGAAAACACCAGAAAAAAAGGAAAACCGGCCTAAACTGGCCAAACCTTGAGCAAGCACAGATATGAGCTGCACGGAGCACCGCTACGACAAATGTGTGGCCTGTATTTTTTTATTTTTTTGCTAAATACTGCTCTATATAAGTACAGTGACACCCAGGACAAAAAAAGAAAACCGGCCTAAACTGGCTAAACTTTGAGCACACACAGATATGAGCTGGCACAGAGATACCACACCGAAAAAATGTGTGGCCTGTATTTTTTTTAATTTTTTTGCTAAATACTGCTATATATAAGTACAGTTCCAGACAGCAAAAAAAAATTTAATTTAGGGCTAAAAAGACCAACATTTTTAGCAGATGGGAGTGTCAGAGATATACCACACTGCAAAACAAGTGGCCTGTATGTATTTTTTGGGGGGTTCAGCAAAATAGTGTCAAGAAATTGAGTAAGACACTAAAAAAAAAATCTACTCAACCGTACCACATAAAAATTAAATATTTCTCTGCACACTCAAAAGAGATGTTTGGGACCACTTTAAAATTGCTGGATTTTCATGCTGTGCTAGGGAAAGAATCTGACTGTATTGTGCACTGTCAAAAAGCAAATGGAGGGAGAAAAATGGCTCTGGATTGCTTTGCAATAAAAAAAAGCTCTATTAGCCCTGGCCTAAAAAATTTTCAATACCAATTACACCTGGGGCTAGGTATATATGGCCAATATATCCTACAGGTAGCAGCAGCAGCAGCAGCACCAGAACACAGGAAGGGAATGGACCCTGATGTATACAATGATCTATATACACACATAGAGTGCCTGCAGGCCTTGCACTGATGTGTATAGAGCGACGTACACTACCCTGCCTACCTAACACTGGAACCTATATACTCCAGATTTAGTCCTTAGAAGGACTGTTGGTTTATCTGGATTTGAGTAGTTTACGATGGTAGACCCCACACTAACTAATAAATTCTGACCCTATCTCGGCAGCAGCTCTCCCTACACTATCTAAATCCAGAGCTGAATGCACCGAGCAGGGTGGCGTCTGGTCTCTTATACCCCTTATGATGTTGTTCAGCCAACCAATCACTGCACGACCACAACAAAGATGGCTGCAGCTTTTCATTGCCTGGTAGACAATCCCTGCATCGTGATTGGGTATCTAAAGTCCGCCAAAAAATCTGGGTGGAGACCCGAGTTCCCACCGAGTAATCCCGGAAATGCTCAGTGCTTGCCGAGTACACCGAGTACAGTGATACTCGGGCGAGTAACAAGTATTGGTGAGCAAGTTCACTCATCACTAGTTTGCAACAAACTCATCCTGGCTTTGGTTAATTACTGTATTCTTATCCAAGTACTTAATTACATGCTGTTTAATAATTTGTTCAAATATCTTTCCTGGTATAGAAGTAAGGTTCACTGGCCTGTAATTTCCTGGCTCCATCTTCTTTCCTTTTTTGATGATAGGGACAATATTTGCCCTTCTCTAATCTTCTGGGTCTTCTCCTGTTTTCCATGATTTTTTAAAGATTCTGGCTATTGGTTCTGCAATTTTTTCTGCTTACTTTTTCAGTACCTTAGGATGTACTTCATCTAGACCAGGAGATTTAAATTCATTTAAATTAGTTAAGTGCTCCGTCACCATCTCTCTGTTTATGGATAATGTGGATTATTTTATTCCTTTGATGAAGACCATGAAGATCAATTGATGTTACAATTGCTTTCTTAGAGAACAGAGATGCAAAATAGGAATTTAAAAGTTCGGCCTTCTCAACATAATTTTTGACGACTTCAAGCTCTTCATCCTGTAAAAATCCTATATGATCTTTAACTTTTCTTTACTTTTGACATACCCCCTATATCCGTTTTAATGCTTTTGGTCTCCCTTGCAATCCTCACATCATTACTCGCTTTAGATATTCTAAACCTTGCCCTGCATTCCCTGCAAATGGCATTATATTCTTCTTTAGATATGCCTCCCTCTTTCCGTTTGATTTACAGAATCACAGCAAACCATCTCCTACCTGCCAGAATCCCTCTTCTGATTTGTAGGCTTTATGCAACCTGATTATTGCAGTGTGATGCATGGTGATATCGCATTCTGACTACAGCTAAGGGCCCCTTGACATGTCCTGATGTTTCCGGTACTGGAAAAAACAGTATCATGTAAGGCCTGTTTCACACCCCAGTTTTTTCTCGTCAGTTAAAATCCGCCAAAATGGCGGAAAGCGGATCCGTTGTTAACTGAAGTGAACGGATGGCAGCGGTCCGGTTTTTTGACGGATCCGTAGGCTGAAGAATTTTAAAGGAACCGCAGTCCGGAGAGAGAGAGAGAGAGAGAGAGAGAATTTTTACCGTCCGCCAGAAATGATTTCAGGGTTAAATTTCCGACTGAGATCATTCCCCCGGGCATGCGCAGTACAGAAATGCGGGTCCGGGCATGTCGGCGGATGCAAAAAAATTGGCGGATCCGCAAAAAAACGGATCCGATGGATGGCCATCCGTCAAGATCCGCCAGTAATGCAAGTCAATGGGAAAAAACGGATCCGCCAAACAAAATGGCGGATCCGTTTTTTTACGAAAACGGCGGATCTTGACTGATGGAAAAAACTGAAGTGTGAAACAGGCCTTACCTGTGTCATTGTTTCTGAGTGTACGTGTCCGTCATTTGTGTGCCATCCATGTGTACGTGTGTGTCATCTGTGTGCCGTCCGTGTTACATGTACCAGAATAGAAATTACAAATGATTAGGTGTTAAAGATGTGCAAAGATAGAGATAGATACTTTGATAGTTAGATATGGGGTAGATAGATAACTAGATATCTGTGAGATATATAATTACTGCCTTGGTGTGTAGGTTAGGCTACTTTCACACATCAGTTTTTTGCCGTCAGGCAGGATCCGGCTATTTTTAGAAAAAACGGATCCGACATAAGTTTTGGAGAACTGTAGAAACGGATCCGTTTTTTTGCTGGATCCGTCTAGCAGGTTATATCTGTTCCTGGGGGCTGGCCAATTGGATCTGAGCATGCGCAGACTTAAAAAAACGGATCCGGTGGCTGGATCCGTCTTTTTCAGGATCCGGCGCATTCCGGCGCCCAGACTTTCATTGTAGCAAAAAGCTGGAAGCGCCGGATCCGGCGCTTCCGGCTTTTTCGACGGAGACAAAAAACGTTACAGTAGCCGTTTTTTCCAGACGTCGGAATGAGACAAGTTGCCGGATCCGGCAAAAAATGGATGAAACGCAATGCCATCCGGCGCGATCCAGCGCTAATGCAAGTCAATGGGGAAAAACTGGATCCGGCATTGCATTTTGCCGGATCCGGTTTTACAAAAAAAAGCCGGATCGCGCCTGATGGCAAAAAACTGATGTGTGAAAGAGGCCTTACTGTAATTGAAAATGACGTGGGGTTCTCCCTATCTAATAAAACCATCAAAAGTTAAGCAGATAGATGTGAGCTGATATTATCAGACTGAGAAGGTCCCTGGTTATTGGACCCTTCCCAGCCTACAAATACCAGCCCGCAGCTGCCCCAGAAGTGGCGCCTCAGATTAGATGTGCCAATTTTGGCGATTTGCCATCACTCTTCCCAACTGCACTGGTGTGTTGATAATTGGGGCTTTGGTTGATGTCAGCAGTGATTTGTCAAAAATAACATGTATCAGACACCCCCATAACTATCCCAGTAATCAAAAATAAAATTCACACATCAAAAAATACTTTATTTGCATAAACACTCCCCAACACTTTCTCAAGCTCAGCAATTTATGAAAAAAAAAAAAATAAAAAAGCCTAAGTAGGTCTGACGTAGTCCTGGGAATCCGACATAGTTCTGGGAGTCCGACATAGTCCACAAATTGAAACTTGAAAAACATGAAAAGAGAGAAATAAAAAGAAGACACTGTCCCTCATTCACCAATTTATTAGAAAGCAAAGTTCCCACCCAGGTCTGACATAGTCCAGCATTCCCCGAATCCTGCCCTGGTGACTGTGAATACCAGTAACATTACAGTTATTCACAGTTGCCAATTACTGATGTCACCACTCATCAGAGTTGACGATTCACGCTGTGCTCCGTGAGACCTGGCGGTTCTGAACAGTAGCGATAATGCTCACCAGAGTCACCGAGTCTCACAGAGGGCAGCATGACTCAGCGACTTTGATGAGCAGTGATGTCAAAAATTGTGGGACCCCATGTCATTTTTTTAATTTATTAGCTTAACTGCTTAATGACTGCTAATATGCATTAAAATGGCATCTGCTAAGGGGCCTTATTCCCTCATCTCTGTTTTAAAACAGTGATTCGGAATAAGCGTATAGTGCCCACCAGAGTCCGAAAATATCCAGAGTTTCAGCTACACAATTTTGAATAGGAAATGTGCACTCCTGCCTGCACATCACTATTGGCACAAATTAGTTAGATTCTGGAAGGCTTCTCTGTGTTGTTACACTGAGAAAATAGTGCCAGCAAAACAACATGTTTGCTTTTTATATGGAGAGGGAAATGTGACTTCAGCAGCCAATAACAGAAGCCCTTGTGTCATGACGTTGTGGATCGTTTCTGCATCTTGATTGGCTGCCGGAATATACACGCATTAAGTTAATTTAAAAAAAAATTACACTTCACAGCTCCTCTCTTTTATACATGCCCCCTTCCTCATAAAACACTTTGACCCCCCCCCCGCTCATCATACAGCAACAACATCGTAGCCAAAGACCTAAAGAAAGCAGTAGTGGAAATGCGATCACTTACTGAACTGTGATCGAATTTTGTCTACTTCGAGGAAAAATGCTTGGGAAACTCAACACGAATCCCAATGTGCTACGTTCATGCCAAATTTAAGATTGGCAAATCTTTTTTTAACAAGTTTGCTCTTCTCTAATTTCAAGGTGTCGGTTACAGGGACACAAATGGATTACAATGGTTGTCCGTGTATGTGTCTTCAGTATGTGTGAAAAATGACACAACACGTACCGGAAACTCGTACATGTGAAAAGGCCCTTAGAAGAAAGATCTAGGATTTCAGAAGGTAGGAGGTGTTCCACAGTGTTCCAATCCAGGGGTTACAGACCACCTAATATAACAGCTGGTCCAGGATCCTGCAAATCAATTTTCTCATCTCAAATTCAAATTCAAAGAAGCTTTATTGGCATCTCTTGTTGCTACTAAATATATATTTTCTAAAATTTCTAAAAATACTTTGTAGTTACAGTATGTACATTGAAGAAATTAAAAAGAATTGGATTGAAAAAAAACCCAATATTGTTACAACAGCGCCGGTGCCCCTACACGTGTCCCCTTCCTCCCCCCTGTAGGGATGCCGGCATGTTCACTTACCCATCTGCGCTCCTCCGACGTCTCTCATCTCCCAGGACCTGCGCGTGGGACTCAGGTCTCCTGGGAGAGTGCTTCTAAAAATGTCCCCAATCAATGGCTAGGACACATTAGGTATTTAAGGCAACTTCCTCCTATATTCTGTTACCTAGTTGTAAGGTCAGGGTGCCTGATCTTGTCTATCCTGCTAACCTGATCCTGTGCACTCTGTTTGCACCTGATCCTGCCCTTCCTGCTTTACATATACCTGAACCCATCCTGTCTGTACCTAGTCCTGTTTCTGATCCATCTGAACCCGCTCCTGTTTACCTGCACCAGTGATCCTATACCTGTGGTTGTTCCGTGTTCCTGTACCAGTCCTGCTTGTGCCAGATCCCGCATCTGTCTACCTGCTGTATACATTTTGCTAACCAGTTCCTGGCTTGTCTTCCTTCCCTGTCTCCTTGGGGATCAGCTGCTGTGGCTCCGAGGGTCTGTCTTGAAGTAGCACCTGGTGTTCACCTGGGTTCAAGTCTAACCACATCATTAGGGGCTCTAGTGAAGAACCAGGTGTTCGCTTAGTCACGCTCCTTCAGCCTCTCCTCGGTCAGCAGCACAGTGATTCCACCACAACCAGGTGCATAACAAATATACTATTGTAGCCTTGCAAATTCATTTGTTGCACCCTACTTTATGATTTGAAATATATGAGAAATTAATTTAAGTGTTATAGGAAATTGACAATTTTCTAGAATACCTATATTCAAATACCAAATGAATACACTTAAACTAATGGGATCAGTAATTACTCATGATGGATGATCTGAAAAATAAAGTGTAATAGACATTTTTGCCTCTAAGATTCAATTCTTATTTGTTGAGTAGCCAAGAAACACTGTGGAATAACAGGAATATAGGTTATTACTGTAAGAACATTACTTACATTGTATTAAAGTTAATACAGTTCATGAAGGCCGAAAAATTTTAGGTGCACATTCATTACCGGACAGGTAATTTATGACCTCATAAAGGGCTAATTCAATGTCAGTTTGTAACACAGATGTATTACTCAAAAAGATGCGTTAAGAATATGAGTCGTGTAACGCATGATTCCATATTCTGCTATCTAGATCGTGTGTTGTCGTGTTTAACTTGTCTCAAGATTTTCTTTGGGTTGCTGCATGATGACTAACAATGCTTTGTTCTTCCTTTGGCTGAAACCTGTAGATGTATGTTCCTCCACAGCTAGTAAAATAAGATTAGCCACAGATAAGTTGATGTCATTGCAATATTAACAAAGAAACAATGTAGCATCGAAAGAAAAATACAATAAATGTACAGAAAACATTAAGTAATTATTGGGAAAACAGGTAATGCAAGGTGGATAAGTTGCTTGAATGACGGATTAACAAATAATAGCAAGTCACTCTGCTTTGTGAGATGTCATCTAAAATTATCATTCCACTCTGTATCTTACATGCAAAAGTGCAACTATTTCACTAGATGTCTGTGCTATCTTCTTAAAGAATAATTGAAGGTGAATTATAATGTTAATCAAAATAAATTCAGGTGTCTTCCAAGACTTTAATATTGACCAGCATATTAGCACAGCTTGTCCAGATGATATATGAGCAGCAGCTGTACCTGGGAAAGACATGAAGGGGAACAGTGGGGGGTTAGAGGTCAGACCTGACTGATCAAATATTATTATTATTATTTATTATAGCGCCACTTATTCCACGGCGCTTTACATGTGAGGGGGTATACATAATAAATACAAGTACAGTAATCTAAAACAATACAAGTCACGACTGGTACTGGAGGAGAGAGGACCCTGCCCGCGAGGGCTCACAATTTACAAGGGATGGGTGAGGATACAGTAGGCAAGGGTAGAGCTGGTCATGCAGCGGTTTGGTGAATCGGTGGTTACTGCAGATTGTAGGCTTGTCAGAAGAGGTAGGTGTGATATCTGGTCCAGAGATGTAGATCTGTGTGTCATCAGCATAGAGGTGATACTGAAAGCCGTGAGATTCTATGAGCTGTCCAAGTCCGAAGGTGTAAATGGAGAAGAGCAGGGGCCCTAGGACTGAACCTTGCGGGACTCCGACAGATAGGGGGCGCGGTGAGGAGGTGGTGTGTGAGTGGGAGACGCTGAATGTCCGGTCTGTTAGGTATGACGCGATCCAAGATAGGGCCAAGTCTGTGATACCAAGAGATGAGAGGGTCTGCAGTAATATGGAATGGTCCACTTCGTCAAAGGCAAACGACAGGTCCAGGTGGAGGACAGAGTAGTTATCAGTTTTTTGCCATCAGTCACAATCTATCGAATTTTGAAAACATGGATCCGGCGACGGATGACGCTGGATCCGTATTTTTCTCATAGACTTGTATTAGTGACGGATTGCAATGGATGGCCGCATGCTTCATCCTCTGTTTGACAGATCTGTCAGAAATTCTTTGTCCATCGGCTGGAGACAACGGACATAGGAATGTTTTTTGTCTATGTTGAAAAATCGCTGTCCAATTTTTCCTAGAATAGAAACATATGGGCAATGGATCCGTCGCTGCCCGACAAATGACGGAAACCGGTGACGGATTTCGTTTTTTTTAACTGTGCATGCGCGGACACTGTGCGCCTGTATGGTGTGTGTGGGCTATGTATGTGTGCGTGTGTGGGGGGTCTGTGCGGGGCTGTGCGGGGGTCTGTGCGGGGTTATGTGGGTCTGTGCAGAGGTCTGTGCGGGGGTATGTGGGGCTGTGTGGGGGTCTGTAAGGGGGTATACGGGTCTGTGCAGGTCTGTGTGAGTCTGTTCGGGGGTCTGTGCGGGGGTCTGTGTGGGGTATGTGGGGGTCTGTGCGGGGTATGCGGGTCTGTGCGGGGGTCTGTGTGGGGGTATGTGGGTCTGTGCGAGGGTCTGTGTGGGGGTATGTGGGTCTGTGCGGGGGTATGCGGGTCTGTGTGGGGGTCTGTGCGGGGCAGTGTGGGGGTCTATGCTGGGTTATGCGGGTCTGTGCCGGAGTATGTGGGCTTCTGTGTGGGGGTATGTGGGGCTGTGCAGGTGTATGTGGGTCTTTGCGGGGCTATGCGGGGCTGTGTGGGAGTATGCGGTGCTGTGCGGGGGTCTGTGCGGGGGTGTGCAGGGATCTGTGTGGGGGTATGCGGGGGTCTGTGCGGGGGTATGCAGGTCTGTGAGGGGCTGTGTGGGGTTCTGTGCAGGGCTCTGCAGGGGTATGCTGGGCTGTGCAGGGGTCTGTCTAGGGCTGTGCAGGGGTCTGTGCGGGGGTATGGTGGGCTTTGTGGGGGTATGTGGGTCTGTGCAGGAGTATGAGGGTCTGTGCGGGGGTATGCGGGGCTGTGAGGGGGTCTGTGCAGGGCTGTGCGGAGGTATGCGGGGTCTGTGCAGGGGCCTGCGTGTATGTGTGTGTAGGCATCATCCGATGGAACTACAAGTACCATTGGGTTATGGCTGCTACAGTGACAGTGATTGACACATTAGCCAATGATGGGACAGTAGTAGTCCCATCATCCGACTAATGTGCTGAATGTAAAAAAAAACAAAAAAAAGCACACACATATAGTTCATACTTACCATATACTGCTAATCCCTGAAGCTATCGGTCACCTGAAAAAAATTAAAATAATAAGCCAACAATATACTCCCTGTGTCCGACATTATCCAATTAATACGATTGTCCCACGACGATCTCCCGTGGAGAGCTGTCACATCAGCTGAGGCGACCGCTCTCCAGGGGCTCCAGTGATACAATGACGGAGATAATCCTCTGCACTGCATCACTCCACCGCCGACAGGTCACCTGAGTTCACCTGTCACTTTGCGGCACTACAGCGTGAGAAAATGAGAAGCTTATCTCCAATGACACACTGATGGAGGGTTATCTCCGGTCAGTGTGTCATTGGAAGCCTATAGAGAGGTCACATCTGCTGATCTGACGGCTCTAAAGGGGAAATTGTCGTGGGACAATCGTTATTAATGGGATTACGTCGGACAGGGAGTATGTTGTTGGTTTGTTTTTTTATTTTTTTTTGCTGGTGATCGATGGCTTCGCTAGGATCTGGGCGTGTAATAAAAATTATGAAAAAATGTGTTGTGTTTTATTTCATTAAAATACTTTATTCTTATGTGTGTGTTTTTTAACACTTTATTACTTAGATTAATAATGGATAGGTGTCTTATTGACGCCTCTCCATTATTAACCGGGTTTAATGTCACCTACCTTACAATAGCAAGGTGACATTAACCCCTTATTACCTCATATGCCACCGCTACACGGCAGCGGGAAGAGAGGGGCTAAGTGCCAGAATTGGCGCATCTTAGAGATGCGCCATTTCTGGGGCGGCTGCGGGCTGGTATTTGTAGCCGGGGGGGCAATATCCATGGCCCCTTCCTAGGCTATGAATATTAGTTATCAACCACAAAAGAGCAAAAGACAATATAACATTCCAGTAGAATTAATAAGTCTTTATTCAAAATAGACTAATAGCAGAAAAAAAGTATACAAAATACATGCGGGGAACAGTCTGTACACATCATTCTGGATTAATTCATATCACACACTTGTAAGATACACATTTATAGGATACACACTGCAGACTAAAGTCTTGGCAGACTTGTGCTATGCAATATAAGTGCTACAAAGTGCATTCAGGTGTGAAACAGAGGGTTTTAAAGAGGTATTCCAACAAAATATATTTATGGAGTATAAGCTTAAAATGTTTAATAGATGTAGATCCCACATCTTGGACTGGCAGATATGTCCAGAATAAGGTCCCTGACCTCCTTATTGGCTGGTAAGGTGGCAGTCATCTTGGTGTCTCTGAAGTTTAGGTTCCTTTCACATGTCCGTATAAAACTGGTCCTGGAAAAAAAGAGTACTGGTATCATCAGGGTTTTGAATCAGTGTGTCATCAGTGTTTTTCTGGTATGGAAATAATGAAATTACAAAGCTTCTCTTATACTTTCCGATGTTAAGCACATAGAACACATGGACGGCACACTGATGCCATCTGTGTGCTACGTTTTTTTCATTTGGACCCAATGACTTGCATTAGCCCTTGTCATTCATGCTGCCTGAAAAAAAACGGATATTTCTCTGTGTTGTTCACACAAACACACGGTTCATGTGAAGATCACCATAGGTTATAATGGTTATGTGGGGTATCCGTAGAGAAAACAGATGCCACACATACATTTGAAGCGGGCATTAAAGGGAATCTGTCAGCAGGTTTTTGCTACCTCATCTGAGAGCAGCCTGATGTAGGCAAAGAGACCCTAATTCCAACGATGTATCACTTAGATTACTGGGTGCAGCCTTTCTGACACAATCAGAGTTTTTAAATTTAGAAATGCAGCAGAGCTGAGAAAGCTAACCCTGCCCACATAAGGCTCTCTGCGTACATATGACAACCTTTTTTGGGGGTTAAATTTCACCTCCCCAAAACAATGAAGCAATCCATAAGATATAAAATACAGAATTATTTATTGAAAAGAATTTTAAATCATTAAAAAAGTAAGAATAGGGTATGCCTCCAGAAGAGGACGCATCATACACCTGATAATAACACATGAAACACAATGAAATTCATGGTATGTAAATCAGTCTAATAAAGGAAATAACAGACTCAATGTCTTTATGATACAGAACACTATAGCTCCCCTTTAAACAGACTGTAGCTATTTACAACAAAACTCCCCTACACATTACCTTTAGGATTTTTCATAGTATAACATAAAATGGAAAAATAATTTCGGTAACTAAAGGTTGCACTAGTGTTAAATCAACCAGAAGGGGTTAATGCAGCTGTGATTCCCCTCAAATGCAATGAATATGAACAAAACTTACATAAAGCTGCTGTGGTAGCCGGAGCATATTGGATGTCAGGTGTTGTATCCCCCCACCCTGACGCACGTTTTTTCTCTCTCCTTCTGAGGCAAAACACGTGTTGGGGTGAGGGGACATGGCCACTGATGAAGCTAGGGTTAAATGCACTTTGGGGCGCCAGGACCATACTGCTATCAAATCTTTCCACCATCACAGGATGCAAGTGCTTCTATTTATACATAACTGTTGCTTATTATTTTGACTATGATATATACAGTATTATAGACCTGATGTCTGTCATTTTACCAGAAAAATAGTGCATGAAGCTGGGCTTTTTTTGACAGTCTGCAATGGTGTCTTCAATCGGATTTGTGTATTAACCAATATTGAATGCTTTAACATTTCCAGTAGCCAAAATGTGCTATTCTGTGCATATTATGTTATGTCATAATTTCTAGCATCAGTCACTATCTGTAGGACAATTCCATACCGTTGTCACTCGATTCTTAAGCTCGACATACACATGGAATATGAGATAACTGTCATTCACATTGACAGACACCTGTCTCCTCCCACTGCTCTAAACAGATGAGCACTCGGCTTGGCCAAACCTTCATGTGTTTTCAGAATGGAAAAAGTAGAAAATCGCTGCCAGACTTTTTTGACAGTGGCTTTTTTCACATGAAAAAAATAAGTCAGGCCATTGACATTTCTAGAGGTCCATGTTAGGCTATGTACCCACGTTGCAGAAATGCTGCAGAAATTTCCGCAACAATTCCACAACTCCCACCATGGGTAAAAAGTATGCAAATTTGCATGCGTTTTTCCCGCAAAAAACAATCGTTCTGCAAGTGTTTTTCGTTTGCGGAATGCTTGCGCATTCCAAGCGATTTCCAGCATTGCTTGGAAAGGTGATTGACAGGTTGGTCACACTTGTCAAGCATAGTGCTTGACAAGTGTGACCAACTTTTTACTATTGATGCTACCTATGCACCATCAATAGTAAAAGATAGAATGTTAAAAATAATAAAAACAATAAAAAATAGTGATATAGTCACCTTCCGCCTGTCCACTACGCTCCCGTCATCTTCCGGTCCCAGTAATGCTTTGCGCGAAGGACTTGAGATGACGTCACGCTCGGGAGATTGCGACGTCATCGCGGTCATTTGCGCAAAGCATTACTGGGACTGGAAGATGCTGGCAGCGTGGTGAGAAGTGGGAAGGACTCCAGGGGCCGCCGGATGGAGAGTATATCACTATTTTTTTTATTTTAATTCTATTTTTTACAGGTATATGGTACCCAGAGCCTGGAGGAGAATCTCCTCTCCTCCAGACCCTAGGTACCATCCGCACATGATCTGCTTACTTTGCTCATGGTGGGCATAGCCACATGCGGAAAGTCAGCAGAACAATGCAATCCTATGTGTGTGGAATTCCCACGATTCCGCACAAAGATTGAGCATGCTGCGTATTTTTCCGCGATGCGATTCCGCCATGGAAATATACACAGCATTAGCACAGCATGTGCGGAATGCCATAGGATTGCATGGGGTACTTTTTTTTGCAACTTCGCGGCAAAATCGCACGTTTAAAAATGCCGCGAAAACGCAAAAAAAAAGCTACGTGTGCACACAGCCTAAATGTCAGATGGTCAGCAGCTTCAGCTCCAATTGATGGGTTTGGCCAACTTTCATTTAATGTGTATTGGGGCCTCTAGACTCCAAGAGTATATACCCTTCTAGGTGTTAACTGTAAGCGCTCATTCATTTTGATCATCTTAATATCAGTCTGATTATTTACTTTATCCCACACAGGAGAACATGACAAGTATTTTTAATGGCCAGTGTTGGGAGAGGTTTAGAGTTACATGTAATGCCCAGCATTTGTTATTCTGCTTTGAAACATTTCAAAGGCATGTCCTACAGATAATTATTTTAGCCAGAACCCAGCTCACTGCTGTTTGCTCACCCCCTAGTTACCTGATCCAAGTATTTTCATCCACTTACAATACCCATCTATTCACAACTGTCAAAGACCTTAAGTGTCTGATCTCCATAAATACCATCAAAACTCACTAAGTGCTAATCCCTTTATCTAGTCTTGTGCTACCATTGGAAATCTAATATGAATGTTCAGAATTGTATATTTGCCAAGAATATCAGCATTTTATGATGTTATCTACCGTGAAAAGCTTTTAAGGTCAAGGTAGATATGAGAATATTGTAAATACATAAAGTATTAACTACAGCAGATAATATTAGGGCACCGACCAGAGAATGCTGGAAGTGCAGCTCTCAGTCCTCATTAGTCAGCGCTGTCTCAGTGGAATGTTGGAAGTGAAGCCTGGATACTAAATATAATGAGGTTAGGAAATAAGTCAAGTGGGTGTAGACAAGGTTTTCTAAAAATCTGCAGACAACTGAGAGAAGAGATACAGACCAGAAATGTAAAAATCACACAAGGTCTTATAAAGGTTGATAGATGTATATGAGATGTCTGACAAAAAGAGGGAGCTCTCAGTCTACTGGCCTCCGGCATTGTTAAGGTGGCGCGCCAATGGGTTAGCATGCCAGTTGTATGCGCAACTGTTTGCCCTTCATTGTAATACTGATAAAGTAAATACTATTACTATGCATCAATATTTTGTTTTAATTTTTTAAAAATATTATACCTGATACATTCCCTTGAGACCCAAAATAGACCAGTTGTTAAAGCAGATGTGTTATGAGATTTCACAATACAAATTGTATACATTATTATTTACATCTCGCAGACCTGTGTACTGACTTTATAAATTTGAGTCAGAATGGATGTATCATCTTTTATGAAAGCCTAAGCTCAATTTCTGCCCACCTAGCCTGACTGACAGCTCTTCAGTGTCCCACCTGCTGCTGATATCTCACACTGCTCAGTACAAGCTGCAGCTGTCAGTCAGGATGTGTGGGCAAAGACTAAATACACTTGGACTCAAGAGCTCTCCCACTCTTTAGATGAAATAATAAACTGTTCAATTTAATATCAGGATTTTACAGTCATTCTGATATGGATTCTCAAAGTATATTAACTTCATTAGGGCTAAGAGTTCTTTTTATTAATGTAAGTAGAGATGAGCAGATCGACTGAAGTTCAGCCCTGACATTTGTATTGAGCGAGGCACGCACGTCTAGTCAGCACGTTACCACATATATGCAAATAGCATGGTCACCCACTGCCAGCGCTGGAGAATTCTCACAGCACGCGATGCGCACACTGTGAGGATTCACAATATGCAGTCACATAGAGTGTCTGCAGACTTTAACATCAAACCTGGACAATCCCTTTAACCAAAGCCACTGTACTACAACTGATATCACCACCATACAATGACTATATAATGGTAACATCAGTTCTACACCAGTGCTGTGCAGATCATATATGTGTATATTGTGCAGGTTCTTGCCAGTGACGTTCTGACTGACTGTTGTCATTCATTTTCCCTTTTCCTTTGCATTCTGCCCTGACAGCCATGATTTCTTCTTCTTTGCATAATTCAACCTTGTATAATATAGCACACAGACATCTTTAATGCTTTTCTAGGACCCTCGTCACATTCTACCACCTCTACACAAACCATTGCCCCACAAACCACACACAAAGTATGATGCTCACAACACCCCACATAGTAAGATGGTCCCAACAGACCCCATACATCATGGTTTTTTTCAGTCCCCAATATACAGTATACAGTGCACCACAGACCTCAACAAAGTATGATGTCCACACAGGCCCCTATATAAAGTATGATGTCCATCAAAGCGCCCCCATGCAGAATTATAGCCCTAATATAATATGATGTCCCCATAACCACCCCATACAGTATGATGGTCACCACAGTCCCCAACAAGGATATAATGGTCTTTATCAACCTGCATATAGTATATATGACCTCCAAAGCCCCCTATACAGTATGATGATCCTCCCACAGCCACCCTTCACAATTTAATAACATAGTAACATAGTTATTAAGGTTGAAGGGAGACTTTAAGTCCATCTAGTTCAACCCATATCCTGTCCTAACCTGCCCTAACATGTTGATCCAGAGGAAGGCAAAAAAAACCCCATGTGGCAAACAGTAAGCTTCACATTGGGGAAAAAAAATTGTTCCCGACTCTACATACGGCAATCAGACTACCTCCCTGGACAAACGCAATATCAAGGAAACTAGTGTATATAACCTGTAATATTATATTTTTCAAGAAAGGCATCCAGACCCTTCTTAAATTTTAGTAGGGAATCACTCATTACAACATCATATGGCAGAGAGTTCCATAGTCTCACTGCTCTTACAGAAAAGAATCCGAGTCTGTGAGTATGCTTAAACCTTCTTTCCTCCAGGCGTAGAGGATGCTCCCTTGTCCCCGTCACAGGTCGAAGAGTAAGAAGATCATTAGAAAGGTCTTTGTTCTGTCCCCTCATATATTTATACATTGTAATAAGATCACCCCTAAGCCTCTGTTTTTCCAAGCTAAATAACCCCAAGTGTACTTAACCTGTCTTGGTATTGCAAAATTGCAGACCCCCCAAGTTCCCTAATAACCTTGGTTGCTTTTCTCTGCACCCGCTCTAGTTTAGCTATGTCTTTCTTATACACCGGAGACCAGGACTGTACTCAGTATTCTAAGTGTGGTCGCACTAGTGACTTGTATAGAGGTAAAGTTATGTTCTCCTCATGAGCATCTATGCCTCTTTTAATACATCCCATTATTTTATTGCCTTTGCAGCAGCTGCCTGACACTGGCCACTAAATGTGAGTTTGTCGTCCACCCATACACCCAGGTCTTTCTCAGTGACAGTTTTGCCCAGTGTTTTGCAATTAAACACATAATTATACATCTTGTTTGTTCTACCCAAGTGCATGACCTTACAGTTTATCCCCATTTAAGCTCATTTGCCATTTATCAGCCCAAGCTTCTAGTTTACATAAATCCTCCTGTAATATAAAATTGTCCTCCTCTGTATTGATTACCCTGCAGAGATTCGTGTCATCTGTAAATATTGAAATTCTACTTTCTATGCCCCCTAAAAGGTCATTAATAAATATGTTAAAATGAAGCGGGCCCAATACTGACCCCTGTGGTACCCCACTGCTAACTGTGACCCAGTCCGAGTGTGCTCCATTAATAACCACACTTTGTTTCCTATCCCTGAGCCAGCTCTTAACCCATTTACACATATTTTCCCCTATCCCCATTGTTCTCATTTTATGTATCAACCTTTTGTGTGGCACCGTATCAAAAGCTTTTGAAAAGCCCATGTACACCACGTCCACTGCATTTCCTTTTTCCAGTCTGGAACTTACCTCTTCATAGAAGCTTATCAGATTAGTCTGACAGGAACAGTCCCTCGTAAACCCATGTTGATATTGGGTCATGAGGTTATTCTTCTTCAGATACTCCAGTATAGTATCTCTTAGAAAACCCTCCAGGATTTTACCCACAGTAGAGGTTAAGCTTACTGGCCTATAATTTCGAAGTTCAGTTTTTGTCCCCTTTTTGAGTATTGGCACCACAATTACCATATGCCAATCCTGTGGTACAGACCCTGTTATTATGGAATCTTTAAAGATTAAAAATAATGATCTATCTATGACTGTATTTAATTCCTGCAGTACTCAGGGGAGTATCCCATCCGGGCCCGGGGATTTGTCAATTTTAGCGATTTTTAGAGTCCACCTTACCACCTGCTGGGTTATCCAGTGAAGAAAAAACAGCTGCACTATGGGAAATTTTGATTTTCAATGCAAAAATTTTTTTATTGAAGACACCACAGGGAAATAGTGCATTGAGGTAATGTTTCGACCCTATGTCGGGTCTTTTTCAAACCTCACTTAAAGCACAAGAGAAAAAGGAGCAATCACGGCAGTATGAATATACAGGAGGGGCTAAATTGCCATATGTAGAAGTCCGGTCTGGCAGGAACCAGGCAGAGGTCCTGAGATGAGCTGGAAGTGTGGGGCACCAAGCGCCATCTGTGGTGGACAGGCACTGCAAAGACACGGGGAGACACAGAGTAAGAGAACAGGCTTAGCTCAAATAAACAAGATCAGTAACAAAAGGGGCCCAAGTACAGGTACAGAGCAGACACAATTATCAGGCGCCTCCACTTTAAGGGAGGGCGGCCTGAAATACCTTGTGCCTGTCCCCCATTGGACAGGCAGTGTTTCCGGATCAGGTCACGCTGCAGGATAAAGGACTCAGGGGTTTGTGTGGCCCAGACCTAAGGCGCATGCACGAGAAGACCGTGCGCGTGGCTGACGGCACAGGAAGAATGCGCCGGGGTGCCCACGCAGCTGCATGCCAGACCGACGGACCAGGAAGGCGAGGGGGAAAAAGGCTGAATGAGAGCAGCGGCGGATGCGAGCCCAGCAGCAGAGGATTGGGTAAGTATAGGGCTAACATATTATCATGCAGGATGGGTTTTAAGGATGATTTTACATATACACACACCCTACTCACTTATTTATACGGTCACTTCTGAACAGATTATAGCCCTGTAAATTAACAGCCCAGTCATGGCTCTCATTCAGCCATGTCTCAGATATCCCCGCCATGTCATAATTATGTTCCAACAAAATTAATTCTAATTCCTTCATTTTGTTGCAGGAAAGATGTATATCTTTGTACCGTGTATTAGTCAATGCCTGTTGAGACCTGAGTAGTCTCGAAAGCTTGCAATTTATTACCATCTTTTCAGTTAGCCATTAAAAGGTATCAACCACTAAGGACTCTCAATTCTGAATATTTTTCCATTTTGTTGGTGAGGCTTCTGGCATTAGTATACATGCACTTTATGTATCTCTCTGTACCTCTATTCTTTCTTAAATTATTAACTGTTCTATCCCCACCCCCCATGCCACTCATAATTTCATTCTTTGTGCCCAGGTCTCTATCTGCACTGTCTTCCCCTCCTATAAAATGAATACTCTCTCCCAGTCGCTAGTTTAAACACTCCTCCAACCATCTACCCATTTTCTCCCCCAGCACAGCTGCACCCTCCCCAGTGAGGTGCAGCCCGTCCCTAGCCTAGATCCTGTAGCCAACTGAGAAGTCTGCCCAGTTCTCCAGGAACCAAATATCGATGGGACAGGCATTTTCAGCCGGTTTACCATTCTAGTACTTGCCCGGCCTCAAGCTGCTTAGCAGCTGCGACCTGACAAGTGCAGGCACATTCAGCCTAGAATAGACGACTACAACCACCCTACACAGGATGATGGTCCACCAGAGCCACTATACACAGTATGATGGATCCACCACAGCCACCCCCATGCTCCGATTAACCCTCACAGCCCCAATACAGTATGATGATCCCCTTATAGCACCCCAAGTAGTATGATGGTCCCCCCAGAAGTCCTACATATAGTATCATGGTCCCTCCACAGAGTCAATGTAGTATGATGGCCCACATGTAGTATAATGGATCCCCAAACAGTGTCCCATATAGTATAATTGTGCCCCTACAGACCTCCATGTAGTATGATAGTCCCTCCAACAGCTACCTATTTAGTATGATGGCTCCCCCAACAGCCCTCTATATAGTGTAGTGATACCCCCAACAGCTCCCTATAGAGTATAATGGTCCACCCCACAATCCCCTATATACAGTGCCAGCAAAAAAAATCTTTGCATTGTGCAGCAAAGAAAACATTTACATATAAAATCTGCATCATGATTTCACGTCTTAAAAGTGCACACATTGGAGGAGATAATCAAAAACTGTCTAATAGCAAAACTGGCTTAGTTGCTGGTAAGGGTAATGTAAGGGTGACATGACAAAATACAAATTGTAACAAAATATCCACAATAAACACTTGAATGTTAAGATTTTTTGGTTTTGTTGAACTTGCAAAGATTTTTCTTGCTGCCACTGTAGTATGATGGTCCACCCCAAGCCTCCAATATAGTATAATGGTCCACCCCATAGTTTCCTATAGCCCCCAAAGAATAAAAATCCTTATACTCACCTAATCCAGACTCCCTGTCCCCCTCAGCCTTCGTTTCATCTACTATCCGGTCTCTCAGTGGACGCTGGCAGCACAATGCAGTAATATCATAGCATCGCCGATGTCCCATGTGTGGTGTCAGCCTCCGGCAGGTCACAGGCAAAGGGATACCCTGAAGCCTACCGGGGTAACTGACAGAGTCAGTGTCATTGTGATCTGTTACAACCGATAACAGTATCGGTGGTGTAAGGATGCTGACACTGTTAACAGCATAGCAGACAATGGGACCCACGGCCGGGCTGGCCCATCTGCCATTTGGCGGCATTGCCAGACGACCAGTCCTGCCCTGATGCCCATCCAAGGTCCAAGTCAGTGCTGTATAACTGTGGACAGGAGCTGTATGAATTTTCTGAACTTTCCTGTTCCATGGCGTGGCATTTGATTAGCTGGCCTGGCGTGAATTCATCTGTGCATCGTAAGGTGCACAGCTGATGTCTCGACAGCCCGGATAATTATAAACTGAGCTTGGATTCCCAGAGAGTAAGAAAATTAATGCAGCTTCTGTCCACAGACAGAGAGCACTGACCTGGACCATGGACCAGGGTTGTGTGAAGATCTCTTTTAGGTGGTAAATAGGCAGGAGAAATATTTATTACATAGGAAACAGCTGCATTCATACATTCTACTTTATAATTCGGCCTTATGGATCTTCTTTACAAATACAAATTTACGTCTGTCAAAGTCTCAAAGTTGTGAAGCACATATCTACCTGATTTGTGTAGCAGGGTAAGGAAACGTTGCCAGCTGTTATTTAAAATTAGACTAGTGGATAAATTATGCTGCGGGCTGGTGAAATATCAACAGAAAAATTAAAACTAATCTACTTTATTATAATCCTTAAAAAGGAGTAAAATCCTGATAAAATGCACATAACAAAAAGACAAACACACATATATAAGACTACCAGAGTACTCAGCACTGATAGTCATAGATCGACTCCAAGGAACATTTCTTATATAGTGTTAATCATGTGAGAACATTTACAAGGAAATAGGGAATACCATACACTCATCCCTTTCTATAATGTTTTCACCACTCATATAGCCACTGGAGCCATTAATGCCATTCCTTCAATTTATAGGAGTAAATGCTTAGACAGTCTATGGTGTTAAACTCACTCAATCAAAGCATCCGACCCAGTGTATATCCAACATCACCAATGCCTGGGTTTCCATAGGCACTCTAGCAGCAACAGCAATATCTTATGTATTTAAAAGTGGCATATCCTGCAGACTGAGGTACAGCTTATTTATATAACATCTCCCCATTCAGGGATACACACGATGTAAAGGTACTTCCTTTAAGACAGCAAAAAGTTTTTTTGCACTTATAACAAATAAGAAGGGAGAATCTCACCCATGTTACACATCAAAGGGTTCCTCCAAATAATACATCTCCCGTCTCCCGACGCGTTTCACTGTTAGCCAGATCATCAGGGGAGTTAATATGATGTAGAGAAGTGTCTGCTTCCCACAGAATTGCCATCAAATGGGCTGCTTGTCCAACTGTCCTTTTAGTAAGCGCTATCCTAGCTCCTCCCCACCCACACATGTGGAGTGAATAATTAGTACTGACGTCTTCCTATCAGAATGAGCTCCCCAGTACATCGGGCCGCCCAGTACACCCATCGCACCAGACCAAAGTAGTATACAAGACACCTTAATGTGAACCCTGCGCAAGCGCAGATCCAGCTAGTGTTGCTCTGGATACACAGACGCTCAATCCACCAGCCCCGTTGATACTGTGCCGATACATAACACACGTCATATGTATGCAGAGAAAGCTCCAACGCCTAAAAACAAACATGAGCGTCCTCACATGTGACATTGCTGTGCAGGCACTGACTCCCCGCCTCATCGTCACTCCGGGAGCGCCTCCGATATTACATTCTAATCAGCTTCCATGTCCATTGTGCAGGCGCAGATCATATTCACATAGATCCTCCATCAGCACAGAATGTACACTGCGCAGGTGCCACCCCGGACACCCACGCTCGTGCGCTAAACACAGCGGTGTCACACGCCTCCAAAAGGGACAACATAGGTACCCACATCCAAATGCACTACTGTGCAGTCGCAGGCACAGGTTTCCATAGGCGCGTCCTCGACCAGCACAAAGTGTACATTGAGCCGACGCCACCCTGGACGCCACAGCGCATGCGTCAAGCACAAAGATGTCATTAGTCTCTAAAATAGACAACAAGTGCTTCTATCAAAATGTTCAGGCACCAGTCTTAGCAGTATAGTTATTCTTTAAAGGGGACTATGCACAGGTCTCACAGATATTTCTATTACCACATTGCAACACATAGCGGTCATGGTGGTATAGTTCTTCTCTAAAGAATACATGCAAAAATCTCACAGATAATTATAATAACTCATTGAGACACACTAACACTCTGTACTGTTCTAGAGTGTATAGATACTCTGAATATTTCTATGGCCAAGGAGAAGAATTAGAACCGAAAAAAAGGGCACCATAAAAAAGTGCAAGAAACCATGGAACAGACTCCTGAGGAACTCCAAAACCCTTAAACCCCTATACAGGGATTTGGATTTACATGAAGTCCAGTGGAGTCATGCTCCTGGAGTCATACCACAAAATGGGGGACGGGGGAAGAACAACTCATAGAAATGAGTCAAAAGAGAGTTGATCATTCAGGCCCGTGGGTTGCAGGGTTTTGAGCCAAAAAATCCATTTGCATTCCCGATGAAGGATCAATCTATCCCACTCTCCACCCCGAATTGGGGGGGGGTGAACCTTGTCTATCCCCATAAACTTCATATGCTTATAGTCTCCTTTATGTACTCTATTAATATGGTTTGCTATCACCGTATCTCTCTGATTTAATACATCCCCAATGTATTCACGGATCCTTTTTCTAAATTCTCTCCTTGTTTTTCCGACATATTCGATACCACATGAGCAGGTCGCCTTATATATTACACCCTCTGTACGACAATTTATAAACTGCTTTATAGGATACATGATCCCTGTATTGTTTCCAATAAAGGATTTACCCTGTGTCACAGATTGACAAGCAGCACAGTTCCCACACTTGTAACACCCTTTACGATCTTTGTCCAACCATGTACCTGTTTTTTCTTCACTGAAGTGACTATGAACCAGTCTATCCTTCAGTGATCTATTCCTTCTATAGGTTATCTGGGGTTTAGGACCTATAGTTCCCTCAATGTCCACATCCATTCGGAGTACAGACCAATGACGCTGTAAGATTTCCATGAGTTTTTTCGCCCAATTGGAGAATTTTGTGATAAACCGAGTAATTTCTGCTTCATCTGTTTTTTCAACCCTTCTCAGTAGTTCACTTCGATCTTTTTCCACACATTGTTGGTAAGCTCCTTTTAAGATGGAGTCAGGGTAACCCCTCTCTTGGAACCTCCCTCTAAGATCGTCTACCTGTACTTTGAAAGTTGAAGTATTGGAGCAATTGCGACGTAACCTTAAGTACTGTGCCTTTGGTATTCCTTTCTTTTGGGGGTAAGGATGGCTGCTCTCCCATCTCAGAAGGGAGTTCGTGGCCATTGGCTTCCTATAGTTGCTGGTCTCAATCTCACCATTAGGACCCTTCTGGATACAGATGTCCAAAAATGTAATTTGGGACTTATGTATCTCATGTGTAAACAGTAACCCCAAGGTGTTAATATTGAGTTCACCCACAAACGATATAAAGTCAGTCTCTGTACCCTTCCAAATGACAAATATATCATCAATGTAGCGCAGCCATAAGGCTACGCTATCATGATGAGAAAAGTCGTTATTAAAGACAACATTTTGTTCCCACCAGCCCAGGAGCAGATTTGCATACGTAGGTGCACAAGGGAAACCCATCGCGGTGCCCCTGAGCTGGTGGAAATACTTGTTACCAAACCGAAACACATTATTACTCAGGCAAAATTCCAAGGCCATAATCACGAAGGAACTATGTTTTGTGAAAAAACGTCCGCGGGTCTTAAGATAATATTCCACCGCCATTAGCCCCTTTTCATGTGGTATTGAGGAATACAGGGCCTCCACATCAATGCTACCAAGGATCATGTCATGTTCCAGGCATAAACCATCTAGCTTCTGTAGGATGTCCCCCGTATCCAGTACATAGGAATTTAAGTTTATCACAAATGGTCTTAAGATTTGGTCAATATATACACCTAAATTCTGTGTCAGATTGTCAATTCCAGCAACTATCGGTCTACACTTCAAAGGACTCAAGCCTTTATGTATTTTCGGTAGACAGTAGAAGGCAGCCATCACCGGATATAGCGGCATCAGAAAGTCTTTTTCTTTTTTATCAATCATCCCAAGTGCAAACCCTTCATTAATCAATGACTTAAGGGAATCAGTCAGAACACTCAACGGATTTGACGGAAGGATTTCATAATTTGTTTGATCCTCCAATATTGACAAACACATAGTTTTATATTGTGTTGTATCCATAACGACCACATTCCCTCCTTTGTCGGAGCTTTTGATGGTAATACTATGGTCCTTTTCCAGGTTCATAAGACCCACCATCTCATCTTTATTTAGATTATGAGTATTCGAGTTCAGACTACTTCCTGCACCAACTAGATCATTTGTGACAAGATTAATAAAAACATCAATCGAATTCATATCCCCAGTAGGTGGGGGCATGTTTCTGCTTTTCTTCCTTAGGCTAGTGAAAGGACCTTCACCCCTAGTGTTAGGATCCACATCCCCTAAATGGAAAAGAAACCTTACATCCTCTAACAGGTCTTCAGAGATCCCCAACTCAGTTGAGGCCCTCTGGTCCTGTCTGGCAAAGTGTTTCTTCCACTTCAGTTTGCGGGCGAATAGATGTAGGTCCTTCACAGTCTCAAAAATATCCAAATCCGATGTCGGCACAAATGACAAACCCTTGCTTAATACGCACATTTCAGTCTCGGTAAGGGGTCGAGAGGACAGGTTAGTCACCTGTGACCCTCTTGTTGACTGTGAGGATTCAATCGGTTTCTTAGAGGGTAACTCATGTCTAAAAAACCTTTCTGTGGTGATCTTTTATTAGAACCCCTATAGAACCCCTATAGTTCCCTCCACCTCGTGAACACATTGGGGATGTATTAAATCAGAGAGATACAGCGATAGCAAACCATATTAATAGAGTACATAAAGGAGACTATAAGATATGAAGTTTATGGGGATAGACAAGGTTCACCCCCCAATTCGGAGTGGAGACTGGGATAGATTGATCCTTCATCGGGAATGCAAATGGATTTTTTGGCTCAAAACCCTGCAACCCATGGGCCTGAATGATCAACTCTCTTTTGCCTCATTTCTATGAGTTGTTTTTCCCTCGTCCCCCATTTTGTGGTATGACTCCAGGAGCATGACTCCACTGGGCTTCATGTAAATCCAGATCCCTGTATAGGGGTTTAAGGGTTTTGGAGTTCCTCAGGAGTCTGTTCCATGGTTTCTTGCACTTTTTTATGGGGCCCTTTTTTTCGGTTCTAATTCTTCTCCTTGGCCATATAAATATGCAGAGTATCTATACTAGGTTAGGGATTGCATGTAGTCTGATTGATCTTTTATATTTTTCATAATGTTAAATTGCTAGTATAGTATGAGTTTGTTAGTTATGTGTCACTATCTAAAGGCCCTTTTACATTTAGCGATGCACCAGCGATCCGACCAGCGATCCGACCCGGTCAGGATCGCTGGTGCATAGCTAAATGATCGCTAGTGAGCTTTCATACAGAAAGATCTCACAGCGATACAGCAGCGACGCAGCGCACGATACTCCCCTTTCACACACAGCGATCCTGACGTCCTCCCGCCCGCGTCCACACGTCGCTCGTCGTCACAGCAGGAAGTCTCAGCAGGAAGCGCCCGACGAGAAATGGAGCCGGACATTCTCGCGCGATCAGCGATGGACAGCGGGGGAGCCGGTCGGAGGTAAGTATCACACATAGCGATATCGCTAGCAATATCGCTATAACGTCACAAAACCGGTGACGTTTTAGCGATATTGCTAGCGATATCGCTTAGTGTAAAACCCCCTTAAGAAATTGTAGTTTAATGTCTCCTTCGGATTGGTGCTGACAATTACTTAGAATACCACCTGTGCTGAGAACCTTTTATATGGGATAAATGTGATATACTTGATTTTAGGGACCTCTCCTCAGGGACCGTCAACTGGGCCAGATATACACTCTAGAACAGTACAGAGTGTTAGTGTGTCTCAATGGGTTAATATAATTATCTGTGACACTTTTGCATGTATTCTTTAGAGAAGAACTATACCACCATGACCGCTATGTGTTTCAATGTGGTAATAGAAATATCTGTGAGACCTGTGCATAGTCTCCTTTAAAGAATAACTATACTGCTATGACTGGCGCCTGCGCATTTCGATAGAAGCACTTGTCTCTTTTAGAGACTAATGACATCTTTGTGCTTGACGCATGCGCTGTGGCGTCCAGGGTGGCGTCGGCTCAATGTGCACTTTGTGCTGGTTGAGGACGTGCCTATGGAAACCTGCACCTGCGACTGCGCAGTAGCGCATTTGGATGTGGGTACCTATGTTGTCCCTTTTGGAGGCGTGTGATGCCGCTGTGTTTAGCGCACGCGCGTGGGCGTCCGGGGTGGCGCCTGCGCAGTGTACATTCTGTGCTGATGGAGGATCTATGTGAATATGATCTGCGCCTGTGCAATGGACATGGAAGCTGATTAGAATGTAATATCGGAGGCGCTCCCGGAGTGACGATGAGGCGGGGAGTCAGTGCCTGTACAGCAATGTCACATGGGAGGACGCTCATGTTTGTTTTTAGGTGTTGGAGCTTTCTCTGTATACATATGACGTGTGTTATGTATCGGCGCAGTATCAACGGGGCTGGTGGATTGAGCGTCAGTGTATCAAGAGCAACACTAACTGGATCTGCATTTGCGCAGGGTTCACATTAAGGTGTCTTGTATACTACTTTGGTCTGCGCTGGTGCGATGGGTGTACTGGGCGGCCCGGTGTACTGGGGAGCTCATTCTGATAGGAAGACGTCAGTACTAATTATTCACTCCACATATGTGGGTGGGGAGGAGCTAGGATAGCGCTTAATAAAAGGACAGATGGACAGGCAGCCCATTTGATGGCAATTCTGTGGGAAGCAGACACTTCTCTACATCATATTAACTCCCCTGATGAGCTGGCTAACAGTGAAACGCGTCGGGAGACGGGAAATGTATTATATGGAGGAACCCTTTGATGTGTAACATGGATGAGATCCTCCCTTTTTATTTGTTATGAGTGCAAAAAAATTTTTTGCTGTGTTAAAGGAGGTACCTTTACATCGTGTGTATCCTTGAATGGGGAGATGTTATATAAATAAGCTGTACCTCAGTCTGCAGGATATGCCACTTTTAAATACATAAGATATTGCTGTTGCTGATAGAGTGTCTATGGAAACCCAGGCATTGGTGATGTTGGATATACACTGGATCTGATGCTTTGATTGAGCGAGTTTAACACCATAGACCGCCTAAGCATTTACTCCTATAAATTGGAGGAATGGTATTAATGGCTCCAGTGGCTATATGAGTGGTGAAAACATTATAGAAAGGGATGAGTGTATGGTATTCCCTATTTTCTTGTAAATGTTCTCACATGATTAACACTTTATAAGAAATGTTCCTTGGAGTCGATCCATGACTATCAGTGCTGAGTACTCTGGTAGTCTTATATATGTGTGTTTGTCTTTTTGTTATGTGCACTTTTATCAGGATCTTATTCCTTTTGAAGGATTATAATAAAGTAGATTAGTTTTAATTTTTCTGTTGATATTTCACCAGCCCGCTGCTTATCTATATTCTATTGGTTGGTAGATCATTGCTGCTAAAATGGATAAATTATGCCTCATGTCAGTAATCACATTGTGTTTATCTGGAGTACAGAAGGATGGAAGTGATTTAATTATGATATCATTGATTAGTGTAGCTGCGTTTTTTTTTCCCCCATTGGTTTTAACGTATGCTAGTTAACAGTCACAGAATAATCTGTTGAGTTTACAGTTCGGAAAACCCATGAAAAATTTACTACTCAAGAGGTTACAATAGCAATGGAATTAACCCATTACCAACATCCACCGTACATGGAGAGTGCAAGTCGGTATTGAATGTATGGAGCTGGCTCACAGAGTAAAGGCCCCGTCTCACTAAGCAATCTCGGTAGCGAGATCGCTGCTGAGTCACAACTTTTGTGACGTAACAGCGATCTCACCAGCGAGATCGCTGTGTGTGACAGCGATCAGCGAGCGGCCCCCCTGCCGGTATCGCTGATCGCTGGAAGAAACCTCTGGACATTTCTTTGGTCGCTGGTCTCCCGCTGGCCAGCACGCATCGCTGTGTGTGACAGCGGGAGACCAGCGATCAGGTGTAAAAAATAATAAAAAAAATAAAAAATATAGTTATTCTCACCTTCCGACGTCGCGTTCAGCCATCCTGCCTCTCTCCACGCTCCGGTCCCAGTGATCCTTTGCACGAATGACCGCGAGACTTTGTTATCCCGCGAGACCGTGACATCTCGCGGTCATTCGTGCAAAGGATCACAGGGACCGGAGCGTGGAGAGAGGTGGGAAGGCTGAACGCGACGTCGGAAGGTGAGAATAACTATATTTTTTATTTTGATTCTATTTTTTACAGGATGGCAAGCGATGCCGGGCGCTCGGCATCGCTGTGCTGATTGCTGGTGAAGCTGTCTGAGTAACAGCTCAACAGCGATCACATAGCGACTTACTAGCGATCCTGACACCTTGATATCGGTGTCGGGATCGCTGGTATGTCGCTTAGTGAGACGGGGCCTTAAGCTAGTCCCATGCCTAGCAGGTAATGACTGTGTGTTACAGCCAAGATGTGCCTTCAACAATCGCAGGTGGTGGAAAGCTACATCCGCAATTGTTAATAATCTGTTAAATGCTGCTGTCAACCTCTGACAGTGGCTTTAACAACATGCCAGCATTCAATGCGATCTTTGGTGCAACCATGACGTACCCAATTTTTGAACTATAAGACGCACCTTTTTCCTCTAAAAATGTGGAGGAAAATGGGGGGTGCGTCAAATAGTTCGGATGTACCGGCTCTGTCTGTGGTGGGGAGGTGATGGAGCAGCATCAGCGGAGCAGCGGGTCAGAGGAGGCTAGAGCCGACGGGTTGCTGCTAACTCCTGTGCCCGCTGCTTAAGAGAAATGAATGTTCACTGCATTCCATGCCCTATAGTCTGAAAAATGCAGTAATCGCACAGAGAGAGAGAGAGGATATGCCAGACTGAAAAACGCTGCTGCGGGTCCACAAAAAGAATCGACATGCTGCAGGAAAAAAAACGCAAATCTGCGTGGATTTTTCTGCACCATGTGCACAGCAATTCTTAATTTACTATTCACTAGCATTGGCTGTGTACTACACTGCGGATATGATGCAGTTCCGAGCGTCCAAAAACGCTGCGGATCCGCATCAAAATCCGCAACGTGTGCACATACCCTAATTGTTGTTTCAGGAGAACTTGCAGCAGAAAGTCTGTTTGTGTCTGCCTCTAGCTAGTCCCTCCAACCCTTCATAGAATCTTATAAGAACTAACTGTCATTTCCTATCTCCATAATGGGAAAGTCTGTTTTCACCAAATGCAGAATTTACAGATTTACAGGAGATTACAATTGCATATTTTCATGTGCCCCCCTGATTTATGAAATAAAAATAAAAACGTTGGTCACTCTTTATGCCAGTGAATTCAGATCCTGATGCTCCAAGCCTTTTCATAAAGGGTGGTCAGGTCACAATGGTTTAATCGGCTTCTCTTCTGCTGAATGGCTGCAATGGACTTCTAAATATTCGACCCTGCTGGCCTGTGAAAGCTTGACCTCCAACGATCAGAGGCTTCATTTACTGAAGGGATGCCATAATGAGACAACCTTTTGAAATAAAAAGTGTTCTTTCCCTTTCTTTTTACAAACAAGAGCGGTGCAGTACTTTATTTTACTGATTGGCAGCTTAACACTCATGGAAAAAATGGAAAAACTTATCAAGAGTTTTGTGCTAGAGAATTCTACATTTTTCTATTCATACACTGAAAACTATGGCTTAGATACTTTTTTTCCCCTAAGATGGAAAGCTAATTATTTACAATACTTTTAAATACTTTTCAATTTGATGAAGTGCTGCATTAAAATGTGCAACTAAATTATCAGTTATCACTTAATAGAAACCATATTTTAATATATAAAGGCTGAAAATGTAATAAATACTTTATATTGACTGAGTTATAATGTTCTGTAGAATCCTGGCTTCTAAGTACTCATTTACATCAATGGCACCACACTTTGCATCCAGCCAAGGAAGGTGTCCAATATCTTACACATCAATGGCATGTCTGTCTGACTTGAGCAGCAGTTGCCTCTGGGGCAGGGAGTTATGCGTGGACACCTAATTGATGCTGGTACACAGTGTCTACAAACACTTCAGTATGTCCACCTCGGCTGAATAAGAAAATGTGTCTCCGTTCTCCACACATGACATGCTACATTGCCAATTTATTTTTTACCTGATGTGTAATAATATACAAAGCATAAAAGCAATTCTAGATTGTGAAGACATACAGTATATATTGAAAAGGGAAATTGCAATTCAAGAAAAAGTCAACGACTTATAAAAATCACCACATCCATGTGAGTGATATGCAAATTTTTATTTATTTTACTCACTTATATAGCACCATTAATTCCACAGAGCTTTACAGACATTATTGGCACTGTCCCCATTGAAGCTCACAATCTAGAATTCCTATCAGTATGTCTTTGGAATGTGGGAGGAAACCGGAGTACCCAGAGGAAACCCAGGGAGAACATACAAGCTCCTTGCAGATGTTGCCCTTGGTGGGATTTAAACCCAGGACCCCAGCACTGCAAGGCTGCAGTGCTAACCACTGAGCCACCATGCTGCCCTTGTGGTTTTCTTCATCCCCAAACGATGAAAAGGGAAAATCTTTTAGCACATGTTGAAATATTTAATATCGAGTATGAGCGCCAAGCTCAGAAATTCAGGCACTTACACAACTTGTCATGCTATCAGTGAGGTTCCAGCTGGTTTTCCGAGGAAGGTTCTGCCACGCTAACTGCACTTGGGCATGCAAATCATCAAGCAGTTCTCTTTACAATTGCTCACCAATGAAGTGCCAGATGTAAGCAATGGGAGACAAGTCTGGAGATGCTGCAGTCTATAATAATACTTTTAGGCCATGCAGGCTGGTCACAGTAGCAAGAGAAACTTGTGATCTGGCGGTGTTGTTTTGAAAAATTGTTCCTGGGACACTTTGGAGAAATGGCCACATCACCAGTTCCACCACCAAATCAATATAACACCAACCATGTGGGCCATGCCATAAAGAGGTGTTCATAAGGAAACATCACACCAGTCCTATTCCTTGGATTATGCTGTGGAGTGGCATCATGTACGGTAACTGGACCCCTCTAGTATTCATCCCAGGTACACTAAAAACATAGCGTTATATTGATTTGGTGGTGAAACCAATGGTATGCCCTTTTCTTCAAAGTGCCACAGGAGCCAATTTTCAACATGACAGCACCAGACCATGCATTTTTGGTGCTACTTTGAGAAGCCTATATGGCCTAAGGTGCTACTGTAGGATAGGCCATCAATATAGTGGGGGTGTGGCACACGGTACTCTCACTAACCTCACAGCTATTACCAGCAGCAGCTTGACATAACAGGTCTGTCATTTCTATAGTGGCTGCAACAAGATACTGTGCAGCCACCCCTTATTCAAATGAATAAGGGGTTGATCCATAGTGACCGGCCACAGCAACAGTTTGCTTTATAATGCTGCTGTTTTCCATCAGTATCAGATAGCTTCCGGCTGCCGCCAGTATTGGTAACAGTCAAATATTTACGGCCAATGCTAAGAATAGACCATCAATAAATAGTAGTGGTCCGACACAATTAGGATTTGTGAGACGCTCCATACATATATAAAATTGACCCAAAGTGGCTGTCATCATTTGCTCATCCAAAAGTGGCACTGAGCATCTCTGGGAGGCTACTCCTTAGCCTACAATACCTTGATGTTAAATATGGGGTTACACAAGTCACTTTGTATCGATATGCCCTTTATATTTGTGGGTGCCTGCATTCACCACTACCTTATACATAGTTTCAAACCATAACTGTGATCACACAGTATGACTTCAATGCAATGCTCTGCAATACACAGGAGCATGGCCTCAGACCGCAGAGTGGCCAACACAGTCTGAATACAGGACTATACAAGAAGGGGTACCATATCCTTAAAGAGGTTGTCCGACCTGGAATCCAATTTTTTTAAGGTAATCTGTGCTGTATTGTGATATACAACACCCCTAAACATTGTTTTGTTTTTTGTTTCTGCCTTTCGCGCTTCCTGATTTTCACTTTATTCCCTGCACCCACTTTGCATACCTGTGGCTCTACCAAACTAAACCGCTCCCTGTGCTTTATTATCCAACCTCAAAGCCAAAGATGCCTCTGTCTGGCCTCATTGTCTGTCATTAACCTGCACCAGCGCTGGCCTCTATCATCACTTCAGTATTGGAAATAACAGAGCAGTGTACTGTCTCCTCATATGTGGAAAGTGGCAAAATCACTGCACTCCACATCACATCCACAGTGGTGGTAGAGCTTCAAGTGTCCCTCCATCACACTCACAGTGGTGATATAGCTTCACATGTCTCCCACATCACATCCATAGTGGTGACAGACAGAGCTTCACATATCCTCACATCATAACCACAGTGGTGAGAGAGCTTGACATGTCCCCACATTACATCCACAGTGTGAAAAGAGTTCTCATGTTGCCAAGTGTGAAAAGAGTTCTCATGTTGTCAAATCACATACACAGTGGTGGTAGAGCTTCACATGTCCACCCATCACTTCCACAGTGGTAACAGAGTTTCACATGTCCCCACATCATATCCACAGTGGTGATAGAGTGTCACATCCCCACATCACATCCACAGTGGTGATAGAGCTTCACATGTCTCCACATCACATCCACAGAGGTGACAGAACTTCACATTTCTCCACACATCACATACATAGTGGTGACAGAGCATCACATGTCTCCTGCATCACATCCATAGCGGTGAGAGAGTATCACATGTCCCCACGTCACATCCACAGTGGTGACAGAGCATCACATTTCCCCACATCATATCCACAGTGGTGATAGAGCTTCACATGTTTCCACACATCCACAGTGGTGAGAGAGCATCACGTGTCCCCACATCATATCCACAGGGGCGCTATAAAGATGGGCTGTTAAGCAGCCTTATTTATGGCAATCTGTATAAGCGACATGGTCATTCCTAATCACTCCCCTAATGAGTAAGTGACGAAACACGTCTTCTGCTCCCTTATAGGAACTTTGTATAAGGATTTACATCATTATAGGTAGCCTTGGTCGTGAGTACAGATATCCTAACACCGTTGTGCAGGAGTAATGTTCAGTATATGTTTAAGACCTACGTTGCTGAGAAGTGTGCAGTACGAGTGCTTACCCAAATTGTTGTCTGTCTTTTGCACGTGCACCTTTAAATTATATTATTATATTTTAATTCTTCTTAATAAAGTATATTAGTTTTAACCCACATAGATATCCCGATATGCTATTTTCTACCTATCTCAATTGGGAAAACAAACTGCTAATTAATGAGCTTCACATGTCCACACATCACATCAACAAAGGTGAAGAGCTTCACATGTCTCCGCATCACATCCACTGTGGTGATAGAGCATCACATCCTCAATGGTGACAGAGTGTCACATGTCTCCACATCACATCAACAGTGGTGATAGATAGAGTTGAGCGACTTTGGTCGGATCGGGTTTCATGAAACAAAATTTTCATTCATCTGCTCAATGCCGACTTTTATTTCCCATTGACTTGCATTGGGGTCGGGTTTCGGATGAAACTCCGACTTTTTTTGCTCTAGTCCAACCAGTTTCATCTGAAACAAATTTTGTTTCATGAAACCCGATCCGACCAAAGTTGCTCAACTGTAGTGATAGATAGAGTTGAGCGAAACGGGTCGAAAAAATTCAAAAGTCGCCGACTTTCGCCAAAGTCGGGTTTCATGAAACGAAACCCGACCTTAGCGTGAGGTCGGCCATGAGGTCGGCGACTTTAGCGCCAAAGTCGCGTTTCAAAAGATGCTTTAGCGCCCTTTTTCAGCCAATCAGGAAGAACGGACACTGTGGGCAATGTGATGACATAGGCAGCGGTCACCACCATCTTGGAGAAGGGCATGCAAGTGATTGGCTTGCTTTGTGTGACGTCACAGGGGGTATAAAAGGGCGGGGACGCCGACCGCCATGTTACTCATGCTGATCTCTGAATAGGGAGAGCTGCTGCAGCTGCTGATTCTGTAGGGAGAGCGTTAGGAAGGCAAAAAGAAAAAAAACTGCTTCTGCTGCTAGCGCTTTTCACTGTAGTTACTGTGCAGTGAAAGGTGAAGATTTTTGCTTTCGTGCAGCAGCGCTGGTGGTGATTAGCCTGCCTTTTAAGGCTAGCTGCATTGCTGTGTGCACACTGGTGTTCAAACTGCTTTTTTAAAAGCAACCCAAATTGTATTGTTTTGTCCTGATGAGGTAGTGAGCGTTCATTTTTTCACACACCGTACAGCGGTGTACACTCCTCACACAGTACCGTGTAACGTCTGTTATCACGGCCAAATTGAACCTATCTAAGTGTGTGACTCTGTAAGGAAAAGCCGAGGAGTTTGTCCGTTCTTACAGACCTACACCTTATAGTTTTGTCTATTTTTCAAACAGTTTAGTATATTTGCTGTTTGATTACATTCAAAACTAGAGAGAGACAGCGTGTGTCAGTCTGTATACAAAAACATGGAGCTTGACAATTTTACATACACCGTACAGCGGTGTACGTGCACGCTCCTCTCTCAGTACCGTATAACAGTTGTTATCACGGCCAAATTGAAGCTATCTAAGTGTGTGACTCTGTAAGGAAAAGTCGAGGAGTTTGTCCGTTCTTACAGACCTACACCTTAGGCTGAGTTCACACGTTGCATTTTTTTCGCGCTTCCGCGGCGGTTTTGACCGCGCGATTTTGCTGCAAAAACGCAAAAAATAAGCATCCCATGCATTCCTATGGGATTCCGCAATGCTGTGCTAATGCTGTGGTTTTTACCGCGGCGGAATCGCTTTGCGGTAAAAACCGCAGCATGCTCATTAATTTTGCGGAATCACGGCGATCCCGCACCCATAGGAATGCATTGTTCCGCTTACTTCCCGCATGTGGCTGAGCACACCATGCGGAAAGTAAGCAGAACATTTGCGGATGGTACCCACGGTCCGTAGAAGAGGAGACTGTCCTTCGGGCTTTGGGTACCATATCCCTGTAAAAAATAGAATTTAAAGTAAAAAATATTGTTATTCTTACCTTCCGACATCCCGCGCAGCCTTCCCGCCTCTCTCCACGCTCTCGTTCCCAGTAATCCTTTGCGAAAATGCCCGCCATGGCGTCCGTTCTTGCGGTCATTCACGCGATGTCATCACGAATAATCGCGAGACGTCGCGATCCCGCAAGAACGTACGTCATCGCAGGCATTTACGCAAAGGATTACTGGGAACGGCTGCGTGGGACTTCGGAAGGTAAGAATAACACCATTTTTTTATTTTTTTATACATTTTATCTTTTACTACTGATGCTGCATAGGCGGCCTCAGTAGTAAAAAGTTGGTCACACTTGTCAAACACTATGTTTGATGAGTGTGACCAACCTGTCAATCAGTTCTCCAAGCGATGATACAGATCGCTTTGAAAACGCTAGCATTTTGCAAGCTAATTACGCTTGTAAAATGCTAGTTTTTCCGTGGGAAAATCGCGGGAATTTAAAATGCGATTTTCCCGCGGAATGGAATTCCGGAATTCTCGCGGTAATTTCAGTGAGAGTTCTGGTACGTGTGAACTTAGCCTTATAGTTTTGTCTGTTTTTCAAACAGTTTAGTATATTTGCTGTTTGATTACATTCAAAACTAGAGAGAGACAGCGTGTCAGTCCGTATACAAAACACGGAGCTTGACAATTTTACATACACCGTACAGCGGTGTACGTGCATGCTCCTCTCTCAGTACCGTGTAACGGCTGTTATCACGGCCAAATTGAAGCTATCTACGTGTGTGACTCTGTAAGGAAAAGTCGAGGAGTTTGTCCGTTCTTACAGACCTACACCTTATAGTTTTGTCCATTTTTCAAACAGTTTAGTATATTTGCTGTTTGATTACATTCAAAACTAGAGAGAGACAGCGTGTGTCAGTCCGTATACAAAAACACGGAGCTTGACAATTTTACATACACCGTACAGCGGTGTACGTGCACGCTCCTCTCTCAGTACCGTGTAACGGCTGCTATCACGGCCAAATTGAAGCTATCTAAGTGTGTGACTCTGTAAGTAAAAGCCGAGGAGTTTGTCCATTCTTACAGACCTACACTCTAGGGAGATTCCAATTCTGCCCAATTCTATATACACCTTGTAGTTTGTCATACACTAGGCAATTTCTGCTGGTCACATTGCGGTGTTAAATAAACAGGGCCTGACAGAATCCAACTGTGTCCTGAAGTGTAGAGAGATTCCAATTCTCCACAGTCCTCTATCCACCTTTATTACACCATCCAGAATCTGCCTGTCACATTGCGGTGTAAAATAAACAGGGCCTGACAGAATCCAACTGTGTCTACAGAGATTCCAATTCTCCCCACTACTATATACACCTTGTACCTTGTTTTACAGTACCATATAGTTGGTGGTTTTTTGGGTACATTTTCCCCAAAAATGAGGAAGTGTGGTGGAAGAGTCCGTGGAAATGGACGGGGGTTGGCAGCTGGTAATGATGGTGTTGGTGTTGGATCTGCTGGTAGTGGCAAAAGCAAAATAGCACCTAATGCAGGAGGTGTTGAGCCTGCGCCATCGTCTGGCTCCACAAGGCCTCAAAGGCTCCCTTTTCTGGGAGTAGGTAAACCGCTTGTAAAGCCGCAGCCTCAAGAACAAGTTTTGGCTTACATTGCTGACTCAGCCTCCACCTCTATCGCCTCCTCTTCTGAAGTTTTAAGAAATAAAAGCACTGAGTCATCATTGGAGGCTCATGTTCATGAACCACACCTTTTCTTGTGTCCTTCACCCCAACCAAAATTGAAGGATGCGGCAGGCCACACTACAGATTACTCCATGGAGCTGTTTTCACATACAATGCCTGGGTTATCAAGTCAAATCATGAATTACCCAGGCAAAGATGAATCTGACATGGAGTGTACTGATGCACAGCCACTGATAGATGATTCTGCTGGTACATTCACTCAGAGCACTACATTGTCCTCGCAGTGTACTGAGTCAGAATCTGAACCAGATGAAACTCAGGTGCCACCATACACCGTGACACAGAGGAAGGTGCACATGACATTGAAGAGGAGGTGATGGATGACCCAGTTGTTGACCCAGATTGGCATCCATTGAGAGTAGTGGGTGCCGCTGCCAATAGCTCAGAAGAGGAGGAGGAGCATCCGCAGCGGGCATCGACATCGCAACAGCTGTTATCTGGCAGGCCCGGAGCAGTCCAAAAACGGGTTACAAAAAACAAAAGAGTTGCAGGACAGCTTGGCCAGACAGTCAAAATAACACAGCGTGCAAGGCCTCAAATGTCTTCCCTAGTAGGAAGAGTGCAGTGTGGCACTTTTTTGAAAAAAATCCTAATGATCAGGCAAAGGTTATCTGTAAGAAGTGCGCAAAGACCTTTAGCCGAGGGAAAAATCTGAGAAATTCGAATACCAGTTGCATGCTAAGACATTTAAACACCATGCACTTGCAAGCGTGGATGGACTACCAAAACTCACGTACCACATGTGCTACTGCTCCCAAAGAAGGTAGTCAGCAACGCTATATTGTTTCCCCCACTGTAAGTCCACCGGTTAGCACACCACCAGCAGCAAATGTTGAGTTGTCATCGCAAGGGCAAATCAGTCAGGGAATCACACTGTTATTGCAACGAAAGACTGAATCTAGGCCATCAGAAAGAACACCAACTCCATCACCATCATCAACCCTCTCTCAGTCCGCCATGTCCACCGCTAGTTCCACCATATGCAGCTCTCAAGTCCAGCTCACCCTACCAGAGACTATGAGTAGGACAAGAAAGTACTCATCCTCTCATCCGCGTACACTGGGTTTGAACGCCCACATTGCCAAACTAATCTCGTTAGAGATGATGCCCTATCGGTTGGTTGAAAGCACAGCTTTCCGCAAACTCATGGCCTACGCAGTACCACGCTATGACCTACCCAGTCGCCACTTCTTTTCTCGCAAAGCCATCCCAGCCCTCCACCTTCATGTGAAAGACCGCATTGTCCATGCACTCAAGCAATCAGTGAGTGGAAAGGTGCACCTCACAACTGATGCATGGTCCAGTAGGCATGGCCAGGGCCGTTACGTGTCCATCACTGCGCACTGGGTTGATGTGGTGGATGCAGGGTCCACAGGGGACAGCTGTGATGGCACAGTGCTGCCTAGCCCACGGTATAGGAAACAGTTGGCTGTAGGCGTTCGACCCTCCTCCTCCTCCTCCAGAAGCGAAAGCTCATCCAGAGAGCGCAGTCGCACGAGCACTTCATCCGCAGCTGACAGTGGTGCACACGATGTGTCCCACTATCGATCAGCTAGTGGAAAGCGTCAGCAGGCTGTGTTGCAGATGATGTTTTTGGGCAACAGACACACGGCGGAGGTACTGGCCGACTACTTTCAGCGACAAACTGAGTCATGGCTGGGCAGTCTACATCTTGAGGCTGGCAAGTTAGTGATAACGGCCGGAATTTTGTGGCAGCCATAGCCCTTTCAAAACTCAGACACATACCTTGCTTGGCTCACACCTTGAACCTGGTGGTGCAGTGCATCCTCACTAATTATCCAGAGTTAACAGGCCTGCTCCATAAGGTTCGAAGACTGTGCTCGCACATCCGCCGGTCGCCGGTACACTCCAGTCGTATGCAGAAGCTGCAGCGATTGCTCCACCTTCCCAAGCACCGCCTAATTATCGACGTTGCAACAAGGTGGAACTCTACCCTGTACATGGTTGAGTGGCTGTGCGAACAGAGGCAGGCCATAATGCATTTGTGGGAGGATACACGGGCAGGCACTTTGAGGGCAGACATGGAGTTGACAAGTGTGCAGTGGTCGAAGCTGAAAGACCTCTGTAAAGTCCTTCAATGTTTTGAGGAATGCACATGGCTGGTAAGCGCAGACGACGCCATCCTAAGCATGAGCATCCCACTTATGCGTCTGCTCATGCAAACTTTGACGCAGATCAAGGAGCAGGCGTCTGCAGCCGAGGATAATGAGGAAGAGGAGGAGGGAAGCCTTGATGACAGTCAGCCATTGTCTGTTCAGGGAACTGTCGTGGACGAGGTGGATGAAGAAGAGGAGGAGGAGGATGATGATGGGGATGATTATATAGGGGAGGAGGATGCTTCTCGTGGGGCAAGAGAAAATGTTGGCGTGGCAAGTTCTGGTACTGGGTTTGTGAGTGACTGGAGGGATGTGGATTTGCCTGAAAGTGCTCCTCCACCCAGCACTCGCAGTGCATCATTGACACCGGGAACATTGGCCCACATGTCAGATTATGCCTTGCAAATCCTAAAAAGGGACCCCCGCATTGCCAAAATGATGAATGATGATGACTACTGGTTGGCCAGCATCCTGGATCCACGCTATAAAGGCAAATTCCAAAACATCATGCCACAGGAGAACCTTGACCTAATATTGGCTAACAAACACGCAACTCTGGTAAACCGGTTTGTTGAGGCATTCCCAGCACACAGCAGTGGTGATGGTTGTCACACGAGCCGTAGGGGCCGGGGGCAACTTGGAAGAGGTGTTGGTGGTGCACACATCAGATGTGGCGTTGGAGACAGGGGTTTCATGACCATGTTGTGGACTGATTTTTCAAGTCCCGCTCACACGACTGGTAATACTGCATCAATTGAAAGTGACAGATGACAACACTTGTCAACTATGGTTACAAACTACTTTTCCTCCCATATCGATATTCTCCCTCACAGGTCATTCCCATTTGACTATTGGGCAGCTAAACTGGACACCTGGCCTGAATTGGCACAATATGCCTTACAGGAGCTCGCTTGCCCAGCTGCAAGTGTGCTACCAGAAAGAGCCTTCGTGCTGCTGGATCAATCCTGACAGAAAAAAGGACCCGTCTGTTGACCCAAAATGTGGATGATCTAACCTTCATTAAAATGAATCATGCATGGGTTTCCAAGGATTTTGTCACACCTTACCCTGTTGACACATTGGTTGACAGAAAAATGGCTTTCTTTGGTTCGCCTCTTCCTGGGACTTGACCAATTTCGCCTTTAGCAGCAGGTGAATGTCCCACATCAACATATGCCATTTTGTAAACCTCCCTAACTGGGCTGCTTCCTCCCCCCATGGCCGGGGTCACCACCTAGCGCACGCAACTGTGCGAGTACCGTTGCTCTGGACAGGTGGGTGGGCCAACTCTTGGGCGTGGGCACTGGCACAGGGCCTCCCATAGTGCAATCAAGTGTCTCTGACGGTGGGGGTGCACACCCGCCGTCTGACACACCGCCGTACTCTGAGGGGCCCAATGCCAGTACCGACGCCCACGAGTGGGCCCCCCTTGCTTGGTCAGGGCCCCAGCATTTGCAATGTTTATCTCTCCCTGTTCCTCCGCTGTGTAGTCTGGGCTGTCAAATCCTTCACTGGGACTGCCACTACAAATTTGGTGAACTGATAGAAGATGATGGTTAAGACGTAGCTATGCCCTGTCCCGCTGGCCGGGATCTAGCTTCAGATGATCAATGGCTTCCATTTCTTATGGACGTCGACTCACAATGAGATGCAGTGGTGGTTTCTCATCAGCTTTCACAGTTTTCCTACCCACAGACGTGTGACATTCCAGCGCACATTTTTAAATGTGCCCTCTCATGCCAATCCAAATGAATCGCCTACGGCCTGTGGCTTCTGTCTTTTGCACTCCAAAGTTACGTGACAGAGCATGATAGGCACTGAGCATCATGTTTACATCTCTCCCTGTGATCAAAATTATATGGATATGAGTAATGGCGATGGGATCAACGGTACTGCGATACAGCAACACTTTCTTCACAAAGAAAGGTTTTCGCTGTCTCCACACACTAATTAATTGAGGGTCTGCATCGCCTCTGAGAATTGTGACGGAAGTTTATCCCGTGAATAGGAATTCCTAGATTTCTGCAATCACTAGAATTTATGTCAGTAATTGTATGCATCTCATTTCCTATTGCGGAGAGTCTGGACTGTCTTACTGAGACAGAAATATATATGAAGATTTAATAAATATCATTAAAAGTGTATGCTGGTGTACGCTTCAAATACATTTCCTTTTTTCTACTTTTTAGATTGTTGTCTAATCCATACTCAGAACATGGAGACTTTAAATATTTAAACCATGCTATATATACCTGCTATCCAGTGATAATATACCCTTTCTCAACTTTGTACAAGCTGGTCAAATCCATACTGGGCCTGAGACCATCTGAGCCTGCCTCCTGATCAGTAGACATAGGTTTTTAATGTGTAAACTATGCTATACATACCTGTAATCCGGTGATACATTAACCTTTCTCACCTTTGTCCAGTCACGTCTAATCCATACTGGGCCTGAGACCATCTGAGCCTGCCTCCTGATATATAGACCTACGTTTTTAATGTGTAAACTATGCTATACATACCTGTTATCCAGTGATACGGTACCCTTTCTCACCTTTGTCCAATCACGTCTAATCCATACTGGGCCTGAGACCGTCTGAGCCTGCCTCCTGATATATAGACATAGGTTTTTAATGTGTAAACTATGCTACATATATACGTGTTAACCGGTGAAACTGTACCCTTTATCAACTTTCTAGAATCTTGTCGAATCCATACTGGGCCTGAGAACGGCTGCCGAGCTGTTAAGCAAGCTACAGCAACTGTGGTTTGGACACGTAATTTTTTGCATTTTTTCAGGAATGCCGGCTAGGCCTAATTCAGGAATTGCGGTTGACCTGCACTTACTGGGAAATCATCGTTCGTGGGGAATAATTGGAATCACAGATCCCCATCACTAACGGTGTTCTGCTGGTTATCTCCACCTGTAAGCGACAAAAGCTGGTCCTTTCAGTGTAGCGCGCATGCAGCCCCGGACATGTAATACCATGATAGTGCCAGAGCCTTGCGTATCCCTCTAGTAAGCTTGACGCGTACCACGGGGGCATGCTGGAGTCTTGTTCGTTAACGGAATAAAGCTGACAAATTGCTAGCACAACTACAAACGGACATACCACACCACACACACAATCGACAAAGCTTTCAATATGTGCATCTTTTCTTGAGGTGGCATGGTTGTGGTTTCCCGGGTGGAGTCCAATTAAGCCACAGGCTCCACTCCTGATGTTGCCCTTTTGGACATTCTTTTAAGGTTCTGCTTTGCAATCATACTGCCCCCGGAAAGCAAACACTTTGCCTTCATGGACGCTGTTTGGAGGTTCGTGGGAATAACACCGGTTGGCATAATTTATTGGTGGGAAGTCCGACGGTATATGATCGTGTTCGATTTCAGAATTTTTTTTTTTTGGTTGGTATTTTACAATTTTATTCCAGCCTTTCTTGACTTCATAAGGGAATGACAAGCCTATATCTGTGTCTCCTCCACCTCCTCCTTTTACTCCTCCACCTCTTTTCTAAATGTAGTTGCCCTTTTCCATATGTAATTTTTGTCTTCTGAGCATTTTCTCTGCTTTGGGACACCTTTTAAGGTGTTTTGTAATTGTTTTCTATGTGTTTTTATGTGTTTGTGTTTTCCTGCCATAGTTTTCAATGGGGTTCGACGAACATTCGACGAACTTGTCTCCTGTGTGACGAACCAAAACACTAGCGTGGTGGCTCAACACTACTCCTGATATATAGACGTACATTGCTACTGTTTAAACTATGCTATATATACCTGCTATCTGATGATACTGTACACTTTGTCTACTTTTTATATTCTTGTCTAATCCATACTGAGCCTGTGAGCGTCTCTGTGTGACTGATGGAATATACTGTATATGGAGATTGACAATTATCCTTTGACTGAATAGAGCTGTACATTTCTGATACAGTGCCATATATCTGATGTTATTTTGTGTCTATTTTGTGCAAAATTTTGAAGTTTGGTGGAGGAGGCCGTGGACGTGGGCGCGGGGGGGGCCAGCTGGTGATGATGGTGGTGGTGCATCTGCTGGTAGTGGCAAAAGCACAATAGCAGCTAAGGAAGGAGGTGTTGAGCCTGCGTCATGGTCTGGCTCCGGAACATCTGGAAGGCTACCTTTTCTTGGAGTAGGTTAACCGCTTTTAAAGGCGGAGCATGAGGAACTGGTTTTGGCTTACATTGCCGAAACAGACTCCATCAAATATTGCCGCCTCTTCTGAAGTTTCAAAAAATGCAAGCACTGAGTGGTCAAGTGCTGGCTCCTGGTCAGGAAGAACCCCTTTCCTTGTGTCCTGCTCCCCCACCCAAACTGAATGAGGCAGCAGGTCACACTTCACAATAGTCCATGTAGCTCTTTCTATCATACCATGCCTGGGTTATCAAGTCAAATCGTGAATTCCCTAGTCCAAGATGAATCTGACATGGAGTGTGGGTGGCCAGCCAGGGCAGTGGGGTTAATCGGTACCGGGCCGGTGTCTCACAGGGATGTGTCACGGTGGTGGTGACCTGTTCCGTGGCCCTGGGCATCCATGCAAAGGGGTGAATTACGTTTATAGGTGAATGATACGTGACGCCACCTCTGGTTTCTGATTAGATTGACCAGCGCTGCAGTGTCGCTTCTGTGGGACAGATGTTGTGGTGCAGCTAAGATGTAGAAGACCTGCACAGGTAGGGCCGTAGTCGAAGGGCAGGTGAAAGAGTTGGGAGATGGTGTGCAGTGCAGGATGTAGCTGAGCCGTGCACCAGGCGCAGGAGAAAGATGAACTGCGCGACTGTGTCTGTCTTTTACCTGTACTTGGTAGGTGCTGTCCAGGACCCAGAGTACAGATGGAGAAAGAGTTGGTCAGCCTGGAAGTCAATTTGGATTTCTCTCTCTGCAGATAGGTAGTGTGGCCTCCGTTCTAGCGCTTATCTGAGGTACTCGCAGTGCTGAGTTCAATGAAGTTCCCCCTTGTTGACTCTCTTTTGGAACTTTCTCGTATGGCTGGCAGCCGTAGCCTTTTCCTTCTGGCTCACACACGTCGATGCTGGGGCCTCCGAGCCTCAGTTGGCTACAGAGCATTTACAGCTGCTACTTCCTCCGGATTCTGCTGCAGGAACGTCAGTGTCCCTACAAACTCAGAGACCGGAATCTGGACCATGCGCTCCAGCTAGGAGTGAGCCTTAACTCTGCTCATCCTCCAGCTCCCCTTCTCACGTCCAGACACTTCCCCTTCCCTGCACAGAATGGCCTAACTTACCTCCTCCCGACCACAGAGAGCAGCTCCTCAGCAGTCATGTTCAGAGGTCTCCCTGCTGGCGTGGAGTGGGAAATGTGTTGTGTGTTGGTTTAACTGCTAGAGAGATCCTTCGTTGCTCCCAAGCATGACATCGCACTCCCTAGGAGGAAGGTAATGCCACTGTGGCGATCGTGCTCCTGGGGACGACACAAGTGCACTGATGCCCTGCCACTGCTAGAAGATTCTGCTGGTACATTGACCCAGACCACTACATTCCCCTCACACTCTACACAGCCAGAATCTGACCCAGAGGAAACTCAGGTTCCCCTTCCCGCATACTATACCACCTTACACGGTGACAAAGAGGAAGGTGCAGATGAAAGTGCAGGTTCCTTGAGCTGGTGGGGGGGGGCATACTCATGGGCGAAGGCACTGGCACAGGGCCCCTCATAGTACGCAAAAGTGTCTCTGCCGGTGGACCCCCACCCGCCGTCAGACACACCGCCACACACCGCCGTACTATTAGAGGGGCCCTGTGCCACTGCCGTCGCCAATGAGTGGGCCCCCCCTGCTTGCTCAGGATCACAGCACTTGCAAAGTTGAAATACTTACCTCTCCCTGCTCCACCGCCATGACGTCTTCCGCGTTTCATGACAGTGATAGTCTGATCAGAGAGCGCAATGACATCACGTCTGTATGCCCTCTGCCTAAACAGCCAAGTGCAGTGAGATGGACGATGGGGACGACGAGGAGTCCAGACTAGTACAGGGATCCCATAGCGAGGAGACTTATTTAATTGTTTTCAATGTTGGGACAGCAATTTTTGGGGAGCACTATACTCTGGAGAATGATATATGGGGCCCACCATACACTGGAGCATTCCAAAGGTGGACATCAGACACTGGAGCAGCATTTACAGGGCACATTATACACTAGAGCATTAGAAATGGGGACCATTATGTATGGAGCATTATTTGGGCCCATAAGACAGTGGAGCTTCATCCATGGGGACCAACATATACTGTAGCATTATGTGGAGCTCATCATATTCTGTTTCAAACATTATATGGGACCAATGATTCTGTATGGAGAAATATATGGGCCTCATTACTCTGTATAGCGCACTATGCGGTGGCCATAATACTGTATGGAGTAATATACTGTCCGTTTTTGGAGCTATTAAAAATGGATATCAGTCATGAGATGTAAAAAGTGAAGTATTTTTCATTGTACTATGCCGCTATTTCTCTGCGGTATCGGAGCATCATGAGTTGTGGTATGTGTTAAAGGGGCGCTCTTTGGCCCAGGGCCCACGAAAACCTGGAACCAGCCCTACCCCCCCCACAAATTTAGCCAAATAACCCCCATTTTTCAGTGCGTAACTAGTATCATGAAGTAAATTAAGGTTGAAAAGCTTCAGTAATCAGAATTGATGTTTTTGGCATTCAAAAGGGCACTGTAGGTGTGTTTCCTGTCCTCCACTCCCTGCCGACTTTGCTTCCCCATTGACTTGCATTGGGTTTCGTGTTTCAGTCGGCCTTTGACTTTTCACGATAATCGGCCGATTTCGTTCAACCCGACTTTTGCGAAAATCGGGTTTCATGAAACCCGACTCGACCAGAAAAAAGGCAAAGTCGCTCATCTCTATTGATAGAGCTTCACATGTCGCCAAATCACATGCACAGTGGTGATAGAGCTTCATAGGCTCGGACTGGCCTGCAGGAGAATCCTCCGATAGGCCCCTGTGAAGGAGTGCTGATGAGCAGTGACATTACACTGTGTAATTTAATCATTTATTAAACAAGCTAGCCAAATTACTATTGCATAGAAGCAAAAGTTAATCTGTGTGCTAGTTTTAGGTTATTATTGCATCTAACAGTGGGCCCCATGAATCAATGTAATTGGGCCTTTGCCAGCCCAGTCAAACACTGCTTATTAGGAGTGGTTATAATACTACTCTACTACTCTCATCCCATATATATCAGTGTAATGGGAAAAAGAAGACATCCCAGAATACAATAAAATCAATAAACTTTATTACTAAATCAATTAAAATACTATTAAATATTAAAAAAAAGCAAAATACTGTCCAGGGGACACCGAGCAGGAAAATACCAATAATGATGGTATATGATAAATCACATTATAAATCTCACATCATTATAATACAATGGGTACAACTAAAATGGGTTTAAAACATCCTATAAATGGGTCATGTGAAAACTACATGGACATTAAATGAAAAGCCAAATAGCCATAATATATATTTATCCAAATATAAAGGTGCTCAGAACATCACAATCGCCTATATTCCATTTAGGAAATTCTAACATGTGCAGACATATAAATACATACGTAATATACAATAATACATAATATACAATACAACATACATGGATAGGATAACCCTAATAAAGTGACAATGTGAATTACTATATATGATACATTTTACAAATTCCACATAGAAAATCCAAGCATATACAAAAAATATAATACAGCATATATTGTACCATATCAAACATATATTAAGGTGATATAAGTGTGATAATATATTCTATATCAACTGAAAAAATAATAATATAGAAAATAAAAAATAAATAAAGAATAACATTAATAAACACATAAAAAAGCAGTAAAAAGCTCTTTTTGTTCCATAGATACAGGATTAAACACGATCAAATGCCTGGCGGAAACAACTCCAGTGTGCTGAAAAAAATTTCCTTCATGAAAAATAATTATTCAGGAAAGCTAAAGAAAGAATAACAGAAATTAAAATCAGTTAAAAACCAATTAAATACCATATAATAACCCAACCCATAATTCATTTAAACATGATACCACCCACTAAAAAGATGCATCCTTACAAAAAAGCTGAATAGCCAATGGTTTCATTAAGACCCAAAGGGCTAATAATTCCCAGTCGTTAAATCCAGCAACACTCTAACTGGGCTAAGACTCTACCAACATCACCTCCCCATGAGCCCCATGATGTTGGTAGAGCCTTAGCCCAGTTGCTGGAAATTGGCATGCACTTATATAGTGCTGATCTAATCGTATGGGCATCACTAACAGGCTGTAAGCCAGACACTATGCACTATGTCTGTGTGACTGATGCCCTATACAAACCTTATCCGTGTGCATTTATAATGCTGGGTGACCACCTCCTCCATGAATGGTCGGTGGATGAGTGGTTGTTTCATCAGTATTTTGCATCTGTGATGCCTCAGACTTTATCAGGGGCGTTGCATCCTGCAGTGCATTATTGGTGTGACCTAGAGTTGGCAGTCAATGTCAGTGGAGGTCCCTGTGATTATTGGATATGCCATAAATAGCTCAAGGGAAAACCCCTTTACTGCCTTATAATAACTGGTGTCAGGACTTATTCACATGCTGCGGTTTAGTCACATTTGTTGCAAAAGTTTTGAAAAAAATGTTGCTCCCCCAAAATAGACAAAACAGCAATGTGTGAATAAGCTCTAATAACTTTTTTTTATCAAATTATATCTATATGTACAGATGTGTGCACACAAGGATTAGTGATTTGAGCTCTGCTCCGGTTGCTGTTGTTAGACACAGCCGCGGACTAATTGACCCAGCTGGCACCTACCACGTGTGGAGAGAGCTCAGCTCATGAAACCACTCCATACTATCTGCAGTATGTCATTAAGGGGTTAATATTGCAATTAAGGGGTTCATGTAGATATGATTAACTGAAAGTGGCCAGACTGGTGGAGGGATGCAATGATAGTTGACTTTGTGGAACTTTCTCCCATCTACCTACTGCATCTGTGGAGCTCAGCCACAGTAATCTTGGGTTCTCCTCTACCTCTCTCACCAAGGCTCTTCTCCCATGATTGCTCAGTTTGGCTTGACAGCCAGGTCTAGGAAGACTTCTGGTGGTCCCAAACTTCTTCCATTTAAGGATTATGGAGGCCACTGTGCTCTTAGGAACCTTGAGTACTGCAGAAATTCTTTTGTAACCTTGGCCAGATGTGTGCCTTACCACAATTCTGTCTCTGAGCTCCTTGGCCAGTTCCTTTGACCTCAGTATTCTCATTTGGTGTGACATGCACTGTGAGCTATGAGGTCTTATATAGACAGGTGTGTGCCTTTACAAATCAATATAAAGGGAGCTAAAGGAAAAAGAAGGCGCAATAGGGTCTTATCCGGGTAGTACTGGGAGTAGAGGATAAGAGATTCACTCACCTTTTCCAGGGGAAATAAAGGCACATAATCGACTGTCAGCTACTGCACGCCCGAAGGTCCACTCCGTGAACGCCAATGTAGATCCTTATGGATAAAATGTTTTTTCGGACTCACTGTGCGCTGCTGGACATAATTCAGTCTTACAACATAAAGGGTATTAGCAATTTAATTCCCAACGCGAAGTTTCTAATACTTCTTCCTCAGGGTTGCCATTCGAGCACTATCAGCGATACCCGGCAGGGGGGCCAGTCGCTGATGAGTGTCACACATAGCGATCTCGCTGGTGAGATTGCTGTTGCGTCACGAAACTTGTGACTCAGCAGCGATCTCGCTAGCGAGATCGCTGTGTGTGACGGGGGCTTAAGAGTAGTGTCTAATCATCAAAGACATCAGAAGACAAAGTCTTCAGAAAAACAAGACATCACCAGATAAAGATATTGAAAGACTAGGAGTATGTTCACACTTTGTCTTTTTAAAGTGGTCAAAAACATATGTTTTTCACATGGAATATGCTTCAGGAATTGCTTTTTTTTGGTCTTTTTCTTGGCATTTTTAAAGTCTTATATACAAATACCCTCTTCACAGATGAAGAAGACAGTACCCCACAACCATCAACTGGAAGTAGCAGTCCTAAAACTCTATATATAGAGCCTTTAAAGGGTCAATATTGACCTATTAGCTGGGGTCCCACTAGTGAATCTGATGTGATATGCTAATGACACTTGGCTCCTGCTCTGCTGCAAGCGTAATCCGAGAGTCAGTGCTCTGTGCTCCGATCTTCTCGCATTAGAGAATCGCAGCAGAAGTGTGGAGTAGATGAAGAAAGTAATTTCTCCATCTCCTCCATTGCCAGCATCCACGGGAATTGAACTGCACGCAGGTGATATCTGAGTGCAGTGCAATGTTTCACATGCTCCCATAGATGTATATGGGTGCGTGTTTAAGGGGCTGTAAAGTCTCACTAACCCCTTAAGTTATGTCCCGGTTGTATTTATTGCTGCTCTATGTATAAAGGTTATATATTTATGTGTGTATATCATTGTACTGGTAGGGTGAGTGTAGAACCCAAATTTAGCCATAAGATGGTGTACATTTTAGTGGTAGAAATAATAGTGTAAATAGTTAAGATAGGAGGGGTACAGTGGATAAGGTAGTAAAGACTTCCTCATAGAGGTCAGTTGGGGCCAGGGCACCCATGCAGCTCACTTGGGCTAACTAGCCCCGGGCAACACCATGTTATGCAACGTTACTGAAGGGTAATGCCCAGCCATATTGTGTTCATGGCCAGGACTTCACCAGAAGGAGCAACAGCAACAGTGCTAGTGGTGCAGTATTAGTGGGACTGCAGGTGCTAGTGAAGACTAAGCAGTACGGGCAGGTCACTCATCATGTGTCAGCTTGTTGCGTTGGCTGATGCCCTCAGAACAGGGGTGAAACAGCTGAGGGAGTCCCCAAATGGAGTAAGGCTGAACAGGGAGGACGCTGAGGGATCGAAAGGTACGGTCCTTCCCGGAAGCGAGCTTAGTGACAGAGAGAGTACAGGGACAGAGAATGAGTTGCATGTTGTGAAACCTGATGTTGATGCTGGAAAGAATACAAATATGCTGTGTATCAGAATCAGTAAAGTTACCTGTTTGAAAGTTGAATTGGACTGTGACTCATTTTGTACTAAACCGGACCGAGGAAGCCTCCAGAAACAGAAAGAGGACCCTGACGGTGCTGGTGAAGAAGCCACAGGTATGCAGAGATATGGCCCAGTATGTGTATGTGACGGCAGGGCAGGGCACGCTAACGCAAATGCTATCAGCCACGACTACCGACCTGTACCTCCCTCACACTTGGTGTAGTCGGCAGGATGCTGAAACCGTGCAGCGTAGGAATGCTGTGAGTGATGAAAATGATGTGAGTGGAAAAGATAATGTGACCAGAAAGGAAAGAGGATTTTGCAGATGTGACTGGAATCCTGGCTTTGTCTGAAATGATTGGGACTGACAATGTGTTGAAAAAGATGGTGGCCATGAAGATGGTGGAAAATGGCGCCAAAGAAGAAGACAATCAATGTGACTTCATCCTTCGTGAGCGTGACAGCGCTGAGATGGCGTGAAGGCCTGCCAGTAGATGTCCCTGGTACCGCTCCCAGAGGGTGCATCGAGAGCCATTAGCACCACGCTTCCTAAAACAGATCGCCAGTAAGTGGGTGGAGCGGCAAGAGTCAACCCTCCCCTGGAATGGGTGGGGTCCAGAAGAAAACCTGGGGTGCAGCTGCATGACACCATTATGGGAAACGGCATCGGCAGCGATGCATCACTCTTGCGCACTACACTGCAGAGGAATAGGCGTCCCGGAAGCGAGCTTAGTTACAGAGAGAGAAGGGCAGCGACAGAGAAGGAGTTGCATGTTATGATACCTGATGTTGATGTTGGAAAGAGTACGAATATGCTGTGTACAAGAATCAGTAAAGTTACCTGTTTGAAAGTGGAATTGGACTGTGACTCATTTTGTACTAAACCTCCAGAAAAGGAAAGAGGACCCTGACAGTGCTGGTGAAGAAGCCACAGGTATGCAGAGTTATGGCCAGTATGTATATGTGACGGGAGGGCAGGGCGCGCTAACGCCAATGTTATCAGCCACGACTACCTACCTGTACCTCCCTCACACGTGGGATCCAAATTCAGCATGCAATTGCATAATTTGTTTCTCGTCCGATAACTATCTGATCAGAGCAGGAAAAAAACAGGCAACTGAGAACAGAACCATAGGATTAAATTGGTACGAATGAAATCCAATTTTTAATAGAATTGCATTTGTCCAATTTAATCGCAAGCAAGAGCGAGCCCTTAGTCTGGGATCACACAGAGAGATAATCGGGCCAATTATGCTAATATCACTCGGCTCCAACTCTGTCATAGTGTGCGCCATGTGCGGAGAGGACAGAGAACTTAATTTTTCCATCTTCTCCATTGCCTTCGTCAGCAGTAATCGGATGACATTCGAGTGCAGTCCGATGTTTCATATGCACCCACAGACTTCTATGGGTGCACTTGATCTGATTATCAGACGCACCCGCAGCACGATGTGATTGTTTTCTCATGCTGAATCAGCATAAGAAAAAAATTGCAGTTCTGCACTACCCCATAGTATAACATTGGCCCGAGTGATATCCAATAAAACATCACATAGCACTCGGCTGTGTTATATACTCGTGTGAGTGAGGCCATAAAGTTCTAGTCCTCCTCTTCTTTTAATAAACTTATTTATTAGTTACAGCATATAGAAATTGAAACGTGACGTTTCGGCCACAGCCGCCCTTTATTAAGCCATATAATAGAGATATCACATTTGTTTTCATTTTTTCTATACTGTAACTAATCAAGAAGTTTATTGAGGAAAACACCTGGTACCTTGGATATCTTTACATGGAAAGTGTATATTATGGGCCCAATTGATGAGGACTGGCATTTTGTATGGCATTCTTCATGACGTGTGCACTGCGTAATAAGTGCCTAATTCATTAAGAGGCGTGTGTATTTTTTAATGAATCATCATGATGGCATTCATCCACTCAATGCCGACTTTTATTCCCCATTGACTTGCATTGGGGTCGGGTTTCGGAACTCCGACTTTTTTGCCCTAGTCAGACCAGTTTCATCCGAAACAAATTTTGTTTCATGAAACCCAATCCGACCAAAGTCGCTCAACTCTAGTGGTAATGACTCCCAGTCTTTTAAAAACTCAGACATGGGCCGGAGGTTGTATGGCAACCAATTTAACCCCTTCATGACCCAGCCTATTTTGACCTTAATAACCTGGCCATTTTTTGCAATTCTGACCAATGTCCCTTTATGAGGTAATAACTCAGGAACGCTTCAACGCATCCTAGCGATTCCGAGATTGTTTTTTCATGACATATTGGGCTTCATGATAGTGGTATATTTAGGTCGATAATTTTTGCGTTTATTTGTGAAAAAAATGGAAATTTGGTGAAAATTTTGAAAATTTTGCAATTTTCAAATTTTGAATTTTTATTCTGTTAAACCAGAGAGTTATGTGACACAAAATAATTAACAAATAACATTTCCCACATGTCTACTTTACATCAGCACAAATTTTGGAAACAACATTTTTTTTCGTTAGGAAGTTATAAGGGTTAAAAGTTGACCAGCAATTTCTCATTTTTACAACAAAATTTACAAAACCATTTTTTTTAGGGACCACCTCACATTTGAAGTCACTTTGAGGGGTCTATATGGCAGAAAATACCCAAAAGTGTCACCATTCTAAAAACTGCACCCCTCAAGCTACTCAAAACTACATTCAAGAAGATTATTAACCCTTCAGGTGCTTCACAGGAACTAAAGCAACATGGAATGAAAAAATGGACATTTTAATTTTTCCAACCAAAATTTTATTTTAGCATCAGTTTTTTCATTTTCACATGGGTAACAGGATAAAATGTATCCTAAAATTTGTTGGGCAATTTCTCCTGAGTACACTGATACCTCATATGTGGTCATAAACCACTGTTTGGGCGCACGGCAGGGCTCAGAAGGCAAGGAGCGCCATTTTACTTTTTGAATGTAAAATATGCTTGAATGTTTAGCGGTTGCCATGTCTTGTTTTAAGAGTACCTGTGTGCCTAAACATTGGAGTTCCCCCACAAGTGAGCCCATTTTGGAAACTAGACCCTCCAAGGAACTTATCTAGATGCATAGTATGCACTTTGAACCCCCAGGTGCTTCACAAATTGATCTGTAAAAAAAAACAAAACTTTTTTTTTTCACAAAAATTTTATTTGGCCTCAGTTTTTTCATTTTCACATGGGCAGCAGGATAAAATGGATCCTAAAATTTGTTGTGCAATTTCTCCTGAGTACATCAATATCTCATATGTGGTCATAAACCACTGTTGTTTGGGCGCACCGCAAGGCCTGGAAGGGAAGGAGCGCCATGTGACTTTTTGATTGGAAAATTAGCTCCAATCGTTAGCGGACACCATGTCGCATTTGGAGAGCCCCTGTGTGCCTAAACATTGGAGCTCCCCCACAAGTGACCCCATTTTGGAAACTAGACCCCCGAAGGAACTTATCTAGATGTGTGGTGAGCACTTTGAACCCCCAAGTGCTTCACAGAAGTTTATAACGCAGAGCAGTGAAAATAAAATAATAATTTTTTTTCCTCAAAAATGATTTTTTAGCCCGCTATTTTTTATTTTCCCAAGGGTAACAGGATAAATTGGACCCCAAAAGTTGTTGTCCAGTTTGTCCTGAGTACACTGGTACCCCATATGTGGGGGAAAACCACTGTTTGAGCACACGGCATGACTCAGAAGGGAAGGAGCGGCATTTGACTTTTTGAATGGAAAATTAGCTCCAATCGTTAGCGGACACCATGTTGTGTTTGCAGAGCCCCTGTGTGCGTAAACTTTGGAGCTCCCCCACAAATGACCCCATTTTGGAAACTAGACCCCCTAAGGAACTTATCTAGATGCATAGTGAGCACTTTGAACCCCCAGGTGCTACACAGAAGTTTATAACGCAGAGCCGTTAAAATAAAAATATTTTTTTCCCTCAAAAAATAAATTTTTAGCCTGCTATTTTTTATTTTCACAAAGGTAACAGGATAAATTGGACCCCAAAAGTTGTTGTCCAGCTTGTCCTGAGTACGCTGGTACCACATATGTGGGGGGGACCACTGTTTGGGCACACGTTGGGGCTCAGAAGGTAAGTAGTGACGTTTTGAAATGCCGACTTGATGGAATGGTCTGTGGGCGTCATGTTATGATTGCAGAGCCCCTGATGTACCTAAACAGTAGAAACCCCCCACAAATGACCCCATTTTGGAAACTAGATCACCCAAGAAACTAATATAGATGTGTGGTGAGCACTTTGAACCCCCAAGTGCTTCACAGAAGTTTATAACGCAGAGCCGTGAAAATAAAAAAATATTTTTTTTTCCTCAAAAAATTATTTTTAGTCCACTATTTTTTATTTTCACAAGGGTAACAGGATAAATTGGACCCCAAAAGTTGTTGTCCAGTGTGTCCTGAGTACGCTGGTACCCCATAAGTGGGGGGGACCACTGTTTGGGCACACGTTGGGGCTCGGAAGGGAAGTAGTGACGCTTTGAAATGAAGACTTGATGGAATGGTCTGTGGGTGTCATGCTACATTTGCAGAGCCCCTGATGTACCTAAACAGTGGAAACCCCCCCACAAGTGACCCCATTTTGGAAACTATATCACCTAAGGAACTAATCTAGATGTGAGGTCAGCACTTTGAACCCCCAAGTGCTTCACAGAAGTTTATAACGCAGAGCTGTGAAAATAAAAAAATATTTTTTTTTCCTCAAAAAGTGATTTTTAGCCCACTATTATTTATTTTCACAAGGGTAACAGGATAAATTGGACCCCAAAAGTTGTTGTCCAGTTTGTCCTGAGTACGCTGGTACCCCATATATGGGGGGGACCACTGTTTGGGCACACGTTGGGGCTCGGAAGGGAAGTAGTGACGCTTTGAAATGCCGACTTGATGGAATGGTCTGTGGGCGTCATGTTACGTTTGCAGAGCCCCTGATGTACCTAAACAGTGGAAAGCCCCCACAAGTGACCCCATTTTGGAAACTAGACCCCCCAAGAAACTTATCTAGATGTGTGGTGAGCACGTTGAACCCCCAAGTGCTTCACAGAAGTTTATAACGCAGAGCTGTGAAAATAAAAAAATATTTTTTTTTCCTCAAAAAGTGATTTTTAGCCCACTATTTTTTATTTTCACAAGGGTAACAGGATAAATTGGACCCCAAAAGTTGTTGTCCAGTTTGTCCTGAGTACGCTGGTATCCCATATATGGGGGGACCACTGTTCGGGGACACGTTGGGGCTCGGAATGGAAGTAGTGACGTTTTGAAATGCCGACTTGATGGAATGGTCTGTGGGCGTCATGTTACGTTTGCAGAGCCCCTGATGTACCTAAACAGTGGAAACCCCCCACAACTCATAGACTGTAAGCTTGCGAGCAGGGCCCTCACTCCTCTTGTTATTTGTTATAATATAATGTATGTGATTATTGTTATGCTGTAATGTCTATTGTCTGTACAAATCCCCTCTGAAATGTAAAGTGCTGCGGAATATGTCGGCGCTATAAAAATAAAATTTATTATTATTATTATAAGTGACCCCATTTTGGAAACTAGACCCCCCAAGGAACTTATCTAGATGTGTGGTGAGCACGTTGAACCCCCAAGTGCTTCACAGAAGTTTATAACGCAGAACCGTGAAAATAAAAAATCTTTTTTTCCACAAAAATAATTATTTTAGCCCATTTTTTTATTTTCCCAAGGGTAACAGGAGAAATTACACCCCCAAAGTTGTTGTGCAATTTTTCCTGAGTACCCTGATACCCCATAAGTGGGGGTACACCACTGCTTGGGCACACGTCGGGGCTCGAAATGGAGGGAGCACCGTTTGACTTTTTGAACGCAAAATTGGCTGGAATAAATGGTGGCTCCATGTCGCGTTTGGAGAGCCCCTGATGTGCCTAAACAGTGGAAACCCCTCAATTCTATCTCCAACCCTAACGCCAACACACCCCTAACCCTAATCCCAACCCTAATCATAACCCTAAGCACAACCCTAATCCCAACACACCCCTAACGAAATCCCAACTCTAACCCTAACCACAAGCCTAACCGTAATCCCAACCCCAACCCTAACCCTAAATTCAACCCTAACCCTAAATTCAACCCTAACCCTTAGTCCAACCCTAACCCTTAGTCCAACCCTAACCCCTAGTCCAACCCTAACCCCTAGTCCAACCCTAACCCCTAGTCCAACCCTAACCCTTAGTCCAACCCTATCCCTAACCCTAGCCCTAACCCTAGCCCTAACCCTAACCCTAGCCCTGGACCTAACCCTAATGGAAAAAAAAAATATATATATTTTATTATTTGTCCCTACCTATGGGGGTGATAAGGGGGGCGGTGATTTACTTTTTATTTATTTTGATCACTATGAAAGTTTATCATAGTGATCAAAATAAATGAATGAATCTGCAGCGTTGCAGATTCGATTCGGCGGACTGCGCATGCGCCCGCCATCTTGCAAGATGGCGGCGCCCATGACGCTGGACGGCAGGACACCGGGACGGATAGCGGGAGATCGGAGGCACAAAGGAGGGTGAGGGGGTGATCGGAGGGTGAGAGGGGATGATCGGAGGGCTGGGGGGGCGGAGGGAAGGTGGGGGGGCAGATCATGACGGCGGCTGCCGATCAGTGCCGTCAGAAGGTGGCGGCAGCCGATCGGTGCCGTCAGTCGGTGTGGGGGGGGTCGGGTCTCGGTGTCCAGCCATGTCCGATGCTATTTCAGCATCGGCCATGGCTGGATTGTAATATTTCACCAATTTTCATTGGTGAAATATTACAATCGCTCTGATTGGCAGTTTCACTTTTAACAGCCAATCAGAGCGATCGTAGGCACGTGGGGGCTAAGCCACACCCCCAGGTGTTAACTCTGAAGGGTCCTTTGTGTGCGGGTCGGGTGACCTTTCAGTGACCCCGGTCACCCGACCCGCAGGGGGGCTATTTATAGCATGACGCCTACGTAGGCGTCATAGGTCGTTTGGGCACTGCTTTTCATGACGCCTACGTAGGCGTCATAGGTCGTGAAGGGGTTAATTTCCCTATGCCACGGCCTCTTCCCCACACCGAAGCTCCGCCACTGCCCTTTGTAATGGTTGGGGATGAGGCTTTTCAAATGTGCGCAAACCTACTGAAACACTACTCCAGTCATGACTTGGACCATACCAAAAAAATCTTTAATTACAGGCTGACCAGGGCCAGAAGAACTGTAGAGTGTGCTTTTGGGATTCTTGTCTCCAGATGGCGAATTCTCGGCACAGCCATTAATCTTAAACTTGAAACAGTGGATGAGGTGGTGAAGGTGTGTGTGGTTCTTCATAATTTTGTGATGGCTAAAGAGCACCTGACCTTTGAACTCGATGATGCTGCTCCTAACCCATTGCCTGAATTCACTCAGCACCCTCTCAGGTCATCTGTTGAAGTTGGCCAAATGTGGGACCAATTTGCGGACTACTTTATCTCTGATGTAGTACGGGTGCACTGGCAAGATGAAATGGTATAAAAATGTTTTTGTGTGTGTATGTTAAAAAAAACCTGTTTTGATACCTGTACCGAGTGCACTATGTCTTTTACACTCCAATAAAATAAACAACTTCCCATGTATACCTGTGAATTCATGATGTTCTCACATCTGGGCAGGTAAATACACATATGAGTTAAACTGCAGCATCGCTAGTCTGCTTGAAATATATTGGTACGTAAGCGACGCTTCAGGTTAAACATCATATGTGTGTGGCGACCCTGAGGGTTCATTCGCCACAGAGGTACTGCACCTCCTCCTGAGGTGTGGTACCCCACCATCCAGGTAAGGTGGAGACACCTGACCACGCTCCAACACCTGCACTCCACACCACAAAGTAGTGTAGCAAAGCACCTTTGGCGGCTCCCTGCTTTGAGTGTAGCATAGCACTCCTTGGTGGCTCCCTGCTTGGAACACGAAACGTGCTGGGAGGTGGGTGGAGTTTAGTTTACATAAAAGAGCGGGAAGAGTTGAGTGAGTCAGTTAGTCAGTCATTCATTCAGTCAGTGAGTGAGGATGCAGAAGGACAGAGAGTGAGACAGAGAAGATCCCCGGGAGAGGGATGGAAGAAGGAAGTGCTGCAGCAGGCCACAGCGATCTGGGTCTGCTGGCACAGGAAAGAGACAGAGAAAGGAAGCTTGATTCTCCATTGGGAGGAAGGTTTAGAATGGAACGTAAGGATAATAGGAGAACTAAGGAACAGGGTTGGAAGAGAGAGCCCTTCCCAAGTTCACAGCGCAAGGCCGGAGTCCGGTCCCCGAGGTTGTATGGATACTAATTGTCCTGCAGCAGACACCGGAGGAATAGAAGTAGTGACCACTTTAATCCCACACAAGACTTGGGGGCACAACAGCAACATAAGAGTGAGCCGGGACTTGGTAGCAAGGAGTCCCCGAAGCAGGCTACAGCTGTCTGCCGTACAAGTAGAGTTCATAGGAACATCTGACAGGAGGAACTCCAGTGTACCTAAGTACTAGGAGTACTTCATTCAAAGGCGCTACAAGAGGAGACGTTCAGAAAAGGCACATATGTTGGCGGAGTGTTGGAAAGGATTACTTCATCTTGCCTAGAAGTTGGCTGAGCTCCTGACCCAGAGGACATGGCATGGATGCAGGCACCTGTACCTGCAACAGACTGTGAGTAAAGCTTTGGAACTGCATGCCCTGGTGTCCTCCATTTATTCCTGCGCCAACCCGCTCGGCACTGCTGCATCCCTTGCGCTTGACACTACACCATCTAAGTGTCACTTCACCCACACTGCCCTGGGACTCCAGCCCTGCCTGTGGAGGGCTATAACATCATTGCTGCACCACACCATCTGTCCCAGAGGATCTGTCTGCAGCATCGGCTTACATCTCCATTGCCAAACACCACAGGTGGCGTCACGAATCATTCATAAACTTTATTCAACCACTCAACCCCTTTACATGGGCGCCCAGGGCCACGGACTGGGACACCGCTGCTGTGACATTCCCCTCTGAAGGACCGGCCCGGTACCGAGTACCCCACAGCCCTGGGAGGGCGACCCCTGTGTATTTACCTGCCCATGATTGATGTCAGGAACACCACACTACACTCGCTCACTGAGCCAGTGCGCATGTCCTGAGTACAAAAACAGTGCTCAAAGATACCTGTGGAGCAGGGCAGCAGCGGTGACAATGCGTGCTTCAGACTATCAGTGTCAGGATCCTGTCAGCGCCGGAAAGAAAAGATGCACAGGACCTGTGGATGCTGAAGTTAGCAAGCTGGCACAGGACCTACGGTCATGTGACTGCAAGGGGGTGGGGCTTAGCATCCTGCTTTCAGAGATGGCAGGACACCATACAACAACTCAGAGTCAGGCAAAACGGAGGTCATACACAGCATGTGCAAACGAGGTACAGGAGGGATATACAGATGGGAGGTCAGACAAAGCCAAAGGTCATACACAAGAGGGCAGAGCGGTACCAAAGGGACGAGTAGAGAATAGTCAAGTCACAAGCAGAGAGTCATACACGAGAGAGCGGTGCGGTACAAAAGGGACAGGCAGAACTCGTAACAGGGACAGAACCGGATCAAAACCAAACAAGCAACAAGTAATCAGGCACAAGGCACACGTACACCAGAGGTCAACTACCTCAGCCGAGGGCAGAAGTATAGCAGACACCGGACCTAGGTCTAGTGAGCATTAAATAGCCGCCTTCTGCCAGAGAGAGGCAGAAACAATTAACCCCCTGTCTGACCAGGACGGGCCAAAGCAAAACCCCATCCTGGATCATGACAATTGATAAATAGATATGATACTAGGCCTGGGTATTGGCCATAGGCCTGGGTATTGGCAATATGACGTGTATTTTACCCATCAGTTGATTCAACACACACTTAGTAAGACTATGTTGTTAATTACAAGGTATATCTATAATCCCTCTGGCCTAGTATCACAATAAGTGAAATGAGAAAGGTAAAAACAGCCCATCCTCAAAACACTTTTTATGACACCTTGCAAAGTTTAAGGCACATTGTGTGTACGGCGCAGTGTGTGTAGGTGGCGCAAAAAATATTAATCATACTTTATGTTAAACCAGAAATTTAAATTTATTTTTAACCAAAAATTTTTAAAAACTTTATTTTTTTCTGCTTTTGGTGGCAGATGGTTGCAAGTTGGAATTGTGCAGTGAAGATGAACAGCTTATAGTGGATGAAGGTGTTCTAGGGGAAGGGGCAACAAAACTTGTGGAGGAAGGGAGGCCAGTGATGGGAATGGAGCTAGACACACTAGGAGGAGAAGACAGAGGTTCAGCGACAGTGGTCCTAACTGTTTTTTGTCTCCTTAAACTGGCCTGCCTGGACCTCCTTGGGCCCAATGCCCACCTTGATTGCTGGCCCCACCTGGAACTTGGGGCAAATAAGGAATTTGGGTCCCCCGTCTGCTGCTGTGGCTGCGGCTGTGCCTGCTGCTGTTGCTGTGGCTGCTGCTGCTGTGGCTGTTGCTGATGCTCTGTGGTGGTGGTGGCAGTGCTCGTCCTTGCAGGAGGACTGGTGGCGGCAGTGATGGTCCAGGTTTGCGGAGTGGTGGTGGCAGGGCTAGTACATATTATAGTGTTGGCAGCAGGGCTGTTCCACGTTTGAAGATTGGTCATGGTGGCTGTGCTCCAAGCATGCATGGGGGTGGCGGTGGTACTCCAGACAGGAGCAGCGCTTGCCATGGTGGTGTCGGTGAAGTGACCAGCAGCACTCAGACTTGTGGTGGTGTAACGGTGGGTGTCCTTGCTTTGAATAGAGGTGTCCGTGCAGTGGTATGCAGCACAAGTTGGTAGTGAGGTGAAGCGAGTCAATGGTGGCACAGTTGGAAATGACACCACTGACTGCTGCCCGTACCGATTCTGCTGCATAGCCTGCAAGAAAGCATTGTTGCAGGCCTGCAGCACACTCCGCTGTTGCTCAGGACTAAGGTGTTCCGCCATGCCCTTTTCAATTTTACTAAAAAAATGGTGCGCTGATCTGTTGAGGTCGGCCTCCAGAAGGTCAAGGCGCTGTTCGACAGAATGGAAGCGGTGTTCCATGTGGTTAAAACCTCGTTCCATGAGTGAAAAACCGCTTTCCACTCTGTCTGACAGCGACTTGAGGCTGGCATTAAAGGCCTCGCTCAAGTGCATAAACTCGGGCAAGACATTCCTGTCCAAGGCCCTCTGCTGCTGGCGGGTAGTGCCCGCATAACCAGTGGCAGAGACCTGGGACAGAGAAACACCTGATTGACCAGCTCCTGGTCAGCAGCTGTCCGTGTTGCAGACGTGCAAGGTGCTTCCTGGCTGTCGGATGGCGGAGACGGGTCCGAGGTCGTCTGATGAAGGACCGCTCCAGGGCCAGGATGCAGGGTGCTGCTCCAGGTGCTGTGGAAAAAAGGAAAAACATTACTATCATGCATTTACAAGAAGCATCAGCTGTGGAATAGAAAAACACAGATTAATAAAAATAAAAACCAAAAAATTATAATACTTACGCTCTGGTGGCAAGGACCGGTCTTAGGAACTGCAAAGCTTGATAGTACCGGTATTTTGTTCTGGTCCTTGCTGCTGAACCACTGCGAACCTGCCCCTCAGCACGAACATCAGTGTTGAAGCGGTCCTTGATCGAGCGCCAACGTGTTCGGACTTTGTTCACTGTTGGAAAAACAAACAAACAACATTTAGCAATTGTGTATGATGCACGATATATGCTATCATTAAACCCAACAGTGCCATCACGAACAAGAGTCAGTGCGGCACAATACATTAATACAATACCCAAAGCAGTCACTGTTGAGGCAGATGACACTGTTGGGTTTCCTGCTAGAATATATCTAGCAGGAAACCCAACAGTGCCATCATGAACAAGATTCAATGCGGCACAATACAGCAATACAATACCCAAAGCAGTCACTGTTGAGCCAAATAACACTGTTGGGTTTCCTGCTAGAATATATCTAGCAGGAAATACAATAGTGCCATCAAGGACAATAGTCACTGCGGCATAACAGAGCAGGGAAAAACTTACTAAACGTGTTTTTGGAGGTTGCAGGGGTGCTGTCCCATCCATCCATCAATGCTGCGGCCACCTCATTCCATAGCCGCCGTGTCACCACATTGTCCTTGTACAGCTGGTCACAGCTGTCCCACAATGGGGCACGCTCCTGGACCAGGCAGATAAGGTGCTCATTATCCAGGTAGACGTCTTCATCTCGTTGTGGAACCTAGAGAAAAAACATTCATTAGAATATTTGAATTTTGTGTGAATAAAAAGTTAAAAAAAGATCCAGGAAAGATAGAAGATAAAAAATAAAGTACATTACAAATCATTTGATACTTACATTCCATATCACCTCCGGGACTTGGCTTGGCTGCTCGTGCTGTTCGCCCTCACTAGTCGCGTCCGCTGAAGATGACGATGTCTGAAAAAAAAAAAAATGTTAGCTATTTTGAGAAGCAGCAGATATACTTACCAAACGCATGAAAATAATCACCTCACGGTCTGCTTGCGCCAGTTCCTGCCGGGATGGTGAATATTCAGATTCCGAAGACATACTGCACGTAAAAATAATACAAAGCATTAGTATATATACAATTTAAAAGGACAGGCATACATTAGATGTAATAATACTCACATTCTTGCCGCTGAAGCTGGAATTGAAAATGGTGTCTTCTTTCGCAGTCTGTCTGCTCTCCAGGCTGTCTCTATAGTTCTGGTACAGTTCTGGCAGACACCTACTTTTATATAGACATGATTTTTTTGGAGGGGGGGTTTTATCATGTGTCTAGACTATGTTGACTTAAAAAACGTATGCGCACCCATAGACTATAATGTTAATTTTTTGCACAAAACGTGCGCATATGTGCACATGCGTTTTTTTAACGCAGTTGAGCGGACCAAAAAATGCAACATGTAGCGTCTGGAAATTATGGACGCACACCAGAAAAAAACGTAACGCACGAAAAACGCATACAAACGCATACCAATGCGCACCCGTGTTAAATATAGAAAAAAAAACGCATGCGCATGTATGCGCAAAAACGCAGCTCAAAAAAATGCAAGTGTGAAACCAGCCAAAGTAAAAAAAAGTCCATTCTATCAAAATATCAAATTATCGTAACCATGATTTTTTAGTGCTTTTACTTTTTGCATGTTCCCAGTTTGAAATACATTAGATTTGATGGACTATGTTGGACCAGCTATAGAACTATGTCTTTAATAAAATGGTCACAGTGGGATGGTGTCAGGAAAGTTTTTTTTTTAAAGTAAAGGATTCTTAATTTTTTAACACTTTATTACAGCAATAGTAATGTATGTGTGACACCCCAGAGTCCGGTTGTCACAGTGACATTGCCTCTGTCATGATCCATGCTGGATCATGACAGATAAAATGCACTAGTAACCTTTTTTTTTCTTGCACTGTGGTGGTTTCAGTTCTAGTTTTGCCCCCGGTGGCCGTTAGGGTCATTGCACTTGATGTTTTCTTTGCATTGCCTTTTGCCCCCCGGTGGTCACTGGGATTATAGCAGCCTTTAGCCCCTGATCATTTGACCATTCCCTTTTCCTATATAGGGTCACATGGTCTATGAGCAGGTGTTGGTGATAGCGTCTTTTTGGGATTCCAACCATGGTGAAGGGAGCAGCTGGCTGAGGTTTGAAGCCACTGCAGAAACCTGGTGAAGTTAGCAGCTGGCTTGAAGGTTGGAGCCACTGCTGAAACTGGTGTTGAACTCTGGCTGCCCGGTGTCCGCAGCAGAGTGAGATGGTGAAGGTGGCAGCTGGCTCTGAGGTGTCGAGCCACTGCGAAAAGTTAATCCGGTGATGCACTCTGCTGCCTGGTGCTGCAGCAGAGCAAGATAAGTCTTTTTGTGCTTCCCCTGTTTGCATTTTTCCTTGGTGTGTATTAGTACAGCGGTGGGGCCAGCGCCTGCACCACCCAGCTCCCTAGCAAGTGATAGGTGTAGGGTGTGCTAGGGCGACAGGTATCCTGATCGGCGCCTGGTGCAGAACCGGCCTAGGGATCGTTAGGAGTGGAGGGACACTGACTCAGGGGAGAGCAGGAGGTCTCCACGTCCCCATTCCCTATCGCAGGGCCCACCGTTGTAACTGTTGCCCCTTCCCTGTGTCTTGCTGTTTTAGTACCGGCCTGCGGGCCGTGTCACACAGGACAGTTACACGTGGCGTGTCTTGTTGTCTGAGATACCGGCCTACGCGTCATGTCACACAGGACGGGTCCATGTGACAGCCTCCCTCTAAGAGGTGAAGTCATGCTTGGAGGCAGAAAGGGGACCCCCATGCCAGGTAACATAGATTAAATCACAATTTCTGCTGAAGGTCAGAAAAGGGAGCTGCCTTATAAATTCTGGCCAGCAGATGGGGTTGGTGAGTTAGCTGGAAGTGAGCTGTCATGGAAACGAGAGCAGCTGTGAGAAAATGACAAGACAGTTAAACGTGAGGTAAAGAGATCTTTCTGGAAGATCCAGTCAGTTCAAGACAGGGAGCTGATCTGTGAGGAGCTGGTGAGGGGAGCTGATTTGTAAAGAGGGAAAGGACACGAGCAGAGACAGAGAGGCTTTGGGGAAGCTAAAACTGCGTATAGCAGACCCCAGAGTGAAGCGCTAATAGAGAGAAAAGGGACGCCAGAGTCCTTGGTGGTCAGGAGCTGTATGTCCTGATCGCCGAATCTGAAAGTACAGGGGACTGTAAGTTCCTGTGCGACATTGAACACCTGAGGGCATGGCAGCGGATAAGGAGCCCGGGACTGACGGAGAAAAGGACGGTACCCGTGGAATAGGCTTACGCTGACAGCCGTACAGGTTAGAGAAATCATCATGCAATGGAGGGTCTCAGCTTAGTTATAAACAGCAGAGACCCACACACAAAGCGCAGAAGGAAGGTCCTAAACCCCCACCTGGGAAGGTGGATCCCCCGAATGCCTCCAGGCGAGCCGGACTCATTCCATCACCTTTATGTAGTACTCCGGATTGCAACCAATTGCCAGTAAAAGGTAAAGAAACTACACCTCTCTGTGTCCTTCTCTCATTTCTCTGCACCCCAACATTCACAGCCATCTTAACTATTAATCTAACATCTTTGCCCTGGGACTATTGCTCTACCTGTGGAAAGCTATTTTCACCTCCGCTGTGACACACTAACAGTCTCAGGGGAACAACACCGCAGCGCTGGTAACCTCTGACCAGAATACCACAGGTGGCATCACGTATTTAATCATTTATAAGCTTTATCTTCATTTTTACCACATCTAACAACATCACAAACAACTTTTCCCCTTTTCCCCCTATTTTATTATTTAATGGACGCCCCAGGGCCACGGCATCCGTGACACCGTCCCCCATTGAAGTCGACGGGCCCGGTACCGAGTACCCCACGGCCCTGCGCTGCGCGCCAAGGGTGCTCCATATATGACAGACAACTTTCCAGTTTTCACTATTTTACTGTCTCGGGGACTTGGCATCAGCCAGTGTTGTTGTATGATGTCCAAGGGCTGTTTCCCTCCTCCCCACCCTACTCCACATACACTATTATTTAACTACCCAACAAAGGGGTATTGAGAAGATCCCGGTTAGGCCGGAGTCACACTAGCGAAAAAATCTGACGAATGCAATGCGATAAAAAATCGCATTGCATTCGTCCCAATGTTATTCTATGGGGCTGCTCCCATCATCCGATTTTTTGTCGGAACGTTTCCTCAGACCGAGACAATCGCAGCATGCTGCGATTGTCACCGATTTTCGGATCGGACTCGCCAGTGCAAGTCTATGGGTGCGATTAAAAATCGGATTACAAACGGACCACAAGTGTGACTTGCGATAAAATCGCAAGACTTCTCCAGGTCACAGGAAAGAGCATCAGGCATTGGCATTGGAAGTCAATTTGATGCTTAGATGCGAATAAAATCGGTTCATCGCCGGAAATTTGGATGACAGACGGATCCCTGGACAAGAAACCTTTGTGCGATTTCGTACTGTAAAAATCAGACCGATTTTTTAATCGTTGTGTGTGACTCCAGCCTTACTCTCAGAATTGGACCATTCAATATGAAAGCTCTGGGGTGAATGCTGGCTGGTGTTTTTAGTGTGTGAAGGGACCAATATCCATGGACCTTCCCATCCTGATAGTATCAGTTTGCTGGTAATTTCCTAATCTAAAAATAATGGCTTGCAGCCATCGCCGTCACAAACTATCACAAGCCAAGTTTTACAATTCTGACCACTGTCACTTTATTATAGCTCCAGAACGCTTCAACGTATCCCACTGATTCTGAGGTTGTTTTTTCGTGACATATTGTACTTCATGTTAGTGGTAAAATTTCTTTGATATAACTTGTGTTTATTTATGAAAAAAAATGGAAATTTGGCAAAAATTTAAATTTTTTTGACATTTTCAAACTTTTAATTTTTGTACCCTTAAATCAGAGATAAAAAATAGTTAATAAATAACCTTTCCACAAGTCAACTTTACATCAGCTTAATTTTGGAAACATAATTTTTTTTGTTAGGATGTTGTAAGGGTTAAAAGTTGACCAGCGATTTCTCATTTTTCCAACAAAATTAACAAAACCATTTTTTAGCGACCACCTCACAATTAAAGTTTGGGGGGTCAATATAACAGAAGATACTGAAAAGTGACACCATTCTAAAAACTGCACCCCTGATGGTGTGCAAAACCATGTGGAAGGAAAAAATGAACATTTTACTTTTTTCACAAAAAATTTACTTTGGAACCAAATTTTTTTATTTTTACAAGGGTATCAGGAGAAAATAGGCCACAAAATTTGTTGTGCAATTTCTCCTGAGTATGCCAATATCTCATATGTGGGGGAAAGCCACTGTTTGGGCGCATGGCAGGGCTCAGAATGGACACAAATTTGGCTGGAATCAATGGCAGCACCATGTCGCGTTTTGAGACCTCCTGATGTACCTAAACAGTGGAACCCCCCCAATTCTATCTCCAACCCTAACCTCAAAACACTCCTAACTCTAATACCAACCCTAACCCCAACTCACCCCTAACCCTAATCCCAACTCTAACCGTAACTCTAACCACAACCCTAACCCTAACACACCCCAAACCCTAATCCCAACCCTAACCATAATCCCAACCATAACCACATCCCTAAACCTAGCCCAACCCTAACTTTAGCCTAACCCTAACTTTAGCCCAACCCTAACCCTAGCCCAACCCTAACCCAACCCTAACTTTAGTCCCAACCCTAACCTCAGCCCTAACCTTAGCCCCAACCATAACCCTAGCTATAACCCCAACTATAATCCCAACCATAACCTTAACCCTAGCCCCAACCCTAACCCTTGCTTTAAACCCAACCATAAACCCAACCACAACCCTATCCCTAATAGAAAAATAGAAATTCCTTTTTTTACTTTTATTATTTTTATTTAACTAAGGGGGGTGATAAAGGGGTTTTTTATTTACTTTTTTTATCTTGATCACTGTGTTAGGGTCTATCTTAGTGATCAAAATAAACCAATAGGAAAAATTTCCTGTTGTTGCCGGGAGACGGCCAGCGGATTTCAGCGAGCGCATTCCGCATGCGCCTGCAGTTTTCTTGCCAGAAGATGCCGCCGGCCGAGAGACATCATGGTGGGATGCAGGAGGATCCAGTGACACCACAGGTACCAGGGGGATAGGGGGACCCATTTCTCTCTCCAATGATGTATGATCACATCAGAGGTGAGATAAATTAAATGAAAAATCGAACTATTATTCCGTTAATAATGGTGATTGCAACACTGGGGTGGGTAAAAACCGACCCGAATCATGTTCTCTGGGGTCTCAGCTACCCCCGGTAGCCAAGACCCTGGAGAAATTCCGACGCTGGTGGGTGCTAAACCTATATTTATCAGTGCCGTTAAAAAGCGGCGCTGAGGAATAAGTACCCTTAACTGCTGCTGTTAAAAGGCGTATCAGTGGTCATTAAGGGGTTAAAAACCCAGTACAACACTACTCTACATCATTCCCATTTGACCATTTTATTAACCAACTAGCTTCCATGTTGGTCCAGTGTAGTCCGTCAAATTCACTGAAGTTAAAATCATGGTAGGAAAAATGAAAAAGAGCTCTTATATTTCACACGCGTGATCTTACTGAACAGGGATTTGTCCTCATTTTTGTAGCAGATTTTGTCCTGTCTTATTTCTAAATTACTTGATGGTGGGTCCCAAGAACGATGTTTTCTGGTGGGCCCAGTGTTCTCCAGTCTGACACTGGAGCTTCACATGTCCCCAAATCACATACACGGGGGTTATAGAGCTTCACATGTCTCCACACATCACATCCACAGTGGTCTTAGGCTACTTTCACACATCAGGTTTTCGGCGTCAGGCGCGATTCGGCGTCGTGCCGGAACGCCGGATCCGGCAAATGTTTAGTAAAACCGGATGTGACGGATCCGGTTTTCTGCCGGATCCGTCTTTTTCTTGACAGACAAAACCGGATCCGTCTCATCCGGTTCATCCGTTTTTCTATCCGTTTTTCGACGGATTACGCCGGATCCGGTTTTTAAAATTGACCCTTGTGGCCTTCCGAACGGGATTGGCTACTGGAAAACTATATATAGCATGTTCCTACAGCCCTTCTTTGACAGGTTGTAGAGGAGAAAGTGCAGGTTGGAGAGAAGAGCAAGTTTACTGGCGAAGATGGATGTTGTCATTGGAAATATTTTGAAGAATTTGGCGGATTTTACAGCGGAGGCAAATCGTTTGAGGGTGATTGTTCTGGAGAAGGAGAGAGCGAGACAGCAGCGCATCAGGCATCGTAGACGACGTTTGTGGATCCACCCCATCACAGCCAAGAGAATGACGCGTGGGGTCTATTCTACACTCTGCATGGACCTTAGACGAAACCCGGATAAATTTTTTGGAAATGTTAAGATGAAAATGGAGAATTTTGATTACTTGGTGGAGCGCATTGCACACCTCATAAGAAAAGCGGACACCTATTGCCGCTTCTCCGTTTCACCCGCAGAGCGTCTGATGGTGACTTTAAGGTAAGCCACATTTATTGGATATGATCGCATCAGAGCACACTTTCACTGCAATCTTGTTGGTGGTAATTTGTATCTCCAAGTGTTAGGTCAGTTTTGGTATAATGCTGTGATTTAAAACTAATTTATTGTTTGTTAATTCCCCACAGATTTCTTGCAACTGGAGAATCACTTTCGTCACTGCATTTCCAGTACAGACTCGGGATTTCCACCATATCTGGAATTGTGAAGTACACATGCCGTGCACTGTGGGACTCCTTAGCTGAAGAGTTTTTACCAGAGCCCACAACAGAGAGGTGGATTGAAATTGCTGACAAGTTTCAACAGATATGTCAGTTTCCAAACTGCTTGGGCGCTGTGGACGGGAAACATATCCGCATTGTAAAGCCAGCTGGATCTGGATCGGAATATTTAAATTACAAGAAATATTTTTCAATTGTCCTCATGGCCATCGCTGACGCGGAATACAAATTTATTGCGGTTGATATTGGGGCCTATGGCCGCTCCAATGACTCTCAAGTTTTCAAACTGTCTGCCATGGGGCGTAAACTGTATGGAAACACCTTCCAGTTCCCACCACCTAGACCGCTGCTGCAAACATCTGGTCCACCTATGCCATTTGTCTGTGTAGGGGATGAAGCCTTCCAGCTGTCAGAACACCTTTTGAAACCGTACTCTAGCAGAGGATTGACAAGACCAAAACGCATTTTTAATTACCGCCTCACAAGAGCAAGAAGAATGGTTGAATGTACCTTTGGTATTCTGACAGCCAAATGGCGGGTCCTATTGACTGCGATCAACCTCAAGACAGAAACTGTGGACGAGGTGATCAAAGCGTGCGTGGTACTTCACAATTTTGTTATATGCAAGGAACCCATTTCCATTGAGGACACCTCTGAAGAAACCACCTTGCAAGATTACCATGACATTACCACTAGAAGTTCTGTGACGGTTTCAGTAATGAGGGACAATTTTGCACTATACTTTATGTCACCTCAAGGCAGAGTACACTGGCAGGATGACAGAGTGTGAAAGATTTGTGCCCCAAACTTGTGTACCTTCTGTACCAACAGTATATACCTTTGCCAACCAAAGTTGGCTATCTTGTCATGGTCTCTATTTTTAGCTTTAGGCCACAGGTGTGTACCTGGTTGTGTTTTATGCAAAGTATTTCACCTTTTAACAAAAGTTGTGTACATTGTTAGGAAATCACCAACAATAAACACAACTTTTTAGGTGAAATACTTTGCTTCAAACACAACCAGGAACACAACTGTGGCAAAAAGCTAAAATTTACCCACAGTTATATACCTAGTTTTGAATACCATTTCACCTTTTAAAGACCCTGTATTTAACCTTTTTCGCCGCAGAAAGAAATGACAGACAACCAGTGTAAAATAATTTAACTTTTATTGAAAAATGTTTTTTTTTAGTAAACTTTTTTAAAATTTTAATAAACATGTTTAATAAAAATTTGAAACTATAAAACTGAAACCATAAAACTGGTCATTTTTATTTAAAAACACACATTATAATTCTGTGTAGTGTGTGGTGGAAATACTGCTGTAGGGGCTGCGGGACACTTCGACACTGGGAGTGTGGAGAGAGGACTGGGATCGTTGTGGGGAAGGAACAGTTAGAGGTGAAGGTGTGGAAAAAACTACAGAATGGGTGGACATGTGGGAAGCAGAAGAGGTGGTGGGTGGTGGAGTGGAGGGTTGGGCAGGGACTGTAGGAGCAGATGATGTTGATGACAAGTTGTATGGGGAAGGAGTTTGGTACGGGGCAGGTTGCTGGAAGTGGGGAGATGTCTGGTACGGGGCAGGTTGCTGGAAGTGGGGAGATGTCTGGTACGAGGCAGGTTGCTGGAAGTGGGGAGATGTCTGGTACGGGGCAGGTTGCTGGAAGTGGGGAGATGTCTGGTACGGGGCAGGTTGCTGGAAGTGGGGAGATGTCTGGTACTGGGGAGGTTGCTGGTACTGGGGAGTTTGCAGGTACTGTGGAGGTTGCTGGTACTGGTGAGGTTGCTGGTGCTGGGGAGGTGGCTGGTGCTGGGGAGGTGGCTGGTGCTGGGGAGGTGGCTGGTGCTGGGGAGGTGGATGGTGCTGGGGAGGTGGATGGTATGTAATAGGAGGGGGAGGATGGAAAGTGGCTGGAGGTGGATGGTATGTAATAGGAGGGGGAGGATGGAAAGTGGCTGGAGGGGGTGTAGATGTAATAGGAGGGGGAGGATGGAAAGTGGCTGGAGGGGGTGTAGATGTAATAGGAGGGGGAGGATGGAAAGTGGCTGGAGGGGGTGCAGGTGGAGGAACTACTGTGGTGGTAGGAGGAGGAGGAGGTTGGGAGGTAACTTGCTGGAGAGCAGCGTGGCATGAATGCATTACATGCATCTGCTGGGCAGGAGAGAGCGTTTCCATGCGCTCCACAACAGACCTGAAAAAGGTGTGGTTTGGCGAAGATCTTGCTTCTGAATGCATGGTTTGCAGAAGTGTCTTCACCTCCAGAATGCTGGAGTTGATCTGCTGATAGCCTGCGGAGATTTGCTCTGACAAGACTTTTAGACAGTTCTGGAAAGATGCATTCAGATGCAAGAACTCTGGCGCATAAGTCTTTTCCTGACCCCTCTGCCGCTGCCGCCCAGTACCCGCAGGTGTACTAGAGGTGGCAGGGGCAGAAGGGTGGGGTAAAGGGAAAGCGATCTCCTCACCAGCAGCTTCATGTAATGTAGGCGGCCACGATGCTCCTGTGCTGGTGGATGGGACAGATGGGTCGAATGTGTGGGAAGGCTGGGAAGGTGCAGATGTACCGGGGCGGTCGAAGTGTCCCTCGGTGCCGGTCTCCTCAGGGATCGCCTCAGAAGGGTCCAATCATGCAGGCTCCCGAGTGCTGCTCACCGTGCTGTGGAATAAAGAGAAAAAAAAACAATTAAAATACTGACATGGTATGGCCCTGGCTGAAAAAAAAATTTACATCTAACATTTTTTTTCACATGTGGTGTGTAATATTTACCTTCTGGTGACCATTGTTTCACGGAGGAACGACAGGGCTTCTGCGTACTTGTACTTGCTCCTGCGTCCTCCAGATCCACTCGGGGCCCGCATCTCTTTATTGAACTCCTTCTTGAAACGATCCCTCACAGACCGCCACCGATTCACAATTCTGTTCCCTGAAACGAGAAAGGAGTGGTTAGTATACAACATCAGTGTTTCCCAAACTCCAGTCCTCATGGTCCCCAGGGGTCATGTTTTCAGGATTTCCATAGTAAATAGAAATCCTGAACACATGATCCGTGGGGACCACGAGGACTGGAGTTCGGGAAACACTGGTTTACATCAAGCAACCGGTACTGTATATACTTACGCTCTGTAATCTGGGCCCGAACATCGAGGTCCTCCCAGCGGCCCACAAGGAGCGAACAGATTTCCTCCCAGAGTCGTCGGGTAACGATCAGGTCAGCGTGGCGGCGGTCAGCCATATTCCAGAGCGGCTCCCTTTCTCTGACAAGATCGATGAGGCGGTCCATATCAATCCCTCCATCCTCAACGTCAGAGTCGGGAGCACGCTGTGAAGGCTGTTAAAGAAAAAGACAAAAATAACATAATTAGCCTCCACAAAAGAAATGAAATAAAAAGTGCAAAAAAACAAAGCAAAAATATTTATACTTACACGCTGGTGACCGCCGCGTTGCTGTCGCCGACGACCCTGGGAGGCACTGCGAGCACCTCTTGGCCAAGCACCAGATTGGGAAGACTAGAGAAGAAAACAAAAAAAGTTATGTCTTTGGATGTAGGCATTTGTTTGCTGTGTGTGGTCTGCAGAACATTGTTTTCTATGTGTTGTGTGTAGTGTGATGTTGTGTTTCTGCGTTTGATGCAAAAAACTTACCAATTGTGAGCCCACTCCAGGTGTCTGTCCACCCCTTCCTTCTTCTTCTGGGAGCTCCTCTTCATCTTGTGATTCCTGTTTTGAAATAAAAGGCCATGAATAGACATATATTACAGAGAAGATGGATTTTGGAAATAAAAACTTACCGTCAAACGCTGACGATGCGAGGGAGGGCTCCCAGAAGATGATGTGCTGTCTTCCTGGTGGCCACACTCCATGCCTGTGGGTGGTGTTCCAGCTGCTGCCATTGCTGCTGCTGCTGCTGCTGCATCTATTGGGCGGCTGTTGAATAAAGAGAAACAAAGGGCCAATGAATATCTTGATATTCAATAGCCCTAGTTTGGAGGAATGGGTTATTTGATAATTACCGTCTCTCCTCTGCTGCTGGCCTCCCCTCCTCAGCATGTTCTATTTGCTGCTCCATTTGGGGTGGTGGTGGTGCGGATGGTGCTGCAGTGGTCTCCTGCCTTCTCCTGCGCCTGGTTGCTGTCTTGGGTGGCATGTTGGGTGTGGCTGTGGGTCCCACTGTCTTGCTTTTATATATGTCTTGTGGGCAGAGCTACTGAGCATGCTCAGACCAAAAAACCGGATCCGGCCGCCGGATCAGGCTTTCGCCGGATCCGGCGCATTGCGGCGCTCATAGGCTTTCATTGTGTGAAAAAGCCGGACGCGCCGGATCCGGCGTGTCCGGCTTTTTCGCCGGAGACAAAAAACGTTACAGTAGACGTTTTTTCCAGACGCCGGATCACGACACATTGCGACACATTGCCGGATCCGGCGATAACCGGATGAAACGCATGGCCATCCGGAGCGATCCGGCGCAAATGCAAGTCAATGGGGGGGAAACCGGATCCGGCATTGCATTTCGCCGGATCCGGTTTCTGTCAAAAGCGCCGGATCGCGCCTGACGGCGAAAACCTGATGTGTGAAAGAGGCCTTAGAGCGTCACGTCCCCACATTACCCCTGACATAAGAGTACTGTGAGGTGAAGAGTTTATAGTGATGTGTGTGTATATACAGATATACCACACAATACACTTCAGCTGCTGCAGAACCTCAGTCTATAACGATGTGTGTATGGATAAGTATGGATGGATGCACATTATACTCACCTACAGTATGTAGAAGCCTTTTCCTTCCTGGTTTGTCCAATCAGCTGAGTCATTCCCATTGACTGCACACATTATACCACCAGGTACTGTGTGCTGCATAGGGAGGCTGGAGCAGTAGGCAGAAGGGGAAGAGTCTGGCAGAGACTGGGGACGGCTACTGTTTTGACCAGTCTGCCAGACAGGAAATCTCTATTCCAGGAGTGAGCAGCTCTTCCAGAATCAGGAGAGAGCTGCTCACCCGACTAAAGGTACTGTCACACTTAGCGATGTACCAGCGATCCCGACCAGCGATATGACGCGGTCAGGATCGCTGGTGCATCGCTAAGTGGTCGCTAGTGAGCTGCCACACAGGCAGATCTCACTAGCGACATCGCTGGGGACGGGGGTCGCTACTTACCTGTCAGACGAGGCGATCCTGACGTCCTCCCGCCCGGCTCCACGCGTCGCTCGTCGTCACAGCAGGAAGCGCCGCAGGAAGCTGACGACGAGAAACAGTCCAGCCTGTTCTCGCGCGATCAGCGATAACCAGCGGGGGAGCGGTCGGAGGTAAGTATCATACACAGCGATATCGCTAGCAATATCGCTATAACGTCACAAGTTATAGCGATATTGCTAGCGATATCGCTTAGTGTGACAGGCCTTTAAGTGTGATTTCTAGGACACCATGCAGAATGCCGACAGGGAGTATATTGGAAACTGTCAGCATTCTGCAACCCCTTTCACTTACATATGCAAACTAACAACAATAACAAAAGCAGTAGTTTGTACAGCAGTATGTATATATGTATATATATATATATATATATATATATATATATATATACACAGACATATTTGTGTAATTCAGCCCCTTGAAATAAAAGTGTGCTTGTTTATCGTGATTTTGGCAAATGTCAAATAAAGAAGGGTTTGGCTTTGCACAGGGGAAACCACTCCTTAGGACTTTGAGAACATATGGCTTCTGAGAATACTTTATAAAACAGGTTGTTGTCCTAGCCTTTAAATAACCTATTTTTTATTTTCAAAATGTTGGTTTCCAGTTGCATTTTGCAAGGATAACTGAAGTTGAATTCCATTCAGTTCCTCTATATTAAATGAACACATGTAAATAAGCAAATTGTCTCTCAAATATTAAAACCCCGCAGATGAAACAGCTATGGAATTTGCCTCCAGGTTACACTCTTTAGCTATCATCTTGTAGTCTGCCAATCCACTAAAGCAAAGCATCATTTAAAGGTCCTGCAATGTTAAGAACATTGCTGAATCAGTGATAACTAGAGCAATATGTGAGGGATGGTGCAGAAAACTATGCACTTGTAGGGTAAGGCAAACTTGGAAGATATCCCTAAGAACAGAGAACAGAGAAACAAATCAACTGGAACTTGTTCTTCCACTTTTTGAACACTAATAGTAGAGCTATTCTGAATATGAAAACACTAATCAGGGTCAACTAGCTGTATCGCTCATACAGTGGAGGATGCACAGATGACTGTCATTAAACTACGTCTAGGCCTCATTCATACATCCATCTTTCACATATGCATTTTATCCATTTATTTCATCTATACAGCAAATACTGATTGCAATACCCCTGAGTTGGGTATTATTATAACCTTGCATAGTGTTAGCTATATAATATTAAAGTTTTGCAGTATTTTTATATAGGGGTATGTATCCTTGTCAGCACTTACTGCAGCAGCCCAGGTAGAAGGGAGCTACACTCCTCACTGAGCAGGTGCTAGGCAAATGGCTTGGTGGATGGAAGTTCTGGCTGTAATAAGAGTATAGAATCATAGAATCATAGAGTTGGAAGGGACCTCCTGGGCCATCTGGTCCAACCCCCTGCTCAAAGCAGGATTCGCTAAATCATCCCAGTCAGATGTCTGTCCAGCCTCTGTTTGAAGACTTCCATTGAAGGAGAACTCACCACTTCTTGTGGCAGCTTGCTCCACTCATTGATCACTCTAACTGTCAAAAAGTTTTTTCTAATATCTAATCTGTGTCTCCTCCCATTCAGTTTCATCCCATTGCTTCTAGTCTTTCCTTGTGCAAATGAGAATAAAGTTCCTTCTACAATGTGACAGCCCTTTAGATATTTGTAGACAGCTATTAAGTCTCCTCTCAGTCTTCTCTTTTGCAAACTAAACAATCCCAAATCCTGCAACCTTTCCTCTTAAGACAAGGTTTGCAGACCGGTTACCATTCTGGTTGCTCTTTCCTGAACTTGCTCCAGTTTGTTGATGTCTTTTTTAAAATGTGGTGCCCAAAACTGGACACAATATTCCAGATGAGGTCTGACCAAAGAGGAGTAGAGGGAAATAATGACTTCACGTGATCTAGACTGTATGCTTCTGTTAATACATCCTAGAATTGCATTTGCCTTTTTTGCTGCTGCATCACACGGTTGACTCATATTCAGTCTGTGATCTATTAGTATACCCAAGTCTTTTTCACATGTGCTGTTGCTTAGCCCTATTCCTCCCATTCTGTATATGCTTTTTTCATTTTTATTGCCCAGATGTAGTACTTTGCATTTTTCCCTGTTAAAAACCATTCTGTTATTTGCTGCCCACTTCTCCAGTTTATTTATATCTTTTTGAATCCTCTCTCTCTCTTCTCTAGTATTAGCTATCCCTCCTAACTTTGTGTCATCAGCAAATTTAATCAGTTAACCCTCAATTCCTTCATCTAAATCGTTGATAAAGATGTTGAACAATACAGGGCCCAGGACAGAGCCCTGTGGTACCCCACTTGAGACATTCTTCCAACTGGATGTGCAGCCATTTACGACCACTCTTTGGGTAGCTACTGTTATTCCAGTCAGAGTTCCAGTGAGCCCCCTACAGTACATTTGGAGACCCGCCAGAAACCATGTGAGGGGATTAATAACTCCCATTCCAGTGGGCCGCATACAGATGGACTGACAAGAAGAAACCTGTAGGATGGCCTGAGGACTAGCACCCAAGAGGCAGAAGGAATTTCCTGGTCTGCACATCACCATTAACCTACCAGAACAATACCCTGTGGATGCAGGAGGAGTACGGGCCTGGAGGGTGGTCCTCCATAATGGAGATGGGAACACAGAAATCCTACATCTCAATGAAGGTTAGAGGGAGCAGAGATATGGGGGTCTGCTGAAGAACGTCACCCCAGTGGGATAGAAGAAGACTATATTGTGTCAGCTTGGATAACAGGATAGGCCCTATTTATACTTGCTGTTTATCACACCTCATATGTGCTGTTTCCCGCATCTGTCGCTATGTGCCATCTCAGGGACTTTGTCATCTGCACTTATTATGTTATACCATCTATGGCTGTGATACCTTTTGGCTATGTTACAAGTAAAAGTTTCATCTGTTTTAAATGTTCATCTAACTCTCCTGTCTCCGTCCTCACCAAAATTACCAGACCCACCACCACAACTAGTGACTGGGGACAGTATAATAATCGGCGTTAACCCCTGCACACCTACAGCTGTGTGCTCATTTTCACTGCGCTCTAGAACACATGGCACTTGGGATGGCCACCACCAACCTTCCCATGTGACAACAAGAAGAATCAGACCCATGCCTGGTCTGGTGTACTGGGTCCCCTGGGCTCCGGGTGTGAGAATTTAATTTATTATTTATGATGACACTGATGGTAAAATCGGATACACTGATGGTAAAATCAGACACACTGATGGTAAAATTGGACACAGAAAACATACTGATGACACACTGATGATAAAAGCGGACACACTGATGATAAAATTGGACACACTGATGACACGCTGATGGTAAAATTGGACACACTGATGGCACACTGTTAATAAAAATGGACATGGATGACATTGATGATAAAAATGGACATACGGATGACACACTGATGGTAAACACAGACACACGATTACCACACTCATGAGACATTGATGGTGAAAATGGACACACTAATGCACTGCACCCTGATTGACACTGGTACCAGTTATTCACATATGTGTATTATATGTGTAAGGGGGTGAAGTACAGGAAGAGCTGGGGGAGGGTTGCCTCCTCTGCTCCGTACCCGGAACCATTGAGCAGGGCAGCAGGTTCCCCGGGAGACAGAAGAGGGGCCGGGCACAGGAAGAGAGCAGAGCAGAGAGCAGGAAAAGTGTGCGTGCTTTCCTCAGAGCAGCCTGGGCAGCAGAGGGGAGAGGACGCTGATGGGTTGCCCTCCCAGGGCTGTGGGGTACTCGGTACCGGGCCGGTTTCTCAGAGGGAGGTGTCACAGCAGCGGTGACCCGGTCCGTGGCCCTGGGCACCCATGTAAAAGGGGATTTGAGTGATGAAATAAAGTTTATGAGTGATTCGTGACGCCACCTGTGGTGTTCGGCAAAGGAGGTGTTAAGCCGACGCTGCAGCCAGATCCTCTGGGACAGATGGTGGGGTGCAGCAGTGATGTTACAGCCCTCCACAGGCAGGGCTGTAGTCCCAGGGCAGAGTAGATGAAGAGGATAGGTGTTGAGGAAGAGGGTGCAGTTTCTGGCACAGAGATGTAGCAGTGCTGAAGTAGTTGCAGGAAGAAGGCAAGGACACAGCAGAGTGTAGTTTCTTTACCTTTACTTTGTAAGTGCAGTCCAGGGTCCAGATTACAGATGGCACAGGAGATGGTTAGCCTGAAAGCAACTTAGGAATCTCTCTCTCAGATGGGTTGTGTAGTCTCCTCTCTAGCGCTTCCTTGAGGTACATGCAGTACTGTGTTACACTGAAGTTCCTCCTTCTTCTTCCCTTTTTGGATCTACCTTGTATGGCAGACAGCTGTAGCCCACTATTTCTCTTGGCTCACTCGTCGCTGTTGTGCCTCCGAGTCTTAGGTGGGAATAGAGCATTTACAGCTTCCTATTCCTCTGGTTTCTGTTGCAGGACCTTCAGTATACATACAACCGTGGAGACCAGGCTCCAGATCATGCGCTATCACTGGGAGGGAGCTCTTTATCCTCAGCTCAACCTCCAGCTTCTCTCCACACATCTACACTCGTTGCCCTTCTCACACTAACTGACTAATTTCCCCTCCTGGCACCCAGAGAGAAACTCTTCCCCTTAGTATTGGTTCAGAGCTCCCTCTGCTGGCCTGGAGTGGGAACCGTGTTGCATGACATGATTAACTGCTAGAGAGACCCTTCATTGCTTCCAAGCCCGACATCACCCTCCCTGGAAGAAGGCAATGCCACTGTGGTGACCATGCTCCTGGGGGCACCGCATTCCCCCCTAGTGCAATTCGGTACTCCTGGACTGATGAAAAACAACAGGAACACATATAAACCAATAAACAAATATAAATGTACAAAATGTAGAAAAATGAAAAATTACAAAAACCAAAGGCTCCAAAAATAGTCCTGTGATGGTAAGTCCATGCATCAATGTCCATTGTCCATTCCTGGGCAAATGGTGAACTATGTACAAAGTTAGTGACCACACACAGTCCTATGGCCAAAATGTTCATCAAAACAAAACTGGAATATTCAGAAAGGGATTTCTTACAGAGTATCTGTAGGCACAAAACTTGAACAGTTACATATATACATGTTAACACTTACATTACTTTAACTTATTATATGTGGAATCTGATGGGTGGTATACCTTGGGTTGTACGGGTAGATCTATGTAACTCTGGTGTGGGTAAAACTGGATAGTATCCTTCTACGAACTCCTAGACTCACTGTGGGCATGACAGATTCACCACTGGCAGGGCGAGGATTCTCTGGCTCCACTGCTGGTGTGGCTTCCACTGCTTGAACTTCCTGATTCTCAGAGTTCTCATGAGTCACTTCTTGTACTACCAGTTGGGGAAATGTCAACACTGGCACCACTATGGCATCATTTACTTTAGTCTAATTTGCAGGGAATTCTCTAAGTATAGTGCTAATCTTTTCTTCTTCTATGGGTTGCATGTTATTTTGTTCTACAATTCTTTCCTTTAGCTGGTCAGGGCATAATTTCAAATGATCCCTCGATATTGCTGCTGAGGTTTCTCCTCCATCTTTACTAATAAGGCACACCTTGGTATTGTCAAAGTTTGAGGGTAGAATGGTGTGGGGTTCAGCTTCCCATTGGTCATCCAATTTATGCATCCTCCTTTTCCTCTTTAGGACTTGTTCTCCTGGTGACAAGGGAACTGCGGGTGCATGTTGATTGTAGTGCCTTTCTTGTTTTTGTCTTGCCTGAGCTAGACTCTTTTCCACACACTCTTGTACTCTTCGGTACTGCTGCTGCCGTTCTGTATCCCAGTCAGCATCTGGTGATGATACCTCAGGTGTAAGGACTCCCATATCCAAATCAATAGGCAACTTGCCAGGCCTCACTCTCATTAGGTAGGCTGGAGTGCAGTTGGTGGAATTCACAGGAATGTGATTGTAGAGGTCTGCCAGATCTGGCAACTTTTCTGGCCACAGATTCCTCTCTTCCAAAGGCAAGTTTTTCAGTAGGTCGATTACCACCTGATTCATCTTTTCACACATGCCATTGGTCTGTGGATGGTACGATGTTGTCCTGATCTTCTTACAACCGTACAAGTTACAGAATTCCTGGAACACTTCTGCCTCAAAGGCTGGACCTTGATTTGTAAGCACTCGCTCGGGATATCCATGTGGTCTACAAAAGTGCTGTTGGAATGCTCTGGCTGCTGTCCTGGCTGTTTGATCCTTGACAGGCACGACTATCAGGAATCTCGAGTAGTGGTCAACGATGACAAGAGCATAAATGTAGCCTGACCTGCTTGGAACCAGCTTCACATGGTCCAGGGCTACCAACTCAAGTGGCTGTTTGATTATTATTGGCTGCAAAGGAGCTCGCTGGCTGTTACTGTCCTTTCTGCGCAGGTTACATTGTCCACACTCCCGGCACCAATTTTCAATAGCTTTCCTCATACCAGCCCAGTAGAATCTCTCCCAGAGCAAGGCCTCTAACTTCTTCCATCCGAAGTGTCCAGCTCCATTATGGTATGCTTCCAAGACCATTGATGCCTCCCTCTTTGGGACTACCACCTGCCAGACCAACTCATGAGTGCGGGCATTGATACTCCTCCGACACAGCTTTCCCTCATAGGTGAACAGCCTGCCTCTTTCCTTCCGCAACTGCTGGGTTTCTTCAGGAGCATCCGACTCTGGGCGTGAGTCAACTTGTGACAGTAGCTCCTTTACCAGGCGGACTGTGGGGTCGCTATCCTGTGTTTCTACCCAGTCATGATGAGGCAAGGGATTTAGGGTAGCCTCTTTCAAGACAGACCGTCTGTTTCTCACTCCTTGGGCACGTTGGGCCGCAATTGGCCGGTGGAAGGCAGGTAGCTCATTTTCTTCGAGGGCCTCAGGCTCTTCTCCTGCATCCGGAAGATTAGGCATCCTGGACAGCGCATCAGCATTGGCATTCTTGTGCCCTGCTCGGTACTTGATGGTAAATTCATAGTTAGACAGTCGAGCCATCCATCGCTGCTCCAGTGCACCTAGTTTGGCAGTTTCCAAGTGAGTCAACGGGTTGTTATCCGTTAAGATGGTAAACTTGGCTGAAGCTAGGTAATGCTTGAATTGTTCAGTCACAGCCCACACTATGGCGAGGAACTCCAGTTTGAAGGAACTGTAGTTGTCAGAGTTCCTTTCAGTGGGGCGAAGCTTCCTGCTGGCGTAGGAGATCACTCTTTCTTTGCCATTCTGTACCTGTGACAGTACTGCTCCCAGTCCCACTTGCTGGCATCAGTATACAACACAAAGGGCTGGTCATAATCTGGGTAGGCCAGAACTTCATCTCCTGTGAGAGCCATCTTCAGTCGAGTGAAGGACCTCTCCAGTTCCTCATTCCATTCAAAGGTGGAACTTTTCTGTTTGGCTTTCTTGGACTGCCCAACCAGAAGATTTTGCATAGGGGTGGCTATTTCAGTGAAGCCTTTGATGAACCTTCGGTAGTAGCCTACAACCCGAGAAATTGGTGTACTTCATGGAGGTTGCTGGGCTTCGGCCAGTCCCAGATGACTGTGACGTTGTCAGGACCTGGTGCCACACCTTCTGCACTCACTACATGACCGAGGTACTGCACCTTGGGCTTCAGGAGGTGACAATGTGAAAGGATTCACCTTCAGGCCAATGTTGGACAAGGCTTCAAACACCTCAGCCAGGTGCTTCAGATGGTCTTCGTAAGTTTTGGAGAAAACAATGACATCATCCAGGTACAACAGGACTGTCTTGAAGTTCTTGTGTCCCAGACAGCACTCCATCAGCCGTTGGAATGTCCCAGGAGTGGTGCAGAGCCAGAATGGCATGTAGTTGAACTCACAGAGTCCCATTGGGATGGTGAACGCCGTTTTCTCCTTGTCTGCCTCTGCCACGGGAACCTGCCAATACCCACTAGTGAGATCCAGGATGGAAAAATAGTTAGCAGTTTTAAGTGCAGCTAATGATTCCTCAATTCTAGGTAATGGGTAGGCATCCTTATGTGTAATGCCGTTAATTTTTCTGTAATCAACACACATTCTCATGGTACCATCTTTCTTTTTCACAAAAACTATTGGGGCTGCCCAGGGGCTACAACTGTCTCTGATCACCCCAGCCTCCTTCATTTCTCGCAACATACTTTTGGCACATTGACATTGTGTTGGGGGTATAGGCCGGTACCTTTCTTTGATGGGTGGATGATCTCCAGTGGGGATATGATGTTGAACCCCTTTTGCCTTCCCAAAATCTAGAGGGTGTTTACTGAATACCCGCTCATACTCCTGGGTCACTCTGTAAACCCCATCCTTTTGGTATGAAGGGGTGGAGTCAGTTCCCACCTGCAGTTGCTGACACCACTCCTCCAGCTGCTTTACAGAGCCATTGTCCTCCACCTGGTCGGATGAGACCAAGGGCTCTGCTGCCTCTATGGCGTTGTTGCTGACAGTGAGCAGCTTAGCAACTGTGGCATACCGAGGTATTGTGGCCTCCTCCTCCAGACAATTCAAGAGGCGTACAGGTACTCTCCCTTTGCGAACATCAACTACCCCTCTGGCTGTCAGGACAGTGGGCCGGCTGTCAGAGTACACAGGTTCTACCAATGCCTGGTAATCTTTTCCTCTGAGGCCTATGGCTGCCCGACACCAAATCAACATTTCACATCTGGGGGGTATTGCAATGGGGAAAGAATCACTGTGACGCTGCCAATTTCTCCGCCAGAGAGTTCTACCTGCTGTCTTTGCATCAGGGCCTTGATCTCCTTCTGCAGGACTCATTGTTCACTGGAACCAGCAGTCTTAGCCACCTGTTGCAACAAGACAATAACCTCGGAAAGACAATTTTCAATTACATTTGTACCAAGAGTCATCACGGGATTACATTCTCATCGATCAATATCCGCAACTATCAGACCTTGAGGTTTTAACTCCACCCTCCCCACTTTAACAGTAATTTCTTTACATCCTACTTGTGGTAAAGACTGACCATTACTGGCAACTACTGTGAGTTCATCACTTGGGCCACGGGTAAGTTCAGAGTCAGCCCAATAGCGCTTGTAGAGGATATAGGGCATAGTGGTCACCTGGGAGCCAGTGTCCAGCAAAGCGTTCATGGGGATGCCATCAATCACCACTGGAAGGATCGGTCTCCTTCCCACATACTTGGCTCGCCAGTTCTTTGGGCCTTGTGGTCCTACTCCTGGGGGTTGGCCCTTTGCCCCAGGGGTTGCTTGTTTAAATGACAGAATCTTGCGATGTGGCCTGCCTTGTGGCAGTGACGACAGATGGGACGTCCGTCCTGGTCATAGCGATCGTTGTTTCTCCCTCTTCTTCCGTAGCCACGGGACATCCTCTGGACTGGAAGCAAGCTGGATCTTCTCCTTGGAGGACACCTGCAGGGACTGCATGGTTTTAGCAAGTGCAGCCATGCCCTTGGTCAACTCCTGGACCTGAAGACGCAGGTCTGCAGATGGATCTTTGTCCAGAGTCTGTGCATCAGCCTCCACAGTGAAGGAAGGGAAGGATGTTGCTTCCTGGTGGTATGTGATCGCTGGGCGCCTAGGGGGCACTGGACGGCTGACAGTTGGTTCCTGCAGTACCCAGATAGCTTTGAAGTCAGCAAAGTCCAGGTCAGGGTTTTGCAGGGCTATGATGCGCAGTTGTGCTCTGTGGGTACTAGATAGGAGTCCTTCAATAAATTGATCCTTTAGCAGTCTGTCTCCATCTTTCACACTGTCAGGGTCAATCTGCTTGACTGCTCGCAGCGCCTCCTGCAGGTTAAGAGCATACTCCCTTATATTGTCCTGGGCTTTCTGTTTACATCCAAAGAACCTCATCTTGATTTCAGCTGCAGTGTGGGTGTCAAAGGTGTTTCTTAGCTTGGCCAAAATCTTTTTAACAGTCTCTTTGTCACTATCCTGCCAGGCTTTTACTTCCCTCTGTGCTGCACCTGTTAGCTGCCCAATAAGGATGTTCACCTTCTGGATTTCAGACAGAGGATACACCTCAAACAAACTGCACAGTCTCTCTTTAAATTCACTCAGGGTATGTGACTCCCTGAATACTGCGGTAGCCAGGCTGCACCCGGTATGTAAGGCATAGACAGCGACATTATGGGGACCGCTGCGGTAGGCGCTGTTTCTTGCGGTGCCCTGGAAGCAACACTGGCTGCTGGATTCAGCAGCACTATTGGGGCCGCAGCCGCATTGAGCCCTGCATTTTGCGGCGCTGAGGGGTTTGCGGGGGCGTCCCCCGCTGCATCGGCGCTTGCCTCAGACATTCTCTTCTCCCCCCTAGTTAACGTTAGCCAGGGCCTTGGGTTGAGCAGGCTTACCGGCTGCCGCGTTACAGGCTGGATGATCGGGCTGCAGGCCTCCGCCCCTCCCACTTCTCGCACGCTGTCCTCTTCCCGCGCGGCACTTCACTGCTTCGCGCTCTTCGGCAGGCTCCGCCCATGACGGCCCGCCTCTTTGGTTTCCCGCGCGCGCCAAGCAGCGGGGTAATGGCGGCAATTTCACAGTTTATAGCACACAACACAGTCTCTGGCACACAGGACCCAGGGATACCGGGCTCCGTAATCCTGTTCGTGACGCCAAAATGGGTCGCCCTCCCAGGGCTATGGGGTGCTCGGTACCGGGCCGGGCTCTCAGAGGGAGGTGTCACAGCAGCGGTGACCAGGTCCGTGGCCCTGGGCATCCATGTAAAAGGGGATTTGAGTGATGAAATAAAGTTTATAAGTGATTCGTGACGCCACCTGTGGTGTTCGGCAAAGGAGGTGTTAAGCCGACGCTGCAGACAGATCCTCTGGGACAGATGGTGGGGTGCAACAGTGATGTTATAGCCCTCCACAGGCAGGGCTGTAGTCCCAGGGCAGAGTAGATGAAGAGGATAGGTGTTGAGGAAGAGGGTGCAGTTTCTGGCACAGAGATGTAGCAATGCTGAAGAAGTTGCAGGAAGAAGGCAAGGACACAGCAGAGTGTAGTTTCTTTACCTTTACTTTGTAAGTGCAGTCCAGGGTCCAGATTACAGATGGCACAGGAGATGGTTAGCCTGAAAGCAACTTAGGAATCTCTCTCTCAGATGGGTTGTGTAGTCTCCTCTCTAGCGCTTCCTTGAGGTACATGCAGTACTGTGTTACACTGAAGTTCCTCCTTCTTCTTCCCTTTTTGGATCTACCTCGTATGGCAGACAGCTGTAGCCCACTATTTCTCTTGGCTCACCCGTCGCTGTTGAGCTTCCGAGCCTTAGGTGGGAATAGAGCATTTACAGCTTCCTATTCCTCTGGTTTCTGTTGCAGGACCTTCAGTATCCATACAACCATGGAGACCAGGCTCCAGATCATGCACTATCACTGGGAGGGAGCTCTCTAACCTCAGCTCAACCTCCAGCTTCTCACCACATGTCTACACTCGTTGCCCTCCTCACACTAACTGACTAATTTCCCCTCCTGGCACCCAGAGAGAAACTCTTCCTTTTAGTATTGGTTCAGAGCTCCCTCTGCTGGCCTGGAGTGGGAACCGTGTTGCATGACATGATTAACTGCTAGAGAGACCCTTCATTGTTTCCAAGCCTGACATCACCCTCCCTGGAGGAAGGCAATGCCACTTTGTCGACCATGCTCCTGGGGGCGCCATATTGATGCAGATTGGGAGAGAGACAGAGCTCTCATTCACAGAGTAAAAACCGGGGTACTGCACACAGAGACTGGAGACCGTATGTGAGGCCAGGTACTGCAGTGACAGCAAAGGTGTGTCCTGATCCCTGTGGAAAGACTGAGACCCCGCGGAGGTGGAGGCCTGTATTGAGACTGAGCCCTGTGATGAGACTGTGACCTGTCTAGAGGTACTGACCCTTGTGCGAAGTCCCAGTTACCGTGGTGTCAATGCAGTGCCCCTGTGCCTCTGAGAATAGGCTTCGCTGTAGAGCTGGAGGGAAGGACTCGGAGCAGAGGACTCTCGTTTTACCTCGTATTCCTCTGGCTCCTGCAGTAACCCCTCAGACCCCGGCTGGGGACTGTTAAAAGACACAGAGTACAGAAAGACTACAGACGACAAGCGATGCTGATGATTTAGTGCCAACATGGGAGAAGCTCGACCCTTCAATCAAGACCCTCCTTCAGACTGATAAGTGCCTTCGTAGGAAAATCCCTTATAAGATTGTTTAACCCCTTTCTGCCATGTGACGTACTATCTCGTCCATGTGCCCTGGGACTTAATTCCCAGGGACGGGATAGTACGTCACAGCGATCAGCTGATCGCGGCCGGGTGTCAGCTGATTATCACAGCTGACATCCGGCACTATGTGTCAGGGGCGGTCACGGATTGCCCCGACACGTTAACCCCTTGCACACCGCGATCAAACACGATCGCGGTGTACCGGGGGTTAAAGGGAAGCATCGGCAGGGAGGGGGCTCCCTCCATGCTTCCCTGAGCCCCCCACAGCAGCGCAATGTGCAGCACTGCTGCGGGGTCCCCTTCCCTGCAGGTCCCCGGATCCAAGATGGCGACGGGGACCTTCGAGGGCCTGCAGGGAGCTGGCTTCCTCAGTGCCTGCAAAGCGCAGGCATGAGAAAGTCTGCTTCTATGCCTGTGACAGATCGCTGATCTGTCACAGCGATCTGTGATGTGACAGATCAGTGATCTGTCACAAGACAGTGATGTCCCCCCTGGGACAATGTAATAAAGTTAAAAAAAAGTGTAAAAATAATTTTAAAAAAATCGCTAAATAAATTTAAAATAAAAATATTCCGTAATAAATTCATTTCTTGGAAATAAAAAAAACAAAACAACAAAAGTACACATATTTGGTATTGCCGCGTCCATAACGACCCGTCCTATACAACTGTCCCATTAGTTAACCCCATTAGCGAACCCCTTAAAAAATAAAAGTAAAAAACGAAGCAAAAAATAATGATTTATTATCATACTGCCGAACAAAAAGTGCAATAATGCGCAATCAAAAAGACGCATATAAATACCCATGGTACCTCTGAAACCGTCATCTTGTCCCTCAAAAAACGAGCCACAATACAGCATCATCAGCAAAAAAATTTAAAAGTTATAGCTCACAGAATAAAGCGATGCAAAAATAATTTTTTATATAAAATTGTTTTCATTGCATAAAAGCACCAAAACATAAAAAAGACATAAATGAGGTATTGCTGTAACCATACTGACCCAAAGAATAAAACCGCCTTATTAATTTTACCGCATGCGGAACGGTGTATCATGAAACGCTGGTTATTGTTCATTCTGCGTCCCAAAAATCGGAATAAAAAGCGATCAAAAGATGTCACGTGCCCAAAAATGGTTCCAATAAAAACGTCAACTCGTCCCGCAAAAAATAAGACCTCACATTACTTGGTGGATCAAAATACGGAAAAATTATAGCTCTCAATATGTGATGATGCAAAAACTATTTTTACAATAAAAAGCATCTTTTAGTGTGTGACAGCTGCCAAACATAAAAACCTCCATAAATAGTGAATCAAACCCCCTGTTATCACCCCCTTAGTTAGAGAAAAATAATAAAATTTAAAAAATTTATTTATTTCCATTTTCCCATTAGGGTTAGGGCTAGGATTAGGGCTAGGGTTAGGGTTAGGGCTAGGGCTAGAGTTAGGGCGGAGATTACGGTTAGGGGTGTGTTGGGGTTAGGGATGGAGTTAAAATTGGGGGGTTTCCACTATTTGGGCACATCAGGTGCTCTCCAAACGCAACATGGCGTCTGATCTCAATTCCAGCCAATTCTGCGTTGAAAAAATCAAATGGTGCTCCTTCCATTCCAAGCTCTGCCATGCGCCCAAACAGTGTTTTACCCCCCACATATGGGGTATCAGCCTACTCAGGACAAATTGCAAAACAACTTTTGGGGTTCAATTTCTCCTGTTACCCTTAGGAAAATAAAAATTTGGGGGAAAAAAATATCATGTTTGTGGAAAAAATACGATATTTTTATTTTGACACCCGGGCGTTATAAATTTCTGTGAAGCACTGGGGGGTTCAAAGTGCTCACCCCACATCTAGATAAGTTCCGTGGGGTTCTAGTTTCCAAAATGGGGTCACTTGTGGGGAGTTTCAATAGTTTAGGCACATCAGAGGCTCTCCAAACGCACATGACACCCGCAGACCATTCCATCAAAGTCTGCATTCCAAAACGTCACTACTTCCCTTCCGAGCTCCGACGTGTGTCCATACAGTAGTTTTCTCCCACATATGAGGTATCAGCATCCAATTTCTCCTGTTACCCTTGAGAAAGTAAAAAAATTTGGGACTTAAAGATCATGTTTGTGGAAAAAATACGATTTTTTTTATTTTCACACCCGGGCGTTATAAATTTCTGTGAAGCACTGGGGGGTTCAAAGTGCTCACCACACATCTAGATAAGTTCCTTAGGGGGTCTAGTTTCCAAAATGGGGTAACTTCTGGGGGGTTTCCACTGTTTAGGTACATCAGGGGCTCTCCAAAAGCAACATGACACCCGCAGACCATTCCATCAAAGTCTGCATTCCAAAACCTCGCTACTTCCCTTCCGAGCCCTGACGTGTGCCCATACAGTAGTTTTCTCCCACATATGGGGTATCAGCGTACTCAGGACAAATAGGACAATAACTTTTGGGGTCCAATTTCTCCTTTTACCCTTGGGAAAATTAAAAAATTGGGTACTAAAAGATCATGTTTGTGGAAAAATACGATTTTTTTATTTTCACGCCCAGGTATTATAAACTTCTGTGAAGCACTGGGGGGTTCAAAGTGCTCACCACACATCTAGATAAGTTCCTTGGGGGGGTCTAGTTTCCAAAATGGTGTCATTTGTGGGGGGTTTCCACTGTTTTGGTACATCAGGGGCTTTCCAAACGCGACATGGTGTCCGATCTCAATTCCTGCCAAAAACGTCAAATGGCGCTGCGTCCCTTCCGAGCTCTGCCATGTGCCCAAATAGTGGTTTACCCCCACATGTGGGGTATCAGTGTACTCAAGACAAATTGCACAATAACTTTTAGGGTCCTGTTAGCATTGGAAAAATAAGAATTGAGGGTGAAAAGACTATTTTTGTGGAAAAAATATGATTTTTTTTAATTGTACGGCTGTACGTTATAAACTTCTGTGAAGCCCTTGGGGGTTCAAAGTTCTCATCACACATCTAGATAAGTTCCTTGGGGGGGTCTAGTTTCCAAAATGGTGTCATTTATGGGGGGTTTCCACTATTTTGGTACATCAGGGGTTTTCCAAACGCGACATGGTGTCCGATCTCAATTCCAGCCAAAAACGTTAAATGGCGCTGCTTCCCTTCTGAGCTCTGCCATGCGCCCAAATAGTCATTTACACCCACATATGGGGTATCGGCATACTCAGGACAAATGGCACAATAACTTTTAGGGTCCTGTTACCCTTGGGAAAATAAAAATTGGGGTTGAAAAGATCATTTTTGTGAAAAAATATGATTTTTTAATCGTACCGCTGTACGTTATAAACTTCTGTGAAGCCCTTGTGGGTTCAAAGTTCTCACCACATATCTAGATAAGTTCCTTGGGGGGTCTAGTTTCCAAAATGGGGTCACTTGTGGGGGGTTTCCACTGTTTAGGTACATCAGGGGCTCTCCAAACGTGACATGGCGTCCGATCTGAATTCCAGCCAATTTTGCATTGAAAGAGTCAAACGACGCTCCTTCCCTTCTGAGCTCTGCCATGCGCCAAAACAGTTATCCACCCCACATATCAGGTATCAGCGTACTCAGGACAAGTTGCACAATAACTTTTGCAGTCCAATTTCTCCTGTTACCCTTGGTAAAATAAAAAAATTGAACCTGAAGTATTTTTTTGTGAAAAAAGTTAAATGTTCATTTTTTTAAAATATTCAATAAATTCCTGTGAAGCACCTGAAGGGTTAATAAACTTCTTGAATGTTGTTTTGAGCACCTTAAGGGGTGCAGTTTTTAGAATGGTGTCACTTTTGGGTATTTTCTATCATATAGACCCCTCAAAGTGGCTTCAAATGTGATGTGGTCCGTAAAAATAAAATGGTGTTGCAAAAAATGAGAAATCGCTGGTCAACTTTTAACCCTTATAACGTCCTAACAAAAAAAAATTTTGGTTACAAAATTGTGCTGATGTAAAGTAAACATGTGGGAAATGTTACTTATTTAGTTTTTTGTGTGTCATATCTCTGTGATTTAAGGGCATAAAAATTCAAAGTTGGAAAATTGTGAAATTTTAAAAAATTTTGCCAAATTTCCATTTTTTTCACAAATAAACGCAAGTTATTTTAATGAAATTTTACCACTAACATGAAGTACAATATGTCACGAGAAAACATTGTCAGAATCACCAGGATCCATTTAAGCGTTTCAGAGTTATTATGTCATAAAGGGACAGTGGTCAGAATTGTAAAAATTGGCCCGGTCATGAACATGCAAACCACCCTTGGGGGTTAAGGGGTTAATTCTGTTTATGCCTTTTTGACTGTCTTCAGTACTTGTTCTCTATACTAATACTGCACTGTTATTTTGCCAGTATCAATCCCTGTAAATAAACCTCCCTTTTAACTATTGGTCCATCTGTTCAGTGGTGACATATTCAGCACCTGCACGTTATTGCATTTGGACAGGTGAAGGTCTAAGGCAAAGTTCTATTTAGACTGCGTCTGGAGTCACACTAGCAAGAAAAATCGCATAGTACTCGTCCCAATGTTAATCTATGGAGCAGCTCCCATCATCCGATTCTTTCTCGACCGTATTATACGTAATGCAAGTCTATGGATGCAAGAAGAAAATGGATTACACATGGAGCATACGCGTGACTTGTGAGAAATACACACTGGTGTCCCTTAACAAAAGCCTGAAATTCAGTGCGCGATTCAGTAAAATCACACTTACATGTTTAATAAAGAATAGAAAGAATAGATATATACACATAGAATATATATATATTCACATGTCATTGAGACACATATATATATTTATATATTTCATAGCGTTCTACATAGCATAACAGCCGCTAAATCAATTGCCAACTTTTGTAAAATCATTACAGAACCTGACATGATATGACACATGGTTTACATATAGTAAAGCATGTCATATCAAATTTATCTATATATGTCAGTGTTTAATAAATTTATTAGTTTGTGTTAGGAAAAAATTGGAACTCTAGGGGTTAATTTTAAGGCTATAATCGCGGAAAAAAAATATCTTTTTTAACCCTTTACTACTATAGGATTAATAATGGATAGGTGTCTTTTTGAAACCTCTCCATTATTAACCCGGCTTAATGTCACCTTTCAATAGCAAGGTGACATTAACCCCTTATTAACCCATGAGCCACCACTAAAGGCAATGGGAATAGGGAGGCTAAGTGCCAGAAAAGGCACATCTTATAGATGCGCCTTTTCTGGGGTGGCTGGGTCAGATGTTTGTAGCCAGGGGGGGCAATAACAATGGTCCTTCTCTAGGCTATTTATATCTGCCCTCAGTCACTGGCTTTCCCTCTCTGGCGGAGAAAATACCGCGGGAGCCCATGCAATTTTTTTCAACAAATTTGCCCGTTAATTTAACACCTACATGTCCCAAATTTTACACACATACACTAATCTAATCATTACTCAAAGACATATATAAATTTAAGTGAAATGAAATGGTTTACTGTATGTAAACCATGTGTCATTTCATGTCGGGTTCTGTAATGATTTTACAGACGCTGGTGATTGATTTAGTGGCTAGTATACTATCTAGAACCCCATGAAATAAAAAATATATATATATATATATATATGTGTGTCTCAATGACATGTATATACTGTATATATATATATATATATATATATATATATATGTATTCTATATGTATATATATATTCTTTGATTTGTGTTTTAACCTGTCATTGGGATCCATTATATGTCCATTTTGCAAGCCGGCGAGAAAATCTCGCCATACAGATGCCATATGAATGTCACACGGATGCTTAGATGTGAGAAAATTGCATCCTCGCATTACAATTGGATGACATATGGATCACTGTTCATGAAACATTTGTGCGACTCTGGTCTGTGAAAATCGGACCTTTTTTTTATACGTTGTGTGACTCCAGCCTACCTCATCTAAGAAAATTCCATATAGTCCATGTGTATATATTGTTCCCAGAATTGTTTCTAAATCAGAATTGCCTTCTAGTTGTGTCACTTAATGTAGATATAGATTCAAATTCTCATCTTATATCCTAAAGGGTAAAGTGCCATGACAGTGATCAGCTGGGAAGATCGATTCTATCACAACTATTCAATCACTGCTTCAGAAAACGGTTTTACATGGTGGTCTTTATTAAAACATTCAATGATGCGCTATTTTTGTCACCTGACTGCTGCAGTCCATCCAGGCTGGATCCACTGCTTTTTTTTCACAATTTTTCAACATTGGACAATCTCTTTAAAATTAATAAGGAACAGAGGCTCGAACATAGCCTTAAGCAGCCAGGACCTCAGAGGACAGCGCAGCAAGGATGCCTCCAACTCTATCTGGCTTAGTGGACCCTAAATTGCTTCCAGGCTGTCTGGAACTCCATTTCCATCTGTTAACAGTGCTCCGGTCTGCATTCCAAATCATCAAGCCATGGGAAAGTTAACTGCAATTCATGTGTCTGCAGTTATTCATTATTCCCTCAGTCCTGCACCCCAGCGTCACCATCCTTTATAGGATCTATAACTGCCCTGGGGCCTAACTCTACCCGTGGAGAACTGTAACAACTCTGCTGCATCACCAATGGCCCCAGCGGTGTCAATAGGCAGCGTCGGCCATCCTCTTATTGCCGAACACCACGCCCAGGGCCACAAACCGGGTCATTGCCGCCGCGACATTCCCTAAAGGACTGGCAAGTACCCAGTACCCCATGGCCCTGAAGGGGCACGCTACATGCAAACATTACCCAGAATATATGTTTCTTTTAATGGAGAGGGGAAAATGTGCTGTGGCAGGAGGAGTCAAGTGAAATCTCCAATGCCGGTTCAGAGGTTTTTCTTTGAGAGTATGGCCTGCTTTAGTGGCTTCTCCAATCGATGTGGTTCATACACTACAGTTATACTGTACGTGCTTCCATCCAGAATTAGAGCCTGTTCCTTCTCCTTAGTACAATGAGGATGATGTCAATACTTTTGCTTGGTTGTCGACTATGGCCAGAATAAAAGAATAAGATATGTTATGTAATGTGAATGAAGTACAACATGAAATAAAAGTGAATGATTCCATATAAATATCCCGGACACATGGAAAATCACATAATCCCTCTGCTCATTTGTCTGCCGCATTCAGTGATTGCTGTTCACTTCTCCTCTCCTTGTAATGGAGTGAACAAATGTATTCTTATTCCCTGAGGAAAGTTCTGTGCAATAAATATGTCCATGTAATACAACTATTTATGTCAAAGCGACATAGCAACATTTAGCTTTCTTGTAATTGAATATGGAGTGCCATAATTTTTACATATAATTTAAAATAAAGAATAACAATAAAACCCTTTAGCTGGAGATAATCAAATTTAGAAGCAAAATAGATGGGTTTGACCACTACTTGAGATCCCCTTTTAGTGGGCACATAGAGGCGAGAAAAATTTAAAGAATGGCAGGCACAATGCTGAATAAGGAGGGTGCCTCTGACTTTAATGCCCCCTCCCTTATTGTTAATATGGCCATGCTCTTATGCCTTCCCACCCACTCCTATGTTAAGGGGGTGGTAATAAAACTGTTTGGCCAATGAAAATTGGAAGTGGCTAGTACAGCCCCTTCCTAGTGTTTATAATGGGGCACTAAGCCTTTCTCCTCCTCCCCCGTCCCGGAGGTGCTGAGGACTGGCAAGGGATGCTGCACTGAGGACTGGCGAGGGATGTTGCACTGACAACTGACGAGGTATGCTGCACTGGGGACTGGTGAAGGATGATGCATTGAGGACTGGTTATGGATGCTGCACTAATAACTGGTGAGGGATGCTGCGCTGAGGACTGGTGAGGGATGCAGCAGTGAGGACTGGCGAGGTATGCTGCACTGAGGTCTGGTGAGGGATGATGTATTAAGGACTGGTGATAGATGCTGCATTGAGGAATGGCGAGGGATGCTGTACTGAGGACTGGCGAGGGATGTTGCATTGATGACTGGTGAGGTATGCTGCACTGAGGACTGGTGAAGGATGTTGCATTGAGGACTGTTTATGGATGCTGCACTGATAACTGGTGAGGAATGCTGCACTGAGGACTGGCGAGGTATGCTGCACTGAGGACAGGCGAGGGATGATGCATTGAGGACTGGTGAGGGATGCTACACTGAGTATGGAGGAGCGGCACTGGGGGGAAGAGGTTATTTTTATGTTATTTTTTATTTTGTTCACCTTTCTGAGTTTATTGATCATATATATTTAAAAACATGTTAATATGTACACACAGTGTAGAAGTTTGCGCTCACCGAGCTGTGGTTGAGGTAGGCACAGGAGGCGGTATTGCTGCAAGGTCCAGGCAAGTTTATTCAAACTGCATAAACCGCTCTAGATGGCAAAACAAAGGAACAGCCTTTTACAGCACAAAGTGAAAACATAAAGTAAAAAGTCCATACAACATACAGTGGGTCCGCCCCCTCAGGATAGCATCCGATTCCTTAGGCCTTAGCACAGACCAACACACAGAAGATCCACACATCTCCAGCTCCAGACCCTGAATAAGACACTCGGCCTCCATTTTAACTGACAAACCACGCCCCTGGGGTTGGGGTATGTGAGCTGTCATTCCCACCTCTCTTTTATGACTGCTCGTAAAACCCGGCCCTGGAATGGCCTAATAACGCTCTTAGCACTATGTGTACTGGAGCATGCTTCTGAGCTCACATCACCGCAGCGAATAATTGCGATTACACATATCTCCCCTCAAGGACTTGTCTGGTGGCCATCTTACAACACATACATATTCAGTAAATATGGCTGCCTAGATTTATATAGTAAAGCTGTTGCTATTGATATTATAATTTTTCTCTATCAGTTTGACCTGTGTTTCTATCTAGTTCTTAAGGGATATTCTGTACTAAAAATGGAAACAAAAAGGAGCTTCATCTCTCTCTAGTAAATTGATGACCAACCTGTTAATATGCATTGAACTTCAGAGGTAGATAAAAAAAACACTTTGCCAACACCAATCTCTTTTTCTTCAGAAATCAGGTAATTCTATGCAATTACCAACAAGTGACCCAGAACTAGACGAAAGGACTTTAAATATTATGTTCCGAAGTCTGAGGGTTCCTCTAAGGAGCTACAATTACTCTGGCGACCTTTCAGTGCGTTTTATTCTCCACGTACTTGTAGCTGCTGTGTTACACCTGTGTGTGGAATGAATGAGATCAAAAGATGAACTGAGCATGGGGCAAATACATCCTGATATTGTATCCTGTTAAGAATCTACTCAAGCCAAACCTAAAAAAAACCTGAGGGCAAGATGTTTTATTTGAAAATTTTTACACTTGGTAATGCACTTTTAAGTTTTTGTTTGACTTTAAAAATATGGCATAACTATTGCATTTTACCAGTAAAGGGGTTGTCTGGCCTTGGTGTTCAAGTCTTCAGTCATTCTTTGTGAGTGCAGACTTGTGAATCCTCACAGTGTGCACACTTTGCGCTGTGAAAATTCTACTTTGCGGGCACCGGGAGTGGGCGATCAACTAAGCAACTATGCAATTTGCATACTGCTGACCACATTCCAGCTAAACATGTCTGGTCTCGCTCAATACAATTCATTTGAGGGAGGCTGTGCACGTCTAGTTGGCATGTGATCACATGTATGTAAACTGTATAAAAGCATTCACATGCCCAAAGCTCCCGGCGTCAACACAGAGAATCCTCACAGCATGCAGTGTGTTTGATATGAGGACTCACATGTCTGCAGTCACAGGATGCGGATGGAGTCATATTACTCCCACTGGAGCCACTTTTGTTTAAAGCAGAATGCCTGTCAGTAACAAGGCAAAATAAAAGAAAAAGTGGATTGGGTCCAAGTAGTTGACTGTTGCGAATTCTCTCTCTGGCTTCCCTCTGGTGATAACTGAAGATAGTGGAGCTGGTCAGATTGAGAGTTCTCCTTCTGGGCTCCCTTTGGTGGTTACTGGAGGTAGTGGAGCTGATCTGATTGACAGAGGCTTGGCACCTGACAATGAGGAAGACGATTGGACATCTGGGGTTATTGATTGGGGTTTAAGACAGCTGACTCCCTCTTTCCCTGCTGGTGATTTTTTTCCTGTGCCTCCTGAGGTCTGATGTCTCCTGCTCTTTCCCTGCATGTTCAGCTAAGTGGTTCATTTGCTATTCTGTTTGCATTTGATCTGGTTTTGTTTATCTCTGCTTTGTGCGGGTCAGCTAGCTCCGGCTGGGGCTGTGCTGAATCACCGCCCATATGTTACTGCATGTGCCAGTTTGTTTAGTCCCCTTTTATATTGGTCTCTTTTTGCTTGGCTTTCAGAATATACCAGAGTGCTGATATAGTGGGGGGCGAAGTCGTGTGACTTCAGTGTTTTTTGCATCAGACTCGTTGGACTTTTGCAGGGTTTTTTGCGTGATTGCAGACAGTGTCTTTCCTTTCCCTTCCTGTCTAGTCAGTGTGGGCCCCATCGTTTGCTCAGTCTATTTTTCTGCCTGCGTTTGTGTTTTCATCTTGTCTCACCGACAATATATGTTTGGGGGCTATCTATTCCTTTAGGGTCTGCTCCGGGGCAGTTTAGATTTCCCCTTTCTTGCTTTAGGCTTAGTTAGCTGTACAGCTGTGCCGAGGTGTCTAGGATCATTGTAGGTACGCTCCACGGCTACTGCTAGTTGTGTGGACAGGATCAGTGGTCTGCATCCGCTTAGTTACCAACCTCTCTGGTTTTCTGTGGCTTAGCCTTGGCCTGCTATCCTCCTCGGTGACCCATTCATAACAGTTGACCCAGTCAGATTTTTAGGAAAACCTGTCAAGGGCTTTTATTTTTAGAGGTATTTGCAGGTTTGGTAGTGGGGCAAATCCCTCTTTCCACTCCAGATTTTGGAAGTGGTTCTATGGCCACAATTCCATTTAAGTCTCTCAGTTTGGCCTTGGGTGTGTCAGTTTGGAGTTTGCAAGCCACAGAGCAGGAGGCTCTGTGCAACCCAGTCCTGTGTGGAGCTAACACAGAGCCAGGGAACTCAAGGCGGCTGACGCACCCAAGAGACATGGCGGTGCCATTGCCCACGTCAAAGGGTTTTTGAACAAAGACTGTATTTGTGGAAATCCGGTTGTGATCCGGAGGATAGCACTTCTGTATGTGAGTTTGAGAATAAAGACACTGTTTATGTTGAACTTTCAGAGGTCTCTTCCTACCTGTCGCACTGCACCAACCCAGCTGCACTACATATACCATACTATACCTCTGTATGCAGTAAAGTTTACTTCCATTGGATATCACATTATGTAGGTTTATGTAGGTTGCAGCCTAGAAGAATTAAGGGAATCTACACTATAATACAATGCCATGCAGAGGTACTAAATGGCTGCACATGCCTTGCCTATGGCTTTGCAGTCCTATATTTGCAGGGGGCCTAGGTATGGCTTGACCACAAATCATCTATTTGTTTCCACACCCTCCTTTTTACACTGTGTCACCCCTATGCCCTGATAGATTGTAGTAAGCGCTTGTGTGCAGGGCCCTCACTCCTCTAGTTTGAGTGGATGAATTTTATAATATTCTGCATTGTTTGTACATCTTCCCTCTATGTTGCAAAGTGCTGCGAGATATATTAGTATTATATGAATAACATTATTATTATTATTACATCCACAATTCGACAAATAACCCATTAATTGCTAGTTTTATCTGATGTGATGGCTACCTTTATTATCTAGTAAAGTTGATGATGTCATGTGTATTGTTTATTAAGGTGAACTTAAAGAGATTGCTTATTGAAAAGAAAAATAAATATTTAAAAAAGACATGGCCATCAAGGACTCATGTCCATTATTGTGAACATTTTCCCCTTTTTTCAATGTAATGTTTAAAAATAGCAAAATACGCATAAGACTGGTATCTGATAGTATAGAATATTCGGTTCAGCAGAAGGACACCTAACCTAAAGGGGGCTTTACACATAGCGATATCGCTAGCAATATCGCTAAAGCGTCACCAATTTTGTGACTCAGCAGCGATATTGCTAGCGATATCGCTATGTGTGATACTTATTTCCGACCAGCTCCCCCGCTGGCTATCGCTGATTGCGCGAGATCGTCCAGGTCCATTTCTCGTTGGCTGCTTCCTGCTGGCACCGACGAGCGACGCGTGGACGCGGGCGGAGGACATCATCATCGCCGCGTCTGACAGGTAAGTAACGACCGCCGACCGCTGCTATGTCGCTGGTGAGATCTGCCTGTTTGGCAGCTCACTTGCGACCATTTAGCGACGCACCAGCGATCCTGACCGGATCATATTGTGGTCGGGATCGCTGGTGCATCGCTAAATGTAAAGGGGGCTTAACTCAAAAAGTCATGAGACAGTGGTGTAACTTGAAGCTCATGGGCCTCAATGCAAAATATCTAACAAGGCCCATATCTATCATAGTTCTTTAATAGCACTGATTTTCACATTTTGAAGCCCCTAAGCTCCAGGGCACTGGTGCAACTAGAACCCCTGCAGCTGTTATAGTTATATAGCTGTGGCGCCCCCAGGAGTACGGTTGCCACAGTGGCATTACCTCCCTCCTAGGGAGTATGATGTCAGGCTTGGAAGCAAAGAAGGATCTCTTTATCAGGTAGTTCCAGCACACAGCACAATTCCTACTCCAGGCCAGCAGAGGAAGCTCTGAACCTAACTGCTGAGGAGCTGCTCTCTGTGATTGGGAGGAAGGAAGTGAGGGGGTTAGTGCAGAGAGAGGGAAGAGTGTGGACATGTGGAGACAAGCTGGGGACTGGAGCAGGAGTCTAGCTCACCCCTAAGCTGAAGTGCAATGACTGGACCCCAGCGTCCGAGGCTGTGTGGATACTAAAGGTCCCACAGCAGAAACTGGAGGAACAAGAGGCTGTAAATGCTCTGTTTCCAACTGAGACTTGATGACACAGCAGCAACGTGTGTGAGCCAAAGAGAGAGGGCTACAGCTGCCTGCCATGCAAGTGTAGTTCTTAGTAAGAGCAAGCAAGAGGAACTTGAGTGTAATTCATAACTACAAGTACTTCAGATTAGCGCTAGAAAGGAGACTACACAACCCATCTGCATAGAGAGATTCCCAAGTTGTTTCCAGGCCAAACAACTCCTGTACCATCTATGATCTGAATCCTGGAATGTACCTATAAAGCACAGTAAAGGGTAAAAGAAACTGCACTCTGTCGTGTTCTTTGAATTCTTCCTGCAACCCCTTCATCACTGCTACATCTCTGTGTCTAAACACTGCATCCTCTACCTTAACATCTACTACTACTGCCCTGGGACTACAGCTCTGCCTGTGGAGAGCCTTACTAACTCTGCTGCATCATATCATCAGTCCCAGAGGATCTGCACTGCAGCACTGGTCAAACTTCTTACCAGATACTACAGGTGGCGTCACAAACTGTCTACCTATAAACTTTATTCAGCTTCATTCTACCTATTTTACATGGACACCCAGGGCCACGGACCGGGTCACTGCCACACATCCTTTAAGACACCGGTCCGGTACCGAGTAATCCCACAGTCCTGGGGGTGATCCATAGCTATGCGAGGAGACTCATTGGTGTTGTGGCTATTACAGAACGTATTCATAAAGTAAAAGTTGGAAGGCCTTACCTGTTGATGTTCCAGCGCTGCCTCTCCATTGGCCCCTGCAGTTAACAGTTGACAAGTCTATAGCTGTAATATACCGTCAACATAACCATCACTACACTCAATAATTGATGTCATATGTCATATGCTGTCTACCTCAGCATGACCGCTAAAGAGCAATTACACTGTGTTACCAAGGTTTTGTCCCTCGGACAATTTTGAGTGTTCCTGACAGATTTTTTATGGTGATTTCAGAAATTACTTCAGATTTTCCCTATCACGTAAGGTTTTTGAGAAATGATACGAAACATTATAATATTATGTTAAAAATCTAAAAACTCATATATGAACTTTTTCTGACACAGTATATTCTGAATTTTCCACTGAAATAACATAAATCACTGATCGACACATATGCAAGCACTTATTATGCGAATTCCGCGCAGGCGCAGTGAATCATTCGGCTGACTGTGTACGGAGCATACTCCATCTCCTGGGCAGCGGAGGAATCAAAAGACAATACTGACATACTTATAGCATGGCTGAATGGATCATGACCTTCAATGCTGTCTGCTGTCCCAATGATATGGAGAGAGCAGAGAGATCATATAACAGATTGCTACTTCTGCCTTACAAATATAGCAAGATATTCAGAAAAGAACAAAAAATAAATAGGATATCCTAATCTTCCTTCAGCCATAAGACCAGTGCCACACAATGAAAGTCTGTGTACGAAAGCCACCAAAAGTATTGACAATGGAGGATGACAAAGATGAACTAGCAATGTCAGTGGAAAATGAAACTGCTGCAGACCCAGACTTTAAGCCTTCTTCATCTAATCCACATCTGTTCAGTCAAGCTAATCTGAGTGACTTGTTCAGAGATTTGAAATTGTCAAAGAGACAGGCAGAATTATTAGGATCAAGGCTACAAGAACGGAATCTCTTATTACCAGGAATAAGAGTTTCTGTTCTTTGCAGTCGTCAAGAAGACCTTAATCAATTTTTCAACCATGTTGACAGTTTAACCTTTTGCAACGACGTCTTGGGGTTGTTTGGTGCTCTTGGATGCGAACATGATCCGAAGGAATGGCGACTGTTCATTGACTCGTCAGTTTTAAGCCTAAAGGCTGTTTTACTACACAATGGAAATATCTATCCTTCTATACCTATTTGACATGCCATACACATGAAAGAAACGTATGATAATATGGAGTTACTGTTGACCCACATTAATTATAGAAATTTTAACTGGAACATATGTGGTGGTCTAAAAGTTGTTGCACTTCTTCTTGGATTGCAGCTTGGATATACCAAGTATTGTTGTTTTATTTGTGAGTGGGACAGTCGTGTACAAGAAATGCACTATTTCATAGAGGACTAGCCACTCTGCGAAAACCTGGTTGCTGAAGAGAAGAATGTTAAACATAATCCTCTTGTTGATCCAGAAAAGATATTTCTCCCTCCTTGTGACCTTCAACTTCCTTGGCAACAGCAAGGCACTGAACTTTGAACAACTCGTGGACAACAAGCTCACAGCATATCATTTGATGAAATGCAATATGTCACTAAAAATGCATTTTCTACATTCTCACTTGGACTTTTTTCCAGCCAATCTTGGTGCCGTTAGTGATGAACACGGTGAAAGATTTCACCACGACATTGCGCAAATGGAGAAAAGGTACCAGGGAAAGTGGAGTATGTCACTGATTGCTGACTAGTTCTGGAATCTTATTCAAGAAGCATCTGATACGGATTATAAACAAAAGTTGTCTGCAAAACACTTTTGAATAAATTATTTTGCTACTGACATCGATGCACGTGTATGTAGTGTCTTGGACGTCATAATGTAGACTATAAACTGTTTCTTAAAAGCCTTACGTGATACAGACTTTTGGAGCACATATTCGTGTTCAGCATATCAAAATTTATAAGATACAATAAAATTTTCTCAGGGGTCAAGAACTTGCCTGAAATTTGTTGCGCAGTGTTATTTGCTGCAATGACACATGTTGTCATTAGTACAGCAACACAGAACATATTCCATGTTAATATAATGTGGCACGTCGCGGTAGCCATGGGCGCGGTACTTGTCTTTCCCACCCCGGCATTCTGCATGAAAATGGGGGTCCTGGCTGTGTGTACTCTTATTATCTAGTAGATACGCCTCTGTAAAATGCATGGTACCACTTTTTAGAGAACGAGTTGAGGGAGACCAAAGTGCAAAACTTCTTTTTACTGAACATGAACTTCATAAGAATTCTGTACATCAGATAATAGGCACGTTTCTTCACAAAGGTTTCTCTGGAATCAAGCAGGCATGGGGACTTCTCACTTGCATTCACTTCATTTCTCTTGCGCTTCACACTCTTGCTTCTCTTGACAAACCAGCAAATGATTATTGGAAACTCCATCTTCCTCTGAGATGGCCGCATGGGTTGAAGTATAATGCTGCTGCCGCTCACGGCTACTCTCAGTTCCCAAATGACTAATGAGGATACCTCTGCTTGAGGTACATTGGTACTACACCTCATTAGAACCTTGAAAATCCTCTGCACAATTGAACTTCCTTTCATCATAGTTAACTTTTCACTGACGTCCTTCTGATACAATGCCTTCTCCACTTGTACCCCCCTTTAAGTGTGTCTTCTACTTCCCCTTGGGTTAAGTTCCATACTGTTTAGGTGGCTTCCCTGGTCTGGGTTACAATCTGTCAAATGTCAAAGGTCATTGGGACATAATATCTGATGTCCTGTGGTTCTCCTTCTTCGCACACCAAACACTGAAACATGTCAGTCTGCCAACTGTCAGATGTCTTTCTCTACTGAATGCTGAGCTCTAACTAACTCACTATCAGGAAGTTGCCTTCTGTCTTCATCATAGCCCCTCCCATTCTGGGCTAGTCTCAACAGTTAACTCTATTTATTCCTCAACTAAGTGCATACAAATTTTCAAACAGCAAAAACCACAGTGCAATACATTATATCACAACAAATATCTTCAATGGAGGTGTGGGCAACACCTCCACTTCCTTACATTAACAAAATACACAAGAGCGGCAGATGTTTCCACAGGTAATGCCTATTTTGTTATTTTCAAGCATTATCTGCTTTTTCTCTTTTTGTGTATTTATTGTATAAAAAATGAATGACACCTTTAAGGAAAATTAGAGATTTTTAAAAATATATTAGTAATTTCTATATGTGGCCAATAATCCAGCCATCCTTACTTTGGTTATAATATGCGTAGTATAATGGTTGACAAAGGGAACCCATCAGTAGGATCAACCCCTCTAAGCCATCTATATGGACATGTAGGTCATAGTAAGTTGAATAATTTAATACATCATTATCTGCAATCTGATATTTTATTCCAGAGAAATCCATGTTTTTCTTATACAGTATGTACATGAGCTGTTAAGCTTTATGGGCTGGACACAGATCTACATGGGGATCTGCCCCCAGAGATTTTTATAAGTGAAAGGGGGTATTACCAGTGTGAGACATGTAGCTTACATAGAACAGTAGAACTGAGCTTTGTCTTCTTACAAACAGATGTGCTGCAGCTCTCAGCTCTGCGGTATTGCAACACTGTCTGCCTGTAAGATAGAAGCTGAAGCACTGAGGCTATGTGCACACGTACTTTTGAGAGCTGCGGATTTGTCCACGCGGATTTGTAAAAAACTACAGGTAAATCCGCAGGTCACAAGTCCTGCGGCTTAGCCTGCGGTTTAGCCCTGCGGTTTCACACCTCATAATGGATAAGGTGTGAAACCGCAGCCGATTCCGCACAAAGAATTGACATGCTGTGGATTGTAACCCACAGCAAATCCGCAGCATGTGCACAGCATTTTTGGTTTCACCATTGAAAACAATGGTACTGTACAACGCAGCAGAATCCGCAGCGTGTGCACATAGCCTGAGAGGAACATGCAGATGTAGTATAATCACACACAGCTCTGCAGTGAGATCAGGAGAGCAGAGAGCGGCCGTTACACATCACACTGGTAATGTCCCCCTTTCATATAAAATAAGGTCTGAAGGCAGTTCTTTGTGTAACCCTTAGATCTTAGCAGCTCATTTATGTGGATTTCTCTGTAATAAGACATTGGATTACAAATATCAATGTATCATTTTATTCAGTTTTCTATAACCTACATGCACATATAGATGGCTCAGGACTCAGGAGGGTGGATCCTACTCACAGATTCCCTTAAGGTTGGTCATCCTCTTTTGCTTAGTAGTGGTCAACCACTTTTGCAGCAGCTGCAAATAGTTTACTGAAGACCTGCTCATATCTGCATTTTTTTAATAGTACATATGTCTAAAATAGACATATAAGAAAAGATGGGTTGCCTGAGCTTGGCAATGCATTAAGGTTAAGGTTAGCAAATAGTGTCAAAATGAAACATATGAGTATTACTAGAATGGAATGAATTTGTGCAAATGAAAAAAAAACAAAAACACAAAAACAAAAGACAAAACAATCTTCTCACGATAGTGCAATATAATTTTATTGTCAAGGTTAAATTTTTGTTTTCAAAAATTGTGAAAAACATGTCTGGCTAATGACTCCCAGTCATCTATTATTATATACTACAACCACATGTTTCCTCCAGGCTCCAGCGTCACTGCTGACCCATTACTGCAGGTCACTATGTCATTTCTCCAAGTAAATAAATAAGACAATTTAGTTACAGACACTAAACAGCCAAAACGATTTCTACTTAAAGATATTTATGTTGTTTTTAGGTTAATTTGCTGTGGTAATGTCCCATATACACATTATCGCACACTTTATTGACACTTTAGTTTATAATGGGCATCAACCTTTCTCTGCCTGACGAGTGATTTTTTTTTTTATTGTCAAAGGGAGGATCTCATTTCTATAACTGGGTAAAAGTGCAAAATGCTTCAAAAAACAAGCAACTTTGCAATTTATCACTCATTAAAATTCATCTCTGTTCTAAAGAAGAGAGTTTTCTTTATAATGTAGCTTATTTCTTGTTGCCTAGGTTACCATCCAGTGGTGGCTAGTTTCTTAGGCAAGGAGCCCAAGCTGGTAAGCTCTTTGCTGTAGAGCTTGCAAGTGCTGCTCTATTGCTGGTTGTATCACTGGTTCTAGCCAACGTTAATGCCCCCGCGTCATCCGATGCTGTGTAGGCGCTGCTTCCTCTGCTTGCAGAATGGGAGAGTGTTGTGAGTTCATTCTCTCCTTCACTTTTGATGTCTGATGAACTCCCTCTGCTGGTGAAGAGAGGTAGTGAAATTGATTGGGATGGGAAGAACCTGTCATCTGAACTGGCGGAGTGTGATTGGACATCTGGAATTTCTGAGTGGATATAAGGCAGCCGACACCCTGCAGGGCTGCTGGTGATCCTTTCTGCTCTGAGCTCTTGCATCCAGCTTAGTTCCTGTCTACTAAAAGCTAAGTTTTTGCTCTGCTATTATTCCATGAGATTTTGTCTGTTTACTTAGTCTTTGTATTCAGCCAGTCCTGGTTGGGACTGGCTGAACTCCATTTTTGTCTCTGATCAGTTGATCTCTTTGCTCTGTTTTCAGAATATACTTGAGTGCTGATATAGTGATTTTTAAGTCTAGCGACTTCAGGGCCTTTTTCCCTATCAGACAGTTGGGACATTTTTGGTTGGGTTTTTTACGGATTGCAGCCAGCATCTTTTCTATCCTGTCCTATCTAGTTAGTTGGGCCCCATCGTTTGCTCAGTCTGTCTTTCTGTCTGTGTTTGTGTTTTCATCTGTTTTTCACCGACAATACATGTTGGGGGCTGTCTATTGTTTTGGGGTCTGCTCTGGGGAAGTTTAGATTTCCCCTTTCCTTCTTTAGGCTTATGTAGTTCTCCGGCTGTGACGAGGGGTCTAGGGCACCGAAGGAACCCCCCACGGCTACTGTTAGTTGTGGTGTATAGGATCAGGGGTCTGCAATCCGATAGCTACCAACCTCTCCGGTTTTCCGGACTTAGCTTGTATTTTTGTTTTCTCCTCCTCCGGTGACTCATTCATAACAGGAGAGCATGCAGTTCAAACCAGCACACTGCTCCCAGCAAGAGGAAGGTGCGAGGTTGGGAAACTGTGCTCCCCATTAGTATGATACCCCCCTGTCACTCACGCACAGTATGAGACCTTTACAGCTTCACCACAAACAGTGTGATGGCCTGCAGCTCGACTCACAGACAGTATGATGCCCCACAGTGGCACCCAAAATGATATGATGCTATTACAGTTCCCATACACAATAAAATACCTCCACAGCACCCGTACACAGTACCATTGCCCCACAACCCCCACACAGTATGAGTAAGATGCTGCACAGTACGGTCCTCACACATTGTATAATGCACCCACAGTCCCCCACACATAGTAACATGCCCTCACACCTCCTCCACACACAGTAACACAGTATTGTGATGCCCACAGCTTCTTCCTCCACCAATGTATTCACCTGTACCTGTATCCTAGGGAAGCATATAACATTGAAACTGAGAAGCAGAGGGTGGCGACAGGCAGGGGCTGCATGACCTGCGGGACACAGTTTGCCCAGGGTAGGACTATCTACCTTATATCACCATGGAGGCATTTGGGATCACTCTTTTCCAGCACCGAAAAGATCAGTAGAAAAACATATCTGAATTATATACAGTGAGTTTGATATCACGCTCAGAAGCTGAGATCACAGCACTTTTCCTTCTACATGCTTAAAGGTACCGTCACATTTAGCGATGCACCAGCGATCCCGACCACGATACGACCTGGTCAGGATCGCTGGTGCATCGCTAAATGGTCGCTAGTGAGCTGCCAAACAGGCAGATCTCACCAGCGATGCAGCAGCGGTCGGCGGTCGTTACTTACCTGTCAGACGCGGCGATGAAGAAGTTCTCCCGCCCGCGTCCACGCGTCGCTCATCGGCGCCAGTAGGAAACCCAGCAGGAAGCGGCTGACGAGAAACGGCCCAGGATGTTCTCGCGCGATCAGCAATAGACAGCGGGGGAGCCAGTCGGAGGTAAGTATCACACATAGCGATATCGCTAGCAATGTCGCTGCTGCGTCACAAAATCGGTGACGCTTAAGCAATATCGGTAGCGATCTCGCTAAGTGTGACGGGGCTTTTACACTACAGCAATATCTATCAATACTGGTTACTGTACATACGTTAACATGGAAGGTAGTGCAATAAAATAATGATAAACCAAATCAATTAAATTAAAGTACTAGCTTAAAAAAATGGTAACTGAAATAGATACACTATTACATCCTGGAGACTGTTGAAATTCAAATGATTGCAGGGTGTGATGCTAGTCACTATTCACGGAAAGACCGTGAGGCAGAAGAGTCAGACGTTTCAGGGTAAATACCAAGAGAGTATGTAGATAACCAAGGGAAAAGACAAAGGGGTAAGTTAGGTAAAAGTCCAGTGTCAATAGCAAGACATAGCGGACAAAAAACCAAAGGACAAGACAAAGGGATTGTCAGAACACGGACCAAAGGGTCAGGCAGCAGAAGATCAGAACTCAGAGCAACAGAACTAATTAGGCTGCAGTCACACACAACGTATAAAAGATCAGTCTGTTTTTCACGAACGAGAATTGTACAAATGTTTCATGAACAGTGATCTGTATGTCATCCGATTGTAATGCGAGGATGCGGTTTTCTTGCATCTAAGCATCCGTGTGGCGAAATTTTTTCCTCTGCGTGGAAAATGGACATATAATGGATCCCAATGACAGGTTAAAATAGAAAAGAAAGAATAGATATATATACAGATTGCACATTTTCTGTTAGTGCAATAAACCTCATTTGAATCCAGAAATATAACTGAGTCCATCAGTTATTAGATATATGAAACTGAAATAGCTGTTGCAAAAAACAAAATTGTTATAAAGAAAAAAGGTTAACATTAATAGGGGTGCCCAAACTTTAACATATGACTGTACATAGAATATATATGTATGTATATATATATATATATATATATATATATTGTATATACATGTCATTGAGACACACACACACACATATATATATATATATATATATATACACACAGTATATATAAATATTTCATAGACAGATAGATAGCAGAATAGGCGATAATGCAATTGCTGGCTTCTGTAAAATCATTACAGAACCCGACATGAAATGACACATGGTTTACATACAGTAAACCATTTCATTTCATTTAAATTTATATATGTCTTTGACTAATAATTAGATTAGTGTATGTTTGTAAAACTTGAGACATGTAGGTGTTAAATTAAGGGGTATATTCCTGGAAAAAAAATTGTGTGGGCTCCCACGCAATTTTCTCCACCAGAGAGGGAAAGCCTAGGGAGGAACCATGGTTATTGGCCCCCCACTGGCTACAAACACCTGCCCCCAGCCACCCCACAAAAAGGCGCATCTGTAAGATGCGCTTTTCCTGGCACTTAGCCTCTCTATTCCCACTGCCTTTAGCGGTGACATGTGGGTTAATAAGGGGTTAATGTCACCTTGTAATTGAAAGGTGACATTAAACAGGGTTAATAATGGAGAGGTGTCAATAAGACACCTCTCCATTATTAATCCAATTGTATTAAAGGGTTAACAAATACACACAGACATTAATTAGAAAATATTTTCATGAAATAATGACACACAGTTTTTGACCAAATTTATTACAGAGCCAATCCAACTGAATCCATCGTTCTCCTGTAAAAAATTTTTTAAAAAAAGTATCAATATCCATACCTCTCCGCTGTTCAGTCATGTCCCCCGCTGCAATCCATCTGAAGGGGTTAAATAGTTTACAACTGGGAGTGGTGCTAATGCTACCGGCCCGGCTGTAAACCTATGAGAAATGAATGGAAATCTGTCTGCACGGGCACCCTTGCTGACCAGAGATGAAGTGGGAAAGTTTCAGAACATTTTCCCACGCTCCTGAGTTCACCTCAGGTCAGGCGGGGACTCTGCGCAGCCTCCGTATCTACCTCTGATGTCGTTGAGGCTGCGCTTTTTTTAAAAAATTTTTTTTTATTACAGGAGAATGATGGCTTCAGTTGAATTGGCTGTGTAATAAATTTGGTCAAAAACTGTGTGTCATTGTTTCATTAAAATATTTTCTAATTAATGTCTGTGTGTATTTTTTAACCCTTTAATACTATTGGATTAATAATGGATAGGTGACACTTATTGACATTTTTTTTCAACGAATGTACCTGTTAATTTAACACCTACATGTCCCAAATTTTACACACATACACTAATCTAATTATTAGTCAAATACATATATAAATCTAAGTGAAATGAAATGGTTTACTGTATGTAAACCATGTGTCATTTCATGTCGGGTTCTGTAATGATTTTACAGAAGTCAGCAATTGAATTTTAACCGATTCTACTATATATATCTCTCTCTCTCTGAATATATATATATATATATATATATGTATATATATGTGTGTGTGTGTTGATGACATATATATATATATATATATATATACCTATACTATGTATACATATATTCTATCTAATTTGTATTAACCTGTCAGTGTGATTTTACAGTATAGCGCACTGAATTGCCGGCTTTTCTAAAGGAGACCAGTGCGTATTTCTCGCAAGTCACATGTATGCTCCGTGTGTAATCCATTTGGCAGGGATCAACGGCAGACAGCTCAGTTAAGTAGCTGGGCAGTCACCAGAACACTGAACACCTGGAGAAAGCCATGCACCTCCCAGCCACAGATTGGACGTCAATCAAGACTCCAACAGCTCAACAAGATAGCTTCCAAAGAACAGCATAGCAATGACTCACTGAGCGGGGGAGTCATGACGCAGGGTCTTTACTTAAAAGATTATGGTTTCTAATTAACCTATGGCATGGGTACAAACAGAACTATCACTATTCTGTACTTTGTGTCACTAGTGACTCTCACTTGGCCTGCTTGTTGGCAGAAGTGGTTGGTACATGGGATAAAGCCTGCACGTATTAAATCGAAAGAACATTAGACAACATGTCAGAAACATTTCCAGCAGCAATGACAAATCAATCAAGACATTTCGTTTAGTAGAAATGCATCAAATCTAAACATGAACACTAGCAGATGACAATGTTATTATTGGGCCATGAGTCCAGAAGCAATTTACAGTGAAAATCTCCAGATGGATAAATAGTAAAGCAGAGTGTTAAAAAAAATAAAAAGCAATATAATTATAACAATAAATGTCATTTTATCTGCAAACTATGCCTTTCATTAATATTAAAGAGTGATTTAAAAAATAAAATGCTTAAAATAATTTATTGCAACGTTTTTGGAATTGCCAGAGGCCAGCTGAGGCCTAATGCTTTGATTGCTGTAGGGAACTCCATGCTCACTGTCACTGATGAATGCAATTCAGTGCTGCAACCCAGTAAAGAACAGTATCTCATGTTTCCACTCCTACAAGCACGAAAACAATGCCATATCGATTGAGCCAAATCTTCCTCTCCCCAATCATCTGCATGAAGTGTAGTTTTAGAAGGCCTCTTTTTATAGAGAAAAACATGTTGAAGGCGAAGTATTCTATTAGTTGGTATGGCTATAGATATTTTTCTTTGTCCAAAAAAATTTGCCATATGGTATTTTTTATATCAGTTGCTGCTCAATTAAAACAGAATGATGCTGCTGTTATGTTGCTTTATTACAGATTAGATTTGTCATCAACATCATGCACTCTACTCTGACTATATCATAGGAGACTTTTGGTGTTTTGTTACAAAATACAGAAAGATGTTGTCTGGACTTCTCTTTTGTATATATTTACCTGAAGAACTCAAAAAGACTACCCATGATTGCTGTTCAGTCAGTACAAGCAGTTAGTTGGTACAAGAAGGTAAGGAAGTGATTAGCTACTCTGTCTGCTTCAGGACTGTGCCAGATGTCAGGTCCCAAGTGCTGTTTGGCCTTGTTGCCTACAAAGCTTGGAAGTTCTACAGGTCCCTCAGTTTTAGAACTCTACTATAGTAAATATAGTTTTCATGCCAGTATTTTACAGTGGTAGCACAGACAACATTTTTCACGAAAGTGCAATCACTGTCTTGATATCTTCAGCTTCATTCTATTGTCCGTGAATCACATCAATGTTCTATTCGTGTTTTTTATGCATAGCACACATACCCATTAAAATCTATGGGGCTGTTCACATGTCCTAGTGGTCTGCAAAAATCACAGTGCATGTCTATTTTTGTTCCAGGTTATATAGACCGACGTTGCCCATACAAGTCTATGGGTCCATGAAAATCGTAGACAGCATACAAAATAATTATTTTTTCTATAAAATTGTTTTTATTGTATAAAATCTGCAAAATATAAAAAAATATAAATGCTGTAATTGTGCTGACCCAAAGAATAAATCTGCCTTATCACTTTTACCATATGGTGAATGGCATAAAAAAGCAAACAAAAAACAATTCCTGAATTGCTGGTTTTTGTTCATTTTTCCTCTCAAAAGTCGGAATAAAAAGCATCAAAAAATGTTATGTGCCTGAAAATGTTACTAATAAAAACACGACCTCATCCCACAAAAAAAGCAAGCCCTCACATCACTCTGTCGGTAGAAATATAGAAAAATTCTAGCTCTCAAAATATGGAGATGCAAAAAATTTTATTTTGCAAATAAAATGTATTTTTCAGTGTGTGACAGCAGCAAAACATAAAATAAAATATAGATCTGGCATCACTGTAATCACACTGACTCGAAGAATAAAGCTGTCTAATCACTTATACCGCATAAAGAATGGCGTAAAAAATAAATAAAACCAATTTTGACCTGCTGTCAAATTGTTCATTCTGTCTCTGAAAGATCGAAGTAAGGCTCGACTTACATTTATCGTGTGCTCTACTCTGAGCTCTTACCCCGGAGTTTCCATGTAAATCTCTGAAATACATGATTCAAACGGAACCCACAATGGAAGATTCCCTATAATAAAGAGGATGGAGACACTGTGGACTCTGTCTGGCCTATGACCCTGTGGTTTCCATCTTTTTAACATACCATAGTTTTGTGTACTGAATTACTCTGTTGCCTCATTATACTGAATGGATCCCTCAGTATTTCACCTGAATCATGTCATTCGGAGATGTAGATGGAAACCCTGATATAAGTGCTCAATGTAGAGCGCAGGATAAATTTGATCCAAAATATTATGTTAAATTTTCACAATAAAAGCTTCAACTCAATCTGCAAAAGAGCATGTCCTCACTCTGGTCCGTCATCTGTCAATGGAAATATAAGGGGCTTCCACGTTACTGGTAGCACAAAGGCTCTAGAAAAGCACTTTGGCTTTCGTCCCTATATAGAAATCCAGCAAATTCTGCACTCCTAAATCCAAATGACTCCCTCCCTTCAAAGACCCAGGATGCTAAACCATATTTAACATCACACATTAGGCTTTTAGCGATAAGAGCCCACTTAATTTACAGGTACATGATTCCAGAATCATGAGTTGGGCATAATGTATGGGCATTACAATGTATTGGGCACTACAATGTACTAGGCACTATACTGGCAGATTGGCAATTTTCAATCGACAACATCCACTGCTGCTTGCTTCTAGAATACAACCATGGAGTTAAAATCATCACTACACCTGTAGATAAATTCCTAGAGGGCTGTAATCTCCAACATGGAGTCACTAAATAGGGGATTCTGCTCTTCTAATACTTTAGGACTTTGTATATGGAGTGTCAGTAACACCGCACTGAACTTGCTCACTGAGCCAGTGCGCGTGTCCTGAGTAAAGCGAACAGTGCTCAAAGATACCTGTGGAGCGGGCAGCAGCCAAGTAGATGCGTACTTCAGAGCTGCAGGACCTGAAGCATGTGACTGCTAGGGGCATGGCCTAAACTCCACAGAGCTAGGAGCTGCAAGATAACTCCTAGCAGGGTAACTGAGAGACAAAGTTACCAGGGGGCATAGACAGAGAGAATAGTCAAGATGTAGCCAATGAGTCACACACAGAGATAGCTGCAAAGGTACAAGAGGGGTGAGCAGAGAATAGTCAGGTCACAGGCAATGAGTCATACACAGAGATAATAACGCAGTACAAAATCAACAGGCAAACTCACAACGGGAAACGGAATCGGGTCAGAACCATATAAACAAGCTATAGCAACAAACAGGCACACAGGGGTCAGCACACTAGGCAAAAGTATAACTGGCAGGGATTGAAGCTTCTCAGGGGTTTAAGAAGCTCTCCCAGAACCAGAAAGAGGCCACAATCATTAACCCCAGGTGTGCAGGTCAAAACCTGCACCGAGCTCCAGACATTAACCCAAGGTGTGCAGCTCAAAAACCTGCACTGGGATCATGACATGGAGTCTGCAAACTGTTCTACGATATTAGTTCACCGAGAATCAAAAAGCGTTTCTTCCCTCCCGAGTCTCGCCATGTGGATAAGCAGTACAGTAGACATATATGGGTATTTCCATGTTCAGCAGAAATTGTGTGAGAAATTTTGTAGCCATTTTTATCCAATTCCCCTTACAAAAATGTAAATTTTTTGAGCTAAAATATTTTTTTTGTGTTAAAAATGTAATTATTTTTTTCTTCATTGCCCAATGGTATATAATTCTGTGACACATTTGTGGTGTCAATATGATCACTGCACCCCTAGATGAATTTATTGAGAGTTGTAGTTTGTAAAATTAGGTCACTTATGGTAGGTTCTGCTGTTCTGGGACCTCAGGGGCTCTTCCAATGAGTCTTGGCATCCGCAAACCAGAACAGCAAAATTTACACTATAATATGGCGCTCCTTCCCTTCTGAGCTTTCTACTGTGCCTGAAAGTATTTGCCGATTACATGTAGGATGTTTGCGCACTTAGAAGAAATTGCACAGCAAACTGTGAGGTCCATTTTTTCCTTTTAGCCTTAATAAAAATTAAAAACTTGGAGCTAAAACAACATTTCAGTGGTAAAAATGTAACTATTATTTCTTCACCACCGAATGGTATAAAAGTTTACGAAGCACACGTGGTGTCAACATGCTCACTGCACTCCTAGATAAGTTCATTGTGGGATATAGTTTGTAAAATTATGTCACTTATGGAGGGGTTCTGCTGTTTTGGCACCTCAGGGGCTCTGCCAGTGTGACATGGCACCCTCAAACAACTCTAGCAAAATCTGAAATATGGTGCTTCTTCCCTTCTTATCTTTCCACTATGCCTCAAAAGTATTTTTTGACCACACATGAGGTATTGACGTACTCAGAAGAACTTGCGTAACAAATTGTACAGTTCACTTTCTCCTATTATCTCTTTGGAAAATTAAAAACTTGGAGCCAAAGCAAATTTTTTGTAGAAAAAATGGTAATTTTTAATTTACTCAGCCTATGGAAAAAGACTTAGGCATCTTAGTCAATAAGAAGCTAAGTTGGAGTGCCCAGTTTCAGGCAGCTGCCACCAAAGCAAATAGGGTCATGGGATGCATTAGAAGAGGTCTGGGGACACGAGATAAAAACATAATTCTCCCTCTGTACAAATCACTCGTCAGACCACACTTGGAGTATTGTGTGCAATTTTGGACGCCGGTGCTCAAGAAAGACATTACCTAACTTGAAAGGGTTCAAAGGCGGGCTACTAAAATGATAAATGGAGTTGGTGCACTACAATACCCAGAAAGGTTATCAAAATTAGGTCTATTTACTCTAGAAAAGAGAAGACATAGGGGAGACTTAATATATATGTACAAGTATATCAGAGGGCAATACAGAGATCTCTCCAATGAACTGTTTGTACCAAGGACTGTGACAAGAACAAGGGGGCATTCTCTTCGTTTGGAGGAAAGACAATTTCTGCACCAGCATAGAAGAGGGTTCTTCACGGTAAGAGCAGTGAGGATCTGGAATTCTCTTCCTGAGGAAGTGGTGATGGCCAACTCACTGAATGAATTTAAGAAAGGAATGGATGCTTTTCTTGTGAGTAACAGTATAGAAGGTTACGAATAACAGAATATTATAGGTAGATGGTTGACCCAGCTTAGGGAAAGGAATTTTTTTCCCTATGGAGAAAATTGGATTCTACTCTGTGGGTTTTTTGCCTTCCCCAGGATCAACAATGCAGAACAGCTGCACTAAAAGTAGGCTGAACTAGATGGACATAAGGTCTTGCTTCAGCCTTCAAAACTATGTATGTTACTAATGTTATAGAATTCTGTGAATCGCCTAAAGGTTAAAAATGCTCACTATACCCCTAGATGAATTCCTTGAGAGGTGCAGGCTTAAAAATGTAGCCACTAGTAATAATAATAATCTTTATATAGCGCTAACATATTCCGCAGCGCTTTACAGTTTGCACACATTTTCATCACTGTCCCCGATGAGGCTCACAATCTAAATTCCCTATCAGTATGTCTTTAGAGTGGTGTGGGAGGAAAGCAGAGTACCCGGAGGAAACCCACGCAAACACGGGGAGAACATACAAACTCCTTGCAGATGTTGTCCTTGGTGGGATTTGAACCCAGGACCCCAGCGCTGCAAGGCTGCAGCGCTAACCACTGAGCCACCGTGCTGCCCTAGTGGGGTTTCTGCCATTTTGGCTTGTCAGGGGCTCTTCAAAAGTTGTTTGGCAACCACGATCTATTCCAGCCAAATTTCATCTGCAGAATTCAGTTGGTGCTCTTTCCCTTCTGAACCCTGCCATATGATGCCCAAGCAGTAGTTTACCAACCCATATGGTGTATTGACATACTCAAAAACAAGAAATTGCACAGTAAATTATATGGTCCACTTTCTTCTGTTACTCTTGTGAAAATGTAAAATTTGGCCCTGAATAAACATTTTTGTGGGAAAAAGAAAAGTTTTAATTTGTTTCTTCCACATTGCTTTAATTCCTGTGAAGCATCTGAAGGGTTAATAAATACATTGAATGTGGTTTTGAGTAGAGATGGGCGGACCCATAGATGTTCGGGTCCAGTGGGTTCTGCCAGTCAAAAAAAGTTTTAGGTTCGGGTACCAGAACAGTACCTGAACCCGAACCTGGACCCCATACACTTGAATGGAAGGCCCAAACATCTAGTGTTTGCCACAGTGTCATGTGCATGACAGCGTGGCAAATACTGCCTCTGATTGGCGGTAAAGTCATTACCGCAGGTCAAATGACAGTGTGAGCCCGCAGCTGTGACCGGAGATAAAAAATTTGCCTCCTGTCACTGGTATCGGCTCATGAGACTACTACTTCCATCAACCTACACCTGCTGCTGCTAATATCAAAGACAGCAAGCAATGCTGATGAAAGTATTCATCAGCCTGCCACCTGAGCGCTATGTAATCAATAATGAAAAAAAAAATACTGGCTTGAGTTCCCCTGTATTTTTGATAACCAGCCAGGCAAAACTGACAGCTGCAAGCAGCAACCCTCATCTGTCAGCGTTAGCAAAGCTGGTTACCAAGAATAGAATGGTTTCCAGTTCGTATTTTTTATTTATTTAAAAAATTTTTTAATAAATTTGCATGGCGTCCCCCATAGGTGGGAGATTGACCAGTTTTAGAAATATTGCAATTTATTCAATGCTGGGGTCTATATGACCCCATGGTTCCACAGCAGGGTTAAAATTATGTCACTTTCTGGCATTTTCTTTAACATAGGCCCCTCTAAATCACTTTAAATGTTATGTGGCCCATAGAAAAAAATTGGTTTTGTAAATTTTGATGGAAAATTGAGAAATTGCTGATCAACCTTTAACTCTTCTAACTTCCTAACAGAAAAAAGATGATGTTTGAAAAATAATGCTTATTTAAAGTAGACATGTGATATAACCCTCTGGTTTAAAAAAGTCACAGAAAAAAGATACAAACTTACCAACACCAGGTCAGATTATCAATGCACTAGCAGGATGAAGTACACCCCCATGATAATGGCAGGGGAAGCACAGGTGCAAAATACTGATGCAAACAGCCACTCACAAACCTATTGATGACTCCCATACTATTAGATCAGACAGGCTAACCAGCACTATATAAGTGCACCCCACAAGAGAGACTCTTCAATTCACCCAACCAACATTAAAAGGCTTGGCTACATCCTGCATAAAAATGGGAAACAGGTGCAATAAAAAAATGAAAAATAATGTATGTATAGATAAATACATTACATGAGGTATTGATTGATATTTTGGCCTCGGGTTTAAGGGCTTAAATGTTTGAAAATTGCAAAATTTTCAGACTTTTTGGAACAATTCCATTTTTTCACAAACAAACGCAAAAAATAATGGCCTAAATTTACCACTAACATTAAGTATAATATATCACAAAAAAATTCTCATATTCAAGGTATTACCACATAAAGTGACACTGGTCAGAATTGTAAAATTAGGCCTGGTAAGACAATTGAAAATAAACTCGGGGGTGAAGAGGTGAATGCAGTGCCACAAGAGATCCCGTAGATCAAGGGCATCCAATATTGACCAATTGGCTTGTACCTTGTACACATGGATTTCTACAGAATATCTGACTCTTTGGATGATATGTTGGGTGATGGGATATTCAAAGCAATTATACATTTAGGAAAATTATTTTTTTTCAAATTGTTCCACAATTTTAAGACACAGTTGTTAGCAGATGGTTGAACCTCTTACCATCTTTGCTTTTGAGAGACTCGGCCTTCCAAACATGCTCATCTTATACAAACTCATATATCTGAGTTTTCAAAATTGACCTTCCAGCCGCTTTTTGTTAGTACCATTTAGTTTTCCTGCCTTTGGTTTACTCTGTTCACCTTTTTAGAGATTTGTTGCTGCCATCAATTTCAAAATTCATTTTTTTAAGTTAAATAGAAAAATGTCAATTTTTGTTTTGTGGTCTATGTTCTGTTGTGAATAAAATATGGATATAAGAGATTTCCAACTTATTTTGAATTGGTGATGTAGAAGTCATTACGTGCTTATACTGTATATTTGCTTGGTAGAGCTGTGATAGATTGGGCTGTGTATGTAAAGTGGCCACATCCAAATGATCTTGGTTACTAAGGTCTTTTGGAAATACTGCTGCTCAGCTGCTTGGGAGGAATCATTGCTTTGTAGCTGCACTTTGAATGTGAGTTTTAAATAGTAGTTAATTGTTAGTTCAAGCAGTAGGGTCTACCAACTTTTCTGATAAATTTATGCATATATGTATCTGATTTTTAAATGTGCAGTCTATCATACTTGCTTCATCCTTGTGTGCCTCCAGGAAGCTCTCATAAAACGAGACCTACTGGACTTACAAACAAATCTCTGTACTTCCCAGGTCCCAGAATATGGATGGGGTCTGGCCTACCAAAAAGCAAAGATGGCTTTGAATATTTCCAGCTATGTTATATACATACGGTATCTCAAAATTGCCACAATTTTTTTTTACATTTTTTGAAGATTAAGTAAACCTCATTCAGACAACCATTTCAAAAATAAATTAATAAATAAGGGCAGATTTTCATTAGTGTTTTGGGCCGTATTTCGGCATTGCCAGTGTGTTGGTTTTTACCATCAGAGTTTCTCATTTGTAATATACAGTGGGGAAAAAAAGTATTTAGTCAGTCAGCAATAGTGCAAGTTCCACCACTTAAAAAGATGAGAGACGTCTGTAATTTACATCATAGGTAGACCTCAACTATGGGAGACAAACTGAGAAAAAAAAATCCAGAAAATCACATTGTCTGTTTTTTTTTCATTTTATTTGCATATTATGGTGGAAAATAAGTATTTGGTCAGAAACAAAATTTCATCTCAATACTTTGTGATATATCCTTTGTTGGCAATGACAGAGGTCAAACGTTTTCTGTAAGTCTTCACAAGGTTGCCACACACTGTTGTTGGTATGTTGGCCCATTCCTCCATGCAGATCTCCTCTAGAGCAGTGATGTTTTTGGCTTTTCGCTTGGCAACACCGACTTTCAACTCCCTCCAAAGGTTTTCTATAGGGTTGAGATCTGGAGACTGGCTAGGCCACTCCAGGACCTTGAAATGCTTCTTACGAAGCCACTCCTTCGTTGCCCTGGCGGTGTGCTTTGGATCATTGTCATGTTGAAAGACCCAGCCATGTTTCATCTTCAATGCCCTTGCTGATGGAAGGAGGTTTGCACTCAAAATCTCACGATACATGGCCCCATTCATTCTTTCATGTACCCGGATCAGTCGTCCTGGCCCCTTTGCAGAGAAACAGCCCCAAAGCATGATGTTTCCACCACCATGCTTTACAGTAGGTATGGTGTTTGATGGATGCAACTCAGTATTCTTTTTCCTCCAAACACGACAAGTTGTGTTTCTACCAAACAGTTCCAGTTTGGTTTCATCAGACCATAGGACATTCTCCCAAAACTCCTCTGGATCATCCAAATGCTCTCTAGCAAACTTCAGACGGGCCCGGACATGTACAGGCTTAAGCAGTGGGACACGTCTGGCACTGCAGGATCTGAGTCCATGGTGGCGTAGTGTGTTACTTATGGTAGGCCTTGTTACATTGGTCCCAGCTCTCTGCAGTTCATTCACTAGGTCCCCCCGCGTGGTTCTGGGATTTTTGCTCACCGTTCTTGTGATCATTCTGACCCCACGGGGTGGTATTTTGCGTGGAGCACCAGGTCGAGGGAGATTATCAGTGGTCTTGTATGTCTTCCATTTTCTAATTATTGCTCCCACAGTTGATTTCTTCACTCCAAGCTGGTTGGCTATTGCAGATTCAGTCTTCCCAGCCTGGTGCAGGGCTACAATTTTGTTTCTGGTGTCCTTTGACAGCTCTTTGGTCTTCACCATAGTGGAGTTTGGAGTCAGACTGTTTGAGGGTGTGCACAGGTGTCTTTTTATACTGATAACAAGTTTAAACAGGTGCCATTACTACAGGTAATGAGTGGAGGAAAGAGGAGACTCTTAAAGAAGAAGTTACAGGTCTGTGAGAGCCAGAAATCTTGATTGCTTGTTTCTGACCAAATACTTATTTTCCACCATAATATGCAAATAAAATGAAAAAAAAACAGACAATGTGATTTTCTGGATTTTTTTTTCTCAGTTTGTCTCCCATAGTTGAGGTCTACCTATGATGTAAATTACAGACGCCTCTCATCTTTTTAAGTGGTGGAACTTGCACTATTGCTGACTGACTAAATACTTTTTTTCCCCACTGTAAATGATGAATGTTTCTCAAGCTTCTCCTATCAAACATTTGCTGAAAATTGGACAGCACATAGCTGTAACTAGGATGCCATCAACAGTTTCGCAAAGATCCATTGACTTGCATTAGAAAATTTAATTTGACTTTGATCAAAATGGACATACCTTCATTTTTTTTTTTAAATAAAAGTTCGGTACACAAAAAAATGTACATGTGAAAAGCCTTATAAATTATAATGGGTACGTGATCTATTTGTGAACAACATGGATAGATCATGTACGAAACAAAACCATATGCCAGAACGACTCTTAAATTGTTTTTTTCAATCTCTTTATATAAAAGGTCTACTAAATAATAATAAATATAATCTTACTTTGATCATAACGTTTCAGAAATGTACAGTAACTGCATGGGTTTACATTCCAGAACTTCCCACATGTCGTAAAAATGCTATTAAGTCTTTTCAATACCGGCCACTGTTTCAGGCAGACATTTGGCTATGCATACCAACATGTATGATGTAGTTTCTACAGCTGGAACCATCTAGCCGGGTCATGTCACAGAATATGGATGACATGCAGCATTGACTGTTTATATCTAAAGGCTTGGAACTAAAGCCTCACGGTGGCAAGCATTAGATGGGCCTCCCCATGGCTGTAAATGTAAGCACATTATTAGGCCTATTGGAAAATAATACGATAAAAAGTATTTCTCACAAATAACAGGATTATCTGGGTTATTTATACACCGCTGCTTACTTTCTCGGTGGTGAGGTCATAGAGAAGGTATTTTCGGCTTATGAATCTTTAACCAGTCTTTTTGTCACAGTAATAAAATTAATGCTGTGAAGCTCTCAGGATAGTGAAGATTAATGATGAATATTGATATTGTACTTCTGGGCAGTCACAACATAAGTGGTGTGTGAACCAACACCTTATCTGAGCCGTGCTTGTGTTTTATTGCTCTTGATTTCAGCACATACAGATTTATGATGACAAATGGTGTTAACTAGCTGATAATGAGCAAATGGCTGAGTGAAACCCTATTCTTGAAACATTCCATAATTTGAGCGTTCGCCTCTCACATTCTCCATCAGACGGGACTTTAGATCAAACATTTGTAGACTGGATAGGGCCTCTGTCAAGTTCAGTGCTGTGGGAGAACATATTTGTAGGACAAAGCGCTAAAGAGATCAACGAGGAGGAGGCCAGTGACTCTCTCTGTCAATTATTCACTACTTTGCTATGGTCTACATGCCAGGTCACCAGTGTTCACAGTGGGGAGAAAAGCATTACTTATTATCAGAATGACATTTCTCACTGGAAGGAGACTTCTTTTTTGTTCATTGCTCTTTCAGGTTTTAACAAGACATTGCATTCTTGTAATCTTCCCCTAGGCAGCAATGCTCTACACAAGCCAGAGATATAATAACAATAGGAAAGCTCAGTTAGCATAAACTTGTGATTTTTTTTTAATATTCAACTTTTTTTGGCATACATGCTTAAAGGGCTCAATAAGTGACGTTAGAAAAAAAAGCTATTTTACCTGGGGTAAAGTTCCGTACAATTATGTAAGCGATAGCTGTACAAAGTTTAGGATGTCTCTAAAAATAAAACATTATGTACATGTATTGTTTTACAAAAGGTACAACACTTCTCTTGGAACAAATAAATCTGAAAGCATTGGTATCTCTGATAAGGCCATTAATCCTTTTGGTGATGGCCGTCATATGTGTACAATGGCTGTGCGCACCATCTAATATACACTCACTGGCCACTTTATTAGGTACACCTGTCCAACTGTGTGTTAAGACTTAATTTCTAATCAGCCAATCACATGGCGGCAACTCAGTGCATTTAGGCATGTAGACATGGTCAAGACAATCTCCTGCAGTTCAAACCGAGCATCAGTATGGGGAAGAAAGGTGATTTGAGTGCCTTTGAACGTGGCATGATTGTTGGTGCCAGAAGGGCTGGTCTGAGTATTTCAGAAACTGCTGATCTACTGGGATTTTCACGCACAACCATCTCTAGGGTTTACAGAGAATGGTCCGAAAAAGAAAAAAAATCCAGTGAGCGGCAGTTCTGTGGCCGGAAATGCCATGTTGATGCCAGAGGTCAGAGGAGAATGGGCAGACTGGTTCGAGCTGATAGAAAGGCAACAGTGACTCAAATTGCCACCCGTTACAACCAAGGTAGGCAGAAGAGCATCTCTGAACGCATAGTGCGTCGAACTTTGAGGCAGATGGGCTACAGCAGCAGAAGACCACACTGGGTACCACTCCTCTCAGCTAAGAACAGGAAACTGAGGCTACAATTTGCACAAGCTCATCGAAATTGGACAGTAGAAGATTGGAAAAACGTTGCCTGGTCTGATGAGTCTCGATTTCTGCTGCGACATTCGGATGGTAGGGTCAGAATTTGGCGTAAACAACATGAAAGCATGGATCCATCCTGCCTTGTATCAACGGTTCAGGCTGGTGGTGGTGGTGTCATGGTGTGGGGAATTTTTTCTGGGCACTCTTTGGGCCCCTTGGTACCAATTGAGCATCGTTGCAACGCCACAGCCTACCTGAGTATTGTTGCTGACCATGTCCATCCCTTTATGACCACAATGTACCCAACATCTGATGGCTACTTTCAGCAGGATAATGCGCCATGTCATAAAGCTCGAATCATCTCAGATTGGTTTCTTGAACATGACAATGAGTTTACTGTACTCAAATGGCCTCCTCAGTCACCAGATATCAATCCAATAGAGCATCTTTGAGATGTGGTGGAACGGGAGATTCGCATCAGGGATGTGCAGCCGACAAATCTGCGCCAACTGTGTGATGCCATCATGTCAATATGGTCCAAAATCTCTGAGGAATGCTTCCAGCACCTTGTTGAATCTCTGCCACGAAGAATTGAGGCAGTTCTGAAGGCAAAAGGGGGTCCAACCCGTTACTAGCATGGTGTACCTAATAAAGTGGCCAGTGAGTGTATAAAGCTCAATGTGTGTATGTGTGTGTGTGTGTGTGTATGTCCAGGATTGGCATCCGCACCGTCGCAGCTACTGCCACAAAATCTGGCACAGTCACACGTCTGGACCCCGAGAGTGTCCTAAGCTAAGCTGTGAGGTTAAATTTTTATCCCCGCACGTTCCAATTCACCAAACAATTTTGCCCCTATCTACATAATGGGGAAAAAGTGTGTGTGTATCAAGCCCCGCCCCTCATTATGATGTCATAATGGTTGACTATGGAATGGAGGATGTGTGATGGGTATATGGGCACTGGACTATGGGATGAAGGATATGTATGATGGGTATATGGGCACGGGACTATGGGATGGAGGATATGTATGATGGGTATAGGGGCATGGGACTATGGGATGGTGGATAGGTATGATTGGTATATGGGCACAGGACTATGGGATGGAGGATATGTATGATGGGTATATGGGCATGGGACTATGAGATGAAGGATGTGTGATGGGTATATGGGCACTCGAATATGGGATGGCGAATATGTATGATGGGTATATGGGCATGGGACTATGGGATGCAGGATGTGTGATGGGTATATGGGCATGGGACTATGGGATGGAGGATGTGTGATGGGTATATGGGCATGGGCCTATGGGATTGTGGATATGTATGATGGGTTTATGGGCACGGGATTATGGGATGGAGGATAATTATAACTTGCTATAACTAACCACAGTTAGTTACTATGCCCGGGCAGCGCCGGGCTCTTCAGCTAGTCTAATATATAAAGCTCAAGTGTGTGTATGTATGTATGTGTGTGTGTATATCATAGAATCATAGAATCGCAGAGTTGGAAGGGACCTCTTAGGCCATCTGGTCCAACCCCCTGATCAAAGCAGGATTCGCTAAATCATCCCAGTCAGATGTCTGTCCAGCCTCTGTTTGAAGACTTCCATTGAAGGAGAACTCACCACTTCTCATGGCAGCCTGTTCCACTCATTGATCACTAACTGTCAAAAAGTTTTTTCTAATATCTAATCTGTGTCTCCTCCCATTCAGTTTCATCCCATTGCGTCTAGTCTTTCCTTGTGCAAATGAGAATAAAGATGATCCTTCTACTATGTGACAGCCCTTTAGCTATTAAGTCTCCTCTCAGTCTTCTCTTTTGCAAGCTAAACATTCCCAAATCCTACAACCTTTCCTCATAAGACAGGGTTTGCAGACCGGTCACCATTCTGGTCGCTCCGTTCTGAACTTGCTCCAGTTTGTTGATGTCTTTTTTAAAATGTGGTGCCCAAAACTGGACACAATATTCCAGATGAGGTCTGACCAAAGAGGAGTAGAGGGAAATAATGACTTCACGTCATCTAGACTGTATGCTTCTGTTAATACATCTTAGAATTGCATTTGCCTTTTTTGCTGCTGCATCACTCTGTTGACTCATATTCAGTCTGTGATCTATTAGTATACCCAAGTCTTTTTCACATCTGCTGTTGCTTAGCCCTATTCCTCCCATTCTGTATATGCTTTTTTCATTTTTATTGCCCAGATGTAGTACTTTGCATTTTTCCCTGTTAAAAACCATTCTGTTAGTTGCTGCCCACTGCTCCAGTATATTTATATCTTTTTGAATCCTCTCTCTCTCTTCTCTAGTATTAGCTATCCCTCCTAGCTTTGTGTCATCAGCAAATTTAATCAGTTTACCCTCAATTCCTTCATCTAAATCGTTGATAAAGATGTTGAACAATACAGGGCCCAGGACAGAGCCCTGTGGTACCCCACTTGAGACATTCTTCCAACTGGATGTGCAGCCATTTACGACCACTCTTTGGGTTCGATGTCTGGGATAGGCATCCGCACCGTCGCAGCTACAGCCACAAAATTTGGCACAGTCACACGTCTGGACCCCGAAAGTGTCCGAAGCTATGTTGTGAGACAAAATTTTAACCCCGCGTGTTCCAATTCACCAAACAATTTTGCCCCTATCTACATAATGGGGAAAAAGTGTGTGCGCATCAAGCCCCGCCCTTCATTATGATGCCACAATGGTTGCCATGGCGACGCTAATTCATCATAGGTTGCAATGGGGACGTTTATGTCATAACGGTTGCCATGGTGATGATGATGTCATAATGGGTATATGGGCACGGGAATATGGGATGGAGATTTGTGATGAGTATATGGGCATTGGACTAAGGGATGGAGGATATGTATGACGGGTATATGGGCACGGGACTATGGGATGGTGGATATGTATGATGGGTATATGGGCATGGAACTATGGGATGGAGGATATGTATGATGGGTATATGGGCATGGGACTATGAGATGAAGGATGTGTGACGGGTATTTGGGTACTCGACTATGGGATGGAGAATATGTATGCTGGGTATATGAGCATGGGACTATGGGATGGAGGATGTGTGATGGGTATATGGGCACTCGACTATGGGATGGAGGATATGTATGATGGGTATATGGGTACGGGCCTATGGGATGGTGGATATGTATGATGGGTATATGGGCACGGGACTATGGGATGGAGGATAATTATAATTTGTTATAACTAACCACAGTTAATTACCATGCCTGGGCAGCACTGGGCTCTTCAGCTAGTTTTCTATATAAACCGGGTCCAGGAGCTGAGTGAGCATCCTAGAGTAACTGAAGCTTGCTCCAAATGCAAAAAGTGAGCCTCTGAAATGCCACTGACACTTCTCACAGCCATCACGCTCTTGTGCAATACAACTGAGTATGTAAGTGCCTGAATTAGAAAAACAAAAAACTTTTTATCCATAAAGTAAATGCTGAACTGAAAAAAAAATCTAAGAAATGCTATTTTTTATTTGCTGGAATTTCCCACCAAAACAGCAATCAAAATATCATAAGTACTAAAAATGGTATCAATAAAAACTCCTATAGTAAAGAGAAAGCCAGCTCACCCAGTACTTGAAGTCCAGCTTGCACATTATCTGGTGTGGATGCACCAGGTTATGTGCTCAAAGAAAAAAAAAATTTGTTCCAGCATCTAGTAAAATATTTATTTCTTTTTTTAAAGTCCATTAAACATTTTCAAAAATTACAAAGGTTGCACAGACAGGGGAAGGGAGCAAGACACTTTTTGAATGCTCACTTGCGTTCTTTATCACAGCTCATAAAGAACCCAAGTGAGAGTTCGAAACGCATCTTGCTCCCTTGCCCTGTCTATGCAACCTTTGTAATTTTTGTAAATTTTTAATGGACTTAAAATAAAGAAAGAACTATTTTACCAGATGCTGGAACAACAACTTTTTATTTCCTTGATCAATAAAAGCGACAGATTGATACGCAAAAGAATGAAAACGACACCTTACGTGATTGCAATAATGGAAGAATAAAAAAGTTACTAGTCTCAGATAATGGCAACCCACAGTTCTGATCTTTTTTCAACCACTAAGATGTACCCACGAATCATGTAGCCAAGCCAGGTGAATTCTATCACACAATGAACCCCATAAAAGCAAAACCCATAAAACAATGGATGGCAGAATTGAAGTTTTTTTCATTATTTTACTCTCATTTTTCAACATATATTGTAGTAAAATGAATGGTCTCATTAAAACCTACAACTCATTCTGCAAAAACAAGCTGTCATTTGGCTATGTAAACAGAAAAGTAATTAATTTCTGGCTCTTGGAAGAAGCGGAGGAAAAACAAAAGTGCAAAAATCAGCATCATATCAACCATCATCACGCCTTGACAACACAGCAGAGAGGAAGACAAGAAGCTGCTCTGTTGATGTGATGTCAGTTGAAACTGTAGAATCTCTGGCAGGAGTGATCTGTGACCACAGTGAGCTGGCAGAAATCAGCGCCAGGCACAACAGGCAGGTAGTTTAATCCTAATTTGAGTGTGACCGATTACATAAATTGCATGAATCTGAAGCTGACCAGATTGCTGAACCTAACCAATCTCAGTGTCCTAACACTACTTCCATGTTTCAGGGGCAAAGGCAAAGTGTGTTTGCTAGCAGCCTGAGAAAGTACAGGTCCTGGAGATTCAACTTGAGAAAACCCCTTTAATGGACAATAATAGAAAAAGAACCATATATTTCCTTACCTCCATATACTTACATTTTCTTTCTTTTTTTCCCCATAGGGTATGTTAAAATGAAGTGTATGAAAAAGGTCTGACCAGAGATCACTGTAGATGGTGGTAGTTAAATTTCCATACTGAGTTAAGGATGGACCCTTGCCTCATGAATCTTTGTATGAAGTCGTCCAGAAAACCTTGTTTGTGAGGTTCAGGAATATACTGTATCTGTACATCTATTTTCTCTATTTGCTATCCATTAGGCCTTCTTCACACGTCCTGGTGATTTCTGTACAGGAAAAACCAGTACTGGTGAGATCCATGGTCCGTGTGCCATCTGTATGTACAGTTGAAACCAGAAGTTTACATACACTATATAAAAAGACACATCTGCATGTTTTTCATATCTAACTTGAAATCAGAATAAACCTTTCCTGTTTTAGGTCAATTAGGATAACCATAATTTTTAATATTTGCCAAATGCCAGAATAATGAGAGAGAGAATGTCTTAAGGCATTTTTATTACTTACTGCAAAGACAAAAGTTTACATACATTGCTTTAGTATTTGGTACCATTGCCCTTAAACTTAATGACTTGGGTCAAACATTTTGGATATCCTTCCACAAGCTTCTCACAATAGTTGGTTGGAATTTGGGCCCATCCTCCTGACAAAACTGATGTAACTGATCCAGGTTTGTAGGTCGCCTTGCTCACACCTGCCTTTTCAGATTTGCCCATAAATGTTCAATAGGATTAAGATCAGAGCTTTGTAATGGCCACTCCAAAACATTGACTTTGTTATCCTTAACCCCTTCACTACCAAGGGTGGTTTGCACGTTACCTCCCGGGCCAATTTTTACAATTCTGACCACTGTCCCTTTATGAGGTAATAACTCTGAAACACTTGCATGGATCCCGGTGATTCTGACATTGTTTTCTCGTGACATATTTTACTTCATGTTAGTGCCAAAATTTCATTCAAATAACTTACGTTTATTCGTGAAAAAAATGGAAATTTGGCGAAAATTTTTAAAATTTTGCAATTTTCCAACTTTGAATTTTTATGCCCTTAAATCACAAAGATACGGCACACAAAAATCTTAATAAATAACATTTCCCACATGTTTACTTTACATCAGCACGATTTTGGAACCAAAATTTTTTTTTGTTAGGATGTTATAAGGGTTAAAAGTTGACCTATGATTTCTCATTTTTGCAACACCATTTTATTTTTACGGACCATATCACATTTGAAGCCACTTTGAGGGGTCTATATGATAGAAAATACCCAAAAGTGACACCATTCTAAAAACTGCACCCCTTAAGGTCCTCAAAACCACATTCAAGAAGTTTATTAAGCCCTTCAGGTGCGTCACAGGAATTTTTTTGAATATTTAAAAAAAAATGAACATTTAACTTTTTTTCATAAAAAAAAAATATTCAGGTTCAATTTTTTTTATTTTACCAAGGGTAACAGGAGAAATTGGACTGGAAAAGTTATTGTGCAATTTGTCCTGAGTACGCTGATACCTGATATGTGGGGGGAACCACTGTTTCGGCACATGGCTGAGCTCAGAATGGAAGGAGCGCCGTTTGACTTTTTCAATGCAAAATAGGCTGGAATTCAGATTGGACGCCATGTCACGTTTGGAGAGCCCCTGATGTACCTAAACAGTGGAAACCCCCCACAAGTGACCCCATTTTGGAAACTAGACCCCCCAAGGAACTTATCTAGATATGTGGTGAGAACTTTGAACCCACAAGGGCTTCACAGAAGTTTATAACGTACAGCGGTACAATTAAAAAATCATATTTTTTCCACAAAAATGATCTTTTCACCCCCAATTTTTATTTTCCCAAGGATTACAGGACACTAAAAGTTATTGTGCAATTTGTCCTGAGTATGCTGATACCTCATATTAAGGTGTAAACGACTATTTGGGCGCATGGCAGAGCTCAGAAGGGAAGCAGCGCCATTTGACTTTTTTGGCTGGAATTGAGATCGGACACCATGTCGCGATTGGAAAACCCCTGATGTACCAAAACAGTGGAATCCCCCCACAAATGACACCATTTTGGAAACTAGACCCCCTAAGGAACTTATCTAGATGTGCGGTGAGCACTTTGAACCCCCCAGTGCTTCACAGAAGTTTATAACAACCGGGTGTGAAAATGAAAAAATTGTATTTTTTCAACAAACATGATTTTTTAGTCCCCATTTTTTTTATTTTCCCAAGGGTAACAGGAGAAATTGGACCCCAAAAGTTGTTGTCCAATTTGTCTTGAGTACGCTAATACCCCATATGTGGGAGAAAACTACTGTATGGGTACACGTCAGGGCTCGGAAGGGAAGTAGTGACGTTTTGGAATGCAGACTTTGATGGAATGGTCTGCGGGTGTCATGTGCGTTTGGAGAGCCCCTGATGTACCTAAACTATTGAAACTCCCCACAAGTGACCCCATTTTGGAAACTAGACCCCCCACGGAACTTATCTAGATGTGTGGTGAGCACTTTGAACCCCCAAGTGCTTCATAGACCTTTATAACGCCCGGGCGTGAAAATAAAAAAATCACTTTTTTCCACAAAAATAATATTTTTTGCCCCCAATTTTTTATTTTCCTAAGAGTAACAGGAGAAATTGGACCCCAAAAGTTGTTTTGCAATTTGTCCTGAGTAGGTTGATACCCCATATGTGGGGGTAAAGCACTGTTTGGGCGCATGGCAGAGCTTAGAAGGGAAGGAGCACCATTTGACTTTTTCAACGCAGAAATGGCTGGAATTGAGATCAGACGCCATGTTGCATTTGGAGAGCACCTGATGTGCCCAAATAGTGGAAACCCCCCAATTATAACTCCAACCCTAACCCCAACACAACCCTAACCCTAATCTCAGCCCTAACTCTAGCCCTAACCCTAGCCCTAACCCTAGCCCTAACCCTAACCCTAACCCTAGCCCTAACCCTAACCCTAACCCTAATGGGAAAATGGAAATAAATACATTTTCTTTTAATTTTATTCTTTTTCCCTAACTAAGGGGGTGATAACGGGGGGTATGATTTACTATTTATGGCGGTTTTTATTTTTGGCAGCTGTCACACGCTAAAAGACGCTTTTTATTGTAAAAATAGTTTTTACATCACAACATATTGAGAGCTATAATTTTTACATATTTTGACCCACCGAGTCATGTTAGGTCTTATTTTTTGCGGGACGAGTTGATGTTTTTATTGATATCATTTTCGGGCATGTGACATCTTTTGATCGTTTTTTATTCCGATTTTTGGAACGCAGAATGAACAAAAACCAGCGTTTCATGAATTTCTTTTGGGGGGTACGTTTACACCGTTCCGCCTGCGGTAAAATTGATAAAGCGCTTTTATTCTTCGGGTCAGTATGGTTACAGTGATACCTCATTTAGGTCTTTTTTTTGTTTTGGCGCTTTTATGCAATGAAAACAATTTTATATAAAAAATAATTATTTTGCATCACTTTATTCTGCGAGCTATAACTTTTTTACTTTTTAGCTGATGATGCTGTATGGCAGCTCATTTTTTGCAGGACAAGATGACGTTTTCAGTGGTACCATTGATATTTATATCCGTCTTTTTGATCGCGCGTTATTTCACTTTTTGTTCGGCGGTATGATAATAAATCATTATTTTTTGCTTCGTTTTTTATTTTTATTTTTTAAGGGATTCGCTAAAGGGGTTAACTAATGGGACAGTTTTATAGGGCGGGTCGTTACGGACGCGATGATACCAAATATGTGTACTTTTATCGTTTTTTTATTTCCAAAAAATGAATTTATTAGGGATTTTTTTTTCTAATTTATTTAGCGATTTTTAAAAAATTATTTTTACACTTTTTTTTTTTTAACTTTATTACATTGTCCCAGGGGGGCATAACTGTCCCACCGAGACATGTTAGGTCTTATTTTTTGCGGAAAAAGTTGATGTTTTTATTGGTATCATTTTCGGGCACGTGACATCTTTTGATCACTGTGACAGCTCAGCGATCTGTCACAGGCACTGCACAAGGCTTCCTCGTGCCTGCGCTTTGCAGGCACTGAGGAAGCCAGCTCCTTGCAGGCCCCCGAAGGTCCCCGTCACCATCTTGGATCCAGGGACCTGGAGGGATGAAGCCCCCCGCAGCAGCGCTGCACATTCCGTCCATGGGAATTAGGTCCAGGGTCACATGGACGGAATATTACGTCCATTGTAGGTAAGGGGTTAAGCCACTTTGTTACCATATTGACAGTATGCTTCAGGTCATTGTCCATTTGGAAAACCCATTGCTGACCAATCTTTAACTTCCTGGCTGATGTCTTGAGATGTTGCTTCTGTATTGCCACATAATCTTCTTTTCTCATGATTCCATCTATTTTGTGAAGTTCACCAGTCCCTCCTGCAGCAAAACAACCCCACAACATGATGGTGCCACCCCCGTGTTTCACAGTTGGGATGGTGTTCTTAGGTTTCCAAGCTTCTCCCTTTTTCCTCCAAACTTAACAATGGTCATTATGACCAAAAAGTTCAATTTTAGTTTCAACAGACCACAGGATATGTCTCCAAAAATTAAGATCTGTAACGAATGGAAGCGGAGGCACAGGTGATGAAGTTCACCTGCTGCATAAAGTTCCCAGTGGCTCCAGAATCCAGCAAACAGAGTTCAGACAATTTAAGTGCTCCAAAGGACACAGAGACCGAGATTTGCAGTGATGGAGAGGAATGTTCTCTACCTAGGGTGGCCTCTCCTACTGAACCTAGGCATTGGAGTTTTCCGACCTCTTAGGACAGGTAGGAATCAGGTGCTCAAGACTACCGCAGTAGAGGCAACTTCCTTCTTTGCAATGCGCCTCCTGGCAGCGACTGGCCAAACTTACGTGATCAACCTCCATGGCCTCAGGGGACTAAGACAAGGTTGTCGACTTAGGAGAACTAGAACCCAGGTGGTAGGGCCTTTTGTCTCGTTTGATCTCCTTGGAACATTCTTGAAAACGCAGATCTATCCGGGTTGCTAGAGATATCAGATCATCCAAGATAGTAGGCCTGTCCCGTCCCACCAGCTCATCCTTGATTCTACCTGACAAACCCTTCCAGAAGGTAGCCACCAAGGACTCGTTGTTCCAGGATAATTCAGATGAAAGAATGCGGAAACGAACAGCATACTGAGCCACCATGAGAATTCCTTGACGTAGGCGGAGCAGAGCTGAAGTTCTCGACGTGACACGACCAGGTTCATCGAAGGTCCTGTGAAAAGCTTCTAGGAAAGACTGAAGATCATTAACCAGAGGATCCCCTCTCTCCCACAGTGGGTTCAGCCAGGCAAGGGCCTCTCCAGTGAGTTGTGACATTATGAAGTCCACCTTCGCTCGATCCAAAGCAAACATATGCCCCAAGATTTCGAAGTGCACTGTGCACTGATTGATCAAACCCCAACATTGAGCGGTGTTGCCATGGAAGCGGGTGGGGGCTGCCATGCAAGGACCTTTACTTGCTATGCAGGCGGGTACCTGGGTGCCAGTGGACGAGTCAGTTGCAGACGAGGACAACAGGGAATCCATGCGGGTAGACAAACTGCAAAGATAAGTCGTGATCTTGTTCTGTTGATCCCTTAGATGGGTCACCTCTTGGCAAAGCTCCAAAGTCGGAGGTCTCTGGGATCCAGCAGGTTTCATGGCCGGAGCAAACTGTAACAAATGGAAGTGACTAGCAGCACTCAGACTTGTGGTGGTGTAATGGTGGGTGTCCTGGCTTTGAATAGAGGTGTCCGTGCAGTGGTATGCAGCACAAGTCGGTAGGTGCGCATGCGTTTTTTCCCCTATATTTAAAATGGGTGCGCATACGTGCGCGTTGACATGCGCATGTATGCGTTTTTCGTGAGCTGCGTTTTTTTTATGGTGTGTGTCCTTAATTTCCAGACGCTACATGTTGCATTTTTTGGTCCGCCCAACCGCTTAAAAAAAACACATGCGCACGTATGCGGACGTTTGGCGCAACAAATTTCCATTATGGTCTATGGGTGCGCATACGTGCGCATGTATGCGTTTTTTTTGCGCATGCGTTTTTTTGGTGTCCATTGGTTAGACTAGTTATAAAAATCACCACCTAAAAAAACTTCATGTCTATATAAAAGGAGGTGTCTGCCAGCACTGTACCATAACTATAGAGACAGCCTGGAGAGCAGAAAGACTGCAAAAGAAGACCCCATTTTCAATTCCAGCTTCAGCGGCAAGAATGTGAGTATTATTACATCTAAAAATGTATGCCTGTCCTTATAAATTGTATATGTACTAATGCTTTGTATTATTTTTACATGCAGTATGTCTTCGGAATCGGAATATTCACCATCCCGGCAGGAACTGGCGCAAGCAGACCATGAGGTGATTATTTTTGTGCGTTTGGTAAGTATATCTGCTGCTTCTCAAAATCGCTAACGTTTGTTGTTTTTTTTCAGACATCGTCATCTTCAGCGGACGCGACTAGTGAGGGCGAACGGCATGAGCAGCCAAGCCAAGTCCCGGTGGTGATACGGAATGTAAGTATCAAATGATTTGTAATGTTCTTTATTTTTTATCTTCTATATTTCCTCTTTTCTGGATTTTTTTGTAACTTTTTATTCACACAAAATTAGAATATTCTAATGAATGTGTTTTGTCTAGGGTCCACAGGGACAGCTGTGACCGGCTGTACAAGGACAATGTGGTGACCCGGCGGCTATGGAATGAGGTGGCCGCAGTGTTGATGGATGGCTGGGACAGCGCCACTGCATCCTCCAAAAAGGCGTTTAGTAAGTATTTCCCTGCTCTGTTATGCCGCAGTGACTATTGTCCTTGATGGCACTGTTGGGTTTCGTGCTAGATATATTCTAGCAGGAAACCCAACAGTGTCATCTGGCTCAACAGTGACTGCTTTGGGTATTGTATTGCTGTATTGTGCGGCAGTGACTATTGTCCTTGATGGCACTGTTGGGTTTCATGCTAGATATATTCTAGCAGGAAACCCAACAGTGTCATCTGGCTCAACAGTGTCTGCTTTGGGTATTGTATTGCTGTATTGTGCCGCATTGACTCTTGTTCTTGATGGCACTGTTGGGTTTAGTGATAGCATATGTCGTGCATCAAACACAATTGTTAAATGTTGTTTGTTTTTCCAACAGTGGACAAAGTCCAAACATGTTGGCGCTCGATCAAGGACCGCTTCGACAGTGATGTTCATGCTGAGGGCTAGGTTCGCAGTGGTTCAGCGTCAAGGACAAGAACAAGATACTGGTACTATCAAGCGTTGCAGTTCCTAAGACCGGTCCTTGCCACCAGATCGTAAGTATTATAATTTTTTGTTTTTTATTTTTATTAATCTGTGTTTTTCTAATCCACAGCTGATGCTTCTTGTAAAGGCATGATAGTAATGATTTTCCTTTCTTCCACAGCACCTGGAGCAGCACCCTGCAAACTGGCCCTGGAGCGGTCCTTCATCGGACGTCCTCTGACCCGTCCCAGCCATCCGACAGCCAGGAAGCACCTTGCAGGTCAGCCACACAGACAGCTGGTGACCAGAAAGCTGGTCCATCAGGTGTTCCCCTGTCTCAGGTCTCTGCCACTGGTTATGCGGGCACTACCTGCCAGCGGCAGAGGACCTTGGACAGGAATGTCTTGCCCGAGTTTATGCACTTGAACGAGGCCTTTAATGCCAGCCTCAAGTTGCTGTCAGACAGAGTGGAAAGCGGTTTTTCACTCATGGAACGTGGTTTTAACCACATGGAACACCGCTTCCATTCTTTTGAACAGCGCCTTGACCTTCTGGAGGCCGAATTCAACAGACCAGCGCACCATTTTTTTAGTAAGATTGAAAAGGGCATGATGGAACACCTTAGTCCTGAGCAACAGCTGAGTGTGCTGCAGGCCTGCAACAATGCTTTCTTGCAGGCTATGCAGCATAATCAGTACGGGCAGCAGTCAGTGGTGTCATTTCCAACTGTGCCACCATTGACACGCTTCACCTCACTACCGACTTGTGCTGCATACCACTGCATGGACACCTCTATTCAAAGCCAGGACACCCACCATTACACCACCACAAGTCTGAGTGATGCTGGTCACTTCACCGACACCACCATGGCAAGCGCTGCTCCTCTCTGGAGCACCACCGCCACCCCCATGCATGCTTGGAGCACAGCCACAGTAACCACTCCTCAAACGTGGAACAGCCCTGTCGCAAACACTACAACATGTAGTAGCCCTGCCACCACCACTCTGCAAACCTGGACCATCACTGCCACCACCAGTCCTACTGCAAGGACGAGCACTGCCACCACCACCACAGAGCAACAGCAGCAGCCACAGCTGCAGCATGCACAGCAGCAGGCACAGCAGCAGCCACAGCAGCAGACGGGGGGACACACATTCCTTATTTGCCCCAAGTTCCAGGCAGCGCCAACAATCAAGGCAGGCATTGGCCCCAAGTAGGTCCAGGCAGGCCAGTTTAAGGAGACAAACAGTTAGGACCACTGTAGCTGAACCTCTGTCCTCTCCTCCTAGTGTGTCTAGTTCCATTCCCATAACTGGACTCCCTTCCCCCACAAGTTTTGTTGCCCCTTCCCCTAGAACACCTTCATCGACTATAAGCTGTTCATCTTCACTGCACACCCCCAACTTGCAACCATCTGCCCCCAAACGCAGAAAAAAATAAAGTTTTTTTATAATTTTTTTGGTTAAAAATAAATTTAAATTTCTGGTTCACCATAACAAAGTTTGATTAATGTTTTTGGCGCCGCCTACACACACTGCGCCATACACACAATGCGCCTTAAACTTTGCAAGGTGTCATAAAAAGTGTTTTGAGGATTGGCTGTTTTTACCATCCTCATTTCACTTATTGTGATACTAGGCAAGGGGGATTATTGATGTACCTTGTAAGTAACATCATACTCTTATTACGTGTGTGTTGAATCTACTGATGGGTAAAATACACGTCATATGTTAAATACCAAGGCCTAGTATGCTAACTAGAGTTGACCGACTAGGATCTGGTTTCATGAAACACAAACTGGTGAAACTCGGGCAAAAAAAAGTCGAGTTTCGTTCGAAACCCTACCACAATGTTAGTTAATGGGAAATAAAAGTCGGCATTGAGCGGATTACATTCATCCACTCAATGCAGACTTTTATTCCCCATTGACTTGCATTGAGGTCTGGTTTTGAACGAAACTCCGACTTTTTTTCCACTAGTCAGACCAGTTTCATTTGAAACGAATTTGGTTTCATGAAACCCGATCCTACCAAAGTCACTCAACTCTAATCATAACTATTTATCAATAATGGCCTGGCTAATACACAAATCATATTTTACCTGCAGCGTTGCTTACGTACCAATATATTTCACGCAGACTAGCGATGCTGGAGTTTAACTCATATGTGTATTTACCTGCCCAGGTGTGAGAGCATCATGAATTCACAGGTATACATGGGAAGTTTTTTATTTTATTGGAGTGTAAAAAACATAGTGCACTCGGTACTGGTATCAAAACAGGTTTTTATTAACATACACACACAAAAACATTTTTATACCATTTCATCTTGCCAGTGCACCCGTCCTACATCAGAGATAAAGTTGGCCGCAAATTGGTCCCTCATTTGGCCAACTTCAACGGATGACCTGAGAGGGTGCTGAGTGAATTCAGGCAATGGGTTAGGAGCAGCATCATCAAGTTCAATGGTCGGGAGCTCTTTAGCCATCACAAAATTATGTAGAACCACACACGCCTTCACCACCTCATCCACTGTTTCAAGTTTAAGATTAATGGCTGTGCCGAGAATTCGCCATCTGGAGGCAAGAATCCCAAAAGCACACTCGACAGTTCTTCTGGCCCTGGTCAGCCTGTAATTAAAGATTTTTTTGGTGTGGTCAAAGTCACGGCTGGAGTAGGGTTTCAGTAGGTTTGCGCACATATGAAAAGCCTCATCCCCAACCATTACAAAGGGCAGTGGCGGAGCTTCGGTGTGGGGAAGAGGCCGTGGAATAGGGAAATTAAATTGGTTGCCATTTAACCTCCGGCCCATGTCTGAGTTTTTAAAAGCTTGGGAGTCATTACCACGGCCAAATGCTCCAATGTCCACTGCTACAAACATACATCCGGCATCCGCAATGGCCATGAGTACTATTGAAAAGTACTTTTTGTAATTACAGTACTCAGATCCAGTTCTTTTGGGTTTGATGATCCGTACGTGTTTACCATCAACAGCTCCCAAACAGTTGTGGAAATTGCAGACTGTCCAGAATTTGTCAGCAATTTCCATCCACTTTTCAGTGGTGGGCAGGGGCATAAATTCGGGACAAAGAACGTTCCAGAGAGCCCGGCAGGTGTCCGCAACAATTCCAGACAAGGTAGAGATTCCAATACGGTACTGGAAGTGTAGTGAAGTTAGGGCCTCTCCAGTCGCCAGGAATCTGCGAAACAGAGAAAGAAGTAAAATTAATATTTCTGTATATGGTTTTTTAAAACTGTAAAATAAAAAATTAGTACATTCACGAAAAATAGTTAGCCCAGGTTTTGAATAGTACATGTAAAAAAAAAACCCCATCAGACCCCACCCCTTGGTTTTTAAATATTACGTACCGTAATGTCACCAGGAGCCATTCCTCAGGAGGAATCGGACGACAGAGCTGTGTGTCCTGTCTCCGGATGGATTCTTGGACACGAGCAAGCAAATACCTGAAGCTTTCTTGGGACATCCGGATATAATCTGTAAATTTCTCCGGGTTTGCCTATAGCTCACTGTAGAGGGTGTGGTACACCTTACAGCTCTCCCGGAGTTCAACAATCAGATGTATCCACTTACGCCGACGCTGCTGTCTTCGCTGTCTCTCTCTCTTCCTTTATTCATGGCAAGCAACTGCATATGCCCTAGCCATCGCGATGTCCAAATCCAAGTTGAAGTGAAAACTCTTCCAGCGCAGATACATGTTGACACGAGAAAAATCAAGCAAATGTGAAGAATACTGTAGACAGGGTCTATATATTAACATACCACACAGTCACTGACGTCCAATTGGTCATGTGTGTTGCAAGATTGTTATCTAGATTTTTTTGGGGTGAGGACAAACAATGTGCAAAAAAAACGCAAACGCACTAAAAACACATACAAACGCTGCGTTTTTTCCTGCATGCGCATAAAAATTCTTGAAAAAAACGCAGCGCTTGTATGCGTTTTTTTCATGCGTTTGTGTGCACAAAAAAAGCACCGCAAAAAAATGCAAGTGTGAAAGTAGCATAAAGGTACTGTCACACTTCGCGATGCACCAGCGATATGACACAGTCAGGATCGCTGGTGCATTGCTAAGTGGTCGCTAGTGAGCTGCAACACAGGCAGATCTCACCAGCGACATCGCAGGGTTCTGGGGTCGCTACTTACCTGTCAGACGAGGCGATCCTGACGTCCTCCCGCCCGCATCCACGCGTCGCTCATCGTCACAGCAGGAAGCTGACGATGAGAAACGGTCCAGGACGTTCTTGCGCGATCAGCGATAACCAGCGGAGGAGCAGTCGGAGGTAAGTATCAGACATAGCGATATCGCTAGCAATATCGCTATAACGTCACAAAAACCAGTGACGTTATAGCAATATTGCTAGTGATATCGCTTAGTGTGACAGGCCCTTAAGCTAAGCAGCAGTGCTCAATGTCAAGCAGCAGCTGCAAAAGCAAACAAGATTTTAGGATGTCTAAAAATAGAGATAAAATCCAATGCATTATTACCCCTTTATAAATCACTAGTGAGGCCACATCTAGACTATGGGATCCAGTTTTGGGCTCCATATTTTAAATACATATTTAGAAGTTAGAATCAGTTCAAAGACAGGCAACTAGATTATTGCAAAGGATTGAAGGCCTCTCATATGATGAAAGGTTGGAAAAGTTGGACTTGTTTAGCGTAGAAAAAAGACACCTCAGAGGAGATCTCATTTACATGTATAAATATATGTGTGACCAGTACAAAACACTGGCATATGACTTAGGGTACCATCACACTTGTCGACGCACCAGCGATCCCGACAGCGATGCGACCTAGTAGGGATCGCTGGTGCGTCGCTACATGGGTGGTCACTGGTGAGATGTCAAACAGTCAGATCCCAACAGCGACGCAGCAACGATACAGAACGATACGATGGTCGTTGGGACTCTGTCTCTCAGACCTGTAGTATTGAGGTCGTTCGTCGTTGTCCCTGTCAAACACAGCGATGAATGCTGGCCAGCGGGACACCAGCGATCAAAAAATGGCCCAGGACATTCAAGCACGATCAGCGAGATCGCAGCAGGGGCCCGATCGCCGCTATGTGTCACACGTAGCAGAGATCGCAGGTGAGATTGCTGTTGCATCACAAAATCGGTGACGCAACAGCGATCTCGCTAGGGATCTCGCTATGTGAGACAAGGGTTTCATTCCTTCCAAAGACCATACTAAGGACCAGGGGACACTCATTATGACTGGAAGAAAGATGATTCCAGCAGCTAAACAGGAAAGGGTTCTTTACATTTAGTGCAGTCAGACCATGAAATGCCCTACCACAAGAGATAGTAATGGCAGACAACTTTTAAAAGTGGATGGATGATTTCCTTAATACAGATAACATTGTGGGTTATAGTTAAATTAGTGACAAAATGTACAATTGGTGGAGAAAGGTTGAACTTGATGAACTTGTCTTTTTTCAACCTATGTAACTATGTAACAATATGTGAAAGTTATATTAGCTCACAATACATACAGTATAAACAAAATTAAAATAATCTCTGTGTTAGATAAAACATTTATTGTGAGTGAGCCACCAGGTGTCTAGCACAATGGATATCACCAATGTTCTCCTCTGTTTGACTTGAAAAGAAATGTTTAGAGGGAAGCTGCAATAAAGACTTTAACTACAACTGTTTTGTACACAGATTGAATGACTGTCACAAGGATCAATGGTCCTTGTTAAAAAAGCATTTTATACAGAAGAAAAGTGCCCACAGCATATGATACACAGGCAAATTCTGACCAAATGGTCATCAGAGGAGACCAATTAGGTTAAGAAGGTCTATTAAACACCAGAAAGAAACATTAGAGCATTACATTTCCTCAAAATCACCCCACATTGTGTGTTATTCCAATATAAAAACACAGTTTAAGGCTCCCTTCACCTGTCCATTTTTTGTGTCTGTATGCGGTCCGTTTTTTAAGGAGCACAAATGCAGACATACGCACACCTATTGTATACAAAAGTGGGGTGCACATGTCAGTTTCTTATGCGCAGCACGGCCAAAATGCATGCTGCACACGTGCACATTGATGACATGGATGACATGCATGTGTTTACAGCGTGACACGTACTGGCCCCTTGGAAACGCATTACAGTTTGTGCTGATCCTAGGTGCTGGCTGCTGAAGGCAGCTCTCATCATTGTTGCCTTTTCTCCCTCAGATTAGCACGAACAGGTGACAATGATGGGAGTTGTATTCAAAAGCCACTGTGTCCCTCCTGTGTAAAATTAAGCATTAAATTAAAAAAATGTGGGTTCCTGTGTTATTTTCATAACCAGCAGAGGGAAGCTGGATGCTGATGTTATATCTGGGAAAAGGGACAATATCCCAAAAGGTTCCCAGGCTATTTATACAGCTCAAAGCTGTTTGCTTAGCCTTTACTGGTGATTTTACGGGGAACCCCAGAAAAAAATGGCATAGGCTCCCACTATAAATTGAAAACAGCATAGGCTAAACAGATAGTTGTGGGTTGATATTAATAGCTTGGGAAGGGGCCATGGATATTGCCCTAACTGCCAGGCTACCAACATCAGCCCTCAGCTGCTCCAGAAATTGCACATCCATAAGACGCACCAAAATATGGGACTTAGCCTCGCTCTTTCCACTTGCTCTGTGGTGGTGACAAGTGGAGTAATAGTATTGGGGTTGATATGAGCTGATCGCACCAAAATGCAACACGGTGCGTTTGGCGCAGGTCGGCGCACCGTCAAAAGGACGCATGTGCCTGCAAACGCATACCTGCGCACCCAATGCTAAAGATAGGGTGCGCAGGTCGCATGCAGCGTCATGCGCCCATAGGCGGAGCTGCCCCGAGGAGATGTGGCCATGGGTGGAGCTTCACGGCAGCCGTGCACAGCTCCAGGAAGCGCTAGTGTGAAACTAGCCTTAGAAGGGTTAAAAGTTGACCAGCGATTTCTCATTTTTGCAACAAAAATTACAGAAAATACCCAAAAATGACAGCATTCTAAAAACTGCACCCCTCAAGGTACTCAAAACCATATTCAAGAAGTTTATTAACCCTTCAGGTGCTTCACAGGAATTTTTGAAATGTGGAAGGAAAAAATAAACATTTACTTTTCTTTCACAAAAATTTTCCTTTAGACCTATTTTTTTTTACTTTCGCATGGGTAACAGTAGAAAATGGACCGTACAGTTTGATGTGTAATTTCTCCTGAGCATGCCGATTTCCCATATGTGGGGGAAATCTACTGTTTTGGCACATGGCATGGCTTCGAAGGGAAGGATTGCCATTTCACTTTTTGAATGTAAAATTAAAACAGTGGAAACCTCCAACAAGTGACACTATTTTGGAAACTAGACCCTTTAGGAAACTGATCTAGATGTGTATTGAGTACCTTGAACCCACAGGTGCTTCACAGAAGTTTATAACGTTAAGCCGTGAAAATTAAAAAAAAAAAATCACATTTTTCTCAGATAAATCTTTTTTCGTTCCAAATTTTGCATTTTCATAAGGGAAACAGGAGAAATTACTCCATACAATTTATTTTGCAATTTCTCCTCAGTGTGCAGATACCCAATCTGTAGAGGAAAAAATCTTTGGGTGCATGGCATTGCTTGGAAGGAAAGGAGCACCACTTGAATTTTTGAAGGTAAAATTTGCTGGAATAATTAGCGGTTGCCATGTTGAGTTTCAAGAGCCCCTGATGTGCCTAAACAGTGGAAACCCTCAACAAGTGACACCATTTTGGACACTAGACCCCTTAGGGAGATAATCTAGATGTGTATTTAGCACCTTGAACCCACAGGTGCTTCACAGAAGTTTATAACATTAAGCCCTGAAAATTAGAAAACAATCACATTTTTCTAAGATAAATCTTTTTTAACTCCAAATTTTGCATTTTCGTAAGGGTAACAGGAGAAATTGCTCCATACAATTTGTTGTGCAATTTTTCCTGAGTGTGCAGATACCTAATATGTGGAGTAAAACAACTGTTTGTGAGCACGGCAGTGCTTGGAAGGAAAGGAGTGCCATTTGACTTTTTAAATGTAAAATTTGCTGGAATAATTAGCGGTTACCACGTTGCGTTTGGAGAGCCCCTGATTTGCCTAAACAGTGGAAACCCCCAACAAGTGACACCACTTTGTAAACTAGACTCCTTATGGAACTTATCTAGATGTGTATTGAGCACCTTGAACCCACAGGTGCTTCACAGAACTTTATAACATAGAGCCATGAAAATAAAAAAAAAAATCACATTTTTCCCAGATAAATCTTTATTAGCTCCAAATTTAGCATTTTCATAAGGGTAAATGGAGAAATTGCTGACATAATTTGTTGTGCAATTTCTCCTGAGTACACTGATACCTCATGTGTGGGGGAATACTACTGTTTGGGCGCACGTCAGGGTTTGGAAGGGAAGGAGCACATTTGACTTTTTGAATGCAAACTTTTCTGGATTAGAGGATGCCATATCGTGATTGGAGAGCCCCTCATGTGCCTAAACAGTGGGAACCACCCACAATTGACACTTTTTTGGAAACTAGACCCTTTTGGGAACTTATCTAGATGTGTATTCAGCACCTTGAACCCCCAGGTGATTCACAGACGTTTATAACGTTAAGATGTGAAAATAAAAAAATCACATTTTTCACACAAAAATCTTTTTTAGCTAAAAATTTTGTATTTTCACAAGGGAAAAAAGGAGACAATAGATCCAAAAATTTGTTGCGCTATTTATGCAAAGTTCACCGATGCCCCATATGTGGTCGAAACCTGCTTTTGAGGCACAGTGCAAAGCCTAGAAGGAAAGTAGCACCAAGTTACGGTGGAGATTTTGCTGCACTTCTTTGAGGGTGCCATGGTAAAATGGCAGAGCCCCTGAGGTGCCAGAATAGCAGAACCCCTCATAAGTGACCCCATTTTGCAAATTAAACCTCACAATGAATTCATCTACCTTTGCAAGCAGCTGAGTGAGTCAGCCAATCACATGTGGTGTTTCGAATGGGGCAACGGTCCAGGAAAACGCATAGCGGCTGTGGACAAACTGCATGTCCTGGGTAAAATTCACCATCGAGCATGAGATGTTCGGCAGCATAGAGGAGCTTGTGAAGCATCTGGTCCAGATTCAACAGCAGCTACAACTGGCAAGTCAACAGCAGCAAATGGTGCAACAGGAAACAAATAAACTGTTGGCACAACAGCTACAACAACAGCAGCAGCGACAGCAACAAGAGGCGCTAACGCGTCAAATGGAACTCCTCGCAGAGACGGTTCGTGGGGGGCCAGCGGTCTCCTCCCCAACTCCAGTTGATATCTCGTCTGGAAAGCAGTAAGACGATACATGCAAAAAATGACCCCGGGGGATGATGTGGAAGCTTTTATGACTCTTTTCAAGAGGGTGGTTGTACGGGAGAAACTTCCGTCAGAGCAGTATGTGGAGGAGCTGGCACAAGGTTCAGGACAACCTCAAAAGGCGCATTATGACTTAGCACTCCAGGATGCTACAGAATATGCCAAATTAAAAGCTGAATTCTTGACAAGCCTGGGAGTAACTATGTCCATTAGAGCTTATCGAGTCCACACTTGGGTGTATGCTGGCAACAAACCCCCTTGCTCACAGGTGCTTGACTTGTTGCATCTAATCCAAAAGTGGCTGCAGTCAGAGACTGCCACTCCTGCCCTGAATGTCGAGCATGTGGTGATGGACAGGTTCATTCACTCCTTTCCCAGGCCAATACAGACCTGGGTTTCCTGGTGGAAAGACACTAGGTTTTAGTGAAATCCCTGGGGAAATCAGACATTGCTACTTACCAGTATTGGAATACCCAAAGGGCGGCAGGCTCACCATGAAGGGTGGCTAGACCCAAAAATGGGGGGTGTCCCAATCCCGCTGAGGTGTCCCCTAAGACTGTTAAGGATGTGGTCTGTTGGGAATATCACAATCTTGGACACATAGCCACCCAGTGTCATATGTCTCCTGAACCAATGGACTGCAACATAGGCAGGCGTTGCTAATATTATGCCTATCAAGCCTGCAGTGTGGACTGTTAACCCGGTGAGGGGCCGCAGGTATGTTCTGTGCCTGTCAATAGGGTACTGGTTCTTGGACTTTTGGATTCTGGAAGTCTAATGACCTTAATCAGTGCTACACTGCCCCACCAGTTGACCCCCAATAAGTTTGTGAACATCCGCTGCATACATGGAGATGCCAAGGACTACCCTGTGGCCAGAGTGACCATGGGAACACACTGTGGTACTAAGTCCCACGAGGTTGAGGTAGTAAAAGACTTAATACATCCTGTCATACCGTGGCGGGATTTTTCATTCTTTTGGAACTTGTGGCAAAAGGGGGCTGCACAAAGTGTCCCGGACAAATCCCTGGTCCCTCTTGAAGAGACTCCATCAAAAGCAAAGATGGAAGAGTTTTCCCTATGTGTCCTGGAGAGGGAGACAAGACGGTGACAGATTTGATCATCTTCCCTGAGTTAGAATTGCCTGAGGAGAACTTTGGGACTGCTCAACTTAGAAATCTGACCTTAAAGTGGGCATTTGATAATGTTACCATAGGTAATTGTTTTTTTGCGTTGTGGTTGGAGATGAGAGTCTCCAAATGGTGGTTCTAGGATGAGCTGAAGATACTTGGTGGTCTGAGCGGGTGAACCCCTCAGAGATACTGTAAGTACTTTGCTATATGTTATCTTTTGTTTTGTCGTTATGCCAGAAAGGTCATGTTTACTTTACTGAAGCCTGCTATGGTTTATGCTGTATCATAATAAAACAGCAGATGACTAACCTGTGTTCCTGTGTTTACCTTTGCCAGCTGAGTGAGTCAACCCTTCACTCTATCTATCTATCTATCTATCTATCTATCTATCTATCTATATCTGTATATAAGATCGCTTTCTTACTTGGAAAACTAGCTTTAAATTACATAGAGCTTACTCAAAATCAATGAAAAATTGGAATTTACATGAAAAAAGTTAAGAAAGATTCTTTCCTGTATGATGTAAAGGCCAAATTTAAAAAGATTTAAAAATAATAATAATTTAAGAAAACCAAAAATGAAATTTTTATTAAAAAATTGGAACTTTTAGTGTATTTCACGAAAAAAGTAAGAACTGTCAAAAATGTGATGGAGGAGGACTCAGACACACTATGTATTAGACATTAGAGACGGCCTCATACACAAGTGCAAAGACTGCCAAAAATTAGAAGCAGGGTCATCCGTACACCCTGGAAGGAGCCAACTGTAGTACCTCATGTGAATATTGTGAACAAAGTGTAGTTGTGATACTTCCACACTCATAAAAAATTTGCACACAGTGAAAAGCCTGCCATAAATTATAAACAGGTTATCCATATACCCTTCAAGGCATGAACTGTAGTTTGTCATTCAAATATTGTGAACAAAGTGTAGTTGTGGCACTCCCACAATCATAAAAGGTCTGCACTCAGTGCAAAGCCTGCCAAAAAATACAGCGGGTCATCCATAAACCCTTGAAGGCAAAAACTGTAATATCTCATAAAATATTGTGAACAAAGTGTTGTTGTGGCAATTCTACACTCATAAAGGATTTGCACACAGTTTAAAGCCAGGAAAGAAGTATAAGGTGGGTAATCAATACACCATTGAAGGCATTAACTGGAGTACCTCATACATTTTTTTGAAAATGTAGTTGTGGAACCTTTACACTAATAAAGGTGTACAGAGCCAGGAAAAAATCATTGTCATCCAGGCATCCATAAACCATTGAAGGCAACAACTGGCGGTCCTCATTTAAATATTTTGAAAGTGTTGTGATGTACTTCTAAAGTCAAAAATTACCAGCAGGGTCATCCCTACACCCTTGAAGGCACCAACTGTAGTATTTCATTCAAATACTGTGAACAAAGCTTAGCTGTGCCACTTCTACACTCATAAAGGCTTTGCACAGAGTGCAAGGCCAGGAAAAAAAAATATAAGGAGGGTCATCCAGTCATCCATGGAAAACAACTACTGGGCGCCTCATTCAAATATTTTGAAAGTGTTGTTGATGTACTGTTGCACTCATAAAGGCATTTCACATTATGCAAAGGCAGGAAAAAATTATAAGCAGGGTCATCCATAGACCCTTGAAGGCAACAACTCGCAGGCATCATAAAAAATATTTTGAAAGTGTAGTTGATGGACTCTTACACTCATAAAGGCTTTCCACAAAGTGCAAGGCCAGGAAAAAAATATAAGTAATAATAATAATAGTTTTATTTCTATAACGCCAACATATTCCGCAGCAATTGATATTTTAGAGGGGACTTGTACAGACAATAGACATTACAGCATAACAATAACACATAGATTAAAACAGATGCCAAGAGGAATGAGGGCACTGCTCGCAAGCATACAAACTATGAGGAAAAGGGGAGACATGAAAGGTGGATGGTAACAATTGCTTTTATTGTTTGGACCAGCCAAAGTGTAAGAATTGGGTGTTCATGTAATGCTGCATGAACCGGTTATCAGCCTAAGTATGTACCAATACAGACACAGAGGGCTATTAAATGCATAAAGCATGTGAGAACATGATGCGAGGAAACTGGTTATGGTAAAAATTTTGAATGGGCAACACAGGGGTAGTTAGGTTAATACGTTGAGACCGTAGGCCAGTCTGAACAAATGTATTTTTAGGGCACGCTTAAAACTGTGGGGATTGGGGATTAATCGTAATAACCTGGATAGTGCATTCCAAAGAATAGGCGCAACATGTGAAAAGTCTTGGAGAAGGGAGTGGGAGGTTCTGATTATTGAGGATGTTAACCTTAGGACTTCAGCAGAATGGAGGGCACGGGTAGGGTGGTAGACTGAGACGAGGGAGATGTAGGGTGGGGCTGAGCCATGGAGTGCTTTGTGGGTGAGGGTAATAAGTTTATCCTGAGTTCTGACGTGGATGGGTAACCAGTGTAATGACTGGCACAAGGTAGAGGCATCGGTGTAACAACTGGTGAGAAATATTATCTTGGCTGCAGCATTCAAGACAGGTTGGAGAGGGGAGAGTTTGGTAAGAGGGATACTGATTAGTAGAGAGTTACAATAGTACACACGAGAATAAGAGAAACAGTGACAGTTTTTGCAGAGTCGAAAGTAAGAAAGGTTCGAATTCTAGAAATGTTTTTGAGGTGCAGATAACAAAAGAAAGCCAGTGATCAGATGTGAGGGGTGAATGAAAGCTCTGAATCCAGAATGAACCCAAGACAGCGGGCATGTTGCTGGGGAGTAATGGTGGAACCACACATGGGAATGGCAATGTCGGGCATAGGTAAGTTAGTAGAAACACAAGTTTATAATAAACACAAGTTTATAATAATACTCCTATCAATGGATATCTAGATATTCGACTTCTAGGAAATGGGAACCGGTACATTACGGCGTGTCTCAATTGCAGATATCTATAAAAATCCCTATGAGGGGTCATGAACTTTACATGAATTTGTTCAAATCATAATAAAGTTTCATTTTCAAAAATCTGATTGAGTGTTGTTATTCCATTTTGTTTCCAGAAAATTGAGTCTTGTAGATTTTGAAGGTGCAGGTTCTCGGGAGTATCCCACATCTGAGTTTCCCCAACTTGATCAGTGAACTTCATAATACTCTTACTTTCTCATCACACCTGTATCGCTAAACTATGCTCAAATAACAAACCCTGAGGTGGTCTGTGTGAACCCTCCAATATTGCCCATGGTGTATGCCCACCCAGAAAGTGCATGAGATGAGCCTCTGGATTATTAAGTCTATCCTGAACTATCCAATACTTTAAGTAGTGCAATTGTCCGACTAGGTAATACAAAAATAGATTGGGCACCGCGTATCCACCCTGGTTTTTGGGCCTCTGCAGGGGTCCAATGCTTAATTTAGGTCTTACTGAGCCCAATATAAACACTGCCATCATGCCATGCATTTTCTTAAAGAAACCTTTGGGGACCTTAATTGATGTATGTTCCAACATATATAAAAACTTAGGAAAAGTTATCATTTTAAGTAAGCCAATTCTGTACACCACAGATAAGGGCAACGGAGACCAGACCTCACATTTTTTCTTCATCATATCGCCAAGGGGGTATATATTATCCTTAAGGTCTTTAATCGAGTTTGATTAATTATAATGCCTAAATACTTAAATTTTTGTACTACTTGTAAGCCAACCAGCACAGGTTTGATTATGTTATCCAAGAGCGGCATGACCATAGACTTACTCCAATTAATTTTAAGAACCGACAATTCTCCAAAACAATTGACAAGGTCAATTGCTCTAGGGAGATATTGCTCCACTTTATCTAGGAAGAGTACCAGGTCATCAGCATACAATCCCACTTTGTCCACCCTAGAATTTATAATAATTCCCTCCATGGAAGGATCTTGTCTAATCTTAAGTGCAATTGGCTCTATCGCAAGAGCAAAGCGCATTGGGAACAGTGGGCAGCCCTGTCTAGTTCCTCTACCCAGATCATAATACTCCGACAGTATGCCATTTACAAGTATATTAGCTTTTGGCATGCAATAAAGTAATTTAATCCACCTACAAAATTTGTCAGAGAAACCAAATTTCAGAAGCACGTGTAGCAAAAATTTCCCCTCCAATGATTTGAACGTTTTTGCAGTATCTAAAGAAGCTATCGCCCAGGGCTCTCTATATTTGTGGCCTATCTGCTTCAGAATCCGCACCCTTCTAATATTGGAGGAGGTGGACCTTCCTGGCATGATGCTGGATTGATCTTCATGTACAATACTTAACATTACTGTTTTCAATCTATTAGCTATAATTTTTGTAAGTATTTTATAATCTGTATTAGGTAGGGATATGGGGCGATAAGAACTACACTCCACAGCAGGTTTATCTGGCTTTGGAATTACCACAATATTGGCTTCATAAAAGGATTGGGGAAACGAGTGCCCTGCAAGTGCCTCAGAAAGGGTTTGTAGCAAAACCAGACCTATCTGATCCATGTATCTTTTGTATAGTTCTATGGGCGTGCTATCAGGCCCCAGAGCTTTCCCATTAGAGAGAGACATGGCTGCCTCTCGAATTTTCTCCAAAGTGATATCTCTATCCAAGGATGCCCGATCTTCGCAAGAAAGTTTGGAAAATTCTATTTGATTTAAGTACTCATCAATTTCTTCTACAGTGTGGATCATGTATGAGGAACCTTTAAGTTAAGTCTATTAGGGCCATCTAGATGAAGGCATATCACCAATGGAGAATGATCCGAAACTGCCCTAGGAGAGTACTCAATCTAATGCAGATATGATAATATAGCATTATTCCCAAATGCATGATCTATTCTGGATAAACATCGAGCAGCTGGTGTATAACAGGAGAATTCATTCTTAAGAGGATGCTGCTGCCTCCACAAATCAATCCAGCCCATCTACATTATGAAAGCATCCAGTGCAGTGGTGTCTTGATTACTAGGCCTAGAATTTGCAGCACTCATTCTATCCAAAGAAGTATGGAGAATCATATTAAAATCACCCATGCACAACATCTTAGCATCAGGATACTGTGATACAAAAATCACTGCCTGTTGGAGTATATCCATTTTGGCCGTAGTTGATGTACTTCTACACTCATAAAGGCTTTGCACAGGAAAGCCAGGAAAAAATAATAAGGAGGGTAATACAATAATTCAAAGACCCTTGAAAGCAACAACTGGCTGGACTCATTCATATATTTTGAAAATGTAATTTATGTACTCCTACACTCATAAGTAGAGATGGTGGCCATCTGGATGTTCGGGTCCGGCAGGTTCAGCCGAACAGTTACAAAAAATTTGGGTTCGGGTACCAGAACAGTACCCAGTCCCGAACCCGAACCTGGACCCCATTTACTTGAATGGGGGCCTGAGCATCCAGTGTTTGCCACGCTGTCATGTACATGACAGTGCGGCAAACACCGCTTCTGATTGGTGGTGAAATCATCCCCGCCGGTCAGAGAGCCACGGTTCCCATGCTGTCAAAAGACAGCTTGAGTGCACAGCTGTGATCAGAGGTACAGTTGTGGCCAAAAGTATTGACACCCCAGCAATTCTGTCAGATAATACTCAGTTTCTTCCTGAAAATGATTGCAAACACAAATTCTTTGGTATTATTATCTTCATTTAATTTGTCTTAAATGAAAAAACACAAAAGAGAATGAAGCAAAAAGCAAAACATTGATCATTTCACACAAAACTCCAAAAATGGGCCAGACAATAGTATTGGCACCCTCAGCCTAACACTTGGTTGCACAACCTTTAGCCAAAATAACTGTGACCAACCGCTTCCGGTAACAATCAATGAGTTTCTTACAATGCTCTGCTGGAATTTTAGACCATTTTTGGCAAACTGCTCCAGGTCCCTGATATTTTAAGGGTGCCTTCTCCAAACTGCCATTTTTAGATCTCTCCACAGGTGTTCTATGGGATTCAGGTCTGGACTCATTGCTGGCCACCTTAGAAGTCTCCAGTGCTTTCTCTCAAACCATTTTCTAGTGCTTTTTGAAGTGTGTTTTGGGTCATTGTCCTGCTGGAAGACCCATGACCTCTGAGGGAGACCAAGCTTTCTCACACTGGGCCCTACATTATGCTGCAAAATTTGTTGGTAGTCTTCTGACTTCATAATGCCATGCACACGGTCAAGCAGTCCAGTGCCAGAGGCAGCAAAGCAACCCCAAAACATCAGGGAACCTCCGCCATGTTTGACTGTAGGGACCGTGTTCTTTTCTTTGAATGCCTCTTTTTTCCTCCTGTAAACTCTATTTTGATGCCTTTGCCCAAAAAGCTCTACTTTTGTCTCATCTGACCAGAGAACGTTCTTCCAAAACGTTTTAGACGTTTTCAGGTAAGTTTTGGCAAACTCCAGCCTGGCTTTTTTATGTCTCGGGGAAAGAAGTGGGGTCTTCCTGGGTTTCCTACCATACAGTCCCTTTTCATTCAGACGCCGACGGATAGTACGGGTTGACACTGTTGTACCCTCAGACTGCAGGGCAGCTTGAACTTGTTTGGATGTTAGTCGAGGTTCTTTATCCAACATCCGCACAATCTTGCGTTGAAATCTCTTGTCAATTTTTCTTTTCCGTCCACATCTAGGGAGGTTAGCCACAGTGCCATGGGCTTTAAACTTCTTGATGACACTGCGCACGGTAGACACAGGAACATTCAGGTCTTTGGAGATGGACTTGTAGCCTTGAGATTGCTCATGCTTCCTCACAATTTGGTTTCTCAAGTCCTCAGACAGTTCTTTGGTCTTCTTTCTTTTCTCCATGCTCAATGTGGTACACACAAGGACACAGGACAGAGGTTGAGTCAACTTTAATCCATGTCAACTGGCTGCAAGTGTGATTTAGTCATTGCCAACACCTGTTAGGTGCCACAGGTAAGTTACAGGTGCTGTTAATTACACAAATTAGAGAAGCATCACATGATTTTTCGAACAGTGCCAATACTTTTGTCCACTCTCTTTTTTATGTTTGGTGTGGAATTATATCCAATTTGGCTTTAGGACAATTCTTTTTGTGCTTTTTCATTTAAGACAAATTAAATGAAGATAATAATACCAAAGAATTTGTGTTTGCAATCATTTTCAGGAAGAAACTGAGTATTATCTGACAGAGTTGCAGGGGTGTCAATACTTTTGGCCACAACTGTATAAAGTTTACCTCCGGTCACTGGTGTCAGCTGATAGGACTATTGCTCCCATCATCCGACACCAGCTGCCGCTAATAACGAGAGCAGGAGCAGCTGATGGGTGTACTAATTAGCTGGCTCCTGCGCTGTAAATAAATAATTTTAAAAAAAGGCGTGGGTTCCCCTGTATTTTTGATAACCAGCCAGGCAAAACTCACAGCTTGGGGCTGCAACCCTCAGCTGTCAACTTCAACAAGGCTGGTTATCAAGAATAGATGTGCCCCTGTGCTGTTTTTGTTTAATTATTTAAATAAATCATTTAAAAAAGTGGTGTGGGGTCCCCCCATTTTTGACAACCAGCCTCGCTAAGGCAGACGGCTGGGGGCTGGTATTCTCTGGCTGGTAAAGGTAGATGGATATGGATCACGGTGCTAGCGGTGATCTCACCGAGGTCACCGCAGTTCAGCCCGACTGGGAACACAGTCTCAGTGACCAGAGGTAACCTCGATGATGTCACTGCCGGTCAACGAGGTTGCGCTAGCAGAAGTTTATTTTCCCAGTGGTTCTCAGCTTTTGCGGTCACATCTTGGCACCATCCAGGTTGAACACTATTAATCCCCCAGACATGGATTACAGTGTGAGACAGCACGACCGACATGTGAGAGATATTGTTGTTTTTTTATTTTAGTTTTATTACGGGAAAACGAGGGCTTTGGTGGAATAGGTGATAGGTGAGTATAGCTGTGTTTGTTATTTTTAAATAAAAAAGTATGTGTGTTTTGCTTTATTTCTAATAAAGGACTTTATTCTGGCTGTGTCTTCATTTACTATACAACTATGGGGTTAGTACTGGATAGGTGTCTTATAGACTCCTCTCCATTACCAAATGGTGGGCTTGATATCACTGGACAATACAAAGGTGACATCAACCCCACAAATATGAACCCCACTTGCCACCGCTACAGGGCAAGTGTGAAGAGCCTGGCAAATCACGAGAATTGCTGCATTTAATAGATGTGCTTTTTCTGGGCAGCTGCTGGCTGCTATTTTTAGGCTGGCGGGCCAATATCCATGGCCCCTTACCAGCCTGAGAATACCTGTCTGTTTTAGCAAGGCTGGTTGTCAAAAAGGGGGGAACTCAATGCCGTTTTTTAAAATTATTTAAATTATTTAAAAAAATGGTGTGGAGACCCGTCTATTCTTGATACCCAGACTTGTTAAAGCTGACAGCTGAGTGTTGCAGCCCCCAGCTGTGAGTTTTGCCTAGCTGGTTATTAAAAATACAGGAGAACCAAAGCTGTTTTTTTAAATTATTTATTTAGTAGCCAGCTAATGAATACACCCATCAGCAGCTCCTGCTCTCGCTGTTATTAACGGATGCAGTTGTCGGATGATGGGAGCAGTAGTCCCATCCGCTGACACCAGTGACCGAAGATAAACTTTTACACCTCCAATCACAGCAGCGCACTCACGCTGTCTTTTGACAGTGTGGGAACCATGGCTCTCTGACTGGCAGGGGTTATTTCACCGCCGATCAGAAGCGGTGTTTGCCACACTGTTATGCAAATGACAGCGTGACAAACACCTGGTGTTCGGGCAGATGAACACAAACAGTAGCATGGACTTCCTGGTGAAGTCCATGTTCGGTATCTGTGCCTGAACAGTAGGTGTTCGGTACGGATGCCGAACTATAGTGTTTGGGTTCGCCCATCTCTACTCATAATGACATTCCACAAAGTGCAAAGCCTGAAAAAAATTAAAATCGGGTCATCCATACAACCTTGAAGGCATGACCTGTAGTATCTCATTCAAATATTGTGAAAAAAAATTGTAGTTGTAGTACTCCCACACTCATAAAAGGTCTGCACATAATGCAAAGCCTATCAGAAATTACAAGCAGGGTCATCCATAAACCCTTGAAGGCACAACTGCAGTATCTCATTCAAATATTGTGAACAAAGTGTAGTTGTGGCATTTCTACACTCATAAAGGCTTTGCACATAGTGCAAAGCCAGGAAAAAATGATAAGGACGGTCATCCATACACTCTTGAAGGCACCAACTGGAGTTCCTTCTAAAAAAATTAAAAAAGTGTGCAGCTCTGGAACTTCTACACTCATAAAGCTTTGCACACAGTACAAAGCCAGGAAAAATGATAATGAGGGTAGTAGAGTCATCCATAGACCCATGAAGGCAACAACCTGTGAGTCTCATTAAAATATTTTTACAGTGTAGTTGATGTACTCTTATACACATAAAGGCTTTTCAGAAAGTGCAAAGCCAGGAAAAATGATAAGGAGGGTTATCTACTCAACCATATACCATTGAAGGCAACAACTGTTTAGCCTCATTCAAACATTTTGAACATATAGTTGATCTACTAATACACTCATAAAGTATTTCCAAAAAGTGCAAAGCCAGGTAAAAATGATAAGGAGGGTCTACCACAGACCCTTTAAGGCAATAACCTGTGGACTTCATTACATTTTTTGAAAGTGTAGTTGATGTACTTCTACACTCATGAAGGATTTGCACAAAGTGCAAAGCCAAGAAAAAATGGTAAAGAGGGCCATCCAGTCATCCATAGACCTTTGAAGGCAGCAACTGGACTGCCTCTTAAAAAAAAAGTTGTGGTACCTCTACACCCATAAAGGCAGCCAAGCCAGGAAAACATTTTAAGTGGGGTCATCCAGTCATCTATAGACCATTGAAGGCAATGACTGTTGGGTCTCATTCAAATATTGAAGATTAAAAACATTTTATGCACTTCTCTCATCTGGTGGTGTGGAAAAGTGTAGCCTTTGTTCATTTTTAACAGTGTGCACCTGTCAGCACTTTCTATTGATAGGCGAAAACCCATTTCTGTAATGACTCCCCCAGCAGCACTATAAAACCGCTCAGACAAGATGCTAGCAACAGGGTAGCACAACACTTCCAAGGCATAGAGGGAATGCTCATGCTAGGTGTCCAGTTTTGGGACCCAATAGTTGAAGGTCGCAGAGGAATTAGGGAGCATGCTGATTTTGTCGGCCAAGTATTGTTTAACAATCTTTAAAAACCTTTCCCTCTCTCAAAAATACTTGTCATCAGGGCATGGATGCTGGGAGTGTGTCATGAAATTGGCCCAGGCCTTTGAGAGTGTACCCCTGCCTCTTGCTGTACTTGATGTGTGTCTCCCTCATCTCTCCTCCTTAGTTGGGAAGGAAGATTGCCCCATGCCGCTAGCATTGTCTGATGGGAATTTTTTCAACCTATTTTCCACAATGGCCTTCTGGTTTAGCAAAATTTTTGTAAACCTCTCCACCTCCAAAAGGAGAAATGCAAGGTTCTCCGAGATGCAAGGTTCTCCTTGTAGCATGGGTCTAGTTGGGTGAACAACCAGTACTCTTTTTTGGCCAAGATAAATGTAATGTGAGGGTCATGGGAAATGCAGTGGTGCACAAAGTCGGCCATGTGTGCCAAGCTCCCAACAGCCAACACTTCCCTGTCTCAACCTCCTCCCCTCCATCTCTTCCTCCTCATTCCCCTGCTCAGCATATTCATGCAGGAGAGATAAGAAGATGCTTGTGTGGATACTAGACTCTGTTGTGCTACCAACCAGCTCCTGTTCCTCCTCCTCCTTCTCAGCCTCCACCTCCTCATTGTTACCCACTCTGCTCTGAGCAGATGAGATGATGCTGGGCTGGGTAATATCTCTGCTTCATGTTTCCATCCATCTCCACCTGGTATGCATGCAAAGCTTCAGCTTTAATTGTGAGCAGTGACTGCTTAAGTATGCACAGAAGCTGGATTGTGGCGCTGATTTTGGCATCATCTCTGCTCACCATCTTTGTGCAGTCTTTAAAGTCTTGCAGAACCACATAAATGTCAGACATCCATGTCCACGCTTCAATTGTTATTTGCGGAGGCTGCCCAGAATACCAACAGGCATGATGAAGCTGATATTAGACAACTAGCCTCTGCTGCTCACAAAGCCTTGCCAGCATGTCCAGTGTGGAGTTCCAGCACGCGGTGATGTCACACACCAGTCGGTGAGCTGTCACTTGCATGTGCTGCTACAGCACTGCCAGAGCGGTGGCAGCTGTAGCCGACTTGTGGAAATGTACCTTGACCAGAATTTGGGTAGCTTTTCAGAAACTGCTGAACCACCAAGTTTAGTATGTGGGCCAAGCAAGGTATGTGCGTGAGCTTCCCAAGCTTCACAGCAGCTGCCAGGTTATGCCCATTATCACACACGACCATGACTGGTTGAAAGTTCAGTGGCAAGAACCACAGATCAGTCTGTTCTGTTATACCTTTCAATCACAGCTGCGTTGTGCGGTTTGTCTCATAGACAAATTAGTGTCAGCAGAGCCTTTTGCCAGTTTGCTGAGGCAGTGCTGCAGTGCCTCCAGCTATCTGCTGCTGTGGACGACATTCTTTGAATATCAATTCAGAGATGGAGGATGAGGAGGAGCAGGAGTGGGTGCGGGAACTGGTGTAGAAGGTGGAGGAAACCCTGATAGAAGTAGGATCAGCACTCCTCGGCATCAGTAGCACATGTGCCGTGACAGAGTGGGACTTTGTCCCAGTGTGCTATCATGGAAATAAAGTATTCCTAGCCACAAGCGCTTGTCCACGTGTATTGTCATTAAGTGTACATTATAAGTAACTGTTTTGGTAACGGCATAAGATATTTTCTTAGACACGTGCTTGTACAAGGCGGGGAAGCCAAACTGTGAGAAATAGAGAGAGACATCTGCAGTCATGAGTCGGTACAGGTTGCAAATGACCATTTTTTGTCTCAGAACTCTTTAACTGAGAAATTCAGAAGTGTTGTTGCTTTGCAGAACAGTTGCCTTCCTTCTCCCTCTGGTCACCCCACTGCCTCTTCCTGCCTTCTTTGCTACATGAAGTATTGTTCACATGGCACTATTTACTTAGCAATTGACCTTTTGCATGAATCCTTAGACTCAGAGAGAGGCTAGTAGGTTAGATTCACTTGCACTTACATTTTCAAGTAAATTGGTTATGAGTCTAAAAAAGCGTCCGTTGAGAGTGTACTGCAGTATAACATTGATTGCAGCAAAAAAAAAGTGGTGGCAGACACTGTGTAGGTTCTTTGCATCCAACATTGTGGTTTTGGGGTGCATCCAAACACCAGGAATCTCAGCATCTGAAATCCTTCTTCAAATATATTAGTTAAATTTTACATGAATTCTAATTTATTTGGTTGATGTTATAGTTGCATAAAATGATCTTTATGACTGTTAAAGGCATAATACATATTCTATTTAAGTGAATCTGTGCATTGAAGCCACATACTACACTATTATGACTAAAAAAAATCCTTGAAATTTTAACATTTGTTAGCCGTTTTTTCCCTCCCCTTACTCTAAAAGCTTTAACTTTTTATTTTTCGTCCGCATAGCCAAATGAGAGCTTGTTTTTGCAAGACAAGTTTTAGGTTTGAATAACAGTTAATTTTCACTATTCATTCCATCATGCATTAATTCACTCACTCACTCACTCAATTCATTCCATTTCATACTGAAAAACTGATAACAATTTGGGATGAAATGTGAAATAAACTGCAATTTCACCATTTTTGTTTTTTTTTGTTTTTTTCAGTGTTTATTGTGTTCTAAAAATGACCTAGAAAAATGATTCACACAGTGATGCAAAACTTGCACAGTTTTTTTTTTAAATATTTCAATAGTGAAAAAAAAATAGTGAAAATGCAATTTGTAAAAAAATATTTTTTGTTTGTGTCACCATTTCTGAGACCCATAACTTTTTTACTTTTTACATCAAAGAAGTTGCGTGAGGGCTTACATTTTGGGTAACAAGTTGTAGTTTCATTTATGCCATTTCAAGGTACGTACAACATATTGATCACTTTTTATTGCATTTTTTCAGGAACTTTATGTTAGGGTTGGCTGATTACACTAAATAAAATTTAAAGTGCAATCGCAACCCGGGGTCCACCGTGCAGAGATGTATAACTGCTGCTAATGTGAACAATGGCGGAACGAAGCAGCGAGCGTTCACCTTAATCAGACTGCGTTAACCCACACAGTATAAGCCCTTTGATCTCCCACAATCACATTGCAAGGGACAGGTAGGTAGGTACCAGTAAGCCCACACACCAGCGATCATGATATTTAAATAGAGCTGTCAGAGATTGATATTGCCATTGAAATAGTTAAATAGCAACAATTGCGGCTAGCACTGATCTCTGTTGTTATGGGCAGATTTACAACTATGATTTACAGCTGGCATTTGCCCTAAAACATATTTGATCCTATTCTATTACATGAGAGGATTAAGTAAAATTGAGAAACATATAAGGAAATCTTTTACATGTGTCTTGGGAGATAAGCTGTGTCTTCCCCTCCTCCTAATTTTTCTATGGGTGGCTGTGACAAGTGATTGCAGCTGAAGCTTCCATGCTGTTTCCTATGTACAGAAGAAATAAAAATCAATAAGCTCCGCCTTTTTGACTAATGGACGGGGCTTTAGCCAGCCAACAGCAGTGGATTAATTCATCATGTGTTCTCGGCAAGAGTTCTACAAGTCTGACAGTTTCAGGATTGCACAGAAAATGCTTTAGACTAATAAACAGCAAAGGCAACTTTCTAGTTTAATTTAAATATTAATTTCTAGGTTTTGTGTTTCTTTAAGTACTGGGATTCCTTTGAGTGTGGAGCCTGAGAAAATTAAAACAACATTGTTGGCATTTATAACCTGAGAACTGAAATCTTTAAATAGGGTTGCAGACGGTACTATGAAATATATACTTGGTGTCAGTGGTTTAATGTGACTGATCTATTTTCAACTTTTAAAGTTTATCCCTAAAAGGATGTTTTAGCTTTATTGGTAAGAGAAAATTATATTGCTGCAAAAGCTTTCCTAGTAAATTATTTGTGTTTTGGTCGATCTGAAGAATCATTTGTATTATACTAGTTCTGTAGGGGTATTTTGGTATTAGCAAACAAGCATTTTTATTGTATAATCGGATGTTCCGCAACTTTTTAATATGATTTATGCTTCGTTTCCTTGCCATGTTTGAGCACATGTAATTCTTTCATGGAAATAATAATTAAAGGAGCTTTCTGACTCCTTCCAAAATTGGACCAAGAGGTCAGTTGCATAAAATAATGAATGATGTATTACTTATCTGATAATTTTGCCCCCTAACACCCATATTCACCACTTAGGCTACTTTCACACATCAGGTTTTCGGCGTCAGGCGCGATCCGGCGTCGTGCCGGAACGCCGGATCCGGCAAATGTTTAGTAAAACCGGATGTGACGGATCCGGTTTTCTGCCGGATCCGTCTTTTTCTTGACAGACAAAACCGGATCCGTCTCATCCGGTTCATCCGTTTTTCTATCCGTTTTTCGACGGATTACGCCGGATCCGGTTTTTAAAATTGACCCTTGTGGCCTTCCGAACGGGATTGGCTACTGGAAAACTATATATAGCATGTTCCTACAGCCCTTCTTTGACAGGTTGTAGAGGAGAAAGTGCAGGTTGGAGAGAAGAGCAAGTTTACTGGCGAAGATGGATGTTGTCATTGGAAATATTTTTAAGAATTTGGCGGATTTTACAGCGGAGGCAAATCGTTTGAGGTGATTGTTCTGGTGAAGGAGAGAGCGAGACAGCAGCGCATCAGGCTTCGTAGACGACGTTTGTGGATCCACCCCATCACAGCCAAGAGAATGACACGTGGGGTCTATTCTACACTATGCATGGACCTTCGACGAAACCCGGATAAATTTTTTGGATATGTTAGGATGAAAATGGAGAATTTTGATTACTTGGTGGAGCGCATTGCACACCTCATAAGAAAAGCGGACACCTATTGCCGCTTCTCCGTTTCACCCGCAGAGCGTCTGATGGTGACTTTAAGGTAAGCCACATTTATTGGATATGATCGCATCAGAGCACACTTTCACTGCAATCTTGTTGGTGGTAATTTGTATCTCCAAGTGTTAGGTCAGTTTTGGTATGTAATGCTGTGATTTAAAACAAATTTATTGTTTGTTAATTCCCCACAGATTTCTTGCAACTGGAGAATCACTTTCGTCACTGCATTTCCAGTACAGACTCGGGATTTCCACCATATCTGGAATTGTGAAGTACACATGCCGTGCACTGTGGGACTCCTTAGCTGAAGAGTTTTTACCAGAGCCCACAACAGAGAGGTGGATTGAAATTGCTGACAAGTTTCAACAGATATGTCAGTTTCCAAACTGCTTGGGCGCTGTGGACGGGAAACATATCCGCATTGTAAAGCCAGCTGGATCTGGATCGGAATATTTAAATTACAAGAAATATTTTTCAATTGTCCTCATGGCCATCGCTGACGCGGAATACAAATTTATTGCGGTTGATATTGGGGCCTATGGCCGCTCCAATGACTCTCAAGTTTTCAAACTGTCTGCCATGGGGCGTAAACTGTATGGAAACACCTTCCAGTTCCCACCACCTAGACCGCTGCCGCAAACATCTGGTCCACCTATGCCATTTGTCTGTGTAGGGGATGAAGCCTTCCAGCTGTCAGAACACCTTTTGAAACCGTACTCTAGCAGAGGATTGACAAGACCAAAACGCATTTTTAATTACCGCCTCACAAGAGCAAGAAGAATGGTTGAATGTACCTTTGGTATTCTGACAGCCAAATGGCGGGTCCTATTGACTGCGATCAACCTCAAGACAGAAACTGTGGACGAGGTGATCAAAGCGTGCGTGGTACTCCACAATTTTGTTATATGCAAGGAACCCATTTCCATTGAGGACACCTCTGAAGAAACCACCTTGCAAGATTACCATGACATTACCACTAGAAGTTCTGTGACGGTTTCAGTAATGAGGGACAATTTTGCACTATACTTTATGTCACCTCAAGGCAGAGTACACTGGCAGGATGACAGAGTGTGAAAGATTTGTGCCCCAAACTTGTGTACCTTCTGTACCAACAGTATATACCTTTGCCAACCAAAGTTGGCTATCTTGTCATGGTCTCTATTTTTAGCTTTAGGCCACAGGTGTGTACCTGGTTGTGTTTTATGCAAAGTATTTCACCTTTTAACAAAAGTTGTGTACATTGTTAGGAAATCACCAACAATAAACACAACTTTTTAGGTGAAATACTTTGCTTCAAACACAACCAGGAACACAACTGTGGCAAAAAGCTAAAATTTACCCACAGTTATATACCTAGTTTTGAATACCATTTCACCTTTTAAATACCCTGTATTTAACCTTTTTCGCCGCAGAAAGAAATGACAGACAACCAGTGTAAAATAATTTAACTTTTATTGAAAAATGTTTTTTTAGTAAACTTTTTTAAAATTTTAATAAACATGTTTAATAAAAATTTGAAACTATAAAACTGAAACCATAAAACTGGTCATTTTTATTTAAAAACACACATAATTCTGTGTAGTGTGTGGTGGAAATACTGCTGTAGGGGCTGCGGGACACTTCGACACTGGGAGTGTGGAGAGAGGACTGGGATCGTTGTGGGGAAGGAACAGTTAGAGGTGAAGGTGTGGAAAAAACTACAGAATGGGTGGACATGTGGGAAGCAGAAGAGGTGGTGGGTGGTGGAGTGGAGGGTTGGGCAGGGACTGTAGGAGCAGATGATGTTGATGGCAAGTTGTATGGGGAAGGAGTTTGGTACGGGGCAGGTTGCTGGAAGTGGGGAGATGTCTGGTACGGGGCAGGTTGCTGGAAGTGGGGAGATGTCTGGTACGAGGCAGGTTGCTGGAAGTGGGGAGATGTCTGGTACGGGGCAGGTTGCTGGAAGTGGGGAGATGTCTGGTACGGGGCAGGTTGCTGGAAGTGGGGAGATGTCTGGTACTGGGGAGGTTGCTGGTACTGGGGAGTTTGCAGGTACTGTGGAGGTTGCTGGTACTGGTGAGGTTGCTGGTGCTGGGGAGGTGGCTGGTGCTGGGGAGGTGGATGGTGCTGGGGAGGTGGATGGTATGTAATAGGAGGGGGAGGATGGAAAGTGGCTGGAGGTGGATGGTATGTAATAGGAGGGGGAGGATGGAAAGTGGCTGGAGGGGGTGTAGATGTAATAGGAGGGGGAGGATGGAAAGTGGCTGGAGGGGGTGTAGATGTAATAGGAGGGGGAGGATGGAAAGTGGCTGGAGGGGGTGCAGGTGGAGGAACTACTGTGGTGGGAGGAGGAGGAGGAGGTTGGGAGGTAACTTGCTGGAGAGCAGCGTGGCATGAATGCATTACATGCATCTGCTGGGCAGGAGAGAGCGTTTCCATGCGCTCCACAACAGACCTGAAAAAGGTGTGGTTTGGCGAAGATCTTGCTTCTGAATGCATGGTTTGCAGAAGTGTCTTCACCTCCAGAATGCTGGAGTTGATCTGCTGATAGCCTGCGGAGATTTGCTCTGACAAGACTTTTAGACAGTTCTGGAAAGATGCATTCAGATGCAAGAACTCTGGCGCATAAGTCTTTTCCTGACCCCTCTGCCGCTGCCGCCCAGTACCCGCAGGTGTACTAGAGGTGGCAGGGGCAGAAGGGTGGGGTAAAGGGAAAGCGATCTCCTCACCAGCAGCTTCATGTAATGTAGGCGGCCACGATGCTCCTGTGCTGGTGGATGGGACAGATGGGTCGAATGTGTGGGAAGGCTGGGAAGGTGCAGATGTACCGGGGCGGTCGAAGTGTCCCTCGGTGCCGGTCTCCTCAGGGATCGCCTCAGAAGGGTCCAATCGTGCAGGCTCCCGAGTGCTGCTCACCGTGCTGTGGAATAAAGAGAAAAAAAAACAATTAAAATACTGACATGGTATGGCCCTGGCTGAAAAAAAAATTTACATCTAACATTTTTTTTCACATGTGGTGTGTAATATTTACCTTCTGGTGACCATTGTTTCCCGGAGGAACGACAGGGCTTCTGCGTACTTGTACTTGCTCCTGCGTCCTCCAGATCCACTCGGGGCCCGCATCTCTTTATTGAACTCCTTCTTGAAACGATCCCTCACAGACCGCCACCGATTCACAATTCTGTTCCCTGAAACGAGAAAGGAGTGGTTAGTATACAACATCAGTGTTTCCCAAACTCCAGTCCTCATGGTCCCCAGGGGTCATGTTTTCAGGATTTCCATAGTAAATAGAAATCCTGAACACATGATCCGTGGGGACCACGAGGACTGGAGTTCGGGAAACACTGGTTTACATCAAGCAACCGGTACTGTATATACTTACGCTCTGTAATCTGGGCCCGAACATCGAGGTCCTCCCAGCGGCCCACAAGGAGCGAACAGATTTCCTCCCAGAGTCGTCTGGTAACGATCAGGTCAGCGTGGCGGCGGTCAGCCATATTCCAGAGCGGCTCCCTTTCTCTGACAAGATCGATGAGGCAGTCCATATCAATCCCTCCATCCTCAACGTCAGAGTCGGGAGCACGCTGTGAAGGCTGTTGAAGAAAAAGACAAAAATAACATAATTAGCCTCCACAAAAGAAATGAAATAAAAAGTGCAAAAAAACAAAGCAAAAATATTTATACTTACACGCTGGTGACCGCCGCGTTGCTGTCGCCGACGACCCTGGGAGGCACTGCGAGCACCTCTTGGCCAAGCACCAGATTGGGAAGACTAGAGAAGAAAACAAAAAAAGTTATGTCTTTGGATGTAGGCATTTGTTTGCTGTGTGTGGTCTGCAGAACATTGTTTTCTATGTGTTGTGTGTAGTGTGATGTTGTGTTTCTGCGTTTGATGCAAAAAACTTACCAATTGTGAGCCCACTCCAGGTGTCTGTCCACCCCTTCCTTCTTCTTCTGGGAGCTCCTCTTCATCTTGTGATTCCTGTTTTGAAATAAAAGGCCATGAATAGACATATATTACAGAGAAGATGGATTTTGGAAATAAAAACTTACCGTCAAACGCTGACGATGCGAGGGAGGGCTCCCAGAAGATGATGTGCTGTCTTCCTGGTGGCCATACTCCATGCCTGTGGGTGGTGTTGCAGCTGCTGCCATTGCTGCTGCTGCTGCTGCATCTATTGGGCGGCTGTTGAATAAAGAGAAACAAAGGGCCAATGAATATCTTGATATTCAATAGCCCTAGTTTGGAGGAATGGGTTATTTGATAATTACCGTCTCTCATCTGCTGCTGGCCTCCCCTCCTCAGCATGTTCTATTTGCTGCTCCATTTGGGGTGGTGGTGGTGCGGATGGTGCTGCAGTGGTCTCCTGCCTTCTCCTGCGCCTGGTTGCTGTCTTGGGTGGCATGTTGGGTGTGGCTGTGGGTCCCACTGTCTTGCTTTTATATATGTCTTGTGGGCAGAGCTACTGAGCATGCTCAGACCAAAAAACCGGATCCGGCCGCCGGATCAGGCTTTCGCCGGATCCGGCGCATTGCGGCGCTCATAGGCTTTCATTGTGTGAAAAAGCCGGACGCGCCGGATCCGGCGTGTCCGGCTTTTTCGCCGGAGACAAAAAACGTTACAGTAGACGTTTTTTCCAGACGCCGGATCGCGACACATTGCAACACATTGCCGGATCCGGCGATAACCGGATGAAACGCATGGCCATCCGGCGCGATCCGGCGCAAATGCAAGTCAATGGGGGGGAAACCGGGTCCGGCATTGCATTTCGCCGGATCCGGTTTCTGTCAAAAGCGCCGGATCGCGCCTGACGGCGAAAACCTGATGTGTGAAAGAGGCCTTAGGCTGCTGAAGGACAGATAGGTAGCAGTGTTGAACTGACATTGGGTATATTAGGTAAGTAATGGGTCTTTCCTTGTTATGCAATTCTCATTTAGTTCAATTATTGAAAAAGTCAGAAAACCCCTTTATTTTTCTCAAAGAAGAAATGTGAGCTGATATCAACTGAAAAAAAATCTTCAGATATTGTTTTGGAACTCTACTAATCTTAAAATATATTCCAATAATACTAAAATATTTTACTAGTCAAATGTTGACAACTGAAGTATTGGGATAATCTATAGCATGCCAGTCATATGGTACAACAGCATTTTATGGGATCTCTCAGGACGTAATACACTCTTTAAAGGTACTGTCACACTAAGCGATATCGCTAGCAATATTGCTATAACTAGTGACGTTATAGCAATATTGCTAGCGACATCGCTGTGTGTGATACTTACCTACGACCCGCTCCCCCGCTGGTTATCGCTGATCGCGCGAGAACGTCCTGGACTGTTTCTCGTCGTCAGCTTCCTGCTGGGCTTCCTGTGGAGAGACGAGCGACGAGCGTGGAGCTGGGCGGGAGGACGCAGGATCGCCTGGTGTGACAGGTAAGTAGCGACCCCCGTCCCCAGCGATGTCGCTGGTGAGATCTGCCTGTGTGGCAGCTCACTAGCGACCACTTAGCGATGTACCAGTGATCGTGACCGCATCATATTGCTGGTCGGGATCGCTAGTACATCGTTAAGTGTGACAGTACCTTAAGACTCCTCAGAGTAATGCCTGGGTAGATTGTTACTAGATTACTTGATTTAGCTAAAAAAGTATAATATATATTGTATGGATAATGAGAGAAAAACAAGGTTTAATCAGCTCACCCGCAGAGGATCTGCACCGCAAGGAAGCCCGTGATCATGACACTGCACAGTATCTTTTAGACATGAATAGAAGGATGATCCAGCCTTCCAGGTCAAGGAAGCTGGATCATCCTTCTATTTATATTTTAGGGATAGCAATATTAATTTATGTATTGTCATAGATTTAATTATAAAATCTATAAGTCATTTCACAGTTGATAATGAATATTGAAGCAAGACTATGAACTCTAGATGATGACATTGCAAGGGAACCCTTTAATGTGAACAGGTAATTAAAGAAGATCATCAGAGGTGAAAGAAGAATTTTGGGATACCACAGCTTTATGGTTACAGCAGATAGAAGGAAACGTGGATATTGACCGCGCTGCTGGAGAAATCACAATCACAGTATATGGATGCAAAAATTGGTATTTTATTCGCTATTCTCTCAACGCGTTTCGAAGTTCACATAGCTTCATCTCCTGAGGAAGAAGTTATGTGAACTTTGAAACGCATTGAGAGAATAGTGAATAAAATACCAATTTTTGTATCCATATACTGTGATTGTGATTTCTACAGCAGTGCGGTCAATATCCACGTTTCCTTCTATCTGCTATTGTGAATTGGACAAATGGTTTGACCTGTGGATCTGCGGCAGCTGTTGGCTCTGATGAGTCCTATGGGCTTTTATAATATGGAAGACTAGGTGAGTACAAACTGATATTTATTTTGAAACTATCATCGGATAAGACCCTATTTCCGCTTTTCTCTCCTAGAGTGGTTCTGTGTTACAGATTTATGGCTGGCAGAGATAACCTATCACCTTTAGCTTCAGTGTTAACTAAAAGGCAAGCAGATTACTTTAAAATCATTTGTGCTCCTTTGCAATGTATGAATTGAGGGTTTTATGAATGGTATAGATATGACAGATATGGCAATCATATTTTCAGAGTCATGACGAAGTGACAAATGTAACGCATTGTTTTATTTCACTGGATGGTCACAGAGACACCTCCAAGTTAATACCGGACAGAAGAATGATGTTATCCATGCAATCTTTCCTATCTATAGAACGATGAATCGCTTTAGGAAACCTGACAGTAATATCTCCTGCCAGGCACCTCCAGGAAAGTTGTGGAAGTTGGGGATCCCATAATTTTCTAAAATAACTTTCCACATTCCTGATTAGCCCTGTTATGAGTCACTGGAGAGGCATAACTTGTGTTTATAAAAGAAAATGTTGAACTATACTCAGTGTGAGTCCTGGAAGACACAGTTCGCTTTGGTTTTGTACTGCTACCCCCAAAACAATGAACTCCCCCTTCATAAGAGACAGAGCCAACTCTGCGACATCAGGTATAGTACATTTCATCTGTTTATCCTTTTTACTTTAATTGTATGTTAATTGCATGTAATGCATTGTTTTGTCTATTTTGTAACATCTGTGTATAGTTTTATAAATACTGCCTACTTTTTGGATTAAATAAATTAACATGTAATAGCTTTGTTCCCCTTGCTCTATAAACCACACCCCTGAAGCAATATGCTATCTGTAACAGGTATCTAATCGACCTAAATAAATTATTGGTGGTGGTAGCTAGTTCTTTTTGTTATTGTGGAGTTTGCCAGTGACCGTATCAGGGTTTATATATTATTATTTATTTATATAGTACCATTGATTCCATGGTACTGTACAGGAGTAGGGGTTACGTATGAAATACAGATATTGCTTAGAGTAAACAAATTGACAATGATAGACTGGTACAGAGGGAAGAGAACCCTACCTTTGTGGGCTTACATTCTACAGGATGACGTGGAAGGAGACAGTAGAGTAGGGGCTGCAGTAGCTCCAGTTGCATTGAGGTGGCAGCATGGTCATTGCAGGATATCAGCTTTCTTGAAGAGATGGGTTTTCAGGTTCCATCTGAAGGATCCCAATTTGATGGATAATCGGACATGTTGGTGCACAGAGTTCAAAAGAATACGGGATATTTCTGGAGATGTTTTGGAGGCGATTGGGGGAGGAACGAATAAGTATGGAGGAAAGAAGGAGGTCTTGGGAGGACCATAGATTACATGAGGGAAGATATTGGGAGATTAGTTTGAAGATGTATGGAGAATACTGGTAATGGATGGCTTTCTAGGTCAGTGCTAGTAGTTTGAACTGGATGCACTGGGGAATTGGGAGCCAATGAAGGGAATGCAAAGGGGAGAAGAGAAGGAGCAGCAAGGAGAAAGATGGATTAGTCGGCCAGCAGAGTTAAGGACAGACTAGTGAGGTGCAAGAGTGTTATAATGAAGGCCATAGAGAAGGATTTTGTAGTAGTCGAGTCAGGAGATGATCAGGGCATGCACAAGCATTTTAGTAGATTGAGTCAATGGTTACATGAACACAGTAGATTTACGGTACAAGGGGAAAGTGTGATCTCATTTATTGATAGATCAGGTACATACATGAGATGGTGGAAATATAATAAGTTCAGATTTATCCACATTGAGCTCGAGAAAGCAAGCGGAGAGGAAGAAGGATTTGGCTGATAAACACTCCGGGATTCGAGACAGCAGAAAGATGATGTCTGGGTCAGAGAGGTAGATCTGAGTGTCAACAGCGTATAGGTGGTACTGGAAACCATGGTACATTATGAGTTGTCCCAGGCTAAAGCTATACATGAATAAGAGTAGGGATCCCAGGACAGAACCTTGAGGGACACCAACAGAGAGAGGGCAAGATGAGGAGGTAGTGTGGGACTGGGAGATGCTAAATGTGTGGTTGGAAAGGTATAAGGATATCCAGGATAGGGAAACGTCTTTGTCACTAAAGAAAGAGAGGATCTGTAGTGGGAGGAAGTGGTTCACTGTGTCAAAGACTGAGTTTAGGTCTAGAAGGAGGTGTATAGTGAACTGTCATCTTTGGCTGTAAGTATGACGTTAGCAATTTTGGTAAAAGCAGTTTCAGTGGAATGGTGGTGGCAGAAGCCAGATTGTAGGTTGTCTAAGAGCGAATTAGATGAGAGGTGGGAGGAAAGTTCAGCATAAACATGCTGCTCAAAGAGTTTAGAAGCTAATGGGAGTAGCGATATGGGGCGATAGCTGGACATAGCGGTCAGGTCGAGGGATGGCTCTTTGAGAATAGATGTGATTGTGGCATGTTTGAAAACAGAAGGGAAGGTACCAGACGTTAATGATATGTTGAAGAGATGGGTTAGAGATGGGATAAGTGTGGTGGTGAAGTTGGGGAGGAGGTGGGATGGGGTCAAGTTCACAAGTGGTGATGTGTGAATAGATTCCATGCGCTGGAATCAGATGTGTATATACTATATGCTCACTGTGAGTTTTCCAATAACTGGCCTAGTAGTGAGAACGGCCGCAGTCTCATAAATCAGTATTCAGTCAATTGCTTAATTCTTCTGACAATTGGAGGCAGCAGAGTATTGTTCCCTGACAAAATAGTGTCAGCGGTGGGATCTATGTGATATCCCGGCTGTGCTACTTGACTTGTATTATATAATTATTTTATTGATTTAGCACTAAGATCTTCCACAGTGTTTAATATCACTCACATCAGTCCCTGTCTTCACTTGGGCACACAATCTTAGATTCTTTTTATATAGGCTGATAATCAGGAACAAACATTCCAAGGAACTCTAACTTCCCAATTATTGGCCCATGGCCAGCAATCACCAGACAAATTAACAAAACACTGTTTTATGGGATGAGATGTTTTTTACGTAGGCTTAAAATCATCAATCTTAGCTGCAGATTTTTTGTGTAAACAAGTAGATGATATGTTGCTCATGTACAGAACAATCATAATAAGAGTTTACATATTTAACTTTCAACTGTCCTCAAATTGCCTCATATATGAACTACAGATATGAAAAAAATTGATGATCATCCAAAGTAATAAAATCTATAATATATTAACAAATGGAAATCACAGAATCATAGACAAAAGGTGAAGGTTTTGTTGGTAGCAACTAGTGATGAGCGAGTATGCTCGTTACTCAAGCTTTCCGAGCATGCTTGGTTGCTCTCCAAGTAGTTTGGGTGTGCTCAGAGATTTAGTTTGTGTCATCGCAGCTGCATGATTTGCGACTGCTAGACTGCCTGAATACATATGGGGAGTTTCTAACAAACAGGCAATTCACATCTAAATTTTAAAACAGGTGGTACAGATAGTCCTTATTTTGTCACATTTACGTCTTAGAAAACTAGAAAACAATTGGAAGATGATTAAGATAATTTTTGATGTCAGCTCCATGTTCTAGAAATTGAACTGTTAAATAAAAAGAATAAAACTCATACACCATAGTAATATGGGCTTGTTACTCACCTGTTCTAGCTCCAGTGCTGGGCCTTACTCCATTCTATGATGGCCAATTCTCTTTGGAGTAGTACACACAGGCTTTCTTTTGTCAGTTGTTTGCTTCTACTTTACTTGGTTCAGTTCCAGGCAGGTGTCTATTATCTTCTCTGCTTCTCATGACTTCCAGGCAACAACCAGCATAATTTGCAATCTCAGTCTGTTAGGTTGAACAATAAGAAATGTTCACTAGTTGCCTACTCCTGGCCTAATGGATATTGATCAAGTGCATACACTAAAAAAATAACACCAGACACACAGTCGGATGTAAGCTCTCTTGATGACCTCATGGCTCATCTCCAAGGACCTTTATTTAATCTGAACATAGATTTATATAACCCCTGTAAGGGGGCTCAGTTAGCTCTAAAATGGGAGTGATAGGATGTATTCCATTGGTTAGTGGGTTGGGCAATGAACTAGTCCATGGGTGGATCCATGAAGTCATCAGGCTGGGTTGGTCCATGAGGTCATCAGGATAGGTGTCATCATGGGCAGATCCATGAAGTCATCAGGCTGGGTTGGTTCATAAGGTCATCAGGGTGGGTGTCATCATGGGAGGATCCATGACGTCAACCGGGTGGGTGTCATCTTGGATACCAGAGCATGGTGTGTGGTGAAACAGGAAATGGCAGCCATCTTTAGTGTCACACTTTTATCTTAGCAAGCTTATGTAAGGTGAAATAATACACTTTATGGGTCGTTTCTCTCAATCTCTTATGTCTTGAGGTTAATTAAGTATTTGATCTTATTGCTCTCCTCAACAAGTCCAGCTTGCTAGGTATTATCCACATCTATCACTTAGTAAGCAAGTAATCAACTTCTTGCAACTATAGTCAGTACTGTTTTCAACTAGGCTCCATCAAGTTAACGCATCTCTTCAAGTAAATGTCCAATTTGCTTAGTATTCACTGTTATCCTACAGATAACAATTTCCTTGCTTCAAGTCCCAGTTTTCATGCCTTCCATTTGATGCTATTAACCTTTGCCCTGCTAGAATATACCAGCATGCATTTACTCTTCAGTGATTCCTGTGATTAACTGAGTCCTTGCTGGAAGGTACCATATTGCAGTGTTAATAGTTAGTTCTTATTAATTTTACAACCTGCAAATTGAATGAACAAAGATGTATATCTAAATTAAATCAATAATTGATGTGACCAATGTTTGCCTTCAAAATAGCATGAATTTTTCTAGGTACATTTGCTAACAGTATTTGAAATATCTAGGCAGGGAGGATGTTTCAAATACGTTTTGTACAGTGGGTATGGCAAGTATTCAGACCCCTTTAAATTTTTCACTCTTTGTTTCATTGCAGCCATTTGGTAAATTAAAAAAAGTTCATTTTTTCTCATTAATTTACACTCTGCACCCCATCTTGACTGAAAAAAACAGAAATAGTGAAATTTTTGCAAATGTATTAAAAAAGAAAAACTAAAATATCACATAGTCATAAGTATTCAGACCCTTTGCTCAGACACTCATATTTAAGTCACATGCTGTCCATTTCCTTGGGATCCTCCTTGAGATGGTTCTATTCCTTCATTGGAGTCCAGCTGTGTTTAATTAAACTGATAGAACTTGATTTGTAAAGGCACACACCTGTATATATAAGACCTTACAGCTCACAGTGCATGTCAGACCAAATGAGAATCATGAGGTTGAAGGAGTGGGTTTCCTTGTTTCTAAAAAATGCTCCTTCAACTCTATCCAGCACCCACCCTCCCTTATCCTCCATTCTTTTGAGGTTCATTCTGTCCATATCCACTCTCCCTCTAATCTCCAAATGGCTGTCATATACCGACCACCATGCTCAGCCACTGCGTTCATTGACCAATTCTCCACCTGGCTTCTTCACTTTCTCTCTGCTGACATCTCCACCATCATCATGGGCGACTTTAATATCCCTACTGACACCCGCCAGTCAGCAGCCTCCAAACTCCTGTCCCTTACCTCATCTTTTGGACTTAGGGTACCGTTACACTTAGCAATGCACCAGCGATCCCGACAACAATATGGATCGCTGGTGCATCGCTAAGTGGTCGCTACTTACCTGTCAGACGTGGCGATCCAGACGTCCTCCGCCCGCATCCATGCGTCGCTCATCGGCGCCACAGGAAGCCCAGCAGGAAGCGCCCGACGAGAAATGATCCAGGACCTTCTCGCGCGATCAGCGATGAGCAGCAGGGGAACCGGTCGGAGGTAAGTATCACATGTAGCGATATCGCTAGCAATATCGCTATAACGTCACAAAATCGGTGATGTTACAGCGATATTGCTAGCGATATCGCTATGTGTAACAGGGGCTTTACTCAGTGGTCCTTCACAGCCACCCACACAGATGGACATACACTAGACCTCATCTTCACCCACCACTGTTCCCTATCTAATCTCACAACCCCTCACTTCCCCTTATCTGACCACCATCTACTCTCCTCATCCTTGTCCTCCTCACCCACCCCCCATGTCCAGCCACTAGCACATCCTCGCAGAAACCTTGCACATCTAGACATTCACAGACTCTCAGACTCTCTTCTACCTCTGTCCTCCATATCTTCATTCCACGACATGGACAGCACCACTGCTTTCTATAACGCCACCCTCACATCAGCCATAGACTCAGTCGCCCCTCTCATGCTTGGCAAAGTATGACAAATCAATAGGCAATCCTGGCACAACAATCTCATCAAAAAACTTCATCAAGCATCTAGGGTTGCGGAGTGGCATTGGAAGAAAACACGCCTGCCAGACGACTTCACTGCTTTGAAACAAGCTACACTTGCTTTCAAATTAGCCCGCACCTCTGCTAAACAGACCTATTTCACAAACCTTGTATCTTCATTATCCTACAACCCAAAACAACTGTTCAGCACATTCATCTATCTCCTCCGCCCACCACTGCCACCTCCAACTCCCATCATCTCTGCCAAGGACTTTGCCACCTACTTCAAAAGTAAGATCGATCAAACAAGGCAAACCTTTACTGTTCCACCACCCCAACCACCCCATATACCAGACCTCTGTCCTTCCCTAACTACCTACATCTCCAACATCACTGAAGGAGAGCTTACTCACCTCTTTTTCAAATCACACCTCACCACCTGTGCACTTGACCCCATCCCTTCCCACCTGCTCCTGAACCTCACTAACTCACTCACTCCAGCTGTAACTCATCTCTTCAACCTATCACTATCTTCTCATACCTTCCCTCTGCCTTCAAACATGCCACCATCACACCCATCCTCAAAAAAAATAACCTTGACCCAAATGCTATGCACAGCTATTGCCCCATATCACTGCTCCTTTTTGCTTCCAAACTCCTTGAGCAGCATGTCCATGCTCAACTTTCCTCCCACCTTTCATCTAACTCTGTCCTTCACAACCTCCAATCTGGCTTTTGCCCTCACAATTCCACCGAAACTGCCCTGACCAAAATTACTAATGAATTATTCACAGCCAAAGCTAACAGACAGTTCTCCATCCTACTCCTTCTCGACCTGTTCTCTGACTTCAACACAGTCAACCACTGCCTACTGCTACAGGTTCTTTCTTCCCTTGGCATCAAAGACCTTGCCCTGTCCTGGATTTCCTCATACCTTTCTGACCACACATTTAGCATCTCCCACTTCCACACTAGCCCCTCATCCCGCCCTCTCTCTGTTGGGGTCTCTCAAGGCTCTGTCCTGGGGCCCCTACATTTTTCCATCCATACCCTTGGCTTAGGACAACTCATAAAGTTTCATGGCTTCTAGTACCACCTGTATGCGGATGACACTCAGATCTAACTCTCTGGCCCAGATGTCACCTCTCTGCTGTCCAGAATCCCAGAGTGTCTATCAGCCATATCCTCCTTCTTCAACTCTTGCTTCCTAAAGCTCAATGTACACAAAACCGGACTCATCATCTTTCCTCCATCTCACGTACCTCCCCTACCCGACCTATCTATTATGGTAAATGGCATCACGCTCTCTCCCGCACCTGAAATCCGCTGCCTCAGAGTAACTCTCGAATCTGCCCTGTCCTTCAAACATCACGTCCAAATTCTTGCCACCTCCCGTCGCCTCCAACTCACAATTATTTCCAGAATTCGTCCCTTCCCCAGCCCTCAATCTACTAAAACTCTTGTGCATGCCCTCATCATCTCCCACATTAATTACTGCAACACCCTCCTCTGTGGTCTCCCGGCTAACTCTCTTGCACCACTCCAGCCTGTCCTCAACTCTGCTGCCCGACTAATCCACCTCTCTCCTCACTACTCCCCTGTTTCTCCCCTCTGCAAAGCTCTCCACTGGCTCCCAATTCCCCAACGAATCCAGTTCAAACTACTAACACTGACCTACAAAGCCATCCACAACCTGTCCCCTCCCTATATCTCTGAACTAATTTCCCAATATTTTTCCTCACGTAATCTTCGATTCTCCCAAGACCTCCTACTTTCCTCCATACTTATTCGTTCCTCACACAACCGCCTTCAAGATTTCTCCCGAATATCCCCATCCACTGGAATTCCACGTCTCAACACATCCAATTATCCACAACCCTCGGATCCTTCAGATGGAACTTGAAAACCCATCTCTTCAGGAAAGCTTACAGCCTGCAATAACTATTCTATCTTCTCACCACCACCCGAGCTGCCGCCTCACCACCACCAGAGCTGCTGCACCCCTGACCTTCTGTCTCTTCTCCATTATCCCATAGAATGTAAATCCACAAGGCAGGGTCCTCTCCCCTCTGTACCAGTTTGTCATCGCAAGTTTGTTTACTGTAAATGATATCTATAACTTTGTATGTAACCCCTTCTCATGTACAGCACCATGGAATTAATGGTGCTATATAAATAAATAATAATAATGAGGTCAAAGGAACTGGCCATGGAGTTCAGAGACATAATTGAGGCAACAAAACAAGGAGAAAAAAGACCAAACAAAATTGGCATGCACACCTGATATAATGTAATGTATGCAAAATATTTTATTACAACAAGGTGTAGCACCCTATTATTTACATTTTGTTATGGAGGTGCATCCTATTTCTCATATACAGTATACATAATTGTGGCAAGGCACAGATCTGGCCACATCTCGTCCCGAGATCTCAATCTGATCATGCGCTGCCCCAGTAGCCATTTTCCCAGAGGCAACCGCATCACAGAAATGGATGTGTGGAGCCTCTGGGCTTTCACAAAATGCCGACGCAGCACCCGCACCACAGAGCATCGCTGAACCTGCCGCACCAGCCTGGGAAAAGAGTGTGATCATTGCCCTGCAGCGTCGGACCACCGCAGAATCGCCCAACTCCTGCTGCCGCCACACTACTTGTAAGTATATTCCGATTATAAGACAAACCCCTCTTTTCCCCAAAAATTTTGGGTAAAAAAGTGGGTCTTATAGTCTGAAAAATATGGTAATCATTGAAATGATACTTTTCCTTTTAGCCTGTCTGAAAATTTGTATGCTATCTGATTCCCGCAATCTGTGTCTGAATACCATCTGCCATAAATATAACTGCATTTTGCAGTCTGCAGATGCATTGGCTAATTGAAAATTATGTATTATTGGAATGTTTCAACAGTTAACCAGGACATCTATATGTATAATCATCTTATCATGTCTGTCTGTAACCGAAATCCTGCGTCGCTGATTGGTCACGGCAGTTAGGCCGTGACCAATCAGCGACAGTCGCTTAGTCGTTGCAGCAACACGGCCGCATCGCTTATTGTACAGGCACATTACAGCCGTTAAAGGCATCACTGCTGCGTCGCTCATTACACAGGCATAGTCCTGTACATATACAATACATTAGGTAAGAGCAGAACAGTGACTGCGGATCTGGGTGTAACAGGAGTACATTAGGTAACAGCAGAACAGTGACTGCAGATCTGGGTGTAACAGGAGTATAATACATTAGGTAAGAACAGAACGGTGACTGCAGCTCTGGCTGTAACAGGAGTATAATACATTAGGTAAGAACAGAACGGTGACTGCAGCTCTGCGTGTAACTGGACTACAATGCATTAGGTAACAGCAGAACAGTGACTGCAGCTCTTGGAGTAACTGGAGTACAATACATTAGGTAACAGCAGAACAGTGAGTGCAGATCTGGGTGTAACTGGAGTACACTACATTAGGTAACAGCAGAACAGTGACTGCAGCTCTGGATGTAACAGGAGTACATTAGGTAACAGGAGAACAGTGGCTGCAGATTTGGGTGTAACTGGAGAACAATACATTAGGTAACAGCAGAACAGTGACTGCAGCTCTGGCTGTAACAGGAGTATAATACATTAGGTAAGAACAGAACGGTGACTGCAGCTCTGGGTGTAACTGGACTACAATGCATTAGGTAACAGCAGAACAGTGACTGCAGCTCTTGGAGTAACTGGAGTACAATACATTAGGTAACAGCAGAACAGTGAGTGCAGATCTGGGTGTAACTGGAGTACACTACATTAGGTAACAGCAGAACAGTGACTGCAGCTCAGGATGTAACAGGAGTACATTAGGTAACAGGAGAACAGTGGCTGCAGATTTGGGTGTAACTGGAGAACAATACATTAGGTAACAGCAGAACAGTGACTGCAGTTCTGGGTGTAACTTGAGTACAATATATTTGATAAGATCTGAACAGTGACTGCAGCTCTGGCTGTAACAGGAGTATAATACATTAGGTAAGATCAGAATGGTGACTGCAGCTCTGGGTGTAACTGGACTACAATACATTAGGTAAAAGCAGAACAGTGACTGCAGCTCTGGGAGTAACTGGAGTACAATACATTAGTTCCTCCTCTCACCACGCGCCCGGCATCTTCCGGTTCCAGTAATGCTTAGCGAGAAGGGCTTAAGATGACGTCACTCTCGCGAGAGCGCGACGTCATCAGCGGTGTTTCGCGCAAAGCATTACTGGAACCCGAAAGATGCCGGAAGCATGGAGAGGAGAGAAAGAGTCCGGGGGCCGTTGGAAGGTGAGTATATAGCTATTTTTTATTTTAACAGAGACTCTAGAATACCTGATGCGATAGAATCGACCCACCATGTAGTCTAATATATAAAGCTCAATGTGTGTGCATGTTTGTATGTATGTATGTGTGTATGTCCGGGATTGGCATCTGCACCATTGCAGCTACAACCACAAAATTTTGCGCAGTCACACGTCTGGACCCCAAGATGGTCATAGGCTATGTTGTGAGGTGAAATTTTAACCCCGTGCGTTCCAATTCACCAAACAATTTTGCCCCTAGGTACATAATGGGGAAAAAGTGTATGTATGCATGTGTGTATGTCCGGGATTGGCATCTGCACCGTCGTAGCTACAGCCACAAAATTTTGCACAGTCACATGTCTGAACCCCGAGAGCGTCATAGGCTATGTTGTGAGGTGAAATTTTTACCCCGCGCTTTCCAATTCACCAAACAATTTTGCCCCTATCTACATAATGGGGAAAAAGTGAAAGGAAAAGTCTTGGAGGCAAATTGACAGCTGCCAGATGTGAACAAGGGGGACTTAAGGAATGAGAGCGATGGCGCCAAAAAGTATATACCGTACAGTTGCTAAGGTGGGGCCCTGACATGGGATACTCACCACACACGGGGATATGAACACACACACAAAATGCACCACACACTACCATGTGCTTCAACACATATACCACCCTCAGCACACATTTCATCACACATACACCAACCTCACCACATAAAAGTCGAAACACAAAACTCACCACTCAAAACTCACCACGCTGTCCCAGAGCTGTTTAAAAGATTAAAAATGTGCTGTGATTAGTTGCCATCAGCAACAGTTTTCTTTATAGACAGTTGTGGTAACTGAGGCCTATTATTCTTATCATTTCTATGGTGTTATCGTCCTTCTGTAAAGCTGGAAATAACACAATTTATTACCGTGCTAACACAGACCACACTCTGACACAGACTGCAGGGGGAGCCCAGTATCACATAGGATAGGATTAGATACACGGCTCAGCAGTCAGTATCACACAGGATAGGATTAGATACACGGCTCAGCAGTCAGTATCACACAGAATAGGATTAGATACACAGCTCAGCAGTCAGTATCACACAGGATAGGATTAGATATATAGCTCAGCAGTCAGTATCACACAGGATAGGATTAGATACACAGCTCAGCACACAGTATCACACAGAAAAGTATTAGATACATGGCTCAATAGACAGTATCACACAGAATAGAATTAGATACACGGCTCAGCTTTCAGTATCACACAGGATAGGATTAGATACACGGCTGAGCAGTCAGTAACACACATGATAGGATTAGATACACTGCTCAGCTGTCAGTATCACACAGGATAGGATCAGATACACAGCTGAGCAGTCAGTAACACACGATAGGATTAGATACACAGCTCAGCAGAAAGTATCACAAAGGAGAGAATTAGGTACACAGCTCAGCAGACATTATCACACAGGATAGGGTTAGATACACGGCTCAGCAGACAGTATCACACAGAATAGAATTAGATACACGGCTCAGCAGTCAATATCACACAGGATAGGATTAGATACACAGCTCAGCAGCTCTGAGTAGCATTAGCAATTGGATAATTGCAGCTTCTAGTCTCCCATAGACACTATTGAAGCAAGTAAAAAGTAAAAACAAATGTTTTTAAAAATATTAAAAACTAAAAAAATATAAAAGTTCAAATCAACCTCCATTTGCCTCAATCAAAATAAAACAATAAGGAAAAAAATACACATATTTGTTATCGCCGAGTTCAGAATCAACCGATCTATCAATATGTGAAAAGAATTAATCCGATCAGTAAACGACGTAATGAGAAAAAAAGTCAGAATTACATTTTTTTGTTGCCGCAACATTGCATTAAAATGCAATAATGGGTGATCAAAAGATTGTATCTACAATAAAATGGCATAAAAAAATCAGCTCGGTGCGCAAAAAATAAGCACACACCCAGCCCCAGATCACCAAAACGCTACGGGTCTCAGAAAATGGCAACTTTTTTTTAAACAAACTTTGGATTTTTTTTCACCACTTAAATAAAAAAGCTCAAATATGTTGAAAAAAGAAAAAGTTAATCAGCTCACCCATATTTGCTGTAGTTACAAGTGCTTGATCCTGCACGGACTGGGCTGAGCAGCCTCGAAAGAGATAATCAGAAAACAGGTGAATTCCAGCAGGATCCACAGGAAATCTTGATCACTTAAAAAATAACTTTTATTGATTATCATAAAATTATGAACAAATATGATGTTCAATGCAAAATAGCACTAGCAGCACAACACATATAGCAGCATAATCCTACGTGTTTCAACTCTAGGTCTTAATCATGGTATAATAATTTCTGATAATCAATAAAAGTTATTTTTTAAGGGATCAAGATTTCTTGTGGATCCTGCTGGAACTCACCTGTTTTCTGATTAAATAAAAAAGAACCTATACATGTTTGGTATCAATAAACTCATAATGACTTGGAGAATCATACTAGCAGGTCAGTTTCAGCATTTAGTGAACATGGCAAAATAGCAAAACAAAAAACTATTGTGAAATTGCACTTTTTTTGCAATTTCACCGCACTTTGAATTTTTTTCCTGTTTTCCATTACACTATATGGCAAAACTAATGGTGTCGTTCAAAAGTACAACTTTCCCGCAAAAAAACAAGCCGTCATATGGCCATATTGTCAGAAAAATAAAAAAGTTATGACTCTGAGAAGAACAGGAGCAAAAAATGTAAACTCAAAAATGGAAAGGTGGTGAAGGGGTTAATCCCTGATATATCTCACTTACTTTTACAGTTTATGGTCCATGTTGGCTTGCAAGATTGTTTGTTTATTTCTGCATTTTATTGCCTCCTGCTGTCTTAAGTTAGTTGATTGATTGCTAATGAAATAAATTAATTTTGGATCTAAGAAAACACCTCCTCTATATTCAGAGTTAAGGGGAAGCATTTAGTAACATTGTAACATAGTTTGCAAGGCCGAAAAAAGACATATGTCCATCCAGTTCAGCCTATATTCCATCAGAATAAATCCTCAGATCTACGTCCTTCTAAAGAACCTAATAACTGTAAGATACAATATTGTTACGCTCCAGGAAGACATCCAGCCCTCTCTTGAACCCCTTGACTGAGTTCGCCATCACCACCTCCTGAGGCAAGGAATTCCAGATTCTCACTGCCCTAACAGTAAAGAATCCTCTTCTATGTTGGTGGAAAAACCTCTCCTCCAGATGTAGAGAATGCCCCCTTGTGACCGTCACATTCCTTGGTATAAACAGATCCTCGGAGAGATATTTGTATTGTCCCTTATATACTTATACATGGTTTTTAGATCGCCCCTCAGTCGTCTTTTTTCTAGTCTAAATAATCCTAGTTTTGCTAATCTCTCTAGGCATTGTAGTTCCCTTATCCCATTTATTAATTTTGTTGCCCTCCTTTGTACTTGCTCTAGTTCTATTATATCTTTCCTGAGCTACAGTGCCCAAAACTGTACACAGTACAGTACTCCATGTGCAGTCTAACTAGGAATTTGTACAGAGGCAGTATAATGCTCTCATCATGTGTATCCAGACCTTTTTTTAATGCATCCCATGATCCTGTTTGTCTTGGCAGCCGCTGCCTGGCACTGGTTGCTCCAGGTACGTTTATCATTAACTAGGATCCCCAAGTCCTTCTCCACGTCAGATTTACCCAGTGGTTTCCCATTCAGTGTGATATTGATTCCTTCTTCCCATGTGTATAACCTTACATTTATAACTGTTAAACTGCATCTGCCACCTTTCGGCCCAAGTTTCCAACTTAGGCCGGGGTCACACTAACCGGCGCAAAATACGGTCCGTAGTTTACAGGCGTAATACGGATTAATGACCTCTAAATAGTGCTCCGTAGGTCATCCGTAAGCAAGGTGCGGTCACGTATTTTGCGCATGTGAGCATCCGTATGTAATCCGTATGGCATCCGTATGCAATCCGTATGGCGAGATTTTCTTGCAGCCTTGCAAAATGGACATTTAACAGTTTTGAGGCCTGCAAACTATTTAAATCATTAGCCTGCACCCTATTTATTGGCTCAGGAACAGGTGGCTGCCTCCATTCTGTCCATTTGTGACCTTGCCTTCAATAGGTGTGTTGGTGTTGTATGTGCAACATGGCAGAGGGTCTGAGTTTCAATACAACTGAGCAGGTTCTCTTCAACGGGCTTTTGTCACGGCGCTTTGGGCAAGCATACCCAGTGATAGTGGATCCGCGGAGGAGGAGACGCATGTGGGTACATCCACTTTTGAGGCAACGACTCACAAGAGGTCATTTTCACCGCCTCTATTCTTCTCTGCGGGGGCATCCTGTTAAATTTTACCCATACTGTCGCATGAGCATTGCCACATTTGATCGACTCTTGGAGACCGTGCGTCCTGGGATAACTTTTCAGGACACAAGGATGCGCAAAGCTATATCTGCAGAGGAGCGACTTCTACTCATATTACGGTATGTACTACAAAACCACATTCTCTACGTTCATAATGTGTGGGCCAAAGTATGTATTTTTGGCTTATTGGACTAAGTTTAATGCCCTCATCTTATTCCACATGTTTAAACTTACAGACCAGAATGTTAGGTCTAATATGTACTGAATATCACTTACTCATTGTGCAACCAAATATGTGTGTGCTAGTCTATCTCAATTCCTACCAAGTTTGGTCGGCATGTAAATGATTTTTGCTTCTTTCTGCATTCTAAAATTATCCATTTCTGTCGTTCTTCAGCTTCCTGTCCACTGGCCTGTCTTATGCCGCCCAACACCATGAGTTTCTCATTGGAAGATCTACCATTTCTGGCATAGTCAGGTCAACATGTATAGAAATCTGGACAAGACTCCATCAAGTCGTCATGCCCACACCCAGGATGGGAGACTGGTTGAGGATACCAACGGACTTTGAGGAGGAATGCCAGTTTCCTAATTGTATTGGGGCCCTTGATGGAAAACATATCTGGGTGCGTAAGCCGCCGAACTCTGGCTCCCAATTCTTCAATTATAAACAATACTTTTCTGTTGTATTGTTGGCTCTGGCAGACCCTCAATACAAGTTTATAATTGCTGACATTGGGGCCTATGGAAGGACGGGAGACTCTAGAGTCTTCAATACTTCCATAATGGCTCGGCGGCTACGCACCAACCAGTTGGATCTAACACCACAACGCCAGCTACCAGGTTCCACTGAAGAAGCAGTCCCTTATGTCCTTGTGGCAGATGAGGCGTTTCAGTTAACGTGCAATGTCATGAGGCCATATCCCCGCCGCAACCTTGACCACAGGCGCAGAATTTTTAACTTGCGCCTATCTCGTGCTAGGCGACTGGTGGAGTGTTCCTTTGGCATTCTTTGTGCCAAATGGCAGGTACTCCAGTCTGCCATTCAGCTGAGTGAACAAAATGTTAATGAAGTTGTTAAAGCCTGTGTGGTTCTTCATAACTTCACCAGGATACATGATTGTTCCTCCTCTGCTGGTGTTGTGCGTAGGCCGGACAATGTGCGTAGGGTGAGACCACCTATCTACCCTCAACGTAGACGGCTCTCTGGGCTCAAAGTGCGTAATATTTTCACTAATTACTTTATCTCACCTGAGGGGGAAACTTCTTGGCAAGAGCATGCTGTGTCAATGTTATAATTTTGGGTTTTATGTGTGTCTAAATATATATATTTATACCCCTTCGGATTCTATGACTGTTTCATTGCATTGGTAAACGTATGTTAGTATGCTGACACTGTTTTAGAGAAATCACACAGATACGTAAACTGTAGTAGACAAATTTTTACTTTTGCCTTTTTTTTTTTTTTTTAAGGCAAACAGAATATTGCCATATGCAAACTATGGCAATGGGCCAAATTGCCCTTTTTGCATAATAAAACTTTTTTGAAAAGTAACATTTTCAAACAAACCAAAAAAAAACAATATGCAATAACAACATTGCTACATGAGAAATTTTCCATACAAAGGAAAAAAGAGGTAGTCTCCAGCCCCAAAATTATTGCTAAAAGATAACACTCACATTTCTTCAGAATGTTTTCCAATCATATTAATATTCCACCATGACAGGCAAGGCTACCTTACGCCTTTCAGACAGATATTACATGTCTGTACAAAAGAGAATATTTCACCGCGCTATACTGTAAAGTGAAAGGATGAAAATACACTACTCACTTGCTAATGCCTAGGAAAGGCGTGCTGGCCTTAGTGAAGTAGTCACCTTTTTAGCCAGCTATGTATAGTAACAAATCAAGGCAACTAGCCTTAATAACATCATGCTCTCTCTATGTCTTAACAAGTGACTAGTGTATTTTCATCCTTTCACTTGACCAGTATAGCATGGTTAAATATTCTCTGTTCTACACACATGTAATATCTGTCTGAAAGGCGTAAGGTAGCCTTGCCTGTCATGGTGGATTATTAATCTGATTAGAAAACATTCTGCAAATATGTGACTTTTCACATTTTTAACAAACTTGGGTGATGGAGACCACCTGTTTTTTCCTTTTGATTGGTATTTGTAGCATCAGTGAAACCGCACTGGACATCTCCTGTCATCAGACTGATTGTGGACAGAGATTTATAAATTCTCATACGTTGGGGAAGGAGAATGCGGAAGAGCAGCCTGTGGTTGCTGCTGGCTACTGTGCCCAACATCGCCCTGTGTGGGGCCATACTGATGCCCATGATGTGGGAAGTGTCCTGCCTCCTGTGAATGTTGGGGGTACTGGCCAGAATAATAATGGGGAGGGGCATCTTGTTGGCTGTGGTAGGCACGTGTGTCATACCCACCAACATAGCCATATCGTCCCCAACCAGGTTGGGACCAGCTTCCAACACTGGGTGGGAACAAGTGGCCATATTGGTGGGGTTGGCTAGAGGCAGACATTTGTGGCTGCTGTATTGAAGGTTGGGTAGTAGGAGGAAGGGGGTGAGGTGTAGGCCCACGTATTTGAGGATCCTAAGATCCTGCTTGAGCATGCATTTGTGGGGGGTGCCTAAGGCGCATGAGATTTCTTGGGGAAAGCTGCCACCTCTCAATATATTCAAATAATTCGTAAGGCGTATTGGGGTATGTGCACGCATCAAGCAGGATCTGAAAACATCCTCTAATACGGAGCCTGACCTCACGGGAAAGGGCACGGAGATAATTGGCCAGGCTGCGTGAGTATGCCTCCTCCCCATCATCACTATTTACTCAGGCTAAATAATTTAGGACCTCAGTGTCCACATTAGTGCGAGTATCAGTGGCAGGTATTTGCCGCCTTCGGCTTCTTCCTCGCCGGGATGTGGCAGCAGGTTGTGGGGAGCCCCGGATGTGGCCAGTTGGGCTGCTGCTGATTTTGCCCTGCTCCTCTGCTCTTGCTGATGCTGCAGCAGCACCAGATGGTCCTGGTGGTGGGCTTTGGGGCACAGGCAATGGCACATCCTGACTCGATTCTTCACCCCTGCTCCTAGTAGGGGGAGAAGATGGGCCAGCCACCTCTTCCCCTGCAGACCTAGGATCGATGATGGGGTCGGTTTCCGAGCCAGTTCCTCTGTCCGTAAGGTTGGACTGAGTTCTGTTATGAAATAGAACAGAGCCAAAAATAACTACATATTTTTGGCCCTGTAAAGTATCTGTGTAATGTGGTGTGAGGTATCTACTTACGGTCTGAGATCCAGAATTGGGGCGAGGAAGGAGAGGCGGTCATAGTAGATGTACTTTCTCTTCACATAGCCCGCATCCCCACTCCTGGACCGCTGCTGACGTTCCCGGCGGTATTGGTCCTGGATGCTTCGCCAGCATCTCATGACATCTTCCACTGCAATGTGACAGGAAATATTGTCAAATTCACATATTTGATAGGTCACATTTGCTACCAGTAGTCTAGGCATGGGGCCTTCTGGGGTGTGCTTTCTACCCATGGTTGCATATGTAATTGGGGCATACAGGCCAGATACACAGGGTCACATTAGTTTATGTATCAAGTAACTACACTTAATAACTTGTTTGGCTAGGAGCATGAGGAGCTTGTGGCCTGGCCCAAATTATGGCAGTGTCAAACCACGTGTCACATCAAAATCTAACAGCCTCATGAGGAAAAAAGTACAAGCACAGGAAGGGGGGTGCTGAATCGATATTCATTTTTTGTTCTGCGCTAATTTTACTCATTTTTTGGCTAGTACTTACTAATTTTCTGCTGCTCCTCACGTGGCCGATCACCAAAGTCATGGAACATCAGCCTACATATGCGCCTCCATGACGCCTCCTTTCTTGCCCGGTTGGCATAATGGGCATCACGTTGGTCCCATAGTTCGGGCCGCTCCTGCACCAGGACAATTAGCATTTCCACATTAAGATAAGTGGACGCCATGATGCTGCTATACTCCGTGGAGGCGTACTTCCTGGATGTCTGGAGTGCTTTTTGAGCTCATTTGCATGTCTCAGCTTCCTGATGATGGATTGGGCCATTTCCTGGCAGCAGCCAAAAGACCTGCGTATTTCTCGCAGGTCACACGTGTGGTCCGTATTTTTTGTGCACCCATAGACTTGCATTGGCGTACTACGGCCGTAGTACGCTGACAATCGCAGGATGCTGCGATTGCCACGGACCGTAGAATACCGATGAGAAATATACGGCTGGTGCGAGGTACCCCATAGAGAATCATTTGTCCGTGTCTAATGCGTGCTTTTTACGCCTCTCACTCGTCCGTATTCCTCTCTAGTGTGACCCCGGCCTTACTCAGATCCATCTGTAGCAGAATACTATTGTCTTTTGTATTGATTTAAACAAGAGGGCATAAAACCATCAATAACAATATATTAAAATGGAAATGTGTAGACAGTATACACTCACTGGCCACTTTATTAGGTACACCTGTCCAACTGTGTGTTAAGACTTAATTTCTAATCAGCCAATCACATGGCGGCAACTCAGTGCATTTAGGCATGTAGACATGGTCAAGACAATCTCCTGCAGTTCAAACCGAGCATCAGTATGGGGAAGAAAGGTGATTTGAGTGCCTTTGAACGTGGCATGATTGTTGGTGCCAGAAGGGCTGGTCTGAGAATTTCAGAAACTGCTGATCTACTGGGATTTTCACGCACAACCATCTCTAGGGTTTACAGAGAATGGTCCGAAAAAGAAAAAAAATCCAGTGAGCGGCAGTTCTGTGGCCGGAAATGCCATGTTGATGCCAGAGGTCAGAGGAGAATGGGCAGACTGGTTCGAGCTGATAGAAAGGCAACAGTGACTCAAATTGCCACCCGTTACAACCAAGGTAGGCAGAAGAGCATCTCTGAACGCACAGTGCGTCGAACTTTGAGGCAGATGTGCTACAGCAGCAGAAGACCACACTGGGTACCACTCCTCTCAGCTAAGAACAGGAAACTGAGGCTACAATTTGCACAAGCTCATCGAAATTGGACAGTAGAAGATTGGAAAAACGTTGCCTGGTCTGATGAGTCTCGATTTCTGCTGCGACATTCGGATGGTAGGGTCAGAATTTGGCGTAAACAACATGAAAGCATGGATCCATCCTGCCTTGTATCAACGGTTCAGGCTGGTGGTGGTGGTGTCATGGTGTGGGGAATTTTTTCTGGGCACTCTTTGGGCCCCTTGGTACCAATTGAGCATCGTTGCAACGCCACAGCCTACCTGAGTATTGTTGCTGACCATGTCCATCCCTTTATGACCACAATGTACCCAACATCTGATGGCTACTTTCAGCAGGATAATGCGCCATGTCATAAAGCTCGAATCATCTCAGATTGGTTTCTTGAACATGACAATGAGTTTACTGTACTCAAATGGCCTCCTCAGTCACCAGATCTCAATCCAATAGAGCATCTTTGGGATGTGGTGGAACGGGAGATTCGCATCAGGGATGTGCAGCCGACAAATCTGCGCCAACTGTGTGATGCCATCATGTCAATATGGTCCAAAATCTCTGAGGAATGCTTCCAGCACCTTGTTGAATCTCTGCCACGAAGAATTGAGGCAGTTCTGAAGGCAAAAGGGGGTCCAACCCCTTACTAGCATGGTGTACCTAATAAAGTGGCCAGTGAGTGTATATCACCACATCTATCATAATTTAGTCTAGCCCCACTTGAGAAATGGATGGCATACCATCCGGACATCTGAGACAAAAAGACATGACTGAGAATGGCGGAGAAAAAACCGGGCAGTGGTCAATGGTAATATATATATATACAGTATATATATATATCTAATATATAAAGCTCAAAGTGTGTATGTATGTGTGTATGTATGTATGTGTGTGTGTGTATGTGTGTATGTCCGGGATAGGCATCCGCACCGTCGCAGCTACAGCCACAAAATTTGGCACAGTCACACGTCTGGACCCCGAGAGCGTCCTAAGCTATGTTGTGAGGCGAAATTTTAACCCCGCGCATTCCAATTCACCAAACAATTTTGCCCCCGTCTACATACTGGGGAAAAAGTGTGTGCGCATCAAGCCCCGCCCCTCATTATGATGTCACAATGCCCCTATTTGCATACTGGGGAAGCAGTGTGTGCGCGTCAAGCCCCGCCCCTCATTATGATGTCACAATGGTTGCCATGGCGACGCTGATGTCATCATAGGTTGCAAGCCCTGCCGCCGCTCATTATGATGTCATAATGGTTGACTATGGAATGGAGGATGTGTGATGGGTATATGGGCACTGGACTATGGGATGGAGGATATGTATGATGGGTATATGGGCTCGGGACTATGGTATGGCGGATGTGTATGACGGGTATATGGGCACTGGACTATGGGATGGAGGATGTGTGATGGGTATATGGGCACGGGACTATGGGATGGAGGATATGTATGACGGGTATATGGGCACGGGACTATGGTATGGAGGATATGCATGATGGGTATATGGGCATGGGACTATGGGATGGAGGATATGTATGACGGGTATATGGGCACGGGACTATGGGATGGAGGATATGTATGATGGGTATATGGGCACGGGACTGTGGGATGGAGGATATGTATGACGAGTATATGGGCACGGGACTATGGGATGGAGGATATGTATGACGAGTATATGGGCACGGGACTATGGGATGGAGGCTATGTATGACGGGTATATGGGCACGGGACTATGGGATGGAGGATGTGTGATGGTATATGGGCACTCGACTATGGGATGGAGGATGTATGATGGGTATATGGGCACTCGACTATGGGATGGAGGATATGTATGATGGGTATATGGGCATGGGACTATGGGATGGAGAATATGTATGATGGGTATATGGGCATGGGACTATTGGATGGAGGATGGGTATATGGGCACTCGACTATGGGATGGAGGATATGTATGATGGGTATATGGGCACGGGCCTATGGGATCGTGGATGTGTGATGGGTATATGGGCACGGGACTATGGGATGGAGGATTATTATAATTTGTTATAACTAACCACAGTTAGTTACTATGCCCGGGCAGCGCCGGGCTCTTCAGCTAGTATATATATATATATGTGGTCAACAATATAAAATAATACTCTAAAATAATGATTTATAAATGACCTTTATTAAATAATGGCACAAAAATATATAAAAAAATAATGCAAAATATAATAAAATAGAACAGACACACAACCGCAAATAAATGTAAATAGGACTCCATGAATATTAAAATACACTTAATATTTGTCACGCTCGCGCCTTGGCTGAATGGCGCGAACCGGGGGGTTGTGGCCCCACTGTGCCACAAACCAGACTACCCTGGAAGGGGCGTGACTACGACAGCTACCTCGGTCTTCACTGGAGCCTCTGATGGTGAGGCCAGGCTTGTGCGGCAGGTAGCTGTCGGGTGCCACTCCAGGGTGGTGTCTGGCTGTGGCTGCTGATCCCACTCGGGGACAAGTCACTTGGACAGGGGTGACTAACAGGCAGGCTGAGACACTGGGCAAGCAGGCACGGCTTGGTACACTGGCAGGCAGACACGGCTTGGAGGCATGGCTTGGAGACACTGGGCAAGCGGGCACAGCTTGGAGACACTGGGCAAGCGGGCACGGCTTGGAGACACTGGGCAAGCGGGCACGGCTTGGAGACACAGAGCAGGTAGGTAACGGCTTGAGACACAGGACAGGCTGGCGTGCTATGAGAAGGGACAGGTAAGGACCTGTTCACACAGCAGGTGTAGGCAGGAAGGAGTGGTGTATGTTGGAACAGTATTTGGACCTGCCTTAGGATCCTTAGGATCAGGAGGAAGCATCTCTGCCCAGGTATCTTCACCAACTAGCCAAATGGAAGCTGGAGGCATTCATACAGGGAGCCACTTCAGCCTGTTACCTTGAAAAAACCCTCCTCTTCCAGGTTAGAAAATCTCTGTCTCAGTATCTTCACTCACTGGCCACACGGGGGTTGAAGACAAATACTTAGGACCCATCTTCAGCCCGTAATCAAGGGGAGGACAATCAAGAGACAGGGATGCTCCTGGGAGCAGACCACTGGTATAGTCGCTGTAGATGTGTGAGGAGACTGACACCGCCTCTCCTTCTTCGGAGACGTCATCACCCCTTGACTCGACGACTAGCAGACCAGATGAAGAAGGTGACCTTGCTGACCGACTCTGACGCAAGGGAACCAGACACCTCTTGTCACTGGATTGTTTCAAGCGCGGTGCCCTGCTAGGTTTCCAGACATAAATGGGTGCTAGATTCTCTGGATCAGAATGACCCATGGGCATACGAGTCAGCAAGTGGAAGATGAACAACTTCATGTATAAAGCTCCGACCTGGAGCTGTAGTTGTCCTTGCAGGACTAGACTGTTCCCCAATAGGGCTTGGCCACCTCGAGACAATGCCCACGCCGGCTTCGGGAGCTGTATGACAGAGACTACACACTGACTCTGTAAGACTGGCGACTTAAACACACCAAAGCTCCCTGAAGGCAGAGAAACAGTTAAAGAGTTTAATGGAGAGGGAGTACTGTCGCCAGGGGCAGCCTCTCCTACTGGCCCAGGGTTCTGGAGTACAGACTTCACAGGGCAGAGGCCAGATTCCGGCTGCAACTTGGCCCGCTTCTTCTTTTTAGACCTCTTGGATCTTGCACGGGAGGCCGCATCGGCAGACTGTGGAACAGGTGATGGCTGGACGGTCATAGGTGGTTGAGATGTTTCACCCACAGGTTCCTCTTGTCTAGTCTGTCTCTGGAAGCTTGGAGGGGAAGACTTTTCAGGAGCAACTGGTCGAGGCACATCAAAGACTTTACGGAAGGCCACCAGGAAGGCCCCAAGGCTCAAGACGACAGGGTGCCCTGCTTCCCAAAGGGGACAGATCCACATCAAGGCATCACCAGCTAGGTAGGACATGATGTATCCCACCTTGACCCGGTCAGAGGGGAAACAAGCTGCATTCTGCAGGATGTAATGCAGGCACTTTTTCAGGAACCCTTGGCACTCTTTGGGGTCCCCATAGAACCTAGGCGGGTCTGCTGGGTCGTGCTCGTCATAGGCCAGGAGCTGCTTATAGATGGCCCTGGAGACAATGAGTGGTTCAGACATCTCAACAATTGGAACCACGCAAGGCGGAACAATTTCTTCCGGTGGCTCATAATGGCAGGAAGAGAGTTCATCATGCTCTGCGAGCGGAAGGACATGGGACTCAGCGGGGACCATGGCCTGTGCAAACTGTCACGCTCGCGCCTTGACTGAATGGCGCGAACCGGGGGGTTGTGGCCCCACTGTGCCACAAACCAGACTACCCTGGAAGGGGCGTGACTACGACAGCTACCTCGGTCTTCACTGGAGCCTCTGATGGTGAGGTCAGGCTTGTGCAGCAGGTAGCTGTCGGGTGCCACTCCAGGGTGGTGTCTGGCTGTGGCTGCTGATCCCACTCGGGGACAAGTCACTTGGACAGGGGTGACTAACAGGCAGGCTAAGACACTGGGCAAGCAGGCACGGCTTGCTACACTGGCAGGCAGGCACGGCTTGGAGGCACGGCTTGGAGACACTGGGCAAGCGGGCACGGCTTGGAGACACAGAGCAGGTAGGTAACGGCTTGAGACACAGGACAGGCGGGCGTGCTATGAGAAGGGACAGGTAAGGACCTGTTCACACAGCAGGTGTAGGCAGGAAGGAGTGATGTATGTTGGAACAGTATTTGGACCTGTTCACACAGGAGGTGCAGGTACGGATTTAGACTGGAGTGTGGAGTAGGCAGAGCCGCAGAGCAGGCTGGACTGCAAGGGGGCCGTGCAGGCAGAGCGGCTAGGGAGCCGTGCAGGCAGAGCGGCTAGGGAGCCGTGCAGGCAGAGCGGCTAGGGAGCCGCGCAGGCAGAGCGGCTAGGGAGCCGTGCAGGCAGAGCGGCTAGGGAGCCGTGCAGGCAGAGCGGCTAGGGAGCCGAACAGGCAGAGCGGCTATGGAGCCGAACACGCAGAGTGGCTAGGGAGCCAAACAGGCAGAGCGGCTAGGGAGCTGAACAGGCAGAGCGGCTAAGGAGCCGTGCAGGCAGGGCAGCTAAGGAGCCGAACAGGCAGAGCGGCTAAGGAGCCGAACAGGCAGAGCTGCGAAGGTGCAGATGCACAGACAAAGAGGACACAAGGAAAGACACAGCAGGGAAGGAAGCCACGGACAAGGAGACTGACAGACAGAGGTAAGACTGAGTTCAGACAGAAACACAGGGACAAAGACACAAGGACCAGGATATTCTGCCTCCTGGCAGGCGGACAGAGAACAGACAAGGTACTTGGAACAAGACTCAAGGGCCAGGATATTCTGCCTCCTGGCAGGCGGACAGAGAAGTACTAGGCAAGGTACCAAGACACAGGAATACGCAGTAAGAGCCTTCAGAGAAGGCAAGACATAGGACAGGGCCTGGCTAGCTCAGCAGCAAGGAGCTAACTGAGTTTAGACATTGCACAGGCAATGTTTCAGTGGGAGTGGCGAAACTAAATAGTCAAGGGCTCTAGGTGATTGGTAAGGGACATATTACACAGGTGCACCCTGACTGCATAAGAACCAGAGAGTTCAGGCGCTGCCCCCATATACACACAGTCTGGAAACATGGAAAGCAGAGGCACAGAGCTGGCAACAGACAGAATTCACAGCATGGCTTGAAGCAGAAAGTAAGTTGGTGTGCGGGGGATGGGAGGCCATGCAGTGATGCCAGCAGGGTTGTTACAATATTACTATATTGAAATCATGGGGGCCCATCCAATACGTACATGGGCAGGATACACATACACAGGTGATTGCCAAAAACACAAAAAGACCAAAAAAAATAGAAAATTGGTATAAATGTAAAATCTGCAAGGTGCTAATAAAGTGCATTTAGTGAAAAAAAAGGAGGTAAATTGTGTAAACACAATAAATAAAATGCAATGTGCATTAAATGGTACAAATATGAGGCCAGTTGCCAAACAAAGTGCAAAAAAGTGCAAATGAATAATGACAGTTATACCTGTGAGCCGATGTATAAAAAGCGGTGTGCCGTCCAGAACGCGCCTTTTCTTGTATTGACTGCTTTACATAGTTTTGTATCATCTGCAAATATCGATATTTTACTGTGTAAACCTTCTACCAGATAGTTAATAAATATGTTGAATAGAATAGGTCCCAACACCGACCCCTGCGGTACCCCACTGGTCACAGCGACCCAGTTAGAGAATATACCATTTATAACCACCCTCTGCTTTCTATCACTAAGCCAGTTACTTACCCATTTACACACATTTTCCCCCAGACCCAGCATTCTCATTTTGTGTACCAACCTCTTGTGTGGCACAGTATCAAACGCTTTGGGAAAATCAAGATATACCACGTCCAATGACTCACCTTGGTCCAGTCTATAGCTTACCACTTCATGAAAACTGATTAGATTGGTTTGACAGGAGCGATTCCTCATTGACCCATGCTGATATGGAGTTAAACAGTTATTCTCATTGAGATAATCCAGGATAACATCCCTCAGAAACCCTTCAAATATTTTACCAACAATAGAGGTTAGACTTACTGGCCTATAATTTCCAGGTTCATTTTAAAGTCCTTTTTGAATATTGGTACCACATTTGCTATGCGCCAGTCCTTTGGAACAGACCCTGTCACTATAGAGTCCCTAAATATAAGAAATAATGGCTTGTCTGTAAGGAACACTTATGCAGATTTTATCCAAGTGCCATATTTTTTCAAAGTGCCAGGGCAGTTAAACATGGCAGTTGGACAGGGCAGAAGACGGGTAAGACACGCAAAAAGAGATGGGCGGACCCCCTGATGTTCGGGTCTAGCGTTTTCGGCTGAACAGATAAAAAAAAGTTTGGGTTCGGGTACCAGAACAGTACCTGGTCCCAAACCTGGACCCAATTCAGTGAATGGGTGCCCGAACATCCAGTGTTTGCCATGCTGTCATGTGCATGACAGTGCGGCAAACACTGCTTATGATCAGCGATAAAATAATTACCGCCGGGTAAACAGCTGTGGTTCCCACGCTGTGATCAGAGGTAGAAGGTTTGCCCCCAGTCACTAGCATCAGTTGATAGAATCATAGAATCGTAGAGTTGGATGGGTCCTCCTGGGCCATCTGGTCCAACCCCTTCCTCAAAGCAGGATTCGCTAAATCATCCCAGTCAGATGTCTGTCCAGCCTCTGTTTGAAGACTTCCATTGAAGGAGAACTCACCACTTCTCGTGGCAGCCTGTTCCACTCATTGATCACTCTAACTGTCAAAAAGTTTTTTCTAATATCTAATCTGTGTCTCCTCCCATTCAGTTTCATCCCATTGCTTCTAGTCTTTCCTTGTTCAAATGAGAATAAAGATGATCCTTCTACAATGTGACAGCCCTTTAGATATTTGTAGACAGCTATTAAGTCTCCTCTCAGTCTTCTCTTTTGCAAACTAAACATTCCCAAATCCTGCAACCTTTCCTCATAAGACAGGATTTGCAGACCGGTCACCATTCTGGTCGCTCTTTTCTGAACTTGCTCCAGTTTGTTGATGTCTTTTTTAAAATGTGGTGCCCAAAACTGGACACAGTATTACAGATGAGGTCTGACCAAAGAGTAGTAGAGAGCAATAATGACTTCACGTGATCTAGACTACTGCTCCCATCAGGATATGCCTGCTGCCACTAATAACAGCCAGTGAGAATAGGCAGTGGCTGATGGGAGAAGTAAGGGGGGCGACGGGGCAACCATGACCGCAATAGAGCGGCCGATGTAGCATGATTAGTACACGAACATCGACCCTACTAATAAATAATGACCATGGATATTAGTGTTTCTTGCTGCATACGTCATCTAAACAAAGGAAAACTATCTCTTTTGACAACCCCTTACACTAGAAATATCAACTTGACCGAACATTCCTGAAAATGATGAATTGATAGTTAGGGACTGCACATGATGAATTAGGGTGGGGGACGGGGAACAGAAAATGATGAATTGAGGGTGGGGAGAGCAAATGATAGCTTGGGAACTGGGGGAGAGAAAATAATTATGAATTTTGAGGGTGGGGGGGTAAATGATGAAGTATTGAGACTGGGGGATGGGGGACAGTAAATGATTAATTGAGGTTGGGGGAAAACACATGATGATAAACTGAGGGTGGCGCAGCAAATAAGGATAGATTGAGGGTGGGGGAGTAAAGGATGTATTAAATGTGGAGGAGAGAAGTTGATAAAAATAGTGGGTTGGGGTGGGAGAGAGAGAAGATATGACAAAATGAATTGTGGTGGAAGGGGCATGTAAGTAGCGTGCTGCGCACTTTTGACGTTGCGCCATGCGCGCCGAAATGCAACATGCTGCATTTCGGCGCGCACGGCGCACCGTCAAAAGTGCGCAGCACACTACTTTCACACTGGCAGCGCATGATCTGCGCACCCTATGCTAAAGATAGGGTGCGCCGATCGCATGCGTGCAAATGCGAAAGTAGGCGGTGATCCCGGATGGGGCGGGCAGGGAGCCGGATCGGGGCGGGGCTTAACGACGCAGTGCGCAGCGTTGTTTTAACGCGAATGTGAAACCAGCCTAAGGTGGTGGATTATAATTTATATTTGGAATGGTGGGTTTCATAATAACTAATTATGTATTATTAGTGGGTACACGTCTGTAGTTAGCTGAGTAGTGTAGAAGAAAGGGAAAAAGTGGGGAATATGCTCTGGAAGTGGTGCTCTATAGAACTGCGATAATTTATGCAAAGATGAGTCCTGATTAGACAAAATGATGTCAGTTTTTGCTGGATGACACTGTATGCTATGTACAGATCACTCTATCTGTACACTGACACTATATACAGAGCTCCTATGTATAATGTCACTGGTGTTCACTGTATTATCTGTGCACTGACAGTATATACAGCACTCCTGTGTATAATGTCACTGGTGAGCCCTGTATTACCTGCACACTGACAGTATATACAAAGCGCCTGTGTATAATGCCACTTTTAATATTGTGTTTTTTTATTAATGTTCAGTATTGTACAGTAGTATTCGGTCAGTATGTGCTGGTAATATGTGGTCTGGTCATGGTGTGGCAGTATTTGAATTTTGAATGTGGTATTATTTAGTCACCATGTGATGGTAGTATGTGGTCTGGTCATGGTGTGGCAGTATTTGCTCCTTGCATGTGGTATTATTCGCTCACTATGTGGTGGTAATATGTCGTCTGGTCATGGTGTGGCAGTATTTGTCCCTTGTATGTGGTATTATTCAGTCACTATGTGGTGATAATATGTACTCTGGTCACAGTGTGATGGTATTTGTCCCTTGTATGCTTTATTAACGGTCGTTTTAAAAAATGTATGTGACACATTCCCTTTAAGAAAAATAAATAAAAATATACCTAAAAAGAATATTGGGTATTTTAAGAATTTTTAAATAGGTTAGTGTAGAGTAGGACCCTGTCAAAATAGTCTTCGTTGTCGTGGTGGCAGCTTAAAAAATGTTTTGGTCAAAACAAAAGCTATGTATGTGATCTGGTGTTCAATGGGAACTATTAATGTGTGATTGGTGAGGACGTGGTGCAGAAGTGCAGTTTTTCCAAGAGTGGGTCATGGGACTGTGGAAGGTTCGAGGGGTAAAGGCAAAGTCTCAAGGGGGCGAGAAAATTTTGCCAGTATGGGGCCCTGAAATTCCTAGTGGCAGCCCTGGCCATACTATGTACATATTTCAAACAATGTTGTTTTGTACTGGTAGAATAATGAAATCCTAAATGGAAAACAAGCACCATTTTAAATAAGGCGTAAACTCATATTAGAAGAAAAAATGTTTTTCTTTCAAAGTAATTGCCATAAGTCATTTATAAAGTGCCATAGTGCAAATTCATCAAAAAGGGCTGTGCAGAAAAAGGTACCACTTCAATGTTGCGCACAGACAGTTTATGCTAGCATAAAAATTAAATACATATATTACCTAAAACAGTATTGAGGCAAGGCATAACCATAGTGCATGTGAAATAGGTTATTACATAACCTGAGTGGCAGCAATGGCCCGAACAAGCGTTTCGCGTCTTGTTTTTTCCTGGGGGGATAAGTATAAGACTTGACAACATACCAGGTGGAGGTGTTGATCTGCTCCTCTCATTAAAATGTACTTTTCAAGTTATCACTATATTACCCTCACATATCTTCCCTTCTTTTGAGGTCCATGCTGTCAGACTCTACTGACCCTTCTCCCTGCAAGTGGCGGTTGTGTATCGCCCTCCGGGTTCATTCAGTCAGTTCCTGGATCACTTTGCCATCTGGCTCTCGCAGTTCATATTCTGTGACATACCCACCCTTATCACTGGGGACTTTAACAAACCCATTGGTGATCCCCTTTCCCCATCAGCTACTCACTTTTTATCTGTAACTTCCTTCTTCAGCCTTTCACAGCTTAATAACTCTCCTACGCATGAAGATGGGAATACTCTGGAATTGATCGTCTCCTGACTCTGCTCAGTGGATGATTTTTCTAATTCACCTCTCCTGCTCTCTGACCACAACCTTCTTTCTTTCTCTGTCACCCCACTCAGGACACCCCCACTTACCACCCATATAGGAATATACATGCCATCAACATCCAGAAACTTACAAAGAATCATTACAGTCATCATTGGCCCAAATCTTCTCCCTCTCATGTCCTGACTCTGCACTCAAACATTATAATGAAACATTGGAAAGTGCCCTGAATGAAGCTGCACCTCCTATACATAGAATACCTTGACACAGATGGCGAGAACCCTAGCACACGCTGCAAACACGTTTTCTCCAATGGTGCTCTAGATGAGCCGAATGTCTGTGGATAAAATCCAATTATTTCAAAGGAGAAATTGACTATATACAACAGGAAATTTTCTCGCAATCCCCTAACGCTATACATTCTCCTTCCTCCTTTACTGCATCTAGCTCACATTTTGACTTTGAACAGTTCACTCCTTTCATCTTCTTGACCTACTACCTACTGCAGTGACCCTATTTCGCCATATCTTCTCCAGTCCCTTTCCCAGCCTATCACCACGCACCTAACTAAAATATTTAATATCTCTGTCCTCTGGTAACCTTCCCTCCTCATTTAAACACTCCTGCATACACCCATTACTTAAAAAAAATACCTTGACCAAAACTCATGACGATAGACTTGTCTCTAATCTTCTCTTCATCTCTAAACTCCTGGAGCGCATGGTCCCTTCCCGTCTACTCCACTATCTCTCAGAGCACTCTCTTCTTGACCTTTTACAATCTTATTTCCTCTTATTACTCTGAAATTTCCCTCAATAAAGTCTCTATTGATCTACTAACAGCTAAATCTAATGGTCACTACTCCTTTCTGATTCCCTCTGGATCTCTCTGCAGCATTCGACAATGTGAATCACCAGCAACTTCTCATTATGCTCCGCTCTATCAGTCTCAAAGTTACCATTCTCTTCTGGTTCTCCTTCTACCTCTCTAACCGCTCCTTCACTGTATCTTTTGCTGGCTCCTCTTCCCCTTACTGTTGGGGTTCCTCAAGGCCCTCCTCCACTGCTCCAGTCTCTGTGAATTCACATTATGACTGCAAGGCACATCACTGCTGCATCCAATCAAAGAGATTAGCTGCAGCAGTGATGTTCACTGTAATGGTGGCATTGGTAATGCTGTTTGATTCACGCTAATGTGCCATCCCCTGATGATGCTGACGTATCAGTGAAACATGTTGCGGGGACATGTACTGCATGTTTTAGTTTATATATTTAATATTTGTCTTAATATCAATTCATAGTACCTAAGGGTGTTATCTCCAATACAAGAAAATAAGCAACTGCTACTCAACAAGTACTAATTAAATAATGACAAATATGAATTATCTTCACTACAGTGGGTAAGGAAAGTATTTAGACCCCTTTAAATTTTTCACTCTTTGTTTCATTGCAGCCATTTGGTAAATTCAAAAAAGTTCATTTTTTTCTCATTAATGTGCACTCTGCACGCCAACTTGACTAAAAAACAAATGTAGACATTTTGTAAATGTATTAAAAAAGAAAAACTGAAATATCACATGGTCATAAGTATTCAGACCCTTTGCTCAGCCATTGATATTTAAGTCACTTAATGTCCATTTCCTTGTGATCCTCCTTGAGATGGTTCTATTCCTTTATTGGTGTTTAGCTGTGTTTAATTAAACGGATAGGACTTGATTTGTGAAAGCACTGAACTGAATTTGTCAAAAACTGAACTCCTTGTGTTTCCTCCCTCCCTTACACTACGTATGGCCGATATTGCCATTTCTCCTTTTATGTCTCCCCTATTTCCTCATAGATTGTAAACTTGTGAGCAGGGCCCTCACTCCTTTTGATATCTATTGATTTATGTGCTATTCGGTAATTTCTTTATTGTACAAGTCCTCTCGAAAATGTAAAGTGCTGCAGAATATGTTGGCACTATAGAAATAAAAATTATTATTATTATTATTTCTAGGAATGTTCGTTCATGATAATTGGTTAGCATGCATGCACTCTATGTGATGCTATCATTACTCACTACACTCTATCCACCCTATCTCCTACTGTCTGATCATTAGTAGGTACAGTAAGTAAGGGTACCGTTACGCTAAGCGATGCACCAGCGATCCCGACAACGATATGGATCGCTGGTGCATCGCTAAGTGGTCACTAGTGAGCTGCCACACAGGCAGATCTCACCAGTGACATAGCAGCGGTCGGGGGTTGCTACTTACCTGTCATACGCGGCGATCCTGACGTCCTCCTGCCCGCGACCACGTGTCGCTCGTCAGCGCCACAGGAAGCCCAGCAGGAAGCACCCGATGAGAAATGGTCCAGGACGCTCTCACGCGATAATCAGCGGGGGAGCCGGTCGGAGGTAAGTATCACATGTAGCGATATCGCTAGCAATATCGCTGCTGCGTCACAAAACAAGTGACGTTACAGCGATATTGCTAGCGATATCGCTATGTGTAACGGGCCCTTAAGTCTGTAGTCAATTTCTAGTCTGTACCCATAGGTCTGCATTAGTGCTGCAGACAAAAAAAGATAGAATTTTTTTATAATTAGCACAATTTGTTAAGTTACTTTTTTATATGGGACTTTCGAAGGCAACAATTAGTTGCAAAAAATTCCACAGCCTTTAAATAAATATTGAACCTTCATTAGTTTTTCTCACAAAATTTTATGTCTGGCTCCAGTAGTCGACATTTCTGCCCTCACCACACAAAAAAATTCCTAAAAATCAACAGACGTTCTCTACATCAGCATCAATCAAACTAGACTGGAAAATAGTGATGACATCAAGTTAGAAGTGCACTACCATATTAGCACTTATCCTCTTAACGTCAACTCTATTGTTCTCATGGTTGAGACATATTTATGTTTTGATGGTTAGGGCAATTAATCAATGGAGATCATTGCAGATGTTCCACAATGCCATCCTTTGTCTGACAGCCAGGCTATCAGCTGTATGTTTTGCTTTGTCCTAATATTTGTCCTACTTTGCTGCCAATTTATTTGCTCATTTGTCACCACCAGTCTGGAAATGATTTTGTAATTTTAAATTTGCCACTCCCTGTGGTGTAGACATTAGTAGTTAATATGAATGAGCAAATGTATTAAAGAGGAATTGAATTCACCTCTTATTTTACAAAAATTCAGACTCTCCTGAATATAAATTTATTTGCAATTCACTTGGCACGAATTCATAAAAATGGTGCCCCTTTGCGCTCATCCTCTTTGGCTTCACTCTATTCTGATGCTTTTGGCGCCGAGCATACCTAATAATAATAATAATAAATTTTATTTTTATAGCGCCGACATATTCCGCAGCACTTCACATTTCAGAGGGGATTTGTACAGACAATAGACATTACAGCATAACAATAATCACATACAGTAGATTATAACAAATACCAAGAGGAAAGAGGGCCCTGCTCGCAAGCTTACAGTCTATGAGGAAAGAGGGAGACACGAAAGGTGGGTGGTAACAATTGCCCTGATTGTATGGACCAGCCATAATGTTAAGTGTGCAACAGTACAGACACAGAGGGCTAATGGATGCATAAAGCATGTGGGAACATGATGCGGGAAATCTGGTTATGGTAAAACTTTTGGCTGTGCCACACAGGGATAGATTAGGTTAATGTGTTGAGGCAATAGGCCAGTCTGAATAAATGCGTTTTCAGGGCACGCTTAAAATTTTGGGGATTGGGGACTAATCGTATTGACCTGGGAAGTACATTCCAAAGAATTGGCGCGGCGCGTGTAAAGTCTTGGAGACGGGAGTGGGAGGTTCTGACTATTGAGGATGCTAACCTCAGGTCATCAGCAGAACGGAGGGCGCGGGTAGGGTGGTATACTGAAACAAGGGAGGAGATATAGGGTGGTGCTGAGCCATGGAGGGCTTTGTGGGTGAGGGTAATAAGTTTATACTGAATTCTGGAGTGGATGGGTAGCCAGTGTAATGACTGGCACAAGGTAGAGGCATCGGTGTAACGATTGGTGAGGAATATTATCCTGGCTGCAGCATTCAAGACAGATTGGAGAGGGGAGAGTTTGGTAAGAGGGAGACCGATTAGAAGAGAGTTACAATAGTCTAGATGAGAATGAATAAGAGAAACAGTAAGAGTTTTTGCAGAGTCAAAAGTAAGAAAAGGTCGAATTCTAGAAATGTTTTTGAGGTGCAGATGACAAGAGCGAGCCACTGATCGAATGTGGGGGGCAAAGGAAAGCTCGGAATCAAGTATGACCCCAAGACAGCTGGCCTGTTGCTGGGGAGTAATAGTGGAACCACACACAGAAATGGCAATGTCGGGTATAGGTACATTAGTAGAGTGAGGAAACACCAGGAGTTCAGTCTTTGACAGGTTCAGTTTCAGATATAGTGAGGACATGATGTTAGACACAGCGTTTAGACAATCGCCGGTGTTTTCTAGAAAGGCTGGCGTGATGTCAGGAGAAGAAGCGTATAATTGGGTGTCATCAGCATAGAGATGGTACTGGAACCCAAATCTACTGATTGTTTGACCAATAGGGGCAGTGTACAAGGAGAAGAGGAGGGGGCCTAGAACTGATCCTTGGGGACCCCAACAGTAATGGGAAGGTGAGAGGAGGAGGAACCGGCAAAAGATACAGTAAAGGAGCGGTCGGAGAGATAGGAGGAGAACCAGGAGAGAACGGTGTCCTTGAGGCCAATGGAACGGAGCATAGTGAGGAGGAGCTGATGATCCACAGTGTCGAATGCTGCAGAGAGATCCAAGAGAATTAGCATGGAGTAATGACCATTTGATTTAGCTGTTAGCAGATCATTAGAGACTTTGGTGAGGGCAGTTTCAGTGGAGTGTAAAGAGCGGAAACCGGATTGGAGAGGGTCGAGAACAGAGTTTCCTGAGAGATAGCGGATAAGACGGGAGTGGACCAGACGTTCCAGGAGTTTAGAGATGAAGGGAAGATTAGAGACAGGTCTATAGTTAGCGGCACAGTTTTGGTCGAGGGATGGTTTTTTAAGTAGTGGATGTATGATGGCAAGCTTAAATGAGGAGGGAAAAATACCAGAAGAGAGAGAGAGGTTAAATATTTTAGTTAGGTGAGGGGTGACAGCAGGGGACAGGGACTGGAGGAGATGTGACGGAAATTGGTCATTGGCGCAAGTAGTTGGGCGAGAAGATGCAAGGAGCCTGCTTACTTCTTCTTCTGTGACTGGTTCAAAATCAGAGAGTGAGCTAGATGCAGTGGGGGAGGGAGGACAGTGCATGGTATGAGGTGATTGGGAGATAATTTCCTGTCGAATCTGGTCAATTTTTTCTTTGAAGTAATTGGCCAGATCGTCAGCTCGGAGCTCTGTGGTTGGGGCCTGTACTCTTGGATTGAGTAGAGAATGAAAAGTGTCAAAGAGATGTTTCGGGTTATTGGACAGTGAGGTGATGAGGGTGTTGAAATAGGTTTGTTTGGAGAGGTGAAGGGCAGTGTTGTATGTTCTAAGCATAAACTTATAATGGATGAAATCTTCGTGTAGATTGGATTTTCTCCACAGTCGTTCGGCGCACCTGGAGCACCGCTGCAGGAAACGTGTTTGCACCGTGTGCCAGGGCTGTCGCCATCTGCGTCGTGGTGTTCTATTTATAGGGGGTGCAAATTCATCCAGGGCACTTTGAAGTGTTTCACAGACATCACTGTGATAGGAAAACAATAAAAAAAGAGAATTTGAAATGTACATAAAAATGAAGCCCAAAGTATTACAAAAAATTATCTAAATATAAGAACAATAAAAAATAATGTTTGAACTTTTATACCACATATATGAAAAAAACTGAATATATGTCAGATCACGTATGGGGAAAGTGTTTTTGTCTTGAACTGGTTAAGAGAATTGATTTTTTACAGTTGCTTAAAGCACCACTCCAGCATTTTTTTTAACTGCACCTCTGGAGTGGTGCGTTAAATGTAATTCCACTATTCCCTGTCTGGTACTCACGTGCTGCAACCTTCATCTGTTTCCAGCGTCGCTCCTGTCTGTCTCTGGTGAAAAGTGACCTGAAAACAAGTCTATGAAAGCCTCTTTCTGGTTCTCATACACTTTTTGGAGAGCATGCGCCGTAGCTTCTAACTTCCGGACAGTTAGAAGATTCTGTCACAAGATGGTGGAGGGAGACCGGAGAGGCACCAAAGCAACTGTGAATTTGCCAGAGGGTGAGTATATGACCGATGGCAGGGGTCTTACATTTAAAGCGCCGCTCCAGTGCTGAAACCCTTCCTTCTCGCTGGAGTGGTGCTTTAGCATAATTTTTCAAAGGAGAAGCCTTTAGTTAAACATATTATTAAAAGGTATGAAAATTTTAGTAATTCAGCATCAATGGAAATACCAGTAGGAAGGCAATTTGTCACAGTATAAATTATTCTATAATGTTACCTAGAAGCTTAGAGACAATGTAAAAGGCAGATGTGAAACAATTCTAAAGAGAGAAAAGAATGTTACATGCACGCATTGCAGCAGTAGGTGCAGAAGTCAAACATAAAGTTAAAAAAAATGTATAAATTAAAAAAAATCACAGGATATTGGTGCCTCTAAATAAGCGGAGCTCAGTTATAAGTTGACTTGCATTGATTAATATAAAACAAGTCATACCAATGTATTGTCATCACAGACAAATGATAAATTTGGTCACAAAAACAACTTAGTATAAAGGTTTAGGTCATGTCAAGTAAACAATTAGGAGAGTCTATGTAAAATGCCTACGGCAGTAGAGAAAGCGCCTTACTGTGAAGGGGCAAGTAAGACAAGCCACAAATTAGTAGAACTGGCCAAAAGTCAAGATCTATCACTCTAGAAGGCCCCTTTTCAGGAAACTTCAGGCTCCTGGACAGCAATTTTGCCTGGAGGAAATGTAACACACAAGAATCTACCTTGGTTGTCCCATGTAAACAGAACTATTTACTAGTCTGGAAACAAGCAGTCACTGAAAAGGGGACATATAAACAAAGTGATACATTTGACCTTAAAAGACCAATTCATCAACCAAGAAAAAAAATGTCACTTTTCACCTACAAAACATTACAAGTCACCAAAATTATCAGTTTGCTTGTTTTTTTTACATTTTTTTTATTTATAAATGAGAAATTTAGTCAATTGAAATTCTGAGAATGCCTTAGTAGACAAAAACAAAGTGCAGCATAGAAAATTTATGATAAGCGCAGTTTATGTTCAACTTGTAGATTGTTGTTAGAAGGGATAACAATCGATGTCACGCGGACCTTATAGTTGCTGTACAAAGTTTCCAAAGCAAATATTTACTATGCAATTATCCAATACATTCATCAGTCTGCTATGTCTGTGAACGGTGGACTTATTAAAGCTGCTCAGCAAATTATACTTTTTATTTATTTCTTTTTTTTTAATTTTTTTTGGGGGGGTGGAGTAAGGGGGGTTATGGGAATGTCATGCATTTAAAGGGTCTTGTCAATAAGTAACGAAAGAAGAAATTTGCCTCTGGCTCTGATTCTCAAAGTTTGCATATAAACAATGTACCTGGAGTTGGGGGGTCACATGTTGTCATTTCCTACTTGGACAACACGTGACATCGGTCACACTGGATGACAGAAGTCGCCACATTGTTTACTTGCAGCTGCAGAGTTGTGAAAGGGTCTGGCACGGGTCAGTAAAAAAGAACAAAAGGCGACTTATCTCAGAACATTTCCTTTGAAGATCCAAGGTACCTATTTGTAAGCTGGCATATATTGACAAAATTTGCAAATAATCCGATAGCTATACTTTGATATAGAAGGAAGTTGAGGTGAATTATTCAAAGCGGTATCTTAGCTTATATTTCTGCATGATTTTTTGTACCCACATGTACCCTAATACATGTACAGTAGCAGTGCGAATGGCTCTCTTTTTTGAACCCAGATATACTATATATTCTTCAACATTGAAATAGCAGCACCGAGAAAGAAACCTATAGAAATCACAGGATTAATGTGTTAATGATAGGCAAATGATGGAAAGATGGAAAACTTTTTTAAAACATCCCGATTTATCCAGTATTGAGTAGGAGCATCATGTACATAAATACACGCTCATACACACCTTGGCATGCTACCAGTTATTTTATCGATGGTTGTCTGGGGAATGCTGCTGGCAGGTTCCTTTGCAATTGCTGACTAGTGACATCCCAGATGAGTTCAATGAGAGACAATCCAGGAGATGCTGCTGGCCAAGATCCATTTTTTTTAACTAAATTATTAGCTGTTAGCTTAGTGCTCCATGAGCAAAACTACTGTATATAGCATTAACTGCAGTACAACAAAGCCTTTCTTTTTAATAATTTAATCGTTTTATTCAGGTTCTTTGTATACAGCAGAAAAGATCCATAATGTTAAATATTAGAAATAATCAAATCTTTTCAAATTTGAATTCACATCAATTTGCAGTTATTCCAATTGCCATGAAAAATGACAAGTATAACACTATGAGGTGCCCTTGGACTGTTTTCACCCCTTTCAAAGTGATCTCTTCACATATGCTATATGGCAGGAGGAAAATGGATGGTATCCCTTCTTTATTGGTGTTTTGTCAAACACACTATTTGTACAGCATGTTTAAATGGTTGTTGCACTGCATTCCCTATACCAGCTGTTATACAAGCTATGTGATGTGCTATACTATATGCAAATAGCCTTTTCAGAAAGGAAGAGAACCCTACTGTCACCTATTTGGATAGCAGTGGATAATAACTCTTTATGGGCCTTGCCACATGGCTATCAAGCCAATTTAGTATGCTCCACACACTTGCCGGCTGGGATTTCTCGATTCCACTGTCCTAATGTCTGACGTTTACTCTACCTAGTGAGCCATTCCTGAGAATTATATATCAAGAAGGTAAGCAAAGGATAACTATTTTTCTTTTTTAAGCACAGTAGAAATACCTAAAGTTTCAGAGTATAGTGTATAGGAGACATCTAAGCATCTAGTTTCGACTTACTAGCTTAGAAACAACAGATAATTACAGATAGTGCCTACAGAGGAGAAAACTGATGAAATTTCCAGGATACCTGATTTATAAGGACCAGAAATAGTGTTATTCCTCATATAAAAACACACCATTGCTAGTATAACCCCTTTAGGTCCAATGATGGACATAGCATGTCATGAGCAGGTGTCAGTTCCCGCACCATGACCTGCTATGCTCTTTATGACTTTGAACTGTCATGGTGTGTAAAGATACTGAAAGTTGAGCTGTACAGGAAGAGGTGTGGGGACCCATGCTGTCGGTCCTCACAACCAGATCACTGTGATCGGTCAGCCATTCTGACTGATCACTTAGGAGGTGCTGCACCCCCGCCTGACAACAGCAGGAGCTCAGCACTACCAGAGGCTGAGCTTCTGCCCTAGCAACCAAGAGCGATGCCAGAACCGTCCCTTTCTGTTAACCCCCAAATGCTGCGATTGGAGCGATCACAACATTCAGGAGGCAGGCAGAGGGATGGGAGCTCCCTCTGCCTTCAGATAGGGCCCAATAGTTTCCATGGTGACCCAGGGTCATCATGACAACCCGTGGGTCACCAAGCTACGGAAAGCTGTTTAGACCATGCTCAGAGCATGGTCTAAGAAGCTTTCTGTACAGATATAATTCACTGCAATGCTGGTGCATTGCAATGCATTATACCTGTGAATAAAAGTAAAAAAAATGAAAGTCCTACAGAAGGACTAAGTAAAAATTTTAAAAATGTAAAAAAAGTGTTAAAATCTAAAATAAAAAAATTAAACAAAATATTACACTCATAAATACACATTTTTATGTAAAAAATAAAAATAAACAAAATGTAAATATTTTGGTAGCACCGCGTCCGGAAGGACACAATCTATAAATGTGGCACACTAGTTAACCCCTTCAGTGAACACCGTAAAAGAAAACAAAAAAAGTGGCAAACTAGGCTTTTTCATCATAAAAAAGTGAAATAAAACACGATCAAAAAGACCAATGCAAATAAAAATGGTATTGCTGAAAACAACATCTTGTCAGAAAACTTGTCATCTTGTTTTTATTATGTAAAAGCGCAAAAGCATAAAAAAAGAGATAAATGTGGTATCCCTGTAATCGTACTGATCCAAAGAATAAAGCTGCCTTATGACTTTTACCACATGTGAAATGGCATAGCCCTTCCAAAAAACCCACAATTCCTGAATTACTGGTTATTGTTCATTCCACCACAGAAAATCAGAATAGAAAGCGATTAAAAAATGTCATGTGTTTGAAAATCGTTCCAATAAAAGAGTCCACTTGTTCTGCAAAAAGCAAGCCACCATGACTCTGTCAGCCGAAAAAAGGAAAAATTATAGCTTTCAAAATATGGCGATGCAAAAACAGTTTTCACTTCTTAAGCAAATCAATTGCACAGAAATTTTGTGGTACAATTTTCTCCTGTTACATGAAAATAAAAACATTTGGGTCTAAAGTAAAATTTATGCAAAAAAAGTAAAATGTAAATTTTTTTCCTTCCACATTCCATTAATTCATGTGAAGCACCTGAAAGATTAATAAACTTCTTGAATGTGGTTTTGCGCACCTTGAGGGGTGCAGTTTTTAGAATAGTGTCACTTTGGGGTATTTTCTATAAGCCCCCAAAGTCACTTCAAATGTGCTATGGCCCCTAAAAAAAGGTTTTGCAAATTATTCTGGAAAAATGAGAAATTGCTGATCAACTTTAAACCCTTATTAATTCCTAACAAAAAAAAATTATGGTTCAAAAATTGTGCTGATGTGAAGTGGGCATGTGGTAAATGTTATTTATTACTTATTTTGTGTGCCATAATGCTATGATTTAGGGGCATAAGAATAAAATATTTGAAAATTGTGAAATTTTCGCCAAATTTCTGATATTTTCACAAATAAACAAAAATGTTACCACTATCATGAAGTACAATATGTCACGAAAAAACAATCTCAGAATCAGCCGCGGATCAGGATCCGCTGAAGTGTTCCAGAGTTATTATCACATAAAGTGACACTGGTCAGATATAAAAAATGAGGCTCATTCATTAACCTACAAAGTGTCTCAGTACTTAAAGGGAATCTGTCACCTCATTTTTCCCTTATGAGATGTGGCCACCGCCATTAGGGGCTTATCTACAACATTCTGTAATGCTGTAGCTAAGCCCCCGACGTAATCTGAAAGATAAGAAAAGCGAGTTATATTATACTCACCCGGGGGGCGCTCCGGTCCGATGGGTGTCGCAGGTCCGGGTCTGGCGCCTCCCATCTTCTAGCGATGACGTCCTCTTCCTTGCTTCCTATCACGCTCCTGTGCAGGCATAATTCTCTGCCCTGTTGAGGGCAGAGCAGAGTACTGCAGTGCGCAGGCGCCGGGAAAGGTCAGAGAGGTCAGGCGCCTGCACACTGCAGTACTTTACTCTGCCCTCAACAGGGCACAGAATTACACCTGCACAGAAGCCGCAACATAAGCAAGGAGGAGGACGTCATCGCTAGAAGATGGGAGGCGCTGGACCCGGACCTGCGACACTCATCGGACCGGACCGCCCCCCGGGTGAGTATAATATAACTCGCTTTTCTTCTCTTTCAGGTTACATCGGGGGCTTATCTACAGCATTACAGGATGCTGTAGATAAGCCCCTGATGGCGGTGGCCGCATCTCATAGGCCAAAAATGAGGTGACAGATTCCCTTTAATGGGTTATTCTGAAAATACATTATACATACATGACAGGTACACTTTGAACATCAGTATTTCACAGATGCACTATCCCTCTTTCAGTACAAGCTTGACATATAACTCCAGCACTTGAAATAAAAAAGTGCACATTTTCCTTTCCCGTAAGTGTTCTTATTTATTATCAATGGATCCAGTAATCTAGTTAGAGCTAGTAAACAAGAACACAATGTCTCCCAGACAATAGCCTTGTTTTCCTTAGAAGGGACATATATAAAGCATGTAGTAAATAAATAATGATACAATGAATATTTTATGAGGCTGCGTTGCTATTTATTGGTTCAGTGACGTGAATATTATGACACGGCTGTGTTATACACCTCAGCCAGGAACGTTTGCACGTTACATTAAGCTGTACCTCATGTGATGAGAAACACAGACCTAAGAGTTTTCACTTTCATGCTAGTTCTGCAGTGTCCAATAGTGAAATTTATAACTGGAAACTCTGCTTTTCTCCTCAGGTAGAGATTGGCAAATTTTACAGATGCTAGTGAGTAATGAGAGTCTTATGAAACATCAAGGTTTTAGTTTCCATACTGAGCAAGGATGGTATAACAAGACAGATTAATAAAGTTCATGCTTTTTTTAACACTAGGTAGAATAGACAGTATAGAAATCCTAGGAAATATTGTATGTTCCTGTAATTCATCATTAGGAGACTGGTGAGCTCTCTATAGGGGCACGTCAAATGCTGTTAATCTCACTTACGCAGTCCTTTGTAGATTCCTGGTAAGTTTTCATCATTGAATGTCTTCGTGGAAAGTAAGTCTTGGCTTAAGCAATGCATTTGAAAGGTGTTGAAAGCTTATATTACACACTAAGAATTGTTTTCTTTTGTAAGGCATTCTTTTGAAACAGAATCTGTAAGACAGTAAAAGTTGACGTTTAACAGGGAAATTTTCATCCAGACTTCAGACATATTATTGCATGCTGCCAAGGCAGATTGAAATGATTCCAGGAAAGCTTGGTTTTGATGAATACTAGTGATACAACTTTTACATACAGCACGTGCATCTACATACATACATCTAGTGCATATTCATACCATGTGTGTTCTATTTTACACAATGTTCTCTAATAACATGTAAATATACCATATATTTTAGCTTCTACATAACTATGGTCCTTGCTTGCTCACAAGTTTCATTAATTCTATTTTCCGTCTAAAGAGACATGCTTAAAAAGCTTTACTTAGTTGTATCAGATTTTAGACTGGCTTTTGTAATGGAAAAACTGGAATGCTGAATTAGTGCTGGAGGCTTTGACATGTTTTACTTCATGTGCTTTGAAGAAGAGACATTTTTATGCAGAAAAGAGGACTAGAATTTTTATTGTCAACCATGTTAGCCAAAGTTATACTTCGTGCCAACTGAATCTTATGGAACGTGGAAAACTCATGAGACATTTTTACAAGAGTTGGTTTAAGCACCATATTTGGATGCTTTCACACTTCATATGTATGATGATAATTTGTAGGATGAATAAAGAATTTTGGAACATTTAACATTATTTTGCTTGGTTTGTGATTTTAAAGTAACAATCTGGCAATGCATTTGTTTTCTTTAAAGGGTTACTGTACTTTCAAGTAATGTTTTTAAAATAAGCTGTCCTATGTGTATCTGTGAGGAATAATACTATATATGGCCATTATATACCTTGTATCTTGCGTTTTACCCCTCCGCAGTCTATAGCTCTTGATTTGCAGTAGACTATTCTAGGGGGAGGAGACAAGCTGATGTATCTCATACTCAGCAAAACAGAGAGAGATGAATTCCTAGTCTTCATAAAATTTGATAGCAGACAGTGACAAGCATGGCTGGACTTATACCGCAGTTCTGAACTTCTTGGATTGTGAATCTAGGTTAGATTTGAGGTAAAAGACTTGTTAGAAAGCTCAGCACAATCTTTCTGTTTCCTCTGCTTGTTTCCTCTTTCTGCTCTTCAATCTTCTTCTCCTTCCCATCGCCTTAGATTGTAATGGGCACTGTTACATAACGCTACAATCAGCTGGTAGCATATCTTGTCAGGAGGGATTTGTGCTAACTTTTTAAAGTGAATAACAAATTTAGGTGGCAATGGAGAGGGAAAAATGTGGCATATAAATTTGGAATGATGCTGATTTCTTTGATTAGATGTATTACAAAGTTTATGATTCTCACCTCTACTATTGATTTATGCAAAGCTTGTTGTAAGTGCAGTTCAATTTTAATGCACAAAGCCAGAAAGAAAAACCTGTTAGCTCTCCTGCCGAATTTGTTAAAAAATAAAAAAAATAGTATTACTTATTAAACAAATTACTCAGCATCATATTTTTCTTTTATCTCTGTGATGCAGTAGAGTCATATTTTATAGATATTCATGTCTGATCATAGCGGTATAAATAGTGCAGCCAGAGTAGTGTTTCATTGGTAAATTATCTGATCACAGATCATGAAAATAAACTTATCATTTTGAACTATTCAAAATAATTCTATGTACAAGGGAGTGAAATATATATTTTTTTATTACTTAGTTGTTGTTCCATGAAAATAAATGTACCTCTTGGGCAGACAAAGTGAAGATGTGAGCATGATCATGTCAAGATGACTGTGTAAGTTATAATATTTTACTGTAATGAGCAGCATGGGAACTGCTTTGTTTGGAAAGAAAATAAATTGGATATTTCTCATTGTGTTCTTAATTTTTTGATGACCTCAAATGTATGAATAAGCTGATTGTTCTAAGAAAGTAAACAACTTTGCTATTAGGATATTTTCATGCAATATGTTTATGTAAAGGACTATCCCATGTTCTAAAATCCCTTTTGAACTTTAGGTAATTCTCATTAAAGAAACTAAAACAATTAGGTACAAGGCATCTACATTATAATCTTCAATTGAAGTAGTCACTCAGAACAACCTTTCACATTATTAAACACTAGCTATGAACCCGTTCTATGTCCGGGTGGCGAGCATTTTTATTGGTATATGGTCTCCCATCCTGGTATGTGCTGCCCCCCTCCTATCCTGGTGTGCATGGCAACCCTCATCCCTATCCTGGTGTGCATGGTACCCTCACCCCCCCCAATCCTGGTAAGCATGGCACCCTATTCCTCATCCTGGTATGCATGGTCCCCTCACCCCCCAATCCTGGTATGCATGGTCCCTTCACCCCCCTATCCTGGTATGCACGGAACCCCCTTATCTCTATCCTGGTATGTATGGTCCCCTCACTCCCCTATCCTGGCATGCACGGCCCCCTCACTCCCCAATCCTGGTATGCATGGTCCTCTCACCTCCCAATCCTGGTATACATGGTCCCCTCACCCCCCTATCCAGGTATGCATGGTCCTCTCACTCCCATATCCTGGTATGCATGGTCCTCTCACCCCCCTATCCTGGTATGCATGGTCCTCTCACCCCCCTATCCTGGTATGCATGGTCCCTTCACCCCCCCATCCTGGTATGCATGCTCCTCTCACCCCTCTTTTCCTGGTATGCATGGTCCTCTCACTCCCCAATCCTGGTATACATGGTCCCCTCACCCCCCTTTTCTTGGTATGCATGGTCCCCTCACTCCCCTTTCATGGTATGCATGGTCCCCTCACCCTCCTTTCGTGGTATTCATGGTCCCCTCACTCACCTTTTGTGGTATGCATGGTCCCCTCTCCCTCCTTTCGTGGTATGCATGGTCCCCTCACTCCTCTTTCATCGTATGCATGGTCCCCTCACCCCCTTTTGTGGTATGCATGGTCCCCTCATCCCCCTTTCCTGGTATGCATGGTCCCCTCACCCCCCTTTCGTGTTATGCATGGTCCCCTAACCCCCCTTTCATGGTATGCATGGTCCCCTCACCCCCCTATCCTGGTATGCACGGAACCCCCTTATCTCTATCCTGGTATGTATGGTCCCCTCACTCCCCTATCCTGGCATGCACGGCCCCCTCACTCCCCAATCCTGGTATGCATGGTCCTCTCACCCCCCAATCCTGGTATGCATGGTCCCCTCACCCCCCTATCCAGGTATGCATGGTCCTCTCACTCCCATATCCTGGTATGCATGGTCCTCTCACCCCCCTATCCTGGTATGCATGGTCCTCTCACCCCCCTATCCTGGTATGCATGGTCCCTTCACCCCCCATCCTGGTATGCATGCTCCTCTCACCTCTCTTTTCCTGGTATGCATGGTCCTCTCACTCCCCAATCCTGGTATACATGGTCCCCTCACCCCCCTTTTCGTGGTATGCATGGTCCCCTCACTCCCCTTTCATGGTATGCATGGTCCCCTCACCCTCCTTTCGTGGTATTCATGGTCCCCTCACTCACCTTTTGTGGTATGCATGGTCCCCTCTCCCTCCTTTCGTGGTATGCATGGTCCCCTCACTCCTCTTTCATCGTATGCATGGTCCCCTCACCCCCTTTTGTGGTATGCATGGTCCCCTCATCCCCCTTTCCTGGTATGCATGGTCCCCTCACCCCCCTTTCGTGTTATGCACGGTCCCCTAACCCCCCTTTCATGGTATGCATGGTCCCTTCTCCCCCCTTTCATGGTATGCATGGTCCCCTCACCCTCCTTTCATGGTATGCATGGTCCCCTCACCCTCCTTTCATGGTATGCATGTTCCCCTCACCTCTCTTTCGTGGTATGCATGGTCCCCTCACCCCCCTTTCGCGGTATGCATGGTCCTCTAACTCCCCTTTCGTGGTATGCATGGTCCCCTCACCCCCCTATCCTGGTATACATGGTCCCCTCAACCCCCTTTTTGTGGTATGCATGGTCCCCTTACCCCCCTTTCACGGTATGCATGGTTCCCTCACCCCCCCTTTCGTGGTATGCATGGTCCTCTCACGCCTGTTTCGTGGTATGTATGGTCTCCTCACTCCCCTTTCATGGTATGCATGGTCCTCTCACTCCCCTTTCATAGTATGCATTGTCCCCAAACAATATTTTTTATTTTCTTTATTATTTTTTACATTTTATCTTTTACTACTGATGCTGCCATAGGCAGCATCAGTAGTAAAAAGATGGTCACACTAGTCAAACACTATGTTTGACGAGTGTGACCAACCTGTCAAGCAGTTCTCCAAGTGATGCTCCAGATCGCTTGGAAAATGCTAGCATTCTGCAAGCTAATTATGCTTGCAAATCGCTAGTTTTTCCGTGGGAAAATCACAGGAATTTAAAATGCGATTTTCCCGCAGAATGGAATTCCGGAATTCTCGCGGTAACTTCCGCGAGAGTTCCGCTATGTGTGAACGTAGCCATATACTCACCCTTCTTTCCTGTGCTCCAGCGCTGTCATGTTCTGCTGCAGGCCAGGGGAGGAGTCTGGCGCTGGAGTACTCGCATGCCCATAGTGCTGTCCAGTGCCATATTGCTGAAGACATACTGCAAATGTGTCTTCAGTAAAATGGCGCCTGATCGCGCTATGCGCATGCGCGATTCCAGCCGCACTCCTGCCCCGGTCTCTGGCCGAAGAGAAGCACCGCGGCAACGCTCCTCCCAGTCAGGTAAGTATGTAAAGCTGGTTTCACATTTGCGTTTTTTAGTGCAGTGCATCGTGCGCGTCCATGCACATTCGCCCCTATGTTTAACATGGCGGGGGGCGCATGGTCTAGAGTTTGCACCCGTTTGTATGCATTTTCGTGCACATGCTTTTTTTGTAGTGTGCACCTAGGCGCGCCCAACGCAACCTGTTGCATTTTTGAGTCTGTCCAACAGCATAAAAAAGCATGCGCACGCTTGCACATGGAAAGCGACAAAATAACGCATTACAGTCTATGGGAATGCAGGCGTGCGCATGGACATGCGCACACCTGCGATTGAAATTGCATGTGTTTTAAGAGTTAACATGGCTAGAAACTGGTTAAAACGCATGCACCTAAAAAACGCAAAGCATGCAAAATGCATGAAACATTTTTTGCATGCGCTTCTATTGCGCATGAAGCACAGCGCTAAAAAACGCTAATGTGAAATTAGCCTAAGTATGGTGCCCGAGATCGCGGTATGTACGCATACCGCCATCTCCAGGCGCCATACACACTCCTCACCACTGGATGCCTCATTCTGTCTGGAGCCAGACTGCGCAGGCGCGTCGCGCTTGCACAGTCTATAAAGGCTTCGGACAGAGTGATGCTTAACGCGTTATATTATAGATATTAAAATAATTCAGCATTTTATACATTTGTATTTGAGCTCCAAACACCATACAACCCACCGACTGTAAACTTTAGGCTCATGTATTATTTTTTCTCTAATAATAATGACCTTTTTTGTTATACTGCAACATTCTTTTATTTACCCCTGAATAGCGATTTCCTAAATTTAAGTCCTGCTCCTGAACATGCTAATCTGCTCCCTAGGCATGTATATGAGCAGGATTATAACAGAAGCTGCTAATCAGTGTAAAACTACTGGTCTAAATATATCTTAAAATGAAATTGAATAAATTAGTACAAAATGTGTTTCACGGTTGATCCAACAAGGTCTTCAGTTTGAGGGACTGAACCTTAAACCACTTGCACTTCAAATCTAGATAGTTTTTCTCAGTAAAGACCACTATATTTGTAACCATTTTTGAGGTTTAGGATCTTCTGGTGTAAATTTGTATGGTTCTAAGTCTGTGACTTGTTGTTGAGTTATATAAAGTCCCCCATTTGCTTGACTTTGACTTAAGCTACTAGTTCTTACTTATTGAAAGATAGTGATTTTTCAGGACTTCTTCCAAAATGAGACTTATTTGAGATGGCAAGTTGAAAAATCATGAATGCTTGCAGGGAATAGCCACGCTAGGATATCATGAAAGCACAGGGGTCATTATTCAAATATGGAACCAAACATATTTAATTCGTCTCTGAAACAATTAGCATGTGTTTAAGCTGGCTCCACCAAAGCTGTATGCATGTTGATTTATGACTTTAAATATCAAGAAAATCCTTTGATGTTCAAGAAATGTTAGAACATGAAGAAGAAATTACAAATTACAATATTATTTATTAATTTAACTTTTATTTCAGAAAAATATGTGATCGGAAAGTTGTTAGCAAACACATTTACAAGTTTTACATCTGAATTCCCCTTACCCCTGTGCTGAACATGCGGATTTAATTGCACAGTTACCATTTAAATGACATGAAATCATAAATGAATAGTTTATTATAGACACATGGAGATGTAACCTGGGCTGGGGGAAAGAAGGGTCTTGGAATACCAAAATATTTTTTATTAAAACCAACATGTTTCTGCGCCGGACTGGTGCCTTTCTCAAGGTGTATAAGAAAAGTGAGACTTGGTACAGAAACGAGCTGGTATTAATAAAAACCATTTTGGAATTCCCAGACTCTTCATTCCCGCCGCACAGCTGCCTAAACATATCAGCTTCCATTTTTGCCATTATACCTCTGGAAGAACCTTTCCCTCCAGCCATGGGGTAGTAGCAGTTACTTTCCACATCTCTATAGGTGTTGTGCCTGCAAACAACACCTTAAGACCTTAAGGTGACTGCTACCATCGATAATACCCATCCCTTATCAGAGAGTATTGCCCTATTTTTTGTGCGCTTCTGTGCCTCTTCAGAGCGTCTCATTAATTCCTAATTGTTTGCAGTTGCTGCTTCAGAATGAAATTATTTATTTAACAGCCTTCAGCTCGATCTCAAGCCATGGAGACTTGATGGATGAAAACTGTTTAGGAAGGTGGATCTTGTGCAAGCCAGGATAGGTCTTCCAGGGTCTTCTCCGCTGTTATTTTGATAGTTTCAAGTCATTGGCTTGCTTCCTTTTCACCTTGCTTCTTCTATTCTTACAACCATCATACTCTTTTACAGTAACTGCTCTCTTCGATAGAAGAGAAGGCCATGTATACCCGAATGAGGGGCCATGTATACCTGGATGGAGCGCCATGTATACCTCGATGGGGGCCATGCATACCAGGATGTGGGGCCATGTATACCTGGATTGGGCACCGTATATACCTGGGCATTAGGGAACATATATGCCTGGAAGGGGACATATATGCGAGGATGGGGATGAAACCAAACAAAAAAAGCCTCGAACTTATGGTCTAAAAGGAAAATACAAGAAATGATAGATGTTTTTGATAAAATTACCTTTATTAAACAGAAGTGGTAAATGATAGCACTACAACAAAAAATGTGCCCGTGCTTGGAATGTAAAATCAATCATAAATAGGGTAATAAAAACATACAATGATGAAAAAGACCGTGGACCAAAGAAAGGGAGGAATTTGAACACATATAAGTTATAACATCATAAATAAGATCACAAATGACACTAAAGAAAATACAATGTCATAAAATATTGTCAGAAAAATTCGTAAGATAAAATATATTTTATGAAAAGATTTTTAGTGTCAATTTTTTTTTAAACAAAATATAGCCCATACTATTCGCACAAAAAAGGTATAAAACTGAAGAATAAATAATAGAGAGCTCTAAGGTGTATTCATATGCATTAAGAACAGATACAATGAGGAATTAATAAGTGTAGCAGACTTGTGCCAAAGAGTAACCCTGCATCAGTGCATGAACAAAGGACAATGAAAAGTATAATAAATACAAACTGATAGTGCTAGCACAGCATGGGTGCAAATGTGAGTAAATAAAGCATTTGGGTGCAATAGCAGCAGTTCAAGAGAAATAAGGGGGCTTATACCTTTAAGGTCTGCTGGTCTTAGACAGCGCACACTCCGATGTGCATTTCAGAACAGAGTCCTTCGTCAGGAGTAGGGATGGGGATGGCGGGGCCATGCATACCAGGATGGGGACCGGGGGTCCATGTATACCAGGATGGGGATGGCGGGGCCATGCATACCAGGATGGGGACCGGGGGTCCATGTATACCAGGATGGGGATGGTGGGCCATGTATACCAGGATGGGGATGGGGCAGTGTATACCAGGATGGGGTTGGGGGCCATGTACCCAAGGATAGAGGACCATGTATACCTGAATGGGGTTGGGCGCCATATATACCTGGATGAGGGGCCATGTATACCTGAATTGGGGGGCCATGTATACTTAGATGGGGGGCCATGTATATGGAGCACCCGCCAGGGCCGGGGGTTACTTGGTACTGGATCCGGTCAGTTCTTAAAGGGATGTGTCACGGCAGCAGTGACCTTGTCCGTGCCCCTGGGCGTCCAATAAAAAACGAAAAGGGGCATAAAGTTTATAAAAGTTTCGGCAAGTAAAGTGTTAGCTGACGCTGCAGATTGAGTCCACTGGGGCAGTTGTTGATGCAACAGAGTTGGTTCAGCTCTCCACAGGCAGAGCTATTCCCTAGGGAAGATTATGATGTTGAAGATAATGGTGGTTGTAGTGCAGGGCAGATGACACAGCAATAAATGGAGGGCACAGCAGTGTGCAGACTTCATAGGTTTTACTCATAGTTCTGATATTACAACCCCCAGCTGAGGATACTGTGTCCTCAGGGTCAGTGGTCTAGACAGATCTCAGGTAGCTTGGGGTGTACGTTGCCAGGGCTCCCTTTGATGTTCCTTTCCGGACCATCTCACTACGCTGGCTACCACCTCTCCTGCCCTGCGTCTTCACACACAGTGTCCCGAGCTAGCAGATTCGGATCTTATCGGGTGACATTGGTCAGATCCCTGTATCCTATATGTCTGCATTTTCAGAGAATGAGTGTGGGGTCGGCTGCAGCACTTAAAGATATTGCCACCTCGGGTTTCCTTGCTGAGTCCTTAGTTTCTCCACTAGTTTTGGGGCTGGTCCTCTAACTGCGACCTGCTCCCTCCACCAACCATGCCGGTGGCTGCAGACCCCAAGGATGGATTGCTCACTATCCGTGCCCCTAAGATCTCTTCTTCCTCTCCTCCTGGAGCTTTCCTTCCTTTCTTCTCTATCTTCACTCCGTCTCTCTCACTCTCTTTAGTCTGGAGACAAGCTGCACTGAGTTTCAATCTCCACAAGCAACTCATTCTCTCTCTCTCCCTCCTGACTGACTTCTGTCCTCTCACACCACTCTCTGACTGACTCTTTCCAGAACAATCTCCCTACCTCAGCACTAACTCCTCCCACCAACTGTCACTCCCTTAAGCTCTGCCCCTTCTCCACTTTCTCCACCCACAACCTCTACTTAACTCCCCCCTTGCCAGCTGGGGACTAGTGTTGGGTGCTGATGTGTGAGTCCTGGCAGTGCTCCTTCCTTACCAGAGAGCAGAGTACCACACCTCTGGATGAAGTGCAGTACCCTGTGGTGACTGAGACCACAGGGGCGCCACATATGACTGGATGAGGGGCCATGTATACCTGGATTTGGGGTCATATATACCTGGATTATAAATACCAGGATAGGGATCATATAAACCTGGACGGGGACATATATATCAGGATGGGGGGGGCGTATATATCAGGATGGGGACATATATATACCAGGATGAGGGATATTAGCATTACATTGGGGAACATTACCCTATAACAGCATAAGCAGCAGATCCACCCCCTTTAACTGTGTATCATGACCACATTTTTTCCTTCATTTATTCTTATGGTCTGGTGCATCTTATAGGCTGAAAAATACAGTAGTCTTTATATGTGTCCATTATTCCTCAGGCTTTCTTTTATCTATGTCCAGTGATGTAAATTGGTTCCAAAAAGCTTCAGGTATGTTGGTCAAATTGAAGTTGGAAATGGCTTGTTGAGCTTGTTGTCTAATCTGTTTGGGCGGCCTGACTCTAATCTTTGCTGTCAGAAGTTTATGATCAGTTACACAGTCAGCACATAGCCTTGTTTTCAAAGTAATGATCAGCAACCTACCACCTTGATGAACACATACATAGTCAATCTTATTTTTATAGGTCCAATTCGGTCATGTCCATGTATAGAGTCTCCATTTGTGATTTTGGAAGAATGTATTCATGATGGACAGTTGATTTTTTGCACAAACGTCAATGAATCTTCCTCCAGCCTTGTTTTGTTCACCAAGTCGAATAAAATTAATGGTCTATAAATTAATGGGCTATAAATATGCAAATTGTCTCTTCAGAGAGGAAGAGGACTGGAACTCTAGTGCCACCTATTGGAAGTAGCAATCCTAAAAGTCAATGTCGACCCTTTAATGAGCCTTGTTACATGACAGGATAAAAGCCAAACCAGAATCTCAATTTACAGACACTGGGCTATATTAGGCTATATATAAATTTTTGTGCTTAATTTATTGAAATTCCCACTCTTTCTATGTCACATAGCCGGTCTTAGTCAGTAATTGACTGACATCGCTATGTAAGACCATCCGCATGACTACTAAGCATAAAAAGAGCAGATACAATAATGTTTGAAAAGCGAAGTGGAATTAATGGTGATATATAAGTGAGTAAAATAAATAAATAAAATAAAGAAATATATAAATCTAGTAAGTTTACTGAATATTTTCTTGCCAAACTAAATATGAATCTGCTCATGTTCTTTTTCTCTATAGCATAATGCCTATAATGTACATCAGAAACTATGTTTAAAGGGATTATATCTTTTCAATTTTGTGTAGGACCATTGGTGTGCACGAACATGACAAACAGTGATATATTCAGTCTTCCTGGATCCAGCACTGCATCTTTGTGCTCTACTAGAGTCTTTGTTTAACGGTGGCAGAGGTGACTTCATGTCTGCATTGCACATCACCACAACAATCGCTGAGTCCAGCAGCTTTTGAGTCTATATTAGCAGAGCAGCTTGCTCAATATTTTAATGTACAGTGGGGGAGATAAGTATTTCATCCCTTGCTGATTGTCATGATCCAGGTTGGATATGACAGAGAAAATGCACAAGTAACCTTTTTTTTTTCCTTTGGCTGTGTGCCAAAGTTTGGTTTTTGCCCCTGGTGGCCATTAGGATTATTGCACTTTGGTGTCGTTTGTTCTAAATTTGCCCCCCAGTGGTGGTGAGCGTCAATGCACTTGGATACTTTAGTTTTGTGCACGTAATTATAAAACAGGTGTGATTGCTCTATAAAAGAGTGTCAGGTGTGGTAATCACTGTTGGTGATAGTCCTCAGTTACAAGCAAGCCTGGGTGAAGGATGGAGCTGAAGGAGAGTCCCGGGCAGCTCAGTGAGAGTTCTGGAGTGGCAGCTATGGTGTCTGCGAGGAGGGCTGGCATGGCTTGGTGGAGTTGCAGCTATGGTGTCAGCAAGGAGTTCTTGCATGGCTTGGTGGAGAGGCAGCTATGGTGTAGAGCTGCGCTTATGATGCTGGAAAGCTTGAGTCAAGATGCTGGACAGCTGCACGCAGGTGGTGGACTCTGTTTGCTCCAAGGCTGCACTATGGTGTTGGATCCGGTTGGAGGAAAAGATGCACGCAGGTGGTGAGCTCTGTTGCTGGGAGCATAAGCAACAGAGCAAAGCTAAGTGGTGTTTCCCTGTTTTGTCTTTTTTCCTTATGTGTGTTTTAGTGCAGTGGTGGGATTATTTTCTGCACCGTCCACTTCACTAGTGATGGTTTAGGTGCAGGGCGACAGTTATCCTGAGCGGCGCCCGGTGTGGAATCGGCCTAGGGAACGTTAGGAGTGTAGAGACACTGACTCAGGGGAGTGCAGGAGGTCTCCACTTCCCCATTCCCTAATGCAGGGCCACCATTGTTACCCAGGTTTTCCCTTTTATTGTTTAAATTTGCCTTACTGGAGGCGGGGTTTCCAGACATACGTGTATTTCCAAAATTCACCTGTTGGAGGCGGCGTATCCAGCTGCACATTTTATTATTTAAATTCGCCGAACTGGAAGCGGTGTATCAGGGTCACGCATGTCATCTAAAACCGCCCTGCTGGAGGCGCTGTGTCCAGCCACAGCAGGAATCCAGAGCCTTGGACCCAGCGGTCTCCCATTCTTCTTCAGCCGCAGTGGAGCCTGCTCAGCAGATTCATCGGTATCGACGCTCTACTCAGGCCAACTCTGAGGGTTTGCTTGCTGCTGCCACCTCTGGCACAGCTATGACAATGCATGCTGCTCAGCAGCGAGATTGTCCAGGGACTAAGTCCTCATGTCGGGCCACTGAGAATGCCCGTGGAGTGATCTCCCATTGGAGATCGAGGGTCACATGCTCAGGTCCAGCTCATGTTTGGATGGGCCCATCCGAGAAGCCAGGAAGGTCCCAGACGCCCGTGGCTATAAAAGGTTCGCATGGCCGCTCGCCCATGCGCTAGTATAGACTGTATTTAAAGACTATGTGGAGTGAGTGATGTATGCACGTATGAATGTCTCTGGTGAATGACTAATTAAGAAACCCCTACCCTTGGTACACATGTGTTGTGCAGCCTAGCCTGCTAGCGCCCAGGCTTAGGCATAGGTAGGTCTGAGGTTGAGTCAGGCATCTGGTCTCACCAGGGACTCAGCATGCCTCAGTGCACGTGCTCCATAGCAAGCATCTATAGTGGCGCTCGCGGCAGCGACGCCGCGCGTTCAGTGGGACTGGAAGGACTCTAACCCCGCGTCCTTGGGGTAGAGTTCTGTGGCCGTACACTGTGCACTCTTTTGGCCGAGCTCTGTGAGTTAACAGGCTCCGGCATCTACTTTCAGCGGTGGTGCGGCTCTGTGCAGCAACAGAGTTTGCCCTGTTCACATTGGGTGACGTAACCCATGTGTGACTGGTTTCACACCGCTTAATTCTTCTGCCAATACTTAGCAGCAGTGTACCACCTCTGCACGGTGGACCCCGGGCTGTGAACGCACCTACTATTATTTTATAATTTGGTGCGTTCCGCCAGCCCTAACATTATACTAGCACCAGGGTCTGGCTAGTAATGGCGGATGAACAGCGACTGCTGCAGTGCAGGGCAGGTTGGCGGTTCTCGAGCGTTCAGCCTCGGCTGCGAATGTTACTGCGATCGCTGTTCAGGCAGCCACAGAGGCTGTCTCCCGTGTGCCCCGACTTTGTCCCACCTCCCACTGCCTGAGAAGTTCTTGGGTGATAGTGCTTCTTGTAGGGGTTTCGTAAGCCAGTGCTCTATACAGCTGGAGCTGCTGGCCGCACGATTCCCCTCTGAGCGGGCTAAAGTGGGATTTATTATTTCCCTCTTGTCGGGCAGGGCTTTGGAGTGGGCCACACCACTGTGGGAGCGTGGTGATCATGTGGTGCAGAGTGTCTCGCGGTTTTTGGACACTCTGAAGCAGGTCTTCCAGGGGCCACGAGTCACCCATGACACCGCGCTCCGGCTGCTGGCATTATCACAGGGCTCGTCCATGGTTAGCCACTTTGTCATCCAATTCCGGACGCGGGCCTCAGAGTTAGAGTGGCCAGATAAGGTCCTCATTCCGGCATTCTGGAGAGGTTTGGCTGGCCATGTGAAGGACGCTCTGGCCACCAGGGAGATTCCCGCTACACTGGAGGAGCTTATTACTGTCTCCACCCGTATTGATGTTCGCTTCGCCGAGCGAAGGTTGGAGCGGGCTCAGTGTAGGCAGAGGTTTAGGTTGGCACCTAGCTTTGCTAAACCTCTGGAATCTTCCGATCGGGCATCCGAGCGTCAGGGGGCTTCCCGTGAGGGATCTAGGCCCCGGTTCGCTCGAGCTCCTGTGAGTTGTCATGTTTGCCGGCAGTCCGGTCACCTTGCCAACTGGTGCCTACAGCAGCTGGGAGAACGCTCGCGCCTAGTGGCCCTAGGAGGCGGTGCACTAGAATCAGCGGCGTTTTCCTCCAAGCTGTCCTTTAAGAGGACACTTGAGGTTGATTCTTCCACTCTGGCGGTGGAGGTTTGCGTGGATTCCAGGGCAGAGGGCAATTTTATGTCGTCAGCCTTCGCTCAACGGCACGCTATACCTCTGGTTATGATGTCTACACCAGTCACAGTCAGAGTGGTGAACGGCGCCACTCTACCCTCACAGATAACCCACCAGACTGCCCCCTTGTTACTCTCAGTGGCTCCATCTCATCAGGAGACGATATCCCTCCTCGTCATGCCCGAGGGTATTGACCAGGTACTTCTAGGGGTCCCCTGGTTGCTGTACCACTCCCCCATATAGAGTGGTCCTCAGGGAGGATTGTTGGGTGGAGTAAATCATGTGAGGGTAGATGTCTGAGGGAGTGCGTTCAGGTTGCCTCCACCGAGGTTCCCGCAGATCTCTCCTCGCTCCCCAAACCCCATCGACAGTATGTGGACGTGTTCTCCAAAAAGGAGGCGGAGACCTTTCCACGGCATCGCCCCTATGACTGTCCTATTGACCTCTTGTCTGGTGCTGAGCCTCCCCGGGGTCGAGTCTATCCCCTATCTCTCCCAGAGACAGAGGCCATGTCTCAATACATCAGGGAGAATCTGGCAAGTCACTGTCACCAACGGGGGCGGGATTCTTCTTTGTCCAGAAGAAGAGTGGGGAACTACGTCCTTGCATTGATTACAGGGGTCTTAACGCCATCACCGTTAAGAATAAGTATCCTCTGCCCCTGATATCAGAGCTGTTTGATAGGCTACGGGGAGCGAGAGTGTTTACCAAACTTGATCTGCGGGGGGCTTACAACCTGATTCGCATCCGTGATGGGGACGAATGGAAGATGGCATTTAACACCAGGGATGGGCACTATGAATACCTGGTGATGCCCTTCGGCCTCTGTAATGCCCCGGCCGTCTTCCAAGACTTTGTGAATGATATCTTCTGAGATATGCTTACCACCTCGGTTGTAGTCTATCTGGATGATATTCTCATCTAATCACCAGATATTGACTCCCACCGGAGAGATGTTTGCAAAGTTTTCGATTGCCTGCGGGCAAACTCCCTCTATGCCAAGTTGGAGAAGTGTCTGTTTGAGCAGGAGTCCTTGCCTTTCCTGGGCTATATCATCTCCGCCCGGGGGTTGGCCATGGATCCTGCCAAGCTACAGGCGGTGATGGATTGGCAGGAACCTCATTCTCTCAAAGCGGTGCAGCGCTTTATGGGGTTCATAAATTACTATCGCCAATTCATCCCCCCACTTCTCGACTTTGGTAGCACCCTTGCTAGCCCTCACCAAGAAGGGTGCAAACCCCAAGTTGTGGTCGGAACCGGTCTCCAAGGCCTTCTCCTTCATTAAGTCCCATTTCGCTAGTGCTCCCATTCTACATCGCCCCGATGTAGATAAGACCTTCATTCTGGAAGTGGATGCCTCTTCCATCGGTGCTGGAGCGGTCCTGTTTCAGAAGGACATGCAAGGTCGGAAGCACCCATGCTTCTTTTTCTCCAAGACCTTCATACCGGCGGAGAGGAATTATGCCATCGGGGACAGGGAGTTGCTAGCAATGAAGTTGGCCTTCTCGGAGTGGAGACACCTCCTGGAGGGGACTTGCCATCCTTTCCAGGTGTTCACCGACCACAAAAACTTGGCGTATTTACAAACAGCCCAGCGGCTAAATTCTCTCCAGGCCAGATGGTCTTTGTTCTTTTCCCGGTTCCACTTCACCCTCCATTTTCTCTCCGGGAGAAGAACGTCCGGGCCGATGCTCTCTCCCGCTCCGTGGTGTCATCGGAGGAAGAGGAGGAGGAGCCTTGGCTGATCGTCCCATCCGAGAGCCTGAGGACTGTGGCTCCAGTTGCCCATGAGTCAGTAACTCCGGGCAAGACATTTGTCCCTGCCCATCTGCGACCGGAGGTCCTCTCTTGGGCTCATTCGTCCAGGATGGGTGGACATTTTGGGATAAAACGGACCTCTGAGCTTCTGGCGAGGACGTACTGGTGGCCGCATATGGGCCGAGACGTCAGGGACTATATTCAGGCGTGCGTCTCTTGCGCCCAGAATAGGTCCTCTCGGCAGCAGCCCGCTGGGCTTCTTTTTCCTCTGCCAGTAGCGGACAGGCCCTGGGAGATGGTCGGTATGGATTTTGTGGTGGGGCTACCCAAGTCCAGTGGCAGCACGGTCATTTGGGTTGTCACCGACCATTTCTCTAAGATGGTGCACCTGGTACCTCTCTCCCAGTTACCTTCTGCGCGGGGCCTGGCAGTGTTGTTCATTAAGCACGTTTTCCGCCTGCATGGCATGCCGGACAAAATTGTCAGTGACTGGGGTCCTCAGTTTGCATCCCGGCTTTAGTGAGAGCTTTGTTCCCTGCTCAGCATTGAGCTGAATCTCTCCTCGGCCTATCATCCCGAGATGAATGGGTTGGTAGAGAGAGCCAACCAGACCCTGATCACATATCTTCGACATTTTGTCTCGACTGGGCATCCTTGCTGACGTGGGCAGAGTTCACTTTGAACAATGCTGTGGCTGACTCCACCGGTCAGACCCCATTCCTCCTAAATTACGGCCAGCATCCGCGCATCCCTGTGCCCATTCCCGTGTCATACACCAACTGCAGGGTGGCAGACTGGGCAGTGGAGGCACGCGACATTTGGGATCGCACCCAGGATGCTATCCGGGCTTCCAAGGAGAGAATGAGGACCTCCGCTGAGGCACACCGGCGCCCTGCTCCGACTTTTGCCCCTGGCGACTTGGTGTGGCTCTCCGCCCGAAACATCAGGCTGCAGGTAGAGTCCGCTAAGTTCGCACCGTGCTACATTGGCCCCTTCAAGGGCCTCAAGCAGACAGCTCTGTGGTCTACCGTCTTGCCCTTCCACCACACTTGGCTATCTCTGATAGATTCCACGTGTCCCTCCTTAAGCTTGATCACTTGTCCCAGTTCTCCGAGTCATCTGCCGGGACATCAGACTTGTCTTCAGACGAGTTTGAGGTCAATGCCATCGTGGGATGCAAAGTGATGCGGGGAAAAAAGTTTTATTTGGTGGATTGGAAGGGTCATGGTCCAGAGGCTCAGACCTGGGAGCCAGTGGAGAACATCCACGCTCCGCTCCTCATTGCGGCGTTTGATCGTAGCGAGGCTCAGAGGGGAGGGGACCCTAGTAGGGGGGTAATGTTAGGCGTCGGGTTCCTGCCATTGCACAGCAGGAATCCAGAGCCTTGCACCCAGCAGTCTCCCATTTTTCTTCAGCTGCAGTGGAGCCTGCTCAGCAGATTCATCGGTCCCGGCGCTCTGCTCAGGCCAACTCCGTGGGTTTGCTTGCTGCTGCCACCTCTGGCACAGCTATGACAATGCATGCTGCTCAGCAGCGAGATTGTCCAGGGACTAAGTCCTCATGTCGGGCCACTGAGAATGCCCGTGGAGTGATCTCCCATTGGAGATCGAGGGTCACATGCTCAGGTCCAGCTCGTGTTTGGATTGGCCCATCCGAGAAGCCAGGAAGGTCCCGGACGCCCGTGGCTATAAAAGGTTCGCATGGCCGCTCGCCCATGCGCTAGTATAGACTGTATTTAAAGACTATGTGGAGTGAGTGATGTATGCACGTATGAATGTCTCTGGTGAATGACTCATTAAGAAACCCCTACCCTTGGTACGCATCTGTTGTGCAGCCTAGCCTGCTAGCGCCCAGGCTTAGGCGTAGGTAGGTCTGAGGTTGAGTCAGGCATTTGGCCTCACCAGGGACTCGGTACGCCTCAGTGCACATGCTCCATAGCCAGTGTCTATAGCGGCGCTCACGGCAGCGACGCCGCGCGTTCAGTGGGCCTGGAAGGACTCTAACCCTGTGTCCTTGGGGTAGAGTTCTGTGGCTGTACACTGTGTGCTCTTTTGGCCAAGCTCTGTGAGTTAACAGGCTCCGGCATCTACTTTCAGCGGTGGTGCGGCTCTGTGCAGTAACAGAGTTCGCCCTGTTCACATTGGGTGACGTAACCCACGTGTGACTGGTTTCACACCGCTTAGTTCTTCCGCCATTACTTAGCAGCAGTGTACCACCTCTGCACGGTGGACCCCAGGCTGCAAACGCACCTACTATTTTAAAATTTGGTGCATTCCGCCAGCCCTAACGCCATGACTGATTTTGTAAGTTTGCCCACTGAACATTCTATAATGTGAAGGGTAGGTTTATTTTAACTTTGAGAAATAGAATATCAGAAGAAAATCCAGAAAATCACATTGTATAAATTATATAAATTTATTTGCATTTTGCATTGAGAAATAAGTATTTGATCCCCCTACCAACCATTAAGAGTTCTGGCTCCTATGGACCAGTTAGACGCTCCTAATCAACTCGTTACCTGCATTAAAGACAGTTGTCTTACATATTCACCTTTATAAAAGACTCCTGTCCACAGACTCAATTAATCAGTCAGACTCTAACCTCTACAACATAGGCAAGACCAAAGAACTTTCTAAGGATGTCAGGGACAAGATCATAGACCTGCACAAAGCTGGAATGGGCAACAAAACCATAAGTAAGACAGTGGGTGAGGAGACAACTATTGGTGCACTAATGGAAGAAACACAAAATGACTGTCAATCGACATCAATCTGGGGCACCACGCAAAATCTCACCTCATGGGGAATCCTTGATCATGAGGAAGGTGAGAGATCAGCCTGAGGTCGGGGTCACACTGGCGAGGAATACGGCCAAGTGAGAGGCGCTAAAAGCACGCATTACACACGGACAAATGATTCTCTATGGGGTCACTCGCACCAGCCGTATATTTCTCACGCGTATTCTACAGTCCGTGCCAATCGCAGCATGCTGCGATTGTCAGCGTACTACAGCCGTAGTACGTCAATGCAAGTCTATGGGTGCGCAAAAAATACGGATTACACACGGACCACACATGTGACTTGCGAGAAATACGCACCCGGTGTCTTTTAGCAAAGCCAGCAATTCAGTGCACTATACAGTAAACTCACACTGACAGGTTTAATAAAGAAACGAAATAATAGATATATACACATATAATACATATATATATATATATATATATGCATTCTATGTGTCTATATCTATTCTTTGGTTTCTGTTAGAAACCCTGTCATAGGGCTCCATTATATGTCCATTTTGCAAGCCTGCGTGAAAATCTCGCCATACGGATGCCATACGGATTACATACGGATGCTTAGATGCGCAAAATATGTGACCACACCTTGATTACGGATGACATACGGAGCACTGTTTAGGGGCCATTCATCCGTATTACGCATGTAAAATACTGACCGTATTTTGCGTCGGTTAGTGTGACCTAAAACTACACAGGCGGAATTGTTAATGATCTCAAGGCAGATGGAACCACAGTCACCAAGAAAAACATTGGTAACACATTGCGCAGTAAAGGTTTAAAATCCTGCAGTGCTCACAAGGTCCCCCTGCTTTAGAAGTCACATGTGAAGACCTGCATGAGGTTTGCCAATGAACACCTGGATGATTCTGTGAGTGATTGGGAGAAGGTGCTGTGATCAGATGAGACAAAAATTGAGCTAATTGGCATTAACTCAACTCGCCGTGTTTGGAGGAAGAGAAATGCTTCCTATGACCCAAAGAACATCATCCCCACTGTCAAGCATGGAGGTGGAAACATTATGTTTTGAGGTGTTTCTCTGCTAAGGGCACAGGACTACTTCACCGCATCTATGGGAGAATGGATGAAGCCATGTACCGTAAAATCCTAAGTGAAAACCTCCTTCCCTCCGCCTGGACATTAAAAATGGGTCGTGGCTGGGTCTTCCAGCAAGACAATGACCCAAAACATACAGCCAAGGCAACAAAAGAGAGGCTCAAAAAGAAGCTACAGACCTTAATCCGATAGAAAACTTATGGAGTTGAAGCTCCGAGTTGCCAAGTAACAGCCTCAAAATCTTAATGATTTAGAGATGATCTGCAATGAGAAGTGGACCAAAATTCCTCCTGACATGTGTGCAAACCTCATCATCAACTACAACAAATGTCTGACTGCTGTGCTTGCCAACATAAGGTTTTGCCACCAAGTATTAAGTCTTGTTTACAGTGGGATCAAATACTTATTTCTCACTGCAAAATGCAAATTTATATAATTTGTACAATGTGATTTTTTGGATTTTATTTTTGATATTCTATTTCTTAATGTTAAAACTAACCTACCCTTAAAATTATAGACTGTTCTTGTCTTTGTCAATGGGCAAACTTACAAAATCAGCAAGGGATCAAATACTTATTCCCCCCACTTTAACTTGTTCTTATAAGAAATATTTAGAATAACTCTATTGGCTATATTTATATGTGACACTTGAGGACTACCAATATTAATTTTTTTCTGGGGAAAGTGACTTTGAATTTTGTAATTGCATTTTATTTTTTATTTTGCAAACTGAATATTCACTTAGTGGAATTTAAACAATTGTGTCTTCCTTTTTTTTTTTCATCGAGCACCACCCATTCCTTTGTTAGATTATCTATATTTGTATTATAGGATTTATCAGCAGTTTTTATTATTAATGTTGTGAGATTAAGAATGTCACAGACTTCATATACAGGTATGACTGGTGTGTGTGAGAGATTTATAGCAGATTAGGATGACATCACTGGGATGAGCTGGGAGTGTAGATACACACAGTACCGGTTGCACGTAAGCAGAATGAGGCAGCAAAAAAAATTGTAATAATTATGTAAACTAAGCTTCTTTTATGACAAATATTTTTATATCTTTATTACAGGACCTCAGTTCACACTATGATAAACCACTTTATTTTAAAGACAGAGCTATATTTTGGTAGTGTATTGAAGTCATTCCAGTGTTGCTTTCAGAGACAGCACCCTCTTGTTTCAGGCTCAAGGGGTTGTCTCTGTAAAGTGGCCGAGAGCAGTAGTCACGACCGAGCTGCTGTCCGCTTTTGCTCTCTCGCATCATACTTACTTTGGGCAATAGGCCTCCGCTGCCTCCAGGTCTTCATCCTCAGTAGCCGCTGCACACAATACATGGAACCCCAAGTTGTTTATAACAGTCAAAATTTTACTCAACACACTGTCCAAGTTCATCAGGTGAGCACAAGATAGGGCACAGCAATTTGTGCTTCATTTCTCCTTACTACAACTCCTCTTCTGTTTTGACACCCATTTGTTCTGTACTATCCCCAAGCTCGCTGTCTCCAACAGCCTCAGGGATTCGTTGACCAACCAGCAGTGCACCTGTGACCGACCACCTTGTGATGTCACAATATCATATGGTATGGTAGATATATTGACGATTTATTGCTTATATGGCAGGGATGTGACAACCCATCAATTCCTTTTAAATTTACCACCTTTCTTAATAGCAACATTCTTAATTTATGGTTCACAGTAGAGTTTTTTGGTTCCGAAACACCATTTATTGATGTATCGATACTAAAGTGTACAGAAAACCCAATTATGGCAATTCAGTTCTTCATGCCACAAACTGTGATCAAGAATGTATCTGTAGGTGAGTGCAGCAGAGCTCATCATGCCTGCTCTGAAGACCTCTCCTTCAGAGATTATTATTTATTTAATATGCTTTTTCTTATATAGCGCTATCTTATTCCGCAGCGCTTTACAGACATATTCATCATTGTCCCCATTGCGGCTCACAATCTAGATTCCCTATCAGTATGTCTTTGGAGTGTGGGAGGAAACTGGAGAACTCAGAGGAAACCCACGCAAACACGGGGAGAACATACATCCTTGCAGATATTGTCATTGGGGGGATTTGAACCCAGGACTTCAAGGCTGCAGTGCTAACTACTGAGCCACCATGGGATAAATATAATAACATTCACAACAGATTCAATATAACAAATTGCTCCTCACAAAAGCCCAAAATATAGATGAATAAAAACCGTGCCAACAACTGCTTGATACTAAATTTAGAAATTCTAATAATGGTTTCCCAGACAAAATTACCTTTGTAACTTCCTTTAGTACTGATTATGGGGCCATCAAAACCATTTTTAATAAAAATCTTACTTTATGAAGGCGATAAACTTGCTAACATCTCATCCCCTAGTGTCAGACATTCTGCCCATAAAGCACTCTTTTTAGGCAATATACTATCCCCTAGCCTATATCATGAGTAAGGTTCTTCAATACAGTCTTAATTATCCACTAAGGGTAATTTCACATGTGGTCTTTCAAAATGCATCTTATGCAAATACATGTCCAAACCAACTCAATTCTCATTATCATATAGATCTTTAACCACATACTCAATAATTTCCTTTATAATTTGCAATACCACACATATTAATATAGCTGAATGTTCAGACTGCGTGGCCCAATATGTAGGTTGTACCACATGGAAACAAAAACTCCGCGCTGCAGAACATATGCATGATGCCAGAGGCATAGCTAGGGGTTCAGCTTAGGGGGGGGTGAAAAATCTGAGTGGGCCCCTAACCTGTAACCCTGATTACCACTCAGGTTGGCACACTCTAATCGTGGGTATAGGAGAACCTCAGCAGATGACCGCACTGTAACTGAAAAAAAATCTCTATACAAAAAACAATACTGATATGACCACCATATGGTGACCTCATAGTGGTAGATACCTCCAGAATATACAAGAGTTTGCTATACAGTTACAGACAAGTAACGTTCTTTCTGATAATCGTTCACTTTTACATCTCACTCAGACTGACATGATGACTTCTCCAGCCAGGACTCATCTGCAGAGATTACAACAAAGACACATTTGACTTCTCACATTTCCAGCCCAGTACCCATCTATCTCCAACCTGCACAAACTACTCACCCAATACTGAGCCACTGCTGCCTTATATGTCCCTACTATTGTACCCGCTGTGTGGTACAAAAGCAATGCTCCTCATACTGCCTCACATAATAATGCCACCATTGTGCCCTTTACATAGCAGAATGTCTCTTTTGTGCCCTCACACTAACTCCCACACTGTATATAGGCCCCCATACTGTATGATGGCCCCCACAGTAGCCTTTAAACTGTACTGTATAATGGCCCCCACATTAGCTCCCATGCTGTACAATGACCCCCTCATTAGCTCATCTGCTGTGTAATGGCCCTCAAATTAGCTCTAACACTGTATAATGGCCCCCCAAATAGCTATCATGCTGTATACTGGCCCTGCATTAGCTCATCCGCTGTATTATGACCCCTGCATTAGCTCTCACGCTGTATACTGGCCCCACATTAGCTCCCATACTGTGTAATGACCCCTGCATTAGCTCTCACTCTGTATACTGGCCCCGCATTCGCTTATCCGCTGTATAATGGCCCCCAAAATAGCTATCACACTGTATACTGGCCCCTGCATTAGCTCCCATACGGTATAATGAAGTGAAAAAGGGAGAAGCCAGAGCTGCTTGTGGTCAGAACGCAATACATAAAGTGCATATACACATATTAATTTCTAACTGTATTTCAAAATGAGACATTTAGCAAAAAAACTGATCAATCATTTGAGCTACCCCGCCACGCCAAGGCAATCTCATATGGGGCAGTCCTACTCTACGTTTTTTATATTTGCTGTGCCATTGCGGCCTCCTAAATGTTTTAAAAGCAAGACCATATTAAATGCACACTATACCTGAAGCGTTTCAGAATCACTCCCATGGAACCAGAAAAGGTGAGCGCAGATAAAGGCCAACCAGGTCCAGATAGACATTTCAGGTTTAACCCCTTAAGCCCCAAGGGTGGTTTGCACGTTCATGACCGGGCCAATTTTTACAATTCTGACCACTGTCACTTTATGAGGTAATAACTCTGAAACGCTTCCATGGTTCCCGGTGATTCTGACACTGTTTTCTCATGACATATTGTACTTCATGTTAGTGGTAAAATTTCATTCAAATAACTTGCGTTTATTTGTGAAAAAAACGGAAATTTGGTGAAAATTTCGAAAATTTCACAATTTTCCAACTTTGAATTTTTATGCCCTTAAATCACAGAGACACGACACACGAAAAACTTGATAAGTAACATTTCCCACATGTTTACTTTACATCAGCACAATTTTGGAACCAAATTTTTTTTGTTATGAAGTTATAAGGGTTAAAAATTGACCAGCGATTTCTCATTTTTGCAACACCATTTTATTTTTACGGACCACATCACATTTGAAGCTACTTTGAGGGGTCTATATGATAGAAAATACCCAAAAGTGACACCATTCTAAAAACTGCACCCCTTAAGGTGCTCAAAACCACATTCAAGAAGTTTATTAACCCATTAGGTGCGTCACAGGAATTTTTTGAATATTTAAAAAAAATGAACATTTAACTTTTTTTCACTAAAAAAATACTTCAGGTTCAATTTTTTTTATTTTACCAAGGGTAACAGGAGAAATTAGACTGCAAAAGTTATTGTGCAATTTGTCCTGAGTACACTGATACCTGATATGTGGGGGGGAACCACTGTTTCGGCGCATGGCAGACCTCAGCAGGGAAGGAGCGCCGTTTGACTTTTTCAATGCAAAATTGGCTGGAATTCAGATCGGACGCCATGTCGCATTTGGAGAGCCCCTGATGTACCTAAACAGTGGAAACCCCCCAAATGACCCCATTTTGGAAACTAGACCCCCCAAGGAACTTATCTAGATATGTGGTGAGAACTTTGAACCCACAAGGGCTTCACAGAAGTTTATAACGTACAGCGGTACAATTAAAAAATCATATTTTTTCCACAAAAATGATCTTTTCACCCCCAATTTTTATTTTTCCAAGGGTAACAGGACCCTAAAAGTTATTGAGCAATTTGTCCTGAGTGCACTGATACCCCATATGTGGGTGTAAATGACTATTGGGCGCATGGCAGAGCTCGGAAGGGAAGCAGCGCCATTTGACGTTTTTGGCTGGAATTGAGATCGGACACCATGTCGCGATTGGAAAACCCCTGATGTACCAAAACAGTGGAAACTCCCCACAAATGACACCATTTTGGAAACTAGATCCCCCAAGGAACTTATCTAGATGTGTGGTGAGCACTTTGAACCCAGAAGTTTATAACGCCCGGGCATGAAAATAAAAAAATCGTATTTTTTCCACAAACATGATCTTTTAGTCACCAATTTTTTCATTTTCCCAAGGGTACAAGGAGAAATTGGACCGCAAAAGTTGCTGTCCAATTTGTCCTGAGTATGCTGATACCTCATATGTGGGAGAAAACTACTGTATGGGCACACGTCGGGGCTCGGAAGGGAAGTAGTGACGTTTTGGAATGCAGACTTTGATGGAATGGTCTGCAGGTGTCATGTTGCTTTTGGAGAGCCCCTGATGTACCTAAACTATTGAAACTCCCCACAAGTGACCCCATTTTGGAAACTAGACCCCCCACGGAACTTATCTAGATGTGTGGTGAGCACTTTGAACCCCCAAGTGCTTCACAGAAGTTTATAACGCCTGGGCGTGAAAATAAAAAAATCATTTTTTTCCACAAAAATGATATTTTTGCCCCCAATTTTTTATTTTCCTAAGGGTAACAGGAGAAATTGGACCCCAAAAGTTGTTCTGCAATTTGTCCTGAGTATGCTGATACCCTATATGTGGGGGTAAAACACTGTTTGGGCGCATGGCAGAGCTTGGAAAGGAAGGAGCACCATTTGACTTTTTCAACGCAGAATTGGCTGGAATTGAGATCAGACGCCATGTTGCATTTGGAGAGCCCCAAACAGTGGAAACACCCCAATTATAACTCCAACCCTAACCCCAACACACCCCTAGCCCTAACCCTAGCCCTAACCCTAGCCCTAACCCTAGCCTTAACCCTAGCCCTAACCCTAACCTTAGCCCTAACCCTAGCCCTAATGGGAAAATGGAAATAAATACATTTTCTTTTAGCTTTATTAATTTTCCCTAACTAAGGGGGTGATAACAGGGGGGTTTGATTCACTATTTATGGCAGTTTTTATGTTTGGCGGCTGTCGCACGCTAAAAGACGCTTTTTATTGTAAAAATAGTTTTTGCATCACCACATATTGAGAGCTATAATTTTTCCGTATTTTGATCCACCGAATCATGTGAGATCTTATTCTTTGCGGGACAAGTTGACGTTTTTATTGATACCATTTTCAGGCACGTGACATTTTTTGATCGCTTTTTATTCCGATTTTTGGGACGCAGAATGAACAAAAACCAGCGTTTCATGAATTTCTTTTAGGGGGTGCGCTTACACCGTTCCGCGTGCGATAAAATTGATAAAGCGGCTTTATTCTTCTGGTCCGTACGGTTACAGCGATACCTCATTTAGGTCTTTTTTTATGTTTTGTCGGTTTTTTTGCAATGAAAACAATTTTATATAAAAAATAATTATTTTTGCATCACTTTATTCTGCGAGCTATAACTTTTTTATTTTTTTGCGGATGACGCTGTATGGTGGCTCGTTTTTTATGGGACAAGATGACATTTTCAGCGGTACCATGATTATTTATATGCGTCTTTTTGATCGTGCGTTATTGCAATTTATGTTCGGTGGTATGATAATAAATCATTATTTTTTGCTTCGTTTTTATTTTTATTTTTTAAGGGGTTCGCTAAAGGGGTTAACTAATGGGACAGTTTTATAGGGCGGGTCGCTACGGACGCGGCGATACCAAATATGTGTACTTTTATTGTTTTGTTTTTTTTATTTTCAAAAAATGAATTTATTGGGTAATATTTTTTTTTTTTTTACTAATTTATTTAGCGATTTTTTTAAAATTATTTTTACACTTTTTTTTTTTTTTTTTACTTTATTACATAGTCCCAATCAGCAATCTGTCACAGGCAGTTTTGCAGACTTCCTCATGCCTGCGCTTTGCAGGCAGTGAGGAAGTCGGCTCCCTGCAGGCCCCCGAAGGTCCCCGTCGCCATCTTGGATCCGTGGGCCTGTAGGGAAGGAGCCCCCCGCAGCAGCGCTGCATATTGCGCTGCCGTGGGTGGCTCAGGGAAGCACGGAGGGAGCCCCCTCCCTGCCGATGCTTCCCTTTAACCCCCGGTACACCGCGATCATGTTTGATCACGGTGTACAAGGGGTTAACGTGTCGGGGGCGGTCCGTGACCGCCCCTGACACATTGTGCCGGGTGTCAGCTTTGATAATCAGCTGACACCCGGCCGCGATCAGCGGCGCTCACCACGTGGGCGCCGCTGATCGCATTAGACTATCCCGTCCTTGGGAATTAAGTCCCAGGGCACATGGACGGGATAGTACGTCTAATGGCAGAAAGGGGTTAACCTCCACACTCTCCTGACCAGCAATCACAGATGAAGGGTGATACAGGCCCAGACACAGGTGCACAATTAAATAGAGCCCTGGGGCAGGGCTGGGCTGCTGTGTGTGCATTGCAGCCTAGATCAATCATAATGAATACAGAAAAAATGGCGAACATAGCCCAGTGCGCACGGCAACCGTGGTGGTCAACCACAAACCAACATCAAGTAAAAAGGGGAGAAGTCAGCGCTGCTTGTGGTCAGAATGCAATACATATAGTGCATATTCACATATTAATTTCTAACTGTATTTCAAAATGAGACATTTAGCAAAAAATTGATCAATCATTTGAGCTTCCCCGCCATGCCAAGGCAATCTCATATGGGGCAGTCCTACTCTACGTTTTTTATATTCACTGTGTATAATGACCCCTGCATTAGCTCTCACGCTGTATACTGGCTCCCGCTGTGAGGTAGCGCTGTTATTCGGGTAGGGGATACTCGCTCAGCAGCCACAAAATCAGATCCGGCACAGATTTTCCATAAAGCAAGCATAGTCCATGCGGTTTACTCAGCATCATAAACCCACAGCAGCAACAAAACTTCATATAAACAGCAGAGCGTCCATGGCAGAGTTTCACTCTGTAAAACCTGTGTTCACACAGGTTGTACAATGTCCAGCCTACAGGCTCTCTTAGCCTCACTTATCTCACCCACGTCCGGGTTTCCTCATGGCTGCTTCAGCTTACTGCAGACGTTCATTCCCTCCCCTGGGAACTCTCAGACATGTGCAGCCATTCACCACAGCCACTTCACAGGCTGTTAGCCAGGAAGCTCCATCTCAGTGGGACCTTCCACACTGGACCAATCGGGTCCCAGCATTGACCACCTGTGACCTACCCTGGCCACATTATATGGTTCATAGCCATGCCCACCGGGTCACATGACTCTGACCTCATCAAAGGTCCTTCAAGCACTTACACACTCTTTACAACAGTGTTCTTTAAACACACCCCCTGGGTGGGTTTGTAGGTAATTGGTCCGCCCATCTCCCTAGTTACCTGAAGACTTCTCCCTGTCACATTAAAGCAGCACCTCAGCAGTATCACTGCTGATCAACACATAAGTCTCCATCTCAAAGCCACCCACTTTGAGATACATAATGGCCATTCAGTATTCTGCCATTCATCCTTTCTCCTGGGACATCCACACAGCACCCCTAGCAGACACAGTGGTTACTACACCACACCGCATTAGCTCATCCGCTGTATAATGACCCCCAAATTAACTCTAACACTGTACAATGGCCCCCACTGTAGCTACCATGCCTTTGATTCTGGTCTCTGTCTGTCCCTGTCTGTGGGCTACAACTTGCACAGCTCTGATATATATGACAGAGAACTAAATAGAAGAAAATAGAAACAGATAGTGAGTGTGTATAGAGGCCAGCGTATGGGTATAGCTCCCTGAATGTACCCAGGTGACCCTAAAAGAAATACTCTTGTCTGGACAAGACCCCAAAGCGGGAACTGGAAAGAAAGAGGGAATTAGAGAGGGAGGTAAAATATTACTCATGTAAAAAAGAAATTGTGCCCCCTGGTACATCTTCTCTTTTATTCCCTTTTCTGCCTTTGGGGGGGTCTTGTCCAGACTGAGTATACGTTCAGGGGTCTATATGTGATCATCTATACTACTAGCTGTTTGTATTTTCTTCTATTTGGCTCTTTATCATATATATTCATCCTCTACTTTGTGATGATTATTTTTTTTAATAAAAAGTTATATACCATAATTGGGTTTTCATGCTTGCCACCCTGGATTTACAATATGAGATGATAGGACCCTCACCCCGGCTACAGGACCAAGTCACAGGGTGGGTGTGTATATTTATGTGTGTATATACTGTATATATACATATATATGTAGAGAGATATTTGAAATATATGGCTGCCAAACTTTCCTGGCATTTACCAATCTTCAATATAGCAGCAAAAAAATGAAGGCGGCACACCATTTAGATAAAATGAAAATAACAGAGTTTTGTTTCTCCTGGAAAAAGGTTCTCAGTAGAACCTAAATGTTGCTGAGCCCCAATGCGCTATTACAACAGTATTTTTTAATTTTGTCAACGGTGTTTAAAAAGTTCAAGTAGCCGCCATAAATCTACTGTGCCTCAGATACAAGACCGCAAACCCAAAAAATAAACCATCCAGGACTTGTAAGGAGGTGATCAGCGTCCTGCCCCCTCCTCACTACACAGACACCTCAGGGCCCCCGAGTTCTTGCTCACAGCACTGTCTTCTCTTGCTCCTCTCCAGCAGGAAGAAGAAGCTGGTGCTGTGGTGGTCTCTCCTGCAGACACACAGGGTGAAATGTGGGTGTGTCTGCAGTTTGGTGGAGGCAGCTTAACCCCTTCACCCCCAAGGGTGGTTTGCGCGTTCATGACCGGGCCAATTTTTACAATTCTGACAACTGTACCTTTATGAGGTCATAACTCTGGAACGCTTCCATTGATCCCGGTGATTCTGACATTGTTTTCTCGTGACATATTGTACTTCATGTTAGTGGTAAAATTTCATTCAAATCACTTGCGTTTATTTGTGAAAAAAATGGAAATTTGGCAAAAATTTTGAAAATTTCGCAATTTTCCAACTTTCAATTTTTATGCCCTTAAATCACAGAGATACGGCACACAAAAAACTTGATAAGTAACATTTCCCACATGTTTACTTTACATCAGCACAATTTTGGAACCAAAATTTTTTTTGTTAGGAAGTTATAAGGGTTAAAAGTTGACCAGCGATTTCTCATTTTTACAACACCATTTTATTTTTAGGACCACATCACATTTGAAGCCACTTTGAGGGGTCTATATGATAGAAAATACCCAAAAGTGAGACCATTCTAAAAACTGAACCCCTTAAGGTGCTCAAAACCACATTCAAGAAGTTTATTAACCCATTAGGTGCGTCACAGGAATTTTTTTGAATATTTAAAAAGAAATGAACATCTAACTTTTTTTCACAAAAAAAATACTTCAGGTTCAATTTTTTTTATTTTACCAAGGGTAACAGGAGAAATTAGACTGCAAAAGTTATTGTGCAATTTGTCCTGAGTATGCTGATACCTGATTTGTGGGGGGGAATGACTGTTTCGGCGCATGGCAGAGCTCAGAATGGAAGGAGCGCCATTTGACTTTTTCAATGCAAAATTGGCTGGAATTCAGATCGGATGCCATGTCACGTTTGGAGAGTCCCTGATGTACCTAAACAGTGGAAACCCCCTACAAGTGACCCCATTTTGGAAACTAGACCCCCCAAGGAACTTATCTAGATATGTGGTGAGAACTTTGAACCCACAAGGGCTTTACAGAAGTTTATAACGTACAGCGGTACAATTAAAAAATCATATTTTTTCCACAAAAATGATCTTTTCACCCCAATTTTTATTTTCCCAAGGGTAACAGGACCCTAAAAGTTATTGTGCAATTTGTCCTGAGTACGCTGATACCCCACATGTGGGGGTAAACCACTATTTGGGCGCATGGCAGAGCTCGGAAGGGAAGCAGCGCCATTTGACGTTTTTTGCTGGAATTGAGATCGGACATCATGTCGCGATTGGAAAACCCCTGATGTACCAAAACAGTGGAAACCCCCCACAAATGACACCATTTTGGAAACTAGACCCCCTAAGGAACTTATCTAGATGTGTGGTGAGAACTTTGAACCCCCATGGGCTTCACAGAAGTTTATAACATACAGCCATACAATTAAGAAATCATATTTTTTCCACAAAAATGATCTTTTCACCCTCAATTCTTATTTTTCCAAGGGTAACAGGACCCTAAAAGTTATTGTGCAATTTGTCCTGAGTACGCTGATACCCCACATGTGGGGGTAAACCACTATTTGGGCGCATGGCAGAGCTCGGAAGGGAAGCAGCGCCATTTGATGTTTTTGGCTGGAATTGAGATCGGACACCATGTCGCATTTGGAAAACCCCTGATGTACCAAAACAGTGGAAATCCCCCACAAATGACACCATTTTGGAAACTAGACCCCTAAGGAACTTATCTAGATGTGTGGTGAGAACTTTGAACCCCCATGGGCTTCACAGAAGTTTATAACATAAAGCCATACAATTAAAAAATCATATTTTTTCCACAAAAATGATCTTTTCACCCTCAATTCTTATTTTTCCAAGGGTAACAGGACCATAAAAGTTATTGTGCAATTTGTTCTGAGTACGCTGATACCCCACATGTGGGGGTAAACCACTATTTGGGCGCATGGCAGAGCTCGGAAGGGAAGCAGCGCCATTTGACGTTTTTGGCTGGAATTGAGATCGGACACCATGTCGCGTTTGGAAAACTCCTGATGTACCAAAACAGTGGAAACCCCCCACAAATGACACCATTTTGGAAACTAGACCCCCTAAGGAACTTATCTAGATGTGTGGTGAGCACTTTGACCCCCCCAGTGCTTCACAGAAGTTTATAATGCCCGGGCGTGAAAATAAATAATTCGTATTTTTTCCACAAACATGATCTTTTAGTCACCATTTTTTTATTTTCCCAAGGGTACCAGGAGAAATTGGACCCCAAAAGTTGTTGTCCAATTTCTCCTGAGTATGCTGATACCCCATATCTGGGAGAAAACTACTGTATGGGCACACGTCGGGGCTCGGAAGGGAAGTAGTGACGTTTTGGAATGCAGACTTTGATGGAATGGTCTGCGGGTGTCAAGTTGCCTTTGGAGAGCCCCTAATGTACCTAAACAGTGGAAACCCCCAACAAATGACCCCATTTTGAAAACTAGACCCACTAAGGAACTTATCTAGATGTGAGGTAAGCACTTTGAACCCCCAAGGGCTTCACAGAAGTTTATAATGCCAGGGCATGAAAATAAAAAAATCGTATTTTTTCCAGAAACATGATCAATTAGTCCCCAATTTTTTCATTTTCCCAAGGGTAACAGGAGAAATTGGACCCCAAAAGTTGTTGTCCAATTTGGCCTGAGTACGCTGACACCCCAAATGTGGGAGAAAACTACTGTATGGACACACGTCGGGGCTCGGAAGGGAAGCAGTGACATTTTGGAATGGTCTGCGGGTGTCATGTGCGTTTGGAGAGCCCCTGATGTACCTAAACTATTGAAACTCCCCACATGTGACCCCATTTTGGACACTAGACCCCCCACGGAACTTATCTAGATGTGTGGTGAGCACTTTGAACCCCCAAGTGCTTCACAGAAGTTTATAACACTCGGACGTGAAAATAAAAAAATCATTTTTTTCCACAAAAATGATATTTTTGCCCCCAATTTTTTATTTTCCTAAGGGTAACAGGAGAAATTGGACCCCAAAAATTGTTTTGCAATTTGTCCTGAGTAGGCTGATACCCTACATGTGGGGGTAAAACACTGTTTGGGCGCATGGCAGAGCTTGGAAGGGAAGGAGCACCATTTGACTTTTTCAACTCAGAATTGGCTGGAATTGAGATCAGACGCCATGTTGCATTTGGAGAGCCCCTGATGTGCCCAAACAGTGGAAACCCCCAATTATAACTCCAACCCTAACTCCAACACACCCCTAACCCTAATCTGAGCCCTAACCCTAGCCCTAACCCTAACCCTAACCCTAACCCTAGCCCTAGCCCTAGCCCTAACCCTAGCCCTAACCCTAGCCCTAACCCTAAGGCTGTGTGCACACGCTGCGGATTTTGCTGCGGTTCCGCAGCGGTTTTGGCTGCTGCGGACCCCAGTACCATGATTCCCTATGGGAATCAAAAACCGCAGTGCAGACGGTGCGGAATTTTCCGCGCTGATTATCTGCGGTTTTCAATCCGCAGAAAGAATTGACATGTCAATTCTTTCTGCGGATTCTCCTGCGGTTTGCCATCTCCTCTATTGAGGAGATGAAAAACCGCAGGACAAAACCGCAGAGCAATCTGCAGGTAAAACCGCAGGTCTTTTGACCTGCGGTTTCATCTGCGGATTTTACAAAATCCGCGCGGATGAATCCGCACCTAATCCGCAACTAATCCGCAGCGTGTGCACACAGCCTTACCCTAACGGGAAAATGGAGATAAATACTTTTTTTTTAGTTTTATTATTTTTCCCTAACTAAGGGGGTGATAACGGGGGGTTTGATTTACTATTTATGGCGGTTTTTATTTTTGGCGGCTGTCACACGCTAAAAGACGCTTTTTATTGTAAAAATAGTTTTTGCATCACCACATTTTGAGAGCTATAATTTACACCGTTCCGCGTGCGGTAAAATTGATAAAGCGGTTTTATTCTTTGGGTCAGTACGGTTACAGCGATACCTCATTTAGGTCTTTTTTTATGTTTTTGTCGGTTTTATGCAATGAAAACTATTTTATATAAAAAATAATTATTTTTGCATCGCTTTATTCTGTGAGCTATAACTTTTTTATTTTTTCGCTGATGATGCTGTGTGGCAGCTCTTTTTTTGTGGGACAAGATGACGTTTTCAGCGGTACCATGGATATTTATATGCGTCTTTTTGATCGCGCGTTATTACACTTTTTGTTTGGCGGTATGATAATAAATCATTATTTTTTGCTTCGTTTTTTATTTTTATTTTTTAAGGGGTTCGCTAAAAGGGTTAACTAATGGGACAGTTTTATAGGGCGGGTCATTACGGACGCGGTGATACCTAATATGTGTACTTTTATTGGTTTTTTTTTATTATTTTCAAAAAATGAATTTATTGGGGAATATTTTTTTTTTTTTTTACTAATTTATTTGGCGATTTTTTTAAATTTATTTTTACATTTTTTTTTAATTTTTTTTTTACTTTTTTACATAGTCCCAGGTGGGACATCACTGTCCTGTGACAGATCGCTGATCTGTCACATCACAGATCACTGTGACAGATCAGCAATCTGTCACAGGCATTGAAGCAGACTTCCTCTTGCCTGCGCTTTGCAGGCACTGAGGAAGCCAGCTTCCTCAGGTCCCCGAAGGCCCCCGTCGCCATCTTGGATTCGGGGGCCTGGAGGATAGGAGCCCCCCGCAGCAGCGCTGCACATTGCGCTGCCGTGGGGGGCTCAGGGAAGCACGGAGGGAGCCCCCTCCCTGCCGATGCTTCCCTTTTACTCCCGGTACACCGCGATCATGTTTGATCGTGGTGTGCAAGGGGTTAACGTGTCGGGGGCGGTCCGTGACCGCCCCTGACACATAGTGCCGGGTGTCAGCTGTGATAATCAGCTGACACCCGGCCGCGATCAGCGGCGCTCACCACATGGGCGCCGCTGATCGCGGTAGACGTACTATCCTGTCCACGGTCATACGGGCCCGGGTACCGTGGACGGGATAGTACGTCGGATGTCAGGAAGGGGTTAAAGGTATAGTCTCCCTGCATTACAGTGAAGCTTAACTACATCGGTGAGCTGCGCACGCTGACATAGTTAGCTGTGGCTGGAGCTTTGGGTGGGCCCCCTCAGAGCAAGGGGCCCGGGGCGACCGCACCCTCTGCCCCCCCTGGTAGTTATGCTACTGCATGATGCTAAATATGATCCACTAAAAATAAAATGCTCTTTGTCGGGCATATCTACACTTACTTGGTAAACATCAGGGTAATTCTTGTCATCTTAAGGCCCCTTTACATTTAGCGATGCACCAGCGATCCCTACAACGATGCGACCCGATCAGGATCGCTGGAGCATTGCTAAATGGTCGCTAGTGAGCTGACACACAGGCAGATCTCACAGCGATGTAGCGATGCAGCAGCAGTCGTTACTTACCTTTCAGACGCGGTGATCCTGACGTCTTCCCGCCCGCGTCCATGCGTCGCTCGTCGGCGCCAGCAGGAAGCCCAGCAGGAAGCGCCCGATGAGAAATGGAGCTGCACGATCTTGCAAGATCAGCGACAGACAGTGGGGGAGCCGGTCGGAGGTAAGTATCACACATAGCGATATCGCTAGCGATATCGCTGCTGCGTCACACAATCGGTGACGCTTTAGCTATATCGCTAGCGATATCGCTATGTGTAAAGGCCTCTTTACAGTCACTGGTATAGAAAGGGTCAGTCGTCCTCTGAGAGGTGGAGATTGAACCAAAGCTTTGCTTAAACACGAAGCACATTGGATCATCAAACGTAATACCAGACAACCTGCCGGCTCAATTACATAAACCGACCTAATCTATTTAGATTAATATGTCTCCATCTGTTAACATTATAATACTTTCCTAAATTTCCTAACTTTACAATAATTTTTTCAAATTTATTCTTGAATTTGAAGCTTTGAATTGAATTAGTCTGTATGCTATATGTTTAACTGCTTGAAGAATTTCCTGTTTATTTTTCTGATTTGGAAATGTTATGATGCAATTCGTACTTATTGGAATATACAATTTCTTGCCTTTGATTTTTGGATCTTATATATATATATCTCTTTGATATTCTGTATAGTCTGAAATTATATGCATCAACACATGATTTTCCTGTAATCCATTCACATGTATTTACTCTACTAACCTCTGTTTTCTTTTAATTAGTGCTAATTGCTCCATTGTGTGATAATTTACTTCACTTATTCCCTATTGGTGTTTACCATCCCCCATTCCTTACAAATGTTTGGAACTTGGATGTCAGGAGCTGTGGAACTATGGAACTATGTCCCCTGGGTTCTCCACCACCTCAACCCCTCCCACCTTTTTTTCATTGTTTTTATTTTTTGTTTTAATGTTACAATAATAGTCATGTTTTAACCATTTAAGCTTTTGCTGCAGATGCTGGAGTTTTTCCTATTTTTATTGTCCTGCTCCATAGTACCTGGTGAGAACCCAAGCTCCGGACGCTGTTGGATTGTCCATCAGGTAACTCCATTTAGCCTCCCACGTCTTTGAACGTTTGCCCATGCAGTCATACATATTTTTCTATAAAAACAAAAGGAAAAAAGAGAAGTACACATGATTGTTATCATCACATCTAAAACTAACTGATCCATAAAACTATCCCATTATGGTAAAAAATAATGATGCTGCATGAGGCCAAGTTAGTGTCATCGTGAAGTCTATTGAGCTGTCGAAGATGCGAGAACAGGAGAACAGAGTCAGTCTGCAGATTGGACTGGAGAGGAGCTGCATGAGGACAGGGGTGAGGACAGGTATACAGTGGGTACGGAAAGTAGTCAGACCCCTTTACATTTTTCACTATTTGTTTCATTGCAGCCATTTGGTAAATTCAAAAAAGTTCATTTTTCTCTTCGCCACAACAGCACCCACTGAGAGATCCGCCCCTAGGAACAGGAAACCTACAGAGAGATAAATGGGGCGGTCCCCCTTGCACTCTCAGTTTGGTTTCCTGTTCCTAGGAAGGAACCCAGAGAGAAGAGGATTCCTAGCCTGGTAACCGCCCGCGGCACTATATGAGCAACGGGGGCCCCAGAGCTGGAAGCAGCGATGGGGGATCTAGATATGGGAATCCCCCCTCTGCTGGTAATGCAGGTGAGGCTGTGGCGAAGGCTGCCTGGCTCACAAAAGGGGTGCAGTGGAGCAGCACCAGAAGTTTTTTCCTTCCAGCCGCATTACTGAGCACGGAACTGCGTCGGGGAGAACCCCCCCCAGGAGAAGCGAGGCAAGGGAAGAAAGATGGATCCCTAGGCTCGCGCAGGACACCGATGTGCTTGGAGCGCTAAAAGAAAGAATGGACATACCAGATGGTGAGCAGCGGTATGTCCTTCCGACATCGCTGGGGTAGCATCGGGTGGCGCGCGGCGTCCGGAGGAGGTGAGCAATCTGACGCCAGTATGCAGAGACCAGGCGGCTCAGAAGTAAACTTCCCGGGTAAGGGGGAAACATCGCGAGATCGCCAGGCGCGACCACGCATGCGCAGTCAAAAGAGAAGATGGGAAAAAAAGGGGAAAAAAAAAAATGAGGAAGCCAGAAAGCTGCATAAAAGCACCGGCCAGAGAAGAAGCAGCAGCTCCAGGAGGGGTACTAACGAACGCTCAAGGCAGAGCGAACCCTCGGAGAAGAAGCGGAGAAAGTCATCTCGCGCCTCACCTCGGCCTGAGTCTCGAACCCCGCAGCCGGTATTAAGCTGACGAACTTCACGGGTGAGTGTTGGAGTCAAGCTCCTAGCTGATGGCGTCCTGTCTTTGTCTGTTTATGTACCCTTAGGCTAAGAGAACGGAGAAAACTAAAAACAGGGAATGTGCATTATGCTTCCAGCCCCTCCCAGATGGTCACCCTAAGAGGTTGTGTAAAACCTGTATTCAACAGACGGTACGAGAGGAATCCCCGGGTGAAAAGGAGGATATCCGGGCAATAATCAGGGAAGAGTTGCGGGCCCTAGCAGGTCCCAGTACTCAAAAGGTTCAGAACCCCGTTAGAGGAACAACCTCACCAGCCTCAGGATCACCCTCGGGAGTTGGGGATTCGGACTTGGATAGGTCTCAAGAGTACCTAACCTCAGATGAGGAAGAGCAGGCTTGCCTTCCCATGGATAGTGTGAATAATCTAGTTAAGTCCGTACGAAATACCATGGGGCTATCCGATGTTAAGAAGCCCAAGACCTCGCTCTCCCTATATGCAGAGAGCATCTCCCAAAAGAAAGTCAAAGCTTTCCCAGTAGTACCAGCAATTAAAGATCTGGTAAAAACGGAGTGGGAGAAGCAGAGGCAGAGAACCTTTATCCCCTTGGCATCTAAACGGAAATATCCGTTCGATGATGACGAGTTAGCATCTTGGTCAAGAGCTCCTAAGGTAGATGCAGCAGTGGCCCCCACCTCCCGGCGATCTTCCCTGCCTGTAGAGGATACAGGGACATTATCGGATCCACTGGACCGTAAGGCGGATACCTTCCTCAAACGGTCTTGGGAGACATGTGCAGGTGCCTTCAAACCGGCTATAGCAGCCACATGCACGGCAAGGTCCATGGTAATATGGCTAGATGAATTAGAGGAGAAGATAAAAAGTGGAGCATCAAGAGAAAGGCTCTAGGCCTCTATTCCCCTGATCAAGGGTGCAGCCGCCTTTTTATCAGACGCCTCAGCTAACTCCCTCCGTCTATCTGCCAGAGCAGCAGGGTTAACCAACGCAGCCTGGAGGGCCTTGTGGTTGAAGGGGTGGAGAGGTGATGTACAGACAAAGGCTAAGTTATGCATTATGCCTTATCAGGGTAAGTACCTGTTTGGTGCACAGTTGGACGAGATCCTGACGAAAGCAGGAGAAAGAAAGAAGGGATTCCCTAACCCATATATTCCCTTCAACAGGAGAGCCTTCAGGAAGCCTCCATATGGTAAAAATAAGGATTTCAGACAAGACCACTGGGGCAATAAAGATCCCAAGCAGAGAGGCAACTTATTTGGGAAACGCCCCTTTAGGTCGGGGGACAGGTTCCGGTAAAGAGAAAGTACAGGTAGGTTGCAGATTATTAAGATACAGCCATCAATGGGGAAAAATAACGTCCAACTCCTGGGCCATTAATATTGTGTCATCAGGCCTAAGGCTAGAGTTTATTCAGTATCCACCGAACTCCTTCCTATTGACTTCCTTAAAGTCCCCAACGCAGCAGAAAGAGTTAGAAAAGGAGATAACGACACTCTTGTCTAAGCAGGTACTAATAGAGGTACCAAAAGACGAATGGGGAACGGGATTTTCTTCTCCCCTATTTTTAGTTTCTAAACCGGATGGCTCCTTTAGAACAATAATTAATTTAAAAAAGCTCAGTACCTTCCTGAGGCTACGGTCCTTTAAAATGGAATCAATAAGATCAACACTAAAACTCTTGTTTCCTAGATGCTATATGGCAGTTTTGGACCTAAAAGACACCTATTACCATCTTCCTATATGCAGAGAGCATCAAAAATACCTACGAGTGGCAGTCTCGTTAGAGGACTGAATACAGCATTTCCAGTTCACGTCAATGCCGTTCGGATTGTCCATGGCACCCCGTGTTTTTACCAAGCTAATGCTGGAGGTGATGTCATAATTAAGACTAAAAGACACCTTGATAATTCCGTACTTGGATGACCTACTCATAGTAGGAAGTTTGGTTTCCCAATGCGAGAGTAAGATTGCTGATAGTATCTCATCCCTACAGAGACTAGGCTGGCTGATCAACTGGGAAAAATCCAGACTGAATCCAGTAACCTGTCAGATGTTCCTTGGCCTTCAAATAGACTCTGTAAGTTAAAAATGCTTGCTACCAGAATCTAAAATGCGAGCTATAGTTAACAAGGTACGGAAAGCAGGTAATAAGAACATGATGTCCTTAAGAGAAGGCATGTTGTTATTGGGGTCCCTAATATCATGCATTCCGGCGGTACAGTGGGCCCAATTCCACTCCAGGAGATTGCAGTGGAACGTGCTACGTGAAGCAGATAGACTGCAGGGCAGGTTGAAGGGGGAGAATATCCCTATCACCAGAAGTAATCAGTTCCTTGGAGTGGTGGTTGAACCCAGACAATTTAACGGGAGGTGTTTCATGGTGGATTGTCCCTTCCAGAATAATCACCACAGATGCTAGCCCCATAGGGTGGGGGGCCCATCTAGGAAGAGATATGATGCAGGGTCAATGGTCCAAACTCGAAGCAGAAACCTCATCCAATATGAAGGAACTAACAGTGATATATCACACTATATCTAAATTCCTTCCGCAGCTAAAAGGCACCCACACGAGAGTCCAGACAGACAATACCACCGCAGTGGCATACATAAACCGGCAAGGAGGTACACGATCGGGTCTGCTCATGTCTATCGCGGAAAAGATTCTACGAATGGCCAAATCACATCTCCGTTCCCTCTCCGCTATCCACATCAGAGGAGCAGACAACTCCAGGGCGGACTATCTCAGCCGCCAGACTTTACACCAGGGAGAGTGGGTCCTCAGCCGGCACATCTTCGAGATGATAGCGGCCAGATGGGGCAGACCAGACATAGATCTGTTCGCGACAAGAGCCAACAGATGCGTAGAAAAGTTTGCTTCGCTATGCAGAGCAGACAGGCCAGACGTGCTCGATGCCCTCCAAACATCCAGGACATTCCGGTTGGCATATGCCTTCCCTCCAATGGTGCTGTTACCAACAGTGGTCAGGAAGATATGGGAGGAAGGGGCGAGGATCATCTTGATAGCCCCTTTTTGGCCCAAGAGGTCATGGTTTTCATGGTTGAGAGCAATGTCAATTGCCGACCCATGGATCCTTCCTCTACACCAGGACCTTCTGTCATCATCCCCGGGTCAGATCCCTGCACCTAGCGGCATGGAATTTGAAAGGGGGTTACTGAAGTTGAGGGGATTTTCAAATTATCTTATCAACACGCTACTTCAGAGTAGGAAGCAATCCAAGATTTATGTGAAAATATGGAAAAAGTTTTTAGCCTTTCACACTGCAAAATTTTCCAGCGAGGTACCCATTAGAGCTATTCTAGAATTCCTGCAGAAGGGCCAAGACTTGAAACTTTCGGTGAACACCCTTAAAGTCCATGTATTGGCTCTAGGAGTCTTATATAACCACAATGTGGCAGGAAATAGATGGGTTGCCAGATTTATTTCAGCCTGTCAATGAGCAACACCAGTCCACATCCCTCAGCTACCGACATGGAACCTTAGCTTGGTCTTGGACGCCTTCACTCAGGCTCCATTTGAACCCATACACTCGGCATCAATAAAATGCCTTTCATTAAAGACGGCTCTACTAGTAGCCCTAGTCTCGGCAAGGAGACTAGGAGATCTCCAAGCCTTGTCAGTGGACCCCCATTCCTGTTAATTAACCAGGACAAGCTAGTGTTAAAGACAGACCCGTCTTATCTTCCTAAGTGCGTTTCTACATTTCATAGATCTCAGGAGGTGTGCCTTTCCTTGTTCTATGAGAACCCAGTAACGCCAGAGGAGGTTAGATTCCATACGTTAGATGTGAAGAGAGCAGTTCTAGCCTACATAGATAGAACCAGTCCCTGGAGGCAGAGCAGGGCTCTTTTTATCTCCTTCCAGGGTAACAAGAAGGGGTCTAAAGTTACCAGAGGCACGCTGTCCCGGTGGATCAGAGACGAGATCACGATGGCATATTCAGCGAAAGGAGAAGACCCCCCACTGGGTATAAAGGTGCACTCTACTTGAGCCATATCATCCTCCTGGGCAGAAAGAGCGAACGTCCCAATAGAGCTAATATGTAAGGCCGCAACTTGGTCGTTTCCATCTACATTTTATAGCCACTATAGACTAGACCTATCTTCCTCAGATGACTTAAGTTTTGGTAGATCGGTCCTTAGCACGGTGTGGGAGGGCCAAGTGATTATCTCTGAAAATCTCTCAGTGGGTGCTGTCGTGGCGAAGAGAAAAAACGGATTACTTACCGGTAATACTCTTTTGTAGAGTCCACGACAGCACCCGTTCACTTCCCTCCCTTAAAATTAAAGAGTAGTACACGTGGTTCTCCTTGATGGCGGAAAGCTAGATTTAAGAATTAGTATATAAATATAATAGAAAAAGTACATTTATGTATAGATATTTATAAATATGTATATAGGCAAAATTGACTAAAACATGGCAGCTCCTCCTTGTTCTCTGTAATCCAAACTGAGGGAGCGAGGGGGACCGCCCCATTTATCTCTCTGTAGGTTTCCTGTTCCTAGGGGCGGATCCCCTCTCTCAGTGGGTGCTGTCGTGGACTCTACAAAAGAGTATTACCGGTAAGTATTCCGTTTTTTTTTCTCATTAATGTACAATGAGCACCACATCTTGACTGAAAAAAACAGAAATGTAGAAATTTTGGAAAATTTATTAAAAAAGAAAAACTGAAATATTACATGGTCATAAGCATTCAGACCCTTTGCTCAGTATTGAGTAGAAGCACCTGGGTCGCCCTCCCAGGGCTCTGGGGTACTCGGTACCGTGCCGGTCTCTCAGAGGGGAATGTCACAGCAGCGGTGACCCAGTCCGTGGCCCTGGGCGCCCATGTAAAAGGGATTAAGTGATGGAATAAAGTTTATGAGTGAATGATTCGTGACGCCACCTGTGGTGTTCGGCAATGAAGATGTTAAGCTGATGCTGTGGACAGATCACCTGGGACAGATGGTGTGATGCAGCTATGATGTTATGGCCCTCCACAGGTAGGGCAGTAATCCCAGGGCAGTGAGGATAGGTGTAGAGGAAGAGGGTGCAGTGCCTGGCACAGGGATGAAGCAGTGCTGACGGGGTTGCAGGAAGAAGGCAAGGACACAACAGGGTGCAGTTTCTTTACCTTTACTTTGCTTGGCAAATGCAGTCCAGGGTCCAGATTACAGATGGCACAGGAGCTGGCTAGCCTGGAAGCAACTTAGGAATCTCTCTATGCAGATGGGTTGTGTAGTCTCCTTCCTAGCACTTATTTTTAGGTACTTGCAGTACTGTGTTACACTGAAGTTCCACTTACTTATTCTCTTTAGAACTCCCTCATATGGCAGACAGCTGTAACCTTCCTCTTCTGGCTCACACATCGCTGTTGTGCCTCTGAGTCTTATGTTGGAATAGAGCATTTAAGGCTTACTATTCCTCCGGTTTCTGTTGCAGGACCTTCAGTGTCCGTACAGCCTTGGAGACCGGGCTCCAGATCATGCGCTATAGCTGGGAATGAGCCTGAACTCTCTGCTCAATCTCCCAGCTCTTCTCCTCCACATCCACACATGTTGCCCTCCTCACATGAACTCCTAATTTCCCCTTTCTGGCCCCCCGAGAGCATCTCTTCCCCCAGTTTTGGGTTCAGAGCTTCCTCTGCTGGCCTGGAGTGGGAACTGTGTTGTGTGTTGTATTTAACTGCCAGAGAGATCCTTTATTGCTTCCAAGCATGACATCATACTCCCTAGGAGGAAGGCAATGCCATTGTGGTGACCATACTCCTGGGGGCGCCACATTCCCCCCTAGTTCTATTCAGTACTCCCGGACTGAAGAGAAAACATGCAAACATATAAACAAATTAAAAATTATAACTGTAGCAAGATTTCAAAAATGAAAAATTGCAAAAAACCAAAGCTCAAAAATAGTCCTGATGACGATTAGTCCATTACGCCAATGTCCATGGTCCAATTCCTGAGCAAGTTGGTAAACTTACTTACAAGTAGAGTTTTGACCACACATAGTCCTCTGGTCCAACTCTCCATTGAAACAAAAGAAAATATCCAAAAAGTCTTACAGAGTCTCTGTAGGCACAAAACTTGAAACGTTGCATATTTACAGATTAACATTTACAAAACGTATCTATATGCGGAACCTTAGGGGTGGAATACCTTGGGTACTATGGACAGACCTACGTAGCACTGGTGTGGGTAAACTGGGTAGTAACCGTCTGTGAACTCTTAGACTCACTATGGGCATGACAGATTCACCACTGGCAGGGCAAAGGTTCTCTGGCTCCACTGCTGGTGTAACATCCGCTGCCTGAACTTCCTGATTTTCAGAGTTCTCTTGAGTCTCCGCTACTTCAGTTGCAGTAGGCTAGGGAAAGATTAGGACAGGGACTAAGACGGCTTGATCCATTCTTGTCCAGTTTGCAGGAAATTCTCCAAGTACAGTGCTAACCTTTTCTTCTTCTTCTATGGGTTGAAGGTTGTTTTGTTCTTCCATCCTTTCCTTTAGCTGGTCAGGGCACAGTATCAGATGATCTCTTGACACTGCTGATGAGGTTTCGCCTCCATCCTTACTGATAAGGCACACTTTGGTGTTGTCGAAGTTTGATGGTAAGACGGTGTAGGGTTCAGCTTCCCATTGGTCATCCAATTTATGCATCCTTCTTTTCCTCTTTAGGACTTGTTCTCCTGGCGACAAGGGAACTGCAGGTGCATGTTGATTGTAGTTCTCCTGTTTTTGTCTCGCTTGAGCTAGACTCTTTTCTACGCACTCTTGTACTCTACGGTACTGCTGCTGCCGCTCTGCATCCCAGTCAGAATCTGGTGATGTTACTTCAGGTGTCAGGACTCCCATATCCAAATCAATAGGCAGCTCGCCAGGCCTCGCTCTCATTAGGTAGGCTGGAGTGCAGTTGGTGGAATTCACAGGAATGTGATTGTAGAGGTTGACCAGATCTGGCAACTTCTCTGGCCACAGATTCCTCTCTTCCAAAGGCAAGGTCTTCAGTAGGTGGATCACCACCTGGTTCATCTTTTCACACATGCCATTGGTCTGTGGATGGTACGGTGTTGTCCTGATCTTCTTGCAACCGTACAAGTTACAGAATTCCTGGAACACTTCCGCCTCAAAGGCTGGGCCTTGATCTGTAAGCACTCGATCTGGATATCCGTGTGGTCGACAAAAATGCTGTTGGAATGCTCTGGCTGCTGTCCTGGCTGTTTGATCCTTGACAGGCACGACTACCAGGAATCTCGAGTAGTGGTCAACGATGGTAAGAGCATAAATGTAGCCTGAACAGCTTGGAACCAGCTTCACATGGTCCAGGGCAACCAACTCAAGGGTTGTTTGGTTATTATTGGCTGCATAGGAGCTCGTTGGCTGTTACAGTCCTTCCTGCGCAGGTTGCATTGTCCACACTCCCGGCACCAATTTTCAATGGCTTTCCTCATACCAGCCCAGTAGAATCTCTCCCGGAGCAAGGCCTCCAACTTCTTCCATCCGAAGTGTCCAGCTCCATTGTGGTATGCTTCCAAGACCATTGATGCCTCCCTCTTTGGGACAGCCACTTGCCAGACCAACTCATGAGTGCGGGCATTGATACTCCTCCGGCACAGCTTTCCCTCATAGATGAACAGCCGGCCTCTTTCCTTCCACAACTGCTGGGTTTCTTCAGGAGCATCTGGACCTGGGCGTGAGTCAGCTTGTGACAATAGCTCCTTTACCAGGCGGACTGCGGGATCGCTATCCTGTGTTTCTGCCCAGTCATTATGAGGCAATGGATTTAGAGTGGCCTCTTTCACGATAGGTCGTCTGTTTCTCACTCCTTGGGCACGTTGGGCCGCAATTGGCCGGTGGAAGGCAGGTAACTCTATTTCTTCGAGTGCCTCAGGGTCTTCTCCTGCATCTGGCAGATTGGGCATTCTGGACAGCGCATCAGCATTGGCATTCTTGTGCCCCATTCGGTACTTGATGGTAAATTCATAGTTAGACAGCCAGGCCATCCATCGCTGCTCCAGTGCACCTAGTTTGGCGGTTTCCAAGTGAGTCAACGGGTTGTTGTCCGTGATGATGGTAAACTTGGCTGAAGCTATGTAATGCTTGAATCGTTCAGTCACTGCCCAGACTATGGCGAGGAACTCCAGTTTGAAGGAACTGTAGTTGTCAGGATTCCTTTCAGTGGGACGAAGCTTTCTGCTGGCATAGGAGATCACTCTTTCTTTGACTTTCTGTACCTGTGACAGTACTGCTCCCAGTCTCACGTTGCTGGCATCAGTATACAGAACAAATGGTTGGTCATAATCTGGGTTGGCCAGAACTTCATCTCCCGTGAGAGCCATCTTCAGTCGAGTGAAGGACCTCTTCAGTTCCTCATTCCATTCAAATGTAGGACTCTGTTATGAATGAGTCACCGTAGGAGGCAAAAACATAAATGCTAGCTAAGTCCAGAAAAACAGAGAAGTTGGCAACTATCAGATTGCAGACCCCTGAACCTATCAACACAACTAGCAGTAGCCGTGGGGGGTTCCTACGATGACCTAGACCCCTCGATCACAGCCGGAGAGATACATATGCCTAAAGAAGGAAAGGGGAAATCTAACTGCCCCAGAGCAGACCCCAAAGCAATAGGCAGCCCCCCACATATAATGACGGTGAAGCAAGATGAAAACACTTACACAGACAGAAAGACAGGCTGAGCAAAGACGGGGCTCAAAACTACCTAGATAGGAACGGATAGGAAGGCTGCTGTCTGCAATCTGCCAAAACCCTATCAGAGACAACAGCCAACAAGCTGATATAAAAAAGGCCCTGAAGCAACTAAGCTTCAAAAACTAAATCAGCACTCAGGTACTTTCAGAAGACAGAGCTAACGGAACACTGCACACTCCAGCAGGGAGTGGCAGAATCCAAAAAGCAAGAAAAACAAAAACAAATCTTAAATGCAAAAAGGCAAAACAGAAAACTTAGCTTTAGGAGAGCAGGAATCAGACTGGTGTCCAAGAGTCCACAGAGAAATCACCCGCAGGGCAGAAAGGGCGTAGGCTGCCTTAAATCCAGTCAGTGACTCCACTCAGCCAATCGTCTTCATCAATCCCAGGTGCCTGATAATCAGGTTCACTACCTTCCTTCACTAGAACAGGGAGTTCACCAGGCCTCAGTGACGGAGGGGAAAATGAACTCACAACAGGACTCTTCTTTTTGGCTTTCTTGGGCTGGCCTACCAGAAGATTTTGCATAGGCGTGGCTATCTCAGTGAAGCCTTTGATGAACCTTTGGTAGTAGCCTACCAACCCGAGGATATGACATACCTTGTGGAGGTTGCTGGGCTTCTGCCAGTCTCGGATGACAGTGACTTTGTCTGGATCCAGTGCCACACCTTCTGCACTCACTGCATGACCAAGGTACTGTACCTTGGGCTTCTGGAGGTGGCATTTGGAAGGCTTCACTTTCAGGCCAAAGTTGGACAAGGCTTCAAACACCTCAGCCAGCTGCTTCAGATGGTCTTCATAAGTCTTGAAGAAAACAAAGACATCATCAAGATATAACAGAACTGTCTCAAAGTTCTTGTGTCCAAGACAGCACTCCATTAGCTGTTGAAATGTCCCAGGGGCGGTGCAGAGCCCGAACGGCATGTAGTTGAACTCACAGAGACCCATTGGTGTGGAAAACGCTGTTTTCTCCTTGTCTGCCTCTGCCACGGGAACCTGCCAATACCCACTAGTGAGATCTAAAGTGGAAAAATAGTTAGCAGTTTTAAGTGCGGCTAATGACTCTTCAATTCTGGGCAATGGGTAAGCATCCTTATGTGTAATGCTGTTAAATTTTCTGTAATCAACACACATTCTCATGGTGCCATCTTTCTTTTTCACAAAGACTATTGGGGCTGCCCAGGGGCTACAACTGTCTCTGATCACCCCAGCTTCCTTCATTTCCCGCAACATACTTTTGGCACATTGATATTGTGTTGGGGGTATAGGCCGGTACCTTTCTTTAATGGGTGGATGATCTCCAGTGGGGATATGGTGTTGAACCCCTTTTGCCTTCCCAAAATCTAGGGGGTGTTTATTGAATACCCGCTCATACTCCTGAGTCACTCGGTAAACCCTATTCTTTTGGTATGAAGGGGTGGAGTCAGTTCCCACCTGCAGCTGCTGACACCACTCCTCCAGCTGCTTTACAGAGCCATTGTCCTCCACCTGGTCGGATGAGACCAAGGGCTCTGCTGCCTGTATTGCGTTGTTACTTACAGTAAGCAGCTTAGCAACTGTGGCATACCGAGGTATTGTGGTCTCCTCCTCCCCACAATTCAAGAGGCGTACAGGTACTCTCCCTTTGCGAACATCAACTACCCCTCTGGCTGTCAGGACAGTGGGCCGGCTATCAGAGTACACTGGCTCTACCAATGCTTGGTAATCTTTTCCTCTGAGGCCGATGGCTGCCCGACACCAAATTAACATTTCACATCTGGGGGGTATCGCAATGGGGAAAGAATCACTCACTCTGATGCTGCCCATTTCTCCACCAGACAGTTCTACCTGCTGTCTTTGCATCAGGGCCTTGATCTCCTTCTGCAGGACTCGTTGTTCACTGGAACCAGCAGTCTCGGCTACCTGTTGCAACAAAACAATAACCTTGGCAAGACAATTTTCAATCACATTAGTAGCAAGGGTCATCATTGGGTTACATTCTCGTTGATCAATGTCTACAACTATCAGACCTTGAGATTTTAACTCTACTCGCCCCACTTTAATAGTAATCTCTTTACATCCTACTTGCGGCAAAGACTGATCATTGCTGGCAACTACTGTGAGTTCATCACTTGGGCCGTGAGTAAGTTCAGAGTCAGCCCAATACTGCTTGTAAAGGATATATGGCATAGTTGTCACCTGAGAGCCAGTGTCCAGCAAAGCGTTCATGGGGATGCCGTCAATCACCACTGGGAGGACCGGTCGCCCTCCAACATACTTGGCTCACCAGTTCCTTGGGCCTTGTGGTCCTACTCCTGGGGGTTGGCCCTCTGCCCCAGGGGTTGCTCATTTAAATAACAGAACCTTGCAATGTGGCCTGCCTTGTGGCAGTGACGACAGATGGGACGTCCGTTCAGGTCATAGCGATCGTTGTCTCTCCCTCGGCGTGGCGGGATCCTCTTCTTCTGTAGCCATGGGACATCCTCTGGACTGGAGGCCAGCTGGATCTTCTCCTTTGATGACACCTGCAAGGACTGCACAGTTTTGGCAAGTGCAGCCATATTTTTGGTCAGCTCCTGGACCTGAAGACGCAGTTCGGCAGAAGGGTCTTTGTCCAGAGTCTGTGCATCAGCCTCCACCGGGCTGAGAGGGAAAGATTCTGCTTCTTGATGGTATGTGATCGCTGGGCGCCTAGGGGGCGCTGGACGGCTGACATTTGGCTCATGCAGCACCCGAATAGCCCTGTCTTTGAAGTCTGCAAAGTCTAGGTCAGGGTTTTGTAGGGCTATGATGCGCAGCTGTGCTCTATGGGTACTGGATAAGAGGCTCTCAATAAATTGCTCCTTTAACAGTCTGTCTCCATCTTTCACACTGTCTGGCTCAATCTGCTTGATGGCTCACAGCGCCTCCTGCAGGTTAAGAGCATAGTCCCGTATACTGTCCTGCACTCTTTGCTTACACCCAAAGAATCTCATCTTTATTTCAGCTGCAGTGCGGGTGTCAAAGGTGCTTCTTAGCTTAGCCGGAATCTTTTTAACAGTCTCTTTATCAGTGTCTTGCCAGGCTTTTACTTCCCTTTGCGCTGCACCAGTTAGCTGTCCAATAAGGATGTTCACTTTCTGGCTTTCAGACAGAGGATACACCTCAAACAAACTGCACAGTCTCTCTTTAAATTCACTCAGGGTATGTGTCTCCCCTGAGTACTGCGGTAGCCAGGCCGCTCCCGGTATATAGGGCATGGACAGCGGCATTATGGGGACTGCTGCGGTGGGTGCTGATTCTTGCGGTGCTCTGGAGGCAGCGCTGGCTGCTGGATGCAGCGGCGCTATGGGAACCGCAGCTGCGCTGGGCCCTGCAGCTTGTGGCACTGTGGGGTTTGCAGTGGCGTCCGCCGCTGTGTCTGCTCTTGCTTCAGACATTCTCTTCCCCCCTAGTTAACATTTGGCCAGGCCCTGGGTTGCGTTGGCTTACCGGTTGCCGCTCTGCAGGCTGGATGATCGGGGGACGCCGGGACTGCAGGTCTCCGCTTCTCACTTCCCACTCGCTGGCCTATTCCCGCGCAGCACTTCCCTTTTTTTTCCGCGCTTTTCGGCTGGCTCCGCCCATGACTGCCCGCCCCTTTGGCTTCCCGCACGCGCCAAGCGGCGGAGTAATGGCGGCAATTGCACAGATAGTCTATAGCACAAAACACAGTCTCTGGCACACAGGACCCGGGGGGTACCGGGCTCCGTAAATCCTGTTCGTGATGCCCCCTCTGGGGTTCTTGGTACCGGGCCAGTCTCTCAGAGGGGAATGTCACAGCAGCGGTGACCCGGTCCGTGGCCCTGGGCGCCCATGTAAAAGGGATTAAGTGATGGAATAAAGTTTATGAGTGAATGATTCGTGACGCCACCTGTGGTGTTCGACATTGGAGATGTTAAGCCGATGCTGCGGACAGATTCCCTGGGACAGATGGTGTGATGCAGCTATGATGTTGTGGCCCTCCACAGGTAGGGCAGTAATCCCAGTGCAGTGAGGATAGATGTTGAGGAAGAGAGGAAGAGGGTGCAGTGCCTGGCACAGGGATGAAGCAGTGCTGACGGGGTTGCAGGAAGAAGGCAAGGACACAACAGGGTGCAGTTTCTTTACCTTTACTTTGCTTGGCAAATGCAGTCCAGGGTCCAGATTACAGATGACACAGGAGCTGGCTAGCCTGGAAGCAACTTAGGAATCTCTCTATGCAGATGGGTTGTGTAGTCTCCTTCCTAGAACTTATTTTTAGGTGCTTGCAGTACTGTGTTACACTGAAGTTCCACTTGCTTATTCTCTTTAGAACTCCCTTGTATGGCAGACAGCTGTAGCCTTCCTCTTCTGGCTCACACGTCGCTGTTGTGCCTCCGAGTCTTATGTGGGAATAGAGCATTTTCAGCTTCCTATTCCTCCGGTTTCTGTTGCAGGACCATCAGTTTCCGTACAGCCTTGGAGACCGGGCTCCAGATCATGCGCTATAGCTGGGAATGAGCCTGAACTTTCTGCTCAATCTCCCAGCTCTTCTCCTCCATGTCCACACACGTTGCCCTCCTCACACGAACTCCTAATTTCCCCTTCCTGGCCCCTAGAGAGCAGCTCTTCCCCCAGTTTTGGGTTCAGAGCTCCCTCTGCTGGCCTGGAATGGGAGCATCACACTCCCTAGGAGGAAGGCAATGCCATTGTGGCGACCATACTCCTGGGGGCGCCACACACCCTTTTGAGCTAGTACAGCCATGAGCCTTCTTGGGACTGATGCAACAAGTTTTTCACACCTGGATTTGGGGATCCTCTGCCATTCTTCCTTGCAGATCCTCTCCAGTTCCATGAGGTTGGATGGTAAGCATTGGTGAGCAGCAATTTTGAGAAATTAATGAGAAAAAAAATGAATTTTTTTGAATTTACCAAATGGCTGCAATGAAACAAAGAGTGGAAAATATAAAGGGGTCTGAAACTCTGAATACTTTTCATACCCACTGTATAACCCTACACTCATTATGCCCTGGAGCTTGGAGAAAGCTAAGATGATAGTAAGCAACATTCAGTGAAAAAAATTTGATGCAAATTTCCTGGTCAAATTTGAGCTAATCTGTCAAATTTACATTTCATCAGATTTGCTTGTCATTACGACAAGCGTACTACTGTGCTGCATGCAATACCACAAAAGTAAGATAATATAGCAGATTTCAAAATGAGACTTATTTTGGGGAATAAAACGATGTCAGCAAATAGTCTGTGGTTTAAAATACTTATTGTGAGTTAGTGTAAAGTAAATAGTTGCCATCTCAATGTCAGTGTACTGTATGATGCTAAACAGCTATCAAAGTATTACTACGAGCACTATGGAAAGAAAATGTTCACTTCACATTTCAATAAAGCAAAGTATAGGTCAACAGGCTTAAGGAGTGCCTCAATTGTATCTTCTGCTGAACAGTTAGGACTTCTTCCAAGAAAAGGTTGGCCAGATGTTGAACTTAATATAACAGTTTTGTAATACAGACTCCAGAATGGGCTACATTTTGATATAATGTTCAAAGAGAACCTTACAGTTAATACATGCTACCCATTCCACTCGCAGCATGCACCAGACAGTGGCTGTACAATTCCAGAAATATATGGTTAACTCTGAAACACGATGGCAGAGAAAAAAATAATTTAAAGGGAAGGTGCCATCAACAAATTTCTTTTTCCAGCAATTGAAAAAAATGTAAAGAATTAATTTTTTCAAAAGGTTTGGTATTTCCACTTTTAAACACTAGGGGGAGCAGCTACTGATATTTGACAAAAACCTTGTGTACAACTAGCTCACATTACTGCCCTGCAGTAAATATGGGCTGAGTCTGCTGACATGGGTGTGATGTCTCTCCGCTCCTCCCCTTCTGGGTGTTTGCTAAGGGATAAGAAAGGATGACATTTAGGAACACAGTGAGCAGCCATTTTATTGGTGACTGCAAAGTTATACTGACAGTCACCGAGGATGGCAGGCAGCAAGGATTCTGGGGGATATATGGTGTAGGGAGCAGGGTGACAGCAGCACAGAGTATTTCAGGAGAGCAGTGTGCTGGTCTATGGGGGGCACCCTGTTCGGTGCGCAGAGCAGCCTGCGATTGTACATAGAGTGCTGTGTTTTATACATATGGATGGATCATCTGCTTGTTTTCTCCACAGAAATCCAGGAAAGATTTCTGCTGATTGATGGCCTGTTCTGATCCAGACTTTGCACGCAAAGACACCATTCCCCTGCTCAGATCCTGTCCTGGTGATATGTGAAAGCAAGGCGACAGGCGCAGTCCAGGGTGACGCTGGGAAGCAGGATGGGGGGAAATGTAGCCATTCGGTAGCGATAAAAATGAGACCCCTCTCTTCAGCTGCCACACCAGCCCTCCCCTGACTGCACCTAACTGGAGGGCATGCTGCCACCTCTATTACCCCAGACCCATTTTCAGGTGCTCAGCCAGAATCACCCTAGAATGAGTCCCCTTTCTGCAGATAATACTGCGATAATATTCTCACATAATACCGCCATATAGATCACACATAATGCCACCATATAGATCACACATAATACCGCCATATAGATCACACAAGGTATTTCCAAATGTATCATCAAAAAAGGCCTTATAATTTACGTTGGACGATTCTTGAATATATACCTGAGACCAGTCCAGATCGTGTACAGATACTGAATTCAGAGAGTGTTTCTGTATATATAAGTTGGTTACTTTTCATCCAGAGGGTTTGAACATTAGAACTGAGCACAGCCATTGATTGAACATCATATAACTTAGCTAGGTGTGATTCTGATCCGTAATAGTATTAACTTTATGGGTTCTGTCTATAAACACAAAATAGTCGTGCCCAACAATTTTTGATCCAGATCTAGTGGAACCGCCCTAGAAGTATTTAAACTGTACCTACTTATTATTATTTCTTATCCCCTTTCTAACATTTATTGTTTAATGTATTATTGATTTTTAATATTGTTTTGTCTTATGATTTGTAATCATGTAAATTTTATGTATATTCATGATTTTTAGTGCCTTTATGCAGTTATCAACCAATCACGTCAGTGCCTGTGTATTTAAAGCACTGAGTGTGGTATACATTTTGTAATTACCTGATGAAGAGGACAAATCATCCCTGAAATGCGTTGTGTGTTGAATAAATCAACTTTTCTTATCTGACCTGGGTGGTTCCTGACTCAGATGGTGGTGCCCTGTGGCTGTCCGCCGCCCACCTTTTATCATTTTTCACTGTTCACAGCTCCTGAGCAGGATTCTAGGAATTGGTGGAAGGTGCTGCAGCCACCACTTACCGCCTACCATCAACATTGTGCCTGGCATGCAGAATTACCAGAGGTGAGTTGAATACCTCTTTCCCAACCGCATATGTGTTGTGACATTCTTCACATGGCGTGCCCTCTCTTTCAGTTTATTTTTACATAGTACAGTGAAATATATTGGTGCTGTGTAAGCAACAGTAAGAGCTATGTAAGCTCAAATGTGCTTTGTAAGCTCTCTACCAACATTGCAAACACCCCCATCCCTGCCTCATGGCCTATCTAGTCTAAAAAGACTGGGTTGTCATGTTACAGATCATATTAAATTCCAAAAAAAGGGAAGTGGGGATGGTGAGTGAGGCGCACTCAACACAGTGAGAGACCAGATATACAGAGGCAGCTCTCCACAAAAGTATTTTGCTTCAGTGCTGGGTTCACAGCCACACAGCTCAGTACTGTTGTACAATGTCCTCCATGCTGCTGCTCTTCTGTCTTAGTACTATTGAGAAAGAAAAGCAGAAACCTATCTCTCTTCGGTAATGTGTATGGGAAACAACATAGAAACTAGTCTCTATTCATTATGTCAGAGACAACTTAAAATTAGAGAGAAAGAGCGCAGAGGAAAAAACTGGTTAAACTTGCAGGATACAAAAATGTTACAGTGGCCAGAAGTAATGTTATTCCTCATGTAAACACACATGACAGCTTATTCTGAAAAGTTAGATGAAATGTCAGTAAGATTGTAATAAATATTCCTATCTAAAATATATGTGTCTAGGCTTTTGGCCTTTTGGAAAACAGACTTACAGATATTCCATATTTCCTTTGGCTGTAGATTTCTTTATTTTAAGGCTATGTCTGTAATATTAGATGAATAAAAACATTGCTATGGAAACAAGTTTTCTAAACATAACGGCAGAACATCTGATAATGAATGAATCAGACGTTGGGGGCACTGTTCGTTTTAAAATGTCACAAGAAGGTTCCCATTTTATGGATGCTGTTTTAGGCAAATACAAGGGACATATGGAAGAGAAAGGCTGTGTTATGCCATTCATTCCCACTAGCACATTTTGCTTCATTCTGAAGCATAATCCATGGTAAATAGAGTTGAGCGAAACGGGTCGAAAAAATTCAAAAGTCGCCGACTTTTGGCAAAGTCGGGTTTCATGAAACGAAACCCGACCCTAGGATGAGGTCGGCCACGAGGTCGGCGACTTACGCGCCAAAGTCGCGTTTAAAAAGTTTGTTTTGCGCTCTTTTTCAGCCAATCAGGATCCACGGACACTGTGGGCAACGTGATGACATAGGCACGGGTCACCACCATCTTTCAGAAGGGCATGCAAGTGATTGGCTTGCTTTGGTGGGCGTCACAGGGGGTATAAAAGGGCGTGCACGCCGACCGCCATCTTCTGCCGATCTTAGCATAGGGAGAGGTTGCTGCTGATTCTGAAGGGAGAGCGTTAGGCAGGGAAGAAGACCAAAAAACTGCTTCTGCTGCTAGCGATTTGGCCTGCACAACACACCAGTCACTGTGTGTGCAGTGCAAGGGGAGGCTATATAGTGGTGTATCAGTGGTGTTGGTTGTTGGGCTGCCTTCTAAGGCTTCCTGACAGGCTGGCATTGCTGTTTACCCACTGCTCCGCAAACTGCTTTTTTAAAAGCAATCCAAACTCACTTATCCTCTAGTCACTTTGGTCACAGCTGTGCCATCGAGCCTGTCACATAGCGCTCAGATATTCATTGGGCCTCACACAATCCAAAAGTGTCCAGTGTCCAAAAGTGTGTGCAGAGATTCAAACTCTCACTTATCCTCTAGTCACTTAGGTCACAGCTGTGCCATCGAGCCTGTCACATAGCGCTCAGATATTCATTGGGCCTCACACAATCCAAAAGTGTCCAGTGTCCAAAAGTGTGTGCAGAGATTCAAACTCTCACTTATCCTCTAGTCACTTAGGTCACAGCTGTGCCATCGAGCCTGTCACATAGCGCTCAGATATTCATTGGGCCTCACACAATCCAAAAGTGTCCAGTGTCCAAAAGTGTGTGCAGAGATTCAAACTCTCACTTATCCTCTAGTCACTTAGGTCACAGCTGTGCCATCGAGCCTGTCACATAGCGCTCAGATATTCATTGGGCCTCACACAATCCAAAAGTGTCCAGTGTCCAAAAGTGTGTGCAGAGATTCAAACTCTCACTTATCCTCTAGTCACTTAGGTCACAGCTGTGCCATCGAGCCTGTCACATAGCGCTCAGATATTCATTGGGCCTCACACAATCCAAAAGTGTCCAGTTTCCAAAAGTGTGTGCAGAGATTCAAACTCTCACTTATCCTCTAGTCACTTAGGTCACAGCTGTGCCATCGAGCCTGTCACATAGCGCTCAGATATTCATTGGGCCTCACACAATCCAAAAGTGTCCAGTGTCCAAAAGTGTGTGCAGAGATTCAAACTCTCACTTATCCTCTAGTCACTTAGGTCACAGCTGTGCCATCGAGCCTGCCACATAGCGCTCAGATATTCATTGGGCCTCACACAATCCAAAAGTGTCCAGTGTCCAAAAGTGTGTGCAGAGATTCAAACTCTCACTTATCCTCTAGTCACTTAGGTCACAGCTGTTCCATCGAGCCTGTCACATAGCGCTCAGATATTCATTGGGCCTCACACAATCCAAAAGTGTCCAGTGTCCAAAAGTGTGTGCAGAGATTCAAACTCTCACTTATCCTCTAGTCACTTAGGTCACAGCTGTGCCATCGAGCCTGTCACATAGCGCTCAGATATTCATTGGGCCTCACACAATCAAAAAGTGTCCAGTGTCCAAAAGTGTGTGCAGAGATTCAAACTCTTACTTATCCTCTAGTCACTTAGGTCACAGCTGTGCCATCGAGCCTGTCACATAGCGCTCAGATATTCATTGGGCCTCACGCAATCCAAAAGTGTCCAGTGTCCAAAAGTGTGTGCAGAGATTCAAACTCTCACTTATCCTCTAGTCACTTAGGTCACAGCTGTGCCATCGAGCCTGTCACATAGCGCTCAGATATTCATTGGGCCTCACACAATCCAAAAGTGTCCAGTGTCCAAAAGTGTGTGCAGAGATTCAAACTCTCACTTATCCTCTAGTCACTTAGGTCACAGCTGTGCCATCGAGCCTGTCACATAGCGCTCAGATATTCATTGGGCCTCACACAATCCAAAAGTGTCCAGTGTCCAAAAGTGTGTGCAGAGATTCAAACTCTCACTTATCCTCTAGTCACTTAGGTCACAGCTGTGCCATCGAGCCTGTCACATAGCGCTCAGATATTCATTGGGCCTCACACAATCCAAAAGTGTCCAGTGTCCAAAAGTGTGTGCAGAGATTCAAACTCTCACTTCTCCTCTAGTCACTTAGGTCACAGCTGTGCCATCGAGCCTGTCACATAGCGCTCAGATATTCATTGGGCCTCACACAATCCAAAAGTGTCCAGTGTCCAAAAGTGTTTGCAGAGATTCAAACTCTCACTTATCCTCTAGTCACTTAGGTCACAGCTGTGCCATCGAGCCTGTCAGATAGCGCTCAGATATTCATTGGGCCTCACACAATCCAAAAGTGTCCAGTGTCCAAAAGTGTGTGCAGAGATTCAAACTCTCACTTATCCTCTAGTCACTTAGGTCACAGCTGTGCCATCGAGCCTGTCACATAGCGCTCAGATATTCATTGGGCCTCACACAATCCAAAAGTGTCCAGTGTCCAAAAGTGTGTGCAGAGATTCAAACTCTCACTTATCCTCTAGTCACTTAGGTCACAGCTGTGCCATCGAGCCTGTCACATAGCGCTCAGATATTCATTGGGCCTCACACAATCCAAAAGTGTCCAGTGTCCAAAAGTGTGTGCAGAGATTCAAAATCTCACTTATTCTCTAGTCACTTAGGTCACAGCTGTGCCATCGAGCCTGTCACATAGCGCTCAGATATCAGTGGGCCTCACACAATCCAAAAGTGTCCAGTGTCCAAAAGTGTGTGCAGAAATTCAAAATCTCCCCTGTCCTATAGACACCTTGTACCTTGTTTTACATACTATATAGTTTGTTGGATTTTGTCTACATTTCTACCAAAAATGAGGAAGGCTGGTGGAAGAGGCCATGGAATTGGGCGGGGGTTGGCAGCTGGTAATGATGGTGTTGGTGGTGGATCTGATGGTAGTGGCAAGAGCAAAATAGGACCGAATGCAGGAGGTGTTGAGCCTGCATCATCGTCTGGCTACATAAGGCCTCGAACGCTTAGTTTTCTAGGAGTTGGCAAACCGCTTTTAAAGCCAGAGCATCAGGAAAAAGTTTTGTCTTACATTGCTGACTCAGCCTCCAGCTCTATCGCCTCCTCTTCTTCAGTTGTAAAAAGTAAAATCACTGAGTCGTCATTGGAGGCTCATGTTCATGAACCACACCTTTCCTTGTGTCCTTCACCCCAACCAAGATTGAAGGATGACGCAGGCCATACTACTGATTACTCCATGGAGCTGTTTTCACATACCATGCCTGGATTATCAAGTCAAATGGTGAATTACCCAGGCCAAGAAGAATCTGACATGGAGTGCACTGATGCACAACCGATGATGGATGATTCTGGTGGTACATTCACTCAGAGCACTACATTGTCCTCGCAGTGTACAGAGCCAGATTCTGACCCTGATGAGACTCAGGTGCCCCTTCCCGCACACTATACCACCATACACGGTGACACAGAGGAAGGTGCACATGACATAGAAGAGGAGGTGATGGATGACCCAGTTGTTGACCCAGATTGGCATCCATTGGGGGAAGAGGGTGCTGCTTCCAATAGCTCAGATGAGGAGCATCCACAGCAGACATCGACATCGCAACAGCTGTTATCTGGCAGGCCCGGAGCACTCCAAAGACAGGTTCCAAACATCAAAAGAGTTGCTGGACAGCTTGTCCAGAGGGTCAAAAGATCACAGCGTGCTAGGCCGCAAAATGTCTGCCAAAGTAGGAAGAGTGCAGTGTGGCACTTTTTTGAACAAAATCCTCATGATCAGGCCAAGGTTATCTGTAAGAAGTGCGCAAAGACCTTTAGCCGAGGGAAAAATCTGAAAAATTTGAATACCAGTTGCATGCTTAGACATTTAACCAGCATGCACTTGCAAGTGTGGACACAACACCAAACCTCAAGTGCCACATGTGCAACTGATCACAACGAAGGTAGTCATCAACGCTACATTGTTTCCCCCACTGTAAGCCCACCGGTTAGCACAGCAGCAAATGTTGAGGTGTCGTTGCAAGGCCACAGCAGTCGGGGAATCCCACTGTTATATCAACGAAAGACTGATTCTAGGCCATCAGAAAGAACACCAACTCCATCACCATCATCAACCCTCTCTCAGTCCGCCCTGTACACCGCTACTTCCACCATATGCAGCTCTCAAGTCCAGCTCACCCTCCCAGACACTATGAGTAGGTCAAGAAAGTACTCAGTCTCTCATCCGCGTACACTGGGTTTGAACGCCCACATTGCCAAACTAATCTCGTTTGAGATGATGCCCTTTCTGTTTTTGGAAAGCACAGCTTTCCGCGAACTCATGGCCTATGCAGTACCACGCTATGACCTACCCAGTCGCCACTTCTTCTCTCGCAAAGCCATCCCAGCCCTCCACCATCATGTGAAAGACCGCATTGTCCATGCACTCAAGCAGTCAGTGAGCGGAAAGGTGCACCTCACAACTGATGCATGGTCCAGTCGGCATGGCCAGGGCCGTTACGTGTCCATCACTGCACACTGGGTTAATGTGGTGGATGCAGGGTCCACAGGGGACAGCGGTGGTGGGACAGTGCTGCCTAGCCCACGGTATAGGAAACAGTTGGCTGTAGGCGTTCCACCCTCCTCCTCCTCCTCCTCCAGAAGCGAAAGCTCGTCCACAGAGCGCAGTCGTACGAGCACTCCATCTGCAGCTGCCACTGTTGCACACGATGTGTCCCCCTATCGAGCAGCTAGTGGAAAGCGTCAGCAGGCTGTGTTGCAGATGATGTGTTTGGGCGACAGACATACCGCCGAGGTGCTGGCCGAGTACTTGAAGCGACAAACTGAGTCATGGCTGGGCAGTGTACATCTTGAGGCAGGCAAGGTAGTTAGTGATAACGGCCGTAATTTTGTGGCAGCCATAGCCCTTTCAAAACTCAGCCACATACCTTGCTTGGCTCACACCTTGAACCTGGTGGTGCAGTGCTTCCTCAAAAATTATCCGGAGTTAACAGCCCTGCTCCAGAAGGTGCGAAGACTGTGCGCGCACATCCGCCGGTCGCCTGTAAACTCCGTTCGTATGCAGAAGCTGCAGCGATTGCTCCACCTTCCCAACCACCGCCTCATTATCGACATTGCAACAAGGTGGAACTCCACCCTGCACATGGTGGAGCGGCTGTGCGAGCAGAGGCAGGCCATAATGCATTTGTGGGAGGATACACGGCCAGGCACTTTGAGAGCAGACATGGAGTTGACAGGTGTGCAGTGGTCGAAGCTGAAAGACCTCTGTAAAGTCCTTCAGTGTTTTGAGGAATGCACACGGCTGGTAAGCGCAGACGACGCCATCCTAAGCATGAGCATCCCACTTATGCGTCTGCTCATGCAAACTTTGACGCACCTTAAGGAGCAGGCGTCTGCAGCCAATGTTGACGAGGAGGAAGAGGAGGAGGGAATCCTTGATGACATTCAGCCATTGTCTGCTCAGGGACCTCTCCTGGATGAGGTGGAGGAAGAAGAGGAGGAGGATGATGATGGGGATGATTACTTAGGGGAGGAGGATGCATCTCGTGGGGCAAGTGAAAATGTTGGCGTGGCAAGGTCTGGTACAGGGTTTGTACGTGACTGGAGGGATGTGGATTTGCCAGAAAGTGCTCCTCCAACCAGCACTCGCAGTGCATCATTGACACCGGGAACATTGGCCCACATGTCAGATTATGCCTTGCGGATCCTAAAAAGGGACCCCCGCATTGCCAAAATGATGAACGATGACGACTACTGGTTGGCCAGCATCCTGGATCCATGCTATAAAGGCAAATTACAAAACATCATGCCACAGGAGAACCTTGACCTAATATTGGCTAATAAACAAGCAACTCTGGTAAATCGGTTGCTTGAGGCATTCCCAGCACACAGCAGCGGTGATGGTTCTCACACGAGCCGTACGGGCCGGGGGCAGCTTGGCAGAGGTGTTCATGGTGCACACAGCAGAAGTGGCGTTGGAGACAGGGGTTTCATGACAATGTTGTGGACTGATTTTTCAAATACCGCTCACACAACTGGTAATACTGCATCGATGGAAAGTGACAGGAGACAGCAGTTGTCAACCATGGTTACAAACTACTTTTCCTCCCATATCGATGTTCTCCCACACAGGTCATTCCCCTTTGACTATTGGGCCGCTAAACTGGACACCTGGCCTGAATTGGCCCAATATGCCTTACAGGAGCTCGCTTGCCCAGCTGCAAGTGTGCTATCGGAAAGAGTCTTCAGTGCAGCTGGATCAATCCTGACAGAAAAAAGGACCCGTCTGTCAACCCAAAATGTGGATGATCTAACCTTCATTAAAATGAACCATGCATGGGTTTCCAAGGATTTTGTCCCACCTTCCCCTGATGACACATAGGGTGACAGAAAAATGGCTTGCTTTGGTCCACCTCTTCCTGGGACTTGACCTATTTCGCCTTTTGCATCAGCTGAATGTCCAACATCAACATATGCCACTTTCTAAAACTCCCTAACTGTGCTGCCTCCCCCCATGGCCGGGGTCACCACCTAGCGCACGACACCGTGCGAGTGCCGTTGCCCTGGACAGGTGGGTAGGCCGACTCTTGGGCGCGGGCACTGGCACAGGGTCCCTCATAGTGCAATCAAGTGTCTCTGACGGTGGTGGTGCACACCCGCCGTCAGACACACCGCTGTACTATGAGGGGCCCAGTGCCAGTACCGACGCCCACGAGTGGGCCCCCCTTGCTTGGGCAGGGCCCCAGCATTTGCAATCTTTACTTCTCCCTGCTCCTCCGCTGTGTAATCTGGGCCGTCAAATCCATACTGTGCCTGACACCGTCTGAGCCTGCCTCCTGAGACATATATTTTGAATGTGTACGCTATCCATACATGTTATCTGGGGATACGGTACCCTTTCTAACCTTTGTGCAATCACGTGCAATCCATACTGGGCCTGACACCGTCTGAGCCTGCCTCCTGAGACATATATTTTGAATGTGTACGCTATCCATACATGTTATCCGGGGATACGGTACCCTTTCTAACCTTTGTGCAATCACGTGCAATCCATACTGGGCCTAACACCGTCTGAGCCTGCCTCCTGAGACATATATTTTGAATGTGTACGTTATCCATACATGTTATCCGGGGATACGGTACCCTTTCTAACCTTTGTGCAATCACATGCAATCCATACTGGGCCTGACACCGTCTGAGCCTGCCTCCTGAGACATATATTTTGAATGTGTACGCTATCCATACATGTTATCCGGGGATATGGTACCCTTTCTAACCTTTGTGCAATCACGTGCAATCCATACTGGGCCTAACACCGTCTGAGCCTGCCTCCTGAGACATATATTTTGAATGTGTACGCTATCCATACATGTTATCCGGGGATACGGTACCCTTTCTAACCTTTGTGCAATCACGTGCAATCCATACTGGGCCTGACACCGTCTGAGCCTGCCTCCTGAGACATATATTTTGAATGTGTACGCTATCCATACATGTTATCCGGGGATACGGTACCCTTTCTAACCTTTGTGCAATCATGTGCAATCCATACTGGGCCTAACACCATCTGAGCCTGCCTCCTGAGACATATATTTTGAATGTGTACGCTATCCATACATGTTATCCGGGGATACGGTACCCTTTCTAACCTTTGTGCAATCACGTGCAATCCATACTGGGCCTGACACCGTCTGAGCCTGCCTCCTGAGACATATATTTTGAATGTGTACGCTATCCATACATGTTATCCGGGGATACGGTACCCTTTCTAACCTTTGTGCAATCACGTGCAATCCATACTGGGCCTAACACCGTCTGAGCCTGCCTCCTGAGACATATATTTTGAATGTGTACGCTATCCATACATATTATCCGGGGATACGGTACCCTTTCTAACCTTTGTGCAATCACGTGCAATCCATACTGGGCCTGACACCGTCTGAGCCTGCCTCCTGAGACATATATTTTGAATGTGTACGCTATCCATACATGTTATCTGGGGATACGGTACCCTTTCTAACCTTTGTGCAATCACGTGTAATCCATACTGGGCGTGAGAACGGCTGGCAAGCTACAGCACCTGTGGTTTGCACACGTAAGTTTTTCATTTTTTCAGGAATGACGGTTAGGCCTAATTCCGGAACTGCAGTTGACCTGCACTTAGTGGGAAATCATTGTTCGCGGGTAATAATTGTAATCACTCAGTGATCCCCATCACTAACGTTGTTCAGCGGGTTATCTGCACCTGTAAGCGACAAACGCTGGCCTTTTCAGTGTAGCGCACATGCAGCCACGGACATGTAAGGGCATGACACACCAGTTATTGGCCAATCTCATGTTCCAGAGCCTCACGTGTCCCTCTAGTAAGCCGGACTCGGACCGCGGGCATGACGGAGTCTCGTTCGTTAACGGAATTAAGCTTGCAATGTGTGCATCTGTTCTGTAGCTGGCATGGTTGAGGTTTCCCAGGTGGAGTCGAATTTAACCGTAGGCTCCACTCCTGGTGGTGCCCTTCTGGACATTCCTTTAAGGTTCAGCTTTGCAACCATACTGCCCACGTAAAACAAACACTTTGCCTTCATGAACGCTGTTTGGAGGGTCATGACTCGTGGGAATAACGCCGCCCAATCAGTTAACCTGCTAGAGAGATCCTTCGTTGCTCCCAAGCATGACATCACACTCCCTAGGAGGAAGGTAATGCCACTGTGGCGACCGTACTCCTGGGGGCGACACAAGTGCACTGATGCCCAGCGACTGCTCGATGAATCTGCTGGTACATTGACCCAGACCACTACATTCCCCTCTCACGCTACACGGCCTGAATCTGACCCTGATGAAACTCAGGTTACCCTTCCCATATACAGTTCCATCTTACACGGTGACAAAGAGGAAGCTGCAGATGAAAGTGCAGGTTCGGCCCACCCGCCATCAGACACACCACCGTACTATCAGGGGCCCTGTGCCAGTGCCGTCGCCAATGAGTGGGCCCCCCCTGCTTGCTCAGGATCACAGCACTTGCAAGGTTGAAATACTGTGCAGTGAGATGGAAGATGGGGACGACGAGGAGTCCAGACTAGTCCAGGGATTCCCTAGCGAGGAGACTTATTTGATTGTTTTCAATGTTGGGACAGCAATTTTTGGGGAGCACTATACTCTGGAGAATGATAGATGGGGCCCACCATACACTGGAACATTCCAAAGGTGGACATCAGACACTGGAGCAGCATTTACAGGGCCCATTATAAACTAGAGCATTAGAAATGGGGCCCATTATGTTTGGAGCATTATTTGGGCCCATAAGACAGTGGAGCTTCATCCATGGGGACCAACATATACTGTAGCATTATGTGGAGCTCATCATATACTGTTTCAAACATTATATGGGACCAATGATTCTGTATGGAGAAATAGATGGGCCTCGTCATGAGATGTAAAAAGTGAAGTATTTTTCATTGTACTATACCGCTATTTCTCTGCCGTATCGGAGCATGATCATTGATGAGTTGTGGTATGTGTTAAAGGGGCGCTCTTTCGCCCAGGGCACATGAAAACCTGCAGCCAGCCCCCCCCCACAACTTTAGCCAAATAACCCCCATTTTTCAGTGTGTAACTTGTATTATGAAGTTAATTAAGGTTGACAAGCTTAAGTAAGAAGAATTGATGCTTTTGGCATTCAAATGGGCACTGTAGGTGTGTTTCCTGTCCTCCTCTCACTGCCGACTTTTATTCCCCATTGACTTACATTGGGTTTCGTGTTTCGGGACGACCCCGACTTTTCCCTATAATCGGACGATCTTGCTCGACCCGACTTTTGGAAAAGTCGGGTTTCACGAAACGAAACGCGACCCTAAAAAACCAAAAGTCGCTCAACTCTAATGGTAAACAATGAAGGAAAAAAGAGAGTTTGAGGTGTTATTTAAATCTATTTATCTCCATTCTATTCCATCAGCTGTTATATATCACTGCAGTTTCAAAGCGCTCGCAACAGATATAATTACATCTTTGGTATCTCTATAACTGGAAATGTAGCTAATTTGCAGCTGCAACATTCAGTATTGTCGTTTGTTTGTATAAAATAAATTCTGAACTATACATAATAAACGTGAAAAAATATAATAGCTAGTTCTTCATTTAATCAATCAGAGATTAGTGACAGGGCTTTATCAGCTAATGGAAGACTGGAAGAAGAATACCATATTGTTCTTGTACACTCTACAAATTAGGAATTGCTCTCTATCAAGTCAAGGACGCATCCCCCCCCAGCAGTGAAACCCCTGGCATCTCCAGTCTCCCTTCACTGTTATCATTAAAGGAGGCCTTCAAATTCATTCTCATCTTCCAGACAGATAGGGCTCTATGTGTATGTCCTCCCACTGTTCAATGCTGCTTCTATCTGCATTCTACTTGGAAGACATTTGAATATTTTGTATCCTTCACTCTGCAGTTTAGTGAGAATTTCCTAGATCTAAAAAATGAATAACTTGATGATCGACATTTAAAACAATGGCTTTTCATAAAGCATAGTGCCCACTTTTAAACCACCTAAACCCAAGAGAATAAACTTTTTTTTTAATTTTAAAACATACAATTTTAAAATGACTACTAAAGCAAGCCTTTTTATTAATTATTCTTTTTTTTATAAAAATTTACCATAGAAAAACAGTAGTATTAAAATGCAATTGGGTCCTAGAATTCTATTGATCCAATAGGAAATATAGTGCTAAATTTAACTATTAACACGGATTAACCCCTTAACATCCAATGACGGACACAGTCCGTCATGGCAGGATGTCAGTTCCCGCGCCAGGACGGAGTGTGTCCATCATACATTTAAACTGTCAGTGCCGACAGCTGTCTGTGACAACTGAGAAGCACAGGAAGAGGTGCGGGGACCTATGCCGTCGGACCCCGCACCCAGATCGCTGTGATCGGTCAGTCAATCTAACTGACCGGTCACAGCATGATCGCGCAGGAGATGCTGAAATATCAGCACTTCCTGCCCGATCAGTGTAGCAGTTCAGCTCTGGCAGTGGCTGAATGTCTGCACTAATAGCCAAGAGCGGTGTCTGCGCCACCCCTGACTGTTAACCCCCTAATTGCTGCGATTGAGTGAAATCTCAGTGTTCAGGAGGGAGGCAGAGGAACGGGAGCTCCCTCTACCTTGGGATTGGCATCACCAATACGTCATCGTGGGGCCCGATCGTTGCCATGGTGACACGGGGTCGTCATGACGACCCCCGGGTCTTCAAGCTACAGAAAGCCTCTGAGACCATGGTAGTGCATTGAAATGCATTATACCAGCAATCAAAGTGAAAAAACTGAAAGTCCCATGAAGTGAGTAGGTAAAAAAGAAAACATGTTTTAAAAAATATTCTTTTAAAATTTGTAAAATAACAATAATAATAATAATAATAATGAAAAATCCACTAATAAATACACATTTTTATGCAAAAAAAATTTTCAAAAAAAGTTCACGTTTGGTATTGCCTTGTCTGGAACAATCCGATCTATAAAAGTGTCACACTAGTTAACCCCTTCAGTGAACGTCATAAAAAACACAAAAAAGTAAATTATGCTTTATCATCATACCGCTTGGAAAAAGTTGACTAAAACGCAATCAAAAAGGCGAATGTAAATAAAAATAGTATCACTGAAAACGCCATCTTGTCCCGCAAAAAACAAGCTGCCATACAGCTCCATCAGGGGAGTAATAAAAAAAGTTATAACTCTTAGAATAAAGTAATGCAAAAATAATTATTTTTTTCTATAAACGTTTTTATTGTGTAAAAATGCCAAAACATAAAAAAACAATATAAATGGGACATCGCTGTAATCATATTGACTCGAAGAATAAAACTGCTTTATCAATTTTACCACACACAGAACAGAGAAAAAAAAACTAAAAAAAAACTGTTCCTGAATTGCTGGTTATTGCTCATTCTGCTTCCACAAAAATTGGAATAGGAAGCGATTAAAAAATGTCATGTGCTCAAAAATGGTACCAATAAAAAAATCAGCTCGTCCTGCAAAAAACAAGCCCTCACATGACTCTGTGGGCCTAAATATGGAAAAATGATAGCTCTCAAAATATGGTGATGCAAAAACTTCTTCTTGCAAAGAAAGTGTCTTTTAGTGTGTGACAGTAGCTAAACATAAAAAAATGGATATAAATCTGTTACCTCTATAATCGCACCAACCTGAAGAATAAAGTCGCCTAATCACGAGGAACGGCATAAAAAATAAAACCATTTCTTCACCTGCTGTGGATTTGTTCATTCTGCCTCCCAAAGATCGCAGTTAGGCTCGGCGCACATGTATCCTGTGGTCTATGCTGAGGGTTTCCATGTAAATCTCTGATTCAGACAGAACCACCGGCAGAAGATTCCCTATAATAAGGCAGATGGAGGCGCTGTGAACGCCATAGGACCTGTGATCCGGCAGTGTCCATCTTTTTCGGCATGCATAAAAACTCAGTCCATCATAGTTTTGTGCACCTCTGAAAGAAAGGTTGACACTGAACAGAGGTCAGACAGAGTCCAGAGTAACTCTGCTGCCTCATTATAGTGAATGGATTCCTCATGGGTTTTATTTGACACGTAGCTCAGAGATTTAGATGGAAACCCCAAAGTATGTGCTTAGTGTAGAGCGCCGGATAAATATGATCACAAATGTTATGAAAAATGTTCCCAATAAAAGATTCATGTCAATCCACAAAAAAAGTTCCCACTCAGGTCTGTCATCTCATCTGTTAATAGAAATATCGGGGGCTTCCATGTTACTGGTAGCAAAAAGGCTCTGGAGAAGCCAAAAGAAATTCAGCTAATTCTGCGTTCCTAAATCCAAATGCCCCCCTCATTTCTGAGCCCCAGTGTGCATAAACCACCTTAGGCATTCACATTTGGCGGGGGTATACTGTAATTTCCAAAATTGGCTCACTTGGGTTAGGGGGATTCTGCTCTCTAGCTCTTAGGGGCTCTGTATATGGAGTCCACAAACTATTCTAGGAAAATCTGCACTCCAGGAGGCAAATAGTGCTCCATCCATACCGAGAATATCCGTATGGCTAAGCAGTACTGTACAGTCACATATGGTGTATTTATATATTTAGCATAAATTGTGGGACACAATCTGGTGCCAATTTTACCCACTTCTTGTCTGAAATTGTTAAATCTGGGGCTAAAACAAAATTTTTGTGTTAAAAATGTAATAATTTTTTCTCCACTGCCCAATGGCATAAAATTTTGTGACACACGTTGGTATCAATATGATAATTAAACGCCTAGATTAATTCAATGAGAGGTGTAGTTTGTAAAATGGGTCCACTTATTGGGCATTCTACTGTTCTGGCACCTCAAGGGCTCTCCCAGTGGGTCATGGCACACTCATACCATAATAGTAAAATCTGCACGCTAATATGATGCTCCTTCCCTTTTGCGCTTTGCACTGTGCCTCAAAAGTAGTTTTCACCCACTCAGGAGAAATTGCACAACAAATTCTGGGGTTCATTTTCTCCTGTTACCCTTGAGAAAATAAAAAATTGGGGCTAAAAGAAAAATTTTGCGGGAAAAAAATGTGCTTTTTTAACATTTTTTTAGCTCTGTTATAAACTTCTGTAAAGCACCTGGTGGTTCAAGATGCTCACCACACATCTAGATATGTTCCTTGAGGGGTCTAGTTTCCAAAATAGTATCACTTGTGGGGGGTTTCCACTGTTTAGCCACATCAGGGGCTCTCCACATGCGACATGGCATCCGATCTCAAGTCCAGCCAATTTTGTGTGCACCAAAACAGTGGTCTTCCTCCACACATGGCTTATTGGCGAACTCATGAGAAATTGGACAACAATTTTTGAGGTCCATTTTCTCCTGCTACCTTTGCTAAAATATGGTTTTGAGGATAAAATGTGATTTTTAATTTTCACGGCTCTACGTTATAAACTTCTATGAAGCACCTAGGGGTTCAAGGTGCTCACCATGCATCTAGGTAAGTTCCTTGGTTCCCGTGGCTGGGTCTAATTTCCAAAATGTTGTCACTTATGGGGGGTTTCCACTGTTTAGGAACATCAAGGGCTCTCCAAATGCGACATGGCGTCCACTCTTGATTCCAGCCAATTTTAAGTTCAAAATCTCAAATGGTGCTTCTTCCCTTCTGAGCCCTGCCGTGTGCCTAAAGAGTGGTATTCCTCCACACATTGGGTATCAAGGTACTCAGGAGAAATTGCACAACAATTATTGTGGTTCATTTTCTCCTCATAGCCTTGTAAAAAATAAAAAAAATTGTGTCCGAAGTAAAATTTTTGTGAAAAAAAGTTAAATGTTCATTTTTTCCTTCCACATTGCTTCAATTCTTGTGAAGCACCTGAAAGGTTAATAAACTTTTTGAATGTGATTTTGAACACCTTGAGGAGTGCAGTTTTTAGAATGGTGTCACTTTTGGGTATTTTCTGTCATATAGGCCCCCAAAGTGACTTCAAATGTGATGTGGTCTCTAAAAAAGTGGTTTTGTAAATTTTGTTGGAAAAATTTGAAATCGCTGGTAAAATTTTAACCCTTATAACTTCCTAATAAAAAAAATTATGTTTCAAAAATTGTGCTGATGTAAAGTAGACATGTGGGAAATGTTATATATTAACTAATTTGTGTGCTATAGCGCTCTGATTTAGGGGGTATAAGAATTAAAAGTTTGAAAATTGTGAAATTTTCAAAATTTTTGCCAAATTTACATTTTTTTCACAAGTAAACACAATAAATTTTGAAGAAATTTACCACTATCATAAAGTACAATATGTCATGAAAAAACACTCTCAGAATCAGTGGGATCTGTTGAAACGCTCCAGAGTTATAACCACATAAAGTGACAGTGGTCAGATTTCAAAATTAAGGCCTGGTCATTAACCTACAAAGTGGTTTGGTCCTTAAGAGGTAAAGGGCCTTGGACTAACATATTGATAATCTATCTACAGGAAGGGATCTCGATATCATTTGGCACCTGCCACCACCACCAATCAACTGATATATTCTCCAAGAAATGGCCAGATGTACATTGTATATAGCTGGAGCGGTATAATTCAGCTGAATAGGAAGTAGGATGCTGAACCTGGAAGCATTCACTGTGCTGTTTTTGCTCCATACATGATTGACATTCATCCTCCAACATAGCAGATAACAGCTGATCAGTGGGGGTGGCAGGTGGTGAAGCCCTGCCAATCTGATATTGATGGTCTATCCTTTGACTGGGTCATCAATATGTTAGTCCCAGACAACCCCTCTAAAGTATTCTCTTAATAAGTATTTGAAAAAGAATACATGTAATGCTGAATATGAGCTATGGGCAGAATTTATTAATATTGTAAAGACAGCTAAAAAATATGATTTTAACTAGTTACTTGGGCTAGTATTTGACTTATCTGTGTTCATATACTGATTGAATTTTGCCTGACTTGATCTACTGTAAGACCTTCTCCACACATAGACCCCTTTCGGATCTCACACTTCCCTTTGGTCACACAGACCTTCCCTTACCCGGACCTGTTGCATTTTTCTTGTGCATATTATACAACAAAACAACTTTATAATATCACAAATACCCCATTTTCATATTTTTTTTTCTTTTCTATTGCTTCAAAAATCAACATACAACAATAAAAACATCACATGTTCTCCTCCCCCTTCCTTGGACATGGACACTCTCTCTTCTTGACATCTCCGCTTTGCCAGGCTTAATACCAAAAAGAAAAACCCAAACTTCTATATTAAGCTCTTTCTTTTTTTTTTTTAAACTCGGACGCAAACTGTCCTTGTAATTTGCACAACGGTGCAACGAAATTTCGAAAGTTCAAACCACTTCCTAGTGGCCGGCAGCGAGGGGCCCCACAGCCGTGGAGCTCCCAGGATGTAGGGAGTGTCCGCAACAGTCCTCTTTACAGGGGCTCGTGTTCTTCTGGCTCAGCAATCACAGCTACCGCGTAGTAGCCATGGGGACAGTACTCTTTGTAGTGCGACACCAAGTTCCCCTCTTGTAGAGCCCAGCCGTGGTAAATAGAGGCCACATTAATATAGACCTTCTGGCCGGTAGCTAGATCGCGTATAAACCCATACCCTTTGGCAATGTTCGTATACACGAGCCGCCCCAAAGATCTCGTAAACGCCATACCAGCCTCTCCCTTTGCATGGAGCAGGTTCCATATCTCCTGCTCCCGGGCCTTCTTTTTCTTGATAACCTCCGCGACCCAGACGGAGGGTACAGCGCAGGCTCTGGAGTCCGGTGGGTGGGGCTTCGCCAAAGAAGAGAGCGGGGCAGAGGCGGTCGATAATGTCAGTGGCCCAGCAGCCGCTGGGGCCGGGTGGCGGATGGGAGCGGCCATGTTCTTAGGAGATTGGGCCACAGGGCCTGTCACACAGGCCGCAGTCGATTCCAGTGTCGGCATAGCAGTCGCGGCCGCAGGGTAGGCCGCACCTGAAACTTCATCCAGAGCCGGGGCAGCGGCCGCCTTTGAAGATGTGGTCGCTAGCGGCAGAAGGGATGCAACAGTGTCGCCTATTGTCAGACTCCGCACCGGCGCCACCGGGCGTGGCGCCACCGGGTGGAGTGGTTCGGGACCAGGAGCGGAGGCCCTGCTCAATTCTGCATATATGGTAGGGCCCTCCTTGGCCGGGCTCTTGGGGACACAGGATGCCGCGCGCTGTGGCCGAATGGTAGGGCCCGCTTGCGGAGCCACTGTCGGGGCCGGGGGAACTCTCACCTTTCCCGGCGCCGTGGCCTCCGTTTCCTCATCACGCGGCTCCTCCCGCAGTCTCCGCTCTTCATCCCGCCTTCCGGCGGCGCTAGCCTCCAGGCTCAGGGGCTACGCAGGGAGGATCTCCGCTGGTAACTTAGGTGGCCGCTCCCAGTGGTTCCGCACAGGCTCCGCTCCTTCACTCAACATCCAGCTGCCTGCCCGTGGCACTGAGGGGAACATTTCCTGGCATGACTCGACCTCCTGGCGTCACCGTCACTCTAGGCGCCCGATGCCCCGACATCCACAGAGCCTCATATAGTCCGGTGGGCAGCACTCGAATGGCGCCAGACAGCCGCAGCCAAACTTTTACCCTGTGCCTCGCCCTCTGCTGGGTGGGGCGATGGCAGACCTTTCCACCCACTTATCAGGGTCCAGTACATGGGGACGCCGGCCTCCTGGTACATATCGCTGGCACCAGGTGTACGTAGGAGGGGGCCCCAGTCCAACGGGAACAACAGCAAACACCTGGAACTCTCCTCTGCATTGCAGCAGCACCGCCATCTTGCACCAGTCCTGCTACCTCCCCGGATCTTCTACTGGCGATGCAGATACGCCACAGCACTCCCAAGTTGTAATCCACAGGTGGGTAATTTGTATTCCACAGTGTAAGAAAAAGTTCTATTGAGAGCTGGAAGAGTCGGGAAGAAGTTCCACAGACGATCTCTTATCAAGCTGAGGTTGAAGGTTTATTCGGAGATACACAGAAAAACAGATACAGAATAACAGAGGAGCTGGAATATGCGGGCAAAAACAGGAATTCAGACAGGCAGAGATTCGCTAGGAAGTCTGGCGATGATAAGGCTCTGTGCCCTGGCCATGGTGAGGCACAGTGGCATGATGGCGATGGAATGGCCCCGATCGACAGTAACAGGGGCTTCTTATACATTATCAGAACAAAGAAAGCTGCATTTTGCCGCAGAAAGGCGTTAACATTATAATTCTAAGGCGTTTTCATGGTAATCTACAGAAACGTGGTTTAGAACAGAGAATATAATGACATAATACGAAGATATTAATTAACATTTCTTCAAGCAACACTAAAACCCATAAGTCATTGGTATCTATGGCTACTGTCCTAAAATCTTATCATTGTCTCCAGTCTAGGTCCCTAAATTCTTACATCCTGACATTTTAACTACTCTACACTTCACTACCACACTATCACGTATAAGCATACTGGCCATATATTTGGTGACCTGTGATCCTATTGATTGATCCAATCTTCCTCTACGCTCTTCGGCTGAGGTTGCTAGGAGACATGATCTAATTTTCCATCCTCCATTTAATACATTTTATCAGCTCTTTTGTAAAAGTTGAATCTTCTCTAACTTTCAACAAAATGGTTGCTAGAGACAACATGGCCGCTCAGTATATTATGACTGACCATTCTCTTACAAGTCCCCCTCTTGTACTCTATCCGGAGTACAACATACAGTACTGTAATATCCATGGGTGAATTACTGAAAATAAGAATATTGAGGTAATTCAGCACTTTATGCACGTGTGTGTGTAAGGCAAATGTCCCTAAAAATAGAACAAACACATAATAAAAAAATAATTCAAATAGTCCCGAAAAAATAAGTTGCACAAATAGTCCCGAAAAAATAAGTTGCACAATAGTCAATTCTTTTGGTCTTGTCAATTCTTTTGGTCTTTTTCTTCTCATTCTTTGTCTTCTGGATTTTCCTTATCTTCTCCCCCTCTCACACTATCAGAGTCCCACTGTATAGTGTGAAACATCTTCTCCTGATCATCCAATAGGTTCATGGTCCCAGGAGTCGAATATGAAAATCTTCAGCGGACCTGGAGAAAATAGAAAAAAAGAGTGGAGTATCAGTCCTTACCAGAAATTTCCGTAAAATAATTAAGAAGTCTACACTGATTGATATGAACCATTTTAATCACCTTTTTAGCTTGAAAATTTGAGCAAAGACTTAATCATTGTTGTTGGGATGTAAAGCACTAGTCTATCATTAACCCGTTTGTAGTACAAGCACTCCCCCTCAATGGGCAGGGACTCAAGGGAATTGAACAGAGATGAGTCTCCATCCTTCTCCTGTGCTTTTACGAGATATTGAAGAGAAGAATAAACAAGGGGGGGCTCTCGGGGTTTTTTTAGTAACTGCAGCGATGACTTCTTGGGGATATTTGTCCTCGCCTGTGAGTGCAGCTTCCCTGGCTGCGTGATCTACATATGCATTGCCAAGGATGTGAGGGTCAGGAATTAGCCTTTGGTGTCCTTTAATTTTGCAGAAGGACCATAATTTTGGAAATTCTTTACCCCGTTGCTCAATTTGTTTTAGAATGTCTGCATGCTGCAAGGGCTTGTTCTGAGAATCAACCATCCCCCTAAGGGCCCATACATTAAGATATAGAGTGAGTGACGACACGACATATGCGCTATCACTGAAGATATTCATTGGCTCTGGACACATGAGAATGACCTGTAAAGCTGCTTCCAACTCAGCTCTTTGAGCGGAGCAATGACCAGGGAGTTTATACTGCAGCAGCAATGGCTTAGCTGGAAACCACACAGCGAAGCCTGTGACGTAATGCCCCTCATGCCAATAGCGAGCTCCGTCGATATAGGCACAAGGGATTCCCTCTTGAAAGTCTGCTCGGAAGGGAGAGGGAGTAACATTAGCCTGTTCAATTTGACAATCGTGACTTTTTCCTGCATACTGCATCATCTGGGCTAAGTGATATTTCTCACCCACTTCGACTTGTAAGTCTCTAGTCTCAAAATCAATGATCCATTGGGCCATTCTCTGTGAATTAATACCTGAAGCTTTTCCCTTCAGCAAAGTTTTTAAGGTGACATGCGGGGTATGTAAAATTAAAGGAGCAAATCCCACTATATGTCTCACTTGATTCATAGTCCAGTGCACGCCCAGTAGGTGCTTCATGCACTGAGTGAATCCTTTTTCCACGGGGGTCAGCAACCTGGAGTAATAACCTAGGGCATACAACTGACTAGACACTTCTGGGCTTTCTTTGGGCCATTTTTGTAGGAGCACTGAAGAAATAGAGATATCACCAGTGTGAGTCTGAATGTAGAAAGGCTGGGAAGGGTCAGGGTTAATCAATGCAGCAGCTGCCGTAAGGGCGCGCTTCAATCCCTCAAAAGCCTGTAAGGCGGTTCCCTCTACATTAACAGGGTCAAAGTCATTATCAACATTTTTCAATAAATCATACAGTGGTTTAGCCAAATAAGCAAAATCTTCAATGAATTCTCTGGAAAAATTAATAAGACCCAAAAATTTTCTGAGTTCAGTAATATTAGTTGGTATGGGGACAGCCTGAATAGCTTTAACCCTATCATGCATGGGCTTCTTTCCTTCTGCTGAGACAGACACACCCAGAAATTTAACCTCTGATTTCATCAATTGTACTTTATCTAGACTCTTTTTGAGTCCTGCATTTTGTAAAGCCTGACAAACATTTTCAAGGGTTTCTCTGTGTTCACCTTCATCGACAGTTTGAATCAACAAATCATCCACATACTGTAAGACTTTGTCTCCATACCCCAGGGGTTCTAACATCTGAGCAAATGCCTGATGGAAATACACAGGAGAACTGTGAAATCCCATGGGCAGCCGCGTGAACAAGTATTGCACGTTTTCAAAAGTGAATGCGAAGCGGAGTGCAGATTCAGGTGTTAGGGGTACTGAGAAAAAGCCATTTGCAATATCCAAACAAGAAAATACCTTACAATCACTCCTCAGCTGCGACATAACCTCAGGGACAGATGCAACAAGGTGAGCAGCTGAGGGAGTGTACTTATTTACAAGTCTCAGGTCTACTACCATTCGAAAACTGCCATCTTCCTTTTTTACAGGTAAAATAGGACTGTTACATGGAGAATTTCCTTTCACAACAACACCTTGTTTCTCCAATTCACTGACTGCAACCCTTATGTAAGGGATGGCGTCCTCAGGAATACGGTACTGACGCTGGAAAGGTGGCAGTTTTTCACCATCAATTTTAACCTGAGTTTGCATTAACCCACAATCAGTTTTCTTTGAGATCCACAATTCAGGGAACTTTTGCTTCAATTCATTCTTTAAAGCATTATTGTCAGTGTTTTCAACATTTTCATTAGCACCTAATCCGAAGCTAGCAATGGGTAATTTATGACTCTCCTCCTCCTCCTCCTCCACAGGGACAATTACAGAACAGATAGTGGCTTCTTTCTTCCGCCACAAGACTTTGTTACATAAATCAACAACAATTCCCATTGCTCCTAAAACATCAGTTCCCAAAATAGTGTACCGTAACTGTGGGTTTACCCAAAAAGCGCATCGAAGACCCCTTTGCTTCGATCCCCCTGTGTCCTGAAATCTCAGGTTTACTGGACGACTTTTTTACTGCTTGAATACAGGAGCCCTCAAATTCTACAAAAGTGTAGTCTCAGGCAGTCCAGGGGATGACTGCAATTTGTGTCGTGTTATTGAAACTGAGGCTCCTGTATCGATGAGGATGTCTTCCCAAGGCAGCCCCTCTATTCTCCCTCTGACATAAGGTCTACCGTCCCTGCCCAGGGAAAGGGGAGCAAGGAGGGTAAGGGGAACAGGGGGAGCACTCCATCAATCATTGTTACCTGTCATGGGAAGCCCGAAAAATCCATCATCCCCATCTGGACACGGCTTCCGTCCAACAGCTGCCACCTCCGCCCCAAAGAGATCCTTGGTCAGGGTCCGGTTCTCATGTTCCCGCAGCTCCTTAATCAGCGGAGCATAGGGACGAGGAGGAGTGACCCCTCCCTGAATAGCTTGGATCTCCGGGTGCGGATGAGTGAAAGCTATTGGGGAGGGAGCAGGAGCAGAAGGCTCCTGTGAGACTGTGTTAACCATTTGAAGACCGTTATACTGCTGATACTGCCTAGGGTCACTCACTGCTGGATACGGAGGTCTAACTCCGAAAGGTGGTCTAGAAAACTCCCTCCCTGGGATGTTGGGAGTTAAATGGCTCCCGGGGTTCTCGGGGAACAATCCCTGGCACAAGGCTGGGACAAAAACGTCTAACATGTCCCAGATGTCCACAAAAATAACACAAGGGGGGGGCCTCTCATGGGATCCCTTAGGGGCTCTGCTGAACGGGACCTGCCCATTCTCGGTACCTGGCCATACCCCCCGGAACCCCTGGCCTCCCCGAATCAGCAGATACACCCCGAGGTGAATGGTATGCAAAAACATTAGACTCATCACCCCTCACCTCGGATTGCATCGTCCTAACAAAACACTCACTTACTTTCCTCCCAATTAGGCAACATTTTTTTAATAAATTTAAGATGGACCAGGAACATTTGGCCTGGGATTTTTTTCTCTCGGGGTTGAAGCAGCATCACACCTAACCTAGGGTCTGCATGTGCTGGAGCTGTCGGGACAATATATCTTTCCTCAACTGTGTCTGCATAAGCTGGAGCTGTTGGGACACTATATCTTGTTATGTACTACTTTACTCATTCTCCTAACTCTTCTCCATTCTACAACTGTATTTACATCAGCACTGTGTCTTGAAGCTGCAGTGTCCATCTGTGACATAACTGCTCTCAGCTGCTGCTGCTGCTCGCACCCCTCCTCTCTGTGCTTCCGTGCTAGCTCCAGCATCTCACTGAGCTTTTCTGATCTCTCCCATACGCTGCCCCTCCCTGGGTGATCATGTTAACATATTGCTGTGTAAGCTACCTATCAAGAGCCTGATCAAAAGTTATGACTGTCTTACACAAAGCCACTACTTGGCTATTAGCTTAACCTAGCGAATTTTTTCTATCTAGTTCCCTGTTCTCTGTGGTAAACCAACGCATACAATTTAACCACGTGGTTTCCACATTAACCCCCTCCAGCTGGGGTGTGCCAGCATATTTCTCTGCCTGCTTCCGTAACCACTCCATATTTACAGTGGTCTACAAGGACGAGTTTTACTCTGTTCTAGTATCAACAAATGCAATTTAAGCAACGTTAGATACTCACACCTCTCTCGAATGGAAGACCTCCTGCCGGCTGTTTGGGGTCGACCAGATATCAAAAGAGGTGCAGCCGTGATTCCAGCCTCACTCGTTAGCTTGCCAGGCATCTCCCCACGCCCTTTTAAAGCTTCTTGCTACCGGGCACACAAAAAAATTCTCACGTCCTTGTAGATAGCTTCTTCTTAGTTACTCATCTTTTTATAGTCTTTTTTTTGTCCGTGGTTTTATTATAAAAAACTCGGGCAGGCGGTCTCGGAGCGATCACGAGAGGTTCTCCTTCAGGCTGGCTTACTTTGATCGGTTTCACGTGTGGCCACACGCGTTTCTTTTATTTTTTTTCTTCCTCTTCCCACCTCCAAGCCCTCATCTGCGGCCTCTTCCGGTGGATCTTCTGGAGGCAGCTCTCCGGAGCTGCTCCTCCTGGCTGGCTTGCCACTTGTAAGAAAAAGTTCTATTGAGAGCTGGAAGAGTTGGGAAGAAGTTCCACAGACGATCTCTTATCAAGCTGAGGTTGAAGGTTTATTCGGAGATACACAGCAAAACAGATACAGAATAACAGAGGAGCTGGAATATGCGGGCAAAAACAGGAATTCAGACAGGCAGAGATTCGCTAGGAAGTCTGGCGATGATAAGGCTCTGTGCCCTGGTCATGGTGAGGCACAGTGGCATGATGGCGATGGAATGGCCCCGATCGACAGTAACAGGGGCTTCTTATACATTATCAGAACAAAAAAAAATGCTGCATTTTGCCGCAGAAAGGCGTTAACATTATAATTCTAAGGCGTTTTCATGGTAATCTACAGAAACGTGGTTTAGAACAGAGAATATAATGACATAATACGAAGATATCAATTAACATTTCTTCAAGCAACACTAAAACCCATAAGTCATTGGTATCTATGGCTACTGTCCTAAAATCTTATCATTGTCTCCAGTCTAGGTCCCTAAATTCTTACATCCTGACATTTTAACTACTCTACACTTCGCTACCACACTATCACGTATAAGCATACTGGCCATATATTTGGTGACCTGTGATCCTATTGATTGATCCAATCTTCCTCTACGCACTTCGGCTGAGGTTGCTAGGAGACATGATCTCATTTTCCATCCTCCATTTAATACATTTTATCAGCTCTTTTGTAAAAGTTGAATCTTCTCTAACTTTCAACAAAATGGCTGCTAGAGACAACATGGCCGCTCAGTATATTATGACTGACCATTCTCTTACACACAGGTGTTTGTAATCCAAGCAGTGTAGTCCAAGTCATTAGGGCAGGCCTGCCGCAGAAGATGACGTTTTAGCGGCGGCGATCCTGTCGACTACGCCAAGTGTAGGGTCGGGCCGAGCTGGGGGGGTGGTCCCTCTTTATACCACGCAGAGATGTAACAGAGACACGATGGAGGCAAATGTCGGGTACAACAGGTCCAAGCTTTATTCCCTGGTCGCCCACTTGACAGCTTCCGCAGTACACCGCACTTCAATGCAATACACTTTACTTTGCTTTACTTGTCGGCCCTCCGTTTCCAGATCCGCTTCCCGCACACCATACTTTACACTGGGGACATGTATGCGTACACCGTCCCCTCTTCACTCGTTGACACTCCTGTCAGATCCGTCACTTTGGCCGCCCTAGGCCTGTAACCAACAGTACTTTTACTGAACAGTAGTCTCTCTCAGTACGGTATGCTTTACCTCGATGCCTCGTCTATTCTGCGGTACTTTCCTGTCAGGACCACCCCCCTGCCGTTCTCTCTCCTCAGTCCCCCGGTTTGGTTTTCCTCATAGTGCCCAGACTGTCGTAGTCCTCCTGTCACTTGAGCTCCCCCTGGGGACTGGAACTTTCTGGAACCCTCCCTCAGTATTTATATATCTCCCAATCCCCTGTCACTGTAACTCCGCCCCCCATGACCAACGGTTTCTAAAGCCCTGAGCTGATGTCAAGTCCTTTGCTCACACTCCTCCCTGCCATCTAATGGTCAACCCAAGGTACTGCACGTCCACTACACTTTCCTAGCTGTTTCCCCACTGTAGTAACTGACACCTGTCTAAACTGTGCAAACCTATCTTTCTCTATTCTGACACGTCCGTCTGTCCGGTCACCTTCCCTACAGTATGTTGCAACAGCATTCAATCCGTGACTGTACCGGGGATATATACACACATTCCATGCGTTGAAATAAGAGGTGTATAAACCATACTCTCGCTGTTAGTTTCCAATAACCAACCTTAATGGAAACAGCCACAGCATCCTCCGCTAATTGTTGGTCAATTGCATAATTGTCTGGATGTTACGGGGCAGCAGAGGGCTGTTTGTGACAAGTTTGTCATAGTGCGTGGATCTGCATGACCTCCCAGGCTGTGATCCTTGATAATTGGTGGCAATGGTGGGATGTGAGTTGTCTCTTCGGTGCCCATCCTTGACATACATGTATAGGTGCATCTATATACCTGTGTATATATATATATATATATATATATACACAGTATATAAAAATACAGTATATATATATATTTGTGTATATATTTGTGTGTGTATATATATATATATATATATATATACAGTATATAGTCCTGCTCATCGTTATAGACACGCATGAAGTGTAAAACAGTTTCATTGTATAGAGCACAAAATGATAAACAGAAAATACAAAAGAGCAAATGATAAACAGTAGTTTAAAAGAAAAACAAATGGGAGGAAAAAATAGAAAATCCTAAAGCTTACTGTGACACTGGTATTGGCACCATTTACATTAAATTAGTATGGAAAACAATTTAACTCGCCTGTGGTAAATCACAAATGAAAATCACTCGACATATGGAGCTGGTTCAGTGTAGGTGTGCTAAGGTCTATATAAGTATGTGTGTTTTTGGGTTTATATTGGCATTTTAATTGGTTGAATAAATGTAATGTTTTAAATTCTCATTCTTTGCTGTACATGAAACTCAGTCTGGTCAAAATTTTGGGGTGTACTCATATGCTTTAACTAGAACCTTAAAGTGTGAAATTTAAATCATAGCTGCTCCTTTACTTAAAAAATATAGTAAGATATTCCAAAAAGTAAAATCACACAAACAAAGAAAAAATAGTACACACCCCTTTAATGCTCAGTAAAGTTATGAAAGAAATGTCAGGATAATGAGAAGGGTGTGTACTTGGACAGAATGCAAACTATTAAAACATGATTTATTTCAATTTATCAAAACATTTTTCTCCACAAATTGAAAAAACATCAAGTAGAGTTTATGCTCTGAGATTCTACTTTGTTTTCTGAACAGTATGTATATTAAATACTGGAGATATGCCATTTGTCAAAATTTTACTCTACATGACATCTCACAAAAAATTATTCATTATGTGTCATTATGTATTATTTAGTTAGCAAAATTATTGTCAAAAATAAAACTGGTAAGCAGGGCTAGCTCCAGATTTTCAAGGGCCCTGGGAAAAAAAGTCTCAGTGGGCCCCTTTAAGACATACCACGATTCTTGATGCACAGGTAGGTTAGAAAAATATACTGTAGGTATAGTACAATGCCAAAGACTTCACTTACTTCTTATATTACATGAGTGATATCTATTGTAAATTCTACAATAGCTCAGAAACTGGACAGTATAGTCCTCAATACAGTACTATGGGCACCACATTGTGCGCCACATAGAATAATGAGCTACATATAATGCGACATACAGTATTATGGGCACAACATAGTCCTCCATACAGAATAATGAGCCCCATATGTTTCTCCACACAGTATTATGGGCACCACATAGTGCTCCATACAGTTTAATTAGCTCAATATATTGCTCCATTCATTATAATGGACCCCATATATTGCTCCATACAGAATAATGGACCCTATATAATTCTCCACACAGTATAATGAACCCCATATATTACTCCATACAGAATAATGAGCCCCATATATTTCTCCATACAGAATAATAAGCTCCATATATTGCTCCACACATAATTGGCCCCATATAATGCTCCAAACCGTATATGATGGGCTTTATATAATGCTCCATTCATAATGGGCCACATATAATGCTCCATACAGTATATGATGGGCCCCATATATTGCTCTGCATATAATGGGACCTATGTAATGTTCCATACAATTACCCCCAAGATGGTGCACATTACAGGGTCTCACCCCTCTGCTGACTCATCGGGATAATGGTAGATGTTACATCAGAGCTCCCAGGGTCACTATTCCACCTGTGATACACACACAGAGAAGAGATATCGACAAGCCTAGGGAGATGACCGAGAGCAGTCTATAGAGTCTGTACAAGGTCCAAAGCCAGTCGACATGAGAGTCACCACCTGGCTCATCCGACCATCTCCATGGAACCGGGCGACCAGTGGGTCCCAAACCTGGCTTTCTCCAAACATATCCATAGTTCAGAGATGATCACTGGATCAGATCTGTATTCTTCCAACCAGAGCCGAAAACCTCTAGGTTGTTTCCTATAGAATCATAGATCTGTGTCCCTCGTGATGGTGCCATGATGAATTGGCTGCAGTCCTTTCTCTCATCAATTGGGTGTTTTACCGAATGTCTGGCTGGTGTAGATCTGAGTGTTGAGATCTGCTTTCTGAGACTTTTTAGACTCGAGGCAAGTAAGCTATTTTTAGAATTACCCAGTGTCCGTTAGTCCACCCTCACATTCCTTTCCCTCTTTACTTTTGAAGTCAACAAACTGTTTCCAGAATACAATACACAATTAGCATATCAGCACACAAAAAATAAAGAGAAACACACACTATGTACAAGTCACTCTTCCAGACTTACACAGTATATCAGTTTGCAAGTCTGTCTTCTTGACCCACCAGAAATAAACACTTAAATCCACAAGTCAACATACAGATAAAAAGTCAATTCTTTTTGGTTTGCAAAAACATGGTTATCTGGGAAATTAAGATACACTCTGGTTTCTTCACACACATATAATGCTTCAGTATATGATGGCCCCATATAATGCTCCAAACATATATATAAAAAATGAAATTCTCACCTCTCCTCGCTGGTCGCTGCTCTGCTCTGGACTACTCAATATTGCCGTCTTCTGACTTTCTGCACTGTGACTGTTCAGCGCAGAGGGCACACAGTAGTCATGTCATTGCGCCCTCTGACCTGAGATTTCACAGTCAGGAGATACGGAAGATACTGCAGCAGAGGAACAGGGAGAGGTAAGTATTGCAAGTACCGGGGCCCTGAGCAAGCAGGGGATGACCCACTATTGGGTGCTAGCACTGGGTCCCATAGTCCCCAACGTTGAGTAGGCCTCTCACCTACTCAGGGCCTTGACACTTGTCCGGGTGCGCCAGGTTCTGACGCCGGCCCTGCTGGTAATTGTCAACTGAAGGATGAAACAGAGTAGTGAGTACTGCTTTTCAATAATCCCAGCCAGCATACTATTTCATTTTCCAGCGGCCATTAGGTGAGACTGGGTCAGAGAACCCATGTTCCTGAGATAGGTGTGGCTCCCAGAGTTGTGACATTCCATCAAACTGATAATTATGGCATATGCCAATTCAAACGGATTGTTTCAGAAATATAGTTCCTACCTTATGCCCTATTAATGTATAACATTTAATAAACTAAAGTCCTCAGTTTTAGGATACCCTGCAGTAAGCAAAAGTGAACAGTCAATCTCTCCATCAGTATATCTTATTTTGGAGGACTCGGCTATCATTTCACAGTTGACATGTAAGGCTGGAGTCACAATAAACATTTAAAAAATCGGTCCGAGTCTCACTGCTGAGAGTCGCACGAGTATTCTCTGTATGGGGATCCGTGTGTAATACGTTTGCAATGCGATGATGTGTAGCCATATATCTGTATGACATCAGTTTGACATCTGTATGACAACCGTATGGCTTTTCATTTCTTACTGATTTTCCCTATGCACTGTGTAGGGTTCGAGCAGGCTCACAGGATGCAGTGACGAGACACGAGACTGAATGTGGGGTGAAATAAACTTTTATAAGTTTAAAGCCACAAGGGCTAAACTGCTTCGATCAAACAAAAGGGGAAACACCTATTTGTCCTCTCAGGGACTCGTAAAACAAACATTCAAACAAAAAGGGTCCTTATTCTCTAAAATGCACTTAGCCTTCCGGGCGTCGCTCGAGTTCACGACCACTCAGGGATTGCAGATTTGGCTGCCTTGTAATCCACGATTTCCCGGAAGGACTTGGGTTCGTCCGGCCCTGAAGAAACCGGAACGGTGGGGCACAGCAGGCCCTGAAGGTACCGGAACGATGGGGCGCAGCAGGCCCTGAAGAAACCGGAACGATGGGGCACAACAGGCCCTGAAGAAAACTGGACGGTGGGGCGCAACGGGCCCTGAAGAAACCAGAACGATGGGGCGCAACAGGCCCTGAAGAAACCGGAACGATGGGGCGCAACCGGCCCTAAAGAAACTGAACGGTGGGGCGCAACGGGCCCTGAAGAACCTGGAATGGTGGGGCGCAATAGGCCCTGAAGAAATGGGGACGGTGGGGCACAACAGGCCCTGAAGAAACTGTTCGGGGGGATAAATCTCCCAGGCGTCCGTTTAGAGGCGCTCGTCCCCCAGCCAGGTCATGACGCAGTTCAAAAACATAAAATCTTAACAAACTCTGCTCAGTGTCCCCTCAGTAAGCGGGACAGGGGCTCTGCGGCCGCCTATAGCGAGGTGGCGTCCCCTGAGGTCGGTAATGACGGGGTCGCAGCTGTGGGAGAAGACAGGGGGGCAGTGTCCTGGTCACTATACCGGATTGCGGCCTTGTCGCAGCGGTCGCCTGAGATCCCGGTCCTGTCACAGCACGGAGGGAATCAGCGGGCGTCAAATTATCTGTATGTATCCGGGGAGGGACTCCCGGGGAGAGTCTCTTATGCGTCACTCTTCGGACAGTCTCAAATTTTCCTTTGACAGTCTCCTGCCTGTCTCTCTTTCCCACACCGTCAGTTGCCACAGTCCTCCCCCTGCCACACGGCTCTCTCTCTCCTGTCAGGCACTCTTCCAACTGCCACCTCAGCGCGTCCCCTGCTCCTTTTACCCTCGCCCCGCCCCCTGTTGCCCTGACAACTTCAATCGCATGTCTCCCTTTGTAATCCCCCTGATGTGGTTTCTTCAATAACCCTGATGGCGGTCCCCCTGGTTCCAGCCCAATCACTGTATGGGGGTCCTCCTCCCCACATTGTATGGGGATCCGTGTGTAATACATTTGCAATGCGATGATGTGTAGCCATATATCTGTATGACATCAGCTTGACATCTGTATGACAACCGTATGGCTTTTCATTTCTTACTGATTTTCCCTATGCACTGTCCCATTAAATTAACTGGCTCAAAGGTCTGAAATGAATAAAAACCTAATCAAGGAGGCCATACATTGGCTCCACAAGAAGTTAACTTCTGAAATCTTTCACAGAAATGCCCTGCTGGTGTCTTGTTTTTGCTGGTTTTTGAAAAACATGTGTGACAGGCTAACTTTAAACACAACTGAGAAAGTTCTTTTACATTGGGTCTTGTATCAATGTTTTGGGGAGCCTTACCCAGCGATTGTTGATGCGAGGAGGCGGATACGTATGTGGGTACATCCACTTTTGAGGAGACGGCTCACTAAAAGACACTTCCACCGACTGTATGGTTCTTTATGAAGCCATCCCGACAAGTTTTATCACTTCTGTCGGATGAGCCTCTCTACATTTGACCTTCTTTTGGAGGCAGTGTGACCTGGTCAAACCTTCAAGGACACAAAGATGAGCATATGTATTTGGCAGAGGAGCGTCTTTTACTTACATTGCGATATGTATTCATCCTATATTTGTTGGATATAAAATGTAATGATCATTTTGAAACCCGCTCCTGTCATACGTTATTTCCAAATATTGTGTGAATATTTACGGCATCTTTACTTAAATTACTTCACAACATTTTGTCATTATCACTCCCTGATGTTCTTCAAAATGAACTGTTCCTTAGCATGTAATATTGTTGTCTATTGTTGACCCAGTGCTTAGATTGCTATGTTGCTTACTTTTATGATGGACTACATTTTTAATGTTATGTGTGGACATGTTTTTTTCAGATTTTTTGTTTGCTTATTTTTAATTTTAGATGTCTATCCACCGTTCTCTCCTATGTGGCACTTCATCTGGAGCTATTGATCAGGAAATCAACCATCTCAGCTATTGTACGATCCACTTTTACAGAAATCTTGTCCCGCCTTCATAATTCTGTTATGCCTGAACCCAAACAAGAAGGCTGGCTGCAGATAGAATGTGGCTTTGAGCAAACACTCCAGTTCTCCAACTGCATAGAATTCCTGAATGGGAAGCACAGCCATGTTCGTAAGCCGCCAAACTCAGGACCCAAATATTACAATTATAAGCAGTTTTTTCTGTAGTGCTGTTGGCCCTGGTCGACAGCAGATACAGGTTTATAATTGTTGATATTGGGTCCTATTGATGAACTGGAGACTCAATAGTCTTCAATTCTTCCATAAGAAATAATGATTTGGACATCCTACTCCCTGGTGTTCTACCAGGTTCACATTTGGAACTGGTTCCTTATGTAATGGTTGCTGATGAGGCATATTAATTGAGCCGGAATGTATTGAGACCATATCTGTAAGGATGTTACGGGGACTCTCCTATGCTTCCCCTTCACTTTGATCCACTAATTGTGTGCAGTTCCCTAATGTTCATTAATGTGAATGTATTTCATGTGTGTCATGTACTGTAGTGTAAATGTACTATGTTTTGTGCATACAATTAGGTCTAGGATAGAATATAAGGTAGTATAGAACAAGAAAAGGGCTAGAATAGAGGGGGCATAATAGAGATAGGGAATAGGAATGTTAGTTTAGATGCAGGCAGCATAATAGTTTTCCAGAGGGGAGGAGCTAGAATAGTTGGGTGAAGAACATTGGGGATATAGGACAGACACTTCCTGGTTAGGTAGCAGAGCCCAGCAGCCTTGCGCAGAGCAGGGTGTAAGGAGCAGCAGTGAGCGAGACAGTCTGCCTGCCATGGGGATAAAGTTGATATGGCAGGAAGGGGCCCAAGACTGAGAGTCATGCAGATGTTCACCAGATGTGAAACGGATGAGACAAGGATTGTCCATAAGCGAGGCAGGAATTGTCAGAAGAGAGATAGAGTTATCAGGAACAATAGAGGCTGCCCGGAAGGCAGGGAAAGGTAGAGTGATGCGTACACTGTGCTGCATGTGTGATGAATATCCTATTGCTCAGTAAAAGTAAACTGTTGGAAATGAGTAATGTCTTTGAGATGGTTTGTAAGGCTCAGGAATGCAAAGCCGGAGTGACAGAAGCTGAGGGGACTCTGACAGTAATCGTGAGTGCACTGCTGCACACGCTGCCCATGCACATTGTATTTTTTCTGTAGGGTACCAGGGAACAGGAACTGTATAGTCCATTGCCACAACTACCACCCTGGCCGCCTTGCAGAATTGGCGTAGTTGACAGGATTGTGATGCCTTAAATGCAGTGAGCGGAGGAGCTTTGAAAACTGCAAAGATGGCAGCAGTTAGAGACTTAAAGATGGCACCGAACACTGACAAGAAGATGGCGGTCAGTGGCACAAAAATTGGGAGCAGTGCCGCCCACCATGGGCATCCTTAATGGAAAAGGGCGCAAAGATGGAAGAAGCAGTGGCCTGAGCCAAGGCCACATCCCATAGTGACTGCTGCCTGCCCAAGATGGGCGCTGCATAAGAAGAAGAAGTCCCGACCCCTGCAGAAGATTCTTGAGGAATGGGTGGGGCAGCCGGAAGTAGCTCCACCCACGAATTGGTGGAGTCCAGAAAAGCAAGACGGCGTGGCCGGAAAAGAGACGCCATTGCCAAGTGAGATACAAAGGCAGGGCCATTCCAAGAAGGATGCAGAGTATACGACCAGGCCAGGTGAAGCTGAAATGGCGAACCTGGCCCTTTTTCCTGTTAAAGCCAAACCAGGGGATGGTAGGAAGATGGTGGGACTGAAGACATGGATGGGACAAGGATTGTCCAGAAGCGAGGCAGGAATTGCCAGAAGAGAGAGTTATCAGGAAGAATAGAGGCTGCCCAGCAGGCAGGGAAAGCTAGAGAGATGCTCTTCTGCATACACTGCGCTGCATGTGTGATGAATACCCTACTGCTCAATAAATCTAAACTGTTGGAAAAGAGTAATGTCTCTGAAATGGTTTGTGAAGCTCGAGAATGCGGAGTCTGAGTGACAGAAGCCAAGGGGACTCTGACGCTAATTGTGAGTGCACTGCTGCACACACTGCACATGCAGCAGAAAGGACATTGCATTTTATTTGTTGGGCACCAGGGTGTGGGAACTGTACAATCCATTGCCACGACTACCACCCTGGCCACCTTACATATCCACGGAGAGACCTGGACCCCTAGCGGCAAATTTTTAATTATCGGCTATCCTGAGCAAGACGATTGATGGAGTGCACCTTTGGAATCCTATGTGCAAAATGGAGGGTCCTGATGTCATCCATACAATTAAGTGAAGCTAATGTGTGATTAAGGCCTGTGTCATCATACACAATTTCACAAGTATCAATATATGTCCATAAAATGATGCTGATGATGGAGAATATGGGAATAATGGCAGACCTACAACACATGTTGCCATTGGCAGACCTACAACACATGTTGCCATTGCCAAACCACGTTGTGAGTTCTCCTCCGGCCTTAAACGGCAGGACATATTCACAAATTATTTTATATCACCAGAGGGATATACTCCTTGGCAAGACTATGCTGTGTATATACTATAATATCCTTTGTTCAATTAATTTCAATAAACAACTGTTATCGACCAAAGTGTATGATGACTAGAGTTGAGCGATACCGTCCGATACTTCAAAGTATCGGATCGGAATGGATCGGCCGATCTTAAAAAAAAGTATCGGTATCGCCGATTCCGATACCGGAAGTCCCATTCAAGTCTATGGGACTTCCGGTATCGGAATAAGAAAAATCCTGTTTTTCCCTTGTACAGCCTCTCTGGGGTCTGTACGGGCCTTTCGGGGGGTTGTGCCGGCCTGCCAGGGGGTCTGTGCAGGCTCCGGTGGTCTGTGCCGGCCTGCCGGGGGGCTGTGCCGGCCTGCCAGGGGGGCTGTGCAGGCTCCGGTGGGCTGTGCCGGCCTGCCGGGGGGCTGTGCAGGCTTCGGGGGTCTGTGCAGGCATCGTCCGATGGGACTACAAGTCCCATCGGGCGATGCCTGCTACCATGACAGTGATTGACACATTAGCCAATGATGGGACAGTAGTAGTCCCATCATCCGGCTAATGTGTTGAATGTAAAAAAAAAAAAAAAAAAAATTACATGCTACATACATACAACATGCATACTACATACATGCTACATTCATACTACATACTACATACATGCTACATTCATACTACATACTACATACATGCTACATTCATACTACATATATACTACATGCAACATACATACTACATACATACTACATGCAACATACATACTACATATATACTACATGCATGCAACATGCATACTACATATATACTACATGCTACATACATATTACATATATGCTACATACATACTACATATATACTACATATATGCTACATACATACTACATGCTACATACATACTACATATATACTACATGCATGCTACATACATACTACATGCTACATACATACTACATATATACTACATACATACCACATACATACTACATACATACTACATACATACTACATGCATACTACATACATACTACATATATACTACATGCATGCTACATACATACTACATGCTACATACATACTACATATATACTACATACATACTACATACATACTACATGCATGCTACATACATACTACATGCTACATACATACTACATATATACTACATGCATGCTACATACATACTACATGCTACATACATACTACATATATACTACATACATACTACATACATACTACATGCATGCTACATACATACTACATGCTACATACATACTACATATATACTACATGCATGCTACATACATACTACATGCTACATACATACTACATATATACTACATACATACTACATACATACTACATGCATGCTACATGCATACTACATGCTACATACATACTACATATATACTACATGCATGCTACATACATACTACATGCTACATACATACTACATATATACTACATGCATGCTACATACATACTACATGCTACATACATACTACATATATACTACATACATACTACATACATACTACATGCATGCTACATACATACTACATGCTACATACATACTACATATATACTACATGCATGCTACATACATACTACATGCTACATACATACTACATATATACTACATGCATGCTACATACATACTGCATGCTACATGCATGCTACATACATACTACATACATACTACATGCTACATACATACCACATATATACTACATTCATACTACATACAATACATACATAGACATACAGTACATATAACATAGAGTAACATACTTACCAATACTTGTCACATTGTTCCCCGAAGCCATTGTCTTTTACGGAATAAATATTAACATAACAAACCACAAAAATACTCACCCACGATCCGAAGCAGTCCACGAGTGTGTCCCACGACGATCTTGGGTAGAGAACTGGAGCATCAGCTGTTGCTGCCGTTCTCTACGGGCTGCAGGAATCCAATGACGGAAGGTAGGTATCCTTCCGCACTGTATTCCTCCGCCACTTAAAAAAAAAAAAGTCCCTAGTCTCACTTTATGCCATTGCTGTGTGGGAAATTCCCACGCAGCAATGGCATAAAGTGAGACTAGGGACTTTTTTTTTTTTTTTAAGTGGCGGAGGAATACAGTGCGGAAGGATACCTACCTTCCGTCATTGGATTCCTGCAGCCCGTAGAGAACGGCAGCAACAGCTGATGCTGCAGTTCTCTACCCAAGATCGTCGTGGGACACACTCGTGGACTGCTTCGGATCGTGGGTGAGTATTTTTGTGGTTTGTTATGTTTATATTTATTCCGTAAAAGACAATGGCTTCGGGGAACAATGTGACAAGTATTGGTAAGTATGTTACTCTATGTTATATGTACTGTATGTCTATGTATGTATTGTATGAATGTATTGTATGTAGTATGTATGTAGTATATATGTGGTATGTATGTAGCATGTAGTATATATGTGGTATGTATGTAGCATGTAGTATGTATGTAGTATGTATGTAGCATGCATGTAGCATGCAGTATGTATGTAGCATGCATGTAGCATGTAGTATGTATGTAGCATGCATGTAGTATATATGTAGTATGTATGTAGCATGTAGTATGTATGTAGCATGCATGTAGTATGTATGTAGTATGTATGTAGTATATATGTAGTATGTATGTAGCATGTAGTATGTATGTAGCATGCATGTAGTATATATGTAGTATGTATGTAGTATGTATGTAGTATGTATGTAGTATGTATGTAGTATGTATGTGGTATGTATGTGGTATGTATGTAGTATGTATGTAGCATGTAGTATGTATGTAGCATGCATGTAGTATGTATGTAGTATTTTTTTTTTTTTTTTAACATTTAACACATTAGCCGGATGATGGGACTACTACTGTCCCATCATTGGCTAATGTGTCAATCACTGTCATGGTAGCAGGCATCGCCAGATGGGACTTGTAGTCCCATCGGACGATGCTTGCACAGACCCCCGGACATCAGCACAGCCCCCCGGCAGGCCGGCACAGCCCCCCGGCAGGCCGGTACAGACCCCCACAGGGTGCACAGACCACCGGCAGGCCGGCACAGCCCCCCGGCAGGCCGGTACAGACCCCCACAGGGTGCACAGACCACCGGCAGGCCGGTACAGACCCCCGGCAGGCCGGTACAGACCCCCACAGGGTGCACAGACCACCGGCAGGCCAGCACAGCCCCCCGGCAGGCCGGTACAGACCCCGGGCAGTCCACACAGCGCCCCGGCAGGCCGGCACAGCCCCCCGGCAGGCCGGCAGAGACCCCCGGAAGGCCCGAAATGACGGCGCATCATGATGCGCACACACCGCGCATCATGATGACGTCAGGCTGTCAATCAACTTTGAACTTCCGATTCCGATGCCGACTTCCGATATTGAAAAAATATCGGAAGTCGGTATCGGAATTCCGATACAGCAAGTATCGGCCGATACCCGATACTTGCGGTATCGGAATGCTCAACACTAATGATGACTATTTATGTCGAAAAAAAGACCCTTTATATCAAGATCATCGAGTATATATTGGCCAAAACATAAATCGCACATTTATTTAACAGTTTTATTTCTAACAAGTGTAATTTGTATAAAAAAGCCATATTAAAATCATATGGCAACTTAAGATAATATTCCATGGAAACATGAAACAAACAAACAAGGACTTTACCACTGACAAAAATTTAAAAAAAAAATTCTGGTAGGAAGGTGGAGATTTTGGTTTCCTACATGATTGGGCCCCTGAGAGGTGGATGGTATTGGCCACTTGGGTAATGGTATTCATACTCATGTGGTTTGTGTTTGGCATTTGGCTAAGCCCCCAGAATGGCTATGTCGAACGTACCCATGTTGAGACCAGTCTCCTACAGTGGGTATGTTCAAGTGGCCAAATTGGGCAGGTGCAGCTGGATTTGAGAAATGTATATAAAACAAAACCATACGGAACCAAATGTAAATCCCAATAGAGTCGCCCACTATATAGTGTCGTCTCAATGGGAAATAGACACTCCCGCATAACATATTAAACAGGAAAAACAGGGAGTACAAGTCCAATCACATAAAAATAATGAGCAAAGTTTATTAAACATATAATACTGACAGTTACATAAATGACAAAATATACATAAAGGATCAGATAAGTATCTGCTGCTTGTTAGTCCTAAGAAATTAACAAAATAAAGTGCTTAGTGCCTGTAACAAATATGGGCCATATTTGAGGGATATAAAGGTAAAAGAGATCCTAACAGGTGCGCATCCTGAAAAAATCACTATCCCAAGCCATAGTGCTTACCCATACTAAACTTAGCCAAGGACCACAAGCAGCGCCGCCACCGACGCGCGTTTCGCCTCTTTTTCAAGGTGCCGTACTGTGTTGTGTGAGGGGCCGAGTTATATATCCTGTTACCAGGTGCTCCAATCAAGCGGCGCGTGTGTCCGGTGTCCTGCCCCGGAAGCTGCATCACCACCGGCGACAGCGCGGCGCCGCGTCTCAGACGACGTCGCTATGACGTCACTGACCCGCAGACGCCACTGATGCGCCTCAGCAATGCTCCATGGGCACACACCGCAGACATGCGCACTGGAGCCAACTCTCTAGGTGATACATCCAAGAAAGGGAAATGGGTTCTAGATATAACAGATTACACAAAATGGATATATATATAAATGAATCCAAAAGATTAATGAGCACTAGCTCATAACAACTATATCATTAATAATAGTGAAAAATAATTTACATTTGGTTCCGTATGGTTTTGTTTTATATGCTTGCTATCTGTGTTTTCACAGTTACCAATAAGGAACATATGGATTTCCGTGAACGCGAGAAAGCGTGGCAGACTGAACTTGATAAAGTTTTTAATGAAGGATCTGGTATCAATACGGATTGCAAATTTGGTGACACTAGTACATTGATTATTAAATATAAAGAGCTACTCAATAAACGTACACGGTTATGGTGGAATAAGGCATTCATGGATAAGTACTTAATCTGTGGCCTCATACCAAGAGGCTTACGGATACAAGTGTTCCCATCCTTTAATATTAATGACAGTGAGTTTGTCAACCAGTGGGAGGATGCTGCTTCCACATGTTCAAGGAAATATATGGAATTACTGTCTAAATATAATGAAAAACAACTAAATGAATTAGATGTTGAAATTGGATCTATACAGGATGAGGTGAACAAAAACCTTGCTGGTGAGATGGTAGCCAAAGTGAAGGTGGAGGTGGAGACATTTTTAAAAAAATGTGAAACGGAGGTTGTTCAGAGAAAAACTAAAAAATATCAGCGTGACCTTACTGATCGACAACAGGATCGGATTTATAAATGGCGTTATCGCCAAATGAATGGTAATAATAATAAAAATCCTATAAGAGGAAGGTCCACCTCACTTTCATCGGTATCATCACTTGAAGAACCCATGAATACTTCAGATGGTGTACGGCCTTTGTGGGACAGGAGGGATCATGTGAGAGATAGACGTTGGAAGAATGGAAAAACCAACAAAAGAAAAATGGCTAATTCACCTAAGAGTGACAAAAAAGCTCGAACAAACACACTAGAGGTAATTAACCTCTCCTCACATGTGCTCTCTGATCTTCACAAAAGTGTATTACAACTTGGTTTATCATTCTCTCCAGTAAATAATTTTGATTACTTTACAGCGGTAAAGGATCTCCACCTGTTTTCCCGAAAGATCATCCTTAGAAAATTACATTCACGCCCTCTGTCAGACCAAAGTCTATCGGTCTCAGAAGCTGAGGCAATACATACTCTAGAAGAATTGGAGAGTGAGTCTCATGGAGATTCGGTAAGTGGATCTTTACCTCCTATTGCAGCGAGATGTACCACGTTTCCCCCTTTTTCACTTTGTCCCCAGGTCGAGATATTTACAAGGTTGGTGACTGAAGATCTTAAGACTATCACCAATTATAAAAAAAGTGATAATTTGACCCCACAACAGAGAGTGGCTTTATGTGAAATTGGAAGTTGGGATGACATTGTTATTAAATCGGCTGACAAGGGGGGAAACGTGGTTCTCTGGCCTGTAGATAAATATGAAAGAGAGGCCTTCAGACAATTGAGAAATAAAGAAAATTATTCTCAGTTGCCAAATAGTCCTCTTAAGATCTTTCAGAATGAATTACATAATATTCTTGAAATGGCATATGAAAGAGGTATTATAACTAAAAAAGTTTTGCAGGGCCTTTTGGTTCATACTCCGGTGATTCCCACTTTTTATCTTCTCCCCAAGGTCCATAAGGATCCTGTGCTTCCTCCTGGACGTCCCATTGTGTCTGGCATGGGGGGGCTATGCGACCCAGCCTGCAAATTCATTGAATACTACTTACATCCGCAGGTTGAGACGCTGCCCTCCTATGTCAGGGACACTAATGATGTCCTCAGGAGATTGGATGGCCTGTTTGTGGATGCGGACATGATTTTGGTTACAGCAGATGTCGATTCGCTTTACACCAGTATTTGACACGTGGATGGATTGAGGGCTTCCAGATTCTTCCTGGAAACGAGTAATTTAGATCCGGACATGCGTGAGCTGGTCTTGGAGCTATTGGAGTTCGTTCTTACCCACAACTTCTTTACTTTTAAGGACAGATATTTTCTACAGAGACAGGGCACCGCGATGGGGGCGGCTTGTGCGCCATCCTACGCTAATCTCTTCTTGGGTTATTGGGAGAGGGAGATTTTCTCGGATGGCGCACTGGCCGCTTCCCAGATTGCGGGATGGTTCAGATACATTGATGACGTTCTATTTGTCTGGCAAGGCCCTGTCTCTGAGTTACATGACTTTGTGGGGGTTCTGAACCAGAATAGCTTCAATATCCATCTCACGTATGCTTTTCACCACCATCAAATTACATTTCTTGATGTTATGATAAAAGTACAGGATGATGGTTCAATTCACACCGATCTGTATAGAAAGGAGACTTCTGTGAATGCCCTTCTGCATGCATCCTCGTCACATCCGCATTCCACGATCAGGTCTATTCCAGTTGGACAATTTTTACGTGCGAGGAGGATTTGCTCAACTGATGCCTTATTTGAGGCTCAGGCGGTGGACCTTGGGGAAAGATTTGCCCAAAGAGGCTACAGTGGTAAAAGCATTAGGAGAGGTTATTGGCGGGCCAAAAGATCTTCTAGGGTTGATCTCTTGGGAAACAGGTGGAAAAAATCCAAACCTAAAATGGATGGAGAAGTAAGATTTATTTCAACATACAATCACAAATGGGACCTGATGAGATCTATCTTGAACCGACATTGGGCGGTTCTGAGAACTGACCCAATTTTACGTGAGTGCCTTTCTGAACACCCCCTTATGACTGCGCGGAGGTGTAATACCCTCAAGAACATGCTAGTGAGGAGTCACTATACCACCAAAAGTATGGACTTCTTTCAGGCCGGCACACCCAGGAATGGATTTTTTCCATGTGGAGTGTGCCTAGCATGTAGGAATCTTCGGAGAGCATTATCATTCACTTCATCGGATGGCCGTCGTGAATTTAAAATTAGAGGTTACATCACGTGTAGTACCACATATGTGGTTTATTATGCAGTTTGCCCGTGTGGGCTAATATATGTTGGATTAACTACACGCGAACTACGTGTTCGCATAAGAGAACATGTTAGAGATATAATGGCGGCACGTGAAGTGGAGGATATTAATGTTCTCAAACCTATTCCGAGACACTTTCGGTTGAAACATAAATGTGATCCGAGTGGACTCCAAGCTTGGGGTATTGACAGGATCCGTGCGGGAATAAGGGGGGGTGACACCAAACGTGTGTTAGCTCAAAGGGAATGCCGGTGGATCACAGTTCTTGATACCATCACACCGGCTGGACTCAATGAGCAGTTGAGTTTTAGCTCATATCTGTAATTTTTGTGTTGTGACATGGTTTTGTTTTTATCATATATGTTTGTATGTTCACTGCATTGGTTTGTTTCCCTTTAGTCATCTCTAATGGAACACCGTAATTTCTAGGACGTTCAGTGGGGAAGATCTGGAGGGACCCTTGGTGTTATATCCTGGCTCAAGAACATCATATCAAGTTTGGCTTATGGGCCTATTTTTATTTAACAAGAAAAGGAAGAAAAAAGATGAATAATAAAAAGAAAGAAAAGAAGAAAAAAAGAAAAAAAGATAAATATTCTTATTCACGTTGGTGTATCATTTTATATGTGTCACATGTATTATGTGTGCACCCTTTTTGAAGCATTTCATATGCACCATTTTTCCTGTGTATATAAAAGGAATACATAGCTGATAGCATAATCACATTTATATGTGCACCTTTTTTGAAGTATTTCACATGTACCATCTCTCCTCTATATATAAAAGGAATACATAGTTGATGGTATAATCACATTAATGTCCATTGTAATGGGATTATATATTTTATATATATTTTTATTTTTCACTATTATTAATGATATAGTTGTTATGAGCTAGTGCTCATTAATCTTTTGGATTCATTTATATATATATCCATTTTGTGTAATCTGTTATATCTAGAACCCATTTCCCTTTCTTGGATGTATCACCTAGAGAGTTGGCTCCAGTGCGCATGTCTGCGGTGTGTGCCCATGGAGCATTGCTGAGGCGCATCAGTGGCGTCTGCGGGTCAGTGACGTCATAGCGACGTCGTCTGAGACGCGGCGCCGCGCTGTCGCCGGTGGTGATGCAGCTTCCGGGGCAGGACACCGGACACACGCGCCGCTTGATTGGAGCACCTGGTAACAGGATATATAACTCGGCCCCTCACACAACACAGTACGGCACCTTGAAAAAGAGGCGAAACGCGCGTCGGTGGCGGCGCTGCTTGTGGTCCTTGGCTAAGTTTAGTATGGGTAAGCACTATGGCTTGGGATAGTGATTTTTTCAGGATGCGCACCTGTTAGGATCTCTTTTACCTTTATATCCCTCAAATATGGCCCATATTTGTTACAGGCACTAAGCACTTTATTTTGTTAATTTCTTAGGACTAACAAGCAGCAGATACTTATCTGATCCTTTATGTATATTTTGTCATTTATGTAACTGTCAGTATTATATGTTTAATAAACTTTGCTCATTATTTTTATGTGATTGGACTTGTACTCCCTGTTTTTCCTGTTTAATATGGATTTGAGAAATGTGCTTGTGTTTCAAGGTGTTGGTACGGGGTTTGCTGTGGCTGAGGTGATGGGATCCATGGTGGAGATGGTTTTGAGAGTAGTATAGGCTGGTCATCATGGATTCCAGGCATATATAGGTGGTTGTCGGTGGACATCTGCCATCTTTCAAGGAAGCTGAAAACCAGCCTTGGATTGTTAGGCTCTGTGCAGGAATCAATCACAATTTATATGGCACCTCTGGCACGCAGCCTCATCTCACGGGGAATTGTGCGCATATACCGAGCAAGAGTCCGACCATAGGCATCCATTCCTCACCATCATCATTAACAGTGTGCGATAAATATTCCAAAACACCAATGTCTACTTGTCACCTGTTATCGGTGGTGGTAAGCTCCTCTTCAACTCTGACAACAGGATGCAAGTTCATCTCGGAATCCGATGCTGTTTCTTGTTCAGTAATGTTGAATTCAGTTCTGTTATTTGCACAAATTAAAAGGAAAATGAAAATTAATTTATCTAACTTAAGGCTAAATTTAAAAGTGTATGTCAAGCATGCACTTTTGAACAGAGATCCAGATTGGGAGCTAAAAAATTCAAACAATCATAATATATGTACTTTTGCTTTTTACTGGCTGCTGCACCACTCCTGGCCCGCTGCTGGCGCTCGCGGCGGTATTGATACCGGCAGCTGCATCCCCGTATTATGACATCAGCCACTGCAAAGTAATACAATAAATAAATCTAAGTATGATCACCTTGTTTGCATTTTTATTGATAGGTTATAGTGTAAACTTGCTTTCAGTTTGCCAAGTGTGTATTACCAAGCATGCGAGATATTCTAAGCAACATCATGTGGAATACTGAATATGCTTTTTTTTCACTTACGGTACTAATGTCCTGCTGCACTTGTCGTGGACTTTCCCCGTAATTGAGGAAATCTGGCAGCATATACATCTCCAAGCTGCATCCTTTTTATTGCGGTCCGCATAGTTGGCTTTGCGTTGGTCCCAGATTCCAGGCATCTTCTTCACAAGAGCAATCAGCATTTCCACATTAATATGTGTGGCAATGTTGCTGGTATCCATGGAGGTGTTTTATTTGGTGCCAGAACAATCTGCATGCCAAGCTTCCTGTTCTTGACTGATGCAATTTCCTGGCTTCAGGAAAATGTGTGCATATTTGTTGCACGCTATACAGAGGGTCTGTGTGGTATCCTGATGAAGAAGTTTTATACTTCAAAACACGTTAATGAATAAAACTACCCAAAATTGGATTGACGTCCTTCATTTTTTCTCCACGGCAGTGCAGAATAACCCATTTATTTCTCCAGTTCTATGCATATATCTCCTATTGGGTCTTCAGCAGCGTTAAGCGTTTTAAGTGGTTGTGTGTGCACAACCCTTCCAAGAGAGCGCAATCTTGCATATCCTTCTATATTGTTATGCATATAAAACCCTATTTGCACTTTGTCTTCTCTCCAGTTTCTCTTTCTTGGGGAGTCAGAGGTAATGGTCACAAGCTCTCAATGCAAGTCTAATCGAGCCTTTTTCTGACTCTCATAGACATACATTGAGTTGTGGCTTCTGGCTCACCCAGCAAACACAACCTGCAGAACACCTATCCGAGCGGCGCCAATAATAGATGAAGACAGTGGCTGGTAAATATAAGACTAGGTGCAGGGAACTTAGATTATGTGCACCACTCCAGTGGTAAAATTAAAAAAAAAAAACACCTTGGAGTGGGTCTTTAAGAAAGTTCTGATGAACTAACAAAAGGTCTGTAGTGGAAGTAATGACTAGAGTTGAGCGAAACGGGTCGAAAAAATTCAAAAGTCGCCGACTTTTGGCAAAGTCGGGTTTCATGAAACGAAACCAGACCCTAGGATGAGGTCGGCCACGAGGTCGGCGACTTACGAGCCAAAGTCGCGTTTCAAAAGTTTGTTTTGCGCTCTTTTTCAGCCAATCAGGATCCACGGACACTGTGGGCAACGTGATGACATAGGCACGGGTCACCACCATCTTTCAGAAGGGCATGCAAGTGATTGGCTTGCTTTGGTGGGCGTCACAGGGGGTATAAAAGGGCGTGCACGCCGACCGCCATCTTACTTCTGCCGATCTTAGCATAGGGAGAGGTTGCTGCTGATTCTGTAGGGAGAGCATTAGGCAGGGAAGAAGACAAAAAAACTGCTTCTGCTGCTAGCGATTTGGCCTGCACAACACACCAGTCACTGTGTGTGCAGTGCAAGGGGAGGCTATATAGTGGTGTATCAGTGGTGTTGGTTGTTGGGCTGCCTTCTAAGGCTTCCTGACATTCCTGCATTGCTGTTTACCCACTGCTCCGCAAACTGCTTTTTTAAAAGCAATCCCAATTTTTTTTTTTTGTCCTGCTGAGAAGAAAAAAAAACTGCTTCTGCTGCTAGCAATTTGGCCTGCACAACACACCAGTCACTGTGTGTGCAGTGCAAGGGGAGGCTATATAGTGGTGTATCAGTGGTGTTGGTTGTTGGGCTGCCTTCTAAGGCTTCCTGACATTCCTGCATTGCTGTTTACCCACTGCTCCGCAAACTGCTTTTTTAAAAGCAATCCAATCTCCCTTATCCTCTAGTCACTTTCACAGCTGTGCCATCGAGCCTGTCACATAGCGCTCAGATATCAGTGGGCCTCACACAATCCAAAAGTGTCCAGTGTCCAAAAGTGTGTGCAGAGATTCAAAATCTCCCTTATCCTCTAGTCACTTTGGTCACAGCTGTGCCATCGAGCCTGTCACATAGCGCTCAGATATCAGTGGGCCTCACACAATCCAAAAGTGTCCAGTGTCCAAAAGTGTGTGCAGAGATTCAAAATCTCCCTTATCCTCTAGTCACTTTGGTCACAGCTGTGCCATCGAGCCTGTCACATAGCGCTCAGATATCAGTGGGCCTCACACAATCCAAAAGTGTCCAGTGTCCAAAAGTGTGTGCAGAGATTCAAAATCTCCCTTATCCTCTAGTCACTTTGGTCACAGCTGTGCAATCGAGCCTGTCACATAGCGCTCAGATATCAGTGGGCCTCACACAATCCAAAAGTGTCCAGTGTCCAAAAGTGTGTGCAGAGATTCAAAATCTCCCTTATCCTCTAGTCACTTTGGTCACAGCTGTGCCATCGAGCCTCTCACATAGCGCTCAGATATCAGTGGGCCTCACACAATCCAAAAGTGTCCAGTGTCCAAAAGTGTGTGCAGAGATTCAAAATCTCCCTTATCCTCTAGTCACTTTGGTCACAGCTGTGCCATCGAGCCTGTCACATAGCGCTCAGATATCAGTGGGCCTCACACAATCCAAAAGTGTCCAGTGTCCAAAAGTGTGTGCAGAGATTCAAAATCACCCTTATCCTCTAGTCACTTTGGTCACAGCTGTGCCATCGAGCCTGTCACATAGCGCTCAGATATCAGTGGGCCTCACACAATCCAAAAGTGTCCAGTGTCCAAAAGTGTGTGCAGAGATTCAAAATCTCCCTTATCCTCTAGTCACTTTGGTCACAGCTGTGCCATCGAGCCTGTGACATAGCGCTCAGATATCAGTGGGCCTCACACAATCCAAAAGCGTCCAGTGTCCAAAAGTGTGTGCAGAGATTCAAAATCTCCCTTATCCTCTAGTCACTTTGGTCACAGCTGTGCCATCGAGCCTGTCACATAGCGCTCAGATATCAGTGGGCCTCACACAATCCAAAAGTGTCCAGTGTCCACAAGTGTCTGCAGAAATTCAAAATCTCCCCTGTCCTATAGACACCTTGTACCTTGTTTTACATTACTATATAGTTTGTTGGATTTTGTCTACATTTCTACCAAAAATGAGGAAGGCTGGTGGAAGAGGCCGTGGAATTGGGTGGGGGTTGGCAGCTGGTAATGATGGTGTTGGTGGTGGATCTGATGGTAGTGGCAAGAGCAAAATAGGACCGAATGCAGGAGGTGCTGACCCTGCGTCATCGTCTGGCTACATAAGGCCTCGAACGCTTAGTTTTCTAGGAGTTGGCCAACCGCTTTTAAAGCCAGAGCATCAGGAAAAAGTTTTGTCTTACATTGCTGACTCAGCCTCCAGCTCTATCGCCTCCTCTTCTTCAGTTGTAAAAAGTAAAAGCACTGAGTCGTCATTGGAGGCTCATGTTCATGAACCACACCTTTCCTTGTGTCCTTCACCCCAACCAAGATTGAAGGATGACGCAGGCCATACTACTGATTACTCCATGGAGCTGTTTTCACATACCATGCCTGGATTATCAAGTGAAATGGTGAATTACCCAGGCCAAGATGAATCTGACATGGAGTGCACTGATGCACAGCCGCTGATGGATGATTCTGCTGGTACATTCACTCAGAGCACTACATTGTCCTCGCAGTGTACAGAGCCAGATTCTGACCCTGATGAGACTCAGGTGCCCCTTCCCGCACACTATACCACCATACACGGTGACACAGAGGAAGGTGCACATGACATAGAAGAGGAGGTGATGGATGACCCAGTTATTGACCCAGATTGGCATCCATTGGGGGAAGAGGGTGCTGCTTCCAATAGTTCAGATGAGGAGCATCCACAGCAGACATCGACATCGCAACAGCTGTTATCTGGCAGGCCCGGAGCACTCCAAAGACAGGTTCCAAACATCAAAAGAGTTGCTGGACAGCTTGTCCAGAGGGTCAAAAGATCACAGCGTGCTAGGCCGCAAAATGTCTGCCAAAGTAGGAAGAGTGCAGTGTGGCACTTTTTTGACCAAAATCCTCATGATCAGGCCAAGGTTATCTGTAAGAAGTGCGCAAAGACCTTTAGCCGAGGGAAAAATCTGAAAAATTTGAATACCAGTTGCATGCTTAGACATTTAACCAGCATGCACTTGCAAGCGTGGACACAACACCAAACCTCAAGTGCCACATGTGCAACTGATCACAACGAAGGTAGTCAGCAACTCTACATTGTTTCCCCCACTGTAAGCCCACCGGTTAGCACAGCAGCAAATGTTGAGGTGTCGTTGCAAGGCCACAGCAGTCAGGGAATCCCACTGTTATATCAACGAAAGACTGATTCTAGGCCATCAGAAAGAACACCAACTCCATCACCATCATCAACCCTCTCTCAGTCCGCCCTGTCCACCGCTACTTCCACCATATGCAGCTCTCAAGTCCAGCTCACCCTCCCAGACACTATGAGTAGGTCAAGAAAGTACTCAGTCTCTCATCCGCGTACACTGGGTTTGAACGCCCACATTGCCAAACTAATCTCGTTTGAGATGATGCCCTTTCGGTTGGTGGAAAGAACAGCTTTCCGCGAACTCATGGCCTATGCAGTACCACGCTATGACCTACCCAGTCGCCACTTCTTCTCTCGCAAAGCCATCCCAGCCCTCCACCATCATGTGAAAGACCGCATTGTCCATGCACTCAAGCAGTCAGTGAGCGGAAAGGTGCACCTCACAACTGATGCATGGTCCAGTCGGCATGGCCAGGGCCGTTACGTGTCCATCACTGCGCACTGGGTTAATGTGGTGGATGCAGGGTCCACAGGGGACAGCGGTGGTGGGACAGTGCTGCCTAGCCCACGGTATAGGAAACAGTTGGCTGTAGGCGTTCGACCCTCCTCCTCCTCCTCCTCCAGAAGCGAAAGCTCGTCCACAGAGCGCAGTCGTACGAGCACTCCATCTGCAGCTGCCACTGTTGCACACGATGTGTCCCCCTATCGAGCAGCTAGTGGAAAGCGTCAGCAGGCTGTGTTGCAGATGATGTGTTTGGGCGACAGACACACCGCCGAGGTGCTGGTCGAGTACTTTCAGCGACAAACTGAGTCATGGCTGGGCAATGTACATCTTGAGGCAGGCAAGGTAGTTAGTGATAACGGCCGTAATTTTGTGGCAGCCATAGCCCTTTCAAAACTCAGCCACATACCTTGCTTGGCTCACACCTTGAACCTGGTGGTGCAGTGCTTCCTCAAAAATTATCCGGAGTTAACAGCCCTGCTCCAGAAGGTGCGAAGACTGTGCGCGCACATCCGCCGGTCGCCTGTACACTCCGTTCGTATGCAGAAGCTGCAGCGATTGCTCCACCTTCCCAACCACCGCCTCATTATCGACATTGCAACAAGGTGGAACTCCACCCTGCACATGGTGGAGCGGCTGTGCGAGCAGAGGCAGGCCATAATGCATTTGTGGGAGGATACACGGCCAGGCACTTTGAGAGCAGACATGGAGTTGACAGGTGTGCAGTGGTCGAAGCTGAAAGACCTCTGTAAAGTCCTTCAGTGTTTTGAGGAATGCACACGGCTGGTAAGCGCAGACGACGCCATCCTAAGCATGAGCATCCCACTTATGCGTCTGCTCATGCAAACTTTGACGCACCTTAAAGGAGCAGGCGTCTGCAGCCAATGTTGATGAGCAGGAAGAGGAGGAGGGAATCCTTGATGACATTCAGCCATTGTCTGCTCAGGGACCTCTCCTGGACGAGGTGGAGGAAGAAGAGGAGGAGGAGGATGATGATGGGGATGATTACTTAGGGGAGGAGGATGCATCTCGTGGGGCAAGTGAAAATGTTGGCGTGGCAAGGTCTGGTACAGGGTTTGTGCGTGACTGGAGGGATGTGGATTTGCCAGAAAGTGCTCCTCCACCCAGCACTCGCAGTGCATCATTGACACCGGGAACATTGGCCCACATGTCAGATTATGCCTTGCAGATCCTAAAAAGGGACCCACGCATTGCCAAAATGATGAACGATGACGACTACTGGTTGGCCAGCATCCTGGATCCACGCTATAAAGGCAAATTACAAAACATCATGCCACAGGAGAACCTTGACCTAATATTGGCTAATAAACAAGCAACTCTGGTAAATCGGTTGCTTGAGGCATTCCCAGCACACAGCAGCGGTGATGGTTCTCACACGAGCCGTACGGGCCGGGGGCAGCTTGGCAGAGGTGTTCGTGGTGCACACAGCAGAAGTGGTGTTGGAGACAGGGGTTTCATGACAATGTTGTGGACTGATTTTTCAAATACCGCTCACACAACTGGTAATACTGCATCGATGGAAAGTGACAGGAGACAGCAGTTGTCAACTATGGTTACAAACTACTTTTCCTCCCATATCGATGTTCTCCCACACAGGTCATTCCCCTTTGACTATTGGGCCGCTAAACTGGACACCTGGCCTGAATTGGCCCAATATGCCTTACAGGAGCTCGCTTGCCCAGCTGCAAGTGTGCTATCGGAAAGAGTCTTCAGTGCAGCTGGATCAATCCTGACAGAAAAAAGGACCCGTCTGTCAACCCAAAATGTGGATGATCTAACCTTCATTAAAATGAACCACGCATGGGTTTCCAAGGATTTTGTCCCACCTTCCCCTGATGACACATAGGGTGACAGAAAAATGGCTTGCTTTGGTCCACCTCTTCCTGGGACTTGACCTATTTCGCCTTTTGCATCAGCTGAATGTCCAACATCAACATATGCCACTTTCTAAAACTCCCTAACTGTGCTGCCTCCCCCCCCATGGCCGGGGTCACCACCTAGCGCACGACACCGTGCGAGTGCCGTTGCCCTGGACAGGTGGGTAGGCCGACTCTTGGGCGCGGGCACTGACACAGGGTCCCTCATAGTGCAATCAAGTGTCTCTGACGGTGGTGGTGCACACCCGCCGTCAGACACACCACTGTACTATGAAGGGCCCAGTGCCAGTACCGACGCCCACGAGTGGGCCCCCCTTGCTTGGGCAGGGCCCCAGCATTTGCAAACTTTACCTCTCCCTGCTCCTCCGCTGTGTAATCTGGGCCGTCAAATCCATACTGTGCCTGACACCGTCTGAGCCTGCCTCCTGATGTATAGACATATATTTTGAATGTGTACGCTATCCATACATGTAATCTGGGGATACGGTACCCTTTCTAACCTTTGTGCAATCACGTGCAATCCATACTGGGCCTGACACCGTCTGAGCCTGCCTCCTGATGTATAGACATATATTTTGAATGTGTACGCTATCCATACATGTTATCCGGGGATACGGTACCCTTTCTAACCTTTGTGCAATCACGTGCAATCCATTCTGGGCCTGACACCATCTGAGCCTGCCTCCTGAGACATATATTTTGAATGTGTACGCTATCCATACATGTTATCTGGGGATACGGTACCCTTTCTAACCTTTGTGCAATCACGTGCAATCCATACTGGGCCTAACACCGTCTGAGCCTGCCTCCTGAGACATATATTTTGAATGTGTACGCTATCCATACATGTTATCTGGGGATACGGTACCCTTTCTAACCTTTGTGCAATCACGTGCAATCCATACTGGGCCTGACACCATCTGAGCCTGCCTCCTGAGACATATATTTTGAATGTGTACGCTATCCATACAAGTTATCTGGGGAAACGGTACCCTTTCTAACCTTTGTGCAATCACGTGCAATCCATACTGTGCCTGACACCGTCTGAGCCTGCCTCCTGATGTATAGACATATATTTTGAATGTGTACGCTATCCATACATGTTATCCAGGGATACGGTACCCTTTCTAACCTTTGTGCAATCACGTGCAATCCATACTGTGCCTGACACCGTTTGAGCCTGCCTCCTGATGTATAGACATATATTTTGAATGTGTACGCTATCCATACATGTTATCCGGGGATACAGTACCCTTTCTAACCTTTGTGCAATCACGTGCAATCCATACTGGGCCTAACACCGTCTGAGCCTGCCTCCTGAGACATATATTTTGAATGTGTACGCTATTCATACATGTTATCTGGGGATACGGTACCCTTTCTAACCTTTGTGCAATCACGTGCAATCCATACTGGGCCTAACACCGTCTGAGCCTGCCTCCTGAGACATATATTTTGAATGTGTACGCTATCCATACATGTTATCCGGGGAAACGGTACCCTTTCTAACCTTTGTGCAATCACGTGCAATCCATACTGGGCCTAACACCGTCTGAGCCTGCCTCCTGAGACATATATTTTGAATGTGTACGCTATCCATACATGTTATCTGGGGATATGGTACCCTTTCTCACCTTTGTGCAATCACGTGTAATCCATACTGGGCGTGAGAACGGCTGGCGAGCTGTTAAGCAAGCTACAGCACCTGTGGTTTGCACACGTAAGTTTTTCATTTTTTCAGGAATGACGGTTAGGCCTAATTCCGGAACTGCGGTTGACCTGCACTTACTGGGAAATCATTGTTCGCAGGTAATAATTGTAATCAGTGATCCCCATCACTAACGTTGTTCAGCGGGTTATCTGCACCTGTAAGCGACAAACGCTGGCCTTTTCAGTGTAGCGCACATGCAGCCACGGACATGTAAGGGCATGACACACCAGTTATTGGCCAATCTCATGTGCCAGAGCCTCACGTGTCCCTCTAGTAAGCCGGACTCGGACCGCGGGGCATGACGGAGTCTCGTTTGTTAACGGAATTAAGCTTGCAATGTGTGCATCTGTTCTGTTGCTGGCATGGTTGAGGTTTCCCAGGTGGAGTCGAATTTAACCGTAGGCTCCACTCCTGGTGGTGCCCTTCTGGACATTCCTTTAAGGTTCAGCTTTGCAACCATACTGCCCACGTAAAACAAACACTTTGCCTTCATGAACGCTGTTTGGAGGGTCATGACTCGTGGGAATAACGCCGCCCAATCAGTTAACCTGCTAGAGAGATCCTTTGTTGCTCCCAAGCATGACATCACACTCCCTAGGAAGAAGGTAATGCCACTGTGGCGACCGTACTCCTGGGGGCGACACAAGTGCACTGATGCCCAGCCACTGCTCGATGAATCTGCTGGTACATTGACCCAGACCACTACATTCCCCTCGCACGCTACACGACCTGAATCTGACCCTGATGAAACTCAGGTTACCCTTCCCATATACAGTTCCATCTTACACGGTGACAAAGAGGAAGCTGCAGATGAAAGTGCAGGTTCGGCCCACCCGCCATCAGACACACCACCGTACTATCAGGGGCCCTGTGCCAGTGCCATCGCCAACGAGTGGGCCCCCCCTGCTTGCTCAGGATCACAGCACCTGCAAAGTTGAAATACTGTGCAGTGAGATGGAAGATGGGGACGACAAGGAGTCCAGACAAGTACAGGGATTCCCTAGCGAGGAGACTTATTTGATTGTTTTCAATGTTGGGACAGCAATTTTTGGGGAGCACTATACTCTGGAGAATGATAGATGGGGCCCACCATACACTGGAACATTCCAAAAGTGGACATCAGACACTGGAGCAGCATTTACAGGGCCCATTATACACTAGAGCATTAGAAATGGGGCCCATTATGTTTGGAGCATTATTTGGGCCCATAAGACAGTGGAGCTTTATCCATGGGGACCAACATATACTGTAGCATTATGTGGAGCTCATCATATACTGTTTCAAACATTATATGGGACCAATGATTCTGTATGGAGAAATAGATGGGCCTCGTCATGAGATGTAAAAAGTGAGGTATTTTTCATTGTACTATACCGATATTTCTCTGCCGTATTGGAGCATGATGAGTTGTGGTATGTGTTAAAGGGGCGCTCTTTCGCCCAGGGCACATGAAAACCTGCAGCCAGCCCTCCCCCCCCACAACTTTAGCCAAATAACCCCCATTTTTCAGTGCGTAACTTGTATTATGAAGTTAATTAAGGTTGACAAGCTTAAGTAAGAACAATTGATGCTTTTGGCATTCAAATGGGCACTGTAGGTGTGTATCCTGTCCTCCTCTCACTGCCGACTTTTATTCCCCATTGACTTACATTGGGTTTCGTGTTTCGGGACGACCCCGACTTTTCCCTATAATCGGACGATCTTGCTCGACCCGACTTTTGGAAAAGTCGGGCTCACGAAACGAAACGCGACCCTAAAAAACCAAAAGTCGCTCAACTCTAGTAATGACGCTATACTTTTCATTTACAATATTTTTTTGCATGTCTACTTGGAAAAAGTGGAGTGAGGCCACCTCGTTCTGATAGTGATAATAACTAGTAGGGCTCATAATCACTGGAGAGAAAATCTGATGTGTGCAATCTGATTAAAAACTCTGACCAATTTTAGTCAATGGGTGACATCTCACTTGCAATTTTTTTCCCATCCGATATTGGACTGAGAATAAAATCACAGAATGCTGCGATTTTCGCTTGAAAATCGCCAATACAAGTTAATGGATGCGATTAAAAAATGGACCAAAAATGGACCATCTGTTTTCCATCCATTTCAAACGGATACATTACCATTATGTGTCATAGAACACTGTAAATGGTCCTGTAAATGACTGTAGAAAAATAGTTGCTGAGAAAAAAAACGGATTGCATACGGATGTAAAACGGATGTAAAACGGGTGGAAAGATTAAAAATCGCATAGAAATCGCATGACATTCGCATAGCACTCCTCCCTTTTTTACAGTCCAGAAATCTGACCTTTTTTTATTCGCAAGTGAGTATGAGCCCGTAATGAAAGATTGGTGATGGTATTAACTTGCAAAGTGGCTTTCAAACTTGAACTTCTACTCAAAGGTGGTAGGCTAACAGCATCTTACTAAATTGGCGTTCACGTTTGTGACAGCATGTGTATACACGTGCATTAGTAGGAAAATTAAACAGTATGCTCCCTTTGGGCAAGGAGTGATGTGAATATGCTTTTCTAATTTATCCCCAGAGGTGACAGGTGCTATAATAAGTAAATTATGTTGTTCTTTCACAGACTTTTCTGTTGACAGCATATTCCATGGTGAATTTGTAAGATAAAACAGATTTCAAGAAACTTGAAATGTAGCAAAAATAAGTAGTACTAATTCTCTGTTAGTCTAAGATTGAAGTGACTCACTTAGACCAACTATTGTAATAATAACAAATAGCATAAATAATAATTATAGTTATTCATTAATTATTGTTTTCAATCTAATATCAAGATTTTGTTTTCTTTTATGCTATAGAAATGGATTTTATCATACATTCATTCATGTTTTATGCAGTGTTGCATTCTTTAGTGATTTTTTCTTTTACAAGTATCACTCAAAACAACATAGACAGAACTTAAAGGTTGTACTACAAAGATAAGCAATACAGTCAACATCGCCACCTTGTGATAATCATTTACTAAAAGTAGAAGCCTCTTTTATATAGAGATAAGTGTGACGAGGTGGTTTTGCAGGGGTTTTTGTAACTCAAACCTTTTAAATTACAATATAGCATTGTGCATACTCACTACATGCACATATGCTTAACAAATATAATCGAAAACATTAAAAAATTGTGGCTGGGTTGTTTGCTCGGTTGCTTCGCAGCACCAGGGCCCTGGGCAAAGCCAAGATGAGGGGTGGGCAGGAGAGGCACCTGCCTAGGGCACTACATCCTGCTTACATGAGGGTGGCGCATTTCTGTAAAAAAAAACCCTGACATTGCTGAATGCATGCAGCCAACCTTCGCTTTCCTCTGTCTGCAGGTATTCAGCACAGTGATGGCCGGGGCGCAGGCACACAGTGAAGCAGTGGAGCAGTGTCAGTCACTGTCACCACTTACCCTACTCTCTGCCTGCACCCCTGCTGTTTCCTCTTACCTACACTCAACTGTATTCTGCAAAATGTGAATAAAGTTGATGTTGGTGCCGCCCGAGACAGGAGCAGAGGAGCTGATATTCCCAGAGATGCAGGCTATAGCGTCAGACACAAAGATCCGGCTATGGGGACAAAAGGGGCTGGTTATGGAGTCATAAGAGGGGCTGTGGGGGCATCATAAGAAGGGCTGGCTATATGGAACATAATGGCTGGCTATAAGGACAAAATGGTCTGACTACGGAAACATAAGTGTCTGGCTATGGGGACATTACAAGAAGGGCTAGCTATGGGGACATAAGGGGCTGGTTATGGAGACATAAGGGGCTGGCTATGAGGACATTACAAGAAGGGCTAGCTATGGACAAATAAGGGGCTGGCTATGGACACATAAGGGGCTGTCTATGGGGACATACGGGGCTGGCTATGGGGATATTACAAGAAAGGCTAGCTATGGGGCCAGGAAAAGCTTGCTCTGGGGACATTACAAGGGGGCTGGCTGTGGGGACATTGCAACAGGGAATTGGCTATGGCGACATTACAAGAGGGGTTGTGTGAGCATAAAAAGAGGGTGACCATACTGAATTGGGTGGTGATGGAGATCTTACATTGGAGCTGTAGTGACCATACTGTATAGGGGGTTGTGCAGGACATTATACTATATTGGGTGGATGTGGTGGATATCATACTGTGTGGGGTGATGTGGGGGACATTATACTGTATATACACTGAAAAAAGGTAACAATGTTTTGAACTTTTAATTTTCATGCTCCATATCTTACCATCTTCTACTGCTTTGAACGTGAGACTAACATAATTTTATAGACAATCATCTCGCCTATCTCATACATAAATTTGACTTGCAACTATTTGGCATATGATTAGTTATGCAGATTCTTGTCATGTCACTGTATTGTTACTGTTTTGCGCATAAAAATTTAAGTTTTCATTTTTATTATTTTGTATCCTTCTGGGCATGCTCTCTATGAGATTCAAGCATGTCTTGACCAAAATCTGATCCCAGGTCTCTTCTACAGGTTCCCAAAGTTGGTGCATACTAGTAGACTCACTTGGGTATGTATAGTTTTTTTCTTTAACTCTACCCACAAGTGTGAAATTTGAAATTGCAACACCATGAAGGGGAAAGCATAGATTTATGAAAATCACAGGATCAAGAGACATGTTAATGATATGTAAATGATGAAAAAATGGACTCAAATTTTCAAAACATCTTGATTTATTCAGTATCAAATATGAGTGCCGCTTGCAGGCATACACGCAATCACACACTGGGAATACTATCATTGAGGTCATTAATGCATGTCAGAGGATTGTTCTGCCATGCTGAATGCAGTTGGGCACACAAATCATCATCTGCCACTAGCGGCTAATAATAATAATAATATTTATTTATATAGCACCAACACATTCCGCAGCGCTTTACAGTTTAACAGTTTCAAAACACAAGTCATAAGTAACAACGTTAACAATACATACACAAAAAATATGAAGGGCACCGCTGTATGGGATCTCCAATTACATGCTATGAAGACACAACACTTAATGTAGAAAAAGAGGCATGTATATTGCAGGGATCACCAAAATAATATAATATTTAACCTTTTATTGAAAAAATGCAAAACAAACAACACACTGTGCTAAAAATAAAAACAATTAAAACTGCAAAAATGCGACCATATTAAAGACATACCCTAAAAGGGTAAGCGCCTCTGCACAGACCCCACATATTGAATATACAGTGCAAATGACACAAAAATGAGGGAAACAAATACAATGTTGCACTCAATGATATAAACTTCAAGAACCCATTGTTAGGAATCTGGGTTCTATAATGCCTATGTGGGAATCCAGATTCACACATTTGTCTCCAGAGGCTAAGTCCTTTGTCCCAGCTTCTGAGCATGCTCACGGGACTAGCTCTCATTGGAGTTCAGGAGTCAGGTGCTCAGGTCCTGCTCCTGATTTGATTGGTTATGCTCAGGGCTCTGGAGATTTCCGGCAGGTCCCATATGCTATAAAAAGTGTGCATGGCCGCTATGCCATGCGCTAGTATTTTCATACTGCTGCTGTATGTCTGGTGATGGATGCTTGGACTGGTGACTGACTTATTATGAAACCCCTTACCTCTGATATTACGATTGTGTGAGTGATTGGGCAGCCGCCAGTAGCAGCGCTAGTGTCAGCGCGCTACAGCTATACTTTTCCAGCAGCTAGCATCCTGCATCGCGCCAGCGAGTTTGCGGTGTCTCCTCTGTGACTCCGTGCACACCGCGCTGCGGTTGCAGTCTGTCGGACGTTCGCAGTTGCGACGCTCCGCATCTTTTGTTACGGTAGGTCTAGACGGAGTAGTACTGCGGTTTAAGGATACTCCTGTGACCTTAAATACCGTATCTGTGTTGCTGTCAGTCTTTGACATAGAACAGACTCAGCGTTATTGTATACTCTGTGCGTGCAGCTCTGTGTGTGAACAGAGCTTGCCTCTGTGCATATTGGGTGCAGTTATACCCAGTGCACACTACCGCCATAGTGCTCTGCCTCTGTTAGCAGCAGTCTTTCCATCTGCCGCACGGTGGACCCCGGGAAGCGAACACGCTTATTTATATTTTTTTAAGAGTGTTCCGCCGCCGTAACACCCATTTGTACCACCCAGCAGCTGGGGAGATTGAGTCGTTCTATCTGAGGGCTGGATCCTTCATGCAGTGGGACCAAAAAATATATATACACACTGTAAGAATACCCAAGATATAGAACATGCAGACAACAAATATAATAATGCACTAATTGAAGTATGCAATATGAACATAGTCAAAAGTCCCGCATCTGCAGAGTATATAGATACAAATTAGCAAAATGATTTTCTGCTGCTAAAGTGCAAGCACACAAAAGATCCAAATGCCCAGAGTCACAAAACCACCATATACAACCTGCTGGATGTACGATTGTACTAGCATGAAGAGGCTAAGTCCTTCAAATAATAGGGGAGAAGTGGCGTGGGTAAAAGGCAGAGGCACAGGGAGCGCCCGACGCGTTACGCCAGAACAACTGGCTTCATCAGGAGCAGTAGCGTGCTGTAAGTAAAGGGTGTATATATGCCTTAATTAAACACTCGCAAAACGGGAACAGGTGTGAGTCAGAGTCGTCTCAAGGGATCAGAATACATAGCGATGTTCAAACACCGGAAATGGAGTGACGGGATTGCGCAGCCGCTGTGGATCGGGATGAAGACTCGTAGATGGTGTACAAAGATGGCGTCCAGAGCCACTCCTGCTCATGCGCTAATCAGCGTAACAGCCGGAAGAGGACTGCTATGTTAATAGACAGAGCTGAATACACCGCCCACGTCTGTGATGTTGTTCAAAATATCAAAGAATTGGTAAAAGAAGAGAAATAGAGTGCTGAAATAACAAAATGTTTAGCCTAGTTAAAATCCAAGTAGGTATATAGGAATAGAGATCGAAGTATCTACAGCGCATGTGCTATTAAGCGCTGTAGCCAAAGATGAAGTACTGTCCGGGTTACTAGAGGCACAAAAGTCCACCCGCATCCATGACAGAAATACGATATAAGATAGGTAGCTGTGCAACCGCAACACAACTACATATTATGCCTGGACTGGTGTGAACTTGATGTATAACATTCAGTCAATAGCAAAAAGGACAAACAGCAGCTAAATAATAACACCTCCAAAATTAATCAGTAGCTGAAAGCCTTGTCTATAAACTACAGCAGATTTATATGACTGTTAAAAAAACATGGTTTTTTAATGCAGATCGAATAGATTCATCTGCATAGTTGAAGAGACAAAAAAATTTGCTCTTCATGTTTTTATTTGCCTTTATAATTCTTAATAAATATATACTGTTTTAACCAAAGTTACGATTTAACAAAAAGACATGAGTGCACAATGAACATCGGTGTAACTAATATCACAGAGCGCCAGCAGACTATGAAAAAAGAACAAATGATTAGTAAAAAAAAAAAAACCCAAAAAAATTAGTCCACAAAGAAAGGGTTCTGAGTAGCCCAAGTGACCCACAGTCAAGCCTTGAAGGAAGATGTGTGATCCTCAAAGTTCAAAATAGTCTGAACCAAACTCAGTTTTCTCTTGGCATAGATCGATAACTTCCATTAAGCAACCATAGGTCAAGCAGGCATTGTGGATGATAGAGGAGAATGAGTTCATCAGACAGCCAATAAAGGTGGTTTCAGTGGGATAGGCTTATCAGCCAATGATACACCTATAATCCGGTGCTACCAGGTTGTTAAGAAGAATGGAAAAGTTCCGAAGAGGCCAGTCAGATACGTATAGCAAGTCCACACAGCTGGTTCACATATCTTCATATGCCGGGAACAACCAAATGAACAAAGGAGTATGTGATAGAAGTATCGTAAAATCCTATATAGCCCAGTAGGCCAGATAAAGAGGGAACTGTTGAGAAAAAAGACAGAAAAAGGGACAAATAAGTGGCACAAATCAAGATGTTATTGAGAGTTAGGCACAAGGAGGGGAAGATCATAGTTGTTTGTAAAACCCTGTGAAGAGTAATTCTTCATTGAGACCGTTAGGTGAAAGGCTGCCCAAATTGTGAATCCACTTGGACTTACATCTGAGAAGCCTCAAGCCAACGTCTCCCCCTCTGATATTGGATGGCACCTCTTCCAAGCCCATTGCCCTTAGTCCCGTAGAGCGTCCATGGTGTATCTCTAAAAAGTATGCTGCTACCGAGGTGATGTTTTTACCTTTTTCTCAATCCCTATTGGCTGTGGAGATATTAGGCAAGTGTTGCTGTAGTTTCCTTCTGAATTCTTGAGTTGTCTATCCTACATACGTTTTTGGACAGTTGCAAATGAGAGCGTATACTAAATTACGTGACTTGCAGTTAAAGAATGTCTTTTTGGGTGCAATCTGAAAAGGAGAAGTGGACAATGAGACACCATGTTGAGCAACAATATGTTGGCAAACATTGCAGAAACCGCAGGGGTAGGTTCCGAATATCCTAGTTGCCCTATTAAGTCTGACCGTGGGACGCACATAGTGACTATGGCATAACCAATACTTGAAATTGCGGGCACGTCGTGCTACAAGACTGGGGAGAGTGGAGATATGTGGAACCAATGTAGGGAAGGTGACCTGACAGACAGACGGACTTGTCAGAATAGAGAAAGGAAGGTTTGCACAGTTTAGACAGGTGTCAGTTATTACAGTGGGGAAACAGCTAGGAAAGTGTAGTGGACGTGCAGTACCTTGGGTTGACCATTAGAGGGAAGGGAGGAGTGTGCGCATAGGACTTGACATCAGCTTAGGGCTTAAGAAACCGTTGGTCATGGGGGCGGAGTCAGAGGGAATCGGGAAAGTTATAAATTTAACAGGAGGGTTCCAGAAAGTTCCAGTCCCCAGGGGGAGCTCAAGTGACAGGAGGACTATGACAGTTTGTGCACTGTGAGAGAACCAAACCACGGGGACTGAGGAGAGAGAAAGTCAGGGGGGTGGTCCTGACACTAAAGTACCGCAGCATAGACGAAGCAAGGAGGAAAAGCATACCGTATTGAGAGAGACGACTGATCAGCAAAAGTACTGTTGGTTTACGGGCCTAAGGCGGCCACAGTGACGGATCTGACAGGAGCGTCTAAGAGTGAAGAGTGGACGGTGCGTACATGTACGTCCCCGGTGTAAAGTACCGTGTGCGTGAAGCAACCATGGAAATGGATGGCCGCGAAGGAAATATTGTGGTGTACTGTGAGGGCCGTCAGTCGGACGGTGAGAGAATAAACTTGGACCTGTTGAACCCAAAACCTGCCTCATCTTGTGTCTTTACGTTGCTGTGCGGTACCCAGAGGGACCACCCCCCTGCTCGGCCCCCCGACCCTACACCAACTTGGGTTCACTTAATAAGATACCCCAGTTTTGGCCCAGAATTTTCCTAACATCATGCCACTGATTATTATAGGTAGTCACTATACCCAAAGGTCTAGAGGACTCACGTGGTTTTCTCTGCAACAATTCTGCACATGTACTCGTCCTCGCCCTTCGATATGAAGCAGAGATGACTTTTTTGGATAGCCACTGCATCTGAAACGATCTGTCAGTATTCTTGCTTCTGATTGAAAATCTGGTGGATTGCTGCAATTCCTTTTGACTCGAAAGAACTGGCCTGTGGGGATACCATTTTTTAGGTGTTGGGGGTGGAAACTGGTATAATGTAGGAGGCTGTTGGCTTACGGTAAAGACTGGTGGAGATATGCGAGCTTTCCAAAGCAAGACTAAGGTCGAGGAATTCCACCGTAGTACAGGAGATGTTAGATGTCAGCTTAATATTAAAGGAGTTATGATTCAACTCACTAATAAATTCTCTGCAGCTTTCTTCTGTACCTGTCCAAAGAAGCATGACATCATCAATATACCATAGCCATTTATAGCAGTAGAGCCATTTATACACGTGGGCGGTGTACTCAGCTCTGTCTATTAACATAGCAGTCCTCTTCCGGCTGTAACGCTGATTAGCGCATGCACAGGAGTGGCTCTGGATGCAATCTTTGTACACCATCTAGGAGTCATCATCCCGATCCACTGCGGCTGCGCAAACCCGTCACTCCATTTCCGGTGTTTGAACATCACTATGTATTCTGGTCCCTAGAGACGCCTCTGACTCACACCTGTTCTCGTTTTGCGAGTGTTTAATTAAGGTATATATACACCCTTTACTTACAGCACGCTACTGCTCCTGATGAAGCCAGTTGTTCTGGCGTAACGCGTCGGGCGTTCCCTGTGCCTCTGCCTTTTACCCACGCCACTTCTCCCCTACTATTTGAAGGACTTAGCCTCTTCATGCTAGTACAATCGTACATCCAGCAGGTTGTATATGGTGGTTTTGTGACTCTGGGCATTTGGATCTTTTGTGTGCTTGCACTTTAGCAGCAGAAAATCATTTTGCTAATTTGTATCTATATACCCTGCAGATGCGGGACTTTTGACTATGTTCATATTGCATACTACAATTAGTGCAGTATTATACTTGTTGTCTGCATGTTCTTTATCTTGGGTATTCTTACATTGTGTATATATATTTTTTTGTCCCACTGCATGAAGGATCCAGCCCTCCGATAGAACGACTCAATCTCCCCAGCTGCTGGGTGGTACAAATGGGTTCTTGAAGTTTATATCATTGAGTGCAACATTGTATTTGTTTCCCTCATTTTTGTGTCATGTGCACTGTATATTCAATATGTGGGGTCTGTGCAGAGGCGCTTACCCTTTTAGGGTATGTCTTTAATATGGTCGCATTTTTGTGGTTTCAGTTGTTTTTATATTTAGCACAGTGTGTTGTTTGTTATGAATTTTTTCAATAAAAGGTTAATTATATTATTTTGGTGATCCCTGCAATATACATGCCTCTTTTTCTACATTAAGTGTTAACGTTAACAATACAATAATTAAAGCAAAATAATACGACTCTGCTCCTGAGAGCTTGCAATCTACAATGTGGTGGGGGAGATACAGAGTACAGGTGTGTATTTACAATGATGTATTTACAGTGATGGTCCAGCCATCTTGAGGGAGTGAGGGATAGATGGAGACAGTGAATGGGCTACACAAGCACACTAACACATAAAATGACTTTGATTAGTGAACGTGATAGGCCGCTCTGAACAAATGCGTTTAAGGGAGCACCTGAAACTGTGCAAATTGTGGATAGTCCTAATTTCTTGGTGTAGAGCATTCCAGAGGATTGGCACAGTGCGGGAAAAGTCTTGGAGTTGGGAGTGGGAGGTGCGGAATAGTGAGAGGTTAGTCGAAAGTCGTTTGCAGAGCGCAGCGGTTGGTTAAGCCCACAGACAGAAATGAGGGAGGAGATGTAGGGGGGTGCCGCACTGTGGAGAGCTTTGTGGCATGAAAACAAGTACTTTGAATTGGATCCTATAATGAATGGGCAGCCAGTGTAACGATTGGCGAAGAGTGGACACGTCCGAGTACCAATTAGCCAGATGGATGACCCTGGCTGCTGCATTAAGTATGGACTGGAGAGAGGAAAGTCGAGTCACGGGGAGGCCAATTAATAGAGTGTTGCAGTAGTCCAGGCGGGAGTGGATCAATGCGACAGTGAGGGTTTTTGTTGTTTCCATGGTGAGAAAAGGGTGGATTCTGGAGATGTTGTTTAGGTGTATGCAGCAAGAGCAAGCAAGAGATTGTATATGGGATGTGAAGGAGAGATTGGTGTCAAACATAACACCCTGCTGCTGGGGTGTTATTATGGTGCCACCCACGGAGAGGGAAATGGCTGATTTAGGGAGGTTAGTAGATGGCGGGAACAGAAGAAGTTCAGTTTTTGAGAGGTTAAGTTTCAGATAGAGAGCAGACATGATGTTGGAGACTGTGGACAGACAGTCACTGGCATTCTGTAGTACCGCAGGGGTAAGGTGGGGGATGACATGTATAGTGGTGTGTCATCAGCATAAAGATGGTACTGAAAGCCAAATCTGCTGATGGTATGTCCAATTGGGACCGTGTAGCGAGAGAAGAGAAGGGGGCCAAGTACTGAGCCCTGAGGTACCCCAACAGCGAGAGGAAGAGGAGATGACGTGGAGCCAGCAAACAAAACACTGAAGGAGCAGTCAGAAAGATGGGAAGAGAACTAGGAAAGAGCGGTGTCATAAATGCCTTGTGACTGGAGCCTAGAGAGTAGGAGGTGGTGGTCAACAGTGTCAAAACTGCAGAATGGTCGAGAAGAATGAGCAGAGAGTGGTCACTGTTACATTTTGCTGTCAGAAGGTCATTGGTAACATTGATGAGTGCAGTTTCAGTCGAATGTAGGGGGCAGAAGCTGGACTGTGAAGGGTCTAGGAGGGAGTCAGTGGAGAGGTAACGGGTGAGGCGGGAGTAGATTAGGCGCTTCAAAAGCTTAGAGATAAAGGTGAGATTGGAGACTGGTCTGTAGTTGTTTGTGCAGGATTGGTTGAGAGCGGGTTTCTTTAGTAATGGAGTAACGATAGAGTGTTTGAAGGAGGATGGGAAAATGCCAGAGGAGAGGGAGAAATTAAAGATTGTAGTAAGGTGAGTTGTGATGACTGGAGAGAGAGACTGGAGGACATGTGAGGGAATGGGGTCGGTAGTGTATGTAGTTGGAAGAGAAGAAGAGAGAAGTCTGGAGACTTCGTCTTCTGTGATGGGATAAAATGTGGAAAGTGAGCCAGGGGAAAACGTGGCTGACAAAATTGGAACAGGTGTTTAGAGAGGATACAACCTTGGTATAAAATTCCGAATCAGGTGACACCGATGAGCTCATTGTTAAGTTAAAGGGCATGTTAAACAAGCATACAAGGTGGTGGTGGTGGAATAAGTCTTTTTTTGAACGTTACGTCTCTAAAGGGTTAATCCCGAGAGGTTTGCGAGTGCAAGTCTTCCCTTCATTCAGTTTGGACAATGATGAATTTAAGAGTCAGTGGGAAGAAACGGCCAATGCTTGTTCTAAGGGATTTATGCAATTGCTTATTACATCAAATGAAAATGCCATTAAAGATATTGAAAAAGAGATTGGCAATATTCAGGATATATTGACTAAGCAGCTGACGTCTGATGCTATGTCTAAGCTGAGCAGTCAACTTGATGTGGAGTTTCAGAAATGGGAGAAAGGGATTGTTCAAGCTAAAACAAAGAAATACCAGAGAGATCTGGGTGATTATAAAGCCAATAAAGTATGTAGATGGCGCAAAGCGTCTGGAAAAAATATTAAGGGACAACCCTTACAAACAAGGTCAAACTCCATTGCTTCAGCTTTATCTGTGGATGATGATTCCATGTTGGGGGCGTGTGGAGGTACCAAATGGAATGAGCGGTTTGCCCCAACTAAGGTGGCAAACAATACTAGGAGTAAAAATAATTACAAAAGGAAGACTACCCCACCCCAACCCTTAGAAAAGAAAAGCAAGAATAATCTTGAGGTAATAAATTTGTCCTCACATAAATTAATGATTACGCAGTGTGAGGTTCTAAAATTGGGTTTGACTTTTGTCCCTAATAATAATTTTGATTTTTTTACTGCAGTGAAGGATCTCTTTCTCTTCTCTAGAAAATTGATTTAAAAAAAAAACTACATTCTAGAAATGATTCTAATTCAGACCTGAATAGTATGGCCGAACGGGAGGCCTAACGTATTCTTGAGGAACTCACGAATGAAAGCTCTGGAACCCCTACAGGTAATTTTCCCACTTGTATTCTTCCTAGATCCACCACATTCCCTCCCCTATCTCTGTGTCCTCAAGTTGAGATTTTCTGTAGATTGGTGATGCAGAATCTTAGAATCATAGAATCGTAGAGTTGGAAGGGACCTCCTGGGCCATCTGGTCCAACCCCCTGCTCAAAGCAGGATTCGCTAAATCATCCCAGTCAGATGTCTGTCCAGCCTCTGTTTGAAGACTTCCATTGAAGGAGAACTCACCACTTCTCGTGGAAGCTTGTTCCACTCATTGATCACTCTAACTGTCAAAAAGTTTTTTCTAATATCTAATCTGTGTCTCCTCCCATTCAATTTCATCCCATTGCTTCTAGTCTTTCCTTGTGCAAATGAGAATAAAGTTGATCCTTCTACAATGTGACAGCCCTTTAGATATTTGTAGACAGCTATTAAGTCTCCTCTCAGTCTTCTCTTTTGCAAACTGAACATTCCCAAATCCTGCAACCTTTCCTCATAAGACAGGGTTTGCAGACCGGTCACCATTCTGGTCGCTCTTTTCTGAACTTGCTCCAGTTTGTTGATGTCTTTTTTAAAATGTGGTGCCCAAAACTGGACACAGTATTCCAGATGAGGTCTGACCAAAGAGGAGTAGAGGGAAATAATGACTTCACGTGATCTAGACTGTATGCTTCTGTTAATACATCCTAGAATTGCATTTGCCTTTTTTGCTGCTGCATCACACTGTTGACTCATATTCAGTCTGTGATCTATTAGTATACCCAAGTCTTTTTCACATGTGCTGTTGCTTAGCCCTATTCCTCCCATTCTGTATATGCTTTTTTCATTTTTATTGCCCAGATGTAGTACTTTGCATTTCTCCCTGTTAAAAACCATTCTATTAGTTGCTGCCCACTTCTCCAATTTATTTATATCTTTTTGAATCCTCTCTCTCTCCTCTAGTATTAGCTATCCCTCCTAGCTTTGTGTCATCAGCAAATTTAATCAGTTTACCCTCAATTCCTTCATCTAAGTAGTTGATAAAGATGTTGAACAATAAAGGGCCCAGGACAGAGCCCTGTGGTACCCCACTTGAGACATTCTTCCAACTGGATGTGCAGCCATTTACGACCACTCTTTGGGTCCGATCACTAAGCCAGTTATGAATCCACCTAACAGTTGCCTTGTCCATTCCATACTTAGTCATTTTTTCAATAAGGATTGTATGAGAGACTTTGTCAAATGCTTTGCTGAAGTCAAGATATACTATATCTACAGCATTTCCTTGATCCACCCAATCAGTGATTCCATCATAGAAGGAAATTAAGTTAGTCTGACATGACTTATTAGTTACAAACCCATGCTGACTCTGTTTAATCACTTCATTCTTATCCAGGTACTGACATACATGTTTAATAATTTGTTCAAAGATCTTTCCTGGTATAGAAGTCAGACTCACCGGCCTATAGTTGCCTGGGTCCACCTTCTTCCCCTTTTTGAAGATAGGAACAACATTTGCTCTTCTCCAGTCTTCTGGGACTTCTCCTGTTCTCCAAGAATTTTCAAAGATTATGGAGAGGGGTTCAAAAATTTCTTCTGCTATCTCCTTCAGTACTCTGGGGTGTAATTCATCTGGACCTGGAGACTTGAATTCATTTAGGTTAGCTAAGTGTTTCCTCACTATCTTTCTGTTTATAGATATCCTGGATTCTTCTATTCCCTTAATAGGACAGTGAAGAACAGTTGATGCTACATTTCCTTTCTGAGAGAAAACAGATGCAAAATAGGAATTTAAAAGTTCGGCTTTCTCAACATCCTGTCTTACCATTTCATCATTTTCATCCTGTAAAAATCCTATAGCATCTTTGACTTTTCTTTTACTTTTGACATATCCCCAAAATCCTTTATTATTGCTTTTGACATCTCTTGCAAGCCTCAATTCATTTTCAGCTTTAGCTAATCTGATTTGTGCCCTGCAGGTTCTGCAGACAGCATTATATTCTTCTTTAGATATGCCTCCCTCTTTCCATTTTATAAACATTTTTTTCTTCCTTTTTAGCATGAGCTTAAGTTCTGTGTTCATCCATCCTGGTTTCCTTAAATGCTTCCTATTCTTCCCTCTTTTCGGAATTGTTAACAATTGTGCTTTGAGAATTTCATTTTTCAAGATTTCCCATCCTTCCTGGACATTTTTGTCTTTAAGGATATCCAGCCATTGGATCTCTCCAATTCTCTTTCTGAATCCCTTAAAATCTGCCTTTCTGAAATCTAACCTTGACGTCTGAGTCTTCACAGGTCTTCATCCTCTAGTTATCCAAAATTCTAAAATAGCATGGTCACTACCTCCTAGGGTCCCAGCCACTTTTACCTCCTCAACCATTTCCTCCCTGTTTATAAGGATTAGATCCAAGGTAGCAGTTCCCCTTGTTTTCTCCCCTACCTTTTGGAAGATAAAGTTGACAGCAAGAGAGGATAAGAATTTCCTTGACCTGTTAGTTTTGCCTGAGAGAGATTCCCAACAAATGTCTGGATAGTTGAAATCTCCCATGACAACTATGTAATATTTTTTGGAGAACTTGGCCATTTGATGCATAAAGAGTTCATCCATATCTTCAGCTTGCACAGGCGGCCTGTAGTAAATCCCTACAATGGTGTCCTTTCCATTGTTCTGTCCTTGTATTCTTACCCAAACAGTTTCCACAGAACTCCCAGTCTCTGAAGCTTCAATCTCTGTCCAGATATACGCGTTTCTAACATACAATGCGACACCTCCTCCTCGTTTATCAAGTCTGCTTCTTGCAAATAAGTTGTATCCTTCTAGTCTTGTATTCCAATCATGTGTATTGTCCCACCAAGTTTCAGTGATTCCAATGACATCATATTTCTTTTCCTGTGTTAGTAGTTCCAATTCTCCTTGTTTGTTGCCAATGCTTTGTGCATTAGTATAGAAACATTTTAGTTTGTGATTGGTTTCTCTTTCTCCAATATTATTATTAATTAGATTCTTTTGTCTTTGTTCTTCCTTTCCACTTCTAATAGCAGAGTTCTCAATAGCATTTGTCAGGTGTATGGCTTTTTCTGGTCTTTTGCTTCCCTTCCCTTGTTGTTCTTGTTTAAAGCTCTCCTTACAAGTGTAGCAAGGCGACTTCCAAATACATGTTTTCCAGTCTTTGTAAGGTGCACCCCATCTCTAGCAAGTAGTCCATCGTAAAGGTAATTCACTCCGTGATCCATAAATCCAAATTGTTGCTGACGGCACCATCGACGTAGCCAGTTGTTCACCTGCAGAATCTTATTCCACCTCCTTGTTCCATGGCCATCCACTGGGAGGATGGAAGAGAAGACCACCTGCGCTCCCAGTTCTTTCACTTTCTTGCCTAAGTCTTCAAAGTCTCTGCAGATGGTTTCCAGGTCATTTCTTGCGGTGTCATTTGTCCCCACATGTAGTAGCAGGAATGGGTAGTCATCTGTAGGTCTGAAGAGTCCTGATATCCTGTCAGACACATCTTTAATTTTTGCACCTGGAAGACAGCACATATCTCTTGAAGTTATATCCGGTCTGCAGATAGCGGCCTCTGTTCCTCTCAACAGGGAATCCCCCATGACCACCACTCTCCGTTTCTTCACAACATTTTTCTTTCTCCATCCAGGAGGAGGACTCTGAAGGCTTACAAGGTTGCTGTTTGTTGGCAAAGTCTTATCCTGATGTAGTTCTTCATCGTTTTCCTGCGTGAGAGCCTGGTACTGGTTCCTGAGCATTATGGGTGCTGACTGCCTCCTGATCCTCCTGCTTCTCTGGGTCACATGTCTCCATTCCACTGTTTCTTCAGGTGCACTTCGAATTTCTTCTCTTTCTGTAACATGAAGAGATAATTCTGCTCTGTCCAAGAGCTCTTCACCTTCCTTAATGATCTTCAATGTAGCTAACCTCTCTTCGAGATTTTGCAACTTTTCCTCCAACAGGGACACAAGCTTGCATTTGTGGCATGTGAAGTTTGGCTTTTCCACTGGTAAGTCTGTGAACATGTAGCAAGAAATGCAGGTCACCAAATGGCTCCTGGCCTCTTCCATATTGAGATTTCTTAAAAACGATGAAAGATGAGGCAAAATTCGGCTCACGGTTTTCCGATTTCCTCTTTTCAGCTGCAATGGCCAAAACCCAGTGATCGTTGAGCTCGCGGAGACTCTTCACTTATCCCAGAAGGCACTGGGAATATGCAAATGATCTCCTCAAGACTCTTCCCCTTCTCCTCAAAGTTAGGGGTATTGACCGGTTACATTCTGGCATTAGAGGAGGGGATCTGAAGCGCAGACTTGCGCAGCTTGAATGTAAGTGGATTGTTAGGCTCAACACCATGACCCCATATGGTCTTAATAAAAAACTTAGTTTTTCATCATTTTTATGAGGTGTTTTGCTGCCCTTTGCTTATTTCAGTGGGTTCATTTTTTGGTGTACATGTATTTGTTTTAATTTGGTTTTAATATGTGTGTTTTTTTGTTTCCTTTATTATTCCTTTTTTATATAACTGACGTCATCTCGGCATATTATATTGCTTGGAACCTTTTATAAAACCATCATGATGTATATCACTTGTACTAACAACCATGGAGACAGCGAATGATGCTTGATGGAATAACTATATTACCGTCATATATGGGATAAATGGAATTGGATGAAGGAAAATCATGGAGAAATGAACCGTTCTTTGAAGGATGTGGGGCTAAGAGAATGCTTTTTTAAAAATGCACAGATGTATTTATATATTGAATATCTGTGATTTGTTTTCCCTTTGATTCCTTATCTCCTACCCTCCTGCCCATCTACCTGCCCTTTGTTAATATGGCGATAGCGCAATCATCTACTAAGGTGTGAGGTAATGCCTCTTCCTACTGCGGGTAGCGTTTGTCGACGGCCCTCCCTCTGGCGCGCATCACAGACGGCGTCTGTAGGGGGCGGATAGTATGTTGATGGACAGAACACTTGTTCCCCATCTGCCCGCCTCCCAACGCCGGATGTGATGTCGCGGTTCCAGGGGAGGCTCCGCCTCCACACGCTCTGCAGATGCGGACGGAAGCATAGCTGCACCCATTGGTTGCTATAATCATGGTGGTGTATTTCAGGATGGAGCTTTAGACACATTGCGCACTTCCCCCCGAGGAAGCCACAACGAAACGTGCGTCGGGGCATTTGCGCTTTGGATTGGGCTTTTGGCATGGGTAAGGATGGATTTGGGTTATATACTATATAATGAGCAACTGCACACTGTTTGTTACTTAGCAGAATTTCTGTAGATGTGTTAGTATTGGTGTATCCTGTTCAGCGTGATTTATGGGAAGATCTTTGTTTCCCACCCTCCTTACTCTGGCCTATTTTACCGTTTGCATATATGCATGTCAATTGGCTGTGCAAAACAATGTATTATGCTGCTGTATACCGCACTATGCTCTTTAGCAATTGATGTTTATTTGCACGCCTATCTACATTCATTATGACGCCGTCCATGGCATTATGGTTGTATCATTGCCCGCTTGTTCCTTATTACGCTAACTTTTAGCATCAAATTTTTTTGATACAAATATTATTGTTACACTCAATAAAGACAATTTGCACTTTTTATGAAAGCTTGTCTTTTGACTATTGAACTTTTTTGGAGTACATTGTTGTCAATGGGATTAAATAAACTCTCTGCTTCTTAGATGATTTTCATTATATTGTTGAGAGTATCCTATAGGTGGAATATGTATATTGTAACCCAATTTTTCCCATATGTTTACAAAAATGGGTGTATTGTATTGAACATAAAAAGTTATTGTTTCTCAACAAGGATTAAATAATTATCTCTTTTTTTGGTGTCAACTAGAGTTGAGCGAAACGGGTCGGTCATATTCAAAAGTCGCCGACTTTCGCTGAAGACGGGTTTCATGAAACGAAACCTGACCATATCGTGAGGTCGGCGACTAGAGCACCAAAGTCGCGTTTCAAAAGATGCTTCCAGCGCACTTTTTCAGCCAATGATGGAGGACGCACACTGTGGGCAACGCGATGACATAGGCATCGGTCACCACCATCTTTGAGAAGGGCATGCAAGTGATTGGCTTGCTTTGTGTGGCGTCACAGGGGCTATAAAAGGGCGTGCACGCTGACTGCCATCTTACTTCTGCCGATATTAGCATAGGGAGAGGTTGCTGCTGCTGATTCTGAATAAGGGAGAGCATTAGGCAGGGAAGAAGAACCAAGAAACTGTTTCTGCTGTTAGCGATTTCCACTTACAACACAACACTTTGTGTGCAGTGACAGGGGAGGCTCTATTTCTGTGCATCAGCTCTGTTGGTTATTAGGCTGCCTTATAAGGCTCCCTGATAGCTGCATTGCTGTTTGCACACTGCAGTGCAAACAGCTTTTTTTAAAAGCAAAAATACTTTTCTTCCTCTTTTCTGCACAGTTACCAAGGGTTCATTTTTCCACCCTTTTGTGTGTGCACTGTGCAGCAGTCCTGCTTATTAGGCTGTCTGTGTCCATACTTGGACTGAGAGCATCATTGTCAGCGTCCTCAAATCTCTAGTGAGATCCAAAATCTCACCAATCCTATAGACACACTCTACCTTGTCATAAACCATCCAATTTCAGCCTGTTCCATTGAGGTGTAATTTCTCCTGGGCCAGAGACAATAGTTCTGCGTCCTCAAATCTATAGTGAGATCCAAATTCTCACCAATCCTATAGACACCCTCCACCTTGTCATACACCATCCAATTTCAGCCTGTTACATTGAGGTGTAATATCTACTGGGCCAGAGACAATAGTTCTGCGTCCTCAAATCTATAGTGAGATTCAAAATCTCACCAATCCTATAGACACCCTCCACCTTGTCATTCACCATCCAATTTCAGTCTGTTACATTGAGGTGTAATCTCTACTGGGCCTGAGACAATAGTTCTGCGTCCTCAAATCTATAGTGAGATTCAAATTCTCACCAATCCTATAGACACCCAACACCTTGTCATACACCATCCAATTTCAGTCTGTTACATTGAGGTGTAATCTCTACTGGGCCAGAGACAATAGTTCTGCATCTTCAAATCTATAGTGTGATCCAAATTCTCACCAATCCTATAGACACCCTCCACCTTGTCATACACCATCCAATTTCAGCCTGTTACATTGAGGTGTAATCTCTCCTGGGCCAGAGACAATAGTTCTGCGTCCTCAAATCTATAGTGAGATTCAAATTCTCACCAATCCTATAGACACCCTCCACCTTGTCATACACCATCCAATTTCAGCCTGTTACATTGAGGTGTAATCTCTACTGGGCCAGAGACAATAGTTCTGCGTCCTCAAATCTATAGTGAGATTCAAATTCTCACCAATAGTAGATATACCTTCTACCTTGTTTTAATTACCTTATAGCTGGTTGTATTTTGGGTACATTTTCACAAAAATGAGCAAGTATGGTGGAAGATGCCATGGAAGTGGGCGGGGGTTGCCAGCTGGTCCCGATGGTGGTGGTGGTGGTGGTGTTGCATCTGTTCGTAGTGGAAAAAGCACAATAGCACCTAAGGCAGGAGGTGTTGAGCCTGCGTCATCGTCTGGCTCCATAAGGCCGCGAAGTCTCTCTTTTCTGGGAGTAGGTAAACCACTTTTAAAGCCAGAGCATCAGGAACAAGTTTTGGCTTACATTGCTGACACAGCCTCCAGCTCTCTCACCTCCTCCTCTGAAGTTTCAAAAAAATAAAAGCACTGAGTCGTCATTGGAGGATCCTGGTCAGGAACAACACCGTTCCTTGTGTCCTTTACCCCTAACAAAAGTGAACGATGTGGCAGGCCACACTACCGATTACTCCATGGAACTCTTTTCACATACCATGCCTGGGTTAGCAAGTCAAATCATGAATTCCCCAGTCCAAGAGGAATCTGACATGGAGAGCACTGATGCACAGCCACTGCTGGATTTTTCTGCTGGTACATTCACTCAGAGTACTACATTGTCCTCGCAGTGTACTGAGGCAGAATCAGACCCTGTTGAAACTCAGGTGCCCTTTCCGCATACTATACCACCTTACACGGTGACACAGAGGAAGGTGCACATGAAATTGAAGAGGAGGTGATGGATGACCCAGTTGTTGACCCAGATTGGCATCCATTGGGGGAAGAGGGTGCCGCTGCCAATAGCTCAGAAGAGGAGAAGGAGGATCCGCAGCAGGCAGCGACATCGCAACAGCTGTTATCTGGCAGGACCGTAGCAGTCCAAAAACGTGTTACAAAAAACAAAAGAGTTGCAGGACAGCTTGGCCAGACGATCAAATTAGCACAGCGTGCAAGGTCTCAAAATGTCTTCCATAGTAGGAAGAGTGCAGTGTGGCACTTTTTTGAACAAAATCCTAATGATCAGGCAAAAGTTATCTGTAAGAAGTGCGCAAAGACCTGTAGCCAAGGTGTAAAATCTGAGAAATTTGAATACCAGTTGCATGCTTAGACATATAACCACCATGCACTTGCAAGTGTGGAAGGACTACCAAACCTCACGTACCACATGTGCACCTGCTCCGAATGAAGGTAGTCAGCAACGCTACATCGCTTCCCCCACTGTAAGCCCACCGGTTAGCACACCACCAGAAGCAAATGTCGAGGTGTCATCGCAGGGGCAAAGCAGTCATGGAATCACAATGTTATTGCTGCAAAAGACAGAATCTAGGCCATCAACAACATCACCAACACCTTCACCAACCCTTTCTTAGTCCGCCATGTCCACCGCTAGTTCCACCATATGCAGCTCTCAAGTCCAGCTCACTGTACCAGAGACTCTGAGTAGGACAAGAAAGTACTCATCCTCTCATCCGCTGGCTTTGAACGCCCACATTGGCAAACTAATCTCATTAGAGATGATGCCCTACAGGTTGGTTGAAAGCAAAGCTTTCCGCGAGTTCATGGCCTACGCAGTACCATGCTATGACCTACCCAGTCGGCACTTCTTTTCGCGAAAAACCATCCCAGGCCTCCACATGCATGTGAAAGACCGCATTGTCCACGCACTCAAGCAATCAGTGAGTGGAAAGGTGCACCTCACAACAGATGCATGGTCCAGTAGGCATGGCCAGGGCCGTTACATGTCCATCACTGTGCACTGGGTTAATGTGGTGGATGCAGGGTCCACAGGGGACAGCGGCAGTGGGACAGTGCTTCCAAGCCCACGGTATAGGAAACAGTTGGCTGTAGGCGTTCGACCCTCCGCCTCCTCCTCCAGAAGCGAAAGCTCATCCACAGAGCGCAGTCGCGCGAGCACTCCATCCACAGCTGCCAGTGTTGCACATGAGGTGTTCCACTATTGAACAGCTAGTGGTAAGCGTCAGTAGGCTGTGTTGAAGATGATGTGTTTGGGAGACAAAAGACACACCGCGGAGGTACTGGCCGACTACTTGCAGCGACAAACTGAGTCATGGCTGGGCAGTCTACATCTTGCTTGGCTCACACCTTGAACCTGGTGGTGCAGTGCTTCTTCAATAATTATCCGGAGCTAACACCCCTGCTCAATAAGGTGGGAAGACTGTGCTCGCACATCCGCAGGTCGCCCGTACACTCCAGTCGTATGCAGAAGCTGCAGCGATTGCTCCACCTTCCCAAGCACCGCCTAATTATCGACGTTGCAACAAGGTGGAACTCCACCCTGCACATGGTTCAGAGGCTGGGTGAACAGAGGCAGGCTGTAATTCATTTGTGGGAGGATACACGGGCAGGCAGTTTGCAGGCGGACATGGAGTTGTCTGGTGTGCAGTGGTCGAAGCTGAAAGACCTGTGTAAAGTCCTTCAGTGTTTTGAGGAATGCACACGGCTGGTAAGTGCAGACGATGCCATCATAAGCATGAGCATCCCACTTATGCGTCTGCTCATGCAAACTTTGATGCACATTAAGGAGCAAGCATCTGCAGCCGAGGAGGAAGAGGAGGAGGGAAGCCTTGATGACAGTCAGCCATTTTCTGGTCAGGGAAGTCTTGTGGACGAGGTGGAGGAAGAAGAGGAAGAGGAGGAGGATGATGGAAATGATTATTTTGGGGAGGAGGATGCTTCTCAGGGGGAAAGAAAAAATGTTGGCATGGCAAGGTCAGGTACAGGGTTTGAGCATGACTGGAGGGATGTGGATTTGCCAGAAAGTGCTCCTCCACCCAGCACTCGCAGTGCATCATTGACACCTGGAACATTGGCCCACATGTCTGATTATGCCTTGCAGATCCTTAAAAGGGACCCCCGCATTGCCAAAATGATGAATGATGACGACTACTGGTTGGCCAGCATCCTGGATCCACACTATAAAGGCAAATTCCAAAACATCATGCCACAGGAGAATCTAGACCTAATATTGGCTAACAAACAAGCAACTCTGGTAAACCGTTTGTTTGAGGCATTCCCAGCACACAGCGGCAGTGATGTTTTTCCAACGAGCCATAGTTGGCAACATGAAAGAGGTGTTCGTGGTGCATACAGCCGAAGTGGAGTTGGACACAGGGGTTTCATGACCATGTTGTGGACTGATTTTTCAAGTACCGCTCACACAACTGGTAATACTGCATCGATCGAAAGTGACAGGAGACAGCAGTTGTCAACTATGGTAACAAACTACTTCTCCTCCCATATCGATGTTCTCCCTCACCGGTCAATCCCCTTTGACTGTTGGGCCAGTAAACTTGACACCTGGCCTCAATTGGCACAATATGCCTTACAGGAGCTCGCTTGCCCTGCTGCTAGTGTGTTATCTGAACGAGTCTTCAGTGCTGCTGGATCAATCCTGACAGAAAAAAGGACCCGTCTGTCGACCCAAAATGTTGATGATCTAACCTTCATTAAAATGAACCATGCATGGGTTTCAAAGGATTTTGTCCCACCCTCCCCTGCTGACACGTAGGTTGCCAGAAAAACGACTTGCTTTTGTCCTCCTCTTCCGCAGACTTCTCCAATTACTCCATTTGCAGCTGCTGAATGTCCAACATCAACATATGCTAATTTTTCCACCTCCCTAACTAGGCTGCCTCCCCCCACAGGGCCGGGGTCACCACCTGGTGCACGCACCTGTGCGAGTGCAGTTGCCCTGGACAGGTGGGTGGGCACACTGTTTGGCAACGGCACTGGCACAAGGACCCTCATAGTAGAATCAAGTGTCTCTGACGGTGGGGGTGCACACCCGTCGTCAGACACACCGGCGTACTATGAGGGGCCCTGTGCCAGTGCCGTCGCCAACGAGTGGGCCCCCCCTGCTTGCTCAGGATCACAGCACTTGCAAATTTGAAATACTTACCTCTCCCTGCTCCAACGCCGTGACGTCTTCCGCATTTCCTGACAGTGACATTCTGGTCAGAAAGCGTGATGACATCACGTCTGTACGCCCTCTGCCTAAACAGTCCAAGTGCAGTGAGATGGAAGATGGGGACGACGAGGAGTCCAGACTAGTACAGGGATTCCCCAGCGAGGAATTTAATTCTTTTCAATGTTGGGGCAGCTATTTTTGGGGAGCACTATACTCTGGAGAATGATATATGAGGCCACCATACACTGGAGCATTCCAAAGGTGGACATCAGACACTGGACCAGCATTTACAGGACCCATTATACACTGGAGCATTAGAAATGGGGCCCATTATATATGGAGCATTATTTGGGCCCATAAGACAGTGGAGCTTCATCCATGGGGACCAACATATACTGTAGCATTATGTGGAGCTCATCATATACTGTATGGAACATTATATGGGACCAATGATTCTGTATGGAGAAATATATGGGCCTCATTACTCTATATAGCACACTATGCGGTGGCCATAATACTGTATGGAGTAATATACTGTCCGTTTTTGGAGCTATTGGAGAATTTAAAATGGATATCAGTCATGAGATGTAAGAAGTGAAGTATTTTTCATTGTACTATACCGCTATTTCTCTGCTGTATCAGATAAAGGAGAGATACAGGGCGCATCCACTGTGTGAAATCCGTGTAAAACAATTAAAATTGTGGAACAGTAGGGAAGGTGCTCACCTATTGGGGTTGTGAGGAAGTCACAACACCCATGAACGCTTGAGAAGCAGCAGCAAGTCTGCACAGGGTCCTAGGACAGAATTGCAGAAATGACGTGGAAGTGCTATAAGGACTGCGCAGCGCAGTCCTTATTGCACTTCCACGTCATTTCTGCTGTATCAGAGGCTCATGAATTGTGGCATGTGTTAAAGGAGCCCATTGACACTCTTTGGCCCTGGGCCCACGAAAATCTGGAGCCAGCCCTACCCCCCCACAACTTTAGCCAATTATCCCCCCGTTTTCAATGCCTAACTATTTTTATAAAGTAAATTAAGGTTGACAAGCTTAAGTAATAAGAATTGATGTTTTTGGCATTAAAATGGGCACTGTAGGTGTGTTTCCTGTCCTCCACTCACTGCCGACTTTTCTTCCCCATTGACTTGCATTGGGTTTCGTGGTTCAGTCGGCCTTCGACTTTTCACGATAATCGGCCGATTTCGTTCGACCCGACTTTTGAGAAAGTCGGGTTTCATGAAACCTGACTCGACCCGAAAAAAGGCAAAGTCGCTCATCTCTAGTGTCAACTACTGGTTTGCCAATCACAAATGATTAGGCAATTAAAAAGGCATTTTCTCAAGCCATCCAAAAATGATCCCCTTTTTAGACAAAACAGGAGTACTATTTTCAAAGTGAATAAGCTATTGCTTGTTGTCACCAAGATTTTTACAAAATTAGACCTATTTGGGGAGCTGTTTCATGTTGGTGTATCATTAAGAGAGTACATTCTCCAACATCAGTAGTACAATTTAACAGTATGAAACACAGTGAGCAGCTAGGAGATGTATGGCTGGTGCGGCTGTGGAAAGAGCAGCATGTTAGGGTACCGTCACACTTGGCAACGCACCAGCGATCCCGACAACGATGCGACCTGGTAGGATCACTGGTGTGTCGCTACGAGGTCGCTGGTGAGATGTCAAACAGACAGATCTCAAAAGCGACACAGCAACGAGACGGAACGATACGATGGTCGTTGGGACCCTGTCTCTCAGACCTGTAGTATTGAGGTCGTTCGTCATTGTCCCTGTCAAACACAACGATGCATGCTGGCCAGCGGGACACCAGCGATCAAAAAATGGCCCAGAACATTCGAGCACGATCAGCGACTTCGCAGCAGGGGCCCAATCGCCGCTATGTGTCACATGTAGCGAGATCGCAGGCGAGATCGCTGTTGCGTCACAAAATCGGTGATGCAACAGCGATCTCGCTAGCGATCTCGCTATGTGAGAGAGTTAGGACAAACAGACAAGGAGATGTGTGGCATTTTACGGTAAACAACAGCATAGAGGACCGTCAGGCAGGCAGGTGGTATGGCCAATTTAATTATTGACATCAGCTATGAATGAAAGTCGGCACTGAACCATGCATGATTTATTTTTACATACATTAGTTCTTCCACCCTATCACTTGCTCAGCTTGAGTTTGGCAAAGCCAATGATTGCACTAAACATTATATCTGGCATTACACTGGAGGCTGGACATGTCACTTTCTCCTTTGCAAACTGGGACAGTTCTTACCACTGGTCTAATCTGTTGAAACAGGAGTCTATAAGATTGCAGGTTATGGAATCTTCTGAAGAAAGGTAAGATTTAACCTGCCTTTTTGGTGGTGCAACTACATCATGGCCAAAACCATTGGCACCTTTGAAATTGTTCCTGAAAATGAAGCATTTCTCCTAGAAAATTATTGCAGTTACACATTTTGCTATACACATGTTTATCTCCTTTGAGTGTATTGGAACAACACAAAAAGCAGAGAAAAAAGGCAAATTGGACATATACAACTTACCTCCCTTTCTGACAACTTGTCCCATTTTGAGCTGCCTTCCTTACGCCTGCTTCACACTTCAGTTGTTGTCCATCAGTCAAGATCCGCCACTTTGCAAAAAAACGGATCCGCTATTTTGTTTGGCTGATCCGTTTTTTTCCCATTGAATTGCATTACCGGCGGATCTTGATGGATGGCCATCCGTTGGATCCATTTTTTTGCGGATCCGTCAAAATTTTGCTGTCCGCCGACATGCCCGAACGGAGCATGTAACGTTTTTTCGGCCGGCAGGATCCGCACTTCACACTGCGCATGCCCGAAATTCTTCACTCAGCCGGAAATTTAACCCTAAAGTCTGTTCTGGAGGCTGAAGAAAAAAAATCTCTCTCTCTATCTCTCTCTCTCGGGCTGCAGTTCCTTTAAAATTCTTCATTCATCGGATCCGTCAAAAAAACGGTCCGGTGGCATCCGTTCACATCAGTTAGCAACGAATCCGCTTTCCGCCATTTTGGCGGATTTTAACTGACACTAAAAAACTGATGTGTGAAACAGGCCTTAGAGACCACACATGCGCTGAAGTGTTAACTCTGTAGGGAATGCCTAGTGGTCATCTGGTAGTTGGCAACCATCCACTGTGCAAAAGCTTCACTAATAGGATTTTCCTGCTAATGTGCCAATTCTGTTTTACATAATCAACTACAAAATATAACCTTTAACCCCTTCACCCAGAAGTCTGTGTTCACCTTCTTAACTAGGCCAAATTTTACAATTCTGACCAGTGTCATTTTATGAAGTAATAGCTCTGGAATGCTTCAACAGATCCCAGTGATTCTGAGACTATTTCTAGTGACATATTGTACTTAATGATGTTGGTAAAATTTGTTCAATATGACTTGCCTTTATTTGTGAAAATATCAGAAGTTTGGCAAAAATTTTGAAAATTTAGCAATTTTCAAACTTTTAATGTTTATGCCCTTAGATCAAAATAGTTAATAAATAACATGTAAAACATGTCAACTTTACATAAGCTTTGAGGGGCCTATATGAAAGAAAAAACCCAAAAGTGACACCATTCTAAAAACTGCACCCCTCAATGTGTTCAAAACTGCTTTTAAGAAGCTTATTAACTAACCCTGTAACCCTGAAAATATATGTAGAGCACTGTGGAATTAATGGTGCTATATAATTGAGGAAAAAAAATAAAAAAGGAATTAATTGAATGTGGAAGAAAAAAACACATTTTCCTTTTTTTCACAAAAATTTTACTTTAGACCGACATTTTTTAATTTTGCAATGGTAATAGGAAAAGATAGGCCATGAAATTTGTTGTGCAATTTCTTCTGAGCATGCCGATACCCAGTATGTGTGGGGAAACCACTGCTTTGGCACACGGCAGAGCTCGGAAGGGAAGGAGCACCATTTCACTTTTGAATGTAAAATTTGCTGAAATAATTAGCTGACGCCATGTCGTGTTTGGAGAGCCCCTGATGTGCCTAAACAGTGGAAACCGCTCACAAGTTACACCATTTTAGAAACTATACCCCTCAGGGAACTTATCTAGATGTGTGGTGAGCACCTTGAAACCCCAGGTGCTTCACAGAAGTTTATAACGTTCAGCCGTGAAAATAAAAAATCCAATTTTTTCCACAAAAATATTCTTTTAGCCCCAAATTATTTATTTTTACAAGGGTAACAGGAGAAAATGGACCCTAAAAATAGTTGTGCAATCTCTCCTATATGAATATCTGATATTTTGGCACAGTACAAAGCTAAAAAGGGAAAATGCACCATATCAGATTTTGCTGGACTGGTTTCAGAGTACCGTCTCACACTGACAAATGTGCCAAAACAGCAGAACTCCCCAATAAGTGACCCCATTTTACAAGCTACACCTCTCAATAAATTCACCTAGGTGTGCAGTGATGATATTGACACCACAATTGTGTCACAGAATTTTATACCATTGGGCAGTGACGAAAAAATAGTTACATTTTTACCATCAAAATTTTGTTTTAGCTCCAGATTTTACATTTTCACACTGGGAAATGTGTAAAAATTGCACCAAAATATGTCCCACATTTTCTGCTGAATCTGGAAATTCCCCATATGTGGCTGTAGAATACTGCTTAGCCACGCAACGAGACTCGGATTTTGCTAGAAAAGTTTGCGGACTTCATATGCAGAGCCTCTAAGTGCTAGAAGAGCAGAATCTCCCCCTTAAGTGATCATATCATGGAAATATTACCCCTTTGGGAATTTATCTACAGGTGTAGTGACGATTTGATTTTGACTCCAATGGTGTTTTCCAGAAATAAGCAAAAGTGGATGTTGCTGAGTGAAAATCGCAAACTGCCATTGCAGTGCCCAGTACTTTGTAGTCATCAGTACATTGCAGCACCAAGTACGTTGTAGTACCCAGCTCATGATTTTGGAGACATGCTCATGTAAATTAGGCGGGTTGTCACGGCTACAGAAATGCCAAACATGTGGTTAAGGCACACTGTGGGGCACACAAGGGAGGGGTAATTTGGATTTGAGAGCGCAGAATTTGCTGAATTTCTTCTGGGGGGGCGAGGAGCTATAGCACTTTTACAGAGCCTTTGTACTACCAGTAATGTGGAAGCCTCCTATATTTCTGATGACAGATGAGAGACCTGAGTGGGGACTTGCTTTTTTGCCGCATGAATTGAAGCAAATATCCTGTGCATTTACATCGCAAGTTACATCTAAATTGGCGAGATTCAGATGAAATTTCCGAGATATCCATTCACTATAATGAGGCAGCAGAGTTATCCAGGCCTCTTTTCAAAGTTTTCCTTTTCAGAAGTGCACAATCCTGTGGCAGACTGCGATTTTATGCATTCCTATGCACTCACCGCTGCATCACAGGTCAGATGGTGTCCACAGTACCTCCATTTGCCCCATTATAGGGAATCTACCACTGGGGATTCTGTCTGAATCACAAGTTTCAGAGATTTACATGGCAACCCCGGTGTAAACACTCAAAGTAGAGCGCAGGATAAATGTGAGCTGAGCCTTACTGTGATCTTTAGGAGGCAGAATGAAAAAAATCAACAGCAGGGGAAGAATTGGTTTCATTTATTTTCTGCGCCGTTCCTCGTGTGGTATTAGTGATTAGTCAACTTTATTTTTCGGGTCGGTGCAATTACAGAGATACCAGATTTATATTTTGTTATGTTTGGCTGCTGGCACACACTAAAAATGCTTCTTATTGCAAAAACAAGCTTTTGCATCCCCATATTTAGATAGCTATAAGGGTATGTGCACACAATCAGTAAATGCTGCAGGTTGGACGCTGCGTACTTGTGCAGCGTCGAACCAACAGCGTCCAAATGCTACAGCATAGTGAATGGTATTTCACAAAATTCCATGCCCACTATGTGTCCAGAGATGCATGCAGCTCACCCGCAGAGACGGACATGCTGCACGTCTCTCCATACTGCAACATGTCAATTTCTCTTGAGCAGACCCTAGTCTCCGCAAGAGAAATTTCAACCTAGTTTTTCCATATTTCATCTGATAGAGTCATTTGAGGGCTTGTTTTTTGCAGAACGAGCTAACGTTTTTATTGGTGCATTTTTGGGCACATTACTTTTTTGTTGCTTCCTATTCTGATTTTTGGGGGACAAAATGAACGAAAACCAGCAATTTAGGAATTTTTTTTATGCTTTTTCCGCGTGTGGTAAAATTTATTGGGCAACTTTATCGGACTGCTAGAGAGGAAAATCAGAACTCTTGCTTGACTGCAAAAGACCTTCAGAAAGATTTTGCCGACTCTGGAGATGTGGTACATTGTTTTACTTTTCAGAGACACCTACACAAATATAGCCTTCATGGAAGAGTCATCAGAAGAAAACCTCTCCTGCGTCTTCACCATAAAATTCACCTTCAGAAATATGCAAAAGAAAATATTATATACAGTGGCATACTGTTATCACAAACAGTTAAGCAAGCTGAAGATAACATGATCTCTAAAAGGCCTAAAGATAAAGATGACACATTTCCTTTGTATTTCTCTGCAAGACAAAATTTCACCCTAATTTTTCCATATTTCGTCTGACAGAGTCATGTGAGGGCTTGTTTTTTGCTGGATGAGTTGACGTTTTATTGGTACCATTTTTGGGCACATGAAATTTTTTTTTGTCGCTTTCTATTCTGATTTTTGGCAGGCAAAATGAACAAAAAACACCAATTCATGATTTTTTATTTTTTTATGCTGTTCCGTGTGTGGTAAAATTTCTAGCTCAACTTTATTTTTTGGGTCAGTACGATTACAGAGATATCACATTTATATTTTTTTATGTTTTGTCACTCTTACACAATAAACACTATTTTATAGAAAAAATAATTATTTTTCTATTGCTTTACTCTATGAGCTATAACTTTTTTATATTTCCGCTGCCGGAGCTGTTTGATGGCTTGTTTTTTACAGGACAAGATGACGTTTTTGATCACGTTTTATAACACTTTTTCTTCGGCAGTATGATGATAAAGCATTTTTTGCCACTTTTTAATTTTTTTTAACGGTGTTCACTTAAAGGGTTAACTAGCAGTACAGTTTTATAGGGCGAGTCATTCTGGATGCAGCGATATCAAACATGTGTATATTTATTGTTTATTTTTTAGATTTACAGAAATAAATGTATTTATTGGATTCATATTTTTCCTTTTTTGTTCTTTATTTTGTGATGTCTTTTAAATATTTCTACAATTTTTATTACGGTAACTTTTTGTTTATTTTTTAAATTGTCTCACATGCATGCGGCCATCTTACGGCCCAGGGTCACCATGGAGACCACAGGTACATCGCGATCGCAATCACGTTGTGCTGATGGGTGCACACAGGGAGCTATCTCCTTCTACGATGCCCCGTGATGTCGCCGTCACTATTGACAGCGGCATCACAGGGGTTAAACACCCGCAATTGGTGCTAGCACTGATCGTGGGCCTTGCTGCAGGGTTTCAGCTCCCACGGCACTGTATGTACATATGGCACATGTCGGGAGGGGTTAAAGATATTAAAAAATCCATACAAAAATGCTCACTAAAATTTGTGAAATAAGTTAAAAAAAATAGGATCACTATAAATCTAAATCCCAGCCAATGAGTTATATTATATTCCTTATAGAGTGGTATAATGTGGCCACATGTGATAATTACAATAACCACACTATAATAGAGGATTCTATAATTGACTGAGGTACATAGGGTAGTGGATGTTTAAAATTCTAAACAATGGGGATTAAATCTCTTACTAATGTCCCCTAGAGTGACCCTTCCTATCGCAGGAGTTGGCACCCTAAATCAGCATGCCAGTGGCACCCCCACTCACAAGTCATCTGTTCCTGAAATTCCTTATAAGTCCCTAACCAGGGGTCACCACAGTACTGACGTTATAAAAAGTTGGAAGGAGATGCATAAGTCATCTATTATTTTATGAAGGTACAGATGGCACCAGCTAAACCATAAAACATACAATAGATAATTTAAGAATCACCCATCAATTAGGGTATACAGGCTAAGCCAATTCAAAGTTCACATCAGAGAGGAAAAAGTCTTTCAGACCCATCTATGCAGATATATAAATCAGCAGAACAAATTATATCATTTGGGCTTTAGTGTACATGCTTATATAGCATGACCTGCACCTGTACAGAAAGACTCAGACCAACAGATACATTAAACGCACATTGGTATTCACACTGATAAAATAAGACATATACCAGGATAAATATACAATCAAATAACAGTATTATAGGGCCAGAAACAAACCAACAACTGATATATATATATATATATATATATATATATATATATATATATATATATATATATATATATATATAAACAATTAGATCTAGAATCATAGAATCATAGAATCGTAGAGTTGGAAGGGACCTCCTGGGCCATCTGGTCCAACCCCCTGCTCAAAGCAGGATTCGCTAAATCATCCCAGTCAGATGTCTGTCCAGCCTCTGTTTGAAGACTTCCATTGAAGGAGAACTCACCACTTCTCGTGGCAGCCTGTTCCACTCATTGATCACTCTAACTGTCAAAAAGTTTTTTCTAATATCTAATCTGTGTCTCCTCCCATTCAGTTTCATCCCATTGCTTCTAGTCTTTCCTTGTGCAAATGAGAATAAAGTTGATCCTTCTACAATGTGACAGCCCTTTAGATATTTGTAGACAGCTATTAAGTCTCCTCTCAGTCTTCTCTTTTGCAAACTAAACATTCCCAAATCCTGCAACCTTTCCTCATAAGACAGGGTTTGCAGACCGGTCACCATTCTGGTCGCTCTTTTCTGAACTTGCTCCAGTTTGTTGATGTCTTTTTTAAAATGTGGTGCCCAAAACTGGACACAATATTCCAGATGAGGTCTGACCAAAGAGGAGTAGAGGGAAATAATCACTTCACGTGATCTAGACTGTATGCTTCTGTTAATACATCCTAGAATTGCATTTGCCTTTTTTGCTGCTGCATCACACTGTTGACTCATATTCAGTCTGTGATCTATTAGTATACCCAAGTCTTTTTCACATGTGCTGTCACTTAGCCCTATTCCTCCCATTCTATATATGCTTTTTCCATTTTTATTGCCCAGATGTAGTACTTTGCATTTCTCCCTGTTAAAAACCATTCTGTTTGTTGCTGCCCACTTCTCCAGTTTATTTAAATCTTTTTGAATCCTCTCTCTCTCTTCTCTAGTATTAGCTATCCCTCCTAGCTTTGTGTCATCAGCAAATTTAATCAGTTTACCCTCAATGCCTTCATCTAAATCGTTGATAAAGATGTTGAACAATACAGGGCCCAGGACAGAGCCCTGTGGTACCCCACTTGAGACATTCTTCCAACTGGATGTGCAGCCATTTACGACCACTCTTTGGGTCCGATCACTAAGCCAGTTATGAATCCACCTAACAGTTGCCTTGTCCATTCCATACTTAATCATTTTTTCAATAAGGATTGTATGAGAGACTTTGTCAAATGCTTTGCTGAAGTCAAGATATACTATATCTACAGCATTTCCTTGCTCCACCCAATCAGTGATACCGTCATAGAAGGAAATTAAGTTAGTCTGACATGACTTATTAGTTACAAACCCATGCTGACTCTGTTTAATCACTTCATTCTTATCCAGGTATTGACATACATGTTGTTTAATAATTTGATCAAAGATCACCGGCCTATAGTTACCTGGGTCCACCTTCTTCCCCTTTTTGAAGATAGGAACAACATTTGCTCTTCTCCAGTCTTCTGGCACTTCTCCTGTTCTCCAAGAATTTTCAAAGATTATAGAGAGGGGTTCAAAAATTTCTTCTGCTATCTCCTTCAGTACTCTGGGGTGTAATTCATCTGGACCTGGAGACTTGAATTCATTTAGGCTAGCTAAGTGTTTCCTCACTATCTTTCTGTTTATAGATATCCTGGATTCTTCTATTCCCTTAATAGGACAGTGAATAACAGTTGATGTTACATTTCCTTTCTGAGAGAAAACAGATGCAAAATAGGAATTTAAAAGTTCAGCCTTCTCAACATCCTGTCTTACCATTGCATCATTTTCATCCTGTAAAAATCCTATAGCATCTTTGACTTTTCTTTTACTTTTGACATATCCCCAAAATCCTTTATTATTGCTTTTGACGTCTCTTGCAAGCCTCAATTCATTTTCAGCTTTAGATAATCTGATTTGTGCCCTGCAGGTTCTGCAGACAGCATTATATTCTTCTTTAGATATGCCTCCCTCTTTCCATTTTATAAACATTTTTTTTCTTCCTTTTTAGCATGTGCTTAAGTTCTGTGTTCATCCATCCTGGTTTCCTTAACTGCTTCCTATTCTTCCCTCTTTTCGGAATTGTTAACAACTGTGCTTTGAGAATTTCATTTTTCAAGATTTCCCATCCTTCCTGGACATTTTTGTCTTTAAGGATATTCAGCCATTGGATCCCTCCAATTCTCTTTCTGAATCCCTTAAAATCTGCCTTTCTGAAATCTAACCTTGACGTCTGAGTCTTCACAGGTCTTCCGCCTCTAGTTATCCAAAATTCTAAAATAGCATGGTCGCTACCTCCTAGGGTCCCAGCCACTTTTACCTCCTCAACCATTTCCTCCCTGTTTATAAGGATTAGATCCAAGGTAGCAGTTCCCCTTGTTTTCTCCCTTACCTTTTGGAAGATAAAGTTGTCAGCAAGAGAGGATAAGAATTTCCTTGACCTGTTAGTTTTGCCTGAGAGAGATTCCCAACAAATGTCTGGATAGTTGAAATCTCCCATGACAACTATGTCATATTTTTTGGAGAACTTGGCCATTTGATGCATAAAGAGTTCATCCATAGCTTCAGCTTGCACAGGCGGCCTGTAGTAAATGCCTACAATGGTGTCCTTTCCATTGTTCTGTCCTTGTATTCTTACCCAAACAGTTTCCACAGAACTCCCAGTCTCTGAAGCTTCAATCTCTGTGCAGATATACGCGTTTCTAACATACAATGCGACACCTCCTCCTCGTTTATCAAGTCTGTTTCTTGCAAATAAGTTGTATCCTTCTAGTCTTGTATTCCAATCATGTGTATTGTCCCACCAAGTTTCAGTGATTCCAATGACATCATACTTCTTTTCCTGTGTTAGTAGTTCCAATTCTCCTTGTTTGTTGCCCATGCTTTGTGCATTAGTATAGAAACATTTTAGTTTGTGATTGGTTTCTCTTTCTCCAATATTTTTATTAATTAGATTCTTTCGTCTTTGTTCTTCCTTTCCACTTCTAATAGCAGAGTTCTCAATAGCATTTGTCAGGTGTATGGCTTTTTCTGGTCTTTTGCTTCCCTTCCCATGTTGTTCTAGTTTAAAGCTCTCCTTACAAGTGTAGCAAGGCGACTTCCAAATACATGCTTACCAGTCTTCGTAAGGTGCACCCCATCTCTAGCAAGTAGTCCATCGTATAAGTAGTTCACTCCGTGATCCAGAAATCCAAATCGTTGCTGACGGCACCATCGACATAGCCAGTTGTTCACCTGCAGAATCTTATTCCACCTCCTTGTTCCATGGCCATCCACTGGGAGGATGGAAGAGAAGACCACCTGCGCTCCCAGTTCTTTCACTTTCTTACCTAAGTCTTCAAAGTCTCTGCAGATGGTTTCCAGGTCGTTTCTTGCAGTGTCATTTGTCCCCACATGTAGTAGCAGGAATGGGTAGTCATCTGTAGGTCTGAAGAGTCCTGATATCCTGTCAGACACATCTTTAATTTTTGCACCTGAAAGACAACACATTTCTCTTGAAGTTATATCCGGTCTGCAGATAGCGGCCTCAGTTCCTCTCAACAGGGAATCCCCCATGACCACCACTCTCCGTTTCTTCTTCACAACATTTTTCTTTCTCCATCCAGGAGGACTCTGAAGGCGTACAAGGTTGCTGCTTGTTGGCAAAGTCTTATCCTGATGTATTTCTTCATTGTTTTCCTGCGTGAGAGCCTGGTACTGGTTTCTGAGCAGTATGGGTGCTGACTGCCTCCTGATCCTCCTGCTTCTCTGGGTCACATGTCTCCATTCCTCTGTTTCTTCAGGTGCACTTCGAATTTCTTCTCTTTCTGTAACATGAAGAGATAATTCTGCTCTGTCCAAGAACTCTTCACCTTCCTTAATGATCTTCAACGTAGCTAACCTCTCTTCGAGATTTTGCAACTTTTCCTCCAACAGGGACACAAGCTTGCATTTGTGGCATGTGAAGTTTGGCTTTTCCACTGGTAAGTCTGTGAACATGTAGCAAGAAATGCAGCTCACCAAATGGCTCCTGGCCTCTTCCATCTTGAGATTTCTTAAAAACGATGAAAGATGAGCCCAAATTCGTGCGCCGATAGGCGCGCGGTTTTTCCGATTTCCTCTTTTCAGCTGCAACGGCCAAAACCCAGTGATCGTTGAGCTCGCGGAGACTCTTCACTTATCCCAGAAGGCACTGGGAATATGCAAATGATCTCCTCAAGACTCTTCCCCTGATGAATTATTAATGTTATGGTAAACACATACAGTTGCATGTAAAAATTTTGGCATCCCCGGTCAATATTACTGTTATTGTGAGCAGTTAAGCAAGTTAAAAATGAAATGATCTCTAAGAGTTAAAGATGACACATTTCCTTTGTATTTCAGTCAAAAAAATATTTATATCCATATGGATGATTTCTAAGTAGAGACCCCGAATCTTAGACATAGAGATTTTTACAAAGAGGTTACCCTAAACATGTACTGGATTCAACCTTCCATAATGCATTGGAACAATATAGACAATCATTATCACATCAAAAAAAGAAAGACAATCTGATCGAGATACCTAGGATAATTGGAACCTATGGCAGCCAGGCCAAGGCACGTGTATGGTGTAATGAAAAAACACTGGGGAATTCTCCAAGCAGACTCGGAACTAAGGGTACCGTTACACTTAGCGATGCACCAGCGATCTCGACAACGATATGGATCGCTGGTGCATTGCTAAGTGGTCGCTAGTGAGCTGCCACACAGGCAGATCTCACCAGCGACATAGCAGCGGTCGGGGGGGTCGCTACTTACCTGTCAGATGCGGCGATCCTGACGTCCTCCCGCCCGCGTCCACGCGTCGCTCGTCGGCGCCACAGGAAGACCAGCAGGAAGCGCCCGACGAGAAATGGTCCAGGACGTTCTCGCGCGATCAGTGATAACCAGCGGGGGAGCCAGTCGGAGGTAAGTATCACATGTAGCGATATCGCTAACAATATCGCTGCTGCGTCACAAAACCAGTGACGTTACAGCGATATTGCTAGCGATATCGCTATGTGTAACGGGCCCTTAAGGGATTATATACAGTTGTGCTCAAAAGTTTACATACCCCGGCATCATTTTTGATTTCTTGGCCCTTTTTCAGAGAATATGAACAACACCAAATCTTTTTCTCCACTCATGTTTAGTGGTTGGGTGAAGCCATTTATTGTCAAACTACTGTGTTTTCTCTTTTTTAAATCATAATGAAAACCCAAAACATCCAAATGACCCTGATCAAAAGTTTGCATAACCTGATGATTTTGGCCTGATAACATGCACAGAAGTTGACACAAATGGGTTTGAATGGTTACTAAAGGTAACATCCTTACCTGTGACCTGTTTGCTTGTAATCAGTGTGTGTGCCTAAAAGTTGAGTGAGTTTCTAGGATCCAGATAGACTTGCATTTTTTATCCAGCCACTGACATTTCTGGATTGTGATACAAAAACTTGGCACTCAAAAGAAAAATTGATTTGACAGTTCCTTTATTGTAAAAGGCATCCAGTTAAATATACTTCTTTTACTTCTTTAAACGTTTTCGGTCATACAATTGACCTTCATCAGAAACAGAATTTTTTCACAGTTGGTTTTAACTGAGAGGAACTGTAATGGAAAATTCCATATATTATTATTAAAGAACCGCTGTCATAAGTAGGCACTATTCAGTACTGGGTATATTCATTAATAATGTGGAGAAACAGACATCTGGGAAGCAGCAGCTACTGAGGATGAAAGGACACCATTCATGTAGGAAATCACCAGACCCACGGGTTTGACACCTTGGGTTATACAGGGACCGGTAGATCCAATAATTGGTGTGGGTGTCCAGAAATTTGTACTGTAATATATTCAGGAAACTATCCTGTATTGTTTGTGACAGGCAAGAATGTCCACAACTGGGTGCTGTGATTATCCAAATGGTCTATCCTGCCCAGGGACGCGTCTCTCATACCAGCAGCACATGCGTCCAGCCACAGACCAAGTGCTATTCCTCTGCACCCTCAGTGCTTCTCCTGAACAGTGCATTCACTCTCCCTGTGACACACTTGCCTCCCTGGGCAGGACAGACCATTTGGATAATCACAGCACCCAGTTGTGCACATTCATGCCTGTCACAAACAATACAGGATAGTTTCCTGAATATATTACAGTACAAATTTCTGGACACCCACACCAATTATTGGATCTACCGATCCCTGTATAACCCAAGGTGTCAAACCCGTGGGTCTGGTGATTTCCTACACGAATGGTGTCCTTTCATCCTCAGTAGCTGCTGCTTCCCAGACGTCTGTTTCTCCACATTATTAATGAATATACCCAGTACTGAATAGTGCCTACTTATGACAGCGGTTCTTTAATAATAATATATGGAATTTTCCATTACAGTTCCTCTCAGTTAAAACCAACTGTGAAAAAATTCTGTTTCTGATGAAGGTCAATTGTATGACCGAAAATGTTTAACCCCTTCCTGACATGAGACGTACTATCCCGTCCATGGGACCCGGGCCCCTATGCCCATGGACGGGATAGTACGTCTACTGCGATCAGCGGCGCCCACGTGGTGAGCGCCGCTGATCGCGGCCGGGTGTCAGCTGATTATCACAGCTGACACCCGGCACAATGTGTCAGGGGCGGTCACGGACCACCCCGACACGTTAACCCCTTGTACACCGCAATCAAACATGATCGCGGTGTACCGGGGGTTAAAGGGAAGCATCGGCAGGGAGGGGGCTCCCTCCTTGCTTCCCTGAGCCCCCCACGGCAGCGCAATGTGCAGCGCTGCTGCGGGGGGCTCCTTTCCTGCAGGCCTCCGAATCCAAGATGGCGACGGGGGCCTTCGTGGGCCTGCAGGAAGCTGGCTTCCTCAGTGCCTGCAAAGCGCAGGCATGAGGAAGCCTTCTGCAGTGCCTGTGACAGATTGCTGATCTGTCACATTGATCTGTGATGTGACAGATCAGCGATCTGTTACAGGACAGTGATGTCCCACCTGGGACTATTTAATAAAGTAAAAAAAAATAAAAAAAAAGTGTTAAAATAAATTTTAAAAAAAAAATCGCCAAATAAATTAGAAAAAAAAAAAAATATTCCCCCAAATAAATCCATTTTTTAGAAATAAAAAAAACAAAACAATAAAAGTACACATATTAGGTATCGCCGCGTCCGTAACGAACCGCCCTATAAAACTGTCCCATTAGTTAACCCCTTTAGCGAGCCCCTTAAAAAATAAAAATAAAAAACGAAGCAAAAAATAATGATTTATTATCATACAGCCAAACAAAAAGTGTAATAACACGCGATCAAAAAGACGCATATAAATATCCATGGTACCGCTGAAAACGGCATCTTGTCCCGCAAAAAACGAGCCACTACACAGCATCATCAGCGAAAAAATTAAAAAGTTATAGCTCGCAGAATAAAGCGATGCAAAAATAATTATTTTTTATATAAAATAGTTTTCATTGCATAAAACCGACAAAACATAAAAAAGACCTAAATAAGGTATCTCTGTAAGTGTACTGACCCGAAGAATAAAACCGCTTTATCAATTTTATCGCACGCGGAACGGTGTAAACGCACCCCCCAAAAGAAATTCATGAAATGCTGGTTTTTGTTCATTCTGCGTCCCAAAAATCGGAATAAAAAGTGATCAAAAAATGTCACGTGCCCGAAAATGGTACCAATAAAAACGTCAACCCGTCCCGCAAAAAATAAGACCTCACATGACTTGGTGGGTCAAAATACGGAAAAATTAGAGCTCTCAATATGTGGTGATGCAAAAACTATTTTTACAATAAAAAGCGTCTTTTAGCGTGTGACAGCTGCCAAACATAAAAACCGCCATAAATAGTAAATCAAACCCCCCGTTATCACCCCCTTAGTTAGGGAAAAATAATAAAATAAAAAAAAAGTATTTATTTCCATTTTTCCATTAGGATTAGGGTTAGGGCTAGGGTTAGGGTTAGGGCTAGGGTTAGGGCTAGGGTTAGGGTTAGGGCTAGGGTTAGGGCTGAGATTAGGGTTAGGGGTGTGTTATGAATGAGTCACCGTAGGAGGCAAAAGCAGAAATACAAGCTAAGTCCAGAAAACCAGAGAAGTTGGCAACTATCAGATTGCAGACCCCTGAACCTATCAACACAACTAGCAGTAGCCGTGGGGGGTTCCTACGATGCTCTAGACCCCTCGATCACAGCCGGAGAATTAACTAGGCCTAAAGAAAGAAAGGGGAAATCTAAACTGCCCCAGAGCAGACCCCAAAGCAATAGGCAGCCCCCAACACATAACGACGGTGAAGCAAGACGAAAACACCAACACAGACAGAAAGATAGACCGAGCAAAGACGGGGCCCAAAACCACCCAGACAGGAAAGGACAGGAAGGCCGCTGTCTGCAATCTGCCAAAATCCCATCAAAGACATAAGCCAACAAGCTGATATGAAAAAGGCCCTGAAGCAGCCAGGCCCCAAAAACTAAACCAGCACTCAGGTATCCCCAGAAGACAGAGCTAAAGGAACTCAGCACACCCCAGCAGGGAATGGCAGAAATCCAGAAAAACCAAGCAAAACAAAGCCAAAGCACAAATGCAAAAGGCCGAGCAGCAAACCCAGCTCTAGAGGAGCAGGAATTCAGACCGGTCTCCAAGGATCCCACAGAGAAATCACTCGCAGGGCAGAAGGGCGTCGGCAGCCTTATATCCAGTCAGTAACTCCACTCAGCCAGTCATCATCATCAGCCTCAGGTGTTTGATAATCAGGCTCACTACCTTTCTTTACCAGAAGAGGGAGTTCATCGGGCCTCAGTAATGAAGGGGAAAATGAACTCACAACAGGGGTGTGTTGGCGTTCGGGTTGGAGTTAGAATTGGGGGTTTCCACTGTTTGGGCACATCAGGGGCTCTCCAAATGCACATGACACCCGCAGATCATTCCATCAAAGTCTGCATTCCAAAATGTCACTGCTTCCCTTCCGAGCCCTGATGTGTGTCCATACAGTAGTTTTCTCCCACATATGGGGTGTCAGCGTACTCATGACAAATTGGACAACAACTTTTGGGGTCCAATTTCTCCTGTTACCCTTGGGAAAATGAAAAAATTGGAGACTAATTGATCATGTTTGTGGAAAAAATACGATTTTTTTATTTTCATGCCCGGGCATTATAAACTTCTGTGAAGCCCTTGGGGGTTCAAAGTGCTCACCACACATCTAGATAAGTTCCTTAGGGGGTCTCATTTCCAACATGGGGTCATTTGTGGGGGGTTTCCACTGTTTAGGTACATTAGGGGCTCTCCAAAGGCAACATGACACCCGCAGAACATTCCCTCAAAGTCTGCATTCCAAAACGTCACTACTTCCCTTCCGAGCCCCGACGTGTGTCCATACAGTAGTTTTCTCCCACATATGGGGTATCAGCGTACTCAGGACAAATTGGACAACAACTTTTGGGGTTCAATTTCTCCTGTTACCCTTGGGAAAATAAAAAAATTGGCGACTAATTGATCATGTTTGTGGAAAAAATACGATTTTTTTATTTTCATGCCCTGGCATTAAAAACTTCTGTGAATCCTTTGGGGGTTCAAAGTGCTCACCTCACATCTAGATAAGTTCCTTAGGGGGTCTAGTTTTCAAAATGGGGTCATTTGTGGGGGGTTTCCACTGTTTAGGTACATTAGGGGCTCTCCAAAGGCAACATGACACCCGCAGAACATTCCCTCAAAGTCTGCATTCCAAAACGTCACTACTTCCCTTCCGAGCCCCGACGTGTGTCCATACAGTAGTTTTCTCCCACATATGGGGTATCAGCATACTCAGGACAAATTGGACAACAACTTTAGGGGCCCAATTTCTCCTGGTACCCTTGGGAAAATAAAAAAATGGTGACTAAAAGATCATGTTTGTGGAAAAAATACGAATTTTTTATTTTCACGCCCGGGCGTTATAAACTTCTGTGAAGCACTGGGGGGTTCAAAGTGCTCACCACACATCTAGATATGTTCCTTAGGGGGTCTAGTTTACAAAATAAATGGTGTCATTTGTGGGGGGTTTCCACTGTTTAGGTACATCAGGGGTTTTCCAATCGCGACATGGTGTCCGATCTCAATTCCAGCCAAAAACATCAAATGACGCTGCTTCCCTTCCGAGCTCTGCCATGCGCCCAAATAGTGGTTTACCCCCACAAGTGGGGTATCAGCGTACTCAGGACAAATTGCACAATAACTTTTAGGCTCCTGTTACCCTTGGAAAAATAAGAATTGAGGGTGAAAAGATCATTTTTGTGGAAAAAATATGATTTTTTAATTGTACGGCTTTATGTTATAAACTTCTGTGAAGCCCTTGGGGGTTCAAAGTTCTCACCACACATCTAGATAAGTTCCTTATGGGGTCTAGTTTCCAAAATGGTGTCATTTGTGGGGGGTTTCCACTGTTTTGGTACATCAGGGGTTTTCCAATCGCGACATGATGTCCGATCTCAATTCCAGCAAAAAACGTCAAATGGCGCTGCTTCCCTTCCGAGCTCTGCCATGCGCCCAAATAGTGGTTTACCCCCACATGTTGGGTATCAGCGTACTCAGGACAAATTGCACAATAACTTTTAGGGTCCTGTTACCCTTGGGAAAATAAAAATTGGGGTGAAAAGATCATTTTTGTGGAAAAAATATGATTTTTTAATTGTACCGCTGTACGTTATAAACTTCTGTAAAGCCCTTGTGGGTTCAAAGTTCTCACCACATATCTAGATAAGTTCCTTGGGGGGTCTAGTTTCCAAAATGGGGTCACTTGTAGGGGGTTTCCACTGTTTAGGTACATCAGGGGCTCTCCAAACGTGACATGGCGTCCGATCTGAATTCCAGCCAATTTTGCATTGAAAAAGTCAAATGGCGCTCCTTCCATTCTGAGCTCTGCCATGCGCAGAAACAGTCGTTCCCCCCCACATATCAGGTATCAGCGTACTCAGGACAAATTGCACAATAGCTTTTGCAGTCCAATTTCTCCTGTTACCCTTGGTAAAATAAAAAAAATTGAACCTGAAGTATTTTTTTTGTGAAAAAAAGTTAGATGTTCATTTTTTTTTAAATATTCAAAAAAATTCCTGTGATGCACCTAAAGGGTTAATAAACTTCTTGAATGTGGGTTTGAGCACCTTAAAGGGTGCGACCCCTCAAAGTGGCTTCAAATGTGATGTGGTCCGTAAAAATAAAATGGTGTTGTAAAAATGAGAAATCGCTGGTCAACTTTTAACCCTTATAACTTCCTAACAAAAAAAAATTTTGGTTGCAAAATTGTGCTGATGTAAAGTAAACGTGGGAAATGTTAGTTATCAAGTTTTTTGTGTGCTGTATCTCTGTAATTTAAGGGCATAAAAATTCAAAGTTGGAAAATTGCGAAATTTTCAAAATTTTCGCCAAATTTCCGTTTTTCCCACAAATAAACGCAAGTTATTTGAAAGAAATTTTACCACTAACATGAAGTACAATATGTCACGAGAAAACAATGTCAGAATCACCGGGATCCATGGAAGCGTTCCAGAGTTATGACCTCATAAAGGTACAGTGGTCAGAATTGTAAAAATTGGCCTGGTCATGAACGTGCAAACCACCCTTGGGGGTGAAGGGGTTAAAGAAGTATATTTAACTGGATGCCTTTTACAATAAAGGAACTGTCAAATCAATTTTTCTTTTGAGTGCCAAGTTTTTGTACTACATTGTTAGTTGGCTGGATACCCGACTTGTGCACCTCCCTCCTCACTCAGTGCCGTGTTTTTTCTATTTCTGGATTGTGAGTCATGGGGAAAGCAAAAGAATTGTCATCAGATCTAACGGAAAAGGCAGTTGAACTGTATAAAACAGGAAAGGGATACAAAACGATATCCAAGGAATTGATAATGCCAGTCAGCTCTGTAAAAACAAAACCACAGTCAGGTAGTCAGGTAGACCAACACAACTGCCAGGAAAATTGTTCGGGATGCAAAGAAAAACCCACAAATGACATCAGCTGAAATACTGGACTCCCTGAAAACTAGCGGTGTGGCTGTTTCAAGATGCATAATAAGGATGCTCTTGAAGAAAAATGGGCTGCATGGTTGAGTCGCCAGAAGAAAGCCATTACTGCGGAAATGCAACAAAGTATCTCACCTACAATATGCAAAACAGCACAGACACCATCCTCAAAACTTCTGGAGCAAGGTAATTTGGAGTGATGAGACCAAAATTGAACTTTTTGGCCACAACCATAAACATTACATTTAGAGAGAGGTCAACTATGATGAAAACATCACGATTCCTACTGTAAAGCACAGAGGTAGATTGCTGATGTTTTGGGATGTGTGAGCTACAAAGGCACAGGAAACTTGGTCAAAGTTGAAGTAAAGATGAATGCAACATGTTATCAGCAAATACTGAAGGCAAATTTGTAATCATCAGCCCAGAAGTTGCGCATGGGATGTACTTGAACGGTCCAACATGACAACGATCCAAAACACAAGGTCAAGTTGACCTGTCATTGGTAACAGCAGACCAAAATGTAGGTTCTGGACTGGCCATCTCAGTCTCCTTACCTCAATATCATTATGCCACTCTGGAGAGATCATGGTCAATTGGATGTTTTGGGGTTTCATTATGATTTAAAAAGAGAAAACAGTACTTTGACAATAAATGGCTTCACCCAACCAGTAATGATGTGTGGAGAAAAGTTTTGGTGTCATTCATATTCTTTGAAAAAAGGCCAAGAAAGCAAAAATTCTGCCGGAGTACGTAAACTTTTGAGCACAACTGCATCATTCAACCCGAGCATTATGTATTGGAAAGGTCGATACATACGTGATCACATGGTACATAGTTTATACATTTCTACATAGTTTCTACTAGAGATCAATATAACCAGGCATGTGGCTGAATCAAAAAATATGTGGAACCGTGAGATGCGGTGACTGAAACTTTTGCAGCTAGCACTCTGAAAATAAAAACTGGTGGAGGTCAACAAAGCAGAAGAAGGCTATAGGAAGATAGCAAAGTGATATCAAGTTGCCCTTTAATCAGTTTGAACTGGAATTAAGAAATGACCTGTAAGAGGAACAAAAAAAAAAAGGAACAGTTGAGATCAAGATAAGGTCTGGGAGACCAAGCAAAATTTCAATGAGAGCTGCTCATAGGATTGCTAGAGAAGGAAATCAGAACCACTGCTTGACTGCCAAGGATATTCAGAAAGATTTTGCAGACTGGAGTCTTGGTATATCACTCTACTTTTCAGAGACACCTGTACAAATATAGACTCCATGGAAGATTTTGCAGACTGGAGTCTTGGTATATCATTCTACTTTTCAGAGACACATGTACAAATGTAGACTCCATGGAATAATCATCAGAATAAAACCTCTCTTGTGTCCTCATCATAAAATTCAGCTTCAGAAGTATGCAAAAGAAAATCGTATATACACTGGCATGTAAATGTTTGGGTAAAATTACTATTATTGTGTACAGTTAAGCAAACTGAAGATAAAATGATTTCTAAAAGATCTAAAGTTTAGAATGACACATTTCATTTGTATGTTAGGCAAAATAATATATATATATTTTCAGCTTTTACATTTAAAAACTACAAAAAGGAAAGTGGGCCCATGTGAAAGTTTGGGCATCCTGCATGGTTAGTACCTAGTGGCACCCCATTTTGAGAGTATCAGAGCTTGTAAACACTTTTTGCAGTCTTTCAATTCTTGTTTGAGGGATTTTCATGCATTTTTCCTTTGAATATTCTTCCAGTTGTGTAAGATTCCTGGGTCGCCTTGTATTCACTGCTATTTTGAGGTCTAGCCACAGATTTTCAATGATGCTCAGATCAGGGGACTGTGAGGGCCATTGTAAAACCTTCCTTTTTACCCCATTTGAGGCAGTCTATTGTTGATTTTGACATGTGTTTAGGATCATTATCCATTTGTAGAAGCCATCCTCTTTTCAATTTCAGCTTTTTTTTTACAGATGTTGTTATGTTTGCATCAAGAATTTGTTAAAATTTCCCTGTAACACAACCCCAAAGCATGACTGATCTTCCCCTATGCTTAATGGTTGGTGAGATGTTCATTTCCTGTAATTCAGTGTCTTTTTTTGTCCACGCATACCTTTTATCATTGTGACCAAAGAGTTGTATCTTAACCTCATCGGTCCACAGAACTTGTTTCCAAAATGCATCAGGATTGTTTAGATTTTCTTTAGCATACTTCTGATGCTGAATTTTATGGTGAGGATGCACGTATGGATCAACCTTTCTGATACATAGTGCTCGGGTTTGACAATATGTAATCTCTTAGGTCTTTGTCCGGGTGACTTTTTCTTGTGGAGACTGAGCATCTTCGCAAGATAAATAGACATGCTGTGGTCGGTAAAGACGCACCGCATGTGCGTCTACGCAGGGAAGACAGAGGCATCCCTGCACGCATAGTGGAGATGGGATTTCATGAAATCCCATCCACTATGCTGTAACATCTGGCCGCTGTGGGTTGGACGCTGCGGATGTGCGCTGCGTCCAACCTGCAGAGCTTATTGACTGTGGGAACATACCCTTAGTTGAGATGGATGTGTGTATAATACAGGTACACTCACAAAATTAGAATATCATCAAAAATTAATTTATTTCAGTTCTTCAATGCAAAAAGTGAAACTCATATATAAACTCATTACAAACAGAGTGATCTAATTCAAATGTTTTTTCTGGTAATTTTGATGAATATGGCTTACAGCCAATAAAAACCCAAAAGTCATTATCTCAATAAATTAGTAAATTAGTAAATCAGGGTCCCAGAGTCTGGAGGAAAAGAGGAGAGACAGACAATCCAAGCTGTTTAAGGTCTAGTGTGAAGTTTTCACAATCAGTAATGGTTTGGGGAGCTATGCCTCCTGCTTGTATAGGTACACTGTGTTTTATCAAGACCAAAGTCAGCACAGTCGTCTAACAGGAACTTTTAGAGCACTCAATGCTTCCTTCTGCCGACAAACTTATTGGAGATGGAAATTTCATTCTCCAGCAGGAATTGGCACCTGTCAACACTGCCAAAAGTACCAAATCCTGGTTTTAAAAACAACAGTATCACTGTGCTTCATTGGCCAGCAAACTCGTCTGACTTTAACCCCATAGATTCTCAAGAGAAAGATGAGAGACCCCAGACTCAACAATGTAGACGAGCTGAAAGCTGCTATCAAAGCAACCTTGGCTTCCATAACACCATAGCAGTGCCACAGACTGATTGCCGCCATGCCACTCCACCCAACACTAAATATAGGGTACGCTGGTCACATGCAGCGTCATGCGCCCATAGGAGAAGCTGACCGGAGGAGGCGCGGCCAGGGGTGGAGCTTAGTGGCGGCCAAGCGCTGCGCCTGATAACGCAAGTGTGCAAGTAGTCTTATAAAGTATTCTAATTTACTGAGATAATGATTTTTGGGTTTTCATTGGCTGTAAGCCATAATCATCAACATTAACAGAAATAAACACTTTAAATACATCACCCTGTTTGTAATGACTCAATATAGTATATGAGCTTCACTTTTTGTATTGAAGAACTAAAATAAATTAACTTTTTGATGTTATTCTACTTTTGTGAGATGCACCTGTATATTGTGGTATACCTACGCTAACTTAGAAACAAGCAAATCTCTCCCTAGCTCAGCAGCAACTCGCCCTACACTGCCTGATTCCGGAGTAGACTGTGACTAGAATGACGGTGCCAGGTCTTATATAGACCTGATGACATTGTGCAGCCAGCCTATCACTGTAATGCCACAAACAACATGGCTGCAACATTACCGTGTGTGCCAGACAATCCCTGCATGTTCATTGGCTCTCTCAAGAGCACCAAACATGCTGGAAGGGGAGCCAAGCTCCTGCCGAGCAATCACGGAAATACTTGGTTAGTTCCGAGCATCTCATGTAGTGAGACTCTCAGGCGAGTACCGAGTAGTGGCAAGCATGCTCGCTCATTACTAGTTGTCAGTCATCTTTGATAACAGCTTAACTTCCCCGAGAATAAAACGTTGGTTCTACTGTAAACGAGAGCTGTTGGATGCAGTCAAGAGCCAAAGGCAGAGAAGGGGATAACAGAATTTACTGAACAGGCAATTAACAAATAATACTCCACTCAGGGAGGCAAGACAAGTATGGTAGCGGCGGGAATTGCACACAAACACAATGCTCGAGAATAAGATATACAAAAAAACAATGAAACTTATCGCTTACAGTTCTTGCAGAGGAAAGGCTGGAAAATCTCCCCATGGCGTCGCAAATCATGATCAAAGTCTCTGGCTCTGTTACGGAGGAAGGAGAAGCACTGTCTCCCTTCTGTGCTGATGGATCCGGTCCTGCTAGGCTTGAGTGCGCTGGAACGTGCAAACAGTCCTTTATGATAATTCCTCAGGAATGGTGCTGAACACAAGCTGTGGGCATGTTCACAGACCGCAGCAGCAGGCGGTCCTTTGGGGTAGTCTCTAGGCAGCTTATCTGTTACCACAGACAGGACAGGGCTGTCCAAAAGAACAGGTTCAGATGATAACTTAATAGCATCAAAGCTGATCTTATAGTCAGCACGCTGAGGGATGAGTGGCGTGGAGTTGTCAGCCGGAGCAGCGGAGAGTGAGTCAATCTTCTCCTGTTGCGTTCCCGCCAAGTCTAACCCGTTCCCGTGCTCAGTCCTCCTTATATTCCCCGTGCCCCCTGCTGTCCTGCAGGAAGCTCCTTCCCTCCCAGAAGAAGCCTCCCCCAGCAACAGTGGTGACAGTCACGATAGTTCTGGCCTTAAAGGGCACTGGAAACCGCTGACTCTGTCTCGGCTCAACTTCTTAAACTACAACTGAGGCAATTGACTTGTGGCATCACATTAGTTTAGTTGGCACCACAAGAGTCAAACAATCAAGGTGTAACACAGTGTAGATGTCTCTGAAGACTGGACTGAAGATAACTGGAACAAAATTGGGCTGAGTGTAAGGACAGGTAAAGGCTGGATAAGTATATTTGTTCATTTTTTACAGTGCCTTGAAAAAGTATTCATACCCTGAGAATATTTCAACATTTTTTCACGTTACACTCACAATCTTAAATATTTTTTTTGGGGGGATATTATGTGATATACCAACACAAAGTAGAATGCATTTATGAATTATTGCCCGGTATTTAGCTCCATCCATTTTACCATCAACTGTGACCAGCTTTCCTGTCCCTGCTTAAGAAAGGTATCCTCACAGTATGATGCTGACATCACCATGTTTGTGGCTGTGGTGTTTTCAGGTTGATGTGCAATGTTAGTTTTCCACCACACATAGCGTTTTCCAGTTAGCCCAAAAAGTTCTACTTTCGTCTCATCTGAACAGAGAACCTACTTCCACTTTCGCACTGTGTCCCCTACGTGGCTTTTTGCAAACTGCAAAAGGGACTTCTTATGAATTGCTTTCAACAATGGCTTTCCATAAGGTAAGATTTGTGGAGCATATGACTAATAGTTGTCCTGTGGACAGCATCTCCCACCTGAGCTGTGGCTCTCTGCCTCTCCTCCATAGTGATCATGATGTTTTGGCTGCTTCTCTAATTAATGCTCTCCTTGCTTGAGATGTGAGTTTAGGTGGCTGGCCATGCTTTGGTAAGTTTGCACTTGTGACATACATCTTCCATTTTTGGATGTTGGATGGAACTGCAATCTGTGAGATATTCAAAGCTTTGACTATTTTTTTATAACCTAACCCTGCTTTACTCTTCTCCACAACATTAACCCTGACCTGGTGTGCTCTTTGGTTTTTGTGATGCTGTTTGATCCATAATGTTCTGCGAAATGCTGAGGCCTTCAAAGAACAGCTGCAGTTATAAGGAGAATACATTAAATACAGGTGGACTCAGTTTCCTAATTATGCTACTTCTGGAGGCAGTTGGTCACTCAAGATTTTGTTTAGGTTTATCAAACTACAGGCAGCTGAATACAATTGCATGCCACAAATTTCAGATTTATATTTTTTAAATAATTATAAAGCCAGATTTTATTTCCTTTACACTTCCCAAATACTTGATACTTTGTGTTGATATATCACATAAAACTGCCAATAAAATGCATTTAAGTTTGTGGGTGTAACGCGAAAAAATGTGGAAAAGTTCACAGGGTATGAATACTTTTTAAAGCCACTGTATTTTTTTTATGCTTTGGGGTCTAGAGAGAACTCAGAGTATAACAATGTATATTTGATTTGCATAGAATAAATGTGCTACAAACCTAAACCTGACTAAATTTGAGAAAATCTCCCAAATTTGAATTTAAGCCAACCCACTCATTAAATTTAAACTTCCTGATGTTTCTCTTCTTCTACATTATCTGTCATGGGAGTCTCGCAAGGCTCTCATACACAAATTTTACTATGGGGCCTTAAATTTGTTAATTGTTCAAAAGGAAACATTTTACTCTTAACAAGTTCCCTTTGAGGCAACACTGTGACTTTTAATACTGCTCACAGACCCGGGGGTTTAGTTATTGGTGGTACAGAGAACAAATTGCCATTCAGAAAAAAATCGTATTATCAATAGCTTATAATTAGTGATGAGCGAGTATACTCGTTGCTCGGGTTTTCCCGAGCATGCTCGGGTAACCTCCGAGTATTTTGGCGTGGTCGGAGATTTAGTTTTTGTCGAAGTAGTTGAATGATTTACATACAACAAAACAGGCATTCCTTACATGTATTCAAACTGTGCAGCAGCCACAAATCATGCAGCTGCGTCGACACAAATTAAATATCCGAGCACGCCAGAATACTCGGAGGACACCCGAGCATTCTCAGGGAAACCCAAGCAGCGAGTATACTCGCTCATCACTACTTATAATAGATGAGTGTCCTATTACATTTTATTTTCCAGTACCTTCCAGTTTCACCTTTACCTGGATTAGATCTCAAAATTGATCACTATATCATCTTGGTGATGACCCCAGGTATCAGAAGAGAATAACAAAACCTATTCACAGCTACTAAAGTGCAAAGTGTAAGTGAGAAATGTACTAATGGTGGAGTTCACAAATTGACATTGGATACGTTACAGGTGTTGGCCCCTTTTGGGGGCTTAGTTTTAGTGCAGATTTCATCACAAAACATCCGGCACTTCTGTCCATAAAATGGCTGCTGGTGGATGAACATATGACCAGACCAGTCCATCAGCCTCCTCCGTTAGAAAAGCAGTTTTCCATGGTGAGTTATTTTAATATTGGAGGAGGCTGATGGGCTGTTCTGGTCACTTGCTCCGGTATCAGTGGCCATTTTATCAACAGAATTGCTGGTCCATTTGTGAGAAAAGCTGTGCCAACAAGACAAAGTGGCCTACCTCTTTACCTGAGAATCCGTCAGTGTGCTTGCTCTGAGAGTCTAACAGGAAAGTTTTTAAATCTCTTTTATCTGTCTTTTCTGAGTTCCTCTCATCTGGTTTATGGCCACCGATCGCATTAAATTTGAATATGCAGGAAGGAAAAATCTTGCAAAAGCAAAACAGTGCAAAATTTGTACTGAAACATTTTTTAAACTCAAAATAAATGTAAAAAAATAAAAATATAAATGGTCTCCAAAAGGTGACCAACCTCTTTTATACATGGGCTTTTTCAAGTGAAAAAGAACGGATATTAAGATTGCCTGCATGCATAATCATAGGAATTCTGCATATTGCTTTGATATTATACTGAATGTTCCCTAACTTGGAAACAAAGCTACTAAAGTGCTGCATTGAGAGTAGAAAATCAGTGACATCACTCAAAACAATGTCACTGTGTGCTTTCATTAAAGGAGTTGTTAACTACTAGGACAACCCCTTCTTGATCAAAATGTTTAACCCTCATAAAATAATAAAGCTTATATTCGCCTCCCGCACCAGCTTCGTTCCCGTGGTGTTGGAACTCGCTCTCCTCGGGGCTTTCGTACGGTGTTGTGACACGTGACCCTGGCGCCCAATCAGCACCGGCGTTACTGTCGCCGCTTTCGATAAATCGAACATGAAGAGGAAGTCTGGGCTGCAGCTGATCTCTGACTTCCTCTTCATGTTCAATTAGACATGAAGTGGAGACAGCTTACACCAGTGCTATTCGGGTGCCGTTGTTACGTGTCACACATGGGAAAGCTAGTGCCGACACCGCATGAATGGATCCAGCAAGGGAGGTGAGTATAGGCTTCATTATTTTATCGAGGCCAAGCGTGGGGTATGACAAGAAGTTGTCCAAGTAGTGGACAACTTCTTTAACCATTTAATTAATTCATATCAACTATTTTAAAAACATTATCATGTTCTCCCTGCAGAGTATCTGCAGTGTTTTGGCCAGAAATTCCTAAGACTTAAGCTATTCCATATTATTTCATCAAGAACTTGATTTATACTCTAATAGTTTTTAGTTTAAGTGATGTCTTCTTATGGGACCTCTGTTCTGATGTGTTTCAAACAAGTTATCTGCCAAGAAGCGAGGCATTCCAGGATAAATATAAAACGTGATTCCCACTTTTGTAGAGCTATTAAGTGTTACTTATAACAATGATTTAAACATGTATGAAGTCCCATAAAAATCCCACAGAATAATCATTGGGTCTTATTAGCGTTGTATATAATTACTCATTTTTGCTGTTGCATGGGTTTCAGCTTTCTTCATTTGCTACAGTGTGCTGACTTCAGTAAAAAGCTATTTCCACCAGAAGGCATTAATTTTAATTCTATTAGGAGTAACTATTTCCATAATAATTATGACAGGCATTTTAATAGATGTTACAAAACTTATGATTAAATAACTTTAAAGAGGATGTCTGAAACCTAACTCAATTTAATATGATTCTCTCTCTATTTGATATGAAAAACTAAGCACTTTTCTAAAATACTTTAATTAATAGATCCCTACCCTTGTCTTTCTACTCTAACTTTCTACCTGGGTCTTTTTCTTAATCTGACATTTTGTTTGAAGTTCCTGGCGTGCACTGAGAATTCTAAGTTGAGACATCATCAGAGGTCTGACGTTGCGGTCACTACCAGCTGCTTCTGTCTCCATCCTCCATCAGAGACAACCCCTTCAGCGGAAGGGCTTTGCTCTGCTATACTAAACATTCACCAGTTGTCTTTACTGACGCCTGCTCAGTATGCTGTCTCTTCTCGATGTTTTGCTATTTTCATTGTACACTGACCCTCGCCAGCTATAAAGAGAAGTGACTAGACAGCAAGAGAGAACTTTGTTGCTGCATTTAACTTCTATTTGCAGTCAGCAAAGGAGTGCACTGCCAATGTTGAGCCAGTAAGAGAATGCTCTCTTGCCGGCTCCTCACCTCTGGCATGGGAGCGCACTGATAGTACACAATGATTATAACAAAGTAGTGACCAAGGGAGCCCCAGCCCCCGTAGGATGTCTTGTTTGAGAATGACCAGTGCAAGCTGGAATATGCAAACATCATATGTAAAAAAAAGCACTAATAAGAAGGTAAAGTAGAGAGGGAAGTATAGGGAATTTTAATTCAAATATATAGGAAAATTGCTTTGTTTTTACACTAAATAGAGATTAATATTAAATTCAGTTATGTTTCAGAGAACTCCTTTTATTCACAGTTGTACTGGGCAAAATACATAATAAATACACTCATTTTCAAAATTGTTGGTACCCCTCATTTAATTACAGAAAAACCAACAATGGTCACAGATATAACTTGAATCTGGCGAAAGTAATAATAAATAAAATAATCCATGAAAATGAACAAATGTAAGTCAGATATTGCTTTTCAACCATGCTGCCACAGATTTTTTACAAAAATAAAACTCATGAAATTGGTCGGGACAGAAATGATGGTACCCCTGAAAATAATGTGACAAAAGGGACATGTTAAATCATGGTGTGTCCTCTAATTAGCATCACAGGTGTCTACAGTCTTGGAATGAGTGAGTGGGCCTGTATAGAAGGCTACAGATACTCACTGTGCTGTTTGGTGACATGGTATGTGTCACACTCAACATGGACCAGATGAAGCAAAAGAAAGAATTGCCTCAGGAAATTAGAAAGAATTATACATTATAGACAAACATGTTAAAGGTAAAAGTTATAAGACCATCTCCAAGCAGCCTGATGTTCCTGTGACTATAGTTGCACAGATTATTTAGAAATTTAAGCTGCATGGGACTGTAGCCAACCTCCCTGGACGTGGCCGCAGGAGGAAAATTGATGACAAATCAAAGAAATGGATAATACGAATGGTAACAAAATAGCCCAGAAAAACTTCTAAACAGATTAAAGGTGAACTTCAAGCTCAAGGATCATCAGTGTCAGATCGCACCATCCATCGTTGCATGAGCCAAAGTGGACTTCATGGGAGATGACCGAGGAGGACACCATTGTTGAAAAAAAATCATAAAAAAGCCAGACTGTAATTTGCCAAGCTACAGTACATGTTGACAAGTCACAAAGCTTCTGGGAGAATGTCCTATGGACAGATGAGACAAAAATGAGGTGGCTGCATCTCATAGGCCAAAAATGAGGTGACAGATTCCCTTTAAGAGAAACATAGAGTCTAGATCACGTGAAGTAGTTATGCCCCTTGACTTCTTGGTCAGGCCTCATCTGGAATTCTGTGTCCAGTTTTGGGCACCAGATTTTAAACAAGACATTGAAAAATTGGAGCAAGTTCAGAGAAGAGCTACTAGATTGCTCTCCACGGCATCTACAGACTCTCACGGCTGTCACATGTGCTCAGTGAGAACCTGCTGACTGCAACATCCTTCAGCATGACCGGTTTGGCAGTGGGTCAGTAATGGTGTGGGGTGGCATTTCTTTGGAAGGCCACACAGCCCTCCATTTGCTCGCCAGAGGTAGCCTGACTGCCATTAGGTACCAAGATGAGATCTTCAGACCTCTTGTGAGACCATATGCTGGTGCGGTTGGCCCTGGGTTCCTCCTAATGCAGGACAATGCCAGACCTCATGTGGCTGGAGTGTGTCAGCAGTTCCTGCAGGATGAAGACATTGAAGCTATGGACTGGCCTTCCCATTTCCCAGACCTGAATCTGATTGAGCACATCTGGGACAGCATGTCTCGCTCCATCCACCAACATCACGTTGCACCACAGACTGTCCAGGAGTTGACAGATGCTTTAGTCCAGGTCTGGGTGGAGATCCCACAGGAGAACATCCACAACCTCATCAGGAGCATTCCCAGGTGTTGTAGGGAGGTCATACAGGCACGTGGAGGCCACACACAATACTGAGCATCATTTTGACTTGTTTCCACTTTAATTTTGTCTTGTATTGATTTTCATTTTGACTTGTTTCCACTTTCATTTTGGGCGTCTCTCCAAATCCAGGCCTCCATTGTTTCAAAAATTTTATTTCCATTGATCATTTTTGTGTGATTATGTTGGCAGCACATTCAACTTTGAACAGAGCAAAGTATTCAATGAGAATATTTCATTCATATAGATCTAGGATGTGTTATTTGCATGTTCTCTTTATTTTTTTGAGCAGTATATATATATATATATATATATATATATATATATATATTACACTCACATACAGTATATATATCTCCATCTCAATGAAAAAATATAAGTATATGTATTTTTTTGAGGTGTGGGGGCCCAAATAGAACTTTTGCTCTGTGGCCTTGTGATTGCTATGTACCCTCCAGGGGTCCCGTTGCCAGATTGCCCTCATCATATGCAACGTACTGGGCGGGTGGGGCCCAGATACATTTCTTGCACGGGGCCCCAAGCTGCCAGTGTCTGCCCCTGTGGCACGTACATGCTGGCGTGGACCAGCTGATGATGTAATTGCACTTGCACATCACAGCAGAGGCAACAGGAGCTCCCATGGAGCTGTGCTGCTATTCTGAATAGTCGGCATGGATGGCGGTGCGCAAAACATCAAAATGACGGCAATCTGGGCTGTAGCCTAGATTGCCTTCAATCTGTCTATGAATACTGATGTAAAATACTGACCAAATACTGAACTTGTGAATTTGACTTAATAAGTACAATATCATGTACTGCATGCTTCTTCTATAACACTGATTGAAGTCAAGGAATCTCTTCAGAGCTTTGACTAAATAGTCTTCATTATGCCATGACTCTACATTGAGGAGCAAATGTTTCCAAGCCCTGAAGTCCTGTTATATATTTTTCCGGGGAAATGGTTGTATATTTCCTCTGGTGCTCCACTTTCAAATACAAAATACCATCTGTGGACCTTTTTTTCTGAGGTATTGAATTTTTCCTTTTTCTTAACCACCATGAAACATACTAAAATAATTTAGATTTTAATTCTTATTGAAACCTTTTGGTTTCTTTCTGTACCGTTAGATGAGGGAACACTTGCTTGTACAGATAAATAACTTGCAGCATGGAAGAAACAGTTATGATAGAACTGACTGTGATGTAATGCACTGAGGCCATAACCTTAGGCTTTCTCTTTTATCCTGCCTTTGATGTGAGAGTTTGTGTATTTTAATGTATTATATTTTGCGTTTTGAATGTTTATCATTTGTGTCAGCATTACTCAAGACCCTACCAGGCAGAATAAAGCTAAAGGAGTCCCATCTGTTTTCTTCCAATAAAATCAAGAGCATTTCCATTTTACCAACATCCAAAATGCTAGAAATTAAGTATTCTGTAGATACCCTGGCAATTTTAAAATTAATTCAAACTTTCTTTGAAGCTCACGTAGCATTGACAATGTGAACCCTAATTGGAAAAATCTGCTTAGCTTCACTATTATTACCTATAAATAAGCATGTTGTATGCCAGTGTTCATTAATGGAAAGTCACACAGACTGGACAAGACTAACACTTCACGCATGAAAATGAAATAATTTGCTAATAGGCTGTTAATGAGGTTACCACACTTCTGTGAAAAAAAAAAAATCAATGCTAAATCACAGATGAATTGTTTAAAAATGTTTTTCTTTATGATAAGCGAAATTAAAAATGATTTCCATTCAAGACATAAAATTGGCCATTGATCTTTTTTTCAGCCAAGTTTAAAGAGCAGTGAAGTTGTACCTGAATCCACTGGTTGACAAAAGACTATGGAATCCAATAAATGAGGACTATCTCTGCACTCCACAAATTTATGCATTTAGGAAAATTCTTTAAGGCTAATTGTCTCAACTTTAACAAATCTCCTCAAATGCATATTTTTTGAGTGGAGAGTAGAGTTGAGCGACTTTTGGTTTTTTAGGGTCGAGTTTCGTTTCATGAAACCCGACTTTTCCAAAAGTCGGGTCGAGCAAAATCGGCCGACTATAGGGAAAAGTCGGGGGTCCGACCGAAACATGAAACCCAATGTAAGTCAGTGGGGAATTAAAGTCGGCAGTGAGAGGAGGACAGGAAACACACCAACAGTGCCCATTTGAATGCCAAAAGCATCAATTCTTATTACTTAAGCTTGTCAACCTTAATTTACTTCATAATACTAGTTACGCACTGAAAAATGGGGGTTATTTGGCTACAGTTGTGGGGGGGTAGGGCTGGCTCCAGGTTTTCATGGGCCCAGGGCCAAAGAGCGCCCCTTTAACCCCTTCCTGACATCTGACGTACTATCCCGTCCATGGGACCTGGGCCCCTATGCCCATGGACGGGATAGTACGTCTACCGCTATCAGCGGCGCCCACGTGGTGAGCGCCGCTGATCGCGGACGGATGTCAGCTGATTATCACAGCTGACACCCGGCACAATGTGTCAGGGGCGGTCACGGACCGCCCCGACACGTTAACCCCTTGCACACCGCGATCAAACACGATCGCGGTGTACCGGGAGTTAAAGGGAAGCATCGGCAGGGAGGGGGCTCCCTCCGTGCTTCCCTGAGCCCCCCACGGCAGCGCAATGTGCAGCGCTGCTGCGGGGGGCTCTTTCCCTACAGGCCCCCGGATCCAAGATGGCGACGGGGGCCTTCGGGGGCCTGCAGGAAGCTGGCTTCCTCAGTGCCTGCAAAGCGCAGGCATGAGGAAGCCTTCGGCACTGCCTGTGACAGATTGCTGATCTGTGATGTGACAGATCAGCGATCTGTCACAGGACAGTGATGTCCCACCTGGGACTATGTAATAAAGTAAAAAAAAATAAAAAAAAAGTGTAAAAATAATTTTAAAAAAATCGCCAAATAAATTAGTAAAAAAAAAAAAATATTCCCCAATAAATTCATTTTTTGAAAAAAAAAAACCAAAACAATAAAAGTACACATATTAGGTATCGCCGCATCCGTAACGACCCGCCCTATAAAACTGTCCCATTAGTTAACCCCTTTAGCGAACCCCTTAAAAAAAAAAAAAAAAAAAAAAAGAAGCAAAAAATAATGATTTATTATCATACCGCCAAACAAAAAGTGTAATAACGCGCGATCAAAAAGACGCATATAAATATCCATGGTACCACTGAAAACGTCATCTTGTCCCGCAAAAAACGAGCTGCCACACAGCATTATCAGCAAAAAAATAAAAAAAAGTTATAGCTCGCAGAATAAAGCGATGTGAAAATAATTATTTTTTATATAAAATAGTTTTCATTGCATAAAACCGACAAAACATAAAAAAACGACCTAAATGAGGTATCGCTGTAACCGTACTGACCCGAAGAATAAAACTGCTTTATCAATTTTACCGCACGCGGAACGGTGTAAACGCACTCCCCCAAAAGAAATTCATGAAGCGCTGGTTTTTGTTCATTCTGCGTCCCAAAAATCGGAATAAAAAGCGATCAAAAAATGTCACGTGCCCGAAAATGGTACCAATAAAAACGTCAACTCGTCCCGCAAAAAAAAAAAAGACCTCACATGACTTGGTGGGTCAAAATACGGAAAAATTATAGCTCTCAATATGTGGTGCTGCAAAAACTATTTTTACAATAAAAAGCGTCTTTTAGCGTGCGACAGCTGCCAAAAATAAAAACCGCCATAAATAGTAAATCAAACCCCCCCGTTATCACCCCCTTAGTTAGGGAAAAATAATAAAATAAAAAAAATGTATTTATTTCCATTTTTCCATTAGGGTTAGGGTTAGGGTTAGGGTTAGGGCTAGGGTTAGGGCTAGGGTTAGGGCTGAGATTAGGGTTAGGGGTGTGTTGGGGTTTGGGTTGGAGTTAGAATTGGGGGTTTCCACTGTTTGGGCACATCAGGGGCTCTCCAAATGCAACATTGCGTCTGATCTCAATTCCAGCCAATTCGGAGTTGAAAAAGTCATATGGTGCTCCTTCCCTTCCAAGCTCTGCCATGCACCCAGTGTTTTACCCCCACATGTAGGGTATCAGCCTACTCAGGACAAATTGCAAAACAATTTTTGGGGTCCAATTTCTCCTGTTACCCTTTGGAAAATAAAAAATTGGGGGCAAAAATATCATTTTTGTGGAAAAAAATGATTTTTTTATTTTCACGTCCGAGCGTTATAAACTTCTGTGAAGCACTTGGGGGTTCAAAGTGCTCACCACACATCTAGATAAGTTCCGTGGGGGGGGTCTAGTGTCCAAAATGGGGTCACTTGTGGGGAGTTTCAATAGTTTAGGTACATTAGGGGCTCTCCAAAGGCAACATGACACCCGCAGATCATTCCATCAAAGTCTGCATTCCAAAACGTCACTACTTCCCTTCCGAGCCCTGACGTGTGTCCATACAGTAGATTTCTCCCACATATGGGGTGTCAGCGTACTCAGGACAAATTGGACAACAACTTTTGGGGTTCAATTTCTCCTGTTACCCTTGGGAAAATAAAAAAAATGGGGACTAATTGGTCATGTTTGTGGAAAAAATACGATTTTTTTATTTTCATGCCCTGGCATTATAAACTTCTGTGAAGCCCTTGGGGGTTCAAAGTGCTCACCTCACATCTAGATAAGTTCCTTAGGGGGTCTAGTTTACAAAATGGTGTCATTTGTGGGGGTTTCCACTGTTTAGGTACATCAGGGGTTTTCCAATCGCGACATGGTGTCCGATCTCAATTCCAGCCAAAAGCGTCAAATGGCGCTGCTTCCCTTCCGAGCTCTGCCATGCGCCCAAATAGTGGTTTACCCCCACATGTGGGGTATCAGCATACTCAGGACAAATTGCACAATAACTTTTAGGGTCCTGTTACCCTTGGGAAAATAAAAATTGGGGTGAAAAGATCATTTTTGTGGAAAAAATATGATTTTTTAATTGTACCGCTGTACGTTATAAACTTCTGTAAAGCCCTTGTGGGTTCAAAGTTCTCACCACATATCTAGATAAGTTCCTTGGGGGGTCTAGTTTCCAAAATGGGGTCACTTGTAGGGGGTTTCCACTGTTTAGGTACATCAGGGACTCTCCAAACGTGACATGGCGTCCGATCTGAATTCCAGCCAATTTTGCATTGAAAAAGTCAAACGGTGCTCCTTCCATTCTGAGCTCTGCCATGCGCCGAAACAGTCGTTCCCCCCACAAATCAGGTATCAGCGTACTCAGGACAAATTGCACAATAACTTTTGCAGTCCAATTTCTCCTGTTACCCTTGGTAAAATAAAAAAAATTGAAACTGAAGTATTTTTTTTTGTGAAAAAAAGTTAGATGTTCATTTTTTTTTAAATATTCAAAAAAATTCCTGTGACGCACCTAAAGGGTTAATAAATTTCTTGAATGTGGTTTTGAGCACCTTAAGGGGTGCAGTTTTTAGAATGGTGTCACTTTTGGGTATTTTCTATCATATAGACCCCTCAAAGTGGCTTCAAATGTGATGTGGACCTAAAAATAAAATGGTGTTGTAAAAATGAGAAATCGCTGGTCAACTTTTAACCCTTATAACTTCCTAACAAAAAAAAAATTTTGGTTCCAAAATTGTGCTGATGTAAAGTAAACATGTGGGAAATGTTAGTTATCAAGTTTTTTGTGTGCCGTATCTCTGTGATTTAAGGGCATAAAAATTCAAAGTTGGAAAATTGCGAAATTTTCAAAATTTTTGCCAAATTTCCGTTTTTTTCACAAATAAACGCAAGTTATTTGAATGAAATTTTACCACTAACATGAAGTACAATATGTCACGAGAAAACAATGTCTGAATCACAGAGATCCATGGAAGCGTTCCAGAGTTATGACCTCATAAAGTTACAGTGGTCAGAATTGTAAAAATTGGCCCGGTCATGAACGTGCAAACCACCCTTGGGGGTGAAGGGGTTAACACATACCACAACTCATGATGCTCTGATATGGCAGAGAAATAGCGGAATAGTACAATGAAAAATACTTCACTTCTTACATCTCATGACTGATATCCATTTTAAATTCTCCAATACCTCCAAAAACGGACAGTATATAACTCCATACAGTATTATGGCCAGCGCTTAGTGCGCTATACAGAGTAATGAGGCCCATATATTTCTCCATATGGAATCATTGATCCCATATAATGTTTCAAACCGTATATGATGAGCTCCACATAATGCTATAGTATATGTTGGTCCCAATAGATGAAGCTCCACTGTCTTATGGGCCCAAATAATGCTCCATATATAATGGGCCCCATTTCTACTGCTCTAGTGTATAATGGGCCCTGTAAACGCTGCTCCAGTGTCTGATGTCCACCTTTGGAATGCTCCAGTGTATGGTGGGCCCCATATATCATTCACCAGAGTATAGTGCTCCCCAAAAATTGCTGTCCCAACATTGAAAACAATTACATAAGTCTCCTTGCTAGGGAATCCTTGCACTACTCTGAACTCCTTGTCGTCCCCATCTTCCATCTCAATGCACTTGGCTGTTTAGGCCCTCCCACCGGCAGAGACACTTTTGCGTACTATGCGGTGCCCTGTGCCAGTGCCATCGCCCATGAGTATGCCCCCCCACCTGCTCAAGGAACCTGCACTTTCATCTGCACCTTCCTCTTTGTCACCGTGTAAGGTGGTATAGTATGTGGGAAGGGGAACCTGAGTTTCCTCTGGGTCAGATTCTGGCAGTGTAGAGTGCAAGGGGAATGTAGTGGTCTGGGTCAATGTACCAGCAGCATCATCCAGCAGTGGCTGGGCCTCAGTGCACTTGTGGCGTCCCCAAGAGTACGGTCGCCACTGTGGCATTACCTTCCTCCTAGGGAGTGTGTTGTCAAGCTTGGGAGCAACGAAGGATCTCTCTAGCAGTGAAACCAACACACAACACATTTCCCACTCCAGGCTAGCAGGGAGACCTCTGAACCTGACTGCTGAGGAGCTGCTCTCTGTGGTCGGGAGGAGGTAAGTAAGGGCACTCTGTGCAGGGAAGGGGAGCTGGAGGATGAGCAGAGTTAAGGCTCACTCCTAGCTGGAGCGCATGGTCCCGATTCCGGTCTCCGAGTTTGTAGGGACACTGACGTTCCTGCAGCAGAAACCGGGGGAAGTAGCAGCTATAAATGCTCTGTACCCAACTAAGGCTCGAAGGCCCCAGCATCGACGTGTGGGAGCCAGAAGGAAAAGGCTACAGCTGTCTGCCATACAAGTAAAGTCTGAGGAACATCTGTTAGACAGGAGGCGCTTCAGTGAACCACGGTCCTGTGAGTGCTTCCCCCACAAACGCTAGAAAGGAGACGTTCAGGAAGGTACATGTTGGCGGAGTGTTGGAAGGGAGCTTTCCATTTTGGTCCCGGAGGTTGGCTGAGGTCCTGACCCGGAGGACACAGCACGGAGGCAGGCATCTGTGTAACCTGCAGACTGTGAGTAAAGCTTTGGAACTGCATGCTCTGGTGTCCTACAGTTATTCCAGGACCGCTACATCTGGGTACCAGCACCTACACCGCCTGTGCCTTTCCCCCCATCACTACATCAACACTTCCCTGGGACTCCAGCTCCACCTGTGGGGAGCTTCACCATCTTTGCTGCACAACACCATCAGTCCCAGAGGATCTGCATGCAGCGTCGGCCTAACATCTATGTTGCCGAACACCACAGGTGGCGTCAAACTATCTATATAAACTCTTTACCATTATACCACTCCATTTACATTGGCGCCCAGGGCCACCGTCCGGGTCACCGCTGCTGTGACACATCCCACTGACACCGGCCCGGTACCGAGTACCCCACAGCCCTGGGAGGGGGACCCATATGCCGACTGCTGATCGAGCGGCGTTATTCCCACGAACCTCCAAACAGCGTCCATGAAGGCAAAGTTTTTGGTTTCCGGGGGCAGTATGATTGCAAAGCTGAACCTTAAAGGAATGTCCAAAAGGGCACCACCAGGAGTCGAGCCTGTGGCTTAATTGGACTCCACCCGGGAAACCACAACCATGCCACCTAAAGATAAGATGCACACTTTGAAAGCTTTGTCGATTCTGTGTGTGATGTGGTATGTGTGTTTGTAGTTGTGCTAGCGATTTCTCAGCTTTATTCCGTTATCAACCGAGACTCCGGCATGCCCCCGCAGTACGCGTCAAGTTTACTAGAGGGATAAGCGAGGCTCTGGCACGTGAAATCGAGCAATAACAGGTCTAGCATTCCCGTACATGTCCAGGGCTGCATGCACGCTACACTGAAAGGACCAGCTTTTGTCGCTTACAGGTGCAGATAACCTGCTGAACTCCGTTAGTGATGGGGATCTGGGATTCAGATTATTCCCCGTGAACGATGATTTCCCAGTAAGTTCAGGTCAACCGCAATTCCGGAGTTAGGCCTAACCGTCATTCCTGAAAAAATTACGTGTCCAAACCACAGGTGCTGTAGCTTGCTTAACAGCTCGGCAGCCGTTCTCAGGCCCAGTATGGATTCAACAACATTGTAGAAAGTTGATAAAGGGTACAGTTTCACCGGATAACACGTATATATGTAGCCTAGTTTACACATTAAAAATATATGTCTATAGATCAGGAGGCAGACTCAGATGTTCTCAGGCCCAGTATGGATTTGACCAGATTGTACAAAGTTGAGAAAGGGTACTTTATCACTGGATAGCAGGTATATATAGCATAGTTTAAACATGTAAAATCTCCGTGTTCTCAGTATGGATTACACAGCAATCTAAGAAGTGGAAAAAAGGAAATGCATTTGAGGCATACACAATTATATACTTTTGGTGTTATTTTTAAATCTTCATATATATTTCTGTCTCAGTAATACAGTCCAGCCTCTCCGCAATAGGAAATGAGATGCATACAATTACTGACATAAAGGCTATTGATTGCAGAAATCTAGGAATTACTATTCACGGGAAAAACTTCCGTCACAATTCTCATAGGCGATGCTGACCCTCAATTAATTTGTGTGTTGAGACAGTGAAAACATTTTTTTGTGAATAAAGTCTTGCTGTATCGCACTTCCGTTGATTCCATCATTGTTACTCATCTCAATCAAACTTTTATCACAGGGAGCGATGTAAACATGGTGCTCACTTGCTATCATGATGTCACGTAACTTTGGAGTGCAAAAGACAGAAGCCACAGGCGATTCTATTTGATTGGCATGAGAGGGCACATTTTAAAATGTACGCCGGAATGTCACACGTTTGTGAGTAGGAAAACTGTGAAAGCTGATGATAAACCACCACTGCATGTCATTGTGAGTCGACGTCCATAAGAAATGGAAGCCATTGATCATCTGGAGCTAGAGCCCAGCCAGCAGGACAGGGCATAGCTACATCTTAACCATCATCTTTCAGTTCAATCAATTTGTAGTGGCACACCCAGTGAAGGATTTGACAGCCCAGACTACACAGCGGAGGAGCAGGGAGAGGTATCATTGCAAATGCTGGGGCCCTGCCCAAGCAAGGGGGGCACACTCGTGGGCATCGGTACTGGCACTGGGCCCCTCATAGTACGGCGGTGTGTCTGACGGCGGGTGTGCACCACCACCATCAGAGACACTTGATTGCACTATGAGGGACCCTGTGCCAGTGCCCGCGCCCAAGAGTCGGCCTACCCACCTGTCCAGGGCAACGGCACTCGCACGGTGTCGTGCGCTAGGTGGTGACCCCGGCCATGGGGGGGGGCAGCCCAGTTAGGGAGGTTTACAAAGTGGCATATGTTGATGTGGGACATTCAGCTGCTGCAAAAGGCAAAATAGGTCAAGTTCGGGAAATAGGAGGAGGACCAAAGCAAGCCATTTTTCTGGCAACCTATGTGTCATCAAGGGAAGGTGGGACAAAATCCTTGGAAACCCATGCATGGTTCATTTTAATGAAGGTTAGATCATCCACATTTTGGGTTGACAGACGGGTCCTTTTTTCTGTCAGGATTGATCCAGCTGCACTGAAGACTCTTTCCGATAGCACACTTGCAGCTGGGCAAGCGAGCTCCTGTAAGGCATATTGTGCCAATTCAGGCCAGGTGTCCAGTTTAGCGGCCCAATAGTCAAAGGGGAATGACCATCGATATGGGAGGAAAAGTAGTTTGTAACCATAGTTGACAACTGCTGTCTCCTGTCACTTTCCATCGATGCAGTATTACCAGTTGTGTGAGCGGTACATGAAAAATCAGTCCACAACATTGTCATGAAACCCCTGTCTCCAACGCCACTTCTGATGTGTGCACCACGAACACCTCTGCCAAGCTGCACCCGGCCCGTACGGCTCGTGTGAGAACCATCACCACCGCTGTGTGCTGGGAATGCCTCAACCAACCGGTTTACCAGAGTTGCTTGTTTATTAGTCAATATTAGGTCAAGGTTCTCCTGTGGCATGATGTTTTGTCATTTGCCTTTATAGCGTGGATCCAGGATGCTGGCCAACCAGTAGTCGTCATCATTCATCCTTTTGGCAATGCGGGGGTCCCTTTTTAGGATCTGCAAGGCATAATCTGACATGTGGGCCAATGTTCCCGGTTTCAATGATGCACTGCGAGTGCTGGTTGGAGGAGCACTTTCTGGCAAATCCACATCCCTCCAGTCACGCACAAACCCTGTACCAGACCTTGCCACGCCAACATTTTCACTTGCCCCACAAGATGCATCCTCCTCCCCTAAGTAATCATCCCCATCATCATCCTCCTCCTCCTCTTCTTCCTCCACCTCGTCCAGGAGAGGTCCCTGAGCAGGCAATGGCTGAATGTCATCAAGGATTCCCTCCTCCTCTTCCTCCTCGTCAACATTGGCTGCAGACGCCTGCTCTTTAAGGCGCGTCAAAGTTTGCATGAGCAGACGCATAAGTGGGATGCTCATGCTTAGGATGGCGTCGTCTGCGCTTACCAGCCGTGTGCATTCCTCAAAACACTGAAGGACTTTACAGAGGTCTTTCAGCTTCGACCACTGCACACCTGTCAACTCCATGTCTGCTCTCAAAGTGCCTGGCCGTGTATCCTCCCACAAATGCATTATGGCCTGCCTCTGTTCGCACAGCCGCTCAACCATGTGCAGGGTGGAGTTCCACCTTGTTGCAATGTCGATAATGAGGCGGTGGTTGGGAAGGTGGAGCAATCGCTGCAGCTTCTGCATACGAATGGAGTGTACAGGCGACCGGCGGATGTGCGCACACAGTCTTCGCACCTTCTGGAGCAGGGCTGTTAACTCCGGATAATTGTTGAGGAAGCACTGCACCACCAGGTTCAAGGTGTGAGCCAAGCAAGGTATGTGGCTGAGTTTTGAAAGGGCTATGGCTGCCACAAAATTACGGCCGTTATCACTAACTACCTTGCCTGCCTCAAGACGTACACTGCCCAGCCATGACTCAGTTTGTCGCTGAAAGTACTCGCCCAGCACCTCCGCGGTGTGTCTGTCGCCCAAACACATCATCTGCAACACAGTCTGCTGACGCCTTCCACTAGCTGCTCGATAGGGGGACACCTCGTGTGCAACAGTGGCAGCTGCAGATGGAGTGCTCGTACAACTGCGCTCTGTGGACGAGCTTTCGCTTCTGGAGGAGGAGGAGGAGGGTCGAACGCCTACAGCCAACTGTTTCCTATACCGTGGGCTAGGCAGCACTGTCCCACCACCGCTGTCCCCTGTGGACCCTGCATCCACCACATAACCCAGTGTGCAGTGATGGACACGTAACGGCCCTGGCCATGCATCTGTTGTGAGGTGCACCTTTCCACTCACTGAATGCTTGAGTGCATGGACAATGCGGTCTTTCACATGATGGTGGAGGGCTGGGATGGCTTTGCGAGAGAAGAAGTGGCGCCTGGGTAGGTCATAGCGTGGTACTGGATAGGCCATGAGTTCGCGGAAAGCTGCGCTTTCCACCAACCGATAGGGCATCATCTCTAACGAGATTAGTTTGGCAATGTGGGCGTTCAAACCCAGTGTACGCGGATGAGAGACTGAGTACTTTCTTGACCTACTCATAGTCTCTGGGAGGGTGAGCTGGACTTGAGAGCTGCATATGGTGGAACTAGCGGTGGACAGGGCAGACAGAGAGGGTTGATGATGGTGATGGAGTTGGTGTTCTTTCTGATGGCCTAGATTCAGTCTTTCATTGATATAACAGTGGGATTCCCTGACTGATTTGGCCTTGCAACGACACCTCAACATTTGCTGCTGTGCTAACCGGTTGGCTTACAGTGGGGGAAACAATGTAGCGTTGCTGACTACCTTCTTTGTGATCAGTTGCACATGTGGTACTTGAGGTTTGGTGTTGTGTCCACGCTTGCAAGTGCATGCTGGTTAAATGTCTAAGTATGCAACTGGTATTCAAATTTTTCAGATTTTTCCCTCGGCTAAAGGTCTTTGCGCACTTCTTACAGATAACCTTGGCCTGATCATGAGGATTCTGTTCAAAAAAGTGCCACACTGCACTCTTCCTACTTTGGAAGACATTTTGAGGCCTAGCATGCTGTGCTATTTTGACCGTCTGGACAAGCTGTCCAGCAACTCTTTTGATTTTTGGAACCTGTCTTTGGAGTGCTCCGGGCCTGCCAGATAACAGCTGTTGTGATGTCGATGTCTGCTGTGAATGCTCCTCCTCTTCATCTGAGCTATTGGAATCAGCACCCTCTTCCCTCAATGGATGCCAATCTGGGTCAACAACTGGGTCATCCATCACCTCCTCTTCAATGTCATGTGCACCTTCCTCTGTGTCACCGTGTATGGTGGTATAGTATGCGGGAAGGGGCACCTGAGTCTCATCAGGGTCAGAATCTGGCTCATTACACTGCGAGGACAATGTAGTGCTCTGAGTGAATGTACCAGCAGAATCATCTTTCAGTGGCTGTGCATCAGTGCACTCCATGTCAGATTCATCTTGGCCTGGGTAATTCACCATTTCACTTGATAACCCAGGCATAGTATGTGAAAACAGCTCCATGGAGTAATCAGTTGTATGGCCTGCGTCATCCTTCAATCTTGGTTGGGGTGAAGGACACAAGGAAAGGTGTGGTTCATGAACATGAGCCTCCAATGACGACTCAGTGCTTTTATTTTTTACAACTTCAGAAGAGGAGGCGATAGAGCTGGAGGCTGAGTCAGCAATGTAAGCCAAAACTTTTTCCTGAAGCTCTGGCTTTAAAAGCGGTTTGCCAACTCCTAGAAAACTAAGCCTTCGAGGCCTTGTGGAGCCAGATGATGAAGCAGGCTCAACACCTCCTGCATTCGGTCCTATTTTGCTTTTGCCACTACCATCAGATCCACCACCAACACCATCATTACCAGCTGGCAACCCCCGCCCAATTCCATGGCCTCTTCCACCAGCCTTCCTCATTTTTGGTAACAATGTACACAAAATCCCACAAACTATATAGTAATGTAAAACAAGGTACAAGGTGTATATAGGACAGGGGAGATGTAGAATTTCTGAAGACACTTGTGGACACTGTTGGATTGTGTGAGGCCCAGTGAATATCACACCGCTATGTCACAGGCTCAATGTCGCAGGTGTGAAAAATGTCACTATAGGACAGGGGAGATGTAGAATTTCTGAACACACTTGTGGACACTGTTGGATTGTGTGAGGCCCAGTGAATATCACACCGCTATGTCACAGGCTCAATGTCGCAGGTGTGAAAAATGTCACTATAGGACAGGGGAGATGTAGAATTTATGAACACACTTGTGGACACTGTTGGATTGTGTGAGGCCCAGTGAATATCACACCGCTATGTCACAGGCTCAATGTCGCAGGTGTGAAAAATGTCACTATAGGACAGGGGAGATGTAGAATTTCTGAACACACTTGTGGACACTGTTGGATTGTGTGAGGCCCAGTGAATATCACACCGCTATGTCACAGGCTCAATGTCGCAGGTGTGAAAAATGTCACTATAGGACAGGGGAGATGTAGAATTTATGAACACACTTGTGGACACTGTTGGATTGTGTGAGGCCCAGTGAATATCACACCGCTATGTCACAGGCTCAATGTCGCAGGTGTGAAAAATGTCACTATAGGACAGGGGAGATGTAGAATTTCTGAACACACTTGCAGACACTGTTGGATTGTGTGAGGCCCAGTGAATATCACACTGCTATGTCACAGGCAGAAATTGGCTAGTGTATGACAAACTACAAGGTGTATGTAGAATTGGGCAGAATAGGAATCTCCCTAGAGTGTAGGTCTGTAAGAACGGAACAAGTCCTCGACTTATCCTTACAGAGTCACACACAGATAGCTTCACTGTGGCCGTGATAACAGCCGTTACACGGTACTGAGAGAAGAGCATGCACGTACACCGCTGTCCGGTGTCCGTAAAATTGTCAAGCTCCGTGTTTTTTTAAGTATACGGACTGACACACGCTGTCTCTCTATATTTTTGAATGTGATCAAACAGCAAATATACTTAACTGTTTGAAAAACAGACAAAACTAGAAGGTGGAGGTCTGTAAGAACAGAACATGTCCTCGACTTATCCTTACAGAGTCACACTCAGATAACTTCACTGTGGCCGTGATAACAGCCGTTACACGGTACTGTGTGAGGAGCGTACACCGCTGTATGGTGTGAAAAAATGCACGCTCAGTACCTCACAGGACAAAAAAAAAAATTTGGATTGCTTTTCAAAAAGCAGTTTGCAGAGCAGTGGGAAAACAGCAGTGCAGCTATCAGGAAGCCTTATAAGGCAGCCTAACAACCAACACAGCTGATCCTGCAAAATATAGCCTCCACTTGCACTGCACACACAGTGACTGGTGTGTTGTACAGGCAAAATTGCTAGCAGCAGAAGCAGTTTTTGGTGTCTTCTTCCCTGCCTAACGCTCTCCCTACAGAATCAGCAGCAGCAGCAGCTCTCCCTATTCTGAGATCAGCATGAGTAACATGGCGGTCGGAGTGCACGCCCTTTTATACCCCCTGTGACGCCCCCCAAAGCAAGCCAATCACTTGCATGCCCTTCTCAAAGATGGTGGTGACCCCTGCCTATGTCATCACGTTGCCCACAGTGTCCGTGGATCCTGATTGGCTGAAAAAGGGCGGAAAACAAACTTTTGAAACGCGACTTTGGCGCTAAAGTCGCCGAGCTTGTGGCCGACCTCACCCTAGGGTCGGGTTTCATTTCATGAAACCCGACTTTACCAAAAGTCGGCGACTTTTGAAATTTTTCGACCCGTTTCACTCAACTCTAGTGGAGAGGTTTTTTTTAACTTATCGTTCCTGGATCCCCAATCCAAAGGACATTGCATACAACTATATCTAGTGGTGGCATGTAATGAGCAATTCATATACATGTAGGGTTTAGGGCTTTCGAAAAGAGCTGATTATGATCCAAACAAATCATTAGATCACCCAAAGTTCCTATTTATTTTACAGTGTAAACACATACAGCGATTTAATGATGTGATATTTTACTCTTTTTATGATGAGCTGAAAATTATCGTTTGAGAAATGCCATACATTGGTGTAAACAGGCAACTGATAGTTCTTTATACTGAAAACAGCAGGAGAAAAAGGAAGACAAGAATATAAAAATTACTATGAAAAAACATTGATTTTTGCACTGTATAATATCTTGTCTTGCAATTGTTAAGAATTTGCAATAATGTCAATTGAGCCTTATTTAGGCAATTTATATTTCTGTGCATGAGGACCTTTACAAAATATTATACTGGATTTTAGCAAACCCAATCCTTTGTGATGCCAGATACAAGCTGCTGCTAGAAGTGTCTCCTGCTCCCCACTGAAGTAAGCATGCACTCTCAAATGGGCAGTCGGCAGACTGCTATCTTATGTATATCTTGTTACCCTTCTTTATGATCTACTATCCTTCTCCCATATGTTCTCCCATCCTGCCCCTTGTGTTTCCATCCTGCCCTCATGTCTCTCCATTTTGCCCCATGTCTCTCCATTCTGTCCCATGTGTCTCTATTCTGCCCCATGTCTCTCCATTCTGCCCAGTGTCTCTCCATTCTGCCCAGTGTCTCTCCATTTTGCCCCATGTGTCTCCATTCTGCCCCATGTGTCTCCATTCTTGTCCATGTGTCTCCATTCTGCCCCATGTTTCTCCATTCTGCCCCATGTTTCTCCATTCTGCCCCATGTCTTCTCATTCTGCCCAGTGTCTCTCCTTTCTATCCCATGTGTCTCCATTCTGCCCCATGTTTCTCCATTCTGCCCCATTTGTCTCCATTCTGCCCCATGTCTCTCCATTCTGCCCCATGTCTCTCCATACTGTCCCTATGTCATCTCCATTCTGCCTCCATGTCTCTCCATTCTGCCTGATATGATCTCCTATCCTGCCCCCATAGAGAGAGGTCCAGTATTGTCCTCTTCCTACATCTATCTAAGGCACGGACACACCGGCACACAAGTGATGTCATATGCCGTCGTTGTGAGCGCTAACATTAGCTGCTGGCCTGTGATTGGCTGGAAACTGTTAACTATCACTGTAGATTTCCACTTAATATGCATCCGAAGATGTTTGTATGGACTTGCTACTGAGCTCATGCAGGAGCTGTACACTTCAGACTGGTGTTTTGACTGATTGGAAAGGGTGAGTGTCAAGACCCAGGTACCCAGCAATCTGCAGCACATAGCAGTCAATACTGTTTATTATAAGAATTATATTAAATTATATATACACCTTTTAAAACATGGACATACTGTCGTACCCATACAATTTTAACAATTTTATAGTTACCGTATATACTTGTGTATAAGCCGACTCGTGTATAAGCCGACCCCTCTAATTTTGCCACAAAAAACTGGGAAAACTTATTGACTCATGTATAAGCCGAGGGTGGAATCCATAGACTATGCCCCCATATGCTGCTCCATAGTTTATGCCCCCATATGCTGCGCCATAGAATATGCCCCCATATGCTGCTCCACAGACTATGCCCCCATATGTTGCCCCACTTGCTGCTCCATAGACTATGCCCCCATATACTGCTCCATAGACTATGCCCCCATATGCTGCCCCATAGAATATGCCCCATATGCTGCTCCATAGACTATGCCCCCATATGCTGCCCCATAGAAAATGCCCCATATGCTGTTCCATAGACTATGCCCCCATATGCTGCCCCATAGAATATGCCCCATATGCTGCTCCAAAGACTATGCCCCCATATGCTGCCCCATAGAATATGCCCCATATGCTGCTTCATAGAATATGCCCCATATGCTGCCCCATAGAATATGCCCCATATGCTGCTCCATAGAATATGCCCCCCATATTCTGCCCCATAGACTATGCCCCCAATGCTGTTCCATAGACTATGTCCCCATATGCTGCCCCATAGACTACGCCCCCATATGCTGCTCCATAGACTATGCCCCCATATGCTGCCCCATAGACTATGCCCCCCATATGCTGCCCCATAGAATATGCCCCATATGCTGCTCCGTAGAATATGCCCCCATATGCTGCCCCATAGAATATGCCCCATATGCTGCTCCATAGACTATGCCCCAATGCTGTTCCATAGACTATGTCCCCATATGCTGCCCCATAGACTACGCCCCCATATGCTGCTCCATAGACTATGCCCCCATATGCTGCCCCATAGACTATGCCCCCCATATGCTGCCCCATAGAATATGCCCCATATGCTGCTCCGTAGAATATGCCCCCCATATGCTGCCCCATAGACTATGCCCCCCATATGCTGCCCAATAGAATATGCCCCCATATGCTGCCCAATAGAATATGCCCCCATATGCTGCAAAAAAAAGAAAAAGGCATACTCACCTCTCCTGGGTCTATCGCCGCTGTCTGCCGCTTCTTGTGTCAGTGACTGTTCAGCCAGCAGAGGGGCGGCGTGCACTAATCACATCACCGCGCCCCCTGCTGCCTAAACGTCACTGACACAGGATGCAGCAGACAGCGGTGAGCAGCGATGGACCGGGGGACAGGTGAATATCACTATACTCACCAATCCTGCCGCAGTCTCTGCAGCCTCGCTCACTTCTCCACTGTCTCCCTTCCTGTCTTTAGTGGTCACGTGGTGCCGCTCATTACACTCATGAATATGCGCATATTCATGAGTGGTAATGAGCGGTACCACGTGACTGCTGAAGACAGGAAGGGAGACAGTGGAGAAGCGAGCAAGGCTACAGAGACCGTGGCAGGACAGGTAAGTATGATCTCTGACACCCCCGCTCCCCATCCCCCAGGTATATGACCCATGTATAAGCCGAGAGGGGGACTTTCAGCCCAAAAAAAATGGGCTGAAAATCTTGGCTTATACACGAGTATATACGGTAAATTGCACTATTTATTTAGAATAAAAATAAATTAGATTTATACTTTTAAAGCCTATATGTTCCCCAAGTTTGTATTTTAACCCATACTTAATCCATTTGAGTTATCTTATAAAGAAAAAAAATAAGACTGCAATTCTTCAAATTAGAAATTTTTCTTATAACAAATAAAATTAAGTTTGACATGAATACTTATCTGTGAATGAGATATGTTTTAAACTTTGCACTTTTTCCCAAGAGTATAATAAATAAATCTGCTGTGAGATAGATTATGCAAGATTTATGTAGGAAGAGAATTGAATGATTTGGAGTAATATTATTTTATGAAACTAGTTTATTTTTTATACTTTCCTATTTAATACACTCGTCCAGCCACATGACACAGCACTAAGCAGCAAATTGGGCCAATAGCTCCCTTAAGTCCTCACCACCAAAAGGGCTCACACTTAATGATTCTAGTACAGAGGCTCAGAGACTTTGTGTGCTACAGTACAGCTTCTGCTTAGGCCTGTTTCACACTTCCGTTTTTTCAAATCCGTCAAAATCCGTTGTTTTCCGTAAAAAAACGGATCCGCCATTTTTTGCAGGATCCGTTTTTTTGTCCCATAGACTTCCATTATGGTTACCGCGGATCCGTCAAAAAAACGGATCCGTTTTTAAAAAAACGGATCCGTTTGCATCAGTTTCCGTCAAAAAAACGGAAACGGATCCGTTTGGCGGACACAAAAACGGAAGTGTGAAACAGGCCTTATAGGTATTCACCAGTATGGATTCTAAAAGGTCACGAATCCCTCAGTGATGCGTTCCCTAGTTAACATAATGAATATTATATACATACTGAAAAAAAACCATTCTGCAAGATTTTGGAGGAGGGCATTTTTTTTTAATTCTATAGCAAGATGGTGCCGCCAGCACCTGTGCAGTAGCAGCTACTAGCGTGATCTTGGAGGAGGAAATGTATTTTTTTCTCTAGCAAGGTGGCTTGAGCAATAGCAGTTAGTGGATAACCTCTCTATACATTAATAGCTGCTACTGTGCAGTCGTGTTGGGTGCCATTTTCAAATGCATTTTTTAAAATATCAGGATAACCTCAACCATAATAATTATATACACAGTACACATGCGATTATGCTGCAGCACAGGTGCCACGGCTGGCACCTGCCTGCAGAAGGTTTTTTTTTTTCAGTATGTATATATAACATTCATTATGTAAACTAGAGGGCAGGTCAGTGAGGGATCAGTCAAAAAAGGAAGCACACTGTAGCGCCATAACATGCAAATATGAAAAATGAAGAATGATTTGCATTACTTCATTAGAAATATGAAAAATTGGGAAAGTTTAGCGCATAAAATGGCCAAGTTATGTGTACCTGGAACCCACGTTAAGGCATTTCTCGTTTTCCAGGTCCCTGTCTATGCCAATCCTCACTAAGACTGAAGTCTCCATCTGAATGGGAACCTATGAAAAATCCTCTGTTTAGACTGAAGTCTATATCTCTGTGGAGGGGAAGTGGCCCTGCTTTGATTAAAAACACCTGCAGCTAACAGGTGGAGTGCTCAGTCAGAAATTAAATGAATACAAATTTCAAAAACTGACCGTCACATCCAAGCATAGTGTGAACAGGTGCTTAACCTAGAGTCACCAACTCATATACATTCAAGCAAAAAAGGAAGCACACTGTAGCGCCATAACATGCAAATATGAAAAATGAAAAATTAATTGCATTACTGCATTAGAAATATGAAAAATTGAGAAAGTTTAGCGCATAAAATGGCCAAGTTATGTGTACCTGGAAGCCACGTTAAGGCATTTCTCATTTTTCAGGTCCCTGTCTATGCCAAACCTCACTAAGACTGAAGTCTCCATCTGAATGGGAACCTATGAAAAATCCTCTGTTTAGACTGAAGTCTATATCTCTGTGGGGGGAAGTGGCCCTGCTTTGATTAAAAACGCCTGTGGCTAACAGGTGGAGTGCTCAGTCAGAAAGTAAATGAATACAAATTTCAAAAATTGGCCGTCACATCCAAGCATGTGCAGTGCATAATCAGCAACTTTCCCTGTCAGTGCAGAGCTGACAGTTTCTACAGCATGGGGATGCTGCTGCATCCTTATGCAGTTGAAACAATCAGCCTGCAAAAAATGATAGTATCATATTGGGACAAAGTAAAAAAGTTAAAATAAAGTAAAAAAAAAATTAAATAAATGTAAAAATATAAAAAAATAAAAAAATAAAAAGATACTGTATCTATAAATAAATATTTTAGTGAAAAAAATATTAACAATAAAAGTACACATATTTGGTATCGCCACGTCCGCAATGACATAACCTATAAAACTGTCCCACTAGTTAACCCCTTTAGTGAACACCATAAAAAATAAATGAAAAACAAAGCAAAAAACAATGCTTTATTATCATACTGCCATCAAAAAGTGGAATAAAATGCGGTCAAAAGACAGATATAAGTAAGCATGGCACCGCTGAAAACGTCTTCTTGTCCCGCATAAAACAAGCCACCATACAGCTCCATCAGCAGAAAACTTAAAAAGTTATAGCTCTCAGAATAAAGCGATGCAAAAATAATTATTTTGTCTATAAAATAGTTTTTATTGTGTAAAAGCACCAAAGCACAAAATAAGATATAAACTAAGTATCACTCTAATCATACTGAGCCGAAGAATAAAACTGCTATATCAATTTTACCACACATGGAACGGCATAACCCCCCCACCCCCAAAATAATATTCCTGAATTGATGGTTTTAGTTCATTCTGCCTTCCAAAAATCAGAATAGAAAGCAATCAAAACATGTCATGTGCCCAAAAATGGTACCAATATAAATCTCAGCTCTTCCCGCAAAAAACAAGATATAAATCTGGTATCGCTGTAATCGCACCAAACCGAAGAATAAAGTCACCTAATCACTTATACCGCATGAGGAATGGCGTAAAATAAATAAAACCAATTCTTCACATGCTGCTGATTTTTTCATTCTGCCTCCCAAAGATCGCAGTAAGGCTCGGTGCACATTTATCCAATGTGGTAATAGCAGGTACGCAGGATGCAGTGACGAGTCTCTAGACAAACTGGTGCTTTTTAAAATAACTTTTATAAGACTGGGGGAACTTTCCTCAGTCATGGCTTGAACACAAAAAGGGGTAACACGTGTTGCTCTCGCAGGGGCTCTAGGCAAGCAAACACCAAAGAGTAGAACACGACTACTTCCGGCAATAGCCGGTCACTATAGGACCGCGGTTTTGCCGACTACTGGTCCTTAATGGAAAAGTCAACTTAGCTGCTATCCTGACTTCCCTCGCCGTTCAGGTTGGTGGTCTTTTGGCGTAGTAGTTGCTGGGCCCAGATGCTGAGGCGTTGACAGAGTCTTTGCGCCCTCCGGTGCGCAGGTGACACTGGAGCCCCACAGTGCCCAGCGAAGTCCTTGAACGGGTGGGCTGCAGCCCCCGGACTGGGGCCAGTGGCAGCGATGTGCGGTGGCGGATGACAGGCCACCTGCACAGCTAACGGCTGCGACGGGGAGTCCGCGGTTCGCAGAGGCCCAGCTCCTGCTGCGGGCCTAAGGGGGACGGTGGTGGCTGCCGGCGGCACGGTACTTGCCACGGCCACGGGCGAGCACAGGGCGGCTGCGGGTGGCGGGTAACAGGCCTTAGCCGCGGGCGGAGGAGAGGCGGCAGCAGCAGCCACGGGTGACTGCGGGTAGGCCACAGCCGCAGGCTGAGAAGAGGCGGCAATGGCCGCGGGTTGAACTGGGGCCGCAGTGGCCGCGGGCTGGAGCAGGGCAGCAAGCCTTGGATGATTGCCTTAGCACCATCCCTTTGGAGTCCTCAGTGAGCGTCCTCTCTCGCACTGGTTAGTCGCTCTAGCTTCCCGTCGCTCCCACGCTCTCCTGCAGTCTCTGTCCCGGTCTGCTGACTCATCGTCCAGGGAATTCCCTGCCTCCTTTATACTGGTCCCTCCCCCAGCCCATCTGTCTGTCAGAATGGTCCGTCCTCGAATTCTGTCCCCCCGGGAGTAGTTTCCCCCGAAACCCGGATGACGGCTCCTTTGGTTCCGGCCTGGACACTCGACGGGGGCCGTTCCTCCCACACCAGCGCTCTGCACTGAGTGCTTACTGTGTAAATCACTGAAATACATGATTCAAACAGAACCTGTGGTGGAAGAATCCCTATAGTGAGGCAAATGGAGGCACTGTGGATGTTAGGAGTCGGATTTCTGCGTTTACTCAGCAGGGATCCAGATCCTCACATTCTGCACTCTCCTCCTATTTTTCCACTGCAGAGGAGATTGCCTTGCAGCAAATCTCTCCTGAGGCTAAGTCCTTCTGTCCTCTTACTGGGCATGCTCATGGGAAGATCTCCCATTGGAGACCGGGAGTTATGTGCTCAGGACCCGCTCCAGTTCTCATTGGTCCATCTCAGAGATCTGGAAACGTGCAGAAGGTCCCGGCTACTATAAAAGGCGTGCATGGCTGTTCCGCCATGCGCTAGTATAGTCTATACTTGCTATGTGTGAATGGTGACGGATGTATGATTTTGGTGACTGACTCATTTGAAACCCCTTCCCTCTGATATTACGCATGGTGATAGGGAATTAGTTTAGCAATCAGCGCCAGTCAGTGGCAAGCCTTAAGCCACTGTGCTCACTGTACCGCTACTCTAGCGTCCGACATCGCGCTTGCTATCTGGCTTTGTCGTCGAGCGGCAGGGTTCTGCAGTTGCAGCCCTTCTTGGCGTTCGCAGCAGCGACGTCGCACATACAGTAGGTCTAGAAGGATGCAGCTCCTCTGTCTTGGGTCCTGCTCCTGTGACCAGATACTGTGTGTGCATTTACCTGAAGCCTGTGTCACTAACAGGTTCAGCGTTTTGTATGCTACCTGAAGCCTGTGTCACTAACACTAACGTCTGTCATCTGTTAAAGGAAATATAGGGGGCTTCCACGTTGCTGGTAGTACAAAGGTTCTGGAAAAGCGAAATGTCTCCTCACCCGCCAAAAGAAATTCAGCAAATTCTCCTCTTTAAATCCAAATGCCCCCCTCCCTCATGAGCCCTACAGTGTACCTAAACCACATATTGTGTCCATGTATGGCATTTCCGAAGTGATGAGAGCCATCCTAACTTAAAGGTGCATGCCTTCAGAAGCATGGGCTAGCCATAACATACTGGTGACTACAACATACTGGACACTACAACATCAGTTTGCAAATTTCACTTGGCAACATTCATTGGTGCTTGTTTCTGTAAAATAACCATGGAGTGAAAATCATCACTACACCTGTATAAAAATTCCCCAAGGGTTATAGTTTTCAAAATGAGGTAACCTGAGTGGGGATTCAGCGCATCTAGCAATTAAGGGCTCTGTATATGGAAACTGTTCTAGGAAAATCTGCGCTCCAGGAGGCAAATAGCGCTCCATTGCCCCTAAAATCTGGGGCTAAAATAAAATTTTTGTCGTAAAAATGTAATTTTTTTTTCACTGCCCAGTGGTATAAAATTCTGTGACATACCCATGGTGTCAATATGATCACTGCACCCCTAGATGACTTCATTGAGAGGTGTAGTTTGTAAAATGGTGTCACTTATGAGGAGTTCTGCTGTTCTGGTATGTCATGGGCTCTCCCAGTTGCACCTGTAAACCATAAGGCCGGGATCACACTGGCGATTTAAACGGCCGAGTTTCGCATGGTAATACACGGTGCTGCCGCCGGGACTCAGGAGCGGGGCGTGCAGCTCCATGTATTGCTATGTGGCCGCACGCCCCGCTCCTGAGTCCTGGCGGCAGCGCCGTGTATTACCATGCGAAACTCGGCCGTTTAAATCGCCAGTGTGACTCCGGCCTTACAATAAAATCTGGCACTCCTTGACTTCTGAGCTTTGCACTATGTCTGAAAAATATTTCCTGATTACATGTAAAGTTTTGGCGCACTCAAAAAAAATGTTTTTGTAAATTTTGCTGTAAAAATGAGAAATCTCTGATCAACTTTTAACCCTTTTAACTTCCTAACAAAAAAACATATGGCTCCAAAATTGTGCTGATGTAAAGTAGACATGTGGGAAATGTTACTTATTAAGTATTTTGTGTGACATATCTCTGTGATTTATGGGCATGAAAATTCAAAGATGGAAAATTGCAAACGCAAGCCACATCAAAGAAATTTTTCCACTGTCGAGAAGTACAATATGTCACGAAAAAATAATGTCAGAATCACCGGGATCCGTTGAAGCGTTCCTGAGCTATTACCTCATAAAGTGACAGTGGTCAGAATTGTAATAATTGGCCTGATCATTAACGTGCAAACCACCTTTGGGGGTAAAGGGGTTAATAGAACCACCACCACTAAAAATCTATACAGACAACACATAGATAGAAAAGCCATGGGAAGGTGTCTGACTCTGCTCTACTACTGACTGGCCTTGCCTTGCTGTGGAGGTTGACACCAGACAAGAGCACAATTGGCCATTGCTGTTGACCACATGTGTCTGCTGGTACCAGTGCTTAATAATTTCTTTGAATCTGACCTTTTGATATATGTGGCATTTTGGCCTCGGGCATTGTCTCTATTCCCCTTCATTACGAAGCTTCATAGGGCCAGAAGGGGGAGCCGCCAGTCTGTGCCAACATACCCAACTCCAACCATTTATGTATGACCCCTTAGAATTAGTGCATCTAAGAGAGAGTATAGCGCTATATATTTGAGATGTGATGGAGTATGCTACCGTATGAAGTCAGTTTCATACATAGATTCACTAAGGCCCCATACTTCTCTTTGAATGCGCAATTACTCTCCATAAAAAACCTATTTGTAAAATGACCTTGTGATAAAGACCTTATTTACATGGGAGGGAGACATTCTTCCAATCTTACAGAGGTCATGTTGTTGTAGCAGTCCATGAAGTATCAGCAATATTATAACTTTAAGTGAAAAAATGTTTGTTTTGGTTCATGTATATCCTCTCTTATGTATTTACTATGTTTGTAAAAAATGTCATAACCCTCTCCAGACATTTCCACTTGTAAGTCAATCTTAACTAAACATTTTCCCCCAGTGGAAATCTACAACTTTTAAATAATGTTTAAGATACCGGGAAGTTTTATTCAAAACATGACTTTGCATGTAAAGATCTAGACTTTGAACATATAACCAAAACATGTGCGAACAAGATGTCAGTGCCCAAAGCTGTGCCCCATTAAAATAAAATTGGCCTAAGCATACATATAACAGAGCCCCCAGGTCTTTCAGGTGTAGCAGTGGTCTAGAAATAAATCAGTTACTATCTAAAATAGGTAACACAACCACCTCCAAGTCAAGTAAAAATAAAGCAGATGTCAGTGTCTGAAGCAATATGTTCAACTAATTATTGAGATAAGAAAATCACAGTCATGTACTTGTACTTTCATCTCAGATACTGCTAAATGAGAGCAAATAAACAGGTGGACATAAAGTTTCTATTAAAACATTACATGGCTCAAAGTGACAGACAATTCCAATGAGAGTGAACATGGTTATGCAAGACTACACAAGAAAGTAGGGGAGTAGCTTTCCTAAATTGTCCTCCTGTCTCAAAAATAATTTAATAGTAGAATGAATTGAATATGAAATTGAATATGAAATAACACACTTTTATTTTCATTGCAAATTTTTTCGACAGGAGACGTGATGTAAAAACATCTACACCAGTGGTTTTCAACTTGTGACTGTCCAGCTTTTATGAAATTACAACTTCAAGCTGTAACCTTAGGTCTACACTAGATTATGCCCCCATAAGCTGCTCCCTAGATTATGCCCCGATAAGATGCTCCATAGATTATGTCCCCATAAAATGCTCCATAGATTATGCCCCCTTAAAATGCCCCATAGAATATGCCCCCATATGCAGCTCCATAGATTATGCCACCATATGCTGCCCCATAGACTATGCCCCCATATGCTGCCCCATATAATATGCCCCCATATGCTGCTCCATAGACTATGCCCTCATATGCTGCCCATAGAATATGCCCCCATAAGATGCTCCATAGATTATGCCCCCATAAAATGCTCCATAGATTAAGCCCCCATAAAATGCCCCATAGAATATGCCCCCATATGCTGCTTCATAGATTATACCCCCATATGCTGCCCCATAGACTTTGCCCCCATATGCTGCTCCATAGGCTATGCCCTCATATGCTGCCCATAGATTATGCCCACATAAGATGCTCCATAGATTATGCCCCCCATAAAATGCTCCATAGATTATGCCCCCATAAAATGCCCCATAGAATATGCCCCCATATGCTGCTTCATAGATTATACCCCCATATGCTGCCCTGTTATGAATGAGTCACCGGAGGAGGAAAAAACAAAAACACAAGCTAAGTCCAGAAAACCGGAGAGGTTGGTAGCTAGCGGATTGCAGACCTCTGATCCTATTCACCACAACTAACAGTAGCCGTGGGGGGTTCCTACGGTGCCCTAGACCCCTCGTCACAGCTGGAGAGCTAAATAAGCCTAAAGAAAGAAAGGGGAAATCTAAACTGCCCCAGAGCAGACCCCAAAGCAATAGACAGCCCCCAACATGTATTGTCGGTGAAAAACAGATGAAAACACAAACACAGACAGAAAGACAGGCTGAGCAAATGATGGGGCCCAACTAACTAGATAGGAAAGGACAGAAAAGATGCTGGCTGCAATCACGCAAAAAACCCTGCCAAAAATAATGTCCAACACGTCTGATAGAAAAGGCCCTGAAGTCACTAGACTTCAAAATCACTATATCAGCACTCAGGTATATTCTGAAGACAGAGCAAAGAGATCAACTGATCAGAGACAAAAATGGAGCTCAGCCCGTCCCAACCAGGGCAGGCTGAACACAAACACTAAGAAAACAGACAAAATCTAATGGAAAAATAGCAGAGCAAAAGCTTAGCTTTTAGTAGACAGGAACTAAACTGGATGCCAGAGCTCTGAGCAGAAAGGATCACCAGCAACCCTGCAGGGCATCGGCTGCCTTATATCCACTCAGAAATTCCGGATGTCCAATCACACTCCACCTGTTCAGATGACAGGTTCTTCCCATCCAGATCAATTTCACTACCTCCTTTCACAAGCAGAGGGAGTTCATCAGACATCAGAGGTGAAGGAGAAAATGAACTCATAACAGTACCTCCCCCTTGAGGAGGGGTCACCGAACCCTCATCCACGCCGCCAGGGCGATCAGGATGGGCCCGATGAAAAGCACGAACCAATCTTTCGGCATGAATATCGGATGCAGAGACCCAAGAATTATCCTCCTGGCCATAACCCTTCCATTTAACCAAGTACTGGAGTCTCCGTCTAGCCAGACGAGAGTCCAGTATCTTCTCAACCTCATATTCCACATTACCTTCAACCAATACAGGGTCAGGAGGTGCCACCACAGGAACTACTGGCTCAACAAACCTCTTTAACAGAGACTTATGAAACACGTTATGGATCTTGAATGTAACAGGAAGAGCGAGATCGAAACGAGACTGGATTAAGAATCTCTAAAATCTTGTAAGGTCCAATAAATCTAGATTTAAACTTTGGAGAAGCCACCTTCATAGAGATATTCTTTGATGACAACCAAACCATATCACCCACCTTAAACTGAGGACCAATGGTCCTATGCTGGTTGGAAAACCGTTGGGCTTTTTCCTGGGAGAGAGACAACTTATCCACCACTTGATCTCAGATCTGGTGCATTCTCTCCACCACAGTGTCAACACCTGGGCAGGCAGAAGACTCCACCTGCCCTGAAGAGAATCGAGGATGAAACCCAAAGTTACAAAAAAAAGATGACATCAAAGTGGAAGAACTAGCTCTATTATTTAAAGCAAATTCGGCCAAGGGCAAAAATGAAACCCAATCATCCTGATCAGCAGAAATAAAACATCTCAAATACGACTCCAAAGTCTGGTTTGTTCTCTCGTCTGCCCATTGGTCTGAGGGTGAAACGCAGAGTAGAAGGACAACTGAATTCCCAGCTTGGAACAGAAAGTCCTCCAAAATCTAGAAACAAACTGAACTCCTCTGTCAGATACAATGTTCTCAGGAATCCCGTGCAAGCGAACCACCTGTTGCAAAAACAAGGGCACCAACTCTGAGGAAGATGGCAACTTAGGGAGTGGTACAAGATGGACCATCTTAGAGAATCTATCACAAATCACCCAAATAACAGTCATTCCCTGAGAGAGAGGCATATCAGAGATAAAATCCATTGAAATATGGGTCCATGGCCAACTGGGCACCGGCAAAGGCATCAACAACCCACTAGAGCGAGAACAAGGTTTAGACCGGGAGCAAGTCCCACAGGACTGCACAAAATTCCTGACATCACGAGACAAGGCGGGCCACCAAAAAGACCCACTCACCAAATCTCTAGTACCAAAAGTACCTGGATGACCAGCCAATGCGGAACAATGAACTTCAGAAATTACGCTCTTCCTCCACTGGTCAGGAACATAGAATTTTCCAATGGGACAACGCTCAGGTTTGTCCTCCTGAAACTCTTCCAGAGCACGTCTCAAATCGGGCGAGATGGCAGAAAGAACTACCCCCTCACCTAAGATGGTAGCAGGCTTGGTCACAATAGGAGAATCAGCAAAGAAACTCCTAGAGAGGGCTTCCGCCTTGACATTCTTAGTGCCCGGAAGAAAAGAGACCACAAAATCAAAACGTGTGAAAAACAAGGCCCACCTAGCCTGTCTAGGGTTCAAGCGTTTGGCCGACTCCAGGTAAATCAAATTCTTGTGGTCAGTAAGAACCACGACTTGATGTTTAGCTCCCTCCAACCAATGTCTCCACTCCTCAAATGCCCATTTCATGGCTAACAGTTGCCGATTCCCCACATCATAGTTACGTTCGGATGGGGAGAACTTTCGGGAAAAGAAAGCACAGGGATTCATTTTAGATGTTAGGCCTGTTTCACACTTCTGTTTTTTCAAATCCGTCAAAATCCGTTGGTTTCCGTAAAAAAACGGATCCGCCATTTTCTTTGCAGGATCCGTTTTTTTGTCCCATAGACTTCCATTAGTGGTTACCGCGGATCCGTCAAAAAAACGGATCCGTTTTTAAAAACGGATCCGTTTGCATCAGTTTCCGTCAAAAAAACGGAAACGGATCCGTTTGGCGGACACAAAAACGGAAGTGTGAAACAGGCCTTACAGGATCTTTTTGGAACAAAACAGCTCCTGCACCAATCTCAGAAGCGTCCACCTCTACCTGAAACGGGAGTGAGACATCAGGTTGCTGCAAGGCCGGAGCAGAAGTGGACCTTCGCTTCAGCTCCTGAAAGGAAGAAACAGCCTCCGGAGACCAATTCAGCACATCAGCACCCTTCTTAGTCAAATCAGTCAATGGTTTGGCAATACCAGAAAAATTAGCTATAAATTTACGATAAAAATTATCAAAACCCAAAAACTTCTGGAGGGCCTTCAAAGAAGTGGGCTGTACCCAATCATAAATGGCCTGTACCTTGGCCAGGTCCATTTCAATAGTTGACGGAGACAAAATAAATCCCAAAAATGAAATCCTCTGTACCCCAAATGGCATTTCGATCCCTTGACATACAGGGAATTCTCCCTCAAAATCCAGAACACAGTCCGAACATGATCCATATGAAAGTCCCAATCCCTGGAAAAGATCAAAATATCATCCAAATAGATGATCAAAAATTTATCCACAAAGTCTCGGAAAATATCATTCATGAAGCACTGGAAGACAGAAGGGGCATTAGTGAGCCCAAAAGGCATCACCAGGTACTCAAAATGTCCCTCCGGAGTATTAAACGCCGTCTTCCATTCATCCCCATGCTTAATGCGAATAAGATTATACGCCCCCCTGAGGTCAAGCTTGGTAAACCAGCAAGCACCTTTAACTCTGGAGAATAGATCAGAAATCAGGGGTAGCGGATACTGATATTTAGCAGTAATTTTGTTGAGGGAACGATAGTCAATACAAGGCCTTAATGAACCATCTTTCTTGGCCACGAAAAAAAACCCAGCACCTAAGGGTGAAGAGGATGGTCTAATATGACCCTTCTCCAACGACTCCTTAATATGGGATCGCATAGCCTCGTGCTCGGGTACAGATAAATTGAAAAGTCGACCCTTGGGAAATTTACACCCCGGGCTCAGCTCAATTGCACAGTCATAACTCCTATGAGGAGGCAAAGACGCAGACTCATAACCACTAAATACATCATAAAAATCAGCCAAATAGTCAGGAACATCATGCAACTGGGGAGAGGTGGAGAAAACAGGAGCGTCACTAAGGGCACACCGACAACCCCAACTCACCACAGACAAAGATTTCCAATCCAAAACTGGATTATGGATTTGCAACCAAGGAAACCCCAGAACAATGGTATCATGCAAATTATGCAACACCAAAAATCTGCAATTTTCTTGATGGTCTGGGGCAACCCGCATTACCACCTGGGTCCAAAACTAAGGTTTATTCTTCGCCAAAGGAGTAGCATCAATACCCCTCAAAGGGATAGACATCTGCAGAGGTGTCATAGGAAACCCACAACGTTTAGCAAAATCCAAGTCCATCAGGTTCAGAGCTGCTCCCGAATCCACAAAAGCCTTAGCGGCAAATGTGGACAGGGAGCAGATCAGAGTAATTGCCAGAAGAAACTTAGGTTGAACACCACCCACAGCAAATGTGTGTGCAAAACGTTTCTCTCGTTTAGGGCAGACAGAAATAATATGAGAGGCATCTCCACAAAAAAAAACACAGCTTATTACGCCTTCTGAACTCCTGACGTTGCGCCCTAGACAAAACTCTATCACATTGCATGGGTTCAGACATTTGTTCAACAGGTGGCAACACCTCTCGTGCAGTTTTGCGTTCACGCAAACGCCGATCAACCTGAATGGCTAATGACATAGAATCGTCAAGACCAGAGGGAACAGGAAATCCCACCATATTATCTTTTACGGTCTCTGACAAACCCTTCCGAAAGAGAGCTGCCAAGGCACCATCATTCCAGGTAGTAAGGACCACCCACTTTCGGAATTTTTGACAGTACAACTCTGCAGAATCCTGACCCTGGCTCAATGCCAACAGGGCCTTTGAAGCCTGATCAATAGCATTAGGTTCATCATTCAACAACCCCAAGGCTTGAAAGAATGCGTTCACATTAGTTTGAATAGGATCATCAGGTTTTAAAGAAAACGCCCAATCCTGGGGATCGCCGCGCAGCAAAGAGATGACAATTTTAACCTGCTGCGCTGAGCTCCCCGATGAGTTAGGCTTCAAGGCAAAAAATAATTTACAATTATTCTTAAAATTCAAAAATTTAGACCGATCCCCAAAAAACACATCAGGAGTAGGGATCTTTGGTTCAGCAGCATGTGAATGAGCAAGAAAGGCGGAAATTCCCCCCACTTCAGCAGTGAGTTGCTCCACACGATCAGACAATTGCTTAATCTCCATTGAGAAAAAATTCCCCCTACGGCCTCAGAGAAATAGAGGAAAAAATATACACAAAAAAAAAAAATTCTGACACTTTTTTTTTTTTTTTTTACAATTCTTTCCTGCTATTGAGTACCCTAGAATCTGCGGTATGGCTGGTGATTCTGTTATGAATGAGTCACCGGAGGAGGAAAAAACAAAAACACAAGCTAAGTCCAGAAAACCGGAGAGGTTGGTAGCTAGCGGATTGCAGACCCCTGATCCTATTCACCACAACTAACAGTAGCCGTGGGGGGTTCCTACGGTGCCCTAGACCCCTCGTCACAGCCGGAGAGCTAAATAAGCCTAAAGAAAGAAAGGGGAAATCTAAACTGCCCCAGAGCAGACCCCAAAGCAATAGACAGCCCCCAACATGTATTGTCGGTGAAAAACAGATGAAAACACAAACACAGACAGAAAGACAGGCTGAGCAAATGATGGGGCCCGACTAACTAGATAGGAAAGGACAGAAAAGATGCTGGCTGCAATCACGCAAAAAACCCTGCCAAAAATAATGTCCAACACGTCTGATAGAAAAGGCCCTGAAGTCACTAGACTTCAAAATCACTATATCAGCACTCAGGTATATTCTGAAGACAGAGCAAAGAGATCAACTGATCAGAGACAAAAATGGAGTTCAGCCCATCCCAATCAGGGCAGGCTGAACACAAACACTAAGTAAACAGACAAAATCTCATGAAAAAATAGCAGAGCAAAAACTTAGCTTTTAGTAGACAGGAACTAAACTGGATGCCAGAGCTCAGAGCAAAAATGATCACCAGCAACCCTGCAGGGCGTCGGCTGCCTTATATCCACTCAGAAATTCCGGATGTCCAATCACACTCCACCTGTTCAGATGACAGGTTCTCCCCATGCAGATCAATTTCACTACCTCCTTTCACCAGCAGAGGGAGTGTCACGCCGCTGCTGCGTCCGCTGCCGCGCCCCTCCGCGGTCCTCTCACCTCCACTCCAGCAGGCCCGGGTCACGCCGCTGCTGCGGTCGCTGCCGCACTCCTCCTCGGCCCCCTCACCTCCGCTCCAGCAGTCCCGTGTCATGCCGCTGCTGCAGCCGTTGCCGCGCCCGTCTCCTGCACTCCGTCGGGCGCGCGCCCCTGCCTGGTGTCCTGCTCCCCGGGCGCGCGCTTCCACTCTGCTCAGGAGGGCGCTCTCCCCATTTCCCCTGAAGGCACGCGCCTCCTCCTTCTCTCGGCTCTGGGAGAGGGTCATAACCGGAAGTCCCAGGCACACTCCCTATATCAGGCCGCCTCTTCCTCCTGGCGGTGCCTGATGATCACTTGTGCCCAGCTAGTGTCTCTGGCTCCTCGTTCCCCTGTGCACTCCTCTGCCTGCAGCTTCCTCTTTCCAGTCCTCTGCTTACCCGTGATCTCTGCTCCTTTCTCTGCTAGGTCCTGCTAGTCCATGGCTCCACTCCATCCTGTGCTGTCTTGCAGCTGCGCCCTCCTGTCTATGTCCGCACCCTGCAGTTTAACCTCCATTCAAGTCTCGTTCGCCGTCCTGGTTCCCGTCCCGGGGAGATCTTCCACCAGCCTCTCCACCCTCCTGTCGTGCCTCCTGTATCCTGCCCTGGGTACCAGCTGCCGTGGTAATAGTTACTCGCGGGCCTGCCCCAAACACTCCCTGTATAGGGGGTGGTCCACCTGGTCAGCTCGCCCGTGGGAGGTTCGTTGCCACGGTCCAGTGGGTCCACTCCAGGAGTTTCTCATAAAGTATCACAGGGAGTTCATCAGACATCAGAGGTGAAGGAGAAAATCAACTCATAACACTGCCCCATAGACTATGCCCCCATATGCTGCTCCAAGGAATATGCCCCCATATGCTGCTCCATAGAATATGCCCCCATATGCTGCCTCATAGAATATGCCCCCATATGCTGCTCCATAGACTATGCCCCCATATGCTGCCCCATAGAATATGCCCCCATATGCTGCTCCATAGACTATGCCCTCATATGCTGCCCCATAGAATATGCCCCCATATGCTGCTCCATAGAATATGCCCCCATATGCTGCTCCATCGTATATGCCCCCATATGCTGCCTCATAGAATATGCCCCCATATGCTGCTCCATAGAATATGCCCCCATATGCTGCCCCATAGAAAATGCCCCCATATGCTGCTCCATAGATTATGCCCGCATGTGCTGCTCCATGGAATATGCCCCCATATGCTGCCCCATAGAATATGCCCCCATATGCTGCTCCATAGACTATGCCCTCATATGCTGCCCAAAGATTATGCCCCCATAAGATGCTCCATAGATTATGCCCCCATAAAATACCCCATAGAATAGGCCCCCATATGCTGCTTCATAGATTATACCCCCATATGCTGCCCCATAGACTATGCCCCCATATGCTGTTCCATGGAATCTGCCTCCATATGCTGCTCCATAGAATATTCCCCCATATGCTGCCTCATAGAATATGCCCCCATATGCTGCTCCATGGAATATGCCCCCATATGCTGCCTCATAGAATATGCCCCCATATGCTGCCTCACAGAATATGCCCCCATATGCTGCCCCATAGAATATGCCCCCAAATGCTGCCTCATAGAATATGCCCCCATATGCTGTTCCATGGAATATGCCCCCATATGCTGCTCCATAGAATATGCCCCATATGCTGCCTCATAGAATATGCCCCCATATGCTGCTCCATAGAATATGCCCCCATATGCTGCCCCATAGAATATGCCCCCATATGCTGCCTCATAGAATATGCCCCCATATGCTGTTCCATGGAATATGCCCCCATATGCTGCTCCATAGAATATGCCCCATATGCTGCCTCATAGAATATGCCCCCATATGCTGCTCCATAGAATATGCCCCCATATGCTGCTCCATAGAATATGCCCCCATATGCTGCCTCACAGAATATGCCCCCATATGCTGCTCCATAGAATATGCCCCCATATGCTGCCCCATAGAATATGCCCCCATATGCTGCCTCATAGAATATGCCCCATATGCTGCCCCATAGAATATGCCCCCATATGCTGCTCCATAGAATATGCCCCCATATGCTGCCCCATAGAATATGCCCCCATATGCTGCTCCATAAATTATGCCCCCATATACTGCCCTATAGAATATGCCCCCATATGCTGCCCCATAGAATATGCCCCCATATGCTGCTCCATAGAATATGCCCCCATATGCTGCCCTATAGAATATGCCCCCATATGCTGCTCCATAGAATATGCCCCCATATGCTGCTCCATAGAATATGCCCCCATATGCTGCTCCATGGAATATGCCCCCATATGCTGCTCCATAGATTATGCCCCCATATGCTACTCCACAGAATATGCCCCATATGCTGCCCCATATATTATGCCCCCATATGCTGCTGCAAAAAAAAATGCCATACTCACCTTTCCTGCTCAGGACCCGGCACCTGTGATATTCACCTCTCCGGGGTCCATGGCTGCTCACCACTGTCTGCGCGTCCTCTGTCAGTGACTGTTCAGCCAGCAGAGGGCGCGGCGCGCACTAACCACGTCACCGCGCCCCCTGCTGGCTAAACATCACAGACACAGGAAGCAGCAGACGGCGGTGAGCAGCGTGGGAACGAGGACAGGTGAATATCGGACAGGTGAGCTTCCAGTTCAAATACAGGATGAGATGCTCCTCCCCATTCCATTACTGAGACAGCACGGATCCCAAACTGACTTCTGATGCATCTGTCTGGACCACGAACTCTTTGCTGAAATCTTGTGCGACCAGAACCGGATGTTTACACAGAGCCTGCTTCAGCTATTGGAATGCCATCTCACTCTTAACAGACCATTTAATCATTGATAACCTCATTTGCTCTTACTTCCTGATGTGCTTTGGGAATTCTGTAGGACCTGAGGTTCACCCTCACATGTGGCTCTGTCAACACATCATGCTCGACCACCTGCATATACCCTGGCAACTCTGCGAACAGGTTACGGTTCTGACACTGTTGTCTCTGGACCGGGGTTAAAGTCTCTGCAATGGTGACATCATCCACTGTGGCTTTGGGATTGGCTACCAGGCAAGGGGTTTCCAGCGGCTCTCAATCTCGCCATGGCTTGAGCAAGTTCACATGGTATATTTGGTGCGGCTTCCTTTGGCCTGCCTGGTGTACCTTGTAATTCATCTCACTCAGTTTTTCCACCACTTTATATGAGCCTTGCCACTTGGCTAAGGACTTGCTCTCCACTGTGGGGCTAAGCACTAGCACACGGTTCCCAGGCTGGAACTGCCTTAGCCTCGCTGGATGGTTATACACCCTTGCCTGTGCCTGGAGAAGATGCTCTTTCAAGATGGGCATTACTTTCGCCATCTTCTCCTGTAACTGAGCGACATGCTCTATGACAAAAGAAAAAAGGTAGTCAGCTTACCCAAATTTCTGTGGATAATATCCAGACCAACTCTTCGCACAGATCCAGGGAGCAACCAGAAAGTGCAACAAAAAAAGGGAAAAATCCAGTGTAGACAAAGACTCACATCAAAACGCGTTGATCTGTCTCACATGAAGCTGTATCTGAAATGTTTTTCCTTTTTAAGTAACTAGTCAATAAAGTATTTTTTATCTTTCCACTCTACGCTGGATTTTTCCCTTTTTTTGATGCTCTATGACACTCCTGTGAGGCGTGGCCTGAGCTTCCCAGGTTTCCTTGGCGATGTCCAGGAGCGCTCATGGATGTCGACCATACAGGATCTCGAATGGAAAGAAGACAGGAGAGGCTTGAGGAACTTCTCTGATGGAGAAGAGCAGAAATGGAAGCAGCTAGTCCCAGTTGCGACCGTCTTTCTCAACGATCTTTTTGAGCATTGCGTTTAAGGTCTTACTGAAGTGCTCTACTAGGCTGTCTCTCTGTGGATAGTAGACTGAGGTTTGCAGCTGGGCAATCTGAAGGATTTTGCAGAACTCCCTCATTACCTTGCTCATGAAAGTGGTTCCCTCGCCTGTCAAAATCTGTTTCGGCAGATCCGTCCCTGCAAAAATATGCACAAGTTCCCGTGCGATACTCTTGGTCAAAGAGTTTCTTAGTTGTACTGCTTCAGGGTACTGGGTTGCATAGTCCATGACCACTATGATGTATTGGTGCCCTTATGCAGGTTTAACTAGAGGACCATGGCAATCCTCTCAAATGGCACCTCTATCACAGGTACTGGAACTAAGGGACTTTGGAAGTGAGTAGAGGGAGCTGTTATCTGCCAGGATCTCCTGGTAACACCCTGGCCAATAGAACCTCTGCTTTATTCTCACCTGCTTTTTCTCCACTCCCAGATATCTCTGAAAACATGGGTGTGGTAAACGTCCCACAGCTAGGAAAAATTAGAGGTTTTGATCACGGACGACTAAGGTAGAACAGCTCCTAAGGCTGTGTGCACATGTTCAGGTTTTTTAGCTTCCTTCATGTTTTTTTATTGCTTTTCCCCTGCAAAAACGCTTAAAAAACGCATACAATAAGCATCCTATCATTAGAATGCATTTTGCAATTTTTGTGCCCATCATGCATTTTTTCTGCAAAATAATGCACCGGGGAAAAAAAAGCAGCATGTTCATTAATTTTGCAGAAAAGCTATGTTCATTGTATTAGAATGCTCCGGAAAAAAACGTAAAAAAGACACAAAAAAAGCGCAATAAACGCGATAAAAACGTGGAAAAAAAATGCAGATTTCCTGAGAAGGAGTCCGGTTTTTCTCAGGAAAAATCTGCTTACGTGGGCACATAGCCTTTGGGTTGATCAGCCTTACCGAAACTAAGACAAATGTCAGGGATGATATTAAATTAGTGAGGGAGAGTGTGACAAGTAGAAGCTGTACTGATTACCGTATATACTCGAATATAAGCCGAGATTTTCAGTCCATTTTTTGGGGCTGAAAGTCCCCCTCTCGGCTTATATTCAAGTCATATACACCAGGGGGTCGGAGAGGGAGGGGGGGCAGAGGTGTCAAGTCATGCTTACCCATCCTGGCGTGTCTCTTCAGCCCCCAGCTTCTCCGCGATCTCCCTTCCTTCCTTCAGCGGTCACATGGTACCGCTCATTAAACTCATGAATATTCACACACATATACATGAGTTTAATGAGCGGTACCATGTGACCACTGAAGGAAGGAAGGGAGATCGCGGAGAAGCTGGGGGCTGCAGAGACCGTGCCAGGATGGGTAAATATAGCGATACTCAGCTGTCCTGCATCCATGGCTGCTTGCTGCTGTCTGGCACATCATCTGTCAGTGACATTCAGACAGCAGAGGGCACGGTGACGTAGTTAGTGCATGCTGTGCCCCCTGCAGTCTGAACGTCGCTGACAGATGACATGCCAGACAGCAGCAAGCAGCCATGGACGCAGGACAGGTGAATATCTCAGGTGCCAGCAGTGACACCGGCACCTGGCCCCCAGCGACGGAGAGGTGAGTATGTCATTTTTTTACTTTTAAATGCAGCAGCAGCGGCAGCATATGGGGCCATAATCTATGGAGCATCTTATGGGGGCAGCATATAGGGGCATAATCTATGGAGCATCTTATTGAGGCAGCATATGGGGGCATAATCTATGAAGCATCTTATGGGGGCAGCATATGGGGGCATAATCTGTGGAGCATCTAATGGGGGCAGCATATGGGGGCATAATCTATGGAGCATCTTATGGGGGCATAATCTATGGAACATCTTATGGGGCCATAACCTTTCTGGAGCAGCATATGGGGCATATTATTCTATGGAGCATCTTATGGGGCCATTATTAACCTTTGTGCATCATTATATGGGGTGTATTTTGTATGGAGCATCTTATGGGTCTATCATGAACTGTATGGAACATTATGTGGGGCTCCTGATTCAATATGGATATTCAAAAACATTTAACCTACTGATGTCTCAATTAATATTACTTTTATTGGTATCTATTTTTATTTTTTAAATTCACCAGTAGCTGCTGCATTTTCCACCCTAGGCTTTTACTCGAGTCAATAAGTTTTCCCAGTTTTTTGTGGCAAAATTATGGGGGTCGGCTTATACTCGGGTCAGCTTATACTCGAGTATATACAGTATTTAAGATCATCCATCTAGTGGGGTTACAGGAGACGGTGTGTGGTCATCTGTGTGTGTGTGTGTGTGTGTGCGCACTGAACCAAGTCAAGCTGCACAGGCTAGCTAGTTCAGAGAAGTTACTGTCTAGAAGCATATAAGCAGTAAGGACAGTCCAGGAGCAATCTCTGTTCTACAACAGGACAAGAGTGAGAGGGAATGGACAGCACAGGACTCATCCCTCCTCTTCACCTCCCACCTCACTACATGATATGGTACAGTTCTGTGTAAATGCACTCTGTGAAGGGAAATTTTCTGTGAAAAGACTTTCATGTATGTTTGCCTGGAAGCATTGTGTGAAGACAAGGAACCTGATTAAAATCTTACTTCTACCTTTACCTGGAATAGTGATCTATAGCAGTGTGCTTGGAAACTGTTACATCATCCGTCTGTGAAAGATTCTTGTTAATGGAAGCGCTGATTGAAATCCCTTCAGAATTCCAAATAACTCATGTTTACTTTGCCGTGGCTCACTATACTGAGCGGCGGACATACAACAATTATAATGAGGGCAATCTGGCCATGCCCCCCAGAGCGTTGATCCCCGGGCAGTAGCCCAGATTGCCCTCATTATAATCCACATATGACTGCTCAGTAACTGATACATTGCTGGAATCACAGTCTTTGGCCCTACATCATGCTGCTCACAGATTCTCTTTAACACAGCAAAGCCATTTAAACTGTCAATGTAGGTGTCAAGTAACACTGTTATATCAGGATATCATGCTGCATAGTGGTGTTTGTGCTTATTTAGAAAATACTATATCTATACAACTGAACATATTGGCAAAATACTACCCATGTTGCTTTTTTTTTAAAAAAAGCATTCAAATGGATATTATTAAAAAACCATAACGCAATGTACATTGTATTGATTAAGTCTTTTATTATTCTTAACAATAATAATAATAATAATATTAAGTGTTGCCATACATTAATTTTTCAGAAAGCTAAACACACATTCTTAATAGTTAGTTTCATTATGTATATGTTAAGGTTTTCCGTGACTATAAATGTTGGTGTATTCCAGCATTCTGCTATAAACAAGTATCATATACATTCTACCTCAATGAGCTATTGTGACATAGAAAAGCATATATTTTTGCATAAAAAAGGAACACATTCTTAGCAGTAAGTGAACTCATAAACTCTGTCCATTGAACATGAACTATTATAATGATCCATTAAATTAAGTGCAGTTAAGTCAATGTGGTTTGTTTGAGCATAGTAAACCCTTACAGAAGAAAACAGAGGAGGGGCAAAGGATTTATATGCTGAAAGCAATTGCTAACAATTCACACAATGTGTCCATTCACTCTGCTGTCAAACCCACCGCTAGGTGTAATGTGCTATTATGCTGCAGAGTTAATAAACTGCCTACAAGTTAACCAGACTAATCATAAATTAATCTCACATCACAATGATGAATTTTGTCAGGTGACCTGTCACTGGAAATGTGTACCCCTGTAGTTAAGGCAAATGTTTTCTGCAAGAAAAATATACACATATTCACATTTATGGATGGCTTTCTCTTGCCCAGGTATGTGTAAACACAATTGGTCCGCTTCATGAAGTCTCCTCTATCCTATTTCCTGCTACATGAATGCCCAATTCAGGTAGACAAATGTAAGCTTGTATACTACTATGAACTGGAGACACGGCAAAGCCACAGATACGTATTAGCAGCCGGCAAGGTGAGGAATCATACTGAAAGTACATGAAATTCTAGTCACGATTTTTATTACATGATAAAAGTTTACAAGATTATTTATCTGCATATTGTTTCATCTATCTGTCAAGCCATCTATGTAATCTTCACTACTTTTGATTCCATTTCAAAACTCTTCACATGCTCTTCCTGTTTATTTAAGTGGGAAACCAACATTATTTTTCATGCAGTGCATTTTTTGCAAGGTTATTTCCAAAAAGGTTGTAAATCTTGCTGCAGAAAATGAAAACTTACATGACCAGGGCCTGAAGAAATAAAAAACAAGTGGTGCTCCCTTTGTAACACCATGGGCAACAGGTGAAGGTGAGGCAGAGGGTTGGTCCCTCACCTAATCAGGTAGTGCGGGTCACAACTACCTAAGGGTCCCGTTACATTTAGCGATGCACCAACGATCCCGACAACGATACGACCCGGTCAGGATCGCTGGTGCATCGCTAAATGGTCGCTAGTGAGCTGCCAAACAGGCAGATCTCACCAGCGACGCAGCAGCGATCCAGCGATGCTCGGCGGTAGCTCCTCCCTGTCACACGGCAGCGATGATCACGACTTCCACCTGCGTCCATGCGTCGCTAGTCGGCACCAGCGGGACGGCAACAGTGAGAAAATGGCCCAGGACGTTTGAGTGCGATCAGCGATAACCAGTGGGGGTGGGGGGCGGTCGGAGGTAAGTGTCACATGTAGCGAGATCGCTAGCGATATCGCTGTTGCGTCACAAATTCGGTGACGCTTTAGCTATATCACTAGCGATCTCCCTATGTGTAAAAGGCCCTTATGAGTGATGTTGTATAATCCAATCATGGCTGCTGCTCCACCTACTGTATTCACATCAAAAGGAGAGAGGACAAGAAAAGGATATCACATATTTAAATCCAGGTGGAAAGGATAAAAACTTCCAATTTATTGGCAATATATTGCAAGTTTTTCTACTTACTGCCTGGATTAACCTTTGTCAGTGGCAGCTCCCAGGATCCATGTCACGCCTTTCTTCTTGTCATAACCATGGCCTAGGGCAAGATGAGCATGCCACCTCAAGCGTCATTCTGCGGGGCAGCAGGTTGGCACTGACAAACTGCCCTACCTATTGTCTGGCCCCAAGGATATTTTGAAATACACATAATGTTTTTTCCTGCAATTTTTTTTGGAATGAATTCTCTCTATGTTTATATTATATGCTTTTATATTGGTAATATATATAAATTAATCTCTTCATCCCAAGCCAATTTCCACCTTCATGAGCAGGCCATATTTTACAATTCCAACCAGTGTCACTTTATGTAGTAATAAGTCTAGAAAGCTTCAACAGATCCCAGTAATTCTTTTTTATGACATGTTGTGCTTCATGATAGTGGTAAAATTTGTTCAATATGACTTGCATTTATTTGTGAAAATATTAGAAATTTGCTGGAAAAATACTGTAGTTAATAAATAACACTTACCAGGTCTACTTTACATCTGTATAATTTTTGAAACATAAATTTTATTTAGGAAGTTAGAAAGGTTAACAATTAATCATAAACTTCTAATTTTTCCAACAAAATTTACAAAACCTTTTTTTAAGGACCACAGCACATTTGAATTGACTTTGGGGGGCCTAAATGGCAGAAGATACCCAAAAGTGACACCATTCTAAAAACTGCACCCCTAAAAGTTTTCAAAATCACATTCAATATGTTTATTAACCCTTCATTTTACTGTTTTTTCACAATAATTGAATGTGGGGGAAAACTACTATTTGGGTGCACAGTAGAGCTCAGAAAGGAAGGAATGACGTTATGGAACGCAGACTTTGATGAATTGGTCTGTGGGTGTCATTTCGAATTTGTAGAGCCACTGATGTGCCTAAACAGTGGGAAACCCCCACAATTGGCCCCATTTTGGAAACTAGACCCCTAAAGGAATTAACCTAAACATATAGTGAGCATCTTGAACCCCCGGGGGCTTCACAGAAGTTTATAATGTAAAGCTGTAAAAATAAGAAATTAATTTTTCTCACAAAAATGTTCTATATGGGCACTGGACTATGGGATGGAGGATATGTATGACGGGTATATGGGCACGGCACTATGGGATGGCGGATATGTATGATGGGTATATGGGCACGGGACTATGGGATGGAGGATATGTATGATGGGTATATGGGCATGGGACTATGAGATGAAGGATGTGTGATGGGTATATGGGTACTCGACTATGGGATGGCGAATATGTATGATGGGTATATGGGCATGGGACTATGGGATGGAGGATGTGTGATGGGTATATGGGCATGGGACTATGGGATGGAGGATGCGTGATGGGTATATGGGCACTCAACTATGGGATGGAGGATATGTATGATGGGTGTATGGGCACGGGCCTATGGGATCGTGGATATGTATGATGGGTATATGGACACGGGACTATGGGATGGAGGATAATTATAACTTGCTATATCTAACCACAGTTAGTTACTATGCCTGAGCAGCACCGGGCTCTTCAGCTAGTTATTTATATAGCACCATTAATTCCATGGTGCTGTACATGAGAAGGGGTTACATACAAATTACAGATATCACTTACAGTAAGCAAACTAACAATGACAGACTGATACAGAGGGGAGAGAACCCTGCCCTTGCAGGCTTACATTCTACAGGATGGTGGGAAAGGAGACAGTAGGTTGGGGGTTGTAGTACCTCCGGTAGTGGTGAGGAGGCAGCAGGGTCATTGCAGGCTGTAAATTTTCTTGAAGAGGGGGGTTTTCAGGTTCTGTCTGAAGGATCCCAATGTGGTTGATAGTCGGACGTGTTGGAGCACAGAATTCCAGAGGATAGGGGATATTTGGAGAAGTCTTGGAGGCGATTAGGTGAGGACCCAACATGTGTAGGAGAGAAGGAGGTTTTGGGAGGACCGGAGTTTACGTGAGGCAAGATATAGGGAGATTAGTTCAGAGATATATGGAGGAGACAGGTTATGGATGGCTTTGTGTCGCGTAGACGTGTCTTGTGTGATGCGACCCGCAGGTCCGTAACTAAAACGACAAGACAAACAAGGGAACACCGGGGACACAGTTACAACAGTGGGCCCTACAATAGGGAACGGGAACATGGAGACCTCCTGCACTCCCCTGAGGCAGTGTCCCTGAACACTCCTAACGTTCCCTATACAGGCTCTTCACCTTTCGCCGACCAGGATACCTGAATCCCTCACTAGCCCTGCACCTATCTCTTACTAGGGAACTGGTTAGTGCGGACACTGGTCCCACCGCTGTACTAATATAACATTAGGGAAAACAACAAACAGGGAAAACACACAAGTTAGCTTTGCTCTGCTGCAATTGCTCCAAGCAACAGAGTACGGCACCCGGATACAGCTTCCACCTGAACAGCTGATACACAAAAGCTCTGGATGAGCTGCAAAGCACTGTTCCCAATAGCTCCTCTCTCCTCCAAGATTGGTTGGGGAATGAACAATATCACCAACAGTGAGTCAGAGCACCTGACACCTTTTTATAGGAAGGAGGGGAGGGGTAACAACTGTTGACTAATATACACATGTAGTAACCCCAGCGGCCACCGGGGGCAACCCATTAGCAGCAACCAAGGTTGTAATAACCCCAGGGGCCACCGGGGGCAAAAACCCAATAGCAGCCACTAAGGTTGTAATAATCTCGGCAGCCACCGGGGGCAAAACTAACATTAAGCCAGAGGCTTGAAGAAAAAAAAGGTTACATGTGAGCCAGATCTGCCACAATCCAAACATGGACTGTGACACTTTGAAGGTCAATATTAGTAATTTTAACTGGATACGCTGAGGGAACGGGAGCCAGTGAAGAGATTTTCAGAGGGGAGAAGTGGAGGAGTAGCGAGGAGAGAGTTGAATTAGTCGGGCAGCACAGTTAAGTGTGACGACTCCTGGAATGGACCCTCTGGGTCGTGGCACCAACCCTCCCAGGGTGAGCTGACCTAGTGAGGACCACTCCCTATACAAGGAGTGTCAGGGACAAGCCCAGGGGGGTAAGGTATCACAACTGCTGGCACCAGGTGGCCGGCTCACAGGAGACACGAGTGAGAGTGTATAGCAACAGGGAATGTGCAATGCGTGGACACAGGGACACACAGGGTACTGGACGGTACAGGGCGAGTGTACGGAAGAACGGAGAGTACAGGACAATACAAGGCGTGTACATGGGAGTGCGCTAGATACAGGATAGTGCAAGGCGGGTACACGATGGCACGCAAGGCATGCACAGACAAGCACGCCTGGGTACGAGCAAAGCAGGGCACATGCAAAGGAGCATGCCAGAGTACAGAGTTAGACAGAGCACAGAGCAAAGGCAGAGCGTGTGCAATGACGCACAACAGAGCACAGAGCAGAGTGTATGAACAGAGCACAAGGCAAAGTTCAGGAACAGAGCACAAGGCAGAGTACAGGAACAGAGCACAAGGCAGAGGACCTGAATACAGTGCACAGCCAGGCAAGGACCAAGCAGACCAAGCCAGGAAGCACAAAAGTAATCAGGCACCTCCCATAGGAAGAGGTAGCCTGATATAGCACATGAGCACTTGGACTTCCAGGTCAGGTCTTCAAGGACCATAGAGAGGAACAGACTGGAGACAGAGTTGAGAAGAGCGCACGTGCAAACCAAGAACACTGCACAGCCATGGGACTAGGTATGAGAGGTGCGTGAGTGAACCCGACGGGACCACCGGAGCGGCCGCGGCACCGGAAGTGGTGACGTCGGGCCCGAGGTCCTACCCCCAGATGAGAGTGGCGTGACAGGCGGCATGACATTAAGGATGGCCTGGAGAGGTGCGAGAGTGTTAGCAGGGAGGCGACAGAAAAGGATGTTGAAGTAGTCGAGGCGAGAGATGATGAGGGCATGCACAAGCATTTCAGTAGATTGCACATTGAGGAAAGGATGGATTCTGGAAATATTTTTGAGCTGGAGGCAACAGGAGGTAGAAAGAGCTTGGATGTGCAGTTTGAAGGGCAGAGTCAAGGGTTACTCCGAGGCAAAGAACTTCCGGTACGGAGGAAAACGTGATGTCATTTATTGTGATAGATAGATCGTGTAAAGAAGATCTGTGAGATGTAGGAAAGATGATGAGTTCAGATTTGTCCACATTGAGTTTAAGGAAGTGAGAGGAGAAGAAGGAGGATATGGCTGATAGACACTCCGGGATTCTGGACAGCAGAGAGATGACGTCTGGGCCTAAGAGATAGATCTGAGTGTCATCAGCAAAAAGGTGGTACTGGAATCCATGGGATTTTATGAGTTGTCCCAGGCCAAGTTCCGCCCCTCAGTTACTGACAGCTCAGCAGTCCAATCTGATAAATTGGTGTGTTATGCTGTCAATACTTTGATTGACAGCGCAGTCATCCAGTCTGATGTAGGGGTTTGCTGAACTGTCAGTGTGTTGATTATTAACTCGGCTGTCCAATCTTAGACTGGGAGGTGCTGGCTATCTCCAGGTGTTCTTTATCCCAGGTGATTCCCAGGCTTCTTATCTGAGCTTTAGAACCAGCAATAGAGGACAAAGAGTATATGTGCCATAAAAATGTTATATCTTAATTAAATATATCATTAAAAGACACAAGATAAAACATGTGTGAAAGAGGCATGAGGCTGGAAAGCCAGGTGTTAATCACAGGAGACCATACACAATATTATACCATAGTAATACTCATAGAGAGTCCTGTGCAAGGATATAAATATAAGTAAACCTAGTTACCTAAATGCACAAGTGCATATATTGTAAGGTGCTGCCAAATGGCGTACATGCAGCATATAACCAGAGAATACAGATGGGACTTACATGAGTAGGCAAGGTATAATGGAGGTACCCCAGCTGCCCCAACTTAACTGAGTTGTTTCTCCCAGACCTCTGCAAGATGTACATTCAGCTACTGTGTGGTTTGTTTCTCTGTGCCATGTGTTCTGTTTATAGATCTTTTGTTGCCTGACCTTGAACCTCGTTCTGACCATCTGTCTGTTTAACCCCTTCTGTTCTGATCCTCATGGTATTCTGGCCTCAGAACATTACCTGACTACACCTTTATCTCTTCCTTCTGTTTATAACTTACCCTCCTGGCTTCTGACATTGAACTCATTGACTATCCCGACTCACGGCGTGGCCATGAGAAGTGACTTAGCATCACATTACCTCTGGTCAATACCTGTTTCTTTTTTGCCAGTATGGAGCCTGTTCACATGATTTGTGATCAGGTGGAAAATTTGAAACAGATGACTCAGGATCTGGCTAAGGAATGCCAGAGTCTGGAGTCATCGCAATATCAGTTGCAAGGTCAGATAATTAATTTGATGAATGCTCCCTATAGGCACTCCACTGCCAGCAGTAGCTGGTATGTCAGTACTCTCTGATGTACTGTTGGTCTCTCCCAAAACTGTAATGGCCCTCCCTTATAAATTTTCAGGAGAGACAGACCAGTTTACGGTATTCAGAGAGAGTTGTATGTTTTTTTTTTTACCCTGCACCCTAGTTCTTCATTGGAGTTCCAGCTGTTGGGAATAATCATGTCCCTACTGCAAGGGGGTCCTCAGACCTTGGCATTTTTTTTGTCCCTACAAGCCCCAGAATGGTTTTTCGTTGGCACCTTTTTGGCAGTTTAGGTCTGATATATGATGAATTTGACAGGATTCTGGTCGCTGAGGCTAAGAGTATGAACCTGGCACATGGGGGTTGCCCAGCTGAGGACTACTGTACTGAGTTCCTGCAGACCCAGGGAACAGCTATGGGTGCTTCCTTTGCCCCATCATATGCCAACCTGTTCCTGGGCCTGTGGGAAAGGGACCTTTTTTTATCTGGCAAGATTGCACAAATGGAGCGTGTTCCTTTTTGGACACGCTACATTGACGATATTTTCTTCATTTGGCAGGATCCCATCGGTGTGCTACCTGATTTCATTGATATATTGAATTCTAATGATATCAATGTACATCTCACGTATCACAGTGATTTGAAAACCATCAAGTTCCTTGATGTCTTAGTGAGGAGAGATTCTGACAATTTTCTTCAGACAGACCTTTTTAGAAAACATACCTCTGTTAATGCACTTCTCCATGCTTCATCCTCCCATCCTCGTACGCTTATAAATAGTGTTGAGCATTCCGATACCGCAAGTATCGGGTATCGGCCGATACTTGCTGTATCGGAATTCCGATACCGACTTCCGATATTTTTTCAATATCGGAAGTCGGCATCGGAATCGGAAGTTCAAAGTTGATTGACAGCCTGACGTCATCATGATGCGCGGTGTGTGCGCATCATGATGTGCCGTCATTTCGGGCCTTCCGGGGGTCTCTGCCGGCCTGCCGGGGGGCTGTGTGGACTGCCCGGGGTCTGTACCGGCCTGCCGGGGGGCTGTGCCGGCCTGCCGGTGGTCTGTGCACCCTGTGGGGGTCTGTACCGGCCTGCCGGGGGGCTGTGCCGGCCTGACGGTGGTCTGTGCACCCTGTGGGGGTCTGTACCGGCCTGCCGGGGGGCTGTGCCGGCCTGCCGGGGGGCTGTGCTGATGTCCGGGGGTCTGTGCAAGCATCGTCCGATGGGACTACAAGTCCCATCTGGCGATGCCTGCTACCATGACAGTGATTGACACATTAGCCAATGATGGGACAGTAGTAGTCCCATCATCCGGCTAATGTGTTAAATGTTAAAAAAAAAAAAAAAAATACTACATACATACTACATGCATGCTACATACATACTACATGCTACATACATACTACATACATACTACATACATACCACATATATACTACATACATACTACATACATAACACATATATACTACATACATACTACATACATACTACATACATACTACATACATACCACATATATACTACATACATACTACATACAGTACATAACACATATATACTACATACATACTACATACATACTACATACATACTACATATATACTACATGCATGCTACATACATACTACATGCTACATACATACTACATACATACTACATGCATGCTACATACATACTACATGCTACATACATACTACATATATACTACATGCATGCTACATACATACTACATGCTACATACATACTACATATATACTACATACATACTACATACATACTACATGCATGCTACATACATACTACATGCTACATACATACTACATATATACTACATGCATGCTACATACATACTACATGCTACATACATACTACATACATACTACATGCATGCTACATGCATGCTACATACATACTACATGCTACAAACATACTACATATACTACATGCATGCTACATACATACTACATGCTACATACATACTACATATATACTACATACATACTACATACATGCTACATACATACCACATATATACTACATGCATGCTACATACATACTGCATGCTACATGCATGCTACATACATACTACATACATACTACATGCTACATACATACCACATATATACTACATACATACTACATACAATACATTCATACAATACATACATAGACATACAGTACATATAACATAGAGTAACATACTTACCAATACTTGTCACATTGTTCCCCGAAGCCATTGTCTTTTACGGAATAAATATTAACATAACAAACCACAAAAATACTCACCCACGATCCGAAGCAGTCCACGAGTGTGTCCCACGACGATCTTGGGTAGAGAACTGCAGCATCAGCTGTTGCTGCCGTTCTCTACGGGCTGCAGGAATCCAATGACGGAAGGTAGGTATCCTTCCGCACTGTATTCCTCCGCCACTTAAAAAAAAAAAAAGTCCCTAGTCTCACTTTATGCCATTGCTGCGTGGGAATTTCCCACACAGCAATGGCATAAAGTGAGACTAGGGACTTTTTTTTTTAAGTGGCGGAGGAATACAGTGCGGAAGGATACCTACCTTCCGTCATTGGATTCCTGCAGCCCGTAGAGAACGGCAGCAACAGCTGATGCTGCAGTTCTCTACCCAAGATCGTCGTGGGACACACTCGTGGACTGCTTCGGATCGTGGGTGAGTATTTTTGTGGTTTGTTATGTTAATATTTATTCCGTAAAAGACAATGGCTTCGGGGAACAATGTGACAAGTATTGGTAAGTATGTTACTCTATGTTATATGTACTGTATGTCTATGTATGTATTGTATGAATGTATTGTATGTAGTATGTATGTAGTATATATGTGGTATGTATGTAGCATGCATGTAGCATGCAGTATGTAGCATGCATGTAGTATATATGTAGCATGCATGTAGTATATATGTAGTATGTATGTAGCATGTAGTATGTATGTAGCATGCATGTAGTATATATGTAGTATGTATGTAGCATGTAGTATGTATGTAGCATGCATGTAGTATGTATGTAGTATGTATGTAGTATATATGTAGCATGCATGTAGTATGTATGTAGTATGTATGTAGCATATATGTAGTATGTATGTAGTATGTATGTAGCATGCATGTAGTATGTATGTAGTATGTATGTTGCATGTAGTATATATGTAGTATGAATGTAGCATGTAGTATATATGTAGTATGCATGTTGCATGCATGTAGTATGTATGTTGCATGTTGCATGCATGTAGTATGTATGTTGCATGTAGTATATATGTAGTATGCATGTTGCATGCATGTAGTATATATGTAGTATGTATGTTGCATGTAGTATATATGTAGTATGTATGTTGCATGTAGTATATATGTAGTATGAATGTAGCATGTATGTAGTATGTAGTATGAATGTAGCATGTATGTAGTATGCATGTTGTATGTATGTAGCATGTAATTTTTTTTTTTTTTTTTTACATTCAACACATTAGCCGGATGATGGGACTACTACTGTCCCATCATTGGCTAATGTGTCAATCACTGTCATGGTAGCAGGCATCGCCCGATGGGACTTGTAGTCCCATCGGACGATGCCTGCACAGACCCCCGAAGCCTGCACAGCCCCCCGGCAGGCCGGCACAGCCCCCCGGCAGGCCGGCACAGCCCCCCGGCAGGCCGGCACAGCCCACCGGAGCCTGCACAGCCCCCCTGGCAGGCCAGCACAGCCCCCCGGCAGGCCGGCACAGACCACCGGAGCCTGCACAGACCCCCTGGCAGGCCGACACAGCGCCCCGAAAGGCCCGTACAGACCCCAGAGAGGCTGTACAAGGGAAAAACAGAATTTTTCTTATTCCGATACCGGAAGTCCCATAGACTTGAATGGGACTTCCGGTATCGGAATCGGCGATACCGATACTTTTTTTTAAGATCGGCCGATCCATTCCGATCCGATACTTTGAAGTATCGGACGGTATCGCTCAACTCTACTTATAAACTCAATTCCCATCAGACAATTCCTACGCCTCAGACGGATTTGTTCTACAGACACTGATTTTATTAGGCAGGCTGACTTATTAAAGGAGAGATTCCTTGAGCGTGGGTATAGTAGGCGATCATTAAAGAGAGCCTTTAATAGGGCTAGGCACATGTCACGCCATAATGCTCTTTATGCTGACGTGAATAGATCTGAACCTAAAGAGTTGGTTAGGTTCATTACCACATTCAATGGTCAAAATGAACAGATGAGATTCTATTTAAAGAAATTTTGGCCTATCTTGAAAAATGACCCCATACTCTCCAAATATATTGGTGACTTTCCGAACATTTCTTTCCGCAGATCACCAAATCTTGGTGACCGGTTGATCAAAAGCCACTATACCCCTATACCGGCAAACAACTTCCTGACCCAATACACAAGACCCACGGGGTGCAAACCCTGTGGTTCTTGTGTTGCCTGTTGTAATATTGTTAGTGCTCATTCCTTTACCAGTCTATGGGACTTCCGGTATCGGAATAAGAAAAATTCTGTTTTTCCCTTGCTACACTTGTAAGGAGAGCTTTAAACTAGAACAACATGGGAAGGGAAGCAAAAGACCAGAAAAAGCCATACACCTGACAAATGCTATTGAGAACTCTGCTATTAGAAGTGGAAAGGAAGAACAAAGACAAAAGAATCTAATTAATAAAAATATTGGAGAAAGAGAAACCAATCACAAACTAAAATGTTTCTATACTAATGCACAAAGCATGGGCAACAAACAAGGAGAATTGGAACTACTAACACAGGAACAGAAATATGATGTAATTGGAATCACTGAAACTTGGTGGGACAATACACATGATTGGAATACAAGGCTAGAAGGATACAACTTATTTGCAAGAAACAGACTTGATAAACGAGGAGGAGGTGTCGCATTGTATGTTCGAAACGCGTATATCTGCACAGAGATTGAAGCTTCAGAGACTGGGAGTTCTGTGGAAACTGTTTGGGTAAGAATACAAGGACAGAACAATGGAAAGGACACCATTGTAGGCATTTACTACAGGCCGCCTGTGCAAGCCGAATATATAGATGAACTCTTTATGCATCAGATGGCCAAGTTCTCCAAAAAATATGACATAGTTGTCATGGGAGATTTCAACTATCCAGACATTTGTTGGGAATCTCTCTCAGGCAAAACTAACAGGTCAAGGAAATTCTTATCCTCTCTTGCTGACAACTTTATCTTCCAAAAGGTAAGGGAGAAGACAAGGGGAACTGCTACCTTGGATCTAATCCTTATAAACAGGGAGGAAATGGTTGAGGAGGTAAAAGTGGCTGGGACCCTAGGAGGTAGCGACCATGCTATTTTAGAATTTTGGATTACTAGAGGTGGAAGACCTGTGAAGACTCAGACGTCAAGGTTAGATTTCAGAAAGGCAGATTTTAAGGGATTCAGAAAGAGAATTGGAGGGATCCAATGGCTGGATATCCTTAAAGACAAAAATGTCCAGGAAGGATGGGAAATCTTGAAAAATGAAATTCTCAAAGCACAGTTGTTAACAATTCCGAAAAGAGGGAAGAATAGGAAGCATTTAAGGAAACCAGGATGGATGAACACAGAACTTAAGCACATGCTAAAAAGGAAGAAAAAAATGTTTATAAAATGGAAAGAGGGAGGCATATCTAAAGAAGAATATAATGCTGTCTGCAGAACCTGCAGGGCACAAATCAGATTAGCTAAAGCTGAAAATGAACTGAGGCTTGCAAGAGATGTCAAAAGCAATAATAAAGGATTTTGGGGATATGTCAAAAGTAAAAGAAAAGTCAAAGATGCTATAGGATTTTTACAGGATGAAAATGATGAAATGGTAAGACAGGATGTTGAGAAGGCTGAACTTTTAAATTCCTATTTTGCATCTGTTTTCTCTCAGAAAGGAAATGCAACATCAACTGTTATTCACTGTCCTATTAAGGGAATAGAAGAATCCAGGATATCTATAAACAGAAAGATAGTGAGGAAACACTTAGCTAACCTAAATGAATTCAAGTCTCCAGGTCCAGATGAATTACACCCCAGAGTACTGAAGGAGATAGCAGAAGAAATTTTTGAACCCCTCTCCATAATCTTTGAAAATTCTTGGAGAACAGGAGAAGTGCCAGAAGACTGGAGAAGAGCAAATGTTGTTCCTATCTTCAAAAAGGGGAAGAAGGTGGACCCAGGCAACTATAGGCCGGTGAGTCTGACTTCTATACCAGGAAAGATCTTTGAACAAATTATTAAACAACATGTATGTCAATACCTGGATAAGAATGAAGTGATTAAACAGAGTCAGCATGGGTTTCTAACTAATAAGTCATGTCAGACTAACTTAATTTCCTTCTATGACGGTATCACTGATTGGGTGGATCAAGGAAATGCTGTAGATATAGTATATCTTGACTTCAGCAAAGCATTTGACAAAGTCTCTCATACAATCCTTATTGAAAAAATGACTAAGTATGGAATGGACAAGGCAACTGTTAGGTGGATTCATAACTGGCTTAGTGATCGGACCCAAAGAGTGGTCGTAAATGGCTGCACATCCAGTTGGAAGAATGTCTCAAGTGGGGTACCACAGGGCTCTGTCCTGGGCCCTGTATTGTTCAACATCTTTATCAACGATTTAGATGAAGGAATTGAGGGTAAACTGATTAAATTTGCTGATGACACAAAGCTAGGAGGGATAGCTAATACTAGAGAAGAGAGAGAGAGGATTCAAAAAGATTTAAATAAACTGGAGAAGTGGGCAGCAACTAACAGAATGGTTTTTAACAGGGAGAAATGCAAAGTACTACATCTGGGCAATAAAAATGAAAAAAGCATATATAGAATGGGAGGAATAGGGCTAAGTGACAGCACATGTGAAAAAGACTTGGGTATACTAATAGATCACAGACTGAATATGAGTCAACAGTGTGATGCAGCAGCAAAAAAGGCAAATGCAATTCTAGGATGTATTAACAGAAGCATACAGTCTAGATCACGTGAAGTCATTATTTCCCTCTACTCCTCTTTGGTCAGACCTCATCTGGAATATTGTGTCCAGTTTTGGGCACCACATTTTAAAAAAGACATCAACAAACTGGAGCAAGTTCAGAAAAGAGCGACCAGAATGGTGACCGGTCTGCAAACCCTGTCTTATGAGGAAAGGTTGCAGGATTTGGGAATGTTTAGTTTGCAAAAGAGAAGACTGAGAGGAGACTTAATAGCTGTCTACAAATATCTAAAGGGCTGTCACATTGTAGAAGGATCAACTTTATTCTCATTTGCACAAGGAAAGACTAGAAGCAATGGGATGAAACTGAATGGGAAGAGACACAGATTAGATATTAGAAAAAACTTTTTGACAGTTAGAGTGATCAATGAGTGGAACAGGCTGCCACGAGAAGTGGTGAGTTCTCCTTCAATGGAAGTCTTCAAACAGAGGCTGGACAGACATCTGACTGGGATGATTTAGCGAATCCTGCTTTGAGCAGGGGGTTGGACCAGATGGCCCAGGAGGTCCCTTCCAACTCTACGATTCTATGATTCTATGATTCTATGATTCTATGATGGACTGCGCGTTTATAACATCAATAAATCCATCACTTGTTCATCTACAGCTGTGATTTACTATACTACTTGCCCGTGTTCCCTCATCTACGTTGGACTCACTTCTCGCCAACTGAAGGTGAGGGTTCGCGAACACGTCTTAGGCATAAAGGCAGCGGGGGAGGTTGATGACATTGCCTCCCTTAAAACCTTGCCCAAACATTTTAAAATACATCACAACTGTGATTCTTCCTTATTAAGGGTGTCTGGTATTGACATGATTTGTAAGGGGATTAGGGGAGGCAATGTGAGCAAACGCCTTGCTCAATTAGAAACCCAGTGGATCTGGACACTGAACACTGTGTCCCCACTGGGTTTGAACGAGAGTCTTTCTTTTATTCCATTTTTATGAAATCTTATTTTGTACACTTATTAATATTCTATACAATTTGTATTCTTATTTTAGATGGCCTGGTCGGTATCTATGTCATGGTGGATTATTCACACTGATTAACAAAGAATAATGAAAAAATGAGAAGACTTGCGCGCATATATATTGTATTCACACATCATATTATGTCATTTGGTTGTTTCATAAGCATTCATAAATTTTGCGGTATGCTGTATTGTTATTCACCTTATTATTTCCTCCACATTTTTCTCTTTTTATTATTTTTTATTCTTTATTTATTATTTTTTATTTTTATTTATTTTTTGTCGTTTTTTATTATCATTTATATGTATTATTTATCAATAATTTTCTTCATTCATTATTTTCTATTTTTTATTTTTTCACACACATTGTTTTTCATGTGACCGTGCATTATCTTATTCACATATTAACATATGTACATATCTTATTGTTATTTGTTTCACCATATTGATTTTATTACTCTTATTTATATATATATATATCTTGTCCTCATTAGTTTCATTTTATTGCAGTAACGCAATATGCTGTGAACTGTTATATAGCTATTGCTGCACTTACATATCCCTTATTTTCATGGACAGGCACTGGTGCGCGTGCGCCGCCTCGGCGCCGGTCGTTCGCATGGCGATGGCGTCTTCCCATGACCACACGCGCCGGGTTCACCCGGCGGTGTTTGGTCATGTGATGCCACGCGCGATGCGTCTTCCGGGTCGCGGCGGCGGCGCATGCGCCGTCATGTGTCCTGCCCGCTAATTAGTCCAGCATATAAGGAGGTACTGACCGGCCTTGTACCTACCCCCTGACGAAGGACGTTTTATTCCGAAACGCGCGTCGGGGCACGTTCACAGGCATCCCCAGGCATCATTCTCCGGCTCATTAGGTATTATTTTATTTTCCGCTCCCATTACTTCTTTCCCCTCTCACATTGTGTGACACTCTCGTAGTGTCTTTTTTTGTTCACTGCACTATTTTTTTATTTTATTGCACGGTTCATTTTACACATTATTTGCACAGCTGTTGTTGTTATTATTATTCTTTATTTATTTTTTGTATACTGTGTTTACACAATTTTTGGATATTCATTATTATATGGTGCACTGTATACACAATTCCTTTTGGGGGATTTATTAAGGTTCCATTAATATTTATTAATTTTCTTTTTTCATATTCCTTTCGAGCCATGCCTTATGGGTATACATTTTACCCTATGTTGCAGGATATCATAATCCAATATTATGCATTTATTTGGGATGCCTTTTTATTATTTTTTATTTTATTTAAGTGTACACCCATTTATATATTAATAAAGGTGTTTTTATCTATCCTCACGTGTTGCTGTATACAGTATATTATTTCTTCTTGGCACTCTGTCAGTATCATCTTCCACCATACTCATTGGTATTGGGTTCTGTACTGAGTTCCGGCAGTGGCCCACTAAAATTCTGTAGAGTGATGCTGCTCTCAGGTGCCAGTTCCATGAAGGCCTTTCCAAAACCCTTAAGGATAATCTGGTCTTTACGATGCCCCTTGTTCTCTGGTGGAGGCCATGACCCAGGCCATATGAATGGAGGTGGAGCCATTGGAGGTTAGAGATGCCAGTCTTTGTGTTGTAGATAAAAGACATACACAAGATAGCAGACTCTGTCTGTACTGTGGTCTCTCTGGACATTTTCTTAAGAATTGCCCAACGCGTCCTCAGGTTAGCAAACCGTCAGTAGAACAACTGAGTCTGGTGATGGCGGAGGAGGTCAACCAGACTCCCAGTTACCTTTTTCTTCCTCTGCTAAAGTACTTATAAATATGGCATTATCCTTAGAGAACCAGGTGTTATAAACATTGGCATTCATTGACTGTGGGTCTGCTGCTAACTTTATTAATTCTGGACTGACTCTGAAGTTAGGGTTAGGTACAGTTAGTTTAGAAAGACCCATTCAAATCTTTTCCCTTGACAACACATTGTTAGCCAGAAATTTGGTCAAAAGAATAACTGTGGGTTTCACTCTCCAAGTGGGAACACTCTACTCAGAATCCATGTCCTCTTTTTGTTGGATAATTTACCTGCTGGGTTGGTCCTGGGCCTTCCATGGTTGCAGATTCACAATCCTGTTATTGATTGGTGTCAGAAGGAGATTGTTAAATGGAGGCCCAATGGTTGCCCGAAATGTTTAACCCCTTTACCCCCAAGGGTGGTTTGCATGTGAATTACCAGATCCCTATTGTGGAAACCGTAGTGTGAAAAAACAGATTACCGCTGAATGGCACAAGATATAAAAATATTCTTTATTGACGACATTTTAAATACAAAATGTTTCCCAAAGAAGCAGTGCGAAACATGCGTTGGGGCAGAGGGACATCCAGGAAATTCCACTCACCAGACCTCTGGTATGTTTTCATGCCCTTTCAAACCATGTAAATATGAAATGTCCACTTGGATCATTGTGGTATCTTGACTTTAGTATTTGTCTTTGGTAGCAGCATATCCTCTATATTTGTATGCCATATTGGCACTTATTTACATTAGGGTATAATGCATGCTTACTATTAAATAACTTATTGGGGTTTAGTAGGGTATGTGAAAACAGGTACACATTAGGTCGGTATTAATTTCTAAGTGGTTTCCTATGGTTGTACAGTCCCTCATTCATCATTCCTGTACCTTTTCTTCTTATTTTGTTTATAAAATGTCAATAAAGAATATTTTTATATCCTATGCCATTCAGTGGTAATCTGTTCTTTCACACTACGGTTTCCACAATAGTGATCAGCTATCTTTATGGCATAGTTTCCTCTCTCTCTCTCTTTATATATATATATATATATATATATATATATATATATATATATATATATATATATATGGGATATTTGTATTGTTTGGGGCATTTTTTTGTGATTTACGTTAATGACCAGGCCAATTTTTACAATTCTGACCACTGTCCCTTTATGAGGTAATAACTTAGGAACGCTTCCATGGATCCCAGTGATTCTGACATTGTTTTTATCATGACAGTGGTAAAATTTCATTGATATAACTTCCATTTATTTGTGAAAAAAATGGAAATTTGGCAAATTTTTTTAAAATTTTGCAATATTTCAACATTGAATTTTCATGCCCTTAAATCACAGAGATATGGCACAGAAAATACTTATTAAGTAACATTTCACACATGTTTACTTTACATCAGCACAATTTTGGAATCAAAATTTTTTTTGTTAGGAAGTTATAAGGGATAAAAGTTGACCAGCGATTTCTCATTTTTACAACACCATTTTGATTTTAGGGACCACATCACATTTGAAGTCACTTTAAGGGGTCTATATATAGAAAATACCCAAAATTGTCACCATTCTAAAAACTTTACCCCTCAAGGTGCTCAAAACCACATTCAAGAAGTTTATTAACCCTTCAGGTGCTTCACAGGAATTTTTTGAATGTTTAAAAAAATTAACATTTAACTTTTTTTCAGAAAAAAATTACTTCATGTCCAATTTTTTTAATTTTTCCAAGGGTAACAGGGTAAATTGGACCACAAAAGTTATTGTGCAATTTGTCCTGAGTACGCTGATACCTGATATGTGGGACTTTTTCAATGCAAAATTGGCTGGAATTGAGATTGGACGTCATGTCGCGTTTGGAGAGCCACTGATGTGGCTAAACAGTGGAAACCCCCCGTAATGAACCCATTTTAGAAACTAAACCCCCCAAGCAACTTATCTAGATGTGTGATGAGCACTTTGAACCATCAATTGCTTCACAGAAGTTTATAATGTAGAGCCATAAAAATAATATTTTTTTCCACAAAATGGATATTTTTGCCCCAATTTTTTATTTTTCCAAGGGTAAAAGAAAAATTGGACCCCAAAAGTTGTTATGCAATTTGTCCTGAACAGACTGATACTCCATATGTAGGGGTAAACCAATGTTTGGACGCATGGCAGAGCTTGGAAGTGAAGGAGCGCCGTTTGACTTTTTCAACGCAAAATTGGCTGGAATTGAGATCAGACGCCATGTCAAGTTTGGAGAGCCCCTGATGTGCCTTAACAGTGGAAACCCCCCAATTCTAACTCCATCCCTAACCCCAACACACCCCTAACCCTAATCCCAACCCTAACCCTAGCCCTAACCCTAGCCCTAGTCCTAACCCTAACCCTACCCCTACCCCTAACCCTAACCCTAGCCCTAACCCTAAACGTAATGGGAAAATGGAAATAAATACATTTTTTTAATTTATTATTTTTCCCTAACTAAGGGGGTGATAAAGGGGGGTTTGATTTTCTATTTGTAGTGGGTTTTTATGTTTGGCAGCTGTCACATGCTAAAAGGTGATCTTATTGCAAAAAATTGTTTTTGCATCACCACATATTGAGAGCTATAATTTTTCAATATTTTGACCCACAGAGTCATGTGAAGTCTAATTTTTTGCAGGACGAGTTGACATTTTTATTGGTACCATTTTCGGGCACATGACATTTTTTGATCGCTTTTTATTCCAATTTTTGGGACACAGAATGAACAAAAACCAACAGCTGATCGCTATGACGTACTGTTATGAATGGGTCACTGAGGAGGATGGCAGGAACAGGCTAAGCCACCAGGAAACCAGAGAGTTTGGTAACTCAGCGGATTGCAGACCCCTGATCCTATCAACACAACTAGCAGTAGCCGTGGAGCGTTCCTACGATGCCCTAGACGCCTCGGCACAGCCGGAGAACTAACTAAGCCTAAAGCCAGAAAGGTGAAATCTAAACTGCCCTGGAGCAGATCCCCAAAGGAATAGACAGCCCCCAAACATATATTATCAGTGAGACAAGATGAGACACAAACATAGGCAGAAAATAGACCGAGCAAATGGTGGGGCCCAAGCTGTCTAGATAGGACAGGACAGAAAAGATACTGTCTACAATCATGTAAAAACCCTAAAAAATTCAACACATCTGATATACAAAAAACCTGAGGCCACATGACCTCACCCCCCGCTAGATCAGCACTCTGGTGTGAACTGGAAGCAAAGCAAATGATACCAATATAACAGAGGACTGAACAAACTGACACAAGCTGTAACATATGGAGCGGGGCCCAGCGCTGCCCCCAGCAGGGAGTACGCTGAACCCTCGCAACAAAGCAGAAAGCAAAAAAAAGGCACAACCAGATTAGATGCAAAGAATTAGCAAAATAATCACTTAACTGAACCATGCAGATCAGGCAGGAGACAAAAAAACTCCAAATGCACAAGGAGGAAATCACCAGCAAGCACTAAGGGAAACGTACTTCCTTATATGCACCCAGCCAGTAATCCCAGATTCCCAATCATTGTCGTCAGGTGGCAAACTTCCATCAACCTGGCCAGCTCCACTACTCCCAGTAACCCCCAGAGGGAGCTCCAGCTCAGTAGTCCGAGCAAGGGAATTCACAACAGTACCCCCCCTTGAGGAGGGGTCACCGAACCCTCATCCATGTCACCAGGTCGATCAGGATGGGCCCGGTGAAAGGCACAAATCAATCTCTTGGCATTGATGTCAGAAGCAGAGACCCAAGAATTATCCTCCTGGCCATAACCTTTCCACTTGACCAAGTACTGATGTCCCCATCTAGCCAGACGAGGATCCAATATCTTCTCTACCTCATACTTAAAATTACCCTTAACCAGTACAGGGTCAGGGGATGCCTCCATGGGAACTACTGGCTCTACAAACCTTTTCAACAAAGATTTATGAAAAACGTTATGAATCTTAAACGTAACTGGAAGAGCCAAAAGGAAAGAAACAGGGTTAAGGATTTCCAAAATCTTATAAGGTCCAATAAACCTTGGCTTGAATTTTGGAGATGCAGCCTTCATGGGAATATTTTTTGAGGCCAACCAAACCATATCACCCACTTTAAACCGGGGACCAATGGTTCTATGCTGGTTGGAAAACCGTTGGGCCTTTTCCTGAGAGTGGGACAACTTATCCACTACTTGGTCCCAAATCTACTGCATTCTCTCTACCACAGAATCCACACTTGGGCAGGCAGAAGTTTCCATCTGCCAGAAGAAAATCGAGGATAAAACCCAAAGTTACAAAAGAAAGGAGACATCAAAGCGGCAGAACTAGCCCTATTGTTTAGCGCGAATTCGGGCAAGGGCAAAAATGAGACCCAATCATCCTGATCAGCAGATATGAAGCATCTCAAATAGGATTCCAAAGTCTGGCTTGTTCTCTCAGTCTGCCCATTGGTCTGAGGATGAAATGCAGAGGAGAAAGACAACTGAATTCCCAGTTTGGAACAAAAAGCTCTCCAAAATCTTGCAACAAACTGGACTCCTCTGTCCGATACAATGTTCTCAGGAATCCCATGCAAACGAAGGGGGCATCCTCTATGTCTGGAGGAAAGAAGGTTTAAGCATACTCACAGATGCGGATTCTTTACTGTAAGAGCAGTGAGACTATGGAACTCTCTGCCATATGATGTTGTAATGAGTGATTCCCTACTAAAATTTAAGAAGGGACTGGATGCCTTTCTTGAAAAGTATAATATTAGAAGGCATATACACTAGTTTCCTTAATATTGCGTTGATCCAGGGAGCTAGTCTGATTGCCATATGTGCAGTCGGGAAGGAATTTTTTTCCCCAATGTGAAGCTTACTGTTGGCCACATGGGTTTTTTTTTGCCTTCCTCTGGATCAACATGTTAGGGCAGGTTAGGACAGGATATGGGTTGAACTAGATGGACTTAAAGTCTCCCTTCAACCTTAATAACTATGTTACTATGTTACTATGTTACTATGTTACTTGTTGTAAAAACAAGGGCACCAACTCAGAAGAAGATGGCAACATTGGGAGTGGTACAAGAGGGACCATCTTAGAAAATCTATCACAGATCACCCAAATCACAGTCATTCTCTGAGAGACAGGGAGATCAGAGATAAAATCCATTGAGATATGGGTCCAAGGCCTCCTGGGCACCGGCAGGGACATCAACAAACCACTAGCACGAGAACAGGGCTTGGACCGAGAACAAGTCCCACAGGACTGCACAAAATTCCTGACATCACGAGATAAGGCAGGCCACCAAAAAGACCGACTCACCAAATCTCTGGTACCAAAGATACGTGGATGACCAGCCAACGCGGAGCAAAGATTTTCAGACATTACTCTTTTCCTCCACTGGTCAGGGACATACAATTTTCCCATAGGGCATCGTTCAGGTTTATCTTCCAGAAATTCCTCCAGGGCACGTCTCAAATCGGGAGAGATGGCTGAAAGAACTACACCCTCATTTAGAATGGTAGTAGGCTCGGTCACATCAAGAGAATCCGCAAAGAAACTCCTAGAAAGGGCGTCCGCCTTCACATTCTTTGTGCCCGGAAGAAAGGAGACCACAAAATTAAAACGCGTGAAAAACCAGGCCCACCTAGTCTGTCTAGGATTCAAGCGCTTGGCTGATTCAAGATAAATCAAATTCTAGTGATCGGTGAGGACCACAACTTGATGTTTAACTCCCTCCAACCAATGTCTCCACTCTTCAAATGCCCACTTCATGGCCAACAATTCCCGATTCCCCATGTCATAGTTATGTTCGGATGCAGAAAATTTTCAAGAAAAGAAGGCACAGGGATTCATCTTAGAGGTTACCAGATCGCTTTGAAACAAAACGGCTCCTGCACCAATCTCAGAAGCATCTATCCCCACCTGAAATGGGAGTGAAACATCTGGTTGTCGTAGAATCGGAGCAGAAGTGAATCTCTGCTTAAGCTCCTGAAATGCCAAGACTGCCTCTGGAGACCAATTCACCACATCAGCGCCCTTTTTGGTCAAATTCATCAGAGGTTTACCAATACCAGAAAAATTACTTATAAATTTACGGTAGAAATTAGCAAAACCCAAAAACTTCTGAAGAGCCTTCAGAGAAGTGGGCTGAACCCAATCATAAATGGCCTGTACATTGGCAGGGTCCATTTCAATAGCAGATGGAGACAAAATGAATCCCAAAAACGAAATCCTCTGTACACCAAAAAGACATTTCGATCCCTTACCGTACAGAGAATTTTCCCTCAAAATCCGGAACACAGTCAGGACATGTTCCACATGAGAATCCCAATCACTGGAAAAAATCAAAATATCATTCAGATTAATGATCAAAAACTTATCCACAAGGTCCTGGAAAATATCGTTCATAAAAGATTGTAAGACGGAAAGGGCATTCGTGAGCCCTAAAGGCATCACCAGGTACTCAAAATGTCCCTCCGGAGTAATAAACGTCGTCTTCCATTCATCCCCGTGCTTGATGCGAATAAGATTATACGCCCCCTGAGGTCAAGTTTGGTAAACCAACAAGCACTTTTAACTCTGGAAAATAAATCAGAAATCAGGGGTAACGGGTACTGATATTTAACAGTGATTTTGTTAAGAGACCGATAGTCAATACATGACCTAATGAGCCATCCTTTTTGGCCACAAAAAAAAAATACCAGCACCCAAAGGCGAAGAGGATGGTCTGATATGACCCTTTTCCAATGATTCCTTGATATAAGATCGCATAGCATCATGTTCAGGTACCGATAAGTTGAAAAGCCGACCCTTGGGAAATTTACAACCGGGCATTAACTCAATTGCGCCGCCATAACTCTTATGAGGCGGCAAAGACGCAGACTTACTCTCGCTAAATACATCAGAAAAATCAGCCAAATAGTCAGGAACATCTTGAGACTGGGGAGAGGTGGAGAAAACAGGAGTGTCACTAAGAACACATTGACATCCCCAACTCACCACAGACACAGATTTCCAATCCAAAATAGGATTATGGGTTTGCAACCAAGGAAAACCCAGTACAATAATATCATGTAAATTGTGCAACACCAAAAATTTACAATTCTCTTGATGGTCCGGGGCAACCCGCATTATCACCTGGGTCCAAAACTGGGGTTTATTCTCCCCAAAGGGGTAGCATCAATCCCCCTCAAGGGAATAGGGGTCTGCAGGGGCACCATGGGGAAACCACAACGTTTGGCAAAGTCAAGATCCATCAGATTCAAAGCTGCTCCTGAATCAACAAAGGCCTTAGCAGAAAATGTAGACAAGGAGCAGATCAAGGTAAATGCCAACAGGAACTTAGGCTGTACACTGCCCACGGCAAATTTGTGAGCAAAATGTTTTTCTCATTTAGGGCAGACAGAAATAACATGAGAGGCGTCCCCACAAAAGAAGCATAGCTTATTACGCCTTCTAAACTCTTGATGTTGCTTCCTAGACAAAACCCTATCACATTGCATGGGTTCAGAAGTTTGTTCAAAAGGCAGCACCTCCTCTCGCGTACTTTTACGTTCATGTAAATGTCCATCAATTTGAATGAATTCCTCGACCAAAACTGTGCTGCTAACTATACACCTGTCTCTAATCTTCCCTTCATCTCTAAACTCCTGGAAAGCCTGGTCCACTCCTGTCTTATCTGCTATCTCTTTGATAACTCTCTTCTCGACCCTCTCCAATCCGGTTTCCGCTCTTTACACTCTACTGAAACTGCCCTCACTAAAGTCTCTAATGATCTACTAACAGCTAAATCAAATGGTCATTACTCCATGCTAATTCTCTTGGATCTCTCTGCAGCATTCGACACTGTGGATCATCAGCTCCTCCTCACTATGCTCCGTTCCATTGGCCTCAAGGACAGCATTCTCTCCTGGTTCTCCTCCTATCTCTCTGACCTCTCCTTTACTGTATCTTTTGCTGGTTCCTCCTCCTCTCACCTTCCCCTTACTGTTGGGGTTCCTCAAGGATCGGTTCTAGGCCCCCTCCTCTTCTCCTTGTACACTGCCCCTATTGGTCAAACAATCAGTAGATTTGGTTTCCAGTACCATCTCTATGCTGATGACACCCAATTATACGCTTCTTCTCCTGACATCACCCCAGCCTTTCTAGAAAACACCGGCGACTGTCTAAACGCTGTGTCTTACATCATGTCCTCACTATATCTGAAGCTGAATCTGTCAAAGACTGAACTCCTTGTGTTTCCTCCCTCTACTAATGTACCTATACCCGACATTGCCATTTCCGTGTGTGGTTCCACTATTACTCTCCAGCAACATGCCCGCTGTCTTGGGGTCATACTTCACTCCGAGCTTTCCTTTGCCCCCCACATTTGATCACTGGATTGCTCTTGTAATCTGCACCTCAAAAACATTTCTAGAATTCGACCTTTTCTTACTTTTGACTCCGCAAAAACTCTTACTGTTTCTCTTATTCATTCTCGTCTCGACTATTGTAACTCTCTTCTAATCAGTCTCCCTCTTACCAAACTCTCCCCTCTCCAATCTGTCATGAATGCTGCAGCCAGTATCATATTCATCGCCAATCGTTACACCGATGCATCTACCTTGTGCCAGTCATTACACTGGCTACCCATCCACTCCAGAATCCAGTACAAACTTATTACCCTTACCCACAAAGCACTCCATGGCTCAGCACCACCCTACATCTCCTCCCTTGTTTCAGTATACCACCCTACCCGCGCCCTCCGTTCTGCTGATGATCTGAGGTTAGCATCCTCAATAATCAGAACCTCCCACTCCCGTCTCCAAGACATCACACGTGCTGTGCCAATTCTTTGGAATGCACTTATCAGGTCAATACGATTAGTCCCCAATCCCCACAATTTTAAGCGTGCCCTGAAAACGCATTTATTCAGACTGGCCTACCGCCTCAACACATTAACCTAATCTATCCCTGGGTGGCACAGTCAAAAGTTTTACCATAACCAGGTTCCCCGCATCATGTTCCCACATGCTTTATGCATCCATTAGCCCTCTGTGTCTGTACTGTTACACACTTAACATTATGGCTGGTCTAAACAATCAGGGCAATTGTTACCACCCACGTTTCGTGTCTACCTCTTTCCTCATAGACTGTAAGCTTGCAAGCAGGGCCCTCATTCCTCTTGGTATTTATTATAATCTATGTGATTATTGTTATGCTGTAATGTCTATTGTCTGTACAAATCCCCTCTGAAATGTAAAGTGCTGCAGAATATGTCGGCTCTATAGAAATAAAATTTATTATAATTATTATTAATGGCTAATGACATGGAGTCGTTAACACCAGAGGGGACAGGAAATCCCACCATAACATCTTTTATGGTTTCTGCCAGACATTTCCGAAAGAGAGCTGCTAGGTAGAGATGAGTGACTTCGCCTTTTTTCGGGTCGAGTCGGGTTTCATGAAACCCGACTTTCGCAAAAGTCGGGTCGAACGAAATCTGCCGATTTTTGTGAAAAGCCGAAGGCCGACTGAAACACGAAACCCAATGCAAGCCAATGGGGAAGCAAAGTCGGCAGGGAGTGGAGGACAGGAAACATACCTACAGTGCCCTTTTGAATGCCAAAAACATCAATTCTTATTACTGAAGCATTTCAACCTTAATTTACTTCATAATACTAGTTACGCACTGAAAAATGGGGGTTATTTGGCTAAATTTGTGGGGGGGTAGGGCTGGCTCCAGGTTTTCATGTGCACTGGGCCAAATAGCGCCCCTTTAACACATAGCACAACTCATGTTGGTCCGATACGGCAGAGAAATAGCGGTATAGTATAATGAAAAATACTTCACTTTTTACATCTCATGACTGATATCCATTTTAAATTCTCCAATAGCTCCAAAAGCGGACAGTATATTACTCCATACAATATTATGGCAACCGCATAGTGCGCTACACAGAGTAATGAGGCACATATATTTCTCCATACAGAATCATTGGTCCCATATAATGTTTGAAACAGTATATGGTGAGCTCCACATAATGCTACAGTATAGGTTGGTCCCCATGGATGAAGCTGCACTGTCTTATGGGACCAAATAATGCTCCATATATAATGGGCCCCATTTCTAATGCTCTAGTGTATAATGGGCCCTGTAAATGCTGCTCCAGTGTCTGATGTCCACCTTTGGAATGCTCCAGTGTATAGTGGGCCCCATATATCATTCTCCAGAGTATAGTGCTCCCCAAAAATTACTGTCCCAACATTGAAAACAATTAAATAAGTCTCCTCAATAAGTCTACTCGCTAGGGAATCCCTGTACTAGTCTGGGCATACAGACGTGATGTCATTGCGCTCTCTGATCAGAATGTCACTGTCAGGAAACGTGGAAGACGTCATGGCGGTGGAGCAGGGAGAGGTAAGTATTTCAACTTTGCAAGTGCTGTGATCCTGAGCAAGCAGGGGGGGCCCCACTCATTGGCGACGGCACTGGCACAGGACCCCTCATAGTACGGCGGTGTGTCTGACAGCGGGTGGGCCGAACCTGCACTTTCATCTTCACCTTCCTCTTTGTCACCGTGTAAGGTGGTACAGTATATGGGAAGGGTAACCTGAGTTTCATCAGGGTCAGATTCTGGCTGTGTAGAGTGCGAGGGGAAAGTAGTGGTCTGAGTCAATGTCCCAGCAGAATCATCTAGCAGTGGCTGGGCATCAGTGCACTTGTGGTGCCCCCAGGAGTACGGTCGCCACAGTGCCATTACCTTACTCGTAGGGAGTGTGAGGTCATGCTTGGGAGCAACGAAGGATCTCTCTAGCAGTTAAACCAACACACAACACATTTCCCACTCCAGGCCAGCAGGGAGACCTCTGAACCTGACTGCTGAGGAGCTGCTCTCTGTGGTCGGGAGGAGATAAGTTAGGGCAGTCTGTGAAGGGAAGCGGAAGTGTGTGGACGTGAGAAGTGGAGCTGGAGGATGAGCAGAGTTAAGGCTCACTCCTAGCTGGAGCGCATGGTCCGGATTCCGGTCTCTGAGTTTGTAGGGACACTGACGTTCCTGCAGCCGAAACCGGTGGAAGTAGCAGTTGTAAATGCTCTGTACCCAACTAAGGCTCAGAGGCCCCAGCAGCGACGTGTGGGAGCCAGAAGGAAAAGGCTACGGCTGCCTGCCATACGAGAAAGTTCCAAAAGAGAGTCAACAGGGGGAACTTCATTGAACTCAGCACTGCGAGTACCTCAGATAAGCGCTAGAACGGAGGCCACACTACCTATCTGCAGAGAGAGAATTCTAACTTGTCTTCCAGGCTGACCAACTCCTCCATCTGTACTCTGGGTCCTGGACGGCACTTACCAAGTACAGGTAAAGGAACTGCACGACTGTGTCTGTCATCTTTCTCCTGCGCCTGGCACATGGCTCTGCTACATCCTGCACTGCACACCATCTACCAACTCTTTCATCTGCCCTGCGACTATGGCCCTACCTGTGCAGGGCTTCTACATCTTAGCTGCACCACAACATCTGTCCCAGAGAAGCGACACTGCGGCGCTGGTCAATCTAATCAGAAACCACAGGTGGCGTCACGTATCATTAACCTATAAACGTAATTCACCCCTTTGCTTGGACGCCCAGGGCCACGGAACGGGTCACCACCACCGTGACACATCCCTGTGAGACAACGGCCCGGTACCGATTAACCCCACTGCCCTGGCTGGCCACCCACACTCCATGTCAGATTCATCTTGGACTGGGGAATTCACGATTTGACTTGATAACCCAGGCATGATATGATAGAAAGAGCTACAGTCATATGTAAAAGTTTGGGCACCCCTATTAATGTTACCCTTTTTTCTTTATAACAATTTTGGTTTTTGCAACAGCTATTTCAGTTTCATATATCTAATAACTGATGGACTCAGTTATATTTCTGGATTCAAATGAGGTTTATTGTACTAACAGAAAATGTGCAATCTGCACTTAAACAAAATTTGACCGGTGCAAAAGTATGGGCACCCTTATCATTTTCTTGATTTGAACACTCCTAACTACTTTTTACTGACTTCCTGAAGCACTAAATTGGTTTTGTAACCTCATTGAGCTTTGAACTTCATAGCCAGGTGTATCAAATCATGAGAAAAGGTATTTCAAGTGGCCACTTGCAAGTAGTTCTCCTATTTGATTCTCCTATGAAGAGTGGCATCATGGGCTCCTCAAAACAACTCTCAAATGATCTGAAAACAAAGATTATTCAACATAGCTTTTCAGGGGAAGGATACAAAAAGTTGTCTCAGAGATTTAACCTGTCAGTTTCCACTGTGAGGAACATTAGGAAATGGAAGAACACAGGTACAGTTCTTGTTAAGCCCAGAAGTGGCAGGCCAAGAAAAATATCAGAAAGGCAGAGAAGAAGAATGGTGAGAACAGTCAAGGACAATCCACAGACCACCTCCAAAGACCTGCAGCATCATCTTGCTGCAGATGGTGTCACTCTGCATCGGTCAACAATACAGCGCACTTTGCACAAGGAGAAGCTGTATGGGAGAGTGATGCGAAAGAAGCCGTTTCTGCAAGCACGCCACAAACAGAGTCGCCTGAGGTATGCAAAAGCACATTTGGACAAGCCAGTTACATTTTGGAAGAAGGTCCTGTGGACTGATGAAACAAAGATTGAGTTGTTTGGTCATACAAAAAGGCGTTATGCATGCGCTGTATTGTTGACCGATGCACAGTGACACCATCTGCAGCAAGATGATGCTGCAGGTCTTTGGAGATGGTCTGTGGATTGTCCTTGACTGTTCTCACCATTCTTCTTCTCTGCCTTTCTGATATTTTTCTTGGCCTGCCACTTCTGGGCTTAACAAGAACTGTACCTGTGTTCTTCCATTTCCTTACTATGTTCCTCACAGTGGAAACTGACAGGTTAATTCTCTGAGACAACTTTTTGTATCCTTCCCCTGAAAAGCTATGTTGAATAATCTTTGTTTTCAGATCATTTGAGAGTTGTTTTGAGGAGCCCATGATGCCACTCTTCATAGGAGAATCAAATAGGAGAACTACTTGCAAGTGGCCACTTGAAATACCTTTTCTCATGATTTGATACACCTGGCTATGAAGTTCAAAGCTCAGTGAGGTTACAAAACCAATTTAGTGCTTCAGGAAGTCAGTAAAAAATAGTTGGGAGTGTTCAAATCAAGAAAATGATAAGGGTGCCCATACTTTTGCACTGGTCAAATTTTGTTTAAATGCAGATTGCACATTTTCTGTTAGTACAATAAACCTCATTTGAATCCAGAAATATAACTGAGTCCATCAGTTATTAGATATATGAAACTGAAATAGTTGTTGCAAAAACCAAAATTGTTATAAAGAAAAAGGTTAACATTAATAGGGGTGCCCAAACTTTTACATATGACTGTATATGGAGTAATGTGAAGTGTGGCCTGCTGCATCATTCACTTTGGGTGGGGGTGCAGGACACAAGGAAAGGGGTTCTTCCTGACCAGGAGCCAGCACTTGACGACTCAGTGCTTGCATTTTTTGAAACTTCAGAAGAGGAGGGCTTTTTTGCTGGAGTCTGTTTCGGCAATGTAAGCCAAAACCAGTTCCTCATGCCCGGCTTTAAAAGCGGTTAACCTACTCCCAGAAAACGTAGCCTTCCAGGCGTTCCGGAGGCAGACCATGACACAGGCTCAACACCTCCTGCCTTAGCTTCTATTGTGCTTTTGCCACTACCAGCAGATGCACCACCACCATCAGTACCAGCTGGCCCCCCCACGCCCACGTCCGCGGTCTCTTCCACCAAACTTCAAAATTTAGCACAAAATAGACACAAAATAACATCAGATATAAGGCACTGTATCAGAAGCGTACAGCTCTATTCAGTCAAAGGATAATTGTCAATCTCCATGTATATTCCATCAGTCACACAGAGACGCTCACAGGCTCAGTATGGATTAGACAAGAATATAAAAAGTAGACAAAGTGTACAGTATCATCAGATAGCAGGTATATATAGCATAGTTTAAACGTTAGCAATGTACGTCTATATATCAGGAGTAGTGTTGAGCCACCCCGCTAGTGTTTTGGTTCGTCGCACAGGAGGCTAGTTCATCGAATGTTCGTCGAACCACATTGAAAACAATGGCAGGCAAACACAAACACAAAGAAAACAATTACAAAACACCTTAAAAGGTGTCCCAAAGCTGAAAAAATGCTCAGAAGACAAAAATTAACATATGGAAAAGGGCAACTACATTTAGGAAAGAGGTGGAGGAGTAAAAGGAGGAGGTGGAGGAGACACAGATATAGGCTTGTCATGCCCTTATGAAGTCAAGAAAGGCTGGAATAAAAATGTAAAATACAAACCAAAAAAAAAAAATTCTGAAATCGAACACGATCATATACCGTCGGACTTCCCACCAATAAATTATGCCAACTGGTGATCGGGCGGCGTTATTCCCACAAACCTCCAAACAGCGTCCATGAAGGCAAAGTGTTTGCTTTCCGGGGGCAGTATGATTGCAAAGCTGAACCTTAAAGGAATGTCCAAAAGGGCACCACCAGGAGTAGAGCCTGCGGCTTAATTGGACTCCACCCGGGAAACCACAACCATGCCTCCTCAAGAAAAGATGCACACATTGAAAGTTTTGTCGATTCTGTGTGTGGTGTGGTATGTCCGTTTGTAGCTGTGCTAGCGATTTGTCAGCTTTATTCCGTTAATGAACGAGACTTCGGCATGCCCCAGCAGTACGCGTCAAGCTTACTAGAGGGATACGCGAGGCTCTGGCACGCAGGATCGAGCAATAACAGGTCTATCATGGCCTTACATGTCCGGGGCTGCATGCGTGCTACACTGAATGGACCAGCTTTTGTCGCTTACAGGTGCAGATAACCCGCTGAACACCGTTAGTGATGGGGATCTGTGATTCCAATTAATCCCCGCCAACGATGATTTCCCAGTAAGTGCAGGTCAACCGCAATTCCAGAATTAGGCCTAACCAGCATTCCTGAAAAAATGCAAAAAATTACGTGTCCAAACCACAGGTGCTGTAGCTTGCTTAACAGCTTGGCAGCCGTTCTTATAAAGATGAGAGGCGTCTGTAATTTACATCATAGGTAGACCTCAACTATGGGAGACAAACTGAGAAAAAAAAATCCAGAAAATCACATTGTCTGTTTTTTTTTCATTTTATTTGCATATTATGGTGGAAAATAAGTATTTGGTCAGAAACAAGCAATCAAGATTTCTGGCTCTCACAGACCTGTAACTTCTTCTTTAAGAGTCTCCTCTTTCCTCCACTCATTACCTGTAGTAATGGCACCTGTTTAAACTTGTTATCAGTATAAAAAGACACCTGTGCACACCCTCAAACAGTCTGACTCCAAACTCCACTATGGTGAAGACCAAAGAGCTGTCAAAGGACACCAGAAACAAAATTGTAGCCCTGCACCAGGCTGGGAAGACTGAATCTGCAATAGCCAACCAGCTTGGAGTGAAGAAATCAACTGTGGGAGCAATAATTAGAAAATGGAAGACATACAAGACCACTGATAATCTCCCTCGATCTGGTGCTCCATGCAAAATCCCACCCCGTGGGGTCAGAATGATCACAAGAACGGTGAGCAAAAATCCCAGAACCACGCGGGGGGACCTAGTGAATGAACTGCAGAGAGCTGGGACCAATGTAACAAGGCCTACCATAAGTAACACACTACGCCACCATGGACTCAGATCCTGCAGTGCCAGACGTGTCCCACTGCTTAAGCCTGTACATGTCCGGGCCCGTCTGAAGTTTGCTAGAGAGCATTTGGATGATCCAGAGGAGTTTTGGGAGAATGTCCTATGGTCTGATGAAACCAAACTGGAACTGTTTGGTAGAAACACAACTTGTCATGTTTGGAGGAAAAAGAATACTGAGTTGCATCCATCAAACACCATACCTACTGTAAAGCATGGTGGTGGAAACATCATGCTTTGGGGCTGTTTCTCTGCAAAGGGGCCAGGACGACTGATCCGGGTACATGAAAGAATGAATGGGGCCATGTATCGTGAGATTTTGAGTGCAAACCTCCTTCCATCAGCAAGGGCATTGAAGATGAAACGTGGCTGGGTCTTTCAACATGACAATGATCCAAAGCACACCGCCAGGGCAACGAAGGAGTGGCTTCGTAAGAAGCATTTCAAGGTCCTGGAGTGGCCTAGCCAGTCTCCAGATCTCAACCCTATAGAAAACCTTTGGAGGGAGTTGAAAGTCCGTGTTGCCAAGCGAAAAGCCAAAAACATCACTGCTCTAGAGGAGATCTGCATGGAGGAATGGGCCAACATACCAACAACAGTGTGTGGCAACCTTGTGAAGACTTACAGAAAACGTTTGACCTCTGTCATTGCCAACAAAGGATATATCACAAAGTATTGAGATGAAATTTTGTTTCTGACCAAATACTTATTTTCCACCATAATATGCAAATAAAATGAAAAAAAAACAGACAATGTGATTTTCTGGATTTTTTTTCTCAGTTTGTCTCCCATAGTTGAGGTCTACCTATGATGTAAATTACAGACGCCTCTCATCTTTTTAAGTGGTGGAACTTGCACTATTGCTGACTGACTAAATACTTTTTTTCCCCACTGTATGTAGCATAGTTTACACATTAACCCCTTCACCCCCAAGGGTGGTTTGCACGTTCATGACCGGGCCAATTTTTACAATTCTGACCACTGTACCTTTATGAGGTCATAACTCTGGAATGCTTCCATTGATCCCAGTGATTCTGACATTGTTTTCTCGTGACATATTGTACTTCATGTTAGTGGTAAAATTTCATTCAAATCACTTGCGTTTATTTGTGAAAAAAATGGAAATTTGGCAAAAATTTTGAAAATTTCGCAATTTTCCAACTTTGAATTTTTATGCCCTTAAATCACAGAGATACGGCACACAAAAAACTTGATAAGTAACATTTCCCACATGTTTACTTTACATCAGCACAATTTTGGAACCAAAATTTTTTTTGTTAGGAAGCTATAAGGGTTAAAAGTTGACCAGCGATTTCTCATTTTTACAACACCATTTTATTTTTAGGACCACATCACATTTGAAGCCACTTTGAGGGGTCTATATGATAGAAAATACCCAAAAGTGACACCATTCTAAAAACTGAACCCCTTAAGGTGCTCAAAACCACATTCAAGAAGTTTATTAACCCATTAGGTGCGTCAAAGGAATTTTTTTGAATATTTAAAAAGAAATGAACATCTAACTTTTTTTCACAAAAAAAATACTTCAGGTTCAATTTTTTTTATTTTACCAAGGGTAACAGGAGAAATTAGACTGCAAAAGTTATTGTGCAATTTGTCCTGAGTACGCTGATACCTGATTTGTGGGGGGGAACGACTGTTTCGGCGCATGGCAGAGCTCAGAATGGAAGGAGCGCCGTTTGACTTTTTCAATGCAAAATTGGCTGGAATTCAGATCGGACGCCATGTCACATTTGGAGAGTCCCTGATGTACCTAAACAGTGGAAACCCCCTACAAGGACCCCATTTTGGAAACTAGACCCCCCAAGGAACTTATCTAGATATGTGGTGAGAACTTTGAACCCACAAGGGCTTTACAGAAGTTTATAACGTACAGCGGTACAATTAAAAAATCATATTTTTTCCACAAAAATGATCTTTTCACCCCAATTTTTATTTTCCCAAGGGTAACAGGACCCTAAAAGTTATTGTGCAATTTGTCCTGAGTACGCTGATACCCCACATGTGGGGGTAAACCACTATTTGGGCGCATGGCAGAGCTCGGAAGGGAAGCAATGCCATTTGACGTTTTTGGCTGGAATTGAGATCGGACACCATGTCGCGTTTGGAAAACCCCTGATGTACCAAAACAGTGGAAACCCCCCACAAATGACACCATTTTGGAAACTAGACCCCCTAAGGAACTTATCTAGATGTGTGGTGAGAACTTTGAACCCCCATGGGCTTCACAGAAGTTTATAACATACAGCCATACAATTAAAAAATCATATTTTTTCCACAAAAATGATCTTTTCACCCTCAATTCTTATTTTTCCAAGGGTAACAGGACCCTAAAAGTTATTGTGCAATTTGTCCTGAGTACGCTGATACCCCACATGTGGGGGTAAACCACTATTTGGGCGCATGGCAGAGCTCGGAAGGGAAGCAGCGCCATTTGACGTTTTTGGCTGGAATTGAGATCGGACACCATGTCGCATTTGGAAAACCCCTGATGTACCAAAACAGTGGAAATCCCCCACAAATGACAACATTTTGGAAACTAGACCCCCTAAGGAACTTATCTAGATGTGTGGTGAGAACTTTGAACCCCCATGGGCTTCACAGAAGTTTATAACATAAAGACATACAATTAAAAAATCATATTTTTTCCACAAAAATGATCTTTTCACCCTCAATTCTTATTTTTCCAAGGGTAACAGGACCATAAAAGTTATTGTGCAATTTGTTCTGAGTACGCTGATACCCCACATGTGGGGGTAAACCACTATTTGGGCGCATGGCAGAGCTCGGAAGGGAAGCAGCGCCATTTGACGTTTTTGGCTGGAATTGAGATCGGACACCATGTCGCGTTTGGAAAACTCCTGATGTACCAAAACAGTGGAAACCCCCCACAAATGACACCATTTTGGAAACTAGACCCCCTAAGGAACTTATCTAGATGTGTGGTGAGCACTTTGACCCCCCCAGTGCTTCACAGAAGTTTATAATGCCCGGGCATGAAAATAAATAATTCGTATTTTTTCCACAAACATGATCTTTTAGTCACCATTTTTTTATTTTCCCAAGGGTACCAGGAGAAATTGGACCCCAAAAGTTGTTGTCCAATTTGTCCTGAGTATGCTGATACCCCATATGTGGGAGAAAACTACTGTATGGGCACATGTCGGGGCTCGGAAGGGAAGTAGTGACGTTTTGGAATGCAGACTTTGATGGAATGGTCTGCGGGTGTCATGTTGCCTTTGGAGAGCCCCTAATGTACCTAAACAGTGGAAAACCCCGACAAATGACAACATTTTGTAAACTAGACCCCCCAAGGAACTTATCTAGATGTGTGGTGAGCACTTTGACCCCCCCAGTGCTTCACAGAAGTTTATAACGCTCGGGCGTGAAAATAAAAAATTCGTATTTTTTCCACAAACATGATCTTTTAGTCACCATTTTTTTATTTTCCCAAGGGTACCAGGAGAAATTGGACCCCAAAAGTTGTTGTCCAATTTGTCCTGAGTATGCTGATACCCCATATGTGGGTGAAAACTACTGTATGGGCACACGTCGGGGCTCGGAAGGGAAGTAGTGACGTTTTGGTATGCAGACTTTGATGGAATGGTCTGCAGGTGTCATGTTGCCTTTGGAGAGCCCCTAATGTACCTAAACAGTGGAAACCCCCCACAAATGACCCCATTTTGAAAACTAGACCCACTAAGGAACTTATCTAGATGTGAGGTGAGCACTTTGAACCCCCAAGGGCTTCACAGAAGTTTATAATGCCAGGGCATGAAAATAAAAAAATTGTATTTTTTCCAGAAACATGATCAATTAGTCTGCAATTTTTTCATTTTCCCAAGGGTAACAGGAGAAATTGGACCCCAAAAGTTGTTGTCCAATTTGGCCTGAGTACGCTGACGCCCCATATGTGGGAGAAAACTACTGTATGGACACATGTCGGGGATCGGAAGGGAAGCAGTGACGTTTTGGAATGCAGACTTTGATGGAATGGTCTGCGGGTGTCATGTGCGTTTGGAGAGCCCCTGATGTACCTAAACTATTGAAACTCCCCACAAGTGACCCCATTTTGGACACTAGACCCCCCACGGAACTTATCTAGATGTGTGGTGAGCACTTTGAACCCCCAAGTGCTTCACAGAAGTTTATAACACTCGGACGTGAAAATAAAAAAATCATTTTTTTCCACAAAAATGATATTTTTGCCCCCAATTTTTTATTTTCCTAAGGGTAACAGGAGAAATTGGACCCCAAAAATTGTTTTGCAATTTGTCCTGAGTAGGCTGATACCCTACATGTGGGGGTAAAACACTGTTTGGGCGCATGGCAGAGCTTGGAAGGGAAGGAGCACCATTTGACTTTTTCAACTCAGAATTGGCTGGAATTGAGATCAGACGCCATGTTGCATTTGGAGAGCCCCTGATGTGCCCAAACAGTGGAAACCCCCAATTATAACTCCAACCCTAACCCCAACACACCCCTAACCCTAATCTGAGCCCTAGCCCTAACCCTAGCCCTAACCCTAGCCCTAACCCTAGCCCTAACCCTAACCCTAACCCTAGCCCTAGCCCTAACCCTAACCCTAACCCTAGCCCTAACCCTAAGGCTGTGTGCACACGCTGCGGATTTTGCTGCGGTTCCGCAGCGGTTTTGGCTGCTGCGGACCCCAGTACCATGATTCCCTATGGGAATCAAAAACCGCAGTGCAGACGGTGCGGAATTTTCCGCGCGGATTATCTGCGGTTTTCAATCCGCAGAAAGAATTGACATGTCAATTCTTTCTGCGGATTCTCCTGCGGTTTGCCATCTCCTCTATTGAGGAGATGAAAAACCGCAGGACAAAACAGCAGAGCAATCTGCAGGTAAAACCGCAGGTCTTTTGACCTGTGGTTTCACCTGCGGATTTTACAAAATCCGCGCGGATGAATCCGCACCTAATCCGCAGCGTGTGCACACAGCCTTACCCTAACGGGAAAATGGAGATAAATACTTTTTTTTAGTTTTATTATTTTTCCCTAACTAAGGGGGTGATAACGGGGGGTTTGATTTACTATTTATGGCGGTTTTTATTTTTGGCGGCTGTCACACGCTAAAAGACGCTTTTTATTGTAAAAATAGTTTTTGCATCACCACATTTTGAGAGCTATAATTTTTCCGTATTTTGACCCACTGAGTCATGTGAGGTCTTATTTTTTGCGGGACGAGTTGACGTTTTTATTGGTATCATTTTCGGGCACGTGACATTTTTTGATCGCTTTTTATTCCTATTTTTGGGACGCAGAATGAACAAAAACCAGCGTTTCATGAATTTCTTTTGGGGGGGGCGTTTACACCGTTCCGCGTGCGGTAAAATTGATAAAGCGGTTTTATTCTTCGGGTCAGTACGGTTACAGCAATACCTCATTTAGGTCGTTTTTTTATGTTTTTGTCGGTTTTATGCAATGAAAACTATTTTATATAAAAAATAATTATTTTTGCATCGCTTTATTCTGTGAGCTATAACTTTTTTATTTTTTCGCTGATGATGCTGTGTGGTGGCTCGTTTTTTGCGGGACAAGATGACGTTTTCAGCGGTACCATGGATATTTATATGCGTCTTTTTGATCGCGCGTTATTACACTTTTTGTTTGGCGGTATGATAATAAATCATTATTTTTTGCTTCGTTTTTTATTTTTATTTTTTAAGGGGTTCGCTAAAAGGGTTAACTAATGGGACAGTTTTATAGGGCGGGTCATTACAGACGCGGCGATACCTAATATGTGTACTTTTATTGTTTTTTTTTTATTATTCTCAAAAAATGAATTTATTGGGGAATATTTTTTTTTTTTTTTACTAATTTATTTGGCGATTTTTTTAAATTTATTTTTACATTTTTTTTTAATTTTTTTTTTACTTTATTACATAGTCCCAGGTGGGACATCACTGTCCTGTGACAGATCGCTGATCTGTCACATCACAGATCACTGTGACAGATCAGCAATCTGTCACAGGCATTGAAGCAGACTTCCTCTTGCCTGCGCTTTGCAGGCACTGAGGAAGCCAGCTTCCTCAGGTCCCCGAAGGCCCCCGTCGCCATCTTGGATTCGGGGGCCTGGAGGATAGGAGCCCCCCGCAGCAGCGCTGCACATTGCGCTGCCGTGGGGGGCTCATGGAAGCACGGAGGGAGCCCCCTCCCTGCCGATGCTTCCCTTTAACTCCCGGTACACCGCGATCATGTTTGATCGCGGTGTGCAAGGGGTTAACGTGTCGGGGGCGGTCCGTGACCGCCCCTGACACATAGTGCCGGGTGTCAGCTGTGATAATCAGCTGACACCCGGCCGCGATCAGCGGCGCTCACCACGTGGGCGCCGCTGATCGCGGTAGACGTACTATCCCGTCCACGGTCATACGGGCCCGGGTACCGTGGACGGGATAGTACGTCGGATGTCAGGAAGGGGTTAAAAACCTATGTCTATATATCAGGGGGCAGGCTCAGACAGTCTCAGGCCCAGTATGGATTAGACGTGATTGGACAAAGGTCAGAAAGGGTACCGTATCACTGGATAACAGATATATACCATAGTTTACACATTAAAAATATATGTCTATAGATCAGGAGGCAGACTCAGACGTTCTCAGGTCCAGTATGGATTTGACCAGATTGTGCAAAGTTGAGAAAGGGTACATTATTACTGGATAGCAGGTATATATAGCATAGTTTAAACATTTAAAATCTCCGTGTTCTCAGTATGGATTAGACAACAATCTAAAAAGTCGAAAAAAGGAAATGTATTTGAAGCGTACACCAGTATACACTTTTGGTGGTATTTTTTTAATCTTCATATATATTTCTGTCTCAGTAAGACTGTGCAGACTCTCCGCAATAGGAAATGAGATGCATACAATTACTGACATAAAGTCTAGTGATTGCAGAAATCTAGGAATTATTATTCACGGGAAAAACTTCCGTCACAATTCTCAGAGGCGATGCTGACCCTCAATTAATTAGTGTGTGGAGACAGCAAAAACCTTTCTTTGTGAAGACAGTGTTGCTGTATCGCAGTACCGTTGATCCCATCGCCGTTACTCATCTCCATCAAGAAGAAGCCACAGGCCGTAGGTGATTCAATTGGATTGGCATGAGAGGGCACATTTAAAAATGTGCGCTGGAATGTCACACGTCTGTGGGTAGGAAAACTGTGAAAGCTGATGAGAAACCACCAATGCATCTCATTGTGAGTCGACGTCCATAAGAAATGGAAGCCATTGAGCATCTGAAGCTAGAGCCTGGCCAGCGGGACAGGGCATAGCTATGTCTTAACCATCATCTTCTATCAGTTCACCAAATCTGTAGTGGCAGTCCCAGTGAAGGATTTGACAGCCCAGACTACACAGCGGAGGAGCAGGGAGAGGTAAAAATTGCAAATGCTGGGGCCCTGCCCAAGCAAGGGGGGCCCACTCGTGGACGTCGATACTGGCACTGGGCCCCTAATAGTATGGCGGTGTGTCTGACGGCGGGTGTGCACCCCCACCATCAGAGACACTTGATTGCACTATGAGGGACCCTGTGCCAGTGCCTGCGCCCAAGAGTCGGCCCACCCACCTGTCCAGGGCAATGGCACTCGCACGGTTGCGTGCGCTAGGTGGTGACCCCGGCCATGGGGGGAGGAAGCAGCCCAGTTAGGGAGGTTTACAAAATGGCATTTGTTGATGTGGGACATTTACGTGCTGCTAAAGGCGAAATTGGTCAAGTCCCAGGAAGAGGAGGACCAAAGAAAGCCATTTTTCTGGCAACCTATGTGTCATCAGGGTAAGGTGTGACAAAATCCTTGGAAACCCATGCATGGTTCATTTTAATGAAGGTTAGATCATCCACATTTTGGGTCGAGAGACGGGTCCTTTTTTCTGTCAGGATTGATCCAGCAGCACTGAAGACTCTTTCCGATAGCACACTTGCAGCTGGGCAAGCGAGCTCCTGTAAGGCATATTGTGCCAATTCAGGCCAGGTGTCCAGTTTAGCAGCTTAATAGTCAAATGGGAATGACCTGTGAGGGAGAACATCGATATGGGACGAGAAGTAGTTTGTAACCATAGTTGACAAGTGCTGTCTCCTGTCACTTTCAATCGATGCAGTATTACCAGTCGTGTGAGCAGGACTTGAAAAATCAGTCCACAACATGGTCATGAAACCCCTATCTCCAACGCCACTTCTGATGTGTGCACCACCAGCACCTCTTCCAAGTTGCCCCCGGCCCCTACGGCTCGTGTGAGAACCATCACCGCTGCTGTGTGCTGGGAATGCCTCAACCAACCGGTTTACCAGAGTTGCTTGTTTGTTAGCCAATATTAGGTCAAGGTTCTCCTGTGGCATGATGTTTTGGAATTTGCCTTTATAGCGTGGATCCAGGATGCTGGCCAACCAGTAGTCGTCATCGTTCATCATTTTGGTAATGCGGGGGTCCCTTTTTAGGATCTGCAAGGCATAGTCTGACTTGTGGGCCAATGCTCCCGGTGTCAATGATGCACTGCGAGTGCTGGGTGGAGGAGCACTTTCTCGCAAATCCACATCCCTCCAGTCACGCACAAACCCTGTACCAGACCTTGCCACGCCAACATTATCTCTTGCCCCACGAGAAGCTTCCTCCTCCCCTAAATAATCATCCCCATCATCATCCTCCTCATCCTCTTCCTCTTCTTCCTCCACCTTGTCCAGGAGAGTTCCCAGAGCAGATAATGGCTGACTGTCATCAAGGCTTCCCTCCTCCTCTTCCTCATCATCCTCGGCTGCAGACTCCTGCTCTTTAATGTGCGTCAAAGTTTGCATGAGCAGACGCATAAGTGGGATGCTCATGCTTATGATGGCGTTGTCTGCGCTTACCAGCCGTGTGCATGAAGGTGGAGGGCTGGAATGGCTTTGCGAGGAAAGAAGTGGTGACTGGGTAGGTAATAGCGTGATACTGCGTAGGCCATGAGTTCGCGGAAAGCTGCGCTTTCAACCAACCGATAGGGCATCATTTCTAACGAGATTAGTTTGGCAATGTGGGCGTTCAAACCCTAGTGTACACGGATGAGAGGATGAGTACTTTCTTGTCCTACTCATAGTCTCTGGTAGGGTGAGCTGGACTTGAGAGCTGCATATGGTCGAACTAGCGGTGGACATGGCGGACTGAGAGAGGATTGATGATGGTGATGGAGTTGGTGTTCTTTCTGAAGGCCTAGATTCAGTCTTTCTTTGCAATAACAGTGTGATTCCCTGACTGATTTGCCCTTGCGACGACAACTCAAAATTTGCTGCTGGTGGTGTGCTAACCGGTGGGCTTACAGTGGGGGAAACAATGTAGTGTTGCTGACTACTTTCTTTGGGAGCAGTTGCACATGTGGTACGTGAGTTTTGGTAGTCCGTCCATGCTTGCAAGTGCATGGTGGTTAAATGTCTTAGCATGCATCTGGTATTCAAATTTCTCAGATTTTTCCCTCGGCTAAAGGTCTTTGCGCACTTCTTACAGATAATCTTTGCCTGATCATTAGGATTTTGTTCAAAAAAGTGCCACACTGCACTCTTCCTACTATGGAAGACATTTTGCGTCCTTGCACGCTGTGCTATTTTGACCGTCTGGCCAAGCTGTCCTGCAACTCTTTTGGTTTTTGTAACCTGTTTTTGGACTGATCCGGGCCTGCCAGATAACAGCTGTTGTGATGTCGATGCCCGCTGCGGATGCTCTTCCTCCTCTTCAGAGCTATTGGCAGCGGCACCCTCTTCCCCCAATGGATGCCAATCTGGGTCAACAACTGGGTCATCCATCAACTCCTCTTCAATGTCATGTGCACCTTCCTCTGTGTCACCGTGTATGGTGGTATAGTATGCGGGAGGAGCACCTGAGTTTCATCAGGGTCAGATTCTGCCTCAGTACACTGCGAGGACAATGTAGTGCTCTGAGTGAATGTACCAGCAGAATCATCTATCAGTGGCTGTGCATCAGTGCACTCCATGTCAGATTAATCTTGGCATGGGTAATTCACGATTTGACTTGATAACCCAGGCATGGTATGTGAAAACAGCTCCATGGAGTAATCTGTAGTGTGGCCTGCCGCATCCTTCAATTTTGGTTGGGGTGAAGGACACAAGGAAAGGTGTGGTTCATGACCATGAGCCTCCAATGACGACTCAGTGCTTTTATTTTTTAAAACGTCAGAAGAGGAGGTGATAGAGCTGGAGGCTGTCAGCAATGTAAGCCAAAACTTGCTCTTGAAGCTCCGGCTTTAAATCGGTTTACCTACTCCAAGAAAAGGGAGCCTTCGAGGCCTTGTGGAGCCAGACGATGACGCAGGTTCAACACCTCCTGCATTAGGTGCTATTTTGCTTTTGCCACTAACAGCAGATCCACCACCAACACCAACACCATCATTACCAGCTGCCAACCCCCGCCCACTTCCATGGACTCTTCCACCACACTTCCTCATTTTTGGGGAAAATGTACCCAAAAAACCACCAACTATATGGTACTGTAAAACAAGGTACAAGGTGTATATAGTAGTGGGGAGAATTTGAATCTCTCTAGACTTCAGGACACAGTTGGATTCTGTCAGGCCCTGTTTATATTACACTGCAATGTGACAGGCAGATTCTGGATGGTGTAAGAAAGGTGTATAGAGGACTGGTGAGAATTTGAATCTCTCTAGACTTCAGGACACAGTTGGATTCTGTCAGGCCCTGTTTATATTACACCGCAATGTGACAGGCAGATTCTGGATGGTGTAAGAAAGGTGTATAGAGGACTGGGGAGAATTGGAATCTCTCTAGACTTCAGGACACAGTTGGATTCTGTCAGGCCCTGTTTATGTTACACCGCAATGTGACAGGCAGATTCTGGATGGTGTAAGAAAGGTGTATAGAGTACTGGGGAGAATTTGAATCTCTCTAGACTTCAGGACACAGTTGGATTCTGTCAGGCCCTGTTTATATTACATCGCAATGTGACAGGCAGATTCTGGATGGTGTAAGAAAGGTGTATAGAGGACTGGGGAGAATTTGAATCTCTCTAGACTTCAGGACACAGTTGGATTCTGTCAGGCCCTGTTTATATTACACCGCAATGTGACAGACAAATTCTGGATGGTGTAAGAAAGGTGTATAGAGGACTGGGGAGAATTTGAATCTCTCTAGACTTCAGGACACAGTTGGATTCTGTCAGGCCCTGTTTATATTACACTGCAATGTGAAAGGCAGATTCTGGATGGTGTAAGAAAGGTGTATAGAGGACTGGGGAGAATTGGAATCTCTCTAGACTTCAGGACACAGTTGGATTCTGTCAGGCCCTGTGTATATTACACCGCAATGTGACAGGCAGAAATTGCCTAGTGTATGACAAACTACAAGGTGTATATAGAATTAGGCAGAACTGGAATCTCCCTAGAGTGTAGGTCTGTAAGAATGGACAAACTCTTCGGCTTTTCCTTACAGAGTCACACACTTAGCTTCAATTTGGCCATGATAACAGCCGTTACACGGTACTGTGAGAGGAGCGTACACTGCTGTACGGTGTATGTAAAAATGTCAAGCTCCGTGTTTTTGTATACGGACTGACACACGCTGTCTCTCTCTAGTTTTGAATGTAATCAAACAGCAGATATACTAAACTGTTTGAAAAACGGACAAAACTCTAAGGTGTAGGTCTGTAAGAACGGACAAACTCCTTGGCTTTTCCTTACAGAGTCACACACTTAGCTTCAGTTTGGCCATGATAACAGCCGTTACACGGTACTGTGTGAGGAGTGTACACCGCTGTACGGTGTGTGAAAAAATGAACGCTCAGTACCTCACCAGGACAAAACAATAACATTTGGATTGCTTTTAAAAAAGCAGTTTGAACACCATTGTGCACACAGCAATGCAGCTAGCCTTAAAAGGCAGGCTAATCACCACCAGCGCTGCTGCACAAAAGCAAAAACCTTCACCTTTCACTGCACAGTAACTACAGTGAAAAGCGCTATCAGCAGAAGCAGTTTTTTCTCTTTTTGCCTTCCTAACGCTCTCTCTACAGAATCAGCAGCAGCAGCTCTCCCTATTCTGAGATCAGCATGAGTAACATGGCGGTCGGCGTGCACGCCCTTTTATACCCCCTGTGATGCCCCACAAAGCAAGCCAATCACTTGCATGCCCTTCTCCAAGATGGTGGTGACCGCTGCCTATGTCATCATGTTGCCCACAGTGTCCGTTCTTCCTGATTGGCTGAAAAACGGCGCTAAAGCATCTTTTGAAACGCGACTTTGGCACTAAAGTCGCCGAACTCGTGGCCGACCTCACGCTAAGGTCAGGTTTCATTTCATGAAACCCGACTTTGGCGAAAGTCGGCGACTTTTGAATTTTTTCGACCCGTTTTGCTCAACTCTACTGCTAGGGCATCATCATTCCATTTAGTAAGGACCGCTCACTTTCGGAACTTCTGGCAATATAACTCCGCAGCATCCTGACCCTGGTTCAATGCCAAGGTTTTCTCAGCTTGAGCAATAGCATTAGGTTCATCATACAACAACCCCAGGGCCTGAAAAAACGCATCTACATTATCCAGAATAGGATCTCCAGGTGTCAGAGAAAAAGCCCAATCCTGAGGATCACCACGCAGTAAGGAGATGACAATTTTAACCTGCTGCACCGACTTCCCCGATGAATTAGGTTTCAAAGCAAGAAATAGTTTACCGTTATTCTTGAAATTCAAAAATTTTGACCGATCCCCCGAAAACACATCAGGAGTAGGGATCTTTGGTTCTACAGCAGATGATTGAGTGAGATAGGCAGAAATTCCCTGCACTTCAGCAGCGAGCTGCTCAACACGATCAGACAATTGCTTAGTCTCCATTAAGGAAAAAATCCTCCTACAGCCCCAGAGAAAAAGAGGAAAAAATATATTAAAAAAATTCTGACACTTTTTTTTTTTTTTTTTTTACAATTCTTTCCTTCTTTTGAGTACCCTAGAGTCTACAGTTTAGGCAGGCATTTCTGTTATGAATGGGACACCAAGGAGGATGGCAGAAACAGGCTAAGCGACCAGGAAACCAGAGAGGTTGTAACTCAGCGGATTGCAGACCCCTGATCCTGTCAACACAGCTAGCAGTAGCAGTGCAGTGTTCCTACGATGCCCTAGACGCCTCGGCACAGCCAGAGAACTAACTAAGCCTAAAGCCAGAAAGGTGAAATCTAAACTGCCCTGGAGCAGATCCCCAAAGGAATAGACAGCCCCAAACATATATTATCAGTGAGACAAGTTGAGACACAAACATAGGCAGAAAATAGACTGCGCAAATGGTGGGGCCCAAGCTGTCTAGAAAGGACAGGACAGAAAAGATACTGTCTACAATCACGCAAAAACCTTAAAAAATCCAACACATCTGATATACAAAAAACCTGAGGCCACATGACCTCACCCCCGCTGGATCAGCACTCTGGTGTGAACTGGAAGCAAAGCAAAAGATACTAATATAACAGGGGACTGAACAAACTGACACAAGCTATAACATGTAGAGTGGGCCCAGCGCTTCCCACAGCAGGGAGTATGCTGAACCCTCGCAACAAAGCAGAAAGCAAAAAAAAGGCACAACCAGATTAGATGCAAAGGAGTAGCAAAAGAATTACTTAACTGAACAATGCAGATCAGGTAGGAGACAAAAGAACTCCAAATGCACAAGGAGGAAATCACCAGCAACCACTAAGGGAAGCCTGCTCACTTATATGCTCCCAGCCAGTAATCCCAGATTCCCAATCATCGTCGTCAGGTGGCAAACTTCCATCAACCTGGTCAGCTCCACTACTCCTAGTAACCACCACCAGAGGGAGCTCCTGCTCAGAAGTCCAAGCAAGGGAATTCACAACAACGTACTATCCTGTCCATGGTCATACGGGCCCAGGGCACCTGGACGGCATAGTACGTCAGATGTCAGGAAGGGGTTAAAGACGGTACAAATACAGTGGGGAAAAAAAGTATTTAGTCAGTCAGCAATAGTGCAAGTTCCACCACTTAAAAAGATGAGAGGCGTCTGTAATTTACATCATAGGTAGACCTCAACTATGGGAGACAAACTGAGAAAAAAAAATCCAGAAAATCACATTGTCTGTTTTTTTTTTCATTTTATTTGCATATTATGGTGGAAAATAAGTATTTGGTCAGAAACAAAATTTCATCTCAATACTTTGTGATATATCCTTTGTTGGCAATGACAGAGGTCAAACGTTTTCTGTAAGTCTTCACAAGGTTGCCACACACTGTTGTTGGTATGTTGGCCCATTCCTCCATGCAGATCTCCTCTAGAGCAGTGATGTTTTTGGCTTTTTGCTTGGCAACACGGACTTTCAACTCCCTCCAAAGGTTTTCTATAGGGTTGAGATCTGGAGACTGGCTAGGCCACTCCAGGACCTTGAAATGCTTCTTATGAAGCCACTCCTTCGTTGCCCTGGCGGTGTGCTTTGGATCATTGTCATATTGAAAGACCCAGCCACGTTTCATCTTCAATGCCCTTGCTGATGGAAGGAGGTTTGCACTCAAAATCTCACGATACATGGCCCCATTCATTCTTTCATGTACCCGGATGAGTCGTCCTGGCCCCTTTGCAGAGAAACAGCCCCAAAGCATGATGTTTCCACCACCATGCTTTACAGTTGGTATGGTGTTTGATGGATGCAACTCAGTATTCTTTTTCCTCCAAACACGACAAGTTGTGTTTCTACCAAACAGTTCCAGTTTGGTTTCATCAGACCATAGGACATTCTCCCAAAACTCCTCTGGATCATCCAAATGCTCTCTAGCAAACTTCAGACGGGCCCGGACATGTACAGGCTTAAGCAGTGGGACACGTCTGGCACTGCAGGATCTGAGTCCATGGTGGCGTAGTGTGTTACTTATGGTAGGCCTTGTTACATTGGTCCCAGCTCTCTGCAGTTCATTCACTAGGTCCCCCTGCGTGGTTCTGGGATTTTTGCTCACCGTTCTTGTGATCATTCTGACCCCACGGGGTGGGATTTTGCGTGGAGAACCAGATCGAGGGAGATTATCAGTGGTCTTGTATGTCTTCCATTTTCTAATTATTGCTCCCACAGTTGATTTCTTCACTCCAAGCTGGTTGGCTATTGCAGATTCAGTCTTCCCAGCCTGGTGCAGGGCTACAATTTTGTTTCTGGTGTCCTTTGACAGCTCTTTGGTCTTCACCATAGTGGAGTTTGGAGTCAGACTGTTTGAGGGTGTGCACAGGTGTCTTTTTATACTGATAACAAGTTTAAACAGGTGCCATTACTACAGGTAATGAGTGGAGGAAAGAGGAGACTCTTAAAGAAGAAGTTACAGGTCTGTGAGAGCCAGAAATCTTGATTGCTTGTTTCTGACCAAATACTTATTTTCCACCATAATATGCAAATAAAATGAAAAAAAACCAGACAATGTGATTTTCTGGATTTTTTTTTCTCAGTTTGTCTCCCATAGTTGAGGTCTACCTATGATGTAAATTACAGACGCCTCTCATCTTTTTAAGTGGTGGAACTTGCACTATTGCTGACTGACTAAATACTTTTTTTCCCCACTGTATGCTCTGCTATTCTAAAGCGTCTGCTGTGGTACCTGAAGGACTTTGGAGACGTGTTCTATGAAAAATAGGCAGAAATACTACCTCCCCATCATCCTTATGATTGTGTTATTGATCTTTTTCCTAGTGCCAAATTGCCTTTAGCTCGCCTTTACAACTTGTCGGTGCCTGAAAGAACTGCCATAAAAAGATGTTAACGATCATATTTATCCTTCCTTCTCCTATGTAGCTTCTGGATTTTTCTTTATTAAAAAAAAAGAAGGGGGTCTACTTTTTAACCTCAATTTTTGAGCACTAAACAAAATCATGGTTAAAAATAATTACCCACTTCCACTCATCCCCAATCTATATAATCTACTACTGGAAACCAGGGTGTTTTCTAACCTTGATCTTAGGGGGGCTTACAATTTGATATGCATCCGGAAAGGTGATGAGTGGGAAAACACCGTTTTTAACATCTGAGGGTCTATTTCAAAACCTTGTGTCCTTCTTTTCAGAAGTGCACAAAATTGTGATGGACTGTGCTGTTATGCATGCATAAAAAGATGGACATTGTCAGATCAAAGGCCAGACGGCATTCAAATTGACTTCATCTGCCTCATTATAGGGAATCTTCTGTCGAGTGTTACATCTGAAGCATGTATTTCACAGATTTACATATAAACAATGGTGTAAGCGCTCAGCGTAGAGCGCAGGGTAAATGTGAGCTGAGACTTACAGCAATCTTTGGGAGGCAGAATTAACTAATCAACAGCAAGCCAACAATTGGTTTTATTTATTTTTTAAACCATTCCTCACTTTATTCTTTGGTTCAGTGCATTTACCAGATTTAGGGTATGTTCACATGTGGTGTTTTTGCTGTGGTTTTTTTTAACGCAAATTTTCAGCTGCTTTTTACTGTACCAGCAAAGTCTATGAGATTTCAGAAATATCATGCACACAGCTTGCTTTTTTGTAATCAGTATTTTGTGCTTTGCTTGTTTTTTGCAGGATAGAGCATGTCACATCTTTCAACATTTTTTCAGTATTTTTCACCCATTGAAAGTAATGGGGGGTGAAAAAATGCTGAAAAAAATGCTGGTATCAGGTTTTTATATCCACAGGGTATCCAGATAATGAAAAGTGACTGGCACTTCAAATAAGATTATCACAGTTTCGGACTAAGGCTGCTTTCACATATCAGTTTTTTGGCGTCAGTCACAATCCGTTGGATCGATGGATCTATCGCAGATTGTGAAAAATGGATCTATCGCATCGTTTTTTTCATCCGTTTCTTCCATTTTTTTGATGGATCTGTTTTTAAAAATGCCCACAGATAGATAGATAGCTAGATAGATAGGTAGCTATGGGATAGAGAGAATACATAGATATATCCATAGAATAACTTGAATCTGACAAAAGTAACAATAATTAAAAAATCTATGAAAATGAAGAAATGAAAGTCAGACATTGCTTTTCAACCATGCTTCCATAGAATTAAAAAAAAATAAAACTCAAGAAATATGCCTGGACAGAAATGATGGTACTCCTGAAAATAATGTGATTAAAGGGACATGTTAAATCAAGGTGTGTCTGCTAATTAGCATCACAGGTTTCTACAATCTTGAGGGCCTTTTACACATAGCGAGATCACTAGCGATATCACTAAAGCTTCAATGATTTTGTGACGCAACAGCGATATAGCTAGCGATATCGCTACATGTGACACGTACCTCCAACCCCCCCTGCTGGATATCGCTGATCGCGCTCGAACGTCCTGGGGCATTTTCTCCTCGTTGGCGTCCTGCTGGCGTCAACTAGCGACACATGGACACAAGCAGAAGTCGTCATTATCGCTGCCGTGTGACAGGTAAGAGCGACCTCCGAGCATCTCTGGATCGTTGCTGCATCGCTGGTGAGATCTGCCTGTTTGGCAGCTCACTAGCGACCATTTAGCGATGCACCAGCGATCCTGACCAGGTCGTATCGTAGTCGGGATCACTGGTGCATTGCTAAATGTAATGGGACCCTTGGAATCAGTGAGTGGGCCTTTATAGAAGGCTACAGATGCTCACTGTGCTGTTTGGTGACATGGTGTGTATCACACTCAACATGTACCAGAGGAAGAGAAGGAAAGAATTGTCTCAGGAGATTAGAAAGAAAATTGTAGATAAATTGTTAAAGGTAAAAGTTATAAGACCAGCTGTAAGCAGCTTGATGTTCCTGTGTCTACAATTGCACGTATTTTTCAGAAATTTAAGATCCATGGGACTGTAGCCAACCTCCCTAGACGTGGGCGCAGGAGGAAATTTGATGACAAATCAAAGAAAGGGATAATATGAATGGTAACAAAAGAGCCCAGAAAAACTTTTAAACAGATTAAAGGTGAACTTTAAGCTCAAGGAACATTAGTGTCAGATTGCACCATCCGTCGTTGTATGAGCCAAAGTGGACTTCATGGGAGACGACCAAGGAGGACACCATTGTTGAAAAAAAATCATAAAAAGCCAGAATGGAATTTGCCAAACTACATGTTGACAAGCCACAAAGCTTCTGTGAGAATGTCCTATGGACAGGTGAGACAAAAATTGAACTTTTTGGCAAGGCACATCAGCTCTATGTTCACAGACTTAAAAATGAAGCATATCAAGAAAAGAACACTGTCCTTACTGTGAAACATGGAGGAGGCTCTGTTATGTTCTGGGGCTGCTTTGCTGCATCTGGCACATGGTGTCTAGAATATGTGCAGGATACAATGAAATCTCAAGACTATCAAGGGATTCTAGAGGGAAATGTGCTACCCAGTGTCAGAAAGCTTGGTCTCAGACGTAGGTCAGGGATCTTGCAACAGGATAATAACCTTAAATCCTATTACGCATCTTTGGAAAGAGCTGAATCATGCCGCCTGGAAAACGCAACTTTCTAACATGAGACAACTGGAGCAGTTTGCTCTTGAGGAGTAGGCCAAAATACCTGTCGAGAGGTGCAGAAGTCTCATTGACAGTTACAGAAATCCTTTGATTGCAGTGATTGCCTCAAAAGGATGTGCAACAAGATATTAAGTTAAGGGTACCATCATTTCTGTCCAGACCTATTTCATGAGTTTTATTTATTTTTTTTAAATTCTGTGGAAGCATGGTTGAAAAGCAATGTCTGACTTTCATTTGTTAATTTTCATAGATTTTTTATTTAGAATTACTTTTGTTAGATTCAAGTTATTTCTCTGACCATTGTGGGATTTTCTGTCATTAAATGAGGGGTACCGACAATTTTGACCATGTGTGTATCAGTGCATGCATGATTCACGTTCGCTGGACGTTTTTCAATGGAAGCGCTCTTCTTCGCTAGACCAAATTGGTCCTTTTGTTTTATACATTTCATTTTATGTCACTTTACTTTATATGCGTTAATGTTTTGCTCCCTTTGTAAATTCTTTTTTGAATATTTTTTATAATCACTGCCTATTGTTTTGGATTCAATATAAAATGTAATAGTTCTGTTCCTTTTGTTCTGTAACCTGCACTCCGAAGCCATACACTACCAGAACCAGGCCTCCAGTCAGCCTATATAAATGACTGGTGGTGGCAGTAAGTAGTCTGGGATTATTGTGGAGTTTGCAGTTACTGTATTGGGGTGTATGTGTGGTGCCCCTGCGATTCAGTCTTCACAGAGGTATTGCACCTCACCCAGTGGTGTGGTACCCTGATCTCAGGTAAGGAGGGGACATCACCAAGAATCCACACACTTGCATCCAACATAAGATCTCTCGATGGGGAGAGCTGTGTAGAGGGTGTGGGTGGAGAAAGTTAGAGGAGGAGGAGTCAGAGAGTGGTATGCAGTGGTCTGAGAGACCAGACAGTCAGTATATTGGAGGGAGAGGAAGGAGACAGACAGTCGGTGAAAAAGGACTTGCATGTGGAGTTTGAAGCAGAGTGCCGCTTGTCTCCAGACTGAAGAGAGAGAGAGAAACTCCAGAAGGAGAGGAAGAAGAGGTCCTAGGGGCATGGATAGTGAGAGATCCATCCATGGGGCCCGCATCGACTGGCGTGGTCAGTGGAGGGACCAGGTCGCATTTAGGGGACAGGCCCCAAAACTAGTGGAGAAACTAAGGACTCAGCTAGGAAACCAGAGGCGGTAGGCATTGCAAGTGCTGCAGACACATCCACACATATTTGCTGGAAAGGCAGGCATATAGGATCCAGGGGCCTGACCAATGTTGCCCGACAAGATCTGAGTCTGCTGGCTTGGGACACTGTATGTGAAGACGCAGGGCAGGAGAGGTGGTAGCCAGCATAGTGAGACAGCCAGGAAAATTATATCTGAAGGGGGTTTTGACACATTGTACCTAGTGATGAGCGAGCACTAAAATGCTTGGGTGCTCATTGCTTGGGTCGAGCAAATTGGAATACTCGGGTATTCGGACAGAACAACGAGCCCAATGTAAGTCTATGGGAGACCCGAGCATTTTTACGGCGATCCCCCCCCGGAGGTCCTTTGAAGGTCTAAAAAGTCTGAAAATGATGGAAACACTGCTCAAATGACAAGGGGACATCATGGGGATCACCCCTGGAAGCATTCCTGACTCCTAGTTCACAGCTTTAAACAATGTTGTCAGAGTTTCATGCCATTTTTACCGGTGCACCAAAAAACATACCAAAACAAAACCAAAACGGATTTTGCTGGGAAATATGTTAAGGTACATCCTTTCCAAGTTAATGACTTGTACATAAGGCAAAATAATTAACCCCAGAGCAAAATGTTCCTCCACCACAAGAGGTCCAGGAGGGCTTCCAGAAAATTTTTTGCATTGAATGCAAAGCCTTGCTTGCCTCAAAGTTACAAGCACCCCAATAAGCTTTTCATGCCACGTACTGGATGGCCACCAGAAAATCCACTTCACATTATTCATTTTGTTGTACTCCCATTCTGTTTTCTTATGCATCGACTGCAAGGCCTGCCCTGCTATCAAGTCATATGCACCCCAATAACCCCAATCCCCCTTGGAAGAAACATGGAGGAGTGTATAGGACATGGTTAATGTCCTGTTCTCGCAGGGTTAACTTTGGTGGCCTCCCTTTGGATCTGGGAGGGGTATTATACCCACTCCAGACTAGGATTCCCTGTCAGCTATACTGTTGTTCTGGCTGTGTGTCTGACCCCTTGATGTGGTGTATACTGCATTGCTTGTTTGCTTCCCGTGTATGACCTTGTCTGTCCCCTCACTCTGTTCTCTATCTCATGGTTTGGTACTATTATCTTCTCCAGTTCTGACCTCCTGGCTTGGCTATCATTACTCCGTTACAGTTTGCCCCTATTGTACCGTCTATTGCCCGTTCTGGTTTACTGATCTATTGCTACGTCCTGACTATCCATTCTGTCTAGCCCTTTGGTACTGTCATGCTATCTCATGCTTTGTCCCCGGCCTGATCTGATTTATGTCTCTGTCTATGCCCCTTGGTAACATTGTCCCGTAGTTACCCTTTTAGGAGCTTTCCTCAGAAGTCCTCAGTTTAGACCACGCCCTCAGAAGTCATGTGCTTCAGGTCCTGTTATTCTGGAGCACGCATCCTCACCACTGCTGCCCCACTCCACAGGTATCTTTGTGCACAGTTTTTGTTCTCAGGACACGCGCACTGGCTCAGTGAGCAAGTGCAGTGCGGTGTTCCTGACAAGGAGGGCCTCTTAACAAAACATGTCCCATTAAAAAGGAGCGGGTCTCCTAGACTTGTAATGACCATACACTAAGTGTATTGGGCTGACAAACATTTTCCCCTGTGGGGTACACCTCAACCTTTTCCATAACAAGTATTTAATGCCCAGCAAAAAACCCCACCCTTGTTAGGAATTTGCCACTGGCTGTAGCAGCACAGAACACATTAACGCTGGTGATTTAGTGGCGGCGGATGACGAGACGTGGCAGAATACCTAATTCAAAACTATGCCCAATGTATAGGATCGGGTCTCCTAGATTTGGAATGCCCATACACTAAGCGTATGGGCTGTCAAACATTTCCCCCTGGGGTAGATATCAACTTAGTGTGGCCTTTTTTGGGGGGCTGGGCATCATAAACACCTTGCAAAACTGTAACGTGGTTTCATACACAGTTGCTGCTGGGAAGGTGCTGGTTTTTATTAAAAATATGGCAGATGAATCGTTGCATGCAGTGATCTGGGAAAAGGGTCATGGTGTTGACAGGAATGGGAAAGTACATGATTACTAACAGCAGTGGCTATGGGAGGTATGAGATCCAGGATACAGTTAACAATGATTCGTCATTTAGCCACCATCAATTACCATAATCGGTTTCACGCCCGTCATAAGATCTGTGTACCAGATGCACGTGTGAGACTCGTCCTAAGAAATGCCCATCCAAAATATGTTGCTAAACACGCACGTGTCTGTATAAAGGGCAAAGTGCAACATGTTCATGAGTTGCTGAATTATAGAAAGCAGATCAGTGTAGGAGGAAAACCAAACAAACTAAGTTTAAAGAGGAGTGCACTGTCTGTAACTATAAACACACTGGTGCAACAAGCTTCTTCATCTTCACCCATACATATTACCAATAATATACAAATGTCACAGTCTAAAAATAATTGTCCGAGTGTAACCAACAATGTTAAAGGAATGCCACAAAATGTAAATAAACACGACCCTTTGAAAAACCTGATTTCCTCTTTACAACATATGAACGATGATGGTATGGAATCATAGAATAATAAAATCGTAGAGTTGGAAGGGACCTCCTGGGCCATCTGGTCCAACCCCCTGCTCAAAGCAGGATTCGCTAAATCATCCCAGACAGATATCTGTCCAACCTCTGTTTGAAGACTTCTATTGAAGGAGAACTCACCACCTCTTGTGGCAGTCTGTTCCACTCATTGAGCACTCTAACTGTCAAAAAGTTTTTTCTAATTATCTAATCTGTGTCTCCTCCCATTCAGTTTCATCCCATTGCTTCTAGTCTTTCCTTGTGCAAATGAGAATAAAGATGATCCTTCTGCAATGTAACAGCCCTTGAGATATTTGTAGACAGTTATTAAGTCTCCTCTCAGTCTTCTCTTCTGCAAGCTAAACATTCCCAAATCCTGCAACCTTTCCTCATAAGACAGGGTTTGCAGACCGGTCACCATTCTGGTCGCTCTTTTCTGAACTTGCTCCAGTTTGCTGATGTCTTTTTTAAAATGTGGTGCCCAATACTGGACACACTATTCCAGATGTGGTCTGACCAAAGAGGAGTAGAGGGCAATAATGACTTCACGTGATCTAGACTGTATGCTTCTGTTAATACATCCTAGAATTGCATTTGCCTTTTTTGCTGCTGCATCACACTGTTGACTTATATTCAGTCTGTGATCTATTAGTATACCCAAGTCTTTTTCACATGTGCTGTTGCTTAGCTCTATTCCTCCCATTCTGTATTTGCTTTTTTCATTTTTATTGCCCAGATGTAGTACTTTGCATTTTTCCCTGTTATAAACCATTCTGTTAATTGCTGCCCATTGCTCCAGTTTATTTATATCTTTTTGAATCTTCTCTCTCTCATTGATGACGACTTAGAAAATTTCAACATCCACACCAAGAAGATAAAGATCACAGCTACAAAAAATGTTCAAAAAGGCAGTGAATGTCTGGAAAATAATTTTCTCTAGGGCAAAGCTTACCTCTTACTAAAGTGGTACCGAATAAGGCATACACAGCTCTCTGGTGTACTCAGCGTGAGATGCTTGACAGATGATGTATTCTGATTTGTCCATGTCCACTTTTTGAAAGTGAGCTGAAAAGAAGGATGATTATGCGGGAAGATATGTGATTTTGGTCAGTAAGGAGGTGATGTCATGTACAGATAAGTAGATCTGCGTGTCATCGACATAGTGATGATATTGCAAACCGTGCCATTACATCAGCTGGCCCAGGCTGAAGATGTAAATGGAGAAGAGTAGAGGTCCCAGAACAGAGACTTGTGGAACAACGAAAGACAGGTGTCGAGGTGAGGAGGTGGTGTGGTAGACCAGGACAATGAATGTCCCCCTACCAGCCTTCTTGTTTTCTAAAGACTCTGCCGATAACCCCAAAAAGGACATTTGCACCACCGGCCATGGCCGCATCTGCAGGGGTAGTAAAACTACCAGCCTTACCACCACCAGCATGATCAGGCACATTGCAGCAAAGCAACAGGCTTTGTTGGTTGAACACCAGGCTCCATGAACAGTGTCTGCGGGTTATACCACTGCTTCTTCTGCTGTTGTGCGTGCAAGCCAATGCCCTGTCCACGGTGCATGAGAAGATGCCTCCTGCCCTGCACCTGTCGTTGACCACAGTCAAATAGCACCATCATCAAGCACGTCCACCTCCTTGTCCCAGCGCAGCCTCCATTTGTCCATATCCTAGTCATTGGACCGTAAGTGGAAAGACGCAGCCAATGCCCCAAAGGCCACTGTTATGAATGAGTCACCGTAGGAGGCAAAAACAGAAATGCTAGCTAAGTCCAGAAAACCAGAGAAGTTGGCAGCTATCGGATTGCAGACCCCTGAACCTATCAACAACAACTAGCAGTAGCCGTGGGGGGTTCCTACGGTGCCCTAGACCCCTCGATCACAGCCGGAGAACTACATAGCCTAAAGACAGAAAGGGAAATCTAAACTGCCCCAGAGCAGACCCCAAAGCAATAGGCAGCCCCCAACATATAATGACGGTGAAGCAAGAAGAAAAAACACTAACACAGATGGAAAGATAGACTGAGCAAATGATGGGGCCCAAGCTAACTAGATAGGACAGGATAGAAAAGCTGCTGTCTGCAATCCGCCAAAAACCCTATCAAAACAAGAGCCAACAGACTGACAGGGAAAAAAGCCCTGAAGACGCTAGGCTTCAAAAATACTATGTCAGTACTCAGGTATTTTCTGAAGACAGAGCAAAAAGACACAAAGGAATTCAGCTCACCCCAGCAGGGAATGGCAGAATCCAGAAAAGCAAGGCAAAATAGAACCAAAACACAAATGCAAAAAGCAATGCAGAAAACTTAGCTTTTGAGGAGCAGGAATCAGACTGGACTCCTAGAATCCCTCAGAGAAATCACCAGCGAGGCAGAAGGGCGTCGGCTGCCTTATATCCAGTCAGCAATTCCCGTCACCCAGTCATCCTCTACCAGCTCAGGTGTTTGGTAATCAGCCTCACTACCTTCCTTCACCAGAAGAGGGAGTTCATCAGACCTCAATGGTGAAGGGGAAAATGAACACATAACAGGCCACAGTACTAAATTCACAAATTTCTCATCTGCTTGCGCTTGAAATGTTGCATTCTAGGCTCATGGGAAATGGATGCTTTCCGCAACCTGATGGTGGTGACGGTAACAAGGTACTCAGTCCCCACCCGGCACTATTTTTCCCGATCTGCCGTCACGACATTAGACAAGCAATCACGTGTCCCACAAAACTGCCCAGGCCATCAACAATGCTGGTACAGGGAAAGTGCACCTAACCACGGACACGTGGACAAGTGCTTGTGGGCAGGGATGGTACATCTTGCTGACAGCACACTGTGTTTGCGCAGACTGCACAGTATAAGATTGCACAATAAAGGCCCGCATAGGGCGCTGTTCACACAAGGGAACTACACAGTATCTGGCTCACAGTCTATTAGTCACGCCCCTACTATTAGACTAGGCGGGCTGGCCAGTACACCCTCAATGCATCCCAGTGTGAACACCCCTCATACGAGACCAAATGTGTTTGGGCTCGGCTGCACCCTGAAAATTATATAGTGGGAAGTCACCCCCTCCAGGAATGGGTATGTGGAGAGTGGCTGTTAATCTGGTATTTTGCACCAGTGTTGCTAACATCTTACTTTATGGGCTGGCTGCAGTGCATTTGTTCTTAGACCTGGGCAGGTAAGTGTTGCTGCCTTTCTTTCTGCTGTTTAAAAATGAATTTTTGGAGACCTTGAGTCTTCCTTAGTGGCTTTGCTATTTAGTTTAGTGTAGGGACCCGTAAGCGTGAGGAACTTTGGCGCAGTTTACGGGCTCAAGTATTTTGGCCAAAATGTCAGCTAATACCTCAATACTTGGAAAGTCCACCTAACCACAAACACATGGACAAGTGCTTGTGGTCAAGGACGGTACATCTCACTGAAGGTACACTGGGTTAGCATAGTGGAAGCCGAAACCCACTCCTACCTTAGTATGGTGCCCATCCTCCCAAACACTGTCGATCTGGGTTGCCCCCACAGTGTACAGCTCCTGCACTTCCTCCTCCTCCTTCGCCGCCTCTTCAGCCTCTAGCTACAAAAGTAGCACATCATTCACAAACTTGCAGCACTGACTCATCAAAGTGGGAACAGGCTGTGCTGAAACTAATATGCTTAGGTGACAAACCCCACAATGCTGAACAGTTGTGGACAGCTCTGAAAGAGCAGGCAGATCAGTGGCTGAGACCACTGAACCCACAGCCAGGCATGGGTGTGTGTGACAATGGCTGGAACCTGGTGGCTGCTCTGTGGCAAAGCAAGCTCACACACGTGCCATGCCTGGCTCATGCGCTTAACCTAATTGGTCAACAATTTTTGAAAAGCAACACGGAGCTGGCAGATCTGCTAGGAAAAGTACAACGCTCTGCGTACCCATTTGGAAAAGTCAGCTACAGCTTTATCCGCCCTTGCTGTGATTCAGCAGCGCTTGCAGCTTCTGGCTCACCAATTGGTGTGTGATGCCCCCGGGTGTTGGAACTCTACATTGCAGATGTTGGAAAGGATTTGTGAGCAGAAGAGCAGTTGGTGGCTAGTCTACCAGCATCAACAAGGTTGGCGGTATTCAGTTCTGTCTTTACACACATAACATCTGAGTAGTGGACATGGATGTCTGACATATGTAACATCCTCCAAAACTTTGAGGAATCCACCAAGAGGGTGAGCGTCAATGACACCATAATTAACATCTCCATCCTGCTTATCTGTGTTCTAATTTGAAGATTGATAGTTATTATAGAGTGAAAACATATTTACAGTTTAACAGTTTCAAACACAACAGTCCTAAGTAACAATGATAACATTAATAAAATAATTAAACCAAAGTAAAACAACCCTGCTGGTGACAGCTTACAATCTACACTAAGTAACAACTATAACAATAATTAAACCCAAACAAAACAATCCTGCTCGTGACAACTTACAATCTACAATAAGGTGGAGGAGAGAAAAATTACAGGGGTGTATTTACAAGAATGTATTTACAATGATGTTTGCACAATGATATTACTGAGGTTAGTTCAAAGTATTGGAGGCCTGAGGACAAGGAGGAGGAGAGCATGGTCAGTCGTCCTCTTGGTGAGGACACGGAAGTATTGACTGTTAGCACTCTTGAACGCATGGCTCAATTTATGTTACGCTGCCTTTCCCATCACCCTCGTGTTATCAAAATTTTGGGTGATGGACATTACTGATTGATGACACTCCTACATCCACGCTACAAGGAGAACTTTACATCTCTTATTCCAGAGGCAGACAGATGTACTAAAATGTTGGAGGTCCAGAGGGCAATTCTTGCGGAATTATTAAAAAAATTCACATCTGAAAATGCTGGCAGCAGAGGTCACAGTTTGATGGCCAAGCAAGGAGTACAGGTGAGAGAGACACAACTCCAAGCCAGCAAAGGCAGTGGAACACTGGCAAAATTTGGGGATAGTTTTCTTTGACCCTCCCATCGCCCTGGCCCTGAGGCGAGGGGGGACTCTCACAAGGAATGCAAAGTTTGGGAAAATGCTGAGGGAGTACCTTGCTGACCGTGTCCTCTGTCATTCCTCTGTGCCTTAAAATTATTGGTTATCCACGCTGAATACGTGATATGAACTGGCTCTCTCTACTGCATACGTGCACTGTTCTCACGGTCAAGGAGCGCACGGCGCCTTGCTCTCTGGCAGTACAGCTTTTAGTGGTGGGAGACAACGGGAACAGTCCTTTGAGGTGCCACTCCTCTAAGGACAGAGCACGCTGCTCAGCCTCCTATGCTCTGCTTGTCCACACCAAAAATCTTTGCTGGCATGTCCGCTTTCTCTTAAGCTGGCCCCCTGCCTCTAGGTTTCCAGGTCTGTCTGTCTGCTGCATTTCGCCGCAGCGTTGGCGCTTCGTGTGCATAGTGCACTGCCCCCCTTGCCGCTCACATGCTCACAGCTGGGGACTCACTCCTGCTTTGCTTTTTTTTCGCTCAGCTTCCAGCCAGGTTCCCTGTCTAAACATGACCCCTCTTTCTGTGTAATGGGGCCTGTCCGTTCCTCTTTTCCTTCTGCCGGTAAACAGGGGACGCAGCCTTGACAGTTCCGGACACGGCACAGCACAGGCACCTGCAGCCCGATCATCCTGACTCTGGACATATCTGGCCAATCAGTTATTTAATGCAAGCAGCATAGAAGGCATGTTCTTCCAGTTTTCTAGAGAAAATTGTACAATACATCCAGAACAATTTCAATTTGAAGGACTTTGTGGCTCATATCATTCCACAAGATGACACTAGTCTCAGACTTAAATTTTTGGTGGAAAATAATTTCCCCACTGATAGGTTGTGTATGTTCTGAATTATGTAACATCATTTGTGTGGCTAATTATTCATACCTATTTGCTGCACAATATATCCATCTTTTTCTTCAAGACTTTGGAATATAATGTTGTAAGAGTGAAAGCAACTTGTTGAAGTGTGTTTTACCTCAAATGTGAAACTACTTGTCAATTGTCATCTTTACTATTTCTCCAGTCCGTGTGCGGCTAACCACCTTATTGATGTCATTGAATTTCTTTGGCAAGAAAACAACAGCTCCACCAATACCACATGTTTTTCTATTAATTCATGATGCTGCAAAAGTAGAGGTGAGATTAGGGACCTAGATAACATCTGAGGACTGTAGTCAACCTGACACTGTGCCAACACCCACTGGGGTCTAGCTACCAAGTTGACATAGTTTGTGCACAGCTGAACAGAATTGTCAGAAAAAAATTCCTGCAATAACATGTTTGATGGATTGTCTCAAGGAAACACCCATATAGTATTATTATTATTTATTTATTTTTATAGCGCCATTAATTCCATGGTGCTGTACATTACAAGAGGTTGCATACAAAGTAATAGATATCGTTTACAGAAAAAAAAATGACAATTACAGACTGGTACAGGAGGGAGAGGACCTTGTCCTTGTGGACTTTCATTCTGCTGGAGAATGGGAGGAAGACAGATGGTGGGGGGTGCTGCACCACGGGTGGTGGAGAGGTGGCAGCTCGGATGGTGGTGTAGAAGTCCCATCTCCGACCACTACGCTCTCCAATTGACATCTCTTGAAATGCAGTCGAAATGTCAAAATCTCTAGCTTCAGTTATAGAAAATGCATGGGCTCCTTTTTTGACGTCATCGTCCAACCAGTTCAGTATTAGTAGATGAGGGCTTGTCAGAATCCTGCCCAGTAACACCAGGTTTCAGTAGTTGCGAGTTCTGTCCCTGTGATCTTCCATGTGCTCTTGCTCTGGAACTTCCAGGCATGATTTCATCAAGATGATTTAGCCTTCGTAATACAGAGACAGAGTACAACACTGTCTAAGCGTTCACCCTCTGCTGCTCAGACTTTCTATCTGCGCAGTTATCAACCTAAAATGATTCCATGGCCATACGGATATACCTCTCAGGCCTCAAACTACAACCAAAGCAAAAACAAACCCCAAAAATCTGACTAGAAAAGTCATAGCATTACTAATAATATAAAAGTTAGTGCAGTGACTGAGGGGTAGACAAAATCATCACAAAACATAGAGAAGATTTAGTTAAATAATGTAAATTTTATTACATATATAATTTTATAAAGACATACAAAGTGCTTTATGGTGAGGTAGATAAATCGTAGCAGCTAAAAGATAATTGCAATGTGCATAGATGACATGTATGGTACCAGACAGAAAGAACATCTCAGGGCTAAATTCTGCATGAGATCATGACACTGGTAGCAAAGATTCAAATTCAAAGTGGTATAATAGCAATAACCCAGGGCTTTACAAAGAGTAAATCAAACATAAATCCCAAATAAACAGACAAAGAACACGTAATAAATAAACAGCCAAATTAAATTAGGCAGTATTTTCTAAGCATGCTCCGAATCCCAAATTTGGGGTTTCAGAGTATAGACTGACTAATCATATGGCATATATTCCTAACTAGTGAGTAATGTTAAAGTAGCATGCTCAAAGTGTTAGAGCCAGAGCCTGTACTTTAGGCACAAACACAGATAGTCCAGTGGCCCATATTATTATTATTATTTAATTATATAGCACCATTGATTCCATGGTGCTGTACATGAGAAGGGGTTACATACAAATTACAGATATCACTTACAGTAAACAAACTAACAATGACAGACTGATACAGAGGGGAGAGAGGACCCTGCCCTTTCGGGCTTACATGCTACAGGATGGTGGGGAAGGAGACAGTAGGTTGGTGGGTTGCAGCAGTTTCGGTGTTGGTTGAGGTGAGATCACCGGTAGTAGTGAGAGAGAAGGAGGTAGCGGGGTCATTGCAGACTGGTAGGCTTTCTTGAAGAGGTGGGTTTTCAGGTTCCGTCTGAAGGATACAAATGTGGTTGATAGTCGGACTTGTTGGGGCAAAGAATTCCAGAGAATAGGGGCTATTCGGGAGAAGTCTTGGAGGCGGGTGGGTGAGGAGCGAATAAGTGTGGAGGAGAGAAGGAGGTCTTGGGAGGACCGGAGATTACGTGTTATCTGTTCAGTTGAAAGCTCCTGGAGCTTACCTGCTTTGATGGTCTCAGTGGTTCAGTGTTGATCACGCCACTTGGCTATATATACTCGCCTTTGGCAATCATGGATTGTGAGTGTTAGGGCCCCATTACTCGCTTCAATGTCCCAGCGATCCCACCAACGATCCGACGTGGATGGGATCGCTGGGACATAGTTAGCTGATCGCTGGTGAGCTGTCACACAGGCAGACTCACCAGTGATCAGGACCAGCGAGCATGCTGGTATCCAGGATAAACAGCAGGTATCTAAGCGCCGCGCGGCCTTAGTTACCCGTTGTTTACCCTGGATACCCCATCAGGACCAGCGAGCACGCTGGTATCCAGGGTAAACAGCGGGTATCTAAGCGCCGCGCGGTACTTAGTTGCCCGCTGTTTACCCTGGATACCAGCTCCCAGCGTCTACTGTATGGCGCTGGGAGCACGCTGATCCGTTGGTCTCTCGCTGTCACACGCAGCGATGTGTGCTGCCCAGCAGGAGACCAACGATAGATTTATGGCCCAGACCATTAGGCAATGATTAATGATCAGCCATCTGATCATTGATCATTGGTATGTGTCACACGCAACAATGTCATTTCGACATCACTGCATCGTCACCAAACTGGTGACGTTGCAACAATATCGTTCACAATATCATTGCATGTAACGGGGGCCTTTAGTTTTATACTGCCTGCTTCTGGAGTTGGAGGTGTTGGTTGTTTGAGGAGGCGTTTGGAGTGTTGTTCAGGAGACTGTTTTTGATTTGTCTGTGTGCATATCCACATGCTCTCCTATTTTTTTTCCTTGCCTTGCTTCCCGGTGTTTCATTCTGTTGTTTTTTGAGTGCACTTATGTATGATTGTTTTTTTTTTCCATTTATCCCTGTATGTCTTCCCTTGTTAGTCTGGTTTGTGTATTCTTGTACACTACAACTCCTCACTTCCCTGGGTGTGGAAGGGGGGAAGATAAGGGCTGATTTAGGAGCTCAGCAAGGCATGTGGCCCCAGTGTCTTCACCATCAAAAGTAATACAGGAAGCAGGGATAGCTAGGGCACCCCTAGCTTTAGGGATAGAAAATGAGCCCCTACCCCGGTGATATCCTGCAATAGTGCCGTGACAAAATCTTGAAAGTTGGAAATTTAAATAAGGTGGGGTAAAATACAGGCCAGACATTTTGGCAATGGAAACCTAACTTAAGCTATATTTTCATTTGATTAATTACTTTTTGCATTCACTAATTTAATACTCTTTCTTAGTGGAGGTAAAATATTACAGTAATTAAACTCCGGCATCATTGAACAATTGTTTAACCATATGCTGCAAAAGGTTTGGGAATTGTTTTCCCATTTATTGTTTCTATAACTGCCAGGCAATGTTTCATGCAGGAATAATTGTTGATATAAAGATGCATTATTTATTGGCCTGCCTCTTGTTCCACTGTAAAAGTGAAATATACTATTTAGAAAGTCAGTTCAAAGGGGTGAAACATGCTTACATCTGAATAAAACATTGTCATGCTTCCTCTGAAGTATATTATGCACATATGCATTAAACATCAAATGCTTGTTCTCTTATTGTACCTGAAACTTTGATATTTAAATGTAATCTTTCAGCTTCTGACATGCTTATATTTTGCATTGATAGCCATTACAGAATATTTTGGCGGTCTTAAAGACATTTTTGCACATTTCATATTTGACTCAAACTTATATGTAGAGTCATGGATAATCTACAGTACATATTTAGCCATTATATTTTGCTATATGCTATGTGAGTGAGTCACATTTTGCAAATGACAACATCAAAAGGGAACAGGAAAGTTTAACAGACTGGGTTCTCTTTGTGTCTAATATGGCTAAGCTAAATTGCTGGTGACCTAAGAAATTACCATATAAACTCGAGTATAAGCCGACCCGAGTATAAGCCGAGGCACCTAATTTTGCCATGGAAAGCTGGGTAAGTTTATTGACTCGAGTATAAGCCCGGTATGCATTGTCCCCTCATCAATTTCCTGCTATGCATGGCTCCCCTGTCCCATCCTGGTATATGGCTCCCCCCTGTCCTGTCCTGCTATGTGTGGCTCTCCTGTCCTGTCCTGCTATGTGTGGCTCCCCCATCCTGTCCTGCTATGTGTGGCTCCCCCTGTTGTATGCATGGCTCACAACCCCCCTGCATGGCTCACAACCCCCCCAGCATGGCTCACACACTCCCCCAGCATGGCTCACACACTCCCCCTGCATGGCTCACACACTCCCCCTGCATGGCTCACAACTCCCCCTGCATGGCTCACAAACTCCCCCAGCATGGCTCACACACCCGTCCCACTCACCCTCCCTTGCTGCTTCTTCATCCCTGCATCTCTGTCCCAGTGATGGCAGCTCCTTCCTGTGTTCAGTGGTCACTAAGTTAATGAATATGCGATCCATGCCTATGGGAGTGGAGACGCATGCATATTCATTACCTTAATGAGCGGTACCATGTGACCACTGAACACAGGAAGGAGCTGCCAGCACTGGGACAGAGATGCAGGGATGAGGAAACAGCGATGGAGGGTGAGTATAGATGTCTTCTGGAAGCCCTCTCCCCCTCCAGCTTTCTGGGACAATGACTCGTGCATAAGCCGAGGGGGACGTTTTCAGCACAAAAAAGTGCTGAAAATCTCAGCTTATACACGAGTATATACTGTATGTTGGTAATATTTTTGGTTTTAAGTGTAAATGTCAAAAGAGTTTTACCAAAAACAAAATTACCCATCCATGGGATAAGTGATAAATTTTAGAGTGGCCCTAGCATTTAGAACCAAACTAATTACCCCAACAATGGTAGTAGTTTCCTTGTCTCTACTCACATGCACATTTATAGTTTATATAGAGCTATTGCTTAGTAAGTACATAGTTAAACAACACTATCCACATTATATAGACAGCCAAGTGGGAGGACTGATGTTTCTCATAGTTCCAACATTTACCAGAATGGGTGATGATGTTTGTTACCATCCAGTTGCCATTGGAACTGTCTTGCTGTAGTTCCACTGCTCCAGGTCAGTCATGTGAAATGCATTATCTCTCATCTGGCTTCCTGTCAGCATAACTCTGCTTCCAGCACTGATATATAAGCTATTCAATGTTTAGATTGCACTCTTTGCTTCTGTGCACATGAATATGCGATCCATGCCTATGGGAGTGGAGACGCATGCATATTCATTACCTTAATGAGCGGTACCATGTGACCACTGAACACAGGATGGAGCTGCCAGCACTGGGACAGAGATGCAGGGATGAGGAAACAGCGACGGAGGGTGAGTATAGATGTCTTCTGGAAGCCCTCTCCCCCTCCAGCTTTCTGGGACAATGACTCGTGCATAAGCCGAGGGGGACGTTTTCAGCACAAAAAAGTGCTGAAAATCTCAGCTTATACACGAGTATATACTGTATGTTGGTAATATTTTTGGTTTTAAGTGTAAATGTCAAAAGAGTTTTACCAAAAACAAAATTACCCATCCATGGGATAAGTGATAAATTTTAGAGTGGCCCTAGCATTTAGAACCAAACTAATTACCCCAACAATGGTAGTGGTTTCCTTGTCTCTACTCACATGCACATTTATAGTTTATATAGAGCTATTGCTTAGTAAGTACATAGTTAAACAACACTATCCACATTATATAGACAGCCAAGTGGGGGGACTGATGTTTCTCATAGTTCCAACATTTACCAGAATGGGTGATGATGTTTGTTACCATCCAGTTGCCATTGGAACTGTCTTGCTGTAGTTCCACTGCTCCTGGTCAGTCATGTGAAATGCATTATCTCTCATCTGGCTTCCTGTCAGCATAACTCTGCTTCCAGCACTGATATATAAGCTATTCAATGTTTAGATTGCACTCTTTGCTTCTGTGCACTGTTTGCTTCTGTAAAATACCCTGTCTGACTGACTAAATCTTGTCCATCTAAATTAGTATAGTTGCCTGTGTGATTTTATATGATTGTTGGTTGGTTTCTAGCAGAGTTCTGTATCAAAGTGGCACGGGGTGGTAGTTGTGGGCGAGTCCACTGAGTTACAGTCAGTGAGCACCCTGGTCCCTTGCACATAAGACAGGTAAAGTCCCAGCCCTGTGGCACAGCCAGTTACCTCAATTACACGGTTTCCCTCAACACCAGAAATGCATCCTCCGAATGCACCACACGCCACGATTCTGTTACATCATTAGAAAACTTTTAATAAACATGAGGTAAATGAGGTAATGCTTCCTGCACTTTCCCTGCATCTTTCCCAAGTTATGCAGCATCAATGGCTCTGGGAATCAACAGTCCTGCTGCAGTCGCTCCCGCAGCAGCGGTACTCGTCCACACTGCCCAGTAGTCCTTGGCCATCCTTTATTCCCTCTCCTGGGGTATCCTCTGCTCCTGGTAATGTAGAGTGTCCTGCCCTGGGCAAGCCTGTCGGTGCTCTGCTGCAGAAGCCAGAACTTCCTGTCCAGTCAGCCTGCTGGACCAGTCCCTCTTTTTAACCCCCTAAGCTCAACAGATGTAATAGATAACATACTCAGCACAGTTTACACAATACAAGAACATACATACAAACACAGCACAATACATTGGTAAATCATTAATACATGACATTATACACTAACACAAGGGTGAAACATCAGGGTGCCACATGGGCCAAACATGCCTGACATATAGGAGGAAGAAAGCAGTTGAGGGTCCCTGCCACGTCCTTACAACTCAACTCTCCTGGACAATGATGGAGAATGAGATTAAAATTACAAGGCAGTGCAGAGCTCAACTGTGTTTGTTGCATGCTGCTGGCAGATCAATGACATGAACAGCAAAGGCTATTCTGTGGGTAAATATGTCACAGAGTGCAGATCTGGTCAGCTTTTGGCATTAGTATTTTTCTCGCCAAAGCTACATTTGAAAATAGAAATAAAGTATAAATACAGTCATGTCCTAAAGTGTTGGAACCCTAGAAATTGTTTGAGAAAATGAAGAATTCCTCCTTGAAAATTATTGCAATGTCACATTTTTTTTAGCACATGTTTATTTCCCTTGTGTGTTTCAACAACAAAAAAACAGAAAAAAAGACAAATTGGACATAATTTCACACAAATCTTTGACTCAATCTTTTTATATTGTATCTCTGTATGTGCCACACTAAACATGGAGAACAGAAAGAGGAGAAGAGAACTGTCTGAGGACTTGAAATCCAGAATTGATGAAAAATATCAGCAATCTCAAGGTTACAAATGTACCTCCAGAGTTCTTGATGTTCCTTTGTTCACGGTGCGCTGGGAGTGGTAGGCGCATGACCCAAGTATATGATTTTGCGTGCCAACTGGATGTGTGCAGCTTCGATCAATGCGAGTCTATTGAGCAATGCTGGATTCAGTTTAGTCAGATTGTGGATGGAAGTAAAAGAAAAAGCATAATTGTGGTCATATTACCACCTGCTTCCAGCGCCAGCACCGGAGAATCCTCACAACACATAGTGCGCGTGATAGGAGGATTCACAAATATGTAGTCACAAAGAATGACTGCAGACTTGTAGCCTAAAAACCAAAACATTAGAATTACAATTTTCTGGTCACCGCAACATTGAAATAAAATGCAATAAGAGGCAAACAAAACACTGTATCTACCTCAAAATGGTATCAATAAAAACATCAGCTCAGGGGCCAAAAAATATGCACTCATACAGCCTCAGATCTTGAAAGCTGGGAACATTATGGATCTCGGAAAATGTAGACAAAAGCAAAAACAATGTTTTTGAAAAATTTCTGAATTATTTTTCACCACTTAAATTAAAAAAACTTCATGTTGGTATCTGCGTACTTGTACTAAACTGGGAAATCATATTATGAGGTCAGTTTTACCAAATATTGAACATGGGTAAATATAAAACTTGTTTTATGGTTCCCTATGTGGTAGATTGAACGGTGTCACTCAAAAGTACAACTAGTTCTGCAAAAGACAAGCCCTTATACAGGTACCGTATATAACTGTAAAAATAAAAAAGTTGAGACTCTTGGAAGAAGGGGAGTAAAAAAGAAAAAAGGCAAATCGCCCAGGGGTGAAGGGGTTGAATAAGGCATCAAACAAATTTCTTAATTTGGTATTTTATTTCCTCTGGAATTGCACTGTAGAATTATATTGCACTTTAAACTTGGGGATCAGTGCCTATTGCAGATTAGACTTGGGGGATCGGTGCCTCTTTTAAAGGAATCTGTCAGTAGGATCAACCCTGAGTTGTTTATATAGGCACGCAGGTCAATGGAACCTGGATAAAATGATACACTCTCTCTGATCTCATTACTTATTCCAGAGAAATTCACAATTTTCTTATCTGTAAATGAGCTGTTCAGAACTATGTGCTGGACAGTAATGTTGCTTGAGAGTCTGCCTCCAGAGCTTATTTTTAATAAAAGCAGTGTGATGTTTAATTGTCACCAATGTAATGGCCGCTGTCTGTTTTCCTGATCTCACTGCAGAGCTGTGTGTGATTATAACTAACACATTTGCAGGTTCTGCTCAGTGCTTCAACTTCCATCTCAAAGGCAGACAGGGTTACAATATTATTGTAATACAGAAGAGGTGTGACAGTGTAAGGTGCCCAGTGCAGTAGCCGTGGGCGAGGTGCTATTCCATAATGTCTTGGCACTTTGTAAACAAATCACGTCCCAGTCCATGTATGTCGTGTTGTGTAAGGTATGTTACACTCACATGCAGGCTGGCAGCCTTTATCATCTCCACATTCTCAGTTCCAGGACCAGTCACGGACAGATCATATGACACAGGGTTCATTTTAGTAAGTTCAACTTTAATGAACAGTTCAAGTACATCAGTCTTTAACATTCCAAAAACTGAGGAAATTGAGTTCATGCTAATAGGTAGACATGTATTTTATTAGAAAACAAGTTTAGTAACAATTGTAGACATATAAGCACATAAGTAGTGGGCAAAATAAGGATGGAACAGTGACAGTTTAACCAGAATTGAATGATCCAGAAGTGCTGCTTAGATCATAATAGTCACGGGTAAATGTATACACATGTTCTCATTAAGGTCAAATTTTCAAACAATAGCCAACCTGCAACCAATCAGAATGAAAGGTACAAATAGAGTAAGTGAATACATGCCCACAAAATTCAGTGTGAGGTAAGCTGAAGATGGATGTCAACTAATCAGAGCACTATGGCAAAAGGGAAGTAACTCCACATACCAATCTCATCCAAACACTGAATGCGGGCATAATCTAACATCCATAATAAACGTACATGATGCAAGTAAGTGGGATGATGGTGATAGAGAGAAACAAGTTACTTATGACAGTAATTACCCATTAGTGATGCTGTAGCAGCGCACAGGCTCACTATCCCCGACGTACGTTTCGCTTTTACTTTAGCAGCAATTTTTTTACTTTCACAAGGGTAACAGAAAAAATGAACCCCAAAATTTGCCGAGAAATTTTTCCAGAGTACGAGGATACCTCATATGTTGGGAAAAACTACAGTTTGGGCACACAGCATGGCTCAGAAGGGAAGCAGCACCGTTTTCCTTTTTGAATACAGAAATATCTGGAATTGAGACCGGATGCCATGTCACGTTTGGAGAGTCCCTGATGTGTCTAAAAAGCATAAACCCCCTCAAAAGTGACCCCATTTTGAAAACTAGCCCCCTCAAGGAATGTATCCAGGAGTGTGGTGAGTACCTTGAACCCCCAGGTGCTTCACAGGAGTTTATAACGTTGAACTATGAAAATGAAAAAATAAAGTTTTCCTCCAAAAATATTGGTTTTGCCACAAATTTTTCATTTTCATAAGGGTAACGAAGCAAAATGTACCATACAATTTGTTGTGCAATTTCTCCTAAGGCCACCAATACCCCACATATGGTCGAAAACTACTTTTGAGGCACAGTGCAAAGCTCAAAGGGGAAGAGGCGCCATATTGGAGTTCAAATTTTGACAGGATGGTTTGAGGGTGCCATGTCACATTGGCAAAGCCCCTGAGGTGCCAGAACAGCAGAAACCCCCATAAGTGACATCATTTTACAAAATACACCTCTCAATGAATTTATCTAGTGGTGCAGCGAGCATGTTGACACCACATGTGACTTACAAAAATGTATATCATTGGGACAATAGAAAAAAAATGGACCTCTCAGTTTATTCTCCAATTTCTCCTGAGTATGCCAATACCACACATATAATCGGGAACTACTTTTGAGGCACCTTGCTAAGCTCAGAAGGGAAGGAGCGCCATAGTTTAGTGCAGATTTTACTGTCATGGTTTGCGGGTGCCATGACCCACTGGGAGAGTGGACTTTGAGGGGGTCTATATATTGGAAACTCCCCAAAAATGATATCATTTTAAAAAATGCCCACTCAAATACTTTAAAACTGTTGTCAGAATTTTTTTAACCCTTCAGTTGCTGCAGAAAATCCAGCACTGATTGCGATATTTGGACTCTGAGGGGCGCTATACCTTTATTCTTCATCTTGCCTTCATCTTGCCTACAATGAACACTTTCACTTTCTCTTTCACTAACTGATTAAATCAGGAAGTGGTTCCCTTTTCTACTTGTCCTAATCCTCTCCCTAGTTCCCACCCAATTCGGGGCGAGGCCCTAATATTTAACTGTATCTTGCCCTACTGTATATACAGTCACTATCGATCTCTAACCTAAGCACTAAACTATGTCCTATACTTTCCCTATACCTGATCAGAGTGTGTTCTACTCACAAAAGGCATTACCTCTACAGAATTTATACAGCAGCATCAGTACCTACAACTTGTGGTGAGTGTGCGTGCTTGATACTGCTTGTTACTTAATTGAACATCAATGTGCTCGAGATGCTCACTACTCAGCGAATATTTTTGAATGCTTGCACAAGGTTGAGTGCCTGCCCTGCATGTTTGGCACTTGCTAGACAGCCAATAAACATGTGGAGATTGCTTGCCAGTCACTGTTATGCCATAGCCATCTTGGTTGTGCCATTACTGTTATTGGCTGACCGCATAGCATCATCGGGTCTATATAAGACACAATGTACCAACCGAAACAGACAGAGCAGGAAGAGCTGCTTAATGCCTAGGGACAGAGTTTTAGCTACATATAGGCAGGGATTAGACACCATTGATATTTCTTTCAACTGCAACAACAGTCCTTATTATGGCTAATTATAATCAATATTAATAATGCTGTTAGCAGCACATAGGGAGAGATTGTGCCGAAGGGATAGTGTAGGACAGGATAAGGTTAATCGCACGTCCTTTCTGCTACAACTCATAACAAAAGACCTCAGGGATAATAATGTTATTTTTGCTATTAATCCTGCAAATTGTTCAGAGCAGGGAAATATTATACGTCATTAATACTGTGGCAGTTGAGCATCAAAAGCATACAGACAGACCTAGTTACAATAGCATCGCTATATTGCTCCTGCAGTGTAACAAGTCCATCTGAGGTGTGCAAATTTTCCTGCAATACTAATCCTGCAAAGATATTTTAGCAGGGAAATATTATCCGGCATTTATACTGCACCAGTTGTGTGTCAAAGGCTTACATCCAGAATTGGTTGGTTAGCAATGGCATCGCTATATTGCTCCTGCAGTATAACAAGTCCATCTGAGAAAAATTTTCCTGCCATAGTAATCCTGCAAAGTTTTTTTAGCAGGAAATATACACCATTTTTACTACACCATTTGTGCATCAATACCACACAACCAGACTGGGTTGGTTGCAATAGCATCGCTATATTGTTACTGCAGTGTATGAAGTTCATTTGGGGTGGGAAAATTTTCCTGAGACACTAATCCTGCAAAGTTTTTCTGGCAGGGAAATATTATACAGCATTTATACTGCATCAGGTGTGCCAAAGCATGCAACCAGACTTGGTTGGTTGCAATAGAATCGCTATATTGCTACTGCAGTGTAACAAGTCTATCTGAAGTGGCAAAATTTTCCTGAGATACTAATCCTGCAAAGTTTTTTTCTGCGGGGAAATATTATACACCACTTATACTGCTTGAAAAGCTTGTTGGATGGATAGCAGTCACAGATAATGCTTCCAGACACTTTGCCAGCACCACCCTGTCTTCCACATGGTTCAGTCTCTGTAGCAGTGATTGTGGACTACATAATCCTCACCCTGATCCTATTTCCTCCCACCATGAGACAGAGACAAATGATCCCACACTTGGACACTTTCCGAATATCTGTTCATGTTTCCATTCATAGGTTCTCACCTCTCGCCCTGCCAGTTTCAAACAGGACATGAGTAGATCACATGTAGCTATGCTCAAATATTTGAGCAGCAAAGCTCACAAGAAGGCGATGGTGGGAAAATGCAATTACTGTTGCAAGATCTGGATGATGATGAGATACAATAGTATGCAAGTTGTGTTGTTACATCAGCAAGTCAGGATTAGGACCAGGATGCAGAAGTGGAAGACAAGGTGGTGGATGATGAAGTCACTGACTGAACCTGGGAAAGTGCTATGCAGAGTGAGGACAGCAGCTCAAAAGGGGAGGTATCCGCAGCACCACAACATGCAGGAAAAGGCATTGAGGTGGCCAAAGACACAAGGCAGGCAACTATTCCCCTGAACTCCAACATGGGTGAAGTTGCCAGACCAAGGGTTAGGTGTTTCCAAGTCTGGGGATTTTTTAAAGACAGTCCAGTTAACCGAAAAAAGGACATTTGCAAGATCCGCCAGCATCAGCAGGGTCAGCACAACTGCCAGCCAGACCACCACCAGCATGCTCAGGCACATGACAGAAAGCATCCAACTAGTTGGGTCAATTGGCAGGGTCCAGAAAAAGTGTCTGCGGGTGACCCCACTGCTTCTTCCCCTGTTCTATGTGCACGCCATTCCCCTGTCCATGATGCAGAAGATTAGCCACCCACCCACAGGACGCAATACTAAATGGCCACATTTCAGACTGCTTGCCCTGGAAATGTTGCCGTTTAGGCTTGAGGAGACAAAAGTGTTCCACAACCTCATGGTGGCAGTCATCCCTTGGTACTCGGTCCCCAGCTCCCACTATTTCTGCTAGTGTGCCGTCCCCGCCTTACACAAGCACATGTCTCATAACATCAGCTGTGCTCTGACCAACGCTGATACTGAGAAGGTCAACTAAACCATGGACACTTGTACAAAAGAGACTGGCCAGGGACACTACATTTCCCTTGCTGCACACTAGGTGAACATTGTGTAAGCCAGGACCCATTCGGACCTTGGGATGGAACATGTGCTAGAGACACGGTTTAATCAGGGTTTCCAACACCTTCTACAGAAGTTCCTGCACCTCCTCCTCACCCTCCATCTCTGAAACTTCAGTATCAGTCTCCAGCTGGAATCACTGCAGCTCTGCCTTAGCCAGGCGGCAACAGGCTCTGTTGAAGCTAATCTGCTTAGGTGACAAATTGCACACTGCTGCAGAGTTGATGAAATGTCTAACAGGCCAAACTGATCTGTGGCTGTCGTGCCTGAACCTACAGTTAGGCATGGTCATGTGTGACAATGGCCATGACCTGGTAGCAGCTCTGAAGCTTGGCAACTTGGCACACATACCATGCCTGACCCATGTGCTCAACTTAGTGGTTCAGCGGTTTCTCAAAACCTACCCAGATCTGCCTAAGCTACTTGTTAAAGTATGCCGCATGTGTGCCCATTTCCACAAGTCAGCTACAGCTACTGCCTCCCTGGTAGTACTGCAGCAGCGTTTGCAACTTCCAGTTCACCGACTGGTGTGCAATGTCACCACACATTGGAAATCAATGTTACAAATGTTGTCAAGGCTTTGTGGGCAGCAGAGGGCAGAAGTTGAATACCAGCTACAACATGTTGGTATTCCGGTCAGCTTCCGCACATAAGAGCTGTTGAGTGAGCATGAATGTCTGACATCTATGCAGTTCTCTAAAACTTTGAGGACTTGACCAAGATGGTGAGTGGCAATTATGCCATAATCAGCGTACCCTTCCAGCTTCTCGGTTCACTGAAAAACTCGCTGTTCAAAATTAAAGAGGAGGCTTTACAGGCAGAGCAAGTTGAGATGGACCAAGAAAATATACAGGATGATGCTACACAGTCCAGCTTCATCTCATCTTCTCACCGCCAATTGGGTGATAATGAGGTGGATGAGAATGAGGAACAGGAGCTGGTTGCTTGCGCTACAGATGATACTACCAAAATAACCTTCACCCCATCTGTTCAGCATGGATGGCCTGAAAACAAGTAGGAGAGGAAGGATGAGGAGAACCAGGATGAAAAGGAGAAGGTGGACAGTCGTCCTCTTGGTGGGGACAGGGAAGTTTTGGCTGTTGGCAGTCTGGCATATATGGCTGAGTTTATGTTCTGCTGCCTTTCCCATGACCTTTGCATTGTGTGCATTTTGGGCAACACTAATTACTGGTCGGTCATACTTCTAGACTCTCACTGCAAAGAGAACTTTCCATCTCTCTTTCCTTTGGCGGAGAGGTCTAGTAAAATGTTGTAGTTGGCACTAGTTCAAGAATTATTAAAAAAAATTCCCATCTGACAATGCTGGCGGCAGAGGACACAGGGAGGGAGATGCACAACAAATTCAGCAGAGGCAGGGGAACACTATCAAAGGTCTGGAACAATTTTCCCTAGAAACACTTTGGAAGATGCTGAAGGAGTATCTTGCTGACTGTACCAGCGTCCTCCATGATTCCTCTGTGCCTTACAACTATTGGGCATCCAAGCTAGACACTTGGCATGAACTGTTATCGAAATATTGACTCTTATCGAATTGAACACAGGTTGGATTGGCCCAGACTTCTCAACGTCACCAGATGACATCAGCGGAACATAAACTCAAATCCAGTGTTTTTTTTCCTGGTCTATTCCCATGCACCCCTTTGCATCCAAACACGGGTACATACTTCAGGATTTCATCTTTTTTGTGTCATCCTCCTCCACCACCATATCAACAGGGTGAACATGCTACCCTTGCTATAAATGTTTTAAGAGTGTTTATGATGCCCGCATTAAGATCTTTAACCAATTTAACTCCAACATGGCTTGCATGTTAATGACCGAGCTAATTTTTACAATACTGACCACTGTCCCTTTATGAGGTAATAACTCTGGAACGCTTCCATTAATCCTTGTGATTCTGACATTGATTTCTTGTGACATATTGTACTTAATGTTAGTGGCAAAATTTCATTCATATAGCTTGCGTTTATTTGTGGAAAAAAAAGGAAATTAGGTGAAAATTTTCAAAATTTGGCAATTTTCCAACTTTGAATTTTGATGCCCTGAAATCACAGAGATATGGCACACAAAAACTTAATAGCTAACATTTCCCACATGTTTACTTTACATCAGCACAATTTTGGAACCAACATTTTTTTGTTAGGAAGTTATAAGGGTTAAAAGTTGACCAGCGATTTCTCATTTTTACAACACCATTTTTTTTTTTTAGGGACCACATCACATTTGAAGTCACTTTGAGGGGTCTATATGATAGAAAATACCCAAAAGTGATACCATTCTAAAAACTGCACACCTGACAATACTCAAAACCACAATCAAGAAGTTTATTAACCCTTCAGGTGCTTCACAGGAATTTTTTGAATGTTTAAAAAAAATTAACATTTAACTTTTTTTCACAAAAAAATTACTTCAGGTCCAATTTTTTTATTTTACCAAGGGTAACAGGAGAAATTGGACTGCAAAAGTTATTGTGCAATTTGTCCTAAGTACGCTGATACCTGATATGTGGGGGGAACCACTGTTTCGGCGCATGGCACAGCTTGGAAGGGAAGGCGCGCTATTTGACTTTTTCAATGCATAATTGGCTGGAATTGAGATCGGATGCCATGTCACATTTGGATAGCCCCTGATGTGCCTAAACAATGGAAACCCCCCCATAAGTTGACCCTGTTTTGGAAACTAGACCCCCCCACTAGATATGTGGTGAGAACTTTGAACCCCCAAGTGTTTCACAGAAGTTTATAACTTAGAGCCATAAAAATAAAAAAAATCATATTTTTTTCCACAAAAATGAAATTTTTTCCCCCAATTTTTTATTTTCCTAAGGGTACCAGGAGAAATTGGACCCCAAAAGTTGTTGTGCAATTTGTCCTGAGTAGGCTGATACCCCATATGTGGGGGTAAACCACTGTTTGGGTGCATGGCAAAGCTTGGAATGGAAGGAGCACCATTTACTTTTTCAATGCAGAAGTCGCTGGAATTGAGACCAGATGCCATGTTGCAGTTAGAGAGCCCCTGATGTGCCTAAACAGTGGAAACCCCCCAATTCTAACTCCAATCCTAACCCCAACACACCCCTTACCCTAATCTCAGCCCTAGCACTAGCCCTACGCTAGCCCTAGCCCTAACCCTAGCCCTAACTCTACCCCTAATGGGAAAATGGAAATAAATACATTTTTTTTTATTTTATTTTTTTCCCTAACTAAGGGGGTGATAAAAGGGGGTTTGATTTACTATTTGTGGCAGGTTTTTATGTTTGGCAGCTGTCACATGCTAAAAGACGCTTTTTATTGTAAAAATAGTTTTCATCACCACATTTTGACAGCTATAAATTTCCATATTTTGGCCCACAGAGCCATGTGAGGTCTTATTTTTTGCGGGAGGGGTTGCCGTTTTTATTGGTACCATTTTTGGGCATGTGACATTTTTTGATCGCTTTTTATTCCTATTTTTGGGACGCAGAACGAATAAAAACCAGCATTTTCATGAATTTCTTTTGTGGGGGGGGCGCTTACACCGTTCTGCGTGTGGTGAAATTGATAAAGCAGTTTTATTCTTTGGGTCAGTACGATTACAGTGATACCTCATTTATTTAAAATATTTCATGTTTTAGTGCTTTAATACAATAAAAACAATTTTATATAAAAAATAATTATTTTTGCATTGCTTTATTCTGCGAGCTATAACTTTTTTATTTTTTTGCTGATGATGCTGTATGGCAGCTCGTTTTTTGCGGGACAAGATGACGTTTTCAGCAGTACCATGTTTATTTATATTTGTGTTTTTGATCGCGTGCTATTGCACTTGATCGGCGGTATGGGACAGTTTTATAGGGCGGGTCATTACAGAAAAGCAATACTAAATATGTATACTTGTATGTACACTTTTCTTGTTTTTTTATTATTTACAAATAAAAGAATTTATTAGGGAATTTTTTAAATTTATTTAGGAATTTTTAAAAAATTATTTTTAAACTTTTTTTTTTACTTTATTATATTGTCCCAATGTGGGACATTACTATAAAGTGTTAGATCGCTGTTCTGACACTTTGCAGTGCACTGTATCAGATCAGCGATCTGACAGGCACTGCAGGAGGCTTTCTCAGCGCCTGCTCTCAGCAGACACTGAGAAAGCCACCCCCCTGCAGGACCCTGAAGGCCGCCGCGGCCATATTGGATCTGGGGACCTGCAGGGAGGAGGCCCTTGGAGCGACACGAGCACATCGCGTTGCTCCAAGGGTCTCAAGGAAGCACGCAGGGAACCCCCTCCCTGCGTTATTCTTCCTTATGCCTCCAGTACACTGCGATCATATTTGTTCGCAGTGTGCCAGGGGTTAATGTGCTGGGGGCAGTCCGTGACTACCCCTAGCACATAGTGCCGGGTGTCAGCTGTCATAATCAGCTGACACTCGGCCGCGATCAGCTGCGCTCCGCCCATGAGCGCAGCTGATCACGGTGACATACTATCCCGTCCACGGTCATATGGGCCCAGGTCCCGTGGATGAGCTAATACATCCAAAGTCAGAAAGGGGATAAGAGGCCTACCTCTAACATTCTTTGATATATATGTATACCCCCCAGGGTAAATGTTTTTCAGTCCATCCATGCACTTATCACCAGTCTAGGTTATCCACACCTTAAAAATGAGAAAAAAATGTTTTCTGAGGCCCTCCACTATGTCTTTTCAAAGTGGTATTGGAGCTCCTCCTTCTAGTTTTTGGCATCCCTTTCACTTAGTGTATACGCTTTACCAATCTAGGAGACCCACTCCTTAGTAATAGGAAAAAATGCTTTTTTGATTCTCCACCTTCTAGTTGAGGAGACATTTTTGGAAACCAAAAGAAATGATGGGTTCTATTAGTATATGATTTCGTGCCTTGTTGTGGGCTGTCAGGTGGTTGTCACATAGGGAGTTCTCAAACTGTATAGAGAATTTCACAGCCGGGACTTAGTACAGTCAGTACAGAAGATCCTGGTTTCATCCACATCAGGCTGAGCAGATGGGAAACGCTCCACTATATGCCCCAGCAGGTTTGATGAAATAACAGTCCTTAATGCTGCTACATTAAACTAATTACTTTTTTCAGGCCTATTTCAAATAGATTCTATTCTCTTATATTACTGCTCTTATCTGCAATTCATGTAGGCTTTGCTGTTGCAGTAGGGATAGCATATTACAGACATCTAGTCAGGGATTATTGCCTTATAAACTATAATTCTTGCTGCTGTAACCAAAAAAAATAAGATAGCATATATTCTATTCCTTATTAATTCTGCTGTTAGCTGCGTTTAGTGTAGAGATAGGTGTTAGGTATCATTTGCTAGAAATTAGTACTCATTCTGGTCATATACATCTCTACCACAGTCCATAATTTGATTGCTTTTTTCCATACACTCATTGACAGATTCATGCTTTTTACGGTGATCTGTACTCAGAAATTAATCAAAGCAAGCAGGGTTGCTTGCATTCCTCCAGAGTTTGTTGCTGTCACATTTTAGAAAAAATCTTTTCAGGGCTGATTCAGATCCCTTATATATTGTGCAATAATACTTCTCTTATCTGCAGTTCATGTAGGGTGAGCTGTCGCTATAGGAATAGCGTATTACAGCCATCTAGTCAGGGATTAATGCTTTAGAATTTATAATCCTGCTACTGCAATCTAAAAAAAATATCAAGGTACCATCAATTCTGTTACTTATTAATACTGCTGTTATCTGCATTTCTTGTAAGAATAGGCATAGGTATCATACCAGCAGCATCCTAGAATTCAGAGATGCTTCCAGGTGTCTTCCCCATGCTGTTCCCATGCCATTTCAGTGCTGTTTCAATCAATCTGTGCTATTTTTATACCGCTACAGACCTCCGGGGGGGATGGGGCTCTGGAAAAATGCTTGAGTTTCCCATTGACTTCCATTATACTCGTTACTTGTAGAGTTGAGCGACTTTGGTCGGATCGGGTTTCATGAAACAAAATTTGTTTCAGATGAAACTGGTCCGACTAGGGCAAAAAAAAGTCAGAGGTTCGTCCGAAAACCGACCCCAATGCAAGTCAATGGGCAATAAAAGTCGGCATTGAGTGGATGAATGCCGACTCAAGGTATCAGCTTCCTATGACCTTCATGTCCATTTTGAAGGCTTGGGAGGGTTGATCCTACTGAAAGATTCCCTTTACCTTTGCTAAGTACATAACTACTTATTTACATACATTGAAGCATGCGTTCAACGGACTCACCAAGTGTAGATCTTATTAATTTAGTCCTAAACCTTGTTTTCATCGTACATTTTTATGGCTAGGCTTTGTTGTGTGTGCCTTCGGTTTGATAATACACATTTAAAGCCCGCTACATAGCAGGCGTGTAAAAAGAAACCAACCACTCATTGTTAAAATGCAGAAAATATGCAACAACAGCAGATAGCAGTCAGCCCAATGATAAAGAAAACGTATAATTTAATTAAGATAATTATACAATGTAATTGATGTATCTGTTTCCATTTTGTTGGATTGTTCTTTTGGGTCATTTCATCATACTTCTACCTACAATGTTTATATTTTATGTCAAATATACTTTTATTGCTCCATCTAAACATGCCTGCAGTGTACAAATTTATAATTCACAGTGATTTTTTTAAACTTCCTTTTGTGTATACATTTGCAAACCTGTAATAGTCAGAAAAATCTTATTTTGTCTATAGTATGCCATAGACAGTGATTACTACCTGAAACCCACTGCATAATTGTAAGAAAACTATTTCAAATAGCAAACCTACAATTATGTACAGTAAAATAGAAACAAAAAATAAAAAATAAATTTAATTCTAGCTTTTCTTAATACATATAAAACATCCATTCTCATTAAAAAAATATCCATGCTCAGTTTAATATCTTTGTGGCTGCTAGAAAGTCGGATGCCACTTACTGTCTGCAGCTGCGTTTGATCTTAATTATGCAGAATTATTTAAATAAGCTCTTGTGTGTATATTCTCTGTATTACACGCTATGTTGCCATTTAAATTCCTTATATCAAAGAGAAAACTTTATCCAGATGGTATGAAGTCACAAGAACCGCCTCATAAATAGTTCTATTGAAGTATGTCACCGAACCTTCGTCTATCTCCATGAATCAGACGTGTCTTCAATAACAGCTGCTAAGGCTTTAGAAAAGCAGGTGTCAGGGCCACTGAGCAGCAGACTGCATGCATCCTAAATGGAGTCTGTTTAGCTTTTCGTGCAGATTCCTAGCACTAAAGGCAAGACGAAAATGAGGAAACCAGGCATCTTGGATTCCTGCAGCAGAATTCAAGCCAAGAAAAATGTATCACCAAATCCTTTATTGACTGGGAAAACAAAAAGCTACTCCATTGTTTAAAAGTGCCCTTTTTATACAAACTTAGGGCTTCATTTTCTGTCCATTAGCCTAAATATTTTGTGAGGTCATTTCTTATTATCGTGTGCACAATTAAGCTCAAAGAAATTTGTGAACATTTATTGCCATAGAATATTTTAGAATATTGTCCAGCATGTTATCTGTAAAATACCTAACTACTAGAGATGAGTGGATCGATTTACAAGACTCTAGTCCATCGACCAAGTCAGTAGACTTTGGATGGGAGGTTTATGAATCTCTTCCCCTCCGGCATGGTTTTAGATTAGCCAGACAAACGCAATGTCATCATTGTGGTGTGACATGTTGACTTTCAATATGCCAGATCCTTTGGTTCTCACCTGAGAAACTTGACCTCCAAATCTGTCTGGGAAAGCTTATTCCCTTACTTCCAATGCAATCGTGCATAGCTAGTTGGGTGTCATGATAAATGGCTGTTGGTTGAATGAGCGGTAAGGGGGTTTTACACATAGCGATATCGCTAGCAATATCGCTAAACCATCACCGATTTGGTGACGCAGCAGGTGATATCACTAGCGATATCGCTATGTGTGATACTTACCTCCAACCGGCTCCCCCGCTGTCTGTCACTGATCGCGCGAGATCACGCAGCTCCATTTCTCGTCGGGTGCTTCCTTCTGGGCTTCCTGCTGGCGCCGACGAGTGATGCGTGGACGCGGACGAGAGGACGTCAGGATCGCCTCCTCTGAAAGGTAAGTAATGACTGCTGTATCGCTGCTGCATCGCTGTGAGATCTGCCTGTGTGGCAGCTCACTAGCGACCATTTAGCGATGCACCAGCGATCCTGACCGGGTCGTATCGTGGTCGGGATCACTGGTGCATCGCTAAATGTAAAGGGGCCTTTAGTTCGACAGGCATCTGACGTGTATGCCCAATTTCCGTAACAGAAAATCACTTAATGCCTATTGTTATCAATAATGTGACATGATCATCAGATAAAACAGTCATTAATCTAAATATCTTCAACATATTGTTTAAATGATATGTACAGATAGCATTTTTTGTAATGTTCTAGAAAGTGTATTTCCATTTACTAATAGCCCATTATCTACCAATGTCCTTTTTTTGGGACGCCTAATCTTTTGCTTCTAGCAACTAAGATTTTATAATTAGGTCCAATTTTTTGTGTTGTGTTTGTAAAATGAATGTTTTCAAAACAGGAAATCATGTCATTGTCATTTTTAATTGAATATTCTTCCACCCAGAGAGCTTTTAAAGCACCTATTTTCGAGGTTTTTTCAAAATTAGGATCATAAGCTGAAATTTTTATTTAAAATCACAGTTCTATGATCACAAAGTTATTAGAACTATTGTTTATACTTGAAGGAAGGTATATAATGCAATGGCATTGATGTAGATTTACCACAGCCAGAGTTATATTCAAGTGAAATTGCCGTCCCATTTTTGGGACATTGGCAGAATGCACTATCTATTTTCGATGTTTTTTTTACATGGAAATTTTTGTTTGATTCACTAGTTTTTATACATAACCCTAAATCATTTACAACTGATATGGCAGGCAGAGGTCTTTTAGTTTCATTTCTTCCTTCTTACCAGATAGTCTGGAAATCCCTCACCCCTCCACCCCCCTTCCCCAGTACCTTTCTGACTATATATGCTTTGTGAAACCTGATATCTCAGCTGTACTGGAGACACTCAGGAGAACAGACCCTGTAACTTGCTGACTTGTCAGACATTGTTTACGATCACATCACAGTATATAAGGTTGGTATTTTATGTTTTTATACATCACAATTGATTATTTAGCTTGTTTTATGAATGGATAGTGAAATGTGAAATATATTTATATATATATATTTAATAATATATATTTTTATCTATAGTTTTCTAAATGTTACTATACTAATTTTTGTTTTTGTTGTATCAGCAGTAAGAACATGGCATATCGATATAAAAAAGGACTTACTGTTGATGAAATACTAGGTTATCTTGAGGAATTAGATGACCAAGAAGAGGAAGTTTCTGATGCTGAAGTAGTGATTGTGCCCCCTGACCCTGATGAGGCAGCTGATGAGGAAGATTTTCAGGAAAATGAGCTTCTTGCTCATGAATTGAATTATGTAGCAGGAACTTTGGAGGTATTTCACACTTCAACAGAAATTGAAGAGGCTCCTGAGGTGGCATCAACTGAGAATTTACCATCCACCTCAGCAGGAACTTCAAGTACCAGTAGCAGAAAAATACCAAGGAATCAAACTTCAAAACCAGTTGTGAGCAAGAAAAAAAAAATGCAACAGAAATATTACAATGTGCAGCAACTACAAAATGGAAAAAATGTCAACCAACATATGAAAGCAGTGCGGACCAGGATATGTCCGAAATAAGCAACATTTGTGACCTTTTAGAAAATAAAAATGAAGTTGAAGTATTTGAAAAGTTTTTTTCCCATGATGTTATGGATATTATTTTGACCCAAAGCATGCTATATGCAAACCAAAAAAAATAAACCCTCCTTTTCCATCAGCGAGGAAGAATTACAAGTTTTCTTAGGCATATTAATACTGTCTGGATATCATTCTCTCCCCCAAGAGGACATGTACTGGGAACAAGATGTGGGAGTTCGATTGGTGTACAAAGCAATGTCAAAGAACCGTTTTAGGGAAATTAAAAAATATATACACCTGAATGACAATTCTAAAATTGACAAGTCTGACAAGATGTACAAAGTTAGTTTATTCTTTGAAGTACTGGGGAAAGAATTCCTGAATTTGGTGTATTCCACAAGGAACTTTCCTTAGATGAAATGATGGTCCGCTACTATGGCAAACACCCTACAAAAATGTACATGCGAGGTAAGCCAATAAAATTCAGCTACAAAATTTGGTGTCTGTGCAGTTCCAACGGCTATCTCTACAAATTTGTGCCATAATGTGGTAAGTCTGACAAAGAGGAAGGACCGTTCGGCTTGAGAGTAATTTCACAACTTACAAATATAATCCCTAATTCCCAGTCATTCAGTTACAAGTTATTTTTTGACAATTTCTTTACAAGTATTGATGCTCTGGTGATGCTGAAAAACAAAAACATCCAAGCTACTGGCACTATGAGAGAAAATCGCACAAAACAGTGTCCTCTTATGCCAAGCAAGGAGATTGAAAAACAAAAGGAAAGAGGATTTTATGATTACCGGTTTGATAAAAAAAATAACATTCTTGTCGTGAAATGGAAGGATAATAAGGTTGTCACGCTTGGCACGAACTTCAGCACAATAGAGCCTTTGTCAACAGCTTGTAGGTACTCTCAAAAACAGAAAAAACATGTCCAAATCTCAATGCCGCTGATGGTTCAGGAATATAATTCCCACATGGGGGGAGTTGATTTATTGGACAAACAAATCTCCCTGTACCGTGTCAGAATCCGTTCCAAAAAGTGGTGGTGGCCCCTTTTCACTCAAATGATAGACATTGCCGTTGTCAACACCTGGAGGGCATATCAAAAGGCAAATCCAGAAGAAAGTGTGCCACTGCTAAGTGTAAGGAGGAGGATTGCATTGGCCTATCTAAGCAAAAGAACACAATTCAACCCCAAAGCGATGTGGACCTCAACGGAGTAAACTATTAGGTGGCCGAGTTAGTGATGACGTCAGATTTGATCCTGGTAATCATTTGATAGAGCCAATTGCTACACAAAGAAGGTGTGCTTTATGTAAGAAAAAAACAACCAGAATTTGCAAACGGTGTGATGTTCCCCTAAATGCTAAGTGTTTTGCTGTATTCCATTCCCCTGACTGAGTTATTTGGAGAATTTTGTAATATAATATTTTGAAAAAGTGCATAAACATATTGTTTGCATAATAGTTTGTAAGCAAAAAAATAAAGTTGAATAAGTTCTATCTTTTCTGAGTTTTTGTTATCACTTTCTGCCAATGTCCCAAAATTGGGACGCCCTTTTCTGAAAATTCCGTACTTGTAAAAATTTGGCAAATTATGTTTCTGATTCAATAGGACCCAAATCATTAAAAATCTGTCATTAAAAAAAAAAAAATGAAAATTGCTAATTTGGCAAGTAATGGGTTAACCTAGAACAATGGTTCCAAAACTCCAGTCCTCATGGCCTATCAATAGATCATGTTTTTAGGATTTCTTTAGTATTGCACATGTGATGGAATTGTTATCAAGGCATCCGAAGTTGCTCTTACCTGTGCAATACTAAGGAAATCCTGAAAAAATGACTGGTTGAGTAGTGAGGACAAAATTAAGTTTGTGATAAACTGAAATAGAGGCTACATCAAATTGCTAACAGATGAAGCAAAGAAAAAGAAATAGATCAACATGTTGAAATAATGCCGAGTCTAGAAATGCCAATTTATTGTAAAAGATCAGTAGTCTATAAAAAAAGATATAAAAATCATTCGAAACTAATCAAAATCATCAAATTTCACTTACAACAAAGCATAAGTAAAAAAAATCACACATTTACTGTCTGTTTCAGAAAATACTTGAAGAGTTGACATTTCCCATGTTTAACATACCGTGAGTAGCAAAAGGTTCTACTCCTGATTCAATCATCTTGGGTAGTGTTGTGTTCACTCAGTGGAAATGCACAGCATCCAAGTTAACAGCTGTTAGGACTCGTAAGCATGGGGACCCTTGATGTGGGATACGAGCTTGCATATTTTGGCCAAAATATTAACTAATACCTCACATATTTTTATATGTGCTTTTTACACTTTTTTCAGCGTGTAGTTGGGCCTATTTGTTCTTGTAAACTGTGATGTCTGTTCACATGGGATGCATTTGGATAGCGCTGGGCAGTCCACCTGATCTAATAGAAGGGCATCACTAATAGGCTGTTAACCTGGATGCTGTGCATTTCCATTGCGTGAACAGCACCACATACAAGTCTTTTTTGTGCAAGTATATACCAAGCAGCCACTCCCTCCATTGGGATTGGTAGGTTGTGAGTGGTTGCCTCATCGGTATTTCTGCATCTGTGTTGCCACTATCTTAACTACATGGGTCCACTGCATCCTGATAGTGCATTTGTTTGGAGGCCTGGGAAGGTAAGCATCTCTACCTTTTGCTAGTATTTTTTGAATTTTTGAAGGAACAGTAATTCATTTGGCTACTGGCATTAATGTGATTGGCCAGCCATATCGCATCATTGGGTCTATCTAAAACACGGGGACCCAATGCTCGGCCCACTGACCTCTGAAATCAAAGGATAAAACAAATATTTACTGCTTCTCCAACACATCTCTCGGTGCTGAGAGATGGGCAGGAGAAACAGTGAATATTCATTAAGCATTTACATCTGCTTAATTTGCAGATGAGTTATTTAAAAACAAATAAACACACACAAAAGTCCTTTATTTAAAAAACCTCTGATTGGGGCTACATATGCTGGAATTTAGGACGGGGCTCGACGTGGGACATCAATATGGATTACGGGAGGATCCATTGGACTACGACGGACCAGCATGGGATTTTTTGGGGGGAAATAAAGAAAGGGGGTGTCTGGGTTATGTTTTTGTTAAAATAAAGGCCTTTTGATTTTTACTTACTGGCTTAGTAATGGGGGTGTCTAACTGACTCCTCTCCATTACTAACCCCAGGGCTTGGTGTCAGCTCCAGCTGCTGATATTAACCCCTAATCCCACTACCCCGATGGCCACCACACCAGGTATTTTGGGAAGAGCCGAGATGGAACACCAGAATTGGCGCATCTAATGTGCCAGTTCTGTGGCAGCTGAGAGCTGGCATTTTTAGGCTGGGAAGGAACCAATAACCATTGCCCTTTCCAGCCTGAAAATATCAGTAAGTAGCTGTCTGATTTACCTTTGCTGGTTGTTAAAAATAGGGAGGACCCCACCCCATCTATCTATCTATCTCTTTAACTCAGCTTTTTTTTCTTTTTGTTCAACTGGCTATAAAACAGCATTCATTCCTGTACAAAGCAAAAATTCAGGTAAAAGGTGCAACAAAAAATGCTGCAAAAAAGTACTACAAATGCAATGTGTTCACACAGCTGGGAGACATTAACTTCTTTCCCACATTGGGTGTATTATTACGCCCACGTTGGAATCCCTCATTTTGATGTGGGCTCCGGCGCTGAGCCCACATTTTTCCTGGAACATGTCAGCTGTTTTGAACATCTGACATGTGCCTCTAACAGCCGCGAGTGAAATAGGCTGTTAACTTGAAAAATGTCACTGTCAATCTCTGACAGTAGCATATAACTCGGCTTACCTGAAGCGCGTCGGAAATCCCACCCATTGGTGACCTCGTCACATGATATGGTTGTAATAGCCGGATTGCTATGAGTGCCACTCAGTGGTCGGCGCTCTTAGCGAGTGAGCATTTCTGCAACACACAGGTGATCTGATATAAAAACTAAAATCATCCCCTTTTGCCATTCAAAACAAAACAATAAAAAACTTAAACATACATATATTTGCCCTCACTCAGCCCCAAATCACAAAAAATGGAAATGCTACAGGTCTCAGAAAATGGGGCCATTTTTTTTAACCAAAGTTTGTTTTTTTTACCACATAAATAAAAAAGAACCTAGACATGTTGCTGTCTATGAACTTGCAATAATCTGGAGAATCATAATGGCAGGTCAGTTTTAGTATTTAGTGAACATGGTAAAAAAAAAACAACTGTGGAATTGCACTTTTCTTGCAATTTTATCGCACTTGGAATTTTTTTCTCAGTTTTGAGTACACAATATGTTGACTTAAAACCAATGGTACAACTAAAAAGTATAACTTGTCCCGCAAAAAACAAGCCCTCACACGGCCCTTTTGGGAAGAAGGGGAGCAAAAAAACGAAAAAGCAAAAACAAAAATACCATTAAAGGGTTAAGATTGCTGAAGTTCCCAGTTTCTGGGACACCTGGAGGCAGTGAGCTAAGTGTTCCAGAGTTCACAGCCTCCAGGTGTTCTAGCTGTTGGGAACGCGGAACTCACGTAACCTTAATGACTCCCTTTAAGGCTCCCTTAAGGTTAATAGAGTTCACAGCCACCGAGCCTCCTGAGAGCTGTGAGTTCCAGAAAACTTAATGGAGCCTTTAATGGACACTTTAAGGTTCTGGAGTTCCCAGCTACTGTGCCTGTTGGTGACATCAGTAAGTTTACTGCAGGTCACAGATGATGTTTCACACTCTGTCACACAATGTCTGTGACCAGCAGTAATCTTACTAATGTCACTGCCAGTCACAGAAACTGCCAGCCATTGTGAAGCGCTGTAAGATCCAGCACTGAGTGCTGGTGGGACAGTTTATGAAGCCCTGTTCTCTGAGTGGGGCTTAACATGCTGGAATTTTAGACATGGTTCGTTGTGGGACATCGATGTGGATTACAGCATACACATTGGACAACAATGGACCGGCATGGGATTTTTTTTGGGAAATGGATTGTTGAAAGAGGGTGTCTTTTTTTTCTCAGTAAGGACTTTTTTTGTATGTGAGGGTTTTTATTGACACATCTCCATTACTAACCCCAGGGCTTGATGGCAGCTGCAATTTTTGAGAAATCATAGCTGTCATCAACTCCAAATCCCATTATTCTGATTGCCAATGCACCATGGCAATTGGGTAAAACTGAGACAGGGCACCATCATTCGTGTATCTATTGTGATGTGCCAGTTCTGAGACAGCTGAGGGCTGGTATTATTAGGCTGAGAAGGGAACAATAACCATGACCCTTCCTAGCCTGATAATATATTCCCCCAGCTGTTTGCTTTGCTTTAGCTGTTCATTAAAAATTGGGGGACCCGATGACATTTTTTTAAATTATGTATTTATTTATTGCTAAAACTGACAGGGAAATACTGTGAGAGATGGTTTTTTTTCTTCTATTTTTTATTTTATCTTACATACCAGTCATTATACAGGAAATAATGTTTATGAAATTTTTTCCCTGAAAATCCATTTTAACTTTGATTTTGTATTTTTTATAGTCAGTCCATAAAAGTGGTGTAATGCTCTTGACAACATTGTTCCCAGCAGCAACTTGGGAGTCAGAAATGCTTTCAGGGGTCTTCCCCATGCTGTTCTCACTCCATTTCCACATTGTTTAAAACCATTTCAATGATTTTCTGCCCCCCCCGACCTCCTGATAGGGACTTGTGTAAAAATGCTCAATGCCGGGGGTCTGTACGGGCCTGCCGGGGGTCTGTGCCGGCTGCTGGGGGTCTGTGCAGGCCTGCCGGGGGTCTGTGCCGGCTGCCGGGGGTCTGTACGGGCCTGCCGGGGGTCTGTGGTGGCTTCCGGGGGTCTGTGCGGATTGCCGGGGGTCTGTGCAGGCCTGCCGGGGGTCTGTGCCGGCTGCCGGGGTCTGTGCGGACTGCCGGGGGTCTGTACGGGCCTGCCGGGGGTCTGTGCCAGCTGCCAGGGGTCTGTGCGGGCCTGCCCGGAGTCTGTGCCGGCTGCTGGGGGTCTGTGCGGACTGCCGGGGGTCTGTACGGGCCTGCCGGGGGTCTGTGGTGGCTGCCGGGGTCTGTGCGGGCCTGCCGGGGGCCTGTGCCGGCTGCCGAGGGTCTGTGCGGGCCTTCCGGGGGGTCTTGTGTGTGTGCAGGCATCGTCCGATGGGACTACAAGTCCCATCGGGCTATGCCTGCTACAATGACAGTGATTGACACATTAGCCAATGATGGGACAGTAGTAGTCCCATCATCCGGCTAATGTGTTGAATGTAAAAAAAAAATACATACTACATACATACTACATATATACAACTTTCATACAACATACATACATACTACATACATACTACATATATACAACATTCATACAACATACATACATACTACATACATACTTCATATATACTACATTCATACAGCATACATACTACATATATACTACATTCATACAACATACATACTACATATATACAACATTCATACAACATACATACATACTACATACTACATACATACTTCATATATACTACATTCATACAGAATACATACATACTACATACATACTTCATATATACTACATTCATACAACATACATACTACATATATACTACATTCATACAGCATACATACATACATACTACATAATACATACATACTACATATATACAAAATTCATACAACATACATACATGCATACTACATACTGCATACATACTACATATACAGTATACTACATTCATACAACATACAACATACATACATACTACATACATACTACATACATACTACATACATACAACATGCTACAGACATACAACATCCATACTCCATACAATACATTCATACAATACATACATATAGACATACAGTACATACAACATAGAGTACATACTCACCATCACTTGTCACTTTGATCCCCAAGGCCAGTGTCATCTGTGAAAAAATATGAAAATAGCAAACAACCGATATACTCCCTGATCCGCAGAAATCCACGAGTGTCCCTCGCCGATCTCCCGTGGAGAACAGCAGCATCAGCTGATGCGACCGCTCTCTAGGGGCCCCAGGAATCCAATGATGGAAGGTAGGTATCCTTCCGCACTGTATTCCTCCGCCACTGTAAAAAAATAGTCCCTAGACTCACTTTTGGCATTGCTGTGTGAGAAAGTTCCCACGCAGCTTTGGCCATAAAGTGAGACCAGTGAACCATAGTAACCTCTCAGTGATGCAGTGCAGCACATCGTCGTGGGACACTCGTGGATTTCTGCGGATCAGGGAGTATATTGCTTGTTTGTTTTTTTCTAATTTTTTTCATAGATGACACTGACTTCGGGGATCAAAGTGACAAGTGATGGTGAGTATGTACTCTGTGTTATATGTACTGTATGTCTATATGTATGTATTGTATGAATGTAGGAATGTATTGTATGTAGTATGTATGTTGTATGTATGTTGTATGTATGTAGTATGTACTATGTATGTATGTTGTATGAATGTAGTATATATGTATTGTATGAATGTATTGTATGTAGCATGTATGTTGTATGTAGTATGTATGTAGTATGTTGTATGCCTGTAGCATGTTGTATGTATGTAGTATGTATGTACTATGTATGTATGTTGTATGAATGTAGTATATATGTAGTATGTATGTATTGTATGAATGTATGAATGTATTGTATGTAGTATGTATGTTGTATGTAGTATGTATGTAGTAAGTGTGTTGAATGTATGTTGTATGTCTGTAGCATGTTGTATGTATGTAGTATGTAGCATGTATGTTGTATGAATGTAGTATGTATGTAGTATGTATGTTGTATGAATGTAGTATATATGTAGTATGTATGTAGTATTTATGTTGTATGTAGTATGTATGTATGTTGTATGAATGTAGTATATATGTAGTATGTATGTAGCATGTATGTAGTATTTTTTTTTTTTTTTTTACATTCACCACATTAGCCGGATAATGGGACTACTACTGTCCCATCATTGGCTAATGTGTCAATCACTGTCATTGTAGCAGGCATAGCCCGATGGGACTTGTAGTCCCATCGGACGATGCCTGCACACACACAAGACCCCCGGAAGGCCCGCACAGACCCCCGGCAGCCGGCACAGGCCCACGGCAGGCCCGTACAGACCCCCGGCAGCCGGCACAGGCCCGTACATACCCCCGACAGCCGGCACAGGCCCCCGGCAGGCACTTAAAGACCCCCGACAGCCGGCACAGGCCCCCGGCAGGCCCATACAGACCCCCAGCAGCCGGCACAGGCTCCCAGCAGGCCCGTACAGACCCCCGACAGCTGGCACAGGCCCCTGGCAGGCCCGTACAGACCCCCGTCAGCCGGCACAGGCTCCCAGCAGGCCCGTACAGACCCCCGACAGCCGGCACAGGCCCCCGGCAGGCCCGTACAGACCCCCATCAGCCTGCACAGGCTCCCAGCAGGCCAGTACAGACCCCCGACAGCCGGCACAGGCCCCCGGCAGGCCCGTACAGACCCCCGTCAGCCGGCACAGACCCCCGGCAGCCCGTACAGACCCCCGGCAGCTGGCACAGACCCCCGGCAGGCCAATACAGACCCCCCCACAGTCGGCACAGACCGCACATCATGATGCGCACAGATCACGCATCATGATGACATCATTTCAGCAGCCAATCACAGCCACAACAGTGGCTCATTGCATTATGGGAACTTCCGATTCTGGTATCCGATATTGAAAAAATATCGGTACTCGGTATCGGAATTCCGATACAGCGAATATCGGCCGGTACCCGATATTTGCAGTATCAGAATGCTCAACACTAGTGCTCACTTTTCATAAATAAATTATTATTTCTTCATTTGTTTACCTTAATATCTGTAAAGAATATTTAGCTACATAATGGTATTATTACAAAAGCATCAACTTAAACATAATTAATAGTATTTAACCTAAAGACATTCATCTTGAATGTAAGAATGGGCTATGGAGACAGCAAATGTTTTTTAAAAATAACTCCAATTCAGTGACCACGGAAGCCACTCATATTCCTTAAATGGACTTGATTTTTGAAAAATGACAAACACTTATGTTTGAAGAAAACGGGATAAGGATAGATACCCATATAATAGTGCAATACTGTCCAGAAAGGAAGGCTAAGGGTATGTGCACATGTTGCGGATTCGTGTGCGGATCTGCAGAGGATTTGGCCCTGCAGATCCGCTGAAGATTTGCTAGTGATGTACAGTACTATGTTATCCTATGGAAAAAAAACGCTCGGAAGCGCAGTGGTTTATTTTCCACAGCATGTCAATTCTTTGTGCGGATTCTGCAGCGTTTTTACACCCATTCCATTATAGGAATCCACAGGTGTAAAAACCCATGTCAAATCCGCACAAAATCCGCAGGAAATCCGCAGCAAAACCGCGGGTATTTTGACCTGCGGATTCTGCTGATTCCGTGCGGAAAAATCTGCATATGAACTGCAACCTGTGCATATACCCTAAAAGCGGTAGTAGAGCTGAACTGGAGGTGTTGTGTAAAGGAACAAGACCTTATAAAGCATGGAAATCTGCTGCTACTGCTGCCCCGTGGCTGGAGGAAATAAATCTTTCAGATGTGTATTTGTCAGAGTAGTAGTTATCACATTAGGAGGGCTGCGCTGCGGGAATGAAGGAGCCTTCTGTTCAAGATAAGATTTTATTAATAACCAACACATTTTAGCACTGGAAAGGTGTATTTTTCAAGGTAAAAAAGTCTTTTTTTTTACTTTCATAAAAGAGCAAATCCAGTATCGAAACACATTTGTCATTAATAGAGAACCTTATCTTGAACACAACGCTCCTTCATTCCTGCAGCGCAGCCCTCTTAATGTGATTACAACTACTCTCCCTATTTTTTGTCCCCAATATAACGTACTGGATGTTACCAATAAAACTAAGGTCCCTGCTAGTTTGGCACAATCATTAGAATTCTCCATTTGATAACAACTTTGAATACACAGTACAATATACAGCTCTGGCAAAAATTAAGAGACGACTGCAAAATTTTCAGTTTGTCTGATTTTTCTCTTTATAGGTATAATTTTGAGTAAAATGTAAATTGCTCTTTTATTCTATAAACTACTAACAACATGTCTTCGAATTTCCAAGCACTAAATTTTGTATTTATTTTCAGAAAATAGTCAAAATAACAAAAAAATGCAGTGCTTGCAGACCTCAAATAATTCTAAGAAAACAAGTTCATAATAATTTAGAAATAACAATACTAATGTTTTAACTCAGGAAGAGTTCAGAAATCAATATTTTGTGGAATAACCATGATTTTTAATTACAGCTTTCATGCATCTTGGCATGTTTTCCACCAGTCTTTCGCACTGCTTTTGGGTGACTTTATGCCACTCCTGGTATAAAAATTTAAGCAGTTCTTCTTTGTTTGATGGCTTGTGACTATCCATCTTTCTCTTGATTACATTCCAGAGGTTTTCAAAGGGGTTTAGGCCTGGAGATTAAGCTGGCCATGACAGGGATTTGATGTGATGGTCCTTCATCCACACATTGATTGACCTAGCTGTGTGGCACATGGTGCATTGTCCTGCTGGAAAAAAACAGTCCTCAAAGTTGGGGAACATTGCCTGAGCAGAAGGAATCAAATGTTTTTCCAGGATAACCTTGTATGGTGCTTGATTCATACATCCTTCGCAAAGATTAACCTGCCCAGTTCCTGCCTTGCTGAAGCATCCCATGATCATCACTGATCCTACACCAAATTTCACAGTGGGTGCAAGACACTGTGGCTTGTATGCCTCTCCAGGTCTCTGTCTAACCATTAGATGACCAGGTGTTGGGCAAAGCTGAAAATTAGACTCATCAGAGAAGATTACCTTACTCCAGTCCTCTATGGTCCAATCCTTATGGTCTTTGACAAACTTCACCCTGGCTCTCCTTTGCTTCTTATTGATGAAAGGCTTTTTCTAGCTTTACATGACTTGAGCCCTGCCTCTAGGAGCTTGTTATGAACTGTTCTTGCCGTGCACTTCACCCCAGCTGCCATTTGACATTCCTTTTGTAGGTCACTTGATGTTATCCTGCGGTTGCTGAGTGACATTCAAATAAGATGATGGTCATCCTGGTCAGTGGAGAGTCGTTTTCACCCTCTGCTGGTCTGTAGCTTTGTTGTCCCCAATGTCAGCTGCTTGACCTTGTTGTAATGGACTGCTGTCTTAGAAATTTTAAGGATGGAGGCAACATGACGCTCCTTGTATCCCTCTGCTAGTAAAGCCAGAATTGAGCCCTTCTTTTCCTCATTCAAAACTTTTCTTTTCAATTCCTTTGGCATGGTTAAAAGTTATTTTTTCATTACTATTACTTTTGGGACATTACTAGCACTTGTTTTGCCATCCAGCTTGTTCTATCGCAAGAGGATTGTGAACACCGCAGCAGGGTTTTTTATAATTTCCTTCATTAAATAAGATTTGGTTCAGATGATCACCTAATCAGAAGCACATTAAGTTGAATGAGGTGTTCACCATTAGGAATTCAACTGACTCTGGAATGGAATGGCTGTCAGACATGTAGAGAAGCTGATTTTTATAAAACTGTGTAGTGGTCTCTTAATTTTTGCCAGAGCTTTATATGCATTGGTAATGAGCTCCAGTAAACATGGAAATTAATGTAAATCTGATAAGTTCCAAGGCAGTTTATCATAAACTAGAGTAATGAGACATTGAGGAACATATTTGAACAATTTACTTTTATTGACAAATGCATACTATTTAATCAAATGCAGACGTCTGGACCCGTGACTGTACATCTGGCTTTGTGGTGTGACGAGACAAAATTAATATTGAAAGAAACCAGCGTAAAAACAGGGCTAGACTGAGCTCAATAGGAGATATATTATGAATATGAAAACATGTAGCCCCTGAGTTTGGTCAATACACTTTTCTTGATTAACGTTTTGGTAAATGGGAACTAATTGCAACTGGGTGTTAATTAAAACAGCAGTTCCAAATAAGACTCATAAATTATGGAAAGACAGCAAGCAGCTGCACAGAACATCTTTATGCTGCGATAGTACTCAGTCTATTTCTATGTGTAGCTGCTTTTGCAGTGTATGAGGAAAATGGTAAAATGTGTTGTGTACAAGAGATGAGATGGGGAAGGAAAATTAATGTGCAGTGCCTGTATTATGGAATTAGCTGTACTTAAAGCAGAAGATCCAAAGGTTAGTATAAGGGTATGTTTCCACAGTCAGGAAACGCTGTGGCTTGGACGTTGCGTACAGCCGCAGCATCCAATCCACAGTGGCCAGATGTTACAGCATAGTGGAGGGGATTTTTGAAATCCCATCTCCACTATGCACTCAAAGATGCAGGTGGCAGACCAACGTATACGCACATGCGGTGCGTGTTTATAAACTGAAGCACGTCTATTTATCTTGCGGAGACGCTCAGCCTCCTCAAGATAAATTACACAGTCTATGTATAGGATGCAGTGATTCCGCATGTGTTCAACGAACACATGCGGAATCACTGCACGTACAAATGCCAGCAGCGCTTTGGGTGGAGCTGCATCCAAAGCCCTGCAAATACTAAATGTGGAGACATACCCTTACAGTGCACTGTCAAGTGAAGGCTGGCTGCACTTAAGAAGGTTTCCACAAATAGGTTTTAATTAGCCACTCCATCTAGCAGGTTCCAAGGAGACCCTGGTATTCACCTTTAAACCAGGGATCTGAACTTATGAAGGTCTGCTTGGGTTGAGTCCACAGAGTGGCTGCTGTCCAGTAGAGTGAGCTGACATGAAGGCCATAAAGCATAGTACCAAGAGGTCAAGATAGAAGCAAAGTCATCATGCAGTAGTATTGTTCAAACCAGAGGCAAAGTCAGCAATGTTATATCATATGTAGGATCAAGGAAGCTGAGGCAGGAGGACTGAACACCGGGTTAAACCCATAACTGGCACTGGAAGTCGGGAACAAGTGGTTTAACCTCTTAACGACTAAAGGTATTTTTGTTTTTGCATTTTCGTTTTTTGCTCTCCTTATTCCCAGAGCCATAATTTTTTTTATTTTTTTTGTCAATATGGCCGTGTGAAGGCATGTTTTTTGTGAAACAAATTGTACTTTTGAACAACTCATTGGTTTTAACATACGTGTAGTGGAAAATAGGGAAAAAGTTCCAAGTGCTGTGAAATTGCAAAAAAAAGTGCAATTCCACAGTTGTTTCTTGTGGTTTTTTTTTTACCATGTTCACTAAGTGCTGAAACTGACCTTTTTTTGGTTGACCAAAAAAAAAACTGGCCGTTATGGTTATTCAAGCCATTACGAGTTCACAGACACAAAACATGTCTAGGTTCTTTTTTATTTGAGTGGTGAAAAAAAAATCCAAATTTTGGCAAAAAAAAAATGGTTTCATTTTCCGAGACCTGTAGCGTCTCCATTTTTTGTGATCTGGGGATCGGTGAGGGCTTATTTTTTGCACACAAAGCTGACGTTTTTATTTAAACCATTTTGGTGTAGATACGATCTTTTCGTTATTGCATTTTATTTCAATGTAGTGGCGACCAAAAAATGTAATTCTGACGTTTTGATTTTTTTTCTCGTTAAGCCGCTTAGTAATTGGGTTAATTCTTTTTCATATTGATAGATCGGGCGATTCTGAACACGGCGAAACCAAATATGTGTAATTTTTTATTGTTTTATTTTGAATGGGGTGAAAAGGGGATGATTTAAACTTTCATATTTTTAAATTTTTTGTAATATTTTTAAAAACTTTTTTTTTTTACTTTTTGCATACTGCAATAGTCTCCATTGGAGACTAGAAGCTGCCATAATCTGATTGGCTCTGCTACATACAGGCAATGATCGGATCGCCTGTGAGTAGCAGAAATGCTCACTTGGTATGAGCACCAACCACCGGGTGGCTCTCATAGCAATCTGGCATTGACAAAAATGCAGGTCTGCTGGAGACCTCTGGTTGTCATACTGACCCATCAGTGACCCGCGTGCATGTGATGGGGTCACCAATGGACAGGGTTAGTGAGGCGCTTCCAGAAAGCTTGAGTTAAATGCTGCTGTCAGAAATTGACAGTGGCATTTAACTAGTTAATAGCCACGTGTGGATTGTGATTCCACCTGTGGTTGTTGTGGACACATGTCATCTGTATAAATCAGCTGACATGTGCTCGGAAAGGTGTGGGCTCAGCGCCAGAGCCCGCACCAAACAGAGGGAGTCCGACATCGGCGTACTATTACTCCCATTGTCGGAAAGGGGTTAAATAGTGTTAAGCTCTGCCAAAAGTTCAGAGCAGGCAGATAATGAGGCATAATAGGAGGAATTTACCCACAAGCTACCTGCCTGAATGGCACCACCTGTCCCAGAATGCTAAAAAAAAAAAAAAGAAGAAAGTACAGTCAAAGATGTTACCGTTAGCAGGCTTTTTTAAGAAATCTAAAAGAAAGTTATAACATCCAGTAGAAGATTCGGACAATAACAGTATGCAATGTAAAAGACTGGGCCATTGTTGCAAACTATAAAGCAACAATCACTAACAAAAACATTATTAACGGTTATGTATTTGCAAATTTCACTTAATATTAGAATAACTACAGTACACCCTTATAAACAAAGACATTAGGCTGTGTTACACTTTCCTAGAGGCCCTGGCAGCAGTTTTCACACATATGATGGCAACAGAATAGCAAAGTGTGCGTAATTCTTGCAGTGAAAATGATGGACACCAGGGCAGACCCCTGACAGAGAGAGTCCATCAGTGATCTGTTAAATACTCATCTGGCACCACGCCTTGGCTTCCAATACGAACAATGGTCCTGACACAAATATGCAGAAAGCTTTAGGGTCAGAACTCTTATGAGAAACCTTTGATGAGTCGAGTGCTTAGTTTTGTTCAGAAACATCATAGACTTATTTGGCATACATTGTTTACATTTAAATATGGTGGTAGGTCACTTATGTTTCTGCTGCTCGTGGTCAGGATCAAAGAAACCAACATCTGCCTCTGCCAAATGGCAAAAATGTGTACATGCTTGAACCTTTCACTAAGATTAAAATCCAAAATGCTCATCAGTATTCATACACAAATTAACTACAAAATCAAAGTTTACCAGTGAAAAACTAAAATGTGCATTGAAGAAAATAGTTTCAACATTACAACCAAAATAGACCAAGGAACTGTAAATGTTCTCCATGATGAAGTAGTTGAGAATCTCTCATCCTGTGTGCCCTTGTTCAACAATACTACATGTGGCTCAGTGCTTAATTAATAGCAGACGCTTACCCAAAACAGAGTTTCCATTAACCCCTTCATGACCCAGCCTATTTTGACCTTAATGACTTGGCCATTTTTTGCAATTCTGACCAGTGTCCCTTTATGAGGTAATATCTCAGGAACGCTTCAACAAATCCTAGCGATTCTGAGATTTTTTTTTGGGACATATTGGGCTTCATGTTAGTGGTATATTTATGTCGATAATTTTTGCTTTTATTTGTGGAAAAAACAGAAATTTGGTAAACATTTTGAAAATTTTGCAATTTTCAAAGTTTGAATTTTTATTCTGTTAAACCAGAGAGATATGTGGAAATAGTTAATAAATAACATTTCCCACATGTCTGCTTTACATCAGCACAATTTTGGAAACAAAATTTTTTTTGTTAGGAAGTTATAAGGGTTAAAAGTTGACCATCAATTTCTCATTTTTACAACAAAATTTACAAAACCATTTTTTAGGGACCACCTCACATTTGAAGCCACTTTGAGGGGTCTATATGGCAGAAAATACCCAAAAAGTGGCACCATTCTAAAAACTGCACCCCTCGAAACCACATTCAATAAGTTTACTAGCCCTTCAGGTGCTTCACAGGAACTAAAGCAACGTGGAAGGAAAAAATGGACATTTTAATTTTTCCAACAAAAATTTTCTTTTAGCATCATTTTTTCATTTTCACATGTGCAACAGGATAAAATGGATCCTAAAATGTGTTGGGCAATTTCTCCTGAGTACACCGATACCTCATATGTGGTCATAAACCACTGTTTGGGCGGACGGCAGGGCTCAGAAGGGAAGGAGCGCCATTTGACTTTTTGAATGGAAAATATGCTGGAATATTTAGCGGTTGCCATGGTGCGTTTGGAGAGCCCCTGTGTGCATAAACATTGGAGCGCCCCCTCAAGTGACCCCATTTTGGAACTAGACAACCCAAGGAACTTATCTAGATGCATAGTGAGCACTTTAAACCCCCAGGTGCTTCACAAATTGATCCGTAAATAAAAAAAATACCTTTTTTATCACAAAAATTTTCTTTTAGCCTCAGTTTTTTCATTTTCACATGGGTAACAGGATAAAATGGATAGTAAAATTTGTTGGGCAATTTCTCCTGATTACACCGATACCTCATATGTTGTCATAAACCACTGTTTGGATGCACGGCAGGGTCCGGAAGGGAAGGAGTGACATTTGACTTTTTGAATGGAAAATTAGCTCCAATCGTTAGCGGACACCATGTCGCATTTGGAGAGAACCTGTGTGCTTAAACATTGGAGCTCCCCCACATATGACCCCATTTTGGAAACTAGACCTCCCAAGGAACTTATCTAGATGTGTGGTGAGCACTTTGAACCCCCAAGTGCTTCACAGAAGTTTATAACTCAGAGCAGTGAAAATAAAAAATATTTATTTTCACAAGGCTAAAAGGAGAATTTGTACCACAAAAGTTGTTGTGCAATTTGTCCTGAGTACACCAATACCCCATATGTGGGGGGGAACCACTGAGTGCATGGGAGAGCTCAGAAAGGAAGGAGAGCCATTTTGGAATGCAGTCTTTGATGGAATGTTCTGTGGGCGTCATGTTGCATTTGCAGAGCCAGAGCCCCTGATGTGCCTTAACAGTAGAAATCCCCAACAAGTGACCCCATTTTGGAAACTAGACCCCCCAGGGAGCTTATCTAGATGTGTAGTGAGCACTTTGAACCCCGAAGTGCTTCACAGAAGTTTATAAACGCAGAGCCTTGAAAATAAAAAATCATTTTTTCCTCAAAAATGATTTTTTAGCCCGCTATTTTTATTTTCCCAAGGGGAGCAGGATAAATTGGACCCAAAGAGTTGTTGTCCAGTTTGTCCTGAGTACACTGGTACCCCATATGTGGGGGGAACCACTGTTTGGGCGCACTGCAGGGCTCAGAAAGGAAGGAGTGCCATTTGACTTTTTGAATGGAAAATTAGCTCCAATCGTTAGCGGACACCATGTCGTGTTTGAAGAGCCCCTGTGTGCCTAAACTTTGGAGCTCCCCCACAAATGACCCCATTTTGGAAACTAGACCCCATAAGGAACTTATCTAGATGCATAGTGAGCACTTTGAACCCCCAGGTGCTTCACAGAAGTTTATAGCGCAGCGCCGTGAAAATAAAAATAATTTTTTTCCTCAATAAATGATTTTTTAACCCGCTATTTTTTATTTTCACAATGGTAAATGGAGAAACTGGACCCCAAAAATTGTTGTCCAGTTTGTCCTGAGTACGCTGGTACCCCATATTTGGGGGGAACTACTGTTTGGGCACAAGTCGGGGCTCGGAAAGGAAGTAATGACATTTTGAAATGCCGACTTGATGAAATGGTCTGCGGGCGTCATGTTACATTTGCAGAGCCCCTGATGTTCCTAAACAGTGGAAACCCCCCACAAGTGACCCCATTTTGGAAACTAGACCACCCAAGGAACTTATCTAGATGTGTGGTGAGCACTTTGAACCCCCAAATGCTTCACAGAAGTTTATAACGCAGAGCCGTGAAAATAAAAAATCAATTTTTTTCGCAAAAATAATTTTTTAGCCCCAATTCTTTATTTTTCCTAGGGTAACAGGAAAAATTAGACCCCCAAAGTTGTTGTGCAATTTTTCCTGAGTACACTCATACCCCATATGTGGGGGTAAACCACTGTTTGGGCACACATTGGGGATCGGAATGGAGGGAGCACTGTTTCACTTTTTGAATGCAAAAGTGGCTACAATAAATGGAGGCGCCATGTCATGTTTGGAGACCCCGTGATGTGACTAAACAGTGGAAACCCCTCAATTCTAAATCCAACCCTAACCCCAACACACCCCTAACGCTAATCCCAACTCTAACCCTAACCACAAGCCTAACCCTAATCCCAACCACAACCCACCCCTAACCCTAATCTTAACCCTAATTCCAACCCTAACCCTAATTCCAACCCTAACCCTATTTCTTACCCTAACCCTAATTCCAACCCTAACCTGTTATGAATGAGTCACCGGAGGAGGAAAAAACAAAAATGCAAGCTAAGTCCAGAAAAGAGGTTGGTAGCTAGCGGACTGCAGACCCCTGATCCTATTCACAACAACTAACAGTAGCCGTGGAGCGTTCCTACGGTGGCCCTAGATGCCTCTTCACATCCGGAGAACTAAATAAGCCTAAAGAAAGAAAGGGGCAATCTAAACTGCCCCAGAGCAGACGCCAAAGCAATAGACAGCCCCCAACATGTATTGTCGGTGAAAACAGATGAAAACACAACCACAGACAGAAAGACAGGCAGAGCAAATGATGGGGCCCAACTAACTAGATAGGAAAGGACAGAAAAGATGCTGGCTGCAATCCGCAAAAACCCTACCAAAAATGTCCCAACACGTCTGATAGGAAAAACGGCCCTGAAGTCACTAGACTTCAAAATCCCTATATCAGCACTCTGATATATTCTGAAGACAGAGCAAAAGAGATTTAACCGATCAGGGACAAAAATGGAAATTCAGCAGAGCCCCAGCCAGGGCTGGCAGAACACAAAACTAAGCAAATCAGACAAAATCTCATGGAACAATAACAGAGCAAAACTTAGCTTTAGAAGACAGGAACTGAACAGGAGGCCAGAGCTCAGAGCAGAGAAATGACTATCAACCCTACAGGACGTCGGCTGCCTTATATCCACTCAGATTCCGGATGTCCAATCGCATTCCACCTGTTCAGGTGACAGGTTTCTCCCATCCAAATCAGCTTCACCACCTCCTTTCACCAGCAGAGGGAGTTCATCGGACATCAAAGGTGAACAAGAAAATGAGCTCACAACAGTACCTCCCCCTTGAGGAGGGGTCACCGAACCCTCATCCACACCACCAGGCCGATCAGGATGGGCCCGATGAAAAGCATGAACCAATCTTTCGGCATGAATATCAGATGCAGAGACCCAAGAATTATCCTCCTGGCCATAACCCTTCCACTTAACCAAATATTGGAGTCTCCGTTTAGCCAGACAAGAATCCAGTATCTTCTCAACCTCATATTCCACATTACCTTCAACCAATACAGGGTCAGGAGGTGCCACCACAGGAACTACTGGCTCAACAAACCTCTTCAACAGAGACTTATGAAACACGTTATGGATCTTAAATGTAACAGGAAGAGCCAATCGAAAAGAGACCGGATTAAGAATCTCCAATATCTTGTAAGGTCCAATAAATCTAGGTTTAAACTTTGGAGAAGCCACCTTCATAGAGATATTCTTTGATGACAACCAAACCATATCACCCACCTTAAACCGGGGACCAATGGTCCTATGCCGGTTGGAAAACCGCTGGGCCTTTTCCTGGGAGAGAGACAACTTATCCACCACTTGGTCCCAAATCTGGTGCATTCTCTCCACCACAGTGTCAACACCTGGGCAGGCAGAAGACTCCACCTGCCCTGAAGAGAATCGAGGATGTAACCCAAAGTTACAAAAAAAAAGTGACATCAAAGTGGCAGAACTAGCTCTATTATTTAAAGCAAATTTGGCCAAATGCAAAAATGAGACCCAATCATCCTGATCAGCAGAGATAAAACATCTCAAATAAGACTCCAAAGTCTGGTTTGTTCTCTCCGTCTGGCCATTGATCTGAGGGTGAAACGCAGAGGAGAAGGACAACTGAATTCCCAGCTTGGAGCAAAAAGTCCTCCAAAATCTAGAGACAAACTGAACTCCTCTGTCAGATACAATGTTCTCAGGAATCCCATGCAAGCGAACCACCTGTTGCAAAAACAAGGGCACCAACTCTGAGGAAGATGGCAACTTAGGGAGTGGTACAAGATGGACCATCTTAGAGAATCTATCACAAATCACCCAGATAACAGTCATTCTCTGAGAGACAGGCATATCAGAAATAAAATCCATTGAAATATGGGTCCATGGCCTCCTGGGCACCGGCAAAGGCATCAACAACCCACTAGAGCGAGAACAAGGTTTAGACCAGGAGCAAGTCCCACAGGACTGCACAAAATTCCTGACATAACGAGATAAGGCGGGCCACCAAAAAGACCGACTCACCAAATCTCTAATACCAAAAATACCTGGATGACCAGCCAATGCGGAGCAATGAACTTCAGACATCACTCTCTTCCTCCACTGGTCAGGAACATACAATTTTCCAATGGGACAACGCTCAGGTTTGTCCTCCTGAAACTCTTCCAGAGCATGTCTCAAATCGGGCGAGATGGCAGAAAGAACTACCCCCTCACCCAAGATGGTAGCAGGCTTGGTCACAATGGGAGAATCAGCAAAGAAACTCTTAGAGAGGGCATCTGCCTTGAGATTCTTAGTGCCCGGAAGAAAAGAGACCACAAAATCAAAACTTGTGAAAAACAAGGCCCACCTAGCCTGTCTAGGATTCAGGCGTTTGGCCGACTCAAGGTAAATCAATTCTTGTGGTCAGTGAGGACCACGACTTGATGTCTAGCTCCCTCCAACCAATGTCTCCACTCCTCAAATGCCCATTTCATGGCTAACAGTTCCCGATTCCCCACATCATAGTTGCGTTCAGATGGGGAGAAATTTCGGGAAAAGAAAGCACAGGGATTCATTTTAGATGTTACCGGATCTTTTTGGGACAAAACAGCTCCTGCACCAATCTCAGAAGCGTCCACCTCTACCTGAAACGGGAGTGAGACATCAGGTTGCCGCAAAACCGGAGCAGAAGTGAACCTCCGCTTCAGCTCCTGAAAGGAAGAAACAGCCTCTGGAGACCAATTCAGCACATCAGCACCCTTCTTAGTCAAATCAGTCAATGGTTTGGCAATACCAGAAAAATTAGCTAAAAATTTACGATAAAAATTAGCAAAACCCAAAATCTTCTGGAGGGCCTTCAAAGAAGTGGGCTGAACCCAATCATAAATGGCCTGTACCTTGGCCGGGTCCATTTCAATAGTTGACGGAGACAAAATAAATTCAAAAAATGAAATCCTCTGTACATCAAAAAGTCATTTCGACCCCTTAACATACAGGGAATTCTCCCTCAAAATCCGGAACACAGTCCGAACATGTTCCACATGAGAGCCCCAATCCCTGGAAAAGATAAAAATATCATCCAGATAGATGATCAAAAATGTATCCACAAAGTCCCGGAAAATATCATTCATGAAGCACTGGAAGACAGAAGGGGCATTAGTGAGCCCAAAAGGCATAACCAGGTACTCAAAATGTCCCTCCGGAGTATTAAACGCCATCTTCCATTCATCCCCATGCTTAATGCAAATAAGATTATACACCCCCCTGAGGTCAAGCTTGGTAAACCAGCAAGGACCTTTAACTCTGGAAAATAGATCAGAAATCAGGGGTAACGGATACTGATATTTAACAGTAATTTTGTTGAGGGAACGATAGTCAATACAAGGCCTTAATGAGCCATCTTTCTTGGCCACGAAAAAAAAACCAGCACCCAAGGGTGAAGAGGATGGTCTAATATGACCATTCTCCAATGACTCCTTAATATAAGATCGCATAGCCTCATGCTCGGGTACAGATAAATTGAAAAGTCAACCCATGGGAAATTTACACCCAGGGCTCAGCTCAATTGCACAGTCATAACTCCTATGAGGAGGCAAAGAAGCAGACTTGTTCTCACTAAATACATCATAAAAATCAGCCAAATAGTCAGGAACCTCATGCGACTGGGGAGAGGTGGAGAAAACAGGAGTGTCACTAAGAGCACACTGACAACCCCAACTCACCACAGACACAGATTTCCAATCCAAATTATGCAACACCAAAAATCTGCAATTTTCTTGATGGTCTGGGGCGACCCACATTACCACCTGGGTCCAAAACTGAGGTTTATTCTTCGCCAAAAGGAGTAGCATCAATACCCCTCAAAGGGATAGGCGTCCACAGAGGTGTCATAGGAAACCCACAACGTTTATCAAAATCCAAGTCCATCAGGTTCAGAGCCGCTCCTGAATCCACAAAAGCCTTAGCGGAAAATGTGGACAGGGAGCAGATCAGAGTAATTGCCAGAAGAAACTTAGGTTGTGCACCACCCACAGCAAATGTGTGTGCAAAACGTTTCTCTCATTTAGGGCAGACAGAAATATTATGAGAGGCATCTCCACAGAAAAAACACAACTTATTATGCCTTCTGAACTCCTGATGTTGCGCCCTAGACAAAACTCTATCACATTGCATAGGTTCAGACATTTGTTCAACAGGTGGCAACATTTCTCGTGTAATTTTACATTCACGTAAACGCCGATCAACCTGAATGGCTAATGACATAAATTCGTCAAGACCAGAGGGAACAGGAAATCCTACCATAGTATCTTTTATGGTTTCTGACAATCCCTTCCGAAAGAGAGCTGCCAAGGCACCATCATTCCAGGTAGTAATGACCGCCCACTTTTTGAATTTTTGACAGTACAACTTTGCAGAATCCTGACCCTGGCTCAATGCCAACAGGGCTTTTTCAGCTTGATCAATAGCATTAGGTTCATCATACAACCACCCCAAGGCTTGAAAAAATGCATCCACATTAGTTAGAATAGGATCATCAGGTGTCAAAGAAAACGCCCAATCCTGGGGATCGCCGCGCAGCAAAGAGATGACAATTTTAACCTGCTGCGCAGAGCTCCCCGATGAGCTAGGCTTCAAGGCAAGAAATAATTTATAATTATTCTTAAAATTCAAAAATTTAGACCGATCCCCAAAAAACACATCAGGAGTAGGAATCTTTGGTTCAGCAGCATGTGAATGAGCAAGATAGGTGGAAATTCCCCGCACTTCAGCAGCGAGCTGCTCCACACGATCAGACAATTGCTTAATCTCCATTAAGAAAAAATTCCTTTGTTTTATTTTGATCACTGTGAGAGTTTATCACAGTGATCAAAATAAATGAATGAATCTGCAGCTTTACAGATTCCGGCGACCTCACTGCGCATGCGCCTGCCATTTTCCAAGATGGTGGCGCCCATGATCCGGGATGGTGGGACACTGGGACGGCCAGAGGGACATCAGAGGCACCGTGGAGGGTGAGGGGGGTGATCGGAAGGTGGGGGGAGCGGAGGGAAGGCGAGGGGGAGCAGATGATGACTGCGGCAGATGATGGTGAAATATTACAATCACTCTAATTGGCTGTTTCACTTTTGACAGCCAATCAGAGTGATCATAGCCATGGGGGAGCTAAGCCACCCACCTAGGGTGAAGCACAAAGGGTCCTGTGCCTGCGGGTCGGGTGACCTTTCAGTGACCCCGGTCACCCAACCCACAGGAACGCGATCCCCCATGACACAGCATATGCGTCACAGGTCGGATTGGCACCGACTTTCATGACGCATATACTGTGTCACAGGTCAGGAATGGGTTAAAAAATGCAGTGTGAAAATAATACCTGTGCAAATTAGGACTGGAATATCACTCAGTACATGTGTAGTTTATTTAATATATTTTTTTAAATTATTTTTGTGAGGTGTGCTAATTATTCCAGAGTTGACCATATTCTCCTGGGTACTATTTTTGACAATAATATGTTAAAAGTATATATTATATATATTACAAGTCAAAAGAGGTTCCAATTAAGAATTACTTTAAGGACAAAGCCTAGATTTATGTAAAGCACAATAACAGTTTTAGATTATGATTTATATCATCAGTGCATTACAGAGGAACTGAAGATGAGTTAAGCTGAGAATAAATCAGAACACACGGTTTAGATCAGTTCATGAAATGCGATGCTCTGTGATGCCGCATCAGCACTTATGATTAATATAATAATTTCCAGACTTTTCATCTGCTAGCTTCTACAATAAATTATAGATTGGGTGAATCCAAGAGATGCTTTTTTAATCCCCTCCATATCATATATCATCATGGATGAGCAAGAACTAAAATGCTCGTGTGCTCATTGCTCGAACTGAACAATTCTTAATACTCGCATGCTCATTTCGAGTAAAGAGTATAATGGGAGTCAATGGGAAAGCCAAGCTTTTTTCCTGCAGACCCTACAAAGAGGTCTGAGGGGCAGTGAAAATGTTCAAATGGATGAGAAAAGTGCTGAATGGAAGCATCTCGGACTCCCATATCACTGGTAAGAACAATAGTGCCACTTTTATATATACTGTATATATATATATATATACACAGTATATAATGTGCATTTTTGCCAGGTGTTTTTGTTTTATTTGAGTTAAGTCAATGGTGAAAACGCAGGGCAAAAAAGCTCAGAGAATTGACATGCAGCAGATAATTTTCTGCACCAAATCTGCAACGTGTGCACACAGCCTAAAATTTTCTACAAGTTTTTGAAGGCTTATATAGGAACTATACCGTGGATTATGTAACACTCTATGGATGAAAAATATAACGACAATAAGTTTTTTTGAGGGTTACATGCCACCGAAATGTACTCCACATCACAGACTAGTCTATGGGTGAGTAATATTATACTGATGAGGGTGGAGTTAAATTTCTGCACCATTTCTGCTTCTCTTGGCAGGAAAAATGCAGCTGCAAAAACACTCATTTTTGTTGTGTTTTTTTCCGTGTTTTTAATAGCTTTGAGTGAATTCAATGGTGAAAATCGCAGGGCACAAACGAACAGAGAATTGACATGCTGCAGATTTTTTTCTGCACCAAATCTGCAAGTCTAAAATACTTAATGTGTGCATGACACATGAGGGTATGTGCACACGCTGCGGATTCTGCAATATAATAACAATAAAATTTAAAAAAAAGTTTTTTTATGCTTTTATAACAACGAAATGGACTCCAAATCACAGAATATTGTATAGGTGAGCAATATAATACTGATAAATTTTCAAACAAGTTTTTGATGCTTTTATAGCAGAGAAATGTGCCCAAGAAGATATAATACCCTATGGGTGAGCAATATAATACGAATACATTTTAAAGAAGTTTTTGAGTCTTAAAGAGCAAATAAATGTGCCCAAGAAGATTTAACATCCTATAGATGAGCAGTATAACACCAATAAATTTTGAGCAAGTTTTTCGAGGATGATATACCAACAAAATCTAACCCAGACCACGGAATACCCTATGGGTGAGCAATATAATAAGCATAACATTTTGAACACTTTTTCTGAGACTTATTTACAGTTGGGAAAAAAGTATTTAGTCAGCCACCAATTGTGCAAGTTTTCCCACTTAAAAAGATGAGAGAGGCCTGTAATTGACATCATAGGTATGGTGACATCAGAGGTAGACCACAACTATTGTCAAAATTGAGAAAACAAATCCAGAAAATCACCTTGTCTGATTTGGCAAGATTATTTTTGCAAATGATGGTGGAAAATAAGTATTTGATCATTGACAAAAGTTAATTTCAATATTTTGTTATATATCCTTTGTTGGCAATGACAGAGGTCACACGTTTTCTGTAAGTCTTCACAATGTTGGCACACACTGTTGGTAGTATGTTGGCCCATTCCTCCATGCAGATCTCCTCTAGAGCAGTGATATTTTGGGCCTGTCACTGGGCAACACGGTCTTTCAGATCCCTCCAAAGGTTTTCTATGGGATTGAGATCTGGAGACTGGCTAGGCCACTCAAGGACCTTCATATGCTTCTTACGAAGCCATTCCTTTGTTGCCTTGGCGGTGTGCTTGGGATCATTATCATGCTGAAAGACACATCCACGTTTCATCTTCAATGCCCTTGCTGATGGAAGGAGGTTTGCACTCAAAATCTCACGATACATGGCCCCATTCATTCTTTCATGTACACGGATCATTCGTCCTGGTCCCTTTGCAGAGAAACAGCCCCAAAGCATGATGTTGCCACCCTCATGTTTCACAGTAGGTATGGTGTTCTTTGGATGCAAGTCAGTTTTCTGTTTCCTCCAAACACGATGAGTTTTGTTTCTACCAAACAGTTCTACTTTGGTTTCATCAGACCATATGACATTCTCCTAAAACTCTTCTGGATAATCCAAATGCTCTCTAGCAAACTTCAGAGGGGCCCTGACATGTACTGGCTTAAGCAGGTGGACACGTCTGGCACTGCAGGATCTGAGTCCCTGGTGGCGTAGTATGTTACTGATGGTTGCCTTTGTGGGTGGCCCCAGCTCTATGCAGGTCATTCACTAGGTCCCTATGTGTGATTCTGGGATTTTTGCTCACCCTTCTTGTGATCATTTTGACCCCACGGGGTGAGATCTTGTGTGGAGTCCCAGATTGAGGGAGATTATCAGTGGTCTTGTATATCTTCCATTTTCTTATTATTGCTCCCACAATTGATTTCATCACACCAAGCTGCTTGCCTATTGCAGATTCAGACTTCCCAGCATGGTGCAGGTCTACAATTTTGTTTCTGGTGTCCTTCGACAGCTCTTTGGTCTTCACCATAGTGGAGTTTGGAGTGTGACTGTTTGAGGTTGTGGACAAGTGTCTTTGTGTGTTTTATACTGATAACAAGTTCAAACAGGTGCCATTACTACAGGTAATTAGTGGAGGACAGAGGAGCTTCTTAAAGAAGAACTTACAGGTCTGTGAGAGACAGAAATCTTGCATATTTTTAAGTGACCAAATACTTATTATCCACCATAATTTGCAAAATTAATCTTGCCAAATCAGACAAGGTGAAATTCTGGATTTGTTTTCTCATTTTGACTCTCATAGTTGTGGTCTACCTATGATGTCAATTATAGGCTTCTCTCATCTTTTTAAGTGGGAGAACTTGCACAATTGGTGGCTGACTAAATTCTTTTTTCCCCACTGTAGCAACAAAATGTACTCCAGACCAAGAAATAGTCTATGGGTGATCAATATAAAGACAATAACATTTTGAAAAAGTTTTTAGATGGTTATATACTAACGAAATGTACCCAAGAACCCGTTATACTGTATGGCTGAGAAATGTAACCTAGCAACATTTTTTTTTCCAAATTGTTTTTAATGCATGTATTAGGTGTGCATCCTTTTCTCTGTGAAGGGTTAATATTGTGTCTTGACTTTGCTAATTGACTTCATTTGCACCTGTGTTTTACTTGTTTTTGTGCTATATGTAGTTGGCAATATGAGTCTCTAGCTAACCATGAATAAGACCCGCTGAGGTTGAAACGCGTTGGTTATACCACCTGTGATACCATCTACTGTCATGTCCGTTTATTAATTTTTCATATATGTATTTTGAAATACAGTCTTCATTTTTTTTAAAATAATTTTTTCAATAAATTTTTGTATTTTAATATTAATCCAGCGCTGGAGATTCTCTTTCCTTGTGGTTTGCTTCGACAACGCCATGATTCAGGCAGCTCCGTGCGCTTGGAAGCTATGGATGCATATTGAAGATCGGGTGAGCTGACTTTTTTCCCTTCCCTTTTCTCCTGTTATTTCAATTTGTTATACAGTTTAGGGGCAAATGTGGGTCCATTAGTCAGTTTTTGGGATAATATGGGGGCCATTATACAGTTTTGTGGCTACTGTAGGGGCCATTAAACAGTTTGGGGGATAATGTGGGAGCCATTATACAGTTTAGTGGCTAATGTAGGGGCCATTATACAGTTTGGGGATTAATGTGGGGGCCATTATACAGTGTGGGAGCTAATGTGGAAGCCATTATACAGCTTAAGGTCTATTATACAGTGTGGGAGATAATGTGGGGCCATTTTATTTTGGGGACTAATGTGGTGGATATTATACAGTGTGGGAGTTAATGTGGAGACCATTATACAGTTTGGGGACTACCGTTAGGGCATTATACAGTGTGGGGACTACTGTGGGGGCCGTTATATAGTGTTGGGGGCCCTGGAGGTCCCTCATGCTGTACAGGGAACACTCATATAGTGTGGGGGGCTCTTATACTGTGAAGGGGCCATTATACAGCATTGGAACTAAAGTTAAGGTCATTATACAATTTTGGGCTTACCTTGGGTTCCACCATTATACAGTGAGGTAGCTAGTGCTTGGGCCACTATACAGTTTGAGTGCTCCTGTGGGGGCCATCATAAAGTGTGAGGACACTCAGAGTATTGTGACAATCAAAGGTGCACACAGGGCATTATTACTTTCTAGGGGCAAAATGTGGGCACTGTTTTCCAGGGCACTTGCACAGGGCATTAATATTTCTAGAGAGCACTTTTACCATCTAGAGGGCACAAAGAAGGTGCTATTATTATGTAAGGGGCACAGTGGTTGGCATTACTTTGTGGCAGTAAGAGGAGCACTATTTTTGTGCCAAACAGCAGTTGCAGTTAAAGGGACACGTACAGCAGCAGTCATTGTTGTAATCTCTGCAGACGAGTTATGGATGGAAGAAGTTGTTATGTCAGTGTAGACCAGATGGAAAAGACAGGAAAAGTGAGAGACTACATCAGAACGTCAGCTGTAAGTCACCATCTATAACTGTACTGTAATCTCTTATATGTTCTGCAGGACTGGTATGTACCACCATATATCACTTTACGGAGGTAATATTGGTGTGGGTCTTTGTGTAGATTTATTTTCAGTAAAAGAGCTGTCATCTGCTGAGGTTCCAATATACCCACAATTAGGGCGAGCCACCGTAGTTGTAATGAGGGTTTGGATCGCCCGCCAGGGCAGTTGGGTACTCGGTACCGGGCCGGTATCTCAGAGGGAAGTGTCACAGTAGCGGTGACCCCGTCCGTGGCCCTGGGCGTCCATGTAAAAGAGGTTGAGCGTGGCTGATTAAAGTTTATAAGTGGATGATACGTGACGCCACCTGTGGTGCTCAGCAATGATGGGGTTAAGCCGACGCTAGACAGAAACATAAGGGGCGTTCCAGCTGATAAAATGGCTTGCTTTATTGAAAAATTAAAATAGTACAGCTGCTTACTCCTCAGGAGTGGATGGATGTGCTATGAGGCACTGAGACAACAGCTATGCGTTTCGACCCTACATTGGTCTTTATCACAGCTGCAAATTACTAGCATAGTGCAAACCTTATACTTAGCGCTGACCAATGAGAACTGCAATGTAAATCACATGAACAAGCCAAAGGTCCTGTGAGCATTACTACAATGCCTATGCTCCATAGAGACCAATGAAGATATCACCTTCTATCACATGTTCTAATAGAAAGGTCCTGTGTGCTAATTCCACATTCTCTAGGTTTGCATAATGATACCACATAAAAACAAATTAATTAACATATATACAAATATTTAAAATATAGCAATAACCATCAATAATGATACATGATCTCTGTTCTTTTGTTTAACCCATTTGGATATCTAGACCCCAGACATAATATCCAAAAAGCCTCTCTTGTAAGAAGGCGTCTTTTTCCATCTCCACCACGCTTTGAATTTTTAACCCGTTCTATTCCTGCAACTGACATCGCCTCCAAATCCCCATTATGCTGCATTAGAAAATGTTTAGACACCATAGAAATGTTGCGTGTATTGATACTATTATTTTCTACATCCCTAATGTGCTCCAGGATGCGAGTTTTTAGTTTCCTTGTTGTGCAGCCTACATAGGATAAATTGCATATTTTACAATGTATCCTATAGACCACATTTTCTGTTTTACAATTAATAAATTGTTTGCTGTAATACCTCTGGATATTGCCTGAGTCATTAAATGTTTTTGTTTTTTGTGCATATCTGCACATTTTACATTTACTAGAACCGCAATTTTCTTTTTTTCCAGCTCATGATATCTTCCTCCAGAGCAGAGAGATTTTCTTTTATATTTTTGAGTGATTGGTCATATTGTGGCAGGGTTTTATGTTTCCCCATAGCTTTTTCCATCTCCTCAATTTCTTTCTGGATTTCGGTAAGCTTTTTTTCTTCCTGCTTAATGATCAATCTCACTAGATTCAGAGAGCAGTTTGTTAATATTTGATTCCAGCTCTCCATAAATTCAGCATTGAAACTAGTTGTCTGCAATTTTTTTATTCTGAGTCCGCTAGGGATCATCTCTTTAGCTACATAATTTTGCAGCGTAGTAGAGTCCCACCATATTTTAGTTGCTTGCTGAGTTAATTTCTCCAGCTGTATCACTTGCTCTGTGAAATCTAGATAGTCCCCGGCTTCTATGGGTTCATTTCCAAACACCTGAGCCGCTTTTTTATTTCTGTCTTCTAACTGATTTAGAGACATAATGTTTATTGCAAAGACAATACCTTCTCAGCAAACATCCAAAATGAATCAAAGCAGTAGTTGCAATAGAGGTGAAGTAGGGAGAGCACAGCAAATCCACATATAATGGCACAAATAGGAGAAAGAAAAAAAAATAGGCTAAAAAGAGCCCTAACCAGTTAGAGGCATAATGGTTATTGCTAAAACAGTGCCTTCTCAGCAAACATCCAAATCAAAGCAATAATTTGCAATAGAGGAGAGGTGGGGAGAACACGGCAAGTCCATATGAAGTAGCACAAATAGAAGAAAAGATGGGCTAAAAAAGCCCTAGCCAGCTCACCAACCACTGCCACAGCGCAGAACCTCGTCTGGACCCAATGATAGTTGATAGTAGACAGAAACATAAGGGGCGTTCCAGCTGATAAAATTTCTTGCTTCATTGAAAAATTAAAATAGTACAGCGGCTTACTCCTCAGGAGTGGATGGATGTGCTATGAGGCACTGAGACAACAGCTATGCGTTTCGACCCTGCCACAATATGACCAATCACTCAAAAATATAAAAGAAAATCTCTCTGCTCTAGAGGAAGATATCATGAGCAGGAAAAGAAGAAAATTTTCTAGAGATTTAAAAGATTATGCAAGCGGTAAAATATATGAATGGGGCCAATGGGATAAAACACAGCGCAGACTCAAGTCTATTTTAAAACATAGCCAGACTCATAGCACCCCAACCAGAAAATTGCATGTTGCTTTTTCCATCTCATTAGATCCTGATTCATCTGATACCAATTGCAGTACTTCTGATTTTTCCTTTGGTAACAGTGCCAATAGAAACAAAGGGAATTTTTTGGGACATTCAAAAAACGTAGGAGGCGTGCCGGTTAGAGTTGAGCGACTTTTGGTTTTTTTAGGGTCGCGTTTCGTTTCGTGAAACTCGACTTTTCCAAAAGTTGGGCCGAGCAAGATCGTCCGATTATAGGGAACAGTCGGGGTCGTCCCGAAACACGAAACCCAATGTAAGTCAATGGGGAATAAAAGTCGGCAGTGAGAGGAGGACAGGAAACACACCTACAGTGCCCATTTGAATGCCGAAAGCATCAATTCTTCTTATTTAAGCTTGTCAACCTTAATTAACTTCATAATACAAGTTACGCACTGAAAAATGGGGGTTATTTGGCTAAAGTTGTGGGGGGGAGGGCTGGCTGCAGGTTTTCATGTGCCCTGGGCGAAAGAGCGCCCCTTTAACACATACCACAACTCATCATGCTCCGATACGGCAGAGAAATAGCGGTATAGTACAATGAAAAATGCCTCACTTTTTACATCTCATGACGAGGCCCATCTATTTCTCCATACAGAATCATTGGTCCCATATAATGTTTGAAACAGTATATGATGAGCTCCACATAATGCTATAGTATATGTTGGTCCCCATGGATGAAGCTCCACTGTCTTATGGGCCCAAATAATGCTCCAAACATAATGGGCCCCATTTCTAATGCTCTAGTGTATAATGGGCCCTGTAAATGCTGCTCCAGTGTCTGATGTCCACCTTTGGAATGTTCCAGTGTATGGTGGGCCCCATCTATCATTCTCCAGAGTATAGTGCTCCCCAAAAATTGCTGTCCCAACATTGAAAACAATCAAATAAGTCTCCTCGCTAGGGAATCCCTGTACTTGTCTGGATTCCTCGTCGTCCCCATCTTCCATCTCACTGCACAGTATTTCAACTTTGCAAGTGCTGTGATCCTGAGCAAGCAGGGGGGGCCCACTCGTTGTCGACGGCACTGGCACAGGGCCCCTGATAGTACGGTGGTGTGTCTGATGGCGGGTGGGCCGAACCTGCACTTTCATCTGCAGCTTCCTCTTTGTCACCGTGTAAGATGGAATTGTATATGGGAAGGGTAACCTGAGTTTCATCAGGGTCAGATTCAGGTTGTGTAGCGTGCGAGGGGAATGTAGTGGTCTGGGTCAATGTACCAGCAGATTCATCGAGCAGTGGCTGGGCATCAGTGCACTTGTGTCGCCCCCAGGAGTACGGTCGCCACAGTGGCATTACCTTCTTCCTAGGGAGTGTGATGTCATGCTTGGGAGCAACGAACGATCTCTCTAGTAGGTTAACTGATTGGGCGGCGTTATTCCCACGAGTCATGACCCTCCAAACAGCGTTCATGAAGGCAAAGTGTTTGTTTTACGTGGGCAGTATGGTTGCAAAGCTGAACCTTAAAGGAATGTCCAGAAGGGCACCACCAGGAGTGGAGCCTACGGTTAAATTCGACTCCACCTGGGAAACCTCAACCATGCCAGCTACAGAACAGATGCACACATTGCAAGCTTAATTCCGTTAACGAACGAGACTCCGTCATGCCCCGCGGTCCGAGTCCGGCTTACTAGAGGGACACGTGAGGCTCTGGCACATGAGATTGGCCAATAACTGGTGTGTCATGCCCTTACATGTCCGTGGCTGCATGTGCGCTACACTGAAAAGGCCAGCGTTTGTCGCTTACAGGTGCAGATAACCCGCTGAACAACGTTAGTGATGGGGATCACTGATTACAATTATTACCCGCGAACAATGATTTCCCAGTAAGTGCAGGTCAACCGCAGTTCCGGAATTAGGCCTAACCGTCATTCCTGAAAAAATGAAAAACTTACGTGTGCAAACCACAGGTGCTGTAGCTTGCTTAACAGCTCGCCAGCCGTTCTCACGCCCAGTATGGATTACACGTGATTGCACAAAGGTGAGAAAGGGTACCGTATCCCCAGATAACATGTATGGACAGCGTACACATTCAAAATATATGTCTATACATCAGGAGGCAGGCTCAGACGGTGTTAGGCCCAGTATGGATTGCACGTGATTGAACAAAGGTTAGAAAGGGTACCGTATCCCCAGATAACATGTATGGATAGCGTACACATTCAAAATATATGTCTATACATCAAGAGGCAGGCTCAGACGGTGTTAGGCCCAGTATGGATTGCACGTGATTGCACAAAGGTTAGAAAGGGTACCGTTTCCCCGAAAAACATGTATGGATAGCGTACACATTCAAAATATATGTCTATACATCAGGAGGCAGGCTCAGACGGTGTTAGGCCCAGTATGGATTGCACGTGATTGCACAAAGGTTAGAAGGGGTACCGTATCCCCAGATAACATGTATGGATAGCGTACACATTCAAAATATATGTCTATACATCAGGAGGCAGGCTCAGACGGTGTTAGGCCCAGTATGGATTGCACGTGATTGCACAAAGGTTAGAAAGGGTACCGTATCCCCAGATAACATGTATGGAAAGCGTACACATTCAAAATATATGTCTATACATCAGGAGGCAGGCTCAGACGGTGTTAGGCCCAGTATGGATTGCACGTGATTGCACAAAGGTTAGAAAGGGTACCGTATCCCCAGATAACATGTATGGATAGCGTACACATTCAAAATATATGTCTATACATCAGGAGGCAGGCTCAGACGGTGTTAGGCCCAGTATGGATTGCACGTGATTGCACAAAGGTTAGAAAGGGTACCGTTTCCCCGGATAACATGTATGGATAGCGTACACATTCAAAATATATGTCTATACATCAGGAGGCTGGCTCAGACGGTGTTAGGCCCAGTATGGATTGCACGTGATTGCACAAAGGTTAGAAAGGGTACCGTATCCCCAGATAACATGTATGGATAGCGTACACATTCAAAATATATGTCTATACATCAGGAGGCAGGCTCAGACGGTGTCAGGCACAGTATGGATTTGACGGCCCAGACTACACAGCGGAGGAGCAGGGAGAGGTAAAGATTGCAAATGCTGGGGCCCTGCCCAAGCAAAGGGGGCCCACTCGTGGGCGTCGGTACTGGCACTGGGCCCCTCATAGTACGGCGGTGTGTCTGACGGCGGGTGTGCACCACCACCGTCAGAGACACTTGATTGCACTATGAAGGACCCTGTACCAGTGCCCGCGCCCAAGAGTCGGCCTACCCACCTGTCCAGGGCAACAGCACTCGCATGGTGTCGTGCGCTAGGTGGTGACCCCGGCCATGGGGGGAGGCAGCACAGTTAGGGAGTTTTAGAAAGTGGCATATGTTGATGTTGGACATTCAGCTGATGCAAAAGGTGAAATAGGTCAAGTCCCAGGAAGAGGTGGACCAAAGCAAGCCATTTTTCTGTCACCCTATGTGTCATCAGGGGAAGGTGGGACAAAATCCTTGGAAACCCATGCGTGGTTCATTTTAATGAAGGTTAGATCATCCACATTTTGGGTTGACAGACAGGTCCTTTTTTCTGTCAGGATTGATCCAGCTGCACTGAAGACTCTTTCCGATAGCACACTTGCAGCTGGGCAAGCGAGCTCCTGTAAGGCATATTGTGCCAATTCAGGCCAGGTGTCCAGTTTAGCGGCCCAATAGTCAAATGGGAATGACCTGTGTGGGAGAACATCGATATGGGAGGAAAAGTAGTTTGTAACCATAGTTGACAACTGCTGTCTCCTGTCACTTTCCATCGATGCAGTATTACCAGTTGTGTGAGTGGTACTTGAAAAATCAGTCCACAACATTGTCATGAAACCCCTGTCTCCAACGCCACTTCTGCTGTGTGCACCACGAACACCTCTGCCAAGCTGCCCCGGCCCGTACGGCTCGTGTGAGAACCATCACCGCTGCTGTGTGCTGGGAATGCCTCAAGCAACCGATTTACCAGAGTTGCTTGTTTATTAGCCAATATTAGGTCAAGGTTCTCCTGTGGCATGATGTTTTGTAATTTGCCTTTATAGCGTGGATCCAGGATGCTGGCCAACCAGTAGTCGTCATCGTTCATCATTTTGGCAATGCGTGGGTCCCTTTTTAGGATCTGCAAGGCATAATCTGACATGTGGGCCAATGTTCCCGGTGTCAATGATGCACTGCGAGTGCTGGTTGGAGGAGCACTTTCTGGCAAATCCACATCCCTCCAGTCACGCACAAACCCTGTACCAGACCTTGCCACGCCAACATTTTCACTTGCCCCATGAGATGCATCCTCCTCCCCTAAGTAATCATCCCCATCATCCTCCTCCTCCTCCTCTTCTTCCTCCACCTCGTCCAGGAGAGGTCCCTAAGCAGACAATGGCTGAATGTCATCAAGGATTCCCTCCTCCTCTTCCTCCTCATCAACATTGGCTGCAGACGCCTGCTCCTTAAGGTGCGTCAAAGTTTGCATGAGCAGACGCATAAGTGGGATGCTCATGCTTAGGATGGCGTCATCTGCGCTTACCAGCCATGTGCATTCCTCAAAACACTGAAGGACTTTACAGAGGTCTTTCAGCTTCGACCACTGCACACCTGTCAACTCCATGTCTGCTCTCAAAGTGCCTGGCCGTGTATCCTCCCACAAATGCATTATGGCCTGCCTCTGCTCGCACAGCCGCTCCACCATGTGCAGGGTGGAATTCCACCTTGTTGCAATGTCGATAATGAGGCGGTGGTTTGGAAGGTGGAGCAATCGCTGCAGCTTCTGCATACGAACGGAGTGTACAGGCGACCGGCGGATGTGCGCGCACAGTCTTCGCACCTTCTGGAGCAGGGCTGTTAACTCCGGATAATTTTTGAGGAAGCACTGCACCACCAGGTTCAAGGTGTGAGCCAAGCAAGGTATATGGCTGAGTTTTGAAAGGGCTATGGCTGCCACAAAATTACGGCCGTTATCACTAACTACCTTGCCTGCCTCAAGATGTACACTGCCCAGCCATGACTCAGTTTGTCGCTTCAAGTACTCGGCCAGCACCTCGGCGGTGTGTCTGTTGCCCAAACACATCATCTGCAACACAGCCTGCTGACGCTTTCCACTAGCTGCTCGATAGGGGGACACATCGTGTGCAACAGTGGCAGCTGCAGATGGAGTGCTCGTACGACTGCGCTCTGTGGACGAGCTTTTGCTTCTGGAGGAGGAGGAGGGTCGAGCGCCTACAGCCAACTGTTTCCTATACCGTGGGCTAGGCAGCACTGTCCCACCACCGCTGTCCCCTGTGGACCCTGCATCCACCACATTAACCCAGTGCGCAGTGATGGACACGTAACGGCCCTGGCCATGCCGACTGGACCATGCATCAGTTGTGAGGTGCACCTTTCCGCTCACTGACTGCTTGAGTGCATGGACAATGCGGTCTTTCACATGATGGTGGAGGGCTGGGATGGCTTTGCAAGAGAAGAAGTGGCGACTGGGTAGGTCATAGCGTGGTACTGCATAGGCCATGAGTTCGCGGAAAGCTGTGCTTTCCACCAACCGAAAGGGCATCATCTCAAACGAGATTAGTTTGGCAATGTGGGCGTTCAAACCCAGTGTACGCGGATGAGAGACTGAGTACTTTCTTGACCTACTCATAGTGTCTGGGAGGGTGAGCTGGACTTGAGAGCTGCATATGGTGGAAGTAGCGGTGGACAGGGCGGACTGAGAGAGGGTTGATGATGGTGATGGAGTTGGTGTTCTTTCTGATGGCCTAGAATCAGTCTTTCGTTGATATAACAGTGGGATTCCCTGACTGCTGTGGCCTTGCAACGACACCTCAACATTTGCTGCTGTGCTAACCGGTGGGCTTACAGTGGGGGAAACAATGTAGCGTTGCTGACTACCTTCGTTGTGATCAGTTGCACATGTGGCACTTGAGGTTTGGTGTTGTGTCCACGCTTGCAAGTGCATGCTGGTTAAATGTCTAAGCATGCAACTGGTATTCAAATTTTTCAGATTTTTCCCTCGGCTAAAGGTCTTTGCGCACTTCTTACAGATAACCTTGGCCTGATCATGAGGATTTTGGTCAAAAAAGTGCCACACTGCACTCTTCCTACTTTGGCAGACATTTTGCGGCCTAGCACGCTGTGATCTTTTGACCCTCTGGACAAGCTGTCCAGCAACTCTTTTGATGTTTGGAACCTGTCTTTAGAGTGCTCCGGGCCTGCCAGATAACAGCTGTTGCGATGTCGATGTCTGCTGTGGATGCTCCTCATCTGAGCTATTGGAAGCAGCACCCTCTTCCCCCAATGGATGCCAATCTGGGTCAAAAACTGGGTCATCCATCACCTCCTCTTCTATGTCATGTGCACCTTCCTCTGTGTCACCATGTATGGTGGTATAGTGTGCGGGAAGGGGCACCTGAGTCTCATCAGGGTCAGAATCTGGCTCTGTACACTGCGAGGACAATGTAGTGCTCTGAGTGAATGTACCAGCAGAATCATCCATCAGCGGCTGTGCATCAGTGCACTCCATGTCAGATTCATCTTGGCCTGGGTAATTCACCATTTGACTTGATAATCCAGGCATGGTATGTGAAAACAGCTCCATGGAGTAATCAGTAGTATGGCCTGCGTCATCCTTCAATCTTGGTTGGGGTGAAGGACACAAGGAAAGGTGTGGTTCATGAACATGAGCCTCCAATGACGACTCAGTGCTTTTACTTTTTACAACTGAAGAAGAGGAGGCGATAGAGCTGGAGGCTGAGTCAGCAATGTAAGACAAAACTTTTTCCTGATGCTCTGGCTTTAAAAGCGGTTTGCCAACTCCTAGAAAACTAAGCATTCGAGGCCTTATGTAGCCAGACGATGACGGAGGCTCAACACCTCCTGCATTCGGTCCTATTTTGCTCTTGCCACTACCATCAGATCCACCACCAACACCATCATTACCAGCTGCCAACCCCCGCCCAATTCCACGGCCACTTCCACCAGCCTTCCTCATTTTTGGTAGAAATGTAGAAAAAATCCAACAAACTATATAGTAATGTAAAACAAGGTACAAGGTGTCTATAGGACAGGGGAGATTTTGAATTTCTGCAGACACTTGTGGACACTGGACACTTTTGGATTGTGTGAGGCCCACTGATATCTGAGCGCTATGTCACAGGCTCGATGGCACAGCTGTGACCAAAGTGACTAGAGGATAAGGGAGATTTTGAATTTCTGCACACACTTGTGGACACTGGACACTTTTGGATTGTGTGAGGCCCAATGAATATCTGAGAGCTATGTGACAGGCTCGATGGCACAGCTGTGACCAAAGTGACTAGAGGATAAGGGAGATTTTGAATTTCTGCACACACTTGTGGACACTGGACACTTTTGGATTGTGTGAGGCCCAATGAATATCTGAGCGCTATGTGACAGGCTCGATGGCACAGCTGTGACCAAAGTGACTAGAGGATAAGGGAGATTTTGAATTTCTGCACACACTTGTGGACACTGGACACTTTTGGATTGTGTGAGGCCCAATGAATATCTGAGCGCTATGTGACAGGCTCGATGGCACAGCTGTGACCAAAGTGACTAGAGGATAAGGGAGATTTTGAATTTCTGCACACACTTGTGGACACTGGACACTTTTGGATTGTGTGAGGCCCAATGAATATCTGAGCGCTATGTGACAGGCTCCATGGCACAGCTGTGACCAAAGTGACTAGAGGATAAGGGAGATTTTGAATTTCTGCACACACTTGTGGACACTGGACACTTTTGGATTGTGTGAGGCCCAATGAATATCTGAGCGCTATGTGACTGGCTCGATGGCACAGCTGTGACCAAAGTGACTAGAGGATAAGGGAGATTTTGAATTTCTGCACACACTTGTGGACACTGGACACTTTTGGATTGTGTGAGGCCCAATGAATATCTGAGCGCTATGTGACAGGCTCGATGGCACAGCTGTGACCAAAGTGACTAGAGGATAAGGGAGATTTTGAATTTCTGCACACACTTGTGGACACTGGACACTTTTGGATTGTGTGAGGCCCAATGAATATCTGAGCGCTATGTGACAGGCTCGATGGCACAGCTGTGACCAAAGTGACTAGAGGATAAGGGAGATTTTGAATTTCTGCACACACTTGTGAACACTGGACACTTTTGGATTGTGTGAGGCCCAATGAATATCTGAGCGCTATGTGACAGGCTCCATGGCACAGCTGTGACCAAAGTGACTAGAGGATAAGGGAGATTTTGAATTTCTGCACACACTTGTGGACACTGGACACTTTTGGATTGTGTGAGGCCCAATGAATATCTGAGCACTATGTGACAGGCTCGATGGCACAGCTGTGACCAAAGTGACTAGAGGATAAGGGAGATTTTGAATTTCTGCACACACTTGTGGACACTGGACACTTTTGGATTGTGTGAGGCCCAATGAATATCTGAGCGCTATGTGACAGGCTCGATGGCACAGCTGTGACCAAAGTGACTAGAGGATAAGGGAGATTTTGAATTTCTGCACACACTTGTGGACACTGGACACTTTTGGATTGTGTGAGGCCCAATGAATATCTGAGCACTATGTGACAGGCTCGATGGCACAGCTGTGACCAAAGTGACTAGAGGATAAGGGAGATTTTGAATTTCTGCACACACTTGTGGACACTGGACACTTTTGGATTGTGTGAGGCCCAATGAATATCTGAGCGCTATGTGACTGGCTCGATGGCACAGCTGTGACCAAAGTGACTAGAGGTTAAGGGAGATTTTGAATTTCTGCACACACTTGTGGACACTGGACACTTTTGGATTGTGTGAGGCCCAATGAATATCTGAGCGCTATGTGACAGGCTCGATGGCACAGCTGTGACCAAAGTGACTAGAGGATAAGGGAGATTTTGAATTTCTGCACACACTTGTGGACACTGGACACTTTTGGATTGTGTGAGGCCCAATGAATATCTGAGCGCTATGTGATAGGCTTGATGGCACAGCTGTGACCAAAGTGACTAGAGGATAAGGGAGATTTTGAATTTCTGCACACACTTGTGGACACTGGACACTTTTGGATTGTGTGAGGCCCAATGAATATCTGAGCGCTATGTGACAGGCTCCATGGCACAGCTGTGACCAAAGTGACTAGAGGATAAGGGAGATTTTGAATTTCTGCACACACTTGTGGACACTGGACACTTTTGGATTGTGTGAGGCCCAATGAATATCTGAGCACTATGTGACAGGCTCGATGGCACAGCTGTGACCAAAGTGACTAGAGGATAAGGGAGATTTTGAATTTCTGCACACACTTGTGGACACTGGACACTTTTGGATTGTGTGAGGCCCAATGAATATCTGAGCGCTATGTGACAGGCTCGATGGCACAGCTGTGACCAAAGTGACTAGAGGATAAGGGAGATTTTGAATTTCTGCACACACTTGTGGACACTGGACACTTTTGGATTGTGTGAGGCCCAATGAATATCTGAGCACTATGTGACAGGCTCGATGGCACAGCTGTGACCAAAGTGACTAGAGGATAAGGGAGATTTTGAATTTCTGCACACACTTGTGGACACTGGACACTTTTGGATTGTGTGAGGCCCAATGAATATCTGAGCGCTATGTGACAGGCTCGATGGCACAGCTGTGACCAAAGTGACTAGAGGTTAAGGGAGATTTTGAATTTCTGCACACACTTGTGGACACTGGACACTTTTGGATTGTGTGAGGCCCAATGAATATCTGAGCGCTATGTGACAGGCTCGATGGCACAGCTGTGACCAAAGTGACTAGAGGATAAGGGAGATTTTGAATTTCTGCACACACTTGTGGACACTGGACACTTTTGGATTGTGTGAGGCCCAATGAATATCTGAGCGCTATGTGATAGGCTTGATGGCACAGCTGTGACCAAAGTGACTAGAGGATAAGGGAGATTTTGAATTTCTGCACACACTTGTGGACACTGGACACTTTTGGATTGTGTGAGGCCCAATGAATATCTGAGCGCTATGTGACAGGCTCCATGGCACAGCTGTGACCAAAGTGACTAGAGGATAAGGGAGATTTTGAATTTCTGCACACACTTGTGGACACTGGACACTTTTGGATTGTGTGAGGCCCAATGAATATCTGAGCGCTATGTGACAGGCTCGATGGCACAGCTGTGACCAAAGTGACTAGAGGATAAGGGAGATTTTGAATTTCTGCACACACTTGTGGACACTGGACACTTTTGGATTGTGTGAGGCCCAATGAATATCTGAGCGCTATGTGACAGGCTCGATGGCACAGCTGTGACCAAAGTGACTAGAGGATAAGGGAGATTTTGAATTTCTGCAGACACTTGTGGACACTGGACACTTTTGGATTGTGTGAGGCCCACTGATATCTGAGCGCTATGTCACAGGCTCGATGGCACAGCTGTGACAAAAGTGACGAGAGGATAAGGGAGATTTTGAATTTCTGCACACACTTGTGGACACTGGACACTTTTGGATTGTGTGAGACCCAATGAATATCTGAGCGCTATGTCACAGGCTCGATGGCACAGCTGTGACCAAAGTGACTAGAGGATAAGGGAGATTTTGAATTTCTGCACACACTTGTGGACACTGGACACTTTTGGATTGTGTGAGGCCCAATGAATATCTGAGTGCTATGTGACAGGCACGATGGCACAGCTGTGACCAAAGTGACTAGAGGATAAGGGAGATTTTGAATTTCTGCAAACACTTGTGGACACTGGACACTTTTGGATTGTGTGAGGGCCACTGATATCTGAGCGCTATGTCACAGGCTCGATGGCACAGCTGTGACAAAAGTGACGAGAGGATAAGGGAGATTTTGAATTTCTGCAGACACTTGTGGACACTGGACACTTTTGGATTGTGTGAGGCCCACTGATATCTGAGCGCTATGTCACAGGCTCGATGGCACAGCTGTGACAAAAGTGACTAGAGGATAAGGGAGATTGGATTGCTTTTAAAAAAGCAGTTTGCGGAGCAGTGGGTAAACAGCAATGCAGGAATGTCAGGAAGCCTTAAAAGGCAGCCCAACAACCAACACCACTGATACACCACAATATAGCCTCCCCTTGCACTGCACACACAGTGACTGGTGTGTTGTGCAGGCCAAATCGCTAGCAGCAGAAGCAGTTTTTTTTTCTTCTCAGCAGGACAAAAAAAAAATTGGGATTGCTTTTAAAAAAGCAGTTTGCGGAGCAGTGGGTAAACAGCAATGCAGGAATGTCAGGAAGCCTTAGAAGGCAGCCCAACAACCAACACCACTGATACACCACTATATAGCCTCCCCTTGCACTGCACACACAGTGACTGGTGTGTTGTACAGGCCAAATCGCTAGCAGCAGAAGCAGTTTTTTTTTCTTCTCAGCAGGACAAAAAAAAAAAATTGGGATTGCTTTTAAAAAAGCAGTTTGCGGAGCAGTGGGTAAACAGCAATGCAGGAATGTCAGGAAGCCTTAGAAGGCAGCCCAACAACCAACACCACTGATCCACCACAATATAGCCTCCCCTTGCACTGCACACACAGTGACTGGTGTGTTGTGCAGGCCAAATCGCTAGCAGCAGAAGCAGTTTTTTTGTCTTCTTCCCTGCCTAACGCTCTCCCTACAGAATCAGCAGCAACCTCTCCCTATACTGAGATCGGCAGAAGTAAGATGGCGGTCGGCGAGCACGCCCTTTTATACCCCCTGTGATGCCCACCAAAGCAAGCCAATCACTTGCATGCCCTTCTAAAAGATGGTGGTGACCCCTGCTATGTCATCACGTTGCCCACAGTGTCCGTGGATCCTGATTGGCTGAAAAAGAGCGCAAAACAAACTTTTGAAACGCGACTTTGGCGCGTAAGTCGCCGACCTAGTGGCCGACCTCATCCTAGGGTCGGGTTTCGTTTCATGAAACCCGACTTTGCCAAAAGTCGGCGACTTTTGAAATTTTTAGACCCGTTTCGCTCAACTCTAGTGCCGGTAGGAAACACCGGAGAAGCGCAAAGAGCAATTACCAGGCACAGGAAGAAAAAAATGAAGAATTAAATGTGCTGAATTTATCTTCACGGACTCTTACACAAGATCATTTGGACATTTTGGCTTTAGGATTAAATTATGCACCTGATCAAAATTTTGACCTTTTTTGACAATTTTAGATTTCAATAAATTTATTAGAAATCTGACAATCAAAAAACATTTTTATGCTGAGACTGAAAAAAAAGAAATAAAATAATGTGAAATTTCACAGGAAATAAATATTTATCAAAAACTATACTATAGAGAACTATTATCTATCCTAAATCTGCAGTCTTTAGAATCTGAAAATGATATAGGTGACACAGACAAAGTTAATCAGTCTCAGCACTTAAATGTTAAAAATCCTTATTTTTACCCGATACAAAGTAGAGGGGAGTGTATGGATAAATTTCAGGAAGTTCTAGAAAGAGAACTAAAACAACTGAAAGATGAAATCTCTATTGATACTCGTGTTAAAAAAAACTTCAGTAAAAAACAAAAAGCTGCACTGACAGACCTGAAAAACATGACAGATATAGTAATCAAACACAGTGATAAGGGAGGTATGGTGGTAGTCCTTAACGCTGAGGATTACAAAAATCAAATGTTAAAACTTTTATCTGACAATGAGGTTTATGAGAAATTAATTTCTAATCCAACAAAAACCTATAACAAAATAGCTGAAGATATAGTCATGGAAGGTCTTAATATGGACATAGTAAATAAAAAACAAGCTGAATATTTGATAGTTCAGAATCCGATTTTGCCAATCATATATGGCTTTCCCAAAATTCAGAAAATTGCAGATATCCCTCCTATGAGACCAATTGTATTGGGTATTGGGTCTTCAAATGAGCACCTTTGTGAATGGGCTGATTCTCTTCTTCAGCCTTTGGTACAGAGTTTACCAGACTGCCTCAAAGATTCTAGGGATGTTTTAGTCACTTTTTCTGATAAAATATGGCGAGAAAATTTTGTATGGCTTAGTTGCGATGTTATATCGCTGTACACTTGCATCTTGCACAATTTGGCTATGGAAGCTTTGGAGTATTTTTTACGGAGTTACAATGAATATTCAGAAGATTTGATCAATTTTCTGTTGCAGGTTGTGTTTTTCTTCTCAAACATAATTTTTTTGCATTTGATGGCACTATCTATCTACAGAAGTCTGGAGTCCCAATGGGAGCGAAGTACTCCCCATCCTTGGCTAATCTGACCATGGCATTTTTGTAAAAGCAATTTATTTATTCAGTGAATAACCCCTATGTGCAGTGTATCCACTGGTATGGTAGATACATCGATGATACCCTCATTATCTGGGAGGGTGATGTATCTACCATACCAGCATTTGTGGATTACATTAACTCCAATACCTATAACATCAGATTCACTCACAAATCCAATAAAACCCAAATATCATTTTTAGATCTAGAATTAAGGGGAAATGTAGGACAAAAAATTATGTCTAACACTTACTGTAAACCTATTACAGGGAACACTATATTACATGCCCGAAGTGGACATCCTAGGCATGTAATTAAATCTATTCCCGTTGGAGAACATATAAGGTTAAAAAGAAACTGCACGGAGGAACAGGTGAAAAACAAAGAATTTGATGCGCTGCACAAAAAATTGAAAAAACGGGGCTATGCAAATTGGATGTTAGAAAGAGCTAAAATCAGGGCAGATAATAGGGACAGAAAAGATTTATTGGAACCAAAAAATAATTTGAATCCCATAAAAAAGAGAGACATGAATAAAAATAATAAAATATTTGTCAGTCTTAAATATAGTCTGGAATTTGACAAAATAAAGAGCATTTTTTTTAAATGCCTACCAATCCTCTATGAGGATGAAACCTTAGCAAAAATATTAGATGCAGGTACTAATGTTGTTGCCAGACGAGCTCCCACTATTGGAAATATTGTATCCCCTAGTTTCTTTACATCTGCAGCATTATCGGAAAATTGGCTAAAAACCACCGGCTTTTATAAATGCGGTTCTAGTAAATGTAAAATGTGCAGATATGCACAAAAAACAAAAACATTTAATGACTCAGGCAATATCCAGAGGTATTACAGCAAACAATTTATTAATTGTAATACAGAAAATGTGGTCTATAGGATACATTGTAAAATATGCAATTTATCCTATGTAGGCTGCACAACAAGGAAACTAAAAACTCGCATCCTGGAGCACATTTGGGATGTAGAAAATAATAGTATCAATACACGTAATATTTCTATGGTGTCTAAACATTTTGTAATGCAGCATAATGGGGATTTGGAGGCGATGTCAGTTGCAGGAATAGAATGGGTTAAAAATTCAAAGCGTGGTGGAGATGGAAAAAGACGCCTTCTTACAAGAGAGGCTTTTTGGATATTCTGTCTGGGGTCTAGATATCCAAATGGGTTAAACAAAAGAAGAGAGATCATGTATTATTATTGATGGTTATTGCTATATTTTAAGTATTTGTATATATGTTAATTAATTTGTTTTTATGTGGTATCATTATGCAAACCTAGAGAATGTGGAATTTACACACAGAACCTTTCTATTAGAACATGTGATAGAAGGTGATATCGTCATTGGTCTCTATGGAACATAGGCATTGTAGTAATGCTCACAGGACCTTTGGCTTGTTCATGTGATTTACATTGCAGTTCTCATTGGTCAGCACTAAGTATAAGGTTTGCACTATGCTAGTAATTTGCAGCTGTGATAAAGATCCATGTAGGGTCGAAACACATAGCTGTTGTCTCAGTGCCTCATAGCACATCCATCCACTCCTGAGGAGCAAGCCGCTGTACTATTTTAATTTTTCAATAAAGCAAGAAATTTTATCAGCTGGAACGACCCTTATGTTTCTGTCTACTATCAACTATCGTTGGGTCCAGATGAGGTTCCGCGCTGTGGCTGTGGTTGGTGAGCTGGCTAGGGCTTTTTTAGCCCATCTTTTCTTCTATTTGTGTTAAGCCGACGCTGCAGGCAGATCCTCTGGGACAGATGGTATAAGGCCTCTTTCACACTTCAGTTTTTTGCCATCAGTCAAAATCCGCCAAAACTTGAAATTGGCGGATCCGCTTTTTCTTGTTGCGGATCCGCCAATTTCCCCATTGGGATACATTAGTGGCGGATTTTGACGGATGGTCGTCCGTTGCGTCCGATATTCGGCGGATCCGCAAAATTCTTTGCGGATTCTGTCTGAGGGGGACGGAGAATGTAACGTTTTTTTTCGCCGTCAAAATGGCGGATGACGGCGGATCCGCCGTCATCAGCCATGCGGTAGAATGGGGCCCTATGGGCGGCGGATCCGCCGGGATCCGCGATTTTGCGGAATCCGCCGGCAGGATCCGCAAAATCGCACTGCGCATGCCCAGAAAAAAAGATACTTTTCCAGACAGTCCCAAAACTATATAAGATGGGCTAATTGGGCCCAGACATGCAGTAGCAGCCAGACAGCAAGCCAGCCAGACCACCACCAAGCCTGCAAGACAGCCACCAAGCCTGCCAGACCACCCACCCAGCCTGCCAGACCACCCAGCCTGCCAGACACCCACCAAGCCTGCAGCCACAGCTATCAAGAGGCCTGCCAGTACCAGCTTTACCAAGTGTGAGTATACCTATGACATTTCTGTGTATGGCCTGCAAGTGTGTAGCAAGTGTGTAGCGTGTGTGTGTGTGGTCTGCGAGTGTTGCATGTCTGTTTTTTTTTTTTTTTATATTTTTTTTTTCTGTTGCTTGTGTACTGCATTTTATTTTCATACAACTGTAATTATATTGTATTTTTTATGCTGTGATTGCTGCGATTGAGTGGTGTATGGTATGTGGTGTAATTGGGCCCAGACAATCCGGCACCAGCAACACTGAATACTCCAAGCAAGATATTCGACTCCAGCCTGCCTGACAGAAGATTCAACTAGAGCTATAAAACCTGTCTGCACAGCTGCAAGTCTACCACCTGCAAGACCCCTGGAGCGTGTGTGTGTGTATGTGTGTGGCCTGTGTGTGCATTTTTTTTTTTTTTTTTTCTGTTGCATGTGTACTGCTTTTTATTTTCATACAACTGTAATTATATTGTATTTTTTATGCTGTGATTGCTGCGATTGAGTGGTGTATTGTATGTGGTGTAATTGGGCCCAGACAATCCGGCACCAGCAACATTGAATACTCCAAGCAAGATATCAGACTCCAGCCTGCCTGACAGAAGATTCAACTAGAGCTATAAAACCTGTCTGCACAGCTGCAAGTCTACCACCTGCAAGACCCCTGGAGCGTGTGTGTGTGTGTTGCATTTTTTTTTTTTTTTTCTGTTGCATGTGTACTGCATGTTATTTTCATACAACTTTAATATTGTATTTCTTGCTGTGATTGTGTGGTGTAAGGCTGGTTTCATATTTGCACTTTATAGCGCAGTGATAACCTGCACACGTCCACCACTAATCCCCGTCCCATCTGGTCATCACCGCCTACTAGCACACATGGACGCTTGCGATCTGCACACCCTATCTTTAGTATGGGGTGTGCAGATTGCAAGCGTTCATGTGCGCTAGTAGGTGGGGATTAGTGGCGGACGTGTGCAGGAAATAGCTGCGCTATAAAGTGCAAATGTGAAACCGGCCTAAATGGTATTGTATGTGGTGTTATTGGGCCCAGACATCTACATCAAACACCAGCCTGACTGTATCAGTCAGGCTGGTGTTTTAATGTAGATGTCTGGGCCCAATAACACCACATTCAATACCATTTAGGCCGATTTCACATTTGCACTTTATAGCGCAGCGATGGCCTGCACACGTCCGCCACAAATCCCCGCCTACTACCGCACATGAATGCTTGCGATCTGCGCACCCTATCTTTATCATAGGGTGCGTAGATGGTGCGCTGGCAGGATTTTACCGTGTGCTGCGCACTTTTGAAGGTGTGCCCTTGTGCGCCAAACGCAGCATGTTGCATTTTGGCGCGCACGGCACACCTTCAAAAGTGCGCAGCACACTGTAAAATCCTGCCAGCGCACCCTATGATAAAGATAGGGCGCGCAGATCGCAAGCATTCATATGCGGTAGTAGGTGGGGATTTGTGGCGGACGTGTGCAGGCCATCGCTGCGCTATAAAGTGCAAATGTGAAACCGGCCTAAATAGTATTGTATGTGGTTTGGGCCCAGACATCTGGCAACAGCCACACTGAAGAAACCGAACCAGACATCAAACACCAGCCTGACTGATAGAATTTCAAACTCCGCTTCAAATCTTCCACCTGCAAGACACCTGGAGTGTGTAGCCTGGCTGTGTGTTATGCGTGTTTGCGTTTTTTTATTTTTCATGTATTGTGGTATTTAAAATAAAGAGCAGAGTAGCTCCTATTTTTTGGAAAAAAAAAAAATAATAAAAAAAAAAAATTAAATTGTTTTCAAAAAATCTACTTTGTATCATTTTAAAAAAGGTAAAATTAAGTTACCATAAAGGTAATTGAAGTGTTCTGGTATACAAGTGTGGTTAAAAGTGAGATTGCAACATACCATGAAAAAATGGGTATACACAACTGAGTTTCAGGGAATTCAAAACCATGCAAACACAGTGGGTATACACAGAAATTAAACACCTTCAATCACTGGTTACATACTCTGTTGAGAGTTTCAGGGAATGCAAACACTGGTATACACAGCAATTACACACTACACGCCTTCAATCACTGGTTACACGGTGACACCTTTAATCACTGGTTACACTCTCGGTGAGAGTTTCAGGGAATGCAAACTGGTATACACAGCAATTACACACCTTCAATTACTGGTTACACTCAGTTACAAAACACAAAGTAGGTTTACACAAAATATTATACACCTTCAATCACTGGTTACACTCTGAGATAAGGGAATGTAGACATGCAAACACTTAAAATTGCGTATAATTAGTTTCAGGGAATTACACATACAAAATGTGGTTTTTTTGTTTTTTTTTTTAAACTTTCATATCATTTTCTTTCAGTTCACACAATGAAGCGCCACCATACCGGCAGACACGGCCAGCCCAACCGTAGCAGAGATTCAGACCGCAGCAGGGATCAACGCAGCAGACATGACCGGTCAGACCGCAGCAGAAACAACCCTGACCGCAGCAGAGAGGAACAGCCACACCGCGGCGTACAGGCAACCATTAGTTTACCTGTAAGTATAAAGACCTGAAAGCTTATTATGATCCTTTGTATAGTAGCTTAACAAGTCTCTTTATACTTGCAGATCACTTCAAGCACTACCAGCAGGGTAGCAGCAGAGAGAGCCAGCCAGGCTGCAGCAGAGAGGCCCAGCCAGACCGCAACAGAGACTGCCAGCCAGGCCGAAGCAGATACTGCCAGCCAAACATTTTCCCTGTAAGTATAAAAGCCTGAAAGCTTATTATGATACTTTGTATAGTAGCTTAACAAGTGTGTTTATACTTGCAGATCAGTTCAGGAAGCAACACAGCTGCCCCAAGCCGTAATGTCTTCTCCTGAAAGCTCCCCCTCACATCAGCGAGCTGAGGTAAAAAAAATTTTGTTTTTTTTTTTTATTTAAAATAATTTTTTTGTGGTTAAAAACACTATCCTATTATGTTTTAACAGGAAGCTGATTCAGAGGAGCTTCCAGGAGGAGACGTGCAGGGTGGAGAGACACACGGAGGGGGTGCGCAGATTGTAAGTTTAGCACATACACAGATACATAATGCTACACCCAACACAAACATTCATCACAGTGCACACCATAACTATGCATCCATCCAAACATTTTTTTTTTTTTTCCCACAGTCTTCAGAATCCGGTGCCCGCACTAGAGTGACTCCCAGGACATCCCAGGGTCGTCAAGGTGATGCCTCTGGTGGTCGGCAAACGGTAAGTAACCCTATTTTGATAATTGTTTAAATGAACATCATGTGTTTGAATATAATGTAATTTTTTGCTTTTTGTTTTGTTTTTTATCTTCACAGGTTTCACAGCGTGCTCCCCGCAGACATCAGGAGGAGGGTGTCATTATTGATAGTGATGACCTCATCCATGAGGTGGAAATCCGGGAGCCGCTGTGGAACATGGCAAACCGTCTTCATGCCGACCAACCAACCACACGACGGCTCTGGGATGAAGTCTGTTCTTCAGTTATTGACAACTGGGAGGAACTCAATGCGAGGGCCAGGGATTTTGTGCGTAAGTATTACAACTTCAGTAACTTATATTTCCAGCATGTGAAGTGTTGAATACTAAACATTTTTTTTTTTTTTTGCTTCACAGGTGACAGGGTTATCACACGGTGGCGGTCGCTCCGGGATCGCTTCAAGAGGGACTACAACAAAGAGATTCAGACCCCGAGTGGATCGTCGGGAGGACGCCGGGGACCCCAGTACAAAAACTACCAAGCCCTGGCGTTCCTGCGATCTACAATGGCGTGCAGAAGGTAAATATTCCCCAAACAATTCCTGTAGTAGAAATGTTTAAACAATTTTTTTTTCAGCAGACTTAAATTAAATATCAATATTTTTAATATACATTTTTTTCTTCTTTTTTTTTTTTTTTAGCACCATCTGCAGCACTCGGGAGTCTGCATCAGAGTTGCGTCCCTCTGGAGTGATCCCTAGTGAGACCGCCCCCGGTGACCACATCGAGGTATCCGACCCCTCTGTACCTACCCTCTTGTCTGATCCCTCTATCCCCTCCACCAGCACTGGAGCAGCAGGGCAGACTTCATCACATGAAGCTGCTGGTGACGACTTGTTCCCTGTTCCCCACCCCTCAGACACTGCCGCAACATCTCGACCAACTTTTGGTTCTGGCCGGCAGCGTCTGAGGAGTCAGGAAAGGCTGACCTTGTCTGACTGTTTGAGTCTAAACTCAACTGTTCAACACGGTTTCCACACTTATGGACAACGGTTATCTTCTGGGTTGACCATGATCAATCAAAGTATCATGGAACTCAGAAGATACATGGAACAGATGAGTTTAGAATCAAACCAGACACCGAGACATACCTTTTTTCAATCTGTTGTCCGGCAAATGGAAGGTTTAAGTACTCACCAGCAGATGCGTGTGATGCAAGCCTGTCAGAATGCTCTAGTGGAAGTGCTTGCTGAAGCATCTCATCCTCCCCCTGTCTATCCTTCCACAGTCCATCCTCCCCCTGTCTATCCTTCCACAGTCCATCCTCCCCCGTCCATCCTTCCACCACCATCAATCACACAGCCGTCCCTCCTCCTACCACTCCCTCTCCTTTCTCTAGTTCCCCATTCCATTCTTCCCAGTACCTACCTTCCCCATTGCATTATACCCCAATGCCCTCGCCATACACACCCCCACATACACCTTCAATGTACCCACAAACCTCGTCTGTCCATCCACTCCCGTCCCAACGACATGTGTTAAACCCCCCTTCCACTTCTGGTCCTCACCAACTCCCTCCCCAGTCCCCTACCCCCCCCCTCGATGTGGTAAACCCTGTTAACCCCCCCTCCAATACTATCTCCACCCAACATTATCATAGTTTGTAATTTTTCTGTTATAATATACCAAAAAAAAATTAAAAAAGTAATATACCAAAAAAAATTAAAAAAGGTAATATTATACCAAAAAAAAGTTACCAAAAAGGTAATATACCAAAAAAAGTTACAAAAAAAGTTAAGAAAAAAATTTTTTAAAAAAAAATACAGTTAATACAAATTGTCAGAAATAAACTGTTTTTTTTCAAAAAACTTTATTGTGATGTTTATTTTTTGCTTCTTTATTCAAATTACACCAGTGGTGTAAAAGGTAAACACAACACTTGTTAACACAACACACAACCCTGGGTAATATTTCACAGTACACCGGTGGTGTACAAGGTACAAAAAAACACTTGGTAGCACAACATTTGATAACCAACACTTGTGAACATTTCAAAGTGTAAAACGCTTGGTACACAACACTTGGTAACTTTACGCTTGGTACACAACACTTGGATAACTTTACGCTTGGTACCCAACAATTGTTAACACTGCAAAGTGTAAAACTAACCAAATCACATGGTAAAACACAATGCTTGTGCAAAGCAAACACTTGGTAAAATTTCAGATAAAAAAAAAAAAAAAAAAATTACTCACAATTGGTATGAAGAAAATTATATCATGTCATCTTGCCAGTCCACTTGTCCCTCTGGTGTAACAAAATAATCTGCAAAGGTATCCCTAATTCTTGCCACTGAACCAGTACTCCGAAAAGTTTGCTGCTCATAATCCCACAAGGTGGTTTCATACACATTTTCATCGATGGAAACTGGTTCCTTTGAAAGGACAAAATTGTGCAGGATTACACAGGCCTTTACCACCTCATCCACAGTCTCTGTTTTCATTTTCATGGCCGTTAACAGTACTCTCCATTTGGCAGTTAAAATTCCAAACGCGCACTCCACCACTCTGCGCGCTCTGGTTAACCGATAGTTATAGATTCTTTTCTGGTGTGTTAATCCACGACTACCATATGGCTTCAGTAGGTGTTTTGAAAGTTGAAAAGCATCGTCGCCAACGCACACAAAAGGCATTGGTGGGCCTGTTGTTCCAGGGAGTGGTTTTGGAGGTGGGAAGTTAAAATTGTCTCCATACAAGCGACGGCCCATGGTGGAACTCTTGAATACCTGTGAGTCGTTAGAACGACCGTATGCACCAATGTCCACGGCAATGAATTTGCAGTTTGCATCCGAAATGGCCATAAGCACAATGGAAAAGTATTTTTTATAGTTGTAAAACTGTGAACCAGATCCCATGGGTTTCACAATCCTGATATGCTTGCCATCCACGGCACCGATGCAGTTTGGAAACTGGCAGATATCTTGAAACTTCTCTGCAATCTCCAGCCACCTCTCCTGGGTTGGCTCTGGGATGTATTCCTCCTGTAGAGAATCCCATAATGCCCGGCAGGTCTGTTGTACAATTCCAGCAATAGTGGAAATCCCAATCCGGAACTGGAAATGGAGGGAGGTGAAGGATTCTCCAGTTGCCAGGAATCTTAAAAAAAGGGAAAAAAAGTAAAATTAATACAAACTACAAGCCATAACATAACAATAAAAGCCTGCAGAATCTGAAACATTTTAAAAGGTAGATAACTTACCGAAGGGTCACCATCAAACGCTCCGCCGGTGATATAGAAAACCGCATGTAGGTGTCCCTTCTCCGGATTTGTTCTCCAACACGATCCACCAATATCTCAAAGAATTCCATCCGCATGCGCACGTAGTTGAAGAACTTGTCCGGATTCTCCCTCAATTCCAGGTACAGTGTGGAAAAAACGCCACGGGTGAACCTCTGCGCATTAATGGGATGAATCCACTGGCGCCGTCTCCTCATACGCAGGATTCGCAGTCTTCTTTTCTCCCTCTCGATAGCAATAATTGCCAACCGATTCAAGTGAATATCCAATTCCACACAGAAGCTGTCAATACTCGCAATAACTCCTTCCAGACTCGCACTAACTCCTTCCATCGCTGCCACTAGCTCTAAAACCTTTCAAAGAAATTGTATCACAACACCCTAGATATATTTCTCCCTAGTTTCCAGCATCCAATCACATTTGAGAGCATTTTCCAAGAGCGAATCATATTTGGGAGCATCCCATTTTGGAGGTGTGGAAAAACGGATCCGCAAAAAAACGGATGACAAAACGGATGCAAACTGATGGAACGGATCCGTTTTGTTGAGGATCCGCAGTAAAATCGGTATGGCAGATCCTCAACAAAACGGATCCGTTCCATCAGTTTGCATCCGTTTTGTTTCCATTTTTGCGGATCCGCCATTTTCAAATTTTTGGCGGATTTTGACTGATGGCAAAAAACTGAAGTGTGAAAGAGGCCTAAGGCAGCAAGATGTTATAGCTCCCCACAGGTAGAGCTGTAGTCCCAGGGCAGTGGCAATAGGTGTTGAGGAAGAGGGTGTAGTGTCTGGCACAGAGATGTAGCAGTGCTGGAGGGTTTGCAGGAAGAATGCAATGACACAACAGGGTGCAGTTTGCGTTACCTTTACTTTGCTTTGTAAGTGCAGTCCAGGGTCCAGATTACAGATAGAACAGAGGCTGGACAGCTTGGAAGCAACTTAGGAATCTCTCTATACAGATGGGTTGTGTAGTCTCCTTTCTAGCGCTTATCTGAGGTACTTGCAGTACTGTGTTACACTGAGGTTCCACTTGCTTGTTCTCTTTTAGAACTCCCTCGTATGGCAGACAGCTGTAGCCTCCTTCTTCTGGCTCACACATTGCTGTTGTGCCTCCAAGTCTTATGTGGGAACAGAGCATTTACAGCTTCCTATTCCTCCCGGTTTCTGCTGCAGGAACATCAGTATCTTACAACCTTGGAGACTGGACTCCAGACCATGCGCTATAGCTAGAAGTGAGCCCGAACTCTGCTCAATCCTCCAGCTCGTCTCCTCACGTCCACACACGTTGCCCTCCTCCCACGAACTAACTAATTTCCCCTTCCTGGCCCCCAGAGAGCAGCTCCTCCCCCAGTTTTGGTTCAGAGCTCCCTCTGCTGGCCTGGAGTGGGAACTGTGCTGTGTGTTGTGTTTAACTGATAGAGATACCCTTTATTGCTTCCAAGCATGACATCACACTCCCTAGGAGGAAGGTAATGCCACTGTGGCGACCATACTACTGGGGGCGCCACAGGTTACTAGTTAGAGGCCCACTCAGATGTTTTCCCGCACTGAGCTGAATCCCTAGCTTCGCCTCTGTATCCTACTCTTCAACTAAAGAGCTGAGAAGATGAACATTTGTGTGTCTATTGCATCTCTGAGTCTACTCATGCCATTTGAAACTGGATTATTTACTGCCATATAGATTTTTGCTCTCTTTAGCTATAGTAATTTTGTGAAAATATACAGTATAAATTACAGTATGATCATTCCCATCTTCTTAAGCCCCCGTTACACATAGCAATATCGCTAGCAGTATCGCTGTAACGTCACCGATTTTGTGACGCAGCAACGATATTGCTAGCGATATCGCTATGTCTGATACTTACCTCCAACCGGCTCCCCCGCTGCTCATCGCTCGTCGCGCGAGAACGTCCTGGATCATTTCTCGTCGTCAGCTTCCTGCTGGGCTTCCTGTGGCGCCGACGAGCGACGCGTGGACGCGGGCGGGAGGACATCAGGATCGCCGCGTCTGACAGGTAAGTAACGACCCCCGACCCCTGCTATGTCGCTGGTGAGATCTGCCTGTGTGGAAGCTCACTAGCGACCACTTAGCGATGCACCAGCGATCCATGTCGTTGTCGGGATCGCTGGTGCATCGCTAAGTGTAACGGTACCCTTAGAAAATGAAATCACATAGTTCTAGTAAAAAGAAGCAGCTTTGCAATCTAATTGTATTAAAATTCCTTGTCGCTCAAGTTAACACTACTTTTATTTTTTATTGTTTAGTGCTTGTAGCCTAGGTTATGAACCACTGATGCAATCTTGTAGTGTAATACAAGATCACTAAAACAGAAAACATAATACTAGATACAGTCCCAAGCCTATATATCCTGACCGTTAAGGGCAATAGCCATGGATACTCCTAACAAGGATGCATACTTAAAGATTGGAGTATGTAATCCAAAGTAAAATAAAAATTTATTTTAATAGATCATTAAGTACATACAAGGCAATACAAGATAAAAGACCATATCAATGACAGAACCGTTTTGAACAGAAATAGGGTGCAAAATAAATAGTATGGTGTAGCACCACAAATATAGTGCAATAAGGGAGAGCCTGGTAGAAGAATCCTTTTCTATATAAAGTGACAGTGCTGCAAATTCAGTAAAAGTGCTATAAGGCTGGATTCACATTTGCGGTTGTGTCCCCAGCGTTTCTGACGCATACATTTGCATGCGTCGTGTTTTCCTATCTTTACATGCGTTCGTATGCATTCGGCTGCGTTTGACTATGCATGTGTCGTTTCGGGTTGTGCGGCAGGGAGCTGCTAATGCAACATGTTGCAATTTTGGAGGCGGCAATATGCCACCACCATATGCATGCGGACGCTTGCGGAAGAAATGCGTTGAAAAAATGCATTACAGTCTATGAGAACACATGCGTACGCAAGCACACGTGTTCGCTTGCGTTTTCATACACATGTGTTTTTCTAGAGTAAACCTGTCTAGACACTGATTAGCCACCCCCACACAAAGATATATAAAAAGAGGGTGTGGGCACTCATTATCCATTACTCTCAAGCCACTGAAAGACACTGCAAGATAAAGACATCTGTGAAGACACTGAATTTACAAAAATGTGAGTATACAACCTAATGTCTGTGTGTCTGTTTTTCTCCCTGCAGTTTGTAATAATTTCTGTCTCTTTCTTGCAGCATTCTTCACCATGGCCTCTAGCCCTGACTAAACAGGACAGGATTCTGAAGTGAGTACCATTGCAATTGATTGGTAGGTATCACTGTACATATGTGCCAAAATCATGTTTTTTCTTTTACAGAACACTTCAACAAGTGCAGAGGAGCAGGATCTGGAGCAGGAACAGGAGTAGGAGGAGCAGATGGAGGCACAAGTACCGGTGGCAAGACGGCGTTTAAGTTTTTTTTTTTTTCTTTGAGTGTTAATAGCTTTTCAGGCCTTTTATTTATTTTTTTCATTTTCCAGGTTCCAGAGTGGGAGGAGGACTACATCGACAATGACCTCCTGATCTCACTTGTTCATCAGAGAGTTGCCTTGTGGGACACCCGGGATCGAGACCTCTCGGACATGGTGGTGATTCGGCGGCTGTGGAATGAGGTGGCTCAAGCGCTGAGGGATGACTGGGACAACGCTACACCACGAGTCAGAAAGGATTTTCGTAAGTATTGCAATGTGGTCTGATGCAGCAGTGAACCTGTAGAGGCGGGGATCACACAACTGTGTGTGATGCGATAAATTCCTTTCTCGCATCACACAGGGTTGTGTGATCCCAGCCTAAAGTGCATTGTTTAACCCTTTTTTTTATCCCCCTTCACAGTGAACAAAGTCAGAACCCGTTGGCATTCAATGAAGGATCGCTTCAACAAGAACCTCAGACAGGAGAACCAGGTTTGCAATGGTGGTGCAGCAAGGATCATGAAATATAAGTATCACCGGATGCTGGCTTTCCTGAGGCCTGTGCTTGTTCAGAGAACGTAAGTATTTTTGTGTTGTGCTCCCTAATCTGAATTTTTCAATTCCACAGGAGTTGGCGCTTGTACAATTGTTTTTTTTTGTAGTAATGTTTTTCTTTTCTTTTCCCAGAACCTGGAGCAGCACCCTCGAACCTGGATCGTCCTCTGGAGCGGTCCTTCAGCAAACAGCCTCGGATCAGTCCCTGCCAGCCACAAGCGAGGCAGCAAGTGGGCCGGCGTCACAGTCTGGAAAACAGGCAGCTGGTCCTTTCGGTCTTCCCCTGGCCCAGGCATCCTTCGCCTCTTTATGTTGGGTCTTCCCGACAGCAGCAGAAGGCCTCAGACAGGACACCTGTGCCCGAGTTTCTACACTTGAGCTCGGTTTTCCAGGATGGCATGAAGTTGTTGGTAGATAGACTGGATAGTGGTTTGAACCATATTGACACACTCTTCCAGTCTGTCCACCAGCATGTTGACCGTCTGGAAGCCGACATCAAGAGACCAGCACATCATTATTTTACAGCCATAGATCAGGGCATGATGGAAAACCTTACGCCTGAACTTCAGCTGAATGTGATGCAGGCCTGCAATGCTGCTTACATTCACGCTATGCAGCAGACTCGGTTATACCTTTCCAACTGTGCCACCAGTTACCCGGTTTGCATCTCTACCGAGTTCTGCTGCATACCCCTGTATGGCCACCACCATGTCCAGTCCTGCCACACTTCACTACAGTGCCACCACCATGCCGAGTGCAGTTGAAAGCCACTCCACCATCATGCCGAGTCCGGCTCCTGCATGGATGTCCACCGCCACCATCACGCAGAGTCCTGCTCCTGCATAGCCATCCACTGCCACTAGCACACAGGTTCCTGCTCCTTCACGACCGTCCACCAGCACGAAGATTCTGGGTCCTGCACGGTCGTCCAAAACTACCACCATGCCTTCGGAACCCACCATTCCCACCCTTCCAAGGAGAAGAAGAAACCAGCAAACCCATGGCAGACACAAAAAAAGAAAACGGTAATCGAGGCATGAAAGAACTGTTGTGCTCCCTCCACCACCCTCACCTCCCAATGTGTCTATTTTGTCCAATTTGTCACTCCCTTCTAATGTGACTCTCCCATCCAATGTTTCCACTCCTAATATGTCAACTTCGATCCTTGATCTCCCAAACCCCACACATCTATTAGCTCCTTCTCCTGGAACCCCTTCATTGTCCACCCGAGTCAATCCTCCCGTCTCCACACCCCCCTGGTCCATAACATTTCCCCCTCATTTTGTAAAAAATATTTTTTTTACTTGTAAATAAAATTGTGTTGTTTGCCCCCTATCACCGCTTGGTCTTTGTCTCTTTCATCGCCGGCAACATACACCATGTGATGTCAACACACAAATCGCCGTATACACACAGTTTTTTTCCACCTCATAGCTCCATGAAACACAATCTTCTCTTCCTTTTCTTTCTTGTGTCAGTCATGGAGCTATGAGGTGGCAAAACCACAAAGAGGACTGAAAATCCTCCCCCCCCAAAAAAAGTAAAACATCACTAAGGGTCAGGGGTCTGCAATACTCACCTGCCCAGGTGTCAGTACTATTGCACTCAGGATGCTGTGTTTTCTGCATCCTAAGTGCCGTAGTTCTGACACATGGGCAGGTGAGTAAAGATATGAGGTGGATTTCCTCCATCATCTCTTCAGTATGCATTAATCTATTGGACTATAGATTAATGCAGACTGAAGAGACAATGGAGCTCATGAGAAGTTACCAACCATAGCAATGACAAATAGAACAGGTGAAGTATAAAGCATGGGGAAATAAACAAAGTAAACAGGTGTTGTACTAAATTTTTTTATTTAACATAAAACATATAAAGTACATGTTAAAATTAAAAGGCCATAACATTACATAAAATTTCAACATTTTTCTAAACCACTGCATTTTACCATGCCACACGTCCAATATCAGAAACAAAGTAGTCCACAAATGTATCCCTCACTTGGGCAACTTCCCTTGTTGTCCTCAGAGGGTGATGATGGTAATCTGGCAATGGGTTACAAACACGTTCATCAAGTTCGAAGGTTGGTCTCTCTTTAGCCATTATGTAGTTGTGGAGAACCACACACGCCTTGACCACCTCATCGACTGTCTCAATTTTGAGATTAATTGCTGTCCCTAAAATGCGCCATTTCGAGACAAGAATACCAAAGGCACACTCAACAGTTCTTCATGCCCTGGTCATTCGGTAATTAAAAATCCTTTTTGTGTGGTTCAAGTCCCGACTGGAGTATGGTTTCAGTAGGTTTCCACACATCAGAAAGGCCTCATCACCAAACACTACAAATGGCATTGCCGGGCCTTGAGTGTTGGGAAGAGGTCGTGGGAGAGGGAAATTAAAATTATTACAATACAACCGTTGGCCCATGTCAGAGTTTTCAAAGGTCTGGGAGTCATTTCCACACCCAAAAGAACCAATGTCCACAGCAATAAATCTACAGTCTGCACCTGCAATGGCCATGAGCACTATTGAGAAGTATTTTTTATAATTAAAGTGCTCGGATCCACTTCGAGCCGGTTTGGTAATCCTAATATGTTTCCCATCCACTGCTCCCAAACAGTTGGGGGAAATTACACATTTCCCAGAATTTTTCCCACAGTTTCCTGCCAGATTTCCGTGGTGGGTAGGGGGATAAACTCTTGACGAAGAACGTCCCACAAAGCCCGGCAAGTGTCTGCAACAATCCCAGAAAGGGTGGAAAGGCCAATCTGGAACTGGAAATGGAGCGATGATAGGCTCTCTCCGGTAGCCAGGAATCTGCCAAACAGAGAAAGAAAAAAAATTATGAATAATAATATTTATGACAGGGGTTTTGAAAATAAAAAGGAAAAAAGAGCAATAATAATTATGCAGAACAATAATAATTATGACAGACGTTTAGTTTTAAATATTATGCACCTTAGTGTCACCAGCAGACGTTCCTCAGCTGACATAGGTCTACGGAGCTGGGTGTCCTGCATGCTGATGGCTCCTTGGACATGACCCAGCAAATCTCTGAAGCTCTCTTGAGACATCCTCGTGTAATTAAAATATTTATCAGGCTTTTCACGGAGTTCACCGAATAAGGAGTGGTAGGCTCCACGGCTCTCCCGGACTTCAAGAATGGGGTGTTGCCAAAAGCGCTGATGCTGTCTTCTCCGTCTTTCTCTTTTCCATTCTTGCTCACAAGCAAAGGCAAAGGCAAGAAACAATTTGATATCCAAATCCAGTTTAAAATAGAAACTCTCCTTGCGAATATCCATCTTGACGCAGGATACAGGAGCAAAATCTGATGATTTCAGCTCTACAAGGGTCTATATAACGAAATCCCATGAGACACGCCCATTGGGCGTGGTTTTTGCTTCAGAAAATCTCCTGGAAAAATGTTTTCACTATGGGAAGTATGTGCATAAAAACGCAAACGCATGCAAAAACGCATATGAACACATAACAAAGCAGCGGGGTTTTTTTACGTCTTGCGTAAGATGATGCTGCTAAAAAACGCTGCATTTTTATGTGCTTACATACATTTTTGCATGCGTTTATGGTTGCGGACTCAACCGCAAATGTGAACCTAGCCTAAGAGATTCATGGAACCGCATCACAGAATAAGGTTAAAATGTACATAGATAAGTCACCAGTAACAGTAGTAATAATATTTAAGGCGGCGACATGAATCCCACATTCACTGGCTTTTACCCATATCTCTATCTTTGGTGCCACACACGTTGCTCTGCGTTAGCTTCCTCAGGGGGCTGCAATCTAATATTGGTGGCTGAACCGAGTTTGAGCTCAACACTTATGCTAGTCAGAATTGCACTGCAGTGGTACACCACTAACAGATCTAGGCTTTTTTCTATTCATATGTGCAATGAGTTGTGCACTCTGACTTCCTATCCTTAACCTGTCAAAACCTAAAATGGCACAGCGTGGCTGGTCCTCCTCTTTTATAGTGACTATTATAGTCCCTCCTGATTGGCTGCGCTAGGCCATGTGATTTTATAGCTGCAAGGCATGATAGGGAAGCCTGAACCGTTGCACCTGATGCCAGGCATAGTTTCTAGATCTTCACATATCAAATCGCAAATTGTTTGATTTAGCAAGGACCTAAAGTCCTAAAGGACAAAGTCAATTCACGGCAGATCAATACACTCATCTCTAATCAGTATCTATTTTTTTTTTCTGACGGGGCAAATTAATTGCAATAACATCTGATAACTATGGGTTTCTGAAACTGGACTGATGATCAATAATCTGGATATCTAAAATGTAAAAATGATACAACCCAATTAAGATATACAGAACATCTGTACATGGTATCTTAAAGCGAAAGACAATGTAGTTGATTCATCAAGATTGGGGTAGCGCAGAGTACTCGACACCAAATTCATTAACATGTGCACGCCGCTTAATTAATTCAATGCCTCCAGTAAGTGGCATGCGTCTCCCTGCACTGCGTCAGAAAGGTTGCTCCAAATCAGGGACTGGAGTGCGTTTCTGGTGCAGAAAATCCCAGCAGAATTGATGAAATAGAAGGGGCATACCACATCCACATCCTCACCAGCACTGCCTTTTTCAAAGCTGATCCAAAGTGTCATTAAAACACCAACATTCTCTACATTTTTGTGTTACTCTTCTTTGCTCCAAACTTTTGTGAAGTTTGAAACACTTTTGTAGTACACTTGTGTGTATCTATGATGTGGCCAATTAAACTTAGACATAAGGATTGGACGATGCTCACCACAAGACCTTTGAAACAATATATAAAAAACCTGACAGCAAGATCAATATTCTGGTGATTTTACAGTCCATAAACCACACTATTACAGTAGATTTAGGCTACAGAGTAGGACAGTCCTTTTTAATATATTCACTCAGGGTTTCTACAAAGAGAAGGAAAAATGACATCCCACTTTATTTTTCCACCTACTGTGACACAGCTGTGGCGTAGCAGGGAGGTGCAGGAGGGGGTCTCTTTGATTTCTATGATACCTATGCTATAACTGTCAAAGTGTCAAGACTGCTTTTTGTGACACATCAATATAGCAATTTTAACCAAACGATGCACTATTTTTCATTGAAATTCGCAAAAAAACAGTGAATTGAGAATAATAAATGGCTATTAAAATACATCCACAGAAGTTTTATTGTGTACGTTCCAATTTAATTATATTTCTGTCAGCCTTGGAACAGCTTGGAATAATTTAACTTTAAAATCTATGACTACAAATTTAATGGAGACTTTTACTAAAACAGAAGTTTGTACATGAAACAGGTTTAAATGCAAGATCTGGTGAATTTATCGTTTCCTAAAAGGCCGGTCACACTAAGCGAGATCGCTAGCGATATCGCTAAAGCGTCACCGATTTTGTGACGCAGCAGCGATATTGCTAGCGATATCGCTATGTGTGATACTTACCTCCGACCGGCTCCCCGACTGGTTATCGCCGATGAGCAATGCGTGGACGCGGGCGGGAGGACGCCATCATCGCCGCGTCTGACAGGTAACGACTGCTGACCGCTGCTGCATCGCTGGTGAGATCTGCCTGTGTGGCAGCTCACTAGCGACCATTTAGCAATGCACCAGCGATCCTGACCGGGTCGTATTGTTGTCGGGATCGCTGGTGCATCGCTAAATGTGACAAAACGTATTCACAAATGTGTTTTTCCTATCTAAGCCAGGCAAGATAAAGAATTACCAACGTACACTATATAAAAGATTTACATGTGATCGCTTTTACTAGACAGCAGTACGCCTGAAAGATAATGTCAAAAGCAAAGAAATGTGCGGCTGCATAAATTGGTATACATGCAAATAAGAACATGCTCACACTGGCCATTTAACTGAAAAGCCTAAGATAGAAACAAAATAAGCTTATACCCTGTCTTTTAATATGGAGAACAAAACTATATAGCTGTAATTCAACTGAAGCTGGAGAGATGCCAGCTACACCAGTATGGATCAATCATACTTTTGCTGGAACCTCTCCAATATCTCGCTTCCCCTGATCTCTTTATTAGGCCGTAGTCACACTAGAGAGCAATACGGACAAGTGCTATGTGTTAAAAAATTGCATAGCACTCGGGCCAATGTTAATCTATGGGGCAGCTCGCATCATCCGTTTTATTCTCACCCGTTTTATACGTGCGAGCGAAATCTCAGTGTGCTGCGATTTCCACCATATCTCGGCCAAGACTCGCCAATGCAAGTCTATGGGGGTGAGAAAAAACGTACCACACATGGACCATGCGCGTGACTTGCGAGAAATATGCACCAGTGTCCTTTAGAAAAGCCGGTAATTCAGTGCACTATACTGTAAAATCGCAATAACAGGTCAAAATAGAATGCATGTATACACATAGTGTAGGTGTATATACTGTGTATATATATATATTGCTCAAAAAAATAAAGCGAACACATCCTAGTACATTGTGTTGTTTAAGTGTTCCCTTTATTTTTTTGAGCAATATATATATATGTCATTGACATGCACACACATATATATAAATATTTATATTTCATAAAGATATAGATAGCAGAATAGGTGAAAATTCAATTGTCGGCATCTGTAAAATCATTACAGAATCTGACAGGATATGAGACATGGTTTACATATAGTAAACCATTGCATATCCGTTATTTTTTTTATATGTCCCTCACTAATAATGTTAGTAGTGTGTGTATGTTAAATTCAGATGGATTGCGGCATGGGACTTGACTGTACGGCGGACAGGTATGGGATATTGTTGCTTTTTTATTTTGGATTTTTTACAGGAGAACGATGGCTTCAAATGGATTGGGAGTGTAATAAAGATGGAAAAATGTGTGTTTATTTATTTCATTAAAAGTCTTTTTTCTTAATGTGTGTGTTTTTTTAATCCTTTTCAGACTAGTGGATTATTAATGGATAGGTGTCTTATTGACACCTCTCCATTATTAACCAGGCTTAATGTCACCTTACAAAAGCAAGGTGACATTAACCCCTTATTACCCCATATGCCACCCGCTACAGGGCAATGGGAAGAGAGCGGGTAAGTGCCGGAATTGTAAGATGCGCCTTTTCTGGGGTGACTGGGGGCATATTTTTTTTAGCCAGGGGTGGCCCAAAAGCAATGGTCCCTCTCTATGCTATTAATATCTGTCCTCAGTCACTGGCTTGCCCTCTCTGGTGGAAAAAATTGGGCGGGAGCCCATGCCAGTTTTTTCCATGAATTATTTCTTTAATATAACACCTACAGATCCAAATTTTACACACACTACTAACATTATTAGAGAGGGACATATAAAAAAATAACAGGTATACAATGGTTTACTGTATGTAAACCATGTCTCATATCCTGTTGGGTTCTGTAATGATTTTACAGATGCCGACAATTGAATTATCGTCTATTCTGCTATCTAGCTCTGTAGCTCTTGGTATTACCCTTGTCATATCTGTAAACTTGTAAAGAGCTGGATATTGACTTAAAGGGCCACTTAATATGGGGGTAATGGTGGTTTCCGAAAGGAGCCACCCCTTGGCTGGGTCCTTCCCTGGAGGAAGATCTGGCTAGTCCCATGTTTGAGACTCTTAAATGAGGCTCCACGGACTTTATGTGCATATTCGTATTTCCCAGGGAGCAATGCACCTAGGATTTCACTGATTGAGCGCCTTTGCCGGCTGCCGCAGTGTTTTCTTTGACTGGTCTCCCTGAGGTCAGTGATTGTTTCGTGATGTTGGTCTACTAGGCATTGCTCCCACCTAGCCAGAATCCTACTCCACACTGATGAGGGGCAACATCCCGAAACAGCTGTCTGTGGATGGATACCTGGCCTTGGTATTTCCCTTGTCATATCTGTAAACTTGTAAAGAGCTGGATATTGACTTAAAGGGCCACTTAATATGGGGGTAATGGTGGTTTCCGAAAGGAGCCACCCCTTGGCTGGGTCCTTCCCTGGAGGAAGATCTGGCTAGTCCTGTGTTTGAGACTCTTAAATGAGGCTACACGGACTTTATTTGCATATTTGTATTTCCCAGGAAGCAATGCACCTAGGATTTCACTGATTGAGTGCCTTTTCCGGCTGCCGCAGTGTTTTCTTTGACTGGTCTCCCTGAGGTCAGTGATTGTTTCGTGATCTAGCTCTGTATGAAATATAAATATATATATATACAGTCTATATATGTCTCACTGACATATATACTGTATATATACATAGACTTTAATATATTTTTTCATGAAAATTTGAGGCCATGGATCCATTATATGTCCATTTTGCAAGCCGGCGAGCGTATGGATGCCATACAGATGTCACACAAATGCTTACATGCGAGAAAATTGCATCCTCACGTTGCACACGGATGACATATGGATCACCGTTCATGAAAAATTTGTGCGATTCTCGTCCGTCAAAAATAGATTGTATTTTTAGACGTCTAGTGTGACTCCAGCCTTATTCATAGACTACTACATCTTCTCTGCTGAAGTTATTCATCATTTCACTGTATACAGTTTTTGGCCAAGGTTTTAGGGCTTCTCTTCCTTTCTCTGTTGCTGAACTCTGAGCTCTGAAGTACTCTAACTGTACTCTACTAACATAACCTCCATTTAAACCCTTCATGCTCATTGACATACCATTATGTCATAGTAACATAGTCAGCAAGGCCGAAAAAAGACATTTGTCCATCCACTTCAGCCTATATTCCGTCAGAATAAATTGCCAGATCTACGGCCTTCTAAAGAACCTTATAACTGTAAGATACAGTATTGTTACGCTCCAGGAAGACATCCAGGCCTCTCTTGAACCCCTTGACTGAGTTCGACATCACCACCTCCTCAGACAAGGAATTTCAGATTCTCACTGCTCTAACGGTAAAGAATCCTCTTCTATGTTGGTGGAAAAACCTTGTCTCCTCCAGACGCAGAGAATGCCCCCTTGTGACCGTCACATTCCTTGGTATAAAAAGATACTCGGAGAGATATTTGTATTGTCCCCTTATATACTTATACATGGTTATTAGATTGCCCCTTAGTCATCTTTTTACTAGACTAAATAATCCTTATTTTGCTAATCTCTGTGGGTATTGTAGTTCCCCATGCCCTTTATTAATTTCATTGCCTTTCCATGTACTCGCTAAAGTTCCATTATATACTTCCTGAGCACCAGTGCCCAAAACTGTACACAGTACACCATGTGCGGTATAACCAGGGATTTGTATAGAGGCAGTATAATGCTCTCATCATGTGTATTCAGACCTCTTTTAATGCACCCCATGACCCTGTTTGCCTTGGCAGACGCTGCTTACACTGGCTGCTCCAGGTAAGTTTATCATTAACTAGGATCCCCAAGTCCTTCTCCGTGTCAGATTTACTCAGTGGTTTCCCGTTCAGTATGTAATGGTTATATTAATTCCTTCTTCCCATGTGTATAATCTTACATTTATCATTGTTAAACCGTATCTGCCACCTTTCGGCCCAAGTTATTATTATTATTATTATTTATTTATATAGCGCCATTAATTCCATGGTGCTGTACATGAGAAGGGGGGTTACATACAAAGTTATAGATATCGTTAACAGTAAACAAATTTATAATGATAGACTGGTACAGAGGGGAGAGGACCCTGTCCTTGCAGACTTACATTCTATGGGATATTGGGGAAGAGACAGAAGGTCGGGGATGAAGCAGCTCTGGTGGTTTTGATGTGGCGGCTCAGGCGGTGGTGAGGCGGCAGAATGGTTATTGCAGGCTGTAAGCTTTCCTGAAAAGATGAGTTTTCAGGTTCCGTTTGAAGGATCCGAGGTTGGTGGCTAGTCGGACGTGTTGAGGCATGGAATTCCAGAGGATAAGGGATATTCGGGAGAAATCTTGGAGGCGGTTGTGTGAGAAACGAATAAGTGTGGGGAGAGTAGGAGGTCTTTGGAGGATTGAAGATTACGTGAGGGAAAATATTGGGAGATTAGTTCAGAGATATAGGGAGGGGACAAGTCTCTACAGCAGGAAGCCCAGCAGGAAGCTGATGACGGGAAACGGTCCAGGACGTTCTCGCGCGATCAGCGATAACCAGCGGGGGAGCGGTCGGAGGTAAGTATCAGACATAGTGATATCGCTAGCAATATTGCTGCTGCGTCACAAAACCAGTGACGTTATAGCGATAATGCTAGCGATATCACTTAGTATGACAGGCCCTTTATACCATTCAAATGTCCATGAAATGTAGCCAGGTGAGTGAGAGAGGGAGGAGGAGGGGGTTGGAGGATGGTTCACAGCAGGGAGCAAGTAACAGATTGCAGAGACATTTGACTAGCATCAAAGCTGAAGAAACAGGGAGGATAAGATGGAAGGATAAGACTAGGTGTGTAGAGCATGGGCATATCAATATGCATACAGTAAGTTTGAAGTATTATACATGGAATTAAAGTCAGGGGAAAAAACAGAGTACAGACGTACCAATTAAAAAACAGAGGGTGAGGAGTGCATGAGGGTTCTGGGGTTCAGTGGGTATTCTGGATTAAGCGGGTTCAGCAGATGTACCAATTAAAAAACAGAGGGTGAGGAGTGCATGAGGGTTCAGGAGTTCAGTGGGTATTCTAGATTAAGCAGGTTCAGCAAACGTACCAATTAAAAAACAGAGGGTGAGGAGTGCATGAGGGTTCAGGGTTCAGTGGGTATTCTGGATTAAGCGGGTTCAGCAGATGTACCAATTAAAAAACAGAGGGTGAGGAGTGCATGAGGGTTCAGGGGTTCAGCGGGTATTCTAAATTAAGCGGGTTCAGCAAACGTACCAATTAAAAAACTGAGGGTGAGGAGTGCATGTGGGTTCAGGGGTTCAGTAGGTTTTCTGGATTAAGCGGGTCCAACAGACGTACCAATTAAAAAATGGAGGGTGAGGAGTGCATGAGGGTTCAGGGGTTCAGTGGATATTCATTTGGATTAAGCGGGTTCAGCAGACGTACCAATTAAAAAATGGAGGGTGAGGAGTGCATGAGGGTTCAGGGGTTCAGTGGATATTCTGGATTAAGCGGGTTCAGCAGACATACCAATTAAAAAATGGAGGGTGAGGAGTGCATGAGGGTTCAGGGGTTCAGTGGGTATTCTGGATTAAGCGGGTTCAGCAGACGTACCAATTAAAAAACAGAGGGTGAGGAGTGCATGAGGGTTCAGGGGTTCAGTGGATATTCTGGATTAAGCGGGTTCAGCAGACGTACCAATTAAAAAACAGAGGGTGAGGAGTGCATGAGGGTTCAGGGGTTCAGTGGGTATTCTGGATTAAGCGGGTTCAGCAGACGTACCAATTAAAAACAAAGGGTGAGGCGTGCATGAGGGTTCGGGGTTCAGTGGATATTCTGGATTAAGCGGGTTCACCAGACGTACCTGTGGATGAAAGCAGATGGATCAGGACATGGCAGCATGCAGGAGAATATACCATGGTTTATCAATCTGGTATATTTCTGATGTATCACTTATCCAGATCCATCTGTAGCAGAATACTATCTTCTCTTGTATTGACTGCTTTACATAGTTTTTATCATCTGCAAATATCGATATTTTACTGTGTAAACCGTCTACCAGATCGTTAATAAATATGTTGAAGAGAAGATGTCCCAACACCGACCCCTGCGGTACCCCACTGGTCACAGCGTCCCAGTTAGAGAATATACTATTTATAACCACCCTCTGCTTTCTATCACTATCCCAGTTACTTACCCATTTACACACATTTTCCCCCAGACCCAGCAATCTCATTTTGTGCACCAACCTCTTGTGTGGCATGGTATCAAACGCTTTGGAAAAATCAAGATATACCACATCCAATGATTCACCTTGGTCCAGTCTATAGCTTACCTCTTCATGAAAACTGATTATATTGGTTTGACAGGAGCAATTCCTCATAAACCCATGCTGATATGGAGTTAAACAGTTATTCTTATTGAGATAATCCAGAATAACATCTCTCAGAAACCCTTCAAATATTTTACCAGCAATAGAGGTTAGTTTTACGGGCCTATAATTTCCAGGTTCACTTTTAGAGCCCTTTTTGAATATTGGTACCACATTTGCTATGCGCCAGTCCTGTGGAACAGACCCTGTCGTTATAGAGTCCCTAAATATAAGAAATAATGGCTTGTCTATTACATTACTTAGTTCTCTTTGTACTCGTGGTTGTCTGCCATCCGGACCCGGAGATTTATCTATTTTAATCTTATTTAGCCGATTTCGCACCTCTTCTTGGGTTAGATTTGGGACCCTTAATGTAGGGTTCTCTTTGTCTCTCGGCATTTCACCTAGGATTTTACTTTCCATCGTGAATACAGTGGAGAAGAAGGTGTTTAATATATTAGCTTTTTCCTTGCCATCTACAACCATTCTTTCCTCACAATTTTTTAAGGGGCCTACACTTTCACTTTTGATTCTTTTACTATTGATATAGTTGAAGAACAGTTTGGGATTAGTTTTACTCTCCTTAGCAATGTGCTTCTCTGTTTCCTTTTTGGCAGCTTTAATTAGTTTTTTAGATAAAGTAGTTTTCTCCCTATAGTTTTTTAGAGCTTCAACAGTGCCATCCTGCTTTAGTAGTTTAAATGCTTTCTTTTGACTGTTAATTGCTCCTCTTACTTCTTTGTTTAGCCATATTGGGTTTTTCCTGTTTCTTGTCCTTTTATCCCTTTTATAAACCACTTACAGTGCCTATTTAGGATGTTCTTGAACATTTCCCATTTATTTTCTGTATTCTTATTTCTGAGGACATTGTCCCGGTCAACCAGATTAAGGGCATCTCTAAGCTGGTCAAACTTTGCCTTCATAAAGTTCAGTGTTTTTGTGACTCCCTGACAAGTCCCCCTAGCGAAAGACAAGTGAAACTGTGCAATATTGTGGTCGCTATTTCCTGATGCCTGACGACATGCAGATTTGTTATTCTGTCAGGTCTAATAGATAGTATTAGGTCTAAAAGTGCTGCTCCTCTGGTTGGATTCTGCACCAATTGTGAAAGATAATTTTTCTTGATTATTATCAGAAACCTGTTGCCTTTATGGGTTTTGCAGGTCTCTGTTTCCCAGTTAATATCTGGGTAGTTAAAGTTCCCCATAACAAGGACCTCATTATGGATTGCAGCTTCATTTATCTGCCTTAGTAGTAGACTTTTCATGATTACTGTTATACTTGGGGGTTTGTAACAGACCCCAATGAGAATTTTGTTATTTTTCCCTCCATGTATTTTGACCCATATGGACTCGACATCCTCATTCCCTTTGTTAATATCCTCCCTTAAAGTGGACTTTATACAAGACTTTACATAAAGACAAACCCCTCCTCCTCTCTGATTTTAATGATCCTTTCTAAACAGACTGTAACCCTGTAAGCTAACTGCCCAGTCATAGCTTTCATCTAACCATGTCTCGGTTAATGCCACTATGTCATTACCTGTAGATATTTCTGCTTCTAGTTCTTCCATCTTGTTTGTCAGGCTTCTGGTGTTTGCGAGCATGCAGTTTACAGGATTTTGCTTTGTTCCAATCTTCTCCCTGTGGATTGCTTTAGAAATTTTCTTACCTTCCTTCTGAGTATGTTGTCTTGGGTCTTCTTTGCCACACCTTATATCATTCATCAGTATAATATCTGGTTTCATGTTCGCGTCTAACGTTTTTCTTCCCGTCCCCTCTTCTAGTTTAAAGGCCTCCTGATGAGTGTAGCAAGTCTTCTCACGAATGTGTGTTTCCCAGATTTGTTGAGGTGTAGTCCGCCTCTGGCGAGGAGTCTGTCGTACAGGTAATTCAGACCGTGGTCCAGGAATCCGAATCCTTGTTGACTGCACCATCATCTTAGCCTTTTGTTTGCATCAAGGATCCTGTTCCATCTCCTGGTGCCATGCCCGTCTACTGGAAGGATAGAAGAAAAAACTACTTGTGCATCCAGTTCCTTTACTTTCTACTCTCCAAAGTCCTTGACTAGTGCCAACATGTATCAGAAGAAATGAGTGTACGTCCTTGGAACTGATGAGCTTTGGTATCCTATTGGTCACATCCTTGATCTTCGCACCTGGGAGGCAGCATACTTCTCTTGTGGTTATGTCTGGTCTGCAGATGGCTGTTTCTGTGCCTCTCAGTAGTGAGTCTCCCACCACTACCACTCTTCTTCGCTTCTTGGCTTTTTGTGGTCACTTCTGGGTGTTGCTGTGTGCCCTTTTCTTGTTGGAAGTGCCTCATCCTTAGGTGTGCCATCTTCATCCTCCACAAGGCCTTGGTATTGGTTTCACAATTGTGTGGTTGGTGAAGTCTCCATGGTCTTCCTGCTTCTTTTGGTCAAATGCTTCCACTCATCAGCTTTTGTAGGATCTCTGACACTTTCTTCACCTTCTGTGACCAAATGAGAAACTGGGTCTGAGCAGAAAAAGTAAATTAATGTGCATGCAAAATGTAATTGCATATGAACACATGACCTTTACACAGAGAAAACCAAAAACAAAACACAAAACAAATATCCTGGAATAAAAAAGTAAAAAAATATATTGCAAAAATTGCATGAAGGTAGTAATAATAGTAATAATAAGGGTATTTAGTTAACATAATTTTGATCAAAATAATGTAGAAGCCATCCCGCCACGTCACGGCAACCCTTGTGGGACAGTCCTAACTCTTGTATTTAAAACCTTTCCACTTGTCAAGTGACGTAAATGTGAACAAGGACAGAGGGACTGAACCACCAGTCAGTTGCCGTGACGTGGCGGGATGGCTTCTACATTATTTTGATCAAAATTATGTTAACTAAATACCCTTATTATTACTATTATTACTACCTTCATGCAATTTTTGCAATATATTTTTTTACTTTTTTATTCTAGGATATTTGTTTTGTGTTTTGTTTTTGACCTTCTGTGACCAGTAGAGATGCTTCTATTCTTTCTAGGAAGTCTTCATTTTCTTTGATAAGTTTCAAAGTTGTAATTCTTTCTTCCAGAACCCACACCTTTTCTTCTAAAAGGCCCAGTAGTCTACACTTCTGGCAGGTGAAGTTGGATTCTTCTTCTGTTCGATCTGTGAATTTGTAGCACATGTTGCAGCTCACCATGTAGGTTGTCACATCTGCCATGTTGCTCCTAGATCCTGCTGACTTGCTGTGTGCTTCCCTTCTTGTGTAATCTACTGTGTGTAACCTTCTTGTGTAATCTGCTGTGTTTTCCTTCCTGTGTAATCTACTCAATCAGCCAAGCTTTCTTGCAATAATGTCCTAGAGGTAAAAATTTGCATGCTGTTTGGCGACGCTTTCCAAGCAGTTGGTCCCGGCTGTACCCAACGATCTTCTTGCTGCGGGAGATTCTTCACTTTTCCTAGAAGGCATCTGGAATATGCAAATTGTCCACTTCAAGGTTCAATTCCTGGTGTGTCAGGAACTTTGAAGTCAATGGCTGCTGGTAATTCTTAAATGCTGCCTTCAATCACTGACAGCAGTATTTAAGCAATGTGATCTAACTTAGATGTTAATTTGTGCGCCCATGAGCTCCCTACCATGCAATCGCAGGTAACCAATGGGTTGCTATGACAGCTATGCCCCCTTTCCTGTCATGTGATCACTCCTGTTGTATCCATCCTATGGCTGGGCATCACAGGACACTATCATTTTCACTCTGTACATCAATAACATGATATTAAGGTCTCCTAAGGAGAATAAGAAATAAAGTAAAAAATAAAAAAAAATCTTAAAAATATATAAAAAAATTTAAAAAATTTAATCATCTTCCCTTTTCACAAATCAACAATAAAGAAATAGAAAAGAAAAAAATACACATAGGCGGTATCACTGCAACCAGAAAATCAGATCCATCTAAATATAAAATTAATTAAGCCAATCGGTAAACAAAGTAACAATATAGAAAATCAAAATGCCACAATTGCAGATTTTCGGTTGTTGTAATAATGCTAAAAATTACAAAGCATAGCCATTACCCCAAAATTGCATAAATAAAAATATCTTAGAAAAACAACCATTGCACAGCTCCTTGTAAAAAAGTTACAGGTGTCAAAAAATGATGACACAAACCAATAGTGATTCATTACAAAATTCACAATTTTATTAATTTTATAAAATTGCAAAACAGCTACATATGTTTGATATCCCCATAATTGTACTGACCTGCAGAATCATGTTTCTAGGTCCTTTTTACGGTATAACGAATGCAGTTAAAATAAAACCCAAAAAGCAATGTCACAATTGAGGGTTTTTTCATCATTTCAGCGCAATTGGAATTTTTTTTACCATATTCTTTTATTCTTTATGGTAATCATGTCTTTCATAACTACATCTTGTAAAAAAAAATCAAGCCATCATATGTCCTTGTCGTTGCAAAAATACAAAAAGTTATGGTAGTGAAAATGCAAAAATGAAGCCCGCATGTCAGTGCCTGCCATGTCAGCCTTCTGTGATTGACGCAATCTTCTGCAATGTGTGAAATGGTAGCTGGCATTTTTAGTCAATTCGCAATAATCGAGTCATAAATTGCTTGAATTCAAAAGACCTGCGAATTTCATGAAGTTTCAGTAGAGTTTGATTCACATTAAAACAATCTGATCATCTCTAAAATACAGTTATTTTTATTTATACACTAAAACACAATTGAGAATGTTTCATACAACACAAAAATCTTAAGGGAAAATTAGAATAAAACTGGCTTTGAATTGCTGGTTATAACTTTTAATAATCATGCATATGTTAGCTTTCCAATATCTATGCATCCAAAGAAAATATGGAAGTCCATTAGTCATTTCAGTCACTGGTACCAATTTGAGAAGTAAACGAACATAGTCTGCTTTCAATGACATATATCTATTAGTTTCCCTCCTATTAAACATTGGTCTTGTTTAGTTGTCATCAAAGCTCTGTAGTAACAGTGCACTGATTGTAAGGAGCCATAAGGAAATAGTTAGACTTCTCCGGTTGAAAAGGTCATGATTTGAAGCATAAAAGAGCAATATATGTTCCTTCTTTCGTGTTTGGAAACAGGCATATTGTACCAATAAATTTACATGTTTAATAAAAATAACGTGTGTGTTAATCATCCAATCAAACATTATGGATATTCAAAATTTGTACAGTGTTTTTTTTAAACTAATACTTGCCACATAAGGTATTTTGTAGAACTTTGGTATCTCTTGGTGAGCTCAAACACAGAATAGGGTAATTCCTACAGCATGTGCATAGATTTCTGCAAGCCTCACTGCTCTTGAATGGGATAGTTAGACATTTCTGCAACAAATATTCTGCATGTGATAAACTGTTTCGACCTGTTAACAAGCACTGAAAAGAATCATGCTATTTCTATTCACGATGTCAGTCACAAACGAGCTGACTCCTTTCTGACAGTCTCACTCCCAGTCCAATGTGGTGCTGTTAGTTTGACTATATACTGTATTCTGATCATAACAATGCAAACCATGACATGAACATGTTGTGAGGTAGCGCTGTCATTCCAGCAGGGGATCACTCGCTTGGAAGCGAATAAGACACATCCGGCACCGGGTTTTCATAAAGCCATCACATAGTCCATGTGGTTTATTCCTCCATCATAAACCCACAGCAGCAATATACAACAGCTTAGCGTCCATTACAGAGCTTCACTTTGGTTATCCTGTACTCACACAGGTTATGCACATGTCCATGGCGCGGGTTCTTCAGCCTCGATGTTATCTCACCCGTCAGGGTTCCTCATGCGGCTTCACCATCGCACACGTTCGTTCCCTCCAGGGAACTGTCAGGCACACATCGCCATTGCTCACAGCCACTTCTCATGCTGTGAGTCAGGAGACAGCTCTCCTAGCGGGACCTTCCGCTCTGGACCAACCAGGTCCCTACATTCACCCCATGTGACCTACCCTGGCCACCATATATGGTCCGTAGCCACGTCCACCGGGACATATGGCTATGACCTCATCATAGGTCCTTGACACACTCACAATCTTTTTCTATAGTGTACTAAACACACCCCCTGGGTGGGTTTGTAGGTAACTAGGACCGCCCGTCTCCCTAGTTACCTGGAGACTTCTCCTTGACACAATAACACAGCACCGCAGCAGTATCACTGCTGCTCAACACATCCATCAGTCTCCATCTCAAGGCCACCCACCTTGAGATACATAACGGTCCTTCCATATTCTGCCACTCATCCTCTCTCTTGGGACATCCACACAGTGCCCCCTAGCGGACACAGTGGTCATTACACCACATACCTCCCCCCTCTGTTTAAACCTGTGGGGTTGAACAAACAGCATAACCCCAGGATCTCGAGACCGGGAACGCACTACACCTTGCCCCCGGTCGAGAGAGCCGTCTCCATCTGTTATACGGCCTCATCTCTGCGTTAGGCCTCCCCCGCCCCCAGTGGTCCGAATAGCAGTCATTGTCTTTGACCCTCCAGTCGCAGTGTGTCTGCGTCATCAGACACTGTTTGGTCACCACCCTCCTAGAGTACGCTTCGTCACCTGACCTTTCTCCCACTGACCGGCCCTCCCGGTTGGTACGGTCATCAGTTTTAATCGGGTCTACTGTCTGGCCTGCGTCTGACCCATTCAGCGTCTCACAGGAACTAATGTCTCTCAGCCTTGTACGGCCCGTCGAATTGCCACTTGCTGACATTCTTCGGCCACCTGCCATGTCACTATTTGGAGGAACCCTTCGGGTCCTTACATCTTGGGTTGAAGGCGGCCGCCACCTGGTGTTCCGCACCTCTTTATTGATTCGCCAACAGTCCCACCTCAACTGCTCAATCTCTTGCAGGTAGCCCACTCGATACTCTATGAGCATCTGAAAGTTTCTCAGGCTCTGCACGGAGCCAACCACCATGATGGGAATTCTACCCACTTCACTGGATACCAGGTCTTCATCATCAGGAGGGATCCTCACCCTCACCACACCGGAGATATTCACAAGGTCTTGCATTACCTTTCCGGATCTTCCAATGATTCTCCCAATCAGACCTTTGGGTACCGGAACCACATCTTTCCCCAAACCCAGCCGATCCATAGCCTCCCTGGCTAACTCCTGGCTTCGAGCAGCCTTCACATTACTCCGCCTGACCAGCTGTTTGGCGTGGAGACATTGTAGATGCATCTCTTTCAGGACAGCTACTCGGTTTGATGTATCTTCTCTGGCTGATACTATCACCAACTGCCAAGTCTCAGGTGCCCAGTGCACCTTACATGCTTTGACTGCCTCTTTGAAAGCCTCATGCACACCTTCCTCAGCACAGGCGTCTTGCATATCTTCTGGTACATCAATCATGGACTGGAAGGTCGTGGTCTTGCTCTCTTCCTGGACCGAAGGCTCTGGCGTTACCGTGGACACTTCCTTCACTACTGTTGACCCGACCGGGTGACTGTCTTCTTCAGTTCTTAACTCACAAACGTCACATGATTTGATCACTTCATGACCCTTTGCCACGATGGATACTGGCAGTTCTGTCTTATTATCACTCGCGCTCACCCATGGTAAGTCTTCATCCAACTTCACCCGCAGAAGACTTTTTACTACTCCTCTGAGTTCCTCCATCTCTTCCTTGAGGTTTTTGTTTAGTACTTGCCACATTACCATGTGACCTTTGAGCTCAGAGACTTCTTTCTCTAACCCTTCTATTCTGTGCTCCCTTTCTTTCTCAGAGCCACAGTCACCCCCAGCGATTGAGTCACCCCGACCTGCCGAGTCATCCCTCCAGTTACTCACTAACTGTGTGACTACTTCAGCCGTCTTATCCACCATGTCAGCATCAGTTTTGTCACGAGATGTCCGGTCCATCCATTGGGCTGACATACCCCTTTTCCCGGTCACTTCCACCTCTGACCTCTCCATGTCAGGAGCCGTCACCGTCTTCGTATTGGTTAGCCCAACAGTAGGAACGTCTCCACCCTCCTGGCATATATTGTAATGATGTATAGTAGGTTTCTATGAAGACAGTGGCTAGATGATAGAGTCACAGACACAGGTATACGTGAAAGTAGTTTGTATTAAACAAGCAGCACAGAACAGCACAGGTGCTGGCGGAGCCAGATAATGACAGCAGTGGTAACAGCAGCAGAACTCAGTCCAGTAGATAGCAAGTTGTACACCGGCACTGTGTAGATGTAAGCAGACACAGTCTGAAGAATGCAGGCAAGGACAGTCACTTAGCCCTCTCCCTTGCGGGAGGGGAATCTTCGGGCACAGTGCAGTGGCAGAGAAAGTCACTAGGTAATTGATACTGGATGTGCAAAGGTAGCAGGGATAGTCTCTCAGGTGGAACGCACACAGCAGTCAAGATCTTCAGCGCATACCGTGAGTGCTGTAGTAGCGGTGAGCGGTGGAGGCAGGGCTGGAAGGAGCCTTCAGGCCGACCCCGTCAGAAGGTCCAGGCAGCGGCAGTTAGGCAGCAGGTAATCCAGGTGGATTCAGCAGGAAGGAAGGAGGTAGCACAGCGTGCAACTCCCAGCTAGCAGATCAGGTACAGGACGAGATATACAAGCAAGGTAGTCACGTCCAGGAAAGCTATTTAAACCCGGCGGGCGGGACCAACAGGCGGTGATGTCACAGGAACCAGTATGGCCGAACGAAGCCAGGCTTAAGGGCAACAGTAAGGGCAAAGTCCGGAACACAGCAGAATAGGAACGATGCTTACATTATTCCCCCCTTAAAGAATGTCCTCCGGACAATCTTCGACCAGGCTTGTCCGGGTACCTTAGATGAAACTGCTCCAGCAGCCGCGGAGCACAGATATTCTCCACCGGTTCCCAGGAATTCTCCTCGACAGAGTATCCTTGCCACTTGACCAGATATTGCAACTTCCTTCTGAAGATCCGTGAATCCAGAATCTTCTCCACGACATATTGTTCATGTCCATCAACGAGCACTGGAGCTGGAGGAGAGGAAGTACGCCCTGGGAAAGAATTTGGTACAACTGGCTTTAGTAGGGAAACATGGAACACCGGGTGAACCTTCCAGGCAGGGGGTAATTTCAGACGCACCGCTACCGAATTCACTAGAGCCACGATCTTGTATGGCCCTACAAACTTCTGCCCCAGCTTGACAGTCGGTGCCCTCACCCTCAGATTCTTGGTAGACAACCAGACCGTATCTCCCACCCTATACACCGGAGCCGGCCTCCTGGTACGATCTGCTGCTCTCTTATACCTTTCCTGCGCAGTCGTCAAGGTGGTCTTCAGAGCTTCCAAATTCTGCTGTAAGAAAGAAAGATGGTCAGACACAGCAGGCACTGCAGCCTCCTTGGGGAACTGCGGCAAGATGCTTGGGTGGTAACCCTGATTAGCAAAGAACGGTGACTGCTTAGTCGAGGAGTGCTGCGAGTTGTTATATGTGAACTCTGCCAGGGGAAGCAGATCTACCCAATCGTCCTGCAGATGACTTAAGTAGCAACGGAGGTACTGCTCCAGGGTCTGATTCGTACGTTCCGTCTGTCCATTAGTCTGTGGATGGTAAGCCGAAGACAGACTTACTCTAATATCCAGAGCCGCGCAGAAACACCTCCAGAACCTAGACGTGAACTGCACCCCACGATCCGAGATCACCTCATCCGGGACTCCGTGCAGACGGACCACCTCTTGAATCAACAAGTCTGCAGTCTGTTTTGCTGTGGGTAATCCAGCGCAAGGGATAAAGTGTGCTGCCTTAGTGAGGCGGTCCACGACCACTAGAATGGTGTTCTTACCCTTGGAGACCGGTAGTTCAACAATAAAGTCCATTGAGATGGATCTCCAGGGACGAGATGGTATAGGCAAGGGTTATAACAACCCGGAAGGCGACGCACGAGGCGTCTTGAACCGAGCACATACCTCGCAGGATGACACGTATCCCTCCACGTCCTTCCGGTACGAAGGCCACCAGAAGTACCGAGCCAGGAACTCTTGGGTCTTCGTTATTCCACGATGTCCCCCAATCTTAGAATCATGGATCAGTCGGAGGACTTCAAGTCTTGTCACCTCTGGTACATACAGCCGATTCTCCTGTAACCATAGGAATCGCTTGCTCCAACGCCAGAACACGATCACCTTGAAGAGGAGCTGCTTGTTCCAGCGCCGTAATCCGATTTGCCAGTCGTTGCAACTGTGCCTCTGCTGCCCCGGCGTTGTGTTCGATACGTTGCTCCAGCGTGTCCAGCTGGGTCCTAATGCCTGCCACATCCTGCCGTATCAAAGCAAGCTGCTTGCTTACACGTTTCTCCAGGGACTCTACACCTGCGGTCTCCATATTGGTGGCTTGTATATCCTGTAATGATGTATAGTAGGTTTCTATGAAGACAGTGGCTAGATGATAGAGTCACAGACACAGGTATACGTGAAAGTAGTTTGTATTAAACAAGCAGCACAGAACAGCACAGGTGCTGGCGGAGCCAGATAATGACAGCAGTGGTAACAGCAGCAGAACTCAGTCCAGTAGATAGCAAGTTGTACACCGGCACTGTGTAGATGTAAGCAGACACAGTCTGAAGAATGCAGGCAAGGACAGTCACTTAGCCCTCTCCCTTGCGGGAGGGGAATCTTCGGGCACAGTGCAGTGGCAGAGAAAGTCACTAGGTAATTGATACTGGATGTGCAAAGGTAGCAGGGATAGTCTCTCAGGTGGAACGCACACAGCAGTCAAGATCTTCAGCGCATACCGTGAGTGCTGTAGTAGCGGTGAGCGGTGGAGGCAGGGCTGGAAGGAGCCTTCAGGCCGACCCCGTCAGAAGGTCCAGGCAGCGGCAGTTAGGCAGCAGGTAATCCAGGTGGATTCAGCAGGAAGGAAGGAGGTAGCACAGCGTGCAACTCCCAGCTAGCAGATCAGGTACAGGACGAGATATACAAGCAAGGTAGTCACGTCCAGGAAAGCTATTTAAACCCGGCGGGCGGGACCAACAGGCGGTGATGTCACAGGAACCAGTATGGCCGAACGAAGCCAGGCTTAAGGGCAACAGTAAGGGCAAAGTCCGGAACACAGCAGAATAGGAACGATGCTTACATATATCATCAAACCTGACAAAGTCCTGGCCCCACTCGAAGGCATACACTAAGTCTGATGGTATACTGCCACCTTGGCACTCACTGCCTCCGAGCCCCTCAAAAATTATTCTGTCTACAGCATAGTTCACCGTGACCCCATGTTTACAGCGAACCTGGAACATTTTCTCGGTCAGACAGAAAGTGAGAGGAGTTCCTACCTGAGTCACCTGACTCTGTGAGTCCAACCGTCCCGAGATCCCTTCCCAGTGTAGCATCATGGAACACACTTGAGGCCAGTCATCACCCGGAAAGAATATCCCACATTTTGGAAATGACATACATGAACACTGCAGATTCCCAGACATACCCACTGAGCCAACCAGTGCTGCCATTTCTTCAAACTCAGCCCCTTTCTGGACCACTACCCCTTTTTGGGTCACCGCCCCCTCCGGGAATCCACCCTTTTTGGGTTACCACTCCAATTTGGGATTCAACCCCCTTTTGGGCTACCACCCCAATTTGGGTCACCGCCCCCTTCTGGGACTCCACCCCCTTTCGGGATCTCCCCATGTCCGTTATACCGGTGTTCTCAGACCACAGTTCACACCACAGAGTTTGTGTCTCTTACGATACCACACAAGTCCTTGCTGGCACCACCACAGCTCCTGCTGTCACTGATCACCGACACCACCGGCTGCTGTTCACACACTGCTGCTGGTGTCCCCTTCATTACCCCGCCGAGTTACCAGAAGCTGCTTGTCCCCTTCATAACCCCGCCGAGTTACAGGAAGCCGCTTGTCACCTTCTTGACTCCCACTGAGCCACCGCAGGCGGAGTTGAGAAAAGAAAAAAACACACCACACAAAACTCACGTGTCCTGACTGTGTGTTATTCAGGACGCTCCTGTCTCCACCTGAGACCGTCCAACACCCAGGGCGCACCAGGTGCAATTCAGGGAGTGACCCTCCGCCCAGGGTCTCCCCACACACCGGCCTCACCAGGTCCAGGGGCTCGGCGGGTGCTCTTCAGGACATCTGTCTCTGCCTGAGACTGCCCATCACTCGCGCCTCACCAGGTCCAAGGTCACACCAGGTGCTCCTGGGATCCCACTCTTCTCCCAGGGCTGACCCTCCAGGACCTTTCCTCACTGAACCCTCCAGGTACACAGTCTTCCTCACTGACCCAGGTCAGTACCACACAAACACCAGTCCATTACCTGTGTCGCCCACACAGGTCCTCGGGTACCTCTTATCCGCAGAGGCACCCTATCACAATCCACAGCCCTCTTTCGCTGCCCCTAGCAACAAGGCTACCACACTGCCCATAGCAATTCTCCACCAATTGTGAGGTAGCGCTGTCATTCCAGCAGGGGATCAATCGCTTGGCAGCGAATAAGACACATCCGGCACCGGGTTTTCATAAAGCTATCACATAGTCCATGCGGTTTATTCCTCCATCATAAACCCACAGCAGCAATATACAACAGCTTAGCATCCATTACAGAGCTTCACTCTGGTTATCCTGTACTCACACAGGTTATGGACATGTCCATGGCGCAGGCTCTTCAGCCTCGACATTATCTCACCCGTCAGGGTTCCTCATGCGGCTTCACCATCGCACACGTTCGTTCCCTCCAGGGAACTCTCAGGCACACATCGCCATTGCTCACAGCCACCTCTCATGCTGTGAGCCAGGAGACAGCTCTCCTAGCGGGACCTTCTGCTCTGGACCAACCAGGTCCCTACATTCACCCCATGTGACCTACCCTGGCCAACATATATGGTCCGTAGCCACGTCCACCGGGTCACATGGCTATGACCTCATCACAGGTCCTTGACACACTCACAATCTTTTACTATAGTGTACTAAACACACCCCCTTGGTGGGTTTGTAGGTAACTAGGTCTGCCCGCCTCCCTAGTTACCTGGAAACTTCTCCCTGACACAATAACACAGCACTGCAGCAGTATCACTGCTGCTCAACACATGCATCAGTCTCCATCTCAAGGCCACCCACCTTGAGATACATAACGGTCCTTCCATATTCTGCCACTCATCCTCTCTCTTGGGACATCCACATAGCGCCCCCTAGCGGACACAGTGGTCATTACACCACAATATGTATATAAGTGCGTTAATGGAGGAGTGCATCTATGCTGTAACAACTCTGCAGGCATCACTGCATGGCCTCCCATCCCCCACCTGCCTTACACACCAACTCACGCACTACTCCGGGCCATGCTATGAGTTCTGTCTTCTGCCGACTCCATGCTGAGTGCCCCTTGTCTGCTGCCTGCTTTCTGCATACTCCCTGGCTGTGTGCATAGGGGGGGCGGCACTGACATTCCCTGGCTCTTATTGAGTCAGTGTGCACATTCCTAAGGTGACCCCTGCCAATTGTCAAGAGGCCTCAAGTACTTAAGTCATCCCTGCCCAAAGGAGGATGCCTGAGTAACTATTTCCCTCAGTCAGTGTCTTGCTGCTGAGGTGCCAGGTCCTGTCTTGTTTCCGCCTTCTCTGGGGGCTGCATTCCCAGACCTGTTACTGTGCGCTTTGTGTCTTGATTCCACCTTCTCTGGAGGCTGCATTCCCAGTCCTGTTACCGTGCACTTTGTGTCTTATGTTTCAGCCTCCCTGAGGGCTGCATACTCCGGCCTGTGTCCTTGTTCAGTATCTGTCCTTGTCTGTGTTGTGTCCTATTCTTGTATCCTAGATCCTGTCCCTGTATCTGATCTTGTCTGAGCTCAGCCCTAACCTCTACCTGTTTGTATCCTTGTCTGTGGCTTCCTTTCACTGCTGTGTGTCTTGATGTTTACTCTGTCTGCTTTGCTCTCGCTCCACACCTTGCGGTTCCGCTTTGCTCTCACTCTGCACTTTGCGGTTCCGCTTTCCTCTCGCTCTGCACCTAGTGGTTTCGCTTTGCTCTCGCTACTCACCTTGCGGTTCTGCTTTGCTCTCTCTACGCCTCTTGCGGCTCCGCCCTGCTTCGCTCCTTGCAGTTCTGCCTTGCTCCGCTCCCTACGGTTCTGCCTTGCTCCACATTCCTGCGATTCTCCCCTGCTCCCCATACCTGCGGTTTTGCCCTGCTCTGCATACCTGTGGTTCTGTCCTGCTCCGCATAACTGCAGTTCTGCTCAGCACTTGTCCTGCAACCTTGTGGTTCTGCTCTGCTTCCGTTCCGCATCCTGCAGAACTTTGTCCTACCAGTCCTACCCAAATTAGCTCCAGTTCCTCCATTCTGAACAGGTCTGTTCCCATAAATCCTCCAGTCTGAACAGGCCCCTTCCTGTTTCCATATATCTTCCCGTATTGCTGTCCATACCTAGTCAGTACCTGTCCTGCCAGAGTGCCAGCCGTGCCCGCCTGTCCGGCCAGAGTGCCAGCTGTGCCTACCTGCCAGTGTCTCAGCCGTGCCCGCCTGCCAGTGTCTCAGCCGTGCCCGCCTGCCAGTGTCTCAGCCGTGCCCACTGGCCAGTGTCTCAGCAGTGCCTGCCTGCCAGTGTCTCAGCTATGCCTGCCTGTTTGCCAGTCGAGCCAGTTCCTGTCCTAGCATTCTGCCCCCAGTGGGATCAGCAGTCACAGCCAGACACCACCCTGCAGTGGTACCTGGCAGCTACCTGCTGCACAAGCCTGACCTCACCATCAGAGGCTTCAGTGAACACCAATGTAGCTGCTTAGTCACACCCCTTCCAGGTTAGTCTGGTTTGTGGCACAGTGGGGCTACATCCTCCAAGCTCGTGTGGCGCCCCCAGGAGTATGGTCGCCACAGTGGCATTACCTTCCTCCTAGGGAGTGTGATGTCATGCTTGGAAGCAATAAAGGGTCTCTCTATCAGTTAAACACAACACACAGCACAGTTCCCACTCCAGGCCAGCAGAGGGAGCTCTGAACCAAAACTGGGGGAGGAGCTGCTCTTTGGGGGCCAGGAAGGGGAAATTAGTAGTTCGTGTGAGGAGGGAAATGTGTGTGGACGTGAGGAGATGAGCTGGAGGATTGAGCAGAGTTCAGGTTCACTTCTAGCTGTAGCGCATGTTCTGGAGCCCGGTCTCCAAGGTTGTACGGATACTGAGGTTCCTGCAGCAGAAACCAGAGGAATAGGAAGCTGTAAATGCTCTGTTCCCACATAAGACTCGGAGGCACAACAGCAACGTGTGAGCCAGAAGAAGGAGGCTACAGCTGTCTGCCATACGAGGGAGTTCTAAAAGAGAACAAGGAAGTGGAACTTCAATGTAACACAGTACTGCAAGTACCTCAGAAAGCGCTAGAAAGGAGACTACACAACCCATCTGCATAGAGAGATTCCTACGTTGCTTCCAAGCTGGCCAGCCTCTGTTCCATCTGTAATCTGGACCCTGGACTGCACTTACAAAGCACAGTAAAGGTAGCGGAAACTGCACCCTGTTGTGTCATTGCATTCTTACTGCAAGCCCTCCAGCACTGCTACATCTCTGTGCCAGACACTACACCCTCTTCCTCAACACCTATTACCAATAGCCTGGGACCACAGCTCCACCTGTGGGGAGTTATTGGGTCGCCCTCCCAGGGCTGTGTGGTACTCGGTACCGGGCCGGTCTCTCAGAGGGGATTGTCAAAGCTGTGGTGACCCGGTCCGTGGCCCTGGGTGCCCATGTAAAAGGGGTTGAGTTGGGAATAAAGTTTATAAGTGATTCATGACGCCACCTGTTCGGCAAGGGAGGAGTTAAGCCGACGCTGCAAGCAGATCCTCTGGGACAGATGGTGTAGTGCAGCAATGATGTAGCCCTCCACAGGTAGGGCTGTTGGTCCCAGGGCAGTGTAGCGGAATGTTTAGGAAGAGGGTGCAGTGTTTGGCACAGAGATGTAGCAGTGCTGAGGATGTTGCAGGAAGGAGGCAAGGACACAACAGGGTGCAGTTTCTTTACCTTTACTTAGCAAACACAGTCCAGGGTCCTGGTTACAGATGGCACAGGAGCAGGCTAGCCTGGAAGCAACTCAGGGATCTCTCTATCAGATGGGTTGTGTAGTCTCCTTGCTAGCGCTGGCTTCAGGTACATCCAGTACTGGGTAACACTGAAGTTCCTCCTTCTTATCTTCTCTTAGGACTACCTCGTATGGCAGACAGCTGTAGCCCTCTATCTCTCTTGGCTCACCGGTCGCTGTTGTGCCTCCGAGTCTTAGTTGGGAATAGAGCATTTACAGCTTCCTATTCCTCTGGTTTCTGTTGCAGGACCTTCAGTATCCATACAACCATGGAGACCAGGCTCCAGATCATGCGCTCTAACTAACAATTATGAAGGTTACAAGATTTAAGAAAAATGAAAAATTTACAAAAACCAAAAGCTCCAAAAATAGTCCTGTGATGATAAGTCCAAGCATCAATGTCCATGGTCCATTCCTGGGCAAATGGTGAACTATTTACAAGAGTAGTGACCACACACAGTCCTGTGGTCAAAATGTCCATTAAAAAAGCATGAAAAATTCAAAAAGAACAATCTTACAGAATATCTGTAGGCACAAAACTTGAAAACATTTACATATATACATTTCAACAATTACATTGACCTATCTATACACGATATCTGAGGGGCAGTATACCTTGTGTAGTATGGGTAGACCTGCGTAACTCTAGTGTGGGTAAACTGGTTAGTATTCTCCTATGGACTCTTAGTCTCACCATGGGTATGACAGATTCACCACTGGCAGGGCGAGGGTTCTCTGGCTCCACTGCTGGTATGGCATCTGCTACCTGAACTTCCTGATTTTCAGAGTTCTCTCGAGTCTTGTCTTCTTGTACTACCAGTTGGGGAAATGTCAACACTGGCACCACTATGGCATCATTTACTTTAGTCCAATTTGCAGGGAATTCTCCAAGTATAGTGCTGACCTTTGCTTCTTCTATGGGCTGGATGTTATCTTGTTCTTCCATTCTTTCTTTTAACTAGTCAGGGCATAATTTCACATGATCCCATGATACTGCTGCTGAGGTTTCTCCTCCATCTTAACTAATAAGGTACACCTTGGTATTGTCAAAGTTTGAGGGTAGAATGGTGTAGGGTTCAGCTTCCCATTGGTCATCCAACTTATGCATCCTTCTTTTCCTCTTTAGGACTTGTTCTCCTGGTGACAAGGGTACTGCAGGTGCATGCTGATTGTAGTTCCTCTCTTGTTTTTGTCTTGCCTGAGCTAGACTCTTCTCTACACACTCCTGTACTCTTCGATACTGTTGCTGCCTCTCTGTGTCCCAGTCAGCATCTGGTGACGTCACCTCAGGTGTAAGGACTCCCATATCCAAATCAATAGGCAGTTTACCAGGCCTCGCTCTCATTAGGTAGGCTGGAGTGCAGTTTGTGGAATTCACAGGAATGTGGTTGTAGAGGTCTACCAGATCTGGCAACTTTTCTGGCCACAGATTCCTCTCTTCCAAAGGCAAGGTCTTAAGTAGATCAATCACCACCTGGTTCATCTTTTCACACATGCCATTGGTCTGTGGATGATATGGTGTTGTCCGGATCTTCTTACAACCATACAAGTTACAGAATTCCTGGAGCACTTCTGCCTCAAAGGCAGGACCTTGATCTGAAAGCACTTGCTCAGGATATCCACGTGGTCAACAGAAGTGCCGTTGGAATGCTCTGGCTGCTGTCCTGGCTGTTTAATCTTTGACAGGCACAACTACCAGGAATCTTGAGTAGTGGTCAACGATGGTAAGAGCATAGATGTAGCCTGACCGGCTTGGGACCAACTTCACATGGTCCAAGGCAACCAACTCCAGTGGCTGTTTGGTTATTATTGGCTGTAGAGGAGCTCTCTGGCTGTTTCGATCCTTTCTGCGCAGCTAACATTGTCCACACTCCCGGCACCACTTTTCAATGGCTTTCCTCATACCAGCCCAGTAGAATCTCTCCCGTAGCAATGCTTCCAACTTCTTCCATCCGAAGTGGCCAGCTCCATTGTGGTATGCTTCCAAGACCGATGATGCCTCTCTCTTTGGGACTACCACCTGCCAGACCAGCTCATGAGTGCGGGCATTGATACTCTTCTGACACAGCTTTCCTTCATAAATGAACAGCCGACCTCTTTCCTTCCACAACTGCTGGGTTTCTTCAGGAGCATTCGACTGTCTGTTTCTCACTCCTTGAGCATGTTGGGCCGCAATTGGCTGGTGGAAGGGAGGTAACTCTATTTCTTCAAGAGCCTCAGGGTCTTCTCCTGCATCCGGCAGATTAGGCATTCTGGACAGCGCATCAGCATTGGCAATCTTGTGCCCTGCTCAGTACTTGATGGTAAATTCATAGTTAGACAGCCGAGCCATCCATCGCTGCTCCAGTGCACTTAGTTTTGCAGTTTCTAAGTGAGTCAACGGGTTGTTGTCCATGAAGATGGTAAACTTGGCTGAAGCTAGGTAATGCTTGAATCTTTCGGTCACAGCCCAGACTATGGCGAGGAACTCCAGCTTGAAGGAACTGTAGTTGTCAGAGTTCATTTCAGTGGGACGAAGCTTCCTGCTGGCGTAGGAGATCACTCTTTCTTTGCCATTCTGTACCTGTGACAGTACTGCTCCCAGTCCCACATTGCTGGCATCAGTATACAACACAAAGGGCTGGTCATAATCTGGGTAGGCCAGAACTTCATCTCCTGTGAGAGCCATCTTCATTCGGGTGAAGGACCTCTCCAATTCCTCATTCCATTCAAATGTAGGACTCTTCTTCCTGGCTTTCTTGGGCTGGCCCACCAGAAGATTTTGCATAGGTGTGGCTATCTCAGTGAAGCCTTTGATGAACCTTCGGTAGTAGCCTATCAACCCGAGGAATTGACGTACTTCAAGGAGGTTGCTGGGCTTCGGCATGTAGTTGAACTTCGGCATGTAGTTGAACTCGTAGAGAATTCTTCTGCTTGTCTTTCTTGGACTGCCCCACCAGAAGATTTTGCACAGGAGTGGCTATTTCAGTGAAGCCTTTGATGAACCTTCAGTAGTAACCTACCAACCCGAGGAATTGGCGTACTTCATGGAGGTTGCTGGGCTTCGGCCAGTCCCGGACGACTGTGACTTTGTCAGGATCTGGTGCCACACCTTCTGCACTCACTACATGACTGAGGTACTGTACCTTTGGCTTCAGGAGGTGGCATTTGGAAGGCTCCACCTTCAAGCCAAAGTTGGACAAGGCTTCACACACCTCAGCCAGGTGCTCCAGATGGTCTTCATAAGTCTTGGAGAAAACAATGACATCATCAAGGTACAACAGGACTGTCTCAAAGTTAATGTGTCCCAGGCAGCACTCCATCAGCTGTTGAAATGTTCCTGGGGCAGTGAAGAGCCCGAAGGGCATGTAGATGAACTCACAGAGACCCATTGGGGTGATAAATGCTGTTTTCTCCTTGTCTGCCTCCGCCACGGGAACCTGCCAATACCCACTAGTGAGATCTAAGGTGGAAAAGTAGTTAGCAGTTTTAGGTGCAGCTAATGATTCCTCAATCCTAGGTAATGGATAGGCATCTTTACGTGTAATGCTGTTAATTTTCCTGTAATCAACACACATTCTCATGGTACCATCCTTTTTCTTTACAAAAACTATGGGAGCTGCCCAGGGGCTACAACTGTCTCTGATAACCCCAGCTTCCTTCATCTCTCTCAACATACCTTTAGCACATTGGTATTGTATTGGGGGTATAGGCCGGTACCTTTCTTTTATGGGTGGGTGATCTCCAGTGGGGATAGGATGTTGAACCCCTTTTGCCTTCCCAAAATCTAGGGGGTGCTTACTGAATACCCGCTCATACTCCTGGGTCACTCTATAAACCCCATTCTTTTGGTGTGAAGGGGTGGAGTCAGTCCCCACCTGAAGTTGCTGGCACCACTCCTCCAGCTGCTTTACAGAGCCATTGTCCTCCACCTGGTCGGATGAGACCAAGGGCTCTGCTGCCTGCATTGCATTATTACTGACAGTGAGCAGCTTAGCAACTGTGGCATACCAAGGTATTGTGGCCTCCTCCTCCCCACAATTCAAAAGGAGCACATGTACTCTCCCTTTACGTACATCAACCACCCCTCTGGCTGTCAGGACAGTGGGCCTGCTATCAGAGTATACTGGCTCTACCAATGCCTGGTAATCTTTTCCTCTGAGGCCTATGGCTGCCCGACACCAAATCAACATTTCACATCTGGGGGGTATTGCAATGGGGAAACCATCACTCACTCTGATGCTGCCAATTTCTCCGCCAGAGAGTTCTACCTGCTGTCTTTGCATCAGGGCCTTGATCTCCTTCTGCTGGACTCGTTGTTCACTGGAACCAGCTGTCTCAGCCCCCTGTTACAACAAGACAATAACCTTGGAAAGACAATTTTCAATTACATTTGTACCAAGAGTCATCATGGGATTACATTCATGTCGATCAATATCCACAACTATCATACCTTGAGATTTTAACTCCACCCTCCCCACTTCAACAGTAATTTCTTTACATCCCACTTGTGGTAAAGACTGACCATTACTGGCAACTAGTGTTAGTTCATCACTTGGGCCACGGGTGAGTTCAGAGTCTGCCCAATACCGCTTGTAGAGGATATAGGGCAGGGGTGGGGAACCTCAGGCCCCAGGGCCATTTACGGCCCTCGATGACCTTTTATCAGGCCCCCGAGCAGATTCTCAGGGACCGCATTCTTGGGCAGGGAGCTGTATTTTGATTGCCACAAGCTCATTAATTTCTTCTTGCTCTGTTAGCACACACACGCAGTGTTCACTACTGAACATTGAAGGGCATGCAATGAAATATTAAGTCATGAAACCAGTGCCAGAGTCAGGATGTAGTTTGTGGGCTGAGTTTGTACGGCCCCTGAAGGATGGTATAAATAACCAAATGGCCCTTGGCAGAAAAAAGATTCCCCACCCCTGATATAGGGCATAGTGGTCACCTGGGGCCAGTGTCCAGCAAAGCATTCATGGGGATGCTGTCAGTCACCACTGGAAGGATCAGTCTCCCTCCAACATACTTGGCTCGCCAGTTCCTTGGGCCTTATGGTCCTACTCCTGGGGGTTGGCCCTCTGCCCCAGGGGTTACTCGTTTAAAGGACAGAATCTTGCAAGATGACCTGCCTTGTGGCAGCGACGACAGATGGGATGTCCGTCCTGGTCATAGCGGTCGTTGTTCCTCCCTCGGAGTGGTGGGGTTCTTCTCTTCCGGAGCCACGGGACATCCTCTGGACTGGAAGCAAGCTGGATCTTCTCCTTGGAGGATACCTGCAGGGACTGCACGGTTTTAGTAAGTGCAGCCATACCTTTAGTCAACTCCTGGACTTGAAGACGCAGTTCTTCAGTTGGATCTTTATCCAGAGTCTGTGCATCAGCCTCCACAGGGATTTAAGGGAAAGATGTTGCTTCCTGGTGGTAGGTGGTCGCTGGGCGCCTAGGGGCGCTGGATGGCTGACAGTTGGATCCTGCGGTACCCGAATAGCCCAGTCGTTGAAGTCTGCAAAGTCCAGGTCAGGGTTTTGCAGGGCAAATGTCACGGTCACGTGTGTCTGGAAGCAGCGAGTACCGCAAGGCGAATCCATGACACGCGTGACCCTGGATACACCGCCTCCAATAGGGCGAATTTAAATAATAAAACGTGCAGCTGGATACACCGCCCCCAACTGGTGAATTTAGGTAATACACGTTATATATACAGTAGTCTGGAAACCCCGCCTCCAGTAAGGCAAATTTAAATAATAAAGGGGAAATAGGGACGCGGAGACCTCCTGTACTCCCATGAGCCAGTGTCCCTGCACTCCTAACGTTCCCTATGCCGGTTCCGCACCGGGCGACGCACGCGTACCTCAAACCCTGACTCGCCCTGCACCTAAACTCTCACTAGGGAATTGGTCGGTGCGGAATCTAATCCCACCACTGCACCAAACACACATAAGGGAAAATGACAATACAGGGGGAACACCACTTAGCTTTGCTCTGTTGCGTACGCTCCTAGCAACAGAGCCCACCACCTGCGTGCATCTTCTCCTTCAACAGGATCCATCACCATAACCGGATCCATCACCCTAGTGCAGCCTTGGAGCAGAGTCCACCACCAGTTGCAGCTGCCCAGTAAACAGAGTACCAAAGATGAGTCCAGCTTCTGCTAAAAAGTCCAGCATGCTTGAGTCCAACTTTTCTGCCAATAAGTCCAGCATGCTTGAGTCCAGTTTTCAGCAACCAAGTCCAGCATGCTGAGTGCAACTCTCACCATAGTCGCCACTCCACCAAGCCATGCAAGCACTTCCTGCTGACACCATAAACTGCAACTCCACCACGCCATGCCAGCCCTTCCTGCAGACACCAGCGTTGAACTCCACCAATCCATGCAAGCACTCCTTGCAGACTCCATAGCTGACTCAACCCCTCTGGGTGGGCTGCCCAGGACTCTCATTCAGCTCCTTCATCACCCAAGCTTGCTTCCCAAATGACGAACTATCAATATCACCAACAGTGATTGAACACACCTGACACTCTTTTATAGAGCCTCACACCTGATTTTTAATACGTGCACATTAAAACTAGTGTAATACCGCTCACCACCACCGGGGCAACTTAAAACAAACGACACCACGTGTAATAATTCTAATGGCCACCATGGGCAATCAACCCACTTTGGCACCAAGCCAAAGGAAAAAAAGTTCACTTTGACCATTTACTTGTCAGATCCACCTTGGATCATGACAGTACCCCCTCCTTAATGAGGGGCCTCTGGACCCTAAAGACCACTCCTCATAAGGGAAACACCTACAGTGGGGACGCCCAGATCCTGGGTTCACCCCACCACCACCTGAAACTTCAGGTTTATTGCAAACGTACCGCTGGTATTGGCAATACATGTTCTGGAGGAACCACTCATCTCCACAGCGCCGACCTGGGGAACGAGTTTATGTATGTGTATGTTTGCTATGAGCTGATTAGACTCCACAACACAGTTCCAGAAGATGTTTTTTGGTGGACACCCATACATGCTCGTTCACACACAGGTCCAGACCTGAACGTTTATTGCCACACATTCGTTTGTCATATTTTGGTGAACTCATTCTGGACTCAACAACAGAGGCGTCCCCCTGTGTCACAACACTCTCACCCCCGCTATTAACCAAGGGACACCACCCTCCAACCCTTTCACCATGAGGTCTGCGCCTCCCAGGGTTGGTTAATGGCGAGGGGTGAGATTTGTCCCTACTCCCCCGCAGCACACCTGCCGCTCACACCTGGAGGAGAAGGGGACAGGAATATGGAGGAATTATGCACTCGCCGGTCGCCTTCCTCCAAACGACCAGGAGGGGGTGGCCTCTTCGGTGGTATAGAAGATTTGCCATCAGCCCCGCGGACTATAACACCAGTCTGCTCACTACAGGGACATACCCCTTTACCTCAGGGAACCCCAGAAAGCACCATGGGGATCACCAACTCCACCCACCTGTCTGGGTGCGTCCGCCTGCATGAACAAGTCCCGCTCCCCAGCAGCGACTCTAGGGGGCACTTTGCCAGAGCCGCAGGAATATGGAGGAAAAATACACTCTCTGGTTGCCTCCACACGACCAGGAGGGGGCGGCTTCTTCAATGCTATGGAAGATTTGGCGTGAGTCCCGTGGACTATACACCAGTCTGCTCACCACAGGGATGTACCCCTTCACCTCGGGGAATACCAGGCAGCTCTGTGGGGCACCAACTCTTCCCACCTGCCTGGGTACCTCCGCATGCATGAGCAAGTCCCGCTCCCCAGCAGCGACTCTAGGGGCTTTTTGCCAGACCGCAGCCGCCATTTGATTTTCTGGTTGAGCCCAAGGAAAGGCCCCAGACCCTGAATACTGCTGCTGGAACTGCTTCACACCATGCAGCTTCTCACACACCTCAGTGAGGTCCAGCAGCAATTACTCACAGGTCTCCACATAGCCAAGGCTGACCAGAAAAAAAAAATGTAGGGTTGGTGATAATGTCACGGTCACGTGTGTCTGGACGCAGCGAGTACCGCAAGGCGATCCCATGACACGTGTGACCCTGGATACACCGCCTCAAGTAGGGCGAATTTAAATAATAAAACGAGCAGCTGGATACACCGCCTCCAACAGGCAAATTTAGGTAATACACGTTATATATACAGTAGTCAGGAAACCCCGTCTCCAGTAAGGCAAATTTAAATAATAAAGGGGAAACCTGGGTAACAATAACAATGGTGGGCCCTGCGATAGGAAATAGGGACGTGGAGACCTCCAGTACTCCCCTGAGCCAGTGTCCCTGCACTCTTAACGTTCCCTATGCCAGTTCCGCACCGGGCGATGCACGCGTACCTCAAACCCTGACTCGCCCTGCACCTAAACTCTCACTAGGGAATTGGTTGGTGCGGAAACTAATTCCACCACTGCAGTAAACACACATAAGGGAAAATGACAATACAGGGGGAACACCACTTAGCTTTGCTCTGTTGCGTACGCTCCTAGCAACAGAGCCCACCACCTGCGTGCATCTTCTCCTTCAACAGGATCCATCACCATAACCGGATCCATCACCCTAGTGCAGCCTTGGAGCAGAGTCCACCACCAGTTGCAGCTGCCCAGTAAGCCGAGTACCAAAGATGAGTCCAGCTTCTGCAAAAAAGTCCAGCATGCTTGAGTCCAACTTTTCTGCCAATAAGTCCAGCATGCTTGAGTCCAGTTTTCAGCAACCAAGTCCAGCATGCTGAGTGCAACTCTCACCATAGTCGCCACTCCACCAAGCCATGCAAACACTTCCTGCTGACACCATAAACTGCCACTCCACCACGCCATGCCAGCCCTTCCTGCAGACACCAACGTTGAACTCCACCAATCCATGCAAGCACTCCTTGCAGACTCCATAGCTGACTCAACCCCTCTGGGTGGGCTGCCCAGGACTCTCATTCAGCTCCTTCATCACCCAGGCTTGCTTCCCAAATGACGAACTATCAATATTACCAACAGTGATTGAACACACCTGACACTCTTTTATAGAGCCTCACACCTGATTTTTAATACGTGCACATTAAAACTAGTGTAATACCGCTCACCACCACTGGGGCAACTTAAAACAAACGACACCACGTGTAATAATTCTAATGGCCACCGGGGGCAATCAACCCACTTTGGCACCAAGCCAAAGGAAAAAAAGTTCACTTTGACCATTTACATGTCAGATCCACCTTGGATCATGACAGTACCCCCTCCTTAATGAGGGGCCTCTGGACCCTAAAGACCACTCCTCATAAGGGAAACACCTACAGCGGGGACGCCCAGATCCTGGGTTCACCCCACCACCACCTGAAACTTCAGGTTTATGGCAAACGCACCGCTGGTATTGGCAATACAAGTTCTGGAGGAACCACTCATCTCCACAGCGCCGACCTGGGGAACGAGTTTATGTATGTGTATGTTTGCTATGAGCTGATTAGACTCCACAACACAGTTCCACAAGATGTTTTTTGGTGGACACCCATACATGCTCGTTCACACACAGGTCCAGACCTGAACGTTTATTGCCACACATTCGTTTGTCATATTTTGGTGAACTCATTCTGGACTCAACAACAGAGGAGTCCCCCTGTGTCACAACACTCTCACCACCGCTATTAACCAAGGGACACCACCCTCCAACCCTTTCACCATGAGGTCTGCGCCTCCCAGGGTTGGTTAATGGCGAGGGGTGAGATTTGTCCCTACTCCCCCGCAGCACACCTGCCGCTCACACCTGGAGGAGAAGGGGACAGGAATATGGAGGAAATATGCACTCGCCGGTCACCTTCCTCCAAACGACCAGGAGGGGGCGGCCTCTTCGGTGGTATAGAAGATTTGCCATCAGCCCCGTGGACTATAACACCAGTCTGCTCACTACAGGGACATACCCCTTCACCTCAGGGAACCCCAGAAAGCACCATGGGGATCACCAACTCCACCCACCTGTCTGGGTGCGTCCGCCTGCATGAACAAGTCACGCTCCCCAGCAGCGACTCTAGGGGGCACTTTGCCAGAGCCGCAGGAATATGGAGGAAAAATACACTCTCTGGTTGCCTCCACACGACCAGGAGGGGGCGGCTTCTTCAATGCTATGGAAGATTTGGCGTGAGTCCTGTGGACTATACACCAGTCTGCTCACCACAGGGATGTACCCCTTCACCTCGGGGAATACCAGGCAGCTCTGTGGGGCACCAACTCTTCCCACCTGCCTGAGTACCTCCGCATGCATGAGCAAGTCCCGCTCCCCAGCAGCGACTCTAGGGGCTTTTTGCCAGACCGCAGCCGCCATTTGATTTTCTGGTTGAGCCCAAGGAAAGGCCCCAGACCCTGAATACTGCTGCTGGAACTGCTTCACACCATGCAGCTTCTCACACACCTCAGTGAGGTCCAGCAGCAATTACTCACAGGTCTCCACATAGCCAAGGCTGACCAGAAAAAAAAAATGTAGGGTTGGTGATAATGTCACGGTCACGTGTGTCTGGACGCAGCGAGTACCGCAAGGCGATCCCATGACACGTGTGACCCTGGATACACCGCCTCAAGTAGGGCGAATTTAAATAATAAAACGAGCAGCTGGATACACCGCCTCCAACAGGCGAATTTAGATAATACACGTTATATATACAGTAGTCAGGAAACCCCGTCTCCAGTAAGGCAAATTTAAATAATAAAGGGGAAACCTGGGTAACAATAACAATGGTGGACCCTGCGATAGGAAATAGGGACGTGGAGACCTCCTGTACTCCCCTGAGCCAGTGTCCCTGCACTCTTAACGTTCCCTATGCCAGTTCCGCACCGGGCGATGCACGCGTACCTCAAACCCTGACTCGCCCTGCACCTAAACTCTCACTAGGGAATTGGTTGGTGCGGAAACTAATCCCACCACTGCACTAAACACACATAAGGGAAAATGACAATACAGGGGGAACACCACTTAGCTTTGCTCTGTTGCGTACGCTCCTAGCAACAGAGCCCACCACCTGCGTGCATCTTCTCCTTCAACAGGATCCATCACCATAACCGGATCCATCACCCTAGTGCAGCCTTGGAGCAGAGTCCACCACCAGTTGCAGCTGCCCAGTAAGCCGAGTACCAAAGATGAGTCCAGCTTCTGCTAAAAAGTCCAGCATGCTTGAGTCCAACTTTTCTGCCAATAAGTCCAGCATGCTTGAGTCCAGTTTTCAGCAACCAAGTCCAGCATGCTGAGTGCAACTCTCACCATAGTCGCCACTCCACCAAGCCATGCAAACACTTCCTGCTGACACCATAAACTGCCACTCCACCACGCCATGCCAGCCCTTCCTGCAGACACCAACGTTGAACTCCACCAATCCATGCAAGCACTCCTTGCAGACTCCATAGCTGACTCAACCCCTCTGGGTGGGCTGCCCAGGACTCTCATTCAGCTCCTTCATCACCCAGGCTTGCTTCCCAAATGACGAACTATTAATATCACCAACAGTGATTGAACACACCTGACACTCTTTTATAGAGCCTCACACCTGATTTGTAATACATGCACACTAAAACTAGTGTAATACCACTCACCACCACCAGGGCAACTTAGAACAAACGACACCACGTGTAATAATTCTAATGGCCACCATGGGCAATCAACCCACTTTGGCACCAAGCCAAAGGAAAAAAAGTTCACTTTGACCATTTGCTTGTCAGATCCACCTTGGATTATGACAGCTATGATGCGCAGCTGTGCTCTGTGGGTACTAGATAGGAGTCCTTCAATAAATTGCTCCTTTAGCAGTCCGTCTCCATCTTTCACACTGTCAGGGTCAATCTGCTTGACGGCTCGCAACGCCTCCTGCAGGTTAAGAGCATAGTCCCTTATACTGTCCTGCACTTTCTGTTTACATCCAAAGAACCTCATCTTGATTTCAGCTGCAGTGCAGGTGTCAAAGGTGCTTCTCAGCTTGGGCAAAATCTTTTTGACAGTCTCTTTATCAGTGTCCTGCCAGACTTTTACTTCTCTCTGTGCTGCACCTGTTAGCTGCCCAATTAGGATGTTCTCCTTCTGGCTTTCAGATAGAGGATACACCTCAAACAAACTGCACAGTCTCTCTTTAAATTCACTCAGTATGGGACTCACCCGAGTACTGCGGTAGCCAGGCCGCTCCCGGTATGTAGGGCATGGACAGCGGCATTATGGGGACCGCTGCAGTGGGCACGGCTTCTTGCGGCACTGAGGGGTTTGCGGAAGCGTCCGCCGCTGCATTGGCGTTGTCCTCAGACATTTTCTCTCCCCCCTAGTTAACATGAGCCAGACCGCGGGGTTGTGGTGGCTTACCGGAGGCCGCTCCGCGGCTCGATCCGGGGACGCCAGAACTGCAGGCCTCAGCTCCTCACTTCTCGCGTGCTGTCCTCTTCCCGTGCAGTACTTCACTTCTTCGCACTCTGCGGCAGGCTCCACCCACGACGGCCCACCTCTTTTGTCTCCTGCGCATGCCAATCAGCGGTATAATGGCGGCAATGGCGCCAATTTTGCACACAGTCTATAGCACTCAACAGTCTCTGGCACACAGGACCCGGGGATACCGGGCTCCATAATCCTGTTCGTGACGCCAAAATGGGTCGCCCTCCCAGGGCTGTGGGGTTCTCGGTACCGGGCCAGTCTCTCAGAGGGGATTGTCACAGCAGCGGTGACCTGGTCTGTGGCCCTGGGCGCCCATGTAAAAGGGGTTGAGTTGGGAATAAAGTTTATAAGTGATTCGGCAAGGGAGGTGTTAAGCCGACGCTGCAAGCAGATCCTCTGGGACAGATGGTGTAGTGCAGCAATGATGTTGTAGCCCTCCACAGGTAGGGCTGTTGGTCCCAGGGCAGTGTAGCAGAATGTTTAGGAAGAGGGTGCAGTGTTTGGCACAGAGATGTAGCAGTGCTGAGGATGTTGCAGGAAGGAGGCAAGGACACAGCAGGGTGCAGTTTCTTTACCTTTACTTAGCAAGCACAGTCCAGGGTCCTGGTTACAGATGGCACAGGAGCAGGCTAGCCTGGAAGCAACTCAGGGATCTCTCTATCAGATGGGTTGTGTAGTCTCCTTCCTAGCGCTGGCTTCAGGTACATCCAGTACTGGGTTACACTGAAGTTCCTCCTTCTTATCTTCTCTTAGAACTACCTCGTATGGCAGACAGCTGTAGCCCTCTATCTCTCTTGGCTCACCAGTCGCTGTTGTGCCTCTGAGTCTTATTTGGGAATAGAGCATTTACAGCTTCCTATTCCTCTGGATTCTGTTGCAGGACCTTCAGTATCCATACAACCGTGGAGACCAGGCTCCAGATCATGCGCTCTAACTGGGAGGGAGCTCTCTATCCTCAGCTCAACCCTCAGCTTCTCTCCACACGTCTACACTCGTTGCCCTCCTCACACTAACTCCTTCCCTCCTCCTTCCTGGCCCTCAGAGAGCACTTCTCCCCTATTCTGATTCAGAGCTCCCTCTGCTGGCCCGGAGTGGGAACCATGTTGCATGTAAATGATTAACTGTTAGAGAGACCCTTCCTTGCTTCCAAGCATGACATCACCCTCCCTGGAGGAAGGCAATGCCAATGTGGCGACCATACTCCTGGGGGCGCCACACTATTACATCTTGCTGCCTTATACCATCTGTCCCAGAGGATCTGCCTGCAGCGTCGGCTTAACCCCTTCATTGCTGAGCACCACAGGTGGCGTCACGTATCATCCACTTATAAACTTTAATCAGCCACGCTCAACCCCTTTCACATGGACGCCATGGGCCACGGACAGAGTCAACGCTACTGTGACACTTCCCTTTGAGATACCGGCCCAGTACTGAGTACCCCACTGCCCTTGCGGCCGATCCATTTTGGCACCACGAACAGGATTACAGGATTTACAGAGCCCGGTGCCCCCGGGTCCTGTGTGCTAGAGACTGTGTTGTGTACCATAGACTATCTGCACAATTGCCGCCATTACCCCGCCGCTTGGTGCGCGTGGGAAGCCAAAGGGGCGGGCTGTCGTGGGTGGAGCCAGCCAAAAAGCACGAAAAAGTGCAGTGTTGCGCTGGAAGAGGCCAGCGCGTGGGAAGTGAGAAGCCGAGGCCTGCAGTCCCGGTGTCCCCCCGATCATCCAGCCTGCAAAGTGGCAGCCGGTAAGCCAGCGCAACCCAGGGCCTGGCCAAATGCTAACTAGGGGGGAGGAGAATGTCTGAGGCAAGAGCAGATGCAGCGGTGGACGTCACCGCACCCCCCACAGCGCCGCAAGATGCAGGGGCCACAGCTGCGGCTCCAATGGCACCGCAGAATCCAGCAGCCAGCGCTGCCTCCAGAGCACCACAAGAATCAGCGCGCACTGCAGCAGTCCCCATAATGCCGCTGTCCATGCCCTATATACAGGGAGCAGCCTGGTTGCCGCAGTACTCAGGGGAGTCACATACCCTGAGTGAATTCAAAGAGAGACTGTGCAGTTTGTTTGAGATGTATCCTCTGTCTGAAAACCAAAAAGTGAACATCCTTATTGGGCAGCTAACTGGTGCAGCGCAAAGGGAAGTAAAAGCCTGGCAGGACACTGATAAAGAGACTGTTAAAAAGATTCTGGCTAAGCTAAGAAGCACCTTTGACACCCGCACTGCAGCTGAAATAAAAAAGAGATTCTTTGGGTGTAAGCAGAGAGTGCAGGACAGTATACAGGACTATGCTCTTAACCTGCAGGAGGCGCTGCGAGCCATAAAGCAGATTGACCCAGACAGTGGGAAAGATGGAGACAGACTGTTAAAGGAGCAATTTATTGAGGGACTCCTATCCAGTACCCACAGAGCCCTACAAAACCCTGACCTAGACTTTGCAGACTTTAAAGACAGGGTTATCTGGGTGCTGCATGAACCAAATGTCAGCTGTCCAGCGCCCCCTAGGTGCCCAGCAATCACATACCAGCAAGAAGCAGCATCTTTCCCTCCCAGCCCTGTGGGGGCTGATGCACAGACTCTGGATAATGACCCATGTACAGAACTGCGCCTTCAGGTCCAAGGGCTGGCCAAAAGTATGGCTGCACTTGCTAAAACTGTGCAGTCCATGCAGGTGTCCTCAAAGGAGAAGATCCAGCTGGCCTCCAGTCTAGAGGATATCCCGTGGCTACGGAAGAAGAGGATCCCATCACGCCGAGGGAGAGACAATGATCGCTATGACCAGAATGGATGTCCCATCTGTCGTCACTGCCACAAGGCAGGCCACATTGCAAGATTCTGCCAACTTGGGGCAGAGGGCCAACCCCCAGGAGTAGGACTACAAGGCCCAAAGAACTGGCGAGCCAAGTATGTTGGAGGGCGACCGGTCCTCCCAGTGGTGATTGACGGCACCCTCATGAACGCTTTGCTGGACACTGGCTCTCAGGTGACAACTATGCCATATATCCTTTACAAGCGGTATTGGGCTGACTCTGAACTTACTCGCGGCCCAAGTGATGAACTTACAGTAGTTGCCAGCAATGGTCAGTCTTCTGCAAGTAGGATGTAAAGAGATTACCATTAAAGTGGGGCGAGTAGAGTTAAAATCTCAAGGTCTGATAGTTGTAGACATTGATCGACAAGACTGTAACCCAATGATGACCTTAAGTACTAATGTGATTGAAAATTGTCTTGCCGAGGTTATTGTTTTGTTGCAACAGGTAGCCGAGACTGCTGGTTCCAGTGAACAATAAGTCATGCAGAAGGAGATAAAGGCCCTGATGCAAAGACAGCAGGTAGAACTGTCTGGCGGAGAAATTGGCATCGTCAGAGTGAGTGATTCTTTCCCTATTGCGATACCCCACAGATGTGAAATGTTAATTTGGTGTCGGGCAGCCATAGGCCTCAGAGAAAAAAAGATTACCAAGCCTTGGTAGAGCCTGTGAACTCTGATAGCAGGCCCACTGTCCTGACAGCCAGAGGGGTAGTTGATGTCCGCAAAGGGAGAGTACCTGTACGCCTCTTGAATTGTGGGGAAGAGGAGGCCACAATACCTCGGTATGCCACAGTTGCTAAGCTGCTTACGGTCAGTAACAATGCAATACGGGCAGCAGAGCCCTTGGTCTCATCCGACCAGGTGGAGGACAATAGCTCTGTAAAGCAGCTGGAGGAGTGGTGTCAGCAGCTGCAGGTGGGAACTGACTTCACCCCTTCATACCAAATGAGTGGGGTTTACTGAATGACTCAGGAGTATGAGCGGGTATTCAGTAAACACCCTCTAGACTTTGGGAAGGCAAAAGGGGTACAAAACCATATCCCCACTAGATCATCCACCCATTAAGGAAAGGTACCGGCCTATACCGCCAAAACAATATCAATGTGCCAAAAGTATGTTCTGGGAAATGAAGGAAGCTGGGGTTATCAGAGATAGTTGTAGCCCCTGGGCAGCTCCAATAGTCTTTGTGAAAAAAAAAAAGGTACTATGAGAGTGTGTGTTGATTACCGAAAAATTAACAGCATTACACATAAGGATGCCTACCCATTACCCAGAATTGAAGAGTCATTAGCTGCACTTAAAAGTGCAAACTATTTTTCCACCTTAGATCTCATTAGTGGGTATTGGCAGGTTCCCTTTTCAGAGGCAGACAAGGAGAAAACAGCGTATACCACACCAATGGGTCTCTACGAGTTCAACTACATGCCGAAGTTCAACTACATGCCGAAGCCCAGCAACCTCCTTGAAGTATGTCAATTCCTCGGGTTGATAGGCTACTACCGAAGGTTCATCAAAGGCTTCACTGAGATAGCCACACCTATGCAAAATCTTCTGGTGGGCCAGCCCAAGAAAGCCAGGAAGAAGAGTCCTACATTTGAATGGAATGAGGAATTGGAGAGGTCCTTCACTTGACTGAAAATGGCTCTCACAGGAGATGAAGTTCTGGCCTACCCAGATTATGACCATCCATTTGTTCTGTATACTGATGCCAGCAATGTTGGACTGGGAGCTGTACTTTCACAGGTACAGAATGGCAAGGAAAGAGTGATCTCCTACGCCAGCAGGAAGCTTTGTCCCCCTGAATGGAACCCCGACAACTACAGTTCCTTCAAACTGGAGTTCCTCGCCATAGTCTGGGCTGTGACTGAACGATTCAAGCATTACCTAGCTTCAGCCAAGCTTACCATCTTCACGGACAACAACCCGTTGACTCACTTGGAAACTGCCAAACTAGGTGCACTGGAGCAGCGATGGATGGCTCGGCTGTCTAACTATGAATTCACCATCAAGTACCGAGCGGGGCACAAGAATGCCAATGCTGATGGGCTGTCGAGAATGCCCAATCTGCCAGATGCAGGAGAAGACCATGAGGCACTTGAAGAAATAGAGTTACCTGCCTTCCACCGGCCAATTGCAGCCCAACGTGCCCAAGGAGTGAGAAACAGACGATCTATCATGAAAGAGGCTACCCTAAATCCATTGCCTCATCATGACTGGGCAGAAACCCAGTATAGCAACTCTGCAGTCTGTCTGATAAAGGAGCTACTGTCACAAGCTGACTCACGCACAAGTCCAGATGCTCCTGAAGAAACCCAGCAGTTGTGGAAGGAAAGAGGCAGGCTGTTCATCTATGAGGGAAAGCTGTGGCGGAGGAGTTTCAATGCCCGCACTCATGCGCTGGTCTGGCAGGTGGTAGTCCCAAAGAGGGAGGCATAAATGGTCTTGGAAGCATACCACAATGGAGCTGGACACTTCGGTTGGAAGAAGTTGGAGGCCTTGCTCCGGGAGAGATTCTACTGGGCTGGTATGAGGAAGGCCATTGAAAATTGGTGCCGGGAGTGTGGACAATGTAACCTGTGCGGGAAGCACCGTAACAGCCAGCGAGCCCCTTTGCAGCCAATAATAACCAAACAGCCACTTGAGTTGGTCGCCCTGGACCATGTGAAGCTGATTCCAAGCCGTTCAGTCTACGTTTATGCTCTTAACATCGTTGACCACTACTCGAGATTCTTGGTAGTCGTGCCTGTTAGGATCAAACAGCCAGGGCAGCAGCCAGAGCATTCCAACAGCACTTTTGTCAACCACACGGATATCCCGAGCGAGTGCTTACAGATCAAGGTCCAGCTTTTGAGGCAGAAGTGTTCCAGGAATTCTGTAACTTGTACGATTGCAAGAAGATCAGGACAACACCGTACCATCCACAGGCCAATGGCATGTGTGAAAAGATGAATCAAGTGGTGATCGATCTACTGAATACATTGCCTTTGGAAGAGAGGAATCTGTGGCCAGAAAAGTTGCCAGATCTGGTACACCGCTACAATCACATTCCTGTGAATTCCACCAACTGCACTCCAGCCTACCTAATGAGAGCGAGGCCTGGCAAGTTGCCTATTGATTTGGATATGGGAGTCCTTACACCTGAGGTGACATCACCAGATGCTGACTGGGATACAGAGCGGCAGCAGCAATATCAAAGAATACAAGAGTGCGTAGAAAAGAGTCTAGCTCAGGCAAGACAAAAACAGGAAAAGAACTACAATCAACAAGCACCTGCAGTTCCCTTGTCACCAGGTGAACAAGTCCTAAAGAGGAAAAGAAGGATGCATAAATTGGATGATCAGTGGGAAGCTGAACCCTACACCGTCCAACCATCAAACTTTGACAACACCAAAGTGTGCCTTATCAGTAAGGATGGAGGACAAACCTCATCAGCAGTATCGAAGGATCATCTGAAACTGTGCCCTGATCAACTAAAGGACAGAATGGAAGAGCAAAACAACCTTCAGCCCATAGAGGAAGAAGAAGAAAAGGTCAGCACTGTACTCGGAGAATTCCCTGCAAATTGGTCTAGAGCGAATCAAACCATAGTGGTGCCAGTTTTGACCTTTCCCCAACTGGTAGTGCAAGAAGAAGTGACTCAAGACCACCCTGAAAACCAGCAAGTACAGGCAGCGGATGCCACACCAGCAGTGGAACAAGAGAATTCTCACCCTGCCAGTGGTGAATCTGTCATTCCCACAGTGAGTAGAAGTGATCCTAGGAAATCTAGCATCCCTGTGCTATGCAGAACCAACAGTAATGTAGCCAGTACAACACACATTACACCAGTAGTAGTTAACACAAGGCATCCAGTAAGGTCCCCAACAACACCAGTGCTACGTATGTCTGTCCTTAGTACCCATATACCACCCCTAAGGTTTCGAATATAAATAAGTTATGTAAATGGTAAAATGTAAATATGCAACTTTTCAAGCATATGTGCCTACAGAGACTCTGTAAGAATCTTTTGAGCAATCTCAGTTTATTTTTGATCGACAATTGGGCCACAGGACGATGTGTGGTCAAAACTATACTTGTATATAGTTACCAACTGCTCAGGAAATGGACCATGGACATTGACGCATGGACTAATTGTCTAAAGGACTGTTTTTGAGCTTTGGTTTTTGTAATTTTTCATTTTTTTAAATCTTGTAACAGTTACAATTGTTCAATTGTTAATATGTTTGCATGTTTTCTTCAGTCCGGGAGGGCTGAATTGCACTAGGGGGAATGTGGTGCCCCCAGGAGTATGGTCACCACAGTGGCATTACCTTCCTCCTAGGGAGTGTGATATCATGCTTGGAAGCAATAAAGGGTCTCTCTATCAGTTAAACACAACACACAGCACAGTTCCCACTCCATACCAGCAGAGGGAGCTCTGAACCAAAACTGGGGGAGGAGCTGCTCTCTGGGGGCCAGGAGGGGAAATTAGTAGTTTGTGTGAAGGGAAACATGTGTGGACATGAGGAGACGAGCTGGAGGATTGAGCAGAGTTCAGGCTCACTTCTAGCTGTAGCGTATGGTCTGGAGCCCGGTCTCCAAGGTTGTACGGATACTGAGGTTCCTGCAGCAGAAACCGGAGGAATAGGAAGCTGTAAATGCTCTGTTCCCACATAAGACTCGGAGGCACAACAGCATCGTGTGAGCCAGAAGAAGGAGGCTACAGCTGTCTGCCATACGAGGGAGTTCTAAAAGAGAACAAGGAAGTGGAACTTCAGTGTAACACAGTACTGCAAGTACCTCAGAAAGTGCTAGAAAGGAGACCACACAACCCATCTGCATAGAGAGATTCCTACGTTGCTTCCAAGCTGGCCAGCCTCTGTTCCATCTGTAATCTGGACCCTGGACTGCACTTACAAAGTACAGTAAAGGTAACGGAAACTGCACCCTGTTGTGTCATTGCATTCTTCCTGCAAACCCTCCAGCACTGCTACATCTCTGTTCCAGACACTACACCCTCTTCCTCGACACCTATTACCACTGCCCTGGGACCACAGCTCCACCTGTGGGGAGCTATTACATCTTGCTGCCTTATACCATCTGTCCCAGAGGATCTGCCTGCAGCGTCTGCTTAACCCCTTCATTGCCGAGCACCACAGGTGGCGTCACGTATCATCCACTTATAAACTTTAATCAGCCACGCTCAACCCCTTTTACATGGATCCCCAGGGCCACGGACCGGGTCACCGCTACTGTGACACTTCCCTCTGAGATACTGGCCCGGTACCAAGCACCCCACTGCCCTGGCGGGCGATCCACTCGCGCCAACCTGTCAGGGTGCGAGCATAACATATTCATGTGGTGAGCAGGGCAGTGCTGTATTTACATATCTTGTGCCCTACTCACCGAGCCACCGAGCATTTTTATGCCCTATATTAGAAGTGATATTTGGAGCCTATAGATATTAAGAGAAAGTAAATGGAAAAACTTTCTGCAATTTCAATAGTAAAAACTCCTTGACATATATTGATGGAGTTTATTGTCTGGGTTCTACTATTTTTGCTTGCCAGAATACTGATATTGGTGCCTATACTCCTTTGGCTGGGTTCAAACGACCATGTTTCACAGTCTGTATATGAACCACAATAAGTGGTCTGACAGCAGATCTCCTTACCTCAACTCATTAGTCTTTTATATACTAACAATTTCAGAATGTTGAGTTTGCGTCAAGAAACCGGCGACAATATGGGAATTGCGATCCACATAAAGACCAAGAAATGTGCCCATTTGAACTTATCCATAGATTGCAGTTGATTTGTTTGGCTGCCATCTACCTCCACCAAGTTTCTCACACATATGAGCACTCAGGCCAATTTGTCATGAGATTCAGTAGAAAGGGGTGAGAAAGTCACTGTCAGGCACCTCTGTCCCATTCAGACATGTCTTGCAGCAACTAATCTAGCACTGGAACAAAAATGGTCAGCATTTACAGTATAATACAAATTGTCTGATCATTTTCTTCTACCAATCATTTGTGGGGGAAGAATTGGGAAGTCACCATACACATTAGATTGTCAATCAATCCCGCCAACATTGGAGTTTTTGGCTAATTTTAATTTGTATGCGAGCCTTAAAACCTGTGGTATTATAGACATTGAAAATACTGGAATTTTCAAAATATGAATGTAACTAGAGACTAATAGTATTCTGAAAATCATAGATACAATTATCAAAGCACAAAATATTGCCAAATATTACTCAAATATTACTGCGATACTTTGCTTAATAATAGTGTCACAAAGGGGCCAAAAATCATGCCATAATTTGGCTACATATAGTATCATAACTGAAATGATATCACTATGTAATGCTTATGCAAGGAGGAAGACTGGGCTGCGGGTACCTGCATGATGCTGCGTCCGGAACTGTCAGGGCTGTGTCCAGTGTTGCAATAGGAAAAGAATGGGGAACCGGACAGGACCCCTGACCCGGTGAGAGGGGGCGTGGCGAGCAGGGGGAGGAGAGAATAGGAAGCATGGGAAGAGTCAAAAGTTTCCCACCGGCAGAGAGAAAAGCCAGAGGTGCACCATGCTCTGCAGGCAGCGAGGGAACATGGAGCCAAGACTTCCCAGCAGTGATGAGCGAACGTGTTCACCACTACTTGGTACTTGCTCGAGTATCACTGTGTTCGGTGTACTCAGCGAGCACTGAGTATTTCCGGGATTACTGGGCGGGAACTCGGGTCTCCACCCAGCAATTTTGGCAGACTTTAGAAACCTAATCACGGGGCAGGGATTGCCTGCCAGGCCATGAAACGCCGCAGCCATCTTTGTTGTGATCGTGCAATGATTGACTGGCCACACAGCATCATCAGGGGTAAAAGGGACTGGACGCCGCCCTGCTCGGCGCATTCAGCTCTGGATTAAGAGAGTGTAGGGAGAGCAGCTGCCTTGATAGGGTCAGAATTGGGCATTTCTTAGTTAGTGTGGGGTCTACCATCCAAAGTACTCACATCCAGCTAAACCAACAGTCCTTCTAAGGACTAATTTCAAAGTATATAGGTTCCGGTGTTAGGCAGGCAGGGGGGTGTATGTCACTGTATACACATCAGTGCAAGGCCTGCAGTCACTGTATGTGTGTATATAGAGCATTGCATATATCAAGAGGGTCCATTCCCTTTTGGTGTTCTGGTGCTGCTGATACCTGTGGGATATATTAGCCATATATAGCTAGCCCCAGGTGCAATTGGAATACAGGCCACACATTTTTTGGTGTGGTATCTCCATGGCAGCTCATAGCTGTCCGTGGTCAAAGTTTGGCCAGATTATGGGTGTTTAATTTTTTGGGGCTGGCTGTCACTTTTGTTTAAATACAGCAGTATTTAGCCAAAAAAATACAGTCCACACATTTGTCGTAGTGGTATCTTCTTGGCAGCTCATATCTGTGCATGCTCAAAGTTTGGACAGTATACGGCTGTTTTCTTTTTTTTGCCTGGCTGTCACTTTTGGTAAAATACAGCAGTATTTAGCAAAAAAAAAAAATACAGGCCATACATTTGTCGTAGTGGTATCTCCGTGATGGCTCATATCTGTGTGTGCTCAAAGTGCATGCAGAGGACGAGGCCGAGGCCAAGCTGAAAGTGGACCACAGCAAATACCCACATCTTCGCGCTCGACCTTCCTGTCCCAGTTTCTAGGGGACTGCACCACACCACTATTGAAGCCAGAGGAGTGTGAAACGGTTGTTGGTTGGATAGCTGATAATGCTTCCAGTCACATAGCTACCACCACCACCAAGTCTTCCACACGGTCAAGTCTGAGTAGCCATGAGTGTGGACTGGATATTACTCACCTTGATCCTCCTTCCTCCCACCATGCCGAGTGCCCTGAGACAACTGATCCCACAATCGGACACTTCGAAGAGCTGTTCAGTTTTCCATTTGGAGATTTGTGCCTCTCGCCTGCTCCACTTGAAGCAGGACAAGATGATATTCCATGTAGCGATGCACAAATCTTTGAGCAGCCACGGTCACAAGAGGTGGACTGTTATGATTGGGTCACCGAGGAGGAGAGCAAGACCAAGCTAAGCCACAGAAAACCAGAGAGGTTGGTAACTAAGCAGACTGCAGACCCCTGATCCTATCCACACAACTAGCAGTAGCTGTGGAGCGTACCTACGATGATCCTAGATGCCTCAACACAGCCGGAGAGCTAAATAAGCGTAAAGCAACAAAGGGGAAATCTAAACTTCCCCAGAGCAGACCCCAAAGGAATAGATAGCCCCCAAACATATATTGTCGGTGAGACGTGATGAAAACACAAATGCAGGTAGGAAAATAGAATGAGCAAACGATGGGGCCCACACTAACTAGACAGTACAGGAAAGGAAAGACACTGTCTGCAATCACACAAAAAAACCTGCAAAAAATGTCCAACACGTCTGATAGAAAAATACTGAAGTCGCACGACTTCGCCCACTATATCAGCACTCTGGTATATTCTGAAAGCAGAGCAAAAAGAGGCCAATCTAATAAGGGACAAAAACAAACTGGCACAAGCAGTAACATATGGATGGAGATTCAGCACAGCCCCAGCCGGAGCTGGCTGACCACACAAAACTAAAATAGACAAAACCAGATCAAATAAGAACAATAGCAAAAGAACACTTAGCTGAGCATGCAGGGACTGAGCTGGAAACTAAGACCTCAGGAGGCAGGAAAAAATCACCAGCAGGGATAGAGGGAGTCAGCTGTCTTAAATCCAGTCTGAAACCCCAGATCTGCAATCGCCCTCCTCATTATCAGGTGGCAAGCCTCTGTTAATCAGATCAGCTCCATTACCTCCAGTAACCACCAGAGGGAGCCCAGAAAGAGAACTCATGACCCCTCTGTCAATATAACCAGCTCCACTACCTTCTCTAGTAACCAGTGGTAGGCCAGAAAGCGAATTCACAACAGTACCCCCCCTTGAGGAGGGGTCATCGATCCCTCATCCACGCCACCAGACCGATCAGGATGGGCCCGGTGAAAAGCACGAACCAATCTATCGGCATGAATGTCAGAAGCAGAGACCCAAGAATTATCCTCCTGGCCATAACCCTTCCATTTGACCAAGTACTGGAGTCTCCGTCTAGCCAAAGGAGAATCCAATATTTTCTCTACCTCATATTCCACATTCTTTTAACCAATACAGGGTCAGGAGGCGCTGCCATAGGAACTACTGGCTCCACAAACCTCTTCAACAGAAATTTATGAAACACGTTATGGATCTTAAACTTAACTGGAAGAGCCAATCGAAAAGAAACAGGATTAAGAATCTCCAAAATCTTATAAGGTCCAATGAATCTTGGCTTGAACTTTGGAGACGCAACCTTCATAGGAATATTTTTTGACGACAACCAAACCATATCACCCACTTTAAACCGGGGACCAATGGTCCTATGCTGGTTGGAAAACCGTTGGACTTTTTCCTGAGAGAGGGACAACTTATCCACCACTTGGTCCCAAATCTGCTGCATTCTCTCTACCACAGTGTGGGTCGAAGATTCCATTTGCCTTGAAGAAAATCGAGGATGAAACCCAAAATTACAGAAAAAGGGCAACATCAAAGTGGCAGAACTAGCTCTATTGCTTAGCGTGAATTCGGCCAAGGGCAAAAATGAGACCCAGACATCCTGATCAGCAGATAAAAAACATCTCAAATAGGACTCCAAAGTCTGGTTTGTTCTCTCAGTCTGCCCATTGGTCTGAGGATGAAATGCAGAGGAGAAAGATAACTGAATTCCCAGTTTGGAGCAAAAAGCTCTCCAAAATCTGGAAACAAACTGGACTCCTATGTCCGACACAATGTTCTCAGGAATCCCGTGCAACCGAACCACCTGTTGTAAAAACAAGGGCACCAATTCTGAAGAAAATGGCAACTTTGGGAGTGGTACAAGATGGATCATCTTAGAAAATCTATCAAAAATCACCCAGATAACAGTCATTCTCTGAGAGACAGGAATATCGGAAATAAAATCCATTGACATATGGGTCCATGGCCTCTTGGGCAGGGGCATCAACAAACCACTAGAACGAAAACAGGGTTTGGACCGAGAACAAGTCCCACAGGACTGCACAAGATTCCTGACATCACAAGATAAGGCAGGCCACCAAAAAGACCGACTCACCAAATCTCTGGTACCAAAAATACCTGGATGACCAGCCAACGCGGAGCAATGAATTTCAGATATTACTCTCTTCCTCCACTGGTTAGGGACATACAATTTTCCCATAGGGCAACGTTCGGGTTTGTCCTCCTGAAATTCCTCCAGGGCACGTCTCAAATCGGGTGAGATAGAGGAAAGAACTACCCCTTCATTTAGAATAGTAGTAGGCTCGGTCACAATAAGAGAATCCGCAAAGAAACTCCTAGAAAGGGCGTCTGCCTTAACATTCTTAGTGCCCGGAAGAAAAGAGACCACAAAATTAAAATGTATGAAAAACAAGGCCCACCTAGCCTCTCTAGGATTCAAGCATTTGGCTGATTCAAGATAAATCAAATTCTTGTGGTTGGTGAGGACCACAGCTTGATGTCTACCTCCCTCCAACCAATGTCTCCACTCTTCAAATGCCCATTTCATGGCCAACAATTCCCGATTCCCCACGTCATAGTTACGTTCAGATGGGGAGAATTTTCGAGAAAAGAAGGCACAGGGATTCATTTTAGAAATCACCGGATCTTTTTGGGACAAAACGGCTCCTGCGCCAATCTCAGAAGCATCTACCTCCACCTGAAATGAGAGTGAGACATCAGGTTGCCGTAGAACCGGAGCAGTAGTGAATCTCCGCTTAAGCTCCTGAAATGCCGAGACTGCCTCTGGAGACCAATTCACCACCTCAGTGCCCTTTTTGGTCAGATCAGTCAGTGGTTTGACAATACCAGAAAAATTACTTATAAATTTACGATAGAAATTAGCAAAACCCAAAAACTTCTGGAGAGCCTTCAAAGAAGTGGGCTGAACCCAATCATAAATGGCCTGTACCTTGGCAGGGTCCATTTCAATCGCTGACGGGGACAAAATGAATCCCAAAAATGAAATCCTCTGTACACTAAAGAGGCACTTCGATCCCTTAACATACAGGGAATTTTCCCTCAGAATCCGGAACACAGTCCGGACATGTTCCACATGAGAATCCCAATCACTGGAAAAGATCAAAATATCATCCAGATAAATGATCAAGAACGTATCCACAAAGTCCCGGAAGATATCGTTCATAAAAGATTGGAAGATAGAAGGGGCATTAGTGAGCCCAAAAGTCATCACCAGGTACTCAAAATGTCCCTCGGGAGTATTAAACGCCATCTTCCATTTATCCTCGTGCTTGATGTGAATAAGATTATACGCCCCCTGAGGTCAAGCTTGGTAAACCAGCAGGCACTTTTAACTCTGGAAAATAAATCAGAAATCAGGGATAATGGGTACTGATATTTAACAGTGATTTTGTTAAGGGAACAATAGTCAATACAAGGCCTTAATGAACCATCTTTCTTGGCCACAAAAAAAACCCAGCACCTAAAGGTGAAGAGGATGGTCTAATATGACCCTTCTCCAATGACTCCTTGATATGAGATCGCATAGAATCATGTTCGGGTACCGATAAGTTGAAAAGCCGACCCTTGGGAAATTTACATCTGGGCATTAACTCAATTGCACAGTCATAACTCCTATGAGGAGGCAAAGACGCAGACTTACTATCACTAAATACATCAGAAAAATCAGCCAAATAATCAGGAATATCATGAGACTAGGGAGAGGTGGAGAAAACAGGAGTGTCACTAAGAACACACTGACAACCCCAACTCACCACAGACACAGATTTCCAATCCAAAACAGGATTATGAATTTGTAACCAGGGAAAACCCAGAACAATAGTATCATGCAAATTGTGCAACACCAAAAATTTACAATTTTCTTGGTGGTCCGGGGCGACCTGCATTATCACCTGGGCCCAAAACTGGGGTTTATTCTCTGCCAAAGGAGTAGCATCAATACCCCTCAAAGGGATAGGAGTCCACTGGGGTATCATGGGAAAGCCACAACGTTTAGCAAAGTCTAAATCCATCAGATTCAAAGCTGCTCCTGAATCTACAAAAGCCTTAGCGGAAAATGTAGACAAGGAGCAGATCAGGGTAATTGCCAAAAGGAATTTAGGCTGTACACTGTTCACGGCAAATGTGTGCGCAAAACGTTTTTCTCATTTAGGGCAGACAGAAATAGTATGAAAGGTGTCTCCACAGAAAAAACACAGCTTATTACACCTTCTAAACTCCTGACGTTGCACTCTAGACATAACTCTATCACATTGCATGGGTTCAGACGTTCGTTCAAAAGGTGGCAATGCTTCTCGTGTAGTTTTACGTTCACGTAAATGCCGATCAACTTGAATGGCTAATGACATAGAATCGTCAAGACCAGAGGGAACAGGAAATCCCACCATAACATCTTTTGCGGTTTCTGCAAAACCCTTCCGAAAAAGAGCTGCTAGGGCATCATCACTCCATTTAGTAAGGACCGCCCACTTTCGGAATTTTTGACAATATAACTCTGCAGAATCCTGACCCTGGTTCAATGCCAATAAGGTTTTCTCAGCTTGATCAATAGCATTAGGTTCATCATACAACAACCGCAGGGCTTGAAAAAATGCATCCACATTAGTCAGAATAGGATCTCCAGATGTCAGAGAAAAAGCCCAATCCTGGGCATCACCGCGCAGCAAGGAGATGACAATTTTAACCTGCTGCACAAAGCTCCCCGATGAGTTAGGCTTCAAGGCAAGAAATAGTTTACAATTATTCTTAAAATTCAAAAATTTAGACCGATCCCCAAAAAACATATCAGGAGTAGGGATTTTTGGTTCAACAGCAGATGATTGAGCGAGATAGGCAGAAATTCCCCGCACTTCAGCAGCGAGCTGCTCAACACAATCAGACAATTGCTTAATCTCCATTAAAGAAAAAAAAATCCTCCTACGGCCCCAGAGAAAAAGAGGAAAAAATAAATTTAAAAAAAATTCTGACACTTTGTTTTTCCTTCCTGCTTTTGAGTACCCTAGAATCTGCGGTTTAGGCTGGTGATTCTGTTATGATTGGGTCACCAAGGAGGAGAGCAAGACCAAGCTAAGCCACAGAAAACCAGAGAGGTTGGTAACTAAGCGAACTGCAGACCCCTGATCCTATCCACAAAACTAGCAGTAGTCGTGGAGCGTACCTACGATGATCCTAGATGCCTCAACACAGCCGGAGAGCTAAATAAGCCTAAAGCAAGAAAGGGGAAATCTAAACTGCCCCACAGCAGACCCCAAAGGAATAGATAGCCCCAAACAAATATTGTCGGTGAGACAAGATGAAAACACAAACGCAAGTAGGAAAATAGAATGAGCAAATGATGGGGCCCACACTAACTAGACAGGACAGAAAAGGAAAGACACTGTCTGCAATCACGCAAAAAACCCTGCAAAAAATGTCCAACACATCTGATAGAAAAATACTTAAGTCGCACGACTTCGCCCACTATATCAGCACTCTGGTATATTCTTAAAGCAGAGCAAAAAGAGGCCAATCTAATAAGGGACAAAAACAAACTGGCACAAGCAGTAACAAATGGATGGAGATTCAGCACAGCCCCAGCCGGAGCTGGCTGACCACACAAAACTGAAATAGACAAAACCAGATCAAATGAGAACAATAGCAAAAGAACACTTAGCTGAGCATGCAGGGACTGAGTTGGAAACTAAGACCTCAGGAGGCAGGAAAAAATCAACAGCAGGGATAGAGGGAGTTGGCTGTTTTAAATCCAGTCAGAAACTCCAGATCTCCAATCGTCCTCCTCATTATCAGGTGGCAAGCCTCTCTTAGTCAGATTAGCTCCATTACCTCCAGTAACCACCAGAGGGAGCCCAGAAAGAGAACTCGCGAACCCTCTGTCAATATAACCAGCTTCACTACCTTCACTAGCAACCAGAGGTAGGCCAGAAAGCGAATTCACAACAGTGGACGATGATGAGACACAATTGCAGGAAAGTCAGGAGGAAGAATAGGGTGCGGATGTGGATGACGAGGTGGTGGATGACATAGTGACTGACCCAAAAAGGCTCCAGGAACACTGTCTGCAGGTAACAACACTGCTTCTTCCATTGTTTTGCGTACAAGCTAATCCCCAGTTCACTGTGCCTGTGAATATGCCTCGGGTCCTGCACCTGTTGTTGTCCACAGTCAACCAGCACCATCATCAAGCCCGGCCACCTCCTTGTCCCAGCCCATCCTTCAGTTGTCTATACCCCAGTCATTGGAACGCAAGCAGAAATACACAGCCAATGCCCCACAGGCCACAGTACTTATGTGACGGCCGTCTGCGAATCTGGGCTGCAGTAGGAACAGCACCCCGAGTAACCCCGAGACACTTAACCCCTATACAGGGATCTGGAATTGTAGCAAGGCCCAGGGGGTAGCTGTCTGGTGGAGCAGTGGACCAGAGCAGGACGGCCTCCAAGGGGTTAAAACTAAAACCCGTAATCATGGTCAGGAGGCAGGAGTCGGAGGCTGGAGGGCAACAGAGGTGCAAAATCAGCAGGCAGAAGAAGTGTCAAAAGTTCGGGCCAAGGTCAGTAAAACCAGAAGGGCAGCAAAGGTACAGAATCAGCAGGCAGCAGAAGGGTCAGGAATCCAAGTGAAGGTCAGCGTCAAAAAATCGGAAGAGAGGCAGAGGTACAAAAACGGCAGGCAATAGAATGGTCAGAAATCCAGGCTGAGGTCAGAGTTAACTATAGCAATTCACACAATAGCACGCAGGGGAACCAAGAATATATCCGGCGGCTTGCAAGACCAGTCCCAAAGTATTTGAGGGATCAGGTCATTCCTAACAGGTTTCCGGACTGATGATGTAATTAGGACCGCCCCCAGGACCAGGCCAGATGGTGATGCAGTAAGCCCTATATGACTGACAAAGGGGCAGAGCCTGCGCCCACTAGACGCCTGCGCAGGAGCCTCTTCTATGTCACCACCTTCACCCAGGGGCAAACCACGGCGCCTCCCAGTGGCCGAGGCAGGAACAGCTGTCCCCGAGTCCGACGGCGACGCGACTGTCCGGCGCCTCCTAGTGGCCGAGACCGGAACAGCAGGCCCCGAGTCTGGCGGCGACGTGTCAGTCGGCGCCTTCTAGTGGCCGAAGCCGGACCAGCAGGCCCTGAGTCTGACAGCAATGTGAGAATTTAATTTGCACATTTCTCATCTGCTTGTGCTCGAAATGTTGCCTTTTAGGCTCGTTGAGATGGAAGCTTTCTGCAACCTGATGGTGGTGGCCATCCCAAGGTACTTGGTCCCCAGTCACCACTATTTCTCCCATTGTGCCGTATAGGTATTTCACCAGCATGTGTCCCACAACATTACCCGTGGCCTCAACAATGCTGTTACTGGGAAAGTCCACCTAACCATGGACACGTGGACAAGTGCTTGTGGGCAGGGATGGTACATCTCACTGACGGCACACTGGGTTAACATAGTGGAATCTGGGACCCAGTTGGACCTTGGGATGGAACACATCCTCCCGACGCCGAGGTTTGCGGGCCCTACATTAATCAAGGTTGCCCCAACAGTCTACAGCTTCTGCACCTCCTCCTCCTCCTCTTCAGCCTCCATCTCTGAAATGAACACATCAGTCAGAAGCTGAAAGCACTGCAGCATTACCTCAGCCAAGCTGCAACAGCCTGTGCTGAAGCTAATCTGCATAGGTGACAAACCACACAATGCAGAAGAGTTGTGGACAGCGCTGAAAGATTACACTCAGCCCAGGCTCATGTTGTCGCAACATGGATTGGTAGACAATGAGGAAGAGGAGGAAGAACAGGAGCTGCTTTCATGCGCTATAGATGGTACTACAAGCACAGCTGTCATACCGTCTGTTCAGCAGGGATGACCTGAGGACAAGGAGGAGAAGGATGAGGAGTAGGAGAACAGCATGGTCAGTCATCCTGTTGGTGAGGACAAGGAAGTCTTGCCTGTTAAAGTCAGCCATGCGTGCCAGACTGCTATGTTGCACTGTGTTTCCCGTGATCCTCGCATTATAAAAATTTTCCTTGACACTCATTACTGGTTGGTGACACTTCTAGACCCACGCTACAAGGAGAATTTTCAATCTCTTATTCCAGAGGTAGAGAGGTGTACAAAAATGTTGCTGTACCAAAGGGCCCTTGTATCAGAATTACAGAAAAAATTACCATGTGAGAATGCTGGCAGCAGACGTCAGAGTTTGTTGTACAACCAAGGAGTCCAAGTGAGAGAGACAGAAGTACAATCCAGCTCAGGCAGGGGAACAAAGACAAATTTCTGGGACAGTTTGATTTTAGATCCTCCCATCATGACGCCATAGAGGCAAGGGGTTCTGTCACAAGAAGTGCAATGTTTGGAAAGATGGTGAGGGAGTACCTTGCAGATCGTACAAACGTCCTCTGGGATTCCTCTGTGCCTTTTAATTATTGTGTATCCAAGCTGGACATGTGGCATGAACTGGCTCTCTACGCCTTGGAGGTCCTGGCTTGCCCTGCTGCTAGCGTTCTGTCAGAGCAGATTTTTAGTACTGCTGGTGGAATTATAACAGATAAGTGCATCCGCCTGTCAACTGACAATGCTGACAGGCTGACTCTTATAAAAATGAACAAGGGCTGGATTGGGCAAAACTTCTGTACACCACCAAATAAAAACAGCGAAACATAACCTCAAATACATTGTCTTTTTTATGGAGGTGTATTCTCATGCACCGCTTCACAACCACACATGGCTATCCGCTTCCTGATTTGGTCTGTTTGGTTTTATCCTCCTCCTTATCCTCATCCTTCACATCCACAACCAGTAGAACACCAGGGGGAACGTATTCCGTGATGCAAAAGTCACTCAATTTTTGGCAAGGGTGTTTGTATGATGCCCGTTACTAATTTGAAACCAAAGCAAATGTTACTCCCCCAGGGGGAACTGTCATAAACCTGAGATGTACGTATTATATTATATTTTTTTTATATCCCTGTCTCTGAGATGTTGCTAGGGACAAACATACCTCGTTGAACACATTCTGGCTTTATATCTATGAACCTGTGTTCGCCCCTCCCTTTTGTTGTTTTCTTTCATTTGTGGATTCACATTTTTTATTTATTTGTTTGATTTTAGTATGATTTATCATTATGTCTCCTCATTCTCCGCCACTAGATGACCATGGTTAACGTGTTCTGTGCTGCTACAGGCAGTCTAATTTTTGCCAAGGGTGTAAATGTACACCCCATGGGGAAATGTTTGTCAGCCCATGACATTTGTGTATGGGCATTACAAGTCTAGGAGACCCACTCCTTTACATTGGGCCTAGTTTTAATGAGGCCTTCATCAATGTCTCCTCATTCTCCGCCACTAGATGACCAGGGTTAATGTGGTCTGGCAATTTTATGGCAAGGGTGTTTTTATTATGTCCGTTACTAATTTTAAACCAAAACAAATGTTACTCCACCAGGGGGAAATCTCATAAAAATGAGATGTACGTATATTCTTCCCATTTACTCTTATATTTTACATTTTTCCTCTCGGTGGAACATCCTCTTATGACCTAGTGTATACCTCTCCAATATAAACATAGTGAAATCCTATTATATTATATTTTTATTTATATCCCTGTCTCTGAGCTGTTGCTAGAGACAAACATACCTCGTTGAACACATTCTGGCTTCATATCTATGAAACTGTGTTCGCCCCTCCCTTTTCTTATTTTATTTCATAGGTGGATTCACATTTTTTATTTATTTGTTTGATTTCAGTATGATTTATTATTATGTCTCTTCATTCTCCACCACTAGATCACCAGGATTAACGTGGTCTGTGCTGCTACAGGCAGTCCAATTTTTAGCAAGGGTGTCTATGATGCCCATAAAATATTTTTAACAATTTTACTCCCCCAGGGGAAAATGTTTGTCAGCCCATGCACTTAGTGTATGGGCAGTCCAAGTCTAGGAGACCCGCTCCTTTCAGTTGGGCCTAGTTTTTAATCAGGCCTTCCTCCACGTCTCATCATCTGCCGCCACTAGATCAACATCGTTAATGTGTTCCATGCTGCTACAGTCATTGTCAAAATCCTAACAAGGGTGGGTGTTTTTGCTGGGCGTTAAATACTTGTTATGGAAAAGGTTGAGGTGTACTCCAATGGGGAACATGTTTGCCAGCCAACACACATAGTGTATGGGCATTACAAGTCTAGGAGACCCGCTCCTTTTTAATGGGACATTATTTGTTAAGAGGCCCTCCTTCATGTTTCTTCCAAGGGGGGATTGGGGTTATTGGGGTGCATATGACTTGGTAGCAGGGCAGGCCTTGCAGTCAATTCATAAGAAAACAGAATGGGAGTAAAAAATGAATATTGTGAAGTGCATTTTCCTGGGCCTATCCAGTATCTGGGTTCAAAGGCTTATAGGGGTGCATATGACTTGGTAGCAGGGCAGGCCTTGCAGTCAATCCATAAGAAAACAGAATGAATAATGTGAAGTGGTTTTTCCTGTGTCCATCCACTATGTGGGTTCAAAGACTTATTGGTGTGCATATGATTTGGTAGCAGGGCAGGCCTTGCATTCAATGCAATATTTTTTATGGACGCCATCTTGGACATCTTGTGAAAGGGGTATTGGGGTGCGTTGTAATTCTTGCCAGCCCATCCACTCACTGCATAGGCTATAACAGTTTAGGAGACCCACTGGTAAATAATGGCCCTTTAAGCAGATTAATGCTGCCTGATGCCCCTGTAAAAATAGGCTCTGTGACTTTAAGAGTCCCTTCTGTCATGAACTCATTTTCTGCTCCACCAGTTGAGAGTTCCCCTTCCGTTCTCCCTCTGGTGGTGACAGGAGGTAGTGCTGTTGGTTTAAGTGGTAGTGATCTGCCACCTGATGTGGAAGATAACGATTGGATCTCTGGAGTATCAGACTGGATATAAGACAGCCGACGCCCTATCTGTGTGCTGGTGATTCAGTCTGCTTCTCAGGTCCTGGACTTCAGCTCTCTTCCAGTCTTCTCAAGTTAAGTTTGTTTTTTGCTAATGTTCACACTTGCACTTGTTGGTCAATTCAGTTTTTTGTGTAATCAGCTTGCCCCTGCTGGGGCTATGCTGAAATTCCACTCCTATTAATCAGTATTTGCCAATCTGCTTTTTGTTCCTTATTAGATTGGCCTCTTTTTTGCTCTGTCTCAGAATATTTCAGAGTGCTGATATAGGTTTAGAAGTCTAGTGACTTCAGGGTTAATTTTGCTATCAGAAGTGTTGGACAATATTTTTGTAGGTTTTTTTGGCAGATTGCAGACAGTGTCTTTCCTTTCCTGTCCTTTTTAGTTAGCTGGGCCCCATCGTTTGCTCAGCCTATTTTCCTGCCTTTGTAATTTCATCTTGTTTCACCGTCAATACATGTGGGGGGCTGTCTTTCCTTTGGGGTCTGCTCTGGGGCAGTTAGTTTTCCTCTCTTCCTGTTTTAGGCTTATGTAGCTCTCCGGTTGTGATGAGGCATCTAGGACCATCGTAGGAATGCTCCACGACTGCTGCTAGCTGTGCGGTTAAGTTCAGGGATCTGCAATCTGCATAGTTACCAACTTCTCTGGTTTTCTGAGACTTAGCTTGTTAAAGGTTAAAATTGTCATCTCCTTGCTGCGCGGCAATCCCCAAGATTGGGCTTTTTCTCTGACACCTGAAAATCCTATTCTGACTAATGTGGATGCATTTTTTCAGGCCTTGTGGTTGTTGTATCATGAACCTAATGCCATTGATCAAGCTGAGAGAACCCTGTTGGCATTAAGCCAGGGTCAGGATCCTGCAGAGTTGTACTGTCAAAAATTCTGAAAGTGGGCGGTCCTTACTACATGGAATGATAGTGCATTGGCAGCTCTCTTTCGGAAAGGTTTGTCAGAGGCCGTAAAAGATGTTATGGTGGGATTTCCTGTTCCCTCTGGTCAAGATGGCTCTATGTCATTAGCCATTCAAGTTGATCGGCGTTTACGTGGACGTAAAACTACATGGGAGGCGCTGCCAGCTTTTGAACAAATGTCTGAACCTATGCAATGTGATGGGGTTTTGTCTAGGGTGCAATGTCGGGAGTTTAGGAGGCGTAATAAGCTGTGTTTTTTCTGTGGAGACGCCCCTCATACTATTTCTGTCTGCCCTAAACGAGAGAAATGTTTTGCACACACATTTGCTCTGGGCAGTATACAACCTAAGTTCCTTTTGGGAATTACTCTGATCTGCTCCTTCTCCACATTTTCCACTAAGGCTTTTGTGGATTCAGGAGCAGCTCTGAATCTCATGGATTTGGACTTTGCTAAACGTTGTGGTCTGTCCATGACGCCTCTGCAGACGCCTATTCCTTTGAGGGGTATTGATGCCACTCCTTTGGCGGAGAATAAACCTCAGTTTTGGACCCAGGTGATAATGCGAGTTGCCCCAGACCACCAAAAAAAGTCTAAATTTTTGGTGCTGCATAATTTTCATGATACTATTGTTCTGGGGTTCCCCTGGTTGCAAACTCATAACCCAGTTTTGGATTGGAAATCTGTGTCTGTGGTGAGTTGGGGTTGTCAGTGTGTTCTTAGGGACGCTCCTGTTTTCTCCACGTCTCCTCAGTCTCATAATATTCCTGATTATCTGGCTGATTTCTCTGATGTTTTTAGTGAGAGTAAGTCTGCGTCTTTGCCTCCTCATAGGAGTTATGACTGTGCAATAGAGTTGATGCCTGGGTGCAAATTTCCCAAGGGTCGACTTTTCAACTTATCTGTACCCGAACATGTTGCTATGTGATCCTATATTAAGGAGTCGTTGGAGAAGGGTCATATTAGACCATCCTCGTCACCTTTAGGCGCTGTTTTTTTTTTGTGGCCAAGAAAGACGGTTCATTAAGACTATATATTGATTATCGTTCCCTTAACAAGATGACGGTTAAATATCAGTACCCGTTACCTCTGATGTCTTAAGGGGGTTTTACACATAGCGATATCGCTAGCAATATCGCTAAGGCCGGTTTCACATTAGCGCATTTTCAGCGCGCGCACGGCCGGGGGTAGCTCCGCCCCCGAGCCGGCTCTCTGCCCGGCGTGCCCGCCCCTTCCTTGTAGCTCCGCCTCCTAGCGGACGGCGGCGCCTGGGATCGGCGCACCCTATCTTTAGTATAGGGTGCGCCGATCGTGCGCAGGTCGTGCGCTAGTTGCGCTTTGACCTGCGCTGCGCACTTATGACGGTGCGCCGTGCGCGCCAAAATCAAACTTTTTGGATTTTGGCGCGCACGGCGCACCGTCAAAAGTGCGCAGCGCAGGTCAAAGCGCAACTAGCGCACGGCCTGCCCACGATCGGCGCACCCTATGCTAAAGATAGGGTGCGCCGATCGCAGGCGCCGCTGTCCGCTAGGAGGCGGCGCTACAAGGAAGGGGCGGGCACGCCGGGCAGAGAGCCGGCTTGGGGGCGGAGCTACCCCCGGCCGTGCGCGCGCTGAAAATGCGCTAATGTGAAACCGGCCTAAAACTTCACTGATTTTGTGACATTATAGCGATATTGCTAGCGATATCGCTATGTGTGATACTTACCTCCGACCGGCTCCCCCGCTGTCCATCGCTGATCGCGCAAGATCAGGCGGCTCCATTTCTCGTCGTCCGCTTCCTGCTGGGCTTCCCGCTGTGTGAGACGAGCGACACGTGGAGGCGGGCGGGAGGACGTCAGGATCGCTGTGTGTGAAAGGTGAGTATTGTCCGCTGCGTCGCTGCTGCATCGCTGTGAGATCTTTCTGTATGAAAGCTCACTAGCGATCATTTAGCGATGCACCAGCGATCCTGACCGGGTCGGATCGCTCGTCGGATCGCTGGTGCATCGCTAAATGTAAAAGGGCCTTTATTCTCCAGAGTTAAGAGTGCCTGCAGGTTTACTAAGCTTGACCTCAGGGGGGCGTATAATCTTATTCCCATCAAGCACGGGGATGAATGGAAGACGGCGTTTAATACTCCGGAGGGACATTTTGAGTACCTGATGATGCCTTTTGGGCTCTCTAATGCCCCTTCTGTCTTCCAGTCCTTTATGAATGATATTTTCCGAGACTTTGTGGATAAGTTTTTGATCATCTATCTGGGTGATATTTTGGTCTTTTCTAGTGATTGGGATTCCCATGTGGAACATGTCTGGACTGTGTTCCGGATTTTGAGGGAGAATTCCCTGTTTGTTAAGGGATCGAAGTGCCTCTTTGGTGTACAGAGGATTTCTTTTTTGGGATTTATCTTGTCTCCATCGACTATTGAAATGGACCCGGCCAAGGTACAGGCCATTTATGATTGGGTTCAGCCTATTTCTTTGAAGGCTCTCCAGAAGTTTTTGGGTTTTTCTAATTTCTATCGTAAATTTATAAGCAATTTTTCTAGTATTGTCAAACCACTTACTGATGTTATGAACGAGTCACCGTAGGAGGCAGACACAAAAATAGAAGCTACGTCCAGAAAACCGGAGAAGTTGGCAACTATCAGATTGCAGACCCCTGAACCTATCAACACAACTAGCAGTAGCCGTGGGGGGTTCCTACGGTGCCCTAGACCCCTCGATCACAGCCGGAGAACTACATAACCTAAAGACAGAAAAGGAAATCTAAACTGCCCCAGAGCAGACCCCAAAGTAAAAGGCAGCCCCCAACATATAATGACGGTGAAGCAAGATGAAAAAACACTCACACAGATAGAAAGATAGGCTGAGCAAACAATGGGGCCCAAGCTAACTAAAAATAGGACAGGATAGGAAAGCTGCTGTCTGCAATCTGCAAAAACCCTATAAAAGACATAAGCCAACAGGCTGATATGGAAAAAGGCCCTGAAGCAGCTAGGCTTCAAAAACTATATCAGCACTCAGGTATTTTCTGAAGACAGAGCTAAAGGAATTCAGCTCACCCCAGAAGGGAATGACAGAAATCCAGCAAAACAAAGTCAAAGTACAAATGCAAACGGCAGAGCAGAAAACTTAGCTTTAGAAGAGCAGGAATTCAGACTGGTATCCAAGGATCCCACAGAGAAATCACCCGCAGGGCAGAAGAGCGTCGACAGCCTTATATCCAGTCAGTAACTTCACTCAGTCAGCCAATCATCATCATTAGGCCCAGATGCTTGATAATCAGGCTCACTACCTTTCTTTACCAGAAGAGGGAGTTCATCGGGCCTCAGTGGTAAAGGGGAAAATGAACTCACGACAACTGATCTGACCAAGAAGGGAGCTGATGTGCTGAATTGGTCTCCTGAAGCTGTCTCAGCATTTCAGGAGCTTAAGCGGAGAATTACTTCAGCTCCAGTTTTACGGCAACCTGATGTCTCACTTCTATTTCAAGTGGAGGTGGACTCTTCTGAGATTGGTGCAGGAGCTGTGTTGTCCCAAAAGCACCCTGTGACTTCTAAGATGAATCCCTGTGCCTTCTTTTCTCGAAAGTTTTCCCCATCTGAATGCAACTATGACGTGGGGAATCGGGAATTGTTGGCCATGAAATGGGCATTTGAGGAGTGGAGACATTGGTTGGAGGGAGCTAGACATCAATTTGTGGTCCTCACCGATCACAAGAATCTGATTTATCTGAAGTCGGCCAAACGCTTGAATCCTAGACAGGCTAGATGGGCCTTGTTTTCACGCGTTTTAATTTTGTGGTCTCTTTTCTTCCGGGCACTAAGAATGTTAAGGCAGACGCCCTTTCTAGGAGTTTCTTTGCTGATTTTCTTAATGTGACCGAGCCTACTACTATCCTAGGTGAGGGGGTAGTTCTTTCTGCCATTTCGCCCAAATTGAGACGCGCCCTGGAGGAATTTCAGGAGGATAAACGTGAGCGTTGCCCTATGGGAAGGTTGTATGTCCCTGACCAGTGGAGAAAGAGAGTGATGTCTGAAGTACATAGCTCCGCATTGGCTGGTCATCCGGGTATTTTTGGTACCAGAGATTTGGTGAGTCGGTAGTTTTGGTGGCCTGCCTTATCTCGTGATGTCAGGAATTTTGTACAGTCCTGTGGGACTTGTTCTCGGTCTAAACCCTGTTCTCGTTCTAGTGGGTTGCTGATGCCCCTGCCGGTGCCCAAGAGGCCATGGACACATATCTCAATGGATTTTATTTCTGATCTTCCTGTCTCTCAGAGAATGACTGTTATCTGGGTGATTTGTGATAGATTTTCGAAGATGGTCCATCTTGTACCACTCCCAAAGTTGCCATCTTCCACTGAGTTGGTGCCCTTGTTTTTACAACAGGTGGTTCGGTTACATGGGATTCCTGAGAACATTGTGTCCGATAGAGGGGTCCAGTTTGTTTCCAGATTCTGGAAAGCCTTTTGTTCCAATCTGGGAATTCAGTTATCCTTCTCCTCCGCGTTTCATCCCCAGACCAATGGGCAGACTGAGAGAACAAACCAGACCCTGGAGTCTTATTTAAGATGTTTTATATCTGCTGATCAAGATGATTGGGTCTCATTTTTGCCCTTGGCTGAATTTGCGCTGAACAATAGAGCTAGTTCTGCCACTCTGATGTCACCCTTTTTCTGTAATTTTGGGTTTCATCCTCGATTCTCTTCAGGGCAAGTGGAATCTTCGACCTGCGCAGGTGTGGACACTGTGGTTGTGAGAATGCTGCAGATATGGGACCAAGTGGTGGATAAGTTGTCACTCTCTCAGGAAAAGGCCCAGCGTTTTTCCAACCAGTGTAGGACCATTGATACCCACTTTAAAGTGGGTGATATGGTTTGGTTGTCATCTAAGAATATTCCTATGAAGGTTGCATCTCCAAAATTTAAGCCAAGATTTATTGGACCTTATAAGATTTTGGAGATTCTCAATCCTGTTTCTTTTCGATTGGCTCTTCTATTTACATTCAAAATCCATAACGTATTTCACAAGTCACTGTTGAAGAGCTTTGTTGAGCCAGTAGTTCCTGTGGCGGCACCTCCTGATCCTGTATTGGTTAAAGGCAATGTGGAATATGAGGTAGAGAAAATATTGGATTCTCGTTTGGTTAGACGGAGACTCCAGTATTTGGTCAAATGGAAGGGTTATGGCCAGGAGGATAATTCTTGGGTCTCTGCCTCTGATATTCATGCCAATAAATTGGTTCGTGCTTTTCACCGGGCCCATCCTGATCGGCCTGGTGGCATGGATGAGGGTTCGGTGACCCCTCCTCAAGGGGGGGTACTGTCATGAACTCATTTTCTGCTCCACCAGTTGAGAGTTCCCCTTCCGTTCTCCCTCTGGTGGTGACAGGAGGTAGTGCTGTTAGTTTAAGTGGTAGTGATCTGCCACCTGATGAGGAAGATAACGATTGGATCTCTGGAGTATCAAACTGGATATAAGACAGCCGACGCCCTATCCGGGTGCTGGTGATTCAGTCTGCTTCTCAGGTCCTGGACTTCAGCTCTCTTCCAGTCTTCTCAAGTTAAGTTTGTTTTCTGCTAATGTTCACACTTGCGCTTGTAGGTCAATTCAGTTTTTTGTGTAATAAGCTTGCCCCTGCTGGGGCTATGCTGAATTTCCACTCCTATTAATCAGTATTTGCCAATCTGCTTTTTGTTCCTTATTAGATTGGCCTCTTTTTTTGCTCTGTCTCAGAATATTTCAGAGTGCTGATATAGGTTTAGAAGTCTAGTGACTTCAGGGTTAATTTTGCTATCAGAAGTGTTGGACAATATTTTTGTAGGTTTTTTTTGGCAGATTGCAGACAGTGTCTTTCCTTTCCTGTCCTTTTTAGTTAGCTGGGCCCCATCGTTTGCTCAGCCTATATTCCTGCCTTTGTTTGTAATTTCATCTTGTTTCACCATCAATACATGTGGGGGGCTGTCTTTCCTTTGGGGTCTGCGCATGTCCTGAGTACAGAAACAGTGCTAAAAGATACCTGTGGAGCAGGGCAGCAGAGGTGACAATGCGTGCTTCAAACTATTAGTGTCAGGGTCCAGTCAGCGCCGGAAAGGAAAGAGGCACAGGACCTGCGGACACTAAAGTTAGCAAGCTGGCACAGGACCTATGGTCAGGTGACTGCAAGGGGGCGGGGCTTAGCGTCCTGCTTTCAGATATGACAGGACACCATATATCAACTCAGAGTCAGGCAAAATGGAGGTCACAACAGTACGGGCAAACGAGGCACAGGAGGGACAAACAGACGGGTAGTCAGACAAAGCCAAAGGTCATACACAAGAGGGCGACGTGGTACCAAGGGGACGAGCAGAGAGAAGTCGGGTCACAAGCAGAGAGTCATACACGAGAGGTAGCACAGTACAAGAAGGGCAGGCAGAACTCGTAACAGGGACAGAACCGGATCAAAACCAAACAAGCAAGCAAGATATCAGGCACAAGGCACACGTACGCACAAGGTCAACTAACTCAGCCGAGGGCAGGAGTATAACAGACACCGGACCTAAGTCCAGTGAGCATTAAATAGCCGCCCTCTGCCAGAGAGAGGTGGAACAATTAACCCCCAGTCTGATAAGGACGGGCCAAAGCGAAACCCCATCCTGGATCATGACAGTACCCTCCTCTCAATGGGGGGCCACTGGAGCCCAGGTCTCTCAGGGTACTTGGCGTGAAAGGCCCGGACCAACCGATCCGCATGGACCGATCGAGCAGGAACCCATGACCGTTCTTCAGGACCGTAGCCTTTCCAATGTACCAGATATTGAAGGGCACGACGGACCAACCTAGAGTCGACGATTCGTTCCACCTCGTACTCCGACTGCCCGTCTATCAAAACCGGTGGTGGGGAAGCTGATGATCCCTCCCCACCGGACCTCACAGGTTTCAAAAGGGCCTTATGGAAAACATTTGGGATCCGCAGAGATGGCGGGAGCCGCAACCGAAAAGCTTCGGTAATTATATAGGGACCTATAAACTTGGGTCCAAGCTTCGCAGAGGGGACCTTGAGCCTTATATTCTTGGTGGACAACCATACCTTATCCCCAATCTAAAACACCGGTCCCGCGGATCGTTTTTTGTCCGCAAAAAACTTAAAATTGTCCTGGGCCTTCGTAATGTTACTCTGTACCTCCCGCCATACCTCCCCCAACCGCTGGATCGTCTCATCCGCCCCAGGACACCCAGAATTCAAACCGGAAAATTCTCCAAAATGAGGATGAAACTCATAATTACAGAAAAAGGGAGATGTACCCATAGACTGGTTAATGCGGCTGTTAAATGCAAACTCGGCCAACGGTAACACAGAACACCAATCATCCTGTCGGGCTGAGGTCAAGCAACGCAAAATTTGCTCCAGAGACTGATTGGTCCGCTCGGTCTGCCCATTAGTCTCAGGATGATAAGCGGATGAAAAAGACAGACCAATACTCAACCTCTTGCAAAAAGCCCTCCAAAATCTGGAAACAAATTGCACTCCTCTATCAGACACCACATTCAAGGGTACCCCATGCAACCGCACCACATGCTCAACGAACAATCTGGACAACGTTTCCGCATTAGGTAGACCTGCCAAAGGTACAAAATGTGCCTGCTTACTAAACCTGTCCACCACAACCCAAACGATGGTATTACCCTTTCAGGGGGGAAGGTTGGTGATGAAATCCATGGACAAATGAGTCCATGGTCTCTCAGGAATTGGCAGTGGTACCAATTCCCCGGCCGGCCGGTTATGGGGGTTTTTTGCACGGGCACAAACATCACAAGCAGACACATATTCCCCAACATCAGAGGCTAAAGCAGACGACCAGAAAACTCTAGCAATGGCCTTCCGGGTAGCTGAGATCCCTGGATGTCCACCCAGAACTGAGTCATGGAACTCCCGGAGGACCTTGAGGCGAAACTGAGCTGGCACGAAAAGCTTATCCACCGGCTTAGTCGGAGGTGCCAGAGACTGAGCCTCCCGAATCTCCCATTCCAACATATTAGAAATATCTGCCACCAACCACCACCCCAGGCTGAAGAATGGAGGATGGAGGTTCCGGGGGGGACACCGGATCTAGACTGCATGACAAGGCATTCACTCTGACATTTTTAGATCCTGGCCGAAAAGTGATCGAGAAATTGAACCAGGAAAAAAAGTGACCATCTAGCCTGTCTGGGAGTCAACCTTTTAGCTGACTCAATGTAAGCTAGGTTTTTGTGGTCTGTAATTACTGTTATAGGATGGACAGTCCCCTCCAAAAAATGCCTCCATTCTTCAAAGGCCAACTTTACGGCCAGAAGTTCTCGATTCCCCACATCATAGTTTCTCTCCGCAGGGGAGAACTTCTTTGAGAAAAAGGCGCAAGGTCTCAAATTGGTCAAAGTGGCCGGTCCCTGGGGCAATACCGCCCCCACCCCCACCTCTGAGGCGTCTACCTCAACAATAAATGGTTCCGACGGGTTCGGTTGAGTAAGAACCGGGGCAGACATGAAACATTTTTTTAAAAAACTGAAACGCCGCTACCGCTGCGGTTGACCAATTCTTGATATCGGCCCCCTTTTGAGTCATGTCTGTGAGAGGTTTAACCACCTGTGGGAACCCCCTTATAAATTTACGGTAGTAATTGGCAAATCCTAGGAAACGCTGCAGAGCCTTCAAATCACAAGGCTGAACCCACTCGACAATGGCCTGCACCTTCTTAGGATCCATGCGATACCCCTCAGCAGACACAATGAACCCCAGAAAAGACAGTTCCTGGACAAAAAATAAGCATTTTTCTAATTTAGCAAAGAGACAGTTCTCCCGGAGCCTTTGGAGAACTGCCCGAACATGACCAATGTGAGCCTGTTTATCAGGAGCGTAGATCAATATGTCATCCAAATATACCACCATAAAACGTCCAATGAAATCAGAGAACACATGATTAATGAAATTTTGGAAAACCGCTGGAGCATTGGTCAGACCGAAAGGCATGACCAAGTTTTCAAACAACCCTTCATTAGTGAGCAAAGCGGTTTTCCACTCATCTCCATCCCGGACTCGGATAAGGTTATACGCTCCCCGTAGATCTAACTTTGAAAACCACTTAGTTCCGGACAACTGATTGTATAAATCAGGAATTAGTGGAAGGGGATACGTATTCCTCACAGTTATCTTATTTAACTCACGAAAATCGAGGCATGGGCGTAAACCACCGTCTTTTTTCTTTACAAAAAAGAACCCCGCCGCTACAGGAGAAACAGAAGGACAAATGTGTCCCTTACGGAGACTCTCGGAAATATATTCCTTCATCGCGGCCCGTTCTGGACCTGAAAGGTTATACAAGCGGGCTTTGGGCAATTTAGCACCTGGAACCAGGTCAACGGCACAATCAGATGGGCGGTGTGGTGGTAAAACCTCAGCCTCTTTTTTGGAGAAAACGTCCGTATAGTCTTTCAGGCACTCCGGAATACCTTCCAGACCCACGGACGACACAGTCACCATAACAAGACATTTTTCAGAACAATAGGGACCCCATTTAACAATGTCCCGATATTCCCAATTAATTACAATTGTAACCAGGGGAACCCTAACACCAGTCCCGCAGGCAGGTTATCCATAACAAAACATGAAATATGTTCCTGGTGTAAGGAACTCACTTTAAGGAGAAACTCTTCAGTGTGAAACATAACATTATTCTTAACCAGTGGTGTTTTGTTAATGGCAACAATGTGAATAGGAGTCTCCAACCTAACTGTCCCTAACTTACACCTAGCCACCAAGTCCGAGTCAATAAAGTTCAATGTTGAACCGCAATCCACGAAGGCAGAAGTGGATGTAGAGACACTCCCACAACAAAGTTCCACTTGCAACAACATTTTAGAGAAGGGAGAAAATGGTACCTGAGAGCCTGGGTGACCTCCATGACAATCACTCAGGCTCAGTCGCTTGTTGGTCAGTGCATCGGAGGGGCAATCCTTCTTCCAATGTCCAGAATCGCCACAGTGAAAACAGCATTTTCCCATGCGCTGTTGTCTCCTTTCACATTTTTTGAGGTCGATGGTTCCCATCTCCATGACTTCCAATGTATGACTGGCTCCCCTTCCTTGGGGGAATAACGGTCTCTCAATTTGCACCACTCCCCTCGCCCGTAGCCTGCAATCCATTAGGACGGCCTGTGTCATAGCCTCTTCCAGGGAATCAGGTGGAGGGTGGAGAGCCAAGGCATCTTTCAGATGTTCAGACAGGCCTCTACGGAACAAACCCCGGAGGGCGGCATCATTCCAGCAGACCTCAGCAGCCCAGCGTCTGAACTCTGAGCAAAACCACTCGACTGAGTGCTTCCCCTGGCACACACTCATCACCATGTCCTCAGCCATACGCACTTGATCAGGCTCATCATAAATATGCCCCAGGGCTTCAAAAAATGCATCCACATTCATACGCTCAAAGGCCGTGGTCAGAAGGGAGAAAGCCCAAGCTTGGGGGGCTCCCCTTAACAGAGACATAATGACCCCCACTCTCTGACCTTCATCCCCAGAAGAGTGTGGTCTCAATGGAAAAAAAAAGCTTACAGCCCTCCTTGAAAACTCTGAATTTCCTTTTATCTCCAGAAAAGGTATCTGGTAACTTAACCGGAGACTCAGGGGAAACTAATGTAACATCCCGAGCCCCCGATGAGAATACCCCCTGCACAGTGTCAGCGATACGCTGCTGAGACTGAGCCAGGACTCGTTGTTCTCCAAGGAGTTTCTGAGACATCTGAGTCAGATGTCTCACCTGTTCAGAAAGAGCATGCATAGGATCCATCACATACACAGGAGAATGGAAGCAGAGAAAAAAAAATGGTATAGGTCAGTTATAATGTCAGAGACACCGCACTACACTCACTCACAGAGCCAGTGCGCGTGTCCTGAGTACAGAAACAGTGCTAAAAGATACCTGTGGAGCAGGGCTGCAGAGGTGACAATGCGTGCTTCAAACTATTAGTGTCAGGGTCCAGTCAGCGCCGGAAAGTAAAGAGGCACAGGACCTGCGGACACTGAAGTTAGCAAGCTGGCACAGGACCTATGGTCAGGTGACTGCAAAGGGGCGGGGCTTAGCATCCTGCTTTCAGATATGACAGGACACCATACAACAACTCAGAGTCAGGCAAAATGGAGGTCACAACAGTACGGGCAAACGAGGCACAGGAGGAACAAACAGACGGGTAGTCAGACAAACCAAAGGTCATACACAAGAGGGCGACGTGGTACCAAGGGGACGAGCAGAAGTCAGGTCACAAGCAGAGTCATACACGAGAGGTAGCGCAGTACAAGAGGGGCAGGCAGAACTCGTAACAGGGACAGAACCGGATCAAAACCAAACAAGCAAGCAAGATATCAGGCACAAGGCACACGTACGCACAAGGTCAACTAACTCAGCTGAGGGCAGGAGTATAACTGACACCGGACCGAGGTCCAGTGAGCATTAAATAGCTGCCCTGTGCCAGAGAGAGGCAGAACAATTAACCCCCAGTCTGATCAGGACGGGCCAAAGCGAAACCCCGTCCTGGATCATGACAGCATGAAAGTCTGACAACATTGTTTAAAGCTGTGAACTAGGAGTCAGGAATGCTTCCAGGGGCGATCCCCATGGTGTCCCCGTGTCATTTGAGCAGTGTTTCCATCATTTTCAGAAGTTTTTAGACCTTAAAAGGACCCCCAGGGGGGATCACGGTAAAAATGCTCGTGTCTCCCATGGATTTACATTGGGCTCGTTGTTCTGTCCGAGTACCCGAGTATTCCAATTTGCTCGACCCGAACAAGAGCACCCGAGCACTTTAGTGCTCGCCCATCACTATTAATTGTTATTTTATGCTTATAGGTAAGAATTTCTCTATGTACACTTAATAGTGTTGAGCGATACCTTCCGTTATCGGGAAATATCGGATCGGATTGGATCGGACCGATACCCAAAAAGTATCAGATATCGCCGATTCCGATACCGGAAACCAAAGCAAGTCAATGGGACAGAAATATCAGAATTAAAATAAAGCCTTTCATTCCTTGTAGGTTAATTCTACATGAAGGAAAATAACTAAGAATAAAGTAGAATGTATTGGGGGAGGTGGAGGAGACATTAAAGTCATAGAGGTTTAGCCCAATAAAATGTAATAGCAGGAATTAATTTTTTTTTAAGACGTTCGGAGTTACAAAGATATTGACTATGTTAACCTTTTTTATATTTTGTCAGATGTGTATGTTTCACTACTTCCATGCTCTTCACCTTCTTTTTTACTTCTCCCACAGTTTCTCCTTCATGATCCTCAGCAGGAGCAGCATCTTTTTTGTCAACTTCTTTTTCACCTTATTCATCTTCTTCTTCTTCTTCACCTTCTTCCTATTATTCTTTTTTTTACATTCTTCATATTCAACTATTATTCTTCTTCATATTCTACTTCTTCATTTTCTTCCTATTCGTCTTCTTCTTCATCATATTCTTATTTGTGACAGTCATTCCTGTAGTTGGTATCTATAAAAGTTTGAAGATTACACCTTTTTCTCTGCCTTTTCTCAAAAGATTTACAACAGGATTTGTCCACGTTCAGTTTGGCCTGCAGCAGCAGGCATTTTCCAGGGGCACCAAGAGGAGGAACAGACTCAGCCCCATACACTGCTTAGTCTTCTTCTGCTTATAATTTAGATAATATTTTTTGCTCTGATTTTTAGTCTTATGCTTAATGTTCTTCTGCTTTTTGTTCTTCTGCTTCTTGGTCTTCTGCTTCTTGGTCTTCTGTCTCTTGTTGTTCTGTATCTTGGTGGTTGTCTTCATGTTCTTTGTCCTCTTGGTCATCTTCTTCAGGGTCATCTTTTTGGTCTTCTTTGGGGTGGTCTTCAGGGTCGTCATCTTTGTGGTCGTCATCTTCTTCGGGGTGGTCTTCAGGGTCATCGTCTTCGGGATCGTCGTCTTCTTCGGGGTGGTCTTCAGGGTCGTCGTCTTCAGGGTCGTCGTCAGGGAGATCCAGAGTGATTACCAAAAACCATTTCAAAAAGCTTGAACTTGGAAATGTAGACGAAGGTACAAGAAGGCTGAGGAACTGCCGAGAACCAGCTGACAGTACTGGAACCCGGATGGGTAGCAGAAGCTACAAGAGCCAATGGAACTACCGAGGACCAGCTGACAGTGCTGGAACCTGGAGGAGCAGCAGAAGGAACAAGAGCCAATGGCACTACCGAGAACCAGCTGATGGTACTGGAACCCGGTTACTAAGCAAGAGGTACCTGTGCCAGAAAGCAATCCAAGGACCAGCAGACGTTGCTGGAACTCGGATACCGAGAAGGAGGCACCTAAGCCAAAGGCACTGCCGAGAACCAGCTGACGGTACTGAAACCCGGATGGCTAGCAGAAACTACAAGAGCCAATGGAACTACCAAGGACCATCTGGCGGTGCTGGAACCCGGAGGGGCAGCCGAAGGAACAAGAGCCAATGGCACTACCGAGGACCAGCTGATGGTACTGGAACCCGGTTACTAAGCAGGAGCTACCTGTGGTAGAAAACACTACCAAGGGCAAGCAGACGTTGCTGGAACTCAGATACCAAGAAGGAGGCACCTAAGCCAAAGGCACTGCCGAGAACCAGCTGATGGTACTGGAACCCGGATGAGTAGCAGAAGCTACAAGAGCCAATGGAACTACCGAGAACCAGCTGATGGTGCTGGAACCCGTAGGGGCAGCAGAAGGAACAAGAGCCAATGGCACTACCGGGGACCAGCTGATGGTACTCCGAGAAGGAGGCACCTAAGCCAAAGGCACTGCCGAGAACCAGCTGACGGTACTGGAACCCGGATGGGTAGCAGAAGGTACCCACGAAAAACAAAGTTGCAAGGTCGCGAGCCGGCCACAGTTACTGAAACCCACAGTCCTACAGGGGGTGCTTGTCCTATTGGCACTACGGAACCAGCCTTTATTGCCAGATCCCGCAGCCCACATAGGAAGCATCTAAACTGCAGGCTAACCCAACCGCAACACCACAGGACAAAGTTTTGGAGGCAAAGTGACGTTGACACTACCCGAAAACAGCTGACGTGCTGGAACCAGGCTGGGTAGGAGGGAGTACCGGTGCCAATGACACTGCCGGTAACCAGCTGGCGGTGCTGGAACCCAGGGTAAATACTACAAACAGAGTGGAGACAGAGGCCTAATTGGAGCAAGTTTAAAATCTGTAGTTGTGTGAGTGTGGACAGAGCAGGAGAAATTGCCGGACACACAGCTGGGGATCAGCTGACATTACTGAACCCCAATAACACTGGAGCATATGTTGACTGTGCAGCCGGCACTTCTGAGCAGCAACTGGCGGTGTTGGAGCCCAGGGTCAATCAGGGTGTAGACTGAGGCCTAATTGGAGCAAGTTTATTATCTGATGTTGTGTGAATGTGGAGGGTGCAGGAGATATTGCCGGACACACAGCAGGGGAGCAGCTGACATTACTGAACCCCACTAACACAGGAGCTAGTGTTTTTCTCTGTGCAGACGGCACTTCTGAGCAGCAACTGGCAGTGTTGGAGCCCAGGGTCAATCAGTGTGTAGGCTGAGGCCTAATTGGAGCAAGTTTAATATCTGATGTTGTGTGAATGTGGAGGGAGCAGGAGACATTGCCGGACACACAGCAGAGGAGCAGCTGACATTACTAAACCCCACTAACACAGGAGCTAGTGTTTTTCTTTGTGCAGACGGCACTTCTGAGCAGCAACTGGCAGTGTTGGAGCCCCGGGTCAATCAGGGTGTAGGCTGAGGCCTAATTGGAGCAAGTTTAATATCTGATGTTGTGTGAATGTGGAGGGAGCTGGAGACATTGCCGGACACACAGCAGGGGAGCAGCTGACGTTACTGAACCCCACTAACACAGGAGCTAGTGTTTATCTCTGTGCAGATGGCACTTCTGAGCAGCAACTGGCAGTGTTGGAGCCCCGGGTCAATCAGGATGTAGGCTGAGGCCTAATTGGAGCAAGTTTAATATCTGATGTGTGAATGTGGCGGGAGCAGGAGATATTGCCGGACAAACAGCAGGGGAGTAGCTGGCATTATTGAACCCCACTAACACAGGAGCTAGTGTTTTTCTCTGTGCAGATGGCACTTCTGAGCAGCAACTGGCGGTGTTGGATCCCAGGGATTACAGTTCAGGTGGTAGAAACATGAACACAACAGGAGACCTGGATACTGTTGAGAACCAATTATTTAATATGGAAGTGGACTGGCAAATTCCGGCGAGATCCAGGCCTTGTTCATTTTCAGAAAAGTAAGCCGGTCAACGTTATCGGAGGATAGCCGCATGCGACGGTCTGTTAGTGCACCACCTGCGGCACTAAAGACGCGTTCCGATAATATACTAGCAGCAAGGCAAGCCAGTACCTCCAATGCATACTGGCTAAGCTCTGGCCATGTATCCAGCTTAGAGACCCAAAACTTGAAGGGGGAAGAGCTGTCTGGGAGTACACTGAGAGGGCAAGACATGTAGTCTGTCACCATCTGACGGAAACGTTGCCTCCGGCTGACTGGAGCCGTCTGTGATGGTGTTGACATTTGTGGCGGGGACACAAAACTTTGCCACATTTGGGCCATACTGGTCTTGCCTTGTGCTGAGGCACTGCTTCTGCTTCCTCTTTGTGCAGAGCTTCCTCCACTGCCTCGACGCACAGAGCTGCTTTGTAAAGCACTAGCAGCACTGCTCTCGGGTGGAATGGAGAACATGATGGAATGCACCAGTGTGTCTTGGTACTCTCGCATTTTACGCTCCCGGTTCAACGGTGTTATGAGGCTTTGTAAGTTGTCCCGGTAGCGAGGATCTAGGAGGGTGTACACCCAATAATCAGCCGTGTTGAGAATGTGGGCGATGCGGCGGTCGTTTCTCAGGCACTGCAGCATGAAATCAACAATGTGCTGCAGACTCCCAACTGGCCAAGAAACGCAGTCCCCTGCTTGAGGTATCATCTCTGCCTGCTCTGCATCACCCCACCCTCGCTCTACATACTGACTACTAGAGCATTGTGTACCTCCCTCCTCTGGAGAGATGTCTTCCTCCTCCATTGACTCCTCCTCATCCTCCTCACAAAGTGTCCCCTGCCTAGGCCTTTGTGAGGAACCACGTTGCGCAGACTGTCCAGAAGCAGATGGCATTTGTGACTCCTCATCCTCCACCTCTTCCACAACCTCCTCCCTTAGTGCTTGCAGTGTTTTTTCAAGCAGGCAGATAAGGGGGACAGTCATGCTGACTAGTGCATCATCTGCACTCGCCATCCGCGTGGAATCATCGAAGGCACGCAAAACGTGCCAGATGTCCTTCATAGAGGCCCACTCAGTAGTGGTGAAGTGTGAATGGCGCACAGTGCGACTTATTTGCGCCTGATGCAGCTGGTACTCCATTACTGCTGCCTGCTGCTCACACAACCGCTCCAACATATGTAGCATTGAATTCCACCTGGTGGGTAGGTCACATATGATGCAATGTTCTGGAAGGTGGAATCAGTGCTGCAGAGCTGCAATGCGCGATCTTGCCATGCTGGAACGCCGCAAGTGAGTGCACTCTATGCGGACCTTGTGCAGCAGTGCACGACCAAGTTGAGCACATGTGCCAGACATGGGATGTGAGTGAGGTTGCCTAGGCCCAGAGCTGCCACCAGATTTCAGCCATTGTCACACACTAACAAGCCTGGCTGGAGATTCGCTGGCACAAACCACACGTCGCTCTCCTGCTTGATGGCATTCCAGAGCTCCTGCGCTGTGTGGCTTCGATTGCTCAAAGAAATTAATTTCACTACGGCCTGTTGACGTTTGGCCACGGCTGTGCTCATATCAAGTCGTAACAGGTAAGCTTTCACGTGTCCATGTGGAGGTAGACAGTGATGGCTCCTGCAGTGCTGATTCAGAGGAACTGGAGTATGAGGAGTAGTCAATGTGTACAGACTGGATTCCTGCAATCCTTGGAGTTGGCAGAACACGTACAGCGCCACTCTCAAGATCTGTACCCGGCTCCACAACATTTACCTAATGGGCAGTGAGGGAAAGGTATCGTCCCTGTGCATGGTTACTGGTTCACGTATCGGTGGTCAGGTGGACCTTGCTACTGACGGCGTTTACTAGCGCATGTTTAATTTTTCCCTCCACATGCTTTTGCAGGGCAGGGACGGCTTGCCTGCTGAAATAAAAGCGGCTGGGCACGTTGTATTGTGGGACTGCCAATGCCATGAAGTTACGGAAGGTGTCAGTCTCCACCAGCCTGAATGAGAGCATTTCAAGGGACAGTAGTTTTGCAATGCCAGCATTCAGAGCCTGTGCTCAGGGATGGTTTGCCGAGTATGGCCGCCTTTTCTCCCATGCCTGTGCTACCGATGGCTGTAGAGTGGCCTGGGAGTGTGAGGATGACAGGGAACGTGGTGCTGTGGGTGGAATTACACTGAGTCTCTGTGCAGCAGTGCCAGAGGTTCTTCCATGGCGATCCAAGCCGAACCAGCTGTGTGTGAGCTGGAGGAAGAGGCTACAACACAAGCTGAAGAGGTGGTAGGTGGTGCTGTAGGTCCTACGTCTTCAGTGTGTCTTTGTAACTCCACCACGTGCTTGGTCCGCACATGTTTCCACATATTTGTGGTATTGAGGTTGCTGACACTTTTCCCTCTTTTGACTTTCTGATTACACAGCTTACATTTGACAAAGCAAATGTCATCTGGAACTGTGTCAAAAAATGACCATGCACAGCAAGTCCTGGGAGTGCCCGTTTTGGGTTTTGGAAGAGGAATGCTCCTAATGGGTGCCGAAGTGGAGGCTACAGGCAACCAATTCTGCCCCCTCCCTCTCCCTCCTGTTTTAGCTGTTCGGGGAATCTCTTCCTCAGAGCTGCTCCCACCACCTTCCTGTTCCTCACGCCATGATGGGTCAAGGACCTCATCATCTACACTACCCTCTTCAAACACCTGCTTCTCCTGGGTAGTCTCGCCAGCACAGTATAGGTTGCCCCTGACACCCAGGGCAGTGGGGTACTCGGTACCGGGCCGGTGTCAGGGGGAATGTGTCACAGCAGCGGTGACCCGGTCCATGGCCCTGGGCGCCCAATATCAATGGCGGTGATGTTAATGGTGTTAAAGTTTATTGGAATAGTTCGTGACGCCACCTGTGGTGCTCAGCAAGTGTGATGTCAGGCCGACGCTGCGGGCAGATCCTCTGGGACTGACGGTATGCGCAGCCTAGATGGTAAAGCTCCCCACAGGCGGAGCTGTAGTCCCAGGGCAGTGTAGGTGCAATGGACGAGGAGAGGCGCAGAATGGTATATGTTGTGAGTTCATTTTTCCCTTCACTATTGAGGTCTGATGAACTCCCTCCTCTGGTGAAGGAAGGTAGTGAGACTGTTTACCAAACACCTGGGCAGCTAGATGATGACTGGGTGGCTGGAATTGAGGACTGGATATAAGGCTGCCGACGCCCTTCTTCCTGGCTGGTGATTTTCCTGCTGGATTCTTGGAGACCAGTCTGATTCCTGCATCTCAAAACTTAGCTTTGAGATGCAGGAATCAGACTGGTCTCCAAGAATCCAGCAGGAAAATCACCAGCCAGGAAGAAGGGCGTCGGCAGCCTTATATCCAGTCCTCAATTCCAGCCACCCAGTCATCATCTAGCTGCCCAGGTGTTTGGTAATCAGTCTCACTACCTTCCTTCACCAGAGGAGGGAGTTCATCAGACCTCAATGGTGAAGGGAAAAATGAACTCACAACAGTACCTTCTGTTATGATGAGTCACCGAAGGAGGAAAAAACAAAATACCAGCTAAGTCCAGAAAAACCAGAGAGGTTGGCAGCTATCAGATTGCAGACCCCTGAACCTATCCACAACAACTAGCAGTAGCCGTGGGGGGTTCCTACGGTGCCCTAGACCCCTCGATCACAGCCGGAGAACTATATAGCCTAAAGACAGAAAGGGGAAAAACTAAACTGCCCCAGAGCAGACCCCAAAGCAATAGGCAGCCCCCAACATATAATGACGGTGAAGCAAGATGAAAACACTAACACAGATAGAAAGATAGGTTGAGCAAATGACGGGGCCCAAGCTAACTACATAGGACAGGATAGGAAAGCTGCTGTCTGCCATCCGCAAAAACCCTATCAAAATGAGCCAACCGACTGATAGGAAAAACAGGCCCTGAAGTCGCTAGGCTTCAAAAAGACTATATCAGCACTCAGGTATATTCTGAAGACAGAGCAAAATATCAACAGATCAGAGACAAAAATGGAATTCAGCTCACCCCTGGCCGGGGATGGCAGAACTCCCAAAAAACAAGGCAAAACAAGAACAAAACTGAAGAGTACAAAGCAGAGCAGAAAAGCTTAGCTTTGAGATGCAGGAATCAGACTGGTCTCCAAGAATCCAGCAGGAAAATCACCAGCCAGGAAGAAGGGCGTCGGCAGCCTTATATCCAGTCCTCAATTCCAGCCACCCAGTCATCATCTAGCTGCCCAGGTGTTTGGTAATCAGTCTCACTACCTTCCTTCACCAGAGGAGGGAGTTCATCAGACCTCAATGGTGAAGGGAAAAATGAACTCACAACAGTACCTTCTGTTATGATGAGTCACCGAAGGAGGAAAAAACAAAATACCAGCTAAGTCCAGAAAAACCAGAGAGGTTGGCAGCTATCAGATTGCAGACCCCTGAACCTATCCACAACAACTAGCAGTAGCCGTGGGGGGTTCCTACGGTGCCCTAGACCCCTCGATCACAGCCGGAGAACTATATAGCCTAAAGACAGAAAGGGGAAAAACTAAACTGCCCCAGAGCAGACCCCAAAGCAATAGGCAGCCCCCAACATATAATGACGGTGAAGCAAGATGAAAACACTAACACAGATAGAAAGATAGGTTGAGCAAATGACGGGGCCCAAGCTAACTACATAGGACAGGATAGGAAAGCTGCTGTCTGCCATCCGCAAAAACCCTATCAAAATGAGCCAACCGACTGATAGGAAAAACAGGCCCTGAAGTCGCTAGGCTTCAAAAAGACTATATCAGCACTCAGGTATATTCTGAAGACAGAGCAAAATATCAACAGATCAGAGACAAAAATGGAATTCAGCTCACCCCCGGCCGGGGATGGCAGAACTCCCAAAAAACAAGGCAAAACAAGAACAAAACTGAAGAGTACAAAGCAGAGCAGAAAAACTTAGCTTTGAGATGCAGGAATCAGACTGGTCTCCAAGAATCCAGCAGGAAAATCACCAGCCAGGAAGAAGGGCGTCGGCAGCCTTATATCCAGTCCTCAATTCCAGCCACCCAGTCATCATCTAGCTGCCCAGGTGTTTGGTAATCAGTCTCACTACCTTCCTTCACCAGAGGAGGGAGTTCATCAGACCTCAATGGTGAAGGGAAAAATGAACTCACAACAGGTATAGATGTTGTTACCCAGATGTAGCGGTGTTGGAATAACTGGAGGACACCAGAGTATGCGGTTCCAAAGCTTTACTCACTGTTTGCAGTTCACACAACTGCCTGCCTCCGCACTGTGTTCTTCAGGTCAGGGCCCCAGTCAACCTCCAGGCAGGATAGGATTCTCCTCTCCACACTCCGCCAATATGTACCTCACTGAACGACTCCTCCAATGCGCCTTTAGGTGCGAAGCACTCCAGTACTTAGTTACCCTGGAATGCCTCTCTCTAGGTGTTCCTAGTCTCTACTTGTATGACAGACAGCTGTAGCCTGCTTCGGGGACTCCTCTCTGCGTCCTGGCTCACTATCCAGTTGCTGTTGTGTCCCAAGTCTATGATGGGAGTAAGGCGTTAGTGGCTCACTACTCCTCTGGTGTCTGTTGCCGGACATAAAGATGCAATCAACCTCGGGGACCGGGCCCCGGCCTTTGCGCTCTGGACAGGAAGGGTTCTCTCTCTTTCTCATCCTGCTTCCCATCGTCCTTCTATTCTCCTTCGTTCCGATCTGTTCTATCTCTCTTATGGAATCTGTAGTCTCCCGTCTACGTCTCTTTCTACTTCTCTTCCTTCCCGTGCCAGCTGGCCCAGTTCACTGGGGCAGCTGCAGCACTCCTTCCTCCATCCCTTCTTCCAGAAAACCCCACTCCTCACCGAGTGGCTCACTGACTGACTGATTGACTGACCTCCTGTCAGACTGACCTGAAATCCTACACCTTCCCTCTCTTTTATAGGTAACTCCACCCGCCTCCCCAGCACCTCTCGTGTTACGAAGCCAGGAACCACAAAAGGCACCCTATGACCTTTCCAGCATAAAGCATGGATGGGTCCCTGCTGAACTATCCTGTGTGTGGGGGTTCAGGTGTTGGAATGTGAAAGGGGGTTCCCACCCTACCTGGATGGTGGGGCACCACACCTTAGGAGAAGGTGCAGTACCTCTGTGGCGACTGAAGCCTCAGGGGCGCCAGAAGTACGCACCAGAAAGTGGCACCTGAGTCTCATCATCAGATGCGTACTGAGGTGTGCTGACCATAGGCACTGGCCCACCTGCCTCTTCAGATTCAGAGAGACAAAGCTGTTGCGCATCACTTCATACTCCCTCTTCTTCACATTCTAGAATGCTGCTTGGCTGGCCCCCTCTTTCCAAGCCAAGAGATTCATAGAACAGAAGTAGAGATGGCTCCTGTCCAGGGCTCTCTGACTGCCTGGGCAATTTGTCAGGTGGTGAAGAGACAGATGGTTGCTCTTCTGTGCTCTGGACCTGAGAGGATGTGGAAGTAATTGAAGTCGATGCGTTAGCTGCCATCCATCCGACTACGGCTACAATTTGTTCCTCCCGCAGCAGTGGGGTACGGCGAGCTCCTACAAAGCTGCGCATAAAGGACTGTTCCCTGGGAAAACTGGGGGATGCTGAGTCACTGGTGCCCACAGCAGGCACAGAATCCCCACGTCCTCTCCCTGCTGAAACTCCACGTCCACGACCACGTGCCTTACTCCCTGCCTTCTTCATCTTGGTAGACTGATAAAGATAGGCAGAAAAGTACTAAGGGCTTAGTGTGCTTATTCCTGAACAGCTGCTAACAGTTATAAGAAGCACTAATTTTATAAAGTGTGGACTACACTTTAATATGAGCTAATGTGGCCTACACAACTGTAAAGTGGAGTGTTTGGTGAACTTTTTTTACGTGTTTTTTTCACAAAAAAAAGGATGTGACCAAAGATGTAAAAGTGATAGTATCACAAACTTTTTGTAGCTATTACAATGCAGGAAGGTAACCTACAATGCAATAGATGAGGCTACAAAAAGTAGGCTAATACTAATCTGGATGGGGCTGCAGGGCACAAGCCAGCAGAAAGGCTCCTCTATCTACTCCTATATAGTGTTTGCAACCAATCTAGCTGGATACGAATGGAAGCACACTAATAGGAGAAATTCAGGAAAAATAAGCAGCACTACAGCAAAAAAGGACAATGTATGAGGCAGTGACGCACGCTGAGCTGACTACAACCAGAGGTGGCTGCAGAACACACTACAGCGTGAGCTGCACTCACACACAGAGACCTCACAGACAGCCGTGAACAGTGCAGAGAACTGTGCACTAGCACTGAAAGGCTGCAGAAAGGCTCCGCTATCTACTCCTATATAGTGTTTGCAACCAATGTAGATGGATACGGATGGAAGCACACTAATAGGAGAAATCAGGAAAAATGAGCAGCAGTAAAACAAAAAAAGGTCTATGTATGAGGCAGTGACGCACGCTGAGCGGACTACAACCAGAGGTGGCTGCAGAACACACTACAGCGTGAGCTGCACTCACAAACACAGACCTTGCAGACAGCTGTGACCAGCGCTTCAAGGCAAAAGAAAGCTACAGCGGTTGATAAATTAGCCTGGGTAAAGCACTATATAGAAAATCGCTATCTCTAACTGTCCCTCAGAGTCTGAACAGCAGCGTCCTGTCCCTAACTGAATTCCTAGCAAAGTGAACCCAAAATGGCGGCGGCGGCTTTTATAGTGCATCATGACATCATTTCAGCAGCCAATCACAGCCATGCCATTAGTTAACATGCCTACATGCCTAACAGGAGGTGCCCACACCTCTTAGGATTCCTCATTGGCTGAATCAAATCAAACTGGCTCATAGCATTATGGGAACTTCCGATTCTGGTATTCGATATGCAAAAAGTATCGGAACTCAGAATCGGAATTCCGATACCGCGAATATCGGCCGATACCCGATATTTGCAGTATCGGAATGATCAACACTAACACTTAACCTCTTTAATAATTCTATACCTTATAATTACCTCTTCAGCTTTAATGCGTCACCAACTTTGTTGTAAAGGTATACTCTGCATTGATTATATTGTCAATAAAAACAACATTGAAACTTATGTAGGCACAAAAAACCTAGCACATACATTTCGAAGCGGAACAGACAAGGTAAATCATGCAAAGAATCTGTCATGCAGCATGTTCCCGATGATGCTAGTGCTCCTGTTCCATTGAAGAATTGAAACTATGGATATTTGCATGTCATGCATACTTATAATGGCACCATTAAAGTGGCTAGGCAAAATTTCAGATAACCGCTTTCATAAAATATTATCCCCATTGCCAGAACTCTTGCCAATGCAAACACAATAAAGAATATGGAGGACGCTTAGCAAGACCATGATTTCACACACCAGTTTTTATTCAAGGAATGCTGGAGTGGAGTGTTCCATGTTATTAGTCCTACATAGGTCAACTTTCTGGCATAAATTGTAGTAAATCTGTCCAGAAGTGTTTTTTAGTATTCCGTGCTTTTCAGTCTATCATAGAGGTGGTCACATTTTAATGGTTCATTTATAGAAGTCTTCATGTTAAATTACTTCTAATTAAATAAATGTGTTTGGAAAGCATTAGATAATGACAGTCTGGGTAACTGTGCTGTCAGGTCAGTCTTTAACAAAATGAACTAAGTAAAACAAAAATGTACTGCCAGTTTTTAAGCATATTGTAATTGTCTAGAGAAAAATGAAGACACCCCCATGGGACATCATTAAATTTGACAGTATGCTCCTGCCATATGACTAATATTGGAATGAATACAAGCCCATTCATGTGGCATAACAGATGGAATACAAATGATAGTTGGTAAAATACATAAACATTGGAATCAGCTGATGTGCATTGCACTGCTCATAAAAATTCATGTAAATAAGACGAATAAGAAAAGAAAGTGTGGCTATAGCCTTATGTTACATTTTCTCGCCTTGCCCTTCTATTGTTCAAAGTGTAGAACTAAATTACTTTAAGAATCTAGCAGTGAAATCAGTAAAGAAAATATTTAGCAAAGTATGCTATTGTTCAGCGCTGATAATTAATTATTTATATTTCAAGTTTTAAAAAGGGTTGAGGATTTAATTTAAATGTTGGAAATGTTTCAGAATTGTTATATAGAAGCTTCATAAAGGTTTGTTTTCCACCAACTTAATATATCACCTTTCCAGTGGAGAAGAAGTCTCGCGCTCAGGGAAGATACTGTATGTTGCACCCAAAAGGAAAAAAGAGGTTGGACAGAGGTTCACATAGGACGGGATGGGGAGTGGCGGTGAAAAGCTATGTGAGCGGGATAGTGAGTTTTTTTTTTCATTTTATGTTTATCATGCTCTACAGCAGTGGTCGCCAACCTTTCTCAAATAGAGAGCCACCTTCAGCTCTGAGAGAGGGTCGTGAGCCACATCCAGCTACCTCCCCCTCACAGTAGTGGCAACCAGAGCCCCCATTACAGGTATAATGATAACCAAAGCTTTTCCACAGAAATCTCCCAGAAGCCATATAACAAGATCCAGTGGTCCCCATAATTCCCCATTCAGTATTCTCCCATCCAGCACTCCTAACGCACATCCAGCTTCAGGCACCTCCTCCGAGAGGTAGTATCATCCTGTCTCCAGCATACTATACTTAAAAAACATCGAAACCTCTAAGACCAGTATATGTGCATCCAGAATCTGCTCTTCTGTGCAAGGCTACTCACAAAATTCACCATTTTGAGATGTGCTCCTCATACCTGTTAGCTAGACCTGGAGCTAACGCACCAAGCCGGAAGGCAGCCGCGAGCCACAATTCATGGGAACGCAAGCCACATGTAGCTCCTGAGCTACAGGTAGGGAACCCCTGCTCAACAGTCTACAGAGATCACAGAAAATAAGAAGGAACATTCAATTTGCATCAAATAACTTTCATGTGAATCGATTTTCCTGGCCAACTTTGAGCAATCTGAAGATTCCAAATTTTGTCAGATTGTCTCATCACTAGTATACAGCATCGAAGTAATTAGGAAAACACGGTACTTCTGAAATTCCGGTGGTGCACAAGTAAGATAACCAAATCCGTCAGCTGCAATATAGAAATACTTAGCACTCATATATGTGTATTCAAGAACTTAACTAATTATTTCTACATTATAGTATACAGCATCAATAGTAGTCAGTTCACATTCTCCATAGATAGATTACACTGATGCTACTTCATCCCAGTCAGTCAATCACAAATTTTTTATGATTGATTGAACTGCCTATGACATGTTGACAGCTGGTAATGCAATATCTGTGTACACCACAATGCCAGATTATAGAATATTATTATTAACCTAAGATCACAGCCCTCCACCAAAAGGCATTTTACCATTTGTCCTAAGCCAAACATGATGTTCTTATTATTAATCCACTCACTATTCTAGATCACTACTAGTTAAAAAAAATGACTCTGTTCTCGTGTTAACACTTCAACTGTTCTATCAATGTCATAAAATAGCTGTTTGAGATGCCTTTGTACCAATCAGAAAGTGGAATAGCCTTGGACATGTAGGTTCTGAGCATACTGGTTGTAACCAGCCAAAAGTATGGTTGATAGATTATAAGTCTTTTGGCAATGATCATCTTAATAGGAACATCCAGAAAGACAAGTATATTAATTTAATTGCAGTTATAGTGGTAATCTGAAGGTAAATAGTGTTTAAAATCTGCCTAGCTGGCTAACTGGAGCAGTGGCTACTGGGAAAAATGAAGTATTATTCTCCCTGCAGCTAATTGCTTCCTGTCTTTGAGGGTGTGCAGGGATTGGTTATAGTGGGCGCATCTGTAATCACTGACCCACACTTTGACTAATGTCCTGCACTGTGCACACACAGGCTATAAAGCAGGATGTCACCCAAAGTAGCTTTGAGGGATTATAGTTGTTCCCACTATGTAGTGCATGGTGACAATAACTGATCCCTGCACTGCCCCGATGACTGGAAGAGAATGGCTGCAAAGAGAATATAGCTTCAGCTGCTCCAAGAAACCAGCTAGACAGGATGTAAATAATAGCACAAAACACATCCAAATAACCAGGGCACAAAAACTGATGTATACTGTATCAATGAACACAAAAGAGAAAATCCAGCATAACGTGCCAGTGAAATATATCCTTTATTTAACTCACTCAGAGTAATTCACATAATTATTATACAAAACTGTTCCGAATAGAAATTAAGGTCACTCACTACTTATCCATAGTAGGGGAAATAACCACTATCAAACAGCCTATGTAAACAGTGCAAATATAAAATCCTTATTTATAGCCACTTAGATCTCCTGTCCCCAGTACCAGCCGTGTCCCCAGTCAGGCTATTATGAAATAAACTAGGATAGCACTTACATGCGTGGTGGTCTTCTGTGTGTGGTATCCCCAGAGCAAGAAATACAGCTTAACTGCATACAAATATTATATTCTTGCTGCCATAGCTGTTCTCCCTGCTTGATACTTGGTTTGAGGCAACAGTTTTATGTTTATGTTTGCCTGATTTTTTAAAATAAAACATTTACCTGTTATTAAATTAAAATGAGTGATACTTTTGGTCTATATGTCACTTAAGAGTGACTTGATCTTTGTGATATATCAAATATTGTTACTGGATGTGACAGCTTCCCTTTATAGGGAATCTGTCAGCCGGTTTTTGCTATGTAATCTGAGAGCACTGTAACAAGGGGCGCTGGGGTTGTAGGACCGAGCTCATACACTAAACACAGTCTGTCACAGTCGGCCCCTTGTACGTGCAATCTGGGATGGATTCAGTCTTTCCCCCAAACAGGGTTACCTTCTCTTTCTTCAGGTCACAGCAGTCTAGGCAAGTAAGAGTTCAGGGATGAAGCTGTATTCCAACAGGGAATAATAACCTTTTATTGAACAGAGTTAAAGAATGGACATGAAAGACAAATACAACATGGGTTTCCTGCTCTTTCCCTGATGTTTGCTGCAGTCGCACCCACAACAGCCGCAGCAGTCAAAGTTCACAATAAACAGCTCGCTGGAATCTGGGTGCTTGTGACCCTGTTAGGGCTTGCGGAATGCACCTAACAATATAAAGTAGAGGCCAGGTGCATTCGCAGCCCGGGGTCCACGGTTTAGAGATGGTAAACTGCTGCTTAGTAATGGCAGGATACAAAACGCACACCGGCAGGTTAACCACTGACCCGGTGTGCTCAGGAGCAAACTCTGTTACCTCACAGAGCTGCTAAAACAAATGCCGGAGCCTGTTGAACTCACAGAGCTCGGCTGGGTGAGCGCTAATTAAAGGTTAGAGAACTCTGTCCCAGAAGCACAGGGCTAGAGTTCCCGTAGACCATCGGCGCTCGGTGCCGCGGCTGCGGTGCCAGCAAAAGGAAAAGAATATACAATTGTACCAAGCACTGGTGGCTACTGCTACCTGGAGCGGTACGACAGTGCCCTGAGCAGAGAGGCACAATCGGACGCTAGCAAGTGCAGAGGACTGAGATGCACTGTGGCATATAGCCTAGCCACTGACAGGTGCTGACTCTAACCACAAGACCCTAAAAACAGACACAACCAAGGGTAGGGGTTTCAAATGAGTCAGTCACCAGATACATGCATCCATCCTCATACACACCATAAGAGTCTATACTAGCGCATGACCGAGCGACCATGCAAACTTTTCATAGCCGCATCCTTCTGGGACCTTCCTGATGATCCAATCGGAACAGGAACAGGACCTGAGCATGTGACCCCTGAACCCAATGGGAGATTGAGCCACGGGCATGCTCAGTTGAGCAAAAAAGGGACTTAGTCCCAGAAGATGCTCGCCGCTGGCTAGTGCAGGCTGCTATAGCTGAACCAAAGATGGCAGCAGCAACCAACCTGACAGCACTAGCTTGAGCAAGGCATTGGGAATGACGTCTTTGCTGAGCAGGCTCCTCTGTGGCCAGGACTGAATGTGAGATCGCAGCAGTCAAGGCTCAGGATTCCTCCTCTGCAGAGGCAGGAACCCGATGCCTAACATTACCCCCCTCTTAGGGCCCCCTCCCTCTTGTGCCTCGCTATGCTCAAAGGCCACAATGAGCAGGGGAGCACGAATATTCTCCACAGGTTCCCAGGTCCTATCCTCTGGGCCATGACCCTTCCAGTCCACCAGGTAATACCTTTTGACATGCACCACCTTACACCCCACAATGGCATTCACCTTGTACTCGTCTGAGGACAAGCCTGATGTCCAGGTAGATGACTCAGAAAACTGGGACATGTAAATGAGCTTAAGGAGAGACACGTGGAAGGTGTCGGTAATACCCAGGTGCGGAGGAATGGCCAGACGGTAGACCACAGGGTTAACCTGCTCAAGGACCTTGAAGGGACCTATGAAGTGAGGCGTGAACTTAGTTGACTCAACCCACAGCCTGATGTTACGAGCAGAGAGCCACACCAAGTTGCCGGGAGCAAAGGTGGGAGTGGGGCGCCGGTGTGCGTCAGTGGAGGACCTCATTCTCTCCTTGGAGGCCCGGATGGCATACTGAGTGCGGCCCCAAATGTCACCTGCCTCCACCGCCCAGTCTGCCACCCTAGAGTCAATGGACGACACGGGCATGGGCACAGGAACACGCGGATGCTGGCCATAATTAAGGAGGAATGGGGTCTGACCGGTGGAGTCGGCCACAGCATTGCTCAAAGCGAACTCCGCCCACAGCAGCAAGGATGCCCAGTCATCCTGCCTGGTCGAAACAAAATGTCGTCAATATGTGACCAGGGTCTGGTTGGCTCTCTCTACCAAGCCGTTTGTCTCGGGATGATAAGCAGAGGAGATTTAGCTCAATGCTGAGCAAACTACAAAGATCTCTCCAGAACGGAGAAGAAACTGGGGACCCAGGTCGCTGACAATCTTTCCGGAATGCCGTGCAGGCGGAAAACGTGCTAAATAAACAACGCTGCTAGACCCCGTGCAGAAGGTAACCGGGAGAGAGGTACCAGGTGCACCATCTTGGAGAAATGGTCGGTGACAACCCAAATGACCGTGCTGCCACTGGACTTGGGCAGTCCCACCACGAAGTCCATACCAACCATCTCCCAGGGTCTGTCCAATCCCGGCAGGGGGGAAAGTAGCCCAGCAGGTCTCTGCCGAGGGGACCTATTTTGGGCGCAAGAGACGCACGCCTGAATACAGTCCCTGACGTCACGGACCATATGCGGCCACCAGTACATCCTCTCCAGAAGCTCAGAGGTCCATTTTGTCCCAAAATGTCCACCCACCCTGGACGAGTGAGCCCAAGAGAGGACCTCCGGTTGCAGACGGTACTGACTCAAGGTACTGACTCAAGGGCGACCATAGCCACGGTCTTCAGGCTCTCGGATGGGACGATCAGCTGAGGCTCCTCCTCCGATGACACCACTGAGTGGGAGAGAGCATCGGCCTGGACGTTCTTCTCTCCGGAGAGAAAATGGAGGGTGAAGTGGAACCGGGAGAAAAGCAAAGACCATCTGGCCTGGTGAGAATTTAGCCACTGGGCCATCTGCAAATACACCAAATTCTTGTGGTCGGTGAACACCTGGAAAGGGTGGTAAGCCCCCTCCAGGAGGTGTCTCAACTCCGAGAAGGCAAACTTCATCGCTAGCAACTTCCTGTCCCAGATGGAATAATTCGTCTCCACCAGTGTGAAGGCCTTGGAGAAAAAGAAGCATGGGTGCTTCCTACCTTGCATGTCCTTCTGGAACAGGACTGCTCCAGCACCTAAGGAAGAGACATCCATCTCCAGAATGAAGAGTTTATCTACATCGGGGCGATGTAGAATGGGAGCGCTAGCGAAATGGGACATAATGGAGGAGAATGACTTGGAGACAGGTTCTGACCACAACTTGGGATTTGCACCCTTCTTGGTGAGGGCCACCAAGGGGAATACCAAATTGAGAAGTGGAGGATGAATTGGCGATAGTAATTTATGAACCCCATAAAGTGCTGCACCGCTTTGAGAGAATGGGGCTCCGGCCAATCCATCACCGCCTGTAGCTTGGCAGGATCCACAGCCAATCCCTGGATGGAGATGATATAGCCCAGGAAAGGCAAGGGCTCCTGCTCAAACACATACTTCTCCAACTTGGCATAGAGGGAGTTTGCCCGCAGGAGGTTGAAGACTTTGGAAACATCTCTCTGGTGGGAGTCAATATCTGGAGAGTAGATGAGAATATCATCCAGATAGACTACTACCGAGGTGGTAAGCATATCCCGGAAGATATCCTTCACAAAGTCTTGGAAGATGGCCGGGGCATTACAGAGCCCGAAGGGCATCACCAGGTATTGGAGAACACGTCTGCATACTGTTGATAGTGTGTGGGGAGAGAGGAAAGATCTGCGGGGACTTTGGTGGAATCAACCTGAATGCACTCCCTCTGGAATCTACCCTCACAGGCTTTACCCCAACCGAGAATCCTCCCCGAGAACCACTCTATATGGGGAGAGTGGAACCATAACCAGGGAACCCCTAAAAGGACCTGATCGATATCCTCGGGCATGACGAGGAGGGATATCATCTCCTGATGAGACGGGGACACCAAGAGTATCAACGGGACGGTCTGGTGGGTAATTTGTGAGGGTAGAGTTGCGCCGTTCACCACCCTGACGGTGACTGGCTTGGCCATCATAACCAGAGGTATTGCGTGCCATTGAGCGAAGGCAGAAGACATGAAATTGCCCTCCGCACCGGAGTCCACGCAAACCTCCACCGCCAGAGTGGATGAACCAGCCTCAAGCGTTCCCTTAAAAGTCAGCTTGGAGGAAAACACCACTGATTCTAGTGAGCCACCTCCTATAACCAGTAGAGGCAAGTGTTTTCCCGGCTGCTGTGAGCACCGGTTGGCAAGGTGACCAGACTGCCGGCAAACATGACATACCACAGGTGCTCGAGCAGACCGGGGCCTGGATCCCACGTGAAGAGCCCCCAAGGCCCCCTGAGATTCCAGAGGTTTAGCGAAACTAGGTGCCAACCTAAACCTCTGCCTACACTGGGACCGCTCAAACCTTCACTCGGTGAAGCGAAGGTCTATACGGGTGGAGATGGTGATAAGCTCCTCCAGTGTTGCAAGAACCTCCCTGGTGGCCAGGGCATCCCTCACATGGTCAGCCAAGCCTCTCCAGAAAGCCAGAATGAGACCTTATCTGGCCACTCCAACTCAAAGGCCAGCGTCTGGAACTGGATGGCGAAGTGGCTAACCATGGACGAGACCTGTGACATAGCCAGCAGCCAGAGCGCAGTGTCATGAGTGACTTCTGGTCCTAAGAGGACCTGCTTCAGAGTGGCCAGGAACAGAGAAGCACTCTGCACCACATGATCCCCACGCTCCCACAGCGGTGTGGCCCACTCCTGCCCGACAAGAGGGAGACGACAAATCCCACTTTAGCCCGCTCGGAAGGGAATCGTGCAGCCAGCAGCTCTAGCTGTATAGTGCACTGACTCGCAAAACCCCTACATGAGGCACTATCGCCCGAGAACATCTCAGGCAGCAGGAGGTGGGACAAAGTCAGGGCAGGGATGGCAGTGGTCACACAGGAGACAGCCTCTGTGGCTGCCTGGAAAGCGACCGCGGTAACATCCGCAGCTGAGGCTGGACGCTCAAGAACCGCCAACCTGCCCTCCAGATGCTGGAGTCGCTGCTCATCCGCCATTACTAACCAGACCCTGGCGCTAGTATAATGTTAGGGCTTGCTGAACACACCTAATAATATAAAGTAGAGGCTAGGTGCGTTCATAGCCCGGGGTCCACCATGCAGAGATGGTAAACTGCTGCTTAGTAAGGCAGGATACAAAACACACACCGTAGGGTTAACCACTGACCCGGTGTGCTCAGGAGTGAACTCTGTTACCTCACAGAGATGCTAAAACAATCGCCGGAGCCTATTGAACTCACAGAGCTCGGCTGGGTGAGCGCTAATTAAAGGTCACATAACTCTGTCCAAGAGGCACAGGGCTAGAGTTCCTCTAGACCATCAGCGCCCAGCGCCGCGGCTGTGGTGCCAGCAAAAGGAAAAGAATATATAATCTCGCCAAGTGCACACTGTACCGCTTCGTCGGACGCCACTAACCACCCAGAGTGGTGAGGAAAGCGCTAGAGTTGCGCACGGCGCCGCACTGGTGGCTACTGCTACCTGGCACGGTACGACAGTGCCCTGAGCAGAGAGGCACAATCGGATGCTAGCAAGTGCAGAGGACTGAGATGCAATGTGGAGTATAGCCTAGCCACTGACAGGCATTGACTTTAACCACAAGACCCTAACAACAGACACAACCAAGGGTAGGGGTTTCAAAAGAGTCAGTCACCCGATAATGCATCCATCCTCATACACACCATAAGCATTTGAGTCTATACTAGCGCAAGGCCATGCGGCCATGCAAACCTTTTATAGCCTGATGGTCCAATCGGAACAGGAATGGGACCTGAGCATGCGACCCCTGAACTCCAATGGGAGATTGAGCCACGGGCATGCTCAGTGAAGCGAAAAAGGGAATTAGTCCCAGGAGCTGCTTGCCACTGGCTAGTGCAGGCTGCTATAGCTGAACCAGGGATGGCAGCAGCAACCAACCTGACCCCACTAGCTTGTGCAAGGATTCGGGAACAACGTCTTTGCTGAGCAGTCTAACCTGCGGCCAGGACTGAATGGGAGACTGCAGCAGGCAAGGCTCGGCATTTCTCCTGTGCAGGGGCAGGAACCGGATGCCTAACAGACCCCTTCAGTGAAAGCCCCTCTAAAGTCCAGAGAGCCTGCGCTGTAGTCATTTTAGTCCTTGGTGATCTTTAGCCTGGAGCAACAGACCTCTCCCATCTGGGGAGGTCTGGCAGTGCCCTGTCTGTCTGTATGTCTGCACTGGTCAACTATCCCAGCAGTTCTGGAGGGAAACAGCAGCCACCTCTCTCTCTGCTGCTGACCCAGCCCTCACATTAACCATTTCTGTCCCTAACTAAATGCAGCCCTTTAAAGGAGAACGTACAGAATATAGTATAATACATTGCCAGATATAAGGCACACATATAACCATACAGGTGCATTACTTAGGTACATGGGAAGTGCATAGGGGGGTCACACGGCAGAAGGAGGGGGTGCAACTGAGGGGACCTGCCACCTCCTTACAGCACCATGATGTAAGGAAAAATAGCCTGATTCCAGTGATGAATCACTTACTGGGCTTCTTGTTGTTGTTTTGATAGAATATCTATTTTCTATGCTATAGATGTAGCTGTGCTGAATCCAGACCTTACACCCCTCATTGGCAGCTTCATGTGTATACTGTGATTTGCCAGCATGTTGCCATTCAGTAGTGAGAAGGGGGTTAGATAAATTAGCTGAACTGGACTACACGCGAGATATAGACACAATGATAAACTCCTGTTGATAAAACACTGATTATATTGAAACTATAGCACACAGCCTAATAAGTGAAACAGCCTTGGAATAAGGTTCTCATGCCCTATATTATGCTGCTCTCAGATTAAATAGCAAAAACCTGCTTATAGATTCCCTTTGTTTACTTCTTGACCTGACCTATATATTGACAGGTGAGCAGCTGTTCTAACAAAAGTACCGTATATACTCGTGCATAAGCCTAGATTTTCAGCCCATTTTTTTGGGCTGACAGTCCCCCTCTCAGCTTATACACGGGTCATATGCCTGGGGGTCGGCAGGGGAGGGGGAGCGGGGGTGTCAGAGATCATACTTACCAGTCCTGCCGCGGTCTCTGCAGCCCCTCACTTCTCCACTGTCTCCCTTCCTGTCTTCAGCGGTCACGTGGTACCGCTCATTACACTCATGAATATGTGCATATTCATGAGTGTAATGAGCGGTACCACGTGACCGCTGAAGACCGGAAGGGAGACAGTGGAGAATGATGCTGCAGAGACAGCGGCAGGATGGGTGAGTATAGCAATATTCACCTGTCCCCTGGTCCATCACTGCTTACCGCTGTCTCTGCTGCATCCTGTGTCAGTGACGGTTAGGCAGAAGGGGGCATGGTGACATGGTTAGTGTGTGCCACCCCTCTGCTGGCTGAACAGTCACTGACACAAGAAGCGGCAGACAGGGGCGATGGACCCAGGAGAGGTGAGTATGGCATTTTTTGCAGCATATGGGGACATATTCTATGGGGCAGCATATGGGGGCATATTCTATGGGGCAGCATATGGGGGCATAAATTATGGAGAAGCATATGGGGGCATAAACTATGGAGAAGCATAAGGGGGCATAATCTATGGAGCAGCGTATGGGGACATATAGAATGGAGCAGAGTATGGAGGCATATTCTATGGAGCAGCATATGATATGGGGGCATATTCTATGGAGCAGCATATGGGGGCATAAACTATGGAGCAGCATATGGTGGCATAATCTATGGATTCCACTCTAGGCTTATACATGAGTCAATAAGTTTTCCCAGTTTTTTGTGGCAAAATTAGGGGGGTCGGCTTATACACGGGTCAGCTTATACACGAGTATATATGGCACCTAAAACGATTGCATAAAATCTCAAACTAACAAGCATAGTTGTAAAAAGAAAAATAAGTTTATTAAAAAATCTTATTAAAACATCATTTGAAGACCAAGAGACAGTAGGACATGTTTAGAAAAAGTCTTAACAGTCTTTTCCCATTTCAAGTATAATATAAGCCATTCTGTCTTCTGATGTGCAAAACACATTACATAAAAAATTATATAATGAAGGTTTACCATATATACTCGAGTATAAGAGGATTTTTTCAGCCCATTTTTTTATGCTGAAAAAGCCCTCCTCGGCTTATACTCGACAGATGGTCCCAGAAGACAGAGGGGGAGTGGCAGCAGCCGAGCATCGGGTCACAGGAGGCAGGCGGCTGCTACAGGTAATGCCTGTGCCCGCTGCTAAAGAGAAAAGAATATTCAGTGCTCTCACAGTGAATATTCATTTCTCTATAACAGTGTACTCAGTAGTCATAGCTGCCAGCTTCCTGCAGCGACCATGCAATAACATGTGCCCGCTACTTAAGGGAATGAATATTCATTGCCCTTCATGCCCATAGGCCTTGAGGGCAGTGAATATTCATTCCCTTAAGTAGCAGGTACACGTGATCGCCCCACCGCTGCAGCTGCTGGAACTGGAACAAGGGGCTGCGAGGAAGCGCAGAGACGGTAAGTAGGATGGTTTAGTTTTTTATGTTTTTCTGTTGGGTGCCATGTGTACCAGGATTGGGATGAGGAGCCATGCAGACCAGGATAGGGATGAGGGGGCCATGCATACAAAGATGGGGATGAGGAGGTTATCATACCAGGATAGGGATGAGGGAACAATGCATACCTGGCTTATACTCAAGTCAATAAGTTTTCCCATTTTTTTGTGGTAAAACTAGGGGCCTCGGCTAATACTCAGGTTGGCTTATACCCGAGTATATACAATATATAAAAAATTACCAACCCTAAATGTTTAACGCTACGGTACTGGTCTCCATAGATAAAGATCATTTTTTACCCTTTAAAAATTAAAAGAATGCTCTTAATATTCAAATATTCAAATATAATTAGTGTCTAAAGTAAAACAATATGAATATCGGCCAAAGTATGCCCTCTTTGTATTAAATGGCAAGTATCAAACTTGGGGACAGCAGCTGGCAGATGGTTGTTTGGCTCAGTTGCTAAGGGAGTTAATATATTCTGAAGAGAAGTCTGCGGAGACATGTTGCACAGTATATCAGTCTGATCACTTGAGTGATTACGGCTCTGCAGCGCTCAGTTTGATCTCAGTCTATATATATATGATTAATGATGATTAGAAGTAATTGTATTATTTCTGGTCCTCGGAGAGGGTAGGATTTCTGTAATTACGAAGATCCCATCTATGGAAATGTGCTCTTAATACTTGGGAAATGTTCAACATGAACCTCTGAGATATCTAAATACTGTTAATCTTTCAGTCACATATATTATATTGATTGGTCTTTGAGTTATACACAATTACTAATATTTCTAAAACAGTCCTGCCCGATAGCCATTGTCCATGCTGCTCCTCAATGTCCATCTCCTCTGCTTAACTGCATTAAATTCACAGTCAGGATACTGTGCGTGCAGTCATTAGGCAATTTGTAATATTGATAATTCCATTCTATTATTGCACAACTACAATGCAAAAGTTTAATAAACCTTTCTTCTAAGAATATCTATGTGTGAAGAATTATTAGGCAACTATTAGTGTGCAGAATTATTATGCAATTAAATGAAAACATTTAAAATTTCCCATCTCAGTTGGTAATTTTCATCAGTTAAAATGAGAACAATAACCAAACAACTAAAATGTATGAAAATATATTTCTGAAACTTAAAAAAAAATATCAGTGACCAATATAGTCACCCCTCTTTTCAATAGCAGCTAAAAGCCTTCAATCCATGGAGTCTGTCAGCACCAACCACTGCCTCTCAGACTCTATTCAGAGAAGCATACTCTTTTACTTCCCCCAAAATCACTGATATAAAAGGGGCCCACAAGTTCTCAATAGACTTTAGGCCAGGTGAGAAGGGGCCATTGTTGTGAATTCCCTGGCTCAGACTTCTGAACCGAAGCTCCCCCTGCTCCCTCTGGTGGTTACTGGAGGTAGTGGAGCTGGCCAGATTGACAGAGGTCTGCCACCTGATGATGATGATGACGATTGGAGATCTGTGGTTACTGACTGGAGTATTTAAGTCTGCAGACTTCCTTCAATCCCTGCTGGTGATTGCTTTCTTGTGCATTCTGAGGTCTGATGTCTCCTGCCCTGATCCTGCATTGTTCAGCTAAGTGGTTCATTTGCTAATCCTTTGCATCTAATCTGGTTTTGTCTCTCTCTGCCTGTTGTGCGGGTTCAGCTTGCTCCTCTGTGGGCTGTGCTGGACCACCGCTCCATATGTTACAGCCTGTGTCAGTTTGTTCAGTCCCCTGTTATATTGGTCTCTTTTGCTTTGCTTCCAGTTCATACTGGAGTGCTGATATAGTGGGGGCGAAGTCGTGTGACTTCAGTGTTTTTTTGTACATCAGACGTGTTGGATTTTTTAGGGTTTTTGCGTGATTGCAGACAGTGTCTTTTCTTTCTTATCCTATCTAGTCAGTTTGGGCCCCATCATTTGCTCAGTCTATTTTTCTGCCTGCGCTTGTGTTTCATCTTGTCTCGCCGACAATATATGTTTGGAGGCTATCTATTCCTTTTGGGGTCTGCTCCGGGGCAGTTTAGATTTCATCTTTCTTGCTTTAGGCTTAGTTAGCTCTCCGGCTGTGCCGAGGCATCTAGGGCATCGTAGGTAAGCTCCACGGCTACTGCTAGTTGTGTGGATAGGATCAGGGGTCTGCAATCCGCTTAGTTACCAACCTCTCTGGTTTTCTGGTGGCTTAGTCTGTTCCTGCCATCCTCCTCGGTGAACCATTCATATCAGGCCATGTCATTATTCTTCTATCTTTAAAGCCTTTACTTGAAAAGATTACTTGAGATCTATGCTCATTATTTATCCAGTCACTGGAGCATCCATCTGGTCTGTGAAGAGTGAGACTCATCTCATCAGTTCCTAAAACCTTTGAAAAACCTGTCTTCAGATATTTCTTGGCCCAGTCTTGATATTTCACCTCATGTTTCTTGTTCAGTTGTGATCGGGTTTCAGCCTCGACCATGGCTCTGAGCACTGAACACCTTGTACTTCTGGGCACTCCACGAAAGTCGCAGTTCTGGGATATGACAGCACGAAGAATAAAGGGATCTTGGTCTCTCCAGATTTTATTATTCTCAAATCTTTGGCAGTTAATGTGCGTCTTTTTTTCAAAATATCTTTTACATTTTTTTAACAATTTTTAACTTAGCAGAGTCAGTTAAATATCTTTTTATTGGCTCCTTCTGCCTGAGGAAAACAAGCTGCCTAATAATTCATTGATTACCTGGGTCCCGCAGAATCACAGAGACTCCCTGCTCTGGCCTAAAAAGGATTTTCTTGAAAAGATCCACCCCACCCCTTCTTTATGTCCATATGCCCTTAAAGGGCATTTCAAAAAAGGCTGTAATAGACAATCCTTTTAGTAGACAGTAGACTTTTATATTAAGAGAAAAGCCACATCAAGGCTGTATTTTACTTGCTATCAATGAAAAAAATCTTACTTGATACTTAATTCCCAATAGAGCTTTTTATATATAATACATATAATTCTTTTATTGCAACATATATACAGTATGTGTTTTGTGACAAGTTGAATTTGAGAGAGAAGAAATGTAAGTCAGTGACATTTGGCAAAGAACATGTTTCATTTAATCTCTTCCTTGAACTAAGGAAGTTTTTTTCTGTAAGAATTATACTATATGTCTTAGTGCCAGAGAAAACATGGCTGATGAATAGCAGAATTCACATGGGTTTATAAATAGGATGGCAAAGAGGCAAAGTAAAGACAGGTGGGAGCCCTGCCATGTTGAACATTTTGTTTTTTAATGTATGTTTTACTTTTCAAGGGATGCTTCAAAATGAAAACCAATCAAGAAAAACTTAAAGGGGTAGTTTATATATTAATTTGTTCTATAATACGCACCGATATAAATTAAATTGTAGTGTGTACACTGGGGTGCCAAAGGTCTACCAGTAACAATTACTCAGGCGGTCTGCAGTTACATAACAACATTCACAAATTTACCTAAGCTTCTATATTTTAACATACTGGTCAGTTTCTCAAATAATTGCTGAGATGCTGCCCCTCTATACACAGAGAATTAAAGGGAATCTGTCAGTAGGATCATCCCTCCTAAGCCATCTATATGGGCATATAGGTCATAGGAAACTGAATAAAATGAACCTTGAAATCGGTGATCCCATGTCTTATTACAAAGCAATCCATGTAAACTGTTCAGGACTATGGCCAGGACACTGATTGACACCCATAGTCACTGATCACAGAATACCTCCTGACAAAGCCCAGAGTGGTGAAACACGCATTGTGGTGCCCTCTGCCCCCCACTGTGTCTCTCTACCAAGTACAAGTACTAGCAGCATAATATCTATAGGTTATTACATATTCTGACAGTTATCTTAAACAAAAGCACTGTATGATTTGTTCTAGGATCTGTTTACGATGCAATGTAGTATCATTTGTATATAAGGTTTGGACATGCACTTATTTGTAAACTTTCTGAATGAAGCAAAACCACATGTGTATTTTTAATTACGGTACTTTTATTTTCAAAGGGGGTGATTCTTTTCACTGATCTTAACCCCTTTACCCCCAAGGGTGGTTTGCACGTTAATGATCGGGCCAATTTTTACAATTCTGACCACTGTCCCATTATGAGGTAATAACTCTGGAATGCTTCCATGGATCCTGGTGATTCTGAAATTGTTTTTCTCGTGACATATTGTGCTTCATGATAGTGGTAAAATTTTATTCATATAACTTGTGTTTATTTGTGAAAAAGACGGAAATTTGGCAAAAATTTTGAAAATTTCACAATTTTCCAGATTTGAATTGTTAGGCCCTTAAATCACAGAGATATGGCACACAAAAAACTTAATAAGTAACATTTTCCACATGTTTACTTTACATCAGCACAATTTTGGAACCAAAATTTTTTTTTTGGTAGGAAGTTATAAGGGTTAAAAGTTGACCAGCGATTTATCATTTTTACAATACCATTTTTTTAGGGACCTTTGAAGTCACTTTGAGGGGTCTATATAATAGAAAATACCCAAAAGTGATACCATTCTAAAAACTGCACCCTCAAGGTGCTGAAAACCACATTGAAAAAGTTTATTAACCCTTCAAGTGCATCACAGGAATTTTTTGAATGTTTAAAAAAATGAACATTTACCTTTTTTCACAAAAAAATTACATCAGGTCCAATTTTGTTTATATTACCAAGGGTAACAGGAGAAATTGGACTGCAAGAGTTATTGTGCAATTTGTCCTGAGTACGCTGATACATGATATGTGGGGGGGAACCATTGCTTCAGCGCATGGCAGAGCTCGAAAGGGAAGGAGCGCAGTTTGACTTTTTCAACGCAAAATTGGCTGGAATTGAGATTGGACGCCATGTCACATTTGGAGAGCCCATAATGTGCCTAAACAGTGAAAACCCCAACAAGTGACCCCATTTTGAAAACTAGACACCTCAAGGATGTGTGGTGAGACCTTTGAACCCCCAAGGTCTTCACATAAGTTTATAACGTACAGACGTAAAATTAAAAAAAGCATATTTTTTCCACAAAAATGATCTTTTCAGCCCCAATTGTTATTTTCTCAAGGGAAACAGTACCACAAAAGTTATTGTGCAATTTGTCCTGATACGCTGATACCCCATATGTGGGGGTAAACCACTTTTTGGGCACATGGCAGAGCTCGGAAGGGAAGGAGCACCGTTTGACGCAAAATTGGCTGGAATTGAGATCGGGCGCCATGTCACTTTTGGAGAGCCCCTGATGTGCCTGAACAGTGGAAACCCCCCACAAGTGACCCCATTTCGGAAACTAGACCGTCAAAGGAACTTATCTAAATGTGTGGTGAGCACTTTGAACCCCAATGTGCTTAGTTTATAACGCTCGGGTGTAAAAATAAAAAAATCATATTTTTTCCACAAACGTGATCTTTTGGTCTCCATTTTTTTTTATTTTCCCAAGGGTAACAGGAGAAAATGGACCCCAAAAGTTGTTGTCCAATTTGTCCTGAGTACGCTGATACCCCATATGTGGGAGAAAACTACTGTATGGGCACACGTCAGGGCTCGGAAGGGAAGTAGTGATATTTTGGAATGCAGACTTTGATGGATTGGTCTGTGGGTGTCATGTCACATTTGGAGAGTCCCAGATGTACCTAAACTGAAGAAACCCACCACATGTGACCCCATTTGGGAAACTAGACCCCCAAGGAACTTATCTAGATGTGTGGTGAGCACTTTGAACCCCCAAGTGATTCACAGAAGTTTGTTACGTAGAGCCATAAAAATAAAAAAATCATATTTTTTTCCACAAAAATGATATTTTTGCTCCAATTTTTTATTTTCCCAAGGGTAACAGGAGAAATTGGACCCAAAAGTTGTTGTGCAATTTGTCCGGAGTAGGCTGATACCCCATATGTGGAGGTAAACCACTCTTTGGGCGCATCGCAGAGCTTGGAAGGGAAGGAGCACCGTTTAACTTTTTCAACGCAGAATTGGCTGGAATTGAGATCAGACGCCATGTTGCGTTTGGAGAGCCCCTGATATGCCTAAACAATGGAAACCCCCAATTTTAACTCCAACCCTAACCCCAACACACCCCTTACCCTAATCTCAACCATAACCCTAGCCCCAACCGTATCCCTAACCCTAACCCTAATGGGAAAATGGAAATAAATACATTTTTTAATTTTATTATTTTTCCCTAACTAAGGGGGTGATATAGGGGGGTTTGATTTACTATTTATAGTGGGTTTTTATAGCGGGTTTTTATGTTTGTCAGTTGTCACATGCTAAAAGATGCTTTTTATTGTAAAATAGTTTTTGCATCACCACATTTTGAAAGCTGTAATTTTTCCATATTTTGACCCACAGAGTCATGTGAGGTCTTATTTTTTGCAGGACGAGTTGCCGTTTTTACTGGTACAATTTTCGCGCACGTGACTTTTTTCATCGCTTTTTATTCCGATTTTTGGGACACAGAATGAACAAAAACCAGCATTTCATGAATTTCTTTTGGGGGCGTTTACACCGTTCCACGTGTGGTAAAATTCATAAAGCAGTTTTATTCTTCGGTTCAGTACGATTACAGCGATACCTCATTTATATCTTTTTTATCTTTTGGCGCTTTTATACAATAAAATCAATTTTATATAAAAATAGTTATTTTTGCATCGCTTTATTCTGCGAGCTATAACTTTTTTATTTTTTTGCTGATGACGCTGTATGGCAGCTCGTTTTTTGCGGGACAAGATGTTGTTTTCAGCGGTACCATGGTTATTTATATACGTCTTTTTGATTGCGCGTTAGTGCACTTTTTGTTCAGCGGTATGATGATAAAGCATTGTTGTTTGCTTTGCTTTTTTTAAGGGGTTCACTAAAGGGGTTAACTAATGGGAGAGTTTTATAGGGCAGGTCGTTACAGATGGGGTAATACTAAACATGTGTACTTTTATCGTTTTTTTAATTTTCAAAAAAAAGAATTTATTAGGGAGTATTTTATTTATTTATTTATTTAGGAATTTTATTTAAATTATTTTTACACTTATTTCTCTCTTTTATTTTTACTTTATTATATTGTCCCAGTGTGGGACAATATGATAAAGTGTCAGATCGCTGATCTGACACTTTGCAGTGCTCTGTGTCAGATCAGCAATCTGACAGGCACTGCTGGAGGCTTTCTCAGTGCCTGCTCTCAGCAGACACTGAGAAAGCTGCCTCCCTGCAGGACCCTGAAGGCTCCTGCGGCCATATTGGATCCGGAGGCCTGCCGGGAGGAGACCTTTGGAGCAGTGCCAGCAAATCGCGCTGCTCCGAGGGTCTTAGGGATGCGTGCAGGGATCGCAATGTGCCAGGGGGTTAAAGTGCCGGGGGCGGTCCGTGACCACCCCTGGCACATAGTGCCAGGTGTCAGCTGTGATAATCAGCTGACACCCGGCCGCCGCTGATCGCGGTGATGTACTATCCCATCCCCGGTCATACGGGCCCGGGTACCATGGGCGAGATAGTATGTCACATGTCAGAAAGGGGTTAATAGTTCCTTAGGGATTTCAAAGGAGCTCTGAAATGACAAGCATAGAGATTTTCAACAGAATCTCTGCTGTCATGAAAACTGACGGGTGCATCGATGTTCGCATGGAATGACTCGCCTCCATGCCAGCACGTGTTACGGTAAATGCAGAGATTAACAGCAGCATTTAACAGGTTAAAAATCATGGGCGGAACTAACCTTCACTCGCGATTGTTGAGGTAGGTCATGGCTATAGCATACAGTCATGACCTGTTGTGTATGGGCCATGTTTCCTACACCCACTTCTGACTTGCACCTACATCTACGGTGCATGTGGTGAAGGGGTTAAAAGCTGCAATGTGTGGGATAATCCGAAGAACAATACGTTTTTTAATTTTCTCTCTGCCTGCAAGTAATAACATTTTGTATTCATCATGGGGGAGGTGATAAAAATTTTGGCTAGTGATTTGGGGGCACAGTGGATAATGAATTGGAGGATGAGAGCATATTGGCTAATTAGATAGTTGGGAGAGCAAAGTAGTAAATGAACTGGAGCTTTAAAGGAGAACATATTGGTAATGAATTGGGGGTGCACAGTGTACAATGAATTTATATTTTCAATACGGGATGCACAGTAGCTAATTATATGTTAATGGTTATGTGCATATTTGCATTCATTAATATAGATAGATAAAGATTTGTTTTCTAGCACCCTTCTTATGCTTTGCTTATATAGCGCTGAGAAGAATATTGGAGATATAATTTCACGTCAATAATTTGTATTGTATTTGTCATGGGATTATAAAGCCCCCTTCCTTTGTGCAGCTGTAACAGGACACCTAGCTCAACAAATGGTTAAGCCTCAAAGGCTGTAAGTGACAGATCGCATGCCTTGAGCCAGGTAATCTCAGGACAAAAGACTTGCTTGCAATATGGAGTCCATGCAATGTAACTGATTTGTTCAGACAGCTGTGATTTCATAAGGAGAATAAGGACTTATTGCACTTCCTAGCCACACACACGGTTACATTTTCAAGAACTCTGGAAAGTGCCAAAGGCCTTCCAGGGTCTCAATCCGCTCTAGCACCCCAGGGTGGAGAGTTTCATAGAATGGCTAGTAGGAGCCAGGTAGAAAAGCTGTGTTTGGTCTCTACGCGTAGTGTGAGCCTGGCCGGATTCAATGGTGCCAAAACTGCCTCCCTACGACCGACCATTATGGTGTTATGATTATGATCCATCTTGGGTTTTGGCATTTTAGCTGCTAGAGGCAAGGGGAGGGAAATTAAGTTCAGCCCAGAAGGCTGGTGGTGAATGACCCAAAGGGGTTAAAAGCTTGTGCAATGCATGGCCTATTGCTTTTTCTTTGGGTAGGTTGTGACAACACATTGTGTGGGGAGTAGTCAAGGAAAAGAGGGGACCACCAGCCTCCCATGTGAGAGCCCCTCACCCGCAAGCCAGGCCTTTTATCTGATTGATAAATGACTTGTATATTCTGCATACTGGGTCCTACCACTATTATATTTGCATATCTGACCACTGTATATGTGGATCCATTAAGCATATAATGTTTTGTCTAGTGTGCCCTTAAAGGGAATCTGTCACCACTTTTTTCACATATCAAGTAAAAATAGGATTGGATTCAGTGTCAACTATGCATTATACCAGTACTTTTCATACCCCTTGACTCCCCACCTTTGATCAATAAATACCTTTTATATTCCTCCCGCTGTGTATGCAAATCTCCTCAGTCCCGTCCAATAGGCGGGGCTTATTGTTCCTCTCTCCCCCATCCTGGTTTGCTCTACGCATTTATTTGGTGTAATTCCTGCGTTCACGTAGATTTAGCGCACGTGCGCATTCAGATGTCCTCCTGCGTGTGCGTAGTATGTTTTGCCCAACTGTGGGCAAAGCATAAAATCATTATTGTGCATGCGCCGGCATACGCCATTACGCTCTATGACCCGGAAGTATCGCAATACAGATAATCCTCCCACAGTGTATAACTGCGCCACCATGAGTTAATCGGAGTTCATACTGTCACTTGTGGCACCGCAGCGTTAGAAAATTCTTATGCAGCGATAGTGCCATAAAGTGAGAGTATGAACGCTGATGAACTTTTATACACTGCAGGAGGATCACCTCCTGACAGTGTGTCTCCGAAGGCCATGTACACGTGACATTGGTGGATGGAGCGAGACATGATGTCACAGATGTGCTCAATCGGATTCAGGTCTGGGGAACGGTCAGGCCAGTCCATAGCTTCAATGCCTTCATCTTGCAAGAACTGCTGTCACATTCCAGCCACATGAGGTCTGGGATTGCCCTGCATTAGAAGGAACCCAGGGCCAACCGCACCAGCATATGGTCTCATAAGGAGTCTGAGGATCTCATCTCGGTACCTAATGGCAGTCAGGCTACCTCTGTCGAGCACATGGAGGACTGTGTGTCCCTCCAAAGAAATGCCACCCCACACCATTGCTGACCCACTGACAAACCGGTCATGCAGAGGGATGTTGCAGGCAGCAGATCGCTCTGCATGGCATCTCCAGACTCTGTCACGTCTGTCACATGTGCTCAGTGTGAACCTGCTTTCAAACTTGTAATCAGTCAGACTATTTAGGCTGGTTTCACATTAGCGCTTTTTAAGCGCACGCACGGCCGGGGGTAGCTCCGCCCCCGAGCCGGCTCTCTGCCCGGCGTGCCCGCCCCTTGCTTGTAGCGCCGCCTCCTAGCGCACAGCGGCACCTGCGATCGGCGCACCCTATCTTTAGCATAGGGTGCGCAGATCGTGCGCAGGCCGTGCGCTAGTTGCGCTTTGACCTGCGCTGCGCACTTTTGACGGTGCGCCATGCACGCCAAAATCCGAAAATCAAAAAGATGCATATAAATATCCATGGTACCGCTGAAAACGTCATCTTGTCCCGCAAAAAACAAGCCGCTACACAGCATCATCAGCGAAAAAATAAAAAAGTTATAGCTCGCAGAATAAAGCGATGCAAAAATAATTATTTTTGCATAAAACTGACAAAACATAAAAAAACGACCTAAATGAGGTATCGCTGTAACCGTACTGACCCGAAGAATAAAACCGCTTTATCAATTTTACTGCACGCGGAATGGTGTAAACGCACCCCCCCCAAAAGAAATTCATGAAACGCTGGTTTTTGTTCATTCTGTGTCCCAAAAATCGGAATAAAAAGCGATCAAAAAATGTCACGTGCCCGAAAATGGTACCAATAAAAACGTCAACTCGTCCCGCAAAAAATAAGACCTCAGATGACTCGGTGGATCAAAATACGGAAAAATTATAGCTCTCAATATGTGGTGATGCAAAAACTATTTTTACAATAAAAAGCGTCTTTTAGCGTGCGACAGCCGCCAAACATAAAAACCGCCATAAATAGTAAATCAAACCCCCCGTTATCACCCCCTTAGTTAGGGAAAAATAATAAAATAAAAAAAATGTATTTATTTCCATTTTTCCATTAGGGTTAGGGTAGGGTTAGGGTTAGGGCTAGGGCTAGGGTTAGGGTTAGGGCTAGGGTTAGGGCTAGGGTTAGGGCTAGGGTTAGGGCTGAGATTAGGGTTAGGGGTGTGTTGGGGTTTGGGTTGGAGTTAGAATTGGGGGTTTCCACTGTTTGGGCACATCAGGGGCTCTCCAAATGCAACATGGCATCTGATTTCAATTCCAGCCAATTCTGAGTTGAAAAAGTCAAATGGTGCTCCTTCCCTTCCAAGCTCTGACATGCGCCCAAACAGTGTTTTACCCCCACATGTAGGGTATCAGCCTACTCAGGACAAATTGCAAAACAATTTTTGGGGTCCAATTTCTCCTGTTACCCTTAGGAAAATAAAAAATTGGGGGCAAAAATATCATTTTTGTGGAAAAAAATGATTTTTTTATTTTCACGTCCGAGCGTTATAAAATTCTGTGAAGCACTTGGGGGTTCAAAGTGCTCACCACACATCTAGATAAGTTCCGTGGGGGGTCTAGTGTCCAAAATGGAGTCACTTGTGGGGAGTTTCAATAGTTTAGGTACATCAGGGGCTCTCCAAATGCACATGACACCCGCAGACCATTCCATCAAAGTCTGCATTCCAAAACGTCACTACTTCCCTTCCGAGCCCCGACGTGTGTCCATACAGTAGTTTTCTCCCACATATGGGGTGTCAGCGTACTCATGACAAATTGGACAACAACTTTTGGGGTCCAATTTCTCCTGTTACCCTTGGGAAAATGAAAAAATTGGGGACTAATTGATCATGTTTGTGGAAAAAATAAGATTTTTTTATTTTCATGCCGGGGCATTATAAACTTCTGTGAAGCCCTTGGGGGTTCAAAGTGCTCACCACCATCTAGATAAGTTCCTTAGGGGGTCTCGTTTCCAAAATGGGGTCATTTGTGGGGGGTTTCCACTGTTTAGGTACATTAGGGGCTCTCCAAATGCAACATGACACCCGCAGAACATTCCCTCAAAGTCTGCATTCCAAAACGTCACTACTTCCCTTCCGAGCCCCGACATGTGTCCATACAGTAGTTTTCTCCCACATATGGGGCATCAGCGTACTCAGGACAAATTGGACAACAACTTTTGGGGTTCAATTTCTCCTGTTACCCTTGGGAAAATAAAAAAATTGGGGACTAAATGATCATGTTTGTGGAAAAAATACGATTTTTTTATTTTCATGCCCGGGCATTATAAACTTCTGTGAAGCCCTTGGGGGTTCAAAGTGCTCACCTCACATCTAGATAAGTTCCTTAGGGGGTCTAGTTTTCAAAATGGGGTCATTTCTGGAGGGTTTCCACTGTTTAGGTACATTAGGGGCTCTCCAAAGGCAACATGACACCCGCAGACCATTCCATCAAAGTCTGCATTCCAAAACGTCACTACTTCCCTTCCGAGCCCCGACATGTGTCCATACAGTAGTTTTCTCCCACATATGGGGTGTCAGCGTACTCCGGACAAATTGGACAACAACTTTTGGGGTCCAATTTCTCCTGGTACCCTTGGGAAAATAAAAAAATGGTGACTAAAAGATCATGTTTGTGGAAAAAATACGAATTTTTTACTTTCACGCCCGGGCGTTATAAACTTCTGTGAAGCACTGGGGGGTTCAAAGTTTTCACCACACATCTAGATAAGTTCCTTGGGGGGTCTAGTTTACAAAATGGTGTCATTTGTGGGGGGTTTCCACTGTTTAGGTACATCAGGGGTTTTCCAATCGCGACATGGTGTCCGATCTCAATTCCAGCCAAAAAAGTCAAATGGCGCTGCTTCCCTTCCGAGCTCTGCCATGCGCCCAAATAGTGGTTTACCCCCACATGTGGGGTATCAGCGTACTCAGGACAAATTGGACAATAACTTTTAGGGTCCTGTTACCCTTGGAAAAATAAGAATTGAGGGTGAAAAGATCATTTTTGTGGAAAAAATATGATTTTTTAATTGTACGGCTTTATGTTATAAACTTCTGTGAAGCCCTTGGGGGTTCAAAGTTCTCACCACACATCTAGATAAGTTCCTTAGGAGGTCTAGTTTACAAAATGGTGTCATTTGTGGGGGGTTTCCACTGTTTTGGTACATCAGCGGTTTTCCAATCGCGACATGGTATCCGATCTCAATTCCAGCCAAAAATGTTAAATGGCGCTGCTTCCCTTCCGAGCTCTGCCATGCACCCAAATAGTGGTTTACCCCCACATGTGGGGTATCAGCGTACTCAGAACAAATTGCACAATAACTTTTAGGGTCCTGTTACCCTTGGAAAAATAAGAATTGAGGGTGAAACGATCATTTTTGTGGAAAAAATATGATTTTTTAATTGTACGGCTTTATGTTATAAACTTCTGTGAAGCCCTTTGGGGTTCAAAGTTCTCACCAAACATCTAGATAAGTTCCTTAGGGGGTCTAGTTTCCAAAATGGTGTCATTTGTGGGGGGTTTCCACTGTTTTGGTACATCAGGGGTTTTCCAATCGCGACATGATGTCCGATCTCAATTCCAGCCAAAAACGTCAAATGGCGCTGCTTCCCTTCCGAGCTCTGCCATGCACCCAAATAGTGGTTTACCCCCACATGTTGGGTATCAGCGTACTCAGGACAAATTGCACAATAACTTTTAGGGTCCTGTTACCCTTGGGAAAATAAAAATTGGGGTGAAAAGATCATTTTTGTGGAAAAAATATGATTTTTTAATTGTACTGCTGTACGTTATAAAGTTCTGTAAAGCCCTTGTGGGTTCAAAGTTCTCACCACATATCTACATAAGTTCCTTGGGGGGTCTAGTTTCCAAAATGGGGTCACTTGTAGGGGGTTTCCACTGTTTAGGTACATCAGGGACTCTCCAAACGTGACATGGCGTCCGATCTGAATTCCAGACAATTTTGCATTGAAAAAGTCAAACGGCGCTCCTTCCATTCTGAGCTCTGCCATGCGCCGAAACAGTCGTTCCCCCCACATATCAGGTATCAGCGTACTCAGGACAAATTGCACAATAACTTTTGTAGTCCAATTTCTCCTGTTACCCTTGGTAAAATAAAAAAAATTGAACCTGAAGTACTTTTTTGTGAAAAAAAGTTAGATGTTCATTTTTTTTAAATATTCAAAAAAATTCCTGTGACGCACCTAAAGGGTTAATAATCTTCTTGAATGTGGTTTTGAGCACCTTAAGGGGTGCAGTTTTTAGAATGGTGTCACTTTTGGGTATTTTCTATCATATAGACCCCTCAAAGTGGCTTCAAATGTGATGTGGTCCGTAAAAATAAAATGGTGTTGTAAAAATGAGAAATCGCTGGTCAACTTTTAACCCTTATAACTTCCTAACGAAAAAAAATTTTGGTTCCAAAATTGTGCTGATGTAAAGTAAACATGTGGTAAATGTTAGTTATCAAGTTTTTTGGGTGCCATATCTCTGTGATTTAAGGGCATAAAAATTCAAAGTTGGAAAATTGCAAAATTTTCAAAATTTTCGCCAAATTTCCATTTTTCTCACAAATAAACGCAAGTTATTTGAATGCAATTTTACCACTAACATGAAGTACAATATGTCACGAGAAAACAATGTCAGAATCACCGGGATCCATGGAAGCGTTCCAGAGTTATGACCTCATAAAGGTACAGTGGTCAGAATTGTAAAAATTGGCCTGGTCATGAACGTGCAAACCACCCTTGGGGGTGAAGGGGTTAAATTGAAAATTACTTTGTCAGTTGATTTTTCCTCCCCTTCATCCAGGACACATAGCTTTTTTATTTTTCCATTAATGTAGCCGTATGAGGGCTTGTTTTTTGTGGAAAAAGTTGTATTTTTGAATTATACCATTTATTCTACCAAAAATTGTACTGCAAAACGGAGAAAAAAATTCTAAGTTTGTTGTAATTTGCAAAAAAAAGTGCAATTTTGCATTTGTTTTGATTTTTTTATTTACCATGTTCCCTATATAGTAAAACTCATCTGGCAATATGATTCTGTAGGTCAGTATAAGAGCACAGATACCAAACATGTATAGTTTTTCTTTATTTAAGTTGTGAAAAAAAATGGAAATTTGTAAAAAAAAAAATATATATTATTTTCTCACCATTTTTCGAGGCCGCAACATTTTCACTTTTTCGGGATATGAGGCTTAGTGGAGGTCAATTTTTATGCCCTGTGATTAAGTTTTTACTGATACTATTTTTGGGTGGCTACAATTTTTAGATCCCCAAAAAAAATAAATTCTCATGCTTTGATTTTTTTTCATTTTGCTGTGTACCGGTCAGATTATTTTATTTTATATTTTGATCTAAAATTGGTGGAGGCAAGGGGAGGGAATGTTAGCCATGGGCTGGCTTTCACAGGAGGACCGTAATGACAAAAACGGGGGTCATCTGCAGCCTACAGCTTTTAGGCTGCGTTCCCATAATGAGTTTGTGATGAGTTTTTACAGTACGTATTTTGGAAAAGATTCAATTAATCAATTTTACCTAATGGGTGCATAAATGGTGCAAAAATTCTGCAACATCAAAATCTCATGACAAGCTCTTTGTGGGAACATAATTATAATAACAAGCAGAGGGAAAGCCGATGGCTGAGGGCTGATGTTAATATTCTGGGGAGGAGCCAATAGCCATGAAGATTCCCAGGCTATTAATATCAGCTCACAGCTGTTTGTTTAACCTTTACTGTCTAGTTTACAGGGTGAACCCAGAAAAAAATTATGTAGGGTCCCCCTATAAAATCTAACCAGCAAAGGCTAGGCAGACAGCTGCAGGCTGATATTAATGACCTACGAAGGGGCCGTGGATATTGGCCCCTCCCAGACTAAAAGCATCAGCTCTCAGCCACCCCAGAAAAGGTGCATCTATAAGATGCACCAAATCTGACATTTAGCCTCGCTCTTCCCACTTGCCCTGTAGTGGTGGCAAGTGGGGTTCATATTTGAGGGGTTAATGTTACCTTTGCTTTGACAGGTGACATCAAGCCCACAGGTTAGTAATGGAGAGGCATCTATAAGAAACCTATCTATAAGTAACCCCATATTGATATTGTACAAAAAAAACACTCCCAGAATAAAGTCCTTTATTTGAAATAGTAACACAGACACCTTTAATGGATCTTAATTAAACCATTCTTACAGAACACCTAATCCACCGATGGCAAAGTCTCCTGCAACAAAAATAATGATGTGACTGCTCTCAAAGACAGATGGCGATCCACTGACAGGATGTAATCATTCCAGAAATGTATCACTGAGCTGCAGTGAGAGGTCCCCGGAGTTAACCAGCTTATCAACTCCGGTGATCTCACAGCATCACTACTGTGTGGGAAAGTTATCATGCAGCGGTGCCATAAATGAGAGCATCGGAGCTGATCAGCTGATGATCTCCGTTGAACTCACTCACGACAGCTCATTGATACACTGCGGGAGTGATTACCTCCTTTCAATGTATTGCTGGCGGCCAGGCCCAATGTGACTGTTCTACGCTTGACATCACCATGGGACACTTGGGATTATGTGGATTAGGGTGGACAGGTGAGTATATGTTGGCTTATTATTTTACATTTTTTCTAGGAGACGAGGGCGTTGGGGATTGGGAATTAGGTGAGTATAATGGGTTTTTATTTTTCTGTGAATGTGTACAGTTGTGCATACCCCAGCAGAATTTATGCTTTCTTGGTCTTTTTCTTCAGAGAATATGAAGAATAACACCAAAACTTTTTCTCCACTCATGGTTAATGTTTGGGTGAAGCCATTTATTGTCAAACTACTGTGTTTTCTCTTTTTAAATCATAATGATAACCCAAAACATTCAAATGACCCTGATCAAAAGTTTACATACCCTGGGGATTTTGGCCTGATAACATGCATAGAAGTTGACACAAATGGATTTTCATGGCTACTAAAGGTAACCTCCACATCTGTGACCTGTGATAAATGCCAGAAAAATTGGGATGCAAAGAAAACCCCACAAATAACATCAGCTGAAATACTTGACTCTGAAAACTAGCGGTGTGGCTGTTTCAAGATGCACAATAAGGAGGCACTTGAAGAAAAATGGGCTGCATGGTCAAAATGCATGGACGCCTCTCGCTTCCCTGTGGAGACAGACATGTGGCGCGTCTTTCCAGACAACAGCATGTCAATTTATGTAGCGGAGACGCTCTGTCTCCACTGCGTAAATTACCCATAGACTTTCATTAGATGCAGTAAAACCGCATTATCTTCCTAGTCACTTGCGGATTAAGTATGGGAAAGCAGCTTACTACGCATGTGTACTAATTTAAATAATGGTATACCTTGTTTTAGCTGGAAGTAAATGTACGCTGCAGTTCTTGAGATCAGCTGACTGTGAGAACTGCAGTACATGTGACATCCGGGAACGGGGTTGTCTCCAGTCATCAGTTTCATGCTCAGCTGTGTTCTGGATGTCAGCAAAGGAATCCAGATAAAGCAGAGCTGGACTCGTGGGACAGTATATACATCTTCTTGGCAGACAGATTGCTTTTTTATTTTAATTCTCTTCCAGGAGACAAGGGTGTCGGTGGAATAGGCGATGCAGTAATTATGGTTTAATTAAGATCTATTAAGGGAGTCTGTGTCATTATTTCAATTAAATTACTTTATTCTGGCTGTGTGTTTATTTACCATGTAACTATAGGATTAGTAATGGATAGGTGTCTTATTGACACCTCCCCATGGTTAAACCATGGGCTTGATGTCACCTGACAATACAAAGGTGACATTAACCCTGCAAATTTGAACCCCACTTGCCACTGCTACAGGACAAGTGGGAAGAGCCGGGTAAAGTGCGACAATTGGTGCATTTTTGGATGTGTCAATTGTGGGGCAGCTGCAGGCTGCTATTTTTAGGCTGGTGAGGGCCAAAATCCATTGGCCTCGCTAGCCTGAGAATATCAGGCCTCAGCTGTCTGCTTTTTCCTTGGCTGGTTAAAAAAATAGGGGGGACTCCACAATATTTTTTTTGGAGGGGATCCCACTATTTTTGCTAACCATCCAAGATAAGCAGACTGCTGTGGCCTGGTATTATCAAGTTGGTAAGGTTCATGGATAGTGGATCCTTACCAGCCTGAAATACCAATCCCAGTTGCTTTACTCTGGCTGGTTAACAAATATAGGGTGACCTCATGCTTTTTTTTTAAATTATTATTTATTAAAAAAAGAGGAGCCCACTCTCTGTGCTTTCCTCAACTTCCTGTGTCATGTACTTCTGGCTGTGTCACAAGATTCACCATTATTTAAATTAGTACACATTCGTAGTAAGCTGCGTTCCCGCACTTAATACACATGCGATTAGGAAGATAATGTGGTTTTACCGCATCTAATCAAAGTCTATGGGTAATTTACGCAGCATCTCCACTACATAAATTGAATGCTGTGTCCAACCCACAGCGTTTAGTGACCATGTGCACATACCCCAATATATCTGCAAACAGGAAATCACTTTTTTTTCCTTCCCAGAAGCCAATTTTCAATACATCAAAAATGCATGTGGAAAAAACGCATCAAAAACTCATGTAAAAAATCATCAAAAATGCAGGTGACCTGCCAGTGATCTCAGATGCAGATTTGGTGCAGATTTCACCTGTGTCAAATCCTGAACAAACACTTAGCTATTCCTGATCGTGTGCACATACCCTAAGAGATGTGGGCTCGGCTTGTGAGCCCACATCAAAGTTAGGGACATGACCTATGATGTAAGTTTTATGTCGTGATCGTGAAGGTGTGAACAGATGGTTACAATAATTTTGTTCCCATCTGTGTGTAGATATCTCTCTGTCCCACTCTCTCTCTCTCTGTTGATGTCCCTTATTTCATAGAGTCCTCACTTAATAATAAATATTGTTGGTTTTTATTATTACATAGAGCGTACTCCCTCATTTTACATGGTGATACCTCCTTATTTTGCTCAAATTTTCTAGGATGTAGTACATATGATTTTGGTGACTGATGAATAGGGTTATATATAATATTTATGAATCAAATTCTGCAGGTTGAGCAATGCATAAGTAAAAAATGTTTGTGTGCCACTTCTACCCTCCAACGTCTCTCAGATGTGCACATACTCTCCAGGTACAAGTTATGTGATATACTTTCCAGGTCACATAACCCCACTCTCACGACTCAAATCAAATAACTGGGAGACAGAATTCCGGAATTCTCGCGGTAATTTCCGCAAGAGTTCCGCTACGTGTGAACCCAGCCTAACAGTAGTAGTGCACTCCTAATATTAGATGTTTTGATATAGCGTGTAGCTTATTTTATAGGAATGACTACATTAGGTGTTAGTATTGGCCGGTACTGGATAATGTGTTTGTAAATTATATAATACAGATGATCTCATGAACATCCAACATTCACACTGCAGAAGACCTAAGACATGAAGTTTGAAAATTAATTAAATGAAAAGTTGCTGAATACAAAAATGTAACTGCTGTTTTCCGTGTGCACCTCAATTAGAGGACGGATTCTCAAAACTGGTCTTCGGCTTACAATCATTCACTGCAATATAGGTTTTGTTCCTCTAAAATGTAGCAAAGTATAAACTAAGATTATTCTTGGCACAGTTTTATGCCCACATTGAAAGATCAGTTAACCAGTGTGTTCACACATTATTAATCAAAGTGAGGCACTGGAGACATAAACAATTTAAAGTAACAAAAGACTGGTCTGAGATATGTTAAGCACCAAAGCCTATTTGCACTAGAAAAATAAACAAGTAGCATTAGCGAGCTAATACTGTCATGTGGCTGCTAAAATCTGCACTTATGAGATCCAAATGTAGTTACCCACAGTGATGAAAAAAAGCAAAGTTACAACAAAAGCTCTAAAAGCCATTCTTCCCATCTGTCATTAAAACTTACAGCTGACGCAAATATTGTGCATATGATGGCTGAGGTTACTGCAACATTGGAAGACTACATTAACTCCAGATGTTAACCTGGATGACATAACAAAATCTATGCTGCTCCTTTTTTAACTAAAAGTTCTAATCATAGACATTTTAGATTGTATAGAGGACTCTACCTAGTGTGTCTGCCACCTGTGACAAAAAGATAAAAGATGACCCCCCTACTCACCAATTAATTCCCAGATCAAAACATTCACGTCACTACAACAGACATGAACATTAATGGTATTATCCCTAATCTAAACTTGTAAAGGCGTTAATGGGCACATCCCTGGCTGTCTAGGATGTTGAACAGGATAATGTACACATTCCTGGTGACCCAGGATGGTGAAGCATCTAGTGGGCACACCTAAACATACTCCCCTTGTCTCATAAAGAGGCCTATTATCTTTGAACTAAGTATAAAAGTAATTTTATTTGTTTAAAAAGGGAACATCTTTAGTTTTCAATCCAGTATATTGAGTTTTGGCAGTATCTACCAACTATTGTATTCACTTTTAGCATTTGGCAAGGATAGATACTAAAAGTTAAGCCCCCGTTACACACTGCGATATCGCTAGCAATATCACTGTAAAGTCACCGATTTTGTGACGTTGCAGCGATATTGCTAGCGATATCGCTGCATGTGATACTTACCTCCGACCGGCTCCCCCGCTGATTATCGCTGATCGTGCGAGAAGCTCCAGGATCATTTCTCGTCGGCCACTTCCTGCGGCGCTTCCTGCTGTGACGACGAGCGACGTGTGGAGCCGGGCGGGAGGACGCAGGATCGCCAAGTCTGACAGGTAAGTAGCGACCCCCGTCCCCAGCGATGTCGCTGGTGACATCTGCCTGTGTGGCAGCTCACTAGCGACCACCTAGCGATGTACCAGCGATCCTGACCGCGTCATATCGCTGGTCGGGATCGCTGGTGCATCGCTAGGTGTAACGGTACCCTTAGTCACAGAAACCTGGAAATATTTTGCACGTTTATTTACAGTACTGTTGCTTTAATTGATTTCGACAATGGAGATATTTTCCTAGTTGGAAATACGTCACTTCAGGTGCAAGAAATTTATAAAACTTCATATATTCAAATATTGTTCTAAATATCTCACTGCATCATGTGAAATATATAATATTTGGTACAAAGTGTTGCACTATAATTCACTCAAATTCTCAAATTTGATGATTCTGAAAATGTCACTTAGCATGAATGTCAATGTACAATTTAAATAGTTTAATAGCTATTCCTTGGCTCCAAAAGGAGTCACAGGAGAGGAAGCAGCACCGTAGGAAAGAGCATCGAAAATGAAATGCACATGAATCAAGATTTCTCTATGGGATAAAAGAATGAAGCCCTGACTCCGTTCCTTGTACTGCATACTGTGTTATTCAATATCTTTTGACATGGATTCCAAATAAAACAAATTGTGTGCTTCGTCCTACAAAGCTTGTGCAAATGTTTACACTCTTTTTTATATATTTGCTGCACCGCATGATAAAATGGTCATATTCAATATTTGTGTCCTGAGTTATTGTAACAGATTTTTCTCAGTTCTGAATTTTGGCTTGTCAATTAAACCTTGTGTCTGAATTTTCTTAGGTATAATTTTAGGATTATTTTTCTTTAACATTTGATCACACTCAAGGACAAAAAAAGGCTAAATTACAGGATCAAGTAGATGTTTTAGGTTTTGTCAGTGTGATACAGCATGGTAAAAACGTAAGAACTGTTGAGAGTATATATAAGGCCGGTTTAGACATTTTTTTCAAATAGTGCAGTGTAGTGAAACCAGTTAAGACATTTCTTGAAACAGTAATCTTGGAAGGGTAAAGGGTGGTAAAGAGTAGTGGATTACATGAGGGAATTAAAAAAACAACTAATTAAATAAGTGTGAGCAGATTTAACTAGAAGTCAAAGTCATCTCCAAAGACTTGATAAGAAATGCTCACAAGTTAGATTGTAGATCGTAGGATTTTGCATTGTGTGTAAGAGACAGCCAGACTGACAGACTAAAGGGGGTTTTACACTAAGCGATATCGCTAGCAATATCGCTAAAACGTCACCGGTTTTGTGACGTTATAGCGATATTGCTAGTGATATCGCTATGTGTGATACTTACCTCCGACCGGCTCCCCCGCTGTCCATCGCTGATCGCGCAAGAATGTCCGGCTCCATTTCTCGTCGTCCGCTTCCTGCTGGGGCTTCCTGCTGTGATGACGAGCGACGCTGGACGCGGGCGGGAGGACGCCAGGATCGCTGTGTGTGAAAGGTGAGTATCGTGCGCTGCGTCGCTGCTGCATCGCTGTGAGATCTTTCTGTGTGAAAGCTCAATAGCGATCATTTAGCGATGCACCAGCGATCCTGACCGGGTCGGATCGCTCGTCGGATCGCTTGTGCATCGCTAAATGTAAAAGGGCCTTTAGGATTGGTGCTAGCAATGTATTTCTTCCCTTCGTGTCACCTTGATCTTTGGATCCAAAGATTGTTATTGTTGGTTGTATACCAAGCCTTTTTGCTGAGGCAGTAGATCAGTTGATTAGTTTGGTAGGTATTGGTGCTCTATTGGCATCTTCTAGCATACTGTCTGGTGGTGTTTCTTTGCTGAGCCTTGGCAGTTGATCTCTGGTATTGATGGTATCTAGTTTATCTAAGATCTTCTGCTCTCTAGTGGATCATGATTTTCAGGGGGTTGCACATGTGGGTCTTCCAGGTCCTCATGTGGGGTGGATCTGCAGTGCAGTTGATCCATCTCAAGTTGTGATAATAACTTTCTCTTTATTGAAACTTTGGGTGATGCTGACAATCCAGGTGACATCCGAGCCGCGTGTCACTGTCTTTGTTCGTGATCGTGACACTCTCATGTTTATTGAGGTAGGTACTATAGTGTTTGTTGTCTTACCTAAGGTAGGTGCACATGTGCAGTTGATCCATCTCAAGTTGTGATAATAACTTTCTCTTTATTGAAACTTTTGGTGACTAATTGTTTCTCAGTCAGTCAATATACACTTCATATATCCTCTCTCATTTGGACTGCTCTGCTGTTATAGTAGCATTTCATCAGATCAAGGTTCTCTTGCCTTGTCCATGTATGCTTTGTTTCAGTAGCCCATTTATCATCAGATTGTCCTGATTTCTCAACATCTGATGCTGACATTGTTAATCCAGGCTAAGGTAGGTACTATAGTGTTTGTTGCCTTACCTGAGGACCACTACAGGTATATTATGTCCAACAGGGCAGAGCCTGGATTTGAACCCCAGTCGCCTATAACAGTTACCTAAGGTAGGTAGTATTGTGTTATAAGCCTTGGTATATAATAAAGGACAATAACTGGAATATTTTATTGCGCACCCCTTCTGAGGAAGATACCGAAACGCGTGTCAAGGGGTACATTGCAGCAGTTTGGACTCTGGGTAAATATGTTCTATTTTTAGCTTCTATCAACTGTGTTTTCTCTTGCTATTTAGCACTTAATGGCTGGCCATGGTATATAAAGAAATTTTCATTTAGCCCGATGTTATATTATCTATGATGAATTATTTTCTTTTACAATTTGGCCCATATTGTTGTGTGAGCTTGCATATAAAATATTCCAGTTATTGTCCTTTAGGACTTGTTTGAGCCAATATACATTCTTAAAAAATCCAATTTATTTATGTGTATTTTGCTATTCATTGTATAGGGATTTTTTTTCCATTCATTTCTATTGTGGGCTGAACTTGTTCTTCTGCGCAATGTTTACACTGCTTTTTCTTGTATGTGAATTTCCCTTTTTATTCTTTGACATGGTTTAATAGAAAAAAATGTTTTAAATATTTTTGGGAGGACCTTTCTCTTTATTGGTTTTTGTAGTTTCCACGGTTCTCCGTGTTTCATTTTTTTGGCAGTTTATCTGCATTCCAACTTTATTGAGGACTACAGCTGTGAAATGGTCATGTCAGAAACCAGACTGAAGATGATCAAAAAAGAAATAAGAATATAAATACTGAAATTATTAACAGTCTTTTGTCAGTGCTAATGTAAGATTGAATGAGCCAGTAGGGAGGGGCAGACACTATTTTAAGGCAAGGATGATAAATGATGTTGGGTCAAAATGAGACAGAAAGTAATGGGACTAAGAAAGCAGGTGGTAAAGTAAAACTTGCAAACATAGAAAGAAAGTTTTTGGCCATTATGGATGGAAACCCTCGTAGAGAGGATGTTAAATGAATGGTCTAGGCAAACAGCAAGAGATTTGGGTTGGAGCTATTTTTTATTATGTCAAATCTTTTCTTTAAAACCTGTGGCCAGGACTTCATCAAAAATACATGAGACAGGAGTTGGAGAGAGAGGCCTAAATTGGGAGTTAAAGATACTGAATAATCACTTTGAACTAAGGGATTGCGAGGATATGAGAGATGTAGTAGTATTGCAGTAGTATTGTTTACCAGATAGAATAATTGCTAAAAATTCCTAAAATCAAAAGTAGGCTGTTTATACAGTACTTGAGGGAATTATTTATGCAATTACATATTTGCCTTTTTTCCACCACTTTACAGGATTGCAGACATGTTGGTGTCAAATCAAAAGTGGCCAAGGTAAAGCCCCCATACACATTAGAATAATGTTAGCTGAACCCACCGATATTGGTGGGTCTAGTTTTAATGTGTATGGGGGCATGGGACGATGGATGGTCCAGAGAGATGTAGATCGTGCATATCCGATTTCAGCCTGCCAATCACATTGTTCTCCCTGAGATAATCTGACGTGTCAGTAGGCAGCTTTCTCATAGAGAACATAGGAGTGCTCGACAGAATGAATGCTCCTGTGTATGGGGATTTCAGCTGAGATGGTTGTTGGCCAATTAATTCGTCCTGACAACCATCTAAACGTGTATGGCTAGCATTAGGCAAGAAATATTTAGGGCAGCTCGGTGGTGCAGTGGATAGAATTGCAGCGCTGGGGTCCTGGGTTCAAATCCCACACTCCAAAGACATACTGATAGGGAATTTAGATTGTGAGTGCCATTGGGGACAGCGATGATAATGTCTGTAAAGCGCTGCCGAATAAGATAAGCAAAGCATAATACAAAAAATTGTTTGAAAACAACAGCGGAGGAAAAGTCTATTAAATGATACATTTGTTTTTTCAAAGATCGTTTATTAATTGTGTGATTGCTCTAGTGCCACATGCAAAAATTCACTATAATTAAGCCACTAAAAGGATTTGTTACCGGATCTAACAATACAATGGTTAGCCATCATGAACTAAATCACCTAGACCTGATGAGGAAATCCATCCCAGAATGACTCTATAATCCATTCTGAATGTTTAACCCCTTAACCCCCAAGGGTGGTTTGCATGTTCATGACCGGGCCAATTTTTACAATTCTGACCACTGTCCCTTTATGAGGTAATAACTCTCTGAAACGCTTCCATGGATCCCGGTGACTCTGACATTGTTTTCTCGTGACATATTGTACTTCATGCTAGTGGCAAAATTTCATTCATATAACTTGCGTTTATTTGTGAAAAAATGGAAATTTGGCAAAAATTTTGAAAATTTCACAATTTTCCAACTTTCAATTTTTATGCCCTTAAATCACAGAGATACGGCACCCTAAAAACTTAATAAGTAACATTTCCCACATGTTTACTTTACATCAGCACAATTTTGGAACCAAAATTTTTTTTGGTCAGGAAGTTATAAGGGTTAAAAGTTGACCAGCGATTTCTCATTTTTGCAACACCATTTTATTTTTACGGACCACATCACATTTGAAGCCACTTTGAGGGGTCTATATGATAGAAAATACCCAAAAGTGACACCATTCTAAAAACCGCACCCCTTAAGGTGCTCAAAACCACATTCAAGAAGTTTATTAACCCTTCAGGTGCTTCACGGGAATTTTTTGAAAATTTAAAAAAAATGAACATTTAACTTTTTTTCACAGAAAAAAAATTCAGGTTCAATTTTTTTTATTTTACTAAGGGTAACAGGAGAAATTGGACTGCAAAAGTTATTGTGCAATTTGTCCTGAGTACGCTGATACCTGATATGTGGGGGGGAACCACTGTTTCGGCGCATGGCAGAGCTCAGAAGGGAAGGAGTGCCGTTTGACTTTTTCAATGCAAAATTGGCTGGAATTCACATCGGGCGCCATGTCACATTTGGAGAGCCCCTGATGTACCTAAACAGTGGAAAGCTCCCTCAAGTGACCCCATTTTGGAAACTAGACCCCCAAGGAACTTATCTAGATATGTGGTGAGAACTTTGAACCCCCAAGGGCTTCACAGAAGTTTATAACGTACAGCGGTACAATTAAAAAATCATATTTTTTCCACAAAAATGATCTTTTCACCCCCAATTTTTATTTTCCCAAGGGTAACAGGACCCTAAAAGTTATTGTGCAATTTGTCCTGAGTATGCTGATACCCCATATGTGGGTGTGAACGACTATTTGGTCGCATGGCAGAGCTCAGAAGGGAAGCAGCGCCATTTGACTTTTTTGGCTGGAATTGAGATCGGACACCATGTCGCGATTGGAAAACCCCCTGATGTACCAAAACAGTGGAAACCCCCCACAAATGGCACCATTTTGGAAACTAGACCCCCCAAGGAACTTATCTAGATGTGTGGTGAGAACTTTGAACCCCAAGGCTTCACAGAAGTTTATAACGTACAGCCGTGCAATTAAAAAATCATATTTTTTCCACAAAAATGATCTTTTCACCCTCAATTCTTATTTTTCCAAGGGTAACAGGACCCTAAAAGTTATTGTGCAATTTGTCCTGAGTACGCTGAGATCCCATATGTGGGGGTAAACCACTATTTGGGCGCATGGCAGAGCTCGGAAGGGAAGCAGCGCCATTTGACGTTTTTGGCTGGAATTGAGATCGGAAACCATGTCGCGTTTGGAAAGCGCCTGATGTACCAAAACAGTGAAAACCCCACACAAATGACACCATTTTGGAAACTAGACCCCCCCAAGGAACTTATCTAGATGTGTGGTGAGAACTTTGAACCCCCAGTGCTTCACAGAAGTTTATAACGCTCGGGCGTGAAAATAAAAAAATCGTACTTTTCCCAAAAACATGATCTTTTAGTTACCAATTTTTTTATTTTCCCAAGGGTAATAGGAGAAATTGGACCCCAAAAGATGTTGTCCAATTTGTCCTGAGTACGCTGATACCTCATATGTGGGAGAAAACTACTGTATGGGCACACGTCGGGGATCGGAAGGGAAGTAGTGACGTTTTGGAATGCAGACTTTGATGGAATGGTCTGCGGGTGTCATGTTGCCTTTGGAGAGCCCCTAATATACCTAAACAGTGGAAACCCCCCACAAATGACACCATTTTAGAAACTAGACCCCCTAAGGAACTTATCTAGATGTGTGGTGAGCACTTTGAACCCCCAAGGGCTTCACAGAAATTTATAATGCCCGGGCAGGAAAATAAAAAAATCGTATTTTTTCCACAAACATGATCATTTAGTCCCCAATTTTTTTATTTTCCCAAGGGTAATAGGAGAAATTGGACCCCAAACGTTGTTTTCCAATTTGTCCTGAGTACGCTGATACCTCATATGTGGGAGAAAACTACTGTATGGGCACACGTCGGGGCTCAGAAGGGAAGTAGTGACGTTTTGGAATGCAGACTTTGATGGAATAGTCTGCGGGTGTCGTGCATTTGGAGAGCCCCTGATGTACCTAAAATATTGAAACTCCCCACAAGTGACCCCATTTTGGAAACTAGACCCCCCACAGAACTTATCTAGATGTGTGGTGAGCACTTTGAACCCCCAAGTGCTTCACAGAAGTTTATAACGCCCGGGCGTGAAAATAAAAAAATAATTTTTTTCCACAAAAATGATATTTTTGCCCCCAATTTTTCTAAGGGTAGCAGGAGAAATTGGACCCCAATTTGTCTTAAGTAGGCTGATACCATATATGTGGGGGTAAAACACTGTTTGGACGCATGGCAGAGATTGGAAGGGAAGGAGCACCATTTGACTTTTTTTCAACGCAGAATTGGCTTGAATTGAGATCAGACGCCATGTTGCATTTGGAGAGCACCTGATGTGCCCAAACAGTGGAAACCCCCTAATTATAACTCCAACCCTAACCCCAACACACCCCTAACCCTAGCCCTAACCCTAGCCCTAACCCTATGTCATGATCTCAGTGCGGGTTTGAATCGCACATGTGGGGTTAATGTCTGGAATCAGTGCTGATGACTGGCATTTCTGGGGTTAAAGGTTGTGATCCCAGTGCAGGCTTACCTGCACACCTGGGGCTATGATTGTGGCCTCTCCCTGGTTCTGGGAGAGGCTTCTTAGAGCCTCAGGATGCTCCCATCCCCGTCAGTTATACTTTCGCCCTTGGCATTGTGTGGTGACTAGTGTTGAGCATTCCGATACCGCAAGTATCGGGTATCGGCCGATATTAGCTGTATCGGAATTCCAATACTTAGTTCCGATACTTTTTTCATATCGAATACCGGAATCGGAAGTTCCCATAATGCTAGGAGCCCGCTCGATTTGATTCAGCCAATGGGGATCCTCAGAAGTGTGGGCATATCCTGTTAGGCATGTAGGCATGTTAACTACTGGCATGGCTGTGATTGGCTGCTGAAATGATGTCATGATGCACTATAAAAAGCGCTGCAGCCGCCATTTCTGGTCACTCTGCTGTGAATTCAGTTAGGGACAGGCTGCTTTTGAAGACTGTGAGGGACAGTTAGTAATAGCGATTCTAAAAACAATATTGTGCTTTATCCAGGCTACATAAACCACCACTGTAGCTTGCTTTTCCCTAGCAGCGCTGTTTTCACAGCTGTCTGCAAGGGCTGTGTGAGTGCAGACCCACGCTGTGTAGTGTGTCCTGCAGGCACGTCTGCTTGTAGGCCGGCCAGCGTGTGTCTCTGCCTCATACACATTTTTCTTTTATTGCTGCTTTTTTTTTCTCCTGTATAGTGTGCTTCCATACGTATCCATATACGTTGGTTGCAAACACTAAAGGAGTGGACAGCGGAGCCTTTCAGCAGCCTTTCAGTGCTATAGCCCATTTTTCTGCACTGTTTTTGGCTGTCTGATAGGTCTCTCTGTGTGTGAGTGCAGCTCACGTTACAGTGTGTTCTACAGCCACCGCTAGCTGTAGTCCGCTCAGCGTGCGTCACTGCCTCATACATAGTCCTTTTTTTGCAGCAAATTTAGCCAGATTTTTGCTCCTATATTAGTGTGCTTCCAGCCGCATCCATTGTCATTGGTTGGTTGCAAACACTATATAGGATTAGATAGAGGAGCCTTTTTGCTGGCTTGTGCCCTTCAGGGCTAGCCAGGCTAGTATCACCCTATTTTTTGGAGCCTCATCAATTGCATTGTAGGTTAGCTTCCTGCATTGTAATCGCTCCAAAAAGTTTGTGATACTATAGCTTTCAAACTTTGGTCACATCCTTTCCTTTCCCCCCACCCAAAAAAAAAAAGGAAATAAAGTTCACCAAACACTCCACTTTACAGTTGTCTAGGCCACATTAGATCATATTAAAGTGTAGTACACACACTCTTAGCCAAATTAGTGTTTCTTATACTGGTTAGCAGGTGTTCAGGAATAAGAACACTAAGCCACACCTTTTTTACTTTTCTGCCTATCTTTATCAGTCTACCAAGATGAAGAAGGCAGGGAGTAAGGCACGTGGTCGTGGCCGTGGAGTTTCAGCAGGGAGAGGACGGGGGGATTCAGCAGGGAGAGGACGTGGGGATTCGGTATCTGCTGCGGCAACCAGAGACCCGGCATCCCCCACTTTTACCAGGCAACAGTCCTTCATGCGCAGCTTTGTAGGACCTCGCCGTACCCCACTGCTGCGTGACGAACAAATTGAAGCCGTTGTCGGATGGATGGCAGCTAACGCATCCACTTCAATGACTTCCGCATCCTCCCAAGGCTAGAGCACTGAAGAGCAACCATCTGTCTCTTCACCACCTGCCAAATTGCCCAGGCAGTCTGAGAGCCCTGGACAGGAGCCATCTCAATCTTTACTTCTGTTCTCAGAATCTGTTGGCTTGGAAAGAGGTGGCCAGCCAAGCAGCATTCTAGAGCGTGAAGAAGAGGGAGTATGCAGTGATGCGCATTTGCTTTGTCCCTCTGAATCTGAAGAGGCGGGTGGGCCAGTGCCTATGGTCAGCACACCTCAGTATGCATCAGATGATGATGAGACTCAGTTGCCAATTTCTGGTGCGTACGGTGCTGGCGAGACAACCCAGGACCAGCCGGTGCTTGAAGAGGGGAGTGGAGATGATGAGGTCCTTGACCCATCATGGCGTCAGCCACAGGAAGGTGGTGGGAGCAGCTCTGAGGAAGAGATTCCCCGAATGGCCAAAAGAGGAGGGAGAGGGCGGGGGCAGACTTGGTTGCCTGTAGCCTCCACTTTGGCACCCGTGAGGAGCAATCCTCTTCCAAAACACAAAACGGGCACTCCGAGGACTTGCAGTGCGTGGTCTTTTTTTGACACAGTTGCAGATGACATTTGCTTTGTCAAATGCAAGCTGTGTCATCAGAAAGTGAAACGAGGCAAAAATGTGACCAACCTCAATACCACAAATATGTGGAAACATGTGCGTACCAAGCATGAGGTGGAGTTACACAGACACACTGAAGATGTAGGCCAACCTTCAGCAGCACCTACCACCTCTTCAGCTCGTGTTGGGGCCTCTTCCTCCAGCTCACACACAGCTGGTTCGGCTTCCTCACTGGAACGCCATGGAAGAACCACTGCCACTGTTGTCCAGAGACCCAGTGAAATTCCACCCACTGAACCACGTTCGCAGTCATCAGCACCCTCCCAGGCCACTCACCAGCAATCGGTAGCACAGGCATGGGAGAAAAAGCGGCCATACTCGGCAAACCATCCCCGAGCACTGGCTCTGAATGCCGGCATTGCCAAACTACTGGCCCTTGAGATGCTGTCATTCAGGCTGGTGGAGACTGACACATTCCGGAACTTTATGTCATTGGCAGTTCCACAATACAATGTGCCCAGCCGCTTTTATTTCAGCAGGCAAGCTATCCCTGCCCTGCAAAAGCATGTGGAGGGAAAAATTAAAAATGCGCTACTAAATGCCGTCAGTAGCAAGGTCCACCTGACCACCGATGCGTGGACCAGTAGCCATGGACAGGGACGATACCTTTCCCTCACTGCCCATTGGGTCAATGTTGTGGAGCCGGGTACAGATCTGGAGAGTGGCTCTGTACGTATTCTGCCAACTCCAAGGATTGCAGGAATGCAGTCTGTACATATTGAGTCCTCCTCCTACTCTAGTTCCTCGGAATCAGCACTGCATGAGCCTGTTAGGCCAGATATGAGCACAGGTGTGGCCAAACGTCAACAGGCCATCCTTAAATTAATTTCTTTGGGGAATCGGCGCCACACAGCACAGGAGCTCTGGAATGCCATCAAGCAGGAGAGCGATGTGTGGTTTGTGCCAGCGACTCTCCAGCCAGGTTTGGTAGTGAGTGACAATGGCCGAAATCTAGTGGCAGCTCTGGGCCTAGGCAACCTCACTCACATACCATGTCTGGCACACGTGCTCAATTTGGTCGTGCAGAGCTTTCTGAGGGACTATCCGGATCTTGATGCACTGCTGCACAAGGTTCGCCTAGAGTGTGCTCACTTGCGGCGTTCCAGCATGGCAAGATCGCGCATTACATCTCTGCAACGCCGATTCCGCCTGCCAGAACATCGCATCATATGTGACCTCCCCACCAGGTGGAATTCAACGTTACATATGTTGGAGCGGTTGTGTGAGCAGCAGTCAGCAGTAATGGAGTACCAGCTGCATCAGGCGCAAACAAGTCGCACTGTGCGCCGGACACACTTCACCACCACTGAGTGGGCCACTATGAGGGACATCTGCCAAGTTTTGCGTGCCTTCGATGACTCCACGCGGATGGCCAGTGCAGATGATGCACTAATCAGCATGACTGTCCCCCTCATCTGTCTGCTTCAAAAAACCTTACAAGCACTAAGTGAGGAGGTTTTTGAAGAGGTCGAGGATGAGCAGTCAGAAATGCCATCTGCTTCTGGCAAGTCTGCGCAACGTGCTTCCACACAAAGGCCCAGGCAGGGGACACTTAGTGAGGAGGATGACGAGGAGTCAATGGAGGAGGAGGAACACATCTCTCCAGAGGAGGGAGGTACACAAGGCTCTAGTAGTCAGTGTGTACAGCGAGGGTGGGGTGATGCTGAGCAGGCAGAGATGCTGCCTCAAGCTGGAGACAGCGTTTCCGGTCCAGTTGGCAGTCTGCAGCACATGGTTGATTTCATGCTGCAGTGCTTGTTAAATGACCGCCGCATCGCCAACATTCTCCACACGGCTGATTATTGGGTGTACACCCACCTAGATCCTCGCTACCGGGACAACTTACAAAGCCTCATACCACAGTTGAACCGGGAGCGAAAAATGCGGGAGTACCAAGAAACACTTGTGCAGGCCATCATGTTCTCCATTCCCCCCACAAGTGTTGCTGGTAGTGCTTTTCAAAGCAGCCATGTGGGTAGAGGCAGTGGAGGAAGCTCTGCACAAAGAGGTAGCAGAGGCAGTGCCGCAGGACAAGGCAAGGCCAGTATGGCCCAAATGTGGAAAAGTTTTGTGGGATCGCCACAAACGGCTACACCATCACAGACGGCTCCAGTCAGCAGGAGGCAACGTTTCCGTCAGATGGTGACAGACTACTTGTCGTGCCCTGTTAGTGTTCTCCCAGACGGCTCTTCCCCGTTCAAGTATTGGGTCTCTAAGCTGGATACATGGCCAGAGCTTAGCCAGTATGCATTGGAGGTGCTGGCTTGCCCTGCTGCCAGTGTATTATCGGAACGTGTCTTTAGTGCTGCAGGTGGTGTGGTAACAGACCGTCGCACGCGACTATCTGCCGATAGTGTTGACCGGCTTACTTTTGTGAAAATGAACAAGGCCTGGATCTCACCTGAATTTGCCAGTCCTCTTCCAGAATAAATAATTGGCTGGCAACAGGATCCAGGTCTCCTGTTGTGTTCATGTTTCTATGACCTGAACTTTATTTCCTGGGCTACAGCAATGCCCGTTGTTGCTCAGAAGTGCTGTCCACACAGACAAAACACTCGCTCATGTGTAAGTGGGGTTCGGTAACGTCAGCTGATCCCCTGCTGTGTGTACGGCAAACTCTCCTGCTGCCTACAACTTCTGACTACCTCTGATTTAATATGTTCTCTGATTTGCCCTCTGTCTCCACTCTGTTTTGAGTATTTCCTCCGGCCTACAACACCGCCTGTTTCTGCTCTCAAGTGCCGTCTGCACAATCCACACTTGATCCTGTGGTACCTGGGTCCTGTAACATCTGCTCATCTCCAGAGTTGAGCACGGCAATGTCTCCTGCTTTGTCTACATTCCCACTACTTGTAGTGGAAATGTGGACAGAGCAGGAGACATTGCCTGACTCACCTCTAGGGAGAAGCTGCTGTTACAGAACCCCAGTAACACAGGAACAAGTGTGGGTTGTGCAGACGGCATTTCAGAGCAGCAACTGGCGTGGTTGGAAGCCAGCGGAAATACTCGAAACAGAGTGAAGACAGAGGCCTAATTGGAGTACGTTGACAGTTAGTAGTAGTCTAGAAACAATCGCAAACTGCCACCAAGTAGTCCTCGGCCTACTACCTGATTTTCCCTGGGCTCCGACACCGCCAGTTGGTGCTCAGAAGTGCTGTCCGCACAGACAAAACACTCGCTCATGTGTAAGTGGGGTTCGGTAACATCAGCTGATCCCCTGCTGTGTGTATGGCAAAGTGTCCTGCTCCCTCCACAGTCAAACAACCTCAGATTTACACCTGGCTCCAAGTAGGCCTCGGCCTACTACCTCATTTTCCCTGGGCTCCGACAACGCCAGTTGGTGCTCGGAAGTGCTGTCCGCACAGACAAAACACTCACTCATGTGTAAGTGGGGTTCGGTAACGTCAGCTGATGCCCTGCTGTGTGTACGGCAAACTCTCCTGCTGCCTACAACTTCTGACTACCTCTGATTTAATATGTTCTCTGATTTGCCCTCTGTCTCCACTCTGTTTTGAGTATTTCCTCCGGCCTACAACACCGCCTGTTTCTGCTCTCAAGTGCCGTCTGCACAATCCACACTTGATCCTGTGGTACCTGGGTCCTGTAACATCTGCTCATCTCCAGAGTTGAGCACGGCAATGTCTCCTGCTTTGTCTACATTCCCACTACTTGTAGTGGAAATGTGGACAGAGCAGGAGACATTGCCTGACTCACCTCTAGGGAGAAGCTGCTGTTACAGAACCCCAGTAACACAGGAACAAGTGTGGGTTGTGCAGACGGCATTTCAGAGCAGCAACTGGCGTGGTTGGAAGCCAGCGGAAATACTCGAAATAGAGTGAAGACAGAGGCCTAATTGGAGTACGTTGACAGTTAGTAGTAGTCTAGAAACAATCGCAAACTGCCACCAAGTAGGCCTCGGCCTACTACCTGATTTTCCCTGGGCTCCGACACCGCCAGTTGGTTCTCAGAAGTGCTGTCCGCACAGACAAAACACTCGCTCATGTGTAAGTGGGGTTCGGTAACGTCAGCTGATCCCCTGCTGTGTGTATGGCAAAGTGTCCTGCTCCCTCCACAGTCAAACAACCTCAGATTTACACCTGACTCCAAGTAGGCCTCGGCTTACTACCTCATTTTCCCTGGGCTCCGACAACGCCAGTTGGTGCTCGGAAGTGCTGTCCGCACAGACAAAACACTCGCTCATGTGTAAGTGGGGTTTGGTAACGTCAGCTGATCCCCTGCTGTGTGTACGGCAAACTCTCCTGCTGCCTACAACTTCTGACTACCTCTGATTTGATATGTTCTCTGATTTGCCCTCTGTCTCCACTCTGTTTTGAGTATTTCCTCCGGCCTACAACACCGCCTGTTTCTGCTCTCAAGTGCCGTCTGCACAATCCACACTTGATCCTGTGGTACCTGGGTCCTGTAACATCTGCTCATCTCCAGAGTTGAGCACGGCAATGTCTCCTGCTTTGTCTACATTCCCACTACTTGTAGTGGAAATGTGGACAGAGCAGGAGACATTGCCTGACTCACCTCTAGGGAGAAGCTGCTGTTACAGAACCCCAGTAACACAGGAACAAGTGTGGGTTGTGCAGACGGCATTTCAGAGCAGCAACTGGCGTGGTTGGAAGCCAGCGGAAATACTCGAAACAGAGTGAAGACAGAGGCCTAATTGGAGTACGTTGACAGTTAGTAGTAGTCTAGAAACAATCGCAAACTGCCACCAAGTAGGCCTCGGCCTACTACCTGATTTTCCCTGGGCTCCGACACCGCCAGTTGGTGCTCAGAAGTGCTGTCTGCACAGACAAAACACTCGCTCATGTGTAAGTGGGGTTCGGTAACATCAGCTGATCCCCTGCTGTGTGTATGGCAAAGTGTCCTGCTCCCTCCACAGTCAAACAACCTCAGATTTACACCTGGCTCCAAGTAGGCCTCGGCCTACTACCTGATTTTCCCTGGGCTCCAACACCGCCAGTTGGTGCTCGGAAGTGCTGTCCACACAGAAAAACACACTCGTTCATGTGAAAGTGGGGTTCGGTAACGTCAGCTGATCCCCTGCTGTGTGGCGGGCAAACTGCTGCTGCCTCCAAATTTTAGCTACATCAGATTTAAACATACTCTGATTTGGCCTCTGTCTCCACTCTGTCTCTAGTATTTCCCCTGACCTCCAACACCGCCAGTTCCTGCTCACAGTTGCCGTCCACGCATTCCACACGTGTTCCTGTGTTACTGGGGTTCTGTTACGTCAGCAGATCCCCCAATGTGTGTCCGCCACTGTCTCCTGCGCTGTCCACCTTCCCACTGCAAGCGGTGGGAATGTGGACAGAGCAGGAGACATTGGCAGACAAACATCAGGGGATCTGCTGACATTACAGAACACCAGTAACACAGGAACACGTGTGGATTGGGCAGACGGCTACTGTACGCATAAACTGGCGGTGTTGGTAGTCACGTGAAATCCTGGAAACAGAGTGGAGACAGATGCCTAATTGGAGCACATTGACAGTCTGTTGTAGCCTACAAACACTGTAAAACTGCCACCAAGTAGGCCTCGGCCTGCACCCTGGTTCTCCCTGGGCTCCAACAACGCTAGTTGGTGCTCAGAAGTGCTGTCCACACAGAAAAACACACTCGTTCATGTGAAAGTGGGGGTCAGTAACGTCAGCTGATCCCCCGCTGTGTGGAGGGCAAAGTGTCCTGCTCCCTCCAAAGTCAAAATACCTCAGCTTTACACCTGGCTCCTAGTAGGCCTCGGCCTGCACCATGATTGTCCCTGGGTTCCAACAACGCTAGTTGGTGCTCGGAAGTGCTGTCCACACAGAAAAACACACTCGTTCATGTGAAAGTGGGGTTCAGTAACGTCAGCTGATCCCCTGCTGTGTGGAGGGCAAACTGCTGCTGCCTCCAAATTGTAACTACTTCAGATTTAAACATTCTCTGATTTGGCCTCTGTCTCCACTCTGTCTCTAGTATTTCCCCTGACCTCCAACACCGCCAGTTCCTGCTCACAGTTGCCGTCCAAGCATTCCACACGTGTTCCTGTGTTACTGGGGTTCTGTAACGTCAGCAGATCCCCCAATATGTGTCCGCCACTGTCTCCTGCACTGTCCACCTTCCCACTGCAAGCGGTGGGAATGTGGACAGAGCAGGAGACAGTGGCAGACACACATCAGGGGATCTGCTGACATTACAGAATCCCAGTAACACAGCAACACGTGTGGATTGGGCAGACGGCTACTGTACGCATAAACTGGCGGTGTTGGTAGTCACGTGAAATCCTGGAAACAGAGTGGAGACAGATGCCTAATTGGAGCATGTTGACAGTCTGTTGTAGCCTACAAACACTGTAAAACTGCCACCAAGTAGGCCTCGGCCTGCACCCTGGTTCTCCCTGGGCTCCAACAACGCTAGTTGGTGCTCAGAAGTGCTGTCCACACAGAAAAACACACTCGTTCATGTGAAAGTGGGGGTCAGTAACGTCAGCTGATCCCCCGTTGTGTGGAGGGCAAAGTGTCCTGCTCCCTCCAAAGTCAAAATACCTCAGCTTTACACCTGGCTCCTAGTAGGCCTCGGCCTGCACCATGATTGTCCCTAGGTTCCAACAACGCTAGTTAGTGCTCGGAAGTGCTGTCCACACAGAAAAACACACTCGTTCATGTGAAAGTGGGGTTCGGTAACGTCAGCTGATCCCCTGCTGTGTGGCGGGCAAACTGCTGCCTCCAAATTTTAGCTACTTCAGATTTAAACATTCTCTGATTTGGCCTCTGTCTCCACTCTGTCTCTAGTATTTCCCCTGACCTCCAACACCGCCAGTTCCTGCTCACAGTTGCTGTCCACGCATTCCACACGTGTTCCTGTGTTACTGGGGTTCTGTAACATCAGCAGATCCCTCAATATGTGTCCGCCACTGTGTCCTGCGCTGTCCACCTTCCCACTGCAAGCGGTGGGAATGTGGACAGAGCAGGAGACAGTGGCAGACACACATCAGGGGATCTGCTGACATTACAGAATCCCAGTAACACAGCAACACGTGTGGATTGGGCAGACGGCTGCTGTACGCATAAACTGGCGGTGTTGTTGGTCACGTGAAATCCTGGAAACAGAGTGGAGACAGATGCCTAATTGGAGCACGTTGACAGTCTGTTGTAGCCTACAAACAATCTAAAACTACCACCAAGTAGGCCTCGGCCTACACCATGATTGTCCCTGGGCTCCAACAACGCCAGTTGGTGCTCGGCAGTGTCTTTGGCACGGGGACTCCCTGTTGCCCAGCCTGGTTCCAGCACGCCTGCTGTTTCCGGGTAGTGTCAAGGTCACTATGCCACCAATCCGTTGTCCTGTCGTCTTGCGGCCGGGTTAGCCGACTCTACGGTGCCTGCAGTTTAGGTGACTCCTATGTGGGCTGCGGGAACTAGCACTGAAGGCTGGATCCGTAGTGCCAATGGGACATGGACCCCCTGTAGGACTGTGGGTTTCGGTAACTGCGGCCGGCTTTCGGCCTGGCTACTTTGCTTTCAATGGGTACCTTCTGCTACCCACCCGGGTTCCAGCACTGTCTGCTGGTTCTCGCCAGAGCCTTTGGCCTAGGTGCCTCCATCTCGGTATCCGAGGTCCAGCACCGTCAGCTGGTCCTTGGTAGTGCTTTTTAGCACAGGTACCTTCTGCTTAGTAACCGTGGTCCAGCACCGTCAGTTGGTCCTCGGTAGTGCCATTGGCTCTTGTTCCTTCTGCTACCTATCCGGGTGCCAGCACTGTCTGCTGGTTCTCGCCACAGCCTTTCGCCTAGGTGCCTCCATCTCGGTATCCGAGGTCCAGCACCGTCAGCTGGTCCTTGGTAGTGCTTTTTAGCACAGGTACCTTCTGCTTAGTAACCGTGGTCCAGCACCGTCAGTTGGTCCTCGGTAGTGCCATTGGCTCTTGTTCCTTCTGCTACCCATCCAGGTGCCAGCACTGTCTGCTGGTTCTCGCCAGTTTCTCAGCCTTCTTGTACCTTCTGCTACATTTCCAAGATCAAGCTTTTTGAAATTGTCTTTGGTAATCCTTATTGATCTCCATGATGATGACCCTGATGATGATGACCCTGAAGACCACACCAAAGAAGACCAGAAATATGACCCTAAATAATAAGACCAAGAGGACAAAGAACATGAAGACAACCACCAAGATACAGAACAAAAGACAGAAGAACAAGAAGCAGAAGAAGCAAAAGCAGAAGAACAGAAAGCAGAAGAACATTAAGCATAAGACAAAAAATCAGCATAGAAGAAATCAAAATTATAAGCAGAAGAAGACTAAGCAGTAAATGGGGGTGAGTCCGTTCCTCCTCGTGGTGCCCCTGGAAAATGCCTGCTGCTGCAGGCCAAACTGAACGCGGACAAATCCTGTTGTAAATCTTTTGTGACAGGCAGAACGTAAGGTGTAATCTTATAACTTTTATAGATAAGTACTACAGGAATGCCTGTCACCATAAGACAATGAAGACAAAGAAGAATAGGAAGAAGATGAAGAAATAGCATATTAAAATTGATAATAGCTGAATAAGAAGAATATGAAGAATGGAAAAAAAAATTAATGGGAAGAAGATAAGTACTACAGGAATGCCTGTCACCATAAGAAAATGAAAAAAAGAAGAATAGGAAGAAGATGAAGAAATAGCATATGAAAATTAATAATAGCTGAATAAGAAGAATATGAAGAATGGAAAAAAAAAATTAATGGGAAGAAGGTGAAGAAGAAGAAGATGAATAAGGTGAAGAAAAAGTTGATGAAAAAAATGCTACTGCTGCGGATCATGAAGGAGAAAGTGTGGGAGAAGTACAAAAGAAGGTGAAGAGCATGGAAGTTGCGAAACATACATATCTGACTAAATATAAAAAAGTTAACATAGTCAATATCTTTTTAACTCCGAACGTCTTGAAAAAAAAAATTGGAATTAATGCTATGCCATGTGATTTTAATAAACCACTATGCTTTTAATGTCTCCTCCACCTCCCACAATACATTCTACATGATTCTTATTTGTTTTCAATTATGTAGAATTAGCCAACAAGGAAATAAAGGCCTTTTTTTAATTCCGATACCGGAAGTCCCATTGACTTGAATGGGACTTCCGGTATCGGAATCGGCGATACCCGATATTTTTTTTGTATCGGGCGATACCATCCGATACGATATTTTTGGGTATCGAACGGTATCGTTCAACACTAGTGGTGACCCCTGAGTGTGTTTGTGCTGTGTTCTGGTTGCTTGATTCTCTGTGTACGGCTCGGTCTGTTCTCTAGATATTGCTTTGGATTCTGCTTGGTACCTTCTATGTCTGTTTGGTTTTGACTTCTGCTTGGCCCTGACTATCCGTTCTGTCTCATCCCTGGTACTTTACTGATATCTCTGTGTATGACTTCCGTTTTGCCTGACTCTGAGTATTTCTGTATAGTGTCCTGCCATCTCTGAAAGCAGGATGCTAAGCCCCGCCCCCTTGCAGTCACATGACCGTAGGTCCTGTGACTGCTTGCCAAACTTCAGCGTCCACAGGTCCTGTGTATCTGTACTTTCTGGCTGTACCTGACCCCGGGCCCCCCTACAGTGCGGGTGAGTCCCTGCTCAGCGGAGGCTGCATGCCGGCGCTGACAGGATCCTGACATTATAACTGACCGTTAAGTTTTTGGAGAAGAATTAGGGGAGACTTAATATATATGTACAAGTATATCAGAGGGCAATACAGAGATCTCTCTAATAAACTGTTTGTACAAAGGACTGTGACAAGAACAAGGGGGCACCCTCTTCGTTTGGAGGAAAGACAATTTCTGCACCTGCATAGAAGAGGGTTCTTCACAGTAAGAGCAGTAAGGATCTGGAATTCTCTTCCTGAGGAAGTGGTGATGGCCAACTCACTGAATGAATTTAAGAAAGGAATGGATGCTTTTCTTGTGAGTAACAGTATAGAAGGTTACGAATAACAGAATATTATAGGCAGATGGTTGACCCAGCTTAGGGGAAGGAATTTTTTTCCCTATGGAGAAAATTGGCTTCTACTCTGTGGGTTTTTTGCCTTCCCCAGGATCAACAATGCAGAACAGCTGCACTAAAAATAGGCTGAACTAGATGGACATAAGGTCTTCCTTCAGCCTTCAAAACTATGTTACTATGTTACCTAATTTTGCCATGGAAAAATAGGTAAGCTTATTGACTCGAGTATAAGCTGGGTGTGCATTGCCCCCTCATCCCTGTCCTGGTGTGCGTGGCTCCCCCCGTCCTGTCCTAGTATGCATGTCTCCCTCTGTCGCTGTGCTGGTATGTGTGGCTCCCCCATCCTGTCCTGGTATGCGTGGCTGTTATGAATGGGTCACCGAGGAGAAAAAAGCAAGCCACAGAAAACCAGAGTGGTTGGTAACTATGCAGATTGCAGATCCCTGATCTTACCACACAACTAGCAGTAGCTGTGGAGCGTGCCTACGATGAACCTAGATGCCTCGTCATGGCCGGAGGACTACATAAGCCTAAAGCAAGAAAAGGGAAAACTAACTGCACCAGAGCAGACCCCAAAGGAATAGATAGCTCCCACACATGTATTGACGGTGAAACAAGATGAAGGCACAAACACAGGCAGGAAAATAGGCTGAGCAAATGATGGGGCCCAAACTAACTAGACAGGAAAGGAAAGGGAAGACACTATCTGCAACCTACAAAAAACCCTACAAAAATAATGTCCAACACTTCTGATAGCAAAATTAACCCTGAAGTCACTAGACTAATCCCACTATATCAGCACTCTGAAAGATTCTGAGACAGAGCAAAAAGAGACTGAACTAGTAAGGGACCAAAAGCCAATTGGCAAAATACTGATAAATAAGAGTGGAAATTCAGCTCAGCCCCCAGCCGGGGCTGGCAGACCACACAAAAAACTGAATAGACCAACAAAATCAAGTGTGAACATTAGCAGAAAAACGTAGCTTTAGATGACTGGAACAGAGCTGAAAACCAAGAGCTGACAAGCCAGAAGGAATCACCAGCAATGAATAGGGCGTCGGCTGTCTTAAATCCAATCTGAGAATCCCGAGATCCAATCGTCATACTCATTCTCAGGTGGCAGACCTCCACCGATCAAACCAGCCGCACCACCTCCCGTCACCACTAGAGGGAATCCAGAAGGGGAACTCACAACTGGTGAACCAGAGAATGAACTCACAACACCTGGCTCCCCCGTCTCCTGGAGACCTCTATGGTTGCTGATGCCACATTGCTATGAGCGCCCCCCCCCGTGGTCAGCGCTCATAGCAATGCAGTAATTCAGTTTCATATAGGCGATCTGCTCACCGGTTTTATGTAGCAGAGCCAATCAAATATGGGAAGCTTCTAGCCTCCCATGGAGGCCATTGAAGCATGCCAAAATACAAAAAAATGTTTTAGAAAATATGAAAAAAATAAAAAAATATAAAAGTTTAAATCACCCCCCTTTCGCCCCATTCAAAATAAAACAATAAAAAAAAAAAAATCACACATACACATATCAGGTATCGCCATGTTCAGAATTGCCTGATCTATCAATTAAAAAAGGATTAACTGTATCGCATAGCGAGAAAAAAAAGCAAATCGCCAGAATTACGTTTTTTTGGTGGCTGTGACATTGCATTAAAATGCAATAATGGACGATCAAAAGAACGTATCTGCACAAAAGTGGTATCATTAAAAACATCAGCTGGGTGCGCAAAAAATAAGCCTCACCCAACCCCAGATCCTGAAAAATAGAGACGCTACGGGTCTCGGAAAATGGCACAATTTTTACATTTTTTTAGCAATTTTTGGAATTTTTTTTCACCACTTAGAGAAAAAAGAACCTTGTCCTGCAAAAAACAAGCCCACACATGGCCATATTGACGGAAAAATAAAAAAGTTATGGCTCTCGAAGGAAGGGGAGGGAAAAATGCAAATGCAAAACCAAAAATACCCCTGGTCGTTAAGGGGTTAAGGAAACCTAAATACATTAAAACAGGCACTGGGTGGTGTTCAAAGAAATTGTCACTTTGCTAAGCTTTGATGGCATAGTTTTTTGACTTAAAGATCCACAGTTAAACTACTTTTCTTTTAATCAATTGTCCAGGCAGAAATGATTGATAGACCCACACTGATTGCATATTGATAACTTATGCTATGGATAGAGCATAAACAATCTCTGCCTGGACAACCTCTTTGATAGAATAGACATATAACAAAATAATGATTCTCACATTACATTTAATGCTCATTTATGTGATTAAATTAATGAATAGACCATGTGTATGTCACATCTGACACCTGGAATAAAGGATTCAGCACATGAGGTACAGTTAATGAACAGCTGGAAAGACCAAATGCTGCACCTGATGTATCCCTTGGTATCACAGAGGCGGTTGCACATTGTTTAAAGATGAAAATGACTACTTAATAAGATTAATAGCATGATAAAAAGCTAATATTTCCCATATATTAAAATTCTTAATAGTTTTAAAAAGGTAAAGAATTTGCTGACGTTTCAACTTCCTTTCATAGTTTACATAAAAATAATAGTTTAAAAGTTCAATAACTTTGTAAGTACTTAGCGTGTACTAATCCTGACTGACAGCTTGTAGTATAGTCCAGAGATGTACACACAATGCTGCTGTCAGTTTCTCTACCAGATCAGGATTGTTCATTTTTGTCTTTTAAATTCGCTGTTCAACAAATTTTCATGAATTCTTTGTAAATGCATTCCAATGAGGTTACCTCCATTTCTATGACCATAAGGGAACAGAATATTATTACCATATGGCTAAATTATTAGCTCTAGTTTTTAAAATAGGCGGTGCAGGGAAATGAAATTAATAAAATACACAATTTATGGTAACTAGGTGAAATTTGCAAAAACCTTCCACGCATTTATTGGGAATTTTACTGAAAAACTCTCATTAGGGTATGAACAAATAAATATATTATTTATATTTATTTGATTATATATGAGTTGGTGACTCTAGGTAAGCACCTGTTCACACCTAGTCTATGTTTGGACGTAACGGTCAGTTTTTTTAGATTTCTATCACTAGGGTATGTTTCCATGTTCAGTGTTTGCTGCGGATTGGGTGCTGCATACAGCCGCAGCATCCAATCAGCAGCGGCTAGATGTTACAGCATAGTGGAGGGGATTAGATGAAATCCCAGCTCCACTATGTGTTTCGTTCAAAGACGCAGGTGGCAGACCTGCATAGACGCACATGCGGCGCGACTTTATAGACCGCAGCATGTCTATTTATTTTGCAGAGAGGCTCACAGTCTATGTATAAGATGCGGTAATTCCGCATGTGTTCAATGAACACATGCGGAATCACTGCATGTACAAAAGCTGGCAGCACTTTGAGTGGAGCTGCGTCCAAAGCGCTGCCATTACGGACAGCGTAAACATATTCTTACATGGGCTAAAGTCCATAAATAACTACATGTATTGCAATCTTCCAGTTGGCTGCCTTCTCTAGACCTGCCGTTTGTAGTTTAGCTCTGGAGCGTCTCTCTTGATTATCCTGCAGTTGTCTCCTAACATTGTCAGGCAGCAATGTCCTGATCGAGTCTCTTACTGTGTTCATCACTGACGGCTCTACGGTTCTCTGGAAAGAAGTCAAGGTTTGAATGGGGAAAGTGAATCTTCAGAGACATGTGTACCCCAAGCTTGTGGTAGCATATGAGGATCTCATCCACCAGCTCTTTGTAATTGGACGCACACTTGTTTCCCAAAAATCCTGAACAAAACCTTTTATCCCCTTCACAACCTTGGACGTATAGGTACATCATCAGTCGTCTTCCTTCATTTGATGTGGGCTCTGGTGCTTAGCCTGCATCTTTCCCTGCATATGATAGCTGACCTGATCACCTGTCCTGTGCCTTTATCCGAGATCCACCTGTGGCTGTTAACCAGTAAAATGCCATTGTCAATCAACATCATTTAACATATGCATTGACAGCAGCATTTAACATGTGCGAGCTGGAAGTGGGTCATAAGTGCGGCCCAACGGTGCCCCTGTCAAGTGAATGCGGGGTGCCGATAGGTTGTCATGATAGCTGGGAATCTGCTTGTGGCCAGAGTTCTTTGGGCATCATGATTTCTGCTACACATAGCACTGCATGAGCATTGATATGTGTAGCACAGGTGATCTGATATCCGCAGTCTCCTAAGGGGACTATTGATGCAAGTAAAAAAGTAGAAAAAAAGTTTTAAAAATATAAATAACAAATATACACCGGCACTTCCTAATACAAATGATGGTGGATATGTGCAATACAGCCGCTGCTGGCGAATGCCCTGGGTCTGTGCGCACCCAAGGGAAAATCAGTAACAAAAAATAAAAAGATATTGCACCTGCGCTGGCTGACTAAATCCTGTAATGACCACCTGAGTAGGTCATGAATAAGTGGTGTACTTACTTCCTATAAACTGTGGGGCTGCAGATGGATCCAGCATGCGCCACATGTGAAGATGGCTGTGCCGATGGTAACCGGAGATGCAGCACCAAGGAGGCGTCCCTCCTGTAGGCGGTGGTGCAGGAGCGTCTCTACAGCTGACAGACGCTGAACACGCTGAATAATGGCGGCTTCTAGTTTGGCCTGTACACGCTCCCTTCCTTCTTTTCCCTGGTGACGTCACCTGGTTCTCCTTCCTCCTTGCCGCTGCACGCTGGCGGCGCCTCTCGGCCGGAGCGCGCCGCCATTATTCAGCGTGTTCAGCGTCTGTCAGCTGTAGAGACGCTCCTGCACCACCGCCTACAGGAGGGACGCCTCCTTGGTGCTGCGTCTCCGGTTACCATCGGCACAGCCATCTTCACATATGGCGCATGCTGGATCCATCTGCAGCCCCACAGTTTATAGGAAGTAAGTACACCACTTATTCATGACCTACTCAGGTGGTCATTACAGGATTTAGTCAGCCAGCGCAGGTGCAATATCTTTTTAAGTTTTAAAAATATATAAAAATAAAAATTCACAAAAGTTCAAATCACCCCCCCTTTGCCCTATTGAAAATAAGTAATTAGAAAGAAATAAAAAAATACACGTATTTGATATCTCTGCTTTCAGAAATGTCCAATTTATCAAAATATAAAGTAAATTAATCCAATAGGTAAACGGCGTAATGAGAAAGGAAATTGAAATGCTAGAATTCCATTTTTTAGCCACTACAACATTGCAATAAAATAGCCTTAACAGAAGATCAATATATTGTATCTATTCCAAAATAGTATCAATTAAAATGTCAGCTCAGCTGTCAAAAAAATAAGCCCTCAGCCAGCCCCAGATCCTGAAAAATGGAGATGCTACAGGTCTCAGAAATGATGACATGAGCACATTTTTCTTTCAAATTTCAGATTTTTTTTCACCACTTAAATAAAAAAGTACCTATACATGTTTGGCATCTGCATTCTTGTACTGACCTGGAGAATCATATTGTCAGATCAAACTATTGTGGAATTGCACTCATTTGAAAAATTATCACACTTGGAATTTTTTTCCTGTTTTCCAGTGCACTGTATGGTAAAATCAATGGTGTCATTCAAAAGTACAACTCATCTCGTAAAAAAAGAGCCTTCATATTGATTGATGGAAAAATAAAAAAGTTATGGCTCTGAGAAGAAGGAGAGGTAACAACGAAATAGCAAATATGGAAAATCGCAAGGTGGTGAAGGGGTTAAAACTATTCCACGCTGCCTTCTCGATAGCCTGAACTACGCCATCGAACTCAATGTCCTTGTAAAGCTCCCTAATCTGTAGGCCAACAAAGATACCGTCTTTCAACTTTGCATCACTTAATCGAGGATATTTTGATGTTAAATACTTGAAACCTTCACTTTCTTGTTGTGCGCTCTTTACAACGTTTTTGATTAGTCGTAGTTTCATGTTTAGCGGAGGGAGTAACATTTTCTTACAGTCAACCAATGGTTCATTTTGTATATTTTTTGTACCAGTCTGAAGTTTCTCTTCCCAGATATTTCCAACCTAATATGAAAAAATGTCTTTGCTTAGGCTAGTTTCACACTAGCGTTCTCAGGCGCAGCGCAGGGCTGCCGCTAAGCCCTGCCCCCAGCTGTGCCCCCTCTGGTCAGTTCCTCCTCTGATCACATGATGCTGCATGCAATCAGTGTACCCTATATTTAGCGCTGGGTAAGCTGACCGTGCGCTGGTATGATTTTGATGGCACTGCGCCCAACGCACAATAACGCTCTGTGATGCATTTTTGTGCACTGGGCGCAGCGCCAAAAGGGTGCAGTGCCAGCAAAATCATACCAGCGCACGGTCAGCATACCCAACGCTAAATATAGGGTACACTGATCGCATGCAGAGTCATGCAATCAGAGGAGGAACTGACCGGAGGGGCGTGACCGGGGGCGGGGCTTAGTGGCATCCCTGCCCTGCGCCCGAGAACGCTAGTGTGAAACTAGCCTTACATGCATTTACTGCACTACAATTCTCCACGGTCGACACTTGTAAAATACAAACTAGAACTAATTCTCAATTATATCTGTCATTTTTGTTTTTAGCAGCATCAAATCTATACAAGTTAGCTACTTCTGTTAAATTTACAATTTTGTTGTTGAACAATGATATCAATGTAATTTTTCACAAATCAAAACTTAATTTAATGAAAACATTCTTTGAAAAAATATTAATAATAATAATAATATGGATTTTGGGCTTTGTTTCAAAATGTATGTATCTAGACCTGGTATTACTTTTATCACTAGGGAAATGTATTTCTATGATATCATTTAATGCCATATAATAAACAGATGCACAAGCTGTGCTATGTGTTGAAATTCAGGGCTCCACTTTCTGTGCTAGGGGGCCAGCTGTGGACAGAGTTATATTTTACCATAGTATTTGTTTCATATCATCATAAGTGTATCTGGCATTTGATATTGTGCATTTATGGAACTAATGTAGCCATATGTTTTTTTCTCCAGCTAAGAGTTGGCTAAAACCCCCTCAAAAATCCACCAGTCCGCAAAGTGCAGAACTTGGCGGCACGGAAAGTCACCATGTCTTTATCTCTTTACTAGACCTATTGGTTGTGAGCTGACAACTCACCAAATTAGAGTGTAAATGTTAAAAATATATGAAAATACAAGAGTCCATGACACATTGCCCTGAATAATGTAACATTTCTGTATTCAATAAACAGTAAAAAAAAAAAAAAGTGGAGTCAGACAAGATAAAGAAAAACCTGAAGTGTTTCTGGCACGTTAATATCCTTAGTAGTAGTAAATCACAAAGACTCTTGGGATAAACTTAAAAAGTATTAAAACCAATCATGTGAGAACACGTATAATAATATAATCCTGAATTACAAATTGCAACTGTTAAAAACACACAAAAGAAAACAAATATATAGAAAATGTATGGAAAATAAATATTTCAATTAAGTTGAAGATTAAACTCTAGAAAGCCTTTATTAACAAAAGGTTACTCTGCCAACTGCCTCTTATAATTGGGCAGTTAACTTTTTTAATGTCTCAAAAAAAAACTAAAATGCTGGTGTCACTTCTATGTTCTTGCACAAAATGATTGCACCAGTAAGATTTATTTTTGTTATTAAAGGGAACCACTCGTGAAAAAACTCTATTAACCTGTAGATATTGGGTTAATCTGCAGGTTAATAGCATTCTGAAACTGCCTGAACACTGCAATGAAAGCCCAGCAACTAGTAGGAAATAAACTTTATTCCTCCTGGCAGCCTCAGGCTTGCAGTCATAGAGGCAGGGCCGACGCAACTTCAGTCACCACAAAATACACAGTGAGTGGTGGAAGTAACCACACCCTGGCACTGACTGACAGCTCTGCACTGCAGAGCCATCTGTCAGGGAGTATAGGGGTATGGTTACAGTCACCTCTCACTATTTACTCTAGGGTGACTGAAGGTGCTATGGTCCTGCCTCTATGACTGTAAGTTCGAGGCTGCAGGTGTGATGGGTGTGTCAGAGGATGCAGACAGTCGCACTGCATCTGACTGCAGAAGGTCTCTCTGGTTAGCTTTGCAGACGTTTTCCAAGTCCTTTTGACTCTTGGACCCAGTGGCAATCTCTCCTCAACTCTAATTGACACACCTGGCCTGGGTATTTATAGACTTCCTGTCTGCTTCTGGGAATCACCAGTGATATTTCCATTTTACGTGTTGAGGCCTGGAGCTATAGCAGTCGGCTATCTTCCACTTTGGTGTTGTTGGAGAACATCTGTGTTATGTATCTGAGTCTACTCAAGAAGATAAGTGTTCCCCTTGTTGTCTATTTTGGACTAGTGCTTACCCTGTCCTTCCCTAAGCAGGGCTTTATTGCCAGAGCCAGGCAGGGATTAGGGTCCTGCTCAGCTATAGGTTCAGAACCTATATAATGACATTTAAGTCAGACAGGGTGACTTTAGATCTGCCTAGGGGTCTCCACTCTCCCCTTTCCTAGTGTCAGACTCCCTTCCCCATATAAGAGATATTATATTTTGAGGCCTAAACATGGCCGTTGTAGTACTGGGATGTTGTATCTCCTTCCAAGAATGTTACCCCATAATAAGGATTAGCGATTTTCTTTTCCTTTTATGTTGTTATTTGCTATGTGCTATTTAATGCCTATTTGTGGGTTCTCTAGTTTTAAATTTTTTCTGTATCTGTACAAGGTTCTTTACTTCCCATTCCCTTTCCTCCCTCCCTTCCTACCTTCCTTCCCTTACCCTGTTTAATTACTGAAAACCAATAAAATTATTTGAAAAGACTCCCTTCCCCATATCCCTTCGAGTTCTACTTAGGCTTCCCACACTATGTGTGACAGCTGGGAGGAATAAAATTCATTTTCCTCCCAGCAGCCAAGCTTTCAGTGAGCCAGCCGGGCAGCATCAGAAGACTGTTAACCTGCAATAGCAAATTAACCTCATTTCGACAAGTTAATAGCATTTTTTACATGACTGGTCCTCATTCATGCTGGATAAATTGTTAGCTCTTCCTTTTTGAATTTTCTAAAAGTGCAGCCAATATATCAAACATTACAAAGTAGGCACGTAAAGCAACGTATCACATGGTGTGAGTCACAGAACATGGAGCAATTGTGTGGTATCCATCATGCAGTATCGGAATTACTTGTCTCATGTTGGCAAAGGCACAAACAGAAGGTTACTATGACTAAAGGGTGTTTACACTGTAGAAATGCTTCAGATTTTGCCTTTGCCTTTTTTCTTTTCTCTTTTACTCGTAACCCCTTACCGACATCGGGCGTAATAGTACGCCGATGTCGGACATCCTCCTGTTGTGAGTTCGTTTTCCCTTCACCATTGGGGTCTGGTGGGCTCCCTCTTCTGGTGAAGGAAGGTGTTGAGGCTGATTGCCAAGCATCTGAGCAGGATGGTGATGACTGGGTGACGGGAGTTGCTGACTGGATATAGGGCGGCCGACGCCCTTCTGCCTTGCTGGTGATCTCTCTGAGGGATTCTAGGAGACCAGTCTAATACCTGCTCCTCAAAAGCTAAGTTTTCTGCTCTGTTTTTTGCATTTGTGTTTTGTTTTTGTTTTTCTGGATTTCTGCCATTCCCTGCTGGGGTGTGCTGAATTCCTTTTTGCTCTGTCTTCAGAAAATACCTGAGTACTGATATAGTCTTTTTGAAGCCTAGCGTCTTCAGGGTTTTTTTTCCCTATCAGCTGTTGGCTCTTTTGATAGGGTTTTGGCGGATTACAGACAGCAGCTTTTCTATCCTGTCCTTTGTAGTTAGCTTGGGCCCCATCGTTTGCTCAGCCTATCTTTCTATATGTGTGAGTGTTTTTTCATCTTGCTTCACCGTCATTATATGTTGGGGGCTGCCTATTGCTTTGGGGTCTGCTCTGGGGCAGTTTAGATTTCCATTTCTGTCTTTAGGCCATGTAGTTCTCCGGCTGTGATCGAGGGGTCTAGGGCACCGTAGGAACCCCCCCACGGCTACTGCTAGTTGTTGTTGATAGGTTCAGGGGTCTGTAATCCAATAGCTGACAACTTCTCTGGTTTTCTGGACTTAGCTAGTATTTCTGTTTTTGCTCTGGAAGAGTTCCAGGAGGACAAACCTGAGTGTTGTCCCAGTGGGAAGTTGTATGTTCCTGACCAGTGGAAGAAGAGAGTGATGTCTGAATTTCATTGCTCTGCATTGGCTGGTCATCCAGGTATTTTTGGTACTAGAGATCTGGTGAGTCGGTCTTTTTGGTGGCCCGGCTTTTCTCGTGATGTCAGGAATTTTGTGCAGTCCTGTGGGACTTGCTCCCGGTCTAAACCTTGTTCTCGCTCTAGTGGGTTGTTGATGCCTTTGCCGGTCCCCAGGAGGCCATGGACCCATATTTCAATGGATTTCATCTCTGATATGCCTGTCTCTCAGAGAATGACTGTTATTTGGGTGATTTGTGATAGGTTCTCTAAGATGGTTCATCTTCTACCACTCCCTAAGTTGCCATCTTCCTCTGAGTTGGTGCCCCTGTTTTTGCAACAGGTGGTTCGCTTGCACGGGATTCCTGAGAACATTGTGTCTGACAGAGGAGTTCAGTTTGTGTCTAGATTTTGGAGGACTTTCTGTTCCAAGCTGGGAATTCAGTTGTCCTTCTCCTCTGCTTTTCACCCTCAGACCAATGGGCAGACGGAGAGAACAAACCAGACCTTGGAGTCGTATTTGAGATGTTTTATTTCCGCTGATCAGGATGATTGGGTTTCATTTTTGCCCTTGGCCGAATTTGCTTTAAATAATAGAGTTAGTTCTGCCACTTTGATGTCCCTTTTTTTTTGTAACTTTGGGTTTCATCCTCGATTTTCTTCAGGGCAGGTGGAGCCTTCTGCCTGCCCAGGTGTTGACACTGTGGTGGAGAGAATGCATCAGATCTGGGACCAAGTGGTGGATAAGTTATCTCTCTCCCAGGAAAAGGCCCAGCGGTTTTACAACCGACATAGGACCATTGGTCCCCAGTTTAAGGTTGGTGATATGGTTTTGTTATCATCAAAAAATATCGCTATGAAGGTGGCTTCTCCTAAGTTTAAGCCTAGATTTATTGGACCTTACAAGATTTTGGGGATTATTAACCCGGTCTCTTTTCGTTTGGCTCTTCCTGTCACATTTAAAATCCATAATGTGTTTCATAAGTCCTTGTTGAAGAGGTTTGTTGAACCAGTAGTTCCTGGGGTGGCACCTCCGGACCCTGTATTGGTTGAAGGTAACATGGAATATGAGGTAGAGAAGATACTGGATTCCCATCTGGCTAGACGGAGACTCCAGTATTTGGTTAAGTGGAAGGGTTATGGTCAGGAGGATAATTCCTGGGTCTCTGCTTCTGATATTCATGCCAAAAGATTGGTGCGTGCCTTTCATCGGGCTCACCCTGATCGCCCTGGTGGCGTGGATGAGGGTTCGGTGACCCCTCCTCAAGGGGGAGGTACTGTTGTGAGTTCGTTTTCCCTTTCAACATTGGGGTCTGGTGGGCTCCCTCTTCTGGTGAAGGAAGGTCGTGAGGCTGATTGCCAAGCATCTGGGCAGGATGGTGATGACTGGGTGACAGGAGTTGCTGACTGGATATAGGGCGGCCGACACCCTTCTGCCTTGCTGGTGATCTCTCTGAGGGATTCTAGGAGACCAGTCTGATTCCTGCTCCTCAAAAGCTAAGTTTTCTGCTCTTTTTTTTGCATTTGTGTTTTGGTTTTGTTTTTCCTTGTTTTTCTGGATTTCTGCCATTCCCTGCTGGGGTGTGCTGAATTCCTTTTTGCTCTGTCTTCAGAAAATACCTGAGTACTGATACAGTCTTTTTGAAGCCTAGCGTCTTCAGGGCTTTTTTCCCTATCAGCTGTTGGCTCTTTTGATAGGGTTTTGGCGGATTACAGACAGCAGCTTTTCTATCCTGTCCTTTGTAGTTAGCTTGGGCCCCATCGTTTGCTCAGCCTATCTTTCTATCTGTGTGAGTGTTTTTTCATCTTGCTTCACCATCATTATATGTTGGGGGCTGCCTATTGCTTTGGGGTCTGCTCTGGGGCAGTTTAGATTTCCCTTTCTGTCTTTAGGCCATGTAGTTCTCCGGCTGTGATCGAGGGGTCTAGGGCACCGTAGGAACCCCCCACGGCTACTGCTAGTTGTTGTTGATAGGTTCAGGGGGTCTGTAATCCGATAGCTGCCAACTTCTCTGGTTTTCTGGACTTAGCTAGTATTTCTGTTTTTGCCTCCTACGGTGACTCATTCATAACACCCTCCCTTTGTTGTGAGCTCCGGCGGGGAGCCCACATCTTTCACGGCACATGTCAGCTGTTTTGAACAGCTGACATGTGTCCGGAACATCTGCGGCTATTAACCCGTTAAAAACCCTGATGAACGCACGCCACCAAAATGCGCTTAGGGGAAGTGGCACCATCGCTGTAACACAGGTAAACTATGAGTTAAATCTCTCAGTATAATCTATTCACTATGTTACTCTGACAGCATATTATGATCTTCTGTTTACATAGAGAGTATAAGTACTATGCACTATGCACTTTAGCTCAAGATCAGTATTTATCTTGTAAGAGGATAAGATTCATTGGATGCAGTGAAGCGCCGGAGGCAGAGAAGGGGTTAACAGGATTTACTAGAACAGGTTATTATCATACAATGAATACTCCATGCAGGGAGACGAGATCAGTAGAGTTGAGCGAAACGGGTCGAAAAAATTCAAAAGTCGCCGACTTTTGGCAAAGTCGGGTTTCATGAAACGAAACCCGACCCTAGGATGAGGTCGGCCACGAGGTCGGCGACTTACGCGCCAAAGTCGCGTTTCAAAAGTTTGTTTTGCGCTCTTTTTCAGCCAATCAGGATCCACGGACACTGTGGGCAACGTGATGACATAGGCACGGGTCGCCACCATCTTTCAGAAGGGCATGCAAGTGATTGGCTTGCTTTGGTGGGTGTCACAGGGGGTATAAAAGGGCGTGCACGCCGACCGCAATCTTACTTCTGCCGATCTCAGTATAGGGAGAGGTTGCTGCTGATTCTGTAGGGAGAGCGTTAGGCAGGGAAGAAGACCAAAAAACTGCTTCTGCTGCTAGCGATTTGGCCTGCACAACACACCAGTCACTGTGTGTGCAGTGCAAGGGGAGGCTATATAGTGGTGTATCAGTGGTGTTGGTTGTTGGGCTGCCTTCTAAGGCTTCCTGACAGGCTGGCATTGCTGTTTACCCACTGCTCCGCAAACTGCTTTTTTAAAAGCAATCCAATCTCCCTTATCCTCTAGTCACTTTGGTCACAGTTGTGCCATCGAGCCTGTCACATAGCGCTCAGATATTCATTTGGCCTCAAACTGCTTTTTTAAAAGCAATCCCAATTTTTTTTTTTGTCCTGCTGAGAAGAAAAAAAAACTGCTTCTGCTGCTGATAGCAATTTGGCCTGCACAACACACCAGTCACTGTGTGTGCAGTGCAAGGGGAGGCAATATAGTGGTGTATCAGTGGTGTTGGTTGTTGGGCTGCCTTTTAAGGCTTCCTGACAGGCTGGCATTGCTGTTTACCCACTGCTCCGCAAACTGCTTTTTTAAAAGCAATCCAATCTCCCTTATCCTCTAGTCACTTAGGTCACAGCTGTGCCATCGAGCCTGTCACATAGCGCTCAGATATCAGTGGGCCTCACACAATCCAAAAGTGTCCAGTGTCCAAAAGTGTGTGCAGAGATTCAAAATCTCACTTATCCTCTAGTCACTTAGGTTACAGCTGTGCCATCAAGCCTGTCACATAGCGCTCAGATATCAGTGGGCCTCACACAATCCAAAAGTGTCCAGTGTCCAAAAGTGTGTGCAGAGATTCAAAATCTCACTTATCCTCTAGTCACTTAGGTCACAGCTGTGCCATCGAGCCTGTCACATAGCGCTCAGATATCAGTGGGCCTCACACAATCCAAAAGTGTCCAGTGTCCAAAAGTGTGTGCAGAGATTCAAAATCTCACTTATCCTCTAGTCACTTAGGTCACAGCTGTGCCATCGAGCCTGTCACATAGCGCTCAGATATCAGTGGGCCTCACACAATCCAAAAGTGTCCAGTGTCCAAAAGTGTGTGCAGAAATTCAAAATCTCCCCTGTCCTATAGACACCTTGTACCTTGTTTTACATACTATATAGTTTGTTGGATTTTGTCTACATTTCTACCAAAAATGAGGAAGGCTGGTGGAAGAGGCCGTGGAATTGGGCGGGGGTTGGCAGCTGGTAATGATGGTGTTGGTGGTGGATCTGATGGTAGTGGCAAGAGCAAAATAGGACCGAATGCAGGAGGTGTTGAGCCTGCGTCATCGTCTGGCTACATAAGACCTCGAACGCTTAGTTTTCTAGGAGTTGGCAAACCGCTTTTAAAGCCAGAGCATCAGGAAAAAGTTTTGTCTTACATTGCTGACTCAGCCTCCAGCTCTATCGCCTCCTCTTCTTCAGTTGTAAAAAGTAAAAGCACTGAGTCGTCATTGGAGGCTCATGTTCATGAACCACACCTTTCCTTGTGTCCTTCACCCCAACCAAGATTGAAGGATGACGCAGGCCATACTACTGATTACTCCATGGAGCTGTTTTCACATACCATGCCTGGATTATCAAGTGAAATGGTGAATTACCCAGGCCAAGATGAATCTGACATGGAGTGCACTGATGCACAGCCGCTGATGGATGATTCTGCTGGTACATTCACTCAGAGCACTACATTGTCCTCGCAGTGTACAGAGCCAGATTCTGACCCTGATGAGACTCAGGTGCCCCTTCCCGCACACTATACCACCATACACGGTGACACAGAGGAAGGTGCACATGACATAGAAGAGGAGGTGATGGATGACCCAGTTGTTGACCCAGATTGGCATCCATTGGGGGAAGAGGGTGCTGCTTCCAATAGCTCAGATGAGGAGCATCCACAGCAGACATCGACATCGCAACAGCTGTTATCTGGCAGGCCCGGAGCACTCCAAAGACAGGTTCCAAACATCAAAAGAGTTGCTGGACAGCTTGTCCAGAGGGTCAAAAGATCACAGCGTGCTAGGCCGCAAAATGTCTGCCAAAGTAGGAAGAGTGCAGTGTGGCACTTTTTTGAACAAAATCCTCATGATCAGGCCAAGGTTATCTGTAAGAAGTGCGCAAAGACCTTTAGCCGAGGGAAAAATCTGAAAAATTTGAATACCAGTTGCATGCTTAGACATTTAACCAGCATGCACTTGCAAGCGTGGACACAACACCAAACCTCAAGTGCCACATGTGCAACTGATCACAACGAAGGTAGTCATCAACGCTACATTGTTTCCCCCACTGTACGCCCACCGGTTAGCACAGCAGCAAATGTTGAGGTGTCGTTGCAAGGCCACAGCAGGGAATCCCACTGTTATATCAACGAAAGACTGATTCTAGGCCATCAGAAAGAACACCAACTCCATCACCATCATCAACCCTCTCTCAGTCCGCCCTGTCCACCGCTACTTCCACCATATGCAGCTCTCAAGTCCAGCTCACCCTCCCAGACACTATGAGTAGGTCAAGAAAGTACTCAGTCTCTCATCCGCGTACACTGGGTTTGAACGCCCACATTGCCAAACTAATCTCGTTTGAGATGATGCCCTTTCGGTTGGTGGAAAGCACAGCTTTCCGCGAACTCATGGCCTATACAGTACCACGCTATGACCTACCCAGTCGCCACTTCTTCTCTCGCAAAGCCATCCCAGCCCTCCACCATCATGTGAAAGACCGCATTGTCCATGCACTCAAGCAGTCAGTGAGCGGAAAGGTGCACCTCACAACTGATGCATGGTCCAGTCGGCATGGCCAGGGCCGTTACGTGTCCATCACTGCGCACTGGGTTAATGTGGTGGATGCAGGGTCCACAGGGGACAGCGGTGGTGGGACAGTGCTGCCTAGCCCACGGTATAGGAAACAGTTGGCTGTAGGCGTTCCACCCTCCTCCTCCTCCTCCTCCTCCTCCTCCTCCAGAAGCGAAAGCTCGTCCACAGAGCGCAGTCGTACGAGCACTCCATCTGCAGCTACCACTGTTGCACACAATGTGTCCCCCTATCGAGCAGCTAGTGGAAAGCGTCAGCAGGCTGTGTTGCAGATGATGTGTTTGGGCGACAGACATACCGCCGAGGTGCTGGCCGAGTACTTGAAGCGACAAACTGAGTCATGGCTGGGCAGTGTACATCTTGAGGCAGGCAAGGTAGTTAGTGATAACGGCCGTAATTTTGTGGCAGCCATAGCCCTTTCAAAACTCAGCCACATACCTTGCTTGGCTCACACCTTGAACCTGGTGGTGCAGTGCTTCCTCAAAAATTATCCGGAGTTAACAGCCCTGCTCCAGAAGGTGCGAAGACTGTGCGCGCACATCCGCCGGTCGCCTGTGCACTCCGTTCGTATGCAGAAGCTGCAGCGATTGCTCCACCTTCCCAACCACCACCTCATTATCGACATTGCAACAAGGTGGAACTCCACCCTGCACATGGTGGAGCGGCTGTGCGAGCAGAGGCAGGCCATAATGCATTTGTGGGAGGATACACGGCCAGGCACTTTGAGAGCAGACATGGAGTTGACAGGTGTGCAGTGGTCGAAGCTGAAAGACCTCTGTAAAGTCCTTCAGTGTTTTGAGGAATGCACACGGCTGGTAAGCGCAGACGACGCCATCCTAAGCATGAGAATCCCACTTATGCGTCTGCTCATGCAAACTTTGACGCACCTTAAGGAGCAGGCGTCTGCAGCCAATGTTGATGAGGAGGAAGAGGAGGAGGGAATCCTTGATGACATTCAGCCATTGTCTGCTCAGGGACCTCTCCTGGACGAGGTGGAGGAAGAAGAGGAGTAGGAGGATGATGATGGGGATGATTACTTAGGGGAGGAGGATGCATCTCGTGGGGCAAGTGAAAATGTTGGCGTGGCAAGGTCTGGTACAGGGATTGTGCGTGACTGGAGGGATGTGGATTTGCCAGAAAGTGCTCCTCCAACCAGCACTCGCAGTGCATCATTGACACCGGGAACATTGGCCCACATGTCAGATTATGCCTTGCGGATCCTAAAAAGGGACCCCCGCATTGCCAAAATGATGAACGATGACGACTACTGGTTGGCCAGCATCCTGGATCCACGCTATAAATGCAAATTACAAAACATCATGCCACAGGAGAACCTTGACCTAATATTGGCTAATAAACAAGCAACTCTGGTAAATCGGTTGCTTGAGGCATTCCCAGCACACAGCAGCGGTGATGGTTCTCACACAAGCAGTACGGGCCGGGGGCAGCTTGGCAGAGGTGTTCGTGGTGCACACAGCAGAAGTGGCGTTGGAGACAGGGGTTTCATGACAATGTTGTGGACTGATTTTTCAAATACCGCTCACACAACTGGTAATACTGCATCGATGGAAAGTGACAGGAGACAGCAGTTGTCAACCATGGTTACAAACTACTTTTCCTCCCATATCGATGTTCTCCCACACAGGTCATTCCCCTTTGACTATTGGGCCGCTAAACTGGACACCTGGCCTGAATTGGCACAATATGCCTTACAGGAGCTCGCTTGCCCAGCTGCAAGTGTGCTATCGGAAAGAGTCTTCAGTGCAGCTGGATCAATCCTGACAGAAAAAAGGACCCGTCTGTCAACCCAAAATGTGGATGATCTAACCTTCATTAAAATGAACCATGCATGGGTTTCCAAGGATTTTGTCCCACCTTCCCCTGATGACACATAGGGTGACAGAAAAATGGCTTGCTTTGGTCCACCTCTTCCTGGGACTTGACCTATTTCGCCTTTTGCATCAGCTGAATGTCCAACATCAACATATGCCACTTTCTAAAACTCCCTAACTGTGCTGCCTCCCCCCCCATGGCCGGGGTCACCACCTAGCGCACGACACCATGCGAGTGCCGTTGCCCTGGACATGTGGGTAGGCCGGCTCTTGGGCGCGGGCACTGGCACAGGGTCCCTCATAGTGCAATCAAGTGTCTCTGACGGTGGTGGTGCACACCCGCCGTCAGACACACCGCTGTACTATGAGGGGCCCAGTGCCAGTACTGACGCCCACGAGTGGGCCCCCCTTGCTTGGGCAGGGCCCCAGCATTTGCAATCTTTACCTCTCCCTGCTCCTCCGCTGTGTAATCTGGGCCGTCAAATCCATACTGTGCCTGACACCGTCTGAGCCTGCCTCCTGAGACATATATTTTGAATGTGTACGCTATCCATACATGTTATCCGGGGATACGGTACCCTTTCTAACCTTTGTGCAATCACGTGCAATCCATACTGGGCCTAACACCGTCTGAGCCTGCCTCCTGAGACATATATTTTGAATGTGTACGCTATCAATACATGTTATCTGGGGATACGGTACCCTTTCTAACCTTTGTGCAATCACGTGCAATCCATACTGGGCGTGAGAACGGCTGGCGAGCTGTTAAGCAAGCTACAGCACCTGTGGTTTGCACACGTAAGTTTTTCATTTTTTCAGGAATGACGGTTAGGCCTAATTCCGGAACTGCAGTTGACCTGCACTTACTGGGAAATCATTGTTCGCGGGTAATAATTGTAATCAGTGATCCCCATCACTAACGTTGTTCAGCGGGTTATCTGCACCTGTAAGCGACAAACGCTGGCCTTTTCAGTGTAGCGCACATGCAGCCACGGACATGTAAGGGCATGACACACCAGTTATTGGCCAATCTCATGTTCCAGAGCCTCACGTGTCCCTCTAGTAAGCCGGACTCGGACCGCGGGGCATGACGGAGTCTCGTTCATTAACGGAATTAAGCTTGCAATGTGTGCATCTGTTCTGTAGCTGGCATGGTTGAGGTTTCCCAGGTGGAGTCGAATTTAACCGTAGGCTCCGCTCCTGGTGGTGCCCTTCTGGACATTCCTTTAAGGTTCAGCTTTGCAACCATACTGCCCACGTAAAACAAACACTTTGCCTTCATGAACGCTGTTTGGAGGGTCATGACTCGTGGGAATAACGCCGCCCAAACAGTTAACCTGCTAGAGAGATCGTTCGTTGCTCCCAAGCATGACATCACACTCCCTAGGAAGAAGGTAATGCCACTGTGGCGACTGTACTCCTGGGGGCGACACAAGTGCACTGATGCCCAGCCACTGCTCGATGAATCTGCTGGTACATTGACCCAGACCACTACATTCCCCTCGCACGCTACACGGCCTGAATCTGACCCTGATGAAACTCAGGTTACCCTTCCCATATACAGTTCCATCTTACACGGTGACAAAGAGGAAGCTGCAGATGAAAGTGCAGGTTAGGCCCACCCGCCATCAGACACACCACCGTACTATCAGAGGCCCTGTGCCAGTGCCGTCGCCAATGAGTGTGCCCCCCCTGCTTGCTCAGGATCACAGCACTTGCAAGGTTGAAATACTGTGCAGTGAGATGGAAGATGGGGACGACGAGGAGTCCAGACTAGTACAGGGATTCCCTAGTGAGGAGACTTATTTCATTGTTTTCAATGTTGGGACAGCAATTTTTGGGGAGCACTATACTCTGGAGAATGATAGATGGGGCCCACCATACACTGGAACATTCCAAAGGTGGACATCAGACACTGGAGCAGCATTTACAGGGCCCATTATACACTAGAGCATTAGAAATGGGGCCCATTATGTTTGGAGCATTATTTGGGCCCATAAGACAGTGGAGCTTCATCCATGGGGACCAACATATACTGTAGCATTATGTGGAGCTCATCATATACTGTTTCAAACATTATATGGGACCAATGATTCTGTATGGAGAAATAGATGGGCCTTGTCATGAGATGTAAAAAGTGAAGTATTTTTCATTGTACTATACCGCTATTTCTCTGCCGTATCGGAGCATGATGAGTTGTGGTATGTGTTAAAGGGGCGCTCTTTCGCCCAGGGCACATGAAAACCTGCAGCCAGCCCTCCCCCCCCACAACTTTAGCCAAATAACCCCCATTTTTCAGTGCGTAACTTGTATTATGAAGTTAATTAAGGTTGACAAGCTTAAGTAAGAAGAATTGATGCTTTTGGCATTCAAATGGGCACTGTAGGTGTGTTTCCTGTCCTCCTCTCACTGCAGACTTTTATTCCCCATTGACTTACATTGGGTTTCGTGTTTCGGGACGACCCCGACTTTTCCCTATAATCGGACGATCTTGCTCGACCCGACTTTTGGAAAAGTCGGGTTTCACGAAACGAAACTCGAGCCTAAAAAACCAAAAGTCGCTCAACTCTAGAGATCAGTAATGGCAACAACGGGATTTGCACACAAACACAATATTTGAGAAAAAGGTGTATGAAAAAGATAACTTATCGCTTGGAGTTCTTGTTGGGGAAAGGCTGGAATATCTCCCGCTGATGTCGTAGATCATGGACAATGTCTCTGGCTCTGTTGTGGGGGAACAAAAAGCTCCATCTCCCGACTGTGCCGATGTATCCGGTCCCGCTTGGCTTGAGTGCGCTGGAACGTATAAACAGTCTCTTATGTGGATTCCTCTGGAATGGCGCCAAACACGAACCGTGTGCACGCCCGCAGACAGCATGCGATCCTCTGAAGTAGGCTCTAGGAACAAAGCAAGTCAGATTGTCTGCCACTGAGGGCGGGAAGGAGCCATCCAGCAAGAAAGGGTTCAATGACAGCTCTGTAGGGACACAGTCAGTTTACAAGTCAGAACGCTGGGGGATGGATGACGTGGAGTTAGCAGTTGGAGCAGTGGGGAAGGAGTAAACCTTCTCCTTGTTCTCCTGTCACATTCCCACCATATCTCCCTCATTCCCATGCTAAAGGCACCGTCTCACTAAGCGATCTCGGTAGCGAGATCGCTGCTGAGTCACAACTTTTGTGACGTAACAGCGATCTCACCAGCGAGATCGCTGTGTGTGACAGCGATCAGCGAGCGGCCCCCCTGCCGGTATCGCTGATCGCTGGAAGAAACCTCTGGACATTTCTTTGGTCGCTGGTCTCCCGCTGGCCAGCATGCATAGCTGCGTGTGACAGGCGGGAGACCAGCGACCAGGTGTAAAAAATAATAAAAAAAATAAAAAATACAGTTATTCTCACCTTCCGACGTCCCGTTCAGCCATCCTGCCTCTCTCCATGCTCCGGTCCCAGTGATCCTTTGCTCGAATGACCGCGAGACTTCGCGCTCCCGCGAGACCGTGACTTCTCGCTGTCATTCGTGCAAAGGATCACTGGGACCGGAGCGTGGAGAGAGGCAGGATGGCTGAACAGGACGTCGGAAGGTGAGAATAACTATATTTTTTATTTTAATTCTATTTTTTACAGCGATGGCAAGCGATGCCGGGCGCTCGGCATCGCTGTGCTGATCGCTGGTGAAGCTGTCTGTGTGACAGCTCACCAGCGATCACATAGCGACTTACTAGCGATCCTGACACCTTGATATCGGTGTCGGGATCGCTGGTAAGTCGCTTAGTGTGACGGGGCCTTTAGTCTCTTTTATCTCCCCCATGGCCCCTGCTGTTCAGTGCAAAGGTCCTCCCCTCCCAGAATAACCTTCCCCCTGCAACAGTGGTGAAACTCTTGATAGTTCTGGCCCAAAGTGCACCAGAAACCACTGACTCTTTCTCAGCTTATCTTTTTCACACCCTCAAAGTATTGAGATTTGGATTTTTTCTCTTTCTGTCTAAACTGCTACATTTATTTACTGCTAATACCAGTGGTGTTTCCTGTCCAGCTGTGGTGCCACACATTTTCTAGGCTCGCAATTGAGCAAATTGGCCATCCTGCCTTGTTTTTATGTGTTGCTTTGTGAATTTTTTGTAATTTATGTGTGAATAAAATTCTTTATAATTAAATAGTTCTTGATGTGCTGCTTTTCTTATGTGTTCATAAATGCCTTGTTTAGTTGCTGAACTACATCTTTATGAGTCCTATAGGTATGCATGACCTTATATATTTTGATATATTATTTGTTTCATATATTTAATTTATTAGTTATTTGTAGAGTTGACAGAAACGGGTTGGTCAAATGAAAAAATAGCCGACTTTAGCTAAAGTCGGGTTTCGTCGATCGAAACCCGACCATAGCGTGAGGTCGGCCATGAGGTCGCTGATCAGAGCGCCAAAGTCACGTTTAAAATAATGCTTCCAGCGCCTTTTCTCAGCCAATGATAGAGGACGCACACTGTGGGCAACGCGATGACATGGGCAGCGGCCACCACCATCTTAGAGACGGGCATTGAAGTGATTGGCTGGCTTTGTGTGGCGTCACAGTGGGCATAAAAGGCCGTGACCGCCGACCGCCATCTTACTTCTGCCGATCTTAGAATAGGGAGAGGTGCTGCTGCTGATGATGATGATTCTGAATAGGGAGAGCATTAGGCAGGGAAGAAGAAAAACAAAATTGCTTCTGCTGATAGCGCTTTTCACTGTACAGTTAGTGTGCAGTGAAAGGGGAGGATTTTTGGTGTGTGCAGCAGAGCTGGTGGTGATTAGGCTGCCTTTTAAGGCTACCTGCTAGCTGCATTGCTGTGTGCACATTGCTGTTCAAACTGCTTTTTTCAAAGCACTCCAACTTTTATTATTTTGTTCTGGTGACTTACTGAGCGTTCATTTTTTCACACACCATATAGCGGTGTACGCTCCTCACACACTACCGTGTACCGGCTGGTATCACGGACAAATAGAAGCTATCTGGGTGTCACTCTGGAAAAACAAGCCGAGGAGATTTTCCATTTTTCCAGACCTACACCTTATAGAGCTGTCCGCTTTTCAAACAGTTTCGCATATCTGCTGTTTGATAACGGTCAAAACTAGACAGAGACAGCGTGTGTCAGTCCGTATACAAATAGATGGAGATTGACAATTTTCCATACAGATACCGTATAGCGGTGTACGCTCCTCACACACTACCGTGTACCGCCTTGTATCATGGACAAATAGAAGCTATCTGTGTGTGACTCTGGAAAAACAAGCCGAGGAGATTTTCCATTTTTCCAGACCTACACCTTAGAGAGCTGTCCGCTTTTCAAACAGTTTCGTATATCTGCTGTTTGATAATGGTCAAAGCTAGACAGAGACAGCATGTGTCAGTCCGTATAAAAATAGACGGAGATTGACAATTTTCCATACACACACCGTATAGCGGTGTATGCTCCTCACGCACTACTATGTAGCGGCTGGTATCATGGACAAATAGAAGCTATCTGGGTGTGACTCTGGAAAAACAAGTCAAGGAGAATTTTCCATGTTTCCAGACCTACACCTTATAGAGCTGTCCGCTTTTCAAACAGTTTCGTATATCTGCTGTTTGATAACGGTCAAAACTAGACAGAGACAGCGTGTGTCAGTTCGTATATAAATAGACGGAGATTGACAGTTTTCCATACACACACCATATAGTGCTGTCCGATTCTCAAACAGTATTGTATATCTGCCTTTCATAGAATCATAGAATCATAGAATCGTAGAGTTGGAAGGGACCTCCTGGGCCATCTGGTCCAACCCCCTGCTCAAAGCAGGATTCGCTAAATCATCCCAGTCAGATGTCTGTCCAGCCTCTGTTTGAAGACTTCCATTGAAGGAGAACTCACCACTTCTCGTGGCAGCCTGTTCCACTCATTGATCACTCTAACTGTCAAAAAGTTTTTTCTAATATCTAATCTGTGTCTCCTCCCATTCAGTTTCATCCCATTGCTTCTAGTCTTTCCTTGTGCAAATGAGAATAAAGTTGATCCTTCTACAATGTGACAGCCCTTTAGATATTTGAAGACAGCTAATAAGTCTCCTCTCAGTCTTCTCTTTTGCAAACTAAACATTCCCAAATCCTGCAACCTTTCCTCATAAGACAGGGTTTGCAGACCGGTCACCATTCTGGTCGCTCTTTTCTGAACTTGCTTCAGTTTGTTGATGTCTTTTTTAAAATGTGGTGCCCAAAACTGGACACAATATTCCAGATGAGGTATGACCAAAGAGGAGTAGAGGGAAATAATGACTTCACGTGATCTAGACTGTATGCTTCTGTTAATACATCCTAGAATTGCATTTGCCTTTTTTGCTGCTGCATCACACTGTTGACTCATATTCAGTCTGTGATCTATTAGTATACCCAAGTCTTTTTCACATGTGCTGTCACTTAGCCCTATTCCTCCCATTCTATATATGCTTTTTTCATTTTTATTGCCCAGATGTAGTACTTTGCATTTCTCCCTGTTAAAAACCAATTTGTTAGTTGCTGCCCACTTCTCCAGTTTATTTAAATCTTTTTGAATCCTCTCTCTCTCTTCTCTAGTATTAGCTATCCCTCCTAGCTTTGTGTCATCAGCAAATTTAATCAGTTTACCCTCAATTCCTTCATCTAAATCGTTGATAAAGATGTTGAACAATACAGGGCCCAGGACAGAGCCCTGTGGTACCCCACTTGAGACATTCTTCCAACTGGATGTGCAGCCATTTACGACCACTCTTTGGGTCCGATCACTAAGCCAGTTATGAATCCACCTAACAGTTGCCTTGTCCATTCCATACTTAGTCATTTTTTCAATAAGGATTGTATGAGAGACTTTGTCAAATGCTTTGCTGAAGTCAAGATATACTATATCTACAGCATCTCCTTGATCCACCCAATCAGTAATACCGTCATAGAAGGAAATTAAATTAGTCTGACATGACTTATTAGTTACAAACCCATGCTGACTCTGCTTAATCACTTCATTCTTATCCAGGTATTGACATACATGTTGTTTAATAATTTGTTCAAAGATCTTTCCTGGTATAGAAGTCAGACTCACCGGCCTATAGTTGCCTGGGTCCACCTTCTTCCCCTTTTTGAAGATAGGAACAACATTTGCTCTTCTCCAGTCTTCTGGCACTTCTCCTGTTCTCCAAGAATTTTCAAAGATTATGGAGAGGGGTTCAAAAATTTCTTCTGCTATCTCCTTCAGTACTCTGTGGTGTAATTCATCTGGACCTGGAGACTTGAATTCATTTAGGTTAGCTAAGTGTTTCCTCACTATCTTTCTGTTTATAGATATCCTGGATTCTTCTATTCCCTTAATAGGACAGTGAATAACAGTTGATGTTACATTTCCTTTCTGAGAGAAAACAGATGCAAAATAGGAATTTAAAAGTTCGGCCTTCTCAACATCCTGTCTTACCATTTCATCATTTTCATCCTGTAAAAATCCTATAGCATCTTTGACTTTTCTTTTACTTTTGACATATCCCCAAAATCCTTTATTATTGCTTTTGACATCTCTTGCAAGCCTCAATTCATTTTCAGCTTTAGATATTCTGATTTGTGCCCTGCAGGTTCTGCAGACAGCATTATATTCTTCTTTAGATATGCCTCCCTCTTTCCATTTTATAAACATTTTTTTCTTCCTTTTTAGCATGTGCTTAAGTTCTGTGTTCATCCATCCTGGTTTCCTTAAATGCTTCCTATTCTTCCCTCTTTTCGGAATTGTTAACAACTGTGCTTTGAGAATTTCATTTTTCAAGATTTCCCATCCTTCCTGGACATTTTTGTCTTTAAGGATATCCAGCCATTGGATCCCTCCAATTCTCTTTCTGAATCCCTTAAAATCTGCCTTTCTGAAATCTAACCTTGACGTCTGAGTCTTCACAGGTCTTCCGCCTCTAGTTATCCAAAATTCTAAAATAGCATGGTCGCTACCTCCTAGGGTCCCAGCCACTTTTACCTCCTCAACCATTTCCTCCCTGTTTATAAGAATTAGATCCAAGGTAGCAGTTCCCCTTGTTTTCTCCCTTACCTTTTGGAAGATAAAGTTGTCAGCAAGAGACGATAAGAATTTCCTTGACCTGTTAGTTTTGCCTGAGAGAGATTCCCAACAAATGTCTGGATAGTTGAAATCTCCCATGACAACTATGTCATATTTTTTGGAGAACTTGGCCATTTGATGCATAAAGAGTTCATCCATATCTTCAGCTTGCACAGGCGGCCTGTAGTAAATGCCTACAATGGTGTCCTTTCCATTGTTCTGTCCTTGTATTCTTACCCAAACAGTTTCCACAGAACTCCCAGTCTCTGAAGCTTCAATCTCTGTGCAGATATACGCGTTTCTAACATACAATGCGACACCCCCTCCTCGTTTATCAAGTCTGTTTCTTGCAAATAAGTTGTATCCTTCTAGTCTTGTATTCCAATCATGTGTATTGTCCCACCAAGTTTCAGTGATTCCAATGACATCATATTTCTTTTCCTGTGTTAGTAGTTCCAATTCTCCTTGTTTGTTGCCCATGCTTTGTGCATTAGTATAGAAACATTTTAGTTTGTGATTGGTTTCTCTTTCTCCAATATTTTTATTAATTAGATTCTTTCGTCTTTGTTCTTCCTTTCCACTTCTAATAGCAAAGTTCTCAATAGCATTTGTCAGGTGTATGGCTTTTTCTGGTCTTTTGCTTCCCTTCCCACGTTGTTCTAGTTTAAAGCTCTCCTTACAAGTGTAGCAAGGCGACTTCCAAATACCTGCTTTCCAGTCTTCGTAAGGTGCACACCATCTCTAGCAAGTAGTCCATCGTATAAGTAGTTCACTCCGTGATCCAGAAATCCAAATCGTTGCTGACGGCACCATCGACGTAGCCAGTTGGTCACCTGCAGAATCTTATTCCACCGCCTTGTTCCATGGCCATCCACTGGGAGGATGGAAGAGAAGACCACCTGCGCTCCCAGTTCTTTCACTTTCTTGCCTAAGCCTTCAAAGTCTCTGCAGATGGTTTCCAGGTCGTTTCTTGCGGTGTCATTTGTCCCCACATGTAGTAGCAGGAATGGGTAGTCATCTGTAGGTCTGAAGAGTCCTGATATCCTGTCAGACACATCTTTAATTTTTGCACCTGGAAGACAGCACATTTCTCTTGAAGTTATATCCGGTCTGCAGATAGCGGCCTCTGTTCCTCTCAACAGGGAATCCCCCATGACCACCACTCTCCGTTTCTTCTTCACAACATTTTTCTTTCTCCATCCAGGAGGACTCTGAAGGCGTACAAGGTTGCTGTTTGTTGGCAAAGTCTTATCCTGATGTATTTCTTCATCGTTTTCCTGCGTGAGAGCCTGGTGCTGGTTCCTGAGCTGTATGGGTGCTGACTGCCTCCTGATCCTCCTGCTTCTCTGGGTCACATGTCTCCATTCCTCTGTTTCTTCAGGTGCACTTCGAATTTCTTCTCTTTCTGTAACATGAAGAGATAATTCTGCTCTGTCCAAGAACTCTTCACCTTCCTTAATGATCTTCAATGTAGCAAACCTCTCTTCGAGATTTTGCAACTTTTCCTCCAACAGGGTCACAAGCTTGCATTTGTGGCATGTGAAGTTTGGCTTTTCAACTGGTAAATCTGTGAACATGTAGCAAGAAATGCAGCTCACCAAATGGCTCCTGGCCTCTTCCATCTTGAGATTTCTTAAAAACGATGAAAGACGAGCCAAAAGGTTTTTCCGATTTCCTCTTTTCAGCTGCAACGGCCAAAACCCAGTGATCGTTGAGCTCGCTGAGACTCTTCACTTATCCCAGAAGGCACTGAGAATATGCAAATGATCTCCTCAAGACTCTTCCCCTCGAAAAGCCATCCCTGCCCTCCACCGGCATGTGAAAGACCGCATTGTCCATTCACTAAAACAGTCAGTGAGTGGAAAGGTGCACCTCACAACAGATGCATGGACCAGTAAGCATTGCCAGGGCCATTACGTGTCCATCACTGCGCACTGGGCTAATGTGGTGGATGCAGGCTCCACAGGGGACAGCGGTGGTGGAACAGTGCTGCCTAGCCCATGGTATAGGAAACAGTTGGCTGCAGGCTTTCGACCCTCCTCCTCCATCAGCGAAAGCTCGTCCACAGAGCGCAGTCGGACAAGCACACCATCCGCAACTGGCAGTGTTGCACATGAGGTGTCCCACTATCGAACAGCTAGTGGTAAGCGTCAGCAGGCTGTGTTAAAGATGATGTCTTTGGGCGACAACAGACACACCACAGAGGTACTGGCCAACTACTTGCAGCTACAAACTGAGTCATGGCTGGGCAGTCTACATCTTGAGGCAGGCAAGGTAGTCAGTGATAATGGCCGTAATTTTGTGTCACCCATCTCCCGTGCAAAACTCACACACATACCTTGCCTGGCTCACACTTTGAACCTGGTGGTGCAGTGCTTCCTTAATAATTATCTGGAGTTAACATCCTTGCTACATAAGGTGCGAAGACTGTGCTCGCACATCTGTCGCTCAAATGTCCACTCCACTTGTATGCAGAAGCTGCAGTGATTGCTCCACCTCCCCAAGCTCTGCCTAATCATAGACGTTGCAACAAGGTGGAACTCCACCCTGCACATGGTTGAGAGGCTGTGCGAACAGAGGCAGGCTGTAATGCATTTGTGGGAGGATACACGGGCAGGCAGTTTGAGGGAAGACATGGGATTGTCGGGTGTGCAGTAGTCAAAGCTGAAAGACCTCTGTAAAGTCCTTCAGTGTTTTGAGGAATGCACACAGCTGGTAAGCGCAGATGACGCCATCATAAGCATGAGCATCCCACTTATGCGTCTGCTCATGCAAAGTTTGACGCACATTAAGGATCAGGCATCTGCAGCGGAGGAGGAGGAGGGAAGCCTTGATGACAGTCAGCCATTGTCTGGTCAGGGAACTGTCCTGGACGAGATAGAGGAAGAAGAGGAAGAGGAGGAGGAGAAGGATGAGGGAGATGATTATTTTGGGCAGGAGGATGCTTCTCAGGGGGCAAGAGAAAATGTTGGCGTTCCAAGGTCAGGTACAGTGTTTGTGCGTGACTGTAGGGATGTGGATTTTCCAGAAAGTGCTCCTCCACCCAGCAGTGGCAATGCAGCATTGACACCTGGAACACATGTGCGATTATGCCTTGTGGATCCTAAAAAGGGACCCCCGCATTGCCAAAATGATTAGGGATGACGACTACTGGCTGGCCAGCATCCTCGATCCACGCTACAAAAGCAAATTACACAACATCATGCAACAGGAGAACCTAGAGATAATATTGGCTAACAAACAAGCAACTCTGGTAAAACATTTGTTTGAGGCTTTCCCAGCACATAGCAGCAGTGCTGGTTCTCCCACGAGCCGTAGTGGGCACAATGGAAGAGGTGTTCGTGGTGCACATAGCTGAAGTGGCGTTGGAAACAGGGGTTTAATGACCATGTTGTGGAATGATTTCTCAAGTACCGCTCACACGACTGCTAATACTGCATCGATTAAAAGTGACAGGAGACAGCAGTTGTCAACTATGATTACAAACTATTTCTCCTCCCATATCAATGTTCTCCCTCACAGGTCATGCCCCTTTGACTACTGGGCCTCTAAACTGGACACCTGGCCTGAATTGGCACAATATGCCTTAGAGGAGCTCGCTTGCCCTGCTGCTAGTGTGTTATCTGAAAGAGTCTTCAGTGCTGCTGGATCAATCCTGACAGAAAAAAGGACCCGTCTTTCGACCCAAAATGTTGATGATCTAACCTTCATTAAAATGAACCATGCAGGGGTTTCAAAGGATTTTGTCCCACCTTCCCCTGATGACACATAGGTTGCCAGAAAACTGCCTGGCTTTTGTCCTCCTCTTCCTCGGACTTGCCCAATTCCGCCCTTTGCAGCAGCTGAATGTCCAGCCAACACATCAACATATGCCATTTTTTAAACCTCCCTAAGTGGGCTGCCCACCCCCCCCAATGGCTGGGGTCAACACCTGGCGCACCCGGGCAAGTGCCGTTGCTCTGAACAGGTGGATGGGCCCACTGATGGCCGACAGCACTGGCACAGGGCCCCTCATAGTACAATACAGTGTCTCTGACGGTGGGGGGGCCTACTCGCAGTCAGACACACCAGCATACTATGAGGGGCCAGCACCGTAGACCACGAGTGTGCCCCCCCTGCTTGGTCATGGCCACAGCACTTGCAAGTTACAATACTTACCTCTCCCTGCTCCACTGCTGTGTAGTCTTGGCAGTTAAATCCTTCACAGGGACGGCCACTAGAAATTTGGTGTATTGATCGATGATGGTTAAGATGTAGCTTTGGCCTGTCCTGCTGGCCTCTACCTTCAGATGATCAATGGCTACCATTTGTAATGGACGTCAACTTACAAGCGGATGCAGTGGTGCTTTATGATCACCTTTCACAGTTGTGATAGTCACAGACGTGTGACATTCCTGCCAGCATTTTTAAATGTCTACTCTCATGCCAATCCAATAGAATCGCCTACGGCCTGTGGCTTCGGTCTTTTGCACTCCAAAATGTCCAGACACATCATGATAGGCAGTGAGGACCATGTCTACATCTCTCCCTGTGATCACAGTTTGATGGAGACGAGTAACGGTGATGTGATCCACGCTACTGTGATAAAGCAATCCTTTCTTCACAAAGAACCGTTTTTGCTGTCTCCACAGACACAGTAATTGAGGGTCTGCATCGCCTCCTCAACCTCTACCGGGAGTTTTCCCGCGATGAGTAATTCCCAAATTTCTGCTAACACTCGACTTTCCGTCTGTACTTGTATCCATGTAGTTTCCAGTAGCGGAGTGTCTGGACTGGCTTACTGAGATTGAAATATATACGAAGATTTAAATGTACCACAACACTGTATACTGTTGTATGCTTCGACTACCTTTCCCTTTTTCTACTTTTTACATTCTGGTGTAATACATAGTGAGCCTGTGAGTGTCTGTGTCTGACTCCGGAAGTATAGACGGAAATTTACAATTACCCCTAGACTGGATACACCTGGTATGTGCTGATACAGTACCTTTGTTCAAATTTTTGTGTTACGGTATCATCCATGGTGAGTGAGCGTGTGTGGTTTACGCCTTCTATATATACGGTGAATCGGAGATACCAATTTTTGCCCTATACTCGATACAGTTTGTATTTTGCTATACAGTACCTTTGTTCGACATTTAGTATTACGGTCAAATCCATACTGAGTAAGCATCTGAGAGTGACTACGGGACTATGTATACGGAAATTTCAATTGTACCCTATAATATATATACTTGCTATCTTGTTATCCAGTACCTTTTTTACAACATTTTTTATTATGGTCAAACCCAGACTGAATGAGCGTCTGAGGGTGACTCCGGAAATATATACCGAGATTTCAAATTTGGCCAACACTGTATACAGCTCTACGCTTCTGATACAATAACCTTTTTAACTATTTAGATTCTGGTGTAACTCATAATGAGCCTGGGAACGTCTATCTGTTACTCCAGCAATATATTAGGAGCTTTAAGATTACCCCAACACTGTATACAGCTGTACGCTTGTGTTACATTACCCATTTACAGCTTTTCATATTTTTGTGTAATCCATACTGGGCCTGAGAGCGTTTGTGTCTGCCTCCTGAAATGTATACGGAGATTCAGAATGTTTATACTATACTATATATACCTTGTATCTGGTGATACTGTACCCTTTTTCAACTTTTTATTTTATTGGGTAATCCATACTGAGCCTGTGAGCGCCTGTGTATGACTCATGAAATATATACGGAGATTTACTGTTATCCCTTGACTGTATAGAGCTGTACGCTTCTGATACAGTACCATATATCTGCTGGTATTTTGGGTCCATTTTCCAAAACATGAGGAAGTATGGTGGAAGAGGATGCGGACGTGGGCGTGGGGGGCCATCTGGTACTGATGGTGGTGGTGGTGCATCTGCTGGTAGTGCCAAAAACACAATAGCAGCTAAGGCAGGAGGTGTTGAGCCTGCGTCATGGTGTAGCTCTGGAAGGCCTGTTAGGCTCCGTTTTCTGGGAGTAGGTAGACTGCTTTTAAAGCCGGAGCATCAGGAACTGTTTTTGGCTTACATTGCTGAAACAGCCTCCAGCTCTACACCTCCTCTTCTGAAGTTTAAAAAAATGCAAGCACTGAGTCATCAGTGCAGGCTTCTGGTCAGGAGCAACCCCTTTCCTTGTGTCCTTCACCCACCCCAAAAGTGAAGGATACGGCAGCACACACTTCAGATTACTCCATGAAGCTCTTTTCACATACCATGCCTGGGTTAATTAAAAATGAGGCCCATCATATACTGGAGCATTCTAAATGGGGCAGATCAGACACTGGAGCAGCATCTATGGGGCACATTATACAGTGGAGCATTAGAAATGGGGCCCATTATATATGGATCATTATTAGGGCCCATCATACACTGGAGCATCATCCATGAGGCCCATCATATACTGGAGCATTCCAGATTGGGGACATCAGACACTGGAGCAGCATTTATGTGGTCCATTATACTCTGGAGCATTAGAAATGGAGCCCATTATATATGGATCATTATTAGGGCCCATCATACACTGGAGCATCATCCATGAGGCCCATCATATACTGGAGCATTATGTGGATCTCTTCATATACTGTATGGAACATTATATGTGAGTGACCAATTATTCTGTATGGAGAAATATATGGGGCTCATTATTCTGTATGGCGCACAATGTGGTGGCCATAATACTGTATGGAGTAATATACTGTCCTTTTTTTGAGCTATTGTACAATTTAAAATAGATCAGTCATGTCATGTAAGCAGTGAAGTATTTGTCATTGTACTATACCTATATTTCTGTGCCATATCGGAGCATCATGAGTTGTGGTATGTGTTAAAGGGGCGCACTGACACTCTTTGGCCCAGGGCACACGAAAACCTGGAGCCAGCCCTACCCCCCCACAACTTTAGCCAAATAACCCCCAGTTTTCAATGTGTAGCTATTATTATGAAGTAAATTAAGGTTGACAAGCTTCAGTAATAAGAATTGATGTTTTTGGCATTGAAATGGGCACTGTAGGTGTGTTTACTGTTCTCCACTCCCTGCCGACTTTGCTTCCCCATTGACTTGCATTGGGTTTCGTGTTTCAGCCGGCCTCCGACTTTTCCCTATAGTCGGCCGATTTCGTTCGACCCGCCTTTTGCGAAAGTCGGGTTTCATGAAACCCGACTCGACCCTAAAAAAGGCAAAGTCGCTCATCTCTAGTTATTTGGTCAGGCATACTTTAGTATGGGATTAACTTTTGCGTAGAACTTAACCAAACATAGTAATCTCACTAACTTTTTTTATGTTTGCATAAATGGTATAAGTAACAGTAAATTCAAATATAAAGACAAAAAAAGACTACCACTGCTCCAAAACAACTCAGTGGAATGGCAGTTCTCAGCTTCCCAAACTGGAAAAGATCACCTTCATACAGTGAGCACATTAGATCGTGCTCAGTAGGGATATGTTGTGGTATATACTACTCATTTAGGCTAGAAATCATCAATTTTTCATTAATTTTAGGTCATTTTTGGTTTTGTCCTTTTTCTTGTCTTTGCACATCATTGAGCGTAATAAAGTTGTGTTCTCATCACAACCCTATCACAAGCAGTAAGCTTTGGGCAGGAAGTCCTAGCCTATAGTGAAGAGGCTGGAGATGTGACATAATTGACAACAAAAAGAAGAGTCTGGGACGGTTAGCAGCAGGGTGGCTGGAAAGGTGAGAATCAGTTATGACCTGCTGTTAACTACAAAGCCTGAGTGAGGCTGAAAATCCTAGTCTATAGCTAAAAAGCTGGTAGTACAGCATGCAGCAGTGGAAAGAAGAGGACTGCATGGCAGGCGGCATCCAGTGGGGCGACCGGAGTAGTCAGGAGTGCAATGAATGTTATTTCTGGCCCTGCTCCAGCTTACATAAATTACTAACAAAGGTTACAAACAAAGCTATAGCTCGCATCTAGTCTGTAACCCAGGGACTGCCTGTATATGTAGTAGGATCAGCAAGACAGCAATTCAAAGATTCTTAAACTTGCATTTTAAAGTGACACAAGATTTAGGCACTCATAAGGTAACTAGTGGATTGGATTTACTGATAGAGCTCTGACCGGTCCAGTGAATATCATAATATCTTGAAGGGGTTTATAAAATATTGATCAAAGGCAGGCAATGTAGGGACATAAAAAATAACATATACTCACCTAGTAATTTGCTTGCTCTTGAGTGTCATCATTCTGGCAATCCTCTCGGTCTTGTTGACTTTTTCTGCAGTGGTGAAGGGCTATCTTTGCACACATTAGTGCCATAACGATTAACCTCCCCCAGTGATGGTGCCTACATCAAGTCTCTTATTGCAGAGATGAGTAATAGGCTGCAATGGTCCCTTGTGCATCGTTGGCATACCACTACTGCATGTGTGGCGTTCTCATGTGGTGTATGGCTGAGGGTTGTACTCCTGACAGCGTATGATGTATCTTATGGTGGCCAAGCTTTCTGTCAGGAGAAGAGTCTTTCCTTCTCAAATTACACATACACAGGAAACTCCACAATACAATGTTTGCACAGTAAATGCCTCTAGGCAGAAGATGATGATGGTGGTAGTAGTGGGTGCATTTGAGTCCCAGTCATGAAGCAGCTGTAAGAATTTAAAACAGAAATCTTTTTACTGACGGTAATGGTGCAAATTATTATTTACAAACAGAGGGAAACTAAGGTAAAGGATTACATTCACGGTTGATGATTGCTGTGTACCAGCAGACCGGCAGATGTTAGTAACCTCTGGTTTTATTAAGTCTGAATATTTCGTCTTCAGCACTGTGCTCGGTTTCTGCCCTGAGGTAATTTTTCCTCCTAGAGGTGCAATGGTAGACTTTCTCATATGAAGACTATTAACTCCCGTTATTGTGTCAGTCCCCTTTTTAAGCAAAGCAGGCAGGGAGAAGGTAGGTAATTCCTTCACCTTCCAAATTGCTGCCTCTTCTCAAGATGTCTGACCACCAACTGCCAATTCAAATTGAAACTATGCCACAGGACTTGGCTTCTCCTCCTTCTATGTGACTGTAGAGCTGCAGTTATTGGTTGACTGCCCTGAGGTGTTTTTCCAGAACCTTCTGCATATTCAAACAGAGCTGAGTCACATGATCAAGCCTGTGAGGAGAATATTGACTCTTTTTGTGCTGCCTGACAGCAGATCTCACAATTTTATGCACACTCCACATAAAAATTCACAGCATTTATATGAAAGCACAATATATGTGGGATACCACACATGAAAAGTCAATTAGATTGTGGGGACCAACAAGTTTCTAGGTGAGTGCAAGATTTTCTTCTAATAAAAACATTGTCACATCTCATCTGAAAAATGTAACGGTAGGTCTTTTGTTTCTTTTTATATCACAATATTATAATGGGGAATGTCGCTTATTAGGCTGAGTTCACACGTGGCGTTTTTTTCACGTTTCCGCAGTGGTTTTAACCGCGCGTCTTTGCCGCGAAAACGCAAAAAATAAGCATCCCATGCATTCCTATGGGATTCCGCAATGCTGTACTAATGCTGCGGTTTTAACCGCGGCGGAATCGCTTCGCGGTAAAAACCGCAGCATGCTCATTAATTTGCGGAATCGCGGCGATCCTGCACCCATAGGAATGCATTGTTCCGCTTACTTTCCACATGTGGCTGTGCCCACCATGCGGAAAGTAAGCAGAACATTTGCGGATGGTACCCACGGTCCGGAGGAGAGGAGACTGTCCTCCGGGCTTTGGGTACCATATCCCTGCAAAAAATAGAATTTAAAAATAAAAAATATTGTTATTCTTACCCTCCGACGTCCCGCGCAGTCTTCCTGCTTCTCTTCACGCTCTCGTTCCCAGTAATCCTTTGCGAAAATGCCCGCGATGGCGTCCGTTCTCGCGGGATCGCGAAGTCTCTCGGTCATTCGCGCGACGTCATCGCGAATGACCGCGAGACGTCGCGATCCCGCGAGAACTGACGTCATTGCGGGCATTTTCGCAAAGGATTACTGGGAACGGATGCGCGGGACGCCGGAGGGTGAGAATAACACTATTTTTTTTTTTTTTACATTCTATCTTTTACTATTGATGCCGCATAGGCAGCCTCAGTAGTAAAAAGTTGGTCACACTTGTCAAACACTATGTTTGACGAGTGTGACCAACCTGTCAATCAGTTCTCCAAGCGATGCTACAGATCGCTTGGAGAACGCTAGCATTTTGCAAGCTAAATACGCTTGCAAAATGCTAGTTTTTCCGCTGGAAAATCGCGGGAATTTAAAATGCGATTTTCCCGCGGACTGGAATTCCGGAATTCTCGCGGTAATTTCCGCGAGAGTTCCGGTACGTGTGCACTTAGCCTTAATATTCCTTAGTATTTCACCATTTGAGCCCAGTATATAATTTATTTTACCAGCCTTTCCATTGTAGATAAATCACATTACACAATACAAATGTCACCAAAGGCTTAAACATACCAAATAAATTAATAAACCATATCTGGTGTGACTTTTTTGAGTGCCTCCATATAGCATTTTAAAGGACAGTATGGTTAATGCCAGGATTTTAGGGAAGGAATTGTCTTCTTTCACATTTTTTTTAAAGCTTACTAAAACAAATAGCTGTATATTTTCTGCAAATATGTTCCCTCCTTACCGTTGATTATAGAATATTTAAACAGATATTGTCAGTTAAATGTGTTTCCATATCATGGCTCCATTTTATGAATGGTCTACCTTGCCTCCTGTTTGTCAGCAAAACTTTTATTTCACGTAGTGCTGCCTATCCATTTATAATAACAAAAGGCAGCGGGCATAAAAGGATTTAGCTAAAGTAAAAGTGGCAATGGTCTTTTATTCCTCATGAGTACAAGATAATCCAAACATTAAAGCTTTCTGATTATTCAGCTTTTTCAAAGGGACAGAGAACACAATGATGCTCCTGAGTCCAGCAATAGGACCAATGTTCCCAATGTTCTGTATTATGAAGAGCCAAGGTATTCCTCATTCTGTATGCATATTGGCTTACCAGTTCTACATTTCTTACATAACAATAGAGTGATTACATACTGTATATCAGGTTTGGAAATTAGTTATGTATAAAACTATATGAAGTGTAACAAACATACCTTGGTTTTCATTACATAATAAATGAAACAATTATATCTAGACATAAGGAATGTTCACAGTTTTTTTACATAGATTTTGAATCAAATTCTTCTCCAAAATCCACATAAAAAACCTTTTTGACAACTTTTTGAACTAACTTCCTATTCATTTCAATATGTGGCACTTCTTCTCAGAAAACAATTCTCCAAATTTGACCACTGAATAATTTGAGGAAGAAAAAAATGCCCCATAAACAAAAATAGCCCACGAAAAACACCAGAAATGTGTTTTTTATTCATCATACTTTTTCATGAGATGGAATACAGAGACGCAAGCTATGAGGCCTCTTTGCCTTTTATACATAAAAAGAAAGTCAATATTCCACAGTAAAGAACACGTCTGATTCAACTTCAGAAAGTCTTCCACTAGTTGCATAAAGTAGACCATGACCATGATTAAGACCTCACGGTCGAAACGCATTGGTCGCTAGCCATCCTGGGCTTCCATGTGTATCCACTACATGTTCTTTTAATGTTTCTACAATAAACGTGAAATTTTACTACCTGACCACGCTGGAGAACTTTTTCACACTAGTTGCATAAAGGGTTTGTCTCATCTTCTACCTTTTTTTATTATTTTCCTATTTAGCATTTTATCTTCTCTTTTCCAAGAGTCAAAACTTTTCTTTTTTTCTGGCAGCATAGCTGTACCGCAGCTTGTTTTTAGCAGTTTTGAGTTATTTTTGAAGTTTTAAATTATAATTATGAATTACCCCATTAATTTTATCATTCAATGTTCTGAAAAATGGAGAAGAAAAGCAAGTGCAAGCAAATTGGAAATATAATGCAATTCCGCCATGTTTTTTTTGTGTTTTGAGCTTACGACATACATTTTGTCATAAAAGTTACCCTGAATGATGATTGTATGGATTCATATCTCAAAAGACTGAACGTCACTTCCAAACAGAACACTGGTCTGAACAGGTGCATACTAAGAGTAGCCATTTCCATACATAACTAACAAATAAACTTGCAGTCTGTAATGCCCTAGCATGTAAATGTGAAATATATGAAAATGGAATTGTATTACTGCTCTAGAAAATAGGAAAAAGTGAGGATACTTAACTCATAAACTGGGTTGATAGCCTACATTTATATGGGTAGATAGGATCCTGCCATGATTAACCCCTTTCTGACAGCTGATGTAATATCCTGTCCATGTGCCCTGGATCTTATTGCCCATGGACGGGACAGTACATTATGGGCGATCAGCCGCGCTCATGCTGGCTCACGCACCGCTCCTGGCACTTTAACCCCCGGAACACTGCGATCAAACATGATCACAGCATTCCGAAGCCGACATAGGGGCCCCTCTGTGACTTGCGTCAAACGCAACATGTTGTATTTTGTTGCGGTCGCCGCACCGTCAAAGCGATGCATGTGGAGGCATCCGCATACATCGGCTTGGCCTGCGTACCCAATGCTAAAGATAGGGTACGCAGGCCGCATGCGGATGTAGGCGGAGCTGAATGGAGGAAGCGTGGCACTGAGCGGAGCTTCACGGAGGAAGTCCGCATCCCTCCGCAGCTCTGCCATACTCTAGTGTGAAACTAGCCTAAGTATAGTAATTTAAGAAAAAGTTTAAATGTTTTGATTGCACATTATAGTGCACAAAAATGTCAGCTAGCAGTTGCAGAACTGAATTACAAAAAAATCCACTTTTTGGCAAATAAGGAATTTTGTAAAATTTGACCAGAATTCAATTATTTCAATTATGCTCTGATTTATTTGTTTATCTACTATATAATTGTCTAATTCTGTCTGTCTGTTTGTCATGGAAATCCCACCTCGCTGATTGGTCGTGGCAGTTAGGCTGTGACCAATCAGCGACAGTTGCTTAGTCGTCGTGGCAACACATCCACGTTGCTTATTGTACAGGCACATTACAGCCGTTAAAGGCATCACTGCTGCGTTGCTCATTACACAGGCACAGTCCTGTACATATTCTGGAGTACAATACATTAGGTAATTAGGTAACAGTAGAACAGTGACTGCACCTTTGGGTGTAACTTGCGTGCAATACATTAGGTGACAGCAGAAAAGTGAATGCAGCTCTGGGTGTAACTGGAGTACAATATGTTAGGTAAGATCTAAACAGTGACTGCACCTCTGGCTGTAACAGGAGTATAATACATTAGGTAACAGCAGAACGGTGACTGCAGCTCTGGGTGTAACTGACTACAATACATTAGGTAAAAGCAGAACAGTGACTGCAGCTCTGGGAGTAACTGGAGTACAATACATTAGGTAACAGCAGAACAGTGACTGCAGATCTGGGTGCAACTAGAGTACACTACATTAGGTAACAGCAGAACAGTGACTGCAGCTCTGGGAGTAACTGGAGTACAATACATTAGATAATAGCAGAACAGTGACTGCAGCTCTGGGTGTAACTGGAGTACACTACATTAGGTAACAGCAGAACAGTGACTGCAGCTCTGGGTGTAACAGGAGTACATTAGGTAACAGCAGAACAGTGACTGCAGCTCTGGGTGCAACTGGGCTACAATACATTAGGTAAAAGCAGAACAGTGACTGCAGCCCTGGGAATAACTGAAGTACAATACATTAGATAACAGCAGAACAGTGACAGCAGCTCTGGGTGTAACTGGAGTACAATACATTAGGTAACAGCAGAACAGTGACTGCAGCTCTGGGTGTAACTTGAGTACAATACATTTGGTAAGATCTGAACAGTGACTGCAGCTCTGGCTGTAACAGGAGTATAATACATTAGGTAAGAGCAGAACAGTGACTGCAGCTCTGGGTGTAACTGGACTACAATACATTAAGTAAAAGCAGAACAGTGACTGCAGCTCTGGGATTAACAGGACTACAATATATTAGATAACAGCAGAACAGTGACAGCAGCTCTGGGTGTAACTGGAATACAATACATTAGGTAACAGCAGAACAGCGACTGCAGCTCTGGCTGTAACTGGAGTACAATACATTAGGTAACAGCAGAACAGTGACAGCAGCTCCGGGTGTAACAGGAGTATAATACACTAGATGGTGGCCCGATTCTATTGCATCGGGTATTCTAGAGTCTCTGTTAAAATAAAAAATAGTTATATACTCACCTTCCGACAACCCCCGGACTCTGTCCCGGCTCTCACAATGCTCCCGGGATCTTCCGGTCCCAGTAATGCTTAGCGAGAAGGGCCAGAGATGACGTCACTCTCGCGAGAGCGTGACGTCATCAGCGGTGTTTCGCACTAAGCATTACTGGGACCGGAAGATGCTGGGAGCGTGGTGAGAGGAGAGAAAGAGTCCGGGGGCCGTCGGGAGGTGAGTATATCACTATTTTTTATTTTAACAGAGACTCTAGAATACCCAATGCGATAGAATTGGGCCACCATCTAGTCTCTAATAAATGCCATTGCAGAGGTCCCTTTGTTAAACTCGGCATTTTTAGTAGGGTGAAAATATTGTTGCTACTGTGTTGCTGCAGGGGCTACTACAATCTTTTTGCCTCTTCTAAATTGATTTATGCTCTGCTTTGCAGAGCTAGTACTAACTTCACATACTGGGAAGGAAAGCAATCAAGGGAGAAAGGGAATGGGAGTGGCTTGTTAACAGCATAGACATCATGACCCTGATTCATCATTTAAGATTCATTCAAGTCACTTTTCTTTTCTGGTATTTGCACCAAAAACATTACTCCAGGCACTGACTGGTGTGAGATGCATAAAAAAGAAAATGCGAGTTATGGTAAAACTTGCATTTCATGAATTTGCCAAAGGGCAGTTTCACACGTCCAGATAATTCCGGTACCGGAATAACTGGTACCGGAGCTATCCATATCCATGTGTCCGTGTGCATACGGAGGCCATCTGTGTGACATCCGTGTGCTATCCGTATGTCCGTGTGTACCATCCGTGTGCTGTCCGTGTGTTGTCCGTGTATTTGAAAAATTAGTTTCAATGTAACCCTTTGACTTTTAAAAGCGCACACAGATCGCACACGGACAGCATTCATGTGTGGTACGTGTTTACACAGACCCATTGACTTGTATGGGTCCGTGTGATTGATCCATGCTGTTGCACAAAAATTGACATGTCAGCATGATTTGCACACGGACACACGGTCCGTGAAAACACACTGACATCTGCATAGACATATTCATTAGAATGTGTCTACGTGTGTCAGTGTCTCCGGTATGTGAGAAAACTGTTGCTACACGTACCAGAGACACTGACGTGTGAAACTGCCCTAAAACAGCAAAGTGTTTCAGGAAAAGAATAAAAAAAACTTAAAAAGAAACACAACTTAAACTAGATGTGTATTTCCTGAAGGAAGTACAGATAGTGCTTTGAAATGGTGCCCGGGCTGCCCCTTTAAGAGAGACTTGCCTGCTGCTCCTGCAAGACTTTCAACTCAGGATCCGTTTTAACTGTGGATGCCTCTCAGGGGCCACTTTGGCCTTAGGGTCTGATTTGGTGGGTGGGGCCCCTTAGGATCTGATTCGGTGGCCTGGGCTCCTCAGGGCTTGAATTGGTGGCCGGATTCTTCAGGGTTCGATTTTGTGGGTGTGGCCCCTCAGGGTCTGATTTTGTGGGTGTGGCCCTTCAGGAGTCCGATTTTGTGGGTGGGGCCCCTCAGGGTCTGATTTTGTGGCCGGGGCCCCTCAAGGTCCGATTTTGTGGCCGAGACCCCTCAGGGTCGGATATTGTGGGTGGGGCTCCTCAGGGTCCGATTTTGTGGCCGGGGCCCCTCAGGGTCCGATTTTGTGGGTGAGGCCCCAGGGTCTGATTTTGTGGCCGGGACCCCTCAGGGTCGGATATTGTGGGTGGGGCTCCTCAGGTTCCGATTTTGTGGCCGGGGCCCCTCAGGGTCCGATTTTGTGGGTGTGGCCCCTCAGGGTCCGATTTTGTGGGCGAGGCCCCTCAGGGTCTGATTTTGTGGCCGAGGCCACTCAGGGTCCAATTTTGTGGTTGGGGCCCCATAGGGTCCGATTTTGTGGCCGGGGACCCTCAGGGTCCAATTTTGTGGGTGGGGCCCCTCAGGGTCTGATTTTGTGGGTGGGGCCCCTTAGGGTCTGATTTTGTGGGCGGAGCCCTTCTGGGTCCAATTTGGTGGGTGGGGCCACTCTGGGTCCAATTTGGTAGGCGGGGCCACTCTGGGTCCGATTTGGTGGGTGGAACCACTCTGGGTCCAATTTGGTGGGCGGGGCCCCTCTGGGTTTGATTTGGTGGGTGGGGCCCCTCAGGGTCCGATTTTGTGGGTGGGGCCACTCTGGGTCCGATTTTGTGGACGGGGCCCCTCTGGGTCCGTTTTGGTGGGAGGGGCCACTCAGCGTCCGATTTGGTGGGCGTGGCCCCTCCGGGTCCGATTGGTGGGCGTGACCCCTCTGGGTCCTATTTGGTGGGTGGGGCCACTCTGGGTCTGATTTGGTGGGCGGGACCACTCAGAGTCCGATTTGGTGGGCAGGGCCACTCTGGGTCTGATTTGGTGGGCGGGGCCCCTCAGGGTTCGATTTGGTAGGCGGGGCCCTCAGGGTCCGATTTGGTGGGTGGGGCCCCTCAGAGTCCGATTTGGTGGGCAGGGCCCCTCAGAGTCTGATCTGGTGGGCGGGGCCCCTCAGGGTCCGATTTGGTGGGCGGAGCGACTCTGGATCCGATTTGGTGGGTGGGGCCACTCTGGATCCGATTTGGTGGGCGGGGCTCCTCAGGGGCCGATTTGGTGGGCGGGGCCCCTCATGGTCCTATTTGGTGGGCGGGGCCAATCTGGTCCGATTTGGTGGGCGGGGCCACTCTGGGTCCGATTTGGAGGCCAGGGTGGTTCAGCCTCAGATTTGTAGGCCAGGGTCGATCAGCCTCCGATTTGGAGGCCTGGATGGCTCAGCCTCCGATTTGGAGGCCGGGGTCAATCAGCCTCCGATTTGGAGCCTGGGGTCACTCAGCTTTTGATTTGGCGCGCCGACCCTTTAAGACTCATTTCGGTGCGCCGGCCCTTTTAGAATCACTTTGGCGCATCAGCCCTTTAAGAGCCAGTTTGGCTCACTGGGCTTCTAAATCCACTTTGGCGCACACTCTCTCTCAGGGGCATGCGTCATGTGATGAAGCTAGATTTGCTTTCGTGCTGTGAGTTTCGCTTTAAGAGCTGAAATTATCTGGCAGAAACTGTCCTGGGAGGGTCATGTGAAATTTGTAGGCGTTGGCATAGTAACTGGGTGTGCCTGCGCATATCAATGAGCTTAACTGCCATTTGAATCACCTCAGGGCATGTTTTCCCTGTGGCAACATTTTCCCATTGAAATGCATTGAGACAGTACATTCCAATGACCGAAAAAAAAAATTTCAAACGCAAATTGCGCAAAAACTACAAATCCGATTGACACGAAAAATACTTAGCACACCACTCGTGGACGCTGGCTTCGAAACAACACCTCAACGGAGTCTGTGCATGTAGTGGTTCGGGCCGAATTAATTGCGGAAATCAACTGAATAATAATAAGAAGAAGTTAGCAGCATTCGGATTACAATATAGTGCTTTCTTCAAAAGCACTATAATGACAAAATACTAAACAGTAGAGTTGAGCAAAACGGGTCGAAAAATTTCAAAAGTCGCCAACTTTTGGCAAAGTCGGGTTTCATGAAACGAAACCCGACCCTAGGATGAGGTCGGCCACGAGGTCGGCGACTTAAGCGCCAAAGTCGCATTTCAAAAGTTTGTTTTGCGCTCTTTTTCAGCCAATCAGGATCCACGGACACTGTGGGCAACGTGATGACATAGGCAGGGGTCACCACCATCTTTCAGAAGGGCATGCAAGTGATTGGCTTGCTTTGGTGGGCGTCACAGGGGGTATAAAAGGGTGTGCATGCCGACCGCCATGTTACTCATGCTGATCTCAGAATAGGGAGAGCTGCTGCTGATTTTGTAGGGAGAGCGTTAGGCAGGGAAGAAGACACCAAAAACTGCTTCTGCTGCTAGTGATTTTGCCTGTACAACACACCAGTCACTGTGTGTGCAGTGCAAGTGGAGGCTATATTTTGCTGGATCAGCGGTGTTGGTTGTTAGGCTGCCTTCTAAGGCTTCCTGATGGCTGCATTGCTGTTTACCCACTGCTCTGCACCCACTGCTCTGCAAGCTGCTTTTTTAAAAGCAATCCCAATTTTTTTTTTTGTCCTGGTGAGGTACTGAGCGTGCATTTTTTCACACCATACAGCGGTGCACACTCCTCACACAGTACCGTGTAACGGCTGTTATCACAGCCACAGTGAAGCTATCTGTGTGTCACGCTGTAAGGATAAGTCGAGGACATGTTCCGTTCTAACAGACCTGCACCTTCTAGTTTTGTCTAGCTTTCAAACAGTTAAATATATTTGCTGTTTGATCACATTCCAAACTATAGAGAGACAGCGTGTGTCAGTCCGTATACTTAAAAAACACGGAGCTTGACAATTTTACGTACACCGGACAGCCGTGTACGTGCACGCTCCTCTCTCAGTACCGTGTAACGGCTGTTATCACAGCCACAGTGAAGCTATCTGTGTGTCGCTCTGTAAGGATAAGTCGAGGACTTGTTCCGTTCTTACAGACCTACACTCTAGGGAGATTCCTATTCTGCCCAATTCTATATACACCTTGTAGTTTGTCATACACTAGCCAATTTCTGCCTGTGACATAGCGCTGTGATATTCACTGGGCCTCACACAATCCAAAAGTGTCCAGTGTCCACAAGTGTGTGCTGAAATTCAAAATCTCCGTTATCCTCTAGTCACATTTTTCACACCTGCGACATTAAGCCTGTGACATAGCGCTGTGATATTCAGTGGGCCTCACACAATCCAAAAGTGTTCAGTGTCCACAAGTGTGTGCAGAAATTCAAAATCTCCGTTATCCTCTAGTGACATTTTTCACACCTGCGACATCGAGCCTGTGACATAGCACTGTGATATTCAGTGGGCCTCACACAATCCAAAAGTGTCCAGTGTCCACAAGTGTGTGCAGAAATTCAAAATCTCCGTTATCCTCTAGTGACATTTTTCACACCTGCGACATCGAGACTGTGACATAGCGCTGTGATATTCAGTGGGCCTCACACAATCCAAAAGTGTCCAGTGTCCACAAGTGTGTGCAGAAAATCAAAATCTCCATTATCCTCTAGTGACATTTTTCACACCTGCGACATCGAGCCTGTGACATAGCGCTGTGATATTCAGTGGGCCTCACACAATCCAAAAGTGTCCAGTGTCCACAAGTGTGTGCAGAAATTCAAAATCTCTGTTATCCTCTAGTGACATTTTTCACACCTGCGACATCGAACCTGTGACATAGCGCTGTGATATTCAGTGGGCCTCACACAATCCAAAAAAAGTGTCCACAATCCAAAAAAAGTGTCCAGTGTCCACAAGTGTGTGCAGAAATTCAAAATCTCCGTTATCCTCTAGTGACATTTTTCACACCTGCGACATCGAACCTGTGACATAGCGCTGTGATATTCAGTGGGCCTCACACAATCCAAAAAAAGTGTCCAGTGTCCACAAGTGTGTGCAGAAATTCAAAATCTCCGTTATCCTCTAGTGACATTTTTCACACCTGCGACATCGAGCCTGTGACATAGTACTGTGATATTCAGTGGGCCTCACACAATCCAAAAGTGTCCAGTGCCCACAAGTGTGTGCAGAAATTCAAAATCTCCCCTGTCCTATAGACACGTGTACCTTGTTTTACATTACTATATAGTTTGTTGGATTTTGTCTACATTTCTACCAAAAATGAGGAAGGCTGGTGGAAGAGGCCGTGGAATTGGGCGGGGGTTGGCAGATGGTAAAGATGGTGTTGGTGGTGGATCTGATGGTAGTGGCAAAAGAAAAATAGGACCGAATGCAGGAGGTGTTGAGCCTGCGTCATCGTCTGGCTCCAGAAGGCCTCGAAGGCTTAGTTTTCTAGGAGTTGGCAAACCGCTTTTAAAGCCAGAGCTTCAGGAAAAAGTTTTGTCTTACATTGCTGACTCAGCCTCCAGCTCTATCGCCTCCTCTTCTGAAGTTGTAAAAAATAAAAGCACTGAGTCGTCATTGGAGGCTCATGTTCATGAACCACACCTTTCCTTGTGTCCTTCACCCCAACCAAGATTGAAGGATGACGCAGGTCATACTACTGATTACTCCATGGAGCTGTTTTCACATACCATGCCTGGATTATCAAGTGAAATGGTGAATTACCCAGGCCAAGATGAATCTGACATGGAGTGCACTGATGCACAGCCACTGATAGATGATTCTGCTGGTACATTCACTCAGAGCACTACATTGTCCTCGCAGTGTACAGAGCCAGATTCTGACCCTGATGAGACTCAGGTGCCCCTTCCCGCGCACCATACCACCAAAAACGGTGACACAGAGGAAGGTGCACATGACATTGAAGAGGAGGTGATGGATGACCCAGTTGTTGACCCAGATTGGCATCCATTGGGGGAAGAGGGTGCTGCTTCCAATAGCTCAGCTGAGGAGGAGGAGCATCCACAGCAGACATCGACATCGCGACAGCTGTTATCTGGCAGGCCCGGAGCACTACAAAGACAGGTTCCAAAAATCAAAAGAGTTGCTGGACAGCTTGTCCAGAGGGTCAAAATAGCACAGAGTGCTAGGCCGCAAAATGTCTGCCAAAGTAGGAAGAGTGCAGTGTGGCACTTTTTTGAACAGAATCCTCATGATCAGGCCAAGGTTATCTGTAAGAAGTGCGCAAAGACCTTTAGCCGAGGGAAAAATCTGAAAAATTTGAATACCAGTTGCATGCTTAGACATTTAACCAGCATGCATTTGCAAGCGTGGACACAACACCAAACCTCAAGTACCACATGTGCAACTGATCACAAAGAAGGTAGTCAGCAACGCTACATTGTTTACCCCACTGTAAGCCCACCGGTTAGCACAGCAGCAAATGTTGAGGTGTCGTTGCAAGGCCACAGCAGTCAGGGAATCCCACTGTTATATCAACGAAAGACTGAATCTAGGACATCAGAAAGAACACCAACTCCATCACCATCATCAACCCTCTCTCAGTCCGCCCTGTCCACCGCTACTTCCACCATATGCAGCTCTCAAGTCCAGCTCACCCTCCCAGACACTATGAGTAGGTCAAGAAAGTACTCAGTCTCTCATCCGCGTACACTGGGTTTGAACGCCCACATTGCCAAACTAATCTCGTTAGAGATGATGCCCTATCGGTTGATGGAAAGCGCAGCTTTCCGCAAACTCATGGCCTATGCAGTACCACGCTATGACCTACCCAGTCGCCACTTCTTCTATCGCAAAGCCATCCCAGCCCTCCACCATCATGTGAAAGACCGCATTGTCCATGCACTCAAGCAGTCAGTGAGTGGAAAGGTGCACCTCACAACTGATGCATGGTCCAGTCGGCATGGCCAGGGCCGTTACGTGTCCATCACTGCGCACTGGGTTAATGTGGTGGATGCAGGGTCCACAGGGGACAGCGGTGGTGGGACAGTACTGCCTAGCCCACGGTATAGGAAACAGTTGGCTGTAGGCGTTCGACCCTCCTCCTCCTCCTCCTCCAGAAGCGAAAGCTCGTCCACAGAGCGCAGTCGAACGAGCACTCCATCTGCAGCTGCCACTGTTGCACACGAGGTGTCCTCCTATCGAGCAGCTAGTGGAAAGCGTCAGCAGGCTGTGTTGCAGATGATGTATTTGGGCGACAGACACATCGCCGAGGTGCTTGCCGAGTACTTTCAGCGACAAACTGAGTCATGGCTGGGCAGTGTACATCTTGAGGCAGGCAAGGTAGTTAGTGATAACGGCCGTAATTTTGTGGCAGCCATAGCCCTTTCAAAACTCAGCCACATACCTTGCTTGGCTCACACCTTGAACCTGGTGGTGCAGTGCTTCCTCAATAATTATCCAGAGTTAACAGCCCTGCTCCAAAAGGTGCGAAGACTGTGCGCGCACATCCGCCGGTCGCCTGTACACTCCATTCGTATGCAGAAGCTGCAGCGATTGCTCCACCTTCCCAACCACCGCCTCATTATCGACATTGCAACAAGGTGGAACTCCACGCTGCACATGGTTGAGCGGCTGTGCGAGCAGAGGCAGGCCATAATGCATTTGTGGGAGGATACACGGCCAGGCACTTTGAGAGCAGACATGGAGTTGACAGGTGTGCAGTGGTCGAAGCTGAAAGACCTCTGTAAAGTCCTTCAGTGTTTTGAGGAATGCACACGGCTGGTAAGCGCAGATGACGCCATCCTAAGCATGAGCATCCCACTTATGCGTCTGCTCATGCACACTTTGACGCACCTTAAGGAGCAGTCGTCTGCAGCCAATGTTGACGAGGAGGAAGAGGTGGAGGGAATCCTTGATGACATTCAGCCATTGTCTGCTCAGGGACCTCTCCTGGACGAGGTGGAGGAAGAAGAGGAGGAGGAGGATGATGATGGGGATGATTACTTAGGGGAGGAGGATGCATCTCGTGGGGCAAGTGAAAATGTTGGCGTGGCAAGGTCTGGTACAGGGTTTGTGCGTGACTGGAGGGATGTGGATTTGCCAGAAAGTGCTCCTCCAACCAGCACTCGCAGTGCATCATTGACACCGGGAACATTGGCCCACATGTCAGATTAGTCTTGCAAAAGGGGCACGTCACTCCGAGTTTGAGTGAGGGGTGCACAGAAAAGGAGTACCAGTCCCAATACAATCTAGAAATCAAAAAAATGGCACTCCCATATGCAGAAAGAAGAAAATTTGTTTTATTCACAGCTTATTTCTCCACAAGACATGTACTCTTAATGTGACGTTTAGGTCCTTACAATGGACCTTCTTCCGACATGAACATAATCTTGATAAAGCTCATAAATGACCTGGTGGGCCAGAGTGGCAGGAAAATAAAAAGGCATTCAAGTGGAGCTGTGAAGTGACAATAAGAGAAAAAGTCGGCGCTAGCTGGTGTGTATTATTCCATTATGGAGAGGAGCGCTTAAGAGTACATGTCTTGTGGAGAAATAAGCTGTGAATAAAACGAATTTTCTTCTTTCTGCATATGGGAGTGCCAGTTTTTTGATTTTCACATATCAGATTATGCCTTGCAGATCCTAAAAAGGGACCCCCGCATTGCCAAAATGATGAACGATGACGACTACTGGTTGGCCAGCATCCTGGATCCACGCTATAAAGGCAAATTACAAAACATCATGCCACACGAGAACCTTGACCTAATATTGGCTACTAAACAAGCAACTCTGATAAACCGGTTGGTTGAGGCATTCCCAGCACACAGCAGCGGTGATGGTTCCCACATGAGCCATTCGGGCCGGGGGGCAGCTTGGCAGAGGTGTTCGTGGTGCACACAGCAGAAGTGGCATTGGAGACAGGGGTTTCATGACAATGTTGTGGACTGATTTTTCCAGTACCGCTCACACAACTGGTAATACTGCATCGATGGAAAGTGACAGGAGACAGCAGTTGTCAACTATGGTTACAAACTACTTCTCGTCCCATATCGATGTTCTCCCGCACAGGTCATTCCCCTTTGACTATTGGGCCGCTAAATTGGACACCTGGCCTGAATTGGCACAATATGCCTTACAGGAGCTTGCTTGCCCAGCTGCAAGTGTGCTATCGGAAAGAGTCTTCAGTGCAGCTGGATCAATCCTGACAGAAAAAAGGACCCGTCTGTCAACCCAAAATGTGGATGATCTAACCTTCATTAAAATTAACCATGCATGGGTTTCCAAGGATTCTGTCCCACCTTCCCTTGATGACACATAGGTTGCCAGAAAAATGGCTTGCTTTGGTCCTCCTCCTATTCCGCGAACTTGACCTATTTCGCCTTTTGCAGCAGCTGAATGTCCCACATCAACATATGCCACTTTGTAAACCGCCCTAACTGGGCTGCCCCCCCCATGGCCGGGGTCACCACCTAGCGCACGAAACCATGCGAGTGCCGTTGCCCTGGACAGGTGGGTAGGCCGACTCTTGGGCGCGGGCACTGGCACAGGGTCCCTCATAGTGCAATCAAGTGTCTCTGATGGTGGTGCACACCCGCCGTCAGACACAACGCCATACTATGAGGGGCCCAGTGCCAGTACCGACGCCCACGAGTGTGCCCCCCTAGCTTGAGCAGGGCCACAGCATTTGCAATGTTTACCTCTCCCTGCTCCTCCGCTGTGTAGTCTGGGCTGTCAAATCCTTCACTGGGACTGCCACTACAAATTGATTGAACTGAAAGATGATGGTTAAGATGTAGCTATGCCCTGTCCTGCTGGCCGGGCTCTAGCTCCAGATGATCAGTGGCTTCCATTTCTTATGGACGTCGACTCACAATTACATGCAGTGGTGGTTTATCATCAGCTTTCACAGTTTTCCTACTCACAAACGTGTGACATTCCGGCGCACATTTTAAAATGTGAACTCTCATGCCAATCAAATAGAATCGCCTACGGCCTGTGGCTTCTGTCTTTTGCACTCCAAAGTTACGTGACAGATCATGATAGCCAGTGAGCACCATGTTTACATCGCTCCCTGTGATAAAAATTGGATTGAGATGAGTAACAGTGATGGAATCAACGGAAGTGCGATACAGCAAGACTTTATTCACAAAAAAATGTTTTCACTGTCTCAACACACAAATTAATTGAGGGTCAGCATCGCCTATGAGAATTGTGACGGAAGTTTTTCCCATGAATAGTAATTCCTAGATTTCTGCAATCACTATCCTTTATGTCAGTAATTGTATGCATCTCATTTCCTATTGCGGAGAGGCTGGACAGTATTACTGAGACAGAAATATATATGAAGATTTAAAAATAACACCAAAAGTATATAGTTGTGTACGCCTCAAATGCATTTTCTTTTTTCCACTTTTTAGATTGCTGTGTAATCCATACTGAGAACACGTAGATTTTACATGTTTAAACTATGCTATATATACCTGCTATCCAGTGATAAAGTACCCTTTCTCAACTTTGTACAATCTGGTCAAATCCATACTGGGCCTGAGAACATCTGAGTCTGCCTCCTGATCTATAGACATATATTTTTAAGGTGTAAACTAGGCTACATATATACGTGTTATCCGGTGAAACTGTACCCTTTATCAACTTTCTACAATGTTGTTGAATCCATACTGGGCCTGAGAACGGCTGCCGAGCTGTTAAGCAAGCTACAGCACCTGTGGTTTGGACACGTAATTTTTTCAGGAATGACGGTTAGGCCTAACTCCGGAATTGCGGTTGACCTGAACTTACTGGGAAATCATCGTTCGCGGGGAATAATCTGAATCCCAGATCCCCATCACTAACGGAGTTCAGCAGGTTATCTGCACCTGTAAGCGACAAAAGCTGGTCCTTTCAGTGTAGCGTGCATGCAGCCCGGACATGTACTGGAATGCTATACCTGTTATTGCTCGATCTCACGTGCCACAGCCTCGCGTATCCCTCTAGTAAGCTTGACGCGTACCGCGGGGCCATGCCGGAGTCTGGGTCGTTAACGGAATAAAGCTGAGAAATCGCTAGCACAACTACAAACGGACATACCACACCACACACAGAATCGACAAAGCTTGCAATCTGTCCATCTTTTCTGTAGCTTGTATGGTAGTGGTTTCCCGGGTGCAGTCCAATTAAGCCACAGGCTCCACTCCTGGTGGTGCCCTTTTGGACATTCCTTTCAGGTTCAGCTTTGCAATCATACTGCCCCCGGAAACCAAAAACTTTGCCTTCAGAGATGCTGTTTGGAGGTTCGTGGGAATAACACCGCCCGATCAGCAGTCGGCATATGGGTCGCCCTCGCAGGGCTGTGGGGTACTCGGTACCGGGCCGGTGTCAGTGGGATGTGTCACAGCAGCGGTGACCCGGACGGTAGCCCTGGGCGCCCATGTAAATGGCGTGGTATAATGGTAAAGAGTTTATATAGATAGTTTGACGCCACCTGTTGTGTTCGGCAACATAGATGTTAGGCCGACGCTGCATGCAGATCCTCTGGAACTGATGGTGTTGTGCAGCAAAGATGTTGAAGCTCCCCACAGGTGGAGCTGGAGTCCCAGGGAAGTGTAGATGTAGTGATGGGGGAAAGGCACAGGCGGTGTAGGTGCTGGTACCCAGATGTAGCGGTTCTGGAATAACTGTAGGACACCAGAGCGTGCAGTTCCAAAGCTTTACTCACAGTCTGCAGGTTACACAGATGCCTGCCTCCATGCTGTGTCCTCCGGGTCAGGACCTCAGCCAACCTCCGGGACCAAAATGGAAAGCTCCCTTCCAACACTCCGCCAACATGTACCTTCCTGAACGTCTCCTTTCTAGTGCTTGTGGGGGAAGCACTCACAGGACCGTGGATCACTGAAACGCCTCCTGTCTAACAGATGTTCCTCAGACTTCACTTGTATGGCAGACAGCTGTAGCCTTTTCCTTCTGGCTCCCACACGTCGATGCTGGGGCCTCCGAGACTTAGTTGGGTACAGAGCATTTATAGCTGCTACTTCCCCCGGTTTCTTCTGCAGGAACATCAGTGTCCCTACAAACTCGGAGACCGGAATCCGGACCATGCGCTCCAGCTAGGAGTGAGCCTTAACTCTGCTCATCCTCCACCTCCCCTTCTCACGTCCATACACTTCCCCTTCCCTGCACAGAGTGCCCTAACTTACCTCCTCCTCACCACAGAGAGCAGCTCCTCAGCAGTCAAGTTCAGAGGTCTCCCTGCTGGCCTGGAGTGGGAAATGTGTTGTGTGTTGGTTTCACTGCTAGAGAGGTCCTTCGTTGCTCCCAAGCTTGACAACACACTCCCTAGGAGGAAGGCAATGCCACAGTGGCGACCGTACTCTTTGGGACGCCACAAGTGCACTGAGGCCCAGCCACTGCTGGATGATGTTGCTGGTACATTGACCCAGACCACTACATTCCCCTCGCACTCTACACTGCCAGAATCTGACCCAGAGGAAACTCAGGTTCCCCTTCCCACATACTATACCACCTTACACGGTGACAAAGAGGAAGGTGCAGATGAAAGTGCAGGTTCCTTGAGCCGGTGGGGGGGCATACTCATGGGCGATGGAACTGGCACAGGGCACCGCATAGTACGCAAAAGTGTCTCTGCCGGTGGGAGGGCCTAAACAGCCAAGTGCACTGAGATGGAAGATGGGGACGACAAGGAGTTCAGAGTAGTGCAGGGATTCCCTAGCAAGGAGACTTATGTAATTGTTTTCAATGTTGGGACAGCAATTTTTAGGGTGCACTATACTCTGGTGAATGATATATGGGGAACACCATACACTGGAGCATTCCAAAGGTGGACATCAGACACTGGACCAGCATTTACAGGGCCCATTATACACTAGAGCAGTAGAAATGGGGCCCATTATATATGGAGCATTATTTGGGCCCATAAGACAGTGGAGCTTCATCCATTGGGACCAATATATACTGTAGCATTATGTGGAGCTCATCATATACGGTTTGAAACATTATATGGGAATAATGATTCTGTATGGAGAAATATATGGGCCTCATTACTCTGTATAGCGCACTAAGCGCTGGCCATAATACTGTATGGAGTTATATACTGTCTGTTTTTGGAGGTATTGGAGAATTTAAAATGGATAGCAGTCATGAGATGTAAGAAGTGAAGTATTTTTCATTGTACTATACTGCTATTTCTCTGCCATATCGGAGCATCATGAGTTGTGGTATGTGTTAAAGGGGCGCTCTTTGGCCCTGGGCCCACGAAAACCTGGAGCCAGCCCTCGCCCCCCACAACTGTAGCCAAATAACCCCCATTTTTCAGTGCGTAACTAGTATTATGAAGTTAATTAAGGTTGACAAGCTTCAGTAACAAGAATTGATGCTTTTGGCATTCAAATGGGCACTGTAGGTGTGTTTCCTGTCCTCCTCTCACTGCCGACTTTAATTCTCCATTGACTTACATTGGGTTTCGTGTTTCGGGACGACCCCGACTTTTCCCTATAGTCGGCCGATTTTGCTCGACCCGACTTTTGGAAAAGTCGGGTTTCTTGAAACGAAACTCGACCCTAAAAAAACAAAAGTCGCTCAACACTACTAAACAGTAATAGTAAAGCCACTAAAAAAGAACAAATTACTCCAGAAAAGTACAGGGAAGATGTATATCTTTGCACCAAGAGAGACAGAAAAGTTTGGGAGTACAAAGCTCATGACGACAATGGACACTCTCAAATCAGGAATGAATGTGTTGCATGGGTTTATGTCTTTTAACATCAATTAAGGAATTTGCTCCTAAGACCTTGTGGGGGCATCACAGCACAGAATGAGACCCCAATCAGAGGACAATAAAACTTTCCCTCCTTATCTATGAACTGGTCCAATATTTATGTTTCTCCCTCTCCCATAATGATAGTTCTGCTTCACATCACTTGTCTTATCTATTGCATTTTTTCTGTGCTGTATTGTGCATAAATATGTGATTCTTCAGATTTTATATTAGTCAATGCCTGATGAAGAGACTTGAGTAGTCTCGAAAGCCTGCAATATGTTACCATCTTTTCAGTTAGCCATTAGAAGGTATCAACCCACTGAGGACTCTCAATTCTGAATGTTTTTCTAGAAAAGTAGAGAAACCGTAATAATGAAATAGGGTCTATGTGTTCTGACATTGCTATTCTGCAACATCAAGATAACTATTAAGAGCAGCAGGTGACTGTTTTATAACTGCAATATTTTTCCCATAGTAAAATTGTGGATTTTTATCCGGGAACCTACAGGTGTAGCCTCCTAAAAACTAACACACAAGAAATATATCATGATGCAGACAATTAACACAACATTTAACAAAACAAAAGCCATTACATTTGAATAGTTAGGTGACGAATTATGTTTTTCTGCATAGGTATATCTTTCTGCATTATAATATCATTGCTTTATCAATATGCAAATATATTTATGAGCTCTATAGCACCCTATTCATAGTGAACATACATTTCTGGTTCCCTTTGAATAAAGGGCAGGTTGGGAAGAAGATAGTGTTACTGGCCATAGTTTGCATTAGGATTGGGTTCAAATGGGCAAACTTCATGGTCTATATATGGATTGCAATGCCGAGACTGACCCACCTGAGCTCACAGCCCAAGGCCAAAAATGCAAAAATGGTACCAGTGTCATCAATAATTTGGATCATAGTATCATTAATATTAAAGTTGAGCGACTTTTGTTTTTTTAGGGTCGAGTTTCGTTTCATGAAATCCGACTTTTCCAAAAGTCGGGTCGAGCAAAATCGGCCGACTATAGGGAAAAGTCGGAGTTCCGACCGAAACACGAAACCCAATGTAAGTCAATGGGGAATTAAAGTCGGCAGTGAGAGGAGGACAGGAAACACACCTACAGTGCCCATTTGAATGCCAAAAGCATCAATTCTAATTACTTAAGCTTGTAACCTTAATTTACTTCATAATACTAGTTACGCACTGAAAAATGGGGGTTATTTGGCTACAGTTGTGGGGGGGTAGGGCTGGCTCCAGGTTTTCGTGGGCCCAGGGCCAAAGAGCGCCCCTTTAACACATACCACAACTCATGATGCTCCGATACGGCAGAGAAATAGCAGTATAGTACAATGAAAAATACTTCACTTCTTACATCTCATGACTGCTATCCATTTTAAATTCTCCAATACCTCCAAAAACGGACAGTATATAACTCCATACAGTATTATGGCCAGCGCTTAGTGCGCTATACAGAGTAATGAGGCCCATATATTTCACCATATGGAATCATTGATCCCATATAATGTTTCAAACCGTATATGATGAGCTCCACATAATGCTATAGTATACGTTAGTCCCAATGGATGAAGCTCCACTGTCTTATGGGCCCAAATAATGTTCCATATATATTGGGCCCCATTTCTACTGCTCTAGTGTATAATGGGCCCTGTAAATGCTGGTCCAGTGTCTGATGTCCACCTTTGGAATGCTCCAGTGTATGGTGTTCCCCATATATCATTCACCAGAGTATAGTGCTCCCCAAAAATTGCTGTCCCAACATTGAAAACAATTACATAAGTCTCCTTGCTAGGGAATCCCTGCACTACTCTGAACTCCTTGTCGTCCCCATCTTCCATCTCACTGCACTTGGCTGTTTAGGCCTTACCACCGGCAGAGACACTTTTGCGTACTATGCGGTGCTCTGTGCTAGTGCCATCACCCATGAATATGACCCCCCCCACCTGCTCAAGGAACCTGCACTTTCATCTGCACCTTCCTCTTTGTCACCGTGTAAGGTGGTATAGTATGTGGGAAGGGGAACCTGAGTTTCCTCTGGGTCAGATTCTGGCAGTGTAGAGTGCGAGGGGAATGTAGTGGTCTGGGTCAATGTTCCAGCAGCATCATCCAGCAGTGGCTGGGCCTCAGTGCACTTGTGACATCCCCAAGAGTACGGTCACCACTGTGGCATTACCTTCCTCCTAGGGAGTTTGTTGTCAAGCTTGGGAGCAACGAAGGATCTCTCTAGCAGTGAAACCAACACACAACACATTTCCCACTCCAGGCTAGCAGGGAGACCTCTGAACCCGACTGCTGAGGAGCTGCTCTCTGTGGTCAGGAGGAGGTAAGTTAGGGCACTCTGTGCAGGGAAGGGGAAGTGTGTGGACGTGAGAAGGGGAGCTGGAGGATGAGCAGAGTTAAGGCTCACTCCTAGCTGGAGCGCATGGTCCCGATTCCGGTCTCCGAGTTTGTAGGGACACTGACATTCCTGCAGCAGAAACCGGGGGAAGTAGCAGCTATAAATGCTCTGGACTCAACTAAGGCTCGGAAGCCCCAGCAGCAACGTGTGGGAGCCAGAACGAAAAGGCTACAGCTGTCTGCCATACAAGTAAAGTCTGAGGAACATCTGTTAGACAGGAGGCGCTTCAGTGAACCACGGTCCTGTGAGTGCTTCCCCCAAAAGCGCTAGAAAGGAGACGTTCAGGAAGGTACATGTTGGCGGAGTGTTGGAAGGGAGCTTTCCATTTTGGTCCCGGAGGTTGGCTGAGGTCCTGACCCGGAGGACACAGCACGGAGGCAGGCATCTGTGTAACCTGCAGACTGTGAGTAAAGCTTTGGAACTGCACGCTCTGGTGTCCTACAGATATTCCAGCACCGCTACATCTGGGTACCAGCACCTACACTGCCTGTGCCTTTCCCTCATCACTACATCTACACTTCCCTGGGACTCCAGCTCTACCTGTGGGGAGCTTCACCATCTTTGCTGCACAACACCATCAGTCCCAGAGGATCTGCATGCAGCGTCGGCCTAACATCTATGTTGCCGAACACCACAGATAGCGTCAAACTATCTATATAAACTCTTTACCATTATACCACGCCATTTACATGGGCGCCCAGGGCCACCGTCCGGGTCACCCACTGACACCGGCCCGGCACCGAGTACCCCACAGCCCTGGGAGGGCGACCCATATGCCGACTGCTGATCGGGCGGCGTTATTCCCACGAACCTCCAAACAGCGTCCATGAAGGAAAAGTTTTTGGTTTCTGGGGGCAGTATGATTGCAAAGCTGAACCTTAAAGGAATGTCCAAAAGGACACCACCAGGAGTGGAGCCTGTGGCTTAATTGGACTCCACCCGGGAAACCACAACCATGTCACCTAAAGAAAAGATGCACACTTTGAAAGCTGTGTCGATTCTGTGTGTGGTGTGGTATGTGTGTTTGTAGTTGTGCTAGCGATTTCTCAGCTTTATTCCGTTAACAACCAAGACACCGGCATGCCCCCGCAGTACGCGTTAAGCTTACTAGAGGGATAAGCGAGGCTCTGGTACGTGAAATCGAGCAATAACAGGTCTAGCATTCCCGTACATGTTCAGGGCTGCATGCACGCTACACTGAAAGGACCAGCTTTTGTCGCTTACAGGTGCAGATAACCTGCTGAACTCCGTTAGTGATGGGGATCTAGGATTCAGATTATTCCCCGAGAACGAACGATGATTTCCCAGTAAGTTCAGGTCAACCGCAATTCCGGAGTTAGGCCTAACCGTCATTCCTGAAAAAATTACGTGTCCAAACCACAGGTGCTGTAGCTTGCTTAACAGCTCGGCAGCCGTTCTCAGGCCCAGTATGGATTCAACAACATTGTAGAAAGTTGATAAAGGGTACCGTTTCACTGGATAACACGTATATACACTCACTGGCCACTTTATTAGGTACACCATGCTAGTAAGGGGTTGGACCCCCTTTTGCCTTCAGAACTGCCTCAATTCTTCGTGGCAGAGATTCAACAAGGTGCTGGAAGCATTCCTCAGAGATTTTGGACCATATTGACATGATGGCATCACACAGTTGGCGCAGATTTGTCGGCTGCACATCCCTGATGCGAATCTCCCGTTCCACCACATCCCAAAGATGCTCTATTGGATTGAGATCTGGTGACTGAGGAGGCCATTTGAGTACAGTAAACTCATTGTCATGTTCAAGAAACCAATCTGAGATGATTCGAGCTTTATGACATGGCGCATTATCCAGCTGAAAGTAGCCATCAGATGTTGGGTACATTGTGGTCATAAAGGGATGGACATGGTCAGCAACAATACTCAGGTAGGCTGTGGCGTTGCAACGATGCTCAATTGGTACCAAGGGGCCCAAAGAGTGCCCAGAAAAAATTCCCCACACCATGACACCACCACCACCAGCCTGAACCGTTGATACAAGGCAGGATGGATCCATGCTTTCATGTTGTTTACGCCAAATTCTGACCCTACCATCCGAATGTCGCAGCAGAAATCGAGACTCATCAGACCAGGCAACGTTTTTCCAATCTTCTACTGTCCAATTTCGATGAGCTTGTGCAAATTGTAGCCTCAGTTTCCTGTTCTTAGCTGAGAGGAGTGGTACCCAGTGTGGTCTTCTGCTGCTGTAGCCCATCTGCCTCAAAGTTCGACGCACTGTGCGTTCAGAGATGCTCTTCTGCCTACCTTGGTTGTAACGGGTGGCAATTTGAGTCACTGTTGCCTTTCTATCAGCTCGAACCAGTCTGCCCATTCTCCTCTGACCTCTGGCATCAACATGGCATTTCCGGCCACAGAACTGCCGCTCACTGGATTTTTTTTCTTTTTCGGACCATTCTCTGTAAACCCTAGAGATGGTTGTGCGTGAAAATCCCAGTAGATCAGCAGTTTCTGAAATTCTCAGACCAGCCCTTCTGGCACCAACAATCATGCCACGTTCAAAGGCACTCAAATCACCTTTCTTCCCCATACTGATGCTCGGTTTGAACTGCAGGAGATTGTCTTGACCATGTCTACATGCCTAAATGCACTGAGTTGCCGCCATGTGATTGGCTGATTAGAAATTAAGTCTTAACACACAGTTGGACAGGTGTACCTAAAAAAGTGGCCAGTGAGTGTATGTAGCCTAGTTTACACATTAAAAATATATGTCTATAGATCAGGAGGCAGACTCAGATGTTCTCAGGCTCAGTATGGATTTGACCAGAATGTACAAAATTGAGAAAGGGTACTTTATCACTGGATAGCAGGTATATATAGTATAGTTTAAACATGTAAAATCTACGTGTTCTCAGTATGGATTACACAGCAATCTAAAAAGTGGAAAAAAGGAAATGCATTTGAGGCGTACACAACTATATACTTATGGTGTTATTTTTAAATCTTCATATATATTTCTGTCTCAGTAATACAGTCCAGCCTCTCCGCAATAGGAAATGAGATGCATGCAATTACTGACATAAAGGATAGTGATTGCAGAAATCTAGGAATTACTATTCATGGGAAAAACTTCCGTCACAATTCTCATAGGCGATGCTGACCCTCAATTAATTTGTGTGTTGAGACAGTGAAAACATTTTTTTGTGAATAAAGTCTTGCTGTATCGCACTTCATCTCAATCCAATTTTTATCACAGGGAGCGATGTAAACATGGTGCTCACTGGCTATCATGATCTGTCACGTAACTTTGGAGTGCAAAAGACAGAAGCCACAGGCCGTAGGCGATTCTATTTGATTGGCATGAGAGGGCACATTTTAAAATGTGCGCCGGAATGTCACACGTTTGTGAGTAGGAAAACTGTGAAAGCTGATGATAAACCACCACTGCATGTCATTGTGAGTCGACGTCCATAAGAAATGGAAGCCACTGATCATCTGGAGCTAGAGCCCGGCCAGCAGGACAGGGCATAGCTACATCTTAACCATCATCTTTCAGTTCAATCAATTTGTAGTGGCAGTCTCAGTGAAGGATTTGACAGCCCAGACTTCACAGCGGAGGAGCAGGGAGAGGTAAACATTGCAAATGCTGTGGCCCTGCTCAAGCTAGGGGGGCACACTCGTGGGCGTCGGTACTGGCACTGGGCCCCTCATAGTATGGCGGTGTGTCTGACGGCGGGTGTGCACCACCACCGTCAGAGACACTTGATTGCACTATGAGGGACCCTGTGCCAGTGCCCGCGCCCAAGAGTCGGCCTACCCACCTGTCCAGGGCAACGGCACTCGCACGGTTTCGTGCGCTAGGTGGTGACCCCGGCCATGGGGGGGGCAGCCCAGTTAGGGCGGTTTACAAAGTGGCATATGTTGATGTGGGACATTTAGCTGCTGCAAAAGGCGAAATAGGTCAAGTTTGCGGAATAGGAGGAGGACCAAAGCAAGCCATTTTTCTGACAACCTATGTGTCATCAAGGGAAGGTGGGACAGAATCCTTGGAAACCCATGCATGGTTAATTTTAATGAAGGTTAGATCATCCACATTTTGGGTTGACAGACGGGTCCTTTTTTCTGTCAGGATTGATCCAGCTGCACTGAAGACTCTTTCCGATAGCACACTTGCAGCTGGGCAAGCAAGCTCCTGTAAGGAATATTGTGCCAATTCAGGCCAGGTGTCCAGTTTAGCGGCCCAATAGTCAAAGGGGAATGACCTGTGCGGGAGAACATCGATATGGGACGAGAAGTAGTTTGTAACCATAGTTGACAACTGCTGTTTCCTGTCACTTTCCATCGATGCAGTATTACCAGTTGTGTGAGTGGTACTGGAAAAATCAGTCCACAACATTGTCATGAAACCCCTGTCTCCAATGCCACTTCTGCTGTGTGCACCACGAACACCTCTGCCAAGCTGCCCCCGGCCCGTACGGCTCGTGTGCGAACCATCACCGCTGCTGTGTGCTGGGAATGCCTCAACCAACCGGTTTACCAGAGTTGCTTGTTTAGTAGCCAATATTAGGTCAAGGTTCTCGTGTGGCATGATGGTTTGTAATTTGCCTTTATAGCATGGATCCAGGATGCTGGCCAACCAGTAGTCGTCATCGTTCATCATTTTGGCAATACGGGGGTCCCTTTTTAGGATCTGCAAGGTATAATCTGACATGTGGGCCAATGTTCCCGGTGTCAATTATGCACTGCGAGTGCTGGTTGGAGGAGCACTTTCTGGCAAATCCACATCCCTCCAGTCACGCACAAACCCTGTACCAAACCTTGCCACACCAACATTTTCACTTGCCCCACGAGATGCATCCTCCTCCCCTAAGTAATCATCCCCATCATCATCCTCCTCCTCCTCTTCTTCCTCGACAATGGCTGAATGTCATCAAGGATTCCCTCCTCCTCTTCCTCCTCGTCAACATTGGCTGCAGACGCCTGCTCCTTAAGGTGCATCAAAGTGTGCATGAGCAGACGCATAAGTGGGATGCTCATGCTTAGGATGGCGTCGTCTGCGCTTACCAGCCGTGTGCATTCCTCAAAACACTGAAGGACTTTACAGAGGTCTTTCAGCTTCGACCACTGCACACCTGTCAACTCCATGTCTGCTCTCAAAGTGCCTGGCCGTGTAATCTCCCACAAATGCATTATGGCCTGCCTCTGTTCGCACAGCCGCTCAACCATGTGCAGGGTGGAGTTCCACCTTGTTGCAATGTCGATAATGAGGCGGTGGTTGGGAAGGTGGAGCAATCGCTGCAGCTTCTGCATACGAATGGAGTGTACAGGCGACCGGCGGATGTGCGCGCACAGTCTTCGCACCTTCTGGAGCAGGGCTGTTAACTCCGGATAATTGTTGAGGAAGCACTGCACCACCAGGTTCAAGGTGTGAGCCAAGCAAGGTATGTGGCTGAGTTTTGAAAGGGCTATGGCTGCCACAAAATTACGGGCGTTATCACTAACTACCTTGCATGCCTCAAGATGTAGACTGACTCAGTTTGTCGCTAAAAGTACTCGGCCAGCACCTCCGCAGTGTGTCTGTCGCCCAAACACATAATCTGCAACACAGCCTGCTGACGCTTTCCACTAGCTGCTCGATAGGGGGACACATCTTGTGCAACAGTGGCAGCTGCAGATGGAGTGCTCGTACGACTGCGCTCTGTGGACGAGCTTTTGCTTCTGGAGGAGGAGGAGGAGGGTCGAACGCCTACAGCCAACTGTTTCCTATACCATGGACTAGGCAGCACTGTCCCACCACCGCTGTCCCCTGTGGACCCTGCATCCACCACATTAACCCAGTGCGCAGTGATAGACACGTAACGGCCCTGGCCATACCGACTGGACCATGCATCTGCTGTGAGGTGCACCTTTCCACTCACTGACTGCTTGAGTGCATGGACAATGTGGTCTTTCACATGATGGTGGAGGGCTGTGATGGCTTTGCGAGAGAAGAAGTGGCGACTGGGCAGGTCATAGCGTGGTACTGCATAGGCCATGAGTTCGTGGAAAGCTGCACTTTCCACCAACCGATAGGGCATCATCTCTAACGAGATTAGTTTGGCAATGTGGGCGTTCAAACCCAGTGTACGCGGATGAGAGACTGAGTACTTTCTTGACCTACTCATAGTCTCTGGGAGGGTGAGCTGGACTTGAGAGCCGCATATGGTGGAACTAGAGGTGGACAGGGCGGACTGAGAGAGGGTTGATGATTTTGATGGAGTTGGTGTTCTTTCTGATGGCCTAGATTCAGTCTTTCGTTGATATAACAGTTGGATTCCCTGACTGCTTTGGCCTTGCAGCGACACCTCAACATTTGCTGCTGTGCTAACCAGTGGGCTTACAGTGGGGTAAACAATGTAGCGTTGCTGACTACCTTCTTTGTGATCAGTTGCACATGTGGTACTTGAGGTTTGGTGTTGTGTCCACGCTTGGAAGTGCATGCTGGTTAAATGTCTAAGCATGCAACTGGTATTCAAATTTTTCAGATTTTTCCCTCGGCTAAAGGTCTTTGCGCACTTCTTACAGATAACCTTGGCCTGATCATGAGGATTTTGTTCAAAAAAGTGCCACACTGCACTCTTCCTACTTTGGAAGACATTTTGTGGCCTAGCACGCTGTGCTATTTTGACCGTCTGGACAAGCTGTCCAGCAACTCTTTTGATTTTTGGAACCTGTCTTTGGAGTGCTCCGGGCCTGCCAGATAACAGCTGTTGCGATGTCGATGTCTGCTGTGGATGCTCCTCCTCCTCATCTGAGCTATTGGAAGCAGCACCCTTTTCCCCCAATGGATGCCAATCTGGGTCAACAACTGGGTCATCCATCACCTCCTCTTCAATGTCATGTGCACCTTCCTCTGTGTCACCGTGTATGCTGGTATACATCAGGGTCAGAATCTGGCTCATTACACTGCGAGGACAATGTAGTGCTCTGACTGAATGTACCAGCAGAATCATCTATCAGTGGCTGTGCATCAGTGCACTCCATGTCAGATTCATCTTGGCCTGGGTAATTCACCATTTCACTTGATAACCCAGGCATGGTATGTGAAAACAGCTCCATGGAGTAATCAGTTGTATGGCCTGCGTCATCCTTCAATCTTGGTTGGGGTGAAGGAAACAAGGAAAGGTGTGGTTCATGAACATGAGCCTCCAATGACGACTCAGTGCTTTTATTTTTTACAACTTCAGAAGAGGAGGCGATAGAGCTGGAGGATGAGTCAGCAATGTAAGCCAAAACTTTTACCTGAAGCTCTTGCTTTAAAAGCGGTTTGCCAACTCCTAGAAAACTAAGCCTTCGAGGCCTTGTGGAGCCAGACGATGACGCAGGCTCAACACCTCTTGCATTCGGTCCTATTTTTCTTTTGCCACTACCATCAGATCCACCACCAACACCATCATTACCAGCTGGCAACCCCCGCCCAATTCCACAGCCTCTTCCACCAGCCTTCCTCATTTTTGGTAAAAATGTACCCAAAATCCCACAAACTATATAGTAATGTAAAACAAGGTACGAGGTGTATATAGGACAGGGGATATGTAGAATTTCTGAACACACTTGTGGACACTGTTGGATTGTGTGAGGCCCAGTGAATATCACACCGCTATGTCACAGGCTCAATGTCGCAGGTGTGAAAAATGTCACTATAGGACAGAGCAGATGTAGAATTTCTGAACACACTTGTGGACACTGTTGGATTGTGTGAGGCCCAGTGAATATCACACCACTATGTCACAGGCTCAATGTCGCAGGTGTGAAAAATGTCACTATAGGACAGGGGAGATGTAGAATTTCTGAACACACTTGTGGACACTGTTGGATTGTGTGAGGCCCAGTGAATATCACACCGCTATGTCACAAGCTCAATGTCGTAGGTGTGAAAAATGTCACTATAGGACAGGGCAGATGTAGAATTTCTGAACACACTTGTGGACACTGTTGGATTGTGTGAGGCCCAGTGAATATCACACCGCTATGTCACAGGCTCAATGTCGCAGGTATGAAAAATGTCACTATAGGACAGGGGAGATGTAGAATTTCTGAACACACTTGTGGACACTGTTGGATTGTGTGAGGCCCAGTGTATATCACACCGCTATGTCACAGGCTCAATGTCGCAGGTGTGAAAAATGTCTCTATAGGACAGGGCAGATGTAGAATTTCTGAACACACTTGTGGACACTGTTGGATTGTGTGAGGCCCAGTGAATATCACACCGCTATGTCACAGGCTCAATGTCGCAGGTGTGAAAAATGTCACTATAGGACAGGGCAGATGTAGAATTTCTGAACACACTTGTGGACACTGTTGGATTGTGTGAGGCCCAGTGAATATCACACCGCTATGTCACAGGCAGAAATTGGCTAGTGTATGACAAACTACAAGGTGTATATAGAATTGGGCAGAATAGGAATCTCCCTAGAGTGTAGGTCTGTAAGAACGGAACATGTCCTCGACTTATCCTTACAGAGTGACACACAGATAGCTTCACTGTGGCCGTGATAACAGCCGTTACACGGTACTGAGAGAGGAGCGTGCACGTACACCGCTGTACGGTGTCCGTAAAATTGTCAAGCTCCGTGTTTTTTAAGTATACGGACTGACACACGCTGTCTCTCTATAGTTTTGAATGTGATACGGTACTGTGTTGTGAGTTTATTTTTCCCTTCACCGTTGAGGTCTGATGAACTCCCTCCTCTGGTGAAGGAAGGTAGTGAGGCTGATTACCAAACACCTGGGCAGCTAGATGATGACTGGGTGGCTGGAATTGAGGACTGGATATAAGGCAGTCGACGCCCTTCTGCCTTGCTGGTGATCCTGCTGGATTCTTGGAGACCAGTCTGATTCCTGCTTCTCCAAGCTAAGTTTTTCTGCTCTGCTTTGTACACTTCAGTTTTGTTTTTGTTTTGCCTTGTTTTTTGGGAGTTCTGCCATCCCCGGCCGGGGGTGAGCTGAATTCCATTTTTGTCTCTGATCTGTTGATCTTTTGCTCTGTCTTCAGAATATACCTGAGTGCTGATTTAGTCTTTTGAAGCCTAGCGACTTCAGGGCCTGTTTTTCCTATCAGTCGGTTGGCACATTTTGGATAGGGTCTTTGCGGATGGCAGACAGCAGCTTTCCTATCCTGTCCTATTTTAGTTAGCTTTGGCCCCATCATTTGCTCAACCTATCTTTCTATCTGTGTTAGTGTTTTCATCTTGCTTCACCGTCATTATACTGTATGTTGGGGGCTGCCTATTGCTTTGGGGTCTGCTCTGGGGCAGTTTAGTTTTTTCCCCTTTCTGTCTTTAGGCTATGTAGTTCTCCGGCTGTGATCGAGGGGTCTAGGGCACCGTATGAACCCCCCATGGCTACTGCTAGTTGTTGTGGATAGGTTCAGTGGTCTGCAATCCGATAGCTGCCAACCTCTCTGGTTTTTCTGGACTTAGCTAGTATTTTGTTTTTTCCTCCTTCGGTGACTCATCATAACAGAATCACCAGCCATACTGCAGATCCTAGGGTACTCAATAGCAGGAGAGAATTGTAAAAAAAAAAAAAAAAAGTGTGTCAGAATTTTTTTTTTGTGCATATTTTTTCCTCTATATCTCTGAGGCCGTAGGGGGAATTTTTCTCTAAATGGAGATGAAGCAATTGTCTGATCATGTGGATCAGCTCGCTGCTGAAGTGTGGGGAATTTCCGCCTATCTTGCTCATTCACATGCTGCTGAACCAAAGATTCCTACTCCTGATGTGTTTTTTGGGGACCGCTCTAAATTCTTGAATTTCAAGAATAATTGTAAATTATTTTTTGCCTTGAAGCCTAACTCGTCGGGGAACTCCGTGCAGCAGGTTAAAATTGTCATCTCTTTGCTGCCCAGCGATCCCCAGGATTGGGCGTTTTCTTTGAAACCTGATGATCCTATTCTGAATAATGTGAACGCATTTTTTCAATCCTTGGGGTTGTTGTATGAGGAACCTAATGCTATTGATCAGGCTGAAAAGACCCTGTTGGCATTAAGCCAGGGTCGGGATTCGGCAGAGTTGTACTGTCAAAAATTCCGAAAGTGGGCGGTCCTTCCTACCTGGAATGATGGTGCCTTGGCAGCCCTCTTTCGGAAGGATTTGTCAGAAACTGTAAAGGATACTATGGTGGGATTTCCTGTTCCCTCTGGTCTTGTCGATTCTATGTCATTAGCCATTCAGGTGGATCGGTGTTTACGTGAACGCAAAACTACACGAGAGATGTTGCCACCTGTTGAACAAATGTCTGAACCTATGCAATGTGATAGAGTTTTGTCTAGGGCGCAACGTCAGGAGTTCAGAAGGCGTAATAAGCTGTGTTTTTTTTGTGGAGATGCCTCGCAAATTATTTCTGTCTTCCCTAAGCGAGAGAAACGTTTTGCACCCACGTTTTCTGTGGGTGGTGTTCAACCTAAGTTTCTTCTGGCAATTACTCTGATCTGCTCACTGTCCACATTTTCCGCTAAGGCTTTTGTGGATTCGGGAGCAGCTCTGAACCTGATGGACTTGAATTTTGCTAAACGTTGTGGATTTCCTATGTCACCTTTGCGGACGCCTATCCCTTTGAGGGGTATTGATGCTACTCCTTTGGCGAAGAATAAACCTCAGTTTTGGACCCAGGTGGTAATGCGGGTCGCCCCAGACCATCAAGAAAATTGCAGATTTTTGGTGTTGCATAATTTGCATGATACCATTGTTCTGGGGTTTCCCTGGTTGCAAATCCATAATCCAGTTCTGGATTGGAAATCTTTGTCTGTGTTGAGTTGGGGTTGTCGGTGTGCCCTTAGTGATGCTCCTGTTTTCTCCACCTCTCCCCAGTCGCATGATGTTCCTGACTATTTGGCTGACTTTTATGATGTATTTAGTGAGAATGAGTCTACGTCTTTGCCTCCTCATAGGAGTTATGACTGTGCAATTGAACTGAGCCCGGGGAGTAAATTTCCTAAGGGTCGGCTATTCAATTTATCTGTACCCGAGCACGAGGCTATGCGATCCTATATTAAGGAGGCGTTGGAGAAGGGTCATATTAGACCATCCTCTTCACCCTTAGGTGCTGGGTTTTTTTTCGTGGCTAAAAAGGATGGTTCATTAAGGCCTTGTATTGATTATCGTGCCCTCAACAAAATTACTGTTAAATATCAGTATCCGTTACCCCTGATTTCTGATCTATTCTCCAGAGTTAAAGGTGCTTGCTGGTTTACCAAGCTTGACCTCAGGGGGGCGTATAATCTTATTTGCATTAAGCATGGGGATGAATGGAAGATGGCGTTTAATACTCCGGAGGGACATTTTGAGTACCTGGTGATGCCTTTTGGGCTCACTAATGCCCCTTCTGTCTTCCAGTGCTTCATGAACGATATATTCCGAGACTTTGTGGATAAATTTTTGATTATCTATCTGGATGATATTTTGATCTTCTCCAAGAATTGGGACTCTCATGTGGAACATGTTCGGACTGTGTTCCGGATTTTGAGGGAGAATTCCCTGTATGTCAAGGGATCGAAATGCCTTTTTGGGGTACAGATGATTCCATTTTTGGGATTTATTTTGACTCCGTCAACTATTGAAATGGACCCGGCCAAGGTACAGGCCATTTATGATTGGGTTCAGCCCACTTCTTTGAAGGCCCTTCAGAAGTTTTTGGGTTTTGCTAATTTTTATCGGAAATTTATAGCTAATTTTTCTGGTATTACCAAGCCATTGACTGATTTGACCAGGAAGAGTGCAGATGTGCTGAATTGATCTCCGGAGGCTGTTTCTTCCTTTCAGGAGCTGAAGCGAAGATTCACTTCTGCTCCGGTTTTGCGGCAACCTGATGTCTCACTCCCATTTCAGGTGGAGGTGGACGCTTCTGAGATTGGTGCAGGAGCGGTGTTGTCCCAAAAAGATCCTGTGACATCTAAAATGAATCCTTGTGATTTCTTTTCCCGAAAGTTCTCCCCATCCGAACGTAACTATGATGTGGGGAATCGGGAACTGTTGGCCATGAAATGGGCATTTGAGGAGTGGAGACATTGGTTGGAGGGAGCCAAACACCAAGTCGTGGTCCTTACTGACCACAAGAATTTGATTTACCTGGAGTCGGCCAAGCGCTTGAATCCTAGACAGGCTAGGTGGGCCTTGTTTTTCACACATTTTGATTTTGTGGTCTCTTTTCTTCCGGGCACTAAGAATGTCAAGGCAGACACCCTCTCTAGGAGTTTCCTTGCTGATTCTCCTGTTGTGACTAAGCCTGCTACCATCTTAGGCGAGGGGGTAGTTCTTTCTGCCATCTCGCCCGATTTGAGACGTGCTCTGGAAGAGTTTCAGGAGGACAAACTTGAGTGTTGTCCCAGTGGAAAGTTGTATGTTCCTGACCAGTGGAGGAAGAGAGTGATGTCTGAAGTTCATTGCTCTGCATTGGCTGGTCATCCAGGTATTTTTGGTACTAGAGATCTGGTGAGTCGGTCTTTTCGGTGGCCCGCCTTGTCTTATGATGTCAGGAATATTGTGCAGTCCTGTGGGACTTGCTCACGGTCTAAACCTTGTTCTCGCTCTAGTGGCTTGTTGATGCCTTTGCCGGTGCCCAGGAGGCCATGGACCCATATTTCAATGGATTTTATCTCTGATATGCCTGTCTCTCAGAGAATGACTGTTATTTGGGTGATTTGTGATAGATTCTCTAAGATGGTCCATCTTGTACCACTCCCTAAGTTGCCATCTTCCTCTGAGTTGGTGCCCTTGTTTTTGCAACAGGTGGTTCGCTTGCACGGGATTCCTGAGAACATTGTATCTGACAGAGGAGTTCAGTTTGTGTCTAGATTTTGGAGGACTTTCTGTTCCAAGCTGGGAATTCAGTTGTCCTTCTCCTATGCGTTTCACCCACAGACCAATGGGCAGACGGAGAGAACAAACCAGACTTTGGAGTCGTATTTGAAATGTTTTATTTCTGCTGATCAGGATGATTGGGTTTCATTTTTGCCCTTGGCCGAATTTGCTTTAAATAATAGAGCTAGTTCTGCCACTTTGATGTCACCTTTTTTTTGTAACTTTGGGTTTCACCCTCAATTTTCTTCAGGGCAGGTGGAGCCTTCTGCCTGCCCAGGTGTTGACACTGTGGTGGAGAGAATGCACCCGATCTGGGACCAAGTAGTGGATAAGTTGTCTCTCTCCCAGGAAAAGGCCCAGCGCTTTTCCAACCAGCGTAGGACCGTTGGTCCCCAGTTTAAGGTGAGTGATATGGTTTGGTTGTCATCAAAAAATATCGCTATGAAGGTGGCTTCTCCTAAGTTTAAGCCTAGATTTATTGGACCTTACTAGATTTTGGAGATTATTAATCCGGACTCTTTTCGGTTGGCTCTTCCTGTCACATTTAAAATTCATAATGTGTTTCATAAGTCCTTGTTGAAGAGGTTTGTTGAACCAGTAGTTCCTGTGGTGGCACCTCCTGACCCTGTATTGGTTGAAGGTAACATGGAATATGAGGTAGAGAAGATACTGGATTCCCATCTGGCTAGACGGAGACTCCAGTATTTGGTTAAGTGGAAGGGTTATGGTCAGGAGGATAATTCCTGGGTCTCTGCCTCTGATATTCATGCCGAAAGATTGGTGCGTGCCTTTCATCGGGCTCACCCGGATCACCCTGGTGGCATGGATGAGGGTTTGGTGACCCCTCCTCAAAGGGGAGGTACTGTTGTGAGTTCATTTTTCCCTTCACCGTTGAGGTCTGATGAACTCCCTCCTCTGGTGAAGGAAGGTAGTGAGGCTGATTACCAAACACCTAGGCAGCTAGATGATGACTGGGTGGCTGGAATTGAGGACTGGATATAAGGCAGTCGACGCCCTTCTGCCTTGCTGGTGATCCTGCTGGATTCTTGGAGACCAGTCTGATTCCTGCTTCTCCAAGCTAAGTTTTTCTGCTCTGCTTTGTACACTTCAGTTTTGTTTTTGTTTTGCCTTGTTTTGGGGAGTTCTGCCATCCCCGACCGGGGGTGAGCTGAATTCCATTTTTGTCTCTGATCTGTTGATCTTTTGCTCTGTCTTCAGAATATACCTGAGTGCTGATTTAGTCTTTTGAAGCCTAGCGACTTCAGGGCCTGTTTTTCCTATCAGTCGGTTGACACATTTTGGATAGGGCTTTTGCAGATGGCAGACAGCAGCTTTCCTATCCTGTCCTATTTTAGTTAGCTTTGGCCCCATCATTTGCTCAACCTATCTTTCTATCTGTGTTAGTGTTTTCATCTTGCTTCACCGTCATTATATGTTGGGGGCTGCCTATTGCTTTGGGGTCTGCTCTGGGGCAGTTTAGTTTTTTCCCCTTTCTGTCTTTAGGCTATGTAGTTCTCCGGCTGTGATCGAGGGGTCTAGGGCACCGTATGAACCCCCCACGGCTACTGCTAGTTGTTGTGGATAGGTTCAGTGGTCTGCAATCCGATAGTTGCCAACCTCTCTGGTTTTTCTGGACTTAGCTAGTATTTTGTTTTTTCCTCCTTCGGTGACTCATCATAACAGTACTGTGTGAGGAGCGTACACCGCTGTATGGTGTGAACAAATGCACGCTCAGTACCTCACCAGGACAAAAAAAAAATTTGGATTGCTTTTAAAAAAGCAGTTTGCAGAGCAGTGGGAAAAGAGCAATACAGCTATCAGGAAGCCTTATAAGGCAGCCTAACAACCAACGCAGCTGATCCTGCAAAATATAGCCTCCACTTGCACTGCACAGTAACTGGTGTGTTGTACAGGCAAAATCGCTAGCAGCAGAAGCAGTTTTTGGTGTCTTCTTCCCTGCCTAACGCTCTCCCTACAGAATCAGCAGCAGCAGCAGCTCTCCCTATTCTGAGATCAGCATGAGTAACATGGCGGTCGGCGTGCACACCCTTTTATACCCCCTGTGACGCCCCCCAAAGCAAGCCAATCACTTGCATGCCCTTCTCAAAGATGGTGGTGACCCCTGCCTATGTCATCACGTTGCCCACAGTGTCCGTGGATCCTGATTGGCTGAAAAAGGGTGGAAAACAAACTTTTGAAACGCGACTTTGGCGCTAAAGTCGCCGAGCTCGTGGCCGACCTCACCCTAGGGTCGGGTTTCGTTCATGAAACCCGACTTTACCAAAAGTCGGTGACTTTTGAAATTTTTTGACCCGTTTCGCTCAACTCTAATTAATATGTCTATTTTCACCATCAGTGTCATCAGCGTTTTTCACTGATGGATAAAGAAAAAATTAAATGACAAAGCTTCTCCTCAACTTTGCAATGTTTAACATGGATGGCACACTGATGCTGTCAGTGTGTTGGAAGCTTTTTTCACAGACCCACATTATATTGGCCCTTGTCATCCAGGAAAAAACTAGACATTCCGTTCATGAAAAACAAGGACATGTGAATGGCAGCATAGATTATTGGGTAAGTGTTGTATCCGTGAAAAAACAGATATAACACGTACATGCAATATGGATGTCTGACTGAGGCATAATTGACAAATATGACCCTGTAAATTCGGGTCAAGTCACCTGAACCCGGTCTTGTATTTTTAACACAATAAAATATGGTCCAAGAAGATCCAGATACAGCTAAGGAACTAAGGAAAGATGCATCAATCCCCGGCTACCAGAAACTTCTGCCTGAACTCAGAAATGCGGCCAACTCTACATTTTATTATGGGAAATTGAGCAAAGTCAACGACTGCTTCTCTACCTAATAGAAGTACTGCATTTTTAATGCATTTGCAATAAATGTAAAAAAGAAGCATGACAGCCTGTGAAAGTCATTTATCTTGCAGTATTTTTCATTTGCCACCTTTTGCCTCTTCCCCTTTGGCCCTAGTTTATGATTCATTTAATTGGCAAGTTTCTTTTTGCTTTGTTTTCTACTGGACCTGAGTGACTACTTTATTACTGACAAAGGAATCTTAGCCACAATAATGCCTATAAACACCAGCAGTAAAAGGGACACAAGGAAAGATTGTTACAATTTCTTTGATCTGCTTAAAAGGATCATTTATTAGCCTTTATTACTGACCTAGTAGTCTTCTAATTAACCCCATCTGGTCATTTTATTTGAAAGAAATACAAACTATTTTTACCGTTTTAGCCAAATGAAGAAATTCAAATCAAGAGTGAGTTCTTATGTACTGTGCTGCCCGAGGTGAATATTGGCGCAATGGTGAGATAATTTGTCTTTAGGAACAAAACATTTAAATCTGCTTGAACTTGTATATGAAATTGGAGAATCCTGAGGGATAGTAAGAGCCTAAACATCTGGAGTATTTGTTTGTAATACAATTAAAGGGGTTTTCTCACAAATATTAATTTTAATTAATAGATCTTGGAAAAATAGTAATTTCCACAACTGGATGTGTTTAAATAAAATGTTCCTGTGCTGAGAATCCTATAAATGTGCCCCTGCTGTGTACTGTGTAATGGCCATGTCTGACCGTGCAAGAACATGGTCTGATCGTACCATGGCTCCTGTTCAGGGGAGGAAGCAAAAGAGTATGCAGACATTAAAGCATGGGATCGCAGCTACAGTTCATGTAGGATCCTGCAGGAGGACATGGTGATGGATCTGAAGCATTCCTAGTTCCGTCACAATTTCCTCATGAAATTATCTCATTTCCAGTCAGCTTCCAGCACATCACTTCCGGTGGAACGTCATGTGTGAGTTTTAAAATGCTCCTCGGGGCTCCGCCGTGTACTCCTGTGTCTGTGGGAAAAGCCCGCTTTGTATGCTTCGTACACACTTGGCTCCACTTCGTACATCCTGTACACATATGGCTTAACTCCGTACACACACGGCTCCTCTCGGTACATCTCGTATACGCGCGACTCCGCTCCGTACACCTCGTACACAAGGCTCCGCTCCATACACCTCGTACACTCACGGCTCCTCTCCGTACACCTCGTACACACACAGGATCGCCTTGGAATCGGGGATGCTGGCCATGTGAGCGGGTCATGATATGTCCTGCATCGGGTGGCTCAGGTGGTCACTACAATGGGAGCCGGGCTGCTATAGTATCTTTATAGGATCTTTCTTTCTTTCTCATTCTCTGTTCTGTCTTTCCCTCATTTTCTTTCTCTCTCTCTGTTCTTTCTTTCCCCTCTTTCTTTCTTTTTATTTCCTCTCTTTCTTTCTCTCTGTTCTTTCTTTGTTTACTTCTTTCTTTCTCTCTCTGTTCTTTCTTCTTTCTCTCTCTGTTCTTTCTTTCTCTCTCTGTTTTCTTTTTTCTCTCTCTCTGTTTTCTCTCTTCCTTAGTACCAATCAGTGTGCCCACAGTACCAGCAAATGTGCCCATAATGCCAGCCACTGTGCCCTCAGTACCAGTCAGTGTGATAAGCAGTGCTAAATGGATGCGGTTGGGCATGGACGTGGGTGTGACTAGTTGGGAAATGGATGTGGCCGGGGCGAATTTGTACCGCAAACTGATGAGTTGCAGAACAGCCTGCTGTTTCCCCCTGGCTGTGCTGAATTTGGTGGTGTTAGTGTGACCAGATGAGGAAGTGGTGGAGGAAATGGAGTAGGAGAAAAAGGCAACCTGGACAGAGAAATGTCCAGCAATCCTTGGTGGTGGCAGGCTTTTTTAAAGGGCAATTTTACCATCTAGAGAGCACAAAGAGGTATTTTACTTTGGTGGGCATTACTGTGTGTGGTACTAAGAGTAACACTGTTTTTGTGCCACACAGCAAGTGCAACAATAGTAACAGGTATGGCAGCAATAAACTCAGCATTGGGGGGACAGTAGGATGAGGAGTTTGTCATGATTTTGGAGAAATGAGGATGGTGCTGGAAATGTGGGAAGTCAAATGTGACTTCTGCAGACAAGTTTTGGCTGGAAGAAGTCGTCATGTCTGTCTGGGCCAGATGAAAGAAAGAGAGGAAAAGTAAATGACTCCATCAGAAAAAGTGGCAGATGTAAGTCCCTATCTAGATTATAATGTATTGTAATCTCTTATATGTTCTGCAGCAAAACCTGTGACGTTATAGCGATATTGCTAGCGATATCGCTTAGTGTGACAGGCCCTTAAGAATAGATTGTCAGCGCAATTTGAAGAGCCCCTGAGGGGGTAAAACAGAAAAGAAAAAGACTTTTTAAAAACAATGCTCTTGAAGTAATATATATAGTGGAGTAGTTAGCTTGTGCCTCACTCTAATTATGCATTTGTTTCTATGACCTGTGCCCTTTGCAGTGGTTCCCGCAAATGTAGATAGTTTTAAAGGCAATACATAATAGTTGAGAATGCAGAATGTGAAATTAAGCTATGCTTGGTATTTTTTAATATTGGGATCATTTGGGATTTGGAAAATGGGTTTTGAAATGATTGGATATCTGTTAGCTGGGGTCTCGGTTCTGCTCGGCCCTTATTCACATTTATTTCATTTGACATAGGTAAGATTTTAATACTAGAGATTAGGACCGTTCCATATAGGGTCACCTTGATGTGGTGGGATAGCTTTTACGTTTTTTTTTTAATCAAAATTATTTTAACTAAGTACCCTATGTTAATTTCATGCACTATTCCTATTTATTTATTTACTGCAGGGTATTTGCTCATTTTCTTTGTGTCTGTTTAGTGGCCAGTGTGGACATGTGCCTTCATGTTGCATACATACCAACTTATATTCCAGTTCATCTCTTTAGGTTTTAGTATAAGAAGTTGACTTGATGGATTTCTATGTTTTTCTTCAGTCCACTAAGATATAACTTTACTTACCTACCTTTATAATCATCTTATGTTTTTGGTAAATTAGAATCCAACTCATTTCAGACTATTTTCATTGGCTCATTACAATGTATTGAAGCTCCTTTTATCTAAACCTAACAAATACCATCTGTTTCCCATTTACAGTTGAAAACCTTCCTATATACAAATATCTTTTGCTGTAACTAAGAAACCAATCCTTGTAGTTCAAAAGGTTTTGCAGACAGTTTCTACGTATGTTTTTACAAACAGAGCTGCACAGTTTGCTTTTACCGTGTACATTCCTTCTGTTAAAACATACACTGTTGAAAACTGCATATGTATTTTGTATAATTTCAAAACTGTAAAGATATTACTATTGACTTCTTACATTTCAGCAATACGTAATGAGTAGAGTGAAATCTCCTTTTAATGATACACTTAAATATGTGGTGAAGGCTAAATGCAAAATTACAAGCTTAAAGGGAAGTGTCACTAATTATGAAATTATACTTTTTGTGGTGCACCACAGTCAATGTTAAATCTTTAAGCCTTCCCTTAACTTTTTTACATTTGCATGCCAGATGTTCAAGCTTTAGTAATTCTATTCCTCTTAACTCCTCCCATAGTAGTCATCTAGAAAACCAGAACAAAAAATAGGGGTTCATAGTAACCAGTCACGTCACAGCAAAAACTTTTAAGTTCAGTAATAATATTGCATGTTTGATTGTCGTATTTTAATTTTTTTAAGAATTCAAATATTTTTTAAAAGTAGACTGATATCTAATCACATTCAAGGTAAATATGTTACCTGACTGTAAATCTAGCCAGGAAATGTAAACAGTTCTTGGCATAAAGTATTATTAATATCACTGAAATTTGTGAGAGCTAGAGATGAGCGTATTGATCCGAGGAGGATCAAGTTGAAGTTGAATTGACTGCATTTTGCTGTTTCACATGAATTTCAATAAAGGAATGATCTTTGTACTGTGTTAGCCAGTAGATAGAAGAATATTTAGAATTGAGAGTCCTCAGTGGTTGATACCTTTTAATGGCTAACTGAAAAGATGGTAACATTGCAAGCTTTCGAGACTACTCAGGTCTCTTCATCAGGGTAGACTAATACAAAATCTGAAGAATCACATATTTATACACAACACAGCACAGAAAGAAATAATGCCGTAGATAAGACAAGTGACATGACATGAAGCAGAAATATCATTACGGGAGAGTGATAAGTAGGTGTGGCCATAAATATTAGAGCAGTTCATAGATAAGGAGTGTGAAAGTTTTATAGTCCTCTGATTGGGGTCTGGTTCTGTGTCATGTGATACCCCCATAAGGTCTGAGGGGCAAATTTAAAACTTTCACACTCCTTATCTATGAACTTGGTCATCAACATATTAACAAACATTCAAACATTGTGCCTTTGTTTCCCAGAGATAGTAGAACAATACAAGGACTGCAATACAAGTACAGATACAATAGCTAATCAGCAGCCAGTCAACAAATGGCAGCCAGAGAACAATAATTTAGTGACAATAAAGACCAACAGTCATTCTCATGTGAACTCTAGCTCATGTCCCTGGGCATACTGAAATAATATGTCTGGATAATTCAGATTAAATGCGATGTCGCCACATGTAGTATGTGCACACATTGAGTAAAATTTCTGCACCATTTCTGCATCTCTTGGAGGGAAAAATGTAGCCAAGTTTTTGACTGATTTGAGTGAAGTCAATGATGAAAAACGCAGGGCAAAACCGCACAGAGATTTGACATGCTGCAGATTATTTTCTGCACCAAATCTGCAAGATAAAAATAAGCAATGTGTTCTTGACACTTTAGGTTTCTTGTTCACTTTGCTGGTATCAGGATTTCTTCAGGTTTATCTAGAAAATCTGTGAGGAAAAAACGCACCAAAAAATACATAAAATCTGGAACATATGCACACAGCTTTAAGATCAGCTGGGTTTAATCTCTTTCTTTCACTCGCCTTTCCCCATGTGTATTTTTCAAGCAATTACAAACTTTCTAGTGTAAGGGTACCGCTACACTTAGCGATGCACCAGCGATCCCGACAACAATATGGATCGCTGGTGCATCGCTATGTGGTCGCTAGTGAGCTGCCACACAGGCAGATTTCACCAGCGACATCGCTGGGGTCGGGGGTCGCTACTTACCTGTCAGACAAGGCGATCCTGACGTCCTCCCGCCCGCGTCCACGCGTCGCTCGACGGCACCACAGGAAGCCCAGCAGGAAGCGCCCGACGAGAAACCGTCCAGGATGTTCTCGCGCGACCAGTGATGAGCAGCGGGGGAGCGGTCGGAGGTAAGTATCACACATAGCGATATCGCTAGCAATATCGCTGCTACGTCACAAAATCGGTGACGTTACAGCGATATTGCTAGCGATATTGCTATGTGTAACAGGGGCTTTAACGTTCACAGTAATTAGATTTTTGAGAATCATTGACACAGTCACTGATAGTGCATGAGATCTGTCAGTGACTCACTGACTGTGCCTGTAAGACTGCGATATTTAAGGCTATGTGCATACGTTTCGGATTTTTTTGCGGATCCGCAGCTTTTTTTCTGCATGAAATTGCACCAAATACGCAATGGATTGCTCAAGCAAGTTTAATCAGTGAGAATCCAGAATTATTGTGCACATGCTGCAGAAAATTCCATCCTGATTCACAGCATTTTATTTTCCACAGCATGTCAATTCTTTTTGTGGATCAGCACCCATTGACTTTGATAGAGTCAGTCAAATTCGCAGCAAAACCGCAGGTGTAAAAAGGTTTGTGGATTTGTTGCGCATATGCTGCCAAAAATGCTGCAGAAAAAGAAATGTCAGAAGGAGGAAGAGAATATGTACATGTCTGTCTGTGGGTGTCTGTGTGTTTGCAGGTATCTGCGGCTGTGTGCGGTAGCACAACCACCAGTACTGTCGGTCACAGCGCTGCGGGATCATGCTGGCAGATGTCAGTGTGATCCCACAGCTGACGGTGACCCGCAGCGGCAGGCCTGTATTGGTAATATGCCCAACCGGGCATTTTCCCACTGGGCCGATGTCATGTGGGCTGCGGGCGGCAGCGCTCGCTCACCTGGCCGCTTGCCAGCTGATGCGGCCACTGGCCTGGCTGTTGTTCCTGCCGCCAGCCCTCTCTGCGGGCACGGTGGTTATAGTTTCCTACCCTCCTGGGATTTTTCTATCCCTCGCTGCAGGGAGATAAGCCGCCACGCCCCCCCACGCACCCCATCCTCGCCCTAGCATGATACCTCCCCCCCGCAGCCACCCCCCGCAGCCACTCACAGCGTCGCTTGCCTGCTCTCTTCTCTGTACACAGGACCTGTGATGAGGTCACAGGAGGGGAGGAGTCAGGGGTCACATGATCAGGAGTCTTTGTCCAGACCCCTGACTCCGCCCCTCCTGTGACCTCATCACAGGTCCTGTGCGCACAGCCCTGCCTCTTGGTGCCTGCAGGACTCTGCTGTGCTGGTTGTCATGGTGCTGGATGAGGGAAGTATGTGTGGGGTCAGGAGGGGTTTACAAGGTAGATGTAGCAGTGCTGTGTATGTATGAGGTGTACGCAGCGGAGCCATGTGTGTACGAGGTGTACGGAGCAGAGCCGGATGTGTACGAGGTGTATGGAGCAGAGCCGCATGTGTACGAGGTGTACGGAGCGGAGTCGGATGTGTACGAGGTGTACGGAGAGGAGCCGTGTGTGTACGAGGTGTACACAGTGGAGCCACATGTACGAGGTGTACAGAGCGGAGCCGTGTGTGTACGAGGTGTACAGAGCGGAGCCGGATGTGTACGAGGTGTATGGAGAGGAGCTGTGTGTGTACGAGGTGTACGGAATGGAGCCGTGTGTGTACGAGGTGTACGGAGAGGAGCCGTGTGTGTATACGAGGTGTATGGAAAGGAGCCGTGTGTGTATGAGGTGTACGGAGAGGAGCCGTGTGTGTACGAGGTGTTTGGAGCGGAGCCGTGTGTACGAGGTGTACGGAGCGGAGCCGCGCGTGTACGAGGTGTACCGAGAGGAGCCGTGTGTGTACGGAGTGGAGCCATATGTGTACGGGATGTACGGAGTGGAGCCAAGTGTGTACGAAGCATACAAAGCAGGCTTTTCCCACAAATACAAGAGTACACAGCGGAGCCCCGAGGAGCATTTTAAAACTCACACATGACGTTCCACCGGAAGTGATGTGCTGGAAGCTGACTGGAAATGAGATAATTTCATGAGGAAATTGTGACGGAACTAGGAATGCTTCAGATCCATCACCATGTCCTCCTCCGACAGCGCAGACAGCAGGATCGCCTTGGAATCGGGGATGCTGGCCATGTGAGCGGATCATGTCCTGCATCGGGAGGCTCAGGTGGACACTACAATGGGTGCCGGGCTGCTACAGTATCTTTATAGGATCTTTCTTTCTCATTCTCTGTTCTGTCTTTCCCTCATTTTCTTTCACTCTCTCTGTTCTTTCTTTCCCCTCTTTCTTTCTTTTTCTTTCCTCTCTTTCTTTCTCTCTGTTCTTTCTTTTCTTTACTTCTTTCTTTCTCTCTCTGTTCTTTCTTCTTTCTCTCTCTGTTCTTTCTTTCTCTCTCTCGCTCTCCTTTCTTTCTCTCTCTCTGTTTTCTCTCTTCCTTAGTACCAGTCAGTGTGCCTACAGTACCAGCAAATGTGCCCATAATGCCAGCCACTGTGCTCTCAGTACCAGTCAGTGTGATAAGCAGTGCTAAATGGGTGCAGTTGGGCGTGGACATGACTAGTTATGAAATGGATGTGGCCAGGGCGTGGCAGTCTTTGTCCTTCTTTCCCTTCTTCAAAAGTTGGGAGGTATGATAGGGGCAGCTATGACCAGGGGGTCTGGTTGCCCAATGGATAGCAGTTCTGCCAGGAATTCTGTCACCGTGCGTACAAAAGGGGACAGGGCATTGGGAGGAGTACTGCAACTAAAAGCAATAAATACGACTGAGCTGAAATACTGGGCACAGCTGTGACTACATGTTATATAGTCATGTTAATCTCCTCTCACTTCTTGTAACCAAACAAGTGTACAAAGATATTATATAGTCACCATGTGACTAGTGGGCCTGTGTAACTTTAATTGCCAGGGCTGAATTTTAGTCCCAGTCCGGCCCTGCGCAGCGGTGACCTGCGATAAAAAAGCAGGCCAATGAGACTACTGCTCTCATCAGGCTATGTTTGCTGTCACTGATTACAGTAACAGCAGGTGTCACTGATGGGAGAGTAGTATCATCTGCTGGCGCCTGTGCTCACAGTTAAAAAAAAAAAAAAAGTAAAAATACATACATATTCAAATAAAAATAAAAATCCATTATACTCACCTCACACCAAATCCCCGACGCCCTCGTTTCCTAGAAATAATGTAAAATAGCAAACCAACATATACTCCCTATCCGCCGTAGTCCAGGTAATCCCTGTCCCATGGCCATCTCACGTGTAAAACAGTCACATCTACCCGGCCGCCGGCTAATCACTCCAGCAGATGATCAGCTCTGGTTCTCACACAGCGGTAGTGCCATAAGTGAGAGCACCGGAGCTGATGAACTCTGGTGAACTCTCATGGCAGTGCAGTGATACACTGATTGGAGGTGATCCCTCCCATAGTGTATCTCCCGATGTGACTGTTCTACATGTGAGATCGTCGTGGGACACTCGGTAAATGGACTATGTCAGACAGGGAGTATTATGTGTTGTTTTACTATTTTATTTTTGTTGCAGGATACGAAGGAGTTGGGGATTAGGCAATGCAGTAAGTATGGTAAATTAAGATTCAATAAAGGAGTCTGTGTGATTATTTCAATTAAAGGACTTTTTTCTGGCTATGTCTTTATTTACCATGTAACTATAGGATTAGTAATGGATAGGTATCTTATAGATGCCTCTCTATTACTAATCCGTGGGCTTGATGTCACCAGACAATACAAAGGTGACCTGAACCCCACAAATATTATCCCACTTGCCACCGCTACAGGGCAAGTGTGAAGAGCGGGGCTAAATGCCATTATTGGTGAATCTATAAGATGCCCCATTTCTGGGGTGGCTGAGAGCTGATATTTTTAGCCAGAGGGTGCCAATATCTATGGCCCCTTCCCAGGCTATTAAAATCAGCCCGTAGCTTTCTGTCTAGCCTTTGCTGGTTTGATTTTAATTGGGACCCATGTCAATTTTTTCTGGGGTTCCCCTGCAAACTTGCCAGTAAAGGTTAAGCAAACATCTGTGAGCTAATATTAATAGCCTGGGAACCTTTATGGCTATTGTCTCCTTCCCAGAATATTAACATCAGCTTTCAGCTGTCAGCTTTTCCTCTGCTGGCTATGAAAATTACACAGGAGCCAACACAATTTTTTTAAACATTTTTTGAAAAATGAACAGATATTACATTTCACGCAGATTTCGTGTGTGAGTGTCTTTTATTGAACTCTTTATGTACCATTTTATTAATGATGGTATCTAGCTGAAACCTGTTACCTATTAAACCTCAGGATTGGTATTACACACACGCACATATATATATATTTATTTATATTTGTTTTGTGTGTGAACATGGTATGTAATGATATTATGGTCTTCAATGGAGAATGAAAAAGAAGAGGTTTAACAAGGAAATGACGCATGAAAATCCACATCAAAACCGTACTGAATTTCAACTACGTTTTCTGCCAAGAGAGGCAGAATCCACGCAGAAATTTCCACAAGCAAATCCACAATCTGCGCACATAGCCTAAGGGATTAATTGTCCTCAATTGGTTTCAATATCAGCCAGAGTACATACCGCTGGGTGTCAGCTGTCGTGTACAGCTGTCACACGGAGGAATTTCAGCAGCATGGTAATGCTATTTGTTATGAATGAGTCACCGTTTGAGGCAAAAACAGAAATACTAGCCAAGTCCAGAAAACCAGAGAAGTTGGCAGCTATCGGATTGCAGACCCCTGAACCTATCAACAACAACTAGCAGTAGCCGTGGGGGGTTCCTACGGTGCCCTAGACCCCTAGATCACAGCCGGAGAGCTACATAGCCTAAAGACAGAAAGGGAAATCTAAACTGCCCCAGAGCAGACCCCAAAGCAATAGGCAGCCCCCAACATATAATGACGGTGAAGCAAGATGAAAAAACACTCACACAGATAGAAAGATAGGCTGAGCAAATGATGGGGCCCAAGCTAACTACATAGGACAGGATAGAAAAGCTGCTGTCTGTAATCCGCCAAAACCCTATCAAAACAAGAGCCAACAGCTGATAGGGAAAAAAGCCCTGAAGACGCTAGGCTTCAAAAAGACTATATCAGCACTCAGGTATTTTCTGAAGACGGAGCAAAAAGGAATTCAGCACACCCCAGCAGGGAATGGCAGAAATCAAGGAAAACAATGCAAAACAAAACCAAAACACAAATGCAAAAAGTAGAGCATAAAACTTTGCTTTTGAGGAGCAGGAATCAGACTGGTCTCCTAGAATCCCTCAGAGAGATCACCAGCAAGGCAGAAGGGCATCGGCTGCCTTATATCCAGTCAGTAATTCCTGTCACCCAGTCATCATCATCCTGCCCAGATGCTTGGTAATCAGCCTCACTACCTTCCTTCACTAGAAGAGGGAGTTCATCAGACCTCAATGGTGAAGGGGAAAATGAACTGACAACAGCTATTCACTTATTCCTCAGTGCCATTAAAAAGCTGCGCTAAGGAATAGGACTCCTTAATGGCAGTCGTTAAAGGGTTAGTTAAACGTAAGTATAGCAGCGGACCAGTCATGTATAAACTAGAAAGATAAAACTAATCTACTTTATTTCAAAACTTATTAAAAAGGACTATAGTCCCTATTAAAAATGCACATGTACAAAGACACAAACAACAACAAGACACAAAAAAACGCTCTTAGAGATGCGGACAATAAGATACCCAAACTTTAGTTGGATTTTCTAGTCTAAATGTCTTCATACAAATCTCCTATTGAAAGACAATTAAACTGAATCTCTCCTTTATATAGCTTTTTCCGTTTGAAGTAGTGTGGGACTGGCAACAACACTCCTCTGTAAGTTGTGTGATGTTGTAAACGGTTTATGGTCTGTCTAGTGTCCAGAAATCAATATGGTAATTGAAAATCCACATCTACCGTTATTGCTCGTAACGATCATAGACAAGTTATAATACTGACAACCTGTAAAGTATAAGTGGCATAACATGCAATCTGAGATTCTTAACTCTATGTAAACATATTCATTGCTCATATAGCATGTACTTCATCACTTTTTTCATAGTCTCAGAATATGCATATACATCACATATCAAGGAGAGGTCTCACCCATAACCATTTCAGTGATGAGTTCCTCCATGCACATAATGCTCCCTTCTCCCTACGCGTTTCAGTGTTCTCCAGATCATCAGGGGAGTTTTTGGGTAAGGCTCAATGCCTCCATATTCAAAAAAATGCCATCACTGAGGCTGCTCACTTGTTTGCTTTTTAAATCACGGGCTCCTTTGAACATCCCTGCCTCCTGCAGGTGGGCGGATAATTGTCAGTGACCACTTCATGCTTTTCGGTTTCTATGGGGAAGTATACAGCACTTGCGCGATTCCTACATACCTCTCATTCAATCCTACTACGCAAGTGCGCCCAGTACTTCCTGTAATCGGGCTGTCACACAAAAACATCCACACATCGAGGGCGCGCACCGCACATGTGCGCTCCCTAAGTAGCGTTCAGTTAATCAAATAGATTGCGTAGTAACGCACGGCGTCCACATACCAAAGGGGCGCACCGCACCTGCGCGCCTCCAATATAACATCTCCTATGCAAAGTTCACTTTGCTCCACTGCGCAAGTGCGCCCAGTACCTCCCATCATCGGGTCATCGCGCCGGAGCACCCATGCATCGGGGGAGTATCGCGAATGCGCGCTCCCTATGAAACATTCCAAAGACCACATTTAGTTAGATAGATTGCGTAGTCACTCCTCTCGCGCTCTCATGTCAATATATCAATGGTATATACTGCGCCTGTGCACTCCCCACATAACGTTCAGCAGCTCTTATTCAATCAAGTCAATTATATGGTATCTGTTTCTTTTTCCCGCAATCTTAAATTCACATGTTTAGCGTAGTTTGACATTGTATGGAGCATATGTACAATACGGTTTAACAATAACCATTACACCCGCGCCCACTCTATATCTCTAAGGGATACCAGAGAGAAATAAAATAAATTATGTGGAGCATATTTTCACAAAACTGCATATTTTCTTTAATGTAGTATACTTTTTGGATCACTGAGTGGCCACCCCATACTTGATTTCCATATTTTTATATACGGTTAGCAGTCATCTTAGACAATCATGAATATCCCCCCAGATATTGTTCGTTTATTTTTCAATCTATTAGAGTATATCAGGAGTATTAAACTTTATCATAACCTCCTTTTATAAAAAAAACCAACATGGATCACCTAGGACAATGTACAGTCCTTGACATAATTTTGACACATTCAACTTGATTCAGAAAATAACTTCTTGCCTTCTCCTTTTTCCTTTATTTAGTCTTCTTTTCTTTTTTTTTTTTTTTTTTAAATGGTTATTCAATTTCTAACTGCATCATGGAGGGATAAAGTATGTATCATTTTTCTCAAAAAAGAGTATTAAACCTTTTAGCTAACCTCCTGAGTAACCCCACGACCCTTTAACCCCTATACAGGGATCTGGTTTTATGTGGAGCACAATGGAGAGTAACCTCTGGGTAAACACTCGAGCCACATGGTAGAAAAAAATCATGTCGGAGAAAAGGGGGGGATGGGGGGTCTACAAATAAGCCGCGAAGGATAGTTGGTCATTTAGGCCTGTTGGTTGGAGCGTCTTCAGCCAAAAGATCCATTTACATTCCTTCTGGAGAATAAATTTATCCCACTCTCCTCCTCTACAGGGATAAAGGACTTTTTCAATTCCCATAAATTGAATTTTCTTATATTTCTCCTTGGTGTACCATATTAATGTGGTTCGCTATTGCTGTATCTCTTCGATTCACCACATCCCCAATGTGTTCATGGATCCTTTTCCTGAACTCCCTCCTTGTTTTCCCCACATACTCCATCCCATATGTGCATGTTGCCTTATAAATCACCCTCGTAGTGCGGCAATTGATGAACTGTTTTATAGTATATGTTTTGTCGTTATTCGTACTCCTAAAGATCTTCCCTTGTGTTACTGACTGACATGCTAAGCAACTCCCGCATTTATAGCACCCTTTGACATCCATTTCCAACCATGTACATGCCGAAGCCTCTCTAAAGTGACTATGCACTAGTCTGTCTTTCAAGGATCTGTTCTTTTTGTATGTCACTTGAGGTCTAGGGCCTAGAGTCTTCTCAATATCCGCATCCATTTTAAGGACTGGCCAATGTCGTTCTAGGATTTCTTTAAATTTCGCCGACCCGTTTGAAAATTTAGTGATAAATCGTGTGACCTCTTTATCTTCATTTTTTTCTACCTTCCTTAATAGTTCTTTGCGATCTTTTTTGAGAGATTCCTCATAGGCAGCCCTCAATACATGGTCTGGGTATCCTCTCTCGCGAAATCTCCCCCTCATATCATCGGCTTGTTCTTTAAATTTCAGAGGATTTGAGCAGTTACGCCGTATCCTTAGATACTGCCCTTTTGGTATCCCCCTTTTTTGAGGGAGGGGATGGCTGCTCTCCCATCTCAACAATGAATTAGTGGCTGTCGGCTTCCTATAATTACTTGTTTCTATCTCTCCATTTGGTCCCTTTTGGATGAAAACATCTAAAAACCTCATTTCTGACCTATGTACCTTATGGGTAAACCGTAGGCCCAAGTCATTCACGTTAAAGTCATCCACAAAGGAGATGAAGTCAGTTTCTGTGCCCTTCCAAATCACAAATATATCATCAATATAGCATAGCCATAAGGCTACGCTATCATGTCGAGAGTTCATGTCGTTAAATACAACTTTTTCCTCCCACCAGCCCAGGAGCAGATTTGCATAAGTGGGCGCACAAGGGCAACCCATTGCAGTGCCTCTGAGCTGGTGGAAGTACTTATTCCCAAAAAGGAAGACATTATTCGTAAGGCAGAATTTCAAAGCCTTTAAAACGAAAACATTATGTTTTGTGTAAAAGCGTCCACGAGTTTTTAAATAGTATTCAACGGCCATCAGTCCTTTCTCGTGGGGTATCGAAGAGTATAAGGCCTCCACGTCTATACTTCCAAGAATCATGTCTTCCTCAAGGCATAAACCATCCAATCTGCATAAGAGATCAACCGTGTCCCGTATGTATGAACTTAAATTTGACACAAATGATCTTAATATCTGACCAATATACATGCCCAGATTCTGAGTCACACTCTCAATACCCGCCACTATAGGTCTCCCTTTTAAGGGATTCAGACCTTTGTGGATTTTTGGGAGACAGTAGAATGTCGCCATAGTGGGATGCAATAGAATCAAAAAATTCTTCTCCTTTTTGTCAATAACTCCGACATCAAAACCATCATTGACTAGCTCCTAAAGAGAATCCGACAAACTCACTATTGGGTTTGATGGCAAGATCTCATAATTCGTCTGGTCTTCTAATATGGAGAGGCACAAGCTCTTATAGTTTATTGTGTCCATGACAACAGTATTACCCCCTTTGTCGGAGCTTTTAATGGTAACACTGTTGTCATTCTCCAATCTCTTAAGACTTTCCATCTCCTCTTTACTCAAATTATAAGACTTTGAGTTCAAGAGATCTCCCGATTTCATCAGATCATCTGTGACAAGATTCACAAAGATGTCAATTGAATTGACATCACTAGAGGGAGTGGGCATGGTTGTACTTTTTTTCTTTAAGTCTGAGGACGGGCCCTCTCCTTTCAAATTTGGGTCAACATCCCGCAGATGAAACAGAAACCGTACATCTTGTAATAGATCTTCAGAAATACCCAACTCTTGAGAAGACCTTTGGTCTTGTTTGGCAAAATGTTTCTTCCATTTTAGTTTGTAGGCAAACAAGTGTAGATCTTTAACGGTTTCAAAGATGTCTAAATCTGATGTTGGCACAAACGAGAGACCTTCACTTAGCACACACATCTCAGTTTCAGTCAGGGGTCGTTGGGACAAATTAATCACCTTTGGCCCTCTTGTCTGCTGTGTGGAATCAGGCGGTTCCTTAGAGGGTAACTTAGATATAAAAAAATCTTTCTGTGGTGACCTCTTATGGGAGCCTCTATTGTAATTCCCTCCCCGTCCTCCTCTGCCTCTGAAATGCCTTGACCTATTCTCCATATCGGAAAATTCTGCCTCTGACGAGGATATGTCAGTTTCTACTGGTCTATTGTTCCTGACCATCTGTACCGAATATGCTTTATTGTCTTAAAAATTCTTGAAGATCTCTATTGTACAGCTTATGTGTCTTCTCTTTAAGGTGGTATTGAAATTTCTCAAGGCTACTTTGCAGATTGGATTCTTTTACAGAGAAGTCAGACTCACTTGAATACTTTTTAGTAATCTCATTCTGCTCTTTTAAAGATTCAGTGAGTTTGTTAAGATTACTTTTTTCTTCCTCCAAGAGGAGTCTCATGAATCTGATAGAGCTCTCTGTTGCCTCTTTCTCCCACTTAGTGAGTAGGGGCGCACTTTTATATCTAAAGCCAGGGGTGAGGGTGATTCTCAGATGGCGAGGTACAATGCCAGAAAGTATATAGTTATCCAGACTTTGGATCTCCCACCATGAGGCTATCTGATCCCTATAAATTTTGTCCAATTCCTTAAATGCCGCACTATATGATGGAGTGTACCTTTTTTGAGTAAATACTTTATCAGAAAAAACTTCTCTGGCCTCTGAAATCCATGCATTAGTGTCAATACCAGTGGTCAAGAAACCTGCCATAGCCTATGATAAATCAGGTTCCAGCGAGTGATCAACTTGCTCAAAATATAATTATAAGTATAGCAGCGGACCAATCATGTATAAACTAGAAAGATAAAACTAATCTACTTTATTTCAAAACTTATTAAAAAGGTCTATAGTCCCTATTAAAAATGCACATGTACAAAGACACAAACAACAACAAGACACAAAAAAACGCTCTTAGAGATGCGGACAATAAGATACCCAAACTTTAGTCGGATTTTCAAGTCTAAATGTCTTCATACAAATCTCCTATTCAAAGACAACTAAACTGAAGTAGCTTGGGACTGACAACAACACTCCTCTGTAAGTTGTGTGATGTTGTAAATTGTCTATGGTCTGTCTAGTGTCCAGAAATTAATATGGTAATTGAAAATCCACATCTACCGTTATTGCTCGTAATGGTCATAGACAAGTTATAATAGTGACAACCTGTAAAGTATAAGTGGCATAACGTACAATCTGAGATTCTCAACTCTATGTAAACATATTCATTGCTCAAATATCATGTACTTCATCACTTTTTTCATAGTCTCAGAATTTGCATATATATCACATATCATGGAGAGGTCTCACCCATAACCATTTCAGTGGTGAGTTCCTCCATGCACATAACGCTCCCTTCTCACTACGCGTTTCACTGTTCTCCAGATCATCGGGGGAGTTTCTGGGTAAGGCTCAATGCCTCCATATTCAAAAAAATACCATCACTGAGGCTGCTCACTTGTTTGCTTTTTATATCATGCGCTCCTTTGAACATCCCTGCCTCCTGCAGGTGGGCGGATAATTGTCAGTGACCACTTCCTGTTTTTCGGTTTCTATGGGGAAGTATACAGCGCTTGCACGCTTCCTACATACCTCTCATTCAATCCTACTACGCAAGTGCACCCAGTACTTTCTGTAATCAGGCTGTCACACAAAAACATCCACACATCGAGGGCGCGCACCACGCATGTGCGCTCCCTAAGCAGCGTTCAGTTAATCAAATAGGTAGCGTAGTAATGCACGGCGTCCACATACCAAAGGGGCGCACCACGCCTGTGCGCCTCCAATATAACATCTCCTATGCAGAGTTCACTTTGCTCCACTACGCAAGTGCGCCCAGTACCTCCCATCATCGGGTCATCGCGCCGGAGCACCCATGCATCGGGGGAGTATCGCGCATGCGCGCTCCCTATGAAACATTCCAAAGACCACATTTAGTTAGATAGATTGCGTAGTCACTCCTCTCGCGCTCTCATGTCCATATATCAATGGTATATACTGCGCCTGCGCACTCCCCACATAACGTTCAGCAGCTCTTATTCAATCAAGTCAATTATATGATATCTGTTTCTTTTTCCCACAATCTGATATTCACATATTCTTATGTTCACAGCTTTTATTCAATCAGGTCAATTATATGGTATCTGTTTCTTTTTCCCCGCAATCTTATATTCACATGGTTAGCATAGTTATTTATTTAGTCTTCTTTTAAAAAAAAAAAAAATAGTTATTCAATTTCTAACTGCATCATGGAGGGATAAAGTATGTATCATTTTTCTCAAAAAAGAGTATTAAACCTTTTAGCTAACCTCCTGAGTAACCCCACGACCCTTTAACCCCTATACAGGGATCTGGTTTTATGTGGAGCACAATGGAGAGTAACCTCTGGGTAAACACTCGAGCCACATGGTAGAAGAAAATCATGTCGGAGAAAAGGGGGGAGGGGGGGTCTACAAATAAGCCGCGAAGGATAGTTGGTCATTTAGGCCTGTTGGTTGGAACGTCTTCAGCCAAAAGATCCATTTACATTCCTTCTGGAGAATTAATTTATCCCAATCTCCTCCTCTACAGGGATAAGGGACTTTTTCAATCCCCATAAATTGAATTTTCTTATAATCTCCTTGGTGTACCCTATTAATGTGGTTCGCTATTGCTTTATCTCTTCGATTCACCACATCCCCAGCGTGTTCACGGATCCTTTTCCTGAACTCCCTCCTTGTTTTCACCACATACTCCATCCCACATGTGCATGTTGCCTTATAAATCACCCCCGTAGTGTGGCAATTGATGAACTGTTTTATAGTATATATACCCTTTAAGACCGGACTTTTTTTTGTTTTTGTGGTTTCGTTTTTTACTCCCCTTCTTCCAAGAGCTATACTTTTTTTTTTTTTTTTCCATTGATTTAGCTGTATGAGGGTCTGTTTTTCATTCATTTCATTTGATTGTATTGTGTACTGAAAAATGGGAAACAAATTCCAAATGGGGTGAAATTTTGAAAAAACTGAAATTCCTAAATTTTTAGAGTGGAGAGGGTGTTTGCTTTTACAGCATTCAATGTGCATAAAATAACCTAAAAACATGATTCTCCAGGTTAATATGATTATGGCAATATCAAACTCATGTACTCTTCTCTAATGTAGTAGCGAAAAAAATTCAGAAATTTGTATAAATAAATAATTTGGTTTGTGTCACCATTTTATGAGACCCGTAACTTTTTTATTTTTCCATAAATGGAGCTAAGTTTAGCCTTTTTTTGCGAGTGGAGACGACATTTTTATTGATGCAACTTTGGGGTATATATAACATATGGGTTACCTTTATTACAATTTATTAAGGAACTGTAGTTACTGAAAAAAAAACAAATTTGGCATTCTGACTTTTTTATGGACCTAGTAATTTGTTTATTTTAAAACTACGTAAAGGGGTGATTTATACTTTTATATATTTTTAATTTTTCTATATTTTTAAAAACTTCTTTATTTTTCACTTTATCCTTTAGTCTTAATAGTGAACTTTAACCTGTAATAATTTCATTGCTTATAATATATACTGTACTGCAATATTGCATATAGTATAAATTGTCTCCTTTTGAAGCTTAGCCAGTAGCTGATTTTCACAGGATTTCCAGGATTGCAGTAACAGGGGCCTTCATCAGTCCCCCTTCCATAATAACCCACGCTATTTAAATGCTGCTGACAGAGATTGGCGAAGGTGTTTATATAGTTAGCAGACAGGAATCATGGCTAGCACCTGAGCTTGCTCCATACATAATCACCCTGACTGTGACGTACAGTTACGTCAGCGGGTGCAAAGGGGTTAAAAGTTGCATTTGTGTTAAAGGTTAGTTTCTACTTACTCTACATAAGTCTCTGAACTAATCTCCCGATATCTTCCCTCACGTAATCTCCGGTCCTCCCAAGACCTCCTTCTCTCCTCCACACTTATTCGCTCCTCACCCAACCGCCTCCAAGACTTCTCCCGAATAGCCCCTATTCTCTGGAATTCTTTGCCCCAACAAGTCCGACTATCAACCACATTTGGATCCTTCAGACGGAACCTGAAAACCCACCTCTTCAAGAAAGCCTACAGCCTGCAATGACCCAGCTACCTCCTTCTCTTTCACCACTACCAGTGATATCACCTCAACCAACACCGGAACTGCTGCAACCCATCAACCTACTGTCTCCTTCCCCACCATCCTGTAGCATGTAAGCCCGAAAGGGCAGGGTCCTCTCTCCACTCTGTATCAGTCTGTCATTGTTAGTTTGTTTACTGTAAGTGATATCTGTAATTTGTATGTAACCCCTACTCATGTACAGCACCATGGAATCAATGGTGCTATATAAATAAATAATAATAATAATAATGATGCATTTTTTCAGCATTCAGTGCTGATTGGTGACATGTATACTTTTGTAATTTCGAAGAAATGTTATGTTATAACTAATCTTAAGTATTGTTATATAGGAAAGACTCTTGGATAAACCAACCATGACAATAAAAGGTAAATTGTTTTACTGATATTCAATAATGTCCCGTAACTTTTTGCTGTTCACACGCTAACTAAATTGCACAGAGGTAAGAATATGGTCAGAGATACAGATGTGATTAATACTGTCTCAAAATTGGGCTATGTTTCTAACTTCTGGTACTGTACATCCAATAAGCCCTTAGATCAGGGGTTTAAACCACACAGCCTGTGGGTATTCTCTAATCCTCCGTTCATATACGGTACAATTGTGGAGCTGGCACCATGATCAGCTGTTTATCATAGCTGTCACACAGCTGCAATGGCCAAGATTGGTATTATCATCAGTTTGCAGTTGTTTAGCCACTTTAGATAATGTTTTCAATAGTGACAGCAGTATCTAAATGGTTATTTCCAGGAAGGTGCTTCCTCTTTAACCCCTTCCTGACATGCGACGTACTATGCCGTCCATGGTACCCGGGCCCGTATGACCGTGGACGGGATAGTACGTCTACCGCGATCAGCGGCGCCCACGTGGTGAGCGCCGCTGATCGCGGCCGGGTGTCAGCTGATTATCACAGCTGACACCCGGCACTATGTGTCAGGGGCGGTCACGGACCGCCCCGACACGTTAACCCCTTGCACACCGCGATCAAACATGATCGCGGTGTACCGGGAGTTAAAGGGAAGCATCGGCAGGGAGGGGGCTCCCTCCGTGCTTCCCTGAGCCCCGCACGGCAGCGCAATGTGCAGCGCTGCTGCGGGGGGCTCCTATCCTCCAGGCCCCCGAATCCAAGATGGCGACGGGGGCCTTCGGGGACCTGAGGAAGCTGGCTTCCTCAGTGCCTGCAAAGCGCAGGCAAGAGGAAGTCTTCTTCAATGCCTGTGACAGATTGCTGATCTGTCACAGTGATCTGTGATGTGACAGATCAGCGATCTGTCACAGGACAGTGATGTCCCACCTGGGACTATGTAATAAAGTAAAAAAAAAATAAAAAAAATGTAAAAATAAATTTAAAAAAATCGCCAAATAAATTAGAAAAAAAAAAAAAATATTCACCCATTAAATCCATTTTTTGGAAATAATAAAAAAAAAAAACAATAAAAGTACACATATTAGGTATCGCCGTGTCCGTAATGACCCGCCCTATAAAACTGTCCCATTAGTTAACCCTTTTAGCGAACCCCTTAAAAAATAAAAATAAAAAACGAAGCAAAAAATAATGATTTATTATCATACCGCCAAACAAAAAGTGTAATAACGCGCGATCAAAAGGACGCATATAAATATCCATGGTACCCCTGAAAACGTCATCTTGTCCCGCAAAAAACGAGCAGCCACACAGCATCATCAGCGAAAAAATAAAAAAGTTATAGCTCACAGAATAAAGCGATGCAAAAATAATTATTTTTTATATAAAATAGTTTTCATTGCATAAAACCGACAAAAACATAAAAAAACGACCTAAATGAGGTATCGCTGTAACCGTACTGATCCGAAGAATAAAACCGCTTTATCAATTTTACCGCACGCGGAACGGTGTAAACGCACCCCCCCAAAAGAAATTCATGAAACGCTGGTTTTTGTTCATTCTGCGTCCCAAAAATAGGAATAAAAAGCGATCAAAAAATGTCACGTGCCCGAAAATGGTACCAATAAAAACGTCAACTCGTCCCGCAAAAAATAAGACCTCACATGACTCAGTGGGTCAAAATACGGAAAAATTATAGCTCTCAAAATGTGGTGATGCAAAAACTATTTTACAATAAAAAGCGTCTTTTAGCGTGCGACAGCTGCCAAAAATAAAAACCGCCATAAATAGTAAATCAAACCCCCCGTTATCACCCCCTTAGTTAGGGAAAAATAATAAAACTAAAAAAAAAGTATTTATCTCCATTTTCCCGTTAGGGTAAGGCTGTGTGCACACGCTGCGGATTAGGTGCGGATTCATCCGCGCGGATTTTATAAAATCCGCAGGTGAAACCGCAGGTCAAAAGACCTGCGGTTTTACCTGCGGATTGCTCTGCGGTTTTGTCCTGCGGTTTTTCATCTCCTCAATAGAGGAGATGGCAAACCGCAGGAGAATCCGCAGAAAGAATTGACATGTCAATTCTTTCTGCGGATTGAAAACCGCAGATAATCCGCGCGGAAAATTCCGCACCGTCTGCACTGCGGTTTTTGATTCCCATAGGGAATCATGGTACTGTACACCGCAGCAGAAACTGCTGCGGGTCCGCAGCAGCCAAAACCGCTGCGGAACCGCAGCAAAATCCGCAGCGTGTGCACACAGCCTTAGGGTTAGGGCTAGGGTTAGGGCTAGGGCTAGGGTTAGGGCTAGGGTTAGGGTTAGGGTTAGGGCTAGGGTTAGGGCTAGGGTTAGGGCTCAGATTAGGGTTAGGGGTGTGTTGGGGTTAGGGTTGGAGTTATAATTGGGGGTTTCCACTGTTTGGGCACATCAGGGGCTCTCCAAATGCAACATGGCGTCTGATCTCATTTCCAGCCAATTCTGAGTTGAAAAAGTCAAATGGTGCTCCTTCCCTTCCAAGCTCTGCCATGCGCCCAAACAGTGTTTTACCCCCACATGTAGGGTATCAGCCTACTCAGGACAAATTGCAAAACAATTTTTGGGGTCCAATTTCTCCTGTTACCCTTAGGAAAATAAAAAATTGGGGGCAAAAATATCATTTTTGTGGAAAAAAATGATTTTTTTATTTTCACGTCCGAGTGTTATAAACTTCTGTGAAACACTTGGGGGTTCAAAGTGCTCACCACACATCTAGATAAGTTCCGTGGGGGTCTAGTGTCCAAAATGGGGTCACTTGTGGGGAGTTTCAATAGTTTAGGTACATCAGGGGCTCTCCAAACGCACATGACACCCGCAGACCATTCCATCAAAGTCTGCATTCCAAAACGTCACTGCTTCCCTTCCGAGCCCCGACGTGTGTCCATACAGTAGTTTTCTCCCACATATGGGGTGTCAGCGTACTCAGGCCAAATTGGACAACAACTTTTGGGGGTCCAATTTCTCCTGTTACCCTTGGGAAAATGAAAAAATTGGGGACTAATTGATCATGTTTCTGGAAAAAATACGATTTTTTTATTTTCATGCCCTGGCATTATAAACTTCAGTGAAGCCCTTGGGGGTTCAAAGTGCTCACCTCACATCTAGATAAGTTCCTTAGTGGGTCTAGTTTTCAAAATGGGGTCATTTGTGGGGGGTTTCCACTGTTTAGGTACATTAGGGGCTCTCCAAAGGCAACATGACACCCGCAGACCATTCCATCAAAGTCTGCATTCCAAAACGTCACTACTTCCCTTCCGAGCCCCGACGTGTGCCCATACAGTAGTTTTCTCCCACATATGGGGGTATCAGCATACTCAGGACAAATTGGACAACAACTTTTGGGGTCCAATTTCTCCTGGTACCCTTGGGAAAATAAAAAAATGGTGACTAAAAGATCATGTTTGTGGAAAAAATACGAATTTTTTATTTTCACGCCCGGGCGTTATAAACTTCTGTGAAGCACTGGGGGGTTCAAAGTGCTCACCACACATCTAGATAAGTTCCTTGGGGGGTCTAGTTTCCAAAATGGTGTCATTTGTGGGGGATTTCCACTGTTTTGGTACATCAGGGGTTTTCCAAACGCGACATGGTGTCCGATCTCAATTCCAGCCAAAAACGTCAAATGGCGCTGCTTCCCTTCCGAGCTCTGCCATGCGCCCAAATAGTGGTTTACCCCCACATGTGGGGTATCAGCGTACTCAGGACAAATTGCACAATAACTTTTAGGGTCCTGTTACCCTTGGGAAAAATAAGAATTGAGGGTGAAAAGATCATTTTTGTGGAAAAAATATGATTTTTTAATTGTATGGCTTTATGTTATAAACTTCTGTGAAGCCCATGGGGGTTCAAAGTTCTCACCACACATCTAAATAAGTTCCTTAGGGGGTCTAGTTTCCAAAATGGTGTCATTTGTGGGGGGTTTCCACTGTTTTGGTACATCAGGGGTTTTCCAAACGCAACATGGTGTCCGATCTCAATTCCAGCCAAAAACGTCAAATGGCGCTGCTTCCCTTCCGAGCTCTGCCATGCGCCCAAATAGTGGTTTACCCCCACATGTGGGGTATCAGCGTACTCAGGACAAATTGCACAATAACTTTTAGGGTCCTGTTACCCTTGGAAAAATAAGAATTGAGGGTGAAAAGATCATTTTTGTGGAAAAAATATGATTTTTTAATTGTACCGCTGTACGTTATAAACTTCTGTAAAGCCCATGGGGGTTCAAAGTTCTCACCACACATCTAGATAAGTTCCTTAGGGGGTCTAGTTTCCAAAATGGTGTCATTTGTGGGGGGTTTCCACTGTTTTGGTACATCAGGGGTTTTCCAAACGCGACATGGTGTCCGATCTCAATTCCAGCCAAAAACGTCAAATGGCACTGCTTCCCTTCCGAGCTCTGCCATGTGCCCAAATAGTGGTTTACCCCCACATGTGGGGTATCAGCGTACTCAGGACAAATTGCACAATAACTTTTAGGGTCTTGTTACCCTTGGGAAAATAAAAATTGGGGTGAAAAGATCATTTTTGTGGAAAAAATATGATTTTTTAATTGTACCGCTGTACGTTATAAACTTCTGTAAAGCCCTTGTGGGTTCAAAGTTCTCACCACATATCTAGATAAGTTCCTTGGGGGGTCTAGTTTCCAAAATGGGGTCACTTGTAGGGGGTTTCCACTGTTTAGGTACATCAGGGACTCTCCAAACGTGACATGGCATCCGATCTGAATTCCAGCCAATTTTGCATTGAAAAAGTCAAACGGCGCTCCTTCCATTCTGAGCTCTGCCATGCGCCGAAACAGTCATTCCCCCCCACAAATCAGGTATCAGCGTACTCAGGACAAATTGCACAATAACTTTTGCAGTCCACTTTCTCCTGTTACCCTTGGTAAAATAAAAAAAATTGAACCTGAAGTATGTTTTTTGTGAAAAAAAGTTAGATGTTCATTTCTTTTTAAATATTCCAAAAAATTCCTGTGACGCACCTAATGGGTTAATAAACTTCTTGAATGTGGTTTTGAGCACCTTAAGGGGTTCAGTTTTTAGAATGGTGTCACTTTTGGGTATTTTCTATCATATAGACCCCTCAAAGTGGCTTCAAATGTGATGTGGTCCTAAAAATAAAATGGTGTTGTAAAAATGAGAAATCGCTGGTCAACTTTTAACCCTTATAACTTCCTAACAAAAAAAAATTTTGGTTCCAAAATTGTGCTGATGTAAAGTAAACATGTGGGAAATGTTACTTATCAAGTTTTTTGTGTGCCGTATTTCTGTGATTTAAGGGCATAAAAATTCAAAGTTGGAAAATTGCGAAATTTTCAAAATTTTTGCCAAATTTCCATTTTTTTCACAAATAAACGCAAGTTATTTGAATGAAATTTTACCACTAACATGAAGTACAATATGTCACGAGAAAACAATGTCAGAATCACCAGGATCAATGGAAGCGTTCCAGAGTTATGACCTCATAAAGGTACAGTGGTCAGAATTGTAAAAATTGGCCCGGTCATGAACGTGCAAACCACCCTTGGGGGTGAAGGGGTTAAACCTAACCTGTGGCCAAGAAGTGGCTTCTGACTCAGCTAGCTATTGTGGCCTGTAAGGCCCTGCATTAAGTGGAGTTTAAGGCCGGGGTCACACTTGTGAGTGCAATGCAAGAAAATCGCATGAGTCTCTCTCCTCAATACCCAGCACTGATGTCGGCACTCGGGAGCGGAGAGTGTGAGTCTCTCGCATTGCACTCGCAAGTGTGACCCCGGCCTAACAAGTGAAGTGTTAGTGTAAGGGCAGGTGCACAGGACTCTAGATTCTCTCTTCTGAGAGAATCAGGTCAATTATGCAAATTACACTTCTGATCAAGCTCTGATAAGAGTGTCAGCATAGTGCAATCTGTTTCTTTTGGATGAGGACATCATGGAAAAAAAAATTCTCCATCTTCTCCATTGTGTCAGTCAGTGAAAATCGGACTTCACTCAGATGTCATTCACATATGATGGTGTATGATCCATGATTGTGGTGTGCAGCAATTCTGGGTTATACCCTATTCCTTCTCTATTTCTGCGATCTTATATTTGTTTTTTCAGCACATAAGGTGTGGACCATAGTGAGAAAGCATGCGCTACTATACCATATATAATTGATCATCTCATGAAGGAAGGGGTGATATAAGTGATTTAAAACTCTCATAGTTCACTTCTATTTTTTTGTATTGCTATACGTCTCCCACACACAGGTTATGTGATAAGTTGTTATTGGTCCCTTTTTTGTGGAACTTTGTTTTGATCTTGTTAAGAGTGTATTTGGGTCTTAAGGGAGAGCCGTTGACAAGTGGGGGTGCCATACCATGGAAACTAAGGGTGCTAACCTCCACTGATAGGCAGGGAGTATACCAAGGAATTTTTAGGTCTTATTAGTCCATACACATTGTGATCTAACTTCTCCCTGATTAAGACTCGTTTTCTTCTTATCTCTTCTTCTTTTAATTTTTGTATATGTATATACTGTATCTGACTAAACACAGACTTGCAAGGTCTTCTGCTTTAGCTTTATAGCTAAAAGATACTGTATATTTTAGAGGTCTGTATGTTTTTTTGTGTTCATATTTGACTTCTAAAGTATCAATACATTGGTGAATAATACAGCACTATATTCTGAAAATGTAATTTCTAAAGAGTAAATGTTCCCTATGTCTTGATCTGAAATGTTTTGTGTTCATTATTTATCCTTTCTAGAATACTGTGCATATTCATTTTAACATCAGAAAAGATGTAGGGCATATGTGTATATTGTGCATATAGGTTGTTTTTAGAATATAACACACAGATCTTCTGCCAAGAGAGCCAGAGATTGTTGACATATGGGAACAGATTGAACCAAATGCTGACTATGAAAGGTTGTGGGAACATCTGAGATGAATAATAAAAAAAAATGAACATATGTAGGTGGATCTGGCACATTCCGCGCTTGGAAGAAGGCTAAAATATTTTGGAAGAAAGTAGGAAAGGTGGAATAAGATATCTTTGAAAAATAATATGCTTACCTAGAGGAAGGAATACATATGCAATAGAATCTGAAATTGTAATTGGAAAATAAGTGAATGTTAATATACATAGACTACCAAGTTCAATTTGTATTTTCTGAAATCATTGTGCAGTGCATATTAGTTAAGTTAGAGCAGACTGTTTATAGAGTATGTCTGCATAGGAATGGTTTGACAAATACATTGCCTGCCAAGAATGAAAATCCAAAACACATTTTCGAAACATACAGACAAGATTGGTGTTGTTATTTTCAATAGACAAGTGTTCACATTGTTACAGTGCATTTCCTGTTAAAATAGAATTTAGGCCAGAGATGAGGAAATTAATAATGTCCAGAAATATTGACATGATTCCAGTTCTACTTAAGGTACCACTTTACACATAAGAGCAAAGAAGGCTGAACTCAACCAATTTCATCAGGACCGGCCAACTATCTTGAAAGGGTATTCTTAAGTTTGCAAATCCCACTAACCATGGGATATGATATAACTATTCATGAGTTAGAATAGGGGTTTGACCGCTGAGTTCCCAACTGATTCTGAGATTTGAAGAGCCTTGTGTGAATGAAGAAGACGTCATTCATGCATACTACCACTCTACTCATTCTTATGGGAGTGCTAAAGACCAGCCGATCGCAGCGCTCAACTATCTCTGATTGTTGGATTAAGAATGATTAGAGTGGCAGTGCACATAATCAACCACCACTCCACTCACGTGATACTTTTCAAAGCCTTGGTTCTTGGGAATGGTAGAGATCCCAATGACCGGGAAGTTATTTTTTATTACATAGTGGATAACTTTCTAACTTGAGTATACCCCTTTGAGTGCATGGCATGTGCCAGCTCTTGGATTAAATATACTGAATCATTTGTATTTACAAAAAGAGGTGCCTGACAGCAGACTTCCGCCTCCCCCATTGAAAGCACATGCATACTGTATTCTGACCGAGTCGAATTTCCATGTGTATAAGAAAATGGGGAGAAATAACTGTCAGTGGTAAATGTGTATGGACATTGTGAAATCAGTATGCTATAGAAGACATGTTTCTAGCGTTTTGTAAACTAGACACATGGTTTTGATTACGCAAAGCCAAAAGAGACGTAATATCATGCAGTAAGTTTAAAAGCCACAGTCTTGTGTAAAGTTTGTAGCCACTTTAATGAATGCAAAGCAGTTGTATATATAGTATTTTCCTACCAAAGAGTTACTACCCAGAATTTTCCATATAAATACAAAAGTAAATTGAAGGCTGGGACCTGCTGTAACTACTGAAAATTGTGGGTGGCAGCTTGACAACCAAGGAAATGGGACAAGTTGATGTAATTACTAGGTAAGTGGGTAGTGTCTGATTACGATGGGGGAAGGGATTCTTTTGCCAATTGGGAAGGCAGGGTACGGGTGTGGTGGTGGTACTGCTGCTATTATTACTGGAAAATTCAGGGATTCCCTGCTGCAACTACAGGGGAATTACATAGCTGCTTCTTCAACATAGGAAGTTAAGGTGCAATGATATCGGGTGCTAATGAAATACTACACTAAAAAAATCAAATAATGTTATAAGTATTCCATTTTTAAAACCCATGGATGCAATCAGGGCTGTGACACGGTATTTGTGTGCCCTACGCAGATGAAGTCAATGGCGGCTCCTCCCCTATCCACATGAACCCTCAGCTCCCAAGTAATGGAATGGGTCAGAGGCTAAGGGTACCGTTACACTTAGCGATGCACCAGCGATCCCGACAGCAATATGGATCGCTGGTGCATCGCTAAGTGGTCGCTAGTGAGCTGCCACACAGGCAGATCTCATCAGCGACATAGCAGCAGTCGGGGGTCACTACTTACCTGTCAGACGCGGCGATCCTGACGTCCTCCCGCCCGCATCCACGCATCGCTCGTCGGCGCCATAGGAAGCCCAGCAGGAAGCGCCCAACGAGAAATGGTCCAGGACGTTCTCGCGCGATCAGTGATAACACAGGTCAACGAAAAAAAATTTTTTTTCTGGTGTCCAAAATATTTTAATGAATTTGGGGTATTTTTGGGGTGCTGATTCTGAATATGTCATCAGTTTTGCCAGATTGGCTCAAGTTTTTGAGATTTTTGGTATCTTATTTATAGCACTTGTTGGTAAATGCGACGCATCATCTCATTAATTTCTTTGGATTAGTACTTGAACTGAGCAGTTCTCAATATAGTTTTGTGTTAATTAGTGTTCTAAAAGTTTGTTCATAGCTTGATTTTTGCACTAACTTTATGTTGTTGTCTGTTTTCCAGTGAAAAGCATGAACTCATCATGAAGAAGTTGTCTTAACGATCCAGACTCATTCTGTTACATTTGTGGTGAATATACACTGCCAAAACATAGAAGAAACATAACACACTTCGTAAAAAAAGTGTATTTTGCCTATTTTGGGGTTATGCTTGGGGACCAAGACAAGTTTTGGGCACCACACATAGTGTGCAAAGCATGTATCGAATTATTACGAAAATGGAGCAAAGGACAAAGAAAAAGCTTCAAATTTGGTGTTCCAATGGTGTGGAGAGAGCCAAAAAATCATCATGATGACTGTTATTTATGGTAAACACAGGTACAGGCACATCTTCACAATGAGGGACAGGCCTTCTTGCAGATTCCATGTTACTCCCATTTTCGTTTCTTATGCTTATTGAATCCTTGCACTTGCACTGCACAGAAATAACAGTCATCATGATGATTTTTTGGCTCTCTCCACACCATTGGAACACCAAATTTGAAGCTTTTTCTTTGTCCTTTGCTCCATTTTCGTAATAATTCGATACATGCTTTGCACACTATGTGTGGTGCCCAAAACTTGTCTTGGTCCCCAAGCATAACCCCAAAATAGGCAAAATACACTTTTTTTACGAAGTGTGTTATGTTTCTTCTATGTTTTGGCAGTGTATATTCACCACAAATGTAACAGAATGAGTCTGGATCGTTAAGACAACTTCTTCATGATGAGTTCATGCTTTTCACTGGAAAACAGACAACAACATAAAGTTAGTGCAAAAATCAAGCTATGAACAAACTTTTAGAACACTAATTAACACAAAACTATATTGAGAACTGCTCAGTTCAAGTACTAATCCAAAGAAATTAATGAGATGATGCGTCGCATTTACCAACAAGTGCTATAAATAAGATACCAAAAATCTCAAAAACTTGAGCCAATCTGGCAAAACTGATGACATATTCAGAATCAGCACCCCAAAAATACCCTAAATTCGATGAAATATCTTTGGCACCAAAAATGCTGTTGACCAGTGTAATCAGCGGGGGAGCCGGTCAGAGGTAAGTATCACATGTAGCGATATCACTAGCAATATCGCTGCTGCGTCACAAAATCAGTGACGTTACAGCGATATTGCTAGCGATATCGCTATGTGTAACGGGCCCTTAAGGTAACAGGATCCCTAAAACAAACAAACACCCCTCTCCCTCTGATGGGAATAGTAACAAGCTCTGAAGACTACTTGCACTAGAATTGTTAACTTTTTCACCAAATAATACCAGCAAAAGTAAAAGTGGTTCACTTTAGCGGTGCGGCTTAACCAGGCGTTTTCAAAATTAGATGTAGAATCATTCATTGTTTGCGAATCATTTACAAACTACAAGGGACAAATAGAGATATTCATCCCTAACATCCTACATTTTAATTGTCAAACCAAAAAACAGTCATAGAAACTGACTATAAAGGCGGCCATTTGGTGTCAATTAAGGTGTCCAGCATTTGGAAATTAACCAAATAGAAATTAAACAGACCTCATTATAGAAGAGGGGATACACATGATGAGTTTTGTGTCTGTCATGGGACAAAAACAGTTTGCAAAAAAAAAAACGTTAGTGGTTCTTATGCCATATTTCTGCATTCTTCTGGTGACGTATTCATGTAGTGATGGCTGCTCTGGTGCTGTTTGCTTTGCTGTACGTTGTCTCATGCTGTACTTGCTTTTCCATTTTTTTTGCTAAAAGCAATGTCAACTAAGTAATCTATGTTATTTACATGTAATATTACTATTTATTATTTTTTTACTAAAGGATATTTGCTCATTTTGCTTCTCTCCTACGTTCTGCTTGTTAAATGTGATTAGCGACCACTATCAGTGCATAAATACATCACAAGAACCACCATTAGTACATGAATACGGCACCAGAACCATAATCAGTGCAAAAATACATTATCAGAGCCACTATTAGTACACGAATACATCACTAGAACCACTATCAGTACCTTAATGCATCACCAGAACCATCAGAACCTGAATGCATTACCAGAACCATAATCAGTACATGAATACATCACAGGAACTACCATCAGAACATGTATACATCACCAGAACCACCATAAGTACATGACTACATCATCATAACCACCATCACTACATGAATACATCACCCAAATTGCTAAAAGTAGATGACTACATCACCAAGCTTAGCACAGCAATCAATTGTAATGTCTAATCAGGCCTATATACATTTGTTTCGCATGAACCTAAAACTCCTAGGATGTCCTTAACATTTATCAGTCACTAACAGACTGAGGACCATACAGGAACCAGGGTACTGATGAGACATAGTCAGGATCAGCAAGTAAACATATTCATCCAGGTAGCTTATAGATAACTTCTCTGATTGAGCCATTTCCTTGCCCAGATGCCATGATGACTTTTCAAATCCACAGCTATTATGTGCAGATTTCTCTCTTTTCCAGTCTTCTGCAAGACTTCCCCACACGGTGCGCTTAAAAATAAGAGTTATTAAAATGCAATTTGTATAAAAATATCTGCCCATACAATGACCTAAGTAAGCGACTTTTGGATTATGACCTCCACACAGTCTGCCCTTACAAGCTATACCTGTCACACTGTGTGCCTTAATGAGCTAAAACCACCACTCTGTCACCATTTTAAGCTATAACCACAACACTTCACACCCATGTGAACCAGAGCCTAAACTATTCTTGTTGCCACGCCACTGTTTTCTCTTACACTCTCTATAGCTCCACACTGTTCCCAAGCAATGATAAGCTCTCTCCATTCTGTGGTCCATTTTCACATAGTGCCCTCATTCTGCCCACCATGCTACCCTTTCCAAACTGTACCCCCTCAGCACACTGTCCCCCTACACACTATGATGGTCATCACAGCTGCCCATACAGTATGGTATCCACAGCATCACCCCATATACAGTATGATGTCCATGACAGTCCTCCATGCAGTATGATGTCCTTTACAGCCTACATACAGTATGATATCCTCAAATGCCCCCATTATATAGTATGATGGCCTTTACAGTTCCACTTGTGATGTTTACCAAAGCCTTTCTTTTAATGTCTCCCACAGCCCCTCTTGTTATGTCCCCTACAGCCTCTTTTGTTATGTCCCCACACCCACAGTCATCCCCTTTTGTAAAGTCCCTGCAGCTAGCCCCTCTTGTTATGTCCCCACAGCCATTCCCTCTTGTAATGTTCCCACAACCAGCCCTTCTTGTAATGTCACCATAACTAGCCACATTTTAAATGTCCCCACAGCCAGCCCCTCTTGTAATGTCCCTGCGGCAAGCCCCTCTTTTTATGTCCACACAGCCAGTCCCTCTTGTTATGTCCCCACAGTCAGACCCTATTGATATGTTGCCACAGCCTGCACCTCTTGTGATAGCACCCATTCATTGGCAAAATAATGGAAGAAAAATAAGAAAGCTTATTTTCACCTAATCCAGGCATCCCATACAGAGATGTCTCCTCTTCTATCTGATACAGCAGCGGGCTCTGGACAGCGTAATACAGTGATGTAATTGCACTGTTCGATGTCTAATGTCTTTGTTGTTTCCACCGTGGTGCTGGATGTAAGTGGAACACCCCCAGGGCAAGTGTGGGGAACTACTTGGTACCGGGCCGGTGTCTTAAAGGGGAAGTGTCGCGGCGGCGACCCAGTCCGTGGCCCTGGGTGTCCATGTAAAATAGGTGGAATCAAGCTGAATAAAGTTTATATGTGGATAGTTTGTGACGCCAACTGTGGTATCTGGTCAGAAAGGGGACCAGCGCTGCAGTGCAGATCCTCTGGGACACATGGTGTGGTGCAGCAAAGATGTAATAGCTCTCCACAGGCAGAGCTGTAGTCACAGGGCAGTGGTAGTAGATGTTGAGGTAGATTATGTAGTGTTAGGCACAGAGATGTAGCAGTGCTGAGTAGGTTGGCGCAGGAAGAAGGCAATGACACAGCTGAATGCAGTTCTGATACTTTACTCACGTTTTTGGCATAGACAGATGCCCGGTTCAGTGCTGTGTCCTCCAGATCAGGGGCTCAGCCAACTTCCAGGCAGATGGAATACACCCTTCCAGCTCTTCCTTTCGAATGTGCCTTTTCTGAATGTCTCCTTTCTAGCGCTAATCTGAAGTACTTGTAGTTCTGAATTACACTCAAGTTCCTCGTTCTTGCTGTTACTTATAATTCCACTCTCATGACAGGCAGCTGTAGCCTGCTTCGGGAACTCCATACCATCATGTCCCGGCTCACACACGTTGCTGCTGTGTCTTCGAGTCTTAGGTGGGAATAAAGTGGTCACAACTTCTATTCCTCCGATTTCTGCTGTAGGACCATTAGTATCACACACAGCCTCGGATACCGGCGCCCGGCCTTTGGCACATCAAACTTAGGAAAGGGCTCCGCTCTAGCTCCGATCCCAGTTCTCTCTCCTCCTCACGTTCCGTACTTTTCTTTCTTCCGAACAACTGATCCTTCCCTTTTCTCTCTTTCCTACCAGCAGCTCCAGATCACAGGAGCCTGCTGCATCTATGTCCTTACCTTCCTTCCCCCAGTGGGGAACTCATCTAACTTCATGTCAGCTTTTCCCTATAGTGTAATCTAAACTCCACCCAGCACCCTTCATGAACCAAAGCAGCTGCCATAAAGGGTGCTCTGCTGTTCTAAGGTGTCTGTGCTGGATGTAGGTGATGGAGTCTGGTCAGGTGTTACCATCTTACCTGGGGAGTGGGATACTACACCTCAGGAGGAGATGCAGTACCTCTGTGGCGACTGAACCCTCAGGGGTGCCACATAAGTAGCCTGCATTCTCAGCTCCTATGTCGTGAAGTGCTCACATCAATTGCATTCGCTTCTTATAGATGCAATAACAATTGAGTGCAGGGAGGGAATGTCTCTCTGTCTGAGCCCTGACCGTCAGTGTGTTGAATGCCTGCGACAGGAGGTAGGTGATGGGTGGCCGCAGGCATTCAGCAACATCTGTTTTGGTTTTTTTCCAAAGTCCCCCCCTTGTTGAGGCCATACACATTATATTAATGTCTGTATCTGATTTCACTGAAACAGGTCGACCATCTATTTTGTATAAGTGCCTCCAACTCTCATCTGACAGATAATGTTGGGAGAATGAAGGATAAGACATATTGAGTTCCAAATCCCAATCTTTTTGTTCCAAGAAAATATAAAGCACTGTTAGAGGTGTCTGGCAGCTGCTTACTCCCCTTTCCCCATTTGGAACTTAATCAAGCTCAGTAAAGCGTGCATATGTGCATATGTATGATGGAGAGATATGATGGAGGGGAGCAGAGTTATATGTTGGTTAAATGTTAATGAGATTTTGGCAATTTTCTGAGTTTATGGACATGAAAATAAAATATCTTTGTCTATCAAACACTCCCAAAGCAACAAGGAAACAAGTTTAAACATACCTACAGTATGCTGCTAATCATACTGCTAAGCAAAATTGAGAGAATAAAATTTGAATCACTCATTTGCCATATACTGATTAGATACTAAGTGTTCACTGGACATTTCTAAAAAAGTGATATGCCCTGTGTTCCTATCTGTTAATTCTCCCAAATACATCCCTCTAGCTGTCTTCATCATCATATGACATGCAAATGAAATCCCTGGACTTTGAAAGCAGAAATGTCACTCAAGACCAAAGATGGAAGGTTGTTATTTTATTAGCCTACAAAGAGTGATTTATAAAAAAAAAATTGCTTCCTTATCACCCGTTAAAAGGTATAAGAGGTTTGGAGAGGCCAAACTGGTGACAGACTATATTTAAGTTTCTTGTTGTAATAGCTAAAAGCAAGCACATAAAGTCCAAAACAAATCCTATTGTGAAAATTCTAGCATATCTATCAGCTTTGCTGAAGTGCCTACATTTTATCTCAAAGCTGGCATTGGGCAACTCTGGGCAGATGTAAGGGCTCACTTAGTTTAGGGGCTTAATTTATATAGAAATCTGTTGTCCAGTAATTGGACAACCCTTTTTCAATCATTATAGTCTCCCCTTATAAAGTGATAACACCTATACTTACCTCAAGTGCCAGCGTCATTCAAACGCACTGGCATTCCCAGGCTTGAGTGACATTTTTATGTCATGTGATTCCTGTTGCTGAATCACTATCCCCTCCATAGGGCATAACTGACATATGGTGGAACTGAGATCTATGACTGCTCCAAATTTTGGATTTGTTTTAAGGAGTGGACAGTGAAGCGGCTGCTGATTGGATGCAGTGTTCACGTGACATAGCACTGGGAAGCCAGCCAGTGGTGAAACCACTGGAATATCATCAGCACCAGAGATGGGTATAGGTGTTATTATTTTATAAAGGGGAGCATAGTGATTGAGAAAGGGCTGTCTGAGTATTGGACAACCCTTTAACTGTGGCTATGGAGCCGAGGATTGGTAAAAATGTGACATCTGGGTCAACCCTGATATATTATAGCATATATTTTACAGTGACCACACAGTGATATACCTCAAAGGATAGCATTTTATTCTGAAACTTTATGTCAGATTCTAAGTCAAAACTAATTCTTTCTTCCAAGTATATACTTTAGTACAAGCAAGAATTGCATTTTTCTGTTCTTCCTGATACTTTAAAGTATGTTAAGTCATACACGGTGATATTTTAACAGCATTTGATGTCTCTTTGATCATAAATGTCTGCTCTAATATTCCCTTTCGGAGCTTTTAAACACAATCTCATGGGATGGTAGAAATGGTTTTCCTTTGATTCATATTACAGAGCCAGAGTGCGTATCGTTCCTCTTTTCCTACAGCACCACACCCTTTGAACATTTCTGGCTTCAACACTAACAATCTCTATGGCCTTGGTTAAAAATTTAGCTCCGAAAGATGTGTTATCCCAACTAATTTTGGGCTCTGAAGATGTTCTTTTTTAAGAAACATATGGTTTTAAGGATATAAAAAATTCCTCCGTATCTGTATGCAAAGTGTTAAATCAGTTATGTAAGTTAATACAGTGTGTTGCTATTTATGTCATAATAAACTCTGTAGCACATTACTTTTAGAGAGTAATAAAAAACAAATTAATAGCAAATCATATTTCTAATTTATTTAATACATAAAAACATGAATCCACCACCATAACGTATCTTTACCTGTCTAATAAAACCCCAAGCGCTATGCATATTACACCTTTATACTCTGGTTGTTTGCACTATATCCAGCAGCTCAAGTACCAACTCCATCAACTTAAAATGTCCGTACATATTACACGAATCGAACACAGATGCGCCAATTGTTACAGAATCAGCTGACTATCCAATATGACTATCCAATATGTACAGCATTTTGGACTTCAACACTTGTTATCTTTTGTTCCAGCCAGGGAAAAGCTGCTGACATGCTTATTGACCCAATTGAAAAAAAGATTCACATTCAAGTGTGCATGTTTAAGATGAGATCATGACAAATGGGTGTCAGCTGAAATTGTTATGTCCTCATATGTCATTTGGCCACAAAATATTTCTCCTGACTCCTGCACACACATGAATGCTTGACCGAGCATTTGTGTGCTCTCTATGGGGAGAGTGGAGCAAACCAATGCAAGACACCTCTTTAAATTGAAACTGTCCAATCTGTATCTCCATCGACATCATCTCTTAGGGCTCTCACACAAGCATATAAATCGGATGAGTGTAATGCGAGAAAACATCACATTGCACTCTGAGCAATGTTATTCAATTAGGCAGCGCTCATCGGCAAGTTTTTCAATGAGTGAAAAAAAAAAATTGGACGGCACATGGACCATGCATGTTCCGTCCGATTTCTACTCATACATTACAAAGGAAGTATCATATTTCATCAGCTAAGTACAGTAAATTCACAGCCAGAACCATCAGAATAGATAGATTAGATATAATAGATAGATAGAATAGATAGATAGAATAGATAGATATCCTATAGATATATAATTTCAGTAATCCCCTATATATAATAAACTTGCACCCTTTAGTGCAAGTGCTTAGCTTGTTTAACCTAATAAATAGATAAAGAAAAAAATGATGTGGGGTCCTCCCCTATTTTTGATAACCAGCAAAACTAAATCAGAGAGCTGTGGGCTGATATTATCAATGTGTTGGTGAGTGTTTATTCAAATAAACTTTTTTTCTGTGTGTTTCTTTTTGTTTTTAAATGCTGGGTTAGTAATGGGGGTGTCTGATAGCCACCTCTCCGTTACTAACACCAGGGTTGGTGCCAGTAGTGAATTTTGATAAATCATAGAGGACATCAGCCCCAACTACCATTACCCCAATTGCCACAGTAACAGGACAATCAGGAAGAGCCAAGTAAAGTGCCCGAATAGACGCATCTAATGTGATGCACCACTTCTGGGTATTTTAGGCTAGGAAGAGACTAATATCCATGGACTTTTCCACCCTGATAATGTCAACCTGCAGCTGTCTACCTTACCTTGGCTAGTTATCAAAAATATTGGGACCCCAAGTCATTTTTTTTTTAATTATTTATTTACTTAATAGGTTAAATAAGGCTAAACACCATTTAGTGCCATGTGAAAGAGTGCTAGTTTATTACATATAGTGGACTTATGAAATTGTATGTCTACAGGATATCTACAGCTCTGGCAAAAATTAAGAGACTACTGCACAGTTTTATAAAAATCAGCTTCTCTACATGTCTGACAGCCATTCCATTCCAGTGTCAGTTGAATTCCTTCCAGAATACACCTCATTCTACTTAATGCGCTTCTGATTAGATAATCACCTGAGCCAAATCTTATTTAACGAAGGAAAGTATAAAAAAGACCCTGCTGTGGTGTTCAAAAATCTCATGCAATAGGACAAGCTGGATGGCAAAACGAGTCCTAATAATATCCCAAAAGTAATAGGAATGAAAAAATACCTTTTAATCATGCCAAAGGAGTTGAAAAGAAAAGTCGTGAGTGAGGAAAAGAAGGGCTCAATTCTGGCTTTACTAGCAGAGGGATACAGTGAGCATCATGTTGCCTCCATCCTTTAAATTTCTAAGACAGCAGTCCATTACAACAAGGTCAAGCAGCAGACATTGGGGACAACAAAGCTACAGACCGGCAGAGGGCAAAAATGACTCTCCACTGACCAGGATGATTGTCATCTTATTCGAATGTCACTCAGCAACAGCAGGATGACATCAAGATACCTACAAAAGGAATGGCAAATGACAGCTGGAGTGAAGTGCACGGCAAGAACAGTTAGTAATAGACTCCTAGAGGCAGGGCTCAAGTAATGTAAAGGTAGAAAAAGCCTTTCATCAATGAGAAGCAAAGGAGAGCCAGGCTGAAGCTTGCCAAAGACCCTATGGATTGGACCATAGAGGAGTGGCTAAGGTAATCTTCTCTGAGTCTAATTTTCAGCTTTGCCCAACACCTTGTCGTCTAATGGTTAGACGGAGAACTGGAGAGGTGTACAAGCCACAGTGTCTTGCACCCACTGTGAGATTTGGTGGAAGATCGGTGATGATCTGGGGATGCTTCAGCAAGGCTGGAATTGGGCAGTTTAATTTTTTGCGAAGGACGTATGAATCAAGCCACATACAAGGTTATCCTGGAAAAACAGTTGATTCCTTCTGCTCAGGCAATGTACCCCCACTCTGAGGACTAGATTTTTCAGCAGGACAATGTGCCATGCCACACAACTAGGTCAATCAACGTGTGGATGAAGGACCACCACATCAAATCCCTGTCATGGTCAGCCCAATTTCCAGACCTGAACCCTATTGAAAACCTCTAGAATGTAATCAAGAGGAAAATGGATAGTCACAAGCCATCAAACAAAGAAGAACTGCTTAAATGTTTGTACCAGGAGTGGCATAAGGTCACCCAAAAGCAGTGTGAATGACTGGTGGAAAGCATGCCAAGACGGATAAAAGCTGTGATTAAAAATCAAGGTTATTCCACAAAATATTGATTTCTGAACTCTTCCTGAGTTAAAACATTAGTATTGTTGTTTCTAAATGATTATGAACTTGTTTTCTTAGCATTATTTGAGGTCTGCAAGCACTGCATTTTTTTATTATTTTCACCATTTCTCATTTTCTGAAAATAAATACAAAATTTAGCGCTTGGAAATTTGAAGACATGTTGTCAGTAGAGTTGAGCGATACCGTCCGATACTTCAAAGTATCGGATCGGAATGGATCGGCCGATCTTAAAAAAAAGTATCGGTATCGCCGATTCCGATACCGGAAGTCCCATTCAAGTCTATGGGACTTCCGGTATCGGAATAAGAAAAATCCTGTTTTTCCCTTGTACAGCCTCTCTGGGGTCTGTACGGGCCTTTCGGGGGGCTGTGCCGGCCTGCCAGGGGGTCTGTGCAGGCTCCAGTGGTCTGTGCCGGCCTGCCGGGGGGCTGTGCAGGCTCCGGTGGTCTGTGCCGGCCTGCCGGGGGGCTGTGCCGGCCTGCCGGGGGGCTGTGCAGGCTCCGGGGGGGCTGTGCCGGCCTGCCGGGGGGCTGTGCCGGCCTGCCGGGGGGCTGTGCAGGCTCCGGGGGGCTGTGCCGGCCTGCCGGGGGGCTGTGCAGGCTTCGGGGGTCTGTGCAGGCATCGTCCGATGGGACTACAAGTCCCATCGGGCGATGCCTGCTACCATGACAGTGATTGACACATTAGCCAATGATGGGACAGTAGTAGTCCCATCATCCGGCTAATGTGTTGAATGTAAAAAAAAAAAAAAAAAAAATTTACATGCTACATACATGCTACATACATACAACATGCATACTACATACTACATACATGCTACATTCATACTACATATATACTACATGCAACATGCATACTACATATATACTACATGCAACATACATACTACATATATACTACATGCATGCGACATGCTACATATATACTACATGCATGCAACATGCATACTACATATATACTACATGCTACATACATACTACATATATACTACATACATACTGCATGCTACATACATACTACATGCTACATACATACCACATACATACTACATACATACTACATGCTACATATATACTACATATATACTACATGCTACATACATACTACATATATGCTACATACATACTACATACATACCACATGCTACATACATACTACATATATACTACATACATACTACATACAATACATTCATACAATACATACATAGACATACAGTACATATAACATAGAGTAACATACTTACCAATACTTGTCACATTGTTCCCCGAAGCCATTGTCTTTTACAGAATAAATATTAACATAACAAACCACAAAAATACTCACCCACGATCCGAAGCAGTCCACGAGTGTGTCCCACGACGATCTTGGGTAGAGAACTGCAGCATCAGCTGTTGCTGCCGTTCTCTACGGGCTGCAGGAATCCAATGACGGAAGGTAGGTATCCTTCTGCACTGTATTCCTCCACCACTTAAAAAAAAAAAAGTCCCTAGTCTCACTTTATGCCATTGCTGCGTGGGAATTTCCCACACAGCAATGGCATAAAGTGAGACTAGGGACTTTTTTTTTTTAAGTGGCGGAGGAATACAGTGCGGAAGGATACCTACCTTCCATCATTGGATTCCTGCAGCCCGTAGAGAACGGCAGCAACAGTTGATGCTGCAGTTCTCTACCCAAGATCGTCGTGGGACACACTCGTGGACTGCTTCGGATCGTGGGTGAGTATTTTTGTGGTTTGTTATGTTAATATTTATTCCGTAAAAGACAATGGCTTCGGGGAACAATGTGACAAGTATTGGTAAGTATGTTACTCTATGTTATATGTACTGTATGTCTATGTATGTATTGTATGAATGTATTGTATGTAGTATGTATGTAGTATATATGTGGTATGTATGTAGCATGTAGTATGTATGTAGCATGCATGTAGTATGTATGTAGTATGTATGTAGTATATATGTAGTATGTATGTAGCATGTAGTATGTATGTAGCATGCATGTAGTATGTATGTAGTATGTATGTAGTATATATGTAGTATGTATGTAGCATGTAGTATGTATGTAGCATGCATGTAGTATGTATGTAGTATGTATGTAGTATATATGTAGTATGTATGTAGCATGTAGTATGTATGTAGCATGCATGTAGTATATATGTAGTATGTATGTAGTATGTATGTAGTATATATGTAGCATGTAGTATGTATGTAGCATGCATGTAGTATATATGTGTTATGTATGTAGTATGTATGTAGTATGTATGTAGTATGTATGTGGTATGTATGTGGTATGTATGTAGTATGTATGTAGTATGTATGTGGTATGTATGTAGTATGTATGTAGCATGTAGTATGTATGTAGCATGCATGTAGTATGTATGTAGTATTTTTTTTTTTTTTTTTTTTTACATTCAACACATTAGCCGGATGATGGGACTACTACTGTCCCATCATTGGCTAATGTGTCAATCACTGTCATGGTAGCAGGCATCGCCAGATGGGACTTGTAGTCCCATCGGACGATGCTTGCACAGACCCCCGGACATCAGCACAGCCCCCCGGCAGGCCGGTACAGACCCCCACAGGGTGCACAGACCACCGGCAGGCCGGCACAGCCCCCCGGCAGGCTGGTACAGACCCCCACAGGGTGCACAGACCACCGGCAGGCCGGCACAGCCCCCCGGCAGGCCGGTACAGACCCCGGGCAGTCCACACAGCCCCCCGGCAGGCCGGCAGAGACCCCTGGAAGGCCCGAAATGACGGCGCATCATGATGCGCACACACCGCGCATCATGATGACGTCAGGCTGTCAATCAACTTTGAACTTCCGATTCCGATGCCGACTTCCGATATTGAAAAAATATCGGAAGTCGGTATCGGAATTCCGATACAGCAAGTATCGGCCGATACCCGATACTTGCGGTATCGGAATGCTCAACACTAGTTGTCAGTAGTTTATAGAATAAAAGAGCAATTTACATTTTACTCAAAAATATACTTATAAAGAGAAAAATCAGATAAACTGAAAATTTTGCAGTGGTCTCTTAATTTTTGCCATCTCTATATATACCATTGCTTTATTAGTTTCAAAACTACTTTTAAATTACATTGAGATTTACAGTATGCGCATGCATGTCATATGGATGTAATATGGATGTTAGATGAAGCCCCAATAAGTGATAGATGGTTGGCCAATTCAATCAATATTGGTATGTTTGAATGACTTTTAATCTAATATGCATATGGGGGCTTTTAATTTTGGAGCTTGACAATTTAGCTCTTTGCATAGGTTGCCGAAATAGTGTGGCAGAAACTGAAATTTGCACACAACATAAAAAAAACATATTCAAATAAGTATAATTAATGTTAATTCACAAAAAAAGAGAATTTATTTTCACCTCCCCAGTGACAATGTTTATATCCAAGATTAGATTGCAAGCATTCCATACAAGTCCCGGTGAAGTACTAATTATGCACAACTTGGTAGAACAGCATTGTGGGTCACCTGACCGGTTTGCTGAATTAGGACAAAGGCACAATTGTATCAAGTAGTTAAATGACTTAAAGTGATCTGGAAAAGAGTAATAGTCACGAGATATAGGCTGGAAAAGGAAAGTCATAAAAAAATAATGAGCAGCTCTTTACTCATTTTATGAACTTTCTGTGCAAGACAAGCTAACACTTTCCACTGTAATGGCAGAGTTATAAATTGTAGAATGTGGCACTGAATTTAGAACTGTATACAGTCAACTAGTCTCAAGAAACTAGTTTTAGTAACATCTTAACAGTGAGTATTTCTTACCTCAACATACAAATATTTGTAAGCGATTACATCAGGTCATTGTGTCATCCCTTCTTTGTTTGGCAGCTGATATTACCAGAAGTGTAGAAGTCCCATGAGATTTTGGTTGAAGTGATAATGTTCTGAGGATTTAGCAGTTCAAAGTTGCATGGAGGAAGTGAAATCCATAATGACTAATTATAGTCTTCAAATTGAAAAAAAACAAAAGCTTTAAAAACAAAACTGAAGAAAAAAAATATTTTTTATTGACTTTTTGGCAGTATAGCAACTTCAAGGAAGATTTTCTAGAGATGGATAATATTACTTGTAGACTATTGCACCCCAAAGATGCCATAGGATGAAAAGGGTGAAGTGGTGAACATTAATGCTGAGAAGGCCAAACTTTTAAATTCCTATTTTGCATCTGTGTTCTCTAAAGCCCCCGTTACACACTGCGATATCACTAGCAATAGCGCTGTAAAGTCACCGATTTTGCGACGTAGCAGCGATATTGCTAGCGATATCGCTGCATGTGATACTTACCTCCGACCAGCTCCCCCGCTGATTATCGCTGATCGCGCGAGAAGGTCCTGGATCATTCCTCGTCGGCCATTTCCTGCTGGGCTTCCTGCTGTGACGACGAGCGACGCATGGAGCCAGGCGGGAGGACGCAGGATCGCCGTGTCTGACATGTAAGTAGCGACCCCCGTCCCCAGCGATGTCGCTGGTGAGATCTGCCTGTGTGGCAGCTCACTAACGACCACCTAGCGATGCACCGCGTCATATCGCTGGTCGGGATCGCTGGTGTGTCGCTAGGTGTAACGGTACCCTAAGAAAGCATTTGTAACATCAACTGATCTTCACAGTGCCATTGAAGGAATAAAAGAATCCACACTATTCTTAAACTGAGAGATGGTGAGGGAACACTTAGCTAATTTAAAATAATTTAAATCTCTTGGTCCAGATGAATTACATCCTTAGGTACTGAAAGAGATAACAGAGAAAATTGCAGAACCACTAGCCAGAATCTTTGAAAAATCCTGGAGAACAGAGGAAGTCCCAGAAGATTAGAGAAGGGCAAATGTTGCCCCCGTCATAAAAAAAGGAATAAGATGGAGTCATGAAATTACAGGCCAGTGAGCCTTACTTCTATGCCAGGAAAGATCTTTGAACAAATTATTAAACATGTGTGCAAGTAATTGGATAAGAATACAGAAATTAATCAGATCCAGCATGGCTTTGTTGCAAACAAGTCATGTCAGACTAATCTAATTTCCATCTATGATGGAATCACTGACTGGGTGAATCAGTGAAATGCAGTAGATATAGTATATCTCTACTTCAGCAAAGCATTTGATAAAGTAACTCATACTATCCTTATTGAATAATGACCAAGTATGGGATTGACAAGGCTATGATTAGGTGGATTCATAACTGGCTCAGTGATGGTAATCAAAGAGGAGTAATAAATGGTTGCAGATTCCATTGGAAGAGTGTTTCAAGTGAGGTACCACAAATCTGTGTCCTGGCTCCATTGTTGTTCAACATTTTTATAAATGATCTAGATAAGGGAACTGAAGGTAAACTGATCAAATTTGCAGACCATGCAAAGCTTGGAGGGATTGCTAACATTAGAGACAGAGAAAGGATTCAGAAGGATCTAGATAAGCTTGAACAATGGGCAGCGACTAATAGAATGGTATTTAACAGGGAGAAATGCAAGAGTCTACATCTGGGCAAGAAAAACAAATTACAATTACAGAATGGGAGGAATAGAACTAAGCAACAGCACGTGTGAAAAAGACTTGGATATACTAATAGGTCACAGACTGCACATGAGTCAATAGCGTGATGCAGCAGCAAAAAAGGCAAACACAGTTCTAGGATGTATTAAGAGAAGCATAGAGTCTAGCTCACGTGAAGTAATTATCCCCTCTACTCCTCCTTGGTCATGCCACATCTGGAATACTGTGTCTAGTTCTGGGTACATCATTTTAAAAAAGACATTGAAAAACTGTGGCAATTTCAGAGAAGAGCTACCAGTATGGTGAGCGGACTGCAAAGTATGTCCTATGAGGAACGGTTAAAGGATCTGGGAATGTTTAACTTGCAAAAAAGAAGGCTAAGGCTGGTTTCACATTAGCGTTATAACAACGCTGCGCACTGCGTTGGTAAGCCCCGCCCCGATCCGGCTCCCTGCCCGCCCCATCCGGGATCACCGCCTACTTTCGCATTTGCACGTATGCAATCGGCGCACCCTATCTTTAGCATAGGGTGCGCAGATCATGCGCTGCCAGTGTGAAAGTAGCGTGCTGCGCACTTTTGACGGTGCGCCGTGCGAGCCGAAATGCAGCATGTTGCATTTCGGCACGCACGGCGCACCGTCAAAAGTGCGCAGCACGCTACTTTCACACTGGCAGCGCATGATCTGCGCACCCTATGCTAATGATAGGGTGCGCCGATCGCATGCGTGCAAATGCGAAAGTAGGCGGTGATCCCAGATGGGGCGGGCAGGGAGCCGGATCGGGGCGGGGCTTACCTACGCAGTGCGCAGCGTTGTTATAACGCCAATGTGAAACCAGCCTCAGAGGAGACTTAATAGCTGTCTGCAAATATCAGAAGGGATGTCACAGTGTAGAGGGATCATCCTTATTCTCATTTGCACATAGAAACATGAGAAGCAATGGAATGAAACTGAAAGGGAGAAGATTCTATTTTACCCTGCGGATGATCAATGAGTGAAAAAGGGTGCCATGAGAGGTGGGACAGGCATCTGTCTGAGATGTTTTAGTGAATCACACGCTGCATTGAGCACAAGGTTGGATATGATGACCCTTGAGGTCCCTTCCAATTTTAACATTCTATGATTCTGAATGCCATTTTTTTTAATAGACCAAAACATTCAAGCATACTATTTTACCAAATGAGGTCAGTGTTGCCTATAGCAACCATAAAAGGCGAGTCTTTATTTTTTCTGATTGTGTTATAAAAGTTATAGAAGATTTCTAATTGGTTGTTATGGGTAGCAATGAATTATCCTGTTTAAGCTGTCATTTATCATTTATTGAACACTGTTTCTGAGGACACTGATTTTTACAGAGACCATGTTCGCATGTTCAGTATTTGGTCAGCATTTTACATCAGTATGGGCAGAGACACACTGCCGTATTTAGTGCGAGAATCGCTTCTTTAAATTTGTACTGGCTGTCTTCTCTCCTGACCTGAGCTTGACAGCTGCATAGTAATCCATCATGCTTGGGTCAGGAGAGGTGCCGGCCAGTCCGTGTCCGATGTGATTATCGCACAAGAAATACAGCAGTGTGTCTCTGCCCTATTTGTAAGCCAAAACCAGAGTTGGAAAAATCAGAGGAAGAGTATAATAGAAGCATGTGCATTACTTCTGCAATTTTCAGCCACTTGTGGTTTTGAATTATAAATACTGATGTAAAATACTGATCAAATATTGAATATGTAATTGTGGCCTGTGAAATCACCCTCAGACTGGGAGTAGAAGCTAGGGCCACGTTGACATGATGAGCTTTTTTGTGAGTTTTTTACATTACAGATTTGCTGCACCATTTCTGCACCCATTAAGTAAAAAAGGTTACTTGAAAAAAAAAAAACACTGCATTTACACTACATGTGAATACGACCTAAATGTCCAAGCAAAGTGAGTGTGATTTCATGAAATCTCTTGACTACCATGTGTCTAAAGACGCTGTTGAACTGTGTGGATTTGGTGCATCTCAGCCTTTTGGCTAAGATCAAGTGTATGTTTGCGTGCTACCAATCAAGTAACAATATATTAGCAGCAAGGTAGCGTTTGATTAAAATATAGCTTTTACAATAGACAACAGGCTAATGAGCATAGAAAATATCTATATGGACACACAAATATACAAATAATCAGCACTGGTAAGGATAATGAAACTAATCTATTCTCAAATAAATTAGGTAATTTGACGTAATGAAGAATATGTACATGAAAGTTGTACAAATTGGAAGGATCTCACCGTAATTCAGGTGGTGTCTCAGATGAATAAATCTAGGTAAGATAGCTACTACTGAATGAAACAGAATAAATTCTATATACCAGATCCAGATGAAGCAAAGGCCACACATTTCCCCACTCAAAATTCCAGGGATCAATAAAAAGAATACACCATGGTGCTCCCAACACGTTTCATCTCTGACTCAACAGGTGAGACAAAGGACCAAATTGGGGGAATATCAAAGCGGTGCGTCAACATGCAGGCTGAGAAGTGACTCACACGCGGATGTGTCATTTTCAGCGTCATGAACACTGGAACGCACAAGATGGACCGCAAGCGTCACTTGTGGTTTGCCCCATGTTGCAGCACATCGAGTCACATAGGTCATATCAGCATCTCCATAACACTCCATCGCATGGAGATAAAAATGTCCATATGTACAATAAAGGGAGGGAAAGTGTATCCATAATCCATACCATACCATAACAGTTAGAGAACACCAGGAATCCTATTGCACAATGACTCCAACATTCCCATAGGAAATCAAAAAGTAATTCCAGTGGCCTCTAAACTCAAGTGAGGGAGGAAAGAAAACACATGTGGTATTGGTGGCTCAAAAAACAGAAAACATGATGATTTTATGTGAAGTTATGGATGGAAACATTGGGAGACGGTCAAACAGGGAAGGGATTAGAAGAGAATAATAATAGGCTATAGTTTGACCTGCTTCTGATTACCTACCTAATAGAGGAGACTGGCACCATAAAAGTTGCAAAATGGCGCCGCCACTTGAAGTTGGCTGTCCTTCAAAATGCTATGGATACCTAGTCTAGAGAAAACAACTACTGTATATGTTAGAATTTTATTCAAGCTAAGCGGTACTTATGTCTTAAGTCAGTAATTCCACTTGGTCTCACATTTTAGACAAGTTTGCCCCAATTTCTTCCCCTCTTAGGGATATTTGTTTTGTCAATTAACACGAAATTCAAATGTGTTAAATCGCCATTGTGAGCGATATTCATGTGCTTGGCCAGAGGGGTATCCCCTTTGTTGGTGATGTCTCTAAGATGCTATCCAATCTCCTCCTTAATTCACAATGGTTTCCCTTATATACTTAAGGTCACAATGACATGTGACCTTGCATATCACACCTTCAGTACAATAGTTGATAAAGAAGCGTATTTGGTAATCATCACCTGTAATCGGTCTAGAGACGTTGTTCCCTAAGCAAGTGACGCATCCACTACACTTGAAACAGCTTTTTACATTTGAGGATAGCCAGGTTTTATGTTTAGAAGGGACAAAGGGGCTCCAAACTAACCATCACCTATTGATTTCACCTTTTTGAAGGTGATCAGGGGACGTAGACTGACCCTCTCCTCAACGTCACCATCCATCTGTAAAATTAGCCATGTTTCTGTAGAAAACAACAAACTTGTTTAGTGCCATTATCGCAAGTGGTTATGCAGCGCATGGGAGTATAATCTTCCTATGGGGGGTTAGGACTAGGAGCTGAGTCCTGTTTTTATATTTTGTCTCATTGTAGGCCTTCCTTAAAACTCCATCAGAGTATCCTCTGTCAAGAAAATATTTACGAATATCCCTTGCCTTGTCCTCAAAATATATTTCAAAGGCACAGGTATTGTCGCTTGTAGCTTCATTTTTTCAAAGATGTGGGATGATGGCTGTCACAACATAACAGGTTATTTGAGGAGGTAGGTTTCCTATAGATTGTAGTATTCAGGTTACTTTCAGGTGTTCTTTATATAGCAATGTCCAGAAGTGAAAGTTCAGAATGATAACATTCTGATGTGAAGGACAAACCCAGAGAGTTGCAATTTAAATTGGCTACAAAAATCCTGTTAATAAAAAGTGTCCACAGTACAATTCTATGGGTGTCCTTAATGCAATTCTCACCAAAAACATTACCAACAACCCAGGAGGAAGTTCACATAAGAAGACGTATAAGGGCTGCCCATTGCTGTGCCCCTGATCTGGTAGTAAAAGGAACCATTGAAAAGAAAAAAGTTTCTGGTGAGACAAAATTCCAGTAGTGTTAAAAGAAACTCATTGTGTCCTATATATTGTTGGAGCTGCTGCAACCCCCCCAACCTACTGTCTCCTTCCCCACCATCCTGTAGAATGTAAAGGCCCCGTCACACATAGCGATCTCGCTAGCGGGATCGCTGCTGAGTCACAAGTTTTGTGACACAACAGCGATCTCACCAGCGAGATCGCTGTGTGCGACAGCGATCAGTGACCGGCCCCCCTGCCGGTATTGCTGATCGCTGTAGGAAACCGCTGGACATTTCTTTTGTCACTGGTCTCCCGCTGGCCAGCACGCATCACTGCGTGTGACAGGCGGGAGACCAGCGATCTGCTGTTAACTAACGTACACATCGAGTATCCAAGGGACGCACGTCCCTTGGATACCCGATGTGTACGTTAGTTACCAGTTCCCTGCATCAGCGTGCTGGTAACTAATGAACACAGCGATGCCGCGCGCTCGGCGTCGCTGTGTTGATCGCTGGTGAAGCTGTCTGTGTGACAGCTCACCAGCGATCACATAGCGACTCACCAGCGATCCTGACACGTTGATATCGTTGTCGGGATCACTGGTGAGTCGCTATGTGTGACTCCAGCTTAAGCCCGAAAGGGCAGAGTCCTCTCTCCCCTCTATATCAGTCTGAGATTGTTAGTTTGTTTACTGTAGGTGAAATCTGTACTTTGTATGTTACCCCTTCTCATGTACAGCACCATGGAATCAATGGTGCTACATAAATAAATAATAATAATAATATTGTTGTTCACTATTCTGTAGATAAAACCTGAACACTTCAAGAACCTTAGAGAGTATAATAGATGAGTACAGTGCCTCTACAGCAATACTTCCTAGTATAATGTCTGGTTTGAATAATATCCTCCAATTTCCTCAATAAATCTCTGGAGTATCTAGTGTCGTAATTTAAGGAGAATTCAAAAAGTTTAAATAGCTCATCCAAATGAATACCACCATTCTGACACAAACTGCCTACTCCAGAGACTCTTGGTCTTACTTTTAGAGGCAATGTCCCTTTATGAATTTTTGGTAGGCAATAAAAAGTAGCCACTACAGAGTTGGAAATATAAAATTACATTAGTTTTTGTCAATATATGTATGTGCAGACATAAACTCAAGTGAGGGTGGAAAGAAAACGCATATGTAGAGTTGAGCGACTTTGGTCGGATCGGGAATAAAAGTCGGCATTGAGTGGATGAATGTCATCCGCTCAATGCCGACTTTTATTTCCCATTGACTTGCATTGCGGTCGGGTTTTGGACGAACTTCCGACTTTTTTTGCCCTAGTCGGACCAGTTTCATCTGAAGCAAATTTTGTTTCATGAAACCCGATCCGACCAAAGTCGCTCAACTCTACACATATGGTATTGGTGGCTCAAAAAACAAAAGCAGTGACAAGTGACCCACACAGGAAGTGATGCGTGTCGGGTCATTTGTTGGCCCGCATGTTGATGCACCGAAAGTGATATATACAGAAATGGCAGGATATTTAATGGTTAGGACTGTCAGTGGGACTGTGGCAGCCTGAGGAACTTCAGTGAATGGGGCAACCGCAGCCTGGAGAATTACTGGCGTTACCTCAGCCGATGTTACTGCTGCTGACTGTGGAGCTGTTGGTGGTGCTGTTACCGCGGTTGATGGTGGAGCCGCAGCAACTTTTGCCCCCTGGTGTTCTTGCGGGGCTACCAGCTCAGAGGGTATCCTGCACACATGGAGAGCGTTCCATCCCCTCTCACCAAGATGGCAGGTGAAAGAGACGAGCTCCCTAGGTCACGCTCTGGATGTCCCCGAATAAGGTGGGCTTCCACATCCCGCCTGTTTACAAACAGGTTGGGGGCATGATTAGCGTCTTGAATGAAGCCGTACCCCCTCTCCAGGTCGAAACAGAGGACCGTGCCCCAACCCGTCGGGTTCGAGCCGCCCATACACTCCCCACGGGCCAGGATTTTGGTGCGCAGGTCCCGCTCCATCAGGGCCATCTGCTTGGCCTGCCGCTCCCGCTCCTACTGCTCCAGCTTTAGGACCTGCCTGCGGCAGAATTCCTCTGTTGTTATGGGGAACCCCATGAGTTCAGTCCCCTTATCCTCCCAGATAAGGATCTCTGACCTGCCGTGCGCTGTGGAAGCGGCTGTGGAATTGGGATGGGCTCTAGGATTCCTCTCCTGGGTGCAATTTTTTTGGTCCCAGGAGACATCCATGACAACCTGGCCAGACTTTGAGGTTGTCAGTAAATCCATTGGGCTTAGCAGGGCATCCCATGTCCCAGGGGCGGCAGCCGTACCTGCTTCTCCAGGGCTGCTGTCATCCTTCACAGGCTCCAGTGGTGTGGGGACTGGTGCGGCAGGTACCGCTGATGTTGGTACCTAGGGACTGGCAGGGGGTTCCGGTGACGTTAGTACCGGGGATCTGGCGGTCTCCTCCCATGCAGCCTGCTTCTTCCTTGCAAAAAGAGCTTGCCGCTGGTGCATACTCCTGCCCAGCTCTCCCATCTCCTGCTCCAGGCATTCCAGGTCAGTGTCCTCCGAGGGGCTGGAGCCTTGTTCCACAGAGCTGGGAGAAGTTTCCATTTCTCTCCCGCACTCCACAGGCCTCCTTCCACTCTCCATGATGGCCTCCTGGTGTACTAGCTTCTCTTCCGCTTTCTTTCTCGCCATGGGGCCTTTCTCCACCCCCTGGCGATAGTGCCTTTTTCCTTTGCCACCATACCAGGCCAAGATCCGGACCCCTCTGGCGGTCGGCCATGATGCAAATGCATAGATGTACAGGCAGGGGAGGTTCATGCTGTTTCGCGCTTTTTCTTGGGTACCGCCCACGATGGCATGCCTCACTGCACACCTCATCGGACCACCATGACAGCCATCTTTACAGTCCAAATCACAGTCCAATAAGTTTATTCCTTTGCATATTTTGTTTAGTCATTTCTCAGTTCAGTCAAATCTGTGGCACACAGGACCCGGTGATACCGGGCTTCGATATCCTGTTTGTGATGCCAAGTTGGAGCGCCCGCCATGGCTGTGGCGTACTCGGTACCAGGCCGCTTCTTAAAGGGCCAGTGTCACAGCAGCAGTAACCTGGTCCGTGGCCCTGGGCGTCCAATGAAAGGGGTATATTTGCAAGGAGTGAAAAATAGTTTTTTTTAATAAGTGTTCATGACGCCACCTGTGGTTTCTGGTTAGAGGCGACCAGCGCTGCAGTGCAGATCCTCTGGGACTGATGATGGGATGCAGCAGAGTTGGAATAGCTCTCCACAGGCAGAGCTTAGTTCCAGGGCAGTTGTAGTAGATGTTGAGGAAGATGGTGATGTAGTATTTAGGAAAGGATGTAGCAGTGCTGAGAAGGTGTTGCAGAAAGAATTCAAAGGACACAGCTGAATGCGGTTCCAAGGCTTTACTCACAATTTCTGGTGCACACAGATGCCCGCTTAGTGCTACGTCCTCCAGGTGAGGGATCCAGCCAACTTCCAGGCAGATAGAGAACACCTTTCCAGAACTCCCCGTCATTATATGCCTTCCCTGGCCATCTCACTGTGCTGATTTATACTCCTCTTCCTTCCCAGCACCTCACAGTCAGTGTCCCAGACCAGCAGTCACGGACCTTTTCCGATAACGTGCCCAATGCATTTCCTTGCTCCTTTCTGGCTGCCTTTCTGGAGAAGATAACTGTTGTTGTTGGCTGTGGCCCCTAAAGTTGCCACAGCTGTCAGCTTGCTAGCTGAGTCCTGTTGTCCACTTCACTAGACTAGGGGCCGAGACCCTTCTGCGACCTGGATTCCACCACCTGACGCCTGTCAGCATGGAACGAGCCCCACGAGTAGCACTTGCTCAGCCTGTGCCTCTGGGAATCCCATCCCTCTTCAGGGAGCTTCCTTCAGTCCTTCAGTCCTTACCAGCAGCCCATCCATGCCAGGAGTCTGCTGTACAATTTTATCTCTTCCCTCTTTCCCTTATGGGAAGGTTGCCTATGCACATCTTTCCCCTTCTTTCCCTACGGAAAGACTCTCCTAACTTCCCTTCTATTCTCCTGCTCTAACCCTCAAACTCCATCCACCTTCTAACACCCTTTCCTATCCAGCAGGGATAAAGGCACATCTGCTGCTATAGTGTGTGGTGGATGCAGGTGTTGAATCAGAGCCAGGTTGTGTTCCCATATTACCTTCAAGGTGGGATACCACACCTCTGGTTGAGGTGCAGTACCTCTGTGGTGACTGGACCCTCAGGGGCGCCACAGATGTACCCCCCAAAAGGGACCCTATTTTGGAAATTATAACACTTTGGGAATTAATCTACAGATGTAGTGATGATTTTGACTCCATGGGTGTTTTCCAGAAACAGGCACCAGAGGATATTACTGAGTTAAAATTGTAAACTGCGGCTGTAGTGACCAGTACATTATGCCCAGCTCGTGCTTCTGGAGACATGCACCTGTAAATTAGGCAGGCTCTCATCACTACAGAAATGTCAAACATGTGGGCGCTAAATGTTGTTTAGGCACTCTGGGGCTCAGAAGGGAGGGGGGCATTTGGATTTGGGAGCGAAGAACTTGCTGAATTTCTTTTGGCAGGAGAGGAGCCATTTCGCTTTTCCAGAACCTTTAAACTCTAGTAGTTACCAGTAACGTGGAAGCCCCCTATATTTCCGTTAACAGATGACAGATCTGAGTGAGGGCCTGCTTTTTTGTGCATTGGATGGAAGGTTTTATTGGGAACATTTTACATAACGTTAGGGATCATATTTATCCGGCGCTATATGCTGAGAACGTACTTTGTGGTTTCCATCTAAATCTCATCTGAGGTTATTTAGATGAAACCCCTGATTGCTCCATTCACTTTAATGAGGCAGCAGAGTTACTCTTGACTCCGTCTGGCCTCTGTTATGCGGTTTCTTTGTTTTTCAGATGTTCCCAAAACTGTGGCCAATGGCACTTTTATGCAATTCTAAAAAGATGGACACCGCTTGATCAAAGGTCCTATGACAGTGCCTCCATCTGCCTCATTATAGGGAATCTTCCGCCGGGTGGTGTTCTGTCTGAATCACATATTTCAGGGATTTACATGATATCCAAGAAGTTTCATTTCTCCTTGCAGAGAATGACATGCTAAGCATGTCGAGATGAGTAGACTTAAAGCCTCAATGCTCCTCTGGGAAATATGCTAATTATGCAAATTGTCTCTACAGAGGGAAGAGGACTAGAACTCTAGTGCCACCTATTGGAAGCAGCAATCCTAAAAGTCATTGTTGACCCTTGTTACATGACAGTATAAAAGCCAAGCCAGAATCTCAATTTGCAAACACTGTATTTCGGGGTACTGCCCCTTGTCAGTGCAAAGTGTGAGATCTGGTTTGGCTGTGAGAGAGGCGTCTGACCGATATCCAAGAAGTATAATTTCTCCTTGCGGAGAAGGACATGCTAAGCATGTCGAGGTGAGGAGACTTAAAGCCGCAATGCTCCTCTGGGAAATATGCTAATTATGCAAATTTTTTCTTCAGAGAGGAAGAGGACTAGAACTCTAGTGCCACCTATTGGAAGTAGCAATCCTAAAAGTCAATGTCGACCCACCGTTCCAAGTGTGGTTAAATTGATAAGGCAGCTTTACTCTTTGGGTCAGTACGATTACAGCAATAACTCATATCATTTTTATGTTTTGCATCACTGTATTCTAAGAGCGATCTGACAGGCAGGGAAGGAGGCTTGCCGGTGCCTGCTCTCAGCAAGCCACCTCCCTGCAGGACCCGGAAGGACATCATGACCATCTTGGTGCCTCCATGGAGACCATCAGAAAAACGCAATCACATTGCGTTATTCTGATGGAAGCGTGCAGGGAGTCCCCTTCCTGCGCAATGCTTCTGTATGCCGCTGTCACTACTGAGGGGTTAAATCAGAGGGGTTAAATGCCCATGATCGGTGCTAGCACCGATCATGGGCATTGCTGCGGGGTGTCAGCTGTCACATACAGCTTACACCCGCACGCGCTCACCGTGGCACTCACCGAGAGGACGCGGTAATCGTGGCTCTGTACTAGTACTTCTCGTGGTACAAATGCACCTCCCGCAGAGCAGCACTAGTACGGCGCATATCGCTAAGGGGTTAAGACCACAGCTGTAATCCGGGCCTTCTGGAAAGGATGGGGGAATTTTTTAATTTTCCCAGCAGGAGGTCTGGTCAGTATTTTACTGTAAACACCTACCACTATTTATTTTGATTTTTTTTCACGCTGTGTTACTTTTTGCACGGATGTCCTACATCAAGGACTTCTCGGATAGCAGTTCCCCCATGGGTTCCCTCCTGAAGGGTCTAGAGGGGTTGTGTGTGGTCATCAGGTTCCACTTTTCCCTACCCAACTCAAGGCTAAATCCTTTGGGAGAGAAGCCAGTTTAAATTGGCTCCTGGTTTCATTTTGGTGGGTGGCAGCATGGGTGAATGATGTTAGCATGATTGCGCTTTGGCTGAGCTTCAACAACAGGGAGTCACTTGTCCCAGTCCCTCGCTGTGGCCTTCTGACTCAGGCAATGATTCATTGGGGGCCTTCCTCCTTTCAGAGTGGGCAGTGAAATACCACATCCTTGTGTACTGGATTTTTTTACGTGGCACCATCACATTTTTCAGAGCACCTGGATAAACACAGCATGATCTTGAGCTTTCAATTAAAAAGTAGATGAGTAAAGCTGCTGTTATTTTACATGGAAGAACTATGGCGATTGAGAAGGTGTTGTCCAAATAGTGGACACCTTTTAAACCATTGAAGATGTAAGCATTTACAGAGTTTGATATTTTGCAACATTGGAGTTTTGACAAAGACATATTCTTGATATTATATTACTCAGGTGTATTGCCAGACAACATTAACATGGAGGAAAATGTGGTTTGCCTACCACTTACGCCGATCTCCAAATCATATAGTTTCCCTCATTATAAAAGCCAAACTGTCTACATTACCATTCCTGTACATTACAAGTTTCCAGATAACTAAATAATTATGCTGCAAAGAAAAACAATGACACTTTATTATAAACTAGCTGAAGAGACCGGCACTGCCCGGGCATATTAACTAACTGTGGTTAGTTATAACAAATTATAATTCCGGGTATATTCCCCGCTCGTATATTACTCGCTTTTGTCTCTAATCCTTGGTATATTCCTTGCTCTCGTGTCTTTTCCCGGGTATATTCCCCGCTCTCGTCTTGATCCCGGGTATATTACCCACTGTCTTCTATGATCTCAGGTATATTCCCAGCTTTTGTCTCTGATCACGGGTATATTCTCCGTTCTCATCTCTGATCCCTGGTATATTCCCCACTTTCATCTCTGATTCTGGGTATTGTTACGATCGTGGATGCAGCGTTGCTTACCCAGCCAACGCTCCCATGTCGTCGAACTATAACGACGACGGGGTATGCGTCCCAGGTGATCGTGGAATGTGGACCCACTGGACCACAGGGGGGACCCGGGCTTACCTGGACTAGGGAAGGGTAACAACTGGGGTCTGTGGCAGCTGAGCTTGTGGACAAGATGGCCATATGCAGGACTAAAAGACACCGCACAACTTCAGGTGTGAAGAAATTTAAAGTTTACTGAAATAAAGCAAAAGGCATGTAAACACCAGGTTCTGAAAAATGCACATCACGAAGGAAACACATCTCAGGTTGACAGACAAAAGCAAGAAGTCAGCATGGGTTGACACAGTCCAGGGTCATCTGGCACGGGCATGCTAGGATGGCCTCTCTCTCAGGCCTCAGGCATAGCACAGGCTCAGCAGGAGAACATCAGACACCGACCTCAGACTAGCTTCAGATGATGGCAAGAGGTCATCACGGGTTGACGCAGTCCAGGGTTATCTGGCACAGGCATACTAGGATGGTCTCATTCTCAGACCTCAGGTGTAGCACCGGCACAGCAGGAGAGCATCAGATGCTGACCTCAGGCAGCCTTCAGACAATGGCAGGAGCCGTCATGGGTAAGACCCCAGGGAACCGGCAGGACATCAAAGCATAAGCAAGACATGGATAGCACATGTCCAGGAACGTTGGCACTACAGCACCGGGCATCGGCTGGTAAGGTCCAGGACTCGCTGGCGGGACCGTCACCCGGGAAACAGAGCTGGAGACTCCCGGAAACCACGGAGATGGAATCCATCCAGGAATGCGAGTGGGACCGGCTCAAGAGCACAACTTGGACCACCAGAACCATGGACTGGACATCTGGACACAGGCTGGACATCAGAACACGGACAGATGTCCGGACTCAGGCAGGACATCTGGACACAGGTGGGACATTGGAACACGGACTGGACATCGGAACACGGACTGGACATCAGGGCTCGGATCTTAGATAGAACATCAGAACACTGGCATTGGACTCCGGACATCTGGCAGCGATCGACAGGCTCCAGACATGAGGCTGCGGACATCAGGCTCTGGACATGAGGCTGCAGTCATCAGGCTCCGGACATCTGGCAGCGATCGGCAGGCTCCAGGCATCGGGCAGGGAAAGATAGGATCCGGACACCTGGCGAAGGACATCAGGCACCGGACATCTGGAAGTGGTCGTCAGACACCGGACATCAGGCCGCGGTCATCAGGCTCTGGAGAAGAGTCCACGGTCATCGGGCTCCGGACATCTGGCAGCGACCTAAAAAGGAGCTCAAGTGGTCTTGTGCAAGCCCCGCCGGGTTGGACTGGAACTGGCCGGGGATTGCACCGAATAACAAGCTGAGCACAGAGTAGCAGAAAATCAGCAGACACACCAGACTCCTACTTCCAAGATAAACCCAGGTTATATCACAGAAAGTCAGTTAGCAAAGAGTCACAGTCACTGGGCACAGGGTTCAAGACACAGAAGGACTTCAGGAACATAACACAGCAGGAATCAGGACTAGGACTTCATAACACAGCAGGAATCAGGACTAGGACTTCATAACACAGCATGAATCAGGACTAGGACTTCATAACACAGCAGGAATCAGGACAAGGACTTTGGTACCAACACAGGATAAGTCCAGGAACTCAGACATCAGCTGTCCCAAAGCTGATAACAGACTGAACAGAAATAGATCTGGGTACATTGCCCCCAGAGCAGGTGGAAGACAGGCATCAGCTCACCTAGAACTGCAGGCAGGCAGGACAGGTGCTGAACACCAAACAGACATAGCAAGACTCAGAAACTTGATGTGAAGCTCTGGCAATGCCCCACAGGGCAGGGAAACTTTATAAAACTTTATATTCCTCATAAAAGCAGGGTAGGTGTGGCCGCGCGCACCCTAAGCACAACCAGACACAAATCAGCATTGCAAAGGACACCTGGCAGTGGCTGCAAGCCTGAACACACATGGAAAGTCATGCACAAGTGCAGAGGACCTTGCAACCCGTGGATAGATTTCCACAGCGGGTGGTCATGCAGCGCAGCGGAGCCACACATGCATGTATGGCTACGCAGCGGAGCCGGGAACTGAGCAGCTTCCACACAGGTAACTGACAACATCATTCCAGCTCATTAGAGGGAAAGGAGCGAAGGGTTAAAGCAGAGATATGCAGAGTAACACCGGGTAAAGAGAGTACAAATACAGCGGCGTTACAGGTATATTCCCAGCTTTCGTCTCTGATCCCAGGTATTCCCCGCTCTCGTCTGTGATCCACCTCTTGCCTCTGATCCTAGGTATATTCCCCACTCTCGACTGTGATCTCGGCTATATTTTACGCTGTCTTCTCTGATCCTGGGTATATTCCTGACTCTCGTGTCTGATCCCGGGTATATTGCCCACTCTTGTCAGGGAAAAACTACAACTCCTAACAGCCTTCACGGCAGCAGCCATGTTGACGGTACAGAGTGCGGATCGCCGATGATGTTGGTGTTCATGTCGCTGCTCTACTCCAGCACAGACTGGCAGTGAGGGCTCCACCTGTATGTGGTGGGATTATTCTTTCCTCCTTCCTGCCAGGCCAGCGGCTGGTGCACAGATCCAATCCCAGGTCTGGAGAGTTTCTGGGCTTTATGTGGCAATCAGCACATTGGCGGCGGCGATAAGTGCAGACAGAGTGAAACTCCAGAGAGGGTTCCTCTCTTCCCTGGCTGAACTCTTGGTATATGCAAGATCCTAAGCAGCTAAAGGACCTGTGATGATGTAACGACCATGTGACCAGTCATGTGCTTGGGAGGAGGAGTCAGATACATGGCTGTGCTGGTGCTGGAGTAGAAGTGTCAGCTCATGTCACAGAGCAGGGTGATATATCACATCAGTTGGGGAAGTATAGTAACCCCATATACATAGGATCAAAGGATCCCTGCAGCAGAGCTTTGTGTGCAATGTATATGAGGCCAAGCTGTGTGTCACAACTGTTGTCAGGTGTCCCTGGACCAGGGGCTCTTTCCCTGTGGCTATGCAGAGGGGGTGTAAGGGGTTGAGCGTCTTACCCCTTTAAACCTCCATTTTGTGATACATGTATGTATATATGTATTTATATATATTTGATTCTGCTATATTATTTATATTTCTTATGCTGCTATGTTTCTGCACAGTGTACATAATAGGGACAGTGTAGTGTACATTGCGTCAACTAGATGTGGGCACAGAGCTCAGTTGGTTAAGTTACACTGCAAATAGTTAACATAGGAGGGGTTAGCTGGGGAGTAAGACAGGAGGGTCTTCCTGGTTATAGTCAGTCAGGGGCCTGATCCTGCAGTGCTCGGATGGGCAATATGCCCGAGCTGCCTAACTACCCTGTAATGTTTAAGGGTATTCCCAGCCATCCACAGGGGGAGCTTAGAGAAGAACCAGTATGCGGTGGATAGCCTCGTGGGCTGGATCTCTGTTGTCTGAGGCAAAGCAGGTGGGAGAACTCTCTACCATGGTGACGCTCCACCGGGAGGACACTGAGGGGTCGGCTGAGTTGCCCCATGCCACGGAAACACTTAGTGACGCAAGTGACAGTAAAGGGAAAGGTGAAGTAATGTGCCGTCTTTACTGTAATGGAAATGCTGGTAACTACGTGGATGTGTTGTGTCCTGAAGCCAATAAATATGTTTGGTTAAGAGTTGCCCTGGACTGTGTCTCTATTCTGTGGGATCCAGGACCAACTTCAAGTCAGTGCAGCCAAGAAGACGCTGACAGCTCCATGAGTACCAACAGTAACATGCAAGAACAAAGGTACTGTTTTCCTGTAGAGGGAGGCCAGGGTGTACAATGCATCGCTGATCGATGGTCTCTCGCTGCCACACGCAGCGATGTGCGCTGGCCAGCGGGAGACTAACGATCAAAAACGGCCCAGGATGATGGAGCGCGATCAGCGATACACGGCAAGGGGGACGGTCGCTGATGTCTGTCACACACAGCGATCTCGCTGGCGAGATCGCTGTGGCGCCACAAAATCAGCGATCTCGCTGGCAAGATCGCTATGTGTGACGAGGCCCTTACAGAAAATGTTTGACCTCTGTCATTGCCAACAAAGGATATATAACAAAATATTGAGATGAACTTTTGTTAATGGCCAAATACTTATTATTTTCCACCATAATTTACAAAATAAATCTTGCCAAATCAGACAAGGTGATTTTCTGGATTTGTTTTCCCATTTTGACTCTCATAGTTGTGCTCTACCTATGATGTCAATTACAGGCCTCTCTCATGTTTTTAAGTGGGAGAACTTGCACAATTGGTGGTGGACTAAATATTTTTTTCCCCACTGTATATAATATAATATAATATACTGTATATATATATATATGTATACATATATAAATATCTTTATATTGCATAGAGATATAAATAGATTAGCCGTTAATTCATTTGTCGGCTACTGTAAAATCAATACAGAAGCCGACAGGATAGGAGACCTCCTATTTTTTTACTTTTGCACAGCCTCCCTGCCTCTCTCGCGGTGAACTCTGCAGTGTGGGAATGTGACAGTTCATTTTTCCACGCTGCCAATTTCATTACAGGTCAGGCTGGGAGGCTGCACAGCATCAGTGACGTCAGCACAACCTCCCAGCCTGACCTGTGATAAACTCGGCAGCGTGGGAAAATGAACTGTCACTTTCCCACACTGCAGAGTTCACCGCAGGAGAGGCTGGGAGGCTGCGCAGGCAGCTTTTCATTTATTTCTCCGCGGTTTAAAGCCGGGGTGGTAACACCACTCCCGGGTGTAAACTATTTAACCCCTTGAGATGGATTGCAGCATGGGACTTAACTGAACGGCGGACAGGTATGGGATATTAAGCAAACACAACCATGCTATACCTAATTCCCTTAGGAAGGAAAACATGGTTCAAAAAAGAGAAAAGTACATCAATTTTTATTCAAAATTGAACACTTAAAATTTGAAGCACCCAGTACCAAACAGGCAACATATGAAGAGGATTTAATCACATGCAAAAACTATTCCATATATTATATAAGAACCAATCACATAATCCCTATATAAAAAGCAATCTATCTCACATATTATCTCTGCCAGTTAGCAATCATAGAATTTATAGACTGCCTAAATCTCATTTGTAAAGTGCGATAAGTGCCACTGCAAAAAGATGATTAATAACTGCACACAGCAATTTGCATTACACAATTTCTCAGCCACAATGTCAATCCCTAACCGCTCAGGTCACATAGATAAAGTGCAATCAGTGCTGTTTAGACAAAAGTGATTAGCTACATATAGTGCCAGAAACAAACATAGCTTAATAAAAAGAGTACCACTGACCCCAATATGTCATTAACCCCTTCACCCCCAAGGGTGGTTTGCAAGTTCCTGACCGGGCCAATTTTTACAATTCTGACCACTGTCCCTTTATGAGGTAATAACTCTGAAACGCTTAGATGGATCACGGTGATTCTGACATTGTTTTCTCATGACATATTGTACTTCATGTTAGTGGTAAAATTTCATTCATATAACTTATGTTTATTTGTGAAAAAAATGGAAATTTTCCAACTTTGAATTTTTATGCCCTTAAATCACAGAGATACGGCACACAAAAAACTTAATAAGTAACATTTCCCACATGTTTACTTTACATCAGCACAATTTTGGAACCAAAATTTTTTTTGTTAGGAAGTCATAAGGGTTAAAAGTTGACCAGCGATTTCTCATTTTTACAACACCATTTTATTTTTACGGACCACATCACATTTGAAGCCACTTTAAGGGGTCTATGTGATAGAAAATACCAAAAAGTGACACCATTCTAAAAACTGCACCCCTCAAGGTGCTCAAAACCACATTCAAGAAGTTTATTAACCCTTCAAGTGCTTCACAGGAATTTTTTGAATACTTTAAAAAAAATGAACATTTAACTTTTTTTCACAAAAAAAAAAATTCAGGTTCAATTTTTTTTATTTTACCAAGGGTAAAAGGAGAAATTGGACTGGAAAAGATATTGTGCAATTTGGCCTGAGTACTCTGATACCTGATATGTGGGGGGGAACCACTGTTTCGGCGCATGGCAGAGCTCAGAAGGGAAGGAACGCCGTTTGACTTTTTTAATGCAAAATTGGCTGGAATTCTGATTGGACGCCATGTCACGTTTGGAGAGCCCCTGATGTATCTAAACAGTGGGAACCCCCCACAAGTGACCCCATTTTGGAAACTAGACCCCCAAGGAACTTATCTAGATATGTGGGGAGAACTTTGAACCCACAAGGGCTTCACAGAAGTTTATAACGTACAGCGGTACAATTAAAAAATCATATTTTTTCCACAAAAATGATCTTTTCACCCCCAATTTTTATTTTCCCAAGGGTAACAGGACCCTAAAAGTTATTGTGCAATTTGTCCTGAGTACGCTGATACCCCATATATGGGTGTAAATGACTATTTGGGTGCATGGCAGAGCTCGGAAGGGAAGCAGCGCCATTTGACTTTTTTGGCTGGAATTGAGATTGGACACCATGTCGCGTTTGGAAAGCCCCTGATGTACCAAAACAGTGGAAACCCCCAACAAATGACACCATTTTGGAAACTACACCCCACAAGGAACTTATCTAGATGTTTGGTGAGAACTTTGAACCCACAAGGGCTTCACAGAAGTTTATAACGTACAGCGGTACAATCATAAAATCATATTTTTTCCACAAAAATGATCTTTTCACCCTCAATTCTTACTTTCCCAAGGGTAACAGGACCCTAAAAGTTATTGTGCAATTTGTTCTGAGTACGCTGATACCTCATATGTGGGGGTAAACCACTATTTGGGCGCATGGCAGAGGTCAGAAGGGAAGCAGCGCCATTTGACTTTTTTGGCTGGAATTGAGATCGGACACCATGTCGCGTTTGGAAAGCCCCTGATGTACCAAAACAGTGGAATCCCCCCACAAGTGACCCCATTTTGGAAACTAGACCCACTAAGGAACTTATCTAGATGTGTGGTGAGCATTTTGAACTCCCCCAGTGCTTCAAAGAAGTTTATAACGCCCGGCGTGAAAATAAAAAAATCGTATTTTTTCCACAAACATGATCATTTAGTCCCCATTTTTTTTATTTTCCCAAGGGTACCAGGAGAAAATGGACCCCAAAAGTTGTTGTCCAATTTGTCCTGAGTACACTAATACCCCATGTGTGGGATAAAACTACTGTATGGGCACACGTCGGGGCTCGGAAGGGAAGTAGTGATGTTTTGGAATGCAGACTTTGATGGAATGGTCTGCGGGTGTCATGTTGCCTTTGGAGAGCCCCTGATGTACCTAAACAGTGAAAACCCCCCACAAATGACACTATTTTGGAAACTAGACCCCCTAAGAAACTTATATAGATGTGTGGTGAGCACTTTGAACCCCCAAGGGTTTCACAGAAGTTTATAATGCCCGGGCGTGAAAATAAAAAAATCGTATTTTTTCCACAAACATGATCATTTAGTCCCCAATTTTTTTTATTTTCCCAAGGGTACCAGGAGAAAATGGACCCCAAAAGTTGTTGTCCAATTTGTCTTGAGTACCATGATACCCCATATGTGGGAGAAAACTACTGTATGGGCACACGTCGGAGCTCGGAAGGGAAGTAGTGACGTTTTGGAATGCAGACTTTGATGGAATGGTCTGCGGGTGTCATGTTGCCTTTGGAGAGCCCCTGATGTACCTAAACAGTGGAAACCCCCCACAAGTGACACCATTTTGGAAACAAGACCCCCTAAGGAGCTTATCTAGATGTGTGGTGAGCACTTTGAACCCCCAATGGCTTCACAGAAGTTTATAATGCCCGGGCGTGAAAATAAAAAAATCTTATTTTTTCCCACAAAAATGATATTTTTGCCCCTAATTTTTTATTTTCCTAAGGGCAACAGGAGAAATAGGACCCCAAAAGTTGTTTTGAAATTTGTCCTGAGTAGGCTGATACCCCAAATGTTGGGATAAAACACTGTTTGGGCGCATGGCAGAGCTTGGAAGGGAAGGAGCACCATTTGACTTTTTCAACGCAGAATTGGCTGGAATTGAGATCAGACGCCATGTTGAGTTTGGAGAGCATCTGATGTGGCCAAACAATGGAAATCCCCCAATTCTAACTCCAACCCTATCCCCAACACAGCCCTAACCCTAATCTCAGCCCTAACCCTAGCCCTAGCCCTAACCCTAGCCCTAACCCAAGCCCTAACCATAGCCCTAGCCCTAACCCTAATGGGAAAATGGAAATAAATACATTTTCTTTAATTTTAAAGGGGGTGATAATGGGGGGTTTGATTTACTATATATGGCGGTTTTTATTTTTGGCAGCTGTCACACGCTAAAAGACGCTTTTTATTGTAAAAATAGTTTTTGCATCACCACATATTGAAAGCTATAATTTTTCCGTATTTTGACCCACTGAGTCACGTGAGGTCTTATTTTTTGCGGGACGAGTTGATGTTTTTATTGGTATCATGTTCTGGCACGTGACATTTTTTGATCGCTTTTTATTACAATTTTTGGGACGCAGAATGAACAAAAACCAGCGTTTCATGAATTTCTTTTGGGGGGGGTGCGTTTACACAGTTCCGCATACGGTAAAATTGATAAAGCGGTTTTATTCTTCGGGTCAGTATGGTTACAGCGATACCTCATTTATGTCATTTTTTTATGTTTTGGCGCTTTTACGCAATAAAAACAATTTTATATAAAAAAAATTATTTTTGCATCGCTTTATTGTGCGAGCTATAACTTTTTTATTTTTTCTCTGATGATGCTGTGTGGTGGCTCTTTTTTTGCAGGACAAGATGTCATTTTCAGCGGTACCATGGATATTTATATGCGTCTTTTTGATTGCACGTTATTGCACTTTTTGTTCGGCTGTATGATAATAAATCATTATTTTTTTGCTTCGTTTTTTATTTTTTAAGGGGTTCGCTAAAGGGGTTAACTAATGGGACAGTTTTATAGGGTAGGTCTTTACAGACACGGCGATACCAAATATGTGTACTTTTCTTGTTTTTTTTGTTTTTTCTTCAAAAAAATGAATTTATTAGGGATTTTTTTTTTTTTTTAATTTATTTAGCGATTTTTAAAAAAATTATTTTTATACTTTTTTTTTTACTTTATTAGGTTGTCCCAGGGGGGACATCACTGTCCTGTGACAGATCGCTGATCTGTCACATCACAGATCACTGTGACAGATCAGCTATCTGTCACAGGCATTGAAGCAGACTTCCTCCTTGCCTGCTTTTTGTAGGCAGAGAGGAAGCCAGCTCCCTGCAGGCCCCCGAAGGTCCCTGTCGCCATCTTGGATCCGGGGACCTGCAGGGAAAGAGCCCCCGCAGCAGCGCTGCACATTGCGCTACTGTGGGGGCTCAGGGAAGCACGGAGGGAGCCCCCTCCCTGCCGATGCTTCCCTTTAACCCCCGGTACACCGCGATCAAACAAGGGGTTAACGTGTCGGGGGCGGTCCGTGACCACCCCTGACACATAGTGCTGGGTGTCAGCTGTGATAATCAGCTGACACCCGGCCGCGATCAGCGGCGCTCACCACGTTGGCGCCGCTGATCGCGCTAAACGTACTATCCCGTCCATGGGCATAGGGGCCTGGGTCCCATGGACGGGATAGTACGTCTGATGTCAGAAAGGGGTTAAGGAATAAGATTATGTGTCAGAGAACAGACCATAAGCCTGCAGGCAGCTGAGTTCTTACTGATATGGAAGTGCACTGTGTCCCCGTGCCTGGGCCTCCTGACGAACTTACATCGAAACGTGCATAGGGGTGCCAGGCACAGGGACACAGTGCACTTCCATATCAGTAAGTACTCAGCTGCCTGCAGGCTTATGGTCCATTCTCTGACACATAATCTTATTCCTTAATGACATATTGGGGTCAGTGGTACTCTTTTTATTAAGCTATGTTTGCTACTGGCACTATATGTAGCTAATCACTTTTGTCTAAACAGCACTGATTGCACTTTATTTATGTGACCTGAGCGGTTAGGGACTGACATTGTGGCTGAGAAATTGTGTAATGCAGATTGCTGTGTGCAGTTATTAATTATTATTAATCATCTTTTGCAGTGGCACTTATCGCACTTTATAAATGAGATTTAGGCTGTCTATAAATTCTATGATTGCTAACTTTGGCAGAGATAATATGTGAGATAGATTGCTTTTTATATAGGGATTATGTGATTGGTTCTTATATAATATATGGAATAGTTTTTGCCTGTGATTAAATCCTCTTCATATGTTGCTTGTTTAGTACTGGGTGTTTCAAATTTTAAGTGTTCAATCTTGAATAAAAATGTATGTACTTTTCCAAGAATACTCTCTTTTTTAAATCGTGTTTTCCTTCCTAAGGGACTTAGGTATAGCATGGTTGTGTTTGCTTATAATCATGATTGATTTTTGGACTTATAATTGTCCTTGTTTGGTGTTTAAAGGAATTTTTTGTGTACCAGGTATGGTATATTGTTGCTTTTTTATTTTTTACAGGAGAGCAAGGGCTTAGATTGGATTGGGAGTTTAATAAAGATGGGAAACCAGTGAGATTAATTGTTTCATTAAAATACTTTATTCTTAATGCCTGTGGGTTTTTTTTAACCAAAACAAAAAAAAGTGGTTTGGTACTATGTTATAAATATATAAAGTGCTCTCAGTGAGAGAAACAAAATAGGAATCTTGTGGGTATGATACCTTTTAATGGCTAACAAATAATTGTAAATGATGTTACAAAGCAAGCTTTCAGGACTGCTTACGTCCCTTCATCAGGCTGATATGACAAAATATTTGAAGAAATCTTATTTATATACAGTTTAAAGCACATGCTGGTGTGATACATGGACATTTCAATAAACAAATACTGAGCTAGAAGAGAGAATCCTTAATTAAGTAAGATTAGATAGGTAGTGTGAAAGTTCTGTGAGATCAAAGGGCTATTTTGAGGAAATAGCTCAGATATGGTAATAGGCCATAAAACCTTCTGACAGATTGAGTCCTGTGTGAATAGAGTCCCAAAAGCTTGCTTTGTAACAACATTTACTAATATTTGTTAGCCATTAAAAGGTATAATACCCACAAGATTCCTATTTTGTTTCTCTCACTGAGTGCACTTTATATTTTTTTTAGCCATTTCATACTATTGGATTAATAACACTGTGCAACAAATTTCAGGGAAGTTCTTGTTCCCTGAGAAAATGTTATTGTATCTTACAGATTTTGATATGCTGAACACGAATATGTGCTCCAAAAGTCTGTATCATGTAAGGTTTTTAAGAAACAACAGTTTATAGTCTACATTATGACGTCCGAGAAACTACATACATGTGCATCAATGTCAGTAGCAAAAGCAATTGTTCAAAAGTGTTTTGCAGATGACTTTCATTTATAATCTGTATCAGATGCTTCTCGAATAAGATTCCAGCAATACTCAGCCAGCTTTGATGTACTCCAGTTTCCCTGGTAGCTTTTCTCCATCAGCGCAAGGTCTTGGTGAAATCTTTCAACGTGTTCATCGCTAATGGCACCAAGATTGGCTGGTTAAAAGTCCAAGTGAGAATGTAGAAAATGCATTTTTAGTGACATATTGCATTTCATCAAATGATATGCTGTGAGCATGTTGTCCACGAGTTGTTCAAAGTTCGGTGCCCTGCTGTTGCCAAGGAAGTTGAAGGTCACATCTTTAAAGGTTCTCCATGCCACTTGTTCAGCGCCTTGCAAAAGACCATCAAAGCTACTGTCATTCATTATATCTCTGATCTATAGGCCAATAAAAATACCTTCTTTATTTTTTGCATCACTTATTCTTGAAAATTTCTGTAGCAATTAAGAAAAGGCTTCCGATTCTTTGTTCATTGCATTGGCAAAATTGTTCATAAGCCCAAGTTTAATAGGCAAAAGAGGGAGAAATATCTTTGCTGGATCAATGAGAGGATTATGTTTAACATTCTTCTGTCCAGCAACCAGGTTTTCGTGGAGTGGCCAGTCCTTTCTGAAATAGCGCATTTCTCGTGCACGACTGTCCCACTCACAAATAAAACAGCAATGCTTGGTATATCCAAGCTGTAGTCCAAGAAGAAGTGCAACAACTTTTAGATCACCACATATGTTGCAGTTATAATTTCTATAATTAATGTGGGTCAACAGTAACTCCATATTCTCATACATTTCTTTCATGTGTACGGCATGTCCAATAGGTATAGAAGGATAGATATTTCCGTTGTGTAGTAAAACAGCCTTCATGTTTGCATCCAAGAGCACCAAACAACCCCAAGACATCATTGCAAAAGGTTAAACTGTCGACATGGTTGAAAAATTGATAAAGGTCTTCTTGACGACTGCGAAAAATAGAAACTCTTGTTCCTGGTAATAAGAGAGTCTGTTCTTGTAGTCTTAATCCCAATAATTCTGCCTGCCTCTTTGACAATTTCAAATCTCTGACCAAGTCACTCAGATCAGCTTGACTGAGCAGATGTGGATTAAATGTAGAAGGCTCAAAGTCTGGGTCTGCAGCAGTTTCATTTTCCACTGACATTGTTAGTTCTTCATCGCCCTCCATTGTCCATACTTGGGTGGCTTTGGAACACGAAGACTTTCATCTTGTGGCACTAGTCTTATGGCTGAAGGAAGATTAGGATATTCTGTTGATTTCTTGTTCTTTGCTGAAAATTCTGTTACATTTGTAAGGCAGAAGTAGCAATCTGTTACATAATATCTCTGCTCTCTCCATATCATTGGGACAGCGAACGTCATTGAAGTTCGTGATCCATTCAGCCATGCTCTAAGTATGTCAGTATTGTCTTTTGATTCCTCCCCTGCCCAGGAGATGTGGTATGCTCCGTACATGGTCAGCCGAATGATTCACTGCACCTGCACGGAATTCGCATAATAAGTGCTTGTATATGTGTAGATCAGCAATTTATGTTATTTCAGTGGAAAATCGAGAATATACTGTTTTCAGAAAAAGTTCATATATGAGTTTTTAGAATTATAGCAGAAAATTATAATGTTTCGTATCATTTCTCAAAAATGTTACGTGATAGGAAAAATCTGAAGTCATTTCTGAAATCAGCATGAAAAAAATCAATCAGGAACACTCAAAATTGTCTGAGGGATAAAACCTTGGTAACACAGTGTAATGGATAGGTGTCTTATTGACACTTCTTCATTATTCACCGGGCTTAACCCCTTCATGACCAAGCCTATTTTGACCATAACCAAGCCATTTTTTTGCAATTCTGACTAGTGTTCCTTCATGAGGTAATAACTCAGGAATGCTTCAACGGATCCTAGCGATTCTGAGATTGTTTTTTGTGACATATTGGGCTTCATGTTAGTGGTAAATTTAGGTCGATATTTTTTGCGTTTATTTGTGAAAAAAATCAGAAAATTTTGAAAATGTAGCAATTTTCAAATTTTTAACTTTTATTCTGTTAAACCAGAGAGTTATGTGACACAAAATAGTAACTAAATAACATTTTCCACATGTGTACTTACAACAGCACAATTTTGGAAACAAAATTTTTTTTGTTAGGAAGTTATAAGGGTTAAAAGTTGACCAGTGATTTCTCATTTTTACAACAAAATTTACAAAACCATTTTTTTTAGGGACCACATCACATTTGAAGTCACTTTGAGGGGTCTATATGGCAGAAAATACACAAAAGTGACACCATTCTAAAAACTGCACACCTCAAGGTGCTCAAAACTACATTCAAGAAGATTATTAACGCTTCAGGTGCTTCACAGGGACTAAAGCAACGTGGAAGGAAAAAATGGACATTTTAATTTTTCCAACAAAAATTTTCTTTTAGCATTAATTTTTTTCATTTTCGCATGGGCAACAGGATAAAATGGATCCTGAAATTTGTTGGGCAATTTCTCCTGAGTACACCGATACCTCATATGTGGTCATAAACCACTGTTTGGGTGCACGGCAGGGCTCGGACAGGAAGGAGCACCATTTGACTTTTTGAATGGAAAATATGCTGGAATATTTAGCGGTTGCCATGTCACGTTTGGAGAGTTCCTGTGTGCCTAAACATTGGAGCTCCCCCACAAGTGACCCCATTTTGGAAACTAGACCCCCCAAGAAACTTATCTAGATGCATAGTGATCACTTTGAACCCCCAGGTGCTTCACAAATTGATCCGTAAAAAAAAAAGTACTTTTTTTTCACAAAAATTTTCTTTTAGCCTCAGTTTTTTCATTTTTACATGGGCAACAGGATAAAATGAATCATAAAATTTGTGGGGCAATTTCTCCTGAGTACACCGATACCTCGTATGTCATCACAAATCACTGTTTGGGCGCACGGCAGGGTCCGAAAGGGAAGGAGCGCCGTTTGACTTTTTGAATGGAAAATTAGCTCCAATCGTTATCGGACAGCATGTCGCGTTTGTCGAGCCCCTGTGTGCCAAAACAGTGAAAACCCCCACAAGTGACACCATTTTGGAAAATAGACCCCTTATGGAACTTATCTAGATGTGTAGTGAGCACTTTAAACCTCCAATTGCTTCATAAAAGTTTATAACGCAGAGCAGTGAAAATAAAAAAAATCATTTTTTTTCCTCAAAAATTATTTTTTAGAACGCTATTTTTTATTTTCAAATGGCTAACATGAGAAATTGGACCACAAAAGTTGTTGTCCAGTTTGTCCTGAGTACGCTGGTACCCCATATGTGGTGAGGAACCACTGCTGGGCGCACGGCAGGCCTCAGAAGGGAAGGAGCGTCATTTGACTTTTTGAAAGGAAAATTAGCTCCAATCGTTAGCGGACACCATGTCGTGTTTGGAGAGCCCCTGTGTGCCTAAACTTTGGATCTCCCCCACAAATAACACCATTTTGGAAACTAGACCCCCTAAGGAACTTATCTAGATGCATAGTGAGCACTTTGAACCCCCAGGTGGTTCACAGAAGTTTATAAAGCAGAGCCGTGAAAATAAAAAATATTTTTTTTCCTCAAAAAATTATTTTTTAGCCCGCAATTTTTTATTTTCACAAGGGTAATAGGAAAAATTGGACCCCCAAAGTTGTTGTCCAGTTTGCCCTGAGTACACTGGTATCCAATATGTGGGGGGGGACCACTGTTTGGGCACACATCGAGGCTCAGAAGGGAAGTAGTGACATTTTGATGGAATAGTCTGCGAGCGTCATGTTACATTTGCAGAGCCCCTGATGTACCTAAACTGTGTAAACCCCCCACAAGTGATCACATTTTGGAAACTAGACCCCCCAAGGAACTTATCTAGATGTTTGGTGAGCATCTTGAACCCCCAAGTGCTTCACAGAAGTTTATAACGCAGAGAGACGTGAAAATAAAAAAATCATTTTTTTCCTCCAAAAAATGATTTTTAGCCCGCAATTTTTTTTCCATAAGGGTAACTGTGGCGCCCCAGAGGCTCAGTCACCACAGAGGTACTGCACCTTCTCCTAAGGTGTAGTGCCCCACCAACTAGGTAAGTTGGGAACTCCTTTCCACACTCCAACACCTGCACCCACACACAGGATAGTTCAGCAATGGACCAGATTGCGGCTCATGCTTAGAGGGTAGCAGAGCACCTTTCGTGGTTCCTTGCTTCGTAACACGAGATGTGCTGGGAGGTGGGTGGAGTTAGATATAAAAGAGTGGGAAAGTTTAGAATTACAGATCAGTCTGGAGTTCAGTTCAGTCTGACAGAGGGTGAGAGAGGAAGGAAGCCACTCGGGAGGAGTGGGGATCCCTGGAGGAAGGGATGGAGGAAGGAGTGCTGCAGCTGCCTCAGTGACCTGAGCCAGCTGGCATGGGATAGGAACAGAAAGAGAGAGACGTAGAACTGAAACCTAAGCTTCCATAAGAGAGAGAAGGAACAGCGCGGAACGAAGGAGTAGGAGAACAGAGAGGAGTTGTGGGTTGGAAGAGGAGCCCTGCCTATAGGTTCTCAGCGCAAGGCCGGGGCCCGGTCCCCGAGGTTGTATGGACACTTATGGTTCTGCAGCAGACACTGGTGGAGTAGTTGGCTGTAAATGCACTACTCCCATCCAAGACTTGGGACACAACAGCATCCGAATAGAGAGCCAGGACTCTGGAGAAAGGAGTCCCCGAGAGAGGCTACAGCTGTCTGTCATACAAGTAGAGTTGTTAGGAACATCTGACAGGAGGAACTTCAGAGTACCACGGTACTGGAGCTCTTCACACTAAAAGGCGCAATAGAGGAGTCGTTCAGGAAAGGTACATGTTGGCGGAGTGTTGGAGAGGTGAAGCCTGACTTGCCCGGGAGGTTGATTGAGTCTCAACCCCGGAGGACACGGCACGGAGGCAGGCACCAGTGTGTACCACGAACTGTGAGTAAAGCTTTGGAACTACAAGCCCTGGTGTCTTCCAGTCATTGTGCACCACCACCATCAGCACCGCTACATCTGGGTATCCTCCTTTACACTACCTGCGCCTATCCACTGCCCTGGGGTTACAGCTTCAGCTGTGGGGAGCTACACCATCTATGCTGCAACACACCATCAGCCCCAGAGGATCTGCACGCAGCGTTGGCTTAACATCTTGCTTGCCAAACGCCACTGGTGGCGTCACGAACTATTCCATTACACCATTACAATTCCCCATTACTTGGGCGCCCAGGGCTATGGACCGGGTCACTGCTGCTGTGACACATCCCACTGACACCGGCCTGGTACCGAGTACCCCACAGCCCTGGGAGGGCGACCCATAACAGGATAAATTGGACCCCAAAAGTTGTTGTCAAGTTTGTCCTGAGTACGCTAGTACACTATATGTGGGGGAACCACTGTTTGGGCAAACGTCGGGGCTTTGAAGGGAAGTAGTGAGGTACTGAAATGCCGACTTGATGGAATGGTCTATGGGCATCATGTTGCCTTTGCAGAGCCCCTGATGTGACTCAACTATGGAAACCCCCCACAAGTGACCCCATTTTGGAAACTAGACCCCCAAGGAACTTATCTAGATGTGTGGTGAGCACTTTGATCGGACTGCGGGGGGGAGCGGAGGGAGGCGGGGGAGCTGATGATGACAGCAGCGGCACATCGCCGCTGTCATTCAGTGGCGGGGGCTGATCGGTGTGTGGGGGGGTCACATTACTGTCTCCAGCCATGTCTGATGCTACTGCAGCATCGGCCATGGCTGGATTGTAATACTTCATCAATTTTCATTGATGAAATATTACTATCGCTCTGATTGGCTGTTTCACTTTTAACAGCCAATCAGAGCAATCGTAGCCACATGGGGGTGAAGCCACACCCCCTGTGGTGAAGAACAAAGCCCCCTGTATCTGCAGGTCGGGTGACCTTTTAGTAACCCCAGTCACCCGACCCGCAGGGGGGCTTTAAAGTCATGACGCCACATAGGCATCACTGGTCAGATTGGCACAGGTTTTCATGACGCCTATGTGGCGTCATTGGTCGTGAAGGGGTTAATGTCACCTTACAATAGCAAGCAACCTTACAATAGCAACCCCTTATTACAAAATATGCCTCCTGCTACAGGGCAATGGGAAGAGAGAGGCTAAGTGTCAGAATTGGCTAGGGGCAGATGTTTTTAACTAGGGAGGCAATAACCACGATCCCTCTCTAGGCTATTGATACAGTGGGGAAAAAAAGTATTTAGTCAGTCAGCAATAGTGCAAGTTCCACCACTTAAAAAGATGAGAGGCGTCTGTAATTTACAACATAGGTAGACCTCAACTATGGGAGACAAACTGAGAAAAAAAAATCCAGAAAATCACATTGTCTGTTTTTTTTTCATTTTATTTGCATATTATGGTGGAAAATAAGTATTTGGTCAGAAACAAAATTTCATCTCAATACTTTGTGATATATCCTTTGTTGGCAATGACAGAGGTCAAACGTTTTCTGTAAGTCTTCACAAGGTTGCCACACACTGTTGTTGGTATGTTGGCCCATTCCTCCATGCAGATCTCCTCTAGAGCAGTGATGTTTTTGGCTTTTCACTTGGCAACACGGACTTTCAACTCCCTCCAAAGGTTTTCTATAGGGTTGAGATCTGGAGACTGGCTAGGCCACTCCAGGACATTGAAATGCTTCTTACGAAGCCACTCCTTCGTTGCCCTGGCGGTGTGCTTTGGATCATTGTCATGTTGAAAGACCCAGCCACGTTTCATCTTCAATGCCCTTGCTGATGGAAGGAGGTTTGCACTCAAAATCTCTCGATACATGGCCCCATTCATTCTTTCATGTACCCGGATCAGTCGTCCTGGCCCCTTTGCAGTGAAACAGCCCCAAAGCATGATGTTTCCACCACCATGCTTTACAGTAGGTATGGTGTTTGATGGATGCAACTCAGTATTCTTTTTCCTCCAAACACGACAAGTTGTGTTTCTACCAAACAGTTCCAGTTTGGTTTCATCAGACCATAGGACATTCTCCCAAAACTCCTCTGGATCATCCAAATGCTCTCTAGCAAACTTCAGACGGGCCCGGACATGTACAGGCTTAAGCAGTGGGACACGTCTGGCACTGCAGGATCTGAGTCCATGGTGGCGTAGTGTGTTACTTATGGTAGGCCTTGTTACATTGGTCCCAGCTCTCTGCAGTTCATTCACTAGGTCCCCCCGCGTGGTTCTGGGATTTTTGTTCACCGTTCTTGTGATCATTCTGACCCCACGGGGTGGGATTTTGCGTGGAGCACCAGATCGAGGGAGATTATCAGTGGTCTTGTATGTCTTCCATTTTCTAATTATTGCTCCCACAGTTGATTTCTTCACTCCAAGCTGGTTGGCTATTGCAGATTCAGTCTTCCCAGCCTGGTGCAGGGCTACAATTTTGTTTCTGGTGTCCTTTGACAGCTCTTTGGTCTTCACCATAGTGGAGTTTGGAGTCAGACTGTTTGAGGGTGTGCACAGGTGTCTTTTTATACTGATAACAAGTTTAAACAGGTGCCATTACTACAGGTAATGAGTGGAGGAAAGAGGAGACTCTTAAAGAAGAAGTTACAGGTCTGTGAGAGCCAGAAATCTTGATTGCTTGTTTCTGACCAAATACTTATTTTCCACCATAATATGCAAATAAAATGAAAAAAAAACAGACAATGTGATTTTCTGGATTTTTTTTTCTCAGTTTGTCTCCCATAGTTGAGGTCTACCTATGATGTAAATTACAGACGCCTCTCATCTTTTTAAGTGGTGGAACTTGCACTATTGCTGACTGACTAAATACTTTTTTTCCCCACTGTATCTGCCCTCAGTCACTGGCTTTCCCTCTCTGGCGCAGAAAATTGCGCGAGAGCCCAAGCAATTTTTTTCTGTGATTTAATTCTTTAATTTAACACCTACAGCTACACCTTTTTACACACATACACTAATAATTTTAGTGGTCAGGGACATATATAAATCAAAATGATAAGCAATGGTTTACTGTATGTAAACTGTATGTTTACTCTATGTAAACCATGTGTCATATCCTGTTGACTTGATTTTACTGTATAACCGCATATGAATTGCCGGCTTTTCAAAGGACATCGGTGCATAAAAATCGCACAGCACTCACATGGTGCCAGTGCTGTGCGAATTTTTTTTATCGCACTCATTGACTTCTATTGCGGGATGTGATCCGATGCGATCCGATTTGCAATTACAATCACAGCATGCTGCAATTTTTTTTTTTCGAGCCCAATCTTGATCCGATCAGAGCTGGAGAAAATAACGCAGATGAAGACACCCTCATAGATTAACGTTGGTATGAATTCAATCCGATTTTTATAGGATTGAATTCGTCCGATTTCATTGCAAGTGAGCATGAGCCCTAAGGCTCTTAATCATAGCGTAGGACTAGTGTGTTATTTATTTTTCTTCCATTTGATATTTTTATAGTTACTAATAAATAATGATTTTATAGTCCGTTACATCATGGTTGCTGGACATCTTCCTACCTTCTACCTGGTACCCACAATGATTGTGACTGCTTCCCAGTTAGGGCTACCTCCAACAAGCCTGTAATCAGTCCGTGTGTGGTACGACTGCACACTGAGTGAACACAGGTCCATTATAGCCAATGTGCCAATTCACATGGCCAATGTTCAATGCAGACCAAATTGCAACATGTTTTGTTTTATGAACCAGAATAATGCATTTATTGTGAACGCAACCACTTCATCAGTCCAAAATGAGCTGAATATGGAGACAGTCATGTCTCCAAATTGTGATTGGTGCTTGCTCAAATTTCAATTTGAGTCATCTGAACCCAGCCTAAGTCTAATCCCTAGATAAGAAACCTGTTGATTACAATTGAAAGGTCAATTAAAGCAGTGGTCGCCAACCTTTTTTGCACCAGGGACCAGCTTCAAGCAAGACCATTCTTCCATGGCCAGGTAGGGCGGGAATGGAGGTGTGGCAGGGGCGGAGCTTTGGTCATAAGGGGCGGGGCTATGGACAGGGTTGTAGTTTAGTAGTGCATACTTATTTAATTATAACATTTATAATATGAATGTGACTCAACTCATGGCTCGGCATGGCTCCGCTCCCACCCTTGTATGGACTGTTTTCCCGTGCAAAACTCACTGAGATGTGTTGCACTGTAAAAAAAATGGACATATGAAAAGCGCAAATGATCATTTTGCACAGGAGCTTCTTGGTGTTTTTATTTGGTGAATTTTTCATGTATCCTTTTATTGTAAAAAAAAAGTGATAAAAAACAATGTTTACTTGAAAAAAAGTTATCCTAAAAAAATGCTTGGAAACAAATGGCATGGTATTTTTTTATAAGAAGTAAATAAGACTGTAAAAAACATATCTCTACCTTTCTGGAAACTTTTTTCACCATACACATAGTTTGATATATGGCTACTGAGCAGAAGAGATTTGAGGACGCCAAGCAGAAATATGAGTGTGTAAACGAAGCAGAGACAAAGCGCTGGGAGCATTTCAGGTCACTCCTCATACAATCCTATAAGACTAATAAGTACGCAGGTATGTCCGCTCAGCAGGAAGCTTTTGCAGGATGTATAATCTCTTGTATTTCAGGGCCATTATTTTCTGAATTTGCTCTACTGATTTATGAAGATGCAGAACTGATTTTACATATAATTAATTAACTGTGACAATTGCCATATGGCTTCCATAATAAAAATAATTAAGTGAACTTTTCACTGTGAATTTTCAGGAATTGTCAATAAAGAAAAATCATTTCAGGCAATAATCTCTAGAAATATAAAATATGCAACTATTGACAGATGACACCATTTAAAAACCACATATGCATCATTAGACCCGTGTTTGGTTAAATAGCTTTCTCCAATTACTTTTATGATTTCTGAAAGTTCTTGCTGAGCAAGTGGGTATAGCATTTAGGTCCCTCTGGCCAAGTGTTGGCTTCCAAATCTTAGTGATAAATATGTCATGTGCTCAGCTCCTACACTTATTGTTATGGTTCGCTATTGCAAAAGAGGAAAGCAAAAGGTTATCCGAGAGTGGACCCTCTTGGTCACGGTTCCAGAGCCCCCGAGGGCGAGCACCCAGGTGAGGACCACCCCCTATACAGGGAGTGTTAGGGACAGACCCCCAGGGGATAGAACCGCGACAGCCGGAACCAAAGGGACGACTTGGGCAATAGACTAGAAGGAGGCACCGACGTATCCGTACAGGAGGACACCAGAGAACACAGAGACTTAAGCTGAGCACAGGACCGGAGAGCCAGGGGCGTCCGGGACGGGAGGCTGCAAAAGAGAGGAAGCACAAAGATACACTAGGCAGGAGGGTAGGTAAACAACAAGGAAGGTAACAGGGTTGGGCGAGAGGCGGCAGGAGCAGGACAGAGACAGAGGGAGAAGCACGGAGACACTAATAGGCAGAGACAGCGCAGGCAGAGAGCCCCAGAGACACAGAGCACAGTGCTGACAGAGGCAAGGGTGAAGGGGCCTGAAAACACAGAGCACGCCGCACGAGACAGCGCTACCACGTTTGATAGACAGGCGTCTTACCTGTCCAAATGCCGGACATATGTAGAGGTGGGCGCCGCCATGTTGGAGGCAGGACCAGCGCGCCACTCTACCCTGGAGGCTGTGCGCCGGGAGTCACGCAGTGTGCAGGTGCCCGACGAGAAGGGAGCCGGAGGCCGGGCGCGGGGACGCGCCGAGAAGCAGGAGCGCGCCGAGGGGCGCGCGCAGCACAGTAAGTGGGGGATGGGGCTGGAGCCGTTACAGTACCCCCCCATTTACCCCCTCCTAACGGAGAGAAGAGAAATCGTCTCATAATGCGAAGAGCATCAATATTCTCCTGCGGTTCCCATGATCTCTCCTCGGGACCGAAACCCTTCCAATCAATCAGAAACAGCGTTTTTCCTTTAACAGTCTTCATGGCCAATATATCTCGTACCTCAAAGGTGTTATCCGAGGTACAAGGTTGGGAAGGCGCAGAGTGGAAGTGGTTAAATACTGCCGGTTTGAGGAGAGATACATGGAAGGCATTGGAAATCTTTAGTGAGGTGGGTAATCTCAACTTGTAGGCCACATTGTTGATGCGACTTAAAACTTCAAAGGGCCCGATGTAACGTGGACCTAACTTATAGGAGGGGATTTTTAACCTGATATGCCGAGAAGCTAACCAAACCTTATCCCCAGGGCGATACGGAGGAGCGTCTAACCGCCTTTTGTCGGCATACCGCTTCATTCTGAGGCTGGCACCCTCAAGACCTACTTTGGTCTCCCTCCAAATCTGAGAGAAGTCTACAGACAAGGAGTCCGCTGCTGGAACACCCGAGGTAGGGGACATGGGAAGAGGAATCCCGGGGTGTTGACCAAAAACCACAAAAAAGGGAGATTTGGAGGAGGCTAAACTTGGATGATTGTTGTAGGCGAATTCTGCCCAAGGAAGAAGAGAGCACCAATCATCCTGATGAGCATTGGAAAAATGCCAAAGGTAAGATGTTAGCGCCTGGTTGACTCGCTCAACTTGACCATTCGACAGGGGGTGATAAGCTGAGGAGAAATCCAACATTATCTAAAGCAATCCGCAGAGAGCTCGCCAAAAAGGGAGGTAAACTGGACCCCTCGATCTGAGACAATATGCTGAGGGAAACCATGGAGGCGAAAGACGTGAAGCAGAAAGATCCTCGCCAACTCGGGTGCGGAAGGCAGATCTGGCAGGGCGATGAAGTGGGCCAATTTGGAAAATCGGTCCACGACCACCAACATCACCGTACAACCAGAAGAGGGAGGCAAATCGGTGACGAAATCCATAGCAATATGAGTCCATGGGTTGGCTGGTACTGGTAACGGATGTAGGAGTCCCGAGGGAGGATGTTGAGGGACCTTGTTCCGGGCGCAGGAAGGACAGGATGCAATGAAATCTTGGACATCCTTGCGGAGCGAAGGCCACCAGTAATGGCAGGAGACAAGCGAAAAAGTTTTCTTAACTACAGCATGTCCAGAAAATTTTGAAGAGTGACTCCAGCGTAGAACCTTTAGTCTATCTCCACTCCGAACAAAGGTTCTACCGGATGGTGGAGAAGCCAGGCTTAATGGGGCCACGGTAAGGATCTTGGCGGGGTCGATGAGATGGACTGGACCCTCCTTCTTGTCGAGAGATAGGAATGATCATGAGAGGGCATGTGCCTTGACGTTCTTATCCCCGGGTCTGAAGTGGAGTTCGAAGTCAAACCGTTCGAAAAACAGTGACCATCTGGCCTGCCGTGGGTTGAGCCTTTGGGCGGACTGAAGGTAGGCCAAATTTTTGTGATCCGTAAAAATGATGAATGGGTGGAGAGCACCCTCGAGAAGATGGCGCCATTCTTCAAGAGCCACATTTATGGCCAAGAGTTCTCTATCTCCAACGGCATAATTACGTTCGGGAGCGGAGAAAGCCTTAGAAAATAATCTGCAAGTGAGAGCACGGCCAGAGGAGGATTTCTGCAAAAGAACTGCTCCAGCTCCTACAGAGGATGCGTCGACCTCGAGGATGAAGGGTCTGCTGGCATCCGGGCGATGGAGTACCGGGTCTTAGCGAACTCTTGTTTCAGGATCTCAAAGGCAGCCTCTGCTTCAGCGTGCCAATGATTAGGGTTGGCTCCTTTGCGGACAAGAGCCGAGATGGGTTTCGTCAAAGAAGAAAAATGAATAAATTGCCTGTAATAATTGGCAAAACCCAAAAACCGTTGAATTGCCTTAACACCATGGGGACGTGGCCAATTGAGGATTGCTGAGACTTTCTCAGGATCCATCTCTAACCCCGAGTTTGAGACGATGTAGCCAAGAAAAGGAAATGACATTTGCTCAAAGAGGCATTTATCCAACTTGGCAAAAAGGTGGTTCTCTCTGAGATGCTGAAGGACTTGGCGACCGTCTCAGCGATGTGTGACTAGATCAGGGGAGAAGACTAAGATGTCGTCCAGGTAGACTACGACACATTTGTGGAGAAGATCTCGAAAGACATCATTAATGAGTTCCTGGAATACTGCAGGTGCGTTGCAGAGCCCAAAGGGCATAACCAAATACTCGTAGTGCCCATCTCGCGTGTTAAACGCAGTCTTCCACTCATCCCCAGACAAGTCAAGCTTAGTAAACACACGTGCTCCCCTCAGGCGATCAAAAAGCTCGGAGATGAGTGGTAGTGGATATTTATTCACCATGATACGATTCAGGACACGATAATCGATGCACGGGCGCAGGGATCCATCTTTCTTTTTTACGAAAAAGAAGCCTGCTCCTGCAGGGAACGAAGACTTCCGAATGAAGCCTCTGGCCAGGTTGTCTTGGATGTATTCAGACATGGCTTGGGTCTCTGCCGAGGAGAGAGGATAAATCCTTCCACGAGGCGGAGTGGTACCAGGAACGAGCTCAATGGGGCAGTCGTAGGGACGGTGCGGCAGAAGAGTCTCAGCCTCTTTCTTGTCAAAAACATCCAAAAAGTCATAGTACGCCACCGGTAACCCATAGGGAACAAGGGAAGGGCGAGGGGTACCTACGGGATGCACCAACAGCAGACACCGAGCCCGACAAGACTCCCCCCAGCGCAAAACATTGCTGCTACGCCAATCTAAGATGGGCTCGTGAAGCCGCAGCCAGGGAAGACCAAGCAGGATTGGATGGGAAATACCTGATAAAATATAAAACATAATTCTCTCCTTGTGCAGGGCCCCTACTTGCAACTCTACCTCATGAGTGACAAGAGTAACTATCTCTAGCAGGGGTCGACCATCTACGGAGGCAAGAACTTGAGGATTCTGCAAAGTCCTCACGGGAACAGAAAGTTTGTTAACCTCCTGTAGCCTAATGAAATTCCCGGCGTCACCCGAGTCAACATAGGCCACTAGAGAAGCCCGCTTCCCACCAACATGCAAGAGTACAGACAAAGTGAGGGGAAGAGAGGTATCACATACACCTAGGGAGGCCACTCTTACCTGGCCTAGGCGGAGGAGTTTTCCGGACGATCTGGACAAGTTTGGAGTAGATGGTAACTGCTACCGCAGTAGAAACACTGGCCGTGGAGACTCCTCTCCCTACGATGCTGATCAGAGAGCTTCAGGCGGTCCACCTGCATAGGTTTTGGTGCCGAAGGTGAAGGGAGACTCCTAGGTCAGGGACTGGGTGGTCTACGAATTGCAGAAAATGGACGAGAGACCCTTCTCTCCCTGGCCCATTCTTGAAACTGGAGATCAATCCGAGTGGCTAAAGAGATCAAATCCTCCAGAGCAGTTGGAGTGTCACGACCAGCGAGCTCATCCTTTATGTGACTCGAGAGGCCTCGCCAGAAGGCGCCCACCAAGGCCTCGTTTTTAGAGTTGAGCGACTTTGGTCGTATCGGGTTTCATGAAACAAAATTTGTTTCAGATGAAACTGGTGCGACTAGGGCAAAAAAAGTCGGAGTTTCGTCCGAAACCCGACCCCAATGCAAGTCAATGGGAAATAAAAGTCGGCATTGAGCGGATGACATTCATCCACTCAATGCCGACTTTTAATCCCCATTGACTTGCATTGGGGTCGGGTTTCAGACGAAACTCCGACTTTTTTTGCCCTAGTCGGACCAGTTTCATCTGAAACAAATTTTGTTTCATGAAACCCAATCCGACCAAAGTCGCTCAACTCTACTCGTTATTCCAACTAAAGTCGGAAGACAGGGTCCTAAACTGTATGACGTACTCCAACACAGTCAGAGATCCTTGGCACAGGTTGAACAAAGCCTCAGTGGTGGAGTCTAAACGACCAGGTTCGTCAAAAACCCGAAGAAAAGTGTCAAGAAAAACGGATAACTGGGTAACTATCGGGTCATCACGCTCCCAGAGGGGATTGACCCAAGCCAACGCGTCCCCATCCAGATGAGAAATGATGAAGGCCATCTTGGCTCGGTCTGTGAGATACTGCTGGGGCAGCAGTTCAAAATGTAAGAGGCACTGATTTATAAAACGCCGGCACAATATGGCGTCCCCACTATAACGGGGTGGTCTGGCCAACCGTGGACGAGGATGGGAAGCCGCAGCAGGGGGAGCAGAAGCGGCTGAGTGCAAGGAAAGCAACCGACCGTCCACAGAAGCCATGTAGCTGAGGATATGGGACTGGGTGTCACGCTGCTGAGCCAATTCCTGTTGTAGGCCAGCCAACTGGGCGGCATTACCAGGGTCAGAGGACTGGAGAGCGGAAAGACGCAAGTCCATGGTTTTCATAAAGGACATCATACGCGTCTGGTTCTCCCGAAGGAAAACTAACTCTTTTTGGGCAGCCGTGACTCCAGCGGGGTCCATGGCCTGTCTATCTGTTACGGTTCGCTATTGCAAAAGAGGAAAGCAAAAGGTTACCCGAGAGTGAACCCTCTGGGTCACGGTTCCAGAGCCCCCTGAGGGCGAGCACCCAGGTGAGGACCACCCCCTATACAGGGAGTGTTAGGGACAGACCCCCAGGGGATAGAACCGCGACAGCCGGAACCAAAGGGACGACTGGGGCAATAGACTAGAAGGAGACACTGACGTATCCGTACAGGAGGACATCAGAGAACACAGAGACTTAAGCTGAGCACAGGACCGGAGAGCCAGGGGCGTCCGGGACGGGAGGCTGCAAAAGAGAGGACGCACAAAGATATACTAGGCAGGAGGGTAGGTAAGCAACAAGGAAGGTAACAGGGTGGGGCGAGAGGCGGCAGGAGCAGGACAGAGACGGAGGGAGAAGCACGGAGACACGAATAGGCAGAGACAGCGCAGGCAGAGAGACACAGAGCGCAGCGCTGACAGAGGCAAGGGTGAAGGGGCCTGAAAACACAGAGCACGCCGCACGAGACAGCACTACCGCGTTTGATAGACAGGCGTCTTACCTGTCCAGATGCCGGACATATGTAGAGGTGGGCGCCGCCATGTTGGAGGTGGGGCCAGCGCGTCACTCTACCCTGGAGGCTGCGCGCTGGGAGTCACGTAGTGTGCAGGTGCCCGACGAGAAGGGAGCCGGAGGCCGGGCGCGGGGACGCGCCGAGAAGCAGGAGCGCGACGAGGGGTGTGCGCAGCGCGGTAAGTGGGGGCTGGGGCTGGAGCCGTTACACTTATCTTATCAATACTGCTTCATTGTGGGCCGTTGGCTGGGGTCTGAGGTGTATTGTGGTGAAAGACGCAAGTGAAGAAGCAGGAGTGGCCATTGTCATTAAAAGCAGTATTCCTTTTGCTGTACTTTGAAAAATAAACAACCATAATGGTCAGCAAGCACAGAGCTTGATATTTTTCACATCTGACATAGACAGTAGTGAGAGTGATGCCCATTAGGCTGGGGCATTTAACGGGCATGCGTTTTTAAACTGATAGAAAACGCTACTCCTTCCCAGAAAACACGCGTCTTTTTTCCACGCGTTTTTTGTTTAAAAAACGTGCGTTTTTGATGCGTTTTTTTCCACATGTCTTCTGAACTCATAGGAAACGGCTAAAAACGTGGACTGAAGCAGAAAATAATGAGTACGCTGCGTTTTTAGCCGCTAAGCATTTCCTATGCGGAAAAAAAACGCATCAATTGGAAAATAAAAATGTATTAAAATGAATGGGATGCTTATTTTAAGCATTTCTGAAGCGTCTGATCCGGCACAAACGCTTCAAAAACGCTTAAAAAATGCAACGTGGGCACACAGCCTTAGGGCTAGATAAGAGGACAAGGAGGCACTCTCAACACATAGCAGTCTCAGGATTGCCAGCAGCTCTACTCTACCGATGCTCCATCTGAAATTTATCCTGGGGCCTCTCAACTTCTCCCTGAGCTTTACTCACTTGCATCTTTGTTTGATCTTCTGCCATTTTTAACCCAATTGTTTTCTGCAGGATTTGCTGTCACTAGTACCTCACTGAACTTCTACTATTGGCACTCTGGATTTACAGCCTCCTAAATAACATAAGCCACTCCCAGCTTGGAAGAGTCCACATTAACGCTCTCCCGGCTGCAGGGTGTAGCTGTAGCTATTAAATTCTTCCCTGACTCTGTGTTTACAGTGTCACTTCTACCTCTCAGAAATATCATCACACGTCAGAAAAAGCATACAGCAGAACAATAGCATACAACAGAACAATAGCATGCAACAGAACAATAGCATAACACAGAACAATAGCAATAACTATAAAATCACAGTAATTGTATCACTATAAAAGATACAAATTTAGTGCAATACAACTTCTGGGAGAAGTCCATGTTAGTGTTAGGGTTTGGCAGTCCGAATAAAGCTTGTAGAAAGGCAGCAGCACAGGCTGGTCAGAGCTGTTGGCTCACACGCTGTTATAATGTTGTAACCGCAGTGCTGTGACCGGTGATAGCATGAAAGGTTACCACCGATCAGAGCCGGTGGACAGCGTGGGAAATGCTGGATGTTTGGGCCCCCCCCTCTCACCAACCAGAGCAGGCTTTTTCTTTGTAAACAAGATGGGTATTGTAGACCAGGACTCCTCAACTAATGATAATTACTTCACCTGTGCAATACAAAGGAAATCCTGAAAACATGATCTGTTGGTGGGCCTTGAGGTCTGGAGTTGGGGAACCCTGTTGTAGACCATGAATAGATATTGGGGTTTAAATAAAATCACCTGACCGCTGTCCTGTATCTTCCCTAATGAGGAGCCTACAATATAATCCATAATATAGCGGGTGACAAATGGAAAACCTTGTGCAATATCTGAGATGGCCACTATGAATATCTTATCATGACTTGTAAATAGTGCAACGCTCCAGCTATGTTTGAGCCTTTTGTTAACATAGTCTTCCGTAATGTTTTATACCATTTTGATCTAGTCTACTTGGATAACGTCGTGATCGTCTTCATAGATCTTGATTCACACTGACTTCATACCCTCTCTGTTTTAAGAGATTACACAAATACAATCTTCATGTTAAACTTGAAAATGTCTCTTTGAGCATCACAAATGGACTTTTCTAGGATATATAAACTTTTCATGTGGTCTGCATATGGCCCCAGAGAAAGTCTGCTATTTTGGCTTGGCCCTAGCTTGTGGCCTCAACAGTACTGCTCTACATATTTTCAATAGTTTTCAGGTTCAGTTATGAACCCTAATGATTTTGACCTCCTGAATTCAAATCTGACAATGAAAATGTTCATGTTTTGATTCTTTGATATCAACAAGTTTTCATTTTACTGCTACATATAATTAATGCATGAAAGTTTAATTTCCCCAGTGCTTTGCTGCCTGCTTATGATTGGTCAGTGTCAGACTCAGGAAGAAGTACACTCGCCAATTAAATCTGAGGCCCACTAGTATTTTTTTTTTAAATTAACAATTTAGGTGCTGAATACTTTGATAGCTAATATCTTCTCAATCAGGAGGCAAAAGTTTATGCTACTTCACAGCATCTATTACATTGTGTGTTCAGTTCAACATGAAACATTTGATGTAAGGTCATCTTTAACTCTACTTTTGTCTAGAAGATGTGTTGAGCAAGCACCTGAAAAAATATATCTCTATCCTGTAAATATTGTAAACAATCAGGTGGCAAAATGATGGATGTGGAAAAGAGGATTTGTTATTACAGTATGAAGGCTCACCACATTCATAGTCCATATAACATTTCCCGAGTTAGTGTGTATTTGTGCCAGTGCTCCGGCAGACCATCCCCTTCCCAAAAATAGAGGAAAAGAGCAGCACTTCCAAGGAAGAAAATAACAGAATCTTCTTTATTGCATAACAATAATGGATAACAAACCTTTACAATGGATGATAGCCATGAAAAGACTGACGCATTAATAATAATAATTAATAATAACAATTTTATTTCAATAGCGCCGACATATTCCGCAGCATTTTACATTTCAGAGGGGACTTGTACAGACCATTTCTGGTGTAAAAATAATGCCCTAAGGCTGTGTTCGCACGTTCAGGATTTTTTGCATTTTTTTTGTGTTTTTTAGTGTTTTTCCCCTGCAAAAACGCTTAAAAAACGCATACATTAAGCATCCTATTATTAGAATGAAATACGCAATTTTTGTGCCCATGATGCGCTTTTTTCCGCAAAAAAAACGCATTGCGGATAAAAATGCAGCATGTTCAATAATTTTGCAGAAAATCTGCGGATTTCATTGTATTAGGATGCTCCGGAAAGAACGCGAAAAATCCTCAAAAAATGCGCAAAAAAGCGAGATAAAAACACGATAAAAACACAAAACAGAAATTGCGGACTTCCTGGGAAGGAGTTCGGTTTTTCTCAGGAAATTTCTGCATACGTGTGCACAAATCCTTACTCTTATCCATTTTTGCTATGCAATAAAAGAAGATTCAGTTATTTCATTCCTTGGATGTGCTGCTTTTTTTCTCTATAAAGTGGTGGGTGGCAGATTTATGTCACTAGTTAATTTAACTGGATTTTGACCGAAGAACTTGGGTAGAAGGGCAGCGCACTCCGATATTCCATTCCATGTGTTATCTTGTTGACTAGAAAACTCAGATGGGGACTTTCTTTTTTGCAAGAAGTCACTCAGTATGTCAATCCTATATTGATAAGCAACTTAACTTAAAGGGAATCTGTCACCTATTTTTTGCTCTATAAGATGCGGCACTAACGCAATGTAACGGATCCGTTAACACACCCATTGACTTACATTAGCGTAACCCATCCTAACTCATGTCAAAATCGGCATGCGTTAGTGATGGTCCGTTATTTTGTGACGCACCTTCAAAAGCGGACTACGGTGTTTTCGAGTGCATTGCGGCAAATGCACAGCGAACGGAAGTGTTCGCTCTGCATAGAACTATATTGCTAACACATGCCGACGCAATGCAACCATGCGTTAGCGCGATCGCAAAAATAAAGACAATTTGGAGATCATCATTAGCGCATTGCCCTAACGCGTTGTGATCCTAGCCTTACTGATGAACAGTGCAATCAGTAAGGCTGGAGTCACACTAACCTGCGCAAAATATGGTCCGTAGTTTACATGCGTAATACGGATGAATGACCCCTAAATAGTGCTCCGTAGGCCATCCGTAAGCAAGGTGAGGTCGCGTATTTTGCGCATGTCTGCATCCGTATGTAATCCGTGTGGCATCCGTATGCAATCCGTATGGCGAGATTTTCTCGCAGCCTTGCAAAATGGACATTTAACGGTTTTGAGGCCTGCAAACAATTTAAATCATTAGCCTGCACCCTATTTATACACTCAGAAACAGGTGGCTGCCTCCATTCTGTCCATTTGTCACCTTGCTTTCACGAGGTGTGTTGGTGTTCTTTGTGCAACATGGCAGAGGGTCTGAGATTCAATACAACTGAGCAGGTTCTCTTTACCTGGCTTTTGTCACGGCGCTTTGGGCAACCATACAGAGATAGTGGATCCGCGGAGGAGGAGACGCATGTGGGTACATCCACTTTTGAGGCAACGACTCACAAGAGGTCATTTTCACCGCCTCTATTCTTCTCTGCGGGAGCATCCAGAGAAATTTTACCAGTACTGTCGCATGAGCATTTCCACATTTGATCGACTCTTGGAGACAGTGCGCCCTGGGATAACCTTTCAGGACACAAGGATGCGCAAAGCGATATCTGCAGAGGAGCGACTTCTACTCACAATACGGTATGTACTACACAACCACATTCTCTATGTTCATAATGTGTGTGCAAAATTATGTTTTTTGGCCTTCTTGGACAAAGTTTAATGCCCTCATCTTACTCCAAATATGTTTCAACTTACACACCAGAATGTTAGATCTAATATGTCCTGCATATCACTTAGTCATTGTGCAACCAAATATGTGTGTGTTATTCTATCTCAATTCCTACCAAGTTTGGTCAGCATGTAACTGATTTTTTTTTACTTTAGGCATTCTAAACTTAACTATTTCTGCTGTTCTACAGCTTCCTGTCCACTGGCCTGTCTTATGCCACCCTCCACCATGAGTTTCTCATTGGAAAGTCAACCATTTCAGGCATAGTGAGGTCTACATGTACAGAAATCTGGACAAGACTCCATCAAGTGGTCATGCCCGAGCCCAGGATGGAAGACTGGTTAAGGATATCAAGGGCCTTTGAGGAGGACTGCCAGTTTCCAAATTGTATTGGGGCCCTGGATGGCAAACATATCAGGGTGCGTAAGCCGCCGAACTCTGGCTCCCAATTCTTCAATTATAAACAATACTTTTCTGTTGTATTGTTGGCTCTGGTAGACCCTCAATACAAGTTTATAATTGTTGACATTGGGGCCTATGGAAGGACGGGAGACTCTAGAGTCTTCAATACTTCCATAATGGCTCGGCGGCTACGCACCAACCAGTTGGATCTACCACCACCACGCCAGCTACCAGGCTCCCCTGAAGAATCAGTCCCTTATGTCCTTGTGGCAGATGAGGCCTTTCAGTTATCGCGCAATGTCATGAGGCCATATCCCCGGCGCAACCTTGACCACAGGCGCAGAATTTTTAACTTGCGCCTATCACGTGCTAGGCGACTGGTGGAGTGTTCCTTTGGGATTCTTTGTGCCAAATGGCGGGTACTCCAGTCTGCCATTCAGTTGAGTGAGCAAAATGTGAATGAAGTTGTGAAAGCCTGTGTTGTTCTGCATAACTTCACCAGGATACATGATTGTTCCTCCTCTGATGGTGTTGTGCGTAGGCCGGACAATGTGCGCAGGGTGAGACCACCTATGAACCCTCAACGTAGACCGCTCTCTGGCCTAAAAGTGCGTGATATTTTCACTAATTACTTTATCTCACCTGAGGGGGCAACTTCTTGGCAAGAGCATGCTGTGTCTATGTTATAATTTGTTTCTTTAATTGTGTCTAAATATATATTACTCAAGCCCTTATGATTCTATGAGTGTTTCATTGCATTGGTTTGTGTCTGTTAGTATGTTGTGAGGGATTGTGAAAAATCACACAGAGAGGTTAACTAGAGTAGACAAATTTTTAGTTTTGTCTTTTTTTTTTGGTTTGCTTAAAGGCAAACATAATATTGCCATAAGAACATTTTGGCAATGGGCAAAATGACCCTTTGTGCCTTCTTTAACTTTTTTTAAAAGTAACATTACATAACAAAACACAAAAAAAGATTAGGCAATAACAACATTGCTGCATGACAAGATTAAACTAGATTTGCCAACAAAAGGTGAGCTCCATCACCAAAATAAAGGCTACAAGATAACACTCACATTTCCTCATAATGTTTTCCAGTCATAGAAAGATTCCACCATGACAGGCAAGGCTACCTCACAGCTTTCAGACAGATATTACCTGTCTGTAGAACAGAGAATATTTAACCATGCTATACTGGAAAGGATGAAAAAACAAAACTCACTTGTTAAGACATAGAGAGAGCATGACATTCTGAATGCTGGTCGCCTTGAATTTTTTTTCTAGAGATTGCTAGCAAAAAAGGTGACTACTTCACTAAGGCCAGCACGCCTTTCCTAGGCATTAGCAAGTGAGTAGTGTCTTTTCATCCTTTCATTTTACAGTATAGCGTGTTGAAATATTCTCTTTTGTACACACATGTAATATCTGTCTGAAAGGCGTGAGGTAGCGTTGCCTGTCATGATGGATTGTTTCATATGTTTGGAAAACATTGTTTAAAAATGAGAATGTTAAATTATGTTCAAAATGTTGGTGATGGAGAACACCTGTTTTTTCCTTTCTATTTGGAGCACCAGTTAAAAAGCACTGGACATCTCCCCCCATCAGAATCATAAATCCTCATAGGTTGGGGAAGGGGAACGTGGAAGAACAGCCTGTGGGTGCTGCTGGACACTGTGGCCAACATCGCCCTGTGTGGGGCCATACTGTTGCCCATGATGCTGGAATTGTCCTGCCTCCTGGGACTGTTGGGGATACTGGCCAGAGTAATGATGATGGTGAGGGGCTTCTTGTTGGCTGTGGTAGGCACGTGGCTCATACCCACCAAGATAGCCAGATCGTCCCCAACCAGGTTGGGACCAGCCTCCAACACTGGGTGGGTACAAGTGGCCATATTGGTGGGGTTGGCTTGAGGATGACATTTGGGGCTGCGGAATAGAAGGTTGGGTAGGGGGAGGAAGGGGTTGAGGTGTTGGCCCACGTATTAGGGGCTGTTCGGGCCCTGCTTGAGCAAGCATCTGTGTGGATGGTCTCATGCGCATTAGATTTCGTGGTGAGAGCTGCCACCTCTCCAGAAATTCAAAAACCTCATATGGGGTATTGGGGGGGTGCTTGCATCAAGCAGGATCTGAATACATCCCCTAATATGGAGCCGGACCTCACGGGTAAGGGCACGGAGATAAAGGGTGAGGCTACGTGCATAGGCCTCCTCCCCATCATCTGTAGTTACTCTAGACAAATAATTGAGCACCCCTGTGTCCACATTGGTCCTGCTCTCTTGAATAGTGACCTGGCGCCTTCTTCTTGTTCGCCGTGATGTAAAAGCAGCCTGTGGGGAGGCCCTGATCTGGGCAGTTGGGCTGCTGCTCAAGTTGCCCGGCTCTTCCAGGATGGGTGATGTGGCAGCAACAGACCGTCCTGGTGGTGTTGTGTGTAGGCCAGCCATTGTGTTGTCCTGTGATGCCTCATCTTCAGCCATCCTTGTAGGGGGAGAAGATGGGCCAGCCACCTCATCCCCTACAGGATCTATAATGGGCTCTGCCTCTGAGGCCGTTCCTCGATCCGTAAGGTTGGATTGAGTTTTGTTATGAAATAGAACAGAGGCAAAAATACATCAATATTTTTGTCCCTGTAAAGTATTTGTGTAATGTATTTGTGTAATGTGGTGTGAGGTATCTACTTACGGTCTCAGATCCAGAATTGGGGCGAGGAAGGACAGCCAGTCATAGTATATGTACTTCCTTTTTACATATCCAGCATCCCCACTCCTGGACCGCTGCTGGCGTTCCCGGCGGAACTGGTCCCGGATGCTTCGCCAACGTTTCATCACATCTTCCACTGCAATGTGACAGGAAATATTGTCAAATTCACATATTTGAGAGGTCACATTTTCTAACAGTAGTCTAGGCATGGGGCCTTCTGGGGTGTGCTTTCTACCCATGGTGGCATATGTAATTGGGCAGATACACAGGGTCTCATTAGCTACACTTAAAATAATTTGTTTGGCTAAGAGGATGAGGAGCTTGTGGCCTAACCCCAAATTATGGCTGTGTGAAGCCAAGTGTCACATCCAAATGTAACGGCCTCATGAGGCTAAAAGTACATGCACAGGAAGGGGGGTGCTGATTCTAGATTCCTTTTTTATTGCGCGCTAAGGTTAATGATGTTTAGCGTTGCACTTACGAATTTTATGCTGCTCATCACGTGGTCGGTCACCAAAGTCATGGTACATCTGGCGACAGATGCGCCTCCATGACGCCTCCTTTCTTGTCCGGTTAGCATAATTTGCATTGCGTGGGTCCCATATTTCGGGACGCTCCTGCACCAGGACAATGAGCATCTCCACATTTATGTACGTGGATGCCATGCTGCTGGTGTACTCCGTGGAGGCGTACTTCCTGGATGTCTGGAGCGGTTTTTGAGCTCATTTGCATGTCTAGGCTTCCTGATGATGGATTGGCCCATTTCCTGTCACCAGCCAAAAGACCTGCGTATTTCTCGCAGGTCACACGTGTGGTCCGTGTGTAATCCGTATTTTTGCGCACCCATAGACTTGCATTGGCGTACTATGGGCGTGGTACGCTGACAATCGCAGCATGCTGCGATTGGCACGGAGTGTAGGATACAGATGAGAAATATACGCCTGGTGCGAGTGACCCCATAGAGAATCATTTGTCCGTGTCTAATGCGTGCTTTTAGCGCCTCTCACTCGGCCGTATTCCTCGCCAGTGTGACTCCGGCCTAAGAAGTGAAACCAGAAGGTTGATTTCTTACATATTTTCTGTTTTATTACAGATTTAGCATTTCAAGTATTAGCATTAGTAATTAGTGCAGGTGAATACACTTCCAGCACTTTCTTGCTAGTCTCTTGCTTTCGGTGTTTTGCCTAATTAGCAGTCTGTTAATGCAGAGATATATCTAGGTGTCCTACTTTCCATGATTCACTGCTAGATATTTTTGTCTCATCCTCATTACCTATTTCTGATTTCTCATCATTTCCACTAATATTAAAGCCATATTTGTTTCTGACAAGTCATGATAGAATCTGATAACTGAGAAAATGTAGTGTAATGGCAGATGCTTTAGCATAATGTACTAAAATGGACATTCTACTCCCAATATAAAAATTGGCTAATTTATTAGAACATTATCCTGATTTATGTTAGTGGTTCAGACTTTTTACATAAGCATAATGTAATTTTTTATATGTTATGCACATATATCCATTTATTTCAGGTTGTATGAATCAGACAGAGATCGGAACACAGTGAACAGACTGGCTGATGGATCTCCAGTCAGAGCGAACAGCTGCATTGAAATACATGAAGCTGTCACTCTCGGGTCAGGAGAGCCACCAGCCAATTTCTGCACTGCGTTACAATCATGGTCCGATTTATACAATCGTCTTGACTTCTGTGTCACAAGTTTACATTGCAATCCAATGCGTTCTTCTAACACATGGTGAGAGGATGCAACTTGAAGGTACTTGTAAACCTTGCAGTGCCAAATTAACCCCTTTACCCCAAGGGTTGTTTTTCATGTTAATGCCCGGGCCAATTTTTACAATTCTGACCACTGTCCCTTTATGAGGTAATAACTCTGGAACGCTTCCATGGATCCCAGTGATTCTGACAATATTTTCTCATGACATATTGTACTTCTTGATAGTGATAAAATTTGTTTGATATGACTTACGTTTATTTGTGAAAAAAACTGAAATTTGGCGAAAATTTAGCAATTTTCCAACTTTGAATTTTCATACCCTTAAATCACAGAGATATGTCATATAAAATATTTAATAAGTAACATTTCCCACATGTTTACTTTACATCAGCACAATTTTGGAACCCAATTTTTTTTTTGCTAGGAAGTTATAAGGGTTAAAATTTAAACAGCGATTTCTCATTTTTACACCATTTATTTTTAGGGGCCACATCACATTTGAAGTCACTTTGAGGGATATATATGATAGAAAATACCCAAAAGTGACACCTTTCTAAAAAGTACACCCCTGAAGGTGCTCAAAACTACATTCAAGAAGTTTATTAACCCGTCAGGTGCTTCACAGTAATTTTTGGAATGTTTAAAAAAATGAACATTTAACTTTTTTTCACAAAAAATGTACTTCTGATCCATTTTTTTTATTTTCCCAAGGGTAACAGGAGAAATTGGACCCCAAAAGTTGTTATGCAAGTTGTCCTGAGTACGCTAATACCTCATATTAGGGGTAAACCACTGTTTGGGACCATGGTAGAGCTCAGAAGGGAAGGAGCGCCGTTTTACTTTTTCAACGCAAAATTGGCTGGAATTAAGATTTGACGAAATGTCGCATTTAGAGAGCCCCTGATGTGCCTAAACAGTAGAAACCCCCCATAAGTGACCGCATTTTGGAAACTAGACCCTCCCAAGGAACTTATCTAGATGTGGGGTGAACACTTTGAGCCCCCAAGTGTTTCACTAAAGCTTATAATGCCCGACTGTGAAAATAAAAATCATATTTTTTCCCACAAAAATGATCTTTTAGTCCCTAATTTTTAATTTTCCAAGGATAACCGGAGAAATTGGACCCCAAAAGTTGCTGTCTAATTTGTCCTGAGCACGCAGATACCCCATATGTGGGAGAAAAATACTGTTTGTTTCTAATAGATGCGCCTTTTCTGAGCAGCTGCGGGCTGCCATTTTTAGGGGTGAGGGGGGCCTATATCAATGTCCCCTTACCAGCCTGAGAATACCAGCCCCCAGCTAAGAGCTTTAGCAAGGCTGGTTATCAAAAATAGGGGGGACCCCATGCTGTTTTTTAAAATTATTTATTTAAATAATTTTAAAAAACAGCCTGGGGACCCCTCTAATCCTGATAACCAACCTTGCTAAAGCTGACAACTGAGGATTGCAGCCCCCAGCTGTGAGTTTTGCCTGGCTGGTTATAGAAAATACAGGGGAACCCACACCGTTTTTTTTCATTTATTCATTTATTTATAGTGTAGGCGGCGGCTGATGAAAACCCCCATCAGCTGCTCCTGTTGTCACTGTTATTAGCAGCAGCAGGGGTAGGCTGAGTAATAGTTCCATCATCCTCCGCCTGCTGTCTCTTTTATCACTTAAATGTAACTCTCATCATTCTTCCCTGCTCATGACGATCGCTGGCAGAGCAAGGGAGAATGATGAGAGCCGTGTTCAGCATCCAGTGTTGGGGAACAGCGCTTACTGCAATGTTTCTTCCCTGGCATCTGTCCGTGTGGCACTGATGCGGTACACGATTGCCACACGTATTACACACATGGACCCTGACATCTCCGGTACCGGAAATATCAGGACGTGGGAAAGAGGCCTTATAGCGGGTTATTATGTTTGGCAGCTGTCACATGCTAAAAGACGCTTTTTATTGCAAAAATAGTTTTTGCATCAACACATTTTGAGAGCTATAATTTTTCCATATTTCGGCCCACAGACTCATGTGAGGTCTTGTTTTTTGCGGGATGATATGCCATTTTCATGGGTACAATTTTCGGGCACATGACTTTTTTTTTAACTTTCTATTCCGATTTTTGGGAGACAGAATGACCAAAAAACAGCAATTCATGAATTTCTTTTTTTGGGGGGGACGTTTATACTGTTCTGTGTGTGGTAAAATTGATAAGGCAATTTTAATCCTTGGGTCAGTACGATTACAGTGATATCTCTTTTTTTTATGTTTTGGCGCTTTTATATAATGAAAACTGTTTTATAGAAAAAATAATTGTTTTTGCATCACTTTATTCTGACAGCTATAACTTTTTTATTTTTTCGCTGATGATGCTGTATGGCAGCTCATTTTCTGCAGGACAAGATGACGTTTTCAGTGGTACCATGTTTATTTACATCCATCTTTTTGATCGTGTGTTATTCCTCTTTTTGTTTGGCGGTATGATGATAAAGCATTGTTTTTTGGCTTTTTTAATTTTTTATGGTGTTTACTAAAGGGGTTAACTAGTGGGACAGTTTTATAGGTAGGGTCATAGAGAACACATCAGTAATGAATGTGTACTTTTATTGTTTAGATTTTTTTTTATTCAAACATTTATTTATTGATAGAATATACTGTATATTGATTTTTTTATTAATTTTGATTTTTTTAAAAAATATTTTTACAATTATTTAAATTTTTTTTTTACTTTTTCCTGACTTTTTTACTTAATCCAACTATAGGACAATCATTTTTTGCAGGCTGATTGCTTTTATAGTATGCAGATGAAGCAGCATCTGCATACCATAGAAGCTGTCAGCGCTGCACTGACACAGGGAGACTTGCTGATCATGCACTGCGCATGTGTGGCACCCCTGAGGGTTCAGTCGCCACAGAGGTACTGCACCTCCTCCTGAGGTGTGGTACCCCATTATCCAGGTAAGGTGGAGACACCTGACCACACTCCAACACTCACATCCCACACGCACACCAGTAGTGTAGCCGATCAACCTTGGTAGCTCCCTACATGGAACACAAAGAGTGCCGGGAGGTGGGTGGAGCTTAGACTGCACAAGAGAGTGGGAAAATATTAGGAAAAGGTCAGTCTGTGAGAGAAGATCCCCTGAGAGGGAGGGAGTGAAGGAAGTGCTGCAGCAGACTGCTGTGACCTGGAGCTGCTGGCACAGGAAATAGCCGTAGAAAGCCTGATTCTTCAGAAGGAAGATAGTTTAGTATGGAACGTAAGGAGAAGAAGAGAACTAAGGACTAGGGTCAGAGCAGAGCCCTTCCTCAAGTTTGAAGCGCATGGTCGGGGTCCGGTCCCCAAGGTTGTATGGATACTGATGTTCCTGCAGCAGAAACCGGAGGAATAAAAGTCGTCACCACTTTATTCCCATCTAAGACTTGGGGGCACAACAGCAACGTGGGTGAGCCGGGACAAGATAGCAAGAAGTCCCCGAAGCAGGCTACAGCTGTCTGCCATACAAGTAGAGTTCTAAGTAGCATCAAGAAGGAGGAACTTGAGTTTAATACGCAACTACAAGTACTTCAGATTAGGCGCTAGTGTGGAGACGTTCAGAGAAGGCACATGTTGGAGGAGTGCTGGAAAGGTGTACTTTACCTTGCCTGGGAGTTGGCTGAGCCCCTGACCTGGAGGACACGGCACCGAAGTGGGCATCTGTGTGCACCAGACTGTGAGTAAAGCCTTGGAACTACATGCCCTTGTGTCCTCCACTTATTCTTGTGCCTTACACCCGGCTCTGCTACATCCACTTCTTTACACCATCTCCCCACTTGCCAACCTCATCTACTCTGCCCTGGGACTACAGCTCTACCTGTGGGGAGCTTCAACATCATTGCTGCACCACACCATCTGTCCCAGAGAAGCAACCCTGCAGTGCTGGTCAAACTGACCAGAAACCACAGGTGGCGTCACGAATCATCTCAACAACTTTATCCCCATCACACTACCCCTTTAACATTGACCGCCTGAGGCCACGGACCGGGTCACCGCCACTGTGACATCTCCCATTGAATTCAACGGGCCCGGCACAGAGTACCCCACGGCCTCTGGGGCGAGTCAATTTTGGCATCACGAACAGGATGACGAAGCCCGGTGTAACAACCCTGCTGGCATCACTGCATGGCCTCCCATCCCCCGCACATCAACTTACTCACTGCTCCGGGTCATGCTGTGAATTCTGTCTGCCAGTCCTGTGCTCTGTGCCTCTGCTCTCCTGTATGTTTCCTGACTATGTGTGTATAGGGGGCGGCGCCAGAACTCTCTGGTTCTTATGCAGTCAGGGTGCACCTGTCTAATCTGTCCCTGACCAATCACCTAGAGCCCTTGACTATTTAGTTCCGCCACACCCACTGAAACATTGCGTGTGCAATGTCTAATCTCAGTTAGTATCTTGCTGCTGAGGAAGCCAGGCCCTGTCCTGTGTATTTCCTCCTTCTCTGGAGGAATACTTCTTTTCTTGCTTTTTACCTTGTCTGCCTGCCAGGAGGCTGAATATCCTGGCCCTTGAGTCTTGGTCCCAGTACCTTGTCTGTGCTCTGTCCTACCTTAGACTCCCTTTCTCCTTGTCTGTGGCTTCCTTCCCAGCTGTGTCTTTCCTTGTGTCCTCCCTGTCTGTGCATCTGCACACTTGCCGCCCTGTCTGTGCATCTGCACCCTTGCAGCCCTGTCTGTGCATCTGCACCCTTGCAGCTCTGTCTGTGCATCTGCACCCTTGCAGCTCTGTCTGTGCATCTGCACCCTTGCTGCTCTGTTTGTGCATCTGCACCCTTGCAGCTCTGTCTGTGCATCTGCACCCTTGCAGCTCTGTCTGTGCGTCTGCACCCTTGCAGCTCTGTCTGTGCATCTGCACCCTTGCAGCTCTGTCTTCTCTGCTGCTGCAGAACTTCTTGCTGCAGTTTCTCCATAGACCTTGTGGTTCAGCTCTACGCCGCACTCCTGCGGCTCCGCCTACTCCGCACTCCTGCCTATATCCATACCTGCACCTCCTGTGTGAACAGGTCCAAATCCTGTTCCAACATACACCACTCCTTCCTGCCTACACCTGCACCTGCTGTGTGAACAGGTCCCTACCTGGCCCTTCTCATACCACGCCAGTCTGTCCTGTGTCTCAAGCTGTGCCCACCTGTCCTGTGTCACCAAGCCGTGCCCGCCTGTCCTGTGTCTCCAATCCGTGCCCGCCTGTCCTGTGTCTCCAATCCGTGCCCGCCTGTCCTGTCTCCAAGCCGTGCCCACCTGCCCTGTGTCTCCAAGCCGTACCCACTTGCCCTGTGTCTCCAAGCCATGCCTGCTTGCCCAGTGTCTCAGCCGTGCCTGTCGTGTCTACCTGCCTGCCTGTCTATAGCTTCTGTCAAAGTGACTTGTCCCTGAGTGGGACCAGCAGCCATAGCCAGACACCACCCTGGAGTGGCACCCGACAGCTATCTGCCACACAAGCCTGACCTCACCATCAGAGGCTCCAGTGAAGACCGAGGTAGCTGTCGTAGTCACGCCCCTTCCAGGGTAGTCTGGTTTGAGGCACAGTGGGGCCACAAACCCCTCGGCTTGCGCCATTCAGCCAAGGCGCGAGCGTGACACCCGGTATCACCGGGTCCTGTGTGCTGAAGATTTATTGGACTTAAAATTGCTGAGAATGTGCAAAAGAACCAAAATGATAGACTGTAAAATGGACTCTCAGAATGGCCACCGGCACGGTGAAGAAGGGCGTGACAACATGGATGGCCCTAAGAAAAGAGTGCGAACTGTCCTTGGCCTCCCCTGCCTGAACTTCTATGCAACAGCAACATGGCCTACCCCCAGAGGGGTTCGTATACTGGCTTGGTATGGAGGAAGAGGAAGAAGGCGCCGCCCCAGGAAGGAGGAGCAAGGCCCCGTGGCGGGAAGGGAGCCAAGAGAGATGCTAGAACACCAGGACACCAAGATGGAAGAAGGATGGAGGCCTGAAGAGTGCGAGGAAGAGGAGCTTTCCTTCCCCGGCGCAGTAGTCGAAGGCTCTGGCACTGCTTCTGTGATGGACCGCCAGCAGCTGGAGGAAGAAATCGCCATGCTGAACCGCAGTCTGCGGCTGAAGCAGGAAGCTCTGCAGACCTTGGATCGGCAGCGCACCCAGGAGGGGCCTGCAGAAACGGTACCTCCACCACCAGTACCCGCTGCTGCTGCACCAGTTCTCCCCCAGGCAGCACCTGTGAAACCCACGGCCGCTGCTATGCCATCGGCAGCACCTGTCACCACCTCCCCACTGCTGCTGCCGCTGGGCACTGCCTGCCAGGAGGAGTTACCCGAGGACCCGGGAGCTGAAGGCAGAGACTGTGATCTTGCCTGGACCTGGCGCGGCCACGCAGGTCCCACTGGAGGCCTCAGTAGACCCTGAACCAGCACCTGCTCCACTCCAGTCGCCACCCACTGACCAGGCAGCTCCAGCAACCACCACTGCCACCGGCTGCCGTCCAGTGCCTGCACCGGAGCCGGAACACCGTCAGGAAGCATCAGGTATGACCGCCGCCCCTGCAGCTGGGGAGGCCTCAGAGTTCCCGTCCGCTCCAACATCCGGGCAGGTCGTGCTGGACCTAGTCTGGGACCGGGATACTAGTCCCTGGGGGGAAACACACAAACCCCTGTCAGTGGTGCCCCTGTCTGCTGTGGGCAGAGGCTGGCCCCAAGAGGTGGCAGAGGAAGAGCCTTACTACCAGCAGACTATCCGCCAGCTGGCAGCAGAGGAGCGGGAGCAACGGAAACTAGCAGTGCTGGGCTCTGACATCGACAGAAAGCAAAAGGCCCGCGCCGGACACTATGGTCCCCGGGACTCGGCAGGGTGGGGTCAGGTCCTGAACTTTAACTTGGAAAGGGGGTTTGGTTTAATTGCGGACCCCCAGAGGATCTCCAACCTCTTCGTCAGCCGCAGGGATGTAGAGTGCCACCTCCAGAGGGGACACCCCACTCGTGATCTATACCCGGGAGATTACATCACCTTCACCCATCACGAGGGACTACGCGGCTGGTATGCTCTGATTGTGCGCCGCATCCCGGAGGAGTTCATAGCGGCATACAAAAAGGACAAGGCTTATGTTCCTCCAGCAGAGGCATTTCCCACTGTGGTATTTGTACCCACCAAGGCCACGCAGGCCACATCCACGGACGTAAAGCACTCCCTAGTACAAGTTGTTATGCCAGCTGTGCCACAGGCAGCAGTTCCACCAGCTGTCAGACCAAAAACCAGGGCAGCAGAGATACCACCTGAAGCTGCTGTGCTACCCTCGCAGGCAGCTACTGCTCAAAGACCAGCTGCCACCCCATCCGCACGGGCAGCCACCAATCTAACTCTTTGGGAGGAAGAGTACCTGCAATTTGTTAATCCGCCAGGAGGTGGACACCCAGTCTTCCCTGGAAACAGAAGAAACCTGCTTCCACCACCCCAGGAGGGGACCACCACTAAGTACATTTCTAATTGATCTGTTACCCAGGAGGGTATGGGCACCGTTGTGCCCTCATTTTCTGTGTTTTCCCAGTTCGCCCAGTTGGCACCCATTTTATTGAACTGAGCGATGATGAACTTGGAGTGATCCACAAACTTTGCTTGTAAATAGGTTGCGCCTCTTAAGGTGCTCTCTCTTGGTTTTACATGAACAGTCTTCAACAAGGACTACCTCAGACCCGAGTTCTATTTCAGCTACAGAGACACTGCAAGAAATCCCGGCTGGGGGTGGTGTCCAGCCCTTGCAAGAATTACTGTTGTCTTACTGTGAAGTATTTTATAATGTGCTTTTTGAAAATGTTGGTAGCAATGTTTAGCTGCAGTATTAGGAGTGAATGTTTTGCATAATTTAGCCTCGTAGTAATGCTTAATAAAAAAAAGTGAAGTTTTGAATAAAAATTTGAATCCAGGTGACGAACCAGGAGTCAGCGGTTGTCACCTATAGGTCTAGAAGAAACAGCAGAATGTGAAAATGTGAATGATAAAGGAAAATATGTTGCATTGGGGATAGTAGGCCCTGAACTGGTAGTGAACTTCTTAGCAATGGTTACTGCCAATAGCACTTTAAATTAGGTAAAATGTTAAATTATAGGTGGTCTGTTAACTTGTTCTGCAACGTTTAAGAATCAGTGCCTCCAATATTGTGAAGTTTAGTTTAAAAATTGTTCATTTGTTAAAATGCATTTTAAAAATTTTGTATGTTCCTTATTTAACACCTTTGTTTCACTTGCAGCCCGCGGACGTGCTGTGTTTAATGCGGGTATGTGGCGCCCCAGAGGGTTCAGTCACCACAGAGGTACTTCACCTCCTCCTGAGGTGTGGTACCCCACTATTCAGGTAAGGTGGAGACACCTGACCACAATCCAACACTCACATACCACACGCACACCAGTAGTGGCAACGATCAGGACCCCCCGTCATGCCGCAAGGTCTCCGATACAAAGCAGAAGGGTTGTCAGCCCTGTGCCGGCTTCCGGAATGCTGTGATCTTGTTTGATCACAGTATTTCAGGAGTTTAAGTGCCGGGAGCGGTCTGTGACTGCTCCTGCCACTTAGTGATGGGTGTCAGCTATGAGAATCAGGTGACACCCGGCTGCATTCATCCATGCACCCCCCCGCGTGCGCAACCGATCGCGATGACGTAATATTGCGTCCGTGGTCAAATTGGCCCAGGTGACATGGACAGAATATTACGTCAAATGTCAGAAAGGGGTTAAAGGGAACCTGTCCCTTCCAAAAAACACTATTTACTTGCAGATAAAGGCCCAGTTCATCATCGCATTTCCTCCAGTTTTTTGGCTTGAGTATCTCTCAATTAGTGACTTTGTCACTTTGTCATATGCAATAATTTCATCAAATGATTTGCACCTTTTTCAAGTTGTCTTGTGGTTTAAGTTTTTGATTTTTATGTTATTGGAGCTTTTACAGATCTTTTAGACAGATGCATAAAATCTGCTATAGCAGTCAGCTATCTTCCTCTTTCGTGTTGCTGGAGAACGTCTGTGTTACATCTCTGAGTCTACTCAAGATAAGTGTTCCCCTTGCTTGTCTATCCCATCTGTCATTAGCTGTAGTGGGGATCGACTTGTGTTATCCTCATCCTTCCCTAAGCAGGGCTTATCGCCAGGATCAGGCAGGTTCCTGCTTGGTTATAGGTGCAGAACCTATACAGGGACGTTTAGGGTAGACAGGGTGACTTTAGATCCGTCTAGGGGTCTCCACTCCTCCCTTCCCTAGTGTTGAGCTCCTTTCCCCTTATCACTTCATGTTGCGCTTAGTCTTTCCTACATTGTGCGCTGCATTATCACCGGCCATGCATATTTAAGGAAAAAAAAGTGACTTTTTTTTTTGTGTATGTTTATTCGTGTGTGTTTTTTTTTCTTTTTCTCCCTTGGTATGGATCCAGTTGCATGGCTGGCAGAGCAGCTATGCTGTCTGTCTCTAGAGGTGAATGACCTACGATATGAGGTTCAGCAGCTGTGACAACGGCTGCAGGTCGCTGATGTTAGGGTTTCTGCAGATAGGTTCAACCTGAACCCAAGGTTGCCCTCTCAGACAAGTTTCCCGGAGGAAGGGACAAGTTTTTTGTGTTTAAGAAAGCTCGCAAACTTTATTTTAAACTTCGTCCTCTGGAAATAAAGATCAACAAATCAGTATTATAATCTCTGTACTCCAGGGAGATCCGCAGTCCTGGGATTTCACAGGATTCGGTTTGTCTCCATTCTGTGGAGGGATTTTTGCGGGCTATAGCTCTTATCTATGATGACCCTGACTGAGTCACCTTGGCTTTTTATTTTATGCACTGAGCAGACAGAACTGGCCCTGACCTTGAGGAGAAGGGGCTATGGAGCAATGAAGAGGTCAGAGAAGCCGGGTCAAAGCTCTGACATGGCAGGACAGTCCCGCTTAATCTGGGAGCTATGAAAAAGTCACAAAAGTTGGCGCAACTCTGCTCCATTCCCCCTTGAATAATTTTACCTGTTTAAAAGACACATTTTTGTGTCATTTTACAATATATGCTACTATTTGTCCCAAAAAGTCACAAAAACAGACGTAGAAAAAAAGGTAATTTTGGGCTTTGTGCAAAGTTCATGAATCATGTGTGCCATTTTGATGAATTTGGTAAAAAAAAAAGTCAGCAAAAATCAAAAGTAAAAAAAGAAAAGTGACTTAAAGGAAAACAAAAAAAAGCAACTGATGAATAGGGTTGCTGGTGTAAAAAGAGGTGACAATGCTCCTGAGAAATCCTGACAATGTGTATCATTGGTGCAAGAAGGCTGCCACCTGCTTTTCAGAAGGGAACATATGCAGCTAACTGGAGCAGGAAGAATAGCAAGGGGTGTGAATTCAGATGCAACAACCAGTCAGGTTCCACCGATAACAGAGTTCCTGTATATAAAGAGTCTGCACGCCAAACCGGAGCGGGATTTGACACCGAGAGATAGAGGTGAAGATGTGCACAGGAGAAGATGCTCCAGCAGGCGTGACAGTCCGCAGCAAGTGTGTCCCAATAGGCTGCTGACCGGCTACAGACAGGATCCAGATGACATCAGATCAGATACAGGCCCCCGACTTCTCTGGTCAAGACCCGAGGATTTACGCTGGTCACGATTCCAGAAGGTGCCGCTCAAAGCCAGAATCCAAGACCTGCGCCAGTCAAGATACCGAACTCTGATGTCAATCAAGATCCAGAGCCCAGCCTTCTTTTTCCCAGATCCTAGAAACAACCGTCATCGGTCAAGCACTGAAGACCTCTGAAGAGACTCCGCCAGGACGAGGACATCTGCAATGGTAGAAGGAAGGCACGAGTGAGCTGGGGCTTCGCTTACAGTTACAGCGCTGACGTACAGGTCAGGGGTTGGCCTTGCCTAGGACAGCAGACTGGATTGTGGTCAGTTGGAGTGAAGTAGGTTCATCGTGCAGTAGTATACTTTGTTAGGATAACTTATGGCCTATTGGGAACAACCAGCGACCTCCGCTAGGGCCAATGCTTCAGGAGGAGCCAACGCAGAGGAACACTAGAATAATATCTAAGAGACTTTACTGCTGTTCTAATTGTACTTTAAAACTCATTATATGTTCTGTGTGGCATAATCTACTCTATTTGTGATTACCCTGTTTAAACTGTTTAACTGTCTCTTAACTACTGCCATTTCTCACCGAAGTGAGGGAAGCAAATAGACATGAGGCAGGAACAGCCAATGAACTATTTGTGTTTTGCATCCAGTCACCTACATTACACAGGTAAAGAGTGTTTAAACCATGTTTGAGACTCAAAAATGAGGCTCCACGGACTTTATTTAAACCATGTTTGGCTGATTTATTGAAACAGCAGCTACAGGGAGAAAATGAAGTTGTATTCTCCCTATAACTGGTGGCTTGTAGTCATCAGGGCATTGCAGGAAGTGGTTACATTCACCTCTCACTATGAAGTGAGTGCACTGTAATCATTCCCCAACACATTGGCCGACTGCCTGCACTGCTGTGTATGTGTGGAGAGCAGGCTGTTAGGCTAGTTTCACATTTGCGGATGGAGGGCTGCGGACTTCCTCCGTGAAGCCCCACCCCCGCCGTGCCTCCTCCGGTTAGCTCCGCCTATTTCTGCATGCGGCTTCATGCGACCTGCGTACCCTATCTTTAACCGCAGTATGCGGATGCCGCCGTATGCGTCGTTTTGACGATGCGGCGCCCGCATAAAATTCCAAAATGACGCATTCGGTGGCAACCGCATACTGCGGCACGGTCGGTGTACCCAATGTTAAAGATAGGGTACGCAGGCCACATGCAGAAATAGGGGAAGCTAACTGGAGGAGGTGCAGCCCTCCATCCGCAAATGTGAAACGAGCCTTAATCATTGTGACAAGAAGTGATTACAACACGCCCACACTATAGTGAGAGGGGACTGTAGCCACCCTCTATTCTGGCACACTGACTGGAAGTGAGCGGCTGCAGGGAGAATATAACTTCATCTTCTCCCTGTATCTGCTGCTCCAGTATACTCACCAGGTACATTTTATCTGCTTTTACCTGCAGGTAAACAGCATTTTTGGAGGTAACAGTTTCCGTTTAGGCTAGGACTATACGGCGACATTTGTCATGCAACACTGAATTCGCAGTATCGCATTGTGAGATTGCATCTAATGATATCAAATGATGATGGATTGCGACCTGTGAAATACTGCGACACAGAATCGCAAATGTTTCCATAGGAGTTAGATTTTCTGTCACAAGTGCAAGCGAGTCAAGCGACTCCCTAGCCATAGACTTCAATGAAAATCACAAGTGACACGCGACTTGTAGGAACTTGGCTGTTGCATTTTATAGCAAAATCAGAGCTCTAAAAGAGTGGCACGACAGCAAGTCACAAAGACATTGCACAGCTGTTTTTATTGCAAAACTTTTATGAAAATATCAGTAGAGCAACAAATGTCGCCTTATGGCCCTAGCATTATATATCCCCATAAATATCAAGTAGTAGATCACCTTGAAATCAATGAACAATTATGAGAGTGCCCCCAAAAGGAGCAAAATGCTATCTGAGGGAATTCTTCACTATGGCTGAATCACTGTTTCTGTCAGCATTGGGTGTGTTGTAATTTGTGACTTAAACGTTTTAAGATATAGTGATATCAGTGCCCTGCACACAATTTCTGGAAATTTATAGAGACAATAGAAGATGGGTAGATTGAGAGATTAGATTATTGATATCAACTTTTTATCACAGTATAAAAATTCATAGAATGATGTAAAAATTACGTGGTACATGAATTCCTTTGTTTTTTTTTGTTTTGGATGTAATTTATAGTATTTTTGTGTAAATCTACCATCTGTTTGAACCATCCTAACCTATGTTCACTAACTTGGCTTTTGACAATCCATATGTAACATCATATTGCCCCCTAGTGTATAAATCATGTTACTGGATTCTCATTTGCAGCAAATCATAACCCATGTATAATGGGATGCTAGCACATTTCAGATGTAATGCAGAATAGATCCATAGATCCATCAAAGCATAATAGATAGAGGGAAGATTCCTGATAATATTTAAACATATTTTCACTAAAAATGAAGTTTTTTTTTCCCCTCCAGGCAATGAATATAATAGATGTGAGATAAATAACATAAACAACCAGAGAAAAAAATGATTACGATCAGGATAATATTTGACAGATTTCCTAGTTTAAATAGTTATGAACGTTAATTTTGTACATATTCCCTAGTTTCAAAAGCTATGAACATAGGACTGAAAACAGATGGCAATGTTTTTACACAAACCTCATTGACGTATTAGTGTTACGCTTACAAGCAGTTGAGGTGGTTTCAATTTTATGAATGGACCCACAAAGAAAACTATGCAGTAAGCTCTAACATGGAGTGACCCCTCCATGGGCTGTGCTGGTGGTCCCCAACATGAAGTGAGCTTTGTCAAGACCAACATAAGGAATGCATTAAAAAATTATTTGCTTAATTCTAAAACTTGCATTATATTATAAATATATACAGTTGTATAGAAAGTGTGTTTATTTTACAGGATTAAAGGGGCTGTTCTGTAACTTGGGTCTATTCATTTATTTATTCTGGGAAAATGTGATAAAACAGTAGATGTAATGCATTCAACCTTATAAATGTCCCCATGTACAGGCAAGGGAAAGGAAAGCACATTCATCCTGACCAACCACGCAACAAAAGAGATAATGAAAGGAGATTTATGCATTCCTTTAAATATAAAGCAACATTCAGATATGGTTACATGTCACTTCATTAGTGTCCATTTTTAGGGTGGGATTGCGGGCAAACTGTCCAGAAGATTTTAATAAACAAGAGGATAGGAAGGCATTTTGCTATTGTAGATATCTGCACTGATCTCCAAATTATTAGTAGTATTATTTCTTTTTGAAGCAGCATTAATCCCAGGGTGCTGTACATGTGAATAAAGGGACATACGTATTACATGCATTTAACATATATAAAATAAAGAAACTGACTAGTTCAGAGGAGGAGAAGACCCTGACCTCACAGGTTTACAATTTGCACAGTAAGGCCGAGTTCACACGTTGCGTTTCCGCGGCGGATTTAACTGCGCGATTTTGCCGCGAAAACGTGAAAAATAAGCATTCCATGCATTCCTATGAGATTCCGCAATGCTGTGCTAATGCTGCGGTTTTTACCGCGGCGGAATCGCTTCGCGGTAAAAACCGCAGCATGCTCATTAATATTGCGGAATCGCGGCGATCCCGCACCCATAGGAATGCATTGTTCCGCTTACTTCCCGCATGTGGCTGTGCACACCATGCGAAAAGTAAGCAGAACAATTGCGGATGGTACCCACGGTCCGGAGGAGAGGAGACTGTCCTCCGGGCTTTGGGTACCATATCCCTGTAAAAAATAGAATTTAAAATAAAAAATATTGTTATTCTCACCTTCCAACATCCCGCGCAGCCTTCCCGCCTCTCTCCATGCTCTCGTTCCCAGTAATCCTTTGCGAAAGTGCCCGCGATGGGGTCCGTTCTCGCGGGATCGCGAAGTCTCACGGTCATTCGCGTGACGTCATCGTGAATTACCGTGAGACGTCGCGATCCCCCGAGAACGTACGTCATCGCGGGCATTTTCACAAAGGATTACTGGGAACGGCTGCGCGGGACGTCGGAAGGTAAGAATAACACCATTTTTTATTTTTTTTTACATTTTATCTTTTACTATTGATGCTGCATAGGCAGCCTCAGTAGTAAAAAGTTGGTCACACTTGTCAAGCACTGTGTTTGACGAGTGTGACCAACCTGTCAATCAGTTCTCCAAGTGATGCTACAGATCGCTTGGAAAACGCTAGCATTTTGCAAGCTAATTACGCTTGCAAAATGCTAGTTTTTCCGTGGGAAAATCGCGGGAATTTAAAATGCGATTTTTGCCGCGGAATGGAATTCCGGAATTCTCGCGGTAATTTCCGCGAGAGTTCCGGTGCGTGTGAACTTAGCCTAATTGGGAAGGAGACAGTAGGTAGAGGTTGGAGCAGCCCGATTGTTAGCGAGGAGGCAGCCAGGTTATTATTGCAGGCTGTAGGCTTTCCTGAAGAGAAGAGTTTTCAGGTTGCAGTTGAAGGTTCCAAATGTGGGAGACAAAAGCTACAAGCCATCGTCAGACTACAGAGCTTACAGGAATCGCATGACTGACTAGACACAAACAATATTACAAATAAACATTCACATTCTAGTACCTTACAGGTGACGTCTTTCTTATTGGATTCATGATGACTTTTCATATCCACAGCTTGTAGTTGTAAACTTCCCTCTTCTCACATCTTTACATGACGCTCCTAGCCCCTTCACAACAAAAACTGGACATGTACAGCGCAAGTCAGAAGCAGGTGAATGGAGCAGACTCGAAGGGTGAGCCCGCCACATACTCGGCAAGTAGTGGCTGTGTGTTATGGCCAGGACCTGCCTCTAGCAATTGCTTGGGATTGTTAACCTGTTGAATTCTGCAGTGAAACTCGGACAGTGGCATTGACGCATTGAATGGGTGCAACATTCAATGCGTCCATCAGCATGCTCATGACATAATCGTAATCTATTGAGGACCTCAGTGCTTGTCATTTAGGAGCATCCCTTGAAAATCTGCCTGTGACCGGGCAATTCTATGGTCTTGCTGTACATAGCACAAGCGATCAGACGACTGCATGTTCAAGTCCACAAAGAGGAGTGATAAATACATTGAAAAGTAAAAACAAATGTTTTATACAATATGAATAAATAAAACATAAAAGTTCAAATTGTCCACCTTTTGCCCCTTTAAAAATAAAGATAATAAAAAATGTTTAAAAAAATACACATATTTGGCATAAAAGTCTGATCTATCAATATATAAAAATGTGCTGTTCCATCTAAGGTTATGATTGTATGCTTATATAATTGTGTTATGTTACCTTTCTTTGTATTCAGTTTTGCATTTGGTCTGCTGCCACCTGCTGTCCTTTTCTGTATAGCAGACGGCAGCTAATTAATTCTAGTTCATGCCTCCCACTTCCAGGTCAGGTGACTCTTTCTCTTCCTGCCGGTGGCCATTGCTAGTTTCTTTTTCACCCGAGAGACACACGCTTACCAGGCTGTGGAAGGCATCAGTTTTTTGACCACACACACACACACACACACAATTTGCTAAATTTGCTGAATCATCTTGCTGCATTCCTTGCTGCACACATCTTGCTGTACTACCTGGGTTGTTACACTTGCATTTCTGGAGAAGTACTGCATTACCAATCATACGCTGTATGTCCAGATTTCCAATAAACAAGTCTGGACTTCATAATATCTGGTGTGTATCATCTCTCCGGACACATAAAAAAACAGCAACAATGGTCCTGTCTGCTCTGCATCAAGGAAACCGATGGTAGGAATCTCTCCCAGCCCAACTCAACTACACCTCCATTCGCCTCATGTGGGGACAGAACAGTCAAAAAACTGCCTTGAAGCCCAGCAAAAATCACCCTTAGATCCTAGCCCGCCTGCCCGCTCACATACTGCAGCCCTGCTCTGCTAAGAAACTCTGCAGCGTCAACCCAGACCGCATTGTGCATAGAGACTGTCTGTATATTATACAACATTGCTGCAGATTGTCGGACTGCAAAACCCCACAATTCTCTAAAAACACATTGGGGATCTCGTCAGGACGTCTTAACTAAGCTGCACTGTGATTTCAAGCCTCCAATTCAAAAGTTCAGTTTCTTAAAGAGACAGTGCACCTTAAATCAAAATGGCCAAAAAAGGCCCTGCACAGTCTCCCACTGCTGAAACAGAGCAAATACTGCCCGATACTGTCCATTATGAAGAGGGGGAAACAGAGACAGCTTCAGAAACAGACCAAGACTCACAACCAAAACGCTCTGTCAAACCAACCATTAAGGCTGTCGAAAACTATCACAGTACAAAGGATGAGTTCAATGACAACCAGGACGACCTATGGAAATGAGTCACCTCCCTCATGTCAAGCAGCCAATGCCACAAAAATGATACAGCGAGTCTACAGCACACTATAAAACAGCTAGACACGACCCACGGAAGATACAAGAGACTATCCTCAAGGTACGTTGCCTTCCTAAAAGACTCTAATATTGATGAAGCCTCATCAGAATTAAGCAAAGTGGATTCCACAGAAAGAGAAAGGGACGCCGCTGTGCAAGACGCCAAAGATAAAGCGGAGCTTCGTATCGCTTATCTGCAAGAAGCTGAATCTCACAGGTCAGGTTCATCCAGACACTCTTCTCGGTCATACAAATCATCCTGCTCAAGAACTTCAGCCCTCAGCAACAGAATCCTAGAGGCCCATTTAAATGCTGAGCGATCCAAACTAAGACACTCCTACACAGCCAAGAAAGCAGAAGCAAAGGCAGAAAGCAAGAAAGCAGAGGCAGAGGCAGAAGCCAAGAAAGCAAAAACAGAGGCCCAAGCTCCTTCAAACAGAAGCAGAGGCTCGGGCAAAGATTCTTCAAACAGAAATGGAGGAAAAAATCGCATTAGCTGAAGTAAAAATACTTGAGCATGCATTGAATAAAACCCTCGACCTGATTTGCCTACCACCACTGGAAGAAGAGGACCCAGCCGTCCGTACCAGTGATTACGTGCAAAAACAGATATCTGCAGCACACACCTTCTCCAGCGACTTTCAACCCAACAATGTGGAAACGTCCAAGTCAGCCCAACTTACGGTGCCAGAGTTACCCACAGCATCTGCAGAGACCCAAGACCAATGCCATAATGTGTTCCCTAAGGATCAGCAATCATCACAAGAAGACTATAAGATGCACTCCAGTCCATCTCCACAGTTCAAGCCGCAGTCATCGAAATCTCCAGAGGTTAAACCACAGCTCAACCCAGCAGCAACATCATTCTACCCGGGAACAATTCACCCTTCCACTCCACACAGCTTATACCCCCGAGAGGCAACACAAGCTAAAATGGTAACAAGGAGTGAAGGATCGGATATGCCCGAGTTAGCCAGGTTTATGGTGAGCAAAGATCTAATCAGCACCAGCCTCTCAAAGTTTGACGACTGTGCAGAGAACTACAGAGCCTGGAAAGCAACCTTCAAGGCCACCATTGCTGACCTCAATCTATCGGCAGAACGGGAGCTTGACCTCATGGTAAAATGGTTGGGTCTTGACTCCACAAACCGTATCAAGAGTCTTCGGACCGTCTACGTGGGGCAAGCTGAAGCAGGTCTCGCTGCTGCCTGGCTGAGACTCGAAAGAACCTATGGCAACACTGAAGCCATAGAAAAGTCCCTATTCATGAGACTGCAGAACGTTCCAAGGATCAACCTTAAGGAAGCCCACAAGCTTCTGGACTTAAGCGACCTGCTTATGGAGCTGGAACTTGCAAAAAGAGACCCTCGTCTGTCTGGATTATGCTACCTGGACACTGCCTATGGGGTGAACCCAATCGTCTCAAAGCTGCCGCATAGTCTGCAAGAGAAGTGGGCAGTATGCGTTTCCAGGTAAAAGAGATCACATGATATCACCTTTCCTCCGTTCGATCAGTTCTGCAAGTTTGTCGACGAACAGGCCCAAATGAGGAACGACCCTAGCCTAGACTTCCTGGAGTCTAACACTATAGCTCCAGCAACACCGTCATCAAGGTATAAAAGCGTCTCACATAGATGCTAGGACTTGAGGAGCAGTATAAGTGTCAGAAAGACCTACCTGCCACCATCTGCAGTAACTGATGATAAACAGTACACTATTCCATCGAGAGATAAGACTTTCAATCGTGAGTGTCCCATTCACAAAAAAACTCACTCACTGAATAAATGTAGAGGCTTCAGGTCCAAAACCATGCAGGAGCGCAAGAAAATCCTCAGCGAACTTGGGGTATGTTTCAAGTGCTGCGCCTCAATAGAACACATGGCCAAGGACTGTAAATTTGCCATTAAGTGTGAAGAGTGATTTTATGCAGGGGGCATTTATGCACATGTAATCGAAGTACATGTATGAAAGTACTGGCAGTTATAACATGGATGAATGTGACACGCATCTCTATTCTCTTCATACAGGTAACCAGCTCTTTCAATCTCTGCTCTGAATCAACTCCTGTTTCTCCACTCCATTCAATGTCAGCAAGCAGTTAATCCTGAATGCTATATATGTGTTTTCAACTATGCAAGCTTATATCTGGTAACCAGCTCTTTCAATCTCTCCTCTGAATCAACTCCTGTTTCTCCACTCCATTCAATGTCAGCAAGCAGTTAATCCTGAATGCTATATATGTGTTTTCAACTATGCAAGCTTATATCTGTTAACCAGCTCTTTCAATCTCTCCTCTGAATCAACTCCTGTTTCTCCACTCCATTCAATGTCAGCAAGCAGTTAATCCTGAATGCTATATATGTGTTTTCAACTATGCAAGCTTATATCTGGTAACCAGCTCTTTCAATCTCTCCTCTGCATCAACTCCTGTTTCTCCACTCCATTCAATGTCAGCAAGCAGTTAATCCTGAATGCTATATATGTGTTTTCAACTATGCAAGCTTATATCTGGTAACCAGCTCTTTCAATCTCTCCTCTGAATCAACTCCTGTTTCTCCACTCCATTCAATGTCAGCAAGCAGTTAATCCTGAATGCTATATATGTGTTTTCAACTATGCAAGCTTATATCTGGTAACCAGCTCTTTCAATCTCTCCTCTGAATCAACTCCTGTTTCTCCACTCCATTCAATGTCAGCAAGCAGTTAATCCTTAATGCTATGTATGTGTTTTCAACTATGCAAGCTTACATCTGGTATATAGTTATTTCAACTTACTCTGCTTGTCCCCTTATGTTGTGAGGTCAAGAAACTTTTCAAAGTGCTTTATGATCCAGGTAGTGCTGGACATCTGTTTATCTGACCACAACATTTTATTGGGTCCTGCTGTCTCAATTTAGTTTGATTGATTAACGAGAAGAGAGAGAGCACAAAAAAAATCTAAGCCTTAGCCTCCTATATATTCAGACATAGCTTGGGGAAGGCATTTATGCAGGGGGCATTTATGCACATGTAATCGAAGTACATGTATCAAAGTACTGGCAGTTATAACATGGCAGTTAGACAGGGCAGGAGACAGGTAAGACATTTATATACATCTACTCCCTGTACATTTGGAATACAACAAATATATACCTTATGCATTTGTGTAATTTATATCCTGGCCGCTGCATTCACACACATCCACCGCCCTGGCATTAACTCTCTACACTCCATCCATATCGGCCCCTCGCTTCTTTCCTCTCCTATATATAGCACTCACACTCTTTTCACATTGTTAAATTGCACAGATCCAGTGAGTCCCACCATTCAACATAAGAGACGCTCTCACAAATCACTTAACCATCTGCTCACTCTTTCTATCCTCCTTCTCCTAGTCGCAGGAGACATTGCTCTCAACCCTGGTCCCCCATGTTATAGAAAGTCTAGAAAGTCAAACCCCCCAACTGATACACTCAGAAACCCCTCTAATCTTATTAATATTCCCTGCATGCCTTCTGTCTCTCTTAATTGTGCACTTTGGAATTCTCGCTCAGCGTGTAACAAACTCTCCTTCATTCATGACTTTTTCCTTTCTAATTCTCTTAACCTCCTGGCTCTTACTGAAACCTCGATCCAGCAGTCAGACACTACCGCTGCTGCTGCTCTTTCATATGGTGGACTACACTTCTCTCATACCCCAAGATCAGACAATAGAGCAGGTGGAGGCATTGGTCTGCTTCTATCACCAAAATGTACCTTTCAGGTTATCCCTCAACTACCCTCACTAGTCTTCCCTTCTTTTGAAGTCTATGCTGTCAGACTCTACACCCCCTTCTCCATGCGAGTGGCGGTGGTGTATCGTCCTCCCAGCCCCTCCCATCAGTTCCTGGATCATTTTGCCACTTGGCTTCCACATTTTCTCTCCTGTGACATCCCTACCCTCATCATGGGAGATTTCAACATCCCCATTGCTCTTCCCCTCTCCCCATCTGCTACTCACCTTTTATCTCTAACCTCCTCGTTTGGCCTTTTGCAGCTTACTAATTCTCCAACGCATGAAGACAGAAACTCCCTCAACTTGGTCTTCTCTCGGCTTTGTGCAGTGGATGATTTTGCAAACTCCCCTCTCCCGCTCTCTGACCACAATCTTCTTTCATTCTCTATCTAGAACTGCCAGGCTGCTCAGGTCACCCCCACTGTCCATACTTATAGAAACATACAGGCCATTAACACCCAGAAACTTATGAAGAACTTGCTTTCTTCATTGGCCCCTATCTCCTCCCTCTCATGTCCTGATTCTGCACTGAAGCATTACAATGAAACACTTCAAAGTGCCCTGGATGAATTTGCACCCGCTATAAAAAGAACACCACAACACAGACGGCGACAACCCTGGCACACCCTGCAAACACGTTTCCTACAGCGGTGCTCCAGGTGCACCGAACGTCTGTGGAGAAAATCCAATCTACACAAAGATTTCATCCATTATAAGTTTATGCTTAGAACATACAACACTGCCCTTCACCTCTCCAAACAAACCTATTTCAACACCCTCATCACCTCACTGTCCAATAACCCGAAACGTCTCTTTGACACTTTTCATTCTCTACTCAACCCAAGAGTACAGGCCCCAAGCACAGAGCTCCGAGCTGACAATCTGGCCAATTACTTCAAAGAAAAAATTTACCAGATTCGACAGGAAATTATCTCCCAATCACCTCATACCATGCACAGTCCTCCCTCCCCCACTGCATCTAGCTCACTCTCTGATTTTGAACCAGTCACAGAAGAAGAAGTAAGCAAGCTCCTTGCATCTTCTCGCCCAACCACTTGCATCAGTGACCCATTTCCGTCACATCTCCTCCACCAAAGCTGTGCCGCTAACTATAGACCTGTCTCTAATCTTCCCTTCATCTCTAAACTCCTGGAACGCCTGGTCCACTCCCGTCTTATCTGCTATCTCTCTGATAACTCTCTTCTTGACCCTCTCCAATCCGGTTTCTGCTCCATACACTCTACTGAAACTGCCCTCACTAAAGTCTCTAATGATCTACTAACAGCTAAATCAAATGGTCATTACTCCATGCTAATTCTCTTGGATCTCTGCAGCATTTGACACTGTGGATCATCAGCTCCTCCTCACTATGCTCCGTTCCATTGGCCTCAAGGACACCGTTCTCTCCTGGTTCTCCTCCTATCTCTCTGACCGCTCCTTTACCTTATCTTTTGCCGGTTCCTGCTCCTCTCACCTTCCCCTTACTGTTGGGGATCCTCAAGGATCGGTTCTAGGCCCCCTCCTCTTCTCCTTGTACACTGCCCCTATTGGTCAAGCAATCAGTAGATTTGGTTTCCAGTACCATCTCTACGCTGATGACACCCAATTATATGCTTCTCCTGAAATCACGCCATCCTTTCTAGAAAACACCGGCGATTGTCTAAACGCTGTGTCTAACATCATGTCCTCCCTATATCTGAAACTGAACCTGTCAAAGACTGAACTCCTTGTGTTTCCTCCCTCTACTAATGTACCTGTACCCGACATTGCCATTTCTGTGGCTGAACTATTACTCCCCAGCAACATGCCTGCTGTTCCGAGCTTTCCTTTGCCTCCCACATTCGATCACTGGCTCACTCTTGTCATCTGCACCTCAAAAACATTTCTAGAATTCAACCTTTTCTTACTTTTGACTCTGCAAAACCTCTTACTGTTTCTCTTATTCATTCTCGTCTCGACTATTGCAACTCTCTTCTAATCGGTCTCAAGAGGACCCAAGGTATGCTGAACCAAGCTAAGCTTAGATTGCACAAAATTGCTTCAAACAGCCTGGCTGTCATGAGAGCCTTTGATTCAAGTGACCACGCACCAGGATTCAAGGACATAGACCTGGGACCAGAATGTCCACCTGTGCAGAGAAGCTTAGGCTTGAGGTGGAACCTGTCAGTCGACACCTTCAGTTTCCAAATCAACTGTGCAGACAAACCATTCACTAAACATGGTGTCCTGTCAGTGGTGAATAGCTTATACGACCCACTGGGGTTCGTAGCACCAATTACCATAGAAGGTAAATCCCTTCTGAGACAGCTTTCCGAAACCGTCAAGGATTGGGATGCCCTACTCCCTCCTGAGAAGGAAACAAAATGGGAAACCTGGAAGCAGTCTTCGTGTGCCTTGGATGAAATCCACATACCGAGATGCTACACCAGAACCTCACTTGCTGCTAGCACTAGGAAGGAACTCCATGTGTTCTTGGATGCATCCACGGAGGCCTTTGCAGCAGTTGCCTAGCTGAAGGTGACGATACCCGACAATCAAGATCACGTTGAATTCGTCTTCGGCAAGGCTAAGTTGGCTCCCAAGCCTAGCCACACTATTCCCAGGCTTGAACTCTGTGCGACAGTGCTTGCAGTAGAACTCGCAGAGTTTATACAGCACGAGCTTGACACCAACATAGACGACATACAATACTACAGTGACAGTAAGGTTGTCTTAGGTTACATCTGCAACCAAATAAGGCGCTTCTACATGTAGGTCAGTAACCGCATTGTGAGAATAAGGAGGTCTTCCAAGCCTGAACAATGGCACTATATCCCATCTGAACGTAATCCAGCTGACCATGCCACTAGACCTATGTCTATAAGGTCCTTTGCTAACTCTTCTTGGCTTTCAGGTCATAAGTTTCTGTTGGAACAGAAGGGAAGTGAATGTGTCCAGGAAGTCTTCAGCATCCAGGATCCAGATGGCGATCCAGAAGTCCGCTCCGAGGTCAGTGCCTTGACGACGAACAGTAAACCAACCTCCAGCCTTGGTTGCCAGCGCTTCAAATACTTCTCCAATGGGATGAAACTTCTTAAGACTATCGCAAGGTTAGACCACATTGCGAGATCTTATCTCAACTCACGTGGAGACAAAGACTCTCACTGTTGGCACGTCTGCCATAACTTACTACCAATTGAGGACATTCTGGTAGGATGAACCATGAACAGAACACTGCCCTACTACTTCGTCCATTGGATTACCGTTGGGTCGGAGACAGTTTGGCCTAGTGCAGCTTCTCTGATCCGAAGATGGGCTTTCATTGGATTGTCTCAGGAACTGACTGTCATCTACCTCGTTTTGAAGTTGTTATTATTGCATGCATATTTGTGCTTCCTTTCTAGGTTATTGAACTTTACTTAAACAAAAAACATTAATATAGTGAAATCCCTTACAGAATTTCAGACGGTGAGTGTGCTGTTCCATCTAAGGTTATGATTGTATGCTTATATAATTGTGTTATGTTACCTTTCTTTGTATTCAGTTTTGCATTTGGTCTGCTGCCACCTGCTGTCCTTTTCTGTATAGCAGACGGCAGCTAATTAATTCTAGTACATGCCTCCCACTTCCAGGTCAGGTGACTCTTTCTCTTCCTGCCAGTGGCCATTGCTAGTTTCTTTTTCACCCGGGAGAGACATGCTTACCAGGCTGTGGAAGACATCAGTTTTTTGACCACACACACACAATTTGCTAAATTTGCTGAATCATCTTGCTGCATTCCTTGCTGCACACATCTTGCTCTACCACCTAGGTTGTTACACCTGCATTTCTGGAGAAGTACTGCATTACCAATCATACGCTGTATGTCCAGATTTGCAATAAACAAACACTGGACTTCACAATATCTGGTGTGTATCATCTCTCCGGCGCATGAACAGCAAAACAGCAACAATGGTCCTGTCTGCTCTGCATCGAGGAAACGGAAGGTAGGAATCTCTCCCAGCCCCACTCAACTACACCTCCATTCGCCTCATGTGGGGACAGAACAAAAAATTATGTCTTATTGTCACTGCAAAACCACACAAAATGCTGTAACAGCCGATCAAAACATTATATGTATCCCAAAATTGTATCAATAAAAACGTTTCTTGCCCTGTAAAAAAAACGGGCTGGGGGTGCCTTTCTTGTGTCGAGGCTGTCTCCTCTGTTGTCCGGGGGAAAGTTTAGGCAACTGGACTGATCTTTACACTTGCTGACAGGAGGCCTGGATAAACGTTACCAGGGGCAGCGCGCGAGCATAGACAGAATTGGCAGGAAGGCGTAGCGCGCAGCTGAGGAGAGTGAGAACTCCTGCTTCAGAGACTGTTAGTGATGCAGATTCATGCCCGGCCATGACAGGAACTTACCGCAGGGACTCAGACCAGAAGCCGGCCGTGTGCAGGTTGAATCCGGCTTATTGAGGAGTCAACCGCTCCGCTGCAGTCAGAGGTGCATCCTTGACGCCTGATAGAGACTGTGACTTTTACCGGGAATGGTTTCTTGAACCCTCTCGGTGAATAATCGTCGAGCCTTGCTTAACTCTGTCAGTACAGGGGCCCGTACCCTGCCAGGTCACAGGAGTCTCCGTGTAGAGAACTTCACAGGAGGCTTCAAAGACTCCATGTTGCCGACCTGGCAATTACCGTTGCCCCCTACAGGACCACACCGGATGCACGTCGTGCCGACGGCTGTTGATGCCATCATCTACTTCAGTAACTTTTCTGTCAGGAAGACGTCCGATTGATAAGTGAACGTCTTTGAGAACGGCTTTATTTATTATTCCTGCTTTGATTTTTCCCTAACCAGACCCCTGTATTCCCTATACTGCCTGCATTTTAACTCACGTTTTCCCTATCTCCCTGCGTGGAGTAATACCCTGTTAAGTAAAAATTTGCTAACCCTTGATCTGCCTCTTGACTGTCACTGCATCTACCAACTTGCTCACACTTGGCATAGTCAGCAGGATGTAGTTGATGGGTTCAGAGATGGCAGATCAAGCGGGTGGGAGTGCCCCGAGGTCCAGCATATCCTTAGGGGCAATATTAAATAATCTCCTCAAATTTACTGGCAGCAACACTCTAATGTGAGACTGGACTGAGAGGGTCAGGGGTATGTTGAGAATGCATCCCATGACCTCGGCATTAGAGGCTGAGGTTGCTGTGATGGCTTTACATGAGGAGGCGAGGAACACTGTTATGCTCCAGTCTCTCACTGAACAGAATACCTTTGAAAAGGTTCTACGAATACTGGAGGAGATGCACAGAGACCTCATTGATGTTGGAGAATTGTGCATGTGGCTTTTTAGTCATATTCAAAGGGAAGGGGAGACCGTGACTCAGTACATGAACGCACTACAAGAGATCCATACTATAATTGTGAAGCACGACGGTGTAGGTGTAGGGCCCTCTGATATAGTGCTATGAGATCAGTTAGTGGCAGGCTTGAGGGATATGCTGTTGAAACAGGCTTTGCGAAAGCGCCTGCTAGTGAATCTGCGCACAACCTTTCTGGAACCTCGGGCTGAGGCGTGCTCACATGAGCAGGAGCAGGGGATGACAGTCCCGAGCAAGGAGATATCTCTGGCACTGGCAACCAAACCAAGTTGGGTGAGAGAACTGATGAAAGGACTCCAAGACATACAAGAAGAGCTGTCTGACTCAAACCTTACTCACTTTGCCCATCCGAGCCTGTACCCCCCTGAAAGGGGTCAAAGATCAGATAAAGCCAGCTTTTATGGAGCAGCTACTTCCAGGGCTCCTCATTGCACGGATGTTAGCCACTGTCCATAACGGAAATGTACCAGTGCGATGTGTTAATCTTGGAGATAACAATATAAAGCTTCCACCCAAAAGTGAAGTAGCGCAGATCCTAGGCATGCCCGAAGAACTGATACCAACAAAGGCGGTCCAGCAGATGGTAAAGCAAGGAGATCCCTGTACAGTGGCCGTAAAGGTGTCTTCTGAACCGGAACCCCAATATCTGCAGAAGGGACGCTGAATTTTAGAACAATCGGAGCATGAATGTTATCCTTCATCTCCCAGGATCTCTCTTTGGGACCAAATCCCTTCCAGTCAACGAGGAAGAAGGTCTTGCCTCTCACCCTATTCATGGCCAAGATGTTCTCCACTTCAAAAACATCATTCGAGGTCATTGGCATGGGCGTGGTAGTGGTAGTGGGATCCTTGAAGAAGGGACTCAGGATGACCGGCTTCAGTAGAGATAGATTGAAGGAATTTGGAATCTGTTAAGAAGGAGGCAGCTTCAATTTATAGGAGACCTTGATCCGCTTCAACACCTGGAAAAGCCCGATCAAACAAAGACCCAACTTGTAAGAAGGGACCTTCAGCCGGACGAACCTGGACGAAAGCAATACCTTGCCACCAGGACGGAAGCATGGAGGATCCAGACGCCTTTTGTCTGCATGTCCTTCATACAGGAGGAGGATGCTTCTAAAGTGGCTTTGGTGTCCTCGCACAACTTCACAAAATCCTTGGAGAGGACATCTGCCACAGGGACATCAGAAGGAACCATCAACGGGAGGGACACCTCGGGTTGCCGACCAAATACAATGTAGAATGGAGATTCTCCCGAGGCTTCACCAGCGTGATTGTTATACGAGAACTCAGCCCAGGGAAGCAATTTCACCCAATCATTATGGTGGGAATTGACAAAGTGTTGTAGTTAATTTCCCAGGACCTGATTGACACGCTCCACTTGTCCATTGGACTGGGGGTTATAGGCCGAAGAGATATCCAAGATATTAAAATGCTTACAGAGATCTCCCTAGAATCTGTAAGTGAACTGCAAACCTCGATCGGAAATAATGTGATGAAGAAATCCGTGCAGGCAGAAAATATGTTTGATGAAGCTGTCAGCCAGTTCAGGAGAGGATGGGAAAACAGACAATGGGGTAAATTATGCCATTCTGGAGAAGCGATCCATGACAACCCAGATGACAGTACAACACTCGGATACTGGCAAATCCGTAATGAAGTCCATAGCTATGTGCTGCCACTTAAGCATAGATCTCTCTCCTCATGGATGACCACCAGTAATGGTGAGAAATCAACTGTAGAATATTCCTTTGTCCCGCATGTCCAGCCACCTTGGATGAGTGGCCCCAAAACAAAACTCGCTCCTTCTCGGATCCAGCCACAAGGGTCTTCCCAGGAGGAAATCATGACAGACTGACTGGAGTGACAGTGACCATCTTAGACGGTTCAATGATAAATTGTGGATCCTCCTCTTGATTCTCGGACAGAAAAGAGTGAGAGAGGGCATCGGCTCTGACATTCTTGTAACCGGACCTGAAATGTAAAAAAAAGTTAGAGCGGGCAAAATACAAAGACCACCTAGCTTGGCATCGATTAAGTCTCTGGGCGGACTGGAGATACACCAGATTCTTATGGTCTGTGTAGATGACCACTGGATAGACTGCGCCCTCCAGCAGGTAATGCCACTCCTCTAGAGCCATCTTAATAATGAGTAACTCTCGGTCCCTGATAGAGTAGTTACAATCAGGAGCAGAGAAGGCCTTAGAAAGGAAACCACAGGACACGCAGCGACCCAAGGAGGACTTCTGGGTGAGCACAGCTTTAGCCCCTTACTAGGATGCGTCCACCTCTAGGAAGAACTGTTTGTTCAAATCCAAGCAATGCAGAATGGAAGCGGTGGAGAAGGACCATTTAAGAGAGTGGAAGGCCTCTTCAGCCTCGGGGGACCAGTTCTTCAGATGGGCTTCCTTTCGGGTGATAGCAGAGATAGGAGCGGTCAGCATGGAGAAGTGAGGAATGAATTGGCAATAATAATTAGCAAAGCCAAGGAATCGCTGAATTGCTTTGACTCCCATGGGCAGCGGCCATTTAAGGATGGAAGAGACTTTCTCAGGATCCATCCTGAGTCTGGTATCGGGGATAATGTAACCCAAGAAGGGAAGAGAGGACTGTTCGAAAATGCATTTCTCATACATGACATAGAGGCAATTCTCCCTCAGATGCTGAAAAACCTGCTGAACTGCTCGTCTGTGGAGGCCAGATCCAAGGAAAATACCAGAATATCATCTAGATACATGACTTCGCAGGAATAAAGGAGGTTCCTGAAGATGTCATTGACGAATTATTGAAAAGCTACTGAGACCGAAGGGCATCGCTCGGTATTCATAATGTCCATCCATAGAATCATAGAATCGTATAGTTGGATGGGACCTCCTGGGCCATCTGGTCCAACCCCCTGCTCAAAGCAGGATTCCCTGGTGTTAAAAGTAGTCTTCCATTCGTGTCCCCGGTGAATGCGGATTAGATTGTAGGTGCCTCTTAAGTCTAATTTGGTGAAGATCCTGGCACCTCTTAATTGGTCGAACAACTCAGGAATCAGTGCGATAGGGTATTTATTCTTCACCGTGATCTGGTTGAGACCTCAATAGTGAATACAGGGTCGGAGAGATCCATCCTTCTTCTTAACAAAGAAAAACCCGACCCCAGCAGGAGAGGAGGATTTCTGAATGAACCCCCTGGCCAAATTCTCCTAAATGCAGTCTGACATAGCTTAAGTCTCAGCTGGGGACAGAGGGTAAATTTGGCCTCTAACGGGTGTATATCTGGGAATCAAGTCGATAGACAATCATATGGCCTATGGGGCAGCAAAGTCTCCGCTTCCTTCTTGTCAAAAACATCGGCAAAAGTCCAATAGGCAGATGGCAAACCAGGCAGCGATGCCGGACAAGACAGGGCCTTAACCGGATGTACTGGAGCCAGACACTTCTCATGACAGGAATATCCGCAGAGGAGCACCTCTCCAGTTCTCCAGTCCAACACAGGTTCATGCTGCCGTAGCCATTGTTAGGCCTAAGAGAAAGGCATGAGACATGTGGGAAAGAACATAGAACGCAATTTTCTCAGTATGAAGCATCCCAATATGGACCTCAAGTGGCTCAGTAGCCAGACGAACCGTCTCCCAAAGAGTTCTCCCATCGACAGATGTTATTGCCAGGAGTTTCTTGAGCGGATGAACTGGAATTTGGAACCGATCCACTACAGCCTGGAGGATAAAATGTTTCCGGCTGCCTTGGAATCCAAATATGCCAACTCAACAAACTGGGATTCATTGGTTGTCATAGCCACAGTAAGGGTCAAGTGTCGGGAGATGTCCTTTCCATCTAGGGAGGCCTATCCTGCCTTCCCTAGATACCTGAGCTTCTCCAGTCTCACCAGACAGACTTGAATGGAGTGACCCATAGCTCCGCAATATATGCACTGGCCTTTAGCACGATGATCCCTCAGTCACTGTCTAGCAAGGGCAAAGTGGTCGATCTCCATGGGTTCCGATGAGTCCTCAACAAGGGAGGGCGAAGGAATAGGCGGTCCTTGAAAAGACGGAGCCAGGTGCCATGGTTCTATTTCACGTGCCTCCTCACTAGCACATTCACGGAAGCGGAGGTCTATGTGGATGGCGAGGGAGATCAGGTCATCGAGGGTAGTTGGTAGGTCTCGACCAGAAATCTCATCCTTAATATCTCTGGAAAGCCCCTCCCAGAATGTCGCCACCAGAGCTTCATTATTCCATCCGAGTTCAGATGCCAGGGTGCGAAAGCGTACCGCATATTGCCCCACAGAAGAATTTAACTGACGTAAACAGAGAAGAGCTGAAGCTTCCGAGGTGGTTTGTCCGGGTTCATCGAACACTTTGCAAAAAGCTTCCAAGAATGCAGGCAAATTGGAGATGATCGGAAACCCCTCTCTCCCATAAAGTGTTCAACCACACCAGGGCCTCGCCTCCAAGGTGCGACATAAGGAACGCTACTTTTAGTCGGTCCAATGGGAAGTGGTGTGGAAGGAGTTCAAAATGTAGCCGGCACTGATTGCTGAACCAGCGGCAGAGCTTCAGATTGCCATCAAAACGTGGTAGGGCTGCAAGTCGGGAACCAGAATCTCAAACTAAGCAAACTGTCTGGGTAGTTTCTGGAGAGGACACAGCTGCTTCAACATGCTGGAACTCTGGAGGGATGTTTAAGGCCTTCACCTTAGTGGTTAAAGACTGCAACTGTATGGACATCTCTTCCTGTGCGTCTTTCTGTTGGCAAAGCTCCTGGTACATGGTCCGAACAGGCAGGATCCGTGGTCCAGCGGGATCCATTGCCTGAGCAAACTGTCACGGATGTGGTTTGTGGAACCACTGTGCCATGGACCGTGGAGAGCCTGGAGGGGCATGACTAAGCGAAAACCTGACTGTTCACTAGAGCCTCTGATGGTGAGTAGAGTTGAGCGACTTTTGGTTTTTTAGGGTCGCGTTTCGTTTCGCGAAATCCGACTTTTCCAAAAGTCGGGTCGAGCAAGATCGTCCGATTATAGGGAAAAGTCGGGGTCGTCCCGAAACACGAAACCCAATGTAAGTCAATGGGGAATAAAAGTCAGCAGTGAGAGGAGGACAGGAAACACACCTACAGTGCCCATTTGAATGCCAAAAGCATCAATTCTTCTTACTTAAGCTTGTCAACCTTAATTAACTTCATAATACAAGTTACGCACTGAAAAATGGGGGTTATTTGGCTAAAGTTGTGGGGGGTAGGGCTGGCTCCAGGTTTTCATGTGCCCTGGGTGAAAGAGCGCCCCTTTAACACATACCACAACTCATCATGCTCCGATACGGCAGAGAAATAGCGGTATAGTACAATGAAAAATACTTCACTTTTTACATCTCATGACGAGGCCCATCTATTTCTCCATACAGAATCATTGGTCCCATATAATGTTTGAAACAGTATATGATGAGCTCCACATAATGCTACAGTATATGTTGGTCCCCATGGATGAAGCTCCACTGTCTTATGGGCCCAAATAATGCTCCAAACATAATGGGCCCCATTTCTACTGCTCTAGTGTATAATGGGCCCTGTAAATGCTGCTCCAGTGTCTGATGTCCACCTTTGGAATGTTCCAGTGTATGGTGGGCACCATCTATCATTCTCCAGAGTATAGTGCTCCCCAAAAATTGCTGTCCCAACATTGAAAACAATCAATTAAGTCTCCTCGCTAGGGAATCCCTGTACTTGTCTGGACTCCTCGTCGTCCCCATCTTCCATCTCACTGCACAGTATTTCAACTTTGCAAGTGCTGTGATCCTGAGCAAGCATGGGGGGGCCCACTCGTTGGTGATGGCACTGGCACAGGGCCCCTGATAGTACGGTGGTGTGTCTGATGGCGGGTGGGACGAACCTGCACTTTCATCTGCAGCTTCCTCTTTGTCACCGTGTAAGATGGAACTGTATATGGGAAGGGTAACCTGAGTTTCATCAGGGTCAGATTCAGGCTGAGTAGCGTGCGAGGGGAATGTAGTGGTCTGGGTCAATGTACCAGCAGATTCATCGAGCAGTGGCTGGGCATCAGTGCACTTGTGTCGCCCCCAGGAGTACGGTCGCCACAGTGGCATTACCTTCTTCCTAGGGAGTGTGATGTCATGCTTGGGAGCAACGAACGATCTCTCTAGCAGGTTAACTGATTGGGCGGCGTTATTCCCACGAGTCATGACCCTCCAAACAGCGTTCATGAAGGCAAAGTGTTTGTTTTACGTGGGCAGAATGGTTGCAAAGCTGAACCTTAAAGGAATGTCCAGAAGGGCACCAGCAGGAGTGGAGCCTACGGTTAAATTCGACTCCACCTGGGAAACCTCAACCATGCCAGCTACAGAACAGATGCACACATTGCAAGCTTAATTCCGTTAACGAACGAGACTCCGTCATGCCCCGCGGTCCGAGTCCGGCTTACTAGAGGGACACGTGAGGCTCTGGCACATGAGATTGGCCAATAACTGGTGTGTCATGCCATTACATGTCCGTGGCTGCATGTGCGCTACACTGAAAAGGCCAGCGTTTGTCGCTTACAGGTGCAGATAACCCGCTGAACAACGTTAGTGATGGGGATCACTGATGACAATTATTACCCGCGAACAATGATTTCCCAGTAAGTGCAGGTCAACCGCAGTTCCGGAATTAGGCCTAACCGTCATTCCTGAAAAAATTAAAAACTTACGTGAGCAAACCACAGGTGCTGTAGCTTGCTTAACAGCTCGCCAGCCGTTCTCACGCCCAGTATGGATTGCACGTGATTGCACAAAGGTTAGAAAGGGTACCGTATCCCCGGATAACATATATGGATAGCGTACACATTCAAAATATATGTCTGTACATCAGGAGGCAGGCTCAGATGGTGTTAGGCCCAGTATGGATTGCACGTGATTGCACAAAGGTTAGAAAGGGTACCGTATCCCCGGATAACATGTATGGATAGCGTACACATTCAAAATATATGTCTATACATCAGGAGGCAGGCTCAGACGGTGTTAGGCCCAGTATGGATTGCACGTGATTGCACAAAGGTTAGAAAGGGTACCGTATCCCTGGATAACATGTATGGATAGCGTACACATTCAAAATATATGTCTGTACATCAGGAGGCAGGCTCAGACGGTGTTAGGCCCAGTGTGGATTGCACGTGATTGCACAAAGGTTAGAAAGGGTACCGTATCCCCGGATAACATGTATGGATAGCATACACATTCAAAATATATGTCTGTACATCAGGAGGCAGGCTCAGACGGTGTTAGGCCCAGTATGGATTGCACGTGATTGCACAAAGGTTAGAAAGGGTACCGTATCCCCGGATAACATGTATGGATAGCGTACACATTCAAAATATATGTCTATACATCAGGAGGCAGGCTCAGACGGTGTTAGGCCCAGTATGGATTGCACGTGATTGCACAAAGGTTAGAAAGGGTACCGTATCCCCGGATAACATGTATAGATAGCGTACACATTCTAAATATATGTCTGTACATCAGGAGGCAGGCTCAGACGGTGTTAGGCCCAGTGTGGATTGCACGTGATTGCACAAAGGTTAGAAAGGGTACCGTATCCCCGGATAACATGTATGGATAGCGTACACATTCAAAATATATGTCTATACATCAGGAGGCAGGCTCAGATGGTGTTAGGCCCAGTATGGATTGCACGTGATTGCACAAAGGTTAGAAAGGGTACCGTATCCCCGGATAACATGTATGGATAGCGTACACATTCAAAATATATGTCTGTACATCAGGAGGCAGGCTCAGACGGTGTTAGGCCCAGTATGGATTGCACGTGATTGCACAAAGGTTAGAAAGGGTACCGTATCCCCGGATAACATGTATGGATAGCGTACACATTCAAAATATATGTCTGTACATCAGGAGGCAGGCTCAGACGGTGTTAGGCCCAGTATGGATTGCACGTGATTGCACAAAGGTTAGAAAGGGTACCGTATCCCAGGATAACATGTATGGATAGCGTACACATTCAAAATATATGTCTGTACATCAGGAGGCAGGCTCAGACGGTGTTAGGCCCAGTATGGATTGCACGTGATTGCACAAAGGTTAGAAAGGGTACCGTATCCCCGGATAACATGTATGGATAGCGTACACATTCAAAATATATGTCTGTACATCAGGAGGCAGGCTCAGACGGTGTTAGGCCCAGTATGGATTGCACGTGATTGCACAAAGGTTAGAAAGGGTACCGTATCCCTGGATAACATGTATGGATAGCGTACACATTCAAAATATATGTCTATACATCAGGAGGCAGGCTCAGACGGTGTTAGGCCCAGTATGGATTGCACGTGATTGCACAAAGGTTAGAAAGGGTACCGTATCCCCGGATAACATGTATGGATAGCGTACACATTCAAAATATATGTCTGTACATCAGGAGGCAGGCTCAGACGGTGTCAGGCACAGTATGGATTTGACGGCCCAGATTACACAGCGGAGGAGCAGGGAGAGGTAAAGATTGCAAATGCTGGGGCCCTGCCCAAGCAAGGGGGGCCCACTCGTGGGCGTCGGTACTGTCACTGGGCCCCTCATAGTACGGCGGTGTGTCTGACGGCGGGTGTGCACCACCACCGACAGAGACACTTGATTGCACTATGAGGGACTCTGTGCCAGGGCCCACACCCAAGAGTCGGCCTACCCACCTGTCCAGGGCAACGGCACTCGCACGGTGTCGTGCGCTAGGTGGTGACCCCGGCCATGGGGGGGGAGGCAGCACAGTTAGGGATTTTTAGAAAGTGGCATATGTTGATGTTGGACATTCAGCTGATGCAAAAGGCGAAATAGGTGAAGTCCCAGGAAGAGGTGGACCAAAGCAAGCCATTTTTCTGTCACCCTATGTGTCATCAGGGGAAGGTGGGACAAAATCCTTGGAAACCCATGCATGGTTCATTTTAATGAAGGTTAGATCATCCACATTTTGGGTTGACAGACGGGTCCTTTTTTCTGTCAGGATTGATCCAGCTGCACTGAAGACTCTTTCCGATAGCACACTTGCAGCTGGGCAAGCAAGCTCCTGTAAGGCATATTGGGCCAATTCAGGCCAGGTGTCCAGTTTAGCGGCCCAATAGTCAAAGGGGAATGACCTGTGTGGGAGAACATCGATATGGGAGGAAAAGTAGTTTGTAATCATAGTTGACAACTGCTGTCTCCTGTCACTTTCCATCGATGCAGTATTACCAGTTGTGTGAGCGGTATTTGAAAAATCAGTCCACAACATTGTCATGAAACCCCTGTCTCCAACGCCACTTCTGCTGTGTGCACCACGAACACCTCTGCCAAGCTGCCCCCGGCCCGTACGGCTCGTGTGAGAACCATCACCGCTGCTGTGTGCTGGGAATGCCTCAAGCAACCGATTTACCAGAGTTGCTTGTTTATTAGCCAATATTAGGTCAAGGTTCTCCTGTGGCATGATGTTTTGTAATTTGCCTTTATAGCGTGGATCCAGGATGCTGGCCAACCAGTAGTCGTCATCGTTCATCATTTTGGCAATGCGTGGGTCCCTTTTTAGGATCTGCAAGGCATAATCTGACATGTGGGCCAATGTTCCCGGTGTCAATGATGCACTGCGAGTGCTGGGTGGAGGAGCACTTTCTGGCAAATCCACATCCCTCCAGTCACGCACAAATCCTGTACCAGACCTTGCCACGCCAACATTTTCACTTGCCCCACGAGATGCATCCTCCTCCCCTAAGTAATCATCCCCATCATCCTCCTCCTCCTCCTCTTCTTCCTCCACCTCGTCCAGGAGAGGTCCCTGAGCAGACAATGGCTGAATGTCATCAAGGATTCCCTCCTCCTCTTCCTCCTCATCAACATTGGCTGCAGACGCCTGCTCCTTAAGGTGCGTCAAAGTTTGCATGAGCAGACGCATAAGTGGGATGCTCATGCCTAGGATGGCGTCGTCTGCGCTTACCAGCCGTGTGCATTCCTCAAAACACTGAAGGACTTTACAGAGGTCTTTCAGCTTCGACCACTGCACACCTGTCAACTCCATGTCTGCTCTCAAAGTGCCTGGCCGTGTATCCTCCCACAAATGCATTATGGCCTGCCTCTGCTCGCACAGCCGCTCCACCATGTGCAGGGTGGAGTTCCACCTTGTTGCAATGTCGATAATGAGGCGGTGGTTGGGAAGGTGGAGCAATCGCTGCAGCTTCTGCATACGAACGGAGTGTACAGGCGACCGGCAGATGTGCGTGCACAGTCTTTGCACCTTCTGGAGCAGGGCTGTTAACTCCGGATAATTTTTGAGGAAGCACTGCACCACCAGGTTCAAGGTGTGAGCCAAGCAAGGTATATGGCTGAGTTTTGAAAGGGCTATGGCTGCCACAAAATTACGGCCGTTATCACTAACTACCTTGCCTGCCTCAAGATGTACACTGCCCAGCCATGACTCAGTTTGTCGCTTCAAGTACTCGGCCAGCACCTCGGCGGTGTGTCTGTCGCCCAAACACATCATCTGCAACACAGCCTGCTGACGCTTTCCACTAGCTGCTCGATAGGGGGACACATCGTGTGCAACAGTGGCAGCTGCAGATGGAGTGCTCGTACGACTGCGCTCTGTGGACGAGCTTTCGCTTCTGGAGGAGGAGGAGGAGGAGGGTCGAACGCCTACAGCCAACTGTTTCCTATACCGTGGGCTAGGCAGCACTGTCCCACCACCGCTGTCCCTTGTGGACCCTGCATCCACCACATTAACCCAGTGCGCAGTGATGGACACGTAACGGCCCTGGCCATGCCGACTGGACCATGCATCAGTTGTGAGGTGCACCTTTCCGCTCACTGACTGCTCGAGTGCATGGACAATGCGGTCTTTCACATGATGGTGGAGGGCTGGGATGGCTTTGCGAGAGAAGAAGTGGCGACTGGGTAGGTCATAGTGTGGTACTGCATAGGCCATGAGTTCGCGGAAAGCTGTGCTTTCCACCAACCGAAAGGGCATCATCTCAAACGAGATTAGTTTGGCAATGTGGGCGTTCAAACCCAGTGTACGCGGATGAGAGACTGAGTACTTTCTTGACCTACTCATAGTGTCTGGGAGGGTGAGCTGGACTTGAGAGCTGCATATGGTGGAAGTAGCGGTGGACAGGGCGGACTGAGAGAGGGTTGATGATGGTGATGGAGTTGGTGTTCTTTCTGATGGCCTAGAATCAGTCTTTCGTTGATATAACAGTGGGATTCCCTGACTGCTGTGGCCTTGCAACGACACCTCAACATTTGCTGCTGTGCTAACCGGTGGGCTTACAGTGGGGGAAACAATGTAGCGTTGCTGACTACCTTCGTTGTGATCAGTTGCACATGTGGCACTTGAGGTTTGGTGTTGTGTCCACGCTTGCAAGTGCATGCTGGTTAAATGTCTAAGCATGCAACTGGTATTCAAATTTTTCAGATTTTTCCCTCGGCTAAAGGTCTTTGCGCACTTCTTACAGATAACCTTGGCCTGATCATGAGGATTTTGGTCAAAAAAGTGACACACTGCACTCTTCCTACTTTGGCAGACATTTTGCGGCCTAGCACGCTGTGATCTTTTGACCCTCTGGACAAGCTGTCCAGCAACTCTTTTGATGTTTGGAACCTGTCTTTGGAGTGCTCCGGGCCTGCCAGATAACAGCTGTTGCGATGTCGATGTCTGCTGTGGATGCTCCTCATCTGAGCTATTGGAAGCAGCACCCTCTTCCCCCAATGGATGCCAATCTGGGTCAACAACTGGGTCATCCATCACCTCCTCTTCTATGTCATGTGCACCTTCCTCTGTGTCACCGTGTATGGTGGTATAGTGTGCGGGGAGGGGCACCTGAGTCTCATCAGGGTCAGAATCTGGCTCTGTACACTGCGAGGACAATGTAGTGCTCTGAGTGAATGTACCAGCAGAATCATCCATCAGCGGCTGTGCATCAGTGCACTCCATGTCAGATTCATCTTGGCCTGGGTAATTCACCATTTGACTTGATAATCCAGGCATGGTATGTGAAAACAGCTCCATGGAGTAATCAGTAGTATGGCCTGCGTCATCCTTCAATCTTGGTTGGGGTGAAGGACACAAGGAAAGGTGTGGTTCATGAACATGAGCCTCCAATGACGACTCAGTGCTTTTACTTTTTACAACTGAAGAAGAGGAGGCGATAGAGCTGGAGGCTGAGTCAGCAATGTAAGACAAAACTTTTTCCTGATGCTCTGGCTTTAAAAGCAGTTTGCCAACTCCTAGAAAACTAAGCGTTCGAGGCCTTATGTAGCCAGATGATGACGCAGGCTCAACACCTCCTGCATTCGGTCCTATTTTGCTCTTGCCACTACCATCAGATCCACCACCAACACCATCATTACCAGCTGCCAACCCCCGCCCAATTCCACGGCCTCTTCCACCAGCCTTCCTCATTTTTGGTAGAAATGTAGACAAAATCCAACAAACTATATAGTAATGTAAAACAAGGTACAAGGTGTCTATAGGACAGGGGAGATTTTGAATTTCTGCAGACACTTGTGGACACTGGACACTTTTGGATTGTGTGAGGCCCAATGAATATCTGAGCGCTATGTGACAGGCTCGATGGCACAGCTGTGACCAAAGTGACTAGAGGATAAAGGAGATTTTGAATTTTTGCACACACTTGTGGACACTGGACACTTTTGGATTGTGTGAGGCCCAATGAATATCTGAGCGCTATGTGACAGGCTCGATGGCACAGCTGTGACAAAAGTGACGAGAGGATAAGGTAGATTTTGAATTTCTGCAGACACTTGTGGACACTGGACACTTTTGGATTGTGTGAGGCCCACTGATATCTGAGCGCTATGTGACAGGCTCGATGGCACAGCTGTGACCAAAGTGACTAGAGGATAAGGGAGATTTTGAATTTCTGCACACACTTGTGGACACTGGACACTTTTGGATTGTGTGAGGCCCACTGATATCTGAGCGCTATGTCACAGGCTCGATGGCACAGCTGTGACCAAAGTGACTAGAGGATAAGGGAGATTTTGAATTTCTGCACACACTTGTGGACACTGGACACTTTTGGATTGTGTGAGGCCCACTGATATCTGAGCGCTATGTCACAGGCTCGATGGCACAGCTGTGACAAAAGTGACGAGAGGATAAGGGAGATTTTGAATTTCTGCACACACTTGTGGACACTGGACACTTTGGGATTGTGTGAGGCCCACTGATATCTGAGCGCTATGTGACAGGCTCGATGGCACAGCTGTGACAAAAGTGACGAGAGGATAAGGGAGATTTTGAATTTCTGCACACACTTGTGGACACTGGACACTTTTGGATTGTGTGAGGCCCAATGAATATCTGAGCGCTATGTGACAGGCTCGATGGCACAGCTGTGACAAAAGTGACGAGAGGATAAGGGAGATTTTGAATTTCTGCAGACACTTGTGGACACTGGACACTTTTGGATTGTGTGAGGCCCACTGATATCTGAGCGCTATGTGACAGGCTCGATGGCACAGCTGTGACCAAAGTGACTAGAGGATAAGGGAGATTTTGAATTTCTGCAGACACTTGTGGACACTGGACACTTTTGGATTGTGTGAGGCCCAATGAATATCTGAGCGCTATGTGACAGGCTCGATGGCACAGCTGTGACCAAAGTGACTAGAGGATAAAGGAGATTTTGAATTTCTGCACACACTTGTGGACACTGGACACTTTTGGATTGTGTGAGGCCCAATGAATATCTGAGCGCTATGTGACAGGCTCGATGGCACAGCTGTGACAAAAGTGACGAGAGGATAAGGGAGATTTTGAATTTCTGCAGACACTTGTGGACACTGGACACTTTTGGATTGTGTGAGGCCCACTGATATCTGAGCGCTATGTGACAGGCTCGATGGCACAGCTGTGACCAAAGTGACTAGAGGATAAGGGAGATTTTGAATTTCTGCACACACTTGTGGACACTGGACACTTTTGGATTGTGTGTGGCCCACTGATATCTGAGCGCTATGTCACAGGCTCGATGGCACAGCTGTGACAAAAGTGACGAGAGGATAAGGGAGATTTTGAATTTCTGCACACACTTGGGGACACTGGACACTTTTGGATTGTGTGAGGCCCAATGAATATCTGAGCGCTATGTGACAGGCTCGATGGCACAGCTGTGACCAAAGTGACTAGAGGATAATGGAGATTTTGAATTTTTGCACACACTTGTGGACACTGGACACTTTTGGATTGTGTGAGGCCCACTGATATCTGAGCGCTATGTCACAGGCTCGATGGCACAGCTGTGACAAAAGTGACTAGAGGATAAGGGAGATTGGATTGCTTTTAAAAAAGCAGTTTGCAGAGCAGTGGGTAAACAGCAATGCCAGCCTGTCAGGAAGCCTTAAAAGGCAGCCCAACAACCAACACCACTGATACACCACAATATAGCCCCCCCTTGCACTGCACACACAGTGACTGGTGTGTTGTGCAGGCCAAATCGCTAGCAGCAGAAGCAGTTTTTTTTTCTTCTCAGCAGGACAAAAAAAAAAAAATGGGAATGCTTTTAAAAAAGCAGTTTGCGGAGCAGTGGGTAAACAGCAATGCAGGAATGTCAGGAAGCCTTAGAAGGCAGCCCAACAACCAACACCACTGATACACCACTATATAGCCTCCCCTTGCACTGCACACACAGTGACTGGTGTGTTGTACAGGCCAAATCGCTAGCAGCAGAAGCAGTTTTTTTTTCTTCTCAGCAGGACAAAAAAAAAAAAATTGGGATTGCTTTTAAAAAAGCAGTTTGCGGAGCAGTGGGTAAACAGCAATGCAGGAATGTCAGGAAGCCTTAGAAGGCAGCCCAACAACCAACACCACTGATACACCACTATATAGCCTCCCCTTGCACTGCACACACAGTGACTGGTGTGTTGTACAGGCCAAATCGCTAGCAGCAGAAGCAGTTTTTTTTTCTTCTCAGCAGGACAAAAAAAAAAAATTGGGATTGCTTTTAAAAAAGCAGTTTGCGGAGCAGTGGGTAAACAGCAATGCAGGAATGTCAGGAAGCCTTAGAAGGCAGCCCAACAACCAACACCACTGATACACCACTATATAGCCTCCCCTTGCACTGCACACACAGTGACTGGTGTGTTGTGCAGGCCAAATCGCTAGCAGCAGAAGCAGTTTTTTTGTCTTCTTCCCTGCCTAACGCTCTCCCTACAGAATCAGCAGCAACCTCTCCCTATACTGAGATCGGCAGAAGTAAGATGGCGGTCGGCGTGCACGCCCTTTTATACCACAGGCACAGTTCGCATCAGAGAGCAGCAGATAGAGTTTGCACCTGAGTGCAGCGGACTGGGTTTGTATCAGAGTGCAGCAGGCAGTGTTTGTATCAGAGTGCAGCAGGCAGGATCTGCATAAGAGTGCAGCAGGCAGCATCTGCAATTGAGTGCAGCAGGCAGGGTCTGCATTAAGCCCGGATCACACATGCGAAAAACTGGGACGAGTCTCGCATCTTATTACCCGCCACTGCCGCCGGCACTCGGGAGCGGAGCGTGCGGCTGCATAGAAATGCATGCAGCTGCACTCTCCGCTCCCGAGTGTCGGCGGCAGTGCCGGGTATTAAGATGCGATTCTCATCCGAGTTTTTCACATGTGTGATCCTGGCCTTAGAGTGCAGCAGGCAGGATCTGCAGTAGAATGCAGCAGGCAGGGTCTGCATTAGTGTGCAGCAGGGACTGGTATGCAGCTTTGCACAACGTAGACTGCGAAACAGGAAGGTTGCTCAGACACCTCCCCAGTGGGTGCCAGTGGGAGACTTGGCTAGAGGACCGGCTGGAAGCATGCAGAGCATGGGGAAGGGAAGAATTGACCGCAGCACGGGTGAGTACCTACCTGTCAGAGCAGGACTCCAGCGTGGTGCTAACAGCTGTCAACTGTATACTATAGTTGACAACTTGCTGCATTAGCTACGATCAGTGTTGGCACCGTCCATATCTGTTTAACCCTTTAGATGCTGCTGTCAATAGTGACTACATTATAAAAATGGTTAAAAGAGCATGGGGGCTTCCTATCATGATTGTGTGGTCCTAATGTTTGCTATGGCAGTTTATGACCAAATAACGGCCTTAGAGTCTGCGGGCTACTGCGGCCTGTTCAGAAGTTAGCAACATTAAGGCTAAGTGCACACGTGCAGAATTGCCAGCGAAATTTCCACGGCAATTCCGCAACTCCCTGCAGCGGGAAATACGCATGCAGAATTCCCGCGAAAAACTATCGTTTTGCAAGCGTAATTAGTTTGAAGAATGCTAGCGTTTTCCAAGCGATCTGTAGCATCGATTGGAAAACTGACTGGTTGGTCACACTTGTCTAACATAGTGTTTGACAAGTGTGACCAACTTTTTACTATTGTTGCTGCCTATGAGGCATCAATAGTAAAAGATAGAATGTTAAAAATAGTAAAAAAAAAACCAAAATATCGTGTTATTCTCACCTTCCGGCGACCCCCGCAGTCTTCCCGATACTCGCGATGCTCACGGCAACTCCCGTTCACAGTGATGCCTTGCGACAATGACCCCAGATGACGTAGCATCATGTGAGACCACTACGTCATCACAGGTCATTGTTGCAAGGCATCACTGGGAACGGGAGTTGCCAAGAGCATCGGTAAGGGTGGGGGCCGCCGGAAGGTGAGAATATCACGATTTTTTATTTTAATTCTTTTCTTAACAGGGATATAGTACCCAGGGCCTGGAGGAGAGTCTCCTTTCCTCCATGCCCTGGGTACCATCCGCACATTTTCTGCTTACTTTGCGCATGGTGGGCATAACCACATGCGGAATGTAAGCAGATCAATCCATTCCTATGTGTGCGGAATTCCCGCAATTCCGCACAAAGAATGAGCATGCTGCGTATTTTTCCGCTATGCGATTCCGCAGTGGAAAAATGCACAACATGTGCGGAATGCCATTGAATTCAGTGGGTTGCTTTTTGAATGCGTTTTCGCGGTGAAAAAACATGGCAAAAATGCTTACAATCAGCGGTAATTCCGCATGTGTGCACATAGCCTTAGGTGGTAAAAATACACTTTTTCATTCATATCATGCCACTTTGGATTAACTCGCAAATAGCACCTGAAGGGTTAATAAACTACCTGACAGCAGTATGCCAGGGGGTGTTGTTTTTAAAATCGTATCACTTTTGGTGGTTTTCCAATATATAGGACCACTAAAGTCACTTCAAACCTGGATAGGTCCTAAAAAAATACATTTTGTAAATTTCCATGAAAAAATGAAAAAATGAAAAATTGCTGCTACGTATTTAAACCTTCAAAAATGCGAACAAAAATGAAATAACATTTTACAAATGGTGCTGATTTAAAGCAGACATGAGGAAAATGTTATTTATTAATGTTTTTGTGTGGCATGACTATCTGGATTAAAGGGATAATCATTCAAAGTTTCAAAATTGCAATTATTTTTACATTTTTGCTAAATTTCTGATTTTTTTAGAATTAAACACAAAACATATCTACCTAAATTTACCATCATCATAAAGTATAATGTGTCACGAAAAAAACAGTCTCAAAATCACTGGGATATGTTGAAGCATTCCAGAGTTATTACCACATAAAGTGACACTGGTCAGATTTCACAAATTTCACCCTGTCACTATGAGGTTAAAATTACATTTACTGGTGACGACTATGTCATCTACTGTATTGATAGGTGTCAGGAAAATACAGTTGTGTGAAAGCGTTTGTCCCCTTCCTGATTTACTATTCTTTTGCATGTTTATCACACTTAAATGTTTCAGCTCACTAAACAAATGTATTAAGTATTAGACAATATTAGACAAAGATAACACAAGTAAACACAAAATGCTGTTTTTAAATGAAGGTCTTTATTGCTAAGGGAAAATAAATCCAAACGTACAGGGCCCTGTGTGAAAAAGTGTTTGCCCTCTGAACTTAATAATGGTTAGGCCACCTTTTAGCAGCAACAACTGCAATCAAGCTTTTGTGATAACTGGTAATGACTCTTTTATAACACTATTGAGGAATTTTGGCCCACTCAACTTTTTAGAATTGTAATTCAGACACATTGGAGGGTTTTCAAGCATGAACCGCCTTTTTAAGGTCATGCAACAGCATTTCAATCAGATTAAGTTCAGAACTTTGACTAGGCCACTCCAAAGTCTTAATTTTGTTTTTCTTAAGCCATTCAGAGGTGAATTTGCTGGTGTGTTTTGGATCATTACATTGCTACATAACCCAAGTGTACTTCAGCTTTAGGATTTATTGATAGACAGCAGACTTCAGGATTCCTTTACCACAGCAAGACTTCCAAGTCCTGAAGCAGCAAAAGAGCCCACAGACCAAAAGAAGAAGTAGTACAAAGTAAAATATGGCTGTGATATACTGGTGCAGATAGAAGTAGACTTATCCGAGATTTTCCAACAGACAAGTGAGACAAGTTGAAGACCTGCTGGGGCGATATCAGAAAGTGTTCGCCCGTTACAATGACAACATCGGATGTATGGAGGCTATCCAGCATGAGATCCGTACAGAAAGTGCGGCACTACACCAGAAAGATATCATCACATTCCAACCCAGGGGACATTCATGCGGAAAAATGGAGGGGTGTCTTGGAGACTTAAACTTTAAAAAGACACTAATATACCTGGATGACATCATAATATACTCCTCCATGTCTGAAGAGCATCTTGATAGTGTCATGATCCAGTGTTGGATCTGGCGGTATTAAAAGCACAAAGTGAACTTTTTTTACTTTGGTTAAGTTCAAAGGTGTTTTGACTGTCCCCGGTGGTGGTATTGCACTTTGGGTTTTTGTGCACTTAATTAGGTATCAGATGTGACACCCTATAAAGATGTGCTAGAGGTGTGCAATCACTGCCTGTGATATTGTGAGTTTGTGTTCACTCTGTTTTTGGAGAGCCTGGAGGAAGGATGGAGCTGGTGAGGAGTCCTGCGCAGCTTAGCCAGGGGGGAATTGTTGCAGCTATGGTGTCTGGACGAAGGGCTGGCATGGCGTGGTGGGGTCGCAGTGATGGAGTCAGCGGGAAGTGTCTGCATGGTCTGGTGGAGTGGCTACTATGGAGAGTGGCACTCACCATGTGGGACTTGGCCGCTGAGCTGGACTCAAGCATGCTTGACTTCGTGGCAGAAGCTGAACACTTCCTTGGGACTCTGGTACTAAGCAGCTGCAACTGGTGTTGGACTCTGCTCCAAGGTTGCACTAAGGTGAAGGATCCTGTTATGGTGATGGATCCGGGTGGAGGAGAAGATGCACTCAGGTGGAGGGCTCTGTTGCTAGGAGCGCACGCAACAGAGCAAAGCTAAGTGGTGTTTCCCCTGTATTGTCTCTTTCCTCATGTGTGTTATTAGTGCAGTGGTTGGATTAGTTTCCGCACCGACCTATTCCCTAGTGCGGGTTTAGGGTCAGGGCGAGCTAGGGCGTTGAGGTACGCGTGCGGCGCCCGGTGCGAAACCGGCATAGGGAATGTTAGGGATGCAGGGACACTGGCTCAGGGGAGCTCAGGAGGTCTCCAATTCCCTTTTCCCTATAGCAGGGCCCACCATTGTTAAAGTTTCCCAGGTTCCCCCTTTATTATTTGATTATTGTATGTATAACGTGTAATACCTAAATTCGCCAGGTGGAGGCGGTGTATCCACCTGCACGTGTTATTATTTAAATTCGCCCCACTGGAGGCGGTGTATCCAGGGTCACGTGTGTTATGGGTCCGCCTTGCGGTAACACCTGCGCCCTGACTCACGTGACCATGACAGATAGACTTGGATATGTGCTGGAAGCACAGAGAAGTATGTTCCAATAGGAAATTGAGTACATGGGACATAGAGTCTTGAGTTATGGTGTGTGCCCAACAAAGAAAAATGTAGCCTCCGTGCAAAAATGGCGTACACTCACATTGTTGAGAGAGTTAAAGGCATTCCTGGTCTTGTCAGGGTACTATAGAACATTTAAAAAGGATTTTGCAAAGACTGTAGCACCACTGCATGAGTTATAGAGGGGAAGGAGGTACCAAGAGTCAGCTGATCCAATGGGGCCTTCCAGGCGCAGAAGCTCGCATTGACAAATGCTCCTATCCTGGCTTATGCTGACTTCTCTCAACCCTTTACAGAAGTATACCGACCAAAATGAGTGCTGGGACGCCCACTAGATGAATGGGTTCAGCTGCAACAGTCAGATCAAGAGTTATCGATGTTACAGAAGTGGGTGACCTCAGGCCAGAAGCCCAACAGAGAAGATAGAGCAGCAATGCAGACTCTCATAATGGTTGTGAATATTGCCGGGTGACATCAGACTACTTCATGAAGTTCGCAGATGTGACCCTGACCCAGGATCAGACAGCTGAGTCAGTGGCCTGTGCCATCTGCCAAGAATTTTTCTGGGCATATGGGTGAACAAAAAGGATCCACTATGATCAAGGGGCATTCTTCCAGGGGAGAGTCAAGGAAAAACTGCATTGACTCTATTGCATCGAGAATTCCAGGACAATACCTTATCACCCTTAGGGCAAGAGGATCGGAAAATGAGATGCCCTGAATTTGGTCCAGAATTAGTGTGGGTTTATAACAACCGAGCTCATGTCCCAACCTGATACACATCCTACAAGTTGCTGTTTCACCATATTGGCTGTGAATTAATGGAGCCAGATCTTGACCCAGACAAAGATTGCACCAGGATGAGCACTTCCAATTGGCTGTGGGAGCATCAGCATCAGCTGCAGATGCAGAGATGAATTATTGAACAGAAATTCCAACAGATGAGCCATCCAAACATGGCCCCATTGCAGTTGGTACTCCTACAACCCAGAGATTGAGTGCTGATACAAGTAAAATATGATAGGGGTAACTTGGACTATGGATGGGAGTCGATTCTCCACCAGGTCACAAGATGAGTAAACCCTGAGAATCCAGTGTATGAGGTTCAACCACAGGGAGAAGAACAGAGGAAACCCCCATCAAGGAAACTTGCAGAGGATGAAGATGAATGGTGGGTGGCATCTGCAGTGCCAAAAGAAGTAATGCCACCACCCCAGGCTGACCCAGAGAATAAGTCAGAGACTGAACCTGCAAGAGAGGTGCTATCAGGCCCAAGTGCTCCTGAAGGAATAAGCCAAGAGTGGCCCCATAGAACTGAGCATGCCAAAGTCAGTGTCTCACCCTCGAGGTATGCAAAGATGCCTTCATCTGAAAACGCATTATGAGAGAGATACAAGAGTGCACCCGGATACTAGCTATACTGGGGCCACCCCCAAAGAGAGCATCTACGGTCAGAAGTTATCTTTCTCACCTGAGGACTGATGAGCTTAAAGAAGAGAGGAATGTAAGGGAATAAAGAAGTAAAGAAATGAAGACACACAAATAATAGTGTTTATGTAGAGTGTCTGTCATCTGCTGATTAAAGATGAAAGAAAAAGTGAAAGCAAAAAGAACTGTTATAATAGGAACCCAAGCGTGAAGTGCATGTTCCTGCAGGGAGGAGATTGGAGAAGACACTGGGTCAGGTGAAAGTTGTTGCACAGTTGATTATTATCAAAAGCCCGGGAAGGAAAAGAAGGGAAGGCGTCGACGACTAGACCTGAAGCAGGACGGATGTGCGGTGTAGTGGAGTTGGCTTACAGCCATCATTGCCAGTGACCAGATCCAAATCAAGTAAGCAGAGCTAGGGCCAAGGGTGACGACCAGACCACAGAAGGAGACATTTGTATGAGCCGTTACTTTCAGCATAGATGTACAGTACAGAGTGTGGACCGGAGCCATGCTCCAGGGAACGAAGATAGCAGTGTGATGAGTGTACTGTATACCAAGTAACTCACCAATCCGGGACTTGCGTCCAAGCAGGAAATACTGATGACCCCAATTAGGACCTGTGTGGCATTTGGCGCTGCCTAGAGAAAGATAACGATGATGGGCCGGTAGTGAGAGTGATGCTCATTAGGTTGGGGACTATGGACTACCCAATATCTACAATATTAGTCCCTTAGCTGTAAATATAAAGCAGAATGTGTGTGGGTATATGGGTCGCCCTCCCAGGGCTGTCAGGTACTCGGTATCGGGCCCGATGAGCTTCAATGGGAGATGTCACGGCAGCTGGGACCCGGCCCGTGGCCCTGGGCGCCCATTGTAAAAGGGGAATGTTCAGTGTGCTTTTGGTAGTGAAAGTTTATAAGTGATTCGTGATGCCACCTGTGGTATTCGGCAATAGAGATGTAAGCCAACGCTGCAGACAGATCCTCTGGGACAGATGGTGTGGTGCAGCAGTGATGTTATAGCCCTCCACCGGCAGGGCTGTAGTCCCAGGGCAGTGTAGGTGAAGTGACACTTGGATGGTGTAGTGTCAGGCGTGAAGGATGCAGCAGTGCTGGGCAGGTTGGCGCAGGAATAAGTGGAGGACACCAGGGCATGTAGTTCCGAAGCTTTACTCACAGTCTGTTGTACAAACAGGTGCCTGCTTCCGTGCCGTGTCCTCCGGGTTAGGGACTCAGTCAACCTCCAGGCCAGATGGAATACTCCTTTCCAACACTCCACCAACATATGTGCCTTTTCTGAACGTCTCCTCTTATAGCGCCTTTGAGTGAAGTACTCCTAGTACTGAGTTACACTGGAGTTCCTCCTGTCAGATGTTCCTATGAACTCTACTTGTATGGCAGACAGCTGTAGCCTGCTTTGGGGACTCCTTGCTATTAAGTCCCGGCTCACTAATATGTTGCTGTTGTGCCCCCAAGTCTTGTGTGGGAATAAAGCGGTCACTACTTCTATTCCTCCGGTGCTGCTGCAGGACCATTAGTATCCATACAACCTCGGGGACCGGACCCCGACCTTGTGCTTAGAACTTGAAAAGGGTTCTCTTCTAACCCTGGTCCTTGTTCTCTTATTCTCCTCACTTTCCATGCTAATCCTTCTTCCCAATGGAGAATCAAGCTTCTTTTCTCTATCTCTTTCCTGTGCCAGCAGACCCAGATCTCTGTGGCCTGCTGCAGCACTTCCTTCTTCCATCCCTCTCCCAGGGATCTTCTGTGTCTCACATTCTGACCTTCTACATCCTCACTCACTGACTGAGTGCAAAGACTGACTGACTGACTCAACTCTTCCCACTTTTTTGGTGCGAACTAAACCCCACCCACCTCCCAGCATGTTTCGTGTTCCAAGCAGGGAGCCACCAAGGGGTGCTTTGCTATACTCCAAGCAGGGAGCCGCCGAAGGTGCTTTGCTACACTACTTTGTGGTGTGGGGTGCAGGTGCTGGAGTGTGGTCAGGTGTTTCCACCTTACCTGGATGGTGGGGCACCACACCTCAAGAGGAGGTGCAGTACCTCTGTGGCGACTGAGCCTCAGGGGCGCCACATATATATATATATATATACATATATATTGCTGTATAGATATCCTGTTACTGTGTTCTGATCGTGCCATATTTTACTGTACTGTCATTGTTCCATTTGGTGTAGTAACCACTGTGTCCGCTAGGGGGCGCTGTGTGGAGGTTCCAGAGAAAGGATGAATGGCAGAATATTGAATGGCCGTCAGGTATCTCAAAGTGGGTGGCTTTGAGATGGAGACTTATAGGTATGTGATCAGCAAGGTCTTTGCTAAGATGCTGATTTAATATGAGAGGGAGAAGTCTCCAGGTAACTAGAGAGATGGGCGGGTCTGGTTACCTATAAACCCACCCAGAGGTGGGTCTTAAAACGCCTGTAGTAAAAGGCTGTGTGAGTGTGTGAAGGACCTGTGATGAGGTCATAGTCACGTGACCTGGTGGGAGTGGCTATAGACCATATAATGTGGCCAGGGTAGGTCACATGTGGTGAATGCAGGGACCTGGTTGGTCCAGAGCGGAAGGGCCCGTGCACAGGAGTGTCTCCTGGCTAACAGCCTGTGTGTGGCTGTGTGTGTAATGGCTGCCAGAGCCTGAAAGTTCCCTGGAGGGATATGGACGTCTACAGCATGAGTGACGGAACCATGTGGAGACCCTGACGTGGGTGAGATAAATGAGGCTAAGAGAGCCTGTATGCTGAACATTGAATAACCTGTATGATCACAGGCTTAACAGAGGGAAGCTCTGTAATGGACACTATACTGTGATGAACTTTATGTTGTTTGCTTTGGATTATGCTACGGATATGAACTGTATAGTGCTGCTGTGGCTCTATGATGGTGAATAAACCGCAAGGACTATGCTTTGAGTTTATTGAAAACCTGTGCCGGATCTGGTTTTGTTCACTGCCAAGTCAGAATTCCCCAAGTAAATGACAGCACAACCTCACATTTGGTGGAGAAAGCTATGGGCATTGTTGTAGCCTTGTTGCTGGGAGCAACGGAAGAGAACTGCAAAGTCGGTTGCTAAGGGCAACGGTTTCCAAAAAAGCGTATGTTGCAGTGCTGGCAACGCTGAGCCAGGAAGGCTGATGATTGGGGAAGCCACTGCCCTGCTGTGATTCTGGAACCGTGGGGTGGCTTAGTGAGTAAGGCACTGTCTGGATCGGTGAGCCCAGTGCGGCCGTTTCCTCAGGAGAAAGAGACTGGTGTTTACTAGGATACCTCTGCTGCAGAGGGGTCTGAGAACCCGCGCCGCCAGCAGGTGACGGTCGTGAAAACCGTCTTGTACTGACCAGGATCAGTGAGAAAGAGACTGGTGATTGCTATAGGGTGCCTCTGAGGAGAAGAGGTATCCAAGGACCTGTGTGGCCGACACAGGTAACGGACAGGTGTTCGTGTTGTACTGACCTGGGTCAGTGGGAAAGACTGTGTTTCTGGAGGGTTCGGTGAGCAAGGTCCTGGAGGGTCAGTGTTGGGAAGATCCCTGGAGCACGTGGTATGACCTTGGACCTGGTGAGGCGTAAGTGTTGGGCAGTCTCAGGCTGAGACGGATACCCTGAATAGCACCCGCTAAGCCCCTGGACCTGGTGAGGCTGGTGTGTTGGGAAACCCTGGAAAGAGGGTCGGCTCCCTGAATAGCACCTGGTGCGCCCTGTGTGTTGGACGGTCTCAGGTGGAGACAGTGCATCCTGAATAGCACACAGACAGGACACGGGAGTTTTGTGTTGATGTGGCCGGTGTGTTGGGAAATCCTGGGAGGAGGGTCGCTCCCTGAATAGCACCCGGTGCGCCCTGTGTGTTGGACGGTCTCGGGCGGAGACGGTACATCCTGAATAGCACACAGAAAGGACACGTGAGTTTTTAGTTTTTGTGTGGTGTTTTTCTTTTCTTCTTTTCTCAACTCAGCCTGCGTTGGCTCAGTGGGAGTCAAGAAGGTGACAAGCGGCTTGATGTGGCTCAGTGGGGTCATGAAGGTGACAAGCGGCTTCCGGTAACTCGGCGGGGTTACGAAGGGGACAAGCGGCTTCCGGTGGATCGGCGGGTCCACGAAGACGGCGCAGCAGGAGCTGCAGTGACTCCAGCCACTGTGTGTGTGAACAGCAGCCGGTGGTGTCGGTGATCGGTGACAGCAAGAGCTGTGGTGGTGCCAACAAGGACTTGTGTGGTATCGTTAAGACATAAACTGTGTTGTGTGAACTGTGGTCTGAGAAGACTGGTATAACGGACATGGAGAGATCCCGAAAGGGGGTGGAGTCCCAGAAGGGGGCGGTTACCCAAATCGGGGTGGTAGCCCAAAAGGGAGTGGAGTCCCAGAAGGGGACGGTGACCCAAATCGGGGTGGTAACCCAAAAAGGGGTGGAGTCCCGGGAGAGGGTGGTAACCCAAATTGGGGTGGTTCAGGAAATGGCAGCACTGGTTGACTCAGTGGGTATGTCTGCAGTACCGCAGTGTATGTGTATGTCTTGGGAGGAATGTGAGATATCCTTTCCGGGTAGTAATGACGGGCCCCAGGTGTGTACCGTGATGCTGTACCAGGAAGAAGTCTCTGGTGGGCTGGACTCCAAGAGTCAGGTGACTCTGACAGGAACTCCGCTCGTTTTATCTCTGACCGAGAAAAACGTCAAAGTTCGCTGCATCCACGGGGCATTGTGAATTATGAGGTGGACAGAGTCCTGATTGAGATGAAAAAGGGGGAGTGCCAAGGTGGTAGGATACCACCAAACTTAGTGCATACCTTTGAGAAGCGCCGGGACTTTGTCATATTTGATGATGTGGGAGAGGAGGATAGAGACGTTTCTACTGTGGGGCTAGCAGACGCTGAGACGCTGACGCCTCTTAACGTGGACAGGCCAGACATAGGGGCGAACGGAGAAAGAATTGCGTCAGACGAATTTACTGACCTGATGTCACCTGAAGGGTACCACAGTGTGAATGAGAATGGGGTGGTAAACAAAAAGAGCGGAGCTAACACACGGATAGAGAGTGTCTTGGGGGTTCACCGTATGATGTGATGTGACTGTGATGTGTTATTGCCAGTAGCCACCCCTAGGACAGAAACTAGTGCTGTGCTAACTGAAACTCGTGACAAGACTGATGGTAACCTGATCGAGAAGATAACGGGAGTAGAGACACAGTCAGAGGGTAACTGGGGGGTTCACTCGACTGACAGGACTAACCCAGGGGTACCCTTTGACGATATAATTAAAGAAATAATGGTGCAACACATGCTGGCCAAAAGAGAACAAGAGCAGGAGATACAGTTAATAAAAGAGACAGTGAAGGAACATCTCGAACGAGAAAGTGTGATGAGACAAACGGCCGAGCACAGAGTGGAGGAGCTCGAGAAAGAAGTCTTGAAGCTCAGAGGTCACCTGTCAACGTGGCACAGCGTGAACAACACCTTAAGAGAGGATGTGGTAGGTGTTATGAATGAGTCACCGAAGGAGGAAAAAACAAAAATACAAGCTAAGTCCAGAAAACCAGAGAGGTTGGTAGCTATCGGATTGCAGACCCCTGATCCTATTCACCACAACTAACAGTAGCTGTGGGGGGTTCCTACGGTGCCCTAGACCCCTCGTTCACAGCCGGAGAACTAAATAAGGCTAAAGAAAGAAAGGGGAAATCTAAACTGCCCCAGAGCAGACCCCAAAGCAATAGACAGCCCCCAACATGTATTGTCGGTGAAAAGCAGATGAAAACACAAACACAGACAGAAAGACAGGTTGAGCAAATGAAGGGCCCAACTAACTAAATAGGAAAGGACAGAAAAGATGCTGGCTGCAATCCGCAAAAAACCCTACCAAAAATGTCCCAACCGTCTGATAGGGAAAAAGGCCCTGAAGTCGCTAGACTTCAAAATCACTATATCAGCACTCAGGTATAATCTGAGAACAGAGCAAAGAGATAAACTGATCAGAGACAAAATGGAGCTCAGCCCGTCCCAACAAAGGCAGGCTGAACACAAAACACGAAGCAAACAGACAAAATCTCATGGAAAAATAAGAGAGCAAAAACTTAGCTTTCAGTAGACAGGACTAACTGGTTGCAAAAGCTCAGAGCAGAAAGGATCACCAGCACCCCTGTAGGGCGTCGGTTGCCTTATATCCACTCAGTGATTCCTGGAGGGATATGGACGTCTGCAGCATGAGTGACGGAACCATGTGGAGACCCTGAAGTGGGTGAGATAAATGAGTCTAAGAGAGCATGTATGCTGGACATTGAATAACCTGTATGATCACAGGCTTAACAGAGGGAAGCTCTGTAATGGACTCTATGCTGTGATGAACTTTATGTTGATTGCTTTGGATTATGCTACGGATATGAACTGTATAGTGTTGCTGTGGCTCTATGATGGTGAATAAACCGCAAGGTCTATGTTTTCAGTTTATGGAAAACCTGTGCCGGATCAGGTTTTGTTCGCTGCCAAGCAAGAATTCCCCAAGTAAATGACAGCGCTACCTCACACTTGTTACCATTAACAACGTGTATATATGTATGTATATATATATATATATATATATATATATATATATATATATATATAGAGAGAGAGAGAGAGTAGGGATTTGCTCTGGTAGGCAATGGCAGGGACGCAGTAATGAGGCATCACACAGGCTTAGAGTCAAACTTCAGTGGTTTAATGTCACTTTAAGACAGCAGGTTAACAGAAAGTAACAGAAAAACACAAATATGCTCCAGCTTGGAGAACCACTGGTCCCAGACTCACCCTTGCATGGCTTGGGTATTAGGACTATTGGGCTTGCCCACTCACTTTGGGACTTTTCAATGATCTCTAACTGTAGCATAGTTTTTACCTCTTCCGAGATGGCTTGTTGCCGGGCCTCAGGCACCCGATATGGCTTTAGTCGGACTTTGGCCTGTGGCTCCGTGACAATATCATGTTGGATTAGGGAGGTGCGTCCAGGGAGCTCCGAAAAACATCTGTATTTCGGCTAACGAACTCCCGAACCTCCTGAACCTGTCTAGGAGACAAAGTATCTGCTTTTTTGACTACGGGAGTGGGTTTCTCCTGTCTTGTCCAGAGGTAATGGAGCCTTCTCCATCTGAAATGCAGGCAGCGGACTATCCCCACAAAGGTGGTATCTATCTTTCCATGGTTTAAGCAAATTAACATGGTAAACCTGTTCTGGCTTTCTCTGTCCTGGTTGGTGTACCTTGTATTCTACTGGCCCCACCTTCTCCATGATCTTGTAGGGTCCCTGCCACCTTGCAGGAAATTTGCTATCTACAGTAGGCACAAGTACCAACACCTGATCCCCAGGGCTAAAGGTTCTTACCCGAGCCTCCCAGTTATAGATCCGACTCTGTGACCGTTGTGCTGCCTCCATATGTTCCCGGACTAATCGTAGGACTGTCTCCATTCTTTCTTGCATTTTTGCAACATGTTCTATCACACTTTCGTGGGGGGTTGGTCGGTTCTCCCAGGCCTCTTTGGCTATATCGAGTAAGCCCCGTGGATGTCTGCCGTACAATAGTTCAAATGGCGAGAACCCCGTAGACGCCTGGGGCACCTCCCGCACTGCAAACAACAAATATGGCAAAAAGAGATCCCAGTCCTTCCAATCTTTGGAAACTGCTTTTTTTAACATGCTCTTCAGCGTCTTATTGAACCTTTCTACCAGATCATCAGTTTGGGCATTTGCTTAAAATTTAACAAGCAGCAGAGTTCCTTCAAAATTTTTGACATAAAGGGGGTTCCCTGGTCTGTTAAAATCTCCGGAGGAATTCCCACTCGTGAAAACAAACCCATAAGTTCCTTTGCTATAAGCTTAGCTGATGTGTGGCGCAGTGGAATGGCCTCAGGATACCGGGTAGCATAATCTAGAACTACGAGGATGTGTTGGTGTCCCCTTGCTGATTTATTGACAGGCCCAACCAGATCCATTGCCACTCTTTTGAAAGGTACCTCTATATTTGATAAAGGCACCAAAGAACTCCGAAAGTGAGACTGGGGACTGGTTACCTGGCACACTGGACAGGAATTACAGTACCATTTAACTTCTTCATGGACACCTAGCCAGTAAAACCGCTGCAGAATTTGGTCTAGGTTTTTCTTTTGGCCCAAATGCCCACTGAGTACATGCACATGCGCTAAGTCCATTACCAGCCTACGATATGCCTGAGGTACCATTTCCCCCGTATTTTCTCGACTCGATACAGCAAATCTTGGTTCAGCTCAAAGCGTGGCAACACTGTAGCTGCCCCAGGTTGTTGGGGTTCCCCATTGACAAATAGTACATTTTCCCTGGCTCATGCCAAAGTAGGGTCTTAGAGTTGCGCCGTACCAAAATTGTCACCTGATACATTAAGTCGGACAATTCAGGTCCCGGCGGCAAGTCTTCCATCTCTCCAGCGAATACTTCTATAGGAGAATTCTTCCCTCCTCCACCGAAGGGAAGGTTACCGCAACAGCCAGCACTTCTTCTTCTGGGCCACCAGGTTCATGCCCTACCTCTAGAGAATTTAACCTGGTTGCCTCTGGTGCCGACAGTTGCTTAGTGGGTGGGACAACAGTTGGCCAAAGCACAGAAAACAAAGGAATGTCTCTTCCAATTATCACTTCACAATGCAAATTAATCACAACCCCCATCTTGTGGCACTGCCTTCCCGCTGGTGTGTTTATCACCACTAGTGTGGTAGGATAGTCTTTTAAGTCCCGATGTATAAACAACACCCCAATTTTCCGACCAGTATACTCGCTGGTTTGTACCCGGCTGGCTCGTACCAGGGTTACGAGACTCCCTGAGTTCAGTAGGGCCACAGCCTGGGTGCCCTCCCCTTCAACCTTACACAAATGTTCCATATGGGGGCCCTTCGGGGTTCCCATTGCACACATCAGTTCGGCATAGTGGGACTGGCGGTACCCTAAGTTTGTATCCATGGGCTCAGCCAAGTGGGGGCAATCAGCTCTCACATGACCTGGTTCCTGGCACCGCCAGCAGATTATGGGGCTCCTTTCTTCCCCAAATAAGTCCTGAGCGGCCTTCCTGGTCTCTGCGTGCCGAGCCAGGGGTGGGGACTTAGGGAACCTTCCTGTCACCTTCCGGAGAGTTGCTCCCTGTAGCTCTTTGGTAGCCCCATATCTTTCTATGAGGTCTATCATCTGGAGGGCATTAGTAGGAGATGCCTGTCTGACCCATGTTTGGAGGGAGTGGGGCAAAGCCCTCCAAAATTTATCAGTCACTTTGCGGCCCAGCATGGCCATGGGAGACAATACCTCAGGCTGCAACCACTTTTGTAACAAGTGCACCGGGTCGTAATACTTGAACCGAGCCAGCTTGGATGGGGTAAACTCCCACTGGTGTACCCGCTTGGCCCGAACTAACACATTTACCCCAAGACGTGCCAGTATCTCACCCTTGACGATCGTGTAGTCCATCCTTTGCTCAGTGGGTAGGTCCTGATATGCTTTCAATGGTCCTGGGGCCAGAAACGGAGTGATGATTTCTGCCCACTGGTCACGGGGAAGTTTCTCCCTCTCAACCACTCCTTCGAACATCTCCAGATAGGTCTCAACATCGTCAGACTTCTCCATTTTGGGGACCGCTGTACGAACCGCTTTCCGGACGTCATGGATTATCCGGGAATTTCCTGTTGTCTGTGCTGTCGTGATATGCTGTATAAACAGCCGATTGGTTTCCTGCTGCTGTTGATTAAATATCAGCTGTTGCTGTGTAGCCTCTTGCTGCTGCCGCATGGCCTCCTGGTGCTGCATAGCCTGCTGCTGCTGTCACATGGCCTCCATAAGCATTTTTACTGTGGTCTCCATTTCTGGAAAGTTCTCCACCTGGGTCTGCGGCACTCTTTTCACCCAGGACATAAGCTGGAGTACAGAGCAAAAAATGAGTAAAAAGCAGCCCGGCCTCACTGCGTATGCCCGCATTCAAGCCACCAATTGTAGGGATTTGCTCTGGTAGGCAATGGCAGGGACGCAGTAATGAGGCAACACACAGGCTTAGAGTATAACTTCAGTGGTTTAATGTCACTTTAAGACAGCAGGTTAACAGAATGTAACGGAAAAACACAAATATTCTCCAGCTTGGAGAACCACTGGTCCCAGACTCACCTTGCATGGGACGGGCTTAACTAAACGGCTGTCAGGTCAGCGACATCCGCCAGGTGCCATTCCCAGGGTTTGTTTGGAGTCTTGCTGCTATAGGTCTGCAGCACATGCGGTCCAACAAACAGATTCAGGCTGACTCCAGCCAAGTTCCTGTATCTTCCACACACATTCATCATGTGCCAAATACCAACCTCCATTTCATAGCCCATAATCCCTCACACAGGTGAGGTAGACATCACATGGGCTCATCACGTGACCCTGACATCATCGCAGGCCCTTGTCTTTGGGAAAAATCCTGGCTAAACATTAACTTGCAGGGAGAAATGTATCTCCCATCCAGTAAAACACCATTTGCTGTACCACAATATATACACCGTGTACAGAGTTATTAGGCAAGTTGTATTTGAGAGGATTCTTTTTATTATTGAATGACAACTATGTTCTCAATCAACCCAAAAGACTCATAGATATCAAAGCTTAATATTTTTGGAAGTTTGAGTGGGTTTTTTTTAGATTTGGCTATCTTAGGAGGATATCTGTTTGTGCAGGTAACTATTACAGTGCAGAATTATTAGGCAACTTAATAAAAACCAAATATATACCCATCTCACTTGTTTATTTTCACCAGGTAAACCAATAGAGCCACACAAAATTTAAAAATAAACATTTCTGACTTTCAAAAACTAAACAAAAAAAATCAGTGACCAATATAGCCACCTTTCTTTACGATGACATTCTAAAGCCTTCCATCCATAGATTCTGTCAGTTGCTTGATCTGTTTACGATCAACATTGCGTACAGCAGCCATCACAGCCTCCCAGACACTGTTCGGAGAGGTGTAATGTTTTCACTCCCTGTAGATCTCACATTTTATGAGGGAACACAGGTTCTCTATGGGGTTCAGATCAGGTGAACAAGAGGGCCATGTCATTATTTTTTCTTCTTTTAGACCTTTACTGGACAGCCATGCTGTGGAGTATTTGGGTGCATGTGATGGAGCATTGTCCTGCATGAAAATCATGTTTTTCTTGAACGATACCGACTTCTTCCTGTACCACTGGTTGAAGAAGGTTTCTTCCAGAAACTGCCAGTAGGTCTGGGAGTTGAGCTTCACTCCATCCTCAACCCGAAAAGGTCCCACAAGTTCATCTTTGATGATACCAGCCCATACCAGTACCCCACCTTCACCTTGCTGGCGTCTGAGTCGGAGTGGAGCTCTCTGCCCTTTACTGATCCAGCTTTGAGCCCATCCATCTGGCCAATCAAGAGTCGCTCTCATTTCATCAGTCCATAAAACCTTAGAAAAACCAGTCTTAAGATATTTCTTGGCCCAGTCTTGACGTTTTATCTTATGTTTCTTGTTGAAAGGTGGACGTTTTTCAGCCTTCCTCAGCCTGGCCATGTCCCTGAGTTTGGCACACCTTGAGCTTTTTGATACTCCAGTAACGTTGCAGCTCTGAAATATGGCAAAACTGGTGTCAAATGGCATCTTGGCAGCTTCACGCTTGATTTTCCTCAATTCATGGGCAGTTATTTTGCGCCTTTTTTTTTATCAACACACTTCTTGAGACCCTGTTGGATATTTGCCATGAAACGCTTGATTGTTCGGTGATCACACTTCAAAAGTTTGGCAATTTCAAGACTGCTGCATCCCTCTGCAAGACATCTCACAATTTTTGGCTTTTCAGAGTCCGTCAAATCTTTCTTCGGACCCATTTTGCCAAAGGAAAGGAAGTTGCCTCATAATTAAGCACACCTTAAATAGGGCGTTGATGTCATTAGACCACACCCCTCCTCATTATATATATATATATACTAGCTGAAGAGCCCGGAGCTGCCCGGGCATAGTAACTAACTGTGGTTAGTTATAGCAAATTATAATTATCCTCCATCCCATAGTCCCGTGCCCATATACCCATCATACATATCCACGATCCCATAGGCCCGTGACCATATACCCATCATACATATCCTCCATCCCATAGTCCCATGCCCATATACCCATCATACATATTCTCCATCCCATAGTCCCATACCCATATACCCATCATACATAATCTCCATCCCATAGTCCCATGCCCATATACCCATCATACATATTTGCCTTCCCATAGTTGAGTGCCCATATACCCATCACACATCCTTCATCTCATAGTCCCATGCCCATATACCCATCATACATATCCTCCATCCCATAGTCCAGTGCCCATATACCCGTCATACATATCCTCCATCCCATAGTCCAGTGCCCATATACCCATCACACATCCTCCATCCCATAGTCCCGTGTCCATATACATATCCGCCATCCCATAGTCCCGTGCCCATATACCCATCATACATCCTCCATCCTATAGGCCCGTGCCCATATACCCATCATACATATCCTCCATCCCATAGTCCCATGCCCATATACCCATCATACATATCCTCCATCCCATAGTCCCGTGTCCATATACATATCCGCCATCCCATAGTTGAGTGCCCATATACCCATCACACATCCTTTATCTCATAGTCCCATGCCCATATACCCATCATACATATCCTCCATCCCATAGTTCCGTGCCCATATACCCATCATACATATCCGCCATCCCATAGTCCCGTGCCCATATACCCATCATACATATCCTCCATCCCATAGTCCAGTGCCCACATACCCATCACACATCCTCCATCCCATAGTCCCATGCCCGTATACCCCTCATACATGTCCTCCATCCCATAGTCCCATGCCCATATACCCATCATACATATTCGCCATCCCATAGTCGAGTGCCCATATACCCATCACACATCCTTCATCTCAGAGTCCCATGCCAATATACCCATCATACATATCCTCCATCCTATAGTCCCATGCCCCTATACCCATCATACATATCCGCCATCCCATAGTCCCGTGCCTATATAACCATCATACATATCCTCCATCCCATAGTCCAGTGCCCATATACTGATCATACATCCTCCATCCCATAGTTCCGTGCCCATATACATATCCGCCATCCCATAGTCCCGTGCCCATATACCCATCATACATCCTCCATCCCATAGTCCCGTGCCATATACATATCCGCCATCCCATAGTCCCGTGCCCATATATCCATCACACATCCTCCATCCCATAGGCCCGTGCCCATATACCCATCATACATATCCTCCATCCCATAGTCCCGTGCCCATATACCCATCATACATATCCGCCATCCCATAGTCCCGTGCCCATATACCCATCACACATCCTTCATCTCATAGTCCCATGCCCATATACCCATCATACATATCCTCCATCACATAGTCCCGTGCCCATATACCCATCATACATCCTCCATCCCATAGTCAACCATTATGACATCATAATGAGCGGCGGGGCTTGCAATCTATGATGACATCAGCATCGCCATGGCAACCATTATGACATCATAATGAGGGGCGGGGCTTGATATGCACACACTGTTTCCCCATTATGCAAATAGGGGCATTATGACATCATAATGAGGGGCGGGGCTTGACACGAAAACACTTTTTGCCCAGTACGTAGATAGGGGCAAAATTGTTTGGCAAATTGGAACACGCGGGGTTAAAATTTCGCCTCACAACATAGCTTAGGACGCTCTCGGGGTCCAGTCGTGTGACTGTGCCAAATTTTGTGGCTGTAGCTGCAACGGTGCGGATGCCTATCCTGCACATACACACATACACACATACATACACACATACATACACACATACACACTTTGAGCTTTATATCTAACTAGCTGAAGAGCCCGGCGCTGCCCGGGCATAGTAACTAAATGTGGTTAGTCATAGCAAATTATAATTATCCTCCATCCCATAGTCCCATGCCCATATACCCATCATACATATCCACGATCCCATAGGCCCGTGCCCATATACCCATCATACATATCCTCCATCCCATAGTCTCATGCCCATATACCCATCATACATATTCATATTCTCCATCCCATAGTCCCATGCCCATATACCCATTATACATATTCTCCATCCCATAGTCTCATGCCCATATACCCATCATACATATTCGCCATCCCATAGTCGAGTGCCCATATACCCATCACACATCCTTCATCTCATAGTCCCGTGCCCATATACCCATCATACATATCCTCCATCCCATAGTCCCGTGCCCATATACCCATCATACATATCCGCCATCCCAAAGTCTCGTGCCCATGTACCCGTCATACATATCCTCCATCCCATAGTCCAGTGCCCATATACCCATCCTCCATCCCATAGTCCCGTGCCCATATACATATCCGCAATCCCATAGTCCCGTGCCCATATACCCATCACACATCCTCCATCCCATAGGCCCGTGCCCATATACCCATCATACATATCCTCCATCCCATAGTCCCATGCCCATATACCCATCATACATATTTGCCATCCCATAGTCGAGTGCCCATATACCCATCACACATTCTTCATCTCATAGTCCCATGCCCATATACATATCCGCCATCCCATAGTCCCGTACCCATATACCCATCACACATCCTCCATCGCATAGGCCCGTGCCCATATACCCATCATACATATCCTCCATCCCATAGTCCCATGCCCATATACCCATCATACATATCCTCCATCCCATAGTCCAGAATCCATATACCCATCACACATCCTCCATCCCATAGTCCCGTGCCCATATACATATCCGCCATCCCATAGTCCCGTACCCATATACCCATCACACATCCTCCATCCCATAGGCCTGTGCCCATATACCCATCATACATATCCTCCATCCCATAGTCCCATGCCCATATACCCATCATACATATCCTCCATCCCATAGTCCCATGCCCATATACCCATCATACATATTTGCCATCCCATAGTCGAGTGCCCAAATACCCATCACACATCCATCATCTCATAGTCTTATGCCCATATACCCATCATACATATCCGCCATCCCATAGTCCCGTGCCCATATACACATCATACATATCTTCCATCCCATAGTCCAGTGCCCATATACCCATCACACATCCTCCATCCCATAGTCCCGTGCCCATATACATATCCGCCATCCCATAGTCGCGTGCCCATATACCCATCACACATCCTCCGTCACATAGGCCCGTGCCCATATACCCACCATACATACCCATATACCCATCATAACCACGTGTCAAGCCCTGCCCCTCATTATGATGTCATAATGCCCTATTTGCATAATGGGGAAACAGTGTGTGCGTATCAAGCCCCGCCCCTCATTATGATGTCATAATGGTTGCCATGGTGATGCTGATGTCATCATAGATTGCAAGCTCCGCCGCTCATTATGATGTCATAATGGTTGACTATGGGATGGAGGATGTGTGATGGGTATATGGGCACTGGACTATGGGATGGCGGATATGTATGATGGGTATATGGGCACAGGACTATGGGATGGAGGATATGTATGATGGGTATATAGGCATGGGACTATGAGATGGCAGATATTTATGATGGTTATATGGGATCGGGACTATGGGATGGAGGATATGTATGATGGGTATATGGGCATGGGACTATGGGATGGAGGATATGTATGATGGGTATATGGGCACGGGCCTATGCGATGGAGGATGTGTGATGGGTATATGGGCACTGGACTATGGGATGGCGGATATGTATATGGGCACGGGACTATGGGATGGAGGATGTGTGATGGGTATATGGGCACTGGACTATGGGATGTAGGATATGCATGACGGGTATATGGGCACTGGACTATGGGATGGCGGATATGTATGATGGGTATATGGGCACGGGACTATGGGATGGAGAATATGTATGATGGGTATATGGGCATGGGACTATGAAATGAAGGATGTGTGATGGGTATATGGGCACTCGACTATGGGATGGTGAATATGTATGATGGGTATATGGGCATGGGACTATGGGATGGAGAATATGTATGATGGGTATATGGGCATGGGACTATGGGATGGAGAATATGTATGATGGGTATATGGGCACGGGCCTATGGGATCGTGGATATGTATGGTGGGTATATGGGCACGGGACTATGGGATGGAGGATAATTATAATTTGCTATAACTAACGACAGTTAGTTACTATGCCCGGGCAGCGCCGGGCTTTTCAGCTAGTATTAGATATATACACACATACAGCGTGGGCCATTTATATGGATACACCTAAATAAAATGGGAATGGTTGGTGAAATCAACTTCCTGTTTGTGGCACATTAGTATTTGAGAGGGGGAAACTTTTCAAGATGGGTGGTGACTAGAGTTGAGCGAAACGGGTCGAAAAAATTCAAAAGTCGCCGACTTTTGGCAAAGTCGGGTTTCATGAAACGAAACCCGACCCTAGGATGAGGTCGGCCACGAGGTCGGCGACTTACGCGCCAAAGTCGCGTTTCAAAAGTTTGTTTTGCGCTCTTTTTCAGCCAATCAGGATCCACGGACACTGTGGGCAACGTGATGACATAGGCACGGGTCACCACCATCTTTAAGAAGGGCATGCAAGTGATTGGCTTGCTTTGGTGGGCGTCACAGGGGGTATAAAAGGGCGTGCACGCCGACCGCCATCTTACTTCTGCCGATCTTAGCATAGGGAGAGGTTGCTGCTGATTCTGTAGGGAGAGCGTTAGGCAGGGAAGAAGACCAAAAAACTGCTTCTGCTGCTAGCGATTTGGCCTGCACAACACACCAGTCACTGTGTGTGCAGTGCAAGGGGAGGCTATATAGTGGTGTATCAGTGGTGTTGGTTGTTGGACTGCCTTCTAAGGCTTCCTGACAGGCTGGCATTGCTGTTTACCCACTGCTCCGCAAACTGCTTTTTTAAAAGCAATCCAATCTCACTTATCCTCTAGTCACTTAGGTCACAGCTGTGCCATCGAGCTTGTCACATAGCGCTCAGATATTCATTGGGCCTCACACAATCCAAAAGTGTCCAGTGTCCAAAAGTGTGTGCAGAGATTCAAACTGTCACTTATCCTCTAGTCACTTAGGTCACAGCTGTGCCATCGAGCTTGTCACATAGCGCTCAGATATTCATTGGGCCTCACACAATCCAAAAGTGTCCAGTGTCCAAAAGTGTGTGCAGAGATTCAAACTCTCACTTATCCTCTAGTCACTTAGGTCACAGCTGTGCCATCGAGCCTGTCACATATGGCTCAGATATTCATTGGGCCTCACACAATCCAAAAGTGTCCAGTGTCCAAAAGTGTGTGCAGAGATTCAAACTCTCACTTATCCTCTAGTCACTTAGGTCACAGCTGTGCCATCGAGCTTGTCACATAGCGCTCAGATATTCATTGGGCCTCACACAATCCAAAAGTGTACAGTGTCCAAAAGTGTGTGCAGAGATTCAAACTCTCACTTATCCTCTAGTCACTTAGGTCACAGCTGTGCCATAGAGCTTGTCACATAGCGCTCAGATATCAGTGGGCCTCACACAATCCAAAAGTGTCCAGTGTCCAAAAGTGTGTGCAGAGATTCAAAATCTCACTTATTCTCTAGTCACTTAGGTCACAGCTGTGCCATCGAGCCTGTCACATAGCGCTCAGATATCAGTGGACCTCACACAATCCACAAGTGTCCAGTGTCCAAAAGTGTGCGCAGAGATTCAAAATCTCCATTATCCTCTCGTCACTTTGGTCACAGGCAGCTGTGCCATCAAGCCTGTCACATAGCGCTCAGATATCAGTGGGCCTCACACAATCCAAAAGTGTCCACTGTCCACAAGTGTGTGCAGAAATTCTAAATCTCCCCTGTCCTATAGACACCTTGTACCTTGTTTTACATTACTATATAGTTTGTTGGATTTTGTCTACATTTCTACCAAAAATGAGGAAGGCTGGTGGAAGAGGCCGTGGAATTGGGCGGGGGTTGGCAGCTGGTAATGATGGTGTTGGTGGTGGATCTGATGGTAGTGGCAAGAGCAAAATAGGACCGAATGCAGGAGGTGCTGACCCTGCGTCATCGTCTGGCTACATAAGGCCTCGAACGCTTAGTTTTCTAGGAGTTGGCAAACCGCTTTTAAAGGCAGAGCATCAGGAAAAAGTTTTGTCTTACATTGCTGACTCAGCCTCCAGCTCTATCGCCTCCTCTTCTTCAGTTGTAAAAAGTAAAAGCACTGAGTCGTCATTGGAGGCTCATGTTCATGAACCACACCTTTCCTTGTGTCCTTCACCCCAACCAAGATTGAAGGATGACGCAGGCCATACTACTGATTACTCCATGGAGCTGTTTTCACATACCATGCCTGGATTATCAAGTCAAATGGTGAATTACCCAGGCCAAGATGAATCTGACATGGAGTGCACTGATGCACAGCCGCTGATGGATGATTCTGCTGGTACATTCACTCAGAGCACTACATTGTCCTCGCAGTGTACAGAGCCAGATTCTGACCCTGATGAGACTCAGGTGCCCCTTCCCGCACACTATACCACCATACACGGTGACACAGAGGAAGGTGCACATGACATAGAAGAGGAGGTGATGGATGACCCAGTTGTTGACCCAGATTGGCATCCATTGGGGGAAGAGGGTGCTGCTTCCAATAGCTCAGATGAGGAGCATCCACAGCAGACATCGACATCGCAACAGCTGTTATCTGGCAGGCCCAGAGCACTCCAAAGACAGGTTCCAAACATCAAAAGAGTTGCTGGACAGCTTGTCCAGAGGGTCAAAAGATCACAGCGTGCTAGGCCGCAAAATGTCTGCCAAAGTAGGAAGAGTGCAGTGTGGCACTTTTTTGACCAAAATCCTCATGATCAGGCCAAGGTTATCTGTAAGAAGTGCGCAAAGACCTTTAGCCGAGGGAAAAATCTGAAAAATTTGAATACCAGTTGCATGCTTAGACATTTAACCAGCATGCACTTGCAAGCGTGGACACAACACCAAACCTCAAGTGCCACATGTGCAACTGATCACAACGAAGGTAGTCAGCAACGCTACATTGTTTCCCCCACTGTAAGCCCACCGGTTAGCACAGCAGCAAATGTTGAGGTGTCGTTGCAAGGCCACAGCAGTCAGGGAATCCCACTGTTATATCAACGAAAGACTGATTCTAGGCCATCAGAAAGAACACCAACTCCATCACCATCATCAACCCTCTCTCAGTCCGCCCTGTCCACCGCTACTTCCACCATATGCAGCTCTCAAGTCCAGCTCACCCTCCCAGACACTATGAGTAGGTCAAGAAAGTACTCAGTCTCTCATCCGCGTACACTGGGTTTGAACGCCCACATTGCCAAACTAATCTCGTTTGAGATGATGCCCTTTCGGTTGGTGGAAAGCACAGCTTTCCGCGAACTCATGGCCTATGCAGTACCACGCTATGACCTACCCAGTCGCCACTTCTTCTCTCACAAAGCCATCCCAGCCCTCCACCATCATGTGAAAGACCGCATTGTCCATGCACTCGAGCAGTCAGTGAGCGGAAAGGTGCACCTCACAACTGATGCATGGTCCAGTCGGCATGGCCAGGGCCGTTACGTGTCCATCACTGCGCACTGGGTTAATGTGGTGGATGCAGGGTCCACAGGGGACAGCGGTGGTGGGACAGTGCTGCCTAGCCCACGGTATAGGAAACAGTTGGCTGTAGGCGTTCCACCCTCCTCTTCCTCCTCCTCCTCCTCCTCCTCCAGAAGCGAAAGCTCGTCCACAAAGCGCAGTCGTACGAGCACTCCATCTGCAGCTGCCACTGTTGCACACGATGTGTCCCCCTATCGAGCAGCTAGTGGAAAGCGTCAGCAGGCTGTGTTGCAGATGATGTGTTTGGGCGACAGACATACCGCCGAGGTGCTGGCCGAGTACTTGAAGCGACAAACTGAGTCATGGCTGGGCAGTGTACATCTTGAGGCAGGCAAGGTAGTTAGTGATAACGGCCGTAATTTTGTGGCAGCCATAGCCCTTTCAAAACTCAGCCACATACCTTGCTTGGCTCACACCTTGAACCTGATGGTGCAGTGCTTCCTCAAAAATTATCCGGAGTTAACAGCCCTGCTCCAGAAGGTGCGAAGACTGTGCGCGCACATCCGCCGGTCGCCTGTACACTCCATTCGTATGCAGAAGCTGCAGCGATTGCTCCACCTTCCCAACCACCGCCTCATTATCGACATTGCAACAAGGTGGAACTCCACCCTGCACATGGTGGAGCGGCTGTGCGAGCAGAGGCAGGCCATAATGCATTTGTGGGAGGATACACGGCCAGGCACTTTGAGAGCAGACATGGAGTTGACAGGTGTGCAGTGGTCGAAGCTGAAAGACCTCTGTAAAGTCCTTCAGTGTTTTGAGGAATGCACACGGCTGGTAAGCGCAGACGACGCCATCCTAAGCATGAGCATCCCACTTATGCGTCTGCTCATGCAAACTTTGACGCACCTTAAGGAGCAGGCGTCTGCAGCCAATGTTGATGAGGAGGAAGAGGAGGAGGGAATCCTTGATGACATTCAGCCATTGTCTGCTCAGGGACCTCTCCTGGACGAGGTGGAGGAAGAAGAGGAGGAGGAGGATGATGATGGGGATGATTACTTAGGGGAGGAGGATGCATCTCGTGGGGCAAGTGAAAATGTTGGCGTGGCAAGGTCTGGTACAGGGTTTGTGCGTGACTGGAGGGATGTGGATTTGCCAGAAAGTGCTCCTCCAACCAGCACTCGCAGTGCATCATTGACACCGGGAACATTGGCCTACATGTCAGATTATGCCTTGCGGATCCTAAAAAGGGACCCCCGCATTGCCAAAATGATGAACGATGACGACTACTGGTTGGCCAGCATCCTGGATCCACGCTATAAAGGCAAATTACAAAACATCATGCCACAGGAGAACCTTGACCTAATATTGGCTAATAAACAAGCAACTCTGGTAAATCGGTTGCTTGAGGCATTCCCAGCACACAGCAGCGGTGATGGTTCTCACACGAGCCGTACGGGCCGGGGGCAGCTTGGCAGAGGTGTTCGTGGTGCACACAGCAGAAGTGGCGTTGGAGACAGGGGTTTCATGACAATGTTGTGAACTGATTTTTCAAATACCGCTCACACAACTGGTAATACTGCATCGATGGAAAGTGACAGGAGACAGCAGTTGTCAACCATGGTTACAAACTACTTTTCCTCCCATATCGATGTTCTCCCACACAGGTCATTCCCCTTTGACTATTGGGCCGCTAAACTGGACACCTGGCCTGAATTGGCACAATATGCCTTACAGGAGCTCGCTTGCCCAGCTGCAAGTGTGCTATCGGAAAGAGTCTTCAGTGCAGCTGGATCAATCCTGACAGAAAAAAGGACCCGTCTTTCAACCCAAAATGTGGATGATCTAACCTTCATTAAAATGAACCATGCATGGGTTTCCAAGGATTTTGTCCCACCTTCCCCTGATGACACATAGGGTGACAGAAAAATGGCTTGCTTTGGTCCACCTCTTCCTGGGACTTCACCTATTTCGCCTTTTGCATCAGCTGAATGTCCAACATCAACATATGCCACTTTCTAAAACTCCCTAACTGTGCTGCCTCCCCCCCCATGGCCGGGGTCACCACCTAGCGCACGACACCGTGCGAGTGCCGTTGACCTGGACAGGTGGGTAGGCCGACTCTTGGGCGCGGGCACTGGCACAGGGTCCCTCATAGTGCAATCAAGTGTCTCTGATGGTGGTGGTGCACACCCGCCGTCAGACACACCGCTGTACTATGAGGGGCCCAGTGCCAGTACCGACGCCCACGAGTGGGCCCCCTTGCTTGGGCAGGGCCCCAGCATTTGCAATCTTTACTTCTCCCTGCTCCTCCGCTGTGTAATCTGGGCCGTCAAATCCATACTGTGCCTGACACCGTCTGAGCCTGCCTCCTGAGACATATATTTTGAATGTGTACGCTATCCATACATGTTATCCGGGGATACGGTACCCTTTCTAACCTTTGTGCAATCACATGCAATCCATACTGGGCCTGACACCGTCTGAGCCTGCCTCCTGAGACATATATTTTGAATGTGTACGCTATCCATACATGTTATCCGGGGATACGGTACCCTTTCTAACCTTTGTGCAATCACGTGTAATCCATACTGGGCGTGAGAACAGCTGGCAAGCTACAGCACCTGTGGTTTGCACACGTAAGTTTTTCATTTTTTCAGGAATGACGGTTAGGCCTAATTCCGGAACTGCAGTTGACCTGCACTTACTGGGAAATCATTGTTCGCGGGTAATAATTGTAATTACTCAGTGATCCCCATCAATAACGTTGTTCAGCGGGTTATCTGCACCTGTAAGCGACAAACGCTGGCCTTTTCATTGTAGCGCACATGCAGCCACGGACATGTAAGGGCATGACACACCAGTTATTGGCCAATCTCATGTTCCAGAGCCTCACGTGTCCCTCTAGTAAGCCGGACTCGGACCGCGGGGCATGACGGAGTCTCGTTCGTTAACGGAATTAAGCTTGCAATGTGTGCATCTGTTCTGTAGCTGGCATGGTTGAGGTTTCCCAGGTGGAGTCGAATTTAACCGTAGGCTCCACTCCTGGTGGTGCCCTTCTGGACATTCCTTTAAGGTTCAGCTTTGCAACCATACTGCCCACGTAAAACAAACACTTTGCCTTCATGAACGCTGTTTGGAGGGTCATGACTCGTGGGAATAACGCCGCCCAATCAGTTAACCTGCTAGAGAGATCCTTCGTTGCTCCCAAGCATGACATCACACTCCCTAGGAGGAAGGTAATGCCACTGTGGCGACCGTACTCCTGGGGGCGACACAAGTGCACTGATGCCCAGCGACTGCTCGATGAATCTGCTGGTACATTGACCCAGACCACTACATTCCCCTCTCACGCTACACGGCCTGAATCTGACCCTGATGAAACTCAGGTTACCCTTCCCATATACAGTTCCATCTTACACGGTGACAAAGAGGAAGCTGCAGATGAAAGTGCAGGTTCGGCCCACCCGCCATCAGACACACCACCGTACTATCAGGGGCCCTGTGCCAGTGCCGTCGCCAACGAGTGGGCCCCCCCTGCTTGCTCAGGATCACAGCACTTGCAAGGTTGAAATACTGTGCAGTGAGATGGAAGATGGGGACGACGAGGAGTCCAGACTAGTCCAGGGATTCCCTAGCGAGGAGACTTATTTGATTGTTTTCAATGTTGGGACAGCAATTTTTGGGGAGCACTATACTCTGGAGAATGATAGATGGGGCCCACCATACACTGGAACATTCCAAAGGTGGACATCAGACACTGGAGCAGCATTTACAGGGTCCATTATACACTAGAGCATTAGAAATGGGGCCCATTATGTTTGGAGCATTATTTGGGCCCATAAGACAGTGGAGCTTCATCCATGGGGACTAACATATACTGTAGCATTATGTGGAGCTCATCATATACTGTTTCAAACATTATATGGGACCAATGATTCTGTATGGAGAAATAGATGGGCCTCGTCATGAGATGTAAAAAGTGAGGTATTTTTCATTGTACTATACCGCTATTTCTCTGCCGTATCGGAGCATGATGAGTTGTGGTATGTGTTAAAGGGGCGCTCTTTCGCCCAGGGCACATGAAAACCTGCAGCCAGCCCTCCCCCCCACAACTTTAGCCAAATAACCCCCATTTTTCAGTGCGTAACTTGTATTATGAAGTTAATTAAGGTTGACAAGCTTAAGTAAGAAGAATTGATGCTTTTGGCATTCAAATGGGCACTGTAGGTGTGTTTCCTGTCCTCCTCTCACTGCCGACTTTTATTCCCCATTGACTTACATTGGGTTTCGTGTTTCGGGACGACCCCGACTTTTCCCTATAATCGGACGATCTTGCTCGACCCGACTTTTCGAAAAGTCGGGTTTCACAAAACGAAACGCGACCCTAAAAAACCAAAAGTCGCTCAACAGTAGTGGTGACCATGGCGGCCATTTTCTATCCAACTTTATTTTTTTCAATGGGAAGAGGGTCATGTGACACATCAAACCTATTGAGAATTTCACAAGAAAAACAATGGTGTGCTTGGTTTTAACTTAACTTTATTTTATTACAAGTTTATGAAATGTGTTCAAAGTGCTGGCCATTGTGTTGGATTGTCAATGCAACCTTCTTCTCCCACTCTTGACACACTGACAGCAACACCGAAGAAGAAATGCTAGTCTAAGGGGGTCAGATTCCTTGTAGGAATGCTCGGATCTGACACCCATAATGTGGTGGTGCACCAGCTTGCTGCATAAATAAATAAAGTTACGTTAAAACCAAGCACACCATTGTTTTTCTTGTGAAATTCTCAATAAGTTTGATGTGTCACATGACCCTCTTCCTATTGGAAAAAATAAAGTTGGATATACTGTACACTCACTGGCCACTTTATTAGGTACACCATGCTAGTAAGGGGTTGGACCCCCTTTTGCCTTCAGAACTGCCTCAATTCTTCGTGGCAGAGATTCAACAAGGTGCTGGAAGCATTCCTCAGAGATTTTGGACCATATTGACATGATGGCATCACACAGTTGGCGCAGATTTGTCGGCTGCACATCCCTGATGTGAATCTCCCGTTCCACCACATCCCAAAGATGCTCTATTGGATTGAGATCTGGTGACTGAGGAGGCCATTTGAGTACAGTAAACTCATTGTCATGTTCAAGAAACCAATCTGAGATGATTCGAGCTTTATGACATGGCGCATTATCCTGCTGAAAGTAGCCATCAGATGTTGGGTACATTGTGGTCATAAAGGGATGGACATGGTCAGCAACAATACTCAGGTAGGCTGTGGCGTTGCAACGATGCTCAATTGGTACCAAGGGGCCCAAAGAGTGCCCAGAAAAAATTCCCCACACCATGACACCACCACCACCAGCCTGAACCGTTGATACAAGGCAGGATGGATCCATGCTTTCATGTTGTTTACGCCAAATTCTGACCCTACCATCCGAATGTCGCAGCAGAAATCGAGACTCATCAGACCAGGCAACGTTTTTCCAATCTTCTACTGTCCAATTTCGATGAGCTTGTGCAAATTTTAGCCTCAGTTTCCTGTTCTTAGCTGAGAGGAGTGGTACCCAGTGTGGTCTTCTGCTGCTGTAGCCCATCTGCCTCAAAGTTCGACGCACTGTGCGTTCAGAGATGCTCTTCTGCCTACCTTGGTTGTAACGGGTGGCAATTTGAGTCACTGTTGCCTTTCTATCAGCTCGAACCAGTCTGCCCATTCTCCTCTGACCTCTGGCATCAACATGGCATTTCCGGCCACAGAACTGCCGCTCACTGGATTTTTTTTCTTTTTCGGACCATTCTCTGTAAACCCTAGAGATGGTTGTGCGTGAAAATCCCAGTAGATCAGCAGTTTCTGAAATTCTCAGACCAGCCCTTCTGGCACCAACAATCATGCCACGTTCAAAGGCACTCAAATCACCTTTCTTCCCCATACTGATGCTCGGTTTGAACTGCAGGAGATTGTCTTGACCATGTCTACATGCCTAAATGCACTGAGTTGCCGCCATGTGATTGGCTGATTAGAAATTAAGTCTTAACACACAGTTGGACAGGTGTACCTAATAAAGTGGCCAGTGAGTGTATATATATATGTGTTTATTAGAAGCTAATTGTTGTTTGTTATGTACTAGTCTCCTCATTGTCTGTGCTGTTGCATCTGCATACCTTCTCAGGGACTGGAAAGTTCACACTGAAGTAAGTCTAATTATTATGCTTTCATATTTGAGACTGAACCATCACCATATGTGACCCCACAATTGCCTAAAAACAAAATGATTGCATAAGACTAGGTCAAACGACTAACATCAATCTGCGATACACAAGATATATTTCTAAATAATGTCTAATGCTATGAAATAATATTAGGAAGGCGATTTGACGAGACTGTGAATGGTTAATAGCAGCATGCACAAAACAGATGCATGTGTACCTTTTATTAGCGTAGGACTCAAGCCAACTTCCTTTCATCTCTTTTAAGTCTTGATTTGAAAGGAATGCCATGAATTTCAAAGGTTACAGGAAAACCTTTCCATGTAGTGTATATTTAGGCTTCATTATTTTAAGATTTTCATTTCGGTTGTACTGATAAATTCCGAATTTTCATTATAGAGGTCATATTTACATACTGAAATTTGCATAACTTTACTTTTGACATTATTGCCTTCCTATAATTTTAGCCAGTAAGCTGTCAAAGTTATAGAAGACTGATAGTCTCCAACCTATTATATTTTGTGACCCAAGTTTGAAAATTAATGTGAAAGCATTTCAGCATTTATTATATATCTCCACTAATGTGAAAAAAGTTACAGTAGTCAAAGATGTCACAAACAAGCTAAACCAAATTTAGTCAATAATATTTTGCTTCAGATTTACCACTAGATGGAAGCGTTGTCATTAGTAGTTGCGTACTGCAAATTACTATAGAATCTAAACAACTTAAAGGCATATTCTCGAGTTTGAAAGTTATCCCCTACCCATGGAATAAGGGACAACTTTCCCACATGAATTGAGTAGAGGTCGATAATGTGCTCTGCCGCTCCATTTCATTCGACAAGATAGACAAAGATCAGCCAAGTACAGTCTCGACAATCTACTCCTCTCCCATGAACAGTGAATAGAGCTGTAGTATGCAAGATTGACCACCACTCCATACGACAGGGGCTCTTCAGAGCCCTGGTTCTCAAGATCGTTGAGGGGACACGTCTACAGGATTGGGTGAATAACTTGTCATCTGGCATCCAAACCATTAGCAAGCTGTTAACTAGGATGTTGACATGTTCACAATCAGGATCTTTTGACAGTGAACATAAAGGAGAAAAATAACTTTGAGCACTGAATCCAAACAGCAGTAAGAAGACACAAGGGTGGTGCCACTCTAGAGAACAGTCAAGCTGGCCAGCCCCCTTCCCAATGTACTAAATGTCCCTTAGCCACCTCCAGCTGCATCTGACTGGCATATGTGCAGTGAACAGAGGTTTAATAGCAATGGGCTTTATTTATATGCTGCACATGTGGTTAGCGCTGCTGGATACAGCTTGTCATGCGTAGTAGATCTGTGGGACATCACTCTGACCAGGAGGGGACAGGCCAGGGCTTCACTGCACTGCAGGAGTTCAGTTCTACAGCATCGCTTTTTGATGCTAAATTAATACAGTAATCAAAGTTATTTTTCTCGATTATCCTCAATCTGCCAGAAAATAAAAGATCATCATTGTGAAACTGTCATTGTCCCAGATAACAAGTGGAAGAAGAAACTTGGAAAACTAAATCCTGCTGAGACTTTCCTTTTTATCTCTTAATTGTCAGTAGATTAGTTTTAGATGGATTTCTCCTTTCATGTTTCAAGTGAAGGAACTTTGCAAATAATCTTGTTAATAAATATCCTCTTATCTTGAGTCTATAGCTCTAAGCAGACCTATATGCTTCCATGTGTACAGACTAAAAAATTCTACACTTGAAGGCATACTTTACCAATGCTTCCTATTCTTCTTGTGGATGGTGATGATATCACGTGTTATCATTTGAAAACATTACAGTGAAGAATTAAAAATGTTATTAACTTAAAAGTTTCAAATATAATGTATCATTTAGAAAAAAAATACATTTTAAACAATTGAAAAATGTAAAGTATTAATGCTTTTTTTTTTTCACTGTACCCAATTTATTATATATTTTATTTATATGATTTTTATTAAATTTTCATAATATTACAGGGAAGGAAGTAATACATGGGAAAAAAATAAAAAGTAGAGAACTCTACTCTACAGTGTTACATCACACATAAAATAAAATAAAATTAGATAAGACAAATAGTGAGTTAGGACAAATGGTGAAGACTTTGTTACTTTTCTGCAATACTTTTAAGGCAAACAGACAATCAGAGAAGCAGTAAATACCATAACTCAAATAGTAAGTAACTTTAAACGAGGAAAATTTTTGGTTCCATAGGTCCCACTTAGAGTGATATTCGGGTAAGGCATTGTTAATAAAAGCAAACCTTTTCTCTATAGAACTATGGATCGTATTAATGCTTTTAATGTTTTGAAAGATATTTTTTATATTTTAACTGGTAAAAAACATCTGGTAAAATTCAATCTGTAAACACTAGGGGGAGCAGCTTCTGATATTTGCCATGAAAACCTAGTATACTGCTAGTTCGCATTACGACTGCAGTAAATGTGGGCGGGGTCTGGTCACATGTGTGTGATGTCACTCTTCTCCTCTCATGGGCATTTTCAGAAGAAGTGAGGATGAAGTTTAGGGTCACAGTGCGGAGCTATTTTGTTGGTGACTACAAAGTGATTAATAAATAGGAGGTCCATCAATAGTAGTCACAACATTAACTCTTCAGGAAACTATTACTCAAAGCACCACTCCAGCTTTTTTTTTATTTCATTGCTGAAGTGTTGATGAAAATCCACATTCCCTGTCTGATACTCACCTTCTGGCATTTTCACCTGTTTCCAGTCTGACTCCTGGGGCTTGTGACCTGCTGGCTGCTCCAGTGTTTCATGGAATGAGCCAGAGGTCACTAATAAATGTAAGTCTATGAGAGCATCGTTCTGGACCTCATAGACTTTGCATTGAGAGCTTGTGACATAGCTTATGAATTATGGCTAGTCAGAAGTTGCACTCACAAGATGGAGCCGTGGGATTGGAGTGGCGCCGAAAATCGATGAAGACACCAGAGGGTGCGTATATGACCAAAGGTTGGAGACTTACAATTAAAGCACCACTTCAGCGGTGAAAAAAAACCTTGCTGGAGTGATAAAATAATCAGTAGGAATAATAGAGTTAAAATTTAACTTTTAATGATAATGGAAAAACAAATAGATGATAAAAAGAGCTCTGCTCAAAATAACTAAAAAAAAGATGATCAGCAAAGGCTAAAATCGCATATGCATGATAAAAAAGTGCTCAGTGATAACAGTGCCAATAAAAAGGTTTGATCTCACCCAATTCTTGTAGTGAAGCCAATTCACACATAAAACCAGGGGTACAAGATCAGAGGGATAAGCTCATAACCTATCATCCCCTGTCATACCCCATATGGCTTCCACTCTAACAAGGAGAGTACCCAAGTGTGTAACCTACTGTACATTTAGGTAAGCTATACACCCAAAATATGGCCCTCCAGATGTGTTTCTGCTTCAATAGCAAGGTCTCTCAGGGGAGTGTACTTGCAAAAAAGGGCAAAGGATAAATTAGATCCACATCTGAGGGGTGTGTCTCCGGGCCCTGCAGTGGCAGCAAAACCACGAAGACGAAGTCAATTATGCAGAGGTAGATTTTAACTATTGATTCTATCTTCCATTCATACTCTCCTGCTGATTAAGTGACTGCAAAGCGATACTGACATTTGGACAGTAGCTGCCTGAAGCGAAAATTGAAATGGCGACTCTCTGCAGTGCAATATGCAAGTGCTTCTCACTAAAATAGAATATCACCAAAAAGATATAAACTTGGAAGGGAAAGCTTTGAAAAAAAATAAACAAAATATCAACAGGAACGGCTATTCCAATTTCGGTACTTGCCCGGCATCAAACTGCTTAGCGGCACTAACCTGAGGCAGGCAGGAACATTCAGCCTAGAATGACCAGTGACAGACTGTTAGCACCTCTGCGGGTCTTTTCAAGAGGAATAAACTCAAAACGGAAAGATTTGAAAAAAAAACAAAGTTTCAACAGAACCAGGGATTCCCAGCTGGTCTCCCATTCCGTTATTTTCTCAACCACAAGCTGCTTAGCGGCTGCGATCTGATGAGGGAAGGCACATTCAGCCTAGATAGGCCAGTGTCAGGCAGTCAGCACCTCTGCGGGTCTTTTCAAGAGGAATAAACTTGGAAGGGAAAGGTTTGAAAAAGCAAACAAAACGGTCAAGTATTCCCAGCCGATCTCCCATTCCGGTACTTGCCTAGCCTCAAGCAGCTGCGACTTGACGAGGTCAGGCACATTTAGCCTAGAATGGCCAGGGACGGATGGTTAGCACCTCTGCAGGTCTTTTCAAGAGGATTAAACTCGGAAGGAAAAGCTTTGGAAAAAACAAACAAAACGTCAATGGTACAAGAGATTCCCAGCCGATCTCCCATTCCAGCACTTGCTCAGCTTCAAGTTGCGACCTGACAACGGCAGGCACATTCAGCCTAGAATAGCCGGTGACAGGCAGTTGGCACCTCTTCAGATCTATTCAAGAGGAATAAACCCGGAAGGGAAAGTTTTGAAAAAAACAAACAAAATGTCAGCGTGACCAGGGATTCACAACAGGTCTCCCATTTCAGGAGCTGCTTAGCGGCTGTGACCTGACAAGGGCCAGTATATTCAGCCTAGAAAGGCCTGTACCAGATAAGAAGCACCTCTGAGGGTTTTTTTCAAGAGGAATAAACTTGAAAAGGAAAGCTTTGCAAAAAAACAAACAAAATGTCAATGGTACCTGTGATTCCCAGCTGGTCTCGCATTCCAGGACTTGCCCAACCTCAAGCTGTTTTGTGACTGCAACTTGACAATGGCAGGCACTTACAGCCTAGAATGGCTGGTATCAAACAGTTAGCACCTCTGTGGGTCTTTTCAAGAGGAATAAACTCTGATGTGAAAGCTTTGAAAAAAGCAAACTAAATGTCAATGGTACCTGGGATTCTCAGCCAATCTCCCATTCTGATATTTGCCTGGCCTCAAGCTACTGAGTGGCTGCAATCTGACAAAAGCAGTCACATTCAGCCTAGAATGGCAGGTGACAGAAAGTTATCACTTCTGCGGGTCTTTTCAAGAGGAATAAACTAGCAAGGGAAAGCTTTGAAAAAACAAACAAAACATCAATGGTACAAATGATTCCTAGCTGGTCTCCCATTCCAGTACTTGCCCTGCTTCAAGCTGCTTAGCAGCTGTGAGCTGACGAGGGCTGGGACATTCAAATTAGAATAGCCGGTGACAGGCATTAGTACCTCTTTCGATCTTTTCTAGAGGAATAAACTCGGAAGAGAAAGCTTTTGATAAAAAACAAACAAAATGGCAACAAGACCAGGGATTCCTGGGCAGTCTACCATGCCAGTACTTGACTGCTCTCAAGCTGCTTAGTGGCTGTAACCTGATGAGGGGAGGTACATTCATCCTAGAAAAGCCAGTGACAAATGGTTAGCACCTCGGGTCTTTTCAAGATGAATAAACTCGGAAAGGAAAGCTTTGAAAAAACAAACAAAACGTCAACAGGACCAGGGATTCCATGCGGTCTCCCATGCTCGTACTTGCCCAGGCTCAAGTTGCTCTGTGGTTGCAACCTGACAAGAGCAGTCACATTCAACCTAGAATCGCCAATGACACACTGCAACTCTGCGGATCTTTTCAAGTGGAATAAACTCGGAAGGGAAAGCTTTGAAAAAAAACAAGCAAAACGTCAATGAGACCAGGGATTACCAGCCGGGCTCCCATTCTGGTACTTATCCGGTCTCAAGCTGCTACCTGACGAGAGAAGGCACATTCAGCATAGAGTGGCCGTTTACAGGAAGTAAGCACCTCTACGGGTCTTTTCAAGAGGAATAAGCTTTGAAAAAAACAAAACAAAACATCAATGGGACAAGGGATTCACAGCCAGTGTCCCATCCTGATACTTGCCCAGCCTCAAGCTTATGAAAGAATTCACCTTCAGCCTAGAATTGCTGGTAACAGATGATTAGCACCTCTGCGAGTCTTTTCAAGATGAATAAGCTCAGACGGAAAAGCTTTGAAAAACACAAACAAGACATCAACGGGACCAGGGATTCACTAGCCGCCTCCTTCTGGTACTTGCCTCAAGCTGCTTAGCGGCTGCGACCTGACGAGGGCAGGTACATTCAGCCTAGAATGGCCGGTGACAGACAGTTAGTCCCTCTTCGGATCTTTTCAAGAGGAATAAACTCGGAAGGACCAAGGATTCCCAGCCAGTCTCAATTTCCGGTACTTGCCAGCCTCAACTGCTTAGCGGCTGTTACCTGATGAGGGCAGTCACATTCAGCCTAGATGGGCCAGTGACAGACAGTTAGCACCTCTGCGGGTCTTTTCACGAGGAATAAACTCAGAGGGGAAAGCTTTGAAAAAACTAAAACAAAACATCAACGGGACCAGGGATTCCAGCCGGTCTCCCAATCCAGTCTCCCAATCCAGTACTTGCCCGGCCTCAAGCTGCTGTGACCTGACGAGAGTAATCACATTCAGCCTAGTATGGCCGGTTAGCACCTCTGCGGGTCTTTTCAAGAGGAATAAACTGGGAAGTAGAGTTGAGCGAAACGGGTCGGCCAAATTCAGAATAAGCTGACTTTTGCTAAAGTCGGGTTTCGCCGATCGAAACCCGACCATAGCATGAGGTTGGCCATGAGGTCGCCGACTTGAGCGCCAAAGTCGTGTTTCCCACAATGCTTCCTGCGCCTTTTGTCAGCCAATCATCAAGGACGCACACTGTGGGCAACGCGATTACATAGACAGCGGCCCCCACCATCTTAGAGAAGGGCATCCAAGTGATTGGCTGGCTTTGTGTGGCGTCACAGTGGCTATAAAAGGCCGTGACCGCCGACCGCCATCGCCATTGCTTCTGCTGATAGCGATTTTCACTGTACAACACAACAGTACAGTGTGCAGTGACAGGGGAGGCTATATTTGTGTGCAACAGCTCTGTTGGTGATTAGGCTGCCTTATAAGGCTCCCTGATAGCTGCATTGCTGTTTGCACAGTGCTGTGCAGAGTGCTTTTTTAAAAGCAAAAACATTTTTATTCCTTTTCTCTGCACAGTTACCAAGCGTTCATTGTTTCACACTTTTGTGTGCAGCAGCTCTGTTGGTGATTAGGTTGCCTTATAAGGCTACCTGATAGCTGCATTGCTGTTTGCACACTGCTGTGCAGAGTGCTTTTTTAAAAGCAAAAAAAATGTTATTCCTTTTCTCTGCACAGCAGTTACTGAGCGTAAATTTTTGCACACACCGTATAGAGGTGTACACTCCTCACACACTACTGTGTACCAGCTGGTATCACGGACAAATACATGCTATATGTGTGTGACTCCGTCAAAAATACACGGAGATTAACATTTTTCCATACATACACCGTATAGAGGTGTCCGATTCTCAAACAGTATCGGATATCTGCTGTTCTTATTACAGTCACATCTACACAGAGTCAGCGTGTGTGTGTGACATTCCCTAAATACATATATGGACATTTCCATTTCTCCATACACCATATTGATCTGTCCGATTCTCAAACAGAATTGTATATCTGCTATTCTTATTATGGTCACATCTACACAGAGTCAGCGTGTGTGTGTAACATTCCGTAAATACATATACGGAGAATGACAGTTTCACCAACAACGTATACAGCTGTACACCTCTGATACAGTACCGAATATCTGCTTGTTGTATTACGGTGAAATGCATACTGGGTGAGTGTCTGTGACTCGCAATATATATACGGAGATTTCACTTCTTACATACACCTTACTCAGATGTACGCTACTCATACAGTACCATTTCTCTGCTGCTTTTTTTGGTACATTTACCCAAACATGAGGAAGTCTGGTGAAAGTGGCTGCGGACGTGGGCGGGGGGGCGCAGCTGGTACTGATGGTGGTGGTGCATCGACTGGTTCTGGCAAAAGCACAATAGCAGCTAAGGCAGGAGGTGCTGAGCCTGCGTCATCGTTTGGTACAAGAAGGCCTTTAAGGTTCTTTTCTGAGAGTAGGTAAACCGCTTTTAAAGCCAGAGCATCAGGAACAGGTTTTGAATTACATTGCCGAAACAGCCTCCAGCTCTATTGCTTCCTCTTCTGAAGTTACAAAAACTGCAAGCACAGAGTCGTCACTGCAGGCTTCTGGTCAGGAGCAACACCTTTCCTTGTGTCCTTCACCCACAAGTGAAGGATGCTGCAGCACACACTTCAGATTACTCCATGGAGCTCTTTTCACATACCATTCCAGGGTTATCAAGTCAAATCCTGAATTCCCCATTCCAACATGAATATGACATAGAATCATAGAATCGTAGAGTTGGAAGGGACCTACTGGGTCATCTGGTCCAACCCCCTGCTCAAAGCAGGATTCGCTAAATCATCCCAGACAGATGTCTGTCCAGCCTCTGTTTGAAGACTTCTATTGAAGGAGAACTCACCACCTCTCGTGGCAGCCTGTTCCACACATTGATCACTTTAACTGTCAAAAATGTTATCACTGCTGGTCAGGTGAGGAAAGTCTCTAGGAGTGGACCTTCTGGACCGTGGCACCGAGGGACCCCGGGCGAGCAACCAGGTGGAGCCGACCCCTATACAGGGATCGTTAGGATCAGGCCCAGGGGTTCGGATACCACGATAGCCGGTACCGAGAGGGGCGGCTCAGAATGGACTGGAGAAGGAGAAGGAGACTGTGGAAGGTTGGACAAAAGTAGGATTGCAGGGCTGAGCCATGGATAGCAGGAACACTGGAGACCGGACTGGAGTAGGACTGCAGGACTAGAGCATGGACAGCAATAGGGAGTAGGAACACTGGAGACAGGACTGGAGTGGGACTGTAGCAGGAACCACGGAGTACAGGACTGCGAGACTGCAGCAGGTATCACGGAGTACAGGACTGCGAGACTGCAGCAGATACCATGGAGTACAGGACTGCCAGACTGCAGCAGGTACCACGGAGTACAGGACTGTGAGACCACGGCAGGAACCACGGTGTACTGGACTGTGAAACTGCAGCAGGAACACAAGGAGTGGGACTGTAGCAGGAACCACGGAGTACAGGACTGCGAGACTGCAGCAGGTATCACGGAGTACAGGACTGCGAGACTGCAGCAGATACCACGGAGTACAGGACTGCAGCAGGTGCCACGGAGTACAGGACTGCGAGACTGCAGCAGGTGCCACGGAGTACAGGACTGCGAGACTGCGGAAGGAACCACGGAGTACAGGACTGCGAGACTGCAGCAGGAACCACTGAGTACAGGACTGCGAGACCACGGCAGGAACCACGGTGTACTGGACTGTGAAACTGCAGCAGGAACACAAGGAAGCAGGGCCCAGTGTGCTAGCAAACACAACGATAAGGCACCTCCCTCAAAGGAGGATGGACTGCTATGCCCCTGTCTGATCTGCCATTGATCCGGCGGTGCTTCCAGGTCAGGGCACCCCCGGAGCACAAATGACAGAAGGGAGGCGTGGCCGCGGCCTATAGCGCATGCGCATTGCATGCAGAGACGCCGTTGGCCGTGGACCTGCCAGAAGGGCACGCCGTGGCTGTCGGATGGCGGAGGGCTGCGGCGCGGGAGCGGAGGCCGGGTTAGTATACAGTGACGGCATGACAGTAACCCCTCCCCTAAGCCTCCCTCCCCTGAGGTTAGCAAAAATCTCTTGAGAATACGGGGAGCATTGATATTTTCTCGAGGCTCCCAAGATCTCTCCTCAGGGCCAAAACCTTTCCAGTCAATAAGAAAAAGAGTTCTACCTCTAACCTTTTTCATGGCGATGATGTCCTCCACCTCAAAGATATTATCGGCACCAACCGGCTGAGAAACAGGATCAGACACGGAGTGGAAGTGGTTCAGTACCACAGGTTTCAGGAGAGAGACGTGGAAGGTGTTCGAGACCCGGAGCGAAGCAGGCAACCTCAATTTGTAGGCGACTTCATTGACATGTCCAAGAATTTCAAATGGACCAATGTAATGTGGACCCAACTTGTAAGAGGGCAGTTTTAACCGGGTAAATTTGGATGAGAGCCAGACTTTGTCCCCGATATGATACGGTGGAGATCCAATCTCTTCTTGTCTGCAAAATTCTTCATCCGGTCAGCGGCCCTCTTGAGTGACGTGTTGGCCTCAGCCCAGATCTGAGGACAAGATGTTGGCCGCGGGCACCTCGGAGGCAGGGGTTACCGGAAGGGGAACACCAGGGTGTCTACTAAACACAATGAGAAACGGAGACTTGGCCGAGGACTCGACAGTGTGGTTGTTACAGGCGAACTCGGCCCAGGGTAGTAGGTCAACCCAGTCTGTTATGAATGAGTCACCGAAGGAGGAAAAAACAAAAATACAAGCTAAGTCCAGAAAACCGGAGAGGTTGGTAGCTATCGGATTGCAGACCCCTGATCCTATCCACAACAACTAACAGTAGCCGTGGGGGGTTCCTACGATGCCCTAGACCCCTCGATCACAGCCGGAGGCCTAAAGAAAGAAAGGGGAAATCTAAACTGCCCCAGAGCAGACCCCAAAGCAATAGGCAGCCCCCAACATATAATGACGGTGAAGCAAGATGAAAACACTAACACAGATAGAAAGATAGGTTGAGCAAACGATGGGGCCCAAGCTAACTAAAAAGGACAGGATAGAAAAGCTGCTGTCTGCAATCCGTAAAAAACCCTACCAAAAATGTCCCAACCGTCTGATAGGAAAAACAGGCCCTGAAGTCGCTAGGACTTCAAAATGACTATATCAGCACTCAGGTAAATTCTGAAGACAGAGCAAAGAGACAAACTGATCAGAGACAAAAATGGAACTCAGCACACCCCCGACCGGGGATGGCTGAACTCCAAAAAACAAGGTAAACAAAACAAAACTAATAAGTTCAATAGCAGAGCAAAAACTTATCTTTGGGAAGCAGGAATCAGACTGGTCTCCAAGAATCCAGCAGAGAAATCACCAGCGACTCAGAAGGGCGTCGCCTGCCTTATATCCAGTCAGAATTTCCTGTTACCCAGTCATCATCTACCAGATCAGGTGTTTGGTAATCAGCCTCACTACCTTCCTTCACCAGAACAGGGAGTTCATCAGACATCGACGGTGAAGGGGAAAATCAACTCACAACACCAGTCATTCTGGTGGGCGTTGGAGAAGTGATGTACGTACCCAGTCAACGTCTGGTTGGTACACTCCACCTGTCCATTGGACTGTGAATGGTAGGCAGAGGAGAAGTCGAGGGAAACGTTCATGAGCTTACAAAGTGCCCGCCAAAACTTGGAGTTGACCTGAACCCCCAGGTCAGACACAATCTGTTACGGTAGTCTATGGAGTCTGAAGATCTGATGGATAAAAACTTTGGCCAACTCAGGAGCCGAGAGGAAACTGGACAGCGGGATGAAGTGGGCCATCTTGGAGAAACGGTCCCCCACCACCAGGATGACTGTACAACCAGAAGAAGGGGGTAGATCGGTGATGAAATCCATGGCTATGTTTTCCCAAGGAACCGCAGGGACAGGCATCGGGAGCAATAAACCTGATGATAGTCATTGAGGCACTTTGTTTTTAGCACAGGAGGGACAAGAGGCCATGAAATCAAGCACATCTTGGTGAAGCGTAGGCCACCAATAGTGACGCGTGATAAGGGCAAGCGTCTTCTTGGTTCCGGCATGGCCGGCCAATCTGGAAGAGTGTCCCCATAGAAGGACTTTTCACTTGAGATTCTCAGGCACCAAGGTCTTGCCGGGGGGTGGAGAAAGCCAGTTCACTGGAACCACCGTGATGATTTTAGCGGACTCATTAATGTGCGAAGGTTCCTCCACTGTCTCGATTCGCTGGAAGACCCTGGATAGGGTGTTGGCTTTGGTGTTCTTGTTGCCGGGGTGAAAGCGGAGCTCGAAGTCAAATCGGGCAAAAAATAAGGACCATCTGACCTGACGAGGATTAAGTCTCTGGGCAGACTGGAGATAGGCCAAGTTCTTGTGGTCGGAGAAGATTACAAAAGGATGGACAGCCCCCTCCAGGAGATGACGCCATTCTTCTAGAGCCAATTTTATGGCCAAGAGTTCACAGTCGCCGATAGAGTAATTGCACTCGGATGGAGAGAAGTCCTTCGAAAAGAAGCCACAGGGATGCAGATGGCCGGAGGCGGATCTCTGGGACAGTACTGCCCCGGCACCTGATGAAGAAGCATCCACCTCTAGTACAAAGGGTTGGTTGCTTTCAGGATGGTGCAACACTGGGGCCATGGAGAGAGCCCGTTTTAGGGTCTGAAAGGCGTGCTCCACCTCAGTAGACCAAGAATTGGGAGCTGTCCCCTTGTGAGTGAGGGCGGAAATCGGTTTGGTTATGGCGGAAAAGTGAGAAATGAATTGCCTGTAATAATTGGCAAATCCGAGAAATCGTTGTATCGCTCTTACTCCGACGGGACGAGGCCATTTGAGAATGGCAGTCAGTTTCTCGGGATCCATCCTTAATCCAGCATCAGAGATAATATATCCCAGAAACATCAGAGAGGTTTGTTCAAACAGGCACTTCTCAATCTTGGCGTACAAGCGATTCTCCTGAAGACACTGTAACACCAGACGAACACTCTTTCTGTGGGATGAGAGATCCGGGGAGGAAACGAGAATGTCATCCAAGTACACGACCACACAGGAGTACAAGAGGTCCCGGAAGATCTCATTGACGAACTCTTGAAACACCGCAGGAACATTGCAGAGACCAAAGGGCATGACCAAGTACTCGTAGTGGCCATCTCGGGTGTTGAAAGCAGTCTTCCACTCATCACCTGCGGATCAGATTATAAGCTCCTCTAAGGTCTATCTTGGAGAAGACCCGAGCCACTCTGAGATGGTCAAACAGTTCCGGAATGAGTGGAAGAGGATACCGGCTCTTGTTGGAGATCTCATTCAAGCCCCTATAGTCAATGCACGGCCATAGAGATCCGTCTTTTTTCTTGACGAAGAAAAACCCGGCTCCCGCGGGCGAAGAGGACTTCTATATAAAGCCTTTGGCGAGGTTCTCCCAGACGTACTCGGACATAGCTGAAGTCTCTGTGGGAGACAGGGGGTAGATTCTGCCTCTTGGGGGGGTCGAACCAGGAATTAGTTCAATTGGGCAGTCAAAAGGCTGGTGTGGAGGAAGAACCTCCGCTTCCTTTTTATCAAAGACATCAGCATAGGAACTGTAGGCTGAAGGAAGGCCCGCAAGGTCAGGGGGTGGCCGAGAAGCGACCACAAGACGGACAGGAGTCAGGCAGCGGGCTTGGGCAAAGCGTAAAAGGCTACCTTCTCTCAATGTAAGGCTCCAACTTGCAACTCCACTTCCTCAGTGACCAAGGTGATGGTCTCTTGTAATGGTTTGCCATCCACTGCGGCAATCAGGCGAGGATTACATAGGGTAACCACGGGAATCTGGTACTTGTCTAACTCTTCAAGCCGGATGAAGTTACCTGCCGAGCCTGAATCCACGTAGGCCACCTCGGACCCACGTCTCTGCCCTGAAACCACAATAACAGATATAGTAAGAGGTTGAGAGGAATCATTAGCACCTAGGGAGGCCTCTCTTACCTGGCCTAGGAGGAGGCATTTCCCGGTCTCTCAGGACAGGTGCGGACAAAATGAGACAAACCCCCACAATAGAGGCATCATAAGCCTTGTGCCTGTCTCTCCCTCTGATGCAACTCGGCCAATTTGAGGCTATCCACCTGCATGGGTTCGACCGAGGAGGGAGAAGAGGACCGGTCGGAAAGGAAAGATGGTCTAGTATACCTCCTGTCTCTCGCTGACTCCCGGGCGCGCTCCTGGAAGCGCAGGTCAATACGGGTGGCCAGCGAGATAAGGTCCTCTAGGGTGGTCGGGGTATCCCAACCCGCAAGGTCATCCTTTATTCTGCTGGAAAGACCGCGCCAGAACACCCCTACCATTGCCGCGTTATTCCAACCCAGCTCAGAGGAGAGAGTGCGAAAGCAGATCGCGTACTGCCCAACCATGAGGGAACCATGATGAAGGTTAAACAGAGACTCCGTAAGTGAGCCTAACTGACCCAGCTCATCGAAAACCCTGTGAAAAGTATCCAAAAAGACCAGAAGACTTGCGACAATGGGGTCGTCCCGTTCCCAGAGAAGGTTCAGCCAGGACAGGGTCTCTCCCTCCAGATGGGACATAATGAAGGCCACCTTGGCCCGGTCAGAGGGATATTGCTGAGGCAACTACTCAAAATGGAGGCTGCACTGATTTAAGAATCCCCTGCAGAGCTTGGGGTCGATACTAAACTGAGGCGGGACGATGAGAGAGCTGTAGACACAGGAGGCAGGGTCGGGATCGTGGCAGCGGACTGAAGAACTGACAAACGACTATCAACAGTGGCCATATAACTCAAAATATGGGCTTGAGTATCCCGTTGCTGGCCCAGCTCCTGTTGAAGACTGGCTAGTTGAGTGGCATTTCCAGGATCAGCCACCTGCAGGGCCGACAAACGGGCGTCCATTGACTTCACGACAGACATGATGCGTCCCTGATTCTCCCGTAAAAAGAGCAACTCCTTTTGGGTAGCAGCAGAAGTACCGGCGGAGTCCATGGCCTGATCGTACTGTTATCACTGCTGGTCAGGTGAGGAAAGTCTCTAGGAGTGGAACCTCTGGACCGTGGCACCAAGGGACCCCGGGTGAGCAGCCAGGTGGAGCCGACCCCTATACTGGGATCGTTAGGAGCAGGCCCAGGGGTTCGGATACCACAATAGCTGGTACCGAGAGGGGCGGCTCAGAATGGACTGGAGTAGGAGCACGAGACTGTGGAAGGTTGGACCAAAGTAGGATTGCAGGGCCGAGCCATGGATAGCAGGAACACTGGAGACCGGACTGGAGTAGGACTGCAGGACTGGAGCATGGACAGCAGGAGGGAGTAGGAACACTGGAGAAAGGACTGGAGTAGGACTGCAGCAGGTACCACGGAGTACAGGACTACGAGACTGCAGCTGATACCATGGAGTACAGGACTACGAGACTGCAGCTGATACCATGGAGTACAGGACTGCGAGACTGCAGCTGATACCACGGAGTACAGGACTACGAGACTGCAGCTGATACCATGGAGTACAGGACTACGAGACTGCAGCTGATACCATGGAGTACAGGACTACGAGACTGCAGCTGATACCACGGAGTACAGGACTGCGAGACTGCAGCAGGTGCCACGGAGTACAGGACTGCGAGACTGCAGCAGGAACATCGGAGTACAGAACTGCGAGACTGCGGCAGGGACCATGGAGTACAGGACTGCGAGACCGCGGCAGGAGCCACGGAGTACTGGACTGTGAAACTGCAGCAGGAACACGAGGAAGCAGGGCCCAGTGTGCTAGCAAACACAACGAAAAGGCACCTCCCTCAAAGGAGGACGGCCTGATATGCCCCTGTCTGATCTGCCATTGGTCCGGCGGTGCTTCCGGGTCAGGGAACCCCCGGAGCACAAATGACAGAAGGGAGGCGCGGCCGCAGCCTATGGCGCATGCGCATTGCAGAGACGCCGTCGGCCGTGGACCTGTCAGAAGGGCCCGCCGTGGCTGTCGGATGGCGGAGGGCTGTGGCGTGGGAGCAGAGGCCGGGTGAGTATACAGTGACGGTGTGACAAAAAAAATTTTCTAACATCTAATCTGTGTCTCCTCCCATTCAGTTTCATCCCATTGCTTCTAGTCTTTCCTTGTGCAAATGAGAATAAAGATGATCCTTCTACAATGTGACAGCCCTTGAGATATTTGTAGACAGCTATTAAGTCTCCTCTCAGTCTTCTCTTCTGCAAGCTAAACATTCACAAATCCTGCAACCTTTCCTCATAAGACAGGGTTTGCAGACCGGTCACCATTCTGGTCGCTCTTTTCTGAACTTGCTCCAGTTTGTTGATGTCTTTTTTAAAATGTGGCGCCCAAAACTGGACACAGTATTCCAGATGAGGTCTGACCAAAGAGGAGTAGAGGGCAATAATGGCTTCACGTGATCTAGACTGTATGCTTCTGTTTATTCATCCTAGAATTGCATTTGACTTTTTTGCTGCTGCATCACACTGTTGACTAATATTCAGTCTGTGATCAATTAGTATACCCAAGTCTTTTTCACATGTGCTGTTGCTTAGCCCTATTCCTCCCATTTTGTATATGTTTTTTCATTTTTATTGCCAAGATGTAGTACTTTGCATTTTTCCCTGTTAAAAACCATTCTGTTAGTTGCTGCCCACTGCTCCAGTTTATTTATATCTTTTTGAATCCTCTCTCTCTCTTCTCTAGTATTAGCTATCCATCCTAGCTTTGTGTCATCAGCAAATTTAATCAGTTTACCCTCAATTCCTTCATCTAAATCGTTGATAAAGATGTTGAACAATACAGGGCCCAGGACAGAGCCCTGTGGTACCCCACTGGAGACATTCTGCCAACTGGATGTGCAGCCATTTACGACCACTCTTTGGGTCTGATCACTAAGCCAGTTATGAATCCACCTAACAGTTGCCTTGTCTATTCCATACTTAGCCATTTTTTCAATAAGGATTGTGTGAGATACTTTGTCAAATGCTTTGCTGAAGTCAAGATATACTATATCTACAGCATTTCCCTGATCCACCCAATCAGTGATTCTGTCATAGAAGGAAATTAAGTTAGTCTGACATGACTTATTAGTTACAAACCCATGCTGATTCTGTTTAATCACTTCATTCTTGTCCAGGTACTTACATACATGTTGTTTAATAATTTGCTCAAAGATCTTTCCTGGTATAGAAGTCAAACTCACCGGCCTATAGTTCCCTGGGTCCACCTTCTTCCCCTTTTTGAAGATAGGAACAACATTTGCTCTTCTCCAGTCTTCTGGGACTTCTCCTGTTCTCCAAGAATTTTCAAAGATTATGGAGAGGGGTTCAAAAATTTCTTCTGCTATCTCCTTCAGAACTCTGGGGTGTAATTCATCTGGACCTGGAGACTTGAATTCATTTAGGTTAGCTAAGTGTTTCCTCACTAACTTTTTGTTTATAGATCTCCTGTTTTCTTCTATTCCCTTAATAGGACAGTGAAAAACCATTGATGTTACATTTCCTTTCTGGGAGAAAACAAATGCAAAATAGGAATTTAAAAGTTCGGCCTTCTCAACATCCTGTCTTACCATTTCATCATTTTCATCCTGTAAAAATCCTGTAGCATCTTTGACTTTTCTTTTACTTTTGACATATCCCCAAAATCCTTTATTATTGCTTTTGACATCTCTTGCAAGCCTCAATTCATTGTCAGCTTTAGAAAATCTGATTTGTGCCCTGCAATTTCTGCAGACAGCATTATATTCTTCTTTAGATATGCCTCCCTCTTTCCCTTTTATAAACATTTCTTTCTTCCTTTTTAGCATGTGCTTAAGTTCTGTGTTCATCCATCCTGGTTTCCTTAAACGCTTCCTATTCTTCCCTCTTTTCGGAATTGTTAACGACTGTGCTTTGAGAATTTCATTTTTCAAGATTTCCCATCCTTCCTGGACATTTTTGTCCTTAAGGATATCCAGCCATAGACATAGACATAGAGTGCACTGATGCACAGCCACTGCTAGATGATTCTGCTGGTACATTCACACACAGCACTACATTGCCCTCGCAGTCTACTGAGCCCGAATCAGACCCTGATGAAACTCAGGTGTCCCTTCCCGCATACTGTACGACCTTACACGGTGACACAGAGGAAGGTACAGAGGAAGGTGCAGATGACATTGAAGACGAGGTCATGAATGACCCAGTTGTTGACTCGGATTGGTATCCATTGGGGGAAGAGGGTGCCGGTGACAATAGGTCAGAACAGGAGAAGGATCCGCAGCAGGCATCATCATCGCAGCAGTGGTTATCCGGCAGGCCCGTAGCTGTTAAAAAACTTGTTAGGAAAACTAAAAGAGTTGCAGGACAGCTTGGCCAAACGGTCAAATTAGCACAGCGTGCAAGCCCAGAAAATTTGTACCATAGTAAAAAGAGTGCAGTGTGGCAAGAGAAAATGTGGGCGTGCCAAGGTCAGGTACAGGATTTGGGCGTGACTGGAGGGATGTGGATTTGCCAGAAAGTGCTCCTCCACCCACCACTGGCAGTGCAGCATTGACACCTGGAACATTGGCCCACATGTGTGACTATGCCTTGTTGATCCTAAAAAGGGACCCCCGCATTGCAAAAATGATGAGGGATGATGACAACTGGTTGACCAGCATCCTCGATCCATGCTATAAAGGCAAATTACACAACATCATGCCACAGGAGAACCTAGAGCTAATATTAGCTAACAAACAAGCAACTCTGGTAAACCGGTTGTTTGAGGCTTTCCCAGCACACAGCAGCGGAGCTGGTTCTCCCACGAGCCGTAGTGGGTAAAATGGAAGAGGTGTTCGTGGTGCACACAGCCGAACTGGCGTTGGAGACAGGGGTTTCCTGACCATGTTGTGGTCTGATATCTCAAGTCCCACGCACACGACAGCTAATACAGAATCGATTGCAAGTGACTGGAGACAGCAGTTGTCAGCTATGGTTACAAACTACTTCTCCCATATTGAGGTTCTCCCTCACAGGTCATTCCCCTTTGATTATTGGCCCTCAAAACTGGACACATGGCCTGAATTGGCGCAATATGCCTTACAGGAGCTCGCTTGCCCTGCTGGTAGTGTGCTCTCTGAAAGAGTCTTCAGTGCTGCTGGATCAATCCTGACAGAAAAAAGGACCCGAATGTCGACACAAAATGTTGATGATCTAACCTTCATTGAAATGAACCATGCATGGGTTTCCAAAGATTTTGTCCCACTCTCCCCTGATAACACATAGGTTGCCAGAAAAAAGGCTCGCTTTTGACCTCCTCTTCCTCTGACTTCTCCAATTCCTCCATTTGCAGCAGCTAAAAGTCCAGCTTACAAATCAACATATGCCATTTTTTTAACCTCCCTAAATGGGCTGCACCCCCCACCCCAGGCAAGTGCTGTTGCCCTGAACACGTGTGTGTACAATAAAGTGTCTCTGACGGTGGGGGGGCCCACTCGCCATCAGACACACTGGCGTACTATGAGGGGACCTGTGCCAGTACCGGCGCCCATTAGTGCGTCCCCCCTGCTTGCTCAGGGACACAGCACTTGCAATACTTATATCTCCCTGCTCCACTGCTGTGCAGTCTGGCCAGTTAAATCCTTCACAGGGACGGCCACTATAAATTTGGTGTACTGATCGATGATGATTAAGATGTAGCTCTGTCCTGGTGGGCTCTACCTTCAGATTACCAATGGCTCCCATTTGTAATAGATGTAAACTCACAATCGGATGCAGTGGTGCTTTATGATCACCTTTCACATTTGTCATAGTCACAGACGAGTGACATTCCTGCCACCATTTTTCAATGTCTCCTCTCCTGGCAATCCAATAGAATCCCTTACGGCCTGTGGCTTCTGTGTTTTGCACTCCAAAGTGACCAGACAGATTATGATAGGCAGTGAGGACCATGTGTACAGCTCTCCCTGTGATCACAATTTGATGGAGGCGAGTAACGGTGATGGTATCGATGCCACTGCAATACAGCAACCCTTTCTTCACTAATTTGCATTTTAGCTGTATCCACAGTAAAAGTTATTGAGGGTCAGCATCGCCTCTGCGAATTCTCCCAGGAGGTTTTCCCGTGAATAGTAATTCCAACACTTCTGAAATCACTCGACTTTACATCTGTACTTTTATCCATCTAGCTTCCTCTAGCGGAGAGTCAGGACTGGCTGACTGACACTGAAATATAAAAGAAGATTTCAAAGTATTCCAACACTGTATACTGGTGTACGTTTCAAATACATGTCCCTTTTTCTCATTTTTATATTTTGGTGTAATCCAAACTGAGCCTGTGAGAGTTTGTGTCTTACTCTGGTAAAATGCAAGGAGATTCAAAATGACACCAACACTGTATGCAGCAGAACGCTTTTAAAACATTACCCTTTTTCAAGTTTTTATATTCTTGTGTAATCCATACTGCGCCTGTGATTGTCTTTTTCTGAAGCCTGAAGTATAGATGGAGATTTACAATTACCCCTAGACTGGAAACACCTGGGATCTGCTGATACAGTACTTTTTTCCAACATTTTGTATTACGGTTAAATCCATACTGACTGATAGATCGACCAATTAAAAGAAGACAGAGATGCCGTATGAAAGGTTCTTCAGCCCTGATACCACCTTAGAAAGCCCGGCAGGACTCAAAGAAACCCACTTCTTCCGCATCTGGGGACAATTACCGAAAATGCCACCACTCTTAACGAGATCAAGAATCAGCAATGGAATTCCTAATACCTGCCACCTGAGAAGCCGTCACATGAGCATTAAGCATTAAACAAGTCAAAATTAAGTGTCGCAGGACTCGAATCACTGGAGGAGAGGACGCCGTCAAGCTGTTAATGGAACACACAACTCCCAGCTTGTCACAATTAAAACGGATCCTTCTATCCCGAAACTCCTCCTTCCATAGGTTCACAGCCACCAGTATAGGCAAAATATCCAACCAATCAATATTCCTAACAAGGCCCAGCTGAAACCACTCCTCAGGCCACGCAGCCGTGCACCACAGGCCCCTAAAATATGACCCAAAACGCACTCCATCACACGCATCTGTGAACAACTCCAAGTCATCATTTACATCTGCCTCCTCCATGAGCCAAAATCGTCCATTGTATAGCTCCAAAAAATAGTCCCACAATTAAAAATCAGCCTTAAGTTCACTGTAAAGCCGAACAAAAGGATGCGGAGCCCGCACTCCCGCAGTAGCGCTCGACAACCGTCGAGAAAAGACCTGACCCACTGTAATAAGGTGACAAGCTAAAGTCAAATTCACAAGTAGTGACTGCACTTATGTCAACCACAATTTCTTCAACCGTCTTGCCCGAGACACCTCATCCCACAACGCCTTTGCCTTATCCTCCGTCAAACGGAACTCACATTTTAACGAATCAATCACGATTCACAAAAACGATAGGCACGTACAAGGCCCCTCTGTTTTACCAGGACCAAGTGGTACTACGAAACGCTCCGCCACCCATTCCACCGCTCTAAGTAACCTCTCCCAACAACCAGAATTAGCCCGACTGATACACAAACAATCATCCAGGTAATTAATCAAGAAATCAAAAGCCGATACTTCACGGACAACCCATTAGAGAAAAGAACTGAATGCTTCCAAAAACGCACAAGACACCGATCAACCCATTGTCAAACACCTATCAACCCAAAAAGCACCACCCCAGTAATACACCAACAACTTAACACTATCTGGATGAACAAGGATCAACATAATTGCCGACTCAATATCCGTTTTAGGCAAAAGTGCCCCCTTCCAACATTTCCGGACAAACTTTTCCACCTCCTCAAATGACTTATAAAACAAAGAGCACAGCTCCGGGTCAATTCCATCAGTCACCGACCTACCACGAGGGAAAGACAGATTATGAATGAGCCTGAACTTATGCTGCTGTTTCTTAGGCACTACACCCAGGGGCGAGACTACCAAATCCTCAAACGGAGGATCCCTAAATGGCACAGACATCCTTCACAACTTAACCTCCTTCCCCAACTGTTACGACACCACCTCAGCATATTGGTCAGCTGACCTCAGATTGTTAATCATCCGTGGTATCTGAAAAGGAGTGGCAGGAATTTTAAACACGTCACTGAAAACGGACAACAACAGTTCCTACTTAACCCCATCCGGAAACCTACTTACATAACGGATCATCGTGGCCAGTTTCAATGGCGTCTACCCCTTTTGAATTAGCACTCTCACTCTGCTTCTCCTTTCTGCTTCCTAAAGCATCTGGAAGCACCATGTGAGGTTCCTTTGCAATGGGATCAAAGGTGCTTGAATTTGCAGAAATGTAGCCCCAAATTTACAGCGGCCATCATTGAATTGCCAGCAGAGACCCTGCTTCTGACTGACCGATTGCTCCGACTGACCCCCTTGCCCCTTGTCCACTGCTTTGTGCATTTCACGAACCGGCACCCCTGGTACCCCCAGGAAAGGAATGGCCAAACTTAGTGGGCGTCATAACCTTCAACCACAGATGGATGTCTTTCTTTTCCCACCGAATTGCCGGACGAACCGCCTTCCTATGCCTAAACTGTTTGTCGTAACGGAGCCAAGCCTGAACCCCTTACACCCTATAAGCCTCCCCAATCGAATCCAAAAAACAAAAAAGAGGAGAAGAATTGTCAGGCGCCTTCTCTCCAAACAGGCTAGCTGAAATATCAAATGCCTGTAGCCAATTAGATAATCTGTGCGGAATCAATTGCCATCTCTGTTTTTCCTCCTCCTCTATTTGGCTATCATCCTTCTTCCCTTTGTCAAAGTTCAACTTTTCCAAAGGAAGCAGTGACAAAATCGCAACATATTCGTCCTTCTATATCTTTTCCTGCACCTCCTTCTTACGATGAGCGCCCACTGGGCCCTCAAAGCATACATATACCTCCCCATGCACCCTGTCATCTACATTGATCTGACATTCCTTTTCCTTCTCAGTCTGAACCGAAACAGACACAGGGTCAGCTCAGCCAACTGACACCCCGGTAACCGCCCCCGACAAACTGGTCCCTCGCTCCTGCGACACCACCCAAGCGGCTAAATGTGCCGGGGGCGCTCCAAATCCCTCCATCTGTGCCAACAAATCCCACATGGAAGTCAACATCTCCCCCAGCCCCCCAATCCATGAAGGAACTTGGTCCACAACTCCCTGACCTAACGCCACCGGCTGGCCCCCCAACCCACTCCCGACCGCAGGGGACCTCACTAGAGATGAGGACAAACAAGACATGGAGCCATACTCACCGGGCTGCGATGACGCTGTGACTCCTCTGGCCGCCAATCCCGTATCCTGCTGTGCGTCGACTATGGAGCTTCCCCTCAGACCCTCTGTCCCCAGAGGTCTGCCACCTTGTGAAACAGGCTTTCTCGACGACACTGCCCTCACGGGGAACACCGTTCATGGCTGTTTGCTTCTCCGGCCCCCGCTGAGGCAAGCGGGATGCACAGCCACTGGGGCTTCCGCCTGCGGACCGTCCATGCTGATCCACCGCCGTTGTTCCAGTCAGGGTGCCCGAGGTACTGGGCATAGCTGACAGCCTCGGGCGACGGGGGCTGCTGCCCGACGACTCCCCCTCCAGGTAACTCCCACCGCCATCCCAAGAAGATGAGGCAGACAGCCCGGCTCCATGATGGTCTGCCGTGACGTAATTGTTCATCGCGGACCTGGCGAGTGCAGGCCCCACCTCCCGCTCTGCTCGGGGAGAAGGACTTACAACCACCACTGGACCCAGCCTGGCTCGTGGATTCCTCCCAGTCCGGGGACTGCCTGCACGCTTCCCAGCAGACACCCGACCCAGAGGGTCCCTGGAAGGGGCTCCGACGCCAGCGCTGGGTCCTGGGATCTGCGTCGGGGGATAAACGCTCCATGGCCCTTGACCGCCGCCTCGGATTGGAAGAGACACCAGTGGCCGACCCGCTGCTTCCACCGATGATCCCTGTGACCTGCTCCTCGATCCACACCAGCAGGCTGCAACTCCGCTGCAGCCCGCAGCCTCTCCAATCCAGCTGATATGGACTCTATGCCGTCTGGGTGTGGGACAGTCTCTGCGGCTCTGTAGCGGGAACTGAGGTAACCGCCCCATAAGCTGACTTCAAATACCCTCCCTTATTTCCATACTCCACCCCCCCAGGGACAGTTAACCCCCTCCCTCCAACCCACTGTCATGTGGGCCTCCACTTACAGTCATGGCCAAAAGTATTGACACCCCTGCAATTCTGCCAGATAATATTCAGTTTCTTCCTGAAAATGATTGCAAACACAAATTCTTTGGTATTATCTTCATTTAATTTGTCTTAAATGAAAAAACACAAAAGAGAAAGAAGCAAAAAGCAAAACATTGATCATTTCACACAAAACTCCAAAAATGGGCCGGACAAAAGTATTGGCACCCTCAGCCTAATACTTGGTTGCACAACCTTTAGCCAAAATAACTGCGACCAACCGCTTCCGGTAACCATCAATGAGTTTCTTACAATGCTCTGCTAGAATTTTAGACCATTCTTCTTTGGCAAACTACTCCAGGTCCCTGATATTTGAAGGGTGCCTTCTCCAAACTGCCATTTTTAGATCTCTCCACAGGTGTTCTATGGGATTCAGGTCTGGACTCATTGCTGGCCACCTTAGAAGTCTCCAGTGCTTTCTCTCAAACCATTTTCTAGTGCTTTTTGAAGTGTGTTTTGGGTTATTGTCCTGCTGGAAGACCCATGACCTCTGAGGTAGACCCAGCTTTCTCACACTGGGCCCTAAATTATGCTGCAAAATTTGTTGGTAGTCTTCTGACTTCATAATGCCATGCACACGGTCAAGCAGTCCAGTGCCAGAGGCAGCAAAGCAACCCCAAAACATCAGGGAACCTCCGCCATGTTTGACTGTAGGGACTGTGTACTTTTCTTTGAATGCCTCTTTTTTCTCCTGTAAACTCTATGTTGATGCTTTTGCCCTAAAAGCTCTACTTTTGTCTCATCTGACCAGAGAACATTCTTCCAAAATGTTTTAGGCTTTTTCAGGTAAGTTTTGGCAAACTCCAGCCTGGCTTTTTTATGTCTCGGGGTAAAAAGTGGAGTCTTCCTGGGTCTCCTACCATACAGTCCCTTTTCACTCAGATGCCGACGGATAGTACGGGTTGACACCGTTGTACCCTCGGACTGCAGGGCAGCTTGAACTTGTTTGGATGTTAGTGGAGGTTCTTTATCCAACATCCGCACAATCTTGCGTTGAAATCTCTTGTCAATTTTTGTTTTCCGGCCACATCTAGGGAGGTTAGCCACAGTGCCATGGGCTTTAAACTTCTTGATGACACTGCGCACGGTAGACACAGGAACATTCAGGTCTTTGGAGATGGACTTGTAGCCTTGAGATTGCTCATGCTTCCTCACAATTTGGTTTCTCAAGTCCTCAGACAGTTCTTTGGTCTTCTTTCTTTTCTCCGTGCTCAATGTGGTACACACAAGGACACAGGACAGAGGTTGAGTCAACTTTAATCCATGTCAACTGGCTGCAGGTGTGACTTAGTTATTGCCAACACCTGTTAGGTGCCACAGGTACGTTATAGGTGCTGTTAATTACACAAATTAGAGAAGCATCACATGATTTTTCGAACAGTGCCAATACTTTTGTCCACCCTCTTTGTTATGTTTGGTGTGGAATTGTATCCAATTTGGCTTTAGGACAATTCTTTTTGTGTTTTTTCATTTAAGACAAATTAAATGAAGATAATAATACCAAAGAATTTGTGTTTGCAATCATTTTCAGGAAGAAACTGAGTATTATCTGACAGAATTGCAGGGGTGTCAATACTTTTGGCCATGACTGTACGTCTCTGGGGAGGGGGGGTTGGGTCGCTCTGGCCCCTGTCTTTCGAGAGACACTTAGGCCTGTAAACAGAAGTTCTGATGTGCTTCTGCTGAACGCAATTGTTGGGTACAGTTAGGGTGCAGTCACAGGGGAGTATTTTCTTGTGTGCAGTAGCGCCGAGTATTAGCCTGCCTTATAGCAGTATTGCTGAGTGTGTAGAGTGCTGTGCAGACAGCTTTTTACACAGCACTAATACTTTTATTCTTTTTTTCTGCACAGTGAACGAACGTTCATTATTTCCCACACCGTATACAGCTGTACTCTTGTGATACCTTACCCATTTACTGTTTTTTATATAGTGGTCTAATCCATAATGAGCCAGTAAGAGTCTGTTTCTGACTCTGGAAATATATACTGAGATTTACAATGACCCCTACACTGTATACAGCTGTACGCTTCTGATCCATTACCCTTTTACTGCTTTTTATATTGTGTAATCCATACTGACCCTGAGAGCGTCTGTGTCTGCCTCCTGAAACAAATAAAAAGATTTATAGTGTTTAAACAATACTATATATACCTTGTATCTGGTGATACAGTAACCTTTTAATATTCTTGGCTAATGTATACTGGGACTGAGAGCGTCTGCGTCTGCCTCCTGAAAAAAATAAGGAGATTTATAATGTTTAAACAATACTATATGTACCTTGTATCTGGTGATACAGTAACCTTTTTATACTTTTTATATTCTTGGCTAATGCATACTGGGACTGAGAGCGTCTGTGTCTGCCTCCTGAAATGTCTATGGAGATTTAGAATGTATAAACTATACTATATATACCTTGTATCTGGTGATACTGTACCTTTTTCATCTTTTTAGATTATTGTGTAATCCATACTGAGCCTGTGAGCATATGTGTCTGCCTCCTGAAATACATACGGAGATTTTTTGTAATTTAAATATGCTATATATACCTTGTGTCTGTTGATCCAGTACCCTTTGTGCCCGAAATTCATCCTCCACCCACCACTCAAAGTGCATCATTGACACCTGGAACATTGGCCCACATGTGTGATTATTTCTTGCGGATCTTCTTTTGATATTATGGTGTGATGCATACTGAGCCTGTGTGAGGCTGTGTGTTACTCTTGAAATATATATGTAGATCGCCAAATGACCCCAACACTGTATACAGCAGTACGCTTGGGATCTATTCCCCTTTTACTGCTATTTATATTGTAGTGTAATCCATACTGGGCCTCAGAGCGTCTGTGTCTGCCTCCTGAAATAAATACGGAGATTTTGAATGTTGAAACTATACTATATATATCTTGTATCTGGTGATACTGTACCCTTTTCAACTTTTTAGATTGTTGTCGAATCCATACTGGCCATGACAGCGTCTGTGTCTGCCTCCTCAAATATATACGTAGATTTTTAATGTTGAAACTATACAATACATCCCTGTTATCTGATGTTAAAAGGAAGCGCCTCGCAGGGCTGGGGGTTACTCAGAACCGGGCCTTTCTGGCTCTTTTAAGGGGAAAGTATGTCACGGTGGTGATTGGGACCCGGTCCGTGGCCCTGGGTGTCCAATAAAGAAGATGACAGTTCAGATGAGGGGGAAGATGGTATGATAATTAATTTGGAAAAGGGGGATCGTGACGCCACCCGTGGTACTCTGCTAGGGTAGCCGACGCTGCAATGCAGATCCTCTGGGCCGGTGTTAAAGCAGACAAGATGATGAAGCTCTCCACGGGCAGAACTCTATCCCAGGGCAGTTGAGATGGTGTTTGTGAGCCATTGACGGGGATGGTGAGTGTAGCGTGTGTAGCAGGAGTTGTAAAATACACCAAGGACACAGTTGGGTGCAGTTTCTGAGTTTTTCCTCAAAAGTTTTGTGCACAAGATGACCCGCTTGGTACTGTGTCATCCGAGGGAGGGGTCCGGCAAACTCCAAGGTAGATCAGAAACACCTGTTCAAGACTCCTCCTTGTGTATCCTTTCTAGGCCGTGTCTCTGCGCTGATCTCTCCCTTCCTTCCTGCTGTGCGCCTTCACAAACCGTGTTCCAAGCCAGCAGCTGCGGATCACACCGGGCGACGTGGATCAGGCTCCGGGGTCCTTTATTCCAACTGCTGCCTTTTTGAGTATTGAATGCAGCTGCGACTGAGGCACTTAAAGTTACCTCAGCCTCCGTCTTTCTAGCTGAGCCCTGTATTTCTCCACTACCTTCAGGAGCCACCTTCCCCAATGAGACCTGGTCCTTCCTTCTCCAGAAACGGTCTTCACAGGTGGTTTATTGCACTTTCCGTGCCCCAAGGACCCCTTCTTTCCAGTCTAGGAGCTTGGACAAGATTTTTCTCTCTTCTCTGACCCTCAGCCCTCTAACAGCAATCCTGCTCTTACTCTGTCCTGTCACCGACAGACAACTCTCTAGAAAGATCCATTTACCTCAGACTAGCTCCACCCACCAACTGTCACCTTGCTCTCTCTGATTAGATGCCCACAATCACTCCACTACTTAAGCTACTCCCACTGTACCTACCTTCCACACTAACCCCCAACACCCTTTCCTAGTCATTATGGGATGAGGCCATCCTCCCGCCAGGTACACCCAGAAAGCACTGACTAACTAGTGTGTGTGTTGAGTGCTGGGTTAGGAGTCCTGAGTGGTGATCCCTCCTTACCTGAGGGTGGGATACCACACCTTTGGATGAGGTGCAGTACCTCTGTGGCGACCATACCCTCAGGGGCGCCATAGTACCCTTTCTCAACTTTCTATATTGTTGTCGGATCCATACTGGGCCTGAGAGCGTCTGTGTTTGCCTCCTGAAATGTATACGGAGATTCAGTATGTTTAAACTATACTATATATACCTTGTATCTAGTGATACTGTACCCTTTTGCAAATTTTTATATTATTGTCTAATCCATACTGAGCCTGTGACCGTCTGTGTCTCACTCATGAAATATATACGGAGATTTACAATTATCCCTAGACTGTATAGAGCTGCCCGCTTCTGAAACAGTACCATATACAGTGGGGAAAAAAAGTATTTAGTCAGCAATAGTGCAAGTTCCACCACTTAAAAAGATGAGAGGCGTCTGTAATTTACATCATAGGTAGACCTCAACTATGGGAGACAAACTGAGAAAAAAAAAATCCAGAAAATCATATTGTCTGTTTTTTTTTCATTTTATTTGCATATTATGGTGGAAAATAAGTATTTGGTCAGAAACAAGCAATCAAGATTTCTGGCTCTCACAGACCTGTAACTTCTTCTTTAAGAGTCTCCTCTTTCCTCCACTCATTACCTGTAGTAATGGCACCTGTTTAAACTTGTTATCAGTATAAAAAGACACCTGTGCACACCCTCAAACAGTCTGCCTCCAAACTCCACTATGGTGAAGACCAAAGAGCTGTCAAAGGACACCAGAAACAAAATTGTAGCCCTGCACCAGGCTGGGAAGACTGAATCTGCAATAGCCAACCAGCTTGGAGTGAAGAAATCAACTGTGGGAGCAATAATTAGAAAATGGAAGACATACAAGACCACTGATAATCTCCCTCGATCTGGTGCTCCACGCAAAATCCCACCCCGTGGGGTCAGAATGATCACAAGAACGGTGAGCAAAAATCCCAGAACCACGCGGGGGGACCAAGTGAATGAACTGCAGAGAGCTGGGACCAATGTAACAAGGCCTACCATAAGTAACACACTACGCCACCATGGACTCAGATCCTGCAGTGCCAGACGTGTCCCACTGCTTAAGCCTATACATGTCCGGGCCCGTCTGAAGTTTGCTAGAGAGCATTTGGATGATCCAGAGGAGTTTTGGGAGAATGTCCTATGGTCTGATGAAACCAAACTGGAACTGTTTGGTAGAAACACAACTTGTCGTGTTTGGAGGAAAAAGAATACTGAGTTGCATCCATCAAACACCATACCTACTGTAAAGCATGGTGGTGGAAACATCATGCTTTGGGGCTGTTTCTCTGCAAAGGGGCCAGGACGACTGATCCGGGTACATGAAAGAATGAATGGGGCCATGTATCGTGAGATTTTGAGTGCAAACCTCCTTCCATCAGCAAGGGCATTGAAGATAAAACGTGGCTGGGTCTTTCAACATGACAATGATCCAAAGCACACCGCCAGGGCAACGAAGGAGTGGCTTCTTAAGAAGCATTTCAAGGTCCTGGAGTGGCCTAGCCAGTCTCCAGATCTCAACCCTATAGAAAACCTTTGGAGGGAGTTGATAGTCCATGTTGCCAAGCGAAAAGCCAAAAACATCACTGCTCTAGAGGAGATCTGCATGGAGGAATGGGCCAACATACCAACAACAGTGTGTGGCAACCTTGTGAAGACTTACAGAAAACGTTTGACCTCTGTCATTGCCAACAAAGGATATATCACAAAGTATTGAGATGAAATTTTGTTTCTGACCAAATACTTATTTTCCACCATAATATGCAAATAAAATGAAAAAAAAAACAGACAATGTGATTTTCTGGATTTTTTTTTCTCAGTTTGTCTCCCATAGTTGAGGTCTACCTATGATGTAAATTACAGACGCCTCTCATCTTTTTAAGTGGTGGAACTTGCACTATTGCTGACTGACTAAATACTTTTTTTCCCCACTGTATATATATATATATGCTGGTATTTTGAGTCCATTTTCACAAAAATTATTCAGTATGGTGGAAGAGGGGTGTGGGGGGGCCAGCTGGTTCTGAAGGTGGTAGTGGTGCATCTGCTGGTAGTGCCAAAAGCACAATAGCAGCTAAGGCAGGAGGTGTTGAGCCTGCATCATCGTCTGGCACAAGAAGGCCTTTAAGGCTCCCTTTTCTGGGAGTAGGTAAACTGCTTTTAAAGCCAGAGCATCAGGAACTGGTTTTGCCTTACATTGCCGAAACAGCCTCCAGCTCTATCGCCTCCTCTTTTGAAGTTTAAAAAATGCAAGCACTGAGTTGTCAGTGCAGGCTTCCCGTCAGGAACATGCAGGGGGGCATTTATGTAATCGAAGTACATCTATCAAAGTACGCTGGCAGTTATAACATGGCTGAATCTAACATACATCTCTATTCTCTTCATACAGGTATTTAACTATTTCCAGCAACTTCACTGAATCCTGCATGTATTCAACCTCTATCATTCATCTTTGCAGCATATATAATGGTATTTAACTATTTCCAGCAACTTCACTGAATCCTGCATATGTCCAACCTCTATCTTTCATCTTTGCAGCATATATAATGGTATTTTACTATTTCCAGCAACTTCACTGAATCCTGCATGTGTCCAACCTCTATCATTCATCTTTGCAGCAAATATAATGGTATTTAACTATTTCCAGCAACTTCACTGAATCCTGCATATGTCCAACCTCTATCTTTCATCTTTGCAGCATATATAATGGTATTTAACTATTTCCAGCAACTTCACTGAATCCTGCATGTGTCCAACCTCTATCATTCATCTTTGCAGCATATATAATGGTATATAGTTATTTCAACTCACCCTGCTTGTCCCCTTATGCTACTGAGGTCAAGTAACTTTTCAAAGTGGTTTATGATCCATGTAGGCCTGGACACTTGTTTATCTGCTAAATACATTTATTGTGTCCTGCTGTCCTAACTTAGTTTGATTGATTGCTAACGAGTAAGGAGAGAAAAACAAAAGGAAGATCTTAGAACTGGCCATCTATAAATTCAGAGCTAGCCTGGGGATGCATTTATGCAGGGGGGCATTTATGTACATGTATCAAAGTACACTGGCAGTTATAACATGGCAGTTGGGCAGGAGACAGGTAAGACAAATAAATAAATCTATTCCCTGTACATTTGAGCTACCGCAAATATTTACCATATGCATTTGTATAATTTATATCCTGGCCACTGCATTTACACACAACCTCAGCCCTGGCAGTAACTCTCTACACTCCTTCCATATTGGCCCCTCACTCCTTTCCTCTCCTATGTATAGCACTCATGCTCTTTTCACATTGCTAAACAGCACTGATCCATTCAGTCCCACCATTCAACATCAGAGACACTCTCACAAATCACTTAACCATCTGCTCACTCTTTCTATCCTCCTTCTCGTAGTCACAGGAGACATTGCTCCAAACCCTGGTCCCCCATGTTATAGAAAGTCAAACCCCCCAACTGCTACACTCAGAAACCCCTCTAATCTTATTAATATTCCCTGCCTGCCATCTGTCTCTCTTAATTGTGCCCTTTGGAATTCTCGCTCAGTGTGTAACAAACTCTCCTTCATTCATGACTTTTTCCTTTCTAATTCTCTTAACCTTCTGGCTCTTACTGAAACCTGGATCCAGCAGTCAGACACTACCGCTGCTGCTGCTCTTTCATATGGTGGACTACACTTCTCTCATACCACAAGATTAGATAATAGAGCAGGTGGAGGCGTTGGTCTGCTCCTATCACCAAAATGTATCTTTCAGGTTATCCCTCAAGTACCCTCACTTGTCTTCCCTTCTTTTGAGGTCCATGCCGTCAGACTCTACACCCCCTTCTCCATGCGAGTGGCGGTGGTATATCGTCCTCCCGGCCCCTCCCATCAGTTCCTGGATCATTTTGCCACTTGGCTTCCACATTTTCTCTCCTGTGACATCCCTACCCTCATCATGGGTGATTTCAACATCCCCATTGCTCTTCCCCTCTCCCCATCTGCTACTCACCTTTTATCTCTAACCTCCTTGTTTGGCCTTTTGCAGCTTACTAATTCTCCAACGCATGAAGATGGAAACTCCCTCGACTTGGTCTTCCCTCGGCTTTGTGCAGTGGATGATTTTGCAAACTCCCCTCTCCCGCTCACTTACCACAACCTTCTTTCATTCTCTATCAAGAATTGCCAGGCTGCTCAGGTCACCCCCACTGTCCATATTTATAGAAACATACATGCCTTTAACACCCAGAAACTTATGAAGAACTTGCAGTCTTCATTGGCCCCTATCTCCTCCCTCTCAAGTCCTGATTCTGCATTGAAGCATTACAATGAAACACTTCAAAGTGCCCTGGATGAATTTGCACCTCCTATACATAGAACACCACAACACAGATGTTGACAACCCTGGTACACCCTGCAAACACGTTTCCTGCAGCGGTGCTCCAGGTGCGCAGAACATCTGTGGAGAAAATCCAACCTACCCGAAGATTTCATCCATTATAAGTTTATGCTTCGAACATACAACACTGCCCTTCACCTCTCAAAACAAACCTATTTCAACACCCTCATCACCTCACTGTCCAATAACCCTAAACGTCTCTTTGACACTTTTCATTCTCTACTCAACCCAAAAGTACAGGCCCCAACCACGGAGCTTCGAGCTGACGATCTGGCCAATACTTCAAAGAAAAAATTGACCAGATCCGACAGGAAATTATCTCCCAATCACCTCATACCATGCACTGTCCTCCCTCCCTCACTGCATCTAGCTCACTCTCTGATTTTGAACCAGTCACAGAAGAAGAAGTAAGCAGGCTCCTTGCATCTTCTCGCCCAACCAATTGCACCAGTGACCCATTTCCATCACATCTACTCCAGCCCCTTTCCTCTGCTGTCACCCCTCACCTAACTAAAATATTTAACCTCTCTCTCTCTTCTGGTATCTTTCCCTCCTCATTTAAGCATGCCATCATACATCCACTACTTAAAAAACCATCCCTCGACCAAAACTGTGCCGCTAACTATAGACCTGTCTCTAATCTTCCCTTCATCTCTAAACTCCTGGATCGCCTGGTCCACTCCCATCTTATCCGCTATCTCTTTGATAACTCTCTTCTCGACCCTCTCCAATCCGGTTTCCGCTCTTTACACTCTATTGAAACTGCCCTCACTAAAGTCTCTAATGATCTACTAACAGCTAAATCAAATGGTCATTACTCCATGCTAATTCTCTTGGATCTCTCTGCAGCATTCGACACTGTCGATCATCAGCTCCTCCTCACTATGCTCCGTTCCATTGGCCTCAAGGACACCGTTCTCTCCTGGTTCTCCTCCTATCTCTCCGACCGCTCCTTTACTGTATCTTTTGCTGGCTCCTCCTCCTCTCATCTTCCCTTTACTGTTGGAGTTCCTCAAGGATCAGTCCTAGGCCCCCTCCTCTTCTCTTTGTACACTGCCCCTATTGGTCAAACAATCAGTAGATTTGGCTTCCAGTACCATCTCTATGCTGATGGCACCCAATTATATGCTTCTTCTCCTGACATCACGCTTGCCTTTCTAGAAAACACCAGCGATTGTCTAACCGCTGTGTCTAACATCATGTCCTCACTATATCTGAAACTGAACCTGTCAAAGACTGAACTCCTTGTGTTTCCTCCCGCTACTAATGTACCTATACCCAACATTGCCTATTCCGTGTGTGGTTCCACTATTACTCCCCAGCAACATGCCCGCTGTCTTGGGGTCATGCTTGACTCCGAGCTTTCCTTTGTCCCCCACATACGATCACTGGCTCGCTCTTGTTATCTGCACCTCAAAAACATTTCTAGAATTCGACCTTTTCTTACTTTTGACTCCGCAAAAACTCTTACTGTTTCTCTTATTCATTCTCGTGTCGACTATTGTAATTCTCTTCTAATTGGTCTCCCTCTTACCAAACTCTCCCCCCTCCAATCTCTCTTGAATGCACCGATGCCTCTACCTTGTGCTAGTCATTACACTGGCTACCCATCCACTCCAGAAGCCATTACAAACTTATTACCCTCACCCACAAAGTTCTTCATGGCTCAGCACCACCCTACATCTCCTCCCATGTTTCAGTATAACATCCTACCCGCGCCCTCCGTTCTGCTGATGACCTGAGGTTAGCATCCTCAATAATCAGAACCTCCCACTCCCGTCTCCAAGACTATACACGTGCTGCGCCAATTCTTTGGAATGCACTTCCCAGGTCAATACGATTAGTCCCAAATCCCCACAATTTTAAGCGTGCCCTGAAAACTCATTTATTCAGACTGGCCTACCGCCTCAACACATTAACCTAATCTATCCCTATGTGGCACAGCCAAAAGTTTTTACCATAACCAGGTTCCCCGCATCATGTTCCCACATGCTTTATGCATTCATAAGCCCTCTGCGTCTGTACTGTTACACACTTAACATTATGGCTGGTCCATACAATCAGGGCAACTGTTACCACCCACCTTTGGGGTCTCCCTTTTTTCCTCATATATTGTAAGCTTGCGAGCAAGGCCCTCATTCCTCTTGGTATCTGTTATGATCTATGGGATTATTGTTATTCTGTAATGCCTATTGTCTGTACAAATCCCCTCTGAAATGTAAAGAGGTGCGGAATATGTCGGCGCTATAGAAATAAAATGTATTTATTATATTTATTTATTTATTCCTTGTCTCCTTCACCCCCACTAAAAGTGAAGGATGCGGCAGCCCACACTTCAGATTATTCCATGGAGCTCTTTTCACATGCCATGCCTGTGTTATCAAATGAAATTCTGAATTCCCCAGTCCAACATGAATCGGAGATGGAGTGCACTGATGCACAGCCACTGCTAGATGATTCTGCTGGTACATTGACCCACAGCACTACATTCCCCTCGCACTCTACAGAGCCAGAATGTGACACTGATGAAACTCAGGTGCCCCTTCCCGCATACTATACCACCTTACACGGTGACACAGAGGAAGGTGCAGATGAGAGTGCCGGTTCCCTGAGCAGGTGGGGGGGGTCCTAAAGTGTCTCTGCTGGTGGGAGGGCCCACTCGCCGTCAGACATACCGGCGTACTATGAGGGGCCCTGTGCCAGTGCCGTCGCCCACGAGTGGGCCCCTCATGCTTGCTCTGGGCCACAGCACTTGCAATACTTACCTCTCCCTGCTCCACCGCCGTGATGTCTTCCGCCTTAGCAGCTGCAATCTAGCAACAGCAGGCACATTCAGCCTAGAATGTCTGATGACGGATGGTTAGCACCTCTGCGGGTCTTTTCAAGAGGAATAAACTCAAAAGCGAACGCTTTGAAAAAAAAGAAAACAAAACATCTATGGGACCAGGGATTCCCGGCCAGTCCCCCATGCGGGTTCTTGCCCACCCTCAAGCAGCTGCGACCTGATGAGGGCAGGCAAATTCAGCCTAGAATGGGCGGAGACAGATGGTTAGAACCTCTGTGGGTCTTTAAAAGAGTAATAAACTTGGATGGGAAAGCTTTGAAAAAAACAATGACAGGACCGGCCCCTATGCGGTTACTTGCCCACCCTCAAGCTGCTTAGCGGCTGTGACCTGACGAGGCAGGCAAATTCAGCCTAGAATTGCCGGTTAGCATCCCTGCTGGTCTTTTCAGTAGGAATAAACTTGGAAGGGAAAACTTTGACAAAAATATCGACAGAACCAGGGATTCCCAGCCGGTCCTTGCCCAGCCTCAAACTGATTATCAGCTGCGATCTGACAAGGGCAGGAAAATTCAGCCTAGAATGACCGGTGACAGATGTTTAGAACCTCTGCAGGTCTTTTCAAGAAAAATAAACTCCGAAGGAAAAGCGTGACCAGGAATTCCCAGCCGGGAACGGGGGGAGCGCGGCTGATCACAGCTGACACCCGGCACAGACTGTTCCTGGCACTTTAAACCCCGGCACACCTCGATCAAACATGATTGCAGCAATCCGGTGGCATATGGAAGCATAGCACAGGGAGGGGGCTCCCTGTGTGCTACCCTGAGACCTTCAGAGCAACATGATGTGATTGCGTTGTTCCGAGCTCCTCCTCCCTGCAGGCCCTCAGATCCAATATAGCTACTGGGTCCTTCCGGGTCCTGCAGGGAGGTGGCTTTGTCAATGCCTGCTGAGAGCAGGCACCAGCAAGCCTCCTGCACTGCCTGTCAGATTGTTGATCTGACACAGTGCTCTGCAAAGTGTCAGATCACCGATCTGACATTATATAGTGATGTCCTACCACGGGGACAAAGTGAAAAAATTAAAAAAATTAACGTGTAAAAATATTTTTTACAAATTCCTAAATAATGAAAAAAAATAAATATTGTTCCAAAAAATACATTTCTTTATGTAAATAAAAAACAATAAAAGTACACATATTTAGTATCACCATGTCCGCAACAACCCACCCTATAAAACTGTCCCACTAGTTAACCCCTTTAGTGAACCCTTTAAAAAAACAAAGCAAAAAAACAATGCTTTATCATCATACTGCCGAACAAAAAGTAGAATAACACGCGATCAAAAAGAGAGACATAAATAAACACGGTACAGCTGAAAACGACATCTTGTCCTGCAAAAAATGAGCCACCATACAATGTCATCAGTGAGAAAATAAAAAAGTTATAGCTCGCAGAATAAAGCGATGCAAAAATAATTATTTTTTACATAAAATTGTTTTTATTGTATAAAAGCGCCAAAACATAAAAAATGGTATAAATGAGGTATCGCTACAATCATACTAACCTAAAGCATAAAATTGCTTTGTCAATTTTACCACACGCGGAATGGTATAAGTGCCCCCCCAAAAGAAATTCATGAATTGCTGTTTTTTTTTCCTTCTGCCTCTCAAAAATCGGAATAAAAAGCACTAAAGCAAAGGAATACCTGCGCTAACTATCTGTATCATGATGCAACATTGCAAATCCCCTAGAGGAATACTAGTGGAGGATATTAACAATTAGATTAAACGTGTGGTGACATGAATCACTGTTAGTCCAAAAAAGCCACCAATTGAAGTACAAGTGGGATGAGATAACACTTACTTCAATATAAAGTTGGAAAGCTGCAGTAATCATCCAGCGTGTGCCACGTGTAGTGAAAACTGTACCGCTAGGTGAAGACAGAGGTGTAGCACCAAGGAGGCATCCCTCCTAGGAGTGATGGTGCGTGAACACCTCTGAAGCTGACCGCTGAAGCAGGTGAATGATGGCGACGTGCTCCGACCGAGAGATGCCGCCAGCAAACAGCGGAGGGAATAGGGGGAGGCGGGGAACAAGGTGACGTCACCAGATAGGAGATAGGGAAGGGAGCGCGTGTGGGCCAAACTGCAAGCCAACGCGTTTCTAAGGTGCTCGGACCTTCTTCATCAGGAATAAAAAGCAATTAAAAAATGTCATGTGCCAAAAATAGTACCAATAAAAATGTCAACTTGTCCTGCAAAAAATAAGACCTCACATGACTCTGTCGGCCAAAATATGGAAAAACTATAGCTCTCTAAATGTGGTGATGCAAAAACTATTTTTTGCAATGAAAAGCGTCTTTTAGCGTGTGACAGCTGCCAAACATAAAAACACACTATAAATAGTAAATCATATCCCTCTTTATCACCCCCTTAGTTAGGGAAAAAAATAAAATTAAAAAAATGTATTTATTTCCATTTTCCCATTAGAGTTAGGGCTAAAGTTAGGGTTGGGGCTAAAGTTAGGGTTAGGGTTGGGCCTAAAGTTAGAGTTAGGACTAGGGTTAGGGTTGGAGCTAAAGTTAGGGTTAGGGTTGGGGCTAAAGTTAGGGTTAGGATTAGTGTTAGGGGTGTGTTAGGGTTATGGTTAGGGTTGGGATTAGGGATGTGTTGGGGTTAGGGCTGGAGTTAGAATTGGGGGTTTCCACAGTTTAGGCACATCAAAGGCTCTCCAAATGCGACATGGCGTTCAATCTCAATTCCAGCCAATTTTTCATTGAAAAAGTCAAACTGCGATCCTTCCCTTCCTAGCTCTGCCATACGCCCAAACAGTGGTTTACCCCCACATATGGGGTATCAGCGTACTCAGGACAAATTGCACAATAACGTTTGGGGTCTTGATACCATTGGGAAAATAAAAGTTGGGGGTGAAAAGATTATTTTTGTGGAAAAATATGATTTTTTTTAATTTTACAGCTGTACGTTATAAACTTCTGTGAAGCCCTTGGGAGTTCAAAGTTCTCACCACACATCTAGATAAGTTCCTTGGGGGGTATAATTTCCAAAATGGGGTCACTTGTGTTTTTTTTTTTCACTGTTTAGGCACATCAGGAGCTCTCCAAACGTGACATGGCGCCAGATAATGTCAGATTCACCAGGATCCATGGAAGCGTTCCAGAGTTATTACCTTAATAAAGGTACAGTGGTCAGAATTGTAAAAACTGGCACGGTCATTAACGTGCAAATCACCCTTGGGAGTTAAGGGGTTAATGTCTCTTCTTATGTTGTTAGGTTTTTCAGTCATCATTTGGGAGCCCTTTCCACTTCGCTTTCCCAAGAACAGATATCACCAACAGCAGCTGAAGAATCTATGTTTTCATAGTAAAGTTGGGTGGCAAGCCTTCCCAGGAATAGATACAACTAACAACAGTTGAATATCCTAACATCTTCACCTCTTCTCTTCCTCTTCCCTCTTTTCAAAACATCTAGATTTATTCAGTATTTAGTTTGATTACCACACATGGAAATGCACACACTTAAGGTACTGTCACACTTAGCGATGTACCAGCGATCCCGACCAGCGATATGACGCGGTCAGGATCGCTGGTACATCGCTAAGTGGTCGCTAGTGAGCTGCCACACAGGCAGATCTCACTAGCGACATCGCTGGGGACGGGGGTCGCTACTTACCTGTCACACCAGGCGATCCTGCGTCCTCCCGCCCGGCTCCACGCGTCGCTCGTCCTCACAGCAGGAAGCGCCGCAGGAAGTGACCGACGAGAAACAGTCCTGAAAGTTCTCGCGCGATCAGCGATAACCAGCGGGGGAGCCGGTCGTAGGTAAGTATCAGACACAGAGATATCGCTAGCAATATCGCTATAACGTCACAAGTTATAGCGATATTGCTAGCGATATCTCTTAGTGTGACATGCCCTTTACACTCCTTGGTATGCTATCAGTGAAGTTATTAATAGTTGTTTTCAGGAATGTTCTGGCATGCCATGCACTTGGGCATCCAAATCATCAAGATCTGCCACGTGCAGCTCTCTTTGTAATTGTTGACTAATGATATCCCAAATGTGCTTGATGGTAGACAAGTCTGGAGGCACAACAGACCATCGTATTATGTCAGGCCACACAGACTGCCCACTGTAGCACAAGCAACATGTGGCCTGGCATTGTTGTGTTGAAAAATGATACCTGGCATGATTTCACGTTCTCTCATGAAGACCTCTTCATGATGTTGCCCACATTGTCCTCAGACCAATATCTAGCTACCATTACATTCAAAACAAAAGCATGAACATCCATTCCAGCCACTGTTGTCATCTTAATCTATACAATGATAGTTTGAACAGTAGCGTGTGGTCAATTTAACACCTGTAGCTGGACGACTGACTCATAGCGCAATGTCTTCCAAATGCGCTTTGGTGGTTTGCATAGACAATATATGATGTTCAATTTCATTTGCATTACAGAGCGGATCACTAAATGCCATTCTTCGAATCTGACGAGACCACATGGAAAATGCCATGAATATGTCTTATATGTCTTATGAAGAAAAGTCGCACAGGTCCTACTCTTGTGTTTCTGGTGTGGGGTGAAATAATGTACAGTAGCTGCACCCCTATTGTATTCACTCTGGGTACACTAACAGCTCACTGGTACATTAATTTTTTCATGGTGCAAGTGGTATGCCATTTCTCCAAAGTGGCCCAGCAGCCGTTTCTCAACAAAATAATGCAAGGCTGCATCTAGTTCATGCTACTATGAGCAGCTTTTATTGCTTAATAATGCTACTGAAGAGAGCCATTGGGGAGGTGCCAGATTTTGTATAGGGGCCAGCTGGGACATGTAGATGAACTGGCAGCAAATTTTAATGCCACAGTAGCTTAAGTGGGTCACTGGAAAACTAAATACTTCCCTCAAGTGCACAATATTTGTCAATAGTGGGATGTGGTGATTACGGAGATGGTATACAACCCCCCAGTGATGTTCGTCCAATTTCAAGAAGCCAGACACATGTGTAAACTTGTAAACGTAAAGTTTTTTTCACTTACTATTGGAGTCTTTTCACTTACTATTGGAGAAAATATGCAGAGCCAGGTATTGCTACACTGATGGAGGGCTTGGTTCACTGTCTCATACAGTTCATTGCCTTGTGCATAGTAAGCAGTAGTAAACAGTTTCTTGCAACCTCTGCATTTGCACAGCTCATGGAAATTTTTAAATTCAAAGGCAGATCCGCCATCAGATGTGGTCCGGATTTCTCTAGTGTTGGATGAACTCTGTATAAAAGATTTCAGCAGCAGTTTCACCTGTATGTTCTTTGACAGGAGCAATAGCAGCAAGCTTGGTTTAATGGTCCACCATTGTGAGGGCATTTGTGTATATTTAAAGTGTGTTAGACCCAACTTCACATGATCAAGAGCAACAAATTCTCCTGGTTTTTGTAACTTGATAGGGTGTAGACGTGCTTTTTGGTCTTTGCCCCCATCTTTACTGAAGGTACACGTGGGACGTTCTTGGCACTAGTTTTCAATGTCGTCTCTCGTACCAACGCAGTAGAACCATCCGCGGATCGTAGCTTCAGTTTTCTGGATACTGAAATGGTGAGAATGATCATGATAGGCTTTGCGACATCGCGTGCATCTCTCTGCAGAATGAATATTTGGTGAAGTGTCTCGCCTGAGACATGATCCAAAATGTTTCTCATTATGACTCCTTTCTGGACAAATAGGCATTTTCTCTGTCTTGTTATTAGCTTGTCGTAGCCAGATCAGAACTCTTCCCATTGTCAGGAAGTCATGAATTTTGCCAATACTCTGCTCTCTTCCTGTAACGTCTTCCACAAGGAAGGTTCTTAAAGAAATCCAGCAGGTGACTTGGAATAAGACTCTTCCTTTTCAGCAGAGGCAGTGATGACACTCTAATGCACAAACCTTAAGCAGAATGGAGACATTTCTTCCCAGTTGTCATCTTGTGGTGTCTCTTATCCATCAGGCAGCCATGGCAACGTATTGGCATTGACATTCGATTTGCCACTGCAGTATTTGATTGTGAACTTCTATTTCGCTAGCATGAAGCTCACCATTGTTCCAGGGCTCCAGCGATAGTTGATTATTGCATGTTTAGACAGTAAAGGGCATGACAGACAGCGAACAAAAGGAGGGAAAAAAAATTTTTTCCAAAATTTCAAAAAAACAACATCATTTGAAAGGTAACTCACCAAGCCCTGACTGATGCACTGGCAGGATGCAGCAGAGCCCCATTGATAAAGGCTGGGGCAGCACAGGTGCATTCCACTGATACGGACAGCCAGTAACCCTATATGGTCCGGCTGCCCAGTGGACAAAAGCACACTAATAAGGCTTGCTTAAGACATAAGTCACACTGATAAGTGTGATGCAATGTGTCAGAGCAGCCTATTGATGACGCCCATAATTATAGCAGGCGGGCAGCTCAGCACTATATACATGCATCACACAAAAAAACCAAGCCAACATAAAGGGCTCTAACTGCATCCTGCAAAAATGATAAAAAGTGCAAAAAGATAAATAGATGGGTTGTGAACTAATCTGCTTTGGCCAAAATAGTAACTAATACCCCATATCTATTTATCTTTTTGCACTTTTTATCATTTTTGCAGGATGCAGTTAGAGCCCTTTATGTTGGCTTGGTTTTTTTGTGTGATGCATGTATATAGTGCTGAGCTGCCCACCTGCTATAATTATGGGCGTCATCAATAGGCTGCTCTGACACATTGCATCACACTTATCAGTGTGCCTTATGCCTTAAGCAAGCCTTATTAGTGTGCTTTTTTCCACTTGGCAGCCGGACCATATAGGGTTACTGGCTGTCCTTATCAGTGGAATGCACCTGTGCTGCCCCAGCCTTTATCAATGGGGCTCTGCTGCATCCTGCCAGTGCATCAGTCAGGGCTTGGTGAGTTATCTTTCAAATGGCATGACAGACAGGTAATCCTTAAATTTTTCCATTACAAACCAGACAAGCGCAAGCAGTTCAAGCTTGAATGAACTGTAGTTGCGGTCATTCTTCTCAGTTTCTCTGAGGCTACAGCTAGCATAAGCCATCACACGATCCTTGTTGGCCTGGACTTGGGACAAGAGAGCACCTAGTCTTTGGAGAATAGCAGCTAGCATCTGTATGCAATAAGAATGGCTGAGTGTAATCAGGATAGGACAAGATGGGTGGTTGTGTGAGAAGGACCTTCAATGTTGGGATTGCTTGTTCTTAATGATCTGACCAGTCTGCTGGAAGCTTTTGGCTGTAGTTTTCCTTGGAACATCCAAGCATCCAGCAATAGTAGCCTGCGGATCCCCAAAGGCTTAGAACTAGGGATGAGCGAGTATACTCATTAGGATCCGTTACTCGGCGAGTAATGCGGTACTCGCGGTACTCGAATCCTAGCGAGTAAATTTCACTACTCGCCTCACAATATTCGGATCTCCCGCCTGGCATGTGTTAGCCAATCACAGTAAAGCAGCCGCCTTCTTTGTTGTGGCATTACTGTGATTGGCTGGCCACGCAGCATCATAGTCATATCCTATGAGTCATAGGCTATGACTATGTGGGTGCTGATAATGTGTGCAGGGGTCTGTGAGGCTGTGTCTGTCTGCGGGACTGTGTGTGTGTGCGCGCGGGGCTGTGTGTGTGTGCCGTGTCTGTGCGGGCCTGTGCCAGCCTGTGCCGGGCTCTGGAGACTCTGTGTGCTGCGCGGGGCTGTGCCGGCCTCTGCCAGGACTGTGCGGGGCTGTGCCGGCCTCTGCCGGGACTGTGCGGGGCTGTGCCGGCCTCTGCCGGGACTGTGCGGGGCTGTGCCGGCGTCTGGTAGGCCTGTGTCGGCCTCTGCCGGGGCTGTTCCGGCCTCTTGCGGGGCTGTGGTGGGCTCTGCGGGCTGTGCCAGCCTCTGCCGGGGCTGTGCGGGGGTTCTGCGGGCTCGTGCTCTGCCAGGCTCGGGCTCTGCGGGGCTCTGTGTGCTGTGCAGGGCCGTGCCAGGCTCTGCAGGCTGTGGCAGCCTCTGCCACTGCTGTGCGAGGCTGTGTCGGCCTCTGCCGGGGCTGTGCGGGGCTGCGCTGGGCTCTGCCGATGCTGTGCCGGTGTCATGGTTAGGACTTGGTTAATGTCATGTTCTCACAGGGTTAACTTTTGCCGGCCTCTCTTTGGATCTGGGAGGGGTATTTATACTCACTCCAGACTAGGATTCTCTGTCAGCTATACTGTTATTCTGGCTGTGTGTCTGACCCCCCCTGGTGTGCGTGTATACTGCATTGCTTGTTTGATTCCCATGTATGTCCCAGTCTTTCCCCTCACTCTGTACTCCGTCTCTTGTTTTGGTACTATTGTCTTCTCCGGTTCTGACCTCCTGGCTTGGCTATTGTTACCCCATTACAGTTTGTCCGTATTGTACCGTCCATTGCCCATTCTGGTTTTCTGATCTATTGCTAAATCCTGACAAATCGCTCTGTCTAACCCTTTGGTACTGTCCTGCTTTCTCGTGCTTTGACCTGGCTTGATCTGGTTTACGTCCCTGTCTATGCCCCTTGGTAACTTGTCCCGTAGTTACCTTTCTAGGAGTTTCCCTGCAGCTCCTAGCTCTGTGGAGCTTAGGTCACGCCCCCAGCAGTCATGTGCTTCAGGTCCTGATAGTCTGAAGCACGCATCGTCACCGCTGCTGCCTCGCTCCACAGGTATCTTTGAGCACTGCTTTTGTACTCAGGACACGCGCACTGGCTCAGTGAGCAAGTGCAGTGCGGTGTTCCTGACATTATAGCTGACCATTTCAGGTTTTTTTTTCTCTGAGGAAAAAAAAAAAGTGTGTTATCCTCATGGATCCCATGCAAGCTTTGGCTGATCAGGTCAAGCACCTGACCCAAATGTTCCACAAACTTAATGTGGAACAGCGCACGATGGCCCATACCCAGCAACAGTTGGTGAATACTGTGCAGGGGGCTGTCGCTGCAGGGGCTCCTAGTGCTGGGGATAGAGATGTATCATTGGCATCCCCGAATCTCCAGTCAAATTGCCAGACCCTTTCTCAGGGGATAAAAGGGAGTTCAGGTCGTTCAGAGAAGGATGCAAGCTTTTTTTTTCCTCTGAGGCCCCGCTCCTCCGGGGATGAGTTCCAGAGGGTGGGGGTCATCATTTCCCTACTTCGGGGGGCTCCACAGGCATGGGCTTTCTCTCTCTCTTCCTCTGCTCCTGAACGTATGTCTGTGAATTTGTTCTTTGAGGCTCTGGGGCACATTTATGATGAGCCTGATAGAGTGCGTCTGGCAGAGGATATGGTGATGAGTGTGACATAGGGGAGGCACTCTGCTGAATGGATCTGCTCAGAGTTTAGACGTTGGACCACCAAAATATCCTGGAATGACGCCGCCCTGAAGGGGTTGTTCCGCAGGGGCCTGTCTGACCGTCTGCAGGACGCTCATTAAATCCTCCCCCTGATACCCTGGAGGATGCCATGAAGCAGGCGGTCCGTATGGACCGGAGACTCCATGCCAGAGGAATGATGCAACAAGAGCTTCCCTTGTACCCCAAATTGTGTGACACTGCACCTGTATCTGAGCCCATGGAGGTTGGGTCAGTCTCAGTTAAGGAGAAAGAGAGAAGGCACCGTAGAGACAATCTACTATGCTTTTACTGTGGAGCCTCTGGACATTGGAAAAGGAATTGCCCCTCCTGCCCTTCTTCGGAGAAACCATCAGAGAAACGACTGAGTCTGGGCAACAATCAAGGAGGTTGTCCAGGCTCTCAGGTACATTTTTTCTCACGTACAAAAATGGTGCTCCAGGTTGAATTGGAACTTGCTGGCGGTCCTGTTATGACCACCGCCTTTGTTGACTGTGGTTCCTCCATTTATCTGATTGATGCCCAAGTTGTGACTCTTAATAAGATAGGGACAGTCAGGTTAAAAGACCCTGTTAAAATTGTGGCTGTGGATTCATCCCCTCTTACCCGGGATGGCATTTTCTTTATGTCTGAAGTTTTTTCTATGAAAATGGGTTCCACTCATGTGAAAAAGTTTAGTTGTTTCATTATTAAAAATCTGCCTGCAGGACTGGTATTGGGGATGCCCTGGTTGCAACGCCACAAACCTCTCATTGATTGGGTGAAGGGGGAGATCATCCGATGGGGATGTAATGATAATGGTCTGTGTTGTAACCCGGTTCCTTTTGTCAATCCGATAAGATCTGTATCTGTGTCGTCTGTCGGTCTGGAGGGTATTCCGGAGTACCTGAGAGACTTTGAAGACGTGTTTTACGAAAGCGAGGCTGAGGCGCTCCCACCACATAGACCATTTGATTGTGCTATCGCTTTACTACCTGGAGCCAAATTACCCAAGGCTCGTTTGTTTAATTTGTCTGGGCCTGAGCGCCAAGCTATGAAAGAGTACATCAAAGAGAGCCTTCGCAAGGAGCAAATTCGGCCCTCGGTCTCACCCATGGTAGCGGGGTTTTTCTTTGTAAAGAAAAAAGATGGTGGGTTGCGACCGTGCCTCGACTTTCGGGAACTGAACAAAATTACTGTTAAGAAGATGTACCCTCTGCCGTTGATTCCTGATCTATGCAACTAACTCACAGGGGCCAAATGGTTTTCTAAGCTCGATCAATGAGGGGCTTATAACCTTATAAGGATCCGGGAGGGGGAAGAATGGAAAACAGTGTTCCTGACAACTGAGGGGCTGTTTGAAAACCTGGTTATGCCCTTCGGCCTCACTAATGCTCCTGCTGTTTTTCAGAACTTCATTAATGTTGTTTTTTCTGACTTGATTGGGCGTTCTGTAGTCATCTACTTGGATGACATCTTGATATACTCTGAGGACAGTCAGTCACACTTACACCATTTATGTACGGTTCTTATGAGACTCTGGGAGAACCATTTGTATGCTAACCTGGAGAAGTGCTCATTTTTTATGCAAGAACTGTCTTTTCAGGGTGTAATTGTATCCGGGGAGGGATTCCGCAAGGATCCAGGGAAGGTTCAGGCCTTTACCGATTGGGTGCAGCCTCATGACCTGAAGGGGTTGCAGCGATTTCTGGGCTTCGCTAATTATTATAGGAAGTTCATTAAAGGGTTCTCGCAGGTGGTGAAACCCTTGTCGGACCTCACTCTTAAAGGGGCAGATATAAAAAATTGGTCCGTGGCCGCAAAAAATTCCTTCCTTACATTAAAGAAGTGTTTTACCACTGCCCCTGTGTTGGTACAACCCGATTCATCAAGACCTTTTATCGTCAAGGTCGATGCTTCGGAGGTGGGGGTGGGGGCAGTATTGTCACAGGGCCCCTCTACCCTGACTAACCTCAAACCCTGTGCCTTTTTCTCTAAGAAGTTATCTTCGGCCGAGAGAAACTATGATGTCGGTAACAGGGAATTGTTAGCGGTTAAATTGGCCTTCGAAGAATGGAGGCATTTTTTGGAGGGGGCCGCTCATCCCTTTACGGTCATCACTGATCATAAAAACCTGGCCTATATCGAGTCTGCTAAGAGATTGACCCCCAGACAGGCTCGGTGGGCACTTTTTTTTTCTCTATTTCATTTTACCATCACGTTCCGACCAGGGTCTAAAAATGTAAAGGTGGATGCCTTGTCCCGAAGTTTTGATTCTGTGTCCCCTCCAGAACCTCCTTCCTCCATTCTTCAACCGGGAGTGGTTGTAGCCGAAATCTCCTCTGAGTTACAGAGAGAGATTCTAGAAGGACAAGATCCCAGGAATAAACCCCCAGGTAAATTGTTTGTACCCGAACAATTCCGTCTCACACTCCTTCAAGAATTTCATGATTCTGTGTTAAGTGCACACCCTGGTATTGCAGCTACCCGGGGGGCAGTAGCTAGGGGTTTTTGGTGGCCCTCTATGGGTACTGATATAAAAAGGTTTGTAAATACTTGTGGGGTGTGCGTGCGCTCTAAAAGCTCTTAGGTCCGGCTGGCCGGGGAATTGGTGCATTTGCCATTTCCGGATAAACCATGGAAACACCTGTCCATGGACTTTATCACTAATCTTCCTTCTTCCAAGGGCAACTCAGTGGTATGGGTAGTGGTTGATAGACTTTCTAAGCAAGCCCACTTTGTGCCATTACCTGCGTTACCATCTGCTGAAACCTTGGCCCGCTTGTTTATACAGCACATTGTTCGATTGCATGGAGTGCCCATGAACGTGGTGTCAGACAGGGGTGTGCAATTTGTGGCCAGGTTTTGGAGAGCGTTTTGTATGAAGTTGGGGGTCACGTTGTCATTCTCCTCTGCCTATCACCCGGAATCCAATGGACAGACTGAACGCACCAACCAGTCGTTGGAGCAGATTCTGAGATGCCTGGCCTCCTCCAGACAGGAAGACTGGTGTGAAGTATTGCACATGACAGAATTTGCATTCACCTGTCGTATTAATCAGTCTACCGGAAAATCTCCTATTCAGGTCAATTATGGGTTTGTTCCGCAGTTTGGGGAATTTTCCCATATGGATTCGGATTGCCCTGGTGCCAAGGGGATGGTACAACAGTTAAAAACCCTCTGGAGGGAGGCGCAGGGGAACATCTCCAAAGCCCAGAAGAAGTACAAACATTTTGCGGACAGGACGAGGGGGTTGGGTCCTGCGTTAACAGTGGGGGAAAAAGTCTGGTTGTCCACCCGTAACATCAAACTTAAAATACCCTCTATGAAGTTGGGGCCAAAATTTATTGGCCCATACAAAATTGTAGAGGTGATCAACCCGGTGGCATACAGATTACAGTTGCCCACCTCCTTCAAAATGTCTTCCACAGGTCCCTATTAAAACCTGTAGGGACAGTTAGAGAAGATCCCTCATCTGTGGCTCCACTGTTATGAATGAGTCACCGAAGGAGGAAAAAACAAAAATACAAGCTAAGTCCAGAAAACCGGAGAGGTTGGTAGCTATCGGATTGCAGACCCCCTGATCCTATCCACAACAACTAACAGTAGCCGTGGGGGGTTCCTACGATGCCCTAGACCCCTCGATCACAGCCGGAGAACTAAATAGGCCTAAAGAAAGAAAGGGGAAATCTAAACTGCCCCAGAGCAGACCCCAAAGCAATAGGCAGCCCCCAACATATAATGACGGTGAAGCAAGATGAAAACACTAACACAGATAGAAAGGTTGAGCAAACGATGGGGCCCAAGCTAACTAAAAAAGGACAGGATAGAAAAGCTGCTGCCTGCAATCCGCAAAAAACCCTACCAAACAATGTCCCAACCGTCTGATAGGAAAAACAGGCCCTGAAGTCGCTAGGACTTCAAAATGACTATATCAGCACTCAGGTAAATTCTGAAGACAGAGCAAAGAGGCAAATTGATCAGAGACAAAAATGGAACTCGGCACACCCCCGACCGGGGATGGCTGAACTCCAAAAAACAAGGTAAACAAAACTAATAAGTTCAATAGCAGAGCAAAAACTTATCTTTGGGAAGCAGGAATAAGACTGGTCTCCAAGAATCCAGCAGAGAAATCACCAGCGACTCAGAAGGGCGTCGCCTGCCTTATATCCAGTCAGCAGTTCCTGTTACCCAGTCTTCATCTACCAGATCAGGTGTTTGGTAATCAGCCTCACTACCTTCCTTCACCAGAAGAGGGAGTTCATCAGACATCGACGGTGACGGGGAAAATAAACTCACAACAGTACCTCCCCCTTGAGGAGGGGTCACCGAACCCTCATCCACGCCACCAGGGCGATCAGGATGGGCCCGGTGAAAGGCACGAACCAATCTTCTGGCATGAATATCAGATGCAGGGACCCAAGAATTATCCTCCTGGCCATAACCCTTCCATTTAACCAAATACTGGAGTCTCCGTCTAGCCAGGCGAGAATCCAGTATCTTCTCAACCTCATATTCCACATTACCTTCAACCAATACCGGGTCAGGAGGTGCCACCACAGGAACTACTGGCTCAACAAACCTCTTTAAGAGAGACTTATAAAGCACGTTATGGATCTTAAATGTAACAGGAAGAGCCAATCGAAAAGAGACTGGATTAAGAATATCCAAAATCTTGTAAGGTTCAATAAAGCTAGGTTTAAACTTTGGAGAAGCCACCTTCATAGCAATATTCTTTGATGACAACCAAACCATGTCCCCCACCTTAAACTGGGGACCAATGGTCCTATGCCGGTTGGAAAACCGCTGGGCCTTTTCCTGGGAGAGAGACAACTTATCCACCACTTGGTCCCAGATCTGGTGCATTCTCTCCACCACAGTGTCAACACCTGGGCAGGCAGAAGGCTCCACCTGCCCTGAAGAGAATCAAGGATGAAACCCAAAGTTCTAAAAAAAAAAGGTGACATCAAAGTGGCAGAACTAGCTCTAATATTTAAAGCAAATTCGGCCAAGAGCAAAAATGAAACCCAATCATCCTGATCAGCAGAAATAAAACATCTCAAATACGACTCCAAAGTCTGGTTTGTTCTCTCCGTCTGCCCATTGGTCTGAGGGTGAAACGCAGAGGAGAAGGACAACTGAATTCCCAGATTGGAACAGAAAGTCCTCCAAAATCTAGACACAAACTGAACTCCTCTGTCAGATACAATGTTCTCAGGAATCCTGTGCAAGCGAACCACCTGTTGCAAAAACAAGGGCACCAACTCTGAGGAAGATGGCAACTTAGGGAGTGGTACAAGATGGACCATCTTAGAGAATCTATCACAAATCACCCAAATAACAGTCATTCTCTGAGAGACAGGCATATCAGAGATAAAATCCATTGAAATATGGGTCCATGGCCTCCTGGGCACCGGCAAAGGCATCAACAACCCACTAGAGCGAGAACAAGGTTTAGACCGAGAGCAAGTCCCACAGGACTGCACAAAATTCCTGACATCACGAGACAAGGCGTGCCACCAAAAAGACCGACTCACCAAATCTCTAGTACCAAAAATACCTGGATGACCAGCCAATGCAGAGCAATGAACTTCAGACATCACTCTCTTCCTCCACTGGTCAGGAACATACAATTTTGCAATGGGACAACGCTCAGGTTTGTCCTCCTGAAACTCTTCCAGAGTACGTCTCAAATCGGGCGAGATGGCAGAAAGAACTACCACCTCACCTAAGATGGTAGCAGGTTTGGTCACAACAGGAGAATCAGCAAAGAAACTCCTAGAGAGGGAGTCTGCCTTGACATTCTTAGTGCCCGGAAGAAAAGAGACCACAAAATCAAAACGTGTGAAAAACAAGGCCCACCTAGCCTGTCTAGGATTCAAGCGTTTGGCCGACTCCAGGTAAATCAAATTCTTGTGGTCAGTAAGGACCACGACTTGATGTTTAGCTCCCTCCAACCAATGTCTCCACTCCTCAAATGCCCATTTCATGGCTAACAGTTCCCGATTCCCCACATCATAGTTACATTCGGATGGGGAGAACTTTCGGGAAAAGAAAGCACAGGGATTCATTTTAGATGTTACAGGATCCTTTTGGGACAAAACAGCTCCTGCACCAATCTCAGAAGCGTCCACCTCTACCTGAAACGGGAGTGAGACATCAGGTTGCCGCAAAACTGGAGCAGAAGTGAACCTTCGCTTCAGCTCCTGAAAGGAAGAAACAGCCTCCGGAGACCAATTCAGCACATCAGCACCCTTCTTAGTCAAATCAGTCAATGGTTTGGCAATACCAGAAAAATTAGCTATAAATTTACGATAAAAATTAGCAAAACCCAAAAACTTCTGGAGGGCCTTCAAAGAAGTGGGCTGAACCCAATCATAAATGGCCTGTACCTTGGCCGGGTCCATTTCAATAGTTGACGGAGACAAAATAAATCCCAAAAATGAAATCCTCTGTACACCAAAAAGGCATTTCGATCACTTGACATACAGGGAATTCTCCCTCAAAGTCCGGAACACAGTCCGAACATGTTCCACCTGAGAGTCCCGATCCTTGGAAAAGATCAAAATATCATCCAGATAGATGATCAAAAATTTATCCACCAAGTCTCGGAAAATATCATTCATGAAGCACTGGAAGACAGAAGGGGCATTAGTGAGCCCAAAAGGCATCACCAGGTACTCAAAATGTCCCTCTGGAGTATTAAACGCCATCTTCCATTCATCCGCATGCTTAATGCGAATAAGATTATACGCCCCCCTGAGGTCAAGCTTTGTAAACCAGCAAGCACCTTTAACTCTGGAGAATAGATCAGAAATCAGGGGTAACGGATACTGATATTTAACAGTCATTTTGTTGAGGGAACGATAGTCAATACAAGACCTTAATGACCCATCTTTCTTAGCCACGAAAAAAAACCCAGCACCTAAGGGTGAAGTGGATGGTCTAATATGACCCTTCTCCAACGACTCCTTAATATAGGATCGCATAGCCTCGTGCTCGGGTACAGATAAATTGAAAAGTCGACCCTTGGGAAATTTACACCCAGGGCTCAGCTCAATTGCACAGTCATAACTCCTATGAGGAGGCAAAGACGCAGACTCATTCTCACTAAATACATAATAAAAATCAGCCAAATAGTCAGGAACATCCTGCGACTGGGAAGAGGTGGAGAAAACAGGAGCATCACTAAGGGCACACCGACAACCCCAACTCACGACAGACACAGATTTTCAATCCAAAACTGGATTATGGATTTGCAACCAGGGAAACCCCAGAACAATGGTATCATGCAAATTATGCAACACCAAAAATCTGCAATTCTCTTGATGGTCTGGGGCGACCCGCATTACCACCTGGGTCCAAAACTGAGGTTTATTCTTTGCCAAAGGAGTAGCATCAATACCCCTCAAAGGGATAGGCATCCGCAGAGGTGTCATAGGAAATCCACAACATTTAGCAAAATCCAAGTCCATCAGGTTCAGAGCTGCTCCTGAATCCACAAAAGCCTTAGCGGAAAATGTGGACAGGGAGCAGATCAGAGTAATTGCCAGAAGAAACTTAGGTTGAACACCACCCACAGCAAATGTGTGTGCAAAACGTTTCTCTCGTTTAGGGCAGACAGAAATGATATGCGAGGCATCACCACAGAAGAAACACAGCATATTACGCCTTCTGAACTCCTGACGCTGCACCCCAGACAAAACTCTATCACATTGCATAGGTTCAGACATTTGTTCAACAGGTGGCAACACCTCTCGTGCGGTTTTGCGATCACGCAAACGCCGATCAACCTGAATGGCTAATGACATAGAATCGTCAAGACCAGAGGGAACAGGAAATCCCACCATAGTATCTTTACGGTTTCTGACAAACCCTTCCGAAAGAGAGCTGCCAAGGCACCATCATTCCAGGTAGTAAGGACCGCCCACTTTTGGAATTTTTGACAGTACAACTCTGCAGAATCCTGACCCTGGCTCAATGCCAACAGGGCCTTTTCAGCCTGATCAATAGCATTAGGTTCATCATGCAACAACCCCAAGGCTTGAAAAAATGCATTCACATTAGTAAGAATAGGATCATTAGGTTTCAAAGAAAACGCCCAATCCTGGGGATCGCCGCGTAGCAAAGAGATGACAATTTTAACCTGCTGCGCGGAGTTCCCCGACGAGTTAGGCTTCAAGGCAAAAAATAATTTACAATTATTCTTAAAATTCAAAAATTTAGACCGATCCCCAAAAAACACATCAGGAATAGGGATCTTTGGTTCAGCAGCATGTGAATGAGCAAGATAGGCAGAAATTCCCCGCACTTCAGCAGTGAGCTGCTCCACACGATCAGACAATTGCTTCATCTCCATTGAGAAAGAAAAAAAAATTCCCCCTGCGGCCTCAGAGACATAGAGGAAAAAATATACAAAAAAAAAAATATTCTGACAAACTCTTTTTTTTTAATTTATTTATTTTTTTTACAATTCTTACCTGCTATTGAGTACCCTAGGATCTGCGGTATGGCTGGTGATTCTGTTATGAATGAGTCACCGAAGGAGGAAAAAACAAAAATACAAGCTAAGTCCAGAAAACCGGAGAGGTTGGTCGCTATCGGATTGCAGACCCCTGATCCTATGCACAACAACTAACAGTAGCCATGGGGGGTTCCTACGATGCCCTAGACCCCTCGATCACAGCTGAAGAACTAAATAGGCCTAAAGAAAGGGGAAATCTTAACTGCCCCAGAGCAGACCCCAAAGCAATAGGCAGCCCCCAACATATAATGATGGTGAAGCAAGATGAAAACACTAACACAGATAGAAAGATAGCTTGGGCCCCATCGTTTGCTCAACCTAACTAAAAAGGACAGGATAGAAAAGCTGCTGTCTGCAATCCGCAAAAAACCCTACCAAAAAATGTCCCAACCGTCTGATAGGAAAAACAGGCCCTGAAGTCGCTAGGACTTCAAAATGACTATATCAGCACTCAGGTAAATTCTGAAGACAGAGCAAAGAGACAAACTGATCAGAGACAAAAATGGAACTCAGCACACCCACGACCGGGGATGGCTGAACTCCAAAAAACAAGGTAAACAAAACAAAACTAATAAGTTCAATAGCAGAGCAAAAACTTATCTTTGACTTTTCTTTGGGAAGCAGGAATTAGACTGGTCTCCAAGAATCCAGCAGAGAAATCACCAGCGACTCAGAAGGGTGTCGGCTGCCTTTTATCCAGTCAGCAGTTCCTGTTACCCAGTCATCATCTACCAGATCAGGTGTTTGGTAATCAACCTCACTACCTTCCTGTTAGGCGTCAGATTCCTGGCACTGCATAGCAGGAATCCAGAGCCAGACATCCTGCGGTCTCCCATTCTCCTCCGACCGCTCGAACTCCTGCTCAGCAATCACGGCGAGCCAGGCATTCTCCTCAGACTCGTTCTGTGAGCCTGGATGTTGCTGCCACCTCCAGTGCAGCAATGGTAGCGCAACCTGCTTTGCAGGGAACCGCTCCAGAGGCTAAGTCCTCGTGCCGTGCTACTGGGCATGCCCGCAACGTGCCCTCTCAGTGGAGAGCAGGGGTCACATGTGCAGGTCCTGTGTTGGATCTGATTGGTCCTTCCTAAAGTATTGGAAGGTCCCGGAAGCGCATGGCTATAAAAACCCCACATGGCGGCTCGGCCATGCGCTAGTGTAGCATATTATTCTGTGTGTGTATGGTGATGGATGCATGGACTGGTGTCTGACTCATTATGAAACCCCTACCCTCTGATATTACAAGTGGTGACTGAGTGTGTATAGTCAGCTTCAGGGTTGTGGCAAGCTACACGCCACTTGCTCCATGCCTACACTAGCGTCCGTTGGCGCCCGGTTATCGGCGCCGACGCTTGCGGCCTTAGCTGCCGCTGCACTGCAATACCAGCGGCTATTGGTGTTCGCGGCTGCGACGCCACACGCCGGCTCCTGTGACGTTAACAGGGCCAGCGCCTTTGAATATGTTTTTGCCAAGCGACTCTGTGTCTGAACAGAGCCGCTCCTAGCGTTCAGGTGATGTTAACCCGTGCGCACTACGGCACCTTCTGGTGCATCTGCCATTGTCCAGCAGCGGTCTAGTCACCTACCGCACGGTGGACCCCGGGCGGCGAACGCACCTCCTATTATTTATATTTGGTACGTTCCGCCGTCCCTAACATTACACTAGCGCCAACTCAGCAGCGAATACCGCGCTAGCTGCTGCCCAGACAATCGCCGAGGCTGTCTCATGTGCACCCGTTCTTTTGCCCATGCCGACACTTTCTCGCCTCCTGCTTCCCGACAAATTTTCGGGTGACAGCGCCACCTGTAGGGGATTCGTCAGTCAGTGCTCAATTCAGCTTGAGTTACTGGCTGCACGGTTTCCTACAGAGCGGGCTAAGGTGGGGTTTATTGTGTCACTTTTGTCTGGCAGAGCATTACAGTGGGCCACGCCATTGTGGGAACGTGATGATCCCGTGGTTCAGGGTGCTGCGCAGTTCCTCACGGCCCTGAAGCAGGTCTTTTTGGGACCACGGATCACGCACGACACCTCTTTACAATTACTCTCGGTCAGCCATTATGCCGTCCGGTTCCGGACATTGGCTTCCGAGTTAGAGTGGCCGGACAAAGCCTTAGTCCCGGTGTTTTGGAGAGGGTTGGCTGAGCACGTTAAAGACGCTCTAGCTACCAGAGAGGTTCCCACAAGTCTGAAGGATTTGATTGCCGTTTCCACCCGCATTGACCTCCGGTTTACGGAGCGCGGGCTGGAACGGGCACAATCCAGACGTAGGGTTAACTTGGCTCCCACATTCACCGAACCACTAATATACCCCGCACAGGAGCTTTCACCCTCTGAACCTATGGAGGTGTCTCGCACCGGTTCTAAGCCACGACCGATGCGAAGCTCTGCACGTTGCTATCAGTGCCGACAGTTTGGTCACCCAGCTAGCACGTGTCCTCTGCGGGCGAAAAGGCGTCCACGCCCAGTGGCCGTAGGTAGTGGGCAGTCCAATATGAAACCCTTCTCACCCAAACCGGTATTCCGGGGCATCTTAGACAGAGGGTCCTCCACCTGGGAGGCAGAGGTTACCGTGGACTCTGGGGCCAAGGGGAACTTTATGTCTTCTACCTTCGCCCAGAAACACGCCATTCCCCTGGTATTATTACCTCAGCCTCTGACCATCAGGGTGGTTAACGGAGCACCGTTACCCTCTCAGGTGACCCATCAGACAGCTCCACTAGGGCTCACTATCTCGCCCTCTCATCATGAGACTCTGTCCCTGCTAATCCTGCCAGACGGCATCGATCAGGTGCTGCTCGGGGTTCCCTGGCTTCGGTGCCACTCTCCTCATATCGAGTGGGCGACAGGGAAGATACTGGCCTAGAGCAAGGACTGCGAGGGGAGATGTCTGAGGGGCAGTCTTCAGGTGGCTTCCACCGAAATGCCTGCGGATCTCTCCGCACTACCTAAACCCTACCACCAATACGCGGACGTCTTCTCCAAAAAATCTGCAGAGACGCTCCCGCCGCACCGTACCTACGACTGCCCGATAGACCTCATGCCAGGCACAGAACCTCCTAGAGGCTGTGTGTATCCACTATCTCTCCCTGAGACTGAAGCTATGTCACAATACATCCGGGAGAACTTGGCTAGAGGCTTTATCAGAAAGTCGGTGTCACCGGCTGGTGAAGGGTTCTTCTTCGTTCAGAAGAAGAGCGGAGAGTTACGCCTCTGCATTGACTACAGAGGTCTCATTGCGATCACGGTTAAAAACAAATACCCTCTACCGTTGATCTCTGAGTTGTTTGACAGGTTGCGAGGGGCCCAGATCTTTACTAAGTTGGATCTGCGAGGGGCATACAACCTGATTCGCATTCACGAAGGAGACGAATTGAAGACAGCTTTTAATACCAGGGATGGCCATTACGAATATCTGGTTATGCCTTTTGGCCTTTGTAATGCGCCAGCTGTCTTCCAGGATTTTGTCAACCACGTCTTCCGCGACATGCTTTCTACCTCGGTGGTGGTATATCTGGATGATATACTCATCTTTTCGCCAGATTTGACTACCCACCGGAGGGACGTCTGCAGGGTCTTCGACCGTCTGCGGGCGAATTCCCTCTTTGCCAAGCTGGAGAAGTGCCAGTTTGAGCAGGAGTCCTTGCCGTTCCTGGGCTATATCATCTCGGCCCAGGGGCTGGCCATGGATCCTGCCAAACTGCAAGCGGTAATGGACTGGCAAGAACCTCATTCACTCAAAGCGGTGCAGCGCTTTCTGGGGTTCGTGAACTATTACCGCCAGTTTATACCACACTTTTCCACCCTGGTAGCTCCTTTGGTTGCTCTCACCAAAAAAGGAGCTAACCCCAACGCTTGGTCTGAACAGGTCTCCAAGGCCTTCTCGGCTATAAAGTCTCATTTTGCTGGCGCTCCCATCCTACATCGTCCCGATGTGAACAAGCCATTTATACTAGAGGTAGATGCCTCCTCTGTCGGTGCAGGAGCAGTTCTTTTCCAAAAGGACGCTCAAGGTCGGAAGCATCCCTGCTTCTTCTTCTCAAAGACCTTCTCACCAGCAGAGAAGAATTACTCCATCGGTGACAGGGAGCTGCTAGCCATGAAGTTGGCCTTTTCAGAATGGAGACATCTCCTGGAGGGGGCTCGGTTTCCCTTCCAGGTATTTATGGACCATAAAAATCTGGTCTATTTACAGACTGCCCAGCGCCTGAACTCCCGTCAGGCTAGGTGGTCGCTCTTCTTTTCCCGCTTCCGCTTCACCCTGCACTACCTTTCTGGAGAGAAGAACGTCCGTGCGGATGCTCTCTCACGCTCGGTGGTCTCGGCGGAAGAAGGAGAGGCTGAGCCTCGGTTAATTCTCCCGCCGGAGAGTTTTACAACCGTGGCTCCAGTCGCTCTCGAGTCAGTGCCACCAGGCAAGACCTTGGTGCCTCCTCAGCTACGGCCGGAGGTCCTCGCCTGGGCACATGCCTTCAGGGTGGGTGGTCATTTTGGCAATAAACGGACCACCGAACTCCTGGCAAGGTCATATTGGTGGCCACATATGGCTCGAGATGTCAAGGAATACGTGCAAGCATGCGTCTCGTGTGCTCGAAACAGACCCTCTAGACAGAGGCCGGCGGGGCTGTTGTATCCCCTGCCAGTGGCGGATAGACCATGGGAGATGGTTGGCATGGATTTCATAGTTGGCCTGCCCAAGTCTGGTGGCAGTATGGTCATCTGGGTGGTCACCGATCATTTTTCCAAAATGGTGCACCTGGTGCCACTCGCACGTCTGCCTTCCGCTCGAGGTCTGGCCACTTTGTTTATTAAGCACGTATTCCGTTTGCATGGCATGCCGGACAAAATCGTGAGTGACCGAGGTCCCCAGTTTGCGTCTCGGTTTTGGAGGGAGCTCTGCAGCCTACTTAGCATCGAGCTAAATCTGTCCTCCGCCTACCATCCCGAGACGAATGGCTTGGTCGAGAGAGCCAATCAAACCTTGGTCACCTATCTACGTCATTTTGTCTCTGCCAGGCAGGATGACTGGGCATCCTTGCTACCTTGGGCTGAATTTGCCCTAAACAATGCGGTGGCTGATTCCACTGGACAGACGCCCTTCCTCTTAAACTACGGTCAACATCCACGCGTCCCTGTCCCGATGCCAGTGTCCTCCACTGACTCCAGGGTGGCAGACTGGGCAGTGGAGGCCCGGGACATTTGGGATCGCACTCAGGATGCTATCCGGGCATCTAAAGAAAGGATGAGGGCGTCCGCCGACACGCTTCTCCCCTGGCGACATGGTATGGCTCTCTACCCAAAATATTAAACTGCGGGTCCAGTCTCCCAAGTTCGCACCGCGATACATTGGACCATTCAAGGTCCTCGAGCGACTTAGCTCGGTGGTCTACCGCCTGGCTCTTCCTCCACATTTGGCCATTTCGGACGTGTGTATTCTGTGTGTGTATGGTGATGGATGCATGGACTGGTGTCTGACTCATTATGAAACCCCTACCCTCTGATATTACGAGTGGTGACTGAGTGTGTATAGTTAGCTCCAGGGTTGTGGCAAGCTACACGCCACTTGCTCCACGCCTACACTAGCGTCCGTTGGCGCCCGGTTCTCGGCGCCGACGCTTGCGGCCTTAGCTGTCGCTGCGCTGCAATACCAGCAGCTATTGGTGTTCGCGGCTGCGACGCCAAAGGCCGGCTCCTGTGACGTTAACAGGGCCAGCGCCTTTGAATATATTTTTGCCAAGCGACTCTGTGCCTGAACAGAGCCGCTCCTAGCGTTCGGGTGACGTTAACCCGTGCGCACTACGGTACCTTCTGGTGCATCTGCCATTGTCCAGCAGCGGTCTAGTCACCTACCGCACGGTGGACCCCGGGCGGCGAACGCACCTCCTATTATTTATATTTGGTGTGTTCCGCCGTCCCTAACACTTCCTTCACCAGAAGAGGGAGTTCATCAGACATCGACGGGGAAGGGGAAAATGAACTCACAACACTCCACCATTGTTGGTAGAGGGTCAACTGGAGTATGAGGTAGGGCGCATCATTGATTCACGGTGGGTGCGCCGTAGACTTCAGTACCTTTTTCATTGGAAGGGATATTCCGTTGAGGATCGGTCATGGGTTCCAGCCAGTTCGGTGCACGCTGATCGACTGGTGGGGGCTTTTCATGCCAGATACTCTGAGAAACCTGGGGGTCCAGTGGCCCCCCATTAACAGGGGGGTACTGTCATGGTTAGGACTTGGTTAATGTCCTGTTCTCACAGGGTTAACTTTTGCCGGCCTCTCTTTCGATCTGGGAGGGGTATTTATACTCACTCCAGACTAGGATTCCCTGTCAGCTATACTGTTATTCTGGCTGTGTGTCTGACCCCCCCCTGGTGTGCGTGTATACTGCATTGCTTGTTTGATTCCCGTGTATGACCCGGTCTGTCTCCTCACTCCGTGCTCCGTGCTCCGTCTCTTGTTTTGGTACTATTGTCTTCTCCGGTTCTGACCTCCTGGCTTGGTTATTGTTACTCCGTTACAGTTTGTCCCTATTGTACCGTCCATTGCCCGTTCTGGTTTTCTGATCTATTGCTACATCCTGACTATTCTCTCTGTCTAACCCTTTGGTACTGCCCTGCTATCTCGTGCTTTGACCCGGCTTGATCTGGTTAACGTCCCTGTCTATGCCCCTTGGTAACTTGCCCCGTAGTTACATTTCTAGGAGTTTCCCTGCAGCTCCTAGCTCTGTGGAGCTTAGGTCACGCCCCCAGCAGTCACGTGCTTCAGGTCCTGATGGTCTGAAGCACGCATCATCACCGCTGCTGCCCAGCTCCACAGGTATCTTTGAGCACTGTTTTTGTACTCAGGACACGCGCACTGGCTCAGTGAGCAAGTGTAGTGCGGTGTTCCTGACAGCCGGCTTATGCCGGGGCTGTGCCGGCCTGTATGGGGCTGTGCCGGCCTCTGCCAGGGCTGTGCCGGGCTGTGTCGGCCTATGCCAGGCCTGTGTGGGACTGTGCCAGCCTCTGCGGGGCTGTGCTGGCCTCTGCCGGGCCTGTGCAGGGCTGTGCTGGTGTCTGGTAGACCTGTGTCGGCCTCTGCCGGGGCTGTTCCGGCCTCTTCCAGGGCTGTGCTGGGCTGTGCTGGCCTCTGTCGGGGCTGTGCCAGCCTCTGCCGGCTCGTGCTCTGCCGGGCTCGGGCTCTGCTGGTGGGGGGCATCGTCCCATCTGGCTATGCCTGCTACAGTGACAGCATTAGCGAATGATGGGAAAGTAGTATTCCCATCATCTGACTAATGTGTTGAATGTAAAAAAAGAAAAGACATACAGAACATAAAGCATATGACATACAGTACATACACATAACATACAACACATAACATAGAGTACATACTCACCGCACACACCTAATTCCCCAAAGCCAGTGTCTCCTGCAAATAATATTAAAATAATAAACCAACCTATTCTCACCTTTCCGCCATAATCCATTAATAACTGGAGAGCTGCCAGATCAGCTGGTGCGACCACTCTCCAGGGGCTCCAACGATACACTGACCGGAGATAACCCTCCCGCAGTGTATCATTGGAGTTCACTTTACGGCAGCACTGCTGCATGAGAAAATTCTCACGCTGTAGTGCTGCCATAAGTCACAGGTCAACTCCTGTGACCTCCCAGCGGAGTGATACAGCTGGAGATCAGTTCTTTTCACTTGCTCTTGGAAGAAATGTTATGCATAGTCCAGGTAATGCTAAACTGATGGAGGAATTTTCATGGTTTGGCTCCCTGTAGGGAGATGGATCGTGCTAGTGGTATTTCTCTTATGTCAGGGCCAGAACTGTCGGGACTGTCACCATTGTTGCCGGGGGAAGGACTCTCTGACTGGAAGAGACTAGTGATGAGCGAGTATATTCGTTGCTTGGGTTTTGGCGTGCTCGGAGATTTCGTTTTCATCGACCTATCTGCATGATTTGCGAATGCTAGGCAGCTTGAATACATGTGTGGAATGCTTGTTTGTTAGGGAATTTCCACATGTATTCAGCCTGTCTACAAATCTTGCAGATAAGACGATGAAAACGAAATCTCCGAGCTCGCCAAAATACTCGGAGGACACCCGAGCAATGAGTAAACTCGCTCATCAGTAGAAGAGACCTTTGCACCTGATTGTAGAGGGCGGGTCTGAGATAAAAGGGATGGGGCGTGCCAGAACGGGACCTTTGGCAGGAAGACAGTGTGTGCTACAGGAGAAGGCTGACTCGCTCTCACAAGACCGATGCCAACAAGCAGGCCGGCTTTGCACTAACCCATCCCCTGCATATGCACACTGTATACCACCAGAGACCATTACTCCTGTCATTTCTGAAGTGACTAAGACAAACCGTTCAGTACCGCTGACTGCTGCTGGCCTGCGGCAAAGTACTCACCAAACTGTGCACGCTGAAGCAGGTAGAGTGACCGCAGCCTACACTCCGGGACTTAGTTCACCTACCGAGGTGCCCCAGATAACCACTTGAGCAGTACTTTGTTCTAGGACCACAAGACTATGCGTGAGAAGGCCAGGATATGTCACTTCCATAAATAAAGAGACAGTGCTTCACCTTTCTCCGCTTCCAGTTCTGGACCTTCACGCATCACTTACAGCGCCATTGTGGGATTTTCGAGCCTCCACCATCTGTGAACCACAGACTGATAAGTTAACCCATTATTTGAACTCTTACTATTGCTCTATAATTGTATCCGCTTTGTTCACCTATATTCCCCTCTCCCTGCATGGAGTATTTACTGTTATAATAACTCTTTATAAACTACCGGTTAACTCTTGCTCTGCCTCCTGCTCATCCTGCATTCCTGCTAGAACCTTACATCCCCATGGCAACATCCTGCTAGTATGGAAGTACTCATAGTTTTGACACTAGCATTCCCTATTGCAGTGGGTAGGTCGGACAAAGTCTGTTGCGTGAGAGACATGTGGAACTTGTGATGTCACGTGTGACTGGATACACCGCCTCCAGCTGGGCGAATTTCTATTACACCCATGAACCTGGATACACCGCCTCCAGCAGGGCGAATTTAAACAGAGTTAAGGGAAACACCGGGGAAACCATTACAATGGAGGGCCCTGCAATAGTGAATGGGGACGTGGAGACCTCCTGCTCTCCCCTGAGTCAGTGTCCCTACACTCCTGACGATCCCTAGGCAGGTTCTGCACCTGGCGTCAAGCTGGATACCTCAAATCCCTAGCTCGCCCTGCACCTATCCCTTTCTAGTGAACTGGACGGTGCAGAAACTAATCCCACCACTGCACTAATACACACACAAGGAAAGTCACAAACAGGGAAAAACACCACTTAGCTTTGCTCTGTTGCTATTGCTCCCAGCAACAGAGTACAACACCAAAGTTCAGCTTCACCCCTGAAGCTCGACACCTGAATTCAGCTTCTGCCTGAAGCTATTACACCAGAGCTCCCCTGAGCTGCCAGGAACTCCTCTCTGTAGTTCCTTCCTTCACCAGACTTGGTTGGAAATGAGCAATATCACCAACAGTGAGTGAGACCACCTGCTACTCCTTTATAGATAGGAGCCAGGGTATCACACCTGCTTCATTATCATGTGCAATAACACTAGCGGCCACCGGGGGCAACTGAACTAAAGTAACCAGAGTGCAATGACCCTAACGGCCACCGGGGGCAACTTAACTAAAGTAACCAGAGTGCAATGACCCTAACGGCCACCGGGGGCAAAACTAGAACTAAAACAACCACAGTGTAATGACCCTAATGGCCACCGGGGGCAAAACTAACTTTAAGCAAACAGCTTAAAGAAAAAAAAGGTTACTTGTGCAAAATCTGTCATAATCCAACCTGGATCATGACAGAACTTGTTTCCAGCTAGAAGCACATATGAAAACCAGTAGGCATGAGAGCACTTGTCCAGCTTTATCTCTCCTGTCTGTATAAGGATTCACTCCTAAGTTAGGAGATTATGTGCAGAATGATGTCCACTCAGTGTGGACTGGTATGTATTCAGGGAGCAGTAGAGTTGCCTTGCTCTTCCTTGACTGGACTAAACAGGACTGTTTTGCACCAGGAAGTGTGTTGAAGCTGAGGCTCTTCCCAGCCATTTCTATAGCAGCTTGTCATGAGGCTATTAAACACCTATCTTTCATACATATACATTGACCAATAGATGGCAGCTAAGCACAATATATATTTACAGTCTGTATTTTACAGCTCCTAACTCGCAGTGCCCAGAGTACTATTGGCACACTGGAACAAATCTACTGCTACACAACTGTTTCACTCAGCAGTAAAATGAGGTACTGGTATACCACACTGCCATTGCTTGTAGCATCTCCAGACTTGTTTCCCATAGAGTATATCTGAGATGCCTTTGGTCGGCTATTGCAAAGTGAGCTGTCAGCAGCAGATCTTGATGGTTAATGTGCCCAAGTGCATTCAGTGTGGCAGAGTATTTTTAAGACAATCAATAGTAACCTCATTGATAGCCTGCCAAGAAGTGTAATTTGTGTATATTACTTCGTGTAGCATTGATACTTGATACTGAATAACTCATGATGTTTTGAAAAATTTGTTTCCATTTTTTTTTATTATTTGCACATAACGAACATGTCTATTGATCTTGTCATTTCCATAAAGCCACAACTTCTCCTTCTTGATCTTGTGTAGCATATTCCTATTCCCTCAGTTCCAGGAACAGCCGCACACACATCAGGAAATACCCAGGTCATTTTAACAAGTTCAACTTTACTGGACAGTTCAAGAACATCAGTCTTTATTACATTGCATTGGGCACAACACGCTTCAGTCTATTGTTCCATCAACACAGTTCATTTCAGTCATTTTCTTACGTTCGGCTTGGACTATCCCTACTTTAACAGGCCCTGTTAGCCGAAGGAATTTCTGGTCCGGCACCACAATGTTCCCGAGATCTGCTACGTTTCCCTCATGCAGTTTCATGTCCATCTTCCAGTGTATGTAAAGGTTATTGGTGCTCTCCATTGCCCCAGATTTGAGCTTTGAGCGCCAGATGTTACTGGAATGTCCACTGGGAGTTTTATATGAATTCATACCACCAGAATGTTTTGTCTTCAACGTGCTTCAGCCTACTGAACCTTGAACTTCATCTTGCCTCTAACAGACATTTGCACTAACTCTTTCACTAACTCTCACTAATTAAACCAGGAAGTAGTTCCCTTTTCCACTTTCCCTAGCCTCCTTCCAATCTGGGCTATTCTCTAAATATTAACTTCATCTTACTTTGCTGTACCTACAGTAACTATCTCTATCCTAAGCATTAAACTATATAGCTATACTTTCTCTATACCTGAGCTGAGTGTACCAGAGTTTCCTTAGGCGTTACCTTTGCAGTACCCACACAGCAGTATCAGTATCTATTACCCTTTGCATTGTGTACATTACACTTTATACATTTTACATTTCACATGTCACCATAAAACGCAATTGTTGCCTGCAGGTGTAGGAACACAGTGGTCTCTGTCACACCCTTACACTTGTCCCTGCCCATTATTTATTCAGTACCATCTTTATGCTGATGACACACAACTATACACGTCTTCCCCCGACCTTACCCCCGCTGTACTACAGAACGCCAGTGACTGTCTGTCCGCAGTCTCCAATATCATGTCCGCTCTCTATCTGAAACTCAACCTCTCCAAAACTGAACTTCTTCTGCTCCCGCCGTCTACTAACCTCCCTAAATCTGACATTTCCTTCTCCGTGGGTGGTACCATAATAACACCCCGGCAGCAGGTGCGCTGTCTGGGTGTTATGTTTGACACCAATCTCTCCTTTACATCCCATATACAATCCCTTGCCCTCTCTTGCCGCTTACACCTAAAGAACATCTCTAGAATCCGCCCTTTTCTCACTATGGAAACAACAAAAACCCTCACTGTTGCATTGATCCACTCTCGCCTGGATTACTGCAACGCTCTATTAATTGGCCTCCCCGTCACTCGACTATCCCCTCTCCAGTCCATACTCAATGCAGCAGCCAGGATCGTCCATCTGGGTAATCGGTACTCGGACGCGTCCGCTCTTCGCCAGTCCTTACATTGGCTGCCCATTCATTATAGGATCCAATTCAAAGTACTTGTTCTCACCCACAAAGCTCTCCACAGTGCGGCACCCCCTTACATCTCTTCTCTCATTTCTGTCTATCGGCCTAGCCGATCGCTGCGCTCTGCAAACGACTTTCGACTAACCTCTGCACTAATCCGTACCTCCCACTCCCGACTCCAAGACTTCTCCCGTGCTGCTCCTATCCTCTGGAATGCTCTACCCCAAGAAATCAGGACTATCCACAATTTGCATAGTTTTAGGCGCTCCCTCAAAACACACCTGTTCAGAGCGGCCTATCACAGTCACTAATCAAAGTCATTCTCTGTGTAAGTGTGCGTGCGTAGACCATTCACTATCTCCATCCATCCTTCACTCCTGCAAGATGGCTGGACCTTCATTGTAAATACACCATTGTAAATACACACCTGTACTCTGTATCTCCCTCACCTCATTGTAGATTGTACGCTCTCAGGAGCAGGGTCGTCTTATTTCGTCTTATTTTGCTTTAATTATTGTATTGTTAGCGTTGTTACTTATGACTTGTGTTTTGAAACTGTTAAACTGTAAAGCGCTGCGGAATATGTTGGCGCTATATAAATAAAGATTATTATTATTATTATTATTTCCATCATTACCTTTATCCCAAGAAGCATTGTCTTTATGATTTTACTGTATATACCAGCTAAATCTCTTAAATGAGTCCCAATACCCATAGCTCCCAACCATCTCAGATTTAGCAAAAATTTCCCTATTAGAGGGCTCAGTCCCGCCACCTCAGGACTTTTGTCCCGGCATCTATTACTCACCTCACTCTGATGTCTTCATCACTCCATAGGTCTTCCTCGTGGGACAGGGCAGCATCTCTCTGCTCAGTATATAAATTAAATTATAATATTTACTTCTCATATAATCAGGTCTCCCAAGGTCTCAAACTCGCATATTTGTGTTTTCAAGCAGTAGCTTTAGCCCATAATGATAAACATAGAGAATTTGGAAATCTTAAGATGTATTGCGGATAGTGAGCCATGAGCAGATTATACATGTCCATTGTATACAGCAGTGTATTTCTTTGTGCTTGCAAATAACAGCCTGTAATCATAATGACTTGTACAACACAGTGACCAGATTAGTTCTGAGAATCGGCAACTGGCGTAAAAAATAAGACATGAATTATATTTTTTTCTGTATTCAACTCACAAAAAAGATATAATAAATCTTTAACACTGAGGTCATGCTCACACCTAACATAAATGCTACCTTTTTGCTATTGTTTTTTTTCTGCACGTTTTCTGCAGGTGTCCGCACCACACAACAGAATAACAATCTTCTTTGATTATTGCATGTTTGCTGATTTTCTGTTATGTGTGTTCCCTCCTATTTACTGCATTTTTGGTATAAATGTGAATTCGCAGTTTTAATGCTTTCTTTAATACTACAGAAAAGCTTTGATTCTGTACTTAAAAATGCAACAACTTTTTTTAACATGTGTTATTTTCAGGCTCCACATAGAAGCCTATAGAGGAAAAAAGTCCCAAAACCTGCAGAGTACAGCAGTGTCTTTAGATGCACCCAGAGCGAAGATTTCATGAAATAAAATCAACTTTGCTTAGATGTTGAGGCCTCCTTCACACGTCCTGGAGATTTCTGTACTTGAAAAACTAGTACTGATGAAATTTGTGGTCCGTGTCCTTGTGCTATCAATGTGCACGTATGTGACATCCATGTGCTATCCATCTGCTATCCTTGTGTCCCTGTGCTGTCAGTGTGACACATATGGAATGAAATCCAGCATAGAAATTAAAGAGTTTTATGTATTAAAGATGTTCAAAGATAGAGATAGATAGTGATGAGGAACATGACATACACAGTTGGTACGGAAAGTATTCAGACCCCTTTACATTTTTCCCTCTTTGTTTCATTGCAACCATTTGGTAAATTAAAAAAAAAGTCATTTTTTTTCTCATTAATGTACACTCTGCACCCTATCTTGACTGAAAAAAACAGAAATGTAGAATTTTTTGCAAATTTATTAAACAAGTAAAATTGAAATATCACATGGTCATAAGTATTCAGATCCTTTGCTCAGACACTCATATTTAAGTCACATGCTATCCATTTCCTTGTGATCCTCCTTGAGATGGTTCGCCTTCATTGGAGTCCAGCTGTGTTTAATTAAACTGATAGGACTTGATTTGTAAAGGCACACATCTGTCTATATAAGACCTCACAGCTCCCAGTGCATGTCAGACCAAATGAGAATCATGAGGTCAAATGAACTGGCTAAGGAGCTCAGAGACAAAATTGTGGCAAGGCAAAGATCTGGCCAAGGTAACAAAAGAATTTCTGCAGTACTCAAGGTTCCTAAGAGCACAGTGGCATCCATAATCCTTAAATGGAAGAGGTCTGGGACTACCAGAAGTCTTCCTGAAATTGGTCATCCAGCCAAACTGAGCAATCGTGGGAGAAGATCCTTGGTGAGAGAGGTAAAGAAGAATCCCAAGATCACTGTGGCTGAGCTCCACAGATTCAGTAAGGAGATGGGAGAAAGTTCCACAAAGTCAACTATCACTGCAGCCCTCCACCAGTCGGGCATTTATGGCAGAGTGGCCCGACGGAAGCCTCTCCTCAGTGACAGACATATGAAAGCCTGCATAGAGTTTGCTAAAAAACACATGAAGGACTAACAGACTATGAGAAATAAGATTCTCTGGTCTGATGAGACAAAGATAGAACTTTTTGGTGATAACTGTAAGCGGTATGTGTGGAGAAAACCAGGCACTCCTCATCACCTGCCCAATACAATCCCAACAGTGAAACATGGTGGTGGCAGCATCATGCTTTTGGGGTGTTTTTCAGCTGCAGGGACAGGATGACTGGTTGTAATTGAAGGAAACATGAATGCAGCCAAGAGCAGAGATATCCTGGATGAAAACCTCTTTCAGGCTATGTGCACAAGTAGATTTAGGTTCTGCGGATTTTTTTTTTTGGAAAAATCTGCAGGTAAATTCTCAGGTCAAATGACCTGCAGTTTGCTTGCAGATTAGCCTGCGGTTTAGCCCTGCGGTTTCACACCTCTACAATGGAGAAGGTGTGAAACCGCAGCGGAATCCGCACAAAGAATTGACATGCTGCAGATTTGAACCCACAGCAAATCTGCACGGAAAAATCCGCAGCATGTGCACTGCGTTTTTCAGTTTACCATTGAAAACAATGGTACTGTACAACGCACCTAAATCTGCTGCGGACCCGCAGAGCCTGAAACGCTGCGGATCAGCAGCAGAATCCGCACTGTGTGCACATAGCCTTAGAGTGCTCTGGACCTCAGACTTGGCCGAAGATTCACCTTCCAACAAGACAATGACCCTAAGCACACAGCTAAAATGACAAAGAAGTAGCTTCAGAACGACTCTGTGACCATTATTGACTGGCTCAGCCAGAGCCCTGACCTAAACCCAATTGAGCATCTCTGGAGAGGCCTGAAAATGGTTGTCCACCAACGTTCACCATCCAACCTGAGAGAACGGGAGATCTACAAGGAAGAATGGCAGACAATCCTCAAATCCAGGTGCGAAAAACTTGCTGCATAATTCCCAAGAAGACTCAATATTGAGCAAAGGGTCTGAATACTTATGACCATGTGATATTTCAGTTTTTCTTTTTTAATAAATTTGCAAAAATTTCTAGATTTCTGTTTTTTTTCAGTCAAGATGGGGTGCAGAATATACATTAACGAGAAAAAAATGATTTTTTTGAATTTACCAAATGGCTGCAATGAAACAAAGCGTGAAAAATTAAAAGGGGTCTCAATACTTTCCATATCCACTGTAGATAGATAGATAGATAGATAGATTAAAAAGAAAAGAAACAAGAAGAGCACCAGCAATTTGGGTGTAAAGCCTCCCAGGCACATAAAAGGTCCTGAATATAGCAAAAAAAGATTGAAGTAGCACTCCATATTGTAAAGAAAAATGCTATTTTAATAGCTCATAACGCAATGTTTCGGCTCTAATTGTGAGCCTTCTTCAAGCTTCTTTGCTTTGTGGGCTATTAAAATAGCGTTTTTCTACACAATATGGAGTGCTGCTTCCAATGTTTTTTTCTAGATAGATAGAAGTATGTCAGTGTGATTTCTAATCAGTTCTTTGCATGCTAATTTCTGTACTTGTATTTATGGATACATGGATATTGGCCCCCATCAATACTAAGAATAACAACACTCAGCTGCCCCAGAAATGGTGCATCCATTAGATTTGCCAATTCTGATGCTTAGCCTCCACTCTTCCCAATTGCCCTGATGCAGTGGCATGTGGCGTAATAGTTGTGGGGTTGATGTCAGTTGTATTTTGGCTGTTGACATCAAGCCCAGCAGTTAGTAAGTGTGAGGCATTTGTAAGAAAGCCTCATTACTAACCCCATAGTCAAATTTTATAAAGACAAAGTACTTTAATTGAAATAACCACACAAAGTCCTTTATTTGAAATAAAAACTCCCCGACCCTCTGGTAACCATTTATTCCACAAAAATAAAAAAGCAGAATTATTCACACCTTTCCTCCCATAATCCATTAATGGCCATGTCCCACGACAATCCGGATGGTTTTGTGAGCGATCACATCATTGATGTGACAGTTCTCCACGCCTGCCACAACACACTGAGCTGTGTGTGAGAATGTGTCTACCTGTGACTAGCAGTGACGTCTTTAAGGGCAAGTAGAAAGAGCGGACGCTAAGTGCAAGGACTAATGCACCACTCTTACATTTACGTACTTACAGTTTTTGAGAATAATGATGTCCTCATGCTGAGTATATATCTATGTTCACCCTACAATTAGTGAAAATCCTAGTTTTGTTAGTTCACCTGTGGACTATTTTTACCCTTCTTTCTGTTGATGCTTCAACAGAGTAGCCTTCAAATAAATTGAAACCTGTCTACAGTGTGTCTCAAAGGTAAGAAAACAACCATCAAAAATCTAAACAGTTTGTCAGAGTGATTGAATTTGATATAAGGTAAATAGGTGTATCTAAGGAATTGGGCTTACACCTATTTATCTTATATTATGGAGGGCATCCCCAATGTCATTAGCATATACTAGCAAGAATCCTATTATAATCTGTTCACTTCATTTTTTAAAATCTGCATTGTCACTTTTTTCTGCCTGGACCCGACATCGTTACTGAGTGCCCGGCGTTGATGTAGTGCGCCTGTGTCGCTCGTCTGGCTTCCTCTGGCCTTGGTCATCCGGCACGGCCCGGGTCGACATGTGACTGGGGACTTTTTTGTCCCCGCTCACCTGCTGACAGGGCGCCGCCAGGTGTCGGGGCTTGTGGACGCCGGGGATCGGCGCATGCGCCGACAATACACAGCGCTACGAGAACGGGCCAGCTGATGATCACATGATTAGTTACTTGATGGATATAAGGTCCTGTGCAGCGTTTTACCTCACTTCCCCTCGATAAAGCTACTGTGGAGTAGCGAAACGCGCGTCGGGGTGTCCCTGGTAGCCGCTGCTGTGCCATTATGTGTGTACCTGTCTGCTCTTCTCTCTCCTCCTTCATGATTAGTTTACCATTGTGTTACTGGGTTGTGGAACATCATATATATAGTTCATATGGCTGGTCGAGCCTCATTGAATTGTTACGTGGCTCCTGACTTGCAGTGATCATGGTTTAACTCTTTGTATTTAACACTCTTTCTCTAACCATGGGAAATCTATGATTCATTAGAGGGGTTTTTTGGTGTTACTTTACAGTGTTGTGCTACATATTCCGGATTCACTGGTGTCTATACATTGTCTATGTTTCTTAGGCTACTTTCACACATCAGGTTTTCGGCGTCAGGCGCGATCCGGCGTCGTGCCGGAATGCCGGATCCGGCAAATGTTTTGCAAAACCTGATGTGCCGGATCCGGTTTTCTGCCGGATCCGTCTTGTTCTTGACAGACAAAACCGGATCCGTCTCATCCGGTTCATCCGTTTTTCTATCCGTTTTTCGACGGATTACGCCGGATCTGGTTTTTAAAATTGACCCTTGTGGCCTTCCGAACGGGATTGGCTACTGGAAAACTATATATAGCATGTTCCTACAGCCCTTCTTTGACAGGTTGTAGAGGAGAAAGTGCAGGTTGGAGAGAAGAGCAAGTTTTACTGGCGAAGATGGATGTTGTCATTGGAAATATTACCACTAGAAGTTCTGTGACGGTTTCAGTAATGAGGGACAATTTTGCACTATACTTTATGTCACCTCAAGGCAGAGTACACTGGCAGGATGACAGAGTGTGAAAGATTTGTGCCCTAACCAAACTTGTGTACCTTCTGGACCAACAGTATATACCTTTGCCAACCAAAGTTGGCTATCTTGTCATGGTCTTACTATTTTTAGCTTTAGGCCACAGGTGTGTACCTGGTTGTGTTTTATGCAAAGTATTTCACCTTTTAACAAAAGTTGTGTACATTGTTAGGAAATCACCAACAATAAACACAACTTTTCAGGTGAAATACTTTGCTTCAAACACAACCAGGAACACAACTGTGGCAAAAAGCTAAAATTTACCCACAGTTATATACCTGGTTTTGAATACCTTTTTACCTTTGAAATACCCTGTATTTAACCTTTTTTTTAAACATATTTCGCCGCAGAAAGAAATGACAGACAACCAGTGTAAACAATAATTTAACTTTTATTTAAAATATTTTTTTTTGTGTAAACTGTTTTTAAAGTGAAAAAAACTTTTTTAATAAAGGTTTGAAACCAACCAAATGGGCATTTTTATTACAAAAAAAACATTATAACTCGGTGTAGTGTGGGGTGGAAATACTGCTGGAGGGGCTGCGGGACACTTCGACAATGGGAGTGTGGAGAGAGGACTGGGATCGTGGTGGGGAAGGAACAGTTAGAGGTGATGGTGTGGAAAAAGCTACAGAATGGGTGGACATGTGGGAGGCAGAAGAGGTGGTGGGCGGTGGAGTGGAGGGTTGGGCAGGGACTGTAGGAGCAGATGATGTTGATGGAAAGTTGTATGGGGAAGGAGTTTGGTACGGGGAAGGAGTTTGGTACGGGGAAGGAGTTTGGTACGGGGCAGGTTGCTGGAAGTGGGGAGATGTCTGGTACTGGGGAGGTTGCTGGTACTGGGAAGGTTGCTGGTACTGGGAAGGTTGCTGGTACTGGTGAGGTTGCTGGTATGTAATAGGAGGGGGAGGATGGAAAGTGGCTGGAGGGGGTGCAGATGTAATAGGAGGGGGAGGATGGAAAGTGGCTGGAGGGGGTGCAGATGTAATAGGAGGGGTAGGATGGAAAGTGGCTGGAGGGGGTGCAGGTGGAGGAACTACAGTGGTGGGAGGTGGAGGTTGGGAGGTAACCTGCTGTAGAGCACCGTGGCACGAATGCATTACATGCATCTGCTGGGTAGGAGATAGTGTTGCCATGCGCTCCACAACAGACCTGAAAAAGGTGTGGTTTGGCGAAGATCTTGCTTCTGAATGCATGGTTTGCAGAAGTGTCTTCACCTCCAGAATGCTGGAGTTGATCTGCTGAAAGCCTGCGGAGATTTGCTCTGACAAGACTTTTAGACAGTTCTGGAAAGATGCATTCAGATGCAAGAACTCTTGCGCATAACTCTTTTCCTGACCCCTCTGCCGCTGCCGCCCAGTACCCGCAGGTGTACTAGAGGTGGCAGGGGCAGAAGGGTGGGGTAAAGGGAAAGCGATCTCCTCACCAGCAGCTTCATGTAAAGTAGGCGGCCACAATGCTCCTGTGCTGGTGGATGGGACAGATGGGTCGAATGTGTGGGAAGGCTGGGAAGGTGCAGATGTACCGGGGCGGTCGAAGTGTCCCTCGGTGCCGGTCTCCTCAGGGATCGCCTCAGAAGGGTCCAATTGTGCAGGCTCCCGAGTGCTGCTCACCGTGCTGTGGAATAAAGAGAAAAAAAAACAATTAAAATACTGACATGGTATGGCCCTGGCTGAAAAAAAAAAGTTACATCTAACATTTTTTTTCACATGTGGTGTGTAATATTTACCTTCTAGTGACCATTGTTTCCCGGAGGAACGACAGGGCTTGTGTGTACTTGTACTTGCTCCTGCGTCCTCCAGATCCACTCGGGGCCCGCATCTCTTTATTGAACTCCTTCTTGAAACGATCCCTCACAGACCGCCACCGATTCACAATTCTGTTCCCTGAAACGAGAAAGGAGTGGTTAGTATACAACATCAGTGTTTCACAAACTCCAGTCCTCATGGTCCCCAGGGGTCATGTTTTCAGGATTTCCATAGTAAATAGAAATCCTGAACACATGATCCGTGGGGACCACGAGGACTGGAGTTCGGGAAACACTGGTTTACATCAAGCAACCGGTACTGTATATACTTACGCTCTTTAATCTGGGCCCGAACATCGAGGTCCTCCCAGCGGCCCACAGGAGCGAACAGATTTCCTCCCAGAGTCGTCGGGTAACGATAAGGTCAGCGTGGAGGCGGTCAGCCATATTCCAGAGCGGCTCCCTTTCTCTGACGAGATCGATGAGGTGGTCCACATCGAGTCCTCCATCCTCACCGTCAGAGTCGGGAGCACGCTGTGAAGGCTGTTAAAGAAAAAGACAAAAATAACATAATTAGCCTCCACAAAAGAAATGAAATAAAAAGTGCAAAAAAACAAAGCAAAAATGTTTATACTTACACGCTGGTGACCGCCACGTTGCTGTCGCCGACGACCCTGGGAGGCACTGCGAGGACCTCTTGGCCGAGCACCAGATTGGGAAGACTAGAGAAGAAAACAAAAAATGTTATGTCTTTGGATGTAGGCATTTGTTTGCTGTGTGTGGTCTGCAGAACATTGTTTTCTATGTGTTGTGTGTAGTGTGATGTTGTGTTTGATGCAAAAAACTTACCAATTGTGAGCCCACTCCAAGTGTCTGTCCACCCCTTCCTTCTTCTTCTGGGAGCTCCTCTTCATCTTGTGAATCCTGTTTTGAAATAAAAGGCAATGAATAGACATATATTACAGAGATGATGGATTTTGGAAATAAAAACTTACCGTCAAACGCTGACGATGCGAGGGAGGGCTCCCAGAAGATGATGTGCTGTCTTCCTGGTGGCCACACTCCATGCCTGTGGGTGGTGTTCCAGCTGCTGCCATTGCTGCTGCTGCTGCTGCATCTATTGGGCGGCTGTTGAATAAAGAGACACAAAGGGCCAATGAATATCTTGATATTCAATAGCCCTAGTTTGGAGGAATGGGGGATTTGATAATTACCGTCTCTCATCTGCTGCTGGCCTCCCCTCCTCAGCATGTTCCATTTGCTGCTCCATTTGGGGTGGTGGTGGTGCTGATGGTGCTGCAGTGGTCTCCTGCCTTCTCCTGCTGCGCTTGGTTGCTTTCTTGGGTGGCATGTTGGGTGTGGCTGTGGGTCCCACTGTCTTGCTTTTATATATGTCTTGTGGGCAGAGCTACTGAGCATGCTCAGACCAAAAAACCGGATCCGGCCACCGGATCCGGCTTTCGCCGGATCAGGCGCATTGCGGCGCTCATAGGCTTTCATTGTGTGAAAAAGCCGGACGCGCCGGATCCGGCGTGTCCGGCTTTTTCGCCGGAGACAAAAAACGTTACAGTAGCCGTTTTTTCCAGACGCCGGATCGCGACACATTGCCGGATCCGGCGAAAACCGGATGAAACGCATGGCCATCCGGCGCGATCCGGCGCAAATGCAAGTCAATGGGGGGGAAACCGGATCCGGCATTGCATTTCGCCGGATCCGGTTTCTGTCAAAAGCGCCGGATCGCGCCTGACGGCGAAAACCTGATGTGTGAAAGAGGCCTTATGCTGTTTTTAACTTTTGTATACATCAATAAAGATTGTTCATGTTTTTATGCTATACTCTGGTTGTTCTCCTGTTTCTACTGTCAATCACAGCTTGACAGAACCTGAGACTGATGACTGCTTGATCGGCATCTGTGGCAGGCAGAGTGATGGAGCACAACAGACAAGAGTGTGGTTAACAGCTTTCAGTTGCAATCTCCGGCAGTCAGTGTGGGTGAAGGATCAGTACAGCAGAGTTGAAATGACTACGCTTATTTTGACAATGTTAATTTTTATTTGGTCCTGTCAATAAAGCTCATTGGAATTTCAGAGTAGAGCTACTAGAAGTGTGTGTAAGGAGACTCAACTTCTGCAGTACTGTTCCAGCCCGTGCTACAGCACGTCATCACTCTGCAGTGAGGAGACACTGTTTATCAATACATGTCTCATACTGAGCTTGTTCTAAAAAATTATGCATGTTCTTCTGTCCCGAGCCTGGATGCCTGATTATGGTTAGTCAGTCTCAGAAAAAGGAAGAAGTATACACCCCAGTGAAATATTTCTGGCAATGCCCACTTTTGAATTAAAAAAATTAACTGTTTACGTGACAATCACTTTGATCATTATTATCACCACGACGGAGAGATGAAATCAAAGAAAAGTTTTATTTTGCTCTGCAGTCACTATTACATAGTGTGTGTCCAGTTCAAAATGAAAAATTTGGTGGAAGGTTTTATCAACAATACACACATAAAAACACGCATTTAAAGTAGTGTTCATGTCTTGAAGGGTTTTTTCAACTTTTCTCTAAAAACACATAGCTCTCCAAGCCTACTTCACTACACTACCTGGTTAGTTGGGGAAAGGTTGGGTGGGCACTCCTGCTTGAAACGTAATAAAGTCTGATCACTGAGACATCACCTCTGGGATTTCCTCAGTCAGTAGAATCTGAGAACTTTGAATGGAGTTGTGCTTACATACCTACATGCTGATAAGCTGTTTCCGTCAGCCCCTTAGAGTTTGAATAAACTTGTACCATGTGTGCTTGATTGTCTGTCAATTTAACTTCCTTTTCAGTGTGAGTCTGCGTTAATGCGAAAAGGATGGTTTGGGAACCAGGTTTAATTGATCATGGGGGTTCCATTGGTGAAGCCCCTATCAATCAGGCATTTACCGCCTAACCTTTTCATAGGTGATTAATCTCTTTAGTTGGAAAATCTCTTTACCTATACATTCAGAACATCTATTGTACAGCAGGATAAAGCCTAAAGTTTTGTCTTATAAAGACTAAACATCTGTCTGGGATGATTTAGAGATGATTTAGTGAATCCTATATTGAGCAGGGGGTTGGACCAGATGACCCTGGACGTCCCTTCCAACTCTACCATTCCATGATTCTACGATTCTATTAAACTTAAACAGTTGCTTTCAAGATGCATAGAACTGTATGACCTTCTAGCTTTTATCAGTGTAAAGTATTAAAACCATGATTCCAATTTAAGAAGGTGTTTTCACCAGATTTCTGCAATATAACACCATCAAATGTTGTCAAATTTTTGAGCAAGTTGACAAAAATTTGGCGAATTTTGGTATGTTCACTCAAGTCCACAGTGGGCAGAGCACGGCAGATAGGGGCATGGCTAAGCCCATTAGTCCAATTCATGAAAAGTCATTCAACTCCAGTTCCTAACTGGAGTACATATCTGATGGAGGTGAGTATCACTTGTGCGATGTACCTAATTCACTAGGGGACACATTCTTACTAAATTAGAAGGCATATTGATCTGCAGCAGCCACAATTATTAAGACTAGCGTCCGCAACACCGTTCTTATTGGAAAGGGGTAAATGACCCTGGTTCAGCAAAAGTTCACAAGAAAATTGTATTATGCTGGCAATTTAGTGCTTATTTGGTGTATTTACATTTTTCCCATTTTTAAAAAAAAAATTGAGAAGAAATTGGAAAAAAATTCAATTAATATAGCATGTAGCAAAGAGTCTATACAGAGGTACAATGTTATAAATGCACTTTTATTTTTGAAAATATATTTTTTGTAATTGAAAACAACAATTGCACTGACATTGTTGACTTGACAGTAAGTAAAACCTACTTTGTTACGCACAAACAATTTACATTATAGCTCATTTTGGTCAACATCTCTGCAATCAGAAAAGTTCATTTAGCACACACATTTTGAAAAACCAACTTTTATAGTGAGTGCACTTTTAACAATTTTGTTAGCTTCTGTTGCTTTATAGCTCGAGAGTTGTGAATTACAATTTCTGTGTTCAGCTCAACCCATCTGGGTTTCATTGCTTCGAAATTGGAAAAATCTGGTAGGTACTGTAGATTGACATTGAACGAACACTATCAACAAAGAAAGACTCATGCTTTTGGGCAGTGCAGTATTACTTTATATTTTGCCATGTCTATTAATGCAAAAACCACAATGCAATTTTCATATGTGACAACTACCCACGGTCAGAAAGTATGTACTTTATGCCATTTTCACATAAAAAAAGTGCAGTTACGTCTTTATGTTATGCCCAAAACAGATACAGATGTGCCCCATAACTTATCTTTTGAGGCAAATGAGTCCAAAGTATAAATGTTTGAGCTCCTTTCCATCGTATACTTTCTCTTTGTGGGACAGAAGAGATGAGTCCACACAGTCTACTACATTATCAGGTATAGACATATTACCCCTGACGGAGTTCTCAGTGCAGAGTTTTTCTATTGTGAATGTAACCGTAGACTGTAGTTAGGCCACATACACACGTTCAACAGAAACATGAACTGGCCATTGTCTGTGATGGTTATCTTGATTAGACAGTGCTATTTAATTGTTATTATATTATTACATAACTGCTGCTGACCAATCTTAATGAGGTGTCAACACTGAGTTTTAGGCCAAGTTCACACTCTCAGGATTTGGTCAGTATTTTACATCAGTATTTGTAAGCCAAAAAAGGAGAGAAACTATCAGAGGAAAAGTATAATAGAAACACGTCACCACTTCTGTATTTATCGCCCACCCCTGGATTTGGCTTACAGATGCGGAGGTAAAATACTCACCAAATACTGATAGTGTGAACATGACCAAAAACTCAGTGTTGACACCTCATTAAGATTGGTCAGCAGCAGTTATGTAATAACATAATAACAATTATATAGCACTGTCTAATCAAGATAACCATCACAGACAATGGCCAGTTCATGCTTCTGTTGAGCACAAAATCACTGTTCAAAGTAAGTTAGAAGAATATTGTAGTAAAACGTGATAGACTATAATTGTTTTACTCTACAATTGCAAGTACACTTTAAAGTTGTTAAGATAGGGTCAGGTGCATTTTTAGGAGACAAATACAGCACAGTGTAATTATTTGTGGGCAAAATGAATGCTACTTTTTAAAATAAAGAACAATATATATATTATAGAACTGAGCCAAAACAGTGATGTCAATGTCTTTAAAAAAGTCGGAGTAAATTACTCGGCAACATAAACCCTAAGTCATAGGAAGAATCTCCCAAAATTCCTGTCTGTCAAATTCATTCAAATCAGCTGGCAGATTTGATTTGGTCCAAATACAATTTGGTTAAAATCAAAAAAGACACAAATAGTCCCCAAAGGACCAGTAAGGAATTAAAAAATAATAAAAGATTATTCTCATCTGTTCTAGACTCTAGCATCTCGCTCAGTCGTCAGCTCACTTTCTCTAATCTTCATGCTTTCGCTTTTTCGGCGCTGACTAGGCTTTTGGGGGCACGTCTATGGCGTACATCATACCACTTGGACTAGTCTGCACTTGAAAATGCAAAGAGTCAAGTGTAAGACTCGACTGTGGCAGCAGTACACGAGGAAGTGGTCATAGGAAAGATGAGAATACTCTTTTATATTTATTTTTTGCCTTCTCAGCCCTTTAAAGAAACCTGCAAAATTGTGGCAGGCTGGCAAATCTGAAATTGTTGGAAAGGTCACAAAAGTTTGATTTGTTATAGACTGTTTTGCTCTTCTCTAGTGTTTTGCATTTTTATTAATTTGGAATAAACATTCACATTTAGCTGTTAAGGAATATAGCACCATTGTTGACCAAAATAGCAATCTACAGTAATAAAATACTAGGAAAGCAGAAGAAAATGGTAAAAAACACAAAACGTAAACAATTTGGAACAATGTCCTAATATTAGTCAATTATCAATTTTATATCAACAAATGCCTCATAGGTGTGGGTGCCAACTTTGGTAACTTATAATGAGAACATGGGTCCCATGACCAATTAGTCAATTTTTAATGTATATAGCCCTCATCAAATTCAATGAAGAGGTGGGGAGATCCAACATGGTCCTTTCTATTGAAGTTCAAGGGAGTACCAGAAAGAGCAGCAGGACCCAGAGGCGGAACCCGGACCCATGAAGCCTACATGTTTAACATGAAAGTACCAACAATATATGTGATAAAGAACAACTAATCTAGTTCTTCTAAATTCTTCTTCTGCAAATACACATTACAGTTACCAGATAAATAAATACACAAGTAAAGTATACAATAACACCTAAAGCTCCATATATGTATTTTAACAGTACAGTCAAAATCATTGTACAAGTTGCTATTCCTCAATTACGGTAAATACATATAAGTATAGCACCACTTAGAGGCTATAGTATTGCAGTGGTTCTCTGGGACATTTTCTACCATTCAATAAGTGAAATTGTCTATAAATACATACAATTTATTATACAAACATAGTGCAAAATTAGTTTTTGTTGATCTCTTAAAAAAAATATCAAAATGTGTTGTTTTAAAAATTAAGCACCATATTCAATATTCAGAATTAAAATGCTGCATATTTCCAATATGAATTCAGATCACCGCAATTACTAAGCAATTAACTGCTTTTGAGAAAAATAGTAGAAAAAAATGATTCATAAGTAACATTAGAATAAGAATGTGTCATTTGCATTTCATATTTAATTAAAAAAAAAGCAAATAAATGCAATAATTATTTTTAACTTGGCAGTGCAAACTTTTCTGGTATTTATGCGGCATTGTCCCATACAGTTGAAATGAAAATTATATAACCCCAATGTGAATTCGCAAAACTTATACACTACCTGCTGTTTGCAATAAACCAGTGAAGTAAGAGCAGTGTAAATACCTCAATAAAAATAATATAACAAGTGGTTTCTCCAAATTCAACACAAAATGCCACTTTCACTGACTACTGCAGTCTTAGAATTATTCACCCCCTTCATGACAAGCTTAGAATTATTCACCCCCTTCATGACAAGCTTCTTTTGTACTTAGAAACACATCTTTGGTTCTTCCTGCAAGCATAATGCGTAGTCAGACACCAGCTTCTGGCAGCATTTCGGAGAAATTTGGAGAAATCACTTGTTCTATTATTCGTTGAGTTATTTAAATTGTTCTTGTTTGATTGTTGTGCTGCAAATAGCAGAAAAAATGTAAATGTTGCTGATAAACATAATTTGCAAAGGAGGTGAATAATTTTGATTGCATCTGTATAGTGTTTCTTCAAGATTGGAGACCCCACTGTATTTCAGTCAAAAGTCAGTGCAATAACATAAGAATGATTTTATCAATATTTATTTAATAAAAAGTATTATTCTTAATAATAATGGATGGAAAGATGTTTTTTGTTTCTATTCTACTGGAATACGCTTGTAGGTTTTGTTAGGTTACAGCTGCCATTATGATCATTTGAAATGTCATTTAATACAATATAAATTCTTACATATTTTATCCAAGAATTCTTCGAACATTTACTAAATATTAGAAATAGACTCACGTTTAAAATGTAAATGAATACCTGAGAATATGCCCTGATGATTTCAATTGTTATGCACCATTTAAATGCTCTTATTTCAGTTACAATTCTAAAGGTCTAGCATGTAACACCTTACTTAGCACAAAATAATGAATAAATTAAACAATAATTATTGAATAATATCTGCATCGAGATTTGGTTTGGAACCCACAATTTGATAGGACTAATCCTGAAGTGTAGTGCCACACACATAACAATATAAGAAGACAATATACTCTTAATAAGTTTTAAAGAGAACCTATCATTAGGATTTAGCTCTATAAACTAAAGGCATGGCCATAATGGTGCTGTGATGTTGATTAATCCGATACCTGATGTGAAGGGATCGGCTCTGTGGCTGATGAATACTCACCTTGTGAAGTTTTCATAAAATGAAGTCTTCTGTGCTTCTGTGGGCTTTGCGGCGGGACATGTGGACAGGGTCTTCTTATGGTTCTGTGCCCCCTCAACCCAGCCACCAGCCTCTTTTGCTTCTTGTACAGGTCACTGAACTGCCTCTTTTTAAAATTATGCGTTGCTGCCATAATTGAGTGGATGGCGTGTTGATAGTGTGAGTCGGCGTCCTGTGTGCAGGACATCATTAAAATGGTACCAGAGGCGGTGCATGCGCAGATCAAGATTTTCGCTCAGTAAATTTTTCACCAAGCCAAAATCTCGATCTGCGCATGTGCCACATTTGGCGCCATTTTATTGAGGTCCTGCACACAGGATGCCGACTCACACAGTGCATGCACTACCCACACAATGATGGCGGCGAGAGCATGGAATTTTAATAAGGAGGCAGGTCATACAATAATCAGTAACCTGTAGAAGAAGCAGAAGAGGCTGGTGGGGGGGCAGAGAACAAAAAGAAGACAATGCCCCACGTCCCGCCCCAAACAAAAAAGCCGTCATTTTATGAAAACTTCACATGAAAAGTATTTATCAGCCACTGAGTGTATCCCTTTACATCAGTTATCAGATTGATGAGCATCACTGTGCAATTATGTTTAAAGGGCTAAATCCTGCTGACAGGTTAACTTTAAAGCTTTAAATGTGCTACAGCCATATCATCCAGCAATCAACTGGTCAATTCATCAACCCATACAGAATTTTTAATGTTAAGACTGACTTTGAGCACAGCACATACTGAATAGTATCCATTGTCCAAACAATCTTAAAAGGGTTATCTACTTTTTGTTGTTTTTTTTTCCCTATGGGTCTAAGAAATTACTAGCAGGTAGTGGGAACTACCTGCCTATTCTGCCCTGCGGCAATGTCTCAGCTCAGGAAGCGATTCTGCTGCGTCCTTCAATATCATGCCAACAGAGCAGCTTTTCCAGGCTGCTCTATCGATAGGGCATCACTGCCAACTTCATGCTGATTGACATAACAGGTATGCAGCTGGGAGCAGGCTTTCAATCATCATGATGACAGCAGTGACACCAAATCAACAGAGCAGTGTAAAAAAGGAGGAACTGCTGTCGATATGACATCACAAGAAGCAGAAGAATTGCAGGTATGAGCGTTTCGGAACCGCTCTGAGCCAGGAAAGATGATTTCATGCAATAACAGGAGGTTACTTAGAAATTACCTGCCAGTATGTTCTTCTCACCATAGGGAAAATACAAAGGTCCTGATAAGCCCTTTCAAATCTTATGTTATGTGTATTCTTGACATTATATAATCTTATAAATACACAATCTTTCTCATATGCCATACAGCTACTATAGCTATGCTATATAGTATGGTTTCTGTCAAATGAAGCCAGCCATGTGTCAAGCTTTTTAATGTCTGCAAACATTGCAAGGAGTAGTTGGGGCTAGCCATTTATGCAGTGTTCTGCAGTATTATGTATTTATTTCTAATGTATCCTGTTGGCCATGTACTTTATGGATAGGTTGGGTCTACCAGAGACTGCTCTCTACTTTAGCTAGTAGAGGTGGGTGTAGAGTGAGAGGTTGTTAAATAGATGTAACACCTATAAAAATTTAGGCAGTGTAATATTGCCTAGCCTTAATTTAAGATCACATCAGACCTCACTCTCCTCTCTGCCTGAATGCTGCTATAAAGTGCATTCCATTCCTTTAACAAGCCCTGCGATGTGCTGATCATTAGAAAGCATATCACACGTCTTGTCAGCTGAAGGCATGGCACTTCAAAACAACATGCAGTCAGACAAGAGTGAATCCTGATGTGATTTTGGTTATGTGTGGTGCAGACTGACTGTGCTTGAACGCTTCATTGAAGAGCCATGCCTTCAACTGACATGCCTTGATATACCTTCTGATGATCAGGACATCGCAGGTCTTGTCACCTGAAAGGAGGGCACTTCAAAACAGTATTCAGAAAAGAGTGAATTCTGATGTGAGCATGTGTGCTCAGACTGCTGTCACTCACGGAGACATAACCCTACCCTCTCCAGTGACGTGTCCTTCTGTGATTACAGTCCCCAGATTGGAAGTAGCAGAACCAAAATCAACACAAAAGAATACATCACCCACACAGAGATGAGCTTACAGGAGCATGGCAGGTGATACAAGTATATTTAAAAAGTGTTAGTTAGGAAGATTTAGGACAAATGAAAAGAGGATAAATTAGAAGTGGAAAACCTCTTTAAGTGAATTTAGTGCACCTAAAATCTTGAAATTCTAGGAAAATAACCTTTTATCTTGTTATAGTGTGCTGCATATGAACACCTACTTCCACAAAATATAGTTGACAGCTTCTGGTGGTTTTAAGACTGTTGGTTATGTTGTTAAAAAATAGGTAATACATTTCAACAGCTTTTTTTCATGTAAATAAGGAGTCCATTAACGGTCTTGCACCTGAACTTGGAGACCAACAGTTGAATTGGGAACACATTTTCCACAATAACCTCCACATCTTCCATATATTTTACTCCCATCCTAAAGGAAATAAACATGTAAATTACAGCTTAATTTAAACAGTGAGGTTAGGTAATCTTATAAATCCCATATTATTGCAGTCCTAAAGTCCTTAAAAACTGAAGAAACTTGAGCCCATCAGGGTAAATCATTCACAAGGCTCAATCTCTATTTGCAAATTCATGTCTTCTATAACATCAGCAGTACAACGGACTGATGATAAGTCTTTGGATTTGCGATTTTTTTTTCTATGGTAACGAATGTTACATCACATCTAATATATGTTTTCAAAATTTTGTGTTTTTAGCTTATGACAACAGTGTTCTACGCACGTGGGAAAACAAAATGGCGGAGTCTAATGTGATATTCACAGCAAATGAGAGCAGAAGAATTATAAAATTCTTCTTTCTGCAAGGAAAGTCCATGAAGGTTATTCATGGTGATACCGTATGTCACAGACATTGGAGTTACAGTTAAGAACTGCGTTGCCAAATTTAAAATGGGCCACTTCAGCACCAACAATGAGGAACGTCCTGGATGACCAAGAGTGGTTGTTGTTCCGGAGATCGTCGATGCTGTGCACAACCTCATACTGGAGTATCGGCGAATATCAGCTAAAACAACAGCAGACACCATGGGGATTTCCCAAGAACGTGTTTGTGTAATTATCCATGAACATTTGGACATAAAGAAGCTATCTGCAAAGTGGGTCCTCAAATGTTTGACAACAGATCAGAAAAGCATGCGAGTGAAAACTTCCCGCTTCATATTTCAGCATTTCCAGACTGATAAGAACTTCCTGGATCAACTGGTCATAAAATAAATGTAAAGTTTCATCTTCCAATCTCGTATCTTTCTGGGTAAAGCCAAAGACTTATCAGCAGAGACTTTCAATTCTTGTTTAAGGGATATTCATCCATTTTTCTTGCTTAACTGTTCACAATAACAGGAATTTTGACTAGGGGTGGTGTAACTCATAACACCACCTGTTATGAATGGGTCACCGAGGAGAAGAGCAGGCCCAGGCTAAGCCACAGAAAACTGAAGAGTTTGGTTACTAAGCGGGTTGCAGACCCCTGATCCTATCCACACAACTAGCAGTAGTCGTGGAGCGTACCTACGATGATCCTAGATGCCTCGGCACAGCCGGAGAGCTAACTAAGCCTAAAGCAAGAAAGGTGAAATCTAAACTGCCCCAGAGCAGACCCCAAAGGAATAGATAGCCCCCAAACATGTATTGTTGGTGAGACAAGATGAAAACACAAACACAGGCAGGAAAATAGACTGGGCAAATGATGGGGCCCACACTGACTAGACAGGACATGAAAGGAAAGACACTGTCTGCAATCGCGCAAAAAACCCTGCAAAAAGTCCAACACTGATGCACAAAAATACTGAAGTCGCATGACTTCACCCCCTACTATATCAGCACTCTGGTATATTCTGAAAGCAGAGCAAAAAGAGACCAATCTAACAGTGGACAAAACAAATTGGCACAAGCAGTAACATATGGATGGTGATTCAGCACAGCCCCAGCCGGAGCTGGCTGACCCGCACAAAACAGAGATAGACAAAACCAGATCAAATGCAAACAGAATAGCAAATGAACCACTTAGCTGAACATGCAGGGACAGAGCTGGAAGAAAATCACCAGCAGGGATAGAGGGAGTCGGGCTGTCTTAAATCCCAATCTGAAACCCCAGATCTCCAGTTGTCATCCTCATTATCAGGTGACAAGCCTCTGTCAATCAGATCAGCTCCATTACCTCCAGCAACCTCCAGAGGGAGCCCAGAAAGAGAACTCGCAACCCCTCTGTCAATCAGACCAGCTCCACTACCTTCAGTAATAACCAGAGGAAGGCCAGAAAGCGAATTCACAACAATCACTCTGATTCATATAGACTAAAAGTTCTCCATTAAAATGAACTTTTGGTTTTCATGCCTTTACAATGGGCACAGGGGAAAAAGCTGCTGTCAGATTCCCTTTAATCCCTTAGTGAAACAGCCAATTTTGAACTTAATAACCAGGGCAATTTTTTAAAATCTGACCAGTGTCACATTATGACATAATAACACTGAAACACTAAGGCTACTTTCACACATCAGGTTTTCGGCGTCAGGCGCGATCCGGCGTCGTGCCGGAATGCCGGATCCGGCAAATGTTTTGTAAAACCTGATGTGCCGGATCTGGTTTTCTGCCGGATCCATCTTGTTCTTGACAGACAAAACCGGATCCGTCTCATCCGGTTCATCCGTTTTTCTATCCGTTTTTCGACGGATTACGCCGGATCCGGTTTTTAAAATTGACCCTCAAGGCAGAGTACACTGGCAGGATGACAGAGTGTGAAAGATTTGTGCCCTAACCAAACTTGTGTACCTTCTGGACCAACAGTATATACCTTTGCCAACCAAAGTTGGCTATCTTGTCATGGTCTACTATTTTTAGCTTTAGGCCACAGGTGTGTACCTGGTTGTGTTTTATGCAAAGTATTTCACCTTTTAACAAAAGTTGTGTACATTGTTAGGAAATCACCAACAATAAACACAACTTTTTAGGTGAAATACTTTGCTTCAAACACAACCAGGAACACAACTGTGGCAAAAAGCTAAAATTTACCCACAGTTATATACCTGGTTTTGAATACCTTTTTACCTTTGAAATACCCTGTATTTAACCTTTTTTTTAAACATAGTTCGCCGCAGAAAGAAAAGACAGACAACCATTGTGAAACGATAATTTAACTTTTATTTAAAATTTTTTTTTTTTGGAAAAATGTTTTTAAAGTGCAAAAAACTTTTTTAATAAAGGTTTTAAACCCAATGGGCATTTTTATTACAAAACACATCATAAATCTGTGTAGTGTGGGGTGGAAATACTGCTGGAGGGGCTGCGGGACACTTCGACACTGGGTGTGTGGAGAGAGGACTGGGATCGTGGTGGGGAAGGAACAGTTAGAGGTGAAGGTGTGGAAAAAGCTACAGAATGGGTGGACATGTTGGAGGCAGAAGAGGTGGTGGGCGGTGGAGTGGAGGGTTGGGCAGGGACTGTAGGAGCAGATGATGTTGATGGAAAGTTGTATGGGGAAGGAGTTTGGTACGGGGAAGGAGTTTGGTACGGGGCAGGTTGCTGGAAGTGGGGAGATGTCTGGTACTGGGGAGGTTGCTGGTACTGGTGAGGTTGCTGGTATGTAATAGGAGGGGGAGGATGGAAAGTGGCTGGAGGGGGTGCAGATGTAATAGGAGGGGGAGGATGGAAAGTGGCTGGAGGGGGTGCAGATGTAATAGGAGGGGGAGGATGGAAAGTGGCTGGAGGGGGTGCAGGTGGAGGAACTACAGTGGTGGGAGGTGGAGGTTGGGAGGTAACCTGCTGTAGAGCACCGTGGCACGAATGCATTACATGCATCTGCTGGGTAGGAGATAGTGTTGCCATGCGCTCCACAACAGACCTGAAAAAGGTGTGGTTTGGCGAAGATCTTGCTTCTGAATGCATGGTTTGCAGAAGTGTCTTCAACTCCAGCATTCTGGAGGTGATCTGCTGAAAGCCTGCGGAGATTTGCTCTGACAAGACTTTTAGACAGTTCTGGAAAGATGCATTCAGATGCAAGAACTCTTGCGCATAACTCTTTTCCTGACCCCTCTGCCGCTGCCGCCCAGTACCCGCAGGTGTACTAGAGGTGGCAGGGGCAGAAGGGTGGGGTAAAGGGAAAGCGATCTCCTCACCAGCAGCTTCATGTAATGTAGGCGGCCACGATGCTCCTGTGCTGGTGGATGGGACAGATGGGTCAAATGTGTGGGAAGGCTGGGAAGGTGCAGATGTACCGGGGCGGTCGAAGTGTCCCTCGGTGCCGGTCTCCTCAGGGATCGCCTCAGAAGGGTCCAATCGTGCAGGCTCCCGAGTGCTGCTCACCGTGCTGTGGAATAAAGAGAAAAAAAAACAATTAAAATACTGACATGGTATGGCCCTGGCTGAAAAAAAAAAGTTACATCTAACATTTTTTTTCACATGTGGTGTGTAATATTTACATTCTGGTGAGCATTGTTTCCCGGAGGAACGACAGGGCTTGTGCGTACTTGTACTTGCTCCTGCGTCCTCCAGATCCACTCGGGGCCCGCATCTCTTTATTGAACTCCTTCTTGAAACGATCCCTCACAGACCGCCACCGATTCACAATTCTGTTCCCTGAAACGAGAAAGGAGTGGTTAGTATACAACATCAGTGTTTCACAAACTCCAGTCCTCATGGTCCCCAGGGGTCATGTTTTCAGGATTTCCATAGTAAATAGAAATCCTGAACACATGATCCGTGGGGACCACGAGGACTGGAGTTCGGGAAACACTGGTTTACATCAAGCAACCGGTACTGTATATACTTACGCTCTTTAATCTGGGCCCGAACATCGAGGTCCTCCCAGCGGCCCACAAGGAGCGAACAGATTTCCTCCCAGAGTCGTCGGGTAACGATCAGGTCAGCGTGGCGGCGGTCAGCCATATTCCAGAGCGGCTCCCTTTCTCTGACGAGATCGATGAGGCGGTCCACATCAATCCCTCCATCCTCACCGTCAGAGTCGGGAGCACACTGTGAAGGCTGTTAAAGAAAAAGACAAAAATAACATAATTAGCCTCCACAAAAGAAATGAAATAAAAAGTGCAAAAAAAACAAAGCAAAAATATTTATACTTACACGCTGGTGACCGCCGCGTTGCTGTCGCCGACGACCCTGGGAGGCACTGCGAGGACCTCTTGGCCGAGCACCAGATTGGGAAGACTAGAGAAAAAAACAAAAAATGTTATGTCTTTGGATGTAGGCATTTGTTTGCTGTGTGTGGTCTGCAGAACGTTGTTTTCTATGTGTTGTGTGTAGTGTGATGTTGTGTTTCTGCGTTTGATGCAAAAAACTTACCAATTGTGAGCCCACTCCAGGTGTCTGTCCACCCCTTCCTTCTTCTTCTGGGAGCTCCTCTTCATCTTGTGATTCCTGTTTTGAAATAAAAGGCCATGAATAGACATATATTACAGAGATGATGGATTTTGGAAATAAAAACTTACCGTCAAACGCTGATGATGCGAGGGAGGGCTCCCAGAAGAAGATGTGCTGTCCTGTTGATGGCCAGACTCCATGGCTGTGGGTATTGCTGCTGCCAGTGATGCCATTTCTGCTGCTGCTGCTGCTGCATCTCTTTGGCGGCTGTTGAATAAAGAGAAACAAAGGTCCAATGAATATCTTGATATTCCATGGCCCTAGTTTGGAGGAATGGGGGATTTGATAATTACCGTCTCTCATCTGCTCCTGGACTCCCCTCCTCAGCATGTTCCATTTGCTGCTCCATTTGTGGTGGTGCTGATGGTGCTGCTGCTGCAGATGTCTGCTGCCTTCTCCTGCTCCTGGTTCTTGGCTTGGGTGGCATGTTGGGTGTGGCTGAGGGTCCCATTGTCTTGCTTTTATATATCTCCTGTGGGCAGAGCTACTGAGCATGCTCAGACCAAAAAACCGGATCCGGCGCATTGCGGCGCTCATAGGCTTTCATTGTGTGAAAAAGCCGGACGCGCCGGATCCGGCGTGTCCGGCTTTTTCGCCGGAGACAAAAAACGTTACAGTAGCCGTTTTTTCCAGACGCCGGATCGCGACACATTGCCGGATCCGGCGAAAACCGGATGAAACGCATGGCCATCCGGCGCGATCCGGCGCAAATGCAAGTCAATTGGGGGGAAACCGGATCCGGCATTGCATTTCGTCGGATCCGGTTTCTGTCAAAAGCGCCGGATCGCGCCTGACGGCGAAAACCTGATGTGTGAAAGAGGCCTTAAACAATTCCCACTGATTTTGAAAACTTTTTTGTGACGTATTGTACTTCATTTTAGTAGTAAATTTTGGTCGATTTGATTTGCGTATATTTATAAAAATATCATAAATTTGAAAAAAAATTGAGAGTTTTGCAATTTTCAAACTTTAAATTTTTATGCCTTTAAATCAAATAATTATACCACAAAAAATAATGAATAAATAACATTTCCTATATGCCTACCTTACATCTGCATCATTTTTAAAACATAATTTTTTTTTGTTAGTATAATAGAGGGGTTAAAACGTTAGCAGCAATTTCTCATATATATTCATCAAATTTACAAACCCTGTTTCTTTAGGGACCTATTAAGATTTAAATGGACTTCGAGGGGCCACTTTAAAAACCTCACCCCTCAAATACTTTAAAGCTCTTGCCTGGAAGTTTTTAAATCCTTCAGTTGCTACACAAAAATGTTTGCAAAGTGGAATGAAAAAAATAATTTACCTTTCAAATCTTGCTTTAGCCCAAAATTTCTCACATTGGCAAGAGGTAAAGCCAAAAAGTGGACCCCACGGTTTGTTACTCACTTTCTTGCGTGTCCAGCTATACCTCACATGCAGTTAAAAAGTTATGTTTGGACAGAGGGATTATGGCCTGGGCTGCTAAGAAGATGGACAAATGTTTTCCCTGCTCCCGTCCCCAAGTAATAAATTCTACTAAAAGATCACCAAGACAGCCACTCAATCAGGACTTCTCCCTCCCCCTCGTACCCCAGGGAAGGCAGACAGCAGTGGGTGCAAAGGAGGTTGTGAAGAGGACCGGGAAAAGCTGGGTCTGCAGTCCACGTGGGCGGAGGCCTGGTGAGCGCGAGGACCCATCCCAGGCCCTGCTGCAGCAGCCTTGTCAGTCTCCTCCTCAGAGGAAGCCCAGTCACTGCGCTCACCAGTTCCAGCAGACATCCCAATCCTGTGCCTGCGGATGGCGCCCGGACAGGGGATTCACCTGGCCGCGGCTTGGAGGAGCAGATGTTCGGGGGGGTAAGTCCTTCGGTGACGGGCCCACGCCACCCAGCACCTGCAGCTGCCTGCTCTAAAAGGCACAATCTGCTGGCACTCCAGCGTGGGTGGAGGAGTGAGTGGAGACTGCCGGTGGAGAGACTCGAGAACCCCCTGGGACATGAGTGGTGAGGAGCGGTATAGAGCCCCTCCCCCACCGGTGCTTCCACGTGGCAGGAAAGATCTTCCCCGCACTACATTAATAAAGTCGGGCACATTAAGGCATGGTGTGCAACAATCTCACACGGTCCCTAAGCCTTGGAGGAGAACCTGCGGCCCGGACATTACATTATAATTGCTGACACTTACAAACTTCATTTTGGACTGCAATATATTTGGTTTTCTCAATTTTACTAACTCTGCAACACAGGCCTAAACTATAGGAATCTAGATGCTACAGCAGTGACACCTACTGTCCATTTTATAAAAGATTGCCAATTCCATTGAAATGTGCAGATAATTTCACCTAAATACGTATGTCCAAGTGGCGATCATTGCTCTGCATGCTAACAGAAGCCCCAACATGGTCAGAACAAATAAAGAGCATGAAAACCAAACGACCAAGACCTCAGCTGGCGATCAGAAGCATAAAGCTTATGGACACAAGTAATTGACTCTACCTTTTACTTTTTATTTGTATTTTTATATATTTCACTATTGTATTGGCATTATTTGTTATTTTTTGTCCTATTTTGTGATTATTATTGGTGTGGTATTTTCCTATTGCATGTTTTAAGTTTTTAATGTTTTTATATATACCATTATAATTTGTTTAATTAACACTTATATATTATTATTTATCCGTATAACCACTCTTTAGTCTATGATTGAGATATATTCTGTCCGAATTGGTTAGATTAGAGTCTTACTTGTTTAGGTATATTCTATCATTGCAGCCCCATTTTGCGGTTTTACATAGCTTATATATATTAATTCCGGGGAGAACGCTGTACGCGCATGCATGCTAGCGTGGCCGTGTTTCCTCACCCACCGCATTTCTATTTTTCTGGTGATTTCCAGTCACGTGATTCCTCGCATGGCTGGTGCGTCATCAGTCACATGACGAGGTTGCATGTCCACGTCTGCGAGTGTTGCACGTCATCACCATGCCTCCTCCCTGTGATTGGTTAGTCCTTCACACACCTCCAGTTATGATTGGTCCCAGGCACTATATAACTGTATCTTGGTCCTTGTTGACTCCACCCTCTGATGAAGGTACAAGCCAAAACGCGTGTCGGGGTGGACGCCACTTGGACTCAGGAGCCCGTCTCATTATGTAAGCTTGCTGCCCCTAATATAATCTACAATTGCCATACCGATATCATGTTACTTTCTGGCATGAACACTACTGATGTGACTATATGAATATTGCTTCTTCTGGTTTACTCGTGATACCAGTCAGTACACATATAATGTGGTTCTTTCTCTTTTTCAGTCACTGCACTGCACTTTATTTATAACTCATGCTACTATGATAGTATGGCAACATTGGGGAAAAAAAAAAGAAAAAGAAGCACAGAAAAAGCGCACTCACAGCCAGATGTGGATATGCAAAAAGGACTTTTAATCAAACAAATGCCAGGAAGGCCGAATACATGATAAAAACAGTTAAAAAACACCAAAATGGAGAGGGTGGGCAGGTGGAATAAGAGCATGCATATGTAAATAAAGCATACAAGACATGATGTAACTAGTATTATTAAATCTCAACAATGCTCTTTTCTCCCAACAAGTGTGAAAGTTGATATATTGGATTACTTAATTTATTTATTTGTCTCTTATCTCCAAAAGAAGGTCCAAACTATAGCCAATATATAATATATGATTTCACAATGAAGTGAACAATTATGCCAAGTGGACCTGATTCTTAATACACAAAAGGCAATGTGCCTGATACACATATGTGGGTGAAAATGTCAGTTTTACATAGTAATAATGTGTTCAGACAGAGCCATGTAATCGACAGAAATCATTCCATCCATAAAAAAAAAAAAGAAAAGAGAAAGAGAACAAAAAGCAATCAATAAGAATCACATAATATTTACCGAGGGAGATCACACTGCCTGCCAGCACCCAACGCGTGTCGCTGCAACCTGCAGCTTCATCAGGGGAAGTAGCCTGTTGTATCCACAAGCCCCTTATGTAGAGCAATTGCAATCACAACAGCAAGCGCCGTCACCTGAGTGCGGCGTCTGCTGTGTGATGAGGGTAATGTGTGTATGTATCAGGTTACTGCACATACGCAGAGAGTAAAACCAGGTTCCAAGCACAGGAGGATGACGCGCTTAAATAATGAAAGTAATATATGTAGGTACTAAATCGCCGTGCATGCGCAGTAAACAAACCTGCGTGTCGGGCCCTGAAAGATGACGCGCCTGCGGTCCAGGCACAAAAGGATGACGCGTTTGCATAATAAAAGCAATAGATACAGGCAGCAAATGATTTGCGCAAACGCAGAAGACAAACCCACATATCAAGCCTTAAAAAATAATAATAAATAAAGTGCTTGAAATCCAAGAATAAGACGATGACATGCTTACAGAGTCAAATCATGAGTTTATAGCATGCTTGCAATACAAACAAGCAGGAGGCCATTTATTCCAACAAATCATTTCAATATGCAAAACCCATGTGTAGTCACATAAACAAGTCTGTGTATGGACAGGCTTGTTTATGTGACTACACATAGGTTTTGCATATTGAAATGATATAGTAGTGTGTCCCCCTATTTGTAATGTGGGACTTTGGCATTATTATGTGTAGCGTTATGTGTGAACATGTCATTGCATTTGTTGGAATACTTGGCCTCGAGGTAGCGAGACCCCAATGGGGGCCCATGATCAAACTTTTAGCCGCCAATCAACTACCGGTCCCTGTTGTCGGAGTGGTGTGGCTGCAGGTGACACTGTGTGGAAAATCCCTCGGTCGTAGAGGAGTGGTTCTGACTCAAGGGGAAACTAATAAGCAGCATCCAGTCACCCTAGGCATGAACATACTGCAGGAGTTTGGAAATCTGCTTGTCATGATCCAGGACGGGATTTCGCTTTGACCCGTCCTGGTTATACTATGGGTTAATTGTGTTGCCTCTCTCTGGCAGCAGGAGGCTCTTTAGTGCTCACTGGACCTGGGTCCGGTGTCAGTTATACTCCTGCCCTCGGCTGAGTTAAGTGACCTCTTGTATACGTGTGCCTTGTGCCTGATATCTTGCTTGCTTGTGTGGTTTTGATTTGGTTCTGTCCCTGTTACGAGTTCTGCCTGACCCTCTTGTACTGCGCTACCTCTCGTGTATGACTCTCTGCTTGTGACCCGACTCCTCTCTGCTCGTCCACTTGGTACCACGTCGCCCTCTTGTGTATGACCTTTGGCTCTGTCTGACTACCCGTCTGTTTGTCCCTCCTGTACCTCGTTTGCCCGTACTGCTGTGACCTCTGTTTTGCCTGACTCTGAGTTGTTGTATGGTGTCCTGTCCTATCTGAATACAGGACGCTAAGCCCCGCCCCCTTGCAGTCACATGACCATAGGTCCCGTGCAAGCTTACTCATTTTCAGTGTCCGCAGGTCCTATGCCTCTTTACTTTCCAGCGCTGACTGGACCCTGACACTATTAGCCTGAAGCACGCATGGTCACCTCTGCTGCCCTGCTCCCCAGATAATTTTCAGCACTGCTTCTGTACTCAGGACACGCGCACTGGCTCTATGAGCAAGTGCAGTGCGGTGTCTCTGACACTGCTCCTCAATGATCCAATGCATGAGACCCTGAAGCAGTGGGGTTCCCACATGGCCCAAGAACAGGTATTTCAGCAGTTGGTGCGGGGAGCGCGAGTGCATCAGGACTGCCAGGAGGGCGAAGCTCTGGGTAAGGTCATCACGCCGGCGGCTCCCCTGCTTGTACTGCCCCCTGGACAGACGGTGATGGCTCTGCCAATACAAGCCTCGATACCATTGGAGGGCTTAGAAATGCAGGTGGAGCCATGCTACTCGGAACACTTGCCTCCTGGCATACTGGTGGCCTGCTCCTTGACCACAGTGCAGAAGAGGACTGTCCTGGTGCGCTGCGTCAACCTTGAAGACCAAGACATTGTCCTGAAGCCCCGGATTGTACTGGCCAAGCTATTTAGGCCTTTGGAAGAAGTGCTGCCGGCCCCTGCGGTCCAATTGAGCATACAACCCGAGGACCCATGGCCAGTGACTATCCGGACTATACAGGCTACCGAGATCTCAACCCAGGAGAGGGGTCAAAACATCCTGGAACAAATGCGGGCCGAGCTCTCCGGTCTGACTTCAGCTTAACTTTCCCAGATGAAAACACTGTTTGGACAGTATCACGAGGTATTTGCTAGTCACGAGGAAGATTTTGAATGTACCACCGCCATCACTCATGAAATTCCTACTGCAAGAGCAGCCCCCATCCGCGAACGATATCGGCAGATCCCTCCACAGCTCTACCAAGAGGTGAAAACTCTATTGGCTCAAATGCTATGAAAGGGAGTCATCCTAGAAAGTCAAAGTCCCTGGGCGGCTCCCATCGTGTTGGTCCGCAAAAAGGATGGCACCCTACAGTTCTGTGTGGACTATCGAAAGCTGAAAGCCTGCACTATCAAAGACTCGTACCCACTACCCCTTATAGAAGAATCCTTATCCACCTTGGGAAAGGCGACGTACTTTTTTACTTTGGTTCTGGCCAGTGTGTACTGGCAGGTGCCCATGTCAGAAGAAGACAGGGCTAAGACAGCGTTCATCCTTCCCATGGGACTATTTGAGTTCAATCAAATGCCGTTCGGGCTGGCCAACGCCCCAGGAACCTTTCAGTGGTTGATGGAGCGGTGTCTGGGGAACCTCAATTTAGAGGCCACATAGATATATCTAGACGATATCATCATCTATGCTGCCACGTTTGAGGACCACCTGAAGCATTTGGGGCAGGTACTCGGCTGGCTGCAAAAGTACGGGTTGAAGGTAAAACCCCAGAAATGTCACTTATTTCGCACCCAGATAGAATATTTGGGGCATATCGTCTCGGCGGAGGGCGTAACACTGTCCCAGGAGAAGGTTGCTGCCATCCAGGGATGGCCTACCCCCGAGACGATAAAAGACGTGTGGGCCTTCCTGGGGTTGGCCAGATATTACCGTCGTTTCGTAAAGAATTTTGCACGTTGAGCCCGAGCCCTGCACGACCTGCTAAAAGGGGCTCCCGCCAGGGCAAATGGATGGAAAATCCAGTGCCAACAACCACAAGAAGAGGCCTTCCAAGACCTTAAGGCTGCACTCTCGGGTGCCCTGGTGTTAGCTTATGCGGATTTCTTGCAACCGTTCATCCTGCACACTGACGGGAGTCTTCACGGGCTAGGGGCTGTGTTGTCACAAGTTCAAGATGGCCAGAAGAGAGTGGTTGCATACGGAAGCCGATCACTCCATGATTCCGAGCGCAACTATGACAACTACAGCACCTTTAAGCTCGAGCTCCTTGCAGTGGTGTGGCCATGACGGTGCAGTTCGCTGAGTACCTGGCGGGCTCCGATGTGGTGGTGCGGACCGACAATAATCCGCTGGCCCATTTGGAGAGCACCAAACTGGGAGCTCTGGAACAAAGATGGGTGGCCCGGATGGCTAAATTCAACTACAAAATCATCTATAAAAGAGGGGCCGAAAATGTACACGCTGGCACCCTTTCCAGGATCCGACATAAAACTCCAGGGAAGAATCGAGATGACGAATTGGAAGGGGAAGAGATACCGTTCGCCCTCACCACTGCCATGTTCACGGCTACCACCCAGAACGTATCCCCCTTGGGAACCCTAAGGGGCATGCTGGAACAATCCCGTGACAAATGGATTCAACAGCAGCAGGAAGACAAAGAAATTGGACTTCTGCGAAAGTGGGTAGCTGCTGGCAAACTGTTCACTGATTCCCAAAGACAGACTTTGACTCAGGACAGGTTGCTGATGTTACGACAATGGGAGAGACTGGTTTTCAGAAAAGGACTATTGTACCGTAAAATGACATCATAGACTACATCTATGACGAACTGGCAGGTAGTTACGCCGGGAGCCCAACTCAACGAATTGGCTCGGGAAGCCCACGAAAAAGGGGCTCACTTCAGAACTCAAAAGACCTTGCAAAGGTTGCAGCAGATAATTTACCATCCACACCTACATGTTGTTGTGGAAGAGAGTTGCCGGGCCTGCCGCCTATGCGAGTTAGCCAAACCGCCAACACAGCGAGCCCCAGTGCAGACAATAGTGACCTCAGCGCCCCTCGAGCTTTTGACGGTGGACTACTTGACCATTGGTCCCGCCTTCCAGGGATGTGAACACTGTCTCGTCATGGTGGACCATTTCACTAAGTTCGCTGTGGTCAATCCCACTCGATATCAAACCGCGGAGTCGGCCGCCTACACAATTTGTAGAAACTTTATACAAGTGTACGGCTGCCCTCAACGTATACATTCTGACCAAGGAACATGCTTTTTGGGAAAAGTCATGGAAGAACTACACCGTCTTTACGGTATTGACAAATCCCGAACCACGCCATACCACCCACAGGGAAATGGGGCCTGCAAACGATTTAATCGTACACTAATTCAAATTTTGCGTACTTTGGAGAGTGACAAGAAGGCCCGCTGGCCCGAATATGTCTCTGAACTAGTATGGGTCTACAACAACCAGGAGCACAGGGTTACCGGCTATACTCCTTACTCCCTGCTATTCAGACGAGATGGCAAAGGGATCATGGAGATAGAGTTGGATTCAGAGGAGCCCCAGCCCTGGACCGGAGTATTGTCCTGGGTACGAAATCACCGACACCAGCTGCAAACTTTCCACTGAATTGTTCATACCAAGCACCAAGACTTAGAACACCCAGGAAAGAACCTTCCTCCACCGACCAACCTCCAAATCGGAGACCGAGTACTCGTACTAGACCAACGCCCCCAGAACAAATTAGAGCCACGCTGGGAAGAAAGCCCCTACCGAGTCCTACGCCGCATAAACCCTGATTGGCCTGTATACGAAATCCGACCCGAGAAAGACAGAACACTGCCTACTCGCATTGTACACCGTAATATGTTACGTCCATGTACTTCCACCGACTCGGTACAATCTGAGCCTACCCCCCTGGTCTCTGAACCGTTGCCAGTGGCCTGGGACCCGGACGATGAAGAAGACTTTTCCCTGAAATCCATGGGCTTTCCACTCAATGACAATTCAACTGTTCCAATTAACCTGCCCAAACCAGCTATCCCACCACTGTCCACCACCCCGGAAGAATCCACCCTAGTCGAACTTAGACGCTCCAAGTGGTCAACAGCTGGCAACCCCCCGTGCGATACGAACAGGACCAGTTCATATGGCAACAAAAGCTGATATCTCCACAGACCAACCCCAACATACTAAAGCCCTCGCCCAAGGACTGGCGAGCATACAGGGTGAGGGAGTGTTGGGAGGAGGGCCCCCGCAGAGTGTCCGGGCCGGAACCAAGGGGACCGCCATCTAGGTTCCTAAGGGAACTGTACCCGGGAAGCGAAAGAGGGAGGTGGACGGCTGAGAGTGACAGAACAGCAAGGGGAGGGGCGAGTATAAAAGGGACAGGAAACGCGCAGGGGAGTGAGTTGGCAGCACGGCAGAGACAAAGAAGGAGACTGTGTGAGCTTGAGAAAGCCGGAGCAATGGACACTGAAGGGAGAGGAAGCCAGCAGTTTAGGGGACATTTACAGTGGCCTGTCATTAGGAGATGCTGGGATTACGATCAGAGACTACCGCTTCACTCCAGTCTGGAGTCGCGGCCTACCCACGAACATCAGCTGCCGTTGTACTCCAGCCTGTCACGCACTGACCGCTGCCTCTCGCGGTGACTACCGCTCAACTTCAGTCCGCAGTTGCGGCCTCCCGTGGACGCTGCCGCCCAGGTGCAGCCCACAGCTGCGGCCTGTTCATCACCGCCCACAGCTGCCATTCCCCCGTTGCAGTCGGCAGTTGGGGCCTGCTCCTTGCTAGCAGAGAGGCTTAGTGCATAGCCCCAGGCCGTGCACGTGGCCTGTAAACTGCCATCCCAGGAAACTGCAACACAACCCTGTTTGGGGGGACTGGAGTCTCCTTAAAACCCGTGACTAAGCGTGACCCCGCTGTTCTTCATAGGGGTCGCCACCTCAAAGGACCCCTTCAGGGCCTGTTGTGCCCCTACTCCCCTGGGTGCCGGAGCACCCGAAGACGACGCCAGATCCTCATCAACTGGGCCCAGCAACTATGACACCAAAGTATCTTCTTCAGAGACGCCGAGGGACGACAGAACGGATAAGTGGCAATATAGACACTAATGACCCGTAATCGGCCATACCGCGGCCTTATAGCAGCCGGCCTCTGCCGGGGTAGTCATACTCCCTTTAATAGTGTTTGGTTGCTTTGAGTCCCTGCATGGACATTTATTGTTATTTTTTTCTGGTTGCTTAGTATAGCCCAAATGGCATTCATTTATAAAAGTTATTTTCAAAAGTATACTCAGTCTCGCGACTCGTCACTGCATCCTGTGTGGCGCCCCTGAGGCTTCAGTCGCCACAGAGGTACTGCACCTTCTCCTAAGGTGTAGTGCCCCACCATCCAGGTAAGGTGGGAACTCCTGACCATGCTCCACACCTGCATTCCACACACAGGATAGTTCAGTGGGGCCACCTAACAGCTTCAGGCTGGGGGTTAGCAGAGCGCCCCTCGTGGAACCCTGCTTCGTAACACGAGATGTGCTGGGAGGTGGGTGGAGTGAGATGATACAAAAGAGTGGGAAGAGTGAGAGTAGTTGGTTAGTTGGAGTGAGAGAGAGAAGAGTGAAGATGGGTGTCTGAAGGACGTGCTGCAGCAGGTCCCAATGATCTGGGCTGCTGGCACGAGAAAGACCAGAGAAAGAGACTGATAAGATTGATAACTTAACCTTCCATAAGAGAGAGAGAACAGATCGGAACAAAGGAGAATAGAAGGACGGTGGGAAGCTGGTTGAAGAAAGATAGAGAATCCTTCCAGTCCAGAGCGCAAAGGCCGGCGCCCAGACCCGAGGTTGATTGGATCTTTATGTCCGGCAACAGACACCGGAGGAGTAGTGAGCCACTAACGCCTTGCTCGCATCATAGACTTGGGACACAACAGCAACTGAATAGAGATCCGGGACGCAGTGAGGAGTCCCCGAAGCAGGCTACAGTTGTCTGTCATACAAGTAGAGACTAGGAACACCTAGAGAGAGGCATTCCAGGGTAATTAAGTACTGGAGTGCTTCGCACCTAAAGGCGCATTGGAGGAGTCGTTCAGTGAAGGTACATATTGGCGGAGTGTGGAAGGGAGAACCCTATCTGGCCTGGAGGTTGGCTGGAGCCCTGACCTGGAGAACACAGTACGGAGGCAGGCGTGTGTGTGAACTGCAAACAGTGAGTAAAGCCTTGGAACCGCACACCCTGGTGTCCTCCAGTTATTCCAGCATCTCTACACCTGGGTAACAACATCTATACCATTCTGCGCCTCACACCATTAGTCCCAGCGGATCTGCATGCAGCGTTGGCTCAACATCTTACTTGCCAAACACCACGGGTGGCGTCACGAACTATTCTACCATTAACTACATCACCGCCATTGATATTGGGCACCCAGGGCCACGGACCAGGTCACCGCTGCTGTGACACACATTCCCCCTGACACCGGCCCGGTACCGAGTACCCCACTGCCCTGGGAGGGCGACTCACCTGTGTACCTGCTTTACCACAGTAGTATACCCCTGCAATATTCTACTTTAATTTTCCTACGGCTTCTTTATTATTATTCTATATCCAGGTGTGCATCCTTGTCTGTGTTTTTACTACTATACATTATTATTATTTTTACCCAGCTGTTACCATTTGCTACTATTTGTGTATAATAAGATTACTTGATATTATCGGGATGTTTATTGGTCGTTTTTTTCCTCTCTTCCCCCTTTTATTAGAATTTTGTACCGACTGTCCGGCATCTTTAATTTAGTCCGGTCTGCTTGGTCAAGTAATTTATATTTATTATAACTTACTATTATTAATTGATGACCTGGTTATAGACCTATTTGTTCCCTTGCTATTCACCAAATCAATACAGCAGAGTGTTTTCGCACAAAAAAACAGGTTGCGGGTGTCTCACCAGGACCTCACCTCCCTGCACAATAAACTCAATGACTCACTGAATATGAGTTCAGCAAAACTATTCATGCATTGTAGACATCGTTTCTACATGCACGGGAACAAGAGCATCAAGCTCACTTCTCAAATGCTTAAAAAACAGAGAAAAAAAAGTTCACAAAAAGTATTTACACTAAAACATACAAAAGGGTTGTCAAGTCCAGTGAGATTGCCAAGGCCTTTCGACAATTCTATGAATCCCTATACAACATACTCTAAACCCATGAATGACTGTTTGTTGGGGCAACGAGAATACAAGCTTTCCTAGCTCCACTTTCTCTTCTGACAATTTTTCCTAAAGATTGCAAAGTCTTTCTTACCAAAATCACATTTAAGGAAATCAGAGACACTCTGCAAACTATCCCTAGCAGCAAAACGCCGGGCCCTGATGGGTTCCAGTTAGATATTTTAAAAAATTTTCAGAAATTCTTCTCCCCCAGTTAGTTAACCTCTTTAATTCTTTCATCAAGGGGAAAACTCCACCACGACAGACTTTAGAGGCCTACATTGCCATTATCCTGAAGGAGGGGAGAGATGACAGCCTTTGCAGTATTTATAGACGTATCTCGCTGCTCAACACCAACATTAATCTGTGGGCTAAGATTTTGGGCTCAAGAATTAATGGCGTCTTGAAGAGGTTAGTTCACCCTGACCAAGTTGGATTTGTTAAAGGGAGAGAAGGCAAAGACAACTCCACCAAGATTCTTCGGGCTATTTTTCATGCAAGGTGCTCTAGGTCTACCCCTAATATCCTATCAACCGACGCCGAAAAGGCGTTTGATAGAATAAGCTGGAATTATATGGTATGTACTCTTCAAAAATGTGCTTTTCCGCCCTCCTTTATAGATGCCATCATGTCTCTCTATGCGACTGCAACTGCCAAGGTCGGGGTGAACAGGATATTATTAGATCCTTTTGAGATAAGAAACGGGACCAGGCAGGGCTGTCCTCTTTCCCCTGCCCTCTTCGTCCTGGTAATGTAAACCTTGATGCAGAAAAATTAGACAGGCTAAAGCTATCAAAGACCTAGTCGTAGGCCAGCTTGAAATTAAAGCAGTGTCTTTTGCTGATGATCTTCTACTCCTCACTTCAAACCCCAAAATAGCATTTCCCAGACTCCTGGACCTGTTCACTGAGTTTGGGGATGCTTCTAACTTTAAAATAAATATGAACAAGTCAGAGGTCCTGAATATCTCGGCAACTGATGCTGAAATTTTGTCACTCAAAAAAGATACCCCTTTTAATTGGCCTCCAGAAAAACTAAAATACTTTGGGATTTTCTTAACAGCAGACCCTTCCTCCCTGTACAAATATAATTATTTACCCCTCATTGACAGGCTTCAGATTTTACTCAAATGGCATGAACTTCCATATTTTTCCTGTACAGGAAGGATTAACGTTATAAAATCTTACATCTTCCCAAAAATCATCTACACCATGAATATGGTTCCCATACCTCTCCCCAACTCATTCTTCCTTTCTGTAAATCGAATCATCTCTAATTTTGTCTGGAAACATAAAAGAGCCAGACTCCTTCTAAAAATTCTCTCCCTCACCAAGACTTGACCTCCCTGATTTCAAAACATATTACAATGCTATTCACCTTGACCGTTAGATAAAACTGACCAAACTTTGCGCAGACAATTTAAATGCAAGCTTGGAACTTTATTTGATGGGGAAAGATGCCTATATCTTTGGTCATCTATCACTCCCCCACCTCAAAAGTTTGATGAAATAACTTCAAACACAATATCTATTAGGCGTTCCCTCATCCCAAATCAACTTCCCCATTGTTTCTTTCTGGACAATGTCCCACTCAAAATCATCCCGTGGCTAATGGATCCAAGTAACGAAGATGCTTATGGCCTATGGGATGCCCTTCCGAACTTCCCAATCTCACAACTTCTCTCAAACCAGATCCCATGCATAGATAACTGGCCGGTTACAGCCAAAAAACGCTCCTCTGATTTCCTTCAAAATCACCATGTACACTATATTGTGACGAAATTTAAGGCTGAACTGAAACGCAATACTGACATGCTCTAGTTTGAGTTTTTGGTTGGGCTAAGCTCACCAATTTCTAAACTTGTTTCTAAATTATATGCAAATCTCGTTAAGCTTCCAACACGATTTAAACCTCTTTACCTTCTCTCTTGGGAAGCGGAACTAAAAATCTCCTCATCCCCCAAGAAACACAACGAATACTAGACAATTTTCATGGGTTCTACAGGTGTGTCTGAAGATGCTCTAACTCCATAGGTTCCCTAGCATATATTCTTTGGCACTGCCCAGAGATATCAAAATTCTGGACAGACATAAATAACTACCTCCATGACTTGGGATTAACAAAACGGAACTTAGCTCCCCAAGAAATTTTACTCTCACTTTCCAAAGCCTATGCACCAAGAAACACGACTTAATCCCTCTTCTGCTTGCTGCTGCTAAACACCTGATTTCATCACATTGGAGGCAGCCATCCCCTCCTACTTTGAGTGAATGGATTGCTAAGGTCCATGACATACACCGTCTAAAGGAACTAACCAGCTGGGAAACCCATTCGCATGAAAAAATTTTTAGACACCTGGCTCCCCTGGACCAAATATAAACACACCCTCTCATAGAACTCTAATGAAATACGTCTTCCCATTCTGACCTCTGAAGGATCCCAGCCTGTCTCATGCTAGGGACATAACCAAGATCCCCTTATCCCTTTGCTTACGCCATAGTGGTTAGGCCGGCCACTCTGACTGGTAACCCCTATTAGTAAATTTCATTGTTAATAAGCATTAATCATTTTGTTATCTTTTGTTAGCTGATTCCCTATTTTAAAAAAAGTCCTTCTGTCTCTTCAATTTACTCTCCCAGCAGGTTCCTCATGGAAAAACAGTGCTGGATCAATGGTAAAATTCTTGCCTGAACCTGTTAACTATTGTTGTTGTATAACTTGTTTTGATTTATACTCTGTAAATGTATTACTAGTTTAGTCTACTAGGCTTCCTTCGCAACATTACTACTTGCTGTCTGTGGATATCTACGATTTTTCCCCCTTCTGACTAAACTGTGAAATTTGCAAAAGTATGTATGATTTGATTGTTTGGAAAATTAAATAAAGAATTACAAAAAAAACAAAAAACTTATGTTTGGACAAACGGCAGGGCTTGGAGCGGAAGGAGCAATATTTGAATTTTGGAACATAAATTCGTCTGAAAGAGGTTGGACACCATATCCCATTTCCAGTGCCCCCAATTGCAGCAGAAACCCCCACAACTGACCCAATTTGGAAACTACGCGCCTCAAGGATTTTATACAAAGGTACAGTCAGGATTTTGAACCCACAGTTATGACACAAAATTCTATAACATCAGGTCATCATATTGAAAAAGTTAATTTTCTTCACAAAAATCTTGCTTTAGCTCCAAATTTCCCACTTTTGCAAGAGGTGACACCAAAAAGTGGATCCCACAGTTTGTTACCAACTTTCTTAAGAGCATGGCGATAACCCTCATGTAAAGTTCTATTTGGACAACAGCTCGTCAGGGCTCAGAATGGAAGGAGCAGTATTTGAATTTTGGAACACAAATTGGCTGAAATAATTTGGGGGTGACATGTCACATTTGCAGGGCCCCTAAGGCATCCAAACAGCAGAACCACCCCACAACTAACCCCATTTTGGAAACTACACCCATCAAGGATTTTATCCAGGGGTATAGTGAGGATTTTTAACCAAAAGATACTACAAATGATTTGATTAGGTCGTCATATTGAATATGTCATCATTAGTGTTGAGCATAAGTGCTCGCTACTCGAGTATAGCGGATGCTCGAGTGACATGCTCGAGTCCCCATCCCACAAGTTTTGCAGCTAATAAACACCCAAAAAAAACATGTGGGGGGTTGCCTGTGTTTTTTTTTTGCTGTCTAACAGCCGCAAAACATGCAGGGCGGGGACTCGAACATATCACTCGACCACCCAATGCAAATTTGAGTCGCAAGCACTTGCGCTCAACACTAGTTGTCATATCATCATCATTTTGTTTAACTTTTAAAATATCCCCAACCCTAAGGCTAAGCCTAACTCTAACCCTTAGCACAAGCCTAAGCCCAACCCTAAGCCAAACCGTAACCCTAAGCCCAACTTTAACTCTAAACCCAACCCTAACCTAAGCCCAACCTTAACCCTAAGCCTATTGGCAAAGAATTAAACAAATGCAAATTATAAAATAAAAAAAATTGAATCTGACTAAGGAGAAGACCCTGGGGGAATGGTTTACTAATTATTGGCTTTTGATCACTGTAATAGGTTCTATCACAGTGATCAAAAGGCACCAATAGGAAAAATCCCTGCTGTTGCCAGGTGCTGTCCGGCAGACCTTTGTGGGTGCACTGAGCATGCTTTTTTCTGCATCCATTAATCAATTTGCATTTGCAATTGATTTTTGTATTCTACGCTATCCTTTGTTTTAAAAAAGATTGGACTAAAGGTTTTTCAATTATTAACAACAAAGCTGGATTATTTTTCCTTCTTCATGGAGCAGCACTATATTCCCGATTGCCATTTTAAAACAGTGATGAGGGAATAAGGCCCCTTAACCACCATTGTTTTAATGTGCATCGGCAGTCCTTAAGAGGTTAAAGAAAAAACACAACTTCCTCCTGAAATCAGTGCCACACCTGTCCATAGGTTGTATGTGGTATCGCAACTCAGCTCTATTAAAGCGAATAGCGTTGCCCTGCAATATCACATAGAACCTGTGTTTTGAAGAAAACAGCCATTCTTTTTAATCCTCAACTATCCTTTTACGCTAATGAAAGATGCTGAAATTAACTTTAGTGTGAAGGTGACATAATTTGGTAAGTGGCTATAACACAGATAGGGTAAAGGGTGAACGAACTTATAAAATGTAAGACAAACAAATGATCCATGACGGTATCAAGTCACTAAAATAAAATGACCTATAAGCTGTATAGTGGATTAAAAATAATCCTTGTAAACAGCTATAATGGGCACAGAAACATTGGGTGAGTAAGATACATCACAATGGCTATCCAATATCACCAAAGAGCACCAAAAACAACAAACACTAGGTGCTTAATTATGAGCAAAAAATTAGTGATATGCAGCCATAATCATTGTTACAGTGAGACCTTAATTAAATAAATGGAACAATCTCACCCTTGCATGACATTTTTGCTCCTGTTGATACCCTATAAACAACCCTCAGAACATGGTGGCCATAGATCATCCCATTACATAAGTCCATTCTCAAGGGTCATAGGGAATAGTATTATGGAGCATAAAACCACCTACCGACAAGTTTCTTCCTATTAGGGATTCATCAGGGGAATAAAGTAGTCTGACAGAAAGGTTTATACTTTCTCTCACCTTCTGTTCTATAATTTGGAAAGTGATCAAATTTCAGGAGAAAAAAGTAAATGTGGTTGAAAACTGCTAGTATCACAAAATAGAAACAACAATATCAGGTTTCTGATGACAAAACAGGAGAAAAGTTTCTTGCATTGGGAGGAAAAATGTATAAGGATGAGTATAGAAAAGAGTGTTGCTGAAAATTAAACCTGTTGCTGGTTCTATGTTCTTTATGCATTGAATATACACTATCTAATCCATGTCTTAATAAATAAATCACAAAACTTATATATTAAGCCTTTAACATCCATTGATGGACACAGTCCATCATGGCAGGGTGTCAGTTCCCACACCAGGACAGACTGTGTCTGTCATGTCTTTAAACTGTCACTGCGTCTGAGAGGCACGGGAAGAGGTGCAAGGACCCATGCAGTCGGTCCCCGCACCCAGACCGCTGTGATCGGTCAGTCAATCTGACTGACCGATCTCATCATGATCGCACAGGAGATGCTGAAATATCAGCACCTCCCACCCGATCAGTGCAGCAGCTCAGCTCTGCCAGTGGGTGAGCGACTGCACTTGCAGCCAGGAGCGGTGTCAGTGCCACCCCTGGCTGTTAACCCCCTAATTGCTGCGATTGCAGCATTCAGGAGGGAGGCAGAGGGATGGAAGCTCCCTCTACCTTCAGATCAACGTCCCCGCATATCGTTGCCATGGTGACCCAGGGTCATCATGACGACCCCCGGGTCATCAAGCTACAGAAAGCCTCTGAGACCGTGCTCACAGCATGGTGCCAGAAGCTTTCAGTATAGGAATAATGCACTGCAATGTATTATACTTGCAGTCAAAATAAAAAAGTGAAAGCCCCATAAAGGGACATGGTAAAAAAGAAAACATTTTTAAAAAATATGTAAAAAAAATTGCAAAATAATAATAATGATAATAAATCCACTAATAAATACCCATTTTTATGTAAAAAAAAAAAAATAAACAAAAAAAGTACACATGTTTAGTATCAGCGCGTCTGGAAAAATCCAGTCTATAAAAGTGTCACTAATTACCCCCTTCAGTGAACGCCATAAAAAAATACAAAAAAAGTAGCAACATTATTCTTTATCATCATACCGCTTGGAAAAAGTGGAATAAAACGCGATCAAAAAGACGAAAGTAAATAAAAATAGTATCACTGAAAACGCCATCTTGTCCCACAAGAAACAAGCTGCCATACAGCTCCATCAGGGGAGTAATAAAAAATCATAGCTCTCAAAATAAAGCAATGCAAAAATAATTATTTTATCTATAAAAGTTTTTATTGTGTAAAAACGCCAAAACAAAAAAAATATAAATGTGGCTTTATCAATTTTACCACATGCAGAACGGAGAAAAAAAAAATTCCTGAATTGCTGCTTTATGTTCATTCTGCCTCCACAAAAATCGGAACAGAAAGCGATCAAAAAATGTCATGTGCCCAAAAATGGTACCAATAAAAAAGGCAGCTTGTTCTACAAAAAAACAAGCCCTCACATGACTCTGTGGGTCAAAATATTGAAAAATTATAGCTATCAAAATATGGCGATGCAAAAACTTCTTTAAAAAAAAGCGTCTTGTATTTTGTGAAAGAGGAATAAAGTCGCCTAATCACTTATACCGCATGAGGAATGGGGTAAAAAATAAAACCAAATCTTCACCTGCTGTGGATTCGGTCATTCTGCCTCCCAAAGATCGCAGTAAGGCTCGGCGCACATTTATCCTGCGCTCTACATTGAGCGCTTGCATCGGGGTTTCCATGTAAATCTCTGAAATACATACATGATTCAGACAGAACGACCGACAGAAGATTCCCTATAATGAGGCAGATGGAGGAACTGTGAAAGCCATAGGACCTGTGATCCTGCGGTGTACGTCTTTTTCGGCATGCATAAAAAGGCAATTCACCATAGTTTTGCGCACCTCTGAAAGGAAGGATGATGCTGAACAGAGGACAGACGGAGTCCAGAGTAACTCTGCTGCCTCATTATAATGAATGGATCCCTCAGGGGTTTCATCTGTCACGTAGCTCGGAGATTTAGATGAAAAGCCCAAAGTATGTGCTCAGCCTAGAGCGCCGAATAAATGTGATCACATACATTATTAAAAATGTTCCCAATCAAAGCTTCAACTCAATCCACAAAAAATGTCCCCACTCAGGTCTGTCATCTGTTAACAGAAATATAAGGGGCTGCCATGTTACTGGTAGTACAAAGGCTCTGGAAAAGCCAAAAGAAATTAAGCAAATACTGTGCTCCCAAATCCAAGTGTCCCCTCGCTTCTGAGCCCCAGAGTGCATAAACCACTTTTAACATTCACACTTGGCAGGGGTATAATTTTGAAAATGGGGTCACTTGAGGGAGGGAGGATTCTGCTCTCTAGCACTTAGGGGGCTTTGTATATGGAGTCCACAAACTATTCTAGGAAAATCTGCACTCCAGGAGGCAAATTGCGCTCCATCGATATTCTCCGTATGGCTAAGCAGTACTGTACAGCCACATATGGTGTTTTCATATATTCAGAAGAAATTGTGGGAGAAATTCTGGTTCCAATTTTATCCACTTGTGTGAAAATGTTAAATCTGGTTCTAAAACGACATTTTTGTGGTAACAATGTAATTATTTTTAATAAAATTCTGTGACACACCCTTGGTATCAATATGATCATTACACCCTGGATTAACTCATTGAGAGGTGTAGTTTTTAAAATGAGGCCACTTATGGGGCATTCTATTCTTCTGGCACCTCAGGGGTTGTCCCAGTGGGTCATGGCACATCAAACCATTATCGTAAAATTTGCACTCTAATATGGTGCTCCTTCCCTTTTGAGCTTTGCACTGTGCCTCAAAAGTAGTTTCAACCCACACATGGGGTATTGGCACGCTCAGGAGAAATTGCACAAAAAATTCTGGGGTCCACTTTCTCTTGTTACCCTGGAGAAAATAAAAAAAATTGGGGCTAAAAAAATTTTTTGCAGGAAAAATGTATTTTTTTAAATTTTCTTAGCTCTGTTATAAACTTATGTAAAGCATCTGGTGGTTTAAGATGCTCACCACACATCTAGATAATTCCTTGAGGGCAAAATGGTATCACTTCTGGGGGGTTTCCACTGTTTGGCACATCAGGGGCCCTCCAAAATTTTCATGGCGTCCGCTCTCGAATCCAGACAATTTTGTGTTCAAAAAGTCAAACTGTGCTCCTTCCCTTCTGAGCTCTGCCATGCGCGCAAACAGGAGTATACCCCCATATATGGGGTATCAGCATACGCAGGACAAATTGCACAACAACTTTTGGGGTCTAATTTCTCCTGTTACCCTTGGGAACATAAAAAAATTGGGCCATAAAGATAATTTTTGTGGAAAAAATATGATTTTTTATTTTCACGGCTCTACGTTATAAGCTTCTGTGAAGCACTTGGGGGTTCAAAGTGCTCAACACATCTAGATAAGTTCCTTGGGGAATCTACTTTCCAAAATGGGGTCACTTATAGGAGGGTTTCCACTGTTTATGTACACAAAGGGCTCTCAAAGCGTGACATGGCATCCGCTCTCGGTTCCAGCCAATTTTACATTCAAAACCTAAAAATAGTGCTCCTTCCTTTCTGAGCTCTGCCGTGCGCCTAAAGAGTGGTCTTTCTCCACACATGGGGTATCAGTGTGCTCAGCAGAAATTGCACAACAAATATTTCTCTTCATTTTCTCCTGATACCCTTGACAAAATATAAAAAATGGTGTCCAAAGTTAATTTTTTGTAAAAAAAATAGTTAAATGTTCATGTTTTCCTTCCATATTGCTTCAAGCCTTGTGAAGCACCTGAAGCATTAATAAACTTTTTGAATGTGATTTTGAACACCTCGAGGGGTGAAGTTTTTAGAATGGTGTCACTTTTGGGTATTTTCTGTCATATAGGCCCACAATGTGACTTCAAATGTGAGATGGTCTGTAAAAAAATCGTTTTGTAAATTATGTTGTAAAAATGAGAAATCGCTGGTCAAATTTTAACCCTTATAACGTCCTAACAAAAAAAATAAGCTTCAAAAATTGTGCTTATGTAAAGGAGACATGTGGGAAATGTTATTTATTAACTATTTTGTGTGATATAACGCTCTGATTTAGGGGCATAAAAAGTAAAAGTTTGAAAATTGTGAAATTTTCAAAATTTTTGTCAAATTTACATTTTTTTCACAAATAAACACAAGAAATTTTGAAGAAATTTTAACACTATCATAAAGTACAATATGTCATGAAAAAACATTCTCAGAATCTGTGGAATCTGTTGAAGTGTTAGAGAGTTATAACCTCATAAAGTGACACTGGTCAGATTTCAAAATTAAGGCCTGGCCATTAACCTACAAAGTGGCTTGGTCCTTAAGGGGTTAACTTTGGTTATCAAGCACACAAGTGTTTTCAAAGGTCTGGTATTTTTCTTTTCAATGTTATGACATTTGCCATTTAATAGAAACTAAAAATAACACTTTGAGTCTGGCACGAATATCATCACATCACACCTGGGATTTTTTTCTAAGAATATATTCAAGTGATTTTAGATGCAATGCATTTACAATAAGTGTTCTTTTTAGACATTGCTAATACATATAGCATACCTGTGACCTGTGAACATTGACACTTGCATAATTCCCTTGCGCTATCCATTTGACAGTGTCTGATACTCGAAAATTGGTTCCTGAAAGATTAATGCTAAATTGCCCCTATGACAGAAAATGAAAATTTTGACTTTTCACACGTATAGCCAATTATGACATGACGATTGCAGTAATATAATCACACAACACATATACTTACCTGTGGACACTTGGCGGCACTGTAACAATCACCTGCTGTGGCAAATGGAACTGCTCTCCCATTCAGTGTGCGGGCATAGAGAAGATCTGTAGCTAAAAAGTTATTTCACACAATTACTAAGATACTCTTATAAGTCATATAATTTATTTATAGTAAAGAGGTTGTAGACTACTAGAATAACCCCTTCTCCTCCTGAATGTTTGCCGCATTAAAATAAAAACATTTATACTCACCTCCCCTGCTGACGTCATTGTCACCACAAGCATTTCGTGGGCTCAAGTGGAGTTGTTACGTCACATGAACCCTGATGCCAATAAGCGATGGCATCACTCTCTCCATCTTTGGATGTATAAGTAATGATGAGGAACTGAGTGGCCAGCCACAGCTCTCACATGAGCCCCGGATCGCGAGTGCCGACACCGCTAGAACAACGCATGCACGGGAAGGGAGCATAGCTATTTTTATTTTAACGGGGGGCAAACGTTCCAGATGAGAAGGGGTTGTTTTAGTAGTGGACAACTCCTTTAAGGTAGAATCCGGTCAAATCTTTGAGCTGACACTAGTATGCTCATTTACAATACTAGCTTTAGTAGGCTATGACTTGTTAGATTTTCTTTCCAATTGAAGTTGAGAACTTCTTCTTTACTTGTGTTTGCCAAACATTAACCTATCATTAAAATATAGAAATATCCGACTCTGACCAACAAGGAATCTTCTTTGTATACATGGATATTACTCAGAGGGCATATAGTAAAATTTCATGTTAGGATAGAGCTAAATCGGTATCGACGCTAGTGTGATGGTAGCACTATCCTAACATGAAGTTTTGCTATATGTCCTCTGTGTTCTATCCATGTAAATAAAGAAGATTGCTTGTTAGTTTGAGCCGGATATTTCTTTATTTTGGCTACACTCACGTGTCATGGCAGAGATGTCCTACGGGCACCTAACAGCACAGGAATGAATTGGTGAATTAGAAGACTTTCTTTTTCCTTGTTTTCCTATCTTATACAAATATATTTATAGAAACTTACTTTTGATTTGCATTGAGATAATATCAAGCCTTATTTTGTTGAAGACAGTGAGTCCAGCTGCAAGATAGTCATTTTTGCATGCGCAGTCTTGCCTTCTGCTCCCATTAAATGGACACTCATATGGATTTCTCAGCCTACACAAAGATAGAAAAGGCAGAATAAAGATTGTCAGGCTATTGGCTGAGATATGACATTCATCCACTCAATGTCGACTTTTATTCCTAATTGACTTACATTGGGGTCGGGTTTCGGATGAAACTCTGACTTTTTTTGCCCTAGTCGGACCAGTTTCATCCGACTCAAATTTTGTTTCCGTCGGGTTTCACGAAACCCGATCTGACCAAAGTCACTCAACTCTATATGCAGTGCAATACCACAGTATTCATTACTGATCTCCTGTCAAGCCAAGTCTTAGGCTCACTTTTATAGAAGCACCAACACGGCAACCATAGGGACCTTCAGTTGGCCCCTTGCTGCATTGCTGTGGTTTGGCTAGCAGACACTTGAATAACTACACTACACAACTGGGCCACTGATATGATGCTGTGAGAGACTGAACAGCAGCTAAGCAGCACTTATCGGAGTGTGCTCTAGTTGCTTCTATTACAGGCAGATGCTGGCTGTATAGCACACGCAGCACCTGCTGGGTATGGACGTGGTTCTCCTCCATTCACTGGCTCCCAACATAGGACCTATCAGTACGTGGTAAAATATCTAGAATTTTTTTCTCTTAGATTAGTACTTACAACATTTGGAATATTAGAAATTTCTAGATACCATACCTATATCCGAATACTTCCGAAAAGTTATCCCCTTCACCTTTAGCCAATGTTATATATTCTTTTGGATTATCTGACTGCATTCCTGAACAGTAAATCTGAAAGAAATAAAGAAACCCATGAAGTAACGGAGTAATTACAATCCTAAATATGTAATATCTGTAGCCTTAAACCTACCTTGACTTTTTTGTTGGCAATTTTCAATAAATATTCACCATCTACGTTAGTGCTATTTAGCAAGCGGAGTTCTTTGCAGTTCTTATATTCACCTGTGGATGATATCAGGATAGAGGGATTATTCTGTCTTCCAGCTTACATAATATGTCATACAAGCTATGTTTTATCACCAAACCATCTAGTGGTCATTAAGTAATACTTCTTTTATGTTTTACAATACATAAAGTTGGAGCAAGAATCACATTAACATCCAGCACCTGTACAACTCCGAAAAACAATGCTAAAGTACTCTGAGTACACGGATTCCCTGGGCATACAGATATTACACAATGCTACCGGAAAAACTACTTAAAATACTAAATGTTACTAAATTTATAGTTCTGAAACTCGACAACAACAGTGACAGACATAATTCCCAGTAGCAGCGACAGTCACACGTCCCCCACCAAAGGCAGCAACTGCAAGCTCCCTAGTAAATGCCAGGACACCAGATAACAGCTGACAGCAGAAGGATCCCATAACAATGACAGTAATAAGTTAGAAAAATTCACATATGGTGGCATTTAGTACCTAATAAAAAAAGGCAAGTTAGAGGGGTGATGATAATGATCTAAGAACTCATCTCTTCAATAGGCACAAACATTTAATTTTAATAGCCCCTTTTGTGATTATAGGCTAATAACACAATTTACAGCATGAGGCAGTAAGCTATTTTTTCCTATCACAAAGCACCGACACAATAAATGGTGAACACTCCAAGTCCCTTGACAAAGAAATTTTGAGGCATTACCAATGTGGCATAAATTTCACAGGTTAGCCTCCTCTATTCCTGATCATGGGTACATAGCCTAAAAGATGCCAACTATACTTATGTAAATTAAGCCACACATATAACGAAATGTAATTAGCTCCCACCTGTAACATTTCTGGCATATTCTCAATATATTGTGCACCATAAATGCATAACAATTTAGGCTCCCAATCACAGATTTTCATTGGAGAACAAAATTTCTCTCCATTTGATAATGTATTCCAGTTATCGTTTAAGCTGAAGCAGCTACAGTGGCATGTAGAAGTTTGGGCACGCATGGTCAAAATTACTGTTATTGTGAACAGCTAACGGGTAAGGTTTCTCCTTGTGGAGAGTGACATACTGTACCAGCTCTGGCTTGTCAAGGTAAGGAGGCTTATTTGCCATGCAATGCTCCTCTGGGAAAATAATATGCAAATTGCCTCTTCAGAGAAAAAGAGGACTTGAACTCTATAGCGCCACCTGTGGGTAGTAGCGATCCTACAAGTCTTTTATCCTAAGTCATATTACAAGACTTGTTAAAGGGTTGATTGTGGCTTGTAGGATCGCTACTACCAACAGGTGGCGCTATAGAGTTCAAGTTCTCTTTTTTCTGAAGAGGCAATTTGCATGTGAACAGTTAAACATTTTGAAGATGAAATGATCTCTATAAGGCCTAAAGTTAAAGACGATGCATTTCCTTTGTATTTCTTTAAGCAATAATATATATAATGTGGTGTGACGGGTGGTTGCGTGGTTAATGGAAGGTATGTGTCGTGGGGATGGCAGCTCCCTGTGATGTAGCCCGGAGAGTTTTTTAAGTAGTTGTTGTTCACATTTGGGTTCGGGCTATGGGTAGCTTTGAGAGTTGGGAGGGTCTGGCTACCCATGTACCACACACTGTGGTGAGGGGGCTCACTGTACCCCGTTTTGTCTGAAGATATGTGTGTGATTGTGAATCTGCAGGACCTGTGATGAGGTCATGATCATGTGACTAGCCATGTGGTAGGTAACTGGGAGTGGTTACAGGCTATCTAAGGCAGGTGTGTTGCACATGGGAGAGCATGTGTTGAAGACTGTCAGCACAGACAGAGCTCCCATGTTCCAGGCTCGGACGTCGCATAGCCTGGGGAAGCCGTGCCGGCAACTCCGAGCCAAAAGGAGCTGACGGTCTTGAAAACCGTGTGATACTGACTGGGGTCAGAGAGAAATGTGTACAGGATGCCTCTGCGGTAAAAGGGATCTGGGAACCTGCATGGCCAACAGGTAATAGTCTTGAAAACTGTGTGATACTGACGGGTCAGAAAGAGACTGTGTGTGAACTGATATCTATCGGATACCTCTGAGGACAAGAGGTATCCGTGAACCTGTGTGGGCAATCCAACAGGTAACGGTATTGACAACTGTGAGTTATACTGACCGGGGTCAGTGAAAGACTGTGTGAGAAGTGGCTGTAAGGTGCCTCTGTGGATAAGAGGTACCCGGGAACGTGTGTGGCAATCCAACAGGTAACGGTCTTGACAACCATGTGTTATACTGACAGGGGTCAGTGAGAAGTAGTTTCAGTGAGAGACTATATCTGCATCCATGTGTTAAAGCTGAAGCTGTGACAGTGTAATGGCTGCTGGAACTGTCTAAATATTTAACTGTATGGCTTAATTTTAACCCCGAGGGTGCCAGTGTTTACCTCAAAGACCTGCGAAGAGAGTAATCCCCATCCACACACATGGTGGAACGTTACAATATATATATATATATATATATATATATATATATATAGAGATATATATTGGAATCAGCGGCAGCTGTATTAACATATAAATGAGCATGACTCGCCCCATAGTAACCATTGTAATCGCGCCATGTATCGGCGTCTCACACTGCGCAATGCGCAGGACCAGAAGTCCAACATGTAAACATCAACCCACTCATGCGCACTGGCACACTATCAGTGTCGGCGCCATCTTTAATGGGGGAAAGAAATACAGCGCAAGTCTGTGTGCATCTTTTGTTTGATAATAAATAACATCATCTGACTCTAATTCAGATATATAGGCGCCCCAATAATAGATAACGCAACAAATCAAAATAAATTCAAAAAAGAAAATATTAAATAAAAAATAATAAAAAGATGAATGTAATGCCATTTTTGTAGCTTATAGCAAAAGGGACTCACGGTAAGTGGATTCATCCATGTAGGTAATAGGGACACCTCCCATTAGCTGGGATATGTAACCTATACCTAAATCGGGGAAGAGAAGGGGTGAACCTCACTAAAGGCCCCACACTCCACCTCTCCCAAAGAATTGGATATTTTGTTCCAAAAAACCGTTAGTTCAAATCCCAATATAGGCACATTCACCACAAAAGAAAAAATAAAGAATAAATAAATAAAAACTATCATAGAAATAACAAAAGAAAATTTTAAACCAGATTTTGCACATATAACATGCGTTTATTGAAAAATACATAAATTTTGTTTTCATTCAAAAGGGGAGTCATGCATTCCAATATCAGCCTGCTGCCGCATGATCTGAAAAAAAACAAAAATACAAATAAAATAAATACCTTAAAAATACAACCCACAATCCTAAAGAAGAGAAACAGTAGCTCATAGAGGAATCTATTACAATTGGCTTATAGAGTAATCTGTAGCTTGTAATCGACATTTAAACCAAAAGGTTTTAGTGTGTTTAATCTTTTAATCTATTGTAGCTCCCTAATCTTCAATAATTTAGTTCTATCTCCCCCTCTTCTCAAAGGTGGAATATAGTCTATCACTCTAAACGTCAGATCCTTTTCCACATGCTTAAAATCTGAAAAATGTTTGGATACCGGTAGATCTTGTCTCTTTTTTCTAATGCGATGTCTATGTTGATTTAATCTCACTTTCAGTTCACAAGTGGTTTCACCCACATAGTACAAATTACATGGACATTTTAAAAGATAAATGACAAATTCCGAAGAACACGTCAAAAAATGATTTATTTTAATTTACTTATTAATATGCAGATGTTGGAAGGAACTGCCTTTTTCCATATATGTGCAATTCACACAATTAAGGGAATGAACTAACCCTAGCCCTACCAGTCAATGTGATCTGGAAATTTTATATATATATAATACTAGAGGTGTGCCCGATGCTATCGCTTCAGGAGGGAAGTGTGTGTGGGGTGTGTGTGTGTGTACGTGTTTGTGTGTGTGTACATGTGTGTGAGTGTACATGTGTGTGTGTGTGTCCCACAGCTGCCTGTCCACCCACCTCCATGCAGTCACAGCCGGCAGGAAAGAGGGTGGTTTGCGGCCTGTGCTGAAGATGTGAGTACGTGTTTGTGTGTGTGTATATAAGTGAGTACATATGTGTGTGTATATGTGAGTACATGTGTGTATATGTGAGTACATGTGTGTGTGTATATGTGAGTACATGTGTGTGTATGTGAGTACGTGTGTGTGTGTATGTGAGTACATGGGTGTGTGTGTATATGTGAGTACGTGTGTGTATATATGTGAGTACGTGTGTGTGTATGTGAGTGTGTGTATTTGTGAGTACGTGTGTGTGTATATGTGAGTATGTGTGTGTATATGTGAGTACGTGTGTGTGTACGTGAGTGCATGTGTGTATTTGAGTACGTGTGTGTGTATGTGAGTACATGTGTGTGTATATGTGAGTGTGTGTGTGTATGTGAGTACATGTGTGTATGTGAGTACGTGTGTGTGTGTGAGTACGTGTGTTTGTGTGAGTACGTGTGTGTGTATGTGAACACGTGTGTGTTTGTGTGACTATGTGTGTGAGTGTATGTGAGTACGTGTGTTTATGTGAGTACATTGTGTGTGTGTGTATGTGAGTACGTGTGTGTGTGAGTACATGTGTGTGAGGACGTGTGTGTATGTGAGTACATGTGTGTATGTGAGTACATGTGTGTATGTGAGTGTGTGTGTATGTGAGTATGTATGTGTGAGTACGTGTGTGTATGTACGTGTGTGTGTGTATGTACATGGTGGGCAGGCAGCGGCGGGTCCGGCGGGGGGGTCCGGCGGCGTGGTCAGCAGCGGCGGGTCCAGCGTCGGCGGCGGGGGGGTTCAGCACCCCATCTCCAGCACAGGCCGCAAGCTGCAGTCTTTCCTGCCAGCTGTGACTGCACGGAGGTGGGTGGGCAGGTAGCGGCGGGTCCGGTGAGGGAGGTCCGGCGGCGGGTCCAGCAGCGGCAGCAGCGGGTCCAGCAGCGGTGGCGGTGGCGGGGGAGTCCCGGCAATGTCCCGCTGGTGGTACTGTGGAAGGGCCTGGTATCACCAGCGGGTGCCATCACTTGGGTATTCCAATATGGCGGTCGCCATACTCCTGGTGCGGCTCGGTGGATTGTGGGATTCAGGGACATCCAGACGGAAGTGGATGACAGACAATTTAAGGCAATTATATATATAGATGTTTTTTCATCTTTTACAATTTAAAAATTCCACAAAGGAAAATGGGCAAATGCAAAAATTTTGGGCCCCCTACATGGTAAGTACCTAGTAGCACCCCCTTTTGAAAGTGTCACAGCTTGTAAACACTTTCTGCAGCCAGCCAAGAGTCTTTTAGTTCTTGATAGAGGGATTTTCAACCATTCTTCTTTGGAAAATTCTTCCAGTTCTGTAAGATTCCTGGGTCGTCTTGCATGCACTGCTATTTCGAGGTTTAGCCACAGCTTTTCAATGATGTTCAGATCAGGGAACTATAAGGGTCATTGTAAAACCTTCAGCTTGCGCCCTTTGAGGTGGTCTGTTGTGGATTTTGACGAGTGTTAAGGATAATTATCCATTTGTAGAAGCCATCCTCTTTTCAACTTTTTTACAGATAGTGTTATGTTTTAATCAACAATTTGTTGAAATCTCATTGAATCCATTCTTTCCTCTATTAGTGAAACATTTCATGTGCCATTGGCAGCAACATAACCTCAAAGCTTGATTGATCTACCCCTATGCTTAAAGGTTGGTGGGATGTTCTTTTCCTGAAATTCTATGCCTTTTTTTTCCCACACATACCTTTGATCATTGTGGCCAAAAGAGTTCTATATTAACCTCATCGGTCTGCAATGTGCTGTGTTAGTGATGGTAGCCTTTGTTGCGGTGGTCCCAGCTCTATGCAGGTCATTCACTAGGTCCCTCTGTGTGGTTCTGGGATTTTTGCTCACCGTTCTTATGATCATTTTGACCCCACGGGGTGAGATCTTGTGTGGAGCCTCAGATCAAGGGAGATTATAAGGTCTTATAGGTCTTCCATTTTCTTATTATTGCTCCCACAGCTGATCTCATCACACAGCTGCTTGCCTATTGTAGATTCAATCTTCCCAGCCTGGTGCAGGGCTACAATTTTGTTTCTGGTGTCCTTTGACAGCTCTTTGGTCTTCACCATAGTGGAGTTTGGAGTGTGACTGTTTGAGGTTGTGGACAGGTGTTTTTTATACTGATAACAAGTTCAAACAAGTACCAATACTACAAGTAATGAGTGGAGGACAAAGGAGTCTCTTAAAGAAGAAGTTACAGGTCTGTGAGAGCCAGAAATCTTTCATGTCTTTAGGTGACCAAATACCGTATTTTTCAGACTATAAGACGCACCGGACCATAAGACGCACCCCAATTTTCAGTAGGAAAATAGGGGGAAAAAAAATAATGTGTCAAATGGGGGTCCGTCTTACAGTCCAAATTCAGCTTACCTGGGAAGGGATCTGGCACAGGTGGAGAAGTAGTCACAGGGGTCATTCAGTGGTCCAGGCTCGTGCGGTGGCGGCTCTGTGCTGGGGCAGCTGCGCTGGGGCAGGGGCAGCAGTGCTGGGGCTGGGGCAGCTGTGCTGAGGCAGGGGCAGCTGTGCTGTGGCAGGGGCAGCTGTGCTGGGGCAGGGGCAGCAGTGCTGAGGTAGAGGCAGCAGTGCTGGGGCAGGTGGGCTCTGCGGTGGTGGCAGCGGACGGCGCTCTGCGGTGCGGTGGTGGCAGCGGGCTGTGCTCCGGTGCAGGGGCGGTGGGTCCGCCGGCATTTCTTCGCAGCCCGGTGGCCTCCGCACTTCCCTTGCTGGCCGCCACCATTGTGCGGTGGCCTCCGGGAGCATGGATGCCGGAAAGATGGCCGCCGGTCCGGGGACGGCGCATGCGCGGGATCAGATCTCGTCCTGAGATTTCGGGGGACGAGATTCAAATCTCGGCAACGAGATCACGTCCCCCCGAGATCTCGGGACGAGATCTGAAGCTGCGCATGCGCCGTCCCGGACCGGCGGCCATCTTCCCGGCGTCCATGCTCCTGGAGGCCACCGCAACATGGCGGCGGCCAGCAAGGGAAGTGCGGAGGCCTCTGGGCTGCGAAGAAATGCCTGCGGACCCGCCGCCCCTGCACCGGAGCACAGCCCGCTCCCACCACCGCACTGCAGAGCGCCGCCCGCTGCACCACCACACCGCAGAGCCCCGCCCGCTGCCACCAGCCACCAGCCAGAAGGTTAGTACCGTGTATTGCGACCATAAGACGCACCCCCCACTTTCCCCAAAAATTTTGGGGGAAAAAAGTGCGTCTTATGGTAGGAAAAATACGGTACTTATTTTCCTCCATAGTTTGCAAAATAAATCTTGCCAAATCAGACAAGGTGATTTTCTGGATTTGTTTTCTCATTTTGACTCCCATAGTTGTGGTCTACCTATGATGTCAATTACAGGCCTCTTTCATATTTTTAAGTGGGAGAACTTGCACAATTAGTGGATGACTAAATAATTTTTGTCAGAGCTGTATATATACACACACAATGGGGAAAAAAGTAAGAGACCATTGCACAGTTTTATAAAAATCAGCTTCTCTACATGCCTTACAGTCATTCCATTCCAGTGTCAATTGAATTCCAACCAGAGTACACCTCATTCTACTTAATATGCTTCTGATTAGCCTATTTAACGAAGGAAAGTGTAAAAAAAACCCTGCTGTAGTGTTCACAATCTTCTTGCAGTAGGACAAGCTGGATGGCAAAACAAGTGCTAGTAATATCCCAAAAGTAATAGGAATTAAAAAATAACTTTTAACCATGCCAAAAGAGTTGAAAAGAAAAGTCTTGAGTGAGGAAAAGAAGGGTTCAATTCTGGCTTTACTAGCAGAGGGATACAGTGAGCGTCATGTTGCCTCCATCCTTAAAATTTCTAAGATGGCAAACCATTACAACGAGGTCAAGCAGCAGACATTGGGGACAACAAAGCTACAGACCAGCAGAGGGCGAAACAACTCTCTACTGAAAGGGATGACCGTCATCTTATTCAAATATCACTCAGCAACCGCAGGGTGTCATCAAGTGACCTACAAAAGGAATGGCAAATGGCAGCTGGGGTGAAGTGCATGACAGGAACAGTTTGCAACAGGCTCCTAGAGGCAGGGCTCAAGTCATGTAAAGCTAGAAAAAAGCCTTTCATCATTCAGAAGCAAAGGAGAGCCAGGCTGAAGTTTGCCAAAGACCATAAGAATTGGACCATAGAGAACTGGAGTAAGTTAATCTTCTCTGATGAGTCTAATTTTCAGCTTTGCCCAACACCTGGTCATCTAATGGTTAGACAGAGACCTGGAGAGGTGTACAAGCCACAGTGTCTTGCACCTACTGTGAAAATTGGTGGAGGATCGGTGATGATCTGGGGATGCTTCAGCAAAGCTGGAATTGGGCAGGTTTGTCTTTGCAAAGGATGTATGAATCAAGCCGCATACAAGGTTATCCTGGAAAAGCAGTTGATTCCTTCTGTTCAGGCAATGTTCCCCAACTCTGAGGACTGTTTTTTACAGCAGGACAATGCGCCATGCCACACAGCTAGGTCAATCAATGTGTGGATGAAGGACCACCACATCAAATCGCTGTCATGGCCAGCCCAATCTCCAGACCTGAACCCCATTGAAAACCTCTGGAATGTAATCAGGAGGAAGATGGATAGTCACAAGCCATTAAACAAAGAAGAACTGCTTAAATTTTTGTACCAGGAGTGGCATAAGGTCACCCAAAAGCAGTGTGAAAGACTGGTGTAAAGCATGCCAAGATGCATGAAAGCTGTGATTAAAAATCATGGTAATTTCACAAAATATTGATTTCTGAGCTCTTCATGAGTTAAAACATTAGTATTGTTGTTTCTAAATGATTATTAACTTGTTTTCTTAGCATTATTTGCGGTCTGCAAGCACTGTATTTTTTTGTTATTTTGAAGATTTCTCATTTTCTGAAAATAAATATAAAATTTAGTGCTTGGAAATTCGGAGACATGTTGTCAGTAGTTTATAGAATAAAAGAGAAATTTACATTTTACTCTAAAATATACCTATGGAAAAAAAAGACAAACTGAAATTTTTGCAGTGGTCTCTTATATATATAATTTTTTGTGTTATTTTTTGTTTTACTGTTCACTATAACAGTAATTTTGACCAGGTGTACGTAAACTTACATGCCACTGTAGTTTGAATTTTGACAACAGGGTTAAAGGAGAACTGATTTTCACAGCACTTGTGTCACGGGTTTACTGCGGCACAGAGGAGCCAGAAGACCACACATCTGATTTCTCCTACTCCTGCACTGGTTGGAAGCACTTCACCTTTATATTAAATGGTGCAGGTTTATTTTAGCAGTGCAGGGGTTAAAATGCTAAGTTGAGAGCATCTGGAAGCTTTCTTGCATTAAGGATCAACTGTTCACTGTTAGCCACTCCCTTCTCCTTTATAATTTGGGCCCTGGCAAGCACTCATTGTCAGAATAGGTTTTACTGCATGGCTGGAAGTTGTTGGTTGTTATTTGAGAAGTGGATTTATCTGTGACTGTTGCTAGGTTTTGGGTGTGTGCTAATTCCCCTTCTCCTACTTTGGTTTTACCCCATCCTCCATTCCCCGGTGTATACCATTGTTGTTTGTGTAAGTATATTTGTATGATTGGTATTTTCCTTTATCCCTGTTTGTATTAACTTCTTAGTTTGGTTAGTGTATTACGGTACAGTACAACTCCCCGCTTTCCTGGGTGAGGGCTGGGCACAGACTAATGGCGGATTCAGGAGCTAAGGCGAAGTACGTGGCCCTTGCATCTTCACCATCAGAAGTAATCCAGGGAACAGAGCGATCTAGGGTGCCCTTAGCGTTAGGGACAGGGAAGGAGCCCCTGGTCCAGGGACATTCGACAACAGAGCCATGACAGCTTGTCTTTTTCTATGACTTAATAGACTTTAGTAAAGATCTCTATGGATAAGCACCACCACCTACCCCGTAGACATAAGTTCTTGTAATTGGTAGGGGTATCAGAAGTAAGGCTAACACCAATTAAATATTTATAACTTATCTTGTTCTTACGCTATAAATGGCAAAAAATATCAATTTAAAAAATATACATACCAAAGATGACATTCATGTGAAGGGACCAATATACTACAATATGTATTTTTGTTATAAACTCTAATGATTGCAACAACACTTACAGTATTTTGACAAGCATGATTTCCTAGCTCGGGGTTTCACATGTGATGGACACAAATCACTTGAAAGATTGTTTTCAGTCATACACACCACTTTTCTTTCCATGAAGCCAATGCCACATGTTGAAGAACACTGTTTTGAAGAGGACAAATAGCATTAATTGCAAGTTCAAGAAGCATTGAGAACCATAAAATATGAATTTATCAAAAGTATCTTCATAGTAATATGTTTTGTATATACACAACATACACAACATTTTGTTGCACAACCAGGTATTTCCTACTACTGTGATTATTGTTCCAAAACATCAGGGCTATGTTTAGCTATTCAACGTATATCTTATAGACTTTTTCTTCAGCCTAAAGTTCTACCTTAATTAATGCATTAATGCAGATGGGCAGTTTAAAGGGCTTGGTCCCTTTAATAGGTAAAAATGGTTAAAGAGAATCTGTCACTAGACTTTTGCAGCCACATCTGACAACAGCATAAACTGGAGATAGAGACCTTGTTTATAAAACTGGGTCATTTACTTTGCTTTTTGCTTGAGCTTTGATAGAACACTCTTATTTACTGAAGTACTGCTAATCTGCTAAACCGTTAGCTTCTGATGTGTACTCTCCGATATTCATGAGCTCTGGCAATATGGCCCCCAACCATTGATTGTCAGTTTTCTGCCTATGCATAGTGTAGGCAGGAAGTTGTCAGTTAATGAAGTGGGTGAAGTGAAAAGGAACTTATCATTGAAAAAGCTAGCAAAGTGTTTTACCATAACTACAGCGACACGCTCAGTGATGACCCAGCAGTGGCATCAGGGGTCTCTGCCCTTATTTTATTTTGATTTCTATTTAGGAAGCATAAACCTGGCCACAAATCTTTTTGATTGCTTATTGTCATAAATTACAAATGAGAATATCAAGCATTAAAAAATACAGGTTTAAAAGTGTTGTCAGGGACCTTAATTCAAACTATATAGATTGTGTAACATTATGAATCTTAACATTGTGTACTATATACTTGTCACGCTGTAATACTAAGGGTTACTGCAGAGTAACACAAACTTCACAAGATGGCAGCAAAGTGGAGAATGAGCTGAAAATCCTGCAATGAAGCAGACCAGCAGTAATACAGCGAAACAACCACTAAGTGGCAGCGGAATAGTCAGAGAGCCAAGTCGATTGCAGACAGTAGCGTAGTACCATAGGGAAATCCAAAGTCACAAGTCAGGTCACATGCCAGGGTCAGAATACCAGGGAGACAGCGGATAAGCAAAGGGGCAATAACAAACAGGTAGGTAAGAAACCGAATATTAGATGCAAAGGGGTTAATGACAAATGGGTAGTCTAAACACAGTCTAAAGGACAGCAACAGATACGGGTAGAGTCAGATGAATGCAGCAGGACAGATCTGGAACTCACCAGAGCCAGCTAAACACGCTGAAGGCAAGAAATATAACTGGCACTGCACACAGGTTGCAGCACAGAGATATAGTAGACCGGACACAGGAACAGGAACGGTGCAGGGATAATATACCCCTGACATGACCAGACTGGGAAAGGAGAGACAAGACAAAACCTGGCCTGGATCATGACAATACTCTGTCAGGATTCTGCTCTGTTTCTCACTTTAATTGTCCATCGTGTTTGCGATCACATGCCAAAAGGTTTTTCTTTCACTTCTCTCAATGATGACACATGATTACAAGTATGCAAATCCCTTATTCATGGTCACATGGTGAGCACATCGTGTGTAGAACATAATGGAATCCTAACTGAGTGTATCTTACACACTGTTAGGATTCAGTATGTTACACTCCCTCCAAAGTTTCAATCATGGCCTGGAAAAACACTTAAAAAGAACGTCAGCTTCCACAGGCCCCCCAAAACACTTCTATGTATTTATTGCTACCTTTATAACCTTCTTAGCAAGACCTTTTTATTGGCTTATTGATTATTGCATATGGCAAAAATCTATTTTATAACTGCAGTGGTGATATGCTAATGTGTGTGGGGGGGGCATTTTCCCCAGACCAGTCATCCCACTAATCATGTTGCCAAGACACTGTGGTTTTGAGTAACATGATTCGCAAAAACAGCAATAAGGATAGCAATCATTACATAGTGGCTGTTTGGGAAATCTAGGGAAGCTGTCAGGTTCCCATTAAAAGTATATGGACATGAACTGAGGCTTTTTTTTTTTCATGAATGCAGTTTTTCAGAATACATATTGGACAGTTTGGCTTCTACAGCCTCTATGCATCACAGTTAATAGCAGACTATAGTAATCTAATTTCAGAATCTCCTCTTCTCAGCTGATTTATGACTAAATCAAATTTGGAAAAGTCCAACAATTTAATGAAACCCTATCGCAAAATGAAATGCTTTTGGCTAAAAGTACATGCATTTGCTCATTTCAATAGATGGCAATAATTGGAAAGGGCTTGTGAGAAAATAGTAACATAACAATTTACGTCTTAGGCTACTTTCACACATCAGGTTTTCGGCGTCAGGCGCGATCCGGCGTCGTGCCGGAATGCCGGATCCGGCAAATGTTTTGTAAAACCTGATGTGCCGGATCCGGTTTTCTGCCGGATCCGTCTTGTTCTTGACAGACAAAACCGGATCCGTCTCATCCGGTTCATCCATTTTTCTATCCGTTTTTCGACGGATTACGCCGGATCTGGTTTTTAAAATTGACCCTTGTGGCCTTCCGAACGGGATTGGCTACTGGAAAACTATATATAGCATGTTCCTACAGCCCTTCTTTGACAGGTTGTAGAGGAGAAAGTGCAGGTTGGAGAGAAGAGCAAGTTACTGGCGAAGATGGATGTTGTCATTGGAAATATTACCACTAGAAGTTCTGTGACGGTTTCAGTAATGAGGGACAATTTTGCACTATACTTTATGTCACCTCAAGGCAGAGTACACTGGCAGGATGACAGAGTGTGAAAGATTTGTGCCCTAACCAAACTTGTGTACCTTCTGGACCAACAGTATATACCTTTGCCAACCAAAGTTGGCTATCTTGTCATGGTCTTACTATTTTTAGCTTTAGGCCACAGGTGTGTTCCTTGGTTGTGTTTTATGCAACGTATTTCACCTTTTAACAAAAGTTGTGTACATTGTTAGGAAATCACCAACAATAAACACAACTTTTCAGGTAAAATACTTTGCTTCAAACACAACCAGGAACACAACTGTGGCAAAAAGCTAAAATTTACCCACAGTTATATACCTGGTTTTGAATACCTTTTTACCTTTTAAATACCCTGTATTTAACCTTTTTTTTAAACATATTTCGCCGCAGAAAGAAATGACAGACAACCAGTGTAAACAATAATTTAACTTTTATTTAAAATATTGTTTTTTGTGTAAACTGTTTTTAAAGTTAAAAAAACTTTTTTAATAAAGGTTTGAAACCAACCAAATGGGCATTTTTATTACAAAAAAAACATTATAACTCGGTGTAGTGTGGGGTGGAAATACTGCTGGAGGGGCTGCGGGACACTTCGACAATGGGAGTGTGGAGAGAGGACTGGGATCGTGGTGGGGAAGGTACAGTTAGAGGTGATGGTGTGGAAAAAGCTACAGAATGGGTGGACATGTGGGAGGCAGAAGAGGTGGTGGGCGGTGGAGTGGAGGGTTGGGCAGGGACTGTAGGAGCAGATCATGTTGATGGAAAGTTGTATGGGGAAGGAGTTTGGTACGGGGAAGGAGTTTGGTACGGGGAAGGAGTTTGGTACGGGGCAGGTTGCTGGAAGTGGGGAGATGTCTGGTACTGGGGAGGTTGCTGGTACTGGGAAGGTTGCTGGTACTGGTGAGGTTGCTGGTATGTAATAGGAGGGGGAGGATGGAAAGTGGCTGGAGGGGGTGCAGATGTAATAGGAGGGGGAGGATGGAAAGTGGCTGGAGGGGGTGCAGATGTAATAGGAGGGGGAGGATGGAAAGTGGCTGGAGGGGGTGCAGGTGGAGGAACTACAGTGGTGGGAGGTGGAGGTTGGGATGTAACCTGCTGTAGAGCACCGTGGCACGAATGCATTACATGCATCTGCTGGGTAGGAGATAGTGTTGCCATGCGCTCCACAACAGACCTGAAAAAGGTGTGGTTTGGCGAAGATCTTGCTTCTGAATGCATGGTTTGCAGAAGTGTCTTCACCTCCAGAATGCTGGAGTTGATCTGCTGAAAGCCTGCGGAGATTTGCTCTGACAAGACTTTTAGACAGTTCTGGAAAGCTGCATTCAGATGCAAGAACTCTGGCGCATAACTCTTTTCCTGACCCCTCTGCCGCTGCCGCCCAGTACCCGCAGGTGTACTAGAGGTGGCAGGGGCAGAAGGGTGGGGTAAAGGGAAAGCGATCTCCTCACCAGCAGCTTCATGTAATGTAGGCGGCCACGATGCTCCTGTGCTGGTGGATGGGACAGATGGGTCGAATGTGTGGGAAGGCTGGGAAGGTGCAGATGTACCGGGGCGGTCGAAGTGTCCCTCGGTGCCGGTCTCCTCAGGGATCGCCTCAGAAGGGTCCAATCGTGCAGGCTCCCGAGTGCTGCTCACCGTGCTGTGGAATAAAGAGAAAAAAAAACAATTAAAATACTGACATGGTATGGCCCTGGCTGAAAAAAAAAAGCTACATCTAACATTTTTTTTCACATGTGGTGTGTAATATTTACCTTCTAGTGACCATTGTTTCCCGGAGGAACGACAGGGCTTGTGCGTACTTGTACTTGCTCCTGCGTCCTCCAGATCCACTCGGGGCCCGCATCTCTTTATTGAACTCCTTCTTGAAACGATCCCTCACAGACCGCCACCGATTCACAATTCTGTTCCCTGAAACGAGAAAGGAGTGGTTAGTATACAACATCAGTGTTTCACAAACTCCAGTCCTCATGGTCCCCAGGGGTCATGTTTTCAGGATTTCCATAGTAAATAGAAATCCTGAACACATGATCCGTGGGGACCACGAGGACTGGAGTTCGGGAAACACTGGTTTACATCAAGCAACCGGTACTGTATATACTTACGCTCTTTAATCTGGGCCCGAACATCGAGGTCCTCCCAGCGGCCCACAAGGAGCGAACAGATTTCCTCCCAGAGTCGTCGGGTAACGATAAGGTCAGCGTGGCGGCGGTCAGCCATATTCCAGAGCGGCTCCCTTTCTCTGACGAGATCGATGAGGTGGTCCACATCGAGTCCTCCATCCTCACTGTCAGAGTCGGGAGCACGCTGTGAAGGCTGTTAAAGAAAAAGACAAAAATAACATAATTAGCCTCCACAAAAGAAATGAAATAAAAAGTGCAAAAAAACAAAGCAAAAATATTTATACTTACACGCTGGTGACCGCCGCGTTGCTGTCGCCGACGACCCTGGGAGGCACTGCGAGGACCTCTTGGCCGAGCACCAGATTGGGAAGACTAGAGAAGAAAACAAAAAATGTTATGTCTTTGGATGTAGGCATTTGTTTGCTGTGTGTGGTCTGCAGAACATTGTTTTCTATGTGTTGTGTGTAGTGTGATGTTGTGTTTGATGCAAAAAACTTACCAATTGTGAGCCCACTCCAAGTGTCTGTCCACCCCTTCCTTCTTCTTCTGGGAGCTCCTCTTCATCTTGTGAATCCTGTTTTGAAATAAAAGGCAATGAATACACATATATTACAGAGATGATGGATTTTGGAAATAAAAACTTACTGTCAAACGCTGATGATGCGAGGGAGGGCTCCCAGAAGATGATGTGCTGTCTTCCTGGTGGCCACACTCCATGCCTGTGGGTGATGTTCCAGCTGCTGCCATTGCTGCTGCTGCTGCTGCATCTATTGGGCGGCTGTTGAATAAAGAGAAACAAAGGGCCAATGAATATCTTGATATTCAATAGCCCTAGTTTGGAGGAATGGGGGATTTGATAATTACCGTCTCTCATCTGCTGCTGGCCTCCCCTCCTCAGCATGTTCCATTTGCTGCTCCATTTGGGGTGGTGGTGGTGCTGATGGTGCTGCAGTGGTCTCCTGCCTTCTCCTGCTGCGCTTGGTTGCTTTCTTGGGTGGCATGTTGGGTGTGGCTTTGGGTCCCACTGTCTTGCTTTTATATATGTCTTGTGGGCAGAGCTACTGAGCATGCTCAGACCAAAAAAAACGGATCCGGCCACCGGATCCGGCTTTCGCCGGATCAGGCGCATTGAGGCGCTCATAGGCTTTCATTGTGTGAAAAAGCCGGACGCGCCGGATCCGGCGTGTCCGGCTTTTTCCGCCGGAGACAAAAAACGTTACAGTAGCCGTTTTTTCCAGACGCCGGATCGCGACACATTGCCGGATCCGGCGAAAACCGGATGAAACGCATGGCCATCCGGCGCGATCCGGCGCAAATGCAAGTCAATGGGGGGGAAACCGGATTCGGCATTGCATTTCGCCGGATCCGGTTTCTGTCAAAAGCGCCGGATCGCGTCTGACGGCGAAAACCTGATGTGTGAAAGAGGCCTTATTAAAATCATGCCTGATAAAGATGAAAATGTAATTATTGCATACAGCTTGCTTACTAGGTCACCAGCAGATCATGCGCAGTCTTTACAAGCTATTTTCAATTGAGCTTGTAAGCTGTGCACTGAAGATGGCTGGGAATGTTGCAGCATGATGTTAGTGCTGGATTCCAGGCAGATTTTGGAGCTTTTGCTCTTGTTTTATGCTGCAAATATGAAGCTGCTTCATATCACAGTATGAAAGAGAATCATTACAAGATCGGGCTATGGTCAACTATCAGGAATCCAGGAGATGGGGAAGTGGTGAGTTAGTGAAAAAGAAAATGGGAATAACTCTTTACGTGAAAATAAATATTCTCAAATATGTCTACACCCTTTAATTGCAGTGCACTTCACTATTGGGCATGACTCATGTTGGACTGGGGTGCCAAGGGCCCACCAGCAACCAACTCCAGGGCCCCACTTTTCAGCTACATGCAAATGTGACATCCTCGGTCAGAAATATATATAGAGCAATGAACTGGGTAGATTGTTACATGAATGAGATGTCTGTACATAGTGATTCAGGTATATTGTGCCAAGTACTGCTCATATAAGAGAGTTGGTGGCCCACACTTGCACAGGGGCCCACCGGAGGATTCTCCTGTTCTCCCGTGGGCCAGGCCAAACCTGGCGCACGAGAATGGTGCAGTGAAAGGACCTATGTCTGCACGACAGCAGAATCTAAGAGCTGTTGGCTTCTCAGGTAATAAAACAGAGTGAGAGAGGTTACCCCATCAAACAACTAGTGACCCTGATATGTGATCACCAGTGAGTTCACATGACATTCATTGAAGAAGCCGCTGAGCTTTCCAATGACACGCGTAATACACTGCAATACAGGAGTAACATCAGATAGCAAAGTCCCCTGTATGTCAGCTCCTCTAGTGGGGATAAAATAATGAAGAAAAAAGGTAAATAAAGGGTACATAATTACATTCAGAATTTTTAGGTTGAAAACAAAATAGAAGTATTTGAAAAAAATAAAGCATGCAAAAAAACAGTGAAAACTGTAACAAGTCCACAAAAAGTAAGTCCCTATTAACAGCATTGAGCTGTGTCGATACTAAAAAAAACTATAGCTGTTGCAGCAAAAAAAAAATTTTAAGTGTTTTTATTGTGGTAAAGTAGTAACATATTTTGAAGAAATATTAGAAAATTCGTGCAGCAATGATCCAAGGAATAACAAAATTGTTGGGTTTTTTTTCTATTTTCGCAAAGCTTAATACGTAGTCCTCTAACTATTCTGGTTCTATTGAAATAAAGTATCCCTAAAATTAGGCTTATATGCCTACTTTAATTAAAAAAGTAAAAAGTTACACTCTCAGAGCACCATGGTGAGAAACGGAATAAATAGTTGCGTACTTAAGGAATTTATTATTTTGGGAATTTAATTCTGGAGTGCTGTATAGAAAGAACAATGTATATTTACTTTGCAAGACATACATTTCAAAAATATAAACTAAAATGTTATACCAAACCTTGTTCCATTTTCCAACTTTCCAAAGGAGGGCTTGGACACAGCTCCGTTCATTGCATTTCCAATCAAATAAATTTTGCCGTACAGGACAGCTCTTGTAACTGGCAGTTCGTAAGCCGTTAATATACTGATTATGCCGTGAAAGCACTTTTCTACAATTTGTCAACTTTGGTTTGTAGCCAAACCAACAACTCCTAGGACACTACAACAGAGTAAGTAAGTATATAAATAAAATGTGTAATTTTTATAAAGTTAGAAACAGAAATATTTGGACAGTAACACAACTTTTGGCATTTTAGCTGTTTGCTAACAACGTATGGAATAGTATAAGGGTATGGACACAATGTTTTACATAATATACCCCTAAAATATAACTTTTAATATATATCTTAAAATTGTTCCCGGCAAAAAAAATCCCACCAAAAATTAGTGTAGTAGATGCAAAAAAAAATCACTATATTGAATGTCACTGTCAAAAATGTCACTTGTGCAATAAAGCCTATGTTCTCGGAATCTGAAAGGTATTCAGGAAATAGAACTGGGAGTGAAATCCATCTGCAGAACACTGCCATTCTGATCCCTGAACCATAGATCTCCTGACAAACTGATATCCAGGGGGACAAGTGTGGAGATATGCTGAGGACAAACATGTGGACTGATAAGTATCATGGCGCGTGTTTTTCACCATTATATATGTCTTTATAGTAACATCATTAATTCCTTGGATCTATTTGTCTAATCATAAAAATATGTCAGTTTTGGTTTGTCTCCATCCATCTATGAGTAAAAAGTGGAAGACTGTCATCTGATCTGTTATTTACCCTACTTTATATTGTACATTTCAATATGCTTCCATGTGTACATATTGTGTCCAATTGGGCTGAACATTCCTGTATAGATACCTTTCAGATTCCGTGACCATGCACATTAATGCACAAGTGACATTTCTGATCAGAGACTTTTCTTTGTATATGTAATTTTTGGTTTCTCCTGCAAACTGTGAATGTTGAGTTATTGTTGTATGGTCTATATTATACTCTTGGCTTAGTGGATGTTATGGATACTCTCCCAAGAAAATGTCTATCCGACATACCTGTTTATATAATGACTATCCTATGGTCACCTCTATTTAGGGATTAGGCAGTTAGTAGGGTGCCAGCCTCTGTGGCCAAGAAATGTCAATATAGGGGACACTAGGGATAGCAGCTTTTTCACCTTTACCACTGTTCCAAACATCCACTAGCCTTTGGTACCCCAGACAATGGTAAAATCCCCTTACCTAGTGTTCACTGTCATGATCCAAAGCACTCTATATCTTCTGTAAATCATGGTGAAGGCAAGGTGATGGCATGGACATACATGGCTTCCAATGACAATGGGCCACTTGTTTTTATTGATGATCTGACTGAAGTGGATGGATTCTTAAGGGTACAGGGCTATACTTTCTACTCAAATTCATCCAAATGCAACAAGGTTGATTTGGGCTCACACCACAGATGGACAATGACCAAAAACATATTTTGAAAGCAATCAACAAAGTTTTTAAGGCAAAGAAGTGGAACATTCTGCAATGGCCGAGTCAATTTCCAGATTACACCTCCATCGAGCATGCATTTCACAAGCTTAAGAAAACACTTAAGGAGAAAGACCCAGAAAATAAGCAACAACTGAAGCAGCTGCAGTAAAGGTCTGGCAAAGCACCAGAATTGAGGATACTGTCATGGTCCTGTTAGGGTTGGCGTGCAGTCACCGCTGAGCAATGACTCACCCACACTGCAGAGGGGCCCGGGGTCAGACACGGCCGGATAGTTCAGGCAAACAGGACCTGGAGAAGCTGAAGTCAGTGAGCAGTGAAGGACCTACGGTCATGTGACTGCAAGGGGGCATCCTGCTGCCAGAGATAGGCAAAATACTATACAGGAATACTCATAGTCAGACAAACCGGGTCATACACAGAGATAACAGTAAAGTACCATGGATGAGACAGAACGGATAGTCGGGGACAGGCAGTGGTCAAAGCCAAACAGACATAGAAGGTACCAAGCAGTATCCAGAGAACAGGCCGAGTCGTACACCAAGTTATCAGGCAAACAAGAACACAGCACAAACACACTCAGGGGTCAACACACTCTGTCAAGGGCGAAAGTATAACTGACGGGGATAGGAGCTTCCTGAGGCCATAAGAAGCCTTCCCAGAACCAGGGAGAGGCCACAATAATGAGCCCCAGGTGTGCAGGTAAGCCTGCACTGGGATCATAACCTTTAACCTCAGAAGTGCCAGTCATCAGCACTGGTTCTGACATTATCCCCACATGTGCGAGTCAGATCCGCACTGAGATCATGACAGTACCCCCCTCTCAACGGGGGGCCTCTGGACCTCCAGGCTTGCCCGGGTACTTAGCATGGAAAGCCCGCACCAGGCGATCAGCATGCATCAACCGGGCTGGCACCCAGGACCTGTCTTTCGGTCCATACCCCTTCCAATGAACCAGGTACTGTACCGACCACCATACCAACCTGGAATCTACGATATGACCCACCTCATACTCCACCTGCCCCTTGACCAAAACAAGAGGAGCAGCGGACTCGGAGTCTCCCCGGACTGCTTCAAAAGGTTTCAGTAGAGATTTATGGAAGACGTTAGGGATCTTGAAAGAAGGTGGAAGGCACAGCCTATACGCCACTGGATTGATTTTTTCCACAATCTTGTATGGGCCAATGAATTTGGGCCCCAACTTGGCTGAAGGAACCTTCAACTTAATGTTTTGCATGGAGAGCCAAACCTTCTCTCCAACCTGAAACGTGGGACCTGGTGTTCGTTTCCTGTCTGCGAAAAATTTATACCTGCCCTGAGACCTAGATATATTCTGCTGGACTTCCACCCAAGTATTCTTTAATCGCTGAACAGAGCCCTCAGCCCCGGGACACCCCGAGACCAGATGAGAAAACTCACCAAAATGAGGACTGAACCCATAATTGATCAAGAAAGGAGTCATACCCGTGGATTGACTCACCTGACTATTGAAGGCAAATTCAGCCAACGGCAGTGCACCGCTCCAGTCATTCTGTCTAGCAGAAGTTAGACACCTGAGGATCTGTTCCAGGGACTGATTAGTGCGTTCCGTCAGACCATTGCTCTCAGGATGGTATGCAGACGAAAAGGACAGAGACGTCCCTAATTTTTTGCAAAAAGCACTCCAAAACTTAGCCACAAACTGCACACCATGATCAGACACCACATTCAGGGGTACCCCATGCAACCGGATCACATGCTGCACAAACAATTTGGATAAAGTCTCAGCTGATGGTAGTCCGGACAGGGGTACAAAATGAGCCTGCTTAGAAAATCTGTCCACCACTACCCATAACACCGTATTACCATTAGACAGAGGGAGATTGGTAACAAAATCCATGAACAAGTGAGTCCATGGTCTTTCGGGCACTACCAAGGGCATCAGCTCCCCTGCCGGCCGGCTATGAGAGTTTTTAGAACGAGCGCAGACGCCACAACCAGAAATGAATTTTATTATGTCCGAACCAAGGGTAGGCCATCAAAAGATCCTAGCCACCGCCAGACGCGTGGCTGAAATACCAGGGTGAGCACTCAGCTTGGATTCATGGAACTCCTGCAAGAGTTTCAGGCGAAGTTGCTCTGGGACAAACAACTTACCCCCCGGCTTGGCCGCCGGAGCCAGCGACTGGGCCCCCTGAATCTCTCGTTCCAATTCAGATGAGACCCCTGCTAACACAACCCCAGGGTGAAGAATGGAGGATGGTGGCTCAGGGTGAGACAACGGCTGAAAACTGTGCGATAAGGCGTCAGCCTTGACATTCTTAGACCCTGGACGAAATGTAATCGTAAACTGAAAACAGGAAAAAAAAGTGACCAACGGGCCTGTCTGGGCATTAGTCTTTTAGCAGACTCAATGTATGACAAATTTTTGTGAACGGTGATCACAGTAACCGGGTGACTGGCCCCCTCCAAAAAGTGCCTCCATTCTTCAAACGCCAATTTGACCGCAAGAAGCTCTCTATTGCCTACGTCGTAATTTCTGTCCGCAGCAGAGAACGTCTTGGAAAAGAAAGCACAGGAAAAAAAAAGTGACCAACGGGCCTGTCTGGGCATTAGTCTTTTAGCAGACTCAATGTATGACAAATTTTTGTGAACGGTGATCACAGTAACCGGGTGACTGGCCCCCTCCAAAAAGTGCCTCCATTCTTCAAACGCCAATTTGACCGCAAGAAGCTCTCTATTGCCTACGTCGTAATTTCTGTCCGCAGCAGAGAACGTCTTGGAAAAGAAAGCACATGGCCTGAGGTTGGTTAGAGTGACAGGCCCTTGGGACAAACCGCCCCCAACCCCACCTTGGAGGCGTCCACTTCCACGACGAATAGTTTGGATGGATCTGGCTGTACTAACACGGGAGCAGACATAAAGCATCTTTTCAGGGTCGCAAAGGCCTCTTTTGCGAGTGAGGACCAGTTTCTCACATCCGCACCTTTACATGTAAGATCCGTGAGTGGTTTGACCACCTGTGAAAACCTCCGAATAAATTTGCGGTAATAATTGGCGAACCCCAAGAAGCGCTGAAGACCATTAAGGTCTTGGGGTTGCACCCAATCCGCAATGGCCTTCACCTTCTTGGGGTCCATGCGAAAACCCTCACAGGACACAATTAATCCCAAAAAAGACAATTCTTGAACAAAAAACACACATTTCTCCAATTTGGCATACAGATGATTTTCCCTCAGTCTTTGGAGAATGGTTCATACATGATTCCGATGAGACTGACTGTCGGGAGAGTATATCAGAATATCGTCTAAGTAAATGACAACAAAACGACCAATGAGATCCGAGAATACCACGTTGATGAAATTCTGAAATATGGCAGGGGCATTAGTAAGACCAAACGGCATGGCTAAATTTTCAAACAGTCACTCGGTCGTGAGGAACGCGGTTTTCCATTCATCCCCCTCTCGGACCCTTATCAATTTATATGCCCCCCAAAGATCCAGTTTGGAGAACCATTTAGCCCCTGAAAGTTGGTTACACAAATCGGGAATCAACGGAAGGGGGTACGTATTTCATACAGTAATCTTATTGAGCTCATGAAAATCGAGGCAGGGACGTAAACCACCATCTTTTTTCTTCACAAAAAAAACCCTGCCGCCACAGGTGAGACTGAGGGACGTATGTGTCCTTTGCGAAGACTCTCAGCAATGTAATCTTTCATGGCCAAGCGCTCAGGGCCAGATAAATTAAACAGACGGGCTTTAGGTAATTTAGCCCCCGGGACTAACTCGATAGCGCAGTCAAAGGGTCTATGTGGCGGCAACGTCTCGGCCTCGCTTTCAGAGAATACATCTTCGAATTCTTTCAGGTACTCCGGAATACCTTCCAGCTCGACAGATGACACAGATGCAGATTTAACAGGTTCGACCAGTAGTGCAGATTTATCACATAACATCGAATCATTAAACCCCCATTGAACAATCTCCCCCGTTTTCCAGTTATTAATTGGGTTATGGTGTTGTAACCAGGGCATGCCCAACACCAATCCTGCTGGTAGATTGTCCAGAACCAAACAACTTAAGTTTTCCACATGAGCAGCGCCCACTCTGAGCGAAAACAAGTCAGTCATAAAGAGAATTCCCTCCATAGTGAGGGGGAAGGAGTCAATGGCCACCACCTTGATCGGAACCTTGAGTCTAACTGTCCCTGTCTTACAGCGTGTGACCAATTGGAAGTCAATAAGATTGATGGATGATCCGCAGTCCACGAAGGCTGTAGAGGGGAAAAAACAACCGTCCACTTACAGTTCCACATGAAGCAACACCATAACTGCCTTTCTCTTTGGCATTGTCTCTCCTTTTCCTTCAGGGAGAGAACCCCTACGTCCATGGGCACAGAAACAGTCTCTTTTCCACTAGGGAAAAATGGAGTTTCCACCTGCATCACCCCCCTGGCCCGCAACCTGCGGTCCATCCGGACGGCCTGGGTCATGGCATCCTCGAGAGAGTTAGGTGGGGGATGTAGTGCCAAGGCATCCTGTAGCCGCTCGGACAAGCCTCTGCGAAAAAGTCCTTGGAGTGCGGCATCATCCCAAGAGACCTCTGCGGCCCAGCGGCGGAATTCAGTGCAAAACCACTCAGCCGAGTGTTTCCCCTGACAGACACTCATCACCATGTCCTCTGCCAATCGCACTCGGTCAGGCTCATTATTTATGTGCCCGAGGGCCTCAAAAAATGCATTCACAGACACTCTCTCAGGGGCAGTGGGAGGAAGGGAGAAAACCCAAGCTCGTGGGGACCCTCTTAATAGAGACATAATGACCCCTACCTTCTGACTTTTGTCCCCAGAGGAACGTGGCCTCAAACTAAAGAAGAGTTTGCACCCCTACATGAAGACCCCAAACTCCTTTTTGTTCCCATAAAAGAAGTCAGGCAGTTTAACAGGTGGTTCTGGAGACACCAAAACAACATCACTCACCCCAGCCCCCAGAGATCCAGCAGCTAAAGCCCCCCGCACTGTCTCAGAAACCTGCTGCTGAGAACGAGCAAGAGCTTGCTGCTCCAGAGATAAACCCTGAAACAACTGACTCAGACTTTTCATCTGTTCAGCCAGAGATTGTATGGGATCCATATTTCTCAGCAGAGAAAAAAAAAAACTTAACGGTCAGTTATAATGTCACAGTCCTGTTAGGGTCGGTGTGCAGTCACCGCTGAGCAAGGACTCACCCACACTGTAGAGGGGCCCGGGGTCAGACACGGCCGGATAGTTCAGGCAAACGGGACCTGGAGAAGCTGAAGTCAGTGAGCAGTGAAGGACCTACGGTCATGTGACTGCAAGGGGGCGGGGCTTAGCGTCCTGCAGCTAGAGATAGGAAAAATACTATACAGGAATACTCAAAGTCAGACAAACCGGGTCATACACAGAGATAACAGTAAAGTACCATGGATGAGACAGAACGGATAGTCGGGGACAGGCAGTGGTCAAAGCCAAACAGACATAAAAGGTACCAAGCAGAATCCAACAAGCAGTATCCAGAGAACAGGCCGAGTCGTACACCAAGTTATCAGGCAAACAAGAGCACAGCACAAACACACTCAGGGGTCAACACACTCTGCCAAGGGCGAAAGTATAACTGACGGGGATAGGAGCTTCCTGAGGCCATAAGAAGCCTTCCCAGAACCAGGGAGAGGCCACAATAATAAGCCCCAGGTGTGCAGGTAAGCCGGCACTGGGATCATAACCTTTAACCTCAGAAGTGCCAGTCATAAACACTAGTTCCAGACATTAACCCCACATGTGCGAGTCAAACACACACTGAGACCATGACAGATACACAGCGTTTGGTGATATTCATGGCTTCCAGACTGCAGGCAGTCATTGCCTTCAAAAGTATTCTGTCTATAAAGTATGAAAAATTACTTTGTTCAATCACTTTTGAGCCTCTGAAATGAGGAAGCTTTGTAGAAACTTTGTAGAAAAATGGTTGCAATTCCTAAACGTTTCACAGGATGTTTTTTATCAACCTTTTTAATTAAACCTGAAGGTCTACACTTCAACTGTGTTGCAGTTGTTTCATTTTAAATCAAAATTAGTGGCATGCAGAGCCCAAATAACAAAGTTTCAGTCACTGCCAAAATATTTCTGTATCTAACTGTACATATATTTATTTGTTGATTTGTTATAAAAAATGAAAATTACAGCTAAGAATGCAGATAAATAAAGTGCAGCACTGATTCATAAAAACAGATGTGTCACATCATTATTAAAAATTATGAAAGGACAAGTTTGATTCATTCCATCCTTGACTAAATACAATAAGGCCTCATTCAGACATCGGTTTTTCATGTACGAGTGCTATCCGTGAAACCCACTCTTGATAATCTTGGGGTTATTCACATGCCTGTGATCTTTCGCAGTCTGAGTGGTCCGTGGAAAATCGCACAGACATGTCCAATTTTGATCTGTGAGCCAGTTCAAAATTGGCAATGCAAGTCTATAGGTCCATGAGAAAATCGTTCCACACTCTAATATCATCTGAGTGCAGTCCAATTTTTACAGACTGTCAGAAAGGAAAAGATGGAGAAAATTTTTTTTCCACGTACGAGAAAAACTGATGACACTCAGACCACAATCTAATCAAACTCTGATCAAAATAAACAGTCCATTTTTCTCATATGTGGAAAATACTAACATCTGCTTAAACCCTAAGGTTGAGTCTACTTGTCGAAATCGCAATATCGCATGAGTCCCTATGGTGTCACTTTGTGACCTACTGCAATAGTGACACAAAGTCCCATATGTTTCTAAAAGCGTTGGATTTTCTGTTGCTAGTAGCAAGTTACATGCAACTCATTTGCCATAGACTGTAATGCAAGTCCCATGCAACTCAGACTTTTTTGCCATTTATCTGCGATTTGGCAAGTTTTAAAGGCTAGGTTCACCTTAGCGTTTCTGTGCGCTTTGAAGGGAAAGAACCAAGGGAAGGTGGGGACAGAATTGGAAACGGAGACACATTGGGAGGTGAAGGTGGAGGTGGTTGGTAATGTTTCTTGCCAACTTTTCTTTTCCTGGCCGTTTTTCGTTTTTCTGCAGCGTTTTGTTTTACCCTGTTCCTGGGGTGCTGCACTCGACTGCGTGGTGGAAGATGAAGGCTGCATGGCTGCTGCACTTGGCTGCATGGTGGAAGTTGAAGGCTGCATTGCTGCTGCTCTCGGCTGCATGGTGGAAGTTGAAGGCTGCATGGCTGCTGCACTCGGCTGCATGGTGGAAGTTGAAGGCTGCATGGCTGCTCGGTACTGAAGCATCTGTTTCCCGATCTTCCCCTACAGAAAACTGTATTCTTCTTCTCAGTGTACCTGCATCTCCAGGTTCAGGTCCCCCTGGGCACTTCAAAGGCAGCGTCGGCCCCTCTTCCAGCGACCCCCAGTAATGGAGACACAGTCTAGGATAACTTGAACATTCTCTTTACTTGATACTTCACACTTTATATCCACAGTTGGCACATAATGGAATTCACTTTTCTCCTCAACTTTGCCTGCCTTGCAGTCGCTTCTGTGCAGTACATGCCCAGACCGGACCATCCTAGACTGCTCCCCAGTTTCTTTCAGGCCTAACCTCGCCATGATGACAATTCCTTTGGCCTGTTTCGCCCCAGACTCAAAATCATCAGTCACCCAGTTTGGTTGCCTCTGGTAAAGCATCTGGCCCATCTGTACCGATCTCATTGAAGCTCCAACTTCCTTCATCTGCTCAGTCCAACTGACTCCTGCCCTAAAGACGTCCGCCCAGGCGATGAGTCGCCACATCTTTCCTTCCCTGTTCTGATCCACTGCTATGATGCACAGTGGATGTGGATAACGTGGGCTGCAGCGATTTAACATTATGTGGCTGCCAAGCTGTCTGGGCCTATAGCCCATGTGAACACTTGGGCACCCTGGCCCCGTCTGAAATAACTTCATAGAAATTCCTGTCTTACCACCTGGCAGCCCCTCCTACACTTAATAACCTACTATAACCATACTATAAACTATGCCTACAGTGCACACTAGTATGCCCCCATCTATTGGTTACCATGAGTACTACAGTTACCCTAGTAATAAAGAACTGCAAACACTATAATGACTCCTTCTATTGTCCGAAGGGTACACTTCACTTTCCCTAAACTGTACATGAGCAATAGTAAATATTATACACAATGAAGAGCATGACAACACGTTATAGTATTACATTATAAGGCACACAACATAATATACATTTCTACAGAGAATGGTAACACATGTATGAATGTGGCAGTACCATAAAAATGAGCGGTAATACATATTACTATGTAATAGTACCACAAATATTTACATAGACATTACCAATATTAGCATATATAAACATCAATACACTGAGAACAATTAGAGGAAGGGAAGCAAGGAGGTAATCCTATCTCACCCCCTTACAGCTGCACTCGTCTGCGTGGTGTAGCTGGGTACTGTAGGAACAGTCCTAATGTCCAGCGGTGTTGGTGGTGGATAGGTCACTGCCATTGGTTGCGCTGTCATCGGTTGTTGAGCAGACGGATATCCAAGTCCTTGAGATGTTTGGAAAGGTGCTGGAGGATTCTGCCACTGTTGCAGTACTGGCCCTTGATGACCTGAAGGAAGCGAAGTTTGTGCCTGCTACTGATATCGGGACTGGTGCAATGCCTGACTGTAAGCAGCCTGGCAGGCCTGCATCATGTTCAGCTGGAGATCAGGGGGTAGGTTTTCCGACACGCACCACTCTATTGATGAAAAAAAATGTTGCGCCGTTCTCTGAAGGTTGGCTTCCAGGCGGTCAAGGCGTCTGTGGACTTCCTGGAAAAATGTGTTCACCTGAGTGAACCCACTATCCAGTCTTTCTAAAACCGCCTTCATCCCGTCCCGGTAGATTGAGCCTAAGTGAAGAAACTCGGGCACGACTGGCCTCTCCCAGGCCCTCTGCCACTGACGACAAGACCCAACAAAATCAGTGGCAGAGGGCTGGGTGAGGGGAAAACCAGATGAACCGGTTGCCTGTTCCCCAGCCTGTGAAGCCAGCCTGGTTGCTCCATCGCTGGTGGATGATTGGGATTGGGTCTGTTGGTTGGCTGGTCGATGAGGGGCCGCTCCAACTGAGGACGATCCAGGTTGTGTTGTACTGCACCAGGTTCTGTGTGGAAAATAAATGAAAAACATTAGTAAAAAATTATATTGTTTATATAATAGTAAGACAACACAAAAGATACTTATGTTCACTGACCAAGTGCAAGCCTCAGAAACGAAAGTAGACGATGGTATTTATATTTTCTGAGCATTGGAGCAGCACCACTTTGAACCCGAATCTCCTCTCTCATGTCCTTATTGAAGCGATCCTTCATTGAATGCCAACAGATTTTCTTCACTGTGAACGGGTAAAAAAAGGAAAAAATTAATTGTAAAACAATGCACCTACATTACCAGGTTCACTGCCACGTCAGACCATATTTCAACACTTACGAAAATCCTTTCTGGAATGGGGCGTGGCACGGTCCCAATCAGCCAGCAGCGATCTTGCCACTTCTTCCCAGAGTCGTCGAATCAATGCTGAGTCTGAATGATTACAATCACGGGGGTCCCACAATGCTGCTCGCTCTTGCACAGATTGAATGAGTTGGTCGTTATCAATCTCTGGTTTGTCATCCTCATGTTGTGGGACCTATAGATCAAATTAAAAAAGAGAATTAGTAAGTAAAACTGAAAACAAATTCAATTACTACTCTGATAATGAAAAGAATACTTACACCCCGTCTTTCCTCTTCAGAAACTTGAGGCTGACGACTCTGGGAAGATTCATTTCCACTCGACTGCTCCTGCTCTTCCGCACTGGAAGGTACCTGTAAAGAAAATACATGATTTACCACATGTACAGTTGTGGCCAAAAGTATTGACACCCCTGCAATTCTGTCAGATAATACTCAGTTTCTTCCTGAAAATGATTGCAAACACAAATTCTTTGGTATTATTATCTTCATTTAATTTGTCTTAAATGAAAAAACACAAAAGAGAATGAAGCAAAAAGCAAAACATTGATCATTTCACACAAAACTCCAAAAATGGGCCAGACAAAAGTATTGGCACCATCAGCCTAATACTTGGTTGCACAAGTAGTATAGCCAGTCCATACATACCAATCAGTATATCAAAGGTGATTACATAATCAGTGTCATGTTCACTCTGGGAAGCTTCACTGGAGGACATGTTGGAATAGCAGGCAGCAGTCAAGTGAAACACTACAGAAAAGAACAGAGAAGAAAAACTAAACTTCTTAAGAGCCAAAAAAAAACAAAACAATGGACACCAATACTTACATTACAGACAGTAGTCCAACAGCGCAGCAGTTAGGCAGCACAGAACAGAGACAGCAGCACAGCACTAGGACAGCAACACAGCACCAGGACAGCAGAACAGCACCGGGACAGCAGAACAGCACCAGGACAGCAGAACAGCACCAGGACAGCAGAACAGCACCGAGACAGCAGAACAGCACCGAGACAGCAGAACAGCACCGGGAAGGAGAAAGCCAGGACATGACAACTGAAGGGCCAATACTACACCACCGGGATGGAGAAATCCTGGACAGGAGAACTGAAGGGCCAATACCACACCACCAGGATGGAGAAATCCTGGACAGGAGAACTGAAGGGCCAATACCACACCACCGTGATGGAGAAATCCTGGACAGGAGAAGCAAGCCACAACAGTAGTCCGGGACCGGAGCAGCAACCAGTCTACAATGAACAGAAAAAAAAAAATTAGTACAGAGTACAGACTGCAGAGACAGACAGACATTTTCAAAGCTTCTCTTACATAGACAGTCTTGGGTTCACATCCAGAGTCTGGAGAGTAATGGCCTTGCAGTGTCCACATTTCCTTTTATACAGCTGGCAATTAGCAGGTGGTAAAATCATTTCCTAGACCTGCTCATTCTGAAGTACGCATTCATTTAGAATGCATGCGTACACATGTCCTTGCGTACCAATGCGCTCCCATAGACAGTAATGCGTTGTTTTGACCCACTCATCTGCATGCGCGTGACTGCGCATAATTGAGACCTCAAAAAATGCAACATGTTGCATTCGCCGGACACCATCGCGCACTGCGAAACAACGCATTCGTACGCATCCGCATGCGAACTGATGCAAACGCATGTCTCTGCATACAGAATGTTAAATATTGGTTCGCGTGACGCATGCGGATCTATGCGGATCATATGCTGCGCACAGATACGCTAATGTGAAACCAGCCTAACCCCTGAATCACAACTCTAAAATTGTCAAGTAACAGCGATGCGCAATCAAGTTACACAGACGTATTTGTTTATGCGACTTGTATATGCCTGGTATGGTTTTATAGGGGTTATGTTCCATATGTAAACATTTATGCAGTTTATTTGGCATTATGGGGTGACAGACTCCTTTTAGGTAAGCTTAAAAATAATTTCACCCAACGAACAAACATTTTGCTCAAGCATTGCGTGATTGACAGTCAGTTTAGGCAGACTGATAATCGGTTTCCAATTATTTGGCCTGCAGTGTAAAGTATACTAAACTTTTGGGAGATTTTAGACTCATTCATTCTCAGCAGATTGGTGGGGAACCTGGTCCTGAGACCCCCCACCAGGTGCTCAAAAGACCTCTTAGAAGAGAGCAGCTCAATAGACTGAAGAGCACACAGTGCAGAGCAAATCCTGTATTAAGTCATAGTCCTGTCTCTGGGTCGCCCGCCAGGGCAGTGGGGTACTCGGTACCGGGCCGGTATCTCAGAGGGAAGTGTCACAGTAGCGGTGATCAGGTCCGTGGCCCTGGGGGTCCATATAAAAGGGGTTAAGCGTGGCTGATTAAAGTTTATAAATGGATGATACGTGACGCCACCTGTGGTGCTCGGCAATGAAGGGGTTAAGCCGACGCTGCAGTTAGATCCTCTGGGACAGATGGTATAAGGCAGCAAGATGTAAGAGCTCCCCACAGGTAGAGCTGTAGTCCCAGGGCAGTAGTAGTGGGTGTTGAGGAAGAGAGTGCGGTGTTAGGCACAGAGATGTAGCAGTGCTAAAGGGGTTGCAGGAAGAAGGCAATGACACAATAGGGTGCAGTTTCCTTTACCTTTACTTTGCTTTGCAAGTGCAGTCCAGGATCCAGATTACAGATGGAACACAAGTTGGCCAGCCTGGAAGCAACTCAGGAATCTCTCTATGCAGACGGGGTTGTGTAGTCTCCTTTGTAGTGCTTATCTGAGGTACATGCAGTACTGAGTTACACTAAAGTTCCTCTTGCTTGCTCTCTTTTAGAACCCCCTCGTATGGCAGACAGCTGTAGCCTCCTTCTTCTGGCTCACACGTTGCTGTTGTGCCTCCGAGTCTTATGTGGGAACAGAGCATTTACAGCTTCCTATTCCTCCGATTTCTGCTGCAGGAACATCAGTATCCATACAACCTCGGAGACCGGACTCCGGAACAAATGTGGTAGGGGCCAGGGCTGGGGGTGGTCCACTGCTTATCACGTCCAGACAACACAGATACCAGGCGAAGCAAGGACAAGATGGAGGCAGAGTTCAGTTGTAACTTTTCCGGATTTTATTCGTCGTCCTCCTGACGACCACAACCACGCACCGCAGCCTCTTTACAGTTCTCAGTCTCCAGACCCGGGTACCTGCACCTTTCCTCCAGTCGAAGTAACGTCCCTCGTGGATCTTTCGCTGGGGCTGTCCTAGACCAATCTACCACCAGCGCTTCACCTGCTCGAGGTCGTCGTCCAATCGGTACCCCCGGGGCCTCATCTGTCCTGCGGTCCGTCGGGTCAGGGCTACCCCCTGACTGTCTCCTTCCTGTCAGTCCCCTAGTCGAGCTCTTCGTTGTTCTCCGTCTTCTGCCGAGCTCCTTCCGGGCCTAGCCTGCCTGGAACCCCAACCAGTCCTATTTATCCCCTCTCTCACCGGGAATTCCCCTCCTGGGTTCCTATCTCCCTGCCCCCATGACTAAGCGCTTCTCAAGCCCTAAGCTGCTGTTGAGTCCTGAACTACTTCCCCCTGCCATCTTGTGGTCATTTCTAGGTACTGCACTCTCTTGTCTGTCTTTCTCTGCTGTTAACTTTCTGTCATTACCAATCTCCATCTGTAGTGCACACATCGTCCCCTCCTACTTCCAGTCAAGTCTGTCTGTCAAGTCACCTTCCCCACACATGTGCTACGCTAGAAGTGAGCCTGAACTCTGCTCAATCCTCCAGCTCTTCTTCTCCCATCCACACACTTCGCCCTCCTCACATGAACTACCCTTTATTGCTTCCAAGCATGACATCACTTCCTAGGAGGAAGGTAATGCCACTGTGGCGACCATACTCCTGGGGGCGCCACATCTTCTCAGCTGTTCACTTCTATGAGGTCTTTTGAGCAATCAGAGTCTCGAGACTCAGATCCACACTAATATATTCAAAGTTAATGGATTTATAACATGCACTATATCTCCTAAAAGTTAAGTTACTCTTTAAATCTTTAATAGCTCTACTACCTGCATCTAATCAGTACTTTGGTCCCTGTGTGGTGTGCAGTCTGATGATGACTGGTAACAACAACTCACAGTATCTCCTTACTATTGCTAAGGTCATGTTGGGAGTTGTGGATTCATGTGATACAATTGTATATGGGACTGATATGGCATTTCATTTCGTCATTGATGGTGGTTCTGGTGATGTAGTTGTCTTCTGGTGGTGGTTCTGGTGATAAAATCATACACTGACTGCGATCCTGGTGATGCATTATTGTAGATGTTGTAGTAGGTTGAGTGAGCATTTCAATGTATGGGAGCATCGGCTGAAAGGCTGTCGGCTGAACAAACATAGTTCAGTCAACAGTCACCTAATGATTATGACATAGGATATGTTCACACAATGTCTTTTACATGCCTACAAACTGCAAGTTTTTCAAGCAGAACACACTTCAGGACATGTCGGGATCCTATTTGTCCTGAAACAACTTTTTTTTGCTTCCTTGCGGTCGACTTTTCTGACATCTTTTGGCCACCATTTCTTTTCTTTAAATTGTATGAAATAAATACCGTATTTTTCGGATTATAAGACGCACTTTTGTTCCCACAAATTTTGGGGGAAAGTGGGGGGTGTGTCTTATAATCCGAATCTGTGTGCTGTTGAGGCGGGGGGGGTGGCTCTGGAGTAGTGTCAGGGGGCTGGGGTGGGCTGGCTGTTGGCTGCAGAGACAATGGTTGGTCAGTGCTCCCGCTCATTAGGCTCATGTAATATTCACTGCATCCGCTGTCCATCACCTCGGTGCTGGAGCCGCGCCGAGTTGGTGGACAGGGCAGAAGCGCATATTGCATGTGCCTGCACTCCCCCCCACCGCCCCGTCACTATAGTCACCTTCTGATGATGGCTCCGTGCTCACAGCTCCCCCCTGGCTCTTTCTGTGTCTGTGCCAATAGGACCTGCGGTCACGTGACTCCCGGTGTGCAGCACTGCGGTCATGTGATGGAAGGTCCTGAAGCTACAATGAAATGCCTGTATGAGCAGCTCCTGGATGTCAGCACAGACACAGGAAGAGCCGTGGGGGAGCTGGGAGCACGGAGCCATCATCGGAAGGTGAGTTAACTGTTTGTTATTTTATCATGTGCTTGCCAGCAGGGAGGAATATAGGGATGGTGGGACGTGTCCATTCCAGCAGGGGGGAATATAGGGACGGGGGGCCCGTGTGCATGCCAGCAGGGGGGAATATAGGGACGGGGAGTCTGTGTCCATGCCAGCAGGGGGGAATATAGGAACGGGGGCCATGTGCATGCCAGCAGGGGGGAATATAGGGACAGGGGGCCGTGTGCATGCCAGCAGGGGGAATATAGGGACGGGGGTGTGTGCATGCCAGCAAGGGGGAATATAGGGACGGGGGTCCGTGTCCATGCCAGCAGGGGGGAATATAGGGATGGGGGGCCGTGTGTATGCCAGCAGGGGGGAATATAGGACGGGGGCCTTGTGCATGCCAGCAAGGGGGAATATAGGGACGGGGGGCCGTGTTCATGCCAGCAGGGGGGAATATAGGGACAGGGGGGCCATGTGCATGCCAGCAGGGGGGAATATAGGGACAGGGGGCCGTGTGCATGCCAGCAGGGGGAATATAGGGACGGGGGTGTATGCATGCCAGCAAGGGGGAATATAGGGATGGGGGGCCATGTCCATGCCAGCAGGGGAAAATGTAGGGACAAGGGGGCTGTGTGCATGCCAGCAGGGGGAATATAGGGACAGAGGGGCCATGTGTGTGTCAGCATCAGCAGGGGGGCATATAGTGACTGGGGGGACATATCCAGGATTTGATGGGGGGCTATGTGCCAGCACAAGGGGGCCCATGTACCAGGATGGGGGTTATATAGATACCAGGATGAGGGACATATATATGATTTGAAAGACGGACAGTGGCATTATAAGACACACCTACGTACATTTAACGTTAAAAGAAATTCTATTTTTCTTCACCAAATTTGGGGGGGTGTCTTATAATCAGGTGCGTCTTATAAAGCGAAAAATACGGTATGTTACTTTTTAACGGCTTTGCATCTTTGGACACCTTAAGCCATTAAAAGAAGCTCAAAACACTAAACATATGTGCTGCAAGTTGTTTTTATGTTGCACAAGTTTATTCTGTTTAAATTGGACAATTGCATATGTTCATTCTGTAAAAATCGGACAGTTGGTGTCTGTCGTTTTGTCAGATAGTACTCCTTTTATGGGGCCATTTACATGCCCAATTTTTTTTCCTTGGACTGAGTCGACTCCATGCATGATTTGCCTCCAATTCTCGGATTGTACTCAGCCATTCATGTCTATAGGTACGTTGAAAAAAATGGGACCACACTCTGATGACATACGAATGCAATCCGATTTTCACAGACTTACAGAATGGAGAAAAAGAATTTTTTTTTTATTCTCCACATCCACATGTCTGATCAGAGTTTGATCAGCATAATCAGACTTTCTTGGATGAGAAAAAAACAGTTGTGTGACCCTTCCCTTAGGCCTCATTCACACATAAGTATTTGGTCAGTATTTTGCATCAGTGTTTGTATGCCAAAGCCAGGATTGACACCTAATCTGTGCTTTGAAGACACTACCGGTTTTGACATACAAATACTGATCAAAAAATACTAATGTGTGAATGAGGTCTGACTTGTCAGTGGGGGCGTGACCATATAAAGTACCTACGGCGGCCCCTCCAATATGGCCCTACCGCACCTTCATTAAAATATTCTATAGTCCAATTTTTTCATTTAATTATTTTTAGCCTTCAAGTTGTTTTTTGGATGAAAGACAATACCTGAGAGAAATCTTCCGTCACAAGGATATGCCTGCATGCAGTATGTAGACATTTCTTAGTGGCAAGTGGCTTAGCAGCTGAGTCACAATAGGACTCATTGACAGATCTCCCTTGACTATCCATACATTTTATTTTCCTCCTCGTTTCTTCTTGATTACAATCTGTGGGACACTTATGCATAAAAAGTTATTATAAGCATGTAAACTATGCAAACAGACATCTAATACCGAAAATGAATCAAAGAGCAAGTTAGACAAAAAATGTGGTGTATATTTGCAAACAGCATTAAAGAAATCAATACTACACTATGAATACTAGAAAATAAATATTATAAAACACATTCATCATCATCATCACCAATACTCACAGCTAGCCACTCATCTGCCTTCCATTGGTACTGGATACAGTCAGGTAATGTGCAATGCTTATGACTGTCGGGGCGGGAAGCAGGACTGCAGAATTTTGCATCAACTTGGCCTTTTCCTTTTAGCCTACAATACACATGTCTATACTGGATTCCTACTCCACAGGTTGTAGAACACTATATCAGAACAAAAAAATGCCAAAAATAAATATATATGATTTATTGAAATAGCAACAATACAATAACATAAAACAGCTATGTGAGAAATCTCTATAAAGTAAAATAGAAAAATGGCACATCCATTCCTGTTCTTCATGATTATATCCTTTTATACAGTGGGGCAAAAAAGTATTTGAATGAACAAGAGGGCAGAGACGCTGGCCAACAAAGAGGGAAATACACCTATGGCGACCTTTTGGGGACATCTGCCTTTGTCAAGCCTGTATCGCAGTCTGGATGTTTTGTTCATAAACTATCAAGCATTTGTATATACACTTTATGATATACAGTGGGGCAAAAAAGTATTTAGTCAGTCAGCAATAGTGCAAGTTCCACCACTTAAAAAGATGAGAGGCGTCTGTAATTTACATCATAGGTAGACCTCAACTATGGGAGACAAACTGAGAAAAGAAAATCCAGAAAATCACATTGTCTGTTTTTTTTTCATTTTATTTGCATATTATGGTGGAAAATAAGTATTTGGTCAGAAACAAGCAATCAAGATTTCTGGCTCTCACAGACCTGTAACTTCTTCTTTAAGAGTCTCCTCTTTCCTCCACTCATTACCTGTAGTAATGGCACCTGTTTAAACTTGTTATCAGTATAAAAAGACACCTGTGCACACCCTCAAACAGTCAGACTCCAAACTCCACTATGGTGAAGACCAAAGAGCTGTCAAAGGACACCAGAAACAAAATTGTAGCCCTGCACCAGGCTGGGAAGACTGAATCTGCAATAGCCAACCAGCTTGGAGTGAAGAAATCAACTGTGGGAGCAATAATTAGAAAATGGAAGACATACAAGACCACTGATAATCTCCCTCGATCTGGTGCTCCACGCAAAATCCCACCCCGTGGGGTCAGAATGATCACAAGAACGGTGAGCAAAAATCCCAGAACCACGCGGGGGGACCTAGTGAATGAACTGCAGAGAGCTGGGACCAATGTAAGAAGGCCTACCATAAGTAACACACTACGCCACCATGGACTCAGATCCTGCAGTGCCAGACGTGTCCCACTGCTTAAGCCTGTACATGTCCGGGCCCGTCTGAAGTTTGCTAGAGAGCATTTGGATGATCCAGAGGAGTTTTGGGAGAATGTCCTATGGTCTGATGAAACCAAACTGGAACTGTTTGGTAGAAACACAACTTGTCGTGTTTGGAGGAAAAAGAATACTGAGTTGCATCCATCAAACACCATACCTACTGTAAAGCATGGTGGTGGAAACATCATGCTTTGGGGCTGTTTCTCTGGAAAGGGGCCAGGACGACTGATCCGGGTACATAAAAGAATGAATAGGGCCATGTATCGTGAGATTTTGAGTGCAAACCTCCTTCCATCAGCAAGGGCATTGAATATGAAACGTGGCTGGGTCTTTCAACATGACAATGATCCAAAGCACACCGCCAGGGCAACGAAGGAGTGGCTTCGTAAGAAGCATTTCAAGGTCCTGGAGTGGCCTAGCCAGTCTCCAGATCTCAACCCTATAGAAAACCTTTGGAGGGAGTTGAAAGTCCGTGTTGCCAAGCGAAAAGCCAAAAACATCACTGCTCTAGAGGAGATCTGCATGGAGGAATGGGCCAACATACCAACAACAGTGTGTGGCAACCTTGTGAAGACTTACAGAAAACGTTTGACCTCTGTCATTGCCAACAAAGGATATATCACAAAGTATTGAGATTAAATTTTGTTTCTAACCAAATACTTATTTTCCACCATAATATGCAAATAAAATGAAAAAAAAACAGACAATGTGATTTTCTGGATTTTTTTTTCTCAGTTTGTCTCCCATAGTTGAGGTCTACCTATGATGTAAATTACAGACGCCTCTCATCTTTTTAAGTGGTGGAACTTGCACTATTGCTGACTGACTAAATACTTTTTTGCCCCACTGTATATCATAAAGTGTATATACAAATGCTTGATAGTTTATGAACAAAACATCCAGACTGCGATACAGGCTTGACAAAGGCAGATGTCCCCAAAAGGTCGCCATAGGTGTATTTCCCTCTTTGTTGGCCAGCGTCTCTGCCCTCTTGTTCATTCAACTGCAGCGCATAGGTGTGCATGGACAGTCCACACCGAGGAACTCACTGCAGCTCGGAAGCTTGCTGAATGGATGTTTTGTTCACAGTGGTGATTATAATAATATTAAGAAAGTATCAAGTATTTGTATATATGAAATAAAAAAGGATATAATCATGAAGAATATGATTGGATGTGCCTTTTTTTATATCATGGACTCAAGGCAGTTGGTGGCAATAACTGCTGCTTTACATATTGAACATACACTCACTGGCCACTTTATTAGGTACACCTGTCCAACTGTGTGTTAAGACTTAATTTCTAATCAGCCAATCACATGGCGGCAACTCAGTGCATTTAGGCATGTAGACATGGTCAAGACAATCTCCTGCAGTTCAAACCGAGCATCAGTATGGGGAAGAAAGGTGATTTGAGTGCCTTTGAACGTGGCATGATTGTTGGTGCCAGAAGGGCTGGTCTGAGAATTTCAGAAACTGCTGATCTACTGGGATTTTCACGCACAACCATCTCTAGGGTTTACAGAGAATGGTCCGAAAAAGAAAAAAAATCCAGTGAGCGGCAGTTCTGTGGCCGGAAATGCCATGTTGATGCCAGAGGTCAGAGGAGAATGGGCAGACTGGTTCGAGCTGATAGAAAGGCAACAGTGACTCAAATTGCCACCCGTTACAACCAAGGTAGGCAGAAGAGCATCTCTGAACGCACAGTGCGTCGAACTTTGAGGCAGATGGGCTACAGCAGCAGAAGACCACACTGGGTACCACTCCTCTCAGCTAAGAACAGGAAACTGAGGCTACAATTTGCACAAGCTCATCGAAATTGGACAGTAGAAGATTGGAAAAACGTTGCCTGGTCTGATGAGTCTCGATTTCTGCTGCGACATTCGGATGGTAGGGTCAGAATTTGGCGTAAACAACATGAAAGCATGGATCCATCCTGCCTTGTATCAACGGTTCAGGCTGGTGGTGGTGGTGTCATGGTGTGGGGAATTTTTTCTGGGCACTCTTTGGGCCCCTTGGTACCAATTGAGCATCGTTGCAACGCCACAGCCTACCTGAGTATTGTTGCTGACCATGTCCATCCCTTTATGACCACAATGTACCCAACATCTGATGGCTACTTTCAGCAGGATAATGCGCCATGTCATAAAGCTCGAATCATCTCAGATTGGTTTCTTGAACATGACAATGAGTTTACTGTACTCAAATGGCCTCCTCAGTCACCAGATCTCAATCCAATAGAGCATCTTTGGGATGTGGTGGAACGGGAGATTCGCATCAGGGATGTGCAGCCGACAAATCTGCGCCAACTGTGTGATGCCATCATGTCAATATGGTCCAAAATCTCTGAGGAATGCTTCCAGCACCTTGTTGAATCTCTGCCACAAAGAATTGAGGCAGTTCTGAAGGCAAAAGGGGGTCCAACCCCTTACTAGCATGGTGTACCTAATAAAGTGGCCAGTGAGTGTATATATTAAGTCAGTGTTTGATTTAGAGATAAAAAGAGGCTTATTAGCTTAGCTGACAAAGTTTTGATAAGAATTAAATGTGAAGCGACTAGGAGCCCATTATCCTCCAGTGCAGTCATATTAAAGAACTGCAACCTCCCTGTAGGCCCAGAAGTATAAGGTTTTCAGTGCTCAGAGACATGGCCAAGGAAGGCTAAAGCACGACCACTACTGAACAATACACAGAGGTTGAAACATTAAGACTGGGTCAAGAAACATCTAAAAACATATTTTCAAAGATTTTATGGACTGTGATGAGATGAAAGTGATTCTTGACGGAGAAGAGAGATGAGCCCGTGGCTGGATCAGTAATGGGCACAGACCTCCACTTTGACTCCAGCAAGGTGGAGGTAGGGAAATGCTGTGTGCTAGTATTATTAATAATTATGATTATTATTAGAATTATTATTCCTTGGACACACATTTAACTGAATTTTATTGCTGTACAGAGACCCGCCGGGCTTATATATGTATATAACAGAATGGGATATATGCCAAGATGGGGCCAGGAAGGGGAACATATACACCAGGGTAGAGGACATATATATAGTGGGGAAATAAGTATTTAATCCCTTGCTGATTTTGTAAGTTTGCCCACAGACAAAGACATGAACAGTCTCTAATTTTAAGGGTAATTATAACATTTAGAGATATCACATTGTATAAATTATACTGTATAAATTTATTTGCATTTCGCAGTGAGAAATAAGTATTTGATACCCTACCAATCAACCATTAAGAGTTCTGCCTCCTACAGTCCAGTTAGACGCTCCTAATCAACTCATTACCTGCATTAAAGACAGCTGTTTTAAATAGTCACCTTTATAAAAGACTCCTGTTGTGAGTGAGTCACCGAAGGAGGAAAAAACAAAAATGCAAGCTAAGTCCAGAAAACCGGAGAGGTTGGTAGCTATCGGATTGCAGACCCCTGATCCTATTCACACAACTAACAGTAGCCGTGGGGGGTTCCTACGGTGCCCTAGACCCCTCGTTCACAGCCGGAGAGCTAAATAAGCCTAAAGAAAGGGGAAATCTAAACTGCCCCAGAGCAGACCCCAAAGCAATAGACAGCCCCCAACATGTATTGTCGGTGAAAAGCAGATGAAAACACAAACACAGACAGAAAGACAGGTTGAGCAAATGATGGGGCCCAACTAACTAAATAGGAAAGGACAGAAAAGATGCTGGCTGCAATCTGCAAAAATTCTGCCAAAATAATGTCCAACACGTCTGATAGAAAAAAGGCCCTGAAATCACTAGACTTCAAAATCACTATATCAGCACTCAGGTATATTCTGAAGACTGAGCAAAAGATCAACTTGACCAGAAATGGAGCTCAGCCTGTACCAACAAGGGCAGACAGAACAAAAACACTAAGTAAACAGACAATATCTCATGGAAAAATAAGAGAGCAAATACTTAGCTTTCAGAAGACAGGTACTGAACAGGATTGCAAGAGCTCAGAGCAGAAAGGATCACCAGCACCCCTGTAGGGCATCGGCTGCCTTATATCCACTCAGTGATTCCGGGTGTCCAATCAGGCTCCACCTGTTCAGATGACAGGTTCTTCCCAACCCAATCAATTTCAATACCTCTCTTCACCAGCAGAGGGAGTTCATCAGACATCAACGGTGAAGGGGAAAATGAACTCACAACAGACTCCTGTCTACAGACTCAATTAATCAGTCAGACTCTAACCTCGACAACATGGGCAAGACCAAAGAGCTTCATAAGGATGTCAGAGACAAGATCATAAACCTGCACAAAGTTGAAATGGGCTACAAAACCATAAGTAAGACGCTGGGTGAGAAGGAGACAATTGTTGGTGCAATAGTAAGAAAATTGAAGAAATACAAAATGACTGTCAATCGATATCGATCTGGGGCACCATGCAAAATCTCACCTCGTGGGGTATCCTTGATCATGAGGAAGCTATATGTGGTATTTTCCTGAGGAAGGGGTGGTATTCAACCTGGAACACGTAGATTAAACCACTTCTTAACTTTTACTACGTCTTGGAAATCTATTATTTGGGCAGCGCAGACTGGAATCCACATCTTCTCTGCAGTGGATTGATCATGAGGAAGGTGAGCGATCAGCTTGAAACTACACAAGTTGAATTTGTTAATGATCTCAAGAAAGCTGGGACCACAGTCACCAAGAAAACCATTGGTAACACATTACATCGTAAAGGTTTAAAATCCTGCAGTGCCCGCAAGGTCCCCTTGCTCAAGAAGGCACATGTGCAGGCCCATCTAAATGCCAATGAACACCTGGGTCATTCTGTGAGTGATTGGGAGAAGGTGCTGTGGTCTGATGAGACAAAAATTGAGCTCTTTGGCATTAACTGAACTCTCTGTGTTTGGAGAAAGAGAAATGATGACTATGACCCAAAGAACACCAAAGAATGGGTCATGGCTGGGTCTTCCATCAAGACAATGACACAAAACTTTCAGCCAAGGCAACAAAGGAGTGGCTCAAAAAGAAGCACATTAAGGTCATGGAGTAGTCTAGCCAATCTCCAGACCTTAGTCCCATAGAAAACTTACGGAGGGAGTTGAAGCTCCAAGTTGCCAAGCGACAGCCTCAAAATCTTAATTATTTAGATGTGATCTGCAAAGAGGAATGAACCAAAATTCCTCCTGACATGTGCGCAAACCTCATCAACAGCTACAAAAAAAAGTCTTACTGCTGTGCTTGCCAACAAGGGTTTTGCCACCAAGTATTAAGTCTTGGTTACCAGAGGGATCAAAATGATTTTCTGGATTTTATTTTTTATTCTATCTCTCAATGTTAAAATTAACCTACCCTTAAAATTATATATGTCTTTGTCAGTGGGCAAACTTACAAAATCAGCAAGGGATCAAATACTTATTTCCCCCACTGTATATATTTCAGGATGGAGCCAGGATGAAGCCAGGATGAGGAACATATATACCAGGGTAGAAAACATATGGTGACTTGCAAAAGTATTCACCCACCTCCCTTTGGCTTTTTTTTCTCTATTTTGTTAGATTACAATCTGTGTTTAAATATTTTTGGAATCTGATTTGTGAGTGATGCATCAGCACTGAATAGTCTAAGTTGGTGAAGTGAAGTGAGAAAAATATAGACATGAATTACATTTATGGGATCAAATAAATAAAAATTGGCATGTGCATATGTATTCACATTTTTTGCTATGCAGCCACCAAAAAATTTTTGGTGCAAGCAGTTACCTTCATAAGTCACATGCTTAGTGAAAGGAAGCCCACCTGTGTGTAGTCTAAGTGTCACAAGGTCTATCAGTATACGCACATCTTTTCTGAAAGGCCACAGAGGCTGCAGCATCTTTCATAAATAGAAGTGTTAATGGTTTATTTTTATCAACTAACAAAAGACAAAGTGACGCAACAGAAGAGAAATCTAAATCAAATCAATATTTTATGTGACCACCATTTGGCTTCAAAACAACAGCATCAATACTCCTGCAAGTTGGTTCGATGATGATTGATAATGTTTAAACTAAACTGATGAATGGCAAAACATTTTTACCTCTTCCCACTTTTCACTTTTCCAAGAAGGGCATCGGCCACTCCTACATATCTTTTGCATGCGAGGCTTTCTCAAGTGTTTACAATTTGCATCTTCCACTTGTTGGCCATTTGAAATGCAGTGAACATTTCGATCTTGTGTCCCTTTTCCACAGGCAACAGAGCACTAAAAATAAGACAGATGATAACACCATCAACAAGGAGCAAAAGAATAACAGAACGATTTACATCTTCTGTGATTTGGACCTACTACGTGTTTGGCTTATAAATATCAATGCAGAATATTGGTAAAAATACTGCAGCGTGAAAGCAACCTAAGATAACGGCCATTATAAAGGAATACCAAAATGTCTTTTAACCTCATTTATCTGAGTACGAAAGGTGACCGTAGCATTCTCTGAAAAATGTATGTGTTCCTTCCTATACATTCCTGATTATGCAAATTGTCTCTTCAGAGAGGAAGAGGACTAGAACTCTAGTGCCACCTATTGGAGGTAGCAATCCTAAAAGTCAATGTTGACCCTTTAACGAGCGGCTTTAAGTCTCCTCACCTCGACATGCTTAGCATGTCATTCTCCGCAAAGAGAAATGATACTTCTTGGATATACATTCCTGTTTACACTTTGTTAATAGAGTGAATGGTAGTAAATATTCTGTCCGTATTGTAATTGTACTACATATTTCGCATGTTGGGCACTGTAAAGTGGTTATGACTTAATTACCTGGACTCTGCATGTAGTTGAGAAATGACTAGACATTTATTACACATTCCAGGCAGAAGCAAGTTCACTGATTAATTGAATATGCAGAAGAATCTAGAAGGAGGGGACTGCTTTAGCATATAAATAGACCACTGGTTTGTGTTACAGTTCAGACAGCCACAGGGAGATAAAAGTGTCATAACAAGCTACCGTAGTGTTGCAAAAAGGAAAAGATTAGGGAAACAGTTATAGCATCATTTCTAAGATTGAAGGTAGGTTTAACCTTTTTACCCCACAATCCTATTTTCACTTTCATGACCAGGCCAAATTTTACAACTCAGACCAGTGTCACTTTATGTGGTAATAGCTGTGGAACGGATCCCTGTGATGCTTAGATTCTTTTCTCACGACATATTGTACTTCATGATAGTGGTAATTTGTTGAATATGACTTGCGCTAATTTGAGAAAATATTGGCAATTTGTGCAAAATTTCACAATTTTCAAACTTTTAATTCCTATGCGTTTAAACCAGAAAGTTACGGTATGTCACACAAAATAGTTAATATCAATACCATTTACCAAATGTCTACTTTACATCTGCATCATTTTTAAACATTTCTTTTTGTTAGGAAGTTAAAAGGGTTGAAAGTTGATCAGCAATTTCTTATTTTTCCAACAAAATTTGCAACGCCTTTTTTTTATGGACCACATCCCATTTGAAGTGACTTTGGGGGCCTATATGAAAGAAAATACCCAAATTTGACACCATTCTAAAAAGCGCACCTCTCGAAGTCCCCAATAGCACATTCAAGAAGATTATTAACCCTTAAGGTGCGTCTCACGAATTGATGCAGTGAGAAAGGAAAAAAGGAACATTTTACTTTTTTCACAAAAATGTTATTTGCCCCATTTTTTTTATTTTCACAAGGGTAACAAGAGAAAATTGACTGCAAAATTTGTTGTTCAATTTCCCCTGAGTATGCAGATACCCCATGTGTGAGGGGAAACTACTGTTTGGGCGCACGGCAGAGCTAGGAAGGGAATAAGCACGTTTGACTTTGTGAACACAAAATTGATTAGCGGACTCCATGTCAGGTTTGGAGAGCCCCTGATGTACCTAAACCTGTGGAAACCCCCCACAAGTCATGTTCTTTTGGAAACTAGACCTCTAAAGGAATCTATCTAGATGTGTGGTGAGCACCTTGAATCCCCAAGTGCTTCACAGAAGTTTATAACATAGAGCCATGAAAATAAAAAAATCTATTTTTTTCCAACAAAAATGTTTTTTAGCCCCCAATTTTTTATTTTAGCAAGGGTAACAGGAGACAATTCACAGTACAATTTGTTGTGCAATTTCTCCTGAGTATGCTGATACCTTAAATGTGGAGGAAAAGCTACTGTTTGGCTGCATGGCAGAGTTCCGAAGGTAAGGAGTGCCAGTTGACTTTTGCAGCACAAAATTGGTTTGCAGCACAAAATTGGCTGGAATCATTTGGGGACGCCATGTTGCACTTGGAGAGTCCCTGATGTGCCTGAACAGTGGAAATACCCAACAAGTGACCCCATTTTGGAAGCTATACACCTCAATGAATTTATCTAGACATGTGGTGAGCAGCTTGAGCTCCACAGGTGCTTCACAGAATTTTACGTTGATCTGTAAAGATGAAAAAAAATAATTTTTCACACAAAAATGGTGTTTTAGCCCCAATTTTTTTTATTTTCACAAAGAAAGCAGAAGAAAATGGACCCAAAAATTTGTTGTGCAATTTCTCCTAGTGACAACCATACCACATATGTGGTGGAAAACTACTTTTGAGGTACAGTGCAAAGCTCAGAATGGAAGAAGCGCCATATTGGAGTTCAGATTTGCTGGAATGGCTTCAGGGTGCCATGTCACATTGGAAGAGCCCCTGAGGTGCCAGAACAAAAAAAAGTGATGTCATTTTGCAAACTTCACCCCCCAAAGAATTCATCCGGGGTGCAGTGAGCATGTTGACACCACATGTGCCTCACATAATTTTTTCCTTTTGGGCGGTGAAGAAAGAATAATTACATTTTTACAACTAAAATGTTGTTTTATCCCTAAGTTTTTAATTTTTCTAAGGGCTAGTAGGAAAAAATGAGCTACAGTTTGTTGTGCAATTTCTCCAGTGTGACAATTACCTACGTGTAATTGGGAAATACTTTTCAGCACAATGCAATGCTCAGAAGGGAAGGAGTACCATATAAGGCTGGTTTCACATTAGCGCATTTTCAGCGCGCGCACGGCCGGGGGTAGCTCCGCCCCCGATCCGGCTCTCTGCCCGGCGTGCCCGCCCCTTCCTTGTAGCGCCGCCTCCTAGCGGACAGCGGCGCCTGCGATCGGCGCACCCTATCTTTAGCATAGGGTGCGCAGATCGTGCGCAGGCCGTGCGCTAGTTGCGCTTTGACCTGCGCTGCGCACTTTTGATGGTGCGCCGTGCGCGCCAAAATCCGAAAAGTTTGATTTTGGCGCGCACGGCGCACCGTCAAAAGTGCGCAGCGCAGGTCAAAGCGCAACTAGCGCACGGCCTGCGCACGATCTGCGCACCCTATGCTAAAGATAGGGTGCGCCGATCGCAGGCGCCGCTGTCCGCTAGGAGGCGGCGCTACAAGGAAGGGGCGGGCATGCCGGGCAGAGAGCCGGCTCGGGGGCGGAGCTACCCCCGGCCGTGCGCGCGCTGAAAATGCGCTAATGTGAAACCAGCCTTATAGTGCAGATTTTACTGTTATGGTTTGCGGGTGCCATAACCCACTGGTAGAGCCCCTAAGGTGCCATGCTGCGATTTTTTTTCTCAACTGAATACAGCTAAAAGAAAATACAGATCTGCACTGCCTTATTGAATTACATTGGTCCAATACAATCCCTTTTTTATTGGATTGCACTCATCTGATTTATATGATCATGTGAGCAAACCCTAATAAGAGCTACCAATTTACCACTTAGGTCAAGATGTAGTCAGGGTGAAATATACTATCTATCCCTAACATAATACATTGGGGAAAAAAGTATTTAGTAAGCCACCAATTGTACAAGTTCTTCCACTTAAAAAGATGAGAGAGGCCTGTAATTGACATCATTGGTAGACCACAACTATGAGAGTCAAAATGAGAAGACAAATCCAGAAAATCACCTTGTCTGATTTGGCAAGATTCATTTTGCAAATTATGGTGGAAAATGAGCATTTGGTCATTAACAGAAGTTCATCTCAATATTTTGTTATATATCCTTTGTTGACAATGGCAGAAGTCAAACATTTTCTGTAAGTCTTCACAAGGTAGGCACACACTGTTGGGGTATGTTGGTCCATTCCTCCATACAGATCTCCTCTAGAGTAGTGATGTTTTGAGCCTGTCGCTGGGCAACACGAACTTTCAAAAACCTTGAAAGTTTTTTTTATAGGGTTGAGATCTGTAGACAGGCTAGGCCACTCCAGGACCTTCATATGCTTCTTACGAAGCCACTCCTTCGTTGCCTTGGTGGTGTACTTGGGATCATTATCATCCTGAAAGACCAATCCACGTTTCATCTTCAATGCCCTTGCTGATGGAAGGAGGTTTGCACTCAAAATCTCACATTACATGGCCCCATTCATTCTTTCATGTACACAGATCATTCATCCTGGTCCCTTTGCAGAGAAAAAGATCCAAAGCATGATGTTGCCACTCCCATGCTTCACAGTAGGTATGGTGTTCTTTGGATGCAACTCAACATTCTGTCTTCTACAAACACTTCGAGTTTTGTTTCTACCAAATAATTCTACTTTGGTTTCATCAGATGATATGACATTCTCCCAATACTCTTCTGGATAAACCAAATTCTCTCTAGCAAACTTCAGACGGGCCCGGACATGTACTGGCTTAAGCAAGGGGACACGTCTGGCACTGCAGGATCTGAGTCCCTGGTAGCGTAGTGTGTTACTGATGGTAGCCTTTGTTACGGTGGTCCCAGCTCTATGCAGGTCATTCACTAGGTCCACTCTTGTGGTTCTGGGATTTTTGCTCACCATTCTTGTGATCATTTTGACCCCATGGGGTGAGATCTTGCGTGGAGCCCCAGATCGAGGGAGATTATCAGTGGTCTTGTATGTCTTCCATTTTCTTATTATTGCTCCCACAGTTGACTTTATCACAAGAAACTGCTTGCCTATTGCAGATTCAGTCTTCCCAGCCTGGTGCAGGAGTACAAATTTGTTTCTGGTGTCTTTTAACATCTCTTTGGTCTTCATCATAGTGAAGTTTGGCATGTGACTGCTTGAGGTTGTGGACAGGTGTCTTTTATACTGATAACTAGTGATGAGCGAGCATGCTCGGATTTCCCCGAGCATGCTCGGTTGATCACCGAGTATTTGAAAGTGCTCAGAGAGATTTAGTTTCTGTCGCCGCAGCTGCATGATTTGCAGCTACTTGACAGGCTGAATACATGTGGGGATTGCCTGTTTGTTAGGGAATTCCCACATGTATTCAGGCTGTCAAGTAGCTGCAAATCATGCAGCTGTGGTAACAGAAACTAAATCTCTGAGCACTTCCAAATTTACTCGGAGATCACCCGAGCAACGAGCATACTTGCTCATCACTACTAATAACAAGTTCAAATAGGTGTCATTACTACAGGTATTGAGTGGAGGACAGAAGAGCCTCTTAAGGAAGAAGTTACAGATCTGTGAGAGCCAGAAATCTTGCATGTTTTTAGGTGACCAAATACTTATTTTCCACCATAATTTGCAAAATAAATCTTGCCAAATCAGACAAGGTGATTTTCTGGATTTGTTTTCTCATTTTAACTCTCATAGTTGTGGTCTACTTATGATGTCAATTACAGGCCACTCTTAAGTGGGAGAAGTTGCACAATTGATGACTGACTAAGTACTTTTTTTCCCCACTGTACATGACTATCACAATCCCTTTAAACAAACAATGAATACCGTATATACTCGAGTATAAGTCGATCCGAGTATAAGTCGACCCCCCTAATTTTGCCACAAAAAACTGGGAGAACTTATTGACTCGAGTATAAGGCTAGGGTGGGAAATTCTCCATAGATTATTCCCCCATATGGTGTCCTCAGAAGAAGCTCCATAGATTGTTCCCCCATATGCTGCCCCACAAGAAGCTCCATAGATTGTTCCCTCATATGCTGCCCCCATAAATAGCTCCATAGATTGTTCCCTCATATGCTGCCCCCATAAATAGCTCCATAGGTTGTTCCCTCATATGCTGCCCCCATAAACAGCTCCATAGGTTGTTCCCCCATATGCTGCCCCCATAAATAGCTCCATAGATTGTTCCCTCATATGCTGCCCCCATAAATAGCTCCATAGATTGTTCCCTCATATGCTGCCCCCATGCTGCTGCTGCATGTAAAAATAAAAAAAATGACATACTCACCTCTCCGTCGCTGGGTGTCAGATTCTCACCTGTCCTGCGTCCATGGCTGCTCACCGCTATCTGCACGTCATCAGTCAGTGACGTTCAGACTGCAGGGGGCGCGGCACGCACTAACCACGTCACCCCGCCCTCTGCTGTCTGAAGTCACTGACCGATGAGAGACAGCAGCAAGCAGCCATGGACGCAGGACAGGTGAGTATGGCTATACTTACCCGTCCTGACGCTGTTGCTTGAGTCCCCAGCTTCTCCGCGCTCTCTCTTCCTGCATTCAGCGGTCTTGTGATACCGCTCATTAATATGTGCATATTCATGAGTTTTAATGAGCGGCACCACGTGACCGCTGAAGGCAGGAAGAGAGAGCATGGGGAGAAGCTGGGGGCTCAAGAGACAGCGTCAGGACGGTAAGTATGACCTGACACCCCCGCCCCCCCTCCCCCTCTGACCCCTTTTGTATATGACTCGAATATAAGATGAGAGGGGGGCTTGCAGCCCAATTTTTTTGGCTGAAAATCTCGACTTATATTCGAGTATATACGGTAGTTTTCTAAGTGGCAAATCATATTAAACCAGACAACTAAAGACATACCCTTTTACAGTGGCTTGTGAATGTATTCATCCCCGTTGGTTTTTTACCTATTTAGCTACATTACAACCTTTGTTTAAATATTTTTGTAATCTGATTTGTGTGTGATGCATCAGCACTAAAAAGTCTAAATAGGTGAAGTGAAGTGAGAAAATTATAGGCATATATTAAATTTATGGGATCAAATAACTAAATATTGGCATGTGCATATGTTTTCACCCCTTTTGCTTTCGAGCCCCTAAAAATATCTGGTGCAAGCAATTACCTTCATAAGTCACATGCTTTGTGAAAGGAAGTGCATCTGCGTGCAATCTAAGTGTCACATGGTCTGTCAGTATATACACACCTTTTCTGAAAGGCCACAGAGGCTGCAACACCATTAAGCAAGAGGCACCACTAAACAAACAACACCATGAAGACCAAGGAGATCTCCAAACAAGTCAGGGACAAAGTTGTTGAGTACAAGTCAGGGTTGGGTTAGAAAAAAATTCCAATCTCTGATGATCCCCTGGAACACCATCAAAACCATTATCATCAAATGGGAAAAACATGTTACTATAACAAACCTGCCAAGAGAGCGCCGCCAACCAAAACTCTCAGCCTGAGTAAGGAGAGCATTAATCAGAGGCGCTCCTCAAAGACATAAAGTAACTCTGAAGGAGCTGCAGAGTTTCCATGCAGAGACTGGAGTATCGGTCCATATGACTGCAATGAGGCTGGTTTCACATTTGCGTTTTTTAGCGCTGGAAAAAAACGCATACCTGCGCATGCGTTTTTTCCCCTATATTTAACATGGGTGCGCATACCTGCGCGCTTGTAAGCGCATGTATGCGATTTTCATGCGCTGCGTTTTTTTGGGGTGTGCGTTGGTATTTTCCAGACGCAGCATGTTGCATTTTTTGGCCCTGCAAAAAAGCGCATGCGCACATATGCGCACGTTTTGCGCTAAAAATGGCCATTATAGCCTATGGATGCGCATATGTGCGCACTGGCATGCTCATGTATGCGTTTTTTTGCATATGCGTTTTTTTTTTTAACCATGGAATTTAGGGGTTTGGGTTAGAGTTAGGGTTAGTTAAGGGGGTTTAGGGTTAGGGTTAGGGTCAGGGTCAGGGTTAGGGTTGGGGTTTGGGTCAGGGTTAGGGTTAAGTATGGTTTGGTTAAGGGTTAGGGTCAGGGTTAGGGTCAGGATTAGGGTTAAGTATGGTTTTGTTAAGGGTTAGGGTCAGGGTTAGGGTTAGGGTTAGGGTTAGGGTCAGGGTTAGGGTTAAGTATGGTTTTGTTAAGGGTTAGGGTCAGGGTTAGGGTCAGGATTAGGGTTAAGTATGGTTTTGTTAAGGGTTAGGGTCAGGGTTAGGGTTAGGGTTAGGGTTAGGGTCAGGGTTAGGGTTAGGGTCAGGGTTAGGGTTAAGTATGGTTTTGTTAAGGGTTAGGGTCAGGGTTAGGGTTAGGGTTAGGGTTAGGGTTAGGGTTAGGGTCAGGGTTAGGGTTAAGTATGGTTTTGTTAAGGGTTAGGGTCAGGGTTAGGGTTAGGGTTAGGGTCAGGGTTAGGGTTAGGGTTAGGGTTAGGGTCAGGGTTAGGGTTAGGGTTAGTTAGGGTTTAGGGTTTGGGTTAGGGTTAAGTATGATTTGGTTAAGGGTTAGGGTCAGGGTTAGGGTTAGGGTTAGGGTCAGGGTTAGGGTTAGGGTTAGTAAAGTCATGGTTTGGGTAGTGTGAGGGGCCACCTAAAAATGTTGGAAAAAAACGCAAACGCGGTAAAAACGCACTAAAAACGCATACAAACGCATAAAAACGCTGCGTTTTTTTCATGCATGCTCATAAAAATGCTTGAAAAAAACGCAGCAGTTGTATGCTTATGTATGCGTTTTTTCAATGCGTTTTTTTGCGGGAAAAACGCGCTGCAAAAAAAAGCAAGTGTGAAACTAGCCTGAGCCATACACTCCATAGAGGTGCATTTATGGAAGAGAAACAAAGAGATGGGGGCACCACCAAAAGGATAATTAAGGGGATCCAACCTAGACCTAAATAGTACATATGTTTGACAAAAAGGAGAGAAAGAAATAGGCCATGAGCAGGGGATCACCCTGAATAGGACATAGCATATATAATACAAATTTTATTAAACACAGCAAACAGCAAAAATTCTTGAAACATTAAAAATGGTCACAGATGTGACACATACACAAATAACACAATGCTCATAATGGAGCAACCCACCTGCTACCAACTATCACCCTCACCGAGAATGATGCCTATATCCCTAGGTCAATGTAAACAGGATTCTCAATAGGAGAATTAGTAAGCCCACACATAGGTAATATAGAGCATATGAGTCAGAAACACCAATAATATACAAATACAATGAAAAAATAATGCAATTCCAACCCAATAATTACAAAAAACAGTACAAGGGATAATGTAAACCCAAGAAAGTGCTGATCACTATGAGGTGTACAAAAAAGATAGAAATGCACACTAAATAAACCTCATATATGCGTAGAGGTACCCCAGCCCAAGATCAGGCATAGGGAACATCAAGGACCAGATTAGCCAGACCATTAGGGGCTAGAGAGGGTCTAAGTGGACAGAGAAAATATCCATAACCACCCCAAATGATAACCACACATACAAATCAGCACAATCCAAAACCCATGAGAAGTGAAGTGGGGCAGGTAGAGCCAGAGACCCGACGCGTGTCGCCACTCTAGGTGGCTTCGTCAGGGGTACAGATTGCCAGTCAGCTGTGTCAATATATATGGTTGCATAATTAGTAGATAGGGAGCAGCTGCGCCGCTGCTTACCATAACAGGGTTAACATCCATTATAACTGAGAGTCAGCGGTTAGTCACTGATCCATAGCTATGGCTGACAGCTCACAGCAGCGGCATGAATGCCAACTGTGCAAGCGTCGGTGTCTGGGAGACAAGGCACACATCCTGAATACAGGAGTGAGAGAGAGCTCAATATTGCTACTGCGCAGGCGCCTGCAGTAGCCTACTGCGCAGGTGTCGGCGTATAGTAGACAAAGCGCGCGCCACGAATAAATGAGAAAGACCAATCAAGGGGACGCTTGCAGTCATGTGACCGATTAACCCTCAAAGATATACAGCTCACTTGCTGTGATGATTATCTGCGCAAGCATCGGCGTATAATAAACAAAGCACGCATCACAAATAGGTAAAGAGACACAATTAAGGGGACATTCTAAAGATATGCAGCACATTCACTGTAGTAATTATCTGAGTAGGCGATGACCAAAAACACTCCCCCATAGGCGCTCCCGGCCAGAGCGAGACGTAGATAACCACTGTATTACTAGTCATGCAGCTGCCATAGTCACCAATAGATGCACATCGCTGGAGAAAACAATGATAAGGCGCAATACCTGTGATCTAAAGCACCTGTACTTATACAAAGACCGTGCTGGTTCGGGGCTCAGTTGCCATGATGATCAGTTAAAAAAACAGGACACTTTATGCTCAGCCAACTGGGTGGAGCTAACACGGGACACTGTTTATACTCAGCCAACTGGGTGGAGCTAACAAACTCTTATACAGATCTTATAAAAGAAGGACCAGAAGGTAACTATTGACCTTTTTGTCTATCCCAGTGCTATAATCTGTAGTTATAGTGTAGGTAAGGTGGGGGCAACCGACCGGGGGGTGGTCCGTTACTTGCCGCAGACAGACTTGAGACAGAGACAGGAACGTGTTCAACAGGTCTTCTTTATTGATCATCCTTCCACAACCCACAGCACCTCACAGCAACGGCATGTTAATCTCTGCAGCCTTACATGGCACCTACTCAACAATCCCTATAGCCGCACACAACAGCTGCTCGACAATCCTCTCAGCCACACACAGTAGCTACTTGACAATCTCCACAGCCACACAAAGCAGCTGCTCGTCACTCTTCACAGCCGCGCACAGCAGCTGCTCGACAATTCCCTCAGCTACACACAGTAGCTGCTTGTCTTCGTACACAGGCCCGGGTACCTTCACTTTCTTTCGTTGGCAAATGGACGTCCCTGGCGGCTCTGTCACTCTGGCTGCCCTAGGCCTACCACCACAGCGTTTTACCAGTCCGAGTCCGTTCGGTTTAGTGATACCCCAGGCTGTCTCTGTCTGCGGCCTCTCTTTGGTCTCCGTCTGTGGCTAATCCTGTCAGGGCCACCCCGTAACTGGCACAACTGTCTGTCCTCTCAGGAACTTCCTTTCTCCTCAGCCATGCTTCTTGTTTCCTGTGCTCCCTTCGCTGACTGACTTTTCCAGAACCTTCTCTCCCTCTTTTATGCACTTCTGTTCTGGTAACCCTGCCCACCATGACTCAACAGTTTTCTTAGCCAATGGCTGTTGCTCAGTCCTAACCTCACAGCTCTCCATTGCCCTCCAATGGTCAAAATCCAATACTACAGCCCTCCTTCCTATCTCCAGCTGTTTCCCCTCTTTTACTACAACAGTCTACCTTCTATACACTACACCTCCGCCCTTCTTCTACAGACAGGTCCGTATGTCAGTCCACCTTCCCTACAATAGGAACGACGACCACAAATAAAAGGATGAAAGAGCTCCTCATCACTGGTGCGCAGGCGCTAAGATAATAGATATGCTAGAATAAAATTAGTCACAAGTAGTGTTGAGCTTTCCGATACCGCAAGTATCGGGTATCGGCCGATATTTGCCGTATCGGAATTCCGATACCGAGTACCGATACTTTTTTCGTATCGGATACCGGAATCGGAAGTCCAAAATGCAATGAGCCACTTTTGTGGCTCTGACTGGCTGCCGAAATGACGTCATCATGATGCGCTGTCTGTGCGCATCATGATGCGCCGTCAGTTCGGGCCTTCGGGGGGGCTGTGCCGACTGTCCGGGGGTCTGTACCGGCCTGCCGGTGGTCTGTGCAGGCTCCGGGGATCTGTGCCGGCCTGCCGGGGGGCTGTGCCGGCCTGCCGGTGGTCTGTGCAGGCTCCGGGGGTCTGTGCCGGCCTGCCGGGGGGCTGTGCAGGCTCCGGTGGTCTGTGCCGGCCTGCCGGGGGGCTGTGCCGGCCTGCCGGTGGTCTGTGCAGGCTCCAGTGGTCTGTGCCGGCCTGCCGGTGGTCTGTGCAGGCTCCGGTGGTCTGTGCAGGCATCGTCCGATGGGACTACAAGTCCCATCAGGCGATGCCTGCTACCATGACAGTGATTGACACATTAGCCAATGACGGGACAGTAGTAGTCCCATCATCCTGCTAATGTGTTGAATGTAAAAAAAAAAAAAAAAAAAAATTTACATGCTACATACATACAACATGCATACTACATATATATACTACATGCAACATGCATACTACATACATGCTACATACTACATGCATGCTACATACATCCTACATATATACTACATGTAACATACATACTACATACATGCTACATACTACATGCATGCTACATACTACATACATGCTACATACATACTACATACATAATACATATATACTACATGCATGCAACATACATACAACATATATACTACATGCATGCAACATGCATACTACATATATACTATATATACTACATGTAACATACATACTACATACTACATGCATGCTACATACTACATACATGCTACATACATACTACATACATAATACATATATACTACATGCATGCAACATACATACAACATATATACTACATGCATGCAACATGCATACTACATATATACTATATATACACTACATGTAACATACATACTACATATATACTACATGCTACATACATGCAACATACACACTACATGCTACATACATGCAACATACATACTACATACATGCTACATACATACACACTACATGCTACATACATGCAACATACATACTACATACATGCTACATACATACACACTACATGCTACATACATGCAACATACATACTACATACATGCTACATACATACACACTACATGCTACATATATGCAACATACATACTACATACATGCTACATACATGCAACATACACACTACATGCTACATACATGCAACATACATACTACATACATGCTACATACATACACACTACATGCTACATACATGCAACATACATACTACATACATGCTACATACATGCAACATACATACTACATACATACTACATACATGCTACATACATGCAACATACATACTACATACATGCTACATACATGCTACATACATACTACATACATGCTACATACATGCAACTTACATACTACATACATACTACATACATGCAACATACATACTACATACATGCTACATACATACTACATACATACCACATGCATGCAACATGCATACTGCATATATACTACATGCATGCAACATACATATATACTACATACAATACATACATATAGACATACAGTACATATAACATAGAGTACATACTTACCGTCACTTGTCACTTTGATCCCCGAAGCCATTGTCACCTGAGGGATAAATATCAAAATAAAAAAACACCAATATACTTACCCCGATCCGCAGAAGTCCACGAGGGTCCCACGTCCATCTTGCGTGGAGAACAGCAGCATCAGCTGATGCTACCGTTCTCTACCAGCTCCAGGAATACAATGACGGAAGGTAGGTATCCTTCCGCACTGTATTCCTCCACCACGGTAAAAAAAAAAGTCCCTAGTCTCACTTTATGCCATTGCTACGTGGGAATTTCCCACGCAGCAATGGCATAAAGTGAGACTAGGGACTTTTTTTTTTTAAAGTGGTGGAGGAATACAGTGCGGAAGGATACCTACCTTCCGTCATTGTATTCCTGGAGCTGGTAGAGAATGGTAGCATCAGCTGATGCTGCTGTTCTCCACGCAAGATGGACTTGGGACCCTCGTGGACTTCTGCGGATCGGGGTAAGTATATTGGTGTTTTTTTATTTTGATATTTATCCCTCAGGTGACAATGGCTTCGGGGATCAAAGTGACAAGTGACAGTAAGTATGTACTCTATGTTATATGTACTGTATGTCTATATGTATGTATTGTATGTAGTATATATGTATGTTGCATGCATGTAGTATATATGCAGTATATATGTAGTATGCATGTTGCATGCATGTGGTATGTATGTTGCATGCATGTGGTATGTATGTAGTATGTATGTAGTATGTATGTAGCATGTATGTAGTATGTATGTTGCATGTATGTTGCATGTATGTAGCATGTAGCATGTAGCATGTATGTAGCATGTATGTAGTATGTATGTTGCATGTATGTTGCATGTATGTAGCATGTAGTGTGTATGTTGCATGTATGTAGCATGTAGTATGTATGTTACATGTAGTATATATAGTATATATGTAGTATGCATGTTGCATGCATGTAGTATATATGTTGTATGTATGTAGTATGTATGTAGCATGTATGTAGTATGTAGCATGCATGTAGTATGTAGCATGTATGTAGTATGTATGTTACATGTAGTATATATGTAGTATGTATGTTACATGTAGTATATATGTAGTATGTATGTTGCATGCATGTAGTATATATGTAGTATATATGTATTATGTATGTAGCATGTAAGTAGCATGTATGTAGCATGCATGTAGTATGTAGCATGTATGTAGTATGTATGTTACATGTAGTATATATGTAGTATGCATGTTGTATGTATGTACAGTAGCATGTAAATTTTTTTTTATTTTTTTTTTTACATTCAACACATTAGCCGGATGATGGGACTACCACTGTCCCATCATTGGCTAATGTGTCAATCACTGTCATGGTAGCAGGCATCGCCCGATGGGACTTGTAGTCCCATCGGACGATGCCTGCACAGACCCCCGGAGCCTGCACAGACCACCGGCAGGCCGGCACAGACCCCCGGAGCCTGCACAGACCACCGGCAGGCCGGCACAGACCCCCGGCAGGCCGGCACAGACCACCGGAGCCTGCACAGACCACCGGCAGGCCGGCACAGCCCCCCGGCAGGCCGGCACAGACCACCGGAGCCTGCACAGACCCCCCGGCAGGCCGGCACAGCCCCCCGAAAGGCCCGTACAGACCCCAGAGAGGCTGTACATGGCAAAAATAGGGTTTTTCTTATTCCGATACCGGAAGTCCCATAGACTTGAATGGGACTTCCGGTATCGGAATCGGCGATACCCGATATTTTTTTTAGATCGGCCGATACCATCCGATACGATACTTTTAAGTATCGGACGGTATCGCTCAACACTAGTCACAAGCACATTTTTAACAGTAGTCAGTTCTAGAAATAGAGACAAGGCACTACTGCGCAAATACCAGTATACATAGTCTCACTCATAGCTAGGTTGGTAAAATAAATAGCCAGCTAGGCAGTGGCTGGATAAACCGACCAGATACAAAGTAAACGGCCCGTCCCCAGACACACAAATACCCCGTGAGCAAGTGTGGACAAAAAGTTACGGTATGTAAATGATAAAGATCTTTATGCTCAGCCAAGTGGGCGGGGTTAACACTCTAATACAGATCTTGTAAAAAAGAGACCAGAAGGTAACTGTTGACCTTTTTGTTAGTCCCAGTGCTACAATCAGTAATTATAGGAACGGCGACCACAAATAAAGCCAACTGGGTGGAGCTAACATGGGACAGTTTAAACTCAGCCAACTGGGCGGCGCTAACACACTCTTATACAGATCTTATAAAAAAAGGACCAGAAGGTAACTATTGACCTTTTTGTCTATCCCAGTGCTATAATCAATAGTCGTAGGAGCGACGACCACAAATAAAGGGATGAAAGAGCTCCTCATCACTGGTGCGAAGGCGCTAAGATAATAGATATGCTCGACTAAAATTAGTCACAAGCACATTTCTAACAGTAGTCAGTTCTAGAGATAGAGACTAGGCGCTACTCTGCAAATAGCATTATACATAGTCTCACTCATAGCTAGGTAGATAAAATAAATAGCCAGCTAGGCAGTGGCTGGATAAACCAACCAGATACAAAGTAAGCGGCCAGTCCCCAGACACACAAATACCCAGTGAGCAAGTGTGGACAAAAAATTAAGGTATGTAAATGATAAAGATCTTTGTACTCAGCCAAATGGGCGGAGCTAACACACTCTAATACAAATCTTATACAAAAGAGACCAGAAGGTAACCGTTGACCTTTTTGTTAGTTCCAGTGCTACAATCAGTAATTATAGTAATGGCGACCACAAATAAAGGGGTAAAAGAACTCCTTATCAATGGTGGCAGGCGCTCAGATATTATTATATGTGCTGGACTAAAAATAGTCACAAGCACAAAAGAAAAAAAACAGTGTACATAATATCACTCATAACTCCGTTGGTGAAATAAATAGCCAACTAGGCAGTGGCTCAATAAGCCAATCGAACATAGAGTAAACGGCCGATCCCCAAACGCACAATTGCACGGTGCACAAGTATGGACAACAAGTAACGACATATAAATGATAGAGATCGCGACATTAGAATGAGCGCAGCCATACCCAACTTGTACCAGAGCGTCCCGCTAGTCCCAATCAGGATAAAGGGACCAAGCAAAAGTAAAACAGATATAGTGATAATCAATTCACGTTTTATTATTATTCTCACGCACACCCAAAAGATCGGGACAGCGTGGAAGAATGAAAGTTCCACACCCAGGGCCCCAAAAAAAGGAGTAAAAACGCCTGTAAGGAATACTAAGCGAGTAATCACCTTGATAAAGCAGAGGCCCCACATAGTAAATCAAGAACTAAACATCTTAAGGGTGGACGGAAAAAGGATAGATATGGGTAATCACGCCCCACTGTCAGGTAGCCACCACAGGAAACCTGTAAAGAAAAGTAGTCAAAAAGTAGATGTTATTTAGACATGGGCCATACTATTGATGTTTAAATGGACCCGGGTGAAAAACAAGACATCTGGACCGCGCATGATCAGGTCTGTTTATAAAAGCCAGTGAATAATAAGTCCTCATTTAAGCCTGAAGGAGTCAGACTTCCGAGATTGAAGATCCACTTTGATTTTTGTCTCAAAAGTTGAAGAGTAATATCTCCTCCCCTTATGTCCATTTGAACAGTCTCAAGTCCTAGGATTTTGGTACCTTTCCACCGAGAATTATGCAGATCCAGATAGTGCGATGCTACCGAAGTGAGTGTTTTGCCCTTCTCCAAATCCTTTTTGGCTGTTGTAATACCCGAGAAATGGTGTTGTATCCTCCTCCTCAATTCCTGCATTTATGGAAGAGTTGCCAGAAAAAAAGCCTTCACTTACACACAAAAATTGTAAGGCTCATTTTGCGTTTACCAAAAGACATGGGTGAATCTCCCCAAATGTATGAAGGAAGGTGCTGGGGTCATGTGAGACCAACATTGAACTTTTTGGCCACCAAGCTAGACGCTATATCTGGAGCCAAATAAACACAACTCAATATATGGAAGACAGGGAGCACCACAAAATACAATGGCAAAAAAATGAAAAGGGTGCTACATCATGTATGGATACAATAATATACAAGAACAAAAGAGATAGGCCAACAAATAAAGATGAGCACACCTAATTAAATGTAAAAATATATATATATATTTTTATTAAACACCATTGAACATACACAATAAAAACATCTAAAAACACACATCAAAACAGTAATAAAACACCCCTCAGTCTAAAATAGACAAAAATGCCCATGGGAAGTACAAGATATAGGGCTGCTGGTGTAAAAAATAGACAATAATAATCTTTAATATTGTAATAACTCCGTGCAGATGCTCACATAAGTGGAGACGTAATTTATCCTATATGATCCTGTGCAATGTTACACCATTCCCAAATACTTATATATGGTGACACACTGCAGTTATCCAACACAGTTGCAACACCTTCATATAAGATGAAAAAACAGAAATTGACGGGCCCTGGCTGTAATCACATATACTTGTCCACATTGACAATCCCATATGAGAGATATGAAGGTAAGATGTACAAGTAAAATAGCCCAAATCAAGAGCACATAAGTAATGTGCAAAAGACAAGAGGGTGCATGGTATATGTACAGGAAGAGAGTGGGATGGAACAACTAGCCACAGTGCTATGTGCCATTCCTGCTGGACAGTGTGACACCATTCACGCCCAAAACCATAATAGCTCATGTATGCTTGAGTAAATAGAAAAAGACAATGGTAGGCTGTAAGAAAAAAAAACAGGGGTGTGAGGGAAAGCCCCATGCGTATCGCTGTCAGGGCCAGTTTTAGGCATAGTGATAGTGTGGCCCTAGGCAAAGTTTAAAATGGGGCCCCAAATGCTAACATATTGCACATCACACAGAAGCATTTTGATTATATTTACATGCGCTGAGTTCAGGCCGCTAAATGAGTGTGATTGACAATATTGAAGTCGTCCAACATTTGTTTCCTGGCCTCTTTCCACTGTCTGAGAAAGAATGGGGACTGAACGATCACTAATGGATCAATCTGTCCCCATACAGTATCATGCTATCAGCAACACATCTACAGTGCACACCCCATAGACCTCCATATAATATAATGTACCCTATAGTCCTCCATATAATATAATGTACCCCATAGTCCTCCATATAATATAATGTGCCTCATAGTCCTCCATATAATATAATGTGCCCCATAGTCCTCCATATAGTATAATACACTCCCCATAGTCCTCCATAAAGTATAATACACTCCCTATAGTCCTCCATATAATATAATGTGCCCCATAGTCCTCCATATAAGATAATGTGTCCCATAGTCTGCCATATAGTATAATACACTCCCCAGTCCTCCATATAGTATAATGCACTCCCCATAGCCCTCTATATAGTATACTACACTCTTCATAGCCCTCCATATAGTATACTACACTCCTCATAGCCCTCCATATATTAAAATACACTCTGTCCTCCATATAGTATAATACACTACTCAGTCCTCCATATAATATAATACACTCCTCATAGTGCTCCATATAGTATAATACACCGCCAGTCATCCATGTAGTACAATTCACTTCTCATAGTATAACGCACCCCATAGTTCTTCATATAGTATAATGTATACTATACAGCCTACAGTATAATGCAGCCTACATATAGTATAATGCAGCCAACCCATAGAACATAATGCAGCCACCCCAACAGAGTATAATGCAGCCCCGCCATACAATATAATATAACCCCCATAGAGTATAATGCAGCCCCTCTTATAGTATAATGCAGCCACCCCTTAGAGCATAATGCAGCCACCCCATGGAACATAATGCAGCCCCCCTCTTATAGTATAATGCAGCCCCTCCATAGAATATACGGCAGCACCTCATATAGTATAATGCAGCCCCAATAGAATATAATGTAGCCCCCTCATAAAGTATAATTAAGCCCCATTACAATATAATCTAGCCCCATAGAATACAATGCAGCCCCTCATAGAGTATGATGCAATCACACCCTCATAGAACATAATAAATATAATACAGCCCCCATAGAATACAATGTAGCCCCAAATAGAATATAATACAGCCCACCTCCCCATAGAATATAATGTAGCCCCCTATTATATAACACAGCCTCCCCCATAGAATATAATGTATAATGTACCCCCCATAGTATATAGCACAGCCACAAATTATATAACACAGCTGCATAGTATACAGCACAGCACCACATGGTATACAGCACAGCACCATGGTATATAGCACAGCCCACATGGTATACAGCACAGCACCACATGGTATATAGCACAGCCCCACATGGTATACAGCACAGCACCACATGGTATACAGCACAGCACCATGGTATACAGCAGAGCCCCACATTGTATATAGCACAGCACCACATGGTATACAGCACAGCACCATGGTATTCAGCACAGACCCACATGGTATATAGCACAGCCCACATCTCTTCCCCCCTGAGAATGGCCCCACAGCCCAGTACTCACTGTTACATTAAAAAAACACACTCCTCACCTCTCCTCGTGCCCGCACTGCTCCCGGCTGGCTCCTGTCTCAGCGGCTGCTCTGCCTGGCACACAGTGAGGGCATGATGACGTCAGCTGATGCTCTCTCCTCTATCATTGCTTTGAACTGTACTGGCATCTATGACACCGGTATAGTTCAATGTGGCGGCGGGGGGAGTCAGTGCTGGTGGCAGGCAGGCCTCATAGTGGCTGTGTGATGTGCCGCTAGCTGGGGGCCCCTGGGGGAGTGGGGGCCCTAGGCAGCTGCCTTGTCTGCCTGCCCCTAACGCCGGCCCTGATCGCTGTAATAACAACTTGGTCAAGGGAGAGATCTGTGCTAGATTGCTCCATCCAGAATAAAGATTCTCCTGAGTTTGGACTAACTGTTTTCCAGAACCTCAGCTGGCTTGTTAAATCCAGAAATGTAACATTCTAGTTTGCTTTATTAGGTGGGAGTAGACATCTTATTTACTGAATGCTGTTTTCTTATTGGATAGGATGGATATTAGTCGGCGTCAGCTTAGCACAGAGGATAAGCAGAATGCAAAGCTGTCAGACCGATGATGTAGTCATACTACAACATCTTCTGTTGTGCAACGCTTACTTACAGTATAACATGATTTCATTATTGTTCTGATAGCTTTGCAGCCTCTTTTGCTTGGCTCTTCCCTGATGCGACCAAGGTTCCTCATGTTCAGTGAGATCACATACTGTAGCTAAGCTGTCTACTCCCAACTACTCCTGTGGATGTCAGACAGCAATTCTGTGTGTGAGCACAAAAGAGGTACTATTCCTGTGTTAGGCCACTATTACCATGTGAGGCTATAGAAATGGCCCTATTACCGTGTAGAAGCACAGAGGGGAAATTATTGCCATGTAGCAAAACAGAATGGGAACTATTACTGTATGGGGCACAATAATTGTGTGGATTGTGCTAATACCATTATGGGTGCACAAAGCAGGCACTGTTACCATGTGTGTTCAAAGAGGAGGCACTGTTACTTTTGTTCAACTTAGGGAGGGCAGTATTTCCATATGGAGGCATAAAGATGGCATTATTACCTTGGGAGCTAGAAAAAATGAGGTAGCCAGGGTCGAGGGATGGTAGTATTACTCAATATACACTTTGGACAAGTGTAGTGCTACGTGATATTTGTAGATGTAGTGGAAAGTGGAGAGAGTACTTGAAAAGAGTTGCCAAAGATGTCTGCATGTTGCATTCTGCAGAGACAAGCCAAACATAAAAGTTAAGCTGTTCTGAAGCAGAAGAAAAAAAAGGGAAATGGTAAGATTAACCCCTTAACAACAAATTATTCAGCCATCATCTGCCTCTAACAGCAATGGGAGGAGCAGTGCTCCACTTGTAACTCTTAACTTGTTAAATACTGCTATCAATCTGTGACAGCGGCATTTACAGAGAGCTGGAGGCGGGAGGAGCACGTTGTTCTAACAGCACATGGCACTCCTTTAAGAGGGGTACAGTAGCTGTCCTAAACCCCTGAGCATGTCCCCTGGTCTAAAGTGTAAATACGGTATATGTATAGTTATATTTCATTGCCCTGTATGTGTAAATATGTTGTAATATATGTATCATGCAGGGAAAGAGTATTAGTAGTGTTAGTCCACTAGATGTAGATAGGGAGCATAAGGTAGGTTTGATAAGAGTGTAAATAGTTAACTGTAGGAGGGGTCACTGTGGTTAGAGGAAGGGAGCTTCCTGAATAGAGGCAGAAGGGCGAGGATGCCCAAAGAGCTCGGGTGGGCTAATAGCTCTGGGAACATAGATACCCCATAACGTTGTGTTCAAGCAAGAGCCCAGACATCCAGAGCAAGTGGGATAGTACAGTCACAGCTGCAGGAGCTACAAGTGTGCAAGCTACAGAAGAAGAGATGGCAGGACAGGCAGGTGGTTCGCTCACCATGTGGCAGGTCATAGCACTGATGCCCTCAGATCCAGGGCGAAAGGCTGAGGGAACACCCGGTGGCAGTGAGTCTGGACAGGGAGGACTCTGAGAAAATGTACAATACGGTACAACCCAATCTCGAGCCATGTGACAGAGAGAGAAGTGAAGGGAAAGCTAGAGTGACGTGTAATGTGGAATCTGCTGTGGATGCTGTATTGGACCTGGATGTGCTGCGAAGACATGAGTAAAGTTTTGCATTATGAGTTACAGTTGGACTGTATCTCTGTTATTTCACAAACAGCCAAAGGTGACCTTAGAGAGCAAAGGACGGCGCAGAGAATGGAGAGGCAAGTAAGCTGAAATTGAAGCGTAATTTTTATGTAAAGGGAGGTCAGGGCCTGCAAAGTCCGATGAGCTCAGCCACGACTACTGCCCTGACTGACCTTTACACTCCTACAATGTGATCGCGGTTCATGGATAGGTTGGCATGACAGTCAGTGGTCTGCTGAAGACCCCTGTACCTGTCATCATGGTACTGTGAAAACCAGTCCATGGCTTGAGCTCATAGGTGACCATGATTTTTATTATATACTGCAGTGCTGTGATATTCCTGATATCCCAAAAATTGAAAACGTTATGGCTCTTGGGAAATGACTAAAAAAAGCAAATTTTTTTCCTTACAAATGTCTGAATTTCTTTTCATCATCTAAATAAAAGTAAACTATGCATGTTTGGCAATGTCATGATCATACTGACTTGTTGAATTATGACTTGTCTGTTTTATGGTAAAATGAATGCTGGAAATAAAAAAACCCCAAAACAATTTCTGAATTGCATTTTTTTCCTATTTTGCCACACTTGGAATTTTTGTCCAGTTTTCAAGTACATCATATGATAAAATGGATGATGTCATTCCAAAGTACAACTCGACCTGCAAAAAATAAGCACTCATACGGCTGTGTGGATGTATAAATAAAAGAGTTATGACTAGTGTTGAGCATTCCGATACCGCAAGTATCGGGTATCGGCCGATACTTGCTGTATCGGAATTCCGATACCGGCTTCCGATATTTTTTCAATATCGGAATTCGGCATCGGAATCGGAAGTTCAAAGTTGATTGACGGCCTGACGTCATCATGATGCGCGGTGTGTGCGCATCATGATGCGCCGTCATTTCGGGCCTTCCGGGGGTCTCTGCCGGCCTGCCGGGGGGCTGTGTGGACTGCCCGGGGTCGGTACCGGCCTGCCGGGGGGCTGTGCCGGCCTGCCGGTGGTCTGTGCACCCTGTGGGGGTCTGTACCGGCCTGCCGGGGGGCTGTGCCGGCCTGCCGGGGGGCTGTGCCGGCCTGCCGGGGGGCTGTGCTGATGTCCGGGGGTCTGTGCAAGCATCGTCCGATGGGACTACAAGTCCCATCTGGCGATGCCTGCTACCATGACAGTGATTGACACATTAGCCAATGATGGGACAGTAGTAGTCCCATCATCCGGCTAATGTGTTAAATGTTAAAAAAAAAAAAAAAAATACTACATACATACTACATACATACTACATGCTACATACATACTACATATATACTACATGCATGCTACATACATACTACATGCTACATACATACTACATATATACTACATGCATGCTACATACATACTACATGCTACATACATACTACATATATACTACATGCATGCTACATACATACTACATGCTACATACATACTACATATATACTACATGCATGCTACATACATACTACATGCTACATACATACTACATATATACTACATGCATGCTACATACATACTACATGCTACATACATACTACATATATACTACATACATACTACATACATGCTACATACATGCTACATACATACTGCATGCTACATACATACTACATACATACTACATACATACTACATACATACTACATGCATGCTACATACATACTACATACATACATACTACTACTACATGCATGCTACATACATACTACATGCATGCTACATGCATGCTACATACATACTACATGCTACATACATACCACATACATACTACATACATACTACATACATACTACATGCTACATACATGCTACATATATACTACATGCATGCTACATACATACTACATGCATGCTACATGCATGCTACATACATACTACATGCTACATACATACCACATACATACTACATACATACTACATACATACTACATACATACTACATATATACTACATGCATGCTACATACATACTACATGCTACATACATACCACATACATACTACATACATGCTACATGCTACATACATACTACATACATACTACATGCATGCTACATACATACTACATACATACTACATACATACTACATGCATGCTACATACATACTACATGCATGCTACATGCATGCTACATACATACTACATGCTACATACATACCACATACATACTACATACATACTACATACATGCTACATACATACTACATATATACTACATGCATGCTACATACATACTACATATATACTACATGCATGCTACATACATACTGCATGCTACATGCATGCTACATACATACTACATACATACTACATGCTACATACATACCACATATATACTACATACATACAATACATTCATACAATACATACATAGACATACAGTACATATAACATAGAGTAGCATACTTACCAATACTTGTCACATTGTTCCCCGAAGCCATTGTCTTTTACGGAATAAATATTAACATAACAAACCACAAAAATACTCACCCACGATCCGAAGCAGTCCACGAGTGTGTCCCACGACGATCTTGGGTAGAGAACTGCAGCATCAGATGATGCTGCCGTTCTCTACGGGCTGCAGGAATCCAATGACGGAAGGTAGGTATCCTTCCGCACTGTATTCCTCCGCCACTTAAAAAAAAAAAAGAGTCCCTAGTCTCACTTTATGCCATTGCTGCATGGGAATTTCCCACACAGCAATGGCATAAAGTGAGACTAGGGACTTTTTTTTTTTAAGTGGCGGAGGAATACAGTGCGGAAGGATACCTACCTTCCGTCATTGGATTCCTGCAGCCCGTAGAGAACGGCAGCATCATCTGATGCTGCAGTTCTCTACCCAAGATCGTCGTGGGACACACTCGTGGACTGCTTCGGATCGTGGGTGAGTATTTTTGTGGTTTGTTATGTTAATATTTATTCCGGAAAAGACAATGGCTTCGGGGAACAATGTGACAAGTATTGGTAAGTATGTTACTCTATGTTATATGTACTGTATGTCTATGTATGTATTGTATGAATGTATTGTATGTATGTAGTATATATGTGGTATGTATGTAGCATGTAGTATGTATGTAGTATGTATGTAGCATGCATGTAGCATGCAGTATGTATGTAGCATGCATGTAGTATATATGTAGTATGTATGTAGCATGTAGTATGTATGTAGTATGTATGTGGTATGTATGTAGCATGTAGTATGTATGTAGCATGCATGTAGCATGCATGTAGTATGTATGTAGAATGCATGTAGTATGTATGTAGTATGTATGTAGTATGTATGTAGCATGCATGTAGTATGTATGTAGTATGTATGTAGTATGTATGTGGTATGTATGTAGCATGTAGTATGTATGTAGCATGCATGTAGCATGTATGTAGCATGCATATAGCATGCATGTAGTATGTATGTAGTATGTATGTAGTATGTATGTAGCATGCAGTATGTATGTAGCATGCAGTATGTATGTAGCATGTATGTAGCATGTATGTAGTATGTATGTAGTATATATGTAGTATGTATGTAGCATGTAGTATGTATGTAGCATGTAGTATGTATGTAGCATGCATGTAGTATATATGTAGTATGTATGTAGCATGTAGTATGTATGTAGCATGTAGTATGTATGTAGCATGTAGTATGTATGTAGCATGCATGTAGTATGTATGTAGTATTTTTTTTTTTTTTAACATTTAACACATTAGCCGGATGATGGGACTACTACTGTCCCATCATTGGCTAATGTGTCAATCACTGTCATGGTAGCAGGCATCGCCCGATGGGACTTGTAGTCCCATCGGACGATGCCTGCACAGACCCCCGAAGCCTGCACAGACCACCGGCAGGCCGGCACAGCCCCCCGGCAGGCCGGCACAGCCCCCCGGAGCCTGCACAGACCACCGGCAGGCCGGCACAGCCCCCCGGCAGGCCGGCACAGCCCACCGGAGCCTGCACAGACCACCGGCAGGCCGGCACAGCCCCCCGGCAGGCCGGCACAGACCACCGGAGCCTGCACAGACCCCCTGGCAGGCCGGCACAGCCCCCCGAAAGGCCCGTACAGACCCCAGAGAGGCTGTACAAGGCAAAAACAGGGTTTTTCTTATTCCGATACCGGAAGTCCCATAGACTTGAATGGGACTTCCGGTATCGGAATCGGCGATACCGATACTTTTTTTAAAGATCGGCCGATCCATTCCGATCCGATACTTTGAAGTATCGGACGGTATCGCTCAACTCTAGTTATGACTCTTGGAATACGGGGAGAAAAAAACAAAAGCACAGAAGCAAAAAACTGCCCGGTCTTTAAAGTGTTATTGAGAATGTCAGAGGTGTGACACCAGAGTTATCCATACAATACAAGCATATGGTATGCAGAGGACCTTTGTATAATTTGCACAGTGACTATATGGTCACTAAACTGTGATTTTAGTAATAGCTTTAAAAAAGGACTGTAGGTTACATTTATAACATGATCCATCCTCGGAGAGTTATGGCTCTGTTATCTTTAGTGTTACATAGAACTGCAGGTAACATATTCTACATTTGGAGATTATCAAAAAATCATGGACAGACGATATTTTTTACGGACACATTGCAAAACTATAATAAATCATCATGATTCTAAGTTTATAAATTATCCATTTCTACAGCCCATAATTCTGATTTAAAAACATTTTGGTGTTTGGTCAGTGTCAGTTTGTTACCATCAGCATTTTAGAAGTGATTTTCCTATACGCAAAAAAAACTGCAAAACTTCTTGAATTGTTTACAATTATTTTTTGCTGACACACCATCCACAAAAAAGGACATGTCAAAAGCACAATGGACTACAATCTACCTGTGAAAAAATGTAACATTTTTGTGAAAAACGGATGTCATAAAGAGGGTTCAGGAAATGAGTAGTGAAGATGATATGTCATTTTTTTAGTCACATTTAAAAACAAGACATGTACTCTATAGACATTTTACCTATTTAAATGAATGAAACTTATTTAAGTTGTAAATTTTGATGGATTCTGTGCTACAAAATCTTGTGTAAATATACCGCAACCTTAGGATAAATTCAGAGTGGATTTTGTTGGAGAAAGTTTTGCAATGATCACCATTATCTGAAACAACCAGATTTAGATAAATGCAACTGATTTTCAGGTGTTAACATTTCTGCACATTTTCATAGTTTTTAGCATTTAAGATAGATATAAGTCATAGAATCATAGTATAGAGTTAGAGTTGGAAGGGACCTCCAGGGTCATTGTGTCCAACCCCCTGCTCAATGCAGTGCAGGATTTACTAAACCATCTCAAACAGATGTCTGTCCAGGTCTGTTTGAAGAATTCTGTTGAAGGAGAACTCACCACCTCTGGGGGAATCCTGTTCCACTCATTGATCACACTCACTGTCAAAAAGTTTTTTTCTAATATCTAATCAGTATCTTCTCCCTTTCAGTTTCATTCCATTGCTTCTCGTGTTTCCACGTGCAAATGAGAATAAGGATGATCCCTGTATCCTTTCAGATATTTGTAGACAGCTATGAAGGTTCCTCTTATCCTTTCCTCTTTTTTGCAAGCCAAACCTTCCCAGATCCTTTAACTGTTCCTCTTAGGATATAGTTTGCAGTCCGCTCACCATCTTCGTAGCTCTTCCCTGAACTTGGTCTAGTTTCTCTATGTATTTTTTTAAACTGGACACAGTATTCCAGGTGAGGTCTGACCAAGGAGGAGTAGAGGGAGATAATTACTTCACATCTAGACTCTATGCTTCTCTTAATGCATCCTAGAACTGTATTTGCCTTTTTTGCTGCTGCATCAAACTGTTGACTCATATGCAGTCTGTGATCTATTAGTATACACAAGTTTTTTTTCACATGTGCTATTGCTTAGTTCTATTCTTCCCATTTTGTATATCATTTTCGATTTTTTGGCCCAGTAGAATCTTTCTCCGTGTTAAATATTATTTTATTAGTTGCTGCCAATTACATTATGTAAGCTTACCTAGAGCCTTCTGAATCCTTTGTCTTCTAAAATGTTAGCTATTCCATCTAGATTTGCATCATTTGCAAATTTAATTAGTTTACCTTCAGTTCCCCTTGTCTAGATCATTTATAAAAATGTTGAAAAACACTGGGACCTGGACAGAGTCTTGTGGTACCCCACTTGAAACACTATTCCAATTGGATGTAGAACCATTTATTATCACTCTTTGAGTATGATCACTGAGCCAGTAACAAACCCACTTAATCATAGCCTTGTCAATCCCATTCCTGGCAATATTTTCAAGAAGAATAGTATGAGATACTATATCAAATGCTTTTCTGAAGTCGAGATATACTATATCTACTGCATTTCCCAGCTCCATCCAGTCAGTGATTCCATCATAGAAGGAAATCAGATTAGTGTGGCATGACTTGTTTGCTACAAACCCATGCTGGCTCTGGTTAATTACTGTATTCTTATCCAAATACTTACATACATGCCATTTAATAATTTGTTCAAAATGTTTCCTGGTATAGAAGTAAAGCTCAATGGCATATAATTTTCTGTCTCCATCTTCTTTCCTTTTTTGAAGATAGGGTAAATGTTGTTCCTTCTCCAATCTTTTTTGAATTTCTCCTGTTCTCCAGGAATTTTCAAAGATTCTGACTAGTGGTTCTGCAATCTGTTATCTTTTTTCAGTACCCTACAATGTAATTCATCTGGATCAGGAGATATAAATATATTTAAATTAGCTAAGTGTTCCCTCACCATCTCTCTGTTTATAGATGTGTGGATTTTATATTCCCTCAAAACCACAGAGATCATTTGATGTTACATTTGCTTTCTGAAAGAACACAGATGTAAAATCTGAATTTAACAGGTTTGCCTTCTCAGCATCATTTTTGACCACTTCACCCTTTTCATCCTGTAAATATCCTATAGCACCCCCAAAATCCTTTTTTAATGCTTTTGGTCTCCCTTGCAAGCCTCACTTCAAGACTTGCTTTATCTCTTCTAGCACTTGCTCTGCATTCCCTGCAGACAGCATTATATTCTTCTTTAGGTATGCCCTCCTCTTTCCATTTGATATACTTTTTTTTCCTTTTTAGCAAGTGTTTAAGTTCTGTATTCATCCATCCTGGTCTCCTTACACCCTTTTTGACATTGGGCTTAAATTTACGCCAATGTCAGACTCCCTCCCCTTGATGTGAACTCCGGTGGTAAGCCCACATCTTTCCCGGCACATGTCAGCTGTTTTGAATAGCTGACATGTGCCTGGAACAGCCGCGGGTGGAAATGTGATCCACACATAGCTATTAACCAATCAAATGCCACTGTCAAAGTCTGACAGCGGCATTTAACATGTGCTTCCGGCAATCATGACGGAAATCCGTCCATCAGTGACCCTGACACATAATAATAATAATAATAATCTTTATTTATATAGCGCCAACATATTCCGCAGCGCTTTACAGTTTAACAGTTTCAAAACACAAGTCATAAGTAAGAACGCTAACAATACAATAATTAAAGCAAAATAAGACGAAATAAGACGACCCTGCTCGTGAGAGCTTACAATCTACAATGAGGTGAGGGAGATACAGAGTACAGGTGTGTATTTACAATGGTGTAGTTACAATGAAGGTCCAGCCATCTTGCGGGAGTGAAGGATGGATGGAGATAGTGAATGGGCTACACATGCACACTTACACAGAGAATGACTTTGATTAGTGAATGTGATAGGCCGCTCTGAACAGGTGTGTTTTGAGGGAGCACCTAAAACTATGCAAATTGGGGATAGTCCTGATTTCTTGGGGTAGAGCATTCCAGAGGATAGGAGCAGCACGGGAGAAGTCTTGGAGTCGGGAGTGGGAGGTACGGATTAGTGCAGAGGTTAGTCGAAAGTTGTTTGCAGAGCGCAGCGATCGGCTAGGCCGATAGACAGAAATGAGAGAAGAGATGTAAGGGGGTGCCGCACTGTGGAGAGCTTTGTGGGTGAGAACAAGTACTTTGAATTGGATCCTATAATGAATGGGCAGCCAATGTAAGGACTGGCGAAGAGCGGACGCGTCCGAGTACCGATTACCCAGATGGACGATCCTGGCCGCTGCATTAAGTATGGACTGGAGAGGGGATAGTCGAGTGACGGGGAGGCCAATTAATAGAGCGTTGCAGTAATCCAGGCGAGAGTGGATCAATGCAACAGTGAGGGTTTTTGTTGTTTCCATAGTGAGAAAAGGGCGGATTCTAGAGATGTTCTTTAGGTGTAGGCGGCAAGAGCTGGCAAGGGATTGTATATGGGATGTGAAGGAGAGATTGGTGTCAAACATAACACCCAGACAGCGCACCTGCTGCCGGGGTGTTATTGTGGTACCACCCACGGAGAGGGAAATGTCAGATTTAGGGAGGTTAGTAGACGGCGGGAGCAGAAGAAGTTCAGTTTTGGAGAGGTTGAGTTTCAGATAGAGAGCGGACATAATATTGGAGACTGCGGACAGACAGTCACTGGCGTTCTGTAGTACAGTGGGGGTAAGGTCGGGGGAAGATGTGTATAGTTGTGTGTCATCAGCATAAAGATGGTACTGAAAGCCAAATCTGCTGATGGTCTGTCCAATTGGGGCCGTGTAGAGAGAGAAAAGAAGGGGGCCAAGGACTGAGCCCTGAGGTACCCCGACAGCAAGAGGAAGAGGAGATGACGTGGAGCCAGAGAACAAAACACTGAAGGAGCGGTCAGAGAGATAGGAAGAGAACCAGGAGAGTGCAGTGTCCTTAATGCCTAGTGACTGGAGCCTAGAGAGTAGGAGATGGTGGTCAACAGTATCGAAAGCTGCAGATAGGTCAAGAAGAATGAGCAGAGAGTGGTCACCATTACGTTTTGCTGTCAGAAGGTCATTGGTCACTTTGATGAGTGCAGTTTCAGTCGAATGTAGGGGGCGGAAGCCGGACTGTGAAGGGTCTAGAAGGGAGTGAATGGAGAGGTAACGGGTAAGGCGGGAGTAAACTAGGCGTTCCAATAGTTTAGAGATGAAGGGGAGATTGGAGAATGGTCTGTAGTTGTTTGTGCAGGATGGGTTGAGAGCAGGTTTCTTTAGTAATGGAGTAACGATGGCGTGTTTGAAGGAGGATGGGAAAATGCCCGAGGAGAGGGAGAGATTAAAGATTGTAGTTAGGTGGGTTGTGACGACTGGAGAGAGAGACTGGAGGAGATGTGAGGGAATGGGGTCGGTAGTGCATGTAGTCGGACGAGAAGAAGAGAGGAGTCTGGAGACTTCTTCTTCTGTGATGGGATCAAATGTGGAGAGTGAGCCAGGGGAGATGTAGGAAGGGATGGGAGTCACAGCACTTGGTGGTTGGGAGCAGATTTCTTGACGGATATTATCTATTTTTTCTGTAAAGTGGGAGGCCAGGTCATCCGCACAAATGTCTGTGATAGGGGCTTGTGCTTTTGGCCTGAGGAGGGAGTGAAAAGTGTCAAAAAGTTTCTTGGGGTTGTTGGCTAGTGAGGAGATCAGGGTGGTGAAGTAGGTCTGTTTGGCAAGGTGAAGGGCAGCGTTATAGGTTCTTAACATAAATTTGAAGTGGATGAAGTCTTCTGGTGTGCGGGTTTTTCTCCATAGGCGTTCAGCACTCCTGGAGCATCGCTGGAGAAGTTGAGTTTGCGATGTGAGCCAGGGCTGTTTTACTCTGTGTTTGGAGGTTCTGATGGTGAGGGGAGCTACTTGGTCAAGGGTGCTTCTAAGAGTGTCATTGTAGTGATGAACAGCCAGATTAGGACAGGAAAGAGAGGAGATTGGGGACAGAGATGAGTGTAGGGAATCTGAAAGTGTCTGAGGGTTAATAGCTTGTAGATTTCTGACTGTGTGGTAGGTAGGAATGAGCTGGGGTGGGCGAGGATTTGTGAGTGTGAAGGAGAGAATGCTGTGGTCAGAGAGTGGAAGCGGTGAGTTGTTTAGTTGGGAGATTGAACAGAGCCGGCAGAAGACCAGATCAAGGGTGTTACCGTCTTTATGTGTCTCAGAGGTTGAAAGCTGTGAGAGGCCTAGAGAGGTGGTTAGTGATAGAAGCTGGGATGCAGATGTGGAATTAGGGCTGTTAATGGGGATGTTGAAGTCTCCCAGGATGAGGGTTGGTAGTTCTGAGGACATGAAGTGTGGCAGCCAGGCTGAAAAGTGGTCAAGGAAGTGGGTGGGTGAGCCTGGGGGCCGGTATATGACCGCTACCCTGAGGGAGAGGGGACGGAAGAGCCTGATGGTGTGGACCTCAAAAGAAGGGAATAAGAGTGATGGGACTGGGGGGATGACCTGGAAAGTGCATTGTGGGGACAGGAGTATGCCAACTCCACCACCAGGTCTGTTTGTGGGTCTCGGGGAGTGAGAGAATTGTAAGCCACCGTAGGAAATGGCAGCAGGAGAGACAGTGGAGAGGAGAGGAGGAGGAGAGCAGGAGAGACACATGATCGCGGGTCACCGATGGGTTGGTATGACAACCAGAGGTCTCCTAAAGACTTCTATAGTTGTCACTGCCAGACTGCTATCAGCGCCTCCCAGTGGTTGGCACTCATATCAAGTGAGGTATTTTGCTACATACAGGTCATCTGATCATCGTCTTTATGTAGCAGAGGCGATTAGGTTATGGCAGCTTCTAGACTATTGAAGCATGCCAAAAGTAAAAAAAAAAAATATTTTTAAAAATAAAAATCAACCATACACAAATTTGGTATTGCCGCATTCAGAATCACCCCATCTATCAATAAAAGGATTAACCTGATCATTAAACGGCGTAGCAAGAAAAAAGTCAAAACGCCAGAATTATGTTTTTTTGGCCGCTGCAACATTGCCTTAAAATTCAATAATGGGCGATCAAAAAATCATATCTGCACCAAAATGGTATCATTAAAAATGTCAGCTTGGCATGCAAAAAATAATTCCTCAACCAACCTGGGATCACGAAAAATGGAGACGCTACGGGTAACAGAAAATGGCGCAATTTTTTTTTAACAAAGTTTGGAATTTTTTTTTTCACCACATAGATAAAAAAGAACCTATACATGATTGATGTCTATGAACTTGTAATGACCTGGAGAATCATACTGGCAGGTCAGTTTTAGCATTTAGTGAACCTAGTAAAAAAAAGCAAATAAGCAAGTCTGGGATTGCACTTTTTTTGCAATTTCACCGCACTTGGAATTTTTTTCCCATTTTCGAGTACAAAACAAGGTAAAACCAATGGTGGCCTTCAAAAGTACAACTCGTCCTGCAAAAACAAGCCCTCACAAGGCCGTTTTGACAAAAAAGAAAAAGTTATGGCTCTGGAAAGGGGGCAAAAAATAAAAATGCAAACCCAAAAATACCTCTGGTCGTTAAGGGGTTAAATGCTTATAATTCTTCTTTCTTTTCGGGACTGTTAATGTTTGTGCAGTGATAATTTAATTTAGAAAAATTTCCCATCCTTCATGGATATTTCTGTCTTTTAGATCATTCTGCCATTGGACCTTTTCTACCCTCGTCCTACGTTTATTAAAATCTTCCTTTCCGAAGTCCAACCTTAAAATCTGAGTCCTCGCGGGTCTTCCCCCTCTTGTAGATCAAAATTTGAGGATAGCGTGATCACTGCCTTCTAAATTTTCAATCACCTTTACTTCCTTAACCATTTCATCCCTGTTGATAAGAATTAGGTCCAAGATGGCAGATTCTCATGTTCTCTCTTCTACTTTTTGAGAGACCAAGGAAAGTCTATCAAGCTTAACATATACCCTAACATGTTTATCCAGAGGAAGGCAAAAACCCCATGAAGCAAATGTTACTTACCCCATGTTATGGGAAATATTACTTCCCAACTCATATACAGTAAATGGTGAGGTGTCTTCATGTAGTGAAAAAACAACAAAATTAATGAGCTCATGTTCAGTAAATCTTTACGTTTCTTTAGAACTTCTGAGTTTTGAGGAATTTTATAGATATTAAGACCATGTTTTCCAAATGCAGAAGTGTGACATCATTTCCGCGTGTTTTGTGCAGATGTTCACACCAAAATATGCAATACTGTTTATACATTTTTTCAGGGTGCAGGGTTATACATTTGATACATATTCTTTTAGTGCAGGAGTACTGCAATACTGAACTTAAAAATGTGTTTTCATTTTACATGCATTTTTTCAAGCTCCCCATAGATGTACTTTATGCTATCATTTAACTGATCATTCTTAAGATTTGATTCTTCATTTATATACAAATGTCTTCACTGCACTAATATTTGCAACGTTTTTTTTCTTTCTTTCTAGGGCAGCACGGTGGCTCAGTGGTTAGCGCTGCAGCCTTGCAGCGATGGAGTCCTGGGTTCGAATCCCACCAAGGACAACATCTGCAAGGAGTTTGTATGATCTCCCCGTGTTTGCGTGGGTTTCCTCCGGGCACTCCGGTTTCCTCCCACATTCCAAAGATAGGGTATGTAGATTGTGAGCGCCATCGGGGACAGTGTGCAAGCTGTAAAGCGCTGCGGAATATGTTAGAGCTATATAAAGATTATTCATTCTATTCTATCACATAGTGAACTTCAGGTTAAAATTCACTGTTTATTACATAAGTATCAGTACTTTATATGTTGCACTATCAGAATTGGAAACAATAACACTAGATAAAGTGAACTAGTAAATTAATATGACACACTGTAGTAAAAGTCTAATCTGTGTTTTTGAAGGAAAATAGAATTGGACTTGTCCCAAGGAGTACATTCTTGGCACAGAATATCTAAAGCTATGTGAAGATTCAGCAGGACATGTCTGTGATATTGTTTGAGAAAAAACATTCATTCCCTAAGCATACCAACCTTAAACGATTAAGCATAAGCAAAGACTAATCATAAATTTACTGTATGTCCATAAGGCTTTACGTACCTCTTTCTTGACAATAAAGCAGAGCTCGGATTTAAATTATTTCCATCTCAGACATTTATAGCATATCCACAGGATATGTCATAGATGCCTAATAAATAGCTGTCCAACATCTAGAACTAGCACCTATTTCCATTCACTTTTATGGGAGTACTGAAAACAGCCAAATATGCTTGCTTGGTAATTTTCATGCAACTAATAGGGTTTTCCTAAATTCTTAAATGGTTACAATTTCAAATAAGTAACTTTGCAATTCATTGCTTATTAAAAATCTTCTCCATTCTGAAGAATAAAAGAGATTTTTCATTTGATAGTTTATAGCTCGTTGCCTAGGTTATCAGACAGTCTGTAGTCTCAGAATGGCCAGAAACCTAAGTAGGGAGCATGAACCTTTAGTTTAGAGCCTGCAAGTGCTGCCTTGAAGCTAGCTGGATAATCTATCCAGCTTCAATCTCCCTGCGCTTCTTCCATGCTGCAGAGGTAACGCTACCTCTGCTAGCAACTAGTGATGAGCGAGTGTGCTCATTACTTGAGTTTTCCAAGCATGTTCAGGTGTTCTCTGAGTATCTTGGGTGTGCTCATAAATTATGTCTGAGTCTCCATAGCTGCATGATTTGCAGCTGCTAGACAGCCTGAATACATGCATGAATTGCCTGTTAGGGAATCCTCATGTATTCAGGCTGTCTAGCAGCCGCAAATCATGCAGCTATGGAGACTCAGACATAATTTATGAGCACACCCAGGATACTCGGAGAACACCCGAGCATGCTCAGAAAACTTGAGTAACAAGCGCACTCGCTCATCACCACTAGCAACATCTAAAAGCGCTCAGCTTGGGCTGAACTGTAAATATTCAGAGGTTCACTGCCCCGTTCGGATCTTCTATCTTTTCAGTGTTTCAAGGAAAAATATACCTGCAGCCAGGCTACAACTAATGCTGCTCATGGTTTAGGCAGCATGAATCCATTGATAGTGTCCTTTTAAGTACTCTGGGCAAGTGAGGGCTGGGCAGATTAGTTCATTCAAAGCCTAATTCTTACATGAGAAAATTCTTAATACGTTCGATTCACAGCATAATGTAAACCTTATGGAAACATCAAACGTTATCATACTACAAAGTTATAAGACTAAGCAGGAAACAATAGTTTTCAAAGCTATAAAGTTTCCATGGAAACATTTTATGGCCAATAACTCTTCTCCAATTTATTTATATCCATTATTTGGCAAAAGAAATAAAAAATGTATAGAAACTTTAGTGCTGTCCTTTCAGACAGTTACAGTTTATGATTTCATTTGGGTTATTAGATTGTCTGGTAAGAAACTACAAGAATAATGAGAGTAATGAAGTAGTGTCTGCAAGGTTCAAATTCCACCAAGGACAGCATCTCCAAGGATCTTGTATGTTCTCCCCGTGTTTATGTGGGTTGCCTCCGGGTTCTCCGGTTTCCTCCCACACTCCAAAGACATACTGATAGGGGATTTAGTTGTGAGCCCCAAAGAGGACAGTGATGATGATGTCTGTAAGGCGCTGTGGAATTAATCACACTATATAAGCGAGTAAAAGAGATAAATATATATGTAGATACCTCATTTAGGAAGTCATTAGTGATGAGCAATCTGTTGAAATTCAAATTTGGCAGTTCACTTGCATTTTTACAGGAAATGTAATACTCTGAGGTTTCCATACCCTAAGCAAGAAAATGTAAGGAACATACAAATGGATAAGATGTCCTTCAGTATTTCCTGGGATGATCTATACCCAGTGGCATAACCCGAGGATTGTGGGCCCCAATGCAAAATTCCCAACAGGGCCTCCAACTATCAAAGGTCTTTACTATCAATATTATTTTCCTATCAGTCAAACCTTTGGACCCCTCTAGTCTCCAGGGCATGGGTTTGATTGCAACCCCTGCACCTATTATAGCTACTCCCTTGTCTACACTTCATCATTTGATATAGAATGGGGTACAATGAGCAAAGAGGTCCCATGGTAATATATCAATATGGGGCTCCTATGATCTTGGCATAGTAGAGGGTGACATTTCAGCAGTTACATGAAATCTTATATTCCAGTCACTTTCAGAGCTGCAGTCACTGTTCTGCTGCTACATCATGTTTTATAATCCAGTCATATCCAGAGCTGCAGTTACGTCAATATACAACTTCACAGTATACCACAAAGTGACTGTACTGTCCTAACACTATATACTCTCTATTTAATCTATCCTAATTCTGCTTTTTTTCTTTTTGTGATTCTTGGGCCTTTTATTTGATATGGAGGTGGGGTGATACGGAGGTGTGAGTTTTGAAAGAATTGTGGTTTATAACATTAAAAACTCAGGACCGTCTGTTATTTTTAGTCCAGTTGTCCAGAAAAAAAAAAGTAAGAATAGGTTAACCACCCTAGTGCCTAAAACAGTGTATCGAATAATCTGACATTGGTCAATACACCCCTGCTTTATTGATTTGCCTAAAACAGTGCCCTGGCTCACATAGAAAGCATGACACTGCAGTACAGTACTTCAAAAAGAAGTTACTAAACAGCCGAATTTCATGCACTGCTGTAATACAGATCCCACTGACTAGTACTTGTCCTCAGGGGAATGTGCTGATTGACTGCTTACTGTGGCCAAAGTCAAATTACCAGTTGATCGGCCCTTATACACATTGAGGTCATTTTTGACACATGGAAAGTTAGGACCGTCCAGACTGGGTACACCTTGTCGCTTGCGGGATGGCTTCTACACTTTTTTTTAATCAAAAACAGTGTTTACTAAGTACCCTATGTTATATGCACTATTGTTTTGTACTTACCAACAGCAGGGTATATATGTTCATTTTATTTCTATCTTAGGTTTTGCCTGATTAATGACCAGTGTGGACATGCTCCTACACATTGCATGTATGTCAACCTATACTCCAGTTCATTTATTTCAGTTTTACTATATACTCTCTATTTTGTCACGCTCACGCCTTGGCTGAATGGCGCGAGCCGGGGGGCTGTGGCCCCACTGTGCCACAAACCAGACTACCCTGGAAGGGGCGTGACTATGACAGCTAACTTGGTCTTCACTGGAGCCTCTGATGGTGAGGTCAGGCTTGTGCGGCAGATAGCTGTCAGATGCCACTCCAGGGTGGTGTCTGGCTGTGGTTGCTGATCCCACTCGGGGACAAGTCACTTTGACAGGTGTGACTGACAGGCAGGCTGAGACACAGGGCAAGCAGGCACAGCTTGGAGACACAGAGCAAGCAGGCACGGCTTGGAGACACAGGGCAGGCTGATACAGACGAGACACAGAGCAGGCTGGCACGGCTTGAGACACAGGGTAGGTGGGTACAGCTTGAGACACAGGGCAGGCGGGTACAGCTTGAGACACAGGGCAGGCGGGCACAGCTTGAGACACAGGGCAGGCAGGAATGGTATATGAGGGAACAGGTTTGCACCTGTTCACACAGGAGGTGCAGGTATGGATATAGGCAGGAAGGAGTGGAGCAAAGCTGAACCACAAGGTCTGTGGAGAGAAGCTGCAGCAAGAGGTTCTGCAGCAGCAGAGCAAAGCTGAACCACAAGGTCTGTGGAGAGAAGCTGCAGCAAGAGGTTCTGCAGCAGCAGGAGAGGAGCAGGCAGAGCTGCAAGGGTGCAGTGGCACAGACAGGGCTGTAAGGGTGCAGAGGCTCTTACAGGGAGGACACAAGGAAAGACACAGCAGGGAAGGAAGCCAAAGCCAAGGAGGCAGGGGTAGGACAGAGTTCAGACAAGGTACAGGGACAAAGACTCAAGGACCAGGATATTCTGCCTCCTGGTGGGTGGAAGGACAAGTAAACACAAAGCTAGGACCAAGACACAGAGACCAGGATATGCAGCCTCCTGGAGGGCAGAGAAAGAATACAAAGCCAGGCTAGGAGAATTCCTCCAGAGAAGGCGATACACAGAAACAGGGCCTGGCTTCCTCACCAGCAAAACACTAGCTGCGTTTTAGACATTGCACAGGCAATGTTCCAGTGGATGGGGCAGGGTTAAATAGTCCAGGGCTCTAGGTAATTGGTCATGGACCCATTAGCCAGGTGCACCCTGACTGCATAAGAACCAGAGAGTTCAGGCGCCGCCCCCCTATACACACAGTCAGGAAACATGAAGAGAGCAAGCAGGAAAACAAGAGGCATAGCGCATGGAGCTGGCAGCAGACAGAAATCAACGCATGACCTGGAGCAGTGAGTAAGTTGGTGTGCGGGGATGGGAGGCCATGCAGTGATGCCAGCAGGGTTGTTACATATTTAATCTATTTATCCTTCTATTTCTGTTTTTTGGATTCTTTGGCATTTTGTTGAGGGGCTGAAACTGAGGTGTAATTATGAAAAGGATTGTTGTTTATAGCCTTAAAAATTTCAGACTCTCTGTGATTTTTCGTCCAATTGTCCAGAGAAATTGTAAGAGTAGGTTGTCCATGGCCACCCTGCCACCTAAAACAGTGTCCTGGCTCACATAGGAAGCATGACATTACAGTGCGGTACATCAAAAAGGAGTTACTAAATAGCCAAATTGTGTACACTTGCCTAATCCAGAGCTCACTGACTAAGACTTGCCCTTAGCTTAGGGTGATGTGGTGACTGACTGCTTACTGTGGCCAAAGTCAATTTACCAGTGTGATTGGTACTGTCTGTGGCATTGCATGATGAATGAATGTGAATCATTTTACATTTACACTGAGAGAGCACTTTAGTGCAAATGTATATAGGTAATAGGAAATTAATTAAAAAGTGTTCACTACATGCAGCCAGAAAACTGTCTCTCATCACCGTAATTAACACAGATATTAGCCCATTCATGACCAGGCCTCTTCGTCACCAGGTTTTTGCCACCTAAGAGGACAATGAATGTAGAGACAGATACCCTGATTCCTGTGACGTGTCACTTACTGAGCTGCTTGCTGTAGTTATGATAAAATCATTTGTTTTATCAGCAGGAGATTATCACTAGAGGACTAGTAAACCTGCTGCCATGTAGTCCTCCATACTCATGAGCTCTGCATAACCCCACCTTCACCACTGATTGGCAGCTTCGTGCCTATGCATAGTGTACTCATAAAGCTGTCACTGCTACATCACTCTTACCATTCTTGTAGCTCAGTGATATGGGCAGTTGTACAGGGCTCAGCATTAAAGAAACTGGTAGATCAGCAGATAAAACAGTGAATTTATCAAAATTGAAGCAAACAGCCCAGTAAGTGATACAATGTTGGAATTAGGGTCTCTTCCCCATACATCATACTGTTTTCAGATGGAGTAGCAAATACCTGGTGATATATTCCATTTAATGACCACATACTTTTTAGCAGTTTTGAGCATGTGGTGGTTAAATGACCCTAAATCAATTTTGCTTTGTTTTAATTGTTATCACCTTTTTGAACTTCTCATTGTTTTATTTGGGGTGTGACTAAAAAAATATTTGGGCTCAATTTATAGATATTTTTCTTTATTATGCCAAAATAACGTATATACTCGTGTATAAGCCGACCCCCCCCTAATTTTGCCACAAAAAAAATGGGAAAACTTATTGACTCGCATGTAAGCCTAGGGTTAAAAGGTGGTCCAAGAAGATGCTCCATAGATAAAAAACCCCCATATGCTGCTGCACAAGGGTTAATGCTGGCCCAAGAAGATGATCCATAAAAATCCCCCATATGCTGCTCCACAAGGGTTAATGCTGCCCCATAAATACCCCCCCATATGCTGCTCCATAAGGGTTAATGCTGCCCCATAAATACCCCCATATGCTGCTCTACAAGGGTTAATGCTGCCCCATAAATACCCCCCATATGCTGCTTCACAAGTGTTAATGCTGCCCCATAAGATGCTCCATAAATACCCCCCATATGCTGCTCCACAAGGATTAATGCTGCCCCATAAATACCCCCCATATGCTGCTCCACAAGGATTAATGCTGCCCCATAAATACCCCCATATGCTGCTCCACAAGGGTTAATACTGCCCCATAAGATGCTCCATAAATACCACCATAATATGCTGCTGCACAAGGGTTAATGCTGCCCCATAAGATGCTCCATAAATACCCCTTATTTGCTGCTGCAATAAAAAAAAATGTCATACTCACCTCTCCGTTGCTGGGGGCCAGGTGCTGGTGTCCTGAGCCTCTGGCAGTGGTGATATTCACCTGTCCCCGTTCCAAGCCATGCACCGCTCTGTCTCCCGGCTCTCTGCAGTGACAGCAGAGGGCGCACACTGACTACGTCATCGCGCCCTCTGCCGTCACAGCAGGAGGAGCCAGAGACACAGCGGTGCACGGATTGGAACGGGGACAGGTGAATATCACTCTGCTCCCATCATACTCACCCCTCCTAGCGCAAGGTCTTCTCTGTAGCGGCAGCCCCTGCTTCTCACTCTGCCGTCTGCTTCCTGCATTCAGCTGGTCATGTGGTACCACTCATAAAACTCATAAATATGCGCATATTCATGAGTTTAATGAGCGGTACCACGTGACCGCTGAATGCAGGAAGCAGACGGCAGAGGGAGACGCAGGGGCTGCAGAGAAGCACTAGGAGAGGTGAGTATGATCTATGACACCCCGCTCCTCCTCCCCCACCCACCCCCGGTATATGACTCCTGTATAAGCCGAGAGGGGGACTTTCAGTCCAAAAAAATGGGCTGAAAATCTTGGCTTATACACGAGTATATACGGTAAGAACAATTTAAAGTTTTCAAATGGAATTACATATTTTACTTTTCACGATTTTCTTGCATTTTATGTAGGAATATGGACTGTCGTCTCACCCTGTTCCTGCCCCTGAAGACAACAGACGGGCTAAGTGAATAGTGTCATACGGTTTTATATGTAAAAGTAATCCGGGTCTAATGTAATGTAACATAATGTATGATATACAGTACATAAGGTGTAATGTGAGTATAGCATAAGGATAAGCTTAGGACAGCATAGGATGTAGAATAAGGATTAGTAGGTTTAAAATATAAGATAGGAAGTGGTTTAGAATAGGGTTTGCCCAGTGGGTGGGCCCTATTGCTGATACAAAGGGGGCACTTCTTGAATAGAGAGAGTTCAGTGAGAAGTATATAGTATAGTTCAAGTTCAGGTTGGGTGCGTTGCTAAAGGAAGCATGGGCCAAATGTTCTAGGCAGTGGGAGGCCAAATGAAGTTCCTTGATGGACATTCCAATAGCGTCCAGACCCTAGGGCTCTGGTCAGGTACCACGGAGTGGGCCTGGTCTTCTGACAACATGAGGTCGGTGGACATGGAATTACGTGGGGGGCAGGTGGTCTGCCCTGGGTGCACTGTCGGAGTGGGCAGCGAATTCCTGAGGCAGATGGAATGGCTGGCAGGACAGAAGCGGAGTTGTACTAAAACAAAGGAAGTGCGTATTTCTGTGCCATATCCCACTTGTGTCCAACTGATAAACTTGGGACTGGGACACCCCTTGTCTGTAAAGTGCCAGAGCACAAGTGTACAGCAGCTCCGTCACGGCTACAGCTCTCAGACACTTTATATTTAGCATAGTCAGCAGGACTGATCCATGAACCGAGAAAACTTGACAGATGCAGGGAAGGATTCAGCGAAAACAAAGTTAATATGTGGCCCTTAAGACCATTGTTTTACTGGAACATGGATTCAGATGGACATTGGTCTACGGTTCTGACCAAGAGGACTGGCTACGAATCCCTGAGGCTAATGGAGACAGCGGGCTTGGGTAGTCCAGAAAGAATGGGTGGCAAGACAGAACAGGAGTTGTAGTAAGGAAGAAGGAAGTACGAATTGCTGTGCTCTCTCCCACTTGTGCACACCTGATGAACTTGGACTGTTTAATAAAAGTTTGCCAGTTACAAAGAACTTGGTGTTCCATGCATTGTGTGTGGCAGCTCCTGAGGATGGAGGCCTCGAGGCAACGGAGGCCTGCAGCCTACAAGTGAGTGTGATGCAACCCACACCTACAGCACACTGAGACTGGGACACCGTTTGTTTGTAAAGTGCCAGAGTGTAACCAGACAGCAGCTCGGTCGTGACTACAATTCTCAGACATTTTAAAATTATAGGCATAGTCTGGTTATATAGAACGGCTATAGCAATAGTGTGAGTCAGCGTGAGGGTGTTTCTTTCTGAAACTTGTATTGTACCTATTCAATTATTTACATTTTTTGTAAATTGTGTAATCAAGTACAGCAGATGCAGTAGCTTTCACAAAAGTACAAAGATGGCAGGTAATCAGCAGACATTATTAGTCTCGCAGCTGTTGTGACAACCTATCAGCACCCGTCAATTATGCTGAGAGGGAGAGTGATGCGAACACAGAGGCCCGCTTCCCCATTTGTGCACTTGTATGCCAAATTTGCTAATGACCACTGCCAGGGCTGCCATCAGGGCATTACTGCCCTTAGTGGCGTATGGGGCCCAATGAGCAGAGAGGGCACGCATCATGGCCCCCTTTTCTCCTCACCGGGCCCCCTGCCGCTATAGTAACTGATCACGCGTCCTCAGAAGCACGATCAGTAAAATCTGTTGCCGTAGAGGAGATTCCTCACGCACGGCAACAGTTAACAGCCGCCAGCCAATCACAGGCTGACAGCTGACGTCAGCAGGCATGTCGCCGGTGTATGACGTCATTGTCATATGCCGGAATAAAGTTTCGCACCTCAGATGCAGCCAGTGGAGGACATCGCTGGATCTCGGCCAGGTAAGACTACTTTCAGACTAGTGTACTGAGGCGCAGCGCAGGGCTGACGCTAAGCCCCGCCCCCGGCCGTGCCTACTCCGGTCAGTTCCTCCTATGATCGCATGACGCTGCATGCAATCAGCGTACCCTATATTTAGTGTTGGGTTCGCTGGCCATGCGCTGGTATGATTTTGCCAGCGCTTGCGTCCTTTTGGCGCTGCGCCGATCGCACAAAAACGCACTCTGTTGTATTTTTGTGCACTCGGCACAGCGCCAAAAGGGCGCAAGCACCGGCAAAATCATACCAGCGCACGGCCAGCGTACCCAATGCTAAATATAGGGTATGCTGATCGCATGCAGCATCATGCGATCATAGGAGGAGCTGACCGGAGGAGGCGTGGCTGGGGCTTAGCAGCGGCCCTGCTCTGCGCCTCAGTACGCTAGTCTGAAAGTGGCCTAAGGAAAAACTACGGTATTTTATTTTTTTGCAAAGCTGTGGTCTGGGGCTTCCTTATACACTATGGGGCAGGGCTGCATTATACTGTGGGTCTGGGCTGCCTTATACACTATGGGACTGCTGCCTTATACACCATGTGGCTGCTTTATACACTATGGGGGTGCATTATACTATGGGGCTTCTGCCTTATACACTATGGGACTGCATTATAATATGGGGCTGCTGCCTTATACACTATGGGGCAGCCTTATGTACTATGTGGGTTCATTATACTATGGGGCTGCTGCTTTATACACTATGGTGCTGTCTTATTATCTGTTGGGCATTATACTATGGGCTGCTGCCTTATATACTATGGGGCTGCATAATGCTATGTGTCTGTTGCCTTATACACTATGGAGATGCTACCTTATACACTATGTAGCTGCCTTATGCACTATGGGGCTGCTGCCTTATAGACTATGGGGCTGCATTATACTATGTGGCCGCAGCATATACACTATGGGGCTGCGTTATACTATGGGGCTGCTGCCTTATACACTATGGGGCTGCTGCTTATGCACTATGGGGGTGCATTATACTATGGGTCTGCTACCTTATACACAATGGGACTGCCTTAGGCACAATGGGGGTGCATTATACTATGGGCCTGCCTTATGCACTATGGGGGGGAATTATGCTATGGGGCTGCTGCCTTATACACTATGAAACTGAATTATACTATGGGGATGCTGCCTTATACACTATGGTGTTTTGAACTCATTTTCTGGTCTGCCTCTGGTTTCTGGTGAGGGAGCTGGTTGTGCTGACAGAGGAGTTGTGAGTTCTCTTTCTGGGCTCCCTCTGGTGGTGGCAGGAGGTAGTGAAGCTGATCTAATTAACAGAGATCTGCCACCTGAAAATGAGGATTGGACATCTGGAGTCTCAGACTGGATTTAAGACAGCTGACTCCCTATTCCCATGCTAGTGATTTTTTCCTCCCTCCTGAGGTCTTTGTTTCCAGCTCAGTTCCTGCCTTCTCAAGCTAAGTGTTCTCTGCTAGTGTTCACATTTGTTTTGGTCTATTCAGTTTTTTTTTGTGGTCAGCCAGCCCCGGCTGGGTCTGTGCTGAATTTCCATTCTTATTTCACTGTATGTGCCAGTTTGCTTTTTGTCCCTTATTAGATTGGCCTCTTTTTGCTCTGTTCTCAGAATATGCCAGAGTGCTGATATAGTGGGAGAAGTCTAGTGACTTCAGGGGTTTTTTGCTATCAGAAGTGTTGGACATTTTTGCAGGGTTTTTTGGCATGATTGCAGACAGTATCTTTCCTTTACTGCCCTTTCTAGTTAGTGTGGGCCCCATCGTTTGCTCAGCGTATTTTCCTACCTGTTTGTGCTTTCATCTTATCTCACCGTCAATACATGTGTGGGGGCTGTCTATTCCTTTGGGGTCTGCTCTGGGGCAGTTTAGATTTCCCCTTTTCTTGCTTTAGGCATATTTAGTCCTCCGGTTGTGACGAGGTGTCTAGAATCATCGTAGGTATGCTCCACGGCTGCTGTTAGTTGTGTGGCTAGGATCAGGGGTCTGCAATCCGCGTAGTTACCAACCTCTCCAGTTTTCTGTGACTTAGCTTGGTCTTGTTTTCCTCCTCGGTGACCCAATCATAACACTATGGGGCTGCCTTATACTATGGGTCTGCTGCCTTATACACGATGGGGCTGCCTTATGTACTATGGGGGTGCATTATCCTATGGGGCTGCTTCCTTATACACTATGGGGCTGCCTTATGCACTATGGGGCTGCATTATACTATGGGACTGCTGCCTTATACACTATGGGGCTGCATTATACTATGGGGCTGCTGCCTTATGCACTATGGGGCTGCCTTATGCACTGTGCGGTTGCATTATACTATGGGGCTGCTGCCTTATACACTCTGGGCCTGCCTTATGCACTATGGGTGCATTATACTATGGGACTGCCTTATACACTATGGGGCTACATTATATGCCAATGGGGGTGCATTTTATCCCTATGGGGGATGTTATATTATGGAGGTGCATTATACCCTTATGGGGCTGCATTATACCCCTATGGGGCTGCATTATGCTGCTATGGGGGTGCATTATACTATGGTCTGCATTATGCCACTAAGGGGCTGCATTATACTACTATGGTGCTTCATTATACTATTATGGGGCTGCATTACACTACTATATATGACTATGGGATTCATTATACTATTATGCATGACTATGGGGGCAATATGGAGAGACATGAGGCAGAATGGGAGGACATGTGAGGTCCAGAATGGGAGGACACATGGGGTCCAGAATGTGGGATATTATTACTTTAACTGGGGCTAACACAGTCACATTTTTCTTCATCTGGCATAGTATAGAGGTTGGGGAAAAATTGGGCAATGTGCTCTAGATACGTAACTATGTTGTTTTCTGCAGAGATGAGTCCTTGCTGAAAGAAGTGATGGCCGTCTGAACTGGATGAAGAAGAAAAGTGAAGATGAAGGACTTAAACTGGAGACATCAGCAGTGAGTCAGTATGTTACTTGTACACTTACACTATATACTACAGTGCTGTGCAAATTAATTGGGACAAAGCATTTTTTTAAGTAAAATCATAAGTTGGTTACCAGTCAGTGATTCAAACCAGTTTTAACTGCTTTGAACAAATGTGAAACTTATCTAGAGGTGTAGTGAGAACCTTAAACCCAAAGGTGCTGCACAGAATTTTATAATGTTGAGCCGTAAAAATGAAAAAAGATTCCAGCAAAAATGTTTCAGCAACAATTTTTTCATTTTCCCAGGGGTAACAGGAGAAAATGGTTCACACAATTTGTTTTGCAATTTATCCTGAGTGTACCAATACCCTACATGTGGAGGAAAGCTACTGTTTGGACGTACGGCAGAGACTGGAATGGAAGGAGCACTATTTGACTTTTGGAGTGCAAAATTGCCTGGGATAGCAGACGCCATGTCACGTTTGCAGAGCCCCTGATGTGCCTATACAGTACAATCTTCCACTAGTGCCCCATTGTGGAAACTACACCCCTCAAGGAGTTTATCCAGAGGTGTGGTGAGCATTTTCAACTCATCAGTGCTTTGTGTAATTTTAAAACATTGGATCGTGAAAATTAAAAATGACATTTTCTCCCCAGAAATGTTGCTTTAGCCCCCAATTTTTCATTTTCACAAAGGTAACAAAATTTGTTATGCAATGTCTCCTGAGTACTGCAGTGGCCCATATATGGTCAAAAACTACTTTTTTAGGTGCAGTGGGAGCGATATCAGAGGGCAGATTAGCCTAGAATGCTTTTCTGGTGCCATGTCATATTGGCAGAGCCTCTGAAGTGTCAGGAGAGCAGTATCTCCATAAATGACCCCATTTTATAAACTACACATCTTGATGAAATCATCTAAGGGGGGCAGTGATCACGTTGACACCAAACGTGTTTCACAAAATTTTATAGTTTTGAGAAGTGAAGAAAATAAAAAATTAAATTTTTACCACTATAATGTTGTTTTAGCCCAAGAGTTAACATTTTCACAAGGAGAAATAGGTAAAAATGACCACAAAAAATGTTTCACAATTTCTCATGAATGAGGCAATTCCCCATATGTGACTGTATAGTACTGTTTGGCCACATGGCAAGATTCGGGAGAGAAGGAGCGCTATTTGACTCTTGGAGGACAAATTTTTGTAGAATAGTTTGCGGACTCTGTATACAGAGCCCCGAAGTGCCAGAAAAGCAGGATCCTCCTCAATTAACTCCAATTTGGAAATTATACCAGTCCTGGAACTTATCTACAGGTGTAGTGATGATTTTGACTCCATGGTTGTTTTCAAGAAACCAGCAGCAATGGATGTTGCTAAGTAAAAATGCAAATATGTCATTGTAGTGCCCAGTACATTGTAGTGACCATACATTGTACTGTAGTATCCAACTTGTGTTTCTGGAAATATGCTCCTTATAAATTAAGTGGGCTCTCCTTGCTACAGTAATGACAAAGATGTGTACGCTAACTGCGGTTTAAGCACACTGTGGGGCTCAGGAGTAGGGGGCATTTTGACTTGAGAGAGATTTCTTTTGGTGGGACCACGTCACTTTTTCATAGCCATTGTGCAACCAGTAATGTAGAAGCTCCCTAGAATTCTGTTAACAGTTGACGAACTTGAGTGGGGACTTTTTTGTGAGTTGAGTAGAAGCTCTTATTGGTGGCATTTTAGAGTACAGAACATTTTGGATCACATTTATCCTGTGTTTATCCTATTCTGAGCACTTACATCAGGGTTTCCAAATAAATCTACAAAATCTGTGATTTGGATGAAACCTCCAAGAGATCCACTCACTAATGAGGCAGCAGAGTTACTTTGGACTCTGTCAGGCTTCTGTTCAGTGGTATCCAGCTTTTCAGAAGTGCACAAAACTGTGGCCCACCGTGCTTTTACACACACACACTTAATGACACCGCCAGATCATAGGCCAGATGCCACCTGCCTCCTTATAGGACATCTCCGGTTGATGGTTTTGTCTGAATCACATATTTCAGAGATTTACATGGAAACTTCGGTGTAAGTGCTCAGCGTAGAGCGCGCGATAAATGTGAGCCGAACCTCACTGCAATCAACAAACAAATCAACAGCTGGTCAAGAATTGATCTTATTTTTCATGCAGTTCCTCGTGCAGTATTAGTGATTAGACGACTTTATTCTTTGGGATGGTGCGATTACAGCAATACCAGATTTATATGTTTTTTTATGGGTGGTTTCTATCGCACTCTAAAAGACGATTTTTTGCAAAATAAAGTTTTTGTATCCCCATATTACGAGAACTAGAATTTTTCCATATTTCTGCTGATAGTCATGTGAGGGCTTGTTTTTTTGCGGATGAATTGATATTTTTATTTGTACAATTTTGGGCCCATACATTTTTTGATCACTTTCTATTCTGTTTTTTGGGAGGAAGAATGAACAAAAACCAGCAATTCAGGAAATGTTTTTTAGGGGTTATTTCTATGCCGTTCACCATGTGGTGAGGCTATGTACCCACGTATGAAGAAAAAAACGGACTCCTTCCCAGGAAAAACGTGCATTTTTTATGCATTTTTTTACAGGATCATCCTCCTGCTCATAGAATATAGTTAGAAATGCAGATTTTTTCACAAAATTAATGAGCATGCTGCATTTTTTACCGCAATGCGTTTTTTCACTGAAAAAACGCATTAATATGCACAAAAAGTGTGGAATTCATTAGAATGAATGGGATGCTTCTTGTAAGCATTTTTTAAGCATTTTTGCTGGTAAAAATGTGAAAAAAATGCTTACGTGGGTACACAGCCTAAGAGTGATAAGACAGCTTTATTCTTCGGGTAAATATGATTACAGTGATACCACATTTATGTTATGTCGCTTCTACACAATATAAACTAATTTATAGAAAAAAAATTGTTTTTGCATTGCTGTATTTTAAGAGCTGATGGAGTTGTATGGCAGCTTGTTTTTTACGGGACAAGATTATGGTTTCAGCAATACAATTTTTGTTTACATTGATCCTTTTGATTATGTTTTATTCCACTTTTTTCTAGTGGTATGATGAAATATCAGTTTTTGCCACTTTTTTTGACGGTGTTCACTGAAGGGGTTAATTAGTGTGACAGTTTTATAGGTCAGGTCGTTCCGGATGCGGCGATACCAAATGTGTGTACTTTTTTATTTTTACATCATGCATTGTAATGCACCAGCACTCCAATGCATGAAACCTGTGATTACACCTGCAGTTCCTGTTACACCCTGCCTGTATGTATAACTGGCCACCGTACCTGGCACAACAGGTCATTGTTTGACCTCCCGATGAAATGACAACTACTGGCTCCTCTTGATCTTGTTGGAGGGTTAATTAGCCATCGGTGATGTTGGCACAGTTCCTGGCTAATACTGCAGGAGCTCGGCCGTTAGATGCCCTGAGCTCCTAGGGGGGTTAGTGTGGGAAGTGCTGATATTTCAGCACCTTTTGCACGATCATGCTGTGATCGGTCAGTCAGATTGACTGACTGATGACAGCGATCTGAAGGACTGATAACATCGGTCTACACACCACTTCCTGTGCCGCTCCGCATTCAGCACGGAACTGTCACTGTGTGTCTTTGGTCGTAAAGGAGTTAAGGAACATAAATGGTGTCCGCAGAGTTCTGGCTTCAACGCCATCCCATCTATCTCATTTAACATTATTATTTGAACCTAAAAATGCTGTTTTGGCTATAACTAGCGATGAGTGATGAGTGATGATGCATCAAATGGCCAAGTTCTCCCAAAAATATGACATAGTTGTCATGGGAGATTTCAACTATCCAGACATTTGTTGGGAATCTCTCTCAGGCAAAACTAACAGGTCAAGGAAATTCTTATCCTCTCTTGCTGACAACTTTATCTTCCAAAAGGTAGGGGAGAAAACAAGGGGAACTGCTACCTTGGATCTAATCCTTATAAACAGGGAGGAAATGGTTGAGGAGGTAAAAGTGGCTGGGACCCTAGGAGGTAGCGACCATGCTATTTTAGAATTTTGGATAACTAGAGGAGGAAGACCTGTGAAGACTCAGACGTCAAGGTTAGATTTCAGAAAGGCAGATTTTAAGGGATTCAGAAATAGAATTGGAGGGATCCAATGGCTGGATATCCTTAAAGACAAAAATGTCCAGGAAGGATGGGAAATCTTGAAAAATGAAATTCTCAAAAGCACAATTGTTAACAATTCCGAAAAGAGGGAAGAATAGGAAGCATTTAAGGAAGCCAGGATGGATGAACACAGAACTTAAGCACATGCTAAAAAGGAAGAAAAAAATGTTTATAAAATGGAAAGAGGGAGGCATATCTAAAGAAGAATATAATGCTGTCTGCAGAACCTGCAGGGCACAAATCAGATTATCTAAAGCTGACAATGAATTGAGGCTTGCAAGAGATGTCAAAAGCAATAATAAAGGATTTGGGGGATATGTCAAAAGTAAAAGAAAAGTCAAAGATGCTATAGGATTTTTACAGGATTAAAATGATGAAATGGTAAGACAGGATGTTGAGAAGGCTGAACTTTTAAATTCCTATTTTGCATCTGTTTTCTCTCAGAAAGGAAATGTGACATCAACTGTTCTTCACTGTCCTATTAAGGGAATAGAAGAATCCAGGATATCTATAAACAGAAAGATAGTGAGGAAACACTTAGCTAACCTAAATGAATTCAAGTCTCCAGGTCCAGATGAATTACACCCCAGAGTACTGAAGGAGATAGCAGAAGAAATTTTTGAACCCCTCTCCATAATCTTTGAAAATTCTTGGAGAACAGAAGTCCCAGAAGACTGGAGAAGAGCAAATGTTGTTCCTATCTTCAAAAAGGGGAAGAAGGTGGACCCAGGCAACTATAGGCCGGTGAGTCTGACTTCTATACCAGGAAAGATCTTTGAACAAATTATTAAACAACATGTATGTCATTACCTGGATAAGAATGAAGTGATTAAACAGAGTCAGCATGGGTTTGTAACTAATAAGTCATGTCAGACAAACTTAATTTCCTTCTATGACGGAATCACTGATTTGGTGGATCAAGGAAATGCTGTAGATATAGTATATATTGACTTCAGCAAAGCATTTGACAAAGTATCTCATACAATCCTTATTGAAAAAATGACTAAGTATGGAATGGACAAGGCAACTGTTAGGTGGATTCATAACTGGCTTAGTGATCGGACCCAAAGAGTGGTCGTAAATGGCTGCACATCCAGTTGGAAGAATGTCTCAAGTGGGGTACCACAGGGCTCTGTCCTGGGCCCTGTATTGTTCAACATCTTTATCAACGATTTAGATGAAGGAATTGAGGGTAAACTGATTAAATTTGCTGATGACACAAAGCTAGGAGGGATAGCTAATACTAGATAAGAGAGAGAGAGGATTCAAAAAGATATAAATAAACTGGAGAAGTGGGCAACTAACAGAATGGTTTTTAACAGGGAAAAATGCAAAGTACTACATCTGGGCAATAAAAATGAAAGAAGCATATACAGAATGGGAGGAATAGGCCTAAGCAACAGCACATGTGAATAAGACTTGGGTATACTAATAGATCACAGACTGAATATGAGTCAACAGTGTGATGCAGCAGCAAAAAAAGCAAATGCAATTCTAGGATGTATTAACAGAAGCATACAGTCTAGATCACGTGAAGTCATTATTTCCCTCTACTCCTCTTTGGTCAGACCTCATCTGGAATATTGTGTCCAGTTTTGGGCACATTTTAAAAAAGACATCAACAAACTGGAGCAAGTTCAGAAAAGAGCAACCAGAATGGTGACCGGTCTGCAAACCCTGTCTTATGAGGAAAGGTTGCAGGATTTGGGATTGTTTAGTTTGCAAAAGAGAAGACTGAGGAGACTTAATAGCTGTCTACAAATATCTAAAGGGCTGTCACATTGTAGAAGGATCAACTTTATTCTCATTTGCACAAGGAAAGACTAGAAGCAATGGGATGAAACTGAATGGGAGGAGACAGTGTCAGTATCTAGTCCTGGAATCTGTTTCTCTTGCCCTTAGACTTGCCCTTAGTTAACATGGATCTTGATGTTTACACGTCGGCCATCTTGCTTCCTGCCAAAGCTGTATATAAAGCCAGCACCTGCTCTGATTCATTGCTTGTGTATTATGTATTGGACTTTGTGCCTCTGCAGTCCCAAGCCTGGACATACTATCCCTGTTGGTCCTCTCTTAACGGCGGAGTCCTCTGCCAACCTGCACGTCTGGATCCCTGCCTGCTGACCGAATGATTGCTGAACACTTGACTTCAGGAACCGCTGCCTGACTACACCTGCGGTGAAGTAAGAACTCCAGCCAGCTAGTGTGTTCCTCCGCCCTGCAAGAGTCTGTGTCTTGTGCCCTCATTGCTCAGTGACTTTGCATGCTGTGTCGCAGAGTATCAGCTCTGCTATTACCGTTTATCAGATTGACTGAACATTTATCTGGACTTATATGCTATATTGCATTCAGATCACAAATACAATATTGCTTGCGCTACCCATTGTGTCTGCAGTCTCTTTGACCTAGCCAATGGTGTCCAGTTGTATCCACTAGTATCGTGACAGGATACACAAGCCCTAAAAAATGGATGCCGCTGGGTCAGAGACTTTAGAAGTGCGTGTTAAGAAGCTAAATAATATCACTGCCACTGTACACGCTGAAGTGCAGACATGGAAGAGCAGAATAGAAGGCCTAGAGGGGCAGACTAAATATGATATGCAAGTGCTCAGTCAGACCCTTCAGGAATTGCGTGGCCGAGTTGCGGCTCTGGAGGCACAATCTCAGGCTTCTGTTCCTACCATCCCGAAACTACCGCCATTTAGGTTTGGTGGCGACCGAGACAAGTACCGTGGGTTTCTGAACCAGTGTCGTTTATACTTTGCTGCACATGTCACACAGTTTCCTACAGACCGATCCAAAGTATTGACTATCATCATGTTGCTGACTAATAAGGCCCTTGCCTGGGCAAACCCTCTGATTGAATCACAGGATGCATGTCTGAATGACTTCAATATGTTTATCGCCGCCATGGGGCAGATGTTTGACGATCCGAACCGTGGCCTTACAGCTGAGACGGCCCTGTTGAATTTGCGTCAAGGTAAACGCCCAGTGACTGAGTATGCTATGGATTTTAGAAGGTGGGCTCAGGACACCACCTGGAATAGTGCAGCGAAGTACTCTATCTTTAAGAAGGGGTTGTCCAGTTCTATCCAGGACGAGCTTGCACGTGCGGAGGCTCCCACTGCTCTAGGTGATTTCATCAATCACTGTATTCGCCTAGACGCTCGCATCTCTGAACGAAAACTAGAAAGGTGGTCTGAGATGAACCGCAGCAATAAATCGCTTCTTTCTTTCCTTCCTAAGGAGATTCCGGACCCAAGTCCTCAGGAGTCCGCACCTGAGCCGATGCAGGTAAATTCCCTACGAAGTTGAGTAAGTGACGAACGGAAGGAATTTCGCTTCAAGGAGAATTTATGTTTTTACTGTGGGAAGTCAGGACATTTTATTATCAACTGCCCCAATCGTTCTCGCAGAACAACCGCAGCCGTGGTAGAACGTGACTTCTCTGAATCATACTCCATGACTTCCGAATCAGGGCCACCCGAAATTGCAGCAACCGCTCCTGATTATGACTTTTCAGATATGAACTCTGTTACATCCGAAACGATACTACCCATTAATGCTGTTATTCTATCTTCTGCAGTTTCTTACCCTTGCAATAAGAAAAAAGATTCACATTGTTACCTTCCTATCAAGATCTGGATTGACTCCCATTGGGTGAACAGTTCTGCCATGATAGACTCTGGGGCTAGCGGTAACTTCATGGACACTTCTTTTGCTAAGGAATATGGAATCCGATCACAGAGAAGAGTGTCTTCAATTCTGATGGAGACTGTGGATGGGTCCCCTTTGACCTCGGGGCCCGTAGACCAGCAGACTGAACCACTGAAGGTCCTCATGGGAGATGATCACCAGGAGAAATTGCCCTTCCTTCTGATTTCCTCTCCACATTTCCCTATTATCTTGGGTTTACCCTGGTTGCAGGTTCAAAATCCCATCATTGACTGGGAGACTAAGAGATTGCGCTTCCCAGCTAAAGAGCTAACTTCTGAGAAATTGACTGATTCATCTCCGGCCAACCCACCATCGGACCTAGAGTTACCGGCAGTTTATAAAGAATTTTCGGACGTGTGCGATAAAAAGAATGCAGATAAATTACCACCACACCGCTCTTATGACTGCCCAATCGAGCTTCTGCCTGCTGCTACCATTCCTTTTGGTAATATTTATCCATTGTCCGGTCCTGAGCTCAAGACTCTCAAAGAATATATCGACGAGAACCTGTCCAAGGGGTTTATACGCCCCTCATCCTCTCCAGCCGGTGCACCCATCTTTTTCGTTAAAAAGAAGGATGGATCCCTCAGACCCTGTGTTGATTACCGGGAAATTAACAAGGTAACCATCAAGAACCGCTACCCCCTGCCATTAATTCCGGAGCTTCTCGAGAGAGTTCGTCAGGCCAAGGTCTTTTCAAAATTGGACCTACGCGGGGCATACAATCTAGTCCGTATACGACCTGGAGACGAATGGAAAACAGCATTTAGGTCTCGATATGGACACTTTGAGTATTTGGTCATGCCATTTGGACTTTGCAATGCCCCAGCAACGTTCCAACATCTCGTAAATGATATTTTCAGAGACATTCTTGATATTTTTGTCGTAATCTATTTGGATGACATTCTGATTTTTGCTAGCTCCATGGAGGAACATCAGCAACACGTCAAGACTGTCTTGCAGCGGTTGAGGGAACACCAGCTGGACATCAAGCTGGGGAAATGCGAATTTCACAAGTCGGAGATCCAATTCTTAGGTTATGTAATTTCTCCACAGGGTCTGAGTATGGATAACAGCAAGATCAAGGCGATTCAGGAGTGGCCAATCCCCAAGAACGTCAAAGAGGTCCAACGTTTCATCGGGTTTGCTAATTTCTACAGACGTTTCATCAAGAACTTCTCTGACATCGTCTCGCCCATCACCCGGTTGACACAAAAGAAGACAGCATTTATTTGGTCCCTTCAAGCCCAAGAAGCATTCTCTCGGCTCAAGACCGAGTTCACGTCAGCACCAGTACTGATCCACCCTGACCCGGAACTCGCCTTCATTATTGAAGTGGATGCCTCAAACTGTGCCACCGGGGCTATACTGTCCCAAAGAACAGGTGAGAAGAATTTACTTCATCCTTGTGCTTTTCTTTCCAAGCGACTGTCTCCTGCCGAAAAGAACTACGATGTAGGAAATAAAGAATTACTGGCTATCATCGCCGCCTTCAAGGAGTGGAGACATCTTCTGCAAGGAGCCTCACAGCCGATCGTGGTCCTCACGGATCACCGCAACCTTGAGTTCATCAGGTCAGCAAGATGCCTGACCCCACGGCAGGCCTGCTGGAGTCTTTTCCTTAATCAATTCAATTTTACAATCTCTTATAGACCAGGTTCTCGCAATGGAAAAGCAGATGCTCTATCCCGGATGTTCTCCACTGACGCTGTTCCAGATGCTCCACCTAAGACCATACTTTCTGATTGCAATTTTGTAGGAGTCATTCAGAATCAAAATTTGCTGAAGGTCATCAAAGAAGCTTACAACTCTGATCTTTTCCTGTCTCAGCCATCTGATGAGGTAAGCCTTCTTTTTAGGAATGGAGTTTGGACCCGGGAACGGCGCCTCTACATTCCTGAAGCCGTGAGGTTAAGAGTGTTGAGATTGGTTCATGATTCCAAGGTTGCAGGGCACAGAGGAATTCAGAAGACTCAAGAATTCTTATCTCGCTTCTTCTGGTGGCCAGGTTTTCGGAAGGATGTCCAGAAGTACGTTTCATCTTGTGAGGTATATGCCAAATTCAAGGTTCCACGTGCCTCCCCTACTGGTCTGTTACAGCCTTTGCCGGTGCCGTCTCGCCCGTGGGGATCCATTTCTATGGACTTTATTGTAGAACTGCCCCTTTCTGAGGGAAAGAGTACGATTTTGGTGGTGGTCGATCGCCTGACCAAGGCGGCCCATTTCATCCCTTGTTCCGGTTTACCCTCTGCGAAGGACACTGCTGACCTTATTATCCAGAACATCTTTCGCCTGCACGGGGTTCCGGATGAAGTTGTTTCTGACCGTGGAGTTCAATTTACTTCAAAGTTTTGGCGAAGCTTTTGTTCAGCATTAGGCATAGAAGTTAACTTATCTTCTGCTTTCCACCCACAGTCCAACGGGCAGACAGAACGTACCAACCAAACACTAGAGCAATACCTTCGCTGCTACGTTTGCCATTTGCAAGATGATTGGGTAAGGCTACTCCCCTTGGCCGAATTCTCTTATAACAACTCCCAGAGTGCCTCCTTCAAACAGTCTCCATTCTACGCTAACCTGGGATATCACCCTAGCATTCTTCCCAGATTACCGGTAGATACATCTTTACCAGCAGTTGCCGACAGGATCTCTTCACTTCAACAGAACCTTGAACTTCTGAAAGAGACTTTGGGTTCCGCACAAGAGAGGTACAAGAATGCAGCTGACAGATTTCGCATACCAACACCAACATTTAAGGTAGGAGATTTAGTCTGGTTATCTACGAAGAATTTAAAGATGAAGATCCCTTCCCCTAAGTTGCGACAGAAGTACATTGGTCCTTATAGGATCAGTGGTCTGGTAGGTGCTGTTGCATGTCGCTTAAAACTTCCAAGAACACTGAAGATACATCCTGTCTTTCATACTTCCCTACTAAAGACTGTAGTACCAAATGCTTTTCCAGGACGTTCATCTCCTCCTCCCGATCCCGTTCTTGTGGATGGTCAAGAGCAGTTCATCGTTGAGAGGATTCTGGATTCAAGAATCTACAGAAATCGACTGCAGTATTTGATTAAATGGCAAGGCTATTCCTCAGAGGAGAATTCCTGGGAACCCGTGGATAATATTAACGCCTCCCGACTGATTGAGCAGTTCCATCAAAGGTACCCTGGCAAGCCTGGGCTAGGGTCGTCCGGAGGCCGTTCTTGAGGTGGGAGTAATGTCAGTATCTAGTCCTGGAATCTGTTTCTCTTGCCCTTAGTTAACATGGATCTTGATGTTTCCACGTCGGCCATCTTGCTTCCTGCCAAAGCTGTATATAAAGCCAGCACCTGCTCTGATTCATTGCTTGTGTATTATGTATTGGACTTTGTGCCTCTGCAGTCCCAAGCCTGGACTTACTATCCCTGTTGGTCCTCTCTTAACGGCGGAGTCCTCTGCCAACCTGCACGTCTGGATCCCTGCCTGCTGACCGAGTGATTGCTGAACACTTGACTTCAGGAACCGCTGCCTGACTACACCTGCGGTGAAGTAAGAACTCCAGCCAGCTAGTGTGTTCCTCCGCCCTGCAAGAGTCTGTCTTGTGCCCTCATTGCTCAGTGACTTTGCATGCTGTGTTGCAGAGTATCAGCTCTGCTATTACCGTTTATCAGATTGACTGAACATTTATCTGGACTTATATGCTATATTGCATTCAGATCACAAATACAATATTGCTTGCGCTACCCATTGTGTCTGCAGTCTCTTTGACCTAGCCACTGGTGTCCAGTTGTATCCACTAGTATCGTGACACACAGATTAGATATTAGAAAAAACTTTTTGACAGTTAGAGTGATCAATGAGTGGAACAAGCTGCCACGTGAAGTGGTGAGTTCTCCTTCAATGGATGTCTTCAAACAGAGGCTGGACAGGCATCTGACTGGGATGATTTAGCGAATCCTGCTTTGAGCAGGGGGTTGGACCAGATGGCCCAGGAGGTCCCTTCCAACTCTACGATTCTATGACTCGTTGCTTGGGATTTCCCGAGCATGCTCGGGTGTCCTCCGCGTATTTTGGCGTGCTCGGAGATTTAGTTTGTGTCGAAGCAGCTGCATAATTTGTGGCTGCTAGACAGCCTGAATACATGTGAGGATTCCATAGAATCATAGAGTTGGAAGGGACTTCCTGGGCCATCTGGTCCTACCCCCTGCTCAAAGCAGGATTCGCTAAATCATCCCAGACAGATGTCCGTCCTTTTATTGAAGGAGAACTCACCACCTCACGTGGCAGCCTGTTCCACTTATTGATCACTCTGTCAAAAAGTTTTTTCTAATATCTAATCTGTCTCCTCCCATTCAGTTTCATCCCATTGCTTCTAGTCTTTCCTTGTGCAAATGAAAATAAAGATGATCCTTCTACAATGTGACAGCCCTTGAGATATTTGTAGACAGCTATTAAGCCTCCTCTCAGTCTTCTCTTCTGCAAGCTAAACATTCCCAAATCCTGCAATCTTTTCTGAGAAGACAGGGTTTGCAGACCGGTCACCATTCTGGTCGCTCTTTTCTGAACTTGCTCCAGTTTGTTTATGTCTTTTTTAAAATGTGGCACCCAAAACTGGACACAGTATTCCAGATGAGGTCTGACCAAAGAGGAGTAGAGGGCAATAATGACTTCACGTGATCTAGACTGTATGCTTCTGTTAATACATCCTAGAATTGCATTTGCCTTTTTTGCTGCTGCATCACATTGTTGACTCATATTCAGTCTGTGATCTATTAGTATACCCAAGTCTTTTTCAAATGTGCTGTTGCTTAGCCCTATTCCTCCCATTCTGTATATGCTTTTTTCATTTTTATTGCCCAGATGTAGTACTTTGCATTTTTCCCTGTTAAAAACCATTCTGTTAGTTGCTGCCCACTTCTCCAGTTTATTTATATCTTTTTGAATCCTCTCTCTCTTCTCTAGTATTAGCTATGCCTCCAAGCTTTGTGTCATCAGCAAATATAATCAGTTTACCCTCAATTCCTTCATCTAAATCATTGATAAAGATGTTGAACAATACATTGCCCAGGACAGAGCCCTGTGGTACCCCACTTGAGACATTCTTCCAACTGGATGTGCAGCCATTTATGACCACTCTTTGGGTCCGATCACTAAGCCAGTTATGAATCCACCTAACAGTTGCGTTGTCCATTTCATACTTAGCCATTTTTTCAATAAAGATTGTGTGAGATATGTTGTCAAATGCTTTGCTGAAGTCAAGATATAGTATATCTACAGCATTTCCCTGATCCACCCAATCAGTGATTCTGTCATAGAAGAAATTAAGTTAGTCTGACATGACTATTTAGTTACAAACCCATGTTGACTCTGTTTAATCACTTCATTCTTATCCAGGTACTTACATACATGTAACAAACAGGCATTCCTCACATGTATTCAGCCTATCCAGCAGCCGCAAATCATGCAGCTACGTCAACACAAACTAAATCTCAGAGCACGCCGAAATACTCGGAGGACACCCGAGTATGCTTGGGAAAACCTGAGCAACGAGTATACTCGCTCATCACTAGCTATAACCTGTTCCTTAGATGTACAGGGGCTTCTCATAAAATTAGAATATCATCAAAAAGTTCATTTATTTCAGTTCATCAATACAAAAAGTGAAACTCATTATAGAGTCATTACAGAGTCATCAATTTCAAGCGTTTTATTTCTGTTAATGTTCATGATTATGGCTTACAGCGAATGAAAACCCAAAAGTCATTATCTTAGTAAATTAGGCTGGTTTCACATTTGCGTTTTTTAGCGCTGGAAAAAAACGCTAACCTGCGCATGCGTTTTTTCCCCTATCTTTAACATGGGTGCGCATACTTGCGCGCTTGTAAGCGCATGTATGCGATTTTCATGCGCTGCGTTTTTTTGGGGTGTGCGATTGGATTTTCCAGACGCATCATGTTGCATTTTTTGGCCCTGAAAAAAAGCGCATGCGCACATATGCGCACGTTTTGCGCTAAAAAGGGCCATTATAGCCTATGGATGCGCATATGTGCGCACTGGCATGCTCATGTAAGCGTTTTTTTGCATATGCGTTTTTTTTTTTTAACCATGGAATTTAGGGGTTTGAGTTAGAGTTAGGGTTAGTTAAGGGGGTTTAGGGTTAGGGTTAGGGTCAGGGTTAGGGTTGGGTTTTGGGTCAGGGTTAGGGTTTAGTATGGTTTGGTTAAGGGTTAGGGTCAGGGTTAGGGTCAGGATTAGGGTTAAGTATGGTTTTGTTAAGGGTTAGGGTCAGGGTTAGGGTTAGGGTCAGGGTTAGGGTCAGGGTTAGGGTCAGGGTTAGGGTTAAGTATGGTTTTGTTAAGGATTAGGGTCAGGGTTAGGGTCAGGATTAGGGTTAAGTATGGTTTTGTTAAGGGTTAGGGTCAGGGTTAGGGTTAGGGTCAGGGTTAGGGTTAAGTATGGTTTTGTTAAGGATTAGGGTCAGGGTTAGGGTCAGGATTAGGGTTAAGTATGGTTTTGTTAAGGTTTAGGGTCAGGGTTAGGGTTAGGGTCAGGGTTAGGGTTAGGGTTAGGGTTAAGTATGGTTTTGTTAAGGATTAGGGTCAGGGTTAGGGTCAGGATTAGGGTTAAGTATGGTTTTGTTAAGGGTTAGGGTTAGGGTCAGGGTTAGGGTTAGGGTCAGGGTTAGGGTTAAGTATGGTTTTGTTAAGGGTTAGGGTCAGGGTTAGGGTTAGGGTCAGGGTTAGGGTTAGGGTCAGGGTTAGGGTCAGGGTTAGGGTCAGGGTTAGGGTTAGGGTTAAGGGTTTGGGTTAGGGTTAAGTATGATTTGGTTAAGGGTTAGGGTCAGGGTTAGGGTTAGGGTCAGGGTTAGGGTTAGGGTCAGGGTTAGGGTTAGTAAAGTCATGGTTTGGGTAGTGTAGGGGCCACCTTAAAATGTTGGAAAAAAACGCAAACGCGGTAAAAACGCGCTAAAAACGCATACAAACGCATAAAAACGCTGCGTTTTTTTCATGCATGCTCATAAAAATGCTTGAAAAAAACGCAGCAGTTGTATGCTTATGTATGCGTTTTTTCAATGCGTTTTTTTGCGGGAAAAACGCGCTGCAAAAAAAAGCAAGTGTGAAACTAGCCTAAGATTAACAAAAAACACCTGCAAAGGCTTCCTAAGCAGTTAAAAAGGTCCCTTTGTCTGTTTCAGTAGGCTCCACAATCATGGGGAAAACTGCTGATTTGACAGATGTCCAGAAGGCAGTCATTGACACACTCCACAAGGAGGGTAAGCCACAAAAGGTCATTGCTAAAGAAGCTGGTTGTTCACAGCATGCTGTATCCAAGCATATTGTTGAGTGGAAACAAAAAAAGAAAAGTGTGGTAGAAAAAGGTGCACAAACAACCATGATAACAGCAGCCTTGAAAGGATTGTTAAGAAAAGGCCATTCAAAAATTTGGGGGAGATTCACAAGGAGTGGACTGCTGCTGGAGTCATTGCTTCAAGAGCCACCACACACAGACATATCCAGGACATGTGCTACAAGTATTGCATTCCTTGTATCAAGCCACTCATGACCAATAGACGTCGTCAGAAGCGTCTTACCTGGGCCATGGAGAAAAAGAACTGGACTGTTGCTCAGTGGTCCATGGTGTTGTTTTCAGATGAAAGTACATTTTGCATTTCATTTGGAAATCAAGGTCTCAGCGTTTGGAGGGAGAGTGGAGAGTCACACAATCCAAGCTGTTTGAGGTCCAGTGTGAAGTTTACACAATCAGTGATAGTTTGGGGAGTCAAGTCATCTGCTGGTGTAGGTTCACAGTGTTTTATCAAGACCAAAGTCAGTGCAGCCGTCTACCAGAAAAACAGCACTTCCTGCTTCCCTTTACAGACAAGCTTTTTGGAGATGGAAATATTTCATTCTTCAGCAGGACTTGGACCTGTCCACACTACCAAAAGTACCAATACCTGGCTTAAAAACAACAGTATCATTGTGCTTGATTGGCCAGCAAACTCGCCTGACCTTAACCCCATAGAGAATCTATGGGGTATTGTCAAGAGGAATATGAGAGACACCAGACCCAACAATGCAGATGAGCTGAAGGCTGCTATCAAAGCAACTTGGGCTTCCAGATCACCTCAGCAGCGCGACAGGCTGATCGCCTCCATGCCACGCCGCCTTGATGCAGTAATTGATTCAAAAAGAGCCCTGACCAAGTATTGAGTGCATTTACTGAACATACATTTCATTTATCAAGCTGGTATTATAAAGTATTCTAATTTATTGAGATAATGACTTTTGAGTTTTCATTGGCTGTAAGCCATAATCAACATTAACAGAAATAAACACATGAAACAGATCACTTTTTTGTAATGACTTCACATAATATATGATTTTCACTTTTTGTATTGAAGAACTGAAATAAATTAACTTTTTGATGACATTCTAATTTTGTGAGAAGCACCTGCATCTTGTTGAAGAATGAGTGACAACCAAAATGGATGTGTGACGTAGCACACAGATGACTTCACACCAGCTCTGGCTAATCAAAAGTCACGCTAGGGACACTGGAAAGTAAGAGACTTACCGGCCTCCCATCAAGCTGTCAGTTGCTACTGACCTGGATGCTTGTTGGCGAATCGATCCACTCATCGCTAAAGAGTCCTCTTTGAGAGTAGATGGCATCACATTTTCAAATATTCAGATCCAGTGTATGACTTCACCAAAATCATTGAGTGAAGGTTTTTGTTAATTAAATAAGATATCAATGAATGTTAGTTTCAATCAGATATATGAGTAAAGCCAGGAGGACAAGCAAAAGGTGCACCCATGGTTGGAGATGCAGCTGTCAGTAGTGCAAATGGGTTACTGAAGGGCACAAATAAAATTTCCTGATATACAATATTGTGCAAAAGTTTTACAAGGTTGTGGAAAAATGTAGCAAAGAAAGAATGATTTCAGAAATAAAAGTTTTAATTGTTTATTTTTATCAATTAACAAGAGATAAAGACAATAAACAAAAGAGATATAAATCAAACCAATACATGGTGTGACCAATCCGTGTCTTAACAGCATCAATTTTAGGTACTTGCACACAGTTTTTGCAGAACCTGAGCAGGGAAATCGTTCAAAACATCAATTAGAACTAACCACAGATCTTCCCTAGAAGTAACTTACATAAATCCTTCTTTAAGTTATCCTATACAGACTAAATGATGTTGAGATCAGGGCTCTGTGGGGGCCATATCATCACTTCCAGACCAGTTAAGCTGGGTCCCTCTTCTTGCAACCAGTTCTGAACTTATGGCAATACTGGACATTTTCCCATTTTGAAGGGAAATAAGTGTGACATGTCTTTCATCTGCACTAAGCTTCCTTTTGCCAACCACAATGTCTAAGGTCCTCAAGATTGGTCATTTCTCGGTGTCCTCTATGCGGTGAAATATAGGCAGATACTTATCCATCATGCAACACCATCAGGGAAGCATCTGTTTGGATCCAAATTTATTTTTCTGCCGGACCATTAACTCAACCATACATCAAATATCATTACAAAGTATTTTCAGTGTTAGGAAGAACAAGGATTCCTGGAAGAGATGATATGGCCTCCATGGAGCCCTGATTTCAACATTTCTAAGTCTGTGTGGGATTAAATTAAGAGACAGAAGGACTTGCGCAAGCCCACATCCAAAGAAAATCTGTGGTAAATTGTCCAAGATCTTTGGAAAAGCCTACCTGTTGAATTCCTTCAAAAACTTTGTGAAAATATACCTAGAAGAATTGATGCTTTAATACTGCTATGAATGCAATGGTTGGTCACGCCAAATATTCACTTGATTTAGTGTTCTTTAGGTCTTTCATGTTGCATTATGGAAACTGATAAAAAAAAACTATTAAAACTTCTATTTTTGAAAGCATTCTTACTTAGCAGCATTTTTTCATACTTACACAGCATTATATGTCAGTGCAGTTTCAAAAAATAATTAGTTATTCATGAGATATACTGAATAGCAGATCTCTGAGAGCTGTCATAAAATGTAAACCTAAGTGTTTATTTTTAAAAGGAGTTTTCTGGGCTAAACGGAAAAGTCTGCAGTCATTATGTGTAACTGTAGACTGCCAATTTGTGACAGTCTACAATGGACAATCTTATCAGGATTCCCTTTATTCCTTGCATGAGTTGCTGATCCCGTGACTGCAAGTATACTATTTGCACAGTTGTGGTCATGTGCCGACTAGATTCTCCTGTGCTTCTCTCAATGATGTATTGTGAGAAGAGGATGAGAATCTAGTCGGCACATGCAAATTGCATACTTGCGGTCATGTGAATGCCCACTCGTACAGATGATAAAGGAGAATTCTGACAGTGTGCGCAGTTTGCACTGTTACACAGAGTGACTGCAAACTTTTCTATTTAGCCCAGAAAAATCTTGAAAGTATATGTATGACAGAGATTTTTTTGTAGTCAACCATCTTTAACCATCTCCATAAACTAATTAAGCCATAATAAAATATACTAAAGTCACTAAATCATTAAAGGGAACCTGTCACCTCTGTTGGCCGCTATAAGATGTGGCCACTGCCTTTCAGGGCTTATCTATGGCATTCTATACTCAGCATGTTATTATTACTCTCTTGACTGCACCTTGACTGAAAGGCTACTCGTGTGTGTGTGTGTGTGTGTGTGTGTGTGTTTGACTGCACCTTGACTGAAAGGCTACTCGTGTGCGTGTGTGTGTAAAACTGGTTGTCAACCAATGTATCGGGGAGTGATCATAGCATGCAAGCAGCGACTGTTACTCCTCCCTACAGTGCTCTGACGAATGGAAGTGAGCAGTTGCAGGGTGGACATAACTTAATTTTCATCCTTTAGCAGCTCTTCCACCTAACACAACTAAACATAATTAAAACATTATTTCAGAGCACATTCCCACTGCATCTGCATATAAATAACTTAGTAGCTTTTTTGGAGCTCAAAGGCTACCTGTAACTATTTTTAAAGGACTGAAGCTATATAGACTGGCACGTGTCATCTTTATATCATGACTGCACTACTATAAATTATGTAACTTAGGTAAAGGTGGTTGAGCAAGCTTGGGAAAATAATATCTTACCATGAAAATATGGTGTGCTAGATGTCATCACTCTGAAAGTGTATGTCCATCTTTGAACTTTATTTTGCTATTAAATGTCATATATGAAAGAAATCGATTTAAGTTTAGTAACTTTGAAAATATGTTACACTGCAACACAAGCAACTTAATTAGTAGACATTCTTAGGCCGGTCTCACTTGTCTGTGAAACATTGTGAAATCGGCCGTACAAACAGCTCATTAGGGAAACATTTGATCCAGGAGTAACGACAGAAAGCAGCACATTTCTTTTTATTATATATACAGTTGAAGAACAGTATTGTCAGTTTGTTATTTATTCACAGTATTAGGTTAACAAACGTTAGAATACACAGCTCAATGAAACACAAAATGTATACAGCAATGACATTCATTTTAAAACATAATTTGAATGTTATCTATGTTTTAAACATGCAAGACAAAAACGTATATAACACAGTGAATGCCAACAGTTAATGCCAGACACTTACGGTAACCCAGTATGAATGTTCAAATGTCTGAACACAGAAATGTCATTTATTATAAAAAAAATACATTTCATATATTGATTGTTGCTTACCTAAAATCCAATATTGGCTACATAAAAATGTCCCCTACAGCACCTTTTTGTTAGTAGCATTACTGGGTGACAATCACTGACGTATTTCCTTTTGGCAGAATTTACCGTCATACCAATCTTTGTAAATATTCTATATCTGTATACTTAAATTCTGAAGTTCTTTTGGCAATGAAGAAAGGAATAAAATCAAATGTATTTCATCCCAGACTTTTAAGACTCCCTTACCATTTGTGCTTGAGTTTGAGGCATAAACACAATTGTTGTTAACGGCACCAGTGACTTTCTTAGCTCAATGGATTGTTACGTTCTCCAAAAGCTACGAATCAGAATTACAGCTTATGCTGCTCTGTGCAAATAGTGCTTTTCAAATTCTAGTCACAAAGCAATCAAAATATTCACTTTACATCTCATCATAGATAGAATGAAACCGAAAACCTAAAAGATAACTTATGTACTGAGGTGTAGAAAAAAAATGATCAGCTGCCAAAAAATGAGGTCTATTTCAGTAAGCATTAAAAATATCACAAATAAAGGACGCTAAATGAGGTATGTGATATGGTTCCTTCCCAATGGATAAGGTCCAATCAGGTATGTGATACTGTTCCTTCCCAATGGATAAGGTCCAATCAGGTATGTGACACGGTTCCTTCCCAATGGATAAGGTCCAATCAGGTATGTGATACGTTTCCTTCCCAATGGATAAGGTCCAATCAGGTATGTGATATGGTTACTTCCCAATGGACAAGGTCCAATCAATCATCAACAATAACGTGATTTTTAAGCAATGCACTAGACAATACATTATGGACACTTTACAATAAATGCTTCTGTGTCCTGAGCACTTAAAATTATTGTTTTCTACTATAACATACATTTCTATGTACTCTATCAGGAAATTCAGAATTATTAGGGTTGGAGGCATCTCAGGATCTTACAGTCAAAGAAGAGAGTGGTATCCTGCATTACAAGGACAACCCACTTCATTTTCCTGGTGCTGAAAAACAGACATGAGTCTATTATGGCTCTGCAGAAGCTCCGACTTATAGGAAGTCGTGATTTGGTACTTCTTGTAGTTGATTGACTCCTAATTGTAATAAGTCACGTAAAATGTAAACGCTACAGTAGTGTTACGGGAATCTGTCACCATATGCATGCTGTTCTTAAGGCCCTTTTACATTTAGCGATGCACCAGCGATCTCGACCACGATACAACCCGGTCAGGATCGCTGGTGCATTGCTAAATGATCGCTAGTGAGCTGCCTCACAGGCAGATCTCACAGCGATGCAGCAGCGATACAGCGGACGATACTTACCTTTCAGACGCGGCGATCCTGACGTCCTCCCGCCCGCTTCCACACGTCGCTCGTCGGCGCCACAGGAAGCGCCCGACAAGAAATGGAGCTGCGCGATCAACGACAGACAGCGGGGGAGCCGGTCGGAGGTATCACACATAGCGATATCGCAGTCGTTTAGCTACTGTACATCTCTATTACAAACTGTGCTAATATGTACAGTATGAGGACAGTATAATGTGACTGGAGACTTGTGAACCCTCTCTGCATGAGTGAGCGTTCATGTGAGGGCAAGTATGTGATTTGCATACTTCCGGCCACATTCCAACCAGACGTGTCCGACCTCACTCAGTACACTTGCATTGAGCAAGACAGTGCATGTGCAAATGGCATACTTGTGGTCACGCAGCTGCCGCCGGACAATCCCCACAGCATGCACTGTGCGTGCTGAGACGATTGAAAAGTCTGCTGTTGCATAAAGTGACTGCAAACTTATAGCCTAAGGCCGAAAAACCCCTTTCCGAAAAAACTTTTCAAAATGCATCAAAAGCACATCAAAACCGGAAACATTTCAGGAAATGAAAAACTTCTCCATAAATTCCTCAAAGAAGCATTCCTGAAGAGGTTACCAAAGAAAGCTCATTGTTTTTGATAATCTTAAAAAAAAAATGTGCACACACTATCCATATATGCACACAATGTCTGAAACTCAGTCAAACCTGCTGAGTTTTTTAAGCAGAAGACTCAGTAAATTCCAGCATTATTTTTCCTGAAGCATCTTTTTTGTCATGCTTTTGGTCATTTCTTAAGAATTGTTCTGATGATTTTGGCTAGTTTTGGCTTAGCGGGTTTTCCCATGGTTTTTGTGATTTTTTTTACTGTAGTTTCCAATTGTTTCCAGAGTATTTTAAGCAACAATTATGGCAATACACTCCAAAAGGCATCCATGCATCATCTGGGCGTCTTTAGAGTGTTCACACTGACTTGTATTAATTACTAAGATTTTTCTGAGCGGAAAATGCCAGAAGAATAGACATGTCACATCTTTTAACTGCTTGGTGGTGTTCAATTCCTCAAGCAGGTAAAAGACATTCCAATGACTGAACAGCAAGTCTTTTTTCCCACAGAAATGCATACGTTTATTCTTTATAGCATTTTCTGAGACAAAAAGACGTTGTATGCATGTACGATAAGGCTAGATTCCTAACGTACATGACAATATACTTCCGATAACAAGATGCATGCCAGAATAATATTTATTTGAATGGTAAAGAAGATTTTAGATTCAATGTACTGAAAAGTGTAATACATTTCAGTACATCTGTATGAGGTTACATGCACACAGTTTTGAAATGTGTCTGCAGAACATAATTTTATTTAGATATCAACATTGCAAAGAAGTAATAGGAATTCAAAGTAATTTTCCTTTTTGCTACTTTAAATTACTATTAGAATATAGCTGCTTGGGATATATATACTAAGATGGTTAATAACATGCCACCTAGAAATTGCTTCATATATTTTTGGAGTTTAGAGCTCTATTTTTCTCACAATCCTTTGCATTGAAGTTAAAAGGTGTTGTCCGGTCCAAATCGATACAGTCTGCAGTCACTCGGTGCGACTGCAGACTTATGAATTCTTTAAGCACACGCACTGTGCATTGCAACGTTTCGCTGGTTTCTGAGCTGGGACCAGAGGGTGCTAGTGGGCACAGCCTCGCTCCATAAACTTGTATTGAATGAGACCACACACTGACTAGTGATGTAGGATTGATGGTGAGACCACACACTGACTAGTGATGTAGGATTGATGGACTAGTATATGGAGCAAGACCGCGCCCACTGGACAAGCTCTGGTCTTGAGTATGTTTATCGCATTCATACCGTCCAGTCCCAGCTCAAAAACTGGAATAACTGTATTAAAGGGCTTTGAATACTGTATTAAAAGGCATTTAATTACTGTATTAAAAGGCTTTTCCTGGATTTTAAAAAAAGTTTAGTAGAAAAAAAAGAATCATTACTCACCTGATCAGCCTCACTGACTACCCTGACGTTACTGAGGCTGTGCAGCGGCCCCGCCTGACCTGAGGTGAACTCGGCAGCGTGGGAAAAAGTTCTGAAACTTTCCCATGCTACAGAGTTCATGTCCGGTCAGATGGGGAGGTTGCGCAGGCAGCTTTTCATTCGTTACACAGTAGTTTACAGCCGGGGCGGTAGCATTAGCACCGCTCCCTGTTGTAAATTATTTAACCCCTTGAGATGAATTGCAGCTTGGGACTTGACTGCATCGTGGATAGGTATGGTATACTGTTGCTTTTTTATGTTTTAATTTTTACAGGAGAACGAGGGCTTCGCTTGGATTGGGAGTGAAATAAAGAGGGTAAACCTTTGTTTTTAATTATTTCATTAAAAGACTTTATTCTTAATGTGTGTGCTTTTTTTAACCCTTCCAAACTATTGGATTAATAATGGAGAGGTGTCTTATTGACACCTCTCCATTATTAACCGGGCTTAATGTCACCTTACAATACAAAGGTGACATTAACCCCTTATTACTCCATATGCCACCGCTACACAGCAGTGGGAAGAGAGAGGCTAAGTGACATAATTGGCGCATCTTAAAGCGCCAATATTGCGCCTTTTCTGGGGTGGCTGGAGGTAGATATTTTCGGCCGAGGAGGGTGGCAATAAGCATGGTCCCTCTCTAGGCTATTACTATCTGCCCTCAGTTACTGGCTTTCCCTCTCTGGCGCAGAAAATAGTGCGGGAGCCCACGCCAGTTTGTCCCGTGAATACATTCTTTTATTAAACACCTACAGCTAAAAATTTTTACACACAGACGCTACTAACATTATTAGTGACTAACATATATAAATATAACTGATATGCAATGGTTTACTGTATGTAAACCATGTCTCCTATCCTGTAGGGCTGTGCAATGATTTTACAGAAGCCGACAAATGAATTAACGGCCATTCTGCTATCTAGCTCTGTATAAAATATGAAGACACACACACACACATATATATATATATATATATATATATATATATATATATATATATATATATATATATATATATACACATACACTCACTGGCCACTTTATTAGGTACACCTGTCCAACTGTGTGTTAAGACTTAATTTCTAATCAGCCAATCACATGGCGGCAACTCAGTGCATTTAGGCATGTAGACATGGTCAAGACAATCTCCTGCAGTTCAAACCGAGCATCAGTATGGGGAAGAAAGGTGATTTGAGTGCCTTTGAACGTGGCATGATTGTTGGTGCCAGAAGGGCTGGTCTGAGAATTTCAGAAACTGCTGATCTACTGGGATTTTCACGCACAACCATCTCTAGGGTTTACAGAGAATGGTCCGAAAAAGAAAAAAAATCCAGTGAGCGGCAGTTCTGTGGCCGGAAATGCCATGTTGATGCCAGAGGTCAGAGGAGAATGGGCAGACTGGTTCGAGCTGATAGAAAGGCAACAGTGACTCAAATTGCCACCCGTTACAACCAAGGTAGGCAGAAGAGCATCTCTGAACGCACAGTGCGTCGAACTTTGAGGCAGATGGGCTACAGCAGCAGAAGACCACACTGGGTACCACTCCTCTCAGCTAAGAACAGGAAACTGAGGCTACAACTTGCACAAACTCATCGAAATTGGACAGTAGAAGATTGGAAAAACGTTGCCTGGTCTGATGAGTCTCGATTTCTGCTGTGACATTCGGATGGTAGGGTCAGAATTTGGCGTAAACAACATGAAAGCATGGATCCATCCTGCCTTGTATCAACGGTTCAGGCTGGTGGTGGTGGTGTCATGGTGTGGGGAATTTTTTCTGGGCACTCTTTGGGCCCCTTGGTACCAATTGAGCATCGTTGCAACGCCACAGCCTACCTGAGTATTGTTGCTGACCATGTCCATCCCTTTATGACCACAATGTACCCAACATCTGATGGCTACTTTCAGCAGGATAATGCGCCATGTCATAAAGCTCGAATCATCTCAGATTGGTTTCTTGAACATGACAATGAGTTTACTGTACTCAAATGGCCTCCTCAGTCACCAGATCTCAATCCAATAGAGCATCTTTGGGATGTGGTGGAACGGGAGATTCGCATCAGGGATGTGCAGCCGACAAATCTGCGCCAACTGTGTGATGCCATCATGTCAATATGGTCCAAAATCTCTGAGGAATGCTTCCAGCACCTTGTTGAATCTCTGCCACGAAGAATTGAGGCAGTTCTGAAGGCAAAAGGGGGTCCAACCCCTTACTAGCATGGTGTACCTAATAAAGTGGCCAGTGAGTGTATATATATATATATATATATGTGTGTGTCTCACTGATATATATATATATATATATATATGTATACTGTATATATGTTTTCACATATCCATTTTGCAAGGCTGTTAGATGCCATATGAATGTCACACGGATGCTTAGATGCAAGAAAATCGCATCATTGCATTGCACATGGATGACATATGGATCACTGTTCAGGGAACATTTCTGCGATTCTTGGCCGTGAAAAACGGACTGATTTTTTATACGTTATGTGTGACACCAGCTTAAGGCTAACATACTTTACACCAACTTTATAAAATTATGTGTGACGCCAGCTTAAGACTAACATACTTTACACCAACTTTATAAAAAGCATGCTACTTTAAGATACTGTTCATGTGCTAGTATACATATTTACAGTTCTACAATGTAAAAACATTTTACAAATGTTTGCATGTTAACTAAAATGCTAATACATACAAATGTATACATTAAAGAATTATTCCCATATCAGGCTTTTATTTCGGAAACTGGAATAACTACTTCTAAAGTTGGCTACCAGAGACGTGGCTATTATGAATAGAGGCAACCGCTGCTGCACTACCCTGTTGGGTAACTCCCATAGACATTTAATGGGGGCTACAGAAACTGTATAACAAAGCGAGCTACGCTTTTTCCATAACTTGAGAGTTATGTCAACAGCATAGCTCACTTAATTGCACAGTTTTCTTAACCCCATTCATTTATATAGGAGGTACGTACACGGTGCAGCTCAGCTGCACTTAGCTGCTTTTGTAGTCCTGTCTCTGGTGACAAACACCTAGTAGTTGTTACCATTTCGACAATAAAAAGCTAAATGAGGAATATAACTCTAACACATCGCTTATTGAAGGTACACAGTGTGAAATAGATCGTGTAGTTTCGGACTTCTGCAGGACTATGATACAAAATATAGTTTTATGTTTTAGGGAACTGACTGATATGGGGGCAAAGAACATCAACAGATCTTAACCTAATTTGACCTCAAAGAGTGAATGTTACTGTAAAATTAGGAAAAACTGTCTCATGAGCAAGTAACTCTTCTAGCTTTATAAATATGCCAAATGACTTCAAAGGTGATGTATCTTTGATATGCATATTGATGACATTTCCTTCTCTGTATTGTTGTCATCTGCAGTTCTAATCACATCATTATGTATTTCTTATCTGGCTTGAATGGTGTGAAATATGTGTATATAGATGCGCCAATCTCCAAATGAGCTTTCCATGTCTCATTATTGTTTGGAGCACAGAGAGTTCATATGCAATTTTTTACAAGGTTGTTCCAGTACAAAGTAAATTATCTCCTGGCTGTGCTACATATGTATGTGTGAACATAACTGAACATATGAGAAGAGAGTATATTGCCATCCGAATACCACAAATGCAGCCTCTGGCATCGACACTAACTTCAAGATCTGAGTATAAGATTTAAAGTGAACCTGTTATTAGGTTTCCCTTTATTAAACTACTGCCAGTACACTGTGCCCTTCCTAATCAAGATCATAATGATCTGTCCTATGAGCTCCTGCAGCCCATTCTATGATCTGTATTCATTGCTCTCCTGAATGATACTCGGCACCCAGTGTTTTGATGACCATGTACAGATTGACCTCGGTGCCTGCAGTGAGCTCAATAACGCGGTCCCTTTACCTTTGATTGACGGAGCCTGCAACAGGTGCTGAGGTTGCTCCATAACATGGCAATCAGATCACACGGTCCAGAGTACCACGCAGGAGAGCAGTGAATAAAGATAATTTTTAGATGTTGCCCAGAGTGCAGGGGTGCACAGAATGGATTACTGGGATTCCGATTATGTCCTTCCTAATGTGCTGGCAGAAGTAATAATGGGAAACCTGATGAAATGTTCCCTTAAAAGGGTTTGTCCAATACTTGGACAACCTTCTCAATCACGTTTCCCCATTATAAAATTATACCACTTATACTCACCTCCAGTGTAGGCACGTTCCAGTGGTGACAGCGCCGGCTCTCCCCAGGCTCAAGTGACATTATGTCACGCTATCCCTGCAGTCCGCTTCATTGTCCACTGCTTTGGACAAATCAGACAGCCGTAGGAATTTAGAGAGCAGCAGCAGCTCTGACTTCTGATTTTGGTCAAAAAAGGGGAAAGTCAAGCGGCCACTGATTGGCTGCAGGAATCGCGTGGCATAACAATGTCAAGCAAGCCCCGGGAGAGCCAACAATGCTGAAACAGTGCCCTCACCTGAGGGGATTATAGCTATTGTTATTTTATAAGGAGGAAATATATTGATTAAGAAATTTGTGTCTGAGTAGTGGACAATCCCTTAAAAACTAATAAATAAGTTTCACTTTTTTTGGACACTATGGAACCTTTGATACATTCCTCTAGTTACTAGGTAGTTTTTCAATAAATGAAACAACTTTTACATAAAAACATGACAGGTTTCATATAGCTCTAATATGGTAAAGTCCTGCTGACAGTTTATTTCAGTACAATCTGGGATGGACTGTGCAGTTCTATAACGCAGTCACGGAAGGTCATCTTGATCCATTCTGATACTGATTTTTTGATCTAGTGATAACTTTTAGGATAAATATTATACACATTTTCTCTTCCATATAAATATATTCATTAATAATTTAAAATACCTTACATTTCAGGTAAATTCCATCAACTATTTTTTACTGTTTTTTCTCCAATAAAGCTATATTCTATGAATATGAAATTATATTAACACCAAAGTTAGCATTTCATTAAAGATGTAAAAGTCAGAGTCATTTTTAAAAAAAAGATCTGGATTTCTTGTCTCAATAGTGGCGACCATTATGACATTAACATATGGGATGCATGTGGAATTTCCCAATATTTCGCTACTTTTAATATATAGATTTTATCAGTCACTATCAGCAATTAAAAATCTGTGTGCAAAAAAGCAACATGCAAATTACTATAAAGTTACGTTCATGTCACAGATTCCTGTAATAGAAATGTCTGCTTCATACATCCATTCCCTACATATGAACAGGATTTGTAAAACTCATGCATGTTCTGCATAACAAACCTATTAATTTATATAGGACAAGTACTTGAGGCAGGCATATCAAGCAGGATACATTCTGCTTAGGCTGGTTTAACACGTCAGTGTCTCCGGCACGTGTAGTAACAGTTTTCTCACGTACCAGAGACACTGACACACATAGACCCATTCCGTTTTGCACACGGAGACATGCCAATTTTAACACGGACACACGGCCCGCAACACGTGCTTCACACGTGCACACGGAGAACTGTTCACACAGTCCTCCGTGCTCACGGACGGCCGTCGGGAAGAGCGGCTACTGTAAGCGCTGTTCCCGGTGGTTGGTGCTGACCACAGCTGACATTCTGCTCTCCTGCTCTGCCTGCAGGAGAGCAGAATGAATGAAAACCCGACGTTGGGTCCCCCTCATTTTCTTAACCAATCAGATGAAACTTACAGCTGGGGGCTGCATCCCTCGGTTGTCAGCTTCAGCCAGGTTGGTTGTGAAGAATAGAGGGGTCCCCAAGCTGTTTTTTTAATTATTTAAATAAATAATTTAAAAACCGGCGTGGGGGTCCCCCCTATTTTTGACAATCAACCTGACTAAAGCCGACAACTGATATTCTCAGGCTGGTAAGGGGCCATTGATCTTGCCCCCCCCCCCCAAGCCTAAAAACAGCAGCCCCCAGCTGCCCAGAAAAGGCGCATCTATTAGATGTGCCTAATCTGGAGCTTTGCCTGGTTCTTCCCACTGCCCTGTAGCTGTGGCAAGTGTGGTAATAAGGGGTTAATGGCACCTTTCGATTATAAGGTGCCATTAAGCACGGATTAGTAATGGAGAGGTGTCAGTAAGCCACTGATCCATTAATAATCCTACAGTAAAGAAAGCAGAGGCTTTGTCACACAACAGATTACATCAGTGACTGCCATCCCCTGTGCAGATTAGAATACAGGACGATTTTCCCTCCTCCTCACTGGTTTCACTTTCCATAGATATAGATAACTATGTGTATCTGGGGGAGGAGCAGCTGCTCTCTGCACTGAGGCTGTTGGAGGGGAAGAATTTGTTACTGTGTGAGGAGGGATAGGCTTCTTTATGTGGACGGGGAGGGCCTGTAGCTATGGAGGGTGGGGTTGTTGCTATAGAGGGCATGTTTGGAGTAGAGTAGGAGGTTACGACTAGTTCTCATTTCAATGCCATAACACCCCCCCCCACGTTCCATTCAGAATATCTAGAAAACCGTGCAAACTAGTGACAGAAAGTAAATTACTTATTGTCATAATTCTGCAGCCCAGATATGTACTGCGATTATGTGAAAAGCCCGGACAACTCCTTTAATGGTGCTGCTTGTAAAAAATGTATACATCATTTTTTGCGCTGTACTACATGCTGTGGCAAAGCAATTATGAACTTAATTTTGTAATAAATGTAAAGACACTGGATTTCTCCCAATTTTTCATTCTTAAAGTGAATGCCCATTGTTTGCATAAATATCTTGACAGTTAGAGCTCCATATTTCACATACAGAGTTCCAAATCTCCTGCACAGACTTAGATTTGCAATATAATATTCTGGCTGCTTGCAGGCACCACTGATAGAACTTAGGGGCTTACTATGAATTGACTTTGTATGTAGATTGATGTATAAACAGTATGCTGTAAACCTCAAAGCTCCTTCTAGTGGTGAATGAAGGCTGTATTAGAAAAACATAAACTGACCACTATAACAATAAAGTTGCAAGCTTCTCTTGTAACTGACAATCCCAAAAGAATGAATGCCTAGAGGCAGCTTCAAAAATCAAGCACAAATCAAAAAAAGAGGAAGAATCTATATGCCATAGAGGTATAAAATCACAAAATTTTATTGGAACAATATTAAAAAATTATCATAATAAAATCATGTACAAAAAATGGAGACACAATACACAGAAAAAGCCACCTAGTCAAGGTAAGCAGGCTAATAAATGAGAGAAAAGCCCATTAAAAAAAAATTAAATGATTTGTGGGAAAAACCTCACCCAAAATACGTACAATAGGCTTAATCAAAAGAAATGTGAAACAAAAAAGAAAAACAAAGAACATCCCTCCATGTATGATAGTGTCAAAAAAGGTCCCAAGATATATGTATATAGTAATACAGGCTCAAGAGGTTATGGCTAAAATAAGCAGATAAATAAGCAAATAAAACCGGCTACCGGTAAGTAACCTTGGTGTTTTCCCGTCTCCCATGACGGCACACATGAGAGACTTTTGTAGAATAAGACACCTTAGGGAGGGACCACCGCTTGCAGCACCCTTCTACCAAAGGTTAGGTCAGTAGAGGAAGATAGATCAAGTCGGTAGTGCTTAAAAAAGGTTGAAGGTGAGGACCAAGTAGCGGCTTTACAAATCTGCTCAATCGATACCTCAGCCTTCTCTGCCCAGGAGGTAGCCACGGCTCTGGTGGAGTGAGCCTTGTTGCCTTCTGGAACCGGAGCGCCACTTGCGGAGTAGGATAACATAATGGCCTCCCTGATCCATCTGGCAATGGTACTCTTAGCTACCCCGTGCCCTTTTCTACTACCCTGAAAGGCTACAAAAAGGGACTGATCTTTCCTCCACTGACCAGTCATTGACATATATTGTACTATGGCTCTTCTTACATCTAATGTATGGAATTTTTGCTCCCCTGGGTTTCTAGGATTGTTACAGAAAGATGGCAAAGAGATCTCCTGAGTCCTATGAAACTTGTGGACTACCTTGGGGAGATAGGCCGGGTCCGGTCTTAGAACCACTCGGTCATCCAAGATCTGCGTATATGGAGGACATATAGATAGAGCTTATAGATCGCTCACTCTTCGGGCTGATGTTAAGGCTACCAGTAAGACAGTTTTAAGTGTAAGTAGCTTTGGTGACAGCTCTAGTAGTGGTTCAAAGAGATCTTTGGTTAAGGCCTCTAAGACTAGGTTGAGGTCCCAGGGTGGTATCTTTGGAATAATGACCGGCCTTGACCTGCCACAGGACTTTATGAATCGGGACACCCACCTATTGGCTGCTAAGTTGCAGTTATATAGGGCCCCCAAAGCTGAGATTTGGACTTTGAGTGTGTTAGTGGCTAACCCCAGTTGCAGCCCCGACTGTAAGAATTCTAGGATAGGTCCCACTGGCGCTACATCCCCTAAAGGTTCCCCCAGGAAGTCTAGGAACTTTTTCCATGTTCTACCGTAGATTTGGGATGTTATAGGTTTCCTACTTTTCAACAGGGTGGAGACTAAACCTGGAGAGAATCCCTGGCGACTCTGTAGCACCCTCTCAAATTCCAGGCTGCTTGATGGAAGCCCTTCACCTGAGAGTGGACCACTGGTCCCTGGGAAAGCAGGTCTGGAATCTCCAGTAATACCCATGGATCTGTCACCGACATGAGTCTCAGAAGGGAGAACCAAGGTCTCCTTGGCCAAAACGGAGCTATAAGAATTATTCTCGCTCGATCCTCCCTGATTTTCCTGACCACTACTGGGATCATTGTTATCGAGGGAAATGCATAGGCCAGGATGAACTTCCAGGGTATTTGTAGGGCATCTACTGCGAAGGGGTTTTCCCTTGGATTTAGTGAGTAGAACTTCCTGACCTTCTGGTTGTGTGCAGTAGCGAACAAGTCTATTTCTGGTTTGCCCCAGGCCTGAACTATTTGTTGGAAGACTTGGGGGTTTAGGGACCATTCCCCTTGTCTTAGGTGCCTGCGACTCAGGAAGTCTGCCTGTATATTTTCTACCCCCTTTATATGCAGTGCTGTGATGGATAACAGATGTTGTTTTGCTAGCAGGAAGAGTAGATCCGATATTTGCATGAGGCCCTGAGATCTCGTTCCCCCCTGGTGATTGATGTAGGCTACTACTGTCTGATTGTCTGTCATGACCCGAGTGTGGCGGCCCCGAAGTAAGGGAAGGAAATGTTTCACGGCTTTTTCCACTGCCCATAGTTCTTTTACATTTGAACTCTGATCCTTTTCTAGTGAGGACCAGGTCCCCTGTATTGAGTGGGATCTCAGGTGTGCTCCCCATCCTGTGGCACTCGCGTCTGTTGTAATGATGTCCTCGACTGGTTTTTGCCATGGGACACCGGCTGTTAGATTCTTTTCTAAAGTCCACCAGAGCAGGGAATCTCTTACAGCCACTGAGAGACATAGTTTGCCTTCTAAATGCCCTTTTAATTGTTTCTGTGCTGACAGAACATCCCACTGTAGTTGTCTTAAGTGGTACTGCGCCCATGCTACTGCGGGTATGCATGATGCAACGAGCCTAAAAGGGACATTGCGTTCCTCAGTGTCATATTTGGTCTTTGTATTGCTGTGCGAGCTAGGCCCCTTATCTTGGTCACTTTGTTCTCTGGCAGGAGGCAGCGTTGTCGCTCGGAGTCAAATATCAAACCTAGGAAGGATTGCTCTTTTACTGGGGTTAACCTTGACTTGGGGATGTTTACTATCAATCCTAGTCCTACTAGAGTTGCTATTACTTCTTTCACTTGATATGCGCAGTGGGACTCTGATCTTCCTATTACAAGAAAGTCGTCTAGGTATGGGACGATCACTATGTCCCTGGAGCGAAGAAAATACATTACTTCGGCCATCACTTTGGTGAATATTCTGGGGGGCTGTAGACAGGCCAAACGGAAGGGCTGCGTATTGGTAGTGTTTCACCTGCCCCTGGACATAGAGCGCTACTCTTAAATATTTTTGATACTCCCGATGAATTGGGATGTGATAGTAGGCATCTTTTAAGTCTATCACTGCCATGAGGCAATGCTGGAACAGGATCTTTGTGGCCGTGTTGATTGACTCCATTTTGAAGGAGCAATTGTCTACCCACTGATTGAGTCTCCTCAGGTTGACAATGGTTCTCCAAGAGCCATCTTGTTTTTGTATTAAGAAGAGGGGGGAGTAGAACCCCCTTCCTTCTTCTTGCACTGGGACTTCCTGTAGGACTTGTTTTTCCACTAGTCCCAAGACTTCCATCTACAGGGCCAGCTGTTGCTCTTGGGCTTTCCTTCGGGGTGTCATTATGAAGGTACGCCTGGGCAGACGGATTAATTTTATTTTTAACCCATCCTTTATTATGTTTAGGACCCATGTACTGGGGGAGATATTCGCCTAGGCGGAAAGGAAGAGAGAAAGCCTTCTCCCCTACCTCCGGCCTGATGTCATTGGGGAGATTTTTTGGAGGAAGTGGAGGGCCCTTTAAACATATAGCCCGATCCTCTTCTTTCTTTAAAGTCCCAGTTTTTTCTATCTCCCGGGGGACGACCCCTGTTAAATCTCCTCCTCCGAAAGGGCTGCTTTTTAGGTTCTCCCGGAAATCGGGGAAAGCTTTTCTTCCTATCCCCTGCATGTTCCAAAATCTCTTCTAGTTTTTTCCGAAGAGGAATTGGCCATCACATGGAATGGAACATAACCTATGTTTTGATGGTAAATCTCCAGGACACCCTTTAAGCCACAGGGCTCGTCTTGCCGCATTTGACAGGCTTGCTGCTCTAGCTGTCAATCTTGCCGAGTTTGCAGAGGAATCCGCTAGGAAAGCCGCTGCTCCGTGTACCAGTGTCAGATTAGACAGAATTTCGTCCCTAGGATCTCTATCCCTGATCTGGTCTTCTATTTGTTGTAGCCAGACCATGAGGGCACGAGCGGTACAGGTACCAGCTATCGCTGGATTTAATCCACCTGCCGAAGCTTCCCAGATGTGCTTTAGGAAACCATCTGCTTTTTTATCAAGCGGGTCTTTCAACATGCCAGAGTTCTCTAATGGTAGAGATACCTTTTTTGAGGATTTGGCTACAGCCCCATCAATTTTTGGGACTTTTTCCAGGTCTCTGAATCCTTTTGTTCAAAAGGGTACCTCCTTTTTGATGTAGAAGGCAAGCTCCCTGACCTCTCCGGTTTCCCTGTCAATTAGAGCCTTTATTTTCTCATTTACAGGGACGGTGCGTTTTTTCCTTCCGTCCAGTCCTCCAAACATCATATCCTCTAACGATTTAGGAGTCTTTTCCTCCTTCAGGCCCATCGTAGCCCTAATAGCTTTGACCAGCTTTTCCACATCCTCTGTTGGGAAACATGGACGGCCGCCTATATCGCTGTCCGAGGAGGATTCTGAGGACTGAGTAGAGGAAGAGGAGGTGGACGGGGACAAGGATCTTTCCCGCCCCTTCTGCCCTGGCGAGGCCTCTGAATCAGAATCCCTTCTATGACCTCTTTTATCCTTCTTTTTAAGGGCTGCTTTTAGGGAACCTTTCACCTCATGTTGTATTAGCACCTTAAGGGTATTTACCAAATCAGGGGTTTCCTCCTGTATAGTTTTATTTAAACAGTCAGCGCAGAGGTCTTTCTGCCACTGATCTGCCAGCGGGTGTTTACACAGGGCGCATTCTCTATTTTTGGTTTTGCTGCTGGCCTTCCTCGACCCCTAGTGATCAAACAGAGAAAAATGGAACCCCGTGACCATAAGGGTGACATTCACGTAGATCACTCACCACCACTGTCAATCAGGGGTACCGATCTCGGAGGCTCCTCAGATGCACTCGTGACGTTTCTTCTGGACGTCTCAGAGTTATGCCGGTCGCGTTTACGACTGCCGCTCCCACCACTTGAGTGGCTGCTCCTGGTATGCTGGCGGCTCGGCCTGGCATCTGGCGAGAGCTCTTGCTGCTGCTGACGCTGTTATCGCTGCCTCTGCTGACGCTGCTGCTCGTCTTGCCCCACTTTCATCATGAAGCTTTGGCATGAGTGCGTCTTCTGTGGTCATCTCCCTTATGTAAGGGAGATCCACTGCACTCTCCACCTCCTCTGGTTACCCCACAGCCCCTCCCCCCCTGCCACGCCGCCGGGATCTTCTCTTGCCGGCCGGCGTTTTTTCCTATGGGCGCCGCCATCTTGGATCCTGGCACCGCCTCCCGACATCATGCGGGCACGCCCCTTCCCAGCGTGCCCTGCGTGTGACATCAGAGGGGCGCGACCCGGAAGCGGCCGCTCCCTGACTGTGCTTCCCGGATGCGGCAGAGGGGGAGAAGGCGGCGCAGCAGCCACAGCAGAGCCCCAGGATGTGCTGATTCTGCGCCCGCTCGGACGCTGAGCCCCCGGGGGACCCGCGGACGGCGCTTCCTGACACACAGCGCTCAGGAACCAGCCTGGTCTTCCACACCGGCACGAGAGAGGGGCAGGTACGTGATCTTCAGTGCACGGGTCCCTGTCAGGACAGGAAACCCAACTGAAGTGAGGGAGAGGTACCGCCCCTTTTATCTTCAGTAGGGTTTCTGTCCTGACTGGGCAGATCCCCTCTCTCATGTGTGCCGTCATGGGAGATGGGAAAATACTGAAGTCACTAGACTTGCCCACTATATCAGCACTCTGGTATATTCTGAAAGCAGAGGAAAAAGAGGCCAATCTAATAAGGGACAAAAACAAACTGGCACAAGCAGAAACATAAGGATGGAAATTCAGCACAGCCCCAGTCGGAGCTGGCTAACCACACAAAACTGAAATAGACAAAACCAGATTAAATGTGAACAATAGCAAAAGAACGCTTAGCTGAGCATGCAGCGACTTAGCTGGAAACTAAGACCTCAGGAGGCAGGAAAAAAATCACCAGTCTTAAATCCAGTCAGAAACTCCAGATCTCCAGTCATCCTCCTCATTATCAGGTGGCAGGCCTCTGTTAATTAGATCAGCTTCATTACCTCCAGTAACCACCAGAGGGAGCCCGGAAAGAGAACTTGCGACCATTCTGTCAATACAACCAGCTCCACTACCCTCACTAGTAACCAGAGGTAGGCCAGAAAGCGAATTCACAACAGTTGCTGTCATCTTTATTATATGACTTTGCTGCATCCTAAGAGTGCAGTAGTTCTGAGACCTGGGCAGGTAAGCACTGCTGCCCTTTTTTGCTGTATTTAGTCTCATGTGGGTAGCGTGTCAGCTTTAGATCACAGGCAGCGTGCAGTGATAACAGACTCCTATGTGTGTTTTTGAGTGATTTTCTTTGTGTTGCCTGCATCTTTGCTAATCATGTACTGAATCAGGGAAGATTATTTTACACGATTTGGAGGCAAGGTTGCCATGTGCGAATGTAGCCTCCTCTTTTTTTCATATAATGTATTATTTGTATGTGCATTTTTAGCGTTCTTTACATGTGTACTGGCAGGGCCTACTGAATTGATAGTTATGATCCTGAGAGCAATTGATGCTCCCTTAAAATTTTACACATAATACCAATGGTTTCTAAAGCCATGATATGGCTTTTTACAGTTTCTTATGACATTACACATCAAGTTATGGCATTTCTGAAACTTGATCAGAAAGTGACCAAATCCTATAGTAATCACACAAATGTACTTTCAAGAAACTTAGCATAAATCAACAGTACAAACTTTTTATTGTATTTAATCAGTGAAATCAACTTCCATCTTTACTTTTCAGACCACTTACTAAACCTCCCCCATACTTCCTGAACTTACTCAGAGGAGACAGACTGAATGTGTCATGCGACACAGCCCATTATCCTCTATGGAGAGTGGAGAAAACAGCAGAGGAAGAAACAGAGGCAGACAGAAAGCAGTCTGCAAAACTCTATATCAAGTGTTTTATCAAGCATCAGAGCTTGACTCAGATCAAGACAGTTAAGCTCTACTGTATAATGTTTTCCAGGTTGCTGCAGCTTGTCTCGACAAGCTAAAAATTGAATGGGGAGCCGGCATTGCCCCTTCTGTGCTATCTATGGGACGAATCACTGTAGCTTCTCCCCACCTCTAGCAACCATTAGAATGTAAATTATAGATAGAGCGTGGAGTGGGGAAAACCAGTGAGAATGCAGGATATAAGTCACATAATGGCCAGAAAAGATGTTATTCGTCATGCACGCAAAATACATCTTATTCTGAAAAGTCACTTGAAAGTACAGTTACCCTTTAAAACTGTAAAATAAAATAATAGTATATGGGACACTCAATTTAAGATGTTTTATATTAAAATTTGCATAGCGTTGAGAGTAAAGCGTTATTAAATAGTCATCTGTATATCATATACCATTAAATACAATATAAAATAGTCAGAAAATAATCAGTGTTTGTAGCACCATAATGTAGCTTTGTTCAACATGAGAACCTAGGCAGCACCAATACATGTATAATATACTGTATGAAGGTGAATAGTTTTTGATTAAACCAAGTTAAAATGAAAGGGTTGTCTCAATATGCAGCTTTAGGAGCACACTGCTTTCATTCCTCCCAGATTCCTGCTTAGCTGGGATGGAGTGCTCCTGTAGATTGACAGTTCAGACCAGCATCATGGTCACATCACTAGTCCAAACTCAGCACTCTCTCAGGATGATAGCAGAGGCATCACTGCCTTTGCAGCATGGGAGAAGCACAATGGGGCTGAAGCTGTCCAGATCCAGCGATCCTGTCAGCTTCAGAGTGGCGCGTGCATACTGTAAAAGCATTGAGCCTGCAAGCGGAGTATGTCCATAGCCTATCTAATTAACTAGACTGGGACTGCAGGTTATGAACACTGTACACTATAAAAATAAAAATACCTTTGTTCTTGAGAAAGGAGAGGATTTCTTCTAAGGGGTAAAATGTCTGTACAGACACTTTAATATGCAAATTACCTCTTCAGAGAGGAAGAGGACTGGAACTCTCTAGCGCCAGCTGTTGGAAGCAGTCGTCCTATTGACCCTTTAACGAGTCTTGCAATACAATCAGTTTGTAACTTTACCCATTTGTGAACTTGAGACAACTCCTTTAAGTACACCAGCATATTCAACCGTTCTTCCTGAATTAATATTGAAGCCATATGAGAATTCAAAATATGTAATACGTCATTACTAATTTTTTCTATAGACAAACATTTTATTTGGGTGAGTCTAGCTCTTTCTGATCATTTATAGAATCATTTAACCTGAATAAAAACACAAATGTCTAATATACTATTTTTAAAGCTACCATATAGTTTCTCTGGGTGGCTATCCTTAACTGCTACTATAGCTGTACGGGCATAGAGTTATTTATTCTACAGTAATAATGTGTTTTATGTGATTACTAATGCTGCAATGTTTGAAAAAAATGTTTTCTTCCGCAGTGGTGAGTGTTTCGAAGGGGGCGTCTTTTCCCCCATTACAGCACTGCTTCGGATTTTCTGATCACGCCTATCTGGGTTTCATTGACAGCCTGCATAATGGTCCTACCAAGATGCGGATTGTATGTCATCACAGGGGGCGTGATTAATAAATCTTAGGCAGGACAAAATCAAGGGAAGAGATGCCCCCCAGATTAGTCCTGCCTCATTTGCATATCTGACACTGCGGAATAAAACTACAATCTGCGAACACTGCGGAGGTAGTAATCACATAAAACATCTTATTAGAATAAAGAAATCTGCTCCCATACTGTTATGGTAGCAGCTGGGGACTGTCAGGTTCCCATTAAAAATAAAAAAGCACGATAAGTTGGTTTTAACGGGTAGCTTATATCAAGGTACAGAGCTTTGAGCTTTATATTTTGTTTTTCATCAAACATATACAGAAAAAGATCTAAGGCTAGGGACACACAGAGACTTATCCATGTCACTACAATGTAACTTGGCCACATGTCTTACACATATATTAGAAATGTCTCTATGTAATAAGGTCTACTCTGTCTCTATCTTGTGCAATTCCCATAGTGTAGCACCAAATCTGCTGCTAATTGTAAACTTTATTATAGTATTTTTTAATGATAAATCTATTTTATACTATTTATTTTTGTTTTTAGATATCAATATACCGTATATACTCGAGTATAAGCCGACCTGAGTATAAGCTGAGGCACCTAATATTGCCTCAAAAAACTGGTAAACTTATTGACTCGAGTATAAGTAGGGTATGCATTGTCCCCTCATCCTTATCCAGACATGCATGGCTCCCCCGTCCTTGTCCTTGTATGCATGGCTCCTTATCCCCTGTCCTTGTATGCATTTTTTCCCATTAAAAAAAAAACCAAAAAAACACATCCGACATACCTTCCTGCGTGCCCTCGCAGCATCTCATTCATTCCAGTGCCAGCAGCACTTCCTGCTGAGCGATCACGTGGCCCCACTCATTAAGGTAATGAATATTCATTCCACTACTTTGGGAGTGGAGAGGTGTGAATATTCATTACTTTAATGAGCTGGGCCACGTGATCCCTATGCAGGAAGTGCTGCTGGTGCCAAAACGAAGGAGATGCAGCAAGGGCGCGCAGGAAGGTATGTGGGATATGTGCTGGAAGTCGGCGGCTGCGGCTGTAACTGTGTGTGCTATAAGAGAAATTAATATTCATTGCTCTCTAGCAGCATCACAGGCTTTAGCCACAGCTCCTGCCTCTGTGACCCGCTGCTCCGCCGCTCTCCCTCCCCCGTCGGCGTTCTAGGACAATTGACTAAGCTGAGCTGGGCGTTTTCAGTACAAAAAAGTGCTGAAAAACTCAGCTCATACACGAGTATATACGGTAAATTTTCATGTTTCAATATGCTTTTCATTTAGTTTTCCATGGACCTTAGAAAGCTAGATATAAAGAAATGCATAATGAAATTTATCATCAGAAAATGACCCGCTGTCATTCTGACTTTTTAATGCTGAAAGCATTTTTTATTCCACTTTTTAAGCTTTACATATCACTAGAAACCTTGCAATTTTCACACTAACCGCTAGGCCTAATGTTAGGCTCTTTCTGTTCCTTTCAGCAGCCACATAGACACAGGCAGCAATACGTAACTGCTGAACAGTAATCTGTACAGAACAGAAAATATAATATTATGCTTGGTAGCCAGTGTAAAAATGGCCTGATTTTCTGATTATTTTTTTTTCCAAAAAGTGATATGGAAAAATAAAACAAACAAAAGTTGTTTTTTAAAGGGTACCTGTCACCATTTTTTTGCTAAATAATCTGAGAGCAGCATAGTGTAGGGACAGAGACCCTGGTTCTAACGATGTGTCACTTACTGGGCCATTTACTATACTTTTGTTAAAAATCACTTTCATTAATAGATTAGATGACTAGCAAATTTGCTGGCTTGTATTCCTCCAAATTCATGACTTCTGTATAACCTCGCAACAGCACTGATTGGTACCTGCCTATCCACAGTGTACTCAGAAAGCTGCCAATCAGCGGTGTGGGCGGGGCTATACAGAGCTCAGCATTCAGAGAACTGGTAGATCTGCAGCAGATAATACAGTTTTTAATGAAAACAGCATAATGCACCTGAGCAAGTGACACATCACTGGAATCAGAGTCTCTGCCTCTACATCATGCAGCTCTGAGATGGGGTAGCAAGAACCTGGTGATGGGTTCCCATTAAGCACATTAAATATATGTAATTTTCATATAACACATTCTCTTTACGTCTGTCCTGCCCAGTCTCTTTGTACCATCACTGCTTTCAATTCTATTATGCAAATTGCCTCTTCAGAGAGGAAGAGGACTTGAACTCTATAGCACCATCTGTTGGAAGCACCAATCTTACAAGTCATTATTGACCCTTTAATGAGCCTTGAAATATGACTTAGGCTAAAAAACAAATCAGAATGTCAATTTGCAGACACGGAGTTTTGGGTATTGCCCCTCGTCAGTGCAAAGTATGAGATCTGATTTGGCTATGTGAGAGGCTCTGGACTGAGGTCTAAGGGGTATCATTTCTCCTTGTGGAGAGTGACATACCAGCTCTGACATGCCATGGAAAGAAAGCTTATTCACCATGCATTGCTCCTCTGAAGAGTCAATTTGCATTATTAAATTTCCCAGAAAGGAAGAATTCTATTGGACGTCTTGAAAACCAGCTGAGGTCAGACATGAGTAATTTCATAGATAGAATAGTTGCTGTCAAATAACAGTACAACTTGGTTGCATGCTGTGGCCCATTTCAACTGGAGTGCTTTTAAAAAATCAAATTTAGGTGGAGAATAGTGTAATTATATTTCAACAAAAAGTCTTTAAATCTAGAAGGTCATATATTAGAAATATCACTGTATTTAATTGTCTCTCTAAAGTATTAAATATTTGCATGTCTTTTAAATTAAGCTAAATAATCAATAAAATTTACAAGTGCTAAAAATTTGTGAAACAACTCTGTGTAGCGGTATATACATATATTTTTACACAAAGGAATGCCCCAAAATTTCAATATATTATTCAAAATTAAATAAACCTTCTTTAAATAATAAGGTACAACAGTTATCTTATTCTTATGGAAAGCTGTGCATGAAATGCTCCATATAAGTAATGTAAATTCTAAATATAAATTGCTATCGTACCGAATTCCACGGTCCTGGATGCCATGAAGCATCAGCAGGGCATAAGTGTGTGTTACACTGGGCTATATTTGGTGGTTTATTGACAATTTCACAATTTTGATCATCCAAAACTTGTCCACTTGTCATCTGGCATATCACCAATCTTGTTCTCATTCCTCCACCACATGTCAGGGTACACTGTAATTTAAAGGCAGAAATTGAAATGCAAATCAAAGGCATAATAACTTAAAAAAAAGAAATGTAACGTGTGGTGACGACTTTCTATTATACTTTTCCTCTGACTGTTCCTCACCAGATTTTGGCTTACAAATACTGATGTTTAATACTGAGTGTGTGAATGTGGCCTTACTGCTCTGTTGCTCCTGCTTTCACTAATGATAAACAATACTCTACATGAAGCTGTTCCAGCTTTCTTGGCGAGCAGTTGACAGATCAGCTTTCCAGATTGGAGTCTTTCCACAAACCATTTTTTTTTAGTTTTAACCATAAATTTTGAGAGGTGTATTGAGAAAAAGTTTTAGACTATGTGCACATGTTGAGGATTTGTTGCGATACTGCAGCGTTTTTTAATCTCGGAAATGCTCCAAAAACTCAAGTGATTACATTACTTAAGCAATGTTAATCAATGGCATTCCTGAATTGTTGTGCACATGCTGCAGAAATTTCCATCCTTATTTGCAGCATTTTATTTTCCACAGCATGTCAATTCTTTTTGCGGATCTGCAGCGTTTCTGCACTCACTGACTTCCACTGAGTCAGTCAAATCCACAGCAAAACCGCAGGTGTAAAAAGGTTTGCGGATTTTCTGCCAAAAACGCTGCAGAAAAGGAAATGATGTCAGAATGAGGAAGAGTGTGTGGGTGGAGAATGTGTGTGTGGGCGGAGAATATGTGTGGGCGGAGAATATGTGCGTTTTTCCGTGGGTGTCTGTATGTGGGAGTCTGCGGCTGTGTGCCGTACTATCGGTCACAGCGCTGCGGGATCATGCTGGAAGATGTCAGCGTGATTCCACAGCTGACTGTGACACGCAGCGGTGACCTGCGGTAAAAAAGCAGGCGTGGGCCGATGAGACTACTGCTCCTATCGGGCTATGTCTGCTGTCACTGATAACAGTGACAACAGGTGCCACTAAAGGGAGAGTAGTATCATCTGCCAGCGCCTGTGCTCACAGTAAAAAAAAAAAAAAAAAAAAAAAGTAAAATTACATACATATTCACATATAAATAAAAACCCATTATACTCACTTCACACCAAATTCCCAATGCCCTCGTCTCCTAAAAATAATGTAAAATAATAAACCAACATATACTCCCTGTCCGCCGTAGTCCAGGTAATCCAAGTGTCCCAAGGCGATCTCACGTGAAGAACAGTCACACCGGGTGATGTGACCGCTCTATCTGGCCTTCGGCGATACACTGACAGGAAGTAATCGCTCCCGCAGTGTATCATTGAGCCGGCGTGGGAGTTCACCGGAGTTCATCAGCTGATCAGCTCCGGTGCTTTCACTTACATCACCGCTGCATGGGAAAGTTCTCACACAGCGGTAGTGCAGTAAGTGAGAGCACAGGAGCTGATGTACTCCAGTGAACTCTCAGGGCAGTGCAGTGATACACTGACAGGAGGTAATCGCTCCCGCAGTGTATCACCAGAGGCTGGGTAGAGCAGTCACATCTCCTGATTTGACTGTTCCACAATTGAGATCGCCGTGGGACACTCGATAAATGGACTACGTTGGACAGAATAGTATTGTTTATTGGTTTATTATTTTATTTTTGCTGCAGGAGACAGGGAGTCGGGGATTAGGAGTTCAGAAAGTATGGTAAATTAAGATTCAATAAATGAGTCTGTGTGATTATTTCAAATAAAGGACCTCATTCTGGCTGTGTCTTTATAATCCTACAACTATAGGATTAGTAATGGATAGGTGTTTTATAGACGTCTCTCCATTACTAAGCCGTGGGCTTGATGTCACCTGACAATACAAAGGTGACATCAACACCACCAATATGAACACCACTTGCCACCACTACAGGGCAAGTGGGAAGAGTGAGGCTAAGTGCCAGAATTGGTGCATCTATAAGATGCGCCATTTCTGGGGCGACTGAGAGCTGATGTTATTAGCCTGGGGGGTGCCAATATCCATGGCCCCTTCCCAGGATATTAATATCAACCCACAGTTGTCTGCCTAGCCTTTGCTGGTTCGATTTTATAGGGGGATCCCATGTCAACTTTTTTCTGGAGTTCCCCTGTAAACTAGCCAGTAAAGGCTAAGCAAACAGCTGTGAGCTGATATTAATAGCCTGGGAACCTTTATGGCTATTGGCTCCTTCCCAGAATATTAACATCAACCCTCAGCTGTCGGTTTTCCCTCTGGTGGTTATGAAAATTACTCGGGAACCCACATAATTTTAAAAAAAAAATATTTTGAAAAATAAACAGATGTTGCGCTTCACACAGATTTTGTGTGCGTTTGTGTGTCTTTATTTAACTCTATATGTACCGTTTTATTAATGAGGGTATTTGGCTGACCCCTGTTCATTACTAAACCTCGGGCTTCGTATTACACACACACACACATATACACTATATATACATAATATATTCACTTATATTTGTTTTGTGTGTGTAACATGGTATGTAATGATATTATGGTATGGTCTTCAATGGAGAATGAAAAAGAAGATGATGAACAAGGAAATGACATCATAATTCTTTTTTTTCTTTAAATAATATATCTTTATTTAGCCTACAAAAATGCATACAAATCCACATGAAAAACCGCATGAAAATCCGCTTTAAAACCGAGTGGAATTTCAACAGCCTTTTCTGCCGAGAGGCAGAAACCGGGCAGAAATTTCCACATGCAAATCAGCAACGTGCGCACATAGCCTTAACGCTCGCTCTATGGCAAGATCCATGGTAATTTTTTAACACCTTAACCCCCGGAGGTATTTTCAATGTTGCGTTTTCGTTTTTTGCTCCCCTTCTTCCCAGAGCCATACATTTTCTATTTTTCAGTCAAAATGGCCTTGTGATGGCTTGTTTTTTGAGGAGCGAGTTGTACTTTCAAGCAACATCATTGGTTTTAACATATCGTGTACTGGAAAACGAGAAAAAAATTCCAAATGCGGTGAAATTGCAAAAAAAAGTGCAATCCCACAGTTGTTTTTTTTGTTTTTTTTTTACCATGTTCACTAAATGCAAAAACTGACCTGCCATTATGATTCTCCAGGTCATTACGAGTTCATAAACACCACACCTGTGCAGATTCTTTTTTATTTTAGGAGTGAAAAAAATTTCAAAATTTGTTAAAAAAAAAAAAATTGTGCCATTTTCCGATACCTGTAGCATCTCCATTTTTCGTGATCTCGGGTTGAGTGGGGGCTTATTTCTTGTGTGCTGAGTTGACATTTTTAATGATACCATTTAGAAGCAGATAAAACCTTTTGATCACCCGTTATTGCATTTTAATGCAATGTTGTGGCAACTAAAAAAAACGTAATTCTGGCGTTTTTGACTTTTTTCTCGTTACGTCTTTAACGATCGGGTTAATTCTCTTTTTATATTGATAGATCAGGCGATTCTGAATGCAGCAAAACCAATTATGTGTATGTTTGATTTTTTTATTGTTTCATTTTGAATGGGGCGAAGGGGGGTGATTTTGAACTTTTATATTTTTTTAACTTAAATATTTTTTAAATTTTTTTTTTAACTTTTGGCATGCTTCAATAGTCTTCATGGGAGACTAGAAGTTGCCATAATCCGATCAGATCACTTGTATGTAGCTGAAATGCTCACTTGCTGTGAGCGCCGACCACCGGGCAATCCAGGAATGTCAACCATAGAGGTCTGCTGGAGACCTCTGGTTGTCATGCCAACCCATCGGTGACCCGCGATCACGTGACGGGTTCACTGATGGGCGGGATTCCCGGAGAGCTTGCCGGAACCGCAAGTTAAACGTCACTGTTAGAGATCAACAGAGGCGTTTAACAGGTTAACAGCCGAGGATGGATCATGATTCTACCAGGGGCTGTTGCGGGCACATGTCAGCTGTATAAATCAGCTGATATGTTCCTGGAAAGCTCAGCGCCGGAGCTTGCATCAAACAGGGGGAGTCCAACATCGGCGTACATTTACGCCTGATGTCGGAAAGGGGTTAAAGATATAGACGTCATTGTGATTTTTTTTTTTTTTACTTAAGTGCATGCATTTTAAGTTAAAAATAATTTTTTGAATGGGATTTTATTAAAAGGTTTGCACTAATTGGCTTTTGCAGTCTCCTTTTTTAAGTTTCAAATTGCTAGTTAACTGATAATTTATCTGTCAGGAGTTTGTAACTCTTATATTTGTTTCCTCTCAGCCAATTTATTGGCACAAATACCACAACCATGTCTTTGGTGTGGTCTATGTTCATAAATCAGTAAGTTTAGATAAAGACAGATACAAATTTCATGTTATATCTAATATTTAGGTATTTGCTACAAATTAAATAAAAAGTTGGGTTATTTTTCCCTGATTGGAATAATTCTTGCCATGGGTTTTTATCACACAGGGAACAAGAACATATAATTTTATTACATGCATTTCATGTCAATAAAGAAAGTAAAACTTAAGTTTATTTCCTACCTCACCCCAGCTTCCGTAATTCCATTGGGGACATGGCCCAGAATCACAGTGTCTTGAATCAGAAGGTTTTGTTGTCCCTTCACAAAAATTGGTAATCCTTCCTTCTCTGTCTTGGCATACCACAACTCGACGTTCAAAACCACCTGCACATGTGCTTGAACACTAGTTAAAATGTGACACAAAGATTAGTAATCATTTTTATAAGGCAGTAAAATGTGAGGTAAAAACATAGATACATTTAAATGGCATTAAAGAAGCACTCCCACTAACACTTTCATAGTGTAAATGTGCGTACTCATGCATGTAGTCTGAGTGTGTTAATATACTCAACTACCGCCGTTCTCTCCGGGATCCAGTGCCTTTCCTCTGAATGATACCACCTCTCTGCAGATTCCTCCAGGTCACACTGTGCTCTGCATGACTTGGTAGTGACTTTTACAATGTAAGTCTATGGAGAGTAAGAACGAGGCTCCATAGGCTTACATTGTAACAGCGACTTCAAGCTCACACATAGATCATAGAGTGAGACAGCAGCTCTTATTTGTGGTGACATCAATGAGGAGAGCAGAAGAACAGTGCTGGACACTGGAAAGAGCAGCGGTAGGTGAGTATATTAACACACTACATTACACGCACATAATCACACACACATTTACGCAATAAAAATGTTAGTGGGGGTTCTTCTTTAACCCCTTCACGCAATCATCTTCTTCCGTTTTTGCTTTAAAATTAAATAATTTAACCCATAAAAAAGTCGCATTGCTGCGTGTATATATATATATATATATATATATATATATATATATATATATATATACACACACACACATCTAATATATAAAGCTCAATGTGGGTGTGTGTGTATATGTGTGTGTGTGTGTATGATGTCCGGGATTGGCATCCGTACCGTCGCAGCTACAGCCACAAAATTTGGCACAGTCACAAGTCTGGACCCCGAGAGCGTCATAGGCTATGTTGTGAGGCGAAATTTTAACCCCGCGTGTTCCAAATCACCAAACAATTTTGCCCCTATCTACATAATGGGGCAAAAGTGAAAGGAAAAGTGTTGGAGGCAAATTGACAGCTGCCAGATGTGATCAAGGGGGACTTAAAGAATGAGAGCGATGGCGCCAAAGAGTATATACCATACAGTTGCTAAGGTGGGGCCCTGACATGGGATACTTACCACACGGGGATATGAACACACACACAAAATGCGCCACACACTACCACGCGCTCCAACACATATACCACCCTCAGCACACACTTCATCACACATACACCAACCTCGCCACATAAAAGTCGAAACACAAAAGTCGCCACTCAAAATTCGCCACGCTGTCCCAGAGCTGTTTAAAAGATGAAAAATGAGCTGTGATTGGTTGCTATTAGCAACAGTTTTCTTTGCAGACAGTTGTGGTAACTGAGGCCTATTATTCTTATCATTTCTATGTTGTTATCGTCCTTCTGTACAGCTGGAAATAACACAATTTATTACCGTGCCAACACAGACCACCCTCTGACACAGACTGCAGGGGGAGCCCAGTATCACACAGGATAGGATTAGATACACGGCTCAGCAGTTAGTATCACACAGGATAGGATTAGACACACAGCTCAGCAGTCAGTATCACACAGGAGAGGATTAGACATATGGCTCAGCAGGCAGTATCACACAGGATAGGATTAGATACACAGCTCAGCAGTCAATATCACACAGGAGAGGATTAGATACACTGCTCAGCAGTCAGTATCACACAGAATAGGATTAGATACACAGCTCAGCAGTCAATATCACACAGGATACGATTAGTTACACAGCTCAGCAGTCAGTATCACACAGGATAGGAATAGATACACGGCTCAGCAGACAGTATCACACAGGATAGGACTAGATATGCAGCTCAGCATAAAGTATCACACAGAATAGTATTAGATACACGGCTCAGCAGACAGTATCACACAGAATAGGATTAGATACACGCTTCAGCAGTCAGTATCACACAGGATAGGATTAGATACACGGCTCAGCAGTCAGTATCACACAGGATAGGATTAGATACACGGCTGAGCAGTCAGTAACACACATGATAGGATTAGGTACACGGCTCAGCAGTCAGTATCACACAGGATAGGGTTAGATACACGGCTCAGCAGATGGTATCACACAGGTTAGGATTAGATACACTACTCAGCAGTCAGTATCACACAGGATAGGATTAGATACATGGCTGAGCAGTCAGTAACACACGATAGGATTAGATACTTTCTGCTGAGCTGTGTATCTAATCCTATCGTGTGTTACTGACTGCTCAGCCGTATATCTAATCCTATCCTGTGTGATACTGACTGCTGAGCAGTGTATCTAATCCTATCCTGTGTGATACTGACTGCTGAGCCGTGTATCTAATCCTATCCTGTGTGATACTGACTGCTGAAGCGTGTATCTAATCCTATTCTGTGTGATACTGTCTGCTGAGCCGTGTATCTAATACTATTCTGTGTGATACTTTGTGCTGAGCTGCATATCTAATCCTATCCTGTGTGATACTGTCTGCTGAGCCATGTATCTATACCTATCCTATGTGATACTTTCTGCTGAGCTGTGTATCACACAGGAGAGGATTAGGTACACAGCTCAGCAGACATTATCACACAGGATAGGATTAGATACACAGCTAAGAAACAAGATGTGCCAAAGGAGAGGACATTTTCATTCCAAGAATTCCACTCATTCCATCTGATTTGTTTTTTGATTTTAAATGCCTCCAGTTTCCCTGCTATTTGCAATGTCTATTAACAATGCTCAAGGACAGTCCTTGAAAGTGGTAGGGATCGATTTAAGTAGTAGGGATCGATTTGCAATCTCCATGCTTTTCTCATGGTCAACTTTACGTGATCTGTTCAAGAGTTGGAACTGACAAAAATCTGTTCATCTTTGCACCGAAAGGAAAAACCAAAATGTTGTTTATCAAAAGGGTCTTGAATGAGTTGAAAATAAAATACTATCAATACTTGGGTAATCGTTTAGTTAATTTGTGTTGCAAATCTGTAGTGTTGAATATATGATGTGAAATGTTTTTATGTGCAATATAACCATTATAATTTGTTATAACTAACCACAGTTGGTTACTATGCCCAGGCAATGCCGGGCTCTTCAGCTAGTATGTATATATATATATATATATATATATATATATATATATATATATATATATATATATATATATATATATACATATACATATACATATACACACACACACAGAGGTGCTTCTAACAAAATTAGAATATCATCAAAAAGTTAATTTATTTCAGTTCATTACAAACAGAGTGATCTATTTCAAGTGTTTATTTCTGTTAATGTTGATGATTATGGCTTACAGCCAACGAAAATCCAAAAGTCATCTCAGTAAATTAGAATACTTTAAAACATCAGCTTGAAAAATGTTAGCGTCAAAGACACCGCACTGAACTTGCTCACTGAGCCAGTGCGCGTGTCCGGAGTAAAGCGAAAGCGTGCTCAAAGCTACCTGTGGAGCGGGCACCAACCGAATAGCTGCGTACTTCAGAGCCGCAGGACCTGAAGCACGTGACTGCTAGAGGCGTGGCCTAAACTTCAGAGCTAGGAGCTGCAAGATAATTCCTAGCAGAGTAACTGCAAGACAAAGTTACCCAGGGGCATAGACAGTGAGAATAGTCAGGACGTAGCCAATGAGTCACACACAGAGATAGCTGCAAGGTACCAAAGGGGGCGAGCAGAGAGTAGTCAGGTCACAGGCAATGAGTCATACACAAATAATAATGCAGTACAAAATCAACAGGCAAACTCACAACGGGAAACACAGCCGGGTCAGAACCATATAAACAAGCTAAAGCAACAAACAGGCACACGGGGGTCAGCACACTAGGCCAAAGGCAAAAGTATAACTGGCAGGGATTGAAGCTACCCAGGGGTTTATGAAGCTCTCCCAGAACCAGAAAGAGGCCACAATCATTAACCCCAAGTGTGCAGGTCAAAACCTGCACAGAGCTCCAAACATTAACCCCCGGTGTGCAGCTCAAAAACCTGCACTGGGATCATGACAGTTAGTTATGACTCTATATATGAGTTTCATTTTTAGTATTGAAGAACTTAAATAAATTAACATTTACGATGATATTCTAATTTTGTGAGAAGCACCTATATATATATATATATATATATATATATATATATATATATATATATATAAAAAACGTATAAATGAAATAAAAGTAATTAAAAGTCACATGCCTTTTAATAAATTTGGTAGATTTGGGCTCCCCGTTAAGCAGAAAATTAGATCTACGATTTCAGCTATAATGTACATCAGTTTTCTGGCATACTGTATATTATGGCGGGTTTTTCATGGGGTGTTGGACTACATCCTCTTTTGCTAGGTCCACTTTTTTAAACCAAGCCATAACAGTTTTTGTGCTTAGAGTAGAAGATACATTTCTCCCAAAGTGTTCTTATTGTGCAAAAGAACAAAAACATAAAAAATATAAATTTGGTATCACTATAATCATGCCGCTCGAAAGAAAAAAGTTAACTTTAATATTAAGGCTACTTTCATATTAGCGTCGTGCATCGGGGCGACGTACCGTCGCACGCTGTGAAAGGCGTGCACAACGGGGGCAGCGGATGCAGTTTTTCATCTCATCCGCTGCCCCATTGTAATGTCCGGGGAGGAGGGGGCGGAGTTTCGGCCACGCATGCGCGGTAGAAAATGGCGGAGACGACGTACAAAAAAAGTTACATGTATCGCTTTTGTGTGCGTCGCGGCTGCCAAAACATGACACATCCATCACACGACGGATGTGACGTGTGGCAATGCGTCGCTAATGTAAGTCAATGGAGAAAAAACGCATCCTGCAGGCAACTTTGCAGGATGCGTTTTTCACCCAAAACGACGCATTGCGAAGTGCGTCGCACGACGCTAATGTGAAAGTAGCCTTGGGTTACCTTTTCTACCACACTGTTAATGCTATTTAAAAGACAGCTCATCTTCTCTTTTTTCCCTGTGTATTCTCTTCTCTCACACTTCAACCTTTTTAGTCAATTCAGCTATTTAATTAATTATTATTAACAACACATTGCCATGGCCCCACACCTATGTATTATGTTTTATGTATTACAGATTTATCCACTTATTTCTCTTTATAATTTTAGATCACTGCTGTTTCTAATTTTCACTTGGGGCTGCATCCTGCTGTTGTGGATCCTGCATCCTGCTTGGGTTGTGGCTGTGCATTGTTTGATAAAATGAAATTAAGAAAAAAAATAAGACCCAAGAAACGATGAAAAAAATTGGGTAATGTATTTACTTTTTTTCAGTTCCATAAAATAAAATAAGGGAACAAGTTTTCAATACATTTTGTGTACCACAAAATGGTGGCATTAAATAATTAAACTCATCCCGCAAATAACAAGCCTTCATGGCATCATTCAGGGGAAAAAAATTTGGCTTTTGGGAAATGGTGATTAAATGGACTTTTTTCCATAACGTGGATGATTCACTTATTCTTAGTTATTGCAGGTATGACTAGTCAAATAGTTATTTTGGGAGTTAAGCATAAATTGCGTTTATTAATTCATGGTGTTTCTCAAGGCACTGTCAATAATGATTTTTTAATATTAATATCCCGATAACATGCGGCTCTTCCTCTTTGTTCCTTAATGTTTGTTGCTGTACAAAATTTTGTCTACGTATTTATTAGCCGTCTCCCTTTATTTCACCGTTCATGTACTAAAACTCACCATGCATAAACAGATTTCACAACCTTTCTACTATCCCAATCCACTGTGGAACCAGAATTATCACTGTACATCACACAATACATTACCTAGTTTTACAAGCCCACTGTCCTCAACACCACTGCCCAAACAAGCCATCTCGCCTCACACTTCTCTAGTTACCCAATTGGCTACCCATCACCAAGAAAATAATTTTTAAACTTTTAACATGTTGCTCATCACATTCTCATCTGAAGAACTTCAAATCTACCTTCCTTTGGAATTCACTACTCCTATATTTCAGCCTCTATTCTTTCAAAAGCAACATAAAATCTACAGCTTTACATAAATATAAAGTGATAGCTTAAAAAAAACAAGTTATTTTGATTGACAGGAACTGCAGAAACCAAATAAAAATGACCTTATGCTCAATAACTAAAAATTGTTGTGGTTTTGTTTTACAAGGGAAAGTGTTTCTTACTGCGCCCCATGGTCCAGTCCTCCACTGGTTTCCGTGGCTAGCAGGCTTGTTGCGCTGGTTGTCTTTGTTGTTTGTATCATCTTCTCTAAATCTATGTGGGCTCTCAGCAAGTGGAAATCTCATTGGATTGTCATGACTGTTAGGATGCTGTCTGGATGTTTGGCATGGGACCATCTTGCATTCCTGCTCTTTTATAGGTTTGTTATCTGGATCGCAGTTTTCATCATCAATTCTTCCATGGTAACTAGTACACACAACTTGTCTGATAACTGTTCCTTTTCCACAAGACACTGGACACTAGATACATGAAAATTAGACAAATGTTACTGGAGAATGCAAATGAAATTCAAGAGAAGAATAAATATACTATAACTTTTTTGCTTACAGGAGACCAATCTCCTGACTTCCATTCTCCACACGATGTAAAACAGCTGGTAACTTCAGGTGGTCGGGGTAAGTAGGTACAAAAGGTCTCATCAGCCACCCCACCAAGCACATCTCTACAGCTCACATAGCGAGCACGATTGCCTCTTCCACACGAAGCAGAACACTGAAATTTTCCAAAATGTTTAGTTAGAGTCAAATGAGCTGTATGTTGTCTAAAAAAATGCACGTGCGACGTTATCTTTAATTTTTTAATTACATTATAAATAATTGGAAGTGGAAATCTCTTAACACATTTAAAATATTTACATTTATTGAAAAATCATCAAAAAAGAAAAGTAAGAGCTAAATGCAGGGCCAGTGTCCCCACCTGGCACACCCAGGCTAGTGCCAGGGTCCTGGACAAACAGAGGGCCCAATTGCCATCAGGATCATCGGCACACTAAGGGGCCTGTAAATTGTGAGGGAGCTGTTGCCAGCGCCGCCCCCCCACATCATACTTTCAACTGTTTTGTCATCTTGGATTCTGATACAATTGAAAACAATGATGGGAGAGGGACGGTCCCTCTCCTATCAATCCCCCTCTGCATCTGAGGCTAGTTTCACACTTGCTTTTTTTTGCAGCGCGTTTTTCCCGCAAAAAAACGCATTGAAAAAACGCATACAAAAGCATACAACTGCTGCGTTTTTTTCAAGCATTTTTATGAGCATGCATGAAAAAAACGCAGCGTTTTTATGCGTTTGTATGCGTTTTTACCGCGTTTGCGTTTTTTTCCAACATTTTTAGGTGGCCCCTCACACTACCCAAACCATGACTTTACTAACCCTAACCCTAACCCTGACCCTAACCCTGACCCTAACCCTTAACCAAATCATACTTAACCCTAACCCAAACCCTAAACCCTAACTAACCCTAACCCTAACCCTGACCCTAACCCTAACCCTGACCCTAACCCTTAACAAAACCATACTTAACCCTAACCCTGACCCTAACCCTGACCCTAACCCTTAACCAAACCATACTTAACCCTAATCCTGACCCTAACCCTGACCCTAACCCTAACCCTTAACAAAACCATACTTAACCCTAATCCTGACCCTAACCCTGACCCTAACCCTTAACAAAACCATACTTAACCCTAATCCTGACCCTAACCCTGACCCTAACCCTTAACAAAACCATACTTAACCCTAACCCTGACCCTGACCCTAACCCTGACCCTAACCCTGACCCTAACCCTTAACCAAACCATACTTAACCCTAATCCTGACCCTAACCCTGACCCTAATCCTTAACAAAACCATACTTAACCCTAACCCTGACCCTAACCCTGACCCTAACCCTTAACAAAACCATACTTAACCCTAATCCTGACCCTAACCCTGACCCTAACCCTTAACCAAACCATACTTAACCCTAACCCTGACCCAAACCCCAACCCTAACCCTGACCCTGACCCTAACCCTAACCCTAAACCCCCTTAACTAACCCTAACTCTAACCCAAACCCCTAAATTCCATGGTTAAAAAAAAAAAAACGCATATGCAAAAAAACGCATACATGAGCATGCCAGTGCGCACATATGCGCATCCATAGGCTATAATGGCCATTTTTAGCGCAAAACGTGCGCATATGTGCGCATGCGCTTTTTTGCAGGGCCAAAAAATGCAACATGCTGCGTCTGGAAAATACAAACGCACACCCCAAAAAAACGCAGCGCATGAAAATCGCATACATGCGCTTACAAGCGCGCAGGTATGCGCACCCATGTTAAATATAGGGGAAAAAACGCATGCGCACATGTGCGTTTTTTTCCAGCGCTAAAAAACGCAAATGTGAAACCAGCCTGAGCTCTTAGATGTCTCAGCAAAGAGGGTGCGATGATATCACTACAGCGCTCCCTCTGTGCTGAGCAGCAGAGCAGATAGTCAAAAGATGCTCTGAGACGGTAGCAGGGGTGAATGGGGAGAGGTGAGTGTTTGATTATTTATTTTTTATGTATGGAGCAATATATGGGGTCCATTATACTGTATGGAGTTAAAGATGGGGCCCATTATACTGTATGGAGTAATAAATAGAGGCCATAATACTGTATGGAGCATTACGTGGGGCCCATTATACTGTATGGAGCAATATATGGGGCCCATTATACTGTATGGAGCACTATGTGGTGTGCATACTTCTTTATGGAACACTATATGGGGCCATTATACTGTGTGGAGGACTATGTGGTGCCCATAATACTGTATGGAAGAATTATGTGGTTCCCATAATACTGTATGGAGCACTATGTGGGTCCCATAACACTGTATGAAAGACTATGTGATGTATGGAGGACTATACTGTCCGGTCTACAATGAAAAGTCTCCAGTCACCCTGTGTGACTGCAGACTTTGGAATCTCCCCCAGCGCGCACACTGTGCGCTGTGAGGATTCGCCGGTTTCTGAGCTATTGTAGAATTTACAATAGATATCAATCATGTAATGTGAGAAGTAAGTGAAATCTTTGGCATTGTACTATACCTATATTTCTCTGCCGTATATGTGCATCATGAATCGTGGTATGTGTTAAAGGGGCCTACAGAGACTCTTTTGCCCAGGGCCGACAAAAATCTGGAGGCAGCCCTGGCTAATTGCACCAGAATTTTGACTTAATTTGAGACTCCCCTATAAAAAAAACTGTTGTACATGTGTCACACTACAATTATTACATGTTTTTGACCTATTTTTGCATCTTGCTCAACAAGGTAAGGCTAAGCGGGGAAGGAGTGTACATTCAGACAAAACACAGTTTGCTTAACCTCAGACAGAGCCAATTTGCTACTTAATGACCCAGCCAATTTTTACAATTCTGACCACTGTCACTTTGAGGTTATAACTCTGGAACGCTTTAATGTATCCCTCTGATTCTGAGATTGTTTTTTCAGAGAGCTATGTGACACAAAATACTTAATAAATAACATTTGTCACATGTCTACTTTACATCAGCACAATTTTGGAAACAACATTTTTTTGTTAGGAAGTTATAAGGGTTAAAATTGACCAATGATTTCTCATTTTTACAACAAAATTTACAAAACCATTTTTTTAGGGACCACCTCACATTTGAAGACACTTTGAGGGGCACTATATGACAGAAAATACCCAAATTGACACCATTTTAAAAACTGCACTCCTCAAGGTGCTCAAAACCACATTCAGGAAGTTTATTAACCCTTTACATGCTTCACAGGAACTGAAGCAATGTGGAAGGAGAAAATGAACATTTATTTTTTTTTTCACAAATATTTTACTTCAGAACCATTTTTTTTTATTTTCACAAGTGTAAAAAGAGAAAAAGAACCACAAAATTTGTTGTGCAATTTCTACTTAATACGCCTATACCCCATATGTGGGGGTAAATCACTGGGTGCATGGAAGGCTCAAAAGGGAAGGAGCGCTGTTTGACTGGAATTGAGATTGGATGCCATGTCGAGTTTGGAGTGCCCCTGATGTGCCTAAACAGTGGAAACCCCACACAAGTGACACCGTTTTGGAAACTAGACCCCCAAGGAACTTATCTAATTGTATGGTGAGCACTTTGAACTCCCAAGTGCTTAACAGAAGTTTATAACGTAGAGCCGTTAATAAAAAAACATATTTTTTTACACAAAAATGATTTTTTCGCCCCCAAATTTTAATTTTCCCAGGGGTAACAGGAGAAATTAGACCCCCAAAGTTGGTGTGCAATTTGTCCTGAGTACGCCGATACCCCATATGTGGGGGTAAACCACTGGGCGCTCAGAAGGGAAGGAACGCCGTTTGACTTTTTCAACGTACAATTGGAATTGAGATCGGACGCTATGTCGCGTTTGGAGAGCCCCTGATGTGCCTAAACAGTGGAAACCCTCCAATTCTAACTCCGACCCTAATCCCAACACAACTATAATCCCAACCCTAACCATAACCCTAATCACAACCCTAACCCCCAACACACCCCTTATCCCAATCCTAACAATAACCCTAAGCACAAACCTAACCTTTACACACCCTTAACCCTAATCCCAACCCTAACTCTAATCCCAACCCTAACCATAATCCACACCCTAACCATAATCCCAACCCTAGCCCCAACCCTAACCCTAACTTTAGCCCAACTTCCTTTAGCCCAACTCTAACCCTAATGGGAAAATGGAAAAAAATACTTTTTTTTATTTTATTATGTTTCTCTATCTAAAGGGGTGATAAAAAACCACCATGGTTACATACCGGTAGCCAGTTTTTCCGGAACCCATGACAGCACCACCTAAGAGAGAGGGATCCGCTCCGCCAGGACAGGATCCTACTGAAATATAAGGGGCGGCACCTCTCCCCCGCTTCAGTTGGTTACAGAGCATTGAGAGGACTTCCCGCTTAGTTACATGTTTATCCAACACCACATCACACAAATACACCCTGTTAACGTGCACACCCATACGGTGAAAAGGGGGGGAATATACGGGTGCTCTCATGGGTTCCGGAAAAACCGGCTACCGGTAAGTAACCATGGTGGTTTTCCCGTCACCCATGACAGCACCACCTGAGAGATTTTTGGAGACTTCGATCACCTTAGGGAGGGACCACCGCTTGCAGCACCCTTCTACCAAAGGTTAAGTCAGCAGAAGAGGATAGATTTAATCTATAGTGTTTAAAAAAGGTTGAGGGTGAGGCCCAGGTAGCGGCCTTACAAATCTGTTCAATTGATACCTCTGCTTTTTCAACCCAGGAGGTTGCCACTGCTCTGGTGGAATGAGCCTTGATGCTGTCAGGAATCGGAACACCACTAGCTGAGTAGGCTACACTAATGGCCTCCCTAATCCATCTGGCAATAGTCCCTTTCGATACTCCGTAACCCTTCCTGGCACCCTGGAAGGCTACGAATAGGGACTGGGACCTCTTCCACTGGCTAGTTACTGATATATTCTCTAAGAGGGCTCTTCTAACGTCTAGATTATGGAATTTTTCCTCTCCTGGGTTTTTTTGGATTGTCACAGACGGAGGGGAGGACAATTTCCTGGCTTCGGTGAAAATCTGATACAACTTTCGGTAAATAAGCAGGGTGTTTTTAGGACAACCCTGTCCTGGTACGCCTGGTATAAGGTGGGTTAACTAAGAGGGCCTGCAAGTCACTCACTCTACGTGCCGATGTAAGGGCCACTAAAATAATGGTTTTTAGGGTAAAATATTTTACTGGTAGTTGTTGCACTGGTTCAAATGGCTCCTTCGTGAGAGCTTCTAACACAAGGTTTAAATCCCAGGGAGCTATTTTTGGCAAAGGGATTGGTCTAGACCTCTGGCAGGATTTAATGAATCTGGCTACCCATCTGTTTGCTGCTATATTGCAGTTATATAGAGCGCCTAGTGCTGAAACTTGTACTTTGAGTGTATTTACCGCTAGGCCTAGCTGTAATCCTGCCTGTAAGAACTCTAAGATGGCCTTGATCAGGGGTTCTTGGTCTAACGGTCTTCCTAGGAACTGCAGAAACTTATTCCATGTCTTACCGTATATATTAGTTGGTACTGGCTTTCTACTTTTTATCAGTGTAGCCACCAACCCAGGGGAGAACCCTCTATTTTTTAAAAGTGACCTCTCAAATTCCACGCCGTCAGATGGAACCCCTTGACTTGCATGTGGAATACCGGACCCAGAGCTAGCAGGTCTAGAATCTCTGGCAGCACCCATGGATCTGAGAGGGACATCATCTGTAGTAGTGAGAACCAGGGCCTTTTTGGCCAAAACAGGGCTATTAAGATCACTCTGGCCTGATCCTCTCTTATTTTCTTCACCACTGCTGGGATTAGAGCTACCGGAGGAAAGGCGTAACCCAATTTGAAATTCCACGGAATTTGCAATGCGTCCACTGCCCATGGGTCTTCTTTTGGGTTCAATGAACAGAATCTTTTTACCTGCCTGTTGCTTTTGTTGGCAAAGAGGTCTATTACTGGCTCTCCCCAGAGTTGTACTATCTTCTGGAACACTAAGTGATTTAGGGCCCATTCTCCCTGCCTCAATGTGTTGCGGCTTAGGAAATCGGCTTGTATGTTCTCCACCTCTCTGATGTGTAAGGCCGTTAGAGAGTGTAGGTGTCATTCTGCTCTGCGAAATATATCGTTGATTTCGCTCATTAGGGAGTGTGACCTTGTCCCTCCCTGGTGGTTGATATAAGCCACTGTCACTTTGTTGTCCGACATGATCCGGACATTGCGGCCTTCTAGACTGGGGATGAATATCCTTAGGGCTTTGTTTACTGCCCTTAATTCTCTTAGCAAAATAGAAAAAACACTGCACTCAGTGTGGAGGGAGGTGCACAAGTCGGGTATCCAGCCAACTAACAATGTAGTACATAAACTTGGCACTCAAATGAAAAATTGATTTGACAGTTCCTTTATTGTAAAAGGCATCCAGTTAAATATACTTCTTTTACTTCTTTAAACGTTTTCGGCCATACAATTGACCTTCATCAGAAACAGAATTTTTTCACATTTGGTTTTAATGAAATCGCGAATCCTGAGACAAGGTTCAAGTGAGCTTAGTGAAACTCCACAGGTTCCATGGGCGGTGATAGAGAGTCCGTGCTGTGATGGTATGTAAGGAACATATGTAAAAGACGTGCCCTGAGAGGAAGTGTAATGGAAAATTCCATATATTATTATTAAAGAACCGCTGTCATAAGTAGGCACTATTCAGTACTGGGTATATTCATTAATAATGTAGAGAAACAGACGTCTGGGAAGCAGCAGCTACTGAGGATGAAAGGACACCATTCATGTAGAAAATCACCAGACCCACGGGTTTGACACATTGGGTTATGCAGGGACCGGTAGATCCAATGATTGGTGTGGGTGTCCAGAAATTTGCACTGTAATATATTCAGGAATCTATCCTGTATTGTTTGTGACAGGCATGAATGTCCACAACTGGGTGCTGTGATTCTCCAAATGGTCTGTCCTGCCCAGGGAGGCAGGTACGTCACAGGGAGAGTGAACGCGCTGTTCAGGAGAAGCACTGAGGGTGCAGAGGAATAGCGCTTGGTCTGTGGCTGGACGCATGTGCTGCTGGTATGCTGAATAGTGCCTACTTATGACAGCGGTTCTTTAACAATAATATATGGAATTTTCCATTACAGTTCCTCTCAGGGTACGTCTTTTACATATGTTCCTTACATACCATCACAGCACGGACTCTCTATCACCGCCCATGGAACCTGTGGAGTTTCACTAAGCTCACTTGAACCTTGTCTCAGGATTCGCTATTTCATTAAAACCAACTGTGAAAAAATTCTGCAGGTAAGCTGACCTGCTCTTCCTTTGTCGGGACGGCCCTGGGTCCATTTTCCATGACAGGCATCGCCGCTGTCAGACTGGGATCCCGTTCCAGGACAGGAACCCAACTGAAGCGGGGGAGAGGTGCCGCCCCTTATATTTCAGTAGGTTCCTGTCCTGGCGGGGAGGATCCCTGTCTCTCAGGTGGTGCTGTCTTGGGTGAAGGGAAAAGGTTTGATTTACTATTTTTTTTTATTTTAAACACTGTGATAGGGAGTATCACAGTGATCAAAAAGAACCAATAGAAAAAAAATCTCCTATTGTTGCCGGGTGCCAGAGTTCTCCCGGAAGAAGCAGGCAGCACGAGGGACATCAGGGGGACATGCAGGGACAATGGAGGTATTGGAGGGGTGATCGGGGGACCAGGGGATCCTATTTCTCTCTTCTCTGATGTGATTTCACATCAGAGGAGGGAGAAATAAAATGGAAAATCTGACTTTTTTTTTGCGGTCACCGTTACACCAAATCATGTTCTCTTGGGTCTCAGCTACCCCCCGCAGACACTGGAGAAATTACGACGCTGGAGGGCGCTATAACCTTAAACCTCAACGCTGTTAAAAAGCGGCGTGCTGTGGTTTAAGTACTCTTAAGCCTGTTTCACACTTCCTTTTTTTCAAATCCGTCAAAATCCGTTGTTTTCCGTAAAAAAACGGATCCGCCATTTTTTGCAGGATCTGTTTTTTTTGTCCCATAGACTTCCATTACGGTTACAGCGGATCCGTCAAAAAAACGGATCCGTTTTTTTAAAAACGGATCCGTTGGCATCCGTTTCCGTCAAAAAAACGGATCCGTTTGGCGGACACAAAAACGGAAGTGTGAAACAGGCCTTAACTGCTGCTGTTAAAAGGTGTATTGGCAGTCGTTAAGAAACTACATTTTAGAGCAAATTTATGGTGCAAACTAAGATAACTAGTAGAGGTGAAAACTTCAGTGGAAACAATCAAAAAATGCATCAAACTTATCAAACAGCATGAGTAACCACGATAAATTTGGAACGTTTTTTGGACTGACTAGTCTGAGTTTACACCATTTAGAAATTAGATAGTGGCTCTCAATGAGGCAGATTTCTCACTGTATTTGCTACACCAGCTTTTCATCTTGAATATTATGGGCCCGATTCATCAAAAACAGTTTTGTTCATAACTTATATCTATTGCAAATTTGAATGAATGAACACAAAAAATGTCTGGTCATCTGCACAAATGCATCATAAAAATGTAATTGTGTATATAACCATCAGGTGAAATAAGTATTGAACTTGTCATCAATTTTCTAAGCAAATATATTTCTAAAGCTGCTATTGACATGAAATTCTCACTAGATGTCGGTAACAACCCATCCAATCCACACAGACAAAGAAATCAAACCATAGATGTCCATAAATTATGCGTAATAATGATAAATGACACAGGGAAGAAGTATTGAACACGCTTACTGAAATGTATTTAATACTTCATACAAAAGCCTTTGTTGGTGATGACAGATTCAAGTTGCCTACTGTATGGAGAAAGTAACAGCATGCATTGCTCAGGTGTGATTTTAGCCCATTCTTCCACACAAACACCCTTTAAATACTGGAGTTTCCGTGGGACATCTATGGTTTGATTTTTTTGCCTGTGTGGATTGGATGGTTTGTTACCAATATCTGGTGAGAATTTCATGGGAACAGCACCTTTAGAAATATATTTACTTAGATAATTTATTATGTATTCAATATTTGTTTCATCTGCTGTATGTGTTATGTGTACGTGCATATTTTATATTTGCTTTTTAGTACTATGTATATTCATGCATAAGTGTAAAAATGTGTGTGCCTAATGTGAATATGCATGTAAATATTCTTGTGTTTGCATAGGTTGGGGCTTACGCCTCTACTATTCATCATCAGTGGATCCGTCAGTCTCCTGTACTAGTAGTCAACACTGGTTATCCTTTACAGTGGGTGCCACTTACCTCGATCAGTAAAGCCCCCGTCACATATAGCGATCTCGCTAGCGAGATCGCTGCTGAGTCACAATTTTTGTGACGCAACAGCGATCTCACCAGTGAGATCGCTGTGTGTGACACTGACCAGCAACTGGCCCCCCTGCCGGTTATCGCTGATCTTCCTGGAATAGCCAGGACATTTTTTTGATTGCGGGTCTCCCGCTGGCCAGCACGCATCGCTGCGTGTGACAGGTGGGAGACCAGCGATCAGCGCGCTGGTAACTAGGGTAAACGCACGGTTTCTAAGTGCCGCGCGTCAAGTCAAGTTTTTGTCAAGTTTCTGATATTTTTTAGAAATAAACACAAAACATATCAACCTAAATTTACCATTATCATAAATTATAATGTGCCATGAAAAAACAATCTCAAAATCACTGGGATTTCTTGAAGCATTCCAGAGTTATTACCACATAAATGACACTGGTCAGAATTTTAAAAATTGGCCCCGTTAAGATTGCAGGATCGTGATCGAAACGCTTCGCCTTTGTTTCCTTCATGGTGTTTTTTTCATAGGAGTGTTCTTACTATATTAATATGGACTAAATAAGTTTTGGATATTATTATAAGTAGCTGGAACAAACCCTCTTCTTTTTTCATTGTTGCTTAAGTCTAATCAGGACGTAGTTTTGTGCATCTGGCACAAGTGGATATCCTTTGGGTGAGCTGGCTTTTTTTTCTTTTTCGTAATGTTACTTTCTGTTTCAGCATGACTGTGCCTTAGTACACAAAAAAAGGTCCATAAAGTCATGGCTGTGTGAACTTGGTGTTGAAGAACTTGACTGGCCTGCACAAAGCCTAGACGTGAACCTCATAGAACACCTTTAGGATGAACTACAACAAAAATTGTGAGCCAAAACCCCATGTCCAATATCAAAGTCTGACCTCATAAATGCTCTTCTGGATGAATGAGCAAAAAACTGCAGAGTGGAATCTGTTTAATCTGATAAGAGGGGATCAACTCCATATTAATGGCTAACGGATTTAGAATGGGAAGCATTATAGAATTTAGAAAGGGCCATATGCTTTGCTCACAACAAATGGCATTGTGGATTATAAATAATCTAACATTAGAGAATCTATAACTGATGGAGAACCTACTGTACTTACCTATGACTTTTTCAACCAATTTAAAGGTTTTGCTCTTATCTCATTTAAAGGGAAAAGTGTGTATCATAGTTAATTTTCAATACCACTTTTTAATATGAGCCTATTAGCATGACTAGACTTGTGTTATATCAGAGATAAAAAAAAAGCATGTCTGAAAAGTATTCATTGTAGACTAAATACAGTCTGCATGGCACTTACTGGTGTCCATGACCCATATCGCCACTGTGCATTCTTTTGTATTTGATCTATGGGGGAGATAGTTGGATATACGCGGGAATGTGTTGGACAAGGAGATCTTTCACAGTCCTGTAGATACAAGACTAACATAAATAAAAAGAATAGTAACATATTAAAACAGTGGCTTATATATGTTGCAATAATGGTATATTAAAGCAGAGGTTTACAAACTCAGGTGGGGTGGACTAGTTTTAATACAATAAGTCATAAATAAAGGGAAGTAAATTATTGTTAAAAGAAAGGCTACATTTATTAAAATTTACATATAGTTACTGAAAGTATAAATGAGCGAAAAGCAAATGCAATTTGAACAACGCCAATTGGAAGTGCTGTTGCAGTTGCAAAAATGATTTCTATAGTGCAGAATCTATTTGTAAGGGCATACTGAATCCCACAGTTTTATTTTCTTACTTTTTTGGTGCCATAATTATAAAAAGGGATCAAAAGAAGATGTTACAAAAAAACTGCTTTGTATCTGATTGTGGAAATGTGAACAAAATCACTTCTGAAAACTAAAAACATCACCAGACAACAGACAGGGAGATTCAACAGCAAATGGTTCTACAAAGACCAACTTTAGCACAAATTATTACCGTAATTGTTAAATTTAGTTAGCATTGCAAAAGTACACAGTATAAGACAGATATTTGCCTGACTATCTGTAGGCCTTGAAGCTGCATTGCATTCACGTTCGTCCAAAGAAATCCCATAGGTTTCTGTGCTGCATTTCACTGTGCGCAATTGATATCCATGTCCACAAGTAACCGAACACTGTTAAAGGACATCAAAACTGTTGTTATAAAAAGACCACAAATCTCTTGTTTAATGCTGGTTCAAGCATATAGCCATATATTTATATAAGCTAAACTAATAGAGCGTGGAATACATTTTATGCATCGGTTTAGCACTCTATACACATAAAGACCAGTTTAATATGCTCACCCACTTCATTATTCTACAAAGCCACCTTTTTCCAACCTTGTACTAAACTCTGATATAACTGGTAGTTGCTGAATGCTGTAATGTGTACCTTCTTTTAGAAGCTTGTGTACACACTGAGTTTTTGAAGCCGAAGAAACTTCAGGAAAATGCAAGAGATGTTTTTCCTGAAGCATCTACTTTGGCATAGTTGTGGTCGTTTTTATGGTGCCTTTTTGGTTTAAAGGGAATCTGTCACCTCATTTTTGGCCTATGAGCTGCAGCCACCGCCATCAGGGGCTTATCTACAGCATTCTGTAATGCTGTAGAAAAGCCCCCAATGTAACCTGAAAGATAAGAAAAACAAGTTAGATTATACTCACCTGGGGGTCCGTTTCAGTCCGATGGGTATCGTGGTCTGGTCCGGCGCCTCCCATCTTCTAGCGATGATGTCCTCCTTCTTACTTCTGCCGCGGTTCCTGCGCAGGCATACTTTATCTGCCCTGTTGAGGGGAGAGTAAAGTACTGCAGTGCGCAGGCGCTGGGAAAGGTCAGAGAGGTCCGGCGCCTGCGCACTGCATTATAGAATGCTGTAGATAAGCCCCTGATGGCGGTGGCCGCATCTCATAGGCCAAAAATGAGGCGACAGATTCCCTTTAACTGTTATACAAACTATTGAGCAGATTCCAAGCAGAAGCCGCCTGATGAATGGACAAGTGACTTCTTTTAGTTGCCTTGCAACTTTAAAAGCCTGAAACAGGTAAAAGATGCTCAAAAGGACTGAACATTCGCCAGCAAGTCGCTTTGACATTGCAATGCATACATTCATTCTTTTTAGCATTCTTTAAGTGCTTATTCAGGCAGATTTCAGGCACAACCCACCCTTCCCTTAAAGGGAACCTGTCACCTCCCCAGGCGGTTTTAACTAAAAGAGCCACCTTGTGCAGCACTAATGCTGCATTCTGACAAGGTGGCTCTTTTAGTTGGGGTCCCTTCCACCGCTGAAAGAATCGTTTTTATAATTTGTCCCTCATACCTCTAGTTTGTCCGGTGGGCAGGTCTTTCCCCCCGGACAGACACCTCACAGCCATCAGTCATTTCCTCCATTCTTCTGGGAACCGCCTCCTCAGCGTTCAGTTATTTACCCGGCCCCTTCGCTGTAATCTTGTTTCTTGGGCATGCGCAGTTAGCGCTGCCCGTCCACTGACATCACATGATGTCTTCCTTCTCGCGCCTGCATGGACGTGCGGCCCGAGATCCCGCCCCGCAGAATCTTCTGATTTATTCACACTGCAGGGCGGGATCTCGGGCCGTGCGTCCACGCAGGCGCGAGAAGGAAGACATCATGTGATGTCAGTGGAAGGGCAGCACTAACTGCGCATGCCCAAGATACAAGATTACAGCGCAGGCGCCGGGTAAATAACTGAACGCTGAGGAGACGGCACCCAGAAGAATGGAGGAAATGACTGATGGCTGTGAGGCGTCTGTGTCCGGGGGGAAAGACCTACCCACCGGACAAACTAGAGATATGAGGGACAAATTATAAAAACGATTCTTTCAGTGGTGGAAGGGACCCTAACTAAAAGAGCCACCTTGACAGAATGCAGCATTAGTGCTGCACAAGGTGGCTCTTTTAGTTAAAACCGCCTGGGGGGGGTGACAGGTTCCCTTTAAGATGTTCTGTGCAAATATCTTAATACTTCAGTGATCAGAGCTAGGGATGAGCTAGTGTGCACAGATATGGTGTTATTCGAGCATGCTCGAGTGCTAATAGAGCATCTTCGTCGTGATCAAATACTATTTTCGAATCGTCATGGCTGCATGTCTCGCGGCTGTTCGACAACCACCACACATGTTGTTTGTTAGGCAATCCATGCATGTGTTGCAGCTGTCAAAGAGTCATGAAAAATGCAGACACAACGACTCGAACTTTGCATTCGAACACGCTTAAGCATGCACAGATAACACCTTACCCGAGAATGTTAACTCATCGCTAGTCAGAACCCATAGTAAATTAGCTGTATATTAGATGTAGTGTAGCCAGAAATATTGTTTTTAATAGTCACTGTCATTTCAAGAAATTTTGCATAAAACAATAGTACAGGTGACTATAAGAAACTTTTATTCCAATTTATCCGAGAAATATACTTCTTTTACCTCGTAGTTCCAGAACTCATCAGCTACTTTGAAAAACAGATACAATCCTGATAGCTCATTGACACATCAGATTACAACTGCCTACTGAGTTTACAAAAAAGGAAGTGGAAAAAGGAGCACATATAGAGGATAGGGAAAGAAAAGCAAAGACAAGTCATGTGACAGTTTTCTTCTAAGCAGTTTTCTTTAGCCCAGCCCAGGAGCTGTATTTACAGTTACTCTGCTTGATACTGCTGTATGATGTCCTCCATGCTGCTTTTCATGTCTGTATGTGCAGTGTATGGGAGACATCATAACAGTAGGTCTCCTTCCACTAGCTCACAGACAACTGAAATGATAGATATAGCCTGCAGAGGTGAAAACTTGAGAAAAATGCAGAATACAAGGAATATAATGGACAGAAATAGTGTTATTCCTCATTTATACACATGACAGCTAATTTTGAAAAGACAACTGAAAAGAGTATATGTTGACTTCCATATTTTGAAGTGTTTTTTTCTTTACATTTTGTGGTGGTAGCAGCTGTGCTGTAAGCTAAGTCAATTGGACATTTCTTCTTGCCTCTCTTACTACTCTCTCCTTGATGTTCTACCAGAGCATTTAGAAGAAAATTGCTGCTGCTTCTCCCTCCTTTTCTCTGATTTATGGCATTGCTCTAGACACAATTTTGATTTCAGACCAAGGTTCGTTTTTATAGAAATATACCATATATTACAATGTTTATGTATTTATAGGTTCATATGTTACATTCAATTATGTAAAAAATGCATGGAGATAAATGCTATGTTAAATACTGATCTATATTAAATATACCGTTTCCATTCTTTACATTACGAATACTTGCACAAATATATTTCCTTTACACTTACTTGTCCCCAAGGTCCAACATGCCAAAAAGCACATTCTTGAAGCTCACAAGACATGACAGACTCAGGTTTAATGTCTGAATTACAGTAGTTGTCTTTCACATGTTCATCATTCAATACGCATGTTATATGTCGTCGCCTTATGCCTTTTCCGCATGTTACAAAACACTTATGAAACAGGGAAAGAAAAAAAGAGTTTAAGACATTAGTGTCCAGACATGTATGGTTACAGTACAGCTACATCACATGTTACTACATTTGAAGTGAAGCTGACAACACATTCATGCATATTTTGTGCACTGCACATACTTTCATGTAACATTACACCACCTCTTGTTTGCCATTATTTCACACCAATTTTCTACACCAAAAATGAGTCAATGTAAAGTTCGCGCACACTAATTTTAGACAACACCATACCTCAGCACACTCTACTGATAGTCAGCAAACAGCTTCATTACCTCACTCCACTCACTGGTAGTCCAAGCAGGGCATGAGTGCTCATTACAGCCGCGGGTCACTACTTTTTGCTCTTCACTACATTCTCTATCAGCCAAACGATGACCAAAGTTGTTAATACAATAAGCTTCCCGAGTCTGCACTCCCCTTCCACAGCTCTGAGTGCACTAACATTTACAAACAAAAAGAATATTCACAATTGTATATTACTTGCATGATTGACAAAATGCTGCATTAACATTCAATAACATATTAAAGGGAATCTGACAGCTGATACATGCTCCCCGATCCAAGAGCAGCATGTATGAGACACTGTTTGTCTGATATTAGGCTCCGGCATTTCGGAGAAAAACATACTTTAAAAGCCGGCTGAGAACTAAACCAAGCTAGAGACTAGTCAGAAAGACCGGACCCCAGCAGCTCCTTCTCACCCACTCCCAATGAGTGAAAGGTCTCTCCCTATACATGCACACCAGGAAAGACCCATTATTCAAGGGGAAAAGCTGTTGGGGGGACACTCCTGTCTGAGTAGTTCCAGAGTCAAACATATATAGCTGAAATTATGCAGCCAGTGTCAGGGATCAGACAGCATGTATCATATATTAGCTGTCAAGTTCCCTTTAATTACTTTCATTATACAATATATATAATAATGGTCGAACTGAACAATTAAACTGGGCCTCAGATATATCCTTCTGGAGGGCTGCTGTGAATTATAGCCGGATTTAGTTAAAACTCAGATCCCAAATGTTTGACCTCTTTTACACAGCAGGAGTCCTGATGAAGGAAGGGCTTTATAGTCTTTATAATGAAGGAAGGGCCCTTTATACTATTAACACCAAGGCTGGTGTATTTTTACTGGTGTAACGGAATAAAAAATCCCGGAAGCAGTACAGTATAAGCCCCCATACAATATGCATTGATCAACATGCAAAAACAATTAAACAGTTCCCTGTAGAAACAGATGTCATCTGTTTAGCCTTTTTTGCACGGAGATCATGTGCATTCACATACACTGTAATTTTGCATTCACACACATTTGAAATACTGTATATACTCATGTATAAGCCAACCCGCGTATAAGCCGACCCCTCTAATTTTGCCACAAAAAACTGTGAAAAACTTATTGACTCATGTATAAGCAGAGGGTGGTGCTGCACAAGGGTTAATGGTGGTCCAAAAAGATTCTCCATAGATAAATACCCCGATAAAATGCTGCACAAGGGTTAATGGTGGCCCAACAAGATGCTCCAAGGATAAATACCCCCCATATATTGCTGAAAAAGGGTTAATGGTGTCCCAAGTAGATGCTCCATACATAAATACCCCCTATATATTGCTGCACAAGGGTTAATGGTGGCCCAAGTAGAAGCTCCATACATAAATACCCCCCATATGCTGCACAAGGGTTAATGGTGGCCCAAGTAGAAGCTCCATACATAAAATACCCCCCATATGCTGCACAAGGGTTAATGGTGGCCCAAGCAGATGCTCCATACATAAAATACCCCCCATATGCTGCACAAGGCTTAATGGTGGCCCAAGTAGATGCTCTATACATAAATACCCCCATATGCTGCACAAGGGTTAATGGTGGCCCAAGTAGATGCTCTATACATAAATACCCCCATATGCTGCACAAGGGTTAATGGTGGCCCAAGTAGAAGCTCCATACATAAAATTCCCCCATATGCTGCACAAGGGTTAATGGTGGCCCAGGTAGAAGCTCCATACATAAAATACCCCCCATATGCTGCTGCCGCTGCTGATATATATATATATATATATATATATATATATATATATATATATATATATATATATATATATAAAAAAGACATACTCACCTCTCCGTCGCTGGGGGCCGGGTGCCGGTATAGCCGCTGGCTCAGGCCCCCGACACTGGCTATGTTTACCGTTCCCCGCTCCATAGCTGTCTCCTGGGTCCTGTGCAGTGACGTTAGCAGAAAGCGCGCACTGACTACATCATCGCGCCCTCCGCTGAAAGTCACAGCCAGAGGACCCAGGAGACAGCGATGGAACGGAGACCGTAAATATTGCTCTGCTTCCCATCCTCCCCCGTCATACTCACCCCCCTCCTGGCGCACGGTCTCTTCAGCCCCTGCTTCCCACATGATCTCGGCGTCCCAGCTGTTCCTGCATTCAGTGGTCACGTGGTAACGCTCATTAAATATGTGCATATTCATGAGTTTAATTAGTGGTACCACGTGACCACTGAATGCAGGAACAGCTGCGACGCTGAGATCATGGGGGAAGCAGGGGTTGAAGAGACCATCCCAGGTGGGGGTGAGTATGGTCAGTGATGATTATTTCAGTAATGTGTTGTGGAAATTAAGTGTTATAAAAGAGAATAAAGTACAAACAGATAGACTTCAGTTTATCTGGTACCTACCTAATATGCATTGAAGTATTCCTTTTTTGTTACCAACTAACATGAAAAACTATATGACGAAACCCTTCTTACCTGTGCCCATTCTGAATATCGCCAGCTGACTGAAAGGCAGTTTCCATGGCAAGGTTCCCGGATTGGAGGTTTAGGTTGGTTCATACAAAATGTATCTTCCACAGGTGTGGTCAAACTCCTTACAGAAGAATATTTTATGCAGCGCACATCCAGTGACCGATGTCCTGGTCCACACTGGGATGAACATTCACCTTTGCTAGTAACATACCACCTTTAGGTAGAAACCATTATATAGGACATATACATTAATTCATGTTAGCTTCTTTCTCATTGATAACTAAACCACAATTTCATACAATAACACTACAGCTATAGCAGCAATGTTACTATCAAAAATACCAGAAAGCAGATAGCAAATGATAACATGCATCCATTCGAATTTCTTTTTTAAATATTTCAAATTAACTTCATTTTGCTCGATGACGCACTATTACATCATGGAGCTGAATCCAGAGCTTCACAGGTTCCATCGAGGTTATGCAGCCTGCACCTGATGACTATTTAACCACCTAAATGCTGCTGTCAGAGACTGAGAGTAGCATTTAAGTCTTGCATTCCCTGTGTGGTGTCAGATCATTGCCCTTCCCCCAGTGCCACTGGTCGCAATAGCAGTCGGAGGCCTGTCACAGGGACTAGGCTTCATGAAAGATTGTTAATTTTCATGTAAACTCCATTACTGAAGTATTGCAGTAAGTAGTACCATCGATCAAACAGTTGCAGCTTCAAGTGCCTAGTGGAAACTAAAACATAAAGTGAAGTAAAAATAAAGAAGTAAAAAAAATAATATATAAACCTTCAAATTGCCCCAATTTCCCCATCGGAAAAAAAGCATATTTGGTATCAGCACATCTGTAACATTTGTAAAGTCCAATCTATCAAAATTATTTTAATTGAACATAAATGCCATAAAAAAAAAAAATCAAATCACCAAACTTTCTGTTTTTGATCAATGCAATACAAAATGATCAAAGCAACATGTATACTACAAAATGGCACGGATAAAAACTACAGCTTGGCACACAAAAAACAAGCTCTAAAACAGCTCAAATGATAGCAAAATAAAATAAGATATTATACTGAGAAAATGGAGACACAAGCAAAAAACAGTTTGGTATAGCCATTTCTGTGCTGACTTGAAAAATCACTTTGCAAGGTCATTTTTACCAAATAATGAATACTGCAAAATGATAATTTCACCTTGCAAGTAATTGTTTTCTTGTTTTTCAGTATATCATATGGTAAAAGAATGGTGTCATTCAAAATTATAACTCATATGGCTAGGTCGGTGTAAAAAAAAAAAAGTTATGGTTCTTGGAAAAAGAGAAGAGAACGCAAAAACTAAAATTGGCTGTTAAAATTGTGTAAGGTTAGAAATTGTATCTTAGGATGATTCAAAGCTCCAAACTAAGTATATTGAAGGAATATAATATACAGATCTAGCAAAAATTAAGAGACCCCTGCACAGTTTTAGAAAAATCAGATTCCCTACACCTCATTCTAATTAATGTGCTTCTGATTAGGTGATCACCTGAACCAAATCGTATTTAACAAAGGAAAATATAAAAAACCCAGCTGTGGTGTTAGCAATCCTCTTGCAATAGGACAAGCTGGATGGCAAAACAAGTGCCAGTAATATCCCAAAAATAATAGGAATTAAAAAATAACTTTTAACCATGCCAAAGGAGTTGAAAAGAAAAGTCTTAAGTGAGGAAAAGAAGGGCTCAATTCTGGCTTTACTAGCAGAGGGATACAGTGAGCATCATGTTGTCTCTATCCTTAAAATTTCTAAGACGGCAGTCCATTACAACAAGGTCAAGCAGCAGACATTAGGGACAACAATGCTAAAGACCGGCAGAGGGCGAAAACTACTCTCCACTGACCGGGATGACCGTCATCCTATTGTCACTCAGCAACCGCAGAATGACCTCAAGTGACCTGCAAAAGGAATGGCAAATGGCAGCTGGGGTGAAGTGCAAGGCAAGAACAGTTCATAACAAGCTCCTAGAGGCAGGGCTCAAGTCATGTAAAGCTAGAAAAAAGCCTTTCATCAATGAGAAGCAAAGGAGAGCCAGGCTGAAGTTTGCCAAAGACCATAAAGATTGGACCATAGAGGACCGGAGTAAAGTAATCTTCTCTGATGAGTCTAATTTTCAGCTTTGCCCAACACCTGGTCGTCTAATGGTTAGATGGAGACCTGGAGAGGCGAACAAGTCACAGTGTCTTGCACCCACTGTGAAATTTGGTGGAGAATTGGTGATGATCTGGGGATGCTTCAGCAAGGCTGGAATTGGGCAGGTTAATCTTTGCGAAGGACGTATGAATCAAGCCGCATACAAGGTTATCCTAGAAAAACAGTTGATTCCTTCTGCTCAGACAATATTCCTCAACTCTGAGGACTGGATATTCCAGCAGGACAATGTGCCATGCCACACAGCTAGGTCAATCAATGTGTGGTTGATGGACCACCACATCAAATCCCTGTCATGGCCAGCCCAATCTGCAGACCTGAACCCCATTGAAAACCTCTGGAATGTAATCTAGAGGAAGATGGATAGTCATAAGCCATCAAAGAACTATTTACATTTTTTGTACCAGGAGTGGCATAAGGTCACCAAAAAGCAGTGTGAAAGACTGGTGGAAAGAATGCTAAGACGCATGAAAGGTGTGATTAAAATCATGGTTATTCCACAAAATATTGATTTCTGAACTCTTCCTGAGTTAAAACATTAGTATTGCTGTTTCTAAATGATTCTGAACTTGTTTTCTTAGCATTATTTGAGGTCTGCAAGAACTGCATTTTTTTGTTATTTTTACCATTTCTCATTTTCTGAAAATAAATACAAAATTTAGTGCTTGGAAATTTGAAGACATGTTGTCAGTAGTTTATAGAATAAAAGAGAAATTTACATTTTACTCAAAAATATACCTAGAGAGAAAAATCAGACAAACTGAAATACCTAAAAGATCCAACAACTAGGCTTACAAAAGAACCAGAACATCATAAACTAAGTAGCTGTAAAATAGAGACGTTATGGCTACTACTAATAGGCAAAAATTTAAGACCATTTAGATTTACCTTAATTGGCATTCTGTGTTACACAATTCAGTAATGGGCTCTGGTCGAGACAAATATTCACATTTTTGATCAGAGACAACAGTTTGGTCACTTTTACGTTGGCAGAATAATTTTCTTTTCCGAACACCTATATAATTCAACACATACACATTTAATATATACATTTATACCGAACTTCAAGAAGACCATGGTGTTCTAATTTGTAATTTTTGCATAACATGTGCATTAAAATCTTTAAATCTTTAATAATGAAAGAAGAAAGGATGTTAGTCGTGCAAATAAAAGTCTGTACACTAGAGTTTTAACATTTTCCCCCAATAACAACTTTTATTAGGCTATAAAGAAAAACTTACCTTGACATATGTTGTTGCAGTCCTGCCATGGCCCATATTTGCCCCAAGAAAATTGATTGACTTTATCCTCAATAGGAATATTGAATGTATATCGAACATCTGGATTGTATAAATTTCCAACACATAAAATCTGGAATTAGATTGATTCAATAACAATAGTAAAAATTTAATGTAAAGTTAAACTATACCACTAAACATTACAGCAATGAGTTCAATAAAGCATATGTGTAGTTAGCTACAAGACATTTCCATAAGTTTATATAATGAGATGAAAATATTGAGATTAAGATATGTCTGCCTTGACAAATCTAGTCAAAACATGTGCCGCATAGCATAACACACTGGAAACTTTACAAGAAAGTTTTCTTGGTATAAATGCACTCACTAGCTTAAGGGCTCTATTGGACTTGGAAAGAGTCCTTTTCTCCCTTTTCCCTCGTCATTATATCACCAGTTTTCATCACCTGTAATCCAGAAAGAGGGAAGATGAAGATTGGACCAGATCCTTCGGAGGTGAAAATATACAAAAGAAGGAAAGGATGACCCTTTCCAAATCCCTCCAGAGGCCAAATGTCTCCAGCAGAACCCTTAACTTCCTGAATGGTATTTTCTAATTAAAAATTTGTAATCATGTTAATATCATGCTATGTATTATGTTTCAACAGGCAGAAAATATCTGTTTTAAGTGTATTTTATGCATTTTGTAAAAGGATTTTAAGACTATCATTAAATTAAACCAATAAAGTGAGTATACTCAATGGGCCACATTTACTGCTCAATTTCCGAAATTGATATTTCAAATTGTGCAAAATTGTGCACTAAAATTTGCCTTTTGTCTTTCTACTCCAAACAAAAAAACAGTTGAGAATAGACAAGCTGTAAATGGAATTTAAATCTCATTTCTCAAACATTATAGGGGTATTCCCATCCAATAAAGTGATCAATGTAGGTTCAATTAGACGGTAATTCCTGAATAGAGGTGCAAATATATGGCAGCTTTTAGAAAGCATAAAAATAAATTACAATGGAGAGACAAATGCACCAGATATATTAAGTAGTGTGTGGCTTTTAATAAATTAGGTGCAAATCTCTTTGAAATAAAAAGAGACACAATAAATATAATACCAAACATTACACCGAGGAAAAGACAAACTGCAGGTCCTAATTTATTAATTACCTGAAGAAATAAAGCTTCCTCCAGACGGTCAGTGCAATTTAATCTTTCTATTACATTGTCCGAACCACTATATTCCAAAACAGCACCTCTGGTATTGATTTGTCTTTTAAACTTGCTCACTATAAAATTTCCATTAAGAACAAAGTTCCCTTGACCATCTGAAAGCGCTGAAATAAAGCACGACAATATATTAGATATGGTAACATAACTGTAATCACTAGGTTTGCTAATTAGTTTTTCTAATAACTGCAGCGTTTGCCATACGGATTAGTTCGGGCAGACAATATGTCATACAACTGCACTTACAAAACTGTGAACAATTACAAACATTTTCTTAGACTTACCCAGGTAGTTGTCATCGTCTGGTCGACCAGAATAGCTATGCTGATGAATATCAATGTTTGTTGCCCCAGCAGGAATTTTCACAATTATATTATATCCTGAAAAAAGCAAATAAAACAAAATGGTATATGTTTCAAACACCTGGATTATTTAATTACTGAAGCACTATATATACTGTAGCCATTGAGTATTGGGTTACTGCCATTCATGACTTAACCACTTAACGACCAGGGGTATTTTTGGTTTTGCATTTTCATTTTTCCCTCCCCTTCTTTCCAGAGCCATAACTTTTTTATTTTTCCGTCTATATGGCCATGTGAGGGCTTATTTTTTGCGGGACGAGTTGTACTTTTAAATGACACCATTGGTTTTACCATGTTGTGTACTTGAAAACGGGAAAAAATTTCCAAGTGCGGTGAAATTGCAAAAAAAGTGCAATCCCACACTTGTTTTTTGCTTGGCTGTTTTGCTAGGTTCACTAGATGCTAAATCTGACCTGCCATTATGATTCTCCAGGTCATTACGAATTCATAGACACAAAAAATGTCTATGTCCTCTTTTATCTAAGTGGTAAAAAAAATTCCAAAGTTTGCTAAAAAAAAAAAAAAAAAAAAAAAAAATTGCGCAATTTTCCGAGACCCGTAGCGTCTCCATTTTTCATGATATGGGGTCTGGTGAGGGCTTATTTTTTCCGTGCTGGGCTGATGTTTTTAATGATACCACTTTTTTGCAGATATGTTCTTTTAATCGCCCGTTATTGCATTTTAATGCAATGTCTTGGCGACCAAAAAAAGTAATTCTGGCGTTTTGAATTTTTTTTCTCGCTACTCCGTTTAGCGATCGGGTTAATGCTTTTTTTTTATTGATAGATCGAGCGATTCTGAACGCGGCGATACCTAATATGTGTATGTGGGATTTTTTTTTTTTTACTGTTTTATTTTGATTGGGGCGAAAGAGGGGTGATTTGAACTTTTAGGTTTTTTTAATTTTTTTTATTTTTAAACTTTTTTTTTTTTTTTACTTTTGGCATGCTTCAATAGCCTCCATAGGAGGCTAGAAGCATGCGCAACCCGATCGGCTCTGCTACATATGGGCGATGAGCAAATCGCCCATATGTAGCAGATTTACTGCTGTGCTTTCAGCGCCGACCACCGGGTGGCGCTGAAAGCCATATGCCTGGAACAACCATAGAGGTCTCATTGCCGATCACGTGACGGGGGTCGGCGATGACGTCATTCCGGCCCGGCGGCCGGAAATGCTATTTAAATGCCCGCTGTCAGCTTTGACAGCGGGATTTAACTAGTTAATAGGCTCGGGCGGACGGCGATTCCGCTCGCGCCTATTGCGGGCACATGTCAGCTGTTCATAACAGCTGACATGTCCCGGCTTTGATGCGGGCTCAGCGCCGGAGCCCTGATCAAAGCAGGGGAGATGTCTGATGACGGACTGTGTCCGTCATTGGACATTAAGGGGTTAAACATACTCACAATGAAGTCAACATATAAGGAAGTCAACATACAAGGAAGTCGGCATTACAACGAAGTCAACATACAAAGAAGTCAACAATGAAGTTGTGACGGATCGCACAGGGGAAGGGGATGTCGACTTCGCTCACCTCAGGGGAGTGGAGAAAAGGACCCAGCAGGGATCGGTTCTCTGGCACTACCACTTGCCCCTGGTCAGTCAGGGAAATGTACCGAGGGCAAATAGTCACCGGAAAGGCTTCCCTTTTAGGTACGAGTTAATGAGGTGCTCCCAGTGAGGGGGAATATACATCACCAGTCCAGTCTGGGGCTATATATATAAACCTCCCGGCCATCACTGCCAGAATTCCTCACTAACAGTACGGTATGCTGCCACCAGTTCCTCGTTTGACAAAAGCCCTGTCCAACTTAGGTCAGAAACCAACATGGGGAGCGTATAATATAACCAACGGAGCTTGCGGATGTGGGGATTCATGTATTGAGATAACAGAGCAGCCCAAGATTAATTTTATATTTAATCGCCAAAAACGCACACTAGAAATATGCAGGAATATATTTACAAGAACAATATACAGGTATACAGTCAAGTGTGTAGTACAAGGATAGGGTAAAGAAAGCTTGCAATTACCGTGCTATGTAGCATATGACCACATGGGGCGCTAATGGATCACGGGTCCAAATCTTAGTTACGTGGTTCCCTTGGCCGTGTCAGATAACAGGTTCTCCTGCCAGCAGAAAACTAAGTCCAAAATAAGGGGCTGTCTTATATGTCCTAGGCTGTCCCTTCCCACACTCTGTGCCCACCCCTGGCTTGTGCAGCCTCTCTCCTCCCATCTCTGAGAGTATGATTTTCTGTCCAGAACCGTGAAGACTCATAACTTTTCACCCGAAGCTTTGAATGGAATTGCAGTGGTTCCACTGGATTTGGCTGGATTTTATCTGTTCATGGAGACTAAACATGCCTACCGTATTTAATTCCTGCTAGCTATGCTTTGTAACTCAATAACACAAAGTGCTACAGGTGGCTGCCAGGCACGGGTGTGTGGGGGAAGGAATGCAGATTCCGATAATATGCTCGACTAGGCTCAGAGATATTGCATTCTGTTAATATAGGTCATTTTCCAGATTCAATACCTCAGAGCCTTGCTGTGACTTGTGCCACAATGTTTCCATGTGCTTGAGTTAGACAAAAGAATCCAGTTTGACTGCAGCTGCACACGAGTTCACACCCTGGTGCTAATTGGTGGTCGCCCCAGCTTCAAAGAGCTTGTTCGTGGCGTTTTTACTTAAAGAAAAACAATGACCCTGTGGAATCCCAAGGGTGGGGGCACATTTTAGGAGTGGAGAGACATTTACTTCTTCCCTCACAGAAGTCAACATCCAATGAAGTCAACATACAAGGATGTCAACAATGAAGTCAACACTTAATGAAGTCAACATACAATGAAGTCAGCATACAATGAAGTCAGCATACAATGAAGTCAGCATACAGTGAATTCAATAATAATACCAAAGTTTGTGTTTATAAAAATATTGAAAATTTAACAATAAATTGTTTATGCTCTTAAACCAGATAATTATACCACACAAAATAGTTAATACATACCAGTTACCATATGTTTACTTTACATCATCACCATTTTTGAAACAAAGCTTACAAAATCAATTTTTTCAGAGACCACATCACAATTGAAGTGACTTTGAGGGGTCTATGTAGTGGAAAATTACTGCTTGGGTGCACACCAGGGCTCATAAGAGAAGGAGCACAATTTGAATTTGGAGCACAAAATTGGCTAGAATAGATAGCGATTGAGAATTGCAAATCTGCTACTGTAGTGTCCTGCACATTGTAGTGCCTATACATTGTGCCCAGCTCATGCTGCTGGAGACATGGACCCTGTAAATTAATCGGGCTTTTGTTGCTACGGTATTGACAAATATGTGGATGCTAAATGTGCTTTAGGCATACCGTGATGCTCAGAAGGGATCCGATTTGGATTTGGGAGCGCAGAATTCAATAGATTTCTTTTTAGAGAGGGGTCATAGTGCTTTTCCAGAATCTTTGTTCTTCCAGTAATGTGGAAACTCCTATATTTCCATTGACAGATGATGGACCTGAGTGGGGACTGAGTTGAAGTTTTTATTGGGAATATTTTACATAAAATCTGGATGAAACCCCCAAGGGTTCCATTCACTATAATGAAACAGCAGAGTTACTTTGGGCTCCGTCTGACCACTGATCAACAGTGTCCGCCTTTTCAGAGGTGCACAAAACATACAGACATAATCTGTCTATCTCATTCTTATTTTTAATAACCAGCTAAGGGAAAGCAGACAGCTGTGAGCTGATCTTATTAGCCTGGAAATGGACGAATAATCATGAATCTTCCCAGTCTATTAATATCAGCTCACAGCTGTCTGTTTAGCCTTTACTGTGAATTGTGATTACCTTATTGACGTCACTGCTCCTCACAGCAGCCAGGTTGACATGCTACTCTCATCGAGTTCCAGAGGTCGTGGTGAGAGGTCAGCAGTAATGTTACTGATGTCACCGCTCATCACAGCATCTGAATGTAACAGAGTTGGGGATCATCGTAGGACATCCATATTATGGATTTACCACTGTGGAATATTATATTTTTAGTGCTAAATGGCTTAAAGATGGTAATTGTTGGGTAGTACTTTTTACAATTAAAGGACTTTTCTGTGTTTGGGTGGTGTGTGTTTATATATTTTTATTATAGGGTTAGTTATAGGGGTGTCTGACATACACCTCTCTATTACTAACCCATGGGCTTGATGTCAATTGACATTACACAGCTGACATCAACCTTAAAACCATTACCCCAATTGCTACTGTACCAGGGCAATCCAAAAGAGCTGAGGCTAACAACTGATGTGCCATTTCTGGGAAGGCTGAGAGCTGGCCTTTTTAGGTTTGTAAGGGGTCTATATCAATGGACCTTTCCAGCCTATTAATATCAGTCCACAGCTGTTTGCTTAACATTTGCTGGTTATTAAAAATAGTGGGTACCCCAAGTCATTTTTTAGCTCCCATTTTTAAATAAGAAGTAAAGGCTAAGTAGACAGCTGTGAACTGATTTTAATAGGCTGGGAAGCTCCATGTGTATTGACCCCTTCCCAAAATAATAAGACCAGTTAACAGCTGTCTGCTTTCCTTTAGCTCGTTATCAAAAATAAGGGGGACCCCACGTCATTTTTTTCTTTTGTTTATTAGTTAAAAACAAGTACAGAAAAGCACTGAATATACATCTCACTGACATCTATCTATCGCTGTATACACTAGCTTCAAATTACATAGAGAATTCCAGTATGTAAAAGATGATGTTAAAAGCGCATTGCAAAGGGATTGCATACCCATGTCATATGGATGCTATCAGAGAAAAATCGCATTGGACTCGCTTGACACTCGCATGACATGCGTCCTACCTTTCTGTATCAACATCGGATTTTTTTTATGCAGATGAGAGCGAGCCCTAATAGGCGCAGGTGGAGCTCCACTCCACTCACAGCTGTTATGCTACTGTCACACTGTCAGTATTTGGTCAGTATTTTACCTCAGTATTTCTAAGCCAAAATCAGGAGTGGGTCAATCAGAGGAAAAGTATAATAGAAACACGTGCACCATTTTTCACCCAAACCTGGTTTTGGTTAACAAAAACTGATGTGAAATATTGACCAAATACTGATAATGTGAACATAGCTTTAGAAGTAGATGCAGGTTGAATAAGGGTATGTGCACACATTCAGTATTTACAGCACAAAAACCTGCTGCAAATACTGATGTGTTGGCAGTAAAAACCGAGGAGAAAATACATGTGTTTTTTTCTCATTAGTATGGAGGAAATCTGCAGCAAAAATGCTGAAAGAATTTACATGCTGAAGATGTAAATCTGCTGCAAATCTGCTAAGAAAAAATAAGAAATGTGTGCATGAGACGTCAGAAATCTTATTCACTGTTCTTATTTTAGGAAATCCTTCAGGCTTTGTGACAAAACTGATAGAAAAACTGCACAAAATACGGAACAAATCTGCAGCACATATCCTAAGACTACAAACAACTGCCAGAAAGATATGGACTCAGCTCTTGAGCCTGCATCGAATTCAGGGAGCTGGCATATGATGAACCATTACAGCATATGTTAGTAAGCAGTTACATGTCTTGTGTCCTTACAACAGATGGCGCTACAGAGTTCAAGTCCTCTTCTTCTCTGAAGAGGCAATTTGCATATTAAATTTCGCAGAGGAGCATTGCACTAGGAATAAGCCTCCTTACCTTGACAAGCCAGAGCTGGTATCTCACTCTCCACAAGGAGAAACGGTGCCCCTTAGACCTCAGTCCAGAGCCTCTCACAAAGCCAAATCAGTTATCATACTTTGCACTGACGAGGGGCAATACCACGAAACATCGTTTCAGCAAATAAATTCTGATTTGGCTTTTGTCCTAAGTCACATTTCAAGGCTCGTTAAAGGGTCAACAGTGACTTGTACAATTGCTGCTTCGAACAGGTGGTGCTATAGAGTTCGAGTTGTCTTCCTCTCTGAAGAGGCAATTTGCATATTAAATTTCCCAAAGAAGCATCGCACGACGAATAATCCTCCATACTTTGGCATGTCAGAGCCAGTATGCCACTCTCCATAAAGACAAATGTTATCCTTTAGGACTCAGTCCAGAGCCTCTCACATAGCCAAATCAGTACTCATACTTTGCACTGACAATAGGCAATACCCCAAAACACCGTTTCAGAAAATTGAGATTCTGATTTGGCATTTGTCCTAAGTCACATTTCATGCCTCGTTAAAGGGTCAATAGTGACTTGCAGGATTGCTGCTTCCAACAGGTGGTGCTATAGAGGTTACGCCATCTTCCTCTCTGAAGAGGCAATATGCATATTGTGCCCTTATGTATTGGGACCTGATTTTATGACTCTTACCAATAATATAATAGTATACAATATTACAGGCTCTTTTCTGGCACTTGTTAGTACAACTTCGTCACATAGTTCACATCGCTCTTGTTAAAAAAATAGTGACTGATAGAGAAATATCTGACTAGACCTGTCTATCAGAGTTCTTCAGTTGAAAAACACCTAATATGGGAAAGCAGCTTTTTATTTGGAAGAGACTGGTGGACTGGGCTGGTCACATGCTTCTCCATCAATGGCCATTTTGTGGGCAGAAGTGATGTGCAGTCTGTGAAGAAGACTGTAATAACATTTACAGGAAGAAAACCTGTAATATTATTGTAAGCATAGGTGGATTATAATGAGGGTAATCTGCACTACCGTCCAGGGCCCAAGACTCCGTGGACTCATGGCCAATTTGCCCTTATCACATTTTTTTGCGCCACCATCGGTTGCACTTATTGCCTGGAGGGAGCATTTCTGTTGCTCCACTGTCAGCAATGGAGAAACACGGAGTGTAGCTGCAGGAGTGGCTTCCTGTCCGTCACCTTCTCTATGACTCAGCCGACACAATGACGTCATTGCACCGACTGTCTCGTTTACTATTCACAATCCAAGAAGAATCAGTGCCGCAAGGGATTGCCAGGAGAGGTAAATTATTCTTTTTTTCTTTAAAGTGAATGAGTTGGGGGGGTGGGTGGTAGAGATCACAGAATATTATAATGAATTGGGGATGGAGGTTGGTAGATAGCACAGTATATTATAATGAATTGGTGGTGGGAGCGAGCATAGTGTATTATAACGAATGGGGGGTTGGGAGGTGATAGAAAGCATGTAATATGATAATGAATGGGGGGTGGGAGAGAGCACATTAAATTGTAAAGAACTGGAAGTGGTGGGCAATTGGGGGTGGGGGATTGGTGAGAGGACAATACACTATACTTATTTGTGGGTGGGGAGTTTTAAAGAGGACTTTGCATAATTAACTTGGAGGTGTGTAATTAAATAAATTGGTGGAGGACGTGTAATTATAATGAATTTGGGAGCTGAGGAGTACAGTGGTTGGGGTTGACACAGAAGAGTGACTGGTACTGAATGGGGGAAAAGAGTACACAGGCTATTGAATTTATATTTTTATTGGGTGGGGAAAACTGGCTAATCATAGTTATCAGGGAGCACAGCGGTAGTTTATCAATTTATATTTTGGATGGTGGTGGGTTGCACAATGGCTAATTATGCATTGACGCTGGGTGCATGTTTGTATTTAGTGATACAGGGTGGAGAATCATTTTTTCAGGAAACATGGTGATCAGTATGACAAACTCTGCATTGACCACATCACAGGTTTAGGACGTTGACAAGGAGGCTTGACAAGATGGACAAGAAACAAAGAAAATGGCAGTAATCAGATGAGACGTCAGCAGTAAGTCACTGGCTGCAAATATTTATTCTATATCTGCACCATACAAATGTCTGTTTACACGTATGACCAACGGCAATAAATGACCGCTAATCAGTAAACCATTAGCGTTCAGCGGTCATTTCACAGCCTGTTTTACACAGACAGACTGCAGTTGTTGATGCGCACTGAGTGATCTTAAATAGATTGTTCATTGCACATAGGCTGCCATTGTTCTCGGCAATGTGAATCCTATTTACAGAAGATGCACAGGAGATAATGACGATCTTTGGTATTGCACAAAAGATCATTACACCAGAAGAACGAGCGTTTTGCTCATTCATAGGGTGATCAGCAGCCTGTTAACATTTAGAGTAAATTCAGTTTTATCTGCAGAGAGATGATGGGAGTAAAACTCTTGTTTGCAAAAGAAACTCCCTTAGGTTTCCTGGACATGACCAATTATATTAGACGAGTGCTATATGTCGTTTTGACAGTGTGAGGCACTGACAGGTGTTATATGCAAGGGTCGCTATGTGTCCCCCAGGATGCGCATAGAAGCTTATTGAGACCGCTGGAGTGGACTTCAGTCACAGATATAGCTGTGATTGCAGTGCAAAATAAAAGTAAGTTTGGTCTTGTGCAAGCTATTTGCCCAAGTCAGATTTAAGAAAACTCGGCATGAGATTTTATTTTTGGAGCAATCTACAGGATGGTAGTGGGGCAGGTCGCTCCCTCCAGGCTGGGTCTTAGAAGTGGCCCATGGCCAGATTCCATTTAAGAACCCTGCAGCAAAGGGTTGGGAGTGTCAGTCTGGGTTTGCAAACTTGCAGAACAGGTGGCTCTGCAAAATTCAGCTTGTGTGAGGTAACACGGAGCCAAGCAGAGTCAAAAGGCCTGGCACCCCTCATTGTGTCATGGTGGTGCAGTCGTCCATAGCAACCAGTCTCGGATGTAGGACTGTTTTGATGCCTGGCTGCGATCTGGAGGATTTCCGTGTGCTGTTTCTTTAGTGAGCTTTTTTTAAACCCAGATACCTGGAGCGCTACAAAAATGCCAAACATGTGGACGCTAAATGTTGTTTAGAAACACTGTGGGGCTCAGAAGGGAGGGGGACATTTGGATTTAAGAGTGCAGAATTTGATGAATTCCTTTTGAGGGAAGAGGAGGGGGCAATTCGCTTTTCCAGAGCCTTTGTGCTAGCAGTAACGTGGAAGCCCCCTATATTTCCATTGACTTTTGTGTATTGAGTTGAAGCTCTTATTGGGAACATTTTACATAACGTTTGGGATCACATTTATCCTGCGCTCTACGCTGAGCACTTACTTTGGGGTTTACATCGAAATCTCCGAGAGACATGATTCAAATGAAACCTCCGAAGGATCTGTTCACTATAATGAGGCAGTGGAGTTACTTCTTTTTCAGCAATGTCCATTTTTTCAGAAGTGAACAAAACGTTGGCAAGACAGTGTTTTTATGCACTCCTAAAAAGACAGACAACGCTGGATCATAGGATAGAAGGCATCCACAGTGCCTCCATCTGCCTCATTATAGGGCATCTTCCGTTGAGGCTTTCGTCTGAATCACATATTTCAGATATTTACACGGAAACCCGGTGTAAGCAGTCAGCACAGAGCGCAGAATAAATGTGAGTTGAACCTTACTGCGATCTTTGGGATTCAAAATGAACAAATGTATTTTTTTCGTGTTCCTCATGCTGTAAAAAGTGATTAGAGGACTTTATTCTTCAGGACTGTGCAATTACAGCAGTACCAGATTTAAATAGTTTTTTTATTTTGGCTGCTGTCACACATTGAGGCTGTGTGCCCACGATGCATTTTGTTAAGCGTTTCCGCAGCGTTTGTGCCGGATCAGACGCTGCAGAAATGCTTAAAAGATGCATGAAATTAATTAGCATGCGTTTTTGGCTTTTTGTGCCAATGCTTGCGTTTTTAACCGCTCAGGAATCGCTTAGCGGCTAAAAACGCAGCATGCTCATTAATTCCCGCATTGCTCAGTGTTTTTAGCCATCCCCAATGTTCCCAGAAATCGCGTGTCAAAAAATGCGTCAAAAACGCGTCAAAAAACGTGCAAGAAACGCGTGGAAAAAGACGCACGTTTTCTGGGAAAGGGGATCCTTTTCCTGAGCGTTTAAAAACGCTAGTGTGGGCACATAGCCTGAAAGATGTTTTTTCTTCTGCAAAAACTAGTTTTCGCATCGCCATATTCTGAGAGCTAATTGTTCCATATTTAGTCCAACAGTGAGATGTGAGGGCTTGTTTTTTGCAAGACGAGTTGAAGTTTTTATCGGTATCATTTTTAGACACACGACATTTTTTGATCGCTTTCTATTCCGATTTCTGGGAGGCAGAATGAACAAAGCCCAGCAATTCAGGAGTTGTTTTTTTTTGATAAGGCAAATTTATTATTTGGGTCAGTACTAGGGATGAGTCCCTTATCCGAATAGCTATAGCACTTACCGAATAGCTGCATCGGAAACCCAGATACCTGGAGTACTCCCGATAATCAGCTGTTCGGCGCCACAGCTGCATGTGTCACGGCTGTGTGACAGTCACAACACATACATGGAGAGCCTGCTTGTTGGTCTATCCATGCATGTGTTGTGACTGTCACACAGCCGCTAAACATGCAGCTGCGGCGCCGCACAGCTAATCACCTGGAGCGATCCAGGTATCGGGGTTCCCGCGGCAGCTTATTTGGTAAGCGCTATAGCTTGCCGAATAAGGAGGGCACCGAAGATGCTTGCTCATCTCTAGCTACAACCACTCACATAGTGACAGTTAGTTAGTTGCTAGTGGTAGTAACCATGGAGACCTAAGCTACTGCAATGCCCAGGATATAGGCTAAGGCCTCTTTCACACATCAGGTTTTCGCCGTCAGGCGCGATCCGGCACTTTTGACAAAAAACGGATCCGGCAAAATGCAATGCCGGATCCGGTTTCCCCCCCCATTGACTTGCATTTGCGCCGGATCGCGCTGGATGGCCATGCGTTTCATCCGGTTTTCGCCGGATCCGGCAATGTGTCGCAATCCGGCGGCTGGAAAAATCGGCTACTGTAACGTTTTTTGTCTCCGGCGAAAAAGCCGGACACGCCGGATCCGGCGCGTCCGGCTTTTTCACACAATGAAAGCCTATGAGCGCCGCAATGCGCCGGATCCGGTTTTTTTGGTCTGAGCATGCTCAGTAGCTCTGCCCACAAGACACATATATAAAAGCATGACAGTGGGACCCTCAGCCACACCCAACATGCCACCCAAGACAGGAACCAGGCGCAGGAGAAGGCAGGAGACCACTGCAGCAGCACCATCAGCACCACCACCACCCCAAATGGAGCAGCATGCTGAACAATAGGAGGGGAGTCCAGTAGCAGATGAGAGATGGTAATTATCAAATCCCCCATTCCTCCAAACTAGGGCCATGGAATATCAAGATATTCATTGGCCCTTTGTTTCTCTTTATTCAACAGCCGCCCAAGAGATGCAGCAGCAGCAACAGTGGTAGCACTGGCAGCACTGGCAGCAGCAGTAACACCACCCACAGGCATGGAGTGTGGCCAGCAGGAAGACAGCACATCATCTTCTGGGAGCCCTCCCTCGCATCGTCAGCCTTTGACGGTAAGTTTTTATTTCCAAAATCCATCATCTCTGTAATATATGTCTATTCATTGCCTTTTATTTCAAAACAGGAATCACAAGATGAAGAGGAGCTCCCAGAAGAAGAAGGAAGGGGTGGACAGACACCTGGAGTGGGCTCACAATTGGTAAGTTTTTTGCATCAAACGCAGAAACACAACATCACACTACACACAACACATAGAAAACAATGTTCTGCAGACCACACACAGCAAACAAATGCCTACATCCAAAGACATAACATTTTTTGTTTTCTTCTCTAGTCTTCCCAATCTGGTGCTCGGCCAAGAGGTCCTCGCAGTGCCTCCCAGGGTCGTCGGCGACAGCAACGCGGCGGTCACCAGCGTGTAAGTATAAATATTTTTCCTTTTTTTTTTGCACTTTTTATTTCATTTTTTTTGTGGAGGCTAATTCTGTTATTTTTGTCTTTTTCTTTAACAGCCTTCACAGCGTGCTCCCGACTCTGACGGTGAGGATGGAGGGATTGACGTGGACCACCTCATCGATCTCGTCAGAGAAAGGGAGCCGCTATGGAATATGACTGACTGCCGCCATGCTGACCTGATCGTTACCCGACGACTCTGGGAGGAAATCTGTTCGCTCCTTGTGGACCGCTGGGAGGACCTCGATGCTCGGGCCCAGATTAAAGAGCGTAAGTATATACAGTACCGGTTGCTTGATGTAAAGCAGTGTTTCCCGAACTCCAGTCCTCGTGGTCCCCACGGATCATGTGTTCAGGATTTCCATTTACTATGGAAATCCTGAAAACATGACCCCTGGGGACCATGAGGACTGGAGTTTGGGAAACACTGATGTTGTATACTAACCACTCCTTTCTTGTTTCAGGGGACAGAATTGTGAAGCGGTGGCGGTCTGTGAGGGATCGTTTCAAGAAGGAGTTCAATAAAGAGATGCGGGCCACGAGTGGATCTGGAGGACGCAGGAGCAAGTACAAGTACGCACAAGCCCTGTCGTTCCTCCGGGAAACAATGGTCACCAGAAGGTAAATATTACACAGCACATGTGAAAAAAAATGTTTCTATGTAACTTTTTTTTTCAGCCTGGGCCATACCATGTCACTATTTTAATTGTTTTTTTTTCTCTTTATTCCACAGCACGGTGAGCAGCACTCGGGAGCCTGCACGATTGGACGCTTCTGAGGCGATCCCTGAGGAGACCGGCACAGAGGGACACTTCGACCGCCCCGGTACATCTGCACCTTCCCAGCCTTCCCACACATTTGATCCATCTGTCCCATCCACCAGCACAGGAGCATCGTGGCCGCCTACATTACATGAAGCTGCTGGTGAGATCGCTTTCCCTTTACCCCACCCTTCTGCCCCTGCCACCTCTAGTACACCTGCGGGTACTGGGCGGCAGCGGCAGAGGGGTCAGGAAAAGACTTATGCGCCAGAGTTCTTGCATCTGAATGCATCTTTCCAGAACTGTCTAAAAGTCTTGTCCGAGCAAATCTCCGCAGGCTTTCAGCAGATCAACTCCAGCATTCTGGAGGTGAAGACACTTCTGCAAACCATGCATTCAGAAGCAAGATCTTCGCCAAACCACACCTTTTTCAGGTCTGTTGTGGAGCGCATGGAAACGCTCTCTCCTACCCAGCAGATGCATGTAATGCATTCATGCCACGGTGCTCTCCAGCACGTTACCTCCCAACCTCCTCCTCCCACCACAGTAGTTCCTCCACCTGCACCCCCTCCAGCCACTTTCCATCCTCCCCCTCCTATTACATACCATCCACCTCCCCAGCACCAGCCACCTCCCCAGTACCAGCAACCTCCCCAGTACCAGCAACCTCCCCAGTACCAGCAACCTCCCCAGTACCAGCAACCTCCCCAGTACCAGCAACCTCCCCACTTCCAGCAACCTCCCCACTTCCAGCAACCTGCCCCGTACCAAACTCCTTCCCCCTACCAAACTCCTTCCCCATACAACTTGCCATCAACATCATCTGCTCCTACAGTCCCTGCCCAACCCTCCACTCCACCGCCCACCACCTCTTCTGCCTCCCACATGTCCACCCATTCTGTAGCTTTTTCCACACCTTCACCTCTAACTGTTCCTTCCCCACCACGATCCCAGTCCTCTCTCCACACTCCCAGTGTCGAAGTGTCCCGCAGCCCCTCCAGCAGTATTTCCACCCCACACTACACAGATTTGTAATGTGTTTTTTTAATAAAAATGGCTATTGTTTTTAAAACCTTTATTAAAAAAGTTTTTTGCACATTAAAAACATTTTACAAAAAAAAAATATTTTAAATAAAAGTTAAATTATCGTTTCACAATGGTTGTCTGTCATTTCTTTCTGCGGCGAACTATGTTTAAACAAAAGGTTAAATACAGGGTATTTCAAAGGTAAAAAGGTATTCAAAACCAGGTATATAACTGTGGGTACATTTTACCTTTTTGCCACAGTTGTGTTCCTGGTTGTGTTTGAAGCAAAGTATTTCACCTAAAAAGTTGTGTTTATTGTTGGTGATTTCCTAACAATGTACACAACTTTTGTTACAAGGTGAAATACTTTGCATAAAACACAACCAGGTACACACCTGTGGCCTAAAGGTAAAAATAGTAAGACCATGACAAGATAGCCAACTTTGGTTGGCAAAGGTATATACTGTTGGTACAGAAGGTACACAAGTTTGGTTAAGGGCACAAATCTTTCACACTCTGTCATCCTGCCAGTGTACTCTGCCTTGAGGTGACATAAAGTATAGTGCAAAATTGTCCCTCATTACTGAAACCGTCACAGAACTTCTAGTGGTAATGTCATGGTAATCTTGCAAGGTGGTTTCTTCAGAGGTGTCCTCAATGGAAATGGGTTCCTTGCAGATAACAAAATTGTGGAGTACCACACAAGCTTTGATCACCTCGGCCACAGTTTCTGTCTTGAGGTTGATCGCAGTCAATAGGACCCGCCATTTGGCTGTCAGAATACCAAAGGTACATTCAACCATTCTTCTTGCTCTTGTGAGGCGGTAATAAAAAATGCGTTTTGTTCTTGTCAATCCTCTGCTAGAGTACGGTTTCAAAAGGTGTTCTGACAGCTGGAAGGCTTCATCCCCTACACAGACAAATGGCATAGGTGGACCAGATGTTTGCGGCAGCGGTCTAGGGGGTGGGAACTGGAAGGTGTTTCCATACAGTTTACGCCCCATGGCAGACAGTTTGAAAACTTGAGAGTCATTGGAGTGGCCATAGGCCCCAATATCAACAGCAATAAATTTGTATTCCGCGTCAGCGATGGCCATGAGGACAATGGAAAAATATTTCTTGTAATTGAAATATTCCGATCCCGATCCGGCTGGCTTTACAATGCGGATATGTTTCCCGTCCACAGCGCCCAAGCAGTTCGGAAACTGACATATCTGTTGAAACTTTTCAGAAATTTCAATCCACCTCTCTGTTGTGGGCTCTGGTAAAAACTCTTCAGCTAAGGAGTCCCACAGTGCACGGCATGTGTACTTCACTATTCCAGATATGGTGGAAATCCCGAGTCTGTACTGGAAATGCAGTGACGAAAGGGATTCTCCAGTTGCAAGAAATCTGTGGGGAATTAAAAAACAATCAATTAGTTTAAAATCACAGCATTACATACCAAAACTCAGCTATAACACTTGTAGATACAAACTACCACCAACAAGATTGCAGTGAAAGTGTGCTCTGATGCGAGCATATCCAATAAATGTGGCTTACCTTAAAGTCACCATCAGACGCTCTGCGGGTGAAACAGAGAAGCGGCAATAGGTGTCTGCTTTTCTTATGAGGTGTGCAATGCGCTCCACCAAGTAATCAAAATTCTCCATTTTCATCCGAACATATCCAAAAAATTTATCCGGGTTTCGTCTAAGGTCCACGCAGAGTGTAGAATAGACCCCACGCGTCATTCTCTTGGCTGTGATGGGGTGGATCCACAAACGTCGTCTACGATGCCTGATGCGCTGCTGTCTCGCTCTCTCCTTCTCCAGAACAATCACCCTCAAACGATTCGCCTCCGCTGTAAAATCCGCCAAATTCTTCAAAATATTTCCAATCACAACATCCATCTTCGCCAGTAACTTGCTCTTCTCTCCAACCTGCACTTTCTCCTCTACAACCTGTCAAAGAAGGGCTGTAGGAACACACTATATATAGTTTTTCAGTAGCCAATCCCGTTCGGAAGGCCACAAGGGTCAATTTTAAAAACCGGATCCGGCGTAATCCGTCAAAAAACGGAACAAAAACCGGATTAACCGGATGAGACGGATCCGGTTTTGTCTGTCAAGAACAAGACGGATCCGGCAGAAAAACGGATCCGTCACATCCGGTTTTACGAAATATTTGCCGGATCCGGCGCTCCGGCACGACGCCGGATCGCGCCTGACGCCGAAAACCTGATGTGTGAAAGTAGCCTTAGACACATAGGTTATCAGAACTACACTAGATTTCTAATTGGAGGTATTTGTTAATATTATTGTTGTTACACCTACTACATATTGGTATAGGATCCTAGAGACAGGAATACTCCTACATGCATTTAGGATTGCATCCCCATATCTGTTGATTTTTGCCATTTCTTTACTGGAATATAAAGATGCAGAATGTATACAATTATATATTTTATTTTAGTAAAAATCCATTTTCAATTTAACAACAAAGGCAGGACAATACAAATCTACTTACCATACTGAGCTTTTGTAAAGGTTCCTTCTACAAGTTTACAGGAGGAATTATCACCCCCGCATACACCACATTTATCTTTTCTTGCGTTGGAATTTAAAACATGGTCACAGCCCGCTTGCTAAAAAAAAGAATGTTTATTTCATGCAGAAAATATCACATAAACATACTTCAAATATGGGCTACGATTTGCTCTATAAGAATAGTTAATTAAATTAGACTAGAGATCTAGCTGTCATTGTAATAATATTATTATGATTAATAACTAGTTTTGCTTTAATTATTATTATTTTAGCTAGATGATAAACTGTATTGAATTCATTAAACAAGTATAATTTTGATTCTATAGCAGCATTATATTTGACAGTACGACAGGATGCATATCGTCTATCACTAAGATTTATGAAATGATTTATACATAACACTGTGGAAACAAAAGGTCGTTATAACTCCGGCACTTCAGCTTTATTTCATACCCTGCATAATCCTTGAACACAAAGGTCGTCAGCATCTGGACCGCAAGGCGTGCCATCTATAACCCTGTCCTTCAGCTGGTAATAGGATGACGTCCCAGAAACACGACAAAACAGCTTGCACCGATCTTTCATTAGGACTGTACAGATAAAATGCATTCTCTGTTACTGTGTAGTTTCTGCTTCCAATAACTTCACACTCGAAGGCTGGGATCACACATGCGAGGAATGCGGCCCATCTCGCATGTTAATACCCGGCACTAGGGAGCGGAGGGTGCGGCCGCATAGCGATAATAATCTTTATTTTTATATAGCGCTAACATATTCCGCAGCGCATTACAGTTTGCACACATCATCATCACTGTCCCCGATGGGCCTCACAATCTAAATTCCCAATCAGTATGTCTTTGGAATGTGGGAGGAAACTGGAGTACCCAAAGGAAACCCAGGCAAACACAGGGAGAACATACATAGAATCATAGAGTTGGAAGGGACCTCCTGGGCCATCTGGTCCAACCCCCTGCTCAAAGCAGAATTCGCTAAATCATCCTAGAAAGATGTCTGTCCAGCCTCTCTTTGAAGACTACTATTGAAAGAGAACTCACCACCTCTAGTGGCAGCCTGTTCCACTCATTGATCACTCAAACTCCTTGCAGATGTCCTTGGTGGGAGTCAAACCCAGGACTCCAGCACTGCAAGGCTGCAGTGCTATCCACTGAGCCACCGCGCTCACCTAGCATAGCAATACACGGAGCTGCATGCTCCAATCCGAGTGCCGGCGGCAGTGTCGGGTATTAACATGCGAGACTCGGCCGTATTCCTCGCATATGTGATCCTGGCCTTATGGAGATGACGCCGATACAATGTAAACTTACTGCCACTGTATTTTGGGATCCACTGTACACTGGTTGTAAGACCATTGATGTTAAAATGCTTGCCATCAAATTGAGAACACTGTGCATCCCTAAAATCTTTCTTTCCTTTAGGACAAGAATCGGTGTTACAAGATCTGAACTTCATTCTTCTTCCCACACAATATTTTCCTCCATTTTTGGGCCTGCAAACATTTGCAGTAGTAAGAGTTAGATAATATTTACCACATATGTGCATTAACGAACAAGAACAACATAGTGCAGGAAATTCCAAGCTTTATGTACTATTATAATTAAGAATTTTATGCATGGCTTTCAGGTAAAGCGACTGTTGACGTAGCTGATAAGAATATCATTTTAGCTGCTAATCAATTTGGAAATTCTTCACCTTAATGACCACACACTGTCAAACACATGTAACACATTATGGTCTTAACCAATTCATCACATGGAGATTTTCTGTCTTTTTTTTCATCTTTTCTTCCTTTTCTTACCAGAGCCATAACTTTTTTTTTATCTTTCTGTCGACATAGCCGTATGATGGCTAGCTTTTTGAGGGAAAAGTTGTACTTTTGAATGACGCCATTCATTCTATCGCATAGTGCACTGGAAAACAGGCAAAAAAAATCCAAGTGCATTGAAATTGCAAAAAAAAAAAGTGCAATTCCACATTTTTTTTTGTTTTTTATTTACCATGTTGACTATATTGTAAAGCTGACCTGGCAATATAATTGTGCAGGTCAGTACGAGCATGCAAATACCAAACGTGTAGTTTTTCAGATATTTGTAAACAAATTTTTTTTGCTTTTTCTGAGACCTGTAATATTTTCATTTTTGATCATATGGAGCTGTGTGAGGGCTTATTTTTTGTGCCATGAGCTGACGCTTTTATTGACACCATACAAACCTACATAATTCTGGCATTATTATTTTTTTTCTTGTTACGCCGTTTACCAATCTAATTAATTTGCCTTATATTTTGATAGATTGGACTTTTAAGGAGGCAGGGATACCAAATGTGTTTTATTTTTAAGGGGGTGATTTGAATTTTTTTTCTTTTCATATTTTTAAAACCTTTTTGTTTACCATTTACTTTATTTAATAGTTTCTGCGAGGACTTGTAGCAGCGGTCATCTGATAGCCATCAGATGTCTGAAAAGATGGCATCAAAGGCAAGGACACAACATATGTCGTACATATACGTCATATGTTGAGAAGGGGTTTAAGGGAATTTGTCAGCATGTTTTTGGTATTTCATCTTAGTGCAGCTTGATGTAGGTAAACAGACCTTGAATCCATACAAAAAGCAGAAGAGAAAAGCAATGTATCTACATATGGGAACTCCACAATACGTACAAAAGAGAAATTTTATTTATACTTCAATGCCTGACACAAACACAAAACAGCAAAAAACATTAAAAAGATTAAAAAATGCAAGAAATTGCAATCATATCAAATCATGAAATAATGATATGATTATACTCCCACAGCAGAAAAACCCCACATGGCAATAATAACATGGGATAAATATCAAACAAGCCACCTCAACATATTGAATATCACAAACAAGGTATGTAAAACAGTGTAGTCATACATAGACCAAAAAGGTCTATATGTGCGAGGTGAAAAAAAGCCGCTATTCACAGCACCATGTGAGCCAAAAAAGTAAGAAGGGCAAAAAAAGCCCAGACAATTGTTAGATACCTGACCCAAGAAGAAAACTTAAAGACCCTGTAGGTACATGGGAACCAAATGGTATTCAGCATGAAGATGTATGATGCCAAAAAGTGCTGGAAGCAGCTAATGGGGTAAGGGAGTGGGGGGAGCAAAGCCCCACGCGTATCGCCACATGCTGTGTGGCTTCTTCAGGGGAGGGTAAAGCGCTGTAAAAATGTATGTGCCACATATATATATAGTGCAATCAGAAGAAGAACGCTGCATGGCCGCTGCCATCTTGTCAATGTTGCTCATAGGACAATAAAATTTGTTTGAAAATTCAATGATGTCACCGGGCAAGATAAGCGCCTGCGCAATGGAGACGGGGAGACAAACAGACATAGCGCCTGTGTCCAGAATATACCAGACATAGTATAGTGAATAGTATCAACGAGCAAGATCAATACTTACTCAATGAAAACAAATAAACAAACACCGCGTATATAGCCTGGGTATACCAGGCGTGATGTGGTCATTGCTAAATTGGTCACATGTTTAAGCAGCAAATATAGTACAAAAGCGCTATAAAATAGGAGGCGCCCGCGCAATAAAGGCACCCAGAGTAGGTGCATGCATTTGAAATATAATATATTATGTAATATGAAATATAATGTAAAGCAAAAGGAGCCAAATGTGACATTGGTCAACCTATTACCATGACAAAGCGCAACTAAAATAACTCATATGATGCCACCAACGCCGCATATAAAGAGGGCGCCTATCTGAAAAAAGCCAAAATAGGCCTAACGCATATGTAATCGCGTAAAATGTATATAAAGTCCAAAAGGTATTCTGGATTCGCCTGCTGGTCTCCCATTCTAATCGCAACCCAGCTACACACTGCTTAGCAAATGACACCAGATGAGAGCGCTCATGCGCAGCCTATGAGAGCCACTGGCATGAAAGATCATATTCAAAGAATACATGTTTAGAAATAATTAAAATAACACAAAAAATGATTTCATCCCCCATATTATGGAGAGAATAGATAAATTTATAAGATGTTACATCCTGTTTTCAGCTGAGACTAAGGATGAGCTTTCCGATATTGAAATATCAGAAATCGGCCCAATATTTGCGATATCGGAATTCCGATTCCCGATTCCGATATTTTTTTCACATTGGAAATCCCATAATCCTTCAGCCTCTGAGTGCTCCGTGGAGACAATCAGGAGCTGAAGAATTGCTGACAACATTGTGTAACTCCCCTAAGCTTGGTAGGAGGCGTCCAAACATGCTAGCTAGGGGCAGCGCTGCGATTGGCTGGCTGGATGATGTGATCAGGCAGTATAAAAGGCTGCGCCTGCCATTTTAGCCTCACTCTACTGTGAAAGCAGATAGGGATAGGTTGCTGTTGGAGATAGGGAGAGATCTCGGATCTAATAGCGATAGAAATTGCTTTTCAGCGACTGTAGCAGCCCCTGTGTGTTACAGAAGCAGTCTTTTTCCTCACTGACCCCGCTCAGTTTCATTTTTTGTGCTGTGCAGGCTCTCAGTGAGGTGCTTAGTGAGACAGTGCAGCGCACATTCACTACAGCTGCTGCAGCTCCTCTTGCTGCAGCACTGTGTGGTGTGTGTCTCACTGCCTTTTCACTGCCTTTTCATCCCTTAAATCCCCTTCCCCTATTTTTTCTTAAAAGTGCAGCTTCGCCATCCAGTACATTTTGGTGAACGCTATATAGGGATTTTTCAGTGAGGGGTTCCCCCCCGAACCTCCCCCCCAATCCCTTACCCCCATTTATCCCTCAATTTTCCTGGTGCTCGGGTGCGCTTTGCACAGTTTAGTCACCTCCGCTGCACAGACCGCCTGTGTGCTTTTTTTTGGGGAGTGCAGCACCAACTAGGTCAGTCTTTGTAGTCACATCAGACTGCAGGACCCCTAGTGCGGCCTGTTCTATCACGCACCCCCAAATTTTTCACCAGTAAATTCACTCTCAGTGCCTCTATAAGTGTCACTTTACCTCACAGCATCTATTGAGGTTAAAGTTAAACACTATATAGGGATTGTACTGTGAGGCCCAAACAACTTCTGTGGCTGGTGCCACACAGTCCCAGAGAATCCTTTTTTTTTTGGTATCACAGCAGTGTCATTTACTGCGCTGTGACATCCGACCGTAACGTGTACACCAACAACACAAACACATGTTACTCTGTGTAAACCACACTAGATTCAAATAAAGTGTAGCAGACACACCATCATACAGTGCCATTAGTGTTTCTTATACCTGTTTGTAGTTCTACAGGAATATGCACACTAATCCCTAATAATTACTTTCTTGCTGTTCTGAATCCATCGATAGAGATGAAGAAGGCAGGGAGTAAGGGATGTCCCCACAGCGGCCGCGGAAGAGGTGCATCAGCAGCTAGACATGGTGCACATCCAGAGCAAGCAGCAGGCCCAAGTCACTCAGCACCTACTTTCACCCGGCAGCAGTCATTTATGCGTAGCTTGTTAGGAGCGCAGGGCCATAGGCTGATAAGAGAGGATCAAGTAGAAACCATAGTTGGTTGGATGGCAGCTGAGGCATCCACCTCAATGAGCGCAGCATCCTCCCAGGACCTCTCCACCACATCAGGTCAGGCCACTGAAGAGCAGCACCCATCTGCTTCTTCACCGCCCACTAAATTGCCCAGACATTCAGAGGGCCAGGAGCCAACCTTAATCCTCTTGTCAGAATCTGTTGGCTTGGAATCTGTGTGCCAGCCAGACAGCATTCCTGCAGCTGAAGAAGAGGTAGTGTGTACAGATGCGCAACCACTGTGTGCGTCTGAGGAACAAGTGGAGGGTGGGCCAGTGCCCACAGTGACCAGACCCCAGTCAGTAGATGATGATGAAACTCAGCTGCCAGTTTCTGCTGACGAAAGTGTATTGGATGACGAGGTCCTTGACCCATCATGGCATGCTGAGGGTCAGCAAGCAGTGGGGAAAGCTCAGAAGAAGAGCTTGCAGGTGTGGCGCAGCGTGGCCACGTGGGAGAGAAAGAGGGAAAAATTGGTTGTCGGCTCCCTCAACTTCAGCACCCGTTAGGAGCAGGGCTCTTTTAAAGAGCACAAGGGGTGCGCCCAAGAGTTGTGGTGCATGGGCCTTTTTCGACCAAGTTGCAGATGACGTTACAGTAGTCAGATGCAAGCTTTGTCGACAAACTGTGTGGATATGGAAGAACGTCAGCAACCTTAATATCACCAATATGTTGACGCATGTCAGGAAGAGGCACCCTGTGGAGTGGCAGCATCACACCCAAGATGATTCGCCACCTGCAGCTGGTCCCTCACCTTCCACCTCTTCAGCCACAGCGGCCACCTCTTCCTCCAGCTCGCAAACAACTGCTCCCGCTTCCTCGCCAGAATGCCAGGGTGCATCTGCAGGCAGTGTTGTACAGCGGCACACTGTCTGTACTTCGTCAGCATCAGCATCCCAATCGCTGGCATCCTGACACTCCCAATCCAGTGTGCAGCCATCTGTCACACAGGTGTGGGAGAAAAGGCGCCCGTACTCGCATTGCCAAACTGCTTGCAGTGGAAATACTACCATTCTGGCTGGTGAGCAAGCCAGCCTTTATCGATATGTTGAGGTTTGCAATCCCACAATACAGCATTCCCAGCCGCTTCTTCTTCAGCAGGCAAGCCGTCCCCGCCCTGCAACAGCATGTGGAGAGTAAAATTAAGCATGCGCTACAAAATGCAGTTAGTAGCAAGGTCCACCTGACCACCGATGCGTGGACCAGTCAGCATGGCCAGGGATGCTAAATTTCCATCACCGCCCATTGGGTAAATGTAGTTGAGCCTGAAACTGAAGTAGACAGTGCAAAATCGCGGGTCCTGCCAACTCCACGGATTGCAGGCCTCTCCTCCGTACAAATTGACTCCTCCTCATACTCGTCAGACTCGCCTGCACCCAGACGTACCACAACAACCGATTTCAGCACTGCATCGGTCAAACATCAACAGGCCGTGATGAAATTGGTTTATCTGGGTGATGTTAGCCACACAGCAACCGAGCTGTGGAACACGCTCAAGGAGCAGAGCGACATGTGGCTTGTGCCGCTCAACCTCCAGCCAGGTATGGTGGTGTGTGACAATGGCCGAAACCTGGTCGCGGCTCTGGGCCTAGGTGGTCTGACTCACATTCCATGCCTTGCCCATGTCCTAAACTTGGTGGTGCAGAGTTTCCTTAGGAACTATCCTGAACTTGAGGAGCTGCTGCACAAAGTCAGATACGAGTGCTCTCATTTGTGGCGTTCAAGCATGGCTGCATCGCGCGTTTCAGCCATGCAGTGCAGATTTGGCCTGCCCGAGTACCGCATCATTGTTGACCTCCCCACCAGGTGGAATTCGACTTTGCATATGCTGCGGAGGTTGTGTGAGCAGCAACCTGCAATTACGGAGTTGCAGCTGCATCAGGCGCAAAGTAGGCGACACACATCTCAGCCCTCCCACTTTACAACCACAGAGTGGGCATCCATGAAGGACATATGCACCATTTTGAAGTGCTTCCAGGACTCCACTCTGATGGTGAGCGTGGATGCTGCCCTACTCAGCCTGACTATTCCCCTTATAGAATCATCACTTAAAGGACAAAGGGATGAGGTTTCTCAGGAGGAGGAGGAGGAGTATGATGAGACACTTGCACCAACCAGGCAATCTTCATCGGCCCGGTTGGTACAAAGCTCTGTGGGTGCCTCACAAAGGTCCAGGCAGGACACAGCAAGCGAGGAGGATGAGGAGGACTATGAGGATGAGCCAGAGGAGGAAAATACACAGTGCTCTACTAGTAGTCACCAGATAGAGCGTGGATGGGGTGATGCAAAGCACCAGAGCACATTCCTCCAGCTGGTGAGAGCGATGCATGGCCACTTGGCAGCCTTCAGCACATGAGTGACTTCATGCTGCAGTGTCTGAGAAACCACCCATGCATGGCTCATATTCTCCACACAAATGACTACTGGGTGGCCACCCTCTTAGAGCCACGTTACCAGGACAGCCTTCAAAGCCTAATTACACCGTTGAACCGGGCGCGTAAAATGCAGGAGTACCAAGACGCACTGGTTAATTCACTCATGTACTCTTCCACCGCATAGCAATGATGCGAGTGCATTAGCAAGCACCTCAGTGCGTCCTGGGCCCAGCGGTATCCGTTCAGAAGCCGGTAGCAGAAGCAGTACATCTGCTACTGACAGGTTCAGTATACCCAACCTGTTCCAATGGTTTCTGAACCCGCAAACAGTTCGGGCACCATCAGCACAAACAGTGCAACGCACTAGGAGGCAACGTTACCGTGACATGGTGGCACAATACCTCTCCACCCCTGTCAGTGTGCTTCAGGATGGATCTGCCCCCTTCAAGTTTTGGGTCTCCGAGTTGGATACATGGCCCGAGCTTAGCCAGTATGCCTTGGAGGTCCTGGCTTGTCCTGGTGCCAGTGTGATTTCTGAACGCGTCTTTAGTGCAGCTGGCAATGTATTAACAGACCAACGTTCCAGACTATACGCTGCAAATGTAGACCGGCTTACATTCGTTAAAATGAACCAGGCCTGGATTTCTGGTGACTTTTGCTGCCCTGGGCCAGAGTAGACAGGTTACATGCATGAGAAAGAATTAGATTAAAAAGATCCTTTTATTAATCATCACATAAAAGCACAAAATCATAGTAATAGTGAATGAAGTAATCGGTGTTTGGGAAACAAAAATAGATTCCCCAGAACTAATTCAAAGCCTAGGCAAAAATAAAGTGCACCATAAGGGAAATTCCCCAAAAGAAGGGGGGCAGTAAGGTGCCTGTATCAAATCCTCACCCTGTACATACAATCTCAAATCACTATAGATCCCATAAATATCAAAAAATATATCCTAGTACAGAATAAAGAGACTGCTAATGAAAAAGCATTGTAGCTAGTATGCAGAGAGTCGCCCACCTATGGGGCTATACCTTCTTTGCTGGATAAAGTGACGGTGCAAATTAAAGTGCCATATCGTGCTTACCCATATGGGTGAATGTCCAAGTTCCAGGAATGTGCCCCGACGCATGTTTCGCCTATCTGGCTTCCTCGGGGGGCAGTGTGGATAGATGTGCTGGCCACATATAAGTATCCCTAACTACAGGTGCGCGATATCAGCCGCGAGGAAGCGGCGCATGAGGGGCGGAGCTTTCACAGTTAACGCGTCACCGCCGGCCCTCCAATGGCGGCGCGGGTCAGGAGAAATCGTGTGCGTTTAAGGTCACCACCTCTAATCCCCCCACGTACACGGTCAATGCTTATGAATTTAAGGCCTGTGGACTTCGCGGGAACTTCGGGTTCGTGTTAGGGAGCACATTAGAGATATCAGGGCAGCTGAAGAAACTACGGACCCTGTGATGCTTAAGACGGTCCCACGACACTTCAAGCTGCGCCATAAGTGCAACCCCACAGGCCTTAAATTCATAGGCATTGACCGTGTATGTGGGGGGATTAGAGGTGGTGACCTTAAACGCACACTGGCGCAGCTTGAGTGTCGATGGATTGTCACCCTACAAACCATGGCGCCCAAGGGCCTTAATGAAAAATTATCCTTTGCATGCTTTTTGTAATTGGATTTCTGATACCTCTCTTCTTTTCCTCTGTTTCTTTTTCTTTTTTAATTTATGGTGTGCTGTTTTTAATTCCATTTCTTTTTATTTTACAATTGTCATAGTGACTGTTCATGATGATCGTGTTCTGTCCAGATGCATGACTGATGACAGCGGCTGGTCTCGGTTCCGGTGGATTGGCTCTTAAATCTGAGGAGGACGAATCATACATTGGATGATCCACCTTGGAGATACTAATTCTCTTACCCGTTTGTGTGACTCCATAGCTTTGGTTACATTTATTGTGTGACAATTAGATTTTATGATGAATGTAATGATTACATTGCATAATGGATATAATGGATAATTGTTTATCTCTTTGTGGGACCATTTTTTCATTCAATCTTTTTTGGGAGGGTTGAGGCTAATCATTTATACTCTCTGCAATGTGTGTCCCGTCTTTTTTCTCTGTCTTGGCACCTTTGGGAGTGATATTTAAATTTTATATGCTGGTTTTCCTACCCTTTTCCCCTGCTAATTATCAATATGTTATTATGGGGAAGTGTATATGCAGGTGGTGTCTATAGCTCTATATCTCTGTTTGAGAGATTTAGGTAGTACTGGGATGGATTCCTGAAATCGTTAGTGACCTCCCCTTTCTTGGGCCCTCTCCCCTCCCTCCTGTGTTTTTTCCTTTTCTTTTTTGTGCTTTTCCTACTTTTCTTCCCCTGTTTTTTCTCTCTTATTTCTGTTTCATTGCATCGCCTCATACTCTCTACATTTTATGAGTTCCACCTTAAAGGTCACATTTTGCCGCATACCGGATACTGTTGCCCATCTGTCTGCCAGACACCAAGATGTCCACCGCGGGGGTGCGCATGCGCGGGCGACCTCGCAGTCTCACGTTGCCCAAGGCCTCCTTAGTGTGACTGCGCTGGGCACTGACGTCACTGGAGATTTCTCCTGACCAGCGCCGCCATTGGAGGGCTGGCGGTGACGCGTTGTCTGTGAAAGCTCCGCCCCTCATGCGCCGCGTCCTCACGGCTGATATCGCGCACCTATAGTTAGGGATACTTATATGTGGCCAGCACATCTATCCACACTGCCCCCTGAGGAAGCCAGATAGGCGAAACAAGCGTCGGGGCACATTCCTGGAACTTGGACATTCACCCATATGGGTAAGCACGATATGGCACTTTAATTTGCACCGTCACTTTATCCAGCAAAGAAGGTATAGCCCCATAGGTGGGCGACTCTCTGCATACTAGCTACAATGCTTTTTCATTAGCAGTCTCTTTATTCTGTACTAGGATATATTTTTTGATATTTATGGGATCTATAGTGATTTGAGATTGTATGTACAGAGTGAGGATTTGATACGGGCACCTTACTGTCCCCCTTCTTTTGGGAAATTTCCCTTATGGTGCACTTTATTTTTGCCTAGGCTTTGAATTAGTTCTGGGGAATCTATTTTTTTGTTTCCCAAACACCGATTACTTCATTCACTATTACTATGATTTTGTGGTTTTATGTGATGATTAATAAAAGGATCTTTTTAATCTAATTCTTTCTGATGTTTATTTATATTGGGCAGAATGCTCTTCTCATGTGTGAATTTTGTATTATGTTAAGAGTGGCTCATCCCCTTTGGGGACTATGGAAACTGCTGATTACCCATAGTATCGGTTATATTAAAATAATTGTTATTCTGTGTATTTTCACAGCTAAACTATCCGAGCGTATGGATCTAAAGGCACGTGAAAAAACGTGGCTTCATAAATTAGATGAAGTGTTTGGAGAGGAACAAATTGTGGTTTTTAACTCAAAAGAAACAGAGGATTCAGTCATTAAACTTAAGTATCTTTATAATAAAAGGACTCGCTTGTGGTGGAATAGGGCCTTCCTGGAACGGTATCTCACTAAAGGATTGATACCACGCGGCCTGAGGATTCAGGTGTTTCCCTCCTTCAATATAGAGGATGAGGATTTGAAAAGGCAGTGGGAAGATATTTCAACCTCCTGTTCAAAAGGGTTCATGGAGATGTTTATCAAATCCAATACGACTTCTCTGCATGATATTGAGGGAGAGATTAACTCAATCCAGGATAGAGTATTCGAGAATATGTCCTCGAAATCCATTTTGAAATTCAATAAAGATTTGGAATTAGAGTTTACAAAATGGGAGAAGGAGATTGTGGCCTCTAAATCTAAAAAATATCAAAGAGATGTATCTGATTTTAAGACGAATCATGTGTATAGATGGAGGAGAAATTATAAGTAACAATCGGGCCCACCAAATAGGACACATAGGAATTCATTTTCATCAATGTCATCGGTTGATGAAGAGGGTGTTGCCAGTAGCCATCTGAGTATGATGCAAAATGAGAGGATGGGCCATAATAGATCTGGTACACAACGTCAGAAGGCTCAAAATAAACGTAAAATGACACCACCCCAATCACTGGAAAAGAAGTCAAAAACCAATAAATTGGAGGTAATCAACCTGTCGAGTCATAATCTGACAGAGGCACAATTAGAGGTTTTGGGGTTGGGTTTGACTTTTGTCCCCTCTAACAGGTTTGACTTTTTTGCAGCAATGAAGGACTTACAGCTCTTTCTAAGAAAGATAGTCCTCCGGAAACTACATATGAAAACTTCTAATAACTTGGGTCTGAACTCAACTGAGGAACAGGAGGCTTTATCCATTTTGGAAGAATTGGAACGAGAGAGTTCCTCCAACACATCAGGTACTTTCCCTACTTCAATCTGTCCGAGATCCACCACATTTCCCCCCTTCTCTTTATGTCCACAGGTGGAGATTTTCAACCAACTTGTGCTGGACGATTTTCGCACAATTCCCAATCAGTGGAGGGGTGATAATCTCACCAAGAGACAGAGAGAAGCCCTAAGACAACTAAGAGACCTACGTAGTAATAAAACCAGCGGATAAGGGGGGAAATGTAGTGGTTTGGCCGACAGTGAAGTATGAAAGGGAAGTCTACAGACAATTAAGGGATCGGGACTCCTATACACTCCTTCCGGGTAGCCCTATGAAGGAATTTTCAGGGGCTATTCTGGATATTGTGGAGAGGGCCTTTTCCCAAGGAATTATTCCTAAAAAAGTTTGTGATGGGTTGTTGGTGATTAGTCCGATGGTTCCCACCTTCTATTTATTACCTAAGATCCACAAAGATCCGATTGAGCCCCCCGGGGCGTCCTATGGTCTCTGGCATGGGAGGGCTATGTGATCCGATTTGTAAGTTTATCGAATATTATTTACATCCCTTTGTTGAGACTTTGCCCTCCCATGTCAGGGACAATACGGACGTCCTGAGGAAAATAGATGGGTTAATATTGGAACCAGATATGTTCCTGGTTACGGCCGATGTCGAGTCTCTCTGTATACCTGCATGAATCATGCAGATGGACTGGAGGCTGTACGCTTTTTTCTGGGTATGGGTGATCTGGATCCATCCCTGCGTTCCTTGACCATGGAGCTGCTGGAATTTATTGTTACATAATTTCTTTATATTTAAGGATAGGTATTATCTACAGAAGCGTGGCACGGCCATGGGGGCGGCATGTGCGCCATCATACGCCAATCTCTTTCTCGGCTACTGGGAGAGGGAGTTGTTCGGGGATGGCGCGTGTGCCGCTTCCCATGTGCTGTGCTGGTACAGATATATTGATGACATCTTGTTTATATGGCAGGGTCCCGAGCATGCCCTTCATGAATTCATCAGTAATCTCAATAAGAATAACTTAAACATAAAATTAACATATAAAAGTTCCAGGGAAATCATCGACTTCCTGGAAATTAAAATTATAGTTTCAGAGGGTGGCTCAGTGCTGACCGACGTCTTCCGCAAGGAGACCTCGGTCAATGCAATTTTACACGCCACATCTGCACATACATCTTCTATGATTCATGCCATTCCAACTGGCCAATTTTTGAGATTAAAGCGTATTTGTGCTACTGATGTGATTTTTGAGGAGCAAGCTCGTGACCTTTCCCAGCGGTTCTGTGACCGGGGTTACAGCAGGAGATCGATCAAAAGGGGCTACCTGCAGGCCAAGAGAACCCCACGTAATCAACTGTTGGGGGTGAAACGTAAAGGGGCGAATGTGAATCAACCCATTAGATTTATATCTACCTTTAATAATCGCTGGTCCCAAATACGGGAAATTATGACCCGACACTGGCCGGTTTTAAGATCAGATCTGGTACTTAGAACAATTTTGCCAGAACGTCCCCTTTTAACAGCCAGAAGACCACAAAATCTGCGGGACATCCTAGTGAGAAGCCACTATGTGGCCAACCCTCCAGACCCTTTTGGTGCTGGTATGCAGAGACAAGGCTGTTACCCATGTGGCTCCTGTTTGGCCTGTAAGAATATTCTTCGGGCCACTTCCTTATCAAATGTAGATGGAGGTGGGTGCCATCGGATTACCAGCTATATATCATGCAGTACATGTTACGTGATCTATCTCGCCACATGTCCACGTGGATTGAGATATGTGGGTTTGACTTCGCGGGAACTTCGGGTTCGTGTTAGGGAGCACATTAGAGATATCAGGGCAGCTGAAGAAATTATGGACCCTGTGATGCTTAAGACGGTCCCACGACACTTCAAGCTGCGCCATAAGTGCAACCCCACAGGCCTTAAATTCATAGGCATTGACCGTGTACGTGGGGGGATTAGAGGTGGTGACCTTAAACGCACACTGGCGCAGCTTGAGTGTCGATGGATTGTCACCCTACAAACCATGGCGCCCAAGGGCCTTAATGAAAAATTATCCTTTGCATGCTTTTTGTAATTGGATTTCTGATACCTCTCCTTTTCCTCTGTTTCTTTTTCTTTTTTAATTTATGGTGTGCTGTTTTTAATTCCATTTCATTTTATTTTACAATTGTCATAGTGGCTGTTCATGATGATCGTGTTCTGTCCAGATGCATGACTGATGACAGCGGCTGGTCTCGGTTCCGGTGGATTGGCTCTTAAATCTGAGGAGGACGAATCATACATTGGATGATCCACCTTGGAGATACTAATTCTCTTACCCGTTTGTGTGACTCCATAGCTTTGGTTACATTTATTGTGTGACAATTAGATTTTATGATGTATGTAATGATTACATTGCATAATGGATAATTGTTTATCTCTTTGAGGGACCATTTTTTCATTCAATCTTTTTTGGGAGGGTTGAGGCTAATCATTTATACTCAATGCAATGTGTGTCCCGTCTTTTTTCTCTGTCTTGGCACCTTTGGGAGTGATATTTAAATTTTGTATGCTGGTTTTCCTACCTTTTTCCCCTGCTAATTATCAATATGTTATTATGGGGAAGTGTATATGCAGGTGGTGTCTATAGCTCTATATCTCTGTTTGAGAGATTTAGGTAGTACTGGGATGGATTCCTGAAATCGTTAGTGACCTCCCCTTTCTTGGGCCCTCTCCCCTCCCTCCTGTGTTTTTTCCTTTTCTTTTTTGTGTTTTTCCTACTTTTCTTCCCCTGTTTTTTCTTTCTTATTTCTGTTTCATTGCATCGCCTCATACTCTCTACATTTTATTTTATGAGTTCCACTTAAAAGGTCACATTTTGCCGCATACCGAATACTGTTGCCCATCTGTCTGCCAGACACCAAGATGCGCATGCGCGGGCGACCTCACAGTCTTGCGTTGCCCAAGGCCTCCTTAGTGTGACTGCGCTGGGCACTGACGTCACTGGAGATTTCTCCTGACCAGCGCCGCCATACGAGGGCCGGCGGTGACGCTTTGTCTGTGAAAGCTCCGCCCCTCATGCGCCGCGTCCTCGCGGCTGATATCGTGCACCTGTAGTTAGGCATACTTATATGTGGCCAGCGCATCTATCCACACTGCCCCCCGAGGAAGACAGATAGGTGAAACGTGCGTCGGGGCACGTTCCTAGAACTTGGACATTCACCCATATGGGTAAGCACGATATGGCACTTTAATTTGCACCGTCACTTTATCCAGCAAAGAAGGTATAGCCCCATAGGTGGGTGACTCGCTGCATACTAGCTACAATGCTTTTTCATTAGCAGTCTCTTTATTCTGTACTAGGATATATTTTTTGATATTTATGGGATCTATAGTGATTTGAGATTGTATGTACAGGGTGAGGATTTGATACGGGCACCTTACTGTCCCCCTTCTTTTGGGGAATTTCACTTATGGTGCACTTTATTTTTGCCTAGGCTTTGAATTAGTTCTGGGGAATCTATTTTTGTTTCCCAAACACCGATTACTTCATTCACTATTACTATGATTTTGTGGTTTTATGTGATGATTAATAAAAGGATCTTTTTAATCTAATTCTTTCTGATGTTTATTTATATTGGGCAGAATGCTCTTCTCATGTGCGAATTTTGTAGTATGTTAAGAGTGGCCCATCCCCTTTGGGGACTATGGAAACTGCTGATTACCCATAGTATCGGTTATATTAAAATACATGCATGGTTGGTAGCAGTATGCATGCTCTGTCATGTGCCTATGTTTCACATAGCATCATCTGTTATGCCCGTGCTCTGGCCTCTACTACCAACATCTAGAACCTGGTTCTGTGACTGACTCTTTCACCTCATACTGTTTTCCATGGGCTCTAGTACCGCCAGCTAGTGCCCATTTCCGTGACTGCTGATTTCACAGCATGCCTTGGTTCTGGGCTCTAGTACCACCAGCTAGTGCCCATTTCTGTGACTGCCACTTTCACAGCATGCCGTGTTTCTGGGCTCTAGTACCGCCAGCTAGTGCCCATTTCCATGACTGCTGATTTCACAGCATGCCATGTTTCTGGGCTCTAGTACCACCAGCTAGTGCCCATTTCTGTGACTGCCACTTTCACAGCATGCCGTGTTTCTGGGCTCTAGTACCGCCAGCAAGTGCCCATTTCCGTGACTGCTGATTTCACAGCATGCCGTGTTTCTGGGCTCTAGTACTGCCAGCTAGTGCCCATTTCTGTGACTGCTACTTTCACAGCATGCCGTGATTCTGGGCTCTAGTACCGCCAGCAAGTGCCCATTTCTGTGACTGCTGAGTTCACAGCATGCCGTGTTTCTGGGCTCTAGTACCGCCAGTTAGTGCCCATTTCCGTGACTGCCACTTTCACTGCATGCTGTGTTTCTGGGCAACAGTACCGCCAGCTGTACCTCGTTAGACCAAAGTGGAAAAAAAGGACAACAGATGCCAAACACCTATAGGCAGAAGCACAAGAGGCGGGGTCCAGCCACGCCAGCTGTTTCCTGGCAGTGAAGTGCAGACAACAGGTGCCTCCTCCGAGGGGTAAACCGAGTTCCAGCATCGCCAGCTGGTTCTCGGGAGTGCTCAAGGGCACGAGTACTTCCTGCTCCAAACCGTGTTTCGACAACTCTCGTCGTTACACGGTTGTGTCCGCCGCACTGTTCCACGCCCCCGCCGTACATCATTCTGGCTCAGTTTGCTGTTATCCATGGTGTCGACAGTGTAGGATCCCCCTACGTGGACTCCTGGACCTGGCACTCAAGGCTGGTCTCAACAGTGCCAGTAGGCCCTGCTCCTCCCCTGCTGCGACTGAGGAGTAAAGAAGACTGTGTCCGGGTTGCGGGGGCAAATGTGGCTCTTGCACCTTCTGCCGAGAAGACATTACTCCGGTAGAAGACCCAAGACAGGCTGGAAGACAGATGCAGAAGACCCAAGACAGGAAGACAGATGCAGAAGACCCAAGACAAGAAGACAGATGGAGATGTCCCCGGACTCCTGTCTTTTTGCTCTTGAACTTGCGTCTTTGTGGGGTTTCTTTGGGCTTCTCGGCAGTGCTTTTGGCTTATGTCACTACTACATTGTGGTATCCAGGCTACAGTAATGTCAGCTGTTGCCCAGTAAGCCACTGACACTTTTACCTTCTGCTGCTTATCTGGGTTCCAGTAACGTCAGCTGGTTCTTGGTAGTGCATTCTGGCACAGGTACCTCCTGCTTAGTTAACGGGCTCCGGTAACGTCAGCTGGTGCCCGTTAGTTCCATTGGCTCTTATGCTGATTTCTGCTGCCTATACGGGTTCCAGACTCACCAGCTGGTTCTCTCAAGTTCCTGTGCCTACTGTTACTTCTGCGTATTTCTTCTGGGTTTGGGACATTCTGCGACCAGCCAATAGCAGAATAACCATACACGGAGGTTTAGGAAGCAGTAGGAGCAGATGTACATGAACCAAAAGCAGAATATCAATATGCAGAATTACTGAATAACAGTAATATAATCAGCAGAAGACTAAGCATGGTTTAAAGGGAGTGTATCCGTTCCTCCACGTGGTGCTCCTGGAATCTCCCTGCAAAGCAAGGTGAGCTGAACGCGGACACATGTCAGTCAAAGGGCATATTGACACCGGCAGTTTTAATTTAATAATGTAAAATCACTAACCCTAACCATCCCTAACCCTTACCACTAACCCTAACTACTAACCCTTACCCTAACCCTACTAACCCTAACCCCTAACCATAACCCTACTAACCCTAACCCTACTAACCATAAGCATAACCCTAACTCTAACTAACCCTAACCCCAACCCTTACCCTACTAACCCTAACCATAACCTGAACTAACCCTACCCCTAACACACCTAACCCTTACCCTAACCCTTACCCTACTAACCATAAACCCTAAACCTACCCCAACTAATCCTAACCCAAAGAAAAAACACCGCTGTTATGATGGCGACCAGTTTTCCTGCTACAGCTTTCGCTCTGTGCATTTTTCTAGTGATTTTTTTGCTCCTCTGCCTCTGCAAATGCCTTCCCCATTATCCTGAGGTGTTTCCCCTCCATTTTATCCATTATATAGCACTGTAGTGGTCATTTTGTAATTCCGATTTTTTTCTCCCATTGACTTGCATTGATATCGGAAATCGGAAATTCCAATATCCGATATTTTCCAATATCGGAAATCGGAATTCCGATACAATATTGGGCAATATCGCTCATCCCTAGTTGAGACACGTTTATGGATAGCATATGGGAAACCCATATCTATAAAGCAACGCATATCACATGATGAAGTCAAATTTCAATAGGCATAGAACATTGTGTCATTTTAAGAGAGAGCCCATAATAAAGCTGAGTTGTATTATAAACAGCAGGATGTTGACACATGCAAAGTTATAAATAATACACATAAGTATCGTGTCCTTAACAAGAAATATATTTTAAGATGAAGACACATAGCCATAGATGGAATATAAGATAGACATATCTAAAATGCTACACTGTTGTTGAGCATCTAGCACATAAAGTGTGGGTATAGTGTCTATAGAGATATATAAGGACTTGATGCAGGTACAGTAAGGGAAAGCGCTTTACCCTCCCCTGAAGAAGCCACACAGCATTTGGCGATACGCTTGGGGCTTTGCTCCCCCCACTCCCTTACCCCATTAGCTGCTTCCAGCACTTTTTGGCATCATACATCTTCATGGAGAATACCATTTGGTTCCCATGTACCTACAGGGTCTATAAGTTTTCTTCTTGGGTCAGGTATCTAACAATTGTCTGGGCTTTTTTTGCCCTGCTTAGGCTGGTTTCACATTTGCGTTTTTTTTCGCGGTAATTTAGCGCTAAATAGCGCATGCGTTTTTTTTTTCCTATACTTTGCATGGGATGCGCTTATGTGCGCATACACATGCGTTTGTACGCGTTTTACCGCGCATGCGTTTTTTTGCGGTATGCGCTCGGGCGCACAAAATGCAACTTGTTGCATTTTTTGTGCGTCCGATTTGCCTCAAAAAAACGCATGCGCGAGCAATGCGTTTTTTACAGCAAGACAACCATTATAAGTCTATGGTGAGCATATGTGCGCATTGGCATGCTTATGTATGCGTTTTTTTGCACATGCGTTTTTTTTTTACCATTAGTTTAGACAATGGAATTTAGGGGTTTGGGTAAAGTTAGGGTTAGTTAAGGGGGTTTAGGGTCAGGGTTAGGGTTAAGTATGGTTTGGTTAAGGGTTAGGGTCAGGGTTAGGGTCAGGGTTAAGTATGGTTTGGTTAAGGGTTAGGGTCAGGGTTAGGGTTAGGGTCAGGGTTAGGGTTAAGGTTAATATGGTTTGGTTAAGGGTTAGGGTCAGGGTTAGGGTTAAGTATGGTTTGGTTAAGGGTTAGGGTTAGGGTCAGGGTTAGGGTTAGGGTCAGGGTTAGGGTTAGTAAAGTCATGGTTTGGGTTAGTGTGAGGGGCCACCTAATGTTGGAAAAAACCGCAAACGCGGTAAAAACGCACTAAAAACGCATACAAACGCATAAAAACGCTGCGTTTTTTTCCTGCATGCTCATAAAAATGCTTGAAAAAAACGCAGCAGTTGTATGCTTTTGTATGCGTTTTTCAATGCATTTTTTTGCGGGAAAAACGCGCTGCAAAAAAAAGCAAGTGTGAAACAGGCCTTACTTTTTTGGCTCACATGGTGCTGTGAAAAGCGGCTTTTTTTCACCTCGCACATATAGACCTTTTTGGTCTATGTATGACTACACTGTTTTACATACCTTGTTTGTGATATTCAATATGTTGAGGTGGCTTGTTTGATATTTATCCCATGTTATTATTGCCATGTGGGGTTTTTCTGCTGTGGGAGTATCATATTATTTCATGATTTGATATGATTGCAATTTCTTGCATTTTTTAATCTGTTTTTAATGTTTTTTGCTGTTTTGTGTTTGTGTCAGGCATTGATTTATAAATAAAATTTATCTTTTGTACGTATTGTGGAGTTCCCATATGTAGATATATTGCTTTTCTCTTCTGCTTTTTGAATGACGTACTTTTTGAATATATCTTTGGTGAACCCATTTTTTACTAATTTGGCTGTGCCCTCCGTCCATACATTATTGCAGACCCTGAATCCAAGGATGCATCACTTAGTTTACTATGTGCAGCGGTTCCAACACAATCAGAGTTTTTAGATTTAGCATGAAGCAGAGGTGAGAAAGCTAACTCCACCCCCACCAGACTTTTTATGTGAAAAGTCCATAAGAGGTACTTATCACAGGAGGAGATGGAGTCAGACTGGCAGTCACATGCACATCAGATCTGGCAATGAAAATGTTCTAGTGCTAAAATCTGCATAAAAGTAAACAACAGCACACAGCTTGATAAGTGACACAGCTGAATTCTGTGTTTTAACCCCTACCACATGATCTCCTCAGGTTACATAGCAAAAAACCTGCTGACATGTTCCCTTTAAAGGTATTGCAATCTGGAAATCCCTAAGGGATGCACTTTGCATTGTTTCTTTGTTTTGGCTACTCAATGTCCTCAAGTCCTAAAAGGGCTAAAAATGATGTTACTAAAACTAAGGCTATATACTTTAACAGTTGATGTAACAATAAAATTCTAGGTGAAAAAAGGTACAACATGCTTCTCCATGCTTCTGTCCTTAGGTCAAAAATATCAACAGATCTTATTAAATATTTAATTTTATCATGGAGAGAAGCAATATTTACACAAATAAATATGTAATACATCAGTTCAACAGCTTACTCGGGTTGATTGCAAAATCTAGTAGACGTTTTGATTCCACCACCACAGCTTCTTGAACATGAACTGTAAGGCTCCCAAGGACCCCATTCACCATCTACAAGATGGGTATTCAATACTTTGTCTACACAAAGGCCACGATGGCAATGCTATTTAATAAGAAAATAAATAAATACATTTATAGCAATAAAAACATGAAAAAAACAACAAATTAAAATGGTCAAAAGCTACTCTTTATCTTTTTATTATACAGGACAATTTGCCTCTCATAACCAGACCCACAATGATTTTAAAACATATAGTTTTAACAAATGCATTTTTGCACTTGGTAGGATATTTAACTTAAAGAGGTCTTTTCACCAAATCTTTCATGTTGAACTTGACAAAGGATGTTATAGTAATGTTTTACATTTGTTGCAGAGATATTACTTCTTCTCGCTGTATGAGTTACCAAATCATAAGTAAGCAGCAACACAGCAGAAAAAGAACATGATGCCAATAGTTTAGAGCAGGTTTCTCAGTGTGTGAGGTGTATTGATACAACTCTAGCCTCCTGCTCTAAACTCCTGCTTCATTAGACGGTGCTGAGCAGAGCACAGATTACTCATACCTTTCAGATAAGGAGGAAGAGGGGCAAAGGGTAGCACAGCTGAGTTTAGCAGTGTCGCATTACAAACTATTCTATCAGCTCTCCTCCTCTCATAGCACTGTCCGCTAACACCCACTTGGACTTAAAAATATTAACTCATTATGTCCCAAATGCTCACATTGCTAATATCTCCACAACAGAAAGGAGAAATAAAAAAAAAGTTTTATTCCATTCTGCAGTCACATCGTGTGTCCAAATCAATGTGGAAAAAAACTGGTAAAAGGACTTCCTTAATTCACTTTTGTTTCTACAATAGAGATAAATTGATGTCTGCAGGTCAGAAGCTGATGCAGGTTCAATTTACTGGATACCTTCAAGCAAACTGTTTTTAACTAAATGTATGTGTTTTTGGCTACAAAATATTTTTTTCCGACTGGGTTTAATTAAAAGTTTTGCCTTCTACAGGCTCTGTGTATGCACTATTTATCGCTAGCTTCAGAATGAGTTACCTGTGAATCCGTTAGTTAGCCATTCTGACAAGAATACTATCTGGGTTTATTAACTCCTCCATCCTGATTTTGTAGCCACACACCAAATAAAAGTTGAGCTGAACTTTGATGTGGGCATAAATAAGCACAGAAGAGTTCACAAAAAGACAGAATAAAAAGTTACAAACTCTCCTATCAGAACAAGCTCATTGACAGATCTTCAGTTAATAAATTATTGTTGGTACTCCATTCTAAAGACAGACTAATTGACATCCCCAATAACTAAACCAAAACTTTCAAATTTTTAGAGTAAAGTACAGCACTTATGATGTTGATTGCTGATTGGATTGTTTTTATTAAAGAGGATCTTTCACAAAATGATTATATGTTTAATTGGACACACAATATGATATTGGCTACAGTACGGAATTGTTTTTTTTTTTTTTATTTTGCCTCTTCTTTGCAATCAAAATATTTGGCACCTAATGAGTTAATATTCATTAAGTCCAAGTTGGTGTTATCAGATTGTTTTCACTGGTGGTATCTATGTCTCGTTATATGACCATGACCAGTGATAAGCTGGCAGGAGAAAAAGAACACGTCCCACAATAGGTTAGAACACATTTTTCAGTGTGTGAGATGTATGACATACAGTTCTTATCTCCTGGTCTATTGCCCTGAATGATTAGAAAGCAAGACAAATGACATCTTTTACATAAGGTGCCAACAGGAAATTGGGGGTACAGCTGAGATTAGATGTGCAACACTACAAACCCTTCTATCAGCTCTCCTCTCATAGCACTCTCTGCTATACTGTTCCTCTCCTTACACTGCCTGTCCAGAGATGGGTGATAAAAGGTGTCAGTAATCATACTTATGTGTGTTGTGCTTACAGCAACTTGTAATCAATCTGCAGTGAGATAAGAGCAGCCTGGCTATATATGTCTCCACAGGAGTGATTGGTAAGGGAACAAGACACACAATTGTGATTACTGACTCCTCAGAGTTTTCAGCTCAGAACGGATAGTATAGGGAAGGGGGCAGTACAACAGAGGTGACAGCACTATGAGAGCTGATAAAATGATTTTTAATGTAACACAACTACACTCGGCTATCCTTAGCCTATCTCCACATGGACTGGGGCTTTATCTGAAAGGTATTAGTCATTTGTACTGCACTCCAAATAGTTTCTAATCATACACAAAGTTAGTCCAGGAGATCAGGACTGTCTGTCATTACCTCTAACACACCGAGAAACCTGATTGACGTTATTGTGGGGCGTGCACTATTTCTGCTTTGTGTTGCCTGTTTATGATTGGTCAGCATCATACACAGGGGAAAAAGTACATGCCCCTAGTGAAAACCATCTAATAACGTCAACTTGGACTTGACAAAAATGAACTCATTATAATTATTATTATTTATTATAGCGCCATTTATTTCATGGCGCTTTACATGTGAGGAGGGGTATACATAATAAAACAAGTACAGTAATCTTAATCAATACAAGTCATGACTGGTACAGGAGGAGAGAGGACCCTGCCCGCGAGGGCGCACAATCTACAAGGGATGGGTGAGGATATAGTACTCGAGGGTAGAGCTCATTAGGAAACAAATACTTTGAGTATTAATGTCTCCGCAGTGGAGAGGTGAGATTAAAAAAAACAAAAACATTTTGTTCTGCTCTGCAGACACTGTTACATTGTGTGTCTAGTTTAATATGAAATATTTGGTGAAAGGTCCCCTTTAAGAGCTCATTAATCAATCTTTCCCTGTCATCTGACTGTGTGGAAGGCATGCATACAATCTCCCTCTGGTATGCTTTCAATGTACTCAACTTTCCCTGGCATCTGACTTTGTGGAGTGCATACAATCTCCCTCAGGTATGCTTTCCTTACCTATCATTTCTCTTGCCATGATCTGTTTCACTCCTCTTGATTTAGTACTCTAGCATATCTTTTGACTGGTCACTCCTACCTCTCCCTCTCTTTTATGATCTTTGTCTAACTCTGTGAATTTGGTCTGTCCATTACCAACCACCTCTCCCTCACACCTGACTGCCCTTAACTCAAGTCATACTGTATTAAGACCCATACGTCTGATCCAGACGTTAGTCTGATCCATGCATCTTTCAAATAACATCTTTTTAATTACAATATTTTGAATTAGACTTGCATTGGACTGGAATTGACTGTAAGGTAATGGGATAGAAAACCTCTACAATGTTTCTGTTTCTTTTCACTTTCACTCCCATACTACTTTCTTTCTTATGATCTCCTGTACTCCCTCCACCTAGTAAGGAGCTAGACATATCTCCATCCATCCTCCCCAGCCATTTCACCTTCTCCTCACAACTGTTCTTCCACATACAATCCTTTTTCTCCTGACACACAGCCACATCATTTCCTATCCTGCTCCCACCTTCTAATGCTCTGTCTGCTACTCCTCATTGCTGGCGACGTATCCCCATATCCTGGTCCTCCTCAACAGATCACCACACTCATTTCTATCTTCCTGCCACGATCCTCTACAAGTTCTCGCAATCAAGATAACCTCATACCCATTCATCCAGCCCCCATTCCCCCGGTCCCCCTACCTGGAGCACTATGGAATGCACGCTCTGTCTGCAACAAACTGTCCTATATCCATGACCTCTTTATGACTAACAAACGCTCCTTCCTTGACATCACTGAAACCTGGCTCACCCCCTCTGACACAGCCTCTCCTGCAGCACTTTCTTATGGTGGATTCCATCTCTCTCACAACCCTCACCCCAGCCACAAATGTGGTGGACAAGTTGGCTTTCTCCTGTCCAATACCTGCTTCTTTACCCCAATTCCACTCCCACACTCCGCTACTCTTCTATCGTTTGAGGTGCACTCTGTCCGCATCTACTCCCCCTCCAACCTCCAGCTGGCTGTCATCCACTGCCCCCCAAGAACTAGCCATCTCCATCTTCCTCGACCACTTTATCACCTGGCTAATTCATTTCTTTTCTGCTGACAGCCCCACTATCATCATGGGTGACTTCAACATCCCCATAAACACTTCCACCTCAGCTGCCTCTAAACCTTTATCACTGACTGCCTCCTTTGGCCTCACTCAATGGTCCTCTGCAGCCACTCACAAAGATGGCCACACGCTGGACCTCATCTTCACCCGCCTCTGTTCCCTTACTAATCTCACTAACTCACCCCTCTCCCTGTATGACCAGAACATACTGACATTCTCTTCCCACTCCTATCCTAGTGCGAAACCCCCACACCACAAGCTCACTCACCCTTGCAGAACTCTCAAACACCTCAATTTACATTCACTTTCTGAGTCCCTTCTCCCTCTTACAGACATAGCTTCCTTAAATGACACAGATGCTGCGGCCACTTTTTATAACACCACAAAACAGCAACACTCGATTCGGCCGCCCCCTCACGCACACCAAAACTCATACAATCAACAGGCAACCCTGGCTGACCAAAGAACTGAGATGGGCTTTCAGGATTGCTGAGCGGAAATGGAAGAGATGGCGTTCTGCCATGCACTTTTTCACATACTTGCAGTCCCTCACCAGCTTCAAGGCCACGCTCACTGCCGCAAATTAACCTTAATTCTCATCTCTCATATCCTCCCTGTCTCACAAACCTAAACAGCATTTCAACACTTTCAATTCTCTACTCCGTCCCCCAGCACCTCCTCTCTATCCTTTCATTTCTGCTGAAGACTTTGTCTCTTTCTTTCAACAGAAGTAGGATAACATCAGAGAAAGCTTTGGCCTGCAGCCCCCAATGCTCCTCCTCTTAACTGCTCAGCCCTGTTCTTCCAAAATCAGCCCTGTTCTTCCAAAACCAGCTTCTCCACCATGACAGAAAATCAGCTCTCCACCCTTCTGTCAAGATCATATCTCATCACTTGCACACTTGACCAGCTCCTGTCCCACCTCATCCCTAACCTCGCCAGTCTTCTTCACAACCCTAACACATCTCTTCAACCTTTCATTTACAAATGGTGTCTTCCCCTCATCCTTCAAACATGCCTCAATCACACCCATCCTCAAAAAACCTTCCCTTGACCCATCCTCTCTGTCTAGCTATCGCCCAATATCACTTCTCCCTTATGCCTCAAAACTACTGGAACAGCATGTCCATCTTGAACTGTCCTCCCACCTCTCCTTCTGCTCTCTCTTTGACCGGTTACAACTTGGTTTCCGATCGTATCACTCGACTGAAACCGCCCTAACTAAAGTCACGAATGTCCTACTAACCACCAATAACAAGTGACACTACTCTGTCCTCCACCTCCTGGACCTGTCTTTTGCCTTTGACACTGTAGACCGTTCCCTCTTGTAATAGATTCTCTCATCTCTTGGCATCACAGATTTGGCCCTATCCTGGATCTCGTCATTTTGTGTCTCCCTCTCTCACACCACCGCCGCACCTTGCCCCCTGTCTGTTGGTGTTCACTAAGCCTCAGGTCTAGGACCCCTACTCTTCTCCATGTACACCTTTGGCCTGGGACAGCTCATAGAATCACACGGTTTGCAGTATCATCTCTACGCCGATGTCACACAGATCTACCGACATCACCTCCTTATTGACTAAAATCCCACAAAGTCTGTTCGCTATTTCATCTTTCTTTTCTGCTTGCTTTGTAAAACTGAACATGAATAAAACAGAAATCATCTTTCCCCCATCTCACTCTACCCCTCCACCAGATCTATCCATCAAGGTCAATGGCTGCTCACTTTCCCCAGTCCCGCATGCACGGTGCCTCGGGGTGATCTTCGACTCTACCCTCTCTTTCAAGCCACATAGCCAAGCCCTTGCCTCCTCCTGCCGACTCCAACTCAAAAATGTTTCCCGGATCCGTATATTCCTTGACCAAGAAACTATGAAAACGCTCATGCACGCCCTCATCATCTCCCGCCATGACTATTGCAACTTCCTACTCTCTGGCCACTCCTCTAGCACTCTTGCACCACTCCACTCTACCCTAAACTCTGCTGCCCGACTAATCCACCTGTCTCACCATTATTCCCCAGCCTCTCCTCTCTGCCATGCTCTTCACTGGCTTCCTATGGTCCAGAGGCTACAGTTCAAAACCCTAACTATGATACACAAAGCCATCTACAACCTGTCTCCTCCATACATTTGTGACACGGTCTACCGGTATTTACCTACATGCAATCTTCGATCCTCTCAAGATCTCCTTCTCTACTCCCCTCTTATCTCTTCTTCCCACAACCGCATACAAGACTTCTCCCGTGCTTTCCCCATACTCTGGAACTGTTTACCCCAACACATCAGACTTTCACCTACCACGGAAACTTTCAAAAGGAACCTGAAGACCCACCTCTTCCGGAAAGCCTACAACCTGATCATCAGTCTACTGAACTGCCGCACGACCAACTCTACCCTCTCCTAGTGTATCCTCACACTTCCCTTGTAGACTGTGAGCCCTCGCGGGCAGGGTCCTCTCTCCTTTTGTATGTGTGTGTGCCTTGTATTGCTCATGTTTATTTTGCTTGTCTTTGTATGCCCCTTTTTCACATGTAAAGCGCCATGGAATAAATGGTGCCATAAAAATTAATAACAATAATAATAATAATCCAGTAATAGCTTGCATCTTCATGGGCCAATGTATTAATATGTACAGTGACAAAACACTTGAATATACCACTTATGTATCGGTCCTCCTAGACCTTGATCATGGTAGTATTCTATAATAATAAGACATAATAATGTATCAATACAAGAACCAAACAAGGCATAAACCAATCAATATGGTATTAGATGTAATAAAATCATAAAAACATGTCAGTCTGAATGAAATAAAGCAAAATAATCATATATGAGCAGCTTTTTGCAATAATCACATCAAGAAATCTAAAATAAAATGCATATAAAAAAGGCATCATTTTCATGTGATTATTGGCTACATCTCCTCTAACATATGATTTATCTTGCCTTATTTCATTCTCATTGACACGTTTTTATTATGACTAACACTAAACAGATTGGTGTATGCTACATTGATTTCCTGAATTTGTACATTTTTATGTCTTATTATTGTAAATACCACTGTGATCAAAGTCTGGAAGGACTGGGACATTGGTGGTGAATCCAAGTGTTCTGTCTCTGTTCATCTGTAATAATACAAGTTATTGATAGATTGATAAACACTTAATAAAAGCAATTTGATGTGGATCATAAGTGTTGTGGTTTACTCTAAAAGGATTGCCAGTTAAGTCATTCTGCAGCCAGAATTTTGCAGGAAACACAAAGCCAGTAAAAGCTAAATGGTGCAATTTTCTTATTGAAGCTCAGTTGTAAAAATGATTTTATCCCAAAATTTATGCATTTAAATAGAAAATAATTTCCCCAATGGTGTCCATAGCATTTAAGGAAACATTCCCATCAAAATTTTTATTCTCTTAATATATTGCAGTCATCATATTATATAGCACTGTGTACTTACAATTGCTCATTTTGCCTTTCTACCAGTTAATTCTTTTGTTCTCCATGTTCTTTGAAATCATATGATTAAAAACTGAATAACGCATTCCTTCTAACTTCTATGTAGAACCAGGAGGTCAATTTTCCCTGTATGAGTCATGAGTCACAGTAAAAGTCTCTGGCAGGAGGAGGAGCAGAGCAGCTGGGTCAGGAGTTGAAGAGGGAAATGATAAATGCAGGGATAAGAGACTTCCTGATTATTATTATTATTATTATTATTATTATTATGCATTTATATAGCGCCATTTATTCCATGGCGCTTTACTTGTGAAAAGGGGAAATATAGACAAGTATAATAAACATGTGTAAGACAAGGGACACACAAGTACATAAGGAGAGGGGACCCTGCCCGCGAGGGCTCACAGTCTACAGGGATGGGTGAGGATACAGTAGGAGAGGGTAGAGCAGGTCGTGCGGTGGTTCAGTAGACCGAGGATCATTGCAGGCTGTAGGCTTGTCGGAACAGGTGGGTCTTCAGGTTCTTCTTGAAGGTTTCTGTTGATGGTGAGAGTCTGATGTGTTGCGACAGTTCCAGAGTATGGGGGAAGCACGGGAGAAGTCTTGTATGCGGTTGTGGGAAGAAGAGATAAGGGGGGAGTAGAGAAGGAGATCTTGAGATGATCGAAGGTTGCGTGCGGGTAGGTACCTAGAGACCATGTCACAGATGTATGGAGGGGACAGGTTGTGGATGGCTTTGTATGTCATGGTTAGGGTTTTGAATTGGAGACTCTGGCCAATAGGAAGCCAGTGAAGGGCTTGGCATAGGGGGGAGGATGGGGAATAGCGGGGAAACAGGTGGATTAGTCGGGCAGCAGAGTGTAGGATGGACTGGAGTGGAGCCAGAGTGCTAAAGGGGAGGCCAGAGAGTAGGAGGTTGCAGTAGTCGAGGCGGGAGATAAGAGCATGCACTAGTGTTTTTGTGGTTTCGTGGTTGAGGAATGAGCGTATCCGGGAAATATTTTTGAGTTTGAGGCGGCAGGAGGAGGCGAGGGCTTGGATATGTGGTTTGAAAGAGAGCGCAGAGTCGAGGATCACCCCAAGGCACCGAGCGTGTGGGACTGGGGAAAGAAAACAGCCATTGACATTGATGGATAGGTCTGGTGGAGGGGTAGAGTGAGATGGGGGAAAGATGATGAATTCTGTTTTGTCCATGTTCAGTTTGAGAAAGCGAGCAGAGAAGGCTGAGATAGCAGACAGACATCGTGGGATTTCAGTCAGTAAGGAGGTGAGGTTGGGTCCAGATAGGTAGATCTGTGTGTCATCGGCATTGAGGTGATACTGCAAACCGTAGGATTCTATGAGCTGTCCCAAGCCAAAGGTGTAGATGGAAAATAGTAGGGGTCCTAGGACAGAGCCTTGAGGAACACCAACAGACAGGGGGCGGGGTGAGGAGGTGGTGTGTGAGAGGGAGACACTAAATGTTCGGTCTGTTAGGTATGATGAGATCCAGGATAGGGCCAAGTCTGTGAGGCCAAGAGATGAGAGAGTCTGTAGCAGGAGGGAATGGTCTACGGTGTCGAAGGCAGAGGACAGGTCCAGGAGAAGGAGGACAGAGTAGTGTCGCTTGCTCTTGGCGGTTAGTAAGTCGTTAGTGACTTTAGTTAGGGCAGTTTCAGTTGTGTGATGCGGTCGGAAGCCAGACTGTAACCGGTCAAAGAGGGAACAAGAGGATAGGTGGGACGACAGTTCAAGATATACATGCTGTTCCAGTAGTTTTGAGGCATAAGGGAGAAGAGATATCAGGCGTTAGACACCGAGGATGGATCAAGGGAGGGCTTTTTGAGGATGGGTGTGTTTGAGGCATGTTTGAAGGATGAGGGAAAGACACCATTTGTAAGTGAAAGGTTGAAGAGATGTGTTAGAGATGGGATGAAGACTGTGGCGAAGTTAGGGATGAGGTGAGACGGGAGTGGGTCGAGGGCACAAGTGGTGAGGTGTGATCTTGACAGAAGGGTGGAGAGCTGATCTTCTGTCATGGTGGAGAAGCTGGCTTTTGCAGAACAGGGCTGAGCGGCTAAGAGGGGCATTGGGGGCTGCGGGCCAAAGTTTTGTCTGATCTTGTCGATCTTCTGCTTAAAGAAGGAGGCAAAGTCTTCAGCAGAAATGAGAGGAGGGGGAGGAGGTGCTGTGGGACGGAGTAGAGAATTGAAAGTGTTGAAGAATTGTTTAGGGTTGTGAGACAGGGAGGATATGAGAGATGCGAAGTAAGTTTGTTTAGCAGCAGAGAGCGTGGACTTAAAGCTGGCAAGGGACTACTTGTATGCGCTGAAGTGCTCAGTAGAATGGGTTCTCTTCCATCTCCGCTCAGCGGCCCTGGAAACCCGTCTCAGTTCTTTGGTCAGGCTGGTCAGCCAGGGCTGCCTGTTGGTTGTACGAGTTTTGCTCTGCGTGAGGGGGGCAGCTGAATCAAGTGTTGCTGTTATTGTGGTGTTCTAAAAAGTGGCAGCAGCATCTGTGTCATGAAGGGAAGCTTTGTCTGTAAGAGGGAGAAGGGACTCAGAGAGTGATTGTAAATTGAGGTGTTTGAGATTCCTGCGAGGGTGAGCGAGTTTATGGAGCGGGGGTTGCGCAGTAGGAGAGGAGAGGGACGAGAATGTCAGTAGGTTGTGGTCAGACAGGGGGAGGGGTGAGTTATTGAGATTAGTGAGGGAACAGAGACGAGTGAAGATAAGGTCCAGCGTGTGACCATCTTTGTGTGTGGCAGCAGAGGACCATTGAGTGAGGCCAAGGGAAGCCGTGTGCGATAGAAGTTTAGAGGCAGCTGGGGTGGAAGTGTCAATGGGGATGTTGAAGTCGCCCATGATGATGGTGGGGATGTCAGCAGAAAGGAAATGGAGTAGCCAGGTGGTGAAGTGGTCGAGAAAAGTGGAGATGGCTAGTTCTGGGGGGCGGTAGATGACAGCCAGTTGGAGGTTGGAGGGGGAATAGATGCAGACGGAGTGCACCTCGTACGAGGGAAGAGTAGCGGAGGGTGGCAAAGGAATTGGGGTAAAGGAGCAGGTATCGGAGCGGAGCAAGCCATCTCCTCCACCACGCTTGTTGCTGGGGCGAGGGGTGTGAGAGAGATGTAATCCGCAATAGGAAAGCGCAGCTGGAGAGGCTGCGTCAGAGGGAGTAGCCAGGTTTCAGTGATGGCAAGGAAGGAGAGTTTGTTGGCGATAAAGAGGTCATGGATAAAAGATAGCTTGTTGCAGACAGAGCATGCGTTCCATAGTGCTCCAGGCAGGGGGACCGGGGGGCTGGATGAATAGGTATGAGGTTGTCATGGTTGCAAAAAAGGGTAGAGGATCGTGGCAGGATGTTAGAAATGAGTGTGGGGATGTGTTGAGGAGGGCCAGGATTTGGGGATACATCGCCAGCAATGAGGAGTAGTAGACAGAGCATTAGAAGGTGGGAGCAGGATAGGACATGATGTGGCCGTGTGTGTCTAGAGAAAAAGGATTGTATGTGGAGGAACAGTTGTGACGAAGAGGTGAGATGGTGTCACGCTCGCGCCTTGGCTGAATGGTGCGAGCCGGGGGTTGTGGCCCCACTGTGCCACAGACCAGACTACCCTGGAAGGGGCGTGACTGCGACAGCTACCTTGGTCTTGGGAGCAAAACGCTGGGGATGTGTGAGGAGACTGAGACCGCCTCCCCCTCTTCAGAGGCATCCTCACACCTTGACTCGGCGACTAGTAAACCAGGCGAAGAAGACGACTTTGCTGACTGAATGCGACGCAAGGGAACCAGACACCTCTTGTCACTTGGTTGTTTCAAACATAGATGGGCATCAGGATCTCTGGTTCAGAATGACCCATGGGCATACCAGACAGCCAATCGAAGATGAACTTCTTCGTATACAAAGCTCCGACCTGGAGCTGTAGTTGTCCTTGCAGGACTAGACTGTTCTCAATAGGGCTCGGCCACCTCGAGACAACGCCCACACCGGCTTCGGCTTGAGACACAGGACAGGCGGGCACGGCTTGAGACACAGGACAGGCGGGCACGGCTTGAGACACAGGACAGGCGGGCACGGCTTGAGACACAGGACAGGCGGGCACGGCTTGAGACACAGGACAGGCGGGCACGGCTTGAGAAGGAACAGGTAGGGACCTGTTCACACAGCAGGTGCAGGTATGGATGCAGGCAGCCAGGAGTGGAATATGAAGGAACAGGTTTGGACCTGTTCACACAGGAGGTGCAGGTATGGATGCAGGCAGGCAAGAGTAAAATAAGAAGGAACAGGTTTGGACCTGTTCACACAGGAGGTGCAGGCGAAGGCAGGAGTGGAGAGAGAAGCTGCAGAAAGAGGTTCTGCAGCGGCAGCAGGAGTGGAGCAAAGCTGAACAACAAGGTCTGTGGAGAGAAGCTGCATCAAGAGGTTCCGCAGCGGCAGCAGGAATGGAGCAAAGCAGAACCACAAGGTCTGTGGAGAGAAGCTGCAGCAAGAGGTTCTGCAGCGGCAGCAGGACTGGAGCAAAGCAGAACCACAAGGTCTGTGGAGAGAAGCTGCAGCAAGGGGTTCCGCAGCGGCAGCAGGAATGGAGCAAAGCAGAACCACAAGGTCTGTGGAGAGAAGCTGCAGCAAGAGGTTCTGCAGCGGCAGCAGGAGCCGTGCAGACAGAGTGGCTAGAGTGCACATGCACAGATAAAGCTGCGAGAGTGCAGATGCACAGACAGGGAGGGCACAAGGAAAAACACAGCAAGGAAGGGAGACATGGACAAGGAGAAAGGGAGACTGATAGACAAAGGTAAGACTGAGTTCAGACAGAGACACAGACAAAGACACAAGGACCAAGACTCAAGGGCCAGGATATTCTGCCTCCTGGCAGGCGGACAGAGAAATGCTAGGCAAGGTACCAAGACATAAGAGTACGCAGTAAGAGCCTTCAGAGAAGGCAAGATACAGAACAGGGCCTGGCTGGCTCAGCAGCAAGGAGCTAACTGAGTTTAGACATTGCACAGGCAATGTTTCAGTGGGAGTGGCGAAACTAAATAGTCAAGTGCTCCAGGTGATTGGTCAGGGACAGATTACCCAGGTGCACCCAGACTGCATAAGAACCAGAGAGTTCAGGCGCCGCCCCCCTATACACACAGTCAGAAAACATGGAGAGCAAGCAGGAGAACAAGAGGCATAGCACATGGAGCTCAGGGCTGGCAACAGACAGATTTCACAGCATGGCTTGAAGCAGAAAGTAAGTTGGTGTGCGGGGGATGGGAGGCCATGAAGTGATGCCAGCAGGGTTGTTACAGATGGCTGGGAAGGATGGAAGGAGAAATGACTAGTTCCTTACTGGGTGGAGGGATTGCAGGAGTTAGGGAGAAATAGAGTAGTATGGGGGTGATGGTAAAAAGAAGGTGAAACATTGTTGTGGTGTAATAGTCCGTTACCTTACAGTCAATTCCAGTCCAATTCTAGTCTAATTCAGAGTACTTAGAAATATGGATTTTGAAGTAGATGGAGCTGACTACGTCTGGAGCAAACCCATGGTGCTGAATATATGTGCAGCTAAACACAATCAGCTGTGAAAGTGGGGTGTGACTGCCCAGGCCAAATGCACAGAGTTAAGCAAAGGTCATAAAAGGGGGAAGGGGTTATACAGACCACTTAGATGTGTGGCAGAGATAACAAGAATGGAGTACAATTATGGATACAAGAAGATGGGTAAGCAATGCATACCATATACAAATACAATGCAGTTCACATGGGGCATTCAGGAGCATGGGAGAGAGGGGTGGAATTCAGCAATGCATACATAGAACAGAAAAAAGAGAAGAATTAACTAAGTAGAAAGCCAAAATGAGCAATTGTAAGTACCTAGTGCTATATTATATGATAATTGCTGGAGGATAAAAACTTTAATGGGAGTGCTTCTTTAAATGCTCTATGCAGTGGTTAATAGAGTAGGGTGTCAAGGAGAAAATCCACCTCAAAAAAAATTATATATATTGTTTGATTAATCTAAGGGGTTTCTTGGTTTTATGTGAACAAAAATCAAGATAAATTGAAATGTTCATCAACTTTAATTTAATAAGCTTTTGCTTAATTCTTCACTATGTTCAAGATATAAATGTTAATTTACACTGAATGATTATCAATTTAGGAGTTCCTATGAACGCTCGTTTCAAGATAATTGTGCAATCTACACAGGCTGCCGATCATTCACTCATTCGTCTGGTGAAATGACTTTTTGTTCTGCACAAAAGATCGTCATTCTGTCAGGAACAATGACAGCCTATGTGCACTGAATCTACACCATGTTCCAAATTATTATGCAAATTGGTTTTAAGTGTCATAGCGTTTTTTGTTTTTTTTTCAATTAAACCCATTGATGGTATTGTGTCTCAGGGTTCTTTGGATCACTGAAATCAATCTCAGATACCTGTGATAATTAGTTTTCCATGTGAGCCCAATAAAAGGAAAACTGGATGTTCCACACTATTAAGCAGGCCAGATTTTTGAAGTAACATGGGAAACAAAAAGGATCTCTCTGCTGCTGAAAAGCATCAAATAGTGCAATGCCTTGGTCAAGGGATGAAAACATTAGATATTTCTCGAAAACTTAAGCGTGATCGTCGCACTGTTAAGAGATTGCCAGGCAAATTCATCGGATTAAGAGAGCAGCTGCTAAAAGCCATTACAAACCAGCAAACAGATATTTGAAGCTGCTGGTGCCTCAGGAGTACCTCGAACCTCAAGGTGTAGGATCCTTCAAAGGCTTGCTGTGGTGTATAAACCTACTATTCGGCCACACCTAAACAGTGCTCACAAGCAGAAACGGTTGCAGTGGGCCCAGACATACCTGAAGACTAATTTTCAAACAGTCTTGTTTACTGATGAGTGTCGAGCAACCCTGGATGTTCCAGATGGATGGAGTAGTGGATGGTTAGTGGATGGCGACCATGTCCCAACAAGGCTGCGACGTCAGCAAGGAGGTGGAGGAGTCATGTTTTGGGCCGCAATCATGGGGAAACAGCTGGTAGGGCCCTTTAAGGTTCCTGAAGGTGTGAAAATGACCTCTGCAAAGTATATAGAGTTTCTGACAGACAACTTTCTTCCATGGTATAAAAAGCAGAAACGTGCCTTCAGGAGCAAAATCATCTTCATGCATGACAATGCACCATCTCATGCTGCAAAGAATACCTCTGAGTCATTGGCTGCTATGGGCATAAAAAGGAGATAAACTCATGGTGTGGCCACCATCTTCCCCTGACCTCAACCCTATGGAGAACCTTTGGAGTATCATCAAGCAAAAGATCTATGAGGGTGGGAGGCAGTTCACATCAAAACAGCAGCTCTTGGAGGCTATTCTGACTTCATGAAATTAAATCCAAGCAGAAACTCTCCAAAAACTCACACGTTCAATGGATGCAAGAATTGTGAAGGTGATATCAAAGAAGGGTTCCTATGTTAACATGTAACTTGGCCTGTTAGTATGTTTTGGAGTTAAATAGCTTTTTTGTTCAGTGAATGTGACCTCTTAATGCTGAAAATTCAACAAATGAGCATTTTCAGTTCTTTAAAACATATCAAATGTTTAGAAATTCTACTATGCCTAATAATTTGGAACAGTGCATTTTGAGTTTTTATTCATTTTGGAGATTATACTGTTATCATTGGGAGGTTTCTTCAATAAATTTCGATGAATACTCTAACGGGTGATGACTTTTATTAGACTGACTGTCATTTGCACCGAACACTTAAAAAAAACATAATTTGCATAATAATTTGGAACATGGTGTATTGTAGATTATTCACTGAGCATCTAAAGATGGTTTGCCTGTGTAAACAGGCTATTAAACAAACACCAATCAACTGCGCAACTCGCAGTTTAATACTTCCCTATTTCTTTGTGTACAGAAACATTCTGACATATGCAAAGTCTCAAAACCTGCACAAATATAATACTTCTCACAACTGAGAGTTTGCTACAATTCTATCAAGCTTATGCACTCATCTGTCATCTAAACAGATCTGAAGGCACACAACTCTGGCCTAAATGAATCAGGAGTACCAGTATTGGCAAATGTTAGCAAGATTACACTCCCTGACAGAAGTTATGTCGCTTATCCATGTTGTGTAAATAAAAGCTTATAACCTGACGTTAAATTCATCCATTGGTTGTATAAATCATTCTTTTGAAAGCTGAAACCCTCTGAAATGTGGTTTAGGTTAAGAAAATAAATTGCCATCAATGCAGAAATATTGATCATTTAATGGACACAGAATGGTCAGATTTTGGCAAGACAAAAGTTTTGTCGGCCACAGAAAGTAATGTGATATTCAAAGCTTATTTTAGATAAAAGGAGGCATTACCACTGTGAGACATGTAACTAACACAGAACAGTAGAACTGAACTTTGTCTCATAACAAACACATTTGCTGCTGCTCTCACAGCTCTGCTGTATTACAACAATGTCTGAACGTAAGATGGAAGCTGAACCACTGAGAGGAACCTGCAGATGTGTCAAGTATAATCACACACCACTCTGCAGTAAGATCAGGAGAGCAGAGAGCGGCCGTTACACATCACACTGGTAACGTCCCTTTTTATTTACAATAATCTCTGGGGGCAGATTCTCATGCAGATCAGCGTCCTGTCCATAGCCTGTCTGGCTCATAGTCTGGAGCAGCTCATTTATATATAAGAAAAACATAGATATCTCTGGAATAATACATTGAGTCACAGATAACAAGGTATATTATTCAGCTTCCTATGTCCTACTTGCTCATATAGAGTAGACGGTTAGAAGGGTTGATTCTACTGACAGATTCCATTTAAGTCATGGTATATTGCTAAGATACACCATTACTTTATGATCCATGAAGTCTGACCTTGGGATATACACAGATTCTGAGAATAAAGGGTCCATAGACCTGGTATGGCACTACACGCAACTTTTTTGTTTTCAAGTATACAGGTGCATCTCACAAAATTAGAATATCATCAAAAAGTTAATTTATTTCAGTTCTTCAATAGAAAAAGTGAAACTCATATATTATATAGAGTCATTACAGAGTGATCTATTTCAAGTGTTTATTTCTGTTACTGTTGATGATTATGGCTTACAGCCAATGAAAACCCAAAAGTCATCTATCTAGAATAGGAGTTTCACTTTTTGTATTGAAGAACTCAAATAAATTAACTTTTTGATGATATTCTAATTTTGTGAGATGCACCTGTACGTGGCCTGCTGCTTTTCCCTTCATCACGAAACAATCACTGACCTCAGAGACACCAGTCAAAGAAAACACTGCGGCAGCCGGCAAAGGCTGGGTCCTTCCCTGGAGGAAGATCTGGCTAGTCCCGTGTTTGAGGCTCCACGGACTTTATTTGCATATTCGCATTTCCCTTCATAGCCGAGTAGCCAAGAGCATCACTTTGCAGTAAAAGCTTAGAAGGGGACATAGTTCCAGCATTTTTGCCCTCACACTTTCAGGATCAGTGGGAGTCCCAGCCACAACTTTATAGCATTGAAATATCCATTTAAATATAATATATGTACTGCTTTTAAATCTTTAGATGTTAGAAAAGTATGTTATAATTTACTGAGATCTTGAGATCTTAAAGAGTAACTCCAGACATTTCTTCAATTTATTTTAACTATACTAACCAAATAGAAAGTCTAAAGTGCATACCTTTCCAGGACCACAATCGCTTCCATCAGCTAAAGGCATATGCTGAGTTAAACATCCTTTATGCATCCCTTCTGTACTGGTGCACCACAAGCGCTTACATTGTTTCTAGTTAAAAACAAATACATTTGATGTAATTTTTTTATATTCAACTTTTCTTTGTAGTGGAAAATGTCTCAGGTGTTTCTTTTAATAGAAAAAAAATTTAATAAAAAAATCACAGACATTACAGTTGCATATTAGATAGCTGTGGCTTCTTTACATACATGCTTCTCCTTATCGGAGAACACGGGCGGACATTGACAGTCTGCGACCTGTGCAAAAAATGTGTCTGGGCTCCCCTCCTTTTATGGCGACAAAGCTACAGATAATATATATTTATAGACAAAAAGAATACACCAACACATGTGCTGCTGTATTCTTTTATATATATATATATATATATATATATATATATATACACAGAGCCTGTGTGTGTGTTTGGCACATGTGGCAGTGCTGGCTAGTCTGAGCCAGAGGAAGGAGACCCGTGAGATACCTTCGGAGTGGATGGTCTGATAACCGTGAGTGATACTGACCGGAATACTAAGCTCCTGAGGAGCAGTTTATGTTGTATTTAATAAACCGAATGGACTTTTTTTAAACCCTAAGCGTCCTGGTATCTACCTCAAGGACCACCCAAGCGAGTACTCTACGCCCACTCATAGTGTGGAACATTACAATATATATATATATATATATATATATATATATATATAGCCAAACACAAGCATATATGGCTGATGGAGCATGGGAAAACTTTTCTGAAGGAAGAGCTGATGGACTGGTCTTCTGGTCAGATACTGCTCCATCAGTAGTCATTTTATATCTAACAGAAGAGGACTGTGTGAGGGACAAGGGAGATTCCATTTTGGATTTATGAATTTAGGCCCCATAGCATATCCAGGGATCTCCCGCCACTCCTGAGATGTGGCCCCCACCCTTGGGAGAAGTACAAAATCTCAAAAGATAGGAACCTTTGCCTAAAGGTACTGTCACACTTAGCGATGTACCAGCGATCCCGACCAGCGATATGACGCGGTCAGGATCGCTGGTACATCGCTAAGTGGTCGCTAGTGAGCTGCCACATAGGCAGATCTCACTAGCAACATCGCTGGGGACGGGGATCGCTACTTACCTGTCTCACCAGGCGATCCTGCGTCCTCCCGCCCGGCTCCACGCGTCGCTCGTCCTCACAGCAGGAAGCGCCACAGGAAGCTGACGACGAGAAACAGTCCTGAACGTTCTCGCGCGATCAGCGATAACCAGCAGGGGAGCCGGTCGTAGGTAAGTATCAGACACAGAGATATCGCTAGCAATATCGCTATAACGTCACTAGTTATAGCGATATTGCTAGCGATATCTCTTAGTGTGACATGCCCTTTATGGCCAGTGAATTAGAAACCATGTGTTAATGAGGCAAGGAGGAGTAGAGCTAGGATCCCCTGCTGTCTTTTGTGCAAGGCTGCTTACTTCAAGAGAAAACACTAGACTATTTGGCACCGATATCTAGAGATGGATTATGAAAGTACTGTGCATCTCAGGGTTAAGTCCAATGTATCACAAGAACCCTGGGAGCTCCCTGCACGCACCCCTGCATCTCATATTGCTCTAGCTGTCCCGGATGCCGAGCTATCGTAACTGGCCATCCAAAACCACTTAGCTGACCCGTATCGGTCCAGCCCCAAAGAACCCGTTGAGATGTCAGTCTTCCTGTTTGGACCTCCAGCTAGGAAGTTATGACCCATCGGAGATATTGGGAATTATTTCAGCGAGGAGATCAAGGGAGGAGAATTCAGTCTAACCAAGAGGGGTGGTGGCTAGAGTTGAGCGAAACGGGTCGAAAAAATTCAAAAGTCGCCGACTTTTGGCAAAGTCGGGTTTCATGAAACGAAACCCGACCCTAAGATGAGGTCGGCCACGAGGTCGGCGACTTACGCGCCAAAGTCGCGTTTCAAAAGTTTGTTTTGCGCTCTTTTTCAGCCAATCAGGATCCACGGACACTGTGGGCAACGTGATGACATAGGCACGGGTCACCACCATCTTTCAGAAGGGCATGCAAGTGATTGGCTTGCTTTGGTGGGCGTCACAGGGGGGTATAAAAGGGCGTGCACGCCGACCGCCATCTTACTTCTGCCGATCTTAGTATAGGGAGAGGTTGCTGCTGATTCTGTAGGGAGAGCGTTAGGCAGGGAAGAAGACAAAACAACTGCTTCTGCTGCTAGCGATTTGGCCTGCACAACACACCAGTCACTGTGTGTGCAGTGCAAGGGGAGGCTATATAGTGGTGTATCAGTGGTGTTGGTTGTTGGGCTGCCTTTTAAGGCTTCCTGACAGGCTGGCATTGCTGTTTACCCACTGCTCCGCAAACTGCTTTTTTAAAAGCAATCCCAATTTTTTTTTTTGTCCTGCTGAGAAGAAAAAAAAACTGCTTCTGCTGCTAGCAATTTGGCCTGCACAACACACCAGTCACTGTGTGTGCAGTGCAAGGGGAGGCTATATAGTGGTGTATCAGTGGTGTTGGTTGTTGGGCTGCCTTCTATGGCTTCCTGACAGGCTGGCATTGCTGTTTACCCACTGCTCCGCAAACTGCTTTTTTAAAAGCAATCCAATCTCCCTTATCCTCTAGTCACTTTTGTCACAGCTGTGCCATCGAGCCTGTCACATAGCGCTCAGATATTCATTGGGCCTCACACAATCCAAAAGTGTCCAGTGTCCAAAAGTGTGTGCAGAGATTCAAAATCTCCCTTATCCTCGTCACTTTTGTCACAGCTGTGCCATCGAGCCTGTCACATAGCGCTCAGATATCAGTGGGCCTCACACAATCCAAAAGTGTCCACTGTCCACAAGTGTGTGCAGAAACTCAAAATCTCCCTTATCCTCTAGTCACTTTTGTCACAGCAGTGCCATCGAGCCTGTCACATAGCGCTCAGATATCAGTGGGCCTCACACAATCCAAAAGTGTCCAGTGTCCAAAAGTGTGTGCAGATATTCAAAATCTCCCTTATCCTCTAGTCACTTTTGTCACAGCAGTGCCATCGAGCCTGTCACATAGCACTCAGATATCAGTGGGCCTCACACAATCCAAAAGTGTCCAGTGTCCAAAAGTGTGTGCATATATTCAAAATCTCCCTTATCCTCTAGTCACTTTTGTCACAGCAGTGCCATCGAGCCTGTCACATAGCGCTCAGATATCAGTGGGCCTCACACAATCCAAAAGTGTCCAGTGTCCAAAAGTGTGTGCAGATATTCAAAATCTCCCTTATCCTCTAGTCACTTTTGTCACAGCAGTGCCATCGAGCCTGTCACATAGCGCTCAGATATCAGTGGGCCTCACACAATCCAAAAGTGTCCAGTGTCCAAAAGTGTGTGCAGATATTCAAAATCTCCCTTATCCTCTAGTCACTTTTGTCACAGCAGTGCCATCGAGCCTGTCACATAGCGCTCAGATATCAGTGGGCCTCACACAATCTAAAAGTGTCCACTGTCCACAAGTGTGTGCAGATATTCAAAATCTCCCTTATCCTCTCGTCACTTTGGTCACAGCTGTGCCATCGAGCCTGTCACATAGCGCTCAGATATCAGTGGGCCTCACACAATCCAAAAGTGTCCACTGTCCACAAGTGTGTGCAGAAATTCAAAATCTCCCTTTTCCTCTAGTCACTTTTGTCACAGCAGTGCCATCGAGCCTGTCACATAGCGCTCAGCTATCAGTGGGTCTCACACAATCCAAAAGTGTCCAGTGTCCAAAAGTGTGTGCAGATATTCAAAATCTCCCTTATCCTCTAGTCACTTTTGTCACAGCAGTGCCATCGAGCCTGTCACATAGCGCTCAGATATCAGTGGGCCTCACACAATCCAAAAGTGTCCAGTGTCCAAAAGTGTGTGCAGAAATTCAAAATCTCCCCTGTCCTATAGACACCTTGTACCTTGTTTTACATTACTATATAGTTTGTTGGATTTTGTCTACATTTCTACCAAAAATGAGGAAGGCTGGTGGAAGAGGCCGTGGAATTGGGCGGGGGTTGGCAGCTGGTAATGATGGTGTTGGTGTGGATCTGATGGTAGTGGCAAGAGCAAAATAGGACCGAATGCAGGAGGTGCTGACCCTGCGTCATCGTCTGGCTACATAAGGCCTCGAACGCTTAGTTTTCTAGGAGTTGGCAAACCGCTTTTAAAGCCAGAGCATCAAGAAAAAGTTTTGTCTTACATTGCTGACTCAGCCTCCAGCTCTATCGCCTCCTCTTCTTCAGTTGTAAAAAGTAAAAGCACTGAGTCGTCATTGGAGGCTCATGTTCATGAACCACACCTTTCCTTGTGTCCTTCACCCCAACCAAGATTGAAGGATGACGCAGGCCATACTACTGATTACTCCATGGAGCTGTTTTCACATACCATGCCTGAATTATCAAGTCAAATGGTGAATTACCCAGGCCAAGATGAATCTGACATGGAGTGCACTGATGCACAGCCGCTGATGGATGATTCTGCTGGTACATTCACTCAGAGCACTACATTGTCCTCGCAGTGTACAGAGCCAGATTCTGACCCTGATGAGACTCAGGTGCCCCTTCCCGCACACTATACCACCATACACGGTGACACAGAGGAAGGTGCACATGACATAGAAGAGGAGGTGATGGATGACCCAGTTGTTGACCCAGATTGGCATCCATTGGGGGAAGAGGGTGCTGCTTCCAATAGCTCAGATGAGGAGCATCCACAGCAGACATCGACATCGCAACAGCTGTTATCTGGCAGGCCCGGAGCACTCCAAAGACAGGTTCCAAACATCAAAAGAGTTGCTGGACAGCTTGTCCAGAGGGTCAAAAGATCACAGCGTGCTAGGCCGCAAAATGTCTGCCAAAGTAGGAAGAGTGCAGTGTGGCACTTTTTTGAACAAAATCCTCATGATCAGGCCAAGGTTATCTGTAAGAAGTGCGCAAAGACCTTTAGCCAAGGGAAAAATCTGAAAAATTTGAATACCAGTTGCATGCTTAGACATTTAACCAGCATGCACTTGCAAGCGTGGACACAACACCAAACCTCAAGTGCCACATGTGTAACTGATCACAACGAAGGTAGTCAGCAACGCTACATTGTTTCCCCCACTGTAAGCCCACCGGTTAGCACAGCAGCAAATGTTGAGGTGTCGTTGCAAGACCACAGCAGTCAGGGAATCCCACTGTTATATCAACGAAAGACTGATTCTAGGCCATCAGAAAGAACACCAACTCCATCACCATCATCAACCCTCTCTCAGTCCACCCTGTCCACTGCTACTTCCACCATATGCAGCTCTCAAGTCCAGCTCACCCTCCCAGACACTATGAGTAGGTCAAGAAAGTACTCAGTCTCTCATCCGCGTACACTGGATTTGAACGCCCACATTGCCAAACTAATCTCGTTTGAGATGATGCCCTTTCGGTTGGTGGAAAGCACAGCTTTCCGCGAACTCATGGCCTATGCAGTACCACGCTATGACCTACCCAGTCGCCACTTCTCTCGCAAAGCCATCCCAGCCCTCCACCATCATGTGAAAGACCGCATTGTCCATGCACTCAAGCAGTCAGTGAGCGGAAAGGTGCACCTCACAACTGATGCATGGTCCAGTCGGCATGGCCAGGGCCGTTACGTGTCCATCACTGCGCACTGGGTTAATGTGGTGGATGCAGGGTCCACAGGGGACAGCGGTGGTGGGACAGTGCTGCCTAGCCCACGGTATAGGAAACAGTTGGCTGTAGGCGTTCGACCCTCCTCCTCCTCCTCCTCCAGAAGCGAAAGCTCGTCCACAGAGCGCAGTCGTACGAGCACTACATCTGCAGCTGCCACTGTTGCACACGATGTGTCCCCCTATCGAGCAGCTAGTGGAAAGCGTCAGCAGGCTGTGTTGCAGATGATGTGTTTGGGCGACAGACACACCGCCGAGGTGCTGGCCGAGTACTTGAAGCGACAAACTGAGTCATGGCTGGGCAGTGTACATCTTGAGGCAGGCAAAGTAGTTAGTGATAACGGCCGTAATTTTGTGGCAGCCATAGCCCTTTCAAAACTCAGCCACATACCTTGCTTGGCTCACACCTTGAACCTGGTGGTGCAGTGCTTCCTCAAAAATTATCCGGAGTTAACAGCCCTGCTCCAGAAGGTGCGAAGACTGTGCGCGCACATCCGCCGGTCGCCTGTACACTCCGTTCGTATGCAGAAGCTGCAGCGATTGCTCCACCTTCCCAACCACCGCCTCATTATCGACATTGCAACAAGGTGGAACTCCACCCTGCACATGGTGGAGTGGCTGTGCGAGCAGAGGCAGGCCATTATGCATTTGTGGGAGGATACACGGCCAGGCACTTTGAGAGCAGACATGGAGTTGACAGGTGTGCAGTGGTCGAAGCTGAAAGACCTTTGTAAAGTCCTTCAGTGTTTTGAGGAATGCACACGGCTGGTAAGCGCAGACGACGCCATCCTAAGCATGAGCATCCCACTTATGCGTCTGCTCATGCAAACTTTGACGCACCTTAAGGAGCAGGCATCTGCAGCCAATATTGATGAGGAGGAAGAGGAGGAGGGAATCCTTGATGACATTCAGCCATTGTCTGCTCAGGGACCTCTCCTGGACGAGGTGGAGGAAGAAGAGGAGGAGGATGATGATGGGGATGATTACTTAGGGGAGGAGGATGCATCTCGTGGGGCAAGTGAAAATGTTGGCGTGGCAAGGTCTGGTACAGGGTTTGTGCGTGACTGGAGGGATGTGGATTTGCCAGAAAGTGCTCCTCCACCCAGCACTCGCAGTGCATCATTGACACCGGGAACATTGGCCCACATGTCAGATTATGCCTTGCGGATCCTAAAAAGGGACCCCCGCATTGCCAAAATGATGAACGATGACGACTACTGGTTGGCCAGCATCCTGGATCCACGCTATAAAGGCAAATTACAAAACATCATGCCACAGGAGAACCTTGACCTAATATTGGCTAATAAACAAGCAACTCTGGTAAATCGGTTGCTTGAGGCATTCCCAGCACACAGCAGCGGTGATGGTTCTCACACGAGCCGTACGGGCCGGGGGCAGCTTGGCAGAGGTGTTCGTGGTGCACACAGCAGAAGTGGCGTTGGAGACAGGGGTTTCATGACAATGTTGTGGACTGATTTTTCAAATACCGCTCACACAACTGGTAATACTGCATCGATGGAAAGTGACAGGAGACAGCAGTTGTCAACTATGGTTACAAACTACTTTTCCTCCCATATCGATGTTCTCCCACACAGGTCATTCCCCTTTGACTATTGGGCCGCTAAACTGGACACCTGGCCTGAATTGGCCCAATATGCCTTACAGGAGCTCGCTTGCCCAGCTGCAAGTGTGCTATCGGAAAGAGTCTTCAGTGCAGCTGGATCAATCCTGACAGAAAAAAGGACCCGTCTGTCAACCCAAAATGTGGATGATCTAACCTTCATTAAAATGAACCAAGCATGGGTTTCCAAGGATTTTGTCCCACCTTCCCCTGATGACACATAGGGTGACAGAAAAATGGCTTGCTTTGGTCCACCTCTTCCTGGTACTTCACCTATTTCGCCTTTTGCATCAGCTGAATTTCCAACATCAACATATGCCACTTTCTAAAACTCCCTAACTGTGCTGCCTCCCCCCCCATGGCCGGGGTCACCACCTACCGCACGACACCGTGCGAGTGCCGTTGCCCTGGACAGGTGGGTAGGCCGACTCTTGGGCGCGGGCACTGGCACAGGGTCCCTCATAGTGCAATCAAGTGTCTCTGACGGTGGTGGTGCACACCCGCCGTCAGACACATCGCTGTACTATGAGGGGCCCAGTGCCAGTACCGACGCCCACGAGTGGGCCCCCCTTGCTTGGGCAGGGCCCCAGCATTTGCAATCGTTACCTCTCCCTGCTCCTCCGCTGTGTAATCTGGGCCGTCAAATCCATACTGTGCCTGACACCGTCTGAGCCTGCCTCCTGAGACATATATTTTGAATGTGTACGCTATCCATACATGTTATCCAGGGATACGGTACCCTTTCTAACCTTTGTGCAATCACGTGCAATCCATACTGGGCCTAACACCGTCTGAGCCTGCCTCATGCTGTATAGACATATATTTTGAATGTGTACGCTATCCATACATGTTATCCAGGGATACGGTACCCTTTCTAACCTTTGTGCAATCACGTGCAATCCATACTGGGCCTAACACCGTCTGAGCCTGCCTCATGCTGTATAGACATATATTTTGAATGTGTACGCTATCTATACATGTTATCCAGGGATACGGTACCCTTTCTAACCTTTGTGCAATCACGTGCAATCCATACTGGGCCTAACACCGTCTGAGCCTGCCTCCTGAGACATATATTTTGAATGTTTACGCTATCCATACATGTTATCCGGGGATACGGTACCCTTTCTAACCTTTGTGCAATCACGTGCAATCCATACTGGGCCTAACACCGTCTGAGCCTGCCTCCTGAGACATATATTTTGAATGTGTACGCTATCCATACATGTTATCCGGGGATACGGTACCCTTTCTAACCTTTGTGCAATCACGTGCAATCCATACTGGGCCTAACACCGTCTGAGCCTGCCTCCTGAGACATATATTTTGAATGTGTACGCTATCCATACATGTTATCCAGGGATACGGTACCCTTTCTAACCTTTGTGCAATCACGTGCAATCCATACTGGGCCTAACACCGTCTGAGCCTGCCTCATGCTGTATAGACATATATTTTGAATGTGTACGCTATCCATACATGTTATCCGGGGATACGGTACCCTTTCTAACCTTTGTGCAATCACGTGCAATCCATACTGGGCCTAACACCGTCTGAGCCTGCCTCATGCTGTATAGACATATATTTTGAATGTGTACGCTATCCATACATGTTATCCAGGGATACGGTACCCTTTCTAACCTTTGTGCAATCACGTGCAATCCATACTGGGCCTAACACCGTCTGAGCCTGCCTCATGCTGTATAGACATATATTTTGAATGTGTACGCTATCCATACATGATATCCAGGGATACAGTACCCTTTCTAACCTTTGTGCAATCACGTGCAATCCATACTGGGCCTAACACCGTCTGAGCCTGCCTCCTGAGACATATTTTGAATGTGTACGCTATCCATACATGTTATCCGGGGATACGGTACCCTTTCTAACCTTTGTGCAATCACGTGCAATCCATACTGGGCCTAACACCGTCTGAGCCTGCCTCCTGAGACATATATTTTGAATGTGTACGCTATCCATACATGTTATCCAGGGATACGGTACCCTTTCTAACCTTTGTGCAATCACGTGCAATCCATACTGGGCCTAACACCGTCTGAGCCTGCCTCATGCTGTATAGACATATATTTTGAATGTGTACGCTATCCATACATGTTATCCAGGGATACGGTACCCTTTCTAACCTTTGTGCAATCACGTGCAATCCATACTGGGCCTAACACCGTCTGAGCCTGCCTCATGCTGTATAGACATATATTTTGAATGTGTACGCTATCCATACATGTTATCCAGGGATACGGTACTCTTTCTAACCTTTGTGCAATCACGTGCAATCCATACTGGGCCTAACACCGTCTGAGCCTGCCTCCTGAGACATATATTTTGAATGTGTACGCTATCCATACATGTTATCCAGGGATACGGTACCCTTTCTAACCTTTGTGCAATCACGTGCAATCCATACTGGGCCTAACACCGTCTGAGCCTGCCTCATGCTGTATAGACATATATTTTGAATGTGTACGCTATCCATACATGTTATCCGGGGATACGGTACCCTTTCTAACCTTTGTGCAATCACGTGCAATCCATACTGGGCCTAACACCGTCTGAGCCTGCCTCCTGAGACATATTTTGAATGTGTACGCTATCCATACATGTTATCCAGGGATACGGTACCCTTTCTAACCATTGTGCAATCACGTGCAATCCATACTGGGCCTAACACCGTCTGAGCCTGCCTCATGCTGTATAGACATATTTTGAATGTGTACGCTATCCATACATGTTATCCAGGGATACGGTACCCTTTCTAACCTTTGTGCAATCACGTGCAATCCATACTGGGCCTAACACCGTCTGAGCCTGCCTCATGCTGTATAGACATATATTTTGAATGTGTACGCTATCCATACATGTTATCCAGGGATACGGTACCCTTTCTAACCTTTGCGCAATCACGTGCAATCCATACTGGGCCTAACACCGTCTGAGCCTGCCTCCTGAGACATATATTTTGAATGTGTACGCTATCCATACATGTTATCCGGGGATACGGTACCCTTTCTAACCTTTGTGCAATCACGTGTAATCCATACTGGGCGTGAGAACGGCTGGCGAGCTGTTAAGCAAGCTACAGCACCTGTCCAGACAAGTACAGGGATTCCCTAGCGAGGAGACTTATTTGATTGTTTTCAATGTTGGGACAGCAATTTTTGGGGAGCACTATACTCTGGAGAATGATAGATGGGGCCCACCATACACTGGAACATTCCAAAGGTGGACATCAGACACTGGAGCAGCATTTACAGGGCCCATTATACACTAGAGCATTAGAAATGGGGCCCATTATGTTTGGAGCATTATTTGGGCCCATAAGACAGTGGAGCTTCATCCATGGGGACCAACATATACTGTAGCATTATGTGGAGCTCATCATATACTGTTTCAAACATTATATGGGACCAATGATTCTGTATGGAGAAATAGATGGGCCTCGTCATGAGATGTAAAAAGTGAGGTATTTTTCATTGGACTATACCGCTATTTCTCTGCCGTATCGGAGCATGATGAGTTGTTGTATGTGTTAAAGGGGCGCTCTTTCGCCCAGGGCACATGAAAACCTGGAGCCAGCCCTCCCCCCCCACAGTTTGTAGCCAAATAACCCCCATTTTTCAGTGCGTAACTTGTATTATGAAGTTAATTAAGGTTGACAAGCTTAAGAAAGAAGAATTTATGCTTTTGGCATTCAAATGGGCACTGTAGGTGTGTTTCCTGTCCTCCTCTCACTGCCGACTTTTATTCCCCATTGACTTACATTGGGTTTCGTGTTTCGGGACGACCCCGACTTTTCCCTATAATCGGACGATCTTGCTCGACCCGACTTTTGGAAAAGTCGGGTTTCACGAAACGAAACGCGACCCTAAAAAACCAAAAGTCGCTCAACTCTAGTGGTGGCAAATATGGGAGGGGGCACGCAAAGGGTTAAAAACTAGCTACACGCTTTTGGCCCCATCTTTGTTCTACCATGCGAGCCACGTCACGTTACGTGTGGAGACAGACCAGGAACTAAGGAAGTACCTGTGCACTTGAGCGCTTCCCTGGGGCCCACATGCTATAAGAAACAATAACTTAACGCATACAGCTAACTGCTATTCCCAACCTGTACCCTACTTTTATCTGTACCTCTGACTGTAATATCTGTATATATTTGTAGTGTCTAGTGCGCCTTTCGGAAATTAAAATATCAATTAATTTTGGGCTGCTCTTTTATCTCAAAACCTGATTTCCAACGTCCGTGAGTCCGGCTAGTACTTATACGCTACCTGGGGTTGGTTTCTGACCCGATATAAGCTTCTGACTGGGCTTATCTCTAACGAGGAACTGGTGGCAGCATACCGTTCTGATGTTATTGGGGATCCTGGCAGTGATGGATCGGAGGTTTATATATAATCCCGGCCTGGGACTGGTGATATATATACCGCCCTCACTGCAGAGTGCCCCAATAACTCTCCGGCGATTACTTATCCTAGGTGCAGTTTGCTTACTGACCTGAGGGTAAGGGGGCACAAGAGAGCTGCGACTGTGGAAGCTCCGTCACAGATTGGTGACGGCAGGGTGATATCCATGAGCCCCTGGTTCTCTCGTGTTTTGTTTTCCTTACAAGGACTATATAAAAGAGGGCGCTGTGGATAACAAGAATACATTATGAAAGGGACAGCACTGTACATAATAGCGGAGGAAGCTATTTAATAAGGGACGGACAGCACCATATATAACTAGAGAAGATGGTACATAATAAGGGATGATGTTATACATAATAAAAGAGGAAACTAAGTAATTAAGGTCGAGCGCTATATATAATAAATTAATACACTATATACTAAGGGACTATGCTATACCTAATAAGTGAGTATACTATATACTAAGGGAATGTGCTATACATAATAAGAATACATTCCTGTATCCATGTGCAGTGTCAGTGTGCTGCTCGCTTTTACAGACACATTGAGTGTCAAAATCGGATCATAACAGGACATTCTGTTAGGGTTGGCGGAATGCACCAAATAAAGTATACTAATAAGGTGCGTTCGCAACCCGGGGTCCAGCGTGCAGAGATGGAACCTGCTGCTAAGTAATGGAGGAACAAGATGGCGGTTGAGCAGCGAAAATACGCGGGTTAAATGTCACCCAGTGTGAACAGCATCGAACTCTGTTGCTCCACAGAGCCGCAGCAACAACGTAAAAAAAAGCTGTTTCCTGTTGAACGTCACAGGGCACAGCAGATATGGTGGAAGTGAGATCTCTAGGCTCAACCCCTAGAATGCTGGGGCTAGAGACTGACCGGACCCACTATGCGCACAGCGTTGCACAGGCGATGCTACTACTTGGCGCTGATGCTAGGCACCGACTCTGCCTCCTACCTGCACTATCAGCCTAGGCACTAGCTGGCAGGGCTGAACAACACATGCATACCAAGGGTAGGGGTTTCATAATGAGTCAGTGACCAGAGAAAATCATTTGTGCATACAACACACACACCACATGGTCTATACTAGCGCACGGCCGTGTGGCTATGAGATCCTTTTATAGATCCCAGTCTTCCAGGACCTTGCTAGTGGACCAACCCAGGCTCGCTTGAGGACCTGAGCAGCTGACCGACGACCACCAATGAGAGGTTGCTACCTCACAAGCATGTTCAGTAGAGCGAAATCCTTTCTTAGTCTCAGGAACGACTGCTCGCTGCTGTTTGCTGTTGATTGCTATAGCTAAACCTGGTGAGGCAGCAGCAATGAATCGCACAGCACGGGTCTGAGCAATATGGTGAGACCGACGTCTCTGCTGAGCAGGATCCGCTGCAGCCGTGACTGAATGGGAGACTGCAGGAGAAGACATGGCTTGGGATTCCTCCTGTGCAGAGGGAGAATCCCAACGCCTAACACATTCTCTGACCCTCATGGCTCTCATTTTCAGAGCCATGATTTTCAAGGATGTGTGAAGGGATCTATAAAACTCTATGAGTCCGCGTGCCGTCCGATAAAAAAATCTGGCAGCACAAGGATATTTCACACAAATGTGAGAATGTGGCCAAAGGGCCCCGTTTCATTTAGCGATGCACCAGCGATCCCGACCACGATATGACCCAGTCAGGATCGCTGGAGCATCGCTAAATGGTCGCGAGTGAGCTGCCAAACAGGCAGATCTCAGCAGCGACACAGCAGCGGTCATTACTTACCTGTCAGACGCGGCGATGACGTCCTCCGCCCGCGTCCACGCGTCCTGGGCCGCTTCTCGGCGGCGGCTTCCTGCTGGCGCCGAGGAGAAACGGCCCAGGATGTTCTTGCGCGATCAGCGATAGCCAGTGGGGGAGCCGGTCGGAGGTAAGTATCACATGTAGCGATATCACTAGCAATATCGCTGCTGCGTCACAAAATCAGTGACGCTTTAGCGATATTGCTAGCGATATCATAGAATTATGATATCGCTATGTGTAAAGCCCCCTTAAGGGATTTTACAGATAACATTATCACTCCTAGTTACACAGTGCAGATACAGAATAATATTTACATACAGGAACTTACCACTGATATCTTGACTGATTAGTCATTTTCTGCTGTTTCTTCTTCATCTGGTCAGACCCTCATGATGACATCTTCCAGTCACGACTCATCTTGTCATGATGATCGTCGCAGCCATGAAAATAACAAGGTCACATACATTGTATATATACATGTATCCCCCTCGCACTGCACCCCTGAATACATATATGTACCCCACCATTAACATACGATTAGCCACGCATCAATCAAAATATAAAGTGATAAGCAGCACTGTTCCCCACCCATTAACTATAATCTCGGCCACCCAATAATATAAATTATTCAGACTCACCAATAAACTTTATGGCTATGTGCAAACACTACGTTTTTGTTATGGAAAATAATGCAGAATTGGTGCACTTGTTTATATGATACCTTGTCCCCTGATTGTTCCTCACTCGGTTATGACTTACAAATGTTGAGAAAAAATACTGAACAAATACTGATAGTGTGGCCATAGCCTAATGTCAATTCTTGCAGCGTATTTCACCCATACTAATGAGTTGGCGAAAATACGCAACATAAGCATGTAAGAAATGTGGAAAAATGTATTTTATGCAGTATTCTTCATGCCAACACATTAGGACATGCAGCAGAATTTTCTCCTGAAAATCCTGAACATGTGTACATAGCCTTAGTCCCTGTCCTGTGTCCCACAATTCATTATAAGTACTTGGTGGCATCATAATTTAGGGTGGGAAAAGACATAATCAGGTACTAAACATCCTCAGCCACCTCCCAATTCATCACAAGTCCCTGACAGTGTCTTTTCCCATCACTCAGTTCATTATAAAGTGTCCACTGCACCGTACCCCCTCCTCTCCCCATTTTAAGCCCCTGATAGTGTCATAATGAATTGTGGATGGTTGAGGAAGCTATCGGGGACTTAGCACTCTCATTTTAATTCATTTTAAATCCATATCTAAAGTCCCCTCCCACTTACCCTGTTCATAAGTCCATTATAAGTCCCCCTTACTCCCATTCCAATACACCCCCCTCATTGTCCTCTCCCTCTGGCCCTCATTGTTCTCTCCCACAGCTCTATCATTGTCCTCTCCCCCTCATCCATCATTGTTCTACCCCACTCCCATTGCTGTCCTCTGTACCACCTCATCACTGTCCACTCCCCCACCTCCTATCATTGTCCTCTCTCCCATATCCCATCATTGTCCTCTCCTCCACATCCCATTATTGTCCTCTCCCCCACATCCATCATTGTCCTCTCCCCACACATTCATCACTGTCCTCTCCCACCTCCATCATTGTTCTCCCCCACCTCCATCACTGTTCTCCCCACCTGCATCATTGTTCTCCCCCACCTCTATCATTGTTCTTCGCAACCCCTCATTGTCCTCCCCCACCTCATCATCGTTCTCCCCACCCCATCATTGTTCTCTTCCAACTCCATCATTGATCTCTCCTACCCCATCATTTTCCCCCACCTCCATCACTGTTCTCCCCACCCTATCATTGTTCTCTTCCAACTTAATGATTGTTCTAACCTACCCCATCATTTTCCCCCACCTCCATCACTGTTCTTCCCCACCACCATCATTGTTCTCCCCCATGTATTTGTAAAAAAAAAAAACAAACAAACAAACAACAACACTCACCTCTCTGTCCATTCCCTGACAGCATCGTCATCGCCGGCAACTTTTTCTCTGACAAAGTTGCTGACGTCATCCAGCCATGCGTGCCTGTGCCAGAGAGAAAGCGCCGGGCAGGAAGCTGAGGACAGATTTTTTTCTCCGGTAGGCAGCTGAGCTGCAGAGATCGTTCCCTGCCCACCGTACATGAGTTCAATCTGGCCATGGGCACCCCGTAGTCTCGGGTTCAGAGAAACAGGCCAGACTGCCCTCATTATTAGCTGCCCTGTAATGTCCCCCCTGCACTTCTGGGCCCCAGTGCAGCTGCATTGGCAGTACATCTGCCCCTGCTGGGGAAGCATTATTGTAAGCTGTGAGCCAATTAAATGTTACTGTATGTCTTGCACCTGTTTTAACTCCTTACCTGTATAAAAGACACCTGTTCACACATTCAATCAATCAAACTCATACTTCTCCACCATGGCCAAGACCATAGAGCTATCTAAGGACACTAGGGACATAATTGTAGACCTGTATAAAGCTAGAATGGGCTACAGGACAATAGGCAAGCAGCTCGGTGAGAAGGCAACAACTGTTGGTGCAATTATTAGAAAATGAAAGAAACACGAGATGACTGTCAATATTTCTTGGTCTGCGTCTCCATGCAAGGTCATGAATTAGCCCAGAACTACATGGGATGACCTGGTCAATGACCTTAAAAGAGCTGGGACCACAGTCTCAAACATTACCGTGAGTAACACACTACGCCATCATGGATTTAAATCCTGCAAGATTCGCAAGGTCCCCAGCTCACAACAGCACATGCCCAGGCAATTTGAAGTTTGCCAATGACCATCTGGAGGTATGGGAAAAGGTCATGTGAGCGGATGAGACCAAAATTGAACATTTTGGTATCAACTCCACTCGCTGTGTTTGGAGGAAGAAGAAGGACAAGTACAACTCCAAGAACACCGTCCCAACCATGAAAAATGGTGGGGGAAACATCATACTTTGGGGGTGCCTTTGTGCAAAGGGGACAGAATGACTGCACCGTATTGAAAGAAGGATGGATGCGGTCATTTATCACAAGATTTGGGCCAACAACCTCCTTCCCTCAGTAAGAGCACTGAAGATGGCGTCTTGGCTGGGTCTTCCAGCATGACAATGACAAGAAACACACAGCCAGGACAAGTAAAGAGTGGCTCCATAAGAAGCATTTCAAGGTAAGTGGCTGAGCCAGTCTTCAGACCTAAACCCAATAGAAAATCTTTGGAGGGAGCTGAAACTAAATGTAGCCCAGTGACAACGCCAAAACATGAAAGATCTGGAGAAGTTCTGTATCAAAGAGTGAGCCAAAATCCCTGTTGCAGTGAGTGTCAACTTGGTCAAGAACTACAGGAAACTTCTGACCCCTGTAATTGGAAACAAAGGTGTCTGTACCAAATCTTAAGTTCTGTTTTACTATTGTAAAAAATACTTATTTCATACAATAAAATGCAAATTAATTATGTAACAATCATACAATATAATTTTCTGGATTTTTCTTAAGATTCTGTCTCTCGCAGTTGAAGTGGCCCTTCAATAAAAATTAGACTTCTATATTATTTGTAAGTAGGAAAATTTGCAAAATCGGCAGTGTTTATCAAATACTTATTTTCCACATTGTAATGTTGCAAAATAATCACTGCAACCCTAGATGAATTCCTTAGGCAGTGAAGTTTCCAATATGGGGTCGCCTGAGGGGGGGAATTCTGCTGTTCTGGCACCTCAGGGGTTCAGCTAATGGAGCCCATGATATATTCAAATGAAATATTTGTTCTAAAGTAGGGTAGAGCTCCTTCCTTTCCGATCCCGGCCTTGTGCTCAAACAGTAATGTACAACCACATATGGGGTACTGACATATTTGGGAGAAATTGTATAATATATTGTGGGGTGCAATTTCTCACATTCTCACAATACTCGCTATGTAAATTATAAATTTGGTGGTAAAACAGTACTCTAGTGGGAAAATTTAATTTTTGTCTCTCACATCTAAATGTTTTAAAGTTTTGTGAACCTGTAAGTTAAAATGCTTAGTACAACCCTAGATGGCAAAATCGCCATGACGTATCCATATATCCAAGGTCGGGAAATACTTCCCAACCTGGACATATGGATGCATCTAAGGTCGTGAAGGGGTTTGTGATGTTTGGGTTTCAAGCTCACTGATTTAACTTTCTGGGAGTTAATGTTTGCAAAAATATTTTTGTTATGCTTTCTTTTAAGAGTCAAAACATTTTTATTTTTTTCATAGTCCTAGCCATAAAATGCCTTGTAGTTTTGAATGACACCATTATTTTTACCATAATAGATATTGAAAAGCAAGAAAAAAAAGAGGGATAAAATGTTAAAAAAATGTTGCCAATGTGTTCATTCCATGCGTAGAAGACTCGGTGCTGTCCTTAAAAATCATGGAGCTCATATAAAATTCTAGATGCTGTAGTTCTTGATGTGGGATGTAGTCATTTTTCCATCAAGTAATTTGAATAAAACTGAAGATTTTGTAATGAAAATTATATTATTAACCTTACTTTCATGCTATGGGTTAAAAAGGTTAAAAAATGTTCTTTGTAACTCAGTCTTGACAAAATTTTGGAAACGGTGTTGAGCAAAATATTGATTAAAGTCTAACTTTTCAAAACGGATGTACTCCCTCATGCGGGGGACTGTATATTGCATTATTTGTACACAGATGCTGGGTAAACCACAGCAACTTGCTTTTTACCAGCCAGCAGACGTCCAGACCTTGTGAATACTCTCTAACTTTCCCTCTGCATTAAGTAAGCTTAATTGAGCTGTTAGAGATGTATCTGATGACAGGATTTTGGACTGTTCCCAATAACAACCTGCAGAATTGTGAATGTGGTCACCAAGGGGTTTTTGACTGAGTGACAGACTATCAGCACGTGTAGGTTTAACCCTAGTTTTTTCTCAATCTGATTGCTACACAATGGGTGGGGGTGTGCTCAGCACAATAAATGATGGGAAATATAGTAAGAAGGAAGCAAAGGAATCTGGATAGGAAGTGATGCCAGGAAACAGGAAGTGAAGCAGAAATGCATAAAGCAATTTGAAACTTGGCAGAAAACGTATATGGTGATCTTTAGAGGCATTATCCTTAAGCATTTATAGTAATCCAGTAAATGAGTTGGAGTAGTGGATAACCTTTTTAAGATGTCTTAACCCACAATTTTCGGAGCAACTGGATGACCATCTAAAGTGCATGGGATCCACCTGACTTTTCCCCGATAGATGATATAGAGGGAAATAAGAATCAGTCAATTTGAAATGAAATGCCCAATCCTTTACATGGGTATTATGCTGATCTCCCCACTGAAACCACATGAAGGCTTGGGACAGACAGCTGTGTATGGTGTAATGGCATCTAAGCACATGTTACATCAAGACAAAAAGCACAAAACAATTGTTCCATAGCCAAGTAGAAAGAATACATTAGACTTTAGACTCACTACAGCAGCTGTAGTGTATTCTTTGTCATATTAGACAAATGGCAAAATACATTCTGATTTTGATCTTTTTGAACCCATATTTATAATATTCAGCTCTATACTAGAACAGGATACTAAACTGACAGATTGCATTTAAAACTCTAACTGCAAATTAAAATAAGAGAAGAACTCACCATATATGGGCAAACTTGTGACCCTTTACCAAACATCAATTCACATTGTTTGTTAGCATCGTATATTATACCAGGTAACTGATGTGAAAATTCATATACACGTCCACTGGGCTTATCAAGGAGACATTCACCATAACCAGTGCTATAAAAATGGAATAAAGATAATAAAATATCATAAATGTACATCTTAAGTTTTAACAGGCTTTTCATGTAATTGTATGGCCTTCAAATACTGTCATAAAAAGTCCATCTGCCCTGTAAACGAATTATAGAAGATGTTAAGCAATAATACATTATTCAACAATTTAAACAAGTGGAGTGTGGGCACTGCTAGCAAGCTTACAACCTATGAGGAAATAGGGGGTAGACACAAAAGGTAAAAGGATTTGTTACGTATGGTTGAACCATTAATATAATTAGTAGGGGTTTTCAAATAATGTTGTCCCTTTTGGAGAGCCTCTGGTGTGCCTAAGCAGTGGAAACCCTTCACAAATTACCCCATTTTGGAAACAAGACCCCTCATGGAACTTATCTAGATGTGTGGTAAGCACCTTGAATCCCCACATGCTTCACAGAAATTTATAACGTTGAGCCATGAAAACAAAGAATCATAATTTTTCCACAACAAATGTTCTTTTAGCCCCAAGTTTTTCTATTTTCACAAGGGTAACAGGAAAAAATTGTGCACAAAAATTGTTGTGCAATTTCTCCTGAGTACACCGATACCCCATATGTGGGGAAAAGAAGGAGCAGCGTTTGACATTTTGAATACAAAAATGTCTGGAATCATTAGCAGACCACATGTTGCGCTTGGTGAGCCTCTGATGTGCCTAAACCGTGGAAACCAACTAAAAGTGGCACCATTTTGGAAACTAGACCCCTCAAGGAATGTATCTAAATCTGTGGAGAGCATCTTGAACCCCCAGGCGATTCATAGAAGTTTATAACGTTAAGCTGCGAAAATGAAAAATAAACACATTTTTCCCACAAAAAACGTTATTTTAGCACCAATTTTTTGTTTTCATAATGGTAACAGAAGAAATTGACTACACAGAGATCCCCTGAAAACTACTTTTGAAGCACAGTGCAAAGCTCAGAAGGTAAAAGGCGCCATATTAGAGTTCATATTTTGATGGACAGGTTTGAGGATGTGATGTCACACTGGCAAAGCACCTGAGGTGCCAGAACAGCAGGAATGCCCAAATATATGACCTCATTTTACAAACTACACTCCCCAATGAATTAATCTAGGGGTGCAATGATCATATTGACACCATTTGTGCCTCACAGAATTTTATACTATTGGGCAGTGAAGAAAGAATAATTAAATTTTTATCAGTAAAATGTTGTATTAGCCACAAGTTTTTAATTTTTCTAAGGACTTGTAGGAAAAAATGGACCCGTTTGTTGTAAAAATTTATCCTGAGTGTGCCAATGCCCTACATATAAACGGGAAATACTTTTCAGGCACAGTGCACAGGTCAGAAGGGAAGGAGCACCATATTATACAGCAGACTTTACTGTTTTAGTTTGTCGGTGCCATTTCTTACTGGGAGAGTCCCTGAGATGCCAAAACAGCAGTGACCCCATTTTACAAACTACACCTCTTTCTGAATTAATCTAGGGTAGCAGTGATAATATTGACATCACAGGAGTGTCACAGAATTTTGGGCATTGGGCAGTGAAGAAAAAACAATTACATTTTTACCACAAAAAATGTGTCATAGCACCAGATTTTACATATTCACAAGGAGAAATTGGCACCAAAATTTGTCCCACAATTTCTGAGGAATGTGGAAACACCCCATATGTGGCTGTACAGGACTGATTAGCCATACGGCAAGCCTCCTGGAGCTCACATTTTCCTAGAATAGTTTGCGGACTCCATATACAGAGCCAATAAGTGCTAGAAGTGTAGAATGCCCCCTCAAGTAACCCCATTTTGGAAATTATCTACAGGTGTAGTGACAATTTTGACTTCATGTGTGTTTTCCAGAAACAAGCAGCAGTGGATGTTACTGAATAAATTGCAAACTGCCATTGTAATGCCCAGTAAGTTCAGAGTGCCCATCACTAGGGAAACGTCAAACTTGTGGAAGCTAAATGTTGTTTAGGCACACTGATGCTCAGAACGGAGGGGGGCATTTAAATTTGGGAGCGCAGAATTCGCTGGATTTCTTTTGGGGTGCCAGGAGCCATAGTGCTTTTCCAGAGCCTTTATGCTACCAGTAACGTGGAGGCCCCCTATATTTCCACTGATAGATGATGGACCTGAGTGGGGACTTGCTTTTTTTTGTGGATTAAGTTGAAGCTTTTATTGGGAACATTTTACATAACGTTTGGGATCACATTTATCTGACGCTCTACACTGAGCACCTACTTTGAGGCTTCCATCTAAGTTTCCGATTGGTGTCATTCTGATGAAACTTCAGAGGGATCCATTTACTATAATAAAGCAGCAGAATTACACTGGACTCGGATCGCTTTCTATTCCGATTTTTGGGAGGCAGAATGAACAAAACCAGCAATTCAGGGAATTGTTTATTTGGGGGTATTTTTATGCCATTTCGCATGTGGTAATAATTTATATTCTTTGGGTCAGTACGATTACAGCAATACTACATTTATATATTTTTTTAATGTTTTGGCGCTTTTACACAGTAAAAACTATTTTATAGAAAAAATAATTATTTCTGCATCACTTCATTCTGAGAGTTATAACTATTTTATTTTTCCACTGGTGGAGCTGTATGGTGGCTTGTTTTGTGTGTGTGTGTGTGTGTGTGTGTGTGTGTGTGTGTGTGTGTGTGTGTGTGTGTGTGTGTGGGGGGGGTAGTCGAGACCCCGGAAAACATGATCAGGGCTGCGTTTTCTGGTGACCGATCACAGTGATCATCAGTGAATAACGGTGATCACAAAAAAAAAATAGCGTGCAGGCTGTTTCAATGATTTCTCTCTCTTCTAACAAAAAAAAAATGTCAGAGGAGAGAGAAATGATGCCCCCCAAGAACCCCAGGTACCGCCACTTTCCCCTGTTCCCTCCTGATCAGTGCCCCGGCCTTATCCTCTTGGAAGAAAAGTAGAGGGCTCATGCCGAGATTTGCTAGCCAGTAACCGGTAACAATAGGAAATTTATCCTATTGTTCCTTTTGATCACTGTGATAGACCCTATCACAGTGAGCAAAATAAAACAAATTAGTAAATCAAACCCACCTTTGTCATCCCCCTAGTTAGATAAAAATTATGATTTTTTTTTTACATTTTTTACATTCTTTGCATTTGGGCTTAGGGTTAGGGTTGGGGTTAGAGATGAAGATATGGTAGTGCTAGGGTTGGGGTTAGGGGTGTGTTAGGGTTAGCGTTGGTGTTAAGGTTAGAATTGGGGGGTTTTCAAATGTAAAAAAGAAAAATGATGATATGACAGCTAATTATGAGCGCAAGTGCTCGCTACTCGAGTTTGCATCGGATGCTCGAGTATGCACAGAGTATCGCAGATCTCAGCATGTTTTTTTTTGGGTGTCAAACAGCTGCAAAACATGCGGGGCAGGGACTCCAGCATGTCACTCAAGCACCCGCGATATTCGGTGCATACCCGAGCACCCATTGCAAACTGGAGTAGCGAGCACTTGCGCTCAACACTAATGACGACATATTCAATATGACAACCTAATGTTATCAAATTCTGTGTCATACCTGTGGGTTAGAAATGCTCACTATACCCCTGGATAAAATCCTTGAGAGGTGTGGTTTCCAAAATGGGATCACAAGTGGGGGGGTTTCCACTGTTTAGGTACATCAAAGGCTTTCCAAACACAACATGGCATAAGCCAATTATTCCAGCAAATTTTACAAAAATTCAAATTTCCTTTCGAGCCCTACCATGCGCCCAAACAGTAGATTTACTCACACAAATAAGGCATCGCGGTATTCTGGAGAAACTGCACAACAAATTTTGGGGGTGCATTTTCTCCTGTTACCCTTATGAAAACAAGAAAGTTTGGGTCTAAAATAAATTTTTTGTTAAAAAAATTAATTGTTCATTTTTTCCTTCCACATTGCTTCAGTTCCTATGAAGCACCTGAAGGGTTAATAATAGTTGTTTTGAGCACCTTGAGGGGTGCAGTTTTTAGAATGGTGTCACTTTGGGTATTTCCTGTCATACAGGCCCCTCACTTAAAATTGGATGTTGTCCCGAAAAAAATTGTTTTGTAAATGCTGGTCAACTTTTAACACTTATAACTTCCTATAAAAAATAAATTGTTTCTAAAATTGTTCTGATGTAAAGTAGACATGTGGTAAATGTTATTTATTAACTATTTTGTGAGAGATGATTCTCTGTTTTAAGGGCATAAGAATTAAAATTTGAAAATTGTGAATCAGTGGCATCCATTGAAGCGTTCCAAAGTTATTACCACATAAAGTAATACTGATCAAAATTGTAAAATTTGGTTTGGTCATTAAAGTAAAAAATGAATCGGTCATTAAGGGGTTAAAGAAAACCTCTTTAAAGACAATTAATAAAAATAAATTCATTTTACAATCACTTTATTGCAGTGCACTGTCTGGACATATGTTGTAGTTTTATGCAGTTTATAATCACACAATTAAGAAAACGGCAACCAAGTGAAAATAACAACAGTCCTAATCTATATTGCATCTTTAACACAGTTACACATTAAAATGTGCAAAATCATGAAAATTGCCTAAGGCATCACACGTCCGTTTATTTTCAGTACCGGAAAAAAAAGGGACAGTAGATATCCCTGTCCGTGTGTATAATACGTGTGGCAACCGTGTGCCGCATCAGTACCACACAGACGGCCGCCGGGGAAGAAGTGCTACAGTAAGCGCTGTTCCCCAGCGGCTGGTGCTGAAGACGGCTCTCATCATTCTCCCCTGCTCTGCCAAAAATCGGCGCGAGCAGAGGAGAATGATGAAGGTTATATTAAAGTCCGAACGACAGCAGGTGGGGGCTTTTGAGACTCTTACTTCCATCATCATCCGACAGCTGCTGCCGCTAACAACAGTGACAGTAGATGCGGATGATCGGGGTATTGCACAGCCGCTGGCTGCGATCTAATGAAATAAACGAATGAAAAACCTGATGTGGGTTCCCCCTATTTTCTTCAACCAACCAGGCAAAACTCACAGCTGGGGGCTGCACCCCTCATCTGTTAGCTTCCGCAAGGTTGGTTATCAAGAACAGAGGGGTCCCCACGCTGTTTTTTAAATTATTTAAATAAATAATATTTAAAAAACGGTGTGTCGTCCCCCCCATTTTTGACAACCAGCCTGCTAAAGCAGCAGCTCATTTACCAGTGGTTTTCAGCTGGGATGGTCACATCTTGGCACCGTCCAAGTTGAAAACTATTTAGCCCCCAGACATGGATTATGGCGTGGAACACAACGACGACAGGTATGGTATATTGTTTTTTATTTTATTCTTATTACAGGAGATCGAGGGCTTCGCTTGGATTAGGTGATGCAGTAAGTATGGTTCAATTGAGATTAATAAAAGAGTCTGTGTCATTTTTTCAAATAAAGGACTTTATTCTGGCTGTGTCTTTATTTAACATATAACTATAGGATAAGGCTACTTTCACACTTGCTTTTTTTTGCAGCGCGTTTTTCCCGCAAAAAAACGCATGGAAAAAACGCATACAAATGCTGCGTTTTTTTCAAGCATTTTTATGCGCATGCATGAAAAAAACGCAGCGTTTTTATGCGTTTTTACCGCGTTTGCATTTTTTTCCAACATTAGTTGGTCTCACCAAAAAAATCAAGATAGGGTTAGGATTAACACTAACCCAAACCATGACTTTACTAACCCTAACCAAACCATACTAACTCTAACCAAACCATACTAACCCTAACCCTTAACCAAACCCTACTAACCCTAACCCAAACCCTAACCCCTAACTAACCCTAAACCCTAACCCTTAACCAAACCATACTAACCCTAACCCAAACCCTAACCCTAAACCCCCTTAACTAACCCTAACTCTAACCCAAACCCCTAATTTACATTGTCTAACCAATGGTCAACAAAAAAATGCATGCGCAAAAAACGCATACATGAGCATGCCAATGCGCACGTATGCGCACCCATAGACTTACAATGGGTGTCTTGCTGTAAAAAAACGCATTGCGCGGGCATGCGTTTTTTTAGGCAAGTCGGACGCCCAAAAAATGCAACAGGATGCATTTTGTGCGCCCGAGCGCACACCACAAAAAAACGCATGTGCGTAAAAACGCATACAAACGCATGTGTATGCGCACATAAGCGCATCCCATGCAAAATATAGGGAAAAAAAGCGCATGCGTTTTTTAGCGCTAAAATACAGTGCAGAAAAACGCAAGTGTGAAACCAGCCTTAGTAATGGATAGGAGTCTTATAGACACCTCTCCATTACTAAGCTATGGGCTTGATGTCACCTAACAATACAAAGGTGACTTCAACCCCACAAATATTACCCCACTTGCCACCGCTACAGGGCAAGTGGGAAGAGCCGGGAAAAGCGCCAAAAAAGGTGCATCAAATAGATGCGCCTTTTCTGTGCAGCTGCGGGCTGCAGTTTTAAGGCTGGGGGGGCCTATATCAATGGCCCCTTACCAGCCTGAGAATAGCAGCCTCCAGTTGTCTGCTTTAACATGGCTGGTTGTAAAAAATGGTTGAAGAAAATAGGTGGGAGCCCACGTCAGGTTTTTCATTCATTTATATAATTAGATCTCAGCCAGCGGCAGTGGCATACCCTGATCATCCACACACTACTGTCACTGTTATTAGCGGCAGCAAGTGTTGGATGATGGGAGTAATTATCCCAAAAGCCCCCACCTGCTGTCATAATTCTGACTTTAATAAAACTCTCATCATTCTCTTCTGCTTGCGCCGATCGCCGGCAGAGCAGGGGAGAATGATGAGAGCTGTCTTCAGCACCAGCAGCCGGGGAACAGCGCTTACTTTAGCACTTCTTCCCTGGTGCAGATGCGTGTCACACGGAGGATATCAATGTGTGTTCTTTGTGTGCACGTGTTTTGCCGTCTGTGCTAACGGTAAAAAATGGACATGTCAGCGTGTTTTGTCCAAGGATACATGGTCCATGGAAACACACTGACAAGTGCACAGACCCACTCATTTGAATCGGTCTATGTGTGTACGTGTCTCCGATATGTGTGAAAACTGTTTCTACAGGTACCGGAGACTCGGATGTGTGAAAGATACCTTAGTGAACCTTAAAAGTAAACAAAGAATTTTGAAAAACTTTTCACAAACAAAAAATAAAACTTTACAAACATAAAGCAAACATTTTCTTTATTAAATTCACAACTGCAGTTAGAATGTGTAATTACTTACTCTAGGAATTCTGTGATATATTTCTGGCTGCATTTAGACCAGGTCCATGGGCTTGTGTCATAGCTTAGAACTGCTGACATCACATGGAATTCCTTTTTAATTCCTATGTCTTTGCACTTTGAGCTGTCATCATGAGGCATGTTAAATCTAAAAGGCACGTTAACAATCGTAAGTATTACATAATTTAATGTAAAAATATCCAAAACTCATCAAGTGATATAATGTAAATCATCAAGTACCAATATCGCAGTAGAAAGATACAATTGACAAATATAGCCATGAAGTACTACCAGGCAGAGGTTAACAAGCTGGAGGAACAGACACCTGACATGCTTTTTGCACAAGGTGCATGGTCAGGCAATGGAGCACACTGTGCAAAATGTGAATTGCGTGCCTGTTGCTCCTGGCTTCTGGTCCTTGCCTTGTAGTATACGTATATCTGCCATGTGTAACTGATATTGCTGCTTGTTGTGATACATTTGCTTGATATCACTAGATTGATTTCTGCCACATTATTAACCTCGTTGTGTAAATCTTTATTGGCTCAACCATATTTGAGTAAATTCTACTCTACCTGCATGCAGCATCTAACTCGCATTTTAGTAATTTTTTTCTCTTTTGTTTTTAATATTTAGCTATTAAAGAGTATTTATTCTGTATTCCATTCGTATACAAGTTTAACAAATGTATGAAAATAGTCATATAGGAAACGTAGTAATAAATAACTTGTAGAATGTTCTACCTACTACCAAACATTCAACAGCGTTTATGCAAGTCGTGGCTTCCCGAAAAACTTTGCAGCATGTCTGCATGAGGGAAGGTTAAACTTATTGAAAAACATGTTACACGTGCCACATGACCCCATCAGCAGCCATTATAGGGAGAGTGTAGGGTGCTGTTAGAGAAAAAGGTTCTTCATATTGTAGGGATTTCTAATAAGGATATATTAGTAGGTTGTCTAAATGTCTATTTTACGTACACGATGCAAAAATTATCCATAAAGCAGACAATCACTTCATTTGTGTAAACATGGATCTTCTTTAATTATTACATTAAAAAGGAATCAAAAGGCATTTTATAATTTGTGGCAAAAAATATTGTAATAGCTAATTTCTTGTAATACGATTGTCATTACTTGACAATCTCTTTCAAGGACATATTTAGCAAAAAAGGAAATGACAAACAGAGATGCAGTAATTTCAGAATATCTGTGGACAGTGGACAATATCTTATCTGCTCATGCTTTAGGAATTTGCACTAGACACAACAGCTGTCACACTTAAAATACCAGGGTGCTGCAAGAGCCAAACATAACTGAAGTATACCATGGATAGTCTATCCGGTACAAAGAACGTCAAAAAATGAAGAACATTATTTCATCCTGACTGAGCTCCTAATATAAATCTGAGCTGCTGCTGAGCTTATACACATATGTTCATGCTCAGATGTTTTAAAGAGGCACTCCTCCTATTAAAGTTTGTATCCTCCTAATCTATTGCAATCATCCTATTATATAGCACCGTGTTCTTACAATTGCTCATTTTGCCTTTCAACCAAGTGAATTCTTCTTTTTTCTCTGCTCTATGTAGAAATAGGAAGTATCTTGTGCCTGCAGAAATCAGTCCTCTTCTCAGCTGACACTGATACTTCCATCGCCATGCCATTGACTAATGCATTGAGTGATAAGTCAGAGACAAAATTGACCTCCTGTTTCTACATAGAGTTTAGAACAATTCAGCTATTCATTTCTTAATTACGTGATATCATAGACCTAATGGAAAACAAGGAATTAGCTGGGTAGAAAGGCAAAATGAGCAATTGGAAGTACACAGTGCTATATAATATGATGATTGCAATATATTAAGAGGATACAAATTTTGATGGGAGGGGTGCTTCTTTAACTATGTACCAATTTACCAGCATTCAAAAGAATCCTTGTTCTCAATTCAGCGATCAAAAACTTGCTCGGTGGCTGACTGGATCCTCTACAGCTCTGGCAAAAATTAAGAGATCACTGCACAGTTTTATAAAAAATCCGCTTCTCTACATGTCTGACAGCCATTCCATTCCAGTGTCAGTTGAATTCCAACCAAAGTACACCTCATTCTACTTAATGTGCTTCTGATTAGGTGATCACCTGAACCAAATCTTATTTAACGAAGGAAAGTATAAAAAAAACCCTGCTGTGGTGTTCACAATCTTTTTGCAATAGGACAAGCTAGATGGCAAAATATATGCTTGTAATATCCCAAAAGTAATATAAATGAAAAAATAACTTTTTAACCATGCCAAAGGAGTTGAAAAGAAAAGTTTTTAGTGAGGAAAAGAAGAGCTCAATTCTGGCTTTACTAGCAGAGGGATACAGTGAGCGTCATGTTGCTTCCATCCTTAAAATTGCTAAGACGGCAGTCCATTACAACAAGATCAAGCAGCAGACATTGGAGACAACAAAGATACAGATCGGCAGAGGGCGAAAACGACTCTCCACTGACCAGGATGACCATCATCTTATTCAAATGTCACTCAGCAACCGCAGGATGACATCAAGTGACCTATAAAGGGAATGGCAAATGGCTGCTGGGGTGAAGTGCACAGCAAGAATAGTTTGTTACAGGCTCCTAGAGGCAGGGCTCAAGACATGCAGAGGTATAAAAAGCCTTTCATCAATGAGAAGCAAAGGAGAGCCAGGCTGAAGTTTGCCAAAGACCATAAAGATTGGACCATAGAGGACTGGAGTAAGGTAATCTTCTCTGATGAGTATAATTTTCAGCTTTGCCCAACACATAGTCATCTAATGGTTAGATGGAGACCTGGAGAGGCGTACAAGTCACAGTGTCTTGCACCCACTGTGAAATTTGGAGGAGGATCAGTGATGATCTGGGGATGCTTCAGCAAGGCTGGAATTGGGCAGGTTAATTTTTGCAAAGGATGTATTAATCAAGCCGCATACAAGGTTATCCTGGAAAAACAGTTGATTCCTTCTGCTCAGGCAATTTTCTCCAACTCTGAAGACTGTTTTTTCCAGCAGGACAAAGCGCCATGCCACACAGCTAGGTCAATCAATGTGTGGATGAAGGACCACCACATCACCAAATCCCTGTCATTTCCAGCCCAATCTCCAGACCTGAACTTCTTTGAAAACCTCTGGAATGTAATCAAAAGGAAGATGGATAATCACAAGCCATCAAACTGTCACGTGGACCCGTCCTGTGTGACACGACCCGCAGGCCGGTAACCGAAACAACAAGACACGGCACGTGTAACTGTCCTGTGTGACATGACCCGCAGGCCGGTACAAAAAAAACAAGACATGGGAGAAGGGGAAACAGTTACAACGGTGGGCCCTGCGATAGGGAACGGGGACGTGGAGACCTCCTGCACTCCCCTGAGTCAGTGCCCCTCACACTCCTAACGTTCCCTATACAGGCTCCTCATCTGTCACCGAGCAGGAACCTGTCACCCGAGCACACCCTACACCTATCCCTTTCTAGGGAGTTGGGTGGTGTAGGCACTTGCCCCACCGCTGTACTAATACACACCAGGGAAAAATACAAACAGGGAAACACCACTTAGCTTTGCTCTGTTGCTCTTACTCCCAGCAACATGGTCCACCACCAGAATGCAGCTTTCCTCCTGAATAGCTGCCACCAAGCTCTGTCAGAGCTGCAAGGAAATCCCCTCTGTGACTCCTTCCACACCAGGACTCTGACTGTGCTGCAAGTAACTCTCTCTAGCTACTTCCTCCACCAAGGATGGTTGGAAATGACCACTATCACTAACAGTGATTGCAACACCTGACACTCATTTATAGCAGAGCCAGAGCAATCACACCAGCTTTATAATCACATGCACTAAACTAAAGAAACCAGAGTGCAATGACCCTAATTGCCACCGGGGGCAAAACTAGAACTGAAACCACCACAGTGCAATGACCCTAATGGCCACCGGGGTAAAACTATCTTTAAGCACCACAGCTTAAGGAAAAAAAAAAGGTTACTAGTGCATTTTATCTGTCATGATCCAGCATGGATCATGACACAAAGAAGAACTTCTTAAATTTTTGTACCAGGAGTGGCATAAGGTCACCCAAAAGCAGTGTGAGAGACTGGTGGAAAGCATGCCAAGACACATGAAAGCTGTGATTAAAAATCATGGTTATTCCACAAAATATTGATTTCTGAACTCTTCCTGAGTTAAAACATTAGTATTGTTGTTTCTAAATGATTATGAACTTGTTTTCTTAGCATTATTTGAGGTTTGCAAGCACTGCATTTTTTTGTTATTTTGACCATTTCTCATTTTCTGAAAATACAAAATTAAGTGCTTCAAAATTCGGAGACATGTTGTCAGTAGTTTATAGAATAAAAGAGAAATTTACATTTTATTCAAAAATATACCTATAAAGAGAAAAATCAGACAAACTGAAAATTTTGCAGTGGACTCTTAATTTTTGCCAGAGCTGTATGTCAGCATGAAAATAATTGATGTTGACAGCATACTCTATGGGGTCCAAACCATTGTGTTAGCAGTCATTCTGCTCCTATACAGTCTACGTTGCTCGTGTGAACGATTTAAATGTACTGTATATAAGCAGTCAGCGCTCCTTTATGAGTAGAACCTTCCAGTCTAAATTCAGTTTTTTAAATTATCTATCACAAAAAAATTCCATTATTATTCCTATCATTATTCAGTGGTTTAAGTAACTTTTTTCAGTTTTATAACTTTTTAAAACGAAACAGAGAAAATGTATTATTAAGTGTTGGCTGTTGAAAGTTATGGCCACCCATGTAATAAATGAGGTATCATTCAGTGTTTTTCGCATACAAGTGCTATCTCTGTTCTTCACAGATAGCATTTATACCTACAATAGTGAATGAAATAATTCACATGTAGGTGACTTTTCGAGGATTGAGTGGTCCATGCAAAATGGCGGAGACATGTCTATTTAGTTCTGATTGTCAAAGCAGAATCAGCCAATGCAAATCTATGGATCTGTGAAAAAAAATGTCATGGTCTGTCACATATGAAAAGAATAGAGATGTTTTTTTTCTTTTCACATACAAGAAAAATTGATGACACTTGGACCAAACTTGGATTAAATTCTGACCAAAAATGAAACTCGGTCAGCTTTTCGCGTACATGAAAAAATGGATGTCTGAAAGAACTCTTACAGAGCAACTTTCTACTTTCTACATATTTTGGAGTCTCAAGTGCAGGACCTACTTTACAATCTTATGCCCTTATCAGACATATATCCCGAGATTGTCCTGGTGAGACAACTGCATTAATAAATTATATGTGCTACATCTGCTGCTTTCCTTGTGTCCTCCTAACACGTCCTGCCTATTCTCTGACCTTGCGTAGTCTTGTCATAGGAACCTATTGTTTCTGAAGAGACTTGTCTGTGAAATATCACCTTTCACTTATGTCTATCTACAAATGTGGATGGTTACATGGATCCACATAATATGACAGGCAGGGGAGCAAGCAGGAGTGTTAAGAGAACAATTATTTTATTAAAATACAAAAAACGTACATTTTAATGCAAGGATGTGAGTGTCATCCAGAAATAGAGATGCTCACAGAGAGCCACAATTAGAGTGGACATTGCTAACTATAAAAGGATTGCCACATCCCAAGAATTATAGTATAAAAACAAATTGATACATAGAAAAGTCAGCACCCTCATATATACACCGATTAAATAATCGTTATGAAACCACAGACAGATCAAAACCAGATAAAAGGCATGGATTTGCACAGATAAACCAGTTTCATTGTAGTACCAGCAGATTAAAAAGTCTAGGAATGGTCAATCATCATGTAAACCAAATAGTAGACCAGTATAAAATAACACTAGACAAATTATATATTATATATACTGTGTATATATATATATATATATATATATATATATATATATATATATATATATATATATATATACACACTGTGTGTGTATATATATATATATATATATATATATATATATATATATATATCACATAAAATAACAGTCAGCACACAGGTGCCATTCTTACAGTGATTCTGATTAACCCCATATAAAGTTTAGTTGTAACGTACCGCGGAACGGTAGCCGTGGGCGAGGCACTCATCTCGTATGTACTGGCATCTTACATAAAAATGGGGGTCCTGGCTGGGTGTGTGGACCTGTTCTGTGAGGGCTCTACGCCAGTGCAGGTCACAAATAACCACTGACAATGTTTTGCCAGCACCAGATGTTTCACAGGTCAATGAGGACGACCACCATTAAAAAATAAACTTTTTCCTGAATAGGAACTTGGTAGAGAATATACACAGGAGATAGCGAGTACACAACTTCACAAACGTTTCCTTCACAACATGGAGCCTTTTCCAGACAGTTTTGATTGCTTCCTCTTTGCTTGCTTTACTTGTCCACTGTATTCACTAATTCCCACTACTTCACCACACCCCAGCTCAACACTGCAGTTCAGCTTAGCAAGAGTCACTCAACCAGCGGTTCTGCGTCTTCTCTCTCCTTAGAGAAGCTATGGTGCCAGTATAGCCGGTAGTTATCTTCTTTAATGCTGACACTCTGGAACTACCTCTCGAGATTCACTCTATTCGTCTTGCATACTCAGTCCTGTCTAGGTTTATTATCTTCAGGAATTATAAACTCTAGGCCTCACTGCTAGGTGTCCTCTCCCAGGACCCTTCTCCTGAGAATCACTCTGTTTCTCAGTCAATTTTCTCTTTACTGCTCAGGATTGCACTATTCCCTTCTTCTGGTCGCCTGTCACTTTAGGGACACCCAAGAATGCCGCACTGCTCACATTGGACCTTAGGTCCTTTCTCTATGCACTCTGAACCCTATCTTACTCAGTACCAGGAAACTGTCACTTTCCCTTCAGTCTAGTCCCTCCCACTCTGGACTAGTCCAAACCATTATCTCTTGCCATGCCTGCTGTCAGAAATTTACAATATCAACATTGTTAACAGAAGTGACAATTCACATTATCAATCACAGTACACATTACAATAACACTCGTTTCTTCAGGGGGGAATGTGGGCAATATTTCTACCTCCTTACACATTTTATGGCGAAAGACATGATATGTAAACAGCTTACAACACAGCAAGGGATCTCATTGTTGAAAGCTATCAGTCAGGAGAAGGGTACAAAAAAAATTTCAAGGCATTAGATATACCATGAAACAATGTGAAGACAATCATTAAGAAGTGGCTTAAATCTTGCACAATGAAGAAAATTGATCTGGGCGGGTTGCCAAGAGACCTATACAGCATTTTAGAAGCCACTGAAATTGGCAAGTACTGGATGTCTACTGCACATGACAACAATCTCCCATATTCTTCATATATCTGGCCTGTGGCGAAAAATGTTAAGTCAGAAGCCTTTTCTTGAAATTAAAAACCGGATTACTTACCGGTAATACTCTTTTGTAGAGTCCACGACAGCACCCACTGAGGAAACCTACAGAGAGATAAATGGGGCGGTCCCCCTCGCTCCCTCAGTTTGTGTTACCGAGAACAACGGAGGAACCGCCATACATGTTTTAGTCAAACTGTTTGGGCGATTCATCTATCTTACCCCTATGCAGTTTTAAGCTTACTAAGTTTAATCACATATCTAATTTAAATCATAATCTCCACCACCAAGGAGACCCATGTGTGAAAAAATTCTTACGGGAGGGAAGTGAGCGGGTGCTGTCGTGGACTCTACAAAAGAGTATTACCGGTAAGTAATCCGGTTTTTCCTCTTCGCCACGACAGCACCCACTGAGAGATTTTCAGAGATAATCACTTGGGCGGGCACACCGTGTTAAGGACTGATCTACCTAAAGTTAGATCCTCGGTAGAGGACAAATCTAGTCTATAGTGACTATAAAAGGTAGATGGAGAAGACCAGGTTGCAGCCTTACATATTTGTTCAATTGGGACGTTCGCCCTCTCGGCCCAGGTGGATGATATGGCTCTAGTAGAGTGCGCCTTAATCCCCAGTGGAGGGTCTTCTCCTTTTGTCAGATACGCCATTGTGATCGCATCTCTAATCCATCTGGATATCGTGCCTGATGTAACTGCAGACCCTTTCCTGCTGCCCTGGAATGAGACAAAAAGAGACCTACTCTGCCTCCAGGGACTGGTCCTATCAAGGTAGGCTAGCACAGCTCTTTTCACATCTAAGGTGTGATATTTCTCCTCGTCCTGTGTTGACGGGTTCTCATAGAATGAAGGTAGGCATATCTCTTGAGACCTATGAAATTTAGTTGCCCGTTTGGGCAGATAGGACGGGTCCGTCTTTAAAATGAGACTGTCTCGTGTTGTTAACAGGAACGGTGGGTCTACTGACAGAGCATGAAGATCACTCACTCTCCTGGCCGATACTAAGGCCACCAGCATAGCCGTTTTCAATGAGAGGCACTTTACTGATGCTGAGCTTATGGGCTCAAATGGTGCCTGAGTGAAGGCATCCAAAACTAAAGTAAGGTTCCACGCTGGAAGTCGAGGCACATGCACCGGTTCTGCTCGTTGACAGGCCGAGATAAACCGAGTCACCCATCTATTTGCTGCCACGTTATAGTTAAACAGGGCTCCTAGGGCTGACACGTGGACCTTAAGAGTGCTTACTGAGAGTCTAAGTTCTCGGCCTCTTTGTAGAAACTCTAGAATGGCCGTAATGGGTACTTCACCAGCTAGTTTTGTTGGGTGAAAGGCCAGGAACTTCCTCCACACCTTAGCATAAATTTTTGTCGTGGACTCCTTCCTGCTTTGTAGCAGGGTATTGATTAGGTTCTTTGAGAAACCCTTCTGCCTCAGTAGCTCCCTTTCAAATTCCAGGCCGCTAGGTGCAGGGCTTTGGCCTGTGGATGGTAGCAGGGTCCCTGCGAGAGAAGATTCTGGTGCAGCGGCAGGATCCACGGGTCGGTTACCGACATGGCTCTCAGCCATGAAAACCACGGTCTTTTTGGCCAAAACGGGGCTATCAAGATGACCCTCGCCCTCTCCTGTCTTATTTTCCTGACTACTGTTGGTAGTAGCACCATCGGAGGAAAGGCATAGGCTAGTTGGAATGCCCAGGGTGTTTGGAGGGCATCTAGAATATCTGGGTTGTCCGACCTGTAGAGAGAAGCAAACCTTTTTACGCGCCTGTTGGCTCTGGTTGCAAATAGGTCTATCTCCGGTCTGCCCCATTCTGACGCTATCATTTCGAACACGTCTCTGCTGAGGACCCACTCTCCCTGGTATAGGGCCTGGCGACTGAGATAGTCTGCTCGGGAGTTGTCCACTCCTCTTATATGGAGCGCTGACAAGGAGAGAAGATGGACTTCGGCCATCTTCAGAATCTTTCCCGCGATAGACATCAGTGGCATTGACCGCGTGCCTCCTTGCCGGTTTATATAGGCCACTGCGGTTGGATTGTCTGTCTGGATCTTTACGTGGGCGCCTCTTAACTGCGGGAGGAAGTGAGATATCGCATAAAAAAATCGCTGTTAGCTCCTTTACATTAGAGGAGGCCTCTATTTCATTCTCCCGCCACCAGCCTTGTACCATGTGCTCCTCTAGGTGGGCTCCCCAACCTAAGGGGCTGGCATCCGTGGTGAGTATCTTGGAGGGAGTCACCCACCACTGTACTCCCTTCGATAGATTGGAAGGAATTAACCACCATTTTAGGGATTGAACCACCTCGGGCGATAGGGACATCTTCCCTTCCAGCCACCCCTGCAGTCTATCTATCTCCTGCAGAATAGCCCACTGTAGTTCTCTAGAGTGGAACTGAGCCCATTGCACCGCTGGAATGCATGATATCAGTGACCCCAGCAAGGACATGCCCTGTCTCAATGATATTACGGGTCTTCCTGTAGCATTCTGTACTTTGTCGATTATGGCCATTACTTTGGCGTTTGGCAGAAAGCACTCCTCAGTTACGGAGTCTACTTGCAGGCCCAAAAACCTTTGACAGGTCACTGGCTCTATAAAACAAAACCATACGGAACCAAATGTAAATCCCAGTAGAGTCGCCCACTATATAGTGTCGTCTCAATGGGAAATAGACACTCCCGCATAACATATTAAACAGGAAAAAACAGGGAGTACAAGTCCAATCACATAAAAATAATGAGCAAAGTTTATTAAACATATAATACTGACAATTACATAAATGACAGAATATACATAAAGGATCAGATAAGTATCTGCTGCTTGTTAGTCCTAAGAAATTAACAGAATAAAGTGCTTAGTGCCTGTAACAAATATGGGCCATATTTGAGGGATATAAAGGTAAAAGAGATCCTAACAGGTGCGCATCCTGAAAAAATCACTATCCCAAGCCATAGTGCTTACCCAAACTAAACTTAGCCAAGGACCACAAGCAGCGCCGCCACCGACGCGCGTTTCGCCTCTTTTTCAAGGTGCCGTACTGTGTTGTGTGAGGGGCCGAGTTATATATCCTGTTACCAGGTGCTCCAATCAAGCGGCGCGTGTGTCCGGTGTCCTGCCCCGGAAGCTGCATCACCACCGGCGACAGCGCGGCGCCGCGTCTCAGACGACGTCGCTGTGACGTCACTGACCCGCAGACGCCACTGATGCGCCTCAGCAATGCTCCATGGGCACACACCGCAGACATGCGCACTGGAGCCAACTCTCTAGGTGATACATCCAAGAAAGGGAAATGGGTTCTAGATATAACAGATTACACAAAGTGGATATATATATATATAAATGAATCCAAAAGATTAATGAGCACTAGCTCATAACAACTATATCATTAATAATAGTGAAAAATAAAAATATATATAAAATATATAATCCCATTACAATGGACATTAATGTGATTATACCATCAACTATGTATTCCTTTTATATATAAAGGAGAGATGGTACATGTGAAATACTTCAAAAAAGGTGCACATATAAATGTGATTATACTATCAGCTATGTATTCCTTTTATATACACAGGAAAAATGGTGCATATGAAATGCTTCAAAAAGAGTGCACACATAATACATGTGACATATAAAATGATACACCAACGTGAATAAAAATATATTATCTTTTTTTCTTTCTTTTTATTATTCATCTTTTTTCTTCTTTTTCTTGTTAAATAAAAATAGTCCCATAAGCCAAACTTGATATGATGTTCTTGAGCCAGGATATAACACCAAGGGTCCCTCCAGATCTTCCCCACTAAACGTCCTAGAAATTACGGTGTTCCATTAGAGATGACTAAAGGGAAACAAACCAATACAGTGAACATACAAACATATATAATAAAAACAAAACCATGTCACAACACAAAAATTACAGATATGAGCTAAAACTCAACTGCTCATTGAGTCCAGCCGGTGTGATGGTATCAAGAACTGTGATCCACCGGCATTCCCTTTGAGCTAACACACGTTTGGTGTCACCCCCCCTTATTCCCGCACGGATCCTGTCAATACCCCAAGCTTGGAGTCCACTCGGATCACATTTATGTTTCAACCGAAAGTGTCTCGGAATAGGTTTGAGAGCATTAATATCCTCCACTTCACGTGCCGCCATTATATCTCTAACATGTTCTCTTATGCGAACGCGTAGTTCGGGTGTAGTTAATCCAACATATATTAGCCCACACGGGCAAACTGCATAATAGACCACATATGTGGTACTACACGTGATGTAACCTCTAATTTTGAATTCACGACGGCCATCCGATGAAGTGAATGATAATGCTCTCCGAAGATTCCTACATGCTAGGCACACTCCACATGGAAAAAATCCATTCCTGGGTGTGCCAGCCTGAAAGAAGTCTATACTTTTGGTGGTATAGTGACTCCTCACTAGCATGTTCTTGAGGGTATTACACCTCCGCGCAGTCATAAGGGGGCGTTCAGAAAGGCACTCACGTAAAATTGGGTCAGTTCTCAGAACCGCCCAATGTCGGTTCAAGATAGATCTCATCAGGTCCCATTTGTGATTGTATGTTGAAATAAATCTTACTTCTCCATCCATTTTAGGTTTGGATTTTTTCCACCTGTTTCCCAAGAGATCAACCCTAGAAGATCTTTTGGCCCGCCAATAACCTCTCCTAATGCTTTTACCACTATAGCCTCTTTGGGCAAATCTTTCCCCAAGGTCCACCGCCTGAGCCTCAAATAAGGCATCAGTTGAGCAAATCCTCCTCGCACGTAAAAATTGTCCAACTGGAATAGACCTGATCGTGGAATGCGGATGTGACGAGGATGCATGCAGAAGGGCATTCACAGAAGTCTCCTTTCTATACAGATCGGTGTGAATTAAACCATCATCCTGTACTTTTAGATTAGCGTAGGATGGCGCACAAGCCGCCCCCATCGCGGTGCCCTGTCTCTGTAGAAAATATCTGTCCTTAAAAGTAAAGAAGTTGTGGGTAAGAACGAACTCCAATAGCTCCAAGACCAACTCACGCATGTCCGGATCTAAATTACTCGTTTCCAGGAAGAATCTGGAAGCCCTCAATCCATCCACGTTTCGAATACTGGTGTAAAGCGATTCGACATCTGCTGTAACCAAAATCATGTCCGCATCCACAAACAGGCCATCCAATCTCCTGAGGACATCATTAGTGTCCCTGACATAGGAGGGCAGCGTCTCAACCTGCGGATGTAAGTAGTATTCAATGAATTTGCAGGCTGGGTCGCATAGCCCCCCCATGCCAGACACAATGGGACGTCCAGGAGGAAGCACAGGATCCTTATGGACCTTGGGGAGAAGATAAAAAGTGGGAATCACCGGAGTATGAACCAAAAGGCCCTGCAAAACTTTTTTAGTTATAATACCTCTTTCATATGCCATTTCAAGAATATTATGTAATTCATTCTGAAAGATCTTAAGAGGACTATTTGGCAACTGAGAATAATTTTCTTTATTTCTCAATTGTCTGAAGGCCTCTTTTTCATATTTATCTACAGGCCAGAGAACCACGTTTCCCCCCTTGTCAGCCGATTTAATAACAATGTCATCCCAACTTCCAATTTCACATAAAGCCACTCTCTGTTGTGGGGTCAAATTATCACTTTTTTTATAATTGGTGATGGTCTTAAGATCTTCAGTCACCAACCTTGTAAATATCTCGACCTGGGGACAAAGTGAAAAAGGGGGAAACGTGGTACATCTGGCTGCAATAGGAGGTAAAGATCCACTTACCGAATCTCCATGAGACTCACTCTCCAATTCTTCTAGAGTATGTATTGCCTCAGCTTCTGAGACCGATAGACTTTGGTCTGACAGAGGGCGTGAATGTAATTTTCTAAGGATGATCTTTCGGGAAAACAGGTGGAGATCCTTTACCGCTGTAAAGTAATCAAAATTATTTACTGGAGAGAATGATAAACCAAGTTGTAATACACTTTTGTGAAGATCAGAGAGCACGTGTGAGGAGAGGTTAATTACCTCTAGTGTGTTTGTTCGAGCTTTTTTGTCACTCTTAGGTGAATTAGCCATTTTTCTTTTGTTGGTTTTTCCATTCTTCCAACGTCTATCTCTCACATGATCCCTCCTGTCCCACAAAGGCCGTACACCATCTGAAGTATTCATGGGTTCTTCAAGTGATGATACCGATGAAAGTGAGGTGGACCACACTTAGAAAATTACATTCACGCCCTCTGTCAGACCAAAGTCTATCGGTCTCAGAAGCTGAGGCAATACATACTCTAGAAGAATTGGAGAGTGAGTCTCATGGAGATTCGGTAAGTGGATCTTTACCTCCTATTGCAGCCAGATGTACCACGTTTCCCCCTTTTTCACTTTGTCCCCAGGTCGAGATATTTACAAGGTTGGTGACTGAAGATCTTAAGACCATCACCAATTATAAAAAAAGTGATAATTTGACCCCACAACAGAGAGTGGCTTTATGTGAAATTGGAAGTTGGGATGACATTGTTATTAAATCGGCTGACAAGGGGGGAAACGTGGTTCTCTGGCCTGTAGATAAATATGAAAAAGAGGCCTTCAGACAATTGAGAAATAAAGAAAATTATTCTCAGTTGCCAAATAGTCCTCTTAAGATCTTTCAGAATGAATTACATAATATTCTTGAAATGGCATATGAAAGAGGTATTATAACTAAAAAAGTTTTGCAGGGCCTTTTGGTTCATACTCCGGTGATTCCCACTTTTTATCTTCTCCCCAAGGTCCATAAGGATCCTGTGCTTCCTCCTGGACGTCCCATTGTGTCTGGCATGGGGGGGCTATGCGACCCAGCCTGCAAATTCATTGAATACTACTTACATCCGCAGGTTGAGACGCTGCCCTCCTATGTCAGGGACACTAATGATGTCCTCAGGAGATTGGATGGCCTGTTTGTGGATGCGGACATGATTTTGGTTACAGCAGATGTCGAATCGCTTTACACCAGTATTCGACACGTGGATGGATTGAGGGCTTCCAGATTCTTCCTGGAAACGAGTAATTTAGATCCGGACATGCGTGAGTTGGTCTTGGAGCTATTGGAGTTCGTTCTTACCCACAACTTCTTTACTTTTAAGGACAGATATTTTCTACAGAGACAGGGCACCGCGATGGGGGCGGCTTGTGCGCCATCCTACGCTAATATTTTCTTGGGTTATTGGGAGAGGGAGATTTTCTCGGATGGCGCACTGGCCGCTCCCCAGATTGCGGGATGGTTCAGATACATTGATGACGTTCTATTTGTCTGGCAAGGCCCTGTCTCTGAGTTACATGACTTTGTGGGGGTTCTGAACCAGAATAGCTTCAATATCCATCTCATGTATGCTTTTCACCACCATCAAATTACATTTCTTGATGTTATGATAAAAGTACAGGATGATGGTTTAATTCACACCGATCTGTATAGAAAGGAGACTTCTGTGAATGCCCTTCTGCATGCATCCTCGTCACATCCGCATTCCACGATCAGGTCTATTCCAGTTGGACAATTTTTACGTGCGAGGAGGATTTGCTCAACTGATGCCTTATTTGAGGCTCAGGCGGTGGACCTTGGGGAAAGATTTGCCCAAAGAGGCTATAGTGGTAAAAGCATTAGGAGAGGTTATTGGCGGGCCAAAAGATCTTCTAGGGTTGATCTCTTGGGAAACAGGTGGAAAAAATCCAAACCTAAAATGGATGGAGAAGTAAGATTTATTTCAACATACAATCACAAATGGGACCTGATGAGATCTATCTTGAACCGAAATTGGGCGGTTCTGAGAACTGACCCAATTTTACGCGAGTGCCTTTCTGAACGCCCCCTTATGACTGCGCGGAGGTGTAATACCCTCAAGAACATGCTAGTGAGGAGTCACTATACCACCAAAAGTATAGACTTCTTTCAGGCTGGCACACCCAGGAATGGATTTTTTCCATGTGGAGTGTGCCTAGCATGTAGGAATCTTCGGAGAGCATTATCATTCACTTCATCGGATGGCCGTCGTGAATTCAAAATTAGAGGTTACATCACGTGTAGTACCACATATGTGGTCTATTATGCAGTTTGCCCGTGTGGGCTAATATATGTTGGATTAACTACACCCGAACTACGCGTTCGCATAAGAGAACATGTTAGAGATATAATGGCGGCACGTGAAGTGGAGGATATTAATGCTCTCAAACCTATTCCGAGACACTTTCGGTTGAAACATAAATGTGATCCGAGTGGACTCCAAGCTTGGGGTATTGACAGGATCCGTGCGGGAATAAGGGGGGGTGACACCAAACGTGTGTTAGCTCAAAGGGAATGCCGGTGGATCACAGTTCTTGATACCATCACACCGGCTGGACTCAATGAGCAGTTGAGTTTTAGCTCATATCTGTAATTTTTGTGTTGTGACATGGTTTTGTTTTTATTATATATGTTTGTATGTTCACTGTATTGGTTTGTTTCCCTTTAGTCATCTCTAATGGAACACCGTAATTTCTAGGACGTTTAGTGGGGAAGATCTGGAGGGACCCTTGGTGTTATATCCTGGCTCAAGAACATCATATCAAGTTTGGCTTATGGGACTATTTTTATTTAACAAGAAAAAGAAGAAAAAAGATGAATAATAAAAAGAAAGAAAAAAAGATAATATATTTTTATTCACGTTGGTGTATCATTTTATATATGTCACATGTATTATGTGTGCACTCTTTTTGAAGCATTTCATATGCACCATTTTTCCTGTGTATATAAAAGGAATACATAGCTGATAGTATAATCACATTTATATGTGCACCTTTTTTGAAGTATTTCACATGTACCATCTCTCCTTTATATATAAAAGGAATACATAGTTGATGGTATAATCACATTAATGTCCATTGTAATGGGATTATATATTTTTATTTTTCACTATTATTAATGATATAGTTGTTATGAGCTAGTGCTCATTAATCTTTTGGATTCATTTATATATATATCCACTTTGTGTAATCTGTTATATCTAGAACCCATTTCCCTTTCTTGGATGTATCACCTAGAGAGTTGGCTCCAGTGCGCATGTCTGCGGTGTGTGCCCATGGAGCATTGCTGAGGCGCATCAGTGGCGTCTGCGTGTCAGTGACGTCACAGCGACGTCGTCTGAGACGCGGCGCCGCGCTGTCGCCGGTGGTGATGCAGCTTCCGGGGCAGGACACCGGACACACGCGCCGCTTGATTGGAGCACCTGGTAACAGGATATATAACTCGGCCCCTCACACAACACAGTACGGCACCTTGAAAAAGAGGTGAAACGCGCGTCGGTGGCGGCGCTGCTTGTGGTCCTTGGCTAAGTTTAGTTTGGGTAAGCACTATGGCTTGGGATAGTGATTTTTTCAGGATGCGCACCTGTTAGGATCTCTTTTACCTTTATATCCCTCAAATATGGCCCATATTTGTTACAGGCACTAAGCACTTTATTCTGTTAATTTCTTAGGACTAACAAGCAGCAGATACTTATCTGATCCTTTATGTATATTCTGTCATTTATGTAATTGTCAGTATTATATGTTTAATAAACTTTGCTCATTATTTTTATGTGATTGGACTTGTACTCCCTGTTTTTTCCTGTTTAATAGGTCACTGGCTCTAGTCTGGATTTCTCCCAGTTAATTAGCCAACCCAGTGTTTGTAGGGATGAGATAATCCTAGCTATTCTTGCTTCACACTGTGAAACAGAATTCCCCACTATGAGTAGGTCGTCTAAGTAAGGGACAACTAGGGTGTCATTCAGCCTTACATATGACATTACTTCCAGCATTAATTTGGTAAATACCCGAGGAGCCATGGATAGCCCGAATGGCATTGCCGCAAACTGGAAATGCTGAATCCGACCTCTGAACCAGACTGCTACCCGCAGGAACCTCTGGTGCCCTCGATATATGGGGAGATGGTAGTAGGCGTCCTTTAGGTCCAAGACCGCCATATAACACCTGGGAAACAAAAGCTTTATTGCAGACTTAATCGACTCCATTTTAAACGACCTTAGTCTTAGGAAGGTATTAAGTTTCTTTAAATTTATTATAGTCCTGTAAGAGCCATCTGGTTTTGGGACTAAGAATAGAGGAGAATAAAAGCCCATCCCTGTTTCGTCGTCTGGGACCTCCACTAGGACCTGTTTAGTTAGCAGTACCGCAATCTCCATCTCCAGTGCTTCCTGCTGAGATCGGGACTTCATAGAAGTCAATAAGAAGGAGTTCGGTGGATACCGAATGAATTCTAATTTTAGGCCTGATGATACAATACTTAGGGCCCACGGGTTTGATGTCACCTTCATCCATTGGCGGCTGAATCTTAATAGCCTGCCACCTACCGGTGTAACGGTTTTATCGGGATCTGTCTCCTCTGAAGGGACGTTTCCCGAATAGGTTGCCTCTTTGCTTGGGGTCCTTATTTCCCCAGCGGTCCTGGGGTCTAAAGTCTTTCTTTTTACCGAACGGCGGCTTCCTGTAGGCCCTCCTGTTGAACGGAACATACGGGTTAGGGAACCCCTTTTTCCTCTCCCCCGCTTTTGTCAAAATCTCATCAAGCTCTGTACCAAACAGGTACTTACCCTGGCAGGGTATAGCACACAATCTAGTTTTTGTTTGTGTGTCTCCTTTCCACCCCTTCAACCATAAGGCCCGCCTGCCTGCATTGGTCAGTCCCGCGGCTCTAGCCGACAACCGGAGAGAATCCGCGGAGGAGTCGGAGAGGAAGGCCGCTGCTCCCTTAATGAGGGGCATAGAGGAAAGAAGCCTACTCCTAGCTACTCCATTTTTAATATTGTCCTCCAAGTCGTTCAGCCACACCAACATAGATCTTGCCGTACATGTGGCTGCTATTGCGGGCTTAAAGGCTGCCGTACAAGCTTCCCAAGATCTTTTGAGGAATGTATCGGTCTTACGATCCGAAGAATCAGCCAAAGTTCCCGAATCCTCCACCGGCAAGGAGGATCTACGGGAGGTAGAGGCCACTGCCGCGTCCACCTTGGGGGCTCTCGACCAGGCCGTTAACTCCTCATCGTCAAAGGGATACTTACGCTTTGACGTTAAGGGGAGGAAGGTCCTCTGACCTTGTTTCTCCCATTCCCTCTTAACTAGGTCTTTTACCGCTGGGACCACTGGGAATGCTCGGACCTTTTTACGGGAAATACCCGCAAACATTATGTCCTGAGGGGTCTTGGGGTCCTTACTCTCCGGCAACCCCATGGTATTTCGAACAGACTTCACAAGATTACTGACACTGTCCGTGGGGAAACACGTCTGATCCTCGTCCTCTGAGGAAAGGTATTCCTGGGACTTATCGGAATCTAGTTCTCCGGTATCTGACGGCGACCTTGACGCCAGCGAGACTCCTCCTTTAGATGAACGTATTTCTCTCACGGAGGAGTGACCCCCTAGACTACTGGAACCGCCTAAGGCCCGTAGTTCCTCTCTTATCATTGCCCGGATATCCTCCTTCTTTCGTGAGGATTCCTCCTGCAAGGCCTCCTCCACACATGATTGGCATAATCTCTTTGGGTGGCCATCCGGGAGGGGCTGCGAACATAAGGCACACTCTCTATGTTTCGCCTTCTCTGTTCTTTTATCCTACAGGGGGTATGGACCAGAAAGAGAAGACTATCAATTATCTAACCTGACCAAAAAACACTCACCCGTGAGTTTCGTCAGCAACTACCGGCTGCGGTGTCCGGGACCCAGGCTGAGGCGAGGCATGGGACGACTTCTTTTCCTTACGTTTCTTCTCTAACGGCTCATCTTGCCTGGAAGGCCCAATGGATTCCTTCCTAGAGCTGCCACTTCTTCTGGTGCTATTGGATCTCCTCGTAGCACTGCTCTGTCTACTGCCAAGTGGGGATACCACTAGCTGACCTAATGGGAGCGAAGCTGAGTCATCTAAGGACGACATGACTGCGCACTAGCGCTGTGTCTGTGGCTTCCTTTTAAAGCCTTTGCCATAGCTGCTCCTCCTTCTCTTTTTTTTTCACCATTTTTTTTTTTCGCCCTACTGCGCATGCGCTGGCGTTGTCCCGCGGTCTCTGCCTTCAGCCTGATCCCGGAAGTCCTCCTCCACTTCCGGGTTGCCTCTCCTGGAGCGCTGGGTCACCGCAAATAGTAATGCGGCCGGCGACACCGCGCGTCTGCACCCCCTCTCCACGCATGGGGTCCTTCTCCTGCCGCAGGTATGACTCCCAGCAGCGCCGCTCAGCACACACCGCACAAGCCCTTCTGCCACTCTGGGGGGGGGGGGGGGTGCCGGCCTCAGTACGCCCGATGGCGTTTGTAATGCGTCCACCCCCTCGGGGGGGGGGGGGGGGGGGGGGGAGTATAGCCAAAACCCCAGTGAGCTTTGGCACCACTTTCGCCTCCAGCCTCACCTGCATTACACCAGCTCTGGGGGGGGGGGAATACACCTCTCCGCCCGACGCTGCCTCCGGTCCTGGGGCCCCTGCTGCTCATATTTTGCACGCAGGCGGTTACCAGACCAGGCATCCTCTTCTGCGGGTTCCTTTCCAGGAACAGGAAACCAAACTGAGGGAGCGAGGGGGACCGCCCCATTTATCTCTCTGTAGGTTTCCTGTTCCGGGGGCGGATCCCCTCTCTCAGTGGGTGCTGTCGTGGCGAAGAGGAAAAAAAAGTCTATACCTTGCTACGATTTGGCAAAACCATCATCAAGTCGGCAAAAAGCATGTGGGATAACATGTTATGAATTGATGAGACCAAGGTTGACCTTTTTGGCTATAATTAAAAAAGATATTTGTGGAGAAAATAAAAACACTGCACATTATCAAAAGAACCCCACACCATAAGAGAATGGTCCGCTATAATATGCTGAACAGCTATGTTGTGCCTAGCAGCCATCTTGGGCAAATTTGAGCAAACTAACTTTGCAGCTAATAAGATGCAGTCTCTGAAGTTCTCGCCAGAGTGGAGACATAAATAACATAAGGGTCATTAATAAGTACAGAAGTCTAAAAAAGGTTAAATGGAATAGATAATGTGGACACTGGTGGTTGATAAGTGGTGATATATGGTAATGAATAGTGAATATGTTTAATAATGTAGAAACTCATTTGTCCGTAGAGCTGTCAGTGTTTGAAGAGTTATGTGAGTAGAGGCAACTTCAAGGATCAGAGATGTCAGTGATAACAACATTATTGAATTAGAAGGAACTTAGATGCCCAAAGAATTACAGTTGTGTTTAGTTTACATACCCCAGCAGAATTTTTGCTTTCTTGGCCTTTTTTCAGAGAATACGAATAATAACACCAAATCTTTTTCTGCACTCATGGGTGGGTGAAGTCATTTATTGTCAAACTACTGTGTTTTCTCTTTTTAAATCAAATGACAATCCAAAACATCCAAATGACCCTGATCAAAAGTTCACATACCCTGGTGATTTTGGCCTGGTAACATGCACAGAAGTTGACACAAATGGGTTTGAATGGCTACTAAAAGTAACATCCTCACCTGTGACCTGTTTGCTTGTAATCAGTGTGTGTGCATAAAAGCTGAGTGAGTTTCTGGGATCCAGACAGAGTTTTGCATTTTTCATCCAGCCACTGACGTTTTTGGATTGTGAGTCATGGGGAAAGCAAAAGAATTGTCAACGATCAACGGGAAAAGGTAGTTGAACTGAATAAAGAAGGAAAGGGATACAAAAAGATATCTGAGGAATTGATAATGCCACTCAGCAGCATTCAAACTGTGATTAACAAATGGAAAATCAGGGGTTCTGTAAAAACAAAACCACAGTCAGGTAAACCAACAAAAATGTCATCCACAACTACCAGGAAAATTGTTCGGGAAGCAAAGAAAAACCCACAAATAATAGTAGCTGAAATACTTTACTCTCTGAAAACTAGCGGTGTGGCTGTTTCAAGATGCACAATAAGGAAGCATTTGAAGAAAAATGGGCTGCATGGTCGAGTCGTCAGAAGAAAGTCATTACTGCGCAAATGCCACAAAGTATCTCGCCTACAGTACGCAAAACAGCACAGAGACAAGCCTCAAAACTTCTGGAACAAGGTAATTTGGAGTGATGAGATCAAAATTGAACTTTTTGGCCATAACCATAAACGATACATTTGGAGAGAGGTCAACAAGTCTATAGAATCATAGAATCATAAAATCGTAGTGTTGTAAGGGACCTCCTGGGCCATCTGGTCCAACCCCCTGCTCAAAGCAGGATTCGCTAAATCATCCCAGACAGATGTCTGTCCAGCTTCTGTTTGAAAACTTATATTGAAGGAGAACTCACCAGCTCTCATGGCAGCCTGTTCCACTCAATGATCACTCTGTCAAAAAGTTTTTTCTAATGTCTAATCTGTGTCTCCTCCCATTCAGTTTCATCCCATTGCTTCTAGTCTTTCCTTGCGCAAATGAGAATAAAGATGATCCTTCTACAATGTGACAGCCCTTGAGATATTTGTAGACAGCTTTTAAGGCTCCTCTCAGTCTTCTCTTCTGCAAGCTAAACATTCCCAAATCCTGCAACCTTTCCTCATAAGACAAGGTTTGCAGACCGGTCACCATTCTGGTCGTTCTTTTCTGAACTTGCTCTAGTTTGTTGATGTCTTTTTTAAAATGTGGCGCCCAAAACTGGACACAGTATTCCAGATGAGGTCTGATCAAAGAGGAGTAGAGGGCAATAGTGACTTCACGTGATCTAGACTGTATGCTTCTGTTAATACATCCTAGAATTGCATTTGGCTTTTTTGCTGCTGCATCACACTATTGACTCATATTCAGTCTGTGATCTACTAGTATACCCAAGTCTTTTTCACATCTGCTGTTGTTTAGCCCTATTCCTCCCATTCTGTATATGCTTTTTTCATTTTTATTGCCCAGATGTAGTACTTTGCATTTTTCCTTGTGAAAAACCATTCTGTTAGTTGCTGCCCACTGCTCCAGTTTATTTATATATTTTTGAATCCTCTCTCTCTTCTCTAGTAATAGCTATCCCTCCTAGCTTTGTGTCATCAGCAAATTTAATCAGTTTACCCTCAATTCCTTCATCTAAATCATTGATAAAGATATTGAACAATACAGGACCCAGGAGAGAGCCCTGTGGTACCCCACTTGGGACATTCTTCCAACTGGATGTGCAGCCATTTACGACCACTCTTTGGATCCGATCACTAAGCCAGTTATGAATCCACCTAACAGTTGCCTTGTCCATTCCATACGTAGTAATTTTTTCAATAAGGATTGTGTGAGATACTTTGTTAAATGCTTTGCTGAAGTCAAGATATACTATATCAACAGCATTTCCCTGATCCACCCAATTAGTGACTCTGTCATAGAAGCAAATTAAGTTAGTCTGACATGACTTATTAGTTACAAACCCATGCTGACTCTGTTTAATCACTTCATTCTTATCCAGGTACTGACATACATATTGTTTAATAATTTGTTCAAAGATCTTTCCTGGTATAGAAGTCAGACTCACCGGCCTATAGTTGCCTGGGTCCACCTTCTTCCACTTTTTGAAGATAGGAACAACATTTGCTCTTCTCCAGTCTTCTGGGACTTCTCCTGTTCTCCACGAATTTTCAAAGATTATGGAGGTTGGTTCAAAAATTTCTTCTGCTATCTCCTTCAGTACTCTGGGGAGTAATTCATCTGGACCTGGAGACTTGAATTCATTTAGGTTAGCTAAGTGTTCCCTCACAAGCTTTCTGTTTATAGATATCCTGGATTCTTCTATTCCCTTAATAGGACAGTGAAGAATAGTTGATGTTACATTTCCTTTCTGAGAGAAAACAAATGCAAAATAGGAATCTAAAGGTTCGGCCTTCTCAACATCCTGTCTTACCATTTCATCATTTTCATCCTATAAAAATCCTATAGCATCTTTGACTTTTCTTTTACTTTTGACATATGCCCAAAATCCTTTCTTATTGCTTTTGATGTCTCTTGAAAGCCTCAATTCATTGTCAGCTTTAGAGAATCTGATTCGTGCCCTGCAGGTTCTGCAGACAGCATTATATTTTTCTTTAGATATGCCTCCCTCTTTCCATTTTATAAACATTTATTTCTTCTTTTTTAGCATGTGCTTAAGTTCTGTGTTCATCCATCCTGGTTTCCTTAAACGCTTCCTATTCTTCCCTCTTTTCGGAATTGTTAACAATTGTGCTTTGAGAATTTCATTTTTCAAGATTTCTCATCCTTCCTGGACATTTTTGTCCTTAAGGATATCCAGCCATTGGATCCCTCCAATTCTTTTTCTGAATCCCTTAAAATCTGCCTTTCTGAAATCTAGCCTTGACGTCTGAGTCTTCACAGGTCTTCCTCTTCTAGTTATCCAAAATTCTAAAATAACATGGTCGCTACCTCCTAGGGTCCCAGCCACTTTTACCTCCTCAACCATTTCCTCCCTATTTATAAGGATTAGATCCAAGGTAGCAGTTCCCTTTGTTTTCTCCCCTACCTTTTTGAAGATAAAGTTGTCAGCAAGAGAGGATAAGAATTTCCTTGACCTGTTAGTTTTGCCTGAGAGAGATTCCCAACAAATGTCTGAATAGTTGAAATCTCCCATGACAACTATGTCATATTTTTTGGAGAACTTGGCCATTGGATGCATAAAGAGTTCATCCATATCTTCAGCTTGCACAGTCGGTCTGTAGTAAATGCCTACAATGGTCCTATGATGAAAGGAACACCATTCCTACTGTAAAGCATGAAGGTGAATCGCTGATGTTTTGGGGAAGTGTGACCTACAAAGGCACAGGAAACTTGGTCAAAGTTGAAGGAAAGATGAATGCAGCACGTTGTCAGCAAACACTGGATGCAAATTTGCACTCATCAGCACGGAAGCTGTGCATGTGAAGTACTTGGACGTTCTAACATGACAACGATCCAAAACACATAGCCAGGTCGACCTGTCATTGGCTACAGCAGAACAAAGTGAAGATTCTGCAGAGGCCATCTTAGTCTTCTGACCTCAATATCATTGATCCAATCTGGGGAGATCTCAAGCACGCAGTTCATGCTAGACAGCTCAGAAATTTACAGGAACTGGAGGCTTCCAGGGTATGTAAACTTTTGAGCACAACTGTATATTGAATTTTGCTCCAATGCTCATAAATATTGTCATGTTGTAATATTGTATGCTTTGTTCTACAATGTATACACCTTTTTCTGCAATGTGTAGTTTCCTTTGTCTAACGCTATATAAAACCCTAGTCTGGGGCCGCCGCTTTCTTGCTTCAGCTACTCTGACTTCTTTATCTGCTCATTTGCACTTCTCTAATAAACCTCAGCCCCTGCTTCAATAAGAATTGTCTAGTGTTTTCTCAGACTTTGTAAAGCTCTCACAGGTTTTCTTACACATACCCAAAGTAAAGAATGGTGGAGGCAACATTATGCTTTGGGGCTGTTTTTCAGCAGCTGGAACTGGCACTTTAGTCATAGTGGAGGAAAATTTGAACAGTCCTTAATATCAGTCAAAACCTCAGGTCTCTGATAAAAAGAGAATTCTACCTTTCAGCATGACAACCACCTTAAGCATGATTCCAAATCAACAATAGAATATCTTTGCAAGAAGATCAAAGTTTTGGAATGGCGCATTAAGAGCTCACACCTGAAAACAACTGAAAACCTGTGGATTGATCTGAAGAGGGCTGTACACAGGAGATGACCTCTCAATTTTACAGATTTGGAGTGCTACTGCAAGGAACAGTGGGCAAGGACTGCATATTCCAAATATGTATGATGATAAACTGTTACTCAAAAATACAGAATGCTGTCAAAAATTTTGAGTACTTCAGCAAAGCATTAGTTTAAGGGTGTGCATATACTGTATAAGTAACCACGTGATTTCAGTCCTGTATTTTTCGTTTTCCACCTGAAAAGATTTAGTTTTGTTATTCAATCAAATTATACAGATTTTGGCTGACATTCAATGTGAGAAAAGTTCTAAAGTGATTTATATCCACTGTTGATATGGCAATGTAATATATTGGAGTGCAAGTATGTACAGTATATGTATAGAGTTTATAGTGCCGATTAGTTAATAAATAAATAACGTGACATCTGAATACCAAATTATATCATTAAAAACAAAGAAAATCTTTTTAAAAAAAAGGCAGTTTTTGCAACTTAGAGGCAGTTTACGAAACCAGGTCTGTAGAGTAGTACTAAATAATGTAACTAAGAAATTTATATTTTCATGCATTTGCACAAAGAAAAAAATCAAAATAATTCACTTAAAAAAAGAGGTAGCATTAGTTGTAAATCGAAAGAGACACATCTTCATAACCGGAAGCTTATAGTAAAAACTAGAAAATGCTTACATATGTCCCAGTTCATGCGCTATTGTGAAAGCGGCGCCTAAACCATTTTCCTCACTTATAGAGCAACTGCGTTGCCAGTCACACATTGTGCCTAGTTCCGCTAATCCTGTGAATGAAAATGAAAACGTACGAGTTACTTATATACCGTAATATATTCAGTGTATTTGCCATACACTAGACCGGTATGCATTTTTATTTTTTCTCTACAGGAAGCTTTAGTCTGTTGTGATGTTTTTTACACAGATGGATACATTAAAGTATATTGCACAGTATATACCCTTTTTTCACAATCTGCTCAATGGATGACTTAAGAGACATGGTGGATTGGGGCTTAAGGAGTAACGTTTCTCCTTGTGGAGAGCGACAAGCCAAGCCTGGCATGTCAGAGTGAGGAGACTTATAAGCCATGTATTCTCCCATGGGAAATTAAATATGCAAATTGTCTCTTCAGAGAGTAAGAGGACTAGAACTAGGACTAGAAAAGTTAATATTGACTCTTTAACAAGTCTTATATAACAGGATACAAGCCAAACCAGAATCTCAATTTAAGGTACTTCTCCTGATTTGACTTTCATCCTAGGTATATTGCAAGCTCATTAAAGAGTCGACATTGACTTCTATGATCGCTGCTTCTATTAGGTGGCGCTAGAGTTCTAGTCCTCTTACTCTCTGAAGAGACAATTTGCAGATATGGTGGACAACATCTTTTAGTACCCTTCTGTTAAAGGGAATCTGTCAGCAGTTTTTTTGCCATTTAATCTTAGAGTAGCATAATATAAGGCAAGTGAGACTATTGGATGCAGCAAATGTAACACAATCAGATTTCTTAGATGCAACTTGAAGAAAGGACAACACTGCAAGGAGTTTGTATGTTCTCCTCGTGTTTGCGTGGGTTTCCTCCGGGTTCTCCGGTTTTCTCCCACACTCCAAAGATATACAGAAAGGGAACTTAGATTGTGAGCCTCATCAGGGACAGTGCCAATAATGTCTGGTAAAGCGTTGTGGAATTAATAGCGCTATATAAATGAGTAAAATAAATGTAAAAAATTGCTTTACTACTGTGGTTCAACAGAAAAATAAAAAAGCAAACTAATGAAAATGGTCTGGACAAAAATGATTGTACCATTAACTAAATATATTTTTTCACAATTTTTTGAGGCAATCATTGCAAACAGAATTTCTGTACCTCTCAATAAGACTTATGCACCAGTCCATGGGTATTTTGGCCCACTCCTTGTGAGCAAACTGCTCCATGCAACTGAGGTGTGAAAGGCGCATTCTCCAGACTGCATGTTTCAGCTCCTTCTATAGATGTTCAATAGGATTCAGATCAGGGTTCATAGAGGCCACTTCAGAAAAGCCCTATGCTTTGCTCTTAGCCAATCTTGGATGTTTTTAGCTGTTTTTTGGGGTATTATCCTGATGGAAAACCAATGATCTACAACTCACACCAAGTTTTCTGACACTGAGCACCATATTTGACTCATTGGACCCTGCAAAGTTTCAAGACACTTGGTGACAAACGCAGCAAAGCAGCCCCAAAACCTAGCTGAGCCTCCTGCATGTTTCACATTAGATACAATGTTCTGTTATTTGTATGCTTCATGAACATATAGCTGATGTGACTTGCCAAAAGTTTCAGTTTTCAGTCATCTGTCCAGAGTACATTCTTCCAGTAGCTTTGTGGCTTGTCAATATGCATTTTGACAAATTTTCATGCTTTTTTATAGTTTGCTTTCAACAGTGGTTTTCTACTTTGTTGTCTTCAGTAAAGTCCACTTTGGCCAAGACAGTGACGGATGGTGTCATCTGACACTGATGTACCTTGGAGTTCACCTCGAATCTCTTTAAACTTAATCTGGGCTCTTTCATTACCATTCGCATTATCCGTCTCTTCAATTTGTCAGCAATTTTCCACTTACGGCCACATCCAGGGAAGGTGGCTACAGTTTCAGATACCTTAAACTTCTGAATAAAATGTGCAACTGTAGTAACAGGGACATCAAGCTATTTGGAGATGATCTAATAGTCTGTATCTTTAACATGTTTGTCTATAATTTTCTTTCTAATCTTCTCAGATAACGATCTACTTAGATTTCTTTGGACTAAAGCGCCCGTTACACATAGTGATATCGCTAGCAATATCGCTGTAACGTCACCGATTTTGTGACGTAGCAGCGATATTGCTAGCGTTATCGCTACATGTGACACCTCCGACCGGCTCCCCCGCTGGTTATCGCTGATCGCGCGAGAAGGTCCTGGACCATTTCTCATCGGGCACTTCCTGCTGGGCTTCCTGTGGCGCCGATGAGCGATGCGTGGACGCGGGCGGGAGGACGTCAGGATCGCCGCATCTGACAGGTATGTAGTGACCCCCGACCCCTGCTATGTCGCTGGTGAGATCTGCCTGCGTGGCAGCTCACTAGCGACCACGTAGCGATGCACCAGCGATCCATATCATTGTCGGGATCGCTGGTGCATCGCTAAGTGTAACGGTACCCTAAGTTCAGTGAGGTACACACCATGATACCAAACAGTAGACTGACTACTTTTCACCCCTGAAATAGGCAGACTGACTGATTACAAGTTTGCAGATATTTTTGATGCCAATTACAGGACAAACCTTAGTTTCACATGTCCCAATTTATTTTCAATCATTTCTAGGGGACTGTAACACTTGCACCCAGACTGGATGACGCGAGCAAGGAATGTGGCCCCACTATGCCACAAACCAGACTACCCTGGAGGGGCGTGACTAAGCAGCTACCTTGGTGTTCACTGGAGCCTCTAGTGGTGATGTCAGGCTTGTGCGGCAGGTAGCTGCCAGGTACCACTCCAGGGCGGTGTCTGGCTGTAACAGTGATCCCACTGGGGGACAGAACACTAATGACAGGTGTGGGAAAGTACAGATGGGCACGACTGGTATTTTGGCGGGCACTACTGGCACTCTGGCAGGCAGGTGGTCACAGCTGGCACTCTGGCAGGTAGATGGACACGACTGGCATGCTGGCAGGCGGGCACTGCTGGCACTCAGGCAGGCAGGCAAGGCTGACACTCAGGCAGGCAGGCGGACACGACTGGCACTCTAGCAGGTAGGCATGACTGGCAGGCAGGAGGGCATGGCTGGCACTCTGGCAGGCAGGAGGGCATGGCTGGCACTCTGGCAGGCAGGCGGGCACGGCTGGCACGGGTAGGATAAGAGAACAGGTAGGAACCAGTTCAGACTGGAGGGACCATAACCATAGGACGCGGGACAGGAGCAGAGCAGAACCGCAAGGTGCGGAATGGGAGCAGAGCAGAACCGCTAGCTGCGGTACGGGAGCAGAGCTACAAGGTGTGGAACAGAAGCGAAGCAGAACCGCAAGGTGCAGAACGGGAGCGGAGCAGAACCTCAAGGTGCAGATCGGGAGGAGAGCAGAGCCGCAGGTTGCGGAGCGGAGAGAAGAGCAGAGCCGCAGAGTGCAAAGCAAAGAGCAGAGCCACAGGGTGCGGATCAAAGAGCAGAGCCGAAGGGTGCAGAGCGAAGAGCAGAACTGCTGGGTGTGGAGCGAAGGGCAGAGCAAAGCCGCAGGGTGCGGAGCGAAGGGCAGAGAAGGAGTAGACACAAGGCTACACACAGCTGAGTAGGGAGGAAACAGACAAGGACAAAAACAGGTACAAGAAACGGACTTGGTACAGACAAGGATGGACACAGGAGCAAGTACTGGACAAAGGATTCAGGCCTGGGCATGCAGCCCCCCAGGGAGGTGGAACACAAGACACACAGAGCACAGAAACAGGTCTGGGTATGCAGCCCCCAGAGAGGCAGAAAACAGGACAGACCTGGCAACTCAGCAGCAAAGTACAGACTGACAGAGTTTGTTGCTCAGGCATCCCCCTATGGCTGGAGATGCCTTAAGTATCCGATACCTGTTGGCAATAGGCTGGGACCAAATTAGGGGTGTGCACTCTGTCTCTATAAGACTTAATCATACAGCCAGGAAGTATGCAGCAAGCAAGAACATGAGGCCCACAGCATGGAGCAGGCAGAGGACAGAACTCACTACATGGCCCGGAGTGCTGAGTAAGATGGGAGATGGGAAGCCATGAAGTGATGCCGGCAGGGATGTTACAGGGTACCATCATTTTTGCCCAGGCCATTTGCATTACTTTGCTGTTGTTTTTTTAATTTTTCTGTTGAACTTGAATTTAAAAACAAAGTATGATTTTCATTAGTTGATACTCAGTAAATTAATTTTGTCAGTTTTAAGTTATTTATTTCAGTGACCATTGTGGGTTTTTCTTACTTTAACAGAAGGGTACCAACAATTTTGTCCATGTCTGAATGCCCTTTTATCTATACAGAAGCATATGTCACAGCCTTTATTGGATGTATAGATGTTGGAATACTTTCCAAATATACCTAAGGATACATAAAAATGAGAACAAGTTTATATATTTACAACCAAAATCAGATCACACCCCATTTAACAAAAGCAGGACCTGAAGGGAAGGTTTCCTGCTTTTCTTCAGTGCTAATTACTCACATGGACCAAACATAGAACATAGTTATGCAAATGATACCTTAAAATGTAAAATGCTACACTATATAATTGAGCACAAAAAAGAATTACTTACCTAAAGTGTCACATTTATTACTGGCTCTGCATATATCTTCTCTAGATAAAAAGAGAGGTAGAAAATAATTTGAATATGCAACAATCATAAGTACGGTACTTATAGTATGTACAATAAAATCTAGCGTTAACATTATATTTCTATTTAAAGTCCAGCAATTTTATGTAAAAGATTACCACCTGTTGATGACTTATAGACCAACCAGGATAGCAGACTATACATGCCCTAACGATAATAAGATGCCATATTTTCCAAACGACATTTACTTTTCTGATTGCTGTCAGTTTACAAACCAAATAGAATAAAAGATTGTTGTAAATGTTAAATTGAATTCACACAGGAACTCCATAGAAGGTCCACACATGATTGATATCAAAAGCACATTTTTTTAATAGTGTTTTATTTTCTCATGGTATTTTATCTTTTCGCGAACATGGGGGCAGTCATAATGCCTGATCTTTGTGAACAGCATATAGTGATATACTTTATTGCAGCCACAAAGACCATTGGGAACAGTAATTGTAGATATGAGTCATTGACCTCTATGGCAGGATGATTTGAGCATGCTCTGTGAACTGTGCAGAAGTCGCAGTGCAGAGAGGAGGATAAAGTGACATTTAAATTAATATCTGCAGTTTTAAGATTGTTTTACTACACTAGTTACATGTGTCTTTAGTGGCATGTGACTAAAGATACATGTAATTGGTAAACTGATGAAACTAACTTCTCCTTATTTTTGTTTGTTATTTAAAATTATACTTGCAGTTTGAAGCTTGTTTTTCTACCCTACCTAGTTACATGTATCTTTAGTGGCATTTTTGGAGACATTGCAATGACAAAGAAAAGATAGAGACCTTTCCCTATCAGATCAGTTGTCGATGGACCGAATCCCCATCTGGATGTGGTACATCGATGACATTTTCTTGATCTGGCAGGGGTCCTCCGAGCAGCTGCATCATTTTTTGGGGTTGCTAAATGCCAATGATAAGAACATCTATGTCACCTATCAAAGTGATATGGTTTGATTTAATTCTGTTGATGTGACTGTATGGAGGGATAATGATGGTATATTACAAAATACCATCTACAGAATGGAGACCTCCACAAACATGTTGCTGCATGCTTCCTCGGCTCATCCGAAATATATGACTAACTCTATCCCCATTGGATAGTTTCTCCGTTTACGGAGGATCTGTTCAGATGATGAAGATTTTGATATACAGGCAAAAGATCTATTTGAAAGATTTTGGGAGAGGGGCTATGGCAGATGCACTCTCAAACGCGCATATCATAGAGCCAAATATTCCACACATCATTCCTTGCTTTATGCACGTAATAATTGGAAATATTCAAACGAAGTGAGATTCATTACGAACTATCAAGTTCAATTCTCACGTATGAAGGAATGTTTGCAGAGAGCATGGCCTACTCTCCAGGCCGACCCTATTCTTAAGCAGTTTATCCCCAAAAAACCAAGTAACGCCATTAGACGATCTAAAAATCTTAGGGATTGTCTCATTCAGAACCACTATCAGGGCAAGTCCAGGTCAGCATATATTGATGGTGTGGGTCCTGGGTGTGGATGTATGCCATGTGGCCGCTGTGTGGCCTGCCCAAACATTGATCGGACTTATAAATTTTTCAATTCATCTGGATCTAGAATTTATGACATTAGGAAACCGATTACTTGCTGTCATGATCTGAGTTTGATCTGACAGATTTAATGTATATAGTGAACTTTTTTTCCTTTGGCTTTGTGCCAAAGTGGGTTGACTGCCCCCGGTGGCCATTAGGGTCATTACACGTGGTGTCGTTCATTCTAAGTTACCCCGGTGGTGGTTAGTGGTATTACACTTTAGTTAAAGTGCACATTTATCATGCAGGTGTGATTGCTGGCTCTGCTATAAAAGAGTCACAGGTGTTGCAATCAGAGTTGGTGATAGTTGTTCATTTGCAACCAACCTTGGTGGAGGAAGGAGCTGGAGAGAGCTCCTTGCAGCACGGTCTGAGCCCTGTTGTAGAATTAGTCAGAGGGGATTTCCTTGCAGCTCTGACAGAGTTTGGTAGCAGCATTTCAGGAGGAGAGCTGCATTCTGGTGGTGGACTCTGTGCTGGAGCATTAGCACAGAGAGAGCTAAGTGTTTCTTTATCCCTGTTTGTGACTTTCCTTATGTGTGTTCTAGTACAGTGGTGGGATTAGTTTCCGCACCGACCAATTCTCTAGTGAGGGACCAGGTGCAGCGTGAGTCAGGGTTTCTAGGTTCCCGATCGGCGCCCGGTGCGGAACCAGCATAGGGACTGTTGAGGAGTGCAGGGTCACTGGCTCAGGGGAGTGCAGGAGGTCTCCACGTCCCCATTCCCTAGTACAGGGCCCACCACTGTAATTGTTCCCTGTGTTTACCCTTATTATTTAAATTCACCAGCTGGAGGCGGGGTATCCAGTTTTACATGTACTTCTTAAATTCGCCAGCTGGAGGCGGTGTATCTGGCTGCACGTTCCATTATTATATAAATTTGCCTAGCTGGAGGCGGTGTATCCAGGGTCACGTGTGCCATAAATGCACCCTGCTGGAGGCGCTGTGTCCAGTCACACGTTGATCGTTACATTTGCACTACCAAAAACATAATTTACTTTGCCGTCTGTCCTTGCAATTTAATCTACAGGTATGTAGGTTTGACCACAAGGCAATTCAAAGTGCGTGTTCGCGAACATGTGCTTGGGATTGAGGCACCCGTGGGCCACACTCAGGACTAGTGTTGAGCGATACCATCCGATATTGAAAAATATCGGATCGGATTTGATCGGCCGATATCCAAAAAGTATCGGGTATCGCCGATTCCGATCCCAGAAGTCCCATTCAAGTCAATGGGACAGAAATATCGGAATTAAAAAAAAAAACCCTTTCTTTCCTTGTAGGTTAATTCTACATGAAGAAAAAAAACTAATAATAATGTAGAATGTATTGGGGGAGGTGGAGGAGACATTAAAGCCATAGAGGTTTAGCCCAATCAAATGGAATAGCAGGAATTAATTTTTTTTTAAAGAAGTTCGGAGTTACAAAGATATTGACTATGTTAACCTCTTTTATATTTTGTCAGATATGTATGTTTCACTACTTCCATGCTCTTCACCTTCTTTTTTACTTCTCCCACACTTTCTCCTTCATGATCCTCAGCAGCAGCAGCATCTTTTCATCAACTTCTTCTTCACCTTATTCATCTTCTTCTTCTTCACCTTCTTCCTATTCTTTTTTTTTACATTACATTACATGAATCAAATCAAACTGGCTCATAGCATTATGGGAACTTCCGATTCCGGTATTCGATATGCTAAAAGTATCGGAACTCAGTATCAGAATTCCGATACAGTGAATATCGGCCGATACCCGATACTTGCGGTATCGGAATGCTCAACACTACTCAGGACCCTTCCACGCTATTTCAAACAACATCACAATTGTGATGGTTCCCGCATTAGGTTTCGGGGAATAGATGAAATTGATCCTGGTATTCGCGGTGGGAAAATCAGTTCCAGATTGATCCAACGTGAAACCAGGTGGATCTGGGCTCTAGATACAGTTCAACCAAAAGGCCTAAACGAGAATATCAGTTTTGTCCCATTGATAAAACATGGTATTACTGTGCTTTTGTTGTTGGTTTTATTTTTTCATTTTTTCTTTTCAATTATTTATTTTTTATTAGCCTCATCCACATATGGTCGTCCTTGTTATGTGTGTCATATGATATGTCCATCAATTTTCTGATGCTGCATGATCTCTGGTTCTTCTGATGTAAAGAGGATTGAATAATTGAAAAGCTATCACAAGACAAGCAAGATATACCGTACATATATTATCATTTGTTATGTATAACCATGTGTATTTACTAATATCTCTATAGAATCCTGTCTTGTATTGGTAGTATATATTTGACAACATGCTAATTGTGTGCCATTTTTACTTTTATTACATTAATATATATATACTTTTTTTTTTTCATGAATTGTGGCACTATTTCCTTTTTTTTCCCCTCCTTTTTCCCAGCATTCATGAGCTTGAGCCGTATATTGTGTAGCATATTGATTATATTACAAGATGTGATACATCTGAATTTTTGTAATTTCCTTATAATGGACATTTGTTATGCCTTCTCCCTCATCAACCCTAGTACGCGTGTGCGTCACGATCCCGGTTCATGCGCCCCCTCTCGGCGTCTCCTGTTGCCACAGTGACGGTCACATGACTTGACGTCACGTGTCGCCAACGCTAGCGCCCGTCCTGCTATCCTGTCTGCGCACGCGTCGCACATTAGGGTTGTAGCGTCTGGGCCCTACAACTATGCATAACGCCGCATTCTGCCATATGATTGGCCGTTTGGTTACCCTGACGCTTATTTCCCTAATTGAAGGCAGCGACTGCCATTGGATGATGGGGCTTTTTAAACCAGCCCCTTCCTTTCATTGTTACGCTCCTTGAGAAAGGCTTATACCACCGAAACGCGCATCGGGGTGGACGCTCTTGGATCAGCTCCTGCTCCAGTTAATACACTAGGTAATATGCTGACCTACACTACCACTTTGGGTGAAGTGGCTCTAATACTGTTATAACAGGCCATTTTTGGGAATGTGCAATATTTTTTGATTATGTATCTGCTTCATGTGGTTCTATTATTCTTTTCTGACAACGCGCCACTTTTTAGCAGTGCACTATTTTTGCTATTGTCTCTTTATAACTATTCCCTTGGCTACCACATAAATAATGTATTGACCCTATTGGGCGTCCTCTTGCACATGTGCCAGTAGGTGTAACTCCTGTTCTCCGTGTATTTAAATAAATACTATATTTGCATATTTTCTAGCCATTTCTGGGATTTCTTTAGCGCTCTTTTTTGCATGTGTTGAGATATATGAGGGTGACTGTCTTCAAAAACTATGCCACAATGAGGTAGTATACTAATATTCTCCAATGAGAGAAAGCATGTAAATGTTTCATTAGTGATGAGCGAGTATACTCGTTGCTCGGGTTTTCCGAGCATGCTCGGGTGTCCTCCGAGTATTTTGGCGTGCTGAGAGATTTAGTTTTTTGTCGACGCAGCTGCATGATTTGAGGCTGATAGACAGCCTGAATACAAGTGGGGATTCTATAACAAACTGGCAATTCCCACATGTATTCAGGCTGTCTAGCAGCCGCAAATCATGCAGCTGCGTTGACAAAAACTAAATCTCTGAGCACACCAAAATACTCGAAGGACACTCGAGCATGCTCGGGAAAATCCGGGCAACGAGTATACCCGCTCATCACTATGTATCATACAATGGGGAATTTATCCCCATTTCAGTCTGTAAGGGTGAAGGCCTTTTTTCAAAGAAGAGTGTCGTACTCGGTGGCTCTTGCAGTTAAGGGGACAGGCCACAGATTGCACTGCCGTAGCTAGTGAGTCTTAAGATGGTCAAAATGTATCAAACCTAAAAACAATTTTTTATAAATAAGGCACATTTTAAGACTCATCTAGCCTGAATTTACGCTGTCTTGATTAGACAGTGTTACACTATGTTTTAGTAGATCAGCACCAGTGTAGGTCCCCCTTTATATTCACAAGAAGTATCTTACCCGCAACTGGGACCCTCACAGATCACTTAGGAAAGGAGAGCATGAATGAATGAAATATGACAGCATATTAGTCCTAACTAGTCATTAGATTATGGTATTGCACATTGATATGTCATCATTGGTTACATACATACATTCGTGAGAAAAACTAAGTACACTGTCTTTGAATTCTATGGCATTATGGATCATAATAAAAAAAGTCTGGTCCTTAAAAGGTCTTAAAATTAGGTAACTACATTCTCAGGTGTACAATATATGACAAATTATACCATGTCATTATTTATTTAACAATACTTTAGCTAAAGTAATGCAAAAGCAGAGTGTTAAAAGGAATTAAGAGGATAAGAAGCAGCCATGGGCTGTTAATCAAATACTCTTGATTAATTGTTGATTAGCAAGCATGACCATCTCTGTAAGGCCAGGATCACACAACCGTGTGTAATGCGAGACACTCGCACGAGTCTCTCACATCAACACCCGGCTCTGCCCCCGGCACTCAGGACCGGAACTGCGGCTGGATAGAAATACATGCAGCCGCAGCTCCAGTCCTGAGTGCCGGCGGCAGAGCCAGGTGTTGATGCGAGAGACTCGTGCGAGTTTCTCACATCACACACGGTAGTGTGATCCCGGCCTAAGGCTGGAATCACAATAGTGTATAGCATACGATGAAAGAGAATTGGGTGCAATATGCTAATGACACTCGACCACTTCCCTGTTACCGTGTGCCGAGTGTCAATGCTCTGTGCTCCGATCCTCTCACATCAGAGTATAGCAGCCCAGAAGCGGGAGAGACGGAGAACGTAATTTCTCCATCTCCTCCATTGCCTGTTTCGGCGTATATCGGACTGCACTGGGATGACATCCAAGTGCAGTCCGATGTTTCACACACCCCTAGACTTTTATCAGTGCGAGTGAGCCGAGTCTCACAACTACTCACGGCATGCTGCAATCCATTTCTCAAGCCAAATTGATGTAAGAAAACATTGGCTGATCTGCAATGCCCCACAGTATAACATTGGGAAGGTTGCCATCAGATAAAACATCAGATAGCACTCGGCCGTGTTATACGTTCATGTGAGCGAGGTATAAAGTAGACAATTCAGCAGTTTGCTAGATTCAGGCCTATGTTACTAAAATATCAAGGAGTAATCAGAGAATCAAATGCTTCTGTCCATCTGGGAAGGCAATTTGGAGTTCATCATTCTACAGTGATGAAAATTATTCACAAACATTTAAACAGTTGTAAATCTTTCTACAGGTATATGTGGTAGCAAATTAAACCAAAGGTTAAACTAAGCAATGCTCAGGGCTACTGCAAACAACTGCACAGCTACAGCTCAGACTCTAAGGGTATGTTTCCACTCTGCGTAGTAGCAGCGCTTTGGACGCAGCGGAAAGTCCGCTCGTCCCAAAGCGCTGCCCCCTTTTTTACGTGCGGTGATAACGCATGTGTTCATTGAATACATGTGGAGCCACCGCATCCTATCCATAGACTGGGCTATTTATCTGACGGAGACGGACCGTCTCCACAAGATAGACATGCTGCAGTCTATAAAGACGCGCCGCATGTCCAGTTCGTGGGTGTGTCACCCGGGTCTTTGTACGCATAGTGGACAAGGGATTTCATAAAATCCCCTCCACTATGCTGTAACATCTGGACGCTGCAGATTAAACGCTGTGGCTGTACGCAACGTTCAATCCACAGCAAATCCGGATGTATTATGCCAAGTGGAAACATATCCTATGGCTATGTGCGCAAATTGCGGATTTGCTTGCAGAAATTTCTGCACGGATTGTGCATCTCTTGGCAGAAAACGCAGTGAAAAATCCATGCGTTTTTTATGCGCTTTTGTTGCGGATTTTAATGCGGATTTGTATGCGTTTTTGTAAATAAAGATAAACTATTTTAAAAAAAAGAATTGTGATGTAATTTCCTTGTCCAACCTCTTCTTTTTCATTCTCCATTGAAGACCATAATATCATTACATACCATGTTCAAATATATATCTAATATATAAAGCTCAAGTGTGTGTGTGTGTGTGTGTGTGTGTGTGTGTGTGTGTGTGTGTGTGTGTGTGTGTGCGTGCGTGCGTGCGTGTGTGTATGTATGTATGTATGTATGTATGTACAGTACGTATGTCCGGGACTGGCATCCGCACCGTCGCAGCTACAGCCACAAAATTTGGCACAGTCACACGTCTGGACCCCGAGAGCGTCATAGGCTATGTTGTGAGGCGAAATTTCAACCCCGCGCGTTCCAATTCACCAAACAATTTTGCCCCTATCTACATAATGGTGAAAAAGTGTGTGTGTATCAAGCCCCGCCCCTCATTATGATGTCATAATGGTTGCCATGGCGACGCTGATGTCATCATAGGTTGCAAGCCCCGCCGCTCATTATGATGTCATAATGGTTGACTATGGGATGGAGGATGTGTGATGGGTATATGGGCACTGGACTATGGAATGGAGGATATGTATGACGGATATATGGGCACAGGACTATGGGATGGCGGATATGTATGATGGGTATATGGGCATGGGACTGTGGGATGGAGGATGTGTGATGGGTATATGGGCACGGGCCTATGGGATCGTGGATATGTATGATCGGTATATGGGCATGGGACTATGGGATGGAGGATAATTATAATTTGCTATAACTAACCACAGTTAGTTACTATGCCCGGGCAGCGCCGGGCTCTTCACCTAGTATATATCTAATACATAAAGCTCAAAGTGTGTATGTATGTATGTGTGTGTGTGTGTGTGTGTGTGTCCGGGATAGGCATCCGCACCGTCGCAGCTACAGCCATAAAATTTGGCACAGTCACACGTCTGGACCCCGAGAGCGTCCTAAGCTATGTTGTGAGGCTAAATTTCAACCACGTGCGTTCCAATTCACCAAACAATTTTGGCCCTATCTACATACTGGGGAAAAAGTGTGTGCGTATCAAGCCCCGCCCCTCATTATGATGTCACAATGGTTGCCATGGCGACGCTGATGTCATCAAGCCCCGCCGCTCGTTATGATGTCATAATGGTTGACTATGGGATGGAGGATGTGTGATGGGTATATGGGCACTGGACTGTGGGATGGAGGATATGTATGACAGGTATATGGGCACGGGACTATGGGATGGAGGATGTGTGATGGGTATATGGGCACTGGACTATGGGATGGAGGATATGTATGACAGGTATATGGGCACGGGACTATGGGATGGAGAATATGTATGACGGGTATATGGGCATGGGACTATGGGATGGAGGATGTGTGATGGGTATATGGGCACTGGACTATGGGATGGAGGATATGTATGACGGGTATATGGGCATGGGACTATGGGATGGCGGATATGTATGATGGGTATATGGGCACGGGACTATGGGATGGAGGATATGTATGATGGGTATATGGGCATGGGACTATGAGATGAAGGATGTGTGATGGGTATATGGGCACTCGACTATGGGATGGCGAATATGTATGATGGGTATATGGGCACGGGCGTATGGGATGGAGAATATGTATGATGGGTATATGGGCACTGGACTATGGGATGGAGGATGTGTGATGGGTATATGGGCACTCGACTATGGGATGGAGGATATGTATGATGGGTATATGGGGACGGGCCTATGGGATGGAGGATAATTTGCTATAACTAACCACAGTTAGTTACTATGCCCGGGCAGCGCCGGGCTCTTCAGCTAGTATATATATAAATATATATAGAAATCAAGGCAGAAAAATCCAGCAAGCGGAAACTTCAGGTGGTATAATAAAATCCAAGAATTTTTATTGCAGATCATTTAAAAAATCCAGAGTTCAGTAACAAGATGCAGACATAATGCTGAACAGACTACGCGTTTCGGCGGTAACAACTGCCGCCTTCTTCACGGTCTCAAACTGCATCTGGAATACTCCAACATTCTTAAGTAGAAAAAACATTTCTTAACCTCATAATCAAGAAGTAGTAACAGGTGTGGATAACATCCTTCAATGTTAACTCTATAGCTTCCGGAAACAAGTAGAGAAAAAAAAGCATCAGTGTAAACAGTACCTGCGCTAACAAAGTTTTCTGACCAGGATAAAGAAATCATTAAAAACACACATTATTACATTAATACAATAGGGTTTTCATGACTTCTTTTAAAGAACAAATGTCCTTGAATGACCTTAGACAATTGGAGAGTGAAACTAATGTGTCTGATTATGTTAATCTTAATGACACTTTTGACATGTGTTTTTCTGATTATTACCGTGTGAAATCGAGACCAGCTGCACTGGATTTTTTTCAGGAGGCTATAGAAAATGACTTAATAAATCTTAGTAAAAATCTGGAAAAAAACAGTCATGGTTTTAATCTTAGCCTTTCTGAACAGAAATCCATTGCTGAGCTTCAAGACAACTCTGACCTCCTTATTCTGCAAGCAGATAAAGGAGGCGCTGCTGTGACTATGAATGCCGGTTTTTACAAGAAACTCAACCTGCAGGATTTGGAGGATATAAGTACTTATATTGGGTTGAGACAGGATCCTACATCAGATTTCAATAAAAAAATGAATGTCTTGTTACATGAAAGGCTAGGAACGAGTGCCATTACAAACAAAATTATGAAGTATCTGTATGTAGAGAATCCCATTATTCCAGTTTATCACTCACTTCTTAAGGTTCATAAGAAAATTTTTCCTCCACCCATGAGACCTATAGTCTCTGGTATAGGTTCCTTTAGTGAAAGGCTTGGAGAATGGGTGGATCATTTTTTGAAACCTCTAGTCCCATTGACACCTAGTTTTCTTGGGGATTCCAGGGATGTTGTTGGAGTCTTGGAGAAAATACAGTGGCAGAATAATTATGTTTGGTTGCTATGTGATGTGGTGGGACTTTATCCCTCTATCCCACATCACATAGCATTGAGATGCATTAGGTACTATTTACATCGGTACAGTTCATATGATATAAACATTCAAAATTTTATTATTTCTGCAACTGAGTTTCTCCTTGTGTAGGGTTGAGCAGGTTTGCAGGATGCAGTGACGAGACACTAGACGAATGGTGGTTTTCGAAATCACTTTTATATACTTTAGCCGATGGGCTTGGATGAACAGAACAAGAATAAAGAACAACACAAACAGTCCGCGCAGGGACTCAACAATCTTAACCAAGTATAGTATCACTTAGCCTTCCAGGGACTGCTGGTTTCGGTAGCGTGGCCGCGTTGAGGTCGCTGAGGCGGCTGTCCTGAGGAAAGTGATGTCGGTGGGGGCAACAGGCCCTGAGGAAAATAATACCGCTGGGGCGCAACAAGCCCTGTAGAAAACGAGGACGTTGGGGCACAACAGGCCCTGAAGGAAACTAGGACGTTGGGGCGCAACAGGCCCTGAAGGAAACGCTGCTGCTGGGGCGCAACAGGCCCTGAAGAAAACACTGCCGCTGGGGCGCAACAGGCCCTGAATGAAACGAGGACGTTGGGGCGCAACAGGCCCTGAAGGTAACGCTGCCGCTGGGGCGCAACAGGCCCTGAAGGAAGCGCTGCCGCTGGGGCGCAACAGGCCCTGAAGGAAACGCTGCTGCTGGGGTGCAACAGGCCCTGAAGAAAGCAATGCCGTTGGGGCTCAACAGGCCCTGAAGAAAGTGATGGAGGTGGCGTGCAGTGATGACGCAGTTCCCCAGAAGGCCTGTAGCCGTCCTTTACCAAGGAGTCTCTTCCTAAGCCAGGGTAGCGAGCCTTTTATCCCGCCTGTGACAAAGTGGTGTATCTTGAGGCCGATGATGGCCGGGTCGGCGTGATGGGGGAAGGCTGGGGGGGGAAGGGCCCAGGTCTCTGTGGCCTAGTTACCGGTACTCACGGCCACAACCTGAGGTATAGTTCCTCTCTCTCCAAGGCGGGGGTTAGCGGGGATAATTCTCTCAGAACGGGAGCGGGGAGCAGTCTCTGGGCACAGTCTCTCTAGTCAGTAAATCACCCGCTTTCTCCTCGCAGGCTCCTCTCGGTGCCCCTGCAAGTCACCCTGCGTCCTGCCTTCACTCCCTCTCTTCCCCAACTGCCACTTCAGCGCGTCCCCTGCTCCTTTTACCCTAGCCCCACCCCCTGTTGCCCTGACAACCTCAGTCGCATGTCTCCCTTTGTAATCCCCCTGTTGTGCTTCCTTCAATAACTCTGATGGCGGTCCCCTTGGTTCCGGCCCAAACACTATATGGGGGTCCTCCTCCCCACACTTGAACACAACTATTTTTCATTTAACAATAGATTTTTCTTACAAACACAGGGTGTTAGCATGGGAGCACGCTTTTCCCCGTCCCTTGCTAATATAGTCATGGCTACATGGGAGGAAAATGTCATTTTTTGTGATGATAACCCTTATAAAGATGGTATTGTCTGACTAGGAAGATATATTGATGATTTGGTGTTTATTTGGGATAAAAATGTTTTGGGAGATACTTTTATTAGTGATTTTTTCAACTATCTAGATACCAATGACTACAATCTTAAATTTACCAGCTCAGTACATAATTTTTTGGCCAGTTTTCTGGACTTGACTCTAACAGGTGATTTGATCACACATCAGATTAATATTTCGCCATGCAGAAAAAATACGTATTGTAATAGTATTCTAACGGCTAATTCCAATCATCCCAAACATACTATTAAAAACATATTCCTCTTGGTGAATTGATTCGGCTAAAAAGAAATAGCACACAAGAATCCATCTATAAAAAAGAAGCGGATTTAGCCTGCACCAGATAAAGTGAACGAGGTTATCCCAGTTATTATCTGGAAAGAGTAAAAAAAACTCGTAGATAATATGGATAAAGCCCATTTGTTGTACTCTAAAAATAAAAAGACAAAATGAAATAATATCTGTAAGGTTATGTGCCCACGTAGCGTTTTAAAGCGCTCACTAAAAAACGGACTCCTTCCCAGAAATCGCGCGTTTTTTTCCGCGCGATTTCACCGCGATTTTACCGCGATTGTGATCGCGATTTTGCCGCGATTTTCGCGTGCGATATTCAAGCACTTTCCAAGCGATTTGAAGCATCGCTTGGAAAGTGATTGACAGGTTGGTCACACTCGTCAAACAGTGTTTGACAAGTGTGACCAGGTTTTTACTATTGAGACTGCCTATGCGGCATCAATAGTAAAAGATAGAATGTTAAAATGCTAAAAAAAAATTAAAAAAATCGGGGTATATTTACCTTCCGGCGCCCCGCGCTGCCATCCCGGGCCTCAGCGTTCCCAGTAATGCCTTGCGAGACCTGTGATGACGTAGTCTCGCGTTTCTATAGCGATCTCACGAAACCGCTAGAGTCACGCGAGACTACGTCATTACAGGGCCTTGCCGCAAGGCATTACTGGGAACGCTAGGCCGGGAATGCAGCGCGGGACATCGGAAGGTAAATATACCCCGATTTTTTATTTTGTATTCTTTTTTTTACAGGGGTATGGTACCCAGGGCCTGGAGGACAGTCTCCTCTCCTCCACACCGTGGGTACCAACCGCACGAGACGCTTAACTTCCCGCATGGTGGGCATAGCCATATGCGGGAAGTAAGCGATTCTCATGCATTCCTATGGGTGCGGAATCGCAGCAATTCTTTGCGATTCCGCACAAAAGAATGAGCATGCTGCGATTTTTTCCGCGATGCGATTCCGCCGCGGAAAAAAGTGCAGCATTAGCACAGCATGTGCGGAATGCCATAAGAATGCATGGGGGGCGTTCTGTACACGATTTTTAAACGTTTTCGCAGCGTTTTCGCGCCGAAAATCGCGGCAAAAACGCTTAAAAATCGCTACGTGGGCTCACAGCCTTATGGTTCAAATAAAGTTACTTTTACTACATCTTTTAGTCCCCAGTATCATAATATTGTTGCGATTATTAAGAAATATCTGCCCATTCTGTGTCAAGATAAAATCTTAATAACACTGGTAGATAGTGAATCTATTTTGTTTGTTGCAAAACTTGCCCCCACTCTAAAGGTACTGTCACACTTAGCAATGTACCAGCGATCCCGACCAGCGATATGACACGGTCAGGATCGCTGGTGCATCGCTAAGTGGTCGCTAGTGAGCTGCCACACAGGCAGATCTCACCAGCGACATCGCTGGGGACGGGGGTCGCTACTTACCTGTCACATCAGGCGATCCTGCGTCCTCCCGCCCGGCTCCACGCGTCGCTCGTCGTCACAGCAGGAAGCGCCGCAGGAAGCTGACGACGAGAAACGGTCCAGGACGTTCTCGCGCGATCAGCGATAACCAGCGGGGGAGCGCGTCGTAGGTAAGTATCAGACACAGCGATATCGCTAGCAATATCGCTATAACGTCACTAGTTATAGCGATATTGCTAGCGATATCTCTTAGTGGGACATGCCCTTAAGTTCACTTTTATCTTCTAGCCTTTTCAGGGATCCCTTGTCTCTTAACTCACAGGATACCAACTGGTTAAAAACCAAAGGTTTCTATGGGTGTGAAGCTAATGTGTGCAAATGTTGCAAGCATGCCAAAAAATCTAAAACATTTATGTCTATGCACAATAATAAGAATTTTGATATTGTTTCATATATTAATTGTAATACCTCCAATGTTATCTATTTAACTAATTGTGAAATTTGCAACAAACAGTATGTTGGTTGCACTATGAATACTTTAAAAAAAAGGATCAGAAAATATCTTTCTGATACAGTTAATTTGCCACCAGCAGGAGCCTCTGTAGTTTCCCGACATTTTTCACAAATACATGGGGTGATGCCAAGGGTTTATCTTTTATAGGCATTGAACAGGTTAAAAAAACAGAAAGGGGGGGAATTATCACAAAAAAATTCTTGCAAGAGAAAGCAAATGGATGTTTCTTTTAGATACAAGGTTACCGCATGGATTCAATAATAGAAAGGATCTAGCAATACATTATAAATAATTTCTGATATCATGTTTTTCCAAGTAGCGCTATTATATCTCAGTCATAATGTTTTCATTATATAACACCGTTGCATTAATGTAATAATGTGTGTTTTTAATGATTTCTTTATCCTGGTCAGATAACTTTGTTAGTGCAGGTACTGTTCACACTGATGCTTTTTTTCTCTACTTGTTTCCGGAAGCTATAGAGATAACATTGAAGGATGTTATCTACACCTGTTACTACTTCTTGATTATGAGGTTAAGAAATGTTTTTTCTACTTAAGAATGCTGGAGTATTCCAGAAGCAGTTTGAGACCATGAAGAAGGTGGCAGTTGTTACCGCCGAAACGCGTAGTCTGTTCAGCATTATGTCTGCATCTTGTTACTGAACTCTGGATTTTTTAAATGATCTGCAATAAAAATTCTTGGATTTTATTATACCACCTGAAGTTTCCACTTGCTGGACTTTTCTGCCTTGATTTCTACATTGTTGGACTTGTTCCCAGTCTTGGTCCGTGCAACACAGAGGAAACAGGTATTTACCATCCAGAGTTTGGAGTTTAGCTGGTCTATGTGTTGTTTTGATATAAATATATATGTGTGTGTGTGTGTGTGTGTGTGTGTGTGTGTGTCTAATACCAAGCCTGAGGTTTAGTAATGAACAGGTATCAGCCAGATACCCTCATTAATAAAACAGTACATAAAGAGTTAGACACACACACACAAACACGAAATCTGTGAGACGCAATATCCGCTTATTTAAAAAAAAATTGCGTGAGCTCCCGCATAATTTTCATAACCAGCAACAGAGAGAGGAGGCTTGGTCAGTCAAGGGTGATACATGGAGAAGGGGCTCAGTAAGTCCGGGGAGATGCAGGGAGAAGGGGCTCAGTCAGACCAGGGTGATACAGGGAGAATGAGCTCAGTCAGTCTGGGTAATATAGTGGGAGGGGGCTCAGTCAGGGGTTATACATGAAGAATCAATCAGTCAGAGTGATACAGGGAGAGGGACGCAGTCAGTCAAGGGTGATACAGGAGGAGGGGTCTCAGTCAAGGGTGATGCAGCGGGAGGGGGGGAAGGAGTTCAGTCAGTCAGGGTAATCTAGGGAGAAGGGGCTCAGTCAGTCAGGGATGATACAGGAAAAGGAGGTTCTATCAGTCCGGGGTGAAACAGACGGAGGGGGCTCAGTCAGTCTGGGAGTGATACACGAAGAAAGGGCTCTGTCAGACCGAGGTGATACAGGGGGTGCTCAGTCAGTCATGGGAGTTATAAGGAGAAAGTAGCTCAGTCAGTCAGGTGTGATGCACAGGGAGGGGGCTCAGTTAGTCAGGGATGATAAAGGGGAGGGGCCTTTGTCAGTCAGGGTAATACAGGGAAAGGTGGCTCCATCAGTCAGGGGTGATACGGTGGAGGGGGTTCAGTCAGTCAGGGGTGATACAGGGGGGAGGTCTCTCAGTCAGGGATGATATGGGGTGACGGCGTTCAGTCAGTCTGGGGTGATACATGGAAGGAGCTCATTCAGGGGAAGGGGGCACAGTCAGTCGAAGGTGATGCAGGTGAGAGGGCTCAGACAGATGGTCGGTATGATACAGGGAGAGAGGGCTCAGTCAGTCTGGGGTGATACAGGGGGAGGGGGCTCTGTCAGTCCAGTGTGATACATGGAAAAAGGGCTTCAGTCAGGGGTGATATAGGGATAAGGGTCTCAGTTAGTCAGGAGTGATACATGGAGGAGAGGCTCAGTCAGTCAGGGGTGTAAGGAAAAATTAGGGAATGGGGTCCTCATTCATCCCTAAGTGACTTAGCCCCTTCTTCTCTATCACCAATGACTAAAAGCCCCCCATTTACACTCACTGTTAGGTTTTGCAAGGGGGCCCTCAGTTACTGGTGATGCATAATACTGACTTACATTGATGGTGGGAGGAAAAAATCTGTTTACCTATGCTCCGTAAACTGTGCCTGTGATGGTGCAGGGGAGAGGAGCATGAGCTTTATGAATCACAGCACTTGTCGTTACTTGAACTGTGCTGTGGGGAGAAGAGCTGCAGCAAATCAGTGTTAGCCTTATCAACAGCAGCACCTCTCTCCCAGCTTGTTCAATGCACGGAGGAGCTTTGATAAGAAACTATCAGGATGGAACAGTGTTCTGTTCCTTACAAATAATCTCCAGTATGCAGCAGACAAGCATGTCACCAGTGTCTAACGCAGGGAAGAGTAATTGTTGTGAGTTCATTTTCCCCTTCACCATTGAGGTCTGATGAACTCACTCTTCTGGTGAAGGAAGGTAGTGAAGCTGATTACCAAGCACCTGAGCAGGATGATGATGACTGGGTGACGGGAATTGCTGACTGGATATAAGGCAGCCGACGCCCTTCTGCCTTGCTGGTGATTTCTCTGAGGGATTCTAGGAGACCAGTCTGATTCCTGCTCCTCAAAAGCTAAGTTTTCTGCTCTGCTTTTTGCATTTGTGTTTTGGTTTTGTTTTGCCTTGTTTTTCTGGATTTCTGCCATTCCCTGCTGGGGTGAGCTGAATTCCTTTTTGCTCTGTCTGCAGAAAATACCTGAGTACTGATATAGTCTTTTTGAAGCCTAGCGTCTTCAGGGCTTTTTTCCCCATCAGTCTGTTGGCTCTTGTTTTGATAGGGTTTTGGCGGATTGCAGACAGCAGCTTTTCTATCCTGTCCTATTTAGTTAGCTTGGGCCCCATCATTTGCTCTGCCTATCTTTCTATCTGTGTTAGTGTTTTTTCATCTTGCTTCACCGTCATTATATGTTGGTGCTGCCTATTGCTTTGGGGTCTGCTCTGGGGCAGTTTAGATTTCCCTTTCTGCCTTTAGGCTATTTCGTTCTCCGGCTGTGATCTAGGGGTCTAGGGCACCGTAGGAACCCCCCACGGCTACTGCTAGTTGTTGTTGATAGGTTCAGGGGTCTGCAATCCGATAGCTGCCAACTTCTCTGGTTTTCTGGACTTAGCTAGTATTTCTGTTTTTGCCTCCTGCGGTGACTCATTCATAACAAGTAATGACATACTGCTTGCCACTTCTCCCGACGTTAGACAACCCATGAGAACAGTGCACAAGGTTCTGATGACGCGATCGTCTGCTGCAGACTGGCACTCACTATTCATAAGGAACAAAACTCTGTGTCCTGATGGCTTTTTGTTCCAGCGCACCTCCCAGAGTTAAATAATCTGGGGGAGCGATGTATGCATTGCTGAAACATGTCTTATTCTCGCTGTACTTGCAGGTGCCACTGCCTGCTGATGTCAGTGCCTGGGCCCACTGGAGAATACTCTGGGTCTTTACCTATGTGAAAGTACAGGCAGAGGCTTGCCAGTCACGGTCAGAAGACGGGGAGACGCGACTGAGGACGCACCTGTACGACTAGCACACAGTGAGACTCAGTCCCCGGCAGCTATTAAAAGATTTTCTGTGAAACAATGTGAACAATGTGGCAAACGTACATGGCTGTGATCGTACAGTCAGTGGCTGATAACACCTCTCAGGGTATGTGCACATATTGCGGCTTCATCTGTGGATCCGCAGCGGACTTGGACCTGCGGATCCGCAGCAGTTCTCCAAGGGATGTACAGTACCATGTTATCCTATGGAAAACAAAAACCGCTGTGCACATGCTGCGGAAAAATCAGAGCAGAAACGCATCGGTTTATTTTCCGCAGCATATCAATTCTTTGTGCAGATTCCACAGCATTTTTACACCTATTCCATTATAGGAATCCGCAGGTGTAAAAACGAAGGCCAAATCCGCACAAAATCTGCAGGAAAACCGCAGGAAATCCGCAGGTAAAATGCAGGCATTTTGACCTGCGGATTCTGCAGATTCCGTGCAGAAAAAATCTGCACACGAATCCGCAACGTGTGCACATACCCTCAGATTCCCTTTAAGCAATATTGCAAAGAAAAGAGGGACACAATTCCTCCAGAACAGCATGAGAGACTAAAAAAGTTATATTTATGGGGTGTAATTACTTTTTCACACATTGCGTCTTCATTTTGGCTTAGTACTTGTGAAATAGTTAATGGCACAATATAATCTGTCATGTGTTGCTGTTCAGCAAAAATTGTATTTAGCTGTTTTTACCTAATTTTAAGGCTTTCTAAGGACCACATTTTTTCATTATGTCTTGATACGTAAAACAGTCTTCCAAATGGATATACTTAATTTTTCTCATGACTGCATGTCATCAAATACTAAATTTCCAGAAAAAATAATAATGCATTATAGAAACCTGGAAATGCCACAACATGAAGAAAGTAATGATGGAAGCAAAAGTTACAAACAGAACAAAAAATGCAGTGCAAATCTACTGATTCAAAAAAATCTGATAAATGATACCTGGTTAAAAGAACAGCTGTATCATAGTGAGATGGATGAGAGTCATCAGGAATATTTTGTGTTCTTTGCCAGACACAAAAATTCTGAAGTGTTGTAGCTGCATTAATGTTGATTACTGGTCCATCCTTCATAAAAAAAGAAGAAAGAAACAGCTGAAAAAATAGTTAATTGATAGGTCAAATATTTTCTATACAAAGACAGAGGCTAAAAGATTGGTATTCAATAAAGTGAAATGCAAGATTCTACATCTGGGCAAGAAAAATGAAAATTACATCAACAGAATGGGAGGAATAAAGCTAAGCAACAGCACATGTGAAAAAGACTTAGGTATACTAATAGATCACAGACTATACATGAGTCAACAGTGTAATGCAGCAGCAAAAAAAGGCAAACACAGTTCTAGGATGCATTAAGCGAAGCATAGAGTCTAGATCATGTGAAGTAATTATCTCCCTCTACTCCTCCTTGGTCAGGCCTCATCTGAAATATTCTGTCCAGTTCTTGGCACCCCATTTAAAAAAAAACATTGAAAAACTGGTTAACGTTCAGAGAAGATCTACCAGGATGGTGAGCAGACTGCAAACTATGTCCTACGAGGAGCAGTTAAAGGCTCTGGGAATGTTTAGCTTGTGTAGAAGAAGGCTAAGGGTATGTTTTCCACATTCAGTATTTGCTGCGGATTGGACGCTGCGTACAGCCGCTGCGTCCAATCCACAGCGGCCATATGTTACAGCATAGTGGATGGGATTTTATGAAATCAGTGGATGGGATTTTATGAAATCAGTGGATGGGATTTTATGAAATCTCATCTCCACTATGCTTTCAAAGACGCAGGTGTCAGACCTGCGTATACACACATGCGGCGCATCTTTATAGACAGTAGCATGTGTATTTGTCTTGCGGAGACGCTCAGTCTCCACAAGATAAATATCACAGTCTATGTATAGGATGCGGTGATTCTGCATGTGTTCAATGAACACATACGGAATCCCCGTGCATACAAAAGCCGGCAGCACTTTGGACGGAGCTGCATCCAAAGCGCTGCCAATACTGACCATGGAGACATACCCTAAGAGGTGACTTAAAAGCTGTCTACAAATATTTGAAGGAATGTCACAGTGTAGACTGTTCATCCTTATTCTCATTTGCAGAATGAAACACAATCAACAATGGAATGAAAATAAAAGGGAGTAGATACAGATTAGACATTAGAAAATATTTTTTGACAGTGAGGGTGATCAATGAGTGGAACAGACTGCCACGAGAGGTGGTGAATTCTTCTTCAATGGAAGTCTTCAGAGGCTGGCCAGACTGAGATGGTTTAGCGAATCCTGCATTGAGCAGGGGGTTGGAAAAGATGACCCTGGAGGTCCTTTCCAACTCTAACATTCTATGATTCTATGATTTTACACCTCCTCCTCATCTCTGCCTACCTCCCTACTTGTCCTCTCCACGGTACTGCACAACCCTGTATCTCCTCATCATCTCTGTCTACCTCCACACCCAACCACCTCACAGTACTGCACAGCCCTACATCTCCTCATAATATCTGTCTACCACCCTACATCTCCTCTTCACCTTTGTCTACCACCTTACCTGTCCTATACATAGTGCTGCAACACCCTATAACTCCTCATCTTTGCCTACCACCTACTCGTCCTATCCAGAGTGCTGCACCACCCTACATCTCCTCATCACGGTATACCATGCTACTTGTCCTCTCCACATTACTGTACCGCCTTACATCTCCTCCTCACCTGTGTCTACCACCCTACCCGTCCTTTTCACAGTGCTGCACCGCTCTACATCTCCTGCTCACCTTTCTCACCTCTGTCTATCTTCTACCTGCCCTCTCCACAGTGCTGCACCGTCCTACACCTCCTCCACATCATTCTAACTGTGTTCTCTTTCTGCTAAAGATCCAGTTACAATATAAATTGTGATTTGCTCTGCAGACAAACATGTCCACCACATAGCAAGGCCACTTTAATATGGGAAATGTGAATATGCACAGTGCTCATTCTTTAAAAAAGCTAGTAATACATGCCAGACATGAGTAAGCAAAACATCAGAAGGATTATTTAACTATTTTTCATGTAAAAATTGTGACATTGCAATACGTTTTGGACATTAATGGTCCAGATGAATGGTTTGTTAGGACAAGCCTGTGTCAGATCAATTTTTTTTCTTGTCTATGTGGCTGCTTTTAACTTGCATACCCTTGAAGTTAATTGTATGCCTTCAACAATACTGTTCATTTAAATTCTGTTAAACAAAAATGCAAATTGCCTCTTCAGAAAATGAAAATGGAATTGAGAATGAACATTGTGATTCAAATGTGAGAATAAAATTGTTAAATAACATACCTGTTCATTGTGAATGACAATTAGCTTTACAATCAAGATATTTATGAGATTCCCAATGCTTCGATCTTTGTAGATAGCAGCAACCTAGCATAAAACAATGTATCATTGATCATATACAGTATACTCTCTTATGACGTCAATGAGCAGTTAAGCCAAAAAACTCTAGTAGACTGACACGAGAAATTAACTGTGATGAAAACATCAAAAATTCTTTTAAAAAATCTCTTGGATATCTTCACCAAGGTCTCACTGCATAGTTCCATACACTCAATTCATATGCCGCTACATCACCATTTCTTAAATGACAACACTCACTTGTCCAGAGTGCTGCCTAAACTGAATTCCTGGCCTTGCACATTCCCACAAAAATTGCAGGAGCCGAACAAGTGCGCACACAGCAGGAACAGTCTCATCCCTCAACTTGTCTACATTTCACTACTGTGTGATCCTGTTTAAAACCTCTTTAGCTCCTGCACTGTCAATGAGGACCACAATCAAGCATTTGGGAAGTGTGCAGCATGTTGTAAAACAGTGCATTGCTCTCTTGGCCAAGACAAGGGTGCACAGAGAAGCCTTCATTTGCATATGCAATAAAACGGCTTTTGTGTACAATTAAGGGACATAAATACTGTAGGTATGATTTCTATAGAGGCTGCGTCACTTGCAGGACTGTATAAATACTTTTAATTGAGTTTTGGTGGGTGACAGACTCCATTTAAAACGTAATAACACAGCGCTTGTGTTGGTTGGTTCCATAGTAGTGAATGGAGTGGTGGCCACACTTGCGTATTAGAAAGTCATTTCCAAAGTATGCTTTAGCAATAGAAATATATGAATCATCTTTCTTTATGTTGTGCATTTGCATAATCCATTAAACAAGGTATTGAAAAGTTATATGGCCCCCTGAGGGAGCCCACGCGAAACGCGCGTAGGTGCTGCTTAGGTACTTGGTCCACATGGGTGATAGATGGGTAAGAGATATTAAGAACTAGCATTTGCAGTTTTGGTTTCCAGTGATCATTATGGTTATGGTTTCTCAGTGCAGTCACAATGAATTACCTTACTGATGAGCTTACATGGTGTGTTTTTGTACTGGTAGAAATTTTATGTGATGCTAGCAATGTAAATATGTTTAGTATAATATACAAACTATATTACTGTACTAGCTAATAAGTTCTATTGAATTTCATTGCATAGTATCCCTTCCCAACCCAAACACATATATGTGGCATGCAATATATTGACACCTGTATCTTGCTTATCCTTTTGACTTCATGTTTGTTGTAATTGTTATATACCTTTTTTTTAAGATATTTGTGTAATAAAAATTACTATTTTTTGGATGGACTAGTTACTCCATTTTTTCTTGTGTATGAATTGTTGTGCAGGAGTTTCCATCGTACATATACTTAGCTCCTTTCTATATATAGCACTAGGCCTAAAAACAATTAATTCTTAGATTATCAATTCTGTTCTGTGGATATTGATACAAGGCATTTATAAGTAATACGGTAAGTAAAAGATGAGGGTTAAAAAAAAAACCTGTTCATGTGTGAACATTCTACTTTAGTATCTTTATTTATATACATGGAACAGAGTTAGGAAGAGGATTTTTTTACAGAGGCTCTTAATCAAGGGTGGGTGCAGGCTGCTTAGCACAAGTGATCATATCAAATATCACACGACATTCCTCTTGGCACACAACATAGCATCCATATATAGAAACCATTTACTCATACTAGTATCAGAAAATAAACCATGGGATTCTGTTTCAAATGTAGTGAGCTCCCACAGGAATAACCAAACCCGTCATACAGTAAGTCTTGCAAGACGGACTCATTTAATCAGGATGATTCTGGTTAAAAACCCCATTGGTGCATCATTTGTAGTCTGTCTCTTGCCATTAAGGTCTATTTATTATGTATCAACTGGTTCTTTTTAGTTATATGTTCTACACACAGGGGCATAACTATAATGGGTGCAGGGGTTTCCGTCGCACCTGTGCCTTGGATCCTTGAGAGACCCCAAATAGTCCCTTTTCCCATATGAAAAGATTAGTACTTTAAAAGGGAAAGCATCATGTAAAAAAACACTATTAACCTTCAAATATGGGCTTAATCTGCAGGATAACAGCACCGCACTGAGTGCCCTGCTGCCAGAATTAGTGATGTGTCGCTCGCGAACGAACCGAGACAAAGAGCCGGCTCCCTGCTGTGAACAATGGGAGCCGGCACCCCAGTGAGAGCCACTAAAATCCCTGAATGGCTCTCACTGGGAGTAAATTCCCAGTGTTCGGCAGACGTAACCCCGCCCACCTGAGAAAAACGCCACCCACTCAACAATTTAATTGGCTACTAGCAAGTGGGCAGAGTTTCTGTCATAGGTGGGGGGGCTTCGGATGCTTTATGTCAACATAAATATGTGTTCACATATTGCAAACACATATTTACTAGGGATCCATTTAGGATCCAAAAAGAGCCGGCTCTTTTTGGTGAGCGGAGCCATGAGCCGGATCATCAAAAAGAGCCAGACTGCCCATCACTAAATGTATTCCTCCCAGCAGCATCGGGCTTTCAGTTACAGAGGACCGGCTTCAGTCACCGATCAGTGCATAGTGAGTGGTTACTCTAACCGAGCATCCAGCACTGACAGACTGATATCCAGCTCAGTATTAGAGCTGGCTGTCAGTCAGTGAGGGGTGTGGTTACAGCTGTCGCTCATTATGCACTGAGCAGTGACTAAAGCTGCTCCTCTGTGACTGAAAGCTGGAAGCTGCCAGAAGGAATAAAGTTAATTTCCTCCCAGAAAGGGGCTCTCAATGCAGGTACCAGTCAGCTTCAGAATGCTATAAACCTGCAGATTAACTCCATATCTGTAGGTTAATACCATATTATTTTTACATGACATGTTCCCTTTAAAGACTTTTGAATTGGGGGCCCTGATGGAGATTTTGCATTGGGGCCACAGGCGTAAAAGTTCAGCATTATCTACACAAGCAATAAAACCACTTACGATAATAACTATACTATCATAATAAAATTTACATACTTGATACATAGAGAATGGCGCCATAGAATGACATGCCATGTTATGGAAAGGAATATTAGCCCACTACAAACACACAGTATGTTATTTGTTGTGTCAAATTACATCCCCGTTACTTACAATTGACATTAGAGTTAAAACATAGTGCTGTAGGTTTCTGCCATGATGGCGCACCATTTTTGCATCTGCTGTAACCATGAGCTCTACATATCTTGGATATGAAATAAAGCGTTTCCGTCTGACATGTGACCTGTTTCCTTCATCTTTAGTCTCGTTGTGTGGCAAATGTTCAAAAAGTGCAGAGTTTGTAAACATAATAAGATCTTCAAAGCCTGAAGCATGTAATAATGCCGAATCTTCCTTCATTTTATATTCTATAAAGAAACAGAAGTTATCAGCAAGTAATTGTGTAATGTAACTAACAGTTCAATGAACAGAGATCAACAACTATTTTGTAAAAGTGCATGCATATAGACGTGCTTTGATGTTGCTTAGAAGTGACTGAAATGTTTGTTATGACACTTACAAGCCATGCAAACAATACATTTGGCAGACTTTTTTCCTACCCAAATGCAATGGACATTTAAAATGAGAATACCTTTAAATCATATAGTGGCATGTAAATGTTCGGGCATCCCTGGCCATAATGACTATTATTGTGAACAGTTAAGCAAGTTGAAGATGAAATGACTTCTAAAAGGCCTAACGTTAAAGAGGACACATTTCCTTTGTACTTTAGGCAAAAATATATATATATGTTTTCAACTTTTACATTTTAAAAATTACATAAAGGAAAATGGGCAGATACAAACGGTTGGGCACCTTGCATAGTTAGTACCTAGTGGTACCACCTTTTGAAAGTATTACAGATTGTAAACGCTTTTTGTAACCAGCCAAGAATCTTTCAATTCTTGTTTGAGGAATTTTTATCCATTATTCTTTAGAAAAATCTTCCAGTTCTGTGAGATTTCTGGGTCATCTTGCATGCAAAGCTAACATACTGTAACACTGAGGTCTAGCCACAGATTTTTAATGATGTTCAGATCAGGGGACTGTGAGGGCCATTGTAAAACCTTCAGCTTGTGCCTTTTGAGGTAGTCTATTGTGTATATTGATGTATGTTTAGGATCGTTATCCATTTGTAGAAGTCATCTTTTCAAATTCAGCTTTTGACATTGGTGAAATACCTCGTATGAGTATTATGGCCTCTACTAACACTGATCAGTGGGAACATTGAGAGTTGGACTTCATTAATGATAGCTCATCAATTTCAAGACTCTAAAACCCATTACATCACTCCACTTCATAGTTACTACAATGTAAATAAGTTGGGTATCCCAACCTGTTGTCAGTTATTCCATTTAGTGCAGTCCCCAATCAGCTTGTCACAGACATGCTTGTTGCCAGTCAGGGTCGTTTAATGCAGCGCATCACACAGTGTAAATGCACCCATAGAGTGTAACTACAATGTGTGAAGATTATTACCTAGCAACACTAGAAAAACAGCTGTTATTGTGATAATAGATGGTTCTTCAAGTGGCCACACACAGTTATCTCTCTAGACTCCCAACATACATTAATGCTCAGCCAAGCGTTTATGTGTCATCAATGAAGAGTGAAGAGAAAACTGCTAGTAGACTACTTGGGCAACGGCATCATCTATCGGAAGAGTCAGAACACCGCCATGCTCATTAGACGGTCAGAATATCCAGAAGATATCAGCAGCCATGGCCAACCTGAATCTAAAGTGTAGGGGGCATTTAGATTACATGTTAACATCACATTATGGGTGTAGATTAAAGGCATGCAATGCAGTGGCGGTTTTTTACTGCTTCAAACTGTATAAAAAAAGTTCATTCTGCTGCAATGTCCTATAAAGTTTTTTAAAAAAGCACATCTGTGAATGCCACGCAGATAAAAGACAAATGGACCTGCTTTTACCCTTTTACCCTCCTTCCAGGGAATGATGGTTTAAGATTATGCTCATCATATAATAATAAAAAATATATATTTCTACAGCGTCAACATATTAGGCAGCACTTTAAAATTCAGAAGGGACTTGTACAGACAATATTAGACATTATAGAGTAACACATAGTTCAATAGATACCAAGAGGAGTGAAGGCTCTGCTCACAAGCTTACAATCTATGAGGCAATGGGGAGACATGAAAGGTAAAGGGTAAAAACTGCTTGTTATGTATGGTCCAGCCATCAATATAATAAATACAGGCATCCCAAATAACGCTTCATGGGCCGGTAATCAGCCAGTATCTGTACAAGTATAATTACAGAGTTCTATTAAGTACCTAGAAGCTATGTAAACAGATGATACAGGGGACCAGATACAAAGGAAAATTTAGGCAGAGAAAAACGGAAATGGTTAGCTAAGTGAAGTGAGGTGAAAAGGTCAGTCTACAGAAATGCATTTATGGCATGCTTAAAACTCTGGGTATTGGGTTTTCATCGAATTGTCCTGGGTAGTGCATACCAGAGAATTGGTATAGCACGCAAGAAGTCTTGGAGATGGGAGTGGTAGGTTGTGATTACCGAGTCATTAGCAGAATTTAAAGCATGAGTACAGTGGTAGACAGAGATGAGTTAGATGTAGAGTGGTACAGAACTGTGGTGTGCTTTGTGGGTGAGAGTGATAAGTTTATATTGTACTCTGTATTGGATGGGCAACCAGTGCCATGACTGGCACAGAGTGGAGGCATCAATGTAACAGTTAAACAGAAATATCATCCTGGCTGCCACATTCAGGATGGATTGGAGAGGGAAGAGTTTAGTAAGGAGGCCAATTAGTAGAGAGTTGCATTAGTACAGATGAGAATAAATAAGAGCAACAGTAAGAGCAAAGAGGTAAGAATATGAGCCACTTTCACAGGGCACATGCTAAATATGTTTACTAAAGATCTTACACACACTAAAGCCGTCAAAACTGCCAATGTTAGCAGGATCAATCGACAATACACTGGGTGCAGAATTATTAGACAAATGAGTATTTTGATCACATCATCCTTTTTATACATGTTATCCTACTCCAAGCTGTATAGGCTTGAAAGCCAACTGCCAATAATGTAAATCAGGTGATTTGCATCTCTGTAATGAGGAGGGGTGTGGTCTAATGACATCAAAACCCTATATAAGGTGTGCTTAATTATTAGGCAACTTCTTTTCTTTTTGGCAAAATGGGTCAGAAGAGAGATTTGACGGACTCTGAAAAGTCAAAAATTGTGAGGTGTCTTGCAGAGGGATGCAGCAGTCTTGAAATTGCCAAACTTTTGAAGCGTGATCATCGAACAATCAAGCGTTTCAAGGCAAATATCCAACAGGGTCGCAAGAAGCGTGTTGATAAAAAAAGGCGCAAAATAACTGCCCATGAATTGAGGAAAATCAAGCGTGATGCTGCCAAGATGCCATTTGCCACCAGATTTGCCATATTTCAGAGCTGCAACGTTACTGGATTATCAAAAAGCTCAAGGTGTGCCATACTCAGGGACATGGCCAAGGTAAGGAAGGCTGAAAAACGACCACCTTTCAACAAGAAACATAAGATAAAACGTCAAGACTGGGCCAAGAAATATCTTCAGACTGATTTTTCTAAGGTTTTATGGACTGATCAAATGAGAGCGACTCTTGATTGGCCAGATGGATGGGCCCGAGGCTGGATCAGTAAAGGGCAGAGAGCTCCACTCTGACTCAGACGCCAGCAAGGTGGAGGTGGGGTACTGGTATGGGCTGGTATCATCAAAGATGAACTTGTGGGACCTTTTCGGGTTGAGGATGGAGAGAAGCTCATCTCCCAGACCTACTGGCAGTTTCTGGAAGACACCTTCTTCAAGCAGTGGTACAGGAAGAAGTCGGTATCATTCAAGAAAAACATGATTTTCATGCAGGACAATGCTCCATCACATGCATCCAAATTCTCCATAGCGTGGCTGGCCAGTAAAGGTCTAAAAGAAGAAAAAATAATGACATGGCCCCCTTGTTCACCTGATCTGAACCCCATAGAGAACCTGTGGTCCCTCATAAAATGTGAGATCTACAGGGAGGGAAAACAGTACACCTCTCCGAACAGTGTCTGGAAGGCTGCGGCAAGCAATGTATGTTGATCGTAAACAGATCAAGCAACTGACAGAATCTATGGATGGAAGGCTTTTGAGTGTCATCGTAAAGAAAGGTGGCTATATTGGTCACTGATTTTTTTTGTTTTTGAATGTCATAAATGTTTATTTCTAAATTTTGTGTTGTTATATTGGTTTACCTGGTGAAAATAAACAAGTGAGATGGGTATATATTTGGTTTTTATTAAGTTGGCTAATAATTCTGTACAGTAATAGTAACCTGAAAAAACAGATATCCTCCTAAGATAGCCAAATCTAAAAAAAAAAACACTCCAACTTCAAAAAATATTAAGCTTTGATATTTGAGTCTTTTCGGTTGATTGAGAACATAGTTGTTGTTCAATAATAAAAAGAATCCTCTCAAATACAACTTGCCTAATAATTCAGCACGCAGTGTATAATGCTTTTGGATAGCCTTCTCTCTGACTGTATCATCTCTTCTAGAGGTTCTTTTTAGGGTTGCTGCATGCCAAGTAGTCCCAAGGATCAGCTCTCAGAGGCCACATGTTAACATTTTATGTATTAGACAAGGTAGACCCCAGCTAATTATACTTCATGGTTTTACATATGTTACATACTGTAGTGTTTCGATTCTCCACTGGTGTCTTTCTAGAGAGCTCAGTACAGGAGTCTAATCTCAAATATGTATAGCCGACACATTTTAAGCAATATGGTCTCCTTCTGCTACAACCACACAGCTGTAGCCCCTTCCCAGAGCGTTGTTTTTAGAGCATTAGATCATATGTGTTGTATTGAATACAGTTAAGCCATAAATGTTTGGCATTGAACCAGCGGTCAGCTATAAACATAGCCATACATTTTCATTAACTAAATCTGAAAAGAAAAATATATCAAATGTACTTACAGAATGTGCTACATGATAATAATAATCTTTATTTATATAGCGCCAACATATTCCGCAGCGCTTTACAGTTGAACAGTTTCAAACACAACAGTCATAAGTAATAACGTTAACAATACAATAATTAAAGCGAAATAAGACGACCCTGCTCGTGAGCGCTTACAATCTGCAATGAGGTGGGGGCGATACAAAGCACAGGTTTGTATTTACAATGATGTATTTACAATGATGGTCCAGCCATCTTCAGGGGGTGGGGGATAGATGGAGATAGTGAATGGGCTACACACACACAAGCATAAGCATATTGTATAAGCGTATAAGGATATTTACCCCTTAATGACAGAGCCAAATTTTTGAAATTTAATAGTAATAACTCTGGAATGCTTCAACATATCCCATTAATTTTGAGATTTTTTTTTCATGACACATTGTACTTTATGATAATGGTAAATTTAGGTTGATGTGTTCATTTACAAAAATAACAGAAATTTGACAAAAATTTCAGAAAATGTACAATTTTCAAACTTTTAATGATTCTCCCTTTAATACAGATAGTCATACCACAGAAAAACACTAATAAATAAACTCTACCTCATGTCTGCTTTACATCAGCACCATTTGTAATATGTTGTTTTATTTTGTTAACATTTTAGAAGGCTTAAAAAAGTAGCAGTCATTTTTCATTTTTTCAAGGAAATTAACAAAACTTTTTAGGGACCTATTCAGTTGTGAAATGACTTTGGTGGTCCTATATATTGGAACCCCCCAAAAGTGGTACCATTTTAAAAACAGCACCCCTCAAGGTGTTCAAAATTTCTTTGAGGTAGTTTATTAACCCTTCAGGTGCTTTTCAGGAATTAATGCAAAGTGACCTAGCAGGAATGAAAAAATGTATTTTTACCACCTAAATGTCTCCAACTTCTGAACAGGCCACTGTAGCCATCAGAATCTAAGGCCATTATTTGGCCATGAATAGCCATAGCAAATGCTAGGACCACATGATCAAGATCTCAGGGTGCCGATGGGGTTAAAGAGGGAGCCTCCACACTCTGTTAACCATCTAGATGCAGTAGTCACTATTGACCGCAGTGTTTAAGGTATTAAACGGCCATGGTCGGTGCCAAAACTGATAGTGGCTGATGCAGCGAGTTGTCAGCTATAGTGTACGGCTGATAGCTGCTGGACCGTCACCCTTAGTGGGATGCTAGTCTCTTTATTGCAGGTCAGCTTTAAGTTGTATTGGCGGTCACTAAGGCGTTAAAAAATAGTTCTAAACCAAGATGTATGACTGGCTTATAAGGTTTGTCAACCTTATCATTACTCAATAGGCCTGAAAGCAAACCATAGTGCAAGCTTATCCACTAAAGTCAGTACCATGGCTCCTGGTTTCCACATCCATACTTGACAGGAGGATGTCTGCCATTTGTTGAGCGTGCACTAAGCATTCTTAGCTAGCAACTGCAGGCAAAGCCGAAAAGCCTTACTGCGCATGCGCCGGTTAACTAAGCCCCAGAAGTATTTTGCTGTGTTCCGGGGCTTAGTTAACCGGTGCATGCGCAGTCAGGTTTTTCGGCTTTGCTCGCAATTGGGCAAAGCATACTGCGTGTGCGCTAGCCAAGAATGCTTAGCGCACGCTCAACAAATGGCAGAGACCTACTCCTATTCCTCAAAAAACTGCGGACGGCGGCCCAGGATGGGGAGGCGGCACACATCAGGAACACCATCCATCGGACCGGACCGACCTCGTTTTCATCGCCCGCCAAAACCAGGTGACAGATTCCCTTTAAATGTTTTCTTTCTATCTGTGAATTTTATCATCTGACCTTATCTTTGCAACTCTGTCAGTAGTGCATGTAACCTAAAGTGTTATTTCCTTAGAGGTTGTTAACACATAGCATTTTCTCGGCAACAAAAGAGCATTGTATAGTCTGAGTTTCTGAATACCACAGCTAAATTGTGCACATTTTGAATGGGTTTAGGTGAGGGAAAGGGGGTTATCCTTTTTTATGCATTTTTTGCTGCTAAGTCTCTTTAATCTCAGTTGTAAAAAAAGACAGTAAAAAAGCTTGAAGAATTAACATGTTGCTTAAAAATACAATGCAAACCTGTTGTTGCTACCAACCTTCCTGTTGTGCCCGGGATCGTTGTTTGCCAGCACAAAGTGGTCACGGACGCTCCTGCTGGTGATTCAGCTGCCTCTGCTGACGTCACTTCAACAGAGCAGCAGCTTCTTTTTTCTGTCCTGTTCTGTCAACCGGGCGTGACTTTTGATGTCATTCTGATTGACAGTCGGCACCCCCTGTTAGCCAATCACAATGATGTCAGAAGTTCCACTCTGTCAACAAAGCAGAGAGGAAATGAAGCCGCCACTCTGTCGACATAACATCAGTAGATACAGCTGAATCGCAGTCAGTAACCACTCTGTGCCAGCAAAGAACGACGGAGGGCACAACAGGCAGATAGGTAGCAATTACCTGCCTGTTAGTGCTTAGGCTCATTTTTTTTTTCACAAAGTCCCAGATATCCCCTTTAAATGGAAACTGTCACCATACTGTTTTACAAAGTGAATGGAATGCAAATAATGGTTCTACATGGGCTCAGTTTTCAGACCCTTTTTGTCTGATGAAGTGCCATAGACATAGATTTAAAGAATCTGCCACCAGGTTTTTGCTGCCCCATCTGAGAGCAGCATGATGCAAGGCCAGAGACCTGATTACAGTGATATATTACTTAAAGGGGTTATCTGGTCTAAATCGATAAGTCTGCAGTCACTCTGTGTGTCTGCAGACTGATGAATTCTCTCAGCACACACTGCGCTGCGAGGATTCGCCGGTTTCTGACCTTGTACCGGAGGGTATGTAGAAGTTATACATACTCCTGGCCAGTGGGCATGGCCTCGCTTCCATACACTTAAATTTGGCGCAATAGCTTCTTCGTGCATCGGGGCGGGACTGTGGGTAGGGTTTTTTGACTCTGCATTTGTATCAGCCTTCATCTTTAAATTTTGTGCTAGCGCCGTCCTTTTACCAAGTCCTGGCGTTCTCCAGCAAAATGGCGCCAGAAGCGGGGCATGCTTAGATTAATCTCCGGCGCGCTCCAGAAAAATGTCGCCGGTGTTCTGCACATGCGCTGCCAGCTGCACCATTTTGCTGGAGACCGGAAGATTAATCTGAGAATGCGCCACCTCGGGCATCAATTTGCTGGAGACCACCGAGGGTTAACCCCCTAGTGACCACCAATACCTCTATTTACTGATTTGCAATATAAAAGAATAGCATCCTCTGACAAGGGACCATCCAGGAACTATCAGCTGTACACTATAGCTCACAACTTGCTGCATCAGCCACGTTCAGTGTTAGCACCAACCATGGCCATTTAGCCCCTTAGACGCTGCTGTCAATAGTGACTACAGCATCTAAATGGTTAACAGAGTGTGGGGGCTCCCTCTTCACCCCCATTGGCACCCTGAGATCTTGATCATGTGGTCCTGATGTTTGCCAAACGCAGTTCATGGTCAAATAACGGCGTTAAGATTCTGACGGCAAAAGTGGCCTGTTCAGAATTTAGCAACATTTAGATAGTAGATAGTAAAAATAAATTTGCTCATTCCTGTTATATCACTTTGCATGAATTCCTGAAAAGCACCTGAAGGGTTACCCATACCCTACCCATAGTCCCGCCCTGGTGCACCAGGAGGATATTTCACCAAAACTTCTAACGTGAATTAAACAAGAACCAGGATGCAGATTTTTTCACTACTGGTATTCATTATGTCAGTATAACAGGGCCAGTATGGCCATATCTTTACATTAACAGGTTAAATCGTGATGACAGGTTCTCTTTAATAAACAGGTCTTAACCATAAAAACCATGCCCAATCTATACGTAACGCATCCACTATCCATGTCATTAGCAATCAAAAAATGACCTTTTTGTGCAATTCGGTCACATGTGATGATTTGCAACAATTTTTGACACTGTGTAATGTTCTCTGCACTTTGGAATTTGGCGTTTGTGGTGGTGTGCATCCGCAATACCTGGCTCTGGAAATAAACTGAAAAAAAGATAAAATCTGCACCAGAAATCCTTTTGGGATATTCCCTAAGGGTATGTTCCCACGGTCAGTAAACGCTGCAGGTTGGACGCTGTTTACCTCCATAGCATCAAACCAGCAGCGTCCAGATGTTACAGCATAGTGAATGTGATTTCAAGAAATCCCATGCCCACTATGCATGCATGAATGCCTTCGGCTTCCCTGTGGAGACGCACATGCAGCAAGTCTTTCCAGGCCGCAGCAAGTCAATTTGTGTAGCAGAGAAGCTCCATCTCCACTGCGTAAATTACCTATTCACCATCATTAGATATGGTACAAATGTATTATCTTTCTAGTCACATGCATATTAAGTGCGGGAACGCAGCATACTACGCATGTGTACTAATTTAAATAAAGATGTACCTTTATTCAGCCGGAAGTTCACCTACACTGCAGTTCTCGCAATGAGTTGAGCTGATCGCGAGAACAACTGCGCACGTGACCGACGGGAACAGGGTTATGGGTTATCTCCAGTCACTAGCCAAGTTCTCACGATCAGCTGAGCGTGAGAACTGCAGTGCATGTGACCGCCGTTATCTCCTACGGTCATCAGCTTCAAGCTCCGCTGTGTCTGGATGTCAGGCTGAGTGGTGGCATAATGCCACTGTTTAGCCAAAGGCAACCAGATGTAGCAAAGCTGGACTCGTCATGGGACAGTATGTATATCTTCTCGGCGGACAGGTGAGGATATTGTTGCTTTTTTATTTTAATTCTCTTCCAGGAGATGAGGGCGTAGGAGGAATAGGCAATGCAGTAAGTATGGTTTAATTAAGATCTATTAAATGAGTCTGTGTCATTTCAATTAAAGGACTTTATTCTGGCTGTGTCTTTATTTACCATGTAACTACAGTATAGGATTAGTAATGGACAGGTGTCTTATGGACGCCTCTCCATTACTAAGCTGTGGGATTAATGTCACCAGACAATACAAAGGTGACATCAACCCCACAAAAATTACCTCACCTGCCACCACTACAGGGATAGTGTGAAGAGCCACAATTGGTACATCTTTGGATGTGCGAATTGTGCGGCGGCTGCAGGCTGCTATTTTTAGGCTGGTGAGGGCCAAAATCCAAGGGCCTTGCCAGCCTAAAAATATCAGGTCGCAGATATCTGCTTTTTACTTGGCTGGTTAACAAAAATAGGGGGACCCCACGCTATTTTTTGTGGAGGGGATCCCACTATTTTTGCTAACCATTCAAGGTAATTAGACTTCTGCAGCCTGGAATTATTAGGCTGGCAAGGTTCATGGATTCTGGATCCTTACCAGCCTGAAATACCAATCCCAGTAGTCTGCTTTACTCTGGCTGGTTAACAAATATAGGGGGACCCCACACTATTTTTTTTGAGGGGATCCCACTATTTTTGCTAACCATCCAAGGTAAGCAGACTGCTGCAGCCTGGTATTATCAGGCTGGTAAGGTTCATGGATATTGGATCCTTACCAGCCTCAAATACCAGTCCAAGTAGTCTGCTTTACTCTGACTGGTTAACAAATATAGGGGGACCAATGTTTTTTTTTTTAATTATTATTTATTTAATAAAAAGGAGGGGACTCCTCTCTGTGCTTTCCTCCTCTTCCTGTGTCATGTACTTTCAGCTGTGTCACAAGATTCATCATTATTTAAATTAGTACACATGCATAGTAAGCTGAGTTCCCGCACTTAATACACATGTGATTAGGAAGACAATGCGGTTTTACCGCCTCTAATGAAAGTGTACGGGTAATTTAAGCAGCAGTTTCTGCTATATAAATTGACTTGCTGCGGTCTGGAAAGACGCGCCGCATATCCGTCTCCACATGGAAGCCAGAGACGTCCCTGCACGCAAAGTGGACATGGGATTTTATTAAATCACATCCACTATGCTGTAACATCTGGAAGCTGTGGGTTTGACGCTGTGGATGTACGCAGCCTCCAACCTGCAGCGTTTACTGACTGTGAGAACATACCCCCAATACATCTGCAAACAGAAAATCACTTTGTTTTCCTTCCCAGAAGCCAACTTTCAATTAGCTTTATTTCAAGTGACAAAAAAAAGCATGCAATGAAAAAATGCATCAAAAACGCAGGTGACCTGCCAGTGAACTTAGATGCATATTTGGTGCAGATTTCACCTGGATCAAATCCTGAGCAAATACTGAGCCAATCCTGACCGTGTTCACATAACCTAAGGCTACGTCCACACGGTCAGTAACCGGCAGTGTTTTGAACGCAGCACATGTCCGCTCCAGCCAAAGCGCTAATCACCGCGTCCTATACATTGCACTGGTGATATTTATCTTGCAGACTCACATCTCCGCAAAATAAATAGATATGCTGTCTGGAAAGATGCGTTGCATGTACATATCCACAGGGAAGCCGGAGGCATCCGTGCACGCATAGAAAGCATGGGATTTCACATGCTGTAACATCTGGCCACTACGGGTTGCATGCATGCGGATGTACGCAGCATCCAACCTGCAGAGTTTACTGACCGTGGGAACATACCCTAACAGTCTGAAAAAATATTTGTCAAAAAAAGATTTTAATAAAGAAAGCAAAGCTTGGCATTAAAGAGAATCTGTCACCCCATTTTTGGCCTATAAAATGAGGCCACTGCCATCAGGGGCTTATCTGCAGCATTCTGTAATGCTGTAGATAAGCCCCCGATGTAACCTGAAAGATAAGAAAAACGAGTTAGATTATACTCACCCGGGGATCAGGTCCGGACCGATGGGTATCGCAGTCCGGTCCAGTGCCTCCCATCTTCATGCGATGACGTCCTCCTTCTTACTTCTGCTGTGGCTCCTGCACAGGCGTACTTTCTCTGCTCTGTTGAGGTTAAAGTACTGCAGTTCGCAGGCGCCGGACCTCTCTGACCTTTCCGGGCGCCTGCGCACTGCAGTACTTTACTCTGCCCTCAACAGGGCAGAGAAAGTTCGCCTGCACAGGAGCCACGGCAGAAGTAAGAAGGAGGATGTCATCTCTAGAAGATGGGAGGCACCGGACCAGACTGCGACACCCACCGCACCCACCCCCGCCCCCCGGTGAGTATAATCTAACTCGTTTTTCTTATCTTTCAGGTTACATTGGGGGCTTATCTACAGCATTACAGAATGCTGTAGATAAGCCCCTGATGGTGGTGGCCGCATCTCATAGGCCGAAAATGGGGTGACAGATTCCCTTTAAGTCACATGTATACATTTTATGCTACAGATCAAGAAATGTGTAACCCATGTGCTGTCAATATGATCAGACTTTTTTGCTTCTTGCCAATTGCAAAGCATACCATAACATGACATGTGCAGGCAAGACAAGCTGTCGGAGGATTTAGAAAAAGTTCACACTATGGCTGAGCAGCGGACAACTAAAAGCCTTAGAGCACTGCATATCTGTAGCGGATTTATTTTTATTTTGGCATAAATTATAGTAGCAGCTTCAAGAGAGATTGTCCTGTTTCCACAGAAACAGATGACAGGACTGCAGAATATAGCTTTTATCCATTGTATATAGTGTGCTTGCCATTTATAATGGAGTCACACATGGGAAACATAGGAGCATGTATATGTATTTATATAGCTCGCATTGACTTACAATAAAAAAAAAAACTAAATAAATATGTATGCAGTGAGCTCCCCCTAGTGGTGGCTACAAACAGAATTTTATTCTAGAACTCAAGGGCACAATGGTGGCTCAGTGGTTAGCACTGTTGCTTTGCAGCGCTGGTGCCCTCTGTTCAAATCCCACTAATGGTTACATCTGCAAGGTGTTTGTATATTCTCCTTGTGTTTCCAACTGTTTACTCCAACATTACAAACACATACTGATAGGGAATACAGATTGTGAGCCCCATTGAGGACCACAATGATGATAATGTATGTAAAGAGCTGCGGACTATGATGGCAAAGCATAATAAATAATCTTGTAGCTCTGTACCGAAAACAATATAACGCCAAACACTATAACCCGTATAAACACTATATAGCCCCTAAACATTATAACCCCTAAACAACCACAATAGTTTTTTTATGCTGTACCTGCCGATGTGTCGCAAGCAGGAAAGATATAACCTGTGACCTCCCAGCATTTCTTTGTATGCGGATCACTGCCTAAGGAGACTTTATCAGTAGCAGACATTAAGGGAGTTTTTTACTACTATGATACTGATGACCTATTCTTAGGACATTAGTGGGGATCTTAGGGTCCCGTTTCACATAGCGACGCACCAGCGATCCCGACAACGATACGACCTGGTAGGGATGCTGGTGCGTCGCTACATGGTCGCTAGTAAGCTGCCAAACAGACAGATCTCTTCAACAACGCACCAGTGATCCCGACGATACGACCTGGTAAGGATCGCTGGTGCGTTGTCACACAGCAGCTATTCTGAACGATTCCAGCCTGTGTCCCTGAGTTCTGTGTCGTTCAACGGCGTCAAATACAGCGATGCATGCTGGCCAGCGGGACGCCGATGATGAAAAAATAGCCCAGGACATTCGAGCATGATCAGCGATATCCAGCTGGGGGGCCGGTCGCCGCTATGTGTCACATGTGGGCGAGATCGCTGTTGCGTCACAAAATCGGTGACGCATCAGTGATCTCGCTAGCGGTCTCGCTATGTGAGACGGGGCCTTTACAGGGAGCACCTCCACCTATCAGATGTTTTGAGCTCTGCAAATGGCAGAGTGAAAACAATTTCAGAGCTGAAGAGCAGAGCTTGAACTCTTTATTAGTCGCTGTCAGCTACTGCAGACCATCTCCTCACTTATTTTAATAGTAATTGATCTGAAGTACCCTAGCACCAGTGATCCAAGAAAGAATAACTAATGAACTGGTAACAGGTAGTACAAAAACTTGGCACTCAAAAGAAAAATTGATTTGACAGTTCTTTATTGTAAAAGGCATCCAGTTAAATATACTTCTTTTACTTCTTTAACCCCTTCACCCCCAAGGGTGGTTTGCACGTTCATGACCGGGCCAATTTTTACAATTCTGACCACTGTCCCTTTATGAGGTCATAACTCTGGAACGCTTCCATGGATCCTGGTGATTCTGACACTGTTTTCTCGTGACATATTGTACTTCATGATAGTGGTAAAATTTCATTCAAATAACTTGCGTTTATTTGTGAAAAAAATGGAAATTTGGCGAAAATTTTGAAAATTTCGCAATTTTCCAACTTTGAATTTTTATGCCCTTAAATCACAGAGATACGGCACACAAAAAACTTGATAAGTAACATTTTCCACATGTTTACTTTACATCAGCACAATTTTGGAACCAAAATTTTTTTTGTTAGGAAGTTATAAGGGTTAAAAATTGAACAACGATTTCTCATTTTTGCAACACCATTTTATTTTTACGGACCACATCACATTTGAAGCCACTTTGAGGGGTCTATATGATAGAAAATACCCAAAAGTGACACCATTCTAAAAACTGCACCCCTTAAGGTGCTCAAAACCACATTCAAGAAGTTTATTAACCCTTTAGGTGCGTCACAGGAATTTTTTGAATATTTAAAAAAAAAAATGAATATCTAACTTTTTTTCACTAAAAAAATACTTCAGGTTCAATTTTTTTTATTTTACCAAGGGTAACAGGACAAATTGGACTGCAATAGTTATTGTGCAATTTGTCCTGAGTACGCTGATACCTGATATGTTGGAGGGAACCACTGTTTCGGCGCATGGCAGAGCTCAGAAGGGAAGGAGCGCCGTTTGACTTTTTCAATGCAAAATTGGCTGGAATTCAGATCGGACGCCATGTCACGTTTGGAGAGCCCCTGATGTACCTAAACAGTGGAAACCCCCGACAAGTGACCCCATTTTGGAAACTAGACCCCCCAAGGAACTTATCTAGATATGTGGTGAGAACTTGGAACCCACAAGGGCTTCACAGAAGTTTATAACGTACAGCGGTACAATTAAAAAAATCATATTTTTTCCACAAAAATGATCTTTTCACCCCCAATTTTTGTTTTCCCAAGGGTAACAGGACCCTAAAAGTTATTGTGCCATTTGTCCTGAGTACGCTGATACCCCACATGTGGGGGTAAACCACTATTTGGGCGCATGGCAGAGCTCGGAAGGGAAGCAGCGCTATTTGACGTTTTTGGCTGGAATTGAGATCTGACACCTTGTCGCGTTTGGAAAGCCTCTGATGTACCAAAACAGTGGAAACCCCCCACAAATGACACCATTTTGGAAACTAGACCCCCAAGGAACTTATCTAGATGTGTGGTGAGCACTTTGTCCTTCCAGTGCTTCACAGAAGTTTATAACGCCCGGGCGTGAAAATAAAAAACTCGTATTTTTTCCACAAACATGATCTTTTAGTCACCAATTTTTTTTATTTTCCCAAGGGTACCAGGAGAAATTGGACCCCAAAAGTTGTTGTCCAATTTGTCCTGAGTACGCTGATACCCCATATGTGGGAGAAAACTACTGTATGGGCACATGTCGGGGATCGGAAGGGAAGTAGTGACGTTTTGGAATGCAGACTTTGATGGCATGGTCTGCGGGTGTCATGTTGTCTTTGGAGAGCCCCTAATGTACCTAAACAGTGGAAACCCCCCACAAATGACCCCATTTTGGAAACTAGACCCCCTAAGGAACTTATCTAGATGTGTGGTTAGCACTTTGAACCCCCAAGGGCTTCACAGAAGTTTATAATGCCCGGGCATGAAAATAAAAAAAAATCGTATTTTTTCCACAAACATGATCAATTAGTCCCCAATTATTTTATTTTTCCAAGGGTAACAGGAGAAATTGGACCCCAAAAGTTGTTGTCCAATTTGTCCTGAGTACGCTGACACCCCATTTGTGGGAGAAAACTACTGTATGGGCACACGTCGGGGCTCGGAATGGAAGTAGTGACGTTTTGGAATGCAGACTTTGATGGAATGGTCTGCGGGTGACTCATTTTTTGCAGCACTATTCCTCTGCACCCTCAGTGCTTCTACTGAACAGTGCGTTCCCTTCCCTGTGACACACGTGCCTCCCTGGGCAGGACAGACCATTTGGATAATCACAGGTGACTCTAGCTCTCCCAGACAACATTAGGGCACTACTATTGTACCAACTAGTGCCTTTTTGCTTATGCTTTCTTCTCTTTCAATTTTAGCACCCAGTTGTGGACATTCATGCCTGTCACAAACAATACAGGATAGTTTCCTGAATATATTACAGGTGATTTTACACTTCTTAATAAAGTGTTCACCTCACATTCTTTGTCCTCAGGGCTACTTATACCTTTTACATGTTTCAATTGCAGTACAAATTTCTGGACACGCACACCAATTATTGGATCTACCGGTCCCTGAATAACCTAAGGTGTCAAACCCGTGGGTCTGGTGATTTCCTACATGAATGGGTAATTTAGTTCACATTACGTGCATATCCTCAGCCTATCTCAGTACACACATTTATACTCTTTTTTCATCATCCTCAGTGTCCTTTCATCCTCAGTAGCTGCTGCTTCCCAGACGTCTGTTTCTCCACATTATTAATGAATATACCCAGGTATTAATTGACTGTTTTGGACTTTTTCTCCTTCCTCATTCACATAACATCGCCCAATATGTTTATGTGCCATAGTCGCTCACTGTCTTGTTCTTTTTTTTCAGTACTGAATAGTGCCTACTTATGACAGTGGTTCTTTAATAATAATATATGAAATTTTCCATTACACTTCCTCTCAGGTACCTGTCTTGGCACTCATTCCAGTCGGCTATTACCTTTCATGTGGTATTGCACATCCAGTAGCACCAGCCGACCACGAATCTCACTGTATCCTTTATTGACTAGTGTCACACTTGTTGTTTGTTTTCAACCTCCTAGGGCACGTCTTTTACATATGTTCCTTACATATCATCACAGCACGAACTCTCTATCACCGCCCATGGAACCTGTGGAGTTTCACTAAGCTCACTTGAACCTTATCTCAGGATTCGCTATTTCAGTATTTATCCAGTAATCGACCTTTCATCTAAACTTTACATGATGTTCATACGGTCATTATCAGCATCCTGTTGCTCAGATATTTGTTATATACTTATTTGTTTACTAACCATACTGTCTTGTCTTCTTGTAAACTCATTCTAGTTAGAACCAATTGTGAAAAAATTCTGTTTCTGATGAAGGTCAATTGTATGACCGAAAACGTTTAAAGAAGTAAAAGTATATTTAACTGGATGCCTTTTACAATAAAAGAACTGTCAAATCAATTTTTCTTTTGAGTGCCAAGTTTTTGTACTACATTGTTAGTTGGCTGGATAGCCGACTTGTGCACCTCCCTCCTCATTGAGTGCCGTGTTTTTTCTATTTTGAACTGGTAACAGGGTCATGAATGCTCAAATCTTACTGATGCACATCTGTAGAGAAGACTAGCCTGTCTAATTTAATGCCACAGGAAGATACAATAGAAAGCAGTTAGAACAAACAGTGCATTGCAGCGTCCTACAGGTAACGGGTTGGTATATCTGCTCTAAAATTTGTCTACAGATGAAATTGCTTACAGTAGAGCAGGCCTGAACAACATACAGCTCGCGGTCCTCATGCGGCCTACCAAATGATGTTGTGCGGTCCGCAGACCAGTCCAGGAGACACCACTCTCTTCCTATATTTACATGTATTTGCATATTCTAGATGCAAATACATTTGTACACTGTGGTGACGGGACTGATAGAGGAGTATTCATCAGTCCCAGCCTCAACATTCAGCAGCGTTATGACGTCAGCATGATGCTGACGTCATCACACTGCTGCCGGCGATGCAAAGCCATATTAGATTTTGGGTGCTGGTGAGCGCTCCATGGAGGAGTCAAAGATTAAATGTATAATCATTTTAGATGAGGGGGAGGATTGGGGTTACTGACAAGGCACATCATGGGGGGATTGGAAAAAGGGGCACAATTTAGAGAGGGCAGTGGGGTGAAGGAATTTTATGTAGAGGATCAGTGTGGAGGGAATATTATGAAAAGGAGCAGTTAGGGGGGATATTTTGGAGAGGCTTAGTTTGGGGTGAGGGGGATATAATGGAGAGGCTCTGTGTGGGGAAAAGGGGATATTATGTAGAGGCTCAGTGTGGGGAAAGGGGGATATTATGCAGAGGCTCAGTGTGGGAGGGGGATATTACAGAGGCTCAGTTGCTGTGGGCATATACAGTATAATGGAGTGGGGAACTTTGTGGAGGGGATATTATGGAGAGGCTCTGTGTAAAGGGGCATTATAGAGAGGCTCAGTGTGGGGGGGATATTATGGAGAGGCTCAGTGTGAGTGGGGTATAATACTTCTCTTTGTTAAGAACACACTGGGAATTATGGGTTCAAGCAACACAATTATATATTACATTTGATCGCTGCACTATGCTTGGTACTGTATACATTTACTGATGGTTGTTCTGGCACGCATTCAGGCACTGACAGTAGTTCAGGTGCTGCATTCCTGTACTGATGGTGGTTCTGGCGCCACATTCATAGCCTGACGGTGTTCTGATCATCAAGACATTGTGACAGGGTACTGGCACCGTACGTGAGGTGAGATGTGTGTCGGAAAGTTTATTATCCTGCGTAATGTGAAAGACATGTGCTGAGAGTAAATCAGTCATTCCCAGGGTTTGGCTTTCAAGGTGAGTAGGTCAGAGATGAGTGGGACACCTACTCACCATATCTCCACCTCAAGGGTGTTGTTGGAGGGAGTTAAATGTCCAGCCAGTGTTTTTTTTCTGTCAGAAATGAGTTTAGTAGCCAATGGATGTGTGGTACAGTTTGAGAGCCAGTTTTTTGGGGGTAGATGTAGCATTCATAAGTCGTGTCCTTGCGTATCCCCCTTCTATAACACACTCGGACCTCCCTGGAGAAATTTTGGCCTGGTATGATACGACGAGCACCTTCAGTTCTGGAAGTACTGGGATCCATTCATTTCATATCTCTAACGATTAGGGCCTTGAGTATGTGAGAGTATGTGAGCGTTGCGATCTGTAAGATGTGCACGACCAACTTCTTGTACCACACCTTGACTCATAGCATTGTACGACTGGAGGACTTGATCAGAGAAATCAACCCTCCATGTTCTTGTACCCTAGAAAACAGTGTAGTTTGTCAAGTTGTGTAGAGGTACTTTGCACAGTTGTGGGGCTGCTGCCATCACCATGTAAGGTGGTCAAGAGAAGAACATCCCTCTTGTCCTTGTACTTGACCACCAGCACATTGGGATCTGCTCTCACCCTTTCTGACCAGCTGCCCAATTAGAGTCCTAGGAAGGACTCTCTTTTTGCAGACAGTTCCACATGCTGCAGTAGCTCACGAAGAGAGGAAATTGAAGAGTGCGATACATCTACATTGATCCAGCAATGGGTGCATCAAATCCCACACAATTTTCTCACTCCCTCCCAAGACAGGGGGGCATTCAGGGGGTTGAATCCAGGTGTCCTTCCCTTCACAAACCCTAAACTTGTGGGTGTACTCTGAGGTACTCTCACACAGTCTGTACAGTAGAGTTAAATTCCCTACCTAGCCCTCTTACTAAGCAGGTATTGCCATAATTTGAAACTCCCCTTGAAATGTGTTAGGACTCATCCACACAAATTTCCCTTTGGGGAGCGTACACCTCAGAAACCTTGTTGCTGAAGTGATCATAGACCGGCCGAACTTTGAAAAGACTATCAAATTTGAGGTAATCTCAGGGACATTGTGCATTACCACTGCATTGCAAACAAATTTGGATTGCCTCAAATTGTTTATGGGTCATAGCCATGTGAAATACTGGAGTGTGGTATAAAAACATCAACACTCCAATATTGCCGAAGTTCTAGCTTCTTCACTAACCCCATGTGAAGGACCAGGCCCCAAAACATCATAATTTCTACTGTGTCTACAGGGGTCCAATTGGAAAATGATGAAGGGCAGTTTTGTGCCAAATATTGCTGGGTGTACAAATTTGTTTGAGCCACCATGAGGTTTATAAAATCCTCAGAGAAAAAGACTTTGAAAAAGTCTATTTCTGTGAGGCCAGTGGTGTCAAATTTAAATCCTGATTGCATCACAAAATCAGTGGGACATAATCTTTGGGGGGTGAGGTCTATATGGGGTCAGTAACAGTGGACGCTGGTTCATTTTCAGTCCTGGGGTTTCTGCGTGGTAGTGGAGGAAATATAAAGGAGGTGAGATCCTTTCCCTCACTATCAGTGCCGGTGGCAAGGAAGGTGTATGCCTCCTCCGCTGAACACAGTGATTGGGACAAGAGGGACATTTTTTCACGTGTGCAATGTTTATGTGTGAACCAATTTTTTGCCAGGTATGTACGAATTGTGTTTGTAAACTTTTTTATTCAGAAGAGAAAAAAAAATAAAAGAATCTAGAAAGAAAAAGATAAAAATAAAAATAAAAACTGCACCTATGCCCAGGTGCAACAGTGTTGCCTTTATATTTTGAATTATTGAATTAAACTTCCGAATTGAGAGTCCTCAGTGGTTGATACCTTTTAATGGCTAACTGAAAAGATTGTTACACATTGCAAGCTTTCGAGACTACTCAGGTCTCTCCCACAATGATAGTTCTGCTTCACGTCACTTGTCTTATCTATTGCATTTTTTCTGTGCTGTGTTGTGTATAAATATGTGATTCTTCAGATTTTGTATTAGTCAATGCCTGATGAAGAGACCTGAGTAGTCTCGAAAGCTTGCAATGTGTTACCATCCTTTCAGTTAGCCATTAAAGGTATCAACCACTGAGGACTCTCAATTCTGAATATTTTTCTATCTACTGGCTAACACGGTAGAAAGATATACATCTTTCCTGAATTAAACTTTTACTTTTATGAATTTCTATTGGAATCTGGATCCATTTTTTCTTGTATACTCACCTGACACTTAGCAGCAATGTGATCTTGAGCTTCTTCTTGGATTTATCTTCAAGGGTAAGCTGATTTTATCATTAATCTTGTAACATATGCCCCCAGCCTCTTTAGTGAAGTGTATGCCCCAGAGTCTCCTCTGATGTATATGCCTCAATGTCTCCTGTGATATGTAAACACCCTAGTTTCTCCTATGTGATATATAGATCAAGCATCTCCTGCGATGTATAGATACTTCAGCCTCTCCTGTGATGTATAAATTCCTCAGGGTCTCCTGTGTGATGAATAGATGCTCCACAAATCTCACCAAAGAGAAGCAGCTCCAACCATCACATTATCAGTGAGTTATTTAATTGTTTGACCAAATATAGCAGAATAGCATTCAAGTTGATTTTGTATGGCCCCCGAATAATAGTATGAATATCTAAATGACGCCTGACAGAAAAAAGGTTCCCCACCCTTGCCTTGGAGACACATTGTCAGGAATCTGATGTCCTTTTGCAGATTGACCACTGGTGGCTGCTATTTACTATAGCTAAATTGTGCTGCACTTCCCCTACTTACCACTGAAGGCTGTTATTGTCTTTCTGCAATCATCCTTTTCCAATATTCAACCTGTGAAAGCCATCTTGTTTCCTATTTGGGCCTACTTAAAGCCACAAGGAACTCAGTCATTGATTGAGTATTGTGTCTAGCAGTAGTCTAGTTTCAATCTCCAGCTCCTAAACTGTCTTACCCAGAATGTTCTAATTAATCTCCCGACTGTGTCTGCAACTCCCTTTGCTACATTTACGAACTTCTACCACTGCTTGCTGTACCCTACTCATGCACCTCCAGCCAATGGATTACAGCTGTTCCCCCAGTCCAGTATCATAACAGGATATTTAAGCGTTCCTATGGAGTCCACCGAGGGAACAATTAAAAATTCACAGCATTTGAAACACAGACAACCCATAGTGTTCAAGTCTTTGGACAAGCTCTACATGATCTACAAAACGTTGCTCAGGAGGCACAGCAGAGCCTTCAAGTACAAAATCAAGGCACTGATTAGGCCTCTAGTCCCACCCTCCCACTCCCAACTTTCTTATACTTCGGTGCACACCGTTCCCTTCCTTACTGAAGGATCAAATAAGCTGTGTATCATCATGCTACTGACCCATAAAGCATTGGCCTGGACCAGTACCCTTATTTAAACTCATGATGCTAAGCTTGATGACTTGGAGGCCTTCCTAGCATCCCTGAGCCAGGTATTTGAGGACCCTAATCGTTGTGCAACAAGTTCAGCTACATTGATATCTCTAGAGCAGAATAAGAATCTCATCACGGAATTCGCAACAGAATTCAAACGGTGGGTGACTGATATTGAATGGAATAATGCTGCAAAATTATATATTTTTTAAAAACGGACTCTTCAGTGCACTTAGACATGAACTAGCCCAGGCCGATGAGCACACATATCTTGATAACTTTATTCACCATTGTATTCGAATTGACATCCAAGAATCAGAAAAAGACTTGGAGAAGTGGAATTCAATCTGGTTCCACAATAGTAAACATTATTTACTTGCTCCAACCACCAGGCCCAGAGACTTTGAAATAAAGATTCCTCACATATCTGAAGCTGAACCCATGCAGGCTGACAGCCTATGAAAATGTGAAAGTGCCGAGAGGAAAGCAAGGAGACTTTGGGAATATCAGTGTTTCTATTGTGGCAAGTCATACCACTTTCTCATCAATTGTCAATCTTGACTTCATAAAATAGTGGCAGTGGTAGCGGATCCCAACTTTTCTGATGAAGAATGAGTTTAGTCTGAATCATCACCTCTAGTGAATGTATTCATCCATTAAATTTCTTCTATTGCACCCAACATTAAGAAAATATGGATTCTCATAGATTCATTCTTGACAAGTTTCAAGCCGAATCTCAATGGATTTCCACACCTGCCATGGTTGATTTAGGAGCAAACAGAAATTGTATGGACAACATGATATCCACTGAGCTCATGACCAGTTAACCAAGAGACTGAAACATTGGATATAGCTATGGAACCTAATCACCATGAGGTCTTGCCATGGCTACAAACTCAACTGGGAAACTAAAGAAGTGTCTTTTCCATAAGCTATCCACTCCCCATAAACTTCACCATATGAAAACATTGTAGAGGATCCTGAACAATCTTCCAAATTAATCCCAGTATATAAAGAATTTGCTGATGTGCGTGAAAAGAAAAATACCAACAAACTTCCTCCACATCGGCCAAATGATTTTCCAATTGATCTGTTGCCTGGTACAGCTACACCCTGTGGAAACGTTTAATCACTGGCAGAGCAGGAATTAAAAGCCCACAAAGAATACATTGATGACAATTTAGCCAAAGGATTTATTACTCCGTCTTCCTCACCAGAAAGTGCGCCTATATTATTTTGTCAAAAAGTAGGATGGCTCCTTGAGACACTGTATTGATTTCAGAGAATTAAACAAAATTACTGTAAAAAAAATCATTACCCTCTGCCTTTGATCCTTGAGTTGTTGGACAGAGATTGTCATGCAAAGTTTTAACAAAACTGGATCTTTGAGGTGCATACAACTTGGATCGGGTTAGACCAGGTGATCAATGGAAAACAGCATTTAGATCATTATGAATAATTAGTCATGTCATTTGGACTGTACAAGGCTCCTGCAACATTTCAGCATTTCATTAATGACATTTTGTGAAGCTTGTTTGACTAATTTGTACTGATTTGTCTGGATGATATACCAATCTTTTCTAATTCTGCACAAGAAAATTAGAATCATGTGAAAACTTTGTTGGAGCGTCTGTGAATCCACCATCTGTATATCAAGCTGAAGAAATGTGAAATCCATCAAACAGAGATCCAGTTCTTGGGCTATAGAATCTGTAAAAGTGTTACAAATTGACTCTAGCAAGATGCTATCATTGACTGGCCAACCCCAAAAAATGTGAACGAGGGCCAACGATTTTGTGGGCTTTGCTCATTTTTACAGGCATTTTATTAAACATTTTCAGGTATAATTGCAAGAATCGCCCAATTAACAAAGAAGGGCATACCGTTTGTATGCTCTTTTCAACCACCAGATGCTTTTTCTTACCTGAAGATGAAGTTCACTATAGCTCCTATACTGATCCATCACAATCCTGAACATGCCTTTATTGTGGAAGTGGATGCTTCAAACGGTTCAGCTGGAGCCATTCTATCGCAAAGAATGCGAATAAAAGATGTGTTACATCCTTGTGCTTATTTTTTGATTCTGTCAGAAAGAAACTATGATGAGAGGAACAAAGAGCTCCTAGCTATCATTGATTTTTCAAGGAATGGAGACATCATCCAGAAGGAGTAGCTCAACAAATTGTTGTTTTAACTGACCAGCTAAACCTTGAATTTGTCAGATCTGCCAAGTGTGATCCATAACAAAGACTTGCTTGAAAATATACAAGAAGCATATGAGACTCACCCAATTCTTCTGCATCCGCCAGATGATATATATCTTAGGGTGTTTTCACATTGCGTTCTGTGTCCCCGTTGAGGCATATGTCCGAAATCCCTTGCAAAACGGGGTCCGGATGCATATGTTGACATGGCCATAGACTGTTAGGGTGACAGCAGAGCGAAAGTGCACTCTGCCGTGCATCACTTTTTGGAGTTTATGCCTAAAGAAGGTGGACACTCAGACGTAGTAGACTGCATCTAAATGTCCGACTCTTGTAGGCATACACAGCTCACATTTGCACTACTATCACCATTACAGTCTATGGCCCAGTCGGCACGTGTCTGGATCCCGTTTTGAGGGGGAATTCAGATATATACTCTGAGGAGGACACAGAACCCAATGTGTCAAGATAAAGTATGGACTGCATCAATGTTCCTAAAACTGTGAGACTGAATATATTAAAACTGAATTCAGAAAACAAAAGAATTTTTGTCTCCCTTATTTTGGTGGCCCTATTACAAGAAAAATGATAAAAAAAAAAGTTTCTTACTAAAGGACATGTGCCATGTATAAAACTCACCACACGTCACCAAGCGGACTATTGCAGCCTCTGTCATTTCCATTTCGCCCTTGTGGTTCTATATCTGTGGACTTCATTGTTGATTTACCAGTTTCAAAGGGGAAGAATTTCATCTTAGCCGTGGTTGACACACTCACCAAAGTAGCACAATTTGTGCCTTGTATGGCTTTAAGCCTCTGCTAAGGAGACTGCCAATCTCATAATTCAAAATGTGCTTCATCTTCATGGAGTTCCTGATCACGTTGTTTCTGATCGTGGGGTACAACTTACATCAAGATTCTGAAAGAATTTTTAAATAGCATTGGATATTGATGTCAGCTTATCCTCTGCATTTTATCCCCAATCTAATGGGCAGACTGAATGCACAAACCAAACCTTGGAGCAATATCTCCCACGCTACATTTGCCATCTTCAGGATGACGCGGTTGATTTGACTGCTACGGCAGAGTTTTCATTCAATTCTAAAAATGATTAAACTAAACAAACTCCATTCTTTGCAAATTTGGGTTACCATCCAAATATTTTTTCCAATTTTTCCAGAGAAAATTCTTTTCCTGCAGTCACTGACAGACTACAATCTCTCCTACAGAATCTAGAAGTGCTAAAAAAAAACATTAAGAATTGCCAAGGAGAAATGTAAGGAAGCAGCGGGCAAATCTCACAGACTTTCTCTCGAAGCTTCCAAGTCGGAGATGAAGTGTGGTTTTCTACCAAGAATCTGAAGCTTCATACACCTTCCCCAAAACTGGTTCAAAAATTAATCAATCCTTTCAAAATTATTGGACAAGTTAGCTCAGCAGCTTTCCGTCTTTTACTTCCCACAACAATGAAGATACATCCAGTATTCAAAATTTCCATACTGAAGCCATATGTTCAAATACTTTTAAAGGACAGTGCCAGTCCTGATACTGTTGAAGTGGTTGGACAAAAAGACTAAAATGTTGAAAAGATCCTGTTCTCCAGAATATACAGAAACAGACTGCAGTACTTAGTTAAACGGTAGGTGTATGGCCCTGAGGATAATTCCTGGGAACCCATAGAAAATTTGACTGTTCCTGACTGTTTAACGAGTTTCAAGATTGAAACTGACCCTCACATGCACCTGTCCTTTCCAGACATGTGACGTTAGTCTCCTGCTCTCCAGCAGTGTCAGCTTCACAGCGGCAGTGCTTCCGGCTGGAGCCCGCCGCTATCTTCTGCTAGTACACACCATCACCACCTGAGGTCCCGCGCACCACGACCTTAAGTTAAACGGGAGGACGCTCCCCAAACTCTGGTTATCCTGCACCTGCAGAAATCTTAACTTGGCACCAGTTTTAAAACCTGGCTATAGAAGTTAGTGCATACACTCTTTATCATTGGCACATTTATTTATTTCTACCGAAGCCCTACATTGAACTACGCTTGTTTCACCCAATATTGGTCAACACACTCTAATTATTGTAAGCGCAGTGAATCTCTTCTGGTTTGTTTCAAGATAAACCTGGTCAAGCAGCATCCTGAGGCTGCTGTTGAAAGGGAGTAAGTAATGGCAGGATTCTGATGTCATTCTGTGGATTGACCACTAATGGCTGCTATTATTCACTTAGCTAAATTGTGCTGCAATTCCACTCCTTACCACTAGAGGCTGTTATTGTGTTTCTGTAATGCCCTTTTCCACTATGGCCAATAATGAACCTTTGAAAGCCACTTTGTTTCCTTTTTGGGCCCACTCAAAGCCACATGGAACATTAACTCATTGCTTGAGTATTATGTTTAGCAGTAGTTTAGTTCAGGCCTCCAGCTCCTGAATTTTCTTATCCAGACTTTTTTATTCATCTCTGGATTGTGTCAACAACTCCCTTTGCTACGTTCAAGATCTTTTACCACCGCTTGCTGTACTCTGCTTCAGGACCTCCACCCAACAGATTCCAGCTATTCTACCAGTGTTGTAACACACATACTGTAGATTGACACAGAAGCTGTATAAAAACAAGCAAAATTACAAAAAGGACATACCATATGATGAGGGGGTGTTCGGCGGTGCTACGTGGCTGTCTGGTACTGCAGGGGTGTCTGGCAGGGGTGTCCAGCGGTGCTGCCCGATGCGCTGAAATCTCATCTCTCGAGATCTTGATGGCGAGATCTCCATCTGCGCATGCGCCGCCCCCAGCAACCATTTTCTCGGAGTCCACCGCACAGGAAACCATGAAACTGCCGGGGCTCTGGCCTTTCACAAAATGTTGGCAGAGCCCTTGCAGCACCGGAGACACCCGCAGCAGCACTGGGCAGCACTGCCGGACACCCCCGTAGCACCCGTGACACCCGCAGCGGCACTGGGCAGCACCGCCAGACACCCCAGTAGCACCACCAGGCAACTGAAGCACCTGAGACACCTGCAGCAGCACCAGGCAACAGCGCCGGACACCCACAGTGACACGGCAGCAGCACCAAACACCTGCAGCGCATGCCGCACATCAGAACACCCCCTCACCATGAATCTCATCTCAATGGTGTCTTCATTCAGCCGTAATCTAGACTTGAGCATGTGACGTTTTCTGTGTCATTTTATTGAAGACCTGAAGACTGTCTATAGAATCACACTTTGCACGCATGGCTCACCCTAATGATGGTGACTGTGCAGAATTTCAAAAAGGAGGCAGGTCACTAAATAATAGTGACCTGTAAAAGAATCACAGGAGGCTGGCGGAGAAGCAGAAAAGGCCCTTACCCCTATCCCTGACCTGATGCACATAGATATCATTACACTGCGTGCAGAATTATTAGGCAAGTTGTATTTGAGAGGATTCTTTTTATTATTGAACAACAACTATGATCTCAATCAACCCAAAAGACTCAAATATCAAAGCTTAATATTTTTGGAAGTTTGAATGTTTTTTTTAGATTTGGCTATCTTAGGAGGATATCTGTTTGTGCAGGTAACTATTACTGTGCAGAATTATTAGGCAACTTAATAAAAACCAAATATATACCCATCTCACTTGTTTATTTTCACCAGGTAAACCAATATAACAACACAAAATTTAGAAATAAACATTTCTGACATTCAAAAACAAAAAAAATAAATCAGTGACCTTTCTTTACGATGACACTCAAAAGCCTTCCATCCATAGATTCTGTCAGTTGCTTGATCTGTTTACGATCAACATTGCATGCAGCAGCCACCACAGCCTCCCAGACACTGTTCGGAGAGGCGTAATGTTTTCACTCCTTGTAGATCTCACATTTTATGAGGGATCACTGGTTCTTTATGGGGTTTAGATCAGGTGAACAAGGGGGCCAAGTCATTATTTTTAGACCTTTACTGGCCAGCCACGTTGTGGAGTATTTGGATGCATGTCATGGAGCACTGTCCTGCATGAAAATCATGTTTTTCTTGAACGATACCGACTTCTTCCTGTACCACTGCTTGAAGATGATGTCTTCCAGAAACTGGCAGTAGGTCTGGGAGTTGAGCTTCATTCCATCCTCAACCCGAAAAGGTCCCACAAGTTCATCTTTGATGATACCAGCCCATACCAGTACCCCACCTCCACCTTGCTGGCGTCTGAGTCGGAGTGGAGCTCTCTGCCCTTTACTGATCCAGCCTCGGGCCCATCCATCTGGCCAATCAAGAGTCACTCTCATTTCATCAGTCCATAAAACCTTAGAAAAATCAGTCTGAAGATATTTCTTGGCCCAGTCTTGACGTTTTATCTTATGTTTCTTGTTCAAAGGTGGTCATTTTTCAGCCTTCCTTACCTTGGCCATGTCCCTGCGTATGGCACACCTTGTGCTTTTTGATACTCCAGTAACATTGCAGCTCTGAAATATGGCAAAACTGGTGGCAAATGGCATCTTGACGCTTGATTTTCCTCAATTCATGGGCAGTTATTTTGCGCCTTTTTTTATCAACATGCTTCTTGCGACCCTTTTGGCTATTTGCCATGAAACGCTTGATTGTTCGGTGATTACACTTCAAAACTTTGGCAATTTCAAGACTGCCGCATCCCTCTGCAAGACATCTCCCAATTTTTGACTTTTCAGAGTCTGTCAAATCTTTCTTCAGACCCATTTTGCCAAAGGAAAGGAAGTTTCCTAATAATTAAGCACACCATATATAGGGTGTTGATGTCATTAGACCACACCCCTCCTCATTACAGAGATGCAAATCACCTGATTTACATAATTAGCAGTTCACTTTCAAGCCTTTACAGCTTGCAGTAGGACAACATGTATAAAAAGGATGATGTGATCAAAATACTCATTTGCCTAATAATTCTGCACACAGTGTAGAAGAAAACTTTAGAGGCTTATTAACCCCTTTCCGACATTGGGCTTAATAGTACACCGATGCCTGACTCCACTTGTTTGGTGCAGGCTCCGGCGCTGAACCCGCACCATTCCGGACACATAACAGTCGATCTATACAGCTAACACGTGCCCACAACAGCTGTGGGTGGAATCGCAATCCACCCACGGCTGTTAACTGGTTAAATGCCACTGTCAATCTCTGACAGCGGCATTGCTAATCCCGCCCATCGGTGACCCCATCACACCATCACGGGTCACCGATGGGTCGGCATGACAACCAGAGGTCTGCAGCAGACCTCTATGGTTGTCATTGCCAGATTGCTACGAGTGCTACCCCGTGGTTGGCACTCATCGCAAATTAGCATTTCTGCTACACGCAGGCGATCTGATCATCGCCTGTATGTAGCAGAGGAGATAAAAATACTGCAGATTCTAGTCTCACATGGAGACTATTAAAGCATGCAAAAAGAAAACAAATATTTTTAAAAATATAAAAAAATAAAAAATATTTTGAAGTTCAAAATCACCCCATTCAAAATAGAACAATAAAAAAATCAAATATAAATATATTTGGCAATGTCGCGTTCAGAATTGCCCGATCTATCAATATAAAAAAAATACATAACCCAAGCGCTAAACGCCGTAATGAGAAAAAAATGTTAAAAGTCAGAATTATGTGGGTTTTTTTGTCGCCGCTACATAGCAATAATGGGCGATCAAAAGATCGCATTTACACCAAATGGTTTCAATAAAATGTGAGCTTGGCGCGCAAAAATATAAGTCCTCACCCAACCCGAGATCATGAAAAATAAAGACGCTAAAGATCTTGGAAAATGGCGCAAATTTTTTTTCATCACTTAAAAAATAACCTACCCATGTTTGGTGTCTATGAACTCGTAACAACCTTTAGAGTCATAATGGCAGGTCAATTTTAGCATTTAGTGAACATGGTAAAAAAAAACCCTGTGGAATTTCTTTTACAATTTCACCATATTTGGATTTTTTTTCCCATTTTCCAGTACAAAATATGTTAAAACCAATGGTGTTGTTAAAAAGTACCACTTGTCCCGCGAAAAACAAGCTCTCAAATGGCCATTTTGACTGAAAAATAAAAAAGCTATGGCTTTGAGAAGGGGAGCAAAAAACGAATACACAAAAAAGGAAATACCTCTGGTCGTTAATTGGTTAAACAACAACCACTGATCATATTCCTTCACTGTAGGTATCAATTTAGTCAACATAACTGTGCCATTATGGCCATGCCCTTAATTTTTAGGGCTAAATCCTGCTGACAATCGCATGCTGCGATTGTCAGCGTACTACGACCGTAGTACGTCAATGCAAGTCTATGGGTGCGTGAAAAAAAATTGCATTACACACGGAACACATGTGTGACTTGCGAGAAATACACAAGACTTCTCCTGGTGACAGGAAATTGGCCAATCCATCATCAGGAAGCTCAGACATGCAAATTAGCTCAAAAAGTGCTCCAGACATCCAGGAAGTATGCCTCCACGGAGTACAGCAGCATGTCTAACCACACAAATGTGGAGCTCTTAATTGTGTTGGTCCAGGAAAGGCCCAAACTTTGGGACCAATGGGATGCCCATTATTCCGACAGGTCCAGAAAAGAGGTGGCATGGAGGCGCATCTGTGTGCAGATGTTTCCAGACTTTGTCCAACGGCCACGTGAGGAGCAACAACAAATTCGTAAGTAATTGCCTTTTTTACCAATCATCTTAAAGGCCAGAAGTGAGCTTATTGAAAAGTAGCCCCTACAATCCTATACTGTGTACGTAGGTTTCCCAGTTTGCTAACGAAAAATTTAGCTAAAAAGCAGCCCCTACTAGGCCACATGACTATGTGAAATGTTAGGAGTATTGCTTGGCACATTAAAGTCGATTTTCCCTTCACATTGCAGTTGAGGATGTGATGAGATGCTGGTGCAGCATCCGCAACCAGTACCGGCGGGAAAGACAGCAGAGGGCCAGGAGTGGGGCAGCAGCACCGACCAAGCGCAAATATATTTATTTTGACCGCTTGTCTTTTTTGGCACCCATTATGGATTTCAGACCGTAAGTACAGACATCACACCACATTACACATATGCTGTTTAGGGTCAGAGCAACATTTTTTTTTATTACATTTCCTAACAGAACTTAGTCCAACCTCACTGAGAGGGAGACAGGGTCGGATACTGAGCCCATTCTAGACCCGGATGGGGGATGTGAAGAGGTGGATGGCCCATGTTCTGACCCGAGCTTTTGCAACCCCCAAGCTCCACCACCACCAGGACCAGCATCAGGATCTGGACCTGGTTCAGAACCAGCAGAGCCACCAGCACCCAGCAACGTAGAAGACCCCGGCAACAGCAGCAACCCTACTGGCCGTCTTGAGGGGTCCCCCCAACCTGCAGCCGTAGGCCACCATGGGAGACAGAGAAGAGACAACACTGCCTCTGATACCCGGAGGCATGTAGACACAGGTGTCCTCAATTACCTGTCCAGGGCTGCCCAGGATGAGGGTGAAGAGGCATATACCCAAAGCCTGGCCCTGTACCTCCATCCCCTACCCCGGGAGGTGAGGCTATGTGTGTGAGGAAACATTCAGATCCTAACTGATGCATGCACACACCCCAATGACCCATATGAGTTGTTTGAGTATCTTGAGAGGTGGTAGCTCTCAACCCGTAACAGTCTCCGCCTTGCCCGACAAACAGATGTGCATGCTCAATTAGGATCTGAAGTTCCGCCTGCACGTGTGCCTACACCTCCACCTATTCCCCCCAAAACCAACCTTGGCAACAACAGGGCCAAATGGCAGCCTACAACCAACCTGCCCAATATGGCCACTTGTACAGACCCGGTGTTGGAGGCTGGCCCCAACCTGGGTTTGGACGACATGGTCACATTGGGGGGTATGATGGACGTGGCTACAATCAGCCACAGGATTTTAATCGCCAGTATCCTTATGGTCTATTTGGTGCGCAGCTACATGACCATGGCCACATATTCCCACAGGGCCAAGAACATCCATCCCAACAGGGTGATGGTCAAGCTGGGCACCCCAACCCCCAACAAAGAGATGAAGGCCTTCCACCATCACCTCCGCCAAGCTACCAGCAGTTATAAAAACAAAAAGTTGGTTATGTTTTTGTGTTAGAAAATTATTCTTTCTAGTTACCTATTTGGGTGTACAAATAATATAATGTGCAAAACAGAAAAGCCTAAATGGCCAGGGCAATATCTGCCATATGAAAAAAATATGGTAAAAAGTATTCTAAGTTATTTTTTGCATTTATAAAAAAATTTGAAAATACAACTTTGGGCCTCTTCTTTCATTATTTTAGGCATTCGAATAAGTAAGACAACTTTAGCCCATATAAACCGAACATACAAATCATAGTACAGAAAAAAAAAATTATATTCACACACATAAGAACATCACAACATAGATACAGCCTGATTTTGCCAGGTAGCAGCAACATGAGGTGAAACAAAATACTGGGTGAACACATCACGTACTTTGAGTCCTGAGAGAGGATGCCGTAAAGGGAGCACATGTGGCCTAGGCCTATCCCCATTGTCCATCACACCTTCAGTCACATCAGATGAGGGGCAATCATGCAGTCTAGTGAAGTTATGGAGGACCACACAAGCTTTGATGACCTCATTGACGTTGGCTTCACTTAGCTGAATGGCAGACTGGAGGACACGCCATTTGGCACAAAGAATGCCGAAGGCGCACTCCACCAGTCTTCGGGCACGTGAAAGGCGCAAATTAAAAATCCTGCGCCGGTGGTCAAGGTTTCTGCGCGGGTATGGCCTCATTACATGCCTGGTCAATTGGAAGGCTTCATCCCCCTCTAGGACATAAGGCACTGCTTCTTGATTTGAGCCTGGCAGCTGAACTGGTGGTAGGTCCAACTGGTTATTGCGCAGCCGCCGACCCAAAATGGAAGAATTGAAGACTCTAGACTCCAGTTCTTCCATAAGCCCCAATGTCTACAATTATAAACCTGTAGTTACTGTCAACCAGAGCCAGCAAAACTACGTAAAATATTGTTTATAATTATAGAATTGGGACCCTGAGTTCGGCGGCTTACGCACACGGATGTGCTTCCCATCCAGGGATCCAATACAATTGGGGAATTGGCAGTGTGACTCAAATCCCCTGGCAATCCTCAACCAGTCTCGCATCTTGGGCTCTTGCATGACCAGTTGATTCAGTCTGAACCAGATTTCCGAACATGTAGCCTGAACGATGCCAGATATTGTCGATCGCCCAATCAAAAACTCCAGATGGAGTGCGGCATAAGAAAGGCCAGTGGTGAGGAACCTACAATTAAACAAATGTAGAAAATATATACAGTTGTGGCCAAAACTATTGACACCCCTGCAATTCTGTCAGATAATACTCAGTTTCTTCCTGAAAATGATTGCAAACACAAATTCTTTGGCATTATTATCTTCATTTAATTTGTCTTAAATGAAAAAACACAAAAAGAATTGTCCTAAAGCCAAATTGGATATAATTCCACACCAAACATAAAAAAAGAGGGTGGACAACAGTATTGGCACTGTTCGAAAAATCATGTGATGCTTCTCTAATTTGTGTAATTAACAGCACCTGTAACTTACCTGTGGCAACTAACAGGTATTGGCAATAACTAAATCACACTTGCAGCCAGTTGACATAGATTAAAGTTGACTCAATCTCTGTCCTGTGTCCTTGTGTGTACCACATTGAGCATGGAGAAAAGAAAGAAGACCAAAGAACTGTCTGAGGACTTGAGAAACCAAATTGTGAGGAAGCATGAGCAATCTCAAGGCTACAAGTCCATCTCCAAAGACCTGAATGTTCCTGTGGCTACCGTGCGCAGTGTCATCAAGAAGTTTAAAGCCCATGGCACTGTGGCTAACCTCCCTAGATGTGGACGGAAAAGAAAAATTGACAAGAGATTTCAACGCAAGATTGTGCGGATGTTGGATAAAGAACTTCGACTAACATCCAAACAAGTTCAAGCTGCCCTGCAGTCCGAGGGTACAACAGTGTCAACCCGTACTATCCGTTGGCGTCTGAATGAAAAGGGACTGTATGGTAGGAGACCCAGGAAGACCCCACTTCTTACCCCGAGACATAAAAAAGCCAGGCTGGAGTTTGCCAAAACTTACCTGAAAAAGCCTAAAACGTTTTGGAAGAATGTTCTCTGGTCAGATGAGACAAAAGTAGAGCTTTTTGGGCAAAGGCATCAACATAGAGTTTACAGGAGAAAAAAAGAGGCATTCAAAGAAAAGAACACGGTCCCTACAGTCAAACATGGCGGAGGTTCCCTGATGTTTTGGGGTTGTTTTGCTGCCTCTGGCACTGGACTGCTTGACCGTGTGCATGGCATTATGAAGTCAGAAGACTACCAACAAATTTTGCAGCATAATGTAGAGCCCAGTGTGAGAAAGCTGGGTCTCCCTCAGAGGTTATGGGTCTTCCCGCAGGACAATGACCCAAAACACACTTCAAAAAGCACTAGAAAATGGTTTGAGAGAAAGCACTGGAGACTTCTATGGTGGCCAGCAATGAGTCCAGACCTAAATCCCATAGAACACCTGTGGAGAGATCTAAAAATGGCAGTTTGGAGAAGGCACCCTTCAAATATCAGGGACCTGTAGCAGTTTGCCAAAGAAGAATGGTCTAAATTTCCAGCAGAGCATTGTAAGAACCTCATTGATGGTTACCGGAAGCAGGTGGTCGCAGTTATTTTGGCTAAAGGTTGTGCAACCAAGTATTAGGCTGAGGGTGTCAATACTTTTGTCTGGCCCATTTTTGGAGTTTTGTGTGAAATGATCAATGTTTTGCTTCATTCTCTTTTTTGTTTTTTCATTTAAGACAAATTAAATGAAGATAATAATACCAAAGAATTTGTGTTTGCAATCATTTTCAGGAAGAAACTGAGTATTATCTGACAGAATTGCAGGGGTGTCAATACTTTTGGCCACAACTGTACATTAATACATGCTAAAGGATGCACACATTACAGTACATATAGATCACCAGAACAGTGGTTATGTAAGAAGATAGGCGAACAATACATATACACATGTACCACGGATATGTAATGTGGAAGAACACATCAAAGTCTTCTAACTTTTAGAGCATATATTTGGGAACAATTCATAATATCACTCAGCCAAAAAGGTGTGACTGAGTAAGAGAATTATTTTTGAAAATAATTATCTACATAAATTCTATAGCTGAGGAATACATACCGTAACGTAAGGAGAAGCCGCTCCTCCGCAGAGATACATTTGCGCATCCGGGTGTCCTGGAAGGTGATCCTGGGCACACTGTCTCCAACAAAACATCAAAGGTCGAAACGGTCATCAGACAAAGGAGGAGAAACTTGTCGGGATGTGTCCTCAGAGCTGCATAAAGTCTGTGAAAATGGCCTTTATCGAGGCGTTGTCTCAAATGTGGATGCACCAACATTCGTCTCCTCCTCCTCGGATCCACAATCACTGGGTATGGTTGGCCAAAGCGCCGGGACAAAACCCAGTTGAACAGAACATGGTCAGTTGGGGTGAACTGAAGTGTGTATGACATGTTTGCTAACAACCACCAAGACACCAACACAAGAACACCACCAAAATGGGAAGATTGGAGGCTGCCACCTGATGCAGAGGCAATAAATAGGGTTGGTGATGATGAATTAAATTATGTGCAGGCTTCAAAATGGTTAAATGTCCATTTTGCAAGGGTGCGAGAAAAAAAAACGCTATACGGATCATATACGGATTACATACAGATGATTACATGAGAAAAATATGAGGCCAAACCCTGACAACGGATGACATACGGATCACTATTTAGGGAACATTTATGCGTATTACGGCCGTACAATACGGTCCGTATTTTTCTACGTTGTGTGTAACACCAGCCTGAATCAACAGTAATATTTGCCAGTCAGTAACCAAGTACAATCTCTTTTAGCTGATACTATGAAAGCAACACCTGTTCAAAGTGTAAAAATGATAGGACTGAACTTAGATGAAGACTATCGGGTCAGCAAATATCACAACTAAATTCAAAGTGCATGAATAGCTATCTCCATTCAAGCCCAGAGGAAGGAAGATGTAGCGTAATAGTAAGATCTACAGAATGAATTTTCAGCACAGCTCTCTCAAGAATACCTATGGCTATTAAACAAACATTAAACAAGGTCTCTCTACGTTTTTAAATGAAAGAATAAGTAAATTATAGGCCTGTGAGCCGGATATGTGATTTTGATTGTCTGCAAACAAATTAATTTGATTCATGTCAATTTTAAAATTGTTATTGGTCAATATCTTGTGCAATGTTAAATGAGCAAAAATGCAATTTGATTGTGAAAGCAAGCAACTTTACAATTTATTGCTAACTAAACAGTCACTCTGTTTTCAATAACAGAGGTATTTTTTAATTTTATAGTGTACAGCACGTTGCGTAGGTTACTACCATGGCATGAGCACAGCCTTCTTACACCACTTTGAAGCTGGAAAGATCAGTTACAGCCGATTACCCTGTGTTCCGCCCATGCGGCAACAGAAGAGCAGCCTTTGCTAGCAGTATGGGAAAGCATTCAGTTTAACCCCTTAACGATCGCCGATACGCCTTTTAACGGTGGTAATTAAGGGTACCTAAGCCACAGCGCTGCCGTTATAGCGCCCCCCCATCGTTGGAATATCCCCGGGGTCTCGGCTACCGGGGGGAGCCGAGATCCCAGAGAAGATGATTCTGGTTGTTTTTTACTGACCCCAGTGTTGCGATCGCCATTATTAATGTTATAACGGCGATCGCAAAAATATAGTCAGATTTTCCATTTAATTTCTCTCTCCTCTGATGTGCTTGCACATCAGAGGAGAGAGAAATAGGGTCCCCCGATCACCCTCTGGTACCTATGGTGTCCTTGCATGCCCCCCTGAAGTCCCCCAGGAAGCCGGTGTCTTCTTCCCGGAGAAAATGCTGGGTGCATGCACAGTGCGGCCGCCACGATCTGACGGCCAGCACCCAGCAACAATAGTAGATTTTTCCTATTGGTTCATTTTGATCATTGGGATAGACCCAATCATAGTGATCAAAATACAAAAAAATAGTAAATCAAACCCCCTTTATCACCCCCTTAGTTAGGAAAAAATAATAAAATTAAAAAAAATGTATTTATTTCCATTTTCCTATTAGGGTTAGAGTTGGGCTAAAGTGAGTTGGGCTAAAGTGAGATGGTCTAAAGTTAGGGTTAGGGCTAAAGTTGGGGTTGGGGCTAAAGTTATGGTTGGGGCTAAAGTTAGAGTTAGGGTTGGGGCTAGGGTTAGGGTTGGGATTATGGTTAGGGTTGGGATTACGGTTAGGGATGTGTTGGGGTTAGGGTTGGAGTTAGAATTGGGGGGTTTCCACTGTTTAAGTACATTAGAGAATTTCCAAAAGCAACATGGCGCCACCTTTGATTTCAGCCAATTTTGCGTTCAAAAAGTCAAATGGTGCTCCCTCACTTCTGAGCCCTGCCATGCACCCAAACATCGGCTTTTCCCCACATATTGGGTATCGGCATACTCAGGAGAAACTGCACAACACATTTTGTGGTCCATTTTCTCCTGATACCCTTGTAAAAATAAAAAAATTGGCTCCAAAGTAAATTTTTTGTGAAAAAGTAAAATGTTCATTTTTTCCTTCCACGTTGCTTTGGTTCTCGTGAAGCACCTGAAGGGTTAATAAACTTCTTGAATGTGGTTTTACGCACCTTGAGGGGTGCAGTTTTTAGAATGGTGTCACTTTTTGGTATTTTCTGTTATATTGACCCCCAAAACTCACTTCAAATTTCCATTTTTTCATAAATAAACGCAAGTTATATCAAATAAATTTTATCAATAACATGAAGAACAATATGTCACAAAATTAGTGGGATTTGTTTAAGTGATTCAGAGCTATAACCTCATAAATTGACAGTGGTCAGAATTGGAAAAATTGGCTTGGTCATTAATCCCTTTACCCGCAAGGGTGGTTTGCATGCTAATGACCATGCCAATTTTTACAATTCTGACCACTGTCCTTTTATGAGGTAATAACTCTGGGACGCTTCAACGGATCTTGGTGATTCTGAGAATGTTTTTTCACTACATATTGTACTTTATGAGAGTGGTAAAATTTCTTTGATATGACTTGCGTTTATTTGTGAAAAAAAATGGAAATTTGGTGAAAATGTTGAAAATTTCGCAATTTTCCAACTTTTAATTTTCATGCCCTTAAATCAAAATGATATGTCACACAAAATACTTAATAATTAACATTTCCCACATGTTTACTTTACATCAGCACAATTTTGGAACCAATTTTTTTTTGTTAGGAAGTTATAAGGGTTGAAAGTTAACCAGCGATTTTTCATTTTTACAACACCATTTTTTTAGGGACCACATCACATTTGAAGTCACTTTGAGGGATCTATATGATAGAAAATACCCAAAAGTGACACAATTCTAAAAACTGCACACCTAAAGATGCTCAAAACCACATTCAAGGAGTTTATTAACCCTTCAGATGCTTCACAGGAATTTTTGGTTTAAAAAAAAAATGAACATTTAACTTTTTTTCACAAAAAATTTACTTTTTTTATTTTACCAAGGGTAACAGGAGAAATTGGACCACAAAAGTTGTTTTACAATTTGTCCTGAGTTCGTTGATACCCCATATATGCAGGTAAACCACTGTTTGGGTGCATGGCAGAGCTCAGAAGGGAATGAGTGCTGTTTGACTTTTCAATGCAAAATTGTCTGGAATTGAGATCGGACGCCATGTTGAGTTTGGAGAGCCCTTGATGTGCCTAAACAGTGGAAATCCCCCACAAGTGACCCCATTTTGTAAACTAGACCCCCTAAGGAACTTATCTACATGTGTGGTGAGCACTTTCAACTCCCAAGTGCTTAACAGAAGTTTATAACAGAGCTGTAAAAATAAAAAATCATTTTTTTTCACAAAAATGATCTCTTTGCCCCCCAATTTATTTTCACAAGGGTAAGAGGAGAAATTGGACCCCAAAAGTTGTTGTACAATTTGTACTGAGAATGCAGATACCCCATATGTGGGGGTAACTCACTGTTTGAGCGCACAGCAGAGCTCGGAAGGGAAGGAGCACCGTTTGACTTTTTCAATGCAGAATTTGATGGATTTAAGATCGGATGCCATGTCACGTTTGGAGAGCCCCTAATGTGCCTAAACAGTGGAAACCCCCCAATTCTAACTTCAACCCTAACCAACACACCCCTAACCCTAATCCCAATCCTAACCCCAACCCCAACCCTAATGCTAGCCCCAACTCACTTTAGCCCAACTCTAACCCTAATGGGAAAATGGAAATAAATTCCCTTTTTTTCATTTTATTATTTTTCCCTAACTAAGGGGGTGATAAAAGGGGGGTTTGATTTACTATTTTTTTTTTTAATTTTGATCACTGTGAAAATCTATTGTTGCCAGGTGCTGGCCAGCAGATTTCGGTGGGTGCACTGGGCATGCGCCCACCATTTTCTCCTGGAAGAAACCGGCGGCCTGGGGGACTTCAGGGGGGCCTGCAGGGACAATGGAGGTACTGGGGGGTGATCGGGGGACCCTATTTCTCTTTCCTCTGATGTGCGATCACCGACAGCCGAGACCCTGGAGAAATTCTAACGATGGGGGCCCTATAACCTTTAACCTCGGCGCTGTTAAAAAGCAGCGCTGTGGTTTAAGTACCCTTAACTGCCACCATTAAAAGGCGTATCGAAGGTCGTTAAGGGGTTAAATGTAACTCTCATCATTCTCCCCTGCTCTGCCGGCAATGATGAGAGCCGTGTTCAGCACACGGCGCCGGGGAACAGCGCTTACTGCAATGCTTCTTCCCTGGCACCCGTCCGTGTGGTACTGATGCGGCACACACATGTGCCACAAGTATTACACACACGGACACTGACATCTCCGGCACTGTAAATATCAGGACGTGTGAAAGTGGCCTTATAGCGGGTTTTTATATTTGGCAGCTGTCACACGCTAAAAGACACTTTTTATTTTGAGAGCTATAACTTTTCTATATTTTGGCCCACAGAGTCATGTGAGGTCTTTTTTTGCGGGACGAGCTGATGTTTTTATTGGTGTAATTTTCAGGCACATGACATTTTTTGATGACTTTCTATTCCGATTTTTTGGGAGACAGAATGGGTAAAATCCAGCAATTCATGAATTTCTTTTTTTTTTTTGGGGGGGGGGGGCGTGTGTGGTAAAATTGATAAGGCAACTTTATTCTTCGGGTCATGTTTTGGCGCTTTTATATAATAAAAACTATTTCATAGAAAAAATTATTGTTTTTGCATTACTTTATTCTGACTGCTATAACTTTTTTATTTTTTCGCTAATGATGGTGAATGGCGGCTCATTTTTTGCGGGACAAGATGACGTTTTCAGCAGCCATGTTTGCTTATATCCATCTTTTTGATTGCGTAGTATTCCACTTTTTGTTCTGCGGTATGATGATAAAGCATTGTTTTTTGCCTTGTGGGACAGTTTTATAGGTCGGGTCATTACAGACGCGGCAATACCAAATACTGTATGTGTACTTTTATTGTTTAGATTTTTTTTTTCATTCAAATATTTATGTATTGATAGAATAAATATAAATAGAATTTTTTATTATTTTTTAAAATATTTTTACAATTACTTAAATTTTTTTTTTTTTTACTTCATTCTATGTTTTACACTTTGTCCCACTATGGGACAGTCATTTTGTGCAGGCTGATCGCTTCTATAGCATGCAGATAAAGCAGCATCTGCATGCTATAAAAGCTGTCAGCACTGCATGCAATTTACACTGACCTGAGAGACTTTCTGACATGCACTGCATATGACAGGAAGTTTCTCGGCCATGGAGACCAGGATGTCGTCATGACACCATCAGGGCTCCATGGCAGCAATCGGGACCACGCGTCACGCCGTGGGGTCTCCGTGCCAAAGGCAGAGGGGCTGTCAGCTCCTGGCACTTGGTGTCATCTGTGAGAATCAGCTGACACCTGGCCACGATCGGCTGCACACCACGAGTGTGTGCAGCCGATCGCGATGATGTACTATTCCGACCGTGGGAATTAGGTACCACGTCACATGGACGGAATAGTACATCTGATCGCAGAAAGGGGTTAAGTACGAAATTGGTTCTGTCACTAAGGGGTTAAACAAGGAGTGCGACCATGACGCTGCTTTGAACTGTTAATCTTCAGGAGCACATTACCTCACCCCTCTCCCAACAAAGCAAGAAGCCAGTAGCGGTTTTTCTCCTGAAGATTCATCGTGAGACAACGCCTTTAAGCTATCTTTATCCTTTCAAATTAGATAACCTTCGGTGACAAGTCACCAAGATGGTGCAATATGTATCATGGAAATATAAATGAGATATGTTTGCTCATTATTGCCTTAAAGGGGCATTCCCATCTCCAAGAACTATCCCAATATGTATTAAGTGTAATAATAATATTAGCAAATACCTCCAATTAGAAATTTCGTATAGTTCCTCAGATTCGCTATGTCACTTACCTTATGTAGGGCATTGCAGTAGCTTAGGTATACATGGATACGACCACTGAGATCTATCTAGTAGTCTAACTGTCACTATACGAGTGGTCATAAGCATGGATAACTAAGCTACTGCAATGCCCTACATGAGCTAAGCGACATAGCAAATCTGAAGAACTATACTAAATTTGTAATTGGCGGTATTTGATATTATTAATATTACTCCTACTACATAATGGGATAGGATCTTGGAGATTGGAATACCCCTGTAAGGTTTTGATATATACTTTATAATACCAATTACTGTAAAGCTATTTCTACCTTAACTCATTTCATCTGTATGTATTGCACCATGGTAATCTCATTACAGATGTCATATGAACATATGTGATCAGAGTGTGATCGGTCCAAGTTTTACATTGCCAGGGGTCGCAATAGGAGATAGGCGTGGGTACTGTGGATGTGCTACAAATGTCTGTAATGGGTAGAGCCTTCTTAAGATAAAATTTATAAAGTAGTCTAGAGTTGCAGTGCACAGGCTTTGGGCCAGAAATCTTTCAGCAATCCTTACTGGCTCAATGTCTTTAGATAGTTTACTCTGGCCATCTGTATTCCTGGAGATACAGTACAGTCCTTGAACTAGGCTGTGTCAGTAATACATGGTGACAGTTGACCATAATTTAACCTTAATGTATAATACTACTGTATCAAGGTGTGGAAAGACCTGAGGCCTCCAGCATACTATTATGTATTTTACAATTTTTAGTTTGGTTATTAGGCTATGTGCACACAGTGCGTTTTTTTGGTTATTAGGCTATGTGCACAACAGTGACTGCTCTCAAAGTCATCAGAATCGTCTTGGGACATCTTGAATTATCTTCTCTGCAGACAGGTGAGGAATACTGTAGTTTATTATTTTATTTTTGTTGCAAGAGATGTTGGCTTCGGTGGATTAGGCATTCGGTGAGTATGGTTTAATTAAGATTCATTAAAAGTCTGTCATTTCAAATAAAGGACTTCATTCTTGTTGTCTGTGTTTTTATACACTATCACTGTGAGGTTACTAATGGATAGATGTCTTATAGACCCAGCTCCATTACTAACCTGTGGGCTTGAAGTCACCTGACAATACAAAGGTGACATCAAACCCACAAATATGATCCCCACTTGCCTCCTCTACAGGACAAGTCGGAAAAGCGAGGCTAAGTGCCAGATTCTGGCGTGGCTGAGAGCTGATGTTTTTAGTCTGGGATGGGGCCAATATCCATGGCTCCTTCCTACGTTATTAATATCAGCCCAGAGCTGCCTGTCTAACCTTTGCTGGTTAGATTTTATAGAGGAACCCTATGTCAATTTCTTTATGGGGTCCCCCTGTAAACTAGCAAGAAAAGGCTAAGCAAACAGCTGAGCTGATATTAATAGCCTTTATGGGTATTGGCTCCCTCCCAGAATATTAACTTCAGACCTCAGCCATCGGCTTTCCCTCTGCTGGTTATTAAAATTACATGGGAGCCCATATAATTTTTTTTTTCATTTTTTTTCTTTAAAATTAACAGTTGCTGCTTGGTTACAGCCTATGTTTGTTCGTTTTGTTAAAGCTCCTACATAGGCTGGTGACAATGTGTGTGTAGGTTTGTGGTGTGTTTGTGTTTACTTATCAGCTTAGAAATTAGGGTGTCTGGCTGACACCTTTTCATTACTCAGCCTAGTGCTTGGTGTCAATGACAGCTGCTAACACCAAGCTCTAATCCCATTACCCTGATGCCACTACATCAGCATGAAAAAGGTGGTGTTGAACCAAGAAATTACATCACAAAACTTTATTAAATATCTTTATTTAGCTCAAAAAAGCCTTCATTGCTGTACAAAAACACATGCAAAAAAAGCATAGAAAAACACAACGAAAACGCAGCAACAACACCTGTTTTTGCCGCAGAGTTTTTCCTGCCAAGAGATGCAGAAACCTTGCAGAAATTTCTGCAAGCGAATATTCAACCTGGGCACATAGCCTTAAGGAAAAACAGTAAACATCATTACTAATGTCTAAACATTAATGGAAGAGCGTTAGGAGGTCGCGGTGTAGATCTAAACTTTAGTGTAAACACTGGAATTAGTGAAGTTCTTGTAAGAAATATTTTATGAAGATTTTTTTTATATATGTAATCCTCTATATTATATATAGCATTCTTCTAAGCTTATTTGTATATATTTATAGTTGTGAATAAATTTCCGTGTTTTTATAGGACAATTATAGTTTTTATACAGTTGAAAACATTTACAGTAAATTCTTTTAGACTACAGAACTACTCTATATTTACTATATAACATTTTTTATATTACAGTTTTTCCATAATGAGTAGCATGAAAGGGGTGGTCCGGCATACAAATTAATTTTCATCCTAAATCCCGATCTATTTAATTCCATAATCTAAAAATGTATCTTCCTTTTTGATGACGCTTTGTTTGAGAATCCAAGTGCATGCTGGAATACTCAAATGAAGGATAATTGGGGTTAGATGCTGCAGTCACTGTCTAAGTCTCGGGCCCCTCACTGAAACTAAGCGCCATCAGAGAGCTTTGTTTCAGGCTAGTCTCTGAGTGATTTGCACAATGAGAGCATGCTATCTCACCATTTCAGAATAGCAGTAATGAACCAGCAACAGAGCTCATCATCCATGCACGATGTCAGAATACCCAGAATACCTGGTGTACAGAGACCAGAGCCATCCTTGCATACCGACTATTCTGACAATGCGTATTAACAGTGCGCTCTGTTCCAGCTTATTACTGCTGATTTGAGCAGGCAAGTGAGAACGCTGTCATTGTGCATATCGCACAATGTACATCAAGCAGGGACTAGCCCAACCCCTGAAAGAAGCTCTATGCTGCCTGATGTCGCCTTGTTTCAGTATCACAGCATGCACTGGGATTGTCAAAAGAAGTTTCATAAACAAGAAGTAGGAAAAAAAGAAGTTAGTGTAGTTAGGGAAGGATAGAGAATTTTTAATGAAAGTATATTTGAAAATAGTATAGATTATGGCATTAAATAGATAGGCATTTAGGATGAAATTTTTTTAAATTTGTTTGTCAGACTAAGATTTAAACGCTTGTTTGCCTTGTTATTGCTTTTCTTGTTTTATTAATGCTAAAATGTGATCAGGAAAAAACTTTTTTTGTAAATAAAGTTTTAATTTAGAAATACTGTAAAATCTCTTAAAAGCCACAATTTTAATCAACTGTATTACATTTTGTAGGCTCACAGCATGAAAAGTACTGACTGCGGTATATACCTCACCCAGTTTAAAATGGAAGGAATAAAAAGATTCCAGGAAAGCTATGTTTCCTGGAAGTTTTGATAAGTGAATTTTTGGAGGCTTTGATTTCTATTGTGAGGAGGTTTGTAGTACCTTCTATTCCTTCCCACTCCAGTATAGCTTTTCCAAGTCACTTCAGGAGTTTTTGAGACTAATAAGGTTTATATCTAAGACATAAAAAGTTTGCAGGTGAGACAAATCTAAGAGGCGCCCTCCTCTTAATAACTTTGGTGCAACTTTGGATGGTATGTAGGTCATGAAATTCTTCTAAGCTGATAAAGTTTAACTTTGATGTTGTCATATATCAACTTAGCTTAAATCAGAAGGGTTACAAAATCAGCGCACTCTTAGGGGACTAGTCTTGGAATTTTTGCAAATCTGGATCTCCTTACGAAGACCTCTGGGTTGAACGCAGGGTCCTCAAAAAAGTTGCTAGCCATTGGAGGAAGTTGGCAGGGGATAATCGAATTGTCAAGTCAATACCAAAAGAAAGGGATCGAGGCAGGGAAACAATAAATTAGTGTGAGTATACGGTCCTCATACACGTTAGCAGGGTGTGCAATGAGACATGTAGCTAAACCCCCTGTCTTCTTTAAGAAAAAGAGGCTGTAAAATTGTAACCTTTTATTGATTGCAGATGTGACAGGAAAGGGTGAAACTACAGGATGCAATAACAGGAGCATTTCAGAATATATAACTGCACAGAGCATAAAATACAGATAATCTGCAATACACAGTAACATGAGGTAATACATAGGTTCCATGAGGTAATACATATGTACCATGAGGTAATACATAGGTACTATGAGGTAATACATAGCTGATGATTACCTATTTAATACAACAGACGTTATAAACACAGGATTATAACACCTAGATAGTGCTTACCAACTATGCTTAGAGCAGGCTATTTAAGAAGCATGAAGAACACGAATGGTGTAGTTTCTTCTAAGACACGTGGAGGAATAAAGCCTGCTGTTCCCCTCACAGTGTCATAAACAAGACTGTGATGTAACAGGAACAATCCCACAATACATTGCAAATTAAACTAGAATCTATGCATTAAACGGCCAGCAGGTGGTGCTGTTACCTTACAGTATGAAATATATGAAGGATTAATACACACAAAAATACAATGTCTGTAATAATCGAAGACATAAAAAATGACTAGACAGCAATTATATGGCTGGACAGAACAGTGAGGGTACGCTTATAATTAGCACTGCCCCAGAGTCGGTGGGTATTTTAAATAAGGTGTAGTACGTAATGATTCGTCTGATGACCGAGCCAGACCATACTGATCAGTAATACATAATATGAATAATTAGACCAGATAGGGAAATACGCATATAGCATATAAATATTAAGATTATCAAAATAGCGTATGATGTACCAGCCAAAATGATTAGTAAAAAACTCCCCTGATGAGCTGTGATATAGCGAAACGTGTCGGGAAAAGGGAGTAGTAGATGGATCGAGAGACCCAGCATTGCTGTTTAAATGGGTGAGATCCTTCCATGATGTATGCCATTTTCTATATATGCAAACTTGAATGATGGGAATGTTTAACGTATAATGATGGAATGTGCCCATATTGAGAAATAAGATACATGATCCACTTATCATTACATGTACCCCATTTACCCCTAGGTACCCCATGTACCTAGGTGTTACATGTACCCCAGAAACTTGGTGTCTTGGATATCGCAGGTGCGATTTTGTCTGTCTGTTTTTTGTCACACGTGCACTTTTATTAAGAACCTTTGGCTCTTTTTTAATCTAGTTTTGAATAAAGTTTATTAGTTTTATTTTTGGATATATTTTCTACTAGCTTGCTACAAATTAAATATTAAGATTAGTTGCATACATATCAATTAAATCAATTTATTTATTTATTTTACTCATTTATATAGCACCAGTAATTGCACAGCGCTTTACAGACATTATTGGCACTGTCCCCATTGTAGCTCACAATCTACATTCCCTATCAGTATGTCTTTGGAATGTGAGAGGAAACCGGAGTACTCAGAGGAAACCCACGCAAACATGGGAGAACATACAAACTCCTTGCAGATGATGTCCTTGGTGGGATTTGAACACAGGACTCCAGCACTGCAAGGTTGCAGTGCTAACCACTGAGCCACCGTGCCACCGAAATCACTTAAGTATACCGTACATATATTTATGCCAGAAGACTAAAGTGGAGACAATTCGGAAAAATGACTAGAATACCAAGAGAGAGAAACTAAGGAATGGTGGAATAAATGTACTACAGATTCAACCAGGATATATGGGATAAATAGATTTCTTGCAACAATGAATCTACCAATTAAATTAGGTGTCAATCATGTGATTAGTATACTTTTGATAGAGTAATCAACTGTGGTCTAGCACTTTTGCTTTTTTATATAGGTATGTGCAATCACAATTTTTGGTCTAAAAATGTTTGCTGCTCTGCATGATATATTTTTCCAATATGTATTTCATTGTTTAAATTTTATCTGAGCAACTACTGCACCACCACATAACAAAAATATACTGCAGTAAAGGTATTTCTATTTAAATTCATAGATAATTTGTATTTATTTATTCGACTGTTCATCAATTTCTATATTTTAGTATTCTAATCTAAATAAAGCATGGGCAAAACAGCTGAGCGGCAATACAAACTGCTCAGCAGAGATTGCTAACTTTTTACTTAACTACTTGCTGGCCAGTATGTGCTTCACCCAGCAACAGAGAAGTACACAATAATCAGTGATTGACGGTTAGCGAACATGCCACTCATAAATAACACAGGTGATGGGATCTCCACTGTTTGACTGCTTGCCGAAACAGAGAGACGGTGACTAACTGCTGGGAGAGAGAACAGAGGAGAGAGGACAAGTAAGTTACACTTACAGATTTAGTGTTAACTCATCGCTGTATAGCCTATATTCTATAATACATAGAGGTTACATATAGAGATCAGCAAGCATTAAAATTCTCAGATGCTCATTACTTGAACCAAGCAGTTTCTATGCTTGCTTCAAGTAACGAGTATAATGGGAGTCAATGGGAAATCTGAGAATTTTACCGGCAGACCCTACAAGGAGGTCCAGCTGGGCAGTGAAAATGTTGAAATGGATGGAAAAAGTTCTGAATAGAAGGAGAACAGCATGGGGAAGACTCCTGGAAGCATCTTTGACTCCCAGATCGCTGCTAAGAACAATGGTGTCACATTTTACTCCACTTTAACGACTGACATTAAAACATTCAAAATCAACGTGAAATAGGAGTTTACAGGAAAAATAAATGAAGAAACAAATTTTCCTGTATAATGACTTAAATATCTTGTGAAGTACATCACATCAATATACTCTAAAGAGGTTATATAAATCTGGGATGGATCAGGACCTATAGTAGGGAAAAATCGCATGTAATAGCAAAAACTAAGGAAAAAATACGAGACCAAAATCCAATTATGCAAAAATAGAACAAAATTTATTTAGGATATACAGATACATGGAGGGGGGAAGTTGCCCCAAAAGGCACAAGTTGGCAAAAGACGCTCAATAGATCAAACATACATACTATTATATGAGAAGAAAAGTAGAGGCAAATAGATAAGGTGGTCTCAAATAGGGTATTGTATCATGAATGTAAAAAAAAAAAAAGTCACATGATGAATAAAATGCCAGCTACATAACAATCATTAAATATCAGGCCAAAGGACAATGTGAACAAATAATACCATATCTGTTATCAATGCCCGACCTCAGAGCTTAACTCAGTATGCAGTACAGCAACCCGCACCCCAAATAGTTTTATAAAGTGCCAAATACCTGAAATAATCACAGGGGGCAGGAGCCGGATCAAGGAGCGTCACCCCGACGCGCGTTTCGGCTGGAAAGCCTTTCTCAAGGGGCGTGACCATGAGGGGAAAAGGAAGAGTATAAAAAGGCCCAACAGCCAATCAAATGGCTGCAATGCTTGGTCATCATAGAGAAGAATTTGGCCAATCCAAGAGTTCAATCGTATATCACGTGTGTAAACACCCACTCAGACACCATGGAGTGACGCATGCGCTAACCAAGCCGAGAGATGGGCGGCGGCGTCACGCAACACACAACGTCGGCCAACGTTGCTGTGGCGACAGACGCCGAAAGCCGGCGCGCAGATCAAGGCCCTGGCGTGTATGCGTGCCGGGTCAGGGGATGGGCGGTGATGGCGGTGTCATATGACGCACGATATCAACCATGGTTGCCATGCCAGTAAAGACGTCAGAGACCGGCGCCAATTGGGCGGTAATAACGGCGTCACATGACGCATGATAGCAACCATAGTTGCTATGCACGCAAGGGCGTCAAGAACTGGCAAGGCAAAGATATATTTACAACACTGATCAGAATGGGACAACAAGAAAGAAAATGTTAGCCACATCATAAGAATTAGATTAAAAATAAAAAAAGATCTATTGGGGTATAAAAAGGAGGAGATATTACTATGAGAGTGCAAGATTACACTAGCACAACTATATAGTAAAACCATTATAGTGCCTAGACAAAATATATTTACAGGGTCTTGATTTGCCAGACCACGTAACTGAGCACAAACAGAGGGCAAACAACTCAATATGTACCCAATCTCTATATATAGAAATATATAAGATCACTGTACCCTATTACTATTTAACATTAGTTGTGCCCGCATAAACAGCCTACTATGATATCCAAAATTATAATACCACAAAATAATACAATCACTTCAATACATGCATGAGTATATACAATACACATATCACAAATGTTGTGACACATTATATATAGATAGAGAGCTGCTGTTGGTAACACTTTCATGCCTTCTTCTTTCTCATAAGATAGTGTGCGTCATATAAAACCTTCCACACGAAACCCGAAAGACAGAGGACGACCATATAACAAGGGCTGAAAAGAATAAAAACATCTTTACTGGCATGGCAACCATGGTTGATATGACGCCGCCATCACCGCCCATCCCCTGACCCGACACGCATGCGCGCCACTGCCTTGATCTGCGCGCCGGCTTTCGGCGTCTGTCGCCACAGCAACATCGGCCGACGTTGTGTGTTGCGTGACGCATTCGCTGCCGCCCATCTCTTGGCTTGGTTAGCGCATGCGTCACTCCACGGTGTCTGGGTGGGTGTTTACACAAGTCATAAACGATCGAACTCTTGGATTGGCCAAATTCTTCTCTATGACGACTAAGCATTGCTGCCATTTGATTGGCTGTTGGGCCTTTTATACTCTTCCTTTTCCCCTCATGGTCACGCCCCTTGAGAAAGGCTTTCCAGCCGAAACACGCGTCGGGGTGACGCTCCTTGATCCGGCTCCTGCCCCCTGTGATTATTTCAGGTATTTTGCAGTTTATAAAACCATTTGGGGTGCGGGTTGCTGTACTGCATACTGAGTTAAGCTCTGAGGTCGGGCATTGATAATAGATATGGTATTATTTGTTCACATGGTCCTTTGGCCTGATATTTAATGATTGTTATGTAACTGGCATTTTATTCATCATGTGACTCTTTTTTACATTCATGAAACAATACCCTATTTGAGACCACCTTATCTATTTGCCTCTACTTTTCTTCACATATAGTATGTATGTTTGATCTATTGAGCGTCTTTTGCCAACTTGTGCCTTTTGGGGCAACTTCCCCCCTCCATGTATCTGTATATCCTAAATAAATTTTGTTCCATTTTTGCATAATTGAATTTTGGTTGCGTATTTTTTCCTTAGTTTCTGTATAATGACTTGTATAGAGCGAGAGCCACAGATCTGTCTGGTCTGTTACTCTTTTCAATAATTTTGCCATGGTGTGCAGTTTGTCTCCTGGACAAATTAGCTTCAGCAGAGCCTGTTGCTGCTTCACTGAGGCAGTGCTGCAGAGCTTTCAGCTTCCAGCTGATGTGGATGACGTGATCGGAGAAAACACATCAGAGATGGAGGATGAGAAGGAGCAGGAGGGTGTGCAGGAGCTGGTGTAAGAGGTAGAGGAAACCCTGATAGAAATAGGGCCAGCAATCCTCAGCATCAGTTACACATGCTGCCCCAGTCTCCACAATGTTTACCCAGTGTACGTCAGAAAAATGTAGCATCTCTGGCTACTAGTGCTTGTCAAACCAACAAAAGTTTATTTCAAACCAACAAAATTTCCCACAAACCAAGTTAGGCTACTTTCACACTTTCGTTTTTTTGCGCTGCGCACCGTGCGCAGTGCACACACACAAAAAACGCATCATGTGTTTTTGTGTGGTTTTGCGCACTTTTTTTAAAAAAAAAAAAAACGCATGCTTTTTTTGCGCTGACGTGCGCATTAACATGCATTTTGTGCGCCCGAGCGCACACTACAAAAAAACGCATGCGCATACAAACGCGTACAAACGCATGTGTATGCACACCCATGTTAAGAATAGGAAAAAAAACGCATGCTTTTTTTGCGTGAAAAAACAGCGCAAAAAAACGTAAGTGTGAAACCAGCCTTACACAGTATATATATGATGAGGAACCCATCTTTTTTTTCCATTATTTAAAAAAATGAACTCTAGATTTTGCAAGAAATTAAACATCTTTTACTGAAAAGATTGTTTCGGTAAGTAATATAAAACTGTGTGACAAAATATCTTTGCTGTAAAAAATAAAATAAAAAATCTTGATGGTAATAGGCAATTTTTGAATAAAAAAATGTTGTACAAATGTAGCAAGTCAACTTTGTTTTTTTATTTCAAACTAACAAAATTTACACAAACTAAGTTCAACAATATATATGACAACAGTCAATTTTTGAACAATCAAATTTCTACACATGTAGCAGTCCAATTTTGTTTTATATTTCAAACCAACAAAATTTCACATAAACCAAGGTCTAGAATATGTGTAACAGTCAATTTTTGAACAATCAAATTTGTATACTTGTAGCAGGCCAATTTTTTTAAAACAAACAAAATTTCACACAAACCAAATATATACAACAATAGTTAATTTTTTTAACAAAAATATTTTGTGAACTGTACCAGGCCAAGAGACTTTTAAAAGTTTTAACCCACTATAGTTTTACACAAAGTTTGTTAAACTGTATGGATGACTACCTGTATCCAGAAAAAATATTTTAATGTTAATATTTTAAAAGTGTACTTGATTTACTCCTACAGTCGCAAACGTTTTGCAGAAAGTGCAAAGCCAGGAAAAAATTATAAGGAAGCTAATACAGTAATCCTCTTCTGGTGTCCGCTTCTTCTTCTCCTTCCCAGGGAGGCTCAGGGGGATGCCTCCACTTGCTTCCTGGAGCCTGATTCCCAGATGTCTGGGCTGTAAGGGACCCGGCTTCGGGTAGTGCCGGAGCCCGAGACATGTAGAAATGGGTGACAGTCCCCTGTGTCACCTGCACCATCGTCTGTTCCCACATAGGAGGTAGGGAACCCCAAGGACAGCCAATCTCTAGGGGAGGTAGCAGCCCTGTCTGGAGCAACTTCGTGGAGCCTCTCCCAGGCTCGTTCACTCCTCAACAAGGGTTCATCCTTCTAGGCCATGGTGGCCTTGGTTTGGGCTTTTGTGGTTCTGGGAAAGCGGACAGTTCCAGACCACAGGCTACTGCCAATTCCACTGTCGTGCCAGCTTGGACTGGCTTTGAAAATCCTCTAGTAGCTTCCTCAGGAGTCTTACTGGATTCTGCCATCTTTATCGAATTGTCGCCAACTAAGCATGTTACACTACATGGATTAATTATTCAATCCAGAAAAAATTTTGAATGCTTTTTTGGAGTGTTATATACCCCTGAAATGTACCCCAGAGCATGTAACACTATGGATGCGTAATTGAATACCGAAAAAAATTTCAGCGCTTTTTTGGAATGTTATATACCACCGAAATTTAACACAAAGCATGTAATACTGTATGGATGAGTAATTGAATCCAGACAAATTTTTAAATGCTTTTTTGGAGTGTCACATACCACCAAAATGTTGCAGAAAGCACCTAATACTACATGGATGACTCAATACAGACAAAATTTTTAATGCTTTTTTGAAGTCTTATATACCAGTGAAATGTAACAGAGAGCACCTACTACTATATGGATTACTAATTGAATACAGACAAATTTTTCAATGCTGCTTTGGAGTGTTATATATCATGTAATTGTCACAGAGAGCACCTAATACTCTATGAATGTCTAACTGAATACACACACATTTTTTAACTCTTTTTTGGAGTTTTATATACCATCGATATGTCACAGAAAATTCTTAATACTCTATGGATGAATAATTAAATATAGAAAAATTTTTATATGCTTTTCTGGAGTCTTATATGCCTCCGAAATGTAACAGAGAGCACCTATTACTGCATGGATGACTAAATTTTTCAATGCTTTTTTGGAGTGTTATACACCATGGAAATTTAAGACAAAGCATGTAATACTGTATGGATGAGTAATTGAATCCAGAAAAAAAATGTTAACGCTTTTTTTGGAGTGTTATGAATGCTTTTGCAATGTCACTGAAATGCCACAGAAAACTATGGATGACAAATTTAATACAGACAAATTTTTCAACACTTATTTTGAGTCTTTATATCACCGCAATGTCATGGATACCACCAAATATTCTATGGATGACTAATTGAATACAAATTCTTCATTACTTTTTTGTAGTGTTATGTAACACCAAAATCCAAGAAGCATCGTTTCTCCATGCTAAGCATGCCGAGATAAGGAGACTTAAAGCCACAATGCTCCTCTGGGAAATATGCAAATTGTCTCTTCAGAGAGAAAGAGGACTAGAACTCTAGGGCCACCTATTGGAAGTAGCAATCCTAAAATCAATGTTGACCCTTTAACGAGCCTTGTTACATGAAACACAGTGTCTGCAAATTGAGATTCTGGTTTTGGCTTATATCCTGCTTCATGTAACAAGGCCCGTAAAAATGTCCACACATGCCTAGACAAGCACTCTCTTCCTCCAATAACAAATGTCATAGAAATAAGCAATGGCGTCAGTGTGCCAAACCTGGAGGTGACTGTCCTTTTATAACAAATGATGACGTCACACAGCCAGCCAATCAGAGTAATGCCACTATCAAGATGGCTACGGCATTACAGTGACTCAAAGGCAATCTCCGTATGCTTGTTGGCTGTGTAACAGGCACCAAACAAAGGTGGGATTAGAGTTTGAAATCGAGCACAGACTAATGGTCCCTGACACATCTGAGCACCCAGATACTCAAATGATATCAGAGTATCACCGAGCACGTTCTCTAATCCCTAGCTACAGAAGCAACATGGATAAAACAGGTCAACGCAATCCTAACAATTTTGATTTTTATTATAAAGTAAAACAGGAAAACTACACCAGAAGATGTCCATATTATTTAAGGAGAACTTTTCACCACATTTTTCATGTTCAACTTGACACATGATGTAATAGTGTCTCCATTATTTTTTTCTTTTTTGTTTTGATTTATTTTTTAATTTCACCTCTCCATTTCAGAAATGTTGTCAAAGTATTTGGCACCTACCGAGTTAACTTTCGTTAAGTCTAAGTGGTTATCAGATATTTTTAACAGGGTGCATGTACTTCTTCTCCCTGAATGAGTTGCCTAATAATACACTGGTAGCAATACAGCAGAAATAGAACACTCTCCCACAATAGCTGAGATTTCTCAGTGTGTGAGATGTAAGGATACAGACCTCATCTCCTGCTTTAAGGCCCTGTCACTCTAAGCGTTCTCGCTAGCGAGATCGCTGATTTTGTGACACATCAGCGATCTCTCCAGCGAGATCGCTGTGTGTGATGGGGATCAGCGACCGGCCCCCCTGCTGGTTATCGCTGATCGTGCTCGAGCGGCCTGGGCCGTTTTTCTATCGCTGGTCTCCCGCTGCCTAGAGCGCATCGCTGCGTGTGGCAGCGAGAGACCAGCTATCAGCGACGCTGGACACTGGTTGCTAATGTAAATGTCGGTTATCCAGGAGCAGTGGCTCCTGGATACCCGCTGTTTACCTAGGAAACCGGCGTGCACGCTGGTTTCCAAGGTAAACATCGGGTATCTAGGAGCCGCGCGACTCCTGGATACCCGACGTTTACATTAGAAACCAGCGTCCAGCGTCGCTGGTCCTGATCGCTGGGGCTGTCTATGTGACAGCTCACCAGTGATCAGTCTAACGATGTCCCAGCGATCCCATCATGTCGGATCGTTGGTGGGATCGTTGGGGCATCGTGTATGCCGGTTTCCAAGGTAAACAGCGGGTATCCAAGAGTCGCGCAGCTCCTGACGTTTAGAAACCAGCGTAAGATTAGAGCACAGATGACTAACACTTTTCAGATAACAAACCTGTGTGGAAAGGGGAAGCACAGCTGACTTTAGCTGTGTCACATTACAAACCCTTCTATAAGCTCTCCTATCTTACACTGTCAGTTCTCCTGTACTGCCACTCCACACAGTGCCTGTCTGGAGATCACAGCAGTATCTAAGTTGTTAAAAGGGTGTTAAAACACCCCCTATGGCAGGATCAACCCCCCACAATCATAGTGGGTACTGATTGTTGCCATGGTACCCTGAGGTCACAGTGGCCTGTGAGTTCCAGCTTTAACTCGGGTTTTACATGATGTATGAGTGCCTCACTGACAGGTCTCCGTCACCAGTAATCACCAGAAATCATGAGACCAGTAATCAAATTAAAAATAATACATGTTCCACAGTAGGACATAGTGAAAAAGTAAAACAAAAAAACAAAAAAACAAAATGAATAAAAAAAGGTAAAAGAAAAACCCACAAAAAAAGAGCACACATCATGAAAAGTCGTTTTGCCACTAAAACCATAGCGTTTGTATTAAAACAAAAAAGTACACAAATTTGGTATCACCGAATCCGGATCTACACAATCTATAAAACTAGTATGTTATTTCTATGCGGCGAACACCGTAAAAAAATAAAAAGCATGAAAAAAATGTTGCTTTTCCATCATATTGACATAAAAAATGTAATAAAAAAAGTGATCAAAAACACATATGGGAAAAACCATGCTGCAAAAACAAGCTCTGATATGGCTCATTCAGTAAAAAAAAAATAAAATGACGATGCAAAAAAAAAAAAAAAAAATAGAAATCTGCTATCATTGTAATCGTACTGACTCAATGAACAAATCGGTCTTATTATTATTATTTATTTATATAGCACCATTAATTCCATGGTGCTGTATATGAGAGAAGGGGGTTACATACAAAGTTATAGATATCGTTAACAGTAAACAAGTTTCCACAACAAATTTACAATGACAAACTGGTACAGAGGGGAGAGGACCCTGTCCTTGTGGACATTCTATGGGATAGCGAGGAAAAGACAGAAGGTCGGGGGTGCAGCAGCTCTGGTGGTGATGAGGCGGCAGCTCAGGCGGTGGTGAGGCGGCAGAATGGTTATTGCAGTCTGTAAGCTTTCCTGAAAAGATGGGTTTTCAGGATCCGTTTGAAGGATCCGAGGGTGGTGGATAATCGGATGTGTTGAGGCATGGCATTCCAAAGGATAGGGGATATTCGGGAGAAATCTTGGAGGCGGTTGTGTGAGGAACAAATAAGTGTGGAGGAGAGTAGGAGGTCTTGGGAGGATCGAAGAGTACGTGAGGGAAGATATTGGGAGATTAGTTCTGAGATATGGGGAGGGGAAAGGTTGTGGATGGCTATGTAGGTCAGTGTTAGTAGCTTGAATTGGATTCCTTGGGGAATTGGGAGCCAATGGAGGGATTTGCAGAGGGGAGAGACAGAGGAGTAGCGAGGAGAGAGGTGGATTAGTCGGGCAGCAGAATTGAGGACAGACTGGAGTGGTTCAAGAGAGTTAGAAGGGAGGTCACAGAGGAGGGTGTTGCAGTAGTCAAGGCGGGAGATGATGAGGGCATGTACAAGAGTTTTAGTAGATTAAGGGACGGATTCTGGAAATATTTTTGAGTTGGAGGCGACAGGAGGTGGCAAGAGATTGGACGTGCGGTTTGAAGGACAGGGCAGAGTCGAGAGTTACTCCAAGGCAGCGGATTACAGGTGCGGGAGAGAGCATGATGCCATTTACCATAATAGATAGATCGGGTAGGGAAGATACGTGAGATGGAGGAAAGATAATGAGTTCAGTTTTGTCTACGTTGAGTAGACAAAAGGGTGTTATCCCTTTTATTGCACAGTGAACAGCGCAAGAATAAAAATAAAAATAATTGAATTTTTATTCATTCTGCATCTAAAAAATCTGAATAAAAAATTATCAAAAACTGTTATGTTGCACACAATGGTACAAAGAAAAAATCCCAACTCGTCGTGCAAAAAATAAGCCCTCATACAGCCATGTTTGCCAAAAAAAGGTTACAGCTCTCAGAATATGGGTACAAAATCAATTATTTATAAAAAAAAAAGCCATTTTTACTGTGTGATATTAGAAAAACCTTACAAAACTACATAAATCTGGTATGGCTGTTATTGCACTGACCAGAAGAATAAAGACATCTTATCACTTACCGTATTTTGCGGATTATAAGACGCACAGGAACATAACGCACCCTAAATTGTGCAAAACTGCAAATTTTTCAAAATGTTTGCCAAAATTCCAATATTTTCACAAATAAATGCAAAACATATCGACTTAAATCTCAGAATTACTGGCATATATTGAAGCGTTCCAGATTATTACCACATCAAATGATACTGTTCAGATTTTAAAAATTTGGCCTGGTCATTAAAGTTAAAATTAGATTGGTCACTAAGGGGTTAATAAAATCTTATAACCAAAACTGAACTTCTGTTAGCTATCTACCTGAACCAAACAAGATTCCTGCCCTTCAGATGGGACAAGAACAAAGCTTCCAGAGCTACTATACAGCTTGCCACCTTCCACCAGTTTACCTTTAATCTCCAGGTTTATGAATGGCAAAGGGCATTTGAAATGGTAGACTTCAACTTCTAAACACGCGGGCAGGGGCCACCTTTTGCTTCCATGGCCTTGCCCATTAGTTGAAAGTTCTTGAGACAGATCATTTGGACAATGTACTTGCTTTCTATACAGCGTTTTTGGGGGGAATTTTTTACATAAGTTATATTTCTAAAATGTGTTATTTTTCTATCAGCCCTGTTAAATTTAGTTTCAATCTATCGAACCTACAGGAAAATTAAAGAAAAGCAAATTAATTAAAGAAAACAAATGACACTGACCAACACGCAACCTCTGTTGCCAGTAATTGGCTGCAGCGGTCATATAGCCTTCTGGCTGGAAGAGGACGCTCTGAGAATACGAGGGCACCACCCTAAGGTTAGAAGCAGGAGACAGTAAAGTTGAGAATACTTTCTTTTACCATATTAATGCAGACTGGACAGTCTGTGAAAAAGATTTCAGGGTTGGACAAACCCACTAACTACACATATGATGTTTGTAAACAAGTTATTTTTCCAAGATTAATAACACAAATGACCTTGGTATACAGTCTTACATGTTCGGTATAAATGTAACATTTCTACCATATCTTATTACATTCAACACTTTGTGATAACTGCTGTTTCCTTTGAGAGCATAAAGGAAGAAAAAAGAACTAGGTCAACCTGTTCCTTAATAGACATTAAACAGACAAAAAAGTGAACTAACTGAGAAACAAAGCAATGCAACTAGAAATACTTTCTCAATAGCTGTACAGAACTGGAAAGCAATCCTACCAAAATCAGAAGAGATGCAACATAAAAACAAAATTATTTAGCTTTCATTGCACTTCCATAACTCTCTATGTAAGTCTTGTGACAAAGTCACTGGTAAGGTAATAGAGGGGAGATATGTGTCACTGCGCTTAATGGCGTCACTGATATGAAACCAGAGCATTTTCCTCCAGCACACTACGTGTTGTGAGGGTTAAGTTAAAGTTGCATAATGGGCTGGTTTCATGTGGACCTTCATAGAGCGGGTGGGAGGAGGTCCACTTTATCTTCATCAAAAGAGTTGCCAGAATCTATGTGATGTCATGATCATGTGTTCAGTCACATGATGGAAAGAGTCACATGATCTTGGGTTTAAATAACTGAGGTCTGGGTTCAACAAGACTGGAGAGAGGGGTCTAGTGGTTTTGTGTCTTGTAGAGGAAAAACTGAACCTGTGTTGCTCCAGAGTGGGGTGCCACCCGCAATGCATGGACTGTGCTGCAGAGTTTTCGTTTTCCTTGTGGTTTTCCTGTTTTAGTCGTAAAGGCTGAATTTATTTCCCCTCTTGTTGGTTTATGCCACACATTAATAAACCAACCCAGGATTTAAAGAGACGGTGTTCTATTTTCTACCTCTGTATACCGCCACATGAGTTCAACTACCATAGTCTATTGCAGTAGGCCACAGAATGGCTCATGGAGTCCTTTGCAATAGGCCACTGTATGATATGCCATTGGGTGAAATGTGTTGGAAATCAGTAATAAGGCATGTGAAGAAACACAGCTCAATTTTTGTCTGCTGGATTACAGAATCCAACAAAAAAGATCATACAACCATGAGAAAAATTAAGTAGATCCTCTTTGAAAGTTATAGTTTTACATGTAAAAACAATAAAAAAAATGTGGTACCTAGACAGCCTCAAAATTCAGATTCAGATGAACCACAGCACATGTCAAATCATATCATATCATTATTTACACTCCACAACATTGAAATTCCAATACTAAGAAGAAAATTGTATGGAATTCTGAAAATCACCAGATCAAGAGGCATATCAATGATACGCAAATGATGAAAAAATCTAAACATCTTGAGTATTCGCTCTAAGAGCAGAAATACATGCACTTACATGTTTTGACATTCTATAAGTGAGGTTATTAATGGGTGTCTGAGGAAAATTCTGCCTCGCTGAACGCACTTCACACGGAAATCATCAACATCCACTGCTGGCAGCTCCTTTTGCAACTACCAACCAATGATGTACTAGATGTGTTTGATGGGAAAAAAGCCTGGAGATGCTGCAGGCCATGGTAGAAAATTTATGTGATGCAGGTTGCTCACAGTAACATGAGCAATATGCGGCCTGGCTTGTCCTGATGAAAAATGGCTCCTGGGACACATTTACATTTTCTCGCGAAGGACTCATCATGGCGTTGCCTAAGAGGTCCCCTTAATAATCTCAAGTTATCATTGCATCCAAAAGAAAATATAATAAACTTGGCACTCAACTTGAATGTTCAAAAGATTTAGTACACTATCGTCTGGCCACTCACCTGATTTCCGGTGGATACCGGTCATTTCAACTTTATTATAACTTGGCTGTTCTCATCTATTAGTGACATTTAGGTACCACATGGCAGTAGGGATTATTTCCCTCTTACACACCCATGTCATAACACAAGCAGTCGGTACACTGACGAAGGTCAAGATATAACCGAAACGTTTATGTAACTGATCTACCATGGATTGCATTAAATCTTTTGAACATTCAAGTTGAGTGCCAAGTTTATTATATTTTCTTTATGGTTTGGGACCCTACTTGTGCACCTACACGGTAGTGCCACGTTTTGCCATCATCATTGCATCCAAGACAAAAATTGTCCTCTTTGCTGAATAAGCTAGGCCTCCATTGCTGTATTGCTCTGCACCATGATAGCCCTTGAGAACGGTGGCATGAATTCAATAGAACACCTGCAGCTGGGCGACTGGCTCGTAATCCACTAACGTGTAAACATATTCTGATGGATTGTGTAGACATTGTTTGACTACCTAGCCTTAGTACTTAACATCTAATTTCATTTGCAATACAAATTAGATCATTAAGCGCCATTCTTTAAATCTGACGAGACCACAAGGTAACACCAAAAAGAGACCTTCACAAGGGAATGTCACACCAGTCCTTCTTCCACGATTATTGTAGAACTGGCATAATTACAGTAGACAAACGCCTCTAGTCTTCATTTCAGGTAAATTAACATCTTAGTATTATATTAAATTGTTCATGGAACCAGCGGTGTGGCCAAGTGTCTCAGGAACGGTTTTTCAACACGCCAACACCAGGACGCATGTTGCTCATGCTATTATGAGCACCATGCTTGGTGATACCATGGCCTTCAACGTGTCACGTGCCCCGTCCTGAGTGACACAGCCAGCAGGCCGGTAACTGATGCAACAGGACGCGGCACGTGTAATTGTCCTTTGTGACGCGGCCCGCAGGCCGCTAACTAATACAGTAAGACAGGGGGAATAGGGAAAACCTGGGTAACAATAACAATGGTGGCTCTGCGATAGGGAAACGGAGAAGTGGAGACCTCCTGCACTCCCCTGAGTCAGTGTCTCTACACTCCTAGCGTTCCCTAGGCCGGGTCCGCACCGGGCGACGATTAGGAACCCCAAAACCCTAACTCGCCCAGCACCTAAACCCTCACTAGGGAATTGGTCGGTGCGGAAACTAATCCCACCACTGCACTAAACACACAAAAGGAAAAATGACAATACAGGGGAACACCACTTAGCTTTGCTCTGCTGCTTACGCTCCAGCAACAGAGCCACCACCTGCGTGCATCTTTTCCTCCAACCGGATCCATCACCATAGTGCAGCCTTGGAGCAGTCCACCACCTATTTGCAGCTGTCCAGAAACAGAGTACCGAAAATGAGTCCAGCTTCTGCTAAAAAGTCCAGCATGCCTGAGTCCAACTTTTCTGCCAAAAAGTCCAGCATGCTTGAGTCCAGCTTTCAGCAACCAAGTCCAGCGTGCTGAGTGCAACTCTACACCATAGTCGCCACTCCACCAAGCCATGCAAGCACTTCCCGCCGACACCATAACTGCGACTCCACCACGCCATGCCAGCCTTTCTTGCAGACACCATAGTTGAACTCCACCAATCCATGCCAGCACTCCTTGCAGACACCATAGCTGCTGCTCGAGGGCTCTGACTGAGCTGCCCGTGACTCTCCTTCAGCTCCATCCTTCACCCAGGCTTGCTTGTAACTGAAGACCTATCACCAACAGTGATTGCCACACCTGATAGCTCTATAAAAGAGTATCACACCTGTTACCTAATCATGTGCACAAACTAAGGTAACAAAGTGCAATGCTGCTCACCACCACCGGGGCAAACTTAGAACAAACAACACCACAGTGCAATAATCCTAATGGCCACCGGGGGCAAACCCACACTTTGGCACACAGCCAAAGGAAAAAAAAGTTGCTTTGTGTATTTAATATCTATCAGATCCAACCTGGATCATGACACAACGTCTCCAGACTTGTCTCCCACATCTGGGACATCATTGGTCGGCAATTGCAAATGGAGCTGCCAGCACTCCACTTGGCAGAACATTCCTGACATTAGCTGAGCCTATGAAAGCAAAACAGTGCAAAATGTTTATGAATATTTGCGAAAACATAATTATTAGCCCCAAATACATGCATTTAAAAAAATTGAAGAGGTTGAAAACACTTTATTAGCTTGTTGAATCAGCAATAACCTGAAGTAATTGGTTTCTGTATGACATTATCAGTCTCTCACATTGTTCTGAAGGAATTTTGGCCCACCCTTCTTTGCAATGTTGCTTAAGTTCATTGCGGCTTGTGGGTACTTATTTATGTACAGCTCTCTTGAGTTCCAGCCACTGAATTTCAATTGGGGTGCGTTCTGGACAGTAGCTGGGTTGTTGTACCATAATTTTTTTTTTTTTTCAACTATTGAGTAAACGATTTTTTGATGTGCTTGGGATCATTGCCTGTTGCATGACCCACATTTAACTTGATAATTTGGGGAATTTGTGGTTGGCTCAATGATTTCAAGATGCCTAGGTCATGTGACTGCAAAACAATCTCAAATGACCATCCCTGCATTACTGAGATTGATATTTCATATGAGGTGGTTTTTAATGAATTCTTAATGAATTAGGCACATCTTCGAACTACAGAGAGCCTCTGCCAGAAATGTTACTCATCAGAGACTGAAAAACAATTTTGGTTTAATTTACGCCACTAAGGTAGCGTCAGTTTTGATCAATTTGCCAAGCAGGCCTTGCCATTTTGGCATAAGTGGCATGGACTGGAGTGAATAATACAAAAAGTTGGAAAATTAAAGGTGCTTCACTCCAGAAAACTGGCAAAAACACATTCTGGAACTGGGCAATTGTTCCATAGGTCTAGTGGTTTATTCGTATATAACTTTGCAAGCTATAGACGTGCTGCCATGTTCTTTTTAGAAGAAAGAAGTTTTCTCCTGGTATCCATTCTCGATGTGCTATACTTGTTCAGTCTTTGTCTAATTGTACTATCATGAACATAAATTTAACTCTCCACTCTGTATCAGTCAGTCATAGTTAGCTTGTGTACTGTAAGTGATATCTGTAATTTGTATGTAACCCCCTTCTCATGTGCAGCACCATGGAATCAATGGTCCTATATAACAAAAAAATAATAATAAAACAAATAATAATAACTTGGTTTCGGTTTTTTTGCAAGTTTCAAAATGGATTTACAACCCTTAACAGATTTATGGGCAGCAACATATGCTTCTCTAAAGAAAACCTCCCCTTTAAAAAAAAAATGCTGTTAACCTGTAGATAATGGGTTAGTCAGCAAGTTACCAGCGTTCTGAAGCTGCCCTGAATCTGCACGGAGAGAATCGCTACCGGGAGAAAATGAACTTTATTCCTCCTGGCAGCCTCGGACTTTCAGTCATAGGGGTGGGTCAGCGCAGCTTCAGTTACAGTTCACTACATAGGTGACGATGTAACCAGACTCTGGCACTGAATGACTGGTAATCTTAAAGATCATTGCTGATGTCTTCATGGCATTGTGTAAACAAACGCCTGCATGAGCCAGACCAGCAAAGTGCCAATGCTTCTGCTTTTAAAGAGGTGATCAAGTTTTCTAATGAACAGATATGTTGTTTTTCATCTGAGATTGTATTTACCTAATTTGAAGACCTTCTAAAAGCACACGTTTTCTTATTATGTTCTAATACAGCAAACCATAGAATTCAAAGACGGTGTACTTGAGTTTTTCTCAGGTGATCAGAGCAAATAACTTTATCCTAGTCCTTTGCAGTAAAATCTCTGTGGTCCTACAATTTTGCCTAAGAACACTGCCATGAATAAAGAATGGTATCTAAACATCCTCCAAGAGCAATTTCTCCCAACGATGAAAGAACAATTTGATGATGAACAATGCTTTTTCCTACATGGTTGGTTCCATATCGCAAGGCAAAAGTGATAACTAAGTTGATGGATGAACGAAACAATGAAATTTTGGGACAATGGCCAAGAAATTCTCCAGATCTCAATTCCATTGAAAACCTGTGGTTACTCCTCAAATACGGATGGACAGATAAAAACAGCAATTGTAATAAACTCCAAGCACTGATTAGACAAGAATGAGTTGTCATCAGTCAGAATTTGGCCCGGAAGCTGATACCCATCATACCAGGGCAAATTGCAGAAGTCTTGAAAAATAAGGGTCAACACTGTAAACATTGAGTCTCTGCATAAACTTGATGTATTTGTCTATAAAAGTGTAAAAACTTATGACATGCTTATAATTGTGTTTCGGTAACCATAGAAATATCTGACTAAAAGATCTAAAAACACTAAAACAGCAAACTTTGTGAAAACCAAACTTTGTAACAGACTCAAAACTTTTAACCATGGTTGTATAGAAAGGATGCATGAGCCTCTACAGATGGGCTATTAGGGCTCCACAAAGTACAGAGATGTAACGTGACCATGTGCAATCATTTTTCTTCAATTAGCAGTATTATTAACCACTGTAATATCCACAAGAGACCGTACCTGATATATCACACTTTGGATCTGCCTTTTCAGATTTCCCAGCTTTGTGTTGCTTTTTGTAGAGAAGATGTGGCTTGCTGTGCTCATCTTTATGCTCCTTAGCACCATATTTCATCAATGGTTCTAAAAAATATTCTCCGTCGTGTGTTCTAAAAGTGCCACTCTATGTAACAAAAAAGTGGATGCTTTTATTAGAATGACACCTATTATACAGTTTTAAATTTATATAAATGCTTCTGTTTGCCACACAAATCATTTAAACTGATAGAGTACATATATTTTGCATATTGATTAATTTCACCAAGTATCATACATTATGACCTTCCTAAATTTGTACTTGCTTAAAAAAAGTACATTGTACATTATATTTTTTAAAGATATTGTCAGAAAATGATCTATTCGATTAATCAAGTTTTAAGGTTGCTCATATATTTGTTGAAGTTTTTGGTGCCTTTTCGCTAATTTTTTATGCAGCTTTATAAAAGAGTAGTCTCAAAGGAAATCTGTCAGCATAATAAACCCCTCTAAACAGTTTACATGGGCATGCAGATCCTAGAAAAAAGAATGAAATGATGTGGTATCTGTCATCTGATGTCTTTTTCAAGAGAAATCTCCATTTTTATTAATATGTAAATAGGATGATAAGATCTATCCGATCTCCCTGAGAATCTGTCTCCAGCGCTTATTTTAAATGAAAGAAGGCATTGCTAGTGTGAGGCCGGTTTCACATTTGCACTTTATGGCGCAGCGACGGCCTACGCACGGCCGCCGCTAAGCCCCGCCTCCCTGCCAGCTCCCTGCCCGCCCCATACGGTCATCGCCGCCTACTAGCGCACATGGACGCTTGCGATCTGAGCACCTTATCTTTAGCATAGGGTGCGCAGATCGTGCGCTAGCAGGATTTAGCCGTGCGCTGCACACTTTTGAAGGTGCGCCCGTGTGCACCGAACGCAGCATGTTGCATTTCGGCGCGCACTTCAAAAGTGCGCAGCTCACGGCTAAATCCTGCTAGCGCACGGCCAGCGCACGATCTGCGCACCCTATGCTAAAGATAGGGTGCGCAGATCGCAAGCGTCCATGTGCGCTAGTAGGCAGCGATGATCGGATGGGGCGGGCAGGGAGCCGTCAGGGGGCGGGGCTTAGCGGCGGCCGTGCGCAGGCCGTCGCTGCGCCATAAAGCGCAAATGTGAAACCGGCCTGAGACATGTAATAACTTACAGTCTGCTCTACTGATCTCACAGCAGAGCTGTGTCTGTCATTACATGACTCAAAGAAAGAACATATCTGGGTGAAGTGTCACTGGATATGCTGCTGATAATAGAATTCCACAAATATTTCCCTTAGACACTTTAAAGGTTTACAAAGTCAACGTGTTTCGAGGTCAACACAGGACCTCTTCATTAGGACAAAAACCTAGGTTTTCACTAGGTTTTTGTCCTGATGAAGATGACCTGTTTAAATAAAAGGTAAATATTTCTGGAATTCTATTATCAGTACCGCATCCAGTGACACTTCACCCAGATATGTTCTTTCTCTAAGTCCTTTGGACTGGTGCCTTGCAGCAGCTCAGCTATACGTTTGTTACATGTTGCTTTGTTGCAACACCACCAGGTGAGCAGATCCATGTTGGTTTATGTGTTGTTTTAACATTTAAAGCCCTATTGTGCGCTCTTCCTTTTCCCAGTTTGCCATACTATTACATGACTCACACAGGAGAGCCTGCTCTCCAGATCTCACTGCATAGCTGTGTGTGATTACAAGTAAGGCCAGAGTCACACTGGCGAGGAATACGGGAGAGTGAGACGCGCAAAAAGCACGCATTAGACACGGACAAATGATTTTCTATGGGGTCACTCGCACCAGGCGTATATTTCTCCTCAGTATCCTACGCTCCGTGCCACTCGCAGCATGCTGCGATTGTCAGCATACTACGCCCGTAGTACGCCAATGCAAGACTATGGGTGCGCAAAAAATACGGATTACACACGGAACACACGTGTGACCTGCAAGCAATACGCAGGTCTTTTGGCTGGTGAACAGGAAATGGGCCAATCCATCATCAGGAAGCGTAGACATGCAAATGAGCTAAAAAAACGCTTTAGTCATCCAGGAAGTCAGCCTCCACGGAGTACAGCAGCAGCATGGCGTCCACATATATAAATGTAGAGATGCTCATTGTGCTGGTGCAGGAGCGGCCAGAAATATGGGACCCACGCGACGCAAACTATGCGAACCGCACAAGAAAGGAGGCGTCATGGAGGCGCATCTGTCGCCAGATGTACCATGACTTTGGTGACAGACCACGTGATGAGCAGCAGAAAATTCGTAAGTACAACCATAAAAATATCATTAACCTTAGCGCACGCTATAAAAGGAATCTAGATTCAGCACCCCCCCTTCCTGTGCATGTACTTTTATTAGCCTCATGAGGCCGTCACATTAGTATGTGACACGTGGCTTCACACAGCCATAATTAGGGGTTAGGCCACAAGCTCCTCATCCTCCTAGCCAATAAAATTAGTTTCAGTGGAGCTAATGAGACCCTGGGTATCGGCCCAATTACATATGCCACCATGGTTAGAACGCACACCCCAGAAGGCCCCATGCTTAGACTACTGGTAGAAAATGTGACCTCTCAAATATGTGATTTTGACATTCTTTCCTGTCACATTGCAGTGGAAGATGTGATGAAACGGTGGAGAAGCATCCGGGACCAGTACCGCCGGGAACGCCAGCAGCGGTCCAGGAGTGCTGATGCTGGCCATGTAAAGCGCAAATATATCTACTATGACCGGCTGAACTTCCTCGCCCCAATTCTGGCTCTGAGACCGTAAGTACATACCTCACACCACATGACACAAAAACATTACACAAATACTTTACAGGGACAAAAATATTGATGTATTTTTGCCTCTGTTCTATTTCATAACAGAACTCAATCCAACCTTACGGATCGAGGAACGGCCTCAGAGGCAGAGCCCATTATAGATCCTGTAGGGGATGAGGTGGCTGGCCCATCTTCTCCCCCTACAAGAAGGATGGCTGAAGAGGAGGCATCACCAGAATACACAATGGCTGCCCTACACAACACACCACCAGGACGGTCTGCTGCTGCAAACTCACCCATCCTGGAAGAGACGGGCAACTTGAGCAGCAGCCCAACTGCCCAGATCAGGCCCTCCCCACAGGCTTCTCTAGCATCACGGCGAATAAGAAGAAGGCGCCAGGTCACCAATCAAGAGAGCAGGACCAATGTGGACACAGGGGTGCTGAATTACTTGTCCAGAGTCACTACAGATGATGGTGAGGAGGCCTATGCACGTAGCCTCACCCTTTATCTCCGTGCCCTTACCCGTGAGGTCCGGCTCCGTATTAGGGGATGTATTCAGATCCTGCTTGATGCAAGCACCCCCCCCAATACTCCATATGAGGTGTTTGAATTTCTGGAGAGGTGGCAGCTCTCACCAAGAAATTTAATGCGCATGAGACCATCCACACAGATGCTTGGTCAAGCAGGGTCTGAACAGCCCCTAATACGTGGGCCAACACCTCAACCCCTTCCTCCCCCTACCCATCCTTCTATTCCACAGCCCCAAATGTCTTCCTAAAGCCAACCTCACCAATATGGCCACTTGTACCCACCCAGTGTTGGAGGCTGGTCCCAACCTGGTTGGGGACGATCTGGCTATCTTGGTGGGTATGAGCCACGGGCCTACCAGAGCCAACAAGAAGCCCCTCACCATCATCATTACTCTGGCCAGTATCCCCAACAGGCCCAGGAGGCTGGACAACTACAGCATCATGGGCAACACTATGGCCCCACACAGGGCGATGTTGCCCACAATGTCCAGCAGCACCCACAGGCTGATCCTCCACGTTCCCCTTCCCCTACATATGAGGATTTATGATTCAAAAGTTTGGAGATGTCCAGTGACATGTAACTGGTGCTTCTAATCTAGACCAAAAAACAGGTGTTCTCCATCACCAACATTTAGAACATAATTTAACACTCACATTTTTAAACAATGTTTTCCAAACATATGAAACAAGCCATCATGACAGGCAACGCTATCTCACACCTTTCACACAGATATTACATGTGTGTATAAAAGAGAATATTTAAATGCGCTATACTGTTACATGAAAGGATGAAAATACACTAGTCACTTGCTAACGCATAGGAAAGGCGTGCTTGCCTTTAGTTAAGTAGTCAACTTTGTTGTTAACAATCTCTAGTAAAACAATTTGAGGCGACCAGAATTCAGAATATCACGCTCTCTCTATGTCTTAACAAGTGATTTTTGTATTTTCATCCTTTCCAGTATAGCATGCTTAAATATTGTCTGTTCTACAGACAGGTAATATCTGTGTGAAAGATGTGAGGTAGCCTTGCCTGTCATGGTGGAATCTTTCTACGATTGGATAACATTATGAGGAAATGTGAGTGTTATCTTATTGACTTTATGTAGGTGATGGAGCTCACCCTTTGTTGCCTAATCAAGGTTAATGTAGGCATGCAAAAATGTTGTTATTGCATAATGTTTGTTGCAGTTTTTTTCTGTAATGTTAATGTTACACCAAGTTAAAGAAGGCCCAAAGGGTCATTTTGGCCATTGCCAAATTTGTGTTTATGGCAAAATTATGTTTGCCTTTAAGCAAAACAAAAAAAAAAAAAAGGCAAAACTAAAAATTTGTCTACTCTAGTTAACGTCTCTGTGTGATTTTTACAATCCCTCACAACATAATAACAGACACCAACCAATGCAAAGAAACACTCATAGAATCATAAAAAGGCTTGAGTAATATATATTTAGACACACTTTTAAAAAAACAAATTATAACATAGACACAGCATTCTCTTGCCAAGAAGTTGCCCCCTCAGGTGAGATAAAGTAATTCGTGAATATATCACGCACTTTGAGGCCAGAGAGCGGTCTCCGTTGAGGGATGATAGGTGGTCTCACCCTGCGCACATTGTCCGGCCTACGCACAACACCATCAGAGGAGGAACAATCATGTATCCTGGTGAAGTTATGCAGAACAACACAGGCTTTGACAACTTCATTCACATTTTGCTCACTCAACTGAATGGCAGACTGGAGTACCCGCCATTTGGCACAAAGAATCCCAAAGGAACACTCCACCAGTCGCCTAGCACGTGATAGGCGCAAGTTAAAAATTCTGCGCCTGTGGTCAAGGTTGCGCCGGGGATATGGCCTCATGACATTGCGTGATAACTGAAAGGCCTCATCTGCCACAAGGACATAAGGGACTGATTGTTCGGGGGAGCCTGGTAGCTGGCGTGGTGGTGGTAGATCCAACTGGTTGGTGCGTAGCCGCCGACCCATTATGGAAGTATTGAAGACTCTAGAGTCTCCGGTCCTTCCATAGGCCCCAATGTCAACAATTATAAACTTGTATTGAGGGTCTACCAGAGCCAACAATACAACAGAAAAGTATTGTTTATAATTGAAGAATTGGGAGCCTGAGTTCGGCGGCTTACGCACCCTGATATGTTTGCCATCCAGGGCCCCAATACAATTTGGAAACTGGCAGTCCTCCTCAAAGTCCCTTGAAATCCTTAACCAGTCTTCCATCCTGGGCTCGGGTAGGACAACCTGATGGAGTCTTGTCCAGATTTGTGCACATGTAGACCTCACTATGCCTGAAATGGTTGACTTTCCAATGAGAATCTCATGGTGGAGGGCGGCATAAGACAGGCCAGTGGACAGGAAGCTGTAGAACAACAGAAATAGTACATTTTAGAATGGCTAAAGTTAAAAAAAAATCAGTTACATGCCGACCAAACTTGTTAGGAAATGAGAGAGAACAACACACACATATTTGGTGGCACAATGACTAAGTGATATGCAGGACATATTATATGTAACATTCTGCTGTGTCAGGTGAAACATATTTTGAGTAAGTTGAGGGCATTAAACTTTGTCCAAGAAGGCCAAAAAACATAAATTAACACACACATTATGAACATAGAGAATGTGGTTGTGTAGTACATACCGTATTGTGAGTAGAAGTCGCTCCTCTGCAGATATGGCTTTGCGCATCATAGTGTCCTGAAAGGTTATCCCAGGGCGCACTGTCTCCAAGAGGCGATCAAATGTGGAAATGCTCATTCGACAGTACTGGTAAAATTTCTCCGGATGCTCCCGCAGAGACAAATAGAGGCGGTGAAAATGACCTCTTGTGAGTCGTTGCCTCAAAAGTGGATGTACCCACATGCGTCTTGTCCTCCGCGGATCCACTATCACAGGATATGGTTGGCCAAAGCGCCGAGACAAAAGCCAGGTAAAGAGAACCTGCTCAGTTGTATTGAATGTCAGACCCTCTGCCATGCTGCACAAAGAACACCAACACACCTCGTGAAAGCAAGGTGACAAATGTACAGAATGTAGGCATCCACCTGTTTCTGAGTGTCTAAATAGGGTGCAGGCTAATGATTTAAATTGTTTGCAGGCCTGAAAACCGTTAAATGTCCATTTTGCAAGGCTGCGAGAAAATCTCGCCATACGGATTGCATACGGATGCCACACGGATTACATACGGATGCACACATGCGCAAAATACGCGACCACACCTTGCTTACGGATGACCTACGGAGCACTGTTTAGGGGTCATTCATCCGTATTACGCATGTAAAATATGGAGCGTATTTTGCGCAGGTTAGTGTGACTCCAGCCTAACACTTCTTTATCTTCCATCTCACACGCAGACATTGTGGGAAGGGGAGTACAGCTGAGCTGACAACTTTGTGAGAAAAAAAGCTACAACTGTAAATATGTTTGCAATGAGACAAAGTTATAACCTACTGCCCCTTCCTGGATAATAGCTACCTGTGAAATGGAAGCTGAAGAAGGGTTGTATTGGTGCACAGCATTGAGGTGCAGCTAACAGCACTGTGAAAGGATAACTGCAGATGTGTTTGCAATGAGACAAAGTTCAACACTGCTGTACTGTCTTAGTTATAATCACACGCTGTAGCACGAGCAATGGCTAATGTGCATACATTCATTTATGATTTAGTCATACAATATTATGGGGAGAAAAAAAAGACTTCATCAAAATGGCGCCGGTGATGACGCCTACGCAGTAGTATCTATCGCGTTCCGATAGATGCTACTGAGCAGGCACCAACACCATCATTTTGCTAGAGGAAAAAAAATTTGGCTCCATCAAGATGGCACCGAGGGTGCCTGCGCAGCACCATCTATCAGAACACGATAGATACTACTGCGCTGCTGCCATTTTGATGAAAATATAGTTTTTTTTCTCCCCACAATACTATATGACTAAATTATAAATTAATATATCCATATTAGCAATTGTATCATACTACAGCGCCACCTCCATGATGAATGTTAATTTTTTTTCTACACAATATTCTATGCAGTATCTAACCCCTTTCTGCCATATGATGTACTATCCCGTCCATGTGCCCTGGGACTTAATTCTCAAGGACGGGATAGTACGTCATGGCATTTAATGCGACATCGCGACTTAAGTAGCGGTGATCGCATTAAAATTCCGACGTCATCATACCTTATGGTAGATGGCCTTGGCATCCCGGGGTCTGTCGCCGCCCTCCCTTCCTCCCGAGCGCTGTGATTGGCTGTTTAAATCGAAACAGACAATCACAGCGCTTCTCATTGTTTCAACCGATCAGAGCAGCTGAAACAATGATATCCTAGGCTAGGATCAAGTACTGGTGTCCTCGATCCTAGGCCCGGTGCCTGGCCAGGCACCGGCAAAGCCCCCCCGGATTGGCGCGACCGCAGATCGTATCGATCGCGCCAATCGCAGGGCACAGCGGCGGTTTAGCGCCGCTGTGCCCTGCCAGTACCGCTCCGGATCGGTGCTGTATTAGCGCTGATCCTAGGCCAGGACCTGATACAGGCCCAGCAGGGCCTGCAGGAGCAGGTTGGCGCAATCGATTAGATCGGCGATCGTGCCAACCACAGGGCACAGCTGCTGTCACTCTGTGACTCCTCTGTGCCCTGCTGATGAAGTGGTCATGACTTGACTTGGAATCGGAGCAGTGAGTTCCGATCCTAGGCGGTTGCCATGGTCACCTGGCAGAGCAGGGATTGGTGGATCGATGTTATCATTCGATCCCACCAATGACAGGTCACAGCAGCGATGTGATCGCTCTGTGACCTGTCCCTGACCTGACTGTGACCTGTATGACAGCTCTTCAGGGGGTCCTCACACTAGCTGAGGATTCCCTAGAGAGCGGTCATACATCTGGATCTCCTGGTGTGCTGGGTATTGTGGTGCCACAGCAGCTTGTAGCATCACAATACCTGCTAAAGAAAGAAAAACCCTACAAATGTAAGCATTGCCTGATCCCCCGATCCCTGCTCAATCTAGCTTCACCCCCCCAATCTAGCTTCATCCCCCCATCTAGCTTCATCTCCCCTTACCCCCTCTTTTTACCCCCCTCCACCCCCCCTTTGCACCCACTCCGTGCACACATTTAGCAGCCGCCGAGCGTTGATTAGTGACGCAGTTCACCAATCAACACTCGTGCTTGCTTTTTTTTCCTCAGCCCCCTTTGCGCCAGCTCCGTATACGCATTCCACAGCCGCCAAACTTTGATAAGTGACATAGTTCACTCATTCAGAGCTTGAGCCTGCTGATTTCCTTTTTTTTCACCCCCCTTTGCATCAACCGGACTACAAGCGTAAGTGCTAATCCCTGTCCGATCTCTCTTCATCCCCCCCTTCCCGCTTTTTACCCCCCTCAATCACCCTTTGCGCCGCCTACGTGCGCATTTAGCAGCCCCCTTTGCGCCAATTCCATATTCGCATCCCACAGCCGCCAAACTGTGATAAGTGACATAGTTCACTTATCATAGCTTGTGCCTGCTGATTTCCTTTTTTTTTTTCACCTTCCCTTTGCGCCACCTAACTACAAGCCTAAGTGCTAATCCCTGATCCCTGTCTGATCTCTCTTCATCCCCCCTTCCCCCGACGTGTGCCTAAACAGTTTTTTCCCACATGTGGGGTACCAGCGTACTCAGGACAAATTGGACAATGACTTTTGGGGTCCAATTTCTCCTGGTACCCTTGGGAAAATTAAAAATTGGGGACTAAAAGATCGTTTATGTGGAAACAAAATAGGATTTTATATTTTCATGCCCAGGCATTATAAGCTTTAGCGAAACACTTGGGGCTTCAAAGTGCTCACCACACATCTAGATAAGTTCCTTTGGGGGTCTAGCTTCTAAAATGGGGTCGTTTGTCGGGGGTTTCCACTGTTTAGGTACATCAGGGGCTCTGCAAACGGAACATGACGTCCGCAGACCATTCCATCAAAGTCTGCATTACAAAACGTCATTACTTCCCTTTCGATCCCTGACGTGTGCCCAAACAGTAGTTTTCATCCATATGTGGGGTATGAGCGTACTCAGGACAAATTGGACAACAACTTCTGGGGTCCAATTTCTCCTGTTACCCTTGGGAAAATTAAAAATTGGGGACTAAGAAATCATTTTTGTGGAAAAAAAAGTTATTTTTTTTTTACACCCGGGCATTATAAGCTTTAGCGAAAGACTTGGGGGTTCAAAGTGCTCACCACACATCTAGATAAGTTCCTTAGGGGGTCTAGTTTCCAAAATGGGGTCACTTGTGGGGGGTTTCCACTGTTTAGGTACATCATGGGCTCTCCAAACGGAACATGGCGTCCGATTTCAATTTCAGCCAATTTTAGGTTGAAAATGTCAAACAGCGCTCTTTCCCTTCCGAGGCCTGCCGTGTGCCCAAACAGTGTTTCTCCCCCACATATGGGGTATCAGCGCACTCAGGACAAATTGGACAACGACTTTTGGGGTCCAATTTCTCCTGTTACTCTTGGGAAAATAACAAATTGGGGACTAAACCATCATGTTTGCGGAAAAAATATGATTTTTTATTTTTACGCCCGGGCGTTATAAACTTCTGTGAAGCCCTTGGGGGTTCATAGTGCTCATCACACATCTAGATAAGTTCCTTAGGGGGTCTCGTTTCCAAAATGGGGTCACTTGTGGGGGGTTTCCACTGTTTAGGTACATCATAGGCTCTGCAAATGGAACATGGCGTCCAATCTCAATTTCAGCCAATTTTAGGTTGAAAAAGTCAAACGACGCACCTTCCCTTCTGAGCCCTGCCATGTGCCCAAACAGTGGTTCCTCCCCACATATAGGGTATCAGCGTTTTCAGGACAAATTGGACAATAACTTTTGGGGTCCAATTTCTTCTGTTACCCTTGGGAAAATAAAAAAAATTGTTGCTAAAAGATCAAAATGAGAAATCGCTGGTCAACTTTTAACCCTTATAACTTGCTAATAAAAAAAAATTTTGTTTCCAAAATTGTGCTGATGTAAAGTAGATATGTGGGAAATGTTATTTAGTAACTATTTTGTGTCACATATTTCTCTATTTTAAGGGTATAAAAATTCAAAGTTTGAAAATAGCAAAATGTTCAAAATTTTCGCCACATTTCCATTTTTTTTCAGAAATAAACACCAGTTACAGCGAAGAAATGTTACCACTAAAGTGAAGTACAATATGTCACGAGAAAACATTCTCAGAATCGCCTAGATCCGTCGAAGCGTTCCAGAGTTATGACCTCATAAAGGGACATTGGTCAGAATTGTAAAAAATGTTCCGGTCATTAACGTGCAAACCACCCTTGGGGGTTAGGCCGGGGTCACACTGGCAAGGAATATGGCCAAGTGAGAGGCTCTAAAAGCACGCATTAGACACGGACCAATGATTCTCTATGGGGTCACTCGCACCAGCCGTATATTTCTCATCCGTATTCTAGGCTCCGTGCCAATCGCAGCATGCTGCGATTGTCAGCGTACTACGCCCGTAGTACGCCAATGCAAGTCTATGGGTGCGCAAAAAATACGGATTACACACGGACCACACATGTGACTTGCGAGAAATACGCACCCAGTGTCTTTTAGCAAAGCCGCAATTCAGTGCGCTATACAGTAAACTCAGACAGTTTTAATAAAGAAACGAAATAATAGATATAGACACATAGAATGCATATATATATATATATATATATATATGCATTCTATGTGTCTATATCTATTCTTTGGTTTCTGTTAGAAACCCTGCCATAGGGCTCCATTAAATGTCCATTTTGCAAGGCGGCGAGAAAATCTCACCATACGGATGCCATACGGATTACATACGGATGCTTAAATGCGCAAAATACGCGACCACACCTTGATTACGGATGACATACGGAGCACTGTTTAGGGGCCATTCATCCATATTACGCATGTAAAATACTGACCGTATTTTGCGTCGGTTAGTGTGACCCTGGCCGAAGACCTAAATACTGGTGCACTCAAAAATACATTGAAGGAAACTGAAGTTGAGTTGGGCCAAATTTTGCAATTTTTTAAAAAGTTGCAATTGATGAATCAAGCAAACCATTGGGACGGGTTAAACTATGCCCACAAAGCAAAAAGAAAAAACCCACATAAAGTAGACTTTAAAAAAAAAAAAGCAAAAAATAGTAGTGATGAACGAACGTGCTCAAATATCGTGTTATCCTTGCACGCTCGGGTGTTATCCGAGTATCTGGGAGGGCTCGAATGTGTTTGAGTCCCTGCAGCTGCATGAATTGCGGATGTTAGAAAACTGCATAAGGCTATGTGCACACGCTGCGGTTTTTGCTGCGGATCCGCTGAGGATCTGCAGCAGTTCTGCAGACAGTGTACAGTAGCATGTAAATCTATGGGATTTACTTTCTGCTGTGCACATGCTGCGGATTTTTAACTGCGGAAAAGCTGCGGTTTTGAATCCGCAGAAAGAATTGACATGTCAATTCTTTCTGCGGATTCTGCTGCGGTTTGCCACCTCCTCCATTGTTCAGGTGTCAAACCGCAGGCCAATAATTTTACCTGCAGTTCCACAGATACAAATCCGCAGACTGAACCGCAGCGTGTGCACATAGCCTAACAAAGGCAGGGATTGCCTGTTTGCTAGGCAATCCCCACATGTGTTGTGGCTGTTAGACAGCCGCAAAACATGCAGCCGCAGGGGCTCAAACATATTATCCGAGCAAGCCCAACATACTCGGATAATACTGGAGCGTGCAAGGATAATCACAGATTATCTGGTCAAGGTTCGCTCATCACTAAAAAATAGACTAATGAATTGGGTGCAAACAAAAAAGGCACAAAACTTGACAAAAAAAATAGGATTAAAAGCAATATAGAATCGGGACCATAGTGTAATTCCTTCTACAGTCTCTCGGCACTAAGCAGGGAGATCTGGCAAATTATCAGCTTTCTGTAAGGTAGGGAAATAGTAAGAAATCTTTCTTCGTTTTAAAATTCATAACAGATGGACCAGTCATTGGGGTATGTAGTTGGAACTTTTTGTCATTAAAGGTTAATTGGCTTGAAAATTTTAAAAAACACTAATGATGATTATGCAATTTCAGATTTTGTGACTGTCAAGTTATTTTGTTGTCAAAAGATAATAAAAAGTGTTCCATACGTTTAGAGTGGAAAACACTCTTGCATTTGGACAATTAGACAATCTATATCAATAATATTTTATGGCTCATTAAAACAAAAAGAAAGTTTTATAAACTTACCATACCACCACAGAGACTTAAGATAGCCGAATGTGTCTCCAGACCGTTGACGTGCCCACTGTGGAAACAATGCTTGAAGTCGGAGAAGTCAAATTGGACATGGCTTTGGTTTCCAATATGGATAACATTGTAAGAATCCGCAATAAAGCTTGCATCATTGGTAAGGTTAAAATGGAAGAGCTGGCCATAGGCAGCAATGTGATAATAAGTCCTGTTCAGGACAGGATGTAAAGTTTCAGGTTCTAGACTCCTTTTCTTTCTTCTGAAATGTTGGTTAGAAGGGAACACTTGGCCAAAATGATTCACTCGAGATGGTATGACAATCTCATATGATGAAAGTGTTTTCACGAAACTTGCTGCAAAATAACACAATGAATTAGAATTGTTCTATCACAAAACTACTCTATAACTAATGTATGAGGAGATGTAATCCACCAGAAAGGAAGCCACTCTTCCCATTTATTACACCAATACGCTGTAAAGGATCAAATGAGCATAAATATATGAAGGCTTTAAAAGTTTTCAGTAGCCACATTAATGTGTTTTATATTTTTTGGTTCAAGGTACAGTATACTGCAGTAGGTACAATTAGATCTTTTAAGTCATTGTAATTTTGGTCATTAGAATCCAATATAAACCTCTCCAGAATAACCAGTTGTGCATAAATCTACCATTTCATAGGGTTGAGCATTCGCTATTTCTCCAGACCTGCTGGCTAAATATGAAAGACGCTGTGATCGTAATATGGTAATATATTATAATTCTAAATATAATATGGTAGACGCCCTTGATATACATAACCTTACCTGTAATTAACCTATGTTCAGATACATGTGAAGTGCCTCTCACTTAAACTTTAAGGCTATGTGCATACGTTGCACCATTTCAGCTGAAAAAACACACATTTTTTGACTATGTGCCCACGATGAGGCTATAGCAGTGTTTTGGACACAGCATATTTTCGCTACATCCAAAACACTGTTTTCTAATCATGCAGGCACATCCGCATGTGTTCAATGAACCACGCGGATTTACTACATCTAGCGAATGGCTTTTTGCGAGACTAGCATCTCCGTTGCAAAATAGAGTCCAAGGGGAGAAAAAAAGGATTCCAAAGCATTTCAGGGAACATTCAGTTCCCCTTTGTCAGACTAGACCCTGACGAAGGGGAACCGAGTATTCCCCAAAACACAGCGTCTCTTTTGTCTCCCCTCGGACTCTGTATTTTGTGACATCACACTTCATTTCCAGTACCGCTGTCCACCTCTGTGTTTGGTATCCAGGGACCCTACTGGCTGGAGCGCCCCATGGCTCTACAGACGCAACTTCCTCCTCATGGCATTACCTTCTCTTCAGCCTGCTCCTCCGGGTCTTTTGGACTCCGTGAACATGGCTTCCTCCTGCAGCTACTTGCATGTGCTACTCGCTGCCAGCCTCACAGAGAAAACCCAGTGAGTATCATGCCCGTCACACAACCTAACGCTGCATAATTTCTAGAGATGCCTTTTCTATGTGGAGCGCAGTGTAAACGTTTATTTTGAGTGCCCGCAGCCCCAATGACTTTTTGCAAATAGGACTATAGTTTTTATTAACACTGTCTGCCAATTTTCGATGTTGGACTAATTTGTGAATCTTAATTGATTAAGTCTATTCCATGTTAGCAGATATCTTAACAAATCTCTTTTTAGTAGTACACAAATTTATCTTTTGTTTAACAATACTTCATTTCTTGTTAGGTCAAAAATGGTCAGGTAAGTTCTTTTTAGAAGATTGGGTTCTTTTCAAACTTGTAGAAGTTAGAGGATGCTCAATACCCTAAAGGTTTGCACATCAAGCTGTTTTTACATAGAAATGAATATATTCATTCTTATGAGCATTTACTGACTGCTTCTTCCTGCTAAATCCACAGTAAAAAGACATTCTGTGCACATATCCTAATGGAGATATGGAAAAACTGCACTCACTCTGCTGTTTCAGTGTGCACCAGGTAGGTTAATAATGCTATTAACCTGAAGTTTAACCCCATAAATGCAGGTTAATTGCAATTTCTCTTTTGACAGGTTCCCTTTAACAAGTTCAAATTGAGATGAGTCAAATTTTTATATTTATATATTTGGAATGTTACACAAGTTTTAGCATTTTAGCTATTTATCAAAACATATTCAAGATACAGTCATATAATCAATATGGGCTTAAATTGCAGGCTCTCAGCTTTAACCCCTTCACGACCTTTGACGTACTCAGTACGTCCTGGTTGGGAAGAGCTTCCCACCATGGACATACTTAATACCTCCAGGCGATTTTTCGCACACAGCAGCAGTGCTTGTGCGATCACCGCCGGTATTAAGCTAATATCATAGCTGACACCCAGCACTCATTGCCAAGAGCGGAGCCCGCACAGCTCCTGGCAGTTTAACTCCCTTAATGCTGCGATTGATATTGATCACAGCATTTAAAAGACAGGCTGAATGAGAGACCCCCCTCTGCCCTCTGATCGGCGCCCCCGCAGCATCATCGCTGGGGCCCGATCATTGCCATGGTCACTTGATGTTGTCATGATGACATCCTCAGGTTATGACTAAGGGTCCCGTTTCACATAGCGAGGCACCAGCGATCCCGACAACGATACAACCTGGTAAGGATCACTGGTGCGTCGCTACATGGTTGCTAGTAAGCTGCCAAACAGTCAGATCTCTTCAACGACGCAACAATACGGCGATCCGAATAACGACCTCGGCGGTTGTTGGTATCTTGTCACACAGCAGCTTTTCTGACGACTCACGCCTGCGTCCGAGTTCTGCGTCATCAACAAGGTCGCTCGTCGGCATCAAACACAGCGATGTATGCTAGCCAGCGGGACGCCACCGATGAAAAAGTGGCCAAGGACATTCACGCACGATCAGCGATATCCAGCGGGGGGGCCGGTCACCACTATGTGTCACATGTAGCGAGATTGCTGGCGAGATCGCTGTTGCGTCACAAAATCTGAGACGTTTCGCTATGTGAGACAAGGTCTTAAGGGGAACATTTGTCCCTGAAACACGTAAACCGGTGTCTGGGACCTCTGCTATTTATGCCATCTTTTCTACTTTCAGTTGTCTATGCTTTTATATGAAGATTTTGGAATAAAATTCATTGGAGTGCAACCTCTTGGTGTTGGATTTTTTTACTACTTGTTGGATTTTCCTGGGATGGCAGTCATGCACAGAGTCGTCAGGTGAGATGAAAAAGACTTTTTTATTTACAGAGCCACTCCTTAGTTGCCGTGGCTGTGTGTTTCAGGTCACTGTCATGTTGGAAGACCCAACCACGACCCATCTTCAATTATCTTACTGAGGGAAGGAGGTTGTCGGCCAAAATTTCGAGATACATGATCCCATCCATCCTCCCTTCAATACGGTGCAGTTGTACTGTCCCCTTTATAGAAAAGCACCCCTCCCAAAGTATGATGTTCCCCCCACCATGCTTCAAGGTTGCGACAGTGTTCTTGGGGCTTTTTCTTCCTCCAAACACGGTGAGTGGAGTGGATACCAAAAAGTCATATTTTGGTCTCATATTAACCTTAACACATGACGTTCACTCATGCCTCCTCTGCGTCATCCAGATGGTCATTGGCGAACTTCAAACGAGCCTGGACACATGCTGACATGAGCAGTGGGACCTTGAGTGCCCTGCAGAATTTTAATCCATGACGGCGTAGTGTGTTACTAACGGAAATGTTTGAGAATGTGGTCCCAGCTCTCTTAAGGACATTGACCAGGTCCTCCCTTGTAGTTGTGGGCTGATTCCGGGCCTTTCTCAGAATCATTCTCATCTCACAAGGCGAGATCTTACATGGACCCCCAAACCGAGAAAGATTGATAGCCATCTTGTGTTTCTTCCATATTCTAATAATTGTGTCAACAGTTGTTGCCTTATAACCTAGTTGCTTGCCTATTGTCCTGTAACCCATCCCAGCCTTTTGCAGGTCTACAATTTTGTTCCTTGGGTCCTTAGACAGCTCTTTGATCTTGGCCATGGTGTCTTTTATACAGATAGCAAGTTCAAATAGGTGCAATTAATACAGGTAATGAGTGCAGAGTAGGAGGACTTCTTAAACAAAAACTAATAGGTCTTTGACAGCCAGAATTCTTGCTGGTTGGTAGGTGAGCAAGTACTTATTTCAAGCAATAAAATGCAACTTAATTTTTTCAAAATCACAGTAAAAAGTCACAATGTCTCACAATTGAAGTGTGCCTACAATAAAAATGACAGATTCTCCTTCTTCTTTGTAGGTGGGAAAACTTGCAAATCCTCAGAAGTTTCAAATAATTCTTTTCCGCACTGTATGTTATCCGAGAAATCTGCTTCTTTCTTCTCATGAACTGATCTTTCACTCTCAATTCGAGCGTAAAATATGTAAAATCTATATTTAGTGAAGACAAAATGTTCACATTACTGAGACAGAGAATGAAAGTTGGTGCTCATAAAGTTCTGTGTAGTGGAGAGTGAAATGGGAGGATTTAGAAGCAGAAAGAAGACATTGTGCTGCAAGTTCTCCTGAAACCACAGGTACTGTTCTCTAAAAAACTATTGCCATCTCCGATCTCAGTTATAACCTGTGAATTGAGAATGAATTTTCAATCAGTCCAGGTGGAGAAAGAAGCAGATATGCCTAATTATTATTATTATTATTATGCATTTTATAGCGCCATTTATTCCATGACGCTTTCCATCTGAAAAGGGGCAAATATAGACAAGTACAATAAACATGAGCAATACAAGACGTACAGAAGGAGAGAGGACCCTGCCCCCGAGGGCTCTCAGTCTACAGAGGATGGGTAAGGATACACTAGGAGAGGGTAGAGTTGGTCATGACGCTGTTCAGCAGACTGAGGACCACTGCAGGTTGTAGGCTAATAAGATATTAAAACAATGGCTACTTTTGTCTTACAAAGTATCTATATGTAGTAATAATAATAATAATAATAATAATAATAATATTTAATTATAGTGCCAACATATTCCGCAGCGTTTACAGTTTAACAGTCTCAAACACAAGTCATAAGTAACAACATTAACAACAATACAATAATTAAAGCAAAATAAAATGACCCTGCTCATGAGAGATTACAATCTAGAATGAGGTGGGGGGGATACAAAGTACAGGAGTATGATGTATTTACAATGAAGGTCCAGCCATCATAAGGGGGTGGGAGATAGATAGAGATAGTGAATGGGCTACACACACTTAAGCCCCTGTCTCACATAGCGAGATCGCTGAAGCGTCACCGATTTCTTTGCGCAACAGCGACCTCGCCTGCGATCTCGCTACATGTGACACATAGCGGCGACCGGCCCCCCTGCTGGATATCGCTGATCATGCTCAAATGTCCTGGGCCATTTTTTCCATTGTCGTTGTCCCGCTGGCCAGCGTGCATCGCTGTGTTTGACCTCGACGAGCGACCTCGTTGGCGACGCAGAACTCATGGACGCAGGCTGGAATCGCTGGTGCGTCACTAAGTGAAACGGGACCCTTACACATAAAATGATTTTGATTAGAGAACATGATAGGCCGCTCTGAACAAATGAGTTTTGAGGGAGCATCTAAAACTGTGTAAGTTGTGGACAGTCCTAATTTCTTGGGGTAAAGCATTCCAGAGGATCGTCGCAACGCGGGAGAAGTCTTGGAGTCAGGAGTGGGAGGTACGGATTAGCGCAGAGGTTAGTCGAAAGTCGTTTACAGAGCTCAGCGATCGGTACTTTACTGTTATCTAAACAGCTTCTATGTTTTGTTTCTATAGCACTTGAAATATCTTTGCAAAATTGTATTTAAAAACTCAATTACAGTACATATTTAAGCAAGCATTGAGGTCATGTCAGAATTTTCCACAGCTCAGCTATGGCATCAGTAAAGGTGTCAGCAACAGACAGCAAGCACTGATTTGACATGCAGCGGAAGTTCAATGGAGGTCATAATACAATGTTTCACTGTCTGAACTCACAGATAGATATATATATATATATATATATATATATATATATATATATATAGTAAGGTAGCGCTGTCACTCGGGTAGGGGATACTCGCTTGGCAGCCAATAAATCACATCTGGCACAGGTTTCTTAACATAACTCCAACAGTCCATGCGGTTTATTAGGCATCATAAACCAGGAACAGCAACAGAAAGCTCATATAAACAGCATAGCATCTATGACAGAGCTTCACTCTGCTTATCCTGTGGTCACACAGGTTGTGCAATGTCCAGTACACAGGCTTTTTAGCCTCACCGATATCTCACCCCGTCAGGGTTTACCTCATGGCTGCTTCTCAGTGCAGACATTCATTCCCTCCAGGGAACTCTCACACACGTCTCACATGTACAGGAAGGGAGACCCATCTTCCAGCGAGACCTTCCACAATGGACCAACCGGGTCCCAGCATTCACTCATGTGACCTACCTTGGCCACCTTATATGGTCCGTAGCGACGCCCCCCGGGTCACATGGCTATGACTTCATCACAGGTCCTTCAATCATACACACATATACTTTACTATGGGCGTTTTTAAACACACACCCCTGGGTGGATTTGTAGATGATTGATGAATCATCTGAAGGCTTCTCCCTGACACATTGGAACGAAAGATCAGCTCTGCTGATCAGCACATAAGCAAGCCTTCATCTCAAGGCCACCCACCTTGAGATACATTACGATCATTCAGCATCCTACTCCTATCAGGACACTGGAAATGCTTATACGCCTGTCCTGGGACACCCACACAACGCCCCCTAGCGGACACAGTGGTCACTACACCACATACCTCCCCTGTTGTGAATTCACTTTCTGGCTTTCCTCTGGTTACTAGTGAAGGTAGTGGAGCTAGTTATATTGACAGAGGGGTCGCAAGTTCTCTTTCTGGGCTCCCTCTTGTGGTTAATGGAGGTAATGGAGCTGATCTGATTAACAGAGGCTTGCCACCTGTTAATGAGGAGGACAATTGGAGATCTGGGGTTTCTGACTGGATATAAGACAGCCGAATCCCTCTATCCCTGCTGGTGATTTTTTCCTGCCTCCTGAGGTGTTAGTTTCCAGCTCAGTCCCTGCATGCTCAGCTAAGTGTTCTTTTGCCATTGTTCACATTTTGATCTGGTTTTGTCTATTTCAGTTTTGTGTGGTCAGCCAGTTCCGGCTGGGGCTGTGCTGAATCTCTATCCATATGTTACTGCTTGTGCCAGTTTGTTTTTTGTCCCTTATTAGATTGGCCTCTTTTTGCTCTGCTTTCAGAATATACCAGAGTGCTGATATAGTGGGCGAAGTCGTGCGACTTCCGTATTTTTCTGTCAGATGTGTTGGACATTTTTTGCAGGGTTTTTTGCGTGATTGTAGACAGTGGCTTTCCTTTTCTGTCCTGTCTAGTTAGTGTGGGCCCCATCGTTTCCTCAGTCTATTTTCCTATCTGCGTTTGTGTTTTCATCTTGTCTCTTTGTCTACAATATATGCTGGGGGGCTATCTATTCCTTTGGGGTCTGCTCTGGGGCAGTTTAGATTTCCCCTTTCTTGCTTTAGGCTTATTTAGCTCTCTGGCTGTGTTGAGGCATCTAGGATAATAAATAATAATAATCTTTATTTTTATATAGCGCTAACATATTCCGCAGCGCTTTATAGTTTGCACACATTTTCATCACTGTCCCCGATGGGGCTCACAATCTAAATTCCCTATCAGTATGTCTTTGGAGTGTGGGAGGAAACCGGAGTACCTGGAGGAAACCCACGCAAACACGGGGAGAACATACAAACTCCTTGCAGATGTTGTCCTTGGTGCTAACCACTGAGCCACCGTGCTGCCCATAATCATCGTAGGCACACTCCACGGCTACTGCTAGTTGTGTGGATAGGATCAGGGCTCTGCAATCCGCTTAGTTACCAACCTCTCTGGTTTTCTGTGGCTTAGCTTGGTCTTGCTTTCCTCCTCGGTGACCCAATCATAACACTCCCCCCTCTGTTCAAACTTGTGAGGTTGAACACACATTACCCCGGGATCTCGCGACCGGGCACCCATGTCACCTTGCCCAACAGGTCGAGAGAACCATCTCTGTCTATTTCGTCTGTCATATGGCCTCATCTCTACGTTAGGCCTCCTCCGCCCCCAGCGGTCAGAATATCAGCCTTGATCTTTGGCCCTCCAGTCACAGTCTGTCTGCGTCATCAGACACTGCTTAGTCACCACACTCCTACAGTGCGTTCCGTCAACTCCTTTTTTATCTATGCATCTGGTAACAAATCGTACATCACCATGTCTAAGTTTGCTTTTCAGTACATTAACCTCATGGTTCATTGCATCTGTTGTCTCTGTAGCATCCTCCAGTTCACGCTGTAATCTACAGTGCAATGTATCAGCACGTTGAGCCTCTTTCTCTGCTTCTCCCACCTGGCGCTTCAGCTGTTTCAGACACACATTATTTCCCTCTGCCAGGTCTTTGTACTGCTCAGAATTACGCCTTTCATCATCCATTCGCATTAGTACATCCTTCAGTTTTTTCTCTGTACGCCGTACTTGTTTGCTTGCAGATTGTCGCTTTTTAGTTTCAGCATCAAGTTGTTCCTCCAGTTGGGCAATCTTTGCTTTTAAATCCTTATTCTGGCGATCTAACTGCTGACGGGCATTCTCGTTCTTCTGAGCATTACTACGTTCTGCCTTTAGATCAGCATTCATCTGGTCAACCTGAAGTGTGGCCTTTCTCAGCCTGTCATTGGCTAATTCAACGTTGCCTTGTTCTTCCTCCTATTCTTCTTCAAGCTGTGCAATGCGAGACTCTAGATGCCTCTTTTCTTCCAAAGCCAGAGCATCTTTACCACTGTTGTTGGCAATGACATCAGCCAGTTCATCTCTTTCCTCTGCAGCCGCAAGCTTCTCCTGCATATGGATCATCTCTGCTTCCATACTCTCCAGTTTCTTCCTGTCTTCACTCTGTTCATCACTCAGTCCTGGCCGCTGTAAGTCTTCGTCCCACTTCTCCCGCAGAAGACCTCTTATAGTTTCTGCGAGTACTCCTAACTCTTCTCTGAGGGACTTATTCAGACCTTGCCACGATGACAGGTGACCTTTGAGCTCGAAGACTTCTTGCTCTAGGTCATCTAGTCTGTGCTGCCTCTCTCTCTCTCAGAGCCACAGTCACCCCTAGAGTCTGAGTCACGCCGATCAAAGAGAACCCTCCAGTTACACTCTGACCATGTGTCCACTCCAGTCCTCTCATCTCCCAGCCCACCAACCGTCAGATCATGAGACGTCAGGTCCGTAAGTTGGGCAGATATACCCCTTCTTCCGGTCACTTCTACCACTGACCTGTCCACTTTAGCAGGCATCACCGTCACAATGTCTGCTAACCCAACAGTAGGAATGTCTCCATCCCCCTGCCATATACAATCAAACAAGACAAAGTCCCGGCCCCTCTCAAAGGAATGCACTAAGTTTGGTGGCATACTACCACCTTGGCACTTAACCCCCTTTGTCATCTCAATCACGACTCTGTCCACCGTATAGTTCACAATGACCCCATGTTCGCAGCGAACCCTGACGTTTTTCTCGGTCAGAGATAAAACGAGAGGAGTTCCTGTCAGAGTCACCTGACTCTTTGAGTCCAGCCTACCAGAGACTCCTTCCCAGTGCATCACGGTACACACCTGTGGCCTGTCGTTATCTGGAAAATACATGCCGCACTCCTCAAAAGACATACACACACTGTGGTTCCCCAGACATGTCCACTGAGGTACCCAGTGCTGCCCCTTTTGCAAACTCGACCCCTTCCTGGACCAGCATCCCAATTTGGGCCACCGCCTCCCTCTGGGATTCCACCCCTTTTTGGGTTACCACCCCAATTTGGGTCACCGCCCCCCTCTGGGACTCCACCCCCTTTTGGGCTACCACCCCGATTTGGGTCACCGCCCCCTTCTGGGACTCCACCCTCTTTTGGGCTACCACCCCGATTTGGGCCAACGCCCCCTTTCGGGATCTCCCCATGTCTGTTCTACAGGTCTTCTCAGACCACAGTTCACACAACACAGTTTATGTCTCTTTTATGATACCACACAAGTCCTTGCTGGCACCACCACAGCTCCTGCTGTCACCAATCTCCGACACCTCCGGCTGCCGTTCACACACAGCTGCTGGTGTCACCTTCGTAACCCCACCGAGTTACAGGAAGCCGCTTGTCCCCTTTTTAACCCCGCCGAGTTACAGCAAGCCGCTTGTCACCTTTGTAACCCCGCCGAGTTAAAGCAAGCGGCTTGTCACCTTCTTGACCCCCATTGAGCCACCGCAGGCTGACTTGAAAGGGAAAAGAAAAAAAAAAAAAACCACACATGCAATACAAAACTCACGTGCCCTGTCTGTGTGCTCTTCAGGATGTCTGTCTCCTCTCCTGGGACCCTCCAACACACAGGGCGCACCGGGTGCTATTCAGGGAGCCGACCCTCCTTCCAGGGTTTCCCAATACACCGGCCTCAACAGGTCCAGGGGCTCGGCGGGTGCTATTCAGGACATCCGTCTCCGCCTGAGACTGTCCAACACTTACGCCTCACCAGGTCCAAGGTCATACCACATGCTCCAGGGATCAGATTCTTCTCCCAGAACCTCCCAACACTGACCCTCCAGGACCTTTGCACACTGAACCCTCCAGGTACAGTCTCTCTCACTGACCCAGGTCAGTACAACACGAACACCTGTCCGTTACCTGTATTGGCCACACAGATCCTCGGTTACCTCTTCTCCACAGAGGCACCCTATAGCAATCACCAGTCTCTTTCTCTGACCCCGGTAAGCACATCACACAGCTTTCACGACCGTTAGCTGTCCTGGCTCAGCGTTGCCAACACTGCACCATGTGCTTTTGGAAACCATTGCCCTTAGCAACCGAATTTTGCAGTCCTCTTCCATTGCTCCTAGCAACAAGGCTACAACACTGCCCATAGCATTCTCCACCAATTGTAAGGTAGCGCTGTCATTCGGGTAGGGGATAGTCACTTGGCAGCCAATAAATCACATCTGGCACAGGTTTCTTAACATAACTCCAACAGTCCATGTGGTTTATTAGGCATCATAAACCAGGAACAGCAACAGAAAGCTCATATAAACAGCATAGCATCTATGACAGAGTTTCACTCTGCTTATCCTGTGGTCACACTGGTTGTGCAATGTCCAGTACACAGGCTATTCAGACACACAGATATCTCACCCCGTCAGGGTTTACCTCATGGCTGCTTCTCAGTGTAGACATTCATTCCCTCCAGGGAACTCTCTCACACGTCTCACGTGTACAGGAAGGCAGACCCATCTTCTAGCGGGACCTTCCACAATGGACCAACCGGGTCCCAACATTCACTCATGTGACCTACCCTGGCCACCTTATATGTTCTGTAGCCATGCCCCCGGGTGACATGGCTATGACCTCATCACAGGTCCTTCAATCATTCACATACATATACTTTACTATGGGCATTTTTAAACACACACCCCTGGGTGGATTTGTAGATGATTGATCCCGCCCGTCTCATCAATCATCTGAAGGCTTCTCCCTGACACATTGGAACGAAAGATCAGCTCTGCTGATCAGCACATAAGCAAGCCGGCATCTCGAGGCCACCCACCTTGAGATACATTACGATCATTCAGCATCCTACTCCTATCAGGACACTGGAAATGCTTATACGCCTGTCCTGGGACACAGCGGTCACTATACCATAATATATATATATACACACACACACACACACACAGTACAGACCAAAAGATTGGATACACCTCATTCAAAGAGTTTTCTTTATTTTCATGACTATGAAAATTGTAGATTCACTCTGAAGGCATCAAAACTATGAATTAACACTTGTGGAATTATATAATTAACAAAAAAGTGTGAAACAACTGAAAATATGTCTTATATTCTAGGTTCTTCAAATTAGCCACCTTTTGCTTTGATTACTGCTTTGCACTCTCTTGGCATTCTCTTGATGAGCTTCAAGAGGTAGTCACCGGAAATGGTCTTCCAACAGTCTTGAAGGAGTTCCAAGAGATGCTTAACACTTGCTGGCCCTTTTGCCTTCACTCTGCGGTCAAGCTCACCCCAAACCATCTCGATTGGGTTCAGGTCTGGTGACTGTGGAGGCCAGGTCATCTGGCGTAGCACCCCATCACTCTCCTTCTTGGTCAAATAGCCCTTACACAGCCTGGAGGTGTGTTTGGGGTCATTGTCCTGTTGAAAAAATAAATGATGGTCCAACTAAACGCAAACCGGATGGAATAGCATGCCGCTGCAAGATGCTGTGGTAGCCATGCTGGTTCAGTATGCCTTCAATTTTGAATAAATCCCCAACAATGTCACCAGCAAAGTACCCCCACACCATCACTCCTCCTCCTCCTCCTCCATGCTTCACGGTGTGAACCAGGCATGTAGAGTCCATTCGTTCACCTTTTCTGCGTCGCACAAAGACACGGTGGTCTCCTCTTAACAGTTGTTGTAGAGATGTGTCTGCTGCTAGAACTCTGTGTGGCATTGACCTGGTCTCTAATCTGAGCTGCTGTTAACCTGCAATTTCTGAGGCTGGTGACTCGGATGAACTTATCCTCGGCAGCAGAGGTGACTCTTGGACTTCCTTTCGTGGGGCGGTCCTCATGTGAGCCAGTTTCTTTGTAGAGCTTGATGGTTTTTGCCATTGCACTTTGGGACACTTTCAAAGTTTTCCCAATTTTTCGGACTGACTGACCTTCATTTCTTAAGGTAATGATGGCCACTCATTTTTCTTAGCTGATTTTTTCTTGCCATGATACAAATTCTAAGGCCGGGGTCACACTGGCGAGGAATACGGCCGAGTGAGAGGCGCTAAAAGCACGCAGTAGACACGGACCAATGATTCTCTATGGCGTCCCTCGCACCAGCCGTATATTTCTCATCCGTATTCTACGCTCCGTGCCAATCGCAGCATGCTGCGATTGTCCGCGCACTACGGCCGTAGTACGCCAATGCAAGTCTATGGGTGCACAAAAAATACGGATTACACACGGACCACACGTGACTTGCGAGAAATACGCACCCGGTGTCTTTTAGCAAAGCCGGCAATTCAGTCCGCGATACAGTAAACTCACACTGACAGTTTTAATAAAGAAACGAAAGACTAGATATAGACACATAGAATATATATATTCTATGTGTCTATATCTATTCTTTGGTTTGTGTTATAAAACCTGTCATAGGGCTCCATTATATGTCCATTTTGCAAGCCTGCGAGAAAATCTCGCCATATGGATTACATATGGATGCTTACATGCGCAAAATACGCGACCACACCTTGATTACGGATGAGATACGGAGCACTATTTAGGGGCCATTCATCCGTATTACGCATGTAAAATACTGACCGTATTTTGCGTTGGTTAGTGTGACCCCGGCCTAACAGTCTAGTCAGTAGGACTATCAGCTGTGTATCCACCAGACTTCTGCACAACACAACTGATGGTCCCAACCCCATTTATAAGGCAAGAAATCCCACTTATTAAATCAGACAGGGCATACCTGTGAAGTGAAAACCATTTCCGGTGATTACCTCTTGAAGCTCATCAAAAGACCAAGAGTGTGCAAAGCAGTAAACAAAGCAAAAGGTGGCTACTTTGAAGAACCTAGAATATAAGACATATTTTCATTTGTTTCACACTTTTTTGTTAATTATATAACTCCACATGTGTTAATTCATAGTTCTGATGCCTTCAGTGTGAATCTACAATTTTCATAGTCATGAAAATAAAGAAAACTCTTTGAATGAGAAGGTGTATCCAATCTTATACACAGTAACAAAAAAGTGTGAAACAACTGAAAATAATGATATAATTCCACATGTGTTAATTCATAGTTTTGATGCTTTCAGAGTGAATCTACAGTTTTCATAGTCATGAAAATAAAGAAAACTCCTTGAATGAGGTGTGTCCAAACTTTTGGTCTGTACTGTAATATATATATATTATATACACACACACACACGCACATACACACAGGTTATTAGTTGCAAAGGAGTTAAATTATTGTTATTAAAATTATATCACTGGGTCAGATTTATTAATACTATTTACTCCTTAGTCAGTGTAAACTTTGACTAGATAGTCTCTGTATGCACCGAGTTTATCACACTTTATATACATTATATGGCTATTGGCAGAACCATGCATCGTCCGATCGTTCTGCTGAAAGCCATGGTCTTTCGGTTGGATCACTCCTGGTCTTTCTAGGAGAAAGCTATAGACAGCTCTGCTGGCAGCTTTTTTTTTTTTTTCAGAAACTGGACATGATTAATCGACAGCTCCCACAATGAACAGTTTACTGGCATCCTCATACCCATCCTAGTGTCTGCCGACCCCTTCAATATCAGCTGTTGCAGACGACATTCTTTTATTGTATATGGCAAGCGAAAAAGAAAGAAATATGCAGCACTCACCAATATAGCTGAAAAACCTGCTCCACCTGGACCCGTAGAAGCGAGTAATCGCAAAACGGCCGTTGTCCGGCACCTCCCCCCTCTAGCATTCCTCTTACGTCCTCTGCATGTCCACATATCTATTGATGGAATTCATGTGAAATAAAGACGCACAGTTTTTCAGCTATATCAGTGAGTGCTGCATATTTCTTTCTTTTTCATTTTACATTGAAATATTCATGTTTTTTCATGCAAGCACCTCCGTTTTTTGACTGATATACCGCAATACTTCAGATAAATAGCTCCGTCTGTTAATGTGGCGACTTGTATGCCCTAGTTGGCCTTTCATCTGTTTGCTCTTTGCTGGGATTATTGTATATGGGCGCTTAACCACTTAATGATCGTTAATACGTCTTTTACTGACCTGAGATATAAGAGACTAGCATCCCCATACAAGTAACAATCCAGCAGCTGTTGGCTGTACACTATAGTTGACAACTTGCTGCATCAGCCACGATCGGTGTTGTCACCGTCCATATCTGTTTAACCCCTTAGATGCTGCTGCCAATACTGACTACTTCATATAAATGTTTAAAAGAGTGTTGCTTCTCCCTCTTTATCCCTATTGGCACCCTAAGATCATGATTGTGTGGTCCTGATGTTTGCCATGGCAATTCACTAGCAAATAGCGGCCTTAGGCCGGGGTCACACTAACCAACGCAAAATACGGTCAGTAGTTTACATGCGTAATACGGATGAATGGCCCCTAAACAGTGCTCCGTATGTCATCCGTAATCAAGGTGTGGTCGCGTATTTTGTGCATGTATGCATCCGTATGTAATCAGTATGGCATCCGTATGGCGAGATTTTCTCGCAGGCTTGCAAAATGGACATATAATGGAGCCCTATAGCAGGGTTTATAACACAAACCAAAGAATAGATATAGACACATAGAATGCATATATATAGATATATATATATATATATGTATTCTATGTGTCTAAATCTATTCTTTTGTTTCTTTATTAAAACTGTCAGTGTGATTTTACTGTATCGCGCACTGAATTGCCGGCTTTGCTAAAAGACACCGGGTGCGTATTTCTCGCAAGTCACATGTGTGGTCCGTGTGTAATCCGTATTTTTTGCGCACCCATAGACTTGCATTGGCGTACTACGGCCGTAGTACGCTGACAATCGCAGCATGCTGCGATTGGCACGGAGCGTAGAATACGGATGACAAATATACGGCTGGTGCGAGGGACCCCATAGAGAATCATTGGTCCGTGTCTAATGCGTGCTTTTAGCGCCTCTCACTCGGCCGTATTCCTCGCCAGTGTGACCCCGGCCTTAGGTGGTGAAAATCAACTTTTTCATTCCTATCATGCCACTTTGTATTAATTCCTGAAAAGCACCTGAAGGGTTAATAAACTGTCTGATAGCAGTTTTCAGTATGTCACGAGGTGTTGTTTTTAAAACAGTATAACTTTGGGGGTTTCCCAATATATAGGACCCCTAAAGTCACGTCAAATCTGGATAGGTCCCTAAAAAAATAATTTTGTAAATTTCCTTGAAAAAATGAAAAATTGCTGCTACATTTTTAAATCTCCTAAAATGCTAACAAAATAAAGTACAATTTTACAAATGGTGCTGATGTAGAGCAGACATGTGGGAATTATTATTTATTCATTTTTTGCTATGGTATGACTATCTGAATTAAAAGGATAATAATTCAAAGTTTGAAAATTGCTATTTTTTTTTAATTTCTCACATTTCTGATAATTTTTATAAAAATAACACAAAACATATCAACCTAAATTTACCATTATCATAAAGTATAATGTGTCACGAAAAAAACAATCTCAAAATCACTGGAATTTGTTGAAGCATTCCAGAGTTACTACCACATAAAGCGACATTGGTCAGATTTTTAAAATTTGGCTCTGTCACTAAGGGGTTAACTTTACACCATCTATACATTGGCTTACTTTGCACCAAAAGTTTGGTGCATAGTGTTTTAGTCCATGCCCCTATTGACAAGCCACATTGTTGTTTTTTTTTTAGTCAAGTGACAGTTGAGTGCCTGAAAAAACTAAAGCGAGACAAGGCATGGACACCAGTTTTTTGTTGCAAATTGCACCAAATTATGGCATATGTAGCTTAGTATTTCCATTACGGTGTTCTGGACTCTAAAGCACTACAATTATTATATATGATTCAAAAAAAAAAAAAAAAAAAAAAAAAAAAAGATGCGAGAATTTACAAAAGTTTTGGTGAATAATATGTAACATTTTACAGTTTGAGTGAAACTGCAAATCTAGTGGCAGTGATACAAAGGAAAAGTATAGGATTCCCACTGTTCCTCTTCCAATGATGCCCAATGATGTTAACATTTCCTTTTCTGATGGCATGAGATTCCTCAATCACTGGCTGCAGCAGTCACATACCTGTACAACAGAAATATGATGTACAGGAAGAGGTCTACCTACATTCGGTTCTGCCCATACAAAAAAGTGATCACTGCACCCAATCATTGTCCATAGCGGTAAAGTGTTCATTAATCTTGTGCAAGTGATTGGCTGCAACGGCTATATGCCTATCCTGCCGAACAAGGAAGCACTCACCGGTGGGGTACCAAGCCGCACTGGACAACACCTTTAAGTTATGGATTATTTCTGTCTGAAATTAAAACAAATTGTGCTGTGTGAAATCCTTAATATCCTTTTTAGTCCTTACTCAGTTATTCTTGTGTATTAAATGGATAACAGATGCTAGGTGAAAATCACTGATAACAGCTGTTAGTTTGTGAGCCAGCTTTTCCAAGGCCCTGAATGGTAGTCTTATGTAAATCCACTTTTGCTTAACATCTTTTTACACATTAGGAATCTGATTTTTCACCTAAATACTCGTGGGATCCTTTCATATCCAATGTTAGTAACTCATTACTTTATTCACATAAGAATCCAGCTGCTAACAGAATACAGAGGTGGCCAGTAACCTTGGAAACCAGCTGTACACTATAGAATTAAAAATCCATTTGCTCTTGAGAATTTTTAATAAGCCGCCAATTCCAAAACTTGCTGGTTTTTATAAGCACTTTGCAACTATTCCCATTTAATCAGACGAGACAAAACCTTTATGGATAGGCTAGATGACGACTCTGGTCACGTTCACATTGAGATCATGGTGACGCATTGAAACTTTTCACCTAATGATTGTCAATGAGGTCCTGTTTTGACCCATGACTGTCCAGTCACACATTTTGACCTTTGTTGAATTTTAGGTCAAAGCTCACAATTTACACCCAACTTTGTTTTCCTAGGTAAAAGCAGTTTTTTTAATGAAAAATCACAACACTAAAACATTTGCAAAACAACAAGTCGCAGAAATGTATTTTGGTCTGGTCTGAAAATTGTTTTATAGCCAGTTTTTTGAGTTAGGCCGGAGTCACACTTGCGAGTGCAATGCAAGAAACTCATGTGAGTCTCTTGCCTGAATACCCGGTATTGCTGCCGGCGGTTTGGACCAAAGCATTCAGCTGCACAGAAGTAGATGCAGCCGCACACTCTGGTCCCGAGTGGGTGATCGGTGGCAGTGCCGGGTACTGAAGCGAGAGACTCGCGCGAGTTTCTCCCATTGCACTTGCAAGTGTGACCCCAGCCTTAGGGCGCAGTCAGTCGGCCATATAAATCGGACTGTGCTCTTTTGACCCGAGCATGACAGCCACTAGTCACCCACGCCACTAGTCACCCACGCCACTAGTCACCCAATGTCATCAGTCATCCACACCACTGGTAACCCACGCCACTGGTCACCCAACGCAGTTGGTCACCCAAGCCAATGGTCCCCAACGCCACTGATCACCCATGCCACTGGTCAACTACCCCACTGGTCTTTCACGTCACTGGTCAACCATACCACTGGTCAACCACGCAGTCCCTCAAACCACTGGTCACCCACACCACTCTTTTTATGAGTGAATGACGCCACTTTTGGGCCACCCCACAGGAGCCCAGCCATTGGCATCCTCATATGAGTGGGGGCAGGGAATCACCTCAGAGGGCAAAATCATCAATGGATTTCTTTTGTCAGGACCAATCCCAGTATCCTGTTGGACACTAAAATATGGCCGAAAACTTGTTGTGGTACCCACTTGTACCGAACACAAGGCGGCATATGTCATTTTACGAGTACCAACAGTTATAGTTCCGTCAGCTGTCCGTCTGCACGACAAATGCCAGAATCTGACAAGAAGGAAAAGTTATAAAGTCCTGGGACATACAGAACCTGTGAGTAGTGTATCATTCACTGTCCCATACAAGTTCCTATACCCACAGAGTGGTGACTCCCATTCATTGCAGTACAGACCGATGCTGTCAGTCCGTGCTGTCAGTGACATTACCTTGCTTGGGGTGAAGCCGGCTTTCCCAGGAGCGTACGTGCAGGAAGCAGAGGTGACAGAGGAGCCCCGCCAGCCAGTGCGCCCCCAGCATGTTCCCGTGTGTGCGGCAGAGCAGGGGAAGCTCCTCTTCTGCCCTCACTTTCCTCCCGCCCTCCCTCGGTCGCTCTCCCCCAGCCCGCGCCCCTCGGTTCCCCTCACAAGTGCTGTGCGGACTGTGGCTGCCTCTCGTGCCCCTCACAGAAGTGTCTCCAGTGCCGCCGCCGCCAGCCTCGCATCGCTCCGTCCTTGTCCCTTCCTTGCAGTGGCTTCAGCTGGCACTGAGGACATGTGTGAAGCCGCGGCCCCGTGCCAGCAGCTCTGCTCCGCCGGCCTCTCTGACCAGCCCAGGACCCGACATCAAAGAGCAGAGCCCGCCTTCTGGCCAGCCCCTGACACAAGCCGACATCAGAGCTGGAAGGAAGCCTATCTATCATAGACTGCGAGCAGCTGCACCTCCCGGCCTCTCCGCGCCAGAAGCGGGAGTGATGGAAGCCACCTGAGAAGCCCCTCACATACCCTCCTCATACACAGAGGGGCACGACTGGCATGGAGAGAGGGCTACACTGTGGCGCTCAGTGGCCCACCTGACTCTGCATCAGCTCCCCACAAAATGGGGAAAGGGAGAAGTGGCCACAATATTTGTTTTTTGCAGTGAAACTGTTATTTTCTGGAAGATTTTAGGAAAAACCCTGTCTAGAGAACTGATAGAGTTCGGAAAATCACAACTGCACTACAGTACACAACCACACTACAAAACTGCACTACACAACCACACTACAGTACACAACCACACTACAGTACACAACCACACTACAGTACACAACCACACTACAGTACACAACCACACTACAGTACAAAAACCACACTACAGTACACAACCACACTACAGTACACAACCACACTACAGTACACAACCACACTACAGTACAAAAACCACACTACAGTACACAACCACACTACAGTACAAAAACCACACTACAGTACACAACCACACTACAAAACTGCACTACACAACCACACTACAGTACACAACCACACTACAGTACAAAAACCACACTACTGTACACAACCACACTACAGTACAAAAACCACACTACAGTACACAACCACACTACAGTACACAACCACACTACAGTACACAACCACACTACAGTACACAACCACACTACAGTACAAAAACCACACTACAGTACACAACCACACTACAGTACAAAAACCACACTACAGTACACAACCACACTACAAAACTGCACTACACAACCACACTACAGTACACAAGCACACTACAGTACAAAAACCACACTACTGTACACAACCACACTACAGTACAAAAACCACACTACAGTACACAACCACACTACAAAACTGCACTACACAACCACACTACAGTACACAACCACACTACAGTACACAACCACACTACAAAACTGCACTACACAACCACACTACAGTACACAACCACACTACAGTACACAACCACACTACAGTACAAAAACCACACTACAGTACACAACCACACTACAAAACTGCACTACACAACCACACTACAGTACACAACCATTACAGTACACAACCACACTACAAAACTGCACTACACAACCACACTACAGTACACAACCACACTACAGTACACAACCATTACAGTACACAACCACACTACAAAACTGCACTACACAACCACACTACAGTACACAACCACACTACAGTACACAACCACACTACAAAACTGCACTACAGTACACAACCACACTACAAAACTGCACTACACAACCACACTACAGTACACAACCACTACAGTACACAACCACACTACAGTACACAACCACACTACAGTACAAAAACCACACTACAGTACACAACCACACTACAGTACACAACCACACTACAAAACTGCACTACACAACCACACTACAGTACACAAGCATTACAGTACACAACCACACTACAAAACTGCACTACACAACCACACTACAGTACACAACCACACTACAGTACACAACCACACTACAGTACAAAAACCACACTACAGTACACAACCACACTACAAAACTGCACTACACAACCACACTACAGTACACAACCATTACAGTACACAACCACACTACAAAACTGCACTACACAACCACACTACAGTACACAACCACACTACAGTACACAACCATTACAGTACACAACCACACTACAGTACACAACCACACTACAGTACACAACCACACTACAGTACACAACCATTACAGTACACAACCACACTACAGTACACAACCACACTACAAAACTGCACTACACAACCACACTACAGTACACAACCACACTACAGTACACAACCACACTACAAAACTGCACTACAGTACACAACCACACTACAAAACTGCACTACACAACCACACTACAGTACACAACCACTACAGTACACAACCACACTACAGTACACAACCACACTACAGTACAAAAACCACACTACAGTACACAACCACACTACAGTACACAACCACACTACAAAACTGCACTACACAACCACACTACAGTACACAAGCATTACAGTACACAACCACACTACAAAACTGCACTACACAACCACACTACAGTACACAACCACACTACAGTACACAACCACACTACAGTACAAAAACCACACTACAGTACACAACCACACTACAAAACTGCACTACACAACCACACTACAGTACACAACCATTACAGTACACAACCACACTACAAAACTGCACTACACAACCACACTACAGTACACAACCACACTACAGTACACAACCATTACAGTACACAACCACACTACAGTACACAACCACACTACAGTACACAACCATTACAGTACACAACCACACTACAGTACACAACCACACTACAAAACTGCACTACACAACCACACTACAGTACACAACCACACTACAAAACTGCACTACAGTACACAACCACACTACAAAACTGCACTACACAACCACACTACAGTACACAACCACTACAGTACACAACCACACTACAGTACACAACCACACTACAGTACAAAAACCACACTACAGTACACAACCACACTACAGTACACAACCACACTACAAAACTGCACTACACAACCACACTACAGTACACAAGCATTACAGTACACAACCACACTACAAAACTGCACTACACAACCACACTACAGTACACAACCACACTACAGTACAAAAACCACACAACCACACTACAGTACACAACCACTACAGTACACAACCACACTACAGTACAAAAACCACACAACCACACTACAGTACACAACCATTACAATACAAAAACCACACTACAGTACACAACCATTACAGTACAAAAACCACACTACAGTACACAACCACACTACAGTACACAACCATTACAGTACAAAAACCACACTACAGTACACAACCATTACAGTACACAACCACACTACAGTACACAACCACACTACAAAACTGCACTACAGTACACAACCACACTACAAAACTGCACTACACAACCACACTACAGTACACAACCACTACAGTACACAACCACACTACAGTACACAACCACACTACAGTACAAAAACCACACTACAGTACACAACCACACTACAGTACACAACCATTACAGTACAAAAAACACACTACAGTACACAACCATTACAGTACAAAAACCACACTACAGTACACAACCACACTACAGTACACAACCATTACAGTACAAAAACCACACTACAGTACACAACCAAACTACAGTACACAACCACACTACAGTACACAACCACACTACAGTACACAACCATTACAGTACACAACCACACTACAGTACACAACCACACTACAGTACACAACCACACTACAGTACACAACCATTACAGTACACAACCACACTACAGTACAGAACCATTACAGTACACAACCACACTACAGTACACAACCACACTACAGTACACAACCACTACAGTACACAACCACACTACAGTACACAACCACACTACAGTACAAAAACCACACTACAGTACACAACCACACTACAGTACACAACCACACTACAGTACACAACCATTACAGTACAAAAACCACACTACAGTACACAACCATTACAGTACAAAAACCACACTACAGTACACAACCACACTACAGTACACAACCATTACAGTACAAAAACCACACTACAGTACACAACCACACTACAGTACACAACCATTACAGTACACAACCACACTACAGTACACAACCACACTACAGTACACAACCACACTACAAAACTGCACTACAGTACACAACCACACTACAAAACTGCACTACACAACCACACTACAGTACACAACCACTACAGTACACAACCACACTACAGTACAAAAACCACACTACAGTACACAACCACACTACAGTACACAACCATTACAGTACACAACCACACTACAGTACACAACCACACTACAGTACACAACCACACTACAAAACTGCACTACAGTACACAACCACACTACAAAACTGCACTACACAACCACACTACAGTACACAACCACTACAGTACACAACCACACTACAGTACACAACCACACTACAGTACAAAAACCACACTACAGTACACAACCACACTACAGTACACAACCACTACAGTACACAACCACACTACAGTACACAACCACACTACAGTACAAAAACCACACTACAGTACACAACCACACTACAGTACACAACCATTACAGTACAAAAACCACACTACAGTACACAACCATTACAGTACAAAAACCACACTACAGTACACAACCACACTACAGTACACAACCATTACAGTACAAAAACCACACTACAGTACACAACCACACTACAGTACACAACCATTACAGTACACAACCACACTACAGTACACAACCACACTACAGTACACAACCACACTACAAAACTGCACTACAGTACACAACCACACTACAAAACTGCACTACACAACCACACTACAGTACACAACCGCTACAGTACACAACCACACTACAGTACACAACCACACTACAGTACACAACCACACTACAGTACAAAAACCACACTACAGTACACAACCACACTACAGTACACAACCATTACAGTACAAAAACCACACTACAGTACACAACCATTACTGTACAAAAACCACACTACAGTACACAACCACACTACAGTACACAACCATTACAGTACAAAAACCACACTACAGTACACAACCAAACTACAGTACACAACCATTACAGTACACAACCACACTACAGTACACAACCACACTACAGTACACAACCATTACAGTACACAACCACACTACAGTACACAACCACACTACAGTACACAACCACACTACAGTACACAACCATTACAGTACACAACCACACTACAGTACACAACCATTACAGTACACAACCACACTACAGTACACAACCACACTACAGTACACAACCACACTACAAAACTGCACTACAGTACACAACCACACTACACAACCACACTACAGTACAAAAACCACACTACAGTACACAACCACACTACAGTACACAACCACACTACAGTACACAACCACACTACAGTACAAAAACCACACTACAGTACACAACCACACTACAAAACTGCACTACACAACCACACTACAGTACACAACCACACTACAAAACTGCACTACACAACCACACTACAGTACACAACCACACTACAGTACACAACCACACTACAGTACACAACCACACTACAGTACAAAAACCACACTACAGTACACAACCACACTACAAAACTGCACTACACAACCACACTACAGTACACAACCATTACAGTACACAACCACACTACAAAACTGCACTACACAACCACACTACAGTACACAACCACACTACAGTACACAACCATTACAGTACACAACCACACTACAGTACACAACCACACTACAAAACTGCACTACACAACCACACTACAGTACACAACCACACTACAGTACACAACCACACTACAAAACTGCACTACAGTACACAACCACACTACAAAACTGCACTACACAACCACACTACAGTACACAACCACTACAGTACACAACCACACTACAGTACACAACCACACTACAGTACAAAAACCACACTACAGTACACAACCACACTACAGTACACAACCACACTACAAAACTGCACTACACAACCACACTACAGTACACAAGCATTACAGTACACAACCACACTACAAAACTGCACTACACAACCACACTACAGTACACAACCACACTACAGTACACAACCACACTACAGTACAAAAACCACACTACAGTACACAACCACACTACAAAACTGCACTACACAACCACACTACAGTACACAACCATTACAGTACACAACCACACTACAAAACTGCACTACACAACCACACTACAGTACACAACCACACTACAGTACACAACCATTACAGTACACAACCACACTACAGTACACAACCACACTACAGTACACAACCACACTACAGTACACAACCATTACAGTACACAACCACACTACAGTACACAACCACACTACAAAACTGCACTACACAACCACACTACAGTACACAACCACACTACAGTACACAACCACACTACAAAACTGCACTACAGTACACAACCACACTACAAAACTGCACTACACAACCACACTACAGTACACAACCACTACAGTACACAACCACACTACAGTACACAACCACACTACAGTACAAAAACCACACTACAGTACACAACCACACTACAGTACACAACCACACTACAAAACTGCACTACACAACCACACTACAGTACACAAGCATTACAGTACAAAAACCACACAACCACACTATAGTACACAACCACTACAGTACACAACCACACAACCACACTACAGTACACAACCATTACAATACAAAAACCACACTACAGTACACAACCATTACAGTACAAAAACCACACTACAGTACACAACCACACTACAGTACACAACCATTACAGTACAAAAACCACACTACAGTACACAACCACACTACAGTACACAACCATTACAGTACACAACCACACTACAGTACACAACCACACTACAAAACTGCACTACAGTACACAACCACACTACAAAACTGCACTACACAACCACACTACAGTACACAACCACTACAGTACACAACCACACTACAGTACAAAAACCACACTACAGTACACAACCACACTACAGTACACAACCATTACAGTACAAAAACCACACTACAGTACACAACCATTACAGTACAAAAACCACACTACAGTACACAACCACACTACAGTACACAACCATTACAGTACAAAAACCACACTACAGTACACAACCACACTACAGTACACAACCACACTACAGTACACAACCACACTACAGTACACAACCATTACAGTACACAACCACACTACAGTACACAACCACACTACAGTACACAACCACACTACAGTACACAACCATTACAGTACACAACCACACTACAGTACACAACCATTACAGTACACAACCACACTACAGTACACAACCACACTACAGTACACAACCACTACAGTACACAACCACACTACAGTACACAACCACACTACAGTACAAAAACCACACTACAGTACACAACCACACTACAGTACACAACCACACTACAGTACACAACCATTACAGTACAAAAACCACACTACAGTACACAACCATTACAGTACAAAAACCACACTACAGTACACAACCACACTACAGTACACAACCATTACAGTACAAAAACCACACTACAGTACACAACCATTACAGTACACAACCACACTACAGTACACAACCACACTACAGTACACAACCACACTACAGTACACAACCAGACTACAAAACTGCACTACAGTACACAACCACACTACAAAACTGCACTACACAACCACACTACAGTACACAACCACTACAGTACACAACCACACTACAGTACACAACCACACTACAGTACACAACCACACTACAGTACACAACCACACTACAGTACACAACCATTACAGTACAAAAACCACACTACAGTACACAACCATTACTGTACAAAAACCACACTACAGTACACAACCACACTACAGTACACAACCATTACAGTACAAAAACCACACTACAGTACACAACCAAACTACAGTACACAACCATTACAGTACACAACCACACTACAGTACACAACCACACTACAGTACACAACCACACTACAGTACACAACCATTACAGTACACAACCACACTACAGTACACAACCACACTACAGTACACAACCACACTACAGTACACAACCATTACAGTACACAACCACACTACAGTACACAACCATTACAGTACACAACCACACTACAGTACACAACCACACTACAGTACACAACCACACTACAAAACTGCACTACAGTACACAACCACACTACACAACCACACTACAGTACAAAAACCACACTACAGTACACAACCACACTACAGTACACAACCATTACAGTACAAAAACCACACTACAGTACACAACCAAACTACAGTACACAACCATTACAGTACACAACCACACTACAGAACACAACCACACTACAGTACACAACCACACTACAGTACACAACCATTACAGTACACAACCACACTACAGTACACAACCACACTACAGTACACAACCACACTACAGTACACAACCATTACAGTACACAACCACACTACAGTACACAACCACACTACAGTACACAACCACACTACAGTACACAACCATTACAGTACACAACCACACTACAGTACACAACCACACTACAGTACACAACCACACTACAGTACACAACCATTACAGTACAAAAACCACACTACAGTACACAACCATTACAGTACAAAAACCACACTACAGTACACAACCACACTACAGTACACAACCATTACAGTACAAAAACCACACTACAGTACACAACCATTACAGTACACAACCACACTACAGTACACAACCACACTACAGTACAAAAACCACACTACAGTACACAACCACACTACAGTACACAACCATTACAGTACAAAAACCACACTACAGTACACAACCAAACTACAGTACACAACCATTACAGTACAAAAACCACACTACAGTACACAACCACACTACAGTACACAACCATTACAGTACAAAAACCACACTACAGTACACAACCAAACTACAGTACACAACCATTACAGTACACAACCACACTACAGTACACAACCACACTACAGTACACAACCACACTACAGTACACAACCATTACAGTACACAACCACACTACAGTACACAACCATTACAGTACACAACCACACTACAGTACACAACCACACTACAGTACACAACCATTACAGTACACAACCACACTACAGTACACAACCACACTACAGTACACAACCATTACAGTACACAACCACACTACAGTAGACAACCACACTACAGTACACAACCACACTACAAAACTGCACTACAGTACACAACCACACTACACAACCACACTACAGTACAAAAACCACACTACAGTACACAACCACACTACAGTACACTACCATTACAGTACAAAAACCACACTACAGTACACAACCAAACTACAGTACACAACCATTACAGTACACAACCACACTACAGTACACAACCACACTACAGTACACAACCACACTACAGTACACAACCATTACAGTACACAACCACACTACAGTACACAACCACACTACAGTACACAACCACACTACAGTACACAACCATTACAGTACACAACCACACTACAGTACACAACCACACTACAGTACACAACCATTACAGTACACAACCACACTACAGTACACAACCACACTACAGTACACAACCATTACAGTACACAACCACACTACAGTACACAACTACACTACAGTACACAACCACACTACAAAACTGCACTACAGTACACAACCACACTACACAACCACACTACAGTACAAAAACCACACTACAGTACACAACCACACTACACAACCACACTACAGTACAAAAACCACACTACAGTACACAACCACACTACAGTACACAACCACACTACAGTACACAACCATTACAGTACACAACCACACTACAGTACACAACCATTACAGTACACAACCACACTACAGTACACAACCACACTACACAACCACACTACAGTACAAAAACCACACTACAGTACACAACCACACTACAGTACACAACCACACTACAGTACACAACCACACTACAGTACACAACCATTACAGTTCACAACCACACTACAGTACACAACCACACTACAAAACTGCACTACAGTACACAACCACACTACACAACCACACTACAGTACACAACCATTACAGTACACAACCACACTACAGTACACAACCACACTACAGTACACAACCACACTACAAAACTGCACTACAGTACACAACCACACTACACAACCACACTACAGTACAAAAACCACACTACAGTACACAACCACACTACAGTACACAACCACACTACAGTACACAACCATTACAGTACACAACCACACTACAGTACACAACCACACTACAGTACACAACCACACTACAGTACACAACCACACTACAAAACTGCACTACAGTACACAACCACACTACACAACCACACTACAGTACAAAAACCACACTACAGTACACAACCACACTACAGTACACAAGCACACTACAGTACACAACCATTACAGTACACAACCACACTACAGTACACAACCACACTACAGTACACAACCATTACAGTACACAACCACACTACAGTACACAACCACACTACAGTACACAACCATTACAGTACACAACCACACTACAGTACACAACCACACTACAGTACACAACCACACTACAGTACACAACCATTACAGTACACAACCACACTACAGTACACAACCACACTACACAACCACACTACAGTACAAAAACCACACTACAGTACACAACCACACTACAGTACACAACCATTACCGTACACAACCACACTACAGTACACAACCACACTACAGTACACAACCATTACAGTACACAACCACACTACAGTACACAACCACACTACAGTACACAACCACACTACAGTACACAACCATTACAGTACACAACCACACTACAGTACACAACCACACTACAGTACACAACCATTACAGTACACAACCACACTACAGTACACAACCACACTACACAACCACACTACAGTACACAACCATTACAGTACAAAACCACACTACAGTACACAACCAAACTACAGTACACAACCATTACAGTACAAAAACCACACTACAGTACACAACCACACTATAGTACACAACCATTACAGTACAAAATCCACACTACAGTACACAACCAAACTACAGTACACAACCATTACAGTACACAACCACACTACAGTACACAACCACACTACAGTACACAACCATTACAGTACACAACCACACTACAGTACACAACCACACTACAGTACACAACCATTACAGTACACAACCACACTACAGTACACAACCACACTACAGTACACAACCATTACAGTACACAACCACACTACAGTACACAACCACACTACAGTACACAACCATTACAGTACACAACCACACTACAGTACACAACCACACTACAGTACACAACCATTACAGTACACAACCACACTACAGTACACAACCACACTACAGTACACAACCACACTACAGTACACAACCATTACAGTACAAAAACCACACTACAGTACACAACCATTACAGTACAAAAACCACACTACAGTACACAACCACACTACAGTACACAACCATTACAGTACAAAAACCACACTACAGTACACAACCATTACAGTACACAACCACACTACAGTACACAAACCACACTACAGTACACAACCACACTACAGTACACAACCACACTACAGTACACAACCATTACAGTACAAAAACCACACTACAGTACACAACCAAACTACAGTACACAACCATTACAGTACAAAAACCACACTACAGTACACAACCACACTACAGTACACAACCATTACAGTACACAACCAAACTACAGTACACAACCATTACAGTACACAACCACACTACAGTACACAACCACACTACAGTACACAACCACACTACAGTACACAACCATTAGAGTACACAACCACACTACAGTACACAACCACACTACAGTACACAACCATTACAGTACACAACCACACTACAGTACACAACCACACTACAGTACACAACCACACTACAGTACACAACCATTACAGTACACAACCACACTACAGTACACAACCACACTACAGTACACAACCATTACAGTACACAACCACACTACAGTACACAACCACACTACAGTACACAACCACACTACAAAACTGCACTACAGTACACAACCACACTACACAACCACACTACAGTACAAAAACCACACTACAGTACACAACCACACTACAGTACACAACCATTACAGTACAAAAACCACACTACAGTACACAACCAAACTACAGTACACAACCACACTACAGTACACAACCACACTACAGTACAAAACCACACTACAGTACACAACCATTACAGTACACAACCACACTACAGTACACAACCACACTACAGTACACAACCATTACAGTACATAACCACACTACAGTACACAACCACACTACAGTACACAACCATTACAGTACACAACCACACTACAGTACACAACCACACTACAGTACACAACCATTACAGTACACAACCACACTACAGTACACAACCACACTACAGTACACAACCACACTACAAAACCGCACTACAGTACACAACCACACTACACAACCACACTACAGTACAAAAACCACACTACAGTACACAACCACACTACACAACCACACTACAGTACAAAAACCACACTACAGTACACAACCACACTACAGTACACAACCATTACAGTACACAACCACACTACAGTACACAACCACACTACACAACCACACTACAGTACAAAAACCACACTACAGTACACTACCACACTACAGTACACAACCATTACAGTACACAACCACACTACAGTACACAACCACACTACAAAACTGCACTACAGTACACAACCACACTACACAACCACACTACAGTACACAACCATTACAGTACACAACCACACTACAGTACACAACCACACTACAGTACACAACCATTACAGTACACAACCACACTACAGTACACAACCACACTACAAAACTGCACTACAGTACACAACCACACTACACAACCACACTACAGTACAAAAACCACACTACAGTACACAACCACACTACAGTACACAACCACACTACAGTACACAACCATTACAGTACACAACCACACTACAGTACACAACCACACTACAGTACACAACCATTACAGTACACAACCACACTACAGTACACAACCACACTACAATACACAACCATTACAGTACACAACCACACTACAGTACACAACCACACTACAGTACACAACCATTACAGTACACAACCACACTACAGTACACAACCACACTACACAACCACACTACAGTACAAAAACCACACTACAGTACACAACCACACTACAGTACACAACCATTACAGTACACAACCACACTACAGTACACAACCACACTACAGTACACAACCATTACAGTACACAACCACACTACAGTACACAACCACACTACAGTACACAACCACACTACAGTACACAACCATTACAGTACACAACCACACTACAGTACACAACCATTACAGTACACAACCACACTACAGTACACAACCACACTACAGTACACAACCACACTACACAACCACACTACAGTACACAACCACACTACAGTACACAACCATTACAGTACAAAAACCACACTACAGTACACAACCAAACTACAGTACACAACCATTACAGTACAAAAACCACACTACAGTACACAACCACACTACAGTACACAACCATTACAGTACAAAAACCACACTACAGTACACAACCAAACTACAGTACACAACCATTACAGTACACAACCACACTACAGTACACAACCACACTACAGTACACAACCATTAAAGTACACAACCACACTACAGTACACAACCACACTACAGTACACAACCATTACAGTACACAACCACACTACAGTACACAACCACACTACAGTACACAACCACACTACAGTACACAACCATTACAGTACACAACCACACTACAGTACACAACCACACTACAGTACACAACCACACTACAGTACACAACCATTACAGTACACAACCACACTACAGTACACAACCACACTACAAAACTGCACTACAGTACACAACCACACTACACAACCACACTACAGTACAAAAACCACACTACAGTACAAAAACCACACTACAGTACACAACCAAACTACAGTACACAACCATTACAGTACACAACCACACTACAGTACACAACCACACTACAGTACACAACCTTTACAGTACAGTACACAACCACACTACAGTACACAACCATTACAGTACACAACCACACTACAGTACACAACCACACGACAGTACACAACCATTACAGTACACAACCACACCACAGTACACAACCACACTACAGTACACAACCATTACAGTACACAACCACACTACAGTACACAACTACACTACAGTACACAACCACACTACAAAACTGCACTACAGTACACAACCACACTACACAACCACACTACAGTACAAAAACCACACTACAGTCCACAACCACACTACACAACCACACTACAGTACAAAAACCACACTACAGTACACAACCACACTACAGTACACAACCACACTACAGTACACAACCATTACAGTACACAACCACACTACAGTACACAACCATTACAGTACACAACCACACTACAGTACACAACCACACTACACAACCACACTACAGTACAAAAACCACACTACAGTACACAACCACACTACAGTACACAACCACACTACAGTACACAACCATTACAGTACACAACCACACTACAGTACTGCACTACAGTACACAACCACACTACACAACCACACTACAGTACACAACCATTACAGTACACAACCACACTACAGTACACAACCACACTACAGTACACAACCATTACAGTACACAACCACACTACAGTACACAACCACACTACAGTACACAACCACACTACAAAACTGCACTACAGTACACAACCACACTACACAACCACACTACAGTACAAAAACCACACTACAGTACACAACCATTACAGTACACAACCACACTACAGTACACAACCACACTACAGTACACAACCATTACAGTACACAACCATTACAGTACACAACCACACTTCAGTACACAACCACACTACAGTACACAACCATTACAGTACACAACCACACTACAGTACACAACCACACTACAGTACACAACCATTACAGTACACAACCACACCACAGTACACAACCACACTACAGTACACAACCATTACAGTACACAACCACACTACAGTACACAACCACACTACACAACCACACTACAGTACAAAAACCACACTACAGTACACAACCATTACAGTACACAACCACACTACAGTACACAACCATTACAGTACACAACCACACTACAGTACACAACCACATTACAGTACACAACCATTACAGTACACAACCACACTACAGTACACAACCACACTACAGTACACAACCACACTACAGTACACAACCATTACAGTACACAACCACACTACACAACCACACTACAGTACAAAAACCACACTACAGTACACAACCACACTACAGTACACAACCACACTACAGTACACAACCACACTACAAAACTGCACTACAGTACACAACCACACTACACAACCACACTACAGTACAAAAACCACACTACAGTACACAACCACACTACAGTACACAACCACACTACACAACCACACTACAGTACAAAAACCACACTACAGTACACAACCACACTACAGTACACAACCACACTACAGTACACAACCATTACAGTACACAACCACACTACAGTACACAACCATTACAGTACACAACCACACTACAGTACACAACCACACTACACAACCACACTACAGTACAAAAACCACACTACAGTACACAACCACACTACAGTACACAACCACACTACAGTACACAACCATTACAGTACACAACCACACTACAGTACACAACCACACTACAGTACACAACCACACTACAAAACTGCACTACAGTACACAACCACACTACACAACCACACTACAGTACAAAAACCACACTACAGTACACAACCATTACAGTACACAACCACACTACAGTACACAACCACACTACAGTACACAACCATTACAGTACACAACCACACTACAGTACACAACCACACTACAGTACACAACCACACTACAAAACTGCACTACAGTACACAACCACACTACACAACCACACTACAGTACAAAAACCACACTACAGTACACAACCATTACAGTACACAACCACACTACAGTACACAACCACACTACAGTACACAACCATTACAGTACACAACCACACTACAGTACACAACCATTACAGTACACAACCACACTACAGTACACAACCACACTACAGTACACAACCATTACAGTACACAACCACACTACAGTACACAACCACACTACAAAACTGCACTACAGTACACAACCACACTACACAACCACACTACAGTACAAAAACCACACTACAGTACACAACCACACTACAGTACACAACCACACTACAAAACTGCACTACAGTACACAACCACACTACACAACCACACTACAGTATAAAAACCACACTACAGTACACAACCACACTACAGTACACAACCACACTACAGTACACAACCACACTACAGTACACAACCTTTACAGTACAGTACACAACCACACTACAGTACACAACCATTACAGTACACAACCACACTACAGTACACAACCACACTACAGTACACAACCATTACAGTACACAACCACACCACAGTACACAACCACACTACAGTACACAACCACACTACAGTACACAACCATTACAGTACACAACCACACTACAGTACACAACCACACTACAGTACACAACCACACTACAGTACACAACCACACTACAAAACTGCACTACAGTACACAACCACACTACACAACCACACTACAGTATAAAAACCACACTACAGTACACAACCACACTACAGTACACAACCACACTACAGTACACAACCACACTACAGTACACAACCTTTACAGTACAGTACACAACCACACTACAGTACACAACCATTACAGTACACAACCACACTACAGTACACAACCACACTACAGTACACAACCATTACAGTACACAACCACACCACAGTACACAACCACACTACAGTACACAACCATTACAGTACACAACCACACTACAGTACACAACTACACTACAGTACACAACCACACTACAAAACTGCACTACAGTATACAACCACACTACACAACCACACTACAGTACAAAAACCACACTACAGTACACAACCACACTACACAACCACACTACAGTACAAAAACCACACTACAGTACACAACCACACTACAGTACACAACCACACTACAGTACACAACCATTACAGTACACAACCACACTACAGTACACAACCATTACAGTACACAACCACACTACAGTACACAACCACACTACACAACCACACTACAGTACAAAAACCACACTACAGTACACAACCACACTACAGTACACAACCACACTACAGTACACAACCATTACAGTACACAACCACACTACAGTACTGCACTACAGTACACAACCACACTACACAACCACACTACAGTACACAACCATTACAGTACACAACCACACTACAGTACACAACCACACTACAGTACACAACCATTACAGTACACAACCACACTACAGTACACAACCACACTACAGTACACAACCACACTACAAAACTGCACTACAGTACACAACCACACTACACAACCACACTACAGTACAAAAACCACACTACAGTACACAACCATTACAGTACACAACCACACTACAGTACACAACCATTACAGTACACAACCACACTACAGTACACAACCACACTACAGTACACAACCATTACAGTACACAACCACACTACAGTACACAACCACACTACAGTACACAACCATTACAGTACACAACCACACCACAGTACACAACCACACTACAGTACACAACCATTACAGTACACAACCACACTACAGTACACAACCACACTACACAACCACACTACAGTACAAAAACCACACTACAGTACACAACCATTACAGTACACAACCACACTACAGTACACAACCATTACAGTACACAACCACACTACAGTACACAACCACATTACAGTACACAACCATTACAGTACACAACCACACTACAGTACACAACCACACTACAGTACACAACCACACTACAGTACACAACCATTACAGTACACAACCACACTACACAACCACACTACAGTACAAAAACCACACTACAGTACACAACCACACTACAGTACACAACCACACTACAGTACACAACCACACTACAAAACTGCACTACAGTACACAACCACACTACACAACCACACTACAGTACAAAAACCACACTACAGTACACAACCACACTACAGTACACAACCACACTACACAACCACACTACAGTACAAAAACCACACTACAGTACACAACCACACTACAGTACACAACCACACTACAGTACACAACCATTACAGTACACAACCACACTACAGTACACAACCATTACAGTACACAACCACACTACAGTACACAACCACACTACACAACCACACTACAGTGCAAAAACCACACTACAGTACACAACCACACTACAGTACACAACCACACTACAGTACACAACCATTACAGTACACAACCACACTACAGTACACAACCACACTACAGTACACAACCACACTACAAAACTGCACTACAGTACACAACCACACTACACAACCACACTACAGTACAAAAACCACACTACAGTACACAACCATTACAGTACACAACCACACTACAGTACACAACCACACTACAGTACACAACCATTACAGTACACAACCACACTACAGTACACAACCACACTACAGTACACAACCACACTACAAAACTGCACTACAGTACACAACCACACTACACAACCACACTACAGTACAAAAACCACACTACAGTACACAACCATTACAGTACACAACCACACTACAGTACACAACCACACTACAGTACACAACCATTACAGTACACAACCACACTACAGTACACAACCATTACAGTACACAACCACACTACAGTACACAACCACACTACAGTACACAACCATTACAGTACACAACCACACTACAGTACACAACCACACTACAAAACTGCACTACAGTACACAACCACACTACACAACCACACTACAGTACAAAAACCACACTACAGTACACAACCACACTACAAAACTGCACTACAGTACACAACCACACTACACAACCACACTAGAGTACAAAAACCACACTACAGTACACAACCATTACAGTACACAACCACACTACAAAACTGCACTACAGTACACAACCACACTACACAACCACACTACAGTATAAAAACCACACTACAGTACACAACCACACTACAGTACACAACCACACTACAGTACACAACCACACTACAGTACACAACCACACTACAAAACTGCACTACAGTACACAACCACACTACACAACCACACTACAGTACAAAAACCACACTACAGTACACAACCACACTACAGTACACAACCACACTACAAAACTGCACTACAGTACACAACCACACTACACAACCACACTACAGTACAAAAACCACACTACAGTACACAACCATTACAGTACACAACCACACTACAGTACACAACCACACTACAGTACACAACCATTACAGTACACAACCACACTACAGTACACAACCACACTACAGTACACAACCACACTACAAAACTGCACTACAGTACACAACCACACTACACAACCACACTACAGTACAAAAACCACACTACAGTACACAACCATTACAGTACACAACCACACTACAGTACACAACCACACTACAGTACACAACCATTACAGTACACAACCACACTACAGTACACAACCATTACAGTACACAACCACACTACAGTACACAACCACACTACAGTACACAACCATTAAAGTACACAACCACACTACAGTACACAACCACACTACAAAACTGCACTACAGTACACAACCACACTACACAACCACACTACAGTACAAAAACCACACTACAGTACACAACCACACTACAGTACACAACCACACTACAAAACTGCACTACAGTACACAACCACACTACACAACCACACTAGAGTACAAAAACCACACTACAGTACACAACCATTACAGTACACAACCACACTACAAAACTGCACTACAGTACACAACCACACTACACAACCACACTACAGTATAAAAACCACACTACAGTACACAACCACACTACAGTACACAACCACACTACAGTACACAACCACACTACAGTACACAACCACACTACAAAACTGCACTACAGTACACAACCACACTACACAACCACACTACAGTACAAAAACCACACTACAGTACACAACCACACTACAGTACACAACCACACTACAAAACTGCACTACAGTACACAACCACACTACACAACCACACTACAGTACAAAAACCACACTACAGTACACAACCACACTACAGTACACAACCACACTACAGTACACAACCACACTACAGTACACAACCACACTACAAAACTGCACTACAGTACACAACCACACTACAGTACAAAAACCACACTACAGTACACAACCATTACAGTACACAACCACACTACAGTACACAACCACACTACAGTACACAACCATTACAGTACACAACCACACTACAGTACACAACCATTACAGTACACAACCACACTACAGTACACAACCACACTACAGTACACAACCACACTACAGTACACAACCATTACAGTACACAACCACACTACAGTACACAACCACACTACAAAACTGCACTACAGTACACAACCACACTACACAACCACATTACAGTACAAAAACCACACTACAGTACACAACCACACTACAGTACACAACCACACTACAGTACACAACCATTACAGTACACAACCACACTACAGTACACAACCACACTACAAAACTGCACTACAGTACACAACCACACTACAGTACAAAAACCACACTACAGTACACAACCACACTACAGTACACAACCACACTACAGTACACAACCATTACAGTACACAACCACACTACAGTACACAACCACACTACAAAACTGCACTACAGTACACAACCACACTACACAACCACACTACAGTACAAAAACCACACTATTGTACACAACCACACTACAGTACACAACCACACTACAGTACACAACCATTACAGTACACAACCACACTACAAAACTGCACTACAGTACACAACCACACTACACAACCACATTACAGTACAAAAACCACACTACAGTACACAACCACACTACAGTACACAATCACACAACTACACTACTATAGTATGCAACTGCACTACAGTACACAATAACAGTACAAATCTGCACTAGAGTACACATCTACACTATAGTACACAACTACAGTACAGTGCACAACTGCACTACATTACACAGCCACACTGCAACTGCATTACAGTACACAACTACAGTACAAAATGCACTACAGTACACAACTGCACTACAGTACACAACTCCACTACAGTACACAACTGCAATACAATATGCAACTACGGAACTGCACTACAGTACACAAATACTCTACAGTATGCGACTGCAGTACAGTACACAACTACACTACAGTACACAACTACAGTACAGCAGTATGAAAAATATGCACAACACACAGATATGTGCCACTGCGTAGACACGGAGCACCACATACCTGCTGGGGCACATGCTCAGCATTTAAGTGCATACCCCAAAGCATACACGTGTTTCTCACAAAATTAGAATATCATCAAAAAGTTAATTTATTTCAGTTCTTCAATACAATAAGTGAAACTCATGTATTATATAGAGTCATTACAGAGTGATCTATTTCAAGTGATTATTTCTGTTAATGTTGATGATTATGGCTTACAGCCAATGAAAACCCAAAAGTCATTATCTCAGTAAATTTGAATACTTTATAACAGCAGCTTGAAAAACTATTTTAAAATCCGAAATGTTGGCCTACTGAAATGTATGTTCAGTAAATGCACTCAATACTTGTTCGGGGCTCCTTTTGCATCAATTACTGCATCAATGCAGCGTGGCACTGCTTAGGTGTTATGGAAGTCCAGGTTTCTTTGATAGCAGCCTTCAGTGGGTCGCCCTCCCAGGGCTGTGGGGTACTCGGTACCGGGCCGGTGTCAGGGGAATGTGTCACAGTAGCGGTGACCCGGTCCGTGGCCCTGGGCGCCCAAGTAATGGGGGGAATGTAGTTAATGGAATGGAATAGTTCGTGACGCCACCTGTGGTGCTCGGCAAGGGAGGTGTTAAGCCGACGCTGCATGCAGATCCGCTGGGAGGGTGCAGCAAGGGTGTAAAAGCTCCCCACAGGAGAAGCTATAGTCCCAGGGCAGTGTAGAGGTGGATGGCACGGTGATGTAGCAGTGCCGTGAGGGTAGGAAGCAGACAAGACACAGCGGGGTGCAATTTCTGTACCTTTACTAGATAACTGCAGTCCAGGGTCCTGATTACAGATGGTAATGGAGCAGGCTAGCCTGGAAGCAATTCAGGGATTCTCTCTCAGCAGACGGGCTGTGTAGTCTCCTTCCCTAGCGCTTATTTGAATGAAGTACTCCAGGTACTAAGTTACTCTGAAGTTCCTCCTGTCAGGTGTTCCCAAGAACCTTACTTGCACGGCAGACAGCTGTAGCCTCTCTCGGGGACTCCTCTCTCTCTCAGTCCTGGCTCTCTATCCAAGCTGCTGTTGTGCCTCAAGTCTTAGATGGGAGTAGGGCATTTACAGCCTCCTACTCCTCTGGTATCTGTTGTAGGACCGTTAGTATCCATACAACCGTGGAGACCAGGCTCCAGTTCATGCGCTCTCAAGCTGAGGGAGCTCTCCTTCCTAGCTCAACCTCCAGCTTCTCTCTCCACATCTGCACACTTCACCCTCCGCAGACTAACTGACTACTCCTTCCTCTTGGCCCTCAGATGGATTGACTGGGAGAGAGACCCATCATTGCCTCCAAGCCTGGCATTACTATCCCCTGGAGGAAGGCAAAGCCACTGTGGCGACCATACTCCTGGGGGTGCCACATTCCCCCCTAGTGCAAGTCAGCACTCCTGGGCTGAACAAAAACATGAACATATAAACAGCTACAATAATAATTGTCTTTCCCCGGGAAGGAACAACCGCGGGAAGGGCAGACATTTACAGCCTCCTACTCCTCTGGTATCTGTTGTAGGACCGTTAGTATCCGTACAACCGTGGAGACCAGGCTCCAGTTCATGCGCTCTCAAGCTGAGGGAGCTCTCCTTCCTAGCTCAACCTCCAGCTTCTCTCTCCACATCTGCACACTTCACCCTCCGCAGACTAACTGACTACTCCTTCCTCTTGGCCCTCAGATGGATTGACTGTGAGAGAGACCCATCATTGCCTCCAAGCCTGGCATTACTATCCCCTGGAGGAAGGCAAAGCCACTGTGGCGACCATACTCCTTGGGGCGCCACATTCCCCCCTAGTGCAAGTCAGCACTCCTGGGCTGAACAAAAACATGAACATATAAACAGCTACAATAATAATTGTACAAGATTTAAAAATGGAAAAGTTACAAAAACCAAGTGCTTCAAAAATGGTCCTATGATGATAAGTCCAAGCATCAATGTCCATGGTCCATTCCTGGGCAAATGGTGAAATATTTACAAGGAAAGTTTTTGACCACACACAAGTCCAGTGGTTCAGTGTCCATAAAACAAATTCCAAAGGAAACTCTTACAGGTTACCTGTAGGCACAAAACTTGAAAAACAGTTACATATTTATAATTTCAACATTTTACATTTACCTATATACGCCTAAGGGGCGGTATACCTTGTGTAGTGCGGGTAGATCGGCATAAGACTGGTGTAGTGGGTAATGTACTGGATACACTACTGGGGGTTCTATGTAACACAGGGATACTAGACTGACTGTGAACTCTTAGACTCACCAAGGGCACAACAGGTTCACCACTGGCAGGGTGAGGGTTCTCTGGCTCCACTGCTGGTGTGGCTTCTGCTGCCTGATTTTCCTGATTCTCTTGAGTCACATCCTCCTGTGCTACCAATTGGGGAAACAGCAACACTGGCACCACTATAGCATCGTTCACTTTAGTCCAATTCGCAGGGAATTCCCCAAGCACTGTGCTGACCTTCTCTTCTTCCACTATGGGTTGGATGTTATCTGGTTCTTTTCTTTCTTTTAACTGGTCAGGGCATAACTTCAAATGATCTCTCGATACCGCTGCTGAGGTCTCTCCTCCGTCTTTACTAACAAGGCATACCTTAGTATTGTCAAAATTTGAGGGCAGAATGGTATAAGGTTCAGCTTCCCACTGATCATCCAATTTGTGCAATCTCTTTCTTTTCAAGACTTGCTCTCCCGGTGACAAAGGAACGGCAGGTGCATTTTGATTGTAAAGCTTTTCCTGCTTTTGCCTTGCCTGGGCCAAACTCCTCTCCACACATTCTTGAACTATTCTGTACTGTTGCTGCCTCTCCGTGTCCCAATCAGCATCTGGGGACGCTACTTCTGGTGTCAGGACTCCCATGTCTAAGTCAATAGGCAGCTTGCCAGGTCTTGCTCTCATTAAGTAGGCTGGGGTACAGTTGGTAGAGTTCACGGGAATATGGTTGTAGAGATCTACCAGATTGGGCAACTTCTCTGGCTACAGATTCCTCTCCTCCAAGGGCAAAGTCTTCAGGAGATCCATCACTACCTGGTTCATTTTCTCGCACATGCCATTGGTCTGTGGGTGATACGGCGTTGTCCGGATCTTCTTACAACCATACAGGTTACAGAATTCTTGGAACACTTCTGCCTCGAAAGCTGGACCCTGATCTGTAAGCATTTTCTCCGGGTACCCATGTGGTCTACAGAAGTGCTGCTGGAACACTCTGGCTGCTGTCCTGGCAGTTTGATCTTTGACAGGCACAACTACCAGGAATCTTGAGTAGTGGTCCACAATGGTGAGTGCATAGATGTAGCCTGACTGGCTTGGAACCAGCTTCACATGGTCCAAGGCTACCAACTCAAGGGGCTGTTTGGTGATGATGGGCTGTAGAGGAGCTCTCTGGCTGTCCCGATCCTTTCTGCGCAGGTTACATTGTCCAGGCTCCCGGCACCACCTCTCAATGGCTTTCCTCATACCAGCCCAGTAGAACCTCTCTCAGAGCAATACTTCCAACTTCTTCCATCCGAAGTGTCCAGCTCCATTGCGGTATGCTTCCAGGACCATTGATGCCTCTCTCTTTGGGACTATCACCTGCCAAACCAGCTCATGAGTGCGGGCATTGATACTCCTCCGACACAGCTTCCCTTCATAAATGAACAGCCGACCTCTCTATTTCCACATCTGCTGAGTTTCTTCAGGAGCATCCGACTCAGGACGTGAGTCATCTCGTGTCAGCAGCTCCTTCACCTGGCGGACTGCAGGGTCACTATCTTGCGTTTCTGCCCAGTCATGATGGGGCAACGGATTCAGGGTGACCTCCTTCAAGCCAGACCGTCAGTTCCTCATTCCTTGAGCACGTTGGGCCGCAAGTGGCTGGTGGAAGGGAGGTAGCTCTATCTCTTCAAGAGCCTCAGGGTCTTCTCCTGCATCTGGTAGGTTAGGCATTCTGGACAGCGCATCAGCATTGGCATTCTTGTGCCCTGCCCGGTACTTGATGGTAAACTCAGTTCGATAGCCGAGCCATCCATCGCTGTTCCTGTGCACCTAGTTTTGCAGTGTCCAAATGCGTCAACGGATTGTTGTCTGTGAATATAGTGAACTTGGCAGAGGCTAGGTAATGTTTGAACCTTTCGGTGACAGCCCAGACTATGGCAAGGAACTCCAGCTTGAAAGAACTGTAATTATCAGGGTTCATTTCAGTGGGGCGCAGCTTCCTGCTGGCATAGGAGATCACTCTTTCCCATTCTGTACCTGCGACAGTACTGCTCCTAGTCCCACGTTGCTGGCATCTGTGTACAGCACAAAGGGTTTGTCATAATCTGGGTAGGCCAGAACTTCGTCACCTGTGAGAGCCATCTTCAGCCGAGAGAATGATCTCTCCAACTCTTCTGTCCATTCAAAGGTGGATTTTTTCTGTTTGGTCTTCTTGGACTGCCCCACCAGAAGGTTTTGCATAGGGGTGGCTATTTCGGTAAAGCATTTGATAAATCTTCGGTAGTAGCCTACCAGTCCAAGTAATTGGCGTACTTCATGAAGGTTGCTGGGCTTCGGCCAGTCCCAGATGACTGACTTTATCAGGATCTGGTGCCACACCTTCTGCACTGACCACATGACCGAGGTACTGCACCTTGGGCTTCAGGAGGTGGCACTTGGAGGGCTTGACCTTCAGGCCAAAATTGGACAAAGCCTCAAGCACTTCAGCCAGGTGTTCCAGATGATCTTCATAGGTTTTGGAGAAAACAATGACATCATCCAGATACAACAGGACCATCTCAAAGTTCATGTGTCCCAGGCAGCACTCCATCAGCCGTTGAAATGTTCCTGGAGCAGTGCAGAGCCCAAATGGCATATAATTGAACTCACAGAGACCCATTGGAGTGGTAAATGCTGTTTTCTCCTTGTCTGCCTCTGCCACGGGAACCTGCCAATACCCACTGGTGAGATCCAAGGTGGAAAAGTAATTAGCAGTTTTAAGTGCAGCTAAGGACTCTTCAATTCTAGGTAATGGGTAGGCATCTTTATGTGTAATGCTGTTAATTTTCCTGTAATCAACACACATTCTCATGGTACCATCCTTTTTCTTTACAAACACTATTGGAGCTGCCCAGGGGCTACAACTGTCTCTGATGACCCCTGCCTCCTTCATCTCTCTCAACATACTCTTATCACATTGGTATTGTGTTGGGGGTATAGGTCTGTACCTCTCCTTTATGGGTGGATGGTCTCCCGTGGGGATAGGATGTTGAACCCCTTTTGCCTGCCCAAAATCTAGTGGGTGTTTGCTGAATACCCGCTCATACTCTTGTGTTAGTCTGTAAACCCCTTTTTTCTGGTATGAAGGTGTAGAGTCAGTTCCCACCTGCAGTTGCTGACACCACTCCTCTGGCTGCTTCACAGAGCCATTGTCCTCCACCTCATCGGATGAGACCAAGGGTTCTGCTGCCTGCAAAGAGTTGTTACTAACGGTGAGCAGCTTAGCAACTGTGGCGTACCGAGGTATTGTGGCTTCCACTTCCCCACAATTCAAAAGGCGTACAGGTACTCTCCCCTTTCGTACGTCAACCACCCCTCTGGCTGTCAGGACAGTGGGCCTGCTCTCGGAGTATACTGGTTCTACCAACGCCTGGTAATCTCTCCCTCTAAGACCTATAGCTGCCCGACACCAAACCAACATTTCACATCTGGGGGGTATTGCAATGGGGAAGGGGGTCATTCACTCTGACACTGCCAATTTCTCCGCCAGAGAGTTCTACCTGTTGCCTTTGCATCAGGGCTCGGATCTCCTTCTGCAGGACTCGTTGTTCTCCGGAACCAGCAGTCTCAGCCACCTGTTGCAACAAGACAATAACCTCGGACAGACAGTTTTCAATGAAATTTGTACCAAGAGTTATCATGGGATTGCATTCATGTCGATCAATATCAACAACTATTAGACCTTGAGACTTTAGCTCTACCCGCCCCACTTTAACAGTAATTTCTTTACATCCTATCTGCGGTAAAGACTGACCATTACTAGCAACTACTGTCAGTTCATCAGTGGAGCCACGGGTAAGTTCTGAATCAGTCCAATACCTCTTGTACAGAATGTATGGCATAGTGGTCACCTGGGAGCCAGTGTCCAGCAAAGCATTCATGGGGATGCCGTCAATCACCACAGGAAGGATTGGTCTCCCTCCCACATACTTGACTCTCCAGTTCTTTGGGCCTGGGGATCCTATTCCTGGGGGTTGGCCCTCTGCCCCAGGGGTTGCATGTTTAAAAGGACAATATCTTGCAAGATGACCGGCCTTGTAGCAGCGACGACAGATGGGACGTCCGTCCTGGTCATAGCGATCGTTGTTCCTCCCTCGAAGTGGCGGGGCTCTCCTCCTCTGGAGCCACGGGACATCCTCTGGACTGGAAGCAAGCTGGATCTTCTCTTTGGAGGACACTTGTAGGGACTGCATGGTTTTAGTAAGTGCAGCCATTCCTTTGGTCAACTCCTGGACCTGAAGACGCAGCTCCTCAGTTGGATCTTTATCCAGAGTTTATGCATCAGCCTCCACAGGGATGGAAGGAAAAGATGTTGCTTCCTGATGGTAGGTGATCGCTGGGCGCCTAGGGGGCGCTGGACGGCTGTCAGTGGATTCCTGCAGTACCCGAATAGCCCTGTCCTTAAAATCAGCAAAGTCCAGATCAGGGTTTTGCAGGGTTATAATACGCAACTGTCCTCTGTGGGTACTGGATAGGAGTCCTTCAATGAACTGCTCCTTTAACAGTTTATCTTCCTCCTTCACACTGTCAGGATCAACTTGCTTAACTGCTCGCAGCGCCTCCTGCAGGTTGAGAGCATAGTCCCTGATACTGTCCTGCGCCTTATGTTTACAGCCAAAGAACCTCATCTTGATTTCAGCTGCAGTGTGTGTGTCAAAGGTGCTCCTCAGCTTGGCCAGGATCTTTGCAACAGTCTTTTTATCAGTGTCCTGCCAGGCTTTCACCTCTCTCTGTGCTGTACCCATTAGCTGTCCAATCAGGATATTCACTTTCTAGCTTTCAGACAGAGGGTATACTTTAAACAAACTGCACAGTCTCTCTTTAAATTCACTCAGGGTATGCGACTCACCCGAGTACTGTGGTAGCCAGGCCGCTCCCGGTATATAGGGCATAGACAGCGGCATTATGGAGACCGTGGTGGGGTTGGCACCGGCGCCTGCATCGCCGTTGGGCATAGACATCCTCTCCCCCCCAGTTAACGTTAGCCAGGGCCGGGGGTTATGTGAGCTCACCGGCGGCCGCTTCACAGGCCCGACGCTCCGGGCTCAGCTCCTCCTTCTCTCGCGCACTGTCCCCTCTTCCCGCGCGGCACTTCGCTACTTTGCGCTCTGCGGCAGGCTCCGCCCACGAAGGCCTGCCTCTTTCTTCCCGCGTGCGCCAAGCAGTGCAGTAATGGCAGCTATTGGCGCCAATTATACACACAGTCTTTTTGCACAAACACAGTCTATGGCGCACAGGACACGGGGGCTACCGGGCTCCGTAATCCTGTTCGTGACGCCAAATTGGGTCGCCCTCCCAGGGCTGTGGGGTACTCGGTACCTGGCCGGTGTCAGGGGAAAGTGTCACAGTAGCGGTGACCTGGTCCGTGGCCTTGGGCGCCCAAGTAATGGAGGAATGTAGTTAATGGAATAGTTCGTGATGCCACCTGTGGTGCTCAGCAAGGGAGATGTTAAGTCGACGCTGCACGCAGATCCACTGGGACTGATGGTAGGGTGCAGCAACGGTGTTAAAGCTCCCCACAGGTGAAGCTATAGTCCCAGGGCAGTGTAGAGGTGGATGGCACGGTGATGTAGCAGTGCCGTAAGGGTTAGGAAGCAGACGAGACACAGCGGGGTGCAATTTCTGTACCTTTACTTGATAACTGCAGTCCAGGGTCCTGATTACAGATGGTAACGGAGCAGGCTAGCCTGGAAGCAATTCAGGGATTCTCTCTCAGCAGACGGGCTGTGCAGTCTCCTTCCCTAGCACTTATTTGAATGAAGTACTCCAAGTACTAAGTTACTCTGAAGTTCCTCCTGTCAGGTGTTCCCAAGAACCTTACTTGCACGGCAGACAGCTGCAGCCTCTCTCGGGGACTCCTCTCTCTCTCAGTCCTGGCTCTCTATCCAAGCTGCTGTTGTGCCTCAAGTCTTAGATGGGAGTAGTGTAAAATGAGGATGAATGAACTCATGGAGATCAACATCCAACACTGCGGAGACACCATCACATGTTTCTCAACGCAGTGATTCTAGAGCAATACTCCCATCCCTTATGGGAAATATGCAAAAACATGCAAAACACAAGCCACGGAGACACCATCACATGTTTCTCAACGCAAGCAATGGCTAGCCAGGTCTTTCCCCGGGAAGGAACAACCACGGGAAGGGCAGTCTCCAATGAAGGAAACCACCTATGCCAAAACATGGTATCCATCCACAGACAGCTGTTTCGGGGTATTGCCCCTCATCAGTGTGGAGTAGGTAACTGGCTAGCAGGAGCAATGCCTAGTAAAAGACTGTGTAAAATGAGGATGAATGAACTCATGGAGATCAACATCCAACACTGCGGAGACACCATCACATGTTTCTCAACGCAGTGATTCTAGAGCAATGCTCCCATCCCTTATGGGAAATATGCAAAAACATGCAAAACACAAGCCACGGAGACACCATCACATGTTTCTCAACGCAAGCAATGGCTAGCCAGGTCTTTCCCCGGGAAGGAACAACCGCGGGAAGGGCAGACATTTACAGCCTCCTACTCCTCTGGTATCTGTTGTAGGACCGTTAGTATCCGTACAACCGTGGAGACCAGGCTCCAGTTCATGCGCTCTCAAGCTGAGGGAGCTCTCCTACCTAGCTCAACCTCCAACTTCTCTCTCCCCGTCTGCACACTTCACCCTCCGCAGACTAACTGACTACTCCTTCCTCTTGGCCCTCAGAGAGCACTCCTCCCCTTAATTCTGGTTCAGAGTTCCCCCTGCTGGCCTGGAGTGGAACTGTGTTGCATGGATGGATTGACTGCGAGAGAGACCCATCATTGCCTCCAAGCCTGGCATTACCCTTCCCTGGAGGAAGGCAAAGCCACTGTGGCGACCAAACTCCTGGGGGCGCCACATCAGCTCGTCTGCATTGTTGGGTCTTGTATCTCTCATCTTCCTCTTGACAATAGATCAGGCGAGTTTGCTGGCCAGTCAAGCACAGTGTCAGTGTTGTTTTTAAACCAGGTATTTATACTTTTGGCAGTATGGACAGGTGCAAAGTCCTGCTGGAGAATGAAATTTTCATCTTCAAAAAGCTTGTAGTCAGAGGGAAGCATGATGTTCTCTAAAATTTTCTGGTAGATGGCTGTGTAAGGGGGTGAATTGCAGGAAGAGCCGGGGAGGGCTGTCTCCTCTGCTCCATGCCCGGAACCATTGAGCAGGGCAGCAGGTTCCCCGGGGGACAGAGAAGGAGCTGGGCACAGGAAGGCAGCCGAGCAGAGAGCGGGAAAAGAGCGCGTGCTTTCCTCAGAGCAGCCGGGGCAGGAGTCAGGAGAGGACGCTGACACCGACAGAGTTCCCGTTTACAGGGCAAAGACCAGGGTACAGCGCGCAGAGATTGCAGACCGTGAATACGTGAGGCCGTGTACTGCAGTGACAGCAAAGGTGCGCCCTGATCCCTGTGAACAGACTGAGACCAGCAGAGAAGCAGAGGCCTGTATAGACTGAGGCCAGTACAGAGACCATTGCCCGTGACTACGTGAAGCTGGAGTCTGCAGTGACAGATGAGGTGTGTCCTGACCCCCGTGTAGAGACCGTGCCCAGTGCAGAGACAGCAGCTAGTGCGGAGACAGCAGCCCGTGCAGAGACAGCAGCACGTGCAGAGACAGTGATCCATGCAGGGACCGTGACCCCCCCGCACGTGGCCCCAGTACCCGAGGGGCTGATGCACAGCCCCTGATTCCTGCTGAGAGATCAAACAGGGGATGGAGTGTTGTTTTCCCTGGGAGAGGCTGTTGTGCTTAGACAAAAGACTCAGAGCAGAGGGGACCCCGTTTGCTCAGTACCCCCTCTGCCTCCAGCATTAATTCTTGAGACCCCAGTGGAGGAATGTAAAGACACAGAGTACATAAGGACCACAGATGACAAGCACTGCTGGTGATTTGGCGCCAACATGGGAGAAGCTCGACTCTTCAATCAAGACCTCCCTCTTCAGACTGATAAGTACCTTCACAGGAAAACCCCTTATAAGATTGTTAAATCCTGTTTATTTCTCTTTGACTGTTTTCAGTGTTTGTTCTCATAATATCAATACTGCACTGTTATTTTGCCTGTATTAATCCTTGTAAATAAACCTCCCCATTAACTGTTGGTCCATCTGTTCCATGGTGACATACGCAGCACCTGCTCATTATTACAGCTGCGCTGACTTTGGTCTTGATAAAATACAGTGGATCTACACCAGCAGATGACAAGGCTCCCCAAACCATCACTGATTTTGGAAACTTCACACTGGACCTCAAGCAGCTTGGATTGTGTGCCTCTACACTTTTCCTCCAGACTCTGGAACCTTGATTTCCAAATGAAATGCAAAATTTACTTTCACATGAAAACAACACCTTGGACCACTGAGCAACAATCCAGTTATTTTTCTCCTTGGCAAAGGTAAGACGCTTCTGGCGTTGTCTATTGGTCATGAGTGGCTTGACACAAGGAATGCTACACTTGTAGCCTGTTATGAAACCTAGATTGGAACCACAGGATCGCAGTACGGCCGAATCTGGGCGAGCTGGCCAGGTGGAACCGACCCCTATACAGAGACCGTTAGTAGCAGGCCCAGGAGGAAGGTATATCGCAATAGCTAGTACCAGAGGATCGGCTCGATGGCAAGGAGAAGAATCAGGGTACTCACCGAGAATGAGATGGAGCCGAGCAGCCGCAGAGAGACACAGGATCTGGGACAGGCCAGAGTTCTCAGCGGGTGTGAGATCCTGGGCAGAGCAGAGCATGTCCTGGCAGGCGTACAGGGACAGAGTAGAGCAGCGCATGCACTGGAGGCGTACAGACCGAGCAGAGCTGGGCATGCACTGGAAGCATACAAAGACAGAGCAGAGCACCCAATGGAAGCGTACAGGGACAGAGTAGAGCAGAGCACGCAGTTGAATCATACAGAGACAGAGCAGAGCACGCACTGGAAGCATACAGGGACAGAGCAGAGCACCTACACAGGCAATTGCAGGAAACAACAATCAGGCGCTGAGGAACGGCCTGACAAAGGGCGCCCAGAGAGATTACTTCCGGGTCAGGATTCTGACAGAAGACTAGTGCACCCGACAAGCGCACGGCCAAGGCCTAAGAGTGCGCATGCGTGGACAGAGAGAGACCTGGGAAGACAGCAAGGCCAGGAGCACAGTGACAGCATAAGCAGAGATTTTCAGCCATAAGTTTTCCCAGTTTTTTGTGGCAAAATTAGGGGGGTTGGCTTATACTCGGGTCGGCTTATACTCGAGTATATACGGTAATCTATGAGTTTTACTTTATGTATTGAAGAACTGAAAAATTAACATTTTGATGATATTCTAATTTTGTGAGAAGCACCTGCATACGTGACATACAGTTTAGCTTATCTGGGGCATTTTTTTAAAATACAGTTCAGTTTATACTGTATAGGACTTACATGTTTGGCACACAGTGGCATACATCTGGGGCACATGTTTGGCACACAATTCAGTATATCTAGGAGTAATGTTTGGCATACAGTGGCATATATCTGGGGCATATGTTATCATAAAATTCAGTATAACTGGGACTTATGTCTGGCATACTTCTGGAGCATATGTTTAGCATACAGTTCAGTATGTCTAGGACTTACATTTAGTGTACAGTGGCATACATCTAGGGCATGTGTTTTTCATACAATTCAACTTATCTAGAATTTACAATTGTCATACAGTGGCATTTACCTGGGGCATATATTTGACATACAATTCAGTATATTTAGGACGTACGTTTGGCATACAGTGGGGCAAAAAAGTATTTAGTCAGTCAGCAATAGTGCAAGTTCCACCACTTAAAAAGATGAGAGGCGTCTGTAATTTACATCATAGGTAGACCTCAACTATGGGAGACAAACTGAGAAAAAAAAATCCAGAAAATCACATTGTCTGTTTTGTTTTCATTTTATTTGCATATTATGGTGGAAAATAAGTATTTGGTCAGAAATTTTTTTTTATCTCAATACTTTGTGATATATCCTTTGTTGGCAATGACAGAGGTCAAACGTTTTCTGTAAGTCTTCACAAGGTTGCCACACACTGTTGTTGGTATGTTGGCCCATTCCTCCATGCAGATCTCCTCTAGAGCAGTGATGTTTTTGGCTTTTCGCTTGGCAACACGGACTTTCAACTCCCTCCAAAGGTTTTCTATAGGGTTGAGATCTGGAGACTGGCTAGGCCACTCCAGGACCTTGAAATGCTTCTTACGAAGCCACTCCTTCGTTGCCCTGGCGGTGTGCTTTGGATCATTGTCATGTTGAAAGACCCAGCCACGTTTCATCTTCAATGCCCTTGCTGATGGAAGGAGGTTTGCACTCAAAATCTCACGATACATGGCCCCATTCATTCTTTCATGTACCCGGATCAGTCGTCCTGGCCCCTTTGCAGAGAAACAGCCGCAAAGCATGATGTTTCCACCACCATGCTTTACAGTAGGTATGGTGTTTGATGGATGCAACTCAGTATTCTTTTTCCTCCAAACACGACAAGTTGTGTTTCTACCAAACAGTTCCAGTTTGGTTTCATCAGACCATAGGACATTCTCCCAAAACTCCTCTGGATCATCCAAATGCTCTCTAGCAAACTTCAGATGGGCCCGGACATGTACAGGCTTAAGCAGTGGGACACGTCTGGCACTGCAGGATCTGAGTCCATGGTGGCGTAGTGTGTTACTTATGGTAGGCCTTGTTACATTGGTCCCAGCTCTCTGCAGTTCATTCACTAGGTCCCCCCTCGTGGTTCTGGGATTTTTGCTCACCGTTCTTGTGATCATTCTGACCCCCCGGGGTGGGATTTTGCGTGGAGCACCAGATCGAGGGAGATTATCAGTGGTCTTGTATGTCTTCCATTTTCTAATTATTGCTCCCACAGTTGATTTCTTCACTCCAAGCTGGTTGGCTATTGCAGATTCAGTCTTCCCAGCCTGGTGCAGGGCTACAATTTTGTTTCTGGTGTCCTTTGACAGCTCTTTGGTCTTCACCATAGTGGAGTTTGGAGTCAGACTGTTTGAGGGTGTGCACAGGTGTCTTTTTATACTGATAACAAGTTTAAACAGGTGCCATTACTACAGGTAATGAGTGGAGGAAAGAGTAGACTCTTAAAGAAGAAGTTACAGGTCTGTGAGAGCCAGAAATCTTGATTGGTTGTTTCTGACCAAATACTTATTTTCCACCATAATATGCAAATAAAATGAAAAAAAAAACAGACAACGTGATTTTCTGGATTTTTTTTTCTCAGTTTGTCTCCCATAGTTGAGGTCTACCTATGATGTAAATTACAGACGCCTCTCATCTTTTTAAGTGGTGGAACTTGCACTATTGCTGACTGACTAAATACTTTTTTGCCCCACTGTATACTTGGGGAATATGTTTGGAATACGACTTATACAGTGTATGGGACATACGTTTGAAATACACTTGGGGCATATGTTTGGCCTAAAGTTTCCTTTATACATAGAACATAAATTTGGCATTCCATTGCATAAATCTGGAGCGAATGTTTGGAATACAGTAGCATACATCTGGAACATACACTGTAAGAACAAAATTATTGGGACACCTACACAATACACCTACATTAGCCTATATGACATCTTAATCTAACGCCATATAGAGTTGGTCCTATCCCCCTTGCAACTATAACAGCTTCCACTCTTCTGTGAAGGTTTTCTACAAGCTTTTGGAGGATGTCTGCAAGAATTTTTGCCCATTCTTCCAGCAGAGCATTGATGAAGTCAGACACAAATATTGGGTGAGAGGATATGGTTCACATTCTCAGTTCTAATCTCAAAGATGTTGTGTCTTTGTGCTGTTCTGTGCGGGTCAGTAAACTTTTTTCACACCAATATCATCCAACAATGCTTTTATGGGCCGTGCTTTGCGCAATTGGGCACAGTCACACTGAAACAGAAAAGGGCCTTCCTCAAACTGTTCCTACAAAGCTAGAAGCAAACAATTCTGAAAAATGTGATGGTATGAAAAACATTATGATTTCTCTTCACTTCAACTGAGGGGCTCAGGCCATTCCCCGAGAAACTACTCAACATTATTCTTCCTCCACCAAACTTTATAGTTCATACAATACAATCTGACAGGTAACATTCATTATACCCAGACTCCTCCATCAGACAGCCAGATGGAGAATATACCAAAATTAGTCCATAAATAATATATATTCTGGCACTTCTCAGGAAATTTAAGCACACAATATTCAGACATATATAAAAAATTAGCCGAAAAAAGTGAAGCGATCCAAAAAAACAATTAAAAAATCATATTTTTATTGATGAACATTAAAAAGTTAAAAAATAAACAATAATGCCCAGTAGGAGGCACTCAACCGTCTAAATATAACCAAAGTCACATAAAAGGTACCACATGAACTAAATCCTAAAGAAAATGCTAGAATATAAACCATTTGTGCAAAAAATGCAATATTTCAAAGTGCAAATAGCATACAGAAAAGGCCAAAAAATTCAGTGAGACGTATGTAAAAATATATAATCACAGCGGTAGTATGACATAAAAAATGTCTAAGTACATGTGGCAATCAAGATCCTTAAACTACACTGAAAAATGGCTGCAGATGGAAAGAAATAAAATGGTAACTGTACCTGAAGCGTATAGTATAAGTGACAAAAGATGGCACGGCCTCCTCCACCCCATTGCGCGTTTCACACCAAGCTTCTTCTGGGGGTGTGACAGTACCCCCCCTTACGTGCCCCCTCCCCAGACTGGAAAGAAATCTTGCCAAGATTCGGGGAGCCTGGATGTTCTCCGGAGGCTCCCAAGATCTCTCCTCGGGACCAAATCCTTTCCAATCCACCAGGAAAAAGGTTCTCCCTCTTAGCCTTTTCATGGCAAGAATGTCTTTAACCTCAAAGACATCATTGGTGGAAATAGGGTGAGGTGAATGAGTGGTAGACGCATGGAACTGGTTGAGGACCACTGGTTTCAGAAGAGAAACATGGGACGAATTGGGGATGCGGAGCGAGGTGGGAAGCTTTAATTTGTAGGAGACATCATTGATGCGAGTCAAAACCTCGAAGGGTCCAATATAACGGGGACCTAATTTATGGGAGGGGATCATTAGGCGGATGAACTTGGAAGATAACCACACTCTATCGCCAGGATGATATAGAGGTGGGTCTAAGCGCCTTTTGTCTGCGTGTCGTTTCATCCTAACACCCGCTTGTTTGAGAGCAGTCTTGGTCTCCTGTCAGATCCTGGAGAACTCCCCAGCAGAAGATCGGCGGCTGGTACACCCGAGACAGGAGAAACCGGTAGGGGCACACCTGGATGTTGCCCGTAGACGATAAAGAAAGGAGACTTGGAAGAAGATTAGCTGGCATGATTATTATACGCAAATTCAGCCCATGGAAGTAAGTCTGACCAGTCGTTCTGGTGGGCGTTAGAGAAATGCCGGAGATAATTCACCAAAACCTGATTAGTACGCTCTACTTGACCATTAATCTGTGGTTGGTAGGCAGAGGCAAAATCCAGCATGATGTTCATAAACTTGCAGAGCGCTCTCCAGAAGCGATAGGTGAACTGGACTCCCCTGTCCGAAATGATATGTTGCGGAAGACCATGGACATGGAAAATATGGTGTGCTGATCGGATGTATGCCAAATTTTTATGGTCCGTGTAGATCTTAAAAGGATGTACGGCTCCCTCAAATAAGTAACTTCACTCCTCTAACCCCAGGTTGATAGCTAATAGTTCCCTGTCGCCAATGGAATAGTTCTGTTCCAAACTGGAGAATGACTTTGAGAAGAAACCGCAGGTGACAAGCCGACCAGAAGGAGACATCTGGGAAAGTACTGCTCCGGATCTGACGGCTGAGGCATCCACCACCAAAATAAAAGGTTTGTTGGTCTCTGGGCGATGGAGGACGGGAGCTGAGGCAAAGGCTTGTTTCAGGGTAAGGAAGGCGTCTTCGGCCTCAGCGGGCCAAACGTGGGGGTTGGCCCTCTTATGAATCAGAGAGGAGATGGGACCGGTCAATTAACAAAAATGAAGGATGAACTGCCTGTAGTAATTGGCGAATCCGAGAAATCGCTGAATTGCCTTGACTCCATGAGGACGTGACCATTTGAGCACAGCAGACACCTTCTCCGGGTCCATGCATAAGCCAGAATCAGAGATTTTGTACCCCAGGAACAGGAGAGACGTCTGTTCCAAGGCGCACTTCTCGAGCTTAGCATATGTCATGATACCAGTGCTGGGTGACCGGCACTGCTGGGGTTAATGTTCTGACCTCAGTGCAGACTCTCACCTGCACACCTGGGACCTATTATAGTGGCCTCACATTGGTTCTGGGGAGGTTTCTTATAGCCTCTGGAAGCTCCCATCCCCCGTCAGTTATACTTTCGTCCTTGGTATTGTGTGGTGACCCCTGAGTGTGTTAGTGCTGTGTTCTGGTTGCATGATTCTCTGTGTATGACTCGGTCTGTTCTCTGGATTCTGCTTTGGATTCTACCTGGTACCTTCTAGGTCTGTTTGGTTTTGATCTCTGCTTGGCGCTGACTATCCGTTCTGTCTCATCCCTGGTACTTTACTGAGATCTTGTGTATGACCTTTGGCTTTGTCTGACCTCCCGTCTGTTTATCCCTCCTGCACCTCGCTTGCCTGTATTGTGCATGACCCCCGCTTTACCCGACTTTGAGTTTTCTACCTTCTTTGAAAGCAGGATGCTAAGCCCCGCCCCCTTGTAGTCACATGACCGTAGGTCCTGTGCCTGCTTTCTAAACCTCTACATTCAGGTCCCGTGCATCTTTATTTTCCTGCTGTTCTTGTCCCCAGGAGTCCCCACGGTGTGGGTGAGTCCCTGCCTAGCGGAGGCTGTACGCTGGCGCTGTCTGGACCCTGACATTATAACTGACCAGTAAGTTTTTTTGGGGTTTTTTTATGCAGAGAGTTATGGATCCCATACAGTCTCTGGCTGACCAGATGAAAAGTCTGAGTCAGATGTTTATCTCTGGAGCAGCAAGAAATGGCTCGTTCTCAGCAGCAGGTGTCTGAGACAGTGCGGGGAGCTCTAGCTGCTGGGTTTCTGGGGGCTGGGGCGAGTGATGCTGCTTTGGTGTCCCCAGAACCACCTGTTAAACTGCCTGACTATTTTTCTGGAAACAAAAAAGAGTTCAGGGTCTTCATGGAGGGGTGCAAACTATTTTTTAGTTTGAGACCACATTCCTCTGGGGACGAAAGTCAGAAGGTTGGAGTCATTATGTCTCTGTTAAGCTTGGGCTTTCTCCCTTCCTCCCACTGCCCCTGAGAGAGTGTTGGTGAATACATTTTTTTGGCCCTCGGGCACATATATGATGAGCCTGACCGAGTGCGATTGGCAGAGGACATGGTGATGAGCGTCTGTCAGGGGAAACACTCAGCTGAGTGGTTTTATACTGAATTCCACCGCTGGGCCGCAGAGATCTCGTGGAACGACACCGCACTCCGAGGACTCTTTCGCAGAGGCTTGTCCGAGCGGCTGCAGGATGCCTTGGCGTTACATCCCCCACCTAACTCTCGAGGACGCCATAACCCAGGCCGTCCGGATGGACCGCAGGCTGCGGGCCAGAGGGGTGATGCAGGTGGAGACTCCATTGTTCCCCAGTGGAAAAGAGACTGCCCCTGAGCTCATGGATGTAGGCGCCCTCTCCCTGAAGGATACGGAGAGGAAACGCCGGAAGGACAAGCAGTTATGCTTTTACTGCAGTAAAACGGGACATTGGAAAAGGGAGTGTCCTGATTGCCCGTCTTCAACCTGATCGGCGGGAAACAACTAGGTCTGGGTAGTCAACGGGGAGGCTACTCAGACCCTCAGGTACCCTTTTCCTCATTTTCTAAAGTCTTACTGCATCTGGAACTGTTTGTGGAGGTAGTTCTTTTTCCTCTACATCCTTCGTGGACTGCGGATCATCCATTAACCTCATTGACTCCCAATTGGCCACACACTGTAAGATAGGGACAGTTAGGCTCAAGGTTCCAATCAAGGTGATGGCCATTGACTCCTCTCCCCTCACTAAGGAGGGAATTCTCTTTATGTCTGACTTGTTTTCACTCAGAGTGGGCACTACTCATGTGGAAAACCTAAGTTGTTTTGTTCTGGACAATCTACCTGCAGGGTTGGTGCTGGGCATGCCCTGGTTACAACGTCATAACCCAGTTATTAACTGGAAAACGGGGGAGATTGTTCAATGGGGGTTTAATGATTTTAAGTTATGTGATAAATCTGCACTGCTGGTTGAACCTGTTAAATCTGTGTCTGTATCATCTGTCGAGCTGGAAGGTATTCCGGAATGCTTGAAGGACTTCGAAGATGTATTCTCCGAAAGCGAGGCCGAGACGTTACCGCCACATAGACCCTTTGACTGCGCTATTGAGCTGGTCCCGGGGGCTAAATTACCTAAAGCCCGTCTGTTTAATTTGTCCGGTCCTGAGCGCTTGTCTATGAAGGAGTACATTGCTGAAAGTCTGCGCAAAGGACACATACGTCCTTCAGTCTCACCTGTGGCGGCAGGTTTCTTTTTTGTAAAGAAAAAAGATTGCTGGTTACGTCCCTGTCTCGATTTTCGGGAGCTTAATCAGATTACGGTACGGAATACGTACCCCCTTCCATTGATTCCCGATTTGTGTAACCAACTATCAGGGGCAAAGTGGTTTTCTAAACTGGATCTTCGGGGGGCATATAATTTGATAAGGGTCCGAGAGGGGGATGAATGGAAAACCGCATTCCTCACGACCGAGGGACTGTTTGAAAATTTAGTCATGCCATTTGGTCTTACCAACGCCCCCGCCATATTTCAGAATTTCATCAACGTGGTATTCTCAGATCTCATTGGTCGTTTTGTTGTTATCTACTTAGATGATATTTTGATATACTCCTCCGACAAGCATTCTCATTTGGAACATGTACGAACTGTTCTCCAAAGACTGAGAGAAAATCATCTGTATGCCAAATTGGAGAAATGTGTCTTCTGTGTGCAAGAATTGTCATTTTTGGGATTAATTGTATCCGGTGAGGGTTTTCGCATGGACCCCAAGAAGGTGCAGGCCATTGCGGATTGGGTGCAACCCTGAGCTCTTATGGGTCTTCAGCGCTTCTTGGGGTTCGCCAATTATTACCGCAAATTTATCCTGGGGTTTTCGCAAGTGGTCAAACCTCTCACGGATCTAACATGCAAAGGTGCAGATGTGAGAAATTGGTCCTCGCTCGCAAAAGAGGCCATTGCGACGCTGAAAAAATGTTTTATGTCTGCTCCTGTCTTGGTACAGCCAGATCCTTCCAAACCATTTGTGGTGGAGGTGGATGCCTCTGAGGTGGGGGTGGAGGCAGTGTTATCGCAAGGGTCTGCCACTCTTACCAACCTCAGGCCATGTGCTTTCTTTTCCAGGAAGTTCTCTGATGCTGAAAGAAATTTTGATGTAGGCAATAGAGAGCTTCTTGCGGTCAAGTTGGCGTTTGAGGAATGGAGGCACTTTTTGGAGGGGGCCAGTCACCCGGTTACTGTGATCACTGATCACAAAAATTTGTCATACATTGAGTCTGCTAAAAGATTAACGCCCAGACTGGCCCGTTGGTCACTTTTTTTCTCGTTTCCAGTTTACTATTACTTTCCGTCCAGGGTCAAAGAATGTCAAGGCTGACGCCTTATCGCGTAGTTTTCACCCTGTGTCTGCCGCTGAGCCACCGTTCTCCATCCTGCACCCTGGGCTGGTGTTAGCAGGGATCTCGTCTGAATTGGAACGGGAGATTGAGGGGGCCCAGTCGCTGGCTCCTGCAGCCAAGCCAGGGGGCAAGTTGTTTGTCCCAGAGCAACTTCGCCTTAAACTCTTGCAAGAGTTCCACGAATCCAAGCTGTGTGCTCACCATGGTATATCACCCACGCGACTGGCGGTGGCTAGGATCTTCTGGTGGCCTACTCTTGGTTCTGATATAAAGAAATTCATTTCTGGTTGTGGGGTCTGCGCTCGTTCTAAAAGCTCCCATAGCCGGCCGGCGGGGGAGCTGATGCCCTTGGAAGTTCCCGAAAGACCGTGGACCCATCTCTCCATGGATTTTATTACCAATCTTCCCTCTTCCAGGGGTAATACGGTGGTATGGGTAGTGGTGGACAGATTTTCAAAGCAGGCTCATTTTGTACCCCTGTCCGCATTACCTTCTGCTGAGACCGTATCCAGATTGTTTGTGCAGCATGTGGTCCACTTGCATGGGGTACCCCTGAATGTGGTGTCTGATCGTGGTGTGCAGTTTGTGGCTAAGTTTTGGTGTGCTTTCTGCAAAAATTAGGGATATCTCTGTCCTTTTCGTCTGCATACCATCCTGAGAGTAATGGTCAGATGGAACTCACTAATCAGTCTCTGGAACAGATCCTCAGATGTCTGACTTCTGCTAGACAGAATGACTGATGTGATATACTGCCGTTGGCTGAATTTGCCTTCAATAGTCGGGTGAGTCAATCCACTGGTCTGTCCCCTTTCTTGATCAACTATGGATTCAGTCCTCATTTTTGTGAGTTTTCTCATCTGGATTCGGGGTGCCCTGGGGCTAAGGACTCTGTTCAGCGGTTAAAAAATACATGGGCAGAAGTCCAGTGGCGTATATCTAGGTCTCAAGGCAGGTATAAGTTTTTCGCGGACAGGAAACGAACACCTGGTCCCATGTTTCAGGTTGGAGAGAAAGTTTGGCTCTCCACGCGAAACATTAAATTAAAGATTCCGTCAGCCAAGTTGGGCCCCAAATTCATTGGCCCGTACAAGATTGTGGAAAAAAATCAACCCAGTAGCGCACAGGCTGTGTCTTCCACCCTCTTTCAAGATCCCTAACGTCTTCCATAGATCTCTACTGAAACAGTTTGAAGCAGTCCGGGGAGAATCTGAGTCCGCTGTTCCTCCTGTTTCGGTTGAGGGACATGTGGAATATGAGATTGGTCACATCGTAGATTCTAGGTTGGTACGGCGGTCAGTACAGTACCTAGTTCATTGGAAGGGGTATGGGCCGGAGGACAGGTCCTGGGTGCCGGCCCGATTGATGCATGCGGATCATCTGGTTCATGCTTTCCATGCTAGATACCCGGGCAAGCCTGGGGGTCCAGAGGCCCGCCGTTGAGAGGGGGTACTGTCATGATACCAGTGCTGGGTGACCGGCACTGCTGGGGTTAATGTTCTGACCTCAGTGCAGACTCTCACCTATACACCTTGCACCTATTATGGTGGCCTCTCATTGGTTCTGGGGAGACTTCTTATAGCCTCTGGAAGCTCCCATCCCCCGTCAGTTATACTTTCACCCTTGGCATTGTGTGGTGACCCCTGAGTGTGTTAGTGCTGTGTTCTGATTGCTTGATTCTCTGTGTATGTCTCGGTCTGTTCTCTGGATTCTGCTTTGGATTCTGCCTGGTACCTTCTACGTCTATTTGGTTTTGATCTCTGCTTGGCTCTGACTATCTGTCTCATCCCTGTACTTTACTGAGATTTTGTGTATGACCTTTGGCTTTGTCTGACCTCCCGTCTGTTTATCCCTCCTGTACCTTGCTTGCCTGTATAGTACATGACCCCCGCTTTGCCCGACTTTGAGTTTTCTACCTTCTTTGAAAGCAGGATGCTAAGCCCCGCCCCCTTGTAGTCACATGACTGTAGGTCCTGTGCCTGCTTTCTAAACCTCTACATTCAGGTCCCGTGCATCTTTATTTTCCGGCTGTTCTTGTCCCCAGGAGTCCCCACGGTGCGGGTGAGTCCCTGCCTAGCGGAGGCTGTACGCCGGCGCTGTCTGGACCCTGACAGCATACAGGCGGTTCTCCCTCAAGCGCAGCAAAACCTGACGGACGTTCCTTCTATGGGTAGACAAATCCGGCAAAAAGATGAGAATATCGTCCAGGTACACCACCACACAAGAGTACAGGTGATCCCGGAAAATATCATTCACAAATTCCTTGAATACTGCGCTAGAATTGCAGAAGCCGAATGGCATGACTAAATATTCATAATGTCCGTCCCTGGTGTTAAAAGCGGTCTTCCACTCGTCTCCGGGGCAAATACGGATGAGATTGTAGGCTCCATGGAGATCTAGTTTAGTGAAGATTCATGCTCCCCGCAGCCGGTCAAACAGCTCAGGAATGAGAGGGAGCGGGTACTTGTTCTTGATTGTGACATCATTGAGACCCCGGTAGTTGATGCAGGGACAAAGAGATCCGTCCTTCTCGATGAAGAAAAAACCTGCGCCTGCAGGTGAAGAGGACTTCCGGATAAAGCCTCTGGCCAGATTTTCCTGGACGTATTCAGTCATGGCTCGAGACTCGAGAGGATTCAACGGATAAATTTGGCCCCGGGGAGGAGTAGAACTCAGAATAAGATCGATTGGGCAGTCATAGGGACGATGCCGGGGCAGGCTCTCCGCCTCTTTCTTATTGAACACATCCGCGAAGGACCAGTAGGCCCAGGGCAGGTCAGCAGCCATCGTGGAAGACCGAGAAGATCTGATTGGCTGAACAGGATGCAGGCACCTAGACTGGCAGGTTTGTCCCCAACATAAAATGTCACCAGATCGCCAATTGAGGACGGGTTCCTGAAGCCTTAACCAAGAAAGACCCAAGAGAAGTGTATGGGATAACAAGGGCAATACGAAAAAGGCTATCTTCTCCCAATGCAGGGCTCCGATCTGCAGCTCCACCTCCTCAGTGATCAGGGTTACGGTCTCCCGCAGGGAAGCGCTGTCGACCGAAGCTAGCCGCTGAGGAGTCTCCAAGGACCTGACAGGAATTTGAAACCTTTTTGACTGCTTCAAGCTGAATGAAGTTCCCCACTGCTCCGGAATCAATATAGGCCACCTCAGAGAAGTGACTGGACCCTAGATTCAATAAAACAGAGAGCGTCAAGGGTAGAGAGGTATCACTAACACCTAGGGAGGCCTCTTTTACCTGTCCTAGGCAGAGGCATTTCCCGGCCTCACCGGACAGGAGCGCAGAAGATGGGAGGAGCTGCCACAATAAAGACAGAGACCCTGGGCGAGCCTTTCTTGGTGGCACTGCTCTGCCGGTTTGAGACGATCCAACTGCATGGGTTCTGATACCGAAGAGGCAGTGGTAGAGACGAATCACGAGCGGGGGGACTGTGTGTCGCTGGGGATAAACGGGGAAGTCTTCTCTCCCTGGCGGCCTCGCCGGAGCGCTCCTGGAAGCGTAAATAAATTCAAGTCGCCAGAGAAATAAGATCCTCCAAGGATGTTGGTGTGTCATGGCCTGCCAGCTCGTCCTTAATTCGCGCAGATAAACCCCGCCAAAATGCTTTCACTAAGGCCTCATTGTTCCATCCCAACTCGGAAGACAGGTGCGAAACTGAATAGCATACTGGCCAACCGAGAGGGTGCCCTGGCAGAGACTAAAAAGGGACTCGGTGGTAGAGGCCAGGCGTCGGGGCTCATCGAAGACCTTACGAAAGGTCTCCAGAAAGGTGGAAAGCTGAGAGACCAAAGGATCATCTCTCTACCAGAGAGGGTTCACCCAGGCCAACGCCTAGCCCTACAAGTGGGACACCACAAAAGCCACCTTTGCTCGGTCGGTGGGGTACTGTTGCGGCAGCAATTCAAAGTGCAGTTGGCACTGGTTTAGGAAACCCCAGCACAATTTGGGATCTCCGCCATACCGCGGAGGTTTGGCCAAACGGGGTGGTGGGTGTGGAACCAAGGCCTGAACAGGGGCAGAGGCAGCGGACTGGAGCTAGAGAAGTCGGTTATCCACCGAGGCCATATAATCTAGGATATGGGCCTGGGTATCACATTGTTGGGTGAGCTCCTGCTGGAGACTGGCTAGCTGGTAGGCATTCCCAGCGTCCGAGGGCTGTAATGCTGACAACCAGGACTCCATGGTCTTGAGAAAGGCCATGATCCGGATCTGATTTTCTCATAGGAATGCAAGTTCCTTCTGGGCGGAAGCAGAGCTCCCAGCGGGGTCCATGGCCTGATCGTGCTGTAATGATTCCCAAGGGTGAACCCACTGGACCGCAGCAACAAACCTCCCCTGGGCGAGTGGACCAGGTGGACCACCCTCTATACAGGGAGCGTTAGGGGCAGGACCAGGGGGAGCAGCTGGTACCCAAAGCGGACACAGGAGACATGTCAGGAGACGGGGAACACAGGCGACAGGACTGGCAGGAGATGAACCCAGGAACACGGAGTGGACAGGACTGACACAGGCGGTAGGGCTGGCAAGACAGGAACCCAGGAGCACGGAGTGGAAGCACAGGCTGGAGGACACAGAGAAACATGGGAGCTCGGGCTGAAGACTAGGAGAGACACAAGGAGGAAAACGTAAGTCAGGATGGCAGGGTCGGGATCAGGAGTACGCGACGGGGCAGACCAGGAGCACAAGAAGACGTGGGGCCAGAGTTACGATTGAGGCACGAGTGACGATCAGGCACCGCCAGGAGGAAGAGGCGGCCTGATAAGCAGAGTGTGCGGCGGGACTTCCGGGTCAAAGTTCTCCAAGGCATAGAGCGGAGTGGAAGGAGCGGCCAGCATCACAAGGAGGGGTGTGCGCGTGCGTCGCAAAACCTAGTGCGCGCACACACCCGACAGGAGTGAGACAATGCGCCAGAGCCAGAGGAAGAACGGGAGTGCATCGGGATGCTGAGGACCGGTGAGTATGTCGGGACCCGGGAGGTGGCGGTGCGTGAGGCGGCAGCGTGACGGCAGTGGCGTGACACTTACTTTATATGAGAGATATCAATAGCTCAGTATAGTTCTCCATACAGTATTATGGGCACCACATAGCGCTCCATGCAGTAGAATGAGCCCCATATATTTCTCCATACAGTATTATGGGCACCACATAGTGCTCCATACAGAATAATGAGCCCCATATATTGCTCCATACAGAATAATGGACCCCATATAATGATCCATACAGTATAGTGAGCCACATATATTGCTCCACACAGTATAATGAGACCCATATATTGCTCCATACAGAATAATGAGCCCCATATATTGCTCCATGCAGTATAATGAAGCCCATACATTACTCCAAACAGTATAATGAGCCCCATATATTGCTCCATACAGAATAATGGACCCCATATAATGCTCCACACAGTATAATGGACCCCATATATTTCACTATACTGAATAATGCGCCCCATATAATGCTCCACACAGTATAATGGACCCCATATATTTCACTATACTGAATAATGCTCCCCATATAATGCTCCACACAGTATAATGGAACACATATATTTCTTCATACAGTATAATGAGCCCCATATAATGTTCCATACAATATATTGAGCCCCATATATTTCTCCATACAGTATAATGGCCCCATATAATGTTCCATGCATTATATGATGGGCCCCATATAATGCTTCATATATAACGGGCCCCATAAGTTGCTCCATATATAATTGTCCCCAAAAAATGCTCAATATATAATTGGCCTCATAAAATTTTTCACATATAATTTGCTCCATAAGATGAGCCAAACAATAAAAAGAAAAAAAATAAATACTCACCTCCGACTCCTCAGCATCGCCATCTTCTGGCTCTCTGCACTGTGGGCAGAGGGTGCCCACTAGTCATGTTTTCGCACCCTCTGACCTGCATGTCACAGTCATAGTACATGGAAGAGCGGGGAGAGGTAAGTGTTGTGAGTTCATTTTCCCCTTCACCATTGAGGTCTGATGAACTCCCTCTTCTGGTGAAGGAAGGTAGTGAGGCTGATTACAAAGCACCTGAGCAGAATGATGATGACTGGGTGACTGGAATTGCTGACTGGATATAAGGCAGCCGACACCTTTTCTGCCTTGCGGGTGATTTCTCTGAGGGATTCTAGGAGACCAGTCTGATTCCTGCTCCTCAAAAGCTAAGTTTTCTCCTCTGTTTTTTGCATTTGTGTTTTGGTTTTGCTTTGCCTTGTTTTTCTGGATTTCTGCCTTCCCCTGCTGGGTGAGCTGAATTCCTTTTTGCTCTGTCTTCAGAAAATGCCTGAGTACTGATATAGTCTTTTTGAAGCCTAGCGTCTTCAGGGCCTTTTTCCCTATCAGTCTGTTGGCTCTTGTTTTTGAGAGGGTTTTGGCGGATTGCAGACAGCAGCTTTTCTATTCTGTCCTTATAGTTAGCTTGGGCCCCATCATTTGCTCAGCCTATCTTTCTGTCTGTGTGAGTGTTTTTTCATCTTGCTTCAACGTCATTATATGTTGGGGGCTGCCTATTGCTTTGGGGTCTGCTCTGGGGCAGTTTAGATTTCCCTTTCTGTCTTTAGGCTATGTAGTTCTCCGGCTGTGATCGAGGGGTCTAGGGCACCGTAGGAACCCCCCACGGCTACTGCTAGTTGTTGTTGTTAGGTTCAGGGGTCTGCAATCCGATAGCTGCCAACTTCTCTGGTTTTCTGGACTTAGCTAGTATTTCTGTTTTTGCCTCCTACGGTGACTCATTCATAACAGAATCACCCGCCATACCGCAGATCCTAGGGTACTCAATAGCAGGAAAGAATTGTACAAAAAAAAAAAAAAGTGTGTATATTTTTTCCTCTATATCTCTGAGGCCGTAGGAGGAATTTTTTTTTCTCTCAATGGAGATAAAGCAATTGTCTGATCGTGTGGAGCAGCTCGCTGCGGAAGTGCGGGGAATTTCCGCCTACCTTGCTCATTCACATGCTGCTGAACCAAAGATCCCTACTCCTGATGTGTTTTTTGGGGATCGGTCTAAATTTTTGAATTTCAAAAATAATTGTAAATTATTTTTTGCCTTGAAGCCTAACTCGTCAGGGAGCTCCACGCAGCAGGTTAAAGTTGTCAACTCTTTGCTGCGTGGCGATCCCCAGGATTGGGCGTTTTCTTTGAAACCAGATGATCCTATTCTGTCTAATGTGAACGCATTTTTTCAAGCTTTGGGGTTGTTGTATGATGAACCTAATGCTATTGATCAGGCTGAAAAGACCCTGTTGGCATTGAGCCAGGGTCGAGATTCTGCAGAATTGTACTGTCAAAAATTCCGAAAGTGGGCGGTCCTTACTACCTGGAATGATAATGCCTTGGCAGCTCTCTTTCGGAAGGGTTTGTCAGAAGCCATAAAAGATACTATGGTGGGATTTCCTGTTCCCTCTGGTCTTGACGATTCTATGTCATTAGCCATTCAGGTTGATCGGCGTTTACGTGAACGCAGGACTGCACGAGAGGTGTTGCCACCTGTTGAACAAGTGTCTGAACCTATGCAATGTGATAGATTTTTGTCCAGGGAGCAACGTCAGGAGTTCAGAAGGCGTAATAAGCTGTGTTTTTTTGTGGAGATGCCTCGCATATTATTTCTGTCTGTCCTAAACGAGAGTAACGTTTTGCACACACGTTTTCTGTGGGTGGTGTTCAACCTAAGTTTCTTCTGGCAATTACTCTGATCTGCTCCCAGTCCACATTTTCCACCAAGGTTTTTGTGGATTCGGGAGCAGCCCTGAACCTAATGGACTTGGATTTTGCTAAACGTTGTGGATTTCCGATGACATCTCTGTGGACGCCTATCCCTTTGAGGGGGATTGATGCTACTCCTTTGGCTAAAAATAAACCTCAGTTTTGGACTCAGGTGGTAATGCGGGTCGCCCCAGACCATCAAGAAAATTGCAGATTTTTGGTGTTGCATAATTTGCATGATACCATTGTTCTGGGGTTTCCCTGGTTGCAAATTCATAATCCAGTTTTGGATTGGAAATCTGTGTCTGTGGTGAGCTGGGGTTGTCGGTGTGTGCCCTTAGTGAGGCTCCGGTTTTTTCCACCTCTCCTCAGTCGCATGATGTTCCTGACTATTTGGCGGACTTTTATGATGTATTTAGTGAGAATGAGTCTTCGTCTTTGCCTCCTCATAGGAGTTATGACTGTGCAATTGAACTGAGCCCGGGGTGTAAATTTCCCAAGGGTCGACTCTTCAATTTATCTGTACCCGAGCACGAGGCTATGCGATCCTATATTAAGGAGGCGTTGGAGAAGGGTCATATTAGATCATCCTCTTCACCCTTAGGTGCTGGTTTTTTTTTCGTGGCCAAAAAGGATGGTTCATTAAGGCCTTGTATTGATTATCGTGCCCTCAACAAAATTACTATTAAATATCAGTATCTGTTACCCCTGATTTCGGATCTATTCTCCAGAGTTAAAGGTGCTTGCTGGTTTACCAAGCTTGACCTCAGGGGGGCGTATAATCTTATCCGCATTAAGCATGGGGATGAATGGAAGATGGCGTTTAATACTCCGCAGGGACATTTTGAGTACCTGGCGATGCCATTTGGGCTCACTAATGCCCCTTCTGTCTTCCAGTGCTTCATGAACGTTGTTTTCCGAGACTTTGTGGATAAATGTTTGATTATCTATCTGGATGATATTTTGATCTTCTCCAAGGATTGGGATTCTCATGTGGAACATGTTCGGACTGTGTTCCGGATCTTGAGGGAGAATTCCCTGTATGTCAAAGGATCGAAATGCCTTTTTGGGGTGCAGAGGATTTCATTTTTGGGATTCATTTTGTCTCCGTCAACTATTGAAATGGACCCGGTCAAGGTACAGGCCATTTATGATTGGGTTCAGCCCACTTCTTTGAAGGCCCTCCAGAAGTTTTTGGGTTTTGCTCATTTTTATTGGAAATTTATAGCAAAATTTTCTAGTATTGCCAAGCCATTGACTGATCTGACTAAGAAGGGTGCTGATGTGTTGAATTGGTCTCCGGAGGCTGTTTCTTCCTTTCAGGAGCTGAAGCGAAGATTCATTTCTGCCCCGGTTTTGCGGCAACCTGATGTCTCACTCCCGTTCCAGGTAGAGGTGGACGCTTCTGAGATTGGTGCAGGAGCTGTTTTGTCCCAAAAGGATCCTGTAACATCTAAAATGAATCCCTGTGCTTTTTTTTCCTGAAAGTTCTCTCCATCTGAACGTAACTATGATGTGGGGAATCGGGAACTGTTAGCCATGAAGTGGGCATTTGAGGAGTGGAGACATTGGTTGGAGGGAGCTAAATATAAAGTCGTGGTCCTCACTGACCACAAGAATTTGATTTACCTGGAGTCGGCCAAACGCTTGAACCCTAGACAGGCTAGGTGGGCCTTGTTTTTTACACGTTTTGATTTTGTGGTCTCTTTTCTTCCTGGCACTAAGAATGTCAAGGCAGACGCCCTCTCTAGGAGCTTCTTTGCTGATTCTCCTGTGGTGACCAAGCCTGCTACCATCTTAGGCGAAGGGGTAGTTCTTTCTGCCATCTCGCCCGATTTGAGATGTGCTCTGGAAGAGTTCCAGGAGGACAAACCTGAGCATTGTCCCAGTGGAAAGTTGTATGTTCCTGACCAGTGGAGGAAGAGAGTAATGTCTGAAGTTCATTGCTCTGCATTGGCTGGTCATCCAGGTATTTTTGGTACTAGAGATCTGGTGAGTCGGTCTTTTTGGTGGCCCGCCTTGTCTCGTGATGTCAGGAATTTTGTGCAGTCCTGTGGGACTTGCTCCCGGTCTAAACCTTGTTCTCGCTCTAGTGGATTGTTGATGCCTTTGCCTGTCCCCAGGAGGCCATGGACCCATATTTCAATGGATTTCATCTCTGATATGCCTGTCTCTCAGAGAATGACTGTTATTTGGGTGATTTGTGATAGGTTCTCTAAGATGGTTCATCTTGTACCACTCCCTAAGTTGCCATCTTCCTCTGAGTTGGTGCCTCTGTTTTTGCAACAGGTGGTTCGCTTGCACGGGATTCCTGAGAACATTGTATCTGACAGAGGAGTTCAGTTTGTGTCTAGATTTTGGAGGACTTTCTGTTCCAAGCTGGGAATTCAGTTGTCCTTCTCCTCTGCTTCTCACCCTCAGACCAATGGGCAGACGGAGAGAACAAACCAGACCTTGGAGTCGTATTTGAGATGTTTTATTTCCGCTGATCAGGATGATTGGGTTTCATTTTTGCCCTTGGCCAAATTTGCTTTAAATAATAGAGCTAGTTCTGCCACTTTGATGTCACCTTTTTTTTGTAACTTTGGGTTTCATCCTCGATTTTCTTCAGGGCAGGTGGAGCCTTCTGCCTGCCCAGGTGTTGACACTGTGGTGGAGAGAATGCACCAGATCTGGGACCAAGTGGTGGATAAGTTCTCTCTCCCAGGAAAAGGCCCAGCGGTTTTCCAACCGACATAGGACCATTGGTCCCCAGTTTAAGGTTGGTGATATGGTTTGGTTATCATCAAAAAATATCGCTATGAAGGTGGCTTCTCCTAAGTTTAAGCCTAGATTTATTGGACCTTACAAGATTTTGGAGATTATTAATCCGGTCTCTTTTCGTTTGGCTCTTCCTGTCACATTTAAAATTCATAATGTGTTTCATAAGTCCTTGTTGAAGAGGTTTGTTGAACCAGTTGTTCCTGGGGTGGCACCTCCGGACCCTGTATTAGTTGAAGGTAGCATGGAATATGAGGTAGAGAAGATACAGGATTCCCGTCTGGCTAGACGGAGACTCCAGTATTTGGTTAAGTGGAAGGGTTATGGTCAGGAGGATAATTCCTGGGTCTCTGCCTCTGATATTCATGCCAAAAGATTGGTGCGTGCCTTTCATCGGGCTCACCCTGATCGCCCTGGTGGCGTGGATGAGGGTTCGGTGACCCCTCCTCAAGGGGGAGGTACTGTTGTGAGTTCATTTTCCCCTTCACCATTGAGGTCTGATGAACTCCCTCTTCTGGTGAAGGAAGGTAGTGAGGCTGATTACAAAGCACCTGAGCAGAATGATGATGACTGGGTGACTGGAATTGCTGACTGGATATAAGGCAGCCGACACCCTTCTGCCTTGCGGGTGATTTCTCTGAGGGATTCTAGGAGACCAGTCTGATTCCTGCTCCTCAAAAGCTAAGTTTTCTGCTCTGTTTTTTGCATTTGTGTTTTGGTTTTGCTTTGCCTTGTTTTTCTGGATTTCTGCCTTCCCCTGCTGGGTGAGCTGAATTCCTTTTTGCTCTGTCTTCAGAAAATGCCTGAGTACTGATATAGTCTTTTTGAAGCCTAGCGTCTTCAGGGCTTTTTTCCCTATCAGTCTGTTGGCTCTTGTTTTTGAGAGGGTTTTGGCGGATTGCAGACAGCAGCTTTTCTATTCTGTCCTATTTAGTTAGCTTGGGCCCCATCATTTGCTCAGCCTATCTTTCTGTCTGTTCGAGTGTTTTTTCATCTTGCTTCACCGTCATTATATATTGGGGGCTGCCTATTGCTTTGGGGTCTGCTCTGGGGCAGTTTAGATTTCCCTTTCTGTCTTTAGGCTATGTAGTTCTCCGGCTGTGATCGAGGGGTCTAGGGCACCGTAGGAACCCCCCCACGGCTACTGCTAGTTGTTGTTGTTAGGTTCAGGGGTCTACAATCCGATAGCTGCCAACTTCTCTGGTTTTCTGGACTTAGCTAGTATTTCTGTTTTTGCCTCCTACGGTGACTCATTCATAACAGGTATCGCAAGTACCGGGTCCCTATGCAAGCAGGGTGGCACACTTGCGGACACCGGGCTCCCATAGCACACCGGTGTCCATGACGGCAAGTGGTCCTTCTCCACATGCTCAGAGCCCCGGCACTTGCCCGGGTGCTGACGCTGGCCCTGAACGAGTGTACCACCCCTGTCAAAGAGACACTAGTATGATATTTAAGAGTCTTCTCCGATTATTCTGATTGAACTGTAAGACTTATTCTGTGTTTTGCATTGTATAATCCACTTGTGTTTGTTTTCTAATGTTAAACTGCTTCCCCAGTTCCCCAAATTTCCACCATATCGGAAGCAATATATAGATTTTCTGTCTGTTCTGCCTTGTGCTCTTCTGTGAGTTGCATCCAGTTACATGATGGACTTCATTGGCCAAAAGGTGTAAACTCATCATGAATTTAATGAATAAGAGATGTGTACCAATACATACATATATATATATATATATCATACAAAAAGTTGCTTATCTGAGGCAATCATTTGCATCTGTATCTGCAATCATTTGTATCATATATTCGATGTACGCTGCCATACATCTGGGTTCTATGTTTGGCATACAGTTGCATACATTTGGGGTGACTTTTTGGCATACAGCAGCACACATCTAACACATATCTCTCCAATTGCTCTCCTCTGTAAACAGAATTGCTTTCTGTTTACAAAGGGTGTTGTTTAACCCCTTCACGCCTCAGGCTGTTTTCACCTTCCTGACCAGGACAATTTTTTCACTTCTGACCAGTGTCACTTTATGAGGTATTAACTATTGAAGGCTTCAATAGATCCCAGTAATTCAGAGAAGTTTTTTCAATTATGTATTTCATGATAGTGGTAAAATTTGTTCAATATGGCTTGTGTTTATTTGTGAAAATATCAGAAATTTGATGAACTTATAATTTCTATGCCCTTAAGGCTCCCTTGACATGTCTGTTTTTCATGTCTGTAGGCAGTCCTTTTCTAAGGGCTACAAATACGGACATGCACACACTAGATATGAGCGAACGTGCTCGGTGATACCCGATTATCACTCGAGTATCACGATGCTTGGATATGCTCATTACTCAGCTAGTAATGGACAGGGTTATATGTAAAACTTGAATCCCTGACCCACATTTTTGAAGACTGTTACGCAGCCAATTAGCATGAGGGGACTGCCTGTGAGTCACTGCATTGCCATAGCCATCTTGGTTGTGGCATTACTGTGATTAGCTGGCCATCTGACATCATGAAGGATTATCAAAGGACAGGCGCCACCCGGCTCGGCACATTGGCACCATTGCACAGCTTTGTGACACTTCGTATTGGAGGGATAGAGTTCTTGTCTAGACCTGTTTGCACAGTGTAATGAATTAGAGGCCTGTAGTGTTGATACTGGTGTTGAAACTGAGCCATCATATTAACACCTCTTCTAAAAGCTAATCATTAGTATTACATACAATCTGCTCATTGGGTAACAATGAGGAGATGAACGCTAAAGAGGAGGAGAGGGTGGCCAGCACAACAGGGAATAGTACTCACAAAACCTTTGTCACTTCACCTACGTGAATGGGCTAAAGATGGCAATGAGGAGGAATAGATGGCGAGTCGTCATCATGGTGGAGACAGGAAAGTGTTTGCAGTATGAAGCTTGACACATATGGACAACTTTATATATCGCCGTCTTTCCCATGACCCTTATGTTACATTAATCTTGGCCAAAAAGGAGTATTGGTTGTTCACCCTGCTAGACTTATACTAGGAGAGCTTTGCATATCTTCTTCTTGAGGTGGAGAGGTCTTCTAAAATTGTGCTATACCAGAAGGCCATTGTTGAAAATATGTTAAAAAACTTTCCATCAGACGTTAGCAGCAGGGGGTAAGCTTCCTTGCCCAACCAAGTAGGAGAGGCCAGGGAGACACACAGCAGAGGCACATTTTTGACAAGTAGGGAAAAGTTTTTAAAGATGGTCAAGCAATACCTGGCCGACCAAACCAATGTACTCCCTAATTTATCTGCTATTTTCAACTATTGGCTCTCAAAGCTGGATGCCTGGCATGAGCTGCCCTATGCCTTGGCGCTGTTGTGCTGCCCTGCTGCTAGTGTTTAGTATGGGTGAATTTTTAGTTCCGCCAGGGGGTCAAAACAGACAGGCAATTTCACCTGTCAGAGAATGCAGACAGGCTTAGTCTCATAAAAATGAACATAGCCCGCTGTATTATCCCACACTATCAGATGACAGCAGCACATAAAGTGTTTGTAATATTCAATTTTTTAATGCGACCCGCCAGTTGTTGCCTTTCAGGTGTCTATGGATTAACCTCCTCATAATTTCTGTCTGGCTTTGCACTTTCTGCAAAGCCCTTATGACTGTGTAAGTACATCAATTACACTTTCAACATTTTTTTGTTCAAAATCTGTTTATGGTTTCAATGACTCACCCATACAGTTTAACACGGTTATTGTTGCATTACAGTGGTATGTACAACTTACAAAAAGCATAGAAAATATTTCAGGATTAGATTAGTCATCCATATAGTATTATATGCTTTCTGTCACATTTTGGTGGTATATGACAGTATAAAAAAGCATTCTAAAATTTTGCCTGTTGCTTCACATTTCTTACCTATACACAATTATGTGTTCTTGGGTACATTTTAATGATATATAACACTAAAAAAAGTTTAAAAATGTTGCTAGGTTACATTTGTGAGCCATACAGTATTACGAGTTCCTGGGTACATTTTGTTGGTTTATAATCCTCAAAAATGTGTTCACAATTTTACCAATATTATTTTGATCACCTATAGACTATTCCATGGTCTAGAGAACATTTTTTTGGTATATAACTCTCAAAAAATTGTTCCAAAATTTGTTGCTATTATATTGTTCATCCATAAGGTATTACATCTTGTTGGGTAAATTTTATTGCTATATGAGCGTCAAAAAATTGTTCTCCATAGGGCAAATTTTTAAAAACCCTATGCACATTGTGCAGTGAACAAACCAAGACAGTATTACTACTCCAGCCTAGCTACTATTTGTGATTGGAGGCCCTTGGAATGGTGGCTTCCTGCTTCAACCATGACTTAGCCCATAGACCTAATTTTTACAAACCCTGTGCACATTGTGCAGTAGACAAACCAGGATAGTATTCCTACTCCAGCCTGTTATTTGTGATAGGAGGTCCTTGAGATGGTGGCTTCCTGCGTCAACCATGACTCGGCCCATAGGGCTAATTTTTACAAACCCTATGCACATTGTGCAGTGGACAAATCTTAAATGTAGAGTGGTCCTACTAAACTAATATTTGTCATTGGAGGCCTTTGTGACAGGTTGTCCCACATTGTGACTGAGATAGGGGATACATATTCAATAGAAATCTAGGTTTGGTAGTTGTTCTTGTGTATCTGTAAAAGTGGCATTATACTGCGACAAACTTCTTCCCAGAAACCATATGTGAGTCAGAAATGCATGCAGGCATATTCTCCAGGCTCTTACCTTTCTGTTTCATCACTTTCCCATACATTTCAGCCTTTTCCTCAGGCCCCCAGACCCCTAGGAAGGGAAGGAGCACGCGTTGGTCAGGATTTTTGTGCGCACTTATCACTTTGTAAGTACCATCCTGGACATGTGGTTTAACATTACCATTTGCTGAACGTTATGTTCTTGTTACTTTCTATAACATAATATATGCGTCCTCTAAAGATACACCATGTGACCCTTTAGTGATCCATTTGTAATAATCTTTTTGCACTTTACTTTTTTACTGTGGCTTCCTATTTGTAGTCTTTTTCAGTGGAGATAGTACGTACAAATTACTTTTAGTGCATTTCAGAGAAATCCCCTCTGGTCATGTTTTTTCTACACCAGATTTTCTACAATAATCATTTTTGTGCATAATATCACTGTCATTCTTGATTATTCATTTCCTTGCCAGCGTGCCTCCGGTTGAATTTTATTGGTTTTTATATTGTTCTATATTACAATTTAAGATTAAATTTTTTAATCGCCACATTGGCAATATATCGTCTTTCCTCAGTACACCATACGAGGATGTGTATAGTTATACCCCAGACCCCTTTGTAGGGTACAGAAGAAAATTGCTCACATTTCCCATTGACTTGCATTGTACTCATTATTCGGAACAAATACGCGATTTTTACAATGTACTCGTTACGAGTATAGCAATTACGAATATTACAGAACTCTCTCATCACTAGCTACAAACTATTTTAATGTCAGGTACCCTACTGTATGACGTTAATAACAGAAGAATTTTTGTGGACTCTTGATCAGAGCTCTATAACACACTATTATTATTATTATTATTTATTTATATAGCACCATTGATTCCATGGTGCTGTACATGAGAAGGGGTTACATACAAGTAGAATACACTAGATGCTACAAACTATTTTAAAGTCAAATACCTTACTGTGTGACACTAGGAACAGAAGAATATTTGTGGCCTCTATATCAGGCCTCTGTAACACACTAGATGCTATAAACTATGTTAAAGTCAGGTCCCTTACTATGTAACGTAAATAACAGAATTTTTTGTTGCCTATGGATCAGGTCGCTATAACAAACTAGATGCTACAAACTATTTTAACCCCTTTCTGCCATGTGACGTACTATACCGTCCATATGACCCGGCACAATTTAGCCATGGACAGTATAGTACATCATAGCGATCGGCCATGCACACGGGTGGCGGTCACAGACGGCTCCCGGCACTTTAACCCCCGAAATGCTGCAATCGAACATGATCGCAGCATTCCAGGAGCAGGCAGAGGGCTGACAGCCCCTCTGCCTTAGGATCGGAGACCCCACGGCGTGACGTGGGGTCGCAATCGCTGCCATGGTAACCCGATGTCGTCATGACGACATCTGGGTTACCAGAGCTAAGAAACTTCCTTTCATGCGCAGTGCATGATCAGGAAGTCTCTCAGGTCAGCGTACAGTAAGTGCAGCGCTGACAGCTTCTATAGCATGCAGATGCTACTTTATCTGCATGCTATAGAAGTGATCAGCCTGCAAAAAATGATTGTCCCATAGTGGGACAAAGTGTAAAACATATAATAATGTAAAAAATAAAATTGTAAAAATATTTTTTAAAAAATATAGAATAAATATTGATTTTTTATTGTTATCGCTAAATAAATATTTGAATGAAAAAAAATCTAAACAATAAAAGTACACATATTTGGTATTGCCGCATCTGTAATGACCCGACCTATAAAACTGTCCCTCTAGTTAACCCCTTTAGTGAACATCATTAAAAAAACAAGGCAAAAACAATGCTTTATCATCATATCGCCGAACAAAAAGTGGAATAACACAATATCAAAAACACGGATATAAATAAACATGGTACCGTTGAAAATGTCGTCTTCTCCCACAAAAAATAAGCCCCCATACAGCTCCATCACCGGAAAAATAAAAAAAGTTATAGCTCTCACAGTAAAGCGATTCAAAAAATTTTTTTTATATAAAATAGTTTTTACTGTATAAAAGCACCAAAACATAAAAAAAATATAAATGAGGCTTTGCTGTAATTGGACTAACCCGAAGAATAAAACTGCTTTGTCAATTTTACCACATGTGGAACGGTATAAACGCCTCCCCAAAAGATGTTCATGAATTGGAGGTTTTTGTTCATTCTGCCTCTCAAAAATTGGAATAAAAAGCGAACAAAAAATGTCATGTGCCCAAGAATGGTACCAGTAAAAATGTCAACTTGTCCCGCAAAAAACAAGACCTCACATGACTCTGTGGGCCAAACTATGGAAAAATTATAACTCTCAAAATATGGTGATGAAAAAAATATTTTTTGCAATAAAACGTGTTTAGTGTGTGACAGCAGCCAAACAGAAAAACCAGGTATAACGCCCCTTTCACACATCCTGATATTTCCAGTATTTCCAGATGTCAGTGTCCCATGTGTGTAATACTTGTGGCATGCATGTGCCGCATCAGTTCCACACGGATGGACGCCGGGAAAGAAGTGTTACAGTAAGCGCTGTTCCCCAGCGCCGGGTGCTGAACATGGCTCTCATCATTCTCCCCTGCTCTGCCGGCGATCGGCACAAGTGCTGCACCTGCTAGGGACGTGAGGCATTCGGTCCGGGCTGGTCAGTTCTTCAGGGGATGTCACGGCAGCAGTGACCTGGTCCGTGGCCCTGGGCGTGCGATGGAAATAAAGATGATTTTGGGGAATAAAGATGTGAATAATTTGTGACGCCACCCGTGGTGTTCGGCAATGATAATATAGCCGACGCTGCAGTTCAGATCCACTGGGGCAGTTGGTGACGCAGCAGAGTTCGTACAGCTCTCCACGGGTAGAGCTAGGCCCCAGGGCAGTTATAGTGTTAAATGTGATGGTGATGGTCATAATGCAAGGCAGGTGACTCTGTAAATAAATCGGAGATAAATCGGAGGACACAGTAGAGTGCAGTCTTCACACTTTTACTCATAGTTCTTCCAGTTACAATCCCCAACCGGGGTGCTGTGTCCTTCGGGTCGGTGGTCCAGCCAGCTCTCAGATAATTGGGGTACACTGTACCAGAACCCCCTTCTGATGTTCCTTCCCTGGCTGTCTCACTGTGCTGGCTCCCACCTCTCCTGCCCTGCGCCTCACACACACAGTGTCCCAAGCCAGCAACCTTGGATCCTGTCGGGCGACGTTCTCTTGATCCTATTTTTCAGTGAATGTGTGCAGATTTGGCTGCAGCACATACAGATACTACAGCCTCCGGTTTGCTAGCTGAGTCCTACAGTCTCTCCACTAGTCTGGGGCCGATCCTCTACTGCGACCTGGTCCCTCCACCTGACTACAGTCGGCATGGATTCGGGCGCCATGGGTGGATTCTTCACTTCCTGTGCCCATAGGACCCCTTCTTTCTCTTCTCTAATCTTGGAGCAAGCTCCTCCAGTCCCCTTCACCAACTGAACACACTGCCACTCCCTTAAGCTACTCCCCTTCTCCACTTTCTCCACTCACACCTTCTACCTAGTCCTTCCCTGGCCTGAAGAGGTCTAGTGTTGGGTGCTAGTGTGTGGGTACTGGGTAGTGTCCTCTCCTTACCCAAGAGCGGAGTACCACAACTCTGAATGAGGTGCAGTACCTCTGTGGTGACTGGACCCTCAGGGGGGCCACACAAGCAGGGGAGAATGACGAGAGCCATGTTCAGCACTTGGCACGGGGAACAGCGCTTACTGTAATGCTTCTTCTCCGGCGCCGATGCGTGTCACATGGATGACATCCATGTTTGTTATGCGTATGCACGTGTGCTGGATATTTTGTGGCCCGTGCTGACATTTAAAAGATGGACATGTCAGCGTGTTTTGCCCATGGACACACGGTCCATGGAAACACATTGACATGTGCACAGACCCATTCACTTGAATAGGCAAATAGTGCTCCGATCCTCCTATGTCTCTCCGCATGGCTGCCAAATAGTATACAATTCTGTGACACACCCATGGTGTCAATATAATCACTGCACCCCTAGATGAATTAATTGTGAGGTGTAGTTCATAAAATGGGATCACTTATGGGGGGGGTTCTGCTGTTCCAATGTGGCAATACTTTATTGAACCACAACACCCAATAGCAAACAGAACAATCCCAGCAATTACCCCAAGATGGTTCACATTACAGGGTCTCACCCTTCCCTTCTGCTGACTCGACGGGATAATGGTAGGTGTTATGTCCCAGGATCGCAACTTCACCTGTGATACGCACGCAGAGAGGAAATAATCACAAAAATGTCCAAAAACATACTAATGCGGTAGGGGAACCTTCACCATAAAGGACTTCCCAGCATGCATAAAGTACAGGGGCGTGTGAAATACATAGACAAAAAAGTGGATACAAAGTATCCTGAACACACCACTCACAAAGAGAGATATATCATAAATAAAAAAAATGTATTAAGTAAATTCATATCATAGATAAATAGACAAACAAAATACAAGTAAGAGGAAGGAATATGTACCCAAGTGAAATACACATACAAATACAGGAATAAAGGAATGGATACAGGTAATGGTAAAGTGCAAAAATATATCAGCATGTAAGCATATATCCACCTAGACCCATAGTGGTCTGTAAAATGCAAAGTGCCATATAGAGGAAAAAATCCCCATGCTGGTAATCACATATAACATGAGCACATACCCATTTAATCGCCTGTTCACAGAATTCCTGGAGTCCGACGTACGTTTCGCCTTTTTAGCTTTTTCAAGGAAATTGTGTGTCATGACTTGAGACCTGTTTGATTTATATAGTAAACCAACCCAGTCATGGGCCAATCCTCCGTCGCGTACATCACCGCCACCCCCGGGTCTCAGGTGCAGCTGCCTTCAGCACTCAATTGTGGCGTGCATGGAGGAAAACCCCCCTGGTGACGTCATATCCGCACGCCACAAATGATAGAGGCCGTCGGCAAGAAGCAGGAGACTCAGGTCGCGTCACCATCTTTTTGTAGCCCGATCACCATACTTTCAGAGCCTATATCTGAAGAAGCAAAACCTTTTACTTGCAGCACCTGCAGCACATATTAAATGCAGGAATCTGGGAAAGTACCACTGCAGTGTAGAAAGGGCCCTATAAATAACGCCATATGCAAAAGATAACATTAGAAATCGCCCAAAAGGTGAAACACAGCAATAAAGAGCACACTCCATAACAGGTTATTAGTGAAACATTAACCTTTTCAGAAAATTTGCAGGTTGTGCGACAAAGGATTCAAGCATTATAATAAAACACCATCATTTAGAGCATATAATATCATTGCAAATTCATATGACAATAATTCCAACATGCAGAGTCTCATAGCACAATTGTTCTCTGTATAGTATGAATAACAATAAAATAAAAAAATGGATGTCTAAAACAATCCAATTGCATGCTTGTTATAATGATCATTTGGGAGTGAACCTCAGCGTTGTTGGAAAGGATCCTTTTCACAATGTAGCTCAGCATCAAACACACATGTTTAACAATCCTGGGTGAGTATGTGAAACCATAGTTCAGACTATATCTGAAAAGGCAAAACCCTTTACATGCCACGCCTGCAGCACATATTAGATGATAAAATCTGGAAAAATACCACTGCAGTGTGAAAAAGGCCCTATAAATAGCACCATATGCAAAAGATAACATTGGGAATCGCCCAAAAGATGAAACACAGTAATAAAGAGCACATTCCATAACGGGTTATTAATGAAACATTAACCCTTTCAGAAAATTCACAGGTTGTTTGACAAAGGATTCAAGCATTATAATAAAACACCCTTCCCTTCTGCTGACTCGACGGGATAATGGTAGGTGTTATGTCCTAGGATCGCGACTTCACCTGTGATACACACGCAGAGAGGAGATAATGACAAATGTAGGGAGATAACCAATAGCAGTCCTGTGGTCTTTCAGCAGGGTCCGTAGTACCCTGAGCTGAGATCCTGAAGAGTGACACCAACCAGAAGAAAAGAAGTCTATTTTTATACCTGAGGCAGGTGATCTATTTCAATATCTATTCCTTCAGTTCTTTCTCACAGCCTTTCCCTATCTACCTTTGAAGTCAGCAAACTGGTTATAGAATACAATGCACAATTAGCATATCAGCACATAATAAACACAGATAAACCCACACTATGTACAAGTCACCATTACAGACTTACACAGTATGTTAAATGGTATGCAAATCTGTCTTCTTGACCCACCAGATATAAACACTTAAATCCATATGCCAATATACAGATGAAAAGTCAATTCTTCTTGGTTTGCAAAAACATGGTTAAGATACAATCTGGTTTCTTCACACCCCCACATATGGGCTATCAGCATACTCAGGACAAATTGCACAACAACTTTTAGGGTCCAATTTCTCCAGTTACCCTTGAGTAAATAAAAAATTGCTGGTGAAAAGATCATTTTTGTTGAAAAAATTTGATTTTTTTATTTTTACAGCTCTACGTTATAAACTTCTGTGAAGCACTTGGGGGTTCAAAATGCTCACCACACATCTCGATAAGTTCCTTAGGGAGTCTACTTTCCAAAATGGTTTCACTTGTGAGGATTTCCACTGTTTAGCACATCAGGGGCTCTCCGAACGTGACATGCGGTCCGATCTCAATTCCATCCAATTTTGCATTGAAAAGTCAAACAGCGTTCCTTCCCTTCCGAGCTCGGCCATGCGTTCAAACAATGGTTTACCTGCATATATGGGGTATCAAAATACTCAGTTGAAATTGCACAACTTTTGGGGTCCAATTTTTCCTGTTACCCTTGGTAAAATAAAAAAAAATGGATCAGAAGTAAATCTTTTGTGAAAAAAGTTAAATATTCATTTTTTAAAAAATTTCCAAAATTCCTGTGAAGCACCTGAAGGGTTAATAAACTACTTGAATGTGGTTTTGAACACCTTGAGGGTGCAGTTTTTACAATGGTGTCACTTTTGGGTGATTTCTATCATATAGACCCCTCAAAGTGACTTCAAATGTGATGTGTTCCTTAAAAAAAGGTGTTGTAAAAATGAGAAATCGCTGTTTAACTTTTAACCCTTATAACAAATTTGTGCTGATGTAAAGTAAACATGTGGGAAATGTTACTTATTAAGTGTTTTATGTGACATATCTCTGATTTAAGGGCATGAAAATTCAAAGTGGAAAAATTGCGAAATTTTAAAACTTTTCGCCAAAGTTGCATTTTTTTTCACAAATAAACGCAAGTAATATCAAAGAAATTTTACCACTGTTATGAAATACAATATGTCACGAGAAAACAAGAATCACCGGGATCCATGGAATCGTTTCAGCGTTATTACCTCATAAAGGGATAGTTGTCAGAATTATAAAAATTGGCCTGGTCATTAACATGCAAACCACCATTGCAGAGGCATATTTAGGGGGCAGCCAGGCATGTGCCCTGGGTGCAGTTGGGCCACCTAATGCGGCGGTCTGCAGTGTCTCCCCTGGCGGCGGCATTCTGCCGCTCCCCGGACAGGGAGTCTGCTGGTCTCTGTGTTGGCTGTCAAACTGACAGTCGACACAGAGAACCTGCAGCGGGCCGGCTCAAAGTGTTCAATTGCACTTGCATCTTACAGACGCAAGTACAATTGAAGCTATGACGGTAGGGACTAGAACAAAGACCATTTTTTAGGTGATGATGTCATCGGAAGGGGCGGGGCCTCCTTCAGTTCAGTGACGCTCCGATAGCAGGAAGCTGCATTTTGCTGAGGTTGCTGGAGAAGAGAAACGGAAAAAGAGGGGCTGCACCATGGACCCGTGTGAGAAGAAGACAGAGGGGCAGAACCATGGAGCTGCATGAGGAGAGGACTGAGGGGCTGCACCATGGGCCCTTGTACAAATGGGAATGAGGACCCAGGAATCAGTGTGAGTACTCTGAGAATGGATTTTGGATAGGGGTTGATGTTGTGTGGGATTGCATAGGGAAGTGTTATGATTGAGTCACCGTAGGAGGCAAAAACAGAAATGCTAGCTAAGTCCAGAAAACCAGAGAAGTTGGCAGCTATCGGATTGCAGACCCCTGAACCTATCAACACAACTAGCAGTAGCCGTGGGGGGTTCCTACGATGCCCTAGACCCCTCGATCACAGCCAGAGAATTAAATAAGCCTAAAGAAAGAAAGGGGAAATCTAAACTGCCCCAGAGCAGACCCCAAAGCAATAGGCAGCCCCCAACATATGACGGTGAAGCAAGATGAAAACACTAACACAGACAGAAAGATAGACTGAGCAAAGACGGGGCCCAAGCTAACTAGATAGGAAAGGACAGGAAGGCTGCTGTCTGCAATCCGTGAAAAACCCTATGAAAATAAGAGCCAACAGACTGACAGTGAAAAAGGCCCTGAAGACGCTAGGCTTCAAAAAAGCTATGTCAGTACTCAGGAATATTCTGAAGACAGAGCAACAGGCAAAAGGAGATTCAGCTCACCCCAGCAGGGAATGGCAGAATCCAGAAAAGCAAGGAAAACAAAAACAAAACACAAATGCTAAAAGGCAAAACAGAAAACTTAGCTTTAGAGGAGCAGGAATCAGACTGGTGTCCTAGAAGTCCACAGAGAAATCACCCGCAGGGCAGAAGGGCGTCGGCAGCCTTATATCCAGTCCGTGACTCCACTCAGCCAGTCATTCTCATTAGGCTCAGGTGCCTGATAATCAGGCTCATTACCTTCCTTTACCAGAATAGGGAGTTCACCAGACCTCAGTGACGAAGGGGAAAATGAACTCACAACAGAGAAGATTATGATGAGGTGCCATGTGGGGAATAGGGGGGATAATGAGGTGCTGTGTTGAGAATGGGGGATGATGAGGGGCTGTGGGTAATGGCAGGATGATGAGGGTCTGTGTGGGGAATTGGGGTTGATGAAGGGCTGTGTAGGGAATTGGGGGATAATGAGCGGCTGTGTGGGGAATTGGGGGTGATGAGGGGCTGTGTGGGGAATTGCATGATGGAGGGCTGTGTGAAGAAGGGGTGATTATGTGGGGCTGTGTGGGGAGTTGGGGATGATGAGGGGTTGTGTGGGGAATTGGGGGGTGATGAAGGACTGTGTGAGGAATTTGTGTTGAGGGACTGTGTGAGGAATTTGTGTGGAGAAGGGGGAATGATGAGGGGCTGTATGAGGAATGGTGGGTGTGATGAGTGGCTTTGTGGAGAAGAGGGGGTTATGAGAAGCTGTGTGAGGAATTTGTGTGGAGAAGGGGGATAATGAGAGGCTGTGTGGGGAATGGGGGATGATGAGGGGCTGTGTGGGGAATGGGGGAATGATGATAGTCTGTGTGGGAAATGCGGGGATGATGACAGGATGTGTGGGGAATGGGGAATGATGAGGGGCTGTGTGGGGAATGGGGGATGATGAGGGGCTGTGTTGGGAATGGGGGATTTAATGTGTGTGGGAAGATTTGGCGTGGGGATGGGGGATTTATGGTGTGTGGGGAGATTTGGAGTGGTGATGTGGATTTAATGTGTGTGGGGAGATTTGGAATGGGGATGGGGGATTTAATGTGTGTGTGGAGATTTGAGGACACTAAATGAGGAGCAAAGGGGGCATATATGAGGAAACAGTACAGGAGAATGGGGAGCATGACTGAGGAAACAGTATGGCGGAATGGGGGGGCGTGTATGAGGAAGTATGGGGGGATGGGTGCAGACAGTATGGGGAGTGAACTAGGGACTGTATGCGGACATAGTATGAGTAGTGATGTGAAAAATGTATGTGGACAGAGTATGGGGAGTGAGGGTGATAGGATCTGTGCAGACACAGTGGGGGTATGTGTGAGGGTTATGTATGAGCAGGCAATATAGAAAGTGAGGGGGTAAATATACGAGGAGACAGTATGGTGAACAGGGGGATGTGAGAGGAGACAGTGTAAGGAGGGAGGGGAATAGTGTGAGGAGACAGAATGGGGGGAGAAAAGTGAGTGGGTATAGAATAGAAACTGAGTAGTGGGGGCATAGTATGGGGAGACAGTGTAAGGGTACAGCCAGGAAGGGATAGTATACCAAGGAGGGGGAGTGTGATGACAGAGTACAGTATGGAGACTGAGCCCTATAGGGAGGACACAGTGTGAAAGGATAGTGTGTAGAGGGGGCCAGTATGGAAAGGAGAGGTCAATGTAAGGAGCATGTACTATAAGAGGGACACTCTGGGAGTCATATTTTGTGCAGACAATATAGCAAGGGGCAATTTTTTATTCCGGAACATTATACTGACACTTCTATCTTTAAGGGTATCATGTGGAGAATTTCTGCAAAAGAGAGGAGAAGATGGAAGTCTGCAGAAACGAGCTGTAGATGGAACTCATCATGGGGTCTGGACATGATGAAGAAAAGAAGCAGAACGACTCCAGAGACGACTACATCTATAAGGTACCTGGATGTAAATGTTATTTATGATACTGACTAATTCTCATGTTTTTATTTATGTTAGGAGCATTAAAGGGGTTGTCCAGGTTTGTGATGAGTCTGCAGTCATTCTATATGACTGTAGACTTCTGAATCCTCATAGTGTGCACTGCATGCTGTTAGGATTCTCTTGCGTCGGTGTGGGGAGGAGGACTCCCAGACAGTGAATGGGCAGGTACCCAGGGGACCGCCATCAGGGTTCCTGAGGGAACGATACTGGGAGGGCAGTAAAAGGAAAGACTTGACTGAAGCTGTCAGGGAAACAGGGGGCGGGGCAAGTTTAAAGGGAGCAGTGGGCGTGCTGAAGTGGCAATTGACAGAGAGCCGGACAACAGACAGGGAGCCGTGTGAGACAGAGAGAACTGAGGGAGCAGACGGTGTGTCGTGGAGAGACCGATGGGCCTGTGAAAGGAAAGCTGCGGACTCATCGACAGATGAGACCTGAGAGCCGGTCACCGGCGGCCACTCCCCTCATACAGTCGCATACAGCCGCCCCCGCTGTTTCCTGCCCTGTTTTGGCAAGTCCACAACCTCTACTGACTGCTGCGATGACAGACCATTCCTTTACAGCGGTCAGAACACTGCCCCCCTGCCTTCTCCCTCAGCTGCGGCCCTGTCATCACCGGGCCCAGGAGGCGCCACCTCGCTACAGGCGGCAGGAGAGACCCCCGTTTAGTTTGCTAAGGGGCCCCAAGCAGAGGTTGGTGAGCATTTATATTTAGAGACTGCATCATAACTCCGCGGTGGGACGAGAGCCGCAAGGAGACGCCTGTTGCGCCCCACCGGCATCGTTTTTTCAGGGCCTGTTGTGCCCCACCGGCATCGTTTCTTCAGGGCCTGTTGTGCCCCACCGGCATTGTTTCTTCACGGCCTGTTGTGCCCCACCGGCATCGTCTCTTCAGGGCCTGTTGCGCCCCACCAGCACCATTCCTTCAGGGCCTGTTGCGCCCCACTGGCATTGTTTCTTCAGGGCCTGTTGCACCCCACCGGCATTGTTTCTTCAGGGCCTGTTGCGCCCCACCGGTATCGTCTCTTCAGGGCCTGTCGAACCCAGTTCCGTCCCGGAATATCGAGGCGTCAAGGCAGCCGCATCAGCGACCCCTACGCGGCCACGCTTGTGATCCTAACAGACCCGCTGGAAGGATAAGTTTAATATAGGATATAAGGACCCGTAGTTTGGTCATACGTGGCCTATAGCACCGGGGCAAACCGGGTTAATCGCATTACATTAAGGAAGTGTTGTTAGGATTGTTGAGTCCCTGCGTGGACTAGTTTGTTGTTAACACTTTTGGTTTGCTCAATATAGCCCCAGCAGCTACAGATTTATAAAAGTTTATTCCACAAACCACACTCAGTCTCATGTCTCGTCACTGCATCCTGCGAACCTGCTGAACCCTACACCTGTGATTTACATACATGCGGTCACATGCTGACTAGACAAGCGTGGCCTCACTCAATGAAAATGAACACAGCGAGGCCAGGCACGTCTAGTTGGAATGTGGCCAGAAGTATACAAATCACATACTTGTGATGACGTGCTGACATGACTGTCCATCGGCAAGGGAGAATCCTTGTGTGCAGTGGATTAGTTGTGAAAATTCTGAAGCCTGCAGTGTCAGGATTCAGCTCTGCAGGTTCCAGTAGTCATCACTTGGATACTTCACTCATATGTGACTTTTATACTTATGGTCCTGTGACAACGAGCTTCTCTTCCTTCTCTCAGTTTTTCACTGATCATATTAGGGAGAGCAGCTTGTTGGTACATGACTAAGTGTGCAAATTGCATGTGTGCTGGGGGGGTGCCAAGCTGAATTCTTGCCCCGGGTGCTAGAAAACCTAGATACACCTCTGCACCCTTGGGGGTAAAGGGGTTAAAGTCAGTTCCCTTAATGTATGACATTAATAACAGAAAAAAGTTTTGTGGCCTATGGATCAGGCCTCTACAGCTTAATTTCAACCCAACCAAATGGCAAAGTGTGATACGGCGGGTTGTTTAAAACTTTTTGCAACTGAAAGATTATGTATTTTTTTTAATGTGCCTTAGGTCTGCAGACAGCTTCATATCACTGCCACAAAATGACAACGTGGGATACAGCTGGCTGTTTCACATTTAGCAATAAAAAAACAATATATAACTTTTTTTATGTGCCTTAGGTCTGCAGAAGGTTTTATATCACCACAGCACTAAATGACAAGGTGGGATACAGCAGGCAGTTTCATATTTAGCTTATGAAAAAATATTAATTAGAATGCTATAATCGTGCATGGAGCACAATAGAAGCAGTGCACTTGTGGGACATGTGCCCTGCTGGCTTTGTCTGTGGACCTCAGTAATGACAAAAAAAATGTTGAAAGGTAAATTTAACAGCCACACTGGACACTAGCTAGCTACACTATCTGACTGATATACAACCACCTAACTAAATAGCTAAAGTGTGGGATACAGCAGGCTTTTACATATTTAACTAGTGAAAAAATATTAATTAGAATGCTATACTCGTGCTTGGAGCACAATAGAAGAAGTGAACAACATGTGCCCTGCTGGCTTTCTTTGTGGACATCAGTAATGTCTAAAAAAGAAAAAAAAAGTGCTGGAAAATAAATTGAAAAGCCACACTGGACAGTAGCTAGCTCCACTATCTGACAGATATACAACCGCCTAACTAATAGCTAAAATTTTGCCGCTAACACTGCCAGCGTCAGGAGCAGCCTCTGCGCAGTTACAGTGTCAAAATGGTGCTAAAGCAAGATGTCCGCTATTTATATGGAGAGGAACATGTGATTTCAGCAGTCAATGACACAAGCCGTTGTGTCAGGACATTGTGGGTGTTTCCTGCACCTTGATTGGCTAACCGCAATGTGCACACATAAAGTTAGGGGAAAAAATTAACTATTTACAAGAAAGCCGCGCCTCTGAACTATGCAAACCCCCTCCCCTCATCAAACACGTGCCAAACGCTCATGATATACCACCATTACCCTTGCTAAATTGCTGAAAATACTTTTATGGCAACACAAAAATATTTTCCCGCACTTTTACCAAATTTTACGGATCTTTACTGATTTTATAATATTTTGCTCGATAAAAGAAGATGAATGCAGCACGTTATCAACAAATACTGGAGGCAAATTTTCAATCATCAGCCCGAAGCTGCGCATGGGACGTACTTGGACGTTCACACATGACAACGATCCTAAACATAAGGTCAAATTGACCTGTCAGTGGCTACAACAGAACAAAGTGAAGGTTCTGGAGTGGCCATCTCAGTCTCCTGACCTCAATATCATTGAGCCATTGTGGTGAGATCTCAAGTACGCAGCTCATGCTAGACAGCCCAGGAATTTACTGGAACTCGAAGCTTTTTGCCAAGAAGAGTGGGCAGCTTTACAATTTGAGAAAATAAAGAACCTCATCCACAACTACCACAAAAGACTTCAAGCTGTCATTGATGTTAGAGGGGGCAATACACGGTTTTAAGAAATGGGGTATGTGAACTTTTGATCAGGGTGATTTGGATGTTTTGGGTTGTCATTATAATTTAAAAAGAGAAAACACAGTAGTTTGACAATAAATTGCTTCTCCCAACCACTAACCATAAGTGGAGAAAAAGGTTTGGTGTTATCATTCATATTCTCTGAAAAAAAGACCAAGAAAGCAAAAATTCTGTCAGGGTATGTATATCTTTTACCACAACTGTACAAATACTGTAGGTTATCGGCCTTTTGCATTTTATGACTCTTATTTCCATTGATTACCATTAAGATGTTTTTACAATTTTTGTCTACCTGTGTTTTCTTGTGGAGATTCAATTTTTTGTGTATGATTTTATAATATACAGTATAAACTGTGTCTCATGGGTCATATCCAGCCTATTGGCTGTTCCTGTTTGGCCCATGGACCAGAAGAGCCAAAGGGCTGGAAATCAAATGTAAAATGGCTGTATTGCAGTTCCGTTTGAGCATGTAACACTGAAGAACCAAGCAAGATCAAGAACAAGACAAAAAGTGGGAGAAAGAGAAAGAATATGGGTGAGGTGAGTAGTCACATGGACTCAGGGGTAGCTATGGATATAGCGTATTTGGACTTTGCAAAAGCGCATGACACTGTCCCAAACAGAGACATAATTAGTTTATTAAGGCCTATAGGTTTGGAAAATAAGGGTGGTAATTGGATCAAAAACATTTTCAAAAACCTCACCCAAAGAGTTGTGGAGAATTAATAACATTCTGTATGGTCTCTGGTTGTAAGTGGTGAGCCGAATGATTTCGTGCTGGGTCCGCTATTATTCAACCTTTTTATTAATGATATAGAAGACAGAACTAATAGTGGTGTTTCTATTTTTGCAGACAACACCAATCTATGTGGTATGGTGCAATCTATGGAAGACATTTTTAAGTTACAAGACAACTTTGACAAACCAAGTATTTGGGCATTCACTTGGTTGGCAAAGTATAGAATATAAAAAGGGTGTGGACACAATCATTTTGCATAGTACACCCCTAAAATATAACTTTTAATATGGATATTAAAATTGTTCCAATAGAAAAAAATCCCTCGAAAAACTAGTGAAGTAAGTGCAAAGCAAAAATATAGATATATTCATTAAAAATCACAAAACTGGCCAAAGAAAAATAATCCTCATAAATTGGTATGACTTGGCCATGGTAATAAATGATAGATACAGTAAATACTATATAATAGGATGTTACCCTCTACTGGAGTACCAAAGGTTAAAGAATGTTTGGGACACTGGTCACAAAGGTTGGCAAGCTAGTATCAGCATGGCAATGGCGCCTCTACTCACATAATTTTTTACTTGTTTCGTATTGCAGTGTTCAGTGTCGAAGTGTGACAGTTTTATAGATTAGGTTATTCCAGACATGGGGATACCAAATATGTTTGCTTTTTAAGATTTTTTTTGCATCTACACAAAAATGTGTATTTGCTTGTTTTTTTTAATATTCTTATGCTAGTTTCACACTAGCATTGTGGCCCGCAGCGCACGGCGCCGCTTAGCCCGGCCCCCTGCCGTGCCCCCTCCGGTTATCTCCGCCTAGTGTCGCACATCACTGCATGCGATCTGCACACCCTATCCTTAGCATACCGTGCGCTAGCAGGATTTTGCATGCGCTGCAACCTTTTGACGGTGCGCCGATGTGCACCGAACGCACCATGTTGCATTTTGGTGTGCTCGGCTCACCGTCAAAAGGGCACAGTGCACGCAAAATCCTACTAGGGCACGGCCAGTGCACGGTCTGCGCACCCTATGCTAAAGATAGAGTGTGCAGATCGCATGCAGCGATGTGCGACACTAGGCGGAGATGACCGGAGGGGGTGCGGCAAGGGGCGGGGCTTAGCAGTGCCGTTCTCTGCAGGCCAAAGCGCTAGTGAGAAACTAGCCTTACAATGTTTTAACCCTTTTACCCCTAAGGGTGGTTTGCATGTTAATGACCAGGTCAATATTTACAATTCTGACCACCGTCCTGTTATGAGGTAATAATTCTGGAACACTTCCATGGATCCCGGTGATTCTGACATAGTTTTCTCATGACATATTGTACTTCATGATAGTGGTAACATTTCTTTGATATGACTTGTGTTTATTTGATATTTAACTGTGTTTATTGATTTTAAAATTTTTAAAGAGGAGGGATGAGGATGGGAAAAGGAAGGAAACAAGGAAGTAGGAGGGAGAGGTAGGAGAGGTATAACTAAAGGGGAGGGAAGGGAAAGGGAGAGGAGGATAACAATAAAAGCTAGAAAACTCCGTATTTAAAAATTTCCATCACATTTGTATATGAAATTAAAGCAGTTGTAGAGTGTATCTACCTTAAAGTTATATAAATGATTTAGAAGTTCTTAGTGACCAGTATTATAGAGGTAAACCAAGAAGAATACAAAAATTATTAATGGCAACTTAAAAAAACACTCTAAGAAATGGGATAAATGGAAATGAATTTCTGATATTTCCTAAATTCAAGAAATATCTTGGTGCTTAAACTGTTTCTTGACACTTGGAGTCAATATCTGGCTGATGGATATTACTTACGTTTATTTGTGAAAAAAAAGGAAATTTGGCAAAAATTTTGAAAATGTAGCAATTTTCCAACTTTGAATTTTCATGCCCTTAAAACAGAGAAATATGTTGCACAAAATAGCTAACAAATAACATTTCCAACATGTCTACTTTACATCAGCACAATTTTGGAACCAATATTTTTTTTGTTAGGAAGGGTTAAAAGTTAACCACTGATTTCTCATTTTTAAAACACCATTTCTTTAGGGACCACATCACATTTGAAGTTACTTTGAGGGGTCTATATGATAGAAAATATCCCAAAGTGACACCATTCTAAAAATTACACCCCTCAAGGTGCTCAAAACCACATTCAAGAAGTTTATTAACCCTTCAGGTGCTTCACAGGAGTTTTTGGAATGTTTAAAAAAGTGAACATTTAACTTTTTTCACAAAAACTACTTCAGATCCAATTTGTTTTATTTTACCAAGGGTAACAGGAGAAATTGGACCCCAAAAGTTGCTGTGCAACTTGTCCTGAGTATGCTGATACCCCATATGTGGGGGTAAACCACTGTTTGGGCAGAGCTTGGAAGGGAAGGAGCACCGTTTCACTTTTTCAAAGCAGAATTGACTGGAATTGAGATCAGACACATGTCGCATTTGGAGAGCCCCTGATGTGCCTAAACAGTGGAAACCCCCAATTCTAACTCCAACCTTAACCCCAACATGCACCTAACCCTAATCCCAACAGTAACCATAACCCTAACCACAAAGCTAACCCTAATCCCAACCCTAACCCTAATCACAACCCTAACCCTAACTTTAGCCACAACCCTAACCCTAACTTTAGCCCCAACCCTAACTCTAACTTTAGCTCCAACCCTAACCCTAACTTTAGCCCCAACCCTAACCCTAATGGGAAAATGGAAATAAATACATTTTTTTCATTTTATTATTTTTCCTTAACTAAGAGGGTGATAAAGGGGGGTTTGATTTACTATTTATAGCGTGATTTTATGTTTGGCAGCTGTCACACACTAAAAGACGCTTTTTATTGCAAAAAATAGTTTTTGCACCACCACATTTTGAGAGCTATAATTTTTTCCATATTTTAGCCCACAGAGTCATGTGAGGTCTTGTTTTTTGCGAGATACTTTTATACAATAAAAACTAATTTATAGAAAAAATAATTATTTTTCCATCGCTTTATTCTGAGAGCTATAACTTTTTTATTTTTCCGGTGATGGAGCTTTGTGGCACCTTGCTTTTTGCGGGACAAAATGATGTTTTCAGCAATACCATGTTTATTTATATCTGTCTTTTTGATCGCGTTATCCCACTTTTTGTTCGGCGGTATGATGATAAAGCATTGTTTTTTTGCCTTTTTTTATGGTTCTCACTAAAGGGGTTAGCTAGTGAGACAGTTTTATAGGTCAGGTAGTTACGGACGCGGCAATACTAAATATGTATAGTTTTATTGTTTAGATTTTTTTTATTCAAATATTGATTTAATGATAGAATAAATATTGATTTTTTTTTAATGTTTTTACAATTATTTAATTTTTTTTTATTTCATTCTTTGTTTACACTCTGTCCCACTATGGGACACTCATTTTGTGCAGGCTGATTGCTTATATGACATGCAGATCTGCATGCCATATAAGCTGTCAGTGCTGCATGTAATTTCTCACTAAACTCAGAGACTTCCTGCATGACAGGAAGCCTCTGAGCTCTGGTAACCCGGATGTCATCATGACGACATCGGGTTACCATGGGAGCGATCGGGACCCCACGTCATGCCACGGGGTCTCCGATCCAAAGGCAGAGGGGCTGTCAAAGCTGACAGCCCCTCTGCCTGCTCCCAGAATGCTGCAATCATGTTTTATCGCAGTGTTCTGAGGGGTTAAAGTGCCGGGAACGGTCCGTGACCGCTCCTGGCACTTAGTGCCAGGTGTCAGCTGTGATAATCAGCTGAAACCTGGCCGCGATCAGCCGTGCTCCCCCGTGAGAGCCGGCTGATCACCTATGACTTACTATTCCGTCCGTGGGAAATAAGTCCCAGGACACATGGACGGAATAGTAGAAGGGGTTAAAACTTTTTAACCTTTTTTTACTTAATCCTTCTATGACGCTTTACATTTTATCTGTCTGATCACTAGTCTAATGCATTGCAATATACATGCAATTGGAATTCATTAGACGGGTTTTGACAATGATAGAATGCCTGTTAGACCTGCTTTTGGGTTTAGGGTCTAACAGGCCCACTGTGTTTGACTGACCCGGAAGTCCTTATTTGACCTCTGGGGTAATATGACAACCATCCCCTCCCCACAATCACATTGCAGGGGTGCTTATAAAGTGAGAAAGGGAGGGCCTTCTTTCAACTTTCTAAGTTCCACAATTGCTGTTGATACAGAATTAAACAGCAGTCAATAGCGATATTGGCATCGGCCCTGGCTATAACTTCAGTCAGTTATGCCGAGATACTGGTGGCGATTGTGCGAGCATAGCTCCTGTACCCACATAACTACCATGACGTACCAATACATCTATTTGTGGGACGTCACTGCAAAATAGGACCTATTGGTATGCCGAGTGTCAGAAACAGGTTAGAGACTTTCAAGACAGATTAAACTGGGTACAAAATGAACTGATTTATTGCATTTTCTCCAGAATGCACAGTGATCATAATTCTTAAATAGAAGAAGCTTGGAACCACCAGCAGTCCCTGGCCAAACTGTGTACCGCATATACTCGTGTATAAGCTGAGATTTTCAGCCCATTTTTTGGGCTGAAAGTCCCCCTCTCAGCTTATATGTGAGTCATATACCGGGGGTGGGTGGGGGAGGGGGAGCAGGGGTGTCAGAGATCATACATACCTCTCCTGGCACTTCTCTGCAGCCTCTGCTTCTTCCTCTGCTGTCTGATCCTGCATTCAGTGGTCACGTGGTACCACTCATTAAACTCATGAATATGCGCATATTTAATGAGCGCTACCATGTGACAATCTGAATGCAGGAAGCAGACAGCAGAGGAGAAGCAGGGGCTGCAGAGAAGTGCCAGGAGAGGTATGACGAGGGTAGAGTAATATTCACCTGTCCCCGTTCCAAGCCGTGCACCACTGTGTCTCCGGGTCCTCCTGCTTTGATGGCAGAGGGCGCGATGACGTAGTCAGTGTGCACCCTCTGCTGTCATTGCAGAGAGCCGGGAGACAGAGCGGTGGATGCCATGGAACAGGGACAGGTAAATATCGCCGGTGCCGGGGGCTCAGGACACCGGCACCTGGCCCCCAGCGATGGAGAGGTGAGTATTAGAGTTGAGCGACTTTTGCTTTTTTAGGGTCGGGTTTCGTTTCATGAAACCCGACTTTTCCAAAAGTCGGGTCGAGCAAAATCGGCCGACTATAGGGAAAAGTCGGGGTCCGACCGAAACACGAAACCCAATGTAAGTCAATGGGGAATTAAAGTCGGCAGTGAGAGGACAGGAAACACACCTACAGTGGCCATTTGAATGCCAAAAGCATCAATTCTTCTTACTTAAGCTTGTCAACCTTAATTAACTTCATAATACAAGTTACGCACTGAAAAATGGGGGTTATTTGGCTAAAGTTGTGGGGGGGTAGGGCTGGCTCCAGGTTTTCATGTGCCCTGGGCGAAAGAGCGCCCCTTTAACACATACCACAACTCATCATGCTCCGATACGGCAGAGAAATTGCGGTGTAGTACAATGAAAAATACTTCACTTTTTACATCTCATGACGAGGCCCATCTATTTCTCCATACAGAATCATTGGTCCCATATAATGTTTGAAACAGTGTATGATGAGCTCCACGTAATGCTACAGTATATGTTGGTCCCCATGGATGAAGCTCCACTGTCTTATGGGCCCAAATAATGCTCCAAACATAATGGGCCCCATTTCTAATGCTCTAGTGTATAATGGGCCCTGTAAATGCTGCTCCAGTGTCTGATGTCCACCTTTGGAATGTTCCATTGTATGGTGGGCCCCATCTATCATTCTCCAGAGTATAGTGCTCCCCAAAAATTGCTGTCCCAACATTGAAAACAATGAAATAAGTCTCCTCGCTAGGGAGTCCCTGGACTAGTCTGGACTCCTCGTCATCCCCATCTTCCATCTCACTGCACAGTATTTCAACCTTGCAAGTGCTGTGATCCTGAGCAAGCAGGGGGGGCCCACTCATTGGCGACGGCACTGGCACAGGGCCCCTGATAGTACGGTGGTGTGTCTGACTGCGGGTGGGCCGAACCTGCACTTTCATCTGCAGCTTCCTCTTTGTCACCGTGTAAGATGGAACTGTATATGGGAAGGGTAACCTGAATTTCATCAGGGTCAGATTCAGGCCGTGTAGCATGCGAGGGGAATGTAGTGGTCTGGGTCAATGTACCAGCAGATTCATCGAGCAGTGGCTGGGCATCAGTGCACTTGTGTCGCCCCCAGGAGTGCGGTTGCCTCAGTGGCATTACCTTCCTCCTAGGGAGTGTGATGTCATGCTTTGGAGCAACGAAGGCTCTCTCTAGCAGGTTAACTGATTGGGCGGCGTTATTCCCACGAGTCACGACTAGAGTTGAGCGATACCGTCCGATACTTCAAAGTATCGGATCGGAATGGATCGGCCGATCTTTAAAAAAAGTATCGGTATCGCCGATTCCGATACCGGAAGTCCCATTCAAGTATATGGGACTTCCGGTATCGGAATAAGAAAAACCCTGTTTTTGCCTTGTACAGCCTCTCTGGGGTCTGTACGGGCCTTTCGGGGGGCTGTGCCGGCCTGCCAGGGGGTCTGTGCAGGCTCCGGTGGTCTGTGCCGGCCTGCCGGTGGTCTGTGCAGGCTCCGGTGGGCTGTGCCGGCCTGCCGGGGGGCTGTGCCGGCCTGCCGGTGGTCTGTGCAGGCTCCGGGGGGCTGTGCCGGCCTGCCGGGGGGCTGTGCCGGCCTGCCGGTGGTCTGTGCAGGCTTCGGGGGTCTGTGCAGGCATCGTCCGATGGGACTACAAGTCCCATCGGGCGATGCCTGCTACCATGACAGTGATTGACACATTAGCCAATGATGGGACAGTAGTAGTCCCATCATCCGGCTAATGTGTTAAATGTTAAAAAAAAAAAAAAATACTACATACATACTACATACATACTACATGCATGCTACATACATACTACATGCTACAAACATACTACATACTACATACATACTACATGCATGCTACATACATACTACATGCTACATACATACTACATATATACTACATGCATGCTACATACATACTACATGCTACATACATACTACATGCTACATACATACTACATATATACTACATGCATGCTACATACATACTACATGCTACATACATACCACATACATGCTACATGCTACATACATACTACATATATACTACATGCATGCTACATACATACTGCATGCTACATGCATGCTACATACATACTACATACATACTACATGCTACATACATACCACATATATACTACATACATACTACATACAATACATTCATACAATACATACATAGACATACAGTACATATAACATAGAGTAACATACTTACCAATACTTGTCACATTGTTCCCCGAAGCCATTGTCTTTTCCGGAATAAATATTAACATAACAAACCACAAAAATACTCACCCATGATCCGAAGCAGTCCACGAGTGTGTCCCACGACGATCTTGGGTAGAGAACTGCAGCATCAGCTGATGCTGCCGTTCTCTACGGGCTGCAGGAATCCAATGACGGAAGGTAGGTATCCTTCCGCACTGTATTCCTCCGCCACTTAAAAAAAAAAAAGTCCCTAGTCTCAATTTATGCCATTGCTGTGTGGGAATTTCCCACGCAGCAATGGCATAAAGTGAGACTAGGGACTTTTTTTTTTTTAAGTGGCGGAGAAATACAGTGCGGAAGGATACCTACCTTCCGTCATTGGATTCCTGCAGCCCGTAGAGAACGGCAGCATCATCTGATGCTGCAGTTCTCTACCCAAGATCGTCGTGGGACACACTCGTGGAGTGCTTCGGATCGTGGGTGAGTATTTTTGTGGTTTGTTATGTTAATATTTATTCCGGAAAAGACAATGGCTTCGGGGAACAATGTGACAAGTGTTGGTAAGTATGTTACTCTATGTTATATGTACTGTATGTCTATGTATGTATTGTATGAATGTATTGTATGTATGTAGTATACAGTGGGGCAAAAAAGTATTTAGTCAGTCAGCAATAGTGCAAGTTCCACCACTTAAAAAGATGAGAGGCATCTGTAATTTACATCATAGGTAGACCTCAACTATGGGAGACAAACTGAGAAAAAAAAATCCAGAAAATCACATTGTCTGGTTTTTTTTCATTTTATTTGCATATTATGGTGGAAAATAAGTATTTGGTCAGAAACAAAATTTCATCTCAATACTTTGTGATATATCCTTTGTTGGCAATGACAGAGGTCAAACGTTTTCTGTAAGTCTTCACAAGGTTGCCACACACTGTTGTTGGTATGTTGGCCCATTCCTCCATGCAGATCTCCTCTAGAGCAGTGATGTTTTTGGCTTTTCGCTTGGCAACACGGACTTTCAACTCCCTCCAAAGGTTTTCTATAGGGTTGAGATCTGGAGACTGGCTAGGCCACTCCAGGACCTTGAAATGCTTCTTACGAAGCCACTCCTTCGTTGCCCTGGCGGTGTGCTTTGGATCATTGTCATGTTGAAAGACCCAGCCACGTTTCATCATCAATGCCCTTGCTGATGGAAGGAGGTTTGCACTCAAAATCTCACGATACATGGCCCCATTCATTCTTTCATGTACCCGGATCAGTCGTCCTGGCCCCTTTGCAGAGAAACAGCCCCAAAGCATGATGTTTCCACCACCATGCTTTACAGTAGGTATGGTGTTTGATGGATGCAACTCAGTATTCTTTTTCCTCCAAACACGACAAGTTGTGTTTCTACCAAACAATTCCAGTTTGGTTTCATCAGACCATAGGACATTCTCCCAAAACTCCTCTGGATCATCCAAATGCTCTCTAGCAAACTTCAGACGGGCCCGGACATGTACAGGCTTAAGCAGTGGGACACGTCTGGCACTGCAGGATCTGAGTCCATGGTGGCGTAGTGTGTTACTTATGGTAGGCCTTGTTACATTGGTCCCAGCTCTCTGCAGTTCATTCACTAGGTCCCCCCGCGTGGTTCTGGGATTTTTGCTCACCGTTCTTGTGATCATTCTGACCCCACGGGGTGGGATTTTGCGTGGAGCACCAGATCGAGGGAGATTATCAGTGGTCTTGTATGTCTTCCATTTTCTAATTATTGCTCCCACAGTTGATTTCTTCACTCCAAGCTGGTTGGCTATTGTAGATTCAGTCTTCCCAGCCTGGTGCAGGGCTACAATTTTGTTTCTGGTGTCCTTTGACAGCTCTTTGGTCTTCACCATAGTGGAGTTTGGAGTCAGACTGTTTGAGGGTGTGCACAGGTGTCTTTTTATACTGATAACAAGTTTAAACAGGTGCCATTACTACAGGTAATGAGTGGAGGAAAGAGGAGACTCTTAAAGAAGAAGTTACAGGTCTGTGAGAGCCAGAAATCTTGATTGCTTGTTTCTGACCAAATACTTATTTTCCACCATAATATGCAAATAAAATGAAAAAAAAACAGACAATGTGATTTTCTGGATTTTTTTTTCTCAGTTTGTCTCCCATAGTTGAGGTCTACCTATGATGTAAATTACAGATGCCTCTCATCTTTTTAAGTGGTGGAACTTGCACTGTTGCTGACTGACTAAATACTTTTTTGTCCCACTGTATATGTGGTATGTATGTAGCATGTAGTATGTATGTAGTATGTATGTAGCATGCATGTAGCATGCAGTATGTATGTAGCATGCATGTAGTATATATGTAGTATGTATGTAGCATGCATGTAGTATATATGTAGTATGTATGTAGCATGTATGTAGTATGTATGTGGTATGTATGTAGCATGTAGTATGTATGTAGCATGCATGTAGTATATATGTAGTATGTATGTAGCATGTAGTATGTATGTAGTATGTATGTAGTATGTATGTGGTATGTATGTAGCATGTAGTATGTATGTAGCATGCATGTAGCATGCATGTAGTATGTATGTAGCATGCATGTAGTATGTATGTATGTAGTATGTATGTAGCATGCATGTAGTATGTATGTAGTATGTATGTAGTATGTATGTAGCATGCAGTATGTATGTAGCATGTATGTAGTATATATGTAGTATGTATGTAGCATGTAGTATGTATGTAGCATGTAGTATGTATGTAGCATGCATGTAGTATATATGTAGTATGTATGTAGCATGTAGTATGTATGTAGCATGCATGTAGTATATATGTAGTATGTATGTAGCATGTAGTATGTATGTAGCATGTAGTATGTATGTAGCATGCATGTAGTACGTATGTAGCATGTAGTATGTATGTAGCATGCATGTAGTATGTATGTAGTATGTATGTAGTATTTTTTTTTTTTATTTTTTTTTTTTAACATTTAACACATTAGCCGGATGATGGGACTACTACTGTCCCATCATTGGCTAATGTGTCAATCACTGTCATGGTAGCAGGCATCGCCAGATGGGACTTGTAGTCCCATCGGACGATGCTTGCACAGACCCCCGGACATCAGCACAGCCCCCCGGCAGGCCGGCACAGCCCCCCGGCAGGCCGGTACAGACCCCCACAGGGTGCACAGACCACCGGCAGGCCGGCACAGCCCCCCGGCAGGCCGGTACAGACCCCCACAGGGTGCACAGACCACCGGCAGGCCGGCACAGCCCCCCCGGCAGGCCGGTACAGACCCCCACAGGGTGTACAGACCCCGGGCAGTCCACACAGCCCCCCGGCAGGCCGGCAGAGACCCCCGGAAGGCCCGAAATGACGGCGCATCATGATGCGCACACACCACGCATCATGATGACGTCAGGCTGTCAATCAACTTTGAACTTCCGATTCCGATGCCGAATTCCGATATTGAAAAAATATCGGAAGTCGGTATCGGAATTCCGATACAGCAAGTATCGGCCGATACCCGATACTTGCGGTATCGGAATGCTCAACACTAGTCACGACCCTCCAAACAGCGTTCATGAAGGCAAAGTGTTTGTTTTACGTGGGCAGCATGGTTGCAAAGCTGAACCTTAAAGGAATGTCCAGAAGGGCACCACCAGGAGTGGAGCCTACGGCGTAATTTGACTCAACACGGGCAACCTCAACCATCAAGCAACAAAAAAGATGCACACATTGCAAGCTTAATTCCGTTAACGAACGAGACTCCGTCATGCCCCGCGGTCCGAGTCCGGCTTACTAGAGGGACATGCGAGGCTTTGGCACGTGAGATTGGCCAATAACTGGTGTGTCATGCCCTTACATGTCCGTGGCTGCATGTGCGCTACACTGAAAAGGCCAGCGTTTGTCGCTTACAGGTGCAGATAACCCGCTGAACAATGTTAGTGATGGGGATCTGTGATTACAATTATTACCCGCGAACGATGATTTCCCAGTAAGTGCAGGTCAATCGCAGTTCCGGAATTAAGCCTAACCGTTATTCCTGAAAAAATGAAAAACTTACGTGTGCAAACCACAGGTGCTGTAGCTTGCTTAACAGCTCGCCAGCCGTTCTCAGGCCCAGTATGGATTACACTTGATTGCACAAAGGTGAGAAAGGGTACCGTATCCCCGGATAACATGTATGGATAGCATAGTGTACACATTCAAAATATATGTCTATAGATCAGGAGGCAGGCTCAGACGGTGTCAGGCCCAGTATGGATTACACGTGATTGCACAAAGGTGAGAAAGGGTACCGTATCCCCGGATAACATGTATGGATAGCATAGTGTACACATTCAAAATATATGTCTATAGATCAGGAGGCAGGCTCAGACGGTGTCAGGCCCAGTATGGATTACACGTGATTGCACAAAGGTGAGAAAGGGTACCGTATCCCCGGATAACATGTATGGATAGCATAGTGTACACATTCAAAATACATGGCTGCTCCATTGTCTATAGATCAGGAGGCAGGCTCAAACGGTGTCAGGCACAGTATGGATTTGACGGCCCAGACGACACAGCGGAGGAGCAGGGAGAGGTAAAGATTGCAAATGCTGGGGCCCTGCCCAAGCTTGGGGGGCCCACTCGGTATGCTTCTGCATACGAATGGAGTGTACAGGCGACCGGCGGATGTGCGCACACAGTCTTCGCACTTTCTGGAGCTGGGCTGTTAACTCCGGATAATTGTTGAGGAAGCACTGCACCACCAGGTTCAAGGTGTGAGCCAAGCAAGGTATGTGGCTGAGTTTTGAAAGGGCTATGGCTGCCACAAAATTACGGCCGTTATCACTAACAACCTTGCCTGCCTCAAGATGTATACTGCCCAGCCATGACTCAGTTTGTCGCTGAAAGTACTCGGCCAGCACCTCCGCGTTGTGTCTGTCGCCCAAACACATCATCTGCAACACAGCCTGCTGACGCTTTCCACTAGCTGCTCGATAGGGGGACACCTCGTGTGCAACAATGGCAGCTGCAGATGGAGTGCTCGTACGACTGCGCTCTGTGGACGAGCTTTCACTTCTGGAGGAGGAGGAGGAGGGTCGAACGCCTACAGCCAACTGTTTCCTATACCGTAGGCTAGGCAGCACTGTCCCACCACCGCTGTCCCCTGTGGACCCTGCATCCACCACATTAACCCAGTGCGCAGTGATGGACACGTAACGGCCCTGGCCATGCCGACTGGACCATGCATCTGTTGTGAGGTGCACCTTTCCACTCACTGACTGCTTGAGTGCATGGACAATGCGGTCTTTCACATGATGGTGGGGGGATGGGATGGCTTTGCGAGAGAAGAAGTGGCGACTGGGTAGGTCATAGCGTGTGTAATGATGTATAGTAGGTTTCTATGAAGACAGTGGCTAGATGATAGAGTCACAGACACAGGTATACGTGAAAGTAGTTTGTATTAAACAAGCAGCACAGAACAGCACAGGTGCTGGCGGAGCCAGACAATGACAGCAGTGGTAACAGCAGCAGAACTCAGTCCAGTAGATAGCAAGTTGTACACCAGCACTATGTAGATGTAAGCAGACACAGTCTTAAGAATGCAGGCAAGGACAGTCACTTAGCCCTCTCCCTTGCGGGAGGGGAATCTTCGAGCACAGTGCAGTGGCAGAGAAAGTCACTAGGTAATTGATACTGAATGTGTAAAGGTAGCAGGGATAAGTCTCTCAGGTGAAACGCACACAGCAGTCAAGATCTTCAGCGCATACCGTGAGTGCTGTAGGAGCGGTGAGCGGTGGAGGCAGGGCTGGAAGGAGCCTTCAGGCAGACACCGTCAGAAGGTCCAGGCGGCGGCGGTTAGGCAGCAGGTAATCCAGGTGGATTCAGAAGGAAGGAAGGAGGTAGCACAGCGTGCAACTCCCAGCTAGCAGATCAGGTACAGGACGAGATATACAAGCAAGGTAGTCACGTCCAGGAAAGCTATTTAAACCCGGCGGGCGGGACCAACAGGCGGTGATGTCACAGGAACCAGTATGGCCGAATGAAGCCAGGCTTAAGGGCAACAGTAAGGGCAAAGTCCGGAACACAGCAGAATAGGAACGATGCTTACATTATTCCCCCCTTAAAGAATGTCCTCCGGACAATCTTCGACCAGGCTTGTCCGGGTACCTTAGATGAAACTGCTCCAGCAGCCGCGGAGCACAGATATTCTCCACCGGTTCCCAGGAATTCTCCTCGACAGAGTATCCTTGCCACTTGACCAGGTATTGCAGCTTCCTTCTGAAGATCCGTGAATCCAGAATCTTCTCCACGACATATTGTTCATGTCCATCAACGAGCACTGGAGCTGGAGGAGAGGAAGTACGCCCTGGGAAGGAATTTGGTACAACTGGCTTTAGTAGGGAAACATGGAACACCGGGTGAACCTTCCAGGCAGGGGGCAATTTCAGACGCACCGCTACCGAATTCACTAGAGCCACGATCTTGTATGGCCCTACAAACTTCTGTCCAAGCTTGACAGTCGGTGCCCTCACCCTCAGATTCTTGGTAGACAACCAGACCGTATCTCCCACCCTATACACCGGAGCCGGCCTCCTGGTACGATCTGCTGCTCTCTTATACCTCTCCTGCGCTGTCGTCAAGGTGGTCTTTAGAGCTTCCAAATTCTGCTGTAAGAAGGAAAGATGGTCAGACACAGCAGGCACTGCAGCCTCCTTGGGGAACTGCGGCAAGATGCTTGGGTGGTAACCCTGATTAGCAAAGAACGGTGACTGCTTAGTCGAGGAGTGCTGCGAGTTGTTATATGTGAACTCTGCCAGGGGAAGCAGATCTACCCAATCGTCCTGCAGATGACTTAAGTAGCAACGGAGGTACTGCTCCAGGGTCTGATTCGTACGTTCCGTCTGTCCATTGGTCTGTGGATGGTAAGCCGAAGACAGACTTACTCTAATATCCAGAGCCGCGCAGAAACACCTCCAGAACCTAGACGTGAACTGCACCCCACGATCCGAGATCACCTCATCCGGGACCCCGTGCAGATGGACCACCTCTTGAATCAACAAGTCTGCAGTCTGTTTTGCTGTGGGTAATCCAGCGCAAGGGATAAAGTGTACTGCCTTAGTGAGGCGGTCCACGACCACTAGAATGGTGTTCTTACCCTTGGAGACCGGTAGTTCAACAATAAAGTCCATTGAGATGGATCTCCAGGGACGAGATGGTATAGGCAAGGGTTGTAACAACCCGGAAGGTGACGCACGAGGCGTCTTGAACCGAGCACATACCTCGCAGGATGACACGTATCCCTCCACGTCCTTCCGGTACGAAGGCCACCAGAAGTACCGAGCCAGGAACTCTTGGGTCTTCGTTATTCCACGATGTCCCCCAATCTTAGAATCATGGATCAGTCGGAGGACTTCAAGTCTTGTCACCTCTGGTACATACAGCCGATTCTCCTGTAACCACACTCCTCCACTGAAATTTAGGCTTACTTCGGGGGTAGGTTGCCTTAGCAACGGATCTGCTGCGTATGCTGCTTTGATCTCAGACAGAAGATCCTGATGATGGATTGCAGAGATGAAATGAGCGGGAGACACAACAGTACTAGGAGACGACTCAATCACTTCCTCAGGAGCAGAAATCCTAGATAGCGCATCTGCCTTACCATTCCGTGCCCCCGACCTGTAGGAGATGATGAAGTTGAATTGGTTTAGAAACAAGCTCCAACGTGCCTGACGTGGGTTCAAACATCTTACGGACTGCATGAATTCCAAGTTTCGGTGGTCGGTAAGAACTGTAATCGGAGTTGAGGACCCCAGCAGCAAGTGTCTCCACTCCTTGAATGCCGTCACAATCGCCAGTAACTCCTTGTTCCCTACGTCATAGTTCTTCTGCGCCGGGGATAGCTTCTGAGAAAGAAAGGCACAAGGATGAAGAACTGCCTTCTCACCTCCTCTCTGTGACAACACTGCGCCGATGGCGACATCCGATGCGTCCACCTCAAGAGTAAAGCTCAGGTCTGGGTCTGGATGTCTTAAGATGGGAGCCGACACAAATTTGTCCTTCAGCCGTGTGAACGCCTCCTGGGCTTGCGGAGTCCACCGGAATGGTACCCCCTTCTTAGTCAGTTGGGTGATGGGTGCCACAATCTCAGAGAAGTTACGGATGAAGCGCCTATAGAAGTTGGCGAATCCCACAAACCTCTGAACTTCTTTCACCGATCCTGGCGCTGGCCACTCCTGGATCGCTCTGGTCTTTTGATCGTCCATCTGGAGACCCTGTGGAGAGATGACATAACCGAGGAACTGCACTGTTGCCCTGTGGAACTCGCATTTCTCCAATTTGATGTAAAGATGGTTATGCAGCAGGCGTTGCAGCACTGTCCTCACGTGGAGCCGATGTTCCTCGAGATCACTGGAAAAGATTAAAATGTCATCGAGATACACAACCATAAATACATCAAGCACATCTCGGAAAATGTCATTAACAAAATGCTGAAAGGTTGCAGGAGCATTTCGTAGTCCGAACGGCATGACCCGTGACTCGAAGTGTCCATAACGACAGCGGAAGGCCGTCTTCCACTCATCTCCAGACCGAATTCTCACGAGATTGTAGGCTCCCCGAAGATCCAGTTTGGTGAATATCTTAGCCTGCTTCACCCTCTCCAGTAGTTCAGAGATTAAGGGTAGCGGGTGCCGATTCATGACCGTTACCTTGTTTAAATCACGGTAGTCCATGCAAGGACGCAGACCCCCGTCCTTTTTCTTCACGAAGAAGATTGGTGCACCTGCAGGAGAAGTAGACGGTCGGATGAAGCCCTTGGCGAGATTCTCGTCGATGAAGTCCTTCAAGGCCTTTAATTCAGGACCAGACAAAGGGTAAATACGCCCGAATGGGATCTCCGCCCCAGATACCAGTTCTATCGGGCAATCATAAGGCCGGTGGGGAGGTAACATATCTGCCCTCTTCTTGTCACATACCTCTGCCAGATCCTGATACTCCGGTGGTAATTGTCCCTCAGTCGTAGCTACTACCTTGGGGATAGCAGCGACCTTAGGAATAGCGGGGTTGCTGTTAGAACTTGGAGGGAACTGCACTTCCCTGGTCTCCCAGTTGATGCGAGGATTCTGAACCTGGAGCCAAGGTAACCCCAGGATAATAGGGAAGTGAGGAGAAGATATTAGTAAAAAGGACAAATGTTCCACATGTTCCTCTCCAATGCATACCTTCACCGACTCAGTCTCCATGGTTACCGGTCCAGATGTAAGTGGCGACCCGTCTACTGTCTCCATCAAGACTGACGACTCCCTCTTCACTGCCCTGATTCCATGCTTCCTTGCAAATGCGATATCCATGAAGTTCCCACTGGCCCCGGAGTCCAACATGGCGGCGCTCTCGACACACCGACCCTGGAAGCAGACCCTCAAAGATAGGTAATAGTGGGAATTCTTCTTAGTAGCGAAGTAGGAGGAAACGACGGATGTCATCGAGATCACCACTGCGTTCAATGGAAGAGATGCCAGCGAATTCATATCGGCAAAGTCCAGGTCTCTCTGATTGTCTCTGCCCCCCGAATTGTTCAGATCTAGGATGCAGGACTCCCCCGCCTCGGAGTTACAATCAATGATAGCTGCAGCCGTATTACGTCTCCTGACTGGACACTCGGAGATGAAGTGACCGGTCCCCCCGCAGTAGAAGCACAGGTTTTCCTTAAAGCGATGCTCCTTGCGGGCATCAGGAGGATTTCTACGTACGGCATCCACCTGCATCGGTTCGGGCTCGGGCTCGGGATTCCTCCTGCTGGTGACATCTCTGGAGGGAGAAGAGAACGGAACAGTGTTATTAAACCGTAGATCAGACCAGCGCTCCTGTCTGCGCTCGGAGAGTCGATTGTCAATGCGGATGCAGTGATTGATGAAGTCCCCAAGAAGCACGGGCGAGTCCCCGCGTGCCAGTTCATCCTTAACTGCCGTAGACAATCCCCTGCGGAAGATGGCCTGCTTGACTGCCCCGTTCCAGGTGGTGTCTAAAGCCCATCTACGGAAGTCCAATGCATACTCCAGCACCGAACGCTTCCCCTGCCGAAGGGTCAGCAGCGTCGTCTCAGCAGTATTAGCTCGGTTCGGGTCATCAAACATCTGCGTCATTGCGGCAATGAAATTGTCCATAGAGTTAAGCAGGGGGTCGTCGGTCTCAATCAAAGGGTTGGCCCATGCGAGCGCCTTACCAGACAGCAGCATGACTATAGTCAGAACTTTGGAGCGTTCAGTAGTGAACTGTGGGGCATGAGCAGCAAAGAAGATCCGGCACTGGTTCAAAAATCCTCGGAATTTATCCCTCTCACCAGCGAACCGGAAGGGTGGAAGCTTCGGGAAGGTCGGTGTAGTATCCCGGGCAGCACCTGCTACCTGCGCGGCTGGGGCCTGTTCCAGAGCAGCAATCCGATCGAGCTGCATAGGAATCGCTTGCTCCAACGCCAGAACACGATTTGCCAGTCGTTGCAACTGTGCCTCTGCTGCCCCGGCGTTGTGTTCGATACGTTGCTCCAGCGTGTCCAGCTGGGTCCTAATGCCTGCCACATCCTGCCGTATCAAAGCAAGCTGCTTGCTTACACGTTTCTCCAGGGACTCTACACCTGCGGTCTCCATATTGGTGGCTTGTATATCCTGTAATGATGTATAGTAGGTTTCTATGAAGACAGTGGCTAGATGATAGAGTCACAGACACAGGTATACGTGAAAGTAGTTTGTATTAAACAAGCAGCACAGAACAGCACAGGTGCTGGCGGAGCCAGACAATGACAGCAGTGGTAACAGCAGCAGAACTCAGTCCAGTAGATAGCAAGTTGTACACCAGCACTATGTAGATGTAAGCAGACACAGTCTTAAGAATGCAGGCAAGGACAGTCACTTAGCCCTCTCCCTTGCGGGAGGGGAATCTTCGAGCACAGTGCAGTGGCAGAGAAAGTCACTAGGTAATTGATACTGAATGTGTAAAGGTAGCAGGGATAAGTCTCTCAGGTGAAACGCACACAGCAGTCAAGATCTTCAGCGCATACCGTGAGTGCTGTAGGAGCGGTGAGCGGTGGAGGCAGGGCTGGAAGGAGCCTTCAGGCAGACACCGTCAGAAGGTCCAGGCGGCGGCGGTTAGGCAGCAGGTAATCCAGGTGGATTCAGAAGGAAGGAAGGAGGTAGCACAGCGTGCAACTCCCAGCTAGCAGATCAGGTACAGGACGAGATATACAAGCAAGGTAGTCACATCCAGGAAAGCTATTTAAACCCGGCGGGCGGGACCAACAGGCGGTGATGTCACAGGAACCAGTATGGCCGAATGAAGCCAGGCTTAAGGGCAACAGTAAGGGCAAAGTCCGGAACACAGCAGAATAGGAACGATGCTTACAGCGTGGTACTGCATAGGCCATGAGTTCGCGGAAAGCTGCGCTTTCCACCAACCGATAGGGCATCATCTCTAACAAGATTATTTTGGCAATGTGGGCGTTCAAACCCAATGTACGCGGATGAGAGACTGAGTACTTTCTTGACCTACTCATAGTCTCTGGGAGGGTGAGCTGGACTTGAGAGCTGCATATGGTGGAACTAGCGGTGGACAGGGCAGACTGAGAGAGGGTTGATGATGGTGATGGAGTTGGTGTTCTTTCTGATGGCCTAGATTCAGTCTTTCGTTGATATAACAGTGGGATTCCCTGACTGCTTTGGCCTTGCAACGACACCTCAACATTTGCTGCTGTGCTAACCGCTGGGCTTACAGTGGGGGAAACAATGTAGCGTTGCTGACTACCTTCTTTGTGATCATTTGCACATGTGGTACTTGAGGTTTGGTGTTGTGCCCACGCTTGCAAGTGCATGCTGGTTAAATGTCTAAGCATGCAACTGGTATTCAAATTTTTTCAGATTTTTCTCTCGGCTAAAGGTCTTTACGCACTTCTTACAGATAACCTTGGCCTGATCATGAGGATTTTGTTCAAAAAAGTGCCACACTGCACTCTTCCTACTTTGGAAGACATTTTGCAGCCTAGCACGCTGTGCTATTTTGACCGTCTGGACAAGCTGTCCAGCAACTCTTTTGATTTTTGGAACCTGTCTTTGGAGTGCTCCGGGCCTGCCAGATAACAGCTATTGTGATGTCGATGTCTGCTGTGGATGCTCCTCCTCCTCATCTCAGCTATTGGAAGCAGCACCCTCTTCCCCCAATGGATGCCAATCTGGGTCAGCAACTGGGTCATCCATCACCTTCTCTTCAATGTCATGTGCACCTTCCTCTGTGTCACCGTGTATGGTGGTATAGTATGCGGGAAGGGGCACCTGAGTCTCATCAGGGTCAGAATCTGGCTCATTACACTGCGAGGACAATGTAGTGCTCTGACTGAATGTACCAGCAGAATCATCTATCAGTGGCTGTGCATCAGTGCACTTCATGTCAGATTGGCCTGGGTAATTCACCATTTCACTTGATAACCCAGGCATGGTATGTGAAAACAGCTCCATGGAGTAATCAGTTGAATGGCCTGCGTCATCCTTCAATCTTGGTTGGGGTGAAGGAAACAAGGAAAGGTGTGGTTCATGAACATGAGCCTCCAATGACGACTCAGTGCTTTTATTTTTTACAACTTCAGAAGAGGAGGCGATAGAGCTGGAGGCTGAGTCAGCAATGTAAGCCAAAACTTTTTCCTGATGCTCTGGCTTTAAAAGCGGTTTGCCAACTCCTAGAAAACTAAGCCTTCGAGGCCTTGTGGAGCCAGACGATGACGCAGGCTCAACACCTCCTGCATTCGGTCCTATTTTGCTTTTGCCACTACCATCAGATCCACCACCAACACATCATTACCAGCTGGCCACCCCCGCCCAATTCCACGGCCTCTTCCACCAGCCTTCCTCATTTTTGGTAAAAATGTACACAAAATCCCACAAACTATATAGTAATGTAAAACAAGGTACAAGGTGTATATAGGACAGGGGAGATTTAGAATTTCTGAACACACTTGTGGACACTGTTGTGTGAGGCCCAGTTAATATCACACCGCTATGTCACAGGCTCAATGTCGCAGGTGTGAAAAATGTCACTATAGGACAGGGGAGATGTAGAATTTCTGAACACACTTGTGTGGACACTGTTGGATTGTGTGAGGCCCAGTTAATATCACACCGCTATGTCACAGGCTCAATGTCGCAGGTGTGAAAAATGTCACTATAGGACAGGGGAGATGTAGAATTTCTGAACACACTTGTGGACACTGTTGTGTGAGGCCCAGTTAATATCACACCGCTATGTCACAGGCTCAATGTCGCAGGTGTGAAAAATGTCACTATAGGACAGGGGAGATTTAGAATTTCTGAACACACTTGTGGACACTGTTGTGTGAGGCCCAGTTAATATCACACCGCTATGTCACAGGCTCATTGTCGCAGGTGTGAAAAATGTCACTATAGGACAGGGGAGATTTAGAATTTCTGAACACACTTGTGGACACTGTTGTGTGAGGCCCAGTTAATATCACACCGCTATGTCACAGGCTCAATGTCGTAGGTGTAAAAAATGTCACTATAGGACAGGGGAGATGTAGAATTTCTGAACACACTTGTGGACACTGTTGGATTGTGTGAGGCCCAGCTAATATCACACCGCTATGTCACAGGCTCAATGTCGCAGGTGTGAAAAATGTCACTATAGGACAGGGGAGATGTAGAATTTCTGAACACACTTGTGGACACTGTTGTGTGAGTCCCAGTTAATATCACACCGCTATGTCACAGGCTCAATGTCGCAGGTGTGAAAAATGTCACTATAGGACAGGGGAGATTTAGAATTTCTGAACACACTTGTGGACACTGTTGTGTGAGGCCCAGTTAATATCACACTGCTATGTCACAGGCTCAATGTCGCAGGTGTGAAAAATGTCACTATAGGACAGGGGAGATGTAGAATTTCTGAAAACACTTGTGGACACTGTTGTGTGAGGCCCAGTTAATATCACACCGCTATGTCACAGGCTCAATGTCGCAGGTGTGAAAAATGTCACTATAGGACAGGGGAGATGTAGAATTTCTGAGCACACTTGTGGACACTGTTGGATTGTGTGAGGCCCAGTGAATATCACACCGCTATGTCACAGGCAGAAATTGGCTAGTGTATAACAAACTACAAGGTGTATATAGAATTGGGCAGAATAGGAATCTCCCTAGAGTGTAGGTCTGTAAGAACGGAACATGTCCTCGACTTATCCTTACAGAGTGACACACAGATAGCTTCACTGTGGCCATGATAACAGCCGTTACACGGTACTGAGAGAGGAGCGTGCACGTGCACCGCTGTCCGGTGTCCGTAAAATTGTCAAGCTCCGTGTTTTTTAAGTATACGGACTGACACACGCTATCTCTCTATAGTTTTGAATGTGATCAAACAGCAAATATACTTAACTGTTTGAAAAGCAGACAAAACTAGAAGGTGTAGGTCTGTAAGAACGGAACATGTCCTCGACTTACTCTTACAGAGTGACACACAGATAGCTTCGCTGTGGCCGTGATAACAGCCGTTACACGGTACTGAGAGAGGAGCGTGCACCGCTGTATGGTGTGAAAAAATGCACGCTCAGCACCTCACCAGGACAAAAAAAAAAATTTGGATTGCTTTTAAAAAAGCAGTTTGCAGAGCAGTGGGAAAACAGCAATGCAGCTATCAGGAAGCCTTATAAGGCAGCCTAACAACCAACACAGCTGATCCAGCAAAATATAGCCTCCACTTGCACTGCACACACAGTGACTGGTGTGTTGTACAGGCAAAATCGCTAGCAGCAGAAGCAGTTTTTGGTGTCTTCTTCCCTGCCTAACGCTCTCCCTACAGAATCAGCAGTAGCAGCAGCTCTCCCTATTCTGAGATCAGCATGAGTGCACGCCCTTTTATACCCCCTGTGACGCCCCCCAAAGCAAGCCAATCACTTGCATGCCATTCTCAAAGATGGTGGTGACCCCTGCCTATGTCATCACGTTGCCCACAGTGTCCGTGGATCCTGATTGGCTGAGAAAGGGCGGAAAACAAACTTTTGAAACGCGACTTTGGCGCTTAAGTCGCCGAGCTCGTGGCCGACCTCACCCTAGGGTCGGGTTTCGTTTCATGAAACCCGACTTTACCAAAAGTCGGCGACTTTTGAAATTTTTCGACCCGTTTCGCTCAACTCTAGTGAGTATGTCTTTTTTTTTTATTGCAGCAGCTGCATATGGGGGGTATTTATGGCGCAGCATTAACCCTTGTGCAGCAGCATATGAGGGGTATTTATGGGGCAGCATTAACCCTTGTGCAGCAGCATATGAGGGGTATTTGTGGGGCAGCATTAACCCTTGTGCAGCAGCATATGGGGGTATTTATGGGGCAGCATTAACCCTTGTGCAGAAGCATATGGGGTGTATTTATGGGACAGCATTAACCCTTGTGCAGCAGCATATGGGGGTATTTATGGGGCAGCATTAACCCTTGTGCAGCAGCATAAGGGGGGTATTTTTGGGGCAGCATTAACCCTTGTGCAGCAGCATATGAGGGGTATTTATGGGGCAGCATTAACCCTTGTGCAGCAGCATATTATGGGGGTATTTATGGGGCAGCATTAACCCTTGTGCAGCAGCATATTATTGGGGTATTTATGGAGCATCTTCTTGGACCACCATTTAACCATAGGCTTATACGCGAGTCAATAAGTTTTCCCAGTTTTTTGTGGCTAAATTAGGGGGGGGGTCGGCTTATACACGGGTCCCCTTATAAACGAGTATATACGGTAACTATACAGTGGTTTACCCCAACACTGAACTGACCTCCATGAGCCAGAGCAGATATATAGATATAATGTAAGAGCAGAACCCATACATGTATTATCTGGCCTGCCATACCAGTTACTGTAGCTTTCCATGCCCATAATCAAAGATTACTGCGTGTATACAAATCTGTAGGTCCTTGTATATACTTGTGCATATTTAGGGGCTAATAGGGAATAGATACATTTGTGTGTGTGTAGAATTTCATCACAATTAGCTATAAATCCTCATACTGTTAACTGAAAGAAAATATTTGTAAAGAGAAATGCAAAATGCTGGCACGAGGCCAGAAAATAACATTATACTCTCTCACATACTTCCAAAGCTGCTATTAGACGTGTCAGCAAGTGAGCTGCTATTAAAATCCATTTACAGACTTCAAAGTATGCTCAGTATATATTAATGGGTCTTCTTGACATGCACGCTATGTAACAAATGATTCTCCCCTTTTCTTCTTTACCTTTGTCACTAGAACAAGTCTTTACCCGTATCAGGACATTTACAGAACAAATGTCTTGGTTTCACAACACAGACTAATTTATCGCACGTGCATGTTATGATTTTGACACAAACACTGTTATATGTACCATCATTCCAGAATTTTTCTCTTTGATGCAGTATTGAAATTATAGCTAAAAAGAAATCTGCTCCAGTTAATACTTAGCTGTCAACATTATTAGATATTCCGCTTTCAGAAAATGTTGTAGGGTAACCTAAAAGTGTGCAATAAAATTGATGACATTTGGTGGAAGTTTTTTGCACAATTGAATTAAAAAGAATAGCATTCAATTCAAGCCATATTTATAAATCCTCCATTATTTTTTGGAGCTGCAAAGAATTAAAAAAGAGAGAAAAGGCTTGGCCATGGTCATTAGGCAACTTTTTTTTTACCAAAAAACAGTGGTGTAACCGGCACCACATACAAGCAGGTGTAGCCTACTAGCGGCACAATTTTAGACTGGATTGCCACTCAGAAGTAAACCGGCATTTATAAATACATTATATATATTGTATGCTCTGTTTGTTACCTGTGAGTACGCTGTGTGCTTTTTCTTGTTATTTCTAAAAACTAGCTTTGTTTTTCTCTAAAAAAAAGTTAATAACTTATAGACTTTTTGTCATAATAACCGGAGCAAACATTTTTCAATTTGTTGAATTCATGATGCTGTTTGTCCCCAAGTCTCAAAGAGAGATATCACAAATACAAAACAAATGTGTCAGGAAATTAATCATTTTTATACAGTACGTCCTCATAGTTATAAAATAAGAACCAAGTCTGTTAACATTTATAACTGAGCAGCTCCATTGATGATTTTCCTTTTAGTCCCCCATTTTAACCCCTTTACCCCCAAGGGTGGTTTGCATGTTCATGACCGGGCCAATTTATACAATTCTGACCACTGTCCCTTTATGAGGTCATAACGCTGAAAAGCTTCCTTTGATCCCACTGATTCTGACACTGTTTCCTCAAGACATATTGTACTTCATGTTAGTGGTAAAATTTAATTCAAATAACTTGCGTTTATTTGTGAAAAAAATGGAAATTTGGCGAGAATTTTGAAAATTTTGCAATTTTCCAACTTTGAATTTTTATGCCCTTAAATCGCAGAGATACGGCACACAAAAAACTAAATAAGTAACATTTCACATATGTTTACTTTACATCAGCACAATTTTGGAACCCAAATTTTTTTTGTTAGGAAGTTATAAGGGTTAAAAGTTGACCAGCGATTTCTCATTCTTACAACACCTTTTTATTTTTACGTACAACATCACATTTGAAGTCACTTTGAGGCGTCTATATGATAGAAAATACCCAAAGGTGACACCATTCTAAAAACTGCACCCCTTAAGGTGTGCAAAACCACATTCAAGAAGTTTATTAACCCTTCAGGTGCTTCACAGGAATTTTTTGAATGTTTAAAAAAATGAACATTTAACTTTTTTTCACAAAAAAATTATTTCAGGCCCAATTTTTTTTATTTTACCAAGGGTAACAGGAGAAATTGGACTGCAAAAGGTATTGTGCAATTTGTCCTGAGTACGCTGATACCTGATCTGTGGGGGGGAACCACTGTTTCTGCGCATGGCAGAACTCAGAAGGGAAGGAGGACCGTTTTGCTTTTTCAATGCAAAATTGGCTAGAATTCAGTTCGGACGCCATGTCACATTTGGAGAGCCCCTGATGAGCCTAAACAGTGGAAACCCCTGACAAGTGACCCCATTTTGGAAACTAGACCCCCCAAGAAACTTATCTAGATATGTGGTGAGAACTTTTAGCCCACAAGGGCTTCACAGAAGTTTATAACGTACAGCCGTACAATTAAAAAATCATATTTTTTCCACAAAAATGATCTTTTCACCACCAATTTTTATTTTCCCAAGGGTAACAGGACCCTAAAAGTTATTGTGCAATTTTTCCTGAGTACGCTGATACCCCATATGTGGGTGTAAACGACTATTTGGGCACATGGCAGAGCTCAGAAGGGAAGCAGCGCCATTTGACTTTTTTGGCTGGAATTGAGATCGGAAACAATGTCGCATTTGGAAAGCCCCTGGTGTGCCAAAACAGTGGAACCCCCCACAAATGACACCATTTTGGAAACTAGACCCCCAAGTAACTTATATAGATGTGTGGTGAGAACTTTGAACCCCCAAGGACTTCACAGAAGTTTATAACGTACAGCCGTACAATTAAAAAATCATATTATTTCCATAAAAATGATCTTTTCACCCTCAATTTTTATTTTTTCAAGGGTAACAGGACCCCAAAAGTTATTGTGCAATTTGTCCTGAGTACGCTGATACCCCATATGTGGGGGTAAGCTACTATTTGGGCGCATGGCAGAGCTCGGAAGGGAAGCAGCTCCATTTGACTTTTATAGCTGGAATTGGGATTGGACACCATGCCATGTTTGGAAAGCCCCTGATGTGCCTAAACAGTGGAAACCCCCCACAAATGACACCATTTTGGAAACTAGACCCCCCAAGGAACTTATCTAGATGTGTGGTGAGCACTTTGAGCCCCCAAGGGCTTCACAGAAGTTTATAACGCCCGGGCGTGAAAATAAAAGAATCATATTTTTTCCACAAACATGATCTTTTAGTCCCCAATTTTTTTATTTTCCCAAGGGTAACAGGAGAAATTGGACCCCAAAAGTTGTTGTCCAATTTGTCCTGAGTACACTTATACCCCACATATGGATGAAAACTACTGTTTGGGCACACGTCAGGGCTCGAAAGGGAAGTAATGACGTTTTGGAATGCAAACTTTGATGGAATGGTCTGCGGACGTCATGTTCCGTTTGGAGAGCCTCTGATGTGCCCAAACTTTTGAAACTCCCCACAAGTGACCCCATTTTGGAAAATAAACCCCCACGGAACTTATCTAGATGTGTGGTGAGCACTTTGAACCCCCAAGTGCTTCACAGAAGTTTATAACGCCCGGGGATGAAAATAAAAAAATCATATTTTTTTCCACAAAAATGATATTTTTGCCCCAATTTTTTATTTTCCTAAGGGTAACAGGAGAAATTGGACCCCAAAAGTTGTTTTGCAATTTGTACTGAGTAGGCTGATACCCCATATGTGGGGGTAAAACACTGTTTGGGCTCAGAGCTAGGAAGGGAAAGAGCACCATTTGACTTTTTCAACGCAGAATTGGTTGGAATTGAGATCAGACACCATTTTGCTTTTGGTGAGCACCTGATGTGCCCAAACAGTGGAAACCCCCCAATTCTAACTCCAACCGTTACCCCAACACACCCCTAACCCTAATCTCAGCCCTAACCCTAGCCCTAACCCTAATGAGAAAATGGAAATAAATACATTTTTTTAATTTTATCATTTTTCCCTAACTAAGGGGGTGATAACGGGGGGTTTGATTTACTATTTATGGTGGGGTTTTATGTTTGGCAGCTGTCACATGCTAAAATACGCTTTTTATTGTAAAAATTGTTTTTGCATCACCACATTTTGAGAGCTATAATTTTTCCATATTTTGACCCACCGAGTCATGTGAGGTCTTATTTTTGCGGGATGAGTTGACGTTTCTATTGGTACCTATATCGAGTACGTGACATTTTTTTATCGCTTTTTATTCTGATTTTTGGGACGCAGAATGAACAAAAACCAGCATTTCAAGAATTTCTTTTGGGGGTCTGTTTACACTGTTCTGCGTGCGGTAAAATTGATAAGGCAGTTTTATTGTTCGGGTCAGTACGATTACAGCGATACCTCATTTATGTTTTTTATGTTTTGGCGCTTTTATGCAATGAAAATAATTTTATATAAAAAATTATTATTTTTACATCGCTTTATTCTGCGAGCTATAACTTTTTTATTTCTTCGCTGATGATGCTGTTTGGTGGCTCGTTTTTTGCGGGATAAGATGACGTTTTCAGCGGTACCATGTATATTTATATCCGTATTTTTGATCGTGCGTTATTGCACTTTTTGTTCGGCTGTATGATAATAAAGCATTATTTTTTGCTTTGTTTTTTATTTTTATTTTTTAAGGGGTTCGCTAAAGGGGTTAACTAATGGGACAGTTTTATAGGGCGGGTTGTTACGGATGCGGCGATACTAAATATGTGTACTTTTATTGTTTTGTTTTTTTATTTCCAAAAAAATGAATTTATTAGGGAATATTTGTTTTTTTTATGTATTTAGTGATTTCTTATAAATTATTTTTACACTTTTTTTTAACTTTATTATACTGTCCCAGGGGGGAAATCACTGTCATGTGACATTTCGCTGGTCTGTCACATCATAGATCTCTGTGACAGATCAGCGATCTGACACAGGCAGTGCTGGAGGCTTCCTCATACCGGCGCTTTGCAGGCACTGAGGAAGCCGGCTCCCTGCAGGCCCTAGAAGGTCACAGCCGCCATATTGGATCTGGGGACCTGCAGAGAAGGAGGCCCCCGCAGCAGCGCTGCACATCTCGCTGCTGCGGGGGTCTCAGGGAAGCACGGAGGGAGCCCCCTCCCTGCCGATGCTTCCCTAAACCCCGGTACACTGCGATCGTGTTTGATCGCAGTGTGCCAGGGGTTAACGTGTCGGGGGCGGACCGTGACTGCACGAAATAGTTACTAAATAACATTTCCCACATGTCTACTTTACATCAGCAGAATTTTGGAAACAAAATTTTTTTTGTTAGGAAGTTTATAAGGGTTAAAAGTTGACCAGCGATTTCTCATTTTTACAACAAAATTTACAAAACCATTTTTTTTAGAGACCACCTCACATTTGAAGTCACTTTAAGGGGTCTATATGGCAGAAAATACCCAAAAGTGACACCATTCTAAAAACTGCACCCCTCAAGCTACTCAAAACTACATTCAAGAAGATTATTAACCCTTCAGGTGTTTCACAGGAACTAAAGCAACGTGGAAAGAAAAAATGGACATTTTAATTTTTCCAACAAAAATTTTATTTTAGCATCAATTTTTTCATTTTCACATGGGCAACAGGATAAAATGGATCCTAAAATTTGTTGGGCAATTTCTCCTGAGTTCACTGATACCTCATATGTGGTCATAAACCACTGTTTGGGCACACGGCAGGGCTCAGAAGGGAAGGAGTGCCATTTGACTTTTTGAATGGAAAATATGCTGAAATATTTAGCAGTTGCCATGTCACGTTTGGAGAGCCCCTGTGTGCCTAAACTTTGGATCTCCCCCACAAGTGACCCCATTTTGGAAACTAGACCCCCCAAGGAACTTATCTAGATGCATAATGATCACTTTGAACCCCCAGGTGCTTCACAAATTGATCTGTAAAAAAAAAAAGTACTTTTTTCACAAAAATTTTCTTTTAGCCTCAGTTTTTTCATTTTCACATGGGCAACAGGATAAAATGGATCCTAAAATTTGTTGAGCAATTTCTCCTGAGTACACCGATACCTCATATGTGGTCATAAACCACTGTTTGTGCGCACGGCAGGGTCCAGAAGGGAAGCAGCACCATCTGACTTTTTGAATGGAAAATTAGCTCCAATTATTATCGGACACCATGTCGCGTTTGGAGAGCCCCTGTGCACCTAAACATTGGAGCTCCCCCACAAGTGACACCATTTTGGAAACTAGACCCCTTATGGAACTTATCTAGATGTGTAGTGAGCACTTTGAACCCCCAAGTGCTTCACAAAAGTTTATAACACAGAGCAGTGAAAATAAAAAATATTTTTTTCCTCAAAAATGATTTTTTAGCACGCTATTTTTAATTTTCACAAGGCTAGCAGGAGAAATTGGACCACAAAAGTTGTTGTCCAGTTTGTCCTGAGTACGCTGGTACCCCATATGTGGGGGGAACCACTGTTTGGGCGCACGGCAGGGCTCTGAAGGGAAGGAGCGCCATTTGGCTTTTTGAAATGCAAATTACTTCTAATCGTTAGCGGACACCATGACGTGTTTGGAGAGCCCCTGTGTGCCTAAGTATTGGAGCTCCCCCACAAATGACCCACTTATCTAGATGCATAGTGAACACTTTGAACCCCCAAGTGCTTCACAAAAGTTTATAATGCAGATCCGTGAAAATAAAAAAAATATTTTTTCCTCAATAAATTATTTTTTAGTGCGCAATTTTTTATTTTCACAAGGGTAGCAGGATAAATTGGACCCCAAAAGTTGTTGTCCAGTTTGTCCTGAGTATGCTGGTACCCCATATGTGGGGGGGACCACTGTTTGGGCACACGTCGGGGCTCAGAAGGGAAGTAGTGACATTATGAAATGCTGACTTTGATGGAATGGTCTGCGGACATCATGTTACATTTGCAGAGCCCCTGATGTACCTAAACTGTGGAACCCCCCCACAAGTGACCCCATTTTGGAAACTAGACCCCCCAAGGAACTTATCTAGATGTGTGGTGAGCACCTTGAGCCCCCAAGCGCTTCACAGAAGTTTATAACGCAGAGCCGTGAAATTAAAAAATAATTTTTTTTCCTCAAAAAAATGATTTTTAGCCAGCAAATTTTTTTCACAAGGGTAGCAGGATAAATTGGACCCCAAAGTTGTTGTCCAGTTTGTCCTGAGTACGCTGGTACCCCATATGTGGGTGGGGACCACTGTTTGGGCACACGTCGGGGCTCAGAAGGGAAGTAGTGACATTATGAAATGCTGACTTTGATGGAATAGTCTGCGGGCATCATGTTACATTTGCAGAGCCCCTGACGTACCTAAACTGTGGAGCCCCCCCACACGTGACCCCATTTTGGAAACTAGAACCCCAAGGAACATATCTAGATGTGTGGTGAGCACCTTGAAACCCCAAGTGCTTCACAGAAGTTTATAACGCAGAGTCGTGAAAATAAAAAATAATTTTTTTTCCCCAAAAATTGATTTTTAGTCAGCAATTTTTTATTTTCACAAGGGTAGCAGGATAAATTGGACCCCAAAAGTTGTTGTCCAGTTTGTCCTGAGTACGCTGGTACCCCATATATGGGGGGGAACCATTGTTTAGGCACACGTTAGGGTTCGGAATGGAAGTAGTGACGTTTTGAAATACAGACTTTGATGGAATGGTCTGTGGTCATCGTTACGTTTCCAGAGCCCCTGATGTGCCTAAACAATAGAAACCTCCCACAAGTGACCCCATTTTGGAAACTAGACCCCCCAAAGAACTTATCTAGATGCATGGTGAGCACTTTGAACCCCCAAGTGCTTCACAGAAGTTTATAACGCAGAGACATGAAAATAAAAAATAAAAAATTTTTCCACAAAAATAATTTTTTAGCCTCCAATTTTTTTATTTTCCCAAGGGTAACAGGAGAAATTTTACCCCCAAAGTTGTTGTGCAATTTTTCCTGAGTACGCTGATACCCCACATGTTGGGGTAAACCACTGTTTCGGCACACGCCGGGGCTTGGAAGGGAGGGAGCACCGTTTGACTTTTTGAACGCAAAATTGGCTGGAATCAATGGTTGCACCATGTCGCATTTGGAGACCTCCTGATGTGCCTAAACAGTGGAAACCCCTCAATTCTAACTTCAACCCTAACCCCAACACACCCCTAACCTCAGCCCTAACGCCAACACATCCCTAACCTTAATCCCAACCCTAACCATAACCCTAACCCCAACACACCCCTAACCCTAATCCTAACCATAACCCTAACCACAAGCCTAACCCTAATTCCAACCCTAACCCTAATTCCAACCCTAACCCTAATTCTAACCCTAACCCTAATTCCAACCCTAACCCCACCCTAACCCTAATTCCAACCCTAACCCTAACCCTAATTCCAACCCTAACCCTCTTTCCAACCCTAACCCTCTTTCCAACCCTAACCCTAATGGAAAAAAAAATGATTTCTTTATTTTATTGTTTGTTCCTGCATATGGGGATGATAAAGGGGGGGTTTATTTACTTTTCATTCTATTTTGATCACTGTGAGAGTTTATCACATTGATCAAAATGAATGAATGGAAATTGCAGCCGGCGGGCGCACTGTGCATGCGACCACCATTTTCCAATATGGCGGCGCCCATGGTCCGGAACTGCAGGACACCGGGAGCCATAGTGGCACTCGGTGAGTACCGGGGGGTGGGAGGGGGGGCGATCACTAGGCGGGGGCAGATCGCCGCTGTCATTCAGTGGCGGGGGGCAGATCGCCCCCGTTAACTGTGGGGGGGTCGGATCGGTGTCACCAGCCATGTACGATGCTACAGCAGCGTCGGACATGGCTGGATTGTAATATTTCATCAATTTTCTTTGATGAAATATTACTATCACTCTGATTGGCTGTTTCACTTTTAACAGCCAATCAGAGCGATCAAAGCTACATGGGGGCAAAACCACACCCCCCGTGGTGAAGTACAAAGCCCCCTGTATCTGCGGGTCAGGTGACCTTTCAATGACCTAGGTCACCCGACCCGCAGGGGGGCCTTAAAGTCATGACGCCACATAGGCGTCACTGGTCATAATGGCACCAGTTTTCATGACGCCTATGTGGCGTCATTGGTCGTGAAGGGGTTAAAATATGTAGATAATGTATGGCACTGTCTAGCTGTATTTGGAATGGATATTTATCTAATATATAAAGCTCAAAGTATGTATGTATGTATGTATGTGTGTATGTCCGGGATACGCATACGCATACGCACCGTCGCAGCTACAGCCACAAAATTTGGCACAGTCACACGTCTGGACCCTGAGAGCGCCCTAAGCTATGTTGTGAGGTGAAATTTTAACCCCGCGCATTCCAATTCACCAAACAATTTTGCCCCTATCTACATAATGGGGAAAAAGTGTGTGCGTGTCAAGCCCCGCCCCTCATTATGATGTCATAATGCCCCTATCTACATAATGGGGAAACAGTGTGTGCATATCAAGCCCCGCCCCTCATTATGATGTCATAATGGTTGCCATGGCGACGCTGATTCATCATAGGTTGCAAGCCCCGCCGCTCATTATGATGTCATAATGGTTGACTATGGGATGGAGGATGTGTGATGGGTATATGGGCACTGTACTATGGGATGGAGGATGTGTGATGGGTATATGGGCACTGGACTATGGGATGGAGGATATGTATGATGGGTATATGGGCACGGGACTATGGGATGGAGGATGTGTGATGGGTATATGGGCACTGGACTATGGGATGGAGGATATGTATGACGGATATATGGGCACGGGACTATGGGATGGTGGATATGTATGACGGGTATATGGGCACTGGACTATGGGATGGTGGATATGTATGATGGGTATATGGGTACGGGCCTATGGGATGGAGGATGTGTGATGGGTATATGGGCACTGGACTATGGGATGGAGGATATGTATGACGGGTATATGGGCACGGGACTATGGGATGGTGGATATGTATGATGGGTATATGGCCACAGGACTATGGGATGGAGGATATGTATGATGGGTATATGGGCATGGGACTATGAGATGAAGGATGTGTGATGGAATTATTGCCTGTGCAGGCAGGTACTGCAATTATCTCCTGAGCCATACTAAGGAAATCCTGAAAACATGAACCGTTGGTGGCTCTTCAGGACTGGAGTTGGGGAACACTGTCCTAAGTCATGCAACAAGGCTCGATAAAAGGGTCAATATTAACTTTTAGGATTGCTACTTCCAAAAGGTGGCATTAGAGTTCTTTTTCTCTTCCTCACACTCATTTTCACATGTAAAGCACCAAATGGTGGTATTATAATAAATAATAATAATATAAATATAGGTATAGAGGCTATAGTTGTGTCATCTTTTTCCTTAGATCTTGTAGAAGAGATCAGTAGATCTCAAGAGCAAGCCCCTAAGGGTATGTGCACACGTTGCGGATTTGTTGCATTTCCGAAGTGTTTTTACCACGCGGAAATGCTATAAATCCGCAATAGATTATTAAAGCAATGTTAATCCATGGCATTCCTGAATTGTTGTGCACATACTGCAAAAAATTCCATCCTTATTTGCAGCATTTTATTTTCCACAGCATGTCAATTCTTTTTGCGGATCTGCAGCATTTCTGCACCCATTGACTTCCATTGAGTCAGTCAAATCTGCAGTAAAACCGCAGGTGTAAAAAGGTTTGCAGATTTGCTACAGAGTTGCATGCCAAAAAAACACTGCAGAAATGAAATGATGCCAGAAGGAGGAAGAGTGTGTGGGCGGAGAATATGTGTGTGGGCAGAGAATGTGTGTGAGCAAAGAATATGTGCGTGTTTGTCTGCAGGTGTCTGTGGCTGTGTATGGGTGTCTGCGGCTGTGTATGGGTGTCTGCGTGTGTGTGCGGTAACGCTATCGCTGGTACTCTTGGTCACAGCGCTGCGGGATCATGCTGACAGATGTCCATAGATCGTCGAGGACACTCGGTAAATGGACTACGTCAGACAGGGAGTATTATATGTTGGTTTATTATTTTATTTTTGTTGCAGGAAATGAGGGAGTTGGGGATTAGGCGTTCAGAAAGTATGGTAAATTAAGATTCAATAAAGGAGTCTGTGTGATTATTTCAATTAAAAAACTTTATTCTGGCTGTGTCTTTATCTACCATATAACTATAGGATTAGTAATGGATGGGTGTCTTATAGACCCCTTTCCAATATCCATTACTAATCCGTGGGATTGCTGTCAGCGGACAATACAAAGGGGCCTTCAACCCCACAAATATTACCCCACTTGCCACCGCTACAGGGCAAGAGCGAGGCTAAGACCCAGAATTGGTGCATCTATAAGATGCGCCATTTCTGGGGTGGCTGAGCTGATTTTTTTAGCCAAGGGGGTGCCAATATCCATGGCCCCTTCCCAGACTATGAATATCAGCCCACAGCTCTCTGCCTAGCCTTTGCTGGTTCGATTTTATAGGGGGACCCCATGTCAATTTGTTTCTGGGGTTCCCCTGTAAACTTGCCAGTAAAGGCTAAGCAAACATCTGTGAGCTAATATTAATAGCATGGGAACCTTTTTGGCTACTGTCTTCTTCCCAGAATATTAACATCAGCCCTCAGCCATTAGCTTTCCCTCTGCTGGTTATGAAAATTATGTGGGAGCCCCAATTTTTGTAAAAATTGTTTTTTTAAATAAAGAGATATTGGGTTTCACATAGATTTCCTGTGTGTGTATGTGTGTGTGTGTCTTATATTTAACTCTTTATGTACCATTTTTATTAGTGAGGGTATCTGGCTGACACCTGTTCATTACTAAACCTTGGGCTTGGTATTACACATCATATACACTCACTGGCCACTTTATTAGGTACACCATGCTAGTAACGGGTTGGACCCCCTTTTGCCTTCAGAACTGCCTCAATTCTTCGTGGCAGAGATTCAACAAGGTGCTGGAAGCATTCCTCAGAGATTTTGGACCATATTGACATGATGGCATCACACAGTTGGCGCAGATTTGTCGGCTGCACATCCCTGATGCGAATCTCCCGTTCCACCACATCCCAAAGATGCTCTATTGGATTGAGATCTGGTGACTGAGGAGGCCATTTGAGTACAGTGAACTCATTGTCATGTTCAAGAAACCAATCTGAGATGATTCGAGCTTTATGACATGGCGCATTATCCTGCTGAAAGTAGCCATCAGATGTTGGGTACATTGTGGTCATAAAGGGATGGACATGGTCAGCAACAATACTCAGGTAGGCTGTGGCATTGCAACGATGCTCAATTGGTACCAAGGGGCCCAAAGAGTGCCAAGAAAAAATTCCCCACACCATGACACCACCACCACCAGCCTGAACCGTTGATACAAGGCAGGATGGATCCATGCTTTCATGTTGTTTACGCCAAATTCTGACCCTACCATCCGAATGTCGCAGCAGAAATCGAGACTCATCAGACCAGGCAACGTTTTTCCAATCTTCTACTGTCCAATTTCGATGAGCTTGTGCAAATTGTAGCCTCAGTTTCCTGTTCTTAGCTGAGAGGAGTGGTACCCAGTGTGGTCTTCTGCTGCTGTAGCCCATCTGCCTCAAAGTTCGACGCACTGTGCGTTCAGAGATGCTCTTCTGCCTACCTTGGTTGTAACGGGTGGCAATTTGAGTCACTGTTGCCTTTCTATCAGCTCGAACCAGTCTGCCCATTCTCCTCTGACCTCTGGCATCAACAAGGCATTTCCGGCCACAGAACTGCCGCTCACTGGATTTTTTTTCTTTTTCGGACCATTCTCTGTAAACCCTAGATATGGTTGTGCGTGAAAATCCCAGTAGATCAGCAGTTTCTGAAATACTCAGACCAGCCCTTCTGGCACCAACAATCATGCCACGTTCAAAGGCACTCAAATCACCTTTCTTCCCCATACTGATGCTCGGTTTGAACTGCAGGAGATTGTCTTGACCATGTCTACATGCCTAAATGCACTGAGTTGCCGCCATGTGATTGGCTGATTAGAAATTAAGTCTTAACACACAGTTGGACAGGTATACCTAATAAAGTGGCCAGTGAGTGTATATATATATATATATATATATATATATATATACATATACATACTATATATATATATATATATCTAATATATCTAATATATAAAGCTCAAAGTGTGTATGTATGTATGTATGTACGTATGCATGTGTGTGTGTGTGTGTGTGTGTGTATGTCCGGGATAGGCATCCGCACCGTCGCAGCTACAGCCACAAAATTTGGCACAGTCACACGTCTGGACCCCGAGAGCGTCCTAAGCTATATTGTGAGGCGAAATTTTAACCCCGCGCGTTCCAATTCACCAAACAATTTTGCCCCTATCTACATACTGGGGAAAAAGTGTGTGTCAAGCCCCGCCCATCATTGTGATGTCATAATGGTTGCTATGGCGACGCTGATGTCATCATAGGTTGCAAGCCCCGCCGCTCATTATGATGTCAGAATGGTTGACTATGGGATGGAGGATGTGTGATGGGTATATGGGCACTGGACTATAGGATGGAGGATATGTATGATGGGTATATGGGCACGGGACTATGGGGTGGTGGGATGGAGGATGTGTGATGGGTATATGGGCACTGGACTATGGGATGGAGGATATGTATGACGGGTATATGGGCACGGGACTATGGGATGGAGGATGTGTGATGGGCATATGGGCACTGGACTATGGGATGGAGGATATGTATGATGGGTATATAGGCACGGGACTATGGGATGGAGGATATGCATGATGGGTATATGGGCATGGGACTATGAGATGAAGGATGTGTGATGGGTATATGGGCACTTGACTATGGGATGGCGAATATGTATGATGGGTATATGGGCATGGGATGGAGGATGTGTGATGGGTATATGGGCATGGGACTATGGGATGGAGGATGTGTGATGGGTATATGGGCACTCGACTATGGGGTGAAGGATATGTATGATGGGTAGATGGGTGACGCTGATTCATCATAGGTTGCAATGGTGACGGTTATGTCATAACGGTTGCCATGGTGATGATGATGTCATAATGGGTATATGGGCACGGGACTATGGGATGGAGGATATGTATGATGGGTATAAGGGCACGGGACTATGGGATGAAGGATATGTATGATGGGTATATGGGCACGGGACTATGGGATGGAGGATATGTATGATGGGTATATGGGCATGGGACTGTGAGATGAAGGATGTGTGATGGGTATATGGGCACTCGACTATGGGATGGCAAATATGTATGATGGGTATATGGGCATGGGACTATGGGATGGCAAATATGTATGATGGGGATATGGGCATGGGACTATGGGATGGAGGATGTGTGGTGGGTACAGGGGCATGGGACTATGGGATGGAGGATGTGTGATGGGTATATGGGCACTCGACTATCTGATGGAGGATATGTATGATGGGTATATGGGCACGGGGCTATGGGATCGTGGATATGTATGATGGGTATATGGGCATGGGTCTATGGGATGGAGGATAATTATAATTTACTATAACCACAGTTAGTTACTATGCCCGGGCAGCGCCAGGCTCTTCAGCTAGTATATAATATATTCACTTACCGTATATACTCGAGTATAAGCCGAGATTTTCAGCTCATTTTTTAAGTCTGAAAATGCCCCTCTTGGCTTATACTCGAGTCATAGACCAGGGGGTTGGCGGGGGAGCGCGGCTGTCACATATAATCACTCCCTCCTGGCTCGGTCTCTGCAGCCCCTGCTTTTCAGATCATCTCCGACACCGCAGCTCTTCCTGTGTTCAGCGGTGACGTGTTACCACTCATTAAAGTAATGAATATGCGCATATTCATTACTTTAATGAGCGGTACCATATGAACGCTGAACACTAGAAGAAGCGCTGGCATCGGAGAAGCAGGGACTTCAGAGACGCGCCAGGAGTGGGTGAGTATGACGGGGAGCATATGCGATATTCACCTGTCCCCGTTCCACCGCCGCGCCGTGCTGTCTTCCACATCCTCTCGCTGTGACGTTCAGGTCAGAGGGCGCTATGATGTAGTTAGTGCACACCCTCTGCCTGAACAGTCACTGCAGAGACCCAGAAGTCAGAGTGGCGCACGGCGGTGGAACAGGGACAGGTGAATATCACAGGTGCAGGGGCCCTGAGCCAGTGGTGACACCGACACTTGGCCACCATAGCATGCCAGTGTCCCCGCCTGCTCAGGACATCAGCATCTGGCCCTCAGCGACGAGAGCTGAGTATGTCATTTTTTTTATTCGCAGCAGCAGCATATGGGGCATATATATCAATGGAGCATCTTATGGGGCCATAACCTTTAAGGAGCAGCATATGGGGTATATTCTATGGAGCATCTTATGGGGCCATCAAGATATATGGAGCAGCATATGAGGCATTTTCTATGGAGCATCTTATGGAACAATAACCTTTATGGAACATCTTATGGGGCCATAATCTTTATGGAGCAGCATATGGGGCATATTATTCTATGGAGCATCTTATGGGGCCATTATTAACCTTTGGGCAGCATTATATGTGGTGTATTTTGTAAGAAGCATCTTATGGGGCCCCTCATGAACTTTATGGAGCGATATATGGGGCATATTTTGTATGGAGCATCTTATGCCATATAGTTTCCCGCTTCACCCAGTCAGAAATCCTCCTCCACCTGTTCTACTTAAAGCCAATTTGGTGTATGAGGTGTAGAGAATTCTGGATTCTATCTTGTGCATTGGAGGGGTTATGGCAAGTAATATCAATGCCAAAATCCTTATCAGGAAGTTACATCTTCTGTATCCCAATAAACCTGGCTCTAAGGGTCCAGATGAGTGGTTGCAACCATAAGCTCTGGATGGCACAGGCTCTGTTTTTCCACTAAGATATGATTGGATGGGGTTTGTAGTGCTGTCCAGTTTGACAGTATGGATGCGTGTGCTGTCTAGCTAGAGTTTTCAGCTCCCTGCTCCAACCAATTGGAAAGCACAAAACCCTACTAAAGCTTCCAGCTTACTGGTCGAAGCTGACAGATATATAGCTTTGTGTTTCCCTGGTTAGGTGTGTGTCTTCTGCTCCTGGTTGATTTTAGTATTTTCCTGTTTTGACCTCAACTGATTTATCTGACTATTTTTATGGATACTGGTTTTGTCCTTGATGTTACCTTACAGCTCTGACACTGCTTGGCAACCAATCTTGCCTCTGGACAGTAGCCTGTCCATGGTAGCATTCCACTGGGTCCTGTTGTAAAACTAGATCCTTGTACAGATGTTATAGGGTATCGGGATTTCCCTGGAATTTGCCAGATGTCGTGGTTGTGCTAAGTATGTCTGAGGTAGTCTTTTGAGCCTGTGGCCTCAGACAGATGTTACATTACCCTTATGCCAGTTTTAATTATGCAGACTTCACAAAAACACAGTGAGGATTTAAAAGATCTTTCCACATTGTTGTTCTAAAATACAGTGCCTAATGGAACAGTAAATGAGTTGCTTTATATGTGGTAATCAAAAATATGACATCAAGCTTATACATCTAAATGTGAGTCGAGAAAAATTGCTGCCACCTGTCAAGCTTCTATGATCAAAGATGACCCACAAAGTGCTCCAGATGTTTCAAGGTATTTATCTCCCATCTTTCTGATGACTGTCTATTCCTTATAGCAGATGTTCTTAGAGAATCATACCTACGTTATCGGTCAGTATCTATTATATTTAAGTAACAGTTTACACCCAAAAGGATCATTATTTAAATGTATAGTATTATCTATTGCGTTCATACTATGATCCTATGTTTATGATAACATGGCATATGTGCAAAACTTTTCCACTAAAAATAAAATTTTCCTTACTCTCACTGTTTAAAACTTTCAAAATCACATATGTAATGTCCACACGGTATAAGGAATTCAAGAGAGAACGCTTTAGCTGTATTTTATTCTTCTCCTTCTTCCTCCAGCACACAGCATAACATTTCTCTCCTCAGGCTAAAACTGAAACTGAAACTCTCCCAACCCACTTCCTGTCTATAACCTTTCAGTCACAAGATTTCCTTTCCTAAAGAGACAGGTAAAATCATTATACATTACATGATCCCTCATTTTTTTTTTTTTTTTTTTTTAACATACTAACAACCTCAAAAAAAATATTGACAAGGCAACAACACGAAAAAAAGAAAAGAGAGAAAAAAAGAAAAGAAGAAAACATCCAAGAAAAGACATTTGTCTGTATTGTCTTATTTGTTCATTTCTAAATCAGGCATTTTAATTACATCTCTTCAATAAGTTTGGATGGAGCCCTTCTTTCCCATGTAGGGTAATGTCTGGATTCATTGGGGGTGTCCATTGCTGACGAATCAACTACCCCTGTTGGCCCTCTCCACCGTCGGGTATCAAATCTTTCATAGGTGGGAGTTCATTACCATTGTTCGGCGGTATGATTTTAAAATGAGGAATTTTGGGTTATAGAGTGTTCATCTCGCTTAGCCGTGACCATGTTGCCTCTTCTCTCAGTAACAATATATTTTGCTGGACTATATACAGCTGAGGTTTTGTTGGTTGATCTTTGACACACAACAACTATATCACCTCTTTTGATGGCACTTGGCTGTGCCCTTTGCCTTCTGTCTGCATAATGTTTCATGGCTTGCTTGTTAGAGAAAACTGTGGATCGCACTAAAGAGTCACTTGGTAGGGGATGGCTGGTCACATTAGATGAGATAGAGCAGCATTAGTGGCGGAATGTGGCGTATTGCAGTAATTGCGCAAGAATTTGTATAGTGACTGTTTCAGTGGGGTGTGCTCCAGACTAGCTGCTTTGCTTCGTTTCCCCATAGTGCGCATGAAACGTTTTACAATTCCATTGGCTTGCGGCCAGCAGGGTGTGATTTTCCTGTGGCTGAACCCTAAGTATTCAGAAAACTGTGTAAATATATGTCCATTGAATGGAGTTCCATTGTCTGTTTTAACCACTCTTGGAATGCCATATGCAGAGAATATGTCGTCCAGCTCTGGTATGACACTATTAGCAGACATTGAAGAGATGAACGAAATAACAGTGTATATAGAATATTCATCAATTGTTACTAGAATGTATTGGCCATTTGGTAATGGTCCATATATGTCGACTGCCACTTCCTCCCAGACAGCAGTGGGTAACGGAGACATTTGTAGTGGCTCTAACCTTGATGATGGAGTAATTAATTGACAAGTGGAGCAGTGTCTAATTTTCTCTTCCACCAATTGATTCATATTTGGGAACCACACTTTTTCTCTGAGTAACTTTTTTGTACCAACAATTCCTAGATGACCTTCGTGTGCTATCTGTATGAGTAAGTTGCGCAAAGCCTTAGTTATAACCAGTTTGGCACCTCAAAGAATGAGGTGCTCTTCAGTGACTGATAATTCCTCACGTACATTTGAAAATAGTTTTAATTCCTTCAGATCAATCCCAGAATCAGGAAATTTTTCCTTTTGAATTTCATGCCACCTTCGAATTTGGATGATTTGTATTAAGGCACAGAGTGTCTTGTCACTTGTTGTGGTATTCACAAACTGATCAACAGAAAGTGCTTTTGGCACGGCATGAGCTGCAACAAATCGTATGTATTCTTCCATGGAGTAATGCCCAGGTATATCATCATTCACAGGATGTCTTTAGAGCTAGTCAGCCGGATTGCTATATTTTCCAGGTTTGTGAACAATTTTGTAATTGTAGTCCTGTAGACGTAGATCCCATCGTTCGATCCGTGCAGGCATTTTAGCTCGTGGATTTCCAAAAATTGTAAGGAGAGCTTGATGATCCGTGACAATGGTGAAGGGAGCTCCATAGAGAAATAAGTGAAGGTGTTCACATCCCCAGACAACTGCCAAGCTTTCTTTTTCAGGTTGTAAATATTTTCTTTCAGTGCTTGTTAGGCTTGTTAGGCTTTTGCTTGCATAAGAAATGATGTAGGGGCTTTGATTGTCATCCTTGTATTGCGCTAAAATAGCACCCAGTCCCACAGGACTGGCGTCCACAATCAGTTCAGTTCAAAGAGCTGGATCAAAATAGGCCATGGTGGTTATAAAATCATTGAATCATAGAGTTGGAAGGGACCTCCTGGGCCATCTGGTCCAACCCCCTGCTCAAAGCAGGATTCGCTAAATCATCACAGCCAGATATCTGTCCAGCCTCTGTTTGAAGACTTCTATTGAAGGAGAACTCACCACCTCTCGCAGCCTGTTCCACTCATTGATCACTCTAACTGTCAAAAAGTTTTTTCTAATATCTAATCTGTCTCCTCCCATTCAGTTTCATCCCATTGCTTCTTGTCTTTCCTTGTGCAAATGAGAATAAAGATGATCCTTCTGCAATGTGACAGCCCTTGAGATACTTGTAGACAGTTATTAAGTTTGCAGACCGGTCACCATTCTGGTCGCTCTTTTCTGAACTTGCTCCAGTTTGTTCATGTCTTTTTTAAAATGTGTTGCCCAAAACTGGACACAGTATTCCAGATGAGGTCTGACCAAAGAGGAGTAGAGGGCAGTAATGACTTCACGTGATCTAGACTGTATGCTTCTGTTAATACATCCTAGAATTGCATTTGCCTTTTTTGCTGCTGCATCACACTGTTGACTCATATTCAGTCTGTGATCTATTAGTATACCCGTCTTTTTCACATGTGCTGTTGCTTAGCCCTATTCCTCCCATTCTGTATATGATTTTTTCATTTTTATTGCCCAGATGTAGCACTTTGCATTTTTCCCTGTTAAAACCATTCTGTTAGTTGTTGCCCACTGCTCCAGTTTATTTATATCTTTTTGAATCTTCTCTAGTATTAGCTATCCCTCCTAGCTTTGTGTCATCAGCAAATTTAATCAGTTTACCCTCAATTCCTTCATCTAAATTGTTGATAAAGATGTTGAACAATACAGGGCCCAGGACAGAGCCCTGTGGTACCCCACTTGAGACATTCTTCCAACTGGATGTGCAGCCATTTACAACCACTCTTTGGGTCCGATCACTAAGCCAGTTATGAATCCACCTAACAGTTGCCTTGTCCATTCCATACTTAGTCATTTTTTCAATAAGGATTGTGTGAGATACTTTGTCAAATGCTTTGCTGAAGTCAAGATATACTATATCTACAGCATTTCCCTGATCCACCCAGTCAGTGATTCTGTCATAGAAGGAAATTAAGTTAGTCTGACATGACTTATTAGTTACAAACCCATGCTGACTCTGTTTAATCACTTCATTGTTATCCAGGTACTGACATACAGTACATGTTGTTCAATAATTTGTTCAAAGATCTTTCCTGGTATAGAAGTCAGACTCACTGGCCTATAGTTGCCTGGGTCCACCTTCTTCCCCATTTTGAAGAAGGTTGTTGAGCAGAGTTCATTTTTAATTGTTTCAAAAGAGGCCTGACAGTCCTGGGACCATTGAAAGACACAACTTTGTTTTGGAAGTTCTCTTAATGGAGTGCTGATTGTTGAAAAATTTGGAATGTATCTAGCACAGTAGCTGGCCATCCCAAGAAAAGAGCGCAGTTCACTGGCATTCTGTGGAATTGAGGCTGCTCTGATGGATTCCACTTTCTTGGGATCAGGTTGTACTCCTTCTGCTGAGAAGATGTGACCATAGAACTCCAATGAACTTTTATCAAATTCACATTTCTCTTTGTTTAAAGTAAGTCCAGCAGAGAGCAGGCATTCGAAGATAGCATAGAGAGCACGATTGTGTTCAGCTTGAGTTTTCCCAAAAACCAGTATGTCATCACTATAACTAAAGGCATTTGGAATGTGTTGAATGACGCTCCTTATTGTGTCTTGAAAAATTTCCGCTGCTGAGCAGATCCCAAAAGTCAATCTTTTATATCTTCTGAGACCCACATGGGTGGAAAATGTTGTCAAGTATCTGGATTCAGGACTCAATTCTAACTGATGATAGCCCTTATTGAGGTCAAGCTTTGAAAAAATGGTTGCTCCATTTAATAAATGAATGATGCTATCAATTGTAGGTGAGATATGTCTTTCTCTCTGAATAGTGGTGTTGGGCAGGTGCATGTCAACACACATTCTCATCTGCTCTGGAGTCTTTGGTTTTGGAACTACCACAAGTGGAGAGACCCACCCGACGGAGTGGGACCAGTAACAGTTTCAATAATGTCCTTATCCATGAGCAAATGGAGTTCCTTTTCTACCTTCTTTCTCAGGTGAAAAAGGAATACGCCTGTGAGCCTGGGCTACTGGACGAACACTGTCATCTACATGAAAATGCACTTGAGAGTTCTTAAGTTTTCCCAAACCACTAAATGGGGAGGGAAAGCTATTCACCATTGCCTGTACATCCAGATCCGCTGGGTCGGTTATAGTATGAATAATCTGGATGAGTCCTAGCTTCAAGGCAGTGTGATAGCTGAGAAGACAGTCTCCCGATCCTAATGTGTGAAAAATGGTTTTCTGCCTACTTTCTTTATAGCTAAGTTCAGCGTCAAATTGTCCCAGTGAAATTATAGGTGTTTTAAATACATATGAAAAGATTTTAGTATGCACTTACTGTAAGACTGGCTTTGTTTTCAATTGTTCATGTGCATTGCTGTCTATGATATCCACTTAAGCTCCGGTATCTATTGTAAAGGTGATATCCGTGCTGCAGATAGTGAGGGTGATGCAGGGAGACTGCACTGAGCCAGTAACAGAGGTAGTGAACACATAGTTTTCAGCCACAGACATTTCTTCTGTATCCTGGTTTACCATTTTTATGTTTGCGGGCTTTGTCATAGACAGAGGAGACTTGTTGTGCGCTTATTTGCAGACAGCTGCAAAATGGTTCCCTTTTACACATTTACTGCATGTTTGTCCTATAGCTGAACATTTGTTCAAGTGGTGAGGGGAATCTTGTCCACCATATCTATAGCATTTCTTCTGTTTTGGGGCTTGCTTGTCTTGTGCACTTTGTGTGTTTGAGATTATGCACATGTAAATTATCCCCATTCTCCATTGCGGTGGCCTGATGATCTGCTATCTCTATAGCACCGGCCATCTTGAGTAAATCATGCAGAGATCCTGCTGCAGAGCCTTACGCCTTATGTTATTAGATGAGCAGGTGACAATTACTTGCGTTAGAATTTCATCATCTATATCCATAAATGCACATACATGGGCTAGCTCTTTTAGCCTTGTGACATACGTTGGTGTCTATGGATTCTTCTGGAAGCTGCTTAGCAATCCTGAACTTGTATCTTTCATATCTGATGTTCTGTTTGGGGTTGAATAGTCAGTGAGAGCTTTGGTGCAGTTGCTGTACGTGTCTGTCTCTGCTGCAGGTAACGTGCTGTATATGTCATAGACTCCTGTGCACATGTCTTTTCTCCTCTTTTATGTCCATAGCTTCCAGGAAATTCTCAAACCATTTTAGCCATTTTCTCCAGTTATGAGAGAGATTAATGACATCAGTCATATCAAACTGTGGGAACGTGTGCACGTGGTCAGCCATGATGGAGTCTCTCAGTGTCGTTGGTGTGTGAAGCGGTAAAGCAGGTGTTAGTACTCACAGCAGCAGGTGATTGCATCCCATCCTCTTCGCCAGTTGTAATGTCCACACAGTATAAGGAATTCAAGAGAGAACGCTTTAACTGTATTTTATTCTTCTCCTTCCTCCAGCAAACAGCATAACATTTCTCTCCTTAGGCTAAAACTGAAACTGAAACTCTCCCAAACCACTTCCTGTCTATAACCTTTCAGTCACAAGATTTCCTTTCTTAAAGAGACAAGTCAAATCATTATACATTACAATATACAATTACATTTCTAACAAAAAAACACATCTTAAAAGAAGACCACTTTTATGTAGACCTGATTTATTGCGGCAGATTTTTACTTCTACCATATACATTACAAACTGGGCAACATCTTTGACAGGACCTTTGTAATTCACAAGTTTTTATAAACACTAAACTGAAATCAGGATAATAGCTTTCTATCATCTGAATCATTACTTTACTGCTGAAATGTGGATGGAAATCAGAAAGGTAATAGTAAAATAAGTATAATGATGAGGATCACCGATTATACACTAATTAAAAATAATTTCATTGGTATGCATTAAAAATATGTTAAAAATGTGAAACACACCCCAAAAACAAAGCAGTGAACAAAAAGACAAAATATACAGGCAGACATGGGCATGAGGGGAAAAATTACTTTGTTCTGTCCACTCCACTTATTCTTACCTGTCAGCAGAGATTGACACCCTCTTGAAACGGGAATGGTGCCCACAATTCTTGTCGGCTTGCCTGTTGCCCCTATTAGGCCCTATACGAATGGGGCCATGTCGGGACACTACAGCTTATAGATCTTTGTTTTTGAACATGTCACATAAATAGATGTACCGTTATTAATACATAATAGCACATAATAGTCAGTAACACCATAGAATTACCATAGACAGACAAACTCCTGTCAATGCCAACAAACTGTGCTGTTCCATTTAATTATAGAAAATATATATTATTCTTGCACGACCAATAGGAGATAGGCAATGATAAAAAACAAATGGTAAACATAAACAGTCAAAAAAACTGTGGCAAGAGTCTGCCTAAGCCAATAGACCAACAAAGTACGATTCATACAATGGGTATAAAACCACAATCATATACTATCAATGGTAATTGACATGGTATCTTTCACTATAATAGTAATTGAAAAACAATATATCTAGAAAAAATGTACTGTGCAAAAACAAATGGACAACATACATAGTATGCTTAATGCGATGCATTTCTGCTTAAAAAGTTGGCTCATCAGAACTACATACTGTGTAAATTAATTCAGAAAGAGTTGTAATGCGTAGTACTTAGCTCATGGGTATAAGGATGATTCCCTCAGTTAAGTGCTTCATGAAAAACTTGGATAAGATGTCCAATTATGTGGGAAACTGCTCAATGGAATATCCAGGAATAATTCCACTATTCTGCTGGTAAAGTGCCATGTGCCAGAGGTAGAAAGTTTCTCCAAAAATGGAGTGGTCTGCTTAATAACAGATAGATGATCAGGCTGTCCCCACTATGGTGCACACTATGTCAGATACCATTTGGTGCCATTATATATGTTCTAAATTCATAATAGAACCTCCCCAGTGTAATGAGGTCACCGAAAATGACATCACATCAGGTGTGACGTATTTGGAACTACAAGAGTAGAGTTACAAAGGCTGTGCACATGCGCAAGATGGCCACAGTTCTCTGTTTTAACGCAGCAGCCCTGCTCTCGCATCAAAGCAGTGAGGCATGGCCTGCAAATACATGTCACCGTTGCACTTTTATGGACACGGTGAGAGTCTGGGGAGCTTTATCAGCGTCAGTCTTAAACCAGAAGCAGTCCTAGATTGCCTGTAACTGGCAATTAGACGCATTTGCAAAACAAACTGAAATAGTTTATAATCTAATTTGCTGAAAAAATAAAGTGCAGGTGGTAAGAGAGGTAATTATCATTATGCTGGAATACATAGAATAGGCAACCAAATGTGTCTCATAACAGGAAAGAAGGCCTGAAACACAGGAGGGGAATCACTATGGCTGCTATTGATATAATTATATTGTGGAGAAGTAATAAATTGTAATAATTCTGATTAAATACTGATGATAGGCCCCATGGTTATGGACATCATTAAAAAAGATATGCCAATACCATCCAGGTCAGTGGGCTCAGACAGAAAACTATTTGATACGTACCATAAATATTGTTGATTGTCACATGCACAAAAGCATGGGACTATCATCAGTATTTAATGCAAATTATTAAAATATATTACTACCCTCACAATATAATTATATCAATAGCAGCCATAGTCATTCCCCTCCTGTATCTCAGGCTTTCTTCCCTGTTATGAGATACATTTGGTTGCCTATTCTATTTTGTTTGGATTCAGTTAGTCATCCATATAGCACTTGGTGCTTTATGTGACATTTCAGTGAAGTGGTATATAAAACTCCAAAAAAGCATTGAAAAATTTGTCTGGATTAAATTAGTAGTTGACTGCAGAAAAAGTAAAACAAAAATGTATTCAATTTGTCATTCATAGAGTATTTGGTGATATATAAGACTCCAAAAAACGGTGGAAAAATGTGTCTCTATTAAACTACGGTAATCATCCATACAGTATAAGGTGCTTTCTGTGGCATTTCAGTGGTATATAAGACCCAAAAAAGCATTTAAAATTTTGTCTGGATTCAATTAGTCATCCATACAGTATTAGGTGCTTTCAGTGACATTTTAGTAGTATATAAGAGTCCAAAAAAGCATTGAAAAATTTTTCTGGATTAAATTAGTAATTGATAGAGCATTAGGTGCTTTCTGTGACATTTTGGTTATATACACACACACACACACATATATATATATATACAGTGGGGCAAAAAAGTATTTAGTCAGTCAGCAATAGTGCAAGTTCCACCACTTAAAAAGATGAGAGGCGTCTGTAATTTACATCATAGGTAGACCTCAACTATGGGAGACAAACTGAGAAAAAAAAATCCAGAAAATCACATTGTCTGTTTTTTTTTTCATTTTATTTGCATATTATGGTGGAAAATAAGTATTTGGTCAGAAACAAGCAATCAAGATTTCTGGCTCTCACAGACCTGTAACTTCTTCTTTAAGAGTCTACTCTTTCCTCCACTCATTACCTGTAGTAATGGCACCTGTTTAAACTTGTTATCAGTATAAAAAGACACCTGTGCACACCCTCAAACAGTCTGACTCCAAACTCCACTATGGTGAAGACCAAAGAGCTGTCAAAGGACACCAGAAACAAAATTGTAGCCCTGCACCAGGCTGGGAAGACTGAATCTGCAATAGCCAACCAGCTTGGAGTGAAGAAATCAACTGTGGGAGCAATAATTAGAAAATGGAAGACATACAAGACCACTGATAATCTCCCTCGATCTGGTGCTCCACGCAAAATCCCACCCCGTGGGGTCAAAATGATCACAAGAACGGTGAGCAAAAATCCCAGAACCACGCGGGGGGACCTAGTGAATGAACTGCAGAGAGCTGGGACCAATGTAACAAGGCCTACCATAAGTAACACACTACGCCACCATGGACTCAGATCCTGCAGTGCCAGACGTGTCCCACTGCTTAAGCCTGTACATGTCCGGGCCCGTCTGAAGTTTGCTAGAGAGCATTTGGATGATCCAGAGGAGTTTTGGGAGAATGTCCTATGGTCTGATGAAACCAAACTGGAACTGTTTGGTAGAAACACAACTTGTCGTGTTTGGAGGAAAAAGAATACTGAGTTGCATCCATCAAACACCATACCTACTGTAAAGCATGGTGGTGGAAACATCATGCTTTGGGGCTGTTTCTCTGCAAAGGGGCCAGGACGACTGATCCGGGTACATAAAAGAATGAATGGGGCCATGTATCGTGAGATTTTGAGTGCAAACCTCCTTCCATCAGCAAGGGCATTGAAGATGAAACGTGGCTGGGTCTTTCAACATGACAATGATCCAAAGCACACCGCCAGGGCAACGAAGGAGTGGCTTCGTAAGAAGCATTTCAAGGTCCTGGAGTGGCCTAGCCAGTCTCCAGATCTCAACCCTATAGAAAACCTTTGGAGGGAGTTGAAAGTCCGTGTTGCCAAGCGAAAAGCCAAAAACATCACTGCTCTAGAGGAGATCTGCATGGAGGAATGGGCCAACATACCAACAACAGTGTGTGGCAACCTTGTGAAGACTTACAGAAAACGTTTGACCTCTGTCATTGCCAACAAAGGATATATCACAAAGTATTGAGATAAAAAAAAATTTCTGACCAAATACTTATTTTCCACCATAATATGCAAATAAAATGAAAAAAAAACAGACAATGTGATTTTCTGGATTTTTTTTTCTCAGTTTGTCTCCCATAGTTGAGGTCTACCTATGATGTAAATTACAGACGCCTCTCATCTTTTTAAGTGGTGGAACTTGCACTATTGCTGACTGACTAAATACTTTTTTGCCCCACTGTATATATATATACTGCTCAAAAAAAATAAAGGGAACACAAACAACACAATGTAACTCCAAGTCAATCATACTTCATGGGATATTAATTTTAATTTACAATAATCATTTTATGTTTTATTGCTCTTACATGTATAATGAATAAAGATTTGCAACTGGAATTTGACATTCAGTCATATCTAGGATTTGTTCCCTTTATTTTTTTGAGCAGTATATATAAGACTCCAAAATGCATTGAAAATTTTGTCTGTATTCAATTAGTCATCAATATAGTATTAGGTGATTTCTGTGACATTTCAGTAGTATATAAAACTACAAAAAAGTGTTTAAAAATTTGTCTGTATTCAATTTCTCATCCATCCTGTATTAGTTGCTTTCTGTGACATTTCAGTGGTATATAAAGCTTCAAAAAAGCATTGAAAATTTTTCATAGATTTAATTAATCATCCAAACTACTAGCTGCTTTCAGTGACATTTCGGTGGTATATAAGACTCCATAAAAGCATTGAAAAATTTCTCTGGATTCAGTTAGTCATCCATATAGTACTTGGTGCTTTCTGTGACATTTTGGTGCCATTTAAGACTCCAAAAAAGCGTTTAAAAATTGGTCTGAATTCAATTAAGTCATCTATAGAGCAATAAATGATTTCAGCGACATTTTGGTGGTATATAACACTCCAAAAAAGCATTGAAAAATGTGTCTGAAGAGGGAAGGATGTGAGCCAAGACTAGGGCTGGAGAAATGCTAGCGGGACTACCAACTGCTACACTGACAGTTGGGGGGAATTTGTTACATACAACTGGAAGCAGAGATGGGGTCAAATAGAAGAATTTGGGACCTGTCATCACATATCATTCAAAGAGCTGGCAGTAGAGTCGGAACACTAGCCTCGAAGACTGCAAGAGCTGACGGCTGGCACCAAGGTCACATTTCTCAAAATGGAGGGTCAACATCGTGGCTATGCAGTTGGTGTGATCCGAGAAAGAAGGGAGCAGGATGAACCCTTCTTAAGAAATAAACAAGCCTGGGAGAGGTTTCTTGAGATGGCTTGAGACAATTCTACCACCTCCAAGAGATCTTACTGTCCTTGTGGTTCCACACCTACTGTGCGGGAGCAGGCAATGGTGCAGGTGGCACAGGGGGCTGTAACCCATTTGTACTTGTCAAGGGCTCTGGCACTACCCGATGTCGAGTCACTTACAGCCTAGGCACCTGGGAATCGGGCTCAAGGAAACAGGTGGCGGCACTCCCTCCAGCATCCTGAGGAAAGAGAAGAAGAAGAAGGGGACACCTGAAGAGATTATATTATCCTCCTTACAATTTTTTCCTTTTCTTTGCACTTTCTGCAAAGCGTTTATAAGTGTAATACATCAACTACACTTTCAAAATATTTACGTTCAAAAAACTTTTCTGGATTCAATTAGTCATCCATACAGTTTAACGTGCTTTTTTGTTTACAAATATTGACTATTGTCATATATACTGTATAATTTGCTTTGTGTGAAATTTTGTTGGTTTGAAATAAAAACCTAAATTGGCCTGCTACAGGTGTAGAAATTTGGTTGTTTAAAAATTGACTATTGTCATATATATACTCTAGAACTTGATTTGTGTGAAATTTCGTTGGTGAAATCCACACAGAGATTTATAATAAAGTTTCATTAGTGGCTTTTGAAATCTTATACAAGTCACTATGAACTCTTTTATTAAGGTCTCCATCTCCAATGTCATTTTTTTCACTTTTATTCTCCTAATTCAAGAGGTTAAGAAGTTATCAGAATCTTGGTTGATCCTTTTGTGTCTATGGCTTAAGTCTGGTTTTAGAACACATTGGACTACTTACACAATTTTTTTTAGCAATTTATATATGTCGTGCCTTTTTCATACCTTTCATTGTTATGTTCTAAACTTAATTTATTTTTTGGAAATTATGCACTATGTGTAAAGTTAGCAAAGGGTTCTTTTTTATAGGATTTTCACCTGGCAAGTTCTATCCCTTTTCATTTTTCATTATATTCTGGGAATTCCTTTTGGAAATCCTAGCACGTAAGGGTACTGTGGTGCTTTTGTATTCTTACTTAAGGCATTAATACATTTATCACTGTTCACTTTCCTCCTCTTGGTTGTGGTCACTTTTAATGTCTACATATCATCTCTTCTTTTATCTCATCAATTATGGGTTTTTTACACGGTCTATTTTTTCTATTTTCTGTAGTCCATATAGTTCATTCAATAGTAATTGTCTTAATGTCTTGAGTCTCACTTTAATTTGGTGACCATTTTAGGGTTTAACTACATGTTTATTATCACTTTACTAGGTTATATTTGTTTATTAGTGATTTTTATATTATGTCCAGTTCATTTTATTTTACTGGACATGGTTTCAGAGGGTCACCTATTGTAGTCATAGTTTGCATTATTGTTTTAGTCTTATGTACAGTATATTTCACAAAAGGGATTTCAGATAACCTCCACACATGTTTATCTTAGTTCACTGTGGACTTTTGGAAATACCTCATCCTTACCTGCCTTATATTCTTCCCCTTCCTTCACACCCCGGTGAATACCTCTGTTATTTGTGAGAGTATACACTCACTGGCCACTTTATTAGGTACACCTGTCCAACTGTGTGTTAAGACTTAATTTCTAATCAGCCAATCACATGGCGGCAACTCAGTGCATTTAGGCATGTAGACATGGTCAAGACAATCTCCTGCAGTTCAAACCGAGCATCAGTATGGGGAAGAAAGGTGATTTGAGTGCCTTTGAACGTGGCATGATTGTTGGTGCCAGAAGGGCTGGTCTGAGAATTTCAGAAACTGCTGATCTACTGGGATTTTCACGCACAACCATCTCTAGGGTTTACAGAGAATGGTCCGAAAAAGAAAAAAAAATCCAGTGAGCGGCAGTTCTGTGGCTGGAAATGCCATGTTGATGCCAGAGGTCAGAGGAGAATGGGCAGACTGGTTCGAGCTGATAGAAAGGCAACAGTGACTCAAATTGCCACCCGTTACAACCAAGGTAGGCAGAAGAGCATCTCTGAACGCACAGTGCGTCGAACTTTGAGGCAGATGGGCTACAGCAGCAGAAGACCACACCGGGTACCACTCCTCTCAGCTAAGAACAGGAAACTGAGGCTACAATTTGCACAAGCTCATCGAAATTGGACAGTAGAAGATTGGAAAAACGTTGCCTGGTCTGATGAGTCTCGATTTCTGCTGCGACATTCGGATGGTAGGGTCAGAATTTGGCGTAAACAACATGAAAGCATGGATCCATCCTGCCTTGTATCAACGGTTCAGGCTGGTGGTGGTGGTGTCATGGTGTTGGGAATTTTTTCTGGGCACTCTTTGGGCCCCTTGGTACTAATTGAGCATCGTTGCAACGCCACAGCCTACCTGAGTATTGTTGCTGACCATGTCCATCCCTTTATGACCACAATGTACCCAACATCTGATGGCTACTTTCAGCAGGATAATGCGCCATGTCATAAAGCTCGAATCATCTCAGATTGGTTTCTTGAACATGACAATGAGTTTACTGTACTCAAATGGCCTCCTCAGTCACCAGATCTCAATCCAATAGAGCATCTTTGGGATGTGGTGGAACGGGAGATTCGCATCAGGGATGTGCAGCCGACAAATCTGTGCCAACTGTGTGATGCCATCATGTCAATATGGTCCAAAATCTCTGAGGAATGCTTCCAGCACCTTGTTGAATCTCTGCCACGAAGAATTGAGGCAGTTCTGAAGGCAAAAGGGGGTCCAACCCCTTACTAGCATGGTGTACCTAATAAAGTGGCCAGTGAGTGTATTTTATGAGTGCAAATTTCTCTTACCCTTGTCTTTGTTCCCCTGCCTGTCGGGTGGGTGTACTGTGGTACATGGTAGTGCCTCTCTTCCCCGGGTGGGGGAAGGGGCCAGACATAGGGCTGTAGGTAGGAGATAGAGCAAGGGTGGAGGCCCCGGCATCCTCACCATCTAAGGTATCCCAGGGAGCAGGCGCCCCCTAGTGCTAGGGCCAGGAAAGGTGCCCCCGGTTTCAGTTTACTCGCCAGTTTACTTGCCAGTCCTATCGTGACATTAACTCAGACCCAAAAGCCTTTTTCTGATCCATGATAAATCCTATCACAGCGCTGACAGGGCAGTTGCAGCAGCTCAGTTTGGAGGTGGCGGATTTGCGCACGGTCGTTTCACAGCACCCTGTTACATCTGGTGTGGGAATCTTGCCCGCCAGACAAACCATTGTGGAGCCCAAGGTCACACTGTCAGACAGGTTTTCTGGCAGGCGGGAGTTTGTTGTGCTCCGTGAGGCCTGTAAACTATATTTCCGTCTGCGTCCGGTATCCTCTGGTACAGAGGAGCAACGGGTGGGGATTGTTGTCTCGCTCCTGCAGGGGGACCCACAAGCGTGGGCATTTTCTCTCTCATCTGACTCACAGTCCCTCCAGACAGTAGAGGGTTTCTTTCAGGCTTTGGGCTTGGTGTATGATGGCCCTGATTGCATCTCCTTGGCTGAGTCATCTCTGCATCAGCTTCAGCAAGGAAGGTCTGGCAGAGGAATATTGCTCCGAGTTCCGGCGGTGGGCCACCGGCACTAGGTGGAATGAGTCAGCCCTCCATGGTCAGTTCTGTGAGGGTCTCTCTGTGAGAGTAAGGGATGTGTTAGCTCTCTATGAGAATCTTGACTCCCTTGAGGTGGCCATGTCTCTGGCGATTCGGGTTGATCACTGTCTTCACCAGCGACATAGGGAACTACCTCTGGGGGTGGGAGGTCCAAGTTTGAGCATGGTCAGTACTAATTCTATGGTGGAACCTATGCAGGTGGGTGTGGCGTCCCAACCTAGCAATCTTGTATTAGTCCGGCGTAAGGGTGAGTGTGTTTCTGTTGTGGCAATGAGGGTCATTTTGTGAGCACATGTCCTACCCATCATTTGTTTAAACAACTGCTGGAAAACTAGAGGGCCCGGGTTGCAGGGAGGTCGGCAACCTGGGTGTACTCGTAACCTCTGTGGGGAAGACTCATTTTTTCCTTCCAGCTATGTTATACGTGAAAGTAAGGTGGACGTTTCTGCCTTGCTGGACAATGGGGCGGGGTTTAATTTGGTCGAAGCTAGGTTCGTCCGGGACCAAGGCCTTGCACCACATACCTTGTCCAGCCCGATACCCATTATAGCTATTGATTCCTCTAAAACAAGGGCACTACACGCAGGTGGTCTTTGACTTGTGGCTACACATGGGGGCCATACATTCTCAGGTGTTAACTGCTACGTGCTTGAGGACCTGCCCTCACCTGTAGTACTGGGACTTACTTGGCTCGCTCTGCACAATCCGGTAATTGATTGGCAGACACAGGAGGTGGTAAAGTGGAGTACATACTGTCAAGGACACTGCCTGTGTACCCAGTTGGCAAGGGTGGATACCCAGTCTATGCCCCATTACCTGTCAGACTTCAAGGATGTGTTTTCTGAGCAGGGGAGCCAAGAGCTTACCCCTCATCGTCCTGATGATTATGCCATTAATCTGGTTCCTGGTGCCAAGCTGCCCAAGAGCAGACTCTAACATTTCAGGTCCAGAAAGGCAGGCCATGAAGGACTATATTATGGAAAGTCTGGCTCAGACCATCCTCTTCTTCCCTTGCTGCGGGGTTCTTTTTTGTCAAGAAAAAGGATGGGGCGTTACGTCCTTGCTTGGATTTCTGGGAACTCAATGCGATCACTGTCAGTGATCCATATCTGCTACCTCTGATCCCTGACCTCTTTAATCAAATTGTTGGGACAAAATGGTTCCCTAAGATGGACCTCAGGGGGGCGTACATCTTCATCCGCATTAAAGAGGAGGATGAGTGGAAGATTGCGTTCAATATGCCAGAAGGACACTATGAGAATCTGGTGATGCCTTTTGGGTTGATGAATGCGCCCGCCATCTTCCAGCACTTTATTAATGACATATTTAGTCACCTAGCAGGCAGGTTTGATGTTATCTACCTGGATGATATTCTTGCTTATTCACCTAACCTACACATACTTACACATACTTTGTGACAATAAATTGTATGTCAAACCTGAGAAGTGTATGTTCTCGGTTGAGGAGATCACTTTCCTTGGATATGTATTGTCTGCCAACGGCTTTCGCATGGATCCGGCGAAAGTCCGGGCAGTATTGGAGTGGGATTGTCCTGAGGATTTGAAGGCCTTACAAAGGTTTTTGGGTTTTGCCAACTACTACCGTAAATTCATAAAAAACTTTTCGGTAGTAGCCAAACCGCTCACTGATCAAGAAGGGGACAGACTTCTCCAGGTGGTCCAGTCCTGCCAGGGAGGCATTTGACACTGTTCTGTCCATTATTGTGCAGCAAGTTAATTCATAGTGTAGTACCAGTTATAACCATTAGATGTCTTTAGTTGTCCATTTATCCTGTTCCTGGATAAAGTGAGCATTTCTCTTTAATATAACACTGTGTTCTGATTAGAACCGCCCCCTTAGCTGCACTGGCAAGAAGGCTTGTAGACATTTTCCCTCAGACCTTTGAGTCTTAAACACGTGTTCTGGTACTCTCTCCTTACAAATTGCTGCTCCTGACAAGTGGATTCCGGTGAGGGTCAAATGTACTTACATGTTACAGCTAGAGGGAACAAGAATCCAGGCCCAGTAAGAACAGATTAGCTGCCTTCAGTAAACTGATAGCCGGCTGCAGGCTATAGTTGATCAGACTGTACAAGACTGCTAACACCCACACTGCTCCACATAGGGTATCACAGCAGCCACCTTACAGCTGCAGAACGAGAGTGCAGCCCGCCAACAAGCGCTATATTATTCCCGCCACTCAGTTTCCTGCCAACATACTTAGCAGTACGCAGCTAAGTGCACAACGTCTTGACGCAATGCATCCTTACTCAAAATGAGGTCACGAGCAGGCTCTAACAAGTCTTGAATAAGAGAGCTTGCTGCTGTTGCTAGTGCTGAAACCGAAGCTGCCAAAGTGAGATCCTCCATCGCCGAAGAAGAGATGCAATTAAAGTTGAAACAAGCAGAAACCGCACATTTGCAGGCGGAGCAAGAAGCGTCTATGGAAAGACTTGACAGAGACAGTGGCTGCAATAGTCAAGGCAGAGTACTTGAAAGCAGTGGAGGATTGTGATGATGAGAGATCCAGCAACGTTCTCGGAACACATCTAGAACAGCAAGATCAAGTGCAGCGCGTCGCAGAGTATGTCCATCAACATTCCGGCATGGATGACAGCCTTGATGCACTACATCGGCCAGTCTATGCCGATTACCAGCAATCCGACCCCGACCTTCGCTACTACAGACAAGAGGATGCCCAGCACCGAGATGTCGACCACAGCTATCGTTCCACCAAGCAGAAGGTACAGCTCCCTGTCTCCACGCTTTGCACACTCCCTGTTGCTCTACACTCACACTCATGTCTCCTGTGAGCTGACCACCTGGTGCCAGCAGTCATGGTACCTTACCCCCTTGGGCTTGCCCCTGACACTCGCTGCAGTAGCGTAGCTACTGGGGGGGCAGAGGGGGCAGTCGCCCCGAGCTCTGAGGGGGCCCACCGGAGCTATACTACTGTAACTGTATCAGCGTGCACAGCGTGCCCTTACAGTTACACAGTTACATTCTGCGGCAGAGCAGGGAGAATCGATCTCCCTACTCTGCCGCCCAGCCACTATGCGCCCCTGAGAAGGCGGTGGGGGGCCCAAGTGCCAGCAGTGCACCCCCCACCTCACAGCCAGCAATGTCCTCCTGGGCTATTCTGTGCACACAGGACCTGTGATGAGGTCACAGGAGGGGCGGAGTCAGGGGGTCACATGATAAGGGGCTTCAAGGGCTGCAGGGCTCTGCTGTGCTGGTTGTCATGGTGCTGGATGAGGTGAAGTAAGTTTCTGTGTGGGCTCAGGAGGGGTTTACAGGGTGGATGTAGCAGAGCTGTGTGTGTATGAGGTGTACAGAGCGGAGCCATGTGTGTAGAAGGTGTACGGAGCAGAGATTTGCATGTATGAGGTGTACAGAGGAGCGGAGCCGCATGTGTATGGGGTGAGCGGAGCTGTTTGTGTACGGAGCTGAGCCAAGTGAGTATGGGTGGAGGTGTACAGAGCAGAGCCGTGTGTGTACGGGGTGTACGGAGCAGAGCCATGTGTGTGCGGGGTGTACGGAGTGGAGCCGTGTGTGCAATGTGTACGGATTGGAGACATATGTGTACGAGGCGTATGGTGCAGAGCCGCGTGTGTACGGGGTGTGCGGAGCAGAGCCGTGTGTGTACAAGGTGTACAGAGCGGAACCGCATGTGTACAGTGTGTACGGAGCAGAGCCACATGTGTACAGCGTGTACGGAGCAGAGCCGCATGTGTACTAGGTGTAGGGAGCAGAGCTGTGTGTGTACAAGGTGTATGGAGCAGAGCCGCATGTGTACAAGTGCACGGAGCGGAGCCAGGTGTGTACAAGGTGTACGGAGCGGAGCCACGTTTGTACAGCGTGTACGTAGCAGAGGCGCGTGTGTACAGCATGTACGTAGCAGAGGCGCGTGTGTACAGCGTGTACGTAGCAGAGGTGCGTGTGTACAAGGTGTATGCAACAGAGCTGCGTGTGTACAAGGTGTACGGAACAGAGCTGCGTGTGTACAAGGTGTACGGAGCAGAGCCGTGTGTGTATAGGGGGTGTGGAGCAGAGCCGTGTGTGTATAGGGGGTATCAGGTGCAGTAATAAGGACACATACGGCAGCAGCGGCTCTGTATTGGGGTGTCAGGAGCAGTAATAAGGACATATACAGCAGCATCGGCTAAGTATTGGGGTGTCAGGTGCAGTAATAGGGACACATACGGTAGCAGCGGCTCAGCATTGGGGTATCAGGTGCAGTAAAAGGGACACATACGGCAGCAGAGGCTCAGTATTGGGATATCAGGTGCAGTAATAGGGACACATACGGCATCAGAGGCTCAGTATTGGGATATCAGGTGCAGTAATAGGGACACATATGGCAGCAGCGGCTCAGTATTGGGGTATCAGGTGCAGTAATAAGGACACATACGGCAGCAGTGACTCAGTATTGGGGTGTCAGGTGCAGTAATAAGGACATATACAGCAGCAGCGGCTCAGTATTGGGGTATCAGGTGCAGTAATAGGGACACATACGGCAGCAGAGGCTCAGTATTGGGATATCAGGTGCAGTAATAAGGACATATACTGCAGCAGCGGCTCAGCATTGGGATATCAGGTGCAGTAATAAGAACACATACAGCAGCGGCTCAGCATTGAGGTATCAGGTGCAGTAATAGGGACACATACGGCTGAAGTGGCTCAGCATTGGGGTATCAGGTGCAGTAATAGGGACACATACAGCAGCAGCGACTCAGCATTGGGGTATCAGGTGCAGTAATAGGGACACATACGGCAGCGGCGGCTCAGCATTGGGGTATCAGGTGCAGTAATAGGGACACATACGGCAGCAGCGGTTCAATATTGGGGTATCAGCAGGATGAGGGGTTTGTGCAGGTTGGAGATAGATGGTGATGGGGCTGGAATATGAGAAGTGAAATGTGTCGTTGTTGTATTCTCTGTAGCAGAGTCATGGCTGGAGGAGTTGTCATGTCGGTCTGGGTCAGATGGAAAAGACGTGAAAAGTGACCGATTCCATCAGAAAGAACGTCAGTGGTAAGACACCACAGAGGGTCCACTCCAGGAGTCGTCACAGAAATCAGTCTACTAAAAAGGGATCAAGAAATGCTCGCATAGTTTTACCTAAGGTTACACAAGATTTCCCCCAACAGCCGAGAGTTGATGGAAGCCTTTCCCTCTCAAGACTATTCCAGCGATCTAAAGGACTTAGACCTAAGCATTGACTCCCTTCCCATGCAGTGGAGCCTTGGATTGCTTTGGGATCTGAAGACGGATGCCTTCACCTTTCAGATCAGCAAAGATGAGAAACCCTTCACACGCAGAGAAGTTCTTTCTTTCGTGAATAGTCTGTACGACCTCCCTGGCGTTTGTAGCTCCAGTAACCATCCAAGGAAAAGTCATGCTAAGAGACTTCACTCAAGACAGGTCTGATTGGGATGATCCCCATCCGGCAGAAAAAGCTGACCTGTGGGCAGAGTTTAAGAAGTCTCTCGAAGCCTTGACTGACCTTCGTGTGAAACGACCGTATGCTCCTGTGCCATCCACAGAATTCAAAACAAAGACTTTGTATATTCTGTGACACATCAGTCAAAGCAATCGCAGCAGTAGCATACCTCAAAACTATAGACGAGAACAAACAATGCCATATCAGGTTCGTTATGAGTCGGACAAAATTAGCACCACTCTGTGAACACACGATCCCCAGACTGGAACTCTGCACTGCCATCCTCGCAGTTGAGCAGGACGAACTTATCTCAGATAGGATGAATCTGGAGAACAAAGATGCAGAGTTCTACACCGATAGCAAGGTGGTACTGGGATACATCTGCAACGAAAATGCAATGCTTCTATGTCTACATCAGCAACCGGGTACTGAGGATAAGAAGATCCACCTGCCCTAATCAGTGGCACTGCGTACCTACTCACCACAATCCTGCAGACCATGCGACTAGATCCGTTGCACCAAGTCATCTTAAGGACACTACATGGTTCACAGGCCCTGCCTCTTTGAACCATTCGATGACCCACGTCAACAGGCCTGATACATTCGAACTAGTGGATCCAGATATCAACGAAGAGCTCCATCCTCAAGTGTCTGCTCTACATACAGTGATTTCAAGTCAGCACCTCGAATCTTATCGGTTCAGCAGGTTCTCAACCTAGAAGTCACTTGTTCGAGCCATCACTTGTCTACTTCATGTGACACAGTTCTCCAAGTCAGCACTACCTGCAAGTCAGAGACCTTGTAAAGGTTGGCATCACTGCAAGCATGTGTCTACCGCTCCCAACCTGGAAAGAGCCAAGGATAAAATATTTTGTGTTGTACAAAAGGAAACCTACACCAGAGAGATAGACAACCTCAACAAGGTACAACCCGTTCCTAAAGACAGCATGCTGAAGAAACTCGATCCGATTGTCGACCAAGATGGGCTGCTGAGAGTAGGTGGCCGTCTTCAAGAAGCTGAGATAGAAGTTTCAGAGAAACACCTAGTAATAATTCCAGGATGTCATCATGTCACAACCCTGAAGCAGTATCTCTCCACTCTACAAATCAGGACAAAGCGGCAGAAAGACCACCCAAATATCCAACCTGGTGATGTTGTACTCATCAAAGACAGTCAGTCGCATCGAGATGAGTGGCCACTCGGCCTAGTCACCAAGCCCCTTCCCAGCAGCAATGGGAAAGTGTGCAAAGTAGAGGTCAGAATGTGCAAGCTTGGGGAGAACAAACTGTTCCAAGCGGGGAGTGTCCTGCCCATTTATGTGCAGCAAGTTAATTCATAATGTAGTACCAGTTATAACAATTAGAGGTCATTATGTACCCATTTGTCCTGTCCCTGGATTCAGGAACTTTTCCCCTTTAACAAGTAATGTATTCTAATTAATAACGCCCCTTTAGTTTCCCAGGCAAGAAGGTTGCAGACATATTGTCCCGGACCTTTGAGTCTTACACATGTGTTCCTGACTCTCTCCCTAGAAAGCACTGCTCCTGACTAGCGGATTCCGGTGAGGTTCAAAAGTACCTGTGTGTTATGTAAGACTCTGTATATGCAGTCACCGTGCAATGTACTGTGCAGTTAGGAATATTGTGCAATGTATCCTGCACTTAATTATAATGCTTTTGCACTGTTTACAGATAGATTGCATTTCTGTATAGAGCAGAACAGTGTTGAAGCATTTCTGTATTATGCTATTCCTGTGCAGTTTCTGTAAAGCCCAGTTACTAATGTTAATTGCACTCTGTATCATGCTGTTGTCTCTGCTATCTGCCAGTACTGATACACTGTTTATTCCTTTGTAGTTTTTACTACAACATCATCTACTATATCGTCCACATCGTCCATTATTGTCCACCGTCATTGTTCACTGTTACCAAGTTCACATCATCACTTCAATAAATATAGACTTAAGCATCCATACAGTCTGTTTACTGGGGAAGTGGATGAGGTTTAACTGTATGCTGAAATCCACACAGCACCATACGTGAAGGAAGGCATAACACGCCCACCCTCATGGTCAGCTTAACCTCCTGACACTGCAGGTAGAGAGAGAGGGTCTGCGGAGTGGAATACCTCCCAAGGGTGATTTCAGACCATAAGCCTATAGAATTGTCCATTAGATGGATAGGGGGGAAGATTGGGAAGGAAGGTGGGTGGAAGTTGAACCCAGTGTGGCTTGAATATATTGATATGAATACTATAAAGGAAGAATTGTTGGAGTATTGGCAGATTAATGAAGGGAGTGCTGATAGTCGGGTGGTGTGGGACACTATGAAAGCGGTCCTAAGGGGTCTCTAGTTTCTACAGATTTCCAGGTGTAGGTCGAAATCTCAGCTAGAAGACAGGCAAATAATAGAAACCTTGGAGAGGGTGGAGAGGGATATGGTATTGGACCCGTCAGCAGAAAATCAGAGTAGGCTAAGGGGTGCACAGGAAGAGGTTAATAAGGTATATCTGAGGAAAGCAGAGGGGAGGAGGGCCTTCCATAAAAAAAAGCAATTTTATGATGAAGGTGAAAAAGTGGGGCATCTGTTGTCAGTGGTGGTAGCGGCGCAGAGGGAATCGTCTTATGTATTGTAGAGATCCATCATATGAGTTGACGGGGATTAACTCGCTTTGCTGCGATATTGAGGCACACAGGAACACTTTTGCTTAAAGTAACAATCTGGTTTATTTCCTTCATAAACCAATGTCACAGGAACACAAGGCAAACAGTCTTACTTCAGACAGACAAATTCTTAATGTCCATAGTAGAGCTTCGCTCTCTCTGGCCTGTAGGCACAAAGGTGTGCCATGTCCAGCACACATGCAGCGTTACCATGTAAAGCATACAAAGTCTCTTACTGACCCCGGTCAGCGTTACTCACAGTTCATCCCTCACGGGATATCAGGGAAGCGGCCGCACTGGTATCACTGTTCCAGACAGAACCTTGCTCACTAGGCCGTCTACAGTTGCAGAACCGCAGCTGGGCAGTAGCTTCCCTACACAGAGCCGTCACAGACTCTACCAGGTCCAGGCCTTCCCATGTGCTCTTCCAGGAAGTTCAGTCCCATACACTTCCAGCACACACAGGCCTTCTGGGACCTTGCACTCTGACCACTCAGGATCAAACACACAACCCATGTGATCAGACCTCAGTCACACTATATGGTATATGACCACACCCACAAGTGAGGTATGGATCACATGGTCATGACCTCACTACAGGTCCTATTACATACAGCCAGACACATACAGGCTTTATCATGGGCGTTCAGACATATGCCCACATGTATATTCTGAGTAGCATATACAACGCCCCCTAGCTTTAACAGAGGTTACTGCACCACATACCCTCTACCCGGTTCAAACTTGTGGGGTTGAACATTTGTCACACACTAGGTGCCTCGAGACCGGGTACCCATTGTTACCTTGCGCTACAAGTCGAGAGGACCGTCTCAGTCTGTTTTGGGCGTCATTCTGCATCATAACTGTGTTAGACCTCCCCCGCCCCCAGTGGTCAGTATATCGGCCTTGGGCTTTGGCCCTCAAGTCACAGTCCGTGTGTGTCAGTAGACCCTTTTTAGTCTCCACAGTTTTCCAGTACTCCATAAGTCCCACTTACAGTCGAGTCCACGGTCTGGTCTGAGTCTGACCCATCTACTACATCACAAGAGCTACTGTCCAGGTCTCTCAGTCTCATACTAAGAGTAGAACTGCCACTTGCAGATTCTCGACGTTCTTGTCTAGCGGAAAGTCTTCGGCTACCTGCCATTTCATTATTTGGATGGTACCTTCTGGTCCTTATACCCCGGGATGAAGGCGGCCGCCACCTTATGTTCTGCATCTGTTTATCAATCTGCATTCGGTCCAGCTTTAGCTGCTCTATCTCCCTCAGGTACGTTACCCGATATTCCAGGAGCATTCGGAAGTTCCTAAGGCTTTCCACGGAGCCAACAACAATGAATGGAACCATGTCATCTTCACCAAATACCTGGACTTCAACATCAGGTGGGATCCTCACCCTTGCCACACCGGATCTATTCACAAGGTATTGCATCACTTTTCCAAGCCTTCCAATGACTCTCCATACCAGAGGTTTGGGTACTGGAATTACATCTTCCACCAAGCCCTGACGATTTTTAGCTTCCCTCGCAAGCTGCAGACGTTGAGAGGCTTTCACATTACTCATCATGATCATCTGTTTGGCGCGGAGACATTTCAGATGCATATCAGTTTAGACAGCCACCCGCTTCTCTGTGTCTTCCCTGGTTGACAGTACGATCAACTGCTGAGTCTCAGGTGCCAGTGCACCCTACACGCTTTGACCACCTTTTTAAAAGCCTCATGCACACCCTCACTGGTACAGGCTTCTTGCACGTCTTCGGGTACCTCAATCACGCACTTGTAGGTTGAGGGTTCACTCTTTTCAAGGACGGAAGGCTCTCGCTTGGCCACAGAATTTTCCATCAAGACCTCTACTACAACCGGGCGATTGTCTTGTTCCGTTCTTAGTGCACAGTCTTCCTTAGTTTTACACTCTTTAGGCCCCCCACTAAGGCATTTGTAACTCCGCCTTGTTATCCCTTGGACACGGCCGCGGTAAAGTCTTCAACCACCAATGCCTCCTCTTGTGGAAGACCTCTTACTGCTTCTCTGAGCACTTCCACGTCTTCTCTTAAGGCCTTATTCACACTTTGCCTTGTTGACAGGTGACCTCTGAGCTCAGAGACTTCCTTCTCCAGCTCATCCACTCTGCGCTGAGCCATTTGTCTCAGGGCCTTTTCTCGTATGTTATGCTCTTTAATTGCCTTTAGTTCGGCCTGTAAATCTGCTACCTTTTTCTTCTCACTAGAGCACTTTTTAACGAGGTCCTGGACCTCCTATGCTTCCTTCTCTCCAAACCGTGCCTTGACTGCCGAAAGCTCAGACTCCAGTTGTCGCATCTGCTCCAACTGCATGGAATTGGCAACTTCCATACTCGCCACCTTCAAACTCTCCTTCGCCAGCTGTTGACAGACCTCTTCACGCTCTTTCTCCAAGCTTTGGACACGTGCTTCTACCTGGTGGAAACTGTCAGCTCGCTCTTTCCAGGTGCACATTTCCTGTGTCAGCTTGTCGATTAATTCCTCTAGTTGTCGAGTGACATCAGTCGAATTGTCCAGCTTCTCCAGCAACACTTCTATTTTGTCTGAGGGTGCAGTTTGTTCAGCCCCTTTTCGGCCCTTACGCCTCCGGTGACGGGAGGAAGATCTGCTATTTAAACTTGAGTCAGTATTACTGCACTCTTTTCCACTGTCATCACCCTCTGAATGGGAGTCACCACCACCCAATCAGTCATCCTGAAACCAGCGGTCCCCTTTGCTAACAGTGTCAGACTCCACTCCTGGAGCTTCCCTGTCTCCACCACTGTCATTCCCTTGTGTCCGAGTTTCAGTCTGCACAGCATTAGACTCAGTCCTAGTGATTGCTACTGGCAATAACACATCACAGTCACACAACACAATATGGTAAACCCCCAAGATACTCTCTATCTGGGTGTCAGCTCCGCTCTTTTTATTTACCACATCATTATCAGCAGGGGTGGATTAAGGGTAGCCAGGGCCCCGGGCTGTTCAGACTCTGTGGGCCCCCCGGACATGTGACGGGGTCAGGAAGTTGCTAGTTTTTATGACGCATACGGTGCGTCAAGGGGCGGGAAGGGGTTAAATACTGAGGTAAAAAAACCTCTGCAAATACGCAACGTGTGCACGAGGCCTCACAAATACTGAGGTAAAAAAAACACCAAATGCTCAGCGTGTCCATGAGGCCTTACAAATACTGAGAGAAAAACTCACCAAATACTCAGCGTGTGCACGAGGCCTTACAAATACTGGAAGGCTTCCACCCAACATCTAGTCCTGACTCATCTGTACCTAACATCGAAACCAGCTAATAGTCTGCAATCACCTGCTGACCTGGACCCATGACCTGTCAGACAATTTACTTCACATGAATCACACAGAGGCTTCTGTTTCATTAACTTCCCCAGATAGAAGCAGCCTCCGATGTGCAGCCTGTGGCCGGATACACAGGAAGAGACGCTCCTCGTCACAGGCTGTGCCCAACATGTCAGCAGAGGGGTTAGCGCCACAGACAAGTCGCCGTCTCCTCACACACTGGACAAGACGCTGCATCTGGCAACGAACAAGCACACATTGCACAATGTTAGTCATGTCCCAGATGTTCAGCATGTGGAGGACCAAGGGGGACCAAAAAAGACCCCAGGATTGGAACAGGAACATGGGAAAGCGGACAGCGGTTGGAGGGGCAGGGTTTATATAGGGGTCGGAGTAAGTAAATATATGCGGGCAGCGCACACATGCACAATCCTCTAGTTTTTTAACTTTCAACTGGTCAAAACATTTCTCTCAGTAGGCCAAGAAAGAAATGTGGCAGTAATAAAGTACTCCTCTTAGTAACTTATGTGTGAGGCAGAGGTGACAAGACCCACCATCTCGTGCCCACCTTACTAGAGGTGCCCACTGCCCACATATAACAAAGTTGATGGAAACAGATGACTTCCACTATGATGATTGGTTACTGGCCGATCGACCACACCCATTTCACAACTAGTCACACCCATGTCCTCGCCCCAACCACACCCATTTAGCACTGCTGATCACATTGACTGGTACTGAGGGCACAGTGGCTGGTACTGTGGGCACACTGACTGGTACTGCGGAAAAGAAAGAATGAACAGAGAGAGAGAAAAAAGAAAAAAGAGAGAGAAAGAAGAGAGAAAGAAAGAAGAGAGAGAGGAAGAAAGAAAGAGAGAAGCAGAGAGAGAAAGGAAGAAAGAACAGAGAGAAAGAAAGAGGGGACAGAAAAAAAGAACAGAGAGAAAAAATGAAAGAGGGGAAAGAAAGAACAGAAAGAAAGAAAGAGGGGAAAGAAAGAACAGATAGAGAAAAAAGAAAGAAAGAAAGGGGAAAGAAAGAAAGAAAGAAAGAACAGAGAGGGAGAGAGAAAGAAAAAGGGGTAAGAAGGAACAAAGAGAAAGAAAGAAAGAGAAAGAAAGAGGTGAAAGAAAGAACAAAGAGAGAAAAAAGAAAGAAAGGGGAAAGAAAGAGAGAACAGAGAGGGAGACAGAAAGAAAGAGGGGAAAGAAAGAACATAAAGTGAAAGAAAGAGAAAGAAAGAAAAAAAACAGAGAGAGAAAGAAATAAAGACAAGGAAAGAGGGGAAAGAAAGATTCTATAAAGATACTATACCAGACCGGCTCACATTGTAGTGCCCACCTGAGCCTCCTGGTGCAGGACATATCATGATCCAATCACATGGCCGACATCCCTGTGTCCAAGGCGATTCCGCTGTCCGTGCTGTCGGAGGAGGACATGGTGATGATCTGAAGCATTCCCTGAAGTGCCTCCATGGTTCCGTCACAATCTCCTCTGGTCAGCTTCCAGCACGTCACTTCTGATGGAATGTCATGTGCGAGTTTTCAAGTGCTCCTCAGGGCTCCGCAGTATACTCCTGTGTCCATGGGAAAAGTAAGCTCCCGGTCGGGGCAGTGGGGCAGACTCTCAAATTCTGGGACGGTTGGGAGGTATGAATGCTCCCCATCATACACCTTGTACACGCATGGCTCCGCACACCTCATACACACACTGTTCCTCTTTGTATGCCTTGTACACAGGGCCTCACTCTGTACACCTCACACACACACGGCTCCACTCAGTACACACATGGCTCCACTCCGTAAACCTCGTACACATGCGGCTCTGCTCCATACACCTTATACACATGCTGACCAATCCGGTTTTATGCCAAATAAGTCTACGGCGATTAATTTGCGTAGACTTTTTCTGAACTTGCAGCTGCCATTGGACAATAGCGGCAGTAGGGTTGTGGTAACATTGGACACGCGTAAAGCGTTTGATAGTGTTGAGTGGCAGTATCTTTGGAGGGTGTTGGAATGCTTTGGTTTTGGGCCGACCTTTATTTCATGGATATGGTTGCTATATACAGTACTTCCCCGACCGCTAGAATCAGAGATAACGGGCAAATGACTGGGAGTTTTGCGCATCATAGGGGGACTAGGCAGGGGTGTCCGCTGTCCCCGCTACTTTTTGCATTGGCAGTGGAGCCCTTGGCGCAGACAATTAGGAGGACGGTTAAAGGGTTCAGATATGGCTTGGTGTAAGAAAAAGTATCACTGTATGCAGATGATGTGTTGCTTTTTTTGGAGGATTCCGGAGAGTCGTTGTTGAGAGCAATGGATATTATTAAAACATTTGGGTCTATATCGGGATTAGAAATTAACTGGGAAAAATTCACTGTCAAAGCTGTAGATGATTGTGTTGTTGATTTGCCAGTGTCTGGAGAGGGTAGTAGGTTGGCAGTGGTGCAACAGTTTAAATACCTGGGCATTCGGATGGCACTTCCGATTTCGAACTATGCAGATTTGAATCTGATTCCACTGCTGTGTAAGTTTAGGAGTAAAGTAGGGGCATGGTGTAAACTGTATCTTTCAGTAGTGGGAAGAATTAATCTGATTAAGATGATTTTGATGCCTCAACTGCTGTACATGTTGCACATTGCTCATATCTGGTACCCTAGGCGGTGGTTTCGTACTATTGACTCTATATTTAGGGATCTTGTGTGGGCAAAAAAGCAGCCAAGGATCAGACTTGAGATATTACAGAGGCCCAAGGATGGAGGGGGACTGGCACTTCCGAACCCTTGGATTTATTACTTAACTGCTCAGGGCCAACAGATGAGAGGGTGGAGGGATGTGTCTGGGGCTGTTTCAATAAAAAGGGTCTTGGTCTAGGTGACAGGGAGGGATCCCTTGGTTCAGGGGTTAGAGGCAGGAAGTTTTAGGAAGTTGGGTTTGATGTATCCTACTTTAGCGCTGATACATAAAGTCTGGGAGACAATTAAAAAGATTAGGGGTTTGGAACGCTTGACAAATTTTTCCCCGATATGGCAAAACGAGACTCTACAGGAATTTGTTAAAATGGGAGAATTTAAAAATTGGATGAGACTGGGAATACAGTACATGGTTCAGGTGCAGGACGCGCAGGGACTGGTGCCCTTTGGAAAGTTGCAGGAAGATTATGAGCTACCGGAGGGGAGGTTTGCATATTTAAATATGGGCAGTTTAGGCATGCTGATGTTACGCAGAGTAGGACGATGAATATGGAGATTCACAAGGATATATTGATTGATTATGTCTGTGCAGAGGGGGGAACAAAAGGGGTAGTGTCGGGCATTTATAAGGATCTAATGCCTACTTTTTTAAATAACTATCCTATTAGAGAACAGGGGAAATGGGAGGAGGAGTTGGGTAGTATAGAGGAAGATAAATGGGAAGTGATTATGGAAAATATATCCCAATTATCGCTGAGTGAACCAGGCAGACTCTCGCAGATATATGTACTCCATAGAGTATATAGGACTCTGTTATGAATGGGTCACCGAGGAGAAAAAACAAAACCAGCTAAGTCACAGAAAACCAGAGAGGTTGGTAACTATGCAGATTGCAGATCCTTGATCCTAACCACACAACTAGCAGCAGCCGTTGAGCGTACCTACGATGATCCTAGACGCTTCGTCACAGCCGGAGAACTACATAAGCCTTAAGCAAGAAAAGGGGAAAACTAACTGCCCCAGAGCAGACCCCAAAGGAAAGACAGCCCCCACACATGTATTGACGGTGAAACAAGAAGAAAGCACAAACACAGGCAGGAAAACAGGCCAAGCAAACGATGGGGCCCAAACTAACTAGAAAGGACAGGAAAGGAAAGACACTGTCTGCAATCTGCAAAAAACCCTACAAAAATAATGTCCAACACTTCTGATAGCAAAATTAACCCTGAAGTCACTAGACTTCTCCACTATATCAGCACTCTGAAATATTCTGAGACAGAGCAAAAAGAGGCCAATCTAATAAGGGACAAAAAGCATATTGGCAAATACAGGTAAATGAGAGTGGAATTTCAGCAGAGCTGGCTGACCACACAAAAAACTGAATAGACCAACAAATCAAGTGTGAACATTAGCAGAAAATCTTAGCTTTAGATGACTGGAACAGAGCTGAAAACCAAGACCTGACAAGCAGAAGTAATCACCAGCACCAGAATAAGGCGTCGGCTGTCTTAAATCCAGTCTGAGATTCCTGAGGTCCAATCGTCATCCTCATTATCAGGTGGCAGATCTCTACTGATTAAATCAGCCTCACTACCTCCTGTTACCACCATAGGGAGCCTGGCAGGAGAACTCACAACTGGTGTACCAGAAAATGAACTCACAACAGGACTCCTGAACGGCTGTATAAAGCTGGTCTGAGACAGCCTTCAGAGTATCCTCGGTGCGGAATGGAGGGGGCTGGAATTCCCCATATGTTGTGGCAGTGTCCAAATCTGAACCCGTATTGGACAGCAGTGCTTAATGCCATAGGAGGAGCGTATGGTTGTAGGATTGAGAGGGAACCTGTGGTGTGTATACTGGGATATGTGGAGGAGGTCCAGGTACATAATAAATATAAAGTGGCAATAGCTAGATTATTATATATTGCACGAAAACTGATCCCCAGATACTGGATAAATGAAGATCTGCCGACATTGATGGAATTTTTCAGACAATCTGACTCTATTGTGAATATGGAAAAAAACATTTACGTTAAGAGAAAAGGTATAAGAACATTTGAGACACTGTGGACACCTTGGGTGGAGAGAAGATGACCCTGAACTTTGGTTACACCATGCATTATTTGCTGCTCTTGTATGTAATGGAGGGAGGGAATTTCTGTGTCGTGTGACGGAGATACCATACTGTAATGTAAAATACGTGGCCTGTATTTTTATTTTTTTGCAGCAAAATAGTGTCACTAACTAGTGTAGCACACAGCAAAAACAATTCAATGTAGGCCTGAAATGCCACAATTTTTAGCCCACATATAGATGAGGCGTGTGACAGAGATACCATACTGTAAAATATGTGGCCTGTTTTTATCTTTTTACAGCAAAATCGTGTAACTAACTAGGGTAGCACACAGTCAAGACAGTTTAATGTAGGCCTGAGCTGCCACAACTTGTAGACCACAGATAGATGAGGCGTGCGACATATACCATACAGTAAAATATGTGGCCTATATTTTTCTTTTACTACAGGAAAATAGTGTCAGGAACTAGGGTAACACACAGCAAAAACAGATGAATGGACGCCTCAAATGCCACAATTTGTAGCCCACATATACAAGAGGCGTGTGACGGAGATACTACACTGTAAAACATGTGGCCTGTATTTTTATATTTTTACAGCAAAATAGTGTTACTAACTGGGGTAGCACACAGTCAAAACAGTTAAATGTAGGCCTGAAATGCCACAAAATTTAGCCCACAGATAGATGAGGCATGTGATGGAGATACTTGAAGATGGTAACCTTTGCCGCAGCTAGGTATTGTTTGAATCGCTCAGTCACGCCCAGACTATGGCGAGGAACTCCAATTTAAAGGAGCTGTAGTGGTCAGGGTTCCTTTCAGTGAGACGAAGCTTCCTGCTGGTGTAGGAGATCACTCTTTCTTTGCCTTTCTGTACCTGTGACAGTACTGCTCCCAGTCCCATGTTGCTGGCATCAGTATAAAGGACAAATGGTTGGTCATAGTCTGGGTAAGCCAGAACTTCATCTCCCATGAGAGCCAACTTCCACTGAGTGAAGGACCTGTCCAGTTCAACATTCCAGTCAAATGTAGGACTCTTCCTTCTGGCCTTCTTGGGCTGGCCCACGAGAAGGTTTTGCAGTGGTGCAGCTATCTCAGTAAAGCCCTTGATGAACCTTTGGTAGTAGCCTACCAACCCGAGGAATTCACGTATCTAATGGATATTGCTGGGCCTCTGCCAGTCCCACATGACGGTGACTTTGTCGCGGTCCGGTGCCATGCCTTCCACGCTCTCTACGTAGCCCAGGTACTGAACCTTGGGCTTCAGGAGGTGGCATTTGGATGGTTTCACTTTCAGGCCAAAGTTGAACAGAGCTTCAAACACCTCAGTCAGGTGCTCCAAATGTTCTTCATAAGTCTTGGAGAAGACAATGACATCATCAAGGAACGACAGAACTGTCTCAAAGTTCTTGTGTCAAAGACAGCACTTCGTCAACCTCTGGAACGTTCCTGGCGCATTGCAAAGCCCAAACGGCATGTAGTTGAATTCTGAGAGGCCAATTTGTGTTGCGAAGGCGGTTTTCTCCTTGTCTGCCTCTGCCACGGGAACCTGCCAATAACCACTAGTGAGATCCAATGTAGAGAAATAGTTAGCGGTTCTCAGTGCAGCTATTGATTCCTCTATCCTAGTTAATGGATAGGCATCCTTATGTGTAATGCTGTTAATTTTTCTGTAATCAACACACATCCTCATTGTACCATCTTTCTTTCTAACAAGGACTATCGGAGCTGCCCAGAGGCTACAACTGTCTCTGATCACCCCAGCCTTCTTCATCTCTCGTAACATACTCTTGGCACATTGGTAGTGAGCTGGGGGTACAGGCCAGTACTTCTATTTAATATTTGGATGATTTCCAGTGGGGATGTGATGTTGGACCCCTTTTACCTGGCCAAAGTCTAAAAGGTGTTTGCTGAATACCCATTCAAACTCTTGGACTACTCGGTAAACTCCATTCTTTTGGTTCGGAAGGGTGGAGTCAGTACCTACATGCAGCTGCTGACACCACTCTTCCTGCTGTTGTAGAGCCATTGTCCTCCGCCTGGTCGGATGAGACCAAGGGTTCTGCTGTCTGAATTGCCTTGTTAATGACATTGAACAGCTTAGCAACTGTGGCATACCGAAGTAGTGTGGCCTCCTCCTCCCCACAATTTAAGAGGCGTACAGGTACCCTCCCCTTGTGGACATCAACTACCCCTCTGGCTGTCAGGACAGTGGGCCTACTATGAGAATACAATGGTTGTACCAGGGCTTGGTTGTCTCTTCCCCTGAGGCCTATGGCTGCTCGACACCAAATTAATATTTCACTCCTTGGGGGTATTGCAATGAGGAATGAATCACTCACTCTGACACTGCCGACTACTCAGCCAGATAGCTCTACCTGCTGTCTTTGCATCAGGGCCTTGATCTCCTTTTCAAGGACCCGATGCTCACTGGAACCAGCTGTTTCAGCTACCTATGGCAGCAAAACAATAACCTCTGCAAGACAATTTTCCATCACATAAATAATAATAATAATAATAATAAATTTTATTTTTATAGCGCCGACATATTCCGCAGCACTTTACATTTTAGAGGGGATTTGTACAGACAATAGACATTACAGCATAACAATAATCACATACAGTAGATTATAACAAATACCAAGAGGAGTGAGGGCCCTGCTCGCAAGCTTACAGTCTATGAGGAAAGAGGTAGACACGAAAGGTGGGTGGTAACAGTTGCTCTGATTGTATGGACCAGCCATAATGTTAAGTGTGTAACAGTACAGACACAGAGGGCTAATGGATGCATAAAGCATGTGGGAACATGATGCTGGGAACCTGGTTATGGTAAAACTTTTGGCTCTGCCACACAGGGATAGGTTAGGTTAATGTGTTGAGGCGATAGGCCAGTCTGAATAAATGCGTTTTCAGGACACGCTTAAAATTGTGGGGATTGGGGACTAATCGTATTGACCTGGGAAGTGCATTCCAAAGAATTGGCGCGGCACGTGTAAAGTCTTGGAGACGGGAGTGGGAGGTTCTGACTATTGAGGATACTAACCTCAGGTCATCAGCAGAACGGAGGGCGCGGGTAGGGTGGTATACTGAAACAAGGGAGGAGATGTAGGGTGGTGCTGAGCCATGGAGGGCTTTGTGGGTGAAGGTAATAAGTTTATACTGAATTCTGGAGTGGATGGGTAGCCAGTGTAATGACTGGCACAAGGTAGAGGCATCGGTGTAACGATTGGTGAGGAATATGATCCTGGCTGCAGCATTCAAGACAGATTGGAGAGGGGAGAGTTTGGTAAGAGGGAGACCGATTAGAAGAGAGTTACAATAGTCGAGACGAGAATGAATAAGAGAAACAGTAAGAGTTTTTGCAGAGTCAAAAGTAAGAAAAGGTCGAATTCTAGAAATGTTTTTGAGGTGCAGATGACAAGAGCGAGCCAGTGATCGAATGTGGGGGGCAAAGGAAAGCTCGGAATCAAGGTCACTATTGGGTTACATTCTCGTCGATCAATGTCTACAATTATCAGGCCTTGGTCTTTTAATTCTACTCGCCCCACCTTAATGGCCACCTCCTTACACCCCACTTGTGGCAAAGGCTGACCATTGCTGGCTACTACTGTCAACTCATCACCTGGGCCGTGAGTAAGTTTAGAATCAGCCCAATACCATTTGTAAAGAATATATGGCAGAGTTGTCACCTGAGAGCCGGTGTCCAGTAAGGCGTTCATTGGGATGCCGTCAATCACAACTGGGAGGACCGGCCGTCCTCCGACGTACTTGGCTCACCAGCTCTGTGGCCCTGGTCATCCTACTCCTGGGGTTTGGCCCTCTGCCCCAGGGGTTGCTCGTTTAAATGGTAGAGTCTTGCGATGTGTCCCGCTTTGCTGCAGTGGTGGCAAATGGGTCATTCCGTTGCCTCTCCCTCTGATCGGTGGGGTCCTCTTCTGCCATCGCCACGGGATGTCATCTGGACTGGAGGCTAGCTGGATTTTCTCCTTTAGGGGCGCTTGCATGGACTGCATGGTTTTGGTTTGGCTAGTGCAGCCATACTTTTGGTCAGCTCCTGGATCTGAAGATGTAGCTCTGCAGATGGATGATTACCCAAAGTCTGTGTGTCAGCCTCAACAGGGCTCTGAGGGAAGGATGCTGCGTCTTGGTGGTATGTAATTGCTAGGCACCTAGGGGGTACTGGGTGGCTGACATTTGGTTCATGCAGCACCCGGATAGCCCTGTCTTTAAAATATGCAAAGTTCAGGTCAGGGTTCTGTAGGGCTATGATGCCCAGCTGTGTTCTGTGTGTGCTGGATAGTAGTCCCTCAATAAATCGCTCCTTTAACAATCTGTCTCCATCCCGCACGCTGTCTGGGTCAATCTGCTTTATGACCCGCAGCGCCTCCTGAAGGTTAAGAGCATAGTCCCGTATACTGTCCTGCACCCTTTGTTTGCACCCAAAGAACCTCATTTTTATTTCTGCTGCAGTGCCGGTGTCAAAGGTGCTCCTCAGCTTGGCCAGAACTTGTTTAACGGTCTCTTTATCAGTGTCCTGCCAGGACTTTACTTTTTTTTGAGCTGCACCAGTTAACTGTCCAATGAGAATGTTTACTTTTAGGCTTTCAGACAGGGGGTACACTTCAAATAAAGTGCACAGTCTGTCTTTGAAATCGCTCTGGGTATGTGACTCCCCTGAGTATTGCGATAGCCAGGCCACTCCCGGTATATATGGAATGGATAGCGGCATTATAGGGACTGCAGCGGCAGTTTCCTGATCTTGCTGCGCTCTAGGGGCTGCGCTGGCCGCTGGGTTCTGCTGTGCTGTCGAAGCTGTGGCTGCACTTGTCTCTGTATCTTGCTGCACTATGGGGGCTGTGGCGGAGTCCGCCGCTAAGTTTTCTTCTGCGTCAGACATTTTCTTCCCCTCCTAGTTAATCTTAGCCAGGTTCTGAGTTTCCACTGGCTTACCAGGCTGTTGCTCCGTCGGCTGGATGAACGGTATTCCTCGGGATTCCAGGCCTCAGCTCCCTGCTCTCTGTCAGCTGACAGCAGAGCGCACGTGGCACTTCTCTTTTCACGCTTTCCCTCCGGCTCCACCCACGATGGCACACCCCATCGGCTTCCCACACGCCATGTAGCGTTGTAATGGCGGCAATCACACAGTTCAATACAGTCTATGGCACACAGTACCTGGTGATACGGGGCTTTGATATCCTGTTCGTGACGCCAAGTTGGAGTGCCCGCCAGGACAGTGGGGTACTCGGTACCGGGCCTCTTCTTAAAGGGGCAGTGTCACAGTGGCGATGACCCGGTCCGTGGCCCTGGGCAACCAATAAAAAGGGATATTTACAGTACAGGGGAAAAATAAAGAGTTTGTAAAGTGTTTGTGATACCACCTGTGGTATCTGATCAGAAGTGACCAGCGCTGCAGTGCGGAGCCTCTGGGACCGATGGTGGGATGCAGCAGAGTTGGAATAGCTCTCCACAGGTAGAGCTGTTGTCCCAGGGTAGATGTAAGATGTTGAAGATAGTAATGTTAGTAGATGTAGCAGTGCTGAGAAGGTGTTGCAGAAAGGAATTCAAAGGAAATAACAGAGTGAAGTTTCCTTTTACATTTTACTGTGCTGTGTAGGTACTGTCCAGGGCTCAAGTTACAGATGGTACTGGAGTCGGTCAACCTGAAAGGAATTTGGGAATCTCCTTGTACAGGTGGGTTGTGAGGTCTCCTCTCTAGCGCTATTCTCTGAGGTACTTGCTGTTATGAACTCTCCTCAAGTTCCTCTCTTTTTCTGTTACTTAGGTAGAACTCCACTCGCATGACAGGCAGCTGTAGCCTACTTCAGGAATCGCTCCTTCATGGCGTCTCCGGCTCACACGTGCTGCTGGGTCATTGAGTCTCACTTGGGAACAGAGGATCTGCAGCCTCTTGTCCTCCGGATTCTGCTGTGGGACCTTTAGTACCCACACAACTTCGGTCTCCGGTGTCCGGTCTCTGGCACTCAAGGCTGGGGATGAGCTCCTCTTTGGCTCCTGTCCCCAGCTCCTTTTCCACACATCCTCTTGTCTCCCTGTTCAGGCATCAACTTCCCTAACTTCCTGCTTTCAACCAGAGAGTAGCTCCCCAGAAGTCGGGTTTAGAGCTCCCTCTGCTGGCCTTGAGCAGGAACTGTGTTGTATGCTGGAACTACCTGCTAAGGAGATTCCTTCCTTGCTTCCAGGCTTGACATCACTCCCCCCTGGAGAGAAGCAAGGCCACTGTGGCAACCAAACCCCTGGGGTGCCACAATAGTGTCACTAACTAGTGTAGCACACAGCCAAAACAGTTGAATGGAGGCCTCAAATGCCACAGTGTGTAGCCCACAGATAGCGAGGCATGTGACAGAGATAAAACACTTAAATATGTGGCCTGTATTTTAATTTTTTTACAGCAAAATAGTGTTACTAACCGTTGGCTCGGGTAGACGAACAGGAACGGAGGTGGGATGAAAGAAGAGCTCGGGAGGAGCTCCGGGGGAGACAGAAGAGATGGATACCAAGAGGAGCGGGTATGAGGGATTGCGGAGGAAGGAACGGAGCAGGACACCAGGAGGGTGATGAGCTGGAGCAGGCTTCTGGAAGAAAACAGAGGGGAACACACAGGGTTAGCAGACCACATAGTAAATGGTAGCAAGCGGTGGCAAGCAGAGTCTAGCGAAGGCAATAATAATCTTTATTAATAATCTTTATTTTTTTATATAGCGCTAACATATTCCGCAGCGCTTTACAGTTTGCACACATTTTCATCACTGTCCCCGATGGGGCGCACAATCTAAATTCCCTATCAGTATGTCTTTGGAGTGTGGGAGGAAACCCACGCAAACACGGGGAGAACATACAAACTCCTTGCAGATGTTGTCCTTGGTGGGATTCGAACCCAGGACCCCAGTGCTGCAAGGCTGCAGCGCTAACCACTGAGCCACCGTGCTGCCCATAGGCAAGCAGGGGCCTAAGTATAAAGTAGGGAACTAAATAGTCAGGCACCTCCACTAAGGGAGGACGGCCTGAAATACTTGGTGGCTGTCTCCCATTGGGCCGCAGGTGCTGCTGAGTCAGGTCACGCAGGGAGATATGGGCACAGGGGAAGTGCGAGGCCTGGCCCTAAGGCGCATGCGTGAGAACACTGTGCGCGTGGCCGACAGGAGCGGAGGAACGTGCCGGGATGCAGCATGCCGGCAAGTGGAGGGAGGAGAGGTGCATGGCATAGCGGGAGTAGAGGCGGACCCCAGACCGGTGGCGGTGACCAGGGAGCAGGCAGCTGCGGACCCCAGGCTAGAGGCGGTGAGCAAGGAGCTGGCAGCGGCGCTAACAGTACCTTCTCTTACTTCCCCCCTTTCCGTATTTGGACAAAAACCTCTTAAGAATGCACAGACTATTGAAGTTCTCATGAGGTTCCCAGGATCTGTTCTCGGGACCAAATCCTTTCCAATCGATCAAGAAAAAAGTTTTACACCGACCCTCTTAGTGGCCACAATGTCCCTCACCTCAAAAACATCGTCAGAACTAACCGGTAGAGGAGAAGAGCCCGGGGAAGGATGAAATCGATTCAATACAACAGGCTTAAGGACAGACGTGGAAGGCATTGGGGATACGGAGTGAGGCAGGTACAGTAACTCTAGCTTGTAGGCCCCGTTGTTGATGCGTTTGAGAATTTTAAAAAGGCCGATGTAGCGAGGTACTTGCTTGTAGGAGGGCATCTTCAACCTAATGTACTTAGCAGAAAGCCAGACTCTCTCTCCCAGAAGATAAGTTGGAGAGTACAAACGCCTCTTGTCAGCGTGTCTCTTCATACGTTCCCTGGACTTTTCGAGAGCCTTTTTAGTCTCTTGCCAAATTTTGGAGAATTCCAAGGTCATGGAGTCAGCTGCTGGTACCCCGGAAGTAGCAGATACTGGTAAAGGAACACCAGGATGCATTCCAAACACTACAAAAAACGGAGACTTGGCTGAGGACTTGTTGGGATGATTATTGTAGGCAAACTCAGCCCAGGAAAGAAGGTTGACCCAATCATCTTGATGGGAGTTGGAGAAGAGTCGTAGCTATGCCAACACTTGATTAACTCGCTCCACTTGGCCATTGGTTTGAGGGTGATATGCTGAGGAAAAATCCAACTTCACATTCAAAATTTTACATAAGGCCCTCCAAAATCGAGACGTAAACTGTACGCCACGATCCGAGACAATATGTTGTGGAAACCTGTGAAGTCGGAAGATGTGCTGGATGAAGATCTTTGCGAATTCAGGAGCTGAGGGTAGCGCTGACAGAGTAACAAAGTGGGCCGTCTTGGAGAACTGGTCTACCACCACCAGAATGGCTGTGCAAACGGACGAGCAAGGCAGATCCATGATAAAATCCAGGGCAATATGTTGCCACGGAGTCGAAGGAACCAGTAGAGGGAGCAGAAGCCTGGAAGGTAATCGTCTGGGGACCTTGACTTTGGCACAGGAAGGACATGAGGCAGTGAAGCCAGCCACATCTTGACGAAGGGTGGGCCACCAGTAGAATTGAGAGATGAGATCTAGTGTCTTTTTGACCCTGACATGTCCAGAGATCTTAGAGGAATGTCCCCAACATAGAACCTCCTTCCTATCAGCTTCAGGTACGAAAGTCTTGCCCAGGGGCGGAGTAATGAGTCTCACAGAAGCCACGTTGATGATCTTGGCTGGATCAATGATGTGTGACGGCTCCTCCACCAAGTCTGGAGACTGAAGGGACCAGGATAATGTGTCCGCTTTAGTATTATTATGCAAGGTGCGGAAATGCAGCTCAAAATCAAAGCGACCAAAGAAGAGGGACCATCTGGCCTTCCGGGGGTTGAGTCTCTGAGCTGACTGGAGGTATGCCAGGTTCTTATGGTTGGTGAAAATGACAAATGGATGGACAGGCCCTTCTAGTAGATAGTGCCACTCCTCCAATACTAACTTTATGGCCAGCAACTCGCGATCACCGATAGAATAGTTACACTCTGCAAGACAAAAGGACTTAGAGAAGAATCTACAGGTGACCAGGTGACCAGAAGAGGATCTCTGAGAGAGTACAGCACCGGCTCCTATGGAAGATGCGTCAACTTCAAGGACGAATGGCTTGTTAGCCTCGGGACGGTGTAACACAGGCACAGCCACAAAGGCTTGTTTCAAGCTTAAGAAGGTGTCTTCAGCCTCCGGGGACCAGACCGAGGAAATGACTTCCTTCCAAGTGAGAGTCGAAATGGGCTTGATCACAGATGAGAAATGTGGAATAAATTGGCGGTAATATTTGGCAAAACCAAGGAAACGCTAAATTGCCTTGACCCCTACCGGACGTGGCCATTGGAGGATCGCAGACAGTTTCTCAGGATCCATCCTTAATCCAGAATCAGAAACTATGTAGCCCAAGAAGGGAAAGGAAGACTGCTCAATGACGCATTTCTCTATCTTGGCATAGAGGGGGTTCTCCCGCAGACGCTGCAGCACTAGATGAACGGTCCTCCAATGGGAGGATAGATCCGGAGAGCAAATGAGGATGTCGTCAAGGTACACCATTACGCAGGAGTATAGCAGGTCTCAGAAGATGTCGTTGACGAATTCTTAAAATACCGCGGGGGCGTTGCAGAGGCCGAAGGGCATGACGAGATAATTGTAATGCCCATCCCGGGTATTAAAAGCAGTCTTCCACTCATTGCCAGGGCGAATGCGGATGAGATTTTAGGCTCCACGTAGGTATAGTTTATAGAAGACCTGAGCCTCACGCAAGTGGTCAAAAAGCTCAGGAATGAGTGGCAAGGGGTACTTATTTTTGATTGTAATGTCATTCAATCCTCGGAAGTCGATGCACCACCAGAGAGAGCCATCCTTCGTTTTCACGAAGAAGAAATCGGCTCAAGCGAGTGAAGATTTTCGTTTAAACCCCTTAGCCAGATTCTCCCGGACGTATTCAGACATCGCCGAGGTCTCGGCCGGAGACAGTGGGGAGATTCGACCACTACATGGGGTGGTGTCGGGTCGCAGTTCAATGGGGCAGTCGTACGGTCGATGCGGCGGAAGACTCTCAGCCTCCTTTTTATCAAACATGTCAGCAAACGACCAGTGTGCAGTGGATAATCCCACGGGACCTGAAGAGGGTAGAGTGGAACTAGCAGGCCGAACGGACCCAAGGCACCTCTCTTGACATGGATGCCCCCAGCAAAGAACCTCACCAGAACGCCAATCAAGAACTGGATCGTGAGTCCTAAGCCAGGGAAGGCCAAGGGGTAGAGCATGCGACAGATTGGGTAAAACATAGAAGGCAATCCTTTCCTAGTGCAGGGTCCCGATTTGAAGAAGCACCTCCTCAGAAACCATTGAGACAGACTCTTGTAGAGGTTTTCCATCCACAGAAGCAATCATACATGGAGTCTTCAGGGAAACTACGGGAATCTGATACTTATTTACTTCTTCGAACCTAATAAAGTTCCCTGCCGTGCCCATATACACATACAGTAGGCCACCTCAGAGCCACGTCTCTGACCCAGAATCAGCTGAACAGAAAGAGTAAGGGGAAGAGATGAGTCAGACACGCCTAGGGAGGTCTCTCTTACCTGGCTTAGGTGGAGGAGTTTCCCGGCCTCTCGGGACACGAGCGCAGAAAATGGGATGCCCCACCAAAATATAGGCACAAGCCTTGTGCAAGCATCTCTCCGGCATTGCTCTGACAACTTAACCCGGTCCACCTGCATCGGCTCTGGTGCTGAACTGCCAGAGGGCCCAAGCGGAGGTGGGCAGGGTGGCCTGTGAAGAGAAGATGGTCTGAATGGTCTCCTCTCTCTGGCGGCCTCTCAGGTGCGCTCCTGAAAATGCAAATCAATGCATGTGACTAAGGAAATGAGATCCTCCAGGGTGGTCAGAGTATCCCGCACAGTGAACTCATCCTTAATTTTGCTAGAGAGCACTCGCCAGAAGGCCCCAACCAAAGCCTCATTTTTCCACCCTAACTCAGAGGACAACGTGCGGATGCAAACCGTGAGATTGACCTGGGTGAGGTTAAAGAAGGATTCTGTGGTGGAGGCCAGCCGACAGGGTTCATCAAAAACCCTACGGAAAGTGTCCATGAAGGTCAGGATACTGGAAACTACGGGATCGTCACGCTCCCAAAGGAGATTCACCAAGGAGAGGGCCTCTTCCTCCAAGTGGGACACTATAAATGCTACCTTAGCCCGATCAGTAGGGTACTGTTGGGGTAGCAGCTCAAAGTGTAGTCTACACTGGTTTAAAAAACCCCTGCACAACTTAGGGTCGCCACCGTACCGCGGCGGTTTACCAAGTCGGGGGAATGGAGAGGAAACAGAGTCAGTGTTGCGGGACGAGGCCTGTGAAGAGGCTGACTGTTGGGAAAGCAGCCAGTCATGCACAGAAGCCATATAGGACCAAATATGTGCCTGAGTATCACGCTGCTGGACCAGCTTCTGCTGAAGGCTGGCCAACGGAGGTGTTACTGGGATCAGCGGCCTGTAGGGCCGACAAGCAGGAATCCATCGTCTTCATAAAAGACACAATGTGGGTCTGATTTTCCCGCAGGAACACAAGCTCCTTCTGAGCGTAAGCCCCAGTGAGGTCCATGGCCTGACTATTCTGTTATGCTGAAGGCGGTGGGTTTCAAGAGTGGACCCTCTGGGCAGTGGTACTGAACTCTCCCCAAGTGAGCACGCCAGGTGGAACCAACCCCTATACATGGACTGGTAGGGACAGGCCCAGGGGCTTCAAGCACCACGGCTGCCAGGACCAGGGGTCGGCTCAGGTAGACGAACAGGAGCGGAGGTGGGACGAAAGAACCGGGAGGAGCTCTGGGGGAGACAGAAGAGATGGATACCATGGGGAGTGGGTATGAGGGATTGCGGAGGAAGAAACAGAGCAGGACACCAGGAGGGCAAAGAGCTGGAGCAAGCTTCTGGAAGAAAACAGTGGGGAACACATGGGGATAGCAGACCAAATAGTAAATAGCAGCAAGCAGTGGCTAGCAAAAGCAAGCGGTGGCAAGCAGAGTCTAGCGAAGGCAAGCAGGGGCCTAAGTATAAAGTAGGGAACTAAATAGTCAGGCGCCTCCACTAAGGGAGGGCGGCCTGAAATACCTGGTGGCTGTCTCCCATTGGGCCGCAGGTGTGGCCGGGTCAGGTCACGCAGGGAGATATGGGCAGAGGGGAAGCGTGCGGCCTGGCCCTAAGGCGCATGCGCGAGAACACTGTGCGCGCGGCCGACCGAAGTGGAGGAATGCGCCGGGATGCAGCACACCAGCGAGCGGAGGGAGAAGAGGCACATGGTATAGCGGGAGCAGCGGCGGAACCTGGGCCGGTGGCAGTGGTCAGGGAGCAGGCAGCGGCAGACCCCGGGATAGAGGCGGTGAGCAAGGCGCTCGCAGCGGCGCTAACACTAACTAGGGTAGCACACAGGAAAAACAGTTCAATGTAGGTGTGAAATGCCACAATTTTTAGCCCACAGATAGATGAGGTATGTGACTGAGAGACCACTGTTATGAATGAGTCACCGGAGGAGGAAAAAACAAAAATACATGCTAAGTCCAGAAAACCAGAGAGGTTGGTAGCTATCGGATTGCAGACCACTGATCCTATACACCACAACTAACAGTAGCCGTGGGGGGTTCTGTTGTGAGTTCATTTTTCCCTTCACCATTGAGGTCTGATGAACTCCCTCCTCTGGTGAAGGAAGGTAGTGAGGCTGATTACCAAACACATGGGAAGCTAGATGATGACTGGGTGGCTGGAATTGAGGACTGGATATAAGGCTGCTGACGCCCTTCTTCCTGGCTGGTGATTTTCCTGCTGGATTCTTGGAGACCAGTCTGATTCCTGTATCTCAAAGCTAAGTTTTCTGCTCTTCTTTGTACTCTTCAGTTTTGTTTTTGTTTTGCCTTGTTTTTTGGGAGTTCTGCCATCCCCGGCCGGGGGTGAGCTGAACTCCATTTTTGTCTCTGATCTGTTGATATTTTGCTCTGTCTTCAGAATATACCTGAGTGCTGATATAGTCTTTTGAAGCCTAGCGACTTCAGGGTCTGTTTTTCCTATCAGTCGGTTGGCTCATTTTGATAGGGTTTTTGCAGATGGCAGACAGCAGCTTTCCTATCCTGTCCTATGTAGTTAGCTTGGGCCCCATCATTTGCTCAACCTATCTTTCTATCTGTGTGTTAGTGTTTTCATCTTGCTTCACCGTCATTATATGTTGGGGGCTGCCTATTGCTTTGGGGTCTGCTCTGGGGCAGTTTAGTTTTTCCCCATTCTGTCTTTAGGCTATATAGTTCTCCGGCTGTGATCAAGGGGTCTAGGGCACCGTAGGAACCCCCCACGGCTACTGCTAGTTGTTGTGCATAGGTTCAGGGGTCTGCAATCCGATAGCTGCCAACCTCTCTGGTTTTTCTAGACTTAGCTGTATTTTGTTTTTTCCTCCTTCGGTGACTCATCATAACAGGGTTCCTACGGTGCCCTAGACCCCTCGTCACAGCCGGAGAACTACATAAGCCTAAAGAAGGAAATGGGAAATCTAAACTGCCCCAGAGCAGACCCCAAAGCAATAGACAGCCCCTAACATGTATTGTTGGTGAAAAACAGATGAAAACACAAACACAGACAGAAAGACAGGCTGAGCAAACGATGGGACCCAACTAACTAGATAGGACAGGACAGAAAAGATGCTGGCTGCAATCCGCAAAAAACCCTACCAAAAATGTCCCAACCGTCTGATAGGGAAAAAGGCCCTGAAGTCGCTAGACTTCAAAATCATCACTATATCAGCACTCAGGTATATTCTGAAAACAGAGCAAAGAGATCAACTGATCAGAGACAAAAATGGAATTCAGCCAGTCCCAACCAGGACTGGCTGAATACAAACACTAAGGAAACCAGACAAAATCTCATGGAATAATAGCAGGGCAAAAAACTTAGCTTTTAGTAGACAGGAACTAAACTGGATGAAAGAGCTCAGAGCAGAAAGGAACACCAGCAGCCCTGCAGGGTGTCGGCTGCCTTATATCCACTCAGAAATTCCAGATGTCCAATCACACTCCGCCTGTTCAGATGACAGGTTCTTCCCATCCCAATCAATTTCACTACCTCTCTTCACCAGCAGAGGGAGTTCATCAGACATCAAAGGTGAAGGGGAGAATGAACTCACAACAGACCACACTCTAAAATATGTGGTCTGTATTTTTAATTTATTTACAGGAAAATAGTGTCAAGAACTAAGGTAACGCACAGCAAAAACAGTTGAATGGAGGCCTCAAATGCCACAATTTGTAGCCCAGAGATAGATGAGGCGTGTGACAGAGATACTATTAAATTGGAGGAAGAAGTGAGCCAAGGAAAATTAAATTTTTTTTAAAGAGATATGAATGATTCTGATTCTGACAAGGTTTATAAATGGCAACAAATAAAGAAGAGTAACATTAAAAGAACTAGATCAAGAGAACCTTCCATTACATCTAGTATATCGGGTACTGAAAGTCATGCATCAGCAAGTGACCTAGAGGATCATAGGGACTTTAATCTGAGAAAGGATACTCATAAAAGACAATTCCCAGACATGTTCAACAAGACTAGTAGTAAATCTGTCACAACATGAAATTTCATCCATTCAACTAAAAGTATTGGAAAGAGGACTCCTGGAATTACTGGAAGAGGAGAATAATCCCATGGAGGTAAGTAATATTCCCAGTCATTTTTATGACAAATCTAGTAAATTTCCACCTCTGGGGCTTTGCCCAGCCGTAGAGGTTTTTCCATGAAATTGGTCACTCAAGATATTGAACGTTTCGCTGAGAATTGTAGGTATTCCTCTAATCTCACCAGAGATAAACGATTGGCCCTTAAAGATCTTGAATCCTGGAAAGATGTGATTTTTAAGCAGTCTGATAAGGGTGGCAATTTGGTCATCTGGCCATGTCAGATGTACGAAAAACAAGCTAACAAATTGCTTGATGATCGGACATGCTATCGCAGACTGACATATAGCCCTTTATCTTCTTTTCAGACTGAATTGATTTCTATTCTTGACAAAGCTTTTTCTGAGGGTATTATTTCCAAAAAATTACTGGACTGTATGAAAAATCTCCACCCTAAGCTGCCCAAGTTTTATATTATACCGAAATTGCACAAGAATCCAACGGATCCTACAGGACGTCCCATTGTGGCAGGTAACGGAGGGCTTTGTGTGATTTTAGCAAACATTGTGGATTATTTTCTCAAGCCCATTGTCTCCACTTTAGCATCATATATTAAAGATACCACATCGGCCCTTCAACGTATTGACCAATTACATTTGGAGAGGAGTATGATCATGGTTACTGCCGATGTGGAAGCGCTTTATACTTACATCAGACATTCTGATGGATTGGCTGCCACTATATGGTTCCTACATACAAGTAACATCAGTTCCCCCATTGCTGACCTTATTTTTATTTTGTTGGAATTTGTTCTTCATCATAATGTTTTTACATTTAATAATTCTATTTTTTTACAGTTACAAGGTACAGCAATGGAGGCCTCCTGTGCTCCGGCTTACGCTAATTTATTTTTGGGAGCATGGGAGAGAGATATTCTTCAAGGTGACCTCATCCAGGATGTGAATTTAGTTCACAACAGGATGAGGTATATTGAAGACATTTTCTTTTTGTGGAAAGTGACAGTAGATGGATTGTATAAATTCATGAGTATTTTGAACATCAACGATATTAATATAAAACTTAACTTTCGTCATGGTAGAAATTTGGATTTTTTGGATCTCAATATCTCAGCATCTTCAGATGGCCAGCTACATACAGATGTCTTCAGAAAACCCACGGCACCAAACTCATTGTTACAAGCGGATTCCTCTCACCCAGGATCAACAATTAGGAGCATCCCCATCGGCCAATTTCTTAGAGCCAAGAGAATCTGTTCTGATGAATGTCGGTTTGAAAATCAGGCCATTGACCTAAGGTGTAGGTTTAAAGCTAGAAGATACAGTAATCGTTGTATCAAAAGACTATATATGAGGGCAAAGGAAACCACTTGGGATCAACTCCTTTATGTTAACCCACAAAATATTGATCATGAAGGAAAAAAACAGGTAAGATTTATAACTACATATAAGGGTCAGTGGAAAGCCCTTATGGATGTTATTCGTAAACATTGGGAAGTGTTGTTGGTGGACCCAGTGTTGAAAAATATTTTACCGGCAGTTCCATCATTTGTGGCTAAATGCTCAGCAAATTTTAAAGATATTCTAGTTAGGAGCCATTATGAATCCCCTACCCCCCAAGCATCTTCATCTTCAGTTGTTGACCGCAGAGGGTTTTATCCATGTGGTCTGTGTAAAGGATGTGAGCCTTACCAAGGGGACTACCTTTACTAACTTTGAAGGATCAAAAACATATGACATTAGAAAAAATCTTAGTTGTTCCTCACAAGGAGTTATTTACCATGCTCAATGCCCTATGTGACAAGATTTATATTGGCTTGACCACAATAGAATTAAAAATTAGAGTGAGGGAACATGTCAGAGACATTACTAAGGCCAAAGTGGTAGAAGATGATTCCCTACTTAAAACACTACCTAGGCATTTCAAGGAATTTCATGATTATAATACTAGGGGTCTATCCATTAAAGCTATCGACCAGGTTACATTAGGTATATGTGGAGGAGATCTAGGGAGTATTTTAGCCCAGCTCGAAAGCTGGTGGATTTATTGTTTGGGTACCATGACTCCACAAGGTCTCAATGAGAGTTTAGGTTTCTCTTCTTTCCTTTGAACTTAATTTTTACCTTTTTTTCTTCCTTTTAGTGCTTGCTTGTGACATCTTTTATGGGTTGGGTTTTTTCTTTCTCTGAATATGTTATGCATTGTTTTTAATGATGGATTTTAATATTGGTTTGTCTTTTTAGATCATTTTATGGAGTATTGTATTTCATATTGGAGTCAATGGATTGTTTAGGGAAGATGACAGCATATGGAGATTTTGAATGTGCATCTCTACAAGAATTTTTGAAGATGGACTTCTTTTGGCTCATTTTAGGATATTTCTGGTGTCTTTTGATGGACTATTATATTTTCATTTTGAATTATATCATTTTTTTATTTATTTAAGCATATAAAATATAATTGGACTATTTAGAGCTTTGAGTCCATTGAGATCTGTTGAAAAGCATAATTGTGAATTAGGGCCTACTTTAATAAGAGTATTATTGTGTGTGCACTATGTCACTTTAATTTGGATAGTTGTTACTTTTGTACTTTACTAGTATATTTCGGAATTAGAGGTTATTTTATAAGGTCATTAAAAAGTGTGCACTATGTCACTTTAATATTGATATTACGGTAACTACTTTTGTTTTTAATGCACCTTTGTTAATTTGAGTTTATTTCAATAAGGTTACTTTGTCACTTTATTATGGGTATTTTTTACCCTTATATTTATTAGCATCTGCAATTTCATATAAAATAAAATGATTTTCGCAATTTGCACTTCATCACTTTTTGGTATTATAATTAGTATTATTATCATGGTTCACTTTATTATGGTATATAATCATAATTGGGTTATTTTAGATTGGGGTTGTATTTTTTCACTTTGGGTATATTATGCATTTTATACATGCATATTGATTTATTTTTTTTTGCACCCAGTCACTTTATATTTTTATACTATATACTAAGAGTATTTTATATATTAAATTATATTGGTAGTAGATAACTATTAATATTGGTCGGCTTGTTTAACATAATTGCTGTTTACTTGTTTAAATAGCGCTTTCTGCACAACATATATTTGGTAATCATTAATAGTAGTCAGCTCTTCATGTATAAATATATGGTCCTCCAACAGCGTTTCCCTGATATGACTTGTTATCCTCCATATTGCATTGGCCATCGGACTGAGCGCATACGCCTGACCTCTCTCCTAAACACTTCCGGAGGTGCCCACATACCGGACCACTTGCGTTCCAGCATGTGTTCCGGTGGGTGCATATCCAGAACTGACATTTACACTGGTGAGCGGGGAAGAGCTTCATGCGCCGCAAATAGTCCGACTGACCAATCCCTGCTTCTGCTGTGTGTATACTGCTCTCCAATAGGTGTGCCCATTAGCACCTGTGTAATATATAAACCCCATAATTTCCCACCCCCTGACACGCCCCCGTAGGAAGCTGGATGCGAAACGCACGTCGGGGTGAGGAGAGATGCTCAGCTGTTAGTGTTACTGCTACCTTCACCGTTTATCTGCTTTCCCTGGTAATGTATTGTGATTTTTCTTTTAATTTCTGTCTGGATGGAATATAGAGATTTATTATGAAACTTAAAAAGATTGATTATGGGATACAATTAGTATTGGTGTATGCGTTGCCGGATAATTAGCACACACTGCACATTTCTCCTAGTTTTGGGCGCCTTCTGATCATTGGTTTTCCATTGTAGATTTTATAGTGTTTTTTTTTTTTAATAGTATTAATAAAATATTGTTACGTTTTAAATCATTATTTCTGGATCTCTTCTTTCGGCAATATGTAAGTTCGAATTTTTGTGGAGATACCACTGTGTAAAATATGTGCCCTGTATTTTTATTTTTTTTACAGCAAAATAGTGTCACTAACTACGGTAGTACAGAGCAAAAACAGTTCAATGTAGGCTTGAAATGCCTCAATTTTTAGCCCACATATAGATGAGACATGTGATGGATATAGCATACTGTAAAATATGTGGCATGTGTTTTTATTTTTTTTAAGCAAAATAGTGTCACTAACTAGGGTAGAACACAGCAAAAACATTTCAATCCAGGCCTCAAATGCCACAATTTATAGCCCACAGATAGAAGAGGCATGTGACGGAGATACCACACTGTAAAATATGTGGCCTATATTTTTATTTTTTACAGCAAAATAGTGTCACTAACTAGGGTAGCACACAGCAAAAACTGTTCAATGTAGGTTTGAAATGCCACCATTTTTAGCCCACATATAAATGAGGTATGTGACGAATATGGCATACTGTAAAATATGTGGCCTGTATTTTTATTTTTTTTATAGCAAAATATTCTTCCTAGCTAGGGTAGCACACAGGAAAAACAGTTCAATGTAGGCCTGAAATGCCGCAATTTTTAGCCCACAGATAGCTGAGGCATGTGACGGAGATACCACACTGTAAAATTTGTGGCCTGTATTTTTATTTTTTTTACAGGAAAATAGTGTCAAGAACTAGGGTAACACACAGCAAAAACAGTCGAATGGAGGCCTCAAATGTCACAATTTGTAGCCCACAGATAGATGAGGCATGTGATGGAGATACCACACTGTAAAATATGGGGCCTGTATTTTTATTTTTTAAAGCAAAATTGTGTCACTAACTAGGGCAGCACACAGCAAAAAGATTTCAATCTAGGCCTGAAATGCCACAATTTTTAGCCCACAGATAGATGAGGCTTGTGATGGAGGTACCATACTGTAAAATATGTGGCCTGTATTTTTATTTTTTACAGGAAAATAGTGAGGTAACACACAGCAAAAACAGTTGAATGGAGGCCTCAAATGCCACAATTTGTAGCCCACATATACGTGAGATGTGTGATGGAGATACCACACTTTAAAACATGTGGCCTGTATTTTTTACAGCAAAATAGTGTTAACAATTGGAGCAAAACACAGCAAAAACAGTTGAATGAAGGCCTCAAATGTCACACTTTCAAATATCTGGCCTGTATTTTTTTATATCTGGCCTGTATTTTTTTTGGAGGGCCAGTAAAGTTGTGTCAATAAGTAGGCTAAGACACAACAAAAACAATTCTAAGGAGGCTGGAAATGACACAATTTTGACCGCAATGATATGCAATCCATGTGGCAGAGAAAACCCAGTGGAAAGTACCTACGCTGTAGCTAAATATTTTTTGGCAGCAAAATCATAGCTCCCAAGCGTCCCGGATTCCACAGGACAGTCCCGTTTTTGCTCCGCCCACCCTCTGTCCTGCCCGGGACACTATCTGTCCCGCACTGCAGGGGGAGATAAGCCGCATGCCCCCCCATGCACCCCTTACTCGCCCTCCCAGAGATGCACCGAAGCCACACAGCCTGCAATGAACGCTAGGCTGTAGTTCTCTTCTCTGTGCGCACAGGACCTGTGATGAGGTCACAGGATGGGAGGAGTCAGGGGTCACATGATCATCATGTGACTCCTGACTCCTCTCCTCCTGTGACCTCATCACAGGTCCTGTGCGCACAGAGAAGAGAACTACAGCCTAGCGTTCATTGCAGGCTGTAAGGGGCTGCAGCAGTGATCAGCGGCCTCAGTGTATGCAGGACTCTCTCTGCTGTGCTGGTCGTCATGGTGCTGGATGAGATGAAGTTTGTGTGTGTGGTCAGAAGGGGTTTACAAGGTGTATGGAGCAGAGCCGTGTGTGTACGAGGTGTACAGAGCGGAGCCGTGTGTGTACGGAGCGGAGCCGTGTGTGTTTGAGGTGTACGGAGCAGAGCCATGTGTGTATGGAACAGAGCCGTGTGTGTACGAGGTGTACGGAGCGGAGCCGTGTGTGTACGGAGCAGAGCCGTGAGTGTACGAGGTGTACAGAGCGGAGCCGTGTGGGTACGGAGCGGAGTCGTGTGTGTACGAGGTGTACGGAGCAGAGCCATGTGTGTGTATGGAGCGGAGCCGTGTGTGTACGAGGTGTACGGAGCAGAGATACTTATAGAGCGGAGCCGCATGTGTACGAGGTGAATGGAGCGGAGCCATGTGTGTACGGAGCGGAGCCGCGTGTGTACGAAGTGCACGAAGCAAAGCCGCATGTGTACGAGGTGTGCAGAGCAGAGATGCGTATGGAGCGGAGCCGAAAGTGTACGAGGTCTATGGAGCAAAGCCGCATGTGTACAAGGTTTACAGAGTGGAGCCATGTGTGTACAAGGTGTACAGAGTGTGGGCGCATGTGTGCAGGGTTTACGGAGCAGAGCCGCATGTGTACGAGGTTTACATAGTGGAGCCGTGTGTACTCAGTGGAGCCATGAGTGCGCAAGATGTACGGAGGGGAGCGTGTGTGTATGAGGTGTGCAGAGCCATGTGTGTACCAGGTGTATGGTGGGTAGCTTTTATACCTCCCAACCGTCCCGGATCCAGCAGGACAGTCCCGATTTTGAGTATGCCCCACTGCCCCAGCCGGGCGGTTACTTTTCCCATGGACACAGGAGTACACGGCGGAGCCCCGAGGTGCACTTTAAAATTTGCACGTGATGCTCCACGGGAAATGACATGCTGGAAGTTGACCGGAAATGAGGTAATTTCGGGAGGAGATTGTGACAGAATCATGGAGGCACTTCAGAGAATGCTTCAGATCCATCACCGTGTTCTCCTCCGACTGCGCGGACAGCGAGATCAACTTGGACTCGGGGATGTTGGCCATGTGAGCAGATCATGATACAGTATGTCCTGCATCAGGAGGCTCAGTTGGGCACTAAAATGTGAGCCAGGCTGCTATATTATCTTTATAGAATCTTTATTTCTCTCTCGGTTTATTTCTGTCTCTTCTTTCTTTCTTTCCCCTCTTCCTTTCTCTCTAGCTGTTCTTTCTTTTGCTCTGTTCTTTCGTTCCCCTCTTTCTCTCTCTAATCTTTCTTTCGCTGTCTCCATTCTTCCTTTCTCTGTCTGTTCTTTCTCTCTTTCCTCTCTCTGTTCTTTATCTCTCTCTGTTCTTTCTTTCTCTCTCTGTTCTTTCTTTCTTTCTCTTTCTCGCTCTCTGTTCTTTATTTCTTTCCCCTCTTTCTTTCTCTCTGTTCTTTCTTTCTTTCCCCTCTTTCTCTCTCTGTTCTTTCTTTCCCCTCTTTCTTTCTCTCTCTAATCTTTCTTTCTTTCTCTTTCTCTATGTTCTTTTTCTCTCTCTGTTCTCTTTCTTTCTGTGTTCTTTCTTTTTTCTATCTCTCTGTTGTTTTTTTCTGTCCCCTCATTCTTTCTCTCTATACTTTCTTTCTATCTCCCTCTGTTCTTTCCTTCCCATCTTTCTTTCTCTTTCTCTCTGTTCTTTCTTTTTCTCTGTTGTTTCTTTCTCTTTCTTTCCCCTCTTTCTTTAATTTTTCTTTCTCTCTCATCTTTCTTTCTCTCTCTGTTCTTTTTTCTCTGTTCTTTCTTTCTCTCTCTGTTCTCTTTCTTTCCCCTCTTTCTTTCTTTCTCTTTCTTTCTTTCTTTCTTTCTTTCCCCTCTTTCTTTCTCTCTCTGTTCTCTTTCTTTCTCTTTCTCTCTCTGGTCTTTCTTTCTCCTCTTTCGCTTTCTCTCTGTTCTTTTCTTCGCTCTGTTCTTTCTCTCTCTGTTCTTCCTTTCTTTTTCTATGTTCTTTCTTTCTCTCTCTCTGTTCTCTCTTTCCCCTCTTTCTTTCTTTCTGTTCTTTCTCTCTGTTGTTTTTTCTGTCCCCTCTTTCTTTCCCTCTCTCTTTTTTCTTTTCTCTCATTCTTTCTTTCTTCTTTTTTTCTCTGTTCTCTCTTTCCTTCCCCTCTTTATTCCTTCCTTTCTTTCTTTCTTTCTTTCTTTCTTTCTCTGTTTTCTTTTTTTCTGTCTCTCTGTTCTTTCTTTTCCTTAGTACCTGTCAGTGTGCCAACAGTACCAGCCACTGTGCCCATAATGCCAGCCACTGTACCCATAATGTTAGCCACTGTGCCCTGGGTACCAGTCTGGGTGATCAGCAGTGCTAAATGGGTGCGGTTGGGTCGTGGACATGGGTGTGAATAGTTGTGAAATGGGTGTGGTCGGGAGTGTGGCCTAAATTTTGCCACAGCCTTTGTCCCTCTTTCCCTTCTTCAAAAGTTGGTAGGTATGGCAAAATGGTGTCATCATATTGTATAAGACACTCCCCAAAAAATTTGCAGTACCACAAAAATGGCAGAACTTTCTGCGCACTCAGATATGATTGCTGGGACAGGAAAATCTGTTTAAAATAGCTGGATTTTCACGCTGTACTATGGAAAGGATCTGGAAGTATTCTGCAGTGTCAACAAGCAAATGGAGAAAAAAGTGTGCACTGGATTGCTCTTGAATAAAATAATCTGAATTAAGATGCAAACAAAAAAATATTCCTGGCCACTGATACCTGGGGCTATGTATAAAAGGTCAATATATGTAATACACAGCAGCAGCAGACAGTAATGCACAACATAGAAAAAGATTTTCCAGCGTCTCCAGGAGATAAAATAACAATTGCTTTATTGAAAATATAAAATCTTCTTACCATCAAGTAAAAACAACATAAAGAGGCATATGGAGAGGAGCACTTTCCTACGTGTTTCACCCTGAAAGGGCTTAATCATGGAATGCGTAAAGAAGGTCTCCAAACAGATATTTAAGTGCAAAACATGTCAAGGAAACAAGTGATTCAATTAGGTGAAAAACACACCCATTACATTTAACATAGACAAAACCAAATTTGAAAAAAGTGTACAATGCATGGAAACCAACACATACGAAGGGTATAATAATAAACAGATCAAGGGAAAAAAAAAAAAAAAAAAAATATTTTATAAAGAAATTTTTCTTACTTGATATATCATATATAAAGCAGTTAAAAAAACATATAGGTATTTAAAGGAAGCCATAATGTACTCTGATAGCGTTATAACAAGGATCTTATAATTTGCGGACAATTTGTACGTAGCATGTTATCAAATGGTGGGAATTGATTGCATTACAACAAACGGAAAGAAAGAGAAAAATACTGCAGCAAAAAAAAAACAAAAAAAAAAAACACCATTGTTTCATTCATTTACAATTTTCTTTCAAAGATATATATGTACAAATATATACATATATTAAGTTAAGTACCCCTCGTATATCCAACTGTGAAAATGTCTAAGTTATTTACTGGAGAGGAAGAAAAAAAAAACACACATTTGAATGGCATGAACAAGAGAAAGAGATACCTAAGAATACTGCATGATTAGATATATCAAGTAAGAAAAATTTCTTTATAAAATATTTTTTATTTTTTTTTTTTCCTTGATGGGCTTAATCATGGAATGCGTAAAGAAGGTCTCCAAACAGATATTTAAGTGCAAAACATGTCAAGGAAACAAGTGATTCAATTAGGTGAAAAACACACCCATTACATTTAACATAGACAAAACCAAATTTGAAAAAAGTGTACAATGCATGGAAAACAACACATACGAAGGGTATAATAATAAACAGTATTATTATACCCTTCGTATGTGTTGTTTTCCATGCATTGTACACTTTTTTCAAATTTGGTTTTGTCTATGTTAAATGTAATGGGTGTGTTTTTCACCTAATTGAATCACTTGTTTCCTTGACATGTTTTGCACTTAAATATCTGTTTGGAGACCTTCTTTACGCATTCCATGATTAAGCCCTTTCAGGGTGAAACGCGTAGGAAAGTGCTCCCCTCCATATGCCTCTTTATGTTGTTTTTACTTGATGGTAAGAAGATTTTATATTTTCAATAAAGCAATTGTTATTTTATCTCCTGGAGACGCTGGAAAATCTTTTTCTATGTTGTGCATGCACTATACACCCGGGTCAGGGTGTTTCCGTGCGTCGGAGGTGTGATAAGGAGTGAAGAGGGGTGAGGAGAAAATTTCCTTTTGTGCATTTCATTTTGCCCTTTTTCGTGCTCCCTCTACAATTTGGACTTTCCAATTTTGTGGCGATTATAACCCACGTTACTTCCACTCCACATGGATCCACCTCTGCACAGGAGAACTAAGTTCAACTCCATCTTCAACATTCATGGTGATGTTACCACGATTGAGGCTGCCGCCAAGGATAATGAGGAGCTCCTGCTGTTACACAGATCATTGGAAAAAAGTAAATCTAAAGAAGCCAGACTTTGGTGGGATTCTACTACATTGCGCTCTTACATCAACAGAAATATGATACCTCGTGGATTAAGGATCATTAAATCTCCTACCTTTTCCTCTTTTCCTGAGACTTTTTTGAATGACTGGAACACCATTCTTTCCAAATGTTCACTGCAGCTTATGGAGCTTATTGTAAAATATGAGGAACAAGAGCTGGAGATTTGCAAAAACAGCATTATTACAACAGAGACTGCTTTGGATAAATTTAAGGACTTTCCTGAACTAACTAAGTTAAAAGAAAATTTGGATAAACATCTTACCACCTTAGATGATAAAATTGCGGAACGAAAAAAACGCAAACTAGACAGATACATTAATGATTATCAAACAAAAAAAGTTTATACTTGGAGAAATTCATCTCACCAAAATTCCATCTTGAGAAAACAAGATAATAAAAAAATTTTCCAAAAAAATTCCAAATGCCATGTCAGCTTTGGCGATACTAGCATCTCTTCAGCTACCACCAGTTATTCAATAGAAAATTCTTTAGATTCCTCAATTGATGAAATTAATCCATCTGCTCCTATCAATAAAAAATACAAGAGAATAAATGCTGCTTCAAAAAACGCATCAAGAGAGGAGGCAGGAAACATCGGAAACACAAGGTATCCGGATCGCAGGAAACGGAGACATTAACCTGTCCGGGTTGGGAACTTGTCTGCCCAGATCCTCTCCCAGCATCATTTATCTGTTTTGTCTAAGGGATTGAGTTTTGCCCTACAAATAAATTCAATGTTTTCAGGACTTTATTGGATGTGAACAAACTAGCTAGAAACCTAACGTTAAAATGTCATTTTTATAATGATAATGATTTACAGGAAAACATGTCTTCATTTCCAAATTCTGCTGAACATGATTCTAACATAATACCAATGTTTCATGAATTGAAAAAACTTTCTGATTTGCGACAATTGGAGTCAGAATGTAGAACATACGACTCCTCTCCTGATAGTTTTGTAACTTCTAACCCCTTTTTTTACCCTGTTCAATCTAGGCCATCTATCCTAGATATTTTTCAGGAAAAGGTGGAGGCAGATCTTGTTGATTTAGACAGAATTACAAGTATTGATAAAAACAATCTTAATCCTCAAGAAATTCTGGCACTACAAGATCTGCAATCCAACACAGGGTTAATTATCAGGGAAGCAGACAAGGGGGGAGGGGTCGTGGTTCTGGACTCTTCACTTTATTTTAAAATGAATCATGCTATTCTATCTGATAATAACACCTACCTACATCTCCAGGGAGACCCTACTAATTTTTACAAGAGTAAAATCGATAAATTACTTCAAGATGGTTTGGAGGGGGGCATTTTTTCTCAAAAACTATACGATTATTTAAAAGTGGATTTTCCTATTATCCCCATTTATCATGCCCTCCCTAAACTTCAGAAGGGTATTTTTCCACCACCCTTTAGGCCTATTATATCAGGCATTGGTTCCCTTGGAGAAAAGCTGGGTGCTTGGATAGATCATTTTTTGCAACCTTTAGTCAGGGATGTGCCAGGCTTTCTGAGAGACACCAAATCTTTAATAAACAACTTAAATCCCATTTCTTGGCATGATGATTATATGTGGCTGACCTGTGATTTGTCAGTCTATATTCGTCTATACCACATTATGTAGCCATTGATTGTCTCCAGGTGTTTCTCAGAAGGCATAGTTCTTATCCCTTACAGACTCAAAACTTCATTATTACAGCTATTAATTTTTTGTTGACACATAATTATTTTTCTTTTGATGGGGAATTTTTTCTTCAGAAGTGTGGCGTTAGCATGGGAGGTAAATTTTCCCCCTCCCTTGCTAACATTGTGGTCGCCATTTTTGAAGAACTTTACATTTTTGATGAAAATAATAGTTTTTCAGAGCATATAATCTTTTATACACGTTATATCGATGATTTATTATTCATTTGGGAAGGAGATGTTGCTACAGCACATTCCTTCATAAATCATCTCAATCAAAATTCCTTCAACCTCAATTTTACTTTTCAAGTCCATCCGTCTACTACCAACTATTTAGATGTGACTTTGATTGGCGACCGCAATAAGATTGATATTCTTCCCTATCATAAAGAAACTGACTCTAATTCCATTTTACTAGCTAGCTCATGCCATCCTCCCCATACGTGAAAAACATCCCCATTGGAGAATTAATCAGACTAAAGCGTAATTGCTCCAGGTCTGATCTTCTCCAACATGAAACTAGCAAAGCTGTTGCTAGATTAAAACACGGGGGATATCCCAACTGGTGTTTGAATAGAGCTCAAAAATTAGTGAACCAAACTGACAGATCGGACCTTTTTCTAAATCATCACAAAAATAAACATAATATTAATCACCAATTAACTTTTTCTACCAATTTTTCTCCGCAATTTCAGGATATTGTAAAAATAATACAAAAACATTTACCTATTTTATTACAGGACAATCAACTTAGTCATATTCTAGAAAAAAATAAAATCAATTTTGTGGCGAAAAAAGCACCCAATTTAGCCCACATCTTGTCACCTAGTCTAGTAGTCAGTAATAATAAAAAGAGCAATTCCAAAAATTGGTTATCATGCACTGGCTTTTTTTGGCTGTGGGCACAATTTTTGCTGCATATCGTGCAAACATGCCAAGAGATGCAAAACATTTACCTCCATGTACACTGGTGTGACTTACAACATCAGGGATTTCATTAATTGTAATACCCCTAATGTTGTATATCTCATTGAATGTACTTCTTGTTCAATTCAATATGTAGGTTGTACAACTTGTCCTCTCAAACAGCGAATACGCAGACACATGTCTGATACTTTAAATCCTTCTGCAGTGAATGTTTCTGCAGTCTCGAGGCACTTTATTACTATTCATAATAGGTGCCTCGATTCTCTCACATTCACTGGCATTGAAAAGGTCTACAAACCAGTCAGGGGAGGGGACCATCGTAGAAAGATTCTCAATCGAGAGTCTTTCTGGATTTATAAATTGGGCACTAGAATACCACATGGTATGAACAAGAGGAGAGATCTAATCATGCAGTATTCTTAGGTATCTCTTTCTCTTGTTCATGCCATTCAAATGTGTGTTTTTTTTGTTTTTTTTTCTTCCTCTCCAGTAAATAACTTAGACATTTTCACAGTTGGATATACGAGGGGTACTTAACTTAATATATGTATATATTTGTACATATATATCTTTGAAAGAAAATTGTAAATGAATGAAACAATGGTGTTTTTTTTTTTGTTTGTTTTTTGTTTTTTGCTGCAGTATTTCTCTCTTTCTTTCTGTTTGTTGTAATGCAATCAATTCCCACCATTTGATAACATGCTACGTACAAATTGTCCGCAAATTATAAGATCCTTGTTATAACGCTATCAGAGTACATTATGGCTTCCTTTAAATACCTATATGGTTTTTTAACTGCTTTATATATGATATATCAAGTAAGAAAAATTTCTTTATAAAATATTTTTTATTTATTTTTTTTTCCTTGATCTGTTTATTATTATACCCTTCGTATGTGTTGTTTTCCATGCATTGTACACTTTTTTCAAATTTGGTTTTGCCTATGTTAAATGTAATGGGTGTGTTTTTCACCTAATTGAATCACTTGTTTCCTTGACATGTTTTGCACTTAAATATCTGTTTGGAGACCTTCTTTACGCATTCCATGATTAAGCCCTTTCAGGGTGAAACGCGTAGGAAAGTGCTCCCCTCCATATGCCTCTTTATGTTGTTTTTACTTGATGGTAAGAAGATTTTATATTTTCAATAAAGCAATTGTTATTTTATCTCCTGGAGACGCTGGAAAATCTTTTTCTATGTTGTGCATGCACTATACACCCGGGTCAGGGTGTTTCCGTGCGTCGGAGGTGTGATAAGGAGTGAAGAGGGGTGAGCAGAAAATTTCCTTTTGTGCAGCAGACAGTAATGGAATGGACCCTCTTGATGTATGCAATGAAGTATGCCACATACAATGCCTGCCTGTCTAGCAGTGATATCTATATACCCACATACAGTGCCTGCATGCCTTGCACTGATATGTATGAACCCACATACACTCCCTGCCTACTTAGCACTGCAATCTATATACCCCGTAATTAGTCCTTAGAAGGACTGTTGATGTAGCTGTATATGTGTATTCAATTATGGTATACCCACAGTAACTGTATACTCCACCTGTTCTGTCCCTATCGCTGCAGCAACTCTCCCTACACTGGTGATTCCGGAGCTGACTGGGATGAGCAGGGCGTCGCCAGGTCTGATGTAGACCCGATGACGCGGTGCGGCCAGCCAATCACTGTAATTCCACAACCAACATGATTGCAGCATTAAAGGGCATGGCAGACAATCCCTGCATGTTGATTGATGCTCTAAAGAGCGCCAAAAATGCAGGGTGGGGACCTGAGCTCCCGCCGAATAATCCCGGAAGTGCTCAGCACTCACCGAGCACCGCGACTACAGCGATGCTCAGGCGAGTACCGAGCATTGCCGAGTGTGCTCGCTCATCACTACAGGAAACCAATCAGACCATGCCTTATTAGGTTATATCACTTATGCAAGAAGTGCCTTTTTGTATGCATTTTATTGATAATGGTATGGTTATTTTTTATTGGATTTCAGTTCAAACTTTTAAAGTAAAAATATCTGCTAGCCAAATAAAATTGTCTTTCAATGATGCTACAATATCCAATTGCACATGATAACAACAGTCACAAAATTCAGGGAATTTTTCCATCACCCAGGAAAAACTATTCCTAGTACTGTTTCTAAATTTCATTATAATCCAATAAATCTCATTTGTTCCCAGTGACATTAGCCAGTAACTGGATGATGTAGAGTTGAAGCAATACATAACTATTCTTGCACATACAATAAGTCTGTGACTTAAAAGAGCAATGACACAAGTTCTTTGTTTCATGGAATTCATGAAATACAGTAGTTGGCAGACAATCTCTGTTAGTAAATCTTTCCATGTTCACAAAATAGCCACTGTGTATTCAATCATTCGTATTCATAACTAGTTGTGTTAGAATTTCTAAATTGTTGCATCAGCCTCCTATTTGGAGGAGTACAAATTTTAACAAAATATAGCATCACAACATTAAGATTAAGGAGCTAGGGAAATGATGCCTAGACTTGTATACGTACTTCTTTGAGCAACTGATTACCCCTTTTCCCTGATTGCCCATTTTCATAAGCTGTACTTTATTTTGAAAACCATATTTATATCTTCACTCCTCAACATTGAAATTGCAACACTGAAAAGGAAAAGTTATGGAACTATGGAAATCACTTGATCAATAGACATGTTAATGATATGCAAATGATTAAAAAATGGAGAAAACAAAAATTCAAAACATCGCGATTTATTCAGTGTCGAGTTTGAGCATCGTGCACTGAAAAACATGCACTTGCACACCGTGGCATGCTATCAGTTAGGTTATTATCGGTTGCCTGAGGAATATTCTGCCTTTCTTAATGTACATATGCATCCACATCATCAAGATTGCTAAACAATAATATCCCAGATGCACTTGAAGGCAGACATGTACAGAGACGTTGCAGACCAAGGTAGTGCAGTGTGTAGCAGAGTGATCACTAACGGGTTGGGGTATACTCTCTTGGCAGCGATAACACATACAGGAAGACTGTATTTCTTTAAAAGTTCACCTGGGTTTATTGCTCCATAACCCCAGCAGCACAAACACAAAGGAAACAATCTTTAGATCTGGCAAAACAGCATAACAATGTCCATGAACAGGGTTTTGCTCCTTCAGACCTGTGGTCACACAGGCCTGGTTATGGTCCAGTATTCAGGCTCAGCCTGGAGCCAAACACACACAGGTCTCCCAGGCTCAGGGTTAACTGCTTAAGAGGTCCTCAGGTTTCCCAGCCTGGTTTCATAAAGGTCCTGTAAGCCCGGACCCTCAGTGCTTCCTGGACTCCAAATGAGCACTCGACTGCTCCAGTCTTACACATGGGCCTCTCTCCCATGTGCTGCACACAGGAAACAAAATACCTTCCTCTCTTTACAGGAGCACACCCCTTGGGAAGTGTTTGGTTAACCAGTCCCACCCTTCACTTCTGGTTAACCCTCCGTCAGGCGCAATATAGATTCTCCTCAGTTCATGCGCAATGTGCCTGACAAGCACAGGTCAGAAAACCACCTATAGTAGCTACATATTTCAATTTCAGGACTATAGAAGTAGTCAGTGACCTTCATAGGAATGTATTAAAAGAGATTACACCAAATCAGATGCAAAAAAAAACATTTATTAACCATAAACTTATTAAAACTAAAAGTACCACTTTTCGGTAGTACCGCCAAATAGGCTCCAGTTATCTTTACTTAACTATTGCTTAAATATAAAATTATGGAAAAAAACTTAAAGGATATTGCACTTAGATGTTACTTAATTATTTTCTACTCATCTTCAGTAGTTTCAATTGCAGCAGAAGATCATCGAAACTGAGGCAACGGATCAGGACTTTGAATCGTTTCAGATTCATCACAAGGCTGAATTTTTCGATGCCATCACCGTCTGTCCCCCACAGCTCCTCCAAACTTTGCCTATTTGCTCTGAAAGCACCAGCTAGGTATAACAAGCCAATAAATGCCTTGAGTTCAATCACATCAGTGTTTTTGATGTCCCTCTCTCTGGAGAATTGCTCTTTGATTGTGTCAATATACTGGTTAGTGAACCGAACAATAGTTTCCAACATGCTATCTGTAATTAGATTACTCCAACATTCCACTGCAGTTTTAGCTTTTCTAGCACTTCCAATAACTCCAGGAAGGTGTGTAATAATATTGTGGGATTCTCTGCGCTGTTTGTTCTTGGGTGCCTTTTTGTTCCACTTTGTATTTTTATCTTTGCCCAAATAATAAGCTAGATCTGTGTCTGTTTCCTCTGTATCAGTGTCATCACCATCCTGCTCTGTTCCAGAATCAGTGTTACATTCTGCTACCTCATCTTCAGATGAAATGTCACTAGATTCCTCTAAATCCTCAGTTACTGCTGGTTCTTCCTCATCATCTTCTAACAAAAAAATCTTCATTTCTTCTAAATGAAGGGGTTTAGATGAATCATACTGTTTTCTGGCCATTGCAGCAGAAAATCTGAAGCAAGAGAGAAAGAGTATGTGTTAGGGCGCAATGTGCCTTAGAAGCCACCCTCCTTTTGTCTAAGAAAACAGTACTTATGTACACTAACTTAGCATTAATCCTTCATAAAACAAGCTAAATACACAATCGTGATGAATAGAAAAAGAAAATACTAACCTTTCAATTTGTGTTGAAATCAGGCGCAATGTGCCTGAGAAGCCAAAGTGTTGATATCTGCTCACTAGAAGGTCTGCTGAGTCACTGTGATATCAGGTTTCACAGAGCCTGTAGAGTCAGGAGATAACTAGGAGGGGTGGGGTTTTCTGATAAGTGGGCAAGGAGAGAGAAGTGAAACTAATTACTGTGTGCCTGTCAGATCTATTGCGCCTGACGGAGGGTTAACTCTAAATCCAGCCCTTTACTAGAAATACAGGTTTGTGGGACTACAAATTCCAGCAACCTGTCCTGGATCTAGAGCGCCGCAGACCTCTGTCTGTGCAATACACACCTGTCTCTCCATAAACCCTTAGTTGGTACACCACAAGTGACATGTACAAGTTTATGCACCCCTGGTCAAGACTACTGTTATTGTGAACAGTTAAGCAAGTTGAAGATGAAATAGGGCTAAAGATAAAGGTGACACATTTCCTTTGTATTTTAGGCAATATACAATTGGGGAAAAATAAGTATTTAGTCAGCCACCAGTTGTGCAAGTTCTCCCACTTAAAAAGATGAGAGAGGCCTGTAATTGACATCATATGTAGACCACAACTATGAGAGTCAAAATGAGAAAACAAATCCATAAAATCAACTTGTATGTTTGGCAAGATTTATTTTGCAAATTCTGGTGGAAAATAAGTATTTGGTCACCTAAAAACATGCAAGATTTCTGGCTCTAACAGACCTGCAACTTCTTCTTTAAGAGGCTCCTCTGTCCTCCACTCATTACCTGTAGTAATGGCACCTGTTTGAACTTGTTATCAGTATAAAAACACCTGTCCAAAACCTCAAACAGTCACACTGCAAGCTCCACTATGGTGAACTGAAGACCAAAGAGCTGTCGAAGGACACCAGAAACAAAATTGTAGCCCTTCACCAGGCTTGGAAGACTGAATCTGCAATAAGCAAGCAGCTTGGTGTAATATAATCAATTGTGGGAGCAATAATAAGAAAATGGAAGACATACAAGACCACTGATTATCTCCCTCGATCTGGGGCTCCACGCAAGATCTCATCACGTGGGGTCAAAATGATCCTAAGAACGGTGAGAAAAAATCCCAGAACCACACGGGGGAACCTAGTGAATCACCTGCATAGAGCTGGGTGTTAGCACCACGCCAGGTTCCCAGCTTGTCAGTTCTATCACTCGCACTGCAGTTTTTTCCTCTCTTCCTCATGCTCCGCATGCTCCCAGCAGCACTTCCAGCCAGGTCTTTGGCCATGTTCTAAGGGCACACGCGGGCTCCTGCTCTCTTAAAGAGCCAGCGCGTGCACTTTCTATTTCCTCCCCAGCCAATGGTTTTGAGGCATTATGTATATATTGCTTCTTCTCCACTGGGGAGGTGCCTGAGCAATATTCCTGTTTCAGTCTATGTTGTGTAAGGTCGCATACCAGTGCAAGTCCTGCCTGCTGTACTCTAAGTGCAAATCCTGCCTGTTGTACTACAAGTACAAATCCTGCTTGCTGCACTCTGAAGCAAATCCTGCTTGCTGCACTTTGAAGCAAGTCCTGCCTGCTGCACTCTGAGACCCATTCTGCCTGCTGCACTCTGAAGCAAATCCTACTAGCTGCACTCTAACAAAAACTCTGCCTCTGACACAAACTCTGTCAGCTGCACTCTGATACGAACTTGGTCAACTGCACTATTGATACAAGCTCTGCCTGCTGCTCCATCCAGTCTGTCCTTCAGGTGCAACTGCTGCGTGACCATTGGTCTGCCCTGGAGTGGTACCTGGCGTTCAGTGGGAGCTAAGTGTAACCTTACATCAGAGGCTCTATGTCATGGGAAGCCTAGGTAACTTTAGGCTGAAACCCCGGGGCCCCTGCGGTGTCCCTCAGACTAGGGGAAACCCTGTCTGTCCCTCAACCCAGGGTTTACACTGAAGGTGTGCCTGCCTGGGCCTCCACCCTGTCCTTGTCTCCTGTCCAGCCCTAAGCTGAACCCACCACCCTCCACCCAGTGAGGGGACCAAGCACCAGACCCCACAAATAAGTATGGACAGGGATAACGGAAATGCACCACACCGCGTACACGGGAATACAGTAATGTGCAAGGGCAACCAAATAATACAACACAGGGAGGCAAAATGGCAACAATGGAATATACTACACCAGCAACCATATGCTCCTTAGACCACCACTCCAGACCGGTATTGCTTAGCACAAGGCAAGAGCTATAGTCGGCGACGCCCATAGTCACACAGGGCAATTTAAAGACAGAGGGCGTGGCTAAGCCCTCAGCCAGAATGACAGTCTGGCTAATCCAATCCAAGCTGGATCAGAAGACCAACCAACGCCGCTGAGAACCATGTGGTAGGATGGGGTATTACCGCAGTCTGCCGGACACCCTGGTGCGAATAGTGTCCGACATGACACTAGTGAATAGTCAGGTGATCGCTTAGTCATGCCCCTCCAAGCTCTCCGCGGTTCCAATATTCCTTGGCTTTGCTAATTATTATCAGCAATTTCTTCCGCACTTCTCCACTCTGACTGCTCCATCTCTGCCATGACCCGAAAGGGAGCCGATCCAAAAAACTGGTCCCCCGAATTTGAAGAGGCCTTCCACTCTCTCAAACAGTTCTTCTCCACCGCACCCGTTCTGCATCGTCCAGATCTGAATAAACAGTTCTTCCATGAGGTGGATGCATCCTCAATAAGGGCCCGAGCTGTGCTTACTCATAAGTCCTTCTCGGGTCGCTGCGTGTCCTGCGGCTTCTTCTCCAAGGCCTTCTCCACTCCAGAGCATAACTAATGCATCAGGGACCGAGAATTGCTCGCCATTAAGATGGCTTTGGAGGAGGGTGTTGTGAATTTGCTTTCTGGCCTCCCTCTGGTTATTACTGAAGGTAGTGGAGCTGGTCAGATTGACAGAGGGGTTGCGAGTTCTCTTTCTGGGCTCCCTCTGGTGGTTACTGGAGGTAATGGAGCTGATCTGATTGACAGAGGCTTGCCACCTGATAATGAGGATGACGATTGGAGATCTGGGGTTTCAGATTGGGATTTAAGACAGCCGACTCCCTCTATCCCTGCTGGTGATTTTCTTCCTGTGCCTCCTGAGGTCTGATGTCTCCAGCTCTGTTCCTGCATGTTCAGCTAAGTGGTTCATTTGCTATTCTGTTTGCATTTGATATGGTTTTGTTTATCTCTGCTTTGTGTGAGTCAGCCAGCTCCGGCTGGGGCTGCGCTGAATCACCGCCATATGTTACTGCTTGTGCCAGTTTGTTTTGTCCCCTGTTAGATTGGTCTCTTTTTGCTCTGCTTTCAGAATACACCAGAGTGCTGATATAATGGGGGCAAAGTCGAGCGACTTAAGTGTTTTTGTGCATCAGACGTGTTGGACTTTTTGCAGGGTTTTTTGCATGATTGCAGACAGTGTCTTTCCTTTCCTGTCCTGTCTAGTCAGTGTGGGCCCCATCATTTGCTCAGTCTATTTTCCTGCCTGCATTTGTGTTTTCATCTTGTCTCACTGGCAATATATGTGTTAGGCGTCGGATTCCTGGCACTGCACAGCGGGTATCCAGAGCCCGACATCCTGCGGTCTCCCATTCTTCCTCGACCGCTCCGGGTGTTGCTCAGCAAACACGGCAAGCCAGGCTTGCTGCTCAGACTCGCTCTGGCAGCCTGGATGTTGCTGCCACCTCTGGTGCAGCAATGGCAGCGCAACCTGCTTTGCAGGGAACCACTCCTGAGGCTAAGTCCTCATGCCGTGCTACTGGGCATGCCCGCAACTTGACCTCTCACTGGAGAGCAGGGGTCACATGCTCAGGTCCTGCGTCGGATCTGATTGGTCCTTCCCAAGCTAATGGAAGGTTCCGGAAGCGCATCGCTATAAAAAGCCCGCAGGGCGGCTCGGCGATGCGCTAGTGTAGACTTATCTTGCTATGTGTGTGAATGGTGACGGATGCATGGACTGGTGGCTGACTCATTATGAAACCCCTTCCCTCGGATAATACGATTGGTGACAGATTGTGTTCTTAGGTCAGCACCAGGTAGAGGCACGCTACGCCACAGTGCTCCTTCGCCTACACTAGCGTCTGTCGGTGCCCGGTCCTCGGCGCCGACGCTTGCGGCTATAGTTGCTGCTGCGCTGCATTAACAGCAGCTATTGGTGTTCGCGGCTGCGACGCCACACGCTGACTCCTGTGACGATAACAGGGCCAGCACCTTTGTATATATTTCTGGCAAGCGACTCTGTGTCTGAACAGAGCCGTTCCTAGCGTTCGGGTGACGTTAACCCGTGCGCACTACTTCACCTTCTGGTGCATCTGCCATTGCCCAGCAGCGCTCTTACCAGCTACCGCACGGTGGACCCCGGGCGGCGAACGCACCTCTTATTATTTTATATCTGGTGCGTTCCGCCGACCATAACATTACACTAGCGCCAGGGTCTGGCTGGCAATGGCAGACGTGCAGCAGCTGCAGCGCTACATTCGGCAGCTGGAGAGCAGATTGGCGGCTATCGAGAGCACCAACTCAGCTGCGAATGCTGCGCTAGCTGCCGCCCAGACGGTCGCTGAGGCCGTCTCACGTGTACCCACACTCTTGCCCTCGCCGACAATCTCTTCCCTCCCGCTCCCCGATAAGTTTTCGGGTGAAAGCGCCACCTGTAGGGGATTCGTCAGTCAGTGCTCCATTCACCTGGAGTTGCTGGCTGCACGGTTTCCTACAGAGCGGGCTAAGGTGGGCTTCATTGTCTCCTTATTGTCTGGCCGGGCATTGCAGTGGGCCACGCCATTGTGGGAACGTGATGATCCTGTGGTTCAGGGGCCTGCTCAGTTCCTCGCGGCTCTGAAGCAGGTCTTCTTAGGACCACGGGTCACGCACGATACGGCTCTCCAACTGTTGTCGTTAACACAAGGGTCACTCTCGGTTAGCCATTATGCTGTCCGGTTTCGGACATTGGCTTCCGAATTGGAGTGGCCGGACAAAGTATTAGTCCCAGTGTTCTGGAGAAGCCTAGCTGAGCACGTCAAGGATTCTCTAGCTACCCGAGATATTCCCACAACTCTGGAGGAATTGATCGCCGTCTCCACCCGTATTGATCTCCGGTTCACGGAGCGCGGGTTGGAGAGGACTCTATCCAGATGTAAAATTAACCTGGCTCCCACCTTTACCGAACCGCTGAGCCATTTCGCACAGGAGTCTCCCTCCACCGAGCCCATGGAGGTATCTCGCACCGGCACTAAGCCACGTCAGGTGCGGGGCTCCATGCGCTGTTATCACTGCCAACACTTTGGCCACACGGCTGGCACATTTCCTCAGCGGCCGAAGGGACGACCCCGTTCCATGGTTGTAGGTGGTGGCCAGTCCCAGATGGAGTCATTTTCGCCTAAGCCGGTATTCCGGGGTACCCTAGATAATGGTTCCTCCACCTGGGAGGCAGAGGTCACTCTGGATTCCGGGGCCGAGGGGAACTTTATGTCCTCGAGTTTTGCCCAGAGTCACACTATCCCTCTGGTATTACTCCCACAACCTCTGACCATCAGGGTGGTGGATGGGGCACTATTGCCGTCTCGAGTGACCCATCAGACAGTCCCACTCGGTCTCGCCATGTCCCCCTCACATCGGGAGACCCTGTCCTTGCTTATTATGCCTCATGGCATCGATCAGGTACTCCTTGGGGTTCCCTGGCTTCGTTGTCACTCCCCTCACATTGATTGGGCTTCGGGGAGAATATTGGGCTGGAGCAAGGACTGCGAGGGTAGGTGTCTCAGGGACAGTCTTCAGGTAGCCTCTACGGAGCTGCCTACAGACCTCTCCATGCTCCCTGAACCTTACCATCAATATGCGGACGTCTTCTCTAAGAAGTCCGCAGAGACACTCCCGCCGCACCGTCCCTATGCCTGCCCGATTGACCTCCTGCCAAGCACAGAACCTCCTCGAGGTTGTGTTTACCCATTATCTCTCCCAGAGATGGAGGCAATGTCCCAATACATCCGGGAGAACCTGGCACGGGGCTTTATCAGGAAGTCGGTGTCACCGGCCGGGGCAGGCTTCTTCTTCGTTCAGAAGAAGAGCGGAGAGTTACACCCTTGCATCGACTACCGGGGTCTCAATGCCATCAAGGTAAAGAATAAGTACCCTCTCCCGTTGATCTCATTTGACTGCCTACGGGCGAATTCCCTGTTCGCCAAGCTGGAGAAGTGTCAGTTCGAACAGGAGTCCTTGCCATTTCTGGGCTACATCATCTCGGCCCAGGGGTTGGCTATGGATCCGGCCAAGCTGCAAGCGGTTATGGACTGGCAGGAACCCCATTCTCTTAAAGTGGTGCAGCGCTTTTTAGGGTTCATTAACTATTATTGCCAGTTTATACCCCACTTTTCCACCCTGGTAGCTCCTTTGGTTGCTCTCACGAAAAAAGGAGCTAATCCTAAGGCGTGGACCGAACAGGTTTCTAAGGCCTTTTCCTCCGTAAAGTCCCACTTTGCAGGCGCTCCCATTTTACACCGTCCCGATGTGGATAAGCCGTTTATCCTTGAGGTAGATGCTTCTTCCGTCGGTGCAGGAGCAGTCCTTTACCAAAAGGATGCTCAAGGTCGGAATCATCCCTGCTTCTTCTATTCTAAGACCTTCTCACCGGCGGAGAAAAATTACTCCATCGGCGACAGGGAGCTGCTGGCCATGAAATTGGCTTTTTCCGAGTGGAGACATCTACTGGAGGGAGCCTGATTCCCCTTTCAGGTCTTCACGGACCATAAAAACCTGGTCTATCTTCAGACGGCCCAACGCCTGAATTCCCGTCAGGCCAGGTGGTCGCTCTTCTTTTCTCGCTTCCGCTTCACCCTACACTACCTCTCCGGGGAGAAGAACGTCCGAGCAGATGCCCTCTAACGCTCGGTGGTCTCAGCGGAGGAGGGAGAAGCGGAGCCTCGGTTAATTCTCCCTCCGGAGAGTTTTACGACCGTGGCTCCTATCGCTCTCGAGTCGGTACCGCCAGGCAAGACCTTAGTGCCCCCTCGGCTACGGCCAGAGGTTCTTGCCTGGGCACATGCCTCCAGGCTAGGTGGCCATTTTTGTAATAAACGGACCACCGAACTCCTGGCAAGGTCATATTGGTGGCCGCATATGGCTCGAGACGTCAAGGCATACGTGAAAGCATGCGTCTCGTGTGCCCGGAACAGGCCCTCTAGACAGAGGTCGGCGGGGCTCTTGTTTCCCCTGCCAGTAGCGGATAGACCATGGGAAATGGTGGGCATGGACTTTATAGTTGGCCTGCCCAAGTCCAGTGGCAGTACGGTCATCTGGGTGGTTACCGACCATTTTTCCAAAATGGTACATCTGGTGCCACTCGCACGCCTACCCTCCGCCCGAGGTCTGGCCGTCCTGTTCATTAAGCATGTATTCCGTTTACATGGTATGCTGGACAAAATCGTAAGTGACCGAGGTCCCCAGTTTGCGTCTCGTTTTTGGAGGGAGCTCTGCAGCTTACTCAGCATCGAGCTAAATCTGTCTTCCGCTTACCATCCCGAGATGAATGGCTTGGTCGAAAGGGCCAATCAGACCTTGGTCACCTATCTACGACATTTTGTCTCTGCCAGGCAGGATGACTGGGCATCCTTGCTGCCTTGGGCTGAGTTTGCCCTAAACAATGCGGTGGCCGATTCCACTGGTCAGACGCCCTTTCTCCTAAATTATGGTCAACACCCTCGTGTCCCTGTCCCAATACCGGTGTCCTCCGCAGACTCCAGGGTGGCAGACTGGGCAGTGGAGGCCCGGGACATTTGGGATCGCACGCAGGATGCTATCCGGGCATCTAAAGAAAGGATGAGGGCGTCCGCAGACACGCATCGGCGACCCGCACCAAGCTTCTCCCCTGGCGACATGGTGTGGCTCTCCACCCGGAATATCAAACTGCGGGTCGAGTCTCCCAAATTCGCACCACGTTACATTGGACCGTTCAAGGTCCTCGAGCGACTTAGCTCAGTGGTCTACCGCCTGGCTCTTCCTCCACATTTGGCCATATCGGACGTGTTTCATGTGTCCCTCCTCAAACCAGTTCACATGGTCCGGTTTTCTGAACCATCCACCATGTCATCAGACTTATCGCCTGACTAGTTTGAGGTTAACGCCATCGTGGGGCGCAGGTTTGTCCGTGGCAAAAAGTTTTATTTGGTGGACTGGAAGGGTCATGGTCCCGAGGCTCGGACCTGGGAGCCGGTGGAGAACATTCATGCACCGCTCCTGATTGTGGCTTTTGAGCGCAGTGAGGTGGGGGCCCTAGGAGGGGGGGTAATGTTAGGCGTCAGATTCCTGGCACTGCACAGCGGTGAATGCATAGCCAGACATCCTGCGGTCTCCCATTCTTCCTCGACCGCTCCGGGTGTTGCTCAGCAAACACGGCGAGCCAGGCTTGCTGCTCAGACTCGCTCTGGCAGCCTGGATGTTGCTGCCACCTCTGGTGCAGCAATAGCAGCGCAACCTGCTTTGCAGGGAACCGCTCCTGAGGCTAAGTCCTCATGCCGTGCTACTGGGCATGCCTGCAACTTGACCTCTCACTGGAGAGCAGGGGTCACATGCTCAGGTCCTGCATTGGATCTGATTGGTCCTTCCCAAGCTAATGGAAGGTTCTGGAAGCGCATCGCTATAAAAAGCCCGCAGGGCGGCTCGGCGATGCGCTAGTGTAGACTTATCTTGCTATGTGTGTGAATGGTGACGGATGCATGGACTGGTGGCTGACTCATTATGAAACCCCTTCCCTCGGATAATACGATTGGTGACAGAGTGTGTTCTTAGGTCAGCACCAGGTAGAGGCAAGCTACGCCACAGTGCTCCTTCGCCTACACTAGCGTCCGTCGGTGCCCGGTCCTCGGCGCCGACGCTTGCGGCTATAGTTGCTGCTGCGCTGCATTAACAGCAGCTATTGGTGTTTGCGGCTGCGACACCACACGCTGACTCCTGTGACGATAACAGGGCCAGCACCTTTGTATATATTTCTGGCAAGCGACTCTGTGTCTGAACAGAGCCGCTCCTAGCGTTCGGGTGACGTTAACCCGTGCGCACTACTTCACCTTCTGGTGCATCTGCCATTGCCCAGCAGCGGTCTTACCAACTACCGCACGGTGGACCCCGGGCGGCGAACGCACCTCTTATTATTTTATATCTGGTGTGTTCCGCCGACCATAACAATATGTTTGGGGGCTATCTGTTCTTTTGGGGTCTGCTCTGGGGCAGTTTAGAGTTCCCCTTTCTTGCCTTAGCTCTCCGGCTGTGCCGAGGCATCTAGGATCATCGTAGGTACGCTCCACGGCTACTGCTAGTTGTGTGGATAGGGTCAGGGGTCTGCAATCCGCTTAGTTGCCAACCTCTCTGGTTCTCTGTGGCTTAGCCTGGGCCTGCTCTTCTCCTCGGTGACCCATTCATAACAGAATCACCAGCCTAACTTTAGACTCTAGGGTACTCTGAAGAAGGAAAGAACTTTAAAAAAAAAAAAAAGTGTCAGAATTTTTTTTATATATTTTTTCCTCTTTTTTTTCCTGGGGCTCCAGGAGATTTTTTTTTTCTTTCTCTAAATGGAGACTAAGCAATTGTCTGATCGTGTTGAGCAGCTCGCTGCTGAAGTGCGGGGAATTTCTGCCTATCTCGCTCAATCATCTGCTGTTGAACCAAAAATCCCTACTCCTGATGTGTTTTCTGGGGATTGGTCTAAATTTTTGAATTTTAAGAATAATTGTAATCTATTTTTTGCTTTGAAATCTAACTCATCGGGGAGCTCTGTGCAGCAGGTTAAATTTGTCACTTCCCTGCTGCGCGGCGATCCCCAGGATTGGGCCTTTTCTTTGACACCCGGAGATCCTATTCTGGCTAATGTGGACATGTATTTTCAAGCCTTGGGGTTGTTGTATGGTGAACCTAATGCTATTGATCAAGCTGAGAAAACCTTATTGGCATTAAACCAGGGTCAGGATTCTGCAGAGTTATACTGTCAAAAATTCCAAAAGTGGGCGGTCCTTACTAAATGGAATGACAATGCCCTAGCAGCTCTCTTTCTAAAGGGTTTGGCAGAAACTGTAAAAGATATTATGGTGGGATTTCATGTTCCCTCTGGTCTAGACGACTCTATGTCATTGGCCATTCAAATTGATCGGCATTTATGTGAACTTAAAACTACACGAGAGGCGTTGCCGCCTTTCGAACGAATGTCTGAACCCATGCAATGTGAAAGGGTTTTGTCTAGGACGCAACGTCAGTAGTTTAGAAGGCGTAATAAGCTGTGTTTTTTCTGTGGGGGACGCCTCTCATACTATTTCTGTCTGCCCTAAATGAGAAAAGCATTTTTCTCACACATTTGCGATGGGCAGTGTACAGCCTAAGTTCCTTTTGGCAATTACCCTGATCTGCTCCTTGTCTACATTTTCCGCTAAGGCTTTTGTAGATTCATCAGCAGCTTTGAATCTGATGGATTTGGACTTTGCTAAACGTTGTGGTTTTCCCATGATACCCCTGTGGACTCCTATCCCTTTGAGGGGTATTGATGCTACTCCTTTGGCGGAATATAGACCCCAGTTTTGGACCCAGGTGATAATGCGGGTCGCCCCGAACCACCAAGAAAATTGTAAATTTTTGGTGTTGCACAATTTGCATGATACTATTGTTCTGGGTTTTCCTTGATTGCAAACTCATAATCCTGTTTTGGATTGGAAATCTGTGTCTGTGGTGAGTTGGGGTTGTCAATGTGTTCTTAGTGACACTCCTGTTTTCTCCACCTCTCCCCAGTCTCATGATATTCCTGACTATTTGGCTGATTTTTCTGATGTATTTAGTGAGAGTAAGTCTGCGTCTTTGCCTCCTCATAGGAGTTATGACTGTGCAATTGAGTTAATGCCCTGGTGTAAATATCCCAATGATGCTATGCGATCTTATATCAAGGAGTCATTGGAGAAGGGTCATATTAGACCATCCTCTTCACCTTTAGGTGCTTGGTTTTTTTTGTGGCCAAGAAAGATGGTTCATTAAGGCCATGTATTGACTATCGTTCCCTTAACAAAATCACTGTTAAGTATCAGTACCCGTTACCCCTGATCTCTGATTTATTTTCCAGAGTTAAAAGTGCCTGTTGGTTTACCAAGCTTGACCTCAGGGGGGCGTATAATCTTATTCGCATCAAGCACGGGGATGAATGGAAGACAGCATTTAATACTCCGGAGGGACATTTTGAGTACCAGGTGGTGCCTTTTGGGCTCACTAATGCCCCTTCCAATCTTTTATGAACGATATTTTCCGGGACTTTGTGGATAAGTTTTTGATCATTTATCTGGATGATATTTTGATCTTTTCCAGTGATTGAGATTCTCATGTGGAACAAGTCCGTACTGTGTTCCGGATTTTGAGGGAAAATTCTTTGTATGTTAAGGGATCGAAGTGCCTTTTTGGTGTACAGAGGATTTCATTTTTGGGATTCTGTTATGAGTTCATTTTCTCCTTCACCTCTGATGTCTGATGAACTCCCTCTGCTGGTGAAAGGAGGTAGTGAAATTGATCTGGATGGGAAAAACCTGTCATCTGAACAGGTGGAGTGTGATTGGACATCCGGAATTTCTGAGTGGATATAAGGCAGCCGACACCCTGCAGGGATTGCTGGTGATCCTTTCTGCTCTGAGCTCTGGCATCCAGTTTAGTTCCTGTCTACTAAAAGCTAAGTTTTTGCTCTGCTATTTTTCCATGAGATTTTGTCTGTTTACTTAGTGTTTGTGTTCAGCCTGCCCTGGTTGGGACGGGCTGAACTCCATTTTTGTCTCTGATCAGTTGATCTCTTTGCTCTGTCTTCAGAATATACCTGAGTGCTGATATAGAGATTTTGAAGTCTAGTGACTTCAGGGCCTTTTCTATCAGACGTGTTGGACATTATTTTTGGCAGGGTTTTTTGCGTGATTGCAGCCAGCATCTTTTCTGTCCTTTCCTATCTAGTTAGTTGGGCTCCATCATTTGCTCAGTCTGTCTTTCTGTCTGCGTTTGTGTTTTCATCTGTTTTTCAACGACAATACATGTTGGGGGCTGTCTATTGCTTTGGGGTCTGCTCTGGGGCAGTTTAGATCTCCCCTTTCTTTCTTTAGGCTTATATAGCTATCTGGCTGTGACGAGGGGTCTAGGGCACCGTAGGAACCCCCCACGTCTACTGTTAGTTGTGGTGAATAGGATCAGGGGTCTGCAATCCGCTAGCTACCAACCTCTCCGGTTTTCTGGACTTAGCTTGTGTTTTTGTTTTTTCCTCCTCCGGTGACTCATTCATAACAGGATTCATTTTGTCCCTGTCTGCTATTGAAATGGACCCGGCCAAGATACAGGCCATTTATGATTGGGTTCAGCCCACTTCTTTGAAGGCTCTCCAGAAGTTTTTGGGTTTTACTAATTTCTACCGTAAATTTATAAGTAATTTTTCAGGTATTGTTAAATCACTGACTGATTTGACCAAAAAGGGCGCTGATGTGGTGAATTGGTCTCCAGAGGCAGTCTCGGCATTTCAGGAGCTTAAGCGGAGATTCACTTCGGCTCTGGTTCTACGGCAACCTGATGTCTCACTCCCATTTCAGGTGGAGGCAGATGCTTCTGAGATTGGTGCAGGAGCCGTTTTGTACCAAAAAGATCCGGTGACTTCTGCAATGAATCCCTGTGCCTTCTTTTCTTGAAAATTCTCCCCATCTGAACGTAACTATTACGTGGGGAATCGGGAATTGTTGGCCATGAAATGGGCATTTGAAGAGTGGAGACATTGGTTGGAGGGAGCTAGACATCAAGTTGTGGTCCTCACCGACCACAAGAATTTGATTTATCTTGATTCAGCCAAATGCTTGAATCCTAGACAGGCTAGGTGGGCCTTGTTTTTCACGCGTTTTAATTTTGTGGTCTCTTTTCTTCCGGGCACTAAGAATGTTAAGGCGGACGCCCTTTCTAGGAGTTTCTTTGCGGATTCTCTTGATGTGACCGAGCCTACTACCATTCTAAATGAGGGTGTAGTTCTTTCCGCCATTTCAGCCTATTTGAGACGGGCCCTGGAGGAATTTCAGGAGGACAAACCTGAACATTGCCCTATGGGAAAATTGTATGTCCCTGACCAGTGGAGGAAAAGAGTAATGTCTGAAATTCATTGCTCCTCGTTGGCTGGTCATCCAGGTATTTTTGGTACCAGAGATTTGGTGTGTCGGTCTTTTTGGTGGCCTGCCTTATCTCGTGATGTCAGGAATTTTGTGCAGTCCTGTGGCACTTGTTCTTGGTCCAAGCCCTGTTCTCGTTCTAGTGGGTTGTTGATACCCCTGCTGGTGCCCGGGAGGTCATGGACCCATATCTCAATGGATTTTATTTCCGATCTTCCTGTTTCTCAGAGAATGACTGTTATCTGTGTGATTTGTGATAGATTTTCTAAGATGGCCCATCTTGTACCACTCCCAAAGTTGCCATCTTCTTCTGAGTTGGTGCCCTTGTTTTTACAACAGGTGGTTCGGTTGCACGGGATTCCTGAGAACATTGTGTTGGACAGGAGTCCAGTTTGTTTCCAGATTTTGGAGAGCTTTTTGTTCCAAACTGGGAATTCAGTTATCGTTCTCTCCTGCATTTCATCCTCAGACCAATGGGCAGACTGAGAGAACAAACCAGACTTTGGAGTCCTATTTGAGATGTTTCATATCTGCTGATCAGGATGCCTGGGTCTCATTTTTGCCCTTGGCCGAATTCGCGCTAAACAATAGAGCTAGTTCTGCCACTTTGATGTTGCCCTTTTCCTGTAACTTTGGGTTTCATCCTCGATATTCTTCAGGGCAAGAATCTTCGGCCTGCCCAAGTGTGGACTCTGTGGTAGAGAGAATGCAGCAGATTTGGGACCAAGTGGTGGATAAGTTTCCCACTCTCAGGAAAAAGTCCAACGGTTTTCCAACCAGCATAGGACCATTGGTCCCCAGTTTAAAGTGGGTGATATGGTTTGATTGTCTTCAAAGAATATTCCTATGAAGGTTGCAGCTACAAAATTCAAGCCAAGATTCATTGGACCTTATAAGATTTTGGAGATCCTTAATCCCGTTTCTTTCCGATTAGAAACAAGAAACGGGGGCACTACCGAACTATTAAGGAGATTCAACCTACTGTAGACCTATAGCAGAGTAAGTGATTAACAAAGAAAAAAGAAATAGGCCACAAAGCAGGGGATCACCCTAGGCAGGAGATAGCATAAACAATTCAAATTTTATTCAACACAGAAAAACAGACAAAAAATTGGTTAAAAACATTAAAAATGGTCAAACATATGACACATATACACATTGCACAAAGCTCATAATAGAGCATACCACCTACTGCTAAACACTCCACAATGGGAAAATGACCCTTGGTCCACGTAAACAGCATACCAGAGTGTAAAAAAATACACCCCCTCAAATAGAAATGTTTAACCATGCAGAAGGTAGAAAACACTCTCTGTGTAGTAAAGGTGGACAATAAATTCATTACCTGAAAAGAGGATTAACACTAATACCATAAGTCACCACAGACAGAGATATATAACTCATGAAGTGTCTTGTCCGAATGCAATAAGAAAGAATATATTAGAGGCAAACGGTTTAAATCACCGCCTTTAAGAACATATATTGCACTGCTTCAAAAATACACATGAAGCATCCAAATAACACACATGGTCTAAGCCCCTGAAATAAGGAGAGAGAGGTATAGGCTAAAATAGCCTCCTACAATGATCAGCACATGTTCACATTAGCAATATACAAAACCCATGTAGAGAAAGGTATAGGCTGAAATAGCCTCCTACAATGATCAGCACATGTTCACATTAGCGATATACAAAACCCATGTAGAGTGGAGCAGGCAGAGTGGAAAGTTTCTTTCCGATTGGCTCTTCCAGTTACGTTTAAGTTCCATAACGTGTTTCATAAATCTTTGTTGAAGAGGTTTGTGGAGCCAGTAGTTCCTATGGCGGTGCCTCCTGACCCTGTATTGGTTAAAGGCAATTTGGAGTATGAGGTAGAGAAAATACTGGATTCTCATTTGACTAGATGGAGACAACAGTACTTGGTCAAATGGAAGGGTTATGGCCAGGAGGATAATTTTTGGGTCTCTACTTCTGACATTCATGCCGAAAGATTGGTTTGGGCTTTTCACCGGGCCTATCCTGATCGGCCTGGTGGCGTGGATGAGGGTTCGGTGACCCCTCCTCAAGGGGGGGTACTGTTGTGAATTCTCTATCTGGCCTCCCTCTGGTTATTACTGAAGGTAGTGGAGCTGGTCAGATTGACAGAGGGGTTGCGAGTTCTCTTTCTGGGCTCCCTCTCGTGGTTACTGGAGATAATGGAGTTGATCTGATTGACAGAGGCTTGCCACCTGATAATGCGGATGACGATTGGAGATCTGGGGTTTCAGATTGGGATTTAAGACAGCTGACTCCCTCTATCCCTGCTGGTGATTTTCTTCCTGTGCCTCCTGAGGTCTGATGTCTCCAGCTCTGTTCCTGCATGTTCAGCTAAGTGGTTCATTTGCTATTCTGTTTGCATTTGATCTGGTTTTGTCTATCTCTGCTTTGTGCGGGTCAGCCAGCTCCGGCTGGGGCTGTGCTGAATCACCGCCCATATGTTACTGCTGGTGCCAGTTTGTTGTGTCCCCTGTTAGATTGGTCTCTTTTTGCTCTGCTTTCAGAATATACCAGAGTGCTGATATAGTGGGGGCGAAGGCGTGCGACTTAAGTGTTTTTGTGCATCAGACGTATTGGACTTTTTGCAGGGTTTTTTGAGTGATTGCAGACAGTGTCTTTCCTTTCCTGTCCTGTCTAGTCAGTGTGGGCCCCATCATTTGCTCAGTCTATTTTCCTGCCTGCGTTTGTGTTTTCATCTTGTCTCACCGACAATATATGTTTGGGGGCTATCTGTTCTTTTGGGGTCTGCTCTGGGGCAGTTTAGATTTCTCCTTTCTTGCTTTAGGCTTAGTTAGCTCTCCAGCTGTGCCGAGGCATCTAGGATCATCGTAGGTACACTCCACGGCTACTGCTAGTTGTGTGGATAGGATCAGAGGTCTGCAATACGCTTAGTTACCGACCTCTCTGGTTCTCTGTGGCTTAGCCTGGGCCTGCTCTCCTCCTCGGTGACCCATTCATAACAGGAAGGTGTAGTTTATCCAGTGGTGATCTACATGAACCATAAAAACCTGGCATATCTCCAGTCCGCTCAGAGACTTAATCCTCACCAAGCAAGGTGGTCTTTGTTTATGCAAGCTTTAACTTTCTTTTGCGTGTCAGATCCAATGACAAGTATGTCAAAGCCGATGCCCTCTCTCGCTCATTTCTGTCTGGGGACGAAGAGGAAGACCCTCAATTTGTCATCGAACCCTCCAAGATGGTTACGGTTGCCCCGTCCTATCTACCTGTCACAAATTCCTCCAGGAAGTACCCTAATGGGTGAATCTGAGAAGGAGCGGGTTTTGTCTTGGGGTCACTCATCCAAGGTGGCTGGTCACGCGGGACATTACAATTGATCTCTCGTCATTACTGGTGGTCATCCATCCGGCGGGAGATCTATGCTTATTTGGCTGCCTGTCTGACTTGTGCCCGCAATAAAGTTCCTAGACAACTTCCTACAGGTTCTCTCCTGCCGATACCCGTACCATCCATTTCTTGGCAGCACATAGCAATGGACTTTATTACGGATTTGACAGTTTCCGAGTATTGCACTGTCATCTGGGTAGCAGTGGATCGCTTCTCTAAATTTTACCCCGTTGTCTGCTGTCCCATACACTCCTTAATTGGCTGACAGCTTCATCAAGCATATTTTCCGCCTGCATGAATTTCTTCACCACATTGTATCCGATCGAGGTTTGCAGTTTACTTACAGATTCTGGCGAGCACTCTGTAAACATCTGGATATCGCCTTGGACTTCTCTTCGGCCAATCACCCTCAGTCTAATGGACAAGTAGAGCGTGTCAACTAGGTCCTGGGCAACTATCTGCGACACTTCATCAATGGCCAAAATAATGATTGGGTGAGATTACTTCCCTGGGCTGAGTTCTCGTACAACAATCACGTTGGTGAAGCCTCGGGAGAGTCACCATTCTACATTGTGTTCAGTCGGCAACCAGAGGTTTGCCTTCCGGTGACGGTTCCTTCTGATGTCCCTGTGGCAGATGTCCTTTCCAAGGATTTTGTGAAGTTGTGGGAGGACACCAGAGTCACATTATAAGCATCCTCGGATCATATGAAGAGACATGCAGACAAGAGGCGCTTGGATCCTCCGTGCTTCTGTCCTGGAGACAAGGTATGGATTTCCTCCAGGTACGACCTTCTGAAGATCCCTTCTTACAAGTTGGGTCCTTGTTTTATCGTGCCTTTCGAGGTGTTGAAGCGGATCAATGAGGTCTCCTATAAATTGAAGCTACCTCCTTCTCTGTGAATTCCAAATTCCTTTCATGTATCCCGACTGAATCCAGTCATCCTAAGTCATTCTTCAAGGATCCCATTACCACGCCCATGCCAACAGCCTTGGATGATGTTTAAGTGGAGAACATCTTGGCCATGAAGAAGGTGAGAGGAAAAACCTTCTTCCTCATTGACTAGAAAGGATTTGGTCCTGAATAGAGGTCCTGGGAGCCCAAGGAGAAGATTCACGCTCTAATTCTTCTCCGGAACTTCCTCGAAAGCCTGAAGAGGAGGGGGTGTAAGGGAAGGGTACTGTTAGCACCACGCCGGGTTCCCAGCGTTTCTGTTCTCTCACCCGCACTGCAGTTGGTTACTCTCTTACTCATACTCTGCATGCTCCCAGCAGCACTTCCAGCTGGGTCTCTGGCCATGTTCTAAGGGCACATGTGCGCACAAACTCCCGCCCTCTTAAGGGCCATCACATGCACTTGCTATTTCTTCCCCAGCCAATGGTTTTGAGGCATTATGTATATATTGCTTCCTCTCCACTGGGGAGGTGCCTGAGCAACCTTGATGTTTCATTCTATATTGTGTAAGGTTGCATACCAGTGCAAGTCCTGCCTGCTGTACTCTAAGTACAAATCCTGCCTGTTGTACTCCAAACACAAATCCTGCTTGCTGCACTCTGAAGCAAGTCCTGCCTGCTGCACTCTGAGGCCCATTCTGCTGGCCCACTCCAAAGCAAATCCTGCTTGCTGCACTCTGACACAAACTCTGTCTCTGACACAAACTCTGTCTGCTGCACTTTGATATGAACTTGGTCAACTGCACTGTGATACAAGCTCTGCCAGCTGCTCTATCCAGTCTGTCCATCGGGTCCAACTGCTGCCCGACCATTGGTCTGCCCTGGAGTGGTACCTGGCGTTCATTGGGAGCCAAGCCTAACCTCACCATCAGAGGCTCTAGTGAATAGTCAGGTCGCTTAGTCATGCACCTCCAGGCTCTCTGCAGTCCGTGGCACAGTGGTTCCACAAACTGTAATCGTGACACTGGGACCACCGTAACAAAGGCTACCATCAATAACTCACTACGCCACCAGGGACTCAGATCATGCAACACCAGACGTGTCCTCCTGCTTAAGTCAGTACATGTCCAGGCCCATCTAAAGTTTGTTAGATAGCATTTGGATTATCCATAAGAGTATTGGGAGAATGTCATGTGGTCTGATGAAACCTAAATTGAACTGTTTGGTAGAAATAAAACTTGTCGTGTTTGGAGGAGACAGACTGCTGAGTTGCATCCAAAGAGCACCATACCTACTGTGAAGCATGGGGGTGGCAGCATCATGTTCTCGGGCTGTTTCTTTGCAAAGTGACCGGGATAACTGATCCGTGTACATGAAAGAATGAATGGGGACAAGTATCATGAGATTTTGAATGCAAACCTCCTTCCATCAGCCTGGATATTGAAGAGGAAATGTGGAAGGGTCTTTCAGCATGATAATGATCCCAAGCACACCACCAGGGCAACAAAGGCGTGGCTTTGTTAGAAGCATATGAAGGACCTGAAGTGGCCTAGCCAGCCTCCAGATCTCAACCCCATAGAAAACCTTTGGAGGGATTTGAAAGTCCATGTTGCCCAGCAACAGGCCCAAAACTTCACTGCTCTAGAGGAGATCTGCATGGAGGAATGGGCCAACAGTGTGTGTCAACCTTGCAAAGACTTACAGAAAACGTTTGACCTCTGTCATTGCCAACATAGGATATATAACAAAATATTGAGATGAACTTTTGTTAATGACCAAATACTTATTTTCCACCATAATTTGCAAAATAAATCTTGCCAAATCAGACAAGGTGATTTTCTGGATTTATTTTCTCATGCTGACTCTTATAGTTGTGGTCTACTTATGGTGTCAGTTACAGGCAACTCTCATCTTTTTAAGTGAGAGAACTTGCACAATTGGTGGCTGACTAAATACACTTTTCCCCACTGTGTGTATATATATATATACAGTGGGGAAAAAAAGTATTTAGTCAGTCAGCAATAGTGCAAGTTCCACCACTTAAAAAGATGCGAGGCGTCTGTAATTTACATCATAGGTAGACCTCAACTATGGGAGACAAACTGAGAAAAAAAAATCCAGAAAATCACATTGTCTGTTTTTGTTTCATTTTATTTGCATATTATGGTGGAAAATAAGTATTTGGTCAGAAACAAGCAATCAAGATTTCTGGCTCTCACAGACCTGTAACTTCTTCTTTAAGAGTCTCCTCTTTCCTCCACTCATTACCTGTAGTAATGGCACCTGTTTAAACTTGTTATCAGTATAAAAAGACACCTGTGCACACCCTCAAACAGTCTGACTCCAAACTCCACTATGGTGAAGACCAAAGAGCTGTCAAAGGACACCAGAAACAAAATTGTAGCCCTGCACCAGGCTGGGAAGACTGAATCTGCAATAGCCAACCAGCTTGGAGTGAAGAAATCAACTGTGGGAGCAATAATTAGAAAATGGAAGACATACAAGACCACTGATAATCTCCCTCGATCTGGTGCTCCACGCAAAATCCCACCCCGTGGGGTCAGAATGATCACAAGAACGGTGAGCAAAAATCCCAGAACCACGCGGGGGGACCTAGTGAATGAACTGCAGAGAGCTGGGACCAATGTAACAAGGCCTACCATAAGTAACACACTATGCCACCATGGACTCAGATCCTGCAGTGCCAGACGTGTCCCACTGCTTAAGCCTGTACATGTCCGGGCCCGTCTGAAGTTTGCTAGAGATCATTTGGATGATCCAGAGGAGTTTTGGGAGAATGTCCTATGGTCTGATGAAACCAAACTGGAACTGTTTGGTAGAAACACAACTTGTCGTGTTTGGAGGAAAAAGAATACTGAGTTGCATCCATCAAACACCATACCTACTGTAAAGCATGGTGGTGGAAACATCATGCTTTGGGGCTGTTTCTCTGCAAAGGGGCCAGGACGACTGATCCGGGTACATGAAAGAGTGAATGGGGCCATGTATCGTGAGATTTTGAGTGCAAACCTCCTTCCATCAGCAAGGGCATTGAAGATGAAACGTGGCTGGGTCTTTCAACATGACAATGATCCAAAGCACACCGCCAGGGCAACGAAGGAGTGGCTTCGTAAGAAGCATTTCAAGGTCCTGGAGTGGCCTAGCCAGTCTCCAGATCTCAACCCTATAGAAAACCTTTGGAGGGAGTCGAAAGTCCGTGTTGCCAAGCGAAAAGCCAAAAACATCACTGCTCTAGAGGAGATCTGCATGGAGGAATGGGCCAACATACCAACAACAGTGTGTGGCAACCATGTGAAGACTTACAGAAAACGTTTGACCTCTGTCATTGCCAACAAAGGATATATCACAAAGTATTGAGATGAAATTTTGTTTCTGACCAAATACTTATTTTCCACCATAATATGCAAATAAAATGAAAAAAAAACAGACAATGTGATTTTCTGGATTTTTTTTTCTCAGTTTGTCTCCCATAGTTGAGGTCTACCTATGATGTAAATTACAGACGCCTCTCATCTTTTTAAGTGGTGGAACTTGCACTATTGCTGACTGACTAAATACTTTTTTTCCCCACTGTATATATATGTATATATATATATATATATATACACACACACACACTAGCCGAAGAGCTCAGCATTGCCCGGGCATAGTAACTAACTATGGTTAGTTATAACAAATTATAATGATTATATCTCTATATATAAAGCTGAGTGTATAGCCCTGCCCACTCCACATAGCCACATTCACTATAATATCCCACATCATCCACCTGACTACTACTCCTAATATCCCACATCATCCCGTCAGCCAGAGTCACCGGACTACTACACCTAATATCCCATATCATCCTATCAGCCTGGGGTCAGAACCAGAGCGCTGAGTGGATTTGCCCTGACTTCCATACCAATGATCCCTTTAATAGAAGCTTGGGGTCAGAATCAAAACACTGAGGGATTTGCCCTAACTTCCATACCACAGACCCCTTTAAGTGCCTATGGGACTATGGGATGGAGGATGTGTGATGGGTATATGGGCATGGGAGGGGGTGATTTATTTCTTTCATGTGCTCTCTGCTCCTTTCTGGGGGGCAGACAATGGCTGGGAGCTTATGTTCCCAGGGATGCTAGATTTCTCCCACCCGGTAAGTGTCTGATGTGGTGTTGTGGACTGGGAAAACTGTTGCTCTAAGCAACCAATCACAGCTCAGCTTCTTTTAACCCCTTTCTGACCGCTAACGGGATAGTACGTCAGCGGTCAGACTCCCCTGCTTTGAGGTGGGCTCCGCCGGTGTGCCCACCTCAAAGCCGTGACATGTCAACTGTTTATAACAGCTGACATGTGCCCGCAATAGGTGCAAGCAGAATTGCCATCCGCCCGCGCCTATTAACTAGTTAAATCCCGCTGTCAAGCGCTGACAGCGGGCATTTAACTAGCGCTTCCGGCCGTCGGGCCGGAAGTGAGCTTATCGCCGACCCCCATCACGTGATGGGGGTCGGCGACACATTGCCTGGACAACCAGAGGTCTGATAGAGACCTCTATGGTTGTTACAGGCAGATCGCTTTGAGCACTGCCCGGTGGCCAGTGCTCAAAGCACAGCAGTAAATCTTCTACATATGGGCGATCTGCTCATCATCGCCCATATGTAGCAGAGCCGATCGAGTTGTGCATGCTTCAAGCCTCCTATGGAGGCTATTGAAGCATGCCAAAAGTAAAAATAAAAAATTTAAAAATAAAAAAATTAAAAAACCTAAAAGTTCAAATCACCCCCCTTTCGCCCCAATCAAAATAAAACTGTAAAAAAAAAAAATCACACATACATATATTAGGTATCGCCGCGTTCAGAATCGCCCGATCTATCAATAAAAAAAGCATTAACCCAATCGCTAAACGGCGTAGCATAAAAATTCAAAACGCCAGAATTACATTTTTTGGGTCACCGCGACATTGCATTAAAATGCAATAACGGGCGATCAAAAGAACGTATCTGCACAAAAGTGGTATCATTAAAAACTTCACCTCGGCATGCAAAAAATAAGCCTTCACCCGACCACAGCTGACGAAAAATGGAGACGCTATGGGTCTCGGAAAATTGCGCATTTTTTTTCGTTTAGCAAAGTTTGGAATTTTTTTTCACCACTTAGATAAAAGAGAATATAGACATGTTTGGTGTCTGTGAACTCGTAATGACCTGGAGAATCATAATGGCAGGTCAGTTTTTGCATTTATTGAACCTAGCAAAAAAGTCAAGTGTGGGATTGCACTTTTTTTGCAATTTCACCGCACTTGGAATTTTTTTCCCGTTTTCAAGAACATGCTAAAACCAATGATGTTGTTCAAAAGTACAACTCGCCCCGCAAAAAATAAGCCCTCACATGGCCATATTGATGGAAAAATAAAAAAAGTTATGGCTCTGGAAAGGAGGAGAGCGAAAAACGAAAACGAAAAATCGAAAAAAGCTCCGGTCATGAAGGGGTTAAACAGCTCTGGTGAAATGAAAGATGCTTAGTGATTGGGTGGGACTATGTGGAGTGGGCATGGCTGTTGCACACATACATACATTCATATATATAGATATATATATATATAATTTTTTACAATTTAAAAACTAGAAAACAGAAAATGGCTGATGCAAAAGTTTGAGAATTTCAAGATTTGCGTGCTCAGATAACTATGACCAAGGTATCAGAACATATTTAGCCTCTTAGGGTTATGGCATGTTCACTAACATTGTTAGGATAGGCTAGGCAATGCAAATTTCCCAGCCTCCTCTAACTTTGTGCCAAAAAAACAGCTGCCATGGGTTCTTCTAAACAGCTGCCTCAGAAAATGGTGGAGGCTCACAAAGCAGGAGAAGGCTATAAGAAAATAGCAAAGCATGTAGGTCACGCAGACCACTCACAGTAGCATTACCAACATCGACCTGGCAATGCGATTTTGAAAAATGGCTTCTGGTACACTTTGTAGAAATGGTAGTAACACTGGTTCAGTAACCAAATCAGTGCAACGATGAGTTATTAGCATACCTGGAATGAAGACTAGTGGAAGTAGGGATTATCTTGTCGGGTTGCATAACACAATGGACAGGCAGTATAAAACAATGGACAAGCTTGAGGATGCTGCATCAATCTAATCACTGGTATTAGCTGTTGGTGAATAAAAATTCTCATTGATGCATACATGATTTATTTTGACAAATGTGAGGTTTTCCACACTTGTGAAGGAAAATCTGGTCCACTTGAGTGCTGAATACCCAATCTGACAATACACTGGAGGCATGACAAAACAGTACTCCCATGGCAAACTGTGCCCATTCTTGCCATTGGTCCAAGCTGCTGACCAAGATTTGCATGGTATCGGGAATCAAGGTATCTGCTAGTGAAAGGACTCAGTCCAGGTATGATTGAATTTGGTTTCTCACGCAATGCGTTCTGGTTTGTTGATGTTCATCAGGCTGTCACAACAGCAGATAAAACATACTGTATATATACTGTAATCACTGCTCTTTTCTCAGCTGTTGTAGCAGTAGCATTGGCACAGTGGGGTTCTGTGGGGTGCATAAAGAGGTCTCCTGGTCAGACATGTGGTCAGAAAAAGTCCACTCAGCGACCGCTTTGATGAGCAGGAAACACAGTTTACCTTTGAAATTCTGTCTCACTTTCGAAAATAAGCATGCCAAAAGATAAAGTGCATGTAGGTTGCCAATATTACTGAGGACCACATTTGTTTATTTTCCAGCCCACACAGCATTAGTTTGTCATGATAGCCTACATCATTGTCATCATCAATTTCACACTGACAGCCTCATTCCCTTCTGTGTCTGGGATAACTCAATGTTCCTTCCACCTCCACCTTCTGCTCGACCTCTTCATTCTGCTGCATGTGACATTGTCTCTGATGATTCCCAACAACCCAAAGGTGGAAATGAAAAAGGACAAGTTAATTTTCCTATTGCAAAATTGCAGTTCCAATTTTCCCAAATTCCATATGTATATAATATAGCACTTACCTACTGTATTTTCTATGGCAGTAATGCAGTTCCCATTTTCTAGGTTTACCATTCTAAACAATTCATAGTGCAGCTTTGTTTTTTCTTTATTTTAATCAGTCACAGTTGGTGCTGCCCACGCAATTTGAATGATGTTTCCGGGTTTGTGCCGACATCATTCAAATCCGCTTTGAAAAATTCCTCTCTTGTGCAGTGCTTCATAGAGCTGATTAACTTTTTGTGTTTATCCTACAACCGTGATAAAACATAAATAAAAAAAGCAAATACATATAGTGTTTATGTAAGGCCAGTTTCACACGTCCAGATATTTCCGGTACCAGAAAAAACGGTACTGGAGATATCTGTGTCCGTGTGTACACTTGGCACATCGGTGTGGCACACGTGTAGCAACCGTGTGCCGCATCAGTACCACACGGATGGTAGCAGGGGAAGTAGCACTACAGTAAGCGTTGTTCCCCTGCATGTGGTGCTGAACTCGGCTGTCATTCTTCCCTGCAGCGCCGGCAACAGCTTGAGTAGGGAAGAATGAATGAAAAAAAAACTGACGTGGGGTCCCCCTTATATTTTTAACCAAACTATACTGGTGCGGGTTGCTATTCTCAGGCTGGTAAGGGGCCATGGATATGCCCCACCAGCAAAAAAACAGCAGCCCGCAGCTGCCCAGAAAAGGCGCATCTATTAGATGAGCCTATTCTGTAGCTTTGTCGGCTTCTTCACACTTGCCCTGTAGCGGTGGCAAGTGGGGTAATAAGAGGTTAATGTCACCTTGTTAATGTATGGTGACATTAAGGCCGGCTTAGTAAGAAGAGGTGTCAATAACACACCTATCCATTTCTAATCCTATAGTAAGTAAAGGGTTAATTAAACACACACACAGTAAGAATAGTCATTTAATGAAATAATACACCACACTTTTTTCCCATCGTTATTACACTGCTAATCCATCTGGATCCATCTGGATCACCTGTAAAAAAATTAAAACAAAACAAACCAATAATATACAATACCTGTCCGGCGCTCGGTCAAGTCCCATGGCGTAAATCCATCTCTGGGGGTTAATCAGTTTACAACCGAAGCGGTGCTAATGCGATCGATCGGGCTGTAAACTACTGGGGAATGAATGAGAAGCGGTGCACACAGGCTCATTTTCCCAGAGGAGCATTGCAAGGCTTAAAAGTCTCCTTACCTTGGCATGTCAGGCTTGACATGTCACTTTCCGCAAGCAGAAATGTTCCTCTCTGAAGAGACGATTTGAAAAATCCATTAGCAGCACATGAATAGTGTAAAATTGAAAAGATAAAAAACACCAAAATTTAAGTGTTTTTCTATTTGCCCTTTTATGGGTAGGTGAACATGGTCAGTAATTGGCAGTGCTTTGGATGCAGTGCTGCTGGCTATTGAAAGCCAGCGAATCCACATGTGTTCAGTGAACTGTGTGGATTCATCTCGTCCAATACATTGTACGGGTGAAATTTATCTTGCGGAGACACACGTCTCTGCAAGATAATTAGACATGCTTTGGTCTGGAAAGTCGCGCTGCATATCCGTCTCCGCAGGTAATCCACGTGTCTGTGCACGCATAATGAACATGAGATTTCTTGAAATCCTATACACTATGCTGAAACATCTGGACGCTGCATGTAGAACACTGCACAAGTACACAACGTCCAACCCACACCATTTACTGACCGTGTGCACCAACGCTGAAAAGTAATTAGTATTTGATTAATATTATTTGGTAATATGTTACTGAACTCCAAAATGGTTCTGATAAATTCAACTCATCCTACTAAAAACAAGAATTCATGCCAGACACAATGATGAAAAGATAGAAATATTATGGCTCCTGGATTGTGACAAAAAATCAATAAAAAAAAGTTTGGTCCTAGTGTAGGTAACAGCAGGTTCGCAGGATGCAGTGATGAGACGCAAGACTGGTTGAACTTTGAAAAGCAAACTTTTATAATTTGAAGCCACTAGGGCTTTACTTAGCAACCAAAAAGGGGTAACAACAGTTGTCCTCGCAGGGACTCAGTACAACCAAACACTACTTGAAAAGAACACGACTAACCTGGCCGAAGCCGGTTACTATGGGGCCACGGTATGGCCGTCTATGGGTCCTTATACTCTATAATGTCACTTATCTGTCCTGACGTCCCTCGGCGGCTCTGTGGAAGCTGTGTTGCTGATGAAGCTGCTTTGGCGTCTTTGAAAAAGCTGCTCTGGCGTCTTTGATAAGGCTGCTGTGGCATCTTTGATGAGGCTGCCTTGGTGTCGCAGCCGCTGGGCCCAGCTGCTGAAGGTTTGGAATAGTCTTTGGGCATTCCAGCGCCCAGGAGGAGTTGGGGCACAACAGGCCCTGATAGAGTCCTGAGATGAAGCAACCCCCTGTTGTAACAACAGGGTTGCGTGTTGTGAGTTCATTTTCCCCATTGAGGTCTGATGAACTCCCTCTTCTGGTGAAGGAAGGTAGTGAGGCTGATTACCAAGCACCTGGGTATGATGATGATGACTGGGTGACAGGAATTGCTGACTGGATATAAGGCAGCCGACGCCCTTCTGCCTTGCTGGTGATCTCTCTGAGGGATTCTAGGAGACCAGTCTGATTCCTGCTCCTCAAAAGCTAAGTTTTCTGCACTGCTTTTTGCATTTGTGTTTTGTTTTGTTTTGTCTTGTTTTTCTGAATTTCAGCCATTCCCTGCTGGGGTGAGTTGAATTCCTTTTTGCTCTGTCTTCAGAAAATACCTGAGTGCTGATATAGTCTTTTTGAAGCCTAGCGTCTTCAGGGCCTTTTTTCCCTATCAGCCTGTTGGCCCTTGTTTTGATAGGGTTTTTGGCGGATTGCAGACAGCAGCTTTCCTATCCGGTCTATTTAGTTAGCTTGGGCCCCATCATTTGCTCAGCCTATCTTTCTATCTGTGTGAGTGTTTTTTCATCTTGCTTCACCGTCATTATATGTTGGGGGCTGCCTATTGCTTTGGGGTCTGCTCTGGGGCAGTTTAGATTTCCCTTTCTGTCTTTAGGCTATGTAGTTCTCCGGCTGTGATCGAGGGGTCTAGGGCACTGTAGGAACCCCCCACGGCTACTGCTAGTTGTTGTTAATAGGTTCAGGGGTCTGCAATCCGATAGCTGCCAACTTCTCTGGTTTTCTGGACTTAGCTAGTATTTCTGTTTTTGCCTCCTACGGTGACTCATTCATAACAGTTGCGCTTGTTAGCGAGTTCAATGGGACTCCTGTCCTCAAGCAGGGTTGTGTTGCAGTGCTCAAGAGTTGGGGTTTACTGGCCACGCGCACAGCCTGAGACTGTGTGCAGAGTGTCTCTGTTGACGAGGAACAGGCCCCAACTGCCGACTGCAGCGGCGTGAAGGTGGCTGTGAGCGGTGATAGACAGGCCGCAACCACAGGCTGAAATGAAACGGCAGCGTCCGCGGGTGGCAGCGGGCAGGCCGCAACCGCGGGCTGAAGGGGGATGGCAGCAGCCGTGAGAGGGAGCGGACAGGCCATGGAGGGCTCGAGCTCAGCGGTAACGGCCGAGGATGACCGGGGGCAGATCGTAACCTGGGATTGGGGTGAAGAGGCAGTCCCCTGTCAGTAAGCTCGGCGCCTCTTTCCTGAGGGCCACTGCGTATCTACCCTCTGCTGCTGGTCTCTTCTCTCAACTGTCAGTGTCTATGACGGACTCAGCTTCCGCTGAGTCCATTCTTTGAGTGGACCCTCTGGGTCGTGGCACCCACCCACCAATGGCGAGCTGACCTTGAGGTACCACCCCCTATACAGGGAGTGTCAGGAGCAAAACCAAGGGGGTGAGCCACTACGACTGCTGGGACCAGACGGCCGGCTCAGGGGGACACTATGGGAGTGTCTGACGACCAGGGACAAGCAGGAAACAAGACAAGACAAGAGGTAAGTGCAAGGTATCTTCATTAAGATCTTCAGGATCACATTCAATGCAAACCTGAAAACAAGCAAAATGTGCAAGGTGCGCGCGTGGGCACGCCAAGGTCCATAGCATAGTACGTGCCAGGTGGCACGCCTAGGTACAGGTAAAGGCACAATGGCATCAGACTCCGGACCGCTGGCAATGATCGACATGATCAAGGCATCAGGCTGCAGACATCAGCTCCGGACATTAGGCTGCAGTCATCCAGCTTACGATCTCTGGCAGCGATCGGCAGGTTCTGGGCATCCGATAGGCAAACCAGGGTTCAGGCAAGGAGGCACGACAGATATCCAGGCAGGGTGCATGTTAGGGAATACGCCAAGGTCCAAGGCTAGGTGCAAGGCAAGGTGCGTGTGTAGGGGACACGTCAGGGTTCACAAAACGAGACAGGGTACGTGTGTAGAGACACGCCAAAGCAGAAGGTACAAGACAGAGTGCATGTGTAGAGACACGCCCAGGCACAAGACAGAGGATGTGTAAAGAGACACGCCAAGGCACAAGGTAACAAAGCAGAGTCCTGCGCGTGCAAAGAGACACGCCAGGGACAGGGTTCAAGGCAGGGTGCGTGCTAGGAGCCACGCCAGGGACAGAGTACGAGACCAGGGTTAGGACCTGTGCGTGCAAGAGGGCACGACAGAATACATGGCAAAACCTGAGCGCACTATTATAGAAGCACGGGGAGGTATGCCATGGGCAGGCAAGGGCCTGCACGTGCTTTAGAGAGCACGGAAAGCACAGTGCGGAAACAGCGTGAAGTGCAAGGAAGCACAGAGAGCACGGCTGGGGCACTGTCTAGCTGATCGGGCTGCGGCACTGACAGACGGGCAAGACTCCAGCGAACCCGGCTGAGGCATGGCAGGCAACACAGCTGTCACTGACCGACGAGCACGGCTGAGGCACAAGCAGGCGGGCACGGCCAGGGTGGGCATGGCTGAGGCGCAAAAAGGAGGCTAGGAAGGCCAGGCGCATGCAAAGAGCACATGAAGCAGCAAGGGAAGACAAGACAAGAAACCAGGCAGAACTTAGGCAGAGAACGGAACCTGGAACGGAAGCATAGGCAGAAACACGGAGTCAGATCAGAGCGAGAACGGAGCTAGCAGCGGAGCGTAGGCCGAAGCCCAGAGCCGGGCCAAGGGAGAGCCTTGGGACTAGCCTAGAAATGTGCAAGAGAGCACAATAGGAAAGAGGAGGAATGGTGCGTGTGCCAGAGGGCACTACAGAGCACCATAGGAGAGAGCGAGGCAGAGCAAGAAAAGACTGCGACCATAGGGAGGAACAAGGCAGAGCAAGATAAGGTACGGAACAAGGCATAGCGAAAACAGGCAAGGCAGGGAACATAGAAAGTACTACAAGGCAAAGCAAGGCACGGACAAACATGGCACGAAGGACAAACACCAGACAAGACACGAGACAAGAGACGGAGTACGAGCACGGAGCATGTGCAGAGACGCACGACAGAGCAGAGTGCAAGGGCACAGAATAGAGGGAGCAACCCCACAGACCAAGCAGCCATGCAGACAAGCAACACAATACTCAGGCCCTGAGCATAGGAAGGGGCGGTCTGATATAGGGCATAGCACATCCACTTCCGGGTCAGGACCAGGGAAGAGCTTCCAGGTCAGATGCTCTAGGATCACAGAGCGCGGTCACATGATCAGGGCTTCAGACCTGCCGAGACGATTGCAGAACCAGACAGTGCAGGATCCTAGGAAAGATCACATGACCAGGGTTTCAGACATGCAGAAACGATTGCAGAATTGGACAGTGCAGGATCCTAGGAAAGGTCACATGATCAGGGTTTCTAGACATGCAGAGACGATTGCAGAACCAGACAGTGCAGGATCCTAGGAAAGGTCAAATGATCAGGGTTTCAGACATGCAGAGACGAATGCAGAACTAGACTATGCTGGAACATAGGAAGGACACATGATCAGGGATTCTAGAGCAGAAACGCAGGCATCCTGCAGCTCAACAGTCATGAGGTGAGTGTGCACACTGCTCTAGGGAACATGCAGGACAGCAGACATGAGATGCACGTGCACACCGCTCCAGGGGTCATGAGGCAAAACAGACATGGCGGACATGACAGACATGGCGAGCATGACAGTGTCCTTCCTGTTCTCTCACGCCCCCTCTGTCTCCTGCTCTGTGTCTGATGTATCACCAACTGACTCCTCTGTGCGCTCCCTGTCCCTTTTATACTCGCCCCTCCCCTTGCTGTCCTGTCACTCTCAACTGTCCACTCTCCTCCTCTGTTCCCCAGGTACTGTTTCCTTAGGAACTCAGATGGTGGTCCCCTTGGTTCCGGCCCGGACACTCTGTGGGGGCCCTCCTCCCAACACTCCCCCATCCTGTAAGCTAGCCAGTCCTCGTCGAGGGCCTCAGTCTACTTGGGCTGGTCTGCGGAGGTGTCAGTTTTCGTTGCCATATGAACTGGTCCTGTTTATATCGTTGGGGGGTTTGCCGGCTGTTGACTGCTCGGAGCGTCTTAGTTCGACAAGGGTGGAGCATCTGGGGTGGTGGCTGGTGGTAGGCTAGCTGGTTCGGGTGGGATAATTGTGTCAGTTGGTTTGTCATTGAGTAGAGAGCCCCTGGTTATTGTGGGGAAGTCTACTTCATCGTCCGAGTCCCAGAACACGGGCAATGGTTCAGAGACCTGAGGAACAGGTTCAGGTTTTTTCGGGTCAGTGGAAATACAGGGGCGTAGCATATTCCGATGCATTATGCGGGTAGGCAGCGTTTCATCTTTCTCGGGTCGTATTTCGTACACAGGTCCTTCAGGGTTTATACGGCGTGGGACCCGATAGGGACCCTCTTCCCAGCGTGGCTCTAATTTCTTCTGGGGATGTTGGTCTAGTACGAGTACTCGGTCTCCACTTTGGAGGTCAGGAGGTAGAGATGAACTCTTTCCTGGGTATTCTAAGTCTTGAAGTTGGTATGTACGATTTGATGAAGAGTTTGCAGCCTGTGGCGGTGATTTCGGACCCATGATGATACCCAGTCCAGGGCTGAGGTTCCTCTGGGTCCAACTCTACCTCCGTGATCCCCTTGCCCTCGTGTCCGAACAACAGGGAGTAAGGGGTATAGCCTGTAACTTGATGTACCCATACTAGTTCAGGGACATATTCGGGCCAACGGGCCTTCTTGCCACTCTCCAGAGTACGCAACATTTGGATTAGTGTCCGTTTAAAACGCTCGCAGGCCCCGTTTCCCTGCGGGTGGTATGGCGTGGTCCGGGATTTGTCAATACCGTAGAGACGGTGTAGTTCCTCCATTATTTTTCCCAAAAAACATGCTCCTTGATCAGAATGTCCCCGTTGAGGGCAGCCGTAAACTTGTATAAAGTTTCTACAAATTGCGGAGGCGGCCGACTCCGCGGTCTGGTCTCGAGTGGGGGTGACCACAGCGAACTTAGTGAAATGGTCTACCATGACGAGGCAGTGTTCATACCCCTGGAATGGTCAGGTAATCCACTGTCTGAAGCTCGAGGGGCGCTGAGGTCACGATTGTTTGTACTGGGGCTCGCTGTGCGGGCGGTTTAGCTAAGTCGCATAGGCGACAGGTCCGGCATGTCTCGTCCACAATAGCATGCAAGCGTGGATGGTAAATTTTCTGCTGTAACCATTGCAAGGTCTTTTGAGCTCCGAAATGAGCCCCTTTTTTGTGGGCTTCTCGAGCCGGTTCGTTAAGTTGGGCTCCGGGCGCAACTACCTGCCAACTCGTCATAGATGTTGTTCGTGATGTCATTTTACAATACAATAGTCCCTTTCGGATAACCAGTCTCTCCCATTGTCGTAACATCAGTGATATGTCCTGAGTCAAAGTCTGTCTTTGTGAGTAAGTGGGCAGTTTGCCAGCGGTTACCCATTTCCGGAGAAGCCCAATTTCTTTGTCTTCTTGCTGCTGTTGGATCCACTTATCCCGGGATTGTTCCAGCATGCCCCTTAGGGTCTCCGTGGGAGGTACTTCCTGGGTGGCAGCTGTAAGCACGGCAGCGGTGAGGGCAAACTGTATCTCTTCCCCTTCTAATTTGTCGTCTCGACTCTTCCCTGGGGTTGTATGTCGAATCCTGCAGAGAGCATCAGCGTGTACATTCTCGGCCCCTCTTTTATAGATAATTTTATAGTTGAATTTCACCATCCGGGACACCCATCTTTGTTCCAGAGCTCCCAGTTTGGTGTTTCCAAATGGGCCAGCGGGTTATTGTCGGTCCGCACCACTACTTCGGAGCCTGCCAGGTACTCTGCGAACCGCTCCGTCATGGCCCACACTACTGCGAGGAGCTCGAGCTTAAAGGAGCTGTAATTGTCAGGGTTGCGCTTAGAATCATGGAGTGAGTGGCTTCCATACGCGATCACTCTCTCCTGGCTGTCTTGGACTTGTGACAACACAGCCCCCAGCCCGTGAAGACTCCCGTCAGTGTGCAGGATGAATGGTTGCGAGAAATCTGCATAAGCTAACACCGGAGCATCCGAGAGCACAGCCTTTAGGTCTTGGAAGGCCTCTTCTTGAGGTTGTCGTCACTGGATTTTTCGTCCATTTGCCCCAGCGGGAGCCCCCTTCAGCAGGTCATGCAGGGCTCGAGCCCGGCATGCAAAATTCTTTACAAAATGACGGTAGTATCCGGCCAACCCCAGGAAGGCCCGCACGTCTTTTATCATCTCGGGGGTAGGCCATCCCTGAATGACAGCAACCTTTTCCCGGGATGGCCTTACGCCCTCCGCTGAGACGACATGACCCAGATATTTGATCTGGGTGCGAAATAGATGGCATTTTTGGGGTTTTACCTTCAACCCGTACTTTTGCAGCCGTCCGAGTACCTGCCCCAACCGCTTCAAGTGGTCTTCAAAAGTGGCAGCATAGATGATGATATCATCCAGGTATATCAATGTGGCCTCAAAATTGAGATCTCCCAGACACCGCTCCATCAACCACTGAAAGGTCCCTGGGGCGTTGGCCAGTCCGAACAGCATTTGATTAAACTCAAATAGCCCCATAGGAAGTATGAACACCGTCTTTGCCCTGTCTTCTTCTGACATGGGAACCTGCCAGTACCCACTGGCCAGGTCCAAGGTAGAAAAGTATATCACCTTCACCAAGGCGGACAAGGATTCTTCTATTCGGGGTAGTGGGTACAAGTCTTTGATAGTGCAAGAATTCAACTTTCGATAGTCCATCATAGAATCATAAAGTGCCATCCTTTTTTCGGACCAACACAATATGAGCCGCCCAGGGGCTTTGGCTTTCTCGAAGGACTCCCTTTCGTAGCATTTGGGCCAGCAAATTTTTCACCTCTTGGTAGAGTTGTGGAGGAATCTGTTGATATCGTTCACGGATGGGGGCTGCTCCTGCCGTGGGAATTCCATGGGTGATGGCGGTGGTACATCCAAAATCTTCCTCATGACTAGCAAATACCTCATGGTACTGTCCGAGCAGTGTTTTTATCTGAGAGAGCTGGGCTGCAGTTAGTCCGGAGAGTTCGGCCCGCATTTGTTCCAGGATGATTCGACCCTATTCCTGAGTTGAAATTTCAGTAGCCTGTAGAGTCTGGATAGTTACTGCCCAGGGGTCCTCGGATTGCACTCTTAATTGAACTGCAGAGGCCAGTAGTACTTCAAAAGGCCTTACTAGCTTGGCCAATTCTGTCCGGGGCTTCAGGATGATGTCTTGGTCTTCAAGGTTGACGCAGCGCACCAGGACAGTCCCCTTCTGCACTGTGGTCAGGGAGCGAGCCACCAGTATGCCAGGGGGTAAGCGCTCCGAGTAGCATGGCTCCACCTGCATCTCCATGCTTTCCAATGCTATCGGGGCTCGGATGGGCATGGCCACCACTGTCTGTCCAGGGGGCAGTACAAGCAGGGGAGCCGCTGGCACGATGACTTTGCCCAGGGCCTCACTCTCCTGGCAGTCCTGGAGGACTCGTGCTTCCCGCACCAACTGCTGGAATACCTGTCCTTGGGCCATGCGGGAACCCCACTGTTTCAAGGTCTCATGCATGGGATCATTGAGGAGTAGGTTGCCGAACTCCCGCAGTATGTTCATGCCCAGAATGACTGGGTGCTGTTTATCAGTTTCTCCGTGGGTCAAAACCACTCCTCTGCAGCCGAGGAATTTACCGCACAGTGTCACCTGTACCCACACCACCCGGCAACAGGGACCGGTAGTTGATTGGCGGCTACCAGTCTGATCATGGGCCCCCACTGGGGTCTTGCTGCCTCTGGGAAATTCTGCCAGAAATAAGTTGCAGGCATTGTTGTTACTTGTGACCCCGTATCCATCAGGCACCGAACAGCACGGCCCTCGACTTCTGCCCATACCACCGGACACTTTGTGACCAAATCTTCGGGACTTCCACCACCCCTAATCGTGGTTTCTGGCTCCAGGCGGCATCCCCCCAACCCGGAACCCTCTAGTTTAATGGACGCCGGGGTGGGTATCTCCCACGCCGCAGACACTCTCGGGTGAAGTGGCCCGGTTCCCCGCACTCATAGCACCGGGTCTGCAAGGTCTGTCTGCCCCGGGTGGGTCGAGGTCCCCAGGGATCAGGGTTGAAACTAGGCCATCTAGTCCCAGACTCAGTCCTTCTTTTCACTTCAGCCAACTCGCCCTGGATGTTCTTCAACTGCTGCTTCATTTCCTCTACCCATTGAGGTTCCACAACTACATTAAGGGAAGCCTCCACACTCCGGACCTTCCCCACGGGGACCGCCATTCCCTGCTCCTGTTCTCGAGCGCGTGCTTGACTTCCCACCTTGGAAAAGTCTATACGTGGATTCATTCTAATCTGCTCCCTTAATGCCTGCTTTATTAATGGGTCCCGCAGTCCAGTCACCAACAGGTCGCGTAGTGTAATGTCAACAGGTCCTACCCCTACGCCGTCTTTTCTTTCAATGGCCGTGTGTAACTCTTGGAGGACATTCATATACTGGGTGATGGTCTCCCCCCTGCATCCGACTGAACAACCAGGTTTTTAACTCTCCCACGTTGGTTGGGTCCCCATGGGTCTGTTCTAAAATCTGCAAAACCTTATCAAAGGTGTTGCAGTGTCCCGAGGGTTTTAACATCACTGAATTCCGAGCCTCCCCGTCTAATGCCATGAGAGCTACTTCTGCTTTCAGGTCAGGAGTCATCGTGTGCATTCGAAAGAGCCCCCGCATTCGCTCTGTCCAGCTCCATAGCATGGTATTGGAGCCGGAAAATCTAGGCAGGTTGCACAGCATAGCCCCCAACGAAATGCTGGAACTAGGGCCCTCGTCAACTGTTGAGTTCACGGCCCTGCCCTGGTCTGGGGCACCGTTGTTCACGCTCGAAGACTGCATCCTGCTGACTACGCCAAGTGTAGGTAACAGCAGGTTCGCAGGATGCAGTGATGAGACGCGAGACTGGTTGAACTTTGAAAAGCAAACTTTTATAATTTGAAGCCGCTAGGGCTATACTAAGCAACCAAAAAGGGGTTAACAACAGTTGTCCTCGCAGGAACTCAGTACAACCAAACACTACTTGAAAAAAACACGACTAACCCGGCCGAGGCCGGTTACTATGGGGCCACAGCATGGCCGTCTACGGGTCCTTATACTATATAATGTCACTTATCCGTCCTGACGTCCCTCGACGGCTCTGTGGAAGCTGCGTTGCTGATGAAGCTGCTTTGGCGTCTTTGATAAGGCTGCTCTGGTGTCTTTGATAAGGCTACTGTGGCGTCTTTGATGAAGCTGCCTTGGCGTCGCAGCCGCTGGGCCCAGCTGCTGAAAGTTTGGAATAGTCTTTAGGTGTTCCAGCGCCCAGGAGGAGTTGGGGCACAACAGACCCTGATGGAGTCCTGAGATGAAGTAACCCACTGTTGTAACAGCGGGGTCACACTTGTTAGCGAGTTCAATGGGATTCCTGTCCCCAAGCAGGGTTGTGTCGCAGTGCTCAAGAGTGGCGGTTTACTAGCCATGCGCTCAGCCTGAGGCTGTGTGCAGAGTGTCTCTGTTGACGAGGAACAGGCCCCAACTGCCGACTGCAGCGGGGTGAAGGTGGCTGTGAGTGCTGATAGACAGGCCGCAACCATGGGCTGAAGTGAAACGGCAGCGTCTGCGGGTGGCATCGGGCAGGCCACAACCGCGGGCTGAAGGGGGATGGCAGCAGCCAGGAGAGGAAGCGAACAGGCCGCAGAGGGCTCGCGAATAGCGGTAATGGCCGAGGATGACCAGGGGCAGATAGTAACCCGGGATTGGGGTGAAGAGGCAGTCCCCTGTCGGTAAGCTCGGTGCCTCTTTCCTGAGGACCACTGCGTATTTACCCTCTGCTGCTGGTCTCTTCTCTCAACTGTCAGTGTCCTTCCCGTTCTCTCACGCCCCCTCCGTCTCCTGCTCCGTGTCTGACGTATCACCAACTGACTCCTCTGCGCGCTCCCTGTCCCTTTTATACTCGCCCCTCCCCTTGCTGTCCTGTCACTCTCAACAGTCCACTCTCCTCCTCTGTTCCCCGGTGTCATGATCCAGATTGGATCTGACAGATTAAATGTTCAAGTAACCTTTTTTTTTCCTTTAGCTGTGCTAAAGGTGGTTTTGCTCTCGGTGGCCATTAGGGTCATTGCACTGTGGTAGGTTCAGTTCTAGTTTTCCCCCCGGTGGCCACTAGGGTCATTGCACTCTGGTTCCTTTGGTTTAGAGCATGTGATTATGTAACAGGTGTGATTGCTCTATAAGAGAGTGTCAAGTGTGTCAAACACTGTTGGTGATTAGTTCTCAGTTAGAAGCAAGCCTGGGTTAAGGATGGAGCTGAAGGAGAGTCCTGGGCAGCTCAGTGAGAGTCCTGGAGTGGCAGCTATGGTGTCTGCGAGAAGGAGTGGCATGGCTTGGTGGAGTTGCAGCTGTGGTGTCAGCAAGGAGTTCTTGCATGGCTTGGTGGAGTGGCAGCTATGGTGTAGAGCTGCACTCATTATGCTGGACTCGGTTGCTGGAAAGCTGGACTCAAGATGCTGGACTCTTTTGCTGGATAGCTGGACTCATATGCTGGACTCTGTTTCTGGACAGCTGGACTCAAGATGCTGGACTCTTTTGCTGGAAAGCTGGACTCATATGCTGGACTCTGTTTCTGGACAGCTGCACGCAGGTGGTGGACTCTGTTTGTTCCAAGGCTGCACTATGGTGTTGGATCTGGTCGGAGGAAAAGATGCACGCAGGTGGTGGGCTCTGTTGCTGGGAGCGTAAGCAACAGAGCACAGCTAAGTGGTGTTTCCCTGTTTTGTCTCTTTTCCTTATGTGTGTTTTAGTGCAGTGGTGGGATTAGTTTCCACACCGTCCACTTCACTAGTGAGGGTTTAGGTGCAGGGCGAGCTGGGGATATTAGGTATCCTGTTCGGCGCCCGGTGCGGAACCGGCCTAGGGAACGTTCGGAGTGTAGAGACACTGACTCAGGGGAGTGCAGGAGGTCTCCACTTCCCCGTTCCCTATCGCATGGCCACCATTGTTATTGTTACCTAGGTTTTCTCTTTTATTGCTTAAATTCACCTTACTGGAGGCGGGGTTTCCAGACATACGTTTATTACCGAAATTCGCCTGTTGGAGGTGGTGTATCCAGCTGCACGTTCTATTATTTAAATTCGCCCAACTGGAGGCGGTGTATCCAGGGTCACGCGTGTCATTTAAATCCGCCCTGCTGGAGGTGCTGTGTCTAGCCACGCGTGACCGTGACACCCGGGTACTGTTTCCTTAGGAACTCAGATGGCGGTCCCCTTGGTTCTGGCCTGGACACTCTGTGGGGGTCCTCCTTCCTACACTACAGTCTTAATGGAGCAGACTGAGAGGTAAGGGGACCCACTTCACCCTCCAATGCACCAAGCAACTTCTGTCACAGACATAATATTGGACTGTAAAGTGCCCATACACTTTTCTTGCACAGGGACCCTCTTTTGTGTGTGTCCATCCCTGGGCTACTGTATATTAGAGCACGTAATAATGTATATTATGGGCAGCACGGCGGCTCAGTAGTTAGCAATGCAGCACTGGTGTTCCAGGTCTAAATCCCCCAAAGGACAACATCTGCAAGGAGTTTCTATGTTCTCCCCATGTTTGCATGGGTTTCCCCTGGGTTTCCGGTTTCCTCCCACACTCCAAAGACCTGCTGATAGGGAGTGTGTGATTGTGAGCCCCAATGGGTACAATGCAGATAATGTCTGTAAAGAACTGTTAAGTTATTGGTGTTATATAAGTTGGTAAAATAAATAAATATTCAGAAGTTGTAATTCTTTTCGCTACAAAAAACTGTTTTGTGACTTGCACCATAGAGTGTGACTTGTTGGATAAGGGCCTGGCTTAAGGTCTGACTCACTGTGCAAAAATTATGGCACATTTTTGGTACAAAGTACAAATAGGTGATGTAAACTTAGACCAGACAGTTGTAATACTAGACAGACTTATCAAACAGTATAAATCACTTCCCAATATCATTCCCAATAGAATTTGATACAAGAAAATATTGCTAAATATTGTCCTATCCTGTTGGCAGACCAAACGCTCCAAATATACTTGTCTCCCAAACCAAGTATCATCACAAGATGTGGCAGGAACCTTAGAGACATATTGGTGCAAAGCCACAACAAAACTGAACAAAAGCTACTACCCTTCTCTCAGCCCCATGAAAGTAGATGGGGCTGTTACCCATGCGGGAAGTGTGTAGCATGCTCCAATATCAAGCAGGACACTGTGTTTTTCTCCTCAGACGGCAGTAAAGATTTCAAAATTATGCAAATGTGGCACCCCAGGAGTCCAGTTGCTACAGTGGCATTGCCTCCCTCACAGGGAGAGATGTCATGCCTGGAAGCAAAGAGGGTTTCCCTAATCAGGTAACACTAACATCCAACACTTTTCATGACTTCAGACCAAAAGGGGGAGATCAAAACCTGGTTTCAGTGAAGCTTCCCTATAAGTACTGGCCTGAAGGCGGGGTTAGTCAGTCTGCAGAGAGGAAGTCAAGGAAGAACCAGAGGAGTGGAGCTGTAGATAAGCTCATTTCAGGGCCAAGTACTAGAGACTGGACGCCTGAGTCCGTGGTTGTCCGGGTACTGAAGTCCCGGCAGCTAAATATGGAGGGCAGGGAACTGCAGGTCTCCTGACCCATCACAACACCTGAAGGCACATCAGCAAATGAGAGCCCGGAGCCACCATGAAGGAGTGACACCTGTAATAGGCTCAAGCTGCCTGCCATACAGACAGGGACTAAAGAACAAGAAGGACAGAGGACTGAGCAAAGCTTTAGGCAGCAAGGACCTCAGAATACAGCACAATAGGGAGGCCTACTCTGAACCCACCTGGTTAGGTGGATCCCAAATTGCTTCCAGGCTTCCCTGATCTCCATTACCATCTGTAAACAGTGCCCTGGACTGCACCACAAACCGTGAGTAAAAGTGTGAAGACTGCACCCTGCTGTGTCCTCAAAGTTATTTACTGCACCCTCCCCTCTGCACTACAACCATCACTCTGCACTACAACATGACCACTATCTTTAACATTATAAGTGCCCTGGGACTTAGCTCTACCTGTGGAGAGCTGTACCAACTCTGCTGCATCACCATCAGCCCCAACAATCTTTTTAAGCAGCATCGGCTATCCCTTGCCGAATACCACAGGTGGCGTCACAAACTATATCTTATAAACTTTATTACCCTTTTATCATCATTTTCATTGGATGCCCAGGGCCACAGACTGGGCCCTGGCGGGAGCTCCAAAAACACATGTTCATCTAAGGTAGCAATATAATACGCCCATTGTCCCCATAACATGATCTATATAGGTTTAACAACTAGGGCCCTGCACACTTTGCCAAGATTCTTCAAGCTACACCATCAGTACAATCCCAGTGGCCTTATGCTCAGGTGAATAGACCGCATAATCCTGGGGGTTAGAGGAGGGGAAATTAGTCACCCTCTAGCCCAGTTGGAAATGAAGTGAATCTGGACCCTCGGATCAATGCATCCACATGGGCCCAACGAGGCCCTTAGTTGTGTTCCAATCCTGAGTCATCTGTTTCAATTTTTATCACACCTGTTTTTGTGTTCACTTGATTTTAATTCCCATATTTTTATTGTAGAACAAAGTGTTATTGAATCTTGTGCGGACTATGTCAATTGAGTTTCACATCGAGAATACTTTCAAGCTGCTATTCCCTATGGGAAGAAAATTGAGGTCCGGATTTCTTCCTGTTTTCTCCTGAATCCTCTTTGAATCTCTGTATATAAATCTGAATGTGTGTGCATGTATCACCAACCAATCACAAAGCAGCAGAGTGGGACACCAACCAATCACGAAGCAGCAGAGCAGGGCTGATGACGGATACAGCAGGACAGTGCATGGAGAGCGGGGCTGTGGAGGAAGACAGTCTTCAGGACAGGGGCCGAATAGTGCTGGCACCCTCCCAACCCTGTCCTGGCTCAGTCGGTGCTTCCCGTCGCCAACTGCGCTATCCCCCCTCTCCCCTGCATTTTCCCAGCCTAAATTTAGTCCCCAGCTTCTACTGTGGCCTACAACAGCGCTAGGCCATGCCCCCGCAGACCGCCCAATCACATGCGCTGCAGCTCTGCTCTAGCTTTACCCACTTTGGCAAGCTCCGCCCACTCCAGCCGCCCGTGCTAGGCCACGCCCCTGCAGGCTGCCCAATTACATGCGCCGCAGCTGCGCTCTAGCTCTGCCCACTCCACCCAGCTCCGCCCACTCCGGCCAAACTAACAATCTGCGCACCTCTCTCACCTGGTCCCGGTGTCACAGCGTGTGGTGCATGGAGAGCGGGGATGTGGAGGAAGGAAGACAGCGGGGCTGTAGAGGGATAGAATGGGAGAGCAGGGCTGTGAAGGAAGAGAATGGGGCTGTGGATGGAGAGAGCGGGAGAGCAGGGCTGTGAAGGAAGAGAACAGGACTGTGGACAGGGAGCGCAGGGCTGTGAAGGAAGAAAACGGGGTTGTAGAGGGAGAGAGCCAGAGAGCAGGGCTGTGGACGAAGAGACCAGGGCTGTGGAGGGAGAGAGCGGGACAGCAGGGCTGTGGAAGAAGAGAGCAGGGCTGTGGAGGGACACCGGGACACCAATGTAGAGCGAAGCTGCGGAGGGATAGAACGGGACGGCGGGTGGAGAGCGGGGCTGTTAAGCAAGACAGCGGGACCCATAGTTAAGTACTATGCCCGGGCAACGCGGGGCTCTTCAGCTAGTAAGAAATATTTATAGGTGGGACAAGAAGTATGTAATGAATCTTTTTTTTTCCTTAGAATAGCAAAATCAACCAGTGTGAACTAGAAAGGTCAATTTAATCAAGAACACACATGAAAAACCGCTTATGCAATTGTGTTCGTTTAAATATATATAATGAATGCTAAAATTAAATGAACCAATTAAAAAATAAGTCATTCACAAGTTGCCTCTAAATGAGGGAACGACATGCCAGGGCACCACAAGTGAAAAATATGTTAGCACAAATACTGAAAAAATAAGACAAAAAGGAACCGCAATTGAGAATCAATTTCACTTGGGGCGAAAGACCTGTGTAAAGGCAAGAAAAAAATAATTTTTTTACAGTGATAAATCAGTATAGATGTCTTCCAAAACAATTAAAGCATACTTTAATGGGGGAAAAGGTACAAGTGCCTAATCATATATACCCACAGAGCTAATTGTTGGAATATAATGTACATAGGTGGATTAAGTCAAAGATATTTTAAATTACCTATACAAATAAAGATTCCATTGAGGTCCAGTACGATATTGCGAGCACTCCCTCCACCCCAACGCATGTTTCGTTGCTTCTTCCTCAGGGTGAACAAAGAACAAAGTGTTATTGAATCTTGTGTGGACTATATCAATTGAGTTTCACATCGAGAATACTTTCATGTTCCTATTCCCTATTGGAAGATAATTGGGGTCCGGATTTCTTCCTGTTTTCTCCTGGAATCCTCTTTGAATAAGAAATATTTATAGGTGAGACAAGAAGTATGTAAGGAATCTTTTATTTCCTTAGAATAATTGGAGAATTTCCCTCTGGACTATCTCCATTAATATTCACCACTAAGCAATTACCTTTGGAGTCCTTATGTTTACATTTTCTGTGCAATAAGTGTAGTGATTATTGATCTTGTTGGCATTTCTATTTGCAATTCATGATTCACTGTTTGTCTATGTTTTGTTAAGGTTTTATACTGTATGAACCATTGTTTTATATACACATGCAACCCTTTTCCTTTTGTTTAGTGTGTAGTTTTTTATGTAATATAGCTCCCCTCTGTTTTTTTAGAATTGAAAAATATGTATATATCTCCTTACACATTTGGTCATAATATTATCTTAATTTTGTCACCATACATTTCACATTCATCACATTATTTTTTTATCATAATTATTTATTTCATTCAATACTGACACTACCTTCATAACACATATCCCTTCTTATATTTTTCACTAGGCTTGTTTCACATTTCATTTTTTTCTATCTATTGTGATTAGTCTTTATGTATTTTATGTATTTAATCATGTTATTGTCGTCCTCATTTACTGTACATTTGTGTATGTGGGCATGCTCTTCTTATTGCGTAGTAGGCTTTTAGGATATTTATTTAGCAATCATGTATACCTAGTATTCCTTACTTAAATACATTTATGCACTATGCCTGTAAACCTTCCTTCCCCTCTCCTTTGAGGAAACGTGTGCAGTTATACAGGTATTTGTGCCTGCACTGCAGGAGATGGGATACACTGGAGAAGTCCTCTTCTTGCTTGCGTCCTGGAGTGCAGCTGTGCGCACGTGCCCGTCGGTGTGGCTTGAGAGAATCATGGGGCGTGTCTTTCGGGCCGGCGCTCTGGTCTTGTGACTCGACTTGCACTCATGTGTTCACGTGGGCGTGATTTGACTTGCAGTCGGACAGCTGGTCCTGACGAGCTCTGGGATGACCACTCCCTCACTAGCCGGAGCGACGTGCGCCATCATAGTGAAGCGCATAGGGTTATCAATACAACCTGGGGATGCATTGCACGAGCAATTTACCCACTTTGAATAAGGGGCAGTCCTTTCATATATGGGTTACAGACAGGGCCGCCATCAGGGCATTACTGCTCTGACTGGCGTATGGGGCCCGATCAGCAGGAGGAGCCCGCATCAGACCCCGTTTCGTCTACTGATAGGGCCCCAGCGGCAGGATTCTACCGGTGCAGTAACTGAACCTGCGTCCGATACACAGGTTCAGTTACACGGTAATAGTTAAAGCCGCCAGCCAATCGGGGGCTGGCAGCTGACATTAGTGCACACATCACCGGAGTATGACATCGTTGTCATTAGCTGGCAAATGTGAGCTTGAAACGGAGGCAGGAAGGAGACATGGTGCAGGATGGAGACAGATGGGGCAGGATGGAGACAGATGGGAGAGGATCATGGGAGGCAGGATGGAGGCACATGGTGCAGGATCATGGGCAAAATGAAGACAGATGGTGCAGAATCATGGGGCAGGATGGATACGATGGAGACCGATAGGGTAGGATCATGGGACAGATTGGACAGGATCATGGGACAGATGGGGCAGGATGGGGAGATCATATGGGGCAGGATGGGATATCACATGGGGGCAGGATGGAAGAACATATTGCTGGAGCCAGGAATGAGACACGGGGGCCAGGATGGGGGATATCATTACCATAGGGGCTAATTAAGGGATATTATTACTGCAGTGATGTATTTATTTTATTTTTTAACCCCTTACCTACAAAGGACGTAATATTCCGTCCATATGACCCTGGACCTAACTACCATGGACGGAATATTACGTCCCAGCGATCAGCGGCGCCTACGTGGTGAGCGCCGCTGATCGCGGCCGGGTGTCAGCTAATTATCATAGCTGACACCCGGCACAATGTGTCAGGGGCGGTCACGGACCGCCCCGACACGTTAACCCCTTGCACACCGCGATCAAACGCGATCGCGGTGTACCGGGGGTTAAAGGGAAGCATCGGCAGGGAGGGGGCTCCCTCCGTGCTTCCCTGAGCCCCCCACGGCAGCGCAATGTGCAGCGCTGCTGCGGAGGGCTCTTTCCCTACAGGCCCCCGGATCCAAAATGGCGACGGGGGCCTGCAGGGAGCAAAGCGCAGGCATGAGGAAGTCTGCAGCAGTGCCTGTGACAGATCGCTAATATGTCACAGTGATCTGTGATGTGACAGATCAGCGATCTGTCACAGGACAGTGATGTCCCACCTGGGACAAGGTAATAAAGTAAAAAAAAAAAAAAAAAAAGTGTTAAAAATAATTTAAAAAAAATCGCTAAATAGATTAGTAAAAAAAAAAAAAAAAAATATTCCCCAATAAATCCATTTTTTCAAAATAAAAAAAAACAAAAACAATAAAAGTACACATATTTGGTATCGCCGCGTCCATAATGACCTGCCCTATAAAGCTGTCCCATTAGTTAACCCCTTTAGCGAACCCCTTAAAAAATAAAAATAAAAAACGAAGCAAAAAATAATGATTTATTATAATACCACCGAACAAAAAGTGCAATAACGCGCGATCAAAAAGACGCATATAAATATCCATGGTACCGCTGAAAACGTCATCTTGTCCCGCAAAAAACGAGCTGCCATACAGCATCATCCGCAAAAAAATAAAAAGTTATAGCTCGCAGAATAAAGCGATACAAAAATAATTATTTTTTATATAAAATTGTTTTCATTGCAAAAAACCGACAAAACATAAAAAAAGACCTAAATGAGGTATCGCTGTAACCGTACTGACCCGAAGAATAAAAATGCTTTATCAATTTTACCGCACGCGGAACGGTGTAAACGCACCCCCCAAAAGAAATTCATGAAACGCTGGTTTTTGTTCATTCTGCGTCCCAAAAATCGGAATAAAAAGCGATCAAAAAATGTCACGTGCCCGAAAATGGTACCAATAAAAACGTCAACTCGTCCCGCAAAAAATAAGACCTCACATGACTCGGTGGGTCAAAATACGGAAAAATTATAGCTCACAATATGTGGTGATGCAAAAACTATTTTTACAATAAAAAGCGTCTTTTAGCGTGCGACAGCTGCCAAACATAAAAACCGCCATAAATAGTAAATCAAACCCCCCGCTATCACCCCCTTAGTTAGGGAAAAATAATAAAACTAAAAGAAAATGTATTTATTTCCATTTTCCCGCTAGGGTTAGGGTTAGGGTAGGGTTAGGGTTAGGGCTAGGGTTAGGGCTAGGGTTAGGGCTAGGGTTAGGGTTAGGGCTAGGGTTAGGGCTAGGGCTCATGTTAGGGTTAGGGGTGTGTTGAGGTTAGGGTTGGAGTTATAATTGGGGGGTTTCCACTGTTTGGGAACATCAGGTGCTCTCCAAAGGCAACATGGCGTCTGATCTCAATTCCAGCCAATTCTGCGTTGAAAAAGTCAAATGCTGCTCCTTCCCTTCCAAGCTCTGCCATGCACCCAAACAGTGTTTTACCCCCACATGTAGGGTATCAGCCTACTCAGGACAAATTACAAAAAAACTTTTGGGGTCCAATTTCTCCTGTTACCCTTAGGAAAATAAAAAATTGGGGGCAAAAATATAATTTTGCGGAAAAAAATGTTTTTTTTATTTTCACGCCCAGGCGTTATAAACTTCTGTGAAGCACTTGGGGGTTCAAAGTGCTCTCCACACATCTAGATAAGCTCCGTGGGGGGTCTAGTTTCCAAAATGGGGTCACTTGTGGGGAGTTTCAATAGTTTAGGTACATCAGGGGCTCTCCAAAAGCAACATGACACCCGCAGACCATGCCATCAAAGTCTGCATTCCAAAACGTCACTACTTCCCTTCCGAGCCCTGATGTGTGCCCATACAGTAGTTTTCTCCCACATATGAGGTATCAGCGTACTCAGGACAAATTGGACAACAACTTTTAGGGTCCAATTTCTCCTGTTACCCTTGGGAAAATGAAAAAATTGGGGACTAATTGATCATGTTTGTTGAAAAAATACGATTTTTTTATTTTCATGCCTGGGCATTATAAACTTCTGTGAAGCCCTTGGGGGTTCAAAGTGCTCACCACACATCTAGATAAGTTCCTCAGGGGGTCTAGTTTCCAAAATGGGATCATTTGTGGGGGGTTTCCACTGTTTAGGTACATTAGGGGCTCTCCAAAGGCAACATGACACCCACAGACCATTCCATCAAAGTCTGCATTCCAAAACGTCACTACTTCCCTTCCGAGCCCCGACGTGTCCCCATACAGTAGTTTTCTCCCACATATGGGGTGTCAGCGTACTCAGGACAAATTGGACAACAACTTTTGGGGTCCAATTTCTCCTGTTACCCTTGGGAAAATAAAAAAATGGGGACTAAAAGATGATGTTTGTGGAAAAAATACGATTTTTTTATTTTCACACCCGGACGTTATAAACTTCAGTGAAGCACTGGGGGGTTCAAAGTGCTCACCACACATCTAGATAAGTTCCTTGGGGGGTCTAGTTTCCAAAATGGTGTCATTTGTGGGGGGTTTCTACTGTTTTGGTACATCAGGGGCTTTCCTAACGCGACATGGTGTCCGATCTCAATTCCAGCCAAAAATGTCAAATGGCGCTGCTTCCCTTCCGAGCTCTGCCATGCACCCAAATAGTGGTTTACACCCACATGTGGGGTATCAGCGTACTCAGGATAAATTGCACAATATCTTTTAGGGTCCTGATACTTTTGGAAAAATAAGAATTGAGGGTGAAAAGATCATTTTTGTGGAAAAAATATGATTTTTTAATTGTACTGCTGTACGTTATAAACTTCAGTGAAGCACTGGGGGGTTCAAAGTGCTCACCACACATCTAGATAAGTTCCTTGGGGGGTCTAGTTTCCAAAATGGTGTCATTTGTGGGGGGTTTCTACTGTTTTAGTACATCAGGGGCTTTCCTAACGCGACATGGTGTCCGATCTCAATTCCAGCCAAAAATGTCAAATGGCGCTGCTTCCCTTCCGAGCTCTGCCATGCGCCCAAATAGTGGTTTACACCCACATGTGGGGTATCAGCGTACTCAGGATAAATTGCACAATATCTTTTAGGGTCCTGTTACTTTTGGAAAAATAAGAATTGAGGGTGAAAAGATCATTTTTGTGGAAAAAATATGATTTTTTAATTGTACTGCTGTACTTTATAAACTTCTGTGAAGCCCTTGGGGGTTCAAAGTTCTCACCACACATCTAGATAAGTTCCCTGGGGGGTCTAGATTCCAAAATGGTGTCATTTGTAGGGGGTTTCCACTGTTTTGGTACATCAGGGGTTTTCCAATCGCGACATGGTGTCCGATCTCAATTCTAGCCAAAAACGTCAAATGGCGCTGCTTCCCTTCTGAGCTCTGCTATGCGCCCAAATAGTCATTTACACCCACATATGGGGTATCAGCGTACTCAGGACAAATTGCACAATAACTTTTAGGGTCCTGTTACCCTTGGAAAAATAAAAATTGGGGGTGCAAAGATCATTTTTGTGGAAAAATAATGATTTTTTAATTGTACCGCTGTACGTTATAAACTTCTGTGAAGCCCTTGTGGGTTCAAAGTTCTCACCACATATCTAGATAAGTTCCTTGGGGGGTCTAGTTTCCAAAATGGGGTCACTTGGGGGGTTTCCACTGTTTAGGTACATCAGGGGCTCTCCAAACGCGACATGGCGTCCGATCTGAATTCCAGCCAATTTTGCATTGAAAAAGTCAAACGGTGCTCCTTCCCTACTGAGGTCTGCCATGCGCCGAAACAGTGGTTCCCCCCCACATATCAGGTATCAGCATACTCAGGACAAATTGCACAATAACTTTTGCAGTCCAATTTCTCCTGTTACCCTTGGTAAAATAAAGAAAATTGAACCTGAAGTATTTTTTTTGTGAAAAAAAGTTAAATGTTCATTTTTTTTTTAATATTCAAAAAATTCCTGTGACGCACCTAAAGGGTTAATAAACTTCTTGAATGTGGTTTTAAGCACCTTAAGGGGTGCATTTTTTAGAATGGTGTCACTTTTGGGTATTTTCTATCATATAGACCCCTCAAAGTGGCTTCAAATGTGAAGTGGTCCCTAAAAATAAAATGGTGTTGCAAAAATGAGAAATCGCTGGTCAATTTTTAACCCTTATAACTTCCTAACAAAAAAAAATTTTGGTTCCAAAATTGTGCTGATGTAAAGTAAACATGTGGGAAATGTTATCTATTAAGTTTTTTGTGTGCTGTATCGCTGTGATTTAAGGGCATAAAAATTCAAAGTTGGAAAATTGCGAAATTTTCAAAATTTTCGCCAAATTTCCATTTTTTTCACAAATAAACGCAAGTTATTTGAATGCAATTTTACCACTAACATGAAGTACAATATGTCACGAGAAAACAATGTCAGAATCACCGGGATCCATGGAAGCGTTCCAGAGTTATGACCTCATAAAGGTACAGTGGTCAGAATTGTAAAAATTGGCCCGGGAGTTAACGTGCAAACCACCCTTGGTAGTGAAGGGGTTAAGGATACTGTTTTAAATTGGGGAAGCAGTCCTGCTACTGTGCAGAGCAACACTGTCCCCTTTTTTTCTTCATCTTGTGTAGTTTAGAATTTGGGGAAAAAATAAGTAATGTGTTCTGCAAGCGATGCTCTAGATCTGGGTTCCCCAACTCCAGTCCTCAAGGCCCACCAACAGATCATGTTTTCAGGATTTCCTTAGTATTGCTCAGTTGATAATTGCTTCACCTGTGCAATACAAAGGAAATCCTGAAAACATGATCTGTTGGTGGGCCTTGAGGACTGGAGTTGGGGAACCCTGCTCTAGATAACTGTATTATTTCCTGCAGAGATGAGCTTTGGCTGGAAGAAGTGATGGCGGTCTGTTCTGGATGAAGATGAAAAGCGAAGATGAAGGACTTCATCTAGAGACGTCACTGATGAGTCAGTGTGTTACCTGTACACTGACACTATACACTGTATACTATATAGAACGGTCCTGTGTACAATGTCACCAGTGATCACTATTACCTGTACACTGGCACTATACACTGTATACTATATACAGCGGTCCTGTGTACAATGTCACCAGTGATCACTGTATTACCTTTACACTATACACTATATGTAGAGCTCCTCTGTATAATGTCACCGGTGATCACTGTATTACCTATACATAGACATTGCATACTATGCACAGATCTCCTGTGAATAATGGCACTTATGGTGATATTAGCATTTTGTTTTTTTATTACTAATCAGTATTGTAGTGTTCAGTCACTATGTCGTGGTAATATGTTGTCCATGTTGTTCAGCCATGGTGTAGCAATATTTGTTCCTTGTATGTGGTATTATTGGTCATAATGTGGTGGTAATATGTGGTCTGGACATGTTGCGGTGGTATTTGTCCCTTGTATATGATATTATTCAGTCACTGTGATGGTAATATGAGGTCTGGACATGGTGTGGAGGTATTTGCTTCTTGTATGTGGTATTATAGGTCACTATATGGTGGCAATATGGTTTCTGGTCATAGTGCGGTCGTATTTGCCCCCTGCATGTGATATTATTGATCATTTTAAACTTTGAAAAATAAATAAAAATATACCTAAATTGTATTGGATATTTTAACAAATGTTTAATAGGTTAGAGTAGAGTAGGGCCTGGCCAAAAGAGTCTACCTTGTCATTTTGGCGGCTTAAAAAATCTTTTGACTGTGGACAGTTTGAAGGGTGAAGGCATGGCTGGGGTGGAGCCTGGGCGTAGTCTCTAGGGGCCCCCGAAAATTTTGTCAGTATGGGGCCCCAAAATCCCTGTTGAGGGCAGAGCAGAGTACTGCAGTGCGCAGGCACCAGACGTCTCTGACCTTTCTCGGTGCCTGCGCACTGCAGTACTCAGCTCTGCCCTCGGCAGGGCAGAGCAGTGTGCCTGCTCCATAGACACGATGGGAAGCAAAGAAGAGGAGGTCATTGCTAGTATATACCTGTATATAGTATATACCCGTATGTTATCTCTCCTGTATATAGTATATACCTTAATGTTATTCTCTCCTGTATATAGTATACACTGTACCTGTATGTCTTCTCCCCTGTACATAGTATATACCTGTATGTCATCTCCCCTGCATATAGTGTATACCTGTATGTCATCTCCCCTGTATATAGTATATACCTGTATGTCATCTCTCCTGTATATAGTATATACCTGTATGTTATCTCCCCCTGTATATAGTATATACCTGTATGTCATCTCCCCTATATATAGTATATACATGTACGTATGTCTCGCAGGTTCCCTCCCGTCTGTACACAGTGGAGGTGCAGTCTCTGCTGAGACATTTCAGTGGCCCTTGAGGAAGCATCTCTTGCCTCCCTTTCTTCCATTTCTGTACTCCTTTCTGTAAGTCTTGACTCCCTTTCTTCTTTCTGTAAGTGTTGCTCAGGGAGGCGTAATACAGCTTTTCTCTTAAGGTACTGTCACACTTAACGATGCACCAGCGATCCCGACCAGCGATATGACGCGGTCAGGATCGCTGGTGCATCGCTAAGTGGTCGCTAGTGAGCTACCACTCAGGCAGATCTCACCAGCGACATCGCAGGGGTCGGGGGTCGCTACTTACCTGTCAGACGAGGCGATCCTGACGTCCTCCCGCCCGCGTCCACGCGTCGCTCGTCTCCACAGCAGGAAGCCCAGCAGGAAGCTGACGACGAGAAACGGTCCAGGATGTTCTCGCGTGATCAGCGATGAGCAGCGGGGGAGCGGTCGGAGGTAAGTATCAGACATAGCGATATCGCTAGCAATATCGCTATAACGTCACAAAAACCAGTGATGTTATAGCGATATTGCTAGCGATATCGCTTAGTGTGACAGGCCCTTTAGAGAAAGCAGATTTCAACCTTGTGGGAGTGTAATACCATTTAGTTAGAAATTTTAAAGAAGAAGGACTAATTTAGAGTGGAATTAGTTGTGGCTGTATAAATAAGTTTAAAGCCACCAGGCATTGTCAGGTTGGCGCTGTTACACTGATTAAAATGATTCCTGGGTTGGAGAAATCTGTCTTGTGTTTATTTTTTTTAATCTGCGTTTGAATTTTTAAGTTAATGAGATGCTTCCTGCCAGACAAAGAGAAGTTCCTGATTCTGGGCTCCCCCTGCAGTCTGTGTCAGAGGGTGGTCTGTGCCAGCACGGTAATAAATTGTGTTATTTCCAGCTTTACAGAAGGACAATAACACCACAGAAATGATAAGGCCTCAGATATCACAACTTTCAACAAGGAAAACTGTTGCTCATAACAACCAATCAAAGCTCAACTTTCATCTTTTAAACCGCTCTGGTGACATGAAAGATGCTTAGTAATTGGTTGCTATGAGCAACACAGGCAGTGTAACCTGTTATGGTCAAGAAGTTGTGCCTATGAAATAGATATATTAGATATTTTATTATATATGTACTAGCTGAAGAGCCCGGCGCTGCCCGGGCATAGTAACTAACTACGGTTAGTTATAACAAATTATAATGATCATATCTATATATATAAAGCTGAGTGTAGAGCTCTGCCCACTCCGCATAGCCACATTCACTATAATATCCCACATCATCCAGTCAGCCAGAGCTACCGGACTACTATCCCTAATATCCCACATCATCCTGTCAGCCAGAGCCACCGGTCTACTACCCCTAATATGCCACATCATCCAATCAGCCAGAGCCACTGGACTACTAATATTTCACATCATCCCGTCAAAGCCACCGGACTACTACCCCTAATATCCCACTTCATCCCATCAGCCAGAGCCACCAGACTACTAATATCCCACATCATCCCGTCAAAGCCACCGGACTACTACCCCTAATATCCCACATCATCCCGTCAAAGCCACCGGACTACTACGCCTAATATCCCACATCATCCCGTCAGCCAGAGCCACCAGACTACTAATATCCCACATCATCCTGTCAAAGCCACCGGACTACTACCCCTAATATCCCAAATCATCCCGTCAAAGCCACAGGACTACTGCCCCTAATAACCCACATCATCCCGTTAGCCAGAGCCACCGGACAACTACAACTAATATCCCACATCGTCCCATCAGTCAGAGCCACCAGACTAGTAATATCCCACATCATCCCGTCAGCCATAGCCACCGGACAACTACAACTAATATCCCACATCGTCCCATCAGCCAGAGCCACCAGACTAGTAATATCCCACATTATCCGGTCAGCCATAGCCACCAGACAGCTACCACTAATATCCCACATCATCCCATCAGCAAGAGCCACTGGACTGCTTCCCCTAAAATCCCACATCATCCCATCAAAGCCACCGGACTACTACCCCTAATATCCAACATCATTCCGTCAGCCAGAGCCACCGGACAACTACCACTAATATCCCACATCGTCCCGTCAACCAGAGCCACCAGACTACTAATATCCCACATCATCCCGTCAAAGCCACCTTACTACTACCCCTAATATCCCACATCATCCCGTCAGCCATAGCCACCGGACAACTACCACTAATATTCCGCATCATCCCATGAACCAGAGCCACCGGACTACTAATATCCGACATCATCCCGTCAAAGCCATCGGACTACAACCACTAATATCCCACGTCATCCCATCAGCCAGAGCCACTGGACAACTACCACTAATATCCCACATTGTCCCATCAGCCAGAGCCACCAGACTACTAATATCCCACATCATCCCGTCAGCCATAGCCACCGGACAACTACCACTAATATCCCACATCATCCCATCGGCCAGAGCCACCGGACTACTCCCTCTAATATGCCACATCATCCCGTCAGCCAGAGCCACTGGACTACTACCCCAAACATCCCACATCAACCCGTCAGCCTGGGGTCAGAACCAGAGCACTGAGTGGAACAGTCCTAATTTCCATACCGGGGATCCCTTTAAGAGAGGCCTGGCATCAGAACCAGAGCGTTGAGTGGATTTGCCTTGACTTCCATACCAATGATCCCTTCAATAGAAGCCTGGGGTGAGAATCAGAGCGCTGAGGGATTTACCCTAACTTCCATACTGGAGATCCCTTTAAGAGAGGCCTGGGGTCAGTACCACATCGCAGAGTGGATTTGCTCTCACTTCCATACTGGGGATCCCTTTAAGAGGGGCCTTGGGTCAGAACCAGAGCGCAGAGTGGATTTGCCCTAACTTCCATACCGGGGATCCCTTTAAGAGAGCCTGGGATCAGACCCAGAGCATTGAGTGGATTTGCCCTGACTTGCATACCAAAGATCCCTTTAATAGAACCCTGGGGTCAGCATCAGAGTGCTGAGGGATTAGCCCTAACTTCCATACAGGAGATCCCTTTTAGAGAGTCTTGGGTCAGTACCAGAGCATTTGAAGGCAATTGCCCTGACTTCCATATCGGAGATCCCTTTAAGAAAGGCCGGGGGTCAGAACCACAGAGCTGAGTGGAACGGTCCTAACTTCCATTCCGGGTATCCCTTTAAGAGAGGCCTGGGGTCAAAACCAAGTGCTGGATGGATTTGCCCTGACTTCCATACCAATGATCCCTTTAAGAGGGAAGATGTGCCTATGGGATGGAGGATGTGTGATGGGTATATAGGCAGGGACGGGGAGATTCATTTCTGTCATGTGCTCTCTGCTCCTTTCTGGGGGGCAGACAATGGCTGTGAGCTTATGTTCCCGGGGATGCTAGATTTCTCCCACCATGTCAGTGTCTGCTGAGGTGTTGTCAAGTGGGAAAACTTGCTCATAGCAACCAATCACAGCTCAGCTTCTTTTAACCAGCTCTGGTGAAATGAGAGATACTTAGTGATTGGTTGCAAGGAAAACTGTCGCTCATAGCAACCAATCACAGCTCAGCTTCTTTTGAACAGCTCTGGTGAATTGAAAGATGCTTCCTGATTGGTTGGTGATACACACATACACACACACATACATTCAGTTTTATATATAGAGATATATTAGATATTTATTATACGGGGCTTTGCGTGTGTAGTGTGGCTGTGTTGAGTGGGTGGGGCTATGTGGAGTGGGCATGGCTTGATACACACACATACATACACTCATTTTTAAAGATATATCCTGTATATATATATATATATATAGATATATCCTGTATACACTATATAAATATATATATATTATATATATATATATATATATAGTGATGCAGTGACCCCTGTGACCGCTAGGGGGCGCTGTATGGGACATGCATGCAGGCATTTTTTCATAGTAATAGGGAAAATGGTGACCGGCAGGGTTATAAATGGCCGATATGTATCACAGGGGTGGGTGCCCTGTGATGGAAGACGACTCTTGTTGTGATTAGCAGATCTACTGCCAATGAGGTTTTTGTTTTATATGGGGCGGCTTTCTAGGTGACTTGGTGAGATGGGTGGGACCAGTCACCTACAAACCCACCCAGGGGCATGGGTCTGATCGCCCAGGATAAAGCCTGTGTGTGTGGCTGTGTGAAATAAGACCTTTAGTGAGGTCATAGCCATGTGATCACCTGTGGGTGTGGCTAAGGACCATATAATGTGCCTGAGGTAGGTCACATGGGGAGAGTGTGTAGCTGAGTGGTTCAGGGTGCAAGGTCCTGGAGGGTCAGTGTTGGGAGATTCTGCTAGAAGGATCGGATCCCTGGAGCACATGCTGTGACCTTGGACCTGGTGAGGCTGGTGTGTTGTGAGTCCCTGGGAGTAGGAAAAGATCCCTGAATAGCACCTGCTGAGGCCCTGGACCAGGTGAGGCCGGTGTGTTGGGAGTCCCTGGGAGTAGGGATGGATGCCTGAATAGTACCTGGACAGCTGGACAGGCCACGTGTGTGAGCAGAGTCTGAGACGGCACTGCATTAGGGGAGTTACTGTCCATCTGTGGATCTGGACTGTCAGGTGGCCTGGTGAGCAAGGCGTTGTCTGGGACGGTGATCCCAGTTATGCAGCTTCCCTGAGAAAGAGGACTACCAAAGAGTCGGCATCTGGAGCCAGAGCTCCTGCGAGGTAACCCCAGACATGGGGATATAACTGTTGGTGCCCGTGATGTTCTATGGACACTAATGAACTGAGAGAGCGGAGCTCTACTACGATCATTAAGGATTAATCTGTCTGATGCAAGACTGTATTCTTCCTGTTGCCTAACATGGTTTATGCTGTTTAATAAACCACATGGACTGTTTAAGTGGAAAGTGCTCCTGTGTGACGTGAACCCACTGCCAAGTGAGTGTCCCCAACACTGACAATAAGCGCTGCCTTACATATGGTGGAGAATGCTAAGGGCACTCATGTAGCCTTGTTACTAGGGGCAACGGAGGAGGACTACAAAATCGGTTGCTAGGGGCAACGGTTTCAAGAATCACATGTTGCAGTGCTGGCGACTCTGAACCAGGAGATATGGGGTGCCTCTGTGGATAAGAGGTACCCGGAAACCTGTGTGGCCGACGGCAGCAGGTAACGGACAGGAGTCCGTGTTGTACTGACCTGGGTCAGCTGGGTCAGTGAGAGACTGTGTATGTGGTTTTTTTTCCCCTATAAGAGCTGAAGGTGTTTGCTGTGACTCAGTGGGGTCACGAAGGTGACAAGCGGCTGGCTGTAACTCGGCGGGGTTACGAAGGTTGCTGTGGATTGGCGGGTCCACGAAGATGGCACGCGGAAGTGTGCATGGACTTAATGCAGCAAGAGGTTTTACAGCAGCCAGAGCTGCAGTGACACCAGCAGCTGCCTGTGAGCGGAAGCCGGAGGTTCCAGTGATTGTGGCTAGTGGCTACAGCAGGAGCTGTTGCAGTGCCAGCAGGAGCTGCTGGGGTGTCATAGAGATGTCAGAGGTACAGACTGTGCAACCTCTTAATGGGCCAGTACCAGCCCAGAAAGACATAAGGAAATGTGTGAACTCGGTCCTGAGACTGCAGTGGGGGAGTCCACGGAGTGTACCCCGAGAGGAGTGATGTCCCTAAACGGGGGTAGTGTCCCAAAACAGGGGGCGGTAACCCGAAACAGTGATGGGTGCCCCCAAAGGGGTGGAGTCCAAAAATGGGGCGGTATCCCAAAAGGGAGTAGTTGCCCAAAAAGGGGTGGAGTCACAAAATGGAGTAGCTGTCCAAAAGAGGGTGGAGTCCTGGGGAATGGGGGATGAGCATCCCAAAGATAAAGGGGTAGCGCAGAGAGATGGTTGCCAGGGGCAACGCTACTGTCTGTCCAGTCTGCTATATAAACTACCCACCCGGCAAGAGGCTGCAGGGGTGTGCCCTGCAGATGAATAAGGAGGAAATGTGCGGACTGGTTGATTCTGGGAGTTCAGTGTCTCTAGTAAGGGTGGCACCCCAGAGATTTGTAATACCCAATAGGAAGGTCGGGGTCACCTGCGTCCATGGGAGCACTGATCCTTGAGACGATCTGGGACAGTATAGGACAGGATGTCACTATAGTCCCGAATTTATCTTGTCCGGTAATCATAGGCCAGGACTCTAAGATGTTCTCAGACGTGTGGGAGAAGGTAATTCCTCTACAGCAGGAGGATGGGGGACTCACTCTTGATGGAGCTGCATACATGAAGGCAGTAACACATCCCAATATTGATGAGTCAGACGTCTGAGTGACCAGAGGGAAGGGTGAGTCTGCCCAACTTACGGACATGATGTCACCTGATAGGTACCACAGTGTGACTGATGATGATGTGGTAGAAAAAGAGAATGGAACTGACACCCGAACAGAGAGCAATGTGAGTGTTTTCCATAGAGTGCGGTGTGACAGACACTGGGGGTAATATGGTATTGCTGTTAGCACCCACTAGGGTTGAGGACAAGGTTGTGCAGACAGAAGCTCAGACCCAGTGTGATGACAGAGCTCCACAAGGCATACAGGATGACCGGTCGGGTGGTGGTGAATCCCATTCAGACGGTGACAACAGTGGAAAGGAGAACAGTAAGACTGACTCAGGACTAAGTGGCAAGTCTTCATCCCATCGCCGGAGGGGTAAAGGCCGGAAAAGGGCTGAACAAACTGCACCCTCTGAGAAGCTGGAGAAAGAGGAGAAGCTCTCCCATTTAACCACTATCACCCGACGACTAGAGGGTCAAGCAGGGGCGTACCTAGAAATCATGGGGCCCCATAGCAAAAGTCTGAATGGGCCCCCCTCCCCAAAAAAAAAATGAAAAAAAAAATCAACAGGGGCTCTTAACTCCAGGCATGCATGTTATAGGTCAAACAATTAATTTTATAGCTAGTCTTTGATTTTTTTCTCATTTGAGTTAAAGAAAAAGTAAAACACTTAAATCCAATTTGATATATTCCTTGTAAATATATATATATATATATATATACAGTGGGGAAAAAAAGTATTTAGTCAGTCAGCAATAGTGCAAGTTCCACCACTTAAAAAGATGAGAGGCGTCTGTAATTTACATCATAGGTAGACCTCAACTATGGGAGACAAACTGAGAAAAAAAAATCCAGAAAATCACAGTCTGTTTTTTTTTCATTTTATTTGCATATTATGGTGGAAAATAAGTATTTGGTCAGAAACAAAATTTCATCTCAATACTTTGTGATATATCCTTTGTTGGCAATGACAGAGGTCAAACGTTTTCTGTAAGTCTTCACAAGGTTGCCACACACTGTTGTTGGTATGTTGGCCCATTCCTCCATGCAGATCTCCTCTAGAGCAGTGATGTTTTTGGCTTTTCGCTTGGCAACACGGACTTTCAACTCCCTCCAAAGGTTTTCTATAGGGTTGAGATCTGGAGACTGGCTAGGCCACTCCAGGACCTTGAAATGCTTCTTACGAAGCCACTCCTTCGTTGCCCTGGTGGTGTGCTTTGGATCATTGTCATGTTGAAAGACCCAGCCACGTTTCATCTTCAATGCCCTTGCTGATGGAAGGAGGTTTGCACTCAAAATCTCACGATACATGGCCCCATTCATTCTTTCATGTACCCGGATCAGTCGTTCTGGCCCCTTTGCAGAGAAACAACCCCAAAGCATGATGTTTCCACCACCATGCTTTACAGTAGGTATGGTGTTTGATGGATGCAACTCAGTATTCTTTTTCCTCCAAACACGACAAGTTGTGTTTCTACCAAACAGTTCCAGTTTGGTTTCATCAGACCATAGGACATTCTCCCAAAACTCCTCTGGATCATCCAAATGCTCTCTAGCAAACTTCAGACGGGCCCGGACATGTACAGGCTTAACCAGTGGGACACGTCTGGCACTGCAGGATCTGAGTCCATGGTGGCGTAGTGTGTTACTTATGGTAGGCCTTGTTACATTGGTCCCAGCTCTCTGCAGTTCATTCACTAGGTCCCCCCGCGTGGTTTTGGGATTTTTGCTCACCGTTCTTGTGATCATTCTGACCCCACGGGGTGGGATTTTGCGTGGAGCACCAGATCGAGGGAGATTATCAGTGGTCTTGTATGTCTTCCATTTTCTAATTATTGCTCCCACAGTTGATTTCTTCACTCCAAGCTGGTTGGCTATTGCAGATTCAGTCTTCCCAGCCTGGTGCAGGTCTACAATTTTGTTTCTGGTGTCCTTTGACAGCTCTTTGGTCTTCACCATAGTGGAGTTTGGAGTCAGACTGTTTGAGGGTGTGCACAGGTGTCTTTTTATACTGATAACAAGTTTAAACAGGTGCCATTACTACAGGTAATGAGTGGAGGAAAGAGGAGACTCTTAAAGAAGAAGTTACAGGTCTGTGAGAGCCAGAAATCTTGATTGCTTGTTTCTGACCAAATACTTATTTTCCACCATAATATGCAAATAAAATGAAAAAAAAACAGACAATGTGATTTTCTGGATTTTTTTTTCTCAGTTTGTCTCCCATAGTTGAGGTCTACCTATGATGTAAATTACAGACGCCTCTCATCTTTTTAAGTGGTGGAACTTGCAATATTGCTGACTGACTAAATACTTTTTTTCCCCACTGTATATACACACACATACATACATACAGTGGGGAAAAAAGTATTTAGTCAGTCAGCAATAGTGCAAGTTCCACCACTTAAAAAGATGCGAGGCGTCTGTAATTTCCTGTGCCATTACATCACTCACCCCCCACCAACCAGGACATGACAAACCCTCCCAAAATCACTGGGGCAGACACTGGGGTATATACATCACTGAGGCAGACACCAGGGTATATACACATCACTGGGGCAGACACTGGAGTATATACACATCATTGGGGCAGACACCGGGGTATATACACATCACTGAGGCAGACACCGGGGTATATACACATCACTGAGGCAGACACCAGGGTATATACACATAAGTGGGGCAGACACTGGGGTATATACACATCACTGGGGCAGACACTGGGGTATATGCACATCACTGGGGTATATACACATCACTGGGGCAGACACTGGGGTATATACACATCACTGAGGCAGACACCAGGGTATATACACATCACTGGGGCAGACACTGGAGTATATACACATCACTGGGGCAGACACTGGGGTATATACACATCACTGGGGCAGACACTGGGGTATATACACATCACTGGGGTATATACACATCACTGGGGTATATACATATCACTGGGGCAGACACTGGGGTATATACACATCACGGGCAGACACTGGGGTATATATACACATCACGGGCAGACACTGGGGTATATATACACATCACGGGCAGACACTGGGGTATATACACATCACGGGCAGACACTGGGGTATATATACACATCACGGGCAGACACTGGGGTATATATACACATCACGGGCAGACACTGGGGTATATACACTCACTGGCCACTTTATTAGGTACACCTGTCCAACTGTGTGTTAAGACTTAATTTCTAATCAGCCAATCACATGGCGGCAACTCAGTGCATTTAGGCATGTAGACATGGTCAAGACAATCTCCTGCAGTTCAAACCGAGCATCAGTATGGGGAAGAAAGGTGATTTGAGTGCCTTTGAACGTGGCATGATTGTTGGTGCCAGAAGGGCTGGTCTGAGAATTTCAGAAACTGCTGATCTCCTGGGATTTTCACGCACAACCATCTCTAGGGTTTACAGAGAATGGTCCGAAAAAGAAAAAAAATCCAGTGAGCGGCAGTTCTGTGGCCGGAAATGCCTTGTTGATGCCAGAGGTCAGAGGAGAATGGGCAGACTGGTTCGAGCTGATAGAAAGGCAACAGTGACTCAAATTGCCACCCGTTACAACCAAGGTAGGCAGAAGAGCATCTCTGAACGCACAGTGCGTCGAACTTTGAGGCAGATGGGCTACAGCAGCAGAAGACCACACTGGGTACCACTCCTCTCAGCTAAGAACAGGAAACTGAGGCTAAAATTTGCACAAGCTCATCGAAATTGGACAGTAGAAGATTGGAAAAACGTTGCCTGGTCTGATGAGTCTCGATTTCTGCTGCGACATTCGGATGGTAGGGTCAGAATTTGGCGTAAACAACATGAAAGCATGGATCCATCCTGCCTTGTATCAACGGTTCAGGCTGGTGGTGGTGGTGTCATGGTGTGGGGAATTTTTTCTGGGCACTCTTTGGGCCCCTTGGTACCAATTGAGCATCGTTGCAACGCCACAGCCTACCTGAGTATTGTTGCTGACCATGTCCATCCCTTTATGACCACAATGTACCCAACATCTGATGGCTACTTTCAGCAGGATAATGCGCCATGTCATAAAGCTCGAATCATCTCAGATTGGTTTCTTGAACATGACAATGAGTTTACTGTACTCAAATGGCCTCCTCAGTCACCAGATCTCAATCCAATAGAGCATCTTTGGGATGTGGTGGAACGGGAGATTCGCATCAGGGATGTGCAGCCGACAAATCTGCGCCAACTGTGTGATGCCATCATGTCAATATGGTCCAAAATCTCTGAGGAATTCTTCCAGCACCTTGTTGAATCTCTGCCACGAAGAATTGAGGCAGTTCTGAAGGCAAAAGGGGGTCCAACCCCTTACTAGCATGGTGTACCTAATAAAGTGGCCAGTGAGTGTATACACACATCATGGGCAGACACTGGGGTGTATATACACATCATGGGCAGACACTGGGGTGTATATGCACATCACGGGCAGACACTGGGGTATATACACATCACGGGCAGACACTGGGGTATATACACATCACTGGGGCAGACACTGGGGTATATACACATCACGGGCAGACACTGGGGTATATATACACATCACGGGCAGACACTGGGTTATATACACATCTCGGGCAGACACTGGGGTATATACACATCATGGGCAGACACTGGGGTACATCACTGGGACCGGGACTGCCCTATACAGTTACAGATGCTCCATGTCTGGACTCACTCAGATCCTGATGAGGGGGAAAATGAAAGGCAGGAACTCAGAGCAGATTTCATAGAGATTAAAACAGGCACACAGCAGCTGCCTTCCAGCATCTTCCGTCTTCCCTGCATCCCACGTGCACTATGCTCTGCTCAGGAACCAGGAAGTGGAGCAGAACAGCATGTGAGATCACATCAGGGGGCGACGCTGGACCATGGTGCACAGGGGGACGGAGGGGGGCCCCGGCAGGCAGGCTGGGTGGATAATGATGAAGCAGAGGTACTACTGTGTCAGCACAGCACAGCTGCCACACCGCAGCGGCCGTCGTGGGCCCCCAATTGGACTACCGGGTAGCGCCGATCGGAGCCGGGGACCCAGGCCCCTATATGGGCTGGGCCCCAAAGCAACCGCTTCGGCTGCTACCCCGGTAGTTACGCCAGTGGGATCAAGTTAACAAACTGACCCAGGAGATGGACACTTGGGAAGAGCGAGTTGACAGTTTTCACCGGGTAAAGGCGCACATACAAGAGTTGGAACAAGGGCGCGAAGAGATGTCGACAGCTGCCGAAGGAATGTCTAAAGGTGGCGAGTATGGAATTCACCAACTCCGCGCAGTTGGAGCGGCTGCGCCACCTAGAGTCTGAGCTCTCGGCAGTTAAGGCCCTAAGATAAACGGCCGAGCACAGAGTGGAGGAGCTGGAGAAGGAAGTCTCTGAGCTCAGAGGTCACCTAACATCATGGCAAGGTGTGAATAACACCCTAAGGGAAGATGTAGAAGTGCTCAGAGGAGCAGTAAGAGGTCTCCTGCAGGAGGAGAAGTTGGTGGTCAAAGACGTACAGCAGGCGTGCCCAAGTGATAACAAGGCGGAGCTGCAAATGCCCATCTTGGCAAGGTGTCCGGAATAGGGTAAATCTCAGGAAGAGTGTGAGCTAAAAGCTGAACAAGACAGTCACCTGGTCGGGGCAGATGTCTTGAGGGAAGTTGCCGTGGTAAACCAAGAGCCGTCTGTCCATAAAGAGAGTGAGACTTTGCGCTTTAAGTGCATGATGGAGGTACCCGAAGACATGCGAGAAGTATGTGCCAGCGAGGGTGTGCATGAGGCCTCTAAAAAGGCAGTAAAGGCCTATAGTGTGAACTGGGCACCAGAGACAGACCAGTTGGTGATACTGGCAGAAACGGAAGACACAGAGAAGAGGGTGGCTGTCCTGAAGGAGATGCACCTACAATGTCTCCGCACGAAGCAAATGCTCGTGTTGCATAATAAGAAAGCCGCTTGACATCTGGAACTTGCAAGGGAAGCTCAAAGTCAGCTGGGCTTTGTGGAAGATGTAATTCCGGTGCCCAAATATCTGGTGGGGAGAGTCATTGGAAGACTCGGAGAGGTGATGCAGGAGATGGTGAATCGATCCGGTGTGAAGAGAGTGAGGATCCCACCTGCTGGTGAAATCCAAGTAGCGGTTGAAGATGACATGATTCCAGTCATTGTTGTTTGCTCGGGGGAAAGCATTGGAAACATCTGAATGCTACTGGAATATAGGGTAGCCTACCTGCAGGAGATAGAGCAGTTGAAACTGGACCAAATGAAGATTAATAAACAAATTCTGAACATCAGGTGGCGGCTACCTCCAACCCAAGGCGTAAGGACCCGAACGAATCTTCCAAATAATGAAATGGCAGGGAGCCGAAGACTGTCAGCAAGACAAGAATGTCGAGAATCTGCAAGTGGCAGTTCTACTGTCAGTACGAGACTGAGAGACCTTAGCTCCTGTGAGGTACTAAATGGGTCAGACTCAGGTCAGTCAGTTGACTCGACTGTAAGTAAGACTTCTGACCGTACCGACCGAGAGAGCCGGCCAGTGAGAGAAAGGTCGGGTGACGGGGCATACTATGGAAAAGTGGAGACAAGAAAGGGTATGGTGACACAGTTGGACTGTGACTTAAAGGCCAAAGCTCAAGGCCGACATAAGGACCGCTGGGTGCAGGGAAGGCCTGACAGATTGACTCTGCAACGGGAAAGGACAAAGTTCGATAATGTGGTGGTCCCAGAGAGGGATACAATGACAGTGATGGACTACGTCTCAGGAGCTGACGCTCAAAGATGACTGAGGGCCCTCTCGACTGGTAGGGCAAGGTGACATGGGTGCCCGGTCTCGAGGCCCCCGGTTTGTGACAAGTGTTCAACCCCACAAGTTTGAACAGAGGGGGGTATGTGATGCAGTGACCCCTGTGACAGCTAGGGGGCACTGTATGGGACATGCATGCAGGCGTTCTTTCATGGTAATAGGGAAAATGGTGACCGGCAGAGTTATATACGGCCAATATCTATCACAGGGGTGGGTGCCCTGTGATGAAAGCCGAATCTTGTTGTGATTAACAGATCTACTGCTAATGAGGTTTTTTGTTTTATATGGGGCGGCTTTCTAGGTGACTTGGTGAGATGGGTGGGACCAGTCACCTACAAACCCACCCAGGGGCGTGGGTCTGATCGCCCAGGATAAAGCCTGTGTGTGTGGCTGTGTGAAATAAGACCTTTAGTGAGGTCATAGCCATGTGATCACCTGTGGGTGTGGCTACGAACCATATAATGTGCCTGAGGTAGGTCACATGGGGAGAGAGAGTGTGTACTTGAGTGGCTCAGGGTGCAAGGTCCTGGAGGGTCAGTGTTGGGAGATTCTGCAAGAAGGATCGGATCCCTGGAGCACGTGCTGTGACCTTGGACCTGGTGAGGTCGGTGTGTTGGGAGTCCCTGGGAGTAGGGACGGATCCCTGAATAGCGCCCTGTGAAGCGTGAGTGTTGGGAGTCTCTGGGAGTAGGGATGGATCCCTGAATAGCACCCAGACAGGCCATGTGTGTGAGCAGAGTCTTTGACGGCACTGCATTGGGGGAGCTACTGTCCGTCTGTGGATCTGGACTGTCAGGTGGCCTGGTGAGCAAGGCATTGTCTGGGACGGTGATCCCAGTTCGGCAGCTTCCCTGAGGATTACCAAAGAGTCGGCAACTGGAGCCGGAGCTCCTGCGAGGTAACCCCAGACATAGGGATACAACTGTTGGTGCCCGTGATGCTCTATGGACACTAATGAACAGAGAGAGCGGAGCTCTACTACGATCATTAAGGATTAATCTGGCTGATGCAAGACTGTATTCTTTGTGTTGCCTTATATGATTTATGCTGTTTAATAAACCACATTGACTGTTTAAGTGGAAAGTGTTCCCGTGTGACGTGAATCCGCTGCCAAGTGAGTGTCCCCAACACTGACAATAAGCGCTGCCTTACTATATACTGTATATATATATATATATATATAAATATATATATAGTGGTGTAGTAACCACTGAGTCCGCTAGGGGGCGCTGTGTGGATGTCCCAGGAGAAAGGATGAATGACAGAATACTGAATGGCCGTTATGTATCCCAAAGTGGGTGGCTTTGGGATGGAGACTTATGTGTTGATCAGCAATGATACTGCTGAGGTGTTGTTTCAATGTGTAAGGGAGAAGTCTCCAGGTAAATAGAGAGATGGGTGAGCCTGGTTACCTACAAACCCACCCAGGGGGTGTGTTTAAAGCACTATTGTAAAGAGTGTGTAAAGGCTTGAAGAACCTGTGATGAGGTCAGAGTCATGTGACCAGGTGGGCGTGGCTATGGACCATATAATGTGGCCAGGGTAGGTCACATGGGGGTGAATGCTAGGACCTGGTTGGTCCAGTGTGGAAGGTCCCGCTGAGATGGGGCTTCCTGCCTGACAGCACGTGTGGATGCTGTGTTTAATGATGGCAAGTGCCTGAGAGTTCCCTGGAGGGAATGAATGTCTGCAGTATGGAGAAGCAGCCATGAGAGAACCCTGACGGGGTGAGATATAACTGTGAGGCTGAAAAGCCTGCGTATTGGACATTGCTAACAGAGTGAAGCTCTGTCATGGACGCTATGCCGTTTATATATTGCTGGTCATGGTTTATGATGTTTAATAAACTGCATGGACCGTTCTGAGTTTATTGAAAACCTGCACCGGATCTGATTTTGTGGCTGCCAAGCGAGTGATCCCCTACTTAAATGACAGCGCTACCTCACATTTGGTGGAGAATGCGGGCAATATTGTAGCCTCATTGCTGGGAGCAATGGAAAAGGACTGCAAAGTCGGTTGCTAAGGGCAACGCTGAGCCAGGAGGGCTGACGGTTGGGGAAGCCACTGTGGTTCTGGAACCGTGGGGTGTCCTAGTGAGTAAGGCACTGTCCAGATCGGTGAGCCCAGTGCGGCCGTTTCCCCATGAGAAAGAGACTTAAAGGACACCTCTGTGGTAGAGGGGTCCGATAACCTGCGCGGCCAGCAGGTGACGGCCATGAAAGCCATGTTGCACTGACTGGGGTCAGTGAGCCAGAGACTGGTGATTGCTATAGGGTGCCTCTGTGGAGAAGAGGTACCCGAGGACCTGTGTGGCCAACATAGGTAACGGACAGGTGTTCGTGTGGTACTGACCTGGGTCAGTGAGTAAGACGTGTACCTGGAGGGTTCAGTGAACAAGGTCCTGGAGGGTCAGTGTTGGGAGATTCTAGGAGAAGAATCGACTCCCTGGAGCACGTGGTATGACCTTGGACCTAGTGAGGCGTGAGTGTTGGGCAGTCTCAGGCGGAGACAGATGTCCTGAAGGGCACCCGCTGAGCCCCTGGACCTGGTGAGGCCGGTGTATTGGGAAACCCTGGGAGGAGGGCCGCTCCCTGAATAGCACCCAGTGCGCCCTGTGTGTTGGACGGTCTCAGGCGGAGACGGTACGTCCTGAATAGCACACAGACAGGACACGTGAGTTTTTGTGGTGTGTTTTTTTTTCTTCTTTTCTCAACTCAGCCTGCGGTGGCTCAGTGGGAGTCAAGAAGGTGACAAGCAGCTTCCTGTAACTCGGCAGGGTTACGAAGGGGACAAGCGGCTTCCGATAACTCGGCGGGGTTACGAAGGGGACAAGCGGCTTCCTGTAACTCGGCGGGGTTACGAAGAGGACACCAGCCGCTGTGTGTGAACAGCAGCCAGTGGTGTCGGTGATCGGTGACAGCAGGAGCTGTGGTGGTGCCAGCAAGGACTTGTGTGGTATCGTTAAAAGACATAAACTGTACTGTGTGAACTGTGGCATAAGAAGTTCTGCAGAATGGACATGGGGAAATCCCGAAAGAGGGCGGTAGCCCAAATCGGGGTGGTGGCCCAGAAAGGGGTGGAGTCCCAGAAGGGGGAGGTGACCCAAATCGGGGTGGTAGCCCAAAAGGGGGTGGAGTCCCAGAAGGGGGCAGTGACCCAATTTGGGGTGGTTCAGGAAATGGCAGCACTGGTTGCCTCAGTGGGTATGTCTGGGGAACCGCAGTGTGTGTGTGTATGAGTTTTGAGGAGTGCAGCATGTATTTTCCTGATAACAGCGGGCCACAGGTGTGTACCGTGATGCTGCACCGGGAAGGAGTCCCTAGTAGGCTGGACTCAAAGAGTCAGGTGACTCTTACAGGAACTCCTCTCGTTTTATCTCTGACCGAGAAAAACATCAGGGTTTGCTGCGACCATGGGGTCATTGTGAATTATACGGTGGACAGAGTTATGATTGAGATGACAAAGGGGTAGTGTCAAGGTGGTAGTATGCCACCAAACTTAGTGCATACCTTTGAGAGGGGCCGAGACTTTGTTTTGTTTGATGACGTATGGTCGGACGATGGAGACGTTTCGACTGTGGGGCCAGCAGACACTGAGACAGTGATGGCTCCTGACGTGGACAGGTCAGAGGTAGAACTGACCGGGAAAAGAAAAGGTACATCTGCCCAACTTACTGACCTGACGTCTCGTGACAAGACAGATGGTGGGCTGGGAGATGAGGTGACTGGAGCGGACACACAGTCAGAGGGTAACTGGAGAGTTGACTCAGATGATCGGCATGACTCAGACTCTAGGGGTGACTGTGACTCTGAGAGTGAAAGGGAACACAGACTGGATGAGCTAGAAAAAGAAGTCTTCGAGCTCCAAGGTCACCTGGCATCGTGGCAAGGTCTGAATAAGTCCCTCAGAGAAGAGGTAGGAGTACTAACAAAAGCTGTAAGAGGTCTTCTGCGGGAGAAGAAGTGGGACGAAGACTTACAGCGGCCAGGCCTGAGTGAGGAACAGTGTGAAGACAAAAAGAAACTGAAAAGTATGGAAGCAGAGGTAATACGTTTGCAGATGGAGCTTGCTGCTGCAGAGTGTGCTAAAAGATAAGCACAGCAGGATAGAGAGGAACTGGCTGATGTGATTGCCAACAACAGAAGTGAAGGTGCTCTGGCTTTGGAAGAAAAGAGGCGGTTAGAGTCTCACATTGTTCAGCTTGAAGAAGAAGTGGAGGAAGAACACGGCAACGTTGAATTAGCCAATGACAAACTGAGAAAGGCCACACTTCAGGTTGACCAGATGGATGCTGATCTGAAGACAGAACGTAGTAAGGCTCAGAAGAATGAGAATGCCTGTCAGCAATTAGTTCGCCAGAATAAGGACTTAGAAGCAAAGGTTGCACTACTGGAGGAACAGCTTGATGCAGAAATTAAAGTGCAACAATCTGCTAGCAAACAAGTACGTCGTACGGAGAAAAAACTGAAGGTTGTACTAAGGCAAATAGATGATGAAGGACGTAATTCTGAGCAGTACCAAGACCTGGCAGAGGGAAATGATGTGCGTCTGAAACAGTTGAAACGCCAGGTGGAAGAAGCAGAGAAAGAGGCTCAACGTGCCACTACGTTGCACCGTAGATACAGGGACAGCAGATGCAAAGAACTGTGAGGTTAATGCACTGAAAAGTAAACTTAGATGTGGTGGGGTACCATTTGTTACAAGACGCTTAGATAAAGGATGGTGACTAACCAGTGTCTGATGACGCAGACAGACCGTGACTGGAGGGTCAAAGCCAATGACTGATATTCTGACCGCTGGAGGCGGGGGAGGTCTAACGTAGGAACGAGGCTGTATGACAGATGGAGACGGTTCTCTCGACCTGTGGGGCAAGGTGTAGTGAGTGCCCGGTCGCGAGACCCTGGTGTAATGTTATGTGTTCAACCCCACAAGTTTGAACAGAGGGGGAGATATGTGGTGTAGTAACCACTGAGTCCGCTAGGGGGTGCTGTGTGGATGTCCCAGGAGAAAGGATGAATGGCAGAATACTGAATGGCCGTTATGTATCCCAACGTGGGTGGCTTTGGGATGGAGACTTATGTGTTGATCAGCAGTGATACTGCTGAGGTGTTGTTTCAATGTGTAAGGGAGAAGTCTCCAGGTAAATAGAGAGATGGGCGAGCCTGGTTACCTACAAACCCACCCAGGGGGTGTGTTTAAAGCACTATTGTAAAGAGTGTGTAAAGGCTTGGAGGACCTGTGATGAGGTCAGAGTCATGTGACCCGGTGGGCGTGGCTATGGACCATATAATGTGGCCAGGGTCGGTCACATCGGGGTGAATGCTGGGACCTGGTCGGTCCAGTGTGGAAGGTCCCGCTGAGATGGGGCTTCCTGCCTGACAGCACGTGTGGACGCTGTGTTTAATGACTGCAAGTGCCTGAGAGTTCCCTGGAGGGAATGAATGTCTGCAGTATGGAGAAGCAGCCACGAGAGAACCCTGACGGGGTGAGATATAACTGTGAGGCTGAAAAGCCTGCGTATTGGACATTGCTAACAGAGTGAAGTTCTGTCATGGACGCTATGCCGTTTATATATTGCTGGTCATGGTTTATGATGTTTAATAAACCGCATGGACCGTTTTGAGTTTATGGAAAACCTGTGCCAGATCTGATTTTGTGGCTGCCAAGCGAGTGATCCCCTACTTAAATGATAGCGCTACCTCACTATATATATATATATATATATATATAACATTTGGCATAAATTTCCACAAGCTTCTCACAATAGTTGTTCACCTTGCTCACAAATCACCTTGATTTGTAGGTCACCATGCTCGCACCTGCCTTTTCAGCTTTTCCCAGAAATTTCCAATAGGATTGAGATAAGGTCTTTGAAATGGTTACTCCAAAACATTGACTTTGTTATCTTCAAGCCACTTTGTTACCTTTTTGGCAGTATGCTTCTGGTCATTCTCCATTTGGAAGACCCATTTGCACCCAAGCTTTAACTTCCTGGCTGATGTCTTGAGATGTAGCTTCAGTATTGCCACATAATCTTCTTTTGTCATCATGCCATCTATTTTGTGAAGTGCACTAGTCCCTCCTGCAACAAAACAACCCCACAAAATGATGCTTCCACCCCCATGTTTCACATTTATATGGTGTTCTTAGGCTTCCAAGCTTCTCCCTATTTCCTCCAACATAACAATGGTTATTATGTCCAAAAAGTGCAATTTTAGTTTTCTGAGACCACAGGACATGTCTCCAAAAATTAAGATCTTCATTCCTGTGTGCATTTAAAAACATTAACCTGGCTTTTTTATGTTTTTTTTGTAGCTATGGCTTCTTCCTGGCAGAATGGCCTTTCAGCCCATGTTGATATAGTACTCATTCACTGTGGATATTAACATATTCCTACCAGCTTCGCTATCATCTTCACAAGGTCTTTTGCTTTTGGCCTTGGGTTGATATGCACATGTCATACCATAGCATGTTCGTCTCTGGGACACATAACCCATCTCCTTCCTGAGCAGTATGAAGGCTGGACATTCCCATCTTATTTGTACTTGCATATAATTGTTTGTACAGATGAATGAGATACCTTAAGGTATCTTGAAATTGTACCCACGGATGAGCCTGACTTGTGCAAGTCCACAATTATCTTCCTGATATCTTGGCTGATTTCTTGAGTCTTTTCCATGATGCTACACAAAGAAGTGTGTTTCAGGTGTGCATTAAAATACACCCACCGGTGTGTCTCTAATTACCTCAGATGTTGACAAAAAGCATCAGAATCTTCCAAACACATGACATCATCATATAAAAATAATCTTTATTTTTATATAGCGCTAACATATTCCGCAGCACTTTACAGTTTGCACACACTATCATCACTGTCCCCGATGGGGCTCACAATCTAAATTCCCTATCAGTATGTCTTTGGAATGTGGCAGGAAACCAGAGTACCCGGAGGAAACCCACGCAAACACGGGGAGAACATACAAACTGTTTGCAGATGTTGTCCTTGGTGGGATTTGAACCCAGGACTCCAGTGCTGCAAGGCTGCAGTGCTATATGGGAAGTCCAGAATTCTTTAAAGGCATAGTAATCTTAGTGTATGTAAATGTTTGACTTTGCAGTAAGTAGTAAAAACACCTTAAACATTCTTTCTCTCTCAACATTCTGGCATTTGGCAAATATTAATAATTATGGTAATACTAATTGACCTAAAATGGGAGAGGTTTATTCTGGTTGTCATGTCAGATGTCAGATATTGATAAAAACATGCATATGTGTCCTTTTATATTGTGTTTGTAAGCTGCCTGTTTCAACTATACATACTGTATATATATATATATACATACTGTATATATATATATATATATATATATATATCCAACAATGTAGACCAGCTCACTCCTGTGAACCACCTGGAACCTCAGCTGACCTGGTTAACTCCGTTGTGCCCGGATCTGGATGTAGGAGTCCATCCATACAAATGTGAACAACGACAAAGCAAAGTCCAGCAATAACGTGAGCAATCCAGGATGCTGTTAAAAATTTTTTTTCTTTTTATTCATAGATCCATTAAAATGCAATGGTCCAAGCAGTTCAAAACAGCAATAACGCAGGAAAGTTGTGCAGATAGGACAAATCTGTCCTATCTGCATGACTTTCCTGCGTTATTGCTGTTTTGAACTGCTTGGACCATTGCATTTTAATGGATCTATGAATAAAAAGAAAAAAATTTTTTAACAGCATCCTGGATTGCTCACGTTATTGCTGGACTTTGCTTTGTCGTTGTTCATATATATATATATATATATATATATATACTGTGAGGCAGTGAGGAGGATCATATGTGATGCGAAGGTCAATATGAGTCCCTCAGGATGCAAACGAAGTCTTAAACCTGCTGGAGTGCCTTGGGTTCACAGCAGAACGCCTGTGAATTACAAGGCAAAATAAAAGAAAGTGTGGATTGGGTCCAAGTACTGACCCAGTGAGATTCTTAGGAAAACCTGTTGAGGGCTTTTATTTTTGGAGTTAACTACAGGATGATAGTGGGGCGGTTCACTCTCTCCAGCCGGGTTTCGGAAATGGCTCTGTGGTCATGATTCCATTTAAATCTGTCAGCTTTTGCCTTGGGTGTAACCCTAGACCAGATGGTCAGCCTGATTGAGTTGTATACAGCCACTCAGGACTTTATTTGGGACTTCACTACAGTTATCACGTCGGGCCCCATCAGCCCAGAAGCCTGGGAAAGTTCCACAACCTTCTGCTGGGACCAATCAGGACCAAGGGGGTACCACGGAGTGAGAGTGACAAGGGATCTGGTTCACCTAAAGTGGCCCCGAGGTCCAGTTGTGCCGTAGCTATTAAGTGTTGGCGGTGCCAAGGGCCAGGACATGTGGCTGCCAACTGCCCCAACAGCTGAACCTATGGACTGCAGCTATACTCACCGCATGTCGATGTACACCTAGGCCATTTTCACCAAGAACCGGTATGTCCAAGGAGGTGAACCGCATCTGTGCCACGTGCGCGTCAACAGACACCAGGCCGAGGCCCTGCTGGACTCACGGAGACTAGTGACACTTGTGCATAAGTCATTATCTCGGGTTTAGAACCCGCGGGGAAAAATGTGGGTGTTCGTATTCATGATGAACTCCACGAGTACCCAACAGTGGAGGTCTCATTTGTTACACCCTGCTGGGAGATTAAACATGTGGTGGGGGTAATGAAGACTCTTCCTTATGGGACTTTCCTGGGAAGTGATTTTCCCCTCTTCTGGTCTCTGTGGAAAAGTAAAATTAATCCTCCCCGGAAAATATTTTTCTGGGTGCAGAGCCAGAAGATCCTGACACAGGGATTCCTGCCGTAGGGGTCACCCCAATAGGAAAATAGTGTGAACCCAATAGGTTTTCCCTAGAGGTGATGGCAGGGCAGGTTGAGGAGACCCCAACAATCCCCAAGCTGGAAGTGCCCCGGAGAAATTTTAGGACAGCCCAGCTACAGGATCCTACACTGACCTGCACACCAGCAACCAGGTGCGGAGTTGATGTCCCCACGCATGACAATCAACCAGGAGTTACTCTATAGGGTTGATAAAATCCTGGATAATGTGGTAGAACAACTGGTAGTGCCCCAATCCTACCATCGGGGCCAAAAAGATGCAGGAGCACATACTGCAGCTTTTTTTTGGCCTAGGGTCTATGCTGAGGTCCAGAGGTACTGTGAAACGTGACCTGAGTGCCAACTAACCTCACGGAGTCCATTGATACCTCTGCCCATCATAGAGGTACCTTTTGAGCGGATTGTGATGGATCTCGTAGGGCCGATAGTAAAATCCGCCCAGAGCCACCAACACATATCAGTGGTCGTAGACTATGCCACTGGGTACCAGGAGGCCATTCCGCTTCGGCACACCTCGGCTAAGATTATCGCCCGGGAATTGTTTGCCATGTTCTGTCACCCTGGGCTACAGAAGAAGATCCTTACTGATCAGGGGACTCCTTTTATGTTCAAGGTGACAAAAGAACTGTGCATGCAACTCAAGATAAAGCAGTTGCGCATGTCGATGTATCACCCCCAAATTTCACATTTCAAAAACTGACCGTCACATCCAAGCATAAGCATAGTGTGAACAGGTGCTTAACCTAGAGTCACCAACTCATATACATTCAAGCAAAAAAGGAAGAACACTGTAGCGCCAAAACCATGCAAACATGAAAATTGAATAATGAATTGCATTACTGCATTAGAAGTATGAAAAATTGAGAAAGTGTAGCGCATAAAATGGCCAGGTTATGTGTAACTGGAAGCCACGTTAAGGCATTTCTCATTTTCCAGGTCCCTATTCTATGCCAATTTTTGCTTGGCTGTATCACCCCCAGACCGACGGATTAGTTGAGCGCTTCAACAAAACCCTCAAGTCCATGTTGAAGAAGGTAGTTTTCAAGGATGGAAGGTATTGGGACATGTTGCCCTACTTGATGTTTGCCATTTGCGAGGTACCGCAGACTTCCATGGGATTTTCACCATTTGAGCTACGGCATGGCAGGCATTCTAGGGGTCTGCTGGACGTAGCCAAAGAGACGTGGGAGCAGGAACCTACGCCACATAAAAGAGTAATTGAGCACGTGGCCAATATGCAGGATTGGATTGCAGCAGTCGTGCCTATAGTAAAATTTGGAGGATGTTCAGGCAACTCAGAGCCGCATGTATAACAAAAAGGCCACTGTAGGCTCTTTTAAAGCAGGAGATTAGGTTTTAGTCTTGGTACCCACGGCCAAAAGCAAGCTTATGGCCAAGTGGCAAGGGCCTTATGAAGTTCGGGAAAAATTTGGGCAAGTGAACTACTGAGTTTACCAGCCCGGGAAAAGAAAACCCGAGTAGTTGTATCATGTTAATCTGTTAAAAGCGTGGAATGACCGAGAGCGTATGCTTATGGACACGACTCCAGACGCATCATCTGGGGACCCTCCAATATCGGCCTGGACAGAGGTCGAGAGAGGTAAAGATAGTTGACACTCTCTCGAAACAGCAGTGCAGAGAGGTGCCGAAATTAGTACAAGAGAATCCGGATGTATTCTTGGAACTACCCTTGTACCTCTGTCATCCAGCATGGCATTGTCAGCGAGCCTCACATAAAGGCGTGAATGAAACCTTACCTTGTGCCCGAGGCCTGGAGACAAGCCATCGCAAAGTAAGAAAAATGCTCCAGCTAGGAATAATTGAGGAGTCCCGGAATGACTGGGCTAGCCCCATTGTGCTAATCCCGAAGCCAAATGTATCATTCCGGTTCTGTAATGACTTCCGTAAATTGAATGAAGTGTCGAAGTTTGATCTTTACCCAATGCCCCAGGTGGACGAGCTGATCGAGTGACTGGGACAGGCAAAGTACTTTACCACGCTCTGACCAAGGGTTATTGGCAGGTACCTCTCACAGAATCAGCAAAAGAGAAGACAACCTTCATAACACCGGAAGGTCTGTACCACTATGTCATCTTGCCCTTTGGACTACATGGAGCACCAGCTATGTACCAGAGGCTGATGCACATAGTGCTAGAACCTCATCAGAAGTATGCATCAGTGTGCTTAGATGACATCGTCATCTTTAGTACTGACTGGCATACCCACTTGTCTCGGGTGCAAGCGGTAGTGAATTTGCTCTGAGCCGTGGGTTTGACAGCGAATCCCAAGAAATTTGAGATAGGGCTTGAGGAAGCCAAGTACTTGGGATTTGTGATCGGCCATGGGGTTATCAAACCCCAAATAAATAAAATTGAGGCCATATAAAACTGGCCCTGGCCTGTTACCGCCAAACAGGTGAGAGCATTTCTCGGCATCGTTGGGTATTACCAGAGGTTTATACCTAATTTCTTGGGGAGAACAACACCCCTAGCTGACCTCCTAAAAGGAAAGAAATCAGTCTTGGTGTGGTGGAAACCTCAAGCACAGGAAGCATACCATCCTCATCAGAGCTTCCTCATCAGCCCCAACTTCAAGAGAGACTTCGTCGTGCAGACGGACGCTTCTAATGTTGTCCTAGAAGTGGTCCTGTCACAGAAGGTGAACAGAGAGGAACATCCAATCACCTACCTAAGTAGGAAATTCACCCCAGCCAAGAAAAATTATAGCTTAGTGAAGGAGTAATTGTCCATTAAGTTGGGCCTGTTATGATTCGGTCACCAAGGCGGATTACCGGGGAATCAGCTAAGCAACCAGGAAACCAGAAAGGTTGGCGATTTAGCGGATTGCAGACCCCTAAACCTAACAACACAACTAGCATTAGCTGTGGGATGTGCCTACGATGCCCTAGATGCCTTGGCACAGCCAAAGAGTTAACTAAGTCTAAAGCAAGAAAGGGGAAAGCTAAACTTTCCCGGAGTAGAACCCCAAAGGAATAGATAGCCCCCAAACATATAATGTCAATGAGACAAGATGAGGCAGAAACGCAGGCAGAAAATAGAGTGAGCAAATGATGGGGCCCAAACTGTCTAGATAGGACAGGACAGAAAAGATACAGTCTGCAATCACGCAAAAACCCTAAAAAATCCATCACGTGTGATATACAAAAACACTGAGGCCACATGACCTCTCCCCCACTAGATCAGAATTCTGGTGTGAACTGGAAGCAAAGCAAAAGATACTAATATAACAGGGAATTAGCAATACTGAACAGAATGACATAAGCTGTGACATATGAGCGGGGTCAAGCACAAATCCCAGCAGGGAATAATGCTGAACCCACACAGCAGAGCAGAAAGCAGAAAAAGGCAAAAGCTATATCAAATTCAAAAGATTCCAGCAAACAAATAACTTATCTGAATGATGCAAGACCAAGGTGGGAAAAAGCAAACTTCAGAATGTACAGGAAGAGAAACCAAATCATCAGTAGCCACTGAAAAGAGCTTGCTCACTTAAATCCTCCCAGTCTGTAACCCCTGACTTCCAAACATCGTCTTCAGGTGAGACTTCTGTCAACACGAGCAGCTCCACTACCCGCATCAACCTCCAGAGGGAGCCCAGATTCAGAAGTCAGATCAAGAGAGTTCACAGCATGGGCCCTTGAGTCCCCACGCAATTATTTACTTGGTTGACCATTTCGGTTGGTGGCAGATCATTCACCCTTGGTCTGGATGAGGAATGCCAAGGAGAGGAATGTTCGGGTCACCGGATGGTTCCTGTCTCTGCAAAATGTCCATTTCACCATGGAACATCATGCAGGGAAGGTGCAAGGGAATGCACCCTGTATAGTGACAAGTATTCAAAACCACAAGTTTGTACAGAGGGAGGAATATGTGAGGTCGTGAGGGGGATCATATGCAAGGGTCAATAAGTGTCCACTGACTACTTCCTCAGGACATAAACATATTTTTATGGTCCTTTCCTGGCATCTTTTTCTGACCTATCCTCAGGAAACTGCAGCATCTGGATTCTAAGTTTTAGGCTAAGTGCACACGTACCGGAACTCTCGCGGAAATTCCCGTGAGAATTCCGGAATTCCATTCCGCGGGAAAATCGCATTTTAAATTCCCACGATTTTCCTGCGGAAAAACTAGCATTTTGCAAGCGTATTTAGCTTGCAAAATGCTAGCGTTTTCCAAGCGATCTGTAGCATCGCTTGGAGAACTGATTGACAGGTTGGGCACACTCGTCAAACATAGTGTTTGATGAGTGTGACCAACTTTTTACTACTGAGGCCGCCTATGCGGCATCAGTAGTAAAAGATAGAATGTAAAAAAAAATAAAAAATGGTGTTATTCTTACCTTCCGACGTCCCGCGCAGGTGTTCCCAGTAATCCTTTGCGAAAATGCTCGCGATGACGTCCGTTCTCGCGGGATCGCGATGTCTCACGGTAATTCGCGATGACATTCACGCGAATGACTGCGAGACTTCGCGATCCCACGAGAACGGACGCCATCGCGGGCATTTTCGCAAAGGCTTACTGGGACCGGGAGCGTGGAGAGAGGCGGGAAGGCTGCGTGGGATGCTGGAAGGTGAGAATAACAATATTTTTTATTTTAAAATTCTATTTTTTACAGGGATATGGTACCCAAAGCCCGGAGGACAGTCTCCTCTCCTCCGGACCGTGGGTACCATCCGCAATTGTTCTGCTTACTTTCCGCATGTTGTGCACAGCCACATGCGGTAAGTAAGCGGAACAATGCATTCCTATGGGTGCGGGATCGCCGCGATTCCACAAATTAATGAGCATGCTGCGTTTTTTACCGCGAAGCGATTCCGCCACGGTAAAAACCGCAGCATTGGCACAGCATTGCGGAATCCCATAGGAAAGCATGGGATGCTTATTTTTTGCGTTTTTACGGCAAAATCGCGCGGTTAAAACCGCCGCGGAAACGCGAAAAAAACGCCACGTGTGAAGTCAGCCTTAAAGGTGTTGTGTCTCACACAACTTTATTAGGTGAGCATTTCTAATAAGTATGTACCAATTGATTACATTACATAATACCCTATTGGTTAGCACTGCAGCCTTGCAGCGCTGGGGGTCCTGGGACAACAGGTGCAAGGAGTTTATATGTTCTCCCTCTGTTTGCATGGGTTTCCTCCAGGTACTCCGGTTTCCTCCCACATTCCAAAGACATACTGATAGAGACAATGCCAATAATGTCTGTAAAGCACTGTGTAATTAATTTCACTATATAAATGAGGTAAATAAATAAATATTGATCTCTTGCATTTTTTCATATGTAGAAATCGCAGGAATGCGGGATGCAGTGACGCGCAAGAGGCAGAGCAAGGGTTAACAGGTTTATTTACAGTGGAATACTCCACGCAGGGAGGTAAAGGGTTAAACAGTATAAAAGACAAAGTGAAGTACAACGGTTGAAATAACGGCAATTCGGTAACAAGCGTATCAGGAAGTCCTACTAACACTGCAGCTCCTGCTGTGCACTCAATAGCGCCTGCAACGGCGGGTGCAGGGCCTTTTCTATTGGGGTCCGGCAAACGACAATACCCCATCTTCCGGTGACAGTGGTCGGTCTCTGGTACCTTCCACTTCCCCTAGTCTGTTTACTGTAGTGGCTAAACAACGGTGAGGGCCACAGTCCTGTATGAGCCCAACATGGCTCCTTAACTATCTTAGCTGGTGAAGTCAGGTCACAAGGGTCAGGGCAACTAACAGCTGGCAACGTCAAGGTGCAAGTGTCCTTCTCGTATGCGGTCATTCTTGGGCAACGTGTGTGCGATACTTACAGTCATGTAGTGTATGGCACCTGGTTCTCTGGTCGTCACTGAACACACACTGCACATCCCGCTCTCCCTGGTCCCCGCTGTTGATGGTGGGCGAGGCTGACATTGGTCTGCATGCCGCTGGTACTCCAGGGATAGAGGCACTTCACTCTTTGGCTGCTACAACACCTGGTTAGGGTCTGCTATGTTGACATGTCTCTGCATGGCTCCGCTCTGCTGGCAAGGCTCTGCTCCACTGGCATGGCTCTGCTCTGCACAGCTCTGCTCTGCACAGCTCTGCTCCACTTGCACGGCTCTGCTCTGCACGGCTCTGCTCTACTGGCATGGCTCTGCTCTGCATGGCTCAGCTCCACTGACATGGTTCTGCTCTGCACGGCTTTGCACTGCTGGCACGGCTCTGTTCCACTGGCATGGCTCTGCTTGGCTCTCTGCAGTCGACGAGAGCTCTTTCTATATGGCCCGTCGCCACATCAGTATCTTCTGATGAGGGAAGCAGAGCACACCACTTACCGCTCTGCATGCTGCTCTCTGCACTGCCCACTGCACTGCACTCCGCTGGCACCAGACTACCCTGCTTTGCGCACTTTTTCCTCTTATGCCTCTGATGCTGCACGCCCTTTTCCAGCTCTCCCTGCCCTCCTGGGACAGCAGGAAACTCCATCTCCTTTGGGCTTCCCCCAGGCTGCAAGGGAAGGTCTGGCTCTCTCAAGCTTCAGCCCCGGAAACAGAGGATACAGCCCTTTTAGTTACGGACCTGGTACGCAGATACCCACGATCTCGTCGACCTCCTTACATCACGGAAAAAGCTGACTGAGGTTTTGACAATGACTGCTGAGTTTTAGGCATGTCCAGTAGGAACAGCGGAGTAAGCCACTGATAAATATCTCTGTTGATGACTTATAGCCTACCAGAGGAGATTGGGTAAACTAAATCCAGATGCCGAAACGTTACTTTCCCGAAAATCTAACACTGATGGAGAGTTGCCAGGCCCTCATACATATTAGATAGTCATCCGATCCTATCAAAATTTTCAGGTTTGTCCAATACACACCTAATAGATAATATCCACTGAAGGCTACAGTTACATGTCAAGATGGGTTCATACCAAAACATTTGAAATAATGCAGAACATGCATATTCTTTACTGTAACTTCCCCTTCTGCTGCTTGTGACAAATAAATTGTTACTTGCATGTACCAACCACAGATTGTACAAAAGGACTATGTTTATAGCTTTAAGCATACACTGTAAGTCATGCAGGTATCCACGTCTGGATTGGACAGGCAGATATTTGCGTGTTCACCATATACGCCATAGTCATTGCAACATACTGTGAGCAATAATATTACCATAAATGATTTATGCAGCGAAGACCTGCATGTGATCGGAAAACTACATGTTTGTGGGGGACTGGAATGTGACAATTTGAGAATAGTGATCAGATTTATTATTGAAATGAACTTTAGAACTGAAGTTTGAGAAAGTCTTCTGTAATTCAACATGATAAACTACATAACAGACACTCTCTGAATGTTTAATATAAGCAGATGAATTATTCATTGGTGGAAAAAAATTGACTTAACGCATTGTGTTCTCATTCATAACTCATATTCATACTCTGACCATGCTGTAAAAAAGACAATTGTTCTGTTTTATTTTTCAGCATAGAGGAGTTTCAGATTTTTTTTCTTTAAAAGGAATCCCAAGACTATAAAAACTGTAGCAGATTTAACACTTAAAGTACCAAGACTATGAGTAACTTTACAGGGAGCTTACTCTGATCACTGCTGTTTAACCATTTAAATGCTACTGTCGGTACTGTCAGTCTGTATAAGGCCTTAAAGGCTGCCATCTTAGTCCTGCTGTGAACATCATTTTGTCTGTTTACTGAAATACAGCAGTCCTCAAGAGACATCAACAGATCATGTTTTCAGGGTTTCTTTAGTATTGCATACTATGGAGATCTTGAAAACATGATCTGTTGGTGTTTCTTGAGATCAGAAGATGTGGAACACTGCCTTAGGCCACCTTCACACATCCTGATGTTTCCAGTATTGGCAAAACCAGTACCGGTGTTATTCTTGTAGCATGTACCGGAAGAGAATGCAGAATAGGAATTACAGATGTTTGGGTGTTAAAGATGTGCAAAGATATAGAAAGAGGTGCTACTCACAAAATTAGAATATCATCAAAAAGTTAATTTATTTCTGTTCTTCAATACAAAAAGTGAAACTCATATTATATAGAAACATGAGTGATCTACTTCAAGTTTTTATTTCTGCTATTGTTGATGATTATGGCTTACAGCCAATAAAAACCCAAAAGTCATTATCTCAGTAAATTAGAATAATGAACAAAAAACACCTGCAAAGGCTTCCTATGTATTTAAAGAGGTCCCTTAGTCTGTTGCAGTAGGATCCACAATCATTGGGAAGACTGCTGACTTGACAGTTGTCCAAAAGGCAGTCATTGAGACAAGCCACAAGAAGGATAAGCCACAAAGATCATTGAAAACCACTGTGTGCAAATCTGCCACCTCCAGACTGAACTAATAGCAAAGCCACAAAAAGAGAACTAAAACCCTCCAAAAAATAAAAGAAACAGCAGAACAAAGGCAGCACCGCTTATCTGCCCAGGTCTTTGAGCAAATTCACTACAGGATGCAGCCAGCCCATATAGCAAGATGTTGGCAACACAGGTGCAAAATACTATATAGACAGCCACTCACCACCTACCCATTCATGAAAGGGGTGACTGCTTAGTATACATTTGCACAATAAAGGCCTGTATAGGGTGCTGTTCACATAAAGGTAATGCGTAGTGTCTGGTTCTCAGCCTATTAGTCATGCCCCTACTATTCAATTAGACGGCCTGGCCAGCACTCTCTCCATGTGAACACCCCTGTATACAAGACCAAACGTGCTGGGCTTGGCTGCACCCTTAACTATATATTGCACAAAATACATAAAAATAGTGAGGTATTGGTCGATATTTTGGCCAAAACATGCAAACTTGCAACCCACATCGAGGGTCCCCACACTTGCGAGTCCTATCACTAAACTAATAGCAAAGCCACAAAAAGAGAACTTAAATCCTCCAAAAATTAAAAAAAATTCCAGACTGATCTGCTACAGCTGTCAGAGCAGTGATTGGATTCATAATGGATCAGAAAATGGTTGTGGTCAGAGCTACTGTCACGACACAGCTGTTAGGTGATCCAGGGGCTCCTTCCCTGTCCTTATCTCTAGGGGGCACCCTAGATTGCCCTACTCCTCAGGATACTTCGGAAGGTGAAGATGCTGTGGCCTCCACCCTTGCCCTTTCTCCTGAGTTAGCCTTCCCTTTCCCCACCCAGGGAAGAGGGGTGCTATTGTGCCCAGCAGTACACCAACCCGACAAACAAGGCTAAACAAACAAGGGTTAACAGTAAACTCAAGTCATACAAAATATTCACTCACATATAACAGGGGAATGCAACGGGGAGTGGAAATAGGGGAAAAAACAAAAATAGAGAAAGGAAGGGAATTACCACACTTACAAACCATGCAACAGAAACAGATAACTCTTCCAACACTCCTTCTCATTTGAACACCTCTCCCTCCTGAAGCCATGCAGCAAATGCTAGCTCTGACAAGGATTTGTATCAGAGCACAGATTATAAAAGAAACAAGAGTGGCTAACATAGCTCAGCTGTGAGCTCAGGGCTCTCCAACATGGCTGATTAACCCTGGTTCTGCCACAAGAAATAAACACCACTAAAATGAAGAAGTGCTTCTTATCAGCGCAGGAGTGGGAGCAATATGACACTGTGGTCTTCTAGCTCCTCTCTGTTGTGGAAACCCCATGACTTAAAGCATGATTGATCCACAACATCTCAATTGGCGAGATGTTATTTTTCTGAAATAAGTGTCCTTTTTTCTCCACAGATACCTTTGATCATTGTGGCCAAAGAGTTCTATTTTAACCTTTTTTAGGGATTTATTTTAAGGACTTGTTTCCAAAATGCATCAGTCCTGTTTAGATGTTCTTTTGTAAACTTCTGACACTGAATTTCATGATGAGGATGCAGGAGAGATTTTCTTCTGATGACTATTCCATGAAACCATATTTGTGGAAGTGTTTCTGAACAGGAGAACAATGTACCACAAATCCAAAGTCCGCTAGATCTTTCTGAAGATCTTTTGCAGTCAAGCAAGGGGTTGGGGGGTTGGCTGATTTGCCTCTCTAGCGATCCGACGAGCAGTTCTCACTAAAACTTATCTTCACCTCCACTGTTCCTGCTATGTGCCATTTTTTAATTACATTTTGATATGAGGAAAGGGCAACTGGAAAATACTTGGCTATCTTCTTATATCCTTCTCCTGTTTTGTGGGCTTCTAGCATTTTCATTTTCATAGTGCTGGGCAGCTGCTTCACGAACCCATGGCTGCTGTTTTTTGACACACAGTTAGAGGAGGCTGGGTTTTAATAAAACTAGGAAATTTGCATCACCTGACATTTCCTAACGATGCTGGTGAACAAGTCAAAACCCTAACAGGCTAATTAAGGTTTGAAACCTTGCTCAAAGTTATCTGAGCACACAAATCTCCAAGGGTGCCCAAACTTTTTTCATCGGCCTATTTTCCTTTTTGTAATTTTTAAAATGTAAAATATGAAAATATATTTTTTGTGCCTTTTTTTGTGTAAAATACAAAGGAAATGTGTCATCTTTAACTTTAGGCCCTTTAGAGATCATTTCTGTCAGGAGCCCCACACTAGGGTGACCACAAAAAATCAATGTCGGAATTTTGTCCGTCTGGACCCCACAAAACGATTCCCCTTTCCAGATATTGAGATAGCCAAAATTTGAGCTCGATCAAACGACGTTAACCCGTGCCGCTCGTCGCTCAAAGTTTGAAAAAATCCAAATTGAGGTATTTTAAGATTTAGGTATTTTGCATAGTCTGTTAGACTATAAAGAATGTGACAACAACATTGCAGAAATAGCCCTGACCAAATTTTCTAACCATTTGTGGTATTTGAATGCAGAGTTGGTGGGATTATCGTTTTTTGATCCCACCATTACAGACAATGAAAAGTTGTTAATGGCTAATAAATTGCTCAGTAGCACAGATGAACTATCAGAGCACGCTAACCTACATGAGTTGATAATTTTACATAGTTATCTAATCTATTCTAGAGCTTTTGTTAAAGTAGTTTTTGAAACGTCAGAATATAATGCTCGGCATTTGCTTACAACTTGCAGGACATATTGCTTTTGTTCTTCATCTTTTGTCAGAAGGTCGTTAAAGTCGGTTACTTCCTACCTCTTTTAATTTTTCTTTCCCAACTTTTGGATTTACAACCCTAGCGTGCTCTGATGGTTCATCTGTGCTACTGAGCAATTTATTAGCCATTAACAACTTTTCATTGTCTGTAATGGTGGGATCAAAAAACGATAATCCCACCAACTCTGCATTCAAATACCACAAATGGTTCGAAAATTTGGTCAGGGCTATTTCTGCAATGTTGTTGTCACATTCTTTATAGTCTAACAGACTATGCAAAATACCTAAATCTTAAAATACCTCAATTTGGATTTTTTCAAACTTTGAGCGACGAGCGGCACGGGTTAACGTCGTTTGATCGAGCTCAAATTTTGGCTATCTCAATATCTGGAAAGGGGAATCGTTTTGTGGGGTCCAGACGAACAAGATTCCGACATTTTTTTTCCCCCATATGAGATCCGGTCACCCTACCCCGCACTGCACTTGCTCACTGAGCCAGTGCGGGTGTCCTGAGTACAAAGACAGTGCTCAAAGATACCTGAGGAGCAGGGCAGCAGTGGTGACAATGCATGCTTCAGAGTATCAGGACCTGAAGCACATGACTGCTGGGGGTGTGGCATAAGCTCCACAGATCTAGGAGCTGCAGGGAAACTCCTAGAAAGGTAACTACAGGACAATGTTACCAAGGGGCATAGACAGAGACAGAAACCAGATGAAGCCAGGGTCAAAGCACAAGATAGCAATACAGTACCAAAGGGTTAGACAGAATGGAAAGTCAGGACGTAGCAATAGGTCAGAAAACCAGAATGGGCAATAGACGGTACAATAGGGACAAACTGTAACGGAGTAACGATAGCCAAGCCAGGAGGTCAGAACCGGAGAAGACAATAGTACCAAAGCGAGAGATGGTGTACAGAGTGAGGGAACAGGCCGGGTCATACACGGGAAGCAAACAAGCAAACGCAGAATACACGCACACCAGGGGTCAGACACACCAGAACAACAATATAGCTGACAGAGAACCCTGGTAAAGAGTGAGTATAAATACCCCTCCCAGATCCAGAAAGAGGCCACGAACACTTAACCCTGTGAGTGCAGGGCAAGAACCCTGTTCAAACCATGACAATTTCATTTTCAACTTGCCTAACTGTCCACAATAACAGTAATTTTAACCAGGGGTGCCCAAACTTTTACATGCCACTGTAGATTGCAAAATGGGGTCTTTTATAGAGGGGTTCTGCTGTTGTAGCACCTCAGGGACTTTGCAATTTTTGACATGGCACCCTCAAACCCATCCAGCAAAATCTGAACTCCACTATGTAGCTTCTGCCCTTCGGGGCTGTGAACTGTGCCTCAGAAGTAGTTTTCGATCACATATAGGGTATTGGCATACTCAAGAGAAATAACATAACAAATTTTACTGTTCATTTTCTTCTCTTCCCCCTTTTGATAATTGAAAACTTGGGACCAAAGCAACATTTTAGTGAAAAAAATGGTAACTTTCCATTGATTCAGCCCAATCTTATACAATTCTGTGAATCGCCTGAGAGATAAAAGTGCTCACTACACCCCTAGATGAATTCCTCAAGAGGTCTACTTTTGAAAATTGTCACTTGTGGTTTTTTTTTGGCAGTATAGGGGCTCTTTAAATGTGACATGGCATCCGCAATCCATTCCAGGCAAAAATTGCTCTCTGGAATTCAATTAGTGATCCTTCCCTTCCAAGCTCTGGCGTGTACTCGAACAGTAGTTTTACACCAAATATGGGGTATTGGTGTAGTCAGGAGAAATTCCACAACAAATTGTATGGTCCATTTTCCCCTGTTATTCTTGTGAAAATGAAACCTTTTGGTCTGAAGCAACATTTTTGTGAGAAAGGTTTTTTCATTTTCACAGCTCAATGTTATAAAATTCTGTGAAGCACCTGTGGGTGAATTCAAGGTGCCAATCACACCACTAGATGAGCTCCTTGAGGGGTGTAGTTTCCAAAATGTGGTATTTTGTGAGGGCTTTCCATTGTTTTGGCACATTAGGAACTCTACAAATGCAACATGGCTTCCGCTATCTATTCCAGACTTTTTTGCACTACAAAAGTCAAATGATGCGCCTTTCCTTCCAAACCCAGCTTTGTGCTCAAACAGTAGTTTTCTACCACATATGGGGTATCTATGTACTCAAGAGAAACTGCATAACAAATTGTATGGGCCCTTTTTTCTGTATTCTTAAAAAAATGAAAAATTTTCACGGACAACATAAAATTCTCTGTCGCACCTGTGGGTTCAAGGTGCTCACCACACCTCTAGGTAAGTTATTTGAGGGGTGAAGTTTCCAAAATGGGATTACTCATGTGGAGTTTCCCCTGTTTAGGCACATCAGAGGCTCTGCAAATGCGACATGACATCGGCTATCTATTCCAGCAAATTTTGTGTTCCAAAAGTTGAAAGTTGCTCCTTTACTTCTGAGCCCTGCTATATGCCCAAACAGTAGTTTTCCACCACATATGGGGTATCGGTGTATTTAGGAGGAATTGCACAACAAATTGTATTGTATTGTACTGTCCATTTTCTCCTGCTACCCTTATGAAAATGAAAAATGTGGGGCTGAAGCAATATTTTATAGGGAAAATGTGATTTTTTTTTTTTTTTTAAACCTCAACATTATAAACTCCTGAGATGCACCCGTAGGTTCAAGGTGCTCATCACACCTCTATAAAAATTCCTTGAGGGTGGTAGTTTCAAAATGGGGTAACTTGTGGTGGGTTTCCACTTTTTAGGCACATCAGGGGCTCTGCAAATGTGACATGTCATCCGCTATCTATTCCAGCCACTTTTGTGCTCCAAAAGATGAATGTTGCTATTTCCCTTCTGAGCCCTACTATGTGCCCAAACAGTAGTTTTCCAGCACATATTCAGTATTGTTGTACTCAGGAGAAATTGCGCAACAAACTGTATCCACTTTCTCCTATTACTCTTTTGAAAACGCAAAATTTGGGGCTAAAACAATATTTTTTGGGGGACATTTTTTTTTTTTTTTTCCCTTCCACATTGCTTTAATTTTTATGAAGCCCCCAAAGGGTTAAAACATTTCTTGAATGTGGTTTTGAGCACTTTGAGGGGTGTAGTTTTTAAATTGGTGTCACTTTTGGGTATTTTTTTCATAGACCCTGTCACTTCAGATGGGATGTGGACCCTAACAAAATTGGTTTTGTATAAAAAAAAAAGTACCGTAATTGATTTTGCATAAAAATTGAAAGTTTGAAATTTGCAAAAAAAGTTACAGTCTGTAAATATTTTCACAAATAAACACAAATTATATTAACCAAAATTTACCACTATCATGAGGTACAACATGTCATGAAAAAACAGTCTCAGAATCACTATATATAACGTTCCAGATTTATTAGTGACACTGGTCAGAAAAATTTTTTTGCCTGGTCAGAAAGGTGAAAACAGGCTGGGAGGTGAAGGTGTTAAACAGTGTAGTGAGACATAGATGTATTAATCGATATAATAAAAGTTACACTTTATATATTTATCAGTTGGTGGAAGCAAAGTAGCATTTGTCCATTAGGATAACTTGTAAATGGTGGGCTCTATATAATCAATCATCTACTGCAGGTCCAAAACTTTTTTCTTGTATCATAAATATGAACTTTAGCATATTCTAAACTTTTAGAAACTCTTAAGTCAAACATTTAGCTATTAAAGGGAATCTGTCACCTGTTTTTTCGCATATAATATGCGGCCACTGCCATCAGGGGCTTATCTACAGCATTCTATAATGCTGTAGATAAGCCCCCAATGTAACCTGAAAGATAAGAAAAACGAGTTATATTATACTCACCCAAGGGCGGTCCGATGGGCGTCGCGGTCCGGGTCCGATGGGTGTCGCGGCTGCGGCGCAGGCGTAATTCTCTGCCCTGTTGAGGGCAGAGCAGAGTACTGCAGTGTGCAGGCGCCGGGAAAGGTCAGAGAGGTTCGGTGCCTGCGCACTGCAGTACTCGAGCAGTGCGCCTGGGTTGGAGCCGTGACGGGAAGCAAAGAGGACATCATTGCTAGAAGAAGGGAGGCTTTGGACCGGACCGCGTCACCCATCGGAGCCGGACCGCCCCTGGGTGAGTATAATATAACTCGTTTTTCTTCTCTTTCAGGTTACATCGAGGGCTTATGTACAGCATTACAGAATGCTATAGATAAGCTACTGATGGCGGTGGCCGCATCTTTTATACGAAAAATGAGGTGTCAGATTCCCTTTAACAAACATTTTTAACATAAATTATTATATGATTCAAAGTGCATGAAGGCTCATTGAGGTGAAACATTTAACAATGTGCCATGTGTTTACCTTGAAAAAAAAAAAAAAAAATATATATATATATATTTGTTCTTGGGTTTTTTATAATATTTTTTTCAGTTTGCAATTTAGATTTTATTTGCACAGGTTTGAATCTTGTTTTCACAAAGGAATGCAACTTCCCGATCAGTTTATTTTCTAGGGACAATATGGCACAGGAAAAACGAAATCTACTCTGTGTTTATGCTGAACATTCAATTGATTGGTTTTATTACTATATTCAAGTGATCTCAGATGTGTGGGAGTCTTTGTAACCTCTCTGTGGATTACGTATGTCAGAGCAGACAGAAGAAATGGTACGCTTTAAATAATTATGGGCTCACCTTACTTTGTCCTGGGAACACTTCTTTCCCAAATGTATTTTTGATTACTAACATGTGCCTTAGTATAGAATACAAAACTGCAAGTAAATGGGCCATAAATGTAATTCCCACCTCAACAGCACTGCTAATATAAGACTTTTTACATTTGAGCATCATCATACAAGATAGCGTGGTATTTACACAGCACAGTTATGTTTGTTAACACCTCCGATCTAAGATGCAGAATTATATCAGGAAGGAGAATTCTACAATGATAAAACTTATGACCTTATTTAGATTAAAATGTCGCTGTGGGGGTTAACTTAGGGATGTGAACAGTTACATCCGCTGTTGAAGGGTAATGCAGAAAAGTAAAATTATCAACAGACATGGGATGAGATGGACCATCAGTCTTCTATGCAACGATAAGGCCTTACTATATCAAAGAACATATGGTTCTTCTGTCAGTGAGGTCAATGTTAAATGGGTAGTAAGTATCCCATATGCATTTTGACGTCCGGTACAAAAAAAACCATTTAAAATAAAACCAATGTTGGATTAACTTGAAGTCGTTATTTAGAGCAATTCATCACATGAAGCATACATATTTTTAAAGTGGCAAAACGAAGGAAATGGATATGGCGTTGCAACATTTTTAACAGTTTTAATCTGTTGGGATCCAGGAACTTAGAACAAAAGGCAGACGAATTTGGCTGAGCAAATTTTAATTAAATTCATCACTGATTTCTAGAATTAAATAGTAGTTTCTATAGAAAGGCTCAAATCTCTTTGGCCCTGCTCAGAGATTTCCACTGCTGGAAATCAGATACAACATTCTAAGAGAAGAGCCATTTATAATGATACCAATGAATTTACAATGTTGTGGCAGATTTTATGTAACAGAAAACTCCAATTATTGCCAACAAGTTTAGCTGCTCGATACAAGAGCCTTTTCATTCTAGAAATAAGTTCATGTTCACTGTATTTTTTCTTTAACACAATGGCAATGTGAAGAGAAGCAAGGAGTAACAGGACTTCAGAATTTCAACCACCAGCTATAACATTAGATCTGTCTGTCTATTATTACGTAGGTTCCCCCTGTGTCATCGAAACAGCTTTGACCCATCAATAGACTCCACAAGACCTCTGAAGGTGTTGTGTAATATCTGGTACTAAGGTGCTAACAGCACATCTTTATAGTCTTGTAATTTGTAATGTGGGTTCTCCATGGATCTGACTTGTTTTTTCCAGCACATCCCACAGATGTTCAATCAGATTGATATCTGGGGGAGACCAAGTCAACAGCTTCAACTCTTGTCATGTTCCTTAAAGAGGTTGTCCACTACTAGGGCAACCCCTTCTTGAACTAAATATTTGGCTCCGAAAAAAAAAAAACTATACTCACCTCCCATGCTGGCGTCTTTCCAGCACTTGCGGTCCCAGAGCTCTGGTGTGGTGAAAGAACATGGTACCACAACAAATCTGCAAAAAGAGGTCTGCCCATGAAAACTCTCAGTCTGGGCAAGGACGAATAAATCAGAGAGACCAAAGGTAACCCTGAAGGAGCTGCACAGTTCCCAAGCAGAGACTTTATTTTCTGTCCATACGACTGCAATAAGCCATACACTCCATAGAGGTGGGTAGAAAAAAGCCTTTACTTACACACAAAAATTGTAAGGCTTGTTTTGAGTTTGCCAATAGACGTGTGGAAGACTCCTCAACTGTATGGAAGAAGGTGCTGTGGTCAGATGAGACCAAATTTGAACTTTTAGGCCACTAAGGTACACGCTATGTCTGGAGCCAAAACAATACAGCTCATCACCCAAAGAACACCATCTGCAGAGTGAAACATGGTGGTGGCAACATCATGCAGTAGGGATCTTTTTGGCTGCAGGGAAAGGGAAAATGGCCTGATTTGAGGGGAAGATGGATGGTGGAAAATAAAGGGGTATTCTTGAACAAAACCTGTTTCAGTCTGTCAGTGATTTGAGACTGGAACAGAGGTTCAGCTTCCAACAAGACAAAGACCCAAAGCATACTGCTAAAGCACACTTGAATGGTTTAAAGGGAAACATGTAAGTGGCCTAGTCAATGCCCAGACCTTAATCCAGTTGAGAATATGTGATCAGACTTGAAAATTGCTCTTCACTAGTGATGAGTGAGTTTACTCGTTCCTCGGATAATCTCCGAGTATTTTAGTGTTTTTGTCACCTCAGCTGCATGATTTGCGGCTGCTAGACTGCCTGAATACATGAGGGGATTGCCTAACAAACAGGCAATCCACACATGTGTTCAGCCTGTCTAGCAGCCGCAAATCATGCAGCTGCGGTGACACAAACTAAATTTCCGAGCACGCCAAAATACTCGGAGACCACCCGAGCAAGCTTGGAGAAACCCGAGTAACGATTATATTTGCTCATCACTACTCTTCAACAGAGGAAACCAAAGCAATTTACAGCTGTAATTGCTGCAAAATGAGGCTTTACAAAGTATGGACTTTAGGGGGATCAATGGCATTGTCATTTGAATACCTCCTCTGATAACGAAACTGATGGCTGGGTAGCCAGTATAAAAATTGCAGTGCACTATGTACACTATAGTTTAAGAAATTTGAAGACCAATTGTTCCACAAAAATTTCTTTACTTTCTCATGATAAAAACATGATCAGCTTCTTAGACAACATCAAGGCACACGTGAGGATGAGCTACACATTTCGATTGCTGCTGCAATCTTTATCAAGAGCAGCCATACCTAAACTTTCATTTTATAAATGGTAAGAGGTTTGTCCAATCTGGGCAACCCTTCCTCTAAAAGCAGCCAAATCGGCAATCTCCATCACGGTTACATCAGGGACCGGTGTTATTGCTGGTAGAAGGTGCAGGAGTTGTCTTTTGAAGCTGCTTGCCCACTTTTCCTATTGTGTTTTGAACTCTCTGAACTTGAGACTTGTGCTACAACAAATGCTTTTCTTGATGATGGCATATTTTACAGGTAGACCACCAGGAAATTGTTTAAGATGCTGATAGTAAAATTATAGGAACACAGGAAATACACAATTAGTACACATATCAGTGAAACACAGTAAATATACAGTATGTAGTTTATCAGTATGGTTATTAGTGACATGGTTGCAATTAACTGTCACTTCAAAAGCAGTGCAGGACTTTCATGTAATGTATTGTTAAACATGTAGAGATCAGATATTTGGGCTTTCTGTTTTGTTAAACTTATTGTAATTTTAATTCACATCTGAAAAAAGTGCTTTCTAGGTCTAGAATAAAGTCGTATTGGATTTACTAGATAGTCTTTGGCATTGTAAAACATACCGTACGTACATAGCCATGTGCAAGACAGGAGCGATTATGATGTGTTGAGACCCCTGGGGGTCATTGACCCTCAGTGTAACAATACAATATGCAAATCACATGTATCACAATCTATCCTTAGGCAAGTGTAACAACCCTGCCGGCATCACTGCATGGCCTCCCATCCCCAACCTGCCTTACACACCAACTTACTCACTAATCCGGGCTATGCGGTGAGTTCTATCTTCTGTCAGCTCCATGCCGGGTGCCTCTTGCCTGCTGCCTGCTCTCTGCATACTTCCTGCCTGTGTGCATATGGGGGCGGCGCCGGCACTCTCTGGCTCTTATGGAGTCAGTGTGCACCTTCCTAAGGTGTCCCCAGCCAAGTGGCAAGAGGCATCAACTACTTAAGCCATCCCTGCCCATAGAAGGATGCCTGAGCAATTATTTGCCTCAGTCAGTGTCTTGCTGCTGAGGTGCCAGGTCCTACATTGTTTCCGCCTTCTCTGGGGGCTACATTCCCAGACCTGTTACTGTGCACTTTTGTGACGTATGTTCCCATCTTCCTGAGGGCTGCATACTCAGGCCTGTGTCCTTATTCTGTATCTGTTCCCGTGTCCATCCTTGTCTGTATGTTGTTCTATTCCTGTATCTTATCCTGTTCCTGTACTTAACCTAGTCTGAATTCAGTCCTACCCTCTGTCTGTTAGTCTCCTTGTCTGTGTTTCCTTTACCTGTTGTGTCTATCCTTGTGTCCTCTCTATCTGCCCTGCTCTCATTCCTAATTCCTGCAGTTCTGCCTTTGCTCTGCATTCCAGTGGCTCTGCCTTTGCTCCGCACTCCTGCAGTTCTACCTTTGCTCCGCACTCCTGCGGCTCTGCCTTTGCTCAACACTCTTGCTGTTCTGCCGGTTCAGCTCTCTGCTCTGCAACCCGCGACTCTGTTCTGCTCATCGCTACACAACCTTGCTGTTCTGCTCCGCTCTCGTTCCGCTTCCTGCGGCTCTTTAGCTGTCCCTGCTCCTCCAGTCTGAACAGGTCCCTACCTGTCCCCAGACACTACTCTTACCTGTCCGTGTTTCTGTCCTTCCTGAGTCCGTCCCTGCTTCTCCAGTCTGAACAGGTCTCTACCTGTTCCATACACCACTCATTCCTGCCTGTGCTCTTGTGCCTTCCGAGTCAGTTCCTGCCCTTTGTGTCTCAGCCATGCCCGCCTGCCGGTGTCTCAGCCGTGCCAGCCTGCCAGTGTCTCAGCCGTGCCCGCCTCCCAGTGTCTCAGCCATGCCTGCATGCCAGTGTCTCAGCCATATACAGTGTCTCAGCTGTGCCGGCCTGCCTGAGTGCCAGCCATGCCCTCCTGCCTGAGAACGAGCTGTGCCTGCCTACTCATCAGAGTATCAGACATGCTCACATACCTGTCTGCCAGTTGTGCCTGTCGCCCGCACCTGTCCTAGCATTCCGTCCCCCGTGGGATCAGCAGCCACAGCCAGGCACCACCCTGGAGTGGCACCTGGTAGCTACCTGCCGCACAAGCCTGACCTCACCATCAGAGGCTCCAGTGAACACCAAGGCAGCTGCTTAGTCATGCCCCTTCCAGGGTAGTCTGGTTTGTGGCGCAGTGGGGCCACACCCCCACGCTCACACCAACCAGTCAAGGCACGAGCGTTACAGTTTGCTCAGGCCATGGTACCCGCTGAGTCCCATGTCCTTTTGCTATCAGAGCAAGTTGAACTTTTTCCTGGCCAGCATGAGCAACCGAATAAGTGCTTTACCCTATCAGAAGTTCAGACTTTCGTTGCACCATCTGCAATCATAGTCCCTGCACATGTGATTTGTGCTCCAAGGGTTTGAATGCATCCCAGAGGATCCGGCAAGGTACGATGGGAATCCAAAGCAGTGCCATATGTTCTTGGAGCAGTGCTTACGATACTTCAAATGGCATGCTCCCTATTTTTTCTCTAATCGGACCAAGGTAGGATTTCTAATGTCCTACTTAACAGGAGATGCCTTGGAGTGGTTCAAACCCCTTTGGGAAGCAGGGGATCCCATCACCTCGAACCTTCTGGCCTTCCTGGTGGCCTTCTGTAAGGTCTTCGATGAGCCTAGTTCAGCGTCTTCTGCAAAGTCTCCCAGGGATGGACCAGACGAAAGAAATGAGTGGGTAAACCGTCACCTCCGTCCACGACTGCCTAAAATCCACCTGTTCCTCAGCCTGCAAAAACAGCTAGTCGAGCAAAACCCAAGAAGGCTGATAAAAGTGGGCTGTCAAAGCAGCAGCCTGAATCCAGTCATGAGAAAGGAATACGGTATCGCTGCAATTGTGTAGAGCATCTGGACGGTCTCTGTCCAAAGGAGCTAAGGATCCAAAACCTTGGGCCAGTAGGAGAGTCTGCCCTTGGTGAGAGTACCTCCCCTTCATTAAAGTCAATGACTGTTTCTTTGCATTCTGGGAGCTTTGGTGTGTTTAATCCGCCAGCCATACACAGGCGGTGTGTGATCTCTATTCTACAGCTCCAGAATCTGGTGAGGGCGTTGTCTGGTGATGGCCGAGCCCAACTTAAGAGCAGTCTAGTCCTGCAAAGACAACTACAATTCCAAGTCGGAACATTATATACAAAGAAGTTCATCTTCCACTTGCTCTCGGGTATACTCATGGGCCATTCAGAACCAAAGACTCTACCACCTGTTCTGGTCTGGAGACCCAGTAAGGTGTTTCGTTTGAAACAACCAAGTCATGAGAGGTGTCTGGTTCCCATGCGTCAAAGTCAGTCAGCAGTGTTATCTTCTTTTTCATCTGGTCTGCTAGTCGTCGAGTCGAGGTGTGCTAACGTCTCCAAAGAATGGGAAGCGGTGGCGTTCTCTCCACACATCTCCAACGACTATAGCAGTGTTCTGTTCCCAGGGTAACGGGCTGAAGATGGATCCTGAGTGTATGCCTTCAGCTCCCATGAGGCCAGTGGGTGAAGTTACCAATACAGAGGTTTACTCATCCTCTAACCTGGAAGAGGTGGTCCAGTTTTTTCAGGGTTACGGGCTGAAGATGCTTCCTGAATGTATGCCTTCAACTCTCATGAAGCCAGTGGGTGAAGTTACCAAGACAGAGGTTTACTCATCCTCTAACCTGGAAGAGGTGGTCCAGTTTTTTCAGGGTAACAGGCTGAAGATGCTTCCTGAATGTATGTCTTCAGCTTCCATGTGGCTGGTTGGTGAAGATACCAAGACAGAAGTTTTTTCATCTCTGCTTTCCACCAATCTGGAAGAAGAGGACCATGTTATTGTGGAAGTTGACCTCGTCGGGCACCAAGAGACTCGGCGCTCTGTGATTCCTGATGGCATGTTGTGATGGCCTGGACTGTGTGTGGTCCCATACTCATTCTGCAGGTCATTCTGGCAGGCTTGACGAAGAGGGGGCATAAATGGGGGGGTACTGTAACAACCCTGCCAGCATCACTGCATGGCCTCCCATCCCCCACCTTCCTTACACACCAACTTAATCACTACTCTGGGCCATGCGGTGAGGTCTGTCTTCTGCTGGCTCCATGCTGGGTGCCTCTTGCCTCCTTCCTGCTCTCTGCATACTTCCTGGCTGTGTGGAAAAGGGGGGTGGTGCTGGCACTCTCTGGCTCTTATGGAGTCAATGTGCACCTTCCTAAGGTGTCCCCAGCCAAGTTGCAAGAGGCCTCAACTACTTAAGGCATCCCCGCCCATAGGAGGATGCCTGAGCAATTATTTCCCTCTGTGAGTATCTTGCTGCTGATGTGCCAGGTCCTGTCTTGTTTCCGCCATCTCTGGGGGTTGCATTTCCAGACCTGTTACTGTGCACTTTTGTGACCTATGTTCCCACCTTCCTGAGGGCTGCATACTCAGGCCTGTGTCCTTGTTCTGTATCTGTTCCCATGTCCGTCCATGTCTGTATTGTGTCCTATTCCTGTATCTTATCCTGTTCCTGTACTTAACCTAGTCTGAACTCAGTCCTACCCTCTGTCTGTTAGTCTCCTTGTCTGTGGCTCCTTTCCCTATTGTGTCTATCCTTGTGTCCTCTCCGTCGGCCCTGCTCTCGTTCCTGGTTCCTGCAGTTCTGCCTTTGCTCCGCACTCCTGCGGCTCTGCCTTTGCGCCGCACTTCAGTGACTCTGCCTTTGCTCCGCACTCCAGCGGCTCTGCCTTTGTTCCACAATCCTGCAGCTCTGCCTTTAATCAGCAATCCTGTGGCTTTGCCTTTGCTCCGCACTCCTGTGGCTCTGCCTTTGCTCCGCACTCTTGTGGCTCTGCCTTTGCTCCGCGCTCTTGCGGCTCTGCTTTTGTTCTGCGCTACTTGGGAATCAGTTCGCTGCACTGCAACCCACGACTCTGTTGTGCTCGTCGCTCCGCAACCTTGCGGTTCTGCTCCGCTCTCTGACCTCACTATCAGAGGCTCCAGTGAACACCAAGGTAGTTGCTTAGTCATGCCCCTTCCAGGGTATTCTGGTTTGTGGCACAGTGGGGCCACACCCCCAAGCTCGCGCCAATCAGTCAGAGCGCGATCGTTGCAGCAACTAAAAAAAAAATGGCAGCTGCAGATAGTATTAGCTGTAGCGTCGTCAAAAATATTAAAGGGAACCTGTCATGTCCCATGCCCTCCAATCGAGCAGCATTCACATACGTATGGCTAACTTCCCTGCATAACCAGCCCTGAATAATATTATTCATTTTAATTAATGTTTAAAAAAATAATTTATTTGGCTTGCTTTTCCTATGCTAATGAGAGTTTTGACTAGTCGATGGGGAATTAGTTTACCCTGGCTTGTCAGCCCTGTCGGCGTGATAACATAGTTTGCACAAGCCAGCCTTATCGCCAGCTCATGCAAATCTGGTTAGTGCCCAACGCTCATTTCGGCAGCATCACCACCTCTGTGGTCACGTGTACGCTTCCCGGCTTCAGAGGTGCACTGCGCATGACTGGAAGTTCAAAAGAGCTGCCTGCTGATAACATGGAAAGAGGGGTAACTAGTCTGGGGAAAGTAACCCCCCATATACTAGTCAAAGCACTAATTAACATAGGAAAAGTGGACCTTATAAATGCTTTTTTTAAGCAGGAATTAAACTGAATAACATATGTATCTGAATGATGCTGGGTTGGAGAGCATGGGGGTCCTAACTCCTAACAGGTTCCCTTTAAGTTTATATAAAAAATATAGATTAGAAATTATGATTTATTTTACTGCTTGCCACTGCTTGATTTTTTTTTATGATTAGGTCATGCCCATTATATTTTGTCAAAATTGGTGATGAGCGAGTATACTCGTTGCTCGGGTTTTCCCGAGCATGCTCGGGTGTCCTCCGAGTATTTTAGCATGATCAGAGATTTAGTTTTCGTCGCCTCAGCTGCATGATTTGCGGCTGCTGGCCAACCTGAATACATGTGGAGATTCCCTAACAAACAGGCATTCCTCACATGTATTCAGCCTGTCCAGCAGCCGCAAAATCATGCAGCTGCGTCAACAGAAACTAAATCTCCGAGCACGCCAAAATTGGAAAAACCCGAGCAACAAGTATACTCACTCATTACTAGTCAAAATCAATCGGAAAGTTTTATATTATTCATCTCTTCAAACTCTATTTACTTTTTAATTAGAAAAAAAATGTAAGGGGGAATGGACATTTCAGATTACTCTAAGAATGATTATGTCCCATAAAAGATATGGCTCTTATAGGAGAGGAGAGCAATTTGTGGCCAGCACATAGCTTCCCTTACCAATAACAGCATATACAATCATGGCTGAAAGTGTTGGTACAATTGAAATTGTTACAGAAAATGAAGTATTTGTCCCAAAAAATTATCGCTATTACATATGTTTCCTTATTTACACGTTTATTTCCTTTGTGTGTATTGGAAAAGCACAAAAAAACAGGCAAATTGGACAAAACTTCATACAAAAACCCAAAATGAGCCAGACAAAATTATTGGCACCTTTCCAAAATTGTTGATAAACAAATAGTTTCAAGCATGTGATGTTCGTTCAAACTCACCTATGACAAGTAACATGTGTGGGCATTGTGAAAATCACACCTGAAACCAGATAAAAAGGGGAAACCTCGACTCAGTCTTTGCATTGTGTGTCTGTGTGTGCCACACAAAGCATCGAGAACAGAGAGAGGAGAAGAGAACTGTCTAAGGACTTGAGATCCAAAATTTTTGAAAAGTATCGAAAATCTCAAGGTTTAGTCTATCTGCAGAAATTTTGATGTTCATTTGTCCACAGTGCACAACATAATCAAGAAGTTTACAACCCAAGGCAACTGTAGCTTATCTCCCTGGACGACAGAGAAAATTTGATGAAAGGTTGCAACACAGGATAGTCCGCAAGGTGGATAAACAGCTCCTATCAACTTTCAAGGAAATTTAAGCTGTCCTGCAGGCTCAGTCTCCTCTCACCTATGTATATCTGTGCATGGAATCATCTATCATGTAACTGCAGCAAAAGTAGGTTCCAAGAGCAATTCCAAGGGATCAGATCCAAATCCAGAATATTAAAACTTGCTTTTTTTCAATCCGTATAAACACTTGTGCAAGTCAAACTATTCATATATTTCACAAGTAAAAGTACCAAGAAAGCATCAGATAAGGTTGAAGCATTTTGAATCTATATGGTTCTTAATCATATAAGATTGAGTAACAAATGTTCAGTTCTAAATGCATCTTTCGGCCAATCATTGTGCATCTTGGCTGCCTCTTCGATACACATGAGCACGCATCTGGCCGAGCGCGCATGTGTGCTCTATTAAAAAGTTGCCACCAGACATCTCTGGTGGTGGCTTATCTTTGGACGAACAATCGACAGGCTGCATCCTTTTTCAGAAGCCTCTACACACATTAGGCTGTCACCCGAAGCCATCAATATCGGAGGGGGCTTACACATCTGTTAACGTGCTTTGTGATGTCCGCATTATCAAATCAGATAGCAGAAACTCCCATAAATTCCAAATGCACGTTTCTGCTGAAGAGTTGATGCACAGCTGGCCCTAAGTGAAATCATTTTCTTAGTATAAGCATCTGCCAGTGGAGAGCACAATTCAAGAATGGAGCATGAGGAACTATTAAAATGTTTGCAGAACTTTTTAATAGAGGAAAAGAAAAGTCCATTATCTTCAACTAACCCTTTATTGCCATCAATGTACATCATGAACTTCCCACCTAAATTTATAAAGCACTTAGTAACTTTCTGCAGATTCGGTGCATTGCTGGAAGGAAAATACAAGTTTATCCAGTGCTACCTGTGGTGCCGAATCGCTTCTTTAGTACTTTTATGTGTAGCCTCATGTCTTGGAATGATGTCATGCTGTAGTAATTTCTAGCTGTGCCCAGATGTTTAACATATAAAGTCTTAAATTCAGTGTAACTCATGCAGCTTTATGTCAAACTTTAGTTAACCTTTTGACAAGTATTAGCTACTCATTTGTTAAAAAAAAAGTATCAGCAAAAGCTCTCAGATTGACCGACGGTGCCAATTACCCAGACCATGGTGGCCAGTCTGAGAAGAAGGGAAGCATTGCAGACTACTGGAGGACAGTGAGCACAGTAGTCTGGATCATTTTTCACTATCCGGGGACATATAGAGTAAAAGATGGAAGGCTTTGTGTAAAAGTTACATAGCAATAGTATAGAGCATTTTTCCCCTCTGCTTGGTCTAAAAAAAAGTAACCATTACTGACTACCACATTTTTTGTTCTTGATTTCTTTTAGTGTTTCTTAAAGCCAGAAAGTTGCCATTTGAAATGACTTTAGTTTTGTGCCAGGTCTGTGATCTGCTTTTTTTCTACAAAATTAAACAACTGAATGAACATCCTCAAAGGCCCATGATTACATAATTTTTGCCAGGGGTTGTAGTAATCCTTTGGCTGATCCTTTCAGTGTCCTTTTTAGTCTATTTCTCACTACCAATATTATCTGGAATTCGCACTTATTGAGCACCATTCTGTGTTGTAAGCACTGCATTGCTGTTTTATAAAGGGTATGCTCCTTTTTAGTATATGTTAGTTCCCGGTTGCAAGTTATTCTAAAGAAACATATCCAGCTATACTCACCTTCCCCAGGTCCACTGGTGAGTCGCACTGCTGCATCTGGTATCTGGATTTGACTGCAGTGCTCGTGTGACGTCACCAGTGTCACAATCAATCTGTGGGCTCACAGGCTCTAAACGGGGTGTTCCCATATACAGTAGATGGAGCATCCCGCTCAGAGCTGTAGAGTTCACTGATTGGCTGCTCTGCTATCAACGTGACATCAGCGCCTTAACAAAAGCCAGACATTAGAAGCAGCGGTGCGATTCGTTGGTTTCTTTAAAATAACCTGCAGCTCATGATTAACATTTACTGAAAGGAAAAACTTTTAAGGAATATTAAAAATAAGAATTAATTAATTTGAATACTGACTCATTTTTTTCACTTTTCTGGTTATATGTTGGTTTGAGTTGCTTATAATTATATATAATAAATTGGTTGAAAGGCACATGACTATGTATGGGGGGTGCCCAGCTTGTGGTATAATGTGTGCCATGCCATTGGTATATGCCATGCAAATTGGTAAAAATAATTTAATTGGTATAAATAAATTTATATATTGTATTAGTATATGAAAGCATGTATAAGTGGATCTCAGTGTTGCGCCATCACATTGTTCTCTTGATTACTTCAACACACATATAAGATCACTATGCATTAGTAGCTCTATGTTTCAGTTTGTTCATAGTCTTTCCTAGTAAACAGATATAAAGTACATACAGTGTGTCCATTTTTGCATTTGTTTGAATTTAAGGACTGCAGTGTTTTCTATACTAAATTTGTAGCTATATTGATTGTAACATGTTTAAAAACCGTTGACAAAACATTTTACATTACAACCAGTAGGTAGCCACACACAGACACATGACAGAGTATTTCAAAATCTTGGTTTTCCTGTTTAATTTTTCCAAATCTGTTAGTCAAATGCCACAAATGTTGAGCCAAGAAAAATGATAAAAAAAAGTCACATCTGTGTACAGTACAGAGCAGAGCAGTTGGGAGAAATAGTAGTTTGATGGATGATGAAGACATGACTGTGAAGCAAAGTTAATTCTTATAGTTTAATAGCTATAAAAATATAGCAACTACTCCGGTGGTGACACACGGCAAGTGAAAGATGCACAAAATTAATTATGAGTCATGTGCCTCTTAATGAGTTTGAGGCATCTTACTTCAGCACACTCTTCAAGACTAGCATGCAATTTGCCAATCTTAATGAATTATGATCATATTTATATATGTAAGTAAAATCTCCTGCTATACAGTCCAAAATAGAACAGCGCTGATCACGTATGACGTACTATTCTGTCCATGGGCATTAAGTCCCAGGGCACATGGACGGAATAGTATGTCCATTGTCAGAAAGGGGTTAATATTCTGTGAAGGAGGGCAATATCCCTAAAGGTTCCCAGGCTAGTAATATCAGCTCACAGCTTTTTGGTTAGCCTTCACAGGTTATTTTATGGGGGGACCCCAGAAAAAAGACATAGGGTCCTCCTCATAATTTCAAAGCAGCAAAGGCTAAACAGATAGCTGTGGACTGGCATTAACAGCCAGGGAAGGGGCCAGGGAAATTGCCCCTCCTGCCAGGCTAAGAATTTCAGCCCTCAGCGACCCCAGAAATGGTGCATCAATAAGATGCACCAAATCTGGTGCTTAGCCTAGCTCTTCCCACTTTTCCTGTAGCGGTGACAAGTGGGGTAATATTTATGGGGTTGATGTCATCTTTGTATTGTCAGGTGATATCAAGCCCAGGGATTAGAAATGGAAAAGCGTCTATTAAGACATCCCCATTACTAACACCATAGTATGTTTGGAAATAAACAAACTGTCAGAATAAAATCCTTTATTTGAAACAAAAATTAGCACCTTGTTTTACACATTTATTAAAAAAAAACAAAAAAGCAATGATACACTCACCTTATGCCTAATCCATTGAAGCCCTTGTCCCATGGGAAAAAAAGATAAATAATAAACAACTATATCCATCACCTTTCTGATGTGAAAATAATCCATACTGTCCCATGATGATTTGGAGAGCAGTCACATCACTGATATGACTGCTCTCCCTGTCATCCGGCTCACACTAACAGAAGCGTCTAGTGCTGAGCTCCCATGAGAAAGTTCACCGGAGTTCACAGAACCACTCGCTGCGTAAGAACTTTCTCACGCAGCAAGAGGTTCACTGGGGTTCATCAGGTTTGAACACCGGTGAAATTTCTCATGGGAGCTCAGCGTAAGACACTTCGAGTTCTGACTGGCAGGGAGAGCGGTCAATGATGTGACTGCTGCTCTCCAAATACTCTGAATCGTCATGGGACAGTATGGATAATCTTCGTGCCCGACAGCTGAGGGACAAGATTGCCTATTATTTTTATTTTTTACAGGGGAAAAGGGCTTCACTGGAATAGGAAAGGTGAGTATAACTGTGCTTTTTATTTTTATTTCAAATAAAGGAGACTGCGTCTTTTTTACAATCTAACTATGGGGTTAGTTACATAAGAATTGATATACAGTATTAGCGGTCACTTGTCTGGCCATTGGACGTGCAGCAGCTGACTACCAATTGTATATGCCTGATCTCTCCTATAATAGGTGAGTTGATTTCTTTTAGAATTTTAACATTAACCCAGATAAGACCCTATTGCGCTTTTTCCTGTTCCTATAGTGTACTATATTGTCTTATTGTAGGAGTAAGACTAGTGTCTTGCTGCCCAGCTCACTATCTAGGGCTAAGACTCAGGATCAGCCAGGGCTTAGGCACGTGATGGCGCACGGGAGAAAGAACTCATCTAGGGTGATAGGAAGCGCAAGTGTCAGCATTAGGTGAGTGTTGAGGGTCACCATCTTCCCTCTCTCCCTACTATCAGGGCACCCCTTTATCAGCTCCCTCACCTCCTCCCTTTGCATCACATGCCAGGGCATTTCCCTTCCCTGATGTCACAATATTGCTTGCCCCATTTTTTGCAAGAAAACAACATGTATGTGGTTGCGGCTCTTGCAAAACAAATGCAGACTGTCTCTGGAGGTGACATATCTGCGGTCATTAGTGGTGCAACAGCAACAACAAAACTCAAGTTTGGTGGTCTCGGCTGTCCCAGACCATTTTTCTGTGGGGTGGAACAAGTGTGCTGTGTTCAGGGAAGCCTGCAAACTTTATTTCAGACTGTGCCCTTGTTTCTCTGGGAGTGAGGAACGACGGGTAAGAATTGTGATTTCCCTACTTCAAGGGGATCCTCAAATCCTGGGTCTTTTCCCTTCCGGTCGACTCCGGTCAGTAGATGAGTTTTTTGCAGCCCTGGGTCTCAACTATGATGATCCTGACCAAGTCTCTCTTGTTGCGCCTAAGCTATGTAAGCTATAGCAGGGGGTCGACTGACAGAGGAGTTTTGTTCAGAGTTCCGCAGATGGGCCACTGATACCAAGTAGAATGATCCATCCCTTAGAAGCCATTTCTGTCAGGGTCTGTCAGAAAGGCTTAAGGACGAACTGACCCTGTATGAAACTCCTGAGTCTTTAGAGGCTACAGTGGATTTGGCCATTGGGATTGACAGATGCCTCAGGGATAGAACTGTAGTGACCCCTTCTTTAGTAGAATTCTCTAAGGGTAAAAGCTCTACCAAGTGTCTTGAAGAACCCATGAAGCTGGGCAGAGCCTCTCTTCGGTCTGAGCTTCCTGCGGTTCACTGGAAAACTGTGGTTTGTTTTTTTTTGTGGTCAAAGGGGTCACTTCATTGGGGTTTGTCCTTCTGCACGTAAACTTAAAAAAACAGCGGAAAACTTCTGACCCCCGGTTGTGTGGAGGATTACAACCTGGGGGTATATATTTCATTGGTATGTACATTTCAGTTTGTCTGAACTATTGAGGTTGTGGTAGGTACAAAAATTGAAGTCATTTCTATACTTTTGGATAGTGGAGCAGGAGTCAATATCGTGGATGCCTGGTTTGAACAGACTCATGGTCTCGCTTGTGACATTCTGGCGAAACCCATTCCCATATTTTCTATTGACTCTGTGCCTCTTGGTCATGTGTGTTTCACGCAGATGGTGCATAATTTAAATCTGCAGATAGGGGCCCTTCACATGGAACACATTTTTGCTATGTTCTTGAAGGTCTTCCTACTCCTATTGTACTATGCCTCCCTTGGTTGGTTACTCATAGTTCCGTGGTAGATTGACAATCCAGAGACTTTGTTAGGTTGAGTGATTTCTGTAATAACAGCTGCATGATACCGGTCTCTCTACCATTTCCACCAAAACCCTACCTCCTTTTCTGTCCGGTTTTGGGTATGTATTTTCAGAAAAATGGGGTGTCAGCAATTGCCTTTCCATTGTGCCTATGATTGCCTTGTTAATGTGCTCCCTGGAGCAAAACGAACTAAAACCCGGTTATACAATCTTTCTGGCCCTGAAAGGCGGGCTATGAGAGATTATACACTGCTCAAAAAAATAAAGGGAACACTCAAATAACACATCCTAGATCTGAATGAATGAAATATTCTCATTGAATACTTTGTTCTGTACAAAGTTGAAAGTGCTGACAACAAAATCACACAAAAATCATCATTGGAAATCAAATTTATTAACCAATGCAGGCCTGGATTTGGAGTCACACACAAAACTAAAGTGGAATGTAATGTCCTTAAAACAAGTCAAAATGATGCTCAGTATTGTTTGTGGCCTCCACGTGCTTGTATGACCTCCCAACTGTACAATGCCTGGGCATGCTCCTGATGAGGCGGTGGATGGTCTCCTGAGGGATCTCCTCCCAGACCTGGACTAAAGTATCTGCCAAATCCTGGACAGTCTGGTGCAACATGACATTGGTGGATGGAGCGAGGCATGATGTCCCAGACATGCTTAGTCAGATTCAGGTCTTGGGAACGAATGGGCCAGTCCATAGCTCCAATGCCTTCATATTGCAGGAACTGCTGACACACTCCATTAGGAGGAACCCAGGGCCAACCGCACCAGCATATGGTCTCACAAGGTGTCTGAGGATCTCATCTCGGTACCTAATGGTAGTCAGTCTACCTCTGGTGAGCACATGGAGGCCTGCGCGGCCCTCCAAAGAAATGCCACACCACACCATTACTGGCCCACTGCCAAACCGGTCATGCTGAAGGATGTTGGAGGCAGCAGATCGCTCTCCACGGCATCTCCAGACTCTGTCATGTCTGTCACATGTGCTCAGTGTGAACCTGCTTTCATCTGTGAAGAGCACAGGGCGCCAGTGGTGAATTTTCCAATCCTGGTGTTCTGTGGCAAATGCCAAGCGTCCTGCACGGTGTTGGGCTGTGAGCACAACCCCCATCTGTGGACGTTGGACCCTCAGACCATCCTCATGGAGTCGGTTCCTAACCGTTTGTGCTGACACATGCACATTTGTGGCCTGCTGGAGGTCATTTTGCAGGGCACTGGCAGTGCTCCTCCTGTTCCTCCTTTCACAAAGGTGGAGGTAGCGGTCCTACTGCTGGGTTGTTGCCCTCCTACGGCCCCCTCCACATCTCCTGGTCTACTGGCCTGTCTCCTGGTAGCGCCTCCAGCCTCTGGACACTATTCTTACAGACATAGGAAACCTTCTTGCCACAGCTCGAATTGATGTGCCATCCTGGATGAGCTGCACTACTTGAGCCACTTGTGTGGGTTGTAGAGTCCGTCTCATGCTACCACGAATGTGAAAGCACAGCCAACATTCAAAAGTGACCAAAACATCATCCAGAAAGCATTGGTACTAAGATGTGTTTTGTGGTTCCCACCTGCAGAACCACTCCTTTATTGATTTTGTCTTGATAATTGCCAATAACTTCCATCTGTTGTCTATTCCATTTGATCAACAGCATGTGAAATTGATTGTCAATCAGTGTTGCTTCCTAAGTGGACAGCTTGATTTCACAAAAGTTTGATTCACTTGGAGTTATATTCTGTTGTTTAAGTGTTCCCTTTATTTTTTTGAGCAGTGTATTTGCAAAAGTCTTGCTAAGGGACCTATCAGACCCTCCTCTTCTCCCATGGCAGCAGGGTTCTTTTTTGGCAAGAAAAAAGATGGGGATCTACATCCTTGTTTTGACTTTCAGGAGTTAAATCAGATTACCATTCGAGACCCTTATCCCCTTCTGCTCATTCCTAATTTGTTCAATCAGATTGTTGGTGCAAAATGGTTCTCCAAGTTGGACCTAAGGGAGATTATAATCTTATGAGAATCAGAGATGGGGATGAGTGGAAAACGTTCTTTAAGGCTATGTGCTCACGTAGCATTTTTCATGCGATTTTTTTCCTGAGCAGAAACGCATGCCCTTGCCAGGGAAAACGCATGCGCTTTTTGACACGCGTTTTTGACGCGATTGTCAAGCGTTTTGACATGCATTTTCCCATGCATTTTTGCCCATATAATTGACGGTATGCGGAATCGCGGGCGATTCCGCAAAATTAATGAACATGCTGCGTTTTTTACCGCTAAGCGATTCCGCAGCGGTAAAAAATGCACCATTGGAACAACATGTGCGTTTTCTATTACAAATGCATGGAATGCTTTTTTTAAGCGTTTCCGCGGCAGAATCGCGCGTTTAAAAACGCCGCGGAAACACTTAAAAATCGCATCGTGGGCACACAGCCTAACACTCCTGAGGGGGCATTATGAAAATCTCATCATGCCATTTGGTTTGACTAATGCTCCTGCTGTTTTCCAACATTTTGTTAATGAATTCTTTCATCATCTGATGGGTAAATTTGTGGTGGTATATTTCGATGATAGTTTGATTTACTCACCCGATTTTAGATTTCATCAGGTACACGTCAGGCAGGTATTACAGATTTTATGAGAAAATAAACTGTATACTAAGCTGGAAAAATGCATGTTCACTGTACAGGAGGTGCCGTTTATAGAATACCTGGTGACATCTTTGGGATTTTCAGATAGACCCCGAGAAAGTCTGCGCAGTTTTGGAATGTGACCCTCCAGAAAATGTTGAAGACCTACAACGCTTTCTGGGATTTGCTAAATATTATCATAAGTTTATCTAGGACTTCTCTTCAATTGTTAAACCACTCACGGACTTGAGCAAAAAGGGCACATATTTTTCCAATTGGTCTGACCTTGTACACCAGGCATTTGTTTCTTTAAGAAAATGTTTTGTCTTAGTTCCTGTACTCATTCAGCCTGATGTTTCACAACTAGGGATGAGCGAGTACTGTAGTATTCGGACTCGCTGTACTCGTAAAGAGTACCGAGTCGTAAGTCTATGGAAAATGCAATTAATGGGTGGGGACTGTGATGGACTGGGCGGGAACTGTGCGAAGACTGTGCCAGGCTATGCGGGACTGTGCTGGCCTGTGCAGGGACTGTGCCAGGCCATGCTCCCGCCGGGGCTGTGCGGGACTGTGTGAAGACTGTGCAGGGCTTTGCAGGTACTGTGGACTGTGCTGGGCTGTGTGGGATTGTGGTGGGCCGTGCTGGGCTGTGAGGGGACTATGCGGGGACTATGTCGTGCTGTGCAGGACTGTGCAGGGCTGTGCGGGGACTGTGCGGGCTGTTGCGAATATTGCAAAGCGAGTAGTGAAATACTCGCGAGGATTTGAGAACCGCGAGTACCGCATTACTCGCCGAGTTCCGAATCCTCATGAGTATGCTCGCTCATCCCTATCCTATACACAACCATTTATTGTTGAGATTGATGCGTCTGAGCTGGGGGTTGGGGCAGTTTTATCTCAGGGGTTGTCTCCTAGTAAACGGCGCCCATGCGGGTTTTTCTCTAAAAAACTAATTCCAGCCAAAAGAAACTATGACATTGGCACTAGGGAACATTTGACTATTAAGTTGGCTTTTGAGGAGTGGCGTAATTTTCTGGAGGGAGTAGCTCACCCGGTCATGGTGATTACTGATCATAATAATCTGTAAAAATCTGTGATACCTAGAATCTGCTAAATTTCTCTCTCCGAGACAAACTATGTGGCCTTTATTCTTCACCAGGTTTAATTTCTTTAACTATTGTCCAGAGGATAAAAATGGCAAGGCTGATGCATTATCCCGGAGTTTCCCTGGGGGAGGTAGTACTGAGGACTCTGTTCCTATCATTCAAGATGGAGTAGTTATTTTTACTGTACGTTCAGATCTTGAGGTATTGAAGGCTCAAGGGGATGCTCCTATTTCCTGTCTTTAAGGGAAATTATCTGTACCACTACAATTGCATCCTAAAATCTTAGGAGAAAATCTTCACTCAGTTTTTGCAGGTCACCCTGGTAGGAAAGCAAGTTTGTACCTGCTCTCTCATCGCTTTTGGTGGCTTGTGTTGCCTCAGGACATTGTTAATTTTTTGTCTATCTGCAATATTTGTGCGTGTTCTAAAACCCTGCATACGCATTGATTATTCCTGACACACCATGGACGCATTTGTCTATGAATTTTATTACTGACCTTTATTGGCCTAGGTATTTATCAGTGACATTGTGAAGCTTCAGGGGATTCCCTCTGATGTGGTCTCAGATTGGGGTATCCAGTTTGTCTAAATTTTTGGTCTGGTCTAGGGGTGCATCTATCTTTTTCCTCAGCTTTCCATCCACAATCTAATGATCAGACCGAACATATAAATCAAAGCCTAGAGAAAGACATACCTTAGGTGTTTTGTTTCTGCAAACCAAGACAATTGGTCATGTTATTTACCTTTGGCAGAATTTGCACTACATAATTGTAGTTATAAGTCCATGGGTAAGTCACCATTCTTTGGTGCATATGGTTTTCACCTGTTCACCATTTCTGTGCTTTCAGTACGGATGAGTCTTTGGGGGTTCCTAGGGAGGAACATTTTTCTTCATTGCTTGCTCTGTATGGCAAGGGGTACAGAACAACTTGAAGGTGATGGGAGACAGATATAAATATGTCAATAAACATGTACCCAAAGGTTTAGGGTCTTTGGGTGGAACACCGACCGGGGGTGTGAGGATCCCACACATTAGAAGAGAATTCACTCCATGTAGATTAGAAAGAAACAGGAGGAGAATGAGTTTATGAATGCATATAAAAATGTTTTATTAATTGTACGCAGTGTGGGGTTCTTGCACGTATCCCCTCAGCAAAACATCCCAGAAGCTAAGCATCTAGAAAAAGCAGTTAGTCCATGGCTAAGAATTAACATCCATCTTCTCCTCTCTTCACACAGGTACAGCTCCCCACCTCTGCTGCAGTATATTCTAATGGTACAGCTCCCCACCTCTGCTTGCTGTCTCATCTGCTGCAATATATACTAATGATTAAGCACTTGAAAACTTGAGGCAAGGTGCACATATAAAAAAAATATTTGTGGTTTTATACAAACATCATATTAGAGGAGATACTATCATCACCATGATATGTGCCCCAATGGACAATACAAGGGACAAATCGGAAAATTAGAATAAACAACAAAGAAAGAACCAAAAGAATGTCCAATAGTTCAATATATAGAAATAAAATAAAGTGACCGACAGCGCTAGCGTCACAGACTACTCAGCAGCAAAATATTAGGACAATACCACCAAATTAATCCAAATAAATATATATATAAAGATTTAATATTTGCGCTCAGAGTTAAATCTGTAAAGATAGTGAACTCCACCCCAGGGAGATAAAAAATACAGAAAAAGAGTCCAGAGCAAGGCAAAGAAGCGTTGGGAGTCAGGAACCGCCCCCTTGACTCTTTACAACAAGATGTAAAATATAGAGAAATGTACTCAGATATGCAGGCACAACAACATATGGAAAATTCACTAGTGAGGTGAATAAAAGGATCTATCCACAAGATAGTAGAAAAATACCTTGAAGACAGCGGCTTTATAGTGGAGTGCTTATCAGCCCAAATCCTGTGGAGGAGGAAGTCTGATGGAGGAGTGACGATGTCCCGTTAGTAATCCAGGAATACAGTTGCCAATTGCAAAAAGGAAAATAGATGCTTGGGGTAGTGGACGCTGTCCCGGCCGGAGGCAGACGTCCAAACCGCAGTGCGCCCGCCCTGGCTGATGAGCGGTAGCGTCGCAAGCAGGCTGTAGCCGACAAGGTGCACAGGACCTTGCGTGATGTCACGGTCACGTGATTACTCACGTGACTGGCTATGGAGAGCAAGGAAGCTCAAAAACCATCCAACGCGTTTCTGAATCAACGGATTCCTATACGTCCATTACATATAAGAATAGCGGAACATCTGCGCAATATTAGGAATAAACTTAGTTGTCATCTTCTTTCAAACCATTTTTTAATCCATCATGGAGGTTCTATGAAAGGTATAACAGTTACAGGCATTAAAGTGGTTAAAAAGAATTGGAGGAGAGGGAACTTTTTTCACCAAATGTCAAAAGAAGAGAGTAAATGGATTTTTGCGATGGATACTCTGATGCCCAATGGATTAAATAGCAAAATTGAGCTTTTTGCTTTTAACATTTAGATTGGAACTGTAGATGCTGGTGGGTATAAAAATGTCGCCTATTTGCTATGGAATATCCCTGAAGAAGGAATCCGTTGAGAGAGAGAGAATTTTTTTCGTTCGCCCTGTATCTCAGCCATGCCTGCCTGCCCTGTGTCTCAGCCGTGCCTGCCTGGGTACCAGCCGTGCCTGCCGTGCCCACCTGCCTGCCTGTCAGTCGCACCTGTCCAAGTGTCCTGTCCCCCAGTGGGATCAGCAGCCACAGCCAGACACCACTCTGGAGTGGCACCTGGCAGCTACCTGGCCGCACAAGCCTGACCTCACCATCAGAGGCTCCAGCGAAGACCGAGGTAGCTGTCTTAGTCACTCCCCTTGCAGGGTAGTCTGATTTGTGGCACAGTGGGGCCACAATCCCCTCGCTCGCGCCAACCAGCCAAGGCGCCAGTGTGACAGGCGCTCCCTCAAAACACATTTGTTCAGAGCGGCCTATCACGTTCCCTAATCAAAGTCATTCTATGTGTAAGTGTGCGTGTGTAGCCCATTCACTATCTCCATCCATCCCTCAGTCCCTTAAGATGGCTGGACCATCATTGTAAATACACACCTGTACTTTGTATCTCCTCCACCTCATTGTAGATTGTAAGCTCTCACGAGCAGGTGTCATCTTATTTTGCTTTAATTATTGCATTGTTACCGTTGTTACTTATGACTATTATGTTTGAAACTGTTAAACTGTAAAGCGCTGCGGAATATGTTGGCGCTATTTAAATAATAATAAATTATTATTATTATTACACAACAACTGTAATCATAGAAGTATAATATCAAAAGGTATAAAACATAGACAGATGAAATGCCAGCCACAGGTTATTCCATCAGACCCAAAGAAAGCCAATGTGTGAGTCGAGGTAAGGACATGCACCACCTCAGTCACTAAGTGGACCAATAAAGATACAACAGAGAGTTCTAGCCTCTGTTTCTGTACCAGCCTGGTTTCTTCTTCACCCCTTCGTAAGTGATTCAATGCTTTTCACTTGTATCTTTATTAGTCCACTTTCCCCATTTTTCTTTCAGATATAAATGTGTGGCTGATAAAAAAAAATGCAAGGTCCATAGCATTTTGTGAATTTCTGCGTGGTTGTCCACCAAAAACATCAAATTGAAAGTTCCTTCCTGGAAACTGAGTGTCAGGTTCATTGGTCCATATAAGGTGGTCGCTGTCATTAATTCTGTATCTTTTCGCCTTGAGCAACCACAAGCACTTAAGGTTCACAATATAATTTATAGATCATTGCTTAAAAAGTATGTTGCGTCATCTGATCCATCACCCTTTCCACCACCTTCAGTCATGGTGGACTGGATTTTCTGACATATACACCCTTCGGAGTCACTTCAAATTAGTACCTAAAAATATAGATTTGGTAAAATTATCGCAAATTCCAAAAAAAGTTATGTCAAAAAGGATAATATGTAGTAGGCATGCGGTATATGATATTAATTTTGTGTGGTATGACTGTTTTAAGGACATAACAATTCCATGCTTGAAAAGTGGCAATTTTTTTTTAAATGTCTGTGAAATTTTTGAAATTTTTAATGAATGCAAATCATATAGACCTAAATTTAGCACTATCATAAAGTACAATGTGTCACAAATAGTGTTGAGCATTCCGATACTGCAAATATCGGGTATCGGCCGATATTCGCTGTATCGGAGTTCCAATACTGAGTTCCGATATTTTTACAATATCGAATACCGGAATCGGAAGTTCCCATAATGCAATGAGCCAGTTGTGTTAGCCATGTTAACTAATGGCATGGCTGTGATTGGCTGCTGAACTGATGTCATCATGATGAGCGGTCTGTGCGGGCCTGCCGGGGGTCTGTGCGGGCCTGCCGGGGGTCTGTGCGGGCCTGCCGGGGGTCGGTGCGGGACTGCCGGGGGTCGGTGCGGGACTGCCGGGGGTCTCTGCGGGCTGCCGGGGGTCTGTGCGGGCCTGCCGGGGGTTGTGTGTGTGTGCAGGCATCGTCCGATGGGACTACAAATCCCATCGGGCTATGCCTGCTACAATGACAGTGATTGACACATTAGCCAATGATGGAACAGTAGTAGTCCCATCATCCGGCTAATGTGTTGAATGTAAAAAAAACATACATACTACATACATACTACATATATACAACATACATGCATACTACATACTACATACATACTTCATATATACTACATTCATACAACATACATACATACTACATTCATACAACATACATACATACAACATAATACATACATACATACTACATATATACTACATTCATTCAACATACATACATACTACATATATACTACATTCATACAACATACATACATACATACTACATATATACTACATTCATACAACATACATACATACTACATAATACATACATACTACATATATACTACATTCGTACAACATACATACATACTACATATATACTACATTCATACAACATACATACATACTACATATATACTACATTCATACAACATACATACATACTACATAATATATACATACTACATATATACTACATTCATACAACATACATACATACTACATACATGCTACATACATGCAACATACATACTACATACATACTACATACAATACATTCATACAATACATATAGACATACAGTACATATAACATAGAGTACATACTCACCATCACTTGTCATTTTGATCCCCGAAGCCAGTGTCATCTGTAAAAAATATTAAAATAACAAACAACCAATATACTCCCTGATCTGCAGAAATCCACGAGTGTCCCACGACGATCTACTGCAGTGCATCACTGAGAGGTTACTATAGTTCGCTGGCAAAAGCTGCGTGGGAACTTTCTCACACAGCAATGCCAAAAGTGAGACTAGGGACTATTTTTTTACAGTGGCGGAGGAATACAGTGCGGAAAGATACCCACCTTCCGTCATTGTATTCCTGTAGCCTCTAGAGAGCGGTCGCATCAGCTGATGCTGCTGTTCTCCACGGGAGATCGTCGTGGGACACTCGTGGATTTCTGCGGATTAGGGCGTATATTGGTTGTTTGTTATTTTAATATTTTTTACAGATGACACTGGCTTCGGGGATCAAAGTGACAAGTGATGGTGAGTATGTACTCTATGTTATATGTACTGTATGTCTATGTATGTTTTGCATGAATGTATTGTATGTAGTATGTATGTAGCATGTTGTATGTATGTTGTATGTATGTGTGTATGTAGTATGAATGTAGTATGTATGTTGTATGAATGTAGTATATATGTAGCATGTATGTTGTATGAATGTAGTATATATGTAGTATGTATGTAGTATGTATGTATGTATGTATGCATGTTGTATGAATGTAGTATATATGTAGTATGTATGTATTATGTAGTATGTACGTATGTTGTATGAATGTAGTATATATGTAGTATGTATGTAGTATGTATGTTGTATGAATGTAGTATATATGAAGTATGTATGTATGTTGTATGAATGTAGTATATATGTAGTATGTATGTAGTATGTATGTATGTTGTATGAATGTAGTATATATGTAGTATGTATGTAGTATGTATGTTGTATGAATGTAGTATATATGAAGTATGTATGTATGTTGTATATATTATATATGTATATAGTATATATAGTATATAATATATGTAGTATATATGTAGTATGTATGTTGTATGAATGTAGTATATATGTAGTATGTATGCATGAATGTAGTATATATGTAGTATGTATGTATTATGTATTATGTATGTATGTTGTATGAGTGTAGTGTATATGTACTATGTATGTTGTATGAATGTAGTATATATGAAGTATGTATGTAGTATGTATGTATGTTGTATATATGTAGTATGTATGTAGTATGTATGTATGTTGTATATATGTAGTATGTATGTTGATTTTTTTTACATTCAACACATTAGCCGGATGATGGGACTACTACTGTCTGCACACACACACACAACCCCCGGCAGGCCCGCACAGACCCCCGGCAGGCCCGCACAGACCCCCGGCAGGCCCGCACAGACCCCCGGCAGGCCCGCAGAGACCCCCGAGAGGCCCGTACAGACCCCGCCCGCACACACACGCACAGTCTCCGCCCAGACTCTTCCCCCCTCCCGAACTGGATGTGCAAGGAAAGAAAGGGTTTATTTTCATTCCGATATTTGTGCCCCATTGACTTGCATGGGTTTCCGGTATCGGAGATACCCGATATTTTTGGGATATCGGTCCGATCCAATATTTCCCGATATCGGAAGGTATTGCTCAAAACTAGTCACAAAAAAAAAAAAAACAATCTCAGAATCGCTGGGATACGTTGAAGCATTACAGATTTAATGCCACAGAAAGTGACACTGGTCATAATTGAAAAGATTGGCCTTGTCAGGAAAGTGAAAACAGGCTCTGGTGTGAAGGTGATAAGATTCTTATCAACTGTAACAGAGTTTCAAACTCTCTTTTTTCTTTTCATTGCTATAAAACAAACTTTTACTTCAGATGATCGGTAAATATGAAATACAAACATTTACTGCCACCTGCTGGATAAAACATTGATTGCAGCAGAATAAATTCCAATTCAAGCTCTGGTGTTCGTTTGCAGGCACATTTAAAGCTGTTCATAAATCACACTATAGAATTGCTCAGCTGTTTTGAGCAATACATCTTTCTTTAATCAGATGATTACATGGCTATGATTAAGACTGCAAGACCCCAAAATTCTGTGAAGTCTGCAGTCTTCATGTCACAATATTTCAGAAGTTTTCCCCCTTTTTTACTGTCATCATCGTATGAGGGTAAAGCAGGGGAGTAGTAATAGCAGTCACAGAGGGGGCATCCACGACAAGCCTGCGGAGGAAGGGGGCTCATCTATTTCAGCTGGACATGTGTCCTCAGACGCACATTCAGTTGAAATGTATTGTAGATAGTGTTGAGCATTCCGATACTGCAATATCGGGTATCGGCCGATATTCGCGGTATCGGAGTTCCGATATGGAGTTCCGATACTTTTAGAATATCGAATACCAGAATCGGAAGTTCCCATAATGCAATGAGCCAGTTTGATTTTATTCAGCCAATAAGGAATCCTAAGAAGTGTGGGCACATCCTGTTATGCATGTAGGCATGTTAACTAATGGCATGGCCATGATTGGCTGCTGAAATGATGTCATGATGCACTATAAAAGCCGCCGCCGCCATTTAGGGTTCACTCTGCTGTGAATTTACTTAGGGACAGGACGCTGCTGTTCTGACTCTGAGGGACAGTGTGACCTAGCGATTTGCTTTATTGTGCTTTACCCAGGCTACTTTATCAACCGCTGTAGCTTTCTTTTGCCTTGCAGCGCTGTTCATGGCTGTCTGCGAGGTCTCTGTGTGTGAGTGCAGCTCACGCTGTAGTGTGTTCTGCACCACTTCCAGTTGTAGTCCGCTCATCGTGCGTCACTGCCTCATACATTGTCCTTTTTTGCAATAGTGCTGCTCATTTTTCCAGATTTCTCCTATTAGTGTGGTTCCATCCATATCCAGCTAGCATATTTGCAAACACTATATAGGAGTAGATAGAGGAGCCTTTCTGCTGGCTTGTGCCCTGCAGCCCCAGCCAGATTAGTATTAGCCTATTTTTTGGAGCCTCATCTATTGCATTGTAGGTTACCTTCCTGCATTGTAATAGCTACAAAAAGTTTGTGATACTATCAGTTTTACATCATTGGGCACATCCAGTGTCTTTTTGTGAAAAAAAAAAGTTAATAAAGTTCACCAAACACTCCACTTTACTGTTGTGTAGGCCACATTAGCTCATATTAAAGTCTAGTCCACACTTTATAAAATTAGTGTTTCTTATGCCTGTTAGCAGCTGTTCAGGAATAAGCACACTAAGCCCTTAGTACTTTTCTGCCTATCGTTATCAGTCTACCAAGATGATGAAGGCAGGGAGTAAGGCACATGGTCATGGGCGTGGAGTTTCTGAGGGAGAGGACGTGGGGATTCTGTGCCTGCTGCTAGCACCAGTGACTCAGCATCCCCCAGTTTTACCAGGGAACAGTCCTTTATGCGCAGCTTTGCAGGAGCTCGCCGTACCCCACTGCTGTGGGACGAACAAATTGAAGCCGTTGTTGGATGGATAGCAGCTAACGCATCAACTTCAATTAGTTCCAGATCCTCTCAGGTCCAGAGCACTGAAGAGCAACCATCTGTCTCTTCACCACCTGCCAAATTGCCCAGGCAGTCAGAGAGCCCTGGACAGGGGCCACCTCTACTTCTGTTCTCTGAATCTGTTGGCTTGGAAAGAGGGGGCCAACCAAGCAGCATTCGAGAATTTGAAGAAGAGGTAGTATGCAGTGATGCGCCACAGCTTTGTCTCTCTGAATCTGAAGAGGCGGGTGGGCCAATGCCTATGGTCAGCACACCTCAGTACACATCTGATGATGAGACTCGGGTGCCACTTTCTGGTGTGTACTGTGCTGTCGAGACTACCCAGGAGAAGCAGTTGTTTGAAGAGGGTAGTGTAGATGATGAGGTCCTTGACCCATCATGGCGTGAGGTACAGGAAGGTGGTGGGAGCAGCTCTGAGGAAGAGATTCCCCGAATGGCCAAAAAAGGAGGGAGGGAGGGGGCAGACTCAGTTGCCTGTAGCCTCCACTTCGGCACCCATTAGGAGAATGCCTCTTCCAAAACCCAAAATGGGTGCTCCCAAGACTTGCAGTGCCTAGTCCTTTTTTGACACACTTGCAGATGACATTTGCTTTGTCAAAAGCAAGCTGTGTAATCAGAAAGTGAAAAGAGGGAAAAGTGTCAGCAACCTCAATACCACAAATATGTGGAAACATGTGCGGACCAAGCACGTGGTGGAGTTACAAAGACACACTGAAGACCTAGGCCAACCTACAGCGCCACCTACCACCTCTTCAGCTCGTGTTGTAGCCTCTTCCCCCAGCTCACACACAGCTGGTTCGGCTTCCTCACACGATCGCCATGGAAGAACCTCTGGCACTGTTGTACAGAGACACAGTGTAATTCCACCCACAGCACCACGTTCCCTGTCATCCTCACACTCCCAGGCCAGTCTACAGCCATCGGTAGCATAAGCATGGGAGAAAAGGCGCCCATACTCGGCAAACCACACCCGAGCACAGGCTCTGAATGCTGGCATTGGAAAACTACTTTTCCTTGAAATGCTCTCATTCAGGCTGGTGAAGACTGACACCTTCCGTAACTTCATGGCATTGGCAGTCCCACAATACAACATGCCCAGCCGCTTTTATTTCAGCAGGCAAGCCGTCCCTGCCCTGCAAAAGCATGTGGAGGGAAAAATTAAACATGCGCTACTAAACGCCGTCAGTAGCAAGGTCCACCTGACCACCGATGCGTAGACCAGTCACCATGGACAGGGACGATATCTTTCCGTCACTGCCCATTGGGTAAATGTTGTGGAGCCGGGTACAGATCTTGAGAGTGGCGCTGTACGTTTTCTGCCAACTCCAAGGATTGCAGGAATCCAGTCTGTACACATTGACTCCTCCTCATACTCCAGTTCCTCTGAATCAGCGCTGCAGGAGCCATCACAGTCTACCTCCACATGGACCCATGAACGCTTTCCTGTTACGACCGATATGAGCACAGCCGTGGCCAAACGCCAACAGGCCGTATTGAAATTAATTTCTTTGAGGAATCGAAGCCACACAGCGCAGGAGCTCTGGAATGCCATCAAGCCGGAGAGCGACGTGTGGTTTGTGCCAGCGAATCTCCAGCCAGGCATGGTAGTGTGTGACAATGGCCGAAATCTGGTGGCAGCTCTGGGCCTAGGCAACCTCACTCACATCCCATGTCTGGCACATGTGCTCAACTTGGTCGTGCAGAGTTTTTTGAGGAACTATCCGGATCTTGATGCACTGCTGCACAAGGTCCACATAGAGTGCACTCACTTGTGTCGTTCCAGCATGGCAAGATTGCGCATTGCAGCTCTGCAGTGCCGAGTCCGCCTTCCGGAACATCGCATCATATGTGACCTACCCACCAGGTGGAATTCAATGTTACATATGTTGGAGAGGTTGTGTGAGCAGCAGGCAGCAGTAATGGAGTACCAGCTGCATCAGGCGCAAACAAGTCGCACTGCGCGCCTTTCACACTTCACCACCACTGAGTGGGCCTCTATGAAGGACATCTGCCACGTTTTGCGTGCCTTCGATGATTCCACAAAGATTGCGAGTGCAGATGATGCACTAGTCAGCATGACTATCCCTCTTATCTGCCTGCTTGAAAAAACACTGCAAGCACTAAGGGACGAGGTTGTGGAAGAGGTGGAGGATGAGGAGTCACAAATGCCATCTGCTTCTGGACAGTCTGCGCAACGTGGTTCCTCACAAAGGCCTAGGCAGGGGACACTTTGTGACGAGGATGAGGAGGAGTCAATGGAGGAGGAAGACATCTGTCCAGAGGAGGGAGGTACACAATGCTCTAGTAGTAAGTATGTAGAGCGAGGGTGGGGTGATGCAGAGCAGGCAGAGATGACGCCTCAAGCAGGGGACAGTGTTTCTTGGCCAGTTGGCAGTCTGCAGCACATGGTTGATTTCATGCTGCAGTGCCTGAGAAACGACAGCCGCATCGCCCACATTCTCAACATGGCTGATTATTGGGTGTACACCCTCCTAGATCCTTGCTACCGGGACAACTTACAAAGCCTCATAACACCGTTGAACCGGGAGCGTAAAATGCGGGAGTACCAAGACACACTGGTGCATTCCATCATGTTCTCCATTCCACCAGAGAGCAGTGCTGCTAGTGCTTTACAAAGCAGCTCAGTGCGTCGAGGCAGTGGAGGAAGCTCTGCACAAAGAGGGAGCAGAAGTAGCGCCTCAGCACAAGGCAAGACCAGTATGGCCCAAATGTGGCAAAGTTTTGCGTCCCCACCACAAATGTCTACACCACCACAGATGGCTCCAGTCATCAGGAGGCAACGTTTCCGTCAGATGGTGACAGACCACATGTCTTGCCCTCTCAGTGTTCTCCCACACGGCTCTTCCCCCTTCAAGTTTTGGGTCTCTAAGCTGGATACATGGCCAGAGCGTAGCCAGTATGCATTGGAGGTGCTGGCTTGCCCTGCTGCTAGTGTATTATCGGAACGCGTCTTTAGTGCCGCAGGTGTGTACTAACAGACCGTCGCATGCGACTATCCTCCGATAACGTTAACCGGCTTACTTTTCTGAAAATGAACAAGGCCTGGATCTCGCAGGAATTTGCCAGTAATCTTCCAGATTAAATAAATGGTTGGCAACAGTTTCCAGGTCTTCTGTTGAGTTCATGTTTCTACCACCTGTTTCTCCTGTAATTCCTGGGCTCCAACACTGCCAGTTGCTGCTCAGAAGTGCCGTCTGCACAGTCAACACTTGCTCCTGTGTTATTGGGGTTCAGTACCGTCAGCTGATCCCCTGCTGTGTGTCCGGCAATTTCGCCTGCTCTGTCCACATTCACACTACTACAGATTTTAAACTTGCTCCAATTTGGCCTCTGGCTACACTCTGTTTCTCCTGTAATCCCTGGGCTCCAACACCGCCAGTTGCTGCTCAGAAGTGCCGTCTGCACAGTCAACACATGCTCCAGTGCAATTGGGGTTCAGTAACGTCAGCTGATCCCCTGCTGTGTGTCCGGCAATTTCTCCTGTTCCGACCACACTCACACTACTACAGATATTAAACTTGCTCCAATTAGGCCTCTGGCTACACTCTGTTTCTCCTGTAATCCCTGGGCTCCAACACTGCCAGTTGCTCCTCATAAGTGCCGTCTGCACAGTCAACACATGCTCCAGTGTTATTGGGGTTCAGTAACGTCAGCTGATCCCCTGCTGTGTGTCCGGCAATTTCGCCTGCTCTGTCCACATTCACACTACTACAGATATTAAACTTGCTCCAATTAGGCCTCTGGCTACACTCTGTTTCTCCTGTAATCCCTGGGCTCCAACACCGCCAGTTGCTGTTCATAAGTGCCGTCTGCACAATCAACACATGCTCCAGTGTTATTGTGGTTCAGTAACGTCAGCTGATCCCCCTGTTGTGTGTCCAGCAATTTCGCCTGCTCTGTCCACATTCACACTACTACAGATTTTAAACTTGCTCCAATTATGCCTCTGGCTACACTCTGTTTCTCCTGCAATCCCTGGGCTCCAGCACCGCCAGTTGCTGCTCAGAAGTGCCGTCTGCACAGTTAACACATGCTCCAGTGTTATTGGGGTTCAGTAACGTCAGCTGATCCCCTGCTGTGTGTCCGGAAATTTCACCTGCTCTGTCCACATTCACACTACTACAGATATTAAACTTGCTCCAATTAGGCCTCTGGCTACACTCTGTTTCTACTGTCATCCCTGGGCTCCAACACCGCCAGTTGCTGCTCAGAAGTGTCTTTTTGGCACGGATACTCCCTCCTGCCCAGCCTGGTTCCAGCACGCCAGCTGTTTCCGGGTAGTGTCAACGTCACTGTGCCTCCAATACGTTGTCCTGTCGTATTGCGGTCGGCTTAGCCGACTCTATGGTGCCTGCAGTTTAGGTGCTTCCTATGTGGGCTGCGGGATCTGGCAATGAAGGCTGGTTCTGTACTGCCAATAGGACAAGCTCCCCCTGTAGGACTATGGGTTTCGGTAACTCCGGCCGGCTCGAGGCATTGCAACTTTTTTTTCATGTGTACCTTCTGCTGCCTATCTGAGTTCCAGTACCATTAGCTGGTTCTTTGGAAGTCAATCTTGAATATGTCCCCCTGGGTTCCAGTAACATCAGCTGGTTCCAGGCAGAGCCTTTGGCTTAGGTGCCTCCTTCTCGGTATCCGAGTTCCACCAACGTCTGCTGGTCCTTGGTAGTGCTTTCTGGCACAGGTACCTCCTGCTTAGTAACTGGGTTCCAGTACCATCAGCTGGTCCTCGGTAGTTCCATTGGCTCTTGTACCTTCGGCTACTCATCCAGGTTCCAGTACCGTCAGCTGGTTCTCAACAGTTCCACAGCCTTCTTGTACCTTCTGCTACATTTCCAAGTTCAAGCTTTTTGAAATGGTTTTTGGTAATCACTCTGGATCTCCCTGATGAAGACCCTAAAGGCGACGACCCTGAAGACCACCCCGAAGAAGACGACGACCCCGAAAACGACGACCCTGGAGACGACAACCCTGAAGACCATGACCCCGAAAACGACGACCCTGAAGACCACCCCGAAGAAGACAACGACCCTGAAGACCACCCCGAAGAAGACCAAGAAGATGACCCTGAAGATGACAAAGAGGACAAAGAACAAGAAGACAACCACCAAGATACAGAAGAACAAGAGACAGAAGACCAAGAAGCAGAAGAACAAGAAGCTGCAGGACAAAAAGCAGAAGAACATTAAGCATAAGACTAAAAATCAGAGCAAAAGATATTATCTAAATTATAAGCAGATGACTAATCAGTGTATGGGGGTGAGTCCGTTCCTCATCATGGTGCCCCTGGAAAATACCTGCTGCTGCAGGGAAAACTGAACGCGGACAAATCCTGTTGTAAATCTTTTGTGACAGGCAGAACGGAAGGTGTAATCTTCAAACTTTTACAGATAACAACTGCAGGAATGCTGGTCACAAATAAGAATATGATGAAGAAGAAGAATATGAAGAAGATGAAGAAGTAGAATATGAAGAAGAAGAATAATAGTTGAATAAGAAGAATATGAAGAATATAAAAAAAAAAAGAATAATAGGAAGAAGGTGAAGAAGAAGATTAATAAGGTGAAGAAAAAGTTGATGAAAAAGATGCTGCTGCTGAGGATGATGAAGGAGAAAGTGTGGGAGAAGTAAAAAAGAAGGTGAAGAGCATGGAAGTAGTGAAACATGCATATCTAACAAAATATAAAAAAGCTTAACATAGTCAATATCTTTGTAACTCCGAACGTCTTAAAAAAAAAAAAAATTCCTGCTATTCCATTTGATTGGGCTAAACCTCTATGCCTTTAATGTCTCCTCCACCTCCCCCAATACATTCGACATTATTCTTAGCTGTTTTCCTTCATGTAGAATTAACCTACAAGGAAAGTAAGGGTTTATTTTCATTCCGATACTTGGATCCCATTGATTTGCATTGGTTTCCAGTATCGGAATCGCGATATCCGATATTTTTGGGGTATCGGTCCGATCCAATCCGATCCGATATTTCCCGATATCGGAAGGTATCGCTCAACACTAATTGTAGAGCAAATTGCCGTCGGTTTTGTGCACCGCAATGGCTGTGCAGGCCTCCAGTCTATCAGAATCCAGTAGCTGATGTCGACATGCCGTCGAATGATAGCGCTGCCAAGTACCGCTCTGCGCACTACAACATCTATGGAGCAGGAAAAAGACGTTGCTTATCGTGGTAGAAGGGATAGGTAAAAGGAATTGTTTTTTGCTTCTTTTTAAATGTATTGGAGAAGAGTGTTTGGTCAGGGGACATTATTAACCCCTTAACGACCGCCGATACACATTAAAATAACCGTCGTTAAAAAGCCTCATTGCCATTTTAAAACCATGATGGCAAATAAGGGAATAGCGCCAACCAGTGGCAGCAACTCCCACGGGTGTCAGCTGTACATGACAGCTGACACCCTGCAGTATTGGACCTGGCCAGTTTTGCGATTGATCAGGGCCAATCAACCCCTTAACAATCGCGATAGCAGTATTTGAGTTGTAGCAAGGGGGTCATAAGACCCCCTTAGTAACCATCGGACCTCCGCGATGAGAATAGCAGAACTTGATGGTAAAAATGGTACCCTGAGGTCATGCAATGACCCCAGGGTATAGTGGTCTGTGAGACCCAACTGATTTTCAGCTTTGAAACAGCAGTATATGAGACCAGTGATCAAAGTAAAAATTATACATGTCCCACAGTGGAAAAAAAGTAAAATATGTAAAAAAGTTTAAAAAAAAAAAATACACAAAAAAGGTTACACAAGACACTAAAAGCTGTTTCGCCACTCAAAACACAGCGTTTGTGATCAAACAAAAATAAACAAAAAAATACACATAATTGGTATCACTGCGCCCGGAACAACCCACTCTATAAAAATGGCATGTTATTTATTCCGCTTCGCGAACGCCGTAAAAAAATGATAAAAACATGCCAAAAATGTTGCTTTTTCATCATACTGCCTCACAGAAAAATGAATAAAAAGTCATATGTAAAAAATGGTACAAACAAAAATAGTTAAACCAGATATGGAACTTCAAATTTAACTTTTATTGGACTAAATTTAAAAAAAACAAACACATACAACATATAATTAGGTGCAAGTTGCCATTGTGCAAAAGTTACATACAAGATCATAGTAGCAATGTAGCGTAATCCCTGTATTAATCACCATTGTGACCGAGGTAACTGCCTGCTAAGTACCAGATAATGGCAATAGGTCTAGTCTCAGAACCAAGGTGCACACCATATGGGTCGGTGTAAGACAGCGCTTACTGCATGAGTTGGGGGACACTCGCTTGGCAACGGGATGAAGGCACACTGCCACGTTTTTCTCACAAAACAGTCTATTTGGTTTATTTAGGCATCATAAACCTCACCGTAGGCCATGTTACACTTCACAGACCTAACCCATAGTCCATAGCACTTCACAGTTCACGGCTTAACTCGCAGTCACTAAACATGCCAGACTTCTCATTTTGTCCCGTTACCGTGGGTGACCGCACGCCGAACAGTTTATTATATATATCAATGTAACAATAATAACACCGAAAGTCTGTTTCAATGGCAGATACTTCTCTGCTGTTATTATAACCCCCTTTTCTGGAGTTACCTTCCTGGAGCTCCTGCACCACACGCTGACTCTTTGTAAGTCCTCATTCCTGAGGAAGCTGCCTTACGGAGATCACTGTCCTTGCGACCAGGGCACTCCCTACAGTCCAGACCCTCAGAAGGTCGGTAGCTTCCCCAATACAGTGCCGTCACAGAATCTGCACATACGATCTCTCCATGTGCTTTTCAGGAAGTTGTCCACTCCTAGGACCTTCCAACACACCGGCCTGTCCTGTCTTGCAGGACCTTAGTACACAGACCATGTGACCCAAACCTCAGTCACATTATATCACTGTAGCCACCCCCATACGTGTGAGGTGTATGTTTGTTAGCCAGTCTCGCCCAGCTTTCTGACTAACCCTGTAAGCCCTCCTTATAAGTAAATAAACACCTGTGGAACTACAAGTCCCAGAGCAACAACATTTTGGGCTTACAGCGCAGAGGACCTCCTCTGCGACACATACCGGCCATATACAATAATGCCGGTCACTCTCTCACCATCACAGTTATGCCTCCATGCGTATCCTGAGGAGCACCTACAGCGCTCCCTAGTTGTAACAGGGGTCACTGCCTCACATCGGTCACTAAAATCACTGGCTGGTCAGTTAGGTACAGTAAATATTGCCTCGATTATAGGCTAGGTACATCAATAACTGTACTCAACAATAAGTGTATCAAAGATAAGGAAAGACAAACTGAATGCTAATAGTATCTTGTATGTAATTTTTGCACAATTGCACCTTATTATATGTTGTGTGTGGATTTATTTAAAATATAGTCCAATAAAGGTTAATTTTTAAGTTCCCAATCTGCTTTAACCTACATAGATTAATTGGGTACATTAGTCCCTATTCTTTCCCCCAGTTAAATGAAAACGCCAAACCGTCCCGCAAAAGACAAGCCCTAATATGGCTCATTTGGCAAAAAAAATAAAAAGTTACAGATCTCAGAATATGATTATGTGAAAACAAAATCCATTTTTGTAAAATATTGTCTTTAGTGTGTAAAAATAGCAAAGTATAAAAAAATACAATTCTGGTATTGCTGTAATCCTACTGACCCAACAAACAAATCAATCTTATCACTTTTGCAGTTTGGTGAATGGCGCAAAAAAATAAAATAAAAACAATTATTATGTTTGAAATCGGAATAAAAAGTGATAAAAAAGAATGTGCCCCAAAGTGGTACCAAAAAAGTCTGCAACTCGTTCCACAAAAAATAAGCCCTCATACAAGTCTGTTTGACAAAAAATTAAAAAGTTACAGCTCTCAGAATATGATGAAAAAAAATACTTTTTTTTGTAAAAAAGCATTTTTACTGTGTGATAGCAGCAAAATCTAAAAAATAACTATAGAAATTTGGTATCGCTGTAATCACACCGACCTGATAAATAAATCCGTCTTATCACTTATACCGCACGGTGAACTGCTCAAAAATAAGAACTATTCTTGTACTGATGTCTATTTGTTCATTCTACCTCCCAAAAATCGGAATAAGGCTTGGTTTACATTTATTTTGCGCTCTCCGCTGAGTGCTTATGTCGGGGTTTCCATGTAAATTCCCTCAAACCGCGATTTAGACAAAACCACAGACTCAGCTCACTTATGAGATAGATGGAGTCTCCATCTGCTTCATTATGGTGGGTGTGTCTGTTGGGAGTTTTGTCTGAATTGCATTTTTATGGGATTTAAATGGAAACCTCAACACAAGTGATCAGCATAGAACACAAGAATGTGATCCCAGATTTATTCTGGAAATGAACAAAAATGTTATGTACCAAAAAATGCTAGCAATAAAACCCCTAATTTATCCCGCACAAAACCAACCCCCACTCAGGTTCGTCATCTGTCATTGGAACTGTAGGGGGCTCCCATACTACTGGTAGAACAAAGTCTCTAGAAAAGTGAAACAGCTCCAACACCCCGTCAAATAAAATCCAGTGAATTCTGCACTCCCAAATTCAAATGCCCCCTCCTACTGAGCCCCACTGTGCCTAAACCACAGTAACTGGCTACATGTTTGGCATTATTGTACTAGGGAGAGGGCCCTTAATTTAAGGGGTGTCTGTCACCAGAAGCACAAGCTGAGCACAATGTATAGGCACTACAATATATGGGGGCGGCTCTACACTGCATGAGGGCACAATGTATGGGCACTAAACTGGCATATTTGAAATTCTTCAGTATAAAAGCCTGGCACGGATGTTAAAAAACAGTCACTGCAGTAATATATGATTTCATTGAGAGAAGCATTTTCTACAATCGGGTCACTTTTGGGTTTTATTCTGCTGCTCTGGCACCTTCCGGGCTCCGCAAATGTCGCCTGTAAAACTGTTCTAGCAAAATCTGTGCTCCAAAAGCCAAATAGCACTCCTTAATTCTCAGCCCTGACTTGTGGCCTAACAGTAATTTGTGATGACATATGGGGCATCATCGTGTTCAGGAGAAATTGTGCAATAAATTATGGAGTTCAGTTTCACCTCTTAACTCTTGTGTACATGAAAAATTTGCAGCAAATATAATAAATAAATTTTTACCACTAAAATGTCATATTTACATGTCTCAGGCTGGTTTCACACTTGCATTTTTTTGCGCTGTATTTTAGCGCTAAAAAACGCATGCGTGTTTTCCCTATATTTTGCATGGGATGCGCTTATGTGCGCATACACATGCGTTTGTATGCGTTTTTACGCACATGCGTTTTTTGTGGTGTGCGCTCGGGCACACAAAATGCATCCTGTTGCATTTTTTGGGCGTCCGACTTGCCTCAAAAAAACGCATGCGCGCGCAAAGCGTTTTTTTACAGCAAGACACCCATTATAAGTCTATGGGTGCGAATATGTGTGCACTGGCATGCTCATGTATGCGATTTTTTGCGCATGTGCTTTTTTGTTGACCGTTAGACAATGGAAATTAGGGGTTTGGGTTAGAGTTAGGGTTAGTTAAGGGGGTTTAGGGTTAGGGTTAGTATGGTTTGGTTAAGGGTTAGGGTTTAGGGTTAGTTAGGGTTTAGGGTTAGTAGGGTTTGGTTAAGGGTTAGGGTTAGTATGGTTTGGTTAAGGGTTAGGGTAGGGTTAGTATGGTTTGGTTAAGGGTTAGGGTTAGTAAAGTCATGGTTTGGGTTAGTGTGAGGGGCCAACTAATGTTGGAAAAAACGCAAACGCGGTAAAAACGCATACAAACGCATAAAAACGCTGCGTTTTTTTCATGCATGCTGTATGCGTTTTTTCCATGCGTTTTTTTGCGGGAAAAACGCGCTGCAAAACAAAGCAAGTGTGAAAGTAGCCTTAATGTTATAAAATTCTGTGAGGTACCTATGGGTTTAAAATATATATACTAAGTAGTGAATATTTTAGCTTAGAAATAGGCAATGAAAGAGTTTTTTTAGGGAACTATAGGGATATATGTTGTTAATAAGTGCATTATCACTATCTATGATGTAACTATGGTACTTTTATGTATGTCTGCCTGTCTATCCCCCATCTGCAGGTCTCCCTGTCCTTACAGGGGAATTTCTTTCCTATTCCTAATCCTTCCCTTCCTTTCCTGTTAAACATTTTTAAAATGTAATAAAAAATTATTGGAAAATAAAATATATATACTATACCCCTAGATGAATTTCTTAGGCGGTGAAGTTTCCAATATGGGGTCATCTCGGGGGGATGGTACTACTATTCTGTCACATCAGGGGCTCAGCTAATGGAGCCAACAATCTATAAAAATGAAATCTACATTCTAAAAGCTAAGTAGCAATCCTTCCATCTAATCCCTGCCAAATGCTCAAACAATAGTGTACAACCACATATGGTGTACTGTCACATTTGGGAGAAATTGCATAAAAATTGTGGGGTACAATTTCTCCCATTCCTCCTCATGTAAATTACAAATTTGGTGCTAAAACAGTATTTTAGTGGAAATACTGTAGATTAAAAATGCTCAGTATACCCCTAGATAAATTCCATGAGGGGCCTAGTTTCCAAAATGGTGTCACTTGTGGGGGGGTTTCTGCTGTTTTTGCCTGTCAGAGTCTTACCAAATGCAACATGGCATTCATAGTTTATTCCAGGCAAACAGCGCTCTTTCCTTTCCTAGCCCTGCCATGTACTCAAACAGAAGTTTTTGACCACATATGGGATATCATCGTATTCTGGAGAAATTAATATCAAATTATGGGGTCCATTTTCACCTAATATGTGTAAAGAAACAAGAAAAGATCCATGCATAAAGAGCACACACCCGCTCTTTATGCATGGACCTTTTCTTGTCTCTTTACACAATGTAGTATTTTCCATTGCATTTTGCAGCACCCCGCTGTGATATAGATTTGAATATGTGGTTATGACCATGAGTGTGGTGCACCCTGCTTCCTTTTGTATAACCCATTTTCACCTAATATTCATTGTGCAAATTATATCCCTGGATACAATCCTTGAGGATGTGTTGAGGGTTTCCACTGTTTAGGTACATCAGTGACTCTCCAAATTGGACATGACACCTTCAGACCATTTCATCCAAGTCCGAATTCCAAAACATCACTCCTTCCTTTCCGAGCCTTGCCATGTGCCCAAACAGTAATTTCCTCCCACATATGGGGTATCGGCAAACTACACAACAAATTTTGGGGTCCATTTTCTACTGTTAACCTTGTGAAAACAAAAAATTGGAGTTAATCTGGGGCTCTCCAAATGCAACATACTTCGGAAAAGGAGTTCAGCCAGTTTTGTGCTTCAAAACTCAAATGACGCTTCTTCTCTTCCGAGACCTGTCGTGCAACCAAGAAATAGATTTCCCCTACATATGGCGTATCGGCATACTCAGGAGAAATTGAACATCAAATGTTTTGGTCCATTTTCTAAAGTTACCCTTGTAAAAATATAAAGTTGGGGCTAAAAGTACATTTTTGTGGGAAAAATTTTATTTTTTCTATTTTCCCGACTCTAAATTATAAACTTCTGTTCTGGGGGACCAAGATGCTAACCACACATCTAGATACATTCCTTGAAGAGTCTAGTTTCCAAAATGGGGTTACTTGTGGGGAGTTTCCACTGTTTAGGCACATCAGGGGCTCTCCAAACGCTCGTTCCCTTTCATGCCCTGCCGTGCGCCCAAATAATAGCTTTCCCCCACATTTGGGATATCAGCATACTCAGGAGAAATTGTGCAACAAGTATGGGGTCTATTTTCTCCTGTTACCCTTGGGAAAATAAAAATATAGGGCTAAATTAAAAAATGTTTGAAAAAAATTAAAATGTTAATTTTTTCCTTCCACATTGCTTTAGTTTCTTTAAAGCACCTGAAGGGTTATTAAACTTCTTGAATGTGGTTTTGAGAACCTTGAGGGGTGCAGTTTGTAGAATGGTGTCACTTTTGGGTATTTTCTGGGGGCATAGACCCCTGTTGTGAATTCGCTTTCTGGCCTACCTCTGGTTACTAGTGAAGGTAGTGGAGCTGGTTATATTGATAGAGGGGTCACGAGTTCTCTTTCCGGGCTCCCTCTGGTGGTTACTGGAGGTAATGGAGCTGATCTAATTAACAGAGGCCTGCCACCTGATAATGACGAGGATGACTGGAGATCTGGATTTAAGACAGCCAACTCCCTCTATCCCTGCTGGTGATTTTTCATGCCTCCTGAGGTCTTAGTTTCCAGCTCAGTCCCTGCATGCTCAAGCTAAGTGTTCTTTTGCTATTGTTCACATTTGATTTGGTTTTGTCTATTTCAGTTTTGTGTGGTCAGCCAGCCCCGGCTGGGGCTGTGCTGAATTTCCATCCTTATGTTACTGTTTGTGCCAGTTTGTTTTTGTCCCTTATTAGATTGGCCTCTTTTTGCTCTGCTTTCAGAATATACCAGAGTGCTGATATAGTGGGCGAAGTCTAGTGACTTCAGTATTTTTTCTATCAGACGTTTTGGGCATTTTTTGCAGGGTTTTTTGCGTGATTGCAGACAGAGTCTTTCTGTCATGATCCAGTGTGGATCTGACAGTTTAAATGGATAAGTGAACTTTTTTTCCTTTGGCTTGGTGCCAAAGTGGGTTGATTGCCCCCGATGGCCATTAGAATTATTACACGTGGTGTCGTTCATTCTAAGTTGTCCGGTGGTGTTGAGCAGTAGTGCACTTTAGTTTCTTTGGTTTAATGTGCACTTAATTATAAATCAGGTGTGAGGCTCTATAAAAGAGAGCCAGGTGTGTTCAATCACTGTTGGTGAAATTGTGTGTTAGTCTTTCACAAGGAAGCCTGGCTGAAGGAAGGAGCTGAACATGAGTCCTGCGCAGCCCAGCCAGAGGGGACGAGTGGCAGCTATGTGGTCTACAAGAAGGGCTGGCATGGCGTGGTGGAGTAACAGTTTATGGTGTCAGCAGGAAGTGCTTGCATGGCTTGGTGGAGTGATGACTATGGAGAGAGTTGCACTCAGCATGCGGGACTTGGTTGCTGAGAGCTGGACTCAAGCATGCTTGACTTTTTGGGCAGGAGCTGAACTCATCTTTGGGACTCTGTTACTGGACTTCTGTATTTGGTGGTGGACTCTGCTCCAAGGCTGCACTATGGTGAAGGATCCAGTTATGGTGATGGATCCGGGTGGAGAAGATGCACACAAGTGGTGGGCTCTGTTGCTAGGAGCGTACGCAACAGAGCAAAGCTAAGTGGTGTTTCCCCTGTATTGTCATTTTCCGTCATGTGTGTTTAGTGCAGTGTTGGGATTAGTTTCCGCACCGACCAATTCCCTAGTGAGGGTTTAGGTTTAGGGCGAGCTAGGGTTTTTAGGTTCCTGTGCGTCGCCCGGTGCGGAACCGGCATAGGCAACGTTAGGAGTGCAGGGACACTGGCTCAGGGGAGTACAGGAGGTCTCCACTTCCCTTTTCCCTATTGCAGAGCCCACCATTGTTAATGTTACCCAGGTTCCCCTTTATTATTTAAATTCGCCTTACTGCAGGCGGGGTTTCCAGACTATTGTATGTATAACGTGTAATATCTAAATTCGCCAGTTGGAGGCGGTGTATCCAGCTGCACGTCCTATTGTTTAAATTCGCCCAACTGGAGGCGGTTTATCCAGGGTCACGTGTGTCATATGGGTTCGCCTTGCGGTACTCGCTGCGTCCAGACACATGTGACCGTGACACTTTCCTTTCCTGTCCTGCCTAGTGTGGGCCCCATCGTTTGCTCAGTCTGTTTTCCTACCTGCATTTGTGTTTTCATCTTGTCTCAAAGACAATATATGTTTGGGGGCTATCGATTCCTTTGGGGTCTGCTCTGGGGCAGTTTAGATTTTCCCTTTCTTGCTTTGGGCTTATTTAGTTCTCCGGCTGTGTCGAGGCATCTAGAATCATCGTAGGTACGCTCCACGGCTACTGCTATTTGTGTGGATAGGATTAGGGGTATGCAATCCGCTTAGTTACCAACCTCTCTGGTTTTCTGTGGCTTAGCTTGGTCTTGCTTTCCTCCTCGGTGACACAATCATAACGGAATCACCAGCCTAAACCACAGATTCTAGGGTACTTGATAGCTGTGGCACGACTGGACCTTGGGGCTGACTTAGGGGACACAGGTCTGCTGTCTCTCTCCCTTCGGGATACCCCCTCGGTACGGGCTCGGTCCTCATTGGTCCCAGTAGAGGGATGTGAATTTTTTCCCAGGGTTGGTGGAGCCCGACGTGACAGCCATAATGGAGCCGTGTCCCGTATAAAGAGTGGCTGTGTACCAATCAGTCCCACCATCTGATCCAGAGAGCCCGGGTCCCCTTGCCCCACCCAACTCTGTATAGCTGGTAGCAGAGCTCTCACCAGCTGGTCATCCACTACCCTCTCCACCATCTGGGCTGGAGTCAAAGTCTCAGGTTGGAGCCACCTTTTCACAAGCTGCAGCAAGTCATAAACCTGAGACCGGGAGGGCTGAACTTCCACAAAAGTCCATGAAAACAGCCGTTGGGTTCTCTTGTAGGTATTAACCCCCAGTCGGGAAAGGATATCACCTTTTAGCTTAGCGTAGTTCTGGGCATCCTCCCGACTGAGGTCAAAGTAGGCCTTTAGCGCATCACTCCTCAGGAACGGAGCCACTTCAGTCCACTGGGACGTTGGCAGGTTCTCCCGCTCTGCCGTATGCTCATAGACAGTGAGGAAAGCTTCCATGTCATTTTCCAGACTCAGTTTACTCAAAGCGGAGCGGACCTTGTCTCGGGCCTCGCGATGTTCCGGGGTCGGTGCTGGAGGTGCCTCATGCAGGGCTGCAATTTGCTGCAACAGGTTATTGGTCTGTTGCTGTGTGAGAACCAGCTGAACCAGGATTTCTTCCATTTTGTCTGCAGGCCTGGGAAGCAGTGTGGCAGGCTTAATGACAGACATGCAACCGGAGTTCGTTGGGGTATGCCTCAATTCACACTGCCTGCATTATCCAGCCAACTGTAGTGCAGTGGGGTTTGTTCAGTGTGACAGACAGTGATCACAGGAAAAGTTCACAGCAAACGTGTTTAATGTTCACAGTCACACAGTGTACAGCATACAGTAGCCTCCGGTTCACAGCCGGGAAACAAAACAGTCTGTGAGAGTCCGGTTGCCGAGGGCGAAGGCACCACCGTATCACGCAGCGTGGTGCCAGGGTTTTGCTCTGCTGGCTCTGTGCTAACTCACACAGGCTGAGCTTCTGCAGAGCTAACACTCTGCAAGTTGCACAACTCCAAACTGACACACCCAACCCTCTGCTGCAGGGGTTGTAACAATCAATTTGTGCCCGTAGGCCACATGGAACACCTTGGGCAGGGGAAGGAAATGGACCGCCCCACTATCTTCCTGTAGTCCATTTAAAAAATAAAAGCCCATGGCAGGTTTTCTTAAATCTGCCCTGGACAAATAGCTTGCCCCAGACTACACTTACTTTTATTCTGTATTGCAATCACAGCTACGCCTGTGACTGTAATGCAATCCCGCGGTCTAAATACGTTTCTGAGCACATCCTGGGGGGGGCACATAGCAACTCTCGCAAATAACACCGGTCTCTGAAGAATTAAAAGTTTGAAAATTGCAAAATTTTTGCCAAATTTCTGACATTTTCACAAATAAATGCAAGTCATATCAAACAAATTTTATTATTATCATGAAATACAATTATGTCACGAAAAACTAATCTTGGAATTACTGGGATCTGTTGAAGTGTTCCAAAGTTATTATCACATAAAGTGACACTGGTCAGATTTAAAAGATTTTGTCACATTTCGTTTTTGGATTCGTGACAGCTCTGGTTCTGCTATAATTTAAATGTTGCTTTTGTCCTTTTGGGACAGCAAAGGTTAATGTCAGTTTCCTTGCTGGAAGCTGCTTTGTTGCTGGTCAGCTGATGTGGGTGGTGACAACTCTCACCATCCTTTAAATAGTTACATGATGTATCAGCTGACTGTTGGTAATAGAGTTATTCTATGAAGACCAGCCTGGAGTTAAGTGCTCTCTGTTGCCAGCGGTGTATCTGCTGCTTCTGTGGAGTTTGTGTTTCTGACGCCATATACTCTGTTGTTTGGAGCTTTGCAGCAGAGATAGTAGCTAAGTATTATTTCCCTTTCCTTGTCTGTCTCGTTTGTTACTTCACCTTTGCTGATACCATCTGCAATGGTGAAGCTTGCGTCCTTGCTGGCCAGTGCACTAGTCAGGGTAGGTGACAATTAGGGACTAGGCAAGTGATGGCGGTGGGGGGGAAGGACCCGCATAGGGGCATTAGAGGAGCTTAGTGATAGGCACAGGTTAGTGTCAGGAGGTGCCTCATACCTCACTCCCTACTGTTAGGGCCTTCCTCTCCCTATTCCATCCCGTTGTTTATGTTGTGCCGCCGCCCACCAGACTTATCCATCCCGAGTGTGACACTTTTCCTGGTCATTAAGTTCAAGATTGCCTCCGCCACTAAGGGGTTAAAGGGTTATCCAGGACCTTTTTATTTTTGTTTACGGTGCAAAGAATTAACAGGCAGATAGCTGCCCTGTTCTGCATGGGAATGTTCTCTGCAGGCTCAGCCAGCAATCCCCCAGCTTCTTTTCACTTCTCGTTAACAGAGCAGCTGTTCCTCTTCCATTCAGTTAGGCATCGGGAAGCAGGCTGCCATCAGCATGACATCAGAAGCGACACCCTGTCAACAGAGCAGAGCAGAACAGAAAACATTGCTCTGTTGACATGATGTCAGAAGAAGCCTCAGGATCGCCGGCAAGAGTGTTCCGTGACCACTCTGAGCTGGCAGAGATCAGCACCAGGCAGAATAGGTAGGTAGTTAGCAAATATTTGTCTGTAAGTTCATAGTCCCACACATAAAAATAATAAAAGTCACGAATAACGCCGTTAAAGAAAGGGACCAGAATCGGGATCACTCCTACAGGATAGGGTTCATGATGAAGGATATTATTAAAGAACATGGGAAATTATTACATGATGGGAGATATTATTACAGGTTAGGGAACATTATTACAAGATCGGTAGGCCAATGTTTTCCACTAGGCACCGGAGGTGCTTTGCCTAGGGTGGTGCATAGAGAGGGAGGATTTTTTTTTTCTTTTAGCCCTCCTCTTCTCTATTAGACAATGTGATAAATTTGCTGTCTTTTCAGAGGAGGGGGGATCACGCAACTCCATTCATTTGTATTTGCATATTTAAGACATGATACAAATAAACCATGGACTCAGTGAGCTGATTGATCCCGGAAGTACTAGCGTCAGCACTTCCGGGGTCAGTAGAGCGCGAATCAGCTCCCTGCTCCGAGGTGCTATGGCGTCCAAAGGCTGCTGACATGTCTGCAGCGTGATTAAGTCATCTTACCATGCTGCAGTCAATTGTATTCATGTCTTTAAGACGCAAATTAAAATAAAACATGGATTCAAGGAGCCAATTGACCCAAGAAGCACTAGCACTGGAACGTACTAGAGCCGGAACTTCCAGGGTCAGAAGAGAGCAAATCAACTCCTGCTCTGATGTGCTGTGGCGTCAAAACACTGATGACACATCTGAAGCACGATGAAGTCATCTCAACACGATGCAGACGTCACAGCAGGGTGCCGCAGAGGACAGACATCGGAGATAGGAGGACAGGAGCTAGGAGAAAGACAGACACTAGAGCAGATAAGCATTCATAGAACTGAAGATTTGGGGGAGTTATTAATGTAGACTAGGGGTTAGCGGGGCTATTATTGTAGACTGGTGGTTAGTGGTGACTATTACTTTAGACTGGAGATTAGGGAGGACTATTGCTATAGACTGGGGTTTAGTGGGTCTATTACTGTAGAATGGTGGATAAGGGGGCTATCACTGCAGATTAGAGGTTAGGGGGTCTATTACTATAGACTGGTATTTAGAGGGGCTTTAACTGTAGACTGGGGTTTAATTGGGGCTATTACTGTAGACTGGAGGATAGGGAGGTTTACAGAGTGATTGACTAGTGCAAGGACATAATGGATGGAGAACAGTGTAAAATTCAGTATGGTGGGGAGAAAATGTGAGAGGCTCAGTATGGAGAGAGCAACATGGGGGGCAATATGGAGAGAGGCAACATAGGGGGCTTAGTATGAAAAGTGGGGCAGTGTGAAGGGTCTCAGTATGCAGAGGAGACAGCTCATTATGGAAAAGGGACAGCATGGAGAACTCAGTATGGAGAAACCGCATCATAGCTGGGTTCAGTATAGAGAGGGGCAGTGTGAGGGCACAGTATGGAGAAGGGCAGCTTGGAGGGCTAAGTATGGAGTGGGGACAACATGAGTAAGACATTAAAGACGGGGCAGCATGGTGTGGGAACAGTGTGGAGATTATAGTTCATAATTGAGGATGGTGTGTTGGCTGGGTATAATTTATAAGAGAAGACAGTGAGATGTTTTAGCTATAACGGGGCAGTGTGACGGTCATAGTACACAAGAACGGACAATGTGGTGGTCATAGTATATAATGTGGAATGGTGTAATGGGAATATGTTATAGGAGAGGATAGCGTGGAGGCCATGTGCTGTAAGAGAGGCAGTGTGGATTAATATTTTTCTTTTTCAGGGGAGCCCAGTGAGAAGCATTTTTTTTTTTAGGGACATGGTATGGGGGTTAGAGGGCTTTGCAAAAGTATTCAGCCCCCTGGAACTTTTCAACCTTTTCCCACATATCAAGCTTCAAACAAAGATACCAAATGTAAAATTTTTGATGAAGAATCAACAACAAGTGGGACCCAATTGTTAAGTTGAATGAAATTTATTGGTTATTTTACATTTTTGTGTAAATTCAAAAACTGAAAAGTGGGGCGTGCAATATTATTCGGCCCCTTTAACTTAATACGATTAGCGATTACAGCTGCAAGTCGCTTGGGGTATGTCTCTATCAGTTTTGTACATTGAGAGACTGAAATTCTTGCCCATTCTTCCTTGGCAAACAGCTTGAGCTGAGTGAGGTTTGATGGAGATCGTTTGTGAACAGCAGTTTTCAGCTCTTTCCACAGATTCTCGATTAGATTCAGGTCTGGGCTTTGACTTGGCCATTCTAACACCTGGATACGTTTATTTGTGAACCATTCCATTGTAGATTTTGCTTTATGTTTGGGATCATTGTCTTGTTGGAAGACAAATCTCCGTCCCAGTCTGAGGTCTCTTGCAGACTCCAACAGGTTTTCTTCAAGAATGGTCCTATATTTGGCTCCATCCATCCTCCCATCAACTTTAACCATCTTCCCTGTCCCTGCTGAAGAAAAGCAGGCCCAAACCATGATGCTGCCACCACCATGTTTGACAGTGGGGATGGTGTGTTCAGGGTGATGAGCTGTGTTGCCTTTACGCCAAACATATCGTTTGGCATTGTTGCCAAAAAGTTCGATTTTGTTTTCATCTGACCAGAGCACCTTCTTCCACATGTTTGGTGTATCTCCCAGGTGGCTTGTTGCAAACTTTAAACGACACATTTTATGGATATCTTTGAGAAAAGGCTTTCCTCTTGCCACTCTTCCATAAAGGCCAGATTTGTACAGTGTACGACTGATTGTTGTCCTATAGACAGTCTGTCCCACCTCAGCTGTAGATCTCTGCAGTTCATCCAGAGTGATCATGGGCCTCTTGGCTGCATCTCTGACCAGTCTTCTCCCTGTTTGAGATGAAAGTTTAGAGGGACAGCCGGGTCTTGGTAGATTTGCTGTGGTATGATACTCCTTCCATTTCAATATGATTGCTTGCACAGTGCTCCTTGGGATGTTTAAAGTTTTGGAAATCATTTTGTAACCAAATCTGGCTTTAAACTTCTCCACAATAGTATCACGAACCTGCCTATTGGGTTCCTTGGTCTTCATGATGCTCTCTGTGCTTCAAACAGAGCCCTGAGACTATCACAGAGCAGGTGCATTTATACGGAGACTTGATTACACACAGGTGGATTATATTTATCATCATTAGTCATTTAGGACAACATTGGATCATTCAGAGATCCACAATGAACTTCTGGAGTGAGTTTGCTGCACTGAAAGCAAAGGGGCTGAATAATATTGCACGCCCCACTTTTCAGTTTTTGAATTTCCACAAAAATTTAAAATAACCAATAAATTTCGTTCAACTTCACAATTGTGTCCCACTTGTTGTTGATTCTTCACCAAAAATTTACATTTGGTATCTTTATGTTTGAAGCATGATATGTGGGAAAAGGTTGAAAAGTTCCAGGGGGCCGAATACTTTCGCAAGGCACTGTATTTAAGGCATAGCATATAATGGTTATTTTTATTCTGTAACATTATAATGACAATGTTATTTTTAAGGGTACCATGTCGGGGTGTGCGGCAGAAGAGAGTATATTATCACACAGACCTTACACTACACTAACGTTTACACTGGTTTGTGTGGGGGGATTACTGGAGTGCTTCATTTATATTTGCAGAAAAATATTTTATTTAATATGCAAATGAGGGTGCATCGGTGCTATGCACCTTTGATTTGGCGCACCCCCCCTCTATTTGTATATTAGTTTTGTTCTTATTGACAGCACTCTATTGGTAAAATTTAGTGCTGTCTAAAATCAGCTTGCAAGACTGCTTGCACACGGACCCTGGACAAGCGCAGCAGCGTGAACTAAGTGTGCACACAATATGGCTGCAGGCTTGTTCCCACACCTGGTTTTTGTCTGCCCTTTGAACAGCTTTAATAACAATGAGGGGTGTTGAATGAGCAGACAGAAGGTGCATATCACAAGGCCATCTCCTCCTCACTGAGGCAATTTGCTTGCTTCTCTTCCAGGACATCAGGTGTCCACTGCAGGCATGCAGGAATCCAGCATCAGTACGCGCCCACAGTCACATTATGCACACCTGCGCTGCTGTGCTCATCCAATGTCAATTCGTATCGCAAGCTGACGTTTTTACTAACTGTCAATCAAGACAAGGAACTGGCTTCATATGCAAATATAAGGACATAAGGGTGATCCAAGGCATAGTCCACGCCAAGGGTGCACCGAAGCTCCCTCATTTGCATATTAAAAAGTAGATTTTTCAGCAATTATTAAAGGGGTTATCCAGTATAGAATGACAAGTCAGCAGTTACTCTGTGTGACTGCAGACTTGTGAATCCTCCCAGAGCGGTCAAGTATGCAATCTACTGGCCAGCACCTGTCTAGTGGGACCCTTTTTAAGGTAAACAGTATATGATTTTTATAGGGGCTACATCCTCTACATAAGTGTTCATGCAGTTTACCTTTAGGTAAGCTGAAAAATTATTTTGCCCGACAAATGAACATTTTGCTTCTGCATCAGTTGATTGAGAGCCTGTTTAGATAGATCAATAAAGTTTCTGATTATTGGCAGAATGGAAAATGAATCTCAAAGTGTATCCAAACTTTTTAATGTTTTATGTCCAATAATAGTAATAAATTAACCACAGATGAAAATTTTTTTAGAAGAGTGCACACAGAGCAGAACTGATGCAAGAGAAAGTCATAATCCTGAAAAAGAAAAAAAAAATTAAACTTAAAGTATTTATCCAGCACTGCTCACTTCCACATTGGAGGAGAGGAGCGCTGATGAGGTTATTGTTAGGCGTCGGATTCCTGTGGCTACACAGCAGGAATCCAGAGCCTCACGCTCTGCGGTCTCCCATTATTTATCGACCGCAGAGGAGATTGCTCAGCAATCCCAGCCTCACAGACACTCTGCCCAGACCTGCTCTATGGGTCTGGCTGTTGCTGCCACCTTTGGGTCAGCAATAGCAATGCAGACTGCCCAGCAGCAAATCGCTCCAGAGGCTAAGTCCCTCCGCCGCTCTACTGTGCATGCTCACGAGACGATCTCCCATTGGAGATCGGGAGTCACGTGCTCAGGTCCTTCTCCTGATCTCATTGGTCCATCTCAGAGATCTGGAAGGTCTCGCATGACTATAAAAGGTTTGCATGGCCGCTTGCTATGTGTGAATGGTGACAAGTGTATGATTCTGGTGACTGACTCATTATAAAACCCCTTCCCTCTGATATTACGCATGTGGATAGGGAATTAGAGTTATAGTCAGCGCCCGTCAGTGGCAAGCCATACGCCACAGCGCATACCGCACCGCTACACTAGCGTCCGATAGTGTGATGCCTCACGGCACTGTCGTACAACGGCAGTAGTTACAGCAGCGCTGCAGTTAGCAGCACTTACCGGCGTCCGCAGCAGCGACGCCGCACGCACGGTAGGTCTAGACGGACACCGTCCCCTGTCTTAGAACAGTGTCCTGTGACCAGTTACCGTGCGTGCAATTTCACTGAGTCCGGTGAAGTCTAACTGGCTCAGTGTATACTTATATGTTTTTGTTACAGCGCCTCTGTGAGTTTAACAGAGTCCGCTCCGCGCTCATCGGGTGACGTTGAACCCGCGCGCATTATACCGCCATATAGCGCGTCTGCCATTATTTAGCAGCGGTTTTAACACCTACTGCATGGTGGACCCCGAGCGGCGAAAGCACTTTATTATTTATTTATTTAGTGCGTTCCGCCGTTCCTAACAGTTATGATCCTAAACAACGACCAAAACACTTGTGTCCTTTTAATTAGAAGAGGATCTGCACATGATAACTGCAGATCCTAGTCAGATGTCTGCGGTCTTAACATCCTTGGCACCACTCACATCCAATGTGAAACTGAATGGTGCCAATTAAGTACTTTAATGTAATGGTTGGTGGTTCTCTTTGGTGTTCATCCTGACCTTGGTGTAACTACAAATACTGGACCTCCCTTCATCAATGTCAGCCTGTGACTGCACAAATTTCTAATTGTCTCTTCAGAGAGGAAGATGACTAGAGCTCTAGTGCCATCTATAGGCAGTAGAAATCCTAAAAGTCAATGTCGACCCTTTAACAAGCCTTGTCACATGACTTAGGATAAAAGCCAAATACTGCCCCTCGTGGTGTCTGACCGGGATCCAAGGGGTAACGTTTCTCCGTGCGGAGAGTGACAGGCAGTACCCTGAAACCCAGTGTCTGCAAATTGAGATTCTGTTTTTTGCTTTTATCATTCCTAAGTCATGTGACAAGGCTCGTTAAAGGGTCGACTATTGACTTTTAGGATTGCTACTTCCTATAGGTGGCACTAGATTTCTAGTCCTCTTCCTCTTTGAAGAGACAATTTGCATATTTCCCAGAGGAGCATTACGGCTTAAAAGTCTCCTCATCTCGGCATGCTTGACATGTCACTCTCCGGAGAGAGAAATGTTACCCCTTGGAATCCAGTACAGATTTCCACATGACTTTCTTATATGCTTGATTCCTAAAAGGATATTTTCTTAAAGAAGCGCACATATTCAAATAGAGGTGGATTTGCAGCCACTATACAGTTGACTAAGCTGCACTATTCCGCTCCACAACTGGGCACAACCGGCTGCCACCTGCAGAGGGTTCAGATGATCGGTGGGAGTATTCATGACCCATCCTAAGGAAAGTCCATCAATAGAAAAGTTCCAGACAAGCCCTATAAATCACAGTGTTATTATTATAAGTTGACCCATTTTAGTATTGAAAGAATCACAATAATTCTAGCCTAAACTTTGCACTTGGTTAATAATGCATGTAATCGTAAGAAACCTCATTTCCGAAAAAATCTATAGGCACAGCATAAAAAGATTTGATAAACTTGTTTATTTACCATCCAATTATAGTAAAATAATGAGAATTAGAAGTTGCACTTCATCATCTCTCGGAGACAAATAGTAGCGTAACAGGAAGAATCTAAGGTAAAGGACAATTTTAGTCTTGCTTTCTGGGATTTTGTTTGTTCAGAATCTTTCTCCTGATTTTGCTCATTAATTTGTACAATAGGTTCATAAATAAAGTTCTGTGGATATTTTATTATATGCCTGTAACAGCCAGGAATGTTCAACTGTAATGTCCCAACTCGAAAATTACAAGACTGAAGGCCAACACTGGCAAGATCGTCTTTGTACCACTGTCCAACCTGGTTAGTAGGATATCTGATGCTGTGTCCTGGCATCGGAAGGACCACCTAGAAAAAAATGATAGGTCTGAAACATGGCAAAAGAAAATCATGACTTACAGAAACAGCATCACTGTTGTCCATATTAGCTCCTTCTATAGTGCAATGCACACACCAGACCCAAGGACTATATTGGCAATGATTCTTTTAGAATCCAGCCACATAGATGTAGCCCTGTATAACTTATTTAAATATGTTGAGTAATCATTCAATTTAACTGATATGCAGAATTAAGTGTTTAGGGGTTACACGTTTTCTTCAACATGTGAAAGAAAACCTATTAGCTTATTCAACTCCCAAGTATTGTGCCATTTGGAGTAATGAACTCCAGGATGACTCCTAAATTCAATATACTTACTTGATGTATAGAATATACTTCTTGCTCTTCCTCTGCAGTTGTAACAATATGAACCTGTATAAAATCAATAATTAGTTAAGGCTTGGACAGTATAAATAAATCTGTTAATTGTATACTTATACAATGATCCAAAACGAACTTACTCTGTCACTCAATAAAGTGATTTCATTTGCATCCTGCTCATGAAGCACCAGGTCCCCTTCTACAACTTTTGAGCCATAGGTTGCTATTCTATAAGATGTAGCTTCATTCCAGACCTTACTGCAATAAGCATGGATGTAGAAGATGCGCATGGAATGTGGAATACTGAGCCATCCTCGTACACATCCCTCATCACTCATCCCATATCTATTCAGTGCCCGCAGTAGCATCCTTTCACGGACTTTATATGCTGGCATTAGTTGAAGGGTACCTTTAATATCCTCTGAAATAAGAAGAATAAATAATGATAAATATTAAGAAATCTACACTCTCAAGTCAAACTATGAATATTAGTTTTTTTTTTTCCTGCTCTTCTTTCTGCTCTTCTTTCTTTGTAGCACTCAGAAGCAGGAAATACATTACACCACAGTACTGAGCTAGAGTGACAATAGGCATTTCTATATGGTAGAAATTAAACACTTTGTAGGACCTTTAGAAGTACCATATTTTTTGGACTGTAAGATGCAATTCTTTCCCCAAAATTTTGGGGCAATATCAGGGTGCGTCGGAAAATACTTACAAATACTGTGGCGGCGGTCCCGGTCCTATGCTGCAGGGCGATGCAGTCTCCCTTCCCAGGCTGGTGCGGCGGTGGTTCTCCTCTGTGGGACGGCGGCGGTGGTCCTCCTCTGTCGGGCAGCGGCAATGGTGCTCCTCTGTGGAGCGGTGGGGCTCTGCTGGCATTTCGTGAAAGCCAGGCGGCGTCTGCGTCTTATAGTCCAAAAAATACGGCAATAGTATCTATTAGGGGATGATATATGCTAAGATCCATCAGTCTCAATTGAGCTGAAAGAGCATGTTGGATTTATAGGTATTGATAAAAAGTGTTAGGCTATGTGTGCATGTTGAGTATTTGCTTGCAGAAATTTCTGCAAGGTTTCTTTAATTTCTTGGCAGGAAAACCATTTTTGTATGTGATTTTGTATAGCAATTAAGGCTTTTTTGAGCTAAATAAAGATATTTTAAAAAAAAAGTTTTGTAATGTAATTTCTTGGTTCAACACCACCTTTTTCATTCTGCTGCAGTGGCATCAAGGTAATAGATTAGGGCTTGGTATAAGCACCTGTCATTGACCCCAAGCTCTAGTCTTAGTAATGAAAAGGTGTCAACCCGACACTCTCATTACTAATCCGATAAGTAAACACAAACACACACACAAACAGAAACACACACATTGTCACAAGCCTATGGAGGAGCGTTAACAGAACAAACGTACATAGGCTGTAACCAAACAGCAACTGTTAATTTTAAAGAAAAATAATGAAAAAAAATGGCGTGGGCTCCAACATAATTTTCATAACCAGCAGAGGGAAAGCCAATGGCTAAGGGCTGATGTTAATATTCTGGGAAGTAGCCAATAGCCATAAAGGCTCCCAGGCTATTAATAGCAGCTCACAGTTGTTTGCTTAACCTTTACTGGCTAGTTTACAGGGGGACCCCAGAAAAAAAATTGACATACGATCCTCATATAGAATCTAACCAGCAAAGGCTAGGCAGACAGCTGCCGGCTGATATTAATTGTCTAGGAAGGGGCCATGGATATTGGCCCCCTCTAAGACTAAAAACATCAGCTCTCAGCCACCCTAGAAAAGGCGTATCTACAAGATGCGCCAAATCTGGAGCTTAGCCTCACTCTTCCTACTTGCCCTGTAGCAGTGGCAAGTGGGGTTCATATTTGTGGGGTTGATGTCACCTTTGTATTGTCAGGTGACATCAAGCTCACAGGTTAGTAAAGGAGAGGTGTCTATACGTCTCCTGCAATAAAAATAAAATAATTGTCATGATCTCAGTGCAGGTTTTTGAGCTGCACACCTGGGGTTAATGTCTGGAGCTCGGTGCAGGTTTTGACCTGCACACCTGGGGTTAATGATTGTGGCCTCTTTCTAGTTCTGGGAGAGCTTCTTAAACCCCTGGGGAACTTCAATCCCTGCCAGTTATACTTTTGCCTTTGGCCTAGTGTGCTGACCCCTGTGTGCCTGTTTGTTGCTATAGCTTGTTTATATGGTTCTGACCCGGTTCTGTTTCCCGTTGTGAGTTTGCCTGTTGATTTTTTACTGCGTTATTATCTCTGTGTATGACTCATTGCCTGTGACCTGACTACTCTCTGCTCGCCCCTCTTGTACCTTTGCAGCTATTTCGGTGTGTGATTCATTGGCTACGTCTTGACTATTCTCCCTGTCCATGCCCCCTGGTAACTTTGTCTCGCAGTTACCCTGCTAGGAGTTATCTTGCAGCTCCTAGCTCTGTGGAGTTTAGGCCACGCCCCTAGCAGTCACGTGCTTCAGGTCCTGCGGCTCTGAAGTACGCATCTACTCGGCTGCTACCCGCTCCACAGGTATCTTTGAGCACTGTTCGCTTTACTCAGGACACGCGCACTGGCTCAGTGAGCAAGTTCAGTGCGGTGTTCCTGGCATTATAACTGGCCTACAATTTTTTTTTTCTCTCCTCACTTCTGCACCATGGACCCAATGTGTACTTTATCTGAGCAGGTGAAATGCTTGACTCAGTCGCTGCAGAAGCTTAGTTTGGAACACCAAGCTCTGGCCCAGTCCCAATGGCAGGTGGAGGACTCAGTTCAGGCGGTGCTTTCCGCAGGCTTCCAGCAGGTGGGGAATAGAGAGGTCATTTTAGTCCCACCCGAATCCCCGGTTAAATTGCCAGATACATTTTCTGGTAACAAGGATGATTTCAGGGCATTTAAGGAGGGCTGTAAGCTCTTTTTCTCTTTGAGACCCCGCTCCTCTGGGGATGAGAAACAGAGGGTGGGGGTGGTGGTGTCCCTGCTTAGGGGGTCCCCACAAGCCTGGGAATTTTCGCTTTCCTCTTCTGCCCCTGAGAGAATGTCTATGGATGCATTTTTTGAAGCCTTAGGGCTTATTTATGATGAGCCTGATAGAGTGCGGTTGGCTGAGGACAAGGTGATGAGTGTCTGTCAGGGGGAGCACTCGGCCGAATGGTTCTGTACTGAATTCAGACGTTGGGCAGCCGAGATTTCCTGGAGTGATGCCGCCCTTCGGGGGCTGTTCCACAGAGGCCTGTGTGAACGTCTGAAGAATGCTTTGGCACTTCATCCTCCGCCTGACTCCCTGGAGGATGCCATGATCCAAGCGGTTCGCATGGATCGCAGGCTGCGGGCTAGAGGCATTATGCAACGGGAAACACCATTATTCTTCAGTGGAGATAAGACCCAGACTCTTCCTATGGCTATGGAGGTGAGTGCTGTCACCTGTGAGGGAAAGGAAAGAAGACGCAGCCGGGAAAAGCAGTTGTGCTTCTATTGTGGGAAATCTGGACATTGGAAGGACTGCCCCTCCTGTCCGTTATCCTCCAAGATGGCGGGAAATGACTAGGTCTGGGTAGTAGTCGAGGAGGCTACCCAGACCTTCAGGTACAATTTTCCTCATGTGCAAAAATGGTGCTGCAGGTGGAACTGGAACTTGGTTATGGTCCTGTTCAGACTACTGCTTTTATTGACTGCGGTTCTGCTGTGAACCTGATTGATACCAAGGTTATGACTCTTAATAAGATAGGGACAGTCAGGCTTCACGATCCTGTTAAACTTGTGGCAACTGACTCGTCGCCTCTTACCCAAGACGGTATCTGTTGCAAGTCTGAACTTTTTTCTTTAAAAGTGGGTTCCACTCATGTGGAAAAACTAAGTTGTCTTGTGCTAGATAACTTGCCTGCAGGACTGGTACTGGGGATGCCTTGGCTTCAACGCCATAATCCTACCATTGATTGGGTTACAGGGGAAATCACTCAATGGGGATGCAATAATAAATGTGGTAACCTGGGACATCTTGTTAACACTGTTAAATCTGTGTCTGTGTCGTCTGTCGGTCTGGAAGGTATTCCGGAGTACCTGAAGGATTTCAAAGATGTTTTTTCCGAAAGTGAGGCTGAGGCACTGCCACCACATAGACCCTACGATTGTGCCATTGATTTAGTACCTGGAGCCAAGTTACCTAAGGCTCGATTGTTCAATTTGTCTGGGCCTGAGCGCCAAGTCATGAAGGAGTACATAGCTGAGAGTCTCCGCAAAGGGCATATCAGGCCTTCTGTGTCACCTGTGGCAGCAGGGTTCTTCTTTGTGAAGAAAAAAGATGGTGGTTTGCCGCCGTGCCTCGACTTTCGGGAACTGAACAAGATAACGGTTAGGAACTCTTACCCGCTTCCCCTCATCCCAGACTTATGTAACCAGTTAGCTGGGGCCCAATGGTTCTCCAAGTTAGATCTGCGGGGGCCTACAATCTGATAAGGGTTCGGGAAGGGGACGCGTGGAAAACTGCATTCCTCACATCAGAAGGACTCTTTGAGAACCTGGTAATGCCGTTTGGGTTAACCAATGTACCTGCTATTTTCCAAAATTTCATCAATGTTGTGTTTTCTGATCTGATAGGCCGTTTTGTTATTATTTATTTGGATGACATTTTGGTGTATTCCCCGGACAGTCAAACTCACTTGCAACATCTAAAGACAGTTCTCCAGAGACTCAGGGAGAACCAATTGTTCGCTAAATTGGAAAAATGTTCGTTTTTTGTACAGGAGCGGTCTTTTTTGGGGTTGATTGTGTCCTGTGAGGGGTTTCGTATGGATCCTAAGAAGGTGCTGGCGATCGCTGACTGGGTTCAGCCTCGAGATCTCAAGGGGCTCCAGCGCTTCTTAGGATTTGCAAACTATTACCGGAGGTTCATTAAAGGTTTCTCACAAGTGGTTAAACCACTCACGGATCTTACCCAGAAGGGCGCTGATGTAAAAAATTGGTCTGTACTCACTAAGGAATCCTTCTCAGCGATTAACCTTCCTCTAGTGTTAGCTTTCTGTTACTCTTTCTTATGTTAACGGTTCGGTTTTGACCCGTGTCTTAAATCACCCCTAGGATACCCTAAAAAGTTATTTATGATCCAATTTGTTTCTTACCTCTTAGTTACCTTGTTAGGGTTTCTCATCCATGGAAGGATTGATTTTAATATTTTTGTTGTGGCCCCCTGGGCCTTTCATTTGAGAGCATACCCTACATTTTCAATATAAAAATATTGTCAAATGAACCTCAAGAGAATAATATAAACTTAAAAAAAGTTTGTTATATTACCTGACTATTACTGAAGGGTTTTAGAACACATTTCTTAAATGTAAAAAAATATACATATATATTTTATATTATTAACTCTAGTAACATCTATGGTGTTACGGGTCAATTTTGACCCATATCTAACTACTTTATGAAAAAGGCAAAAAACAGATTTTTTTTTTATAGAACTTTAATACAAATAAAAGATGAAAATTATATTAACATTAATAGCAAGAATAATAAAAAGTAGCTTTTCTAGGTCAAACAAACAAACAATCAATCAAGCAAATCAAATCAACAGAAATCAAGTACTAGTTTTTAGATGCATTAGTATTTAGATGCATGTGTAGCAAAAAGTGACACTTTTTGTGTGTTCTTTGCAGAGGTATTTTTTGCAGGCGAAGCACGATGTGTTTGTCTTTCTGTCCTTATTGCTAGGGCAGACCTGACACCTCTTTCTTTTAGAATCTGGTGGTCTCACTGGGGTTGTGGCTGTTGTGGTTGATGTTGAGGCAGGCCTGGTTGAGGAGGATGCTGGTGATGATGCTCTTTGTGTTGCTGTGGGTGTGGACGAAGCACTTGTTGAGCTCTGGAGTTGTCGGACCAAGGCTGCAGCGGCTGGGTCTCGGGGCACTCGTTCCCTTTGGTCAATGTGCGCCTTGACAAGGTATCTTCCTAGTTCCTCAAGAAACATCCTCCGCTTGTTTTTTTTCTTTGAATTCCATCCTTGGTGAATGTGGGTCCACAACACAAATGAATTGCATGCTGACACATCAAGGATGTTGTAAAATACAACCATTGGCCATCTCCTAGTCATTCGCTGGCAAGTGTAGGTGGCAGTCAGCTTGTCCAGGTTGTCCACTCCTCCTTTGTTTTTGTTATAGTCCAGGATGATTCTGGGCTTTATGTCACTTCCTGATGACACAGCTGCATCTTTGTGAAGTGTGGACATCAGTACCACATTCCGTCGTTTTTTGGGGCAGTATGAAACAGCAGTGGTGGTGTCTGTAAAAACAAACTTTGAGGAAAGTGGAGCCCTGTCCTTCATCTGCAACAATTCAGCGGGCAGCTCAGGTTTGTTTTTTTTCACTGTGCCCACCATGGTGATTTTCCTCCTGAGAAGTTCTTGTCCAAGGTCATAGCTGGTAAAAAAATTGTCACAAGTAATGTTGTGACCCTGCAGTCCAGTAGTCATATCGAGGACTACACGTTTTCCTTGTTTTTTTTCAGGGATGCCGCTGGCAGACTTGCCTGTGTAAATCTGTAGATTCCATGCATAGCTAGTTTTTGCATCACAGGCTGCCCAGATTTTTATGCCGTATTTGCCTGGCTTACTTGGCATGTATTGCCGGAAGGGGCATTTTCCGCGGAAAGGGAGAAAACGTTCGTCTACTGTCACCTCTGGCCCTGGGTTGAACATCAGTGGAAGGAGCTGAACCCATTTCTCCCAAACATCCCTGATGGGAGCAAGTTTGTCAGATTTTGTTCTGGTGTCTCTGTCGTCAAATCTGAGGACTCTTGATATCATTTGACACTTTTGAAATGACATTGTTGCCCGGAAAATATTCCTGCCTGTCGATGCGTCCCAGAGACTATCAGTGGCCTCATTGCAGGATTTGTACACTCCAGCAAGAAGAACACCAATGTAGGCATCCAGGACATCATCATGAAGGTCATTCCACATGTTGCCGTGGACTTTTTTCCTTCAAGGTTTGTCATAGCAATAATGACTTTTTTTATTGACAATGGCATAAACAGATCAAAATATGTCTTGATGTCACTTACTCTTGTCACAGCAAACCTTGTGATCCCAGGGGTCATTTTTATGACATTTGCAGCATCTGCCCTGCCATGTACATCTGGAGGTACTGAGCTCCAACTGATCTTGCCACTTTTGGATTTGAATCTTTCAGCGGGAGCAGCTTCAGCACCAGTGACCTCCTCAGACGACTGATCAGAACTGTCTGTGTCTTCCGGTTGATACTCCACATCATCTTCCTCCTCAGAAACCTGTTCATCTGTATCCGTTTGCTGCTGTGTGTCCTCTGATTCATTATCATCTAAGATATAATCCAGAATTTGGCTTACATCAAATCTCCTCATTGTTGCATGTGTAAACTGGAGATGTATACTCTGCAAAGTACCAACTCTAAGCTGATTTGGCCATACATGCCTGGACATGTCCCTAACTCAAGTTGTTGGAGGTAGAGCTGGCTGTGGGCTGTTGGTTTATATTGTGTTTATGAGTTCAGTTTTGGGACTTATTATTGTTTTTTTACTCTTATATGAGACCTGGGTCGAAATTGACCCCAACAACACAAATGTTATAATTTTAATAAGAGCATTTTACAATTTAGTAAAATAGTTTTATTTTATTGTATTTTGTTTAAAAATAAGTTCCTGAACAAGTCAAAAAGTCTTGATGCAATAAACAAATGTATGTAGAATTTGTATGCATTTAAAACCTAAAACGGGTCGGTCACGACCCTAACACTAGAGGAAGGTTAAGAAATGTTTCATGTCTGCCCCGGTGTTGGTACAACCTGACCCGTCCAAACCATTCATTGTGGAGGTGGATGCTTCTGAAGTGGGGGTGGGGGCTGTGCTGTCCCAGGGTCCGGCTACCCTTACCAATCTCAAACCCTGTGCCTTCTTCTACAAAAAGTTCTCTTCAGCTGAGAAAAACTATGATGTAGGCAATAGGGAACTTCTTGCGGTCAAGCTGGCGTTTGAGGAATGGAGGCACTTTTTGGAAGGGGCGGCTCACCCTATCACGGTTGTTACGGATCACAAAAATTTGGCATACCTTGAATCTGCTAAGAGGCTTACTCCTAGACAAGCCCGTTGGTCACTTTTTTTTTTTTCACGATTTCAGTTCTCCATTACTTTTCGACCGGGGTCCAAAAATGTTAAAGCGGATGCCCTGTCCAGAAGTTTTGATCCAGTGTCTCCCCCTGAGCCGCCGTCCTCCATTCTTCCCCCAGGGGTGGTAGTGGCGGGGGTCTCAACTGAGTTGGAACAAGAAATTCTAAGGGTTCAGGCCCTAGCTCCGGCAACCACGCCAGGGGATAAACTGTTTGTTCCAGATTCATTGCGGCCTAGACTTCTGCAGGAGTTTCATGAGTCTAGGCTGGTGCTCATCCAGGTATCACGGCCACTAGAGAGGCAGTAGCCAGGGGTTTTTGGTGGCCTTCATTAAGGTCCGAGGTAAAGGAATTTGTTTCTGCTTGTGGCATGTGTGCCCGTTCCAAAAGCTCGCATAACCAACCGGCTGGGGAACTCATACCTTTACCGGTTCCTGACAGGCCATGGACTCATCTTTCCATGGATTTTATTACCAGCCTTCCACCTTCCAGGGGCAATACCGTGATTTGGGTGGTGGTGGATATGTTTTCTAAACAGGTCCATTTCATTCCCTTGGCAGCATTACCCTCAGCAGAAACATTGTCAAGGTTGTTTGTGCAGCATGTGGTCCGATTGCATGGGGTACCCCTGAATGTTGTGTCTGACAGAGGTGTGCAGTTTGTGGCCAAATTTTGGAGGGCGTTCTGTATGAAATTGGGCATCTCACTCTCCTTCTCATCCGCATATCACCAGGAGAGTAATGGTCAGACAGAACGCACCAATCAATCCCTGGAACAAATTCTCAGGTGTCTGACCTCCGCCAGACAGGAGTATTGGTGTGATGCGTTACCGTTGGCTGAATTCGCTTTTAACAACCGGGTGAGTCAGTCCACCAACATGTCCCCATTCCTGATTAACTATGGGTTTAATCCGCATTTTAGGGAGTTTTCTCGGGTGGATTCCGGTTGTCCAGGGGCAGAGGGGTCCGTTCAATGGTTAAAAAACCTCTGGGCTGAAGTCCGGCATAATATCTCTCGGGCCCAGGGGAGATACAAATATTTTGCTGACAAAAAGAGAGCCTCGGGAGACATGTTTCAGGTGGGAGAGAAGGTTTGGCTCTCCACACGTAACATCAACTTAAAGGTACCATCAGCTAAGTTGGGACCAAAGTTCATTGGTCCGTACGAGATTATGGAGATAGTCAACCCAGTGGCATATAGGTTGCGTGTCCCCGCCTCCTTAAAAATATCCAATGTGTTCCATAAATCTCTGTTGAAACCCGCAGGATCTGTCAAAGAGAACTCTGAGTCTGTTGTTCCTCCAGTGCTGGTGAAGGGTCAATTGAAGTATGAGGTCGGACATATTGTGGACTCTCGGCGGGTGCGCCGCTCTTTGCAGTACCTGGTCCACTGGAAGGGATATGGACCAGAGGGTCCCTGCTCTCTCTGTACATGCAGATTGCCTGGTTCGGGCTTTCCATGCCAGGTACCCGGGGAAGCCTGGGGGTCCTGCGGCCCCCCGTTGAGAGGGGTGTACTGTCATGATCCCAGTGCAGGTTTTTGAGCTGCACACCTGGGGTTAATGTCTTGAGCTCGGTGCAGGTTTTGACCTGCACACCTGGGGTTAATGATTGTGGCCTCTTTCTGGTTAAGGGAGAGCTTCTTAAACCCCTGGGAAGCTTCAATCCCTGCCAGTTATACTTTTGCCTTTGGCCTAGTGTGCTGACCCCTGTGTGCCTGTTTGTTGCTATAGCTTGTTTATATGGTTCTGACCCGGTTCTGTTTCCCGTTGTGAGTTTGCCTGTTGATTTTGTACTGCGTTATTATCTCATTGCCTGTGACCTGACTACTCTCTGCTCGCCGCTCTTGTACCTTTGCAGCTATCTCGGTGTGTGACTCATTGGCTACGTCTTGACTATTCTCCCTGTCTATGCCCCCTGGTAACTTTGTCTCGCAGTTACCCTGCTAGGAGTTATCTTGCAGCTCCTAGCTCTGTGGAGTTTAGGCCACGCCCCTAGCAGTCACGTGCTTCAGGTCCTGCGGCTCTGAAGTACGCATCTACTCGGCTGCTGCCCGCTCCACAGGTATCTTTGAGCACTTTTCGCTTTACTCAGGACACGCGCACTGGCTCAGTGAGCAAGTTCAGTGCGGTGTTCCTGACAATAATAAACCACAATATTCCTCATCTGTCCACAGAGAATCCATAATGTCCCACGACGATCATGATGACTTGAGAGCAGGAGGTAATCGCTCCCGCAGTGTATCACTGAGCTGCCATGAGAAATTTCACCGGAGTTCAAAAGCTGATCATCTCTGGTGGTCTCACTTACAGCACAACTGGGGTAGAGACAGCTGAATGCTAGGCTGGCACAAGGATTTGGAAGTCCCTAATGATGGTAAATCAAAATGTGCAAGGATAGGAGGCATTTGCACCATTGTTTTGGACAGGGGAAGAGATAGTGGTGTCACCCGATGGCACCAATCGTGGAACCAGGCGTTCGGCCCAGTCAGGTGCTTAGATGACATGTCACTGATCATGCTCGTGGTGGCTAGATTCTTAGTATTCAGGCCCCTACTGATCTTTGCATGGCACAGGTTGCAAATGGCCATGTTGTTTGTCTCAAAACTTTCTTTAAAACCCCTTAGTGACTGGGCCAATTTTTTAAATTCTGACCAATGTCACTTAATGTGGTGATAACTCTAGAACCCTTCAACAAATCCCATTGATTTTGAGAATGTTTTTTCGTGGCACATTATAATTTATGATAATGGTAAATTTAGGTTGATATGTTTTGTGGTTATTTAGAAAAAATATCAGAAACTTGTGTGGTGTAGTAACCACTGTGTCCGCTAGGGGGCGCTGTGTGGATGTCCCAGGAGAAAGGATGAATGGCAGAATACTGAATGGCCGTTATGTATCTCAAAGTGGGTGGCTTTGAGATGGGGACTTATGTGTTGATCAGCAGTGATACTGCTGAGGTGCTGCTTTAATGTGTCAGGGCGAAGTCTCCAGGTAACTAGGGAGATGGGCGGGCCAGTTACCTACAAACCCACCCAGGGGTGTGTTTAAGAGTGTCATAATAAAGTATATGTGTATGAATGCTTGAAGGACCTGTGATGAGGTCATAGCCATGTGACCCGGGGGCGTGGCTACGGACCACATAAGGTAACCAGAGTAGGTCACATGAGAGACAGCGCATGGATCTGATTGGGCCATGTGGAAGGTCCCAGCAGGCCTAGGTGGAAGAAGGTGTGCTACCTTCCTGAAGACCACGTGCTGAGGCTGCTGACCCGGGGAGGCCTATGTATATTGGCTGTATGTGAGGGCGGATAAGCCTCCTGTGTCTGCTGAGGCTCCAGGACTGAGCCTGAAATCATGGACACTTATACTTGCTGTTGCCTGAGCTAAAGGCTATTCCTTATGTGCTGGTTTATGGGTTATGGAGCAATAAACCCTATTAACTTTTAAAGGAACGTGCCTCCTGGTTGTCTCCCGTCGCATCTAAGTGAGTTGAATGCCTACACTTGACAAAAATGTAAAAAAAAAAAATGCAATTTTCAAACTGAATGATTATCCCTTTAATCTAGATAGTCATATCACACAAAAACATTAATAAATAACATTTCCCACATGTCTGCCTTATATCAGCACCATATTTAAAACGCTAATTAATTTCGTTAGCCTTTTAGGAGGTTTAGGACTGCACCCTGAGGAAGAATGTGCGGTGCTGTCAAGCCTGCTGGAAGCATTATCTGCTATCCAAAAGACCACTTGTTCGCATTGCTCTGTTTTCAGAAGTGGTGCATCGTGCTTCCCTGCAAACTGAGACAGGAACCTATGTAATGGATGGAAATGTTTCTTGTGCTCCAGCAACAGGTATAGTCACATCTGCCCCAAGTCCTCGGCATCCCGTCCCTTAACACACACATTACGCATTTTGTAATTCCCAGGTCTCTTGAAATCAAGTATATTTTTAAGAAAAGAAAACAAATTGACCACCAGCAGAACGTGATTTTAAGAAGAAAACACAAACTTAAAAGGGTTGTCCGGCTTTTCACATAATCTCAGTGCATATCTGGGCTGCAGAATGATGACAATAAGTAATTTACCTTCTGTCACCAGTTTGCAAGGTTTTCTAGATAACAGTCTGTTGCTTCTGAGCAGAATGTCAAAGAGGGGGTGTGTTCTGGCATTGAAATGAGAACTGGTAGTTTCCTCCTACTCTACTAAAAACTTGCCTTCTATAGCAACAACCCCACCCTCCATAGCAACAGGCCCTCCCCGTCCACATGAACAAGCCCTCCTCACACAGTAACAAATCCTCCCCCCCTCTAGCAGCCTCAGTGCAGAGAGCAGAACCACCCAGCTGCTCCTCCCCCAGACACATGTTGAACAGTGATCTATGGAAAGTGAAACTATAGTGAGGAGGGAAAATCGTAGTAGAGTAGGAGGAAATGATCATTTCAATGCCAGAACCCCCCCCCTTGGACGTTCTGCTCAGAAGCAACAGACTGATATCTAGAAAACCCTGCAAACTGGTGACAGAAGGTAAATTACTTATTGTCACCATTCTGCAGCCCAGATATGCACTGAGATTATGTGAAAAGCCAGGACAATCCCTTTAAGTGCTTAGTATAGAACAGGTGATAAATGTGATCTGAGCCTTATTCATATTTTTGTGAGGCAAAAGAACAAATAAACAGCAGTTCCAGAATTGTTTCTATATTTTTACACCATTCACCATGCAGTATAAATGAAAGAGCAGATTTATTTTATGGATTGGTATGATTACAGTGTTTCCATATTTATATTGGTTTTTTTTGTTTTGCTACTTTCACACAACAAAAAAAAATCATTTTAAATATTTGGAGAGCTATTACCTTTTATTTTCTGCACAGAGGGCTGTTTTTTTCTGGATAAGTTGAAGCTTTTATTAGTACCATTTTGGGATGCGTAGCAATTTTTGATCACTTTCTATGCCAATTTTTTGAGAGGCAGATTAAACAAAAGGAAACAATTGCTAAATTATTTACATTTTTATTTTTTTTAGCGTCATTTACTATACAGTAAAAGTGATAAGACATCTTTATTATTCTGTTCAGTACAATTACAGCGATGCCAGTTATATATTTTGTTTTTATGCTTTGCTACTTTTACCCACTAAAATCAATTTTTTTTTTTTTACAAACTCACATATTCTAAGACCGATAACTCTTATTTTCGTACTAAGAGAGCCATGAGAGGAAGAAATTTTGTTGGATGAAATGATGTTTCCAGTAACACCATCAATCTTTAAATGCAAATTTTTTCATCCAATTTTATTCCACTTTTTGTGTGGCAATATGATAAAAATCAGTTTTTGCAGTGCTTTTCTACAGTTTTCACAGTAGGGCAGAGTTAAACCCTATCACTGCAGATCTTGATTAAATGAACCTGCTTAGTTTTGACTAAGAACCAGGGCCTGTCCACCAGAGGATGGACAGACATCTGTCTGGGATGAAGTGTGAATCCTGCTTTGAGCAGGGGGTTGGAGCAGATGGCCCAGGAGGTCCCTTCCAATGCTACCATTCTATGATTCTATCTATGATTCTAGGTGAGGAGTCTCCTGGATGTTGAGCAGAGTCGTGTGTGCTGCTGGTGAGTGACCAGCCAATATGTGATCTATAGTTGGAGTCTAAATGAAGACTGCTTGGGTCAGCTATTAAGGATGAGCAGTCTGTGCGTTGGAGCTACAGAGAACAGTGTGAAAGCTGCAGCCTGTTCAGTGTGAACTATGCCTAAAGTTCAATACTTCTGCTTGGAGCTGGAAGCTGCTGAAGGGGATATAGAGACTGGTGGGATCATACCTCTTCTGTGCATGAAGTTTGCTCCAGTAGAAAGAACTAATCCGTTCGGGTGAGCCTGCACTGACATATGTGCCCTTCTAAATGAACTGCTTATTTGTGGTGATACCTTTGTGACCAGAAGAGGCTGTTTTTGAGTTTTATAAAAGTAATATGCAAATTGTCTCTTCAGAGAGAAAGAGAACTAGAACTTTAGCGCAAGTTCACTTGCAGGTCCAGAGGAGAAATCCAAGTATCCATACTTGATTCAAATTTCTTTGGCTAGGGTGTATTAGATGTAGAAATGTAAGCAGATACAAAAATACAGTAAACATTACATAAATAAGAATATTGTACACACATAGTATTTAGTGCTTACCGGATTGGGAAAAATATCTTTTTGCTTTATTTACAGGATCATCACCTTCTTCAGGGATAAAAAACAACTTGATAGCATTTGTCTGGAAATGAAAGTTTTCATTTTAAGGAATGGTCCATTATTTTCAACTATCAATTACACAGAATTAAAATGAAAAACAATTACTAAGAAATCAGATGAAAAAAATAGACTTTGTTACTGGACAACTACAGATTCTGTTGTAGAGCTTTAAGGTACTGTCACACTTAGCGATGTACCAGCGATCCCGACCAGCGATATGACGCGGTCAGGATCGCTGGTACATCGCTAAGTGGTCACTAGTGAGCTGCCACACAGGCTGATCTCACCAGCGACATCGCTGGGGACGGGGGTCGCTACTTACCTGTCACACCAGGCGATCCTGCGTCCTCCCGCCCGGCTCCACGCTCGTCGCTCGTCTCTCCACAGGAAGCGCCGCAGGAAGCTGACGACGAGAAACGGTCCAGGACGTTCTTGCGCGATCAGCGATAACCAGCGGGGGAGCCGGTCGTAGGTAAGTATCAGACACAGCGATATCGCTAGCAATATCGCTATAACGTCACAAGTTATAGCGATATTGCTAGCGATATCGCTTAGTGTGACATACCCTTTAGACACTGTGACACATACCTACATTTACGAAGTAGCACCTCCTTCCGCTCTTTTTGTACATAAAAAGACTTTTTATAAAATTCAATGTCAGATTAAATTCAGAACTCAACAAAGTACATTTATCACAATTATTATATGTAATGAATGTAGATCTAAATGGCACAACAAAATCATCAATGAAAAGTCTTGATCTAACAAAAACATTCCTGCTATTTATTTTACTTGCTTATATAGCAGCAGTGTTATATAGTGTTCATTTTGGTGGAGTCGGAATCAGAGTCGGCATAAAATGGATCGACTCCGACTCCTAAAATATATAATAAATTGAGTACAGTAGTTCAATGCAGTATGTGATGAAACTTGGATCTGGATAAGTAGGAAACTTGGGCTGAAAGGTGGCAGATGCGGTTCAACAAGAGATTGGTACACAAAATGAGAATGCTGGGTATGGGGGAAAATGTGTGTAAATGGGTAAGTAACTGGCTTAGCGATAGAAAGCAGAGGGTGGTTATAAATGGTATATTCTCTAACTGGGTCGCTGTGACCAGTGGCGTACCGCAGGGGTCGGTGTTGGGACCTATTCTCTTCAACATATTTATTAACTATCTGGTAGAAGGTTTACACAGTAAAATATCGATATTTGCAGATGATGCAAAACTATGTAAATCAGTCAATAATAGCAATCTGCTACAGATAGATCTGGATAAGTTGGAAACTTGGGCCGAAAGGTGGCAGATGCGGTTTAACAATGATAAATGGAAGGTTATACACATGGGAAGAAGGAATCAATATCACCATTACACACTGAACGGTAAACCACTGGGTAAATCTGACATGGAGAAGGATTTGGGGATCCTATTAATGAGAAACTTACATGGAGCAGCCATTGCCAGGCAGCGGCTGCCAAGGCAAACAGGATCATGGGGTGCATTAAAAGAGGTCTAGATACACATGATAAGAGCATTATACTGCTTCTGTACAAATCCCTGGTTAGGCCGCACATGGAGTACGGTCTACAATTTTGGGCACCGGTGCTCAGAAAGAATATAATGGAACTAGAGCGAGTACAAAGGATCGAAACAAAATTAATAAAGGGGATGGGGGAACTACAATACCAAGAGAGATTAGCAAAATTAGGATTATTTAGTCTAGAAAAAAGACGACTGGGGGGCGATCTAATAAGCATATGTATAAGTATATAAGGGGACAATACAAATATCTCTCCGAGGATCTGTTTATACCAAGGAATGTGACAGTCACAAGGGGGCATTCTCTGCGTCTGGAGGAGAGAAGGTTTCTCCACCAACATAGGATTCTTTACTGTTAGGGCAGTGAGAATCTGGAATTCCTTGCCTGAGGAAGTAGTGATGGCGAACTCAGTCGAGGGGTTCAAGAGAGGCCTGGATGTCTTCCTGGAGCGTAACAATATTGTATCTTACAGTTATTAGATTCTTTACAAGGACGTAGATCTGGGGATTTATTCTGATGCAATACACTGTGTTCCAAATTATTATGCAAAAAATATTTCCTCATATTTTCTCTAAATTACCTATATGAATTGCAGTCATTGTTATTTTCCAGTCATCTACTATTCTAGTATAATTGCAATGTTTTTGAACAAACTGCCTATGAAAACAGTATATTTTTACAAATAGTTAACACTCAAAATGCATGTTCCAAATTATTATGCACAGCAGAGTTTTCAACCTTTTTATTTTTAGTTTGAACAAAAAAATGGTCAATTGTGAAATTATAAGCATTATCAGCTTATTACAAAATGAAATAAAACAAGTCAAAACTTTATTCTAGGTGATGTTACATTTGCACATAGGACCCCTTGTTCGAAAGAAGCTTCTGAACTCTCTCGTCCATTGAATTTGTCAGTTTTTGGATAGTTTGTGCTTCAATTGTTTTGCATGTGGACAGAATACCCTCCCAGAGCTGTTGCTTAGATGTGAACTGCCTCCCGCCTTCATAGTCACTCCTTTTGATGATGCTCCAGAGGTTCTCAATGGGGATGAGGTCAGGGGAAGATGGTGGCCACACCATAAGTTTGTCCTCTTTTATGCCCATAGCAGCCAGAGATGCAGATGTGTTATTTGCAGCATGAGACGGTGCATTATCATGCATGAACATGATCTTGCTGCGGAAAGCACGGTTCTTCCTCTTGAACCATGGCAGGAAGTGCTGTTTTAGAAACTCCACATAGATTATGGAGTTCATCTTTACTCCTTCAGGGATCCTAAAGGGGCCGACAATCTCTCTCCCCATGATTCCAGCCCAAAACATTACTCTACCTCCTCCTTGTTGGCGAATTAGCCGTGTTTTCATGGGGTGTCCATCAACCAGCCATCCTCCACTCCATCCATCTGGACCAACGAGCCTTGCACGGCACTCATCGGTGAACAAAACAGTTTGGAAGTCAGTCTTCATGTATCGTTTGACCCACTGGAGCCGTTTCTGCTTGTGTGCAGTGGATAGAGGTGGTCGACAGGATGGCTTACGCACAGCTGCAAACCTCTGAAGGACCCTGCATCTTGTTGTTCGGGGGACGTTTGAGGCACCAGCAGCTTCAAAAACTTGTCTGCTGCTATGACAAGGCATTTTTGCAGCTGCTTTTTTAACCTGACGCAATTGCCTGTTGGAAAGAGCCCTCAATTTTTCCTTTTCAGCACGCACACGTGTGTGCTGGGCATCAGCTACATACTTCTTGATTGTACGATGATCACGATGAAGTGTCTTGGCAATGTTGATTGTAGTCATGCCTTGACCTAAATACTCCACAATTTGTTGCTTCTCAGCAGCCGACACATCCTTTTTCTTTCCCATTTTGGCAAAAAATGTAGGCTGCTTAATAATGTGGAACAGCCTTCTTAAGTAGTCTTGCCTTTATTTGGGCACACCTGCCAAACTAATTTGCACAGGTATCTGCAATTGCTTTCAGTGATATAAAGAGCCCTGACACACATCACCATCAATGAGTTTAAATGACAAACAAAAAAATTCTAACCTTATCACTCCGAAACTCTTTTTGCATAATAATTTGGAACACAGTTTATAGGCTGAACTGGACGGACAAATATCTTTATTCGGCCTTGCTAACTATGTTACTATGAATGTTTTTATGAGAATTTGGGAAAGTTCTGAAATCTCCTATAAATGTCTGTTCTGTTCCTGATCTAAGGATCTCGGCTTATAGTTGAGATGAATCTGTGCTGCACTTTACATACATGCTCAGTAGTGACTCGCGGTGTCAGGGAAATTGTGGAGTTGGAAGTTTGGTTTACCAACTCCACAGCCCTGGCTGCAATGCTAACCACTGAGTCACCCTGTCCATCTATTTGGATGTGTTCTGCATACATAATTTTGCAACCAAATCCAAGTTTCAGATTTTTTTATTTTGAGAGTGTGCCTCCCTGTTATACATGCTGGATATAAGGTCTGTGTATATCCATGATGCTTCTGTCTGCACTTGCTTTCATGTAATATCACAGTTCCATTACTGTACTTTCTCCTTCATGTGCTTTCCTTCTTGTCTCTAGCCTGTTTTCTCTGCTCTACATAAGGGCTCTTTCACACATCAGTATCTCTGATACGTGTGGTGACAGTTTCCACACGTAATGGAGACATTTACACACGTAGACCCATTATATACTTTGGGTCTGCGCACATGTACATGTGCCCACATGGACCGTATGTCCTTGTGCAAGACATGTCCGTTTATTCCGGCAGCACGTTCCATAAAACGTCCCGCACACCTGCATACTAATGACACCCGGATGACATCTGTGTGTCATCAGTGTGACAAGTACTAGCGCCTGGGAAAAGCAGTACAATTAGTGGTATTCCCAGGCACCAGGTGCTGAATGCAGCTCTCATCATTGTTGCCTGGACTCCCTGTGATCAGTGGGACCAGGCAACGCTGATGGAAGTTGGAGTCAGCACCCACTGTCTGTGTATAGCGTGTATTAAATAAATAATTACGGTAAATTTACAAAACGGTGTGAGGTCTCCCTTCATTTTCATAACCAGCTGAGGGAAAGCCGACGGCTGGGGGATGATGTTAATATTTTGGGAAGTGCCAACAGCCATAAAGGTTCTCAGGCTATTAATATCGGATCATAGTTGTTTGCTTAGCCATTACTGGTTACTATAAGGGAGACCCCCCCAAACAAAATTACGTGTGGTCGCCCCTTTATTTACTAACCAGCAAAGGCTAAATAGACACTGTGGGCTGATAGTAATAGTCTAGGAAAGGGCTATGCATGTTGGCTCCCTCCCAGACTAAGAACATCAGCCCTCAGCCGCCCAGAAATGGCGCATCCATTAGATGCGCCAAATCTGGAGCTTATCAATAGTATAACGTGGCACAGCTGTGTCGGTGCACAAAAGAAGGTTCCCACACCAGTATAGAATAATCAAAAAATTTTTAAAAAATTTTTGGCACTCAACTCGTTGCAAAGATGAAAAATTTTTATTTGCAGTCACAAATATAGACGTTTCGGCTGTATCAACTAGCCTTCATCAGTAAACTGCAAAGTCGACAAAAGTATATACAATCAGATACTACAGATAATCAATCAATGAAGATATCAATAACAGAAGAAACAAGTATTGATATGTGCACAAGTGGTAGGGAGGAAATACACATAAAAGTAAAGGAAAAGACATCAAACCTACCAAGACTACCAGTTCTTACATGGTGGATGGTATCACCTCCAATAGCACCTAATTTACTATTGGTCATACAATATAGTGAGTATATATATGAGTATATATATATATATATATATATATATATATATATATATATTCAACAGTTATTGACTCCATTGATTACTTCTTAACAGGATCATTTTATTGATTTAAACCTTGTCTCACCATAGATGTCCAGAAAATTATAGAGATAGAAGCAGTCTTGGTAGGTTTGATGTCTCTTCCTTCACTTTTATGCATATTTCTGTTTCTTTTCCTTCCATGAGCCATATTTCCTTAATAACTTGTTTCGTCCTCCCTACCACTTGTGCACATATCAATACTTGTTTCTTCTGTTATTGATATCTTCATTGATTGATTATCTGTAGTATCTGATTGTATATTGTATATACTTTTGTCGACTTTGCAGTTTACTGATGAAGGCTAGTTAATACAGCCGAAACGTCTATATTTGTGACTGCAAATAAAAATTCTTCATCTTTGCAACGAGTTGGGTGCCAAAAATTTTTTGATTATTCTAGATCTGGAGCTTGGCCTCCGCACTTTCCACTTGAATTGGTGCGATGGCAAGTAAGGCAATATTTGTGGGGTTGATGTCAGCTGTTTTATGTTCGCTGGTAAAATAAATCTTTGGCACTCAACTTGAAAAATAGAAGATTTTTATTAGCAGTCACGGGTAAATGTTTCGGTCAATACATCTGACTAGAGTTGAGCGACTTTGGTCGGATTGGGTTTCATGAAACAAAATTTGTTTCAGATGAAACTGGTCCGACTAGGGCAAAAAAAGTTGGAGTTTCATCCGAAACCCAACCCCAATGCAAGTCAATGGGGAATAAAAGTCGGCATTGAGTGGATGAATGTCCCTTGCAGTCTGGAGCCGGTGCAGGACTGGAGCACTGCAGCATACAAGCGAGTTTTGATAGGTGCGTGCCCCTGCTTCTGGGGGGGGGCAACTGCCCCCCTGCCCCTCGCTGGCTAAGGCCATGATTCAAACACAGCGTTTTTGCGGATCCGTTTTTTGTAGTAAAATGCAGTGACTTTGGGCATCCCAGCAAAGTCAATGGGTTTCAAGATATGACATTCAGACACATTGTTTTGTGAGGATCCGTTTTTGGGCTGAATGAGCATGTCAGTTTGTGTGGCGTTTTTCTAATCTGATTTTGCTATTGAAAACATTATCTATGAGCTCAAAAACCTTTCAGGTGATGCGGTTTTTTAAAAAGCTGATCTGCTTTTGCAGCTGAAAAACGTATCCTCAAAAAACGCAGGAAAAACGCTGTGTGTGAATGTAGCCTTAGATCAGGAATAGAACCGCCATTTATAGGACATTTCATAACTTTCCCAAATTCCTATGCAAAAATATTCAGCACATCCTGCATTGAACTACTGTACCCAATTCATTATATATTTTAGGAGTCGGTCCATTTTATACCGACTCCACCAAAATGAGCACCGACTCCGACTCCACAGCCCTGGTTACATTCAGCATTCGGTGCCTAGGAACAGCACTAAATGTACTGCTTTTCCCAGGCGCCGGTATGTGTCATAATGATATGGCACATGGACGGCACACGGATGTCACAAGTATGTTAAACGTATGTAACACACAGAGAGAACCGGTACTGTTTTTTTCCAGTACTGGAAATATCAGGATGTGTGAAAGAGGCCTAAAACTTTAAAAACTTTTGTCCATAGACTCTGGAGATATAGGTACAACTTTCTCCTCCCCTCCTGGTATGTCTGACAATGAGAAAAGGTAAGAGGGAGCAGAGAGAGTTGTCAGGTGTATGAACTCTAATTTATATCAGTTTAAAAAAAAAAAAAAACTAAAAAAAAGCGGTAGATAAAGGAGTTACAGAAATTCAGGAGCAAGATGGTACATACCATTTCTTCTTTCAGTAAAGCCAATCCAATTTTATGTGACTGCATGTTTTGCCCTTTCCCAAATCTTTGTGGTCCATAATAGTTTATAAAGCCTCTGTTCTGAAATGATAGAGATAGAAACAAAAGATATTCTGTAACACAGGAAACCGTAATGTAAAGAGTTTTCATGTACCCCTTCGTGTTCTGGCCACAATTTGGAAATATTGTATAGGGTTTCAGAGATAGCTAGTAAAATAATAATGTTGATTATGGCAATAAGACTAAATACAATTCTTCCATAGTAAACTGCAAATGTGGATATTTTATAATTAGATAAGATTTTTTCTTAGTTAAAATACATATTCCCGATTTGCTGGTACTACACATGTGGTTTGTAGTTGCAGTCTATTAAAACAAGGTTCCAATGAAACTTCAGTGTGTCAAATATATCAATAAGAAAGAGATGAGGTGAATAAAAGAGAAGGTCTTAGTAAAAACGCAAGTTAAAATTGAAACTGTAGAGGACTACCAAATGTACCTGTTTAAGACTACCTACCCTAAACAATATCTTTAAACAAATCTACACATTTTTTTTTACATATAATACTATACAAATTTTTTTTTTTTTAATGCTACACACTATAAAAAAAAACAGTAAAACTGTCTGCAGCTCACTCAGTTATGAGTGACACAGTAAAAAAAATACACTAGTCTCAAAACAATCCAAAGAAAAAAATTTCGACAGCACTCACCAGGGGTTGTAAAATAATCAAAAATTCTTTTTTTTCCATATACAAAGCAATCTTTCGACCTTCATGGTCTTTATCAAGCTTGCAACCTCTGATGATGCTATAAAGATTTTTTTTTTATTTGAGCTATCTAATGCTTTAGACATTCTTTTGTACCCCTCTCCTGGCTGATAACTTTCACCAATGAGATTCCCTTGCTGTGTTGTAAGCTCTTTGTGGACCATGACTTTTGCTGTAAAAAGCAAATTAGGAAATGTCAGGAGAATCCTACTGGAACAGCTAAACTTTATGGGGTCAGTCAGAATCACTGTACATGATGTCAGCTGTGTACTGACTGGTATTTAGCATGAGGAAAAAAAACTATAAAAACTCGCGCTAAAGTGTATACTTAAAGGGTAAAATCATATAGGACAACATTATACGCCAATAGATGTTTACAAATAGGGCTAAAATGGTATATATATTCCCTTATATGCAAACATGGAAATACTGACACCAGATAATAAGAAGATAATAATACCAAAGAATTTGTGTTTGCAATCATTTTCAGGAAGAAACTGAGTATTATCTGACAGAATTGCAGGGGTGTCAATACTTTTGGCCACAACTGTATATCCATCGTACAAGATCACAGATTGTATAAATAAAAAAAACAACTGGAACAATATGCTTTTCGGTTCTTTTCTCTCCAAATTTCTAATTACGTATATTTTGTATCAAAGTTTAAACTAAGAAAAGTGATCTGTTTAGTACATGTGATAACTAAAGATGGGAGAATTGATTCGCAGGACTCTGGTCCATCGGCCTGTTTATCGCCTTACCCCTCAGCATTACTGGCTTTCCTTTTGATTAGCCAGGTTGCGCCGAGGTCTATATTTTGGCGTGATGCACACACAATGCCACACCATCCTGGCTAATTAAATAAAAAGCTAGGAATCCTGACACGTAAGGAGATTTGCAGGCCTCCCAGCCAGCTGTCACTCACAAATTTTAGAACTGGCCGATACACCATAATCTTGCAAATTGAATCTTCCATATTTAGTGAGAACCAAAGTAGACAACAATGTAAAAAATGTCAACCTAAAAAAAGTCATGCATAGCACCTATATAAATAACATTCTATAGAGATTGCCTAAATAATTATGTAAGACAACCTATACAAAAATGCCAAAATCACATGTACTTTATAGAATGTGGTAAGAACAATGCCTTCATTGATAAAGTGTGCAAAGATAAAATCAAATTGACCGAAATGGAGACCATCACTCTATAGGAGGTCCAAAAATATCACAAAATAACGGTATAGGGGACCAAAGAATATATTCATAAGTTCTCCTGCCGGGTACTAAGGTTTGAAAAACACTGCACTAGCAAACAAGCTAACAAAAGCAGTAAAAAGTATAACAACTTTGATAAGACAGTATTGGACAGATGCAAATATATTTTCAAGCAACACTCAACTAAAAAAGTAATGCTGACTGAATGACTCCAGCACAAGTTTGTGCGTTTCGCCCTGGCTTTGTCACAGGGTGAAAGACAAAGTAGACGAAGGTAGATATTGGACCAGATTTACTATAATCAATTTCTCTACTGCAACTAGCAGAAGTAAACAGCAGGGAAAGACCATATATTTTTTTAATTGCTATATTAACACTATTGCTCGATAATAGTTCTGTCAGATTTACTACAAGTTAGAGAAAGTTCAGTTGTGCCACTAAACATACCTTGACGTTATTTGCTGCCTCATCAACTCTCTTCTTCAGGTCGTCCGTTTTATCACAACTGTGACATCTTACATCTCTCACAATAATGGTGAAATGGTTTCCACTTAACTGCCCGAGATGCAAGTGCTGGTCAGTAGGGTGGACATTATAGATCTTCATCCTTTTTTTCTCAAGTAATCCTTCTGCTTCACGTAGCCTGAAGAAAAAAAATTCTAAACAGATAAACAGTGTAAAGTGACTGGAGCTTTAGCTATGTCGAAAGTGATCTGGAGATTAAATCGCTGTGGACTAGACAATAAGGATTGCTGAAAGCATAATGTTCAACTTGAGGTAATTTTCTTAAGGTTATCATCTGCTAATAATATAGAAAAAGAAGAAAAATATTGTACCTCTCTGGAGTAACTTTCTTCACAACCACCAACTGGTACGTGATGGCTTTCTTGTCTTTAATACCAGCATAGCTAAAGTCTGATGGGAGGACTCCTAGTGAAGAGGCCAAGTACCCAAGAGCTTCAAGAGTTTCCAGATTCTCTTTCTTAAGGGTAAAAGCTAAAAAAAACCCATTTTATATCATAAAATCATGAAAAAAAAATACACATTTTCCACCAAGTGAAAATTGACGATGTGGCCCTGTGTGATGAAAATCGCAGCAGCGGAGTAACTCTTACCTGTAAATATGTCAGCATGTTCCTCTGATCTGGGTCTCTTTCCAGATGAGCCCTTCCTCTCCCTGAATCTTACAGTTATGCACACTTTCTGTAGTCCATCAGTGCCTTTCTCGGAAAAAGACTTGGTTTCTACCAGCTTCCCGAATTTTTTACTGATGAAATGATGCACAGATGTCCTATGTTCTTTGCACACATCTGGTAGAAATGTAAACCTGGAGTTTTCTACTTTTGCATCTAAAAATGTAAAGAATTTGTCTGCTTCCTCTTCAGATGTCAGCAAGGAAAGCTCCTGGTAATCCTGGTTTGGCTTTACGAGAACCTCAGTGCTTCTGGTAAAAGTGAGGAGGAATGGGAATGTCTGGCGCACCGCATTGTGGAGACTGGCCCTGACATTTTTGTCCGGAAATAGGCCTAAAGAGAGTTCACCATGCTCACTTCTGGATCCAATCGATTCGGAGGCAGATCTTACTGAGGAGGCAAAGTTACAGAGGGACTCTTGTGTATCTAGACATAACACAGCGTTAAGCACGTTATATTGGTCTTCCTCACAACTGGGAAGCTCCTGATCCTCATCAACTTTTGCAATCACTGCCTCACATTTATCACTGGAAGCTCCATCAGCTTTACTTTTAGTCTTAGCAGGATTCGGGCAGAGTTTGGTTTTTTTGAGGTTTGGTTCATTACTTTGCGGTGTTTGTAATTCTCCAGTTACTCCCGTGTAGACTTCTGTAACGAGTTGACCAGTAACATCAATTTCTGTTACCACAAAATCAGTTGGAGAGTCTTTAATGGTCCCATAAAAGCCAATGTGATCACTGACATAGGAAAGAGAGCCAAGGTCCAGGGGTCTTTCCTCCATTTTATTAATAAACAGTCTAAAACCAGAAAAATAAAGTTAGCAGTGCTTGATAAATACTGAGGAATGCTAGTACATAGCTCTCATGTTAAAGGGAACCTGTCAACCACTTTTTTGGCTTACTAGGTAAAAATATCATTAAATGGAGTGTCAGCTATGCGTTCCACAACTAGTTCTGAAACCCCCTGACTCCCCATGTATCACCCATAAAAACCTTTTTTTTATTTGTCCCGAGCTGTATACATAGTTATTAAGGTTGAAGGAAGACTTTAAGTCCATCTAGTTCAACCCATATCCTATCCAAACATGCCCTAACACGTTGATCCAGAGGAAGGCAAAAAAAAATTGTTAATCTGTTCGGTCCGGTCCCATGGGCATTGCCTCTGTTCCATCACTCCACCCCTCCTCGACTTGCTGTACGCATTCTTCGCTGTGAAGATCGCGAACATTACTTTGCGCGTGTGCATTGAAATGTGACCTCGCGAGTGCGCAGTATGCTTTGCCCAACTGAGGGCAAACCGAAAATCAGTAGTGCGCATGCGTCGGCATACGCAGTTGTTTCTTATGTCCCGGAAGTATTTTGCGGTATTTGCATAGTGGTACCATGTAACCTAAGATCAGCATATGATTGGTTTGGATACCGGTTTTACCTGTATGTACTCAACTTTATGTTAAAGCACCACTTCAGTGTTTTTTTTTTATTCCAGGGCTGAAGTGGTGCCACTAACTTAAGATCCCTGCCTCTACCTGTGTTTCCCCAAAAATAAGACAGGGTCTTATATTATTTTTAGGCCTGAAAAATGAGCTAGAGCATATTTTCAGGGGGTGTCTTTTATTTTTCCATGAACTGTACCACAGTAATTGGTGGACGTCTATACCACCAAGAAAAGAAGAATCAGGAAAAAAGTATGGTACATGTAAAAATGTACAACAGATCTACGGTATTAGGTATAGCCATGATTAAATTATAAAGTAGTCCCCTTGTTTTTAACCTTTTGTGATATTTATTTAATACAAGTATTTAATACAAGTTATATCCTTTTATAATTTATTGATGGTTGTATATCATTTGATGCATACTCCAATCAGGGTTATTACAGTAATTTCTATGGTCATACCTTTCCCTATTTATTTGTTGTATGTGGTGCCATCTACTGGCTAAATATATACAGTATTTATAATTGAATTTCCATTTTTAAATGTATTATTCTCTATCTACTGTTTAGCCTCCAAACAAAGCACAAAATAATTGCACTTAGACCCCTAAACAGTAGAATTGGAAAGTGAATAGCCTCTCACATACAAATCTGCGTTGCTGTCACGTCTCGTTGCATTTCACAGCGATTGGCTCCCCCTGCTGGCCGGAAGCAGTATCACATGCGTTTCATCCCTCCTGGGACTTATCAGGGGATATGGACTCAGCCACATCAGGCAGTATACAGGTCCTCTGTTGGGCATATGTCCCTAAAGTAGATCCATTTAAATAGGAAGGCTCCAGGGCAATACCTCCATTTCCAGTCACCTGACTAAATGGGTGAAATAAATGTAATCACTTTCACATTCGCGGCTTCATCGGTCAGTGGACCGCAGAATGTGGTGACCCACGTGTCATATCTGGAGCACAAGCATAGTGAAGCACCATTGGTGAAAAACAGTGGACATCCAAAGCCTGATGAACGACATGCACCACTTCCGTTGCGCGAGCACTGTGGAACACTGCTGACAGCCGTCACTTCCGCTGCGCGAGCACTGTGGAACACAGCTGACAGCCGTCACTTCCATTGCACGAGCACTGTGGAACACTGCTGACAGCCGTCACTTCCGTTGCGCGAGCACTGTGGAACACTGCTGACAGTCGTCACTTCCGTTGCGCGAGCACTTTCGAACACTCTGACAGTCGTCACTTCCCTTGCGCGAGCAGTGTGGAACACTGCTGACAGCCGTCACTTCCGTTGCGTGAGCACTGTGGAACACTGCTGACAGCCGTCACTTCCGTTGCGCGAGCACTGTGGAACACTGCTGACAGCCGTCACTTCTGTTGCGCAAGCACTGTGGAACACTGCTGACAGCCGTCACTTCCGTTGCGCGAGCACTGTGGAACACTGCTGACAGTCGTCACTTCCGTTGCACGAGCACTGTCGAACACTGCTGACAGCCGTCACTTCCCTTGCGCGAGCACTGTGGAACACTGCTGACAGCCGTCACTTCCGTTGCGCGAGCATTGTGGAACACTGCTGACAGCCGTCACTTCCGTTGCGCGAGCACTGTGGAACACTGCTGACAGCCGTCACTTCTGTTGCGCAAGCACTGTGGAACACTGCTGACAGCCGTCACTTCCATTGCGCGAGCACTGTGGAACACTGCTGACAGCCGTCACTTCCGGTGCCATTCCAGTGGTATTGCTGGCAGTTCTCCCAGGGCTCATGTGACATAGTCATAGTGAACAATGCAGGCAATAAGCGGTCACTAATGAGGAGTTTCACACACACTTTCTTTGGATGAACCTCGGATGTCCGCAGAAAGTTTGAGAACTGCAGCCTATTAGCAGCCAATAATTGGCTGCAGTGCTTATGTCACTTATCAATGTCACTCAAGCCCTGGGAGATCTGGAGATGACATCCCTTGAAAGGTGGCGGGGTGGAAATCTAGTGTTTAACCCCTGGAGCTTTTCTCGGTTTTGCATTTTCATTTGTTGTTCCCCTTCTTTCCAGAGCCATAACTTTTTTACTTTTCCGTCAATATGGCCATGTGAGGGCTTGTTTTTCGTGGGATGGGTTGTACTTTTGAACGACACCATTGGTTTTACCATGTTGTGTACTAGAAAATGGAGAAAAAAATTCCAAGTGCAGTGAAATTGCAAAAAAAGTGCAATCCCACACTTGTATTTTGTTTGCCTTTTTTTGCTAGGTTCAATAAATGCTAAAATTGACCTGCCATTATGATTCTCCAGGTCATTGCGAGTTCATAGACATCAAACATGTCTAGGTTCTTTTTTTATCTAAGTGGTAAAAAAAATTCCAAACTTTGTTAAAAAAAATTAAAAATTGCACCATTTCCGAGACCGGTAGCGTCTCCATTTTTCATGATTACGGGTCGGGTGAGGGCTTATTTTTTGCGTGCCGGGCTGATGTTTTTAATGATACCACTTTTGTGCAGATACAATGTTTTGATTGCCCGTTATTGCATTTTAATGCAATGTCGCAACGACCACAAAAAAATAATTATGACCTTTTAATTTTTTTTCTCACTACGCCATTTAGTGATCAGGTTAATCCTTTTTTTATTGATAGATCGGGCGATTCTGAACACGGCTGCACCGCCCCCATAACTGTAACCACTCATTGCTCCACCCGCGTGACTGTATCCACTCCTGCACCGCCCCCGTGACTGTAACTGCTCCCTGCACTGGCCCAGTGAATGTAACCGATCCCATGACTGTAACCGCTCACTGCACCTCCTCCATGACCACAATCGCTCCTTGCACCGCCCCATGACTGTAACCAATCCCTGCATCAGCCCCACGACTGTAACCAATCCCCTTCACTCAGGGGCGGGCTGGGCCGGGTGGCAGGGAGGCATATGCCCCCCGGGCCGCTCCCCCAGGCGCACATGTGGGCCGGCAGCTTTCTCTGAGCTGTGCATAGCTGTCTTACCTTGACCGCTGCGCAGCTCCGACTCTCTCTCTCCGCCCTCCCTGGACTTCTGGTCATGTGACATGGCTGTAGCTAGAATGTCCCCTCCTTGCAGGTCCTGACTACAGCCCATACAGTCTAGCCGATTCACTGCTGAAAGTGATACAATGTATGGGCTCCTTCCTTCAGGGGGCTGCAAATAATGGAGGGGGTGCTGGAAATGATGGAGGGGGCTGCAAATGATGGCGGAGGTGCTGGAAATGATGGAGGGGTGCTGGAAATGACGGAGGGGGCTGCAAATGATGCAGGGGGCTGCAAATGATGGAGGGGGTGCTGGAAATGATGGAGGGGTGCTGGAAATGATGGAGGGGTGCTGGAAATGACAGAGGGGGCTGCAAATGATGCAGGGGGCTGCAAATGATGGAGGGGGTGCTGGAAATGATGGAGCAGGCCTGCAAATGATGGAGGGGGTGCTGGAAATGATGGAGGGGGCTGCAAATGATGCAGGGGGGCTGCAAATGATGGAGGGGGCTGCAAATGATGGAGGGGGTGCTGGAAATGATGCAGGGGGCTGCAAATGATGGAGGGGGCTGCAAATGATGGAGGGGGCTGCAAATGATGCAGGGGGCTGCAAATGATGGAGGGGGTGCTGGAAATGATGGAGCAGGCCTGCAAATGATGGAGGGGGTGCTGGAAATGATGGAGGGGGCTGCAAATGATGCAGGGGGGCTGCAAATGATGGAGGGGGCTGCAAATGATGGAGGGGGTGCTGGAAATGATGCAGGGGGCTGCAAATGATGGAGGGGGCTGCAAATGATGGAGGGGGTGCTGGAAATGATGCAGGGGGCTGCAAATGATGGAGGGGGCTGCAAATGATGGAGGGGGTGCTGGAAATGCAGGGGGCTGCAAATGATGGAGGAGGTGCTGGAAATGATGGAGGGGGTGCTGGAAATGATGGAGGGGGTGCTGGAAATGATGGAGGGGGCTGCAAATGATGGAGGGGGCTGCAAATGATGGAGGGGGCTGCAAATGATGGAGGGGGTGCTGGAAATGATGGAGCAGGCCTGCAAATGATGGAGGGGGTGCTGGAAATGATGGAGGGGGCTGCAAATGATGGAGGGGGGCTGCAAATGATGGAGGGGGCTGCAAATGATGGAGGGGGTGCTGGAAATGATGCAGGGGGCTGCAAATGATGGAGGGGGCTGCAAATGATGGAGGGGGTGCTGGAAATGCAGGGGGCTGCAAATGATGGAGGAGGTGCTGGAAATGATGGAGGGGGTGCTGGAAATGATGGAGGGGGTGCTGGAAATGATGGAGGGGGTGCTGGAAATGATGGAGGGGGCTGCAAATGATGGAGGGGCTGCAAATGATGGAGGGGGCTGCAAATGATGGAGGGGGCTGCAAATGATGGAGGGGGTGCTGGAAATGATGCAGGGGTGCTGGAAATGATGGAGGGGGTGCTGGAAATGATGGCGGGGGCTGCAAATGATGGAGGGGGCTGCAAATGATGGAGGGGGCTGCAAATGATGCAGGGGGCTGCAAATGATGCAGGGGGCTGCAAATGATGGAGGGGTGCTGGAAATGATGGAGGGGGCTGGAAATGATGGAGGGGGCTGGAAATGATGGAGGGGGTGCTGGAAATGATGGAGGGGGCTGCAAATAATGGAGCGGGTGCTGGAAATGATGGAGCGGGTGCTGGAAATGATGGAGCGGGTGCTGGAAATGATGGAGCGGGTGCTGGAAATGATGCAGGGGGCTGCAAATGATGGATAGGGTGCTGTAAATAATGGAGCAGGCCTGCAAATGATGGAGGGGGTGCTGGAAATGATGGAACGGGTGCTGGAAATGATGGAGGGGTGCAGGAAATGATGGAGCAGGCCAGCAAATGATGGACCTCAGTGATGGGCAACAACTGAGACGGGCAACAGTGGAGATGGTAAATAAAACTCAGTGTTTTCTTATTATATTAGTTATGTAAGAGGACACCGCCCCTAATGTCCCCGCTGATGGCCACATCCATGGGCACACTGGCCAGCGCGGTGAGAACCTGCGGTACAAGCCTGACCCCGCTGCCCCGCAGCCGCAGAGATTACTGGTGGTGAAGACTGGATTAGTCCAAACCAATAAAGTGAATAGTCACATGACACCCCAGATGCGATGCATGCTGTGACTTGTAGTCCACTAATCACATTGTTTGTGAAGGACCAAACACGTGTAACCTAACCTGACTGCTGTACGGATCCTCAGAGCTCCTCAGCTTCCTGCCCGGTGACCACGCCCATTATAGATTCCAGGAACCAATTAGATGGCTGTGTCACCCAGAGCGCCTTAAAGGCAGTGGCACACCACAGTATCAGGTCAGGGTGTATTACTACATGGAGGATGTGTAATGACAGCGACCATACATTTGGGGCTGTATGGTACTTAGTCTTGTGCGGCGGCGGCCTGGGACGTGCGCTGTACGGACCAGATGTGAGGGAAATAGCGCCGGCTGCAGCACTGAAAGGGTGCCGCCTGCCGGAGTGTGCAGTAAGGGGCTGACTGGCACTTTTCAGCCTGGGGGGCAATCACAAGCCAGTGGCCCTCCAGTTGCGGTGCTTTTGCCCTGCTTATCTCTGGCTGCTGCATTAAAGCAGCAGGGATAACAGACTTTAATAACAGGCTGGTACATAGATATGGGAACAGAACGGATCTTGCTGAATATATATGGGAGCAGAACGAAGCTTGCTGCCTACATAGATACTGTAACAGAAGCAAGCTGACTACATAGACACGAGACCGGAACCAAGATTGCTACGTAGACAAGGAAACTGACTGGAGCTTACTACAGAGATATGGGAGCAGAACCAAGGTTACTACAGAGAAATGGGAAAAGAGCGGAGCTTACTACAGAGATATGGGAGCAGAACCACGCTTGCTGCCTACATAGATACTGTAACAGAAGCAAGCTGACTACAGAGATATGGAAGCAGAACCGAGCTTACTACAAAGATATGGGAACAGAACTTACTACAGAAATAAAGGAGTAGAACCGAGCTTACTACAGAGATAAGGGAGCAGAACCGAGTTTACAACAGAGATAAGGGAGCAGAATCGAGCTTACTGCAGAGATATGGGAGCAGAACCAAGCTTACTACAGAGATATGGGAGCAGAAGGAGTTTACTCCAAAGATATGGGAGCAGAACGGAGCTTACTCCAGAGATATTGGAGCAGAACGGAGCTTACTCCAGAGATATGGGAGCAGAACGGAGCTTACTCCAGAGATATGGGAGCAGACCCGAGCTTACTACAGAGATAAGGAAGCAGAACAGAGCTTACTATGTCTACTACAAGATACAAAAACAGAACCAAGCTTATGGCATACATATTGAACCAGAATCTAGATTACTACATCAATACAGTATCAGAACCAAGTTTACTGCTTAGATATGGTATCATAACTGAGCTTACTTACAAACATTCAACTCCAGAAACACGGACATTTAAACACACAATATGGCAGGGGCATTGCCAGGGTCCTTAAAGCTCAAGGGCCCAAGCCCCAAAAAAGCATGTCTCCCCATAAGACCAACCTTTAGCCATTTAAAATAGCATGTATATATAATTACAGTATACCACTGTTGCTACCCAAAAACACACAATGCAAAGACCAATATGATCAATACTACTACTATAAAAGGCCAAAACAATACGTCTGCACAATGCCCACTACCATCACCACCACACTGCAAATACATAATATAATATGACCATTACCTCTACATAATAAAACACTCTAATCAGACCAATGACACCACCGTACACCTTCTACTACATAATGACCGAAACACATTAAGCTGTTACTAAATAAATAAAAAAACAAAAGCTACTAAAAAGAGCACTAGTCCCACCTTACAGGAACCGTATATTGGTAGATACCAGTCCTGCAGAACACAGACATGATTACAGTCAGGGCTGCCACTAGGAATTTCGGGGCCCCATGCAGGCAAAATTTTCGGGACCCCTTGAGACTCCACCCAGGCACCACCCCAGTTCTGCCTCCACACCTCGAGCCTGCCACAGTCCCACCGCCCGCTCTTGGAAAAACTCATCTTCTACACCACATCCTCACCAATCTATTAACAGTTCCCAGCAAACACCAGATCACATACATAACCAGCAGCTTTTGTTATGGCCAAAAGAATTTTTAAGCCACCACCACAGCAAGGTAGACTCCTTTGGCCGGGCCATATTCTACTCTTACTTATTAAACATTTCCTAAAATATCCAATACTCTTTTTAGGTTTATTTTTATTTATTTTTCTTTAAGGGAATGAGTTGCATATATTTTTTAGAATGACCATTAATACCACATACAAGGGACAAAAACTGTTGCACCATGACCAGACCATATATTACCACCACATAGCGACCGAATAATACCATATATAAGGAACAAATACCTCCATACCATGACCAGACCACATATTACCATCACATAGTGACCAAAAAATACCACATACAGGGAGAAATAACGCCACACCATAACCAGATCACATACTACCACCATATAGTGACCGAATACTACAATACAGATCATTAATAAAAAAAATACACAACACTAATGCCATTATACACAGGAGCATTGTATATAGTGTACAGGTAATACAGAGCTCATCAGTGACATTATACACAGGAGCTCTGAATACAGTGTCAGTGTCCAGGTAATACAGTGATTACCTGTGACATTATACACAGAAGCTCTGTATATAGTGCACAGTGAACAGGTTATAGTGTATAGTGTCAGTGTACAGGTAACACACTGACTCACCAGTGGCGTCTCCAGCTGATGTCCCTCATCTTTGCTTTTCTTTTTTATGCAGGGCAGACCGCCATCATTTCTTTCAGCCAGGACTCGTCTCTACATAAAATAACACAAAGTTACCTTGAGCATGGCTTCCAGAGCACATTCCCCATTTTTCCCCTTTCTTCTACACTACACATCTAAATACAGACGTGCACCCACCATTAATATATAATAATCCACCATTCCTCCAGCCCCTGTACTCTTCCGCCAACTCATTACCAGTCACTGCATCCTCAATGTCCCCCACTATGTGCCTCCCGCTCCTCCAATTTATTATATTTACATGCCCCTTCTGCCCCAATTCATTGTCATGTCTTTCTCTCCCACCTTCTGTTCATTATCAACTGCTCTACCCCACATTCAATACATCATTTACTCCCATCACCCTGAAAATTCATTATTTGCTCCACCCCAGGTCCTCATTTGTTCTCCCCATCCCCCACCTTCAATTCAATTGCTGTCCCCGTCCCTCATTTCATCATTTGCAGTCCCCCTCACTTCATCATTCGCTGTCCCCCTTCCCCCCTCTCTTCATCATTTGCAGTCCCCCATTCTCCCCCGACTTTATGTGCAGTCCCCTTTCGTTCATGTGCTGTCCCCTATCCCCTCCCTCACATCATCATATGCAGCCCCCCTCCGTCATTTGCAGCCCCTTTCAACATTTGCAAGCCCCATTCCATAATTTGCAAATTGCAGCACCCCCCTCCATCATTTGCATCCCCCCTTTCATCATTTTAAGCACCCCCTCCATCATTTGTAGCCCCCTCCATCATTGGCAGCCCCGCTGTCATCATTGGCAACACCCCCTCCATCATTTGCACTGCAGCACCCATAATTTACACTGCAGCACTACATCAGCACATATCATTTGCAGCACCCCCCTTCATCATTGGCAGCACCCCCCTCCATCATTGGCAGCCCCACTCCATCATTGGCAGCCCCCTTTCATTTGCAGCCCCACTATCATTTCCAGCTCCCCTCCATCATTTCCAGCACCCCCTCCATCATTTGCTGGACTGCCCTATTATTTCCAGCACCCCCTCCATCATTTGCAACCCCCTCCATCATTTCCAGCACCTCCTCCATCATTTGCAACCCCCTCCATCATTTCCAGCACCCCCTCTATAATTTGCAGCCCACTCCATCATTTGCAGCACCTCCTCCATCATTTGCAGGCCCGCTCCATCATGTGCAGCCCCCTCCATAATTTCCAGCACCCACTCCATGATTTGCAGCCCCCTCCATCATTTCCAGCACCCCCTCCATCATTTGCAGGCCCGCTCCATCATTTGCAGCCCCCTCCATCATTGTCAGCCCCCCTTTATAATTTCCAGCACCCACTCCATGATTTGCAGCCCCCTCCATCATTTCCAGCACCCGCTCCATCATTTGCAGCCCCCTTCCATCATTTCCAGCACCCCCCCCCCATCATTTGCAGGCCTGCTCCATCATTTCCAGCACCCCCTCCATCATGTGCACCCCCTCCATCATTTGCAGCCCCCTCCATCATTTGCAGCCCCCTTCAATATTTCCAGCACCCCCTCCATCATTTGCAGCACCCGCTCCATCATTTCCAGCCCCCCTCCATTATTTCCAGCCCCCCTCCATCATTTGCAGCCCCCTTCATTATTTCCAGCCCCCTCCATTATTTCCAGCCCCCTCCATTATTTCCAGCCCCCTCCATTATTTCCAGCACCCTCCACCATTTGCCGCCCCCCTCCATTATTTCCAGCCCCCTCCATCATTTGCAGCCCCCTCCATTATTTCCAGCCCCCTCCATCATTTGCAGCCCCCTCCATTATTTCCAGCCCCCTCCATTATTTCCAGCCCCCTCCACCATTTGCAGCCCCCCTCCATTATTTCCAGCACCCTCCATCATTTGCAGTCCCCTCCATCATTTGCAGCCCCCCTCCATTATTTCCAGCCCCCTCCATTATTTCCAGCCCCCTCCATTATTTCCAGCACCCTCCACCATTTGCCGCCCCCCTCCATTATTTCCAGCCCCCTCCATCATTTGCAGCCCCCTCCATTATTTCCAGCCCCCTCCATCATTTGCAGCCCCCTCCATTATTTCCAGCCCCCTCCATTATTTCCAGCCCCCTCCACCATTTGCAGCCCCCCTCCATTATTTCCAGCACCCTCCATCATTTGCAGTCCCCTCCATCATTTGCAGTCCCCCTCCATTATTTCCAGCCCCCTCCATTATTTCCAGCACCCTCCATCATTTGCAGCCCCCTCACCCATTTAATTCATTTGATAAAGAAAAAAAAACGTTTTTCATACTTACGTCACCAGTGATCCCCAGCAGGCACAGCTGCAGCTCCTCTTGTCATGGCAGAGGCTGTACCTGGAAAGAGCCCGCCATACATTGTATCACTTTCAGCAGTGAATCAGCTAGACTGTATGGGCTGTAGTCAGGACCTGCAAGGAGCCCCTACATTCTAGCTACAGCCATGTCACATGACCAGAAGTCCAGGGAGGGCGGAGGGAGAGAGTCGGAGCTGCGCAGCAGACAGCATGCACAGCTCACAGAAAGCTGCCCGCCCCTCTGTGCACTGCAGTATTGGGAAAGCAGAGAGGATGCGGAAATGTTCCGTAGCTGTACGTGCATTACTGCTGGCGGTGCTCGGTGCTGGGGCCGGGCGGTAGCGGGTGAGTGGCATGGGCAGTAGGGTCTCATTGGGAGTGGTAGAGCATGGCATCTACTGAGCTACTGAGTGTGTACTGCTACCTAGGTCAGGCTCCGTGCTCTGCCTGTATACACTACACCGTCTGCCTGGGCTGCTGAGTGTACTGCTACCTAGGTCAGGCTCCGTGCTCTGCCTGTATACACTACACCGTCTGCCTGGGCTGCTGAGTGTACTGCTACCTAGGTCAGGCTCCGTGCTCTGCCTGTATACACTACACTGTCTGCCTGGGCTGCTGAGTGTACTGCTACCTAGGTCAGGCTCCGTGCTCTGCCTGTATACACTACACCGTCTGCCTGGGCTGCTGAGTGTACTGCTACCTAGGTCAGGCTCCGTGCTCTGCCTGTATACACTACACTGTCTGCCTGGGCTGCTGAGTGTACTGCTACCTAGGTCAGGCTCCGTGCTCTGCCTGTATACACTACACCGTCTGCCTGGGCTGCTGAGTGTACTGCTACCTAGGTCAGGCTCCGTGCTCTGCCTGTATACACTACACTGTCTGCCTGGGCTGCTGAGTGTACTGCTACCTAGGTCAGGCTCCGTGCTCTGCCTGTATACACTACACCGTCTGCCTGGGCTGCTGAGTGTACTGCTACCTAGGTCAGGCTCCGTGCTCTGCCTGTATACACTACACTGTCTGCCTGGGCTGCTGAGTGTACTGCTACCTAGGTCAGGCTCCGTGCTCTGCCTGTATACACTACACTGTCTGCCTGGGCTGCTGAGTGTACTGCTACCTAGGTCAGGCTCCATGCTCTGCCTGTATACACTACACTGTCTGCCTGGGCTGCTGAGTGTACTGCTACCTAGGTCAGGCTCCGTGCTCTGCCTGTATACACTACACTGTCTGCCTGGGCTGCTGAGTGTGCTGCTACCTAGGTCAGGCTCCGTGCTCTGCCTGTATACACTACACTGTCTGCCTGGGCTGCTGAGTGTGCTGCTACCTAGGTCAGGCTCCGTGCTCTGCCTGTATACACTACACTGTCTGCCTGGGCTGCTGAGTGTGCTGCTACCTAGGTCAGGCTCCGTGCTCTGCCTGTATACACTACACCGTCTGCCTGGGCTGCTGAGTGTACTGCTACCTAGGTCAGGCTCCATGCTCTGCCTGTATACACTACACTGTCTGCCTGGGCTGCTGAGTGTACTGCTACCTAGGTCAGGCTCCGTGCTCTGCCTGTATACACTACACTGTCTGCCTGGGCTGCTGAGTGTGCTGCTACCTAGGTCAGGCTCCATGCTCTGCCTGTATACACTACACTGTCTGCCTGGGCTGCTGAGTGTGCTGCTACCTAGGTCAGGCTCCATGCTCTGCCTGTATACACTACACTGTCTGCCTGGGCTGCTGAGTGTGCTGCTACCTAGGTCAGGCTCCATGCTCTGCCTGTATACACTACACTGTCTGCCTGGGCTGCTGAGTGTACTGCTACCTAGGTCAGGCTCCGTGCTCTGCCTGTATACACTACACTGTCTGCCTGGGCTGCTGAGTGTGCTGCTACCTAGGTCAGGCTCCATGCTCTGCCTGTATACACTACACTGTCTGCCTGGGCTGCTGAGTGTACTGCTACCTAGGTCAGGCTCCGTGCTCTGCCTGTATACACTACACTGTCTGCCTGGGCTGCTGAGTGTACTGCTACCTAGGTCAGGCTCCGTGCTCTGCCTGTATACACTACACCGTCTGCCTGGGCTGCTGAGTGTGCTGCTACCTAGGTCAGGCTCCATGCTCTGCCTGTATACACTACACTGTCTGCCTGGGCTGCTGAGTGTACTGCTACCTAGGTCAGGCTCCATGCTCTGCCTGTATACACTACACTGTCTGCCTGGGCTGCTGAGTGTGCTGCTACCTAGGTCAGGCTCCGTGCTCTGCCTGTATACACTACACCGTCTGCCTGGGCTGCTGAGTGTACTGCTACCTAGGTCAGGCTCCGTGCTCTGCCTGTATACACTACACTGTCTGCCTGGGCTGCTGAGTGTGCTGCTACCTAGGTCAGGCTCCGTGCTCTGCCTGTATACACTACACTGTCTGCCTGGGCTGCTGAGTGTACTGCTACCTAGGTCAGGCTCCGTGCTCTGCCTGTATACACTACACTGTCTGCCTGGGCTGCTGAGTGTGCTGCTACCTAGGTCAGGCTCCGTGCTCTGCCTGTATACACTACACCGTCTGCCTGGGCTGCTGAGTGTACTGCTACCTAGGTCAGGCTCCATGCTCTGCCTGTATACACTACACTGTCTGCCTGGGCTGCTGAGTGTACTGCTACCTAGGTCAGGCTCCATGCTCTGCCTGTATACACTACACTGTCTGCCTGGGCTGCTGAGTGTACTGCTACCTAGGTCAGGCTCCGTGCTCTGCCTGTATACACTACACTGTCTGCCTGGGCTGCTGAGTGTACTGCTACCTAGGTCAGGCTCCGTGCTCTGCCTGTATACACTACACCGTCTGCCTGGGCTGCTGAGTGTGCTGCTACCTAGGTCAGGCTCCATGCTCTGCCTGTATACACTACACTGTCTGCCTGGGCTGCTGAGTGTACTGCTACCTAGGTCAGGCTCCATGCTCTGCCTGTATACACTACACTGTCTGCCTGGGCTGCTGAGTGTACTGCTACCTAGGTCAGGCTCCGTGCTCTGCCTGTATACACTACACTGTCTGCCTGGGCTGCTGAGTGTACTGCTACCTAGGTCAGGCTCCGTGCTCTGCCTGTATACACTACACTGTCTGCCTGGGCTGCTGAGTGTACTGCTACCTAGGTCAGGCTCCGTGCTCTGCCTGTATACACTACACCGTCTGCCTGGGCTGCTGAGTGTGCTGCTACCTAGGTCAGGCTCCGTGCTCTGCCTGTATACACTACACCGTCTGCCTGGGCTGCTGAGTGTACTGCTACCTAGGTCAGGCTCCGTGCTCTGCCTGTATACACTACACCGTCTGCCTGGGCTGCTGAGTGTACTGCTACCTAGGTCAGGCTCCGTGCTCTGCCTGTATACACTACACTGTCTGCCTGGGCTGCTGAGTGTGCTGCTACCTAGGTCAGGCTCCGTGCTCTGCCTGTATACACTACACTGTCTGCCTGGTCTGCTGAGTGTGCTGCTACCTAGGTCAGGCTCCGTGATCTGCCTGTATACACTACACTGTCTGCCTGGGCTGCTGAGTGTGCTGCTACCTAGGTCAGGCTCCGTGCTCTGCCTGTATACACTACACTGTCTGCCTGGGCTGCTGAGTGTACTGCTACCTAGGTCAGGCTCCGTGCTCTGCCTGTATACACTACACGGTCTGCCTGGGCTGCTGAGTGTACTGCTACCTAGGTCAGGCTCCGTGCTCTGCCTGTATACACTACACCGTCTGCCTGGGCTGCTGAGTGTACTGCTACCTAGGTCAGGCTCCGTGCTCTGCCTGTATACACTACACTGTCTGCCTGGGCTGCTGAGTGTGCTGCTACCTAGGTCAGGCTCCGTGCTCTGCCTGTATACACTACACTGTCTGCCTGGGCTGCTGAGTGTGCTGCTACCTAGGTCAGGCTCCGTGCTCTGCCTGTATACACTACACTGTCTGCCTGGGCTGCTGAGTGTACTGCTACCTAGGTCAAGCTCCGTGCTCTGCCTGTATACACTACACCGTCTGCCTGGGCTGCTGAGTGTGCTGCTACCTAGGTCAGGCTCCATGCTCTGCCTGTATACACTACACCGTCTGCCTGGGCTGCTGAGTGTACTGCTACCTAGGTCAGGCTCCGTGCTCTGCCTGTATACACTACACCGTCTGCCTGGGCTGCTGAGTGTACTGCTACCTAGGTCAGGCTCCGTGCTCTGCCTGTATACACTACACCGTCTGCCTGGGCTGCTGAGTGTACTGCTACCTAGGTCAGGCTCCGTGCTCTGCCTGTATACACTACACCGTCTGGCTGGGCTGCTGAGTGTGCTGCTACCTAGGTCAGGCTCCGTGCTCTGCCTGTATACACTACACCGTCTGGCTGGGCTGCTGAGTGTGCTGCTACCTAGGTCAGGCTCCGTGCCCTGCCTGTATACACTACACCGTCTGCCTGGGCTGCTGAGTGTACTGCTACCTAGGTCAGGCTCCGTGCTCTGCCTGTATACACTACACTGTCTGCCTGGGCTGCTGAGTGTGCTGCTACCTAGGTCAGGCTCCGTGCTCTGCCTGTATACACTACACTGTCTGCCTGGGCTGCTGAGTGTACTGCTACCTAGGTCAGGCTCCGTGCTCTGCCTGTATACACTACACCGTCTGCCTGGGCTGCTGAGTGTGCTGCTACCTAGGTCAGGCTCCATGCTCTGCCTGTATACACTACACCGTCTGCCTGGGCTGCTGAGTGTACTGCTACCTAGGTCAGGCTCCGTGCTCTGCCTGTATACACTACACTGTATGCCTGGGCTGCTGAGTGTGCCGCTACCTAGGTCAGGCTCCGTGCTCTGCCTGTATACACTACACTGTCTGCCTGGGCTGCTGAGTGTGCTGCTACCTAGGTCAGGCTCCGTGCTCTGCCTGTATACACTACACTGTCTGCCTGGGCTGCTGAGTGTGCTGCTACCTAGGTCAGGCTCCGTGCTCTGCCTGTATACACTACACTGTCTGCCTGGGCTGCTGAGTGTACTGCTACCTAGGTCAGGCTCCGTGCTCTGCCTGTATACACTACACTGTCTGCCTGGGCTGCTGAGTGTACTGCTACCTAGGTCAGGCTCCGTGCTCTGCCTGTATACACTACACCGTCTGCCTGGGCTGCTGAGTGTACTGCTACCTAGGTCAGGCTCCGTGCTCTGCCTGTATACACTACACTGTCTGCCTGGGCTGCTGAGTGTGCTGCTACCTAGGTCAGGCTCCGTGCTCTGCCTGTATACACTACACTGTCTGCCTGGGCTGCTGAGTGTACTGCTACCTAGGTCAGGCTCCGTGCTCTGCCTGTATACACTACACCGTCTGCCTGGGCTGCTGAGTGTGCTGCTACCTAGGTCAGGCTCCGTGCTCTGCCTGTATACACTACACCGTCTGCCTGGGCTGCTGAGTGTACTGCTACCTAGGTCAGGCTCCGTGCTCTGCCTGTATACACTACACCGTCTGCCTGGGCTGCTGAGTGTACTGCTACCTAGGTCAGGCTCCGTGCTCTGCCTGTATACACTACACTGTCTGTCTGGGCTGCTGAGTGTGCTGCTACCTAGGTCAGGCTCCGTGCTCTGCCTGTATACACTACACCGTCTGGCTGGGCTGCTGAGTGTGCTGCTACCTAGGTCAGGCTCCGTGCTCTGCCTGTATACACTACACTGTCTGCCTGGGCTGCTGAGTGTGCTGCTACCTAGGTCAGGCTCCGTGCTCTGCCTGTATACACTACACTGCCTGGGCTGCTGAGTGTACTGCTACCTAGGTCAGGCTCCGTGCTCTGCCTGTATACACTACACTGTCTGCCTGGGCTGCTGAGTGTACTGCTACCTAGGTCAGGCTCCGTGCTCTGCCTGTATACACTACACCGTCTGGCTGGGCTGCTGAGTGTACTGCTACCTAGGTCAGGCTCCGTGCTCTGCTAACTAGGTCAGGCTCCGTGCTCTGCCTGTATACACTACACTGTCTGCCTGGGCTGCTGACTGTGCTGCTACCTAGGTCAGGCTCCGTGCTCTGCCTGTATACACTACACTGTCTGCCTGGGCTGCTGAGTGTACTGCTACCTAGGTCAGGCTCCGTGCTCTGCCTGTATACACTACACCGTCTGCCTGGGCTGCTGAGTGTGCTGCTACCTAGGTCAGGCTCCATGCTCTGCCTGTATACACTACACTGTCTGCCTGGGCTGCTGAGTGTACTGCTACCTAGGTCAGGCTCCATGCTCTGCCTGTATACACTACACTGTCTGCCTGGGCTGCTGAGTGTACTGCTACCTAGGTCAGGCTCCGTGCTCTGCCTGTATACACTACACTGTCTGCCTGGGCTGCTGAGTGTACTGCTACCTAGGTCAGGCTCCGTGCTCTGCCTGTATACACTACACTGTCTGCCTGGGCTGCTGAGTGTACTGCTACCTAGGTCAGGCTCCGTGCTTTGCCTGTATACACTACACCGTCTGCCTGGGCTGCTGAGTGTGCTGCTACCTAGGTCAGGCTCCATGCTCTGCCTGTATACACTACACCGTCTGCCTGGGCTGCTGAGTGTACTGCTACCTAGGTCAGGCTCCGTGCTCTGCCTGTATACACTACACCGTCTGCCTGGGCTGCTGAGTGTACTGCTACCTAGGTCAGGCTCCGTGCTCTGCCTGTATACACTACACTGTCTGCCTGGGCTGCTGAGTGTGCTGCTACCTAGGTCAGGCTCCGTGCTCTGCCTGTATACACTACACTGTCTGCCTGGGCTGCTGAGTGTGCTGCTACCTAGGTCAGGCTCCGTGCTCTGCCTGTATACACTACACTGTCTGCCTGGGCTGCTGAGTGTGCTGCTACCTAGGTCAGGCTCCGTGCTCTGCCTGTATACACTACACTGTCTGCCTGGGCTGCTGAGTGTACTGCTACCTAGGTCAGGCTCCGTGCTCTGCCTGTATACACTACACTGTCTGCCTGGGCTGCTGAGTGTGCTGCTACCTAGGTCAGGCTCCGTGCTCTGCCTGTATACACTACACTGTCTGCCTGGGCTGCTGAGTGTACTGCTACCTAGGTCAGGCTCCGTGCTCTGCCTGTATACACTACACCGTCTGCCTGGGCTGCTGAGTGTGCTGCTACCTAGGTCAGGCTCCATGCTCTGCCTGTATACACTACACCGTCTGCCTGGGCTGCTGAGTGTACTGCTACCTAGGTCAGGCTCCGTGCTCTGCCTGTATACACTACACCGTCTGCCTGGGCTGCTGAGTGTACTGCTACCTAGGTCAGGCTCCGTGCTCTGCCTGTATACACTACACCGTCTGCCTGGGCTGCTGAGTGTACTGCTACCTAGGTCAGGCTCCGTGCTCTGCCTGTATACACTACACAGTCTGGCTGGGCTGCTGAGTGTGCTGCTACCTAGGTCAGGCTCCGTGCTCTGCCTGTATACACTACACTGTCTGCCTGGGCTGCTGAGTGTGCTGCTACCTAGGTCAGGCTCCGTGCTCTGCCTGTATACACTACACCGTCTGGCTGGGCTGCTGAGTGTGCTGCTACCTAGGTCAGGCTCCGTGCCCTGCCTGTATACACTACACTGTCTGCCTGGGCTGCTGAGTGTACTGCTACCTAGGTCAGGCTCCGTGCTCTGCCTGTATACACTACACTGTCTGCCTGGGCTGCTGAGTGTGCTGCTACCTAGGTCAGGCTCCGTGCTCTGCCTGTATACACTACACTGTCTGCCTGGGCTGCTGAGTGTGCTGCTACCTAGGTCAGGCTCCGTGCTCTGCCTGTATACACTACACTGTCTGCCTGGGCTGCTGAGTGTACTGCTACCTAGGTCAGGCTCCGTGCTCTGCCTGTATACACTACACCGTCTGCCTGGGCTGCTGAGTGTGCTGCTACCTAGGTCAGGCTCCATGCTCTGCCTGTATACACTACACCGTCTGCCTGGGCTGCTGAGTGTACTGCTACCTAGGTCAGGCTCCGTGATCTGCCTGTATACACTACACTGTCTGCCTGGGCTGCTGAGTGTGCTGCTACCTAGGTCAGGCTCCGTGCTCTGCCTGTATACACTACACTGTCTGCCTGGGCTGCTGAGTGTGCTGCTACCTAGGTCAGGCTCCGTGCTCTGCCTGTATACACTACACTGTCTGCCTGGGCTGCTGAGTGTGCTGCTACCTAGGTCAGGCTCCGTGCTCTGCCTGTATACACTACACTGTCTGCCTGGGCTGCTGAGTGTACTGCTACCTAGGTCAGGCTCCGTGCTCTGCCTGTATACACTACACCGTCTGCCTGGGCTGCTGAGTGTACTGCTACCTAGGTCAGGCTCCGTGCTCTGCCTGTATACACTACACCGTCTGCCTGGGCTGCTGAGTGTACTGCTACCTAGGTCAGGCTCCGTGCTCTGCCTGTATACACTACACTGTCTGCCTGGGCTGCTGAGTGTGCTGCTACCTAGGTCAGGCTCCGTGCTCTGCCTGTATACACTACACTGTCTGCCTGGGCTGCTGAGTGTACTGCTACCTAGGTCAGGCTCCGTGCTCTGCCTGTATACACTACACCGTCTGCCTGGGCTGCTGAGTGTGCTGCTACCTAGGTCAGGCTCCGTGCTCTGCCTGTATACACTACACCGTCTGCCTGGGCTGCTGAGTGTACTGCTACCTAGGTCAGGCTCCGTGCTCTGCCTGTATACACTACACCGTCTGCCTGGGCTGCTGAGTGTACTGCTACCTAGGTCAGGCTCCGTGCTCTGCCTGTATACACTACACTGTCTGCCTGGGCTGCTGAGTGTGCTGCTACCTAGGTCAGGCTCCGTGCTCTGCCTGTATACACTACACTGTCTGCCTGGGCTGCTGAGTGTGCTGCTACCTAGGTCAGGCTCCGTGCTCTGCCTGTATACACTACACCGTCTGCCTGGGCTGCTGAGTGTGCTGCTACCTAGGTCAGGCTCCGTGCTCTGCCTGTATACACTACACCGTCTGCCTGGGCTGCTGAGTGTGCTGCTACCTAGGTCAGGCTCCGTGCTCTGCCTGTATACACTACACCGTCTGCCTGGGCTGCTGAGTGTGCTGCTACCTAGGTCAGGCTCCGTGCTCTGCCTGTATACACTACACCGTCTGCCTGGGCTGCTGAGTGTACTGCTACCTAGGTCAGGCTCTGTGCTCTGCCTGTATACACTACACCGTCTGCCTGGGCTGCTGAGTGTACTGCTACCTAGGTCAGGCTCCGTGCTCTGCCTGTATACACTACACTGTCTGCCTGGGCTGCTGAGTGTGCTGCTACCTAGGTCAGGCTCCATGCTCTGCCTGTATACACTACACTGTCTGCCTGGGCTGCTGAGTGTACTGCTACCTAGGTCAGGCTCCGTGCTCTGCCTGTATACACTACACTGTCTGCCTGGGCTGCTGAGTGTGCTGCTACCTAGGTCAGGCTCCGTGCTCTGCCTGTATACACTACACTGTCTGCCTGGGCTGCTGAGTGTGCTGCTACCTAGGTCAGGCTCCGTGCTCTGCCTGTATACACTACACCGTCTGCCTGGGCTGCTGAGTGTACTGCTACCTAGGTCAGGCTCCGTGCTCTGCCTGTATACACTACACCGTCTGGCTGGGCTGCTGAGTGTACTGCTACCTAGGTCAGGCTCCGTGCTCTGCCTGTATACACTACACCGTCTGCCTGGGCTGCTGAGTGTACTGCTACCTAGGTCAGGCTCCGTGCTCTGCCTGTATACACTACACCGTCTGCCTGGGCTGCTGAGTGTACTGCTACCTAGGTCAGGCTCCGTGCTCTGCCTGTATACACTACACTGTCTGCCTGGGCTGCTGAGTGTACTGCTACCTAGGTCAGGCTCCGTGCTCTGCCTGTATACACTACACCGTCTGCCTGGGCTGCTGAGTGTACTGCTACCTAGGTCAGGCTCCGTGCTCTGCCTGTATACACTACACTGTCTGCCTGGGCTGCTGAGTGTGCTGCTACCTAGGTGAGGCTCCATGCTCTGCCTGTATACACTACACTGTCTGCCTGGGCTGCTGAGTGTACTGCTACCTAGGTCAGGCTCCGTGCTCTGCCTGTATACACTACACCGTCTGCCTGGGCTGCTGAGTGTGCTGCTACCTAGGTCAGGCTCCATGCTCTGCCTGTATACACTACACCGTCTGCCTGGGCTGCTGAGTGTACTGCTACCTAGGTCAGGCTCCGTGCTCTGCCTGTATACACTACACCGTCTGCCTGGGCTGCTGAGTGTACTGCTACCTAGGTCAGGCTCCGTGCTCTGCCTGTATAAACTACACCGTCTGCCTGGGCTGCTGAGTGTGCTGCTACCTAGGTCAGGCTCCATGCTCTGCCTGTATACACTACACCGTCTGCCTGGGCTGCTGAGTGTGTGGCTACCTAGGTCAGGCTCCGTGCTCTGCCTGTATACACTACACCATCTGCCTGGGCTGCTGAGTGTGCTGCTACCTAGGTCAGGCTCCATGCTCTGCCTGTATACATTACACCATCTGCCTGGGCTGCTGAGTGTGTACTGCTACCTAGGTCAGGCTCCATGCTCTGCCTGTATACACTACACCATCTGCCTGGGCTGCTGAGTATACTGCTACCTAGGTCAGGCTCCGTGCTCTGCCTGTATACACTACACCGTCTGCCTGGGCTGCTGAGTGTACTGCTACCTAGGTCAGGCTCCGTGCTCTGCCTGTATACACTACACCGTCTGCCTGGGCTGCTGAGTGTACTGCTACCTAGGTCAGGCTCCGTGCTCTGCCTGTATACACTACGCCGTCTGCCTGGGCTGCTGAGTTTGTACTGCTACCTAGGTCAGGCTCCATGCCCTGCCTGTGTATACTGCACCGTCTGCCTGGGCTGCTGAGTATACTGCTACCTCGGTAATGCTCCGTGCTCTGCCTGTATACGCTACGCCGTCTGCCTGGGCTGCTGAGTTTGTACTGCTACCTAGGTCATGCTCCATGCCCTGCCTGTGTATACTGCACCGTCTGCCTGGGCTGCTGAGTATACTGCTACCTCGGTAATGCTCCGTGCTCTGCCTGTATACACTACACCGTCTGCCTGGGCTGCTGAGTGTACTGCTACCTAGGTCAGGCTCCGTGCTCTGCCTGTGTACACTTCACCATCTGTCTGGGCTGCTGAGTTTGTACTGCTACCTAGGTCAGGCTTAATGCTCTGTCTGTGTACACTGCACCGTCTGCCTGGGCTGCTGAGTGTACTGCTCCCTAGGTCAGGCTCCGTGCTCTGCTTGTATACACTACACGGTCTGCCTGGGCTTCTGGTTGTGTATTGGTACCTAAGCCTGGCTCCGTGCCCAGGGAGAGGTGACACTGCTGGAACAGTGGGCACTAGCTGTTATTATTTTACATTGGGAAATAAAGGAATTGAAAATACTTTTTCCAAGTAGTGGACAACCCCCGTTGAGCAGTTTGAGTGGTGATTATATGACTACTCATGTGATTAGCATAATTACAGTGACATGTCGAGAGGCAGGTAGAGAAGTTATTCGGCATGTCATCAGAAGTATGAGAAATGCTTATGGGTCATCATGTGAGGACCGCTTAAGGCCTGTTTCACACTTCCGTTTGTGACCATCAGTCAAGATCCGCCGATTTGAAAAAAAAAATGGATCCGTCTTTTTTCTTGGCTGATCCGTTATTTTCCTCGTAGACTTGCATTATCGGCGGATCTTGACGGATGGTCGTCCGTTCGATCCGCTTTTGTACGGATCCGCCAAGATTTTGGCGTCCGCTCAGCGGCCCGGACAGAGCATGTAACGTTATTTTGTTCTCCGGATCCGCTATTTACTAAATTAACCCGCATTTCTGTCTGGCTGCTGGATATAAAATCTCTCTCCATGACATAATCCTCCACATCGCCGCTCCTTTACAGCAACTTCTCCACGATAGCGCACCTACTGATGCCGCGACCAACACTGCTGCTCCCGCTACTTCACCGCTGCTGATCCCGCCGTGCCCACAGCTCCCGCGTCACCACGCCCGCTCACGGACAGCGCTACATCGACGGTATTTTTACTTTTTTTTTTTTCACAGGCGCGGTTCCTTTAATTTTTCAACTTCGGCAGATCCGTACATCCGCCGATCCGATGCCACCCGTTCCTGTCAGTCCGCCTGCGGATCCGTTTTCCGCTATTTTGGCGAACTCGGACTGACAGGAAAAACTGAAGTGTGAATCAGGCCTTAGCAGGCAAGCAGAGCTGACTCCCGATGGAGTGTATTACACACTATTAAGAGTATCAATTGTACAGTACTTAATTTTATAATTAATGAGGCTAGCATAAATACAGATGTAGTAACCCTTATCAGATGAAATCCTTTTATTAGCATAGTCATGTATCTGTCATATATTTTGCTATCTAACAAGTTATGGATATTGTTGAGCATTCCGATACCGCAAGTATCGGGTATCGGCCGATATTCACTGTATCGGAATTCCGATACTGAGTTCCGATACTTTTAGCATATCGAATACTGGCATCGGAAGTTCCCATAATGCTATGAGCCAGTTTGATTTGATTCAGCCAATGACAATCCTCAGAAGTGTGGGCACATCCTGTTAGGCATGTTAACTAATGGCATGGCTGTGATTGGCTGCTGAAATGATGTCATGATGCACTATAAAAGCCGCCGCCGCCATTTCGGGTTCACTCTGCTGTGAATTCAGTTATAGGGACAGGTTGCTGTTCAAGACTGTGAGGGACAGTTAGCGATAGCGATTTTCACAATCACAGTGTGCTTTACTCAGGCTACATAATCCACCACTGTAGCTTTCTTTTGCCTTGCAGCAGTGTTCACAGCTGTCTGCAAGGGCTGTGTGAGTGCAGCTCACGCTGAGTAGTGTGTCCTGCAGCCACGTCTGGTTGTAGGCCGCTCAGCGTGTGTCACTGCCTCATACATATTTTTTCTTTTTTTGCTGCTCATTTTTCATTCTCCTATTAGTGTGCACTGTGCATCCATCCGTATCCATATACGTTGGATGCAAACACTATAGGAGTAGACAGCAGAGCCTCTCTGCAGCCTTTCAGTGCTAGTGCCCAGTTTGCTACACTGTTCACGGCTGTCTGAGAGGTCTCTGTGTGTGAGTGCAGCTCACGCTAAGTAGTGTGTCCTTCAGCTACGTCTGGTTGTAGGCCGCACAGCGTGCGTCACTGCCTCACACATATTTTTCTTTTATTGCAGCTCATTTTTTATTCTCCTATTAGTGTGCATCGATCCGTATCCATCTACATTGGTTGGTTGCAAACACTATATAGGAGTAGATAGATGAGCCTTTTTTCTGGCTTGTGCCCTTCAGCTGCAGCCAGATTAGTATTACCCTATTTTTTGGAGCCTCATCTTTTGCATTGTAGGTTACCTTCCTGCATTGTAATAGCTCCAAAAAGTTTGTGATACTATCGCTTTCAAATCTTTGGTCACATCCTTTTCGTTTTCTTTCAAAAAAAAAAAACAAAATAAAGTTCACCAAACACTCCATTTGACAGTTGTGTAGGCCACATTAGCTCCTATTAAAGTGTAGTCCACACACACTCTTCATAAAATTAGTGTTTCTTATACCTGTTACCAGCTGTTCAGGAATAAGCACACTAAGCCCCCCCTTTGTACTTTTCTGCTTATCTTTATCAGTCTACCAAGATGAAGAAGGCAGGGAGTAAGGCACGTGGGCGTGGAGTTTCAGCAGGGAGAGGACGTGGGGATTCTGTGCCTGCTGCGGGCACCAGTGAGTCAGCATCCCCCAGTTTTAGCAGGCAACAGTCCTTTATGCGCAGCTTTGTAGGACCTCGCCGTACCCCACTGCTGCGGGATGAACAAATTGAAGCCGTTGTCGGATGGATGGCAGCTAACGCATCGACTTCAATGACTTCCACGTCCTCTCAGGGCCAGAGCACTGAAGAGCAACCATCTGTCTCTTCACCTGCCAAAGTGCCCAGGCAGTCTGAGAGCACTGGACAGGAGCCATCTCTACTTCTGTTCTCTGAATCTGTTGGCTTGGAAAGAGGGGGCCAGCCAACCAGCATTCAAGAACGTGAAGAAGAGGGAGTATGCAGTGATGTGCAACTTCTTTGTCCCTCTGAATCTGAAGAGGCGGGTGGGCCAGTGCCTATGGTCAGCACACCTCAGTACGCATCAGATGATGACGAGACTCAGGTGCCACTTTCTGGTGCATACGGTGCTGGCGAGACAACCCAGGAGAAGCAGGTGTTTGAAGAGGGGAGTGCAGATGATGAGTTCCTTGACCCATCATGGCTTGAGGAACAGGAAGGTGGTGGGAGCAGCTCTGAGGAAGAGATTCCCCGAACGGCCAAAACAGGAGGGAGGGGGCAGACTTGGTTGCCTGTAGCCTCCACTTCAGCACTCGTTAGGAGCATTCCTCTTTCAAAAGCCAAAACGGGCGCTCCCAAGACTTGCAGTGCGTGGTCCTTATTTGACACAGTTGCAGATGACATTTGCTTTGTCAAATGCAAGCTGTGTCATCAGAAAGTCAAAAGAGGGAAAAATGTCAGCAACCTCAATACCACAAATATGTGGAACATGTGCGGACCAAGCACGAGGTGGAGTTACACAGACACACTGAAGACGTAGGCCAATGTACAGCACCACCTCTTCAGCTCGTGTTGGGACCTCTTCCTCCAGCTCACACACAGCTGGTTCGGCTTCCTTACAGGATCGCCAAGGAAGAACCTCTGGCACTGTTGTCCGGAGACCCAGTGACATTCCACCCACAGCACCACGTTCCCAGTCATCCTCACACTCCCAGGCCACTCTACAGCCATCGGTAGCACAGGCATGGGATAAAAGGCGGCCGTACTCGGCAAACCATCCCCGAGCACAGGCTCTGAATGCTGGCACTGCCAAACTACTGGCCCTTGAAATGCTCTCGTACAGGCTGGTGGAGACTGACACCTTCCGGAACTTCATGGCATTGGCAGTCCCACAATACACCGTGCCGAGTCGCTTTTATTTCAGCAGGCAAGCCGTCCCTGCCCTGCAAAAACATGTGGAGGGAAAAATAAAACATGCACTACTAAACGCCGTCAGTTGCAAGGTCCACCTGACCACCGATGCGTGAACCAGTAACCATGGACACGGACGATACCTTTCCCTCACTACCCATTGGGTCAATGTTGTGGAGCCGGGTACAGATCTGGAGAGTGGCGCTGTACGTGTTCTGCCAACTCCACGGATTGCAGGAATCCAGCCTCTACACATTGACTCCTCCTCCTACTCAAGTTCCTCAGAAACAGCGCTGCAGGAGCCTGTTACGACCGATATGAGCACAGCTGTGGCCAAACGTCAACAGGCCGTACTCAAATTAATTTCTTTGGGGAATCGAAGTCACACAGCGCAGGAGCTCTGGAATGCCATCAAGCAGGAGAGCGACGTGTGGTTTGTGCCAGCGAATCTCCAGCCGGGCTTGGTAGTGTGTGACAATGGCCGTAATCTGGTGGCAGCTCTGGGCCTAGGCAACTTCACTCACATCCCATGTCTGGCACATGTGCTGAACTTGGTCGTGCAGAGCTTTCTGAGGGACTATCCAGATGTTGATGCACTGCTGCACAAGGGCCACATAGAGTGCGCTCACTTGCGGTGTTCCAGCACGGCAAGATCGCGCCTTGCTGCTCTGCAGCGCCGATTCCGCCTTCCGGAACATCGCATCATATGTGACCTACCCACCAGGTGGAATTCAACGTTACATATGTTGGAGCGGTTGTGTGAGCAGCAGGCAGCAGTCATGGAGTACCAGCTGCATCAGGCGCAAACGAGTCGCACTGTGCGCCGGTCACACTTCAGCACCACTGAGTGGGCCTCTATGAAGGACATCTGCCTCGTTTCGCGTGCCTTCGAAGATTCCACGCGGATGGTGAGTGCAGATGATGCACTAGTCAGCATGACTGTCCCCCTTATCTGCCTGCTTCAAAAAACACTGCAAGCACTAAGGGAGGAGGTTTTGGAAGAGGTGGAGGATGAGGAGTCACAAATGCCATCTGCTTCTGGACAGTAAGCGCTACGTGGTTCCTCACAAAGGCCTAGGCAGGGGACACTGTGAGGAGGATGAGGAGGAGTCAATGGAGTAGGAAGACATCTCTCCAGAGGAGGAGGAAGACATCTCTCCAGAGGAGGGAGGTACACAATGCTCTAGTCAGTATGTACAGCGAGGGTGGGGTGATGCAGAGCAGGCAGAGATGACGACTCAAGCAGGGGACAGCGTTTCTTTGGCATGTGGGAGTCTGCAGCACATGGTTGATTTCATGCTGCAGTGCCTGAGAAACGACCGCCACATTGCCCACATTCTCAACACGACTGATTATTGGGTGTACACCCTCCTAGATCCTCGCTACCGGGACAACTTACAAAGCCTCATACCACCGTTGAACCGGGAGCGTAAACTGCGGGAGTACCAAGACACACTGGTGCAGTCCAACATGTTCTCCATTCCACCCGACAGCAGAGCTGCTAGTGCTTTACAAAGCAGCTCTGTGCGTCGAGGCAGTGGAGGAAGCTCGGCACAAAGAGGGAGCTGAGGCAGCGCCTCAGCACAAGGCAAGACCACTATGGCCCAAATGTGGCGAAGTTTTGTGTCCCCGCCACAAATGTCTACACCATCACAGACCGCTCCAGTCAGCAGGAGGCAACGTTCCGTCAGATGGTGACAGACTACATGTCTTTCCCTGTCAGTGTACTCCCAGATGGCTCTTCCCCCTTCAAGTTTTGGGTCTCTAAACTGGATACGTGGCCAGAGCTTAGCCAGTATGCATTGGAGGTGCTGGCTTGCCCTGCTGCCAGTGTATTATCGGAATGCGTCTTTAGTGCCGCAGGTGGTGTACTAACAGACCGTCGCACGCGACTATCCTCCGATAACGTTGACCAGCTTACTTTTCTGAAAATGAACAAGGCCTGGATCTTGCCAGAATTTGCCAGGCCTCTTCCCGAATAAATAATTGGTTGGAAACAGTATCCAGGTCTCCTGTTGTGTTCATGTTTCTACAACCTGAACTGTAATCCCTGGGTTTCAACACAGCCAGTTGTCGCTCAGAAGTGCCGTCTGCACAGAGAAAAACACTTGCTCCTGTGTTAGTGGTGTTCAGTAACGCAAGCTGCTCCCCTGCTGTTTGGACGGCAAAGTCTCCTGCTCCCTCCACATTCAAACTGCTACTGATTTTTAACCGTGCTCCACTTAGGCCTCTGGCTCCACTGTCTCTAGTTTTTCCCCTGGCCTCCAACCCCGCCAGTTTCTGCTCTGAAGTGGCGTCTGCACAATCCACACTTGTTCCTGTGTTACTGGGGCTCAGTCACGTCAGTTGATCCCCTGATGTGTGTCCGGCAATGTCTCCTGCTCTGTCCACATGTGGACAGAGCAGGAGACATTGCTGGACACACATCAGGGGATCAACTGACGTGACTGAGCCCCAGTAACACAGGAACGAGTGGATTGTGCAGACGCCACTTCAGAGCAGTAACTGGCGGGGTTGGAGGCCAGGGGAAATACTAGAGACAGTGGAGCCAGAGGCCCTAGTGGAGCACGGTTACAATCAGTAGTAGTCTACAACCTATATAAAACTTGCTGCAAGTTGGCCTCCGCCTGCTGCATGCTTGATCCTGGGCTCCAACAACGCCAGTTGGTGTTCAGAAGTGCCGTCTTCACAGAGTAAAACACACTAGCTCCTGTGTTAGTGGGGTTCAGTAACGTCAGCTGTTCCCCTGCTGTGTGGACGGCAATGTCTCCTGCTGCCTCCACATGCAAAAAACATCAGGCCTCTGCCTGCTCCATGCTTGATCCTGGGCTCCAACAACGCCAGTTGGTGTTCAGAAGTGCCGTCTTCACAGAGTAAAACACACTAGCTCCTGTGTTAGTGGGGTTCAGTAACGTCAGCTGTTCCCCTGCTGTGTGGACGGCAATGTCTCCTGCTGCCTCCACATGCAAAAAACATCAGGCCTCAGCCTGCTCCATGCTTGATCCTGGGCTCCAACAACGCCAGTTGGTGTTCAGAAGTGCCGTCTTCACAGAGAAAAACACACTAGCTCCTGTGTTAGTGGGGTTCTGTAACGTCAGCTGGTCTCCTGCTGCCTCCACATTCAAAAACCATCAGGCCTCTGCCTGCTCCATGCTTGATCTTGGGCTCCAACAACGCCAGTTGGTGTTCAGAAGTGCCGTCTTCACAGAGTAAAACACACTAGCTCCTGTGTTAGTGGGGTTCAGTAACGTCAGCTGTTCCCCTGCTGTGTGGACGGCAATGTCTCCTGCTGCCTCCACATGCAAAAAACATCAGGCCTCAGCCTGCTCCATGATTGATCCTGGGCTTCAACACAGCCAGTTGTTGCTCGGATGTGATGTCTGCACAGAGAAAAACACATGCTCCAGTGTTAGTGGGGTTCAGTAATGCCAGCTTCTCCCCTGCTGTGTGGATGGCAAAGTCTCCTGCTGCCTACACAGTCACACTACATCTTATTTTCTACTCGTTCCAAGTAGGCCTCAGCCTGCTCCATGATTGATCCTGGGCTTCAATACAGCCAGTTGTTGCTTGGAAGTGCCGTCCGCACAGAGAGAAACACTAGCTCCTGTGTCAGTGGGGTTCAGTAACGCCAGCTGCTCCCCTGCTGTGTGGATGGCAAAGTCTCCTGCTGCCTACACAGTCACACTACTACTGATTTTTAACCGTGCTCCACTGTCTCTAGTATTTCCCCTGGCCTCCAACCCCGCCAGTTGCTTCTCTGAAGTGGCGTCTGCACAATCCACACTTGTTCCTGTGTTACAGGGACTCAGTCACGTCAGTTGATCCCCTGATGTGTGACCGGCAATGTCTCCTGCTCTGTCCACATTCCCATTGCTAGTAGTGGGAATGTGGATAGAGCAGGAGACCTTGCCGGACACACATCAGGGGATTAACTGACGTGACTGAGCCCCTGTAACCCAGGAACAAGTGTGGATTGTGCAGACGCCACTTCAGAGCAGCAACTGGCGGGGTTGGAGGCCAGGGGAATTACTAGAGACAGTAGAGCCTGAGGCCTAAGTGGAGCACGGTTACAATCAGTAGTAGTGTACAACCGATATAAAACTTGCTTCCAGTAGGCCTCAGCCTGCTCCATGATTGATCCTGGGCTTCAACACAGCCAGTTGTTGCTCAGAAGTGCCATCTGCACAGAGAAAAACACATGCTCCAGTGTTTGTGGGGTTCAGTAACGGCAGCTGCTCCCCTGCTGTGTGGACGACAAAGTCTCCTGCTGCCTCCAAAATCACACTGCATCTTATTTACTACTCGCTCCAAGTAGGCCTCAACCTGCTGCATGATTGACCCTGGGCTCCAACATCGCCAGTTGCTGCTCAGAAGTGTCTTTGGCACGGGTTCTCCCTCCTGCCCAGCCTGGTTCCAGCACGCCTGCTGTTTCCGGGGATTGTCAACGTCACTTTGCCACCAATACGTTGTCCTGTCGTGTTGCGGTCGGGTTAGCCGAGTCTATGGTGCCTGCAGTTTCGGTGCTTCCTATGTGGGCTGCGGGTTCTGGTAATAAAGGCTGGTTTCGTAGTGCCAATAGGACAAGCACCCCCTGTTGGACTGTGGGTTTCGGTAACTGCGTCCTGCTTGCGGCCTTGCAACTTTGTTTATTATGGGTACCTTGTGCTACCCATCCGGGTTCCAGCACCATCAGCTGGTTCTCGGCAGTGCCTTTGGCCTAGGTGCCTCTTTCTCGGTATCTGAGTTCCAGCACCATCAGCTGGTCCTTGGTAGTGCTTTGTAGCACAGGTACCTCCTGCTTATTAACCGTGTTCCAGCACCGTCAGCTGGTCCACGGTTGTGCCATTGGCTCTTGTTCCTTCAGCTGCCACTCTGGGTTCCAGCACCGTCAACTGGTTCTCGCTAGTTCCATTGACTCTTGTAGCTTCTGCTACCCATCCGGGTTCCAGCACCGTCAGCTGGTTCTCGGCAGTGTCTTTGACACGGGTACTCCCTCCTGCCCAGCCTGGTTCCAGCACGCCTGCTGTTTCCGGGTAGTGTCAACGTCACTTTGCCACCAATACGTTGTTCTGTTGTATTGCGGTCGGGTTAGCCGAGTCTATGGTGCCTGCAGTTTCGGTGCTTCCTATGTGGGCTGCGGGTTCTGGTAATAAAGGCTGGTTCCGTAGTGCCAATAGGACAAGCACCCCCTGTTGGACTGTGGGTTTCGTTAACTGCTTCCTGCTCGCGGCCTTGCAACTTTGTTTATTATGGGTACCTTATGCTACCCATCTGGGTTCCAGCACCGTCAGCTGGTTCTCGGCAGTGCCTTTGGCCTAGGTGCCTCCTTCTCGGTATCCGAGTTCCATCACCGTCAGCTGGTCCTTGGTAGTGCTTTGTAGCACAGGTACCTCCTGCTTAGTAACCATCTTCCAGCACCGTCAGCTGGTCCACTGTTGTGCCATTGGCTCTTGTTCCTTCTGCTGCCCCTTCGGGTTCCAGCACCGTCAGCTGGTCCTCGCTAGTTCCATTTGCTCTTGTTCCTTCTGCTACCGATCCGGGTTCCAGTACCGTCAGCTGGTTCTCGGCAGTTCCTCAGCCTCCTTGTACCTTCTGCTACTTTTCCAAGTTCAAGCTTGTGGAAATGATTTTTGGTTCTCACTCTGGATCTCCCAGACGATGACCCTGAAGACGATGACCCTGAAGACCACACCGAAGAAGACCAAAAAGATGACCCTGAAGAAGATGACCAAGAGGACAAAGAACATGAAGACAACCACCAAGATGCAGAACAACAAGAGACAGAAGACCAAGAAGCAGAAAAACCAAAAGCAGAAGAACATTAAGCATAAGGCCTCTTTCACACTTCAGTTTTTTGCATCAGTTCAAATCCGCCAAAAAGTCAGACAAGCGGATCCGTTCTCAACTGATGTGAACGGATGGCACAGGATCCGTTTTCAGACGGATCCTGAAAATGAGGAAATTTAAAGGAAACGCTGGCCGAGAGAGAGAGAGAATTTTTTTTTTTGTTGTTGTCCGGCACCCAGAAAGAATTTCGGGTTAAATGAGTGTCTGGAGGATCCGCCAGAGAAAAAAACGTTACAAGCTCCGTTTTGAAATCTTTGAGGATGGTGACGGACAGTAAATTTTGGCGGATCCTCACAAAAAACGGATGCAACAGACAGCAAGCCGTCACAATCCGCCATTAATGCAAGTCAATGGGGGAAAAAAACGGATCCTCAAAAAATGAGGATCCGTTTTTTTCAAAACCTGGCGGATTGTGACTGATTGTAAAAAACTGAAGTGTGAAAGAGGCCTAAGACTAAAAATCAGAGGAAATGATGTTATCTAAATTATAAGCAGAAGAAGACTAAGCAGTGTATGGGGGTGAGTCCGTTCCTCCTCGTGGTGCCCCTGGAAAATGGCTGCTGCTGCAGGCCAAACTGAACAAGGACAAATCCTGTGGTAAATCTTTTGTGACAGGCAGAACGGAAGGTGTAATCTTCAAACTTTTATAGATAACAACTACAGGAATGCCTGTCACAAATAAGAATATGATGAAGAAGAAGAATAGGAAGAAGATAAAGAAGTAGAATATGAAGAAGAATAATCGTTGAATAAGAATATGAATAATGTACAAAAAAAGAATAATAGGAAGAAGGTGAAGAAGATGAATAAGGTGAAGAAGTTGTTGATGAAAAAGATGCTGCTGCTGCTGAGGATGATGGAGGAGAAAGTGTGGGAGAAGTAAAAAAGGTGAAGAGCATGGAAGTAGTGAAACATACATATCTGACAAAATATAAAAGAGGTTATCATAGGCAATATCTTTGTAACTCCGAACGTCTTTTAAAAAAAAAAATTTAATTCCTGCTCTTCCATTTGATTGAGCTAAACCTCTATGGCTTTAATGTCTCCTACACCTCCCCCAGTACATTCTACATTATTATTAGTTGTTTTTCTTCATGTAGAATTAACCTACAAGGAAAGAAAGGTTTTTTTTTTTTTAATTCCGATATTTCTGTTCCATTGACTTGAATGGGACTTCCGGGATCGGAATCGGCGATACCCGATGCTTTTTTTATATCGGCCGATCCAATCCGATCCGATAATTTTCAATATCGGGTGGTATCGCTCAACACTAGTTATGGATTGCCACATGTGTACAGGATCAGAACCAATAACAGTACAAAAATACATCACTCAAATTACCATCGGTACATGAATACATGACCAGAACCACTATCGGAACACACAAACATCACCTGAAGCACCATCCATCATTACCTGAATGTCACCAAGAGCACCATCCGTGCATGAATGCTGCACAATCCAAGGGCGGAAGGGTCATCTGTACACAAATCCATGGCTGGAAGCGCCATCAGTACATGGCTACAATCACCATGCTCAGTACAGCGCTCAACTACAATGTCAAGTCAGCCCTATATACAATTGCTGACTAATTGCTTCTCATTGTACCCCCTGCTTAAAATATGACCTCTAGACTGTCTCTCGTGGTACATGGCAACCATGTAGTCTTTTACTTTTTTTTTTAAATGTTTCCTACACACATATCCCCTGCCGAACTATAACTGGCACTGTTTGCCCCATTATCTATAACCACCGCAGTGTTCCCCTTATTAGCTATATCCGCCACACTGCCCCTTTCCATATTGCGCCCCTTCTTCACACTGTGTACCTCCTGTGATGTCTAGGCTCTATACTATACTCCTTCCTCAGTCAGTGTAACAACTGACTTGTAGAATGGCCAAATCCAACTTCCAGGGAGCACCACTTTGCTGCCCCTACAGAGACCTTTCAGACCACCGCATAAGGCTGCCTGACAGCGCCCCTCTGCAGGCTGAGCCCCCAGGCAGATGTCATCTAGTTTTTTCCGCACTTTCTATTTTATATTATAACCTGTACATTACCTTATATAACTGCTGTACTGCACTATAACCTCTAGTGAACAGGTGCTTTTCAATTTAAAACACTTCCCCCTCCATCTTGTACCTATTCCTCACCGCCGGCCGGATTCACACATCCATGTTTCTCACTCCCTCCAAGCAGGGCTGTGGAGTCGGTCAGCCAAACCTCTGACTACTTAATTTCTATGACACCGACTCCACCAAAATGGGCTCCAACTCTACGAATCCGACTCCACAGCCCTGCCAGGGTTGTGGAGTCAGTAAGCCATACCTCCGACTCCTCAATTTCCATGACTCTGACTCCACAGCCCTGCGGCTCCTAGTACAGACAGGAATGCACGAACTGGCCGCAGGCATCTCCTGATCCGAACTCTCCAGCCTCATACAGTATGTCTGTGGCAGCAAGTTTGGGTGAGGAGATCCGCGGCCGGTCCTTGCATCACTGTCCTTTCTCAAACTGCGAAACACTAGTATGTCAATTCGGCCTAACCATTGCCCCCATTCTTCTTGAACCCTAATTTACTTCATAAGTGTTCATAGTCAGAAACTGGCTGAGTAACTGGCTCATGCGTACTATGCCCTGACTGCTGATCAAAACTAGCCCTTTTAACTCTTGTCACACCTTTTTCCTACAGATTGTGAGCTCTTGTGACGAGTCCTGTAATTCAGCGTTTGAATGATTAGTACCTTATCACTCTTGAATGTCTGGTTTTGTTGGTACATGTATTCACTGAATTGTAAGGGGCTCCGGAACATGTTGGTGCTACTGTGAAAGGCATACTAATTGACATCTTGGGTTGTGAGCCCCAATAGGGACAGTGATGATGATGCCTGTAAGACTCTGTGGAAGTAATGGTGCCATATAAGCAAGTAAAGAAAATAGATATAACTGAAACTTACTAATGGTATTTTGTATTATAAGCCAGGAAGTGTTTTCTACATGACCAGATCACTCTTTATATGTTTCTAACAGGATTGTAAAATGAGTAAGACTGTATCACCGTCCACTTATGTGCGTAACCTCAGTCCCGCACTTTTCCGCCAGTTGTCTGATTTTCTTGATCCTCAAGAAGGATGGAAAAGGCTGGCGGTGGATATAAGGAAGTCTTCAGGAGAACCTCGCTATACACAGCTTCATATAAGGTATAAGACTATATTTTTCCCATTATTCATTAGAAAATGTATGTTCTTGAGTTGTCCTCTGTGGCAAAACGTAGGTTTTTGCTCTCCCGAGAGCAGCATAATGTAACTTGCTGTTCTGCATGTTGTGCTGTCTTTGTGATAAAACCACAGATCTGCCAGTTGTCTGAATGATGTCAGCTGTGTTTATGTAAGGAGATGAACATGCTGCCCACTTTGCCCCTTGAGGAGTTTAATGTTATGTTGTGAATCATGATGTATACTGTGAATTGTGATATGCGTTAAAAGTGTTAATAATAATAATATATATATCACCAACATATTCCACAGCACCTTACAGTTTTGCACACACATTATGTGTGTACTTTGACAGTAAGGATAGTGAGAGCTAATGTTTGGGACTAGCCCAGAGTGAGAGAGGATAAGTTGAAGGGGTAAGTGACAATTTCCTATCAGAAAGACGGGCCTGGAGTACATAGAAAGGGGGCCATATGGTCTTTTGTGAGCAGTGCCGCTTTAAGGGGTGCCCCTAAAGAGATAGGAGACAAAAAGGAAATAGATGGCGACATCCGGAGCAGATGTGACTAAGAGACCTCGATCTCCCAAAGACTGATCCTGGGAGAGTACACCTAGCAAAAAGGCCCAGAGTTTAAACTCTTGAAGGTAACGGACCTAGGTATTACTGAGTATGTGAGATGAATAGATTGTCCCAGGTGGGAGTTCCAGAGCGACGCCACTAGAGAAGATAAGTACTTACCATATTGGCACATAACGTGCCGGTGCGTAACAGATGGCTACCGCAATGTTACATGTAACCCGCCCACACCACTGATAGGCAGCTTTTTGGGCACACTGTGCATAGGCTGAAAGCAACCAATCAGTGGTGTGGTTGTTATTATACTTACCTCATGAATATGGTGGACTACATGGCAGCAGGTTTACTAGTCCTCTAGTGATGATCTGCTGCTGATAAAACAGTGGTTTTATCAAATCTACAGCCAGCAGCTCAGTGAGTGACACATCACTTTAATGAAGGTCTCAGTCTCTACATAATACTGCTCTCAGACTAGGTGACTTGGTACAGTCATTGTAGAGATCTGACATGCCAATCATGGAAACTTAGCATAGAAGCTAGTTATATGCAAATCATGATAGAAGTGCACTGGGGCGTGTCACTGCAGCAGGACTGATTTTTCCAAGTGCTTCATTGAGTCACAAATTCCCACATGTAATATGTGCTGAAAGATTCCCTTTTTAAGGGTTAATCCTGCTTTGTTTTTTTCAGAAGCTCACAAATCCTCAACTTTCTGCTTGGTAATGTGCAGTCGTGATTGATATTTCTGGCCAACACCATCTTTGTGATGTTGGACCAAACTGTGTGCTTTGTCTCTACAGCATCGGAAGCACAGTGGCACTGACAGTGGCGGGGATCAGGAGCTAGCATTGCGCTCCTGCGGTCCCAGCCTGCCTTACAAGGAAACTCTTTCAAAGCTTCCAAGCACAGTGCATGTTTAGCCACTGCTCATAGACATCAGTGGTAGCCATATCCCTTGGTAGCAATTAGTAAACTAAAATAAAAACATTGAAGATTTGAAAGAACGTGGCAAAAATATAATAAGTAAATTGCAAAGTTTCTTATTTTTACAAGCACTTCACAAGTGTACCCATCTCAGAAGTAGGAAACAAACCTTTCAAGTGTAACCGTTGTTTTATTTCATAAATCAATAGTACACATGAAAAAATGGATTTTGTAATATATCTTATCACAGAAATCTGCTTCTTTCTCTGCCAAAATTGATCAATTCTTATTAAAATTCTCAATTCTGAGGTAAAATCTGTATTCAGTGAAGACGGACTTTCCCATTGAGAGAGCACTTTTATCATATGCAGAACAGCATAAAAAAAAAGATCAATTCCTGACTTGCTGGTACTTTTGTTCATTCTGCCTCCCAAAAATTGGAATAGAAAGTTATTTAAAAAAAAGTGCTGGAAAATGGTACCAGTAAAAACACCAACTCGTCCCACAAACAAAAAACAAGTCCTCACATGACACTGTTGGCAAAAATATAGAAAAATCATACTCTCAAAATCTGGAGTTGCAGAAAAAAGGCCTAAAATTTTTTTCTAGTGTGTAGTAACATAACATCAAGAACCGATATAAATCTGGTATTGCTGTAATTGTACCGACCCAAAAAAAAAGCAATTTTATCACGTACACCACACAAGCAATGACGTTAAAACTTAAACTAATTCTTTACCTACTGTTGACTTGTTCATGCTGACTCCCAAAGATCTCAGTAAGGCTTTCACATTTATCCTGTGCTCTGCGCTGAGCGCTTACATCAGGGTTTCCGTGTAAATATGTGATTCAGACAGAACCCTATAATGAGGCTGATGGAGGCACTGTGGACTCTGTCTGGCCTATGATCGGTAGATGTAAGTCTTTTAAAGCATGCATAAAACTGTGAGCTACAGTTTTGTGTGCTTCTCAAAAGGACACCTCTGAACAGTAACTCTGCTGCCTTATTATAGTGAATGGACCCGTCGGGGGTATCATCTAAATTGGGTCATTGAGAGATTTAGATGGATAATCCAATATAAGTGGTTTCCATGTTACTGGTAGCACAAAAGCTCTGAAAAAAATGGCTCCTCACCCCCTTCAACCCCAAAAAGAAATCCAGAGAATTCTGCACTCCCAAATGCCCCCCTCCCTTCTAAGCCCCACAGTGTGCCTGAACCACATGTTTGACACTTCTGTAGTAATGAGAGCCCGCTTAAAGGGAATCTGTCACCCTTTTTATCCCCTATTAGCTGCCGGCATAGACATCGGGGGCTTATCTACAGCGTTCTGTAATGCTGTAGATAAGCCTCCGATGTAACCTGAAAGAGAAGAAAAACACGTTATATTATACTCACCGAGGTGGGCGGTCCGGTCCGATGGGTGTTGCGGTCCGGCGCCTCCCTTCTTCATGCGATGACGTCCTCTTCTCACGTCCTGAAATGGCGCAGGCGCATTGCTCTGCCCTGTTGAGGGCAGAGCAGAATTCTGCAGTGCGCAGGCGCCAGACCTCTCCCGAAGCCTGCGCCACTGCAGGACTCTGCTCTGCCCTCAACAGGGCAGAGCAGTGCGCCTGCGCCGGAGCCATTACAGGACGGGAGAAGAGGACATCATCGCATGAAGAAGGGAGGCGCCGGATGGGACGGCGACACCCATCGGACCGGACCGCCCACCTCGGTGAGTATAATATAACGTGTTTTTCTTCTCTTTCAGGTTACATCGGAGGCTTATCTACAGCATTACAGGATGCTGTAGATAAGCCCCCGATGTCTATGACAGCAGCTGCAAAGCCAAAAAAAAGGGTGACAGATTCCCTTTAATTTAGGGTTACATGTCTTCAGAAGCACAAGCTGGCTACTAAAATGTGGGCAATACAATATACTGGGCACTACACTGACAAATTTGTAATTTTGACTTGGCAACATTCACTCCCTCTTTTTTTTTTTTTTTTCTTCTGGAAAACGCCCATGGAGTCAAAATCGTCACTACAGCTCTAGATAAATTCCCAGAGGGGTGTAATTTCCAAAATGGGGTCACTTGAAGGGAGATCCTGCTCTTCTTGCAATTAATGGCTCTGTATATGAAGTCCACAAACTATTGTTCAATCATTTGTTCTTCCAAGACACAAATAGCGCTCTGTGCCAGCCAGTCCTGTACAACCACATATGGCATATTGCCACGTTCAGCAGAAATTGTGTGAAAAATTTTGGTGCCATTTTTACCCTTTTCTATGTAAAATTTTGGGCTAAAACAACAATTTGTTATAAAATTCTGTTACACACTTGTGGTGTCCATATGATCACTTAGATGAGTTACCGTATTTTTCGCTTTATAAGACGCTCCGGATTATAAGACGCACCCCAAATTTTGAGGAGAAAAATAGGAAAAAAAACTTTTTTTAATAAAATGGTGGTGCATCCTATAATCCATGCGTCTTATTGCTTACCAGGGGTGGTGATGGAGGAGGCTGGAGTGGAACATTGCTGCTGGGATGAGGGGTGTTTTGATGTGCAGCGTGCCGCTGCCGGTGTCTGATACTGCCGCCGCCCTCTGTCCCCTGATGCTTGCCACCACCGCCATTCTCTGTCCCCCGGTGCCTGCTTGCCACCACTGCCGCGCTCTGTCCCCTGGTTCTTACGGCCACCGCCGCGCTCTCCCCCGGTTCTTACGGCCACCGCCGCGCTCTGTCCCTCGGTTCTTACCGCCACCGTCGCGCTCCTGTCCCCTGGTGTTTGCCGCCATCGCCGCGCTCTGTCCCGTTCAGCGTGGGGGGGTCTCTGCCGTTCCATGCCTGCTTTCCAGTGTCTTTCTTCCTGGAAAATGGCCGCCGCGCATGCGCAGATGGACATCTCGGCACTGAAATCTCGGGAGATGAGATTGCGGCAGCCATTTTCCAGGAAGAAAGACACAGGAAAGCAGGCATGGAGCGGCAGAGACCCCCCACACTGAACGGGACAGAGCGCGGCGGCGGAAGAAACTACGGGGGGACAGTAGCGCGGCGATGGCGGTAAGAACCGGCAGACAGCGCAGCGGCAGCATCAGGGCAAAGAATGCCGCGGCAAGTACCCTCAGCGGCAGCGCAAAGGTATATCCTCTTTGTAAGACGCACCTTACAAAGCGGAAAATACGGTAATTGAAAGTTGTAGTTTGTAAAATGGGGTCACTTATGGAGTTCTGTTGTGCTGGCATACTAAGGGCTCTTCCAGTGGGTCATGTCACCCGCAAGCAGCAACAGTAAAATCTGGACTACAATGTGGCACTCCTTCCTTTCTAGCTTTCCACTGAGTGAAAAGTAGTTCTTAATTATATCTAGAGAATTGGTGCGCTCAGGAAAAATTGCACAACAAACTGCGAGGTCCGTTTTTATTCCTATTAGCCCTTATAAAAACTTGGGGCTAAAACCACATTTAAGTGGTAAAAATGTAATTATGCTTTCTTTATCGCCCAATGATATACAATTCTGTGAAGCACATGTGGTATCCACATGCTCCCTGCAACCGTTGTTGAATGTATTTGGGGGTGTAGTTTGTAAAATGAGGTCACTTATGGAGGGGTTCTGCTGTTCTGGCACCTCAAGGGCTCTGCCAATGTGACATGGCACCCTAAACCATTCCAGCAAAATCTGAACTCAAATATGGCGCTTCTTCCCTTCTGTGCTTTGCTCGGTGCCTTAAAAGTAGTTTTCTACCACATATGTGGTATTGACGTACGCAGGAGAAATTGCATAACAAATTATACCGTGCTAGAAAATAATGGGGTAAACGGGCACCATCTCAAACAATATCGTATGTGGGATCTCCCTATGCATATAAGACTATATAGAAGCAGAAAAAGTATATGCAACAACTATAGGGATCACCACCAATATTTATAATACAAAAATATATATTTAATTTCAGCAAACACTACATACAAACACATAGTTAAAAACAATTAAAAAAGTCTGTACAAAAGCAGACATTAGAAAGTGAACAAAGAAAATTGGGTCGTAATCACATACAATTCAATATTTAAGGTTCCAAAACCCCAGACAAAATGCAAGTGCTCATTAATTAATGAAGTCCCACTACATAGAGATATATATTACTATATTTCAATATTTCGAGTACTGATACCTGTATGCATGCTGTGTACAAATAAATACTGTCCTAGGTTCCACAAAACCCGGCTTTGTGCTTCCACTTGGGGTCCCGCCTGGTATCATGGTTGGAGGCAGGGGAGATTTTTGCCTATGCCTCCAGGGCTCCTGTGCTGGTAATATGCTCTGACTATCTGCTGTGAGGTAATATTGGCTGCAGCAATTTGAATGTCCCAGGGTGTATGGTAATAGAGTTTGGAGTACCATTAATAATATTTGCTGATGGTTCCCTGTGTAAGCATGCGTCTAGCACATTTTGTATGTCTATTTTCTTTGTTCACTTTCTAATGTCTGCTTTTGCACAGTCTTTTTTAATTGTTTTTAACAATGTGTTTGTATGTAGTGTTTGCTGAAATTAAATAAAATATGTATTTTGTATTATAAATATTGGTGGTGATCCGTATAGTTGTTGCATATACTTTTTCTATTACAGCCAAAATTGAGCTCCAAAATTCAGTGGGCACTCCTGCCCTGCTGTGTGTCCAAGCAGTAGTTTTCCACCACATGTGGGCTATCTGTGTATGCGGGAGAGAGTGCACAACAATTTTTTTCGTCCATTTCCTCCTGTTACCCTTATTAAAATGAAAAAATGTGGGGGGAAAAATGTGCTTTTTTTTGTTTTGTTTTTTTATCGGCTTAACGTTATAAAATTCTCTGAAGTACCTGTGGGTTCAAGGTGCTCACCACACCTCTAGATAAATTCCTTGAGGTTTGTAATTTCCAAAATGGGTCACTTGTGGGGGATTTCCACTGTTTAGGCTCATCATGGGCTCAGCTACTGTATGTAGTCCAGCCAATTTTGCTCTCCAAAAGTCAAAAGGCGCTCCTTCCCTGCTGAGCCCTGTAGTAAACATATGGGGCATCTGTGTACAATTGCACAATAAATTGTATGGTCTGTTACCCTTTGTGAAAATGAAATAATTGGGGCTAAATCAACATTTTTGAGGTAAAGTAAGTTTCTTTTTTTTTTTTTTTTTTTTTTTTTAAACTAACACATTCCATTTATTCCTGTTAAGCACCTGAAGAATCAATAAACTTCTTGAATGTGGTTTTGAGCACCTTGAGGGGTGCAGTTTTTAGCATGGTGTCACTTTTGGGTATTTTCTGTCATATAGACCCATCAAAGTCATTTCAAATGTGATGTGGCCCCTACAAAAAAATTGGTTTTGTAAATTTTGTTGGAAAATTGAGAAATCGTTGGTCAACTTTCAACCCTTCTAACTTCCTAACAAAAAGATCTTAAAATGATAACTACATAAAGTAGACCTGTGGGAAATGTTAGCCATTAAGTATCTGGCTTAAGGGCATCAAAATTTTAATTTTGGCAAAAACATTACAATTCAAATATTTTCCCAAATAAACACAAATATAGGCCTAAATTTACTACTAACACAAAGTACAATGTGTCACAAAAAAAATGAATCACTAGGGTATGTTGAAGCGTTGCCATTAAAGAATACTCAAGGTCTCCAAAAATTCATTTTTAAACAGCTGACAAAAAGACAGCAACACTTACCTGCCCAGATCTAGGAACAAATGCACTGCAGGGGGCAGCCAGCCCATAGAGCAAGATGTTAGTGTAGGGGTCGAGCAGGTCCTTAGGATGCAGTGACGAGACGGGGTATGACTTGTATAATAAACTTTTATAAATTGGTGCCACTAGGGCTATGCTGAACAGGGGTAACCCAAATCTGTCCTCGCAGGGACTCAATAAAATAAACAATACTTTCTCCTTCGTCTCATTGGGGGACACAGAGACTGTGGGTGTGTGCTTCTGCCGTCTGGAGGCTGACACTAAGTATACAAAAAAAGAGTTAGCTCCTCCTCCGCCGCATACACCCTCGCCCCCAGACCGGGCGTAACTCAGTTTTTTGCTTAGTGTCTGATGGAGGCACACGCAGTCTGGAGCTCCAGATAAGTTTTTTTTTTTTTTTTTTCCTTTCTTTGAAGATAAGACAGGGGCGACGGATCCTATAGAGAGGGTCCGATCTCCCCAAATCATCAACGGGCGACCACGTGTGAGTAGTCCTCCACGTGTTTTCTCTCCCGCACCGAGGGACACATCTGGGACTTTTCCCCAGACAACCATTTTTCTTTTTTATTTTGTAAAGAGGGGCAACGCATCCTGATGAGAGGATTCGATTTCCCCATGAACTACAACGGGCGAGCACGTGTGAGCGATGGGCGATCCCCAACGGACTCCACGTTTTGTTCCTCTCCTGCAACGCGGGATTTCAGGTTGGCCCCTTCCACCCCTAGGTAGTGACACCAGGGGTGCAGTTGGAGGCGCAGGTGAGCCAGGGGATCGAAGCATCCACCCCCAGTAGCCTCCCCCTCCCCGCCCAGGGATGGGGTTGAGAGCACCCCAAGAGAGCCCCCCGGCGGCCAGGCTCACCTTTGTTTGTAGGGTCACCCCCCGGAACGGGACCCTCCAGAATGCGCCGCGGGGCTGTCTGTTCCCCCGCCCGACGGGGTTACTTTTTCTCACGGGGCCCGACTCTCTCCCCGGTGGAACCCGGTGCGAGTAGTGCCACATGCGGAGTGCGGCCAGAAGTCCCGCCGGCGGCCGCGGTCCCCGCGGTATGGGGAGAGCCGCAAGGCCGCGCGAGGCCTGCCCGCCCCTTCCGGTGGTAGCCGGAAGCCCCGCCCACTGACTTCCGGCAGCCTCTCTTACCATGAGCTTGCCCCCGGGGGGGGCGCGGCGGGCGCGCAGTGACCGGGGAGCGCGCGCCCTCCTCCCCCTCCTCGCAGGTCCCCGCCGGAGTACGGCTGAAGCTCCGCCGGCGGCCGCGGTCCCCGCTGTATGGGGAGGGCCGCGAGTTCCGCCCGCCGCTTCCGGTGGGGGCCGGAAGCCCCGCCCACTGACTTCCGGCGGCCAGGGGAGCGCGGCGGGCGCGCACAGTGACCGGAGGCTCCCGCCCCCCTCCCCCTCCTCGCATTTCCTCGCCGGAGTGCGGTCGGAAGCCCCGCCGCCTCTCTCCAAAGTGCACCGCAGTGCCCCCGGCGAGTAACGGCACGTGAAGCAGCTCGTCCACGTCTCGGGGTTTTCGCTGCGTCCAGAGCACCCCGTGGAAGAGGTGGGACGTTACCGGTGGGTGAGTGCAACCCCGTTTCGAGTGCCGCACTGGTTGTCAAGGAAGGGGTTACCCTCCTCCTCCTACCCTACCCTGCAATATGTCTGGCAAAGGGAAAGCCAGGAGCCCCCCATTGTTGCAGAGCCCAGGGGTCAGGACCCCCCAGAATGGGCAGTGTCTTTATCGCATTCTATGATGTCCCTTACGAAGGCAATTGAGTCCCTTCGGGGCCCGGGCAGGGTCAAGGATGGTGGTCTGCCAGCGGAAGACAGCTCGTCCACGTCTCAGGACCCTTCGTCCGTTAGGGGCCGCTCCAGCACCAGACAAGCTCATGGTAAGAGAGCTCGTTCTCCGTCGGCCGGGCCCTCTGGGGAGTCGGCGGCGATTTTTAGGGCATCTCGTTCCCTGTCGCCAAGCTCAGAAAGCGATCAGGATGAGGGCGAGGAGGAGGAGGAGGAAGCCTGGAATCCAGAAAGCCTGGGATACCAGGACTCGGTGGACAGCCTCATTGAGGCGGTCAACCAGACTTTAGAGATCGAGGATGATGTGTCCACGGCCTCAGGTCACAAGGTCTCCTTCAAGAAAACCAGGCGTCCGCATAGAAGGTTTGCCACACATCCGGAGTTCGAGGAGCTAGTCCAGAAACATAGGGAACACCCGGATAAGCGCTTTGCAATGCAAAAGGCGCTGCAAGCAAAGTATCCGTTTCCTCCTGAACTCCATAAAGGGTGGGTGGAGTCGCCAGTAGTGGACCCACCGGTGTCACGTTTAGCATCAAGATCGCTATTGTCGATACCCAGCGGTTCTTCTATTAAGGACCCAACTGATCGCCTCATAGAGGGGCTTGCCCGCTCAGTGTATGAGGCAGCAGGGTCGGCTCTGGCCCCCTCCTTTGCGGCTACCTGGGTGGCTAAGGCCATGGTTTCATGGGCAGACACTCTGCATAGGGCCCTCCAAGACAGGGATCTGCCCGCGGAAATCTTGGAGGTGACAAATCAGATATCAGGAGCGAGTGATTATGTCGTCGGCGCCGCTCTGGATGCGGCCGAGTGTTCTGCTGTGGCAGCAGCAAATGCGATCGCCGTAAGGCGAGCATTATGGCTGAGATTATGGAAAGCGGATTCTATCTCTAAAAAATCCTTGACCTCATTGCCTTTTCAAGGCAATCGGTTGTTTGGTGAAAAGCTTGATAAGCTTATCTCAGAAGCCACAGGGGGGAAGAGTAGTTTTCTACCGCAGCAGAAGAGTTGGCCGGCATTCAGGCAGACGCAGAGGCGTTTTCGGCCCTTTCGTAGCTCCTGGAGGTGGACTTCGGCCAGGGCATCCACCTCCGCAAATGATGGTCAGATTAGAGAAAGGCAAGTTTCTTACAGGGCCAATCCGCTGGGTAGAGGCCGAGGCCGTTTGCCCAGAGCGAGGGGGGCCAGATCACAAAAGCCTCCAGCAAAATGACTCGAGGCACTTCGTACCTACGGACGACAGAGTGGGCGGACGCCTACTAAGGTTCAGCCACGTTTGGGTCGCAGTGGCACGCGACGCTTGGGTGGCAGAACTGATATCGTCCGGGTACAAGATAGAGTTTGTCGGACTCCCGCCACGGCGTTTCTTCCGTTCCCGGCTCTCCGGAACAGAATCGCAGGCGGAAGGTCTGTTGCAGGCTATAATGACGCTACAGCGCAACGGGGTCATTGTCCCAGTGCCGAAAAGCGAAGAGACGCAAGGTTTTTACTCCAACCTGTTTTCAGTCCCCAAAAAGGACGGGACAGTAAGGCCAGTACTGGATTTAAAGATCCTGAACAAGTTTATCAGGGTCAGGCGATTCCGGATGGAATCCCTCCGTTCGGTCATTTCAGCCATGGATCCAGGGGAATTCCTGGCCCCGATCGATGTGCAGGATGCATATCTACACATCCCGATTTTTCCTCCACACCAGAGGTTCCTGCGTTTTACGATCGGAGGGCGACATTTCCAATTTGTTGCTCTGCCCTTCGGTCTGGCCACTGCCCCCAGAGTCTTTACAAAGATAATGGCGGTGGTTATGGCCATCCTGCATGCTCGGGGCATAACGGTACTACCCTACCTGGACGACCTTTTGGTAAAGGGGCCGTCGTTTCAGGCGTGCCAGGAGAATGTCGGTATCACTCTGGATACCCTGGCCCGCCTAGGTTGGCTGATCAATCGGAACAAGTCGTCCTTGGTTCCGGCTCAGAGAATCGTATTTCTAGGCATGGTTTTCGACACCTCCCAGGGGCTGGTGATCCTCCCTCAGGACAAGGCGCAAAGGATCAAACAGGGGGTACGGAACCTTCTTCAGCCGGGCTCCAGATCCATCCGGTACGGCATGAGTGTGTTGGGCAGAATGGTGGCGGCGATGGAGGCAATCCCGTTTGCCCAGTTCCATCTCCGTCCGCTTCAACATGCGCTCTTGTCAGCATGGGACCGAAGGCTGCTTTCCCTCAATCATCGGTGCAGTTTGTCTCCACCGGTCCGACGGTCACTCCAGTGGTGGACTCGCGACTCGTCTCTGGTTCAGGGGAAACCCTTTCCCCCGGAACAGTGGTTGGTGGTGACGACCGATGCAAGCCTGCAGGGTTGGGGAGCAGTTTTCCAGAGTCACACAGCCCAGGGGCGGTGGTCCTTTCGGGAGGTAATTCTCCCGATCAACATTCTGGAGATACGGGCAATACGATTGGCCCTGCAACATTTTCAGCGTTGGCTGACAAACCGGCCGGTGCGCGTTCAGTCGGACAATGCTACAGCGGTAGCGTATGTGAACCATCGGGGGCACGCGCAGCCAGGCAGCCATGCGCGAGGTCGGGCTGGTACTGCGTTGGGCCGAGAAAAACCACGTGGTAATTTCAGCGGGGCACATTCCGGGAATCGAAAACTGGGCGGCGGATTTTCTCAGCCGACAGGGGGTCGCGGCAGGGGAGTGGTCCCTGCACCCCGAGGTTTTTCAACAGATCTGCCAACGGTGGGGGACACCAGACGTGGACCTTATGGCATCCAGAGAGAACGCCAAGATTCAAAGGTTCGTCGCTCGATCCCTCGACCCGCAGGCAATCGCAGCAGACGCTCTGGTGCTTCCGTGGAGCCAGTTTCGGCTCCCGTACTTGTTCCCCCCGCTACCTCTGCTTCCAAGAGTCATCAGAAAGATAAGGAGAGAGAAGGTTCCAGCAATTCTGCTGGCCCCAGACTGGCCTCGGCGGGCCTGGTATGCAGATCTGGTTCAACTAGTGGTGGACGTACCCTGGCGTCTCCCAGATCGGCCGGACTTACTGTCCCAGGGGCCGATCTGCCATCCGAACTTAGGGGCCCTGTGTTTGACGGCGTGGCCATTGAATCTTGGCTGTTAACACAGGCAGGATTCAGGCGCGATGTGGTGGCCACGATGGTGAGTGCCCGAAAGCCTTCCTCGGCGAAGGTATATCATCGGACTTGGGAAGTGTTTTTCCGTTGGTGTAGGGATCGCGGAGTGGCTCCTCTGGTTTTTTCGATCCCCAACGTACTGGCTTTTCTGCAGGCAGGGCTGGACGCGGGATTGGCTCCGAGTTCGCTCAGAACGCAAGTCTCGGCCCTGTCGGTGCTTTTCCAACGAAAGGTCGCTTCGGTCTGGCAGGTTAGGACGTTTATGCAAGGGGTCGCACATTTAGTACCCCCCTATAAGGCACCGATGGAATCATGGGACCTGAACTTAGTGCTCAGGGCCCTTCAGGAGCCTCCCTTCGAACCGTTACAAGAAGTCTCCTTACCTTACCTGTCCAGGAAGGTCGTTTTTCTGGTAGCGATAACATCTATTAGGCGGGTTTCGGAACTGGCGGCTTTATCTTGTAAACCGCCGTTCCTGACTTTTTATATGGATAAAGTAGTTTTAAGGCCAGCTCCCCCCTTCTTGCCGAAGGTTGTCTCTGCATTCCATATCAACGAAGACATTGTCTTACCCTCGTTTTGCCCGGCACCGGTGCATAGGGTAGAAAAGGCATTGCACACCCTGGATCTGGTAAGAGCCCTTAGGAGGTATGTGACAAGGACAGCGCCATTCCGCCAGACAGACTCTCTATTTGTGATTCCAGAAGGGCGGCGGAAGGGACTCGCTGCGTCCAGAGCGACTTTGGCCAGATGGGTTCGTCTGACAGTCCAAGAATCATATCAAATCAGTGGCACGCCGGTTCCGGCAGGGATCAAGGCACACTCGGCTCGAGCAGTGGGTGCCTCATGGGCACTGCGACACCAGGCTTCAGCGGAACAGGTGTGCAAAGCAGCTACCTGGTCCAGTTTGCATACGTTTGTCAAACATTATAACGTACATACCCAGGCATCCTCGGATGCAAGCCTGGGAAGAAAGATTCTCCAGGCAGCAGTTGCGCACCTCTAATCAGGGGCGCAAAATAGCATGGATTGGGTGAGCTAAGATCCCGCCCAGGGACTGCTTTAGAACGTCCCACAGTCTCTGTGTCCCCCAATGAGACGAAGGAGAAACATGGATTTTTGTGAGTACTCACCGTAAAATCCTTTTCTCCGAGACGCTCATTGGGGGACACAGCACCCACCCTATTAGCCAGTTGGCATCTGTTTATTTTGAATTATACAAATCCTTATGTAAGGATCAGGGTGGTCCCTTTTTCAGACGTATAATTTCTTGCCTGAGTTTAAGGCGCGTTCTCCTACTGCTTATGCACTAAACTGAGTTACGCCCGGTCTGGGGGCGAGGGTGTATGCGGCGGAGGAGGAGCTAACTCTTTTTTTGTATACAGTGGGGAAAAAAAGTATTTAGTCAGTCAGCAATAGTGCAAGTTCCACCACTTAAAAAGATGAGAGGCGTCTGTAATTTACATCATAGGTAGACCTCAACTATGGGAGACAAACTGAGAAAAAAAAATCCAGAAAATCACATTGTCTGTTTTTTTTTCATTTTATTTGCATATTATGGTGGAAAATAAGTATTTGGTCAGAAACAAGCAATCAAGATTTCTGGCTCTCACAGACCTGTAACTTCTTCTTTAAGAGTCTCCACTTTCCTCCACTCATTACCTGTAGTAATGGCACCTGTTTAAACTTATCAGTATAAAAAGACACCTGTGCACACCCTCAAACAGTCTGACTCCAAACTCCACTATGGTGAAGACCAAAGAGCTGTCAAAGGACACCAGAAACAAAATTGTAGCCCTGCACCAGGCTGGGAAGACTGAATCTGCAATAGCCAACCAGCTTGGAGTGAAGAAATCAACTGTGGGAGCAATAATTATAAAATGGAAGACATACAAGACCACAGATAATCTCCCTCGATCTGGTGCTCCACGCAAAATCCCACCCCGTGGGGTCAGAATGATCACAAGAATGGTGAGCAAAAATCCCAGAACCACGCGGGGGGACCTAGTGAATGAACTGCAGAGAGCTAGGACCAATGTAACAAGGCCTACCATAAGTAACACACTACGCCACCATGGACTCAGATCCTGCAGTGCCAGACGTGTCCCACTTCTTAAGCCTGTACATGTCCGGGCCCGTCTGAAGTTTGCTAGAGAGCATTTGGATGATCCAGAGGAGTTTTGGGAGAATGTCCTATGGTCTGATGAAACCAAACTGGAACTGTTTGGTAGAAACACAACTTGTCGTGTTTGGAGGAAAAAGAATACTGAGTTGCATCCATCAAACACCATACCTACTGTAAAGCATGGTGGTGGAAACATCATGCTTTGGGGCTGTTTCTCTGCAAAGGGGCCAGGACGACTGATCCGGGTACATGAAAGAATGAATGGGGCCATGTATCGTGAGATTTTGAGTGCAAACGTCCTTCCATCAGCAAGGGCATTGAAGATGAAACGTGGCTGGGTCTTTCAACATGATCCAATCAATGATCCAAAGCACACCGCCAGGGCAACGAAGGAGTGGCTTCGTAAGAAGCATTTCAAGGTCCTGGAGTGGCCTAGCCAGTCTCCAGATCTCAACCCTATAGAAAACCTTTGGAGGGAGTTGAAAGTCCGTGTTGCCAAGCGAAAAGCCAAAAACATCACTGCTCTAGAGGAGATCTGCATGGAGGAATGGACCAACATACCAACAACAGTGTGTGGCAACCTTGTGAAGACTTACAGAAAACGTTTGACCTCTGTCATTGCCAACAAAGGATATATCACAAAGTATTGAGATGAAATTTTGTTTCTGACCAAATACTTATTTTCCACCATAATATGCAAATAAAATGAAAAAAAAAAGACAATGTGATTTTCTGGATTTTTTTTTCTCAGTTTGTCTCCCATAGTTGAGGTCTACCTATGATGTAAATTACAGACGCCTCTCATCTTTTTAAGTGGTGGAACTTGCACTATTGCTGACTGACTAAATACTTTTTTTCCCCACTGTACTTAGTGTCAGCCTCCAGACGGCAGAAGCACACACCCACAGTCTCTGTGTCCCCCAATGAGCGTCTCGGAGAAAAGGATTTTACGGTGAGTACTCACAAAAATCCATGTTTTCTCAGTAACTGGAAGTAACCCGGCTAGTCCAGGTGTCGAAGGCCGGAATATAGCCAAACTATGGTACCTATTGCTATAGTCCACTTATCCCTCCATGCGTCACTCGGGATCGCAGATGCGGCCGCCTAGAGTTCGTTGATGCGGCGGCCTTGACTCTACGATATTCCGGGAAAATTTGGGCTCGACAGGCCCTGAAGAAACGATGCCGGTGGGGTGCAACAGGCCCTGAAGAAACGATGCCGGTGGGGCGCAACAGGCCCTGAAGAAACGGTGACGGTGGGGCGCAACAGGCCCTGAAGAAACGGTGACGGTGGGGTGCAGCAGGCCCTGAAGAAACGGTAACGGTGGGGCGCAACAGGCCCTGAAGAAACGATGCCGGTGGGGCGCAACAGGCCCTGAAGAAACGATGCCGGTGGGGCGCAACAGGCCCTGAAGAAACGATGCCGGTGGGGCGCAACAGGCCCTGAAGAAACGGTGACGGTGGGGCGCAACAGGCCCTGAAGAAACGGTGCCGGTGGTGCGCAACAGGCCCTGAAGAAACGGTGCCGGTGGTGCGCAACAGGCCCTGAAGAAACGGTGCCGGTGGTGCGCAACAGGCCCTGAAGAAACGGTGCCGGTGGTGCGCAACAGGCCCTGAAGAAACGATGCCGGTGGGGCGCAACAGGCCCTGAAGAAACGATGCTGGTGAGGAGCGGTAATTACGCAGTTCCCCCAAATGGCCGGTGGCCGTCTTCCGCTAAGGGTCCCTCCGTAACCGGGACATGCGCCTCTAACGTCGCGTCCCCTGAGGCCGGTGATGACGGGGTCGCCTCGGTGGGAGAAGGCCGGGGGGCAGTGTCCAGACCTCTGTGACCGTTTTATCTGTAGTCACAGCCGCGACCTGAGGTAAAGGATCTCTCCCACACAGGCGGGGGAAGGCGGGCGTGGCTCTCTGAGGAAGTGGGCGGGAAGCGGCCTCCGGTAAAAGTCTCTCACGACTCACTTGTCAGTGAGTGCGCAGTCTCCTCCTCACAGGCTCCTGTCGGTGTCCCCTCCAGTCACCTGTCTTCCTGCCTCCTGTCACACACTCTCCCAACTGCCAACTGAGCGCGCCCCCTGCTCCTTTTATCCTCGCCCCGCCCCCTGTTTCCCTGACAACTCCGGTCATGTCTCTCCCTTTGCTGTTCTCCCAGTATTGTTCCCTCAGGAACCCTGATGGCGGTCCCCTGGGTACCGGCCCGGTCACTGTCTGGGAGTCCTCCTCCCCACATTAGCAACACAGGTGCTAAATAAAAGATCAACAGCCACTCTCCACCTACCCATTCCTGGAGGGGGTGACTGCCCAGCATACAATTGCACAATAAAGGCCATCATAGAGCGTTGTTCACACAAGGGAACTGCATAGTGTCTGGTTCACAGCCTATAAAGCCCCCTTCTCACATAGCGAGATCGCTAGCGATATCGCTAAAGCGTCACCGATTTTGTGACGCAACAGCGATATTGCTAGTGATCTCGCTACATGTGACACTTACCTCCGACCGCCCCCCCCCCCGCTGGCTATTGTTGATTGCGCGAGGTCATCCTGGTCCATTTCTCGTTGTCAGCTTCCTGCTGGCGCCGACGAGCGACTCCATGGATGTGGGAGGAACTCATCAGCAGAGCTGCCGTCTGACAGGTAACGACCACTGAACGCTGCTGCATCGCTGGTGAGATCTGCCTGTTTGGCAGCTCACTAGCGACCATTTAGCGATGCACCAGCGATCCTGACCGGGTCATATCGGGTCAGGGTTAAGGGTTTAACAGTGGATTTTGAAGTACTCGGTCCCCTTTTCCAACATGGCTGCATTGCTAGACAGACCATTTCCTTGCAGGAATCTGATAGGGACTTGTCAGCACCCATTTGTTACCGATTTAATATCTAATATATAAAGCTGAATGTGTGTGTGTGTATGTTTGTATGTATGTATGTGTGTATGGCCGGGATTGGCATCTGCACCGTCGCAGCTACAGCCACAAAATTTTGCACAGTCACACGTCTGGACCCCAAGAGCGTCATAGGCTATGTTGTGAGGCGAAATTTTATCCCCGCGCGTTCCAATTCACGAAACAATTTTGCCTATTATTCTTATCATTTCTATGGTGTTATCGTCCTTCTGTAAAGCTGGAAATAACACAATTTATTACTGTGCCAACACAGACCACCCTCTGACACAGACTGCAGGGGGAGCCCAGTATCACACAGGATAGGATTAGATACACGGCTCAGCAGTCAGTATCACATAGGAGAGGATTAGACACATGGCTCAGCAGTCAGTATCACACAGGATAGGATTAGATACACAGCTGAGCAGTCAGTAACACAGGATAGGATTAGATACACGGCTCAGCAGTCAGTATCACATAGGATAGGGTTAGATACACTGCTCAGCAGACGGTATCACACAGGAGAGGATTAGGTACACAGCTCAGCAGACATTATCACGAAGGATAGGATTAGATACACAGATACACATGTTTTATCCAAAGGCTCTTGAATGAGTTGAAAATAAAATACTATCAATACTTGGGTAATCGTTTAGTTAATTTGTGTTGCAAATCTGTAGTGTTGAATATATAATGTGAAATGTTTTTATGTGCAATATAATCATTATAATTTGTTATAACTAACCACAGTTGGTTACTATGCCCAGGCAACGCCGGGCTCTTCAGCTAGTTTTTCTTATAAAGTAAAAAAAAAACAATAACTGTATGGTATCTTCTAGTCATGCCCTTCATGCTATAGTATAGTACAATTCTTCATTATCCACAATAATCTCAATTTCCTATATTTTCCAGACGATTTGAAGGAGTCATTCAGAAAGGGAAGAGCCCTACACATGAGTTACTTTATGACTGGGGTACAACAAACTGCACCGTACAAGACCTTACGGACCTGCTGTTGAGGAATGAATTTTTGACGGTTGCTTCACTTTTTCCACATGGTATTCGTTAAAATGCTATTTCATGGATTTTTCTTTGCTTATATTGCTTTAATTTGTAGTGATGAGCGAGTATACTCGTTGCTCGAGTGTCCTTCGAGTATTTTGGTGTGCTCGGAGATTAAGTTTTCGTTGTCTTATCTGCATGATTTGCGACTGCTAGACAGCTTGAATACATGTGGGGAATGCCTGTTTGTTAGGGAATCCCTACATGTATTCAGCCTGTCTACAAGTCGCAAATCATGCAGCTGAGATGCCGAAAACTAAATCTCCGAGCACGCCAAAATACTCGGAACTCATCCCAGCATGCTCGGGAAAACCCGAGCAACGATCCTACTCACTCATCACTAATGAAGAGCTGTTCTCAGATTGTAAATCACATAAATGTCAAATCTCGCACACTTTGGCTAGTTTCATAGTAAATCATATCCCTTATATGTGTGTGTGAAATGGGGGAAACGGCAGACTTTGCCAAATTAGGAAGGTTTATCTTTTTAATATGTTGTAATACATATAAAGTGACTAATGAAGAAACTCATTTCATACTTGTCTGAACCAAACAATATCCTCCTGTTTTGTTGCTACAGGTGCCATAAAAATCTGCATTACATGAGAACAGGCTACAGACAAACTGTAGTCTGTTCCTGCTGTTGTGCGCAATTTAGGTTAGAAAAAAACTAGTGATCAGATAGAAGGGAGTGTGACTGCAGGATCAGACTACAGTGGGTTTGTTTGTAGTCTGTTACCATGGAGATGTAGGTTTCCTTAAGAGCTGTAAGCTCAAAGTGAATGGAGAGTTTGAATTATAAGGAACTTGTCAGGGTTTTTTGCCTTCTACTACTACCATCCAGTTCTGCCCCAGTAATTTCTACACCATTATTTGTCCCAGCAATGACCTAATTCTACAAAAAATAAATATGGCTTTCATAACATTCATATGACCTGTGTGCAGTCAAGGAGGTGGAGACATGCGGCGAGATGTCAAAACTCGCTACCTGTTACTTCCAAATCTGGCTTGAGTGACGTCTGAAAGCAGTGTACAACCCAAGCCCTTCAGGAATCCCACACGTCATTGGCTTCTGGGTCCAGGTTATGTGCATTGTAGCTGTGTTCTTACTATTGTATATGGATGCATTGGAACAATAAATGAAGATACGACAGTGTATATCCCCTTTCTTAATGTCTGCGGTCAAATCATATTAAATAGAAATTATGGAAAATCGTATAGATCTTAAATATGACTTTTTTCATTTACCTTCCTTCCTCCCTGTGGTTGACCTTTTTTTTTTTTTTCCTTTTTTCTTGTCTCCACTTAGGTCACCCTTCAGCCTCTATAGCTGTCTATAACTTTTACTTAAACAACAATTTCCCTGAATTCTTAAAATAAACTGCTAGTTTAGTCAAGAACTACAGTAGGAACAATTATCTGTACATGGGCAGCGCTCGGGTCCTGGGTTCAAATCTTACCAAAGACAACATCTGCAAGGAGTTTGTATGTCCTCCCCAGATTTGCGGGGTTTCCTCCACGTACTCTGGTTGACATACCGGGGCCCCAACGAGAACAGGGGAATGTTTGTAAAATTGCTTTGAAAATGAATGGCGTTATATAAGCTAGTAATATAAACTAGATGGTCATTTCCTGAAGGAAATACTGTACATTGGCACATTCGGCATCTCTGTAGCCACTTTGGCCACTTGGTAGCCACTTTGGCACATTCGGCACCTCGGTAGCCACTTGGTAACCACTTTGGCACATTCAGCACCTCGATAGCAACTTTGGCCACTTGGTAGCCACTTTGGCACATTCGGCCTCTCGGTAGCCACTTTGGCCACTTGGTAGCCACTTTGGCACATTCGGCTCCTCAATAGCCACTTTGGCCACTTGGTAGCAACTTTGGCACATTCGGCACCTCAGTAGCCACTTTGGCCACTTGGTAGCCACTTTGGCACATTCGGCACCTCGGTAGTCACTTTGGCCACTTGGTAGCCACTTTAGCCATGTTGACACATGCTGCCACTTTGGCACACTGGGCTTCTAAAGCCACTTTGGCGTCCGACTGCAGTGATGGCGAACCTTGGCACTCCAGCTGTTGAAGAACTACAACTCCCAGCATGCCTCAACTGCTGCAGGTTGCAAGGGCATGCTGGGAGTTGTAGTTTTACAACAGCTGGAGTGCCAAGGTTAGCCATCACTGGGTGGGGCTTTTCAGAAGCCATTGGTGCGCTGCGCCTTTAAGACCTTGAATCAGCGATCTGTCAGCTTCTATTAGCTAATACGGGTCATGTGTGGAAGCTGCATTTGCATAGCTGCCATCTTTGTAAGCTCACTGCACCTGCACTGTGGCTTCAATCCATGTCAGTTGGGGGTCATGGAAAGATCGCCATTAATTCCTATGGGAAAATTTTTGCTTAAAATGCGATTTTTCTTTTCTTTTTTTTTTTTTTAAAACTACAAATCGGATTGACTCCAAAAATACATAGCACACCTGTCCCCACCGAGGGCTTCGAAACGCCGCCTCAACGGGGTCTCTGCGCCGAGCGGTTTGGGCCTCATTAATTGCAGAAAACGCGGAGAAGACGAAGTAGAATAACTAGATGTGTATCTCCTGAAGGAAGTACAGATAGTGCTTTGAAATGGTGCCCGGGCTGCCCCTTTAAGAGAGACTTGCCTGCTGCCCCTGCAAGACTTTCAACTCAGGATCTGTTTTAACTGTGGGTGCCTCTCAGGGGCCACTTTGGCCCCAGGGTCTGATTTGGTCGGTGGGGCCCCTCAGGATCCGATTCGGTGGCCTGGGTTCCTCAGCGCATGAATTGGTGGCCGGGATCCCTCAGGGTCTGATTTTGTGGGTGTGGCCCCTCAGGGTCCGATTTTGTGGCTGGGGCCCCTCAGGGTCCGATTTTTTGGCCGGGGCCCCTCAGGGTCCGATTTTGTGGCCGTGGCCCCTCAGGGTCCGATTATGTGGCCGGGGGCCCTCAGGGTCCGATTTTGTGGCCGTGGCCCCTCAGGGTCCGATTTTGTGGGTGGGTTCCCTCGGTCCGATTTTGAGGCCGGGGACCCAGGGTCCGATTTTGTGGTTGGGGCCCCTCAGGGTCCGATTTTGTGGGTGGGGCCCCTCAGGGTCCGATTTGGCGGCCTGGGCTCCTCAGGGCTTGAATTGCTGGGCGGGGCCCCTCAGGGTCTGATTTGGTGGGCAGGGCCCCTCAGGGTCCGATTTGGTGGGCGGGGCCCCTCAGGGTCCTATTTGGTGGACGGGGCCCCTCAGGGTCCTATTTGGTGGGCGGGGCCCCTCAGGGGCCTATTTGGTGGGCGGGGCCCCTCAGGGGCCTATTTGGTGGGCGGGGCCCCTCAGGGGCCTATTTGGTGGGCGGGGCCCCTCAGGGTCCTATTTGGTGGGCGGGGCCCCTCAGGGTCCTATTTGGTGGGCGGGGCCCCTCAGGGTCCTATTTGGTGGGCGGGGCCCCTCAGGGTCCTATTTGGTGGGCGGGGCCCCTCAGGGTCCTATTTGGTGGGCGGGGCCCCTCAGGGTCCTATTTGGTGGGCGGGGCCCCTCAGGGTCCTATTTGGTGGGCGGGGCCCCTCAGGGTCCTATTTGGTGGGCGGGGCCCCTCAGGGTCCTATTTGGTGGGCGGGGCCCCTCAGGGTCCTATTTGGTGGGCGGGGCCCCTCAGGGTCCTATTTGGTGGGCGGGGCCCCTCAGGGTCCTATTTGGTGGGCGGGGCCCCTCAGGGTCCTATTTGGTGGGCGGGGCCCCTCAGGGTCCTATTTGGTGGGCGGGGCCCCTCAGGGTCTGATTTTATGGGTTGGGCCCCTCAGGGTCCGATTTTGTGGCCGGGGCCCCTCAGGGTCCGATTTTGTGGCCGGGGCCCCTCAGGGTCCGATTTTGTGGCCGGGGCCCCTCAGGGTCCGATTTTGTGGGCGGGGCCCCTCAGGGTCCGATTTTGTGGGTGGGGCCCCTCGGTGCGAATTTTGTGGCCGGGGCCCCTCAGGGTCCGATTTTGTGGCCGGGGCCCCTCAGGGTCCGATTTTGTGGCCGGGGCCCCTCAGGGTCCAATTTGGTGGGCGGGGCCCCTCAGGGTCCGATTTTGTGGCAAGGGCCCCTCAGGGTCCGATTTTGTGGCAAGGGCCCCTCAGGGTCCGATTTAGGGGGCGGGGCCCCTCGGGGTCCGATTTTGTGGCAGGGGCCCCTCGGGGTCCGATTTTGTGGCAGGGGCCACTCTTGGTCTGATTTGGTGGGCGGGGCCCCTCAGGGTCTGATTTGGTGGGCGGGGCCCCTCAGGGTCTGATTTGGTGGGCGGGGCCCCTCAGGGTCCGATTTTGTGGGCGGGGCCCCTCAGGGTCCGATTTTGTGGGCGGGGCCCCTCAGGGTCCGATTTTGTGGGCGGGGCCCCTCAGGGTCCGATTTTGTGGGCGGGGCCCCTCAGGGTCCGATTTTGTGGGTGGGGCCCCTCAGGGTCCGATTTTGTGGGTGGGGCCCCTCAGGGTCCGATTTAGTGGGCGGGGCCCCTCAGGGTCCGATTTAGTGGGCGGGGCCACTCTGGGTCCGATTCGGTGGGCGGGGCCACTCTAGGTCCGATTTGGAGGCCAGGGTGGCTCAGCCTCCGATTTGTAGGCCATGGTCGATCAGCCTCCGATTTGGAGCCTGGGGTCACTCAGCTTTCGATTTGGCGCGCCGGCCCTTTAAGACTCATTTTGGTGCGTCGGCCCTTTAAGAGCAAGTTTGGCTCACTGGGCTTCTAAATCCACTTTGGCGCATATACTCTCTCAGGGGCATACGTCATGTGATGAAGCTAGATTTGCATTTGTGCTGTGGGTTTCGCTTTAAGAGCTGATATTATGTGGCAGAAGCTCTGTCCTGGAGGTGTCATGTGAAGTTCGTAGGCGTTGGCATAGTAACTGGGTGTGCCTGCACATATCAATGGGCTTAACTGCCATTTCAATCGCCTCAGGGCATGTTTTGTCTGTGGCAACATTTGCCCATTGAAAAGCATTGAGACAATGCATTCCAATGACGGGAAAAAAAAATTTCTAACGCAAATTGCGCAAAAACTACAAATCCGATCGACACGAAAAATACTTAGCACACCACTCATGGACGCTGGCTTCGAAAGGACACCTCAACGGAGTCTGTGCGTGTAGCGGTTCGGGCCGCATTAATTGTGGAAATCAACTGAATAATAAGAATAAGTTAGCAGTGTTCGGATTACAATATAATGGTTTTTTCAAACCACTCTAATAAGAAGAAGCAGCAGAAGAAGAATACGTTAGCAGCGTTCGGATTACAATATAGTGCTTGCACTATTATAAGTTAGCAGCGTTGGGATTACATGATAGTGCTTTCTTCAAAGCACTATAATAATAAAATATAAGAAATCGGATTACAATATGTTGCTTGAACCTAGAGGTTCAACCACCATAATGAATGAATGTGAGTTATACGTGCCCTCTTCTGAAGGCAGCAAATATACAGGGTAAAATAGAAGTCACTTAAGTGCATTTTTGTTACAGGAATAAATACAAATCCCCTATTATATATTGATTAGCAACGTTTCGTAGCTTTCCATGCAGGACAAAATTTAACTTATAAAAAAAGTTACTCTTTAAGTTATAAGTTTACTTATATTTGATATTTCAAGAATTCTTTTCTATAGACTATATATACTACTAGTTGACAATGATCTTTCTTACCATAAAATTGCATTTCTTCATTGTCTTGCTTGAAAACAGAGCCATCACCAAGCTCCAGATGTCGAACTCTTCCTGTGGATGAAATGCAGAAGCCGCAAACTTCTGAGACAGGCAGCAAATCAGACCATGGAAACGCTGTGTCACAGAGCCCAGAACCTGAGAAAAATGATGACGAGACAACAGGTAGTGGATTCATACCTCTGGTTACATCCCTTTTCACAATCAATGTTTTTAATTTTCAACTTTTTTTGTTGTCTCAATACATTTAAAATGAGAACTGAAAGTGTAAGGGGTCATTAAACCCTTACTGATTGACATGTGACATACAAGTACTTCATATGTCACCTCTTGAGCCCACATTTTCCCTGGCAGATGATGGTTGTAATATTCAGCCATGTTCTGCCTTTAACAGCCACATGTAAAGCGGAGCTGCGGCTGTTAACCTCCTAAATGCTGCCATCAGAGTATGACAGCTGCATTTACAGCACAAATTTCTGGCAGGCGTTGTTCTAATCACCAATCAGCATGCCTGTGACACATTTGCAGGGTACGGGTTGGTTGCCATGACAACCTGGGGTCTGCTGAAGGCTTCCGTGCCTGTCATGATGGTGCTCCTGTGACAACCAGCCTGTAGCTAGTATTCATAGGAGACCATGATTTTTGCTCTATACATCCATATTTTGCCTGACTGCTTGTACCAGGGGTCTCCAACCTGTAGCTTGGGAGCCACATGTGGCTCACGGTCCCAGGAATTGTGGCTCGTGACTGTCTGCCAGATTGGTGCATTAGCTCCAGTCCAGGTCTAGCAAACAGGTATGAAGAGTACATCTCAAAATGGTGAATTTTTGAGTAGCCCTGCATAGAAGAGCAGATCTGGATGCACATACAGCTCTGGCAAAAGTTAAGAGATCACTACACAGTTTTATAAAAATCAGCTTCTCTACATGTCTGACAGCCATTCCATTCCAGTGTCAGTTGAATTCCAACCAGAGTACACCTCATTCTACTTAAAGTGCTTCTGATTAGGTGATCACATCAACCAAATCTTATTTAACGACGGAAAGTATAAAAAATCCTGCTGTGGTGTTTATAATCCTCTTGCAATAGGACAAGCTGGATGGCAAAACAAGTGCTAGTAATATCCCAAAAGTAATAGGAATGAAAAAATAACTTTTAACCATGCCAAAGGAGTTGAAAAGAAAAGTCTTGAGTGAGGAAAAGAAGGGCTCAATTCTGGCTTTACTAGCAGAAGGATACGGTGAGCGTCATGTTGCCTCCATCCTTCAAATTTCCAATGCGGAAGTTCATAACAACAAGGTCAAGCAGCAGATATTGGAGACAACAAAGCTACAGTCCTGCAGTGGGCATAAACTATACTCCACTGACAGGGATGACCATCACCTTATTCCAATGTCACTCAGCAACCGCATGATGACTTCAAGTGACCTACAAAAGGAATGGCAGCTGGGGTGAATTGCACGGCAAGAACAGTTCATAACAGGCTCCTAGAGGCAGGGATCAAGTCATGTAAGGCTAGAAAAAAGCCTTTCATCAATGAGAAGCAAAGGAGAGCGAGGCTGAAGTTTGCCAAAGACCATAAGGATTGGACCATAGAGGACCTGAGTAAGGTAATCTTCTCTGAGGAGTCTAATTTTCAGCTTTTCCCAACACCTGGTCGTTTGATGGTTAGTTGGAGACCTGGAGAGGCGTACAATCCACAGTATCTTGCACTCACTGTGAAATTTGGCAGGTTAATCTTTGGAAGGACGAATGAATCAAGCCGCATACAAGGTCATCCTGGAAAAACAGTTGATTCCTGCTGCTCAGGCAATGTTCCCCAACTCTGAGGACTGGTTTTTCCATCAGGACAATGTGCCATGCCACACAGCTAGGTCAATCAATGTGTGGATGAAGAACCACCACATCATATCCTTGTGATGGCCAGCCCAATCTCCAGACCTGAACCCCATTGAAAACCTCTGGAATGTAATCGATAGCTTGTGACTATCCATTTTCCTATCAAACAAAGAAGAACAGCTTAAATGTTTGTACCTGGAGTGGTATATGGTCCCCCAAAAGCAGTGTGAAAGACTGGTGGAAAGCATGCCAAGGTGCATGAAAGCTGTGATTAAAAATCATGATTTTCCACAACATACTGATTTCTGAACTCTTCCTGAGTTAAAACATTAGTATTGTTGTTTCTAAATGATTATGAACTTGTTTTCTTAGCATTATTTGAGGTCTGCAAGCCCTGCATTTTTTTTTTGTTGTTTTGACCATTTCTCATTTTCTGAAAATAAATACAAAATTTATTGCTTGGAAATTCAAAGACATGTGAGTAGTTTATAGAATAAAAGAGCAATTTACATTTTACTCAAAAATATAGAGAAAAATTAGACAAACTGAAAATTTTGCAGTGGTCTCTTAATTTTTGCCAGAGCTGTATACTATTCTTGAGGGTTTCGAAATTTTTTATGTATGGTACGATGGAGGATGATACTACCTGTTAGAGGAGGTTCTTGTAGCTGAATGCGACAGTGTATTGGGTGTCCTTAATGGGAGAATACTGAATTGGAGCATTGTGGGAACCCCTGGATCTCAGTATACTGCTTTTGGAGTTATTTCTGTGGAAAAGCTTTGGTTATCATTATACCCATAATGGGGACTTTGGTTGGCACTACTTTGAGGGGGACAGGAGCAGGATGTTGCTCGTGACCCCCTCTCAGTGCTGAATGTGGTTCTCAAGGTCAAAAAGGTTGGGCACTGCTGGCTTATACTATATACATCAATATCAATCACAGGGTTAAGTCTAAAATACACATGTGGATGTGGTATCACTACGTTGGTCAAAGTCCGATCTATCAAAATATAATTAGTTCAATAAGTAAATTAAAAGAAATAAAAATGTCAGATTTGCAGTTTCTCCTCCAATGCAACAGCACAAAAAAATTGCATTAAGTGCTATTCAAAACATAGTACCCAGTTCCAAATGGTATCAGTAAAAATGTCGGCTCAAGAAACAAGCCTTCACTCAGCCCCATCATCCGAATATTGAAAACATGACAGCTCTCAGAAAACTTACATTTTCTTTTTCCACAACCTAAGTAAAAACTACTATTTTGTTTGAACGCTGCGTAAATTTACTGATCTGGAGAATCATATTTCCTCCATGCAGATCTCCTCTAGAGCAGTGATGTTTTGGGCCTGTCTCTGGACTTTCAAATCCCTCCAAAGGTTTTCTATTGGGTTGAGATCTGAAGACTTGCAAGACCACTCCAGGACCTTCACATGCTTCTTACGAAGCCACTCCTTTGTTGCCCTGGCGGTGTGCTTGGAGTCATTGTCATGCTGAAAGATCCATCCACGTTTCATCTTCAGTACCCTTGCTGATGGAAGGAGGTTTGCACTCAAAATCTCATGGATACATGGCCCCATTCATTTTTTTTCATGTATATGGATCAGTTGTCCTGAAACGGCCCCAAAGCATGATGTTGCCACCCCCATGTTTCACAGTACGTATGGTGTTCTTTGGATGCAACTCGGCATTCTGTCTCCTCCAAACACGACGAGTTTTGTTTCTACCAAACAGTACTACTTTAGTTTCATCAGACCATATGACATTCTCCCAATACTCTTCTGGACAATCCAAATGCTCTCTAGCAAACTTCAGATGGGCCCGGACATGTACTGGCTTAAGCAGGGGGACACGTCTGGCACTGCAGGATCCGAGTCCCTGGCAGCGTAGTATTTTACTGATGGTAGCCTTTGTTACAGTGGTCCCTGCTCTATGCAGGTCATACACTAGGTCCCCCCGTGTGGTTCTGGGATTTTTGCTCACCGTTCTTGTAATCATTTTGACCCCACGGGGTGAGATCTTGCGTGAAGCCCCAGATCGAGGGAGATTATTAGTGATCTTGTATTTTTTCCATTTTCTTATTATTTCTCCCACAGTTGATTTTATCACAACAAGCTGCTTGCCTATTGCAGATTCAGTCTTCCCAGTCTGATGCATGACTGCAATTTTGTTTCTGGTGTTCTTCGACAGCTCTTTGGTCTTCACCATAGTGAAGTTTGGAGTGTGACTATTTGAGGTTGTGGACAGGCGTGTTTTATACTGATAACAAGTTCAAACAAGTGCCATTACTACAGGTAATGAGTGGAGGACAGAGGAGCCACTTAAAGAAGAAGTTACAGGTCTGTGAGAGCTGCATCATACCCAGCAGTTACGAGCCTTGTTATATAGCCATCATCTGCCTCCAACAGCAACATGTGGAGCTGAGCTCTATCTGCTGCTGTTAACCCCTTTAAATGCTGCTGTCAATTTCTGATAGGAGACATTGAAAGTAAAGAAAGAAAAAAAGCATATATGGCATTGCTGTATCCCTAAAAGTCTAATCCATCAACATTTTAAATTGATTTAAACCCATTGGTTAACATCATATAGAAAAATAAAATGTCAGTGGCCAAATTGCAGCTTTTCAGTTGCCATAATTTTTACCAAAAATTACAAGAAGTAAACAAAATGTATCTATTTTTTTCTGAGTTTTTCTTCAGCCCTTAGACTATCTATAGCTACAAATAATAAAATTATGTTACTCGCCTCCACCCGCTCCAGCGGCCACTCTCAACTGCCGGCGATTTACAGACTGCAGCAGTGACATCACAACTACACCACACTCAACGCTCTGCCAGGACACATAGTTGGTCTATGGAGACGTCTATTGCTATAGCTGGTATAATCCTCTCACTCTGTGGAGATTACAGTCTAGCTGGTTTGCTTACACATTGCACAAAGGTTCTTATTCTGTTTATTATGTAATGTTGCAGGTTTTGGCATTTTTTCCTTTAATTTTCTGAAGAGCATTACAAGAGACTTTGATGATCGACCACTTTCTAATGGAGGAAGTAAAATTGGAGAGGGCGGCTTTGGAATGGTTTTCCAAGGCCGATTGAAGAATGAGTATGTGGCAGTGAAAAAACTAACAAATGTAGGTATCAGTTTTTTGTCTTTATTTTACTAAATTAAAAAATACATATGTAAATCAATGATAATTCATCCTTCCGGGGGTTGGGTGCCCTTTCAAACAGGGTCCGTTTGAGTTAGAGGGGATAGGGGGTGGTGGAGGTTGATAGAATCCTAGAGGAATATTTCATGATTGGCTGCAAGTCCATGACAGACTGATCCGCTCGGGGTAAGTTTATCTGGTTTCTGATGTATGTGGTTTTTAGGAAGTATAACCTTAGAAACAGGAGCCTGAGTAGCTACGTGAGAGAAGGGTTAATTACTGTTTATATGTTAAGAACTAAGTCACACAATCTGTTCCCTCACTTAGTGCATGTGTCACCCCAAAGTGCACCATGCTATACCATGATATAGGGGATAAAAATCCTACTAGCACTGTATCTGCTAGTGATACGGTGTCTAAGAAAACCACTTTGATTTTTATGCACATGAAAGGGCTTTGCTGCACCTTTTGGCATTCTTGAGTTCAGTGCACCGTTACACCCTCTCACTTTGCGTGTTTGGGGCTTTCCATGCTTCTGGTTCACAGTGCTCACTTCTCAGAGTGCTACCTAAAGTCAGGCGGTGGGGGGACACCGCCGTGCTTCACTGTGCACACAGTGGCTGGGCATGTCCTCCTCTTTGACCCTTTTCTAAGCCACTCCAGTACACTGTTAAGCCTGGGAGTGTAGCGAGTGGTGTCAGCAGGGTGGAGCCAGGGAGGAGAATCATAGAATCATAGAATCATAGAGTTGGAAGGGACCTCCTGGGCCATCTGGTCCAACCCCCTGCTCAAAGCAGGATTCGCTAAATCATCCCAGTCAGATGTCTGTCCAGCCTCTGTTTGAAGACTTCCATTGAAGGAGAACTCACCACTTCTCGTGGCAGCCTGTTCCACTCATTGATCACTCTAACTGTCAAAAAGTTTTTTCTAATATCTAATCTGTGTCTCCCCCCATTCAGTTTCATCCCATTGCTTCTAGTCTTTCCTTGTGCAAATGAGAATAAAGTTGATCCTTCTACAATGTGACAGCCCTTTAGATATTTGTAGACAGCAATTAAGTCTCCTCTCAGTCTTCTCTTTTGCAAACTAAACATTCCCAAATCCTGCAACCTTTCCTCATAAGACAGGGTTTGCAGACCGGTCACCATTCTGGTCGCTCTTTTCTGAACTTGCTCCAGTTTGTTGATGTCTTTTTTAAAATGTGGTGCCCAAAACTGGACACAATATTCCAGATGAGGTCTGACCAAAGAGGAGTAGAGGGAAATAATGACTTCACGTGATCTAGACTGTATGCTTCTGTTAATACATCCTAGAACTGCATTTGCCTTTTTTGCTGCTGCATCACACTGTTGACTCATATTCAGTCTGTGATCTATTAGTATACCCAAGTCTTTTTCACATGTGCTGTCACTTAGCCCTATTCCTCCCATTCTATATATGCTTTTTTCATTTTTATTGCCCAGATGTAGTACTTTGCATTTCTCCCTGTTAGAAGTCAGACTCACCGGCCTATAGTTGCCTGGATCCACCTTCTTCCCCTTTTTGAAGATAGGAACAACATTTGCTCTTCTCCAGTCTTCTGGCACTTCTCCTGTTCTCCAAGAATTTTCAAAGATTATGGAGAGTGGTTCAGAAATTTCTTCTGCTATCTCCTTCAGTACTCTGGGGTGTAATTCATCTGGACCTGGAGACTTGAATTCATTTAGGTTAGCTAAGTGTTTCCTCACTATCTTTCTGTTTATAGATATCCTGGATTCTTCTATTCCCTTAATAGGACAGTGAATAACAGTTGGTGTTACATTTCCTTTCTGAGAGAAAACAGATGCAAAATAGGAATTTAAAAGTTCAGCCTTCTCAACATCCTGTCTTACCATTTCATCATTTTCATCCTGTAAAAATCCTATAGCATCTTTGACTTTTCTTTTACTTTTGACATATCCCCAAAATCCTTTATTATTGCTTTTGACATCTCTTGCAAGCCTCAATTCATTTTCAGCTTTAGCTAATCTGATTTGTGCCCTGCAGATTCTGCAGACAGCATTATATTCTTCTTTAGATATGCCTCCCTCTTTCCATTTTATAAACATTTTTTTCTTCCTTTTTAGCATGTGCTTAAGTTCTGTGTTCACCCATCCTGGTTTCCTTAAATGCTTCCTATTCTTCCCTCTTTTCGGAATTGTTAACAACTGTGCTTTGAGAATTTCATTTTTCAAGATTTCCCATCCTTCCTGGACATTTTTGTCTTTAAGGATATCCAGCCATTGGATCCCTCCAATTATCTTTCTGAATCCCTTAAAATCTGCCTTTCTGAAATCTAACCTTGACCTCTGAGTCTTCACAGGTCTTCCGCCTCTAGTTATCCAAAATTCTAAAATAGCATGGTCGCTACCTCCTAGGGTTCCAGCCACTTTTACCTCCTCAACCATTTCCTCCCTGTTTATAAGGATTAGATCCAAGGTAGCAGTTCCCCTTGTTTTCTCCCCTACCTTTTGGAAGATAAAGTTGTCAGCAAGAGAGGATAAGAATTTCCTTGACCTGTTAGTTTTGCCTGAGAGAGATTACCAACAAATGTCTGGATAGTTGAAGTCTCCCATGACAACTATGTCATATTTTTTGGAGAACTTGGCCATTTGATGCATAAAGAGTTCATCCATATCTTCAGCTTGCACAGGCGGCCTGTAGTAAATGCCTACAATGGTGTCCTTTCCATTGTTCTGTCCTTGTATTCTTACCCAAACAGTTTCCACAGAACTCCCAGTCTCTGAAGCTTCAATCTCTGTGCAGATATATGCGTTTCTAACATACAATGCAACACCCCCTCCTCGTTTATCAAGTCTGTTTCTTGCAAATAAGTTGTATCCTTCTAGTCTTGTATTCCAATCATGTGTATCGTCCCACCAAGTTTCAGTGATTCCAATGACATCATATTTCTTTTCCTGTGTTAGTAGTTCCAATTCTCTTTGTTTGTTGCCCATGTTTTGTGCATTAGTATAGAAACATTTTAGTTTGTGATTGGTTTCTCTTTCTCCAATATTTTTATTAATTAGATTCTTTCGTCTTTGTTCTTCCTTTCCACTTCTATTAGCAGAGTTCTCAATAGCATTTGTCAGGTGTATGGCTTTTTCTGGTCTTTTGCTTCCCTTCCCATGTTGTTCTAGTTTAAAGCTCTCCTTACAAGTGTAGCAAGGCGACTTCCAAATACATGCTTTCCAGTCTTCGTAAGGTGCACCCCATCTCTAGCAAGTAGTCCATCGTATAAGTAGTTCACTCCGTGATCCAGAAATCCAAATCGTTGCTGACGGCACCATCGACGTAGCCAGTTGTTCACCTGCAGAATCTTATTCCACCTCCTTGTTCCATGGCCATCCACTGGGAGGATGGAAGAGAAGACCACCTGCGCTCCCAGTTCTTTCACTTTCTTGCCTAAGTCTTCAAAGTCTCTGCAGATGGTTTCCAGGTCATTTCTTGCAGTGTCATTTGTCCCCACATGTAGTAGCAGGAATGGGTAGTCATCTGTAGGTCTGAAGAGTCCTGATATCCTGTCAGACACATCTTTAATTTTTGCACCTGGAAGACAGCACATTTCTCTTGAAGTTATATCCGGTCTGCAGATAGCGGCCTCTGTTCCTCTCAACAGGGAATCCCCCATGACCACCACTCTCCGTTTCTTCTTCACAACATTTTTCTTTCTCCATCCAGGAGGACTCTGAAGGCGTACAAGGTTGCTGTTTGTTGGCAAAGTCTTATCCTGATGTATTTCTTCATCATTTTCCTGCGTGAGAGCCTGGTACTGGTTTCTGAGCAGTATGGGTGCTGACTGCCTCCTGATCCTCCTGCTTCTCTGGGTCACATGTCTCCATTCCTCTGTTTCTTCAGGTGCACTTCGAATTTCTTCTCTTTCTGTAACATGAAGAGATAATTCTGCTCTGTCCAAGAACTCTTCACCTTCCTTAATGATCTTCAACGTAGCCAACCTCTCTTCGAGATTTTGCAACTTTTCCTCCAACAGGGACACAAGCTTGCATTTGTGGCATGTGAAGTTTGGCTTTTCCACTGGTAAGTCTGTGAACATGTAGCAAGAAATGCAGCTCACCAAATGGCTCCTGGCCTCTTCCATCTTGAGATTTCTTAAAAACGATGAAAGATGAGCCAAAATTCGGTTTTTCCGATTTCCTCTTTTCAGCTGCAACGGCCAAAACCCAGTGATCGTTGAGCTCGCGGAGACTCTTCACGTATCCCAGAAGGCACTGGGAATATGCAAATGATCTCCTCAAGACTCTTCCCCTGGTTTTCCCCTGCGCGCATCCACTGCTCAGCCCGTCACAGGCAGTGTCAGTGCGCAATCACACACACATGCTAGCTCACTTAGGGCAGAGTTCACACTAAGAAGCAAATGCTGCCAATCAGAAGCAGGAGAAACCCAACATACAAAATGAAGGGTTGTAATAGTGCACCAAGATCTTGGCTGCGCCAACGTTGCATCCAACCATACATTTGCATGTAAATGAAAAGTTATTTTCTCATGCACTGGAACACTAACCGGTACAGTGTTAGTATGATTTTTATAAGGTTAATTCCCTTATAGGAGGATGTAGCTTGCTTAATGAAGTATTTTTGGTGTGGAGCTAAGGGCTTACAGGCAGTTGGTTGCTAACTAAGCTGTCATGGACCACTCCTGCCAGTCATTCCTTTGCAGATCTTCCTCTTTTGATATGCTCTGTCAAAGAGGGGTAACTACCAATGTCATGCTGATTGACAGCTGACCCCTGCTGTTAGGCTGCGGGGATATGGCTGCCAATCGGCACAGCATCCACAAAAATGCCCTGTCAGAGCAAAGTGGAGAAGATACTTTTGTTGACCTGATGTCACCGGAGGTTGCAGAATCGCCGGCAGGAGCAGTCAGTGACCGCTCTGAGCCAGCCGAGATGGGAACTGATCAGAAAAAGTTGTAATTTGCCTGTAAGTTCTTAGCCCAGTAGTAAAAACAAAGTCCCAGATAATCCCCCTCCCAAGTTATCTTTTACTCTGTCTTCTCATTGGGGGCCACAGAACCGTGGGTGTATGCTGCTGTCCACTAGGAGGCGACACTATGCATAATCTGAAAAAGATTAACTTTGGCTCCTCCTCTGCAGTATACACCCCTGGACGGCGTCAGCCTTCTCCAGTTTTTGCTTAGTGTCGCAAGGAGGCACACCTAAGATTTTTTACTTCCTTTTTTCCTTGATTTTTTTCAACGGATTACAGATGAAGAAAAGCGGGTCTCCAGCGAAACTCCCGGCATGGCTCCCTCCTTGGTCCCCTATTCAGGGGTACCCGGTTGAGGTCGAGATGGCTATTCTCCATGTCGCTCCTTCCCCAGTCCCTCGGGTACTGGCTCGAAGTCGAGACCCCCCTCCTTCCCCAGTTCCCTTGGGCTCTGGGTTGAGGTCGAGGAGAGGATGACAGCAGCACCCTCCCTAATCCCCCTCTGGGGGCATTAGGTTGAGACACCGCAGGTAGGGCCTGTACCAGGCACCATTCGGCCACTTACAAGTCCAGGAACCCCAGCCCAGCTGCGGGCTCCTGTTGGGACCGGGGGAGGTGCAGGCAGGCAGGGCACTTGTCAGAGACAGGGCTCCCTGCGCCCCTGTCTCTGCGGCAGCACCAGCTGCATAGCGCCTCAAAGGGACCCCCCACAGGGCCCAGTTCGCGCTCATAACCCCACCGCTAGCCTACCGTTCAATCCGGGGGGGTCTGGTTTGAATCCGACCCCCCCCCCCTGGACAACCGCGCCGTCCTGGAGCCCTTCTGGGCCGCGGCTTCGGCCTAGCCGAAGTCGCCGCCCTATTCCTGCCCCCCGGATGACGAAAATGACACTCTGCAGTGTCATAGAAGGGGCGGATTGAGGCAGGAAGGGCGCGCTTTTACATAGCTCAGCGCGCCCTTTTCTGCTCTCCGCCCCTTTCCCCCTCCACGTCAGAATCCCGGTGGCCATCTTGCTGCAGCAGGAAACATAGCTGACAGCCATACAGCAGTCTCCGGGGGGCACAGGACTGTGATTTGTCGGCGCTGGACTTAGGGGCACACTGGTGGGGTAAGATCACAGCTGGGTTCTCTTTACTCAGCTTTGCATTCATATTACCTATAAGTTCTCCCCTCTGCATAGCCAGCCCTGTAGGACCCCTGCTAGCCAGCCTCTGTGCATTATGCCGGGCTCAAGGAAGAGAACCAGGCAAGACTGCTTTTATGCATTCTGCACAGCCTGCAAGACCACCCTTCCCAGGGGCAGCACGTACCCGCACTGCCGGGACTGTGTCCAAAACACTGGGTCAGAACCAACGCTTCTGCGTCTTCTTCCATACCGGAATGGGCTACTCAGATGTCGCAGTCTATGACACAGTCCATGCATAGCCTGACCTCTACACTACTGCAGGCTTTGCAGGGTCATGTCTCGGCTATGAACGTTACCCAGCAAAGGGACAGCCCGTCTCAGGGACATGCCACCTCCGACAGTCTCAGACGTAAGCGGACCCACAGGTCGCATTCATCTGCGTCCTCACATAGCACTCGGTCGTCCCCCTCCAGGGAGAGACACAGTGGCTCCAGGTCACCTAGTCCGTCCCCTGACAGAGACAGACAATGCGGATCTCCGCAACAATTCCCGACCACAGACTCGGAAGGCATATGTGACTCTAACTCAGACAACGAAACAGAGAATTATCTGGTCCCTTGTCCCCCTAGCAATACAGCGCTAGTTGAGGATCTAATCTCCTCCACCCGTCGGGTGCTGCACATTTCTGATCCAACCCCGGAAGCCCCAGAACACAAGATTTGCTTCGAGAGTGTTCTGAAACCATCTAAGGTCTTCCCTAATCACCCGGAATTTCAGAAAATACTTACTAAACATTTTTCGCAGCCTATCGCAAATACTTGGAAGCAAGGTACCCCTTCCCACAGAAGGACACTAAGGAGTGGACAGATCCACCCTAAGTGGACCCCCCAGTCTCTAGGCTAGCAGCACAGACTCTTCTTTCACTGCCAGACAGCTCAACCCTCAAGGACGCAGCAGACAAGCAGGTAGAACGCATGGCTCGTTCAATCCTCGAAGCGGCAGGGGCCTCTATGGCTCCCGCGTTTGCTTCAGTCTGGGCAGCCAAAGCCATTCTGGCTTGGGCTCAAAAATTGCAAGAGGGCCTCCAAGCTTCAAATCTGTCGGACCAGGCCGTTCAAATAGTAGTAGTAGCAGATTACATGATCCATGCAGTTCTGGATTCTGCAAGAGGCGTTGCGGGAATAGCATCAAACACCATCACGAGCCGGCGTATTCTCTGGCTGAGGAATGGATAGCAGATGCGGCCTCAAAAAAGTCCCTCACAAATCTCCCGTACTTCAGTGGGCATCTTTTCGGTGAAAAATTGGATACAATGATATCCAACGCCACCGGGGGTTAGAGTACCTCTCGCCCTCAACTAAAACCAAAACGCACGTTTAAAAGACGTAACCAGTCCCGTTTCCGATCCTTTCGGAATTCTTCAGGCTGGTCCGTCTCACGCCCAGCACAAAATCGTATCCGCTCCCCCCTGCAGAGACAACACACGGGCGGCACAGAGGCCGGACAGGACCTGGTAGTCAAAAACAGGCCAGGCAAAGTCCAAGAAAAAAAGAAAAAAAAACCTCAGACTCTCTCCTCATCATGACTCACGACCTCCGGAAGGCACCCCACTCGTAGGCGGACGACTGCTACTCTTTCAGCAGGTCTAGCTGCCTATTAAAGAAGACAGGTAGGTCAAGGAAATAGTGTCTTCCGGATGCAAGATCGAGTTTACTTCCAGCCCACCAAACCGGTTCTTCCTCTCCGTTCCCCCAAAACCGCCACACAAGGCTTGAGCCTTCCATCAAGCGATCTCCTCCCTCCTTCAAGCAGGAGTCATAGTACCGGTTCCCACAGACGAGCGCTTCTACTCCAATCCGTTCATAGTTCCCAAGAAAGGAGGCAGCGTCTGACCCATACTAGACCTAAAACAACTCAACAAGTATGTTTGGGTTCGTCACTTTCGCATGGAGTCCCTCTGGTCAATCATTGCGTCCATAGAGAAAGGAGAATATCTCGCCTCCATAGACATACAAGACGCATACCTGCATATACCAATTGCTCCCGCCCATCAAAGATTTCTCAGATTCGCAATCCACCAGGACCACTACCAGTTCGTGGCCCTCCCGTTGGAACTCGGCACAGCTCCCAGAACATTTACCAAGGTCATGGCAGCCACCATGGACGTTCTACATTCCAGAGGCATAGTAGTCGTTCCATACCTGGATGACCTTCTCATCAAGACCCCCACCTTCAAGGACTGTGTGGTCAACGTCTCAATCACAATAGACACTCTGAGTCGCCTGGGATGGTTAGTCAATTTATAAAAGTCATCGACTACCCCGAGTCAGTCTCTGACCTTCCTGGGGATGCTATTCCACACCTCCAGGAGTCTGGTGCTCCTCCCCAGGGACAAGACACTGGCTCTCCGTCTAGGAGTTCGCATACTCCTCCGCAATTCCCCCCGATCTCTCCGGTTTACCATGAGAGTGCTCGGCAGGATGGCAGCAGCAATGGAGGCGGTACCTTTTGCCAGTTTCACCTCAGGCCTCTTCAACTGGCCATCCTCAAATCCTGGGACAGGAATCCGTTCTCCCTCGACAGGGAGTTCCGGTTAACATTGAAAACCAGGAGGTCCCTGCACTGGTGGCTCAAGCCAACCTCGCTTCCAAGGGGAAAAATCCTTTCTCTCAGGTCAATGGAAGGTTTTGACCACCGACGCAAGGCTAACGGGTTGGGGCTCGGTGCACCTGCATCACAGGACGCAAGGCAAGTGGTTACCAATGGAAGCGACCATGCCCATCAACATCCTGGAGATTCAGGCCATCTTCCTGGCATTGAGAGCTTTTCATCACTTGCTGGTAGACTCTCATATCAGAGTACAGTCAGACAATGCCACGGCGGTGGCATACGTGAACCATCAAGGCGGGACCCGCAGCATCCAGGCGATGAAAGAAGTGACACATATCCTCCACTGGGCGGAGGACGCGAGGTCAGTACTCTCTGCGGTCCACATTCCGGGTGTGGACAACTGGGAAGCCGACTACCTCAGCAGGCAAGAAATGGACTCGGGGGAGTGGTCTCTCCATCCCGAAATCTTTCGTCAGATCTGTCATCGCTGGGGGACCCCGGACGTGGACCTAATGGCATCCCATCTCAATGCCAAGGTCCCCAATTTCATGGCCAGGATGCGCGATCCAAGGTCGCTCGGTGCAGATGCCCTGGTTCAGGACTGGACCCAGTTCCAGCTTCTGTACATCTTTCCACCCCTCCCCCTGATCTCCAGAGTCCTGAGGAAAATCAAACAAAAGGAGTCCCAACCATCCTGATCGCGCCAGACTGGCCCAGGCGTACATGGTACGCCGACGTCGTACAACTCACAGCAGATGCCCCCTGGCGTCTTCCCATCCGTCCCGACCTTCTGTCACAAGGCCCGTTCTACCATCAACTCCGGGGCTCTCAATTTGACGGCGTGGCCATTGAGACCTGGGTTCTAACCCAGGCAGGTTTTACACCGGACGTTATTAAAACCATGATCAGGGCACGGAAGCCAGCTTCCGCCAAGATTTACTACCGTACCTGGAGCGAATCGAGTGGACAGATTCCACTCCCCTACTCTCTCCCAAAAGTTCTTGGTTTCCTTCAATCGGGCCTAGACGCCAGGCTACCCCTCGGCTCGCTTAAGAGCCAGGTGTCAGCGCTCTCAGTGCTCTTTCAGAGGCGCATTGCTAACAAGCCGCAAGTGAGGACTTTTCTCCAAGGGGTTTCCCGATTGGTTCCCCCCTACAAACTTCCATTGGAGACGTGGGACCTCAACCTGGCCCTGACAGCACTGCAGGCACCTCCTTTCGAAACCCTTAAGGAGGTCTCACTCCGCCTTCTATCACAGAAAGTTGTCTTTTTGGTGACAATCACCTCGCTAAGCAGGGTGTCCGAACTTCAGCACTTTCCTGCAGACGACCCTTCCTGGCTTTCCACCAGGACAAGGTGGTTCTCCGTACAGTCCCATCCTTCCTTCCGAAGGTTGTGTCCAGTTTCCACCTCAATGAGGAAATCTCACTGCCATCTCTTTGCCCGGTTCATAGAGTGGAGAAGGCTCTGCATACGCTTGACCTTGTCAGGGCATCGCGTATATACGTATCTAGGACTGCTCCCTTCCGGAGGTCTGATTCACTTTTCCTTCCGGAAGGCGTGCGCAAAGGTCTACCAGCTTCCAAAGCCACCCTTGCCAGGTGGATTAAGTCCACCATACAAGAGGCTTACCGCCTTAACAATTCTCCTCTTCCGGCCGGTATCACGGCACACTCTACGCGGGCGGTAGGAGCCTCCTGGGCCATTCGGCACCAAGCCTCGGCTTAACAAGTGTGTAGGGCGGCCACTTGGACTAGCCTGCACGCGTTTACAAAACACTACAGAGTGCATACCCAGTCCTCAGCCGATGCGGGCCTGGGTAGACGGGTTCTGCATGCGGCAATACCCCAAGTTTAGGGGCCTGTCAGCACAATATTCGTCCATTGCTTCCCACACAGGGACTGCTTTGGGACGTCCCACAGTTCTGTGTCCCCCAATGAGGCGACAGAGTAAGGAGATTTTTGTGTACTCGCCGTAAAATCTCTTTCTCTTAGCCTCTAATTGGGGGACACAGCTCCCACCCTGTTGCCCTTATGGGCGGTTGTTAGTTGAGTTCTCATATTGTTCTTTGAGCTCGTACATAATGGCCTTATTACATGCATGGTTATGTTATTTGTGTTACGTTCCTCCTAATGCTTTTGCACAAAACTGGAGAAGGCTGACGCCGTCCAGGGGTGTATACTGTAGAGAAGGAGCCAAAGTTAATCTTTTTCAGATTATTCATAGTGTCGCCTCCTAGTGGACAGCAGCATACACCCACGGTTCTGTGTCCCCCAATTAGAGGCTAAGAGAGATTTTACGGTGAGTACACAAAAATCTCCTTTTTTTTGAGCAAGTGACAAGTCCTCCTCAATGCGTACTTGTCTAATTTTCGCAGATTGCTGATGCAAGTTTACAGGACCTTAAAGATCAGTTTGAACAGGAAATAAAAACAATGGCTCGGTGAGTACATGTAACCAATACTACTTCTGTGTATACAGTACGGTAGTTTAAATGATTCCTTAAAGTATTTATGGTTATATATATATGGCTGCATTGCTCTCACGGTTTTGTCTTATTCTTCCTGTATTTTTCTTCCAACTGCTTGTTATTGTTTGTGTTTTCTGGTTTCATTGAAAACAACTGAGTTTAGCGAACTTGTGCTGTCTATGTTGCCATGATTTCTGAGCCCAGTGACTAGTTGCAGTGGTCACATGCTGTAGATGGGTCATTACCACCGCAGCCCTGTAAACAAACAATAGCAGAGATAGGTGGCTCTGGGGCAGCAGGGAATTTTAATATGCCGAAGCAGATCCAGCCTGAGAGCAGTTTTTCTATGAACCTGGACAATCCCTTTAATTTTATAGTATCATCGTTTTACATGATTTTTTTTTTATTGTATGACATGTAGCATATTTGTAGTAATCCAATTGAATGATTGCAGTGAGCACTTCAGATTGCAAACTAGTATGTTAGGGTGCTTTCACATTGCGTTCTGTGTCCCCGTTAGGGCATGCGTCCGAAATCCCCCCCACAAAACTGGGCCTGGATGCATGCGCTGATGGGGCCAATAGATGGCAGTGGTGCAATGGCCTCCTGTAGATGTACACTCCCAAAAAAGTGCACGGTAGAGTGCACTTTCGCTCTGCTGTCACTATTGCAGTCTATTGGCACCGTCGGCATATGCGTCCGGAACCTGTTTTGCGTGGGATTTTGGATGTATGCCCCGACTGGGACACAGAACGCAATGTGAAAGCACACTTAGAGGAGAAAGTTTGCTCTTGCAATCATACTCTTCATAAATGTACTCCATGGCATGTTTTAAAAGTATGTGTGTGTATCTACACAATTCAATATTAATGGGATATGTTTCTCTTAAGACATTGTGCATTGTTTTATACAAATGTATTTGTTTTATTTCTTTTGCTACCTTGGGATAGTTATTTTGAAGTACATTATGTGCATTAAAAAGAAATAGGTAAAAGTTGGTGTTTTATTTTCGGCTGGAATTTCACTTTTTAATTTTGTTTTCATTTGTGGTGTTTTGAACACATTTGGTTGCTTCTCCTTACGGCTCATACCATGGCTTACTTTTTTCTAATTATGGCTAGTTTGAATTATTAAATATTAATCACAATAGTTTGAGTAACATTCATCTTGAATAGTCTAATATGTGCACTGGGAATATTGGAGTATTAATATCCAGTATATCCTATTGCTTGAGGGGGTTTTACACATAGCGATATCGCTATATCGTCACCGATTTTGTGACGTTATAGCGATCTTGCTAGCGATATCGCTATGTGTGATACTTACCTCCGACCGGCTCCCCCGCTGTCCCATCGCTGATCGCGCGAGAATATCCGGCTCCATTTCTCCTCGTCAGCTTCCTGCTGGGGCTTCCTGCTGTGACGACGAGCGACGCGTGGAGGCGGGTGGGAGGACGTCAGGATCGCTGTGTGTGAAAGGTGGGTATCGTGCGCTGCGTCGCTGCTGCATCGCTGTGAGGTCTGCCTGTGTGACAGCTCACTAGCGATCATTTAGCGATGCACCAGCGATCCTGACCGGGTCGGACGGCTGGTCGGATCGCTGGTGCATCGCTAAATGTAAAAGGGCCTTTAGTCATAGGAACGCACTGTTGTAATTTTTTTCAGTCTAGTTTGCAGCACACCACAGGGAACCTCTACCCTCTGGCAATGAGCCGCACGATCCATAAGCATTGAAGGAATTCCGCCAGGGCTGTGGAGTCGGAGTCGTGGAGTCGGAGTCGGTGCTCATTTTGGTGGAGTTGGAGACTGTATAAAATGGACCGACTCCTAAAATATATAATAAATTGGGTACAGTAGTTCAATGCAGAATGTGCTGAATATTTTTTCATAGGAATTTGGGAAAGTTATGAAATGTCCTATAAATGGCTGTTCTATTCCTGATCTAAGGCTACATTCACACACAGCGTTTTTCCTGCGTTTTTTGAGTATACGTTTTTCAGTTGCAAAAGCAGATCAGCTTTTTAAAAAACGGCATCACCTGAATGGTTTTTGAGCTCATAGCTAATGTTTTCAATAGCAAAAGCATTTATCCATATCTGTCTATCCATATCATATCTGTACCAAAAAGAATGAAAGCCGGATAGCACACAGACTAACACTCCTTTTTTTTTTTTTTTTAGCACCAGTTAGGTACACCTCATAGCTGCCCAAAAGGACGCCCAGGACAGGTATTGCTCATCTTCAGTAACACATCAACATCAATTGATAGTTCGAATAAATAGACTGCATTCACCACCACATCTTCTTAAGGTGCAGGCTTTATTTTCAAGTGTAGGGGTGTGCAGTATGAGGTTCTGAAGCAGCTGAGGTGTGAAGTATGAAATTCTGCAGAACAGTATGAGGTTCTGCCCCCCCCCCCCCCCCAGGTTTGATCCCGGCTACGCCCATAGCGTGAATGTAGCCTGAGGATCTAGGCTTTATCTTAGCCGAGATAAGTCATAGTGTGTGTGAATGTGTGTGTGTATTTGTGCGTGTGTGTGTGTATATATATGTATATATGTATGTATATATATATATATATATATATATATATATTTTATACATATGCGGTTTATATACTGTGTGTGTGTGTGTATGTATGTATGTATATATATATATATATATATATATATATATATATATATATATATATATATATATATATATATATATATATATATATATATAGTACAGGCCAAAAGTTTGATTTGGCCTGTACTGTATATTTTCATGACAATGACTTTCATGACTATATTTTCTTTATTTTCATGACTATGAAAATTGTAGATTCACTCTGAAGGCACCAAAACTATGAATTAACAAAAAAGTGTGAAACAACTGAAAATACTGTATGTCTTATATTCTAGGTTCTTCAAAGTAGCCACCTTTTGCTTTGATTTCTGCTTTGCACACTCTTGGCATTCTCTTGATGAGCTTCAAGAGGTAGTCACCAGAAATGGTTTTCACTTCACAGGTGTGCCCTGTCAGGTTTAATAAGTGGGATTTCTTGCCTTATAAATGAGGTTGGGACCATCAGTTGTGTTGTGCAGAAGTCTGGTGGATACACAGGTGATAGTCCTACTGAATAGACTGTTAGAATTTGTATTATGGCAAGAAAAAAGCAGCTAAGTAAAGAAAAATGAGTGGCCCTCATTACTTTAAGAAATGAAGGTCAGTCAGTCCGAAAAATTGGGAAAACTTTGGAAGTGTACACAAGTGCAGTGGCAAAAAACATCAAGCACTACAAAGAAACTGGCTCACATGAGGACCGCCCCAGGAAAGGAAGACCAAAAGTCACCTCTGCTGCGGAGGATAAGTTCATCCGAGTCACCAGCCTCAGAAATTGCAGGTTAACAGCAGCTCAGATTAGAGACCAGGTCAATGCCACACAGAGTTCTAGCAGCAGACACATCTCTACAACAACTGTTAAGAGGAGACTTTGTGCAGCAGGCCTTCATGGTAAAATAGCTGCTAGGAAACCACTGCTAAGGACAGACAACAAGCAGAAGAGACTTGTTTGGGCTAAAGAACACAAGGAATGGACATTAGACCAGTGGAAATCTGTGCTTTGGTCTGATGAGTCCAAATTTGAGATCTTTGGTTCCAACCACCATGTCTTTGTGCGACGCAGAAAAGGTGAACGGATGGACTCTACATGCCTGGTTCCCACCGTGAAGCATGGAGGAGGAGGTGAGATGGTGTGGGGGTGCTTTGTTGGTGACACTGTTGGGGATTTATTCAAAATTGAAGGCATACTGAACCAGCATGGCTACCACAGCATCTTGCAGCGGCATGCTATTCCATCCGGTTTGTGTTTAGTTGGACCATCATTTATTTTTCAACAGGACAATGACCTCAGACACATCTCCAGGCTGTGTAAGGGCTATTTGACCAAGAAGGAGAGTGGTGGGGTGCTACACCAGATGACCTGGCCTCCACAGACACCAGACCTGAACCCAATCGAGATGGTTTGGGGTGAGCTGGACCGCAGAGTGAAGGCAAAAGGGTCAACAAGTGCTAAGCATCTCTGGGAACTCCTTCAAGACTGTTGGAAGACCATTTCCAGTGACTACCTCTTGAAGCTCATCAAGAGAATGTCAAGAGTGTGCAAAGCAGTAATCAAAGCAAAAGGTGGCTACTTTGAAGGACCTAGAATATGACATATTTTCAGTTTCACACTTTTTTGTTAATTATATAATTCCACATGTGTTAATTCATTGTTTTGATGCCTTCAGAGTAAATCTACAATTTTCATAGTCATGAAAATAAAGAAAACTCTTTGAATGAGAAGGTGTGTCCAAACTTTGGTCTGTACCGTCTGTATGTAATCGATATTATACAGTGTATTACATATTTACAATTTATTACAGTTTTTTGTTCTAAAGTTGTATTCCAATAAATAGATATTATGTTCTATCTAAATATCTTGATTATTGGATCATAGAAATGATTAAATGTCTGATGTTCACATTGTACTACAATAAATTTTCAACTTAAATATAAGCAATATATGTGGGAGTCGGTGTAAGGGAAATTGAGGAGTCGGAGTCGCAGGTTTGGCTTACCGACTCCACAGCCCTGAATTCCGCGGCACTTACCCCTGGTTGCCTACCACAATAGCAATGCTTGAAAAAGACTCAGGATTGGGTCAAAACGTTGCTTGCTTTCTGCTATCTTCAGAATCATCTATTTATGTTATATTTCTAGTGTGGTGACCACTGTAAATAAAATTTCGCACATTTTGCATTCACCTATGAGTGCGGCTGTTTCTCCTATTGTTTAGTTGGACTTAGTCCTGTCCAGCCAACACAATCTACCTTGCTGAATGCGCACCTTCCTTAATTCCCTTACTATTTTGCAGGGGTAATAAAGGTAAAGTACTGTACAAAAGTTATAGGCAGGTGTGGAAAAAATGCTTAAGTAAGAATGCATTTAAAGATAGAGGTGTCAAGTTTTAATTTTAATAATAAACGGTGAATAAACAAAAGTGAAATCTAAATTAAATCGGTATTTGATGTGACCGTGCCTTTCAAATAGCATCAGTTCTTCTAGTTACACTCACATAGCTTTTGATGAAACTCATGAGGAGGTTGTTCCAAACATCTTTAATCCCTTTCTGACATCAGACGTAATATTCCATCCATGTGACCTGGGGTAATTTTAGACCAGGGATGGAATATTAAGTGATCGCGATCGCCGGCACAAACGGAGAGGGGAGGGTGCGCGGGCGATCGCCACCAGGTGTCCACTGATTCTGACAGCTGACATCCGGCACTAGGCGCCAGGAGTGGTCACAGACCGCTCCCAGCATTTTAACCCCCGAAATGCTGCAATCGAACACAATCACATCATTCCTGAAGCCGGCAGAAGACAGACAGCCCCTCTGCCTTTGTATCGTAGACCCTGCAGCGTGATGCGGGATCCTGATCGTTGCCATGGTGACCCGATGTCGTCATGATGACATCTGGGTCACCAGACCTAACAAACTTGCTTATCATGCACAGTGCATGATCAACAAGACTCTCTGTTAGTGCAGAGCTGACGGCTTCTATGGCATGCAGATGCTGCTTCAAATATATGCTATAGAAGTGATCAGCCTGCACAAAATACATTTTTAAATAATTGTAAAATAAATCAAAAATAATAAAATATATCACTAAATAAATATTTGAAAAAAAATCTAAACAATAAAAGTACACATTCGGTATCACCGCTTCCGCAATGCCCGACCTATAAAACTGTCCCACTAGTTAACCCCTTTAGTGAACACCATAAAAAAATAAAAAACAAGGCAAAAAACAATGCTTTATCATCATACCGCCAAACAAAGAAGTGGAATAACACGCAATCGAAAAGACGGATATAAATAAACAGTACCACTGACAACGTCATCTTGTCCCGCAAAAAACAAGCTGCCATACATCTCCATCAGCGGGAAAATAAAGTAAAAGTTATAGCTATCAGAATAAAGCGATGTAAAAATAATTTTTTTATATAAAATTGTTCTTATTGTATAAAAGTGCCAAAACATAAAAAAAAAAAAAAAATTAGGTATCGCTGTAACCGTACTGACCCGAAGATTAAAACTGCTTTATCAATTTTACCTCACTCGGAACGGTATAACCCCCCCCCAAAAAAAAAAAAAAAAAGAAATTAATGTATTGCTGGCTTTTGTTCATTCTGCCTCCCAAAAATCGGAATCGAAAGTGATCCTAAAATTGTCATGTGCCCTAAAATTGTACCACTAAAAACGTCAGATCGTCCCGCAAAAAACGAGACCTCACATGACTCTGTGGGCTGAAATATTGAAAAACTATATCTCTCAAATTATGGTGATACAAAAACTACTTTTTGCAATAAAAAGCGTCTTTTACAGCAGCCAAACATAAAAATCTGCTATAAGGCGTTTTTCACACGTCCTGATATTTCCGGAACTGGAGATGTCAGCGTCTGTGTAATACTTGCGGCACACGTGTGGCATGCGTGTGCCGCATCAGTACCACACGGACGGGCACCAATGAAGAAGCGTTGCTTAAGAGCTGTTCTCTGGCGCCGGGTGCTGAACACTGCTCTCATCATTCTCCCCTGCTCTGCCAGCGATCGGCGCGAGCAGGGGAGAATGATGAGTTACATTTAAAAGATCAGAGACAGCAGGCAGCGGCTGATGGAACTATTACTCCCTTCATACCCCTGCTGCTGCTAATAAGTGACAGCAGGCGGTGGCTGATGGAGGTATTCATCAGCCGCCACCTGCGCTATATATAAATACTGTATTTTCCAGATTATAAGACGCACCCCAAATTTTGAGGAGAAAAATAGGAACAATTTATTTTTTTTTTTGTAAAATGGTGGTGCTTTTTATAATCCATGCGTCTTATTTCTTACCGGGGGTGGTGGCTGCGGTGAAGCGGGGTCCCAGGGTCGCTGCTGGAGGAAGCAGAAGTAGTGTAATGCTGCAGGCTGGGATGAGGGGGTGTCCGATATGCAGTGTGCTGCTGCTGATGACCAACGCTGCTGCCCAGGTCTCCGGTGGTGTTACTGGGGTGTCCGCTGCTATGGGGGGGCCTCTGATGACATTTTGTGAAAGGCCAGAGCCCCCCGCAGTTCCGTGGCTTCCTGTACGGTGGACTCTGGGGAAAATGGCGGGCGGCGCACATGCAGATGGAGATCTTGGCATCAAGATCTCGGGAGATGAGATTTCAGCGCTGAAACCTCATCTCTCGAGATTTTAATGCCGAGATCTCCATCCGTGCATGCGCCACCCCACAGCGGCCATTTTCCCAGAGTCCGCCGCACCATAAACCATGGAACTGCAGGGGGCTCTAGCCTTTCACGAAATGTCGGCAGAGCCCCCCCCCCGCAGCATTCGAGACCCCAGCAGCACCGCCGGACACCTCAAGGCACTCCCTCATCCCAGCCTGCAGCAATAGTACCGGTGAGGTATATACGCATTATACGACGCACCCCCATTTTCCCCCCCAAATTTGGGGGAAAAAATTGCGTCTTCTAATGCATAAAATACAATAAAGGAAAAAAATGGCATGGGTCCCCCTGTATTTTTTATAATCAGTCAGGCAAAACTCACAGCTGGGGGCTGCAAACCTCAGCTGTCATCTTCAGCAAGGCTGGTTATCAAAAATAAAGGGGTAAATTATTTAAATAATTTAAAAAATGGCAAGGTGTCCCCCCAATTTTTGACGACCAGCCTTGCTAAAGCTCACATCTGGGGGTTGGTATTCTCAGGCTGGTAAGGGGCCATGGATATGGCCCCCCCAGCCTAAAAATAGCAGCCCGTACTTGCCTAGAAAAGACACATCTATTAGATGCGCCAATTCTGGCACTTTGCCTGACTTTTCCCACTAGCCCTGTAGCGATGGCTATCTATTACTAATCCTATAGTTACATGGTAAATAAAGACACAGTCAAAATAAAGTATTTTATTAGAAATAAAACAAAACAGTTTTACTTTTGTTTAAAAATAACAGTTATACTCGCCAAACGCCTATTCCACCGAAGCCCTCTTTCTCCTGTAATAAAACTAACATAAAAAAACAATATACCATACCTGTCTGTCGTTCTGTCCCACTCCGTAATCCATGTCTTTGGATCAGACGCCCACAGAGAAAAGAAAATTTGAGACCATATTATAGGGGGTTTCTGCCAATGTGACATGGCACCCTCAAATTATACCAGCAAAATCTGAACTCCAATATGGTGCCTCTTCCCTTATGAGTTTTGCACTGTGCCTCAAAAGTAATATTCCCCTACATATGGGGTATCAGTGCTCTCAAGAGAAATTGCACAACATCTTTTGGGGTCCAATTTCTCCTGTTACCCTTGGTAAAATAAAAAATTGGGGGCGAAAAGATGATTTTTTGTGGGAAAAAAATGGCTCTACGTTATAAACTTCTGTGAAGCACTTGGGGGTTCAATTGCTCACCACACATCTAGATAAGTTACTTAGGGGGTCTAGTTTCCAACATGGTGTCACTTGTGGGGGGTTTCCACTATTTAGGCACATCAAGGGCTCTCCAAACGCGACATGGCGTCCGATCTCAATTTCAGCCAATTTTTTGTTGAGAAAGTCAAACGGCGCTCATTACCTGCATATATGTACCTCATTTACCTGCATATATGGGGTATCAACGTACTCAGGACAAATTGTACAACATCTTTTGGGGTCCATTTTCTCCTGTTCCCCTTGGTAATATAAAAAGATTGGAACTGAAGTAAATTTTTGTGAAAAAAGTTTATTTTTTTTTTTTTTTTAACATTCCAAAAATTCCTGCGAAGCACCTGAAGGGTTAATAAACTTCTTGAATTTGGTTTTGAGCGCCTTAAGCGGTGCAGTTTTTAGAATGGTGTCACTTTTGGGTATCTTCTATCATATACAGCCCTCGAAAAGTGACTTCAAATGTGATGTGGTCCCTAAAAAAAAAAAAAAAGTGGTGTAAAAATGAGAAATCGCTGGTCAACTTTTAACCCTTATAACTAACTAACAAACAAAAAAAATTGGTTCCAAAATTGTGCTAAAGTAGACATGTTGGAAATGTTACTGATTAAGTATTTTATGTGACATATCTCTGTGATTTAAGGGCATAAAAATTCAAAGTTGGAAAATTGCAAAATTTTGAAAATTCTCGCCAAATATCCTTTTTTTCACAAACGCAAGTCATATCAACGAAATGTTACCACTAACATGAAGTACAATATGTCACGAGGAAATACTGTCAGAATCACGGGGATCCTTGGAAGCGTTCCAGAGTTATTACCTCATAAAGCGACAGTGGTCAGAATTGTAAAAATTGGCCCGGCCATTAAAAGACAAACCACCCTTGGGGGTAAAGGGGTTATTGGGCCCCTGATAGCAGGATTGTGCATAGTAACCTACAGACAGTGTCAGGTCGGCGCCGTTATACTGATTACAATGATACCTTATTTGGTTGATGAAATCCTTCTTATGGTTGTTGTTTAATCTTTATTTTCAGTTTTGTGTTAATGATATACCAGTGCCCTAAGGCGGGGTTCATGTATGTGGTGCTTTCACTAGATATTCATAATGCAGACTGCTGACACAGTACTGTATAGTACAACTTTTCTAGGTTTCCTTGTGTTATTCATCAACAGGGTATTTTAAACCTATTAATACTTACATTTAATTTAATAACTCTCTAGATGTCATCATGAGAACATTGTGAAGTTACTCGGCTTCTCCAATGATGGTGACAATTACTGCTTGGTTTACACTTACATGTCTAATGGTTCTCTACTGGACCGACTGGCTTGTCTGGTGAGTGGCTATTATGTTATTCTTTCTGAGTAGAAGTACAGTTGGCGCCTGACATGTATGAAACTCCTTTTCTTGTTCTTCCAGAATGGCACAGCTCCACTATCCTGGAGTAGGAGATGTAATATTATGTTGGGAACAGCACAAGGAATCAAATATTTACATGAAAATGAACACGTCCATAGAGACATTAAGAGGTTGGTGATTATCCCAACGAAATTAAAATAAGGAATCAAATATTTACATGAAAATTATTTAAATTAAATAGTTTCATTATAGAGCAATGGATTTTTTTATTTTTCTTTAAGTGCAAATATTCTCCTGGATGATAATTTTACCCCCAAAATCTCTGACTTTGGTCTTGCGAGAGCTACTGGACATCTAGCACGAACCATGATGACAGAAAGAATTGTTGGCACAACAGCATACATGGCTCCAGAGGCCCTACGGGGAGAGGTCACTATAAAATCTGATATATTCAGCTTTGGCTTGGTAAGTAACTGTAGCATGCTTCACTTTTAATGGGTTTTGCTATAGCCACTTCAGAGATATGTTCCAATGTATGCAACCATAATGGTTGTTTGGCAGTACGTAATACACATATATGGATAACTAATATATCAAATACACACTGTGTCCGAATAAATGAATAATATGCAGTTGCAATCAAAATAATTCAACCTTCATTGAAAATGTATTAGCAAAACTTACTCTTTTTTTTTTTTTTTTTTTTAAGAACAATGTAAATAGCTCAACACAACTCATATAACAAGTGGGTTCTCCAAATCCAACACAAAGTGCTCCTTTTACTGACTACCGTAGTCTCAGAACTCAATCTCTACATGACAAGTGTCTTTAGTACTTAGTAGACACCCTTTGGCTGTCATGATCTACTGCAAGATTGACGCCAGCTTCTGGCAGCATTCCTGAGGAATATTAGCCCCTTCTTCATAGGCTGCAGTTGCCTTTATCAAATCCCACCAATGATTTTCTATGCGCTTTAAGTTACAAAACTGTTACAGCCAATCCAAAATCTCCCAGTTCTTCTGAAAGTTGAGTGTTCATAGAGTTGCAGTTAGAACCATAGTTCTCAAGTTGAATGTTGAAGGGAATCTGTCACCCCATTTTTGGAATACCAGCTGCTGGCACCACCATCAGGGGCTTATCTATAGAATTCTGTTATGCTGTAGATAAGCCCCCGATGTAACCTGAAAGAGAAGAAAAACGAGTTATATTATACTCACCGGGGGGGGCTGTCCGGTCTTGGTCCGATGGGTGTCGCGGTCCGGCGCCTCCCATCTTGTAGCGGTGACGTTCTCTTCTTTGCTTCCCGTCACAGCTTCGGCGCAGGCGTACTTTACCTGCCCTGTTGAGGGCAGAGTAAAGTACTGCAGTGCGCAGGCGCCGGACCTCTCTGACCTGGTCCGGCGCCTGAGCACTGCAGTACTTTGCTCTTCCCTCAACAGGGCAGAGCAGAGTGCCCAGAAGCCACAACGGGAAGCAAAGAAGAGGACGTCACCATTAGAAGATGGGAGGCACTGGACCAGACCGCTACACCCATCGGACCAAAACCGGTCCTCCCATGGGTGAGTATAATATAACTCATTTTTCTTATCTTTCAGGTTACATCATGGGCTTATCTACAGCATTACAGAATGCTGTAGATAAGCCCATGATGGCGGTGGCCGCAGCTTATAGTCAAAAAATGGGGTGACAGATTCCCTTTAAATGAACACTATATACTACGTGGGCATGGCACAAAGAGAAAGCTGTCAGTGGCAGCTACCATATTCCTTAGGAAGCATGTGATCAAAAACCCTCAAGTGACAGCAAAAGACCTACAGCAAGATCAGGGTGCTCTTGTTTCAATTTGCACGGTAAGGTGCATACTAAATGCTGAATGCCTGAGCTTCAAAGCGTTCTACTATACTGACCAAAAAGCACAAGAAAAATTATACAAAATAAGTCACAGATGTTTGGGTTTTTTTATTCTGTGGAGTGATGAAACAGAAGTGGAATTTGAACCTGGATCAGCGGTTTGCCTAGAGAAGGAATCGTACAATGAAAAGACCACTCTGCCTACAGAATATCATCGTACTGGCTAGGTGATCTATTGGGTTCTGCTTTGTTTGCTTTGGTACTGGAAACCTGCAGCATGTGGATAGCAAGTATCAGCAAGCCCTAAGAGAAATGACATGTCCTTTATGTGGAAGTTGAAGATTCCTGAAAGACAATCACATGCATGCCTCAAAATCCACCCAAACTTGGTTTCAGAAGCTCTGGAAGATTCTGGATTGACTGTTAGTTGCTGCTTGATCTAAACCCCTAGAAAGTCTTGGGATTTGAAGAAAGCCTTTTTACTACACAAACCCAAGAATGTTGGTGAACTAGAGGCCACTGTCCATGAGAAATGGGCTAGTATTTCTCAGGAACAGTTCTAAAAGCTGTTCTTTTGCTATGCATTATATTTGCAACAGTTCAAAAAGGTGTTGCATTTAAGGTAATCTGTCAGTAGGATCAACCCTTATAAGCCGTTTACTTAAGAATGCACGTAATAGAAAAGTGAATAAAATGTTGCCTTGATATCTGCGATCTGATGTCTTGCTCATGAAAAATCCACATTTTCTTAATATGTAAATGAGCTGTTTAGATCTATGGTCAGAACACTGATCTCCTTGAGAATCTGCCTCGAGAGCCCATTTTTAATGAAAGTGGGTGTTACCATTGTGGGACAGTAGACCATCAGTCATTACATATCGCACTGATAACGCCCCCTTTCATTTAAAATAAGCTCTGAGGGCAGAGTCCTATGCAGATTAATGAACAGCCCATACTCTGGAGCAGCTAACATATAAGAAAAAACATAGATTTTCTCTGGTATAAAACATCAGATCGCAGATATCCAAATATCGTATTATTCAGCTTTCTATAAACAACATGCCCATCTAGACGGCTTAGGAGGGTTGATCCTACTGAAGATTCCCCTTAAGTAATAAAGATGCTTGCCTTGAGTGGCTGAAAAATTCAGAGACTGCAGTAGTCATTAAAAGTGGCATTTTGTGTTTGGATTTTGAGAAATCAGTTGTTTTTATTAGTTCTGTTGGCTACTTAAATTGTTCTTGTTTCATTGGTTTATTGTAGACAGCAGAAAGTTTGTAAATTTTTCTAATAAACCAAATTTGCAATGGGGATTTAATAACTTTGGCAACTATATACATTGTATACTTGTACGTATCACTGAAATGTAATGACTAAATATGTTTGTAAATCTCACTTGATTCAATACTGTATTTTTAGGTATTGTTGGAAATAATTTCTGGTCTTGCACCATTTGATGAGGAGCGGAATCCAGTATTACTGGTAACAATTCTTTTTCTAAATTTTTTTTTTTTTTTTTTTTTTTTTTATTCTTTTTACAAAGTTCAGTTTGGCTGTGTCTTTAAGAGGTTAAGGCCGTTTTTTTTTTTTTTTTTTTTTGTTCCCCTCAGCTTGAGATGAAAGAAGAGATTGAAGAGGAAGAAAAAACACTTGATGAATATGTGGATAAAAAGATGAAAGATGCAGAGTTCCACTTAGTAGAAAAAATGTACAGTATTTCTAGCCGGTGTCTGAACCAAATGAAGAATAAGAGACCAAACATTGACACGGTATATATGCAACTTATTTTGCAGCATAGATGGCGTATTTTTCATAAGTTGGCACAGTTAACCTGTAATATTCTATTTCATTCTACAGGTGCTCCATGAATTGGAAAATTTCACCAGCGTCCATTCTGGTTTCTGATTTATGCTGTGCTCTCTGCATATATTTATTACATTTTGATTTACACGGACTGTAACAATTTATTTTTAAAGAATCTGGCAGACAAAGTTGGTAAAGAGGGCTTGAGAGGAAATGAAGACTAACATCTTTGCCCTTGTACAAGAACTATGTATCTCCTCCAGTTTTTCTCTGATCTTGATTTTATACATCTCCCACTTTGTGTAACAAATATAAATAAAAAAAATAGTAAATATACCGTCTAAGATGAGGAATTTTCTTTTTTATATTAGAATGCCATCTTTCTTTTTAATGAAAATGCTAGCAATTCATAGAGTGCAAGTGCTCACTACTTGAGTTTGCATCTGGTGCTCAGGTATGCACAGAGTATCGCAGCTGCTTTGAGTCACATGCTAAAGTCCCCGCCCTGCATGTGTCACAGCTGTTGGACAGTCAAAGACCATGGTGGGATTGCCTGTGTATAGCAGGCAATTCCTTCCATACTCAGTGCACCAATGCAAACTCGATTAGTGAGCACTTGCGCTCAACACTAGGCAGAAACACTTTACAATTGGTTAGCATTATGTCATTAAGTACTTAGAGATTAGTCCACTTTAGAATACCTCCTTATTAGCAGGAGTTGTTTGTAGAACTGCTGAGTTCCCCAGAGATCAGATGTAACATGTAATGTCTAATCCCTCTGTATAACCACAAGGAACTGAAGTCGATGGGCTGTCCAGCCCAGAGAGTCACTCTATGAAGCCGCTCTCTCCTACATCTATTTGAAGGTCCTATACTTACCAGTGGCTTTTCTAAACTAAATGACCTTTTAATTCTAGTTTTGTAAAGCATGTTTAAAGCGAATTTCTCATGTATTAGAGTTTCATCATGAGATCTAATGGTATGTACATTATTTGCTCAGTATTTACCTCAATATTTGTAAGCCAAAGTCGGGAGTGGCACAGTCAGAGGAAAAGTAGAATAGAAACTTGTCACCACTTCTACATTTTTCACCCAATCCTGGTTTTGACTTACAGATAAAGATGTAAAATGCTGAATGTGGGAATGTGACTCACGGAGTACCAATTATCAGTCTGCGATTGCCATTTTTGTGTAAGAAAAGTTAGGGATGGCCCGCATTGGTATTTTTTTTTTTTTTTTTTAAGTATCACCTATTAACAAGCAAGGTCCAAGTGTTCTGGATTTTGGGATCTGTAGGGAATCCCTCTCTCAGACATTGCCTGTGTGAATGCTAACTAATGTGATTTGGTTCAAACAGGTGCAGTTTTATTGCCTTCATGTAACTCCAAGAGAACCAAAAACAGCCTCTTCTGGGCAGAAAGGTATCTTCGCAAATAAACTATTCATTTAGCAGGGCATATGTCGGTGCGGGCTGACCTGAACAGATTACAGACATTTCTCCATGAGCAAACTTCATACGCAGAAGAGGAAGAGTTGTGATCCCACCAGTGGCGGTATCCCCTTCATCCCGATCTTTCAGCTTCAAACCGAAATGTTCAACTTGAGGCACAATTCACACTGGACAGTCTGCAGTTTCCACACGGTTCTTGCAGGTCCAACCCACAGACTGGTCAGAGATTCCTAGCTGACTCATGTACCGTATTTTTTTGGACTAGAAGATGCACCGGACCGTAAGATGCACCCCAAATTTTCAGAAGGAAAATAGGGAAAAGAAAATGTCAAATGGGGGTCCGAATTCAGCTTAACGGGGGGAGGGGGATCGGCACAGGTGGAGAAGTGGTCACAGGGGTTGTTCAGTGGTCCAGGCTGGTGCGGTAGCCTCTGGGAAATCCCAACCCAGGCAGGGGCGGCGGTGGTGCACTGGGGTTCTGCCGGTATTTTGCGACCGGATCGGCGGTGGTGTGATGGGGCTTTGCCGGCATTTTGCGACAGATGCGGTGGTGGTACAGCGGGGCTCCACCTGCATTTTGCGACTGGTGCGGCGGGGCTCCACTGGCATTTTTGATGCCCAGAGGCCCCCCCATATCCATTGCTGCGATGCCAAGATCTCAATCTGAACATGCGCCACCCCCCCGGCGGCCGTTTTCCAGGAGGCCACCGCATCGCAGCAATGGATCTGCGGGGGCCTCCAGGCTTTCACAAAATGCTGGCGGATTCCCCCGCTCCACAGAGCATGACCGCCGCACCAGCCTGGGAAGGAAAGCTGCATCGCCCTGCAGTGTCAGACCGGGACCGCCACCACAGTATTTTGTAAGTATATACAGACTATAAGATGCACCCCCATTTTCCCCGAAAATTTTTTGGGATTAAAGTGCATCTTATTGTCCCAAAAATACGGTAGTCTCCATTATAATGTAAAATGCTGCGGAATATGTTGGCGCTATAGAAATAAAATTATTATTATTATTCAGACAGAGATCCTGACATGTCTGTCTCCCAGCTATAGATTTCATTTTGGCTGGTCAGTCACCAGCAGCACACTCGACTCTGCAGACTGACATGTTCTGTCCCCACATGAGCGGAATGGAGGTGTAGTTGATTGGGGTTGGGAGAGATTCCTACCTTCCGTTTCCTCAATGCAGAGCAGACAGGACCATTGTTGATGTTTTGCTGTTCATGCGTCCGGAGAGATGATACACACCAGATATTGTGAAGTCCAGACTTGTTTATTGGAAATCTGGACATACAGCGTATGATTGGTAATGCAGTACGTCTCCAGAAATGCAGGTATAACGACCAAGGTGGTACAGCAAGATGCAGCAAGGTGAGCAACGGATTTGTATGTGTGGTCAAAAAACTGATGCCTTTCACAGCCTGGTAAGCGTGTCTCTCCCAGGAGAAAATGAAACTAGTAATGGCCACCGGTAGGAAGAGAAGGACTGACCTGACCTGGAAGTGGAAGGCATGTACTAGAATTAGCAGACCAAATGCAAAACTGAACACAAAGAATGGTAACATAACACAATCTATATAAGCATATAGTCATAACTTTAGATGGAACAGCACATGACACGCCTAGAGAACACAGGCCCTGGTTCTTGGTCAAAGCTAGTCAGGTGCATCAAATCAAGACCTGCAGTGCTAGGATTTAATACTAGCCTACCTGGTTTTGCTACATATTCCCTGTCTGCCCAAAATCGGAGACATAGCACATAGCCTCTGCCAACACATAGAGCCTACAGCGCTCTATCTACAGATTACATGCAATGTTCTGCCGCCTGCACATCATGCACACGGCTCTGCTATATGCATATTACAAAGACACAGCCTACAACATGCATTCAGTCTAGTACTACAAGCAACATTCAACACTTGCACTAGTACCATACTGCTCTGCAGAAAGACACAGCCTCATGCACAGCTACAGATGCACTGCCACCTGTCTGAGGTCCTTACACTACATCCTTCTCTAGCCAGTACAGTAAAAGGAAAATCTAGACCAAAACAATAGCATGCAACAAGTCTTTGACTATTCCTACTTTGTGGGGCATGTCCACCTGGGGCATGAGAGAGTTCTTGGCATCTTCATGGATACAACTTACCCCCCCCACCCTCTTCCCAGGGACTAGCACATGTGGAAGTGTGGTGCTTACCGGTGTCACCAACCTCCCTGAGTCCCAAAGTTCCGTCACTTGTACAGCGTTCAGTCAGCTGGCATGCAGGAGGCTCCTCGCCAGGAAGAGGAACAACACTCCAGGCAGAGTAGGGCCCCACCTGTAGCTCGGGAGCCACATGTGGCTCATGGTCTCATAAATTGTGACTCGCGGCTGTCTGCAACTTGGTGCATTAGCTCCAGATCCAGCAAACTGGTATGAGGAGCACATCTCAAAATGGTGGATTGTAAGTAGCCCTGCACAGAAAACCAGATCTGGCTGCACATATACTGGTCTTGGGTGTCTTGCTGATTTTTGTTCATTCTACCTCCCAAAATTCGTAATAGAAGGTGATCAAAAAATGTCATGTGCTCAGAAAGTGGTACTAATAAAAAAGTGTACTCATCCCGCAAAACACATGCCCTCATATGACTCTTTTGGCAGAAATATAGGACAATTATAGCTCTAAAAATATGGCAATGCAAAAAACAGTTTTTGAAGAAAAAAAAAGCGTATTTTTAGTGTGTGACGGCAGCAAAACATGAAAAAAATAAATAAACTTAGCATCTCTGTAATCGCACCGTCCCGAAGAATAAAGGATACTGGTGCAATCAGGAGAAATTGCACAACAAACAGAGGGTAATTTTTTCCCATTAGCCCTTGAAACAAGAAATTAGGGCTAAAACAACAATTTAGTGGTAAAAATGTAATTATTCTTTCTTGACCACCCAATGGTATAAATTTCTATGAGTCACGTGTCAACATGCTCACTGCACCCCTACATTAATTCATTGAGAGGTGTAGTTATGTAGTAACCATTTTGAGTGACGTAGCTCTTTAGTTTAAGGGCATACCATTCAAATTACAAAACTTGTGACATTTTAAAAATTTTCTCCAAATTTCCCATATTTTCACAAACACAAGTTATATTAAGCAAATTTTGCCACTATCATGAAGTCCAATATCTCACAATAAAAAAAAAAAGTCCGAGTCTCTATGCCATGTTGAAGCGTTCCAGAGTTCTTCCCTCATAAAGTTGATACTGGTCAGATTTAAAAAATGAGGCCCGGTCATTAACCTAGAAAGTGGCTCGGTCCTTAAGAGATTAAAAAAAGAGAACATATCACATCAGTTCCAGGAAAAACAATAAGACTTCTATTTCTGAATTAGTATCATTGTCATCACACCATTCAGCTCTGGCTGTCTGTCATTAATATTTCTATGTTTGCAAGCAGAAATAAGTACATATTGTAACTCTGGCACATGCATTTACAAAAAAAAGCTTTGCTGTCCACACTCATTCTGCTCATATGATAAAGTTGTTTTTTATGAAACAAGCAAACATAATGTAAGCAAGCAATAGTGAAAAAGGGGAGTTTTTCCTCCATCTTTTTGACTTTTGACAGAATGCAGATAGGAGTTGTCTAATGGTTAAGATTATTTTGACGTTTTCCCTTTGTTTAGAATTTAATGACGTTGACAGTGACATTTAACTCTCGCTTACCAGAAGCGCGTCACTAATCCCGCCCATTGGTGACCCCGTCACATGATCATGGGTCGGCATGACAAACAGAGGTCTGCAGCAGACCTCTATTGTTATCATTGCCAGATTGCTATGAGCACAGCTCAACAAATGAGCATTTCAGCTACACACATCATCATCTGTATGTAGCAGAAGCGATCAAAGTCTTGCAGCTTCTAGTCTCCCATGGAGACTATTGAAGCATGTAAAAAGTAAAAAAAAAAAAAAAAGTTTTTAAAAGTAAAGGTTCAAATCACTCCCCTTTCACCCCATTCAAAATAAAACAATACAAAAAGTAAATATAAACATATTTGGTATCGCCACGTTGAGAATCGCCTGTCAATCAATCTAAAAAAAATTTGATCGCTAAATGGTGTAACGAGAAAATTCAAAATGCCAAAATTACGGGGTTTTTCTTGGGTCGCCGCTACATTGCAATAACGGGCGATCAAAAGACTATCTGCACCAAAATGGTATCAATAAAAACGTCAGCTCGGCGCGAAAAATAAGCCCTCATCCAGCCTCAGATCACAAAAAATGGAAACGCTATAGGTCTCGGAAAATGGCTGTTTTTTTATTTTTTTTATTATCCTTCCATGAAAAACACTGATGACACGATGATAAAAATGAACACTGATGCAAAACATTGGTGACACCGGTACATTATTTTATGTGCATGTTTAAATACGGACGTGTGAATGAAGCCATACCATACATGATGTCCTCGTTTTAGTGCTTTAGCTGATGTTTGACGTAAAGACAATTCACTGTTTTGTGAGTGCTGCCCTCTTCTAGAATTGATTGGACACAATAATTGACAGAAAGAAGATAAACAGAGATTCACTCTGGAAATTGCCCAAATTATCCCGGTTCTGTGACTAGCCCTGGTAATTCCAATATTTTCTGGGCGTCCCTTATGCATTAGTATTGCTGTTTAACAGCGTAATTTGGTTTACAGATTCATTCAGATCAGATTTTAATAGTGAGTATATATTTACCAGGTCTTTGTCTTTTTCACACAATATTTTCACTTTCTTTTATCTTAATTAAATCTAATTTTTGTAGAATTTTTAAAATTGAAAATTGATAGGCTTAATATTCCATAATCTTGAAATGTAAAGTAGTTTTAGTTTTGACTCTAGACACTTGGTCACACTTTATGTTCATGAAAAAATGAATAACGTTTTGTCAGCTAATACATTTAAGCCTTTCTGTTACATGTGGCAATATTTCATTGGATAATAGACATCAGCATTCCAAATTAGGTTTCTTAAGAAAGTTAACAATTCAGTAATGTTTAATTTTAACCCCTTTCCTACATTGGACGTAATATTCCGTCCATTTGACCTGGGCCCTAATTCCCATGGACGGAATATTACGTCATAGCGATCAGCGGCGCCCACGTGGTGAGCGTCTCTGATCGCGGCCGAGTGTCAGCTGATTGTCACAGCTGACACCCGGCACAATGTGTCAGGGGCGGTCACGGTCCGCCCCCGACACGTTAACCCCTTGCACACCGCGATCAAACACGATCGCAGTGTACAGTGGGTTAAAGGGAAGCATCGGCAGGGAGGGGGCTCCCTCCGTGCTTCCCTGAGCCCCCCACAGCAGCGCAATGTTCAGCGCTGCTGCGGGGGGGTTCTTTCCCTGCAGGTCCCCGGATCCAAGATGGCGACGGGGACCTTCGGTGGCTTGCAGGGAGCTGGCTTCCTCAGTGCCTGCAAAGCGCAGGCATGAGGAAGTCTGCGTCTATGCCTATGACAGATCGCTGTGACAGATCGCTGATCTGTGATGTGACAGATCAGCGATCTGTCACATGACAGTTATGTCCCCCCTGGGACAATGTAATAAAGTTTTAAAAAAAAAAGTGTAAAAATAATTTTTTAAAAATCGCTAAATAAATTAAAAAAAAAAATATTCCCAAATAAATTCATTTTTTGGAAATAAAAAAAAACAATAAAAGTACACATATTTGGTATCGCCGCGTCCGTAACGACCCGCCCTATAAAACTTCCCCATTAGTTAATCCCTTTAGCAAACCCTTTAAAAAATAAAAATAAAAAACGAAGCAAAAAATAATGATTTATTATACCGCCGAACAAAAAGTGCAATAACGCGCGATCAAAAAGACGCATATAAATATCCATGGTACCGCTGAAAACGTCATCTTGTCCCACAAAAAACGAGCCGCCATACAGCATCATCAGCAAAAAAATAAAAAGTTACAGCTCACAGAATAAAGCGATGCAAAAATAATTATTTTTTATATAAAATTGTTTTCATTGCATAAAAGTGACAAAACATAAAAAAAGACCTAAATGAGGTATCGCTGTAATCGTACTGACCCGAAGAATAAAAGCGCTTTTAATTTTATCGCAGGCGGAACGGTGTAAACGCACCCCCCAAAAGAAAATCATGAAACGCTGGTTTTTGTTCATTCTGCGTCCCAAAAATCGGAATAAAAAGCGATCAAAAGATGTCATGTGCCCGAAAATGGTATCAATAAAAACGTCAGCTTGTCCCGCAAAAAATAAGACCTCACATGACTCGGTGGGTCAAAATATGAAAAAATTATAGCACTCAAAATGTGATGCAAAAACTTTTTACAATAAAAAGCGTCTTTAGTGTGACAGCTGCCAAATATAAAAACCGCCATAAATAGTAAATCATACCCCCCGTTATCACCCCTTAGTTAGGGAAAAATAATAAAATTAAAAGAAAATGTTTTTATTTCCATTTTCCCATTAGGGCTAGGGCTGAGATTAGGGTTAGGGGTGGGTTAGGGTTGGAGTTAGAATTGGGGGGTTTCCACTGTTTGGGCACATCAGGTGCTCTCCAAATGCAACATGGCGTCTGATCTCAATTCCAGCCAATTCTGCGTTGAAAAAGTCAAATGGTGCTCCTTCCCTTCCAAGCTCTGCCATGCGCCCAAACAGCGGTTTACCCCCACATATGGGGTATCAGCCTACTCAGGACAAATTGCAAAACAACTTTTGGGGTCCAATTTCTCCTGTTACCCTTAGGAAAATAAAAAACTGGGAGCAAAAATATCATTTTTGTGGAAAAAAATGATTTTTTTTATTTTCACGCCTGGGCGTTATAAACTTCTGTGAAGCACTTGGGGGTTCAATGTGCTCACCACACATCTAGATAAGTTCCGTGGGGGGTCTAGTTTCCAAAATGGGGTCACTTGTGGGGAGTTTCAATAGTTTAGGTACATCAGGGGCTCTCCAAACGCACGACACTCGGAGACCATTCCATCAAAGTCTGCATTCCAAAACGTCACTACTTCCCTTCCGAGCCCCGACGTGTGCCCATACAGTAGTTTTCTCCCACATATGGGGTATCAGCGTACTCAGGACAAATTAGACAACAACTTTTGGGGTCCAATTTCTCCTGTTACCCTTGGGAAAATAAAAAAATTGGTGACTAAAAGATCATGTTTGTGGAAAAAATACGATTCTTTTATTTTCATGCCCGAGCCTTATAAACTTCTGTGTAGCACTGGGAGGTTCAAAGTGCTCACCACACATCGAGATAAGTTCCTTGGGGGGTCTAGTTTCCAAAATGGTGTCATTTGTGGGGGGTTTTCACTGTTTTGGTACATCAGGGGCTTTCCAAACGCGACAAGGTGTCCGATCTCAATTCCAGCCAAAAACGTCAAATGGCGCTGCTTCCCTTCCGAGCTCTGCCATGCGCCCAATTAGTGGTTTACCCCCACATGTGGGGTATCAGCGTACTCAGGACAAATTGCACAATAACTTTTAGGGTCCTGTTACCCTTGGAAAAATAAGAATTGAGGGTGAAAAGATCATTTTTGTGGAAAAAATATGATTTTTTAATTGTACGGCTGTACGTTATAAACTTCTGTGAAGCTCTTGTGGGTTCAAAGTTCTCACCACACATCTAGATAAGTTCCTTGGGGGGGTCTAGTTTCCAAAATGGGGTCACTTGTGGGGGGTTTCCACTGTTTAGGTACATCAGGGGCTCTCCAAACGTGACATGGCGTCCGATCTGAATTCCAGCCAATTTTGCATTGAAAAAATCAAACGGTGCTCCTTCCCTTCTGAGCTCTGCCATGCGCCAAAACAGTGTTTCCCCCCACATATCAGGTAACAGCGTACTCAGGACAATCTGCACAATAACTTTTGCTGTCCAATTTCTCCTGTTACCCTTGGTAAAATAAAAAAAATTGAACCTGAAGTATTTTTTTTGTGAAAAAAAGTTAAATGTTCATTTTTTTTAAAAAATATTCCAAAAAATTCCTGTGACGCCCCTGAAGGGTTAGTAAACTTCTTGAATGTGGTTTTGAGCACCTTAAGGGGTGCAGTTTTTAGAATGGTGTCACTTTTGGGTATTTTCTATCATATAGACCCTTCAAAGTGGCTTCAAATGTGATGTGGTCCGTAAAAATAAAATGGTGTTGCAAAAATGAGAAATCGCTGGTCAACTTTTAACCCTTATAACTTCCTAACAAAAAAAAATTTTGGTTCCAAAATTGTACTGATGTAAAGTAGACATGTGGGAAATGTTACTTATTAAGTTTTTTTGTGCCGTATCTCTGTGATTTAAGGGCATAAAAATTCAAATTTGGAAAATTGCGAAATTTTAAAAATTTTCGCCAAATTTCCATTTTTTTCACAAATAAACGCAAGTTATTTGAATAAAATTTTATCACTAACATGAAGTACAATATGTCACAAGAAAGCAATGTCAGAATCACCAGGATCCATGGAAGCGTTTCAGAGTTATTACCTCATAAAGGGACAGTGGTCAGAATTGTAAAAATTGGCCCGGGAGTTAACGTGCAAACCACCCTTGGTAGTGAAGGGGTTAATATGATTGCTGTATTACAATCAAGCAGTATTTTATTTTCATTTGAGAGATAATGCCAATAACAACATCATTACAGCTTCATCTGCAAATATACAAGTGCCAAACCGTGCAGACCCAACAATGCAGACAAGCCAACACCTGATCGCCTCCATGACACACCACGTCGATGCAGTAATTGATGCAAAAGGAGCCCTGACCAAGCATTGAGTGCATTTACTCAACATACATTTTCGTAGGCCAACATTTCGGATTTTAAAATCATTTTTCAAAAGGAAAAAAAATAGGGTAAGCGTGGATTTACTCTGCGCTGCTGAATAACTGAAGGTCCGGATCTATATCATATAGAATGTGGTTTTATTCAATGCGTTTCAAAGTTCTAAGACTTCTTCATCAGGAAATACCGCAAATGTACATATACAGATGTTTCAAAAAGATTTAACCTCTTAATGACCGCTGATATGCCTTTTAACGGTGGTAGTTAAGGCTACTTAAACCACAGCGCAGTGCGCCCGTCGAGATCTGCCGGCCGTCACCCGGCAACATAAAAAGAATAGTAAATAAACCCCCCTCTTTATCACCCCCATAGGTAGAGAAAAATAAAGAAAATATTTCTTTTCATTATTCCATTAGGGTTGGAATTAGGGTTAAGGTTTGAATTAGGGTTAGGGCTGGGATTAGAGTTAAGGTTGGGATTAGGGATAGGGGTATGTTGGGGTTAGGTTTGTGGTTAGGGTTATGGTTGGGATTAGGGTTACGGGTGTGTTGGGGTTATGGTTAGGTTTGAAATTAGTGTTAGGGGTGTGTTGGGGTTAGGGATGAATATAGAAGCGAGGGGTTTCCACTGTTTAGGCACAACAGAGAGTCTCCAAACGCGACATGGCGCCATCATTGATTCCAGCCAATTTTGCGTTCAAGAAGTCAAACAGTGCGCCCTCCCGTTCAAACCCCGACGTGTGCCCAAACAGTGACTTTCCCCCACATATGGGGTACCAGGGTACTCAGAACAAATTGGACAACAACTTGTGGGGTCTAATTTCTCCTGGTAGTGAATTAAAAAATTGCGGGCTAAAACAATCATTTTTGTGGAAAAAATATGATTTTTTATTTTCATGGCTCCATGTTATAAACTTCTGCAAAGCACTTGGGGGTTTAAAGTGCTCGCCACATATCTAGATAAGTTCCTTAAGGGGTCTAGTTTCCAAAATGGTGTTATTTGTGGGGGATTTTCACTGTTTAGGTACATCAGGGGCTCTCCAAATGCCCCCATATGCTGCCCCATAGAATATGCCCCCATATGCTGCCCCATAGAATATGCCCCCATATGCTGCCCCATAGAATATGCCCCCATATGCTGCCCCACAGAATATGCCCCCATATGCTGCACCATAGAATATGCACCATATGCTGCTCCATAGACTATGCCCCCATATGCTGCCCCATAGAATATGCCCTCATATGCTGCCCCATAGAATATGCCCCCATCTGCTGCTCCATAGAATATGCTCCCATATGCTGCCCCCATATGCTGCTGCAAAAAAAAAAAATGCCATACTCACCTCTCCTGCTCAGGACCCGGCACCTGAGATATTCACCTGTCCGGGGTCCATCACTGCTCACCGCTGTCTGCCACTTCCTGTGTCAGAGACTGTACAGCCAGCAGAAGGCGCAGTGCACACTAACCACGTCACAGCCCCCCTGCTGCCTAAACGTCACTGACACAGGATGCAGCAGACAGAGGTGAGCAGCGACGGACCCAGGACAGGTGAATACTGGATATACTTACCCCCTCCTGGCGCAATCTCTGCAGCCCCGCTTCTCCAACTTCCATGGTCTCCGGCAGCTCTTCCTTCAGCGGTCACGTGGTACCTCTCATTAAGCTCATGAATGTGCGCATATTCATGAGTTTAATGAGCTGTACCATGTGACCGCTGAAAGCAGGAAGGAAGACTGTGGGAGAAGCGGGGGGGCTGCAGAGACCGCGCCAGGGGGGGTCAGTATGATCTCTGACACCCCCGCTCCCCCTACCCACCGATCCCCAGGTATATGACTTGTGTATAAGCCGAGAGGGGGACTTTCAGCCCAAAAAAATGGGCTCAAAATCTCGGCTTATACACGAGTATATACGGTAAATGATTGATTTAAGCAGGGTTCCCCTTTGGTTTATAACCCCTTCATGACCAGAGGTATATTCGTTTTTGCGTTTTTGTTTTTCTCTCTCCTTCCCAGAGTTATATCTTTTTTTGGTCAATATGGCAATGTGAGGGCTTCTTTTTGCAGGACGAGATGTACTTTTGAATGACACTATTGGTTTTAACATATTGTGTACTGGAAAACGGGAAAAAAATTCCAAGTGCAGTGAAATAGCCAAAGAAGTGCTATCCCACAGTTTTTGTTTTGCTCTTTTACTAGGTTCACTAAGTGCTAAAACTGACCTGCAATTATGATTATCTAGGTCATTACGAGTTCATAGATACCAAACATGTCTAGATTCTTTTTTCTAAGCATTGAAAAAAAATTCCAAACTTTGTTTTCCATGATCTGGGGCTGGGTGAGGGCTTATTTTTTTGTGCACCTAGCTGGCGTTTTAACTATACCATTTTGGTGCAGATATGATCTTTTGATCGCCCGTTATTGCATTTTAATGCAATGTCTGGATGACCAAAACAATGTAATTCTGGCATTTTTACTTTTTTTCTCGCTACACCATTTAGCGATCAGGTTAATCCTTTTTTTTATTGATAGATCGGGCGATTCTGAACGTGGCGATTTTTTTTTTTATTTTGAATGGGGCGAAAGGGGGGTGATGTGAAGTTTTAAGTTTTTTTTATTTTTTACAAAACATTTTTTTTTTTTTTTACTTTTGGCATGCTTCAATAGTCTCCATGGGAGACTAGAAGCTGCCATAACCCGATCAGCTCTGCTACATACAAGTGATGATCAGATCACCTGTATGTAGCAGAAGTGCTCACTTGCTATGAGCGCCGACCACTGGGCGGTGCTCATAGCAATCAGGCAGTGACAAACATAGAGGTCTGCAGGAGACCTCTGGCTGTCATGCCGACCCATCATTGACCCGCGATCACGTGACTGGAGAACATTGTTTCTATGAAGTCCCTTACCAAATTCTTTTCCGGGCTGGAGAAAGATTTTGATGCATGGGGAAAATGAAATTAGACAGTACAAAGAGAAAAAATGTCAAAGGGATATATATATACAGGATTATTACTCCAATCAACAACGAGACCAAATAAATATGAACTATATGATATCTAGAGGAGAGCCAACAAGTCTGGTAGAAATGATCGACTCCAGGAAATAAACCTTTTTACTCATCTATTGACTGATTCTCAGTTGAGCCTTTTATCAAAAGGTCTCCTTTTTTCCCTCTAGTAATCTAGATACTTTCACCATTGTAAAAGATATCCATCTATTCACCCCGAAAACTACTATTGAAAAGATTGCACCACATTAGCAAATTATCTGATATTTTTACCACTGCTGAAGAAAAAGAACCTTTGAAAATCTTGGAATCTCTTATTGAAGAACAAGAAGTGCATGATCAGGCAAGTGAAAATTTAAGTCATTTGTATAGAAAATCCACTAACTTTCCTTTTCTTGAGCTCTTTCCTGCCATTAATGTTTTTGTTAAAATAGTATCTGCAGACTTGAAAAATTAGCCCTGTTGGAACTTCAATCATGGAAAGAATTAGTATTCAAACTGGCAGCTAAATGGGGTAACCTCGTGGTATGGACGGTGGATGAATATGAAGAACAAGCTTTTAAGCTACTTAATGACAAAAGATGCTAAAGGAAATTGTCATCTAATGCCTTGACATCTGTCTAACAGGACCTACAACTAATATTGGAGAAAGCGCAAGATAAAGGTCTACTCTCCAAAAATTGTTTGATGCCCTCTTTGGAAAAAATCCGACTATATCGACATTTTCTTATTCCAAAATTGAACAAAAACATTGTAAAAAGACCAATAGTGGGAGGTAACGGTAGTCTGGGTGAGACAATAAGAGTTCATTGATTCATATTTGATACCAATTGTCACTTCATTGCCTCCTTACATCAAAGACACTACAGTGGCATTACATCCATTAAGCGATCTGTATCTGGAGAATGGCATGTGCATGGTTACTGTTGAAGTTGAGTCCCTTTATACCTCCATCTGGCTTGTTGATGGCATCAAGGCAGTAACCTGGTTTCTGAGATCCAGTAATCTGGAAATTCAGTTGTGATCTTCTAATTACTCTACTTGAATATACTTTGACACATAGAATTGATCTTTAACAATAAATATGTTATTTGCAGACTCCGGGTACTGCCATGGCTGCAGCCTGCGCCCCGTCATATGCTAATTTTTTCTTGGGTTTATGGGAAAGGGAGATATTTCAAGCTGACTCTCCTGCTGGTATTGAAAAAGTCCAAAACTGGAAGCGATTTGTAGATAACATATGGTTTATTTGGGAAAGTACACAACCATAGCTTCAACAATTCATGTCTTGGCTAAATAACAACAGTATTAATATTAACACCTTTATGACATTGGACGTAGTGTTCCATCCATGTGCCCTGGGACTTAATGCCCATGGACAGAATAGTATGTCATACGCGATCAGCCACGCTCACGGGGACAGCACGGCTGATCGCGGCCATGTGTCAGTTGATTCTCACAGCTGACACCTGGCACTAAGTGCCAAAAGTGGTCAAGGACCACTCCCTGCACTTTAATCCCCGGAAAACTGTGATCAAACGATCGCAGCATTCCAGGAGCAGGCAGAGGAACTGTCAGAGCTGACATTGGATCGGAGACCCCACGGCATGACGCGGAGTCCCATGGTAACCCGAAGTAGTCATGATGACATCTGGGTCACCAGAGCTGAGATACGTCCTGTCAGTGCAGCGCTGACAGCTTATATAGTATGCAGATCTGCATGCCATATAAGCAATCAGCCTGCACAAAATGAGTGTCCCAAAGTGGGACACTGTAAAAGTAAAAATGAAATGGAAAAAAAAAATTAATTGTAAAAATATTAGAATATTGATTTTATATTTTTTTATCATTAATTTTTGAATAAAAAAAACTAAACAATAAAAGTACACATATATTTAGTATCACCGCATCCGTAACGACCCGACCTATAAAACTGTCCCACTAGTTAACCCATTTAGTTTCCATTTAAAAAAAAAACATGACAAAAAACAATGCTTTATCATACCACCAAACAAAAAGTGGACTAACACGCGAAAAAAAGCAAAAAAGAAGCTGCCATATAGCTTCTTCACCGGAAAAATAAAAGTTATAGTTCTCAGAATAAAGCGATGCAAAAATAATTATTTTTTCTATAAAATAGTTTTTATTGTATTAAAGCACCAAACCATAAAAGATATAAATGAGGTATCACTGTCATCGTACTGACCTGAAGAATAAAACTGTTTTATCAATTTTACCACATGCAAAACGGTATAAATACCCCCCAATGCATGAATTGCTGGTTTTTGTTAATTCTGCCTCCCAAAAATCGGAATAAAAGGTCATGTGCCCGAAATGTCATGTGCCCGAAAATGGTAGTAATAAAAGGTCAACTCATCTCGCAAAAAACAAGACCTCACATGACTGTGGGCCGAATTATGGAAAAATTTTAGATCTCAAAGTGTGGTGATGCAAAAACTATTTTTTGAAATAAAAAGCATCTTTTAGTATGTGACAGCTGCCGAACATAAAAACCTGCTATAAATAGTAAATCAACCCCCCCTTTATCGCCCCTTAGTTAGGGAAAAATAATAAAATAAAAAAATGTATTTATTTCCATTTTCCCATTAAGGAAGTGGGTTAAAGTTAGGATTAGGGTTAGAATAAGGGTTAGGGGTGTGTTATGGTTAGGGGTGTGTTGGGGTTAGGGTTGGAGTTAGAATTGGGAGGTTTCCACTGTTTAGGCCCCTGCTTTCCAAACGCGACATGCGTCTGATCTCAATTCCAGCCAATACTGCATTGAAAAGTCAAACTGTGCTTCTTCCCTTCCGAACTCTGCCATGCGCCCAAATTGGTTTATCAACATACTCAGAACAAATTGCTCAACATCTTTTGGGGTCCAATTTCTCCTGTTACTCTTGGTAAAATAAAAAATGGGGACGAAAAGATCATTTTTGTGGGAAAAAAGTTTTTTTTTATTTTTATCGTGGCTCTAGATTACGAGCTTCTGTGAAGCACTTTGAGGTTCAAAGTGCTCACCACACATCTAGATAAGTTCCTTAGGGGGTCTACTTTCCAAAACAGTGTCATTTGTGGGGGGTTTCCTCTGTTTAGACACATCAGGGGCTCTCCAAACGCGACATGATCTCAATTCCAGCCAATTTTGCTTTGAAAAGTCAAACGGCGCTCCATCCCTTCCGAGCTCTGCCGTGCACCCAAACAGTGGTTTACCTGCATATATTGGGTATCAGCGTACTCAGGACAAATTTTACAGCAACTTTTGGGGTCTACTTTCTCCTGTTACCCTTGGTAAAAGAAAACAAATTGGATCTGAAGTAATTTTTTTGTGAAAAAAAATTAAATGTTCATTTTTTTTAAATATTCCAAAAATTCCTGTGAAGCACCTGAAGGGTTAATAAACTTCTTGAATGTGTGAATGTGGTTTTGAGCACCTTGATGGGTGCAGTTTTTAGAATTGTGTCACTTTTGAGTATTTTCTATCATATAGACCCCTCAAAATGACTTCAAATGTGATGTTGTCCCTAAAAATAATGGTGTTGTGAAAATGAGAAACCGCTGGTCAACTTTTAACCCTTATAACTTCCTAACAAAAAAAATTTGGGTTCGAAAATTGTGCTGATGTAAAGTAGACATGTGAGAAATGTTATTTATTAACTATTTTGTGTGAAAAAATGTTGTAAGGGCATGAAAATTCAAAGTTGGAAAATTGAAACATTTTCAAAATTTTTGTCAAATTTCTGTTTTTTTCACAAATAAACACAAGTCATATCAAAGAAATTTTATGACTATCATGAAGTACAATATGTCACAAGAAAACAAGGTCAGAATCAACGGGATCCATCAAAGCGTTCCAGAGTTACCTCATAAATGAACAGTGGTCAGAATTGTAAAAATTGGCCTGGTCATTACCGTGCAAACCACCCTTGGGATAAAGGGGTTAAACATGCCTTTAACAGTGGTAGACAATTGGACTTCTTGGATTTGAAAATAAATGTATTGTAGAATGGTAAAATCATCACTGATGTTCATTACAAATCAATGAGTATGAACTCCCTTCTTCATTCAGATTCATCACACTTAACAATACAGTGTATTCCTATTGGGCAATTTATGAGAATTGAGAGAATCTGCTCTACTAAGCAGATTTACTGGACTTAAAGGAGAGATTTCAAGCAAGAGGATACTGTATTATTCTAATGGAATACAGTAGAGCTAAAAGTGCATCTAGAGATGCTCTTCTTTATCCCAACCTGGAGCATAGCAAAAGTCGGGAAACTGATCAGGTCCATTTCATCACTACATACAGTAACCAATGGGATCAGATAAGAAAAATTATGCAACAGCATTGGTGTATCCTGCAAAGTGACCATATTCTCAAAAAATCTAATCCTATTATGACTACAAGAAGTAGATATTTAAAGGATATGCTAGTTCCCAGTCACTACTCCCCCTCCTCCCACTAACTTGTTCAATACTCAAAACCCATCATCAAGCTGCTTTCCATGTGGCTCTTGTAGTGTGCTCAAACTTTGTTCGTACCTAATGCTTTGGAAGCACAGAACATTCCAGAGCATATGACATCCGGGATCACATCACCTGCACTTCTAGAGTGGTAATATATCATGCTGAGTGTTCCTATGGTGGAATGACAACAAGGGAACTTAAGGTAAGAACAAAGGAACATCTTAGAGATATAGAAAAATCCAAAATTATCACAGACCCTGGTCTCTTGAAAACCCTTCCCAGGCACTTTAAATTATACCATCATAGTGCTTCCAGATGTCTCGGAGTGAAAGCAATAGGTAACTTACATTTATCTAATAGAGGGGGTGAAGCTAGAAAGTAAATGGATACACAGGCTGGGGACCATAGTATCTGGTGGTCTAAATGAGAATTTTGGATTTAATTCCTTTTTATAAAGAACTAACTGAAGAGCCCGGCGCTGCCCGGGCATAGTAACTAACTGTGGTTAGTTATAACAAATTATAATTATCCTACATCCCATAGTCCTGTGCCCATATACCCATCATACATATCCACCATCCCATAGACCCGTGCCCATATACCCATCATACATATCCTCCATCCCATAGTCCCATGCCCATATACCCATTATACATATTCTCCATCCCATAGTCCCATGCCCATATACCCATCATACATATTCGCCATCCCATAATTGAGTGCCCATATACCCATCACACATCCTCCATCCCATAGTCCCATGCCCATATACCTATTATACATATTTGCCATCCCATAGTCGAGTGCCCATATACCCATCACACATCCTTCATCTCATAGTCCCATGCCCATATACCCATCATACAAATCCTCCATCCCATAGTCCCGTACCCATATACCCATCATACATATCCACCATCCCATAGTCCCGTGCCCATATGCCCGTTATACATATCCTCCATCCCATAGTCCAGTGCCCATATACCCATCACACATCCTCCATCCCATAGTCCCATGCCCATATACCCATCATACAAATCCTCCATCCCATAGTCCCGTACCCATATACCCATCATATATATCCACCATCCCATAGTCCCGTGCCCATATACCCATCATACATATCCTCCATCCCATAGTCCAGTGCCCATATACCCATCACACATCCTCCATTCCATAGTCAACCATTGTGACATCATAATGAGGGGCGGGGCTTGATACGCACACACTGTTTCCCCATTATGTAGATAGGGGCATTATGACATCATAATGAGGGGCGGGGCTTGATACGCACACTTTTTCCACATTATGTAGATGGGGGCAAAATTGTTTGGTGAATTGGAACGCGCTGGGTTAAAATTTCACCTCACAACATAGCCTAGGACGCTCTCGGTGTCCAGACGTGTGACTGTGCCAAATTTTGTGGCTGTAGCTGCGACGGTGTGGATGCCAATCCCGGACACACACATACATACACATACATACATACATATACACACTTTGAGCTTTATATATTAGATAGTGATGGGCGAGCAATAAAATGCTCAGGTACTTGTTACTCAAGTCGAGCAAATTGTAATGCTCTGGTGCTCGACTCGAGTAATGAACATAATTGAAAGTCAATGGGAAACTCGAGCATTTTTCCGGCAGCCCCCACCGGAGGGCTGGAGGGGGTCTAAAAATTGTTCATCAGAGGAGGAGGAAAATGAGGTTATGTTTCGGCTTCACACACACACATGAAGTGATGCAACCACGGACAAGCTCCATCTCTGGCTGTGACCAACATCATTGGTGGATGAACTTATTGAGCGATTGGGACCTTTGAGGTATATCACAACCCTCGACCTAACGAAGGGATACTGACAGATTCCCATGTAACAGAGCACCAAAGAGAAGACGGCTTTCTTGACACCGGATGGCTGCTTCCATTACACCAGGGCGCCATTTGGTCTGCAGGGGGCCTCCACTACCTTCCAGAGGGTGATGGATCAGATCTTGGCACCACATAGGAAGTATGCTGCCGCTTACTTTGATAACATTGTTATCTTCAGCCATGACTGGAGTTCGCATATCCCAAAAGTACAGGTGGTCCTCAATGCCTTGAGGAAAGTGGGGTTTAAAATAAACCCAAAGAAATGTGCCATTGGGAAGGAGGAGGCCAAGTTCTTGGGCTACATTGTCGGGCACGGAGTAGTCAAGCCCCAATGGAATAAGATAGAGGCAATTCAGGAGTCACCGCAAACGCTTTCCAAGAAACAAGTGAGGGCATTTCTTAGGATTGTGGGGTATTACCGGTGGTTTATCCCGAACTTCGCCACGGTTGCCACACCATTAATGGACCTCCTCAGCGGAACCAGGCCGACTGTGGTAAAATGGGCTCCTGACACAGCGAGCATATCAGGAACTCAAGTGGGCTCTGTGTAGGCATCCGGTCCTGGTAGCACCAGACTTTAAGGAGTTCGTGTTACGGACCAATGCTTCAGATTCTGGATTAAGAGCGGTACTCTCACAAGAAATAAATGGAGATGTGCATCCCATCCTGTATCTGAGCCAAAAACTCTTCTTGAAAGAAGAATTATGCAATTGTGGATAAGGAGTGCTTGGCCATAAAGTGGGCTGAAGATATACTAAAGTACTACCTTCAGAGCCGTAAATTAAAATTTATGTCAGACCATGTCCCGCTGAGATGGTTGCGTGAGAAAAAGAGTAAGCATGCCAGGGTGACTTGGTGGTTCTTAGCTCTTCACAACTTCTTGTTTCATGTCAAACACAGGCCAGGGAAGTTACATGGTAACGTGGATGCCCTCTCCCGAATTCCCTGTCTGGTGTCTGATGGTGCCAAAACCCTTGACTTTGGCCAGAGGAGGGATAAGTGACAGTCACTGGCTTTGTAGAGGTAGGGAGGTATGTGTCACTGCGCATGCAGTGATCAGTGATGTGAAGCCTGAGTGTTTTTGTGTTTCCAGCACACTAGGTGCTGAGAGGCCATGTACAGAGTTTAATTGGCCGGTTTCATGTGAGCACCTGCAGGGCGGGAGGGTGCTCACCATGCCCCTTTCCCTGTGTTTGAGGATCTGCAGTGAAATCATGATCGCGTGACCAGTATATGTGTACCATGTGTACCATACCTGGACCTGTGGTTCAGTCTGTCTGGTGTTTTGGGAGAGAGGTGGAACTCCCACATGGCTCCTATAGAAGCTAAGGACACTGTGTGCGTTACCTGCAGTGAAGCCTGAAAGACAAGGACTCTGATAGACCTTATCTTTGTTTTACCATTATGCCAGAAAGGCTTTTTTTTTTTTCTGAACCCTGCTAAGCTGTATGCTGTCTACAATAAACCAGCAGGGGAATTACTACCAGAACAGTTCCTGTGACTACCTTGTGAAGCAGCGGAGTGAGTCAAACCCTCACAGTGTGTATGAGAGAAAGTGTGTGTGAGAGTTCGAATGCATGAGAATGTGTGTGTATGTGAGAGAAAGTGCATGTGTGAATGTGTGAGAGATTGCTTGTGTGAGTTTTGTGTGTGAGAGAGAGTGTGTGATAGGAAATACGTGTATGTCTGAGTGTGTGTGAGAGAGAATGTGTGTGCGAGTGTGTGTATAGCAGAGTAGAGAGTGTGTTTGTGTATGAGAATGTCTTTGTGAGAGAGAAAGTAAGTGTGTGTGGGAGAGTGTGAAAAAGAGTGCATGAGAAAATGTGTGTGAGAGTGTGTGTGTGTGAGAGTTTGTGTGTGAGAAAAAGTGAGTGTGTGAGGAAATACATGTGTGGGTGAGAGTGTGTGTGTGTATGAGGCCGAGACCACAAATGCGAGAAACACAGCTGAGTCTCACATGTTAGTACCCGACACTGCCGCCGGCACTCAGGAGCTGAGCATGCGGCCACATAGCAATATATGGAGCTGCACGCTCCGTTCCTGAGTGCCGGTGGCAGTGCCAGATATTAACATGCGAGACTCTGCCGTATTCCTTGCATGTGTGATCCCGGCCTTAGAGAAAGTGTGTGTGTGAGAGAGGGTGTGTGAGATATGCAGTGTTTGAGAGAATGTGTGAGTTAGAGTGTATGTTTGCGAGAGACAATGAGAGTGTGAGTATGTGAGTGTGTATGATTGAGAGCGAGAGTGTGTATGTGAGATAATGTATGTAAGAGCGTGTGTGAGAGATATAGTGCTTGTCTGAGATTATGTGTATGTAGGAGAGTGTGTGAGTGTCAGTGTGTGAGAGTTTGTGTGTATGAGAGAGTGTGTGAGAGTTTGTGTGAGTGAGAGATTGTGCGTTGAGTATGTGTGCATGAGAGATGTGTGAGTGAGTGTGTGTAAGAGTGTGTGAGAGATACTGTCAGTGTGCATGTGAGTGTGTGTGTGAGAGAGAGTGTGTGTCAGAGTATCATTGTGTGTGAGCATGTTTGTGAGAGATTGTGTGTTTTTGTGTGAGAGTGAGTGTGTGGGAGAGTGTTAGATTGTGTATGAGATTGTGTGAAAGAGCGTGAGATTGAGTGTGTATGTGAGAAAGTGTGCACATGTGAGAGTTTGTATGTAATTGAGAGAATTTGTATATTTGTGTGATTGCAAGAGAGCGTGTATGAGGGAAAAGCTGTATTTGTGCATGAGAGAGGGAGTTCATGTGTTTGTGTGAGATAGAGAATTTGCGTGAATGTGTGTGAGAGGATGTATGTGAGATACGCAGTGTGAGAGAGATAATGTGTGACTGTGTGTTAGTGTCTGTGAGAGAGACACTGTGTGAGATACGCAGTGTGTGTGAGAGACTGAGTGTGTGTGTGTTTGTGAGAGAGAGGTAGTGTGTGAGTGAGAATGTGTGTGTAAGAGAGACTGTGGGTGAGAGTTTGTATGTGTCAGTGTGTATATGAGAGATATCTTGTCTGTGTAGGAGAGTGTGTGTAAGTCCGGGTTCACACTTGCGAGAAACTCACGAGTCTTGAATCTCAATACCCGGCACTGCCCCTGCCCCTCGGACCGGAGTGTGTGGCTGCATAGAAATACATGCAGATGAGTGCACTGCTCCCGAGTGCCAGTGGCAGTGCCAGGTATTGAGATGCGAGACTCGTGCGAGTTTCTCGCAAGTGTGACCCCGGCCTAAGGCTAGTTTCACATTAGTGTTTACGGCCGCAGCGTCGGGCTGCGCACGGCCGCAGCTAAGCACCGCCCCCTGACGCGCCTCCGTCGGTAGCTCCGCCTACGGACGCATGACGCTGCATGCGTCCTGCGTCCCCTATCTTTATCACTGGGGACGCAGGCCGTGCGCAGTATGCGTTTGGCGGCGCATGTGTCCTTTTGGCGCTGCGCCGAGCGCACCAAATTGCAACCTGTTGCGTTTGGCGTCATGCGTCCGTAGGCGGAGCTACCGGCGGAGACGCGGCAGGGGCAGGGCTTAGCGGCGGCCGTGCGCAGCCCGACGCTGCGGCCGTAAACGCTAATGTGAAACTAGCCTAAGAGAGAGTGTATGTGACAGATACACACTGTATTTGAGAGAAAGTGTGTGTGATTGAGAGTATGTGCAATAGATACTGTGTGAGAGTGTGTGAGAGCAGGGTCAGACTGGGGCCCACCTGGGGAATGGACTCTAGGGGCCCACCCTACAGTTATATGCAAATATCTGCCAGTCGTTATCCCCATTATAGTGGAGCATCGGCTGTAAAACACAGGTGGCTCCTGCACATCTACTGTGCGCCAGCATAAATGGAATGTATAATTACAGTAGCTTACATTAATGGGGCTCTTTGGTTAAAACAAGTTATCACCAATCCATGGGCTCCACAGGTTTTGTGATCACTTAGGTCCCACCATTAGAAACTGCACCGACTGGAAGAATTAGGAAGTTTTATCCCTGGTAGGACACTTATCCCCATTTTAAAATGGAGCAGCAGGTGGGATATCTGACCGAAGTTCCATTCATTCTCTTTGGGGCTTCTATTAAAAAAAAACAAGTGCAGCCACTGAGGGAATGAATGGATCAGTGATCAAGTCAGACATGCCACTCCAGTCTAATGGGGATAAAAGCTCCACATTCTGCCGATTGGGTCCATGTAGTTAAACCCTCACCAATAAATACGTTATCACTTATCCTGTGGATAGGTGATTATACTTTATTCCACAGGAAACCCCCTGTAAGTGCATCTCTGCCGCTGTGTACAAAGTATTTACAGTAATCTCTAATGGAAATATAGAATCTTCTCCTAATATCAAAGAGAACAAATGACAGCCATACACAACACAGTCCCCTATACCAAGACCAATACTACCACATACAGGGAAGAAATACCACCACACCATGACCAGACCACAGTGACCGTATAACACTGCATACAGGGGACAAATACCGCCACACCATTACCATACCACATAGTGACCGAGTAATAATACATCACAGGGACAAATACCACCATACCATAAACAGATCACATAGTGACCGAATAATACCACATGCAAGGGACAAATACCGCCACACAATGACCAGACCACACATTACCACCACAGTGACCGAATAATATATCATATTACCAGCATATAGGGACCAAATAATACCACATATAAGGAGAAATACTGCCACACCGTGACATACCACAAATTACCACCACATAGTGACCGAATACTACAATTCTGATTATGAATACAAACCACAATACTAACAACACTGTTATTACCACCAGTGACATTATACACAGGAACTCTGTACACAGTATACAGTATATAGTGTAAGTGTACGAGTAACACACTGACTCACCGGTGACATTTGTAGGTGAAGTCTTTCATCTTCATCCAGTGCAGACTGCCATCACTTCTTCCAGCAAGAACTCTTCTCTGCAGAAAATAACAGTTATCTATAGCTGATCGCTTCCAGAGCACATTCCCCACTATTTTCTTTGACTTCTACACCATGTCATAGTAACATAGTTAGTAAGGCCGAAAAAAGACATTAGTCCATCCAGTTCAACCTATAAAATTCTGTCAGAGTAAATCCCCCCAAAAAAGACAGTGCCGCCCTGCAAAGTAGCAGGACCCCCTTTTGTTCTCCCCATGACAGTAACCTGAAATTTAAAGTACAGCAGTAGTAATGTCACCTGATTGGCCCCTACAGTAATTATGTCCCCACTTACCACCATAAACCAATCATTTATGTTCCTCATCCTTACCTCTATACAGTAATTATGTCACCTTTATTTAATGTTTCCATCCTGGACCCCATTGTCCACTTTAATAAGGTCCCTATCCAGTAATGTCCTCATCCTGGGCCCATGTCCACTTTAATAATGTCCCCTCCCTGGGCCCCTATGTCCACCTTTATGGCCACTATCTAGGCCAATCACAGAGGGGGGATTCTTCTCACCTTCTTGCGCTCCCCGGCATCCTCTTTTGGCTTCATATTTAGCGTGGATGTTAAAATGACTGCCGACTGGAGCTGTGACAGGGCACTCTGCATTGTGACAGGCCGCGTGCTGACGTCACATACCAGTAACATTGAAAGGCTGCCGGCCTATCAAAGGTTGCAGGAGTCATTTAACAAAACTGCTATGTGACATCGACGATTGGCCTGTCACAGAGCAGAGCTCCCTGTCACAGCGGGAGCCGGCATTCATCTTGATGTGCGTTGTCACCAGGGTCAGCTGCAGGTTTTCGTGGGCCTCGGGCGACAGTGTATCAATGGGGTCCTTTAACACATGCCACGATTCCTGATGCACAGATAAAGATATACAGATATAGTACAATATATGGGCACCACATAGTCCACCATACAATATTATGGGCATCCACATAGTCCATCATACAATATTATGGGCAACTACATAGTCTGCCATACAACATTATGGGCAACCACATTGTCCACCATACAGTATTATGGGCAACCACATAGTTCTCCATACAGTATTATGGGAAACCACTTAGTCCGCCATACAGTATTATGGGAAACCACATAGTCCGCCATACAGTATTATGAGCACCTCATAGCCCGCCATACAGTATTATGGGCACTACATAGTCCACCATACAGTATTATGAGCACCCACATAGTCCGCCATACAGTATTATGGTAAACCACATAGTCTTCCATACAGTATTATGAGCACCCACATAGTCCGCCATACAGTATTATGGGCACCTCATAGTCCGCCATACATTATTATGGGAAACCACATAGTCCGCCATACAGTATTATGAGAAACCACATAGTCCGCCATACAGTATTATGGGCAACCACATAGTCCGCCATACAATATTATGGGCACCTCATAGTCCGCCATAGAGTATTATGGGCCCCATATAATGCTCCTCCATACAGTATTATGGGGCACCTGCTCCTTCATACAGTATTATGGGCCCCCTGCTTCTCCATGCAGCACAATATGGCCCCCCTGCTCCTCATTGCAGCACATTATGGCCCCTCTGCTCCTCCATTCAGCACATTATGGCCTCCCCTGCTCCTCCATGCAACACATTATGGCCCCCCGCTCATCCATTTAACACATTATGGCCTCCCCTGGTCCTCCATGCAGCACATTATGGCCTCCCCTGTTCCTCCATGCAGCACATTATGGGCTCCCGGCCCCCCTGCTCCTCCATGCGGCATACTATGCCCCCCTGCAACATACTATGGCCCCCCTGCAGCATACTATGGCCCCCCTGCAGCATACTATGGCCCCCCTGCAGCATACTATGGCCCCCCCTGCAACATACTATGGCCCCCCCTGCAGCATACTATGGCCCCCCTGCAGCATACTATGGCCCTCCCTGCAGCATACTATGCCCACCTGCAGCATACTATGGCAACCCCTGCTCCTCCATGCAGCACATTATGGGCCCACAGCCCCCCTGCTCCTCCATGCAGCATACTATGGCCCCCCCTGCAGCATACTATGGCCCCCCCTGCAGCATACTATGCCCCCCCTGCAGCATACTATGCCCCCCCTGCAGCATACTATGCCCCCCTGCAGCATACTATGGGCCCCCCCTACAGCATACGATGGGCCCCCCTACAGCATACTATTGGACCCCCCTGCAGCATACTATGGGCCCCCCCTGCAGCATACTATGGCCCCCCATGCAGCATACTATGGCCCCCCATGCAGCATACTATGGGCCCCCCTGCTCCATGCAGCTCATAATGGGCCCATGTAATGCTGCATACATGAAGGAAAATAAAATCAAGTACTCACCTCTCCCGTTCCCACCGCAGGTCCTGTACGCTCAGTGTCTCTCCCAACTCTGCAACGCTCAGGACAGAGAGGCTGAGCACGCAGTGATGACGTCTTAGCTCCCTCTGCCTTGAGACGTCGCACTGAATACCCTGCAGCTGCCGGAACGAGGAGAGGTGAGTATTACAGGGGGGCCCCGATGCCAGCACTGGCACTGGGCCCCCGACTCACAGACGGACTCCATTCTGTCTGTCCCACTCCCCGTTCGCCCAGGGCTCCCAGCGCCTACCTGGGTTCGTTGGGTGGTGGTGCCGCTGGCCCTGGTCCTGGCGGTGGGTTGGGACAGCGTGCATGCGCCTGCGCGCACCTCTGCCTCCTTCCTTTTTAAAGGGCCCATGTCCTTAAATTTTTTTTTTCTTCTTTCTCCTCTCTGGGGCCCAGGGGCCTACCGGGCATTTCACCGGTATCCCGGTGGGCCAGTCCGACCCTGTGTGAGAGCATATGTGAGTGTGAAAGTGTTTTGTGTGTGTGAGCGAGTTTGAATGTGTGAAAGAGTGTGTGTAAATTTATCTTTTTGTTCCTATAGGAACCATTTGTTGTGCCGCCCTTCACACATGCGCCATTTATGTGTTGCTATGTTTACATGGTTTTGTAGCACCTGACGTACGTATTTCAGTCCGGGCTTCTCATCGGATCCCTGGTAAACACAGCTGTTTCTATTTCTAAATTACTTGTGTATAATGTATATATACGAGGTACTTGGGAGCTGAACCACTGGCCCCTGATGAAGCCACTTAGGGTGGTGACACACGTCGGGCATTTCTTCAGTCCTCTTCATGTGACTCTTTTCTAGGCAGGACCACCTTGCCCACTTAAGTTTCATGAGGTATCTTAGATCTGATGTGTTTCATCTCTCATTCAGGTGGAACTATGCGTCCATTCATGCCTCATTGGACATTTCTTGTCTAAAAATGTACTTTATGCTCTATGGGACATCCTTTATCTAAATGCACATTAATTTTTTATCCCTGCATCTCCCTCTATTGGTCTGTGCAACACTATTGAAGTGGGTGTCCAAAGTGTTTTTCATATGTTGGAATGAATATATTCTTTCTACATCCTTATTATGCTTGACCATTTGCATTGATTTGTATACGTCTTTTTGCTATTTGAGGATTTACACATACATCGGTCATACCTTATTTCTTGGGTTGTGATCAGTGTGCAGGTTATTACACTCTGTGCGTCCCTGAGATTGTCTGACAGCATCATTATATACCCACTGCTACTAATGTTTTTATGACCCCTATGTGTTGACATGTACATATTATTTATTTGGGTTTTTCGGTGTGCTGATCATACTTATTTACACCAACATTGTTTAATATTGGCATATCCATAATTACACCAAGTACTTATGTCATCTGTTTGAGGGCTGTAGCTCTATTGTGAGCAAATTTGTATACTATTCATGTCATTTCATGGCTTTTAAATGTTTTTTTGTGTGTGTGTTTCAGTTTTCTATTGTACCAAATATAATATTTGACTATTTTAGGTGACCCCTGTCCTGTGTATATGATCTTTGGATTTTCTCTCTTTATCTTTAGTTGTATGAGATACAATGAGTGTGAGAGAGATATAGTGAGTGAGTTAATGTGTGTGAGAGAAAAAGTGTGATTGTGTGTGTGAGAGAATGTGCGAGTGTGTGAGAGAAAGTTTGTGCATGTGTGACAGTTTGTATGTGTGAGAGAGTGTGTGTGTATGTATGAGAGAGATATAGTGTGTGGAGAGTGTGTAAGAGAGATTATGTGTGAGAGTTTGTGTGTATGAAAGAGTATGTGTGAAGAGTGTGTTTGTGAGTGTGTGAGAAAGTGTATATGAGAGTGTGTGAGAGAATGAGTGTGTGAGTGAGAGAAGGTTTGTGAGACAGAGACTGAGAGCTTTTGTGTGTGAGTTTGCATGGATGAGAGAGAGTGTGTATAAGCATCTCCTATCTGATGTTTTAACAGCAGCCTCGGGATATCCTTTGTGATGTATATACAGCCATCTCAGCATCTCCTATGTGATGTATTTACAGCACCATCAGGGTGTGTGCACTCGTTGCGTATTCTGCTGCGGATCCGCAGTGGATTTGGCCCTGCGGATCCGCAGCAGATTCTGCTGTGGTGTACAGTAGCATTAAAGTGAAGGCAATATGAAAAACTCAGTGCACATGCTGCGGATTTTTCCGCACAGATTTGTTGCGGATTCAAAACTGCAGCATGTAATTTTTTTGTGCGGATCCGCAGCGTTTTGAGACCTGCTCCATTATAGGAATCTGCAGGTGTCAAAACGCAGGGGAAATCCGCACAAAAACTGCAGAAAATCCACAGTAAATCTGCACTAAATCCACAGGTAGAAAGCAGGTCATTTAGCAAAATCTGCGTGGAAAATTCCACAGCAGAATCCACAATGTGTGCACATACCCTCAGTGTCTTCTATGTGATATATAGAGCAGTCTCAGTGTCTCCTATGTGATGTATTGACATCAGTTTAAATCTCTCATGTGATGTACACAACTGTCTCGATGTCTCCTATGTTATGTATACTTCAGACCTCTAAATGCTTGAGTTCAATAAAAATGAGTAGTGATGAATTTTCCACTGTGAATATACATGCTGTGTAATATACATCTATGTTTGTAACAACTTACTACTGCAGTCAGTTCTTTACAAAATTTAACTTAAAGAGTTGACTGCGCTCCAGAATGATGCAAACCTGGAAAAGCAGTTGTGAGCTAAGATCACAGCCTCATCAAAGATAAGCAGTTCCAGCCATCACATTATGGGTAAGTTAATGAAATGTTTGACCAAATATATAGCAGGATCATTTTTAAGTTAAAAATTTTGTATGGCCCCAGAATGATGTTAAAAATATCCAAATTTGGCAGAAATTTTTTCCCCTTTCTTGTTATAAATTACCGCCAGTGCTATTTAGGCCTAAAGAGAAACTTTTCTTTCCTCTGAGAGAATTTGCATTCTCTTTGCTAAAGAACACTGCCAGTAAGACGACTCCATACATGACTGGTCTCATTAATGAAAGCCAGCAGAGATCAAAGCACTTTCTGGAAATAATTGTTTCATCACTAATTTTATAAGACAACTATTTGTGTATAAATCTGGAATTGGAGGTAATCTACAGATATATAAGGAGCAGACATGAAATGACAAAGGTATTGCATTGCCATAACATTTCCTGTATTTTGCCATGGTGACATTGATATAGCACTACTAGTCTGTAACAGTCTTTGTAAACGATTTAAGAATGACAAAAGATTCATTCATTGTTGCCCTAAACTTTGCTTTGTGTGAAATTCTTGCTAGTGTGTTAATTCTGGGTCTATTAAGCAAGACCTCATGGTCCATTACTCTTTCTTTAGGTTTGGCCCAATGAAGTCTAGAGGTCTTGGCCACAGTGTGAAAAACCAAAAGGTTTTACTCTCTCCCATGGAGCTCATTAGATCTTTATAGAAATACAATAAATAGGCCTGCATTGCTAACATTTGCTTGAAGGAATAGTCACTGGATGAGCAGCCTGATGAGGTGCTCATTGTATTTCCTTTTTCAGGCCTCCGTAGCAATAAATAACCTAAATAAATCGAGGAGTCATTTGTAAAACTATTCTATTTTACTTGTAATTGGTGCTATATAAGTGGTAAAATAAATAAAATGTCACGTAATAGTTTTCAGCTGCTCAAAAATAAAATTAGTCAGATTTTGTACTCCGTTAAAGTACAATGGTGCAAAAATTTGGAAACTTTTCAAAAGGTTGCAAATGATGAACAGGACTAAAACATCTGGATAAGGAACAACATGTTGTCAAGAGAAAAACACAGATGAAATCAAGTAAAGTTAAAGGAGTTAACCAGGTTTGTGATTAATGTGTGCAGTCACTCGATTTAACTGTAGACTTTTGAATCCTCACAGAGCGTGAACCACACATTGTCAGGATTCTCCAGTTCCAGTGGTTAGAGGGGGTAATCATGTGATCACAAGTATGAGATATGCAAACTTCCGGCCACATTCTGACTAGACATGTGGGGTCTCACTGAATTCACATGTCTTGAGTGAGCCTGTGCAAGTCTAGTCGGAATGTGGCCAGAAGTATGCAAATCACCCACACCAAAAAATCCTGACGATGCTTGATTCCTGTGTTGTAAAGGATTCAGAAATTGTCAGTGAGAGTGACTGCAGACTTTCATCACAAACCTGAACAACCCCTTTAACTTTAAAAGGCACACATAAAATAATTATGAACAAGGTCCAAAAAAAGTCAATAATAGAACCATTTTTTCTCCAGAAAAAAAGCCAAAAAAGCAATGATGAATCATGACCCATTATAGAAAATTGGTATTAGCAGCAAGCATCAAATCCCCATAGTAGGTCCACTGACAGCACTGTCAGGAAGAAGTCCCTTGTTGTTATGGAAACATGGTAAGATGAGTTTAAAGTGAGCCTGTCATGTGAAATAAATGCGATTAACCTGACCTGCAGATATGGAGTTAATCAGCAGGTTCATAGCATTGTATACCTGCCTGATGCCTACATTTAGACCCCTGCTGCTGGATGGAAATGAACTTTATTCCTCCGAGAGCACTCCAGTATTAGGCTGGTTTCACACTTGCGTTGGGAAGAGCTGCAGAGGGCTGCATACTTCCTATATTAAGCCTCGGCTTGAGTCATTTTGACGCTGCACCGCTGGCAACAAAATGCAACATGTTGCGTTCGACGCAGTTCAGCACAGCGTCTAAAGGACGCAAGCGGAGGCATCCACATACATTCGCATGGCCTGCATACCCAATGTTAGAGAGAGGTACGCATGACGCATGCAGACGTAGGCGGAGCTGAATGGAAGAGGTGCAGCAGTGGGCGGGGCTTAACGGAGGAAGTACGCAGCCCTCCCTCTGCCCAACGCAAGTGTGAAACCAGCCTTAGTCAGAGCGGCAGCAGCATGGGTTCAGTCCTTCGTGAGTTTTTGATGCATCATATTTGCAGCATCTTATAGTTTCACCAAAATAGATGGGATTTATAGAAATTTCATGCTCACTGTGCTTCTTTTTACTCAATGTAAACTGACCTGAAATTTTTCTTGTGACTATGCTGAGTTTTATGTACAGATATTCCCCTAGACTTGCATTAGATCAAGAAAAAATGCATGCAGGTAAGACACACATATGTGTTTTAGCATGTTTCCGCTGCGGAAACATATTTAAAAACATATGCAATCTGCACATGACTGTATCAATAACGTTTTTTCAAAGCAAAATACCAGAAAATATGAAAAACAAAGCAGTTTTATTTAAAACTTGATATTACCGAAAACTGCAGGGAAAAAAACGTTATAAAATGCATGTAAAAAAATGAACACACAAACGCAGTGAAAACATGCAACTAACCTAGATTGCTTCATAGGTTCAGAAATGTTGCAGAAAATCTGCAAAATCAAGAACGCACCAAAGCTCGCCGTATCTACAGTATCTATTGGTGATGCTGAAGGCATTTTTTCATAAACATGCTCAGGATTGACAACTTAACTAAACATGCGTCGGGGTGATGTATGTGTTGCTGGGTCCCCCCTTACTTCACATAGGTGACTATCCAAGGTATGTTCACTTGTATATCATTGTATGTATGATTGCTGATCTATTGTTTTACAATGTATCAGTAAAAAATATTGTCTGTGATTTTTTTTTAAGCTTTCCAGAAAAATAAAAAGTTAAGATGCCTCTCTATTACTAATCCTATAGTCATACTGTAAATAAATACACAGCAAGAATAAAGTCTTTCATTTGAAATAAAAAAACACACTTTCTTTTTTTCTAAAAAGTAACAAACTCAGTTAGGCTGGTTTCACATTTGCGCTTTTGTGCGCAGCGCATCGTGCGCACCCGTGCGCATGCGCACTGCGCACCTATGTTTAACATGACGTGCGCATGGTCTTGCGCACACTTGCGTTTTCGTGCGCATGCGTTTTTTTGTCTTTTGCGCCAGGCGCGCCAGACGCAACATGTTTCATTTTTTGGTGCGGCCTGTCTCGGCAAAAAAACGCATGCGCACGCTTGCGCACGGAATGCGCAAAAACAACACATTGAAGTCTATGGGAACGCATGCGTGCGCATGGTCTTGCGCACGGTTGCGTTTTTTTGCGCATGCGTTTTTGAGTGAAACAAGTCTAGAATGTTCTCTAGACAATGGAAAAAATGTCACACCTAAAAACGCATGTGCATAAAAAAACGCAAACGCATGCAAAAACGCATGTAAAACGCAAGCAACGCTGCGTTTTTTTGACGCATCAGCGTGCGCATGACGTTAAAAAAACGCGCGTTTGTTTTACGTTTTTCTTTGCGTTTTTTATGCGCACGATGCGCTGCGCAAAAAAACGCTAATGTGAAACTAGCCTTATACTCACCTAACGGTCATTCCATTGAAGCCCTCATCTTCTGTAATAAGACAAAAATAAAAAACAATCATATCCCTCTCCTCTCTGACGTTCTTTTCCACACTGTAATCGATGTCTGGGGATAAACAGTTTTCAATCTGGATTGTGGCAAGATGTGACCGTCCAGGCTGAAAACCACTGAAGAATGAGCTGCTGAGAGCGCTGTGTCAGTGGCTAGCGGTGAATGTCCTCGAGGACCCTGAACTGCTGTGACTTCAGCACCGTGATAAAATGTCTAAAACCAGGACCAGGGACTACGTATTCAGGAATGGACAGACAAGGACCAGGAACTATGGGTTCAGGACTGGCCTCACAAGAACTAGGGACTTCAGGTTCAGGACACTGACCACACCAGGACCAGGGGACCTAACAACTCACTTTTTATTTTCATAATGGCAACAGGAAAAAATGGACCCCGTAATTTGTTGTGCAAATTCTTTTGAGTATGCCAATACCCCATGTGTGTTGGAAAACTACTGTTTGGGCACATTGTAGGGCTCGGAAGGAAAGGAGCACTGTTTGACTTTTTGAATGCAAGATTTGCTGGAACCGAGAGCGGATGCCGTGTCGTGTTTAGCGGGCCCCTGATGTGCCTAAACAGTGGCAAGCCCCAACAAGTGACTCCATTTGAAAACTATTTGATGAAACACACACACACAATTACATTTAAGGAAAAATAAAATTCACGATAGATGATGTTTCAGCTCTCCCTCTTCCCAACGAGGTTTGCACATTCTCATTAGATGCTTCAACACAAAAGCTTCCAAGTCAGTCTATTGCTGCTCATGTACATATGGATTTCCTGAAACAACAGGTAATATAAGTCTAGCATAAACCCAGTGGCTAGTGTGAAAATAGCAAGATTTCCAATTTTACTTTTATTACAGAATATGATATGGAAAAAAAAGTTGCCCAAATTTTTTTTATTTAAATCCACTGAAAGTACTTGGAAGTAGAGTTGAGCGACTTTTGTCAGATCGGGTTTCATGAAACAAAATTTGTTTCAGATGAAACTGGTCCGACTAGGGCAAAAAAAGTCGGAGTTTCGTCCGAAACCCGACCTCAATGCAAGTCAATGGTGAATAAAAGTCTGCATTGAGCGGATGACATTCATCCACTCAATGCCGACTTTTAATCCCCATTGACTTGCATTGGGGTCGGGTTTCGGACGAAACTCCGACTTTTTTTGCCCTAGTCGGACCAGTTTCATCTGAAACAAATTTTGTTTCATGAAACCCGATCCGACCAAAGTCGCTCAACTCTACTTGGAAGGCTATTAAGTTATATTGATTAGTAGAAGCCTGCAGCAAAGCATGCACTGCAAATTAATTATACTTAAAAACAAAAGTATTGCATATTCATAAAATATCTTTGATTTCGCCATAATGAGAATAATAGTTGGTTGGAGTCATTACAAGTGAGTCAAGAATAACAAAAGGTTCATTCATTCTTGCCATAATCTTTGTGTTGTGTGACATTCTTGTCAGCATCTAAAGATTTATCCATGCTCCAACATTAGAGAAGAGCGAACCCAAACTGGAAAGTTCAGGGTTTGTACCAGATGCCTAGGGTTCGATACCGTACCCTGAACACAGGATTTTTCTGTATATCCGTTTTCCTGTTCGGGTTTGCCAGTCTAAGTAAGCGTGTTGAAAGGTTACAGCACAGCCAATCAACATGCTTTCAGACTGTGGACACTTCCGGAGTCATCACAGCCATGCCAAATATTGGCATGGCTGTGACTGGCTGGAACAGCAAGTTCCTGTATAAAGTCCAGATCACGAGAGCCACCATTATGCTCTTATTAGTGTAGGGATAGGAGGCAGCTGGAGTGAAGGACAGTATTAGGTTTTGCATATGTACAGTTTTACAAAAAGACTCTCTGTGTACTCTTTTGCTCTGCACCCATGTCTGTGATAGCATCGTGCATAACTGAAAGTTTTTATAATTTTCATCGGGGTTGGTGTGAGTGTATCTAAACATATTTTTCAACTCTTATGCAACCATTTCTGTGATAGTACTATGCCAAAAGCCGCTGTGTGTATTCTTTAACCCATATCTGTGGGAGTACTGTGCCTTAAAGCAGCTGTGTGCACTCTTCAATCCTGCCTGTGGCAGGTACTGTCCCCCATGGTCTGAAATGTAGGAACATGATCTGTGGGTGAGATTTCTTATCCGCTTCAGTGGGATAAATGTGGAAACATGCGCTCTGTGTGAAATTTGTTAACAGCCTCTGTGGGTGAAATGTGGAAACATGCTCTGTGGGTAAAATTTGCTACTAGCTTCTGTGGGGGTACTGTGCCCAAAAGTCTCTGTGTACTCTGCAGCTGTGTGTATGAGTAGTGTGCCCAAAAAATAATTTTACTTTACCTTTGTGGCTGGGCCTGAAATTTATTAAATGATTTAACCACTCATTCCAGTTACATAGCCTCTAAATTGTAACGGATGAATATTAACTGCTGACTCAGTTGAGAAGTGGTTAATTTGCTTGACTGCTGCATTCCTTGGATGTGGTACAACCACGCCTGTGGGTGGTTTGAGAATGGATGGCTGAGAGTGCCTCCAGTTCCTTCACTTTGTATTCCACCAGTTCCCCTCTTAATCATGGCTCCAGTTTGAACAAACAAAAAAAAAAAAAACTGAGTACAATTCCATGCCTAGCTGAAGTATTCGGGTGTGGTTGCCTGCTTGTAACAATAATTATTTTAAGGGAAACGCTTCGGGCCCTCGGAACCCTAAGGCAACAGAAATAGGGAGTCTTCCCAAGGCAAAGTGTCTAGGACTAGTGGTAGTAAGCCTCATTGCAGACCGCCAGCTATATCCAGAATCAAACTATAAGCTTTTTATCTGTTGCTGCTCTACTGTATGCTACTGAAGATAAAAGTTTGGCTCTGTGGGTGAAAGCTAATATAGGGGTACTGTGCCCCATGATCTGTGGGTGAAATTTGTAAGCTGCTTCTGTGGGGGTAATCTGACCTATGCTCTGTGTGAGAAAATTTGTAAGCTGCTAATGTAGTGGTGCTCTTCCCCATGCTCTGTGGGTGAAATCTGTAAGCTGATCTGTGGAAGTACTCCGCCCCATGCTCTGTGAGTGAAATTTTTAACTGGACTGGCGGTAGCAAGATTTAGTCTCTGTGAGGGCACTGTTAAAATTTTTAAGTTATTCATTTACTTCCTATTTTACCATGATTGGTATGGTGACAGAAACTCTTTAAGTAATTTTCCTATCCATATTAGTGTGCAGGGCAATTGTCCTGCTCTTACCCCCATTTTTATTCATTTTGCAGCTCTTAGCCCTTCTTCTGACCTTTTTATGGCTCTGAGTTCTGGTCCCCACTGACTTAAATGTGGCTCGGGGTCTGACGTCAAGTTTGGACCCATGCATGTGTAGGAGGGTGGACTGATATGTGGACCTGTCTGATGAAGAAGGAAAATGTAAAATGTGCTGTGTACAATACTTTATTGTAATTTGTATATATGTGTGGGGAAACAGCAGGAATTAGTGAGAGACTGTGTAGTACTGGGTTTTGGCCACTAGATGGAGACAAAGGACAGTGAGAGAAAGGACCTAACAGCAGCTGAAGCTAGGAAACGCATAGTCATGGTGGGTGGAGTTGCGGGGACTGAACAGGGCATCTCCAGAAGAAGGGTAGAAAAGGAAGGAGAGTCCCAGCGTTAGAGGAGAACCCAGGACGAGACAGAGGAGAGAAGAGCTCAGGAGAAGACAGAGGAAGGAAGAGCTCAGGAAAATACAGAGGAGAGAGACGTATAGACGGGGGTTGGCCCTGACAGGACAGCTGCCGACCAAAGGACGCAGACTAAAGGATGCCTGGGGTACCGGACGGCTGGACACCGAAGGGGTAGTAAGTGTCACAGCGGGCGGACTCAACCGGGGAAAGCGTTGTGGCTGTGGGCCACGGTGAAAGAACCCAAAGGGTCATCGCCAACAGGAGTAGGAGGAGGTGACAGGTTCCCGGGCAAAGGGGCAGAAGCTGTTGAATTGCTGTGGATGTCAAAGAAACCACCCAATAAAGTGGACCTGATTGAACGTGTTTCTGCATCTGTCTTCAGTCTGTCTCACAGCAGAAAGGGACCACCCCGCTGTCGGCACACGTACTGCACATGTCCGCTAAAATTTTAATCACTTTGTCCACAGTGCCATGGCGGCCTCTATGCTGGCAGTACATGATTGTCTGTGAGGTCTCCCTATCAAGGGTCAAAAGGGCTAACTCAATGTCAGAGGGTACATGCGCAGCATACTATTCTGTCTCCCAACCCAATCCCACAGTAAATACATTGCTTCCCATGAACTTCAGAAGGTTGCTGAGCATAGCCTCCAGTGGTAGATTTCACCAGGCGAGCTCAGTCACCAACTTGTCCACCATCTCTGCGCTGCCGACTATGCAAAGTTTAAGCAGGTAACCGAATACAACGCACAGACTAACATGAGGCAGACAAACAACAAAACCACCGTATTTATTTCTTCCGGTATGGCAAAAATTTGTGGAGCTAGGAAAGCAATTTAACAGTGGGAAACAGCACAAATTCAACTGGGTCATACAATGCAAAACACAAAATAAATGTTACAGTTCAATTAGAATAATCAGAGAAGTCTCTTAAAAGACTGTACTAGTGCATCTTCTGCAGGGGTTGGAACATCCATTTCAGGGGGAGCCTATATGCTAACTCCTCTTGGCACAATGGCCCAAGGAGGGATCACTGGGTTTTCCCACTAGGCTGCAAGTACACCTAACGAAGGCAATCAAGAAACAATGAGCTTTCTTCAACCCAGCCATCACCCACCCCACCTGGTGTCTTAACTCAGGCCGACTCCTGTACCATACGTTGGGTAGGAAGTGATCGCCCTTCTCATTCATGTCTCTCTCATTTCACCACAAGCGTCCTACCTTGGTCGATGTCTCCTCTTGGATCTTCAGTGCTTGACTGACGGTGGGTGTCTCCTAGGCCCAGGGGAAAGAGGGCTTGACCCGGGCTCTCAGCTGGCACTGGGTCTTGACCAGCAAAGATCTGGGGTTCGGGTCTTGACTGGCACTATTTGGGCTCTGGGTCTTGACCAGTATGGATCTGGTCCTCAGGTTTTGACCAATGTAGTCGGGTCTCTGAATCTTGCTGGGCATCATCTGGGCTCGGTCTGAGAGTGGCCAGTATCTTGTAGTATCTTCCTTACTTATGTCTTCTGATTTCCACTTAGTGAATGGCACTCCTGCCTGCAATGCAACCTAGCCACACTATGCTGCTTCTTCCTGTAGCATCACACACTCACATGTTTTCTTGGAGGTGAGGTGGCTTCTTACAGCCTCCAGTTGGCTACCTCATTCCAACTCACTCTCTTTGGTCTCAGCAACAAGATGTTTCTGTTTCCTTTTCCAAGTGCATATCCAGTTCAGGTAACAATTATTATTCCTTGTCTCAGCGGTGTAAGCGTCAACTCTAACATGTTACAATTAGGGTACGCTCACACGTTCAGTATTTGGTCAGTATTTTACCTCAGTATTAGTAAGCCAAAACCAGGAGTGGGTAAAAAATGCAGAAGTGGTGCCAGTGTTTTTATTATACTTTTCCTCTGATTGTTCCACTCCTGATTTTGATTTACAAATACTGATGTAAAATACCGACCAAATACTGAACGCGTGAACGTGGCCTTACAATAAGATACATATACACAACATATACAGGTAACCAGATGAACATATAATATAATAAGCAGAATGCAGTCAGTACTGTGTATTGCTAATAAAATGTTGACCCCCCTGAGGCATACTCTTACACCTCTACAGGTGAAAACTTTTTTGGCATCATAAGTGGAACTTACGCCATATTAGAAAGAAGGCTTTAATGTTATTGCTGATTTGTATAATGAACAAGCTATACTATCATGCTGCAATCCTAAATATCCAATTGCTGAGCTGTGAACTAACCTCTCAATGTTACAGTATGGTAAAATATATATATTTTTGAAATGTTCATATCTGCCCAAAAAAAAAAAAAAAAAAAAATATATATATATATATATGTATATATATATATATATATATATATATATAATACTTTCCATTTAACACATAAAATGCTTAGTAACTCACAAATCCTTTTTTTCATCGCACAAAAAATGAGAAATGTGATTGACAAAACATTTACATATGGAAGTGCAGCTTTTTGAGATCTTGAGAACTTGAAATTTGATTACAAGTAACCTTTGGCTTCCAATTGGATATACAAAAGCCACAGTTGTTAAGGGCAATTTCCATGCACAGCATGTGGGTCCTGTTCTCCCATCCAGAGACATGATTGTTTACTGTTCACAACCATTTATACATTTTAGGCAGTCTGGCTGAGAAAAGCTTCATAAATCACATTTAAACGGATGCCTGGTAAAGATCATGATTTCATTTACACATTTGAATAAATTTCTATCATATTAAGGGCAAATAATCATGGCACATGTTTGGCTTTAAGATTTCAGTTTACACATTAAATATCCTTTTCCTTCCTAGTAAGTGCATAGTGATAGCTGATGTTTGTAGCATAGCTAAAAGATTTTTAAACATTCTTACGTGGTATTGTATGCCACATATATTAAAAAAACATTATTTGGGTCTGGTAACAATTTTCTCTTACCTAACGCCCTTTTAAAAATGTAAAAATTTTGCATTTTTAAAAAAAAATCTCATTCCTTATGAGGCTGTTGCAACTTCTCTGATAATCCATGTAAGAATAGCTATAATCCTTAATGATCTATTTGCTCTCAGATACAAAATGAACATTTTATGAGTCCAGCTCCAGCTGAATCAGAATTATACAGTCCTCATGTAGATTTATAAAGTAAGTACACCATCCTCATCCAGGCTAAGATATTTTTTAATAATATATGCAGTTTATATTTTAAAATCTGGTCACAGATCCACTTTAACTTCAGAATTACTTTGTCTAAAAAATATATACTTATATTTATACTTATACTTTTTATATTTATTTAACTTAACCCCTTCACAACCTTGGATTTGTCCATATATCACGGAAGGGAAGACCTTACTGACCTTGGACATATGGATATCTCCTATCTAAAATGCGTCGAGAGTGAGCGCACGTTGATCGCATTAAGGTGCCTACTGATTCTTACAGCAGGGCGCTGGGACTCTCTGTCATGTGGGGTGGCGCCGCTTCCCCGCAACTACAATTGCTGTGATTGGCTGTTCAATTCTGAATAGCCAATCACAGCGATTTCAGTGTTTCACTGAAAATTGCCCGAAACACTGAGGTCCAGCCTGGTGCAATCGGCGTCATCAGTGTGCGCAGAGATGTAGTCTTACTTCACAGTGACAACCAACCCTGCATTGCCTCATTCCAGCTTGGAGACGTTGAAAGGCCATCTCTGTGCTGTTCTGCTGACAGATCTGCGGGGACTTCTGGGCCTGTGCTAACACTTCTGCTGCTATTCCAGTAAGAGGAAAGAAAATGTTCCTGACTAGTGATGGCTGAACCCCCCAATGTTCAGGATCGGCGGGTTCACCTGAGTTTTTCTTTGTAAAGTCTGAGTTCGGGGCTGGAGATGAGGCGAACTTGCATCCGAACCCCGAGCTCGGAGTTTACAGACATGGGACGGGGTGACATCACCGCATGAACAGTGCCGGAAAAAGCCAAAGACTGCCGAGTGCAGTGAATACCGGTGGAAGACAATGTGAGGCCCCGGAAGCAGATGCAGCCGGGAGACAGCGGGACTAGAGGACGGGTCGCTAGACAGATAAGTATAATTATAATGTTTATTATTAATTTTCTGCTCTTTTTTACAGCCAGCCCTGGACCTGAACTGTAACACAGGTTTCCCATGGAAACCCGTGTTCGGGACCGTGTGACCAGCTTATTCAAGTCACTGCGACACACTGATGCTGTGCTATCACATGCAGCTCAGTGTCTCTGCTGGATGGCAGGCTGAACTCTCGAATCATGCCAACTTTGAGCATGCCATCTAGATTTAGCAGAGCTAGACTCATTAAGGGACAAATAGATGACCTTCACATCGGACAGGTGAGGAATATGCTTGTTTATTATTTTTTGTCTTTTACAGGGGACATGGGCATCAGTGGATTATCTTTATGTCAGACAGGTGAGTATAAGTTTTCTTTTTTTCTTTTTAATTTTTAAAAGTAAATGGGTAAAAGGGGGAATGTTTTTTTTTTCAAATAAAGGACTTTATTCAGGCAGTGTTTTCTTTACAATTTGACTATTGGGTTAGAAATGAGGGTGTCTTGATGCCAATACAAAGATGACATTAACCCCAATACTATTACCCCACTTTCCACTGCACCAGGGAAAGGGTAAGAATGGAGTTGAAGTGCCTGAATTGCTGCATCTTATGGATGTACTATTTCTGGGGTGGCTAAGTGCTGATGCTTTAAATCTGGGAGGGGGTCAATATTAACATAAGCCCACAGATGTCTGCCTAGTCATTGCTGGTTATTAATTATAGGAACATATAAATATGGAGTTTCCCAGGCTATTAATATCAGCTCACAGCTGTATATTTAGCCTTTGCTGGTTATTAAAATGGGGGATCTCCCAAAAAATGATGTGGGGCCCCCCATTTTAATAACATGTAAAGGCTAAGTATACAGCTGTGAGCTGATATTAATAGCCTGGGAAGCTCTATATTTATTACCCGCTTCCCAGCCTATAAACATTAGCCCCCAGCTATTGGCTTTCTCTCAACTGGTTGAAAAAAATTTTGGGAGCCCATGACTTTTTTTTTCTTTAATTTGCTTATTTTTGACTTAGATACATGTTCAACAAGCTACACATGCAAAGCAATGATTTTATATCTCACTCACATATTTCTACTTATCTACCTATCTACAGCTCTGGCAAAAGTTAAGAGACCACTGCACAGTTTTATAAAAATCAGCTTCTCTACATATCTGACATCCATTCCATTCCAGTGTCAGTTAAATTCCAATCAGAGTACACCTCATTCTACTTAATATGCTTCTGATTAGGTGATCACCTGAACCAAATCTTATTTAACGAAGGAAAGTATAAATAACCCTACTGTGGTGTTCACAATCCTCTTGCAATAGGACAAGCTGGAAGGCAAAACAAGTGCTAGTAATATCCCAAAAGTAACAGGAATGAAAAAATAACTTTTAACCATGCCAAAGGAGTTGAAAAGAAAAGTCTTGAGTGAGCAAAAAGAAGGGCTCAATTCTGGCTTTACTAGCAGAGAGATACAGTGAGTGTCATGTTGCCTCCATCCTTAAAATTTCTAAGACGGCAGTCCATTACAACAAGGTCAAGCAGCAGACATTGGGGACGACAAAGCTACAGACCGGCAGAGGGCTAAAACGCATATCCACAGACTGGGATGACCATCATCTTATTCAAATGTCACTCAGCAACCACAGGATGACATCAAGTAACCTACAAAAGAAATGGCAAATTGCAGCTGGGGTGAAGTGCACAGCAAGAACAGTTTGTAACAGGCTCCCAGAGGCAGGGCTCAAGTCATGTAAAGGTAGAAAAAATCCTTTCATCAATGAGAGGCAAAGGAGAGCCAGGCTGAAGTTTGCCAAAGACCATAAGGATTGGACCATAGAGGACCTGAGTAAGGTAATCTTCTCTGATGAGTCTAATTTACAGCTTTGCCCAAAACTTAGTCATCTAATAGTTAGACGGAGACCTGGAGAGGCGTACAAGCCACAGTGGAATTCCAAGGCTGGAATTGGGCAGGTTAATCTTTGCGAAGGACGTGTGAATCAAGCCGCATACAAGGTTATCCTGGAAAAACAGATGATTCCTTCTGCTCAGGCAATGGTCCCCAACTCTGAGGACTAGTATTTCCAGCAGGACAACGCGTCATGCCACACAGCTAGGTCAATGTGTGGATGAAGGACCACCACATCAAATCCCTGTCATGGCCAGCCCAATCTCCAGACCTGAAACCAATTGAAAACCTCTGGAATGTAATCAAAAGGAAGATGGATAGTTACAAGCCATCAAAGAAGAACTGCTTAAATTTTTGTACCAGGAGTGGCATAAGGTCACCCAAATGCAGGGTGAAAGACTGGTGGAAAGCATGCCAAGATGCATGAAAGCTGTGATAAAAAAATCATGGTTATACCGCAAAATATTGATTTTTGAACTCTTCCTGAGTTAAAACATTAGTATTGTTGTTTCTAAATGATTATGAACTTGTTTTCATAGCATTATTTGAGGTCTGCAAGCACTACTTTTTTTGTTATTTTGACCATTTCTCATTTTCTCAAAATAAATACAAAATTTAGCTCTTGGAAATTCGAAGACATGTTGTCAGTAGTTTATAGAATAAAAGAGCAATTTACATATTACGCAAAAATATTTCTATAAAGAAAAAAATGAAAATTTTGCAGTGGTCTCTTAATTTTTGCCAGAGCTGTATATACAACACTTCATTGTTCCGCATGGCTATGACTCATAAATGCTTTGAGGCCATCCAAAAGTTTTTGCATTACAGCGATGATGCACAATGTCCTCCCCGAGATTACCCCAACTTTGACTGACTTTTCAAAGTTTGGCCGGTTAATGATCACTACAGCAACAAGTTTGCTGAGGTATATTCTCCCCAAAGGGATATCTGTGGATGAGTCCCTAATACTGTACATTTCAAAGGGAGGTTCAAATTCTGGCAATACCTGCCCAGAAAGAGGGCTAGGTATAGAATTATACTCTACAAGCTGTGTGAGAGTATCTCAGGGTACACACACAGATTTAGAGTATATGAAGGCAAGGACACCAGGATTCAACTCCCTGAATGTCCCCATCTCCTGGGAGTGAGTGGGAAAATTGTGTGGGATCTGGTGCACCCACTGTTGGACAAAGGTTATCACCTCTATATAGACAACTTTTATACCAGCATCCCTCTCTTCAAATCCCTCTCTGCCAGATCTACTGCAGCCTGCGGTACTGTCTGCTGAAATAAGTGTGTTAACCTGATGCACTCTACACAACTCACATATGTCAACCTGATGCACTCTACACAACTCACATATCATATGCCAACCTGATGAACGCTGCAAAACTCATGTATACCAACCTGATGCACTCTACACTTGGGGCTTAAGTAAAATTTTTGTGAAAAAAAGTAAAAAGTTTAAGAGCATAGGAATGAAAAGTTTGAAAATTGCAAAATTTTTGCCAAATTTCTGATATTTTCACAAGTAAACGCAAGTCATATCAAACAAATTTTACCACTTTCATGAAGTACAATATATCCCCTTCAGAATCAGTGGGATCCATTGAAGCTTTCCAGTCATGAAGGTGAAAACAGGCTCGGGGCATGGAGTCGTTAAATTATGTGCACAACATATAGTGGGTACGGAAAGTATTCAGGCCCCTTTAAAATTTTCACTCTTTGTTTCATTGCAGCCATTTGATAAATTCAAAAAAGTTCATTTTTTTTCTCATTAATGTACACTCTGACCCCATCTTGACTGAAAAAAACAGAAATGTAGAAATTTTTGCAAATTTATTAACCCCTTCACGACCAATGACGCCACATAGGCGTCATGAAAGTCGGTACCAATCCGACCAGTGACGCCTATGTGGCGTCATGGCTTTAAAGCCCCCCTGCAGGTCAGGTGACCAGGGTCACTGAAAGGTCACCTGACCCGCAGATACAGGGGGCTTTGTACTTCACCACAGGGGCCGTGGCTTCGCCCCCACGTGGCTACGATCGCTCTGATTGGATGTTAAAAGTGAAACTGCCAATCAGAGCGATAGTAATATTTCATCAATGAAAATTGATGAAATATTACAATACAATCCAGCCATGGCCCATGCTGCAGTAGCATCGGACATGGCTGGAGACCATGATCCGACCCCCCCATGACTCACGGGGCCGATCTGCCACCGTCAGTCGGTATCGGGGGCCATGTGCCGCCGCCGTCATCATCTGCTCCCCTCCCCCTTCTCTCCACTCCCCCCACCTTCTGACCCCCCACCTCACCCCCCCGGTACCTCCGATGTCCCGCTCTGGCTTCCGCTGTCCCGCTGTCCTGTTCCATGTGCGCTGCCATCTTGGAAAATGGCGGGCTCATGCACAGTGCACCCGCCGGCTGCAGATTCCATTCATTCATTTTGATCACTGTGATAAACTCTCACAGTGATCAAAATAGAATGAAAAGTAAATAAACCCCCCGTTTATCACCCCCGTAGGCAGGAACAAATAATAAAATAAAGAAATTATTTTTATTTTTATTTTTCCATTAGGGTTAGGGTTGGAAATAGGGGTAGGGTTAGGGTTGGAAATAGGGTTAGGGTTGGAATTAGGGTTAGGGTTAGAGTGGAATTAGGGTTAGGGTTGGAATTAGGGTTAGAATTAGGGTTTGGGTTGGAATTAGGGTTAGAATTAGGGTTAGGGTTGGAATTAGGGTTAAGATTAGGGTTAGGGATGTGTTGGGGTTAGGGTTGGGATTAGGGTTAGGCTTGTGGTTAAGGTTTTGGTTAGGGTTGGGATTAGGGTTAGGGGTGTATTGTGGTTAGGGTTATGGTTAGGGTTGGGATTAGGGCTGTGCTAAGGGGTGTGTTGGGGTTAGGGTTGGAGTTAGAATTGAGAACTTTCCACTGTATAGGCACATTAGGGGGTCTGCAAACGTGACATGGTGCAACCATTGGTTCCAGCCAATTTTGTGTTCATAAAGTCAAACGGTGCTCCCTCCCTTCCAAGCCCCGACGTGTGCCCAAACAGTGCTTTACCCCAACATATGGGGTATCAGCGTACTCAGGAAAAATTGCACAGCAACTTTGGGGGTCTAATTTCTCCTGTTACCCTTGGGAAAATAAAAAATTGGGGGCTAAAAAATTATTTTTGTGGAAAAAAAATTATTTTTTTATTTTCACGTCTCTGTGTTATAAACTTCTGTGAAGCACTTGGGGGTTCAAAGTGCTCACCAGACATCTAGATAAGTTCCTTGGAAGGTCTTGTTTCCAAAATGGGTTCGATGTGAGTGGTTTCTACTGTTTAGGCACATCAGGAGCTCTGCAAACGTAACGAAGACCGCAGACCTTTCCATCAAACTCAGCATTTCAAAATGTCACTACTTCCCTTCCGAGCCCCGACGTGTGCCCAAACAGTGGTCCCCCCACATATGGGGCACCAGCATACTCAGGACAAACTGAACAAGAACTTTTGTTGTCCAATTTCTCCTGTTAGCCATGTGAAAATAAAAAATAGCGTGCTAAAAAATCATTTTTGAGGAAAAAAAAAAGATTTTTTATTTTCACTGCTCTTCGTAATAAACTTTTGTGAAGCACTTGGGGGTTCAAAGTGCTCACCACACATCTAGATGAGTTCCATAAGGGGTCTAGTTTCCAAAATGGGGTCACTTGTGGGGGAGCTACAATGTTTAGGCACACGGGGCTCTCCAAACAAGACATGGTGTCCGCTAACGATTAGAGGAAATTTTCATTTCAAAAAGTCAAATGGCGCTCCTTCCCTTTGGGGCCCTGCCGTGCGCCCAAACAGTGGTTCCCCCCACATATGGGGTGCCAGCGTACTCAGGACAAACTGGACAACAACTTTTGTTGTCCAATTTCTCCTGTTAGCCATGTGAAAATCAAAAATAGCGTGCTAAAAAATCATTTTTGAGGAAAAAAAAATATTTTTTAATTTCACTGCTCTGCGTTATAAACCTTTGTGAAGCACTTGGGGGTTCAAAGTGCTCACCACACATTTAGATAAGTTCCATAAGGGGTCTAGTTTCCAAAATGGGGTCACTTGTGGGTGGTTTTCACTGTTTAGGCACACAGGGGCTCGCCAAACCCGACATGGCGTCCGATAACGATTAGAGCTAATTTTCCATTCAAAAAGTCAAATAGCACACCTTCCCTTCCGGACCCTGCCATGCTCCCAAACAGTGGTTTATGACCACATATGAGGTATCGGTGTACTCAGGAGAAATTGCCCAACAAATTTAGGATCCATTTTATCCTGTTGCCCATGTGAAAATGAAAAAACTGAGGCTAAAAGAAAATTTTTGTGAAAAAAAAATACTTTTTTTTTACGGATCAATTTGTGAAGCACCTGGGTGTTCAAAGTGATCACTATGCATCTAGATAAGTTCCTTGAGGGGTTTAGCTTCCAAAATGGGGTCATTTGTTGGGGAGCTCCAATGTTTAGGTACACAGGGATTCTCCAAACGCGACATGGCAACCGCTAAATATTTCAGCATATTTTCCATTCAAAAAGTCAAATGGCGCTCCTTCCCTTCTGAGCTTTGTCGTGCACCCAAACAGTGGTTTATGACCACATATGAGGTATCGGTGTACTCAGGAGAGTTTGCACAACAAATTTTAGGATCCATTTTATCCTGTTGCCCATGTGAAAATGAAAAAATTGATGCTAAAAGAAAATTTTTGTTGCAAAAATTAAAATGTCCATTTTTTCCTTCCACGTTGCTTTAGTTCCTGTGAAACACCTGAAGGGTTAATAATCTTCTTGAATGTAGTTTTGAATAGCTTGAGGGGTGCAGTTTTTAGAATGGTGTCACTTTTGGGTATTTTCTACCATATAGACCCCTCAAAGTGACTTCAAATGTGAGGTGGTCCCTAAAAAAAATGGTTTTGTTAGTTTTGTTGTAGAAATGAGAAATCGCTGGTCAACTTGTAACCCTTATAACTTCCTAACAAAAAAAATTTTGTTTCCAAAATTGTGCTGATGTAAAGTAGACATGTGGGAAATGTTATTAAGTAACTATTTTGTGTCACATAACTCTCTGGTTTAACAAAATAAAAATTAAAAATTTGAAAATTGCAAAATTTTCTAAATTTTTGCCAAATTTCTGATTTTTTCACAAATAAACACAAAAATTATCGACCTATATTTACCACTAACATGAAGCCCAATATGTCACGAAAAAACTATCTCAGAATCGCTAGGATGCGTTGAAGCGTTCCAGAGTTATTACCTCATAAAGAGACACTGGTCAGAATTGCAAAAAATGGCCTGGTCATTAAGGTCAAATAGGTTTGGTCATGAAGGGGTTAAAAAAGAAAACTGAAATATCACATATAGTTATAAGCATTCAGACCCTTTGCTCAGACACTCATTTTTAAGTCACATGCTGTCCATTTCATTGTGATTCTCCTTCATTGGAGTCCAGCTGTGTTTAAGTAAACTGGTAGGACTTTATTTATAAATGCACACACTTGGCTATGTAAGACCTCACAGCTCACAGTGTATGTCAGAGACAGAATTGTGTCAAAGCACAGATCTGACCAAGGTAGCAAAAGAATTTCTGCAGTACTCAAGGTTCCTAAGAGCACAGTGGCCTCCATAATCCTTAAATGGAAGAAGTTTGGAACCACCAGAAGTCTTCCTAGACCTGGCCATCCAGCCAAACTGAGCAATCGTGGGAAAAGAGCCTTGGTCAGAGAAGTAAAGAAGAACCCCAAGATCACTGTAGCTGTGATCCACAGATGCATTAGGGAGATGGGAGAAAGTTCCACAAAGTCAACTATCACTGCAGCCCTCCATCAGTTGGGTCTTTATGCCAGAAAGCCCCGACAAAAGCCTCTCCTCAGTGCCAAACATATGAAAGCCCGCATAGAGTTTGCTAAAACACACATGAAGGACTCCCAGACTATGAGAAATAAGATTCTCTGGTCTGATAAGTCAAAGATAGAACTTTTTGGTGATAATTCTAAACGGTATGTATGGAGAAATCCAGGCACTGTTCATCACCTGCCCAATATAATCCCAACAGTAAAACGTGGTGGCAGCATCATGCTATGGGGGTGTTTTTGAGCTGCAGTAACAGGATGACTGGTTGCATTTGAAAGAAACATGAATGTGGCCAAGTAAAGAGATATCCTGGATGAAAACCTCTTCCAGAGTGCACTGGACCTCAGACTTGGCCAAAGGTTCACCTTCCAACAAGACAATGACCCTAAGCACACAGCTATAATAACAAAAGAACGGCTTCAGAACAACTCTGTGACCATTCTTGACTGGCCAAGCCAGATCCCTGACCTAAACCCTACTGAGCATCTCTGGAGAGACCTGACAATGGCTGTCCACCAACATTCACCATCTAACCTTACGGAAGTGAAGAGGATCTGCAAGGACGAATGGCAGAGGATCCCCAAATCCAGGTGTGAAAAACTTGTTGCATCATTCCCAAGAAGACTCATGACTGTACTAGCTCAAAAGGGTGCTTCTACTCAATACTGAGCAAAGGGTCTGAATACTTATGACCAATGTTATATTTCAGTTTTTCTTTTTTAATAAATTTACAAAAATTTCTATATTCCTGTGTTTTTCAGTCAAGATTGGGTGCAGAGTGTCTATTAATGAGGAAAAAAAGAACTCTTTACAATTAACCAAATGGCTGCAATGAAACAAAGAGTGAAAAATTTAAAGGGGTCTGAATACTTTCCGTATCCACTGTATATTTCTATCTGTATACAGGCTTCTAATATTCTGTATATGCATATACTGTACTGTGCAAATGTTTTAGGTATGTGTCGAAAGATTGCTGCAATGTAAGAATGTTTTAAAAAATAGAAGCATTAATAGTTTGTTTTATCCAAACATCTTGGAAAACTAACCACAGATCTTGTGTAGATGAAGGCTTGCACAAATCCTTCTAGTTTGTTATGTTCTTAGATAGACTCGATCTGAGACTGTGATCAAGGCTGTGGGAGCCATCTCAGCACTTCCAAAATACCTTGTTGTTTACGCTGATGATGGTTCATAATGACATTGGTTGTATGTTTGGTATAATTGTCCTTCTGCAGAATAAATTTGGAGCCAATCAGATGTTGTCCTTATAGCTTAAACTCTAGTATTCTTGACAATTGGTAGAGCAGTAGGGAAAGTTACATGAGTGTTAGGTTAAAAAGTAGCTCCAAATGAATGCAAGGTCATGTTTGCATAGTATTGATTGTTCTCTGAGTTAAATAATTCAAAATAATTACATTATTGATTAAATAACAAATCCATTGTCCACCAATTGTGTAGAAATTAAACAATAAAACCCATATTTAGTCCTTTTGCCTATATCCTTACACTATCTTGTATAGATTATTTTCTGTTGAATACAATCCCTTGCAGAAAACTTTGCTGTGCATAGGTCCTGAATGTAAAGTAAATCTCCTGAACAAGTGGATCCTTTTTGTTGCAAACAAGATGTATGGATAACAAACTATTCAGGCCAAAATGTGCTCTCCAGCATGTTAAAAATGTTTAAACTTATCATTTCTTTACATTAACGAATTTAGTCCTGTCCATGCATATAACAAAGTCGATGTACTTCACAAATTCAACAACGTGTGCAATAACTGTGTATATGCCTGTTCCGGTATAGAAGAGCAACTCCTATTATGCAGAACTCAATATCGCAGCTCCTGCATACTATCCATGAACAGCAGCTAATTGTTGTCCATGACTTACCCTCTTGGCATAATGAATGAATGAATGAACTGGACACACCTTCCCCCTGAAGAGCTCCTTTTCTAATCTCAATGAATTGTTCATGGAGCTTCATCTGAAACTGCAACTATTTTAGTGACATCCCCCTGTTTACAAACCAAGGCTGGTCACCATAAACTCTGCTCTGATCAAGGCCACATTTGGAGTCCTGCAAAGAAGTTTGGTTGTGATTAGAGGATGATGCCTACAGTTTTGTCATCCCATGCTGTAAACTGGGACCTGATGGCACATTATCCATCAGCCCATCACACCAGGGACCCTCATGGCTGTAGAGGTACAGGCAGAAGTTTCCTAATAGAAAATCTGTTGAAGGATGCTGAGCAGCCTGCTATGAAGTATGTTCCTGTGGCTTGCAGCACTTTGCCAGGATCCCTGTGTCCTACAGCGGAGCAAATTAGCCCCTTGGGAGGTACATATCCTACAACATGGGCTTTGCACCTCATTAATCCATCAGATGCCCTGAAGCTTCAATATCCCCAAACAGCTAATCTACTCTCCAACGCAGGTATGTTCTGCTTTGATAAGTTGCTAAGTCGTCATCTGTATTTTGTAATGAAAATGGAGTCTTATATAAAAAGCTAATGGAGTATGCAATCATTGTATAATATTCTGACTCGGTGCTGTTGTTATGACAGGATGAAAATGTCACAGTGTTTGCTTCTGTCTTGCAGAATTATGACAATCTGATATATAATAATTGTGTATAAAATGCATTAAACTTCCCTCCAGCAGTATATTATAGATACGGCCTTTATATTTCAATTAGGGTGGTAATCTATAGTTACACTTATTAGTGCGGGTTCAACTTACTGCTGGAAAGTCACACAATTCAAAGTGTGATGTGAGTGGCCAAAGAATTCACACCTAATTAAACAATAATATGATTAATTAATAAGAAGATGATTTACTATTTTCAGGAAACAAGCCGGTTCATCATCTGGCACTTACCATCTGTTCTTGTGATAATTGTACGCTTGTAGACAGAGCTTTGAGAATGAACCATGACCATGTGTTTCTTATCACCTGGCACTTTCTATGTAGAATTACCCGGTAATCTCCAGTGTACTGGCATGTGAAATCTGTAGACCCCAATGAGTGTGATAGTGGGTTTGTCATTGTAGGTTTGATTCTAATATAATGATACGTAACTACTTACATTAAAATATTTAGCATTTCAGTATGTTATCCATATACATAGATTCTTATTTTATTTCATATAAATGTGAAATTTGATGATATATGCGAGGTGATATTTATATATAGTTGGCCTCACCTAGAAAAAAAAAACGCACTTTCGAAGTAAAACTATTTAATTCAATATAATCACCTTTCAAGTCTATACATTTAGTGCATCGATCAAAAAGTAATTCTAACCCTTTGGAAAAAAATTGTTTTCCTGTTCCGCAAATCACAAATTCACAGCATCAATTACCATCTGGTTTGGCGAAAGTTTTCATCCTTCCCTTAAGTTTTTTGAGTTTTGAGAATAAATAATAAGCAGATGGGGGTCAAAACAAGAGGATATGGTGAAAGATCGGCAATTTCAAGTCTGAGTTCATTGAGTCTTGCAGGGCACTGCGAGGCTTGTGGACGGGCACATTATCCTGCAAAAACAAGATGACATTAGAAAGTTTTTGCTGAAGTTCCAATTTTCACTTGACATGGTTAACCTTTCTTAATCACTATGTCAAAGTGACATAACCTTTTCTGTTAAAACTTTGCTTGTGAACTTTTCAAAGTTAATACATGTTCCCATAAAAATGCATTATTTTTGTCAGATTAAAATTTTCAAGACAAACTATTTATTATATTATATATATATATATATATATATATATATATATATATATATATATATATATATAAATAATCCAAGGACAAAAAATGTCTGAATGCCATGCCTCGCAGATAATTGCCAAACCTGATGGTTAAAACATACAAATGGAGGCAGCACGCCAAAAGGATGAAATAAACTCTTGGACTTTATTGACTCGTGGCAAAGTTTCAAGTTCATAGTGTGCGCATATATATGTATATATATATATAAATATATAAATATATACTTGTAATACTGTAAAATGTTTCATTATTGAAAGAATAAAACTATATACACATTTTCTGTTTTAACTTAATTTTCTTTATTGACAGTTATGTTATATGAACTGCAAATTAAAAAAGGAGAGACTGACCCTATCTATTCACATATTATACTATTACCTATCAATCTACATGTCTAAATATATTTGTGTAAATATGCTCTTTATATTATATCAAAATATTTTATATAGTATCCAATATTTTATTAAGGATTGTGTGCTTAACAAATACAAGAAGATATTTGTACAAGCTGAAATGATTAAAGTGTGACATGACATACAGTGGGGAAAAAAGTTCTCCAGCTTAAAAACATGAGAGAGGCCTGTAATTGACATCATAGGTAGACCACAACTGTGAGAGTTAAAATGAGAAAACAAATCCAGAAAATCACCTTGTCTGATTTGGCAAGATTTATTTTTCAAATTAGGGTGGAAAATAAGTATTTGGTCACCTAAAAACATGCAAGATTTCTGGCTCTCACAGACCTGTAACTTCTTCTTTAAAAAGACTCCTCTGTCCTCCACTCATTACCTGTAGTAATGGCACCTGCTTTAACTTTATCTGTACAAAAGACACCTGTCCACAACCTCAAACAGTCACAGTCCACACTCCACTATGGTGAAGACCAAAGAGCTGTCGAAGGACACCAGAAACAAAATTGCAGACCTGCACCAGGCTGGGAAGATTGAATCTGAAATAGGCAAGCAGCTTGGTGTGATGAAATCAACTGTGGGAACAATAATAAGAAAATGGAAGACATACAAGACCACTGATAAAATCCCTCAATCTGGGGCTCCATGCAAGATCTCACCCCGAGGGTCAAAATGATCCCAAGAATGGTGAGCAAAAATCCCAGAACCACACAGGGAGACCTTGTGAATGACCTGCATAAAGCTGGGACCACCGTAACAAAGGTTACCATCAGTAACACAATACACTGCCAGGGACTCAGATCCTGCAGTGCCAGACATGTCCTCTTGCTTAAGCCAGTCCATGTCTGGGCCCATCTGAAGTTTGCTAGAGAGCATTTGGATAATCCAGAAGAATATTGGGAGAATGTCATATGGTCTGATGAAACCAAAGTAGAACACCATACCTACTGTGAAGCATGGGGGTGATAACATCATGCTTTGGGGATCTTTCTCTGCAAAGGGACCAGGATGACTGATCCATGTTCATGAAAGAATGAATGGGACCATGTATCATGAGATTTTGAGTGCAAAACTCCTTCCATCAGCAAGGGCTTTGAAGATGAAATGTGGATGGGTCTTTCAGTATGATAATGATCCCAAGCACAAGGAGTCGCTTCATAAGAAGCATAAGAGGGTCCTGGAGTGGCCTAGCCAGTCTCCAGATCTCCACCCCATAGAAAACCTTTGGAGGGATTTGAAAATCCGTGTTGCCCAGCGACAAGCCCAAAACATCACTGCTCTAGAGGAGATCTGCATGGAGGAATGGGCCAACATACCACCAACAGTTTGTTCCAGCCTTGTGAAGACTTACAGAAAAAGTTTAAACTCTCATTGCCAACAAAGGATATACAACAAAATATTGAGATGAACTTTTGTTAATGACCAAATACTTATTTTCCACCATCATTTGCAAAATAAATCTTGCCAAATCAGACAAGGTGATTTTCTGGATTTGTTTTCTCATTTTGATTCTCATAGTTGTGGTCTACCTATGATGTCAATTACAGGCCTCTCTCATCTTTTTAAGTGGGAGAATTTGCACAATTGGTGGCTGATTAAATACTTCTTTCCCCTACTGTATACAGTATATGGATCCGGTATGTTTGGTGACTCTACATTTATCTTTTTTTTATGTGATAACGAAATATATTTATTAATCAACAGAACATGAATTGCCATTCATTAAATTTCCCACTTCATTATATTCCAAATGTCCAAGTTTCTTTTTTTTAAATGTTATTTCCTTTTGTCATCGCCTCCCAAAAAACATGTCCTATAGTTTGCACTTGCACATGTTTTTAAATTTGCAGGTGTATCTGCAATTTTCTAAAGTCAGCAAATATGGTGGAACTTAGTTATCCATTCTGGAAACTTGGAGAAGGAGGAGTGGGGTAGGTTTGCTTTCAAAGTTTTTCATTGGAGAAACTGTGCCCCTGATAGATGTGACGTGTAAAAAAGAAGTGTAGAAAAAGATGAAGTTGTGACATAGGCTTTGAATGATGTTTAACAGATTTGGTTGGTTAAGATATGCGTATCCCCCAAAATGAGGTTATTTAGAGCAAAAAAAAGTATGAAAATACAAGCTGAGTTGTTTTTTTTTACTGATTATTTGTAGCTTGGGTATCCATAACATTACCCTCTAAATAGTTTCCCAGGATGTAATGAGAGATAGGGAGGAAGGATCTATGGAGAGGTTGGGAACAGGTGTTTTAAACTAGCAAGATTAATTTTTGAGGGGTCGTTTCATATGAAACTTACAGTTGCACAAAAATATTCAACGTTTGGCTTTTTTTTATGCCAGATTCATTTTAAAAAAAATTGTCAGAGCTTAGCCAGGATGAGGAAAGGACAAGGACAACCATCAAGTACATTATAGCTTACACCACAAAAGTGACGTAAATTATGACAGAAGTGTTTTCCAGTTTCTGAGGAGTACTTTTTTTATAGGGGCCCAATTTAGCTGAAAGATGTACCAAATTCATTAAGAGATGCATGTCTCGTAATGAATTTGTTGCCTATTTCTCTAGTGTACTCATCATCAATATGGCATTCAAAACATCAGTGCTAATAAATCAGGGCCTCTATATTTTAGTATTGATTTTAGAGAAGGCACAATTTAGTTGTAAGTCCAAAAGCTAAGTTGCGAGATATGCAAAAGGTATGTCATCTCATGAAAAAGGACATGACACATATAGGATTTTTTAAGAGTTAGGTATAGGTATCAAGGTCACGAGGAGTGGGTATGTTCTACTCTATATTTTGGAAAAGGGGCCTGTCTTGAAGAACTGGTGATGGAAAAGGCATTGGCGTAACACCATTAGTTATGGCAAGTTTATCTCCTTTATGCTACCACATGATAGTCAAACTGATATATTAATGTTTTCTGCCAGAATTGTGCACATCTTGGGACTTTTTATGATCCATGTTCTTTTTCTACATACTTCTACATGTCAAAATTGTCCTGATAGCTGATAAAAAGTGTCTAAAATTTGTTTTTCTGAATTTTGAAAATGCCATCTCCATTTTTTATAGCAATATTTGGTGCATAATCCTAGCATATTTTCTTACTAAATCTCCCCCACTATTGATGGCAGCTTGTGTATTCTGCCAATGCACTACAGATCCATGTCCTTTTATCTAGTAAATGGCCATTACTGGATAATAAGAATAATGTAGCAATGGAATCTACTATACAGCCAAATGCATCTACATGCTTGCTGAGTATGTGATTCCTAAACCGGATGATGTTTATGTGCCAATGCACCCCCTACTTAATGTTCTGATGTAGCCTATCATTTTATGGATGTGCTATTGTTTGTCCTTGATATATCCACTTCACATTAACAGCACATAGGTTGAGCGGGTAGATTTAGAAGTGCATGAATTAGATGTAAATATCATAAACTGACTTATTAGAAAGGTAGTGTTTTTTAAGAGTGACTATGGCCCATTCTTCTGGCATGACTTTCTGTTGGATAACAAGGGTTAGCCAAATCCGGTAGTTAGATAACAGATCTACTGCTTATGTAAGTATACTGTGCTATGGAATATGGTGATCCCGAATAAGCATTATGGACCATACAAACATACATTTGGCATTTAATATCACTTTCATTACTAAATTAACAAGCATAAACTAGTTTTTAAACATGAAAACCATTGCGTCTAAACAAAAAAAAGTCAATGAGTGATTCCCTACTAAAACTTAAGAAGGGACTGGATGCCTTTCTTGAAAAGTACAATATTACAGGGTATATACACTAGTTTCCTTAATATTGTGTTGATCCAGGGAGCTAGTCTGATTGCCGTATGTGGAGTCGGGAAGGAATTTTTTTCCCCAATGTGAAGCTTACTGTTTGCCACATGGGTTTTTTTGTCTTTCTCTGCATTAACATGTTAGGGTAAGTTAGGATAGGATATGGGTTGAAACAGATGGACTTAAAGTCTTCCTTCAACCTTAATTACTATGTTACTATGTTATTATGTAATCCTTTACTAATGTTTAGTGGATTTTGAATCATTCTGATTATTTTGTCACTTTTTCAAGTAGATGAAGTTTCTTTCCGTGGGTCATGTTAAGGTTTTTGTACTCATTTGTACTTTTGCAGGTGTTTCTAAACACTTCTATCTACAATCTCTGCCATTCTACGCTGCCTGCTGTGGTAGGTCCTGTCAGCACCCAACATCCCCCACTGCTTTTCCAAGTAAGTCTTTATGCTTCATCAGTAATGCTTCAGTTATTTTGTAAACCAGAGCAGCAGGATTTAATGGGTCCTAGAAAGCTAATTGGTGATGCAATAGTGAGACACTAATTCCTAAGAGAAATTGCAGCGGTCTAATTCAATGTCCCTTCTGAAGATTTATCCCATATAGGAGCCGAACAATTGAAAATGTCCCAATGGAAACTAAACCAGCCATACAAGAGGCTAATAGCTTTCTTGTTCCCAAAATATCTGGAACTCTTGCTTTCTTCATCATTGACACAATGCTTGATGTGATGTTAAGGCTTAAACGAATACTTTATTAAATTAACTCAGTATAATAAAAGTCATATAGAAATGATCTAGATCACACTATAGATAGCAAATTATTATATTTGTAATTTAAAATATTATTAAATAATTCAAACTAGGCCCTGCATAAAAATAATAAAAAGGTGGCCAAAAAGAATAATACAAATTCTGCAAATAAAACTACAATTGTAATGCAAAATTGATGGTTTTAAAAAAAATGACTCTAATATGTTACATTTTCTGACCCAAACAATCACATGGAGATGATTTTAATATTTGGAGTCTTATTGAAGAACCTTAAAGATTCAGATGTTGCTTTCTTGGCGACAATGTGGGGTAATTTCTTTTTCTTTAATAAAGTTCATCAGTTGTTAAAGGGAATAGTTTGGGACAAGTCAGGCAATAAATGGTGATAGTTTAATGAGCTCAAGCATATAAGCCGCTCTGAAGGGGGCCGATACTTTCCCACAGAGCATCTTACAGTGCTGGGGTCGCATTAAAATGGATGACAGTGCCGTGACCAATTGGGACTTTCTCTTTACTCATCCACACGCGACTTAACCACAATTTTTCACCGAGCAGATGAACTTTGGGGACCATTTCATGCTGAAAAGGCCTCGGCAAGGGTCATTTGCCCTTTTGTACAACCATGACGCATAGAACTATATACAATCCTTTATCCTCTGTCACATTCCAATGGGACCTCTGAACAGCATTTAAACACTTGAGTGAAAAATAAAGCAGTGAATGAAAATGACTTTTATAGACTCTCTAAAGCTCATCTTCTCCTGTAACCTCCACTACCTGAAAAGGGATTAAAAGCGTGAGATGAGTAGATAGAGAAACTGGTTGAATACATAGGTCACATTATCAACTGCCAGGATTGTTTATTAACCCAGACTGATGCACGGCTTCCAGAGTGTCCTATTAATTGGCCATTTAACAAGGAGGCAATGAATGACAATAGAAAAATGAAAACCATGACTAAACCTTTTCCTCACTCCATGGTGGTCCACCACAAAAAGTCAAATCAATATCGCTGTACACATTTAAGGAGACACTTCTCGCTGCAACTGTAAGGAGCAATTTATTAGGGCTTGTTCACACCAATTTGTTTCAATTTATGCAAAAGGCATCTTCTAATGGATTAAGCAGGACACTGTGCTATCACATGAAGGGGCGAATGTTGTATTATTACATGAAAATTGCATCATCTAACATTCACTACTACTGACACTGATTTGGACCTACTCCAATTAGAATAGTTAGATTGCGCATATGTTAATGGTGATATTACAGTGATAAATTTAATGCTAATTTATACTAATATAACAGTCCCTATCAAAGGCAATGTACAGTGGCTTGCAAAAGTATTCCCCTCCTTAACTTTTTACCTATTTTGTTACATTACATTTTAGTCGGTCTAGTAATGTTTTGCACTGAACAGTTATGTAAATTCATAATTTAGTGATAATTAATGCTAAGGGTGAATTCATACTCTGCCAATTTCCTTCAAGCAAAGGGAATTCATCATTAACAATAAACTTACTGATTTTGTTGACTCTCTTTTTGCTTTGATAAGGAAATGAACATGAAGCTCATGTTCTACCAAAAGGTTCAAACACCAAAACAAGAAGAGTAATCTTAAGGAGAGCAGTGTTTTCTGATGAACAGCGAAAGGCACTTGAGAAAATGTTCCAAAAACAAAAGTACATCAGCAAAGCTGACAGAAAGAAGCTTGCCATGAACCTCTCTCTAAAGGAGTCTCAGGTACAGTATACTACCACAAAAATATATTTGTTTGTCGTGTGACTTGTAATAACGTTCTGAACTTTCTACACCTGTAAATCTATGTCCTGAAATTGTAATATTAGCAGGTTTCTGTAATGACGCTATGTAACTGTACAGGGACTGCTGCTGATATAATTTTATTACTACACCTCATTTTAAAGGGATTTTGTCACCAGGTTTTTGCCACCTAATCTCAGAGCAGTATAATTTAGAGACAGAGACCCTGATTCCAGTGATGTGTCACTTGTTAGGCTGCTTGCTGTAGTTTTTATAAAATCACTGTTGTATCAGTGTGATATTATTACTAGAGGTCTAGTAAACTCGCTGCCATTTAGTAAAACCACACCTCCACCACTTATTGGCAGCTTTCTGCCTATCCACAGTGTACGTACAAAACTACTAATCGGGGATGTCGGTAGGGTTGTACAGAGATAAAAATTCTGAGAAATGGTAGATTGACAGCAGATAATGCAGGGATTTTATCATAACTGCAGCAACCAGCCTAGTATGCTCCTCTCATGTGGACTATCAAAAACCAGGTGATGGATTACCTTTAATAGTTCACAACAGTATGTTGCTCCCTAAATGAAGCTGATTAAGCTACTAATTTAAATATGTTATGTGTGAACACTTTAGGTTGACACTAATATTACAAACAAACTTTCATTTTCTTTAAGGGACATAACCGCCAAAAAAAACCCTCAAATGGCTAAATAGACAGAAAAATAAAAGTTTCGGCTTCTGGAAGAAGAGGAAGAAAAAAATAAAGTGCACACATGGAAAATTTCCATGTCAGGAATGGGTTCAATAAGCTTGGTGTAGGAGCAAGTAAACCACTCTATAATTTTAAATAAATCAAAACCACTGGCGCTAGACTCCATGAGACCTGGGCTTGGCTACCTGGTTTGGTAGACAACTACCACCTATTGTCAAAAAGTAGTGAGTATAGTGTAAAATGTGTCCAAACGGCGCTTGAGATCCAGGGGAGTGTGTGTATCTGCTCTATCCTGCAAAAGATATAATCTGGGGATAAAAATACAGTAATACCAAAAGACATGTCAGTGCATACAATGAGAAAAGGTGGTTAACAGCCATCAGGTCCCATCCGTAGGTAAGAGGACGAGGTCTTGTACCTGCTGTTAGAGCTGCACGCCGAGGGTACGTGTAGTCCGTAATCTCTCTCTGGTCTGCCGAAGGAATATTCAAAGGTGCCGTACTCTGTTGGCCCTAGGTAGGGAGATCCGTGGGGTTGCAGGGGCCTCAAACTGTCTTTGGAACTGGGACCCTAAGTATCCCTGTCCCAGGGGTACTCTTGAAGTTAGAGAGGCCTGAGTCTCCGACCTTGCTATGCTCCTGTTAAACTCTAATCTATCGCCTCCCCCATACCATGGGGCATGGGACAGAAAAGTGAGGTAAACAAGACACAAAGACAAAACAAGGATAGCAGAAAACCTCTATCATACAAAAACACAAATAGAGAGGAGGATAGGGATGGGGAGGAATAAACTAAATGGGAATAGGGACTAGGAGATAAACACACACGTACTATAACAAACTACAGATAACTACTACAACAACTCTACTCTAACCACTTAGCTTTAGCACACAGCACAGGAAGATAAATCTTTCACTGGCAAGGACTAACCACCCAGAGACAGTATATATAGAGGGAGTAAAAAAAACAGCTGCAGCTGAGAACAACAAGACAGTATGGTCTCAGCCAACATGGAAAGAGTCCTTAGCCCTCTCAGCACCAAAGTAAACCAAATCCATATAAAATTGGACATGAATTACACCTTCTCTAAAGAAGACCTGTGATTCATTACTCGACATGACCGTCTAACTCCAGGTCTTCTATGAGGTTGTGACACTCTCGTGACATATGATCTCTGACTTCTTCTCACTATCCTGAAGTCTCCCTAAAATGGGTGCTGCTCTTCTTGCCTAGACTATGCTATAATAATGGCTAGGACATGGGCTATGATTGTCTATCTTGATTGGTTCCGCTATACCATGTGATGTGGTAGCAGCAATGAATAATGTAGAAGCTCACCCGTTTGGGTCTGAGAGTTTTTCGCAAGTTGTTCAAATTCGCCAAGACTTTTGAATTTCATAAAATTTTACTTAAATTCGATTCATATCAAATGTATTTGCTCATCTCTAGATGAATCCTTGTAATAAGGAAACTCAATGTTAGAGGACAAGTTTCCAAACACAATACATACACATATAGACATTAATTAACATACTGCTCACTTCATAATTTTTTCTATAATTACAGGTTAAAATCTGGTTCCAGAACAGAAGGATGAAATGGAGAAATTCCAAAGAAAAAGAGATTCTCTCCAATCGGTGTTTAAAAGAAGGACAATTTGAAGAAACATTCTCACAGACAACTCCAAGAACCCCTACATGTTTAACTAAAAGTGTTCAGTCTGATCTACCCACCAACAACACAAAAAAGGAGAAACCATCAACCAATAAAACTAAAAGCGCAGAACAGCTTTCATCTGATGTCACAGAACAGTATACAAAATACTTATCTTGCAAACAACAATGACAGAGCAAGAAGGATATCTAGTTCTTTAGTTTGGTCACTTGTAGGTTAAAGTTCCATTGACTTTGAAGCAGAAAATTTGGACTACTATGTACAGTTAGCCTGCTACTATCACAAATACGACCCATTCACCTTACATGTCCCAAAGTGACAATTAAACAGTATTCTCCAACTATGGCAGTGTTTTAAAGCTCAATAAAAACCTGATTTTCAAACAGAATTAACATTGGTGCAATTTTCTCATCAAAAAGGCTTATGCTAAAATACAGAAGGTGGACTGAATCACATGGGAGCTATGACTATAGAAATATATTATGCATCTAAACATGGGACACAAGAAAGACTATTGTGAAGAAAATTCAAGCCAATAATGGAAGTTGTTAATAAAGACTAACACTGTGACCACATTGATTAGTTTTATAGTCAAATTTTATAATATTTGGTTCTAAAGGTTAGAACTGTAATCTATAATGATCAATTTAAAGTTTTCTCTATTTCAATATTAAAAATAGGATTATGGTTTAAAACTTGGTCTGGTGGATCATTTTAATACTGGGTCAGTTAACACACTTTATATAATCATCATCATCAGAAATTATATTATGTAGATTAGGTTTTTGTACTACTTTTTTTTAAACTGAGGTTTTTTTTCAATTTCACAAAACTTATAAGAATAAAAAAAAATAAAAATAGTAATTTTCACCCTGACCACTGGGGCTTATTTTTAGACTCATACTGCTTGCTCTTTCAAGAAGAGCTTTCAGTAAAGGCCCGGTTACACACAACGATGTCCCAGTGATACCACCAATGATCCGACATGGATTGGATCGCTGGGACATAGTTAGGCTGATCGCTGGTGACTAGTGTTGAGCATTCCGATACCGCAAGTATCGGGTATCGGCCGATACTTGCTGTATCGGAATTCCGATACCGACTTCCGATATTTTTTCAATATCGGAATTCGGCATCGGAACCGGAAGTTCAGTTGATTGACGGCCTGACGTCATCATGATGCGCGGTGTGTGCGCATCATGATGCGCCGTCATTTCGGGCCTTCCGGGGGTCTCTGCCGGCCTGCCGGGGGGCTGTGCCGGCCTGCCGGGGGGCTGTGTGGACTGCCCGGGGTCTGTACCGGCCTGCCGGGGGGCTGTGCCGGCCTGCCGGTGGTCTGTGCACCCTGTGGGGGTCTGTACCGGCCTGCCGGGGGGCTGTGCCGGCCTGCCGGGGGGCTGTGCTGATGTCCGGGGGTCTGTGCAAGCATCGTCCGATGGGACTACAAGTCCCATCGGGCGATGCCTGCTACCATGACAGTGATTGACACATTAGCCAATGATGGGACAGTAGTAGTCCCATCATCCGGCTAATGTGTTAAATGTTAAAAAAAAAAAAAAAAAATACTACATACATACTACATGCATGCTACATACATACTACATGCTACATACATACTACATACATGCTACATACATACTACATACATGCTACATACATACTACATGCATGCTACATACATACTACATGCTACATACATACTACATGCATGCTACATACATACTACATATATACTACATGCATGCTACATACATACTACATGCTACATACATACTACATGCATGCTACATACATACTACATATATACTACATGCATGCTACATACATACTACATGCTACATACATACTACATATATACTACATACATACTACATACATGCTACATACATACTGCATGCTACATACATACTACATACATACTACATGCATGCTACATACATACTACATATATACTACATGCATGCTACATACATACTACATGCTACATACATACTACATATATACTACATACATACTACATACATGCTACATACATACTGCATGCTACATACATACTACATACATACTACATACATACTACATGCATGCTACATACATACTACATGCATGCTACATACATACTACATGCATGCTACATGCATGCTACATACATACTACATGCTACATACATACCACATACATACTACATACATACTACATACTACATATATACTACATGCATGCTACATACATACTACATGCTACATACATACCACATACATACTACATACATACTACATACATACTACATGCTACATACATACTACATATATACTACATGCATGCTACATACATACTACATGCTACATACATACCACATACATACTACATACATACTACATACATACTACATGCTACATACATACTACATATATACTACATGCATGCTACATACATACTACATGCTACATACATACCACATACATACTACATACATGCTACATATATACTACATGCATGCTACATACATACTACATATATACTACATGCATGCTACATACATACTACATGCTACATGCATGCTACATACATACTACATACATACTACATGCTACATACATACCACATATATACTACATACATACAATACATTCATACAATACATACATAGACATACAGTACATATAACATAGAGTAACATACTTACCAATACTTGTCACATTGTTCCCCGAAGCCATTGTCTTTTCCGGAATAAATATTAACATAACAAACCACAAAAATACTCACCCACGATCCGAAGCAGTCCACGAATGTGTCCTACGACGATCTTGGGTAGAGAACTGCAGCATCAGATGATGCTGCCGTTCTCTACGGGCTGCAGGAATCCAATGACGGAAGGTAGGTATCCTTCCGCACTGTATTCCTCCGCCACTTAAAAAAAAAAAGTCCCTAGTCTCACTTTATGCCATTGCTGCGTGGGAATTTCCCACACAGCAATGGCATAAAGTGAGACTAGGGACTTTTTTTTTTTTTAAGTGGCGGAGGAATACAGTGCGGAAGGATACCTACCTTCCGTCATTGGATTCCTGCAGCCCGTAGAGAACGGCAGCAACAGCTGATGCTGCAGTTCTCTACCCAAGATCGTCGTGGGACACACTCGTGGACTGCTTCGGATCGTGGGTGAGTATTTTTGTGGTTTGTTATGTTAATATTTATTCCGGAAAAGACAATGGCTTCGGGGAACAATGTGACAAGTATTGGTAAGTATGTTACTCTATGTTATATGTACTGTATGTCTATGTATGTATTGTATGAATGTATTGTATGTATGTAGTATATATGTGGTATGTATGTAGCATGTAGTATGTATGTAGTATGTATGTAGCATGCATGTAGCATGCAGTATGTATGTAGCATGCATGTAGTATATATGTAGTATGTATGTGGTATGTATGTAGCATGTAGTATGTATGTAGCATGCATGTAGTATATATGTAGTATGTATGTAGCATGTAGTATGTAGCATGCATGTAGTATATATGTAGTATGTATGTAGCATGTAGTATGTATGTAGCATGCATGTAGTATATATGTAGTATGTATGTAGCATGTAGTATGTATGTAGCATGCATGTAGTATGTATGTAGCATGCATGTAGTATGTATATGGTATGTATGTAGCATGTAGTATGTATGTAGCATGCATGTAGTATATATGTGTTATGTATGTGGTATGTATGTAGCATGCATGTAGCATGCATGTAGTATGTATGTAGTATGTATGTAGTATATATGTAGTATGTATGTAGCATGTAGTATGTATGTAGTATGTATGTAGCATGCATGTAGCATGCAGTATGTATGTAGCATGCATGTAGTATATATGTAGTATGTATGTAGCATGTAGTATGTAGCATGCATGTAGTATATATGTAGTATGTAGCATGTAGTATGTATGTAGCATGCATGTAGTATATATGTGTTATGTATGTAGCATGTAGCATGCATGTAGCATGCATGTAGTATGTATGTAGTATATATGTGGTATGTATGTAGCATGCAGTATGTATGTAGCATGCATGTAGTATATATGTGTTATGTATGTGGTATGTATGTAGCATGCATGTAGCATGCATGTAGTATGTATGTAGTATGTATGTAGTATATATGTAGTATGTATGTAGCATGTAGTATGTATGTAGTATGTATGTAGCATGCATGTAGCATGCAGTATGTATGTAGCATGCATGTAGTATATATGTAGTATGTATGTAGCATGTAGTATGTAGCATGCATGTAGTATATATGTAGTATGTAGCATGTAGTATGTATGTAGCATGCATGTAGTATATATGTGTTATGTATGTAGCATGTAGCATGCATGTAGCATGCATGTAGTATGTATGTAGTATATATGTGGTATGTATGTAGCATGCAGTATGTATGTAGCATGCATGTAGTATATATGTGTTATGTATGTGGTATGTATGTAGCATGCATGTAGCATGCATGTAGTATGTATGTAGTATGTATGTAGTATATATGTAGTATGTATGTAGCATGTAGTATGTATGTAGTATGTATGTAGCATGCATGTAGCATGCAGTATGTATGTAGCATGCATGTAGTATATATGTAGTATGTATGTAGCATGTAGTATGTAGCATGCATGTAGTATATATGTAGTATGTAGCATGTAGTATGTATGTAGCATGCATGTAGTATATATGTGTTATGTATGTAGCATGTAGCATGCATGTAGCATGCATGTAGTATGTATGTAGTATATATGTGGTATGTATGTAGCATGCAGTATGTATGTAGCATGCATGTAGTATTTATGTAGTATGAATGTAGCATGTATGTAGTATGTAGTATGAATGTAGCATGTATGTAGTATGTAATTTTTTTTTTTTTTTTTTTTACATTTAACACATTAGCCGGATGATGGGACTACTACTGTCCCATCATTGGCTAATGTGTCAATCACTGTCATGGTAGCAGGCATCGCCCGATGGGACTTGTAGTCCCATCGGACGATGCCTGCACAGACCCCCGGAGCCTGCACAGACCACCGGCAGGCCGGCACAGCCCCCCGGCAGGCCGGCACAGCCCCCCGGAGCCTGCACAGCCCCCCGGCAGGCCGGCACAGCCCCCCGGCAGGCCGGCACAGCCCCCCGGCAGGCCGGCACAGCCCCCCGGAGCCTGCACAGACCACCGGCAGGCCGGCACAGACCACCGGAGCCTGCACAGACCCCCTGGCAGGCCGGCACAGCCCCCCGAAAGGCCCGTACAGACCCCAGAGAGGCTGTACAAGGGCAGGAAAGGGTTTTTCTTATTCCGATACCGGAAGTCCCATAGACTTGAATGGGACTTCCGGTATCGGAATCGGCGATACCGATACTTTTTTTAAAGATCGGCCGATACCATCCGATACGATACTTTGAAGTATCGGACGGTATCGCTCAACTCTACTGGTGACCTGTCACATAGACAGACTCACCAGAGATCAGGACCAGCGAGCACGCTGGTATCTAGCGTAAACAGCGGGTATCCAAGAGCCGCGTGGCTCTTAGTTACCCGCTGTTTACCCTAGATACCAGCGTGCAGCGTCGCTGATCGTTGGTCTCCCACTTTCACACAAAGATATGCATGCTGGCCAGCGGGAGACCAACAATCAAAAAATGGCCCAGGACAATCCTGCATGATCAGCGATACCCGGCGGGGGGGCCGGTCGCTGATGATGTCACACATAGCGAGATCGCTGGAGAGATCAGTGATACGTCACAAGATCAGCGATCTCACTAGTGATCTCGCTGTGTGTGATGGGGCCCTAAGACCCCCAATTATCAGACAGGATTATAATGACAGGTAACTATACTGATGACATTACAGCTGATAACAAAGGATCCACCAATCACAAAAGATGATGTCACACCTGACCCTGCTCCCCCTCCTTTGACAATGAATTTTGCACATGCTTAATACACACTTTAATACAACAAATTTGGTCAGGGTGTGACTATTTTGACTATGTACAGGTGTTGTTTCCTGAAACAAAAGGAAGTCTAAAAATGTCCCAGTAACCAGAGTGAAAATTGCAAGATTTATATTTTTCATTTTGTTTAAAATTGTAATATATATCAAAAATTGCCAATTTTTTTTTAAAATACATGTAACACAAAAACCTGATTTAATCAATAGGTCATGTTCTGATTATAGATTCCCTTTAAGCCCTTCATGACCGGAGGTATTTTCGCTTTTGATTTTTTCCTCCCCTTCTTCCCAGAGTCACTTTTTATTTTTCAGTCAATATGGCCATGTGAGGGCTTGTTGTTTGGTTTTACCATACAGTATACTGGAAAACAGGAAAATAATTCAAAGTGCAGTGAAATTGCAAAAAAAAGTGTAATTCCACAATTGTTTTTCGTTAAACTGTCATTATGATTCTCCAAGTCATTACGAGTTCATAGACACCAAACATGTCTAGATTTTTTTTATTTAAATGGTGAAAAAAAATCCAAAATTTGTTAAAAAAAAATTGCGCCATTTTCCGATACCAGTAGCGTCTCCATTTTTTGTGATCTCAGGTTGAGTGAGGAATTATTTTTTGCCTGCTGAGCTGACGCTTTTAATGTTACCATTTTGGTGCAGATATGATCTTTTCATCGCCCGTTATTGCGTTTAAATGCAATGTTGCTGTGACCAAAAGAACGTAATTCTGGTGTTTTGACTTTTTTTCTCATTATGCCATTTATAGATCGGGTTAATTCTTTTATATATTAATAGATTGAGTGATTCTGAATGCGGTGATACCAAATATGTGTAGGCTTGATTTTTTTTATTGTTTTATTTTGAATGGGGTGAAAGGGGGGTGATTTGAACGTTTATATATTTTTTATATTTTTAAAACCATTTTTTTTACTTTTGGCATGCTTCAATAGCCTCCATGGGAGACTAGAAGCTGCCATAACCTGATCGGCCCTGCTACATACAGGCGATGATCAAATCGCCTCAATGTAGCAGAATTGTTCACTTGCTATGAGTGCCAACCACCGGGAAGCACTCATAGCAATCCGGCAATGACAACCATAGAGGTCTGCAGGAGACCTTTGGTTGTCATGCCAACCCATCGGTGATCCGCGATCACATGATGGATGCTACCAATGGACGGATTTCTGGCGTGTGTGCGGGAAGTGCATGTTAAGTGCCGCTGTCAGAGTTTGACAGGGGCATTAAATAGGTTAATAGCCGCGGGTGGATCGCGATTCCACCCGCGACTGTTCTGGGCACATTTCAGCTGTTCAAAACAGCTGACAAGTGCCTGGAAAGATGTGGGCTTTCCGCTGGAGCCCACATCAAAGGGAAGGTGTCCGACATCGGCGTACTATTACAGATGATGTCGGAAAGGGGTTAAAGCATTCAGTCTATTTAGAATATTATTTTAACTTTTATATATTGAATTACTTCACATAAAATAGTAACTCTATATAAACACTGCATTACTAGTATCATAGTTATCCTGAGTTAAAACATTATTCTAGAAAAGATGAAAATACAGATATTGATTTGAGGAGATGCATTTATTCAAATTCTAAAATCTTAGGTGATCTCTAATGTTCAGGAAATCTGTATATCACACTTGGCCACACTTGGATCCATGCTCAGGGTCCAGATTTTGATCACATTACTTTTCCAGGAACTTGTAGAACTGATTCATAATAAAATGTGCTGAAGCAAGGCACTATACCAGGTTCTAAACAGGACATGATGACCAATGATTGAACAAGAAAGCCAAGGTGGAATGAATACCAAAATCTAACTTGTGGATAGGGGTGAAAGGTATCAAAACAGGAGTAATTTTATCCAGTGTATGAGTTAGAGCTCACTCACACTGGTGAATAGCCAGCGTATAACTTGGATGAGTGCTATCCGATGTCATAATGGATAGCACTGGCTCCAATGTTATTCTATGGAACAGTGTCGAGTCTCGACTAGTGTTTATTTTATCATGCCGAGTCTGCATTAGAAAAATATCGCTACATGCTGCTGTTAGCAGCACAAATTGGACAGCGAGCACCCATACAAGTATATTGTTGCGTGCAAAACATTGGACTGCAATGGGTTGTCATCCGAGTGCAGTCCGATATACGCTGACTCACAGAATGGAGAAGATAGATAAATTAAGTTCTCCATCTTCTCTGCACCTGTGATCCAATTCTTGCATGGAAGAGAATCGGATCTCAGTAAAATGAAACTTAGCTCACACCTTCGCATCAGAAATTCAGCTGAGGGTCATTTGCATATAGCATCCAATCTCACATGAGAGAATCATCAGATGCTACATGCAAGCGTGACGAAGCCCTTAAAGCTAAAGTAATCTATTTGTGTACGCTGCAACAATTGTATCACCTACTCCATTGCTTTCAATATCCATCACAACAATTACCTTGCATACTCTCGTAAAATGACAGCACATTTTCTGCATCATGGTGTTCCTGATAGAGAAGTAATTTTTTTCCCCATCATTTGGAACAATTTGGGACTTCTAAATGTTCTTAAATATCCATTCTCAGCTTCACTATCTTCTTCTGGGTCCCCTGACCTCTGTATTGCTCCATGTCGGCTTTTGCAGGTTACCTGGCATGGATTCATGACATCATCTCCTTAGACCTATTTAAGGCCTGTTGACACAAAAGTGTCTAGACCTTTGTGATTGGTGTGCTCCAGCTTCTGTCCATACTGTGTTTACTTGCTTCCATCCCTGCTGGGTTGTGCTTCATTCACCCTTTGGCTCCTGATGTTTCAGAGTGTGCTAAGTTCTCTTTGCCCACATGCCTTTGAACTTGGTGTATCAATGCCTGGGCTCCCTGTGTCCACCCAGACCTGGGGTTAGAGGATCCACCTCACCTGTTGAGCCTTGAAATTAACCTGTCATAGCTCAGATCTCTATAGAAAAGCCTGCAACCAGAAATAACCCCATCACAACTACTCAATTGTTATTATTCTGCTCATCTGGATGGAAGTCTTTAAAGTGGTTTTCTGCCGTTTTATTAAAGTATTTAATTAAAAGGGTTGTTGTCCCTTTTAAAATGTTTTTGTACTATAGGGTTGCAGAGGTCAAAAGCATCAAACAGAGAAATTACTCTTCCTCCATGGGTCTCCAGCTGCTCCGGTTTTGTTGAACTGGCAGTGGCATGACACATTTACAGGGCTCATAACAACTGTAGCCTGTAACTGGCTTCAGTAGATGACATTATTCACTGAACCCAGTGATTGGCTGCAGCAGGTATTACTAGTGTAGACATGATGTCAGCAGCATTGCAGTTGATCAACAAAGATGGTCGCTGCAGTAGACCTAGGTAAAAAAGTATTAGCGCAGATTGATATTTTACAGCTCTCCAACCCTGTGGAACAATAAAATTTGACATGATACACATATAGTAAAATATTATGTAATTATTCAGCAAGTTATATAAAGTTATTAATACCGTAAGTTATTAAAATTATTAATAAGCTTTTAGTGTGAATTCTTTCCCAACATCTAAAGCTGAGCTACCAAAAACTGTCCTGTATGTACTTGTAATGCTTTGTTTCTGTCCATACACTTTTAAGCTTTGGGAGATCAGATGGCTTATTTTCCAACCCACATGTTAATTGCATGCTCCCCATATTTAATGTCCAGGATGCTCCAAATTCACCATCCGGCTGTAAGGTGTCAGAAGATAGTAGCCATGGTTGAACTTCCGCTTTAGGTCGCTCTGGCACTTTACAGGAAATTTGTGTCCTCGGCCAAGTGTGCTGCCTCATTTAGAGTGCGTTGCACTCACTTGCAGGCCTCAGGCCTTCTGAGTCCTCTGATCTCCATCCCCAGGAACAGCCGGTATAAAAATCAGGCGACACCCAGTTTGTTTCAACAGTCAAAATACAGGACAGTTCAAGTACATCCGATTGTAATATGCAAGATCAAGAACTGTTTCAGTAATACAGTACATGTTCTATTTAACTTTCAGTTCCAGTTGGACTAACCCTACGCTTATTGGTTCCTTCAGCCCCAGGAATTTTCCAACAGGCCTAGCAGTATGGCGCCCCTGAGGGTCCAGTTGCCACAGAGATACTGCACCACAGCCAAAGGTGTGGTACCCCGCTCTCTGGAAAGGAGGGGGCACTACCTAGGATCCACACACTAACACCCAGCACTAGACCTCTCCAGGCCAGGGAGGAACTAGGTAGAGGGTGTGGGTGGAGGAAGTAGATAAGAGAAGGACAGCTGAAGAGAAAGCTGACACTTGGGAGTGGAGAGTTGTCATGGTAACAGGAGTCAGGAAGGAGAAGGCAGTTGCTTGAAGGGACTGTAGAAGTGAGTAGCTCGTCCCCAGACTAGAGAAGAGTGAGAAGAGAAAGAAGGGGTCCTAGGGGCATGGGAAGTGAAGAATCCATCTGTGGCACCCCAATTCATGCCGACTGTAGTCGGGTGGAGGGACCAGGTTGCAGTAGGGGACCAGCCCCAGATTATTGGAGAAACTGAGGACTCAGCTAGAAACCGGAGGCTGTAGCATCTATTTGTGCAACAGCCAAATCCGCACACTTTTGCTGAAAAGGCAGCCAGATAGGATGAAGGGGACCAAGAGAACGTCGCCCGACAGGATCCGAGGCTGCTGACTTCGGACACTGTGTGTAAAGGTGCAGGGCAGAAGAGACAGGAGCCAGCGTAGAGAGATGGCCAGGAAAGAAACATAAGAAAGGGGTTCTGGTACAGTGGACCCCAAACTTCCTGAGAGCTGGCTAGACCACCAACCTGGAGGACACAGCACCCCGGCTGGGGATTGTAACTGGAAGAACTCTGAGTAAAAGTGTGAAGACTGCACTCTGCTGTGTCCTCAGATTACTGAGTCATTTGCAGTCTTATCCTGGGTCGGAGTTACCACAGCAAATTTAGTAAAATAATCGGTCATTATCAGACAGTGTTCATATCCCTGGTGAGCTGGACCCACAGTCAAGTAGTCGATCATCAATACTTCTAGGGGAGCAGAAGTCATGATGGTCTTCGTAAGGGCTCTTTGTTCTTGAGGTTTGGCCAGTTCGCAGTTCCTGCACCTGTGACAAGCTTCATCTACTGCAGCCTTAAGCCAAGGATGGTAAACCAACTTCTGCAGCCACTGGAATGTCTTCTCCGGGCCAAAGTGGGCTCCTCTCTCATGGGCTTTGGTGGCCACCTCACTGATCAATTTTTCAGGAAGCACCACTTGCCAGGTGACCCCCAGCTCTCGTGCTAGCTGCACTTTCTGATACAACAAACCATCTTCTAACTGGATCCTCTCCCATTGCCAGTGATTCTGCAAGATTCCCGGGGACAGGGTCTCCCTCTTTTCTCAGCCTGGAAGTTGTTTCAAAGCCACCCATCGTCTCAATTGAGTGAGTTCTCCATCCTCTTGTTGTAGCCGGACCCAATCATCGCAGGGCTGTCCCAGGGTGTGTTCTCTGGATGCCTTCCTGATCTGTCCCTGTGTTGCCGCTAACGTCCTGGCAGGGTTCAGAAACCAAGGGATCTCTTCGGCCTCCAGCTTTTCATCCCATTTATGCCCAGGTCGCTCGTGAGTTACTCTGGATAGAGCATCAGCATGCTTATTCTCAGCTCCTCTCCGATATATAATCTTGTATCGATACTTTGCCATGCGGGCCACTCATCTCTGCTCCAGAACCCAGTTTTGCATTTTCGAGGTGGGCCAGAAGATTGTTATCGGTGCGCACCAAGACTTCAGATCTGAACAGGTACTCGGCGAATTTCTCAGTCATTGCCCACACTAAGGCCAGCCGTTCTACCGGGTGAGTCATAAAGGACGGACGTTTTTAAACTAATCATAAAATCGTTAAATATTTATTAAATATAAATGTATTCACAGATTTGGTTACGTATACTAATAGCATTTGACAAATTCAAGTGTGGAAAACAACATCTGCCATGTGGTGGCCATTATCAGTGATGCATTTCCAAAGGCGTTCTTGGAAGTTGGCATCAACACGTTCCAACACAACTCTGTCGATTTGGGCAACTTCCACTCGAATAGCTTCCTTCAGTTCTTGTAATGATCAAGGCTTAAGCTTGTATACACGTGATTTGAGGTGACCCCACAAGTAATAATCGCACATGGACAGGTCTGGGGACCTAGGAGGCCAATTAATATCGCCAAACCTGGAAATGATGCGACCAGGGAAGAGAGGGCGAAGAACGTTCATTGTTGCTCCGGCTGTGTGGGCCGTTGCCCCATCTTGTTGAAACCACACACTAGAGATGGGGATATGTTGCCGTCGTAACTCAGGAACAAAGAAGTTATTTATCATGGCGATATAACGTTGTGAGTTCACGGTAACAGTATTGCCATTATCGCCTTCGAAAAAGTACGGACCGATCACGCCATATTTGCCCATAGCGCACCACACCGTTACCTTAGGGCTGTGCAGCGGTCGTTCATGTAATTCTTTCGGATTTTCATAGGCCCAATAACGGCAGTTCTGCTGATTAACCATGCCATTGACATGGAAATGAGCTTCATCACTCATGAATAAAATAAGGTTGTCGTTTTGCTCAATAATTGCTTCCATCTCATGTGCGAACTTCAGTCGCGCTGCGTAATCCCCGCGCTCCAACTGTTGCACAATGGCCAATTTATAGGGGTGGAAATGCAGGTCTAAATGCAAAATACGCCTTACTGTACGATTACTGAGGGCAAGTTCTAAAGAATGTTTCCGAGCAGATCGACTCGGACTACGCAGCATGGCTTGCCTGACGCGTTCCACATTTTCAGGGGTAAGTGCCGTTCGTGGAGCCCCCGGTGGTCGTTTGTTCATTAGTGTACCTCGTGTACGGAGTGCTTCAACCCAACGTAGGATAGTGTTACGAGCGGGAACAGCTTGATTTCTGTGAATATTGAAATGACGCCGAAACTCACGCTGAATGGCTGTGATACACTCATTATTCTTGACAAAACTGTCGTACGCAAAAACGCGATGTTCTATCGTCCACGGCACCATAGCTTAAACTGAAACTAAAATAAAAACAATGCTTTCACCTCACAAGCATAACCCCGCCTCCCGCACATCTCTACCTCCACCTGGTGGTGAGTTATAGCCACTTCAAATACATCCGTCCTTTATGACTCACCCGGTAGTTTGAAATTGAAAGCACTGTAGTTATCTGGATTTCATTCAAAGTCGTGAAGATACCGTCTCACATAAGCAATCCCTCACTCTTTCTCATCCTGTATCTGCAACAATACAGCTCCTAACCCATGTAAACTTCCATCAGTGTGGAGATTGAAAGGTTGAGAGAAATCTGCATAAGCCAGTACGGGTGCTTCAGTCAGGGCCATTTTTAGGGCTTGGAAAGCTTCCTGTTGGCTTTCTCCCCACTAGATGGTCCAATTCTTTGCATCGGAAGGTATTCCCTTCAACAACTCCAGCAGCGGATTGACAATACAAGTAAAGTTTTTCACAAACCATCGATAGTATCCGGTAAGTCCCAGAAAGGCCCTGACATCCTTCACGGTCTTTGGAGTGGGCCAGTCCTGCACTGCTGCAATCTTCTCATGGACCGTTCTCACCCCTTCGGCAGATACGACATGTCCCAGGTATTCAATCTGCTTGCGAAAAAGGTGACATTTCCGAGGTTTCACTTTCAGGTCATGTTTATGCAGCCGACTCAACACCTGTTCCAGCCGTTCCAGGTGCTCCTCTAAGGTGGCGGCGTAGATGATGTCGTCTAAGTAGATGAGGGTAGCTTCAAAGTTCAGGTCTCCCAAACATCTCTCCATCAATAGTTGGAAGGTCCCGGGTTTGCTGGTGAGGCCGAAAGGCATTCGATTGAACTCGAACAACCCATAGGCAGTATGAATGCGATCTTCGCCCGATCCTGCTCCGAAATGGGCACTTGCTAGTAGCCACTGGCCAGATCCAGCTACGAGAAGAACTTCGCTTTTCTCAGAGCAGACAAGGATTCCTCAATTCATGGTAGCGGTTACGAGTCTTGCACAGTGCAGGCATTCAGCTACTGGTAATCAACACAAATGCAGGGTCCCATCCTTCTTTCATACTAGAACAATGGGGGCAGCCCATGGGCTTTGGCTCTCTTGGATGACCCCACTCTGTAGCATACAGGTGTGGCCAAAAGTATTGACACCCCTGCAGTTCTGTCAGATAATACTCAGTTTCTTCCTGAAAATGATTGCAATCACAAATTCTTTGGTATTATATATTTAGAGGACACCGCTACAGCCACTGTCCAGGGATCAACTTGTTTCACTGTCGATTGAACGGCCTCTGGTGATATCAGCATACCCATTATCTGTGCTACTTCACTTTTGGGCGGGAGCATAAGACTTTCCTCTCCTAGGTTGACACAGTGCACTGGCACATTACCATCTTGAACTGTGGCTAACGTCCATGCAACGAGGAGCCCCGGAGGTAGTTGTACCATTAGAGAAGGCTATATCTGAACTTCTACTCCCTCAAGAGGGGTACAGGCTCGGATGGACAAAGTGAGCACAGTTTGACCTGGTGGGAGAATGAGGTTGCTAGTGGCTGGAACAACCACCTTCACCAATGTTTTTCCTTCACTTGACGTCTCTTGGGCCTGGGCCACCCATATCAGCTGTTGAAACACCTTTCTCTGGGAGGTGTGATGGGTCAGTGATTCAGGAACACTTCTGCCGACTCATTGACCAGGATGCCCCCGAGTTCTTTCAACACGTTCATTCCTAAAATCACAGTGGGTCCCATCCATTTCCTGGATCCCTGGCAGTTAACACGACTCCCTTCTGGCCCACATCTTTGCCACACACAGTGATTTGCATCCAGACCACCCCTGCGACCGGGAAGGGTAATTGATTAGCTGCCGTCAATTTAATTACTGGGCCCTATTCGGGACGCATTGCCTCAGTAAAATAAGTCTCAGGCATAGTAGTTACTTGGGAGCCGGTATCAACTAAACAGTGGATGGCCCGACCATCCATTTCGGCCCCGTACAAGAGGACTCAGAGACACTAAACTTGTGGAGCTTACGTTTCTCTTTCTTGACTTCTCAGGCTCTGGGCAGTGTCACCTAGCCACAGAGCCCACTAGTTTAACGGATGGTGATGGGGAGATCTCCCCCAGCATGTGCATCCGTGGGCATAATGTCCAATGTCTCCACCTGCAAAACAGATTGGCGGTTCTTCTGCGCGAGCTTGTCTTCTTTCCTGGCGAGTCGCAGGATTAGTTCAAGCTCTGAAGGGATCCGGTGCTAGGGGAGGTTTCTTTCTTAGGTCAGACCATTCTTCTCGCATGTCCTCAATTTACGTCCGGATTTCTCTCACCCAACTTGGTTCAGTCGCCAGCAGAGCGGTTATCTCCCTACTCTAGATCTTCCCTACCAGGGCTGTCACTCCCTGCTCTTGCTCGCATGCTCACGCCTCTGCCCCAACCTCCAGAAAGGACATACATGGATTAACCCGCAAGTGTTCCCGCAAAGCCTGTTTTAGCAGCGCATCTCTGAAGCCTGCCACTAGCTGTTCTCTCAAAACTATGTCAGGAGGCCCTACGCCTAAGTCATTCTGCTTAGCGATAGCAGCGTGGATCTCCTGCAGTGCATTCATGTATTGAGTCACCGACTCCCCCTCCCTTTGGACCTTTGGACATGGCTAAACAAGTGCATGCGCAATTATACAACGTCTATGGGGTCCCCCGTGCATCTCCTATAGGATTTGTAACACCTTGGTAAAGGTGTCTCGCTCATGCGGGGTCCGGCACATGATGGAGAACCTTGCCTCTGCATTCAGGGCCATCATGGCAATCTCTGCCTGTATAGCGGGGGTCATGGGGTGCATTCTCAACATGCTCTTGACCCATTCAGTCCAATCCCACAGTAAAGTGTTGCTCCCTGTGAACTTTGGGAGGCTGCTCAACATTGCAACCAGCAGTATACTGGCCCTTGGGGCACCCACAGCCGCTTGGTCTGTCACTTCCATGCCTGTGGACTGCATCCTGCTGACTACACCAAGTGAAAGCAGGTTGCAGGATGCAGTGACAGACAGAAGGCAGAGTAAGGCTATGTGCACACGTAGTGGAACTCTCGCGTAAGTTACCGCGAGAATTCTGGAATTCCATTCCGAGGGAAAATCACATTTTAAATTCCCATGGAAAAACTAGCGATTTGCAAGTGTAATTAGCTTGCAGAATGCTAGCGTTTTCCAAGCGATCTGGACCATCGCTTGGAGAATTGATTGACAGGTTGGTCACACTCGTCAAACATAGTGTTTGACAAGTGTGACCAACTTTTTACTATTGAGGCCACCTATGCAGCAGTAAAAGATGGGATGTAAAAAATAATTAAAAAAATAAAAAATATTGTTATTCTCACCTTCCAACTTCCCGCGCAGCCATCCTGCCTATCTCCACGCTCTCGTCTTCTTCCGGTCCCAGTAATCCTTTGTGCGAATGACCGCAAGACGTCGTACTCCCGCGACATCATCGTGAATGACCGCGAGAAGTCGCGCTCCCGCAAGACCGCGACGTCATCACTGTCATTCTCCAAAGGAGAACAATGCATTGCTATGTGGGCGGAATCGCCGCGATTCCGCTAAATTAATGAGCATGCTGCGTTTTTTACCGAAAAGCGATTCTGCCGCGGAAAAAAACGCAGCATTAACACAGCATTGCAAAATCCCATTGGAATGCATGGGATGCTTATTTTTCACGTTTTCGCGGCAAAATCGAGCATTTAAAACCGCCGGAAAACGTGAAAAAACCGCGACATGTGAACGCAGCTTAAGGGTTAACAAGTTTGACAAGTTTACTGTAACAGGGGGTTAACTCCTCTCAGGGAGATGAAGGGTTAACTGGGGGAATAACAGTGCAATTATAAAGGATATGAAGAGTTAATAAACCTCGGGACAGCAGTTTTTTGGTGCACTTATTATATCAGGAATCCTTCAAATTGCAGGCACTACTTGGGGGTTGATAGTGCCGGCCACGGCTTTTGCGATGTTGGTCCAAGGAGATTCTGTGGGCAATGACTGTCCATCTCCTGGCGGCAGTGGTTGGTCTGCAGCACCTTCCGCTGAGCCCTGAGTCCATGAGCATATGCAGCCGACACAAACAAGGCCACAGCACTATCAGGGTCCACCGTGGACATGCAGGGATATGTCGGTAAGGTGGGCCGCAGATATCTACCCAGCACCTGGTTCTCTCTGTGACACGTGCGCTGTACTCACGGTCGCGACATGCACGGCACCTCGCTTTCTGCCAGATACCGGGCACACCGCACTTCTTCCTCTATGGTCCCCGCGAGTGACAGTGGGAGTACCAAAACGCAGGCTGGCGCGGTCCTGTTGCTAAAGGGGAGGAGCGCACCTCTCTCTGCTGCGAGCTACCTGCTCCCGCTAAGGGCGGTTTCACACTTCCAGATAATTCTGGTACCGGAAAAACCGGTACTGGAGCTATCCGTGTCCATGTGTCTGTGTGGATATGTAGGCCATCCATGTGTGATCCGTGTGCTATCCGTATGTCCATGTGTACCATCCGTGTGTGATCCGTATGCTGTCCATGTGTCCGTGTATGGAAAAAATTGGTTTCAATGTTAACCCTATGACTCCTAAAAACGCACACGGACGCCATCCGTGTGCGGTACGTGTTTACATAGACCCATTGACTTGTATGGGTCCGTGTGATCCGTGCTGTTGCACAAAAACGGACATGTCAGCGTATTTTGCACACGGACACGCGGTCCATGAAAACACGCTGACATCTGCATAGACACATTCATTAGAATGTGTCTATGTATGTCAGTGTCTCCGGTACGTGAGAAAACTGTCACTACACGCACCGGAGCCACTGACGTGTGAAACTGGCCTAAGACTGACTGCTTCCATGCTCGCTGTCCCTGTACTCTCTTAGCCACGCCCCCTGCTTCCCAGTGCAAAGGTCTGTCCGGTCTCTTATTCCTCCGCTGGACAACAAGGGAGACAGCCCCGACAGTTCCGGACCCAGCACAAGACAGGTACTCAATGCCCGGTTCTTCTCCTTACACCGCTACGTCCATCTCCTCCTCCATTTGGACCTCGTGGCTTATTTTATGTCACTCACTTAAAACAACCTACAATTTACAAAAGTAAACTAGCTATTTAGAACCATGAGACGTAGGTCCAAGTGGAGGAAGAGTTGGACCTGTTGGTATGGGTGGCAGAGGCAAGGGAGGAGTTTCTAGGTTGTTTTATGTGAGTTACATTAAAAAAAACATAAAAAAAGAAAAAAAACTGTTTGATTACTCCTCCCTTGTTTTTTCCACCCATACTGACAGGTCTAACACTTGGACCTGTGTCTTTTGGTTTTAAATTGTAGGTTGTTTTACGTGAGTTACATAAAAGACGAGAGAAAAAAGTTTAAAAAAATAAAACAAATACAAAAAATACAAAATCAACATATTGGATTACTTGCCTCTGTCTCTTCTTGAACCTACGCCTTGTGGTTCTAGATAGCTAGGTTACTTTCAGTAAATTGTAGGTTGTTTCAAGTGAGTTAAATAAAATAAAAAAAATGGTAAAATAGATAAAATACAAAGAGTAAAAAAAAAAAACAAAAAAACAAAAAAAAACACCATAGTGTTGGCTTACTCCTCCCTTGCCTCTTCCACCCATACCGACAGATTCAACTCTTCCTCCATTTGGACCCGTAGGTCCATTGTTCTAGATAGCTAGTTTACTTTTCTAAATTGTAGGTTGTTTTAAGTGAGTGACATAAAATACAGGAAAAAAAACCCATGAAAAACAGAAAAAAATACAAAAAAACCCACAAAAAAATGAAAAAAAATTTAGATTATGTAAGATAACAAGCAGGAATGCGGGATGCAGTAACAGGATGCAGGCAGAGCAAGGGTTAACAGGTTTATTTACAGGGGAAATTACTCCACGCAGAGAGATAGAAGAGTTAAACTGCATTAAAGGCATAGCACAATAATAACGGTACGAATACATGACAATTTGCGTAACAGCTATATCAGGAAGTCCTTACTCTGCAGCTTATGCTGAATACTCAATAGCGCCGACAACAGTGGGTGCTGCGCCTCCTCCTGGAGGTTGCTGCAAACGTTGGTCCATCTTCTGGTGACAGTGGTCGGTCTCCAGCACCTTCCACTGCCCTTTGTCCATATATTAATGTGGCTAATTAAAGGCATGGGCCACAGTCCTGTATGGGCCCAAGGAGGCTCCTCAACTATTTCCACTTTTTTCTGGTTAAAAATGTCACATGGCTCTGCACTCTCTGGCTCGGCTTCACACGGCTCTGGAATCTCTTGCCCAGCTTCACACAGTTCTGCACTCTCTGGATAGCAGTCCCTGTCTCTCTCATTGGGTGCAGCACTGCCTGTCACTGCCCCTGAACTCTCTTGTTTCCAAAATTGTGCTGATGTAAAGTAGACATGTGGGAAATGTTATTTATTAACTATTTTGTGCGATATCACTCTCTGATTTAAGGGCATACAAATTAAAAGTTTGAAAATTGCAAAATTTTCTAAATTTTCGCCAAATTTTGATTTTTTTTTAACAAATAAGCGCAGCTCATATCTAAAAAATTTTACCACCATCATGAAGTACAATATGTCATGAGAAAACAATGTCAGAATCAGTAGGATCCGTTGAAGCGTTCTAGAGTTATGACCTCATAAAGTGACACTGGTCAGAATTGAAAAAATTGGCCCGGTCACGAAGGCAAAAACAGGCTCGGGTGTGAAGGGGTTAAGTTTAAGTCACTTTCCTATTCATATTTGTTTGCAGGGCAATTGTCCTGCTCTTACCCCCATTCCTCTTGCTTTTGCAACCCCCTTGCCCTTACTCCAATCATTTTACAGACATTTTACAGCACTGACGTTTGGGTCACCTTTGACTTGAATGGGTTCGGAGTCCAGTGTCAAGTTCGAGTACCGAACCAGACTTTTTAAAAAGTCTGTCCAAAAACGGCAAACCCAAGCATATGGGTTCCCTCATTACTAGTTTTAATATATACAGTGAGTAAGTGTAAGAAGGTAGCGGAGGACCTCAGTGCCACCTCACTCCTTCCTGTGTGCTTTGCGTAAAATATGTCTCATGTACGTTCGCACTGTGTGCAATTGTTGCATTCCACTATAAATACCATATAATTGCATTGAACTGCCTTACCTCGATGTGTTCTTTTCATATTGTTTTATTGTGTAAATGCCCTTTAAATTGTCCGTAATATTCACTGTGTTGTTATTGCTGTTGTTAGAGTTATGGAAAGTAATGAGTTAATGTTATGGGCTGGGCCAGCTCAGAAAAGGCGGCAGGAAGCTGCTGATCTTGGTCAGAAGCCTGGGCACGTTTGCCCTGGGTAGACGTGTGGCTGCAGTCGGGGCATTGCCAGACTACCAGGAGGGAGATGATCCGCTGACCCCGGCCAAAGGACAGAACTGAGCATTATCAGACTCCCAGGAGGGAGGAAATCTGCTGCCCTGGACTAAGGATTAAGGACTAAAGGACCACAACACGGGCCCCAGGACTTCGGATGGGCCCTACATGAAGGGACTATAAGCATCCAGATTCCAGCGAGTGGATTGATTGCTTGATCTCGGCTATTGTGGGTACGGCCGTGGATGGTGTCAGGGAAAGAGAAGAAAGCCAGTGTTGTATCTTCTTTTGTACTACCTGTTCCTACTTCTTTACTATTGCAAAGCATAAAATAAAGTTATCCCTATTGGATTATAGCAGTGACCCTGGATTTTGATTCCCGGACTACAGTGGCTGGAAAGAAGAGGTAACCAGTGGGAAAGAGCTGTGTCAGTCCTGTCTATTTATGTACAAGGGGTCGGGGGTGCTCGCTGACCGTTTGCTCAGTGGCTCTGTCTGTGGACTGTGCTGTTAAGTAACTGGGCCATAACTATTCCCCCCATGCCCCCTTGTTACATAAGCACTTATGGGGTCTAAAAATAAAGTGACAAGTAAGAAAAGAAGTTTAAAAAAATATTAAAGAAATAGAAGAAAACTAAAAATCACCCCTTTTTCCTATTTAAAACCAAACCCTCCAAAAAAAATAATTCAATATTGAGTACATAAAACTCAAATCTATCAAAATATAAAATTACCACCATAAAGAAAAAAACGTAAACCACCAAAATTTACATTTTTTGATCAAAAATATTCAGAATTGAGAGTCCTCAGTGGCTGATACCTATTAATGGCTAACTGAAAAGATGGTAACACATTGCAAGCTTTCGAGACTACTCAGGTCTCTTCATCAGGCATTGACTAATTCAAAATCTGAAGAATCACATATTTATGCAGAACACAGCACAGAAAAAATGCACTAGATAAGACAAGTGACGTGAAGCAGAAGAATCATTAAAGGCTGATTCACACGTCAGTATTTGGTCAGTATTTTGCATCAGTGTTTGTATGCCAAAGCCAGGAATGGAACTTACCAAGAAAAAAATATAATTGAAAGACTGATGTCTGTTCTTTGTTTTGGAGACACTCCTGGTTTTGGCATACAAATACTGATGAAATACTGATCAAAAATACTGATGTGTGAAAGAGGCCTAAGGGGGAGTGATAGACAGTTATGGCCATAAATATTGGAACAATTCATAGATAAGCAGTGAAAGTTTTATTGTCGCATGGATTTATGTCTTTTTACATCAATTAAGGAATTTGCTCCTAAGACCTTGTGGGGGCATCACAACACATTACCAGACAAAAAAAACTTTCACTCCTTTCTATCTACTGAGAACTAACAAAGGATGCTGGATGCACTACAATATGATCACTAAAATTTACAAGGTGCCACCAAATGCATGGAAACAAACCTGGAGAACATATGCGAAAAAGACCATGACATATAATCAGTGCACACTTGAATATCTATAAGCGTATAATTTTATTAACATCACAAAAAACACTCAAGGGTTAAAAACAAATTAAAACCAACAATCCGTGCCCATGTCCACTAGGGGACAGCCGTGAACTATGCTCTATGTGCAAACCATATATGTATACACATACATAATCTGATGAACACCTCTCAATTGAAGAATACCGCAAACTTTACTTCTATGTGCAAACTATACATGTGTACACATACATAATCTAATGAGTACCTCTGAATTGAAAAAAATACCATATTGCTATACATGAATACATACAGATGGCTGTCAAGGGCGTCCCCAGAGACAGCAACACATCAATTAAAGAGGGAGTAGTGTCTATAAGAGCACTGAATGGTCCCCTACCCTAATTCTCACTAGCAGACAGAAAACGGCTAAAATAGCGGGAAAATATGTAGAAGGTATAGAATGTAGCTGTATGCAGGAGAATCCCCCCAGGAAATGTCCCAAGTGGGACAAGAAGATAGCAGCAGAAGGATATGATTAACCCCGCGCAGCCAAGACCAAAAATAATGGAGGAAAAACTCCCATATGAGTAAAAAGTCCTGAATGGGATTACCAAAGTGAAGTTATCGCTTGGAAGTACCGCCCGATGGGGGGACGGGAAGTGGAAGAACAGGGCACAGGAGAGCCCCACGTGTATCGCTGCCACACTGCAGCTTCGTCAAGGGAAGTAAGGATGCGTGCATATTGTGATCCATAAATAGTAGTTCAGTCTGACCAGAGATGACTCACCAGCATGTGGATCCTGCTCTGGGAGGCGGCCTCTTTCCTGATAGCATTGTGCTGCTGGGGCATGCTGACTGGTTCAATCAGTGCAGCACCTGCCCAGTATCAGAATGCAGAGGTTGTTCCCCTAATATCACCTCTGTTATCCCCTTTCTGCCATCTGACGTACTATCCCGTCCATGGGACCCGGGCCCTTATGCCCATGGACTGGATAGTACGTCTAGCTCACGGGGGTGCGTCACTGATCACGGTCAGGTGTCAGCTGATTATCACATCTGACACCCGGCACTATGTGTCAGGGGCGGTCACGGACTGCCCACGAAACATTAACCCCTGGTACACTGCAATCAAACACAATTGCAGTGTACCGGGGGTTTAGGAAAGCATCGGCAGGGAGGGGGCTCCCTCCGTGCTTCCTTGCGACCCCCGCAGCAGCGCGATGTGCAGCGCTGCTGCAGGGGCCTCCTTCCCTCCCTGCAGGTCCCCGGATACAAAATGGTGGCGGGGACCTTCGGGGGCCTGCAGGGAGCCGGCTTCCTCATGCCTGCAAAGCACCGGCATGAGTAAACCTCCAGCACTGCCTGTGACAGATCGCCTATTCTGTCACAGCGATCTGTCACATGAAAGTGATGTCCCCCTGGGACAGTATAATAAAGTTAAAAAAAAAGTGTAAAAATAACTTATAAAAATCGCTAAATAAATTAAAAAAAAAAAAAAATTTTCCCTAATAAATTCATTTTTTGGAAATAAAAAAAACAAAACAATAAAAGTACACATATTTAGTATTGCCACGTCTGTAACGACCCGCCCTATAAAACTGTCCCATTAGTTAACCCCTTTAGCGAACCCCTTAAAAAACAAAACAAAGCAAAAAATAATGCTTTATTATCATACCGCCGAACAAAAAGTGCAATAATGCGCGATCAAAAAGATGTATATAAATAACCATCGTACTGCTGAAAACATCATCTTGTCCCGCAAAAAACAAGCTGCCATACAGCATCAGTGAAAAGATAAAAAAAGTTATAGCTCGCAGAATAAAGCGATGCAAAAATAACTATTTTTTATATAAAATTGTTTTCATTGCATAAAAGCGCCAAAACATAAAAAAAGACATAAACGAGGTATTGCTGTAACCGCACTGACCCGAAGAATAAAACCGCTTTATCAATTTTACCGCACGCGGAACGGTGTAAACGCACCCCCCAAAAGAAATTCTTGAAATGCTGGTTTTTGTTCATTCTGCGTCCAAAAAAAATCGGATTAAAAAGCGATCAAAAAAGTCACGCGCCCGAAAATGGTACCAATAAAAAAGTCAACTCATCCCGAAAAAAAATAAGACCTCACATGACTCGATGGGTCAAAATATGGAAAAATTATAGCTCTCAAAATGTGGTCATGCAAAAACTATTTTTACAATAAAAAGCGTCTTTTAGCGTGCGACAGCTGCCAAATATAAAACCCACCATAAATAGTAAATCAAACCCCCTTTATCACCCCCTTAGTTAGGGAATAATAATAAAATTAAAAAAATGGATTTATTTCCATTTTCTCGTTAGGGTTAGGGCTTGGGTTAGGGTTAGGGCTAGGGTTAGGGTTGGAGTTAGAATTGGGGGGTTTCCACTGTTTGGGCACATCAGGTGCTCTCCAAACGCAGCATGGTGTCTGATCTCAATTCCAGCCAATTCTGCGTTGAGAAAGTCAAACGGTGCTCCTTCCCTTCCAAGCTCTGCCATGTGCCCAAACAGTGTTTTACCCACACATATGGGGTATAAGCCTACTCAGGACAAATTGCAAAACAACTTTTGGGGTCCAATTTCTCCTGTTACCCTTAGGAAAATAAAAAATTGGGGGCAAAAATATCATTTTTGTGGAAAAAAAATATGATTTTTTTATTTTCACGCCTGGGCATTATAAACTTCTGTGAAGCACTTGGGGGTTTAAAGTGCTCACCACACATCTAGATAAGTTCTGTGGGGGGTCTAGTTTCCAAAATGGGGACACTTGTGGGGAGTTTCAACAGTTTAGGCACATCAGAGGCTCTCCAAACGCGACATGACACCCGCAGACCATTCCATCAAAGTCTGCATTCCAAAACGTCACTACTTCCCTTCCGAGCTCCGACGTGTGCCCATACGGTCGTTGTCTCCAACATATGGGGTATCAGCGTACTCAAGACAAATTGGAAAACAACTTTTGGGGTCCAATTTCTCCTGTTACCTTTGGGAAAATAAAAAAATTGGGGACTAAAAGATAATGTTTGTGGAAAAAATATGATTTTTTCATTTTCACGCCCAGGCGTTATAAACTTCTGTGAAGCCCTTGGGAGTTCAAAGTGCTCACCACACATCTAGATAAGTTCCTTGGGAGGTCTAGTTTCCAAAATGGTGTCTATTGTGGGGGGTTTCCACTGTTTAGGCACATCAGGGGCTTTCCAAACACGGCATGGCGTCCAATCCCAATTCCAGCCAAAAAAGTCAAATGGCGCTGCTTCCCTTCCGAGCTCTGCCATGCGCCCAAATAGTGGTTTACCCCACATATGGGGTATCAGCGTACTCAGGAAAAATTGCAAGATAACTTTTAGGGTCCTGTTACCCATGGGAAAATAAAAATAGGGGGTGAAAAGATCATTTTTGTGGAAAAAAATGATTTTTTTAATTTTACGACTGTACATTGTAAACTTCTGTGAAGCCCTGGGAGGTTCAACGTTCTCACCACACATCTAGATAAGTTCCTTGGGGGGGGTCTCGTTTCCAAAATGGGGTCACTTGTGGGGGGGTTAACACTGTTTAGGTACATCAGGGGCTCTCCAAATGTGACATTGCATCCTATCTGAATTCCAGCCAATTTTGCATTGAAAAAGTCAAACGGCGCTCCTTCCCTTCTGAGCTCAGCCATGCGCCGAAACAGTGGTTCCCCCACTTATCAGGTATCAGCATACTCAGGAGAAATTGCACAATAACTTTTGCAGTCCAATTTCTCCTGTTACCCTTGGTAAAATAAAAAAAATTGGACCTGAATTAATTTTTTTTGTGAAAAAAAAGTTAAATGTTCTTTTTTTTAAACATTCAAAAGATTCCTGTGAAGCACCTGAAGGGTTAATAAACTTCTTGAATGTGGTTTTGAGCACCTTGAGGGGTGCAGTTTTTAGAACAGTGCTATTTTTGGGTATTTTCTATCATATAGACCCCTCAAAGTGACTTCAAATGTGATGTGGTCCGTAAAAATAAAATGGTGTTGTAAAAAATGAGAAATCGCTGGTCAACTTTTAACTCTTATAACTTCCTAACAAAAAAAATTTTTGTTCCAAAATTGTGCTGATGTAAAGTAAACATATGTGAAATGTTACTTATTTAGTTTTTTGTGTGCTATATCTCTGTGATTTAAGGGCATACAAATTCAAAGTTGGAAAATTGCAAAATTTTCAAAATGTTCACCAAATTTCCATTTTTTTCACAAATAAATGCAAGTTATTTGAATGAAATTTTACCAGTAACATGAAGTACAATATGTCATGAGAAAACAGTGTCAGAATTAGTGGGATCCATGGAAGCGTTTCAGAGTTATTAACTCATAAAGGGACAGTGGTCAGAATTGTAAAAATTGGCCAGGCCATGAACGTGCAAACCACCCTTGGGGGTAAAGGGGTTAAGGATGGTCAAAACACATAGATGGCAGAATCAGCCATCAATACAGAATTTTGCAGCATACTTAGTTTTGTATTTATTGCTATTTATATTATTAACGTGCTGACAAGATAGACACACGAGTAAAGGCGCATGCGCGATGTATGGCCGCACAGGGAAGGGAAAGAGATAGCCCATTTATAAGAGTAGCAGTAGATTTAGATAAAACCAAGATGTTGGTGTACTCAGGGGAAGGGGGAAAACCAGCTGACATGACCCAGGACAAATTATAATAAGGGGTACAAATCTGTATAGATGAAAGTATAAGGAGTAGGGGGAGAGCATGGAAAACACTGGCCTCCAAACTGGTTCACACAAAGCAGGTTGTATGCACATGTAACCTATGCATAATTCAGACAAGATGTGGAAATATATGTACAGATATTAGTAAAGAAGCTAATAAACCACAGAAGAGTGGGAAATATTTTAGGAATTAATTGTTTAGGAAATGATAAACAAATGAAGAAAAAGTGATGAAAAAAATATCTAAAGTAAAGAGAAAAAAATATATAAATATCAAAATAACAATAAAATAAATGAATTAGCTGTAGAAAAAATAAGAATAAAGGGCAGGATAGAAATAAATGAATAAATAAAAATGAAGGATATAAAAAAATATATAAAGTAAATGAAAAATAAAAAGTAAAAAATATATAAAGATAAAAATGAAAATGAATAATGATGAATGGTAATTAACAAAAACCAAATAAATAACAGAGGTGAAGAAAAAAAATTTTTTTTTAAAGAGAAAATCCCAATATCCTGCTGCTTCAAAGAGTTTATTTCATAACCAAGAATAATTGTGCAAAGTCTTATCAAGAAATGTCTCCATGTACAAAAGCTTAAATGGAATATGTTGGACAACCCTCCATAACACTGATCCCAACCAAATCGCTAGCTGGACCCCTTTAACACATATAAACAGCATCCATGTCCACTCTGAAGACCTGAGGGCCCCAATTAAGTGATGCCAGGCAAATTCCTGCTGTACCAGGGTCCTATGATGACTACGGGTCCATCCATCAGATAGTTGAAGCTTGATAATGGGTTAATCTAACAAAGGGTTAATGTCACCATTCGATTGTAAGGTGACATTAACCCTTTGTTAGATTAACCCATTCGCCACCGCTACAGGGCAATGGGAAGCCCACACATTTTTTTACAACGAATTAACCCCTTAAAATAACAACTACAACTCCAAAATTTTGCACACAAACCCTCATCTAATTATTTGTCAGGGACATATTAAAAAACATGAAATGAAATGCTTTACTGAATGTAAACCACGTGTCATTTCATGTCAGGTTGGGGAATGATTTCATAGAAGCCGGCAATTTAATTAGCGGCTATTCTGCTATGAAGAACTCTGTGAAATATATATATACACTCACTGGCCACTTTATTAGGTACACCATGCTAGTAAGGGGTTGGACCCCCTTTTGCCTTCAGAACTGCCTCAATTCTTCGTGGCAGAGATTCAACAAGGTGCTGGAAGCATTCCTCAGAGATTTTGGACCATATTGACATGATGGCATCACACAGTTGGCGCAGATTTGTCGGCTGCACATCCCTGATGCGAATCTCCCGTTCCACCACATCCCAAAGATGCTCTATTGGATTGAGATCTGGTGACTGAGGAGGCCATTTGAGTACAGTAAACTCATTGTCATGTTCAAGAAACCAATCTGAGATGATTCGAGCTTTATGACATGGCGCATTATCCTGCTGAAAGTAGCCATCAGATGTTGGGTACATTGTGGTCATAAAGGGATGGACATGGTCAGCAACAATACTCAGGTAGGCTGTGGCGTTGCAACGATGCTCAATTGGTACCAAGGGGCCCAAAGAGTGCCCAGAAAAAATTCCCCACACCATGACACCACCACCACCAGCCTGAACCGTTGATACAAGGCAGGATGGATCCATGCTTTCATGTTGTTTACTCCAAATTCTGACCCTACCATCCGAATGTCGCAGCAGAAATCGAGACTCATCAGACCAGGCAACGTTTTTCCAATCTTCTACTGTCCAATTTCGATGAGCTTGTGCAAATTGTAGCCTCAGTTTCCTGTTCTTAGCTGAGAGGAGTGGTACCCAGTGTGGTCTTCTGCTGCTGTAGCCCATCTGCCTCAAAGTTCGACGCACTGTGCGTTCAGAGATGCTCTTCTGCCTACCTTGGTTGTAACGGGTGGCAATTTGAGTCACTGTTGCCTTTCTATCAGCTCGAACCAGTCTGCCCATTCTCCTCTGACCTCTGGCATCAACATGGCATTTCCGGCCACAGAACTGCCGCTCACTGGATTTTTTTTCATTTTCGGACCATTCTCTGTAAACCCTAGAGATGGTTGTGCGTGAAAATCCCAGTAGATCAGCAGTTTCTGAAATTCTCAGACCAGCCCTTCTGGCACCAACAATCATGCCACGTTCAAAGGCACTCAAATCACCTTTCTTCCCCATACTGATGCTCGGTTTGAACTGCAGGAGATTGTCTTGACCATGTCTACATGCCTAAATGCACTGAGTTGCCGCCATGTGATTGGCTGATTAGAAATTAAGTCTTAACACACAGTTGGACAGGTGTACCTAATAAAGTGGCCAGTTAGTGTATATATATATATGTTTGTCTCAATGACTTGTGTGTATATATATATGCATTCTATGTGTCTATATCTATTATTTCGTTTCTGTTTGAAACCCTGCCATAGGGCTCCATTATATGTCCATTTTGCAAGGTGGCGAGAAAATCTCGCCATACGGATTGCATACGGATGCTGACATGCGCAAAATACGCAACCACACGTTGCTTACGGATGACATACGGAGCACTATTTAGGGGTTATTCATCCGTATTACGCCTGTAAACTGCGGACCGTATTTTGCGTCGGTTAGTGTGACCCCGGCCTTAGGGTAGGGGACCATTTAGTGCTCTTATAGACACTACTCCCTCTTTAATTGATGTGTTGCTGTCTCTGGGGATGCCCTTGACAGCCATCTGTGTGTATTCATGTATAGCAAATAGAAAAAATAAAGACGCGCACTCGTGCTGTAGGAGGAGGTGCTGACGGAACATGGATATACCACAGGTAAAAGTCAACGGGTACACAGTCGCACTCAAAATTGAATGTCACTTGCATCAGAGTCATTAAAGGAATTATGATTTTTATTAATTTTTTTTCAATGAATCAAGAAAAGTGAAAAAATACCGCAAACAGAGATCTGATTCCAAACATGAGTATTACACGGTTACGTTTCGACCTATACCTAGGTCTTTCTCAAACCATACTGCAAGATAAAAATGCAAAGAAAAATTATTTACCACACTAAACAAAGTGATCAAAATAATGTACAAAAGGCTAGAGACATAGTGGACATAAATATATACAAAATTAATAAAATTTAAAAAGGGTGTATGCTGAAAAACCCTAGGAGTGTCAAGGTAGAAATTACATTGCTCAGTCACGCAGGCGCCCTGCCCCCTCCTGCTCTCTCCTCCTACAGCGCTTGCTCCAAGTGAAATCTCTTCCTCAGACGCTCCCAGCCTCTTACCGACGTCATGACGTCGTTTACTAGGTCTTGGACACCTGCGCCTGTAATCTCCCCTCCTCCCAGCCTCATAGTGACTCTCAACATATATAAACCGAGGCATTCTTGCCTCCACCCACAACACTGCAGATCCCTGCCGCTCTCTTGCCACAGGTCAGTACAGCAGCACCCCCTGGCGCCTTGCTTACCCTCTGTTCCTTTTTTCTTATTATCTCTCCTTTTTTTTTTTTTTTTTTTTCCCCACAGCCCTTACTTTGGGACTCTGAAAAATTGTCCTCTTTCCATATACCTTGACACTCCTATTGAGGTTAGTATCTCATGTTTGCTATACTTTCCTGAGCCAGCCGCTCTCTCCACCACCCAGCTTCGTTTTCCATTTATCCAAGCACATTATGATTAGTATTGTATATTTGTTTGCCAATAGTCTGCAATATCTCCTATGACCATCTTCTTGTCTTACACTGCATTCCTGTTATTGCGCAGATCCATGTGTAGTCCTATGTGTGCATATATAGATGTTTATATATTTTGTATCTATAGGGTTTTTCAGCATACACCCTTTTTAAATTTTATTAATTTTGTATATATTTATGTCCACTATGTATCTAGCCTTTTGTACATTATCTTGATCACTTTGTTTAGTGTGGTAAATAATTTTTCTTTGCATTTTTATCTTGCAGTATGGTTTGAGAAAGACCTAGGTATAGGTCGAAACGTAACCGTGTAATACTCATGTTTGGAATCTGATCTCTGTTTGCGGTGTTTTTTCACTTTTCTTGATTTATTGAAAAAAAATTAATAAAAATCATAATAATTCCTTTAATGACTCTGATGCAAGTGACATTCAATTTTGAGTGCGACTGTGTACCCGTTGCCTATTCATGTATAGCAATATGGTATTTTTTCAATTCAGAGGTATTCATTAGATTATGTATGTGTACACATGTATAGTTTGCACATAGAAGTAAAGTTTACGGTATTCTTCAATTGAGAGGTGTTCATCAGATTATGTATGTGTATACATGTATGGTTTGCACATAGAGCATAGTTCATAGCTGTCCCCTAGTGGACATGGGCACGGATTGTTGGTTTTAATTGTTTTTAACCCTTGAGTGTTTTTTGTGATGTTAATAAAATTATACGCTTATAGATATTCAAGTGTGCACTGATTATATGTCATGGTCTTTTTTGCATATGTTCTCCTTTCTATCTACTGGCTAACATGGTACAAAGATATTCATTTTTTGATCAGCACTGGAGGAGAGCTGAGATGTGAGTCATTACCTACATTGATCTGCATAAATCCCAGACATCAGGGAATAACGCCCTTATACCTGAAATAGATCCAGAAAAACGTAGGTGACACTCTGCAGCCTTCTCCTCTCAGCACTGACAGTGTTCGAAGAAGTGGAAGAGAGGAGAGGTGTGTGTCCAAATGGTGTCACTCAAAACTAAAAGTCATCTTGGAAAAAACAAGCCCTCATATTTCTACATCGAAAATAAAAAAAATTATGGTTAGTGTTGAGCGATACTTTGCGATATTGGGAAATATCGGATTGGATCGGACCGATACCCAAAAAGTATCGGGTATCGCCGATTCCGATACCGGAAACCCATGCAAGTTAATGGGACAGAAATATCGGAATTAAAATAACCCCTTTCTTTACTTGCACATCCAGTTTGCGAGGGGGGAAGAGTGTGGGCGGTGCGTGGGTGGAAACTGTGCGTGTCTGTGTGTGCGAGCGGGGTCTGTACGGGCCTCTCGGGGGGTCTGTGCGGGCCTGCCGGGGGTCTGTGCGGGCCTGCCGCACTGCCGGGGGTCTGTGCGGGCCTGCCGGGGGTCTGTGCGGGCCTGCCGGGGGTCTGTGCGGGCCTGCCGCACTGCCGGGGGTCTGTGCGGGCCTGCCGGAGGTCTGTGCGGGCCTGCCGGGGGTCTGTGCGGGCTACCGGGGGGTCTGTGCGGGCCTGCCGGGGATCTGTGCGGGCCTGCCGGGGATCTGTGCGGGTCTGCCGGGGGTCTGTGCGAGCCTGCCGCACTGCCGGGGTCTGTGCGGGTCTGCCGGGGGTCTGTGCGGGCCTGCCGGGGGTCTGTGCGGGCCTGCCGGGGGTCTGTGCGGGCCTGCCGGGAGTCTGTGCGGGCCTGCCGGGGGTCTGTGTGGGCCTTCCGCACTGCCGGGGGTCTGTGCGGGTCTGCCGGAGGTCTGTGCAGGCCTGCCGGGGGTCTGTGCGGGCCTGCCGAGGGTCTGTGCGGGCTGCCGGGGATCTGTATGGGCCTGCCGGGGGTCTGTGCGGGTCTGCAGGAGGTCAGTGCGGGCCTGCCGGGGGTCTGTGCGGGCTGCCGGGGGGGTCTGTGTGGGCCTGCCGGGGGTCTGTGCGGGCCTGCCGGGGGTCGGTGCGGGCCTGCCGGGAGTCTGTGTGGGCCTGCCGGGAGTCTGTGCGGGCCTGTCGGGGGTCTGTGCGGGCCTGCCGGGGGTCTGTGCGGGCCTGCCGCACTGCCAGGGGTCTGTGCGGGCCTGTCGGGGGTCTGTGCGGGCCTGCCGGGGGCCTGTGCGGGCCTGTCGGGGGTCTGTGCGGGCCTGCCGGGGGTCTGTGCGGGTCTGTCGGGGGTCTGGGCGGGTCTGTCGGAGGTCTGTGCGGGCCATCGGGCTATGTCTGCTACAATGACAGTGATTGGCACATTAGCCAATGATGGGACAGTAGTAGTCCCATCATCCAGCTAATGTGTTGAATGTAAAAAAAACATACATACTACATACATACTACATATATACTACATTCATACAACATACATACATACATACTACATACATACTACATATATACTACATTCATACAACATACATACATAGTACATACTACATACATACTTCATATATACTATATTCATACAACATACATACATACATACTTCATATATACTACTTTCATACAACATACATACATACTACATACATACTACATATACAGTGGGGAAAAAAAGTATTTAGTCAGTCAGCAATAGTGCAAGTTCCACCACTTAAAAAGATGAGAGGCGTCTGTAATTTACATCATAGGTAGACCTCAACTATGGGAGACAAACTGAGAAAAAAAAATCCAGAAAATCACATTGTCTGTTTTTTTTTTCATTTTATTTGCATACTATGGTGGAAAATAAGTATTTGGTCAGAAACAAAATTTCATCTCAAAACTTTGTGATATATCCTTTGTTGGCAATGACAGAGGTCAAACGTTTTCTGTAAGTCTTCACAAGGTTGCCACACACTGTTGTTGGTATGTTGGCCCATTCCTCCATGCAGATCTCCTCTAGAGCAGTGATATTTTTGGCTTTTCGCTTGGCAACACGGACTTTCAACTCTCTCCAAAGGTTTTCTATAGGGTTGAGATCTGGAGACTGGCTAGGCCACTCCAGGACCTTGAAATGCTTCTTACGAAGCCACTCCTTCGTTGCCCTGGCGGTGTGCTTTGGATCATTGTCATGTTGAAAGACCCAGCCACGTTTCATCTTCAATGCCCTAGCTGATGGAAGGAGGTTTGCACTCAAAATCTCACGATACATGGCCCCATTCATTCTTTCATGTACCCGGATCAGTCGTCCTGGCCCCTTTGCAGAGAAACAGCCCCAAAGCATGATGTTTCCACCACCATGCTTTACAGTAGGTATGGTGTTTGATGGATGCAACTCAGTATTCTTTTTCCTCCAAACACGACAAGTTGTGTTTCTACCAAACAGTTCCAGTTTGGTTTCATCAGACCATAGGACATTCTCCCAAAACTCCTCTGGATCATCCAAATGCTCTCTAGCAAACTTCAGACGGGCCCGGACATGTACAGGCTTAAGCAGTGGGACACGTCTGGCACTGCAGGATCTGAGTCCATGGTGGCGTAGTGTGTTACTTATGGTAGGCCTTGTTACATTGGTCCCAGCTCTCTGCAGTTCATTCACTAGGTCCCCCCGCGTGGTTCTGGGATTTTTGCTCACCGTTCTTGTGATCATTCTGACCCCACGGGGTGGGATTTTGCGTGGAGCACCAGATCGAGGGAGATTATCAGTGGTCTTGTATGTCTTCCATTTTCTAATTATTGCTCCCACAGTTGATTTCTTCACTCCAAGCTGGTTGGGTATTGCAGATTCAGTCTTCCCAGCCTGGTGCAGGGCTACAATTTTGTTTCTGGTGTCCTTTGACAGCTCTTTGGTCTTCACCATAGTGGAGTTTGGAGTCAGACTGTTTGAGGGTGTGCACAGGTGTCTTTTTATACTGATAACAAGTTTAAACAGGTGCCATTACTACAGGTAATGAGTGGAGGAAAGAGGAGACTCTTAAAGAAGAAGTTACAGGTCTGTGAGAGCCAGAAATCTTGATTGCTTGTTTCTGACCAAATACTTATTTTCCACCATAATATGCAAATAAAATGAAAAAAAACCAGACAATGTGATTTTCTGGATTTTTTTTTCTCAGTTTGTCTCCCATAGTTGAGGTCTACCTATGATGTAAATTACAGACGCCTCTCATCTTTTTAAGTGGTGGAACTTGCACTATTGCTGACTGACTAAATACTTTTTTTCCCCACTGTATACTACATTCCTACAACATACATGCATACTACATACATACTACATATATACTACATTCATACAACATACATACTACATAAATACTTCATATATACTACATTCATACAACATACATACATATACTACATTCATACAACATACATACATACACTCACTGGCCACTTTATTAGGTACACCATGCTAGTAAGGGGTTGGACCCCCTTTTGCCTTCAGAACTGCCTCAATTCTTCGTGGCAGAGATTCAACAAGGTGCTGGAAGCATTCCTCAGTGATTTTGGACCATATTGACATGATGGCATCACACAGTTGGCGCAGATTTGTCGGTTGCACATCCCTGATGCGAATCTCCCGTTCCACCACATCCCAAAGATGCTCTATTGGATTGAGATCTGGTGACTGAGGAGGCCATTTGAGTACAGTAAACTCATTGTCATGTTCAAGAAACCAATCTGAGATGATTCGAGCTTTATGACATGGCGCATTATCCTGCTGAAAGTAGCCATCAGATGTTGGGTACATTGTGGTCATAAAGGGATGGACATGGTCAGCAACAATACTCAGGTAGGCTGTGGCGTTGCAACGATGCTCAATTGGTACCAAGGGGCCCAAAGAGTGCCCAGAAAAAATTCCCCACACCATGACACCACCACCACCAGCCTGAACCGTTGATACAAGGCAGGATGGATCCATGCTTTCATGTTGTTTACGCCAAATTCTGACCCTACCATCCGAATGTCGCAGCAGAAATCGAGACTCATCAGACCAGGCAACGTTTTTCCAATCTTCTACTGTCCAATTTCGATGAGCTTGTGCAAATTGTAGCCTCAGTTTCCTGTTCTTAGCTGAGAGGAGTGGTACCCAGTGTGGTCTTCTGCTGCTGTAGCCCATCTGCCTCAAAGTTCGACGCACTGTGCGTTCAGAGATGCTCTTCTGCCTACCTTGGTTGTAACGGGTGGCAATTTGAGTCACTGTTGCCTTTCTATCAGCTCGAACCAGTCTGCCCATTCTCCTCTGACCTCTGGCATCAACATGGCATTTCCGGCCACAGAACTGCCGCTCACTGGATTTTTTTTCTTTTTCGGACCATTCTCTGTAAACCCTAGAGATGGTTGTGCGTGAAAATCCCAGTAGATCAGCAGTTTCTGAAATTCTCAGACCAGCCCTTCTGGCACCAACAATCATGCCACGTTCAAAGGCACTCAAATCACCTTTCTTCCCCATACTGATGCTCGGTTTGAACTGCAGGAGATTGTCTTGACCATGTCTACATGCCTAAATGCACTGAGTTGCCGCCATGTGATTGGCTGATTAGAAATTAAGTCTTAACACACAGTTGGACAGGTGTACCTAATAAAGTGGCCAGTGAGTGTATATACTACATACATACTACATATATACTACATTCATACAATATACATACTACATACATACTACATATGTACAACATTCATACATACATAGTACATACTACATACATACAGCATACATAAAACATGCTACAGACATACAACATCCATACTACATACAATACATTCATACAATACATACATATAGACATACAGTACATATAACATAGAGTACATACTCACCACCATCACTTGTCACTTTGATCCCCGAAGCCAGTGTCATCTGTAAAAAAATATTAAAATAACCAACAACCGATATACTCCCTGATCTGCAGAAATCCACGAGTGTCCCACGACGATCTCCCATGGAGAACAGCAGCATCAGCTGATGCCACCGCTCTCTAGGGGCCCCAGGAATACAATGACGGGAGGTAGGTATCCTTCCGCACTGTATTCCTCTGCCACTGTAAAAAATAGTCCCTAGTCTCACTTTTGGCATTGCTGTGTGAGAAAGTTCCCACGCAGCTTTTGCCATAAAGTGAGACCAGTGAACTATAGTAACCTCTCAGTGATGCACTGCAGGAGATCGTCTTGGGACACTCGTGGATTTCTGCGGATCAGGGAGTATATCAGTTGTTTGTTATTTTAATATTTTTTACAGTGAGATGACACTGGCTTCGGGGATCAAAGTGACAAGTGATGGTGAGTATGTACTCTATGTTATATGTACTGTATGTCTATATGTATGTATTGTATGAATGTATGAATGTATTGTATGTAGTATGTATGTAGTATGCATGTTGTATGAATGTAGCATATATGTAGTATGCAGGTAGTATGAATGTAGTATATATGTAGTATGTATGTTGTATGAATGTAGTATGTATGTAGTATGTATGTTGTATGAATGTAGTATATATGTAGTATGTATGTAGTATGTATGTTGCATGAATGTAGTATATATGTAGTATGTAGTATGTATGTATGTTGTATGAATGTAGTATATATGTAGTATGTATTATGTAGTATGTATGTACAGTGGGGCAAAAAAGTATTTAGTCAGTCAGCAATAGTGCAAGTTCCACCACTTAAAAAGATGAGAGGCGTCTGTAATTTACATCATAGGTAGACCTCAACTATGGGAGACAAACTGAGAAAAAAAAATCCAGAAAATCACATTGTCTGTTTTTTTTTAATTTTATTTGCATATTATGGTGGAAAATAAGTATTTGGTCAGAAACAAAATTTCATCTCAATACTTTGTGATATATCCTTTGTTGGCAATGACAGAGGTCAAACGTTTTCTGTAAGTCTTCACAAGGTTGCCACACACTGTTGTTGGTATGTTGGCCCATTCCTCCATGCAGATCTCCTCTAGAGCAGTGATGTTTTTGGCTTTTCGCTTGGCAACACAGACTTTCAACTCCCTCCAAAGGTTTTCTATAGGGTTGAGATCTGGAGACTGGCTAGGCCACTCCAGGACCTTGAAATGCTTCTTACGAAGCCACTCCTTCGTTGCCCTGGCGGTGTGCTTTGGATCATTGTCATGTTGAAAGACCCAGCCACGTTTCATCATCAATGCCCTTGCTGATGGAAGGAGGTTTGCACTCAAAATCTCACGATACATGGCCCCATTCATTCTTTCATGTACCCGGATCAGTCTTCCTGGCCCCTTTGCAGAGAAACAGCCCCAAAGCATGATGTTTCCACCACCATGCTTTACAGTAGGTATGGTGTTTGATGGATGCAACTCAGTATTCTTTTTCCTCCAAACACGACAAGTTGTGTTTCTACCAAACAGTTCCAGTTTGGTTTCATCAGACCATAGGACATTCTCCCAAAACTCCTCTGGATCATCCAAATGCTCTCTAGCAAACTTCAGACGGGCCCGGACTTGTACAGGCTTAAGCAGTGGGACACGTCTGGCACTGCAGGATCTGAGTCCATGGTGGCGTAGTGTGTTACTTATGGTAGGCCTTGTTACATTGGTCCCAGCTCTCTGCAGTTCATTCACTAGGTTCCCCCGCGTGGTTCTGGGATTTTTGCTCACCGTTCTTGTGATCATTCTGACCCCACGGGGTGGGATTTTGCGTGGAGCACCAGATCGAGGGAGATTATCAGTGGTCTTGTATGTCTTCCATTTTCTAATTATTGCTCCCACAGTTGATTTCTTCACTCCAAGCTGGTTGGCTATTGCAGATTCAGTCTTCCCAGCCTGGTGCAGGGCTACAATTTTGTTTCTGGTGTCCTTTGACAGCTCTTTGGTCTTCACCATAGTGGAGTTTGGAGTCAGACTGTTTGAGGGTGTGCACAGGTGTCTTTTTATACTGATAACAAGTGTAAACAGGTGCCATTACTACAGGTAATGAGTGGAGGAAAGAGGAGACTCTTAAAGAAGAAGTTACAGGTCTGTGAGAGCCAGAAATCTTGATTGCTTGTTTCTGACCAAATACTTATTTTCCACCATAATATGCAAATAAAGTGAAAAAAAAACAGACAATGTGATTTTCTGGATTTTTTTTTCTCAGTTTGTCTCCCATAGTTGAGGTCTACCTATGATGTAAATTACAGACGCCTCTCATCTTTTTAAGTGGTGGAACTTGCACTATTGCTGACTGACTAAATACTTTTTTGCCCCACTGTATGTTGTATGAATGTAGTATATATGTAGTATGTATGTATGTTGTATGAATGTAGTATATATGTAGTATGTATGTAGTATGTATGTTGTATGAATGTAGTATATATGTAGTATGTATGTAGTATGTATGTTGTATGAATGTAGTATATATGAAGTATGTATGTAGTATGTATGTTTTTTTTTGTTTTTTTTACATTCAACACATTAGCCGGATGATGGGACTACTACTGTCCCATCATTGGCTAATGTGTCAATCACTGTCATTGTAGCAGGCATAGCCCAATGGGACTTGTAGTCCCATCGGACGATGCCTGCACACACACACAACCCCCGGCAGGCCCGCACAGACCCCCGGCAGCCCGCACAGACCCCCGGCAGGCCCGTACAGACCCCCGACAGCCCGCACATACCCGCGGCAGCCCGCACAGACCTCTGACAGGCCCGTACAGACCCCAGGCAGCCCGCACACATCCCCGGCAGGCCCGCACAGACCCCCGGAAGGCCCGCACAGACCCCCGGCAGGCCCGCACAGACCGCGCATCATGATGCGCACAGACCACGCATCATGATGACATCATTTCAGCAGCCAATCACAGCCACAACACTGGCTCATTGCATTATGGGAACTTCTGTTTCTGGTATTTGATATTGTAAAAATATCGGTACTCGGTATTGGAATTCCGATTTGCAATATCGGAATGCTGAACACTAGTTATGGCTCTTAGAGCAAGGGGAGGAAAACAAAATCACAAAAATAAAACATGGCTGTATCTTTAATGGGAATCTGACATCAGATTTTTGACACCTAAAGAGAAGCAGTGGTGTGTCACTTGCTAAGCTGTTTCCTGTAGTTTTGATAAAATCACTGTTTTATCAGGACGATATTATACCTAGAGGAGAAGTAAACCATGTAGTCCTTCATATTCATGATCTCTGTATATCCCTGCCCCCACCAATGATTGGCATCTTTCTGCCTATGCACAGTGTATGGAGAAAGTTGTCAATCAGTGGTGTGGGCGGGGTTATACAGAGCTCAATATTTCCAAATGTAGATTTGCAGCAAATAAAGCAGATTTTAACAGATTTTATCAATACTGTAGTAAATAGCCAAGTATATAGTGGGTACGGAAAGTATTCGGACCCCTTTAAATTTTTCACTCCTTGTTTCATTGCAGCCATTTGGTAAATTCAAAAAAGTTTATTTTTTTCGCATTAATGTACACTCTGCACCTCATCTTGACTCAAAAAATACAGAAATGTAGAAATTTTTGCAAATTTATTAAAAAGAAAAACTGAAATAGCACATGGTCATACAGTGCCTTGCGAAAGTATTCGGCCCCCTGAAACTTTTCAACCTTTTCCCACATATCATGCTTCAAATATAAAGATACCAAATGTATATTTTTGGTGAAGAATCAACAAGTGGGACACAATTGTGAAGTTGAACGAAATTTATTGGTTATTTTAAATTTTTGTGGAAATTCAAAAACTGAAAAGTGGGGCATGCAATATTATTTGGCCCCTTTACTTTCAGTGCAGCAAACTCACTCCAGAAATTCATAGTAGATCTCTGACTCCAACATGTTTTCTTCAAGAATGGTCCTGTATTTGGCGCCATCCATCTTCCTATCAATTTTAACCATCTTTCCTGTCCCTGCTGAAGAAAAGCAGGCCCAAACCATGATGCTGCCACCATGTTTGACACTGGGGATGGTGTGTTCAGGGTGATGAGCTGTGTTGCCTTTATGCCAAACATATCGTTTGGCATTGTTGCCCAAAAGTTCGATTTTGGTTTCATCTGACCAGAGTACCTTCTTCCACATGTTTGGTGTGTCTCCCAGGTGGCTTGTTGCAAACTTTAAACGACACTTTTTATGGATATCTTTGAGAAATGGCTTTCTTCTTGCCACTCTTCCATAAAGGCCAGATTTGTGCAGTGTACGACTGATTGTTGTCCTATGGACAGACTGTCCCACCTCAGCTGTAGATCTCTGCAGTTCATCCAGAGTGATCATTGGTCTCTTGGCTGCATCTCTGATCAGTCTTCTCCTTGTTTGAGATGAAAGTTTAGAGGGATGGCTGGGTATTGGTAGATTTGCAGTGGTATGATACTCCTTCCATTTCAATATGATAACTTGCACAGTGCTCCTCGGGATGTTTAAAGTTTTGGAAATCATTTTGAATCCAAATCCGGCTTTAAACGTCTCCACAACAGTATCACGGACCTGCCTGTTGTGTTCCTTGGTCTTCATGATGCTCTCTGTGCTTCAAACAGAACCCTGAGACTATCACAGAGCAGGTGCATTCATACGGAGACTTGATTACACACAGGTGGATTATATTTATCATCATTAGTCATTTAGGACAACATTGGATCATACAGAGATCCACAATGAACTTCTGGAGTGAGTTAGCTGCACTGAAAGTAAAGAGATCAAATATTATTGCATGCCCACTTTTCAGTTTTTGACTTTCCACAAAAATTTAAAATAACCAATAAATTTCATTCAACTTCAAAATTGTGTTCCACTTGTTGTTGATTCTTCACCAAAAATTTACATTTGGTATCTTTATGTTTGAAGCATGATATGTGGGAAAAGGTTGAAAAGTTCCAGGGGGGCCGAAAACTTTTGCAAGGCACTGTAAGTTTTCAGACCCTCATATTTAAGTCACATGCTGTTCATTTCCTTGTGATCCTCCTTGAGATGTTCTACTCCTTCATTGGAGTCCAGCTGTGTTTAATTAAACTGATAGGACTTGATTTGTAAAGGCACACACCTGCCTATATATGACCTCACAGCTCACAGTGCATGTGAGACCAAATGAGAATCATGAGGTCAAAGGAACTGGCCAAGGAGCTTAGAGACAGAATTGTCGCAAGGCACAGATCTGGTCAAGATTACAAAAGAATTTATGAAGTACTCAAGGTTTCTAAGAGCACAGTGGCCTCTAAAATGCTTAAATGAAACAAGTTTGGGACCACCAGAAGTCTTCCTAGACCTGGCTGTCCAGCCAAACTGAGTAATCGTGGGAGAAGAGCCTTGGTGAGAGAGGTAAAGAAGAACCCCAAGATCACTGTGGCTGAGCTCCAGAGATGTAGTAGAGAGATGGGAGAAAGTTCCACAAAGTCAACTATCACTGCAGCCCTCCTCCAGTCGGGCCTTTATGGCAGATTGGCCAGATGGAAGCCTCTCCTCAGTGCAAGACATATGAAAGCCCGCATAGAGTTTGCTAAAAAAAAAAACATATGAAGAAATCCCAAACTATGAGAAATATGTTTCTCTGGTCTGATGAGATGAAGATAGAATTATAACTAAAATATTCTAAGAGGAATGTGTGGAGAAAACCAGGCACTGCTCATCACCTGCCCAATACAATCCCAACAGTGAAACATGGTGGTGGCATCATGCTATGAGGGTGTTTTTCAGCTGCAGGGACAGGACAACTGGTACAATAGAAGGAAACATGAATGTGGCCAAGTACAGATATCCGGGATGAAAACCTCTTCCAGAGTGCTCTGGACTTCAGACTTGGCTGAAGGTTCACCTTCCAACAAGACAATGACCCTAAGCACGCAACTAAAATAACAACAAAGTGGCTTCAGAACAACTCTGTGACCATTCTTGACTGGCCCAGTCAGAGCCCTGACCTAAACCCAATTGAGTATCTCTGGAGAGACCTGAAAATGGCTGGTCACCAACGTTCACCATCTAACCTGACGGAACTGGAGAGGATCCCCAAGGAAGAATGGCAGAGGATCCCCAAATCCAGGTGTGAAAAACTTGTTACATTATTCCCAAGAAGACTTATGGCTGTACCAGCACAAAAGGGTGCTTCTACTCAATACTGAGCAAAGGGTCTGAATACTTATGACCATGTGATATTTCAGATTTTCTTTTTTAATACATTTGCAAAAATGTCTACATTTCTGTTTTTTTTTTCAGTCAAGATGGGGTGCAAAGTGTACATTAATGAGAAAAAAAGAACTTTTTTGAATTTAGCAAATGGCTGCAATGAAACAAAGAGTGAAAAATTTAAAGGGGTCTGAATACTTTCCGTACCCACTGTATGATACACTACTGGAAACAAACAGGGTCTCTGTCCCAACATGATGCTACTCTCACATGGGGTAGAAAATACCTGGTGGCAGATTCCCTTTATGGGGTAGTGAGGGATCCAGTGAACCATAACAACTATGTTTTAATTAAGAGAATACTTGGTATGAAACATAATAACTTTTGACACAGTGATAAGATGAAATGAACATCTAGTTTGTTGTTATATTCGCATTTTGCAGGTAAATGCAGCTTTTCTAATCAAGTCCTTCTGCTCTACTGTAACCTTTACCTGCCACTAGATGTCAGCCCATTCTCACAATCCCGCGGATCTTGTGCGATGTGACATTTCTATTGTTACATTGTGTTTAGCGCAATTCATATTTCAGATCATTTTTACCACGGTGCTGCAAGCAAAAAAGGATCATTAACATTTAATTTAACAAGTTTAATGTAGATTTGCTAATTGATAAGTAGAAATAATGGAATTACCCTGCTAATTTATTACTTCCGTATTGAAGGGAAAGTCATCTTCCCCTAATATGTGTACCATCAGATTAGATGACAGGTCTATATGAACCATGCAGATTCATAGTCCTACTCTTCTATAACTGTGAAGAGAATTTCATCACTTTTCAGGGTCTCAGACCTCAATTCTAAGCCAAATTAGTAATTCCACACTATCATTTTCCTTCTTTCTCTAGGCTTCATGTACAGAAGCAATCTAATGATATCGAAGTGCGGGAAAATTTAGATGACATCTGACACTGGAAGCTCTGACTGGATCTGAGTGCGTAGTGAGAGACCTCAGATATGCCCAACATTAGAAGCGGATCATGGTTTCCCAGCCCCCGTTACAAAAATTTAGTTTGGTGTCCCCTACTTCACACATCTTAATTGTTTTGAGTAGTTGTCATGTGACTACTCATATATAATTGGTACGCTTACATTTACTTGCCAACTAGCTGCTCTTCCTAATTCTCTCAATTTTCAGTGAAATACTACTGCCTTTGCTTCATTGAGAGAAGCAGAAAGAGTAATTGTCAGGTGACTGTAAGTATGAAAATTGCATATTTGTGATTAAGTGATGACTGCTGGTACCTGCTTGCAGAGATGAATCCTGACAGTGAGTATATTACACGCTCCTATGATTGGGCATGCTACAAGGCTCGATATAATTAAATGTGTTCTCCAAGTTGGTGTTGAAAGTCTGCAGTCAGTCTGTGGAACTGTAAAGTTCTCCCAGTGTGTGCAATGAACACTGTCAGGATTATCTGATGCCGGCGTCAAGAAAGGACAGCCATATGACCACAAGTGTGCATACTTCCGGTCAAATTCTGACTGAATGTGTGCTTACAACAAGTCTGAAACGAGGCAGCGCACGTCCAGCCAGCACGTGACTGCATATATGCATATTGTATACTTGCGATTGATTGGGAGACATGACGTACAGCTGCATCAGGTGGCTGGATAGAGCCCTTCTGCCGGCTGTGCCCGGGTGAAATGCCTCACCTGCCCCTCTCGGATATTCCTTTGTCTACATTTTTCAAAGTTGAATTTTCTGTAAGCTCAGATGGGTTGTCCCCTTTCATAAAATCCCTGCAAATTGTTATTAACATAGTATTTAAAGTTTAAGTCCATCTAGTTCAACCCATAGCCTAACATGTTGATTCAGAAGAAGGCAAAAAAATCCCCATGTGGCAAACACTAAGCTCCACATTGGGGAAAAAATTCCTTCCCAACTCCACATATGGCAATCAGATAGTCCCCTGGAGCAACACCCTATCAAGGAATCTAATATATGTAACCTGTAATATTATTCTTTTCAAGAAAGGCATCCAGTCCCTGCTTAAATTTTAGTAGTGAATCACTCATTACAACATCATACGGCAGTGAGTTCCATAGTCTCACTGCTCTTACAGTAAAGAATCTGCATCTGTGATTATGATTAAACCTTCTTTCCCCCAGACATAGAGGATGCCTCCTTGTCCCCATCACAGGTCTAAGAGTAAAAAGATCATTAGAAAGGTTTTTGTACTGTCCCCTCATATAGTACATTATAATAAGATCACCCCTAAGCCTTTGTTTTTCCAAACTAAATAACCCCAAGTGTAGTAACCTGTCTTGGCATTGCAGACCCCCAGTACTCCAATAACCTTGGTTACTCTTCTCTACACCCGCTCTAGTTCAGCTATGTCTTTCTTATACACCGGAGACCAGAACTGTACACAGTATTCGAAGTGTGGTCGCACTAGTGACTTGTATAGAGGTAAGATTATGTTCTCCTCATGAGCATTTTTGCCTCTTTTAATGCATCTCATTATTTTATTTGCCTTTGCAACATCTGCCTGACACTGGCCACTAAATGTGAGTTTGTCGTCCACCCATACACCCAGGTCTTTTTCAGTGACAGTTTTGCCCAGTGTTTTACAATTGTGGCACCCCAGGAGTCCAGTTGCCACAGTAGCATTGCCTCCCAAACAGGGAGTAATGTCATGCCTGGAAGCAAGGAGGGGTACCCTTAGCAGGTGTCGGTAGGAGAGAAATTGAGCAGAACCTGGGGAGTAGAGCTGTGATTAAACTCGCCCCAGAGCTGAGCCCTAGGAACCGGATACCAGAGTCCGTGGTCACGCGGGTACTGAAGTACTGGCAGCTAAATCCAGAGGGCAGGGGACTTCAGGTCTCCTGGCCCGATCTAATGTAGGAAAGGTGACCTGACAGACGGACGGACCTGTCAGTATAGAGAAGGAAAGGTTTGCACAGTTCAGATAGTTGTCAGTTACTACAGTGGGGAAACAGCTAGGAAAGTGTAGTGGACGTGCAGTACCTGGGTTGACTATTAGAGGGCAGGGAGGAGTGTGAGCAAAGGACTTGACATCAGCTTAGGGCTTAGGAAACCGTTGGTCATGGGGGGCGGAGTTACAGGGAACCAGGAAAGGTATAAATTTGAGGGAGGGTTCCAGAAAGTTCCAGTCCCCAGGGGGAGCTCAAGTGACAGGAGGACTACGACAGTCTGTGCACTCTGAGGAAAACCAAAGCAGGGGGGACTGAGGAGAGAGAACGTCAGGGGGGTGGTCCTGACAGGAAAGTACCGCAGAAAAGACGAGGCACTGAGGTAAAGCATACCGTATTGAGAGAGACAACTGTTCAGTAGAAGTACTGTTGGTTTACGGGCCTAAGGCAGCCACAGTGACGGATCTGACAGGAGCATCGAAGAGTGAAGAGGGGACGGTGTATACATACACGTCCCCAGTGTAAAGTACGGTGTGCGGGAAGCGGCTCTGGGAACGGAGGGCCGATAAGTAAAGTGAAGAAGTGCATTGACGTGAGGTGTACTGCCGAGGCCGGCAAGTGGGCGGCAAGAGAGAATAAAACTTGGACCTGTTGTACCCGACATTTGCCTCCATCGTGTCTCTGTTACATCTCTGCGTGGTAAGAGAGGGACCACCCCCCAGCTCGGCCCACTGACCCTACACTAATACCCGGCGGCACAGCAGCATACCAGAGCCTGGAGCCGACACAAAGGAGCGGCACCTGTGATAGACTCAAGCTGCCTGGCATGCGTGCAATGGTTTGTTTTTAAAAACAGAGAGAGACAGGAGCACGATGCTGGGAAGCCATGAAGCAAGCAGGAGGGTGGCAATCATAAGAAGATGGGAGGCGTCGGACCAGGACCCGTGACACCCATCGGACCAGACTGCCTCCCAGGTGAGTAAAATAAAGCTTATTTTTCTTATCTTTCAGGTCAGATCGGGGGCTAATCTACAGCATTATAGAATGCTGTAGATAAGCCCTGCAAGGCAGTGGCCGCATCTTATATCAGCCAAACCTGGTGAAAGGTTCACTTTAAGCTTGCAGCCTATTTCCTTGAAATCATCTTTAAGGATCTTCCACCTACCTCTAATTTTGTAATTTGTGCCAATGTTCACCATGACTGCTGGGTCCTCTCCAGCCCCTCCCAATAATCTGTTAACCCGATCAGAGATTTGTCGGACTCAACTGCCAGGTAAGTAGCACACTGTTCGATGATCCCTGTCTTTGTGACAGATTTCCCTATTTGTTCCCCTAATAATTGAGTCCCCCACTACCAACACCTGTCTAGCTTGCCCTACTCTCCTATTTCGCCCCTTACTTGAGGAGACACTCCTCCGGCTTTGCCTTGCTGCAGTAGTGCTACCCCTGTACTGACACTCCCCTCAGCTGCCAACTTAGCAAGCTTATTGGGGTGTGCCAGATCAGGACTAGCGTCCCTGGCACTCTTCCCTCTATGCCATTAAGAAATACACTGCACTTCACTCTCTGTCCCTGGGCCCACACCAGTGTATGATATTGCCTGCTGCACTGATTGTCAGCGTGACAATCAATCACTGAGTGCAGAAGCTTGGCCGATGTGGACAGAATGCCTTGCCCACAGCTGCAAAGCTCACCGTTTGGCTGTTGCACAATGTCGGTGCTGCAGTCAAGATCAATTACAAGCAGAGGAGACTGACCAGTGGAACCTGGCACAGTGAATAAAATAAACTTTTCTTTTTTTTTTTTTTATAACAAACTGCGCCAGTGGATCCGAAAGGCACATCCCTTTTAAAGCTATGAGCCAAAATGTTTTTTAAAGGGAATCTTTCACATCTTTTGTCCCCTATGAGATGTGGCCACCGCCATCAGGGGCTTATCTACAGCATTCTATAATGCTGTAGATAAGCCCCCGGTGTAACCTAAAAGATAAGAAAAGCGAGTTATATTATACTCACACAGGGGGGCGGTCCTGTCCGATGGATGTCGCAGTCCGGGTTCGGTGCCTCCCATCTTCTTGCTTCTGTCGCAGCTTCTGCAGGGCAGAGTACTGCAGTGCGCAGGCGCCGGGAAACGTCAGAGAAGTCCCGCGCCTGCGCACTGCAGTACTTACTCTGCCCTCAACAGGGCAGAGAATTATGCCTGTGCAGAAGCCGCGAACTGCGCCTGCGCAAGTGACATTCGCGTCACCGCTATTCCCGCTCATGCACAGGAACAGTCACAACTGCGTGATCTACCCGCGCATGCGCTGTAACGACACGGCTGTTACTGCGCCTGCATGGGGAATAGCGGTGACGTCTATTCCCAGTAATCTCACCGCACTCCCGATGCGATAGCATCGGGCCTATCTCTAGTATGTGATAAATGTGTGATCCCTTAGACTCCCAGCAGTCAGAAAGTTCCCTGTGTGAATGTACAAACAAGGGGCCACGGCTGTGTGTTCTCTGCAATGAGATTGTGAGTTGCCAATGGCATCCCGGAGCTAAGTGAAGGCCTTGCGTGCATGGATAGCACTCCTATCAGACCTTACTACACGCATAGAATGATTGCAGGCTTAAGTCTATTTGTATTGCTAAAAGAATGGGAAAAAGACACATTTTAAAAAATAACGTTTTTTACTTTTTACAAAGTGATAAAACATAAAAAAACTCCATAAATTTTATATCACTCTTATTTTATTAGCTCGCAGAACAACAGTTGACATGTCATTTTTGCTGCATAATACAATTTGTAAAAACAAAACAATTTCTGAGTTTTTTTTTATTCCAACTCACAATATTTTTTCCCATTTTCAGTGCATTATATAGAAAAATTAAATGTTGCCATAAAAAATACAACTAGCACTAAACAAGTCCTCATTCCATACATGAGTATAATGGTGTTAGTTATTTTTAAATAAAAAAGTAAAACTGTGTTTAGTCTTGTTTCTAATAAAGAACTTTATTCTTGCTGTGTCTTTATTTTCCAAATATTTATAAGATGAGTAATGGATAGGTGTCTCATAGACGCCTCTACATTAGTAATCTCTGGGCTTGATGTCACCTGACAATACAAAGGTGACATCAACCCCACAAATATTAACCCCATTTGACACCGCTGCAGGGCAAGTGGGAAGAGCTGGAAAAGTGATAGAATTGGTACATCTAATAGATGTGCCTTTTTTGGGTAGCTGCGGGCTGCTATTTTTAAGCTGGGGTGGCCAATATCCATGGCCCCTTACCAGCCTGAGAAAACCAGCCTCCAGCTGTCTGCTTTAGCAAGGCTGATTGTAAAAAATGGGGGGGACCCCACGCCGCTTTTTTATTATTTATTTAAATAATTAAAAAAACAGCATGGGGTCCCCTCTATTCTTGGTAACCAGCCTTTTTGAAGCTGACAGCTGAGGGTTGCAGCCCCCAGCTACAAGTTTTGCCTGGCTGGTTATCAAAAATACAGGGGAATCCGAGCTGTTTTTTAAAAAAATTATTCATTTACAGCACAGGAGTCAGCTAATGAACACACCGATCAGCCGCTCCTGCTCTTGCTAGTATAAGAGGCAGCATTTGTCGGATGATGGGAGCTGTAGTCCCATCTTCTGACACCAGTGACCGGAGCTAAACTTTATACCTCCGATCACAGCTGAGCACTCATGCTGTCTTTTGACAGCATGGGAACCATGGCTTTCTGACCAGCCAGAATGATTTCACTGCTGATCAGAAGCGGTGTTTGCCGCTTTGTCATGCACATGACAGCATTGTAAACACGGGATGTTCGGGCCTCCCATTCAAGTGAATGGGGTCCGGGTTCGGGTCCGGGTACTGTTCTAGTACCCGAACCCGAACTTTTTTAAACTGTTCAGCCGAACCCATTGGACCCAAACATCCAGGTGTCCACCCATCTCTAAGGAAGGCCTCTGTGCAAGAATAATATATGGGAGCGCTGTATTTTAATAAATCATCATTCTACACAATTGCACCTGCTTTGGAGGTAGGAGTTTGACTTGGGCCTCTGGTATATCCCCCATGGTCCAGCACAGCAATTTTTCATCCTGCACAGTTGCAGCTTTTGGTCTGGTAATCTGATCACAATATTTCATGCAACATGTGGATCACACTCCACACCACCTCCGGAGGGTAAGACAGCCTGATGTCAGCTCATTAATGCTTTTTTGCATCAGTTTTTTGCTATCAACTTTGATCAGTTGAGTTGCATCAGGTTAAAAAAAAAACAAATGTCAGTGATATGTGATCCCAGCCTTAGTCAACTGCAAAGTTGCATTTCCGCATGGGAAAATTGACTTACTACGTTGAGAGCCTCCACCCAATAGTATTGTAAGAGGGTCTATTTTGCCTAGACCTAAAAGTTAGATAAAGTTTTTGCAAAGGCCAAAGAGTTTAGACTTTAGCGAGTGGATCACAAACAATCAATCAGCATCTAATTTATGTATCTGTTCACTTTAAAGAAAAGGTCTTTTCATACCACCCATCAGCCATAAGTGGTAGACTAGTGTAAAACCGTCTGTTTCAGAAGACACACAGGGCTTCTTAGCCAGTGACAACGCTCCTTAATGTTTAAATGCAAGGCCTGCGTACTGCAGAATAAAAGAAGCATGCGTGATAAATGTTCCTCCATTACAGTAACCCAAACCATTTCATAATGACTTTACAGGTTAGAAAGACTACCATGACCTTTGAAACCCATGGGCTTAGACCACTCTCAGTAAGCTCCTAGATTAACCTACGTGGGAATATAAAAGGTCAGGTACTTTATTATAAACTCCAAGAATTCAGAAGATAAGGGCCTTGGTGACTTACATGTTCAGGAAGAGACAGTGGGAAGTAGAATTTTTGTCTATTTGTTACCTCAAAATGTTCTTTTCCAAAGAGCATGACTAGACACTTAAACAAGGGATAAATGGATGGCATAATGCATAAATGATAAGTGAAACAAAATATTGAAGTAGACTTCTACATTATTTACAGAACTTACTGACCTAACACTGTGCGTCACATTAACCATAACTGGTGAATCTTATTTCCTCAACCTATTTCTGCAACTCAAGCACAATCTTCAGTTTGATAAGAATTTTCCTACCAATAGTTTTCTCAAGCTTGGCCTCATTATTAGTCTGAGATGGCCTTAGGCTGCACCTCAGGGAGTTTTTAATTCTCAAAATTGGGTTGCTATGCTTTGGTTCAGTGGCCCTCATGTTTATTTAGCTGTAATGTTAGGTGTTATACTCTGTAATAGCAATATTCTCACTTTCCAACATACCCACAATAATAGTTTTATATACAACTACAAACCTTTCTAATGCCGATTATTGAAAACAATAGCAATTCTTCAATTTAACCAAGCATATGCTTGTGTGTATAATCCACAGCTGAAATGAAAAGGTCAGCTAATTTTACACATCTAAGCGCCTGCTCATACAAGCAAATAAATTGGGGGCAATTCGATAAAAAATTCAGCATGAAAACAATTGCAGCATGCTGCGAGAATCGGATGGCACACACCCATACAAGTCTATGGGTGCGTGTGAAACATCGTGGGTGATACTCGGTACCGGGACGCTTCTTAAAGCGGAAGTGTCACAGCGGCAGTGACCCGGTCCGTGGCACTGGGCATCCAATAAAAGGGGACTATATACAGGGGGAAAAATAAAGTTTGTAAAGTGTTCGTGATGCCACCTGTGGTTTCTGGTCAGGGGTGACTAGCGCTGCAGGGCAGATCCTCTGGGACAGATGGTGTGATGCAGCAGAGTTGGAATAGCTCTCCACAGGCAGAGCTTTGTCCCAGGGCAGTTGTGGTAGTGAAGATGTTGTGTTTGATGATGATAGATGTTGCAGAGTTGGATAGGTGACGCAGGAATAATTAGAGGACATAACGGAGTGCAGTTTCCTTTACCTTTTACTGAGCAATGCAGGTTACAGGTGGTTCCGGAGTCGGTCAGCCTGAAAGCAATTTGGGAATCTCCTTATTCAGGTGAGTTGTGAGGCCTTCTTTCTAGTGCTATTCTCTGAGGTACTTGCTGCCTAAACGCTATTCAAGTTCCTCTCTCTGTCTGCTACTTAGGTAGAACTCCACTCACATGACAGGCAGCTGTAGCCTGCTTCAGGGATCACTCCTATTTGGCATCTCCGGCTCACATGTGCTGCTGTGTCATCGAGTCTCAGTTGGGGGACAGAGGCTCTGCGGTCTTCTGCCCTCCGGATTCTACTGCTGGGGCTTTAGTACCCACACAGCCTTGGACTCCGGGGTCTGGTCTCTGGCGCTCAAGCCTGGGGTTGAGCTCAGCTATAGCTCCTGTCCCCAGCTTCTTTCTGCACGTCCTGTCTCAACCCTGCTCAGACACTAACTAACTACTAACTTCCTCCTCCTGACCAGCGAGAGCAGCCTCCCTGAAGTCGGGTTTAGCGCTCTCTCTGCTGGCCTGGAGCAGAAACTGTGATGTATGCTGGAACTACCTGTTAAGGGGATTCCTTCCTTGCTTTCAGGCATGACATCACTCCCCCCTGGAGGGAGGCAAGGCCATTGTGGCAACCGAACTCCAGGGGTGTCACAAGTGCGATTTCCAAGGATGCCGGAAATGGAGGAGATGGAGAAATGACTTTCTCCTTCTGCTCTGAACCTGTGCTCCAATGCTCTCAAACTGGTCAACTATCCTAGAGGAGATCATCCAGCAGACATGAGGTAGCAGCAGCTGATATCATCAGGTGTTCATAGGAGTAGAGCCTGCAAAACAACAGCTCAGGTTTCACACGTTCTTTAAAACATGTCATACCAACAAGAGGAAAACATGTAGCATCAAAAATGCAATAAAAACACATGCAATAAAACGCACTCAAAAATGCAATGACGAAAATGCAAGTAACCTGATTTACTTAATAGGTGCAGACATGGTACAGGAAATCTGCAAAAGCTCTCCAAAAGCTCATTGTGGGAACGTAGACTAAAAAGCCACAAGTTTGTAGGGTCTAGCAGGATTGCAGGATGCAGTGACGAGACACTACACGGATGGTGGTTTGCGAAATAACTTTTATCAAACTGTAGCCGCTGGGCTTGGCTGAACAAACATAAATTAATGACAAAACAAACAGTCCATGCAGGGACTCAACAACCTTAACAAGACTATATTGCAACTTAGCCTTCCAGGGTGCTGCCGGTTTCGTGAGCGTGGCCGCGTAGAGGTCGCTGAGGCGGCTGTCCTGACTCCTCGCTACTCCGGAAAGGAATGGGGCTCCACAGGCCCTAAAGAAAGTGATGCCGGTGGGGCGCAACAGGCCCTGAAGAAAACAATGCCGGTGGGGTGCAACAGGCCCTGAAGAAACGATGCCCGTGGGGCGCAACAGGCCCTGAAGAAAGCGATGCCGGTGGGGCGCAACAGGCCCTGAAGAAAACAATGCTGATGGGGCACAACAGGCCCTGAAGAAAATGATGCCGAAATATTTTGGAGCAGATCCGGGCTGAGCTTTCTGGACTAACTGCAGTCCAACTTTCACAAGTAAAAGCATTACTGTGACAGTTCCATGAAGTACTTGCTAGCCATGAGGACGACTTCGGGTGTACCACCGCCATCACTCATGAGAGCCCCACAGCAGAAGCGGCCCCTATCCGAGAACGATACCGACAGATTCCGCCACAACTCTATCAAGAGGTGAAAACTTTGCTGGCCCAAATGCTGCAAAAAGGGGTGATACGGAAAGTCAAAGCCCCTGGGCGGCCCCAATCGTGTTGGTCCGGAAGAAAGATGGTACACTACGATTCTGTGTGGATTATCGTAAATTGAATGCTTGCACTATTAAAGATTCATACCCATTGCCCCGCATAGAAGAATCCCTGTCCGCATTGGGGAAGGCAACATATTTTTCGACCCTGGACTTGGCCAGTGGGTACTGGCAGGTGCCCATGTCAGAGGAAGACAGAGCTAAGACGGCGTTCATCATGCCCATGGGACTGTTTGAGTTTAATCGTATGCCATTCGGGCTGGCCAACGCCCCCGGGACCTTTCAGCAATTGATGGAGCGATGTCTAGGGGATCTCAATTTTGAGGCCACGTTGATCTACCTGGACGACATCATTGTCTATGCCGCCTCCTTCGAGGACCACATAAAGCGGTTGGGACAGGTACTCAGCCGGTTGCAAAAGTACGGGTTGAAGGTGAAGCCTCAGAAATGCCACCTTTTTCGCTCTCAGATTGAGTATCTGGGTCATGTCGTTTCAGCAGAGGGTGTGAGGCCATCCCGGGAGAAGATTGCTGTTATCCAGGAGTGGCCTACCCCCGAGACGGTGAAAGATGTGCGGGCTTTTCTGGGGTTAGCTGGATATTACCGTCGTTTCGTAAAGAATTTTGCATGTTGAGCTCGAGCCCTGCATGACCTGCTGAAGGGGGCTCCCACTGGGGCCAATGGGCGAAAAATCCAGTGGCAACACCCTCAGGAAGAAGCCTTCCGAGATCTCAAGGCTGCACTTTCGGATACCCCAGTGTTGACTTATGCGGATTTCTCTCAGCCGTTCATCCTGCACACTGACGGGAGTCTTCACGGGCTGGGGGCTGTGTTGTCACAGGTTCAGGATGGCCGGGAGAGGGTGATCGCATATGGAAGCCGTTCACTCCATGACTGAGCATAACCCTGACAATTACAGCTCTTTTAAGCTCGAGCTCCTCGCAGTGGTGTGGGCTATGACGGAGAGATTCGCAGAGTACCTAGCGGGCTCCGAGGTGGTAGTGCGAACTGACAACAACCCACTGGCTCATTTAGAAAACGCCAAATTGGGGGCTTTGGAGCAGCGATGGGTGGTCCGGATGGCGAAGTACAATTATAAGATTAGTTACAAAAGAGGGACCGAGAATGTTCATGCAGATGCCCTCTCCAGGATTCGACATACAACTCCCGGACAGAATCAAGACGAAGAATTAGAAGGAGAGGAAATACCGTTCGCTCTTACCGCTGCCGTGCTCACCAATGTTGATTCAAAAGTATCTTCCCCAGAGGCCCACAGGGGCATCCTGGAACAATCTCGGGATAAGTGGATACAACAACAACAAGAAGATGAAGAAGTTGGACTTCTCCGGATATGGGTCGCCACTGGTCAATTACCCGCTGATACTCAATCGCAAACTTTGACCCAAGACCTGTCGCTGATGCTGCGACAATGGGAGAGGCTGATTATCCGAAAGGGACTACTGTACCATAAAATCACTTCGCAAACCACCTCAACGACTGTTTGGCAGGTGGTTACGCCCGGAGCTCAACTACACGAACTGGCTCGAGAGGCTCACGAAAAAGGGGCCCACTTTGGAATTAAAAAGACTTTGCAATGGTTACAACAGAAAGTTTATCACCCACGCTTGTCGGCTGTTGTGGACGAAGTTTGCCGTACCTGCCGCTTATGTGAACTGGCCAAACCGCCCGCTCAGAGAGCCGCAACACAGACGATTGTGACTTCAGCACCTCTTGAGCTCCTGACGGTGGATTACCTGCACATTGGTCCCGCATTCCAGGGTTACGAACACTGCCTCCTCCTGGTGGATCATTTCACCAAGTTCGCTGTGGTCACCCCTACTCGGGACAAGACCGCAGAGACGGCCGCCGCCGCAATTTGAAAAAACTTTATACAAGTGTACGGCTGTCCTCAACGTATACATTCTGACCAGGGAGCATGTTTTTTGGGGAAAGTTATGGAGGAACTACATCATCTTTATGGGATTGACAAATCCCGGACCACACCATATCACCCGCAAGGGAATGGGGCTTGTGAACGATTTAATCGGACATTGATTCAAATGCTACGTACTCTGGAGAGTGACAAGAAAGCTTGTTGGACTGAATATGTTTCTGAATTAGTATGGGTTTATAACAACCGGGTACATCGAGTTATGGGCTATACTCCTTATTCCCTGTTGTTTGGACGAGAGGGTAAAGGGATCACGGAGGTAGAGTTGGACCCCGAAGAGCCTCGACCATGGACCGGAGTGTCGTCTTGGATTCGAAATCATCGCCACAGGCTGCAAACTCTTCATCGAATTGTACATACCAAACTCCAAGACTGGGAACACCCAGGGAAGAATACAACTTCCCCTCCTCATCTCCAAAGCGGGGACCGTGTGCTTGTACTGGATCAACGCCCCCAGAACAAACTGGAGTCACGTTGGGAAGAGAGTCCTTATCGGGTACTACGCCGTATCCATCCAGAAGGACCTGTGTACGAAATACGGCCCGAGCAGGATGAAACACTGCCCACCCGCATTGTGCATAGTAATATGTTACGCCCGTGTATTTCCACCGACCCAAAACAACTGGAATCCGTCCCGGTGACATCCGAACCAGAGTCCATATGCTGGGACTCGGATGACGAGGATTTCCCTCCAGACGCCAAGGGCCCTCCACCCAATAATGAGCCAGTTGACACAATTAACCCGCCTGCATCATGCAGCCCACCGACATCCACCACCCCAGAAGATTCCACCCCAGTCGAACTTAGACGTTCCGAGCGGTCAACAGCTGGCAAACCCCCCGAACGATATGACCAGGACCAGTTCGTATGGCAACGAATATCGACACCTTTACAGGCCAATTTCAATAGACTAACTCCCTCGCCCGAGGACTGGCGAGCTTACAGGGTGGGTGAATGTGGGGAGGAAGACCCCCATATAGTGACTGGGCCGGAATCAAGGGGACCGCCATCAGGGTTATTGAAGGAACTACATCAGGGGGATTACAAAGAGAGACATGCGACTGAAGTTGTCAGGGCAACAGGGGGCGGGGCTAGGAAAAAAAGAGCAGGGGGTGCGCTGAGGTGGCAGTTGGAAGAGAGCCAGAGTGAAGGCAGGAAGCAGGGTGACTGGCAGGGACACCGACAGAAGCCTGTGAGGAGAAAACTGCGCATTTACCGACAAGAGAGACGTGAGAGACTGTTACCGGAGACTGCTCCCCGCCCCCGTTCTCAGAGCATCATCCCCGCTGCCCCCCGCCTTTGTGGGGGTGGATCTTTACCTCAGGTTGTGGCCGTGAGTACACGTAAGCAGGCCACAGAGGCTTGTACACTTCCTCCCAGCCTTCTCCCACCACGGCGACCTTGCCATCACCGGCCTAAAGATACGCCACCTCGTCAAAGGCGAGGTTAAAAGGCCCGCTACCCCGCCTTTGGGAGAGACTCCTTGATAAAGGACGGCTACAGGTCATCTGGGGAACTGCGTCATCACCATCGTTTTCTTCAGGGCCTGTTGCGCCCCACCGGCATCGTTTTCTTCGGGGCCTGTTGCGCCCCACCAGCATCGCTTTCTTCAGGGCCTGTTGCGCCCCACCGACATCGCTTTCTTCAGGGCCTGTTGCGCCCCACCGGCATCGTTTTCTTCAGGGCCTGTTGCGCCCCACCGGCATCGCTTTCTTCAGGGCCTGTTGTGCCCCACCGGCATCGCTTTCTTCAGGGCCTGTTGCGCCCCACCGGCATCGCTTTCTTCAGGGCCTGTTGCTCCCCACCGGCATTGCTTTCTACAGGGCCTGTTGCGCCCCATCGGCATTGCTTTCTACAGGGCCTGTTGTGCCCCATCAGCATCGCTTTCTTCAGGGCCTGTTGCGCCCCACCAGCATCGCTTTCCTTAGGGTCTGTGGAGCCCCATTCCTTTCCGGAGTAGCGAGGCGTCAGGACAGCCGCCTCAGCGACCTCTACGCGGCCACGCTCACGAAACCGGCAGCCCCCTGGAAGGCTAAGTTGCAATATAGTCTTGTTAAGATTGTTGAGTCCCTGCGTGGACTGTTTGTTTTGTCATTAATTTATGTTTGTTCAGCCGAGCCCAGCGGCTACAGTTTGATAAAAGTTATTTCACAAACCACGATCTGTCTAGTGTCTCGTCACTGCATCCTGCGAACCTGCTAGACCCTACACAGGAAATCTGCAAAAGCTCCCCAAAAGCTCCTTGTGGGAACGTAGACTAAAAAGCCACAAGTTGTATGTCATAAAAATGTCCTGAAATATATAGAAAAGCCAACCACTTTCCCCTAAAGAATCCTGAGCTGTAGATGTAAGCGTATATTTGATGAAAAAAGAACTAAAAGGCACTAACACAAAAAGTGGATTGAAAGTAAAATTAATTGGGCTTCAATAAACATTTTGTAATGTTTAAATTGCTACCTTTTTGCATGTTAGGCCGGAGTCACACTAGCGATAAAATCGGACGAATGCAATGCGATAAAAAAAATCGCATTGCATTCGTCCCAATGTTATTCTATGGTGCTGCTCCCATCATGCGTTTTTTTATCGGATCCGTTCCTTGGACCGAGACAATTGCAGCATGCTGCGATTGTCACCGATTTTCGGATCGGATTCGCCAATGCATGTCTATGGATGTGATTAAAAATCGCATTGAAAACGCACCACATGTGTGACTTGTGATTAAATCTCAAGACTTCTCCAGGTCAACAGGAAAGAGCATCAGGCATTGGCATTGGATGTCAATTTGATGCTTAGATGCTAATAAAATCGGTTCATCGCCGGAAATTCTGATGACAGACGGATCCCTGGACAAGAAATCTTTGTGCGATTTTGTAGCGTTAAAATCGGTCCGAATTTTTAATGGTTGTGTGTGACTCCAGCCTTATTATATTTTCCATCATGTCATTTTTAGTCATGAACATTTCATACATAAACTGAATGCCAAAAAATGGAATTGATGGCACAAGGAATGTATAGCAAAATAATTACAATTTTATTCACAATCAAAGCATATTACATAAAAACATCCAAGTGTATATATAATGCCTCAAAAAACTAGAGAAAATCGCATGCAGCTGGATTGGACAAAGAAGACCACTACATTATTTGAAGTAAATGCTCAATAGTACATTTGATAGCCATAATATACTTATAATAGAACAACTATTATCTAAGATCCATAGTAATACAGTATTTGTGCCACAAAAGCCTTATCTTTTAACTAGCAACAGTGCCCAGACCAAAGAATAATTGTAACTGAATTACCTACTGGGCTATACACCATGAACTGTCAAAATACCATTAACCCCTTCACTTCCGAAGCTTTTTTTCGATTTTCCGTTTCCGTTTTTCGCTCCCCTTATTTCCAGAGCCATAACTTTTTTATTTTTCCGACCATATGGACATGTGAGGGCATATTTTTTGCGGGACGAGTTGTACTTTTAAACGACACCATTGGTTTTACCATGTCGTGTACTCAAAAACGGGAAAAAAATTCCAAGTGCGGTGAAATTGCAAAAAAAGTGCAATCCCACACTTGTTTTTTGCTTGGCTTTTTTGCTAGGTTCACTAAATGCTAAATCTAACCTGATATTATGATTCTCCATGTCATTATGAATTCATAGACACTAAACATGCCTATGTTCTCTTTTATCTAAGTGGTAAAAAAAAATTCCAAAGTTTTCTAAAAAAAAATTTAAAAAAATTGCGCAATTTTCTGAGACCCGTAGCATCTCCATTTTTCATGATCTGGGGTTGGGTGAGGGCTTATTTTTTGCGTGCCGGGCTGATGTTTTAATGATGCCACTTTTGTGCAAATATATTCTTTTTATTGCCCGTTATTGCATTTTAATGCAATGTCGTGGCGACCAGAAAAACTTAATTCTGGTGTTTTTAATTTTTTTCTCGCTACGTCGTTTAGCGATCGGGTTAAAGCTTTTTTTATTGATAGATCGGATGATTCTGAACACGGCCATACCTAATATATGTGTGATTTTTTTATTGCTTTATTTTGATTGGGGCGAAAGGGGGGTGATTTGAACTTTTAGGTTTTTTTATTTTTAAACATTTTTTTTTACTTTTGGCATGCTTCAATAGCCTCCATAGGAGCCATCTAGGAGACTGGATGGCTTTCCCAGCTCAGAAAAAGGGCGGTCACACCCATATATGCACTGAATGCACAATGAAATGAATAAAAAACAAATCTGAACTGAGAAAAGTAAATTAATGTGTATGCACAATGTAAGTGCATATTAACACATGACCATTAACCAGAGAAAACAAAAAGCAAAAAACACAAATATCCTGAAATAAAAAGTAAAAAATATATACTGCAAATAATGCATAAAGATAATAATAATAATAATAATAAGGGTATTTAGTAAACATAATTTTGATCAAAATAATGTACAAGCCATCCCGCCACGTCACGGCAACCCTTGTGGGACAGTCCCTACTCTAGTATTTAAAACCTTTTCACTTGCCAAGTGACGTGAATGTGAATAAGGATCGAGCGGCTGAACCACTAGTAACAGCTTAGGCCAGACTGGATGGCTTTCCCAGCTCAGAAAAAGGGCGGTCACACCCATATATGCACTGAATGCACAATGAAATGAATAAAAAACAAATCTGAACTGAGAAAAGTAAGTTAATGTGTATGCACAATGTAAGTGCATATTAACACATGACCATTAACCAGAGAACAAAAAGCAAAAAACACAAATATCCTGAACTAAAAAGTAAAAAATATATACTGCAAATAATGCATAAAGGTAATAATAATAATAATAAGGGTATTTAGTAAACATAATTTTGATCAAAATAATGTACAAGCCATCCCGCCACGTCACGGCAACCCTTGTGGGACAGTCCCTACTCTAGTATTTAAAACCTTTTCACTTGCCAAGTGACGTGAATGTGAATAAGGATCGAGCGGCTGAACCACTAGTAACAGCTTAGGCCAGACTGGATGGCTTTCCCAGCTCAGAAAAAGGGCGGTCACACCCATATATGCACTGAATGCACAATGAAATGAATAAAAAACAAATCTGAACTGAGAAAAGTAAGTTAATGTGTATGCACAATGTAAGTGCATATTAACACATGACCATTAACCAGAGAACAAAAAGCAAAAAACACAAATATCCTGAACTAAAAAGTAAAAAATATATACTGCAAATAATGCATAAAGGTAATAATAATAATAATAAGGGTATTTAGTAAACATAATTTTGATCAAAATAATGTACAAGCCATCCCGCCACGTCACGGCAACCCTTGTGGGACAGTCCTACTCTAGTATTTAAAACCTTTTCACTTGCCAAGTGACGTGAATGTGAATAAGGATCGAGCGGCTGAACCACTAGTAACAGCTTAGGCCAGACTGGATGGCTTTCCCAGCTCAGAAAAAGGGCGGTCACACCCATATATGCACTGAATGCACAATGAAATGAATAAAAAACAAATCTGAACTGAGAAAAGTAAATTAATGTGTATGCACAATGTAAGTGCATATTAACACATGACCATTAACCAGAGAAAACAAAAAGCAAAAAACACAAATATCCTGAAATAAAAAGTAAAAAATATATACTGCAAATAATGCATAAAGATAATAATAATAATAAGGGTATTTAGTAAACATAATTTTGATCAAAATAATGTACAAGCCATCCCGCCACATCACGGCAACCCTTGTGGGACAGTCCCTACTCTAGTATTTAAAACCTTTTCACTTGCCAAGTGACGTGAATGTGAATAAGGATCGAGCGGCTGAACCACTAGTAACAGCTTTTTTTTTTTTTTTTATATGGGCGATGAGCAGATCGCCCATATGTAGCAGATTTACTTCTGTGCTTTGAGCGATCTGCCTGGAACAACCATAGAGGTCTCTATGAGACCTGTGGTTGTCCAGGCAATGCATCGCCGACCCCCGATCACGTGACAGGGGTCGGCGATGAGCTCACTTCCGGCCCGGCAGCCCAGAAGTGCTATTTAAATGCCCGCTGTCAGCTTTGACAGCGGGATTTAACTAGTCAAAGATGACATGTCGCAGCTTTGAGGTGGGCTCACCGCCGGAGTCCACCTCAAAGCAGGGAATCCTTACCGATGACGTACTATTCCGCCATCGGTAAGGAAGGGGTTAAAGGTGCATGAAGCTATTAATACCTGAGTGTGTGTCCAAAGCTGCCGCTGCGACCCACCCCGTCTAGTTACAATTATTCTGTAATATTGTTTTAATAATAAAATAAATGATTCCTTTTACATGTCCTTGATCCTACAACGAGCAGCGGCTCTTAGTCCTCCATAGCCATGACATGGGGCCAGGTAGCACATACCAGTGATGTTAAGAACTGCTGGTGATTGACAAGCTGATGTCAGCTGTCTGCCACTGATTGCCCTTTGGCCTGTATAGCATTTGGGATGCAAGCAATATGTGGTTCCCTCCACCGCAATACATTTCAGCTAAAAGGGTGTCCAAGGATGCAACATTCAGCTGATAACTAGAGATGAGCATATTTGATCGGGTCAGGGGTTTTTCAGCAGGCGATAGAGCTTGCCGAATAAGCTGCAGAGGGAACCCGGTTTCCGGGATTGCGCCGAGTGATCCGCTGTTCGGCTCCGCAGCTGCATGTGTCACGGCTGTTTCACAGTCACAACACATGCATGGAGAGCCTGTTTGTTGGACTTTCCATGCATGTGTCATGCATGTCACACAGCCGCGACACATGCAGCTGCGGAGCCCTACAGCTGATCAGCCGGTGTGATCCAGGAAGCCGAGTTCCCTCTGCTGCTTATTCGGCAAGTGCTATAGGTTGCCAAATAAGCCCTGACCTGATCAAATTCACTCATCTCTACTTATAATGGCACTGGCGCCGTTGGGTCTTTTGACCTACGGGTTGAACACACATGTTGCGCATGAAATCAGGTGTGCAATGTGAAACACCATCAGTGGCAAGGTCCACATAACCACCAATACATGGACCAGTAAGCACGGCCAGGGACTTTACATCTCCCTAACTGGCAAGTGAGTGCGTTCAAGCTCATGTCCTACCATCATCGAGGATTGCAGGACATTTCTCTGTACAGGTTACCTCCTCCTACTCTGCTCCCTCCACTGCCTTTTCATCTTGTCACAGTAAGAACTGCACCACCAACTTCAGCACAGCCAGGGGGAAACGATAGCAGGCTGTTCTGAAACTCATCTGTTTGGGGGATAAATCGCACAATGCATAGGGCTGTGGTCTGTGATCAAGCAACAGACAGGTGAGTGGTTAGTTTCAGTGAACCTCAAGCCTGGCCCGGTAGTGTGCGACAATGGACAAGCTCTCATAGCAGCTCTGAGCCTAGTTGGTTTGATGCGTACATATGCTGAACTTGCAGAGCTTCCTGAAAAACTACCCACATGTGTCAGAGCTGCTGTTGAAAGTGCTGACAGTGTACTTCACTTTTCAGAGATTGACAGCGGCATTTAACAGATTAACAGCCATGGGTGGATCGTGATTCCACCCATGGCTGTTAGAGGCACATGTCAGCTGTTCAAAACAGGCTGTGACTAGCTGCGTTGACCCAAATAGGTAAGGCAGGATATTTATTGTGAGAAGAAACATGAAGTCTGTGGGTTTTTTGACTAAAGGAGGAGCAGTAGGCTCATCTCCAGGATGAGCTGACCTGATGAAATAACCTCCCCCAGACACATCTCCAATGTGCAGTTAAGCATATTGTATTATATAAATTTATTTGCGTTTTGCAGTGACAAATAAGTATTTGATCCCTCTGGCAAACAAGACTTAATACTTGGTTGCAAAACACATGTTGGAAAGCACAGCAGTCAAACGTTTTTTGTAGTTGATAAAGAGATTTGCGCATAGGTAAGGAGGAATTTTGGTCCACTTCTCTTTGCAGATCATCTCTAAATCATTAAGATTTTGAGGCTGTCGCTTGGCAACTTGGAGCTTCAACTCCCTCCATAAGTTTTCTATGGGATTAAGGTCTGGAGAATGGCTAGGCCACTCCATGACCTTAATGTGCTTCTTTTTGAAACACTCCTTTATAGCCTTGGCTGTATGTTTTGGGTCATTGTCTTGCTGGAAGACCCAGCCACAACCTATTTTTAATGTCCTGGCGGTGGGAAGGAGTTTGTAACTCAGGATTTTGTGGTACATGGCTTCATCCATTCTCCCATTGATGCTGTGAGGTAGTCCTGTTCCCTTAGCAGACAAACACCCCCAAAACATAATGTTTCCAACTCCATGCTTGACAGTGGGGACAGTGTTCTTTGGGTCTTACGCATCATTTCTCTTCCTCCAAACAAGGCAAGTTGAGTTAATGCCAAAGAGCTCAATTTTTGTCTCATCTGACCACAGCACCCTCTCCCAATCACTCACAGAATCATTCAGGTGTTTATTTGCAAACCTCAGATGTGTCTGCACAGATGGACCTTGTGGACCTTGCGGGCACTGCAGGATTTTAAACCTTTACATCGTAATGTGTTACCAATGGTGTTCTTGGTGACTGTAGTCCCAGCTGCCTTGAGATCATTAACAAGTTCCCCCCATGTAGTTTTAGGCTGACCTCTCATCTTCCTCATGATCAAGGATACCCCACGAGTAGAGATGAGCGAATATTTCAATGTTCGGTTTGGATTACGATCAACGAATTTGTAATATTCGCCAATTAATTCGTTGAATATTTACCAAACATAACCAAACACCATTTATATTAATGGGAGGCAAAATAAATGCATGCACAACACCTTACAATGGCCTCAATTCGCCCACAGTACTAATTGTAGCATGGCACTGCAGAAATCAGCCAGGCATGAGGTATCAGGGTCTGGGACAGCACTTACAGCTTTCAATTGAACGTCACCGTAAGACAAGGGGTTGAGGGATCGGTGTAGGCCTCCTGTGCTGGGAGCCATGATACCTCCTTTAGCAGCTCAACCTGCTTTCATACTCAGCCACACTCAGGTGGCACAAATATCATATAAATTTCATAGACTACTATTGCCAGAAAAATCTAAGGATAGTAACACGGGTAGTTGACTCCAAGGAAGTGGATGTCTGATGTTCCTGGAGGCCTACTGCTACAGGCAACACGCATGAAGGAGACCCAACCAGGAGTCTACACATTTACAAAAATTAGTGGCAGACACCAGCAAAGTGGCGTCAATTGCAATAGAGTAGAACTGGTATAGCGGGGACCGACACCTCTTCCACTACAGACAACCCAGCAGATGGAGCCTGTAATGGGCAAGGTGGTCGAATTACTGTTCCGTATCCCTCTGAAAGCCTGGAAGGGGCATAAGTAGGTGGCCTATCAAATCCCTCCTTGGACAAGTGGCACCATGCGAAAACTGTGACTCAAGGAGGGACAAAGAGGTGGCACCAGGTGCTACTCCATGGCTAACCTACAGAAGGTGGCAGCTGACCTCCTACAGGGGGTAAGCTGATACGGCTCAAAGGAGGGATGAAAAATGCAGGCAGGCACTGTAGGGACTCTGGAACCACAGGTACAGATGGGACCGGCTGAGGAGCAGAAATGCGCAGGAAGGTGCAGACTGGACTGGCCGAAGGACAGAAGAGCACAGACAGGTACAAGCAGATGGGCAAAGACAGGTAAGAACATATTGGTACAGTGTAGGCAAGCACACAGATGGACCTGGAGATCCTGACAACTAGCAAGTATGAAAGGCAAACTAACAACGTAGCTCAGGCACCTCCATATTGGAGGAGAAGCCTTAAATAGAAGGTGTGGTCCAGCTATAGGCTGGGAATACCTCAGATTGATGTGGGTGGTCCCGTTAAGAGGGAGGAAGTGCACGTGTGCATCCTCTATGCATAGTTCCCGGTCCTATAACTGAACCTGGTGGACACCAACACACAGGGGCAAGATGAGGAGGTGGTGTGTGAATGGGAGACATTGAATGTCCTGTCTTTTAGGTACGAGAAAATCCAACCAAGGGCCAAGTCTGTAATGTCAACAGATCTGAAAGTCTGTAGTAAGAGGGAATGGTACGCTGTGTTAAAGACAGATGCCAGGTCCAGAAGAATGAGGAGGACAAACTCGCGTGGCTTTCATTTTGCAGTTAGTAGGTTGCTGGTGACTTTAGTCACGGCAGTTTCAGTGTAATGGTGCGGTCTGAAGCCACATTGTAAGTGGTCAAAGAGGGAGCAAGAGGAGAGGTGGGAGGACAGTTCAAAATCGATGTCTTGTTCTAGTAGTTTGGAGGCATAGGGGAGAAATGATATGGGGCGATAGGTAGACACAGAGGATGGGTCAAGGATGGGCTGTTTGACGATGGATGTGATAGAGGTATGTTTCAATCAGGATGGAAGACACCAGTTGTTAATGACAGGTAGAAGAGGTGGGTTAGGCTTGTGATGAAGACTGTGGTAAAGCTTGGAATGAGGTGGGACGTTATTATGTCAAGTTCACAGGTGGTGAGGCAAAATATTTAGCTGAGAAGAGAGGTAGGGGGAGCTGGTGGATGCAGGAAAGAATTGAAAGTACTGAATAGCTGTTTAAGGTTGAAAGAGACAGGTATGATATGAGAGATGCAAAGTCGGGTTGTTTTGCTGCAGTAAGCAATTGCGCTGCATTTTTACAACTTATGTTACTGGATGGGCAACTCCCCTCCCTTTCTTTGGCAGCCATACATAGGTATGCTTTGTAGATGAGGGCCAGAAAGAATATGTGCTCCAGTAGATGGCAAGTGTTGCATTAAGTGGCCTCTGATCCTCTGCCTCCACCTTAACATCACACACAGTAAAGTCCTCAGTGGTGGCAGCCCAATTACCACCTTTTTTTCCCCACATCACAACTATACAAGTGCCCAACTGACAGTTGGTAATCACAGATGGCTGAGTCTGCAGATCTCTTCATACATTGTATGCCATGGGCATAGGGAGTGTACTTTAAAGACAAACAGAGTCAAGAGGAGGAAATCATCTGCACCAATGGCAAATTTATTCTCACTTTGATCCATGGCTGGATGAAGTTTGGTCCAAGCATAAACCAAACCCTCGTCAATAGACGTTAACCCCGTTGGGTGAAGGTGATCCATTTGTGACGAGACTCAGATACTTGAGGCACCCGTGGACTGTACTGTGGTGTCAAGGCATGAAGAGGAGGATGGTGACTCTCAGGACGAGGAGTGGGAGAACAGAGAGGATGATGATGATGAGGTAGTAGATCATACTTGGTGTAAACCCAGAGGCATGGAGCTGAGTAGCTCAGCAGAGGAGGAAGACCAGAAGGTTACATAGATACAGAGTTATGCAAACACGACAACCAATACATCCTGTGCCTCAACTCTGGCAGTGGACAGCAGCATTCCCGGTTCTGCAGTTGCCTATCTTGGTTTTTTTTTCAGATCAGCAAAAATCTAAAAAATCAAGTTAGCTGTCAACTTTTAAAATAGAAAGACCTAGTAGAGTAAAAAATGAAATAATTTCAGTACTACATGCACTGGCACATGCATGATCAACTTGCATTAATCTGGGAATATCACTGTGCAAAAATGCAGACTAGCAGGCATCGCCAACCACTGTCCACCGCGTCAACCGCATCTTCTGATTCTTCCACCTCCCTCACCGTGACAAGTGTTGTCACACAGATCTCCGGCCGAAGAACCTCCACTTTTTTACCCTCTACAGTTGGGGTGACTGAAAGCCTGTCAGCTGATACAGAATTGGACATGCCTGCTGTTTTTGACTGATCTTACATACCAAGCACATTCCATCTTTCTGAATCCACCATAACATCTTTGCTCTGCCTGCACTTCTTTCACAGTCCAGTAGCTTGTCGTGTTCACCCTACTCCACCTTATGTCAGCACCGCAGCAAAACCTCATTTGTGCAGTTGTGCTCACGTAAAAGATTCTTTCCTCCTACACATGGCAAAGCTAACAGCTTGAACTTCACCATCTTCAATCCACAAATAATAATAACCTATATATATATATCGCAAACACATTCTGCATAGTTTTACAAGTCAGCAGTTCATATAAAACAGTCAAAAGTTACCAAGTTTAAGATAATCAAACAATTCAAGAAAAAGAATGATGACCCTGCTCATGAGAGCTTACAATCTACAATGAGGTGGTAGTGACACAAATTAAAGGTGCTTATTTACAATGATGGTACAACCATGTTGAGGAAATAGGGGTAGACAAAGGCTGCATGAGCCTTTTGGGTACGGTTGAGTTTGATGGCGAATTATGTTCAGAGAAGTAGAGAATAAGTTATATATATATATATACATATATATAGTTAGGTCCATATATATTTGGACAGAGACAACATTTTTCTAATTTTGGTTCTAGACATTACCACAATGAATTTTAAACAAAACAATTCAGAAGCAGTTGAAGTTCAGACTTTCAGCTTTCATTTGAGGGTATCCACATTAAAATTGGATGAAGGGTTTAGGCGTTTCAGCTCCTTAACATGTGCCACCCCGTTTTTAAAGGTACCAAAAGTAATTGGACAGATTAAATAATTGTAAATAAAATGTTCATTTCTAGTACTTGATTGAAAGCCCTTTGTTGGCAATGACTGCCTAAAGTCTTGAACTCATGGACATCACCAGACGCTGTGTTTCCTCCTTTTTGATGCTCTGCCAGGCCTTCACTGCGGTGGTTTTCAGTTGCTGTTTGTTTGTGGGCCTTTCTGTCTGAAGTTTAGTCTTTAACAAGTGAAATGCATGCTCAATTGGGTTGAGATCAGGTGGATTGACTTGGCCATTCAAGAATATTCCACTTCTTTGCTTTAATAAACTCCTGGGTTGCTTTGGCTTTATGTTTTGGGTCATTGTCCATCTGTAGCATGAAACGACGACCAATCAGTTTGGCTGCATTTGGCTGGATCTGAGCACACAGTGTGGCTCTGAATACCTCAGAATTCATTCGGCTGCTTCTGTCGTGTGTCACATCATCAATAAACACCAATGACCCAGTGCCACTGGCAGCCATGCATGCCCAAGCCATCACACTGCCTCCGCCGTGTTTTAAAGATGGTGTGGTATACTTTGGATCATGAGCTGTATCACGCCTTCACCATACTTTTCTCTTTCCATCATTCTGGTAGAGGTTGATCTTGGTTGGTTTCTTCTGTCCAAAGAATGTTCTTCCAGAACTGTGCTGGCTTTTTTAGATGTTTTTTTTTAGCAAAGTCCAGTCTAGCCTTTTAATTCTTGATGCTTATGAGTGGCTTGCACCATGCAGTGAACCCTCTGTATTTACTTTCATGCAGCTTTCTCTTTTTGGTATATTTGGATATTGATACGCCTACCTCCTGGAGAATGTTGTTCACTTGGTTGGCTGTTGTGAAGGGGTTTCTCTTCACCATGGAGATTATTCTGCGATCATCCACCACTGTTGTCTTCCGTGGGCGCCCAGGTCTTTTTGCATTGATGAGTTCACCAGTGCTTTCTTTCTCAGGATGTACCAAACTGTAGATTTTGCCACTCCTAATGTTGTAGCAATTTCTCGGATGGGTTTTGTCTGTTTTTGCAGCTTAAGAATGGCTTGTTTCACCTGCATGGAGAGCTCCTTTGACCGCATGTTTCCTTCACAGCAAAACCTTCCAAATGCAAGCACCACACCTCAAATCAACTCCAGACCTTTTATCTGCTTAATTGAGAATGACATAACGGAGGGCTTGCCCACACCTGTCCATGAAATAGCCATGGAGTCAATTGTCCAATTACTTTTGGTCCCTTTAAAAACAGGGTGGCACATGTTAAGGAGCTGAAACTCCTAAACCCTTCATCCAATTTTAATGTGGATACCCTCAAATGAAAGCTGAAAGTATGAACCTCAACTGCATCTGAATTGTTTTGTTTAAAATTCATTGTAGTAATGTCTAGAACCAAAATTAGAAAACTGTTGTCTCTGTCCAAATATATATGGACCTAACTATATATATATATATATATATATATATATTATACATATGTACATATGTATATATATACTGTATATAAAGGACTTTGATTAGGGAATGTGACAGACCACCCTAAACAGATGTATTTTAGGGAGCACCTAAAAATGTCTAAGTTGTGGTTATACTTCTAATTTCATGGGGGACAAAGGATAAGAGGTGAGTCATCTAGGTAGGAGATTGAACTGAGCCATACAAAGTCCAGATCAGGGGTGTTACCATCTTTGTGTGTTTCAGAGTTTGAAAGTTGTGAGAGGCCATGAGAATTCACTAGAGATGGGAGCTGGGATGCAGTTAGGAAGGTGGAACTGTTGAAATCTCCCAGGAAAAGGGTTGTGAATTCTGGGGACATGAAGTGTGGCAGCAACGCATAAAAGTGGTCAATGAAGGGGATGGATGAGCACGAGGGCCAGTATATAACTGCTACTCTGAGTGAGAGGGGATGGAACACCCTGATGGTGTGAACCTCAAAAGAAGAATAGCGTCCAGTTGTCATGTATTTATTTTTAGGTTAAAAACAGGATTGTTGTTGGCAGCGATGAGTGTAGGGTTATCTTGGAGTTAGCAGTGATTATACGGCTGGATATACACATATTCCATGTGTTCTAATCTGGACGTGAATAAGCTGTATGCTCACTATTACTATTATGACAACTAATTATTGTGAACAGCCTGCAGCCTCGGATGATTCATCGCCCAATCGTGTCATTGTCTGGACGATAGGGGCCAGCTGAGAGCTATTTGCTACAAAGATCACAGCTCTTGTTTCTATAATGGCCTGTGATCTCTGTGATTATTGCATGGCCACTTCAATCTATTGGCCACAGAAATGGAGCCTTTCCGCTTTATGGATAGAGACGGCTTCTGAAAGCTGATGGCCGTCACAGTTCCCCCACTACCAGTTGACCAGTCACCATTACTTCTCTAAGAACTAAGAAAGATGTGCCTGTGCTAAAGCAACAAGTTAACATCACCCGTTCCCTGAAAAATTCTGTGTCTGCCAAGGTGGATTTCAACAATGACATCTGAAAGAGCAAGCATGGACAGATGAGTTACATCTAGATGACTGGGCACTGGGTGACTGTGGTGGCTGTAGGGGCAGTCGGTGAAGGGGCTCCACAAGTCTTGCAATCCCCAAGGCTTGCAGGGCACTTGAGGATGTAGAACTAAACTACTACACACCATACGATGGATAACTAAATTAATAGACAACAGGGATTGAAGAACTAAATTAGTACCGTATTTTTCGGACCATAAGACGCACTTTTTTCCCAAAAATTTTTTGGGGAAAGTGGGGGGTGCGTCTTATGGTCGCAATGCACGGTACCTGGTGCGCTGGTGGCAGCGGGCGAGGCTCTGCGGTGTGGTGGTGGCAGCGGGCGGTGCTCTGCAGTGCGGTGGTGGCAGCGGGCTGTGCTCCGGTGCAGGGGCGGCGGCTCCGCCGGCGTTTCTTCGCAGCCCGGAGGCCCCCGCGCACCCCTTGCTGGGCGCCGCCATGTTGTGGTGGCCTCCGGGAGCATGGACGCCGGCAAGATGGCCGCCGGTCTGGGGACGGCGCATGCGCGGCTTCAGATCTCGTGCCGAGATCTCGGGGGGCGAGATTCAAATCTCGGCAACGAGATCTCGTCCCCCCAGATCTCTGCACGAGATCTGAAGCCGCGCATGCGCCGTCCGCGGACCGGCGGCCATCTTGCCGGCGTCCATGCTCCCGGAGGCCACCGCAACATGGCGGCGCCCAGCAAGGGGTGCGCGGGGGCCTCCAGGCTGCGAAGAAATGCCGGCGGAGCCGCCGCCCCTGCACCGGAGCACAGCCCGCTGCCACCACCGCACCGCAGAGCCCACCTGTCCCTGCCACAGCTGCCCCTTCCCACCTGCCTCTGCCAGAGCTGCCCCTGCCTCTGCCACAGCTGCCCCTGCCCACCTGCCTCTGCCACAGCTGCCCCTGCCTCTGCCACAGCTGCCCCTGCCCACCTGCCTCTGCCACAGCTGCCCCTGCCTCTGCCACAGCTGCCCCTGCCCCAGCACAGCTGCCCTTGCCCCAGCAGAGCTGCCCCTGCCCACCTGCCCCAGCACACCTGCCCCTGCCACAGCTGCCCCTGCACAGCCCACCCGCCCCAGCCCCAGTGCAGCTGCCCCAGCACAGAGCCGCCGCCACCGCACGAGCCTGGACCACTGAATGACCCCTGTGACTACTTCTCCACCTGTGCCGGATCCCTTCCCAGGTAAGCTGAATTCAGACTGTAAGACGGACCCCCATTTGACACATTATTATTTTTTTCCCTATTTTCCTTCTGAAAATAGGGGTGCGTCTTATGGTCCGGTGCGTCTTATAGTCCGAAAAATACGGTACATACCAGGGAATGGAGAACTAAAGCAGTAGATACCAAGGTGTCACTAGACACCAAGTCTCTGATTCCCCAGTGCCTGCGGAACAAACCTCTGTATGTAACGGTTAATGCAGTGCTTCTGTTTCCTCCACCTCCTCTAGGGCCTTCACATGTGCCCTCAACTTCTGCCTTATTTAAACACATGTTCCAACACTTCAGAGAGAATCCCTCCCCCATCTCAGTACTGCGCAGCCAGGGCTCACCGAAATCAGGCAGTGTTTACATTAATATGTGTTATGAATGGGCACTGAGGAGGATAGCAGGCCCAAGTTAAGCCACAGAAAACCAGAGAGTTTGGTAACTAAGCGGATACAGACCCCTGATCCTGTCCACACAACTAGCAGTAGCCGTGGAGCGTGCCTACAATAACCCTAGACGCCTCGGCACAGCCAGAGAGCTAACTAAGCCTAAAGCATGAAAGGGGAAATCTAAACTGCCCCGGAGCAGACCCCAAAGGACTAGATAGCCCCCAAACATATATTGTCGGTGAAACAAGATGAAAACACAAATGCAGGCAGAAAAATAGACTGAGCAGACGATGGGGCCCACACTGACTAGATAGGACAGGAAAGGAAAGACACTGCAATCACGCAAAGAACCCTGCAAAAGGTCCAACACGTCTGATGCACAAAAAACACTGAAGTCGCATGACTTTGCCCCCCCATATCAGCACTCTGGTATATTCTGACAGCAAAGCAAACAGAGACCAATATAACAGGGGACAAAACAAACTGGCACATGCAGTAACATATGGGCAGTGATTCAGCACAGCCCCAACCGGAGCTGGCTGACCCACACAAAGCAGAGATAAACAAAACCAGATCAAATGCAAACAGAATAACAAATGATCCACTTAGCTGAACATGCAGAGAAAGAGCAGGAGACATCAGACCTCAGTGGGCACAGGAAGAAAATCACCAGCAGGGATAGAGGGAGTCAGCTGTCTTAAATCCCAATCAGAAACCCCAGATCTCCAATCGTCTTCCTCATTATCAGGTGGCAAGCCTCTGTCAATCAGATCAGCTCCACTACCTCCAGTAACCACCAGAGGGAGTCCAGAAAGAGAACTTGCAACCCCTCTGTCAATCTGACCAGCTCCACTACCTTCAGTAATCACCAGAGGGAAGCCAGAGAGAGAATTCACAACAGTACCCCCCCTTGAGGAGGGGTCACTGAACCCTCATCCATGCCACCAGGCCAGTCAGGATGGGCCCGGTGAAAAGCACGACCCAATCTTTCTGCATGAATGTCAGAAGCAGAGACCCAAGAATTATCCTCCTGGCCATAACCCTTCCATTTGACCAAGTACTGGAGTCTCCATCTAGCCAAACGAGAATCCAATATTTTCTCTACCTCATACTCCAAATTACCTTTAACCAATACAGGGTCAGGAAGCGCCACCATGGGAAATACTGGCTCTACAATCCTCTTCAACAAGGATTTATGGAACACGTTATGAAACTTAAACGTAACTGGAAGAGCCAAATGGAAAGAAACGGGATTAAGGATTTCCAAAATTTTATAAGGTCCAATGAATCTTGGCTTGAATTTTGGAGACGCAACCTTCAAAGGAATATTTTTTGAAGACAACCAAACCATATCACCCACTTTAAACTGTGGACCAATGGTCCTATGCCGGTTGGAAAACCGTTGGGCTTTTTCCTGAGAGTGGGACAACTTATCCACCACTTGGTCCCAAATCTGCTGCATTCTCTCTACCACAGAATCCACACTTGGGCAGGCCGAAGATTCCACCTGCCCTGAAGAAAATAGAGGATGAAACCCAAAGTTACAGAAAAAGGGCGACATCAAAGTGGCAGAACTAGCCCTATTGTTTAGCGCAAATTTGGCCAAGGGCAAAAATGAAACCCAGTCATCCAGATCAGCAGATATGAAACATCTCAAATAGGATTCCAAAGTCTGGTTTGTTCTCTTAGTCTGCCCATTGGTCTGAGGATGAAATGCAGAGGAGAAAGATAACTGAATTCCCAGTTTGGAACAAAAAGGTCTCCAAAATCTGGAAGCAAACTGGACTCCTCTGTCTGACACAATGTTCTCAGGAATCCCGTGCAACCGAACCACCTGTTGTAAAAACAAGGGCACCAACTCAGAAGAAGATGGCAACTTTGGGAGTGGTACAAGATGGACCATCTTAGAAAATCTATCACAGATCACCCAGATAACAATCATTCTCTGAGAGACAGGAAGATCAGAAATAAAATCCATTGAGATATGAGTCCATGGCCTCCTGGGTACAGGCAGGGGCATCAACAACCCACTAGAACGAGAACAGGGCTTGGACCGAGAACAAGTCCCACAGGACTGCACAAAATTTCTGACATCACGAGATAAGGCAGGCCACCAAAAAGACCGATTCACCAAATCTCTGGTACCAAAAATACCTGGATGACCAGCCAACGCGGAGCAATGAATTTCAGACATTACTCTTTTCCTCCACTGGTCAGGGACATACAATTTTCCCATAGGGCAACATTCAGGTTTGTCCTCCTGAAATTCCTACCAGGGCACGTCTCAAATCAGGTGAGATGGCGGGAAGAACTACACCCACATTTAGAATGGTAGTAGGCTTGGTCACATCAAGAGAATCCACAAAGAAACTCCTAGAAAGGATTAAAACGTGTGAAAAACAAGGCCCACCTAGCCTGTCTAGGATTCAAGCATTTGGCTGATTCAAGATAAATCAAATTCTTGTGGTCGGTGAGGACCACAACTTGATGTCTAACTCCCTCCAACCAATGTCTCCACTCTTCAAATGCCCATTTCATGGCCAAAAATTCCCGATTCCCCACGTCATAGTTACGTTCAGATGGGGAGAATTTTCGAGAAAAGAAGGCACAGGGATTGATCTTAGAAGTAACCAGATCTCTTTGGGACGAAACGGCTCCTGCACCATTCTCAGAAGCATCTACCTCCACCTGAAATGGGAGTGAGGCATCAGGTTGCCGTAGAACCAGAGCAGAAGTGAATCTCCGCTTAAGCTCCTGAAATGCCGAGACTGCCTCTGGAGACCAATTCACCACATCAGCGCCCTTTTTGGTCAAATCAATCAGTGGTTTAACAATACCAGAAAAATTACTTAGAAATTTATGGTAGAAATTAGCAAAACCCAAAAACTTCTGGAGAGCCTTCAAAGAAGTGGGCTGAACCCAATCATAAATGGCTTGTAGCTTTGCCGGGTCCGTTTCAATAGCAGGCGGGAACAAAATGAATCCCAAAAATGAAATCCTCTGTACACCAAAGAGGCACTTCGATCCCTTAACATGCAGAGAATTGTCCCTCAAAATCTGGAACATAGTCCGGACATGTTCCACATGAGAATGCCAATCACTGGAAAAGATCAAAATATCATCCAGATAAATGATCAAAAACTTATCCATAAAATCCCGGAAAATATCGTTCATAAAAGACTGGAAGACAGAAGGGGCATTAGTGAGCCCAAAAGGCATCACCAGGTATGCAAAATGTCCCTCCGGAGTATTAAACGCCGTCTTCCATTCATCCCCGTGCTTGATGCGAACAAGATTATACGCCCCCCCCGAGGTCAAGCTTAGTAAACCAACAGGCACTTTTAACTCTGGAAAATAAATCAGAAATCAGGGGTAACGGGTACTGATATTTAACAGTGATTTTGTTAAGGGAACGAGTCAATTCAAGGCCTTAATGAACCATCTTTCTTGGCCACAAAAAAAACCCCAGCAACTAAAGGTGAAGAGGATGGTCTAATATGACCCTTCTCCAACGACTCCTTGATATAAGATCGCATGGCATCATGTTCGGGTACCGATAAGTTGAAAAGTCGACCCTTGGGAAATTTACACCCGGGCATTAACTCAATTGCACAGTCATAACTCCTATGAGGAGGCAAAGATGCAGACTTACTCTCACTGAATACATCAGAAAAATCAGCCAAATAGTCAGGAATATCATGAGACTGGGGAGAGGTGGAGAAAACAGGAGTGTCACTAAGAACACATTGACAACCCCAACTCACCACAGACGCAGATTTCCAATCTAAAACAGTATTATGAGTTTGCAACCAAGAGAAACCCAAAAGAATAGTATCATGCAAATTGTGCAACACCAAAAATTTACAATTTTCTTGGTGGTCCAGGGCGACCCGCATTATCACCTGGGTCCAAAACTGGGGTTTATTCTCCGCCAAAGGAGTGGCATCAATACCCCTCAAAGGGATAGGAGTCTGCAGGGGTATCATGGGAAAACCACAATGTTTAGCAAAGTCCAAATCCATCAGATTCAAAGCTACTCCTGAATCAACAAAAGCCTTAGCGGAAAATGTGGATAAGGAGCAGATCAGAGTAATTGCCAAAAGGAACTTAGGTTGTACACTGCCCACAGCAAATGTGTGCGCAAAACGTTTCTCTTGTTTAGGGCAGACAGAAATAGTATGAGAGGCGTCTCCACAGAAAAAACACGACCTATTACGCCTTCTAAACTCCTGACGCTGCGCCCTAGACAAAACCCTATCGCATTGCATGAGTTCAGAAGTTCGTTCGAAAGGCGGCAATGCCTCTCGTGTAGTTTTACGTTCACGTAAACGCCGATCAATTTGAATGGCCAATGACAAAGAGTCGTCAAGACCAGAGGGAACAGGAAATCCCACCTTAACACCTTTTACGGTTTCTGCCAAACCCTTCCGAAAGAGAGCTGCTAGGGCATCGTCATTCCTTTTAATAATGACTGCCCACTTTCGGAATTTTTGAATTTATAACTCTACAGAATCCTGACCCTGGTTCAATGCCAATAAAGTTTTCTCAGCTTGATCAATAGCATTAGGTTCATCATACAACAACCCCAAGGCTTGAAAAAACGCGTCCACATTAGCCAGAATAGGATCTCCGGGTGTCAAAGAAAAGGCCCAATCCTGGGGATCGCCGCGTAGCAGGGAGATGACAATTTTAACCTGCTGCACAGAGCTCCCAGATGAGCTAGGTTTCAAAGGAAAAAATTGTATACAATTATTCTTAAAATTCAAAAATTTAGACCGATCCCAAGAAAACACATCAGGAGTAGGGATTTTTGATTCAACAGCAGATGATTGAGTGAAATAGGCAGAAATTCCCCGCACTTCAGCAGCGAGCTGCTCAAAAAGATCAGACAATTGCTTAGCCTCCATTTAGACAAAAAATATCATCCTACAGCCCCAGAAAAACAAAAAAAAGAGGAAAATATATATATATAAAAAAATTCTGACACTTTTTTTAAAATTCTTTCCTCCTTTAGAGTACCCTAGAGTCTACAGTTAGGCTGGTGATTCTGTTATGAATGGGCACCGAGGAGGATAGCAGGCCCAAGCTAAGCCACAGAAAACCAGAGAGGTTGGTAACTAAGTGGATGCAGACCCCTGATCCTGTCCACACAACTAGCAGTAGCCGTGGAGCATGCCTACGATCATCCTAGACGCCTCGGCACAGCCGGAGAGCTAACTAAGCCTAAAGCAAGAAAGGGGAAATCTAAACTGCCCTGGAGCAGACCCCAAAGGAATAGATAGAATAGATGAAAACAAAAACGCAGGCAGAAAAACAGACTGAGCAAACGATGTGGCCCACACTGACTAGATAGGACAGGAAAGGAAAGACACTGTCTGCAATCACGCAAAAAACCCTGCAAAAGGTCCAACACGTCTGGTGCACAAAAAACACTGAAGTCGCACGACTTCGCCCCCCCTATATCAGCACTCTGGTATATTCTGACAGCAAAGCAAACAGAGACCAATATAACAGGGGACAAAACAAACTGGCACATGCAGTAACATATGAGCGGTGATTCAGCACAGCCCCAACCGGAGCTGGCTGACCCACACAAAGCAGAGATAAACAAAACCAGATCAAATGCAAACAGAATAACAAATGATCCACTTAGCTGAACATGCAGAGAAAGAGCAGGAGACATCAGACCTCAGTGGGCACAGGAAGAAAATCACCAGCAGGGATAGAGGGAGTCAGCTGTCTTAAATCCCAATCAGAAACCCCAGATCTCCAATCGTCTTCCTCATTATCAGGTGGCAAGCCTCTGTCAATCAGATCAGCTCCACTACCTCCAGTAACAACTAGAGGGAGTCCAGAAAGAGAACTCGCAACCCCTCTGTCAATCTGACCATCTCCACTACCTTCAGTAATCACCAGAGGGAAGCCAGAGAGATAATTCACAACAAATATGCCTTGGAGATCGCACTCATACAGATCAATAGTTGTGGACAGTTATCCATCCCGAGTTTGGGCAATGGCTGTCTATGCTCAACCTGGAGCCAGGGAAGGCCGTCTGTGATAATAGTGCAAACGTGGTGGCCACCGTACACTGGGCCAACATTGGGTGAGACGGTTCCTTGTATATGATTTATGCTAATACTCACTAAGGCACTGGTCCAAATGTGATTTAGCTGTTTGCTGTAATTTTGCCTTTGGTTGTTTTTATTGGGTTAAGGGTTGAGAGAGATTGTTTACAACTCTTAAATCCATTCCCTTACCCAGTATATACTGTACATACAGTCTTCAACACTAGAGCTTAGTGGTGTTCATCATGTGATTTTTTTGGTGTGTTGTATGTCATTTGTATTTAATTCTTTTTGTTTTTTAGTGGACCTCAAGGGCTTTATTTTATCCTGAACCATTAAAAGTTATATTTTAATTACACATCTACCTTGCTTTCTACACAATGTTCATGATTGGTAGATATCTAGCCTTTCAGTTTACACTCAACCTGGAGCCAGGGAAGGCCGTGAGCGGTAACGGTGCAAACGTGGTGGCGGCCCTACATCGGGCCAACCTTACACACATGCCTAGCATGGCTCACATCCTCAACCTGATGGTACAGCAATTCCTTTGCCACTGTCTAAGCCTGGATGCGCTGCTGCAGAAACCACTGTCATGCTCACCATTCCACTTCAGCTATTATAGAGATCTTTCGGACTACTGGTTAACCGGTTGATATGCAATATGACCACACCATGGAATTAAATTCTGCATATGTTGCAGCAACTCTGGCAGCGGCGCCGAGACCTGGTGCATTATGACATTTTTCAAAGCCTGGCACAATGCAGTACAGACATGGTGCAATTCACACTTGCATAGTGGATTCAGATGAAGCCTTAGTAGCCATTTTCTTAATGACTACTAAGATGGTTAGTAGTGATGATGCCGTCATCAGCATCGCTATTACTGTCATCTACATGCTGGAGCACACTTTAAAAAGTGTGGGTGAGGAGGTGGTGGTGGTGGTCCTGGGGGAAGAGGAGGAAGCAGAGGAGGAGACCTTTAGGGTTAACAATATCTATAAGTTCAGGTCTGTCGTCTCACAGACGTTTGCCATGGGAGGAACAAATGAAGAAGGACCATGAAATGGATGAGAAGGAAGAGGAGATGGATGTGCAACAGTTAAGAGATGAAGACGATAATGATTCCCTCTATTTCGTTGTCAGGAGGGGAAGTGTTATACCACCACCAACACACTGTGGAGTTGGACCTCATAAAAGAGACCAACCCATGAGCGCCTTCTTGCAGCACTATGTGCAATATGATTGTTTCCCGTATAGTTATGGTTCCAAATAGTGCTGACTACTGGGTTTCCAGTGTGTTCTATCCACAACACAAAAGTCAATTTTGCCAGTTGTTTTCCCCTCTGGAAAGGGATGCACCCATGCTGCAATATCAAAAGATGCCGGAAGACAATCTTGACAGTGGTTTCCTCAACACAGCATTGAGGCACACAGTTTGCATCGTAGTGATAGCCTTTCAACCTCAGAAGTGTTCAGTTTTCAATGCAAAAACATTAGAAGTCTTGCAGAGTTTGTGTGTTCTACCGGTGTTTGCGAGGGTTTACTCCAGGTAATTATTTTTCTACCCACACTAGAAAGACATACAGATAGTAAATTTAAATTGTGAGTCCCAATGGTGACAGTGCCAGTAATGTCTGTAAATGTCTGTAAAGCAAATATTGAATTATTGGGCCTATATAAGTGATAACCCCCCAAAAATAGAAAATGATCCTCAGCCACACTCAGGTGGCACACACATCAGTTTCATAGGTTACTATTGTCAGGAAAATATAATGATAGTAACACGGGTAATTGACTCAAAGACAGTGGAGGACTGCCGGTATCGGAGGCCTACTGCTACAGGCAACATTTCCGATCACGAATCCGAATGTGCCATATTCGTCCCAAATTTATGTTTGGCGATAGTTTTCCGAACAAATTCGCTCATCATTACCCACGAGGTGAGATGTTGCATGGTACCACAGATCGATGTCGATTGACAGTCATTTTGTATTTCTTCCATTTTGTTACTATGACACCAACAGTTGTCTCTTTCGCACCCAACATCTTACTTATGATTTTGTAGCCTATTCCAGGTTTGTGCAGGTCTATAATCTTGCCCCTTACAGCATGATAAAGCTCTTTGGTCATGCCCATGTTGTAGAGGTTAGAGTCTGACTAATTATTTGAGTCCGTGGACTGGAGTCTTTTATAACGGTGACTATGTAAGACAGCTATCTTTAATGCAGGTTGATTAGGATCGTCTAACTGATCTGCAGGAGCCAGAACTCTTAATGGTTGGTAGGGGATCAAATGCTTTTTTCTCACTGCGAAATGCAAATAAATTTATATAATTTATACAATGTGATATTCTTGATTTTATTTTTGATATTCTATCTATCAATGTTAACATTAACCTCCCTTAAAATTATAGACTGTCTCTGTCAGTGGGCAAACTTGCAAAATCAGCAAGGGATCAAATAATCATTTTCTTCACTGTATGTATATATAATGTGTGTGTGTATATACAGTATATACATATATATATATATATATATATTGTGGTGCAGTGAGCACTCTGTCTGCTAGGGGGCGCTGTGTGGGTGTCCCAGGACAGGCATACAGACATGTACATTGTGGTAATGGAAATAGGATGAATGGAGAAAGGATGGTAAATGACCGTTATGTATCACATGGGTGGCCTTGTGATGGAAGCTGGAATCACTATTAATCAGCAGATAATCTGCTGAGAGTTTTGTTGTGAATTCACTTTCTGACCTACCTCTGGTTGCTAGTGAAGATAGTGGAGCTGGTTGTATTGACAGAGGGGTTGCGAGTTCTCTTTCCGGGCTCCCTCTGGTGGTTACAGGAGGTAATGGAGCTGATCTAATTAACAGAGGCCTGCCACCTGATAATGAGGAGGACGATTGGACATCTGGAGTTTTTGACTGGATTTAAGACAGCCAACTCCCTCTATCCCTGCTGGTGATTTTTACCTGCCTCCTGAGGTCTTAGATTCGAGTTCAGTCCCTGCATGCTCAAGCTAAGTGTTCTTTGCTATTGTTCACATTTGATTTGGTTTTGTCTATTCAGTTTTGTGTGGTAAGCCAGCCCCGGCTGGGGCTGTGCTGAATTTCCATCCTTAGGTTACTGCTTGTGCCAGTTTGTTTTTGTCCCTTATTAGATTGGCCTCTTTTTGCTCTGCTTTCAGAATATGCCAGAGTGCTGATATAGTGGGCGAAGTCTAGTGACTTCAGTATTTTTTTGTTGGACATTTTTTGCAGGGTTTTTTGCTTGATTGCAGACAGTGTCTTTCCTTTCCTGTCATGTCTAGTTAGTGTGGGCCCCATCGTTTGCTCAGCCTATTTTACTACCTGTGTTTGTGTTTTCATCTTGTCTCACCGACAATATATGTTTGGGGCTATCTATTTCTTTGGGGTCTCCTCTGGGGCAGTTTAGATTTCCCCTTTCTTGCTTTAGGCTTATTTACTTCTCCGGCTGTGTCGAGGCGTCTGGAATCATCGTAGGTATGCTCCACGGCTACTGCTAGTTGTGTGGATAGGATCAGGGGTCTGCAATTCACTTAGTTACCAACCTCTCTGGTTTTCTGTGGCTTAGCTTGGTCTTGTTTTCCTCCTCGTTGACCCAATCATAATAGACTCACCAGCCTAAACCGCAGATTCTAGGGTACTCAAAAGCAGGAGAGAATTGTAAAAAAAAGTGTCAGAATTTTTTTTTATATATATATTTTTTCCTCTTTTTCTCTGGGGCCGTAGGAGGATTTTTTCTTTAATGGAAATTAAGTAATTGTCTGATCGTGTTGAGCAGCTCGCTGCTGAAGTGCGGGGAATTTCCACCTATCTCGCTCAATCACCTGCTGTTGAACCAGAAATCCCTACTCCTGATGCGTTTTCTTGGGATCGGTCTAAATTTTTTAATTTTAAGAATAATTGTAAACTATTTCTTGCCTTGAAGCCTAACTCATCGGGGAGTTCTGTGCAGCAGGTTAAAATTGTCATCTCCTTGCTGCGTGGCGATCCCCAGGATTGGGCTTTTTCTCTGACACCTGGAAATCCTATTCTGACTAATGTGGATGCATTTTTTCAAGCCTTGGGGTTGTTGTATGATGAACCTAATGCTATTGATCAAGCTGAGAAAACCCTATTGGCATTGAACCAGGGTCAGGATTCTGCAGAGTTATACTGTAAAAAATTCCGAAAGTGGGCGGTCCTTACTACATGGAATGATAGTGCCTTAGCAGCTCTCTTTCAGAAGGGTTTATCAGAAACCGTAAAAGATGTTATGGTGGGATTTCCTGTTCCCTCTGGTCTTGATGATTCTATGTCATTAGTAGTGTTGAGCATTCCGATACTGCAAATATCGGGTATCGGCCGATATTCGCCGTATCGGAATTCCGATACCGAGTACCGATATTTTTACAATATCGGATATCGGAATCGGAAGTTCCCATAATGCAAAGAGCCACTGCTGTGGCTCTGATTGGCTGCCGAAATGACGTCATCATGATGCGCAGTCTGTGCGCATCATGATGCGCCGTCAGTTCGGGCCTTCCGGAGGGGGGGATCTATGCCGACTGCCCGGGGTTCTGTACCGGCCTGCCGGGGGTCTGTGCCGACTGCCCGGGGGTCTGAGCGGACTGCCGGGGGTCTGTACCGGCCTCCCGGTGGTCCGTGACGGCCTCCCGGTGGTCTGTGCCGACTGCCCGGGGGTCTGTACCGGCCTGCCGGGGGGCTGTGCCGGCCTGCGGGTGGTCTGTTCCGACTGCCTGGGTGTCTGTGCGGACTGCCGGGGGGATGTGCCGGCCTGCCGGTGGTCTGTACCGACTGTCCGGGGGTCTGAGCAGACTTCGGGGGTCTGTGCAGGATCGTCCGATGGGACTACAAGTCCCATCGGGCGATGCCTGCTACCATGACGGTGATTGACACATTAGCCAATGATGGGACAGTAGTAGTCCCATCATCCGGCTAATGTGTTGAATGTACAAAAAAAAAAAAAATCCCTACTACATACATGCTACATACATACTACATGCTACATACATGCTACATACATACTACATGCTACATACATGCTACATACATACTACATACAAGCTACATACATGCAACATATATACTACATACTACATGCTACATACATGCAACATACATACATACTGCATATATACCACATGCATGCCACATGCATACTACATATATACCGGGGGTCTGTGCCGACTGTCCGAGGGTCTATACCGGCCTGCCGGGGGGCTGTGCCGGCCTGCCAGTGGTCTGTACCGACTGTCCGGGGGTCTGTGCAGGCTGCGGGGTCTGTACCGGCCTGCCAGGGGGCTGTGCCGGCCTGCCGGTGGTCTGTACCGACTGTCCGGGGGTCTGAGCGGACTGCCGGGGGTCTGTACCGGCCTGCCGGGGGTCTGTGCCGGCCTGCCGGTGGTCTGTATCGACTGTCCGGGGGTCTGAGCGGACTGCCGGGGGTCTGTACCGGCCTGCCGGGGGTCTGTGCCGGCCTGCCGGTGGTCTGTACCGACTGTCCGGGGGTCTGAGCGGACTGCCGGGGGTCTGTACCAGCCTGCCGCGGGGCTGTGCCGACTGTCCGGGGGTCTGTGCCGACTGCCCGGGGGTCTGTGCGGACTGCCAGGGGTCTGTACCGGCCTGCTGGGGGGCTGTGCCGGCCTGCCGGGGGTCTGTGCCGACTGCCCGGGGGTCTGAGCGGACTGCCGGGGGTCTGTACCGGCCTCCCGGTGGTCCGTGCCGGCCTCCCAGTGGTCTGTGCCGACTGCCCGGGGGTCTGTACCGGCCTGCCGGGGGGCTGTGCCGGCCTGCGGGTGGTCTGTTCCGACTGCCCGGGTGTCTGTGCGGACTGCCGGGGGGCTGTGCTGGCCTGCCGGTGGTCTGTACCGACTGTCCGGGGGTCTGAGCAGACTGCGGGGGTCTGTGCAGGATCGTCCGATGGGACTACAAGTCCCATCGGGCGATGCCTGCTACCATGACGGTGATTGACACATTAGCCAATGATGGGACAGTAGTAGTCCCATCATCTGGCTAATGTGTTGAATGTACAAAAAAAAAAAAAAAATCCCTACTACATACATGCTACATACATACTACATGCTACATACATGCTACATACATACTACATGCTACATACATGCTACATACATACTACATACAAGCTACATACATGCAACATATATACTACATACTACATGCTACATACATGCAACATACATACATACTGCATATATACCACATGCATGCTACATACATACATACTGCATATATACCACATGCATGCAACATGCATACTACATATATACCGGGGGTCTGTGCCGACTGTCCGAGGGTCTGTACCGGCCTGCCGGGGGGCTGTGCCGGCCTGCCGGTGGTCTGTACCGACTATCCGGGGGTCTGTGCAGGCTGCGGGGGTCTGTACCGGCCTGCCGGGGGGCTGTGCCGGCCTGCCGGTGGTCTGTACCGACTGTCCGGGGGTCTGAGCGGACTGCCGGGGGTCTGTACCGGCCTGCCGGGGGTCTGTGCCGGCCTGCCGGTGGTCTGTACCGACTGTCCGGGGGTCTGAGCGGACTCCCAGGGGTCTGTACCGGCCTGCCGGGGGTCTGTGCCGGCCTGCTGGTGGTCTGTACTGACTGTCCGGGGGTCTGAGCGGACTGCCGGGGGTCTGTACCGGCCTGCCGCGGGGCTGTGCCGACTGTCCGGGGGCCTGTGCCGACTGCCCGGGCTCTGTGCGGACTGCCGGGGGTCTGTACCGGCCTACCGGGGAGCTGTGCTGGCCTGCCGGGGGGCTGTGCCGGCCTGCCGAGGGTCTGTGCCGACTGTCCGGGGGTCTGTGCCGACTGCCCGGGGGTCTGTTCGGACTGCCGGGGGTCTGTACCGGCCTACCGGGGGGCTGTGCTGGCCTGCCGGGGGGCTGTGCCGACTGCCCGGGGGTCTGTGCGGACTGCCGGGGGTCTGTACCGGCCTACCGGGGAGCTGTGCTGGCCTGCCGGGGGGCTGTGCCGGCCTGCCGGGGGTCTGTGCCGACTGTCCGGGGGTCTGTGCCGACTGCCCGGGGGTCTGTTCGGACTGCCAGGGGTCTGTACCGGCCTACCGGGGGGCTGTGCCGGCCTGCCGGGGGGCTGTGCCGACTGTCCGGAGGTCTGAGCAGGCTGCGGGGGTCTGTGCAGGATCGTCCGATGGGACTACAAGTCCCATCGGGCGATGCCTGCTACCATGACGGTGATTGACACATTAGCCAATGATGGGACAGTAGTAGTCCCATCATCCGGCTAATGTGTTGAATGTACAAAAAAAAAAAAAAAATCCCTACTACATACATGCTACATACATACTACATGCTACATACATGCTACATACATACTACATGCTACATACATGCTACATACATACTACATACAAGCTACATACATGCAACATATATACTACATACTACATGCTACATACATGCAACATACATACATACTGCATATATACCACATGCATGCAACATACATACATACTGCATATATACCACATGCATGCCACATGCATACTACATATATACCGGGGGTCTGTGCCGACTGTCCGAGGGTCTGTACCGACTGTCCGGGGGTCTGAGCGGACTGCCGGGGGTCTGTACCGGCCTGCCGGGGGTCTGTGCCGGCCTGCCGGTGGTCTGTACCGACTGTCCGGGGGTCTGAGCGGACTGCCAGGGGTCTGTACCGGCCTGCCAGGGGTCTGTGCCGGCCTGCTGGTGGTCTGTACTGACTGTCCGGGGGTCTGAGCGGACTGCCGGGGGTCTGTACCGGCCTGCCGCGGGGCTGTGCCGACTGTCCGGGGGCCTGTGCCGACTGCCCGGGGCTCTGTGCGGACTGCCGGGGGTCTGTACCGGCCTACCGGGGAGCTGTGCTGGCCTGCCGGGGGGCTGTGCCGGCCTGCCGAGGGTCTGTGTCGACTGTCCGGGGGTCTGTGCCGACTGCCCGGGGGTCTGTTCGGACTGCCGGGGGTCTGTACCGGCCTACCGGGGGGCTGTGCTGGCCTGCCGGGGGGCTGTGCCAACTTCCCGGGGGTCTGTGCGGACTGCCGGGGGTCTGTACCGGCCTACCGGGGAGCTGTGCTGGCCTGCCGGGGGGCTGTGCCGGCCTGCCGGGGGTCTGTGCCGACTGTCCGGGGGTCTGTGCCGACTGCCCGGGGGTCTGTTCGGACTGCCGGGGGTCTGTACCGGCCTACCGGGGGGCTGTGCCGGCCTGCCGGGGGGCTGTGCCGACTGTCCGGAGGTCTGAGCAGGCTGCGGGGGTCTGTGCAGGATCGTCCGATGGGACTACAAGTCCCATCGGGCGATGCCTGCTACCATGACGGTGATTGACACATTAGCCAATGATGGGACAGTAGTAGTCCCATCATCCGGCTAATGTGTTGAATGTACAAAAAAAAAAAAAATCCCTTCTACATACAAGCTACATACATACTACATGCTACATACATACTACATGCTACATACATGCTACATACATACTACATGCTACATACATGCTACATACATACTACATACAAGCTACACACATGCAACATATATACTACATACATACTACATGCTACATACATACTGCATATATACCACATGCATGCAACATACATACATACTGCATATATACCACATGCATGCAACATGCATACTACATATATACCACATATATACTACATGCATGCAACATGCATACTACATATATACCGGGGGTCTGTGCCGACTGTCCGAGGGTCTGTACCGGCCTGCCGGGGGGCTGTGCCGGCCTGCCGGTGGTCTGTACCGACTGTCCGGGGGTCTGAGCGGACTGCCGGGGGTCGGTACCGGCCTACCGGGGGTCTGTGCCGGCCTGCCGGGGGTCTGTACCGGCCTGCCGGGGGGCTGTGCCGGCCTGCCAGTGGTCTGTGCTGTCTGCCCGGGGGTTTGTGCGGACTGCCGTGGGTCTGTACCGACTGTCCGGGGGTCTGAGCCTACTGCCGGGTGTCTGTACAGGCCTGCCGGGGGGCTGTGCCGGCCTGCCGGGGGGCTGTGCTGGCCTGCCGGGGGGCTGTGCCGACTGCCCGGGGGGCTGTACCGGCCTTCCGGGGGGCTGTGCTGGCCTGCCGGTGGTCTGTGCCGACTGCCCGGGGGTCTGTACCGGCCTGCTGGTGGTCTGTACCCACTGTCCGTGGGCCTGAGCGGCCTGCCGGGGGTCTGTACCGGCCCGCTGGTGGTCTGTACCGGCCTGCCGGGGGGGCTGTGCAGGTTGCGGGGGTCTGTGCAGGCATCGTCCCATCGGGCGATGCCTGCTACCATGACGGTGATTGACACATTAGCCAATGATGGGACAGTAGTAGTCCAATCATCCGGCCTATGTGTTGAATGTAAAAAAAAAAAAAAATACATACTACTGGGGTTGGACCAGATGGCCCAGGAGGTCCCTTCCAACTCTACGATTCTACATACATACTACATGCTACATACATACTACATACATACTACATGCTACATACATACTACATACATACTACATGCTACATACAACATATATACTACATGCATGCAACATACATACATACTGCATATATACCACTTGCATGCAACATGCATACTGCATATATACCACATATATACTACATGCATGCATACTACATATATACCACATATATCGGGGGGCTGTGCCGACTGTCCGGGGGTCTGTGCCGACTGCCCGGGGGTCTTTACCGGCCTGCCGGGGGGCTGTGCCCGCCTGCCGGTGGTCTGTGCCGACTGCCCGGGGGTTTGTGCAGGCTGCGGGGGTCTGTACCGGCCTGACGGGGAGCTGTGCCCGCCTGCCGGTGGTCTGTGCCGACTGCCCGGGGGTTTGTGCCGACTGCCCGGGGGTCTGTGCGGACTGCCGTGGGTCTGTACCGGCCTCCCGGTGGGCTGTACCGGCCTGCCGGGGGGCTGTGCCGACTGCCCGGGGGTCTGTACCGGCCTTCCGGGGGGCTGTGCCGGCCTGCCGGTGGTCTGTGCCGACTGTCCGGGGGTCTGAGCGGACTGCCGGGGGTCTGTACCGGCCTGCCGGGGGTCTGTGCCGACTGTCCGGGGGTCTGTGCCGACTGTCCGGGGGTCTGTGCGGACTGCCGGGGGTCTGTACCGGCCTACCGGGGAGCTGTGCCGGCCTGCCGGGGGTCTGTGCCGACTGTCCGGGGGTCTGTGCCGACTGCCCGGGGGTCTGTTCGGACTGCCGGGGGTCTGTACCGGCCTACCGGGGGGCTGTGCTTGCCTGCCGGGGGTCTGTGCCGACTGCCCGGGGGTCTGTGCGGACTGCCGGGGGTCTGTACCGGTCTACCGGGGAGCTGTGCTGGCCTGCCGGGGGGCTGTGCCGGCCTGCCGGGGGGCTGTGCCGACTGTCCGGGGGTCTGTGCCGACTGCCCGGGGGTCTGTTCGGACTGCCGTGGGTCTGTACCGGCCTGCCGAGGGGCTGTACCGGCCTGCCGGGTGGCTGTGCCGACTGCCCGGAGGTCTGTACCGGCCTTCCGGGGGGCTGTGCTGGCCTGCCGGTGGTCTGTACCGACTGTCCGGGGGTCTGAGCGGCCTGCCGGGGGTTTGTACTGGCCTGCCGGGGGTCTGTACCGGCCTGCCGGGGGGCTGTGCTGGCCTGCCGGTGGTCTATACCGACTGTCCAGGGGTCTGAGCAGGCTGCGGGGGTCTGTGCAGGATCATCCGATGGGACTACAAGTCCCATCGGGCGATGCCTGCTACCATGATGGTGATTGACACATTAGCCAATGATGGGACAGTAGTAGTCCCATCATCCGGCCTATATGTTGAATGTAAAAAAAAATAAAAATACATACTACATACATACTACATGCTACATACATACTACATACATACTACATGCATGCAACATACATACATACTACATGCATACTACATGCATGCAACATACATATATACTACATATATGCTACATGCATGCAACATGCATACTACATATATACCACATGTATACTACATGCATGCAACATACATACAACATATATACTACATGCATGCAACATGCATACTACATATATACCACATATATACTTCATGCATGCAACATACATATATACTACATGCAACATGCATACTACATGCATGCAACATACATACGACATATATACCACATGCATGCAACATGCATACTATATATACCACATATATACTACATGCATGCAACATACATATATACTACATATATACCACATGCAAGCAACATGCATACTATATATACCACATATATACTACATGCATGCAATATATATATATATACTACATATATACTACATGCATGCAACATGCATACTATATATATACCACATATATACTACATGCATGCAACATACATACATACTACATATATACCACATGCATGCAACATGCATACTATATATATACCACATATATACTACATGCATGCAACATAAATATATACTACATATATACCACATGCATACAACATGCATACTATATATATACCACATATATACTACATGCATGCAACATACATATATACTACATATATACCACATATACACTACATGCATGCAACATATATATAATACATATATACTACATGCAACATACATACTACATACATACTACATATATACCACATGCATGCAACATGCATACTACATATATACTACATGCATGCAACATACATACATACTACATATATACCACATGCATGCAACATGCATACTACATATATACTACATATATACTACATGCATGCAACATACATATATACTACATACAATACATTCATACAATACATACATATAGACATACAGTACATATAACATAGAGTACATACTCACCATCACTTGTCACTTTGATCCCCGAAGCCATTGTCGTCTATGGAATAAAGATTAAAATAACAAAGCACAAATATACTCACCCCTGATCCGCAGAAGTCCACGGTTGTCCCACAAAGATCTTGCGTGAAGAACAGCAGCATCAGCTGATGCTACCGTTCTCTATGGGCTCTAGTCTCACTTTATGGCAAAAGCTGCATGGGAAATTTTTCACACAGCAATGCCATGAAATGAGACTAGGGACTTTTTTTTTTTTCTTTACAGTGGCGGAGGAATACAGGGCGGAAGGATACCTACCTCCCGACACTGGTTTCCTGGAGCCCGTAGAGAACGGTAGCATCAGCTGATGCTGCTGTTCTTCACGCAAGATCGTTGTGGGACACCCGTGGACTTCTGCGGATCAGGGGTGAGTATATTTGTGCTTTGTTATTTTAATCTTTATTCCATAGAAGACAATGGCTTCGGGAATCAAAGTGACAAGTGATGGTGAGTATGTACTCTATGTTATATGTACTGTATGTCTATATGTATGTATTGTATGAATGTATTGCATGTAGTATATATGTATGTTGCATGCATGTAGTATATATGTAGTATATATGTAGTATGCAAGTTGCATGCATGTGGTATATATGTAGTATGTATGTATGTTGCATGCATATAGTATATATGTAGTATATATGTAGTATGCATGTTGCATGCATGTGGTATATATGTAGTATGTATGTAGTATGTATGTTGCATGTAGTATATATGTATTATATATATGTTGCATGCATGTAGTATATATGTGGTATATATGTAGTATATATGTATGTTGCATGCATGTAGTATATATGTGGTATATATATAGTATGCATGTTGTATGCATGTGGTATATATGTAATATATATGTATGTTGCATGCATGTAGTATATATGTGGTATATATATAGTATGCATGTTGCATGCATGTGGTATATATGTAGTATGTATGTTGCATGTAGTATATATGTATTATATATGTTGCATGCATGTAGTATATATGTAGTATGCATGTTGCATGCATGTGGTATATATGTAGTATGTATGTTGAATATAGTATATATGTATTATATATATGTTGCATGCATGTAGTATATATGTGGTATATATAGTATGCATGTTGCATGCATGTGGTATATATGTAGTATATATGTATGTTGCATGCATGTAGTATATATGTGGTATATATATAGTATGTATGTTGCATGCATGTGGTATATATGTAGTATGTATGTTGCATGCATGTAGTATGCATGTTGCATGTAGAATATATGTATGTTGCATGCATGAAGTATATATGTGGTATATATGTAGTATGCATGTTGCATGCATGTAGTATATATGTATGTTGCATGTATGTAGTATATATGTAGTATGCATGTTGCAAGTAGTATATATGTATGTTGCATGCATGTAGTATATATGTGGTATATATGTAGCATGCATGTTGCATGCATGTGGTATATATGTAGTATGTATGTATGTTGCATGCATGTGGTATATATGTAGTATGTATGTATGTTGCATGCATGTAGTATATATGTAGTATGTATGTAGTATGTATGTTGCATGTAGTATATATGTATTATATATGTTGCATGCATGTAGTATATATGTAGTATATATGTAGTATGCATGTTGCATGCATGTGGTATATATGTAGCATGTATGTAGTATGTATGTTGCATGTAGTATATATGTATTATATATACGTTGCATGCATGTTGTATATATGTGGTATATATGTAGTATATATGTATGTTGCATGCATGTTGTATATATGTGGTATATATATAGTATGCATGTTGCATGCATGTGGTATATATGTAGTATGTATGTTGCATGCATGTAGTATGCATGTTGCATGTAGTATATATGTATGTTGCATGCATGTAGTATATATGTGGTATATATTTAGTATGCATGTTGCATGCATGTAGTATATATGTTGTATGTATGTATGTTGCATGCATGTAGTATATATGTGGTATATATGTAGTATGCATGTTGCATGCATGTAGTATATATGTAGTATATATGTATGTTGCATGCATGTAGTATGCATGTTGCATGTAGTATGTATGTTGCATGTATGTAGTATGTATGTAGCATGTATGTAGTATGTATGTAGCATGTATGTAGTATGTATGTAGCATGTAGTATGTATGTAGTATGTATTTTTTTTTACATTCAACACAGGCCGGATGATGGGACTACTACTGTCCCATCATGGGCTAATGTGTCAATCACCGTCATGGTAGCAGGCATCGCCCGATGGGACTTGTAGTCCCATCGGACGATCCTGCACAGACCCCCGCAGCCTGCTCAGACCCCCGGACAGTCGGTATAGACCACCGGCAGGCCAGCACAGCCCCCCGGCAGGCCGGTACAGACCCCCGGCAGGCCGCTCAGACCCCCGGACAGTAGGTACAGACCACCGGCAGGCCAGCACAGCCCCCTGGCAGGCCGGTACAGACCCACGGCAGTCCGCAAAGACCCCCGGGCAGTCGGCACAGACCCCCGGGCAGTCGGCACAGACCACCGGCAGGCCGGCACAGCCCCCCGGAAGGCCGGTACAGACCCCCGGGCAGTCGGCACAGCTCCCCCGGCAGGCCAGCACAGCCCCCCGGCAGGCCGGTACAGACCCATGGCAGTCCGCACAGACCCCCGGGCAGTCGGCACAGACCACCGGCAGGCCAGCACAGCCCCCCGGAAGGCCGGTACAGACCCCCGGGCAGTCGGCACAGCCCCCCGGCAGGCCGGTACAGACCCACGGCAGGCCGGTACAGACCCACGGCAGTCCGCACAGACCCCCGGGCAGTTGGCACAAACCCCCGGGCAGTCGGCACAGACCACCGGCAGGCCGGCACAGCCCCCCGGCAGGCCGGTACAGACCCCCGCAGCCTGCACAGACCCCCGGACAGTCGGTACAGACCACCGGCAGGCCGGCACAGCCCCCCGGCAGGCCGGTACAGACCCCCGGGCAGTCGGCACAGACCCCCGGACAGTCGGCACAGCCCCCCGGTATAAGGGGTATATATGTAGTATGCAAGCATGTAGTATATATGTGGTATATATGTAGTATGCATGTTGCATGCATGTGGTATATATGCAGTATGTATGTATGTTGCATGCATGTAGTATATATGTTGTATGTAGCATGTAGTATGTATGTGGCATGTAGTATGTATGTAGTATGTATGTTGCATGTAGTATGTATGTATTTTTTTTTTTTTTTACATTCAACACATAGGCCGGATGATGGGACTACTAATGTCCCATCATTGGCAAATGTGTCAATCACCGTCATGGTAGCAGGCATCGCCCGATGGGACGATGCCTGCACAGACCCCAGCAACCTGCACAGCCCCCCGGCAGGCCGGTACAGACCACCAGCGGGCCGGTACAGACCCCCGGCAGGCCGCTCAGGCCCACGGACAGTCGGTACAGACCACCGGCAGGCCGGTACAGACCCACGGCAGTCCGCACAGACCCCCAGGCAGTCGGCACAAACCCCCGGGCAGTCGGCACAGACCACCGGCAGGCCAGCACAGCCCCCCGGAAGGCCGGTACAGCCCCCCGGGCAGTCGGCACAGCCCCCCAGCAGGCCGGCACAGCCCCCCGGCAGGCCGGTACAGACACCCGGCAGTCGGCTGAGACCCCCGGACAGTCGGTACAGACCACCGGCAGGCCGGCAAAGCCCCCCGGCAGGCCGGTACAGACCCCCGCAGCCTGCACAGACCCCCGGACAGTCGGCACAGCCCCCCGGCAGGCCGGTACAGACCCACGGCAGTCCGCACAAACCCCCGGTCAGTCGGCACAGACCACCGGCAGGCCGGCACAGCCCCCCGGCAGGCCGGTACAGACCCCTGGCAGTCCGCTCAGGCCCCCGGACAGTCGGTACAGACCACCGGCAGGCCGGCACAGCCCCCCGGCAGGCCGGTACAGACCCCCGGACAGTCGGCACAGCCCCCCGGTATAAGGGGTATATATGTAGTATGCAAGCATGTAGTATATATGTGGTATATATGTAGTATGCATGTTGCATGCATGTGGTATATATGCAGTATGTATGTATGTTGCATGCATGTTGTATATATGTTGTATGTAGCATGTAGTATGTATGTGGCATGTAGTATGTATGTAGTATGTATGTTGCATGTAGTATGTATGTATTTTTTTTTTTTTTACATTCAACACATAGGCCGGATGATGGGACTACTAATGTCCCATCATTGGCAAATGTGTCAATCACCGTCATGGTAGCAGGCATCGCCCGATGGGACGATGCCTGCACAGACCCCCGCAACCTGCACAGCCCCCCGGCAGGCCGGTACAGACCACCAGCGGGCCGGTACAGACCCCCGGCAGGCCGCTCAGGCCCACGGACAGTCGGTACAGACCACCGGCAGGCCGGTACAGACCCACGGCAGTCCGCACAGACCCCCGGGCAGTCGGCACAAACCCCCGGGCAGTCGGCACAGACCACCGGCAGGCCAGCACAGCCCCCCGGAAGGCCGGTACAGCCCCCCGGGCAGTCGGCACAGCCCCCCAGCAGGCCGGCACAGCCCCCCGGCAGGCCGGTACAGACACCCGGCAGTCGGCTCAGACCCCCGGACAGTCGGTACAGACCACCGGCAGGCCGGCAAAGCCCCCCGGCAGGCCGGTACAGACCCCCGCAGCCTGCACAGACCCCCGGACAGTCGGCACAGCCCCCCGGCAGGCCGGTACAGACCCACGGCAGTCCGCACAAACCCCCGGTCAGTCGGCACAGACCACCGGCAGGCCGGCACAGCCCCCCGGCAGGCCGGTACAGACCCCTGGCAGTCCGCTCAGGCCCCCGGACAGTCGGTACAGATCACCGGCAGGCCGGCACAGCCCCCCCGGCAGGCCGGTACAGACCCCCGCAGCCTGCACAGACCCCCAGACAGTCGGTACAGACCACCGGCAGGCCGGCACAGCCCCCCGGCAGGCCGGTACAGACCCTCGGACAGTCGGCACAGACCCCCGGTATATATGTAGTATGCATGTTGCATGCATGTGGTATATATGCAGTATGTATGTATGTTGTATGCATGTGGTATATATGCAGTATGTATGTATGTTGCATGTATGTAGCATGTATGTAACATGTAGTATGTATGTAGTATATATGTTGCATGTATGTAGCTTGTATGTAGTATGTATGTAGCATGTATGTAGTATGTATGTAGCATGTATGTAGTATATATGTTGTATGTAGCATGTAGTATGTATGTAGCATGTATGTAGCATGTAGTATGTATGTAGCATGTATGTAGTAGGGATTTTTTATTTTTTTTTGTACATTCAACACATTAGCCGGATGATGGGACTACTACTGTCCCATCATTGGCTAATGTGTCAATCACCGTCATGGTAGCAGGCATCGCCCGATGGGACTTGTAGTCCCATCGGACGATCCTGCACAGACTGCAGGACTCGGTACAGACCACGGCAGGCCGGCACAGCCCCCCGGCAGTCCGCACAGACACCAGGGCAGTCGGAACAGACCACCCGCAGGCCGGCACAGCCCCCCAGCTGTTGGTACAGACCACCCGCAGGCCGGCACAGCCCCCCGGCAGTCGGTACAGACCACCCGCAGGCCGGCAGAGCCCCCCGGCAGGCCGGTACAGCCCTCCGCAGCCTGCACAGACACCCGGGCAGTCGGTACAGCCCCCCGGCAGGCCGGCACAGCCCCCCGCAGCCTGCACAGACACCCGGGCAGTCAGTACAGAGCCCCGGCAGTCCGCACAGACCCCCGGGTAGTCGGCACAGACCTCCGGAAGGTCCGTACACCCCCCCGAGAGGCTGTACAAGGAGAGAAAAGGGTTTTTCTTATTCCGATACCGGAAGTCCCATAGACTTGAATGGGACTTCCGGTATCGGAATCGGCGATACCCGATACTTCTTTCGTATCGGGCCGATACCATCCGATCTGATATTTTAGGGTATCGGATGGTATCGCTCAACACTAGTCATTAGCCATTCAAGTTGATCGGCGTTTACGTGAACGTAAAACTACACGAGAGGCGTTGCCGCCTTTTGAAAAAACGTCTGAACCCATGTAATGTGATAGGGTTTTGTATAGGGCGCAACGTCAGGAGTTTAGAAGGCGTAATAAGCTGTGTTTTTTCTGTGGAGACGCCTCTCATACTATTTCTGTCTGCCCTAAGTGAGAGAAATGTTTTGCTCTCACATTTGCTGTGGGCAATGTACAACCTAAGTTCCTTTTGGCAATTACTCTGATCTGCTCCTTATCCACATTTTCTGCTAAGGCTTTTGTAGATTCAGGAGCAGCTTTGAATCTGATGGATTTGGACCTTGATAAACGTTGTGGTTTTCCCATGATACCCCTGCGGACTCTTATCCCTTTGAGGGGTATTGATGCTACTCCTTTGGTGGAGAATAAACCCCAGTTTTGGACCCTGGTGATAATGCGGGTCGCCCGGACCACCAAGAAAATTGTAAATTTTTGGTGCTGCACAATTTGCATGATACTATTGTTCTGGGTTTTCCCTGGTTGCAAACTCATAATCCTGTTTTGGATTGGAAATTTGTGTCTGTGGTGAGTTGGGGTTGTCAGTGTGTTCTTAGTGACACTCCTGTTATCTCCACCTCTCCCCAGTCTCATGATATTCCTGATTATTTGGCTGATTTTTCTGATGTATTTAGTGAGAGTAAGTCTGCGTCTTTGCCTCCTCATAGGAGTTATGACTGTGCAATTGAGTTAATGGCCGGGTGTAAATTTCCCAAGGGTCGGCTTTTCAACTTATCGGCACCCGAACATGATGATATGCGATCTTATATCAAGGAGTCGTTGGAGAAGGGTCATATTAGGCCATCCTCTTCACCCTTAGGTGCTGGGGTTTTTTTTTTGTGACCAAGAAAGATGGTTCATTAAGGCCTTGTATTGACTAGCGTTCCCTTAACAAAATCACTGTTAAATATCAGTACCCGTTACCCCTGATTTCTGATTTATTTTCCAGAGTTAAAAGTGCCCCGCTGGTTTACCAAGCTTGACTTCAGGGGGGCATATAATCTAATTTGCATCAAGCACAGGGATGAATGGAAGATGGCGTTTAATACTCTGGAGGTACATTTTGAGTACCTGGTGATGCCTTTTGGGCTCAATAATGCCCCATCTGTCTTCCAATCCTTTATGAACAATATTTTCCGGGACTTTGTGGATACGTTTTTGATCATCTATCTGGATGATATTTTGATCTTTTCCAGTGATTAGGATTCTCATGTGGAACATGTCCGGACTGTGTTCTGGATTTTGAGGGAAAATTCCCTGTATGTTAAGGGATCGAAATGCCTCTTTGGTGTACAGAGGATTTCATTTTTGGGATTTATTTTGTCTCCGTCGGCTATTGAAATGGACCCGGCCAAGGTACAGGCCATTTATGATTGGGTTCAGCCCACTTCTTTGAAGGCTCTCCAGAAGTTTTTGGGTTTTGCTAATTTCTATTGTAAATTTATAGGTAATTTTTCTGGTATTGTCAAACCACTGACTGATCTGACCAAGAAGGGTGCTGATGTGGTGAATTGGTTTCCAGAGGCAGTCTCGGCATTTCAGGAGCTTAAGCGAAAATTCACTTCTGCTCTGGTTCTACATCAACCTGATGTCTCACTTCCATTTCAGGTGGAGGTAGATGCTTCTGAGAATGGTGCAGGAGCTGTTTTGTCCCAAAAAGATCCAGTGACTTCTAAAATGAATCCCTGTGCCTTCTTTTCTCGAAAATTCTCCCCATCTGAACGTAACTATGACATGGGGAATCGGGAATTGTTGGCCATGAAATGGGCATTTGAAGAGTGGAGACATTGGTTGGAGGGAGTTAGACATCAAGTTGTGGTCCTCACCGACCACAAGAATTTGATTTATCTTGAATCAGCCAAGCGCTTGAATCCTAGACAGGCTACTTGGGCCTTGTTTTTCACACGTTTTAATTTTGTGGTCTCTTTTCTTCCGGGCACTAAGAATGTTAAGGCGGCCGCCCTTTCTAGGAGTTTCTTTGCGAATTCTCTTATTGTGACCGAGCCTACTGCCATTCTAGGTGAGGGGGAAGTTCTTTCCACCATCTTGCCCGATTTGAGACGTGCCCTGGAGGAATTTCAGGAGCACAAACCTGAGCGTTGCCCTATGGGAAAATTGTATGTTCCTGACCAGTGGAGGAAGAGAGTGATGTCTGAAATTCATTGCTCCGCGTTGGCTGGTCATGCAGGTATTTTTGGTACCAGAGATTTGGTGAGTCAGTCTTTTTGGTGGCCTGCCTTATCTCGTGATGTCAGAAATTTTGTGCAGTCCTGTGGGACTTGTTCTCGGTCTAAACCCTGTTCTCGTTCTAGTGGGTTGTTGATGCTCCTGCCGGTGCCCAAGAGGCCATGGACCCATATCTCAATTGATTTTATTTCTGATCGTCCTGTCTCTCAGAGAATGACTGTTATCTGGGTGATTTGTGATAGAATTTCTAACATGGTCCATCTTGTACCACTCCCAAAGTTGCCATCTCCTTCAGAGTTGGTGCCCTTGTTTTTACAACAGGTGGTTCGGTTGCATGGGATTCCTGAGAACATTGTGTCGGACAGAGGAGTCCAGTTTGTTTCCAGATTTTGGAGAACTTTTTTTTTCCAATCTGGGAATTCAGTTATCTTTCTTCTCTGTGTTTCATCTTCAGATCAATGGGCAGACTGAGAGAACAAACCAAACTTTGGAGTGCTATTTGAGATGTTTTAAATCTGCTGATCAGGATGACTGGGTCTCATTTTTGCCCTTGGCCGAATTCGCTCTAAACAATAGAGCTAGTTCTGCCACTTTGATGTCGCCCTTTTTCTGTAACTTTGGGTTTCATCCTCGATTTTCTTCGGGGCAGGTGGAATCAGAGAGAATGCAGCAGATTTGGGACCAAGTGGTGGACAAGTTGTCCCTCTCTCAGGAAAAAGCCCAACGGTTTTCCAACCGGCATAGGACCGTTGGTCCCCGGTTTAAAGTGGGTGATATGGTTTGGTTGTCATCAAAGAATATTTCTATGAAGGTTGCGTCTCCAAAGTTCAAGCCAAGATTCATTGGACCTTATAAGATTTTGGAGATTCTTAATCCTGTTTCTTTTCGATTGGCTCTTCCAGTTACGTTTAAGATCCATAACGTGTTTCATAAATCTCTGTTGAAGAGGTTTGTGGAGCCAGTAGTTCCTATGGCGGCACCTCCTGACCCTGTATTGGTTAAAGGCAATGTGGAATATGAGGTAGAGAAAATATTGGATTCTCGTTTGGCTAGACGGAGACTCCAGTACTTGGTCAAATGGTAGGGTTATGGCCAGGACGATAATTCTTGGGCCTCTGCTTCGGACATTCATGCCAATAAATTCGTTCGTGCTTTTCACCGGGCCCATCCTGATTGGCCTGGTGGCGAGGATGAGGGTTCGGTGACCACTCCTCAAGGAGGTAATGGAGCTGATCTAATTAACAGAGGCCTGCCACCTGATAATGAGGAGGACGATTGGACATCTGGAGTTTTTGACTGGATTTAAGACAGCCAACTCCCTCTATCCCTGCTGGTGATTTTTTTCCTGCCTCCTGAGGTCTTAGTTTCCAGTTCAGTCCCTGCATGCTCAAGCTAAGTGTTCTTTGCTATTGTTCACATTTGATTTGGTTTTGTCTACTCAGTTTTGTGTGGTCAGCCAGCCCCGGCTGGGGCTGTGCTGAATTTCCATCCTTATGTTACTGCTTGTGCCAGTTTGTTTTTGTCACTTATTAGATTGGCCTCTTTTTGCTCTGCTTTCAGAATATGCCAGAGTGCTGATATTGTGGGCTAAGTCTAGTGACTTCAGAATCTTTCTATCAGACGTGTTGGACATTTTTGCAGGGTTTTTTACGTGATTGCAGACAGTGTCTTTCCTTTCCTGTCCTGTTTAGTTAGTGTGGGCCCCATTGTTTGCTCAGCCTATTTTCCTACCTGCGTTTGTGTTTTCATCTTGTCTCACCGACAATATATGTTTGGGGGCTATCTATTCCTTTGGGGCAGTTTAGATTTCCCCTTTCTTGCTTTAGGCTTATTTAGTTCTCTGGCTGTGTCGAGGCATCTAGAATCATCGTAGGTACGGTCCACGGCTACTGCTAGTTGTGTGGATAGGATCAGGGGTCTGCAATCTGCTTAGTTACCAACCTCTCTGGTTTTCTGTGGCTTAGCTTGGTCTTGTTTTCCTCCTCAGTGACCCAATCATAACAGGGTTTGTTACTCTATATTAGGGAGAGCTTCCCGGTGGCTGGTGAGATGGGTGGGACCAGTCACCTACAAACCCACCCAGGGGCGTGTGTCTGAAGTAAAGCCTATGTGTGTGGTTGTGAAGGACCTGCAATGAGGTCATAGCCATGTAATGCTGTGGGTGTGGCTACAAACCATGTAAGGTGACCAGGGTAGGTCACATGAGTAAATTCCTGGATCTGATTGGTTTGTGTGGAAGGTCCCGGAAGGCCGACGTGCTAGGAGGTGTGCTGCCTTCCTGATGCACACATGTGGACACTGCTAACCGTGTGTGACCTGTGTGTAATAGCCTGTGAGTGCTGGCCAGTCCCCAGGAGGAAAGGGACGTCAGGACTGAGAAGCAGCTAAGAGGTAACCCCAGACAGAGGGGGAATTATCTAAGAGACTGTAGAGTCTGTTTGCTGGAAAAAGCATAGCCTGTGTGAACACAGGGCTAAGGGAGCGGGGCTCCACTGTGAACATTCGTTTTTGTCTGCACTAAGACTGTTATAGTTTTCCTCATGCCCCTATGGTTTATGCTGCACAATAAACCGCATGGATTATGTTATATGAAAAACCTGTGCCAGACCTGGTCTATCTGCAGCCAAGTTAGTGTTCCCCAATACCTTCAGTGAGCGCTACCTTACTATATATATATATATATATATATATATGTCATGATCCCAGTGCAGGTTTTTGAGCTGCACGTCAGGGGTTAATGTTTGGAGCTCAGTGCAGGTTTTGACCTGCACACCTTGGGTTAATGATTGTGGCCTCTTTTTGGTTCTGGGAGAGCTTCTTAAACCCCTGGGAAGCTCCAACCCCTGTCAGTTATACTTTTGCCTTTGGCCGAATGTGGTGACCTCTGTGTGCCTGTGCCTGTTCGTTGTTATAGCTTGTTCATATGGTTCTGACCCGGTTCTGTTCCCCGTTGTGCATTTGCCTGTTGATTCGGTACTGCGCTATCCTCTCTGTGTACGATTCGTTGCCTGTTATCTGACTACTGCTTTTGTTGACTGTGGTTCTGCTGTGAACCTGATTGATACCAAAATTATGACTCTTAATAAGATAGGTGTCATGATCTGAGTTTGATCTGACAGATTTAATGTATATAGTGAACTTTTTTTCCTTTGGCTTGGTGCCAAAGTGGGTTGATTGCCCACGGTGGCCGTTAAGGTCATTACACGTGGTGTCGTTCATTCTAAGTTACCCCGGTGGTGGTTAGTGGTATTACACTTTAGTTAAAGTGCACATTTATCATGCAGGTGTGATTGCTGGCTCTGCTATAAAAGAGTCACAGGTGTTGCAATCAGAGTTGGTGATAGTTGTTCATTTGCAACCAACCTTGGTGGAGGAAGGAGCTGGAGAGAGCTCCTTGCAGCACGGTCTGAGCCCTGTTGTGGAAGTAGTCAGAGGGGATTTCCTTGCAGCTCTGACAGAGCTTGGTAGCAGTATTTCAGGAAGAGATCTGCATTCTGGTGGTGGACTCTGTACTGGAGCATTAGCACAGAGAGAGCTAAGTGTTTCTTTATCCCTGTTTGTGACTTTCCTTATGTGTATTCTAGTACAGTGGTGGGATTAGTTTCCGCACCAACCAATTCCCTAGTGAGGGACTAGGTGCAGGGTGAGTCAGGGTTTCTAAGTTCCCGATCGGCGCCCGGTGCGGAACCGGCATAGGGACTGTTGAGGAGTGCAGGGTCACTGTCTCAGGGGAGTGCAGGAGGTCTCCACATCCCCATTCCCTAGTGCAGGACCCACCACTCTAATTGTTCCCTGTGTTTACCCTTATTATTTAAATTCGCCAGCTGGAGGCGGGGTATCCTGTTTTACGTGTACTTCTTAAATTCGCCAGCTGGAGGCAGTGTATCCGGCTGCACGTTGCATTATTATTTAAATTTGCCTAGCTGGAGGCGGTGTATCCAGGGTCACGTGTGCCATAAATTCGCCCTGCTGGAGGCGCTGTGTCCAGTCACACATTGATCGTTACAATAGGGACAGTCAGACTTCAGGATTCTGTTAAACTTGTGGCAATTGACTCATCCCCTCTTACCCAGGACGGTATCTGTTGCAGGTCTGAACTTTTTTCTCTAAAAGTGGGTTCCACTCATGTGGAAAAACTAAGTTGTCTTGTGCTAGATAACTTGCCTGCAGGACTGGTACTGGGGATGCCTTGACTTCAATGCCATAATCCTACCATTGATTGGGTTACAGGGGAGATCACTCAATGGGGATGCAAAGATAAATGTGGTAACCTGGGACACCTTGTTAACGCTGTTAAATCCGTATCTGTGTCGTCTGTCGGTCTGGAAGGTATTCCGGAGTACCTGAAGGATTTCGAAGACGTTTTTTCCGAGAGTGAGGCTGAGGCGCTGCCGCCACATAGACCCTACAATTGTGCCATTGATTTAGTACCCGGAGCCAAGTTACCTAAGGCTTGATTGTTCAATTTGTCTGGGCCTGAGTGCCAAGCCATGAAGGAGTACATAGCTGAGAGTTTCCGCAAAGGGCATATCAGGCCTTCTGTGCCACCTGTGGCAGCAGGATTCATCTTTGTGAAGAAGAAAGATGGTGGTTTGCGGCCGTGCCTCGACTTTCAGGAACTGAACAAGATAACGGTTAGGAACACTTACCCGCTTCCCCTCATCCCAGACTTATGTAACCAGTTAGCTGGTGCCCAGTGGCTCTCCAAGTTAGATCTCTGGGGGGCCTATAATTTGATAAGGGTTTGGGAAGGGGACAAGTGGAAAGCTGCGTTCCTCACATCAGAAGGACTCTTTGAAAACCTGGTAATGCCGTTTGGGTTAACTAATGCGCCCGCTATTTTCCAGAATTTCATCAATGTGATGTTTTCTGACCTGATAGGCCGTTTTGTTATTATTTATTTGGATGACATTTTGGTGTATTCCCCGGACAGCCAATCTCACTTGCAACATCTACAGACAGTTCTCCAGAGACTCAGGGAGAACCAATTGTTCGCTAAATTGGAAAATTGTTCATTTTTTGTACAGGAACTGTCTTTTTTGGGGTTGATTGTGTTCTGTGAAGGGTTTCGTATGGATCCTAAGAAGGTGCTGGCGAACGCTGACTGGGTTCAGCCTCGAGCTCTCAAGGGGCTCCAGCGCTTTTTAGGATTTGCGAACTATTATCGGAGATTCATTAAAGGTTTCTCACAAGTGGTTAAACCACTCACGGATCTTACCCGGAAGGGCACTGATGTAAAAAATTGGTCTGTACTCGCTAAGGAGTCTTTCTCAGCTATTAAGAAATGTTTCATGTCTGCCCCGGTGTTGATCCAACCAGACCCATCCAAATCATTCATTGTGGAGGTGGATGCTTCTGAAGTAGGGGTGGGGTCAGTGCTGTCCCAGGGGTCGGTCACCCTTACCAATCTCAGACCCTGTGCCTTCTTCTCCAAGAAGTTCTCTTCGGCCGAGAGAAACTATGATGTAGGCAATAGAGACCTTCTTGCGGTCAAGCTGGCGTTTGAGGAATGGAGGCAATTTTTGGAAGGGGCGGCTCACCCTATCACAAAATTTTGGCATACCTTGAATCTGCTAAGAGGCTTACTCCTAGACAAGCCCGTTGGTCACTTTTTTTTTCACGATTTCAGTTCTGCATTACTTTTCGACCGGGGTCCAAAAATGTTAAAGCGGATGCCCTCTCCAGAAGTTTTGACCAGGTGTCTCCCCCCGAGCAGCCGTCCTTCATTCTTCTCCCAGGGGTGGTAGTGGCGGGGGTCTCATCAAAGTTGGAACAAGAAATTCTAAGGGCTCAGGCCCTAGCTCCAGCAACCAGGCCAGGGGATAAATTGTTTGTTCCTGAGTTATTGCGGCCTAGACTTCTGCAGGAGTTTCATGAGTCTAGGCTGAGTGCTCATCCATGTATCATGGCCACTAGAGAGGCAGTAGCCAGGGGTTTTTGGTGGCCTTCACTAAGGTCCGATGTCAAGAAATTTGTTTCTGCTTGCGGTGTGTGTGCCCGTTCCAAAAGCTCGCAGAACCGGCCGGCTGGGGAACTCATACCTTTACCGGTTCCTGATAGGCCATGGACTCATCTTTCCATGGATTTTATTACCGGCCTTCCACCTTCCAGGGGCAATACCATGATCTGGGTGGTGGTGGATAGGTTTTCTAAACAGGCCCATTTCATTCCCTTGGCAGCATTACCCTCAGCAGAAACATTGTCAAGGTTGTTTGTGCAGCATGTGGTCCGATTGCATGGGGTACCCCTGAATGTTGTGTCTGACAGAGGTGTGCAGTTTGTGGCCAAATTTTGGAGTGCGTTCTGAATGAAATTGGGCATCTCACTCTCCTTCTCGTCGGCATATCACCCGGAGAGTAATGATTAGACAGAACGCACCAATCAATCCCTGGAACAAATTCTCAGGTGTCTGACCTCCTCCAGACAGGAGGATTGGTGTGATGCGTTACCGATGGCGGAATTCGCTTTTGACAACCGGGTGAGTCAGTCCACCATGTCCCCATTTCTGATTAACTATGGGTTTAATCCGCATTTTGTGGAGTTTTCACGGGTGGATTCCGGTTGTCCAGGGGTAGAGGGGTCTGTTCAACAGTTAAAAAACCTCTGGGCTGAAATCCAGCGTAATATCTCTCGGGCCCAGGGGAGGTACAAATATTTTGCTGACAAAAAGAGAGCCTCGGGTGACATGCTTCAGATGGGAGAGAAAGTTTGGCTTTCCACACGTAACATCAACTTGAAGGTACCATCAGCTAAATTGGGACCAAAGTTCATTGGTCCGTACGAGATTATGGAGATAGTCAACCCAGTGGCATATAGGTTGCGTCTCCCCGCCTCCTTAAAAATATCCAATGTGTTCCATAAATCTCTGTTGAAATCTGTAGGTTCTGTCAAAGTGGACTCCGAGCCAGTTGTTCCTCCAGTGCTGGTGGAGGGTCAATTGGAGTATGAGGTCGGACACATTGTGGACTCTCGACGGGTGCGCCGCTCTTTGCAGTATCTGGTCCACTGGAAGGGATATGGACCAGAGGAGCGCTCATGGGTCCCTGCTCGCTCTGTACATGCAGATCGCCTAGTTCGGGCTTTCCATGGCAAGTACCCGGGGAAGCCTGGGGGTCCAAAGGCCCCCCGTTGAGGGGGGGTACTGTCATGATCCCAGTGCAGGTTTTTGAGCAGCTCGTCAGGGGTTAATGTCTGGAGCTCAGTGCAGGTTTTGACCTGCACACCTCGGGTTAATGATTGTGGCCTCTTTTTGGTTCTGGGAGAGCTTCTTAAACCCCTGGGAAGCTCCAACCCCTGTCAGTTATACTTTTGCCTTTGGCCGATTGTGGTGACCTCCGTGTGCCTGTTCGTTGTTATAGCTTGTTTATATGGTTCTGACCCGGTTCTGTTCCCCGTTGTGAGTTTGCCTGTTGATTCGGTACTGAACTATCCTCTCTGTGTATGACTCGTTGCCTGTTATCTGACTACTCCCTGCTCGCCCCTCTTGTACCTCGCAGCTATCTCCGTGTATGACTCATTGGCTACGTCCTAACTATTCTCCCTGTCTATCCCCCTTGGTAACTTTGTCTCGCAGTTACCCTGCTAGGAGTTCTCTTGCAGCTCCTAGCTCTCTGGAGCTTAGGTCACACCCCCAGCAGTCACGTGCTTCAGGTCCCACTGTTCTGAAGTTCTCACCTACTCGGCTGCTGCACGCTCCACAGGTATCTTTGAGCACAGTTCGCTTTACTCAGGACATGCGCACTAGAGAGAGAGAGAGAGAGATAGATATAGATATATACACACTACCATTCAAAAGTTTGGGGTCACCCAGACAATTTTGTTTTTTCCATGAAAACTCATACTTTTATTAATCAAATGAGTTGCCAAGTGAATATAAAATCTAGTCCAGACATTGACAAGGTTTGAAAAAAAGATTTTTTATTTGAAATAATAATTTTCTCCTTCAAACTTTGCTTTTGTCAAAGAATGCTTCCATTGCAGACCTTTGGCATTCTAGCAGTTAATTTGCTGAGGTAATCTGGAGAAATTTCGCCCCATGCTTCCAGAAGCCCCTTCCACAAGTTGGTTTGGCTTGATGGGCACTTTTTGCGTACCATACGGTCAAGCTGCTCCCACAATAGCTCAATGGGGTTGAGATCTGGTGACTGCGCTGGCCACTCCATTACAGCTAGAATACCAGCTGCCTGCTTCTTCCCTAAATAGTTGTTGCATAATTTGGAGGTGTGCTTTGGGTCATTGTCCTGTTGTAGGATGAAATTGGCTCCAATCAAGCGCTGTCCACAGGGTATGGCATGGCACTGCAAAATGGAGAGATAGCCTTCCTTATTCAAAATCCCTTTTACCTTGTACAAAGCTCCCACTTTACCAGCACCAAAGCAACTCCAGACCATCACATTACCTCCACCATGATTGACAGATGGCGTCAGGCACTCTTTCAGCATCTTTTCAGTTGTTCTGCGTCTCTCAAATGTTCTTTTGTGTGATCCAAACACCTCAAACTTGGATTTGTCTGTCCATAACACTTTTTTCCAAACTTCCTCTGTGCAATGTCTGTGTTCTTTTTCCTTTTATTAGCCAGTCTCAGATATGGATTTTTCTTTGCCACTCTGCCCTGAAAAAATACAATAGCCAAGATATACAAGAGCATCCTACATATAAAATGATAACACACTAATGCTCAGGTGTAGGACAATCATGGGTCAGTCGCTGCTATACATTAAACGTGAGTGTGGAAACCACAAAAATTATGACCAGAAGACCCTGTATCATCATATTATGACATCTTTATTAGAAAAGGACACAGAAAGGACAATAGGAGGACATGTGCAAATTGCAAACTTAAGTGCAGCAGTGCCAAAACACACACTGGACTGACACCAGCCACAAGAGGGGAAATAGTAAAGATATACAGATCTATTTGTCAAGAGGCATAAGATATGTTAGCATGTTAATAGGGCAAAAGGGCAATATTTAAAGATATACAACAGGGCGACACCAAAAAAGCCTGCATCACCTCAAAAAGAGGTCACGGCTATATAGGCAAATATCACCAATCCATAATCAATATATTAAACAGAACCATTCTTACTGAGGTAATGTGGGCTTGGGGTTTTAACCCCTTCTGGGTGGGTGATAATTAAGTCCCTTGAGCTGATGATTAACTTCCTCTCATTAGTAATGTGGGCTTATGACAATGGTTGCACTTATTACAATAAGCGCATTATAGGTTTATAGGCACTATATCAGGGCATTATGGTTCTGTTTAATATATTGATTATGGATTAGTGATATACCCACTGTGAATATATATATATATATATATATATATATATACATGCATATGTTAAAGTTTGGGCACCCCTATTAATGTTAACCTTTTGTCTTTATAACAAGTTTGGTTTTTGCAACAGCTATTTCAGTTTCATATATCTAATAACTGATGGACTCGGTTATATTTCTGGATTCAAATGAGGTTTATTGTACTAACAGAAAATGTGCAATCTGCATTTAAACAAAATTTGACCGGTGCAAAAGTATGGCACCTCAACATAAAAGTGACATTAATACATCGTAGATCCTCCTTTTGCAAAAATAACAGCCTCTAGTTGCTTCCTGTAGCTATTAATGAGTTCCTGGATCCTGGATGAAGGTATTTGTGACCATTCCTGTTTACAAAACAATTCCAGTTCAGTTAAGTTTGATGGTCGCCGAGCATGGACAGCCCGCTTCAAATCATCCCATAGATGTTCAATGATATTCAGGTCTGGAGACTGGGATGGCCATTCCAGAACATTGTAATTGTTCCTCTGCATGAATGCCAGAGTAGATTTGGAGCGGTGTTTTGGATCATTGTCTTGCTGAAATATCCATCCCCTGCGTAACTTCAACTCCATGTGACCCTCAACTTTAACAAGATTCCCGGTGCCGGCATTGGCCATACAGCATGATGGAACCTCCACCAAATTTTACTGTGGGTAGCAAGTGTTTTTCTTGGAATGCTGTGTTTTTTAGCCTCCATGCATAACGCCTTTTTGTATGACCAAACAACTCAATCTTTGTTTAATCAGTCCACAGGACCTTCTTCCAAAATGTAACTGGCTTGTCCAAATGTGCTTTTGCATACCTCAGGCGACTCTGTTTGTGGTGTGCTTGCAGAAACGGCTTCTTTTGCATCACTCTCCCATACAGCTTCTCCTTGTGCAAAGTGCGCTGTATTGTTGACCGATGCACAGTGACACCATCTGCAGCAAGATGATGCTGCAGGTCTTTGGAGGTGGTCTGTGGATTGTCCTTGACTGTTCTCACCATTCTTCTTCTCTGCCTTTCTGATATTTTTCTTGGCCTGCTACTTCTGGGCTTAACAAGAACTGTACCTGTGTTCTTCCATTTCCTTACTATGTTCCTCACAGTGGAAACTGACAGGTTAAATCTCTGAGACAACTTTTTGTATCCTTCCCCTGAAAAGCTATGTTGAATAATCTTTGTTTTCAGATCATTTGAGAGTTGTTTTGAGGAGCCCATGATGCCACTCTTCATAGGAGAATCAAATAGGAGAACTACTTGCAAGTGGCCACCTTAAATACCTTTTCTCATGATTTGATACACCTGGCTATGAAGTTCAACGCTCAATGAGGTTACAAAACCAATTTAGTGCTTCAGGAAGTCAGTAAAAAGTAGTTAGGAGTGTTCAAATCAAGAAAATGATAAGGGTGCCCATACTTTTGCACCGGTCAAATTTTGTTTAAATGCAGATTGCACATTTTCTGTTAGTACAATAAACCTCATTTGAATCCAGAAATATAACTGAGTCCATCAGTTATTAGATATATGAAACTGAAATAGCTGTTGCAAAAACCAAAATTGTTATAAAGAAAAAAGGTTAACATTAATAGGGGTGCTCAAACTTTAACATATGACTGTATATACTATAATGTATACTGTATGCTATATTTTTAGCAAACTCTCTCACATATACAGTATGTATGTATATATATATAGTGTATATATATATATATATACAGTTGTGGCCAAAAGTATTGACACCCCTGCAATTCTGTCAGATAATACTCAGTTTCTTCCTGAAAATGATTGCAAACAAAAATTCTTTGGTATTATTATCTTCATTTAATTTGTCTTAAATGAAAAAACACAAAAGAGAATGAAGCAAAAAGCAAAACATTGATCATTTCACACAAAACTCCAAAAATGGCCAGACAAAAGTATTGGCACCCTTAGCCTAATACTTGGTTGCACAAACATTAGCCAAAATAACTGCGACCAACCTCTTCCGGTAACCATCAATGAGTTTCTTACAATGCTCTGCTGGAATTTTAGACCATTCTTCTTTGGCAAACTGCTCCAGGTCCCTGATATTTGAAGGGTGCCTTCTCCAAATTGCCATTTTTAGATCTCTCCACAGGTGTTCTATGGGATTCAGGTCTGGACTCATTGCTGGCTACCTTAGAAGTCTCCAGTGCTTTCTCTCAAACCATTTCTAGTGCTTTTTGAAGTGTGTTTTGGGTCATTGTCCTGCTGGAAGACCCATGACCTCTGAGGGAGACCCATCTTTCTCACACTGGGCCCTACATTATGCTGCAAAATTTGCTGGTAGTCTTCTGACTTCATAATGCCATGCACACGGTCAAGCAGTCCAGTGCCAGAGGCAGCGAAGCAACCTCAAAACATCAGGGAACCTCCGCCATGTTTGACTGTAGGGACCGTGTTCTTTTCTTTGAATGCCTCTTTTTTTCTCCTGTAAACTCTATGTTGATGCCTTTGCCCAAAAAGCTCTACTTTTGTCTCATCTGACCAGAGAACATTCTTCCAAAACGTTTTAGGCTTTTTCAGGTAAGTTTTGGCAAACTCCAGCCTGGCTTTTTTATGTCTCGGGGTAAGAAGTGGGGTCTTCCTGGGTCTCCTACCATACAGTTCCTTTTCATTCAGACACCGACGGATAGTACGGGTTGACACTGTTGTACCCTCGGACTGCAGGGCAGCTTGAACTTGTTTGGATGCTAGTCAAGGTTCTTTATGCAACATCCGCACAATCTTGCGTTGAAATCTCTTGTCAAATTTTTCTTTTCCATCCACATCTAGGGAGGTTAGCCACAGTGCCATGGGCTTTAAACTTCTTGATGACACTGCGCATGGTAGACACAGGAACATTCAGGTCTTTGGAGATGGACTTGTAGCCTTGAGATTGCACATGCTTCCTCAAAATTTGGTTTCTCAAGTCCTCAGACAGTTCTTTGGTCTTCTTTCTTTTCTCCATGCTCAATGTGGTACACACAAGGACACAGGACAGAGGTTGAGTCAACTTTAATCCATGTCAGCTGGCTGCAAGTGTGATTTAGTTATTGCCAACACCTGTTAGGTGCCACAGGTAAGTTACAGGTGCTGTTAATTACACAAATTAGAGAAGCATCACATGATTTTTCGAACAGTGCCAATACTTTTGTCCACCCTCTTTTTTATGTTTGGTGTAGAATTATATCCAATTTGGCATTAGGACAATTCTTTTTGTGTTTTTTCATTTAAGACAAATTAAATGAAGATAATAATACCAAAGAATTTGTGTTTGCAATCATTTTCAGGAAGAAACTGAGTATTATCTGACAGAATTGCAGGGGTGTCAATACTTTTGGCCACAACTGTATATATAGATATATATATATATACACACTAGCTGAAGAGCTTGGCGCTGCCTGAGCATAGTAACTAACTATGGTTAGTTATAACAAATTATAATTCTTATATCTATATATAAAGCTGAGTGTATAGCCCCGCCAACTCCACATAGCCACATTCACCATATTATCCCACATCATCCCGTCAGCCAGAGCCACTGGACTACTCCCCCTAATATCCCACATCATCCTGTCAAAGCCACCGGACTACTACCCCTAATATCCTACATTATCCCATCAGCCAGAGCCACCAGACTACTCCCCCTAATATCCCACATCATCCCGTCAAAGCCACCGGACTACTGCCCCTAATATCCCACATCATCCCGTCAGCCAGAGCCACCAGACTACTACCCCTAATATCCCACATCATCTCGTCAGCCTGGGGTCAGAACCAGAGCGCTGAGTAAAATGGCCCTAACTTCCATACCAGGGATCCCTTTAAGAGAGGCCTGGCATCAGAACCAGAGCGCTGAGTGGATTTGCCCTGACTTCCATACCAATCATCCCTTTAATAGAACACAAAATACCCAATACATATTTTAGACAGGCTGGAAGAAAAGACCTGAAGTCACATCACAAGTCCAGAGAACAAAAAAGCACCAGCTCAAAAGCACAGTTGATAACAATAGAGAAAGAAAGAGCCACTGGTGTCCTTACGTATATGAATAAAAGGCAATTTTTATTAAATCATTAATAATAGTGACATGCATATAAATATACGTACATAAATACCAGTGAAAAATGCAGAAAAGGAAACTACCCCCAAGTGCCCGGTAACCTCTTAGGCAGATTGAGAACATATCACATAATAATCCTAATCATGGTAAGCCAAGGAAGTAAACAGTGTGTCAAATGCAGTAATGGCCATAATGGCACAAAAATACACACAGCGCCCAGATGTACTACCAAGTGGCCCTGTTGAGGGCAGAGTAGAATTCTGCAGTGCGCAAGTGCCAGACCTCTTCCGACGCCTGCACACTGCAGGACTCTGCTCTGCCCTCAAGCAGTGCGCTTGCGCCGGAACCATTACAGGACAGGAGAAGAGGAAGTCATTGCATGAAGAAGGGAGGCGCCGGACAGGACGGCGACACCCATCGGACCGGACCGCCCACCTCCGTGAGTATAATATAATGTGTTTTTCTTCTTTTTCAGGTTACATCGGAGGCTTATCTACAGCATTACAGAATGCTGTAGATAAGCCCCGATGTCTATGCCGGCAGCTGAAAGGCCAAAAAAAGGTGACAGATTCCCTTTAAGAGAGGCCTGGGGTGAGAACCAGAGCGCTGAGTGGATTTGTCCTGACTTCCAATACAATGATCCCTTTAATAGAACCCTGGGGTCAGAATCAGAGCGTTGAGGGATTTGTCCTAACTTCCATACAGGATATCCCTTTAAGAGAGCCTGGGGTGAGAACCAAAGCGCTGGATGGATTTGCCCTGACTTCCATACCGGAGATCCCTTTAAGAAAGGCCTGGGGTCAGTACCAAAGAGCAGAGTGGGTTTGCCCTAACTTCCATACCAATGATCCCTTTAAGAGACCCTGGGGTCAGAACCACAGCGCTGAGTGGAACGGTCCTAACTTCCATAACAGGGATCCCTTTAAGAGAGGCCTGAGGTCAGAACCAAAGCCCTAGATGGATTTGCCCTGACTTACATACCGGAGATCCCTTTAAGAAAGGCCTGGGGTCAAAACCAAAGCCCTGGATGGATTTGCTCTGACTTCCATAGAAGGAAGATGACTTTAAGAAGGAAGATGTGCCTACGGGATGGAGGATGTGTGATGGGGATATGGGCAGGGAAGGGGGGATTCACTTCTGTTATGTGCTCTTTGCTCCTTTCAGGGGGCAGACAATGGCAGGGAGCTTATGTTCCTGAAGATGCTAGATTTCTCCCACCATGTCAGAGTCTGCTGAGGTGTTGTCAAGTGGGAAAACTTGCTCATAGCAACCAATCATAGCTCAGCTACTTTTAACCAGCTCTGGTGAAATGAGAGATGCTTAGTGATTGGCTGCAAGAAAAACTGTTGCTCATAGCAACCAATCACACCTCAGCTTCTTTTGATCGGCTCTGGTAAAATGAAAGATGCTTCGTGATTGGTTGGTGATACACACACATACATACATACATTCACTTTTGTGTGTATATATATATATATATATATATATATACATATTGTAGGGATTCAACTCGCTCAGGAGCCACGGGAGTCAATTAGGAGGCACATTCCTTTTAAAAGTTCACAGGGTTTATTGCTTCATAACCCATAAAGCTGCACATAACACAAGGAATTGCCTTTAGCTCAGGTGAAAGCAAGCATAAGTGACCATGATTTCAGGCTCAGTCCTGGAGCCTCAGCAAAACACAGGAGGCTTATCCCTCCTCACATACAGCCAATATCCATAGGCCTCCCCGGGTCAACAGCCTCAGCACATGGTCTTTAGGATGGTAGCACACCTTCCACCACATAGGCCTGCCGGGACCTTCCACATGGCCCAATCAGATCCATGCGCTCTCTCCCATGTGACCAGACCTCAGGTACCTTATATGGTCCATAACCACACCCACAGGTGATCACATGGCTATGACCTCACTAAAGGTCCTATTACACACAGCCACGCATATACTTTATTATGACACTCTTAAACACACCCCTGGGTGGGTTTGTAGGTAACCAGGTCCGCCCATCTCTCTAGTTACCTGGAGACTTCTCCCTTATACATTACCTGGAGACTTCTCCCTTATACATTGAAGCAACACCTCAGCAATATCATTGTTGAACAACACATAAGTCTCCATCCCAAAGCCACCCACTTTGGGATACATAATGGCCATTCCATATTCTGCCATTCATCCTTTCTCCTGGGACATCCACACAGCGCCCCCTAGCGGACTCAGTGGTTACTACACCACTATATACAGTGGGGCAAAAAAGTATTTAGTCAGTCAGCAATAGTGCAAGTTCCACCACTTAAAAAGATGAGAGGCGTCTGTAATTTACATCATAGGTAGACCTCAACTATGGGAGACAAACTGAGAAAAAAAAATCCAGAAAATCACATTGTCTGTTTTTTTTTCATTTTATTTGCATATTATGGTGGAAAATAAGTATTTGGTCAGAAACAAAATTTCATCTCAATACTTTGTGATATATCCTTTGTTGGCAATGACAGAGGTCAAACGTTTTCTGTAAGTCTTCACAAGGTTGCCACACACTGTTGTTGGTATGTTGGCCCATTCCTCCATGCAGATCTCCTCTAGAGCAGTGATGTTTTTGGCTTTTCGCTTGGCAACACGGACTTTCAACTCCCTCCAAAGGTTTTCTATAGGGTTGAGATCTGGAGACTGGCTAGGCCACTCCAGGACCTTAAAATGCTTCTTACGAAGCCACTCCTTCGTTGCCCTGGCGGTGTGCTTTGGATCATTGTCATGTTGAAAGACCCAGCCACGTTTCATCTTCAATGCCCTTGCTGATGGAAGGAGGTTTGCACTCAAAATCTCACGATACATGGCCCCATTCATTCTTTCATGTACCCGGATCAGTCGTCCTGGCCCCTTTGCAGAGAAACAGCCCCAAAGCATGATGTTTCCACCACCATGCTTTACAGTAGGTATGGTGTTTGATGGATGCAACTCAGTATTCTTTTTCCTTCAAAAACGACAAGTTGTGTTTCTACCAAACAGTTCCAGTTTGGTTTCATCAGACCATAGGACATTCTCTCAAAACTCCTCTGGATCATCCAAATGCTCTCTAGCAAACTTCAGACGGGCCCGGACATGTACAGGCTTAAGCAGTGGGACACGTCTGGCACTGCAGGATCTGAGTCCATGGTGGCGTAGTGTGTTACTTATGGTAGGCCTTGTTACATTGGTCCCAGCTCTCTGCAGTTCATTCACTAGGTCCCCCCGCGTGGTTCTGGGATTTTTGCTCACCGTTCTTGTGATCATTCTGACCCCACGGGGTGGGATTTTGCATGGAGCACCAGATCGAGGGAGATTATCAGTGGTCTTGTATGTCTTCCATTTTCTAATTATTGCTCCCACAGTTGATTTCTTCACTCCAAGCTGGTTGGCTATTGCAGATTCAGTCTTCCCAGCCTGGTGCAGGGCTACAATTTTGTTTCTGGTGTCCTTTGGCAGCTCTTTGGTCTTCACCATAGTGGAGTTTGGAGTCAGACTGTTTGAGGGTGTGCACAGGTGTCTTTTTATACTGATAACAAGTTTAAACAGGTGCCATTACTACAGGTAATGAGTGGAGGAAAGAGGAGACTCTTAAAGAAGTTACAGGTCTGTGAGAGCCAGAAATCTTGATTGCTTGTTTCTGACCAAATACTTATTTTCCACCATAATATGCAAATAAAATGAAAAAAAAACCAGACAATGTGATTTTCTGGATTTTTTTTTCTCAGTTTGTCTCCCATAGTTGAGGTCTACCTATGATGTAAATTACAGATGCCTCTCATCTTTTTAAGTGGTGGAACTTGCACTATTGCTGACTGACTAAATACTTTTTTGCCCCACTGTATATATATATATACAGTATATATATATATATATACATATGCACAGTTGTGGCCAAAAGTATTGACACCCCTGCAATTCTGTCAGATAATACTCAGTATCTTCCTGAAATTGATTGCAAACACAAATTCTTTGTTATTATTATCTTCATTTAATTTGTCTTAAATGAAAAAACACAAAAAGAATTGTCCTAAAGCTAAATTGGATATAATTCCACACCAAACATAAAAAAGAGGGTGGACAAAAGTATTGGCACTGTTCGAAAAATCATGTGATGCTTCTCTAATTTGTGTAATTAACAGCACCTGTAACTTACCTGTGGCACCTAACAGGTCTTGGCAATAACTAAATCACACTTGCAGCCAGCTGACATGGATTAAAGTTGACTCAACCTCTGTCCTGTGTCCTTGTGTGTACCACATTGAGCATGGAGAAAAGAAAGAAGACCAAAGAACTGTCTGAGGACTTGAGAAACCAAATTGTGAGGAAGCATGAGCAATCTCAAGGCTACAAGTCCATCTCCAAAGACCTGAATGTTCCTGTGTCTACCGTGCGCAGTGTCATCAAGAAGTTTAAATTTTGCAGCATAATGTAGGGCCCAGTGTGAGAAAGCTGGGTCTCCCTCAGAGGTCATGGGTCTTCCAGCAGGACAATGACCCAAAACACACTTCAAAAAGCACTAGAAAATGGTTTGAGAGAAAGCACTGGAGACTTCTAAGGTGGCCAGCAATGAGTCCAGACCTGAATCCCATAGAACACCTGAGGAGAGATCTAAGAATGGCAGTTTGGAGAAGGCACCCTTCAAATATCAGGGACCTGGAGCAGTTTGCCAAAGAAGAAAGGTCTAAAATTCCAGCAGAGCATTGTAAGAAACTCATTGATGGTTACCGGAAGCGGTTGGTCGCAGTTATTTTGGCTAAAGGTTGTGCAACCAAGTATTAGGCTGAGGGTGCCAATACTTTTGTCTGGCCCATTTTTGGAGTTTTGTGTGAAATGATCAATGTTTTGCTTTTTGCTTCATTCTCTTTTGTGTTTTTTCATTTAAGACAAATTAAATGAAGATAATAATACCAAAGAATTTGTGATTGCAATCATTTTCAGGAAGAAACTGAGTATTATCTGACAGAATTGCAGGCGTGTCAATACTTTTGGCCACAACTGTATATATAGATATATATATATCTATATATACACTAGCTGAAGAGCTCGGCGCTGCCTGAGCATAGTAACTAACTATGGTTAGTTATAACAAATTATAATTCTTATACCTATATATAAAGCTGAGTGTATAGCCCCGCCAACTCCGCATAGCCACATTCACAAATTAAATGAAGATAATAATACCAAAGAATTTGTGATTGCAATCATTTTCAGGAAGAAACTGAGTATTATCTGACAGAATTGCAGGCGTGTCAATACTTTTGGCCACAACTGTATATATATATATATATATATATATACACTCACTGGCCACTTTATTAGGTACACCTGTCCAACTGTGTGTTAAGACTTAATTTCTAATCAGCCAATCACATGGCGGCAACTCAGTGCATTTAGGCATGTAGACATGGTCAAGACAATCTCCTGCAGTTCAAACCGAGCATCAGTATGGGGAAGAAAGGTGATTTGAGTGCCTTTGAACGTGGCATGATTGTTGGTGCCAGAAGGGCTGGTCTGAGAATTTCAGAAACTGCTGATCTACTGGGATTTTCACGCACAACCATCTCTAGGGTTTACAGAGAATGGTCCGAAAAAGAAAAAAAATCCAGTGAGCGGCAGTTCTGTGGCCGGAAATGCCATGTTGATGCCAGAGGTCAGAGGAGAATGGGCAGACTGGTTCGAGCTGATAGAAAGGCAACAGTGACTCAAATTGCCACCCGTTACAACCAAGGTAGGCAGAAGAGCATCTCTGAACGCACAGTGCGTCGAACTTTGAGGCAGATGGGCTACAGCAGCAGAAGACCACACTGGGTACCACTCCTCTCAGCTAAGAACAGGAAACTGAGGCTACAATTTGCACAAGCTCATCGAAATTGGACAGTAGAAGATTGGAAAAACGTTGCCTGGTCTGATGAGTCTCGATTTCTGCTGCGACATTCGGATGGTAGGGTCAGAATTTGGCGTAAACAACATGAAAGCATGGATCCATCCTGCCTTGTATCAACGGTTCAGGCTGGTGGTGGTGGTGTCATGGTGTGGGGAATTTTTTCTGGGCACTCTTTGGGCCCCTTGGTACCAATTGAGCATCGTTGCAACGCCACAGCCTACCTGAGTATTGTTGCTGACCATGTCCATCCCTTTATGACCACAATGTACCCAACATCTGATGGCTACTTTCAGCAGGATAATGCGCCATGTCATAAAGCTCGAATCATCTCAGATTGGTTTCTTGAACATGACAATGAGTTTACTGTACTCAAATGGCCTCCTCAGTCACCAGATCTCAATCCAATAGAGCATCTTTGGGATGTGGTGGAACGGGAGATTCGCATCAGGGATGTGCAGCCGACAAATCTGCGCCAACTGTGTGATGCCATCATGTCAATATGGTCCAAAATCTCTGAGGAATGCTTCCAGCACCTTGTTGAATCTCTGCCACGAAGAATTGAGGCAGTTCTGAAGGCAAAAGGGGGTCCAACCCGTTACTAGCATGGTGTACCTAATAAAGTGGCCAGTGAGTGTATATACTGTAGGTGCTTCTCCAAAATTAGAATATCATCAAAAAGTTACTTTATTTCAGTTTTTCAATGCAAAAAGTGAAACTCATATATTATATAGAGTCATTACAAACAGAGTGATCTATTTCATGTGTTTATTTCTGTTAATGTTGATTATTATGGCTTACAGACAATGAAAACCTGAAAGTCATTATCTCAGTAAATTAGAAAAATTAACTAAAAACACCTACAAAGGCTTTCTAAGCGTTTAAAAAAGTCCCTTAGTCTGTTTCTGTAGGCTCCACAATCATGGGGAAGACTTTTGACTTGACAGATGTCCAGAAGGCAGTCACTGACACAGTCCACCAGGAAAGTAAATTTTGCATTTCATTTGGAAATCAAGGTCCCAGAGTCAGGAGAAAGAATGTAGAGGTACACAATTCAAGGTGCTTGAGGTCTAGTGTGAAGTTTCCACAATCAGTGACCAAAGTCAATGCAGCCATCTACTAGGAAATTTTAGATCACTTCATGCTTCCCTCTGCCGACAAGCTTTTTGGAGATGGAAATTTCATTCTCCAGCATGACTTGGCACCTGTCCACACTACCAAAAAGTACCAATACCTGGTTCTTCCATAACACCTCAGCAGTGCCACAGGCTGATCGCCTCCATGCCACACTGCATTAATGCAGGAATTGATGCAAGAGCAGCCCCGACCAAGTATTGAGTGCATTTACTGAACATACATTTCAGTAGGCCAATATTTCGGATTTTAAAATCATTTTTCAAGCTGCTGTTATAAAGTATTCTAATTTACTGAGATAATGACTTTTGGGTTTTCATTGACTGTAAGCCATAATCTTCAACATTAACAGAAATAAACACTTGAAATAGATCACTCTGTTTGTAATCTAATATATAAAGCTCAATGTGGGTGTGTGTGTATGTATGTATCGTGTCAAGTATAGCGTGGCACTACCGCAAGGTGCACAAGTAGGTAACTCAGACCAAAGTGAATAATAAAGTAACTTGGCACTCAACTGAATGATCCTTTACAAAAGAAGTTTTTATTTTATATGCAGTCCTAGAAGACGTTTCAGCCCACAATTGGCCTTCATCAGTCTGCTATAGTAAATGCAAAATAAATACAGATACAGAAATCATAACAGGTCCTCATAATTAATACGATAATGTCAAATATACATTTTCAATGTTCATTTAGGCATATAATCCAAATCTCAAAGAAATGCATCGAAAACTCTCATAGTAAAAAATCCCATAGTATATAGTGACAATGTGTCAGGAGAACCAGGTGGAAGAAAAGTGAAAAGAAAAAAATTAATTGATCAAATAATGGAATAACCTACCCGACTGCTAACACGGTATAATGACCAGATATAGAACCAAGAATCTATGTGGATTCCTATAATAATTCGAGTGAAGAGGTTCAAGAATATTCAGACGTATTGTAGTGATGATTATAAAAAGACAGCGGTATTATATACAGTGGGGAAAAAAAGTATTTAGTCAGTCAGCAATAGTGCAAGTTCCACCACTTAAAAAGATGAGAGGCGTCTGTAATTTACATCATAGGTAGACCTCAACTATGGGAGACAAACTGAGAAAAAAAAATCCAGAAAATCACATTGTCTGTTTTTTTTTCATTTTATTTGCATATTATGGTGGAAAATAAGTATTTGGTCAGAAACAAGCAATCAAGATTTCTGGCTCTCACAGACCTGTAACTTCTTCTTTAAGAGTCTCCTCTTTCCTCCACTCATTACCTGTAGTAATGGCACCTGTTTAAACTTGTTATCAGTATAAAAAGACACCTGTGCACACCCTCAAACAGTCTGACTCCAAACTCCACTATGGTGAAGACCAAAGAGCTGTCAAAGGACACCAGAAACAAAATTGTAGCCCTGCACCAGGCTGGGAAGACTGAATCTGCAATAGCCAACCAGCTTGGAGTGAAGAAATCAACTGTGGGAGCAATAATTAGAAAATGGAAGACATACAAGACCACTGATAATCTCCCTCGATCTGGTGCTCCACGCAAAATCCCACCCCGTGGGGTCAGAATGATCACAAGAACGGTGAGCAAAAATCCCAGAACCACGCGGGGGGACCTAGTGAATGAACTGCAGAGAGCTGGGACCAATGTAACAAGGCCTACCATAAGTAACACACTACGCCACCATGGACTCAGATCCTGCAGTGCCAGACGTGTCCCACTGCTTAAGCCTGTACATGTCCGGGCCCGTCTGAAGTTTGCTAGAGAGCATTTGGATGATCCAGAGGAGTTTTGGGAGAATGTCCTATGGTCTGATGAAACCAAACTGGAACTGTTTGGTAGAAACACAACTTGTCGTGTTTGGAGGAAAAAGAATACTGAGTTGCATCCATCAAACACCATACCTACTGTAAAGCATGGTGGTGGAAACATCATGCTTTGGGGCTGTTTCTCTGCAAAGGGGCCAGGATGACTGATCCAGGTACATGAAAGAATGAATGGGGCCATGTATCGTGAGATTTTGAGTGCAAACCTCCTTCCATCAGCAAGGGCATTGAAGATGAAACGTGGCTGGGTCTTTCAACATGACAATGATCCAAAGCACACCGCCAGGGCAACGAAGGAGTGGCTTCGTAAGAAGCATTTCAAGGTCCTGGAGTGGCCTAGTCAGTCTCCAGATCTCAACCCTATAGAAAACCTTTGGAGGGAGTTGAAAGTCCGTGTTGCCAAGCGAAAAGCCAAAAACATCACTGCTCTAGAGGAGATCTGCATGGAGGAATGGGCCAACATACCAACAACAGTGTGTGGCAACCTTGTGAAGACTTACAGAAAACGTTTGACCTCTGTCATTGCCAACAAAGGATATATCACAAAGTATTGAGATGAAATTTTGTTTCTGACCAAATACTTATTTTCCACCATAATATGCAAATAAAATGAAAAAAAAACAGACAATGTGATTTTCTGGATTTTTTTTTCTCAGTTTGTCTCCCATAGTTGAGGTCTACCTATGATGTAAATTACAGACGCCTCTCATCTTTTTAAGTGGTGGAACTTGCACTATTGCTGACTGACTAAATACTTTTTTTCCCCACTGTATATTCCTGCTTTATGGTATAATGCAGATTTGTGTTGTACTTCCAGCTGTCACTAGAGTGTGCTGTGTTGTGCTAAAACAGACGAGAGATAATGGACAGTTAAAAAGGCAATTCCAAAATCACAATTCAAAAGAGTTCAGAGGATAGTTTTGGACACCGAGAAACGCAAAATGCGACTACAGCAAATGAATTCTAAGTTTATAGAGCGAGCTGATTAAAAGATGAAAAATGAGCTATGATTGGTTGCTATCAGCAACAGTTTTCTTTGTAGACAGTTGTGGTAACTGAGGCCTATTATTCTTATCATTTCTATGGTGTTATGTCCTTCTGTAAAGCTGGAAATAACACAATTTATTACTGTGCCAACGCAGACCACCCTCTGACACAGACTGCAGGGGGAGCCCAGTATCACACAGGGTAGGATTAGACACATGGCTCAGCAGGCAGTATCACACAGGATAAGATTAGATACACAGCTCAGCAGTCAGTATCACACAGGAGAGGATTAGACACATGGCTCAGCAGGCAGTATCACACAGGATAGGATTAGATACATGGCTCACCAGACAATATCACACAGAATAGTATTAGATACACGGCTCAGCAGGCAATATCACACAGAATAGTATTAGATACACGGCTCAGCAGACAGTATCACACAGCATAGGATTAGATACGCAGCTCAGCAAACAGTATCACGCAAAATAGTATTAGATACAGGGCTCAGCAGACAGTATCACACAGAGTAGGATTAGATACACGTCTCAGCAGTCAGTATCACACAGGATAGGGTTAGATACACAGCTCAGCACACAGTATCACACAGAATAGTATTAGATACACAGCTCAGCAGACAGTATCACACAGGATAGGATTAGATACACGGCTCAGCAGTCAGTATCACACAGGATAGGATTTGATGCACAGCTCAGCAGTCAGTATCACACAGGATAGGGTTAGATACACTGCTCAGCAGTCAGTATCACACAGGATAGGATTAGATACACGGCTCAGCAGACAGTATCACACAGGATAGGATTAGATACACGGCTCAGCAGTCAGTATCACACAGGATAGGGTTAGATACACAGCTCAGCACACAGTATCACACAGAATAGTATTAGATACACAGCTCAGCAGACAGTATCACACAGGATAGGATTAGATACACGGCTCAGCAGTCAGTATCACACAGGATAGGATTTGATGCACAGCTCAGCAGTCAGTATCACACAGGATAGGGTTAGATACACTGCTCAGCAGTCAGTATCACACAGGATAGGATTAGATACACGGCTCAGCAGACAGTATCACACAGGATAGGATTAGACACATGGCTCAGCAGTCAGTATCACACAGGATAGGGTTAGATACACTGCTCAGCAGTCAGTATCACACAGGATAGGATTAGATACACGGCTCAGCAGACAGTATCACACAGGATAGGATTAGATACACGGCTCAGCAGTCAGTATCACACAGGATAGGGTTAGATGCACGGCTTTTATGTGCAATATAATCATTATAATTTGTTATAACTAACCACAGTTGGTTACTAGGCCCAGGAAACGCCGGGCTCTTCAGCTAGTGACTCTATACATATTAGATGAGTTTCACCTTTTGTATTGAAGAACTGAAATAAATTAATTTTTTGATGATAGTATAAATTTGTGAGAAGCACCTGTATGTTTAACACTAAAACCTGATTTAAAAAAAAATAGGGAATTCTCTTGGGCAACCCACTAAATTCTGCACAGCAAATGTGCATTAACTACAAGTGATTACTATAACACTTAATTTAAGGGTTGTAGCTTAATATAAAATTTAGGAATATTTGTAAAATGATTTTGTGAAGATGTCATAGAATACTTAGTCTACAGGACAAGGATTCAGGTTTTCTAAATTTGAAAATTTTTGCAACTCAAATTTTTATCTAATATCTATCAAGGGATGGACATACCTTTGGTGCAGTCGTACACTAGGCTAAGTTATAAGGGGGCCCATTTCCCCCTACAGAGCAAGTAAAATTTTGCATTATGATATACTGTTGGACTGTAAAAGGCCCATATTCTGTTCTTGCACAGGGGCCTTTTTTGTCCTGTGTCTTCCATTGTTTGTATTGCCTGTATAGTTCTGTGTCTGCCATTGTGTCTGTATTGTTTTTAAAAGTAGGTCTATATTTTTAGTGTGCTGTAACCAAATATATACATTTTTTTAGAGCTTAGGGACAGTGTTGACATTCAGATCTGTATTTGTGTTCAGTATTGCAACTATTTCTTCTGTGGTATCATCATTTCTCAGAACTTGAACAGATCTTGAGAGTAGGAAGTCATAACTTTAGAACTGTTTTGACTTTAATGCTCTGCTGCACGCTCATTTTTCGGATGTGATAGGAATTACACATAACATTGATTATGTGCAGGCTGTATTAGAGGATTATGTGGGTTTTGAACTGTACAAGCTTACAATCTTTCCATCTGTCTCGGTGACTCAGCAAGGAAACTTCCATTCTGACAGACGTACTGAAGAATAAAAAACAGATTTTCAGACTATGGTAGCACATATCCACAGCTCGTATATTTCAACAATTAAATCCTAAATTGTTAAATCCTAATATGTTTAGATATCGGAGGCGAGACTGCACGGCTGTAATTTAACCCCTTTTCATTTATGACCTTTTGTTTTTTGTCCTCTTCTTCCAAAAACCATAGCTTTTTTTTATATTTCCATTGACATAGCTGTATTATGGCTTGTTTATTTGCAATACAAGTTGTAGTTTTGAATGACACCATTCGTTTCGACATTCAATGTGCTGAAAAATGGGAAAGATACTACAAGTACAAAGAAATTGTGAAAAAAGTAGAATTCTGTCCAGCATTTTGTGGTAAATATTACCATTATTTAATTTTAGATTTTGATAGCTCAGACTTTTATAAACATGGTGATGCCAAATATGTTTATTTGTTCTATTTCTTTATTTTTAATGGAGGAAAAAGTGGGGTGATCTAACTTTTACAATTATGTTTTAGTTTTTAAAACCTTTTTTTATTTTTTACTTTATTTTTAAGTCCACAAAGGGGACTTGAACCTGTGAGCATCTGAAATTCTAAATATACACATAGCTACCAGTCAATGTTTTTTGTATTCCAGATGATATAAAATGATATGATTAACCCCTTACCAACATATGACTTACTGGGTACATCATATGCTGGCTCTCTGAGTTTGATGCTGGCTTGCAAGCCAAGCCAGCATCTTTGCCAACATGATCATTGGCGCCACGGGATTACCATGACAGCCAGGAGTCTGCTGGAGACTCCTGTGGTTGTCATGTCAGTACTCCTGTAAAAAACACCTGTGAATGGCATTAAAGGAGACCGTGAATTTTTCTCTATACAGGATGATCGCAGATTCAAGTCCCCTAAGGGGACTAGCAGATAAATTGAAAAGTAAAACAGCATGTTTTAAAAAAATATGAAAAAAATTAAAAACATATTAATGTTCAAATCACTATCCTTTTTCCCCATTAAAAATTAAAACTTAGATGTGTCAAGATATAAACTAATAAAATAAATTAATCTGACAAAATAGTGTTTTTTTGACTGGTACAACAACTCAAAAACATGTAATAAGACGTGATACAAACATCATATCTACCTGAAAATATATCAATAAAACATTGGCTTGGGATGCAAAAGCAAGCACTCACACAGCTTCATGTACCGAAAATTTAAAATGTTATGGCTGTTGGAAAATGTAATTTTTGTAGGTTTTGCTGTAGTGCTACAAGGTGATGTGGAAATGCTAATTGTGCTGATTCCATGCTGCCATCTGACATTATCCATATCACTCAAAACCTAGTGCATAAAAAGTGCTGTAGATATAAAAGGTCTACACACCCTTGTCACAATGCCTGGTTTTCGGCATTAAATTTTTTTAAAAAAATACCAGAAAGAATCATTTCAGAACTTTTACCACCTTTAACCACTTAACGACCAATAACGTCTATACCACGCCATGAGCAGGTGTCAGTTCATGATGCACTATAGATGTCATGTCTTTATGCTATCACTGTGTTAAAACACACAGTGACAGTTCCGTGCCGACAGTGATCCCTGACAGCTGACCGGAATGGCTAGAGATGTGGGGAGTCTGGGGACCCATTTCAGTGGTCTTTGCTCTCTCATTCTTTCACTCAGACTAACCAATCATAGAATGTGATTGACAGGAAGTGCTGAAGTGCTAGCTGATTAACCCTCCACATGCCTTGATGCCTTTAAAGGTTGTTAGAGGTAGTGTGCTCCCTCTCTCACCCCCTTCGGCACCCCCACAATGAAATCACATGGAGCCGATGTTTGTCTGGGCACCTGGTGGTTAAACAACATCTAAATAACATCACAGATGTCATGCATTGCAGTACATCAGCATTGCAAGGCATGATACCACTGATCAGACAAATAAGGGCATAGACGGCTGTATAGCAAGGATGATGATTGCACCACAATGCTTGGACTGACCAGCAGCTCTTGTGACCCGAGTGTAATAACATGTACTCCATCAGTGGAAAAATAAAAAAGCTATAGCTCTCAGAATACAGCGATGCAAAAATAGATTTCTTTATCTTTAAAATAGTTTTTATTGTGTAAAATTGAGAAAACATAAAAAATTATATAAACATGGTATCACTGTAATCATACTAATCTGAAGAAAAAAGCTACCTTATCAATTTTACCACATCCAGAATGGCATAAAAAGGTTTTGTGAATTTCTGAAAAAAGGACACCGCTGAACAGAAGCCAGGCGGAGTCCAGAGTAACTGGTGCTTCATTATGATGGATGGATCCCTTTGGGGTTTCATTTGATTCATGTCACTCAGAGATTTAGGCCGGGGTCACACTAACCGACGCAAAATACGGTCCGTATTTTACATGCGTAATACGGAGAAATGTCCCCTAAATAGTGCTCCGTATGTCATCCATAAGCAAGGTGTGGTCGCGTATTTTGCGCATGTAAGCATTCGTATGTAATCCGTATGGCATCCGTATGCTATCCGTATGCTGAGATTTTCTCGCAGGCTGGCAAAATGGACATTTAACGGTTTTGAGGCCTGCTAACTATTTAAATCGTTAGCCTACACCCTATTTATTGGCTCTGGAACAGGTGGCTGCTTCCATTCTGTCCATTTGTGACCTTGCCTTGACTAGGTGTGTTGGTGTTGTATGTGCAACATGGCAGACAGTCTGAGTTTCAACACAACTGAGCAGGTTCTCTTAAACTGGCTTTTGTCACGCTGCTTTGGTCACCCATACCCAGTGATAGTGGATCCGCGGAGGAGGAGACGCATGTGGGTCCATCCACTTTTGAGGCAACGACTCACAAGAGGTCATTTTCACCGGCTCTATTCTTCTCTGCGGGATCATCCTGAAAATTTTTTCCAATACTGTCGCATGAGCCTTGCAACATTTGATCTACTCTTGGAGAAAGTGCGCCCTAGGATAACCTTTCAGGACACAAGGATGCGCAAAGCTATATCTGCAGAGGAGCGACTTCTACTCACATTATGGTATGTACTACACAACCACATTCTCTATGATCATGATGTGTTGCACAAAGTATGTGTATTTTTGTTTTTGGAATAATTTTTTTGCCCTCATCTTAGTCCGAGATGAGCGACTTTGCCTTTTTTCGGGTCGAGTCGGGTTTCATGAAACCCGACTTTCGCAAAAGTCGGGTAGAACGAAATCGGCTGATTATCGTGAAAAGTCGAAGGCTGACTGAAACACGAAACCCAATGCAAGTTAATGGGGAAGAAAAGTCGGCAGTGAGTGGAGGACAGGAAGCACACCTACAGTGCCCATTTTAATGCCAAAAACATCAATTCTTATTACTTAAGCTTGTCAACCTTAATTTACTTTATAATAATAGTTATAAAACTGGGGGTTATTTGGCTAAAGTTGTGGGGAGGGGGGTAGGGCTGGCTCCAGATTTTCGTGGGCCCAGGGCTAAAGAGTGTCAATGGGCTCCTTTAACACATGCCACAATTCATGATCCTCTGATACGGCAGAGAAATAGCGGTATAGTACAATGAAAAATACTTCACTTCTTACATCACATGACTGATATCTAGAGTTGAGCGAAACGGGTCGAAAAAATTCAAAAGTCGCCGACTTTTGGCAAAGTCAGGTTTCATGAAACGAAACCCGACCCTAGGATGAGGTCGGCCACGAGGTCGGCGACTTACGCGCCAAAGTCGCGTTTCAAAAGTTTGTTTTGCGCTCTTTTTCAGCCAATCAGGATCCACGGACACTGTGGGCAACGTGATGACATAGGCACGGGTCACCACCATCTTTCAGAAGGGCATGCAAGTGATTGGCTTGCTGTGGTGGGCGTCACAGGGGGGTATAAAAGGGCGTGCACGCCGACCGCCATCTTACTTCTGCCGATCTTAGTATAGGGAGAGGTTGCTGCTGATTCTGTAGGGAGAGCGTTAGGCAGGGAAGAAGACAAAAAAACTGCTTCTGCTGCTAGCGATTTGGCCTGCACAACACACAAGTCACTGTGTGTGCAGTGCAAGGGGAAGCTATATTGTGGTGTATCAGTGGTGTTGGTTGTTGGGCTGCCTTTTAAGGCTTCCTGACACGCTGGCATTGCTGTTTACCCACTGCTCCGCAAACTGCTTTATTAAAAGCAATCCAATCTCCCTTATCCTCTCGTCACTTTGGTCACAGGCAGCTGTGCCATCGAGCGTGTCACATAGCGCTCAGATATCAGTGGGCCGCACACAATCCACAAGTGTCCACTGTCCACAAGTGTACGCAGAGATTCAAAATATCCATTATCCTCTCGTCACTTTGGTCACAGGCAGCTGTGCCATCGAGCGTGTCACATAGCGCTCAGATATCAGTGGGCCGCACACAATCCACAAGTGTCCAGTGTCCACAAGTGTACGCAGAGATTCAAAATCTCCATTATCCTCTCGTCACTTTGGTCACAGGCAGCTGTGCCATCGAGCGTGTCACATAGCGCTCAGATATCAGTGGGCCGCACACAATCCACAAGTGTCCACTGTCCACAAGTGTACGCAGAGATTCAAAATATCCATTATCCTCTCGTCACTTTGGTCACAGGCAGCTGTGCCATCGAGCGTGTCACATAGTGCTCAGATATCAGTGGGCTGCACACAATACACAAGTGTCCAGTGTCCAAAAGTGTACGCAGAGATTCAAAATCTCCATTATCCCCTCGTCACTTTGGTCACAGGCAGCTGTGCCATCGAGCGTGTCACATAGCGCTCAGATGTCAGTGGGCCGCACACAATCCACAAGTGTCCACTGTCCAAAAGTGTACGCAGAGATTCAAAATCTCCATTATCCTCTCGTCACTTTGGTCACAGGCAGCTGTGCCATCGAGCGTGTCACATAGCGCTCAGATATCAGTGGGCCGCACACAATCCACAAGTGTCCAGTGTCCAAAAGTGTACGCAGAGATTCAAAATCTCCATTATCCTCTCGTCACTTTGGTAACAGGCAGCTGTGCCACCGAGCGTGTCACATAGCGCTCAGATATCAGTGGGCCGCACACAATCCACAAGTGTCCAGTGTCCAAAAGTGTACGCAGAGATTCAAAATCTCCATTATCCTCTCGTCACTTTGGTCACAGGCAGCTGTGCCATCGAGCGTGTCACATAGCGCTCAGATATCAGTGGGCCGCACACAATCCACAAGTGTCCAGTGTCCAAAAGTGTACGCAGAGATTCAAAATCTCCATTATCCTCTCGTCACTTTGGTCACAGGCAGCTGTGCCATCGAGCGTGTCACATAGCGCTCAGATATCAGTGGGCCGCACACAATCCACAAGTGTCCAGTGTCCAAAAGTGTACGCAGAGATTCAAAATCTCCATTATCCTCTCGTCACTTTGGTCACAGGCAGCTGTGCCATCGAGCGTGTCACATAGCGCTCAGATATCAGTGGGCCGCACACAATCCACAAGTGTCCACTGTCCAAAAGTGTACGCAGAGATTCAAAATCTCCATTATCCTCTCGTCACTTTGGTCACAGGCAGCTGTGCCATCGAGCGTGTCACATAGCGCTCAGATATCAGTGGGCCGCACACAATCCACAAGTGTCCACTGTCCACAAGTGTACGCAGAGATTCAAAATCTCCATTATCCTCTCGTCACTTTGGTCACAGGCAGCTCTGCCATCGAGCGTGTCACATAGCGCTCAGATATCAGTGGGCCGCACACAATCCACAAGTGTCCACTGTCCAAAAGTGTACGCAGAGATTCAAAATCTCCATTATCCTCTCGTCACTTTGGTCACAGGCAGCTGTGCCATCGAGCGTGTCACATAGCGCTCAGATATCAGTGGGCCGCACACAATCCACAAGTGTCCACTGTCCACAAGTGTACGCAGAGATTCAAAATCTCCATTATCCTCTCGTCACTTTGGTCACAGGCAGCTGTGCCATCGAGCGTGTCACATAGCGCTCAGATATCAGTGGGCCGCACACAATCCACAAGTGTCCAGTGTCCAAAAGTGTACGCAGAGATTCAAAATCTCCATTATCCTCTCGTCACTTTGGTCACAGGCAGCTGTGCCATCGAGCGTGTCACATAGCGCTCAGATATCAGTGGGCGCACACAATCCACAAGTGTCCACTGTCCACAAGTGTACGCAGAGATTCAAAATCTCCATTATCCTCTCGTCACTTTGGTCACAGGCAGCTGTGCCATCGAGCGTGTCACATAGCGCTCAGATATCAGTGGGCCGCACACAATCCACAAGTGTCCACTTTCCAAAAGTGTACGCAGAGATTCAAAATCTCCATTATCCTCTCGTCACTTTGGTCACAGGCAGCTGTGCCATCGAGCGTGTCACATAGCGCTCAGATATCAGTGGGCCGCACACAATCCACAAGTGTCCAGTGTCCAAAAGTGTACGCACAGATTCAAAATCTTCATTATCCTCTCGTCACTTTGGTCACAGGCAGCTGTGCCATCGAGCGTGTCACATAGCGCTCAGATATCAGTGGGCCGCACACAATCCACAAGTGTCCAGTGTCCAAAAGTGTACGCAGAGATTCAAAATCTCCATTATCCTCTCGTCACTTTGGTCACAGGCAGCTGTGCCATCGAGCGTGTCACATAGCGCTCAGATATCAGTGGGCCGCACACAATCCACAAGTGTCCACTGTCCACAAGTGTACGCAGAGATTCAAAATCTCCATTATCCTCTCGTCACTTTGGTCACAGGCAGCTGTGCCATCGAGCGTGTCACATAGCGCTCAGATATCAGTGGGCCGCACACAATCCACAAGTGTCCCCTGTCCAAAAGTGTACGCAGAGATTCAAAATCTCCATTATCCTCTCGTCACTTTGGTCACAGGCAGCTGTGCCATCAAGCGTGTCACATAGCGCTCAGATATCAGTGGGCCGCACACAATCCACAAGTGTCCACTGTCCACAAGTGTACGCAGAGATTCAAAATCTCCATTATCCTCTCATCACTTTGGTCACAGGCAGCTGTGCCATCGAGCGTGTCACATAGCGCTCAGATATCAGTGGGCCGCACACAATCCACAAGTGTCCACTGTCCAAAAGTGTACGCAGAGATTCAAAATCTCCATTATCCTCTCGTCACTTTGGTCACAGGCAGCTGTGCCATCGAGCGTGTCACATAGCGCTCAGATATCAGTGGGCCGCACACAATCCACAAGTGTCCACTGTCCACAAGTGCACGCAGAGATTCAAAATCTCCATTATCCTCTCGTCACTTTGGTCACAGGCAGCTGTGCCATCGAGCGTGTCACATAGCGCTCAGATATCAGTGGGCCGCACACAATCCACAAGTGTCCAGTGTCCACAAGTGTACGCAGAGATTCAAAATCTCCATTATCCTCTCGTCACTTTGGTCACAGGCAGCTGTGCCATCGAGCGTGTCACATAGCGCTCAGATATCAGTGGGCCGCACACAATCCACAAGTGTCCACTGTCCACAAGTGTACGCAGAGATTCAAAATCTCCATTATCCTCTCGTCACTTTGGTCACAGGCAGCTGTGCCATCGAGCGTGTCACATAGCGCTCAGATATCAGTGGGCCGCACACAATCCACAAGTGTCCACTGTCCACAAGTGTACGCAGAGATTCAAAATCTCCATTATCCTCTCGTCACTTTGGTCACAGGCAGCTGTGCCATCGAGCGTGTCACATAGCGCTCAGATATCAGTGGGCCGCACACAATCCACAAGTCTCCAGTGTCCAAAAGTGTACGCAGAGATTCAAAATCTCCATTATCCTCTCGTCACTTTGGTCACAGGCAGCTGTGCCATTGAGCGTGTCACATAGCGCTCAGATATCAGTGGGCCGCACACAATCCACAAGTGTCCACTGTCCACAAGTGTACGCAGAGATTCAAAATCTCCATTATCCTCTCGTCACTTTGGTCACAGGCAGCTGTGCCATCGAGCGTGTCACATAGCGCTCAGATATCAGTGGGCCGCACACAATCCACAAGTGTCCACTGTCCAAAAGTGTACGCAGAGATTCAAAATCTCCATTATCCTCTCGTCACTTTGGTCACAGGCAGCTGTGCCATCGAGCGTGTCACATAGCGCTCAGATATCAGTGGGCCGCACACAATCCACAAGTGTCCACTGTCCACAAGTGTACGCAGAGATTCAAAATCTCCATTATCCTCTCGTCACTTTGGTCACAGGCAGCTGTGCCATCGAGCGTGTCACATAGCGCTCAGATATCAGTGGGCCGCACACAATCCACAAGTGTCCAGTGTCCAAAAGTGTACGCAGAGATTCAAAATCTCCATTATCCTCTCGTCACTTTGGTCACAGGCAGCTGTGCCATCGAGCGTGTCACATAGCGCTCAGATATCAGTGGGCCGCACACAATCCACAAGTGTCCACTGTCCACAAGTGTGTGCAGAAATTCTAAAACTCCCCTGTCCTATAGACACCTTGTACCTTGTTTTACATTACTATATAGTTTGTTGGATTTTGTCTACATTTCTACCAAAAATGAGGAAGGCTGGTGGAAGAGGCCGTGGAATTGGGCGGGGGTTGGCAGCTGGTAATGATGGTGTTGGTGGTGGATCTGATGGTAGTGGCAAGAGCAAAATAGGACCGAATGCAGGAGGTGCTGACCCTGCGTCATCGTCTGGCTACATAAGGCCTCGAACGCTTAGTTTTCTAGGAGTTGGCAAACCGCTTTTAAAGGCAGAGCATCAGGAAAAAGTTTTGTCTTACATTGCTGACTCAGCCTCCAGCTCTATCGCCTCCTCTTCTTCAGTTGTAAAAAGTAAAAGCACTGAGTCGTCATTGGAGGCTCATGTTCATGAACCACACCTTTCCTTGTGTCCTTCACCCCAACCAAGATTGAAGGATGACGCAGGCCATACTACTGATTACTCCATGGAGCTGTTTTCACATACCATGCCTGGATTATCAAGTCAAATGGTGAATTACCCAGGCCAAGATGAATCTGACATGGAGTGCACTGATGCACAGCCGCTGATGGATGATTCTGCTGGTACATTCACTCAGAGCACTACATTGTCCTCGCAGTGTACAGAGCCAGATTCTGACCCTGATGAGACTCAGGTGCCCCTTCCCGCACACTATACCACCATACACGGTGACACAGAGAAAGGTGCACATGACATAGAAGAGGAGGTGATGGATGACCCAGTTGTTGACCCAGATTGGCATCCATTGGGGGAAGAGGGTGCTGCTTCCAATAGCTCAGATGAGGAGCATCCACAGCAGACATCGACATCGCAACAGCTGTTATCTGGCAGGCCCGTAGCACTCCAAAGACAGGATCCAAACATCAAAAGAGTTGCTGGACAGCTTGTCCAGAGGGTCAAAAGATCACAGCGTGCTAGGCCGCAAAATGTCTGCCAAAGTAGGAAGAGTGCAGTGTGGCACTTTTTTTAACAAAATCCTCATGATCAGGCCAAGGTTATCTGTAAGAAGTGCGCAAAGACCTTTAGCCGAGGGAAAAATCTGAAAAATTTGAATACCAGTTGCATGCTTAGACATTTAACCAGCATGCACTTGCAAGCGTGGACACAACACCAAACCTCAAGTGCCACATGTGCAACTGATCACAACGAAGGTAGTCAGCAACGCTACATTGTTTCCCCCACTGTAAGCCCACCGGTTAGCACAGCAGCAAATGTTGAGGTGTCGTTGCAAGGCCACAGCAGTCAGGGAATCCCACTGTTATATCAACGAAAGACTGATTCTAGGCCATCAGAAAGAACACCAACTCCATCACCATCATCAACCCTCTCTCAGTCCGCCCTGTCCACCGCTACTTCCACCATATGCAGCTCTCAAGTCCAGCTCACCCTCCCAGACACTATGAGTAGGTCAAGAAAGTACTCAGTCTTTCATCCGCGTACACTGGGTTTGAACGCCCACATTGCCAAACTAATCTCGTTTGAGATGATGCCCTTTCGGTTGGTGGAAAGCACAGCTTTCCGCGAACTCATGGCCTATGCAGAACCACGCTATGACCTACCCAGTCGCCACTTCTTCTCTCGCAAAGCCATCCCAGCCCTCCACCATCATGTGAAAGACCGCATTGTCCATGCACTCAAGCAGTCAGTGAGCGGAAAGGTGCACCTCACAACTGATGCATGGTCCAGTCGGCATGGCCAGGGCCGTTACGTGTCCATCACTGCGCACTGGGTTAATGTGGTGGATGCAGGGTCCACAGGGGACAGCGGTGGTGGGACAGTGCTGCCTAGCCCACGGTATAGGAAACAGTTGGCTGTAGGCGTTCCACCCTCCTCCTCCTCCTCCTCCAGAAGCGACAGCTCGTCCACAGAGCGCAGTCGTACGAGCACTCCATCTGCAGCTGCCACTGTTGCACACGATGTGTCCCCCTATCGAGCAGCTAGTGGAAAGCGTCAGCAGGCTGTGTTGCAGATGATGTGTTTGGGCGACAGACACACCACCGAGGTGCTGGCCGAGTACTTGAAGCGACAAACTGAGTCATGACTGGGCAGTGTACATCTTGAGGCAGGCAAGGTAGTTAGTGATAACGGGCGTAATTTTGTGGCAGCCATAGCCCTTTCAAAACTCAGCCACATACCTTGCTTGGCTCACACCTTGAACCTGGTGGTGCAGTGCTTCCTCAAAAATTATCCGGAGTTAACAGCCCTGCTCCAGAAGGTGCGAAGACTGTGCGCGCACATCCGCCGGTCGCCTGTACACTCCGTTCGTATGCAGAAGCTGCAGCGATTGCTCCACCTTCCCAACCACCGCCTCATTATCGACATTGCAACAAGGTGGAACTCCACCCTGCACATGGTGGAGCGGCTGTGCGAGCAGAGGCAGGCCATAATGCATTTGTGGGAGGATACACGGCCAGGCACTTTGAGAGCAGACATGGAGTTGACAGGCGTGCAGTGGTCGAAGCTGAAAGACCTTTGTAAAGTCCTTCAGTGTTTTGAGGAATGCACACGGCTGGTAAGCGCAGACGACGCCATCCTAAGCATGAGCATCCCACTTATGCGTCTGCTCATGCAAACTTTGACGCACCTTAAGGAGCAGGCGTCTGCAGCCAATGTTGATGAGGAGGAAGAGGAGGAGGGAATCCTTGATGACATTCAGCCATTGTCTGCTCAGGGACCTCTCCTGGACGAGGTAGAGGAAGAAGAGGAGGAGGAGGAGGAGGATGATGGGGATGATTACTTAGGGGAGGAGGATGCATCTCGTGGGGCAAGTGAAAATGTTGGCGTGGCAAGGTCTGGTACAGGGTTTGTGCGTGACTGGAGGGATGTGGATTTGCCAGAAAGTGCTCCTCCACCCAGCACTCGCAGTGCATCATTGACACCGGGAATATTGGCCCACATGTCAGATTATGCCTTGCGGATCCTAAAAAGGGACCCCCGCATTGCCAAAATGATGAACGATGACGACTACTGGTTGGCCAGCATCCTGGATCCACGCTATAAAGGCAAATTACAAAACATCATGCCACAGGAGAACCTTGACCTAATATTGGCTAATAAACAAGCAACTCTGGTAAATCGGTTGCTTGAGGCATTCCCAGCACACAGCAGCGGTGATGGTTCTCACACGAGCCGTACGGGCCGGGGCAGCTTGGCAGAGGTTTTCGTGGTGCACACAGCAGAAGTGGCGTTGGAGACAGGGGTTTCATGACAATGTTGTGGACTGATTTTTCAAATACCGCTCACACAACTGGTAATACTGCATCGATGGAAAGTGACAGGAGACAGCAGTTGTCAACTATGGTTACAAACTACTTTTCCTCCCATATCGATGTTCTCCCACACAGGTCATTCCCCTTTGACTATTGGGCCGCTAAACTGGACACCTGGCCTGAATTGGCCCAATATGCCTTACAGGAGCTCGCTTGCCCAGCTGCAAGTGTGCTATCGGAAAGAGTCTTCAGTGCAGCTGGATCAATCCTGACAGAAAAAAGGACCCGTCTGTCAACCCAAAATGTGGATGATCTAACCTTCATTAAAATGAACCACGCATGGGTTTCCAAGGATTTTGTCCCACCTTCCCCTGATGACACATAGGGTGACAGAAAAATGGCTTGCTTTGGTCCACCTCTTCCTGGTACTTCACCTATTTCGCCTTTTGCATCAGTTGAATGTCCAACATCAACATATGCCACTTTCTAAAACTCCCTAACTGTGCTGCCTCCCCCCCATGGCCGGGGTCACCACCTAGCGCACGACACCGTGCGAGTGCCGTTGCCCTGGACAGGTGGTTAGGCCGACTCTTGGGCGCGGGCACTGGCACAGGGTCCCTCATAGGGCAATCAAGTGTCTCTGACGGTGGTGGTGCATACCCGCCGTCAGACACACCGCTGTACTATGAGGGGCCCAGTGCCAGTACCGATGCCCACGAGTGGGCCCCCCTTGCTTGGGCAGGGCCCCAGCATTTGCAATCTTTACCTCTCCCTGCTCCTCCGCTGTGTAATCTGGGCCGTCAAATCCATACTGTGCCTGACACCGTCTGAGCCTGCCTCCTGAGACATATATTTTGAATGTGTACGCTATCCATACATGTTATCCGGGGATACGGTACCCTTTCTAACCTTTGTGCAATGACGTGCAATCCATACTGGGCCTAACACCGTCTGAGCCTGCCTCATGCTGTATAAACATATATTTTGAATGTGTACGCTATCCATACATGTTATCCGGGGATACGGTACCCCTTCTAACCTTTGTGCAATGACGTGCAATCCATACTGGGCCTAACACCGTCTGAGCCTGCCTCATGCTGTATAGACATATATTTTGAATGTGTACGCTATCCATACATGTTATCCGGGGATACGGTACCCCTTCTAACCTTTGTGCAATGACGTGCAATCCATACTGGGCCTAACACCGTCTGAGCCTGGCTCATGCTGTATAGACATATATTTTGAATGTGTACGCTATCCATACATGTTATCCGGGGATACGGTACCCCTTCTAACCTTTGTGCAATGACGTGCAATCCATACTGGGCCTAACACCGTCTGAGCCTGCCTCATGCTGTATAGACATATATTTTGAATGTGTACGCTATCTATACATGTTATCCGGGGATACGCTACCCCTTCTAACCTTTGTGCAATGACGTGCAATCCATACTGGGCCTAACACCGTCTGAGCCTGCCTCATGCTGTATAGACATATATTTTGAATGTGTACGCTATCCATACATGTTATCAGGGGATACGGTACCCCTTCTAACCTTTGTGCAATGACGTGCAATCCATACTGGGCCTAACACCGTCTGAGCCTGCCTCATGCTGTATAGACATATATTTTGAATGTGTACGCTATCCATACATGTTATCCGGGGATACGGTACCCCTTCTAACCTTTGTGCAATGACGTGCAATCCATACTGGGCCTAACACCGTCTGAGCCTGCCTCATGCTGTATAGACATATATTTTGAATGTGTACGCTATCCATACATGTTATCCGGGGATACGGTACCCCTTCTAACCTTTGTGCAATGACGTGCAATCCATACTGGGCCTAACACCGTCTGAGCCTGCCTCATGCTGTATAGACATATATTTTGAATGTGTACGCTATCCATACATGTTATCAGGGGATACGGTACCCCTTCTAACCTTTGTGCAATGACGTGCAATCCATACTGGGCCTAACACCGTCTGAGCCTGTCTCATTCTGTATAGACATATATTTTGAATGTGTACGCTATCCATACATGTTATCCGGGGATACGGTACCCCTTCTAACCTTTGTGCAATGACGTGCAATCCATACTGGGCCTAACACCGTCTGAGCCTGGCTCATGCTGTATAGACATATATTTTGAATGTGTACGCTATCCATACATGTTATCCGGGGATACGGTACCCCTTCTAACCTTTGTGCAATGACGTGCAATCCATACTGGGCCTAACACCGTCTGAGCCTGCCTCATACTGTATAGACATATATTTTGAATGTGTACGCTATCCATACATGTTATCCGGGGATACGGTACCCCTTCTAACCTTTGTGCAATGACGTGCAATCCATACTGGGCCTAACACCGTCTGAGCCTGCCTCATGCTGTATAGACATATATTTTGAATGTGTACGCTATCCATACATGTTATCAGGGGATACGGTACCCCTTCTAACCTTTGTGCAATGACGTGCAATCCATACTGGGCCTAACACCGTCTGAGCCTGCCTCATGCTGTATAGACATATATTTTGAATGTGTACGCTATCCATACATGTTATCCGGGGATACGGTACCCCTTCTAACCTTTGTGCAATGACGTGCAATCCATACTGGGCCTAACACCGTCTGAGCCTGCCTCATGCTGTATAGACATATATTTTGAATGTGTACGCTATCCATACATGTTATCCGGGGATACGGTACCCCTTCTAACCTTTGTGCAATGACGTGCAATCCATACTGGGCCTAACACCGTCTGAGCCTGCCTCATGCTGTATAGACATATATTTTGAATGTGTACGCTATCCATACATGTTATCCGGGGATACGGTACCCCTTCTAACCTTTGTGCAATGACGTGCAATCCATACTGGGCCTAACACCGTCTGAGCCTGCCTCATGCTGTATAGACATATATTTTGAATGTGTACGCTATCCATACATGTTATCCGGGGATACGGTACCCCTTCTAACCTTTGTGCAATGACGTGCAATCCATACTGGGCCTAACACCGTCTGAGCCTGCCTCATGCTGTATAGACATATATTTTGAATGTGTACGCTATCCATACATGTTATCCAGGGATACGGTACCCTTTCCAACCTTTGTGCAATCACGTGCAATCCATACTGGGCGTGAGAATGGCTGGCGAGCTGTTAAGCAAGCTACAGCACCTGTCCAGACAAGTACAGGGATTCCCTAGCGAGGAGACTTATTTGATTGTTTTCTATGTTGGGACAGCAATTTTTGGGGAGCACTATACTCTGGAGAATGATAGATGGGGCCCACCATACACTGGAACATTCCAAAGGTGGACATCAGACACTGGAGCAGCATTTACAGGGCCCATTATACACTAGAGCATTAGAAATGGGGCCCATTATGTTTGGAGCATTATTTGGGCCCATAAGACAGTGGAGCTTCATCCATGGGGACAACATATACTGTAGCATTATGTGGAGCTCATCATATACTGTTTCAAACATTATATGGGACCAATGATTTTGTATGGAGAAATAGATGGGCCTCGTCATGAGATGTAAAAAGTGAGGTATTTTTCATTGTACTATACCGCTATTTCTCTGCCGTATCGGAGCATGATGAGTTGTGGTATGTGTTAAAGGGGCGCTCTTTCGCCCAGGGCACATGAAAACCTGCAGCCAGCCCTCCCCCCCACAAATTTAGCCAAATAACCCCCATTTTTCAGTGCGTAACTTGTATTATGAAGTTAATTAAGGTTGACAAGCTTAAGTAAGAAGAATTGATGCTTTTGGCATTCAAATGGGCACTGTAGGTGTGTTTCCTGTCCTCCTCTCACTGCCGACTTTTATTCCCCATTGACTTACATTGGGTTTCGTGTTTCGGGACGACCCCGACTTTTCCCTATAATCGGACGATCTTGCTCGACCCGACTTTTGGAAAAGTCGGGTTTCACGAAACGAAACGCGACCCTAAAAAAGCAAAAGTCACTCAACTCTACTGATATCCATTTTAAATTCTCCAATAGCTCCAAAAACGGACAGTATATTACTCCATACAGTATTATGGCCACCGCATAGTGTGCCATACAGAGTAATGAGGCCCATATATTTCTCCATACAGAATCATTGGTCCCATATAATGTTCGATACAGTATATGATGAGCTCCACATAATGCTACAGCATATGTTGGTCCCCATGGATGAAGCTCCACTGTCTTATGGGCCCAAATAATGCTCCATATATAATGGGCCCCATTTCTAATGCACCAGTGTATAATGGGCCCTGTAAATGCTGCTCCAGTGTCTGATGTCCACCTTTGGAATGTTCCAGTGTATGGTGGGCCCCATATATCATTCTCCAGAGTATCGTGCTCCCCAAAAATTGCTCCCAACCTTTAAAACAATTAAATAAGTCTCCTCGCTAGGGAATCCCTGTACTAGTCTGGACTCCTCGCCGTCCCCATCTTCCATCTCTCTGCACTTGGACTGTTTAGGCAGAGGGCGCACAGACGTGATGTCATCGCGCTCTATGACCAGAATGTCACTGCCAGGAAACGCAGAAGACGTCACAGCAGGGAGAGGTACCGTATATACTCGAGTATAAGTCGATCCGAGTATAAGTCGACCCCCCTAATTTTGCCACAAAAACCTGGGAGAACTTATTGACTCGAGTATAAGTCTAGGGTGGGAAATGCTCCATAGATTATTCCCCCATATGGTGTCCCCAGAAGAAGCTCCTGAGCAAGCAGGGGGGGTCCACTCTTTGGCGACAGCACTGGCACAGGGCCCCTCATAGTACGGCAGTGTGTCTGATGGCGGGTGGGCCCTCCCACCGGCAGAGACACTTTTGCGTACTATGAGGGGCACTGTGCCAGTGCCGTCGCCCATGAGTTTTCCCCCCACCTGCTCAAGGAACCTGCACTTTCATCTGCACCTTCCTCTTTGTCACCGTGTAAGGTGGTATAGTATGCGGGAAGGGGAACCTGAGTTTCATCAGGGTCAGATTCTGGCTGTGTAGAGTGCGAGGGGAATGTAGTGGCCTGGGTCAATGTATCAACAGAATCATATAGCAGTGGCTGGGCATCAGTGCACTTGTGGCGCCCCCAGGAGTACGGTTGCCACAGTGGCATTACCTTCCTCCTAGGGAGTGTGATGTCATGCTTGGGAGCAACGAAGGATCTCTCTAGCAGTTAAACCAACACACAACACAGTTCCCTCTCCAGGCCAGCAGGGAGAGCTCTGAACCTGACTGCTGAGGAGCTGCTCTCAGTGGTCGGGAGAAGGTAAGTTAGGGCAGTCTGTGAAGGGAAGGGGAAGTGTGTGGATGTGAGAAGGGGAGCTGGAGGATGAGCAGAGTTAAGGCTCACTCCTAGCTGGAGCGCATGGTCCGGATTCCGGTCTCCGAGTTTGTAGGGACACTGACGGTCCTGCAGCAGAAACCGGAGGAAGTAGCAGCTGTAAATGCTCTGTTCCCAACTAAGGCTCGGAGGCCCCAGCAGCAACTTGTGTGAGCTAGAAGGAAAAGGCTACGGCTGCCTGCCATACAAGAAAGTTTCAAAGTATAATCAACAGGGGGAACTTCAGTGAACTCAGTACTGCGAGTACCTCAGATAAGCGCTAGAACAGAGGCCACACTACCTATCTGCAGAGAGAGAATTCCTAATTTGCTTCCAGGCTGACCAACTCCTTCTCCATCTGTACTCTGGGTCCTTGACGGCACTTACCAAGTACAGGTAAAGGAACTGCATGACTGTGTCTGTCATCTTTCTACTGCGCCTGGCGCACGGCTCTGCTACATCCTGCACTGCACACCATCTACCAACTCTTTCATCTGCCCTGCGACAACGGCCCTACCTGTGCAGGGCTTCTACATCTTAGCTGCACCACAACATCTGTCCCAGAGAACCGACACTGCAGCGCTGGTCAATCTGATCAGAAACAACAGGTGGCGTCACGTATCATTCACCTATAAACGTTATTCACCCCTTTGCATGGACGCCCAGGGCCATGGACCGGGTCACCACCACGTGACACATCCCTCTGAGACACCGGCCTGGTACCGATTAACCCCACTGCCCTGGCTGGCCACCCACACTCCATGTCAGATTCATCTTGGCTTGGGGAATTCACGATTTGACTTGATAACCCAGGTATGGTATGTGAGAAAGAGCTACATGGACTAATGTGAAGTGTGGCCTGCTGCATCATTCACTTTTGGTGGGGGTGAAGGACACAAGGAAAGGGGTTCTTCCTGACCAGGAGCCAGCACTTGATGACTCAGTGCTTGCATTTTTTGAAACTTCAGAATTGGAGGGCATATTTGCTGGAGTCTGTTTCAGCAATGTAAGCCAAAACCAGTTCCTGATGCTCCGGCTTTAAAAGCGGTTAACCTACTCCCAGAAAAGGTAGCCTTCCAGGCGTTCCGGAGCCAGACCATGACGCAGGCTCAACACCTCCTGCCTTAGCTGCTATTGTGCTTTTGCCACTACCAGCAGATGCACCACCACCATCAGTACCAGCTGACCCCCCCACGCCCACGTCCGCGGCCTCTTCCACCATACTTCCTAATTTTGGAGAAAATGTACCCAAAATAACATCACAAATATGGTACTGTATCAGAAGCGTACAGCTCTATACAGTCAAAGGGTAATTGTCAATCTCCCAATATATTTCACGAGTCACACAGAGACGCTCACAGGCTCAGTATGGATTAGACAAGAATGTAAAAAGTAGAAAAAGGGTACAGTATCATCAGATACCAAGTATATATAGTATAGTTTAAACATTCTAAATCTCCATATATATTTCAGGAGGCAGACACAGACGCTCTCAGGCTCAGTATGGATTACAACACAATATAAAAAGCCGTAAAACGGTAATGGATCTGAAGCGTACAGCTGTACACAGTGTAGGGGTCATTGTCAATCTCAGTATTTATTTCCACAGTCAGAAACAGACTCTCACTTGGTCAGTTTGGATTAGACCAGAACATAAAAAGCAGGAAATGGGTAATGTATCACAAGCGTAGAGCTGTACACAGTGTTGGGGTAATTTTTAAATCTACATATAAATTACAGGAGTAACCCAGAGACTCTCACACGCTCAGGATGGATCACACCACAATATAAAAAGAAGATCCACAAGAAATAATCACACATGTGGGCCAATGTTCCTGGTGTCAATGATACACTTAGAGTGGTCGGTGGAGGAGGACTTCCTGGCAGAAAGGGTACAGTATCACCAGATACCAGATATATAGCATAGTCTAAACATTAAAAATGTACATCTATATATCAGGAGTAGTGTTGAGCCACCCCGCTAGTGTTCGAGTTCGGTTCGGTTCGTCGAACAGGAGGCAAGTTCGTCGAATGTTCGTCGAACGTTCGACGAACACCGTCGAACCCCATTGAAAACAATGGCAGGCAAACACAAACACATACAAACACATAGAAAACAATTAGAAAACACCTTAAAAGGTGTCCCAAAGCAGACAAAATGCTCAGAAGACAAAAATAACATATGGAAAAGGGCAACTACATATAGAAAAGAGGTGGAGGAGTAAAAGGAGGAGGAGGAGACACAGAAATAGGCATGTCATGCCCTTATAAAGTCAGGAAAGGCTGGACTAAAATTCTAAAATAAAAAAAAAATCTAAAATTCTAAAATCGAAGACGATCATATACCGTCGGACTTCCCACCATAAATTATGCCAACTGCCGATCGGGCGGTGTTATTCCCACGACCCTCCGAACAGCGTCCATGAAGGCAAAGTGTTTGGTTTCCGGGGGCAGTATGGTTGCAAAGCTGAACCTTAAAGGAATGTCCAGAAGGGTACCACCAGGAGTGGAGCCTGCGGCTTAATTGGACTCCACATTGGCAACCTCAACCATGCCAGCCACGGAAAAGATGGACAGATTGCAAGCTTTGTCGATTCTGTGGGTGGTGGTGCATGACCGTTTTTAGTTGTGCTAGCGATTTGTCAGCTTAATTCCGTTAACGAAAAAGACTCCGGCATGCCCCCTCGGTCCGCGTCCAGCTTGCTAGAGGGACACGCGAGGCTCTGGCACGCGAGATCGAGCAATAACAGGTCTGTCATGCCCTTACATGTCCAGGGCTGCATGCGCGCTACACTGAAAGGGCCAGCGTGTGTCGCTTACAGGTGCGGATAACCTACTGAACCCCGTTAGTAATGGGGATCTGGGATTCCAATTCTTCCCCATGTACGAGGATTTCCCAGTAAGTGCAGGTCAACCGGAATTCCGGAATTAGGCCTAACCGGCATTCCAGAAAGAATGTGAAAAAATTAAGTGTCCAAACCACAGGTGCTGTAGCTTGCTTAACAGCTGGGCTCCTCTGCTGAGTAGCACGCAGTTCTTACATAAACAGGCGGCATAGCTTGGTTCATGGGTGGGCAACTCTGCTGAGTAGCAGACAGTGCTTACATAAACAGGCGGCATAGCTAGGTTCACAGGTTGGCTCCTCTGCTGAGCAGTAGACACAGGTACTAGGCCCAAAGTATTCACTGGGCTAAATGGAGTTAAAAAATGGTTCTTACATAAACAGGCGGCACAGCTTGGTTCACGGGTGGGCTCCTCTGCTGAGTAGCAGACACAGTTACTAGGCCCAAAGTATTAACTGGGCTAAATGCAGTCAAAAACTGGTTCTTTCATAAACAGGTGGCATAGCTAGGTTCACGGGTGGGCTCCTCTGCTGAGTAGCAGACAGTGCTACAAGGCCCAAAAGGATTTTCTGGACAGGATGCGGTAAAAAATTATTAGAAACACACACGGTGTAGTTCCTTGACAGGTGTACTACACCGCTGGCTACCAGACACCGCTACTATGCCATGAAACTGTCTATTAACATTGAAAACTAGAGTTGAGCGAAACGGGTCGAAAAAATTCAAAAGTCACCGACTTTTGGCAAAGTCGGGTTTCATGAAACGAAACCCGACCCTAGGATGAGGTCGGCCACGAGGTCGGCGACTTACGCGCCAAAGTCGCGTTTCAAAAGTTTGTTTTGCGCTCTTTTTCAGCCAAAAAGGATCCACGGACACTGTGGGCAACGTGATGACATAGGCAGGGGTCACCACCATCTTTCAGAAGGGCATGCAAGTGATTGGCTTGCTTTGGTGGGCGTCACAGGGGGTATAAAAGGGCGTGCACGCCGACCGCCATCTTACTTCTGCCGATCTCAGTATAGGGAGAGGTTTCTGATTCTGTAGAGAGAGCGTTAGGCAGGGAAGAAGACAAAAAAACTGCTTCTGCTGCTAGCGATTTGGCCTGCACAACACACCAGTCACTGTGTGTGCAGTGCAAGGGGAGGCTATATAGTGGTGTATCAGTGGTGTTGGTTGTTGGGCTGCCTTCTAAGGCTTCCTGACATTCCTGCATTGCTGTTTACCCACTGCTCCGCAAACTGCTGTTTTAAAAGCAATCCAATCTCCCTTATCCTCTAGTCACTTTTGTCACAGCTGTGCCATCGAGCCTGTGACATAGCGCTCAGATATCAGTGGGCCTCACACAATCCAAAAGTGTCCAGTGTCCAAAAGTGTGTGCAGAGATTCAAAATCTCCCTTATCCTCTAGTCACTTTGGTCACAGCTGTGCCATTGAGCCTGTCACAGAGCGCTCAGATATTCATTGGGCCTCACACAATCCAAAAGTGTCCAGTGTCCAAAAGTGTGTGCAGAGATTCAAAATCTCCCTTATCCTCTAGTCACTTTGGTCACAGCTGTGCCATCGAGCCTGTGACATAGCGCTCAGATATCAGTGGGCCTCACACAATCCAAAAGTGTCCAGTGTCCAAAAGTGTGTGCAGAGATTCAAAATCTCCCTTATCCTCTAGTCACTTTGGTCACAGCTGTGCCATCGAGCCTGTCACATAGCGCTCAGATATTCATTGGGCCTCACACAATCCAAAAGTGTCCAGTGTCCAAAAGTGTGTGCAGAGATTCAAAATCTCCCTTATCCTCTAGTCACTTTGGTCACAGCTGTGCCATCGAGCCTGTGACATAGCGCTCAGATATCAGTGGGCCTCACACAATCCAAAAGTGTCCAGTGTCCAAAAGTGTGTGCAGAGATTCAAAATCTCCCTTATCCTCTAGTCACTTTGGTCACAGCTGTGCCATCGAGCGTGTCACATAGCGCTCAGATATCAGTGGGCCTCACACAATCCAAAAGTGTCCAGTGTCCACAAGTGTCTGCAGAAATTCAAAATCTCCCCTGTCCTATAGACACCTTGTACCTTGTTTTACATTACTATATAGTTTGTTGGATTTTGTCTACATTTCTACCAAAAATGAGGAAGGCTGGTGGAAGAGGCCGTGGAATTGGGCGGAGGTTGGCAGCTGGTAATGATGGTGTTGGTGGTGGATCTGATGGTAGTGGCAAGAGCAAAATAGGACCGAATGCAGGAGGTGTTGAGCCTGCGTCATCGTCTGGCTACATAAGGCCTCGAACGCTTAGTTTTCTAGGAGTTGGCAAACCGCTTTTAAAGCCAGAGCATCAGGAAAAAGTTTTGTCTTACATTGCTGACTCAGCCTCCAGCTCTATCGCCTCCTCTTCTTCAGTTGTAAAAAGTAAAAGCACTGAGTCGTCATTGGAGGCTCATGTTCATGAACCACACCTTTCCTTGTGTCCTTCATCCCAACCAAGATTGAAGGATGACGCAGGCCATACTACTGATTACTCCATGGAGCTGTTTTCACATACCATGCCTGGATTATCAAGTCAAATGATGAATTACCCAGGCCAAGATGAATCTGACATGGAGTGCACTGATGCACAGCCGCTGATGGATGATTCTGCTGGTATATTCACTCAGAGCACTACATTGTCCTTGCAGTGTACAGAGCCAGATTCTGACCCTGATGAGACTCAGGTGCCCCTTCCCGCACACTATACCACCATACACGGTGACACAGAGGAAGGTGCACATGACATAGAAGAGGAGGTGATGGATGACCCAGTTGTTGACCCAGATTGGCATCCATTGGGGGAAGAGGGTGCTGCTTCCAATAGCTCAGATGAGGAGCATCCACAGCAGACATCGACATCGCAACAGCTGTTATCTGGCAGGCCCGTAGCACTCCAAAGACAGGTTCCAAACATCAAAAGAGTTGCTGGACAGCTTGTCCAGAGGGTCAAAAGATCAGAGCGTGCTAGGCCGCAAAATGTCTGCCAAAGTAGGAAGAATGCAGTGTGGCATTTTTTTGAACAAAATCCTCATGATCAGGCCAAGGTTATCTGTAAGAAGTGCGCAAAGACCTTTAGCCGAGGGAAAAATCTGAAAAATTTGAATACCAGTTGCATGCTTAGACATTTAACCAGCATGCACTTGCAAGCGTGGACACAACACCAAACCTCAAGTGCCACATGTGCAACTGATCACAACGAAGGTAGTCAGCAACGCTACATTGTTTCCCCCACTGTAAGCCCACCGGTTAGCACAGCAGCAAATGTTGAGGTGTCGTTGCAAGGCCACAGCAGTCAGGGAATCCCACTGTTATAGCAACGAAAGACTGATTCTAGGCCATCAGAAAGAACACCAACTCCATCACCATCATCAACCCTCTCTCAGTCCGCCCTGTCCACCGATACTTCCACCATATGCAGCTCTCAAGTCCAGCTCACCCTCCCAGACACTATGAGTAGGTCAAGAAAGTACTCAGTCTCTCATCCACGTACACTGGGTTTGAACGCCCACATTGCCAAACTAATCTCGTTTGAGATGATGCCCTTTCGGTTGGTGGAAAGCACAGCTTTCCGCGAACTCATGGCCTATGCAGTACCACGCTATGACCTACCCAGTCGCCACTTCTTCTCTCGCAAAGCCATCCCAGCCCTCCACCATCATGTGAAAGACCGCATTGTCCATGCACTCAAGCAGTCAGTGAGCGGAAAGGTGCACCTCACAACTGATGCATGGTCCAGTCGGCATGGCCAGGGCCGTTACGTGTCCATCACTGCGCACTGGGTTAATGTGGTGGATGCAGGGTCCACAGGGGACAGCGGTGGTGGGACAGTGCTGCCTAGCCCACGGTATAGGAAACAGTTGGCTGTAGGCGTTCCACCCTCCTCCTCCTCCTCCAGAAGCGAAAGCTCTTCCACAGAGCGCAGTCGTATGAGCACTCCATCTGCAGCTGCCATTGTTGCACACGATGTGTCCCCCTATCGAGCAGCTAGTGGAAAGCGTCAGCAGGCTGTGTTGCAGATGATGTGTTTGGGCAACAGACACACCGCCGAGGTGCTGGCCGAGTACTTGAAGCGACAAACTGAGTCATGGCTGGGCAGTGTACATCTTGAGGCAGGCAAGGTAGTTAGTGATAAAGGCCGTAATTTTGTGGCAGCCATAGCCCTTTCAAAACTCAGCCACATACCTTGCTTGGCTCACACCTTGAACCTGGTGGTGCAGTGCTTCCTCAAAAATTATCCGGAGTTAACAGCCCTGCTCCAGAAGGTGCGAAGACTGTGCGCGCACATCCGCTGGTCGCCTGTACACTCCGTTCGTATGCACAAGCTGCAGCGATTGCTCCACCTTCCCAACCACCGCCTCATTATCGACATTGCAACAAGGTGGAACTCCACCCTGCACATGGTGGAGCGGCTGTGCGAGCAGAGGCAGGCCATAATGCATTTGTGGGAGGATACACGGCCAGGCACTTTGAGAGCAGACATGGAGTTGACAGGTGTGCAGTGGTCGAAGCTGAAAGACCTCTGTAAAGTCCTTCAGTGTTTTGAGGAATGCACACGGCTGGTAAGCGCAGACGACGCCATCCTAAGCATGAGCATCCCACTTATGCGTCTGCTCATGCAAACTTTGACGCACCTTAAGGAGCAGGCGTCTGCAGCCAATGTTGATGAGGAGGAAGAGGAGGAGGGAATCCTTGGTGACATTCAGCCATTGTCTGCTCATGGACCTCTCCTGGACGAGGTGGAGGAAGAAGAGGAGGAGGAGGATGATGATGGGGATGATTACTTAGGGGAGGAGGATGCATCTCGTGGGGCAAGTGAAAATGTTGGCGTGGCAAGGTCTGGTACAGGGTTTGTGCGTGACTGGAGGGATGTGGATTTGCCAGAAAGTGCTCCTCCACCCAGCACTCGCAGTGCATCATTGACACCGGGAACATTGGCCCACATGTCAGATTATGCCTTGCAGATCCTAAAAAGGGACCCCCGCATTGCCAAAATGATGAACGATGACGACTACTGGTTCGCCAGCATCCTGGATCCACGCTATAAAGGCAAATTACAAAACATCATGCCACAGGAGAACCTTGACCTAATATTGGCTAATAAACAAGCAACTCTGGTAAATCGGTTGCTTGAGGCATTCCCAGCACACAGCAGCGGTGATGGTTCTCACACGAGCCATACGGGCCGGGGGCAGCTTGGCAGAGGTGTACGTGGTGCACACAGCAGAAGTGGCGTTGGAGAAAGAGGTTTCATGACAATGTTGTGGACTGATTTTTCAAATACCGCTCACACAACTGGTAATACTGCATCGATGGAAAGTGACAGGAGACAGCAGTTGTCAACGATGGTTACAAACTACTTTTCCTCCTATATCGATGTTCTCCCACACAGGTCATTCCCCTTTGACTATTGGGCCGCTAAACTGGACACCTGGCCTGAATTGGCCCAATATGCCTTACAGGAGCTCGCTTGCCCAGCTGCAAGTGTGCTATCAGAAAGAGTCTTCAGTGCAGCTGGATCAATCCTGACAGAAAAAAGGACCCGTCTGTCAACCCAAAATGTGGATGATCTAACCTTCATTTAAATGAACCATGTATGGGTTTCCAAGGATTTTGTCCCACCTTCCCCTGATGACACATAGGGTGACAGAAAAATGGCTTGCTTTGGTCCACCTCTTCCTGGGACTTCACCTATTTCGCCTTTTGCATCAGCTGAATGTCCAACATCAACATATGCCACTTTCTAAAACTCCCTAACTGTGCTGCCTCCCCCCCATGGCCGGGGTCACCACCTAGCGCATGACACCGTGCGAGTGCCGTTGCCCTGGACAGGTGGGTAGGCCGACTCTTGGGCGCGGGCACTGGCACAGGGTCCCTCATAGTGCAATCAAGTGTCTCTGACGGTGGTGGTGCACACCCGCCGTCAGACACACCGCTGTACTATGAGGGGCCCAGTGCCAGTACCGACGCCCACGAGTGGGCCCCCCTTGCTTGGGCAGGGCCCCAGCATTTGCAATCTTTACCTCTCCCTGCTCCTCCGCTGTGTAATCTGGGCCGTCAAATCCATACTGTGCCTGACACGTCTGAGCCTGCCTCCTGATGTATAGACATATATTTTGAATGTGTACGCTATCCATTCATGTTATCCGGGGAAACAGTACCCTTTCTAACCTTTGTGCAATCACGTGCAATCCATACTGGGCCTAACACCGTCTGAGCCTGCCTCCTGAGACATATATTTTGAATGTGTACGCTATCCATACATGTTATCTGGGGATACGGTACCCTTTCTAACCTTTGTGCAATCACGTGCAATCCATACTGGGCCTGACACCGTCTGAGCCTGCCTCCTGATGTATAGACATATATTTTGAATGTGTACGCTATCCATACATGTTATCCGGGGATACGGTACCCTTTCTAACCTTTGTGCAATCACGTGCAATCCATACTGGGCCTGACACCGTCTGAGCCTGCCTCCTGAGACATATATTTTGAATGTGTACGCTATCCATACATGTTATCCAGGGATACGGTACCCTTTCTAACCTTTGTGCAATCACGTGCAATCCATACTGGGCCTAACACCGTCTGAGCCTGCCTCCTGATGTATAGACATATATTTTGAATGTGTACGCTATCCATACATGTTATCCGGGGATACGGTACCCTTTCTAACCTTTGTGCAATCACGTGCAATCCATACTGGGCCTAACACCGTCTGAGCCTGCCTCCTGAGACATATATTTTGAATGTGTACGCTATCCATACATGTTATCCAGGGATACGGTACCGTTTCTAACCTTTGTGCAATCACGTGCAATCCATACTGGGCCTAACACCGTCTGAGCCTGCCTCCTGAGACATATATTTTGAATGTGTACGCTATCCATACATGTTATCCAGGGATACGGTACCCTTTCTAACCTTTGTGCAATCACGTGCAATACATACTGTGCCTGACACCGTCTGAGCCTGCCTCCTGAGACATATATTTTGAATGTGTACGCTATCCATACATGTTATCCAGGGATACGGTACCCTTTCTAACCTTTGTGCAATCACGTGCAATCCATACTGGGCCTAACACCGTCTGAGCCTGCCTCCTGAGACATATATTTTGAATGTGTACGCTATCCATACATGTTATCCAGGGATAAGGTACCCTTTCTAACCTTTGTGCAATCACGTGCAATCCATACTGTGCCTGACACCATCTGAGCCTGCCTCCTGATGTATAGACATATATTTTGAATGTGTACGCTATCCATACATGTTATCTGGGGATACGGTACCCTTTCTAACCTTTGTGCAATCACGTGCAATCCATACTGGGCCTGACACCGTCTGAGCCTGCCTCCTGATGTATAGACATATATTTTGAATGTGTACGCTATCCATACATGTTATCCGGGGATACGGTACCCTTTCTAACCTTTGTGCAATCACGTGCAATCCATACTGGGCCTGACACCATCTGAGCCTGCCTCCTGAGACATATATTTTGAATGTGTACGCTATCCATACATGTTATCCAGGGATACGGTACCCTTTCTAACCTTTGTGCAATCACGTGCAATCCATACTGGGCCTAACACCGTCTGAGCCTGCCTCCTGAGACATATATTTTGAATGTGTACGCTATCCATACATGTTATCCAGGAATACGGTACCCTTTCTAACCTTTGTGCAATCACGTGCAATCCATACTGGGCCTAACACCGTCTGAGCCTGCCTCCTGAGACATATATTTTGAATGTGTACGCTATCCATACATGTTATCCAGGGATACGGTACCCTTTCTAACCTTTGTGCAATCACGTGCAATCCATACTGTGCCTGACACCGTCTGAGCCTGCCTCCTGAGACATATATTTTGAATGTGTACGCTATCCATACATGTTATCCAGGGATACGGTACCCTTTCTAACCTTTGTGCAATCACGTGCAATCCATACTGTGCCTGACACCGTCTGAGCCTGCCTCCTGATGTATAGACATATATTTTGAATGTGTACGCTATCCATACATGTTATCTGGGGATACGGTACCCTTTCTAACCTTTGTGCAATCACGTGCAATCCATACTGGGCCTGACACCATCTGAGCCTGCCTCCTGATGTATAGACATATATTTTGAATGTGTACGCTATCCATACATGTTATCCAGGGATACGGTACCCTTTCTAACCTTTGTGAAATCACGTGCAATCCATACTGGGCCTAACACCGTCTGAGCCTGCCTCCTGATGTATAGACATAAATTTTGAATGTGTACGCTATCCATACATGTTATCTGGGGATACGGTACCCTTTCTAACCTTTGTGCAATCACTTGCAATCCATACTGGGCCTAACACCGTCTGAGCCTGCCTCCTGAGACATATATTTTGAATGTGTACGCTATCCATACATGTTATCCAGGGATACGGTACCCTTTCTAACCTTTGTGCAATCACGTGCAATCCATACTGTGCCTGACACCGTCTGAGCCTGCCTCCTGATGTATAGACATATATTTTGAATGTGTACGCTATCCATGCATGTTATCCGGGGATACGGTACCCTTTCTAACCTTTGTGCAATCACGTGCAATCCATACTGGGCCTGACACCGTCTGAGCCTGCCTCCTGATGTATAGACATATATTTTGAATGTGTACGCTATCCATACATGTTATCTGGGGATACTGTACCCTTTCTCACCTTTGTGCAATCACGTGTAATCCATACTGGGCGTGAGAACGGCTGGCGAGCTGTTAAGCAAGCTACAGCACCTGTGGTTTGCACACGTAAGTTTTTCATTTTTTCAGGAATGACGGTTAGGCCTAATTCCGGAACTGCGGTTGACCTGCACTTACTGGGAAATCATTGTTCGCGGGTAATAATTGTAATCAGTGATCCCCATCACTAACGTTGTTCAGCGGGTTATCTGCACCTGTAAGCGACAAACGCTGGCCTTTTCAGTGTAGCGCACATGCAGCCACGGACATGTAAGGGCATGACACACCAGTTATTGGCCAATCTCATGTGCCAGAGCCTCACGTGTCCCTCTAGTAAGCCGGACTCGGACCGCGGGGCATGACGGAGTCTCGTTCGTTAACGGAATTAAGCTTGCAATGTGTGCATCTGTTCTGTAGTTGGCATGGTTGAGGTTTCCCAGGTGGAGTCAAATTTAACCGTTGGCTCCACTCCTGGTGGTGCCCTTCTGGACATTCCTTTAAGGTTCAGCTTTGCAACCATACTGCCCACGTAAAACAAACACTTTGCCTTCATGAACGCTGTTTGGAGGGTCATGACTCGTGGGAATAACGCCGCCCAATCAGTTAACCTGCTAGAGAGATCCTTCGTTGCTCCCAAGCATGACATCACACTCCCTAGGAAGAAGGTAATGCCACTGTGGCGACCGTACTCCTGGGGGCGACACAAGTGCACTGATGCCCAGCCACTGCTCGATGAATCTGCTGGTACATTGACCCAGACCACTACATTCCCCTCGCACGCTACCCGGCCTGAATCTGACCCTGATGAAACTCAGGTTACCCTTCCCATATACAGTTCCATCTTACACGGTGACAAAGAGGAAGCTGCAGATGAAAGTGCAGGTTCGGCCCACCAGCCATCAGACACACCACCGTACTATCAGGGGCCCTGTGCCAGTGCCGTCGCCAACGAGTGGGCCCCCCCTGCTTGCCCAGGATCACAGCACTTGCAAAGTTGAAATACTGTGCAGTGAGATGGAAGATGGGGACGACGAGGAGTCTAGACTAATACAGGGATTCCCTAGCGAGGAGACTTATTTGATTGTTTTCAATGTTGGGACAGCAATTTTTGGGGAGCACGTTACTCTGGAGAATGATAGATGGGGCCCACCATACACTGGAACATTCCAAAGGTGGACATCAGACACTGGAGCAGCATTTACAGGGCCCATTATACACTAGAGCATTAGAAATGGGGCCCATTATGTTTGGAGCATTATTTGGGCCCATAAGACAGTGGAGCTTCATCCATGGGGACCAACATATACTGTAGCATTATGTGGAGCTCATCATATACTGTTTCAAACATTATATGGGACCAATGATTCTGTATGGAGAAATAGATGGGCCTCGTCATGAGATGTAAAAAGTGAGGTATTTTTCATTGTACTATACCGCTATTTCTCTGCCGTATCGGAGCATGATGAGTTGTGGTATGTGTTAAAGGGGCGCTCTTTCGCTCAGGGCACATGAAAACCTGGAGCCAGCCCTCCCCCCCCACAACTTTAGCCAAATAACCCCCATTTTTCAGTTTGTAACTTGTATTATGAAGTTAATTAAGGTTGACAAGCTTAAGTAAGAAGAATTGATGCTTTTGGCATTCAAATGGGCACTGTAGGTGTGCTTCCTGTCCTCCTCTCACTGCCGACTTTTATTCCCCATTGACTTACATTGGGTTTTGTGTTTCGGGACGACCCTGACTTTTCCCTATAATCGGACGATCTTGCTCGACCCGACTTTTGGAAAAGTCGGGTTTCACGAAACGAAACTCGACCCTAAAAAACCAAAAGTCGCTCAACTCTATTGAAAACCATTATTAATGTGAAAATAATGTTATGCTTTTGGTGAACGAACCATTCTCGAACGGAACCTTGAACAGCCGAATTTTAAGCAAAGTGTTCGAGTTCGACGAATGGCTCGAACACCGCCCAAAACAGCTCGAATTTGAACTTGACGAACAGGTCAACTCAAACACCGCTCATCTCTAATCAGGAGGCAGACTCAGACGGTCTCAGGCCCAGTATGGATTCAACAAGATTGTAGAAAGTTGAGAAAGGGTACAGTATCACCGGATAACAGGTATATATGTAGCATAGATTACACATTAAAAATCTATGTCTATATATCAGGAGGCAGACTCAGATGGTCTCAGGCCCAGTATGGATTTGACAAGATTGTAGAAAGTTGAGAAAGGGTACAGTATCACCGGATAACAGGTATATATGTAACATAGTTTACACATTAAAAATCTATGTCTATATACCAGGAGGCAGACTCAGACGATCTCAGGCCCAGTATGGATTCGACAAGATTGTAGAAAATTGAGAAAGGGTACAGTGGATCACTGGATACCAGGTATATATAGCATAGTTTAAACATTAAAAATCTCCGTGTATATTTCCGGAGTCTGACAAAGACGCTCACAGCTTCAGTATGGATTAGACAAGAATCTAAAAAGTAGAAAAAGGGTTATGTATTCAAAGCGTACACCAGTATACACTGTTGGGGTATTTTTCAATCTTCATATATATTTCAGTCTCAGTAAGACAGTCCAGACTCTCCGCAAGAGGAAACGAGATGGATAGAAGTACAGACAGGAAGTCGAGTGATTGCAGAAATTTTGGAATTACTAATCACGGGAAAAACTCTCGGGAGAATTCTCAGAGGCGATGCTGACCCTCAATTACTTTGTCTGTGGAGACAGCAAAAACAGTTCTTGTGAGGAAAGGTTTGTTGTATCGCAGTACCGTGGATCCCATCACCGTTACTCATCTCCATCAAATTGTGATCACAGGGAGAGATATAGACATTATCCTCACTGCCTATCATGATCTGTCAGGTAACTTTGGAGTGCAAAAGACAGAAGCCACAGGCCGTAGGCGATTCTATTGGACTGGCATGAGAGGACACATTTAAAAATGTGGGCAGGAATGTCACACGTCTGTGAGTAGGAAAACCGTGAAAACTGATGATAAACCACCACTGCATCTCATTGTGAGTCGACGTCCATAACAAATGGAAGCCATTGATCATCTGAAGATAGAGCCCAGCAGGACAGGGCATAGCTGCGTCTTAACCATCATCTATCAGTTCACCAAATTTGTAGTGGCAGTCCCAGTGAAGGATTTAACAGCCCAGACTACACAGCGGTGGAGCAGGGAGAGGTAAGTATTGCAAGTGCTGGGGCCCTGAGCAAGCAGGGTGGGTCCACTCGTGGGTGGCGGTACTGGCACAGGGCCCCTCATAGTACGCCGGTGTGTCTGACGACGGGTGTGCACCCCCACCGTCAGCGACACTTGATTGTACTATGAGGGACGCTGTGCCAGTGCCGTAGCCCAAGAGTGGGCCCACCCACCTGTCCAGGGCAATGGCACTCGCACGGGTGCGTGCGCCAGGTGGTAACCTCGGCCCTGGGGGGGGAGGCAGCCCAGTTAGGGAGGTTGAAAAAATGGCATATGTTGATGTTGGACATTCAGCAGCTGCAAATGGAGGAATTGGAGAAGTCCAATGAAGAGGAGAACAAAAGCGAGCCATTTTTCTGGCAACCTACGTGTCAGCAGAGGAAGGTGGGACAAAATCCTTTGAAACCCATGCATGGTTCATTTTAATGAAGGTTAGATCATCAACATTTTGGGTCGACAGACGGGTCCTTTTTTCTGTCAGGATTGATCCAGCAGCACTGAAGACTCTTTCGGATAGCACACTAGCAGCAGGACAAGCGAACTCCTGTAAGGCATATTGTGCCAATTCAGGCCAGGTGTCCAGTTTACAGGCCCAATAGTTAAAGGAGATTGACCTGTGAGGGAGAACATTGATATGGGAGGAGAAGTAGTTTGTAACCATCGTTGACAACTGCTGTCTCCTGTCACTTTCAATCGATGCAGTATTACCAGTCGTGTGAGCGGTACTTGAAAAATCAGTCCACAACATGGTCATGAAACCCTTGTGTCTCCATCGCCACTTTGGCTGTGTGCACCATGAACACCTCTTCCTTGTTGCCCCCTACAGCTCGTGGGAGAACCATCACCGCCGCTGTGTGCTGGGAATGCCTCAAACGGTTTACCAGAGTTGCTTGTTTGTTAGCCAATATTAGCTCTAGGTTCTCCTGTGGCATGATGTTTTGGAATTTGCCTTTATAGCGTGGATCCAGGATGCTGGCCAACCAGTAGTCATCATCGTTCATCATTTTGGCAATTCGGGGGTCCCTTTTTAGGATCTGCAAGGCATAATCACACATGTGGGCCAATGATCCAGGTGTCAATGATGCACTGCGAGTGCTGGGTGGAGGAGCACTTTCTGGCAAATCCACATCCCTCCAGTCACGCACAAACCCTGTACCTGACCTTGCCACGCCAACATTTTCTCTTGCCCCCTGAGAAGCATCCTCCTCCCCTAAATAATCATCCCCATCATCCTCCTCCTTCTCTTCCTCTTTTTCTTCCACCTCGTCCAGGAGAGTTCCCTGAGCAGACAATGGCTGACTGTCATCAAGGCTTCCCTCCTATTCGGCTGCAGATGCCTGCTCCTTAATGTGAGTCAAAGTTTGCATGAGCAGACGCATAAGTGGGATGCTCATGCTTATGATGGCGTCGTCTGAGCTTACCAGCCGTGTGCATTCCTCAAAACACTGAAGGAGTTTACAGAGGTCTTTCAGCTTCGACCACTGCACACCAGACAACTCCATGTCTGCCCTCAAACTGCCCGTGTATCCTCTCACAAATGCATTACAGCCTGCCTCTGTTCGCACAGCCTCTGAACCATGTGCAGGGTGGAGTTCCACCTTGTTGCAACGTCGATAATTAGGCGGTGCTTGGGAAGGTGGAGCAATCGCTGCAGCTTCTGCATACGACTGACATGCACGGGCGACTGGCGGATGTGCGAGCACAGTCTTCACACCTTATGGTGCAGTGCTGTTAACTCGGGATAATTATTGAGGAAGCACTGCACCACCAGGTTCAAGGTGTGAGCCAGGCAAGGTATGTGTCTGAGCTTTGAAAGGGCTATGGCTGCCACAAAATTCCGGCCGTTATCACTAACTACCTTGCATGCCTCAAGATGTAGACTGCCCAGCCATGACTCAGTTTGTCGCTGCAAGTAGTCGGCCAGTACCTCCGCGGTGTGTCTGTTGCCCAAACACATCATCTTCAACACAGCCTGCTGACGCTTACCACTAGCTGTTCGATAGTGGGACACCTCGTGTGCAACACTGGCAGCTGCGGATGGAGTGATAGTGCAACTGCACTCTGAGGACAAGCTTTCGCTTCTGGAGGAGGGTCGAACACCTACAGCAAACTGTTCCTATACCGTGGGCTAGGCAGCACTGTCCCACCACCGCTGTCCCCTGTGGACCCTGAATCCACCACATTAACCCAGCGCGCAGTGATGGACACGTAACGGCCCTGGCCCTGCCTACTGGACCATGCATCTGTTGTGAGGTGCAACTTTCCACTCACTGATTGCTTGAGTGCATGGACAATACAGTCTTTCAGATGCAGGTGGAGGGCTGGGATGGCTTTTCGAGAAAAGAAGTGCCGACTGGGTAGGTCATAGTGTGGTACAACATAGGCCATGAGCTCTCGGAAAGCTTCGCTTTCAACCAATTGGTAGGGCATCTTCTCTAACGAGATTAGTTTGGCAATGTGGGCGTTCAAAAACTGTGTACGCGGATGAGAGGATGAGTACTTTCTTGTCCTACTGAGAGTCTCTGGTAGGGTGAGCTGGACGTGAGAGCTGCATATGGTGGAACTAGCGGTGGACATGGCGGACTGAGAGAGGGTTGGTGATGGTGATGGTGTTGGTGGTCCTGCTGATGGCCTAGATTCAGTCTTTCATAGCAATAACATTGTGATTCCCTGACTGCTTTGGCCTTGCGACGACACCTCAACATTTGCTGCTAGTGGTGTGCTAACCGGTTGGCTTACAGTGGGGGAAGCGATGTAGCGTTGCTGACTACCTTCATTCGGAGCAGGTGCATATGTGGTACGTGAGGTTTGGTAGTCCATCCACGCTTGCAAGTGCATGGTGGTTAAATGTCTAAGCATGCAACTGGTATTCAAATTTCTCAGATTTTTCCCTCGGCTAAAGGTCTTTGCCCACTTCTTACAGATAACCTTGGCCTGATCATTAGGATTTTGTTCAGAAAAGTGCCACACTGCACTCTTCCTACTATAGAAGACATTTTGAGGCCTTGCAAACTGTGCTAATTTTACCGTCTGGCCAAGCTGTCCTGCAACTCTTTGGGTTTTTGTAAACCATTTTTGGACTGCTACGGGCCTGCCAGATAACAGCTGTTGTGATGTTGATGCCTGCTGCGGATCCTCCTCCTCCTCTTCTGAGCTATTGGCAGCAGCACCCTCTTCCCCCAATGGATGCTAATCTGGGTCAACAACTGGGTCATCCATCACCTCCTCTGCAATTTCATGTGCACCTTCCTCTGTGTCACCGTGTAAGGTGGTATAGTATGCGGGAAGAGGCACCTGAGTTTCATCAGGGTCAGATTCTGGCTCAGTACACTGCGAGGACGAGGACAATGTAGTGCTCTGAGTGAATGTACCAGCAGAAAAATCTAGCAGTGGCTGTGCATCAGTGCACTCCATGTCTTGGACTGGGGAATTCACAATTTGACTTGATAACCCAGACATGGTATATGAAAGAGCTCCATGGAGTAATCTGTAGTGTGGCCTGCCGCATCCTACACTTTTGGTAGGGGTGAAGGACACAAGGAAAGGTGTTGTTCCTGAACAGGAGCCTCCACTGACGACTCAGTGCTTTTATTTTTTGAAACTTCAGAAGAGGAGGCGATAGAGCTGGAGGCTGTGTCAGCAATGTAAGCCAAAACTTGTTCCTGAAGCTCCAGCTTTAAAAGCAGTTTACCTACTCCCAGGTAAGGGAGCCTTCGAGGCCTTGTGGAGCCAGACGATGACGCAGGCTCAACACATCCTGCCTTAGGTGCTATTGTGCTTTTGCCACTACCAGCAGATGCTATACCACCGTCACCACCATCAGTACCAGCTGGCAACCCCTGCCCACTTCCACGGCCTCTTCCATCATACTTCCTCATTTTTGGAAAAATGTACCCAAAATACCACCAGCTATATGGTACTGTAAATCAAGGTACAAGGTGTATATAGTGTTGGGGAGAATTGGAAGCTCCCTAGAGATTTTAGGAGGCTGAACTATTATCTCAGGCCCACTATAGATTACACCTCAATTTAACAGACTGAAATAGGCAGGTGTATGACCAGGTACAAGGTGTGTATATAGTATTGGGGAGAATTGGAAGCTCCCTAGAGATTTTAGGAGGCCAAACTATTATCTCAGGCCCACTATAGATTACACCTCAATTTAACAGGCTGAAATAGGCAGGTGTATGACCAGGTACAAGGTGTGTATATAGTATTGGGGAGAATTGGAAGCTCCCTACAGATTTTAGGAGGCTGAACTATTATCTCAGGCCCACTATAGATTACACCTCAATTTAACAGACTGAAATAGGCAGGTGTATGACCAGGTACAATGTGTGTATATAGTATTGGGGAGAATTGGAAGCTCCCTAGAGATTTTAGGAGGCCAAACTATTATCTCAGGCCCACTATAGATTACACCTCAATTTAACAGGCTGAAATAGGCAGGTGTATGACCAGGTACAAGGTGTTTATATAGTATTGGGGAGAATTGGAAGCTCCATAGAGATTTTAGGAGGCTGACAATGATGCTCTCAGTCCAAGTATGGCAGCAGGCAGCCTAATAAGCAGGACTGCTGCACACAAAAGTGTGGAAAAATGAACGCTTGGTAACTGTGCAGAAAAGAGGAAGAAAACTATTTTTGCTTTTAAAAAAGCAGTTTGCACAGCAGTGTGCAAACAGCAATGCAGCTATCAGGGAGCCTTATAAGGCAGCCTAATAACCAACAGAGCTGATGCACAAAAAATATAGCCTCCCTTGTCACTGCACACAAACTGTTGTGTTGTACAGGGGAAATAGCTACCAGCAGGAGCAGTTTTTTTATTCTTCTTCCATGCCTAATGCTCTCCCTTATTCAGAATCATCAGCTGCAACCTCTCCCTAATGCTAAAATCGGCAGAAGTAAGATGGCGGTCGGCATGCACGCCCTTTTATAGCCCCTGTGACTCCACACAAAGCAAGCCAATCACTTGCATGCCATTCTCAAAGATGGTGGTGACCGATGCCCATGTCATCGCGTTGCCCACAGTGTGCGTCCTCCATCATTGGCTGAAAAGGGGCGCTGGAAGCATCATTTGAAACACGACTTTGGCGCTCTGGTTGCCGACCTCGTGGCCGACCTCACGCTATGGTCGGGTTTCGTTTCATGAAACCCGACTTCAGTGAAAGTCGGCGACTTATGAATTTGACCGACCCGTTTCGCTCAACTCTACTTAGTCTAGATATATTAAAAATTACATACCAGAATGTTATGTGTAATATGTACTGAATATCACGTAGTCATTATGCTAGAAAAAATATGTGTGTTAGTAGACATGAAACAATAAAAAGTTTGGTATGTTGGTAGCTATTCTTTTTATCATTTTTGCCTTCTAAAATGTTCCATTTCTGTTGTTCTTCAGCTTCCTGTCCACTGGCCTGTCTCATGCCGCTCTCCACTATGAGTTTCTCATTGGAAGATCTACCATTTCTGGCATAGCCAGGTCGACATGTAGTGAAATATGGTCAAGACTCCATCAACTCGTCATGTACGAGCCCAGGATGGAAGACTGGTTGAGGATCTCAAGGGACTTTGAGGAGGAATGCCAGTTTCCTAATTGTATTGGGGCCCTTGATGGCAAACATATCCGGATGCGTAAGAAGCCGAACTCTGGTTCCCAATTCTTCAATTATAAGCAATACTTTTCTGTTGTATTGTTGGCTCTGGCTGACCCTCAATACAAGTTTATAATTGTCGACTTTCGGCCTATGTAAGGACGGGAGACTCTAGAGTCTTCCATTATGGGTCGGCGGCTACGCACCAACCAGTTGGATCTACCCCCACCACGCCAGCTACCAGGCTCCACTCAAGAATCTGTCCCTTATGTCCTTGTGGCAGATGAGGCATTTCAGTTAACGCGCAATGTCATGAGGCCATATCCCCTGCGCAACCTGGACCACCGGCGCAGAATTTTTAACTTGCGCCTATCACGTGCTCGTCGACTGGTGGAATGTTCCTTTGGCATTCTTTGTACCAAATGGCGGGTCCCTCAGTCTGCCATTCAGCTGAGTGAACAAAATGTAAATGAAGTTATCAAAGCATGTGTCATTCTTTATAACTTCACCAGGATACATGATTGTTCCTATTCGTCTGGTGTTGTGCGTGGGTCAGATAATGTGCGTAGGGCGAGACCACCTATCAACCCTCAATGTAGACCGCTCTCTGGTCTCAAAGTATGTGAAATTTTCACAAATTATTTTATGTCACAAGAGGGGGAAACTTCTTGGCAAGAGCATGCTGTGTCTATGTTATAAATTTTTGATTTCTGTCTGTGTAAATATATATTTCAACCCCTTATGATTCTCTCACTGTTTAATTGCCTTGGTAAGCATATGCTAGTATGCTGATAACTTTTTTCATAATTGAGACAGAGACGAAAAAATTTGTAGACAAATTTTTACTTTTGCCTTTTTTTTGTTTTTTTGAAACACATATTATTGCCATATGGTAAATGTGGCAATGGCTCAAAGTGGCCTTTTTGCAGATTTGCAAAGTTACAAGCAACACATTTTCAGAACCCCAAAAAAGGAAATAAACAATTATGCAAGACCAATATTCCTACATTACAAATGTTGGTAGGTCGGGGGGAGGAGAAGGCGGAAGACCAGCCTGTGTTTGCTGCTGGCTACTTTGCCCAACTTGGCCACTGCCCTATGTGGGGGCATACTGTTGCCCATGATGTGGGTAGTGTACTGCCTTCTGTGATTGTGGTGGACACTGGGCTGACTGAAATTGGAGAGGAGCCTCTTGTTGGGGCTGGTAGGCCTGTGGCTCATACTCACCAAAATAGCCATGTCGTCCCAACCAGGTTGGGACTAGCCTCCAACACTGGGTGGGAACAAGTGGCCATATTGGTGAGGTTGGCTAGAGGCAGACATAAGTGGCTGCAGTGGGCAAGGTTGGGTAGGGGGAGGAAGGGGGTGAGGTGTAGGCCCATGTGTTTGAGGATCCTCAGAGCCTGCTTGAGCAAGCATGTGTGTGGGGTGTCTAAGGCGCATCAGATTCCTTGGGGAAAGCTGCCACCTCTCCAGATATTCAAATAACTCATATGGGGTATTGGGGTGTGTGCTTGCCTCAAGCAGGATCTGAAAACATCCTCGAATATGTAGCCTCACCTCACGGGAAAGGGCCTGAAGATAATGGGCCAGGCTGCATGAGTACGCCTCCTCCCCATCATCATTATTGACTCGAGCAAGATAGTTCAGTACCCTTGTGTCAACATTGGTACGGGTATCTTGGGCAGGGATCTGGCGCCATCTTCTTCCTCGCCAAGATGGTCCAGCAGGCTGTGGGGAGCCCTGTATCTGGGCAGTTGGGCTGCTGCTGATGTTGCCCTGCTCATCCTGTATGGCGGTTGGTGCTGCAGCAGACGATCCTGCTTGTGGATGTGATCCTGGTGGTGGAGTTTGTGGTGCAGGCGCTGGGTTTTCAGGAGAGGAAACTTCACCCATGCTTCATGGAGGGGGAGAAGATGTGCCAGCCACCTCTTCCCCTCCAGCCACAGGATCGATGATGGGCTCTGTATCTGAGCCAGCTTCCCTTTCCGTAAGGTTTGACTAAGTTCTGTTATGAAATAGAACAGAGCCCTAATTAAAAACATTACTTTGGTCCCTGTAAAGTATCTGTGTAATGTGGTGTGAGGTATCTACTTAGGGTCTCAGATCCAGAATAGGAGCGAGGAAGGAGAGGCGATCATAATATATATATTTGCGCTTTGTGTGGCCCGCATCTCCACTCCTGGCCCACTGCTGACGTTCACGCCTGTACTGGTCGCGGATGCTGCGCCAGCGTCTCATCACATCTTCCACTGCAATGTGACAGGAAATATTCTAAATTTCACATATTTGATATATAAAATTTGCTAAAAGTAGCATAGTCATAAAAACAATGGGGTAAACGGGCACCATCTCAAATAATATAGCATGTGGGATCTCCGAATGCATACAAGACTATATAGAAGCAGACCAAGAAAAAGTATATGCAACAACTATAGGGATCACCACCAATATTTATAATACAAAAATATATATTTTATTTAATTCCAGCAAACACTACATACAAACAAATGGTTAAAAACAATTAAAAAAGTCTGTACAAAAGCAGACATTAGAAAATGAACAAAGAAAATTGGGTCATAATCACATACAATTCAATATTTAAGGTTCCAAAACACCAGACAAAATACAAAAGTGCAAGTGCTCATGAATTAATGAGGTCCCACTACATAGAGATATATATTATTATATTTCAATATTTCAAATACTGATACCTGTATGCATGCTGTGTACAAATAAATGTTGTCATAGACATACAAAATGTGCTAGACGCATGCTTACACAGGAAACCATCAGCAAATATTATTAATGGTACTCCAAACTCTATTATCCAAAAAACCAAGCTGTGTGCTTCCACTTGGGGTCTGCCTGGTATCATGGTTGGAGGCAGGGGAGATTTTTGTCTATGCCTCCAGGGCTCCTATGCTGGTAATATGCTCTATTTGCTGTGAGTTAATATTGGTTGCAGCAATTTGAATGTCTCAGGGTGTATGCTAATAGAGTTTAGAGTACCATTAATAATATTTGCTGATGGTTCCCTGTGTAAGCATGCGTCTAGCACATCTTGTATGTCTATGACAGTATTTATTTGTACACAGCATGCATACAGGTATCAGTATTTGAAATATTGAAATATAATAATATATATCTCTATGTAGTGGGACCTCATTAATTCATGAGCACTTGCACTTTTGTATTTTGTCTGGGATTTTGGAACCTTAAATATTGAATTGTATGTGATCATGACCCAATTTTCTTTGTTCATTTTCTAATGTCTGCTTTTGTACAGACTTTTTAAATTGTTTTTAACATGTGTTTGTATGTAGTGTTTGCTGAAATTAAATAAAATGTATATTTTTGTATTATAAATATTGGTGGTGATCCCTATAGTTGTTGCATCTACTTTTTCAATAGCTCAGGGGTCAAGTAACTACTCTTAACTTGGTTGCCTAGGAGGATGAGGAGCTTGTGGCCAGGGACAAATTATGTCAGTGTAAAACAATGGTTCAAATAAAATTCTACCCGCCTCATGAGGCAAAAAGGCCAAGCACAGGAAGGAAGGGGGGGGGCCTTATTCCAAATGCCTTTTTTGATGTGAGGTAATTTTCAACCCTTTTTTTGGTTGTACTTACTCATTTGCTGCTGCTCCTCACGTGGCTGATCACCAAAATCGTGGAACATCTGGCGACATATGCGCCTCCATGACGCCTCCTTTCTTGCACGGTTGGCATAATGGGCATCACGTTGGTCCCAGATTTCCGGACGCTCCTGCACTAACACAATAAGCATCTCCACATTGAGGTACTAGGGTGCCATGATGCTCTACTCTGTGGAGGCGCACTTCCTGGATGTTTGGAGCGCTTTTTGAGGTAATTAGCATGTCTTTGCTTTCTGATGATGGATTGGCCTATTTCCTGTCACCTGCCAAAGACCTGCGTATTTCTCGCAAGTCACACATGTGGTCCGTGGGTAATGCGTATTTTTTGCGCACCCATAGACTTGCATTGGCGTACTACAGGCGTAGTACGCTGACAATTGCAGCATGCTGCGATTGGCACGGACCATAAAATACGCGCGAGAAATATACGGCTGATGGGAGCTACCCCATAGAGAATCATTTGTCCGTGTGTAATGCGTGGTTTTTACGCCTCTCACTCGTCCGTATTTCTCTCTAGTGTGACCCCGGCCATAGAAGGAAACCCCAATGTAAATGCTCAGCGTAGAGCACAGGATAAATGTGATGCATGTCTCCGCTCTGGGCTATCATTTTTTAGTATAAATATAGGGGGGCTTCCATGTTACTGGTGGTATAAAATCTCTGGAACAGTTAAATGAATCCCCTCAGAAGAAGTTCAGCAAATTCTGCACTCCAAAATCCAAATCCCTTCTGAGCCCCACAGTGTCACCAAACCACATTTAGTATCCACATATTTGGCAATTTGGTAGCGCTGAGAGCCCGGTTAATTTATGGCTCCATGTCTCCAAAAGCACGAGCTGGGCAGAGTTGATAGGTACTACAACTTACGAGAACTACAATATACTGGGCACTACAATGTACGGTCACTACAATAGCAGATTTGCAATTTTCACTCAGCAACATCCATTGCTGCTTGTTTCTGGAAAACTGCCATGGAGTCAAATCATCACTATACCTGAAGATAAATTCCTGAAGGCATATGATTTCCAAAAAGGGGTCATTTTAGGGAGCTATTCTATTCTTCTAGCACTTAGGGGCTCTGAATATGGAGTGTGCAAACTATTTTAGGAAAATAAGTGCTCTAAGAGGTAAATAGCGCTCCGTCCGGAGTCTCGCCGTGTGGCTAAGCAATACTGTACAACCACATATGGTGTATTGCCATATTCAGCAGAAATTGTGTGACAAATTTTTGTGCCATTTTTACCCATGCAAATTTGCAAAAACAAAATTTTGGTGGTAAAAATGTAATTGTTTTTCTTGACTACCCAAAATTCTGTTACACATCTGTGGTGTCAATATTATTACTGCTTCCTTAGATGAATTCATTGAGAGGTGTAATTTGTAAAATGGGATCACTTATGGAGGGGTTTGCTGTTCTGGCACCTCAGGGGCCCTACCAGTGGGTCATGGCACCCTCCAACCATAACAGTAAAATCTACACTATAATATGGCGCTCCTTCCCTTATGAGCATTCCACTGTGCCTGGAAAGTAGTTCCCAGGTACATGTAGGGTACTGGCGCACTCAGGATAAATTGCACAACAAACTGTGAGGTCCATTTTTTCCTATTACCCCTTATAAAAATTAAAAACTTTGAACAGAAACAACACATTTTAGAGGTAAAAATATAATTTTTATTTCTTCACCGACCAATGATGTAAAATTCTTTTGAGGCATGTCTGGTGTCAACATGCTCACTGCATCGCTAGACTCAATTGGGGGTGTAGTTTGTAAAATGAGGTCACTTGTGGTGGATTTCTTCTGCTTTGACACCTCAGGGGTTCTGCCAATGTAGCATAGGACCTGCACACAATTCCAGAAAAATCTGAACTCCAATATGGCACTTCTTTCCTTCTGAGCTTTGCACTGTGCCTCAGAAGTAGTTTTCGACCACATATGGGGTATTGGTGTACTCAGGAGTAATCGCATAAGATGTTGTGTTATGCACTTTCTCCCATTATCCCTGTTGAAAATGAAAAATGTGGTGCTAAAGCAATATTTTATTGAAAAAATGTTAATTTTCCAATTTTCCATTTACGGTACTCAGCTTAATTAGTCTAGTTAAACAATTCTGTGAATTGCCTGAAGGTTAAAAATGCTCACTATACAACTAGTTGAATTCTTAAAGAGGTGTAGTTTCCAAAATTAAGTCCATTGTGTGGATTTCTGCTGTTTTGGCATGTCAGGGGCTCATCAAATATGACATGGCATCCATAATGTACAGTATTCCAGCCAAAACTGAGCTCCAGAATTTAGTTGGTGCTCTTTAACGTCCGACCCCTGCCATGCACCCTAACAGTAGTTGTCCTCCATGTATCCATGTATGGGATATCAGCGTACTCAGGAAAAATAGCTAAACAATTGCATTGTCCATTTTCTCATGTTACACTTGTGAAAATGAAAAATTTTGGGGAAAACCAACATTTTTAAATAAATGTGTTCATTTCCACACCTCAACTCTATAAAATTCTGTGAAGTATCAGTGCATTTAAGGTGATCACCACACCTCCAGATAAGCTCCTTGAATGATGTAGTTTCCAAAATGGGGTCACTTTTTGGCTTTTTGTACTGTTTAGGCACATCAGGGTCTCTGCAAATGCAGACCGATTAGACAATGGTGGCCTATCCTAAGGATTTAATACACAATATTGCAGAATCTGCAATTCAATGGAATGTATGACTAACGAATTATAATTTATGAAGCTTTAAATGAACCAAACGAAAGTATACCAATAACACAACGATAAGAAGATCCTGCTCACCTATTGTTATGTAAGGCAGGAATAAGATCAGCAGAAGCATAGAGATTATTATATAGTAGCACTGAGCAGTGTCACTGTGACTTCAGGTCTTTGGTGAGATATAGCACTTGAAGATTAGAAGCAGTGGCACATTTCTAGAAGTGTGTCTGTGTTTCTGTTTCTTTCTATCTGCTCCTTCTTCTTTCTCTCCTACCTCCTTGATAGATTCCTGTAAGTAACAAAAGTAACTTAATGAGAAAGCAAACTGCAAAGGCTTTGTTCACATTTTCATTGATTAATTCCATTGTTCAGATTCAACATTAGAGTACTGGCAGTATTTGTCACATCACAGATACCAAAAGATCCTAAACTCTATATTGTGGTCAGTGGGCCACAGCAAAAAAAAAATTATAATGTTCTATGAAGTTTAGCAGTAGAAGTTTTTAATATTGGGGCCGATGGCAATATTTGCTACTGTAGTCTGCTATGGTAAGTAGACAAGGAAGTCTCAAAAAACTGGCTAAAATATGTAGACCCCTAAATTAAAGGGATGACTTTATTTAAATGTATAAAAAAGACTAACGACATGTATTCAGAAACAGACTATACATGCTAGAGATATGCACAAAATATTGTGAATAATCCTGAATCATGCCTTATTGCATCCCTTATCCTGAATACCTGCCTATACAGCGGAGGTTGGCACCCTAAGGCCTCTTTCACACATCCGGTTTTTGTAATCCGGCACGATGCAGCGAAATTTTTCATAACCGGATCCAGCACCGGATCCGGTTTTGTCCCATAAGCTTTCATGGTCGCCGCATCGTGCCGGATGGTTATGCGTCGTGTCCGGTTGTTGCCGGACACAGCAAAAATTAGCCATCCGGCATCTGCAAAAAACGTTCTCTGCAACGTTTTTTGTCAGCGCCGGACCGGCTTTTTCCACAGCGCATACCCGGACTCTGTGAATGTTAACCCCACAAGTGCCCGGCGAGAGAGAGAGAGATCTCTCTCTGTCACCCGGACACTTGTGAGAGATCTCTCTCGCCGGGCACTTGTGGGGTTAACACTCACAGTGTCTGGGTGAGAGAGAGAGATCTCTCTGTGGGGTTAACCCCACAAGTGCCCGGCAAGAGAGAGAGATTCTCTCGCCTGGACACTGAGTGTTAACCCCACATGTCTCTCTCTCTCTCCACCCCCCTCTCCTCTCCCCTCCCCTCTCCTCTCCTCTCCTACCCTCCCCTCACCTCCCTTTCAGCAGCTGTCTCTCTCAGCGGCTGCCTCTGTCCACCTCCTCCTGCGGCTCCTTTAAATCTTGTCCGAGCCGTATCAGACACCGCACACACATCCGGTGTCACGGCTGCAGGCCGGATCCGGCGGCCCGGCTTTTCGCCGCACGCCGCCCGACCCCACACACCGGATGTGTGAAAGTAGCCTAAGTTTGCGAGAATGGCACCCCAGCTCTTCAGCAGCTCTCCCTGCAGTCGCTTTGCCAAATAACTATGATATACAGTATAGCTGGATAATACTACTGCACCTTATTAATCATCTGTACACCGAACCTCTGCCTATCAGTGGAGGTTGGCACCCTATAAATGCGAAGATGGCACCCCTGCTCCATAGCGCCTGTCCCTCGAATGCCCTATGAGGCCGGGGTCACACTGGCGAGGAATACGGACGAGTGAGAGGCGTTAAAAGCACGCATTACACACAGACAAATTATTCTCTATGGGTTTGCTCCCAACAACCGTATATTTCTCGGGCGTATTCTACGGTCTGTGCCAATCGCAGCATGCTGCGATTGTCAGCGTACTACGCCCGTAATACACCAATGCAAGTCTATGGGTGCGCTAAAAATACAGATTACACACGGACCACACACGTGACTTGCAAGAAATACGTACCCGGTGTCTTTTAGAAAAGCCGGCAATTCAGTGCGCTATACAGTAAACTCACACTGACAGGTTTAATAAAGAAAGAAAGAATAGATATATACACATAGAATACATATATATATATATATACATACATGTCATTGTGACAAACATATATATATATTTATATTTCACAGAGTTCTTCATAGCAGAATAGCCGCTAATTAAATTGCCGGCTTCTATCAAATAATTCCCCAACCCGACATGAAATGACACATGGTTTATATTCAGTAAAGCATTTCATTTCATGTTTTTTTATATGTCCTTGACTAATAATTAGATAAGGGTTTGTGTGCATAATTTGGGAGTTGTAGTTGTTATTTTAAGGGGTTAATTCTTTGTTAAAAAATGCGTCCTGGAGACCTCTATGGTTGTCGCTGCTGGCATGCTGTGAGCGCCATCCAGTGGTCGGCGCTCATAGCATGTGAGTAATTCTACTCCCAACACGCGACCTGATCATTGCCTGTATGTAGCAGAGCCGACCGGGTTATGGCAGCTTCTAGTCTCCCATGGAGACTATTGAAGCATGCCAAAAGTAAAAAAAAAGTTTTTAAAAATATAAAAAATAAAAAAATATAAAAGTTTAAATCACCCCCATTTCGCCCCATTCAAAATAAAAAAAAAATCAAACATACACATATTTGGTATCATCGAGTTCAGAATTGCCCGATCTATCAAAAAGAAAAGGATTAACCTGATCGCTAAACGGCGTAGTGAGAAAAAAGGTCAAAACGCCAGAATTGCGATTTTTTTTTTGGTCGCCGCGACATTGCATTAAAATGCAATAATGGCCGATTAAAAGATCGTGTCTGCACCAAAATGGTATCATTAAAAACGTCAGCTTGGCATGCTAAAAATAAGTCCTCACCCAGCCCCAGATCACGAAAAATGGAGACGCTACGGGTGTCGGAAAATGGCACAATTTTTTTTAACAAAATTTGAAATTTTTTTTCACCACTTAGATAAAAAAGAACCTAGACATGCTTGGTATCTATGAACTCGTAATAACCTGGAGAATCATGGTGGCAGGTCAGTTTTAACATTTAGTGTGCTTAGTAAAAAAAAAGCCAAACAAAAAACAAATGTGGGATTGCACTTTTTTTTGCAATTTCAATGCACTTGGAATTTTTTTCCTGTGTTCTAGCTCAAGACATGGTAAAACCAATGGTGTTGTTCAAAAGTACAACTCGTCCTGCAAAAAAAAAGGCCTCACATGGTCATATTAACGGAAAAATTAAAAAATGATGGTTCTGGGAAGGAGGAATAAAGAGAGTGAAAAATGAAACCGCAAAAATGAAAATACCTCCAGGGATTAAGGGGTTAAAGGAAACAAATCCAAACCTACAGGGCCCAGTGTGAAAAAGTGATTGCCCCCTCCCTTAAAACATAAATTAACTGTGGTTAATTACATCTTTTTGTAGCTAAAATTCCCCAGCCAAACCCAGGCCTGATTATTGACCTGTTCTCAATCAAGAAATCATTTAAATAGGACTTGCCTGACAAAGTGAAGTAGACCAAAGGATTCTCAAGAGCTACACATAATACAGCGATCCAAAGAAATTCTGGTACAAATGAGAAACAAAATAATTGAGGTCTATCAGTCTGGAAAAGGTTATAAAGCAATTGCTAAAATTTTGGGACTCCAGCAAACTACAATGAGAGCAATTATCCACAAATGGCGAAAACATTAAATGGTTGTAAACCTTCCCAGGAGTGGCCGGTGGACCAAAATTATCCCAAGAGTGCAGTGACGATTCATCCAAGAGGTCACAAACACCCCACAACAGCTTCCATAAGAACTGCACTTCCCTCAGTTAAGATCAGTAGTCATGACTCCACCATGGCTCTTGTTTTGAGAGGGTTTTGGTGGATTGCAGACAGCAGCTTTTCTATCCTGTCCTATTTAGTTAGCTTGGGCCCCATCGTTTGCTCAGCCTATCTTTCTATCTGTGTGAGTGTTTTTTCATCTTGCTTCACCGTCATTATATGTTGGGGGCTGCCTATTGCTTTGGGGTCTGCTCTGGGGCAGTTTAAATTTCCCTTTCTGTCTTTAGGCTATTTAGTTCTCCGGCTGTGATCAAGGGGTCTAGGGCACCGTAGGAACCCCCCACGGCTACTGCTAGTTGTTGTTGACTGCCAACTTCTCTGGTTTTCTGGACTTAGCTTGTATTTCTGTTTTTGCCTCCTATGGTGACTCATTCATAACAGTGAATTCTGCTGTCTACCAAAAAAATCCTGAGCGAGAATGTCCGGACATCTGTTCGTGACTTCAAATTGAAACGCACTTGGGTTATGCAGCAGGACAATGATCCAAAACACACCAGCAAATCCACCCCTGAATGGCTTAAGAAATACAAAATTAAGACTTTGGCCTAGTCAAAGTCCTGACCTTAAACTGATTGAAATGCTGTGGCTTGACCTTAAAAAGGCAACTCATGCCCGAATACTCTCCAATGTGACTGCATTACAACAAGTCAAAGATGAGTGGGACAAAATTTCTCCAGAACATTGTAAAAAACTCACTGCCAATTATCGCAAATGCTTGATTGCAGTTGTTGCTGCTAATTGTGGTCCAACCAGTTATTAGGTTTAGGGGGCATTCACTTTTTCACATAGGTCTCTGTAGGTTTGGATTTCTTTTTCACTTAAAAATAAAGACCTTCATTTAAAAACTGCATTTTGTGTTTAATTATGTTAACCTTGTCTAATATTTAAATTTGTTTGGTGATCTGAAACATTTAAGTGTGACAAACATGCAAAAGAATAAGAAATCAGGAAGTGGGCAAACACTTTTTCAGATCACTGAATACATATGACAGCCAATGGCACATTTGACAATATGTGTTCTTGCCTCCAGATAGATAACATTACAATATCATGATCAACATAAAGACCATTCTGACAAGTTAAATCATGATTAAAGCAGGGAAAGTAGTACTTACACGCCATATCCAGTACTTATCCAGACACATCTGACCACCTTGACACGTCATCCAATCCGGATCATCTGGAAGCCTGATATATGAATAATAGTTAAGGATGTCCAGCTCGACAACTTGGTTTTTACAACTTGAGAAAGGCGTCGGTACGTTGCAGAAATGCATTGGTATTAATAAAAAACATTTTTGAGTCCCAAGGCTATTCTTTCCTGCAACTTCCATTTTTACCATTACACCTCTGGAAGAACCTTTTCCTCCTGCTATGGGGCAGCAGCAGTGGCTTTCTGTGCCTTCATAAGTGTTGCGCCTGCACACAACACCTTTAGGTGAGTGCTACCATTGATTATACCCATCCCTCACCAGACGGTATTGCCCTATTTTGTATGCGCTTCTGTCCCTCCCCAGAGTGTCTCACATACACTGATACATTCACCTACAATTGCTGTCTATGTGCACTATCACAAACACTGTCCATATGTGCTACATAAGAGACCATTTCACCCAATGAATGAACATTCTGTTAGTTCATTGTTTAGAGGGCAAGATTATTGCTTTTTGCAACAACACACATTCACTAGTGTCTTGTAGTGTAAATGCCCTTTAACTATATGATTTTTGGTTTCCACTTAATTGTTCAATACATGAGCAAAGGATATTTTCCAAGGCACTGTATATATGCAGAAAAGAAAACCTTTGTTACATCATTATAACTAAATGGCAAATTGGTGACATTTAGGCCATAAATCGCCTTTTTCAAGCAAATAAATTGATAAAATAAATTCTGATGTTTTGTTTTTATTTGTTTGGCTTGAAAAAGGATATCTGCATATATCTGGTGCCATGGAGCATTACATTTGATTCTGTATTTCAGTAACCACAGAAAAAGCTGACCTACAGTAAAGTTCTAAACACTTAAGTGGCAAACTTTGTGAAAACCAAAATCTGTGTCAGTCTCAAAATGTTTGGCCATGTATGTATGCTAGATATTTTTACACAGGTATTATACTGTATAAACATTTACGCATAGCATCATCAAAAAAAGAAAAGTGATTATGATAACAAAGGCATTCTACTATTTCTATCACCTACGATTTCTAAATTTAGTCTGAGCAAAACATGGGACATACGGTAATCATATTTATTCATGAGAATATGACTAGTAGTTTCAAGTGTAGAAATGAAAAGATACTGAATTCCCCTAGCAAAGGTTTAGTAAGCCTTCTTTTATCTAGACACTGATGCCTCAGGATTTTATTAAAGCAACATATATGATTCCTTCTCTATTTATACGGTTTCATCGAGAAGTGCCGATGCAATTTGTGAGACAACAAATCCTCATATGAAACAAAAGTAAAGTAAGACGGAAAAAAAGTAGAAATTCAAATTTATGATGTTAACCCCTTAACGATGCAGTTTATTTAGTACTTAAAAGGTCTTCGACACAGATTTTTTTTTCTTCTATTATTGTTTATTTTCAAAATAACATAAAGAGGCATGCTCACATTCTGATCAAGTGCCAGCCACTTTGGTTTTTAACCCCTTTCCGACATCAGGTGTAAGTTTACGCTGATGTCGGACTCCCTCCCTTTGATGTGGGCTCCGGCGGTGAGCCCACATCTTTCCCGACACAGCTGACATGTGCCCAGAACAGCCGCGGATGTAATCGCGATCCACCTGTGGCTGTTAACTTGTCAAAGTCTGACAATGGGATTTCACATTCGCTTCCGGAAATCTTGGGGGAAATCCGCCCATCAGTGACCCCCGTTCACGTGATGGCAGGTTACTGATGGGTTGACATGACAACCAGAGGTCTCCTGAGACCACTATGGTTGTCACTGCCATATAGCAAGTGAGGTATTCTGCTACATACAGGTGATCTGATCATCATCTGTATGTAGCAGAGCCGATGGGATCATGGCAGCTTCTAGTCTCCCATGGAGACTATTGAAGCATGCCACAAGTAAAAAAATGTTTTTACAAATATTAAAAAAATAAAAAAAAATATAAAAGTTCAAATCACCCCTGAGAAGAAGGGGAGTAAAAAATGAAAATGCAAAACCAAAAATACCTTTGGTCATTAATGGATTAAAGCTCTACTTTTCAAATCTGATATAGGCCACTTTACATGGCAATTTCTTTGGAATGATTTTAAAAACTAAAGTGACACAATATTAGCACATTTGCAAAAAAGGGAACCTGTCAGTAGGTTTGGTCGATATAAGATACGACCATCCCCTTTCAGGGCAGATATACAGCATTCTATAATGCTGTATATCTGCCCCCAATTTGACCTGTAAGAGAAGAAAAATAACTTTTATTCTACTCACCTGCGGGGCAGTCTGGTCCAATGGGATTCACTCTTAATGGTCCGGCACCTCCCATCTTCTAATGATCCCCGTCCTCCTGCTTGCTTCATGTGGATGACGTGACTCTGTATCATCGACACAGGCTCCCTGGCATCGCGCTCCTGCGCAGGTGTACTTCTCTACCCTGTTGAGGGCAGAGCAAAGTACTGTAGTGCGCAGGTGCCGGAAAAGGTCAAAGAGCCCCTCAACAGGGCAGAGAAGTACGCCTGCACGGGAGCGCTGTGCCTAGGAGACTGTCTGGATGATGCAGGAACACGTCATCCACAAGAAGCAAGCAGGAGGGCGGCATCCCAAAAAGATGGGAGGCACCGGACCAAGACAAGCAACACTCATTGGACCTGACCGCCCCGCAGGTTAGCATAATAAAACTTATTATTCAGTTCTTCCAGGTTGTGTTGGGGCAGATATACAGCATTATAGAATGCTATATATAAGCCCTGAAAGGTGACGGCCGTATCTTATATCGGCCAAAACTACTGACAGGTTCCCTTTAAAATTTTGTTATGAATTTAAAAAAATTAAACTTTTGTCCCCTTATTGCAAATACACTGTGGTCAGCCTAAATGAGCACACCCCTACAGATTTTTCAGAAAAACTTTAGTTTCCTTTGAAAAGCAACATTTTCCAAGGGCCAAGAATGCCTTCTGATCTGAGCCAAATCAAACACTTATGAGAATTCTGAAGAGACAAGTTGAGGATCACTCTCTATCCAGCATCCAGATTGTAAAGAAGGTAGTTCTTAAAGAATTTAAAAAGATAGATGTTACAATATGTTGCCAACTTGTTCATTCCAGGCCTTGGAGACTTTGTGCTGTCCTTAAAAATCATGAAGATGAAAAAAAATACTAGATGTAATAGTTTTTGGTGTTTCCATTTTTGTATCAAATAATTTGAGTAAAACTTAAGATTTTGCAATGAAAGTTATATTATTAACCTTATTTACATGTTATGTGTTAAAAAAAATCACTATGAATCTCAATCTTGTAAAAATATTGGAAAATGTGCTAAATACAATGGTATATATGGCTCTGACAAAAATTAAGAGACCACCACATCAAAACCCTGTCATGGGCAGCACATTCTCCAGACCTGAACTCCATTGAAAACCTCTGGAATGTAATCAAGAGGATGATGGATTGTCACAAGCCATCAAACAAAGAAGAACTGCTTAAATTTTTGCGCGAGAAGCAGTGTGAAAGACAGATGGCAAGCATGCCAAGACGTATGAAACATGTGATTAAAAATCATGGTTATTCCAAAAAATATTGATTTCTGAACTCTTCCTGAGTTAAAACATTAGGATTGTTGTTTCTAAATGATTATGAACTTGTTTTCTTTGCATTCTTTGAGGTATAAAAGCACTGTTTTTTTTTTAATTTTGACCATTTCTCCTTTTCAGAACAAAACAACAAAATTTATTGCTTGGAAATTCGGAGATGTTGTCAGAAGTTTGTAGGCTAAAAGAACAATTTACATTTTACTCAAAAATATACCTATAAAGATAAAAATCAGACAAACTGAACATTTGAAAGTGGTCTCTAAATTTTTGCCAGAGCTGTATATGGTGGGTGAAATAAGTAGTGAACACATGACCAATTTTCTAAGTACATATACATCTATAGGTGCTATTGACATGAAATTTTCACCAGATGGTCATAACAACCCATCCAATCCACACAAGCAAAGATATCAAGCCATAGATGTCCATGAAATAAGTTAACGTATATACTCGTGTATAAGTTGAGTTTTTCAGCACATTTCTTTGTGCTGAAAGCGCCCCCTCGACTTATACACGAGTCAGTTGTCCCAGAGGGCCAGTGGGGGAGGGGGAGTGGTGAAGCAGCGGGTCACAGGAGGCAGGAGTCGGCAGCTGGGATGTAACTGTGCCCACTGCTAAAGAGAAATTAATATTCACTGCGCTGGCAATGAATATTCATTTCTCTTATAGCGCGCACAGTAACAGCCGCAGCCACCGGCTTCCAGAAGACATCCTACTCACCTTCCTGCACGCCCTCACTGCATCTCGTTGGTTCCAATGCCAGCAGCATTTCCGGCTGAGCGATCAAGTGGCCCCGCTCATTAAAGTAATGAATATGCACGCCTCTCCACTCCCATAGGCGTGGAGTGAATATTCATTACCTTAATGAGCGGGCCATGTGATTACTTGGCAGGAAGAGCTGCTGGCGCCGGAACGAGATGCATCGAGGGCACACAGGCAAGGTAAGTAGGATTGTTTTTATATTTTAATAGGAAACATGCATACAAGAATAGGGGATAAATAGCCATGATTACAAGGACAGGGACAGGGGAGCCATGCATACCAGGAAAGTGATGGGGGAGCCATGCATACAAGGATAGGGGATAAGAAGTCTTGCATACCAGGATAGGGATGGGGGAGCCATGCATACAAGAACAGGGATGGGGGAGCCATGCACCAGGACAGGGTTAAGGGGACAATGCATACCCGGCTTATACTCAAATCAATAAGCATACCCAGTTTTTCCATGGCAAAATTAGGTGCCTTGGCTTATACTCGGGTCGGCTTATAGTTGAGTATAATTTGAAAACAATAAATAAAAATGGGGTTTAGGATTGTGGTCTGATGGAAGGTGTGACATTGTGGACCTTGGGGGTGTAGGGCTGGGATGATTGGGTAGGAGTGGGTGAGGGAGTGGTTACAGGAGAAGTGGCAACAAAATGGAGGATTGGGTCATTGGGGGAAGAAGACACATTAGGAGTGGAATGCAAATTGAAAGGGATAGACACAGAAGGGATATACACATTGGAAGGGAGAGACACAAGGGTAGATGTAGACAGATTGGATAGCAGACACACATTTGGAGGGGAGGGTGTAGGTGGCGGGTAATTTGTTTTGCAAAAAATCCTTTTCAATGGCTTTTGTTTTGGGTGCTGAGTGGGCCCCTTTTTTTGATGCTCCCTCTGCGTTTTTTGCTTTCCATAGGTGCTGCACTCGGCTGCATGGTGGATGCTGCATTCAGCTGCGTGGTGGGTCCTGCAAGCTGGAGGGGTGCTGCACTCAGCTGTATGTTGTAGCTGGGAACTGTAGGAGGATAGTTCACTTGCTCTGTCATCAGTTGTTGGTATCCAAGTCCTTGTGGTGCTGGTGTATTCTTCCACTGGTGCTGTGCTGGCCCTTGTTGCCGTGTAGGAAACGAAATGTGAGGCTGCTGGTGACATCTTGAATGCAGTTGGGACTGCTGCATGGCCTCGGTGTAAGCAGCCTGAGGCCCTCATTACATACAGCTGGAGGTCAGGTGGCAGATTTTTCGACACGCCCCGCTCTATTGCGGAAAAAAAATGTCTCACCAGTCCTTGAAAGTCGGCTTCCAGGCGGTCAAGGCGACTTTTTGGAAAAGTGTGTTCACATGAGTGAACCCACTGTCCAGTCTGTCTCCAATCACCTTCATTCCATCCTGGAAGATCGAACTTGCATGAATAAACTCAGGCATGATTGACCTCTCCCAGGCCCTATGCCGCTGGCGAGCAGACCCAACAAAACCAGTGGCAGAGAGCTGGGAAAGGGGAAAACCTGATGGACTGGCTGCATGTTCCCCAGCCTGTGAAGCCTGCTTAGTTGCTCCATCACCGGTGGATGATTGGGAGTGTTCGGTGGCTGTTCGATTAGGGGCTGCTTCAACTGAGGGCGATCCAGGTTATGTGGTGCTGCTTCAGGTTCTGTGTGGAAAATAAATTACAAACATTACAAAAAAAATAAAATAGTTTAGATAATAGTAACACAACACAAAAGATACTCACGTTCGCTGAGCAACCGCAGGCCTCAGAAAAGCAAGCATACGATGGTACTTATATTTTGAGACCTTTGGAGCAGTACCACTTCAAACACAAATCTCCTCTCTCATATCCTTGTTGAAGCGATCCTTCATCAAGCGCCAACAGACTTTGACGCTCTTCACTGTGAAGGGGGAAGAAAAAACAAAAAATAATAAATACATTGTAAAAAAAAAGACACCTACATTTACAGGAAAACAGACGCGTCAGACCACATTGCAATAATTACGAAAATCCTTTCTGTTTTGTGGGCTGGCATGGTCCCAATCATCCAACAGCGATCTGGCCACTTCTTCCCAGAGTCGTCAAATCAATCCTGAGTCAGAATGGTGATGATCATGGGTGTACCATAACGCTGCTCGCTCCTGCACAAGAGGAATTAGCTTGTCATTGTCAATCATGGGTTTGCCTTCGTCACATTGTGGAACCTATAGATAGTATATAGATAGTAAAAGAAAAAAATTACAAATCATATAGTTTTAAAGATACAAAACTGAAACCAAATTCAATTACAACTCTAACAATGAAAAGACTACTTACACACCATCTTTCCTCCTCAGGAACTTGAGCCCGACGGTCCTGGGAACATTCATTTCCACTCAACTGCTCCTGCTCTTCCACATTGGAAGGTTCCTGTAAAGAAAATACATGATTTACCACATGTCTATTGTCAGTCAATATATACCAATCAGTATATCAAATGTGATTATATAATCACTGTCATGTCCATTCTGGGAAGCATTCTGGTCTTTACTGGAGGACATGGTGGAATACCAGGCAGCAGTCAAGTGAAACACTTGAAAAGAACAGATAAGAACAATTAAACTAGAGCCAAGAACAATGAAGACAAAGAAAAAAAAAATAAAAAAAAATAAAAACACAATGGATGCCTACATTACAGACAGTAGTCCAACAGCATAGCATTCAGGCAGCACAGAAACGGGACAGCAACACAGCACCAGGACAGCAGTACAGCACAGGGACAGCAGAACAGGGGAAATCCGGAACAGGCCTCAAACCAGGACACCAGCACGGCAATGTCTACAAGGAACAGAAAGAAAAACATAAGTGATAATGACTATGAGACTGGGCAGAGCAAAAGTATAGACAATTATATTTACATTAAGCAGCTGATAGGGCTAGTACCACAACACTGGACAGGCAGGAGAAATCCAGGACTTGAATAGAAATCCGGAACAGGGATCCAGGACACCAGCAAGGCAATGTCTACAAGGAACAGAAAGCAAAACATAAGTACAGAATGCAGTGAGAGACAGACAGACATTTTTAAAGCTTCTATACTTACATCCAAAGTCTTGATATCCCATCCACAGTCTGGAGAGTTCTGGACTTTCTGTGTCCACACTCCCTTTTATACACCTGGGATTTGGGAGGTGATGAATCATCAGTGCCTGGACATTCAGTCTGAAAAACGCATTCGTATCGAACGTATCCATGTGCAGATCCATGCATACGAATGCATTCCCATAGACAGTAATGCATTGTTTTGACGCACTCATCCGCACGCGTATGCCTGCGCCTATTTGACGGATCAAAAAATGCAACATGTTGCGTCTGGTGTGCGAGGCGAAACAATGCATGCAAACACATCCACACCCAAACTGATGCAAACGTAGGTCCCTGCGTGCACAATGTTAAACATAGGTACGCAAGATGCATGAGGATCGATGCAGATCTGTTTGCAGGCATACGCTGTGCACAGATACACTAATGTGAATCCTGCCTAACACCCCAAAAACACCATACCAGGTGGGAACATCATGGTGTGTGGCTGTTTTTCAGCATAGGGCACTGGCAAATTTCATATCATTATAGAAAGGATGAATATACATTACCAGGATGATGAAGATGAAACAAGGGTGGACATTTCAGTAAGAAAATGATCCAAAACACACTGCCAAGGAAACTCTCAGTTGGTTTCAGAGAAAGAAAATAAAACTGCTAAAATGGGCTAGACAGTCACCTGATCTGAATCCAATGAAAAATTTATGGAAGAAACTACAGCTGAGAATTCATAGAAGGAGCCCACAGAACCATCAGGATTTGAAGAGTGTTTGTGTGGAAAAATGGGTCAAAATCACACCAGAGCAATGCATGCAACTAGTTTCTTCATAGAGGATGTGTCTTGAAGCTGCATCAACAACAAAGGCTTTTGTATGAAGTATTAAATACATTTCAGTAAGCATGTTCAATACTTTTTCCTGCGTCATTGCTCATTAGTGCACATAACCTAATTTATGGACATCTACTGTATATCAACATTCCCGAGGTTACAAGTCCATCCCCATAGATCTTGATGTTCATTTGCCCATGGTGCGCAATATAATCAAGAAGTTTACATCCATGCCACTGTAACTAATCACCTTGGTGGTTGACGGCAGAGAAAATTTGATGAAAAGTTGCAACATAGGATAGTCCAGATAGTAGGTAAGCAGACACAGTCAAGTTCCAAAGAAATTCAAGTTGTCATAAAGGCTCAGGTGCATCAGTCTCAGTGTGAACTATCCGTCAACATTAGAACTAAATGAAACGTTATGGCAGGAGACCCAGGAGGACCCCACTACTGACACAGAGACATAAAAAAGCTAGACTGTAGTTTGCCAAAATGTATGTGGTTTTCATCTTGGAATTCTGCCTTGCAGGCCATTTTTGCCCAGTTTCTTTCTTATAGTGGAGTCATGAACACTGATCTAAACTGAGATAAGTGTGGCCTGCAGTTCTTTGGATGTTGTTGTGGGGTCTTTTTTGACCTCTTGTATGAGTCATTGCTGCACTCTTGGGGTAATTTTGGTTGGCCTATCACTTATGGGAAAGTTCACCCCTGTTCTATTTCTCTGCCTTTTATGAATAATGGCTCTCACTGTGGTTCGATGGAGTCCCAAAGCTTTAAAAATGGCTTTACAACCTTTTCCAGACTGATCGAGAATTTCTTTGGGTCACAGCATTAATTCTTGCTTTTGTGTTTCTTTGGTCTATGTCACTTTGTTAGTCTGGTCCTATTTAAGTGAATTCTTGAATGAAAACAGGTGTGGCAGTAATCAGGCCTGGGTATGGCTTGGGAATTTTAACTCTTCCTGAAGATGTGATAAACCACAGTTAATTTATATTTTAAGGGGGGTGGCCAATCACTTTTTCACACAGAGACCTGTAGGTTTGGATTCCTTTTTCCCTTAATTTAAAAACTGCATATTGTGTTTACTTGTGTTATCTTTGTCTAATATTTAAATTTGTTTGGTGATATGAAACATTTAAGTGTGACAAACATGCAAAAGAATAGGAAATCATTAAAGGGGCAAACACTTTTTTACACAACTGTATATATTAAGGATATTTATTATTTGCTCTTTTGTATTTAACATGAGTGCTCTATACAAAAAAAAAACTGTGGCAAAAATAAAGTGACTACTTTCAAATATTCAGTTTGTCTGATTTTTCTCTTTACAGGTATATTTTTGAGTAAAATGTAAATTGTTCTTTTAGTCTACAAACTTCTGACAACATGTCTCCAAATTTCCAAGCAATAAATTTTGTTTTTTTTTATTCTGAAAAGGATAAATGGTCAAAATTTAAAAAAAAAGTGCTTTCAGACCTCAAATAATGCAAAGAAAACAAGTTCATAATCATTTAAAAACAACAATACTAATGTTTTAACTCAGGTAGAGTTCAGAAATCAATATTTTGTGGAATAAAGAATCCCTTGTGGAGTATTCACACCTGGTTATATTAAGGGCACAGAGGTTCAGAGAGAAAAAAAAGGGCTCACATTTATATTAATGTAAACCACAGAGGAACGTGTGTTGTAATGGTTAACATATTAGTTTACAATTTGCATACAATTCCAGCAAAACACACCAAGGGTTTACCTCATGCTTTTGGTTGCAAGATGGCATTCTATCATGCTTGCATTGGGAAAAGGAGAAGCAATTCCTACTGTGCCGCATTAAGTGTCAATATATCTTGAGCAGCACGGTGTCACAGTATCACAGGTTTCTTCCGGAGCGCTGTCCCGGCCGGCGACAGATGCTCCCAACACTCACGAATCCAACGATGCCCTAGTGTCATGGTAAGCTTTCAGGACCTGCGATGTGTAAGGAGCCAGCAAGACCATTGGGACATAGGTGGTCCTGTGAGGGAGTATGGAGTGTTGTATGGACCAATTCCTTCCAACTAGTTTCGGAAATGCTCGGTTTCCTCCTTCAAGGATCCTGAAGAAGGAAACCGAGTATTTCCGAAACTAGTGGGTGGGCCATTTATATGGATACCCCTAAATAAAATGGGAATGGTTGGTGACCCTGATCGGCACGCTGAATTTGCAGAATGGACAAAACAAAAATTGAAACAGGACCCTCAGTTTACACAGAACATTATGTTCAGTGATGAGGCAAACTTTTTTGGGTGGGCCATTTATATGGATACACCTAAATAAAATTGGAATAGTGACAGTATTCTTGCGTAGGGTGTCTTGCTTTGAAATCTGCTGCAATGACCCAGGTACTGCGTTCACCAGACATCACAATTTCTATGAGCTTCTCACGTGCTAACCTCTGCAACATTTCAATGGCTGTAAACAAAGAGCAACTTGTAAATAACTCATGAAAGAATAAAGTTACGTTAAAACCAAGCACACCATTGTTTTTCTTGTGAAATTCTCAATAAGGTTGATGTGTCACATGACACTATTCCCATTGAAAAAAATAAAGTTGGATCCAAAATGGCCAACTTCAAAATGGCCGCCATGGTCACCACCCATCTTGAAAATTTTTCCCCCTCCCATATACTAATGTGCCACAAACACGAAGTTGATATCACCAACCATTCCCATTTATCACCAATCATTCCCATTTTATTTAGGTGTTTCCATATAAATGGCCCACCCTGCATATATATATATAGTGGTACAGTAAAGGGTGTATGCTTGGCCGGGTTTTTCCCTAAAGACAGGACCTGCGATGATGTCATGGTCACGTGGTCAGCCCATATGATGTCAACCTCAATTGTGGGAGGGGTTATGGGCTATGTAATGGAGGTTGGTGTTTGGCACATGGTGAGTGTGTCTGGAAGTTACAGGAGCTTGGCTGGACTTGGCCTGAACTTGTATACAGGATCCCCGTGCTGCAGGACTATAGCAGCAAGACTCTCAAGAACCCTGGCAATGGCACCTGGCGGATGTCGCGGACCTGGCAGCCGCTTACTTAAGCCCATCCCGTGCAAGGGGTAAGTCTGGGACCAGTGGTTCTCCAAGCTGGAGTATATTTATGTTTTTCCTTACTTTCTGTTAATCTGCTGTTTGCAACGTGACATTAAACCACTGAAATTGGACTTTAAGCCTGTGTGTTGCCTCGTTACTGCAGCCCTGCCATTACCTAACAGAGCGAATCCCTACAATTGGTGGACTGAATGCAGGTTAACGCAGTGAGGCCAGGCTGTTTTTCTTATTTTTGATTTGAACCCCAGCCTATGTCCTGGGTGAAACAAATGGCACAGACCCAGGCGGGGAACTTTCCAGAAATGGAGGCCACGGTAAAAACGCTCATAGAGGCCATGTGACAGCAGCAGCAGGCTATGCAGCAGTAGGCTACACAGCAACAGCAGGCTATGCAGCAGCAGGCTGCACAGCAGCAGCAGGAGGCCATGCGACAGCAGGAGCAGGCTATGCAGCAGCAGGCTACACAGCAACAGCAGGCTATGCAGCAGCAGGAGGCCATGCGATAGCAGGCTATGCAGCAGCAGCAGGAAACCAATCAGCTGTTGATACAGCATATCATGGCAGCGCAGACAAAAGGAACTAACCGGGGAATCCATGATGTCTGGAAAGCGGTTTGTACAGTGGTTCCCAAAATGGAGAAGTCGGACGATGTGAAGGCATACCTGGAGATGTTCGAAGGAGTCGCTGAGAGAGAGAAGCTACCCCGGGACCAGTGGGCAGAAATCATCGCTCCGTTTCTGACCCCAGGACCTTTGAAAGCGTATCAGGACCTACCCACGGAGCAAAGGGAGGACTACAAGGATTCTCAAGGGTAAGATACTGGCACGTCTTGGGGTAAATGTGATAGTTCGGGCCCAGCGGGTACACCAGTGGGAGTTTACCCCCTCCAAGCCAGCTCGGTCCCAGTGTTACAACATGATGCACCTTACAAAAGTGGTTGCAGCCTGAGGTGTTGTCCCCCACGGCCATGCTGGACCGCATAGTGACTGATAAGTTTTGGAGGGCTTTGCCCCACTCCTTCCAGACATGGGTCGGACAGGCATCCCCTACTAATGCCATGCAGATGATAGACCTCATAGAAAGGTATGGGGCTACCAAAGAGCTACAGGGTGGGACTCCCCGGAAGGTAACAGGAAGGTTCCCTAAGTCTCCACCCCTAGTTCGGCGAGCGGAACCCAGGAAGGCCGCTCAGGACTTATTTGGGGAAGTTAGGGGCCCCATAATCTGCTGGCGGTGCCAGGAACCAGGTCATATGAGAGCTTATTGCCCCCTCCTGGCTGAGCCCATGGACACAAACTTTGGGTACCGCCAGTCTCACTATGCCGAACCGATGTGTGCAATGGGCACCCCGAAAGATCCCAATATGGAACATTTTTGTCGGGTTGAAGTGGAAGGCACCCCGGCTGTGGCCCTATTGGACTCAGGGAGTCTTATAACCCTGGTACGAGCCAACTGAATACAACCCAGCGAGTATACGGGTCGGAAAATAGGGGTGTTGTGTATACATGGGGACTTAAAAGACTATCCCACCACACTAGTGGTGATAAAAACGCCAGTGGTCAGGCAGTGCCACGAGGTGGGGGTTGTGACTAATCTGCATTATGAAGTGATAATTGGAAGAGACTTTCCTTTATTTTTTGTGCTGTGGCCATCTGTTGTCCTGCCCAAGGAGCAACTGCCGGCACCAGAGGCAACCAGGTTACATTCTCCATAGGTAGGGCATGAACCTGGTGGCCCGGAGGAAGAAGTGCTGGCGGTAGGGGTAACCTTCCCTTCGGTGGAGGAGGGGAAGAATTCTCCCATAGAAGTATTGGCTGGAGAGGTGGAAGACTTGCCGCCGGGACCCGAGTTGTCAGACCTGAATGTAGCAAGTGATAATTTTGGTACGGCACAACTCCGAGACCCTAGTTTGGCCCAGGCCAGAGAAAATGTACTGTTTGTTAATGGGGAACCCCAACAACCTGGGGCATCTACAGTGTTGCCACGCTTTGAGCTGAACCAAGATTTGTTGTACTGAGTGGAGAAAATACGTGGGGAAATGGTAGAACAGTTACTGGTACCTCAGGCATATCGTAGGCTGGTAATGGACTTATCGCATGCGCATGTACGTGGGGGGCATTTGGGCCAAAAGAAAACCATAGACCGAATTCTGCAGCGGTTCTACTGGCTAGAGGTCCATGAAGAAGTTAAGCGGTACTCTAATTCCTGTCCAGTGTGCCAGGTAAACAGTCCCCAGCCTCACTTTCGGAGTCCCTTGGTTCCTTTACCAATCATAGAGGTACCCTTGGAGAGAGTGGCAATGGATCTGGTCGGGCCTCTCAATAAGTCGGCAAGGGGACACCAACACATCTTGGTAGTTCTAGATTATGCGTTAAAAGCAAAATGCGTTAGAGCGTTAAACTAGAAGAAGAGGGGATGGGAAGAAAAACGTTAGACACGAACATGAAACCAGATATTATACTGATGAATGATATGAGGAGTGGCAAAGAAGATCCAAGACAACATACTCAGAAGGGAGGTAAGAAAATTTGTAAAACAATCAACAGGGAGGAGATTGGAACAAAGCAAAATTCTCTAAAATGCATGCTCGCAAATGCCAGAAGCCTGACAAACAAGATGGAAGAACTAGAAGCAGAAATATCTACAGGTAACTATGACATAGTGGGAATAACCGAGACATGGTTAGATGAAAGCTATGACTGGGCAGTTAACTTACAGGGTTACAGTCTGTTTAGAAAGGATCTTAAAAATCAGAGTGGAGGAGGGGTTTGTCTTTATGTAAAGTCTTGTCTAAAGTCCACTTTAAGGGAAGATATTAGCGAAGGGATTGAGGATGTCGAGTCCATATGGGTCGAAATACATGGAGGGAAAAATAGTAACAAAATTCTCTTTGGGGTCTGTTACAAACCCCCAAATATAACAGAAATCATGGAAAGTTTACTACTAAGGCAAAGAGATGAAGCTGCAACCCATAATGAGGTCCTTGTTATGGGGGACTTTAACTACCCGGATATTAACTGGGAAACAGAGACCTGCGAAACCCATAAAGACAACAGGTTTCTGCTAATAGCCAAGAATAATTATCTTTCACAATTGGTGCAGAATCCAACCAGAGGAGCAGCACTTTTAGACCTAATACTATCTAACAGACCTGACAGAATAACAAATCTGCAGGTTGTTGGGCATCTAGGAAATAGCGACCACAATATTGTACAGTTTAACTTGTCTTTCGCTAGGGGAACATGTCAGGGAGTCACAAAAACACAGAACTTTAGGAAGGCAAAGTATGACCAGCTTAGAGATGCCCTTAATCTAGTTGACTGGGACAATGTCCTCAGAAATAAGAATACAGAAAATAAATAATAATGATTAAGAACATCCTTAATAGGCACTGTAAGCGGTTTATACCTTGTGGGAATAAAAGGACAAGAAAAAGGAAAAACCCAATTTTGGCTAAACAAAAAAGTAAGAGGGGCAATTAACAGTAAAAAGAAAGCATTTAAACTACTAAAGCAGGATGCTACCGTTGAAGCTCTAAAAAACTATAAGGAGAAAAATTCTTTATCTAAAAAAATAATTAAAGCTGCTCAAAAGGAAACAGAGAAGCACATTGCTAAGGAGAGTAAAACTAATCCCAAGCTGTTCTTCAACTATATCAATAGTAAAAGAATCAAAAGTGAAAGTGTAGGCCCATTACAAAATTGTGAGGAAAGTATGGTTGTAGATAATGAGGAAAAAGCTAATATATTAAACACCTTCTTCTCCACGGTATTCACGGTGGAAAATGAAATGCTTGGTGAAATGCCAAGAGACAAAGAAAACCCTATATTAAGGGTCACCAATCTAACCCAAGAAGAGGTGCAAAACCGGCTAAATAAGATTTAAATGGATAAATCTCTGGCATACACCCACGAGTACTAAGAGAACTAAGTAATGTAATAGACAAACCATTATTTCTTATATTTAGAGACTCTATAGCGACGGGGTCTGTTCCACAGGACTGGCGCATAGCAAATGTGGTACCATATTCAAAAAGGGCTCTAAAAGTGAACCTGGAAATTATAGGCCAGTAAGTCTAACCTCTATTGTTGGTAAAATATTTGAAGGGTTTCTGAGGGATGTTATTCTGGATTATCTCAATGAGAATAACTGTTTAACGCCATATCAGCATGGGTTTATGAGGAATCGCTCCTGTCAAACCAATCTAATCAGTTTTTATGAAGAGGTAAGCTATAGACTGGACCAAGGTGAGTCATTGGATGTGGTATGTCTTGAGTTTTCCAAAGCGTTTGATACTGTGCCACACAAGAGGTTGGTACACAAAATGAGAATGCTGGGTCTGGGGGAAAATGTGTGTAAATGGGTAAGTAACTGGCTTAGTGATAGAAAGCAGATGGTGGTTATAAATGGTATATTCTCTAACTGGGTCGCTGTGACCAGTGAGGTACCGCAGGGGTCGGTGTTGGGACCTATTCTCTTCAACATATTTATTAATGATCTGGTAGAAGGTTTGCACAGTAAAATATCGATATTTGCAGATGATACAAAACTATGTAAAGCAGTCAATACAAGAGAAGATAGTATTCTGCTACACATGGATCTGGATAAGTTGGGAACTTGGGCCAAAAGGTGGCAAATGCAGTTTAACAATGATAAATGTAAGGTTATACACATGGGAAGAAGGAATCAATATCACCATTATAATAATAATAATACATTTTATTTCTATAGCGCCGACATATTCCGCAGCACTTTACATTTCGGAGGGGATTTGTACAGACAATAGACATTACAGCATAACAATAATCACATACAGCATAGATTATAACAAATACCAAGAGGAATGAGGGCCCTGCTCGCAAGCTTACAGTCTATGAGGAAAGAGGTAGACACGAAAGGTGGGTAGTAACAGTTGCCCTGATTGCATGGACCAGCCATAATGTTAAGTGTGTAACAGTACAGACACAGAGGGCTAAAGGATGCATAAAGCATGTGGAAACATGCCATTACACACTGAACGGTAAACCATTGGGTAAATCTGACATGGAGAAGGACTTGGGGATCCTAGTTAATGATAAACTTACCTGGAGCAGCCATTGCCAGGCAGCAGCTGCCAAGGCAAACAGGATCATGGGGTGCATTAAAAGAGGTCTGGAAACACATGATGAGATCATTATACTGCCTCTGTACAAATCTCTTGTTAGACTGCACATGGAGTACTGTGTACAGTTTTGGGCACCGGTGCTCAGGAAGGATATAATGGAACTAGAGTGGGTACAAAGGAGGGCAACAAAATTAATAAAAGAGATGGGGGAACTACAATACCCAGAGAGATTAGCAAAATTAGGATTATTTAGTCTAGAAAAAAGACGACTGGGGGGCGATCTAATAAGCATATGTATAAGTATATAAGGGGACAATACAAATATCTCTCCGAGGATCTGTTTATACCAAGGAAGTTGACGGTCACAAGGGGGCATTCTCTGCGTCTGGAGGAGAAAAGGTTTTTCCACCAACATAGAAGAGGATTCTTTACTGATAGGGCAGTGAGAATCTGGAATTAACTGCCTGAGGAGGTGGTGATGGCGAACTCAGTCGAAGGGTTCAAGAGAGGCCTGGATGTCTTCATGGAGCGTAACAATATTGTATCTTACAGTTATTGTTAGGTTCTTTAGAAGGACGTAGATCTGGGGATTTATTCTGACAGAATTTTATAGGCTGAACTGGATGAACTAATGTCTTTTTTCGGCCTTACTAACTATGCTACTACGTTACTATGATATCCTGAGGCCATTCCTCTGCACCACACATCAGCTAAGCTTATAGCAAAGGAACTCATGGGTATGTTTTCGCTGGTGGGAATTCCTCAAGAAATTTTAACAGACCAGGGAACCCCCTTTATGTAAAAAATTATGAAGGAACTCTGCCGTTTGCTAAATGTTAAACAGTTGCGCACATCGGTCTATCATCCACAAACAGATGGTCTGGTAGAAAGATTCAATAAGACGCTGAAGAACATCTTAAAAAAGGCAGTTTCCAAAGATGGGAAGGACTGGGATCTCTTAGGCTACTTTCACAATTGCGTTTTTTTGTGCTGCGCTGCGTGCGCAGTGCACACGCGCATAAAAATGCATCATGCGTTTTTAATGCTTTTTCTTGTTTTTTGCGCATGGTTTTTGCAAAAAAATGCATGCGTTTTTAAACACTGGCGTGCGCATGAGCATGCGCACGTCAGCACTCCCATAGACTTTAATGTGTTTTTTGGGTGAATTTCGTGCACATGCGTTTTTGAGACAGGTCGGACGCACAAAAAAATGCAACAGGATGCATTTTGTGCGACCGAGCGCACACTACAAAGAAGCATGCACATTCAAACGCATACAAACGCATGACAATGTGCACCCATGTTAAGTACAGTATAGAGGAAAAAACGCATGCACATTTATGCGCAAAAATGCAGAGCAAAAAACGCAAGTGTGAAAGTAGCCTTATTGCCATATTTGTTGTTTGTAGTGTGGGAGGTGCCTCAGGCATCTATGGGGTTCTCGCCCTTTGAACTATTGTACTCGATATAGCCAAAGAGGCCTGGAAGAATCAACCTACCTCCCACAAAAGTGTGATAGAACATGTTGCAAAAATGCAAGAAAGAATGAAGACAGTCCTACCCTTAGTCCGGGAACATATGGAGGCAGCACAACAGTCACAGAGTCGGGTCTATAACCGGGGGGCCCGGGTAAGAACCTTTAGCCCTGGGGATCGGGTGTTGGTACTTGTGCCTATCGTAGATAGCAAATTTCTTGCAAGGTGGCAGGGACCCTACAAGATCATGGAAAAGGTGGGGCCAGTAGACTACAAGGTACACCAGCCAGGAAGGAGAAAGCCAGAACAGGTTTACCATGTTAATTTGCTTAAACCATGGAAAGATAGAGAAAACCTTGGTGGGGATAGTCCGCTGCCGGCGTTTCAGATGGAGAAGGCTCCATCACCTCGGGGAGAGGCAGGAGAAGCCCAACCCGCAGTCAAAATTGCAGACACTTTGTCTCCTAGACAGGTTCAGGAGGTCCGGGACTTCATTAGCTGAAATACAGATGTTTTTTTCGGAGCTCCCCCAATGCACCTCCCTAATCCAACATGACATTGTCACGGAGCCACAAGCCAAAGTCCGACTAAAGCCATATCGGGTGCCTGAGGCCCGGCGACAAGCCATCTCGGAAGAGGTAAAAACTATGCTACAGTTAGGGGTCATAGAAGAGTCCCAAAGTGAGTGGGCCAGCCCAATAGTCCTAATACCCAAGCCTGATGGGTCTCTAAGATTCTGTAATGATTTTAGAAAACTTAATGACATTTCAAAGTTTGACGACTACCCTATGCCTCGGGTTGACGAGTTGACAGAGCGATTTGGGCATGCACGGTATTTTACAACTCTGGACCTCACAAAAGGTTATTTGCAGGTACACCTAACAGAGGCGGTGAAGGAAAAAACGGCTTTTTTAACACCCGAGGGGCTGTTCCAGTATAAGGTGTTACCCTTTGGGCTGCATGGCGCACCTGCAACGTTCCAGCGATTAATGGATATTGCTCTCCGTCCCCATCGCTGCTATGCCTCAGCCTATCTAGATGATATTATTGTGTACAGTACCGACTGGGAAAGTCACTTAGCATAAGTACAGGCAGTGATATACTCTCTGTGACAAGCAGGGCTAACTGCCAGCCCAAAGAAGTGTTCCATAGGGTTGGAAGAATCTTGGTACTTGGGTTACGTCATTGGGAGAGGAGTTCTCAAACCTCAAGTAAACAAAGTGGAGGCAATTCAGAACTGGCCCCGTCCCCTCACAACAAAACAGGTAAAAGCCTTTTTAGGTTTGGTGGGATATTACAGGCAGTTTATTCCCAACTTTGCAACCCTGTCCGCGCCTTTAACAGACTGCTTAAAAGGGAGGAAATCTGTGATGGTCCACTGGAATAATCAGTTAGAGGAGGCCTTTGCAAAGTTAAAAGAGGTACTGTGTGGTACACCAGTCCCGATCACTCCAAATTTCAAAAAAGAGTTTGTTGTGCAGACAGATGCCTCTGAGATTGGGCTCGGGGCCATGCTGTCTCAGGAGGTTAACGGGGAAGAGCATCCTGTTAGTTTCCTAAGCCAGAAGCTTACCCCAGGTGAAACCAGGTTCAGTATTGTGGAGAGAGAGTGCCTGGCCATCAAGTGGGCACTGGAGTCATTGCGCTACTATTTGCTGGGGAGAACATTTCGGTTGGTGACAAATCATTCCCCTCTTAGTGGATGAGTCAGGCTAAGGAGAGGAATGCCCGAGTCACAAGGTGCTTCCTGTCCCTGCAAAATTTTAAATTTTCAGTGGAACATCGGGCAGGCAGACTACAGGGGAATGCAGATGCCCTGTCCAGAGTTCACTGTATGTCATGTGTCCTCCCCCTTAGGGTTGAACATAGGAGGAAGGTATGTGGTACAGTAAAGGGTGGGAGATACATTTCTCCCAGCAGATTAATGTTTTGCCGGGTGTTTCCCTAAAGACAGGACCTGCGATGATGTCATGGTCACGTGGTCAGACCATGTGATGTCTACCTCACTTGTGGGAGGGGTTATGGGCTATGTAATGGAGGTTGGTGTTTGGCACATGGTGAGTGTGTCTGAAAGTTACAGGAGCTTGGCTGGACTTAGCCTGAACTTGTATACAGGATCCCCGTGCTGCTGGACTATAGCAGTAAGACTCTCAAGAACCCTGGGAATGGCACCTGGCGGATGCCGCGGACCTGGCAGCCGCTTACTTAAGCCCATCCCGTGCAAGGGGTGAATTTGGGACCAGTGGTTCTCTAAGCTGGAGTATATTTATGTTTTTCCTTACTTTCTGTTAATCTGCTGTTTGCAACGTGACATTAAACCACTGAAATTGGACTTTAAGCCTGTGTGTTGCCTCGTTACTGCAGCCCTGCCATTACCTACCAGAGCGAGTCCCTACAATATATATATATATATATATATATATATATATATAGCTCTGCTCATCGTTATTGGTACACATGAAGTGTAAGCACATAATGTAGAATATCTCCTGAAAAAATGTAACAGTATTATGCAACAGTATTTTTGTATAGAACACTCATGTTAAATACAAATGAGCAATAGATAAACAATAATTTAAAATAAAAAACAGTGGGAAGGTAAAATATAAAAGTGTAAAGCTTGCTTTGACAAAGGTATTGGCACCATATACATTAAATTAGTATGGAAAAACATTGTGACTCGCATGAGGTACATAACAAATGAGAATCACCTGTGATTGATTGTCGGTGCCCATGTGACATGAATTATCCAATGAATGGTGACTTCAGTGTTTTAAAAAGCCACATGGTAGGTCCTGTTCCTTTGTCATAATGGTGAAGACAAAGGAGCTGTCTGAGGACATCAGAACTGCTATTATTAGCAAACACAGGACTGTCAAAGGGTAAAAGGCCATCACCAAAGATCTTGGTATCCTGATTTTAACAGTGCACAATGTTATTAAGAAGTTTTCCAAGCATGGTACCATCAAGAACTTCCCTGGACTTAGGGAAAAGAGGAAAATTAATAAGAAATGTCTTTGAAGGTTGAAGTGAATGGTGGAAAAAAAAACACACCGACAGTGTTGGACTGGGGTACCCCGAAACACAGTGTCTGCAAATTGACATTCTGGCTTGGCTTTTATCCTAAGTCATGTAACAAGGCTCGTTAAAGGGTCGACATTGACTTTTAGGATTGCTACTTCCAATAGGTGGCACTAGAGTTCTAGTCCTCTTCCTCTCTGAAGAGGCAATTTGCATAAATGGCCCACCAGTAACATTGACTTTAGGGGGCCCACTTTTCACCTGTATACAAATATTACACCACCCTCATTCACAAATTTACCTATATCTCTACGTAATAATAAGCTAGGCAGTTTGGTTAATGAATGATGAGATGCTGCTTTTTTCTCTGCAGAGTAAATCAAGTGAATTATGCCAAGTACTATCCATATAGTGGGGTTGGGGGCCCAGATCTGAACAGGGGCCCACCAAAGGGATTCCTCTGTTACCCTGTGGGCCAGTCCGAGCCTGCATACATTCATCTTACAAAGATACATAAAATTCCTGATACACAAAAACATACAAAGACATGCGCACACACAGTAGGCAAACATTTGCACACATAGGCATGTGCGCACACACACACAGTACGCAGACATCAATCAATACATGAATACAATACCTCAACTACCATCAGTACATTGTGCATCAATTGTAATATCAGGTCAGACTTATATACATTTGTACTGTATAAACATACAACTCCCAGTATGTCCTTAATAATGTTAATGAGATATTGGGAGTTGTTGTTACCAATCATTATCAGACTGTGGACCATACGGGAAGCACAGTACTGATGAGAATTAGCATCACAAATAAGCATGTACATCCAGGTACCTTACAAGTGACATCTTCTCTAATTAGAGTTGTTCTCTTTATCATCTTCTCCATTTTGTTCAGAAGTCGTGAGGATTTCTCACATCCGCATCTCCTCTCTGCAGACTTTTCTCTTCTCCGGTCTCCTGCAGCACATCCCGACACAGTGCCCTTAAAAATAACAGTATTAATTTTATAATGCTCCTTAATAAAAAATATCTGCCTTAGGCCTCTTTAACACATTCGTGCCTCTGGTACATGTGGTGACAGTTTTCACACGTACAGGAGACGCTAACACACGTAGAGCCATTCAAATGAATGGGTCTGTGCACATGTCAGTGTTTTTCCACAGACCGTGTGTCCGTCTGCCCCACACGCTGACATGTCCGTTTTTTACCGTCAGCACGGGTGGCAAAATGTCCCACACACGTGCACACGGAGAAAACACATTGATGTCTTCCATGTGACACGCATCGGCACTGTGGAAGAAGCACTACAGTAAGCGCTGTTCCCCGGCCGCAGGTGCTGAAGACAGCTATCATCGTTCTCCCCTGCTCTGCCGGCAATCAACGTGAGAATGATGACAGTTATATTAAAGTCTGAACGATGACAGCAGGTGGGGGTTTTTGAAACAATTACTCCCATCATCCGACACTTGATGCCGCTAATAACAGTGACAGCAGGAGTAGATGATCAGGGTATTCCGCCGCCTGCGATCTAATGAAATAAATGGGCAAACAATGAAAAAGTAGCATGCAACAAACAGGGATCACCAAAAGAATAACAAAAATATAAGCTTTATTAAGTGACAATACAACAGCACTGCAAAAGTTAAAAACATTTAAAATTGCGTGATGCAAACAAACCTATACATAGACCCACAATAGGGTCATGCCATTGCCACACCCCAGATGGATAATAAGCTCCCATTGTCAAAGAACATGTAAGTACATGTTATACCAGTATTGATCCAAAAGACATGCAAAGATAACATGGGGTTCTGTAGTCTAAATAATGCAGCTAGACATTTAGGAGAAGCATTGCTCCACAATAAGAAAGAGTATACGGACAACAAGAATAGAAGATAGTCCACTATTAAGTCAAATGGTATAAGCAGGTTTCCTTTTAAGGAACAAAGTGTGTTTTTGCCACAGAAATACAGAGATCCCCTAAATGAGGAGGCAAAAAAAGCCCATGTTACCTGAGCCTAATACATATAGGGCCCGTACGGGGCAATGCCTAAATGAAATACCAATATCTAGATAATACAACCAAACAATAAGAAAGGCACAATGAGGAAACCAAAATTAAAAAGTAGTCCACTATTGAAACATGTGGTATGGATGGGTTTCCATTTAAGGACCAGGGTAGGCTTTTGGCGTAATAACAGAGTAATTCCCTGAATGATGAGGCAAAAAGAGCCCAGACAACCTGAGCCTGTGGATGGGACCTGCACGGAGCAATGCCTGAATAGGAAACTGGTATAGTCAGAGATGTTTGTTGCATGCTACTTTTTCTTTGCTTGCTAGTGTATCGTTTTTAGCATGTAACGGGTGATCCCTAGCAGCAGTGCCCTCCAGCTCTTGTAGCTTCTAATGAAATAAATGAATGAAAAACCTGACGTTGGTCCCCCCTCTTTTCTTGAACCAAACAGGCAAAACTCACAGCTGGGGGCTGCGACCCTCAGCTGTCGGCTTCAGCAAGGTTGGTTATCAAGAATAGAGGGGTCCCCATGATGTTTTTTAAATTATTTAAATAAATAATTTAAAATATGGCGTGTGGTCCCCCCATTTTTGACAACCGGCTGGTTGCTACATAATCACTGGCATTTTCCCACAGTCCTGAGGTCACCGTAGTTCAGCCCGGCCTCAGTGATGTCACCACTGGCCAATGATGCTGCGCTCTCAGCAGCTCAATCACCAGTGGTTTTCAGCCTGGACGGTCTCATCTTAGCACCGTCCAGGTTGAAAACTGTTTATCCCCGGCGTGGGATACAGCGAGGGACAGGTATGGTATATTGTTGTTTTTTTTAATTTTATTTTTATTACAGGAGATCGAGAGCATCGAGGAATTGGGTGACACAGTAAGTATGTTTTAAATGAGATTAATAAAGGAGCCTGGGTCATTTTTTTCAAATAAAGAACTTTATTCTGGCTGTGTGTTTATTTACCACTAGCTGAAGAGCCCGGCGATGCCTGGGCATAGTAACCAACTGTGGTTAGTTAAAACATATTATAATGATTATATTGCACATAAACATATTTCACATCATATATTCAACGCTACAGATTTGCAACACAAATTAACTAAACGATTACCCAAGTATTGATAGTATTTTATTTTCAACTCATTAAAGAGCCTTTTGATAAACAACAGTGTATCTGTGTATCTAAACCTATCCTGTGTGATAATGTCTGCTGAGCTGTGTACCTAATCCTCTCCAGTGTGATACTTGCTGCTGAGCTGTGTATCTAACTCTATCATGTGTTACTGACTGCTCAGCCATGTATCTAAGCCTAAACTCTGTTATACTGCCTGCTGAGCCGTGTATCTAATCCTATCCTGTGTGCTACTGACTGCAGAGCCGTGTATCTAATCCTATTCTGTGTGATACTGTGTGCTGACCTGTGTATCTAATCCTATCCTGTGATACTGTCTGCTGAGCTGTGTATCTATTCCTCTCCTGTGTGATACTGACTGCAGAGCTGTGTATCTAATACTATTCTGTGTGATACTGTGTGCTGAGCTGTGTATCTATTCCTCTCCTATGTGTTACTGACTGCTCAGCTGTGTATCTAATTCTATCCTGTATGATACTGACTGTTGAGCCATGTATCTAATCCTATCCTGTGTGATACCATCTGCTAAGCCGTGTATCTAACCCTATCCTGTGTGATACTGACTGCTGAGCCATGCACCTAATCCTATCATGCGTGTTACTGACTGCTCAGCCATGTATCTAATCCTATCCTGTGTGACACTGACTGCTGAGCCGTGTATCTAATCCTATCCTGTGTGATACCGTCTGCTAAGCCGTGTATCTAACCCTGTCCTATGTGATACTGACTGCTCAGCCGTGTATCTAATCCTATCCTGTGTGACACTGACTGCTAAGCCGTGTATCTAATCCTATCCTGTGTGTTACTGACTGCACAGCTGTGTATCTAACCCTGTCCTATGTGATACTGACTGCTGAGCCGTGTACCTAATCCTATCATGCGTGTTACTGACTGCTCAGCCGTGTATCTAATCCTATCCTGTGTGATACTGACTGCTGAGCCATGTGTCTAATCCTCTCCTGTGTGATACTGACTGCTGAGCCATGTGTCTAATCCTCTCCTGTGTGATACTGACTGCTGAGCAGTGTGTCTAATCCTATCCTGTGTGATACCGTCTGCTGAGCCGTGTATCTAACCCTATCCTGTGTGATACTAACTGCTGAGCCATGTACCTAATCCTATCAAGTGTGTTACTGACTCCTCAGCCGTGTATCTAATTCTATCCTGTGTGATACTGACTGCAGAGCCGTGTATCTAATCCTATTCTGTGTGATACTGTCTGCTGAGCCGTGTATCTAACACTATTCTGTGTGATACTGTCTGCTGAGCTGTGTATCTAATCCTATCCTGTGTGATACTGTCTGCTGAGCTGTGTATCTAATCCTATCCTGTGTGATACTGACAGCTGAGCCATGTGTCTAATCCTATCCTGTGTGATACTGGGCTCCCCCTGCAGTCTGTGTCAGAGGGTGGTCTGTGTTGGCACGGTAATAAATTGTGTTATTTCCAACTCTACAGATGGATGATAACACCATAGAAATGATAAGAATAAAAGGCAAAATTGTTTGGTGAATTGGAATGCGCAGGGTTAAAATTTCGCATCACAACAGCCTATGACGCTCTCGGGGTCCAGACGTGTGGCTGTGCAAAATTTTGTGGCTGTAGCTGTGACGGTGCAGATGCCAATCCCGGACATACACACATACATTGAGCTTTATATATTAGATGTAACTATAGGATTAGAAATAGATAGATCTCTCATAGACACTTCTCCATTACTAAGCCATGGGATGATGTCACCTAACAATACAAAGGTGACATCAACCCCACAAATATGAACCCCACTTGCCACCACTACAGGGCAAGTGGGAAGAGCTGGGCAAAGCACCAGAATTAGCACATCTAATACATGTGCCTTTTCTGGGCAGCTGCGGGCTGTTATTTTTAGGCTTGGGGGAGTCAAAATCCATGGCCCTTTACCAGCCTGAGAATACCAGCCCCCAGTTGTGACCTTTAGCAAGACTGGTTGTCAAAAATGGGGGGACCTCACGCCGTTTTTTAAATTATCTATTTAAATAATAAAAAAACAGCGTGGGGAACCCTCTATTCTTAATAACCAGCCTTGCTGAAGCCGACAGCTGAGGGTTGCAGCCCCCAGCTGTGAGTTTTGCGTCTGGTTGGTTCAAGAAAAGAGGAGGGAACCCACGTCTGGTTTTTCATTCATTTATTTCATTAGATCGCAGGCGGCGGCTGAGGAATACCCCAGTCATCCACTCCTGCTGTCACTGTTATTTGCGGCAGCAGGTGTTGAATGATGGGAGTAAATGTCCCCACCTGCTGTGATCGTTCTGACTTAAATATAACTCTCATCATTCTCCTCAGTTCGCACCGATCGCCTCGCCGGCAGGGGAGAGTGATGAGAGCTGTCTTCAGCACCTGCCACCGGGGAACAGCGCTTACTGTAGCGCTTCTTCCTGGCTGCCGTTTGTGTGGTACTGATGCGGCACACGGTTGCCACACATGTGCCGCACATATTACACACACGGACACGGGTATCTCCAGTACCGTTTTTTTCTGGTACTGGAAATAAATGGACGTGTGAAACTGGTCTTATGCTGAGCCCCAAAATAAATTGTTGCCTCTCACTGTATTCCCTTCAGAAAAAATGTGATACCATTCTCTGTCTGTCTAATGGTAAATGCGGTCCACACTGCCCTCTTATATCCATACTGGGCCCCCTCTTCACACTGTCTTCTTACACTGTGTCCCTTGTATACTGTGCCCCCTCATCATGCCCCCCTCCTCAGCATACTGTCCCCCATGCTACCCCTTTTCTATACCGCCTCCTCACACTTTTCTCCCCACATACAGTAATGTCTCCTCACACCATATCCCTTAATAGTCTCATCAAGTATAATAAGCCTTCGGACGCGACACACATGCACGTAGACACGCACACATACACGCAGACAAGAAAGCAAACACACACATAGATACGCTCGCAGACACGCTCATAGACATGCATGCAGACATACACACAGAGATCCTCGCACACACTCAGATAAGTACATAGACACGCACATAGATATTCACACAGACAAACATGCTTATAGACACTCTAACAGACACACACATGGAGACTCGCACGGAGACACTAAGGGTATGTTTCCACGTTCAGTATTTGCTGCGGATTGGACGCTGCATACATTCACAGCATCCAATCCGCAGCGGCCAGATGTTACAGCATCATGGATGGGATTTTATGAAATCTCATCTTCACTATGTGTGCAGGAATGCCTCCGGCTTCCCTGTGTAACCGGACATGCGGCGCGTCTTTATAGACCGCAGCATGTCTATTTATTTTGCGGAGACAGTCCGTCTCCACAAGATAAATACCACCATACTATGTATAGGATGCGATGATTCGCAGCGCTTTGGGCGGAGCAGACATGTGCTGCGTCCAAAGCGCTGCCAATACTGACCATGGAAACATACCCATATATACACGCACAGGCATGCACACAGACACGCTTATAGACTAGCTTATAGACATGTCTATAGACAGGCTTATAAAGATGCATGCATGCAGACACGCTTATAGACACACTTATAGACACGCTCGTGTGCAAACATGCACATAGACATGCTCGCAGACATGCTCATATGCATACATGCACATAGACATGCGCACACACTCATGCAGACACACTGAGGACACACACACATAAACACAGACACATACACAGATATACTGTATATACATGCAGTCAGACACATTTATAGACTTAGATACAAAAAATCTTATAAAATTCATATGTACAGACATATAAATTTACAGAAACAACATACAGTCATATGTAAAAGTTTGGGCACCCCTATTAATGTTAACCTTTTTTCTTTATAACAATTTTGGTTTTTGCAACAGCTATTTCAGTTTCATATATCTAATAACTGATGGACTCAGTTACATTTCTGGATTCAAATGAGGTTTATTGTACTAACAGAAAATGTGCAATCTGCATTTAAAAGTATGGGCACCCTTATCATTTTCTTGATTTGAACACTCCTAACTACTTTTTACTGACTTCCTGAAGCACTAAATTGGTTTTGTAACCTCATTGAGCTTTGAACTTCATAGCCAGGTGTATCAAATCATGAGAAAAGGTATTTAAGGTGGCCACTTGCAAGTAGTTCTCCTATTTGATTCTCCTATGAAGAGTGGCATCATGGGCTCCTCAAAACAACTCTCAAATGATCTGAAAACAAAGATTATTCAACATAGCTTTTCAGGGGAAGGATACAAAAAGTTGTCTCAGAGATTTAACCTGTCAGTTTCCACTGTGAGGAACATAGTAAGGAAATGGAAGAACACAGGTACAGTTCTTGTTAAGCCCAGAAGTGGCAGGCCAAGAAAAATATCAGAAAGGCAGAGAAGAAGAATGGTGAGAACAGTCAAGGACAATCCACAGACCACCTCCAAAGACCTGCAGCATCATCTTGCTGCAGATGGTGTCACTGTGCATCGGTCAACAATACAGCGCACTTTGCACAAGGAGAAGCAGTATAGGAGAGTGATGCGAAAGAAGCCGTTTCTGCAAGCACGCCACAAACAGAGTCGCCTGAGGTATGCAAAAGCACATTTTGACAAGCCAGCTACATTTTGGAAGAAGGTCCTGTGGACTGATGAAACAAAGATTGAGTTGTTTGGTCATACAAAAAGGCATTATGCATGGAGGCTAAAAAACGCAGCATTACAAGGAAAACACTTGCTACCCACAGTAAAATTTGGTGGAGGTTCCATCATGCTTTGGGGCTGTGTGGCCAATGCCGGCATCGGGAATCTTGTTAAAGCTAAGGGTCGCATGGATTCAACTCAGTATCAGCAGATTCTTGACAATAATGTGCAAGAATCAGTGACAAAGTTGAAGTTACGCAGGGGATGGATATTTCAGCAAGACAATGATCCAAAACACCGCTCCAAATCTACTCAGGCATTCATGCAGAGGAACAATTACAATGTTCTGGAATGGCCATCCCAGTCCCCAGACCTGAATATCATTGAACATCTGTGGGATGATTTGAAGCGGGCTGTCCATGCTCGGCGACCATCAAACTTAACCGAACTGAAATTGTTTTGTAAACAGGAATGGTCACAAATACCTTCATCCAGGATCCAGGAACTCATTAATAGCTACAGGAAGTGACTAGAAGCTGTTATTTTTGCAAAAGGAGGATCTACGAAATATTAATGTCACTTTTATGTTGAGGTGCCCATACTTTTGCACCGGTCAAATTTTGTTAAAATGCAGATTGCACATTTTCTGTTAGTACAATAAACCTCATTTGAATCCAGAAATATAACTGAGTTCATCAGTTATTAGATATATGAAACTGAAATAGCCGTTGCAAAAACCAAAATTGTTATAAAGAAAAAAGGATAACATTAATAGGGGTGCCCAAACTTTAACATATGACTGTAAGATTGCATTGATAGCACCTGAATCAACATTATGAGTATTAGGGTCTTCTTTAAGGTTATATAGATTCCGGAAAAAATCTGCAAAGGAACCAACTATGTCCTTAGGGTGTACAAGAGTTTTGCCTGCAGGTATAATAATTTTATTGATTATCCTGTTGATTCTGTCCTTTTTAAGTCTCGTCATCATATATCTCATTGGTTTATTAATAGACATATATGACTTAAATTTAGAAGCCCTAATGATAGAATCGTATTCAAGGAAAATGTCTGACCTCAGTCTTTGTCTGAGTCTCATAATTTCCACCTGAATCGCAGAAGATGGAGTTGGTAGTCTGCACTGTTGCTCCTCCTTATTATAAATTTGAGCCTGTAAATTCATGATATTTTCTCTATTCTTTTTCTTGTGCCTGGAAGCAATCTGGATAAGGCCACCCCTAACAACTACTTTATGCGCATTCCACAATGCAAATGCACCTATGTCAGGGGAAGTGTTTTCCCTAAAATAATTATTTATCAAATTCTCGATCTCCTGTCTATATTCTGGTATTTTAAACAAAGTCGGGTTGCATTTCCAAAGATATGTATTTTCAGAGACAGGGCCTAATAAAAACTCTGCCAGAACTGGTGAATGGTCTGACAGTGTCTTTCTTAGAAATTTAAAACTTTTGAATTTACTCAATGTGAAAACATTCGTAAGAATTGTGGAACACCATTTCTAAACCCAGTGTCCATCTGCAGTGAAGCAGGGGAATGAGTGGAGAAATGTTGATCCTCTCCCAGAATTAGAATCATAGAATCATAGAATCGTAGAGTTGGAAGGGACCTCCTGGGCCATCTGGTCCAACCCCCTGCTCAAAGCAGGATTCGCTAAATCATCCCAGTCAGATGTGTGTCCAGCCTCTGTTTGAAGACTTCCATTGAAGGAGAACTCACCACTTCTCGTGGCAGCCTGTTCCACTCATTGATCACTCTAACTGTCAAAAAGTTTTTTCTAATATCTAATCTGTGTCTCCTCCCATTCAGTTTCATCCCATTGCTTCTAGTCTTTCCTTGTGCAAATGAGAATAAAGTTGATCCTTCTACAATGTGACAGCCCTTTAGATATTTGTAGACAGCTATTAAGTCTCCTCTCAGTCTTCTCTTTTGCAAACTAAACATTCCCAAATCCTGCAACCTTTCCTCATAAGACAGGGTTTGCAGACCGGTCACCATTCTGGTCGCTCTTTTCTGAACTTGCTCCAGTTTGTTGATGTCTTTTTTAAAATGTGGTGCCCAAAACTGGACACAATATTCCAGATGAGGTCTGACCAAAGAGGAGTAGAGGGAAATAATGACTTCACGTGATCTAGACTGTATGCTTCTGTTAATACATCCTAGAATTGCATTTGCCTTTTTGCTGCTGCATCACACTGTTGACTCATATTCAGTCTGTGATCTATTAGTATACCCAAGTCTTTTTCACATGTGCTGTCACTTAGCCCTATTCCTCCCATTCTATATATGCTTTTTCCATTTTTATTGCCCAGATGTAGTACTTTGCATTTCTCCCTGTTAAAAACCATTCTGTTAGTTGCTGCCCACTTCTCCAGTTTATTTAAATCTTTTTGAATCCTCTCTCTCTCTTCTCTAGTATTAGCTATCCCTCCTAGCTTTGTGTCATCAGCAAATTTAATCAGTTTACCCTCAATTCCTTCATCTAAATCGTTGATAAAGATGTTGAACAATACAGGGCCCAGGACAGAGCCCTGTGGTACCCCACTTGAGACATTCTTCCAACTGGATGTGCAGCCATTTACGACCACTCTTTGGGTCCGATCACTAAGCCAGTTATGAATCCACCTAACAGTTGCCTTGTCCATTCCATACTTAATCATTTTTTCAATAAGGATTGTATGAGAGACTTTGTCAAATGCTTTGCTGAAGTCAAGATATACTATATCTACAGCATTTCCTTGATCCAACCAATCAGTGATACCGTCATAGAAGGAAATTAAGTTAGTCTGACATGACTTATTAGTTACAAACCCATGCTGACTCTGTTTAATCACTTCATTCTTATCCAGGTATTGACATACATGTTGTTTAATAATTTGTTCAAAGATCTTTCCTGGTATAGAAGTCAGACTCACCGGCCTATAGTTACCTGGGTCCACCTTCTTCCCCTTTTTGAAGATAGGAACAACATTTGCTCTTCTCCAGTCTTCTGGCACTTCTCCTGTTCTCCAAGAATTTTCAAAGATTATAGAGAGGGGTTCAAGAATTTCATTTTTCAAGATTTCCCATCCTTCCTGGACATTTTTGTCTTTAAGGATATCCAGCCATTGGATCCCTCCAATTCTCTTTCTGAATCCCTTAAAATCTGCCTTTCTGAAATCTAACCTTGACGTCTGAGTCTTCACAGGTCTTCCGCCTCTAGTTATCCAAAATTCTAAAATAGCATGGTCGCTACCTCCTAGGGTCCCAGCCACTTTTACCTCCTCAACCATTTCCTCCCTGTTTATAAGGATTAGATCCAAGGTAGCAGTTCCCCTTGTTTTCTCCCTTACCTTTTGGAAGATAAAGTTGTCAGCAAGAGAGGATAAGAATTTCCTTGACCTGTTAGTTTTGCCTGAGAGAGATTCCCAACAAATGTCTGGATAGTTGAAATCTCCCATGACAACTATGTCATATTTTTTGGAGAACTTGGCCATTTGATGCATAAAGAGTTCATCCATAGCTTCAGCTTGCACAGGCGGCCTGTAGTAAATGCCTACAATGGTGTCCTTTCCATTGTTCTGTCCTTGTATTCTTACCCTAACAGTTTCCACAGAACTCCCAGTCTCTGAAGCTTCAATCTCTGTGCAGATATACGTGTTTCTAACATACAATGCGACACCCCCTCCTCGTTTATCAAGTCTGTTTCTTGCAAATAAGTTGTATCCTTCTAGTCTTGTATTCCAATCATGTGTATTGTCCCACCAAGTTTCAGTGATTCCAATGACATCATATTTCTTTTCCTGTGTTAGTAGTTCCAATTCTCCTTGTTTGTTGCCCATGCTTTGTGCATTAGTATAGAAACATTTTAGTTTGTGATTGGTTTCTCTTTCTCCAATATTTTTATTAATTAGATTCTTTCGTCTTTGTTCTTCCTTTCCACTTCTAATAGCAGAGTTCTCAATAGCATTTGTCAGGTGTATGGCTTTTTCTGGTCTTTTGCTTCCCTTCCCATGTTGTTCTAGTTTAAAGCTCTCCTTACAAGTGTAGCAAGGCGACTTCCAAATACATGCTTACCAGTCTTCGTAAGGTGCACCCCATCTCTAGCAAGTAGTCCATCGTATAAGTAGTTCACTCCGTGATCCAGAAAACCAAATCGTTGCTGACGGCACCATCGACGTAGCCAGTTGTTCACCTGCAGAATCTTATTCCACCTCCTTGTTCCATGGCCATCCACTGGGAGGATGGAAGAGAAGACCACCTGTGCTCCCAGTTCTTTCACTTTCTTGCCTAAGTCTTCAAAGTCTCTGCAGATGGTTTCCAGGTCGTTTCTTGCAGTGTCATTTGTCCCCACATGTAGTAGCAGGAATGGGTAGTCATCTGTAGGTCTGAAGAGTCCTGATATCCTGTCAGACACATCTTTAATTTTTGCACCTGGAAGACAACACATTTCTCTTGAAGTTATATCCGGTCTGCAGATAGCGGCCTCAGTTCCTCTCAACAGGGAATCCCCCATGACCACCACTCTCCGTTTCTTCTTCACAACATTTTTCTTTCTCCATCCAGGAGGACTCTGAAGGCGTACAAGGTTGCTGCTTGTTGGCAAAGTCTTATCCTGATGTATTTCTTCATTGTTTTCCTGCGTGAGAGCCTGGTACTGGTTTCTGAGCAGTATGGGTGCTGACTGCCTCCTGATCCTCCTGCTTCTCTGGGTCACATGTCTCCATTCCTCTGTTTCTTCAGGTGCACTTCGAATTTCTTCTCTTTCTGTAACATGAAGAGATAATTCTGCTCTGTCCAAGAACTCTTCACCTTCCTTAATGATCTTCAACGTAGCTAACCTCTCTTCGAGATTTTGCAACTTTTCCTCCAACAGGGACACAAGCTTGCATTTGTGGCATGTGAAGTTTGGCTTTTCCACTGGTAAGTCTGTGAACATGTAGCAAGAAATGCAGCTCACCAAATGGCTCCTGGCCTCTTCCATCTTGAGATTTCTTAAAAACGATGAAAGATGAGCCCAAATTCGGCGCGCGGTTTTTCCGATTTCCTCTTTTCAGCTGCAACGGCCAAAACCCAGTGATCGTTGATCTCGCGGAGACTCTTCACTTATCCCAGAAGGCACTGGGAATATGCCTCCTCAAGACTCTTCCCCTGGTTTTCCAATTTCCTCTTTTCAGCTGCAACGGCCAAAACCCAGTGATCGTTGATCGTTGAGGAAGAATTGACTACATACCCAGAATCTTTGTGGTCCACATGACCTGCAGAGGTGGGATTGATAAAAGGGGTGATTATACCCTGTCCCAGCTCACCTTGTAACACAACCTTGTTTCCAGTCTGGAAGGCACCCCCATCTGTTGGATGGCGCTTGGTGCAGGACCTTCAGGCTGAAAACAAGGCGGTGATTCCAAGAGCCCCCACAGTGCCTGACCCCCATACTATGCTGAATGACTGGAGGCTGGAAAATAAGGTCTTTACAGTGATAGATATCAGTAATGTCTTCTTCAGCATTCTGGTACAAACCAGTTTTGGTTTGTATTCACATATAAGGGGAAAAGGTATACATGCACCAGAATCCTACAAGAGTACTGTGAATTACCTACTATTGTTTCCCAGGTAATGTCGGCTATCCTAGCTCATTGTGAGTCACCAGAAGGTAGCCAGATATTCTTATATGTGGATGACGTGCTATTGGCATTAAAAGTTGAAAAAAAACCCAAATGGATAACAAAAGGGGTGATCTTCAAAGATGCCCTATATGTATAAACTGCCCATTAACTTCCTAAGACATGTCACAGTATTGAGCCATGGCATAAGCTATGTTTCAACAGGAAGGATGGCAGAGATCATATCTTAGGTATTTAGGATGTATGGTTTTACTAACTATTACATTTTTTTTTGTATAATCTACATTACTTGTGCAAAAAATATTTCCTAAGGGAACCTGAGACCAAAGAGAGGACAATTTCCTCACCCTGAGTACTTATTCCAACACATTTGTATGGATTTCATTGAACTGAGCAAGTGTGAGGGAAAAAAGTACTGCCTTGTCATTATAGATGCTTTCAGGAGGTGGATTGAAGTTTTTCCAGCTGTCCACCCTGATGCATTAATGGTAGTAAAGGCCCTTCTAAAGGAAATCATACCCAGATTTGGGGTTCAAGGTGAAAATATATAGTGACAATGGTGCACACTTTGTAAACTACAGTATGTAATATCATTATTAGCTAAAACATTGTCAATTGAATTAAAAAAACATTGTGCCTATCATCCTCAGTCCGCCGGACTGGTTGAGAGACACAATGGAATCTTCAAAAATAAATTGAGAAAAACCATGCAGGAAATAGGGAAAAATTGGTTGCACTAAACATGCATGTCACACGAGCATCTGTAGGACTGACAGCCTTTGAAATCAAATAAGGGAGAGCTTTTCTGTTACCTCAGCTAAAACCCTTTAAAAGGATAAATGAGGAAATTGATTGTACAGAATATGTGGTTAAGATCAGTGGCGTGACTACAAAGTTATGGGCCCTGGTGCAAACTTTCAAATGGAGCCTCCCCATGCCAAAATACACGCACATCTCCGCTCCGAACACGCGGCTCCGCTCCATACACCTCGTACACACGCGGCTCCGCTCCATACACTTCGTATACGCACGGCTCTGTACACCTCGTATGCACACATCTCCACTCCGTACACCTCATACATGCGCGGCTCCGCTCCGTACACCTATGGGGAGGAGGACTCCCATGCAGTGACCGGGCAGGTACCCAGGGGACCGCCATCAGGGTTCCTGAGGGAACGATACTGGGAGAACAGTAAAGGGAGAGACTTGACTGAAGTTGTCAGGGAAACAGGGGGCGGGGCAAGGGTAAAAGGAGCAGGGGGCGCGCTGAAGTGGCAGTTGGCAGAGAGCCTGACAGGAAAAAGGATGGTGTATGACATAGAGGGAGCTGAGGTAAAGGGCGGTGTGTCTGTGAGGAAAAAGCTACGCGCTCACTGACAATTTAGACGTGAGAGACTGTCACTGGAGGCCGCTCCCCGCACACGGTCACACACAGCCACACCCGCTGTTTTCCGCCCTGCTGTGACGGGTCCGCGACCTCAAGCGGCCGCTGCGCATGGACTTTAAACCGCTACAGCGGTAAGGACACTGCCCCCCTGTCTACCCCAACAGCTGTGGCCCTGTCATCACTGGCTTCAGGGGACGTCTCCTCGTCATAGACGGCCATAGATCCTCCGGTCCCATTTACTGAGGGACTCTGAGCAGGGTCTGGCCAACTATCAGTATTACAAACTGCGCCATGTTTATGCTGTGAGTCGGGAGCCGGAGGAGATTTCCGGAAGCCTCACCCCGTTTCTTCAGGGCCTGTTGCGCCCCTCCAGCATTGCTTCTTCAGGGCCTGTTGCGCCCCACCAGCATAATTTCTTCAGAGCCTTTTAAGCCCCAACAGCACCGTTTCTTCAGGGCCTGTTATGCCCCAACAGCATCATTTCTTCAGGGCCTGATGCGCCCCACCGGCATCGTTTCTTCAGGGCCTGTTGCTCCCCATCGGCACCGCTTCTTCAGGGCCTATTGTGCCCCACTGGCACCGTTTCTTCAGGGCCTGTTGCGCCCCAATGGCACCGTTCCTTCAGGGCCTGTCGAGCCCAATTCTTCCCGGAATATCGAGGTCTCAAGCCGCTTCAGCGACCCCTAAGCAGTCACTTCTGCGATCCCGAGTGACGCAAGGAAGGATAAGTGTACTATAGAAAATTATTGTTTGTTTTGTTGAGCCCCTGCGAGGGCAGATTGTTTGTTATCCTTTTTTGCCTGTTCAGCATAGCCCTAGTGACTCCAATTTATAAAAGTTATTATACAAGTCATACCCTGTCTCGTGTCTCGGCATTGCATCCTGAGAATCTGCTAGACCCTACACACCTCGTACACGTGCGGCTCCGTACACCTTGCACACGCTGCGGCTCCGCTCTGTACCTCTTGTACACATGCAGCTCCGCTCCATACACCTCATATACACAGTGCTCAACTCCGTACACCTCGTACACACACGGCTCCACTCTGTACACCTCGTTCACGCACGGCTGGGCTCCATACACCTCGTACACACACGGCTCTGCTCCATACACCTCGTACACACACGGCTGCACTCCATACACCTCGTACACACATGGCTCTGCTCCATACACCTCATACACACACAGCTCTGCTCCATACACCTCATACAAACATGGCTCTGCTACATCCATACTGTAAACCCCTCCTGACCCCACACATAAACTTACCCTCTCCCAGCACCATGACAACCAGCACAGCAGAGTCCTGCATACGGAGGCTCCTGATCATGTGACCCCTGACTCCTCCCCTCCTGTGACCTCATCACAGGTGCTGTGAACAAAGAACAGCCATTGTACGCACCTTCCCCCTGCACTCTGTAGTCACGGGGCTCCATGTGACTGGTCACTGAGGTGTTGGCTTTGAGTGATGGCAGCAGGTCTCATCATCCATCGTGTGAGACACTGGGGGGTGGAGTGCAGAGCTCAGGGGGAGGAATAACCGAGTCCATGCTGGAGGAGGAGACACAGGACATGATCGAAGCCCAGGTCCCACATGAAGCCGGCTGCTTCTTTGCTGGACTGGGCGGGCCCCTAACCACTCCCAGGGCCCGTCGCAGCTGCGCCCTCTGCGCCTTGGTAGTTACGCCCATGGCTAAGATATTAACTCACAAAGTAGTTTCTACTCCTAGTTTTGTTCCCGGAAACCCACTAACAAAGCCTGAGAATGTGAAACCTGCAGACTGGGTCCTTGTGAAGGTAATAAAGAATAAACACTGACACCATCCTAAGTGTGAAAGTCCTTACCAAGTCCTGTTGACTACTACTTCGGTCAAGATTCCTGGATCCATCTCTCACACTGTAAACTTGGCAGATAGGTAGAGACAGAGTACGATCTGACTTGATTGTCAAAGTCCAGCTACGAAGGGAGGTTTTCCACAAGGGAAAGCTTGTCTCAAACTGGTGAAAAATCCCATTCATCCCCCTAACCGGCAGGACGGTCTGATCTAGGATGTGTACATCAGGGCTAGTCACATGTGTATTCTTTGTGACAATGGTGATGGGAGATTGGAGGCTAATAGACCCAGCAGGAGAGGAAAGTCCAGGGTGGTAGAATAGTTTCAGATTTGAGACCTTAAATCTTAAGGCCCCTTTACATTTAGCGATGCACCAGCGATCCGACCCGGTCAGGATCGCTGGTGCATCGCTAAATGATCGCTAGTGAGCTGTCACACAGGCAGATCTCACAGCGATGCAGCAGCGACGCAGCGCACGATACTCACCTTTCACACACAGCGATCCTGACGTCCTCCCGCCCGCCTCCACGCGTCGCTCGTCGTCACAGCAGCAAGCCCCAGCAGGAAGCTGACGACGAGAAATGGAGCCGGACATTCTCGCGCGATCAGCGATGGACAGCGGGGGAGCCAGTCGGAGGTAAGTATCACACATAGCGATATCGTTAGCGATATCGCTATAACGTCACAAAATCGGTGATGTTATAGCGATTTCGCTAGGGATATTGCAAAGTGCAAAACCCCCTTAACTTTAGAAATCAGGCAGGAGGCCACCTGATAGTAGATTTCTGCCTGTTATATAAAGGATGCAGATATAGAGAACAAGTTATCAAACTAGCAGAGTCTGATAAGTATGTTTGTGTTATAAGCTCTAATAGCAGGGAGGATGAATGTGTGTGACTGGGGTAAAGCAGCATGAACAACTGTGGCCCAAGACTATAGGTATAAGCCTTATGGCTACACAAATTTAAAAGCCAGACTCTCCATTAGGAAAAGGGAGACCTCCCCTTACACAAATAAAGATAATTGTAATCAGCTACTGAGAACTTTAAAAAAAACCTAAGATGAGGGATGAAAGGTTATATGTCATAGGAGCTGACGTATCAGGAACAGACCCAATAGGATATTTCTACATAGAAGTTCAGAATAATACCAAACAAAGATAGAAGGAAGGTATGCCAGAAAGAACCAGGGCTCATAGTTAGATTGTCTAACCTAAGTTATGAAAGTAAAACTAGCTCTAGATAGAGGCTTTGAGGAGAAGAATGAATGGTTAGAATGGCTTAAATATACTTCAAAAAGCTTAAAAAAGTAAGTTATATAGTAAAACTTGTGTCCCCTCAGAAAAGGAAAGAAAATGTAAAATGTTATCATTTTTATTTCCCCCACTTGAGAAACCGGATATCCCACCACAGGTGATTATTTTTCCTGGTAACTATATTTGTTTTAGTCTTCCAGAGCATGGGCACAACTTCGGAGAGCTCCAAGTTTACTCTTGTAGAGAACAGATCATTGTCTCCCACAGTGCCAAGTACTCAGCCATATGGTCAAACCACACTACCCTGGGAGCGGATGTATGGTGGTTATGCAGTGATAAAAAGATAAGAGCCAGACTACCACATGGTTCCGGAGGGGATTGTGTGGTGATCCAGCTAATCATGCCATTCCACCTGTTGTCAACAGGGATATGGCGAAAGGTACTTAGTGGGAAGAGACAGAAGCGTGAAACCAAGCAAGGATCCTTCGATTCTAATATCTACATAGATGACATTGGAGTTCCCAGGGGAGTGCCCAACGAGTAAAAGGCTAGAAACCAGGTAGCAGCCGGGTGGGAATCCATAATTTGGTGGGTGACTATAAAAAAGAATGTAGATTGGATAAACTACTTATACTATAACCAGCAGAGATTTGTTAATTATACCTGAGATGCAGTTAAAGGGATAGCTGAGTAATTAGGACCAACTTCTCTCATAGCTTGGTAGAATAGGATGGCATTAGACAAGTTCTTAGCAGAAAAGGGAGGTCTATATAAAATGTTTGGAGGATTTTGTTGCACTTTTATCTCTAATACAGATCCTAATTGAAGTACAGTGCCTTGCGAAAGTATTCGGCCCCCTGGAACTTTTCAACCTTTTCCCACATATCATGCTTCAAACATAAATTTACCAAATGTAAATTTTTGGTGAAGAATCAACAACAAATGGGACACAATTGTGAAGCTGAATGAAATTTATTGGTTATTTTAAATTTTTGTGGAAATTCAAAAACTGAAAAGTGGGGCATGCAATATTATTCGGCCCCTTTACTTTCAGTGCAGCAAACTCACTCCAGAAGTTCATGTGGATGTCTGAATGATCCAATGTTGTCCTAAATGACTAATGATGATAAATTTAATCCAGCTGTATGTAATCAAGTCTCCCTATAAATGCTCCTGCTCTGTGATAGTCTCATGGTTCTGTTTGATGCACAGAGAGCATCATCAAGACCAAGGAACACAACAGGCAGGTCTGTGATACTGTTGTAGAGAAGTTTAAAGCCGGATTTGGATACAAAATGATTTCCAAAACTTTAAACTTCCCAAGGAGCACTGTGCAAGCGATCATATTGAAATGGAAGGAGTATCATACCACTGCAAATCTACCAAGACCCGGCCGTCCCTCTAAACTTTCATCTCAAACAAGGAGAAGACTGATCATAGATGCAGCCAAGAGGCCCTTGATCACTCTGGATGAACTGCAGAGATCTACAGCTGAGGTGGGACAGTCTGTCCATAGGACAACAATCAGTCGTACACTGCACAAATCTGGCCTTTATGGAAGAGTGGCAAGAAGAAAGCCATTTCTCAAAGATATCCATAAAAAGTGTCTTTTAAAGCTTGCAACAAGCCACTTGGGAGACACACCAAACATGTGGAAGAAGGTGCTCTGGTCTGAAGAAACCAAAATCGAACGTTTTGGCAACAATGCCAAACGATACGTTTGGCCTAAAGGCAACACAGCTCATCACCCTGAACACACCATCCTTACTGTCAAACAAGGTGGTGGCAGCATCATGGTTTGGGCCTGCTTTTCTTCAGCAGGGACAGGGAAGATGGTTGAAATTGATGGGAAGATGGATGGAGCCAAATACAGGACCATTCTTGAACAAAACCTGTTGGAGTCTGCAAACGACCTGAGACTGGGACGGAGATTTGGTTTCCAACAAGACAATGATCCCAAACATAAAACAAAATCTACAATGGAATGGTTCACAAATAAACATATCCAGGTGTTAGAATGGCCAAGTCAAAGTCCAGACCTGAATCCAATCGAGAATCTGTGGAAAGAGCTGAAAACTGCTGTTCACAAACAATCTCCATGAAACCTCACTGAGCTCGAGCTGTTTGCCAAGGAAGAATGGGCAAGAATTTCAGTCTCTCAATGTACAAAACTGATAGAGACATACCCCAAGCGACTTGCAGCTGTAATCACAGCAAAAGGTGGTGCAACAAAGTATTAAGTTAAAGGGGCCAAATAATATTGCACGCCCCAAGTTTCAGTTTTTGAATTTCCACAAAAATGTAAAATAACCAATAAATTTCATTCAACTTCACAATTGTGTCATACTTGTTGTTGATTCTTCACCAAAAATTTACATTTGGTATCTTTATGTTTGAAGCATGATATGTGGGAAAAGGTTGAAAAGTTCCAGGGAGCCGAATACTTTTGCAAGGCACTGTATGTATACATAAAAAATAATTTTTGCTTTACAGGATATTCGGTTTTAAGGGCTCATTCATTTTGAGCATAATATGCTTAGGTGTGCTTTCCATGTTTAAATTATGTATCACACTAGCCAATGTCATTCAGTAGAGCTGTTCAGATGAGAACTTTCTTTATCATGCAAAAAAAAAACCCAACATGAATGACAGCTGCAACTTGTATTAAGCAAGATTTTAAAAGGGAGAAGGGAAATTGAGGAGCTGTTAATTTGACTAGGTGGCTAGAAATTGAATTAAACTTTCACAAAGAATTTACTACCATGTTGATGTAAAGTGACCGCGGGTGGTAGCCATGGTCGAGCTGCTGCTCCATTGCACACCAGCACTTTACAGGAAAATCGTGTTCCAGTCAGGACCGGTATTAGGTGAAGGCAGACCAGGCATCTGCCTAGGGCCCCCACTCCTCCAGGGGCCCCAGCGAGTGGTGTGGCGCTAATAGCGGCACACCACGTGGACGCTATAGGGCCCGTGAGTAAGAGGAGTTCAGCACCGGCCCCCTGCATCGCACATTGAAACCATCGGCATTATAGATGTCAATACAGTGGAAAGCAGTGATGGAGGAGGAAGCATCAGATGACACTGCCTCTCCCATCACTCCCCCTCTGCCTCTAACTCAGCAGCGAGGTATACGGAGAGGAACCGTGTGTGTACGAAGTGTACAGAGCGGAGCCGTGTGTGTACAAAGTGGACAGAGCAGAGCCGTGTGTTTACGAGGTGGATGGAGAGGAGCCGTGTGCGTACGAAGTGTACGGAGCGGAGCTGTGTGTGTACGAGGTGGACGGAGAGGAGCCGTGTGTGTATGGAGAGGAGCCGCGTGTGTACGAGGTGGACTGTGAGGAGCTGTGTGTGTACGGAGAGGAGCTGTGTGGACGGAGAGGAGCCGTGTGTGTACGGTGAGGAGCCGTGTGTGTAGTAAGTGTACGGAGCGGAGCCGTGTGTGTACGAGGTGGACGGAGAGGAGCCGTGTGTGTATGGAGAGGAGTTGCGTGTGTACAAAGTGTACGGAGCAGAGCCGCACGTGTACAAGGTGTACGGAGTGGAGCCACGCGTGTACGAGGTGTACAGAGCACAGCAATGTGCGTATGAGGTGGATGGAGCACACACACACATATATACCATGCATATATACAGGCATACACATACAGTACATGTACGGGTATATATATATATATATATATATATATACACACATACACACACACATATAACATGCATATATACAGGCATACACATTCACATACAATTAATTTATAACCATACACACATTAGGGCTGTTAGTATCCTACCTTGCCTTGTCTTTAGTCCGGCACAGCCTTTGTTGAAGCACTGCACTTCTAAACCAGGAAGCAGCAGTGCAGGGGGCAGGGAGTGATGTCACTTTAAGCAGAGCCTGCTGCAGCCGGGTCTGCTTGCTGTGATGCTGTGGGTGTGCGACCCCTGCTATTTCCTGCTCCCTGGCCCAGCTCTACTCTGCTCTGTGCGAGCATTTAAAGGGCCCGCGATCTCTATTTTTTTCCTTCCTGCCCTCTCCTGCTATTCTCCAAGGACCCACCGGGGATTTCCCCGGCACCCTGCCAGGCCAGACCGACCCTGCACACCGAACATCCAAAGATCAGAAGGCCAACCTGGAACAGCCAGGGGTCATGGTTTCAACAAGTACCATACGCCACACACTAAACCAAGCAGAGCTTTATGTGCAAATGCCAAGGAAGAAAACATTGCTGAAGAAAAAACCTAAAATGGAGCGACTGATAAAACAAAAATAGAGCTGTATGGCAATGCAAAGCAACAGTTTGTTTACAGACGGCGTAATGAAACTTATAAGGAAAAGAACAGTTAAACATGATGAAGGATCCATAATGCTTTGAGGTTGCTTTGCGGCGTCTGGTACTGGAGACCATGATTATATCACAGGAATCATCAAATCAGAGAATTATCAAGAGATTTTAGAATGAAATGTCCTACCCAGTGTAAGAAATCTTGGTGTGAATCGAAAATCATGGGTCCTCCAGCAAGACATGACCCAATGCACATATCCAAAAGTACGCAGAAATGGTTGAAAAAAATGGACTGTTTTTAAATGGCCAGCAATGAGTCCTGACCTCAATCCCATTGAAAATTTATAGGGTGAGCTGAAATTTGCCATTGGGAAAATAAACCTGCAAACATTCAAGAGCTTGAACAAAGTGCAAAGGAAGAGTGGGAGAAAATACCAGCCAAGAAGTGCAAGAGGCTTTTAGATGGCTACAGGAAATGTTTGGAGGCTGTCATCAATGCCAAAGGGTGTGCAAGTAAGTATTAGTTAGGGGTGCCTTTACTGCTGCACATACTGTTTATTCTGTTTCTTCATTGAAATTCCATCATATATATATTCATACCATAGAAGAGAATAAATAACAAACATCTACCATATGTCTGCTTTGTGTGGTCATATTTTTTATGTCCATTCATCATTTGGGGACATTTGATGGCTTAAAATTTTAAAAGGAAAGTAGCAGTTTTCCCATGTCTTGCAGATCGGCACCACTCTTCATAATGATTCCAAAAGAACCTCTTTCTTTTATTTTCTGTTCTATTAATTTAATTTGTTTCACTTACATATTACATATTCAAATCAGTTGGTGACTAGTTCATGGGCGTTTCTGACCCCAAACTAATAGTCCAGCTAATTATGTTATCACACCCCTGAGGACATGAGTGACAAGATTTGTAAAAGTGGTATCATTGCCAGCTGTATGCATATCTCTGTCTCTCTGACAATGCGCACTGACGCCGGATGTATACAACCCAGCTACACATGATCAGGGAAGCAGCGGTGACAAAGGACTGAGCGAAAATTGCAGTGCCAGTAGTAACGGCAGTGAAAACACAAAGGAGCACATGGAAACAAGGAGTAAGGAAACAAATGTAAAACAAACCAGAATATGTTCAACTTCAGACTCCTCAAAGTATTCCCCTTTTAATCTGATGTTGGAACAGGTTACTAGGAGCTTTAACCTGATACTTTATAGAACTGACAGTTTGTCTTGCTTTGACAAAGATGGATTTGAGCTGTTTTTCAAAGTGAATGAATGTTTAATAAGCAAGAGATGTGAAAAGATATGTATTACAGATAAATAGTGGTCTACCTAAACCATATACATAAATCACAATACATAGCAACAGACAGATGTGTGTTTATGTTTTCTTTGTATCCTTTATATACTTTGTTCCTCTACTTCGTCAGTGGTTCACCATGGGGTATTCTGGATGTATATTATGTTTTTGTTTTTTAAAAACCATCATTTTCGAGTCCCTACACTATCTATTTAATACCTATACAGTCAAATCGTGAAGTTTTTATATTCATAAACAGATTCAGGACATTACCTATATAGATTACTAGCTGAAGAGCCCGGCGTTGCCTGGGCATAGTAACCAACTGTGGTTAGTTATAACAAATTGTAATGATTATATTGCACAGAAAAACCGTCCATCTAATCTTATCCTGTGTGATACTGACTGCTGAGCCGTGTATCTAATCCTATCCTGTGTGATACTGACTGCTGAGCCGTGTATCTAATCCTATTCTGTTTGATACTGTGTGCTGAGCAGCGTATCTAATCCTATCCTGTGCGATACTGTCTGCTGAGCTGTGTATCTATTCCTATCCTGCGTGATATTGACTGCTGAGCTGTGTATCTAATCCTATCCTGTGTGATACTGACTGCTGAGCTGTGTATCTAATCATATCCTGTGTGATACTGCCTGCTGAGCCATGTGTCTAATCCTCTCCTGAGTGATACTGATTGCTGAGCCGTGTATCTAATCATATCCTGTGTGATACTGCCTGCTGAGCCATGTGTCTAATCCTCTCCTGCGTGATACTGACTGCTGAGCAGTGTATCTAATCCTATCCTGTGTGATACTGACTGCTGAGCCGTGTATCTAATCCTCTCCTGTGTGATACTGGGCTCCCCCAGCAGTCTGTATCAGAGGGTGGTCTGTGTTGGCACGGTAATAAATTGTGTTATTTCCAGCTTTACAGAAGGACGATAACACCATAGAAATGATAAGAATAATAGGCCTCAGTTACCACAACTCTCTACAAAGAAAACTGTTGCTGATAGCAACCAATCACAGCTCATTTTTCATCTTTTAAACAGCTCTGGGACAGCGTGGCGAGTTTTGAGTGGCGACTTTTGTGTTTCAACTTTTATGTGGCGAGGTTGGTGTATGTGTGGTGAAATATGTGCTGAGGGTGGTATATGTGTTGAAGCACGTGGTAGTGTGTGGCGCATTTTGTGTGTGTGTTCATATCCCCATGTGTGGTGAGTATCCCATGTCAGGGCCCCACCTTAGCAACTGTACCGTATATACTCTTTGGCGCCATCGCTCTCATTCTTTATGTCCCCTTTGTTCACATCTGGCAGCTGTCAATTTGCCTCCAACACTTTTCCTTTCACTTTTCCCCATTATGTAGATAGGGGCAAAATTGTTTGGTGAATTGGAACACGTGGGGTTAAAATTTCACCTCACAACATAGCCTATGACACTCTCTGGGCCCAAACGTGTGACTGTGCAAAATTTTGTGGCTGTAGCTATGACGGTGCAGATGCCAATACATACACTTTTTCCCCATTATGTAGATAGGGGCAAAATTGTTTGGTGAATTGCAATGCGCGGGATTAAAATTTTGCCTCACAATATAGCCTATGATGCTCTCGGGGTCCAGACGTGTGATTGTGCCAAATTTTGTGGCTGTAGCTGCGACAGTGCGAATGCCAATCCCAGACATACACACATACATACATACACCACCACATTGAGCTTTATATATTAGATGTATATAGTATTAGCTGCCTTGGAGCAAGCACCGCAAATGCGCTGCCTTGTTGTTGTGGGACGGCGCTCTTTATGTGTGACACATTGCTGGAGCAACTACTTGGGTCAGCTGACCCAATCATGTGTTCTCGTGGTGCGCACAATGTGCGCCGATCCATTTAGTGACGCGATAACATACCGGTGACATGCCGCTCATCATGGTGGATTTTTTGCGTTAATTATTACCCTATATAACCACCATCATTCAAGTGCCCTGTTATCTCCTAATGTAGCCGCATCTGTATTATTATTATTATTTATTATTATAGCGCCATTTATTCCATGGCACTTTACATGTGAGGAGGGATATTCATAATAAAAACAAGTACAGTAATCTTAAATGATACAAGTCATGACTAGTACAGGAGGAGTGAGGACCCTCCCCGTGAGGGCGCACACTCTACAAGGGATGGGTGAGGATACAGTAGGCAAGGGTAGAGCTGATCATGCAGCGGTTTGGTGGAACGGTCGTAAGTGCAGGTTGTAGGCTTGTCAGAAGAGGTAGGTCTTCAGGTTCTTTTTGAAAGTTTTCATAGTAGGCGAGAGTCTGATATGTTGTACAGTAGTAGAGAGTTCCAGAATAGGGGTGATACGTGGGAGAAGTCTTATATGCAATTGTGGGAAAAGGAGATAAGAGGGGAGTAGAGAAGGAGATCTTTTGAGGATCGGAGGTTGTGTACAGGTAAGTACCCGGAGACGAGGTCACAGATGTATGGAGGACAGAGGTTGTGGATGGCTTTGTAAGTCATGGTTAGGGTTTTGAACTGGAGTCTTTGGGAAATGGGGAGCCAGTGCAAGGATTGACAGAAGGGAGATGCTGAGGAATAGCGGGGGGACATGTGGATTAGTTGGGCAGCAGAGTTTAGAATAGATTGGAGGGGTGCCAGAGTAGGCGTTGAAACTCGTGTCGAAGGTGCTCTACCCCAACCTCTACATACACTATGACTACAGGTAATATACCTATTGAGTCATGTACATTGTTTGCACTAGTTACCATCTAGTAACTGTATGTCTTGAGATATCATTGATTTTTTGGTATTGTTATGAATGTCTTCTTTGGCTGAGGCAAGTATTCTTATGATACAATATATACTTAATATAAGATATAATTATATGTTGTCTGTCAGCCATTGAGTTTACTTCTAGGATTTAATACAGTTAATTAATAGTGGGGTTATTGGATTTCTTTGTTGCTTCTGCTATCTGTCTGTTGCTATTTTTTGGAATTTATGTATATGGTTGCCTATTTAGGTAGACCACTATTTATCTGTGAATCCCAGTATTCTTTTTTCTCTCTGTTAGTTCTATTTAATCTATTTGAGGGAATAGTATATATTGTAGAGTCCTTTTATATGTTCTATATCAATAATCAAGAGATAGGGGAAGAACTGGCTCAGAAATAGAGAAAGATGTACATTTCTCTGATAAAAGCAAAGTTTGTTGAAACAATGATAGTAGATGTGCCTTTATTCTTAATGACAATTCTCTCAGGCTGTAACAGTGTTTTGTGGGGAGTTAAGCTCTTTTTTCTGAAAATGAATTTCAAAACTCTCAGTCAAGATATATTAATGGGACTGTTGGGTGTAATAAAAATTATGTTTCTTTTTTTCCCTGAAGCAGATCCTCCTCCATCTCTGGTATAGATTTATTTTAATGGAGTACAAAATAAAGAATTTGGCACACAATTGTAATTTACAAAGTAAATAAGTTTATTGTTGTACAATCCAAGGATATAAAATATGACATTTTGGTCATCTCATATGACCTTCATTAAATAACAATTGCAGATGGATTCATGGTATGTCAGACATCGCGGATGTGGGATGGCGGGTATGTTGCTATACTATGGAATAGTGTTGAGCTGCATTTTCAACCATGGCAAATGATCAAAAATGGTACTTTTTCTAAACAATAACCTGACTGTATTTAATAGCCTCCAACCCATTTAACTATAAGTTATATAAAAGGTATAATGATAGATGGTACTTTATTATGCCACTTAAAGTATTCTATTTTTTCCCCATTTTTATTGCCTAATTAGGATTATGTGAGCTGGATGACTGATTTATGGTTAAAACTCAAATCATGTAATCTAACTACTAATGACTCCCCATGCCATCATATTGAATTACATTTTATATACATTATATATCACATTATTCTGCAGTTAGAAGTTATTGTGCCACCTTATTTTGTCTACATGGACATGGGGACCACTTGGTGTTTAGCCGTGATTCAAAAATTCAGGAATAAGAATAATGTTTAACTCCTTTCTCAAGGATGAAATAAACTTCCTCGGAACAAATGGTGTGTAAAGAAAGGTCAGAACTTGGGTTAGGCCATTCATTTATCTGTCTAATAAATTATAGAGCTACCATAAAGCTGTCCATTCAGTATGTATCTCCTCAGCTCTTGCTTTATTCCTTCTGCCAAAATGATGAGTACATGGTAAGCTGCAGTGTGTGACTTGACAAGGGGATATGATTGAAATCATAAATCTTCTAGCTATATTGAACTTGGTCAATATACACTCAAAACTACACCTTAATCTAAACTAGAGTATATAGAAAAAAGTGACTTGATTTGCCCTGACACCGCATGTTGCCAAGACATAGGTCAAATATTGGCCACTAGGCTTACCTGCAGTATAGGAAAATTGGTTACACCAGTGGTCAATTCTCAAACCTAGACCTCGACTTAAGACAAAGTGATTATCTGTTGTGGGCCCCATTACATTATGGGTCCCTGTGCATTTGCACCAGGTTCAACCAATGGTATGTTGTCTCTAGTTTTGCCAACAAGAATAGACATGCAAATGCTGCCAATTATACATATGATTTTTTACAGTTTAGGCCCGATTCATTAAGACTGGAAAGTAAATTGGTGTTGGTGAGGGGGCGTGCTGGAGTCAGATTCTCCTGATTCATTAAGAGGCTTGTGCCTCCTAATGAATCTAGCTTGTCTATCAAGTGCCATGCGCCTCATCAGAAACCTTACAACAGTCAGAATTAAACAAGCTGTTGCTTCATGCCACCATTGTGCCTCAGTTACTCCCATGTAGATGGAGCTGGGCAAAATTGGCATGAAAACATCAAAAGTCGCAAAATTTTGGCGCAAATAAACTGTTTGTGACTTTTCAAAATGATTTACACAACAATTTGGCATAATTACTTTGATGAATCGGGGCCTTTAACTTAGTGTCTGCTGACCCAGTGTTCCTTCTTTTACATAACATGGCAATGACTGCAAATATCCATGCTAATTTCAACTTTTTCAGGACATAGCCACATCACAGTTTAAAAGACCAAGGGTCCGGAACTCAATGAAGATACAGTATATTGCAATTGTTTTCCATTAACAATATCTAATTCTTGACAAGTATGTATTAAACTAACTTTTAAAGTAAACATTGTGTTTTTGGGTTAAGTGACTCATTACAGTTGCTTTAATGTTTTAGTGATTCATTATCATATTTGACGCTTATTTCTTATATATATGTATGTATACACAGTGGGGGAAATATGTATTTGATACACTGACGATTTTGCAAATTCCCTCCTACAAGGAATGGAGAGGTTTGTAATTTTTAGCATTGGTACATTTCAACCGTGAGAGATAGAATCTAAAGATAAAAAAACAGAAAATTAAATTGTATGTTTTTTAAATAATTATATTGCATTTTATTACATAAAATAAGTATTTGATCACCTACTAACCACCAAGAATTCTAGCTTTCACAGACCTGTTACTTTTTCTTTAACCCGTTTAACAACCAGAGATATTTTTAGTTTAGCATTTCCATTTTTCGCTCCCTTCCTCACAGAGCCATAACTTTTTTATTTTTTTGGTCAAAATGGCCATGTGAGAGCTTTTTTTTTTTGTGGCCCAAATCGTAATTTTGAAGAACATTGGTTTTACCATGTTGTGCACTCGAAATCAGAAAAAAATGCCAAGTGCGGTAAAATTGCAAAAAAAAGTGCAATCCCACACTTGTTTTTTATTTTGATTTTTTACTAGGTTCACTAAATGCTAAAACTGACCTGCCATTATGATTCTCCAGGTCATTGCGAGTTTATAGATACCAAACATGTCTAGGTTCTTTTTTCTCTAAGATTTTTCTCTTGATTTCCCAATATTGCATTATAATGCAATGTCGCGGCGACCAAAAAAATGTAATTCTGGCGTTTTGAATTTTTTTCTCACTATGCCATTTATTGATCTAGTTTATTTCTTTTTTTATTGATAGGTCGGGTGATTCTGAATGCGGTGATAACAAATATGTGTATGTTTCATTTTTTACTGTTTTATTTTGAATGGGGCGAAAGGGGAGTGATTTGAACTTTTATATTTTTTATTTTTTTATATTTTTAAAAACTTTTTTTACTTTTGGCATGTTTCAATAGTCTCTTTGGGAGACTAGAAGCTGCCATAAGCCGATCAGCTCAGATACATGCAGGCGATGATCAGATCGCCTGTATGTAGCAGAATACCTAGCAGAATACCTCACTTGCTATGAGCACCAAGCACCAGGCAGCGCTCATAGCAAGCCTGCAGTGACAACCATAGAGGTTTCCAGGAGACCTCTGGTTGTCATGCCAACCCATTGGGGACCCGCTATCACATGATGGGGTCACCAATGGGCGGATCTCCGACACAATTGCCAGAAGCACATGTTAAATGCCACTGTCAGAGTTTGACAGTGGCAATTAATGAGATAATAGCTGCGGATGGTTCGCAATTCCACCAGCGGCTGTTCTGGGCACATGTCAGCTGTTCAAAAGAGCTAATGTGCCGGGAAAGATGTGAGCTCACCGCCGAAGCCCACATCAAATTGAGGGAGTCTGACATCGGGGTAAATTTACGTCTGATGTCGGAAAGGGGTTAAGAAGCCCTCCTACTCTGCACTCATTAGTCATTATCTGTATTAATTGCACCTGTTTGAACTCGTTACCTGTATAAAAGACACCTGTCTACACAATCAATCACACTCCAACCTTTCCATCAGGGCCAAGACCAAAGAGCTGTTTGAGGACACCAGGAACAAAATTGTAGACCTAAGCAAGGCTGTGATGGGCTACAGGACAAATGGCAAGAAGCATGGTGAGAAGGCAACAACTGTTGGCACAATTATTAGAACATACGTAGAAGAAACACAAGATGACTGTTAATCTTCTTCACTCTGTGGCTCCATGCAGGATCTCGCCTCGTGGGGTAAGGATAATTCTGAGAAAGGTCAGGAATCAGCCCAAAACTACATGGGAGGACCTGGTCAATGACCTGAAGAGAGTTAGGACCACAGTCTCAAACATTACCCTTAGTAACACACTACACCGTCATGGATTAAAATCCTGCAGGGCACACAAGGTCCCCCTGCTTATGCCAGCACATGGTCAGGCCCATTTTATGTTCTCCAATGACCATCTGGATGATCAAGATGAGGCATGGGAAAAGGTCATATGGTCAAATGAGACCAAAATAGAACTATTTGGTATCAACTCCACTCACCGTGTTTTGAGGATGAAGAAGGATGAGTACAACCCCAAGAACACCGTTCCATCCATGGTGGGGGAAACATCATACTTTGGAAGTGTTTTTCTGAAAGGGGAATGGATGACTGCACTGTGTGTGCAGTGAGGATGGATGGTGCTGTGTATTGCAAGATTTTGGCCAACAACCACTTCCTTCATTAAGAACATTGAAGATAGGCTGCCACTGGGTCTTCAAGCATGACAATGACCCAAAACACAGCCAAGAAGCTAAGGACTAGTTCTGTAAGAAGTATTTCAAGGTCCTGGAATGGCCTAGGAAGTCTTCAGACCTGAACCCAATAGAAAAATCTTTGAAGGGAGCTGAAATTCAATTTTGCCCAAAAAGAGCTGCGACACCTGAAAGATCTGGAGAAGGTCTATATGGAGGAGTGGCCCAAAATCCCTGCTGCAGTGTGTGCAAACTTGGTCAAGAACTACAGGAAACGTCTGACCTGACTAATCGCAAACAAAGGTTTTTGTAGTAAATATTAATTTCTGTTTTTCCATTGTATCAAATACTTTTTTCATGCAAAAAAAAGTTAATTATGTAAAAATCATACAATGTGATTTTCTGGATTTTTTTTAAAGTTACTGTCTCTCAGAGGTGAAGTTTACCTACAGTATGATAAAAAGTACAGACCTCTCCATTGTTTGTAAGTGGAAAAACGAAATCGGTAGTGTATCAAATACGTATTTTCCCCACTGTATATATCTTTTTACGCACTTTATGTATGTACATATATATATATACATATGTTTTATTATATGTGCTTACTTTGCTATATGTATCAATTTCTGTGGTGATTACTTAGTACTCTCTGTAGGAGTGTAATTGATAACACAATTTTATGAAGTATTAGGAGATACTTTTCTAAAGTATTATTTGTACAATATACACCCATAATCAGTTTGATTCATATAAGCAATTGATCTATTACCTTCTAAACTACATGTATTTACAATTTGGCCACATCCTCCTTTTGTCATGAGGCACCATGTTTTAATTATTGACTCTATTTTTAGTTATACAAATAATATAAAGTATTGTTCTTATTCTTTTTTTCATACATTTTTTGACTCTGAACTTCAATCTGGTGTCAGTGTGGAACTATGTTTTTTAATCATGTCTAATTTTTTTTGTTTTTAATAGCCTTATTATAATAAAGTTATTTTGGCATATTTCAATATTGTTTTTTGATATTTGAATACATAGTTTGAGTTGTATTACTTTTAAAGTAAACATTATGTTTAGTGGTTTAGTAAGATATATTATTTGTTTTAGTTTAGTGAAAACCATCAGGAAAAGGCAGTTGACAGAGTCTAGCAGCAAAGAAATAGAGAAAGAAATGTTTTACTGAGCTAGGAAAGTTTTACAACCTCTGTCTCCCTTGCGGTCCATAATAATGACTTTCTGCAGTCATGTTTTTATCATACAATAGCTGCTATTTCTTTATCTGCACTGTTCTAGTGCCTAGCTCAATGTTTAGAGGCTTTTTTGCAATATTAATTTCATTTGCACTGTTTTTTTAACAGTGTTTTTTTCATGTTGTTTCATAGTTCAACTACTTGTCAAAATTTAAATAAATAAATAATTAAAATTTGCGCTTAATAATAAACCCCTTTAGCTTGTAGTGAACTAAAAAATACACACAAATAAATTGGATTGCTCCAAGTTAGGTAGTTATTACCTTAAGGTGTAATTTGAGCGAATTTCTGGACTCCAGAGGACCAGTAAAGAGCGCTGTATGTCTTGATGTGAAGTCAGGTTGAATGATGTTTGCCACATAAATGGCGGTTAATACCACGGCTCTTCAGGAGTGCTGTCCCTGCCGGTGACAGACACTCCACGCTCCCTCTTCCAGCGGCGCGCCGGCGTGTAGTGTGCACAATGTGAAGCTGTGGCGTGAGATAAGCCAACAGGACCTTCGTGATGTCACTGTTCACGTGATAGATTACAGGGAGTACAGTGGACAAATTCTGTCACCGGCCAGGACAGCACTCCTGAAGAGCCGTGGTATTAACCCACGTTTATCTGGCAAACATCATTCAATATGACTTCACATCAAGACATACAGCGCTCTTTACTGGTCCTCTGGAGTCCAGACTACTACAGATCCTCTCCTCCTCCGGCATCAAAGGCCTTGCCCTATCCTGGATCTCCTCATACCTTTCCAACCGCACATTCAGCGTCTCCCTCTCTCACACCACCTCCTCATCCCACCCTCCCTCTGTTGGAGTCCCCCAAGGCTCTGTTTTAGGACCCCTACTCTTCTCAATCTATACACTTGGTCTGGGGCAACTCATAAAGTCCCACGGATTCCACTACCACCTTTATGCTGATGACACTCAGATCTACCTCTCTGGCCCAGACGTCACCTCTCTGCTGTCCAGAATCCCAGAGTGTCTATCAGCCTCCTTCTTCTCTCTTGCTTCCTCAAACTCAATGTAGACAAATCTGAACTCATCTTTCCTCCATCTCACAGAACTTCTTTTCCTGACCTAGCTATAACAATTAATGACATCACAGTTTCCCCAGTACCAGAAGTCCGCTGCCTCAGAGTAACCTTTGACTCTGCCCTGTCCTTCAAACAGCACATCCAAGCTCTTTCTACCTCCTGTCGCCTCCAGCTCAAAAATATTTCCAGAATCCGTCCTTTCCTCAACCCTCAATCTACTAAAATGCTTGTGCATGCCCTCATCATCTCCTGCCTCGACTACTGCAACATCCTTTTCTGTGGTCTCCCTGCTAACACCCTCGCACCTCTCCAGTCCATCCTTAACTCTGCCGCCCGACTAATTCATCTCTCTCCTCGCTACTCCTCCGCTTCTCCCCTCTGCAAATCTCTCCCATTCCCTCAGCGTATCCAGTTCAAATTACTAATACTGACCTACAAGGCCATCTATAACCTGTCTCCATATCCATATGTCTCTGAACTAATCTCCCGATACCTTCCTTCACATAATCTCCGGTCCTCCCAACACCTCCTTCTCTCCTCCACATTTATTCGCTCCTCACCCAACCGCCTCCAAGACTTCTCCCGAATAGCCCCTATTCTCTGGAACTCTTTGCCCCAACAAGTCCGACTATCGACCATATTTGGATCCTTCAGACGGAACCTGAAAACCCACCTCTTCAAGAAAGTCTACAGCCTGCAATAACCCCGCTACCTCCTTCTCTCTCACCACTACCAGTGATATCACCTCAACCAACACTGGAACTGCTGCAATCCACCAACCTACTGTCTCCTTCCCCACCATCCTGTAGCATGTAAGCCCGAAAGGGCACGGTCCTCTCTCCACTCTGTATCAGTCTGTCATTGTTAGTTTGTTTACTGTAAGTGATATCTGTAATTTGTATGTAACCCCTACTCATGTACAGCACCATGGAATCAATGGTGCTATATAAATAAATAATAATAATAATTTCCAAAGATTGTTAAGATGATTAAATAGAAGTGGGGTCACTTGAGGGAGGTATTCTGATCTTCTAGGTCTTAGGGGCTCTGTGCACGGAGTCTGAAAACTATTCTTGGAAAATCTTTGCTCCAGTAGGCAAATAGAGCTGCATCCCTCCCGAGTCTTGCTTGTGGCTAAGCAGTACTGTACAGCCATATATGGGGTATTTCCACGATCATTTTGTGACAACATTTGATGCCATTTTTACCAATTTCCGCTTATGAAAATGTAAAATCTGGTATTAAAATGTAATTATTTTTTCTTCACTGCTCAATGGTATAAAATTCTGTGATACACCCGTGGTGTCAATATGATCACTGCACCCTTAGATAAATTCATTGAGAGGGCTAGTTCATAAAATGGGGTCACTTATGGGGAATTCTGCTGTTCTGGCACCTCAGGGGGTCTCCCAGTGGCTCATGGCACTCGCAAACCATAACAGTAAAATCTGCACTAAATTATGGCGCTTCTTCCCTTCTGAGCTTTGTACTGTGCATCAAAAGTTGATCCTGAATGCATGTAGGGTATTGGTGTACTCATGAAAAAATTGATGTCACAGTTTGTTGTGCAATTTCTCCTATTAGCCCTTATAAATAAAAATTGGGGCTAAAACTAAATTTTATCTGTAAGAATGTAATTTTTCTTTCTTCACGATCAATGGTATAAAATTCTGTGAGGCATATGTGGTGTTAACAAGCTCACTGCACCCCTAGATTAATTAATTGAGAGGTGTAGTTTATAAAAATGACCACTCTTGGGGGGTTTCTGCTGTTCTGGCACGTCAATAGCTCTGTCAATGTGACATTGGAACTTTTGAACTATTCCAGCAAAATGTAAACTCCAATATGGCGCTTCTTCCATTGTGAACTTTGCATGTGCCTCAAAAGTAGTTTTCAACCACATATGGGGTATCTGTGTACACAAATTGTATGGTCCATTTTGCTCCTGTTACCCTTATAAAAATGAAATATTTGGGGCAAAACCAACATTTTTATGGGAAAAATTATTTTTTAATTTTCACAGTTCAACTTATAAGTTCCTTCCACATTTCATGATTTCTTGTGAGGCACCAAAAGGGTTAATAAACTTCTTGAATGTAGTTTTGACGACTTTGAGTGGTGCAATTTTTAGAATGGTGTCATTTTGGGGTATTTCCTGTCATATAGGCCCCAAAGTCACCCCTAATGTGATGTGGTCCCTAAAAAAATAATTTTGTTGGAAAAATGAGAAATCGCTGGTCAACTTTTAACTGTGCTAACTTCCTAACAAAAAAGCCATTTTTCAAAAATTGTGCTGATATAAAGTAAACATGTAGGAAATGTTATCTATTGACTATTTTGTGTTTAAGAGCAAAAACTCTTTGGTTTAAGGGCAAAAAAAAAAAAAGTTTGAAAAATGCAAAATTTTCAAAATTTTTGACAAATTCCTGTTTTTTTTTTCACAAATAAACGCAAATCATATTGAAAATATTTTTCTACTGTCTTGAAGTACAATATGTCACAAGAAAACAGTCCCAGATTCAGTGGGATCAGTGGAAGAGTTATGGAGTTATTACCACATTAGTTGACACTGGTCAGAAGTTTAAAATTTGGCCTGATCATGAAGGTGAAATAGGAATGTGAGGTGAAGGGGTTAATGTCTGCTTTTTCCCACCGCCATATAGACAGCTTGCAAATGTTCAATAGAGATGGGCGGACCACTGGATTTTCGGGTCCGGTGGGTTCAGCTGAACAGTTAAAAAAAAGTTTGAGTTCAGGTACCAGAACAGTACCTAAACCCGAACCTAGACTCCATTCACTTGAATGAGCGGCCCGAACACCCAGTGTTTGCCACTGTAAACAATAATTACTGCCAGACAGTCCCAGTTCCCAAGCTGTCAAATGACAGTGTGAGCCCGCGGCTGTGATCAAAGATAAAAATGTTACCTCTGGTCACTGGCGTTGGTTGATGGGACTACTGCTCCCATCAGCCTACACCTGCTACCGCTGACAACAGCGAGAGCAGGTGACAGCTGATGGGAGTATTGATCAGCCGGCACCTGCGCTGTAAATAAATAAGCAAAAAGAAAGGCGTGGGTTCCCCCCGTACTGTAGATAACCAGTCAGGCAAAACACACAGCTGGGGGCTGCAACCCTCAGCTGTCAGCTTCAGCAAGGTTGGTTAACAAGAATAGAGGGGTTCCCACACTGTTTTTTAAATTATTTAAATAAATAATTAAAAAAAAACTGCATGGAGCCCTTCATTTTTGACAACCAACCAAGTTAAAGCAGACAGCTGGGGGCTGGTATTCTCAGGCTGGTAAGGGGCCATGGACATCCCCCCCAGCCTAAAAATAACAGCCCGCAGCCACTCAGAAAAAGACTAAAAGATCTTTCCAATCACCTGGATGAGAACGGGACCGATATTTTATATGCTAGAGTGAGTGAACCCTTAAACAGAATCTTTGCATCCACATTATGCTGCTCACAGATTGGTTAGCAAAGGCCCTCATGACAGTTTCTGGAGCACCCCCAGGGCAAGTGGTATTTCACCTCATTTACTCGGTACCGGACCGGTGTCTTAAATGGATGTGTCACGGTGACAGTGACCCAGTCCGTGGCCTTGGTTGTCCATAAGTGGAAATTAAGTAAAGTTTATGTATGGATAAGTTTGTGACGCCACCTGCGGTATCTGGTCAGAAAGAGACCAGCACTGCAGTGCAGATCTTCTGGGACAGATGGTGTGGTGCAGCAAAGATGTAATAGCTCTCAACAGGCAGAGCTGTAGTCCCAGGGCAGTAGTAGTAGAGTTTGAGGTAGATGGTGTAGTGTTATGCACAGAGATGTAGCAGTGCTGAGTAGATTGACGCAGGAAGAAGGCAGAGACACAGCTGAATGTAGTTCCAAAGCTTTACTCGTGTTTCTGGCATAGACAGGTGCCCGCTTCAGTGCTGTGTCCTCCAGGTCAGGGGCTCAGCCAACTCCCAGGCAGATGGAATACACCCTTCCAGCACTACCTTTCAAATGTGTCTTTTCTGAACATCTCCTTACTAGCGCTAATCTGAAGTACTTGTAGTTACGAATTACACTCAAGTTCCTCTTTCTTGCTGTTACTTAGAACTCAACTCGCACAACAGGCAGCTGTAGCCTACTTCGGGGACTGCTTGCAATCATGTCCCGGCTCATACACGTTGCTGCTGTGTCGTCGAGTCTTAGGTGGGAATAAAGTGGTCACAACTTCTATTCCTCTGATTTCTGCTGTAGGATCATTAGTATCACACACAGCCTCGGATACCGGCGCCCGGTAATTGGCGCATTAAACTTACTTTTCTATCTTTCTTCTGAAGAACTGATGTTTCTCTTTCTCTTTCCTTGCCAGCAGCTCCAGCTCACAGGAGGCTGCTGCAAACACGTCCTCTCTCTCCATCCCCCTCAGGGGATCTTCTGACCTAACTTCCTGTCAGCTTTCTCCTCTTAGTGTTTCTAAGCTCCACCCACCTCTCAGCACCCTTCATGAACCAAAGCAGCTGCAATAAAGTGTGCTCTGCTGTTCTAAGGTGTCTGTGCTGGGTGTAGGTGCTGGAGTCCTGTCAGGTGTTACCATCTTACCTGAGGAGTGGGATATTACACCTCAGGAGGAGGTGCAGTACCTCTGTTGTGACTGAACCCTCGGGGGCGCCACATTTCCCTTTAACAGCACCCTGATAATCTGGCTGTGTGGCTGGTATAACAGGCTTGGTGGGGACTTTTTTTCAGAGGTAGAATGGCAGCCATGTTAGAGGATCAGATACATGAACTCAATTTAGTTTTCAAAATTGGTGGTTGATGAGGTGAAAGTCATAAAATTAGTGAAAAATTGTGAAACATGTTTCTTCTATTGATTTCTAATCTTATTATTATATAGTTGCATTGCAGCTTTACAGTAATCATTATGTGTCAATGGGAGAGATATACATGTATACATCCATAGGTATTACCAGTCAGTGAAATTAGATTTTCTTCATTTATTTTTCCAGCGTTGGCAATAAACTTCTGTCAGATGATCTTAAACCATGTAAGAATTCTATGCAGTCCACTGCAACAATATTCTTCAGAACCAAAATATTTAATTAGTTGCTTACTGCAATACTATTTGCAGGCATCTAATGTCATTTCTGCCGCACACCAATCTATATTTACTTGATTATTTATATGATTTAAGGCTCAGCTTACAAGCTGCACTGATCGTGATATATATATATTTTATAAATCAATATCATGGAATTCAATTTAAACAACATGAGTTACTACTGCTGGAGAAGACGTACCAAATGCAAGGGGATATTACGATGTGTTGGCAGACTTTCAGCGTTGGAGGCAACTGCACCTAAAATGCTTCTGCTTCACAGCACAAACCTATGCAATTAGATGTTATATCAAGGTAAACAACAATCATATGATATCTTTATGATACTTAAAGCAAAAATTATGATATATTTGAATATTATTAGCCATGAATCTCAAGTGACACTATGCCTTACAACAATGTTATCTTGTCCTATTTACACCATGAATTAAACATACAACCAACGAAGACATCTAAGCTACCTCAGAGCAGCGGCAGCAATGACACTCACTTTTGCTTTTTTCTCTGTTGCGCAGCGCCTCTTAACCCCTTAGTGATGGAGCCAAATTTTAAAAATCTGACCAGTGTCACTTTATTTGGTAATAACTCTGGAACGCTTTGACAAATCCCATTGATTTTGAGATTGATTTTTTTCGTGACACATTGTACTTTATGGTAATGGTAAATTTAGGTTGATATGTTTTGTGTTTATTTCTAAAAAATATCAGAAATTTGACAAAAATGTAAAAAAAATTAGCAATTATCAAACTTTGAATGATTATCCCTTTAATTCAGATAGTCATACCATAGAAAAACCTTAATAAATAATATTTCCCACATGTCTGCTCTACATCAGCACCATTTGTAAAATGTTATTTGTTTAGGAGGTTTAAAAATGTAGCTGTAATTGTTCATTTTTTTTCATGGAAATTTATAAAATTATTTTTTCAGGGACCCATCCAGGTTTCAAGTGACTTTAGGGGTCCTATATATTGGAAAACCCCCAAAAGTGATACAATTTTAAATACAGCACCCCCTGACATACTGAAAACTGCCATCAGTTAGTTTATTAAACCTTCAGGTGCTTTTCAGGAATTAATGCAACGTGACATGACAGGAATGAAAAAGTTGATTTTTATCACCTAATTGTCACTAACTTTTGAACAGGCCACTGTAGCTGGCAGACTCTAAGGCCTGTTTCACACTTCAGTTTTCTGGCGTCAGTCAAAATCCGCCGTTTTCACGGAATGACGGATCCGTCAAAATTATTGAAAAATGGATGCAAACGGATGCAACTGATCAGTTTTTTCGACTGATCCACCTAGCGGATCCGCTGAAAGAATGGATCTGTTTAATTAATTGCATCCATTTTTTCCATCCGTTTGTTCCTTTTTGACGGATCCATTGAAACTGCAGATTTTGGAATTTAAAGGAACACGATTCTGGAGAGAGTGAGAGATTTTTTTGTGCCAGAAAGGCTTTTGGAGTTAAATTAAACGAACAGAGATGAAAAAAACGGAATCCGACGATGGATCCGTTTTTTGTCGGACAGCGATTGGATCCGCCGCCCATAGGCGTCCATTCTAGCTGACGACGGACGGCGATGGATCCATCACTGTCCGCCTTTTTGACTGAGACAAAAAACATTCCTGGGGACGTTTTTTTGGCCGACGGACAGCTATTTTCCGATGGATCCGTTGTACAACGCATGAAACGGAAGGCCATCCGTCACAATATGTCACTAAGGCTGGTTTCACATTTGCGTTTTTTAGCGCTGGAAAAAAACGCATATGTGCGCATGCGTTTTTTCCCCTATATTTAACATGGGTGCGCATACCTGCGCGCTTGTAAGCGCATGTATGCGATTTTCATGCGCTGCGTTTTTTTGGGGTGTGCGTTTGTATTTTCCAGACGCAGCATGTTGCATTTTTTGGCCCTGCAAAAGAGCGCATGCGCACATATGCGCACTTTTTGCGCTAAAAATGGCCATTATAGCCTATGGATGCGCATATGTGCGCACTGGCATGCTCATGTATGCGTTTTTTTGCATATGCGTTTTTTTTTTTAACCATGGAATTTAGGGGTTTGGGTTAGAGTTAGGGTTAGTTAAGGGGGTTTAGGGTTAGGGTTAGGGTCAGGGTCAGGGTTAGGGTTGGGGTTTGGGTCAGGGTTAGGGTTAAGTATGGTTTTGTTAAGGGTTAGGGTCAGGGTTAGGGTCAGGATTAGGGTTAAGTATGGTTTGGTTAAGGGTTAGGGTCAGGGTTAGGGTCAGGGTTAGGGTTAGGGTTAGGGTCAGGGTTAGGGTTAGGGTCAGGGTTAGGGTTAAGTATGGTTTTGTTAAGGGTTAGGGTCAGGGTTAGGGTCAGGATTAGGGTTAAGTATGGTTTGGTTAAGGGTTAGGGTCAGGGTTAGGGTTAGGGTTAGGGTTAGGGTCAGGGTTAGGGTTAGGGTCAGGGTCAGGGTTAGGGTTAGGGTCAGGGTTAGGGTTAAGTATGGTTTTGTTAAGGGTTAGGGTCAGGGTTAGCGTCAGGATTAGGGTTAAGTATGGTTTGGTTAAGGGTTAGGGTCAGGGTTAGGGTTAGGGTTAGGGTCAGGGTTAGGGTTAGGGTTATGGTCAGGGTTAGGGTTAGGGTCAAGTATGGTTTTGTTAAGGGTTAGGGTCAGGGTTAGGGTTAGGGTTAGGGTCAGGGTTAGGGTTAGGGTTAGGGTCAGGGTTAGGGTTAGGGTCAGGGTTAGGGTTAGGGTTAGTTAGGGTTTAGGGTTTGGGTTAGGGTTAAGTATGATTTGGTTAAGGGTTAGGGTCAGGGTTAGGGTTAGGGTTAGGGTCAGGGTTAGGGTTAGGGTTAGGGTCAGGGTTAGGGGCCACCTAATGTTGGAAAAAAACGCAAACGCGGTAAAAACGCACTAAAAACGCATACAAACGCATAAAAACGCTGCGTTTTTTTCATGCATGCTCATAAAAATGCTTGAAAAAAACGCAGCAATTGTATGCTTTTGTATGCGTTTTTTCAATGCGTTTTTTTGCGGGAAAAACGCGCTGCAAAAAAAAGCAAGTGTGAAACTAGCCTAATACAAGCCTATCGGGAAAAAAACGGATCCGCCAGGCAAATCCATCAGATCCGTTTTTTTATTCTAATGACAGATTGTGACTGACGCCAGAAAACTGAAGTGTGAAACAGGCCTAAGACCACTATTTGCTCATGAATTGCCATGGCAAAAATCAGGACCACACAATCATGATCTCAGGGTGCTGATGGGGATAAAGAGGGAGAAGCCACACTCTTTTAAACATTTATATGGTGTAGTCATTATTAACAGCATCATCTAAGGGGATAAACAGTTTTTCTTTTTTATTAAATTTGCAAAAATTTCTACATTTCTGTGTTTTTTCAGTCAAGATGGGGTGCAGTGAGTACATTAATGAGAAAGAAAATTAACTTTTTTGAATTTACCAAATGGCTGCAATGATACAAAGAGTGAAAAATTGAAAGGGGTCTGAATACTTTCTGCACCCACTGTATATGACAAAACCAATGGTGTCATTCAAAAGTACAAATCGTCTAGCAAAAAAACAAGCCCTCACATGGCCATATTGATGGAAAAATAAATGAGCTCTAGAAAGAAGGGGAGCAAAAAACGGAAACTCAAATTCGGAAAAAACGAAGGTCACAAAGGGGTTAATCCACAGTTGTGCAAAAATTGTCCAGTATAAATCTGCATAAAAATTTTGTGTATCTATGCAGATACTTTGCACTGCTTCCTGTATGTTTTATTCTCCCTTCACACCAAATGCTACATTCAGAATTCTGCTGGATTCAGCTCTTAGGTGACACAAATGTCTGACCATAAAATACAGTTACATCGCAGACATTCCAAAAAAAGGCACCAGTAGAATTTTTTACGCTTGTGTGAAAAAGAAAACGATGTATGGCTCAAAAATGTAAGTGTTAAAAAAAAGTACTCAATATTTTATGGAGATTTTAACAGTAAAATTTGATGAAAATGCTTTTTATTAAATAATAGAGAGGTGTTTCTACAAAAATGTTCTGAATGGAAGCGTAATAGCGGAAAGCATAAAAGAATTCCCTTGTCCATGAAATGACAAAGCACAGCTCTCTACAACATTGGGCTTCTAGGTCTTCCGTATTCTGTATTAGACAAAGAATAATTGGGAACTGAATCTGATACAGCAAAATATAGAAATGTAATGATACATTCTGCCTAGCGTCATTTTTGACCTTTGACTCCATTTTTCGGTGACTTGAAGCTTCAGGATAAGTTTCAAATTACTGAAAGACTGTTGTAATCTCCATTACTTCCAACTGCCTAGCTTTCTATTCTCATTTATTTCCCCAGACACCTTCAATACTAAATGTCAACACGGGAAAATATAAACAATGCCGAATCGCCTCAAAACTCCAAGATGGAAGAATTTTGTTAAAATCATGTTACTGTTATGTGTGTGATATACAGTATCTCTTATTCTGGTATTATACAGGTATTATCGGTTTCTATACATGGAATTTGGATTGAACTTTGATAAACAATAACATCCACTCTTGAACATTGAAACGTCATGGGACTATGGAAATCACTGGATTGATAGACATGGTAATTGTATGTCCAGTGGCATGCATAAGTATTCACCCCTTTTGCATTTTTGTGTTTTGCTACCTCACAACCTGGAATTGCACTGTTATTTTTTTTGGGGGGGGGGGTTAACATCAGTTCATGTAAAGAACATGCCAACAACTGTGAATATTTGGTATTCTTTTTTTATGAAGTAAACGATAAATAGCCCAAAATAAATGAAAACTTCAGTGTGCATAACTATTCACACCCTTGAAGTCAGTTCTTTGTAGAGCCTAATTTTGCAGCAATTACAGCTGGAAGTCGCTTTGGATAAGTCTCTATGAGCTTTCTACATCTTGCCACTTGGAATTTTGGCCAATTTTCAAGGCAAAACTGCTCCAGCTTCTTCAAGCTAGATGGTTTCCTCTGGTGAACAGCAATCTTCATATCTGACCACAGATTCTCAATTGGATTAAGGTCTGGGCTTTGACTAAACCTCTCCAAAACAATAATACGCTTCCTCTTAATTCCTTCCCGACATTTGCAGTGTATATATGTCATGGTCGGGAATTACTTCCCTACCAAAGCAGTATGCAAACGTTGTGGTGATCATTGCCTGGTGGTCACCTAATATGACAGCTAACAACAGACACTGCCAGGAGAAGTGCCCACACCGCTCCCAGCAGTTTAACCACCTAAATTCTATTGATTGCAGCATTTAGAAGGCAGGGAGAGGGAGGGGGCTCACTCTGCCCTCCGATCGGTGCCCGCGCAACGTCATAGCCAGGGCCGATCGTTTCCATGCCGACCCGATATCATCATGATGACATCCGGGTCACCAGAGCTAGCAAGCTTGTTACACCATACTCAGAGTATAGCATAACAAGCTTGTATGCATGTTTATGCTTTATAAGCAATAAGAGTTGTCAAAGTGAAAGTTCCATAGAGGGGCTAAGTAAAATAGTTAAAAGTTTTTTAAAAATTGTCAAAACACGGTATAAATAAAAAAAGAAATAATAAAAAAACGAGGCAAAAAACAATGTTTTATCATTATCCTGCCAAAAAAGTAGTATAAAACACAATAAAAGAGGAAAATGTAAATAAAAATGTATCACTAAAAATCTTATTTTATCCCGCAAAAATAAGCCGCCAAACAGCTCCATCAGTGGAAAAATAAAAAAATGGATAGCTCTCAGAGTAAAACTATGCAAAATTAATTGTTTTTTCTACAAAATATAGTGTATTGTGTAATGGGTGTCTCAAAGTGATGGGTGTCTCAATATGAAAACTGCTGCTGGTACCAACTTATTGCGTGGTACCACCAGCGGAACACCACACACACTCTCACACACTTACACACTCACACTCTCACACACTGACACTCATACTCTCACTCTCACACTCACACTTACACACTCACACACTCACACTCTCACAGACTCACTCACGCTCACACTCACACACTCTCACACTCACTCACACTCACACACTCTCACATCCACACGCACTCACACTCACACACTCACGCAGCCTCTTGCGCGGTACCACCAGCGGAACACCGTTGCACTGCACCTGCACAAATCATTCGGCTGATACCAGCGGCAGATGCACGACGTGTCTACAGGTAGAGGAAGCCGGTCACATTAAAGGGGTTTTCCCATGAGCGAAATTTCAATTTCAAAAATTGTCTGTGTCTGACTGTGTGCGGGGCATACCACATCTCCTGGGCAGGGGAAGAAGCAAAAGACAATACTGACATTACAGCAGGGGATCACAGAGGATTCATTTTATGAGGTAAAATATTTCACTGACTGTTTTTAAACAATATTTTACCTCACAAAAATGTATCCTCTGTGATCTCCTGCTGTAGTGTCAGTATTGTCTTTTGCTTCCTCCCCTGCCCAGGAGCTGTGGTGTGTTCTGTACATGGTCAGACACAGACAATTTTTAAAATGAACTTTTGTTTGTGGGTTGTGGGAAAACCCCTTTAAATAGAAATTCCTCCTGACATGCTTTGCACTCACTGTATAGTGATGGGGTACACGGGTCAAACAAGAGATGACATGAGAGGAGAAGACAGCAGATGCAGGAGAGAGAAATCACACGGGGTTAGACAGACAGAGCACAGGGGGGGAGACAACTCAAGCGGGACAGCACATGAGGAGAAAGCACAACACAGGAAGGAGAGAGAAAGCAGACAAGGAGGATAGCACATGGGGTAGACAGGTCAAAGAAAAGAGCACAGACAGGAGAAGTCAGCACATGGGGAAAGAGAGAGTGGATAGATGGGTGAGCACATGGGGGAGAGATTCTCAATGCTGCAAAGCGGCCCCATCGTGACATTACCACCCTATCGCATCGGGCCTCCATCTGGTATATATATAAACATTACATTCAAAAGTTTGGGGTCACCCAGAAAATTTTGTGTTTTCCATGAAAACTCATTCTTTTATTAATCAATTGAGTTGCCAAATGAATTTAAAATCTAGTCGAGACATTGACAAGGTTCGAAAAAAAAGATTTTTATTTGAAATAATAATTTTCTCCTTCAAACTTTGCTTTCGTCAAAAAATGCTCCCTTTGCAGCAATTACAGCATTGCAGACCTCTGGCATTCTAGCAGTTAATTCGCTGAGATAATCTGGAGAAATTTCACCCCTTGCTTCCAGAAGCCCCTCCCACAAGTTGGTTTGGCTTGATGGGCACTTTTTGCACACCATACGGCCAAGCTGCTCCCACAACAGCTCAATGGGGTTGAGATCTGGTGACTGCGCTGGCCACTCCATTACAGATAGAATACCAGCTGCCTGCTTCCTCTCTAAATAGTTCTTGCATAATTTGGAGGTGTGCTTTGGGTCATTGTCCTGTTGTAGGATGAAATTGGCTCTAATCAAACTCTGTCCACAGAGTATGGCATGGTGTTGCAAAATGGAGTGATAGCCTTCCTTATTCAAAATCCCTTTTACCTTGTACAAATCTCCCACTTTACCAGCACCAAAGAAACCCCAGACCATCACATTTCCTCCACTATGCTTGATAGATGGCATCAGGCACTCTTCCAGCATCTTTTCAGTTGTTTTGCATCTCACAAATGTTCTTCTGTGTGATCCAAACACCTCAAACTTGGATTCGTCTGTCCATAACACTTTTTACCAATCTTCCTCTGTCTAATGTCTGTGTTCTTTTGCCCATATTAATCTTCTCCTTTTATTAGCCAGTCTCAGATATGGCTTTTTCTTTGTCGCCTCTTCACTGTAGACGTTGACACTGGCGTTTTGTGTGTACTATTTAATGAAGCTGCCAGTTGAGGACCTGTGAGGTGTTGATTTCTCAAACTACAGACTCTAATGTACTTGTCTTGTTGCTCAGTTGTGCAGCGGGGCCTCACACTTCTCTTTCTACTCTGGTTAGAGCCTGTTTATGCTCTCCTCTGAAGGGAGTAGTACACACCGTTGTAGGAAATCTTCAGTTTCTTGGCAATTTCTCGCATGGAATAGCCTTCATTTCTAAGAACAAGAAAAGACTGTCGAGTTTCCCATGAAAGTTCTTTTTTTCTGGCCATTTTGAGAGTTTAATGGAACCAACAAATGTAATGCTCCAGATTCTCAACTATCTCAAAGGAAGGTCAGGTTTATAGCTTCTCTAATCAGCCAAACTGTTTTCAGCTGTGCTAACATACTTGCACAAGGGTTTTCAAGGGTATTCTAACCATCCATTAGCCTTCTTACACAGTTAGCAAACACAAAATACCATAAGAACACTGGAGTGATGGTTGTTGAAAATGGGCCTCTATACACCTAGGAAGATATTGCATTACAAACCAGACGTTTGCAGCTAGAATAGTCATTTACCACATTACCAATATATAGAGTGTATTTCAGAATCATTTAAAGTTAGCTTCATTGGAAAAAACTGCTTTTCTTTAAAAAATAAGGAAATTTCTAAGTGACCCTAAACTTTTAACTTTTGAACTATAGTGTATGTGTGTATATATATATATATATATATATATATATATATATATACAGTTGTGGCCAAAAGTATTGACACCCCTGCAATTCTGTCAGATAATACTCAGTTTCTTCCTGAAAATGATTGCAAACACAAATTCTTTGGTATTATTATCTTCATTTAATTTGTCTTAAATGAAAAAACACAAAAATAATTGTCCTAAAGCCAAATTGGATATAATTCCACACCAAACATAAAAAAGAGGGTGGACAAAAGTATTGGCACTGTTCGAAAAATCATGTGATGCTTCTCTAATTTGTGCAATTAACAGCACCTGTAACTTACCTGTGGCACCTAACAGGTGTTGGCAATAACTACATCACACTTGTAGCCAGTTGACATGGATTAAGGTTGACTCAACCTCTGTCCTGTGTCCTTGTGTGTACCACATTGAGCATGGAGAAAAGAAAGAAGACCAAAGAACTGTCTGAGGACTTGAGAAACCAAATTGTGAGGAAGCATGAGCAATCTCAAGGCTACAAGTCCATCTCCAAAGACCTGAATGTTCCTATGTCTACCGTGCGCAGTGTCATCAAGAAGTTTAAAGCCCATGGCACTGTGGCTAACCTCCCTAGATGTGGACGGAAAAGAAAAATTGACAAGAGATTTCAACGCAAGATTGTGCGGATGTTGGATAAAGAACCTCGACTAACATCCAAACAAGTTCAAGCTGCCCTGCAGTCCGAGGGTACAACAGTGTCAACCCGTACTATCCGTCGGCGTCTGAATGAAAAGGGACTGTATGGTAGGAAACCCAGGAAGACCCCACTTCTTACCCCGAGGCATAAAAAAGCCAGGCTGGAGTTTGCCAAAACTTACCTGAAAAAGCCTAAAACGTTTTGGATGAATGTTCTCTGGTCAGATGAGACAAAAGTAGAGCTTTTTGGGCAAAGGCATCAACATAGAGTTTACAGGAGAAAAAAAGGCATTCAAAGAAAAGAACACGGTCCCTACAGTCAAACATGGCGGAGGTTCCCTGATGCTTTGGGGTTGCTTTGCTGCCTCTGGCACTGGACTGCTTGACCGTATGCATGGCATTATGAAGTCTGAAGACTACCAAGAAATTTTGCAGCATAATGTAGGGCCCAATGTGAGAAAGCTGGGTCTCCCTTAGAGGTCATGGGTCTTCCAGCAGGACAATGACACAAAACACACTTCAAAAGGCACTAGAAAATGGTTTGAGAGAAAGCACTGGAGACTTCTAAGGTGGCCAGCAATGAGTCCAGACCTGAATCCCATAGAACACCTGTGGAGAGATCTAAAAATGGCAGTGTGGAGAAGGCACCCTTCAAATATCAGGGACCTTGGAGCAGTTTGCCAAAAAAGAATGGTCTAAAATTCCAGCAGAGCATTGTAAGAAACTCATTGATGGTTACCGGAAGCGGTTGGTCGCAGTTATTTTGGCTAAAGGTTGTGCAACCAAGTATTAGGCTGAGGGTGCCAATACTTTTGTCTGGCCCATTTTTGGAGTTTTGTGGGAAATGATCAATGCTTTGCTTTTTGCTTCATTCTCTTTTGTGTTTTTTCATTTAATTATATCCAATTTGGCTTTAGGACAATTATTTTTGTGTTTTTTCATTTAAGACAAATTAAATGAAGATAATAATACCAAAGAATTTGTGTTTGCAATCATTTTCAGGAAGAAACTGAGTATTATCTGACAGAATTGCAGGGGTGTCAATACTTTTGACAATTATATATATATATATATATATATACAGTGAGTATGGAAATTATTCAGACCCCTTTAAATTTTTCACTCCTTGTTTCATTGCAGCCATTTGGTAAATTCAAAAATGTTCATTTTTTTTCTCACTAATGTACACTCTGCACCCCATCTTGACTAAAAAAAACAGAAATATAGACATTTTTGCAAATGTATTAAAAAAGAAAAAATTAAATATCACTCATAATAGATGAATATGAATCCCTTTCTACACTCCTTCTATTCTTGCTTTGCACCAATCACGTTAATGCAGGTGCAGTAATGGATCACCAGCTGCCCACAGTGTGAACACTGCAGCCTAGTTGGTTGATCAATGTAGCAAAGAAAAACACTGATTGTTTTCATCAGTTTAATCATTATTTTGCATGTGATATTTTCCTTTGTGCATAACCTTTATTCACTCATTAGTTTACAATTCACCTATAGGGTAATTTCTGTATTTTGAGAATTGCTGGGAGTTTCAGCGGATCACTTTAGACATAAAAAGGATTGTTCATTTCATTTCTGCCATGCAGTTCAGATGTCAGCTGCGCCAACATTTCAGCCTCATTGATTTGAGAGATTACTCGGTATTATTTCCAGACATGTGTAAGTTATTCTCTGACCAGAATGTTTTATGAGAGGTAAAAAAACATTTTTGTTCCATACATTTTTACAGTTTTTCACAGTTCTGATGTTTGACCATTTATCATGTTTTAAGACCCATTTTTTGATATTTTTCACTTGGTGTTGGACTCCTGTGCTCGTGTTTTCCTTACTTGCATATTAAATAATTAGAATTATGTTATTACTAGGCTTAGTTCCCATGAGGAGTTTTTGATATTGCACATTTTCACTGCACAAAAAACACAGCGTTTTACAATTCCAGCAAAGTGGATGGAATTTATAGAAAGCTCATGCTCACTGTCTTTTCTTTACGCAGTGTAAACTGACTTGTGGTCCAGTTTTGAAATCCCCAACATGTCAATTTCTGTTTCAGGTTCACTGAGTTTCCTGAGTGCATTTTCTCCACAGACTTGCAATACACACAGAAAAACTGCAGGTAAAAAAATGAGTTTAAAAACACATTTAATTCACACTTGAATGTATCAACAAAGTTTAGCAAATGCCAATTACCAGAAAAACAAAGCAACTTTATTTAACCCCTTCAAAACATATAACATACTAGCTGAAGAGCCCGGCGCTGCCCGGGCATAGTAACTAACTGTGGTTAGTTATAGCAAATTATAATTATCCTCCATCCCATAGTCCCGTGCCCATATACCCATCATACATATCCACGATCCCATAGGCCCGTGCCCATATACCCATCATACATATCCTCCATTCCATAGGCCCGTGCCCATATACCCATCATACATATCCTCCATCCCATAGTCCCGTGCCCATATACCCGTCATACATATCCTCCATCCCATAGTCCCGTGCCCATATACCCATCATACATATTCTCCATCCCATAGTCCCGTGCCAACATACCCATCATACATATCCACGATCCCATAGGCCCGTGCCCATATACCCATCATACATATCCTCCATCCCATAGTCAAGTGCCCGTATACCAATCACACATCCTCCATCCCATAGTCCCATGCCCATATACCCATCACACATCCTCCATCCCATAGTCCCATGCCCATATACACCTCATACATATTTGCCATCCCATAGTCCCATGCCCATATACCCATCATACATAGTCGAGTGCCCATATACCCATCACACATCCTTCATCTCACAGTCCCATGCCCATATACCCATCATACATATCCTTCATCCCATAGTCCCATGCCCATATAACTGTCATACATATCCTCCATCCCATAGTTCAGTGCCCATATACTCATCACACATCCCCCATCCCATAGTCCCATATACTCATTATGACATCATCATCACCATGGCAACCATTATGAGATAACCATCACCATTGCAACCTATGATGAATCAGCGTCGCCATGGCAACAATTGTGACATCATAGTGAGGGGCAGGCTTGATGCACACACTTTTTCCCCATTATGTAGATAGGGGCAAAATTGTTTGGTGAATTGGAACGCGCAGGGTTAAAATTTCGCCTCACAACATAGCCTAGGACGCTCTCGGGGTCCAGACATGTGACTGTGCCAAATTTTGTGGCTGTAGCTGCGACGGTGCGGATGCCAATCCCGGACATACATACATACATACAGTGGGGAAAAAAAGTATTTAGTCAGTCAGCAATAGTGCAAGTTCCACCACTTAAAAAGATGAGAGGCGTCTGTAATTTACATCATAGGTAGACCTCAACTATGGGAGACAAACTGATAAAAAAAATCCAGAAAATCACATTGTTTGTTTTTTTTCATTTTATTTGCATATTATGGTGGAAAATAAGTATTTGGTCAGAAACAAAATTTCATCTCAATACTTTGTGATATATCCTTTGTTGGCAATGACAGAGGTCAAACGTTTTCTGTAAGTCTTCACAAGGTTGCCACACACTGTTGTTGGTATGTTGGCCCATTCCTCCATGCAGATCTCCTCTAGAGCAGTGATGTTTTTGGCTTTTCGCTTGGCAACACGGACTTTCAACTCCCTCCAAAGGTTTTCTATAGGGTTGAGATCTGGAGACTGGCTAGGCCACTCCAGGACCATGAAATGCTTCTTACGAAGCCACTCCTTCGTTGCCCTGGCGGTGTGCTTTGGATCATTGTCATGTTGAAAGACCCAGCCACGTTTCATCTTCAATGCCCTTGCTGATGGAAGGAGGTTTGCACTCAAAATCTCACGATACATGGCCCCATTCATTCTTTCATGTACCCGGATCAGTCGTCCTGGCCCCTTTGCAGAGAAACAGCCCCAAAGCATGATGTTTCCACCACCATGCTTTACAGTAGGTATGGTGTTTGATGGATGCAACTCAGTATTCTTTTTCCTCCAAACACGACAAGTTGTGTTTCTACCAAACAGTTCCAGTTTGGTTTCATCAGACCATAGGACATTCTCCCAAAACTCCTCTGGATCATCCAAATGCTCTCTAGCAAACTTCAGACGGGCCCGGACATGTACAGGCTTAAGCAGTGGGACACGTCAGGCACTGCAGGATCTGAGTCCATGGTGGCGTAGTGTGTTACTTATGGTAGGCCTTGTTACATTGATCCCAGCTCTCTGCAGTTCATTCACTAGGTCCCCCGCGTGGTTCTGGGATTTTTGCTCACCGTTCTTGTGATCATTCTGACCCCACTGGGTGGGATTTTGCGTGGAGCACCAGATCGAGGGAGATTATCAGTGGTCTTGTATGTCTTCCATTTTCTAATTATTGCTCCCACAGTTGATTTCTTCACTCCAAGCTGGTTGGCTATTGCAGATTCAGTCTTCCCAGCCTGGTGCAGGGCTACAATTTTGTTTCTGGTGTCCTTTGACAGCTCTTTGGTCTTCACCATAGTGGAGTTTGGAGTCAGACTGTTTGAGGGTGTGCACAGGTGTCTTTTTATACTGATAACAAGTTTAAACAGGTGCCATTACTACAGGTAATGAGTGGAGGAAAGAGGAGACTCTTAAAGAAGAAGTTACAGGTCTGTGAGAGCCAGAAATCTTTATTGCTTGTTTCTGACCAAATACTTATTTTCCACCATAATATGCAAATAAAATGAAAAAAAAACAGACAATGTGATTTTCTGGATTTTTTTTATCAGTTTGTCTCCCATAGTTGAGGTCTACCTATGATGTAAATTACAGACGCCTCTCATCTTTTTAAGTGGTGGAACTTGCACTATTGCTGACTGACTAAATACTTTTTTTCCCCACTGTACATACACACACTTGAGTTTTATATAATAGATATATCTTATGTCGTCTCCCTAACTCCGATGCAGCCTCCAGTGCTGAGCCCGCATCTTTCCCTTGACAGTGGGATTTAGCACACACTGCCCATCAGCACACTGGTCACTGGATCGAGGGTTGCTGATTGGATGTCATGACAGCCAGGGGTCTGCAGAAGAACCCAATTCCTGTCATTATCATACTGTGAATGCCAACTCATGACCTGTGTTTATAGGAGATCATGATTTCTGCCATACATACTGTAGCAAGGCTGAAGCGCTGCTATTATGTAAAGCACAGGTGATCAGATGACCACAGCTTCTAGTCTCCTAAGGGGACTATTCAATAAGATAAAAAGTGAAAGAAAAGGTTTTAACAATATGAAAAAAAAAACCAAAAACATTCAAATCACTCAACTAAAAATAAAGCAATAATAAAAAATACACATATTTGTTATCGCTGCATTCAGGAATGTCCTATCTATCAAAATATAAAAATAATGAATCCAATCGGTAAACGGCGTAACGAGAAAAAAATCAAAACACCAGAATTACTTTTTATTGGCAGCTGCAACATTTCAATAAAATGCAATAAGAAACTCACCAAATGCTCACTGTGGAAACTTGGCCTAAAATTGAAATGTACTAGAGAAATTAAAGGTACAGTCATATGTTAAAGTTTGGGCACCCCTATTAATGTTAACCTTTTTTCTTTATAACAATTTTGGTTTTTGCAACAGCTATTTCAGTTTCATATATCTAATAACTGATGGACTCAGTTATATTTCTGGATTCAAATGAGGTTTATTGTACTAACAGAAAATGTGCAATCTGCATTTAAACATAATATGACCCGTGCAAAAGTATGAGCACCCTTATCATTTTCTTGATTTGAACACTCCTAACTACTTTTTACTGACTTCCTGAAGCACTAAATTGGTTTTGTAACCTCATTGAGCTTTGAACTTCATAGCCAGGTGTATCAAATCATGAGAAAAGGTATTTAAGGTGGCCACTTGCAAGTAGTTCTCCTATTTGATTCTCCTATGAAGAGTGGCATCATGGGCTCCTCAAAACAACTCTCAAATGATCTGAAAACAAAGATTATTCAACATAGCTTTTCAGGGGAAGGATACAAAAAGTTGTCTCAGAGAATTAACCTGTCAGTTTCCACTGTGAGGAACATAGTAAGGAAATGGAAGAACACAGGTACACTTCTTGTTAAGCCCAGAAGTGGCAGGCCAAGAAAAATATCAGAAAGGCAGAGAAGAAGAATGGTGAGAACAGTCAAGGACAATCCACAGACCACCTCCAAAGACCTGCAGCATCATCTTGCTGCAGATGGTGTCACTGTGCATCGGTCAACAATACAGCGCACTTTGCACAAGGAAAAGCTATATGGGAGAGTGATGTGAAAGAAGCCGTTTCTGCAAGCACGCCACAAACAGAGTCGCCTGAGGTATGCAAAAGCACATATGGACAAGCCAGTTACATTTTGGAAGAAGGTCCTGTGGACTGATGAAACAAAGACTGAGTTGTTTCGTCATACAAAAAGGCGTTATGCATGGAGGCTAAAAAACACAGCATTCCAAGAAAAACACTTGCTACCCACAGTAAAATTTGGTGGAGGTTCCATCATGCTTTGGGGCTGTGTGGCCAATGCCGACACCGGGAATCTTGTTAAAGTTGAGGGTCGCATGGATTCAACTCAGTATCAGCAGATTCTTGACAATAATGTGCAAGAATCAGTGACAAAGTTGAAGTTACGCAGGGGATGGATATTTCAGCAAGACAATGATCCAAAACACCGCTCCAAATCTACTCAGGCATTCATGCAGAGGAACAATTACAATTTTCCGGAATGGTCATCCCAGTCCCCAGACCTGAATATCATTGAACATCTGTGGGATGATTTGAAGCGGGCTGTCCATGCTCGGCGACCATCAAACTTAACTGAACTGGAATTGTTTTGTAAACAGGAATGGTCACAAATACCTTCATCCAGGATCCAGGAACTCATTAATAGCTACAGGAAGCGACTAGAGGCTGTTATTTTTGCAAAAGGAGGATCTACGAAATATTAATGTCACTTTTATGTTAAGGTGCCCATACTTTTGCACCGGTCAAATTTTATTTAAATGCAGATTGCACATTTTCTGTTAGTACAATAAACCTCATTTGAATCCAGAAATATAACTGAGTCCATCAGTTATTAGATATATGAAACTGAAATAGCTGTTGCAAAAACCAAAATTGTTATAAAGAAAAAAGGTTAACATTAATAGGGGTGCCCAAACTTTAACATATGACTGTAATATATTTTCAGATCCATAAATATTTCTCCATGCCATACTTAGAGATGAAAATGTTATATGCTATGTATCTATGACACGCAGTTGATCAGCACTTTTCACTTGGTACTCCACATTTTTACTATGTGACGAGTTTGGTTTATTGCTAAATGCAAGTCTGGGAATAACTGTCTCCAGCATCTCAGTCAGCAGAAATGCCAGATTCACCTCTGAATTAGAGTAGATTGGAAGTATATCCAAAACTTTTTTTTAATCATTAGAAAGTGTCAGAAAAAGCATCTAAAGGCAAGAAAGAAATGTGACACTCTGAGAAATATTGCTTATAGGGCAGGCAGAATAGCTGTAGTGCTAAATTTACTGGATGACAAACAGCTGGCTGGGGCAGCACTGCCCTATCTTTTGGAAGAAGAATAATGCCATTTTATTTCAGCTATGAAATAAATTGAAGAAAAGTCAAGGGCAGAACAATGACAAAGTCACCTGATGTCTAAAAGTTCCCTTATTTAGCTGTCTGCATCTAGTAAGAAAAGTTAACTTTTTTTAAAGTTGACAAGTTCTAAAGTGCAAGATGTCAACAAAAGAGGCAGCGGGAATGGTGGAACCACTGTGTGTGTCATGGTCTGAGGAGAGCCTGGAGGGGCGTGACCAGGTGAGCGCCTGACTTTTCACTAGAGACCCTGACAGTGGGGCTAGACTTGGCTCCCGATGAACACCAGGTCCTACTCCAAGACAGACCACGGACTCACGACAGCTGATCTCCAAGGGACAGGTAGCTGGAGCCAACCGTAAGGAGAGGACAGCAGATGCAGACAGGCACTGCAGGAATACAGGAATCACAGATTCAGACTGCTCCGGCTGGTATACAGATGAGTAAGCTGTCATCCCTGCCGAGGAAGAGGGGCAGCATGAAGGGACGTCGGTGCTACAGCATATGTCATATACTGAATGTTTACTAAAACTAAATATAAAACTATGGTTATTTAAAATGTAAACTGGAATTTCCTTGTTGCCCATACAAAATCTATAAAATTTTCCCCACCTACAATGGGCTACACATAATTGATAACAGTGGTGTCATTATCCTCATTGAGACAAATGGACTCAGGAGTTTCAGCTGTTTATATATTCAATATTTTCACACTCCTAACAAAAGTTGGGAGAAAGTATTCCCAGCTCTTCTTTTGATTAGCCTGGCGGAGGCAATGTCATCATTATGGTGTGATGCCTGCACAATGTTGTAATATGGGGAGGCAAGGGGATTCACAGGCCTCCTGTCTAAGGGTCACAGATTACTAACCTAGGCAATGGAGAGGGATCCTGTGAATTGATTCTCCAACCTCTACCTCTGAGTACCTCCATTTATACAAAATTACATCTCCGTATACTCAGTTATCTCTACTCTATTTGCTTTATAGCTATAGATTGAAAGTATTCAGTGAAAAGCAGATCTATTTCTAGGTTTCATAATACAAAAAATGTTGACATTCTTAAATAGATATTGAAGACACAGTGAGATTGTTGTATTTACTTTGGAAATTCATGCAAGAATTATTGTATGTCTCCTTAATGTACATGCCTAAAATTATAATGCCGCTGTATATGGACTTTATGATGTCTAAATACTAAGCAATTGGGGAGCAGAGAGTCCAAAATAAGCTAATTCAGCCAACTTCTATCTTGCTCATAATGTATACAGCAGACTTTAGACAGATTGCCATTTATGTTTTGTGCACAATCAGACCAATGAGATAGATTTAATAAAACTGTGAAATTTGGAAAAAGAGCTCAAAAGTGGATAAGGGACGCCGACTTTTTCAAGAATAGAATTAGATAACAATCCTCAAAAAATAACTGCATTTATCAAGAACACTAAAAATGGCATTTCCATACACCATTATATATAACAGTACTGTATATATATAATGTATAAGCGGATATTGGAAGTAAAAACTGGTGAACAGCCAAGATGGTTAAAAAGACTACACAGTGAAAGAAATATTTGAACCCGCACGCATAGTCAGTCGGAGGCTTCCTGCAGCTGACGGGCGTCACGCCCAGAGAGGTGAATACTCATTTCTCTTAAGTAGCGGCACACGTGACCGCCCGACAGAGGCAGGAAGGCTCCGGCTGACACTGTGTGCACAACTGTGGAGCAATGAATACTCGCTGCTCTGTGCGCTCACAGTACCGGTGTGCAGAGTAGTGCTTAAAAACATAAAGCAGCTGCTGGCAATGGAGCAGGATGCTGCAAGGGAGAGCGGGGAAGGTAAGTGTAATGTGCTTTTTTAATGTTTTCTGATGGGGCCATGCATACCAGGATGGGGGTAAGGGCCAATTATAAGGATGGAGACATGCATACAGGGACTGTGATGGCAGCCAATCATACCAGAACAGGAATGGGGCCATGCATACTAGGACGAGATGGAGGCCCTGCATACCAGGGATAGAGATGGGGGCCATGCATACTAGGATGAGATGGGGGCCCTGCATATCAGGATAGAGATGGGCCATGCACACTAGGACAAGATGGGGGCCCTGCATACCATGATAGGGATGGGGCCATGCATACTGGGATAGGGATGAGGGTTATCACTCTTACCAGGATAGGGATAAGGGGGCCATGCATGCCAGGATAGGGATGAGGGCTATGCATACCAGGATAGGGATGAAGGATCCATGCATACCAGGATAGGGATGAGGGGGCCATGCATACCAGGGTAGGGATGAGGGGTCCATGCATACCAGGGTAGGGATGAGGGGTCCATGTGTATGAGGATGGGGATCAGGGGAACATATATACCAGGATAGGGATGAGGGGGCCATGCATACCAGGGTAGGGATGAGGGGGCCATGTGTATCAGGATGGGAATCAGGGGAACATATATACCAGGATAGGGGATATTAAGAACAGAATTGACCACATTTTTGCTTCATTTTTTTTCTAATTTCCTTCTCTAAAACCTAGGTGCGTGTTAGGGACCGGTAATAAGTCAGACTCTAACCGCTACAACTACGGCAAGGCCAAAGTGCTTTCTAAGAATGTCAGGAACAAGATCATAGACCTGCACAAAGCTGAAATGGGCTACAAAACCATAAGTAAGATGCTGAGTGAGAAGGAGACAACTGTTGGTGCAATTGTAAGAAAATGGAAGAAATACAAAATGACTGTCAATCAACATCAATCTGGGGCACCATACAAAATTTCACCTCGTGGTGTATCCTTGATCATGAGGAAGATGAGAGCTGAGCCTAAAACCACATGGGGGGAACTTCTTAATGAATTCAAGGCAGCTGAGACTACAGTCACCAAGAAAACCATTGGTAGCATATTACGCCGCTAAGATTTAAAATCCTGCAGTGCCCGCAAGGTCCCCTGCTCAAGTAGGCACATGTGCAGCCCGTCTGAAGTTTGCCAATGAACATCTGGATGATTCTATGAGTGATTGGAAGAAGGTGCTATGGTCAGATGAGGCAAAAATTGATCTCTTTGGCATTAACTCAACTCGCCGTATTTAGAGGAAGAGAAATGCTGCCTATGACCCTTCCCCACTGTAAAACATGTAGGTGGAAACATTATTTTTTGAAGGTGTTTCTCTGCTAAGGGCACAGGACTACTTCGCCGCATCAGTGGGAGAATGTATGGAGCCATGTACCATAAAATACCAGGACATTAAAAAATGGGTCGTGGCTGGGTCTTCCAGCAAGACAATGACCCAAAACATACAGTCAAGGCAACAAAGGAGTGGCTCAAAAGGAAGCACATTAAGGTTATGGAGTCGCCTAGCCAATCTCCAGACCTTAATCCCATAGAAAACTTATGGAGGGAGTTGAAGCTCCGAGTTGTCACGCGACAGCCTCAAAATCTTAATGATTTAGAGATGATCTGCAAGGAGGAAGGGACCAAAATTCCTCCTGACATGAGCGCAAACCTCATCATCAACTACAAAAAACATCTGACTGCTGGGCTTGCCAACAAGGGTTTTGACATCAAGTATTAAGTCTTGTTTGCCAGAGGGATCAAATACTTATTTCTCACTGGAAAATGCAAATAAATTTACATAATTTATACAATGTGATTTTCTGGATTTTATATATGATATTCTATCTCTCAATGTTAAAATTAACCTACCCTTAAAATTATAGACTATATTATAGACTATAAACTTACAAAATCAGCAAGGGATGAAATAATTATTTCCTTCACTGTATATATACTGTATAGTCCTAGATAGAAATCTAAGGATTCCCTACCTGACTGTGGAGGCTGGCACCCTAAAGTGTATGAAAAAGCCACCACCCCATTTAACAATGTGTTAGGCATCGGGTTCCGGTCGCTGTATAGCAGGAATCCCAAGCCTTGCATTCAGCAGTCTCCCATTCTTCTCCGGCTGCACAGGAGGCTGCTCAGCAGACTTGTCGATACAGGCAGAAAATATAAAAAAGGAGCAGCATCCATTCCAGGTGAAGAAAAAACTTTAGCCTTTATTCTGCCATCAATAGATACGACGTTTCGACCATAACATGGTCTTTATCAAGTACATCAAATAGCAATGGGTGCGGCCTTAAATGATGTGGACAAACCAATCACCATTCAAGAAACGCCCCTTAGTCAAAATTACATACACAAAACATCAAATAAAGCATCAAATATACAAAACAATCAGTGCGTTATATTTAATATAATGTGAAATCATCTAGATATAAAAAATCACACAACCAGAGGTACATAAGTATATGTAAACAATGTCCACAGAACGATCACCCAATCCTCATATGGCATAGCGGTCACTATGGTAATAAACCGCCAATCAGTGCCATACACACATAGAAACCTCACTTAGACAAATGGAAACAAATCTTAGCGTTGGCGCCAAATAAATGGCCAATAGTAGCAGTCCACACAAGTGATGAAAGAGGAAATTGCTGCCATAATTACCTGTGTATAAAGCTTGATTGTCAAATGTATATATTGTTGTTTTTATATATTTTTTTTCATTTTCTTTCTTGTTTGTTGTTGGTGATGTTTGGGGAACAATTGGAAGACATGGGGACTGAATAGTCCTGAAATCATTAATTTGTAGCTGTGATATTTCTTTTGATGTTCGATCCTCGTGCCCTCTTTCCTTCCCTATATGTTACTGTTATGTCATAGCTTTGCGTTGAGGGACATAATGTAATTTAATTGTGATGTTTATATATACAGCATTCTGCTGTTGGTCATTGCAGCCTATATAATGCCATGGAGTTGGTAAAGAATACATTTTTATTTTACAGTCTGGCTGGGCTTTGTGGGCGTCTTTTCGGCGGTGGTAGGCTTGTTTACATGGCAGGTCATGTGACCTGCCATGTGACGATCTCCAATGTCTGACGGATGCTCACGACCGTGCCGACATGAAGATGGGTGCTTGTGCGCGTGCTCGGCCGAGGGCGCGGTGAGCTTGGTCGGCTCTTGCGGATTGCGTCCTGTCTGCTGTACCGCGCATGCGTGGTGTTTCTGATATGGGTGCATTGCGAGATTTCGCCCATGCCTCAACCTCTCCTGCGGCTGCGCGGCGCCACTGCACGTTGTCGATGAGCTTTACACACAGGTAATTATGGCAGCAATTTCCTCTTTCATCACTCGTGTGGACTGCTATTATTGGCCATTTATTTGGCGCCAACGCTAAGCTTTGACTCCATTTGTCTAAGTGAGGTTTCTATGTGTGTATGGCACTGATTGGCGGTTTATTACCATAGTGACCGCTATGCCATATGAAGATTGGGTGATCGTTCTGTAGACATTGTTTACATATACTTATGTACCTCTGGTTGTGTGATTTTTTATATCTATATGATTTCACATTATATTAAATATAACGCACTGATTGTTTTGTATATTTGATGTTTTATTTGATGTTTTGTGTATGTAATTTTGACTAAGGGGCGCTTCCTGAATGGTGATTGGTTTGCCCACATCATTTAAGGCCGCTCCCATTGCTATTTGATGTACTTGATAAAGACCATGCTATGGTCGAAACGTCATATCTATTGATGGCAGAATAAAGGCTAAAGTTTTTTCTTCACCTGGAATGGATGCTGCTCCTTTTTCATATTTTCTGTGAGTTACTGATCCTATTGGGCCCTGGGATCTTTGGAGCGTGCATCTTATAAGTCTGTGTGCTGTTGACTGCAACTATTTGTTTTATTGTCGATACAGGCACTCTGCTCAGACCAGCTCTGTAGGCTTAGTTGCTGCTACCACCTCTGGTCCAGCTATAGCAATGCAGGCTGGTCAGCAGCGAGCTACTCCAGGGACTAAGTCCTCCTTTCGGTCCACTGAGCATGCCCGTGGGACGATTTCTCATTGGAGATCGAAGGTCACATGCTCAGGTCCTTCTCCTGCTCTGATTGGACCATCAGAAAGGTCAGGAAGGTCCCGGAAGGACGCGGATATAAAAGGTTTGCATGGCCGCTCGGCCATGCGCTAGTATAGACTGCATTATCAGACTATGAGGAGTGAGTGTCGTATGCATGTATGAATGTCTATGGTGAATGACTCATTAAGAAACCCCTACCCTTGGTACGCATGTGTTGTGCAGCCTAGCCTGTTAAGCACCCAGGCTTAGGTGTAGATAGGACAGAGTCTGAGACAGGCATCAGTGTCCACCTGTGGCTCGGCACGCCACGGTGCACGTGAGCGACACGCCATAGTGAGCGTCTATAGTGGCATCTGCAGGTGCGACGCCGCGCGCTCAGGAGGTCTAGAGGGACTCTGACCCCGTGTCCTTGGGGCAGAGTTCTGTGACTACATTCTGAGCGCCCCCTTGGCAAGCTCTGTGAGTGCTAACAGACTCTGGCATTTAAATTTCGCAGTACTGCGGCTCTGTGACGTAACAGAGACCGCTCCTGTTCACACCAGGTGACGTTAACCCACGTATGACCTTTGTATACTGCTATATACGTCCGCCATTACTAAGCAGCAGTTTACCACCTCTGCACAGTGGACCCCGGGCTGCGAATGCACCTACTATTATTATATTAATTGGTGCGTTCCGCCTGTCCATAACACAATGACTATCCAATTAAGCCCCTATAATCTCCCTGTATACTCACAAAAATATTATTAAACTTCTCACTCCTTTTATAGGGTAGTCAAATTATAAATACCTTAGATATATTAAACTACTATGATAGGGTATTTGATATACAATAACATAATTATAAAATAAATCTAACTCCTCTGATAGAGTATAACAAATAAATCTTTATAACGTATCTATAAGATATTTAATGATCAAAGGCGCCACACCGTGGATGTAATGAGTTTTCAGAGAGGTCTGGTTTCTTGTAGCTCTGTATAATCCTTATTTTCCCTGATGAACTTTGCCTACTATGAGAAAGTGGATTGGTGATCCATGTTCTACTATTATGAATGGATATATGACCAGTCGGAACACTAGTCATTAAGGTTTTCAAAAACATATTCAAAAATATATTTCTAATGTTAAGTTTAATATTAATTTTTGAGCATACAGGGTTATTATAGTTACTTATAGGGAAAGTAAGAACTGAGCGTGGGCTTTTGTTTTTGAACACTTTAGGTTGCCAACCTCCGTGGTCAGGTAGCATATCTTTAGGGTTGTATCTAGAGCTATATTTAGGGCCTTATTTAACCATCCTTATATATATTTTGTGGCTGTTCTGGTGTTATCTGTGATCTGTGGTTATATTTTAGCCCTAAGGTAACAGGGAAAATACAAGGGGAAGGGCTCAATCAGTCAGGATGTAAGGTGAGTGATGTAGCAAGGAGCCATCCATCTTTCTCTGCTCCTTACTTTAAGCCTGTAATAGAGCAACTTTACTAACCATAGCATAGCTCATTATTTAACTCCTCACCCATTGTCAAGAGGACACAAGAAAACTAACACTGATTGGCTGCTCTGCTGCCAATCAGTGTTAGCCTTAGCAACAGCAGCACCGCTTTCCCGGGTTGTTCAATATGCGAAAGAGCAGAGATAAGAAGGAAGCTGACCGGGACAGCATTGCATTGAGTAGACACCGCGAGCTGCAGCAGAATAAAGATTCAGTTACACATGCAACGCTCTCCCACGTTGCCTAACTTTGGGATGAGCAGTAAACATTAATCAGTAGTACTAACATGTGCTAGTGTTACTGAGTACTTCTCACTGCTCTTCCCAGCATAAGACAACCTAGGAGATCGGTGCGCGTGTAACTGAATCTCTCATCTGCTGCAGACTGGTGTTCACATTGTGTACTGAACAGAAAACTGTTCCAATCAGCTGGAATTTTAGCCACACAACATTTGGAAAGCCAGTCTGACCCTGGCTCTTGATGCTCCATAAACAGTGATAATTCTTGCACTCCCTATGTGAAAAAGTCATAGCTTCACCACTCTATGCATAAACACCAAGGAATGCAACTTCCCCCAAAAGGGAAAATTTTTGACTATTTATACAAGTTAAGTAGAAACCACCTATTAGAGAATGTTTTCTCCTAGCCAGATGGGTTAAGGAGGTCACTTGGACATATTAACCCTGTGCTTACATTACAGAGTTCTAAACAGGTTCACTATATATCTTGGAAACCTTAAGGAGTTATACACATTTTCTCGGCAACATGAGTTTTCATTAATTTTTTTTTATAAACTCTGCAAAACCGGCAAATTCACACCTCAAACTATTCACTCACCTTTAACCAAGATACAATGAAGCACATGGTTAAAGTGTTAATACAAATACTAGCAGATATAAGGCAAGTGAACATTGTCAACAGCTTAAACAAAAAAAAGTTATATATAAATACTGTAATAATATACTTTATGCTGTTCCTCCCTTAATCTGAATTAAAGCTTGTAGATAAAATAACATTAGCTCTTGGCTCAAGTACAGAGAATTAATGCTAGGAAATACACCAACAAGAGACTGAAATCTGTGTGCTGGAGCCAGCACTCCATTACACTTATACAATAATTTGGTCCAAAATATCTATTACGCAAATTACAATTTGAAAGGTGCAGCATGTACTTTATCACCATTAGCATAACATGGAAACAATGACAAATATAGAGGAGTATGATAAAGTGGAGTCAAATAAAAAGTGACCTGCTCTATAATTTACATGGGAGAAGAATTTATTGTGAGCCAGAATCTGAAAAAAAAGCTTAGTACTTTGTTTTTCCATACTTTATTTATTATTGATTTTCCAAGATTTTATATTAGATATATAGCTGGCAAGTTTAGAGTTTTCTTTTAGAACAGATGGTGTATTAGAGTAGAAGTGTGAATGGCAAACTTCTATACCAAATATATCTGAGCTGAATTGAATTCTATTTGAATATTACATACTGTATATCCGCATTCTTAAAATTATGGATTTTTTAGTAATATGCTTCCATGCGGATTCAGCAAAATGACACATACTAGCTGCCATTTTTCAAGGAAGTAAGGCAATCTTAACCTTTATACTCACTTTACTGCTCACCTTTCTGCCCCCCTCTGTTCCTCGTTGTCACCTATTTAGTTTTATTCACATATTTTTAACACCGTGAATGCTGAAATCCTCTCATCAGAGCCAGAAGTCTTGGTGTAGCATGACAGGCTTGGGACGGTTCTGCGCATGTGCGCGCAAAGTCACGGCGCAAGTCCGTGACGTCATAACATCATGACTTTCTCGCTTATACAGAAAACTCCAGAGGCTCATCAGAACCAGAAGTCCAGGTCGAGTCTGGGGAGGCCCTAAAATTCAACGCTTGCATCAGTGATACGAAAATGCTTCGAGGACCGGACGGGTGACGTAGGGGAGTGGAGGGGCCAGATTGACAAGTAATTTTTTTTTAACATCCTAGGTTTATTATGCTTTGAGGTCTTTAGACATTAAATTAGTGGAGAAAATCTTCTTTGTGAAAAATCTTTCCAGGAAAATCCATTTGAACAAGCAAATTATTGACAACACCTATGCAAATAGAGAATTAAAGGGTTATTCGAACAATTGTATTAATTTTCACAAAGCACAGTAAATGCATTGTTAATATACAGGCAAAGCCCAACAAAAAATATATTTCTTGTAGCCTTGCATCTTTTTCCATTTCTACAAGGTGGGCCATTTATATGGATACACCTAAATAAAATGGGAATGGTTGGTGATATCAACTTCCTGTTTGTGGCAGATTAGTATATGGGAGGGGGAAAACTTTTCAAGATGAGTGGTGAACATGGTGGCCACTTTAAAGTCTGCCATTTTGGATCCAACTTTATTTTTTCCAATGGGAAGAGGGTCATGTGACACATCAAACTTATTGAGAATTTCACAAGAAAAACAATGGTGTGCTTGGTTTTAACGTAACTTTATTTTTTCATGAGTTGTTTACAAGTTTATGACCACTTATAAAATGTGTTCAAAGTGCTGTCCATTGTGTTGGATTGTCAATGCAACCTGCTTTACATCATTGTTAGCTGGTTTCTGGCAGTGCTCAACTCCTCCACAATGGAAATTGTAATAAATAGGCAGGTGGGGCAGAGTTGAGTTGTGTTTGTTACCTAATGCTGATGGATTACCTGCAAATGTTGTTCTGCTAATGCATGTGGCAGAGGATTATCTTCTGTTATACAGTTGTGGCCAAAAGTATTGACACCCCTGCAATTCTGTCAGATAATACTCAGTTTCTTCCTGAAAATGATTGCAATCACAAATTCTTTGGTATTATTATCTTCATTTAATTTGTCTTAAATGAAAAAACACAAAGAATTGTCCTAAAGCCAAATTGGATATACTTCCACACCAAACATAAAAAAAGTGGACAAAAGTATTGGCACTGTTCGAAAAATCATGTGATGCTTCTCTAATTTGTGTAATTAACAGCACCTGTAACTTACCTGTGGCACCTAACAGGTGTTGGCAATAACTAAATCACACTTGCAGCCAGTTGACATGGATTAAAGTTGACTCAACCTCTGTCCTGTGTCCTTGTGTGTATCACATTGAGCATGGAGAAAAGAAAGAAGACCAAAGAACTGTCTGAGGACTTGAGAAACCAAATTGTGAGGAAGCATGAGCAATCTCAAGGCTACAAGTCCAACTCCAAAGACCTGAATGTTCCTGTGTCTACCGTGCGCAGTGTCATCAAGAAGTTTAAAGCCCATGGCACTGTGGCTAACCTCCCTAGATGTGAAAGGAAAAGAAAAATTGACAAGAGATTTCAACACAAGATTGTGCGGATGTTGGATAAAGAACCTCGACTAACATCCAAACAAGTTTAAGCTGCCCTGCAGTCCGAGGGTACAACAGTGTCAACCCGTACTATCCATTGGCGTCTGAATGAAAAGGGACTGTATGGTAGGAGACCCAGGAAGACCCCACTTCTTACCCCGAGACATAAAAAAGCCAGGCTGGAGTTTGCCAAAACTTACCTGAAAAAGCCTAAAATGTTTTGGAAGAATGTTCTCTGGTCAGATGAGACAAAAGTAGAGCTTTTTGGGCAAAAGCATCAACATAGAGTTTACAGGAGAAAAAAAGAGGCATTCAAAGAAAAAAACACAGTCCCTACAGTCAAACATGGAGGAGGTTCCCTGATGTTTTGAGGTTGCTTTGCTGCCTCTGGCACTGGACTGCTTGACCGTGTGCATGGCATTATGAAGTCAGAAGTCTACCAACAAATTTTGCAGCATAATGTAGGGCCCAGTGTGAGAAAGCTGGGTCTCCCTCAGAGGTGATGGGTCTTTCAGCAGGACAATGACCCAAAACACACTTCAAAAAGCACTAGAAAATGGTTTGAGAGAAAGCACTGGAGACTTCTAAGGTGGCCAGCAATGAGTCCAGACCTGAATCCCATAGAACACCTGTGGAGAGATCTAAAAATGGCAGTTTGGAGAAGGCACCCTTCAAATATCAGGGACCTGGAGCAGTTTGCCAAAGAAGAATGGTCTAAAATTCCAGCAGAGCATTGTAAGAAACTCATTGATGGTTACCGGAAGCGGTTGGTCGCAGTTATTTTGGCTAAAGGTTGGGCAACCAAGTAATAGGCTGAGGGTGCCAATACTTTTGTCTGGCCCATTTTTGGAGTTTTGTGTGAAATGATCAATGTTTTGCTTTTTGCTTCATTCTCTTTTGTGTTTTTTCATTTAAGATAAATTAAATGAAGATAATAATACCAAAGAATTTGTGTTTGCAATCATTTTCAGGAAGAAACTGAGTATTATCTGACAGAATTGCAGTGGTATCAATTCTTTTGGCCACAACTGTATGCATCAACATAGCTTTGCTATACCACTGTCCAGTTCTTTCTAGTGTAGATGTCGGTCAGGGCCGTAGTCATGGCCGAGTTCATCGGGCCTTGTGTGCCCTGGCCTTCCATTACATAAAAATCATGCTTCACTCTCAGCTTACTTGCCTCTCTGTCCCCTGTGCCATCAGGGCCTGTTCTCCATTTTTTATGGTCACCTCCAGCGGCTTCTGAATAAACAGAGACACAGTCCAGGTGCAACTCAAAATGTAAAACTTTACTTTCATGACTTCGCAGCACATCCATATTCGTTACAAGATTATGGACAGCTTGTACGTTACACGTTACTTCATCTTTCCCTGCACTCCTCTCCTTATCACACTGCACGTGCCTTGGTCAGACCATTTCCAACAGCTCCTCATTGTCCTCCATGGCCAGCCTCACTGCATACGGGTGTTCCCTCAGCCGTTTTGCCCCAGATCTGAGGGCATCAGCCCAAGCAATGACCTGTCACATGGTGAACGACCTGCCCTGTTGTGCTGCGGTGACTTCTCCTGTAGCCCAAGTTCCTGTAGCTGCTGCTGCTGTATCTGTAGCTAAATAAGCCCACTGATTCTGGATGGCTGGGCTCCTCCTTAGACGATGCAGGGTGCTGAGAAGCTCGGGCATTTAGCCCACCCGAGCACTTTGGGCTACCTAGTTGTGACTGACTCTAACCAGGAACTTTTCCTGTCTAACCCCTCCTATATTAACTATTTACTTTCTATTGAACTCTTACCCTACACTATATACACTATTATATCTCCATCTAGTGGCCTAATAACAATGCTGTTTTCTCTATACAACACCCTAGGAATATATATATAGCAGATTTTGTACACATCTTTACAACATTACAAGCCAACAAAATATATACAATTATACACAATAAACTGGGACATGTTTGGAGGTGCAGGACAGCTTCTATGACCCCCTTACATTCTCCTTCCTTTTACAATGGTCATCCCCAACCATATCTTAACTTAACTTTATTTATCCAAGCGAATACTCCACTCAGGGAGGATCAAGAAATAACCAAAAATATGTTGGTTTTTTCCATTCTACAGTATTTACAAGCGGGTGTCTGGAAACAGTCCATCAGTTTACACGTTTACACCGTCAATCCATAGATATTTTGTCCTTAAGGGAGATGTCCCCCTCCCATTGTGTATGGCACAGACCCGTGTGCCATGTGCATGCTTCCTGGTCCTAGAATGCAGTCTGTATCTGCAGCTGCACCCGGTCCATTGATCCAAGGACCCGCTGTTGCCAAAAAGGAAAAGTCCTGTTTATCCAGCTGAAAAGCGCAACAGGTGCAAAAAAACCCAAACTTTTCCATCCTCAATGTCCACTTCTGGCCGTATTGGCCACATTGCTCCTTACTCTGGGAGTGTATCAGGGCTCCTTTGCCCATAAGGACGCAGAACAGTCCCACATATCTCTTACGCGCCAATTGTGCAATGAGCACATCTTTTCAAATCTACATTTTTCTGCTTTCACACAGTTCAGCGGCACGTGTCCTGTGCCACTTTTTCATCAGTGTTCCATGCGCGCATACGAGCTGAAGTGAACTCTGCAGCTGCAGAGATCATGGGCTGCCAGGATTCAACAGAGGCAGTGTTGGGGAAGATGAAACACGGGGAGCTGACTGCTCCTGACTTGGGCCCTCGTATAACTCTAGGTCGCCATCCTCCGGACACAATGTCACTGCTACCACATAATAGCCCCTAGGTCAGTCCTCCTTGAAGAAGGAGACTCAGTCCCCTTCCAATATGGTTCTTCCATGTTTCACAAAGGCAGCGTTAACGTAGATTTTGTCATCAGTTCCTGCCTCCTGTATATAGCCATATCCTTGTTTCATGTTTGTGTAAACCAGCTGCCCATGAGAGCGGCGCCTGTCCATAGCGCCCTCCTTGTATTGGTGCAGCTGGATCCAAATTTCTTTCTTTCACTGCTTCCTAGCGATAATGTCCGCAATCCAGACCGACTGTCCAGATGTGGGGGACGGGCCCTGTACTGCTGTGCGGACCTGGGGAGTGCCCAACTCTACACTTGCGCCCGACATGAGCCTCGCCTCCTGTCCCTGATGGCTATGGAACAAATTAAGGGGCTCTCCCTCCCAGGACAGAGGGCCAAGGAACCACTCGGCCTGTCGAGGTAGAAGGCCACGGCAAAGACCAGCCTTTCGTTGTCAAGGGTCGTGGTTCACTAACCGCTGATGACTTTGGGGATCCGGCTGCGCCCGTCCCACGAATGTTGGATCCTTCCGCGGATGCTGCTGCGCACTCCGGATTCTGATGATGTAGCGCCTTCACTTCTGTTACAGGCTCCTCTGGGTCGTCACTGGTTCTGGTCCCCGCTGCTGCTGTAATGCTGGCCCCAAGCGAAAAGGTTCCTCCTTTTCCGGAGGAAAAAGGCCGGTGCCATATCTCGTAATGATGCCATGCAGCTGCACACGAGATTTTCTTCTGGGCCAAACCTGTTCCAGGGTGGGGTCACTTCCAGCCATTCCACCCAATTCCTTGTAACCTCTTGTAAGGGGTGGGTTCTTCTTCTCAGACGCACCCACCAGAGGCCACATACTCTGTCAGATGGCTTCTGGCGCCAATTCTCCATCAGGACACCCGTGAAGGGAGGGATCAGGACTGTTGTCCCTCATGTGCATGCCATTATCAGCCATCTTTAGAGCCGCCATCTTGGTCTTCACAAAGTCAGTCTCGTTAAAGGTTTTAGATAAGTCCAGTGTGTTAGTCACATCCAGCACTTCAATAGTATCCACAATTACTTCTTCTCTTTCCTTTCTGGTCACATCAATCACATCGTTCACGGGTTTCTCACAAAGCACAGTTGTGGCATCCTGCCGACTACGTCAAGTGTAGAGGTCAGCCAGGGCTGTAGTCGTGGCCAAGTTCATTGGGCCTTGTGTGCCCTGGCCTTCCATTACATAAAAATAATGCTTCACTGTCAGCTTACTTGCCTCTCCATCCCCTGCACTGTCAGGCCCTGTTCCCTATTCTTTTTGGTCACCTCCAGTCGCTTCTGAATAAACAGACACAGTCCAGGTGCAACTCAAAACGTAAAACTTTACTTTCATGACTTCACAGCACATCCATATTCGTTACAATATTATCGACAACGTGTACGTTACATGTTACTTCATCTTTCCCTGCACTCCTCTCCTTGTCACACTGCACATGCGCTGGTCAGACCTTTTCCAAGGGCTCCTCATCATCCTCCCTGGCCAGCCCCACTGCATACGGGTGTTCCTTCAGCTGTTTCGCCCCAGATCTGAGGGCATCAGCCCCAGCAATGACCTGCCACATGGTGAACCACTTGCCCTGTTGTGCTGCGGTGACTTCTCCTGTAGTTCAAGTTCCAGAAGATGCTGCCACTGCTGTATCTGTAGCTAAATAAGCCCACTAATTCTGGATGGCTGGGCTCCTCCTTAAACAATGCAGTTTGCTGAGTAGCTCGGGCATTTAGCCCACCCAAGCACTTCAGGCTACCTAGACCTGACTGACTCTAACCAGGAACTTTTCCTGCCTTACCCCTCAGCTAACCCCTCCTATGTTAACTATTTACCTTATATTGAACTCTTATCCTACACTATATACACTATTATATCTCCGTCTAGTGGCCTAATAACAATACTATGTTTTCTCTATACAACACCTTAGGAATATATACATAGCGGATTTTGTACATATCTTTACAACTTTACAAGCCAACAATATATATTCATTTATACACACTAAACCGGGACATGTTTGGAGGTTCAGTACAGGTTCTTTGACCCCCTTACACTAATACTCTGTTGGAAACTCAGGTCTGCTGGTGAAAATTATTTTGAGCATTTTGACCTTATGATTGAAAACTGTTAAATGTTATTGACAGTCTTCAACACACGTTGACTATGATTCTTACAGCTGTTGAAAAATTTAAGGCAAAGTAGTTAACCCTTTTCCGACATCGGGCGTACGTTAACGTACATTTACATTTAAATGTGCGCCCGATGTCAGACTCCTTCCCTTTGATGTGGACTCTGACGGTGACCCCACATGTTTCCCAAACACTGACAGCGGCATTTAACAAGTGCTTCCAGCAATTGTGCCGGAAATCCGCTCACCGGTGACCTACGTCACATGATTGCAAGTCACCGTTTCATTGACATGACAGCCAGAGGTCTCCTGGAGACCTCTATGGTTGTCAGTGCCGGCTTGCTCTGAGCGCCACCAAGTGGTCGGCGAGCATAGCAAGTGAGTACTTTTGCTATACAGAGGGGATCTGATCATCACCTCTATGTTTCAGAACCGATTGGGTTGTGGCAGTTTCTAGTCTCCCATGGAGACTAATAAAGCATGCCAAAAATAAAAAAAAGTTATATCTAAAAGCTCAAATCACCCCTCTTTCACCCCATTCAAAATAAAACAAACAAAAAATCAAACATACACACATTTGGTATCGCCACGTTCAGAATAGCCCGATCTATCAATAAAAAAAGATTAACCTGATTGCTAAATGGCATAGCGAGAAAAAACTCAAATCGCCAGAATTACGTTTTTTTGGTTGCTGCGACATTGCATTAAAATGCAATAACGGGCGATCAAAAAATCATATCTTCACCAAAATTATATCATTAAAAATTTCAGCACGGTATACAAAAAATAAGCCCTCACCCAGCCCGAGATCACGAAAAATGGAGATGCTATGGGTATTGGAATATGGCACAAAGCCTAAGAAAACATCATAGAGTCCATATGTACATTTAAAGTGCAAAATTTCTTTATTGATCAAATATACAAGCTAAGGTGGATGAGGTTGAACGATAGATAAAATCAGCCTGCAGTACTAGGGGTGGATACGACCAAAGGATTTACATTAGTATATATAGAAAGATACAGTTAGGTACACTGCCAAATGAGGAGATCAGCATAACATAACATGTTTAGAACATTAGTATTTAAATGATCAAGTAATCAACTGTCCCAGAGTAAAGGGGTACATATGCAGTTATATAATACAGCAATCAGTGGCTCAAATAAATGATCATCAATATTACTCTGTTCAAGATAATACTCACAGTGGTGGTAGTGAAGTTACTTGACGTCGACCCTCCCGCCCCTACGCACGTTTCGGATACTCCTTCATTGTGATGCATGATGCCCCCTGATCAAATTCTGCAATTTTGAGGACCAGTGCCCAGCTGAGGTTGTTTCATATTCCTTTTCTGTAACTTCTGATGCAAAACATACCTAAATATAAAAGTATGTGTACTACAGATTTTGCTGAACTGTAGCTGTACAAGCAAATGTTCCGTGATAACTAGTGTTGAGCATTCCGATACCGCAAGTATCGGGTATCGGCCGATACTTGCTGTATCGGAATTCCGATACCGACTTCCGATATTTTTTCAATATCGGAATTCGGCATCGGAATCGGAAGTTCAGTTGATTGACGGCCTGACGTCATCATGATGCGCCGTCATTTCGGGCCTTCCGGGGGTCTCTGCCGGCCTGCCGGGGGGCTGTGCCGGCCTGCCGGGGGGCTGTGTGGACTGCCCGGGGTCTGTACCGGCCTGCCGGGGGGCTGTGCCGGCCTGCCGGTGGTCTGTGCACCCTGTGGGGGTCTGTACCGGCCTGCCGGGGGGCTGTGCCGGCCTGCCGGGGGGCTGTGCTGATGTCCGGGGGTCTGTGCAAGCATCGTCCGATGGGACTACAAGTCCCATCGGGCGATGCCTGCTACCATGACAGTGATTGACACATTAGCCAATGATGGGACAGTAGTAGTCCCATCATCCGGCTAATGTGTTAAATGTTAAAAAAAAAAAAAAATACTACATACATACTACATGCATGCTACATACATACTACATGCTACATACATACCACATATATACTACATACATACTACATACATGCTACATACATACTGCATGCTACATACATACTACATACATACTACATGCATGCTACATACATACTACATATATACTACATACATACTACATACATGCTACATACATACTGCATGCTACATACATACTACATACATACTACATGCATGCTACATACATACTACATACATACTACATGCATGCTACATACATACTACATATATACTACATACATACTACATACATGCTACATACATACTGCATGCTACATACATACTACATACATACTACATGCATGCTACATACATACTACATATATACTACATGCATGCTACATACATACTACATGCTACATACATACTACATATATACTACATACATACTACATACATGCTACATACATACTGCATGCTACATACATACTACATACATACTACATGCATGCTACATACATACTACATACATACTACATGCATGCTACATACATACTACATATATACTACATACATACTACATACATGCTACATACATACTGCATGCTACATACATACTACATACATACTACATACATACTACATGCATGCTACATACATACTACATATATACTACATGCATGCTACATACATACTACATGCTACATACATACTACATATATACTACATACATACTACATACATGCTACATACATACTGCATGCTACATACATACTACATACATACTACATACATACTACATACATACTACATGCATGCTACATACATACTACATGCATGCTACATACATACCACATACATACTACATGCTACATACATACCACATATATACTACATACATACAATACATTCATACAATACATACATAGACATACAGTACATATAACATAGAGTAACATACTTACCAATACTTGTCACATTGTTCCCCGAAGCCATTGTCTTTTCCGGGATAAATATTAACATAACAAACCACAAAAATACTCACCCACGATCCGAAGCAGTCCACGAGTGTGTCCCACGACGATCTTGGGTAGAGAACTGCAGCATCAGATGATGCTGCCGTTCTCTACGGGCTGCAGGAATCCAATGACGGAAGGTAGGTATCCTTCCGCACTGTATTCCTCCGCCACTTAAAAAAAAAAAGTCCCTAGTCTCACTTTATGCCATTGCTGTGTGGGAAATTCCCACACAGCAATGGCATAAAGTGAGACTAGGGACTTTTTTTTTTTAAGTGGCGGAGGAATACAGTGCGGAAGGATACCTACCTTCCGTCATTGGATTCCTGCAGCCCGTAGAGAACGGCAGCATCATCTGATGCTGCAGTTCTCTACCCAAGATCGTCGTGGGACACACTCGTGGACTGCTTCGGATCGTGGGTGAGTATTTTTGTGGTTTGTTATGCTAATATTTATCCCGGAAAAGACAATGGCTTCGGGGAACAATGTGACAAGTATTGGTAAGTATGTTACTCTATGTTATATGTACTGTATGTCTATGTATGTATTGTATGAATGTATTGTATGTATGTAGTATATATGTGGTATGCATGTAGTATGTATGTAGTATGTATGTAGCATGCATGTAGTATGTATGTAGCATGCATGTAGTATGTATGTAGCATGCATGTAGTATATATGTAGTATGTAGTATGAATGTAGTATATATGTAGTATGTATGTAGCATGTAGTATGTAGCATGCATGTAGTATATATGTAGTATGTATGTAGCATGTAGTATGTATGTAGCATGCATGTAGTATATATGTAGTATGTATGTAGCATGTAGTATGTATGTAGCATGCATGTAGTATATATGTAGTATGTAGCATGTAGTATGTATGTAGCATGCATGTAGTATGTAGCATGTAGTATGTATGTAGCATGCATGTAGTATATATGTAGTATGTATGTAGCATGTAGTATGTATGTAGCATGCATGTAGTATATATGTAGTATGTAGCATGTAGTATGTATGTAGCATGCATGTAGTATGTAGCATGTAGTATGTATGTAGCATGCATGTAGTATATATGTGTTATGTATGTAGCATGTAGCATGCATGTAGCATGCATGTAGTATGTATGTAGTATATATGTGGTATGTATGTAGCATGCAGTATGTATGTAGCATGCATGTAGTATATATGTAGTATGTAGTATGAATGTAGTATATATGTAGTATGTATGTAGCATGTAGTATGTAGCATGCATGTAGTATATATGTAGTATGTATGTAGCATGTAGTATGTATGTAGCATGCATGTAGTATATATGTAGTATGTATGTAGCATGTAGTATGTATGTAGCATGCATGTAGTATATATGTAGTATGTAGCATGTAGTATGTATGTAGCATGCATGTAGTATGTAGCATGTAGTATGTATGTAGCATGCATGTAGTATATATGTAGTATGTATGTAGCATGTAGTATGTATGTAGCATGCATGTAGTATATATGTAGTATGTAGCATGTAGTATGTATGTAGCATGCATGTAGTATGTAGCATGTAGTATGTATGTAGCATGCATGTAGTATATATGTGTTATGTATGTAGCATGTAGCATGCATGTAGCATGCATGTAGTATGTATGTAGTATATATGTGGTATGTATGTAGCATGCAGTATGTATGTAGCATGCATGTAGTATATATGTAGTATGTATGTTGCATGTAGTATTTATGTAGTATGAATGTAGCATGTATGTAGTATGTAGTATGAATGTAGCATGTATGTAGTATGCATGTTGTATGTATGTAGCATGTAATTTTTTTTTTTTTTTTTACATTTAACACATTAGCCGGATGATGGGACTACTACTGTCCCATCATTGGCTAATGTGTCAATCACTGTCATGGTAGCAGGCATCGCCCGATGGGACTTGTAGTCCCATCGGACGATGCCTGCACAGACCCCCGGAGCCTGCACAGCCCCCCGGCAGGCCGGCACAGCCCCCCGGCAGGCCGGCACAGCCCCCCGGAGCCTGCACAGACCACCGGCAGGCCGGCACAGCCCCCCGGCAGGCCGGCACAGCCCCCCGGAGCCTGCACAGCCCCCCGGCAGGCCGGCACAGACCACCGGAGCCTGCACAGACCCCCTGGCAGGCCGGCACAGCCCCCCGAAAGGCCCGTACAGACCCCAGAGAGGCTGTACAAGGGCAGGAAAGGGTTTTTCTTATTCCGATACCGGAAGTCCCATAGACTTGAATGGGACTTCCGGTATCGGAATCGGCGATACCGATACTTTTTTTAAAGATCGGCCGATACCATCCGATACGATACTTTGAAGTATCGGACGGTATCGCTCAACTCTAGTGATAACTATGTTATTTTAATAGTACAGTTAAGCATAGGTTTTGTGGTGACCACTTAGGTATACAGCTTAAGACATATGTATGTGTCTTATGGAACAAGTCGCTTCTATCAGTATGTGAACAGGTGTTAAATCCAAGATCCTTTAAATGGTATTGGTAGCTACTAGCAATGACTTTAGAAAGAACTAAAATTAGTCTGGCCACTTCAGAGCGCAGATGTACTGTATATGCCAAGAACAAGAATTTGGAAGATGTGCCAAGTAAGGGAGTGGGGCCAATTTGTTCTAATTACTTTTATGGTGACAATATGTTATTAATATTCTGACAGTCTCTCTTCTACAATGTGAATATCATTTTAACTTGTTTAAGTTATTAAAAAAAGTTATTGTAAATTGACTTAAGGACACTGATTTTCTTTTCCAAAGAGTAATTACAAGTAGAGTTCAGTCCCTCTCTTAGCTCTTTTTTCACATTTAGGCATCCATTTAACTGATATTCTCAGAGGTAAATGGTTGCTGTAGATCACACAGTAGCATCTGCTACCATAGGAATCTATTCTAAAATGGATACATTTAAAGTATGTTTTTTACTATATATACAGTACATTTGATATATTGCAGTTGACCATAAAAACAGTTTATACATTTAGGCTATGTGCCCACGCTAGCTTTTTTAAAGGCTCAGGAAAAGGATCCCCTTTCCCAGAAAACGCGCGTCTTTTTCCGAGCGTTTCTTGCGCATTTTTTTACGCGTTTTTGACGCGTTTTTTGACACGCGATTTCTGGGAACATTGGGGATGGCTAAAAACGCTGAGCAATGCGGGAATTAATGAGCATGCTGCGTTTTTAGCCGCTAAGCGATTCCTGAGCGGTTAAAAACGCATGCATTGGCACAAAAAGCCAAAAACGCATGCTAATTAATTTGATGCATCTTTTAAGCATTTCTGCAGCGTCTGATTCGGCACAAACGCTGCGGAAACGCTTAACAAAACGCATCGTGGGCACACAGCCTTAAGAAGGTTTTATTAGTTTCTTGGCTAATAGATTAAATGGAAATTACACTATAATATAGTGTGACTCCAAATCGTATGGAAAACTATTAAACTTTTGACAGTCATTCTGATTTTAAATATTGTCAGGATTTAAAGGAATTTTATAATACCGTAAATAATAATAGATATTAAATCCCCATTATTTGTACAGGTCATCAATATCAGATGGTGGCAATCAAACACCCAACATTCGGCTCGACGCCAGGCTCCAATGCCTCTTCTGTTGTCACAATTTCAGCGGCATCCACATTCCCCACGATGCAGATAAAGTTGAACAGAATGGTGAATCAAGGAGCTGGAAACTCTGTTATTGACCCTTCACGAATATAGGATTTTCCAGCACATCCATCCATAAAATTAATCTTTTTATTGGAAATTAATTAAAAAATGTGAGGATCCATCTTGAAAATAAAACCTTACACCTCAGTTTGAAGCTGAGGATTAAGAGCACTATACGTGTTCGAAACGAATCCGTTTTTTTTCTCAGACATTCCTTCCCTCAGTATATACTGGTTCAACAATGCAGCTTATTTTTTAAATTTGTTCAAATAATGACTTGTGATTTTATTTCCTGAGCTGGATACTTTTTCTTCACAAACAAGCATTTTACGTCAAGCAGAGACGTTTCCTTGCTCGGATTAAACTTCTTACAGCTGGGAGGATATCATCTTTAAGGGTGAGCTGAATTTTTCTCTTTTTTTCCCATTTTGAATGACCACATTTTTAAAAACCAATAGTTTGTAACTCTACAGACTTGTCAGTTATCATTTCTTTGATAAAAAACTAGGAAAAAGCAGATTATTCTGCTCTTTTTAACAACAAATTTGAATAGTTTCTTGCTAGTATATTTTATGTATTTTTCTGTTCCTGAAAATAAGTTTCTTCTGCTGTTGTATTTTTTTGTTCTAATTAGCTCTCCTACAGGGATGTTTTTCATTACGCGTTTTAGATGACATTAAGGAGCCAGAGAAGTAAAATTAGATGCAGTACCTTTCATAAGAGTAGTAATTATTATTCCATTAGGGTATATTTCCACGGTCAGGAAACGTTGTGTGTATGAGGCTTCGTACAGCCGCAGCGTCAAACATGCAGCATCCAGATGTTACAGCATAGTGGAGGGGATTTCATGAAATCCCGTCTCCACTATGCGTTAAAAGACACAGGCGGCAGACCCGCGTAAACGGACATGAGGCGCGTCTTGCCAGAGAGCAGCATGTCTGTTTATAATGCAGCGACGCTTCGTCACCGCACCGTAAATTTCCCATAGCCAATCATTAGATGCGGTAAAACCGCATCTAATGATTAGTCACATGCGTAATAACTGCATAAGCGCAGCTTACTACGCATGTCTACTAATTAAAATAAAGTTATTAACTGTCCCGCCGCCGGAAGTACGCGTCCATTGCAGTTCTCGCGATAACTTAGCTTATCGCGAGAACTGTCGTGCACGTGACCAGGGATTATCTTTGGTCACTAGGCTAGTTCTCACGGTCTGCTAACCATGAGAACTACAGTGTAGATGACCGCCGGAGATCTCATAGAATCATAGAATCGTAGAGTTGGAAGGGACCTCCTGGGCCATCTGGTCCAACCCCGTGCTCAAAGCAGGATTCGCTAAATCATCCCAGTCAGATGTCTGTCCAGCCTTTGTTTGAAGACTTCCAGTGAAGGAGAACTCACCACTTCTCATGGCAGCTTGTTCCACTCATTGATCACTCTAACTGTCAAAAAGTTTTTTCTAATATCTAATCTGTGTCTCCTCCCATTCAGTTTCATCCCATTGCTTCTAGTCTTTCCTTGTGCAAATTAGAATAAAGAGGATCCTTCTACAATGTGACAGCCCTTTAGATATTTGTAGACAGCTATTAAGTCTCCTCTCAGTCTTCTCTTTTGCAAACTAAACATTCCCAAATCCTGCAACCTTTCCTCCAGTGTCATCTACAAGCTATGCTATATCTGGATGTCATTCATCCAGATGTAGCAGAGCTGGTCATCATGGGACACTCGGGATTAAATGGACTACTTCGGAACAGGGAGCATTTCTGTTGGTTTGTTATTTTATTTTTTGTTCAGGTGATTGATGGCTCCACTTGGATTTGGCGTGCAATAAAAATATGGAAAACTGTAGTGTTTTATTTCATTAAAATATTTTTTTCTGGCTGTCTTTTTTTAACCCTTTAACTATAGGATTAGTAATGGATAGGTGTCTTATTGACACCTCTCCATTATTAACAGGGTTTAATGTCACCTTAAATTCAAAGGTGACATTAACTCCTGATTACCCCATATGCCACCGCTACACAGCAGTGGCAAGAGAGAGGCTAAGCGCCGGAATTGGTGCATCTTAGATATGCGCCATTTCTGAGGCAGCTGAGAGCTGGTGTTTGTAGCCGGGGGGTCCAATATCCATGGACCCTCTCTAGGCTATGAATATCAGCCCGCAGCTCTCTGCGTAGCCTTTCTGGGTATAAATTATAGGGGGACCCACGTCATTTTTTTGGGGGGAGGGCCTCCCTATTTTAATAGCCAGATAGATATATCTATAGATAGATCTGTAGATAGAAAGATAGATAGATCGCCTTCGGATGAGTCTGAGACCTATGCCTATGATGGGCACAAGGTAGTGGATTGGAAGGCTCAGAGGGGAGGGGGCCCTAGGAGGGGGGTAATGTTAGGCGTCTGGGTTCTGCGTCTGCTCTGCAGGAATCCAGAGCCTCACATTCTGCGGTCTCCTGCTGTCTATCTACTGCAGAGAAGATTACTTTGCAGCAGACCGCTCCATAGCCTAAGCTCCTCTGTGCTCCTACTGGGCATGCTCACGAGGCGATCTCCCATAGGAGATCAGGAGTCATGTGCCCAGGTTCTGCTCCAGATCTCATTGGTCCATCTCGGAGATCTGGAAGGTCCCGCACGGCTATAAAAAGAGCGCATGACCGTTCGGCCATGCGCTAGTATAGACTTTTCAAGCTAATGTGTGAATGGTGACGGATGTATGACTCTGGTGACTGACTCATTTGAAACCCCTTCCCTCTGATATTACACATGTGGATAGGGCATTAGTGCAGCAGTCAGCGCCAGTCAGTGGCCAACCTTAGGCCACTGTGCACACCACACCTCTACTCTAGCGTCCGACATTGCGCCTGCTTCCTAGCTTTGTCGACTAGCTGCCATGCCCTACGCCGCGCTGCAGTTTCAGCTCTCCTTGGTGTCCGCAGTAGCGACGCCGCACACACGGTAGATCTAGACGGACGCAGCTCCTCTGCCTTGGGTCCTGCTCCTGTGACCAGATACCATGTGTGCATTTGCCTGTGGTCTGTGACACTAACAGGCAGCGTTTTCGAATGTTTATGTTGCAGCGCCTCTGTGTGTGAACAGATCCCGCTTTGCGCACTTCGGGTGAAGTCTAACCCGTGCGCATTATACCGCCATATTGCTCGTCTGTCATTACCTAGCAGCGGTGTAACATCTACTGCACGGTGGACCCCGAGCGGCGAACACACTTTATTATTTATTTTTATTTAGTGCGTTCTGCCATTCCTAAAACAGATTTGGTGCAGATTTTACCTGCGTCAAATCCTGAGCAAATCCTGATGCAATCCTGACCGTGGAAACACCCTTAAGTATACAGACATGGACAAAATTGTTGATACTTGTCTATTAAAATAGGAAAAGGTCACAATGTTCACGGAAATAATCTGAACCTGACAAAACTAATTTTCAATTTAAGTCTACTGAATATCAATTAATGAAAATCATACATTGCTTTTTCAACTGAGGTTCAACAGAAAAATCCCAAAAAAACTAATGAAGATGTCCTGGACAAAAATGATGGTACCTTCAGAAAAGGTTGAAAATAGTTTGACTATATGGACATGTTAGACTACGGTGTGTCCTGTAATTAGCATAACAGGGGTCCACAAATTTGTAATCAGTCTGCTTATTTGAAAAGTAATCACTGTGCTGTTTGATGTAATAGTGTGAGTGCACCTCACTGAACATGGACCAAAGAAAGCTAAAGAGGGAGTTGTCTCAGTAGATTAGAAATAAAACTATAGATATGTTTAAGGTAAAGGCTAGAAGACCATCTCTAAACAGTTTGATGTTTCAGTTGTTAGGAATACCTCCTGTGGACTCAATCGCCCTCTTCTGGTTTCAAGACTGCTCCACCGGTCTGTCCATGCTGGGGGCAGAGTTCCCATGCACTTGGGTGGTGTGACTGTAAGCAGGTTGCGGGATGCAGTGACAGGCAGAAGGCAGAGCAAGAGTTAACCAGTTTAACACCTTTAATTTAACAGGAGATTAACTTCTTGAAGGGAGAATTGTAGTTCAATTATAAAGGATATGAAGAGTCAATAAACAAAACGGTAGCAGTTCTTTCGTACACTTAGCGTGCCAGGGGTCCTTCAAGTTGCAGGCACTGCTTGGGGGGGGTTGATAGCGCTGACACGGCTGGCACAGCGTGTTCCAAGGAGATTCTGTTGGCGGCAGCGGTCCGCATATGCGGCCTGCACAAACAAGACCGCAACACTTCCAGGGTTCAAGCAGGGATATCTCGGTAACGTGGGCCACAGTCGTCTATCCAGCACCTGGTTCTCTCTCTGAGGCACGTGCGCTGTACTCACAGTTGCGGTACACTCGGCTCTCTGCTAATTATGGAGTATACTGCGCTTCTCCCTCTGTGGTCCCCACTGCTGTCGGCAGGAGTTCCAGGATGCAGGCCGGCGCAGTCCCATAGCTCAAGGGATGAAGCACACCTGTCTTTGTACTGCGCGCTGACTGCTCTCGCCAAGACTGACTGTTTCCGTGCGCGCTGTGGCTGTAACCGCTTAGCCATGCCCCCTGCTTCCAAGTACAAAGGTGTCTCCAGTGTGTCCGGTCTCTTACTCTTTCTTACTCTTTCCCCCGGACAACAGAGAGAGGTCAACAAGGCATATGATGAAAGGAACACCATTCCCACTGTAAAGAATGGAGATGGATTGCTGATGTTTTGGAGATGTGTGAGCTACAAAGACACATGAAACTTGGTCAAAGTTGAAGGAAAAGATGAATGCAGCACGTTATCAGCAAATACTGGAGGCAAATTTGCAATTATCAGCCCGGAAGCTGTGCATGGGTTGTACTTGGACGTTTCAACATTACAACAATCCAAAACACAAAGCCAAGTCGACCTGTCATTGGCTACAGAAGAATAAAGTGAAGGTTCTGGAGTGGCCATCAAAGTCTCCTGACCTCAATATCATTGAGCCACTCTGGGGAGATCTCAAGGGCACAGTTCACGCTAGACAGCCCAGGAATTTACAGGAACTGGAGGCTTTTTGCCAAGAAGAGTGGGCAGCTTTACCATCTGAGAAAATAAAGAACCTCCTCCACAACTACCACAAAAGACTTCAAGCTGTCATTGATGTTAGAGGCTGCATTACACAGTATTAAGAAATGGAGTATGTGAACTTTTGATCAGGGTCATTTGGATGTTTTGGGCTGTCATTATGATTTATAAAGAGAAAACATTATCATTCATATTCTCTGAAAAAGGCCAAGAAAGCAAAAATTCTGCCAGGGTATGTAAACTTTTGAGCACAACTGTAATTAAACATTTCAGTCTGATATTAGTGATAGTAGTCTTCATACTTCTATCCATCACTGTGGGGTGGACATTGTTTTCTTCACCTGTTTAGCTATGGGTAATTTTATCAAGTGTCTGTTTGTGTATTTTAATGCTTTATTTTATTGAAAGTTACGATTTAGAATTTACTCACAGCCGTTTTTTTACATTATCAACAGTGAGTCAGTTTCGAGAATATTTGAGTTTTTGGGTAATTTATCTATAAATCTCTGAGTGTTTGCGTATTAACATGTTGCAACATTCAAAAAAATGTGGAAAATTATTGAAATCATGTATCAAAGAACTAGACTGAGTGTTGCTTTATTAGTGAAGAACCTTGGAATTTCAGAGGTATACAAAAGATTACATTCATGACTGTGTTTACAACTGGAGAAAACAAAGATGAAATTTCAGTACTCTAAATTCCATTCTCAAATAAATGCCAATACATTCTATATTGCACCATGTTAGTTTTGCTTCATCAGAATATGAGATGCCAGAAGCCAATAGTTATAATTCAGAAAGTGAACCACTTTATACTAGTGGCAAAAATTATATAAATACATGTTAAAAAAATTCAACAGAATCAGGGGCAGGAAACACAAGAATCCAAATACCATGGCAATTAAAGAATGGAAGAAAAGGGTATACACTTGGATGTTATTAATCTTTCTTCAATTTCAGATGAGGTAGAAGTTTTGTTTTTTCAATTCAGTTTTTCTTTAAAAAAAATTGTTGTGTTCATGACTCTAAGGGACATTGTGAAATTCATACAAAGGCGAACTGTCACAAGACATTTTTTTATGTGTTTGGGGTCTCACTGGAGTTTGACAATGTTCATGTTTAAAAAAAAAACTACAGGCTTCCAGAACAGTCATTAGTTAGTCTAAAGCTATTGCCTAATATTGATAATTCTTCCATGACCATTAGCAGTGCCGCCAAATTCCAAACTTCAAAGGTGTCTTTTTCTCCTGCAAAGTCTAAAACAATCTTAATGGATACCTTTCAGTAATTGGTAGAAAATAATCTAAAGGCTTTCTATGATGTTTCTGGAGAGCAACAAATTTCCAATGTTACTTTATGTTAGGCGTCGGGTTTCTCTCGCTGCACATCAGAAATCCTGAGCCTTGCCTTAGGCGGTCTCCCAATCCTCTCTGACCACAGAGGAGCTTGCTCAGCAGACTCGTTGATCCCGGCACTCTGCTTAGACCAGCGTTGTGGGTTTGGTTGCTGCTGCCACCTCTGGTCCAGCTATAGCAATGCATGCTGGTCAGCAGCGAACAACTCCAGGGACTGTCCTTCTTTCAGTCCACTGAGCATGCCCGAGGGACGAACTCCCATTGGAGGTCGGAGGTCATATTCTCAGGTCCTTCTCCAGCTCGGATTGGACCATCAGGAAGGTCCCGGAAGGACGCTGCTATAAAAGGTTTGCATGGCCGCCCCGCCATGCGCTATGATAGACTTTGATTCTATATTGTTTAGTGGTATGTGTGATGATGGATGTATGAGACTGGTGACTTACTCATTAAGACTCCCTCCCTTTGATACGCATGACTTAGGGTCCTAGAGTCAGAGTTAGCACCTAGCACTGCTTAGTGCCACAGTGTAGTCAACTCTCCTTCCTGTAGTGCCTGTGGGCACCGGTCAGTGCAGGCTTCACATACCGCTGATTCCGAATATTATCGAAAGACTGACCATCACTTCGAAACAGAAATCAGGTGTGAACAGGTGCTTACTAGCAATAGCTGTCTCCACATATAACCAACAAAGTAGAACTCTGTAGTACTATAACGTGCAAACATGAAATATATGAAATTTGAATTGCATTACTGCACTAAAAATATGAAAAATTGAGAATACTTAGCGCATAAATTGTGCAATTCATATGTACACGACAGCCACAATAAGGCGATTCTCATTGCTGGGAACCTGACTAATGTGAATCCTCTCTTACGCTAAAGCACTGCCTCTTAATTGTTTTTCACCTATTTTAGGAAATTCCACCCTCTTTTGAGAAGTATTGCTTACTATTTAAATAAGGTGTGTTTTTTGCAACATTATCCATAAATAAGGATTACGTTTTTGTCTGAAATGCATAGAAAAATGCTACAATTGTTGTTTAGATTGTATCTAGAACATACTTTTGATTATGATGAAATAAAGATTAGGAAAATATTTTTTTTAATCCATAAAATGGCTGCAACAGTTTTATGCTTGCAATAGAGGAACCTTATTTCATTTTTTTAACCCCTTCACCACCTTAGGATTTAGTGTTTTTGCGTTTTCGTTTTTTGCTCCCTTTCCTTCGTGCTTCCCAGAGCCATAACTTTTTAATTTTTTTGTCAATATGGCCGTGTGAGGGCTTGTTTTTTGCAGGCCGAGTAGTACTTTAGTAGTACTTAAAAACAGGAAGAAAAATCCAAGAGGAGTGAAATTGCAAATATTTTTGTCAATATGGCCGTGTGAGGGCTTGTTTTTTGCAGGCCGAGTAGTACTTTAGTAGTACTTAAAAACAGGAAGAAAAATCCAAGAGGAGTGAAATTGCAAAAAAAAAGTGCAATTCAACAGTTGTTTTTGTGTTTGTTTTTTTTACCATGTTCATTAAATGCTAAATGTGACCTACTATTTTGATTTTCCAGATCATTACAAGTTTGTAGATACCAAACAAGTATGGGTTCTTTTTTATTTAAATGGTAAAAAAAGAAATCCAACATTTGTTAAAAAAAAAAAAGATGCCATTTTTGAGTCCCGTAGCCTCTCCATTTTTTGGGATGTGGAGCTGGATGCGGGCTTACTTTTTGAGCACCGAGTTGACATTTTTATTGATATCATTTGTGGGTTGATATGATGTTTTGATCACACGTTATTGCATTTTATTGCAATGTTGTGGCGACCAAAAAACGTAATTCTGGGGTTTTGATTATTTTTCTCCTTACTCCGTTTACCGACCAGGTTAATTCTTATTACATTTTGATAGACTGGGCGTTTCTGAAAGCAGTGATGCCAAATATGTGGGGGCTTTTTATTGCTTTATTTTGAACAAGACAAAAGGAGCGTAATTTGAACTTTTTTATATATATATATTTTGAAAAACATTTTTTTTACTTGCCATGTGTAGCAGAAATGCTCATTTCCTAAGAACACCAGGCAGCACTCATAGCAGATCGTCAATGACAACCAAAGGGGTCACCTGCAGACCCCGGATTATCATGCCAATCCATCTGTGCATCGTGTGAGAGGGGTGCTGATGGGCAGAGCTAGTGATGCGCTTCTGGCGCGGGCATGTTAAGAGATTAACAGCAGCATTTAACATGTTAACATGTTAAGGTGGATGTTTTGCTGCTTCAGCACCTGGAAGACTTGCTGTGGTAAATGAAATCATGATTTCTGTTGTCTATCAAAAAATCCTGAAGGAAAATGTCCGTCCATCTGTTCGTGACCTCATGCTGATGAAGCTCTGAATGGCTTGAGAAAAACAAAATTAAGACTTTGGAGTGGCCTAGTCAAAGTCCTGATCTTAATGCGATGAGATGCTGTGGCATGACCTTAAAAAAGTGGTTCATGCTCGGAAACCCTCCAATATGGCTGAATTATAACAATTCTGCAAAGATGAGTGGGACAAAATTCCTCCAGAGCGTTGTAAAAGACATTGTCAGTTATGGCAAACGCTTGACTGTAGTTGTTGCTGCTAAGGGTGGCTCAACCAGTTATTAGGTTTATGGGGCAATCACTTTTTCACACAGGGTCCTGTAGGTTTGGATTTCTCTTTCCCTTAATAATAAAGACCTTCATTTAAAAACTGCATTTTGTGTTTACTTGTTTTATCTTTGTCTAATATTTAATTTTGTTTGGTGATCTGAAACATTTAAGTGTAACAAACATACAAGAAAATAGGAAATCAGGTAGGGGGCAAACACTTTTTCACACAACTGTGTCTGCAACCATATACGCAGAAATAATGTGGAAGTTGTATAGAGCCCCGCCTACCCACACAACATGAAAGTCACAAGACTTTCCAGAACCAGGAACTCAGGAACAATTGGACTGTGGAAGCATAATATTTTGTTGGACATCACTGGGAGCTTCATAGTTTGTGTGCGGGAACTGTAGGAACATCATATTGTGGGGTGGGGTTAAGTGAGGTGGCGTCAAGTGTGTGAGAGGACTATGGGGAAATAATACAGTAGGGGGGCACTATAGGGACATCATACTATGTTAAAGGCACTATGACAACATTATACGGATTATTCTGTATTGGGGCATCATATTTTGCTAAAGACCCAATTAAGACTTTTGCTATGGGGCCCATGATTTCTATATATGCCCCTGGTTGTCTAGTATTTGACATGCTTTCTGTTTGACTTTCTAACAACAATGGCCAACTCCAGCCAAAAGATCTAACATACGGGTTAAATGTTTTTTTTAACAAATATTTTTTGGGACAGTAGTTGACATCTATTATGCTAGATTACATCACAAAGAAGTGACAATGATAGGCAGAGAATGTGATATACACAGTAAATATTTACACCACGATTAAGGCTACACACCAAAATGCATACGTTTTTTGTTACTGTAAGGCCGGTGTCACACTAGAGAGGAATACGGACGAATGAGAGGCATTAAAAAAACGCATTGCACATGGACCAATGATTCTCTATGGGGTAGCTCCCATCAGCCGTATTTTTGTCGCATATTTTATACGGTCCGTTCCAATCGCAGCATGCTGCAATTGTCAGCGTACTACGACTGTAGTACGCCAATGCAAGTCTATGGGTGCACAAAAAATACGCATTACACGTGGACCACATGTGTGACTTGCGAGAAATACGCAGGACTTTGGCAGGTGACAGGAAATGTGCCAATCCATCATCAGGAAGCTTAGACATGCAAATTAGCTCAAAAACCACTCCAGCCATCCAGGAAGTACGCCTCCATGGAGTCCTGCAGCATCATGTCTAGCCACATTAATGTGGAGCTCCTAATTGTGTTGGTCCAGGAAAGGCCTGAACTTTGGGACCAACGGGATGCCCATTATTCTGACCGGGGCCGCAAAGAGGCGGCATGGAGGCGCATCTGTGTGCACATGTTCCCAGACTATGCCCAACGGCCACGTGAGGAGCAACAACAAATTCGTAAGTAATTGCCATTTTTACCAATCAGCTTAAAGGCCAGAAGTGAGCTTTTTGAAATGTAGCCCCTACAATCCTATACTGTGTATGTAGGTATCCCTGTTTGCTGAAGAAAAATGTAGCTAAAAACCACCCCCTACTAGGCCATGTGACTTAATATGGTGGTAATGGTGGTTTCCGAAAGGAGCCACTCCTTGGCTGGGTCCTTCCCTGGAGGAAGATCTGGCTAGTTCCATGTTTGAGACTCTTAAATGAGGCTCCACGGACTTTATTTGCATATTTGTATTTCCCAGGGAGCAATGCACCTAGGATTTCACTGTGATTGAGCGCCTTTGCCGACTGCCGCAGTGTTTTTCTTTGACTGGTCTCCCTGAGGTCAGTGATTGTTTCGTGATGTTGGTCTACTAGGCATTGCTCCCACCTAGCCAGAATCCTACTCCACACTGATGAGGGGCAACACTCCGAAACAGCTGTCTGTGGATGGATACCTGGCCTTGGTATTTCCCTTGTCATATCTGTAAACTCGTAAAGAGCTGGATATTGACTTAAAGGGCCACTTAATATGGTGGTAATGGTGGTTTCCGAAAGGATCCACTCCTTGGCTGGGTCCTTCCCTGGAGGAAGATCTCGCTAGTTCAGTGTTTGAGACTCTTAAATGAGGCTCCACGGACTTTATTTGCATATTCGTATTTCCCAGGGAGCAATGCACCTAGGATTTCACTGTGATTGAGCGCCTTTGCTGGCTGCCGCAGTGTTTTTCTTTGACTGGTCTCCCTGAGGTCAGTGATTGTTTCGTGATATGTGAAATGTTAGGAATATTGCTTGGCACAATTCACAAAGGTTGCAGTCACTTTTCACTTCACATTGCAGTTGAGGATGTGATGAGACGCTGGCGCAGCATCCGCGACCAGTACCTGTGGGAAAGATAGCAGAGGGCCAGGAGTGGGGCAGCAGCACCGACCAAGCGGAAATACATCTATTTTGACCGCTTGGCATTTTTGGCACCAAGTATGGATCTCAGACCCTAAGTACAGACATCACACCACATGACACATATGCTTTTTAGGGTCAGAACTACATTTTGTTTTTTGTACATTTCCTAACAGAACTCAATCCAACCTCACAGAGAGGGAGACAGGGTCGGATACTGAGCCCATTATAGACCCGGACGGGGGATGTGAAGAGGTGGCTGGCCCATCTTCTGAACAGAGCTTTTGCAACCCCCAAGCTCCACCAGCATCAGGGCCAGCATCAGGTTCTGCACCTGGTCCAGACCCAACAGAGCCACCAGCAGCCAGCAACTTAGAAGATCCTGGCAACAGAAGCAGCCCTAATGGCCGTGTTGAGGGGTCCCCCTAGCCTGCAGCCGAAGGCCGCCGTGGGAGAGGGAGAAGGGACAACACTGCCTCTGATACCCGGAGGCATGTAGACACAGGTGTCCTCAATTACCTTGCCAGGGCTGTCCAAGATGAGGGTGAAGAGGCATATTCCCAAAGCCTGGCCCAGTACCTCCGTCCCCTACCCCGTGAGGTGAGGCTACGTGTGCGAGGATCCATTCAGATCCTAATTGATGCATGCACACACCCCAATGACCCATATCAGTTGTTTGAGTATCTTGAGAGGTGGCAGCTCTCAACCTGTAACCGTCTCCGCCTTGTCCGACAACCAGCTGTGCATGCTCAATTAGGATCTGAGTGTCCGCCTGCACATGTGCCTACATCTCCACCCATTCCCCCCCCAAACCAACCTTGGCAACAACATGGCCAAATGGCAGCCTATAACCAACCTGCCCAATATGGCCACTTGTATAGACCTGGTGTTGGAGGCTGGCCCCAACCTGGGTTTGGACGACATGGTCATATTGGGGGGTATGATGGACGTGGCTACAATCAGCCACAGAATTTGAATCTCTTTGGTGCGCAGCTGCAGGAACATGGCCACATATTCCCACAGTGCCAAGATCATCCAGCCCAACAGGGTGATGGTCAAGCTGGGTACCCCAACCCCCAACAAAGAGAGGAAGGCCTCCCGCCAACACCTCCGCCAAGCTACCAGCAGTTATAAAATATAAAATTGTTATATTTTTTGTTTTTGTTGGTAATTATCATTTCTTGTTACCTATTTGGGTGTCCAAATATGCAAATGTTATATACAGAAAAGGCTAAATGGCCTGGGCAATATCTGCCATATGAAAAAAATATGGTAAACAGTATTCTAACCAATTTTTTTGCATTTATAAAAAATTTGAAAATGCATCTTTAGCCCTCTTCTTGAATTATTGAATTATTTTATAAAGATGTTCATGTAGTCTGACGTATGACGCCGTAAAGGGAGCACATGTGGCCTATGCCTATCCCCATTGTCCACCACACCTTCAGTGACATCAGATGAGGAGCAATCATGCAGTCTAGTGAAGTTATGGAGGACCACACAAGCTTTGATGACCTCATTGACATTGGCTTCACTCAGCTGAATGGCAGACTGGAGGACATGCCATTTGGCACAAAGAATGCCGAAGGCGCACTCCACCAGTCTTCGGGCATGTGAAAGGCGCAAATTAAAAATTAGTTAGCCATTAAAAGGTATCAACTACTGAGGACTCTCAATCCTGAATATTTTTGAATTATTTTAGGCATTCGAATAAGTAAGCCAACTTTATCACATATAAACTGACCAAACACATCATAGAACAACAAAAAATAACATTATATTCACACACATAAGAACATCACAACATAGATACAGCCTGATCTTGCCTGGTAGCAGCACCCTGAGGTGAAACAAAATACTGTGTGAACACATCACGTACTTTGAGTCCTGAAAGAGGACGCCGTAAAGGGAGCACATGTGGCCTATGCCTATCCCCATTGTCCACCACACCTTCAGTGACATCAGATGAGGAGCAATCATGCAGTCTAGTGAAGTTATGGAGGACCACACAAGCTTTGATGACCTCATTGACATTGGCTTCACTCAGCTGAATGGCAGACTGGAGGACATGCCATTTGGCACAAAGAATGCCGAAGGCGCACTCCACCAGTCTTCGGGCATGTGAAAGGCGCAAATTAAAAATCCTGCGCCGGTGGTCAAGGTTTCAGCACGGGTATGGCCTCATGACATGCCTGGTCAATTGGAAGGCTTCATCCCCCACTAGGACATAAGGCACCGCTTCTTGATTTGAGCCTGGTAGCTGATGTGGTGGTGGTAGGTCCAACAGGTTATTGCGCAGCCGCCGACCCATATTGGAAGAACTGAAGACTCTAGAGTCTCCAGTTCTTTCATAAGCCCCAATGTCTACAATTATAAACCTGTAGTTACTGTCAACCAGAGCCAACAGAAAAATATTGTTTATAATTATAGAATTGGGACCCTGAGTTCGGCGGCTTACGCACACGAATGTGCTTCCCATCCAAAGCTCCAATACAATTGGGGAATTGGCAGTGCAACTCAAATCCCCTGGCAATCCTCAACCAGTCTCCCATCTTGGGCTCTGGCATGACTAGATGATGAACTCTGGACCAGATTTCAGAACATGTAACACGAACGATGCCAGATATTGTCGATCGCCCAATCAAAAACTCCAGATGGAGTGCTGCATAAGAAAGGCCAGTTGAGAGGAACCTACAATTAAACAAATGTAGAAAATATATACATTAAAATACATGTTCAAGGATGCACACATTACATATAGATCACCAGAACAGAGTGTAAGTAAGTAAGAAGCTAGGCGAACAATACATACAGTGGGGAAAAAAAGTATTTAGTCAGTCAGCAATAGTGCAAGTTCCACCACTTAAAAAGATGAGAGGCGTCTGTAATTTACATCATAGGTAGACCTCAACTATGGGAGACAAACTGAGAAAAAAAAATCCAGAAAATCACATTGTCTGTTTTTTTTTCATTTTATTTGCATATTATGGTGGAAAATAAGTATTTGGTCAGAAACAAGCAATCAAGATTTCTGGCTCTCACAGACCTGTAACTTCTTCTTTAAGAGTCTCCACTTTCCTCCACTCATTACCTGTAGTAATGGCACCTGTTTAAACTTGTTATCAGTATAAAAAGACACCTGTGCACACCCTCAAACAGTCTGACTCCAAACTCCACTATGGTGAAGACCAAAGAGCTGTCAAAGGACACCAGAAACAAAATTGTAGCCCTGCACCAGGCTGGGAAGACTGAATCTGCAATAGCCAACCAGCTTGGAGTGAAGAAATCAACTGTGGGAGCAATAATTAGAAAATGGAAGACATACAAGACCACTGATAATCTCCCTCGATCTGGAGCTCCACGCAAAATCCCACCCCGTGGGGTCAGAATGATCACAAGAACGGTGAGCAAAAATCCCAAAACCACGCGGGGGGACCTAGTGAATGAACTGCAGAGAGCTGGGACCAATGTAGCAAGGCCTACCATAAGTAACACACTACGCCACCATGGACTCAGATCCTGCAGTGCCCCACTGCTTAAGCCTGTACATGTCCGGGCCCGTCTGAAGTTTGCTAGAGAGCATTTGGATGATCCAGAGGAGTTTTGGGAGAATGTCCTATGGTCTGATGAAACCAAACTGGAACTGTTTGGTAGAAACACAACTTGTCGTGTTTGGAGGAAAAAGAATACTGAGTTGCATCCATCAAACACCATACCTACTGTAAAGCATGGTGGTGGAAACATCATGCTTTGGGGCTGTTTCTCTGCAAAGGGGCCAGGACGACTGATCCGGGTACATGAAAGAATGAATGGGGCCATGTATCGTGAGATTTTGAGTGCAAACCTCCTTCCATCAGCAAGGGCATTGAAGATGAAACGTGGCTGGGTCTTTCAACATGACAATGATCCAAAGCACACCGCCAGGGCAACGAAGGAGTGGCTTCGTAAGAAGCATTTCAAGGTCCTGGAGTGGCCTAGCCAGTCTCCAGATCTCAACCCTATAGAAAACCTTTGGAGGGAGTTGAAAGTCCGTGTTGCCAAGCGAAAAGCCAAAAACATCACTGCTCTAGAGGAGATCTGCATGGAGGAATGGGCCAACATACCAACAACAGTGTGTAGCAACCTTGTGAAGACTTACAGAAAACGTTTGACCTCTGTCATTGTCAACAAAGGATATATCACAAAGTATTGAGATGAAATTTTGTTTCTGACCAAATACTTATTTTCCACCATAATATGCAAATAAAATGAAAAAAAAAACAGACAATGTGATTTTCTGGATTTTTTTTTCTCAGTTTGTCTCCCATAGTTGAGGTCTACCTATGATGTAAATTACAGACGCCTCTCATCTTTTTAAGTGGTGGAACTTGCACTATTGCTGACTGACTAAATACTTTTTTTCCCCACTGTATACACATGTACCACGGCTAGGTAATGTGGAATAACACATCAAAGTGTTCTAAGTTTTAGAGCATATATTTCTTACCAATTTATAATGCTTCTTGGCCAAAAAGGGGTTACTGAGTAACATAATTATTTGAGAAACTAATCATCTACATACATTCTGTAGCTGAGAAATACATACCGTAACGTAAGGAGAAGGCGCTCCTCCGAAGAGATACATTTGCGCATCCGGGTGTTCTGGAAGGTGATCCCTGGGTGCACTGTCTCCAACAATACATCAAAGGTAGAAACGGTCATCTGACAATAGAGGAAAAACTTGTCAGGATGTGTCCTCAGAGCGGCATAAAGCCTGTGAAAATGGCCTTTAGTGAGGCGTTGTCTCAAATGTGGATGCACCCACATTCATCTCCTCCTCCTCGGATCCACAATCACTGGGTATGGCTGGCCAAAGCGGTGGGAGAAAACCCAGTTGAACAGAACACGGTCATTTGGGGTGAACTGAAGTGTGTCTGACATGTTTGCTAACAACCACCAATACACCAACACAAGCACAGCACCAAAATGGGCAGATTGGAGGCTGCCACCTGATGTTGAGGCAATAAATAGGGTTGGTGTTGATGATTTAAATTATGTGCAGGCCTCAAAACCGTTAAATGTCCATTTTGCAATGTTGCGAGAAAAAAACGCTATACAACTCACATACGGATTACATACGGATGCTTACATGAGAAAAATACGTGGCCACACCCTGACAACGGATGACATACGGAGCACTATTTAGGGACCATTTATGCGTATTACGGCCGTACAATACGGTCTGTATTTTTCTACGTTGTGTGTGACTCCAGCCTTATGTAGATATACTCATATATCCAATGCAGTCTTTCAAATATTTCTAATAAAAGTGTAGTTTTATTCTAACACCTGGTTTTTCATCGCTGGACCGTTTTTTTAAGTATCTGGATTTCTGACTTGACTTTGGCTACATGTGATGACTCCTAATCCAAGTACAGGTGTGCCATAAATCGTGAGCAGATTTTCCCTTTCTGTGTTCCTTTTATTTTGTTAGAGAAAGTTTTTATTGAATGCGACATATGGTCTTTTATTGGCTGTCCAAAATCCTGTAAAGTACGGTCAGTTGAATATACAGCTAATGGTCAGTAACTGTTTACTGTACTAAAGAGAAAAATGACTTGATCAGTATAGGCCCCATGCACGTGAGGGATTTATATCACGAGGTGCCCTTTACCTGATATGAACTCAGACACATAGTGCTTTATTACATGAGGAGATACAAGTGCTTCTCACTAAATTTGAATATCATCAAAAAGTTAATTTATTACAGTTCTTCAATACAAAAAGTGCAACTCATATATTATATAGAGTTATTACATACAGAGTGATCTATTTCAAGTGTTTATTTCTGTTAATGTTGATGATTATGGCTTACAGCCAATGAAAAGTCATTACCTCAGTAAATTAGAATACTTTATAACACCAGCTTGAAAAATGATTTTAAAATCCGAAATGTTGGCCTACTGAAATGTATGTTCAGTAAATGCACTCAATACTTGGTCGGGGCTCCTTTTGCATCAATTACTGCATCAATGCGGCGTAGCATGGAGGCGATCAGTCGGTGGCACTGCTGAGGTATTATGGAAGCCCAGGTTGCTTTGATAGCAGCCTTCAGCTCATCTGCATTGTTGGATTCCTATATAGAAAAGAAATACCAAAAATATACTAAAAAAACAAACAAACAAAAAAAGACTCAGAATATCTAGTACAATATATAGCCCAAACAAAATCCATTCAATGTACTAATCATAAAATTGGATTATTTTATTATGAATGTATCACAAAAAAGACATCATGGCATAAAATATTAAATTAATAATAAAGACAAGATGTTACAAAAGGGGTTTTATTCTTACCAGGTATTGGTACTATTGGCAGTGTGGACAGGTGCCAAGTCCTGCTGGAGAATGAAATTTCCATCTCCAAAAAGCTTGTCGGCAGAGGGAAGCATGAAGTGCTCTAAAATTTCCTGGCAGACGACTGCGCTGACTTTAGTCAAAACACAGTGGACCTTCTTCAGTAGATGACATTGCTCCCCAAACCATCGCTGATAATGGAAACTTCACACCAGACCTCAAGCAGCTTGGTTGTGTGCCTCTCCACTCTTCCTCCAGACTCTGGGACCTTGATTTCCAAACTGAATGCAAAATTTACTTTCATCTCAAAATAACACCTTGGACCACTGAGAAACAGTCCAGTTCTTTTTCTCCTTGGCCAGGTAAGACACTTCTGGTGTTGTCTATTGATCATGAGTGGCTTGACAGAAGGAATGGGACTCTTGTAGCCAATGTCCTGGATACGTCTGTTTGTGGTGGCTCTTGAAGCAATGACTCCAGCAGCAGTCCACTCCTTGTAAATCTTCCCCAAATTTCTGAATGGCCATTTCTTAAAAATCCTTTCAAGGCTACGGTTATCCCAGTTGCTTGTGCACCTTTTTCTACCACACTTTTTCCTTCCACTCAACTCTCCATTAATATGCTTGGATATAGCACTATGTGAACAGCCTGCTTCTTCAGCAATGAACTTTTGTGGCTTATCCTCCTTATCGAGTGTGTCATTGACAGCCTTCTGGACATCTGTCAAGTCAGCAGTCTTCCCCATGATTGTGGAGCCTACTGAAACAGACTAAGGGACCTTTTTGAATTCTTAGGAAGCCTTTGCAGGTGTTTGTTCGTAATTATTGTAATTTACTGAGATAATGACTTTTGGGTTTTCATTGGCTGTAAGCCATAATCATCAACATTAACAGAAATAAACACTTGAAATAGATCACTCTGTATGTAATGACTCTATACTGTATAATATATGAGTTTTACTTTTTGTATTGAAGAACTGAAATAAATTAACTTTTTGATGATATTTTAATTTAGGGAGAAGCACCTGTATTTGTCAGGACAATAGTTTATACAGTCTAAAATAATAATTTGCCTGTAGCGCATTCCCTTTGTGGCACTGATAAAAATGTATACCTTTACGTGAAGGGGGATATTTTCTGACAAAAAAAGTTGAAGTTGATTTCTTTGCTCATGTAAAGGGACTTTTCCAAGATTAAAAATTGACACTGAATTTTTTCCCGTATAGAAAGAGATGCCCCAGATTCTATGAGGCACAGAATCATCACATGGCGAAAAAGGAACTGCAGCCACTCGGAACCTGTGTGCATCAGGTCATAGTACCCATAGACATTTCTTTAACGTTTGTTTGCCTACATGTATAGGTTTAAAATAACCATCAGCAAAGGAAAGAAATGAGGGTTCTGTGTGTTTAATATTAAAAACTGGAGTGTTTTAGCATGAAAGAGATCCGTTGAAAATAGAAAGTCTCTAAAGCATTTGGTTTCCATAGGAACATTACAAGTCTAAAGAACAGCATTTATAAATAATATGCATTCATTTTCCTCAAACCATGCAATACCTCATTTGATCTTTAAATCTTACTGTAGCAAATCACAAGAACTGGTCTAAATAAAACGTGTCCTGTAGTGATGAGCGAGTATACTCGTTCCTTGGGTGTTTCCGAGCATGCTCAGGTGTCCTCCGAGTATTCTGGCGTGCTCGGAGATTTAGTTTGTGTCGACAATGCAGCTGCTAGACAGGCTGAATACATGAGGAGATTCCCTAATAAACAGGCAATCTTCACATGTATTCAGCCTGTCCAGTAGCCACAAATCATGCAGCTGCATTGTCGACACAAACTAAATCTCCGAGCACGCCAAAATACTCGGAGGACACACGAGCAACGAGTATACTCGCTCATCACTAGTCTCCTGTCATAAATACAGATTTTAATTATGGTAACAAAATCCCTTCGTGCATGTTTATTGCATGTACATGGCATATATACGATGTACTTCTCATATTGATATGCGACATGGCACCGTGTGATATGCTCCATGTACTAAGCCTACTTGGGTTGAATTAGTGGTATAAGAAAAAGGAAAATCTCATCTGGATATGCTAAAATTTTAAGAAATTGTCAAGACTAAGGGCACAATTTATTAGTTGTCACTAGAAAAAATGTTTTAATTGTCACAAAAATGTTGCAAATTTTGGTATTTTCTTCCATTCTTTTTGAGAAGAGGGGAGAGGCTGAGCATAGCCAACTAATTCATCCTAATTTACATCCAAAAACATGGCTGAAAATATGTTCTCCTATCCTCAACTAGTGTACATTCCTTGCTTTAGCTACATCAGCTTAAAGATGTCCTAAATTCATTAAAGAAGCACTACCATTAAAGTTTTTATCCTCTTAATATATTGCAATCATGCACTTACAATTGCTCATTTTGCCTTTTAACCTAGCTAATTAGTCTCTTTTCTGTGATCTACTGTATTTAGAAACATGAAGTATCTTGTCCCTGCATGATTCATTCCCCTCTTCTACTTCTGACCCAGCTGCTCCGCTCCTCCCCCAGCCACAGATTTTGGCAGCGACTCATGACTTGTGCAGAGAACACTGACCTCTTGTTTCTACATAGAGCTTATAAGGATTCAGCTAGTCAGTGTTTAATCACGTGATGTCATAGACCTAATGGAAAAGAGAAGAATTAGCTGGGTAGGAGGAGGACAAAAGGAGCAATTGTAAGTGCACAATGCTGTATAATATGATAATTGTAATAATGGCATATCCCATCCCCTGATGACGCCGCACACGCAGTGAAACATGTTGGGGGGATAAGTGCACTAATCATGTTTGTCCTATTTCGCCAATAAGTATTGAAATCCTGGGATGTCATTCTACCTATCCCCTTTCCGACATCAGACGTAATAGTACGCCGACGTTGGACTCCCTCCCTTTGATGTGGGCTCCAGCGGTGAGCCCACATCTTTCCAGGGACATGTCAGCTGTTTTAAAAAGCTGACATGTGCCCAGATTAGCCGTGGGTGAAATTGCGATCCAACCGTGGCTATTAACCTGTTGAATGCCGCTGTCAAACGGCATTTAACTTGCGCTTCCGGTCATCGGGCCAGAAACCCACCCACCGGTGACCCCGTCACGTGATCGCAGGTCACCGGTTCGTTGGCATGACAACCAGAGGTCTCCTGGAGACCTCTATGGTTGTCAGTACCGGCTTGCTGTGAGCGCCATCCAGTGGTCAGTGCTCATAGCAATTGAGTTAATCTGCTATATAGAGGCGATCTGATCATCGCTTCTATGAAGCAGAGCCGATCGGGTTGAGGCAGCTCCTAGTCTCCCATGGAGGCTATTGAAGCATTCCAAAAGTAAAAAAAATGTTTCTAATTATATACAAAAAAAATACATATATAAAAGTTCAAATCACCCCCCTTTAGCTCCATTCAAATTAAAACAATAAAAAAATCAAATATACACATATTTGGTATAGCCACATTCACAATCGCCCGATCTATCAATAAAAAAAGGATTAACCTGATCGCTAAATGTCATAGCGAGAAAAAAAGTCAAAACGCCAGAATTATGTTTTTTTGGTCGCTGCAACATTGCATTAAAATGCAATAACAGGCGATAAAAAGATTATATCTTCACCAATATGGTATCATTAAAAATGCCAGCTTGGCATGCAAAAAATAAGCCCTCACCGAATACGAGATTACAAAAAATGGAGACGCTACGGGTATCGTAAAATGGCATAATTTTTTTTTTTTTAAACAAAGTTTGGAATTTTTTTTCACCACTTAGATAAAAAAGAACCTAGACATGTTAGGTATCTATGAGCTCGCAATACAAATTACAAAAACCTGACAGGCTACCTCCATACAGTACACAATATACAAATAAAGGTTGCACTCTACCATGCTAAAGCATGTCGATGTGGAATATGTGAAATTTGAATAGCAATACATACGGCTTTGGAGTATTAGGAAAAAATGAGATGCTTAGTGTCATTATCCCAGTGCAGGTTTTGACCTGCACGTCAGAGGTTAATGTCTTGAGCCCAGTGCAGGCTTTGACCTGCATGCCTGGGGTTAATTATTGTGGCCTCTCTTTGGTTCAGGGAGAGCTTCTTATAGCCCTGGGAAACTCCAATCCTCGTCAGTTATACTTTTGCTTTTGGCCGAGTGTGTTGACCCCTGTGTGCCTGTGCCTGTTCGTTGTCTTCTAGCTTGCTTACATGGTTCTGACCTGGTTCTGTCCCCCGTTGTGAGTTTGCCTGTTGATTCTATACTGCGCTACCCTCTCTGTGTATGACTGCTTGCCTGTGACCTGACTATTCTTTGCTCGCCTCTCTTGTACTTTGCAGCTATCTCCGTGTATGACTCATTGGCTACGTCCTGACTCCCTGTTCTGTCTATCCTCTGGTTTTGTCATGCTATCTCGTGCTTTGACCCCAGCCTGTCTATGCCCCTTGGTAACTTTGTCCCGTAGTTACCCTGCTAGGAGTTTTCCTGCAGCTCCTAGCTCTCTGAGGTTTAGGCCACGCCCCCAGCAGTCACATGCTTTAGGTCCTGCTGGTCTGAAGCATGCACCTTCTCTGCTGCTGCCTGCTCCGAAGCGATATAACCAAGAAAAGGCAACGAAGCTTGCTCACAGAGGCATTTCTCCAACTTGGCAAAAAGGTGATTCTCCCTAAGGCGTTGGAGGACTTGGCGGACATCTCGACGATGTGTGGACAAGTCGGGGGAGAAGATCAAGATGTCGTCTAAGTAGACCACGACACAGACGTAGAGGAGATCTCGAAAGATGACATTTACAAGTTCCTGCAATACTGCAGGCACGTTGCAGAGGCCAAATGGCATGACCAAATACTCATAATGGCCATCCCCTGTGTTGAATGCGGTCTTCCACGCATCTCCGGAACGTATGCGAACAAGGTTGTAGGCTCCTCGCAGATCGAGCATGGTAAATACTCGTGCCCCCCTCAGGCGATCAAAGAGCTCAGAGATGAGCGGGAGTGGGTACTTGTTCTTCACCGTGATGCGGTTTAGGCCACGATAGCCAATACACGGACGAAGGGACCCATCCTTCTTTTTCACAAAAAAGAAGCCCGCTCCTGCCGCGGATGACGATTTCCGAATGAAACCTCTGGCCAGGTTGTCCCGGATGTACTCTGACATGGCTTGGGTCTCCGCTGGAGATAGAGGATAAATCCTTCCATGAGGAGGAGTGGTACCAGGAATGAGCTCGATGGGGCAGTCATAGGGTCGGTGTGGAAGAAGGACCTCAGCTTCTCTCTTGTCGAAGACATCCGAGAAAGAACTGTATGCAGACGGCAGTCCGGGGAGAACAGGGAGAGGATGGGGAACACCTACAGGACGCACCGGCAGCAGACACCAAGCCTGATAGGACTCCCCCCAGCGCAGACATTGCTATTATGCCAATCCAAGGTGGGCACGTGGAGCCGCAGCCAAGGAAGACCGAGAAGGACAGGGTGAGAGATACCAGCTAAAACATAGAACGTAATTCTCTCTTTGTGCAGGACCCCTACCTGAAACTCTATCTCTTGCATAACTAACATAACGGTCTCTTGCAAGGGGTTGCCATCCACAGATGTGAGGACCTGCGGTTTTTCCAGAGTCCTCACGGGGACAGAAAATTTGGTGACCACGTCGAGCCTAATAAAATTTCCAGTGGCACCAGAGTCCACGTAGGCCGCCAAAGAAACTCGCTTATCACCAACATGCAAGCGGACAGACAAAGTAAGAGGTTGAGAGCAATCATACACACCTAGGGAGGCCTCTCTTACCTGACCTAGGCGGAGAAGTTTTCTGGACGTTCCGGACAGGTTCGGAGCAAATGAGACCCACTGCCGCAATAGAAACAGAGGCCCTGGGTACTTCTCTCCCTGCAGCGCTGTTCGGAGAGATTCAGGCAGTCCACTTGCATCGGCTCGGGTGCAGAAGCAGAAGTGAGAGCCCTGGGTCGGGGACTGGGTGGTCTGCAAGCAGATGGCAAAGGGTGCGCAAGTCTTCTCTCACGAACCCGTTCCTGTAACTGGAGATCGGTCCAAGTGGCCAGAGAAATTAGATCCTCCAGAGCAGTGGGGGTGTCACGACCAGCAAGCTTGTCCTTCATAGGACCCGAAAGACCCCGCCAAAAGGCTCCCACCAACGCCTCGCTGTTCCAGCCCAAGTCGGACGACAGAGTCCGAAACTGGATGGCGTACAGGCCCACGGTTTGAGACCCCTGGCAGAGACTGAACAGGGACTCCGTGGTGGAGGCTAGACAGCCTGGTTCATCGAATACCCAATGAAAAGTGTCCAAAAAGACGGATAGCTGGGTAACCACAGGGTCATCATGCTCCCAAAGGGGATTCACCCACGCCAAAGCGTCCCCTTCTAGATGGGAGATTATGAAGGCCCTCTTGGACCGGTCAGTAGGGTATTGCTGGGGCAAAAGTTCAAAATGGAGACGGCATTGGTTCAGGAAACCCCGGCATAGTTTAGTGCCACCGTTATATCGGGGTGGTTTGGCCAACCGTGGTGGAGGGTGGGAAACAGCGGCAGGAGAGGGAGCAGAGGCAGCCGACTGCAAGGAGAGCAATCGACCATCAACCGAAGCCTTATAAATGAGGATATGAGTTTGGGTGTCACACTGCTGGGCTAGCTCCTGTTACAAGCCAGCCAGCTGGGCAGCGTTACCCGGGTCAGAAGACTGGAGAGCGGAGAGACGCGCGTCTATAGATTTCATAAAGGACATTGTGCGCGTTTGATTCTCCCGTAAGAAGACTTACTCTTTCTGAGTAGCTGCGGCTCCAGCGGGATCCATGGCCTGATTATGCTGTTACGATTGTGCTGTTGTGGTGAGGGAATGCTAGGACAACTCAGAAGTGGACCCTCTGGGTCACAGCTCCAGAGCCCCCGAGGGCGAGCTGGCCAGATGGAGCCACCCCCTATACAGGGAGTGTTAGGGGCAGGCCCACAGGGGATGGAACCGTGACAGCCGGAGCCAAAGGGGCGACTGGGGTAAGCACCGGGGAGACAGCGGAGGAAAATCTGAGCGGCAAATGAAGAGAGGATTGCAGGAACCATGGAGCGAGAGAGGAGGACAGGGCCAGGAGCACCTGAGGATGGTGGAGGCGGAAGGCTGCAAAAGAGAGAGCAAAATAATACTACAGCGGACAAGAGGGCTCAGGGCGGACAAACAGGGGTACAAGCAGGCATACCAGACGGACCGTAGGAGTTGGCAGTACAAAGGAAGATGCAGGAGTAGAGACAGGGACACGGAGCAAAGCAGGAGGTGCAGACACACAGAAGCTACCAGTGGTAGCGCAGGCAAAGAACAAGGGTTAGCGGTACAGGGCCTGAGGACAGAGCGGGCACTGGCAGGGAAGACAGCGTCACCGCAGGTGATAGTCAGACATCTTACCTGACCTGATGCTAAGAAGAAATAGTCGGTGGGCGCCGCCATGTTGGGGGAAGATCGCTGAGTGGGTTCAGCCTCGAGATCTCAAGGGGCTCCAGTGCTTCTTAGGATTTGCGAACTATTGCCGGAGATTCATTAAAGGTTTCTCACAAGTGGTTAAACCACTCACGAATCTTAACCACAAAGGGGCTGAAGTAAAAAATTGGTCTGTACTCGCTAAGGAGTCCTTCTCAGCTCTTAAGCAATGTTTCATGTCCGCACCGGTGTTGGCCCAACCAGACCCGTCCAAACCATTCATTGTGGAGGTGGATGCTTCTGAAGTGGGGGTGGGGGCGGTGCTGTCCCAGGGTTCGGCCACCCTTACTAATCTCAAACCCTGTGCCTTCTTCTCCAAGAAGTTCTCTTCAGCAGAGAGAAACTATGATGTAGGCAATAGAGAACTTCTTGTGGTCAAGCTGGCATTCGAAGAATGGAGGCACTTTTTGGAAGGGGCGGCTCACCCTATCACTGTTATCACGGATCTCAAAAATTTGTCATACCTTAAATCTGCTAATAGGCTTACTCCTAGACAAGCCTGTTGGTCACTTTTTTTTTTTCACGATTTCAATTCTCCATTACTTTTCGACCAGGGTCCAAAAATGTTAAAGCTGATGCCCTGTCCAGAAGTTTTGACCCGGTGTCTCCCCCCGAGCCGCCGTCCTCCATTCTTCCCCCAGGGGTGGTAGTGGCGGGGGTCTCGTCGGAATTGGAACAAGAAATTTTAAGGGCTCAGTTTCTAGCTCCGGCAACTAGGCCAGGGGATAAATTTTTGTTCCAGATTTATTGCGGCCTAGACTTCTGCAGGAGTTTCATGAGTCTAGGCTGAGTGCTCATCCCGGTATCACGGCAACTAGAGAGGCAGTAGCCAGGGTTTTTTGGTGGCCTTCACTGAGGTTCGATGTCGAGAAATTCATTTCTGCTTGTGGTGTGAGTGCTCGTTCAAAAAGCTCGCATAACCGTCCGGCTGGGAAACTCATACCTTTACCGGTTCCTGATAGGCCATGGACTTCATTACCGGCCTTCCACCTTCCAGGGGCAATACCGTGATCTGGGTGGTGGTGGATAGATTTTCAAAACAGGCCCATTTCATTCCCTTGGCAGCGTTACCCTCAGCAGAAACATTGTCAAGGTTGTTTGTGCAGCATGTGGTATGATTGCATGGGGTACCCCTGAATGTGGTGTCTGACAGAGGTGTGCAGTTTGTGGCCAAATTTTGGAGGGCATTCTGTATGAAATTGGGCATCTCACTCTCCTTCTTGTCGGCATATCACCCAGAGAGTAATGGTCAGATGGAACGCACCAATCAATCCCTGGAACAAATGCTCAGATGTCTGACCTCCGCTACACAGGATGATTGGTGTGATGCATTACCCTTGGCGGAATTCGTTTTTAACAACCGGGTGAGTCAGTCCACCAATATGTCCCCATTCTTGATTAATTATGGGTTTAATCCTCATTTTGGGGAGTTTTCACGGGTGGATTCCGGTTGTCCAGGGGCAGAGGGGTCCATTCAATGGTTAAAAGACCTCTGGGCGGAAGTCCAGCGTAATATCTCTCGCGCCCAGGAGAGGTACAAATATTTTGCTGACAAAAAGAGAGCCCCGGGACACATGTTTCAGGTGGGGGAGAAGGTTTGGCTTTCCACAAGTAACATCAACTTGAAGGTACCATCAGCTAAATTGGGACCAAAGTTCATTGGTCCGTACGAGATTATGCAGATAATCAACCCAGTGGCATATAGGTTGCGTCTCCCCGCCTCCTTAAAAATATCCAATGTGTTCCATAAATCCCTGTTGAAACCCATAGGGTCTGTCAAGGAGGATTCCGAGTCTGTTGTCCCTCCAGTGTTGGTGGAGGGTCACTTGGTGTATGAGGTCAGACATATTGTGGACTTTCGGCAGGTGCGCCGCTCCTTGCAGTACCTGGTCCACTGGAAGGGATATGGACCAGAGGGTCCCTGATCACTCTGTACATGCAGATCGCCTGGTTCGGGCTTTCCATACCAAATACCTGGGGAAGCCTGGGGGTCCAGAGGCCCCCGTTGAGAGGGGGATACTGTCATGATCCCAGTGCAGGTTTTGACTTGCACGTCAGTTGTTAATGTCTTGAGCCCAGTGCAGGCTTTGACCTGCACGCCTGGGGTTAATTATTGTGGCCTCTCTTTGGTTCAGGGAGAGCTTCCTATAGCCCTGGGAAGCTCCAATCAGCGTCAGTTATACTTTTGCCTTTGGCAGAGTGTGTTGAACCCTGTGTGCCTGTGCCTGTTCGTTTTCTTCTAGCTTGCTTACATGGCTATTCTTTGCTCGCCTCTCTTGTACTTTGCAGCTATCTCTGTGTATGACTCATTGACTACGTCCTGACTCCCCGTTCTGTCTATCCTCTGGTTTTGTTGTGCTATCTCGTGTTCTGACCCCAGCCTGTCTATGTCCCTTGGTAACTTTGTCCCGTAGTTACCCAGCTAGGAGTTTTCCTGCAGCTCCTAGCTCTCTGATCTTTAGGCCATGCCCCCAGCAGTCACGTGCTTTAGGTCCTGCTGGTCTGAAACACGCACCTTCTCTGCTGCTGCCCGCTCCACAGGTATCGCTGAGCACAGTTTGTCTTACTCAGGACACGTGCACTGGTTCAGTGAGCAAGTGCAGTGCGGTGTTTCTGACACTTAGCATAAAATTTGGCCAAATATTATCTGCCCTTCAACCATCGTCAAGGTGGTCTCAGTCTGTTGGGTCCCTGTCCGGTATGAATGCCTCTCTAAGGGCTTATACTCACTTGCGAGAAATACGGACGAGTGCAATCCGATAAAAAATTGGAGTGAGTTGGTGCTTGTTGCTGTGCAGAGCAGTTAGTGTACAGAGCACAGGACAGAGCGGAGCCAATAGGCCTGGCACCCACAGCATACAGGGTGGTGCTGCCATCCATGGTGACTGGAACCGGAGGCAGATATTCTGTGCCCGAATAGCGTGTTTAACGGCTGCGTCCCGGAGGATATCGAGGACTGGGTACGGCTGTGAGTAAAGACTGTGATACAGTGGTACAGGACACCCACCGGAACTAGTCATTGGAGGACTAGCTTGTGTAGTGACTGCAATCTAAACTGGTGTGAAGTGAACACTGATAATATGCACTGAAGCTGTTTACATTTGTGTGGATTGGAACCTTTTCTGTGTGAAGATAGCACATTAAAGAGACATTTATGTTTGAACTTTGTGGGTCACTCACACAGTGCTACCGCTGCCTTACAATATATATACATGTCAGTGCCAAATACAATTAGTACAGTGTTTGTGCAAAATTCCGTACATGTATTTAATTAATAAATTATTATTTCATGGAAAAAAATGGCGTTGGGTCCCATTATAATTTATAGCCAGCAATAGCTATGCAGACAGCTGAGAGCTGATATTTATAGCCTACGAAGGGGCCATGGATAGTGCCCCCCCCCCTGGCTACAAGCACAAGCTCTCAGCAGCCCAAGAAAAGGCATATTTGTAAGATGCGCCAATTCTGGCACATAGCTCTTCCTTGCTCTTCCCACTGGCATGTATATATATATATATATATATATATATATATATATATATATGTGTGTTTTGAATTTTATTTTATATGATGTGTAAAGGACCGAGAACTGCTGTATGTAAAAGCTCATGTTAAAATCACATTGCATATGGATTGCATACAGATGTTATACGGATACTAGATGCGAGCAAATCTCATCCTCGGATTGCAAACGGATTACACACGGATCACCGAACGGAGAACATTGGTGCAATTCTCGGCCGTCAAAATCGGACCGATTTTATATACTTTGAGTGTGACTCCAGCCTGAGAGAGGTATTCACACAGGTCAGGGACCCATCAGACTGAGACCACCTTGACGATGGTTGATGGGCAGATAATATGTGGCCAAATTTTATGCTAAGCGTCTCATATTTTTTCCTAATACTCCAAAGCCATTAGGGTTAAGCAAAACGCACCAAATAAAGTATAATAATGTGCGTTCACAACCCAGGGTCCATCGTGCAGTGATGGAACTTGCTGCTAAGTACTGGCGGAACAAGATGGCGGTTGAGCACCGAAACACGTGGGTTAAATGTCACCTGGTGTGAACATCAGTGAACTCTGCTGCTCCACAGAGCCACAGCAACAACGTAAAAGAATGCTGTTTCCTGTTGAATGTTACAGGGAACACAAGGAACAGCAGCTATGGCGCGAGTGAGGTCTCTAGGCTCAACCCCTAGAATGTTGGGGCTAGTGTCTAACCAGACCGACTTCGTCACACAGGCGATGCCAGTACTTTGTCCTGACGCAAGGCACTGACTCTGCCTCCTACCTGCACTATCAGCCTAGGCACTAGCTGGCAGGGCTAAACAACACATGCATACCACCAGAGACAATCATACGTGCATACAACACACACCACATGGTCTATACTAGCTCACGGCCGTGTGGCTATGAGATTCTTTTATAGATCCAAGTCTGCCAGGACCTTGCTAGTGAATCAATTCGGGCTCGCTTGAGGACCTGAGCAGCTGGCTGTGGGCAATCAATGAGAGGTTGCCACCTCACGAGCATGCTCAGTAGGGCGAAGCCCGGTCTTAGTCTCAGTAACGACTGTTCACCGCTGTTTGCTATAGCTAAACCTGGAGAGGCAGCAACAATCAATCACACAGCACAGGTCTGAGCAAAACACTGATACTGATGTCTCTGCTGAGCAGGATCCGCTGCAGCCGAGACTGAATGAGAGACCACAGGAGAAGACATGGCTTGGGATTCCTCCTGTGCAGAGGGAGAATCCTGACGCCTAACAGTTGTATTGCTATTCAAATTTCACTTATTCTACATTGACATTCTTTAGCATGAGAGAAGTGCAACTTTTTTTGTACATAAACTTGTAGTGACCTGGAGAATCATAATGGCAGGTCAGTTTTAGCATTTAGTGAACCTAGCAAAAAATCCAAACAAAAAACAAGTGTGGGATTGCACTTTTTTTGCAATTTCACCGCACTTGGAATTTTTTTTCCATTTTCTAGTTCATTATATGGTAAAACCAATGGTGTCGTTCAAAAGTACAACTCATCCCACAAAAAACAAGCCCTCACCCGGCCATATTAATGGAAAAATAAAAAAGCTATGGCTCTGAGAACAAGCGGAGCAAAAAATGAAAATGCGAAACCAAAAAAGCTCCAGTCATGATGGGGTTAAATGTCCGAATGAAGCTAAAGGACTAATAAAATCTTCAGGCAGATTAGGAGCAATCTTTTAACTCACTATTTGTGTACCCTCTTTTAGTGAATTTAATAAAATTATTTTTTATGGTTTAATAGACAGGGATTTTTTTGGTGTTCTCAATTTGGGAATAATAATTTATTTATCCTTCCAAATCCATTTTGGTCCTCACCTTTTGGTTTAATGGCGTAAACATGCTACCATGGCCTGCAGCATTTCCTGACCTGCCTCTAATCAAGCACATCTGAGACATCATTGGTTGACAATTGCAAAGGGAGCAGCAGTGGATCTTAATGATTGGCATGCCCAAGTGCATTCAGCATGTCACAACATTCTTCAAACAACTATTAATAATTAATTCATTTAAATGCATGTATTTCTGCGCTCATACTCAATACTGAATAAATCAAGATGATTTGAAAATTTTGTTTCCAGTTTTTCATCATTCACATCACATATCATAAACATGTTTATCAATCTTTTGATTTCCATAACGCAGGGCCGGACTGGGACTGAAAATCAGCCCGGGTACACAAACCAAAGCAGCCCACAAGCAAATAAATTAAATAGGGGTATCTTTATGATGCAGCATTTTCTGTACAGTTTGTGGGTGAGAACACTAAGGGAGTTAAATAGGTGAAAAATGACAATCTACATCCCTCCTTGTCTTTAAAAGTTGGGAGATACGGCCTTGTGTGATTGCGCCTGTGCCCCATGACCCCACTGACAGTTTTTGTTTTGAAAAGAAAAAAAAGTTGCAGCATGCTGCGAGTGGCTCCCAAATTCAGATAATGCGCACCCATACAAGTCTTATGGTTGCGTGTGACACATCAGACAATCTGATCTAAGCGGACACAGAGAATGGAGAAGATGGAGAAATTAAGCTCTCCGTCTCCTCCGCACCTGTGACACCATTATCTCATGCGAGAGAATCAGATCACCGTAAACTGACACTGATCAAACTCAGATCAGAGTGTAATCAATGTCATCATTACCATAATCGATCCGATTCTCTGGCAATCATCAATCGCGTAAACGAGCCCTTAATGTTTTAAAGAAAAAATTAAAGAATACAGTCCTGCACCAGGAGCTTATTTGGCCAAGAAGATATGATTTATCAAAGGACTGATTGTCGAGCACTTATAGAACTCAGATATTCTTGGAAAAATAAGCTCCTGGTGTAAAACTGTCTGGAGGGCTGGGAGAAAATGTAATTATGATTAGCCCCAAAAGTCAGCCGCCAACCAGTTATGGACCAGAGGAGGGACACGTGAATATTTAAAGGGGTTGTCCACTACTTTAACACTGATGATCTATCCTTAGGATAAGTGATCAATGTCTGATCAGTGTTGGTGTGACACCTGGCACCCCTTCAGGTCAGCTGTTCTCAGTGCCAGCAGGAACTGCTCAGTTACAGAACTGCACAGCACTATTCAATCTACTGTATAGTGGCCACAACAGGGTTCTGCACATCCACCTCTTTATTTGAATAAGTGACGAATGTGCAGTACCTGGCCACTATACAGTAGTGGGAGCTGTGCTGTGCCGAAACTGAGCAGTTCCCGCCAGCACCAAGTACAGCTGATCTGCTGTGGCACCAGGTGTCACACCCACACAGATCAGACCTTTATCACCTAACCGAAGGAAAGGTAATTAATGTTAAAGTAGTGAACACCTCTTTAAATTTATCCCTGGGTTGAGATAGAACCCGCTCACCCAGTGACCGAGATTGCTGCAGATTAGGGCAGGATGGACAACACACCGCAACTGCTGGTCTGGAGCTAATTAGATGGCCACCAGGGGTGTACATAGAATTCACAGGGCCCCAGAGCAAAAGTCCCAATAGCCCTGCACATAATATGATGACCCCACATGTAGTCCTGCACATATAATGGTATTAAATATAGTCCTGCACATAAAATGGTATCAAATATAGTCCTGCATATATAATGGTATCACATATAGTCCTACATATACTGTATAATGGTATCACATATAGCCCTGAATATATAATGGCATCACATACAGTCCTGCTCATATAATGGCAGCACATACAGTATAGCCCTGCATATATAATGGCATCACATATAGTCCTGTACATGTAATGGTATCACATATAGCCCTGAACATATAATTGTATCACATATAGCCCTGCACATATAATTGTATCACATATAGCACTGCATATATAATAGCATCACATATAGCCCTGAACATATGGTATCACATACAGCCCTGCGCATATAATGGTATCACATTTAGCCTTGAACATATAATGGCATCACATATAATCCTGCACATGTAATGGTATCACATATAGCCCTGAACATATAATTGTATCACATATAGCCCTGCACATATAATAGTATCATATTATTGTCCTGCACATATTATGGTATCACATATAGCCCTGCACATATAATGCCATCTCCAGTAGCGCAACTACCGGAAGGGCAGAGAGGGCCCACCCTGAGCTACGCTACTGTAACTGTATAGGCGTGCACATCGTGCCAATACAGTTACATTTTGTGGCAGAGCAGGGAGAATCGATCTCCCTGTTCTGCCACCCAGCCGCTATGGGGCCCCTGAGCAGGTGGGGGGCCCAGTGCCTGCAGTGAGCCCCCAGCCCATCATAGCAAGTTCAACTGTATTGGCCAAATGCCGATAAAGATGACCGCATTGATGAAAGAAGGAGCGTCACGCTCCCACTCCCATCATCTCCCTCTCAGCTTCTGACATCACCAACGCTGACACAGACAGGGGGTCATGATGATGTCACTACTCGGCACCTGCGGTCCGGAGATATGTGGGCACTCAGAGCAGCGGAGGACCCAGGAGGAAAAGAGGTGAGTATTGTATTTATTTTATTTATGGGGCTGCATTATACTATAGAGGCTGCCTATGGGGGTGCATTGTATTAGGGGCTACATTACACTATAGAGGCTGCCTATGGGGGTGCATTATGTTAGGGACTGCATTATATTATAGAGGCTGCTTATGGGGGTGCATTATATTAGGGGCTGCATTATACTATAGAGTCTGCTAATGGGGGTGCATTATATTAGGGGCTGCATTATACTATAGAATCTGTCAATGGGGGTGCATTATATTAGGTGTTGCATTATACTATAGAGGCTGCCTATGGGGATGTATTATATTATGGGTTGCATTATACTATAGAGGCTGCCTATGGAGGTGCATTATATTAGGGGCTGCATTATACTAGCGAGTCTGCCTATGGGGGTGCATTATATTAGGGGTTGCATTATACTATAGAGGCTGCTTATGGGAGGGCATTATATTAAAGACTGCTTTATACTATAGAGGCTGCCTATGTGAGTGCATTATATTTGGGGCTGCATTGTACTGTAAAGGCTTCCAATAGGGGTGCATTATATTAAGGGCTGCATTATACTATAGAGTCTGCCTATGGGGGTGCATTATATTAGGGGCTACATTATACTATAGAGGCTGCCTATGGGGATGCATTACATTAGGGGCTGCATTATACTATAGAGGTTGCCTATGGGTGTGCATTATATTTAGCGTGGCATTATACTGTATAGGCTGCCTATGGGGGTGCATTATATTAAGGGCTGCATTATACTATAGTGTCTTCCTATGGGGGTGCATTATATTAGGGGCTACATTATACTATAGAATCTGCCTAAGGGGGTGCATTATATTAGAGGCTGCATTCTACTATAGAGGTTGCCTATGGGTGTGCATTATATTAAGGGTGGCATTATACTATATAGGTTGCCTATGGGGGTGCATTACATTAAAGGCTGCATTATACTATAGTGTCTGCCTATGGAGGTGCATTATACTAGGGGCTGTGTTACACTATAAAGGCTGCCTATGGGGGTGAACTATATTAGGGGCTGTGTTACACTATAGAGGCTGCCTATGGGGTGCATTATATTAGGGGCTGCATTATACTATAGAGTCTGCCTATGGAGGTGCATTATATTAGGGGCTGTGTTATACTATAGAGGCTGCCTATGGGGATGCATTATATTAAAAACTGCTTTATACTATAGAGGCTGCCTATTGGGGTGCATTATATTTGGGGCTGCATTGTAAGGTAGAGGCTTCCTATAGGGGTGCATTATATTAAGGGCTGCATTATACTATAGAGTCTGCCTATGGGGGTGCATTATATTATTCAATTGAAAGATCTCATCAGCAACCATGACATAAGGAACCGCTTCCAAACTTGACCCCAGTAGGAGACGTGGGGGTGGAATGTCCAAATCATTACTTTACAGCCGCCGACCCATTATGGAAGAATTGAAGACTCTGGAGTCTCCAGTTTTCCCATAGGCCCCAATATTGACAATTATAAACCTGCATGTGCTATTGACCAAGGCCAACAGCACTACAGAAAAAAATTGTTTGTAATTGTAATATTTGGACCCTGAGTTTGGTGGCTTACGAACACTGGTATGCTTCCCATCCAGGGATCCTATGCAGTTGGGGAACTGGAGTGTTGCTCAAAGCCACGGGCTATCTGCAGCCAGTCATATAATGCTATCACATATAGCCCTGCACATATAATGGCATCACATATAGCCCCGCACATATAATCCCCCATGCATAGTATGATAGCCCCACATATATATATGCTCCCATAGTATGATGGCCACATACAGTATATACTGTATATACCCCCATAGTATGATGGCCACACATGCATATACCAGATAGTATGATGGCCCCACATATATATATACCCCCTTAGTAAGAGGGCCACATATACTGTACATTTACCCCCACAGTATGATGGCCCAACATATATATATTTACCCCCGTAGTGTGATGGCTACACATGCATATACCGCATAGTATGATGGCCTACATGTATAAACCCCCATAGTATGATGTCCTATATATATATATATATATATGTTAGGTCTGGCGGAACACACCAAATAATAAAAGATGGTAATGAGGTGCATTCGCAGTCCGGGGTCCACCGTGCAGAGATGGTAGACTGCTGCTCGATAATTGCAGATGGAAACTGGCGGTATAGCAAACAGACACGGGTTAACTTCACACGGTAAATAGGAGGCGGACCCTGTTGATTCACAGGGCCGCAATACCGCAGAGTGAACGCTAGTGTTTTGGTCACAGGACCCTGCCCGAAGGACATGGGGTTAGCATCCCTCTAGACCCACTAGCGTTCTGCGCCGCAACTGCGATGCAAGGGAGAGACCACTACTGAACGCTGTGCCCTGTTAACAGTCACAGGGTGAAGCTGGCAGATGAATACCGCACGAATTACATACAGCGCAGCTCTGGCGGACGCCATTAACCAGCCTAAGCTTTGGTCTGGAAAGCGCATTAATGGCGCAGGGCGCAGCTCTGACCGATGTTTCTGAATGTGTGGTACCACAGTGCCTAATGTAGCGTGGTGCACACTGGCGCTAACATGTGATAGGAGCTGGGAGCTCTGCGGCGCTAGGCAGTGCCACTACTTGGTGCTGACTTGAAACTCTAAACCCTACTAACATGCGTATCAGATGGAAGGGGTTTCATAATGAGTCAGTCAGCGATTCACAAGCATTCATCATCACACATACCACTACAAATTACAGACTATACTAGCACACGTCCGTGCGATCCTTTTATAGGCGCAGCCTTCCGGGACCTTCCTGATGGCCCAATCAGAGCAGCTTGAGGACCTGAGCGTGTGACCTCCGACCTCCAATGAGTGGTCGTCCCATGGGCATGCTCAGAAGGCTGCAAAAAGGACAGCCTCTGGAGCTGCTCACTGCTGGCTAGTGCGGATTGCCAAAGCTTATCCAGAAGTGGCAGCAGCAACCAATCCGACAGCATTAGCCTGAGCAAGACGCTGGGAATGATGTCTTTGCTGAGCAGGTTCCTCTGCGGCTGGGACTGAATGGGAGACCGCAGAAGGAAAGGCTCGAGATTCCTCCTGTGCAGAGACAGGAATCCAACGCCTAACATTACCCCCCCTCCTAGGGCCCCTTCCCTCCTGTGCCTCGCTATGCTCAAAGGCCGCAATGAGCAGGGGAGCTTGAATATTCTCCACAGGCTCCCAGGTCCTATCCTCTGGGCCATGACCCTTCCAGTCCACCAGGTAATACCTTTTGCCCTCTATCACCTTACACCCCACGATGGCGTTCACCTCGTACTCGTCCGAGGACAAGTCCGATGTCCCGGTGGATGACTCAGAAAACCGGGACAAGTGAACGGGCTTAAGGAGAGACACGTGGAAGGTGTCCATGATACCCAGTTGTGGAGGAAGGGCCAGACGGTAGACCACAGGGTTAACTTGCTCAAGGACCTTGAAGGGAACTATAAAGCGAGGCGCCAACTTAGTGGACTCAACCTGCAGCCTGATGTTACAAGCGGAGAGCCACACTAAGTCGCCGGGAGCAAAGGTGGGAGCGTGGTGCCAGTGTGTGTCAGCGGAAGACCTCATTCTCTCCTTGGAGGCCCGTAAGGCATCCTGAGTGCGGTCCCAAATGTCACGTGCCTCCACCGCCCAGTCTGCCACCCTAGAGTTGGTGGACGACACGGGCATGGGCACAGGAACGCGCGGATGCTGGCCATAATTAAGGAGGAATGGGGTCTGACCTGTGAAATCGGCCACAGCATTGTTCAAAGCGAACTCCGCCCACGGCAGCCAGGATGCCCAGTCATCCTGCCTGGCTGAGACGAAATGTCGAAGATATGTGACCAGGGTCTGGGTGGCCCTCTCTACCAACGCGTTCGTCTCGGGGTGATAAGCCGAGGAGATATTCAGCTCAATACTGTGCAGATGACATAACTCTCTCCAAAAGTGAGTCATGAATTGGGGACCCCGGTCGCTGACAATCTTGTTCGGCATACCATGCAGGTGGAAGACATGCTTAATGAACAACGCTGCCAGACCCCATGCAGAAGGTAACCGGAAAAGAGGCACCAGGTGCACCATCTTAGAGAAATGGTTGGTGACAACCCAAATGACCGTGCTGCCACTGGACTTGGGCAGTCCCACCACAAAATCCATACTGACCATCTCCCAGGGCCTGTCCGCTACCGGTAGGGGGTAAAGTAGCCCAGTGAGCCGCTGCCGAGGGGATGTATTCTGGGCGCAGGAGACACATGCCCGAATATAGTCCCTGATGTCACGGGCCATATGCGGCCACCAGTACATCCTCGCCAGAAGCTCAGAGGTCTGTTTTGTCCCAAAATGTCTACCTACCCTGGATGAGTGAGCCCAAGAGAGGACCTCTGGTCGCAGACGGGCAGGGACAAATGTCTTGCTCGGGGTTGCAGACTCAAGAGCGACCGGAGCCATGGTCCTCAGGCTCTCAGAAGGGACAATCAGCCAAGGCTCCTCCTCCTCTGATGACACCACAGAGCGGGAGAGAGCATCGGCCTCGATGTTCTTCTCACCAGAGAGAAAATGGAGGGTAAAGTGGAACCAGGAGAAGAACGAGGCGTGGCGAGAATTTAGCCGCTGGGCTGTCTGCAAATGCACCAAGTTCTTGAGGTCAGTGAACACCTGGAAAGGGTGGCGAGCCCCCTCCAGGAGGTGTCTCCACTCCAAGAAGGCCAACTTCATCGCTAGCAACTCCCTGTCCCCGATGGAATATTTCCTGTCTGCCGGTGTGAAGGTCTTAGAGAAAAAGAAGCATGGGTGCTTCCAACCTTGCATGTCCTTCTGGAACAGGACCGCTCCAGCACATATGGATGAGGCATCCACCTCCAGAATGAAGGGTTTATCTACATCAGGGCAATGTAGAATGGGAGCGCTAGCGAAATGGGACTTAATGGAGGCGAAGGCCTTGGAGACAGGTTCCGACCACAACTTTGGATTTGCACCCTTCTTGGTGAGGGCCACCAAGGGGGCTATCAAAGTCGATAAATGGTGAATGAATTGGCGGTAGTAGTTTATGAATCCCATAAAGTGCTGTGCTGCTTTGAGAGACAGAGGCTCATGCCAATCCATCACCGCCTGTAGTTTGTCAGGATCCATAGCCAATCCCTGGGTGAGATGATATAGCCCAGGAAAAGCAAGGACTCCTGCGCAAACACACACTTCTCCAACTTGGCATAGTGGGAGTTTTCCCGCAGGAGGTCGAAGACTTTGCAAACATCTCTCCAGTGGGAGTCAATATCTGGAGAGTAGATGAGAATATCATCCAGATAGATTACTACCAAGGTGGTAAGCATATCCCGGAAGATATCGTTCACAAAGTCTTGGAAGATGGCCGGGGCATTACAGAGCCCAAAGGGCATCACCAGATATTCATAGTGCCCATCCCTGGTGTTAAAAGCCGTCTTCCATTCGTCCTCATCACGGATGCGAATCAGGTTGTAAGCACCCCGCAGATCGAGTTTGGTAAACACTCTTGCTCCCTGCAGCCTATCAAACAGCTCTGATATCAGGGGCAGAGGGTAGTTATTCTTAACTTTGATAGCGTTAAGACCCCTGTAATTGATGCAGGGATGCAGTTCTCCATTCTTCTTCTGGATGAAGAAGAATCCCGCCCCTGCTGGTGACACCGACTTCCTAATGAATCCCCTTGCCAGATTCTCCCTGATATACTGAGACATGGCCTCTGTCTCCGGGAGAGAAAGGGGATATACTTGACTCCGAGGAGGCTGAGCACCAGGCAAAAGGTCAATAGGACAGTCGTAGGGGCAATGAGGCAGAAGAGTCTCTGCCGCCCGCTTGGAGAACAAATCTGCATAATATTGATAGTGTGTGGGGAGAGAGGAAAGATCTGCGGGGACTTTGGTGGAGGCAACCTGGATGCACTCCCTCAGACATCTACCCTCACATGTTTTACTCCATCCCAGAGTTCTCCCTGAGGACAACTCTATATGAGGGGAGTGGTAGCGTAGCCCGGGGACCCCTAAAAGGACCTGATCGATACCCTCGGGCATGACGAGAAGTGATATCATTTCCTGATGGGGTGGAGACACCGAGAGTACCAAAGGGGCGGTCTGGTGTGTAATCTGTGAGGGTAGGGTTGCACCCTTCACCACTCTGACAGTGACTGGTTTAGATAGCATAACCAGAGGTATTGCGTGCCGTTGAGCGAAGGCAGATGACATAAAATTGCCCTCCACTCCGGAGTCCACGCATCCCTCCACCGAAAGAGTGGATGAACCAAACTCAAGCGTCCCCTCAGAAGACAGCTTGAGAGAAAACACCGCTGAGTCCAGTAAGCCTCCCCCAATGACCACTGGACAGGAGCGTTTTCCCGACCGCTGTGGGCACCGGTTGGCAAGGTGACCAGACTGCCCGCACACAAAGCAGACCATGGGTGCTCGAGCAGACCGAGACCTGGTTCCCGATCGAGAATCCTCTGTGGCCTCTTGGGGCTCAGACGCCCTATCAGAAGATTCCTGAGGCTTAGAAAAACTCGGTACCAACCTAAACCTCTGCCTGCACTGGGCCCGCTCCAACCTTCGCTCGACGAAGCGAAGGTCAATATGGGTAGAGAAGGTAATAAGCTCCTCCAGTGTAGCAGGAATCTCCCTGGTGGACAGGGCGTCCTTAACTTGGTCAGCCAGGCCTCTCCAGAACACTGGGATGAGGACCTTGTCTGGCCACTCCAGCTCAGAGACCAGGGTCCGGAACCGGATGGCATAATGGCTGACCAAGGACGAGCCCTGTGACAGTGCCAGCAGCTGGAGCACGGTGTCATGGGTGGCTTGCGGTCCCAAGAAGACCTGCTTCAGAGCAGCCAAGAAATGAGAAGCGCTCTGCACTACCTGATCACTGCGTTCCCACAGCGGTGTGGCCCATTCCAAAGCCCTGCCCGACAAGAGGGAAATGACAAATCCCACGTTAACCCACTCTGAGGGAAATCGTGCCACCGGCAGTTCTAGCTGTATAGAGCACTGGCTCACGAAGCCCCTACATGAAGCACTATCACCCGAGAACTTCTCGGGCAGCGGGAGGTGGACCAAAGTCGGGGCAGGGATGGCAGTGGTCACGTGGCTGCCTGAACAGTGACCGCAGTAACATCCGCAGCTGAGGCTGAAACCTCGAGAGCCGCCAACCTGCCCTCCAGCTGCTGGATGTACTGCAGCAGCCACTGTTCGTCCACCATTACTAGCCAGAGCCTGGTGCTAGTATAATGTTAGGGCTGGTGGAACGCACCAAATAATAAAAGCTGGTAATGAGGTGCGTTTGCAACACATACATATACCCCCATAGTATGATGGCCACACATACAGTACATATACCCCCATAGTTTGATGGCCATACATATACCCCCGCAGGCCTCACAAAGTACCGATTGAGTAAAGCAAAAATAATTAAAAATGCTCACCTTTCTTCATTCCCACTGCTCCAGGCAGACCGCGGCTGCAGTGTTACTAGGGCAGGAGAGCAGAGCGCACATTCTCTACCCGGAACTGTGCTGACGAGGTCATGTGTCAGCACGTTCCAGGCTGCAGCAACATGTGCGTCATTCAGTTGATGAACGCTGCATGAGTACGCTACGCCCCCGGTGATGCAGGCACCCGGAAAATTAAAGGGGCCGGCAGCCTTAAAAACAGGTTGGCAGTCCCCCCAGCAGTGCCACACCGCGGCCCACCGGGCAAGTGCTTGGAAGGGCAGATTAGTAGTCCAGGCCTGCCATAACGCCATTAATTTTTCACTTCCAGGTGTTGCAATTTCAATGTTTTGGAGTGTATGATGTAACAGGAAGGTACTACTTAATTTGAAGACAGTCCCTTTAAGAAGCAGGCTCAGTATTTTTAATGTGTATGTAGATTGCTGGGAGACAATTCTCTTCATTTACTATCAATAATCTATATGTCTATAAATTAATCTTACATTTTGTCATCACTAAAATAACAATGCACTTGAGTTTCAAATGCTGCAGTTCTAACTAATAATCACATTTCACTAAAAACAAACCAATACTCCCTATTCATTTTAAATTACTGTTAATATTTGTCCTCCATAATGCCATGCATGGCAGCACAAGTTTAGTCACTCAAGGGAGGACTGATTACATTGTTAATCCTGGTCTTCTAAATTCATGCATATAAAATGAAGCCTGACATATACACAGACAGAGCAGGAGAGATGGTACCAAAAAATGTTTGTATATATTATATAAACATATAAAAGTAGATTTCCCTTTATACAATGTTGTATTTAGAGTTCATGCTGCCCCAAGCATTTTAAATGGTCTCGCCCCTGCTAGAAAATCAGACTGATTACAATGGAAATCGATTATTAGCCTATCTGAACAGGCTGCCAGTCATCAGATGCACAAGCAAAATGTTCATTCGTAGGGTGAAATGATTTTAAGATTGCTTAAATTTCATTGTTCTCGGCAGCAGATCGCCCTCTGTAAACAGGATATGCTATTCTATGAACACAGAATAATTATATTAATGATTGTTCTGTCCACATGTAAAGGTGGGTAGCCAGTCTAAACAGTCTGATAAACAACCGTCAATTGGCTTCAATTGGAACCTTATTTTTGCCAAGGGCCACTTGGATATTTATGCTATACTTCTGGGGCCACACAACTCGAGCTCTAACCTTGCCCTTAAATTACGTCATGGTGCTGGCACTGGTAATCTTTCACTGCACGTGCCTCAGCATTCAGTGGTGAACACTGCATGCGCATGTTCACAGTGCAAGGAGAAATTAAAGACCTGGCAGCCATCAAAATGTAGCTGTCGGACCAAGCACTGCGATTCCTGGGAATCTGCCCAAGAGCTGGATAAAAGTTCATCAAGGGCCATACATGGCCCGCGGGCCTTAGTTTCCACACCCCATATAGACGATCGGTGGTTTAAAGGTTGAAGCTGTCCATTGTAAATGATTCACCCTTAGATCCAGGTACAATATAGATTATAGGTCACATTTTTTCTTATTTAAGTTGTTCCCATCACTTTGTTCTGTATCTGGTTTGGAGGCCAGAGTGACTTTTCAAAGTCACAGCTCATACTTTTGCTGCACATCCCAACAAGGTGCCGTTAAAAGTAACAGTGTCATTGCTATGCCACCTGAATAAAAATATCTGCCCATTCAATGACCTAATTAATCCCTGCACTGTACCCCTGGATAAATAGTTTCTCCTCACTGTACTATTTGTACAAAAAAATTGCCTCTACACTGTCGTCTCCTTTAAATTATTGCCTCTACACAGGCCCCCTTTAAATACTATAACTTTCACATCATCTCCCCATCCTGACTCATGTACTATGACTGCCACTTTGTCCTCCGTATGAACTAAGGCTAGGCTCACATTTGCGTTTGAGTCCGCAGCGTATCATCCGCATTCCCAAACGCATGCAAAAACGCATGCAAGTGCATGTTAACACAGCATTTTTTTATCCGCATCATCTTACGCATGACACAAAAAAACGCAGCGTTTGCATGCGTGTCTATGCGTATTTGCATGCGTTTGCGTTTTTTATGCACATGCGTTAGAAATTTTAAATTTTTTCCAGTAGCTTTTCCTTGACATCAGACACCCAGTAGGCGATTACCTTGGAATTTCTATATATATATTATATATATATATATATATATATATATATACACACACAAACTGCGCTGAGGAAATCCTTATCTTTGGCTGCTGTATCTAGCTGCAAGATGGATCTTGACCTGGACAGCTTCCTAGAAGATCTGGATTTACAACTGAAGTTGGCTGCTGCCTTTGCTTTTGCTTGTCAAGAACACAGAAGAAGAGAAAGATGGAGAAGACGCCGTCGTCGCTATTGGCAACACCCCATCCTTTAACTCCAAGAGAGCCGTGGAGCCTACCATTCTTTCTACATCGAGCTGCAGCAAAACCCGGAGTTTTTTGACTACACGAGGATGTCGCAACAGAGCTTCCATGACTTGCTGCTACATGGCCAAGGATCCATTGCCAGGCAGGACACACAGCTCTGTCGAGCAAGTCCTGCTGAGGAATGTATCTTGGTTACCCTGAGGTACATAGTGTTGAAAAAGAAACTCCTGTCACAAATAACCCTATCCCTAACCCTAAGCAGTGTACTGATTTTTGTTTTTCATTTTCTTTTCCGCAGATTCCTGGCTACTGGAGAGACATTGTCATCGTTACATTTCCAATTATGGATTGGAGTATCCACTCTTTCTGGGATTATTGTAGACACTTGTCGTGCTTTAGGTGGCATTCTGCGGCAAGAATTCGTCCCCCAACCCACAAGTGAATTCTGAATTGAAAATGCTTCAAAATTCCAGGAAATTTGTAATTTTCCTGTGTGGGGGCTGTGGACGGCAAACTCATTAGGATTATGAAACCAGCTGGAAGTGGAACAGAGTACTTCAATTATGAAAAATATTTTTCCATTGTTCTAATGGCTATTGCGGATGCCAATTGTAGATTTGTTGCTGTGGACATTGGCTCATTTTGACAAGGCAATGACTCGCAGACGTTCAAAAACTTTGACATGGGCCAACGTCTGTATGGGAATGATTTTATTTTTCCGCCACCACGATCTCTTCCCAACACTGATGGACCACCAATGCCTTTTGTTGTTGCTGGTGATGAGGCATTCCAAATGTGTGCCAACCTCATTAAACCATACTCAAGTTGGAACTTAAATCACACAAAAAAAATTTTCAACTACAGACTGAGAAGGGCACGAAGAACCGTGGACTGTGCATTTGGATTGCTGGTATCGAAATGGCGCATTTTGTGCACATCCATTAATCTAAAAATTGACACTATTGATGAGGTTGTGAAAGCATGTGCTGTTCTGCACAACTACATCATGGTAAAAGAGCCACCAAGCTTACAACCTGAGGAACCTGTTACATTGCAGGATTACCAATTTCACCCTCTGAGAACCACAGTGGAAGTTGCCCAGATGAGGGATAAATTTGCCGCTTACTTTGTTTCAGATAATGGATGTGTGGCATGGCATGATGGTTTAAGCCGCTAAGTTAAATGCATATGTTATGTTTTGTACCTGTTATGTTTAAAACATACCTGTAATGTCAAATATTACATACCTGTTATGTTTAAATGTACCTGTGATGTTAAAATGTACATGTACTGTCAAAATTTACCACTAATGTTTGCTGAGTTAAATATAAACTACTGTTATGATGAGTCACCGAAGGAGGAAAAAACAAAATACCAGCTAAGTCCAGAAAAACCAGAGAGGTTGGCAGCTATCGGAATGCAGACCCCTTGTTACGGTGGCGGAACACGCTTAAAAAAATATAAATAAACATGTTCGCCGCCCGGGGTCCACCGTGCGGCAGGTGTAATAACCGCTGCTAAAATAGGCAGAGCACACGGACGGGAATGTGCACAGGGAAGAAGTGTACCTGGTGCACACAAGCAGACTCTGTTAGAACTCACAGAGCTGTACCCAAAAAACACAAATACAAAAACGCTGAGTCTGTAATAACTTCACAGACACTCAGTGGCACACGTGCGGTAGCCAAAGCCGGAGTAGTTAAGAACGGCACTACAACCGAATGGACTTACCGTAGATAGGCGTGTGCACGGCGTCGCAACTGCAAACGCCACGAGCGGGCTGCAGCGCAATATAGCAGGATGCTGGCTGCTGCAATAGAGGATGCTTGAGCGCGCTGGCGCTAGCGTAATACTGGCTGACCCAATCACTCACACAAACGTAATATCAGAGGGAAGGGGTTTCATAATAAGTAGAGTTGAGCGAAACGGGTCGAAAGAATTCAAAAGTCGCCGACTTTTGGCAAAGTCGGGTTTCATGAAACGAAACCCGACCCTAGGATGAGGTCGGCCACGAGGTCGGCGACTTACGCGCCAAAATCGCGTTTCAAAAGTTTGTTTTGCGCTCTTTTTCAGCCAATCAGGATCCACGGACACTGTGGGCAACGTGATGACCTAGGCACGGGTCACCACCATCTTTCAGAAGGGCATGCAAGTGATTGGCTTGCTTTGGTGGGCGTCACAGGGGGTATAAAAGGGCGTGCACGCCGACTGCCATCTTACTTCTGCCGATCTTAGTATAGGGAGAGGTTGCTGCTGATTCTGTAGGGAGAGCGTTAGGCAGGGAAGAAGACAAAAAAACTGCTTCTGCTGCTAGCGATTTGGCCTGCACAACACACAAGTCACTGTGTGTGCAGTGCAAGGGGAGGCTATATAGTGGTGTATCAGTGGTGTTGGTTGTTGGGCTGCCTTTTAAGGCTTCCTGAAACGCTGGCATTGCTGTTTACCCACTGCTCCGCAAACTGCTTTTTTAAAAGCAATCCAATCTCCCTTATCCTCTAGTCACTTTTGTCACAGCTGTGCCATCGAGCGTGTCACATAGCGCTCAGATATCAGTGGGCCTCACACAATCCACAAGTGTCCAGTGTCCAAAAGTGTGCGCAGAGATTCAAAATCTCCATTATCCTTTCGTCACTTTGGTCACAGGCAGCTGTGCCATCGAGCGTGTCACATAGCGCTCAGATATCAGTGGGCCTCACACAATTCACAAGTGTCCAGTGTCCAAAAGTGTGCGCAGAGGTTCAAAATCTCCATTATCCTCTCGTCACTTTGGTCACAGGCAGCTGTGCCATCGAGCCTGTCACATAGCGCTCAGATATCAGTGGGCCTCACACAATCCACAAGTGTCCAGTGTCCAAAAGTGTGCGCAGAGATTCAAAATCTCCATTATCCTCTCGTCACTTTGGTCACAGGCAGCTGTGCCATCGAGCCTGTCACATAGCGCTCAGATATCAGTGGGCCTCACACAATCCACAAGTGTCCAGTGTCCAAAAGTGTGCGCAGAGATTCAAAATCTCCATTATCCTCTCGTCACTTTGGTCACAGGCAGCTGTGCCATCGAGCGTGTCACATAGCGCTCAGATATCAGTGGGCCTCACACAATCCACAAGTGTCCAGTGTCCAAAAGTGTGCGCAGAGATTCAAAATCTCCATTATCCTCTCGTCACTTTGGTCACAGGCAGCTGTGCCATCGAGCGTGTCACAAAGCGCTCAGATATCAGTGGGCCTCACACAATCCACAAGTGTCCAGTGTCCAAAAGTGTGCGCAGAGATTCAAAATCTCCATTATCCTCTCGTCACTTTGGTCACAGGCAGCTGTGCCATCGAGCCTGTCACATAGCGCTCAGATATCAGTGGGCCTCACACAATCCACAAGTGTCCAATGTCCAAAAGTGTGCGCAGAGATTCAAAATCTCCATTATCCTCTCGTCACTTTGGTCACAGGCAGCTGTGCCATCGAGCGTGTCACATAGCGCTCAGATATCAGTGGGCCTCACACAATCCACAAGTGTCCAGTGTCCAAAAGTGTGTGCAGAGATTCAAAATCTCCATTATCCTCTCGTCACTTTGGTCACAGGCAGCTGTGCCATCGAGCGTGTCACATAGCGCTCAGATATCAGTGGGCCTCACACAATCCACAAGTGTCCAGTGTCCAAAAGTGTGCGCAGAGATTCAAAATCTCCATTATCCTCTCGTCACTTTGGTCACAGGCAGCTGAGCCATCGAGCCTGTCACATAGCGCTCAGATATCAGTGGGCCTCACACAATCCACAAGTGTCCAGTGTCCAAAAGTGTGCGTAGAGATTCAAAATCTCCATTATCCTCTCGTCACTTTGGTCACAGGCAGCTGTGCCATCGAGCGTGTCACATAGCGCTCAGATATCAGTGGGCCTCACACAATCCACAAGTGTCCAGTGTCCAAAAGTGTGCGCAGAGATTCAAAATCTCCATTATCCTCTCGTCACTTTGGTCACAGGCAGCTGTGCCATCGAGCGTGTCACATAGTGCTCAGATATCAGTGGGCCTCACACAATCCAAATGTGTCCACTGTCCACAAGTGTGTGCAGAAATTCTAAATCTCCCCTGTCCTATAGACACCTTGTACCTTGTTTTACATTACTATATAGTTTGTTGGATTTTGTCTACATTTCTACCAAAAATGAGGAAGGCTGGTGGAAGAGGCCGTGGAATTGGGCGGGGGTTGGCAGCTGGTAATGATGGTGTTGGTGGTGGATCTGATGGTTGTGGCAAGAGCAAAATAGGACCGAATGCAGGAGCTGCTGACCCTGCGTCATCGTCTGTCTACATAAGGCCTCGAACGCTTAGTTTTCTAGGAGTTGGCAAACCGCTTTTAAAGGCAGAGCATCAGGAAAAAGTTTTGTCTTACATTGCTGACTCAGCCTCCAGCTCTATCGCCTCCTCTTCTTCAGTTGTAAAAAGTAAAAGCACTGAGTCGTCATTGGAGGCTCATGTTCATGAACCACACCTTTCCTTGTGTCCTTCACCCCAACCAAGATTGAAGGATGACGCAGGCCATACTACTGATTACTCCATGGAGCTGTTTTCACATACCATGCCTGGATTATCAAGTCAAATGGTGAATTACCCAGGCCAAGATGAATCTGACATGGAGTGCACTGATGCACAGCCGCTGATGGATGATTCTGCTGGTACATTCACTCAGAGCACTACATTGTCCTCGCAGTGTACAGAGCCAGATTTTGACCCTGATGAGACTCAGGTGCCCCTTCCCGCACACTATACCACCATACACGGTGACACAGAGAAAGGTGCACATGACATAGAAGAGGAGGTGATGGATGACCCAGTTGTTGACCCAGATTGGCATCCATTGGGGGAAGAGGGTGCTGCTTCCAATAGCTCAGATGAGGAGCATCCACAGCAGACATCGACATCGCAACAGCTGTTATCTGGCAGGCCCGGAGCACTCCAAAGACAGGTTCCAAACATCAAAAGAGTTGCTGGACAGCTTGTCCAGAGGGTCAAAAGATCACAGCGTGCTAGGCCGCAAAATGTCTGCCAAAGTAGGAAGAGTGCAGTGTGGCACTTTTTTGAAAAAAATCCTCATGATCAGGCCAAGGTTATCTGTAAGAAGTGCGCAAAGACCTTTAGCCGAGGGAAAAATCTGAAAAATTTGAATACCAGTTGCATGCTTAGACATTTAACCAGCATGCACTTGCAAGCGTGGACACAACACCAAACCTCAAGTGCCACATGTGCAACTGATCACAACGAAGGTAGTCAGCAACGCTACATTGTTTCCCCCACTGTAAGCCCACCGGTTAGCACAGCAGCAAATGTTGAGGTGTCGTTGCAAGGCCACAGCAGTCAGGGAATCCCACTGTTATATCAACGAAAGACTGATTCTAGGCCATCAGAAAGAACACCAACTCCATCACCATCATCAACCTTCTCTCAGTCCGCCCTGTCCACCGCTACTTCCACCATATGCAGCTCTCAAGTCCAGCTCACCCTCCCAGACACTATGAGTAGGTCAAGAAAGTACTCAGTCTCTCATCCGCGTTCACTGGGTTTGAACGCCCACATTGCCAAACTAATCTCGTTTGAGATGATGCCCTTTCGGTTGGTGGAAAGCACAGCTTTCCGCGAACTCATGGCCTATGCAGTACCACGCTATGACCTACCCAGTCGCCACTTCTTCTCTCGCAAAGCCATCCCAGCCCTCCACCATCATGTGAAAGACCGCATTGTCCATGCACTCAAGCAGTCAGTGAGCGGAAAGGTGCACCTCACAACTGATGCATGGTCCAGTCAGCATGGCCAGGGCCGTTACGTGTCCATCACTGCGCACTGGGTTAATGTGGTGGATGCAGGGTCCACAGGGGACAGCGGTGGTGGGACAGTGCTGCCTAGCCCACGGTATAGGAAACAGTTGGCTGTAGGCGTTCGACCCTCCTCCTCCTCCTCCTCCAGAAGCGAAAGCTCGTCCACAGAGCGCAGTCGTACGAGCACTCCATCTGCAGCTGCCACTGTTGCACACGATGTGTCCCCCTATCGAGCAGCTAGTGGAAAGCGTCAGCAGGCTGTGTTGCAGATGATGTGTTTGGGCGACAGACACACCGCCGAGGTGCTGGCCGAGTACTTGAAGCGACAAACTGAGTCATGGCTGGGCAGTGTACATCTTGAGGCAGGCAAGGTAGTTAGTGATAACGGGCGTAATTTTGTGGCAGCCATAGCCCTTTCTAAACTCAGCCACATACCTTGCTTGGCTCACACCTTGAACCTGGTGGTGCAGTGCTTCCTCAAAAATTATCCGGAGTTAACAGCCCTGCTCCAGAAGGTGCGAAGACTGTGCGCGCACATCCGCCGGTCGCCTGTACACTCCGTTCGTATGCAGAAGCTGCAGCGATTGCTCCACCTTCCCAACCACCGCCTCATTATTGACATTGCAACAAGGTGGAACTCCACCCTGCACATGGTGGAGTGGCTGTGCGAGCAGAGGCAGGCCATAATGCATTTGTGGGAGGATACACGGCCAGGCACTTTGAGAGCAGACATGGAGTTGACAGGCGTGCAGTGGTCGAAGCTGAAAGACCTTTGTAAAGTCCTTCAGTGTTTTGAGGAATGCACATGGCTGGTAAGCGCAGACGACGCCATCCTAAGCATGAGCATCCCACTTATGCGTCTGCTCATGCAAACTTTGACGCACCTTAAGGAGCAGGCGTCTGCAGCCAATGTTGATGAGGAGGAAGAGGAGGAGGGAATCCTTGATGACATTCAGCCATTGTCTGCTCAGGGACCTCTCCTGGACGAGGTGGAGGAAGAAGAGGAGGAGGAGGAGGATGATGGGGATGATTACTTAGGGGAGGAGGATGCATCTCGTGGGGCAAGTGAAAATGTTGGCGTGGCAAGGTCTGGTACAGGGTTTGTGCGTGACTGGAGGGATGTGGATTTGCCAGAAAGTGCTCCTCCACCCAGCACTCGCAGTGCATCATTGACACCGGGAACATTGGCCCACATGTCAGATTATGCCTTGCGGATCCTAAAAAGGGACCCCCGCATTGCCAAAATGATGAACGATGACGACTACTGGTTGGCCAGCATCCTGGATCCACGCTATAAAGGCAAATTACAAAACATCATGCCACAGGAGAACCTTGACCTAATATTGGCTAATAAACAAGCAACTCTGGTAAATCGGTTGCTTGAGGCATTCCCAGCACACAGCAGCGGTGATGGTTCTCACACGAGCCGTACGGGCCGGGGGCAGCTTGGCAGAGGTGTTCGTGGTGCACACAGCAGAAGTGGCGTTGGAGACAGGGGTTTCATGACAATGTTGTGGACTGATTTTTCAAATACCGCTCACACAACTGGTAATACTGCATCGATGGAAAGTGACAGGAGACAGCAGTTGTCAACTATGGTTACAAACTACTTTTCCTCCCATATCGATGTTCTCCCACACAGGTCATTCCCCTTTGACTATTGGGCCGCTAAACTGGACACCTGGCCTGAATTGGCCCAATATGCCTTACAGGAGCTCGCTTGCCCAGCTGCAAGTGTGCTATCGGAAAGAGTCTTCAGTGCAGCTGGATCAATCCTGACAGAAAAAAGGACCCGTCTGTCAACCCAAAATGTGGATGATCTAACCTTCATTAAAATGAACCACGCATGGGTTTCCAAGGATTTTGTCCCACCTTCCCCTGATGACACATAGGGTGACAGAAAAATGGCTTGCTTTGGTCCACCTCTTCCTGGTACTTCACCTATTTCGCCTTTTGCATCAGCTGAATGTCCAACATCAACATATGCCACTTTCTAAAACTCCCTAACTGTGCTGCCTCCCCCCCCATGGCCGGGGTCACCACCTAGCGCACGACACCGTGCGAGTGCCGTTGCCCTGGACAGGTGGGTAGGCCGACTCTTGGGCGCGGGCACTGGCACAGGGTCCCTCATAGTGCAATCAAGTGTCTCTGACGGTGGTGGTGCACACCCGCCGTCAGACACACCGCTGTACTATGAGGGGCCCAGTGCCAGTACCGACGCCCACGAGTGGGCCCCCCTTGCTTGGGCAGGGCCCCAGCATTTGCAATCTTTACCTCTCCCTGCTACTCCGCTGTGTAATCTGGGCCGTCAAATCCATACTGTGCCTGACACCGTCTGAGCCTGCCTCCTGAGACATATATTTTGAATGTGTACGCTATCCATACATGTTATCCGGGGATACGGTACCCTTTCTAACCTTTGTGCAATCACGTGCAATCCATACTGGGCCTAACACCGTCTGAGCCTGCCTCCTGAGACATATATTTTGAATGTGTACGCTATCCATACATGTTATCCGGGGATACGGTACCCTTTCTAACCTTTGTGCAATCACGTGCAATCCATACTGGGCCTAACACCGTCTGAGCCTGCCTCCTGAGACATATATTTTGAATGTGTACGCTATCCATACATGTTATCCAGGGATACGGTACCCTTTCTAACCTTTGTGCAATCACGTGCAATCCATACTGGGCCTGACACCGTCTGAGCCTGCCTCCTGAGACATATATTTTGAATGTGTACGCTATCCATACATGTTATCCAGGGATACGGTACCCTTTCTAACCTTTGTGCAATCACGTGCAATCCATACTGGGCGTGAGAACGGCTGGCGAGCTGTTAAGCAAGCTACAGCACCTGTCCAGACAAGTACAGGGATTCCCTAGCGAGGAGACTTATTTGATTGTTTTCAATGTTGGGACAGCAATTTTTGGGGAGCACTATACTCTGGAGAATGATAGATGGGGCCCACCATACACTGGAACATTCCAAAGGTGGACATCAGACACTGGAGCAGCATTTACAGGGCCCATTATACACTAGAGCATTAGAAATGGGGCCCATTATGTTTGGAGCATTATTTGGGCCCATAAGACAGTGGAGCTTCATCCATGGGGACCAACATATACTGTAGCATTATGTGGAGCTCATCATATACTGTTTCAAACATTATATGGGACCAATGATTCTGTATGGAGAAATAGATGGGCCTCGTCATGAGATGTAAAAAGTGAGGTATTTTTCATTGTACTATACCGCTATTTCTCTGCCGTATCGGAGCATGATGAGTTGTGGTATGTGTTAAAGGGGCGCTCTTTCGCCCAGGGCACATGAAAACCTGCAGCCAGCCCTCCCCCCCCACAACTTTAGCCAAATAACCCCCATTTTTCAGTGCGTAACTTATATTATGAAGTTAATTAAGGTTGACAAGCTTAAGTAAGAAGAATTGATGCTTTTGGCATTCAAATGGGCACTGTAGGTGTGTTTCCTGTCCTCCTCTCACTGCCGACTTTTATTCCCCATTGACTTACATTGGGTTTCGTGTTTCGGGACGACCCCGACTTTTCCCTATAATCGGACGATCTTGCTCGACCCGACTTTTGGAAAAGTCGGGTTTCACGAAACGAAACGCGACCCTAAAAAACCAAAAGTCGCTCAACTCTAATAATAAGTCATCCACCAGACCAAGCATCCATCACCAAACACACAGCAGCAAGTATAGAAAATACTAGCGCATGGCATAGCGGCCATGCACACTTTTTATAGCGCACGGGACCTGCCGGAAATCTTCAGAGCCCCGAGCATAACCAATCAAATCAGGAGCAGGACCTGAGCACCTGACTCCTGAACTCCAGTGAGAGCTCGTCCAGTGAGCATGCACAGAAGCATGGAAAAAGGACTTAGCCTCTGGAGACAAATGTGAGAATCTGGGTTGCTGCATATGCATAGAATGACCCAGATTCCTAACACCCCTGAACCTATCCACAACAACTAGCAGTAGCCGTGGGGGGTTCCTACGGTGCCCTAGACCCCTCGATCACAGCCGGAGAACTATATAGCCTAAAGACAGAAAGGGGAAAAACTAAACTGCCCCAGAGCAGACCCCAAAGCAATAGGCAGCCCCAACATATAATGACGGTGAAGCAAGATGAAAACACTAGCACAGATAGAAAGATAGGTTGAGCAAATGATGGGGCCCAAGCTAACTACATAGGACAGGATAGGAAAGCTGCTGTCTGCCATCCGCAAAAACCCTATCAAAATGAGCCAACCGACTGATAGGAAAAACAGGCCCTGAAGTCGCTAGGCTTCAAAAGACTATATCAGCACTCAGGTATATTCTGAAGACAGAGCAAAATATCAACAGATCAGAGACAAAAATGGAGTTCAGCTCACCCCCGGCCGGGGATGGCAGAACTCCCAAAAAACAGGGCAAAACAAAAACAAAACTGAAGAGTACAAAGCAGAGCAGAAACACTTAGCTTTGAGATGCAGGAATCAGACTGGTCTCCAAGAATCCAGCAGGAAAATCACCAGCCAGGAAGAAGGGCGTCGGCAGCCTTATATCCAGTCCTCAATTCCAGCCACCCAGTCATCATCTAGCTGCCCAGGTGTTTGGTAATCAGCCTCACTACCTTCCTTCACCAGAGGAGGGAGTTCATCAGACCTCAATGGTGAAGGGAAAAATGAACTCACAACAGTACCTCCCCCTTGAGGAGGGGTCACCAAACCCTCATCCATGCCACCAGGGCGATTCGGGTAAGCCCGATGAAAGGCACGCACCAATCTTTCGGCATGAATATCAGAGGCAGAGACCCAGGAATTATCCTCCTGACCATAACCCTTCCACTTAACCAACTACTGGAGTCTCCGTCTAGCCAGACGGGAATCCAGTATCTTCTCTACCTCATATTCCATGTTACCTTCAACCAATATAGGGTCAGGAGGTGCCACCACAGGAACTACTGGTTCAACAAACCTCTTCAACAAGGACTTATGAAACACATTATGAATTTTAAATGTGACAGGAAGAGCCAACCGAAAAGAGACTGGATTAATAATCTCCAAAATCTTGTAAGGTCCAATAAATCTAGGCTTAAACTTAGGAGAAGCCACCTTCATAGCGATATTTTTTGATGACAACCAAACCATATCACCCACCTTAAACTGGGGACCAACGGTCTTACGCCGGTTGGAAAACCGCTGGGCCTTTTCCTGGGAGAGAGACAACTTATCCACTACTTGGTTCCAGATCTGGTGCATTCTCTCCACCACAGTGTCAACACCTGGCCAGGCAGAAGGCTCCATCTGCCCTGAAGAAAATCGAGGGTGAAAACCAAAGTTACAAAAAAAAGGTGACATCAAAGTGGCAGAACTAGCTATTATTTAAAGCAAATTCGGCCAAGGGCAAAAATGAAACCCAATCATCCTGATCGGCAGAAATAAAACATCTCAAATACGACTCCAAAGTCTGGTTTGTTCTCTCCGTCTGCCCATTGGTCTGAGGGTGAAACGCAGAGGAGAAGGACAACCGAATTCCCAGCTTGGAACAGAAAGTCCTCCAAAATCTAGACACAAACTGAACTCCTCTGTCAGATACAATGTTCTCAGGAATCCCGTGCAAGCGAACCACCTGTTGCAAAAACAAGGGCACCAACTCAGAAGAAGATGGCAACTTAGGGAGTGGTACAAGATGGACCATCTTAGAGAATCTATCACAAATCACCCAAATAACAGTCATTCTCTGAGAGACAGGCATATCAGAGATAAAATCCATTGAAATATGGGTCCATGGCCTCCTGGGCACCGGCAAAGGCATCAACAAGCCACTAGAGTGAGAACAAGGTTTAGACCGGGAGCAAGTCCCACAGGACTGCACAAAATTCCTGACATCATGAGACAAGGCGGGCCACCAAAAAGACCGACTCACCAGATCTCTAGTATCAAAAATACCTGGATGACCAGCCAATGCAGAGCAATGAACTTCAGACCTCACTCTCTTCCTCCACTGGTCAGGAACATACAACTTTCCACTGGGACAATGCTCAGGTTTGTCCTCCTGAAACTCTTCCAGAGCACGTCTCAAATCGGGCGAGATGGCAGAAAGAACTACCCCCTCGCCTAAGATGGTAGCAGGCTTAGTCACAACAGGAGAATCAGCAAGGAAACTCCTAGAGAGGGCGTCTGCCTTGATTCGGATCTTTGAATAAAGAGGAATAGAACTCCCAAGAGAATAGCCCAAGAAAGCGGACTATCCTGGATTACCATGCTATCACCCCAGACTCATATAGGGCCAAGTTCCGAGACCTCCCATGCACCACGGGGGGATCGTTTAGGATGTATGCACATAAGATGTCCTAGGCATGTCGGAGATGGCTGGAAGCAGAAAACGCCTTTACTGTGGAAGATGTTATACAGGCGTTCCTTATACAACAATTTCTTGCCAAGTGCCCTGCGGAGGTACGGGAATGGGTCCGGGAGCGCACGCCATGTACCGAGGATAGAGCTGCAGCCCTGGCCGATGAAGCCCTTACTATCCGGCCGCAATGGAGGAGGCTTCTGGACAATGAACCACGGCCTGCTCCCGCGCCCCGTCCCCCTCCAATTATATCTGCCCTTCCACCTAGTCGCAAGCCGATGACAATCACGCCTCACAATCCTAGGCCCCAACAGTTCCGACCACGACCTGGGGGTATCACAGAGAGGAGGTGTTATGGGTGTGGGCAACCTGGACATTTGCAGTCTGGCTGTCCCTCCAGGATTCGGAGGGAGCCCCACGCAGCCCCACCTGGTCCAGTGCATCTTGTACATTCCACCACACCTGAGGAAGAGCTACCACCACCCCCACCAGAGTGGACCACCGACCACGGCACCATAGATACCCCTCCTAGAGTGTACGGACTCCGACCTCTGTCCTTTAGCTACTCAGAGCAACGGCAACGCCACCTGCAGGATGTCTTTATTGATGGATACAAAGTGTCAGGATTTAGAGACAAGGGGGCATTCTTGACTATCGCTGACCCCCGTGTGGTTCGACCCGAGGCAATTTACCAGGGTCCGGGAATTCCCATTGTCCTGGCGGGCGGTGCCCGCAAATATATACAGCGAGCTTCTGTGCGTTTGGATTATGGTTGTGGAGAAAAACTGTGTTGGATTGGAGTTATGGGAGGACTTCCTGCAGATATCCTCCTTGGGATCGACATTGGGGAGTTACAGTGCCAATTTGTGGGAGCAGTCACCCGACTACAGGCCCTTCAAGCACTACGTCATCCGGACCCCACCGGGGAGCAACCACCACGAACCGCATTAGAGTCGATAAGCAATACTTTTGCTGCTACTACATTGGGAGAGTCTTGGGACAGAGAGGAGTTTAGGAGAGAAATAGAGGGTGACACTACCTTAGCAGCCCTTAGGCGAAAGGCAGAAACTGGGCACATGGGAGATAATGGGGATGGCTTCACTCGAGAAAACGGACTGTATTATCGTGTAACAAAGGGCAGTGACCAGGGCAACCCTGACGCAACGACCAGGCAACTCATTGTCCCTCAGAAGTACAGGGCACAGCTACTTCAACTGGCCCATGACATCCCCTTGGCTGGGCATCAAGGGAGAAAAAGGACTGAAAAGAGACTCACCCAAAGTTTTTACTGGCCGGGCGTCTCGCAGTCGGTAGCCCATTATTGCCGCACCTGTGATGTGTGCCAGCGAATGCGGCATCCAGGAGCTCGACATAAGGTACCCCTGCAATCCCTGCCCATAATTGAGGAACCATTTCAACGTGTAGCCGTCGACATCATAGGTCCTCTGGCCCACCCCAGCAGGTCAGGGAAAAAATATATCCTGACCGTGGTGGATTATGCCACTAGGTATCCTGAAGCTGTGGCCCTGTCCAGTATTACAGCAGTAAAGGTAGCCGAGGCCCTTGTTACCATCTTTACCCGGGTAGGGTTTCCTAGTGAAATATTGTCGGATCAAGGCACTCAGTTCATGTCAGATCTGGTCCAGTCCCTATGGCATACCTGTGGTGTTCGAGCCATTCGCACCACCCCATACCACCCGCAGACCAACGGACTATGTGAACGCTTTAATGGAACCCTAAAAAATATGCTGAGGGCTTTTGTTGATGTTGAAAAAGACTGGGAAAAGTACCTGCCACATCTCCTTTTTGCCTATCGGGAGGTTCCCCAAGTGTCCACAGGGTTCTCTCCCTTCGAACTACTATTTAGCCGGAAGGTCCGTGGGCCTCTCACTCTTCTGAAAGAACATTTGGAGGGAGACATCTCAGATACCGGAATGCCCATCGTTCCCTATGTTCTAGAGCTCAGAGACCGTCTCGCCCAGCTAGCTACCTTCGCTAAAGAGCATGAGCGAATGGCCCAGTCCAGACAAAAAACCTGGTATGACCGTAATGCCAGGAACCGGGAATATATGGAAGGACAGCAAGTGCTCATGATTACTGCTTCCCCTGCCAACAAGCTTCAAGCAGTGTGGGAAGGCCCTTATCAGGTTGTCAAGAAAATTAATGACACTAACTATGTTATTGCCCTGGACTCTAGTGGTCGATGACAGAAAACCGTCCACATTAACATGCTGAAAGACTACCATGACCGATCTCTGCCTGTTCTAGCTGTCTGCCACCCCCCTAGTGATACCGCCGATGACGAGTATCTCCCAGATCTCCTCCAGGTTGCCCAAGCGGGAGGATCACTGGAACAAGTGCCCCTGGGCTCCCATTTATCTGATATACAAAAGGACGATATTGTCGCCGTACTAAGGCCGAGGGCTGCTGCTTTCTCCTCAAAGCCGGGGAAGACTACTCTCACCAGTCACCATGTGGAAACCCCCAGACAACGCCCCATCCAGCAGGCTGCCTACCGGGTTCCAGAGGCTGTTCAAGGCATGATAAAGAATGAACTGGAGGAGATGAAACAACTGGGAGTTATTCAGCCATCTCACAGTTCTTGGGCCTCTCCTGTCGTCCTGGTCCCCAAGAAGGATGGTACAACACGATTCTGCGTTGATTACAGATGACTAAATGATGCCACCAAGAGTGATGCTTATCCCATGCCCAGGATTGATGATCTATTGGGTCGTCTGGCCAGTGCCCAATTTGTGACCACGTTAGACTTGAGCAAGGGGTACTGGCAGATACCCCTAACGGAGGAAGCTCGGGAGCGCTCAGCCTTCATTACTCCATTTGGGCTTTATGAGTTCCTGGGAATGCCCTTTGGGATGAAAACTGCCCCCGCTACTTTCCAGAGACTGGTGGATCGACTGTTACAACAATGTCAGGACTTTGCCTGTGCTTACTTAGACGACATCGCCATTTTTAGCACAACCTTAGAGGAACATCTTAAACACTTGGGCATAGTGCTGGACTGTATCCTTACTGCAGGACTGACCATTCGCCCTGATAAGTGCCAAATAGGGATGGCTGAGGTGCAGTACCTCAGGCATAGAGTAGGGGGTGGGACACTATGGCCTGAGCCTGCCAAGGTGGAAGCCATTAGCAACTGGTGTAGACCCCAGACTAAAAAGCAGGTACTTGCGTTTTTAGGAACTGCTGGTTACTATCGCAAATTTGTTTCTAACTTTAGCACCTTGGCCAAGCCCCTAACCGACCTGACCCGCAAGAACATGCCTAGGAATGTGACATGGACGCCTGCATGCGAGGATGCCTTTTCAGCGTTAAAGACTGCCCTCGTCACTGCTCCTGTCTTGGCTGCCCCGGATTATAAATGCAGGTTCCTCGTGCAGACAGATGCATCCACCTTTGGGATTGGGGCAGTACTTAGCCAAGTGAACGCCGCCGGAGAAGAACATCCTGTTGCTTTTGCCAGTCGGAAACTACTGGATCGGGAAGTTGCCTATGCCACTATGGAAAAGGAGTGCCTTGCCATCGTATGGGCGCTAAAAAAATTGCAGCCCTACTTGTATGGCAGAGACTTTACAATTGTTACAGACCACAACCCCCTAACATGGCTGAATCGCGTATCAGGGGACAATGGAAGATTGCTGCGGTGGAGCTTGTCCTTACAGCCCTACAGCTTCTCCATCCAATACAAGCGAGGAAGCCAACACCAGAACGCCGATGGATTGTCTCGACAAGAAGAACCATAGGCTCCCCAGGCCGACCTACCCCTGCCACCGTACAAGGAATTATAAATAACTGAGCAATGTGGACTAAAGTGAGCAGGCCAGAGGTCTGTGTAGACCTCATAGCTTGCTCACTTATTTTGGGGGGGGAGAGGTTGTGATGGTGTGATATGTTATGTGGATGTAATTTTTTGTATATTCCTATTTTTATCAATTCCAGTTATTTTCATAGTGTTTTTCTTATTACATTGTAAGTCTACAGCCTCACTGTATCTGTCTCTTGATGACCCCCTGTAGTGCATTAATCCCTAAGGCCTTTTGTTCTCCTCTGGGAGGCAACTTGTTTGACTACCCCTGGACAAGGAAGGGGGTGGGGGGAAGAACGGCAGCTGGACAAGTCAGTTCCGGTAGAGACAAGATGGTGAAAAGGCTGCATTTCAGAGAGAAGGACCCATTTTTATCCTCTGGTGCTAGAGTGTTTTGGAATCTCGTTTCCGTGGACATTTTATCCTGATACTGGACGGCATTCTTATTCTGGATTATCTTATCCTTTGTGTGGTGGACTGAATATGGACCTTTTCGTATTTTTGCCTGAATAAAGGTCTTGGAATTGTTCACTCTTCGCTTGCTCTGTTGATTGTGTGATACCAGAGAAGGACCCCGTGACAGATACAAATAACACAAGATATAGTGCTAACAAATTGCCACTTTTATTTTCAACACTTTTGCAAAAAAAATGTTTAAGGTTGGGGTGATTTGTTTTTTCTTTGGGGTTTACGTGAGGGTGAAAGGAGGAGGATCCAGGGGGTGTGGAGCTGTGAGGATTGGGTGGTAGATGATGAGGAAGTGGTTACAGGGGAAGCGGCAACAAATTGAAGGATTGGAACAGGGATGTCAGTGGAGACATTGGGGATAGATGACAAAGTGGAATCGTGGGAATTGATAGACAAACTGGAAGGAACAGACAGATACACAAGGGAAGGTAGTGACAAATTGGTAGGTGGGGGTGGAGGTGGTGGGTTCAAGGTGGGCATAGTTTTTTGGCTCCTAGTTTTGGTCCTGATGCCAAGATTTTTTTGGGGGGACCTTGCTTTTCTTGGCCGAGTGAGAGTGCTGGGCTCTGTAGCAGTCATCTGGCATGGTGCTGGACTGGGCCGCATTGTGGATAATGCTGGCTGCAGGGGTGCTGTAGTGAGCAGGGGTGATGGAATGGGCAGGGGTGCTGTAGTGGGCAGGGGTGGTGGACAGGCAGGGGTGGTGGACTGGGCAGCATCATTGATACTGCTGGCTGCATAGGTGCTGGACTCTGGAGCATGGTGGATGCTGCCGGCTGCAGGGTTGATGGACTTGGCAGCGTGGTCGCTCGGTGAACTGGAGGCGGTGGTGGCAGATAGTTCGGTGCTGTGGGAGAAGGAAGGTAGATTGGCTGCTGGTAATATCCTCCAGCCTGTTGATTGTAGGATTGTGACTGATGCTTGTACTGCTGCTGCAATGCGTGGCTATAAGCAACCTGGCAGGCCTGCCTGACATTCACCTAGAGTTGAGGCGTAAGGCTTTCCGAAGCCCTCGTCTTCAGTAATAAAGCTAAAATGAAAAACAACAATATCCCTCATCTCTCCGCTGTTCTGTTCCATGCTGTAATCCATGTCTGGGGGACAAATAGTTTTCAACCTGGACGGTACCAAGATGCGGCTGTCCAGGCTGAGAACCACTGGTGAATGAGCTGCGGTGAGTGCAGCATCATTGCCCATCCCGCCATCCCACCCAGGTCACCTCCACTTTCCACACTTTTAGAAACATACAGGACATTAACACCCAGAAACTTATAAATAACTTGCAGTCATCATTGGCCCTCATCAGTCATCACTGGCCCCCATCTCCTCCCTCTTATGTCCTGATTCTGCACTGAAGCATTACAATGAAACACTTCAAAGTGCCCTAGATGAAGCTGCACCTCCTATACATAGAACAACTAGGCACAGATGGCGACAGCCCCGGCACACACTGCAAACATGCTTCCTACAGCGGTGCTCCAGGTGCGCCGAACATGTGTGGAGAAAACCCAATCTACACGAAGATTTCATCCATTATAAGTTTATGCTTAAAACATACAACACTGCCTTTGACCTCTCAAAGCAACACTATTTCAACAAACTCATCACCTCACTATCCAATAACCCAAAACATCTCTGACACTTTTCATTCCCTACTCAACCCAAGAGTGCAGGCCCCAACCACGGATCTCCATGCTGACGATCTGGCCAATTATTTCAAAGAAAAAATTGACCATATCCGACAGGATATTATCACCCGATCACCACATACCATGCACTGTTCTCCCTCCCCCACTGCATCTAGCTCACTCTATGATTTTGAACCAGTAACAGAAGAAGTAATCAGGCTCCTTGCATCTTCTTGCCCTACTACTTGTACCAGTGACCCCATTCCATCACATCTCCTCCAGTCCCTTTCCCCTGCTGTCACCACTCTCCTAACAAAAATATTCAACCTCTCTCTCTCTTCCAGCATCTTTCCTTCCTCATTTAAGTATGCCATCATACAGACATTACTTAAAAAACCATCCCTCGACCAAAACTGTACCCCTAACTATAGACCTGTCTCTAATCTTCCCTTCATCTCTAAACTCCTGGAATACCTGGTCCACGCCTGACTTATCCGCTATCTCTCAGACAACTCTCTTCTTGACCCTCTACAATACAGTTTCCGCTCTCTACACTCTACTGAAACTGCCTTCACTAAAGTCTCTAGATTTAGCTGTTAGAAGATCATTAATGGTCACTACTCCATGCTAATTCTCTTGGATCTCTCCGCAGCATTCAACACTGTGGATCATCAGCTCCTCCTCACTGTGCTCCACTCCATCGGCCTCAAGGACACCGTTCTCTCCTGGTTATCCTCCTATCTCTCTGACTGCTCCTTCACTGTATCTTTTGCTGGCTCCTCCTCTCATCTTCCCCTTACTGTTGGGGTTTCTCAAGGATTGGTTCTAGGCCCCCTCCTCTTCCCCTTGTATACTGCCCCTATTGGTCAATCAATCAGTAGATTTGGGTTCCAGTACCATGTCTATGCTGATGACACCCAATTATACACTTCTTCTCTTGATATCACGCCTGCCTTTTTGGAAAAGACCAGTGATTGTCTTACCGCTGTCTCTAACATCATGTCCACCCTCGATCTGAAACTGAACCTGTCAAAAACTGAACTTCTCGTGTTTCCTCCCTCTATTGACCTACCTATGCCTGACATTGCCACTTCCATGTGTGGGTCCACCATTACTCCCCAGCAACATTCCTGCTGTCTTGGGGTCATACTTGATTCCGAGCTTTCATTCACCCCCCACATCCGATCACTGGCTCGCTCTTGTAATCGACACCTCAAAACATTTCTAGAATTCAACCTTTTCTTACTTTCAACACTGCAAAAACTCTTACTGTTTCTCTTATTCATTCTCGTTTGGAATATTGTAACTCTCTACTAATTGGTCTCCCTCTTACCAAACTCTCCCATCTCCAATCTGTCTTGAATGCTGCAACCAGGATCATATTCCTCACCAATCTTTATACTCATGCCTCTACATTGTGCCAGTCCTTACACTGGTTACCCATCTGTGGCATCCCCAGGAGCATGGCTGCCACAGTGGCTTTGCCTTCCTCCAGGGAGGGTAATGCCAGGCTTGGAAGCAATGACGGGTCTCTCTCGCAGTCAATCTATGCATGCAACACAGTTCCACTCCAGGCCAGCAGGGGGAGCTCTGAACCGGAATTAAGGGGAGGAGTGCTCTCTGAGGGCCAAGAGGAAGGAGTGGTGAGTTAGTCTGCAGAGGGTGAAGTGTGTAGACGAGTGGAAGGAACGCTGAGATAGCATTGAGAGGAAGAGCTCATCTCCCATAGGAGCGCATAAATTGGAGCCTGGTCTCCATGGCTGTATGGACACTGATGGTCCTACAGCAGACACCAGAGGAGTAGAAGGCTGTAAATGCAATACTCCCATCTAAGACTTGAGGGCACAACAGCAACACGGATAGTGAGCCGGGACTTAGAAGTGAGGAGTCCCTGGAACAGGCTACAGTTGTCTGCCGTACAAGTAGAGTTCTTAGGAACATCTGACAGAAGGAACTTCAGTGTAACTCAGTACTGGAGATCCGTTAAGTAAGCGCTAGGAAGGAGACTGCACAGCCCATCTGCTGAGAGAGAATCCCTGAGTTGCTTCCAGGCTAGCCTGCTCCGTTACCATCTGTAATCAGGACCCTAGATGCGTTTATCAAGTAAATGTACAGAAATTGCACCCCGCTGTGTCTTGTCTGCTTCCTACCTTTCCGGCACTGCTACATCCCCGTGCCAACCACATCTACACTGCCCTGGGACTACAGCTTCACTTGTGGGGAGCTTTTACATCTCTGCTGCACCATACCATCAGTCCCAGCGGATCTGCATGCAGCGTCGGCTTAACACCTCCCTTGCCGAACACCACAGGTGTCGTCACTCGTCACAAATTATTTATCTAACTATATTCCACCATTCCCATTTTCCCCATTACTTGGGTGCCCAGGGCCACGGTCCGGGTCACTGCTGCTGTGACACATCCCACTGATACCGGCCCGGTACCGAGTACCCCACAGCCCTGGGAGGGCGACCCACATCCACTCCAGAATTCAGTATAAACTTATTACCCTCACGCACAAAGCACTCCATGGCTTAGTACCACCCTACATCTCCGCCTATCACTCTATCCGTGCCCTCCATTCTGTTAATGACCTGAGGTTAACATCCTCAATAATCAGAACCTCCCACCCCCATCTCCAAGACTTTTCACGTGTTGTGCCAATTCTTTGGAATGCACTACCCAGGCTAATATGATTAATCTGCAATCCCCCCAGTTTTAAGCATGTCCTAAAAATGCATTTGTTCAGACTGGCCTATCGCCTCAACGCATTAACCTAAATATCCCTGTGTGGCTCATTCTAAATTTTTACCATAACTAGGTTCCTCGCATCATGTTCTCACATGCTTTATGCATTTAATAGCACTCTGTGTCTGTACTGTTACATACTTAGGATGATAACCGGTTCATGCAGCATTACATGAACATCCGATTTTTAAATAATGGCTGGTCCGAACAATAAAAGCAATTGTTACCATCCACCTTTCGTTTCTCCCCTTTTTCCTTATAGATTGTAAGCTTGCGAGCAGGGCCCTCATTCCTCTTGGTATCTGTTTATCTGTTTATCTATCTATGTGTTTATTGGTATGCTGTAATGTCTATTGTCTGTAGACGTCCCCTCTATAATGTAAAGTGCTGCGGAATATGTTGGCGCTATAGAAATAAAATTATTATTATTATTATTATTTTGACCAGCAGTGACATCATCAAGGTTCCCAGCCGGCTTGAACTGCAGTGACCTCAGCACCGTGGGAAAAAGTCAGTGACGAGGTCACCGCAGTTTAATCTAGCATGAAAAAGGGTCTCCAATATGTTGCAATGTTAAACACGGACAGCACACGGATATCATCTGGGTGCTGCAAATATCGCAAACGCTAAAAATGTCACAATTAGGCTGTGCTCACACACAGCGTTTTTTTACGCGTTTTTTTAAGTGGTTTTCCCTATGAAACCGCTATAAAACTGCTAGAAAGAAGCTTCCCAGTCATTTCTATGTATTTTGCACTTTTTGTGCACATTGATGCGTTTTTTACCACGAAAAAAACGCATTGCGGTAAAAAACGCAGCATGCTCATTAATTTTGCCGATTTTTCCGAGTTTCTGGCCTTTTCTATGCGTTTGAAAACGCGCCGGAAAAAAACGCATCAAAACTGCGCAAAAAACGTGAATGAATCCAGCTATTATTATGAGCTGTGCCTTTGTTCTCTGCAGTTTCTCCATCTACCAAATATTTTCCAAAGAGGTGCAAGTCTTTAAAAGCACCAAAAAAAATTACCCAATTTTAGGCGCGCACGCACCTCCTGGGAAACCCTCTCATTCCTGACATGGGTACACCAGGATTGGTGGGCTCCGCAGCGCATTGCTGGGGAATCCATCATCCTGGAGCACCGCTCATCATTGTCCTCTCAGGCACGGCAGCACATCACTAGGCGCTGGGCTGCAAGGGGTTAATGAGTGCAGCAGGTTACTCAATGGCAAGAGAAGGATGTGTAATGTGTGCAGCCCTAAGAAAATCGATGAGAGTTCTAGGCAGGGCTGCATCTCTACAAGGAACAGGTCACAAAGTGATGTGGGAATGTGGCAGCACTTCTCTAGATAGTGAGTGAGGTGTTCCTAAATATTGTAGCAAAATGGCAGTGTGAAGTCAGGTATGAAACAATGTTTCCCTGCCTTAGGCAAACACAGCACAGCCCAGGGATGCCCAGCTCTAGCCATACCCTGATGCAAGTGCCCACCCCCTGTCAATCATTAGAGGACACAACCTGGAAGCACCCTGCCAGCAAGCACTGTGCTCTGATCAGCTCCTGCAAGCACCAATTGTTCATACCCTGAGAGAAGAGGGACACATCATCCCTGCTCCCCTCCTCCAAATCCCTGGAGTAGCAATTAGAGTGCCCTGCTTCATATGGAATGATCCATTGTCTGTAACAGGTTCAGGCTGACACCAGTGCCTGCTGCTGCTGCTCTGGATTAAAGGGTGGCACTGTGGGCGCAGGGCACCTATTGGGTTAAGCCAGCGTTCCTCCTCTCTGCTGGGTCTGCCTGCTCAAGAATGATGCGAGCTTTGGGGAATCCAAGTTGCTGGCTCATCTGCTGGCTCCCTGTCTTATGTTAGGAGGGAGCATCTTCATAGAGATCAGACACCAGGCAGTGATACTATGGACTGACTGTATGCCCAGCAGCATGGAGTTTACAGTGGGCATCATCTGCATTATTGTCTGCCTGCAGCCAGGTAAGAGGAGCATGTTCTGATCCTGGGGTGATAGGGAAGTGTTGGGTCGTGGATACATTTCTATCTATAGAACAGTGACATGGTGGGGATGGGGGAAGCATAAGTTTGAAACCCTGTCAAAGTAGGTCAGTGATCTGGGGTGTGTATGTGATTCTCCTTTTTCTATAAAAAGCCTCCTCTCCTAGCTCAGTGTCTGTGAGATTATTGCATAGCCTTGAGATTCTTCATGTACATGACCACACAATGTGTCTACTGTGTAGTTACTAGCTTTGGCTTTCTTGGGTCAGTTGCAGGGTTTGGTGTGGACCCCTCCCTACAGATTGACATCCTGGAGGAGCTCCAGCTAGGGGAGACCACTCCTGGAGTACAGCAGGTTCAAGGACTCCACAACAGAAGCAAAGCCTTCCTTTTTAAAGGTATTTCCTAAAGTATTGTGTAAAGCGCCCATTCAGCTGCTACACAGTTGGGGCCTCTATGTCCTTGTGTGTGTGCAGGGCTTGCGCTGCCCTTTGTCTGTCCCCTCGGCATACACTAATGCGATGCTTTATTAATGATCATTAAGCAGCAGGAGGCATGGACCTCCTTTTTCTCAGGGTTATCCTTTCATCTGAGCCCTGGGCATGACACAATACAACTTGCGTGTTTATTAATGCAATGTGCTTCTCAGATACTTTCTCGGAAAGGGCTGGACAATAGATGCAGCATATATGCTCATATATGATCATCAAAGTTGGGGTAATCGATGGAAATGATCAATTCTCGCATCCTAAGCGTAAGAGTAGCGATTTCAGTTTGCACTTTTTAACCAAAACGTTAGGACCAATAATGAACTTGCACTATGATGATTGATAGGTCAACTGGACTAAAATGACCGAATACATTCAGCGGAAATCTTTGAGACTGTTATAAGACGCATAGGAGGACATGATTTCGATTTTCTTTTTTTAGCAATCTTATTTAACATGATCAATCATCTACTCTGATGGTTCATTGACCTATCATTTTGAGATGAACATTATTTGCATCATTCGGACTAATCAGTTTATAGGACGCTTAGACCATTCAAAATAGCTTAACAAAAAAATGAGCCTCTATTTCTATCTCAAATGATAGTAAAATTTGATCATGTATTAAATTGTCCAGTAATGACAGCTTTGTCCGATCCAACAACTGATTTCTACCGACTTTCCAATTAGACGATACGTGATTCTCTGCTGAGCTGTGCTGTACAGATCATCCGCCTAAACTACGAGCTTTTCCCACTCAAGTGTCAGTGCTCTTTTGCAACCGCATGCTTTTTTTACTGATTGATGGCCCCTTAATTAATGTACAGCAGGACCGAGGCTGGCAGATGGTTGATTTGAGTCTAGGGAAGCAATGAATAATAAGGCACACTAGCCTGATCAGGGAGATTAATGCTGCTGGGAACCTGTGACTTATGGTACAAACCAAATTGGTTTGTGAAAGTTGGATGGCTCTATTTTATGTGCATGAGAGATGGGGCGCTCAGGGAACACTGCAGCTCAAGCCTGGGGTTGGTTGAAGGCTCACGTTGCAGAATAAAAGAATAAATTCTAATTAACAGCAAACAGAAAACGAGAACAACGTGCAAGTAATGCTTTTACCTGGTGCTCTAAAAAGGGCCATCCAAAAATAAGTCCTATTCTCATTTCTTCCACAGTTTCATTTTTCAGATACTCCCCGTCTTCACCTGCTGGTATTGCTTGCCAAGAGAAAATCTATATTATATTGGTTTTACAGGTGTCTACATGACAGCTGTGTATTACAACTGTAAATGCGAAAGATAGAACATATGAAACATCTTTATATTATGTTACATTAATTAATATACATTTTAGTATTATAACCATAGTCAATATCCACATAATGTGTTAGTTAGACATCAAGCTAACTTAAAATTTATAATGTATTTCAGGAATCAGGTAAAATATTACATTTGCTATTACTATCCCGTTTTCGATGTTAGAAAGAATATTTAATCAGAATGTGACCTACAATGGCTTGCAAAAGTATTCACCCATTTTTCGTGTTTTGCTACCTCACAACCTGGAATATCACTGTTTTTTGAGGGTTTGCATCAGTTCATGTGAAGAGCATGCCTACAGCTGTGAACATTTGGTTTTCTTTTCAATGTGAAGCAAACAACAATAGGACAAAATAACAAAAAACTTCAGTGTGCATAACTATTCACCCCCCTAAAGTAATTATTCCTTAGAGCCTCCTTTTGTGTCAATTACAGCTGCATGTTGCTTTGTATAAGTCTCTATGAGCTTTCCACATCCTACACTGGGATTTTTGCCCATTCCTCAAGGCAAAACTGCTCCAGCTCCTTCAAGTTAGATGTTTTCCTCTGGTGAACAGCAATCTTCAAGTCTGACCACAGATTCTCAGTTGGATTAAGGTCTGGGCTTTGACTTGGCCACTCAAAAATAATTTACATGTTTCCCCTTAAACCACTCAAGTGTTGCTTTGGCAGTATGTTTTGAGTCATTGTCTTGTTTTAAGATGTACCTCCATCCCAGTCCCAAATCACTGACCAACTGAAACAGGTTTTGCTTAAGAACATCCTTGTATTTTGCATCACCATCTTGCCCCTCGACTTGGATCATTTTCCTGTCCCTGCTGCCAAAAAAGCTTGGTGTTTTTGGGGGTGATGAGCTGTGTTGGCACCAGACATAGTGTTTACCTTGGTGGCCAAAATGTTCAATTTTGGTCTCATCTGACCACAACACCTTCCTCCACACATTTGGGGAGTTTTCCACTTGGTTTTTGGCAAGCTCAAAATGAGTCTTACAATTCTTTTGTTTTTAAATAAAACTTTTTTCCTGCCAACTCTTCCATAAAGGTCACCTCTGTGGATTGTACGGTTTATTGGGATCGTATGGACAGATACTCCAGTCTCTGCTTGGGAATTCTGCAGCTCCTTCAGAGTTACCTTTGGTCTCTATGCTGCCATTCTGATTAATGCCCTCCTTGCCCAGGCTGAGAGTTATGGTGGGCGGCCCTCTCTTGGCAGGTTTTTTGTAGTACCATATTCATTCCATTTGATAGTAATTGATGATGCTCCGTGAGATCATCAGAGATTGGCATATTTTTTATAACCCAACCCTGACTTGTACTACTCAACAACTTTGCCCTGACTTTTTGGAGATCTCCTTCGTCTTCATGGTGTTTGGTTAGTGGTGCCTCTTGCTTAAAGGGAACCTGTCACCTGTTTTGGCCACTATAAGATGCGGCCACCACCTTTCAGGGCTTATCTACAGCATTCTATAATGCTGTACATAAGCCCCCGGTCTGACCTGAAAGATAAGGAAAATAAGTTTCATTATACTCATCCGGGGGGGGAGGGTCCGATGTGGTCCGGTCCGGTGGGTGTTTCAGATTCGGGTCTGGCGCCTCCCATCTCCATGTGACACCACCATCCTGCTTGCTTCCTCGCTCCCGGCATCGCACTTATGAACAGGTGTACTTCTCTGCCCTGTCGAGGGCTGAGAAAGTACTGCAGTGCGCAGGCGCCGGGAAAGTTCAGAGAGGCCCAGCGCCTGCGTACTGCAGTACTTTGCTCGGCCAACAACAGGGCAGAAAAGTTCGCCTGTGCAGAAGTGCAATGCCATGAGCGATGAAGCAAGCAGGAGGACGGCGTCGAAAGAAGATGGGAGGCGCCGGACCCGGACCTGCGACACCGATCAGACCGGACTGCATCGGACCACCCCCCGGGTGAGTACAATAATGATGCACCGCAGTGCAGAAGTATTGCAGGGTATCAGATTAAGAATCTGTCACTGTACAGTGATGTCCTATCCGGGGACAATGTAAAAAAGTAAAAAAAGTTATTAAAAAGTGTAAAAATATTTTTAAAAATCCCCAAATAAAGAACAAAAAAAATGAAAACCTATGTCAGACGAAAAATATGGAAAAATTATAGCTGTCTAAATATGGCGATGCAAAAATTAGTTTGTGCAATAAAAAGCATCTTTCAGTGTGTGACATCTGCCAAACATAAAAACTCGATATAAATCTTATATCATTGTAATCATACCGACCCGAAGTATAAAGTCGCCTTATTCCTTACACTGTATGAGGAACTGAGTAAAAAATAAATAACAGCAATTAATTCACCTGCTGTTGATTTGTTCATTTTGCCTCCCAAAGATTGCAGTAAGGCTCGGCACACATTTATCCTGCGCTGAGCGCTTACATCGGGATTTCCATGTAAATATCTGAAAGACGTGATACAGACAGAAACCCCGATGGAAGATTCCCTATTATGAGGCAAATGGAAGCACTGTGGATGCCAAAGGACCTGTGATCCCCCAGTATCTTGTCTTTTTAGGTGAGCAGAAAGTGTGGTCGACCACAGTTTTGTGCACCTCTGAAAAGAAGGACACCGCTGCACAGAGGCCAGATGGAATCCAGAGTAACTCATTATAGTGAATGGATCCATCGGGGGTTTCATCTGTCACGTCACTCGGAGATTTAGATGGAAACCCTGATGTAAGTGCTTAGCTTTGAGCGCTGGATAAGTGTGATCCTAAATGTTATGTAAAATGTGCCCAATAAAAGCTTCAACTTACTCCACAAAAAACAAGTCCCCACTCAGGTCTGTCATCTGTCAATGGAAATATAGGGGGCTGGTAGTACAAAGGCTCTAGAAAAGCAATATGGCTCCTCGCCCCTCAAAAGAAATTTAGCAAATTCTGTGCTCCTAAATCGAAATGCCCCCGCCCTTCTGAGCCCCAGTATATTGAAACCACATTTAGCGCCCACATGTTTGGCATTTCTGAAGTGATTAGAGCCTGCCTAAATTACAGGTACGTGTCTCCAGAAGCATGAACTGGTCATAATGTACTGGTGACTACAACATACTAGTCATTACAATGGCAGTTTGCAATTTTTACTCAGCCGCATCCACTGCTGCTTATTTCTGGAAAACATCTATGAAGTCAAAATCATTACTACACTTGTAGATAAATTCCCAAAGGGGTATAATTTCCAAAATGGGGTCACTTGAAGGGGAAGTCTGCTTTCTAGCACTTAGGGCAGGAGTGGGGAACCTCCGTCCCACAGGCCACATGCGGCCTGCAGTATCTTTTCATGCGGCCCGTGGGCAGGTCCCTGGAGTCCCCAATGCTCGGGCGGCAACTGTATCCTGTCAGCTGCCGGCCCTTTAACCCCCAAGTGCACAGCATGCAGCGTTCATTACAAAACACTGCCTGCCCTGCACATGAATGATGACGTCATCTGGGTGGGCGGGGTTAGTGTCTGGGTGGGTGGGATTAGCACCCAATGCTCTCCCGTCCACATGTCCTGGAAGAGGAGATGCTGCCAGAGAGTCCACAGCAATCTCTGTGCATGCCCGCAGCTCTGAGCCTCCCGGGGATCTCTGTGCTGGCAATCTGTGCCGCTCAGCTATGTGCCCCCCAACTATGCAGCTATGTGCCCCCATGATCTCTGTGCCCCCAGCTATGTTTCCACATGTGATCTGTGCCCCCCACCTATATGTACCCCCATGATCTCTGTGCCCTCTACCTATGTGCCCCCCCAGCTGTTTCCCCATGTGATATCCATGCCTCCTGTGATCTGTGCCCTCCAGCTATATGCCCCCCGTGATCTCTGTGCCCCCAGCTATGTGCACCCCTGTGATATCTTTGGCTCCCAGCTTTGTGTCCCCTGTTATCTATGTGCCCCCTGTGATTTTTTTCCCGTGATCTGTGCCCCTTAGCTATATTCCCCCCGTGATCTCTGTGCCCCCAGCTATGTGCACCCCTGTTATATCTGTGGCTCCCCGCTTTGCGCCCCCTGTTATCTATGTGCCCCCCTGCTATGTACCCCCTGTGATGTTTGTGCTCCCATGTGCCCCCTGTGATCTGTCACCCAAAGCTATGTGTATCCCAAGTGCTATATTTCCCCCCACAGCTGTATGTGTCCCCCAAATGATGTGTATATTTCCCAGTGCTGCATTTACCCCGAAAGTGCTGTATATCCCCCCCCCCCCGAGTACTGTATGTCCTACCATCTGTGATATATATTGCCCCCAGTGATGGAGAAGCAGCTCCAGCCATCACATTAACGGTGTTACCGTAATTAATTGTTTGACTAAATATACCGAGGTAGTTTTCAAGGTGATCACTTTTGTGTGGTCCTCGAATGATGGTAGAAATTTCCAAATGGCCCCCGGATGGAAAAAGGTTCCCCACCCCTGACTTAGGGGCTCTGTATATGTAGACAACAAACTGTTCTCGGAATATCTATGATGCAGGAGGCAAATAGCGCTCCATTCCTCCTGAGTCTCTCCGTATGGCTAAGTAGTGCAGCCACATATGAGGTATTGCCATGTTCAGTAGAAATTGTGGGCAAATTTTGGTGCCATTTTTACCCACTTCTTGTGTGAAAATGTAAAATCTGGGGCTAAAACAAAATTTTGGTGGTAAAAATATATGGTATATGGAGTCCACAAACTATTCTAAGAAAATATGAGCTCCAGGAGGCAAATAGCGCTCAGTCCCTCCCAAGTCTCGCTATATGGTTAAGCAGTACTGTACAGCCATATGTATTTTTACATTCAGAAGAAATTGTGGAACATATTTTGGTGCCATTTTTACCCATTTCCCAGTGTGAAAATGTAAAACTTGGGGCCAGCACACAATCTTGGTGGTAAAAATGTAAATTATGTTTCCTTCACTGCCCAATGGTATAAAATTCGGTGACACACCTGTGGTGTCAATATGATCACTGCACCCCTAGATGCATTCAATGAGAGGTGTAGTTTGTAAAATGGGGTCACTTATGGGGGTTCCACTGTTCTGGCACCTTAGTGGCTCTGCCAATGTGACATTGCAACCTCAAACCAGTGCAGCAAAATCTGCACTGTAATATGGCGCTCCTTCCCTTCTGAGCTATGCACTGTGCCTAAAAAATAGTTTTCAACAACATATGGGATATCAATGTACTCAGGAGAAATTTCACAGCAAAGTGTATGTTACAATTTTTCCTGTTACCGTTATGAAAATTTAAAATTTGAAGGTAAAAAAATGTTTGTTGGAAAAATTTGATTTTATTTCATTTTCACAACTCAACGTTATAAATTTCAGTGAAGCACATGGGGTTTCAAGTTGCTCGCTACACATCTACATAAGTTCCATTATGGGTCTAGTTTCCAAAATTATGTCACTTGGTGGGGGTTTCTGCTGTTTAGGCATATCAGGGGATCTCCAAATGGGACATGGCATGTTCTAATTATGCCAGCAAATATAACATCCAAAAAGTCAATTGGCGCTCCTTCCCTTCCGAGCCTTGTCAAGCGCCCAATCAGTGGTTTTCCCTCACATATGGGGTATCAGCATGCTCAGGTGAAACTGCTCAACAAATGGTCCATTTTCTCCTGTTACCCTTGCAAAAGTAATAAAATTGGGTCTAAAGTAAAATTATTGTGAAAAAAGTTTATTTTTTTACTTCGACATTCCATTAATTTCTGTGAAGCACCTGAAGGGTTAATAAACTTCTTGAATGGACTTTTGGACACTTGAGGGGTGCAGTTTTTAGAATGTTGTCATTTTTGTGTTTTTTCTGTCACGTTGGTCAACTTTTAACCCTTATAACTTCCTAACAAAAAAAAAGGTTTTAAAAATTGTGCTAATGTAAAGTAGACATGTGGGAAATGTTATTTATTAACTATTTTGTGTGATATGACTCTCTGATTTAAGGGCATATAAAAGGAAGTGTTTGAAAATTGCTAAATTTTCAAAGTTTTCTCCAAATTTCTATTTTTTTTTTTACAAATTAACGCAAGTCATATCAAAGAAATGGTACCACTATCATAAAGTACAATATCTCACAAAAAAATTCTCAGAATCAGTAGGATCCATTGAAGCGTTCCAGAGTCATGATCTCATAAAGTGACAGTGGTCAGAATGGAAAAAATTGGCCTAGTCAGGAAGGTGAAAACAGGATTCCGGGTGAAGGGGTTAAACACAGTTTGTAATGTAGCAAAATTGGTAAACGCCAAAGGCGTGAATACTTTCACAAGCCACTGTAATATGAAATCAAGTTTTGTAGTAAATGTCTCGTTTTTAAGTTTTTTTGTCAATTTTTCCACATCACAATATTTATTAAAAATAAAAATAGTAATTCTTACATTTTTCACACTGGGCACTGGGCCTTAAGTTCCTGTTTCAGGAATTTTACAAATACATTAGCAGCAATCAGGGTCGGACTGGCCTGGTGGGGTATCGTTAAAATCTCTGGTGGGCCCTTGCTGAGAGGGAGAGTCACCTTTAGTCCCTGAAGGCTCCTGCAGTCAGCACAGCATCTTTCTCTGGCGTGTGGCGCTGGCAGCATGATGTTCAGTGTGCGCAGAGCTATGACTGCTTCACTCACCGGCTACTTTTCTCATACTGTGTGCAGACTGTTTAATGTGAGAGACTCTGCAACTGCTCTGTGTCTGTGAGCAGTAAGGAGTCTCCAGGCTCAGAGCAGCTGCACAGTGACCAGTGTGTGGCATAACAATTAAATAGGATATATTAACGAGTTAAGGGGCTAGTTATGTTAAAAAAGGAAAATGTATTAATCTGCTTTTTACATTACATTTTGTATCTGTCTGAAGTTTGTCAGACTGTATTACAATATGGTTATCTGTTGTAATAAAAAATATTTGATAAAAAAAGGATATATTAACGTCTTAAACCTGGGGGCGGAGCATAGCTGTGTTGGGCGGGGCTTAAAATTTGGGGCCAGACACTCTATGTGCAGGATATATCTTGGAGGAATGGAGACAGGATTGGATGAGGTAAGTATGGATCGATGTGACTTTACTGTCATGTTTAGAATGTGTTTGTGCTGTGTATATTCTATAATTGTGTACATTACACTTGTTTCATGTGTGCTGTACATGTTTGCATGGTGCTCGTGTGATGTGTGTGCATGGTGCTCCTGTGACATGTGTGTATTGTGCTCATGTGACTTGTGTGCATGGTGCTTGTGTTACATACGTGTATGGTGCTTGTGTGACGTGTGCATAGTGCCTGTATGACATGCGTGCATGGTACCTGTGTGACATGCGTGCATTGTGCTTGTGTGGTGTGCATGGATGGTGCTTGTATGACGTGTGTGCTTGTTGTCATGGGTTTACCATGACAGAGAAGAGCCAGAAGGATGCAGCTTCTGATTTCTCCTACTTCTGCACTGATTATTTTATGTTCATATTAAACGGTGTAAATTTCTTTTAGCGATGCAGGGGTTAATCTGCTTATTTGACAGCTCCTGGAAGCTTTCCTGCGTTAAGACTCAGCCATGCACGGTTAGCCACTCCCATCTCCTATATAATCGTGCCCTGGATACCACTCACTGTCAGAGCTAGTGTAGAGTCGGTGGTGGGCCGAGCTGGGGGGGGGTGGTCCCTCTTTCACTACCGCGCAGAGATGACACAGAGACATGATGGAGGCAGTTACTGGGTACAACAGGTCCAAGTTTATTTCTTTACTTGCCGTTTACCTAACGTCCTCCGCAACACACCGCACTTCTCTTCACTTGTCGGCTCTTCGATTTCAGAGCCGTTTTCACACTGTCACCAGGGACGTATTTGTACGTACCATCCCTCCTTTAGTGTTTGACGTTCCTGACAGGTCCGTCACTGTGGCCGCCCTAGGCCCATAAACCAACAGCGCTTCCACTGGTCAGTCGTCGTGTTAAATACGGTATCCTGCACCCACTGCCACGTCTCTTCTGCGGTACCTTCCTGTCAGGACCACCCCCCTGACGTTCTCTCTCCTCAGTCCCCCTGGTCGGATTCTCCTCAGAGCGCACAGACTGTCGCAGTCTTCCTGTCACCTGAGCTCCCCCTGGGGACTGGAACCTTCTGGAACCCTCCCTCAGTATTTATAGCTAACCCGGTTCCTTGAAACTGTACCTCCGCCCCCCCATGACCAACGGTTTCTAAAGCCCTAAGCTGATGTCAAGTCCTTTGCTCACACTCCTCCCTGCCATCTAATGGTCAACCCAAGGTACTGCACGTCCACTACACTTTCCTAGCTGTTTTCCCACTGTAATACCTGACACCTACCTACACTGTGCAAACCTTTCCTTCTTCACTCCGACCAGTCCGTCCGTCTGTCAGGTCACCTTCCCTACACTCTCCCTTCCTTTGTCCATTGTCGTCCTCGACAATCATCATCCCTGCCTTCGTCGTTCTGAAGCTACACCTACATTCTGTTGTCGGACCAGCTGTTGAGCCAAACCCACTATCTGCGGGGGCCGAACCATACTGGGAGCACTATGCTCTGAGCAGCCTACTGCTACTCACCAGCGCGCACGCCACATGACAACGTCTTTCAAATTGGGCTAGGTACACCCATATTCTCTCTATGGCGTGTACCTTCCCCTACTCTCCCCTACTGTCACCTTCCACTATTCGGTACGCCATGATCGAGGTCTCTTACCTTCCAGATCATTACCAGCGCCCACCTTCCTCCTTCAGGGGTGTCCGTGGTGTTGGGGACCTGACCAAGGACGGCTGTCTCTCTCACGTCTTCCAACTCATTTTCCTTTCTTTCAATAACATGTCATGGTCGGCGTCCCGGTCTCCCAGACCTCCTCAACTCTTAGATCCTTACCGGATCTCACACTTTCCTTTGGTCCCGCAGACCTTCCCTTACCCGGACCTGTTGCATTTTACTTTGGCATATTATACATTAAGCAACTTTATAATAGCACAAGTACCCATTTTATATTTTTTTTTTTCGTTTTCTTTTGCTCATTTTAAAACCAACATATAACAACATAACATTGCATATCCTCTTTCTTCCTCCCCCCTTCCTTGGACCTGAACACTCCCCCACTTCTCCATATCCCCGTTCTGTCAAGTTTCAAATCAGTAAATAACATTCTGTAAGAGGAACATACTAAAAACAAACTCAGCACATAAAACATTTTTTTTTTTTTAAACTAGAACTGTTCTCCAGAACCTGCACTACAGTGCACCAAACTCTCAACAGTCTACTTCACTACGCAGTGGCTAGTAGTGAGGGACCCCACAGCCGTGGAGCCCCCGGGGATACTGAGGGTGTCCATTCAAGTCCTCTTCTTTTCCATGCCGGCCTCTCCTTGAGTGTGGAGCAGGTTCCACACTTCCTGCTCCCGGGCCTTCTTCTTCCTGATCACCTCCGCTACCCACACGGAGGGAACAGCACGGGCCCTGGAGTCCGGTGGGCGGGACTCCACTGAAAAAGACCGCAAGACAGAAACGGCCAAAAATTTCTGTGGCCCAGCAGCCGCTGGGGTCAGGTGGCAAATGGGGACAACCGGGTCCTCGGGGGCTGGAATCACAGGGCCCGCTAAGTCGGCCGCAGCCGACTCCAGCAGTGGCATAACCGCGGCCTCAGGACAGGCCGCATCCACTACTTCCAATGGAGCCGGAGTAACGGCAGGTCCCAACGACGCAGCTGCTATCAGCAGGGGGAACGCAGCAGTGTCTTCTTTGGATGACTTCCACACTAGCGGCTCCAGGTGGGGTACCTCAGGGACTTGAGCAGGGGCCTTGCTCAACTCTGCATACACCACCGGGCCCGATGTACCAAGGCCTTCCGGTGTGCAGGGGGCAGCGTGCTGTGGCGGAATGATGAGGGCCGCTGGCGGAGGCACTGGTGGTGCCGGGGGTACTCTCACCTTCCCCGGCGCTGCGGCCTCCATCACATCAATACGCGGCTTCACCCGCAGCCTCCGTTCCTTGCTCCACTGTCCTGCGGGCCTTCCCTCTGGACTCGGGGGCTCTGCTGAGAAGTCCTCTGCTGGTATTGGTGGCGGCCGTTCTCGCTGACTCCGCTCAGGCTCCGCTCCCCGGCCCAGCATCCCGCTGCCTGCCCGTGGTTCTACAGATGACTTCTGGTGCAGCTCCATCTCCTGCCGCCATTGCCACTCTAGTCGGCCGATGCCCCGACACCCGCAGCGTCTCATACCGTCCGTTGGGCAGCACTCGAATGGCATCAGACAGCCGCAGCCAAGTTTTTCTTCTGTGCCACTACCTCTGTGTGGTGGGGTGTCGGCAGGCCTCTCCACCCACCTGTCAGGGTCCAATATATGGAAGCGTCGATCTCCAGGCACATACTGCTTCCTTTGGGGGTACGTTGGAGGGGGTCCCAGTCCATTCTGATCAACTGCAAACACCCGGACCTCTCCTCTGCGCTGAAGCAGCACCGCCATACTGCACAGTCCCTGGTACCGCCCCGGATCCTCTGCTGGCCACACAGATCCGCCACAGCGCTCCCCTTTTGTATTCCACAGGTAGCTAATTTGTAATCCACAGATAATTGTAATCCAAACAGAGTAGTCCAAGTCCTTTTCCATTCTTTGAGGCAGGTCTGCCGCAGAAGATGATGTATTAGCGGCGGCGATCCTGCCGACTACTCCAAATGTAGAGGTGGTGGTGGGCCGAGCTGGGGAGGGGTGGTCCCTCTTTCACTACCGCGCAGAGATGACACAGAGACAAGATGGAGGCAGTTACTGGGTACAACAGGTCCAAGTTTATTTCTTTACTTGCCGTTCACCTAATGGCCTCCGCAACACACCGCACTTCTCTTCACTTGTCGGCTCTTCGATTTCAGAGCCGTTTTCACACTGTCACCAGGGACGTATTTGTACGTACCATCCCTCCTTTAGTGTTTGACGTTCCTGACAGGTCCGTCACTGTGGCCGCCCTAGGCCCATAAACCAACAGCGCTTCCACTGGTCAGTCGTCGTGTTAAATACGGTATCCTGCACCCACTGCCACGTCTCTTCTGCGGTACCTTCCTGTCAGGACCACCCCCTGATGTTCTCTCTCCTCAGTCCCCCTGGTCGGATTCTCCTCAGAGCGCACAGACTGTCGCAGTCTTCCTGTCACCTGAGCTCCCCCTGGGGACTGGAACCTTCTGGAACCCTCCCTCAGTATTTATAGCTAACCCGGTTCCTTGAAACTGTCCCTCCGCCCCCATGACCAACGGTTTCTAAAGCCCTAAGCTGATGTCAAATCCTTTGCTCACACTCCTCCCTGCCATCTAATGGTCAACCCAAGGTACTGCACGTCCACTACACTTTCCTAGCTGTTTTCCCACTGTAATACCTGACACCTACCTACACTGTGCAAACCTTTCCTTCTTCACTCCGACCAGTCCGTCCGTCCGTCAGGTCACCTTCCCTACACTAGCATATGCTGGAGGTTGTTGGTGGTTGATATTTGAGAAGGCGTTTGATGGATTTATCTCTGACCGTTTTGAGAGTGTGATAATTCCCTTTCGTCTCCTACTTTGGTTTTTCCCCATCCTGCACTCTCTGGGGCATCCCTCTGTTATTTGTGTGTGTATATTTGTATTTTTGGTAATTTTCATTACCCCTGTTTGTATTACCTTGTTACTCTGGTTGGTGTATTCCAGTATACTACTACTCCCCTCTTCCTTGGTGCAGACTGAAGGTGAATTCAGGAGTTAACCAAGGTACGTTGCCCCAGCATCTTCACCATCAAAAGTAATCTGGGGAACAGGGCAAGCTAGGGCACCCCTAGCGTTAGGGACAGGGAAGGAGCCCCTGGTCCTGGGTCACCCAACAACAGTCGTGACACATGGTGCCTGTGTGAATTGCGTGTATGGTGCTTGTCTGACGTGTGTGGATGTTGCTTGTGTGATGTGCATGGTACTTATATGTGTAGAATTTGTGTTTCTGATATTGCATGTTACTTAAAGGTGGGGACCCATACACAATTCTTGCACAGGGAACCTTTGGTCTCAGTTTCTCTTCTCATCCTCGTTGTACACTAATCACATTCAGACTTCCCAACATTAATCTTTCGTCATATACTATAGCCTGTATTAATCTAAATCCTCCAGGACAGGACCTGCATGCGGACCATCATGTGGATGGATTCTGCCTCAGTGTAGGAGCTCTGATGGCATTGTGAGAGATCTTTCTAATCTTTTTACACCTAGGCCTGCGACGGGGACAAGGGGTCATCCTCTACATCGAGAACAGTGTTTCCCAAGCTCCAGTCATCCAGACTCCAACATATCATGCTTTTAAGATTTTCATAGTATTGCACAGGTGAGAACCTGCAGCAATTCCTGATGCCTTAATAAAATTTCCATCACTCTTGCAATACTAAGGAAATCCTAAAAACATGGTCTGTTGGGGGCCATAAGGACTGGAGTTTGGAAAATATTGGCCTAGAATAAAGAAGGTTTATTCATAATCACACATGTGGATTCTTTACTGTAAGAGCAGTGAGAGTAAGGAACTCTCACTGCTCACACCCCAGTGGGCGTGTTAACATGACTTACAAGTGCTGGCATCATCGCCAGCTCTATACACATCTCACACATGCGTGGCTTCTTTCCCTCACTGCATTGATCCTCTGAAGTTGGTTGTACGCCTCCCGGCTTCAGAGAGGCACACTGCACATGATCAGAAGTGCAGATCGACTAGTCAAAGCCCTCATTTACATATGATAGACAAACTTTAGAAATACTTTTCCTAAAGATCTGTTTATGTGTGTAATGCAATACAAGGACTGTTAGGCAGGGTATATACATATGTAGACACAACTGCAGGTGGTTCTTGGGGCACCGGGGACATGACAGGTTCCCTCTAAGTTGGCTAAGGGACTGGGAGGTTTACCTAGGACAAGGAATGTCCATGTGTGAAAAAACTATTACTGAATGAAAATAACAGATTCCGTTGTCAACTACAATAAATCGCTTGATAAGAAACACTTTGATATAGTGCAGTGCACAACATAGGTCTCTTTTGCACAGTGTATAATTTGCTAAAAGGCACACATTTTAGTGAGAGAGGCCAAAAAATGAACGAGTAATACAACCGTTTATGGTAGCTATAGTGTGGGCCCCTAGAGTCAAATCCACTGGTGGGCCCTAGGCACTCCAGTCTGACCCTGGCAGTAATAGACTGACTCCAACCTTATCTTTTTTAATAAAGCATCTAATGAATGTGTGCATATATCATTGTAAAGGGAGGGGAAGCTGTGACATTACCTGTTGTGAAGGGTGGATCCTGTGTTATTAGCTTTGTATATAGATATTTCTTGTTATTGTAACCTTGCCTCTGCTCATAAGGAGCCTGCTGAAAACTCTTCCTAAGGCTAAGTGCCCACATTGCAGAAATGCTGCAGAAATGTCCGCAGCATTTCCACAACTCCCTGCCGCGGGTAATACACATGTGGAATTCGCATGCATTTTCCCACAAAACACAAGCATATTGCAAGCGTTTTTAGCTTGCAGAATGCTTGCGCTTTCCAAGCGATTTGAAGCATCGCTTGGAAAAGTGATAGACAGGTTGGTCACACTTGTCAAGCATAGTGCTTGACAAGTGTGACCAACCTTTTACTATTGATGCTGCCTATGCAGCATCAGTAGTAAAAGATAGGATGTTAAAAATAATTAAAAAAAATAAAAAATAGGGATATGCTCACCTTCTGGCGGCCCCCAGAGTCGTCCCACCCCTCAGCGACGCTGTCGGCAACTTCCATTCCAAGGGATGCTTTGCGGGAATGACCTCTGATGACGTAGCATCACGCGAGACCACTACGTCATCAGAGGTCATTCGCGCAATGCATCCCTGGGAACGGAAGATGCCGGCAGCGTGGCTGAGAGGCGGGAAGGACTCCGAGGGCCGACAGAGGGTAAGTATATCCCTATTTTTTATTTTAATTCTATTTTTTACATGGATATGGTACCCAGGGCATGGAGGAAAGTCTCCTCTCCTTCAGACCCTGGGTACCATCCGCACATGAAGCGTTCACTTTATGCATGGTGGGCATAGCCACATGCGTAAAATGAGCGTTTCAATGGAATCCTACGGCAGCAGAATCACTGCGATTCCGCAGAAATAATGAACGTGCTGCGGATTTTACCGCTATGCGATTCCGCAGCTGTAAAATCCGCAGCATGGGCACAGCAACTGCGGAATCCCATAGGATTGCATGGGGGTGCGTTTTATTAGCGTTTTTTAAGCATTTCTGCTGCGGCAAAAACACATAAAAAATGCAACGCTGCTTTTTTGTTTTATTTTTGTTACAGGTCCATAGTTTATTTATGGAATAGCAGAGGAATAAATATGGTCAAAAACTTGTTGTCTTTATTTCATTAAAATAATTTTTAATTAAGGTCTGTGTGTGTTTTTTAACTGTTTAATAGTCTAGGGTTAATAATGTGTCTTATTGACACCTCTCCATTATTAATCCGGCTTAATGTCACCTTCCAATAGCAAGGTGACATTAACCCATTAATATTACCCAAAATCCACAGCTACATGGGAGTGGGATGAGAGAGGATAAGTGCCAGAAAAGGCATATCTTATAGATGTGCCTTTTCTGGGGAGTCTGGGGGCAGATTTTTGTAGCCAGAGGGGGGCCAAAAACAATGGTCCCTCTCAAGGCTATTAAAATCTGCCCTCACTCACTGACTTTACCTCTCTTGCTGAGAAATTGCTGCGGGAGCCCACGCAATTTTTTTCAACGAATTAACCCCTTAATTTAACACCTACATGTCCCAAATTTTGCCCACATACCCTCATCTAATTATTAGTCAAAGACATATTAAAAAAATAAATGAAATGAAATGGTTAACTGTATGTAAACCATGTGTCATTTCATGTCGAGTTTTGGAATGATTTTACAGAAGCCGGCAATTGATTTAGCGGCTATTCTACTATGTAGAACTCTATGAAATATAAATATATATATATATATATGTATGTGTCTCAATGACATGTGTGTATATATATATATATATATATACACTCACTGGCCACTTTATTAGGTACACCTGTCCAACTGTGTGTTAAGACTTAATTTCTAATCAGCCAATCACATGGCGGCAACTCAGTGCATTTAGGCATGTAGACATGGTCAAGACAATCTCCTGCAGTTCAAACCGAGCATCAGTATGGGGAAGAAAGGTGATTTGAGTGCCTTTGAACGTGGCATGATTGTTGGTGCCAGAAGGGCTGGTCTGAGAATTTCAGAAACTGCTGATCTACTGGGATTTTCACGCACAACCATCTCTAGGGTTTACAGAGAATGGTCCAAAAAGAAAAAAAAACCAGTGAGCGGCAGTTCTGTGGCCGGAAATGCCATGTTGATGCCAGAGGTCAGAGGAGAATGGGCAGACTGGTTCGAGCTGATAGAAAGGCAACAGTGACTCAAATTGCCACCCGTTACAACCAAGGTAGGCAGAAGAGCATCTCTGAACGCACAGTGCGTCGAACTTTGAGGCAGATGGGCTACAGCAGCAGAAGACCACACTGGGTACCACTCCTCTCAGCTAAGAACAGGAAACTGAGGCTACAATTTGCACAAGCTCATCGAAATTGGACAGTAGAAGATTGGAAAAACGTTGCCTGGTCTGATGAGTCTCGATTTCTGCTGCGACATTCGGATGGTAGGGTCAGAATTTGGCGTAAACAACATGAAAGCATGGATCCATCCTGCCTTGTATCAACGGTTCAGGCTGGTGGTGGTGTCATGGTGTGGGGAATTTTTTCTGGGCACTCTTTGGGCCCCTTGGTACCAATTGAGCATCGTTGCAACGCCACAGCCTACCTGAGTATTGTTGCTGACCATGTCCATCCCTTTATGACCACAATGTACCCAACATCTGATGGCTACTTTCAGCAGGATAATGCGCCATGTCATAAAGCTCGAATCATCTCAGATTGGTTTCTTGAACATGACAATGAGTTTACTGTACTCAAATGGCCTCCTCAGTCACCAGATCTCAATCCAATAGAGCATCTTTGGGATGTGGTGGAACGGGAGATTCGCATCAGGGATGTGCAGCCGACAAATCTGCGCCAACTGTGTGATGCCATCATGTCAATATGGTCCAAAATCTCTGAGGAATGCTTCCAGCACCTTGTTGAATCTCTGCTACGAAGAATTGAGGCAGTTCTGAAGGCAAAAGGGGGTCCAACCCCTTACTAGCATGGTGTACCTAATAAAGTGGCCAGTGAGTGTATATATATATGTGTTCTATGTGTCTATACCTATTCTTTCGTTTGTGTTTTAACCTGTCTTTGGGCTCCATTATATGTCCATTTTTCAAGCTGCCGACAAAATCTTTCCAGATGGATGTCAGACGGACGCTCAGATGCGAGAAAATCGCATCATCGCATTCCAATCAGATGACAGACAGATCACTGTTCAGGAAACATTTGTGCGATTGTTGTCCGTCGAAAACGGACCGATTTTTTTAGACGTGTGTGACTCCAGCCTTATTGAAGCAGGCGCGTCTGACTCCTGCACGTCTCATCATGACTGGTGTGTAGAATGTCGATCTTGGTGAATTGAGGACAAAATATTTACAATCCATGATGCTTTTGTATCATGTTTTCTTTGTCCCCTAGTTTTCTCTGTACATCCCAATATTATTTGATGATGTCTCATACCAAATTAAGTACAACCTGCTCTGATTTGCAACAGCCGTCATGAGGTATGACAGCATCAAAATCTGCCAAAAATTGGGTTTGTTGTTGATTTGTACATCACTTGAGGGGGGTTCTGCTGATCTCTGCTTGCTCGTTCTTGTCATGGCTCAGTTTGGGGATTCGATTTGCTGACCTGTTGCTGCCTGGTCAGTTCTACTGTCTGCTGAGCTACTGCATTTTCTTCTCTGTCCAAATGCTGATGATTCCAATTGTCTTTGTTGCCCTTTTTGGTTTTTTCCTCTCCAGGTGTTTTCCATTTTCCTGTTTTGGTTTGTCCTATTGTAAGTCGTGTACTGGGGAGTGTTCTTCAGGATACAGCGGAGTCACTGGCGAGAAAACCAACAAACAGTTCACTCGCCAGAACTATTTTACCCAGTTATGTGGGTAATTTAACCAGACAATACAAAACATTCAAAACATTATACAGACATTTAGTGAGAAGGCTGAAACCCTTGTGCTGTACAGTGTGGCACCCAATCTGTACTTACTGTACTTTCTATAAATCTACCTAATGGCTTGCCTATCTAAACCGGCTGCTCGTTATCTGTTTATATCCTGGAAAGTGGTTTGATTATATGAGTGTAACATATGGGTTAGACTGCGGTTCAGCACAGCAGTTAAAAATCTTACAAAACAATTACTCCTATTCCCCAACCAAATATCCCTCTCCTGTCCCAATGTGACCGCAATGAACTCGCAGGAATAGTCCATCCTCAATTATATTGATAACACCCCAAAAGTTAACCATCTCTGTAGGCTAATTAGCCATGAATAAAATCTATCAAAGTTGAACAACTGTCCCGTACTATAATGATCCCCAGAAACTCTCTCTCCTGAAACAAAAGGAAGTTCAAGTTTGGTCTGGAGTCCGTTGCGTTCTGTGTCGTTAAATAGGTGTGGATTAGGATTCTTAACTAACAGGAAACATGGCAAAAAACCTGAACGTTCTGGATGTTGATTTTGGCAATAAACGTGTCCTGAAAGGTCAATATGCCTAACTAACTAAAGGCTATATCTTAGCCTTAAGTCTTTTTGCGCCAGAAAGTAGTGTGGTGCATGCACGATTACCTACTGTGATGCTGCAATCAGCCTTAATGTTCTTACCAACCCAGGTCTGCTCCAGATAAACAATCGGTGAATATGGACCAATACGGGGGCCCCTCCAACAGGTGAGCGGCACCGTTGATGCTTGTAGTTTAACTCTTCAGCGGCATCCAACACCCCTCATGCCAGGTCCCAGCCTTTTCCATCTCTTAGTAGCATTCCTGGAAGAAGTCTCCTCACTTCTGGACAGGTTCTGGTCACAGACAAGATCATCTCCAATCTGCCGCTGCTCTGGTCTTGGTGAGGTGCTTCCACGAGAGGATGTTGTCGGATTCCTCTCCAGCACATCCTTTCCCTGTTCTTATTAGCTGCAGACTGCCCTTAATAACAACATTACTGTAGAGAAGCAAATCTATTTACAACAGGTACAGTGTTACACTGGTGGGTATACAGGTATGCACAATTATACCACTCTGGTGAATCGACACACATTTCACACTATCATATTCTGGGTTGGGCTTTATATGTTCACCCCGCACTGCACTTCCTTGCTGACAATACCTCTAGGTTTACTTCGGTTTAGGAGTTCCAACCCTTCAGCTACCTTGGTAAGCTGCATGGTAAGCACAAGTTAAATTCATGTAGTTAGTCTGTTTTCCTTCCCAGTTTCTCTTCCTTTCTCCTCTTTAGGTTTCTGGGACATTATACTTGTTCCATTTACTTTTTGCTCTACTTACCTTTCCCACTTTACTCTATATGAACGTGTTTTAATTTTCCTACCCTTATTTTTTGTGTCTTCCTGCGCACTTTCCTCTCCTCTTGTTGGCAGTGTGTTGTGGCCTCCTCTCTGGGTTCTCAGGAGGTACAAGAAACCCCCTGAAGGCCTATAAGGGAGCCAGGTCCAAGGTGGTGTTTTTTTTTTTTTAGTTGTGGGGCTAGGGTCTTTCCATTCTGTCCAGTGACCAGTTGGGAGTAGGTGTGGTGTCTCCGTGTAGTAGGTATTCCCTTTTTCTGTTACTCGTAAATGATTGCATTTATGTTCATAACAGTTCTCTCCTTACGATGCACAGTAAAAGCACACTTTTTTGTTAGCTCTCGTCATTTCTCATCAGAGTCATGCGTTTTTGATGCGTTTTCTTCAGGCAGATTTGTATGCGTTTTTTGTAAGCTAAATAAAGATATATTATTTAACAAAAAAAAATATTTGTGATGTCATTTCTGGTCCAACCTCCTCTTTAACATTTGTCTTACCCACACTCCATTACACACACAGATAGATAATGGAACGATAGATATATCTATAGATAGATATAGTAAATAGATGATCGATATATCAATAGATAGAAGGAATGAGATAGATAGCTAGATCTATCTATAGATCGAAAAAAATCTGTGTTAGTCTGGGGTCACACTTTACGAGAAACTCGGACGAGTCTCGCACCTCAACACCCAGCACTGACGTCGGCACTCAGACCGGAGTGTGCAACTGCATAGAAATACATGCAGCCGCACACTCCGGTCCCGAGTGCCGGAGGCAGTTCCGGGTATTGAGGTGCGAGACTCGTGCGAGTTTCTCACAAGTGTGACCCTGGCCTTAAATGCAATATCTGTTTAATTTGAAAAAAAATGGAAAAAAAATTGCGTGAGCTCCCGCACAATTCTCAAGTCTAGAGTGGGAAAGCCGGCGACTGGGGGCCGATGTTTATAGCCTGGGAAGTAATACCCATGGATCTTCCCAGGCTATGAATATCAGCCCGCAGCTGTCTGCGTAGCCTTTCCTGGCTATTAAAATGGGGGGGCCCCCCAAAAAAATGACATGGGGTCCCCCTATAATTAATATCCAGAAAGGCTTCACAGACAGCTGTGGGCTGATATTCATAGCCTAGAAAGGGGCCATGGATATTGTCCCCCCCGTCTACAAACACCAACGTTTACGCAGTTACTACGCATGTGACTAATCATTAGATGCTGTTTTACCGCATCTAATAATTATCTATGAGAAATTTACGGTGCGGCGACGGAGCATCACCGCATTGTAAACAGACACGCTGCATTCTAGAAAGACGAGCCGCAAGTCCGTTTACACGGGTGTGCTGCCTGCATCTTCTAATGCATAGTCGAGATGGAATTTTATGAAATCCCCTCCACTATGCTGTAACATCTGGATACTGCGGCTGTATGCAGCATCAAACCCGCAGCGTTTCCTGACCGTGGAAACATACCCTTATTAGCAGTGTTCCGGTTTCAGTCCTCCTGGACCTAACAATAGCACATGCTGCAGTATGAGAATGGAAATTGAATTTGTATCTTGTATTGCTGATTCACTTCATTAAAAGCTTGGGAAGCTGCCAAGTCCTTGATTTCTTAAAGCAGGGATGTATTTCTTTCATTTTGTGTCCTGGTGCCATTGTAAAGCATATAGCAGAAATACTGTACGACATCCATTAGTCTCATACATCATAGTTGTATGAAATACTCCTGTATAGAATTTATTGATTGATGCGACAGTTCATCTGCTCATTCATGTTTAGTCTTAGCACAGAATACTAACCAGCTCGATTTATTAGTGACCATCATACTACATGTAAGTAGCCATGTCTTAAGTGCTTTGTCACTCATCGTAAATTAATATTATAATGCCTCAATTCATTATCAAGCCTCATATGCCTTAGTAATGAAAGTAGTGCAGGTCTGTTACACTAATGGGATAAAGTATAGGCTATGTTACTAGGTAAATGCCATTATAGCATGACATATGTGGCAAGCATGAACTGCCAAACATCTAATTTATCAATGACTTGTATAGTTTCTATCTTCTGTAGGACATGTTCAAAGACTTTCCTTTTCATGGCTTATAACTGGAAAATTGATACTACCCTTTTTTGGATTCAATCATGATTTTGGCTAGGAAAAAAACTACATTGTGGAGAAAAGCCTTCTGCTTGTTTTAGGTGGCAATAATGCAGCGATAGATCCTTAGAGATTGCATTTCATGTTAGTGGAGCCTCGAGACCTGGGGTAGACATATTGACTTTAGCATAGATGCTAAATTGCAGCCACATTGCGGAATAAGGCCATGTTTCCACAATCAGTTTTTGATGCTGCTCATTTCATTGAGCAAAAAAACGCCACATCTTATAGTTCCAGTAAAGTTGATGGGATTTATAGACATCTCATACTCACTGTGTTTTTCTGCAACTCTTTATTAACTGACCTGCGGTGCGTATTTGAAATCTGCAGCTTGTCAATGTCTCTTGCACCACAGAAAATCACAGTAAAACAAACATAGAAAAATACTCTGATGTAAAAAGTAACAGTAAACAGCAAGTGCTAGTAAAAAAAATGATAAAAAACAGGGTATTTGGTTGATACATTTTTTGCAAAAAATGTATACTGAGCCGCTCTACCAAACATCAAGATAACCCATATCAGAGCGGTCCCTAACCGATGTATTTAAAAACCTGATCATGTGCATAGTACCTATATGAGCAGGATTCAGACAGGTAATGTCCGATGTGGACACGCTGCAGAGCACGGCTTTTATGTGCATGGCCCACAAGGGAGGGGTGGAAAACCTCCCTAATCTTGCACAAACAAAAAAACAATTAAATAGAAACATATGGGCCATGCACACAGTGGACAAGTCTGTAGGACCGTGTTCACACCACCAAAAGACTGAAACACAGAGAAACACAGTAAAACAAACATATAAAAATACTCTGTTGTAAAAAAAAAGTAACAGTAAACAGCAAGTGCTAGTAAAAAGATGATGACCAAACAGGGTATTTGGTTGATACTTTTTTTGCAAAAAATTTATACTAAGCCACTCTACCAAACGTCAAGGTAAACCATATCAGAGTAGTCTCTAAATACATCAGTTAGGGACTGCTCTGATATGGGTTATCTTGACGTTTGGTAGAGCGACTTAGTATACATTTTTTGCAAAAAACATATCAACCAAATATCCTGTTTTTTAACATTTTTTTACTAGCACTTGCTGTTTACTGTTACTTTTTTTTACAGCAGAGTATTTTTATATGTTTGTTTTACTGTGTTTTTCTGTGTTTCAGTCTTTTGGTGGTGTGAACACTGTCCTACAGACATGTTCACAGTGTGCATGGCCCATATGTTTGGATTTAATGTCTCTTGCAAGTACTCTGAGGTTTATTTGCAGATTTTCTCAATAGAATTGCATCAGAAGCAGACACACATCAAAAATGCACGTAATCTGCATATGAAGTTTTGTCAAAGCCAAATACCAGAAAGTCTCAAAAAATGCAGCTTTATTTAAAATATGACATACCACAAAGAAACAAAAATATAAAAAAATGCAATGAAAAAAAAAACAAAAGTAACCTGATTTACCAATACATGCCGAAAATCTGCAAAATCAAAAACTCACCATCTTGTGAACATAGCCTTACGCCACTTGGTTCACAAATAAGGAGGTAAAAAATTCACCAGATACTCCATGTATGTACGAGGCCTTAGGCTATGTTCCCGCGATGTGCTTTTGGTGACTTTTTCATGTGGTGTATTTTTGCAGTGTCAAAAATGCAGCGTCTTCCAAATCCAGCAAAGTGGATGGGATTTATAGAAATCTCATGCCCAATGTTCTTTTTTTAACTCAACGTAAACTGACCTGCTATGAATGTTTCAAATCCACAACATGTCAATTAATCTTTGAGGTACGCTGAGTTTTTTGAGCGCACTTTCCCCACAGACTTGCATTAGATGCGGAAAATCTGAAGGTGAAAAAACACACATGCGGTTTTAGTGCGTTTCTGCAATAGAGGCGCATTAAAAAATGCATGTAATTTGTACCAAAGTAAATGAAGTTTTGTCAAAGCCAAATAGTAGGATGTAGCAAAAGCAAAGCAGCTTTATTTATAGGATGACACACCAGCAAGAGCCAAAAAAATGCAGCCTCAAAAGTGTGTTAAAACACATGTTAAAAAAATGCACACAAAAATGCAATGAAAAGCAAAAATAACCCAATTTAAATAATAGGTGCAGAAATTTTGCAGCGCCAAAAACTTCCCAAAAGCTCATCTGAAATACCCTATATCAGTTGCATTTGGGTGTGGTTTTAACATGTCCCATTTCTTTGTGTGTCATTTCACATGATTGACCAGCTAGAAATGGGACTGTTGGCAAGTATGGTTTTTGAAATGATAATTTTCATACAGATAACCAGAAATGTGAACACTATTGCCATACATACATACATAAGTTGTGTTATAACCACTTTCCTGATACTAATGGTAAGGCTGTAATAAGGGTATGTGCACATAACGTCTATTTCAGACCAAAACCGCCTGAAATAGCTCTAACTAAACACTGAAAAGAATGAACATATGCATTTCTATGTAAAATCAAATTGCTGTTCATATTTATAGTCTCCTGTGTGTCTTCATGTTTTCAAAGATGGTAAGTGAGTGGACCATTCTTCAGGTGTTTTCCACTATGAAGATGCTCTATACTTTACTATACAAGTCAAGGGGAAGGCCTGGAAGATGACCTCGTGTATTTTTGAGAAATTTGCCAGCAAGATTAGCAGTTTCTTTATTGTTGAATGGAGTTTAAGAAAATGCCAGTAAAAAAGACCAAAAATAACTGAAAGATCCTAAAAGAATCCCACCCTGGCAGTATAAATCGTTGAGGGTCCTGAACTATGAAAGGAAAGGGCCTAGGACTGTGAGGGAGGCGTTTGGTTTGTACCCTTAGAGGTTAAGTAAAAGTGCGGGAAATAATGGGGCTGCTCTATGTAAATAGGGGTATGGTTTGATAAGGATGATAAGAGGGCAAAAGAGCTCCAACAGACATTCAGCCAGTTTACCTCAGTGTGAAGAGACCACCCTTATTTTTAAAATTAATTATTTAAATTAATGTTTATAGCAAGATTTATCATTTTTTAGTTGTCACAGCACGGCGGTTCTCATCCATGCCCGATGAGTTTTTCTTGCAAGGCTCGCTGTACATCAGCGGTTGGGCTTTGGTTTTTCTTTTGGTATAAAGCATTAAAAAATGGGCATGGACGAGAAGTGATTTTTGGCAATGTATGTAATGTGTTTTTTGGTTAAATAAAAGCTGTGGCCAACCCACTTAACCCAACATTTGTGTTTCCTGGTATTTTTATTCATTTGTACATTTGATCATGAAGAAGCAGGCTTTTCAGCTCTGAAATCCATTATAACTGTAAAAGACACTTCCAAATTCTATGAATATTATTTCAACTTGTGCTTTAGTTCCAAGGAATCTTGATTGTTCACTGTTGGCCAAGATTTTTATGATTCCCTTTGTTAATTCTTTGCCTTCCCCAGAATTGTATGTCTTAAGGCACCGTCACACACAACGATCTCACTAGCGAGATCGCTGATTTTGTGACACATCAGCTATCTTGCCAGCGAGATCGCTGTGTGTGACGGGGATCAGCGACCGGCCCCCCTGACGGTTATCGCTGATTGTGCACCATCGGCCAGGGCCATTTTTCGATCGCTGGTCTCCCGCTGGCCAGCGCGCATTGCTGCGTGTGGCAGCGAGAGACCAGCGATCAGCAACGCTGGACGCTGGTTTGTAATGTAAACATCGGGTATCCAGGAGCCTCGGCTCCTGGATACCCGCTGTTTACCTTGGAAACCGGCGTACAGACTGGTTTCCAAGGTAAACAGCTGGTATCCCGGAGTCGTGCAGCTCTTAGATTCCCAATGTTTACCTTGGAAACCGGCGTGTACGCCAGTTTCCAAGGTAAACAGCGGGTATCCAGGAGCCGCGGCTCCTGGATACCCGACGTTTACATTAGAAACCAGCGTCCAGCGTCGCTGGTCCTGATCGCTCTGGCTGTCTATGTGACAGCTCACCAGCCATCAGCCTAACGATGTCCCAGCGATCCCAACATGTCGGATCATTGGTGGGATCGCTGGGACATCGTTATGTGTAACGGGGGCTTTAGGTTAAATGTACTAGAATGTATTGTCATTTTGAGCATGGATGTCACCATTATATAATCTATGCAGGTTTATAATGTGAAAGAGCAATGATGGCAACAAATAAATGATCCTTGAGATTATATCCTAGGCCCTGACTTTTTAAGCTTAGAGTCTTTTATTCTCAACTTTTTATTTCAGAGCCATGTAACAAACCTCATCAATAGTTGTAAAAGGAAGGCTAAATGTAGAAAAAAATTCTCAGCACCTTCTGCCTTAAAAGGAACCTGTCACTTCCTTTTTCAGCAATGAGCTGCGGCCACTAACTTTCGAGGCTTATCTTCAGCATTCTAGAATGCCATAGCTAAGCCCCCGATCTAACCTGAAAGAGAAGAAAAGCAAGTTTTATTATACTCACTCGGGGGATGTCCGGTCCAATAGGCATCGCAGGTCCTGGGTCCAGCGCATCTTCCTTGCTTTGTGTCATGGCTCCTGAGCAGGCATACTGACCTGCCCTTTTGAGGGCAGAGCCAAGTACTGCAGTGTGCAGGCACCGGTAAAGGTCAGAGAGTCCCGGCGCCGTGACCTGTTGAAGCGCAATGTAGCGCGAAACGATCGTCGTCTTGCACATGTTCCACTGTTTTATCTGCCTGCTGTGGTTTCCATGTTTCCACAATAAAGGATCATTTTGTATGGGATGGTGAGTGCCTATTCGCTTTCTTCATATGGACATCATCGTTAATCCTTCTTATTTTGTAATTGCCTGTACATTCTGTAAATTGTCTCATTTTGTAACATCTTTTTATACTTTTTGTAAACACTGCCTATTCTTTTGGAGTAAAAATATAAAAATTTTCTAGCTTCATTTTCCTTGCTCTAATACGTATCTCCACGACCTCTTTGCTAAATTAAGTCAACGCTACTGAATCGGGTTTGCTCCTTACCCGATACTCTCATATTAGAACCAGGAGCTGGTGGCGGCATAGTGTGTTCTGGGGTATTTGGGAGACTCTGGCAGTGACAGACGGAGGTTTTATAAAGTGAACTTCCCCGCCGAGACTGGGAATAATCTTATCTCCCTCACTGCAGGGTGCCCAGTAGCCAGTACACATACAGGCGGCTCGTCTCCTTTTCCTAGGTGCAGTTCCCTGACTGACCTGAGGGTAAGGGGGGCGCCAGAGAGCTGCAAGTACCGAACCGAATTGGAAAGTGGGATAAACAAATAAATCCCTCATGAAGAACTGGGTGCAGCCAAACACCCCCAGTTCATGACAGCCACCCTATGGTATTGAGGGCTTGCTGAAATGTCAGGATTGTGAGTGACAGCTCTTCAGCCCAATTTGAGGCAGAGGTGTGAGTATTGTGAATGACAGCTCAGCCATACTATCTGGCTGGGTATGTGATATCAGCTCCAGGTATCATCCATTCTGGGTGATTACAGGGCTATTTAGCACGCTGACAATTGTCAGGCCATTGTTAATTATATCTTTGCTCAAATGGTGTGTGTGGTTGCTCTGTATGCTGAACTGTATTCTGATCTCCGTTGCCAACTTTAGAGTTATCTTTGACCATCTGTTTGACTTACCCCTTTGTCTTAATCTGCTACCTTCCTGATAGTCTGACTTTGGACTGTTACCTGACTATTCTTTTGTCTTTTCCCTTTGTTTATTACGAGCCATCTTAGGACTGACTTTGACCTTTTGACTATCCTGCCTAGCAGTGCGTCCATGAGTAGTGACCAGTGCCACATTGAGTAGTGACTAGCGTTACAAGTATCTGGTGTATTGCTATCATTTGATGACCTGTGGAAGATGCGTTTCTATAGAGAAAAAGGAGCCGGTCATTTCTGGTGGCTGCACAGAAGGCATGGCTGTAAGAAGTGTTTATGACAGTCTTGGCTAAATGGAAAAGAAAAGGGGAACTGAACTACTGTAATCAGAGAAGATATTAAGTGTGAGTCTGTATTTAACATTACTGTAATTATATAGCCCTCAAAGTTCTTGTATATAAGTGATATATATTGCTATATACTAGATCTGGGTGTTTCTTCCTTGCCGGTGAAAGAATCTTCTTCATGGAAGTGTTGAGCTGTTAAGTTTTGGAGTTGGGAGTAGAGTTGAGCGACTTTTGTTTTTTTAGGGTCGAGTTTCGTTTCGTGAAACCCGACTTTTCCAAAAGTCGGGTCGAGCAAGATCGTCCGATTATAGGGAAAAGTCGGGGTCGTCCCGAAACACGAAAACCAATGTAAGTCAATGGGGAATAAAAGTCGGCAGTGAGAGGAGGACAGGAAACACACCTACAGTGCCCATTTGAATGCCAAAAGCATCAATTCTTCTTACTTAAGCTTGTCAACCTTAATTAACTTCATAATACAAGTTACGCACTGAAAAATGGGGGTTATTTGGCTAAAGTTGTGGGGGGGAGGGCTGGCTGCAGGTTTTCATGTGCCCTGGGCGAAAGAGCGCCCCTTTAACACATACCACAACTCATCATGCTCCGATACGGCAGAGAAATAGCGGTATAGTACAATGAAAAATACTTCACTTTTTACATCTCATGACGAGGCCCATCTATTTCTCCATACAGAATCATTGGTCCCATATAATGTTTGAAACAGTATATGATGAGCTCCACATAATGCTACAGTATATGTTGGTCCCCATGGATGAAGCTCCACTGTCTTATGGGCCCAAATAATGCTCCAAACATAATGGGCCCCATTTCTAATGCTCTAGTGTATAATGGGCCCTGTAAATGCTGCTCCAGTGTCTGATGTCCACCTTTGGAATGTTCCAGTGTATGGTGGGCCCCATCTATCATTCTCCAGAGTATAGTGCTCCCCAAAAATTGCTGTCCCAACATTGAAAACAATCAAATAAGTCTCCTCGCTAGGGAATCCCTGTACTTGTCTGGACTCCTCGTCGTCCCCATCTTCCATCTCACTGCACAGTATTTCAACTTTGCAAGTGCTGTGATCCTGAGCAAGCAGGGGGGGCCCACTCGTTGGCGACGGCACTGGCACAGGGCCCCTGATAGTACGGTGGTGTGTCTGATGGCGGGTGGGCCGAACCTGCACTTTCATCTGCAGCTTCCTCTTTGTCACCGTGTAAGATGGAACTGTATATGGGAAGGGTAACCTGAGTTTCATCAGGGTCAGATTCAGGTCGTGTAGCATGCGAGGGGAATGTAGTGGTCTGGGTCAATGTACCAGCAGATTCATCGAGCAGTGGCTGGGCATCAGTGCACTTGTGTTGCCCCCATGAGTACGGTCGCCACAGTGGCATTACCTTCTTCCTAGGGAGTGTGATGTCATGCTTGGGAGCAACGAACGATCTCTCTAGCAGGTTAACTGATTGGGCGGCGTTATTCCCACGAGTCATGACCCTCCAAACAGCGTTCATGAAGGCAAAGTGTTTGTTTTACATGGGCAGTATGGTTGCAAAGCTGAACCTTAAAGGAATGTCCAGAAGGGCACCACCAGGAGTGGAGCCTACGGTTAAATTCGACTCCACCTGGGAAACCTCAACCATGCCAGCTACAGAACAAATGCACACATTGCAAGCTTAATTCCGTTAACGAACGAGACTCCGTCATGCCCCGCGGTCCGAGTCCAGCTTACTAGAGGGACACGTGAGGCTCTGGCACATGAGATTGGCCAATAACTGGTGTGTCATGCCCTTACATGTCCGTGGCTGCATGTGCGCTACACTGAAAAGGACAGCGTTTGTCGCTTACAGGTGCAGATAACCCGCTGAACAACGTTAGTGATGGGGATCACTGATTACAATTATTACCCGCGAACAATGATTTCCCAGTAAGTGCAGGTCAACCGCAGTTCCGGAATTAGGCCTAACCGTCATTCCTGAAAAAATGAAAAACTTACGTGTGCAAACCACAGGTGCTGTAGCTTGCTTAACAGCTCACCAGCCGTTCTCACGCCCAGTATGGACTACACGTGATTGCACAAAGGTGAGAAAGGGTACCGTATGCCCAGATAACATGTATGGATAGCGTACACATTCAAAATATATGTCTATACATCAGGAGGCAGGCTCAGACGGTGTTAGGCCCAGTATGGATTGCACGAGATTGCACAAAGGTTAGAAAGGGTACCGTATCCCCGGATAACATGTATGGATAGCGTACACATTCAAAATATATGTCTATACATCAGGAGGCAGGCTCAGACGGTGTTAGGCCCAGTATGGATTGCACGTGATTGCACAAAGGTTAGAAAGGGTACCGTATCCCCGGATAACATGTATGGATAGCGTACACATTCAAAATATATGTCTATACATCAGGAGGCAGGCTCAGACGGTGTTAGGCCCAGTATGGATTGCACGTGATTGCACAAAGGTTAGAAAGGGTACCGTATCCCCAGATAACATGTATGGATAGCGTACACATTCAAAATATATGTCTATACATCAGGAGGCAGGCTCAGACGGTGTTAGGCCCAGTATGGATTGCACGTGATTGCACAAAGGTTAGAAAGGGTACCGTATCCCCGGATAACATGTATGGATAGCGTACACATTCAAAATATATGTCTATACATCAGGAGGCAGGCTCAGACGGTGTTAGGCCCAGTATGGTTTGCACGTGATTGCACAAAGGTTAGAAAGGGTACCGTATCCCCGGATAACATGTATGGATAGCGTACACATTCAAAATATATGTCTATACATCAGGAGGCAGGCTCAGACGGTGTTAGGCCCAGTATGGATTGCACGTGATTGCACAAAGGTTAGAAAGGGTACCGTATCCCCAGATAACATGTATGGATAGCGTACATATTCAAAATATATGTCTATACATCAGGAGCCAGGCTCAGACGGTGTTAGGCCCAGTATGGATTGCACGTGATTGCACAAAGGTTAGAAAGGGTACCGTTTCCCCGGATAACATGTATGGATAGCGCACACATTCAAAATATATGTCTATACATCAGGAGGCAGGCTCAGATGGTGTCAGGCACAGTATGGATTTGACGGCCCAGACTACACAGTGGAGGAGCCGGGAGAGGTAAAGATTGCAAATGCTGGGGCCCTGCCCAAGCAAGGGGGGCCCAATCGTGGGCGTCGGTACTGGCACTGGGCCCCTCATAGTACGGCGGTGTGTCTGACGGCGGGTGTGCACCACCACCGTCAGAGACACTTGATTGCACTATGAAGGACCCTGTGCCAGTGCCCGCGCCCAAGAGTCGGCCTACCCACCTGTCCAGGGCAATGGCACTCGCACGGTGTCGTGCGCTAGGTGGTGACCCCGGCCATGGGGGGGAAGCAGCACAGTTAGGGAGTTTTAGAAAGTGGCATATGTTGATGTTGGACATTCAGCTGATGCAAAAGGTGAAATAGGTCAAGTCCCAGGAAGAGGTGGACCAAAGCAAGCCATTTTTCTGTCACCCTATGTGTCATCAGGGGAAGGTGGGACAAAATCCTTGGAAACCCATGCATGGTTCATTTTAATGAAGGTTAGATCATCCACATTTTGGGTTGACAGACAGGTCCTTTTTTCTGTCAGGATTGATCCAGCTGCACTGAAGACTCTTTCCGATAGCACACTTGCAGCTGGGCAAGCGAGCTCCTGTAAGGCATATTGTGCCAATTCAGGCCAGGTGTCCAGTTTAGCGGCCCAATAGTCAAAGGGGAATGACCTGTGTGGGAGAACATCGATATGGGAGGAAAAGTAGTTTGTAACCATAGTTGACAACTGCTGTCTCCTGTCACTTTCCATCGATGCAGTATTACCAGTTGTGTGAGCGGTACTTGAAAAATCAGTCCACAACATTGTCATGAAACCCCTGTCTCCAACACCACTTCTGCTGTGTGCACCACGAACACCTCTGCCAAGCTGCCCCCGGCCCGTACGGCTCGTGTGAGAACCATCACCGCTGCTGTGTGCTGGGAATGCCTCAAGCAACCGATTTACCAGAGTTGCTTGTTTATTAGCCAATATTAGGTCAAGGTTCTCCTGTGGCATGATGTTTTGTAATTTGCCTTTATAGCGTGGATCCAGGATGCTGGCCAACCAGTAGTCGTCATCGTTCATCATTTTGGCAATGTGGGGGTCCCTTTTTAGGATCTGCAAGGCATAATCTGACATGTGGGCCAATGTTCCCGGTGTCAATGATGCACTGCGAGTGCTGGGTGGAGGAGCACTTTCTGGCAAATCCACATCCCTCCAGTCACGCACAAACCCTGTACCAGACCTTGCCACGCCAACATTTTCACTTGCCCCACGAGATGCATCCTCCTCCCCTAAGTAATCATCCCCATCATCCTCCTCCTCCTCCTCTTCTTCCTCCACCTCGTCCAGGAGAGGTCCCTGAGCAGACAATGGCTGAATGTCATCAAGGATTCCCTCCTCCTCTTCCTCCTCATCAACATTGGCTGCAGAAGCCTGCTCCTTAAGGTGCGTCAAAGTTTGCATGAGCAGACGCATAAGTGGGATGCTCATGCTTAGGATGGCGTCGTCTGCACTTACCAGCCGTGTGCATTCCTCAAAACACTGAAGGACTTTACAGAGGTCTTTCAGCTTCGACCACTGCACACCGGTCAACTCCATGTCTGCTCTCAAAGTGCCTGGCCGTGTATCCTCCCACAAATGCATTATGGCCTGCCTCTGCTCGCACAGCCGCTCCACCATGTGCAGGGTGGAGTTCCACCTTGTTGCAATGTCGATAATGAGGCGGTGGTTGGGAAGGTGGAGCAATCGCTGCAGCTTCTGCATACGAACGGAGTGTACAGGCGACCGGCGGATGTGCGCGCACAGTCTTCGCACCTTCTGGAGCAGGGCTGTTAACTCCGGATAATTTTTGAGGAAGCACTGCACCACCAGGTTCAAGGTGTGAGCCAAGCAAGGTATTTGGCTGAGTTTTGAAAGGGCTATGGCTGTCACAAAATTACGCCCATTATCACTAACTACCTTGCCTGCCTCAAGATGTACACTGCCCAGCCATGACTCAGTTTGTCGCTGAAAGTACTCGGCCAGCACCTCGGCGGTGTGTCTGTCGCCCAAACACATCATCTGCAACACTGCCTGCTGACGCTTTCCACTAGCTGCTCGATAGGGGGACACCTTGTGTGCAACAGTGGCAGCTGCAGATGGAGTGCTTGTACGACTGCGCTCTGTGGACGAGCTTTCGCTTCTGAGGAGGAGGAGGAGGGTCGAACGCCTACAGCCAACTGTTTCCTATACCGTGGGCTAGGCAGCACTGTCCCACCACCGCTGTCCCCTGTGGACCCTGCATCCACCACATTAACCCAGTGCGCAGTGATGGACACGTAACGGCCCTGGCCATGCCGACTGGACCATGCATCAGTTGTGAGGTGCACCTTTCCACTCACTGACTGCTTGAGTGCATGGACAATGCGGTCTTTCACATGATGGTGGAGGGCTGGGATGGCTTTGCGAGAGAAGAAGTGGCGACTGGGTAGGTCATAGCGTGGTACTGCATAGGCCATGAGTTCGCGGAAAGCTGCGCTTTCCACCAACCGATAGGGCATCATCTCAAACGAGATTAGTTTGGCAATGTGGGCGTTCAAACCCAGTGTACGCGGATGAGAGACTGAGTACTTTCTTGACCTACTCATAGTGTATGGGAGGGTGAGCTGGACTTGAGAGCTGCATATGATGGAAGTAGCGGTGGACAGGGCGGACTGAGAGAGGGTTGATGATGGTGATGGAGTTGGTGTTCTTTCTGATGGCCTAGAATCAGTCTTTCGTTGATATAACAGTGGGATTCCCTGACTGCTGTGGCCTTGCAACGACACCTCAACATTTGCTGCTGTGCTAACCGGTGGGCTTACAGTGGGGGAAACAATGTAGCGTTGCTGACTACCTTCGTTGTGATCAGTTGCACATGTGGCACTTGAGGTTTGGTGTTGTGTCCACACTTGCAAGTGCATGCTGGTTAAATGTCTAAGCATGCAACTGGTATTCAAATTTTTCAGATTTTTCCCTCGGCTAAAGGTCTTTGCGCACTTCTTACAGATAACCTTGGCCTGATCATGAGGATTTTGTTCAAAAAAGTGCCACACTGCACTCTTCCTACTTTGGCAGACATTTTGCGGCCTAGCACACTGTGATCTTTTGATCCTCTGGACAAGCTGTCCAGCAACTCTTTTGATGTTTGGAACCTGTCTTTGAAGTGCTCTGGGCCTGCCAGATAACAGCTGTTGCGATGTCGATGTCTGCTGTGGATGCTCCTCATCTGAGCTATTGGAAGCAGCACCCTCTTCCCCCAATGGATGCCAATCTGGGTCAACAACTGGGTCATCCATCACCTCCTCTTCTATGTCATGTGCACCTTCCTCTGTGTCACCGTGTATGGTGGTATAGTGTGCGGGAAGGGGCACCTGAGTCTCATCAGGGTCAGAATCTGGCTCTGTACACTGCAAGGACAATGTAGTGCTCTGAGTGAATGTACCAGCAGAATCATCCATCAGCGGCTGTGCATCAGTGCACTCCATGTCAGATTCATCTTGGCCTGGGTAATTCACCATTTCACTTGATAATCCAGGCATGGTATGTGAAAACAGCTCCATGGAGTAATCAGTAGTATGGCCTGCGTCATCCTTCAATCTTGGTTGGGGTGAAGGACACAAGGAAAGGTGTGGTTCATGAACATGAGCCTCCAATGACGACTCAGTGCTTTTACTTTTTACAACTGAAGAAGAGGAGGCGATAGAGCTGGAGGCTGAGTCAGCAATGTAAGACAAAACTTTTTCCTGATGCTCTGGCTTTAAAAGCGGTTTGCCAACTCCTAGAAAACTAAGCGTACGAGGCCTTATGTAGCCAGACGATGACGCAGGCTCAACACCTCATGCATTCGGTCCTATTTTGCTCTTGCCACTACCATCAGATCCACCACCAACACCATCATTACCAGCTGCCAACCCCCGCCCAATTCCACGGCCTCTTCCACCAGCCTTCCTCATTTTTGGTAGAAATGTAGACAAAATCCAACAAACTATATAGTAATGTAAAACAAGGTACAAGGTGTCTATAGGACAGGGGAGATTTTGAATTTCTGCAGACACTTGTGGACACTGGACATTTTTGGATTGTGTGAGGCCCACTGAATATCTGAGCGCTCTGTCACAGGCTCGATGGCACAGCTGTGACCAAAGTGACTAGAGGATAAGGGAGATTTTGAATTTCTGCACACACTTGTGGACACTGGACACTTTTGGATTGTGTGAGGCCCACTGAATATCTGAGCGCTCTGTCACAGGCTCGATGGCACAGCTGTGACCAAAGTGACTAGAGGATAATGGAGATTTTGAATTTCTGCAGACACTTGTGGACACTGGACACTTTTGGATTGTGTGAGGCCCACTGAATATCTGAGCGCTCTGTCACAGGCTCGATGGCACAGCTGTGACCAAAGTGACTAGAGTATAAGGGAGATTTTGAATTTCAGCAGACACTTGTGGACACTGGACACTTTTGGATTGTGTGAGGCCCAATGAATATCTGAACGCTATGTGACAGGCTCGATGGCACAGCTGTGACAAAAGTGACGAGAGGATAAGGGAGATTTTGAATTTCTGCAGACACTTGTGGACACGGGACACTTTTGGATTGTGTGAGGCCCACTGATATCTGAGCGCTATGTCACAGGCTCGATGGCACAGCTGTGACAAAAGTGACTAGAGGATAAGGGAGATTTTGAATTTCAGCAGACACTTGTGGACACTGGACACTTTTGGATTGTGTGAGGCCCAATGAATATCTGAGCGCTATGTGACAGGCTCGATGGCACAGCTGTGACAAAAGTGACGAGAGGATAAGGGAGAATTTGAATTTCTGCAGACACTTGTGGACACTGGACACTTTTGGATTGTGTGAGGCCCACTGATATCTGAGCGCTATGTCACAGGCTCGATGGCAGAGCTGTGACAAAAGTGACTAGAGGATAAGGGAGATTTTGAATTTCAGCAGACACTTATGGACACTGGACACTTTTGGATTGTGTGAGGCCCAATGAATATCTGAGCGCTATGTGACAGGCTCGATGGCACAGCTGTGACAAAAGTGACTAGAGGATAAGGGAGATTTTGAATTTCTGCAGACACTTGTGGACACTGGACACTTTTGGATTGTGTGAGGCCCACTGATATCTGAGCGCTATGTCACAGGCTCGATGGCACAGCTGTGACAAAAGTGACTAGAGGATAAGGGAGATTTTGAATTTCTGCAGACACTTGTGGACACTGGACACTTTTGGATTGTGTGAGGCCCACTGATATCTGAGCGCTATGTCACAGGCTCGATGGCACAGCTGTGACAAAAGTGACTAGAGGATAAGGGAGATTTTGAATTTCTGCAGACACTTGTGGACACTGGACACTTTTGGATTGTGTGAGGCCCACTGATATCTGAGCGCTATGTCACAGGCTCGATGGCACAGCTGTGACAAAAGTGACTAGAGGATAAGTGAGATTTTGAATTTCAGCAGACACTTGTGGACACTGGACACTTTTGGATTGTGTGAGGCCCAATGAATATCTGAGCGCTATGTGACAGGCTCGATGGCACAGCTGTGACAAAAGTGACGAGAGGATAAGGGAGATTTTGAATTTTTGCAGACACTTGTGGACACTGGACACTTTTGGATTGTGTGAGGCCCACTGACATCTGAGCGCTATGTCACAGGCTCGATGGCACAGCTGTGACAAAAGTGACTAGAGGATAAGGGAGATTTTGAATTTCTGCAGACACTTGTGGACACTGGACACTTTTGGATTGTGTGAGGCCCACTGATATCTGAGCGCTATGTCACAGGCTCGATGGCACAGCTGTGACAAAAGTGACTAGAGGATAAGGGAGATTTTGAATTTCTGCAGACACTTGTGGACACTGGACACTTTTGGATTGTGTGAGGCCCACTGATATCTGAGCGCTATGTCACAGGCTCGATGGCACAGCTGTGACAAAAGTGACTAGGGGATAAGGGAGATTTTGAATTTCAGCAGACACTTGTGGACACTGGACACTTTTGGATTGTGTGAGGCCCAATGAATATCTGAGCGCTATGTGACAGGCTCGATGGCACAGCTGTGACAAAAGTGACGAGAGGATAAGGGAGATTTTGAATTTCTGCAGACACTTGTGGACACTGGACACTTTTGGATTGAGTGAGGCCTACTGATATCTGAGCGCTATGTCACAGGCTCGATGGCACAGCTGTGACAAAAGTGACTAGAGGATAAGGGAGATTTTGAATTTCTGCAGACACTTGTGGACACTGGACACTTTTGGATTGTGTGAGGCCCACTGATATCTGAGCGCTATGTCACAGGCTCGATGGCACAGCTGTGACAAAAGTGACTAGAGGATAAGGGAGATTTTGAATTTCAGCAGACACTTGTGGACACTGGACACTTTTGGATTGTGTGAGGCCCAATGAATATCTGAGCGCTATGTGACAGGCTCGATGGCACAGCTGTGACAAAAGTGACGAGAGGATAAGGGAGATTTTGAATTTCTGCAGACACTTGTGGACACTGGACACTTTTGGATTGTGTGAGGCCCACTGATATCTGAGCGCTATGTCACAGGCTCGATGGCACAGCTGTGACAAAAGTGACTAGAGGATAAGGGAGATTTTGAATTTCTACAGACACTTGTGGACACTGGACACTTTTGGATTGTGTGAGGCCCAATGAATATCTGAGCGCTATGTCACAGGCTCGATGGCACAGCTGTGACAAAAGTGACTAGAGGATAAGGGAGATTTTGAATTTCTGCAGACACTTGTGGACACTGGACACTTTTGGATTGTGTGAGGCCCACTGATATCTGAGCGCTATGTGACAGGCTCGATGGCACAGCTGTGACAAAAGTGACTAGAGGATAAGGGAGATTTTGAATTTCAGCAGACACTTGTGGACACTGGACACTTTTGGATTGTGTGAGGCCCAATGAATATCTGAGCGCTATGTGACAGGCTCGATGGCACAGCTGTGACAAAAGTGAGGAGAGGATAAGGGAGATTTTGAATTTCTGCAGACACTTGTGGACACTGGACACTTTTGGATTGTGTGAGGCCCACTGATATCTGAGCGCTATGTCACAGGCTCGATGGCACAGCTGTGACAAAAGTGACTAGAGGATAAGGGAGATTTTGAATTTCTGCAGACACTTGTGGACACTGGACACTTTTGGATTGTGTGAGGCCCACTGATATCTGAGCGCTATGTCACAGGCTCGATGGCACAGCTGTGACAAAAGTGACGAGAGGATAAGGGAGATTTTGAATTTCTGCAGACACTTGTGGACACTGGACACTTTTGGATTGTGTGAGGCCCACTAATATCTGAGCGCTATGTCACAGGCTCGATGGCACAGCTGTGACAAAAGTGACTAGAGGATAAAGGAGATTTTGAATTTCAGCAGACACTTGTGGACACTGGACACTTTTGGATTGTGTGAGGCCCAATGAATATCTGAGCGCTATGTGACAGGCTCGATGGCACAGCTGTGACAAAAGTGACGAGAGGATAAGGGAGATTTTGAATTTCTGCAGACACTTGTGGACACTGGACACTTTTGGATTGTGTGAGGCCCAATGAATATCTGAGCGCTATGTGACAGGCTCGATGGCACAGCTGTGACAAAAGTAACGAGAGGATAAGGGAGAATTTGAATTTCTGCAGACACTTGTGGACACTGGACACTTTTGGATTGTGTGAGGCCCACTGATATCTGAGCGCTATGTCACAGGCCCGATGGCACAGCTGAGACAAAAGTGATTAGAGGATAAGGGAGATTTTGAATTTCAGCAGACACTTGTGGACACTGGACACTTTTGGATTGTGTGAGGCCCAATGAATATCTGAGCGCTATGTGACAGGCTCGATGGCACAGCTGTGACAAAAGTGACGAGAGGATAAGGGAGATTTTGAATTTCTGCAGACACTTGTGGACACTGGACACTTTTGGATTGTGTGAGGCCCACTGATATCTGAGCGCTATGTCACAGGCTCGATGGCACAGCTGTGACAAAAGTGACTAGAGGATAAGGGAGATTTTGAATTTCTACAGACACTTGTGGACACTGGACACTTTTGGATTGTGTGAGGCCCAATGAATATCTGAGCGCTATGTCACAGGCTCGATGGCACAGCTGTGACAAAAGTGACTAGAGGATAAGGGAGATTTTGAATTTCTGCAGACACTTGTGGACACTGGACACTTTTGGATTGTGTGAGGCCCACTGATATCTGAGCGCTATGTGACAGGCTCGATGGCACAGCTGTGACAAAAGTGACTAGAGGATAAGGGAGATTTTGAATTTCAGCAGACACTTGTGGACACTGGACACTTTTGGATTGTGTGAGGCCCAATGAATATCTGAGCGCTATGTGACAGGCTCGATGGCACAGCTGTGACAAAAGTGAGGAGAGGATAAGGGAGATTTTGAATTTCTGCAGACACTTGTGGACACTGGACACTTTTGGATTGTGTGAGGCCCACTGATATCTGAGCGCTATGTCACAGGCTCGATGGCACAGCTGTGACAAAAGTGACTAGAGGATAAGGGAGATTTTGAATTTCTGCAGACACTTGTGGACACTGGACACTTTTGGATTGTGTGAGGCCCACTGATATCTGAGCGCTATGTCACAGGCTCGATGGCACAGCTGTGACAAAAGTGACGAGAGGATAAGGGAGATTTTGAATTTCTGCAGACACTTGTGAACACTGGACACTTTTGGATTGTGTGAGGCCCACTAATATCTGAGCGCTATGTCACAGGCTCGATGGCACAGCTGTGACAAAAGTGACGAGAGGATAAGGGAGATTTTGAATTTCAGCAGACACTTGTGGACACTGGACACTTTTGGATTGTGTGAGGCCCAATGAATATCTGAGCGCTATGTGACAGGCTCGATGGCACAGCTGTGACAAAAGTGACGAGAGGATAAGGGAGATTTTGAATTTCTGCAGACACTTGTGGACACTGGACACTTTTGGATTGTGTGAGGCCCAATGAATATCTGAGCGCTATGTGACAGGCTCGATGGCACAGCTGTGACAAAAGTAACGAGAGGATAAGGGAGAATTTGAATTTCTGCAGACACTTGTGGACACTGGACACTTTTGGATTGTGTGAGGCCCACTGATATCTGAGCGCTATGTCACAGGCCCGATGGCACAGCTGTGACAAAAGTGATTAGAGGATAAGGGAGATTTTGAATTTCAGCAGACACTTGTGGACACTGGACACTTTTGGATTGTGTGAGGCCCCATGAATATCTGAGCGCTATGTGACAGGCTCGATGGCACAGCTGTGACAAAAGTGACGAGAGGATAAGGGAGATTTTGAATTTGTGCAGACACTTGTGGACACTGGACACTTTTGGATTGTGTGAGGCCCACTGATATCTGAGCGCTATGTCACAGGCTCGATGGCACAGCTGTGACAAAAGTGACTAGAGGATAAGGGAGATTTTGAATTTCAGCAGACACTTGTGGACACTGGACACTTTTGGATTGTGTGAGGCCCACTGATATCTGAGCGCTATGTCACAGGCTCGATGGCACAGCTGTGACAAAAGTGACTAGAGGATAAGGGAGATTTTGAATTTCTGCAGACACTTGTGGACACTGGACACTTTTGGATTGTGTGAGGCCCACTGATATCTGATCGCTATGTCACAGGCTCGATGGCACAGCTGTGACAAAAGTGACTAGAGGATAAGGGAGATTTTGAATTTCTGCAGACACTTGTGGACACTGGACACTTTTGGATTGTGTGAGGCCCAATGAATATCTGAGCGCTATGTGACAGGCTCGATGGCACAGCTGTGACAAAAGTGACGAGAGGAAAAGGGAGATTTTGAATTTCTGCAGACACTTGTGGACACTGGACACTTTTGGATTGTGTGAGGCCTACTGATATCTGAGCGCTATGTCACAGGCTCGATGGCACAGCTGTGACAAAAGTAACTAGAGGATAAGGGAGATTTTGAATTTCTGCAGACACTTGTGGACACTGGACACTTTTGGATTGTGTGAGGCCCACTGATATCTGAGCGCTATGTCACAGGCTCGATGGCACAGCTGTGACAAAAGTGACTAGAGGATAAGGGAGATTTTGAATTTCAGCAGACACTTGTGGACACTGGACACTTTTGGATTGTGTGAGGCCCAATGAATATCTGAGCGCTATGTGACAGGCTCGATGGCACAGCTGTGACAAAAGTGATGAGAGGATAAGGGAGATTTTGAATTTCTGCAGACACTTGTGGACACTGGACACTTTTGGATTGTGTGAGGCCCACTGATATCTGAGCGCTATGTCACAGGCTCGATGGCACAGCTGTGACAAAAGTGACTAGAGGATAAGGGAGATTTTGAATTTCTGCAGACACTTGTGGACACTGGACACTTTTGGATTGTGTGAGGCCCACTGATATCTGAGCGCTATGTGACAGGCTCGATGGCACAGCTGTGACAAAAGTGACTAGAGGATAAGGGAGATTTTGAATTTCAGCAGACACTTGTGGACACTGGACACTTTTGGATTGTGTGAGGCCCAATGAATATCTGAGCGCTATGTGACAGGCTCGATGGCACAGCTGTGACAAAAGTGAGGAGAGGATAAGGGAGATTTTGAATTTCTGCAGACACTTGTGGACACTGGACACTTTTGGATTGTGTGAGGCCCACTGATATCTGAGCGCTATGTCACAGGCTCGATGGCACAGCTGTGACAAAAGTGACTAGAGGATAAGGGAGATTTTGAATTTCTGCAGACACTTGTGGACACTGGACACTTTTGGATTGTGTGAGGCCCACTGATATCTGAACGCTATGTCACAGGCTCGATGGCACAGCTGTGACAAAAGTGACGAGAGGATAAGGGAGATTTTGAATTTCTGCAGACACTTGTGGACACTGGACACTTTTGGATTGTGTGAGGCCCACTAATATCTGAGCGCTATGTCACAGGCTCGATGGCACAGCTGTGACAAAAGTGACGAGAGGATAAGGGAGATTTTGAATTTCAGCAGACACTTGTGGACACTGGACACTTTTGGATTGTGTGAGGCCCAATGAATATCTGAGCGCTATGTGACAGGCTCGATGGCACAGCTGTGACAAAAGTGACGAGAGGATAAGGGAGATTTTGAATTTCTGCAGACACTTGTGGACACTGGACACTTTTGGATTGTGTGAGGCCCAATGAATATCTGAGCGCTATGTGACAGGCTCGATGGCACAGCTGTGACAAAAGTAACGAGAGGATAAGGGAGAATTTGAATTTCTGCAGACACTTGTGGACACTGGACACTTTTGGATTGTGTGAGGCCCACTGATATCTGAGCGCTATGTCACAGGACCGATGGCACAGCTGTGACAAAAGTGATTAGAGGATAAGGGAGATTTTGAATTTCAGCAGACACTTGTGGACACTGGACACTTTTGGATTGTGTGAGGCCCCATGAATATCTGAGCGCTATGTGACAGGCTCGATGGCACAGCTGTGACAAAAGTGACGAGAGGATAAGGGAGATTTTGAATTTGTGCAGACACTTGTGGACACTGGACACTTTTGGATTGTGTGAGGCCCACTGATATCTGAGCGCTATGTCACAGGCTCGATGGCACAGCTGTGACAAAAGTGACTAGAGGATAAGGGAGATTTTGAATTTCAGCAGACACTTGTGGACACTGGACACTTTTGGATTGTGTGAGGCCCACTGATATCTGAGCGCTATGTCACAGGCTCGATGGCACAGCTGTGACAAAAGTGACTAGAGGATAAGGGAGATTTTGAATTTCTGCAGACACTTGTGGACACTGGACACTTTTGGATTGTGTGAGGCCCACTGATATCTGAGCGCTATGTCACAGGCTCGATGGCACAGCTGTGACAAAAGTGACTAGAGGATAAGGGAGATTTTGAATTTCTGCAGACACTTGTGGACACTGGACACTTTTGGATTGTGTGAGGCCCAATGAATATCTGAGCGCTATGTGACAGGCTCGATGGCACAGCTGTGACAAAAGTGACGAGAGGAAAAGGGAGATTTTGAATTTCTGCAGACACTTGTGGACACTGGACACTTTTGGATTGTGTGAGGCCTACTGATATCTGAGCGCTATGTCACAGGCTCGATGGCACAGCTGTGACAAAAGTAACTAGAGGATAAGGGAGATTTTGAATTTCTGCAGACACTTGTGGACACTGGACACTTTTGGATTGTGTGAGGCCCACTGATATCTGAGCGCTATGTCACAGGCTCGATGGCACAGCTGTGACAAAAGTGACTAGAGGATAAGGGAGATTTTGAATTTCAGCAGACACTTGTGGACACTGGACACTTTTGGATTGTGTGAGGCCCAATGAATATCTGAGCGCTATGTGACAGGCTCGATGGCACAGCTGTGACAAAAGTGATGAGAGGATAAGGGAGATTTTGAATTTCTGCAGACACTTGTGGACACTGGACACTTTTGGATTGTGTGAGGCCCACTGATATCTGAGCGCTATGTCACAGGCTCGATGGCACAGCTGTGACAAAAGTGACTAGAGGATAAGGGAGATTTTGAATTTCTGCAGACACTTGTGGACACTGGACACTTTTGGATTGTGTGAGGCCCACTGATATCTGAGCGCTATGTCACAGGCTCGATGGCACAGCTGTGACAAAAGTGACTAGAGGATAAGGGAGATTTTGAATTTCAGCAGACACTTGTGGACACTGGACACTTTTGGATTGTGTGAGGCCCAATGAATATCTGAGTGCTATGTGACAGGCTCGATGGCACAGCTGTGACAAAAGTGACGAGAGGATAAGGGAGATTTTGAATTTCTGCAGACACTTGTGGACACTGGACACTTTTGGATTGTGTGAGGCCCACTGATATCTGAGCGCTATGTCACAGGCTCGATGGCACAGCTGTGACAAAAGTGACTAGAGGATAAGGGAGATTTTGAATTTCTGCAGACACTTGTGGACACTGGACACTTTTGGATTGTGTGAGGCCCACTGATATCTGAGCGCTATGTCACAGGCTCGATGGCACAGCTGTGACAAAAGTGACGAGAGGATAAGGGAGATTTTGAATTTCTGCAGACACTTGTGGACACTGGACACTTTTGGATTGTGTGAGGCCCACTGATATCTGAGCGCTATGTCACAGGCTCGATGGCACAGCTGTGACAAAAGTGACTAGAGGATAAGGGAGATTTTGAATTTCAGCAGACACTTGTGGACACTGGACACTTTTGGATTGTGTGAGGCCCAATGAATATCTGAGCGCTATGTGACAGGCTCGATGGCACAGCTGTGACAAAAGTGACGAGAGGATAAGGGAGATTTTGAATTTCTGCGGACACTTGTGGACACTGGACACTTTTGGATTGTGTGAGGCCCACTGATATCTGAGCGCTATGTCACAGGCCCGATGGCACAGCTGTGACAAAAGTGACTAGAGGATAAGGGAGATTTTGAATTTCAGCAGACACTTGTGGACATTGGACACTTTTGGATTGTGTGAGGCCCCATGAATATCTGAGCGCTATGTGATAGGCTCGATGGCACAGCTGTGACAAAAGTGACGAGAGGATAAGGGAGATTTTGAATTTCTGCAGACACTTGTGGACACTGGACACTTTTGGATTGTGTGAGGCCCACTGATATCTGAGCGCTATGTCACAGGCTCGATGGCACAGCTGTGACAAAAGTGACTAGAGGATAAGGGAGATTTTGAATTTCAGCAGACACTTGTGGACACTGGACACTTTTGGATTGTGTGAGGCCCACTGATATCTGAGCGCTATGTCACAGGCTCGATGGCACAGCTGTGACAAAAGTGACTAGAGGATAAGGGAGATTTTGAATTTCTGCACACACTTTTGGACACTGGACACTTATGGATTGTGTGAGGCCCACTGAATATCACAGCGCTATGTCACAGGCAGAAATTGGCTAGTGTATCACAAACTACAAGGTGTATGTAGAATTGGGCAGAATAGGAATCTCCCTAGAGTGCAGGTCTGTAAGAATGGAACATGTCCTCGTTTTATTCTCACAGAGTGACACACTGATAGCTTCACTGTGGCTGTGATAACAGCCGTTACACGGTACTGTGTGAGGAGCGTACACCGCTGTATGGTGTGAAAAAATGCACGCTCATTACCTCAGCAGGACAAAAAAAAAAAAATTGGGATTGCTTTTAAAAAAGCAGTTTGCGGAGCAGTGGGTAAACAGCAATGCAGGAATGTCAGGAAGCCTTAGAAGGCAGCCCAACAACCAACACCACTGATACACCACTATATAGCCTCCCCTTGCACTGCACACACAGTGACTGATGTGTTGTACAGGCAAAATCGCTAGCAGCAGAAGCAGTTTTTTTTTCTTCTCAGCAGGACAAAAATAAAAATTGGGATTGCTTTTAAAAAAGCAGTTTGCGGAGCAGTGGGTAAACAGCAATGCAGGAATGTCAGGAAGCCTTAGAAGGCAGCCCAACAACCAACACCACTGATACACCACTATATAGCCTCCCCTTGCACTGCACACACAGTGACTGATGTGTTGTACAGGCAAAATCGCTAGCAGCAGAAGCAGTTTTTTTTTCTTCTCAGCAGGACAAAAATAAAAATTGGGATTGCTTTTAAAAAAGCAGTTTGCGGAGCAGTGGGTAAACAGCAATGCAGGAATGTCAGGAAGCCTTAGAAGGCAGCCCAACAACCAACACCACTGATACACCACTATATAGCCTCCCCTTGCACTGCACACACAGTGACTGGTGTGTTGTACAGGCAAAATCGCTAGCAGCAGAAGCAGTTTTTGGTGTCTTCTTCCCTGCCTAACGCTCTCCCTACAAAATCATCATCAGCAGCAGCTCTCCCTATTCTGAGATCAGCATGAGTAACATGGCGGTCGGCGTGCACGCCCTTTTATACCCCCTGTGACGCCCCCCAAAGCAAGCCAATCACTTGCATGCCCTTCTGAAAGATGGTGGTGACCCGTGCCTATGTCATCACGTTGCCCACAGTGTCCGTGGATCCTGATTGGCTGAAAAAGAGCGCAAAACAAACTTTTGAAATGCGACTTTGGCGCGTAAGTCGCCGACCTCGTGGCCGACCTCATCCTAGGGTCGGGTTTCGTTTCATGAAACCCGACTTTGCCAAAAGTCGGCGACTTTTGAAATTTTTCGACCCGTTTCGCTCAACTCTAGTTGGGAGTAGTTGCTGAAGTGTTTTGTGTGCAGTAGTTTTCTGAGTGTTTTTCTCCTCAGTCTATTTAGTTCTTTTTGTTCCTCCCTATTTTTGGGGAGTGTTTTGTATGATAGTGATTTTTTGTTAACCCTGTCCTTCCTTTTGTCTTGTTACCCTTCCATTTCTGTCCCATGCCTCATGAGTTGGGGGAGTAGACAGATTAGGGTTTAACAGGAGCATGGTAAAGTTGCAGGCCCAGGCCTCTCTTCCATCAAGAGTACCCCTGGGACAGGGATGGTTAGGGACCAAGTTCCAGGTACAGTTTTAGGCCCCTCTCCCTTACTTTAGAACATCACATGGTGAAACAAAGAAATAAAACCATAGACATCCATAAAATAAGTTATGTATAATAATGAGAAATGATACAGGGAAAAAGTATTGAACAGGCTTATTGAAATTTAATTAATGCTTCGTACAAAAGCCTTTGTGACAACTTCAATACGCCTTCTGTATGGAGAAATTAGTAACATTCATTTCTCAGATGTGATTTTGGCCCATTCTTCCCACATACATACATTTCAAATCTAGAAGGTTCCGTGGGGTTCTTTTATGAACTTTAGTTTTTTCCATAGGTTTTCTATTGGATTTAGGTCAGGAAATTGGCTGGATCACTCTAGCAGCTTTATTTTCTTTCTCTGAAACTAATTGATAGTTTCCTTATCTGTGTGTTTGGGATTATTGTCTTGTGCAAATGTTCTCATTTCATCTTCATCACCCTGGTAGACAGTAGCAGATTTTTATCAAGAATGTCTTGGTACATTTGTCCATTCATCCTTCCTTCAAATATATGAAGTTTGCCAGTGCCGAATGCTGAAAAATAATCTCACACTATGATGTTCCCATTTCCAAGCTTTGTTGGTATGGTGTTTTTGGAGTGATATGCAGTGATTTTTGGCCTCCAGACATTGTGTGAATTATAGCATAAAAAGAGTTTCATTTTGGTTTCATCTGACCAGACTATATTCTCCCAGTATTTCACAGGCTTGTCTAAATCTTGTTGAGCAAACTTTAAACACCCTTAAATATGATTTTTGTTCAGCAATGGAGTCATGCGTGTTGAGCGGCCACACAGTCCATGGAGGTTGAATGCAATGCTTATTGTTTTCTTTGAAACAATTATACCTGCAGGTTTTTCTGTAGCTCTCCACCTGTGGTCTTTGGCTCTTGGACAGTTCTTCTGATAATTCTTTTCAATCCTTTGTCTGAAATCTTCCGGCAGCATCTGGTTCCAATCATCATACTTGAAATGGCAATCCCCGCAACAGTGCAATGTCAAGTGACACACTGAACCTCCAAACCCTGACACGCGTTTCTTCCTGGGGACGCCCCCAGGAAGAAGCACTTGCGGTGCGAAACGCATGTCTGGGTATGATGATTGGAACTGGGCTTCTTACCTAATCATGGTCATAGAGCACACAGGTATATTGAACGTCCTTTTGGCTTATGGTATGGGCTAGAGACTCATGGCATGTCTCAGATAGTCCGTTATGGACATGTGGATGTTATCATTGCACCTTTATTCATGCATTTGCACTTTTGCTACTCATTAACAGTATAGCATTCCGAACTATTTAGGGATGTTAACTCATGTCTTGAGGTTTTTTAGCCCACTAAGCACATTTTGTGCAATATATTAGAGATTTTTAGAGTATTATGCGCATGAATCAGTAAGCCCGGTCTTCTGAGAATTTTGGCTGTCAGTATTTTCCTCCCCTTATCTGATTCCTTCATTTTTTGTCTGGTTTGAGGCACCAACGAACAATTTTCTTGTGTTAATTTTGTATTATTTTCAATAAAAATTCTTTTTATAGTATTTTTGTGTTTGACACTTTTTTGTTCATGTTCATAGTCTAATAACTATAGGATCTGTATGTTTATTTATTTCACATATATATAGGTTTTTACTCAGTGATCATATGGTGGTATTATTCAGACACTACATGGTAACATATGGCCAAGGTGTGATGGCATTATATGTCTCTTATACTGTATAGTGGTACAATTGGTTATATTCAACTTGGTGTACTGGGTTTTGTTCGGTGATAGTATGATGATAATATTTGATCTTGCTATGGTAGTGTGAGGCTGAGACACTTCTCATGGACATGCTGTGTTGGGATAGTCAAGGAGTCTGAGGTCAGTGGTCAAGAGGGTATGTCATAAACAGAGAGAAGAAATAAAAGCATAGTCAGGTAAGAGTTTGGGGTCAGATTACCAGAAAGATAGCGGATTAGAGACAAAGGGGTAATACAAACAGGTAGTCAATAGGAAAGTCCAGGGTCCAATAACAAAGTATCAGAAAGTCAGAATGTGGAGAACAAGCTACAGACCAAAACAAGCCACACAGAAACTATGGCCGGAAGCTATCTGGGCTAGACAGCTCAGTTAATTAGCTAAGTAATCTCTGGAACAGGGAACACCTGAGGGAAGCTCTGCACCTCCCAGACTCAGATTGGATAGCCAAGCTGTCAATCACTACACAGACAGCAAAGTACGCCCCTGAAGCAGACTGGAGAATGGAGCAGTTAATCCCAGCACAGACATCTCCACATGCCCTTGCACCAGACTGGACTACTGAGCAATCAATCACTGCACAGACAGCTCAGTATGCCACTGCACCAGACTACGTCCTAAGCCACACTGAGGAGTGGGATCATATTTTGGCTACTCCATGAGCGTAGTATTTAGGATTTGCGCACACCTGTTATGAAGCATCGTTGCAGGTTCCAATATTTTCACAGCAAAAGTAAAATGACTGCTAACCTAACAAAAAGCTGCAAACACCATTATAGTCAGTTGAGGTCCATCTGCAGCTGTTTGTGTCTGTCAGGTGATAGTTCTTTTTCCTGCATGAATTCCAGTTCTGTTTTCTAAAAGGGAATATAAAAATGGAATTCTTAATGTAGATGTAAACCAAGCCGTAGAGGTATATTAAGATGCATAGACAATTGTGTGGCAGCTAATTGAGGTATGAGTTCATCGTGTTTTTGAGTTGAGCTCCCACCACTCTTCTGATTGCCTTTTCTTACACCTACACTAATGATTAAATGCCGCTGTGCATTTGTTTATGTGCCGTTCGATTAAATAGCCCCTTTTAGGCCTACTACAATAATAGTGAAACAGTAATCACTGATGAAGTTATTTGTAATCGAAATATTAATTCTTTAAAGGAGTATTTATCATGAATCATCCTAAACAGTGGAGGTCCGATCAATATGCTCTTTGTCAATTAGTACCATGCCACTAGAATATGGGGAAATGTTAACATTTTCCTTTTTTAATTTCTTAAGACTGTGTAATTTTTAAACATGATATAGTTTGAAATACAGTATCCATTTTATAGATGATAGGTTCACTATGGGAGACTCGGTGGACTTGCATCACCACAATCTATGGCACTCTAGAGTAATTGCTAGTGCAGCATTTCAATCATTTTGATACTCTTGCACTAAGCATGCTGAGTTTACATCCTGATGAGCCAACATCGATCACTCTGCTCAAGACTGCAAATTCTAGGCAGAGATAAAACATTCTAAACAATGTCAATGGAACATTAAGAATGTTCTCTGCGTATGTGGTTGATTGAAGGGATTTTCAGGGACTTGATACATTACTTTCTTTACTTATTTTTAGTTGTTTTGATCTTTTATGTGTTACTGATGCGCTTGCCTCATGCTGCTGGCTTACATGAAAAATATCAAGGATCATATAGAAACAGTTCGCTTTATGCAAAACTGCTTAAGGCCGGGATCACACTACCGTTTGTGATGCGAGAAACGTGCATAAGTCTCTCGCATCAACACCCGGCGCTGCTGCCGGGACTCAGGACCGGAGCTGCGGCTGTATGTATTTCTGTGCAGCCGCAGCTCCGGTCCTGAGTGCCTGCGGTAGCACTGGGTGTTGATGCGAGAGACTCGTGCAAGTTTCTCGCATCACACACGGTAGTGTGATCCCGGCCTAAGTCTGCTTATATATATGTGACATCAGTGCTGATGACAAACATTTTGGGAGAAAATTAACTTTTCTTCTAAACATGGTGTACTCACATGATCTTATATGCCAAAGAGAGGAGATCCGGTCACATTATCAGAATTGAAATTAATGGACTAAGGAATTTTTTTGGAAAAAATAAGTTTAATATAAATATATCTATATATATATATAAAATGAATGTATGTGTGTGTGTATCACCAACCAATCACGAAGCATCTTTCATTTCACCAGAGCTGTTTAAAAGAAGCTGAGCTGTGATTGGTTGCTATGAGCAACAGTTTTCTCACTGTAGAAAACACATCAGCAGACACTGATGGGGTGGAAGAAATCTAGCATCCCTGGGAACATAAGCTCCCAGCCATTGTCTGCCCCCCAGAAAGGAGCAGAAAGCACATGACAGAAATGAATCATCCCCTCCCATGCCCATATACCCATCACACATCCTCCATCCCATAGGCACATCTCCCCTCTTAAAGGGATCTCCGGTATGGAAGCTACGACAAATCCCTCAGCACTCAGATTCTGACCCCAGGCTTCCATTAAAGGGATCATTGGCATGGAAGTCAAGGCAAATCCATCCAGCGCTTTGGTTTTGACCGCATGGTCTCTTACAGGGATCATTGGTATGGAAGTGAGGGCAAATTCCACCAAGCGCTCTGGTTCTGACCCCAGGCCTCTCTTAAAGGGTCCCTGGTATGGAAGTTAGGACCATTCCACTCAGCTCTGTGGTTCTGACCACAGGGTCTATTAAAGGGATCATTGGTATGGAAGTTAGGGCAATTCCACTAAGCGCTCTGGTTCTGACCCCAGGCCCCTCTTAAAGGGATCCCCGGTATGGAAATGAGGGCAAATCCACTCTGCGTTTTGGTACTGACCCCAGGCCTCTCTTAAAGGGATCTCCGGTATGGAAGTTAGGGAAAATCCCTCAGAGCTCTGATTCTGACCCCAGGCTTCTATTAAAGGGATCATTGGTATGGAAGTCAGGGCAAATCCATCCAGTGCTTTAGTTCTAACCCCAGGCCTCTCTTAAAGGGATCCCCGGTATGGAAGTTAGGGCCATTCCATTCAACGCTCTGGTTCTGACCCCAGTCTCTCTTAAATGGATCATTGGTATGGATGTTAGGGCAAATCCACTCAGCGCTCTGGTTCTGAACCCAGGCTTTCTTCAAGGGATCTTCTGTATGGAAGTTAGGGCAGATCCCTCTGCGCTCTGAATCTAACCCCAGGATTCTATTAAAAGGATCATTGGTATGCAAGTCAGGGCAAATCCACTCAGCGCTCTGGTTCTGATCCCAGGCTCTCTTAACGGGATCCCCGGTATGGAAGTTAGGGCAATTCCACTCAGTGCTCTGGTTCTGACCCCAGGCCCCTCTTAAAGGAATCCCCGGTATGGAAGTGAGGGCAAATCAGCTCTGCGCTCTGATTCTGACCCCAGGCCCCTCTTAAAGGGATCCCTGGTATGGAGGTGAGGGCAAATCCACTCTGCGCTTTGGTACTGACCCCAGCCCTCTCTTAAAGGGATCTCCAGTATAGAAGTTAGAGTAAATCCCTCTCTGATTCTCACCACCCCAGGCTTCTATTAAAGGGATCATAGGTATGGAAGTCAGGGCAAATCCACTCAGCGCTCTGGTTCTGACGCCAGGCCTCTCTTAAAGGGATCTCCGGTATGGAAGTTAGGGCCATTCCACTCAGCGCTCTGGTTCTGACCCCAGGCTGTCGGGATGATGTGGGATATTAGGGGTAGTAGTCTGGTGGCTCTGGCTGATGGGATGATGTGGGATATTAGGGGTAGTAGTCCGGCAGCTGTGACAGGATGATGTGGGATATTAGTGGTAGTTGTCTGGTGGCTCTGGCTGACGAGATGATGTGGGATATTAGGGGTAGTAGTCCGGTAGCTCTGGCTGACGGGATGATGTGGGATATTATAGTGAATGTGGCTATGCGGAGAGGGCGGGGCTATACACTCAGCTTTATATATATATGTAATCATTATAACTTGTTATAACTAACCATAGTTAGTTACTATGCCAGGGCAATGCCTGGCTCTTCAGCTAGTATTATTTAAAGTCATGACTACATTAAGTAACAAAGTAATTTTTAGGATACCCTTGTGATATTTTCATATGCAGAGTAAATGTTATACAAATGTAGCTTTGATGGTGAACACTTTTAAGGCTATGTGCACACGCTGCGGATTTGTTGCGGCTCCGCAGCGTATTTTCTGCTTGGAATTGCACCAAATCTGCAAAGGAGTGCTCAAGCAATGTTAATCAATGGGCATACAGAATTGGTATGCACATGCTGCGGAAAATTCCGTCCTGATACTCAGCGTTTTATTTTCCGCAGCATGTCAATTCTTTTTGCGGATCTGCAGCATTTCTGCATCCATTGACTTACATTGAGTCAGTTAAATACGCAGCTAAACCGCAGGTGTAAAAAGGTTTGCAGATTAACTATGGATTTGCGTGCCAAAAACGCTGCGGAAAGTAAGGAGGAAGGGGTGTGTAGGCGGAGAATATGGGTGTGTCTGTGTGTGGGCGGAGAATATATGTGAGCGAAGAATATATGCGTGTCTGTGTCTGTCTGTGGGTGTCTGTCTGCGGGTTTCTGTGTGTGTAGCCAGGCATCGTCTGATGGGACTACTACTCCCATCTGGCTATGTCTGCTGTCACATATAACAGTGACAGCATGATCCGATGATGGGACAGCAGTCCCATCATCCTGTGAGTGTGTTCAATTGTAAAACAGAAAAAAAAACATTCATACTCACCAAACACCTAATCCCCGACGCCCGTGTCTCCTGCAACAAAAATAAAATAATAAACCAACATATACTTACCTTTTTGCCGTAGTCCATTTAATAACGAGTGTCCCATGACGATCTCACTTGTATAACAGTTACATCGGGAGATGTGACTGCTCTACCCGGCCTCTGGTGATACACTGACAGGATGTAATCCTCCCGCAATGGTATCCTTTTCACAGAATATTAATATCAGCCCTCACCTGTCGGCTTTCCCTCTGCTCGTTATGAAAATTATGTGGGAGCCAACGCAACTTTTTAAAATATTTTTCAGAAAAATAAACAGATATTGCGTTTCATGCAAATTTCGTGTGTGTCTTTACTCTTTAACTTTTTATGTACCATTTTATTAATCAGGGTATCTGGCTGACACATACAGTACACACACACACACATATATTTATACGTATATATATATATACTGTAAATAACACAATTTATTACCATGTCAACACAGACCACCCTCTGACACAGACTGCAGGGGGAGCCCAGTATCACACAGGATAGGATTAGACATACGGCTCAGCAGTCAGTATCACATAGGATAGGATTAGATACACAGCTCAGGAGTCAGTATCACACAGGAGAGGATTAGACACATGGCTCAGCAGTCAGTATCACACAGGATAGGATTAGATACACAGCTCAGCACACAGTATCACACAGAATAGTATTAGATACACAGCTCAGCAGACAGTATCACACAGAATAGGATTAGATACACGGCTCAGCAGTCAGTATCACACAGGATAGGATTAGATACACGGCTCACCAGTCAGTATCACACAGGATAGGATTAGATACACGGCTCAGCAGTCAATAACACACATGATAGGATTAGGTACATGGCTCAGCAGTCAGTATCACACAGAATAGTGTTAGATACACAGCTCAGAAACAGGATGTGCCAAAGGAGAGGACATTTTCATTCCAAGAAATCCACTCATTCCATCTGATTTGTTTTTTGATTTTAAACGCCTCCAGTTTCCAGTTCAACTGCTATTTGCAATGTCCAATAACAAGGCTCAGGGACAGTCCTTGAAAGTTGTAGGGATCGATTTGCAATCTCCATGCTTTTCTCATGGTTAACTTTACGTGGTCTGTTCAAGAGTTGGAACTGCCAAACATCTGTTCATCTTGCACCGAATGGAAAAACCAAAAATCTTGAATGAGTTGAAAATAAAATACTATCAATACTTGGGTAATCGTTTAGTTAATTTGTGTTGCAAATCTGTAGTGTTGAATATATGATGTGAAATGTTTTTGTGTGCAATATAATCATTACAATTTGTTATAACTAACCACAGTTGGTTACTATGCCCAGGCAACGCCAGGCTCTTCAGCTAGTATATACTGTATATATATATATATAGTGTGGAAAAAAATATTTAATCAGCCACCAATTGTGCAAGTTCTCCCACTTAAAAAATGAGAGAGGCTTGTAATTGATTTCATACGTAGACCACAACTATGAGAGACAAAATGAGAAAGCAAACCTGAAAATCCCCTTGTCTGATTTGGCAAGATATATTTTTCAAATTATGGTTGAAAATAGGTATATAGTCATTAACAAAAATTCATCTCAATATTTTGTTATATATCCTTTGTTGGCAATGACAGAGGTCAAATGTTTTCTGTAAGTCTTCACATGGTTGTTACACACTGTTAGTGGTATATTGGCCCATTCCTCCATGCAGCTCTCCTCTAGAGCAGTGATGTTTTGAGCCTGTCACAGGGCAATATGGATTTTCAAATCCCTCTAAAGGTTTTCTTTGGGGTTGAGATCTGGAGATGAGATCTGATCTGAGCATGCACCGCTCCCAGTGGCCATTTTCCCGGAGGCCACCGTATCGCAGCAATAGAGCTGCAGAGGCCTCCGGGCTGTAATGAAATGCCGGCGGAGCCCCCACACTGCACAGAGAGCCACACGGAGCACTGTTGCCGCAATGAGGTAATAGGGATACTTCACTTACACCTTCCTGGTGAGGCGGCCCCTCACCTCGTCTTCGGGACCACTTCCCCCCACCATATGCGGTGACTGCACATTGCTCCGTACCCGCCCTATAAGACGACACCCAAATTTTAAGAAGATTTTCAGGGGTTAAAAAGTCATCTTATACACCGGAAAATACGGTATATTTGTTTTGTGTGTGTAAACCAGGGCTGTGGAGTCGGCAAGCCACAGTTGCGCCTCCGACTTCGACTCCGACTCCTGGATTTTATCAGGCTCCGACTCCGACTCCGACTCCGGCTCCGACTCCGACTCCTTCATAAATGGCCAATTCATAACAACAAATTTACTGTTGTAAAATATTAAACATCGTGCTTATTCAGTTTCTCACCATCATATAAGTAATCAGACCACTTAGAGCAAAAACTACATTTATTATAATACAATTAGAATATAGCAAATAACTTTTATAAACTTTTCTAAACTGTAAGTAAATATGCAATAAACACTTTTATGCAGTTAATAAGAAGAAATCTATAAATTTGTCCTCAGAAAAAGTATTGCCTCTGTCAGATCCTCCTTCATGGATGCCCTCAAATCTGATCTAATTATTTTGAGAGCAGAGAACAACCTCTCTACACTAACTTGTGTTGGTGGCAAAGCAGTAACCACTCGGGCAACATCTCTGACAATGTCAGGATACAGAGGAATCGCTTGTTGCACTGTTATTTTTGATGAACGGTCAAATTTCTCAATTTCTTTTAGTGCACATGAAAAATTTTGCTGAAATGTACTGGCTGTGTTCCTTGATGGGGATGACTCTTCTTCTATGCGGGAACGCTTTGCACGGTCCTTGTGATCCAAATATTTTTCGAAATTAAATTCTTCATCAGTTGATGATGAGGGTGAAGATGTGGCAGGACGACCAAATTCTTCTTGTTCCTCCTGACTGTTCTGCAACCCTTTCATCCTTACTGCTATTTCAAACAGAGCTTCTTTTCCTTTACTTAGCTGTTGATCATCTAGAAGAATCCGATGCATTGGGTCTACATAAACAGCTGCCAAAAGAATGTTATTTTGTAATAGTAGCTCCTCTCTCCGTTTCATTGATGTAGCAATGCCACTTCCAATTAACCCTCCTCTTTGGGACAGGCGAAACATCAGGTTCTTCCACTCCTTTAAGAAAATACCTGGAGTTAAGTCCTCTGCTTGTAATTTTTTAGTCACTGTAAATGGGTGCTCTAGCAATTTTTCCAGCTCAGTCACCTGATTCCACTGACTTTCATTTAGTGTCAGTTGAGGGTTAGCCATGTCTACAAGAAAGGTTTCCAGTTCAACCAAGCGCTGAATCATTAAGTAAGTAGTGCCCCATCGTGTGGCTTGATCAATAATTGCCCCTTTTCCAGCACGTCTCTTCAAAATTGAGTCAACTTTAGTTGTTCTGGCAACAGTAGCCAATTTTCTCACCTTGCCAATCAGTGCAGCATTTCCGTCTTGCAGACTGTCTTATAGCCAGCTGTAGCGTATGCACAACACAGCACATGTGATGAATGAAAGAACATATTGACACAGTTTCAACAAGATCATCTAAACTATCATGTTGCTGTTCATCTGAAGCAACTTCAGTTGGCTCCTCAGTTACAATACTGTGTTCCTCTATTTCAAACATTTCTGTGTCTGTGGACCCAGAATGTTCTTCTAGCTGCTGGTCACCATCATTACTCTCATTCATTAGCTTAATAGTACTTATCATATTTGAAGCATTGTCAGTTACGACAGAAAGAACTTGCTCTTTTTTAAGTTCATAGTCTTGCAGAACCTTTTCCACCAAGACCTGGAGAAACTCACTGGTGTGATGAGCTTTGGTGTCTTTTACTGCCAATGTCTTGGTAACTATTTCATTTTTGTCACAAACAAATCGGACATTGATGGCAAAATAGTTCACTCTGTGACGTGTGCAGGCATCCATTTTAAGAAACAGAAAGCGTCCCTTGAGAGTTTTTTTAAGTTCTTCCTTTTGTTTAAAAGCTTCTTCGATTACTAATTTTCTAATACTCTCTCTCTCCAGAGAAACACCAAGCTTGCGGGCCATTTCCCCATTCAGACACTTAAAAGCTGGTCGTGAAAATAATGAAATAGGCACACTATCCTTTACAACAAGCTCTATGATCTGTTTTTTAAATGTATCTACTGTCATTGTCACAGTAACTTTGTCACTGACAAAATATCTTGCAACTGATGGCTGCAAAGTTCTCTGCTCCTTTGTTTGGCTGGAAGAGCTGGGCACTGGTTCATTGGTTTGGATGCAGTCTTTCTCATCCACTGCTTTCAGTACTTCTGGATGAAAGCGCTGTAAATGTCTCTTTAGATTAGAATCTCTGGTAGGAGCATTTTTATCTTTGCCTGAATATGCACTCATATTGGCTTCACAGCATTTGTTTTCGTCTGGATCATTTGTCATACACTGACAGACATAATGTTTTCTATCTTGAGTGATGGTGAAATGTTCAAATACAGCTGATTTAATGTGATGCTTCTTTGACATTCTCAGGTTTTTAATTCTGCATTCACAATCCAAATGACAATTGTTTTTCCTAAAAACAATTGTACAAAATTATTGCCAGGTCGTACAACTGATATAGTGGTCAGTAATACTGTTATAATTCCTCATGTACTCACAGTTAACTGATGCAAAGTTTGTTGAAAGGATAATACTTCTTACAGTCTTCCTCTTCTGAGTAGCAGGCAGCTGTGAGATGCTTGGAAGACGCACACCTAGTATGATCTAGTCTAGAGGAGGAGCTTTACTATTAAGAATTTGCAACACATTTTCACTTTCAGTTTCATACATTGTAAGTAGGGGGGTTGGGGCAGCATGAGGTTAACCAAGTATAAGATTAGATAAGGGCAGTGGAGAACAGTGACACACAAGAAGTAAGAAATGTCTCTATCTCCAGCAGAACTGCTTATCACTGTTTTTCATAGTTTGATAGAACATATATATTTGAGTAACATTTATAAAATTCATATGAAAGTTCAATTATGAAATATTAATACATTTTTTTTAAAGCTGGAGTCGGAGTCGGTACATTTCTACCGACTCCGACTCCAACCAAAACTAACTCCGACTCCGACTCCACGACTCCGACTCCACAGCCCTGGTGTAAACATTATATTTGAAAATGGTATGCAATGATATTATGGTCTTCAATGGAGAATGTAAAAGAAGAGGTCTGACAAGGAAATTACATCACAATTTTTTCCGTTAAATAATATATCTTTATTTAGCTTACAATAACGCATACAAATCTGCAAAAGCAAATCTGCAATGTGTGCACATACCCTAAGGCTATGTGCACATGTTGCGGAACTTACCGCGAGAATTCCGGAACCGGAATTCCCGCTAGTTTTTCTGCTGGAAAACCGCGGGAATTTAAAATGAGATTTTCCCATGGAAAAACTAGCGATTTGCAAGCGTAATTAGCTTGCAGAATGCTAGCGTTTTCCAAGCGATCTGTAGCATCGCTTGGAGAACTGATTGACAGTGTTTGACGAGTGTGACCAACTTTTTATTATTGAGGCTGCCTATGCGGCATCAATAGTAAAATGTTAAAAATAATAAAAAAAATGAAAAATCAGGTTATATTCAACTTCCGGCGTCCCGCGCCGTGTCCCCAGGCCTCCGCCATGCTCCGGCAGGTCCCGTTCCCAGTGATGCATTGCCGCAATGACCTTTGACGTTGCGGTCTCGCAAGATCGCTACATGATCGCGAGACGCGACGTCAGCAGAGGTCATCGCAATGCATTACTGGGAACGGGAGCTGCCGCGTGTATCGCTGAAGTCTGGGGACGCTAAGCGGGACGCCAGAAGGTGAATATAACCCGAATTTTTTATTTTAATTCTGTTTTTTACAGGGATAGAGTACCCAGAGCCCAGAGGACAGTCTTCTCTCCTCCAGACCGTGGGTACCATCCGCAAATGTTCTGCTTACTTTTCGCATGGTGGACACAGCCACTCAACTTTTTTTTGGTGACAGAGGTTTCCAAACCTTCTGCATAGACATAGCTTTAACCTCTTAAAAGCAATCTGTCCAATAGCCTTAAGTAAATGAAAAAGTCTTTTTCAGCTCACCTGTCCACTCTGTGCATGGCTGCCATCCCAGGAAAATCCAATACGTAGTAAAAAAAAATTGAGCACCAAGAGGTTGCACTCTAACGAACTTTATTCCAAAATCTTCAAGGATTCAAAGAAACCCCGCTCCCCCATCACATGGTTCAAATTTTTCATTTTTGGGTGTGAAAATTTTGAACCATGTGATGGGGCAGGGTTTCTTTGAATCCTTGGTCAATATAAAACCCTGACTCACTGGTATAACACTAGGTTATGACTAAGGGGCATATTTGGCCCTGAAAAGCGTAAACCGGTGTCTGGGACCTTTGCTATTTTATTGTCGGTTGTCTATGCTTTTATATGAAGATTTTGGAATGAAGTTTGTTGGAGTGCAACCTCTTGGTGCTGAATTTTTTTTACTACGTGTCCAATAGCCTTGTATAGGTGATTTTCTTATGTGACACCAATAAAAAAATGAACATATCTCTGATTTATTGCAGACACATGGCCCCATAGACTTTAATGGGTACATGTTCTATGCATGAAAACCAGAAATAGAACAGATATGTGAAAAATGGACATCTTAATGAAGCCTAAGGGCTTGCTCACACCACCGTATTGTTTGTCCAAGTGTAATCCGATTAAACATCGGATCACACTCAGACCAAAGTTAGTCTACAGTGGCAAGTAAAACTTTTGGCACCTCTGGTCAAAATTACTGGTATTGTGAACAGTTAAGCACGTTGTAGATTAAATGTTCGTCCTGAAGTAAAAGATGACACATTTCCTTTGCATTTTATGCAAAGAAAAAAAATATATGTAATCTCCATCTTTTACGTTTTAAAACTTACAAAAAGGAAAATGGATTGATGCAAAAGTATGGGCACCCTGCATGGTTAGTACCTGGTAGCACCCTCTTTTGCAAATATCACAGGTTGTAAATGCTTTTTGTAGCCAGACAAGAGTCTTTTAATTCTCGTTTGAGGGATTTTTATTCATTCTTCCAGTTCCGTGCGATTCCTGGGTCGTCTAACACGCACTGCTATTTTGAGGTCAGGCCCAGATTTTCAATGACGTTCAGAGAAGGTGACTGTGAGGGACATGGTAAACCCTTTAGCTAGCCTTCTAAGGTAGTCTATTGTGGATTTTTACATGTGTTTAGGATCACTATTCATTTGTAGAAGCCATCCTCTTTTCAACTTTTTAGTTTTGCTTCAAGAATTGGTTGAAATTTCAATTAAATCATTTTTCACTTAATCCGTGAAATGTTCCCTGTGCCATTGGCTGCAACACAACCTCAAAGCATGATTGTTCCAACCCCATGCTTAATGGTTGGCGAGATGTTCTTTTCCGAAATTCTGTGCCCTATTTTCTATTTTAACGTCGTTGGTCCACAGGACTTGTTTCCAAAATGCATCAGACTTATTTAGATGTTCTTTTGCATTCTTCTGACACTGAATTTTTTGGTGAGCACACAGAAGAAGTAGTCTTCTCATGGCTCTTCCATGAAGGACATATTTGTGCTGGTGTCTCTGAAAAGTAGAACAATGTACCACAACTCCGGAGTCTGCTAAATCTTTCTGAATGTCTGAAGTGGGGGTTCTAATTTGTCTCTCTAGCAATCTTACAAGCAGCTCTCACTGAAATGTTGCTTGGTCTTTGAGACCTTATCTTGACCTCCACTGTTCCTGTTAACTGCCATTTCTTAATTACATTTCGAACTGAGGTGAAAACGCTTTGCTTTGTGGGCCTCCACCATTTTCATTTTCAAATAACTAGGCAGCTTCTTAGAAGAACCCATGGCTGCTGTTTTTTGGCACAAGGTTAGAGGAGGCTGAGTTTTATAAAGCTGGAAATTTGCATCACCTGGCCTTTCCTAACTATGATAGTGAACAAGCCATAACCCTAAATGCCTAATTAAGGCCTAAAAGTTTGGTCAAAGTTATGTGAGCACACAATTTGCCAAGAGTGTCCAAAACTTTGCATGAGCGCATTTTCTTTTCTTGCAATTTTTAAAATGTAAAAAATGATTATATTTTGCCTAAAATACAAATGAAATTTGTCATCTTTAGATTTAGGCCTTATAGAGATCATTTCATCTACAGCTTTTTTAACTGTTCACACTAAATGGGGTTTTACACATAGCGGTATCGCTAGCAATATCGTTAAAACGTCAATGATTTTGTGACGCTATAGCGATATTGCTAGCGATATCGCTATGTGTGATACTCCCCTCCGACCGGCTCCCCCGCTGTCCATCGCTGATCGCGTGAGATCGGGCGGCTCCATTTCTCGTCTGCTTCCTGCTGGGCTTCCTGCTGTGTGAGACGAGCGACGCATGGAGGCGGGCGGGAGGACGACAGGATCGCTGTGTGTGAAAGGTGAGTATCGTGCGCTGCGTCGCTGCTGCATCGCTGTGAGATCTTCCTGTGTGGAAGCTCACTAGTGATCATTTAGCGATGCACCAGCGATCCTGACCAGGTCGGATCGCTGGTGCATCGCTAAATGTAAAAGGGCCTTAACAGTAATTTTGACCAGGGGAGACCAAACTTTTACATGCCACTGTATGAGGCCACACAGCATATCCAAGCTTGATTTGATATTAGATCGCACTCGGCCATGCAAGTTAATGAGTGCATGGAAATCATTGGACTGCACTCGACCACTGATGCATAATAGCGAAGATGGAAAAACTTTTTCTCCATCTTCTCATCCATGAGAATCGGATCACACTCTGATCAAACTCTGATCAGAGTGTCATTAGCATAATCAACCCAAATCTACAGCCGTATGACCATATCCTAATATTGAGTTTCAATAATCCTAATAGACATTTGGAAGGTTGCGCTACAAAAAATTTGCCATGTAGTACACACTATTAGGCCATGTTCACATGATTTTAAATCAAGGTAAAAATGCAACCATATAAAGTCCCATTGAGTGGAATTGTTCATTAAGTCAAAATCAGCTGCAGGTAAGGGTACCGTTACACCTAGCGATGCACCAGCGATCCCGACCAGCGATATGACGCGGTCAGGATCGCTGGTGCATCGCTAGGTGGTCGCTAGTGAGCTGCCACACAGGCAGATCTCACCAGCGACATCGCTGGGGACAGGGGTTGCTACTTACCTGTCAGACGCGGCGATCCTGTGTCCTCCCGCCCGGCTCCACGCATCTCTCGTCGGCGCCACAGGAAGCGCAGCAGGAAGTGGCCGACGAGGAATGGTCCAGGAGCTTCTCGCGCGATCATTGATAACCAGCGGGGGGAGCCGGTCGGAGGTAAGTATCACATGCAGCGATATCGCTAGCAATATCGCTGCAACGTCACAAAATCGGTGACTTTACAGCGATATTGCTAGCGATATCGCAGTGTGTAACGGGGGCTTAACTGAGAAGATTTCTGAACACAATACTAAATACCTTTAGTATCTGCAACATGAATATGAGACTTTGCGGCTGTGAAAATATCATAGTAAATCTCTTTGCTAGGAAGGGGTAGCAGTGACACAATGCATTAGACATGTTGTAGAACCTCTATAATTATTATTAAATATACCAGGAGCTTTACATTTTGCTATTCATTACTTTGACAGTCTGTAAGGATTAATGCTTTGCCTCTGGGACATCCAGGAGTTCCGTGCCTAGTTATATATAGACAGTGTTACGTTTTTGCATAATGAGTTGATTATCGTTCGTTGCGGAACCTGACTTAATTGGCGGGTGGGTGGAAATACAAATCCTTTCATAACTTTAATGGATATATTTTTTCTATATTCAATGGTACAAAAAAAAATATTGTGAATGTTTTTTTTTTAATATGAGTCCTTAAATATTTACTTTTCATGCTTCCAAGTTTATGTACAATATTACACAATGGTATATACAGTGGGTAGGAAAGTAGACCCATTTAAATTTTTCACTCTTTGTTTCATAGCCGCCATTTGGTAAATTAAAAAAAGTTCATTTTTTTTCTCATTAATGTGCACTCTGCACCCCATCTTGACTGAAAAAAAATCAGAAATATAGACATTTTTGCAAGTTTATTAAAAAAGAAAAACTGAAATATCACATGGTCATAAGCATTCAGACCCTTTGCTCAGTATTGAGTAGAAGCACCCTTTTGAGCTAGTACAGCCATGAGTCTTCTTGGGAATGATGCAACAAGTTTTTCACACCTGGATTTGGGGATCCTCTGCCATTCTTCCTTGCAGATTCTCTACAATTCAGTCAGGTTGGATGGTGAACGTTGGTGGACAACCATTTTCAGGTCTCTCCAAAAATGCTCAATTGGGTTTAGGTCAGGGCTCTGGCTGGGCCAGTCAAGAATGGTCACAGAGTTGTTCTGAAGCCATTCCTTTGTTATTTTAGCTGTGTGCTTAGGATCATTGTCTTGTTGGAAGGTGAACCTTCGGCACTCTGGGAGAGGTTTTCATCCAGAATATCTCTGTACTTGGCCGCATTCATGTTTCCTTCAATTGCAACCAGTCGTCCTGTCCCTGCAGCTGAAAAATACCCCCATAGCATGATGCTGCCCCCACCATGTTTCACTGTTGGGATTGTATTGGGCAGGAGATGATCAGTGCCTGGTTTTCTCCACACATACCGCTTAGAATTATCACCAAAAAGGTCTATCTTAGTCTTATCAGACCAGAGAATCTTATTTCTCATAGTCTGGGAATCCTTCATGTGTTTTTTAGCAAGCTCTATGCGGGATTTCATATGCCTTGCACTGAGGAGAGGCTTCTGTCAGGTCACTCTGCCTAATGGCTCGACTGGTGGAGGGCTGCAGTGATAGTTGACTTTGTAGCACTTTCTCCCATCTCCCTTTTGCATCTGTGGAGCTCAGCCACAGTGATCTTGGGGTTCTTCTTTACCTCTCTCACCAAGGCTCTTCTCCCATGATTGCTCAGTTTGGATGGATGGCCAGGTCTAGGAAGACTTCTGGTTGTTCCAAACTTCTTCCATTTAAGGATTATGGAGGCCACTGTGCTCTTAGGAACCTTGAGTACTGCAGAAATTCTTTTGTAACCTTGGCCAAATCTGTGCTTTGCCACAATTATGTCTCTGAGCTCCTTGGCCAGTTCCTTTGATGTCATGATCCTCATTTGGTCTGACATGCACTGTGAGCTCTGAGGTCTTATATAGACAGGTGTGTGACTTTTACAAATCAAGTCCTATCAGTTTAATTTAACACAGTTGGACTCCAATGAAGGAATAGAACTATCTCAAGGAGGATCACAAGGAAATGGACAGCATGTGATGTAAATATGAGGGTCTGAGCAAAGGGTCTGAATACTTATGACCATGTGATATTTTAGTTTTTCTTTTTTTAATAAATTTGCAAAAATTTCTACATTTCTTTTTTTGTCAGTCAAGATGGGGTGCAGAGTGTACATTAATGAGAAAATGAACTGTTTTGAATTTACCAAATGGCTGCAATGAAAAAAAGAGTGAAAAATTTAAAGGGGTCTGAATACTTTCTGTACCTACTGTATAAAAGTTGCATTGTATAGCAGCATTGTGATTAGCTCACTGTTATATATTTTGACAAAGGGGGCATAACTAAAGCCAGTATTCGTGGAGTGGAGTAGCCCTGCATAGCTGGGTCCCTCTTCCTAATAATAGCTGTCTGTATTCTAATTACCCACCTGTATGCTGCCTACAATAATGAATGCTTGGAGTTTGCATATAAACTGCATTGTAAGCTATATGAGATGTGCTTGAATTTGTCATAAACCAGCTGCACTTTCGTGAGTTGTGTAAAGTCAACTGACCCATAGGAGCTATTTAAACCTCATGCAACATTTATACATATATTCAAACTATAGCTTATGATCCAGCATTCAAACTTGGCAGAAAAGCGCTTCACAAATGTCAGTAATCCCTGAAACAAAATTGTGGCAGGTGCACCAATTACTAAAGCAAAATGATGGATTATGTGTCCCCCGAGAGCAGATTGCAACGTGAAGATCTTTCTGTAGACAGCAGCGGCAAAGCTTAGGGGAAGTAGCTAATGAAAAAAAAATCTGTCAGTCAAACATCAGAAATGTGTCTGAACGATGCAGAACAGGGGATTATTCACTTACTGTATGTCCTTATATAAACCATTCATCACTAGTTGTGTATGGTTTACTGATAAGAATATCCCGATATAATTTCTATACTTACACAGGTGCTAAGGACAAATAAGACAGTCCTGCAGATCCCAAGCACATCGGGAAAGAATTTCTTCAGACAGCAGGGCGGAAGAACATGGAGTGAAATGATCAAATTGTATCCAGCTCATTATAATGTCTCCTGCAGGGAAATGAAGTTATTAAGCAGCACCCCCACAACCTTAGAGTTATTACTAGCGGTATTCTCATCATATTAAATAAATACCTGCACGTCTTAGCTGGTTGAAAGGACACAAAGTCTGTTTTTCTTCTCTAATTCTAGTTAGCTTGTAAAAGATAAAATTGGGTCATCCAGCTATCAATTCTGCAGGGTGTAACCTGTTCGTTGTGATAGTATCTATGAATGGAAGCCACAGTTATAGCTTGTGGTAGATCGGCTACCCCGGCTGCTTAAGGAGGTAGTCAAAAGAATGCTTTCTTTAAATTTCTTCATTTGGTTTATTAAACCAGTCCAAAATAAAGAAAACATACGCAGTCTTGCCGGCACAACAAGAACCAAAAAACAGCATCCACTACAGTCCGTACAACTGCGGGGTCCGCCCATTTGGGTACAGGGTACAGGGTTCAGCTCTTTTTAACATAAGCACAGCTCTGGGGGTCTGCTCACCTTCAGGCACATAGAACCCTGAGTCAGTCCAAAGGCTCTCCGTTTTACCTCCTAGACTACACCCTAGGCTGTAGATATTGTGAACAACTGTCCCACCCAACTCTTTAGCAGTTCAAAAGAAACAGCCCTGTCATGGCTGATTAACCCCTCTCAGCACACAGCATGCTGGAGCAAGCTTCAGGGTTCATATCACTGAAGCTAACAACCTCAGTGAAACATATCTCTCCACCAGTTTTTTATTAGTGACCTTCTTACAAGCTGTATTAAAAAATGTGCCAATTAAGACTAAAAACATATTTTTCATGATAACCCAATATGGAGAATTTATGAAGACTGGTGTTTAATATGGCAGTCTTGAACAAAAAGCCCATTGCAGTAAGTTGGAGCAAATTATTTAATGGTTGTCCAGTACTGCACATGTGCCTTTTCACAGCTAAAGTGTGCAACATATAATGAAAAAATATACAGTATATGCATACTTTTTTCCTTGAATGGCACCTTTCCTTTAATGTCAGTGTAGGGAGGTTGAACTGACGGATAGATCTGTCTGTAGGAAGAGGCAGAGGGGTACCGCAGTGTAGGTACAAAAGCGCTGCGATAAAGAGAAAGGGGTGCCGTGTTGTTGTTTGACCATTAGAGGGCAGTGGGGAGTGTGGGAGTTTGACTATGTAACTGCCATTGGTCAAAGAAACTGTCAGGTGATATTGGGTGGAGCTACCAGAAGTGCGAGTATATGAGGTTGAGAGAAGGTTCTGGAAAGTCCAGTCAGCCAGGGGAGCTCACTAGTAGTGAGGTTCTGCTGTAGAGAGAGAGATGGTAGAAAGGCTCCACAGAGGAATTGACAGTTGAGACGGTCACGGCGGGTGGCCCAAAGGACAGTAGACGGTCTGAGGGTACCAAGCGGACGGCGTACTTGGAATGGTGAAGCGCTGTGGTGGATGGGCCTAGGGCAGCCACAGTGAGAAGAGCCACAAAGGATGCCATGACGATGTAAATAAGAAGTGAAGGTACCCAGGTCTGTGAATAAAAGAAGTGTGAAATTTCTGTGGTGAATTGCGGTGGTCATCAGTGAGGCGGCCAATAAAAACGGACCTGTTGAATACAACCCCTGTCTCAGCCTCGTGTCTGTCGGCGGCAAGAAGTGGGTCATCCCCCCATCCCTGTTGGTTACACTCCCTCACTCCTTCTACATTTATACTATATTTCCCAGCTGTGCCAGTGTGGGAGCTAAGTATATGTTTTTGTTTTATTATATGTTGCACATTAGCTTGTTAAGAAGTGGTTTCCAGTCATGGATATCTAATTTAAGAGACACAGGCCTATTGATAAATTTGTTTAGTATTTCATATTTTGGGCTTTATGTGCTCCAGAAGATGAAATCTACGCATCTTTTTCAAAGCTCACCCTCTTTATGAAAACTGATGGGGCTGGTGTTAAAGGTTGAAAAGTATCAAAATGTTTGTGTAAATGCACATTGCTCCAAATGTGGTGTTTTTTTTTACCTCGGCCACAAAGGGAATGATAAATTACCCCCAAATTAATTTTATGGTGACTTTTTCCGCATATGCCAAAAAAGTATAAATTCTGTGTATATTGTCCAAAGGTTCCCATGTTAAAGTAACATATCATGTTATGTTGCATATACAACAATGCTTTCCTGTACAGCAGAAAAGCTATTCTCATTAACTCTTGTAACATACTTAGGGCCTGATTCATTAAAGCTTTTACACCTTCTGATTCTGGCATAGAAAGCACCATAAAATTTTGGTGCAACGCATAGCTGGGTGAAAATTTTGAAACGTTTTGTCTTCTTTAGCAACTTTTACCCAGCTTCAACTAAGTGGGCGAAAGCTCATGATGGTTGGCTGTGTTGCTTGCAACATAAATCTTACTCCAGTTTTACCAGAGTAAGATTTGTTGCGAGGTGCACCCCACTTGTTAGATACTCCCGATTCATTATGAGGTGTGCCTCTTAATGAATTAGGAGCATCTGACTTCAACACCTTCTAATCAAGACCGGTCTTGATGAATCCAGGTCACAGAGTAAATGTGAGTGTTGTGCCCCTGAGGGTTCAGTCGCCACAGAGGTACTGCACCTCCTCCTGAGGTATGATGCCTCACTATCCAGGTAAGATGGGGACACCTGACCAGACTCCAGCACCTGCACCCAGCACGGAAACCATAGAACAGCAGGCACCCTTTATGACCCCTGCTTGGTTCATGAAGCGTGCTGGGAGGTGGGTGGAGCTTAGGTTGCACTAGAGAACGGGAGAATTGCAGGAAGTTAGAGCAGTTCCCCAGAGAGGGATGGAGTGAGAGGACGTATATGCAGCAGCTTCCTGTGAGCTGGAGCTGCTGGCAAGGAAAGGAAGAGAAAGATCAGTTCTTCAGAAGGATAGAAAGGAAAGGACGGAACGTGTGGAGGAAGAGCTGGGGATTGGAGCTAGAGCAGAGCTCATCCCTAAGTTTATGCGCCAAAGTCAGGGCGCCGGTATCTGAGGCTGTGTGAATCCTAACAGTTCTACAGCAGAAACCGGAGGAATAGAAGTTGTGACCACTTTATTCCCACCTAAGACTCGACGACACAGTAGAGACGTGTGTGAGCCGGGACATGATTGTAAGGAGTCCCTGAAGTACTACAGCTACCTGTCATGCAATTGGAGTTCTAAGTAACAGCAAGAAAGAGGAACTTAAGTGTAATTGATAACTACAAGTACTTCAGATTAGCACTAGTAAGGAGAAATTCAGAAAAGGCACATGGAAGGGAGTGCTGCTAGAGTATACTCCTCTTGCCTGGGAGTTGGCTGAGCCCCTCACCTGGAGGATGCAGCACTGAAGCGGGCACCTGTGTATGACAGAAATGTGAGTAAAGCTTTGGAACTGCATTCAGCTGTGTCTCTGCCTTCTTCCTGCATCACCTACTCAGCACTGCTACATCTCTGTGCCTAAACACTACACCATTTACCTCAACATCTACTACAACTGCCCTGGGACTACAGCTCTGCTTGTGGAGAGCTATTACACCTCTGCTGCATCACACCATCTGTCTCAGAGAATCTGCACTGCAGCGCTGGTCCCCTTCTGACCAGATACCACAAGTGGCATCTCGAACTTATCTACACATAAACTTTATTCCTCTTATTTTACATGGACACCCAGGACCACGGACCGGGTCACTGCCACCGCGACATATCCCCTTTAAGACACCGGCCCGGTACCAAGTAAACGCCACAGTCCTGGGGGTGCTCCATTTGCCTTTAATTACATTTGGCATATGGTATTCAGTGATCCCATGTCTTTACACGAAATATAACCTCAAGGTGCAATAAGAACATGATCTTACATACAGTACTTTAAAGGTTAATGTTTAACAAGGTAGACCTTGCTTTGATAAGATGAACTTTGGTGGCTATTATAACTGGATGTGGATGTTCCTGAAAAAAATAGTTCTCCAATGCATTTTCTTGACTGCCTATGGTCATCCACCATGTACTTGTGTTTAGTGTTGATGTCACATACATGGGCAGACCCAAGCTGTATTTTTTGCACAACACTGCATGATGCTTGCAGTGCGTAAATGCCTTGGGAACATCATTAAAGTCAACAAATCATGTTCCCAAAGTCGAGTACATATTGACAATCTCATGTTCAGTACATAGTTTTGAGGTGTCTGGGTGGGTTTATAGTCCTAGTTATTATGTTTACTGGCAAGATATACTTGTCAGCTAGGAGCTGTAGTAGTTGGCCAATTTTGAGACCTAGGAGGAGTAGACAATGGCTCGAGTGCATCCATTAATAAGAAGCTCAGCATGAAACCCAACAGTGTAAACCAGGAGGATCAGGTTGCAAAAAGAGGCAAACACAATGGTTCAGAGTAATTTATCTTTATTTTACTGGTTCAAAGGTTTTTGAAGCTTGGTAAGGATTTCTCAACTCCCAGAAAACCCCTGTAAGGAAATCCATATGATTTATCTTGGTTCCAATCAAATGGTGATTGTTTGGATCAATAGTAGGCATTCTCATTAGGGTGATCAATAGTGATGGATGCTGTTGGCTACTCTGAATTTGTTTGATATTTACTAGTTATGTCCTTTTCATACTCATATTTTATACTAATATTCTAAAGTGATTCTATTGGAGGACAATGGACTAGTCTCCAAAAAAGTAATAAATTCTAGCATTACAAATAATTCTTCTAACTGGTTCTTTGAACTTGTTTTGCTCCCAGAATACATGGTCATCATTTATCATTTTCCTTTCATGCTTTTAGTGGCTCCTGACCCAGAACACTCTTTTATCTTCCTTCCTTTTTATTTCTGCTTTTATAGCTTATCTAACATGTATAACCCTTAATGTTCCTGTGTTGACCTTTAGTAGGCGAGAATAGAAAAAGTTTAATTAATATTTGCATAAAGTACATTGCATTTAATTATTTCCCATTTACAAATGAGCTAAAGCTAAATGCAGACACATGACTGTACAATGTGCTTAATGTAAAAGATAACTAAGAATAATGGTACACGGGGTACAAGAACAACTAAGGAGCTAAAGATCACAACAAAGAAAAAGCTAAGGAAAGCCAATTATTACTAAAGAGTTTATATATATTGAAGTCCACTGAATAAAGCAGGATCTCTAGTGGTTTTTTTTTCCTTTCATCAATATAAAAGTGATTGTTTTGCCCTCCTTTAAGTGCATATGGATTTTATAGAGGGAAGTTTTTGCTCCACCAGATTTAAAGGGAATCTGTCAACAGGTTATTGCTATGTAATCTGAGGACAGCATAATGTAACAGCTGAGACACAGATTTCAGGGATGTGTCACTTTTCAGAAAACATGCTGTTGTTTAGTTACAATGAAAGTTTTGTCATCAGGAGATTAGCACTGACCTGACCATGGTGCACAGGAGCCCTGGTCCGACCATGCCCCCTCCACTGATAAGCAGCTGACTGTCAATAGAATATGTACACAGAAAGCTGTGATGTGGGCGGGGTTATCTTCCTGAGCTCTGCTGCATGCTACATCTAAAAACTCTGATGGTGTCACAACTGCTGCATCCAGTAACCTAAGTGATACATTGCTGGAATCAGGGTCCCTTTTCCTACATTATGCTGCTCTCAGATGAGGCAGCAAAGACATGGTGACAGTTTCCCTTTAAGTCAGAGCAGGAAGCTGCTAAGTTAGAGCAACCCTCACTCATAATGACTCGTCTCCAAACCATCCATATATAACATTTTGATGTTAATTTGAGAATAACAGCACATTTTATATTTTTTGGTCTATTGCAGTGGGAAATGTTTGGTCAGAGCTCCTTCAGGTGATAACAGCTAAATGCAACGTGTCCTATTGTCTATACAGTATCAATGTACAATAAATTGATCTTGGGGCAGTAATTTCTAACAATAGCACTTTCTTCACGAGACAATAAATTTAAATATATTTCAAAGTAACTTGTGAATTTCTGCTCAGTCTCCACCCCAGCCCCGCCTCCACCCCTCTAACTGTCCACAGTTACATCACTTTCTCTTGGAAAAAATTCACTTTTCACCAATCACACATTGACAGTTCCCATCACCAGATCACACATATAGCCAGCAGCTCTTGTTTTGGCCGAAAGATTTTTTTAATCCGCCACCATAACAAGGTAGATTCTTTTGGCCGGGCCCTACTCTACTCTAACCTACTAAACATTTGTTAAAATATCTAATACAATTTAGATATATTTTTATTTATTTTTCAATTTTTAAAATTACCCATAATATCACATACATGGAACAAATACCACCGCAGCATGTCCCGACACAATATTACGACCACACAGTGACCTATAATACCACATACAAGAAATAAATACAGCCACACCATGTCCGGACCACATATTACCACCACAGTGACAGAATGACATCACATACAAGGGACAAATACCACCGCACCATGACCAGACCACATATTACCACCACATGGTGACTGAATGCTACAATACTGATCATTAATAAAAAACACAATACTATCACCATAAGTGCCATTATACAAAGGAGATCTGTACTTAGTATTCAGTGTCTGTGTACAATTAATACAGTGATCACCGGTGACGATATACACAGGAGCTCTGTGTATAGTGTCAGTGAACTGGTAACACAGTGGTTATTAGTGATGAGCGAGTATACTCGTTGCTCGTGTTTTTCCGAGCATGTTCGAGTGACCTACGAGTATTTTGGCATGCTCAGAGATTTAATTTTTGTCGCCACAGCTGCATGATTTGCGGATACTTGACAGCCTGAATACATCTGTTCATCGGGCCCCATACTCCAGTCAGAGCAGTAATGCCCTGATGGCGGCCCTGTGTGTTGAAGATAGAAATATTAGATTGTGAGAGCCATTATTAATGATAAGTCTCTATTAAGTGCTGTAGAATATGTTGCCACTATATAATAATTTGGAAATAAATAAAATAAGAAACCTTCTCAATTAATGTTAGGGAGAGGGGAAGATGTAAATTTTGCCAGATCAATTAATCAGTCAGCTCACACTACATAATTTTTTTAACTTGCACTTTAAAAATAAATGCTGAAATCTGATTGATGGCTCTGCTTTTTTCTTCTAGAAATGGAATTATCCTAGAATGACCACTCTGGGGATGCCGTTTGTGTGTGTACTGTGATATTGACCAATCTGATTTTGATGTCCTGTCCTAAGGATAGGTCATCAATATTGAAGTCCCAGACAATCCATTTAAAGTTTATAATTATTACTTTGCAACCACTTCTTTATACATCAATATGTTACAAATCATAAAAAGGTTTACCGGCTCTCAGAATTATGGCATTTATCTAACCCTGGGCTTTTGTTTCAAGCTAGCATTTTGCAAACTGCTCTACTCATACTTAGTGGCATTTTGTGCATACGAATCTTTGTGCATATGAATGAGAGATCATTTCTTTTCTATGTGACACATGACATTTAGATGTGTAAGAATGATTTCATATTATAAATTCTGACATTGATCAATGAGACTGTTGCAGTTGCCATGCTTGGTTATTTTGATTTAGTGTTGCCATAATCAATAAACATTTGGGATAATCTGAACATTTATTTGCAGGTACACTTTGTGAGATGGAGGCCTTTTTATTTTAAGATGCAAAATGAGTAGGGACATGTGCAGCCAGTTTAGTACATTTTTATGATCTGGCCAGTATCAGATTTATGAAAGGCTACAATGATTTCATTTACAAAAATTGTGGCCATTTACATTTATTTAGACATGACAGTCAATTTGTTCAATGCTGTAATCAATTGTGTCAATCAAAACTGTTGTTTCATATGCTATAGTATTGAATCTGGCAGACAGTTATTTAATCTTTAATATGTCTCTTACTTCAGGTTTATTTCTTGTACAGCTTAAATTTTTGTAACATCAGAAGACTCTTAAGTCTGTGCAAAATGTATATTTAACTCCTTAATGACCGCCGATACGCCTTTGAAGGGGCCTTATTCCTCAGCGCCACTTTTGAACGGTGCTGCGAAATAAGTGTATAGCACCGAACCACGGCCAAAATTCCAGCAGGTGACAGCTGTATATGACAGCTGACACCCTGCGGTATCGTCTCCAATTGGTTTTGTAAGCAATTGTGGCCGATTAACCACTTCAGTACCTCTTTAATTCACAACAGCGGTATTTAAGTGGTAAAAAGGGGGTTAAAAGACCCTCTTTATAACCATCGGATTCCCGCATTGAGAATCGTGGGTGCCAATGCTTACCATAGTACAATGAGGTCATGTGATGACCTCAGGGCATGGTGGCCTGTTAGATCCAGCTATAAGGTGGGTCTCACAGGCTGAGTCAGTGACTCACTTACTGGTCTCATGCACGGCTGTACATAAGTACTGCAGTGTATGAGACTAGCAATCAAAGTAAAAAATATACATGTGATGAGTGGGACTAAGTAAAAAAAAAAACTTACAAAAATCACCAAAACCCGTTTTGACACTCAAAATGCAACCATTGTGTGAAAACAAAAATTAAAAAAAGTACACAGACTACCAAATCTATGAAATTGTCACGTTATTTATTCCACAAGGCAAACACCATAAAGAAAAAAAAGTCGCTTTTTCATCATACTGACCCACAACAAAGTGAATACAAATCAATCAAAAAGTCATACTTAAAAAAGCTATGTATTAAAACGCCAAACTGTCCAGCAAAAATCAAGCCCTAATATAGCTAAATTTTGCAAAACAATTAAAAAATTACAGCTCAATGAATTTGTTTTTGCATGACCATATTCTTTCATCTGCAACTTGTCCCACAAAAAATAAGCTATCATACAGCTCTGATCGCCATAATATAAAAAAGTGACAGCTCTCAGAATATGGCAATGAAAAAAATTACTTTTTATAAAAAAGCATTTTTACTGTGTGATGGCAGCAAAAGTTCTAAACTATATAAATCTGGTATCGCTGTAATTGCACCAACCAGAAGAATAACATCGTCTAATCACTTATACCACATGGTGAACAGATCAGAAATAAAAATAAGAACTATTCTTGCATTGCTGTCTATATGCTCATTCCACCCAAAAAAATCAGAACAAGGCTCGGCTCACATTTATCCTGTGCTCTCTGCTGAGCGCTTATGTCGGGGTTTCCGTGTAAATTCCACAAAACCGTGAATCAGACAAACCCCCGACAAAACCACTAACTTATGAGGCAGATGGAGTTACTTTAGACAAGTCTGTGTTCTTGTGGTGTGTCATCATTAAAAAGATTGACAACACTGAAACAGATGCCAAATGGAGTCCAAAGTGTCTCCATCTGCCCCATTATGGTGGGTGGTTCAATTTGTCTGAATTGCATTTTTGTGGGATTCAAATGGAGACTCTTAAGACTTAAGTGCTCAGCGTAGAACACAAGATTGTGATGCCAGCCACAAACAGTAGTCTGCAACCATATATTGGGATACTGCCATGTTTGGGAGAAATTGCGCAACAAATTGTGGTGTCCAATTTCTCTCATTACCCCTCATGTAAATTATAAATTTGGTGCTAAAACAGTATTTTATTGGAAAAAAATAAACATTTTTGTTCTCAAATCTAAAACAGTCTAAAGGTGCTGCTTCCCTTCTGAGCCCTGCCATGTGCCCAAACAGTAGTTTTCCCCCACATATGTGGTATCAGCGTACTCAGGAGAAATTTTGCAACAAATTTTGAGGTCCATTTTATCCTGTTACCCTTGTGAAAATAGCAAAAAATGGGCCTAAGGCTGGTTTCACATTTGCGTTTTTTTTCGCGGTAATTTAGCGCTAAATAGCGCATGCGTTTTTTTTTTCTATACTTTGCATGGGATGCGCTTATGTGCGCATACACATGCGTTTGTACGCGTTTTACCGCGCATGCGTTTTTTTGCGGTATGCGCTCGGGCGCACAAAATGCAACTTGTTGCATTTTTTGTGCGTCCAATTTGCCTCAAAAAAACGCATGCGCGAGCAATGCGTTTTTTTACAGCAAGACACCCATTATAAGTCTATGGTGAGCATATGTGCGCATTGGCATGCTTATGTATGCATTTTTTTGCACATGCGTTTTTTTTTTACCATTAGTTTACACAATGGAATTTAGGGGTTTGGGTAAAGTTAGGGTTAGTTAAGGGGGTTTAGGGTTAGGGTTAGGGTCAGGGTTAGGGTTAGGGTTAGGGTCAGGGTTAGGGTTAAGTATGGTTTGGTTAAGGGTTAGGGTCAGGGTTAGAGTTAGGGTTAGGGTCATGGTTAGGGTTAATTATGGTTTGGTTAAGGGTTAGGGTCAGGGTTAGGGTTAGGGTTAGGGTCAGGGTTAGGGTTAAGTATGGTTTGGTTAAGGGTTAGGGTTAGGGTTAGGGTTAGGGTCAGGGTTAGGGTTAAGTATGGTTTGGTTAAGGGTTAGGGTCAGGGTCAGGGTTAGGGTTAGGGTTAGGGTCAGGGTTAGGGTTAAGTATGGTTTGGTTAAGGGTTAGGGTCAGGGTTAGGGTTAAGTATGGTTTGGTTAAGGGTTAGGGTCAGGGTTAGGGTTAGGGTTAGGGTTAGGGTCAGGGTTAGGGTTAGGGTTAGGGTCAGGGTTAGGGTTAAGTATGGTTTGGTTAAGGGTTAGGGTCAGGGTTAGGGTTAGGGTTAGGGTCAGGGTTAGGGTTAAGTATGGTTTGGTTAAGGGTTAGGGTCAGGGTTAGGGTTAGGGTTAGGGTCAGAGTTAGGGTTAGGGTTAAGTATGGTTTGGTTAAGGGTTAGGGTCAGGGTTAGGGTTAGGGTTAGGGTCAGGGTTAGGGTTAAGTATGGTTTGGTTAAGGGCTAGGGTCAGGGTTAGGGTTAGGGTTAGGGTCAGGGTTAGGGTTAGGGTTAAGTATGGTTTGGTTAAGGGTTAGGGTCAGGGTTAGGGTTAAGTATGGTTTGGTTAAGGGTTAGGGTCAGGGTTAGGGTTAGGGTTAGGGTCAGGGTTAGGGTCAGGGTTAGGGTTAAGTATGGTTAGGGTTAGGGTTAGGGTTAGGGTTAGGGTCAGGGTTAGGGTTAGGGTTAAGTATGGTTTGGTTAAGGGTTAGGGTCAGGGTTAGGGTTAAGTATGGTTTGGTTAAGGGTTAGGGTTAGGGTTAGGGTCAGGGTTAGGGTTAGGGTTAGGGTCAGGGTTAGTAAAGTCATGGTTTGGGTTAGTGTGAGGGGCCACCTAATGTTGGAAAAAAACGCAAACGCGGTAAAAACGCACTAAAAACGCATACAAACGCATAAAAACGCTGCGTTTTTTTCATGCATGCTCATAAAAATGCTTGAAAAAAACGCAGCAGTTGTATGCTTTTGTATGCGTTTTTCAATGCGTTTTTTGCGGGAAAAACGCGCTGCAAAAAAAAGCAAGTGTGAAACAGGCCTAAAAGAACACTTTTGTGGGAGAAATGTGATTTTTTAAAATATTTTCATGGCTCTGTTATTTACTTCTGTGAAGCACCTGGGGTTCAAGGTGCTCACCACACATCTAGATAAATTCCCTGAGGGGTCAAATTTCCAAAATGGGGTCACTTTTCAGGGGTTTCCAATATTTAGGCACAACTGTGACTCTCCAAATGCGACATAGTGTCTGCTTTGCTGCTTCTCATTCGAGCCCTCATCATGGCCCAAATATTTGTTTTCCCCCACATATATGGTATATGTGTACTCAGGAGAAATTACGCAACGTATTCTGAGGTCTAATTTCTCCTGTTACCTTTGCGAAAATAAGCAGATTGGGGCTAAAGTTAAATTTTTGTGAAAATGAGTAAAATGTTCATTTTTTCCATCCATAATGCTTTAGTTCCTGTGAAGCACCTGAAGGGTTAATAAACTTCTTGAATGCAGTTTTGAGAATGGTGTCACTTTTGGGTATTTAGTATTTTGGGGTATTTTCTGGTATGTAGGACCCCTAAAGTCACTTCAAATGTCATGTGGTCTCTAAAAAAAAATTAATTTTTAAATTTTATTTGAAAAATGAGAAATTGCTATCCCTTCTAACTTCCTAACCAAAACAAATTACAGTATGTTTAAAATTGTTGCAGATGTAAAGCAGACATGTGGTAAATGTTATTTATTAACTATTGTGTGTGATATAGCTCTCTGGTTTAAGGACATAAGAATTAAAAGTTTGAAAATTGTAAAATGTTCAAAATTTTCACCAAATTTCTGATATTTTCACAAATATATGCAAGTCATATCAAACAAATTTTACCACTATCATGAGGTACAATATGTCATGAAAAAAACAGGCTCAGAATCACTGTGATACGTTGACGCGTTCCACAGTTGTTACAGCATAAAGTGACAATGGTCAGATTTAAAAAATTTGGCCTGGTCATTAATGTCAAAATTGGCTTGGTCACTAAGGGGTTAAAGAACTTCAATTTGAGTTTTGTTTTATTGAAATACCTAGTGTATGTATCAATGTTTCTAATCACAGGGGTTATCCAGAGTTTTATAACTGTTCGGCAAGGAAGTGTGCTGTCATCATACGATTCACAAACCACTGATGAGTCTTTATGTGGAAAAAATATCAGTTCGAGCCACACAGAAGTAGATACACTGCTCACCCAGGGAAAACTTGGAAGCAGGTGATGTAGCGGAATAGAAAGGAAAGGGTCTCACTCACCGCTCCATAAAATTCTTCTTTATTTCATTGACATAACGGGTAGCAGAAGGAGACAGAACACATCGACATCTGTTTCTCACGAATTGGCACTTCAGCGGGTTCTGGTATCAACACTATAGCATTTTATAACTGAAGATCTATCCCTAGGATAAACCTTTTCTGAGTGTCATTGTGTTATAAGCTATGCTTTAAATGCACTATATACAGATTGTGTGATTGGACACAAAACTTTTTATCACCTGCTTTTCAAGTGGCACCTTTTGTAAAACTTAAAAAGAATTTCAGTTATACATATTGTAAGGTAGCGCTGTCATTCGGGTAGGGGATACTCGCTTGGCAGCCAATAAATCAAATCCGGCACGGGTTTTCCATAAAAACAATCACAGTCCATGCAGTTTATTTAGGCATCATAAACCATGACCAGCAACATAAAGTTCATATTAACAGCATAGCGTCCATGACAGAGCTTCCCTCTGTTATCCCTGTGGTCACACAGGTTATGCCATACGCAGGCTTTCTTAGCCTCACAGTTATATCCCCTCTCTGGGTTTACCTCATAGCCGCTTCACCACGCTGCAGATGTCCATTCCCTCCAGGGAACTATCATGCCCATGCAGCCATTAACCAAAGCGTTCACTTGCTGTCAGGAAGACAGTCCCATCTCTCTCAGACGGGACCTTCCAAAATGGACCAACCAGGTCCCAGTATTCACTCCATGTGACCTACTCTAGCCACCTTATATGGTCTGTAGCCACGCCCACTGGGTCACATCGCTATGACCTCATCACAGGTCCTTCAACCACTCATACACACTTTATAATATCGTTCTTAAACACACCCCCTGGGTGGGTTTGTAGGTAACTGGTCCCGCACGTCTCACCAGTTACCTGGAGACTTCCCAAACACATTGAAACAGCACCTCAGCAGTATCACTGCTGATCAGCACACACACAAGTCTCCATCCCAAGGCCACCCACCTTGAGATACATAGCAGTCATTCAGTATTCTGCCACTCATCCTCTCTCCTGGGACATGCATACAGCGCCACCTAGCGGACACAGTGGTCACTACACCACAATATGTCCAGTGTCCACAGAATTAAAGGGGGCCTGACAGCTGATACATGCTGCCCGATCCACAGGAAACGTACTTCAGACAGTGGCTGCAGAATTTCAGCCAAGTATGTTTGACTTTGAAACACTAGCATTTCAGGGATAAAATGATTTTTAAAAGCCTGGTACCCAGGAACTTCTCCCTGCCAGTTCCCCTGGAGTGATGCGTTTCTCACTGTGTGCATGTGTAGAGAAAGACCTATCAATCTAGAGGAGCAGGCATAGAGAAGCCACAGGGAATCTGCCTTTCTGACTAGTCTCCTGTGCATCTTTGTCCTTTTAAAAGTAAGTATCTTTTCCTCTGAAATGCTGCAATGTTTGAGAATCAAACATATCGCATTTTCGGACCATAAGATGCACTTTTTTCCCAAAAATTTTTTGAGGAAAATGGGGGTGCGTCTTATTGTCGCAATATACTAAAAAATCCTGCAACTGTGGCGGTGGGGCGGGGCTCTGTGCTGTGGTGGTGGCGAGCTGTGCTCCTGGGCAGTGGCAGCAGCTCTCTGTGTTCCGTGGGGGGCTCCGCTGGCATTTTGTCAAAGCCCAGAGGCCCCCGCACATCCATTGCTGCTATGTTGCGGTGGCCTCTGGGAACATGGGCTCCGGGAAGATGGCTGCCGGGCCAGGGGAGGCGCATACTCAGATTCAGATTTCGTCCCGAGATCTCGTTGCCAAGATTTGAATCTGAGCATGCGCCGCCACCGTCCCGGCGGCCATAATCCCGGAGGCCACCGGCAGCAACGGATGTGCGTGGACCTCCGGGCTTTGACAAAATGTGAGAAGAGTGTGGTAAATTGAAGGTCCAGGTACATCCCTGTTCACTCAGGTATCTTTCCACACTGGTAATGTCTAGGTTGGAAGGAATTTGGAGTTCTTTCACTGCTGCTACGAAATTTGTGCCTCTGTCAGAGCGAATGTGTTTCACTGTGCCTCTGATGGTGTTAGCGTGGGTAGTCTGGAGCCGGAAACTCCAGGAGTGGACCCTCTGGACCATGGCACCGAGGGGCCCCGGGCGAGCTGCCAGGTGGAACCGACCCCTATACAGGGACCATTAGGAGCAGGCCCAGGGGTTTGAGTACCACGGTAGCCGGTACCGAGAGGGGCGGCTCAGGATGGACCGGAGTAGGACTGTGGGACTGAAGTATAGATGACAGAACAGAAACACTGGAGGCAGGACTGGAGTAGAACGGCAGGACTGGAGCAGGATGGAACAGGAACACTGGAGGCAGGACTGGAGTAGGGCGGCAGGACTGGAGCAGGATAGAACAGGAACACTGGAGGCAGGACTGGAGTAGGACAGCAGGACTGGAGTAGGATGGAACAGGAACACTGGAGGCAGGACTGGAGTAGGACGGCAGGACTGGAGTAGGATGGAACAGGAACACTGGAGGCAGGACAGGAGTAGGATGGCAGAACTGGAGCAGGATGGAACAGGAACACTGGCAGCAGGACTGGAGTAGGATGGCAGGAACACCGGAGACCGGACTGCAGAAGAGAGCAAGGAACCCGGGTAGCAGGACTGAGAGGCTGCTGTGGAGAGCAGGCAAGAATGGAACTGCAGGAGCCGAGAGCACACGATGCAGCGAGGCCAGTGTGCTAGGAAACCACCTGCCAGAGGCGACCTCCTTGGATGTCGTGCGGCGGGAGGCTTTGGCGTGGGAGCGATGGCCGGGTGAGTACGCAGGGACGGCGTAACAGTACCCCCTCCCCTAAGCCGCCCTCCCCGGACATTGGCAAGAAATCTCTTGAGGATACGGGGAGCATTGATATTCTCCCGAGGTTCCCAGGATCTCTCCTCAGGACCAAAGCCTTTCCAGTCAACAGGGAAAAATGTCCTACCTCTAACCTTCTTCAAGGCGATAATGTCCTCCACTTCAAAAACATCATCGGCACCCACCGGCTGAGGACCGGAATCAGGCAAGGAATGGAAGCGATTCAGCACCACAGGTTTCAGTAGAGAGACATGGAAGGTGTTCGGGATCCGCAGCGAAGCAGGCAACCTCAATTTGTAGGCGACTTCATTGATACGTCCAAGAATTTCAAACGGTCCGATGTAGCGTGGCCCCAAGTTGTAAGAGGGCAGTTTCAACCGGATGAATTTGGATGAAAGCCAGACCTTGTCCCCAACACAATAGGGTGGAGGATCCAATCTCTTCTTGTCGGCAAATTTCTTCTTCCGATCAGCGGACTTCCTGAGTGACTTGTTGGTCTCGGCCCAGATCTTGGAAAACTCGGAGGACAAAGTGTTGGCCGCGGGTACCTCGGAGGCAGGAGTTATCAGAAGAGGAACACCAGGATGTCTGCCGAACACAATGAAAAACGGAGACTTGGCCGAGGACTCACCAGCATGGTTGTTGTAAGCGAGCTCTTCCCAGGGAAGTAAGTCAACCAATCGTTCTGGTGGGCGTTGGAGAAATGACGTAGGTACCCAGTCAACATCTGGTTGGTGCGCTCCACCTGCCCGTTGGACTCTGGATGGTAGGCTGAGTAGAAGTCAAGGGAAATGTTCATGAGCTTACAAAGCGATCGCCAGAACTTGGAGGTAAACTGAACCCCTCGGTCCTACACAATGCGTTGAGGTAGTCCATGGAGTCTGAAGATTTGGTGGACGAAGACTTTGGCCAGCTCCGGAGCCGAGGGGAGACCGGGCAGAGGGACGAAGTGGGCCATCTTGGAAAACGATCCACCACCACCAAGATGACTGTGCAGCCAGAAGAACAGGGCAGGTCGGTGATGAAATCCATGGCAATGTTTTCCCAAGGGACCGCAGGAACGGGCAACGGCAGCAATAAGCCGGACGGAGGTCTTCGTGGCACTTTGTTTTTTGCACAGGATGGACAAGAGGCCACAAAATCAAGAACATCTTGGCGAATCATGGGCCACCAATAGTGACGTGAGATAAGATCCAGGGTCCTCTTGATCCCGGCATGGCCAGCCAGTTTGGAGGAGTGCCCCCATAGGAGGACTTTTCGCTTGAGGTTCTCAGGCACAAGCGTTTTGCCATGAGGAGGGGCAAGCCAGTTCACTGGGGCCACTGTGATGATCCTAGTGGGGTCAATGATATGCGAGGGTTCCTCCGTGGTTTCGTGTGGCTGAAAGACCGTGGACAGAGAGTCGGCTTTGGTATTTTTGTTGCCAGGACGGAAACGGAGCTCGAAGTCAAATCGGGCGAAAAACAAGGATCATCTGGCCTGACGAGGGTTAAGTCTCTGGGCAGACTGGAGATAGGCCAGATTCTTGTGATCCTAGAAGATGACAGAGGGATGGACAGCTCCTTCCAGGAGGTGACGCCACTCCTCCAAGGCCAACTTGATGGCCAGGAGTTCCCGGTCGCCGATCGAGTAGTTACACTCGGATGGAGAAAAGACCTTCGAGAAAAAGCTACTAGGGTGCAGACGATCAGAGGCGGGTCTCTGGGACAATACTGCCCCGGCACATGTCGAGGAAGCGTCTACCTCGAGTACAAAAGGTTGGTTGCTCTCGGGGCGATGCAGAACCGGAGCTGTGGAGAAGGCCCGTTTTAGGGTCAGAAAGGCCTCTTCAGCCTCCGGAGGCCAATCCTTGGGAGTAGCCCCTTTACGGGTGAGAGCAGCAATAGGTCTTGTGATGGCGGAAAAGTGAGAGATGAATTGCCGGTAATAATTGGCGAATCCGAGAAATCGTTGAATCGTCCTTTCTCCAACGGGGCGAGGCCATTTGAGAATGGCAGACAGCTTCTCGGGATCCATCCTTAGTCCAGCGTCGGAGATAATGTATCCCAGAAACGGCAGGGAGGTCTGTTCGAAGAGACTTTTCTCAATCTTCGCATGCAGGCGGTTCTCCCGAAGACACTGTAGCACTGTAACACCAAGCGGACACTCTTTCTGTGGGACGAGATATCTGGCGAGAAGACGAGGATGTCTATGTCAAAACGTTGCAATTGATCTGGAAAAATCGGATGCTGTATGGAGACTGTGTATGGAAGCTGATTTTTTTTATTTTTTACATACCCAAAGACTTGAATAGGCAAGTCTCATTTGACACAATGAAGAAACAAGTGAATTCTGCGATTTTGATCACATGCAGATTCAGTCTGTGAAAATTATTGCTCATCTGTACTGCTCTACTGAATAACATTGGGCTGAGTGCTGTCTGTTTGTTCACGGACAGCATTCTGACTTAAATTATGTTTATTTGTGTGAACTTGGCCTTCGGTATATTCTCTTAAAGGGAATCTGTCACCTCATTTTTGCCCTATAAGATGCGGCCACCGCCTTCAGGGGCTTATCTACAGCATTCTGTAATGCTGTAGATAAGCCCCCGATGTAACCTGAAAGAGAAGAAAAACAATTTAGATTATACTCACCCGGGGGGTCCGGTCCGGTCCAATGGGTGTCGCGGTCCGGTCCGGCGCCTACCATCTTCTAGCGATGATGTCCTCCTCCTTATTTCTGCCACGGCTCCTGCGCAGGCGTACTATATCTGCCCTATTGAGGGCAGAGTAAAGTACTGCAGTACGCAGGCGCTGGACCTCTCTGACCTTTCCTGGCGCCTGCACACTGCAGTACTTTACTTTGCCCTTTTTCTTCTCTTTCAGGTCACATCGGGGGCTTATCTACAGCATTACAGAATGATGTAGATAAGCCCCTGATGGCGGTGGCAGCATCTCATAGGGCAAAAATGAGGTGACAGATTCCCTTTAAAGTAGAAAAATCTGCAATGAAATCAGCAAAGGCAAAACTGCAGCATGCAGCCGTATTTCTGCACATTTCACATTTTAGTATTTTTTTTTTACAATAATGCTACAGACTGAAATTTCCTCATGCAATATTCTCATAGGGTATTTCCCAAAGGGGAATATATATGCAGTGGATCTTCTGATGTGGATTTATATGTTGAAAATTATAGTAGTAGCACAGTGATTGAGATTTCACAAAAATCTGACATACTGCAGAGAAAGTGTTCAGAGTAAATTGATCAGCACTGCAGAACTGAAATCTGCAGCACGGTATTATACAGTATACTGCAGATGCCACCATGGAAGTCACTCAAGCAACGCTAAAGATCAGGTATGCGGCAATAATAATTATAGGTAATAATTTTAAGCTTCCTCTAAACTACTAATAAGAATGCAGCTGACATTTTGTAAACCCAATAATAGTCTGTTATCCTCCAAGCAATTGTTACTGGGTCCTCAAATGCATAATTCCCTCTAAATGAAGGTCACCAATCTTAGTGTCATTACATTGGATAGTGCCCTGTTCGGTATCTTCTGTTGGCACACATCTCTATATAATTTGCTCTGTCATACAGGCAGCCTTAACGTGTCTATACAAGGTGCCTGTACTAGTGCCTAACATCACTTACGTGCTGTTATTTAAATAAGCGCAGTGCCACCAACATCAACATTGAGATGCAATTGAAGTGTAGGCTTTCAGGTTTAATTAAAGAGGTTGAACAAAATTAGGAATACAACCATTTTTCTACAAAGCCAAAAAGTGGTTAAATAAAATAATTTGTAGATAATCCTTAACAAGCAACCAAACGCTGGGTTACCTCCTTTGTCCTGCTTTGCTGCCTTCACTGCTGCTGACTTCAGTTGTTGCTTATTTATTGGTCTTTCTCGATTAAGTTTTGTCTTAAGCATGTGAAATGTATGTTTGATGGGGTTGAGATGTGGTGATTGACTCACCATTGCAGAATATTCCACTTCTTTCCCTTAAAAACTCCTAGGTTGCTTGTGCAGTATGTTTTAGGTCAATGTCCATCTGTAATGTGAAGTGCTTTCCAATCAATCTTGCTGCATTTGGTTGAATCTGAGCAGAAAGTATAGTCCTGTACACTTCAGAATTCATCCGACTGCTTCTGTCATCAGTCGCATCATCAATAAACACTAGTGAACCAGTGCCATTTGAAGTCATGCCTGTCCATGCCATCACACTGCTTACACTATGTTTTACAGAGGATGAGGTGTACTTTGGATCATGAGCTGTAATAGGCCTTGTTCATACTTTATTCTTCCCAGCATTCTGGTACAGCTTTATTTTAGTTTCACCTCTCCAAAGAATGCATTTTCCAAAACATGGTTTCCTTCTTTAGATTTTTTTTGGTGAAGTCTAATCTGGCCTTTCTATTTTTAAGACTGAATAATGGTTTGCATCTTGTGATGAATGTATATTTGCTCTTATGATGTCTTCTCTCTATGGTATGACTTATGGTCTACTTCCTGTTGAGCATTCTTCTCTTGGGTGGATGTTGTAGAGGGGCTTTTCTTCACTATGAAAAGGATTCTGCGATCATCCACACTGATGTTTTCTGTGGGCGTCCAAGCTTTTTTGAGTTTCCAAGCTCACCAGTGTGTTCTTTTCTTTTAAGATTGTTCTAAACTTGATTTGGCCACTCCAAACATTCTGCTATCTGTCTGAAGAATTTCTTTTTTTCCAGCCTAATAATTGCCTGTTTCACTTCCACTGAGTGCTTGCTCCTTTGACCGAATGTTGTAGGTTCACAGCAACAACATACAAATACAAATGCACACCTGGAATCAGCTCCTGACCTTTTACCTGCTTAATCGGTGATGCATTAACGAGGGAAAAGCCCATGCACCTCTTTAAAGAGCTTGTAAGATGAATGTCTAATTTTCTTTGGTCCCTTGAAAAAAGATGATGCTACATAGTAATCCCTTTACGACTTATGACATATAAACACATCATAGGTCGCCACCCCCTATTTAATTCAGGCTCTAGGGCTGAGCTCGCAGATTTTCCAGCACATGACAGCTAATCTGATCAGCAGTCATGTACCCCTAACAGCCGTGGGTGGAATCACCATCCACCCGCGGCTGTTAACATGTTCAATGCCGCTGATAATCTCTGTCAGTGGCTTTTAACTGTTGCAAACCGGATGCATTTCTTTAGCTCTGCCCATCTGCACCCCCCGTCACATGACCGCGGGGTATCGATTGGTTGGCATGACAACCCGAGGTCTGCAGGAGACTCTTGTGGTTGTCATTGCTGAACTGTTATGAGCATCGCCCCATAGCCGGCATTCATAGCAGATGAGCATTTTTGCAACACATAGCAGGGCTATGATGATCGCATCTTCAAGTATCCTAAGGAAGCTATTAAGACATGTAAAAGAAAATTTAAAACGTTTTAAAAAATATACTAAAAAAAATTAAAAATTTGAAAGTTTATATCACCCCCTTTTGCCCATTAAAAATAAAATAAAAGAATTACAAGGTACTACATCCCCAGGTTGTTTCTCCACCCTAAACAAGCCTCTTTAGCATGAATGATATCCTACTGTCTGACTTCCTTCCCTTGGAACCTGTGGACATTTAATACTCTTTGTGTACCTTGCTCTAATTCAGTAATGAATCACTTATCACCCAAGAACATATTTTATATTTAAAGAAAATACTATGGTCTTATATTAAGTTATTTTTTATCCATTTTGTTAATCTATTTTATTACCTTCAAAGTCCTAAACTTATCCCTATACCCAGCCCTAACCTTAACCCTAAACCTAGTCATAACCATAATTAGGTTTATGAAAAAGTGTGATAAAATGTAAAATTTATATATTTATTTTTTTATGGCTAATAGCTTTTATTCAATTTGGAAATCCTTTCCGAGTAAGTCTTTGTCTCTCCTCCCACAAAATTAGAACTAAGGCCGGCTTCACATTTGCGTTCGGCAGAGCTGCGGAGGGCTGCGTAGTTTCTCCGTGAAGCTCCATCCATGTCACGTGCCCCATCCTGTGTGACACGGTCAGCAGGCCGGTAACTAATACAACAGGACACGGCACGTGTAATTATCCAGTGTGACGCGGCCCGCAGGCCGGTAACTAATACAACCAGACACAGGGGATAGGGAAACATTTACAATGGTGGGCCCTGCGATAGGGAACGGAGGATGTGGAGACCTCCTGCACTCCCCTGAGTCAGTGTCCCTAACACTCCTAATGTTCCCTATACAGGCTCCTCACCTGTCGCCGATCATGAACCTGTCGCCCTAGCACACCCCACACCTATCCCTTGCTAGGGAGCTGGGTTGCGCAGGCACTGGCCCCACCGCTGCACTAACACCAACATGAGGAAAAGTGACAAACAGGGAGACACTTAGCTTTGCTCTGATGCACTTGCTCCAGGCAACGGAGTCCAACACCTGAGTGCATCTTCCTCCCACCGTATCCAGCACCTGGGTGCAGCTGTTCAGCAATGGAGTCCAGCACCTGAGTGTAGCTGTTCAGCAATGGAGTCCAGCACCTGAGTGCAGCTGTTCAGCAATGGAGTCCAGCACCTGAGTGCAGCTGTCCAGCAATGCAGTCCAGCACCTGAGTGCAGCTTCCAGCAAAAGAGTCCAGCAACTGAGTGCAGCTCTACACCATAGCTGCCACTCCACCAAGCTTTGCAAGAATTCTTCACTGACACCATAGCTGCCATTCCACCATGCTTTACACGAACTCCTCGCTGACACCATAGCTGCCACTCCACCAAGCTAGATCTAGAAGATGGCTAGCACTCGACTAGTATAATGAATATATGGTGCTAGTGAAAAGTGAGCCTCTGGTCCCGTCAGTATAAAGTCAATATAGAATCACTGCACACATAAAATATGCTTTAGTGAGCTTTTTTATTATTTATTTGACGGTGATGAAGCGACAGCTGAAGTTTCGGCCTAACAACGGCCTTTATCACATAGTCGCCCTTTGGAAGTAGAGTTTTGGTAGTCACCGGTTGATAGTTTATAACTGCTAGGCAATATTTCAGAAAAATGCGGATTATCCAATATAGCCAAAAGTCCAGGTGCTAGACTCAGGCGATGCCTGCATCCCCCACTGTGCCACCAATGTTTTTTTGCCACACCAACAGGATCTCTGCTCCTCTAGCACCTGGACTTTTGGCTATCTTGGATAATCCGCATTTTTCTGAAATATTGCCTAGCAGTGATAAACTATCAACCGGTGACTACCAAAACTCTACTTCCAAAGGGCGACTATATGAAAAAGGCCGTTGTTAGGCCGAAACGTCAGCTATCGCTTCATCACCGTCAAATAAATAATAAAAAAGCTCACTAAAGCATATTTTATGTGTGCAGTGATTCTATATTGACTTTACTCCACCAAGCTATGCAGACACACTGACACCATAGCTGTCCTGGACTCTCCTCAGCTACTTCCTTCACCCAGCATGGTTGAAAAAGCCCAAACAATATAACCAACACTGATTGCAACACCTGAGACTATTTTATAGCAGAGGCAGCAATCACACCTGTATTCTAATCATGTGCACTAAACTAAAGAAACAGAGTGCAATGACGCTTACCACCACCGGGGGAAAACTTAGAACAAACCACACCACAGTGCAACAATCCTAATGGCCACCGGGGCAAAACCACCTTTAGCACAGCTTAAGGAAAAAAAAAAAAAGGTTACTTGAACATTTAATCTGTCAGATCCAACCTGGATCATGACAGTACCCTCCCCATAATGAGGGGCCTCTGGACCGGGAACCACCTACAGCGGGGATGCCCAGATCCAGAGTTCACCCCAACCACTACCTGACACTTTAGGTTAATGACAAACACACCGCTGGTATAGGCAATGTAAGTTCTGGAGGCACCACACATCTCCAAAGCGCTGACCTGGGGAACGAGTTATATATGTGTATGCTTGATATGAGCTGGTAAGACTCCACAACACACTCCCACTAGATGTTTTTTGGTGGGACCCATACACACTCTTTCACACACAGGTCCGGACCTGAACGTTTATTGCCACACATTCGTTTGTCAGTAATCGGGGAACTCTCTCTGGGATTGACAACAGAGGCGTCCTCCTGTGTCACCTCACTCACACCCCCACACTCCACCAAGGGGTACACCCCCCCAACCCTTTCCACCACGAGGTCTGCGCCTCCAGGGTTGGCTAATGGCGAGGGTAGAGACTTGCCCCTACTCCCCCGCAGCACACCTGCTGCTCACACCGGTGAGGGAGGGGCCTGGGATATGGAGGAAAAATACACTCCCTGGTCGCCTTCCTCCGCACGACCAGGAGGGGGCGGCTTCTTCGGTGGTATGGAAGATTTGGCGTGAGCCCCATGGACTATAACACCAGTCTGCTCACTACCGGGACGTACCCCTTCACCTCGGGGAACCCCAGACAGCACCATGGGGACACCAACTCCACCCACCTGTCTGGGTGTTTCCGCCTGTATGAGCAAGTCCCGCTCCCCAGCAGCAACTCTAGGGGGCTTCATTGCCAGCCGCTATTTGATTTTCCGGTTGAGTCAGAGGGAAGGCCCCAGACCCTGATTACTGCTGCTGGAACTGCTTACACACCATGCAGCTCCTCACTCACCTCAGTGAGGCCCAGCAGCAAATGCTCACAGGTCTGAACATGGCCCGAGGCTCACCAGAAAAAAAAAAATGTAAGGGTTGGTGATAATGTCACGTGCCCCATCCTGTGTGACACGCCCAGTAGGCCAGTAACTAATACAACAGAACGCGGCACGTGTAATTGTCCAGTGTGACGCTGCCCGCAGGCTGGTAACTAATGCAACCAGACACAGGGGATAGGGAAACATTTACAACGGTGGGCCCTGCGATAGGGAATGGGGGATGTGGAGACCTCCTACACTCCCCTGAGTCAGTGTCCCTAACGCTCCTAACGTTCCCTATGCTGGTTCCGCACCGGGCGCCGATCACGAACCTGTCGCCCTAGCACACCCTACACCTATTCCTTACTAGGGAGCTGGGTGGTGCAGGCACTGGCCCCATCGCTGTACTAACACCAACATGAGGAAAAGTGACAAACAGGGAAACACTTTGCTTTGCTCTGATGCACTTGCTCCAGGGAACAGAGTCCAACACCTGAGTGCATCTTCCTCCCACCGTGCCCAACACCTGGGTGCAGCTGTCCAGTAACGGAGTACAGCACCTGAGTGCAGCAGTCCAGCACCTGAGTGCAGCTGTCCAGCAACGGAGTCCAGCACCTGAGTGCAGGTTCCAGCAAAAGAGTCCAGCAACTGAGTGCAGCTCTACACCATAGCTGCCACTTCACCAAGCTTTGCAAGAATTCTTCACTGACACCATAGCTGCCACTCCACCATGTTTTACACAAACTCGTTGACACCATAGCTGCCACTCCACCAAGCTATGCAGGTACTCACTGACACAATAGCTGCCACTCCAGGACTCTGACCGAGCTGTCCTGGACCCTCCTCAACTCCTTCCTTCACCCAGCATGGTTGGAAAAGCCCAAACAATATCACCAACACTGATTGCAACACCTGAGACTTTTATAGCAAAGTCAGCAATCACACCTGTATTCTAATCATGTGCACTAAACTAAAGAAACAGAGTGCAATTACGCTCACCACCACCGGGGGAAAACTTAGAACAAACCACACCACAGTGCAACAATCCTAATGGCCACCGGGGGAAAAACCACCTTTAGCACAGTTTAATGGAAAAAAAAAAAGGTTACTTGAACATTTAATCTGTCAGATCCAACCTGGATCATGACAGTCCACTGCCGCACCTCCTCAGGTCAACTCCGACAACATCTGCATGCGGCCTGCATACCCTATCATTAACATTGGATACACAGGCTGTGCGAATGTATGCGTATGCGTCCGCATGCGTCGTTTTGACGATGCGGCGACCTGTGTCAAACAAAATTTGTTGCGGTCGCCACAACGTCAAAACGACTCATGCAGACGCATCCGCATACATCCGCACGGCCTGCGTACCCAATGTTAAAGATAAGTACGCAGGCCACATGCAGACGTTGGCAGAGCTGACCGGAGGAGGTGCGGCAGTGGGCGGAGCTTCACAGAGTACCTACTCAGCCCTCCGCAGCTCTCCCGAATCCTAGTGTGAAACTAGCCTAATAGGGAAAGAAAAAAGTTGCAGGAGAGCACGTTCCAGAACATGTGCAGGGTACATGATTCAATATTATCTTGCTTAATCTCTTTCATCTTGCGGAGGACTACAGTCACTGAGTTGACAAAGCTTATTATACTGAGAGCTTTGTTTTCTTAGTCACTGCCTATACAGAGCACAGCAGCTGATGATAAACTCTAAATCTCAGATGATCCTGAAAGTCCAAACTCTATCTGTACTCTAGAGCCATTAAACTGTTATATATAACATACTACGTATATTATTAGCCCAAGATAACATTTAATACGTCCATTTAATTTTATGTCCTTAGGGTATGTGCACACGTTGTTGATTTGTGTGTGTATCCGCAGCGGATTTGGCCCTGCGGATCCACTGCAGATTCGCAAGTGATGTACAGTACAATGTTAGGCAATGGAAAATAAAAAATGCTGTGCACATGCTGCGGAAAATTCCGTGCGGAAACGCATCGGTTTATTTTCCGCAGCATGTCAATTCTTTGTGCGGATTCTGCAGCGTTTTTACACTCATTCCATTATAGGATTTCGTAGGTGTAAAAACGCTGGCCAAATTCGCTAGAAATCCACAGGAAATCCGAGGGTAAAACGCAGGCATTTTGACCTGTGGATTCTGCAGATTCTGCGTGGAAAAATCCGCACACGAATCCGCAACGTGTGCACATACCCTTAGAGTTTACAATTGTGTAAAACAATCAGTCCTTTGCTTATTTTATATACAGTACAGTACAGTGCCTATAGGAATGTGTCCTCCATTGATCTTTGCATTCCATTATCCTTATTAATGCATGTATTTATTGTGTAAAATATGGGTAGCATTGATTAGCTAGCATTAATTATGTATATTTGTTACCTAGCATTGATTAAGACCAATGTGGCATGTCAACGTTTTTAACCTCCCAAAACAGCTGATATAGTCAGAGGAAGGTGATGTCACCTACTGTATATATTTTTCTTGATCAACCACTACAGGATAATTGATTAGATCAAGCTGTTTTGTTCATGAATCCAGGGCTCATGTATTTGTAATAATTGCTGTACTGTATTCAAGAACTGAATACAGTGAAAATACAGTACCTTGAAAAAGTATTCATACCCCTTGAACTTTTTTACATTTTTTCATGTTAGACCCATAAACTTAACTGTATCTTAATAGGATTTTGTGTGATATGCCAGCACAATGTAGCAAGAATTTGTGAAGTGTAAAGGAAATTATATGTTTTTTAATTTTAAAAAATATGTAAATCTAAAAATTGTGATGTGCATGGAAGAGTGGCAAGAAAAGAGACATTTATCACTGCAAGCCAGAAGAAGTCCCATTTGCAGTTTGTAAAAGGCATGTAGGGTACACATCTAGCATGTGAAAGAAAGTGCTTTGGTCAGATGAAACCAAAGTAGAACATTTTAGCTAAATGTAAAACACTATGTATGGCAGAAAACTAACACTGCACATCACCCTGAAAACTCCATCCCTGCTGTCAAACATGGTGGTGGCAGCATCATATTTTGGCAATGCTTTTCTTCAGCAGGGACAGGGAAGCTCTGTAAGAGTTGATTGGAAGATGGTTGGATCTAAATACAGGGCAATCCTGAAGGAAAACCAGTTAGAGGCTGCAAAAGATTTGAGACTTGGGTATAGCTACACCTTCCAGCAGGACAACGACCCTAAACATAGTGCCAGAGCTACAGTGGAAAGGTTTAGATCAAAACATATTAGTGTGTTTGCATGGCCCAGTTGAAATCTAGACCTAAATCCCATTGAGAATCTACGGCAAGATTTGAAAATTGCTGTTCACAGAAGCTCTGTATCCAATCTCACTGAGCTAAAGCGAGTTTGCAAAGAAGGAAGGACAAAGGTGGTAGAGACATACCCCAAAAGATTTACAGCAGTAATTGCAGTGAAACATAGCCTTACAAAGTATTGACTCAGGGGGGCTGAATACAAATACACATCACAATTTTCAGATTTATATTTTTACAATAACCAGAAAGCCATGTATCATTTCCTTTACACATCACAAATACTTATACTTTGTGTTGGTTGATCACATAAAATCTGAGCATTTAAGTTTGTGGGTGTAACATAAAAAAAATGTGGAAAAGTTCACGGGGTGTGAATATATTTTCAAGGTAATGCATGTTATATTTGCTAATCTTTATTGATAGAAAGTTTGTAAATTTTGAGTGAAAACTATAAATTGTGTCACCTTTATTTTCACCTTATCTGTTTTGAGATGCAGCGTTTATGATATGTCAGATGCATTGATCAATTCTATGTTGCTTCTTATAGGACAGTCTGTCCTTCAGAATCATTGTATATCTGCACAATATGCTGTATTAATATTTTTGCAGAAAGGCATTCTTTGTTTCTGCGAAATGTTCCCAGAATGAATGAATAGTTTAAACTATGCTGTCAGGTTTGTTGCCTTCGTTGACAGTATATAGAGTCTTCAAATCAATGCATTGTACTGAGAAAGCTTCTAGAAGACTTTAATCCTATGTAAATTTAAGCAAAAAGTGCATTACACTGAAAGGGGAACACTGTTTTATTATGATGTATTATTCTAAACCACAGAAGACAGTTTATAAGCTATATTCTAATACATCATGCATGTTCTCACAAAATGGCATACGATTATGCAGCACAGAAAATTGATTATGTAAACGTATGTACAGCATAATTCAGGACTATTGACAACTGGGATACAGTCCATCCGGTAATGCTTCAATATTAAGCATTGAAGCGGTTTCTTATCACAGACATCCCATCCTTTATCTATTAAGGTTGGAAGGATATCAACTGATCATTGCAGGTTCAGCTCCTGAAAAGCCATAGGCAGCCAGATATTTCCCTGAAGTGTCAACTGTAGCAGAAAAGTATTACGTGGCTGCCATTCAGAGCATCTAGGATCGCATAGTGTAGGTTCCAGTTGGAAGATTATTAACTGTGTCATCCACATATCCTGTACATCCATGGAAGTGAGATTTCGTCAATCTTGAATTGTAATTATTAGTGAGGAGCGAGCGTGCTCGCCACTGCTCATTATTCGATTGAGCATCGGGTGCTTGGGCATCCTCATTACTCGATATAGTATTTCAGGTGCCCAACTGTCATGCTTGAGTTCCCACCCTGTATGTTTGGTACCTGTTAGCCAATTAACATGCAGGGATTGACTGACATAGGCTGGGGTCAGACTTGCGAGTGTGATGCGATCCTGAGTGCTGACGGCAGTGCCAGGTATTGATGCGAGAGACTCGTGCGAGTTTCTTTCATCACACTCGCAAGTCTGACCCCGGCCATATGTAACAAAGTGCAGGTGTTGGGTATGTCACCTCGGAACAGACGGACCAGCAGTTAAAGGGTTTAGTTACAGGGATATAAACCGGCAATATAACAGTGCAAGTATTACCAGAGTGAAACAAGATGTCAGTCAGGCAAAACAGTATTAACAGTAAGGCTATGTGCCCACGTAGCGTTTTAAAACGCTCACTAAAAACCGGAATCCTTCCCAGAAATCTCGCGTTTTTTTCCGCGCGATTTCACCGCGATTTTACCGCGATTATGATCGCGATTTTGCTGCGATTTTCGCCTGCGATATTCAAGCACTTTCCAAGCGATTTGAAGCATCGCTTGGAAAGTGATTGACAGGTTGGTCACACTCGTCAAACATAGTGTTTGACAAGTGTGACCAGGTTTTTACTATTGAGGCCGCCTATGCGGCATCAATAGTAAAAGATAGAATGTTAAAATGCTAAAAAAAATAAAAAAATCGGGGTATATTTACCTTCCGGCGTCCCGCGCTGCCATCCCGGGCCTCAGCGTTCCCAGTAATGCCTTGCGAGACCCGTGATGTAGTCTCGCGTTGCTATAGCGATCTCGCGAGACCGCTAGAGTCACGCGAGACTACGTCATTACAGGGTCTTGCCGCAAGGCATTACTGGGAACGCTAGGCCGGGAATGCAGCGCGGGACACCGGAAGGTAAATATACCCCGATTTTTTATTTTTTATTCTTTTTTTACAGGGGTATGGTACCCAGGGCCTGGAGGACAGTCTCCTCTCCTCCACACCGTGGGCACCAACCGCACATGAGACGCTTAACTTCCCGCATGGTGGGCATAGCCACATGCGGGAAGTAAGCGATTCTCATGCATTCCTATGGGTGCGGAATCGCGGCAATTCTTTGCGATTCCGCACAAAAGAATGAGCATGCTGCGATTTTTTCCACGATGCGATTCCGCCGCGGAAAAAAGCACAGCATTAGCACAGCATGTGCGGAATGCCATAGGAATGCATGGGGGGCGTTCTGTACATGATTTTTAAGCGTTTTCGCGCCGAAAATCGCAGCAAAAATGCTTAGAAATCGCTACGTGGACACATAGCCTAATAAACAGAATTTCTTGGAAAGAACTTAACAGTCTGAAGTGGACTTGCTTGCAGGGTCGAACTTCTCCCACGTAGGCACCGAGCAACAGCGGCGCTTGTCGTCTTTAGTCTTTGTGAACACTGCACAAGCTGCTCTGAGGGCTGCGTGTGCGGTTTTCCTGCTCTCTGCCCTGCTTCCTTCCCGTCCCGGTCTCTTTCCGTGTCCCCCGAAGAACCTGCTGTACAGCTCAGTGGTGACCCCCCCAACTTTTCCTGTGCTTCACCCCCTTATACATACACAGTAATACTGTAGCAATGTTTGATACAGGCATTACTGTGATTGGTCAATCGCATCTCGTTAATGGGTTTTATGTAAATACCATTGATGCGATGCTAAGCACGCTGTCCTTAGAAAGTAGTTTAGGAAAAGCTGTTCGAGAAGGGAGAGTGTATTTAGAGCAGGCATATAGGATAGGCAGTGTTTAATATTGCTATTGCAGTACTTGTATACTGCTGCTGCAGCATTAAAGGAAAAGTCCTTTTCAGGGCTAAATATTTTCCTTTCTCTAGCAAAACCACTATTACATGCATTCTGTGGAGGGACAGCTTTGGATTCAGGCATAAAGGTTGTGATTAATATTGCTATTGCAGGACTTGTATACTTCTGTTGCACCATTAAAAGACAAGTCCTTTTCAAGGCTACATATTTTCTTTTCTCTATTAATACTGGAAAATGTGCAGGCATAAAATTATGTACTTAATTTTAAATGTGCATGGTGTGCGATAAGGGATGGGGAAGTGGACGTTCTGCTGACGGTGCACGCAGAGGATGAGGTCGTGGACAAGGTGAAACTGTGACTGATGTGGGAGCACAACAAATGTGCTCATCTACAAGACCAAACTTCCTATCCCACTTTGCAAGGGCGGTGTGGGACACCATTCTTGAAGCCAGAACAGTGCAAACAGGTGGCTGATCGGATAGCAGATAATGCTTCCAGTTTTCCAGCACCACCACCCTGTCCCTGTCTTCCTCACAGTCCAGTCTCCCTAGCCAAGAGTCTGGGCCACATAATTCTCACCCTGATCCTACTTTGTCCCACTACTGCGAGGCTTATGAGTCAAGTGATCCCACACTCAGACACTCCGACGACCTCATTACATTTACAGTGATGTAGTGATGCACAAATTTTTGACCAGCCACTGTCAGAAGAAGACATTGGTGGGGAATGTAAATTGGTGTTTCAAGCAGTAGATGATGAGACACGGAGGACAAGGATCAGAGTACAAAAGTGGAAGACGAGGTGGTGGATGATGAAGTCAATTACCCAACCTGGAAGGTGCTGTGCAGGGTGAAGCCAGCAGTGCAGAAGGGGAGGGATCTGCAGCACCACAACATGCAGGAAGAGGATGTGAGATGAGCAGAGGAAGTGGGCGAGAGACTGTTCCCCAGAGCACCCACAGATGTGCAGTTCCAAGGTCAAGGGTTAGGTGTCCCCCAGTCTGGCACTTTTTTTACGGAGAGTGCGGTTATTAAAAGAATGGACATTTGAAACCTGTGCAATAAGAAAATCAGTAGGGGCCTGACCACTACCAGCATCCTCAGGCACATATTATCAAACCACCCAACTAGGTGGGTGAAAAGAACGAGTCTACCATCAGTGTCTGTGGGAGACATCACTGCTTCTTCCCTTGTGCTTCGTGCTTGCCAATTCCCTGTCCAGGACACAGGCATGGATGCCTCCTGCCCTGCATCTGTCTTGGCACATTCTCAAACACCATCAGCAAACACATCCAAATCCATGTCCCAGCACAGCGTTCAGCTGTCCCTACCTCAGAGAAAATACCCAGCCATCCACCCACAGGCCCAAACACTAAATGGTCACATTTCCATACTGCTTGCCATGGAAATGTTGCTGTTGAGGCTTGTGGACACTGAGGCTTTCCGCAACCTCATGGCGGTGGCCACTATTTTTCCTGGTGTGCCATCCCCACCTTACACCAGTGTCCCATAACAACATCCGTGCCCTGATTTATACCGGTACTGGGAAGGTCCACTTAACGATCGACATGTGGACAATTGCTTGGGGCCAGGGATGCTACATTTCCATGACGGCACACTGGGTGAATCTTGTTGAGGTCGAGACAAAGTCATACCCTTAGATGGCACATGTGCTACCAACACCGAGGATTGTGAGCTCTACTTCCATCAGAGTTTCCTCCACCTCCTTCACCAGTTCCTGCACCCCTCCTCCTCCTCATCCTCCATCTCAGGATTGTCAGGTGTGTTAAATTTGGTGTTATCACTCTCACACTCTCTTATACTGGTCACTGGAAGTTCAACATGGCACCTCATGGCAAAAATCTCTGAGGAGCTGAAAATTGTTGCTGTACATAAAGATGGTCTAGTCTATAAGATTGCCAACACGCTGAAACTGAGCTGCAGCATGGTATTCGAGTACATACAGCAGTTTAACAAGACAGGTTCCACTCAGAACTGGCCTTGCATGGTCAACAAAAGAAGTTGAGTGCACATGCTCAGCATCATATCCATAGATTGTACTTTCAAAATATACAGTAGAGCTGACTGCCAGAAATACAAAGTAAAATTGTATCTATCAAAAATTATGTTTTAATAAATATATATAGTACAAAAATTATGTAATAACAAACATGCATGGGCATATATTAATATCATGTGACTAGCTCCATGGGTCAATATAATGACCCGGAAAAGCGGAGCCCAACTATATAACAACACATGTACCATTCAAAAAAGATCACATAGAAGATTAGAAATTATTCCAAGACATGTGTTTAGCGATAAGGAGAGAGCAAATGAATAAAAATACACAGTACTAAAATCCCCTAATACATATCAATCACTTTACCGCTAGGTGAACATTATATGGTAAGGGTAAATAAACATACCACTACTCTGAATACCTCCCATTGACACAACATAGCGCCTTTATATATACATAGTGCAGTGCATGATAAAGGAGGGATTAGTGAGAAATTGGTGAGGAATAGTTACCCATAATGGTGTATGTGAAGTCCCATCTGGACTAATCTTCTATGTGACCTTTTTTGAATGGTACATGTGTTGTTATATAGTTGGGTCCCGCTTTTCCGGGTCATTATATTGACCCATGGAGCTAGTCACATGATATTGATATATGCCCATGCATGTTTGTTATTACAAAATTTTTGTACTATATATATTTATTAAAACATCATTTTTGATAGATACAATTTTTCTTTGTATTTTTGGCTACATATACTCGTTGTTCCTCCTTGTTTGAAGTACGATATTGAGTCGCCTTATAGCATGGACATTTGAGATTTTTTGCTGGTGTTATTATTTGCAGGAGTGCTGACAGCATTGCTGCAAAGGTAATTGCTCAGACCAATAGCTGCACACTGCATCAAATTGGTCTGCTTGGCTGTTGTTCCACACGGAAACCGCTTCTAAAGATGATGCACAAGAAAACGACAAATGCTTTGCTGAAGACAAGCAAACTAAGGACATGGATTATTGGAACCAAGTCTTGTGATCTAATGAGACCAAGATAAACTTATTTGGTTCAGATGTTGTCAAGCATGTGTGTGGTGGCAAAAAGGTGAGGAATAAAAAGACAAGTGTGCCTTGCCTACAGTCAAGCATGTTGGTGGGAGAGTCCAGTTTTGGAAAAGCATTCTTTGGACAGATGAAACTAAGATCAACTTGTAATAGCATAATGGGAAGAAGGCTTGGAAAGGCTCAGGATAAAAAGCACCCCATATCCTCTGTAAAATATAGCGTATGCAGTGTGATGGCATGGACATGCATGACTTGCAGTGGCACAGGGTCTCTTGTGTTTATTGATGTGACTGAAGACAGAAGCAGCTGGATGAATTCTGAAGTGTACAGAGCTATACTTTCTGCTCAGATTTAACCAAATGCAGCAAGGATGATTAGAAAGCACTTCACAGTACAGATGGACAATTACCCAAAACATACTGCAAAAGCAACCCAGAAGTTTTTAATGCAAAGAAGTGGAATGATCTGCAATGGCACAGTCAATCGCTAGATCTCAAAGTCACCAACTATGCATTTCACATGCTTAAAATAAAACTTAAGGCAAAAAGACCCACAAACCAGCAACAACTGAAGATGGCTGCAGTAAAGGCTGGCAAGGCATCACAATTGCATCTTGGTTGTTTCATTTTAAATGATGCACTAGTGACATACAGAGCCAAAATCATAAAGATTCTGTTATGTTTGTACCCCTAGGTCCACCATCTTCCTCCAATTCCCCTTGCCCGGTTTCCATTGGAAAAAGGTAAAAGGCACTTAGCTCTGCCTAGTCCTGGCCATTAGCCCCGGATCCCCTTTGGAATGGTTGCTTCAATAGATGATGACCACTTGCACGCTGCTTAGTCTGGCGTCCCTCAGCAATCTCCAGCCCCGGGGCTATCTGCCTTCTCTCTCGTTGCTACATCACTTCATGTCTAAACTAATCCGGAAGTCTCACCACTATATCTTACTGGTCTGCACTACACCCATCTCTAACTCCTCCTAACCTGGAAAACCTCTTCTTTTAACTATGATCATGCTGACACTCATTCCCTATCTCTATGGTGCCCCACTAATCTATACCCAATCTTATCCTATTCAACAACTACCCTCCTATTCTATATCTTTCCCTAATCTTGTCCAAAATAGATGTAAAGCACATAGAGATAATAGTAAATTAATACATTACCATTCATAAAACTCTATGAGGCAGCTCATATTCCATGCTAACACTGTTTAGAGAGGGAGAGGCATATGGCAACCTCTGTCACCCCCTTACAACTGCATGTTGCAATATATTGTTTGCCAAATGGGACTGAAAATGCAATGAAGACTTCAAACTGATGCTGATGTGAACATTTGAATGACAGTTGTGAGCCAGGACTTGCTCAGGCTAAACTTCACTAATATTCACCATGACAGCACCAATAACTTATCACTTGCTTAGGCCAGCCAACCACATTACCTCGTTGACACAATCGTTCTGTGCACAATGTCTTTTAAGTGAGCTTTCTTTGCTTTTATGTTGGGTGATTTGTTCAGACTGGCTGACCTTTTGGAATTTCTTATTTCTAGTTATGGTCTAGTGTTAATGGGCCTTTACAGTAGAGCTTTTCTTTTCCAACAGTTTATTGGGTTTTTAAATTTAAAGTGTAGGGAGGGACGGAGAAGGAAGGGTAGGGAGGGGGGGAAGGAACGAGGAAAGAGGGAAGGAAAGGGGAAGGAGAACTCAAAACAGAACATACATAACATATAGTTAAAGGCTAGCAACATTTTAGCCTGAAAAGCAAGGGAATCATCCCTTGACAAATAGCAGTATCATAAAGTCATAAAGATACACGGATCAGAAGAGACAGTGCAACGACACAACATATCATAGGCCTAAAATCTGGTTATTAGATCTATTTAGACTAGTGAGGGTGGAAAGGCCTGGTCCCACCTAGACCATTTCTGGTAAAACTTACCAAAACTATTATTAGATAAAGCAAATTTAAGTTCCAGTGCTCTGTGTTGAGAGAGTAATTTGATTATGAAACTAGAATTGGGTAAGGTGGGGCTTTTCCAATGAAAGGCAATACAGTTCTTAGCCACCATACAAATGTGTAGGACAATAGATTGCAGAGTTCTATCTAAGCATTTGGTATCCAGAGAAAGTAAGGCCAATTGAGGTGATAGAGTAAATGTAAAACCTGTGAGTTTAGAAATAATGGTAGAGGAAATCTCAGACCAGAAAGCCATCACTGTAGGACAGCTCCAGAAAACATGTAACAGGTCCCCCCTGAAACCGCATGTTCTCCAGCAAAGTGGAGAATTTGAAGAGTTCATATGAGCCAATCTAGATGGTGTGTAGTACCATCTGGAGCACACTTTGAAGTGCGACTCCAGAAGGGGCATAGAAATTGTGGCATTGTTGGAAAACGTAAAAGCATCTTCCCACTCCTCTGAGGAGACAGAAAGGCTGAGGGATTTCTCCCAAGCATTCATATAAGAACTCTTAGTTACAGATGAATCTTTATTAAAGCAATTATAAATAAACTTATGTCCCCAAAAGATCCGGTGCATTGGGTTGGTCATAATCTTTAAGGACGCCTCTGAAAATCTCGGTTTCTTGTTAAGAAACGTCTTTGCGTATTCTTTTAATAACATGTATTCGTGGAAGGCGGAGGATGGTACTTTGAATACAGTTTTAATAGAGCTGAAACTTAAAAGGTTAGGACCCTCCGAGATATCTCCCAATGTTCGGATGTTAAAGTCGGCCCATTGATAGCGTGCTGTAAGACCCAGGAAAGAGTAAATAAAGGCTATAGGTACTTTATGTAACGTAGACCGTTTCTGGCTACGACTGTCAATTCTAGCTATTTTGTACCAAGCCGAAGTAATTGCTTGGAATAACGGATGTGACTGTTCGCAGGTCGGGAGATTGGAAATGGCTTTATTGATCAGGAGTTTAGGGTGTTTACCTTTATTGATTTCAGTTTCAAGATCCAGCCATGTGGGAGCAGGAAGATCTGAAAGCCACGGAGCACTTTGCTTTAATAAAAGTGTATGGTACTGGGCAGTGATGTTAGGAAGGCTTAGACCACCATGTGGTTTACTCTTAAACAGAGTTCTAGTGTCGGTTCGGGATTTCTTATTGTTCCAAACTATATTATTCACCTGGGACTGAATATTTGTCAAACATGGCGTAGAGATAGGTAGTGGAATACATCTCAAAATGTATAAAATTTTTGGCAGGGTAAACAGTTTGACTGCCAAAGTTCTTCCCCACCAAGTCAAGCCTCTGTCTTTGAAGACGGCACTATCCCTAATAATTGAATCAGTTATAGTCTTCATGTTAGATTTAACTGTCTTAGCCAAATTTTTATTGATAATGACTTCGAGGTAAAGAAACTCGTCATAACACCAGTTAAGTGATGTTGTTGCTTTTAACAGGTTAGTATCTTCAGAGTTGACGTGGATAGGTAGGATATTGGATTTGGGGCCATTTATTTTGAAATTTGAAAGGGAAGAAAATATTTCCAATTCCTTTAGGGCTTCTGTAGTGGATGTAACGGGGTTAGTAAGAGTCAGGATAATATCATCCGCGAAGAGGCTAATCTTGTGTTGGCGGTTAATCGTACTAAGACCGGTAATTTTGGGATTTGTTCTAATGTGTTCTACTAGGGGTTCTAATGCAAGATTAAATAGCAGTGGTGAAAGGGGGACAGCCCTGTCTCGTGCCATTATTTATAGCAAAAATGTCTGAGACATGGTTATTGCTAACAATTTTTGCCGTTGGACCTTTGTAAAGTGACATGAAGGTGGTGATTAAGTGTTTGTCAAATCCAAATTTAATTAGGGCCTGCCTGAGAAAGTACCAGTCGATACGATCGAATGCCTTCTCGGCGTCGAGCGAAATGAGACCGGTTGGGGTCTTTGTAGAATTAATAAGTTTAATGGAATCCAATGCCTTCCTCGTGGCGTCCGCCGGTTGTCTACCTTTAATGAATCCCATCTGATCATTTGCCACTAGTTTAGGTAAAATGAGGCTCAGTCTATTTGCTAGTACTTTAGAGAAGATTTTTATATCGGTGTTTATGAGGGAAATCGGCCTATAGCTGCCAACCAATTTTGGATCGCCTGATTGTTTAGGAATTAATGTTATTGAAGCTTCTAGCATCTCTGGGGGGAAGGAGCCTATTACTGAAGCGTAATTGAACATTTTCACCAGATGTGGAGACAAACTGGTGCAGAAGGCCTTATAGTAAGCATTATTATAACCGTCTGGCCCTGGAGATTTATGGAGATCGAGCTGATTAATAACGCCTTCTACTTCCATGGTATTGAACGGTGCAGATAAGGAGTTCAAGTCATCAAATGACAAAGATGGCAGATCAATATTAGCAAGGTATGATTTAATGTCGGCTTCATTTGGAGGGAGAGATGAGGGGTCCGAGTTTAGATTGTAAAGTTTAGTGTAATATTTAGAAAATTCATTCACAATGTCTTGGGGATGAGATAGGACATTATTACCTGTGATGGAGGAAATTCTGTTAATGGTATTTTGGGTTCTTAGTCTTTTGATTCTATTGGCCATGTATCTTGTGGGTTTATTTATGGAGGAGTAAAATTTAAATTTGGAGGAGTTAAGTGCCGCTTCATAGGGTGCATAGAGCAGGTTCCTCAACTCCTGTCTTAATTTGGCTAATTTATTTTGGTTCTCGGTAGATGGACTGGGACAGACTAGAAGGGATTGTTCCAGATTATGAATCGATTTCTGTAATTTATTAATTTTATCCCTGTTCTCTTTCTTGATTCTAGAGGAAATACTTATTAAGATACCCCTGATGACTGCCTTATGGGCACACCAGTTAGTAGATGGGTTGGTGAAGTCTGGTGTATTCTCTGTGAAGTAATCATCTATTGCTTTTTGAATTGTGACCTTGTGTAAGGGATCGTGCGTGATGGTGGAGTTACATTTCCACATTTTTACGTTTTTAAGTGCAGGCCCAATGAAGATCTCACCGTACACTGGTGAGTGATCCGATATCGTTCTGTCTCCTATGTATACTTTTTTGAATTTCTCAATAGAGAAAATATCTGCCACAATCAGGTCTATCCTCGATGCTGATTGGTGAACTGCAGAGAAGTGAGTGAATTCCCTTGAACTAGAATTCAGGCATCTGAAAGTATCGTACAGTTCACTTCTATCCAGCCACCAATTTAGGTTGTCCGAGGACGGTCTGGAGACAGAGGAAGAGTCCAACACATTATTCGGAGTGACATTAAAGTCGCCCAGCAGTATAAGAGTCCCTCTCTGCACCTCGGTGACCTTTTTCATCAACTTAGTTAAGAATCTAGTTTGACTCTTATTTGGTGCGTACAGGTTCACTAGTGTACATGTTTGACCATTGATTGTGCAGATTAAGATATGAAACCTTCCCTTGTCATCACCATATTCCTCAATAGCCTCAAAGGGTATACTCTTTTTGATCAAGGTAACCACCCCCGCTCTCTTACTAGAATTGCAGGCCTCAAAACTATGAGGAAAGCTACGGTGTTTGAAGTAGGGGTGGTTGCCTGCCAAAAATTTAGTTTCTTGGATGCAAGCAATGTCTACCTTTGATTTTAATAACTCTCTCCATAGAGTGTGTCTCTTTTGAGGGCTATTAAGCCCTCTGATATTATAGGAGCAAATTTTAAGACTCATATTAATCGCTCTGACAAAGCAGAAACAGGCAAATAGGCCTTAGTTGAGATAAACCTGAAAAGGAAATTGCACTGAAACCAACCTTCTTGAGATCCACGTCTTCAGTGGTAAACTAAACTAGGAAACACAGATATGATACTGAAAAGAAACTTAATGAAATGTTAAACAATTGCGAACAAGTCCAACGCAGGCAGGTCTTAAAAAACTACCTGAAAGACAAAGGAGGTTAATAAAAGTGGACGGGAAAAAAGGATAGGACCTCCTGAAACGGTTAAAGCAGAGGCTGCCTTATATCCAGGGGAACAATATGAGATAAGTTCCTTTCAGCCACATTCCGACTAGTTGCAGTCCAATGACCTGATGAAGCTCATCCCTTCTTCAACCGATAAGACTGGAAAAGTCTTCCCTCGATGAGTGATCAGTAACTTTAGTGGGAAGCCCCATTTGTAGGCTATCCCTTTATCCCGGAGAACGTTCGTGACAGTTCTAAATTCTCTTCGGCCGTCTAAGGTTGCTTTCGAGAAATCAGGGAAGGCCTTTACTTCTTCATTTGGTGTGGGGAAAGATTTTTGGTTCTTTAGGTAGTTGAGGATCATTTCTTTTGTCTTAAAGAAATGTACTTTTATGATGGTATCTCTTGGCAAGTCCGGGGAGATCCTTGGAGGTCTGGGCAGTCGATGTGCTCTATCAATAGTTAGGTCCAAATCCGACAGATCAGGCAGAGCTTGCTTAAATATGGCTTTGATGTGACTTGACAATTTCTCTTGAGCTACCGTTTCCGGAATGCCCCTCAACTTTAGATTATTCCGGCGACTCCGGTCCTCGAGATCCGCCAATTTAAAACGGAGATCCTTCATTTCCAAGGTGAGGCGGTCGAGCTCGCTGAAACTGATGTTAGATCTGTTTTCCAGTTTACTCAATCTGTCCTCATGCTTTGAAAGTTGTTTTTCAATTTTGTCCACCTTCTCGCAATATTTTTGAAAGTTCGCGTCTAAGTCAGCTGAAAACTTTCTGGACATGGCTTCGAATTTTTGGTCCATTACCCGTATAATCCTTTCAGCCATGGAGTCGTCGTCAGACGGGCCTGCAGTAGCTGAATGGGGGGGAGTATGGGATTTAGTAGTGCCCGCACCCTTTTGGGTCTCTGGATAATCATATTTTATCTTGCTCTTTAGTGGTGAACTGTTAGGAGATGTGTCCGTAGATTTACTGTCCTCATCGTCATCAGATTTTCTCTCAGAGAAGGAATATCTCTCACTTAGGCTACCAGGAGCCAGCCTTTTCATACTGGCCGAAGAATCCATTTTAACGGGAGAGGCTTCGGTACCTGTAGATTTAACCTTGGGTTTATATCCTGATGGGCCTAGCGCGTCCCTCTGGGGGGATCTTGATCTGCGTCTGGGAGGAGTGATGAAGTTGGCCCTGTCCCTCCCTTGGCTCCTGAAGCTTTGAGAACCACCATGTTTTGGGCCAGTTTGGGTTCTCAGTGGTGAATTAGAGTTGGTCTTTCCCACAGTTTTAGAGTTACTCATGGCTGCGGTGGAGTAGATGCTGCGGATGTAATGCCGCCAAGCCCGCTGAGTGACGTTGCAATCACTGTCAAAGTGGTCGGGAAGATGATAGGCAAATGAATAATTAAGATTGTCTTTTACCAAAATGAAATAGCTGTGAAGATGAAAACTTATCAAGTAGAGAAGGTATTTATTATGTTGGCAAAATTGGGTGAAAAAGAAGAGCAGTTCTGTGAAAAAACTATTTTACTATATTGCTCGGTGTTGTCAGCCACTTAGGAGCATTAGAAAGATCAGCCGGATCTACTTCCCATAGCCTTGTATTGGGCTCACCAAAAGATGATAAAAGTCTGTTTTTATTAAAGTTCTGGCACTCTTGCTGCTATGGGGGATGAGGGAAGGACTCCAGGGAAATTATAGGCTGGTTACCGCTGCTCTGGGGGCGTTTATAGTAATAATAGCCGGGACTATTTTTTGAAGCCTCCAGGAGTGCTGGCTTAAAGCCGGGACCTCAATTTTAGTGGCGGAGGGATATCGCAGCAAAAAGCGCCGATTTTAGCACTATTTAGAGCCTGAAGAGGCTAACTAACCTGGCGGTTTGCTGTGTAATGGCCCCAGCAGTGTGTGCAGACTTGGTCCAGGGTGTTTGTAGGACTTTATTTCTGGTTTCCAGCGGTGCTGCAGCAGCGCTGGTAGCTGGGGGTCTCTGAAGCTGGGGTCACAAAGCAGGGCCACCAATGTCTCCGGATTGCTCCTGGGTCCTTGGGGGGACCTTGGTATATGACAAAAGGCACCCTTTGATTATCAGATGGGGTGCAGCAGCGCTATTGCCACCGCTCGTTGTTATCAGCCCAAATGTCAGTCAAACAGTCTTGGGGCTCCGAAAAGGGTAGATTATACTACTGTAGAGCAATTGGTGGTCTCAAAGGGGATTTTTTTTTTTTTTATTAAGGTCCCTGTACATAAAGGGATCTGTGTGGGCACAGCTTAGGCCCCTATGCAGGGGACGCAGGCTTCACCAACCTGAGGCTTCACAGGCCCAGAAGGATCCCCGGCCTAGGAGAAGCTTTTGAGCAGAATTTTCAGTCCAAAAGGTCCTTGGGGCGAGGAGAGTAGGTACGTAGCCCCTTTGAGGCAGGATATCCTCATAAAGTTGCGTTATTAGCCGCGTTGAGAGGTCTTTTCCAGGAGCTCCCTCTTACAGTGTCCTACTCCATAGCCACCGAAGCCACGCCCCTACAGTAGAGCTTTTCTACAGTCAAATACCAGTCTACTTTCTCAAAGTCACGTAATTTCGCTAACACAAAAGTTCCGACAAATGCCATATGCCAAAGGAATAAGAAAAACCTATTTTACATTGTTATACTGCTTATTTTTAGAGTGATTAAGACATTTGAGATTCCTAGAAATGTATGACACTGCATTCACCCAACTGCATGCGAGTTACTAATTAGAGCCAATGTGAATTTTACTCTCATCATTACTAAATTGTCAATCACTTAAATAAAAGTTTTTTCGGTTATAGGATACCTGCATAGTGTGGTATTAATTGATACAATTAATCTAAATGATTTTACATAATGGATTTAAAGAATTACAGAACAATTTTATATTTGCAGCCAATTTGTTAAAGTGCATGTTTCCAATAAAAAAAATATTTCAATCAGTAGTTCATCAACCCATTTTGGTAAAATAAATGTAGTAAAAAATACTTGCATCTGAGTATTACATAGTTTTTAAGGCGGACTAACGCCAGGGAACATACTTCAGAAGATGAAAGGTTATTATTTTTTGAATGGAACCTAATTTTTAATAACTGCAAATTACAAAATCATTTATTTCCATGCTCTCTGCTTAGTTAAATGCATTCTTTAGGGAGGCCTAACCCCTTTAAGTGTAAAATCTCTGTATTTAATCTTATACAATCTTTTCATCTTACCTTTTCTCCATTTATGTTGATAATCTAAGGCTGTGTTCACACACAGAAGCCATACTACAGCTTCAAAGAAGCCAAAAACTTCAGCTGCATTGAAAATCTACGTTCTTTCAACTGTTTTTTTCCTAGTAAAATTAGATGACCCCAGCCTTAGTGACCCCATGCTCAGCTCATAGCTGTAGGCTGTACAATGGTCTGACTAGTCGTTCTGCTGGCTACTACCTCTCCTGATACCTCCATGTACTGGAGTGTTTACTTTTGCCAAGCACTCCTCTATTCTCTATGAGAGAGTCAAGACATGATTATATCCACAGAAAAAAGCCCACACATTGTACAGTGGCGTGTAAAAGTTTGGGCACCCTTGGTCAAAGTTAGGCTACATTCACACGTAGCGGAACTCTTGCCGAAATTACCGGGAGTGTTTTCCAAGCGATCTGGAGCATCGCTTCGAGAACTGATTGACAGGTTGGTCACACTCATCAAACATAGTGTTTGACGAGTGTGACCAACTTTTTACTACTGATGCATGCTGCCTATGCGGCATCAGTAGTAAAAGATAGGATGTAAAAATTATTAAAAAAAAAATAGCAGGATTGCGACGTCTCGCATGATGTTGCGCTCCGACGTCATCGCGAGAACGGACACCATCACGGTCATTCTCGCAAAGGATTACTGGGATCGGGAGCGTGGAGAACAGTGGGAAGGCTGCGCGGGATGCCGGAAGGTAAGAATAACAATATTTTTTATTTTAAATTCTATTTTGGAAGTGCATTGAGCAGCAGGGTGGTGTGCTGGTAAAAGGGGGAAAAAAACTCTTTTAAATCTTCTGCCTGAGCGAGTGTGAATGAGCTGAGTGTGACCTGAGCATAAGTGCGAACTGTGGTAAGTGTGTGACTTGAGATTCAGTGACTTTGGATTCAGGGAGTTTCCAAGGGAGATATTACTGAATTGCTGTTATATTTTATTAATACTTTTTATTTATTTTTGCTTATCTTTTTGTCTGGTGCAATCCCCATTAGGATGTGCTCCACTATTGCCAATGCTATCCAGTGCACATCTTGCCGCATGTATGAAATCCTTCAACAGCCGGTCGAGGGTGCATACTGCTGTGCGAGATGTGAGCACGTTGTGCATTTGGAAGCCCAGATACTGGATCTAAATGTGCAGCTGGCAACACTGAGAGCCATAGACAATATGGAAAGGAGTCTTCTGCTCACTGAGCAGACGCTCAGTGGGATAGATGAGGGGGGATGCTAGGTTGGAGCTGCAGGACAATGAAGCAGCTAGATGGGTGACAGTTAGAAGGCGGGGTAGAGGGAAGAGCACCAGAGAGGCTAGTCCTGATCTGGCACACCCCAATAAGTTTGCTAAGTTGGCAGATGAGGGGATTGTTAGTGCAGGAGTAGCACTGCTGCAGCAAGGCATGTCCTCTGAAAGCCGGAGGAGTGTCTGCTCCAGTAAGGGGGGAAATAGGAGAGCAGGGCAGGCCAGACAGGTTCTGGTAGTGGGAGACTCAATTATTAGGGAAACAGGGCAATCTGTCACAAAGACTGGGATCGTCGAACGGTGTGCTGCCTACCTGGCGCTCGAATCCGACACATCGCTGATCGGGTTGACAGATTACTGGGAGGGGCTGGTGAGGATCCAGCGGTCATGGTGCACATTGGCACAAATGACAAAGTTAGAGGTAGGTGGAAGGTCCTTAAAGATGATTTCAGGGAATTAGGCTGTAAGCTTAAAGCAAGGACCTCCAAGGTGGTATTTTCGGAAATACTTCCTGTACCACGTGCCACACCAGAGAGGCAACGGGAGATTAGGGAGGTTAATAAGTGGCTCAGGAATTGGTGTAGGAAGGAGGGGTTTGGGTTCCTGCAGAACTGGGCTGACTTCTCAGTTGGCTACAGGTTCTATGCTAGGGATGGGCGGCACCTCAATGGGGAGGGTGCAGCTGTGCTGGGGGAGAAAATGGCTAGAAGGTTGGAGGAGTGTTTAAACTAGGGACGGGGGGAAGGGTATTCCTTTTATAGGAGGGGAAGACAGTGCAGATAGAGACCTGGGCACAAATAATGAAATTGGGGGTGGGGTTAGAACAGTTAATAATTTAAGAAAGAATAGAGGTACAGAGAGACACATAAAGTGCATGTATACTAATGCCAGAAACCTCGCCAACAAAATGGAGGAATTGGAGTTAATGTTGTTGGAACATAATTATGACATGGTGGGGATATCTGAGACATGGCTGGATGAGAGCCATGACTGGGCGGTTAATTTACAGGGCTATCGTTTGTTCAGAAATGACCGAACAAATAAGCGAGGGGGAGGCGTGTGTTTATATGTAAAATCATCCTTAAAACCCATCCTTCGTGATAATATATATGAATCTAAGAAAAATGTAGAGTCCCTGTGGTTGGAGATAAGGGGAGGGGGGAAAAATAATAAATTACTGATAGGGGTTTGTTATACGTCTCCAAAAATAATGGAAGCAACAGAGAATATCCTCATAAAGCAAATAGATAAAGCTGCGACTCAAGGAGAAGTCATTATTATGGGGGACTTCAACTACCCTGAAATACATTGGGGAACCAAAACCTGCAGTTCCAGCAAAGGTAATAGGTTTTTGACAACTATGAGAGACAATTACCCTTCACAACTGGTTCAGGACCCAACAAGAGGAGGGGCACTGCTAGACCTAATATTAACCAACAGGCCAGACCGCATATCAAATGTAAGGGTTGAGGGTCACTTGGGTAATAGTGATCACAAATTAATAAGTTTTCATGTATCCTTTAATAAGATATGTAGTAGAGGGGTTGCAAGGACACTAAACTTCAGGAAGGCAAATTTCCAACGGATGAGAGATGATCTTGGTGCAATTAACTGGGACGATATCCTGAGACATAAAAATACACAAAGATAATGGGAGACGTTTATTAGCATCCTGAATAGGACCTGTGCACAATATATACCGTATGGGAATAAGCATGCTAGAAACAGGAGGAGACCACTATGGCTAAATAGAGCTGTAAGGTGTGCAATAAGAGATAAAAATAAAGCATTTAGAGAATTAAAGCAAGTAGGTAGTGATGAGGCATTAAATAAATACAGAAAATTAAATAAATTCTGTAAAAAGCAAATCAAGACAGCAAAGGTTGAGACAGAGAGACTAATTGCCAGAGAAAGTAAAAATGATCCCAAAATATTCTTTAACTACATAAATAGTAAGAAGCTAAAAAATGATAGTGTTGGCCCCCTTAAAAATAGTCTGGGTGAAATGGTGGATGAGGATGAGGAAAAAGCCAATATGCTAAATGACTTTTTTTCAACAGTATTTACACAAGAAAATCCCATGACGGATAACATGATCAGGGATAAAAATTCTCCATTAAATGTCACCTGCTTAACCCAGCAGGAAGTACGGCGGTGTCTAAAAATCACTAAAATTGACAAATCCCCGGGCCCGGGTGGGATACACCCCCGAGTACTGCAGGAATTAAGCACAGTCATAGATAGACCATTATTTTTAATCTTTAAAGTTAAAGATTCCATAATAACAGGGTCTGTACCACAGGACTGGCGTATGGCAAATGTGGTGCCAATATTCAAAAAGGGGACAAAAACAGAACTTGGAAATTATAGGCCAGTAAGTTTAACCTCAACTGTGGGTAAAATCCTGGGGGTTTTTCTAAGAGATACTATACTGGAGTATCTGGAGAAGAATAACCTCATGACCCAATATCAACATGGGTTCCTGTCAGACTAATCTGATAAGCTTTTATGAAGAGGTAAGTTCAGGACTGGACCAAGGGAATTCAGTGGACGTGGTGTACATGGACTTTTCAAAAGCTTTTGATACGGTGCCATACAAAAGGTTGATACATAAAATGAGAACAATGGGAATAGGGGAAAATATGTGTAGGTGGGTTAAGAGCTGGCTCAGGGATAGGAAACAAAGGGTGGTTATTAATGGAGCACACTCGGACTGGGTCATGGTTAGCAATGGGGTACCACAGGGGTCAGTTTTGGGCCCGCTTCTTTTTAACATATTTTTTAATGACCTTGTAGGGGGCACAGAGAGTAGAATTTCAATATTTGCAGATGACGCTAAACTCTGCAGGGTAATCAATACAGAGGAGGACAATTTTATATTACAGGAGGATTTATGTAAACTAGAATCTTGGGCTGATAAATGGCAAATGAAATGAGCTTTAATGGGGATAAATGTAAGGTCATGCACTTGGGTAGAGTGAACAAGATGTATAATTATGTGCTTAATTGTAAAACACTGGGCAAAACTGTCACTGAAAAAGACCTGGGTGTATGGGTGGACGACAAACTCACATTTAGTGGCCAGTGTCAGGCAGCTGCTGCAAAGGCAAATAAAATAATGGGATGCATTAAAAGAGGCATAGATGCTCATGAGGAGAACATAATTTTACCTCTATATAAGTCACTAGTGCGACCACACTTAGAATACTGTGTATAGTTCTGGTCTCCGGTGTATAAGAAAGACATAGCTGAACTGGAGCGGGTGCAGAGAAGAGCGACCAAGGTTATTAGGGAACTAGGGGGTCTGCAATACCAAGACAGGTTATTACACTTGGGGTTATTTAGTTTGGAGAATCGAAGGCTTAGGGGTGATCTTATTACAATGTATAAATATATGCGGGGACAGTACAAAGACCTTTCTAATGCTCTTTTTACTCTTAGACCTGTGACGGGGACAAGGAGGCATCCTCTACGTCTGGAGGAAAGAAGGTTTAAGCATACTCAAAGACGCGGATTCTTTACTGTAAGAGCAGTGAGACTATGGAACTCTCTGCCATATGATGTTGTGATGAGTGATTCCCTACTATAATTTAAGAAGGGACTGGATGCCTTTCTTGAAAAGTATAATATTACAGGGTATTACTAGTTTCCTTAATATTGCGTTGATCCAGGGAGCTAGTCTGATTGCCGTATGTGGAGTCGGGAAGGAATTTTTTTCCCCAATGTGAAGCTTACTGTTTGCCAAATGGGGTTTTTTTTGCCTTCCTCTGGATCAACATGCTAGGGCAAGTTAGGATAGGATATGGGTTGAACTAGATGGATTTAAAGTCTTTCTTCAACTTTAATAACTAATAACTATGTTACTATTTTTTACAGGGATATGGTGCCCAGAGCCCGGAGGATAGTCTCCTCTCCTCCGGACCGTGGGTACTATCCGCAAATGTTCTGCTTACTTTTCGCATGGTGTGCACAGCCACATGCGGAAAGTAAGCAGAACAATGCATTCCTATGGGTGCGGGATCGCCGCGATTCTGCTAAATTAATGAGCATGCTGCGTCTTTTTACCGCGAAGCTATTCCGCCGCGGAAAAAAACGCAGCATTAACACAGCATTGCGGAATCCCATAAGAATGCATGGGATGCTTATTTTTCGCGGCAAAATTGCGCATTTAAAACCGCCGTGAAAACGCGAAAAAAACGCTGCGTGTGAACTCAGCCTTACTGTTATTGTGACCAGTTAAGCAATAAGCAAATTGAAGATGAAGTGATCTCTAAAAGGACTTGTTAAAGAAAACACATTTCCTTTGTATTTTAGGCAAAAAATATATTGTCATTTTTTTACATTTTAAAAATTACAAAAAGAAAAATGGGCCGATGCAAAAATTTGGGCACTCTATATGGTTAGTACCATATATAATCCCTTTTTGCAATTATCATAGCTTGTAAATTCTTTTTATAGCCAGCTAAGAGCTTTTCAATTCTTGTTTGAGGGATTTTCATCCATTTTTCCTTGGAAAATTCTTCCAGTTCTGTGAGATTCCTGGGTCGTCTTGCATGCGCTCAAATTTTGAGTCTAGCCACAAATTTTCAATGATCTTCACATCAGGTGACTGTGAGGGCCAATGTAAAACCTTTAGCTTGCACCTTTTGAGTTAGTCTATTGTGGATTTTGATGTGTGTTTAGGATCATTATCCATTTGTAAATGCCATCCTTTTTTCAACTTCAGATTTTCTACAGATGGTGTTATGTTTGCATCAAGTATTTGTTGAAATTTCATTGAATCCATTCTTCCTTTTATCCGTGAAATTTTCTCCATGCCATTGGCTGCAACACAACCCCAAAGTATGATTGATCCACCCCCATGCTTTATAGTTGGTGAGTTGTTTTTTTCCTGAAATTCTGTGCCCTTTTTTCTCCAAACATACCTTTGATCATTGCAGCCACAGGACTTGTTTTCAGAATGCATCATGCTTCTTAAGATGTTCTTTTGCATACTTCTGATGCTGAATTTTATAGTGAAGACGCAGGAGAGGTTTTCGTCTGATGACTCTTACATGAAGACCATATTTGTGCAGGGGTCTCTCAACAGTAGAACAATGTACTACAACTCTAGAGTTTGCAAAATCTTTCTGAAGGTCTTGCAGTCAAATGGGGATTCTGATTTGCCTCTCCATCAATCCTACGAGCAGCTCTCATTGAAATGTTACTTAGTGTTTGAGACCTTTTCCTGACCTCCATTTTCCTGTTAACTGCCATTTTTTGTTTACATTTCGATCTGAGGAAAGGACAACTTGAAAACGCTTTGCTATATTCTCATAACCTTTTCATGCTTTGTGCGCCTCCACAATTTTCATTTTCAGAGTGCCATGCAGCTGCTTAAAAGAACCCCTGGCTGCCGTTTTTTGGCACAAGTTTAGAGGAGGCTGTTTTTTTTTATTTGCATCACCTGTCCTTTCCTAATGACGACAGTGAACAAGCCATAACCCTTACAGCCTAATTGAGGTCTGAAACCTTGGTCAAAGTTTTCTGAGCACACAAATCTCCAAGGGCGCTCATTCTTTTGTATAAGTCCATTTTCCTTATTGTAATTTTTAAAATGTAAAAAAAGACAATTTTTTTTTGCCTAAAATACAAAGGAAATGTGTCATCTTTAACTTTAGGCTTATTAAGAGATAATTTCATCTTCAACTTGCTTAACTGTTCACAATAACAGTACAAGGGGTGCCTAAAATTTTACATGCCACTGTATTATTATATATCTTATAACTGAGTAGATCTTACCTCATTTAAATCTATATAATGAATTTTGCTTGTAGAGAGAACATCATACAAACACTTTACAGGTGTAAGGGTTTATAAAGCTAAGTATTGCTGCGTGCTGTCTGCCATCCTCTTCTATACATATGTAGGAAGACGTTCTCCTAGTGAATTTTTTATCTAATACTGGGAATGCAAGAGATGCTGAAGTAAGAAGAAGCTACTCACGCTGCCAGATATCTTGTATTTCTGACCTAATCATGAAGATACTAGGGGGCTAAGAAGGGGCTACTCACACTGTTGTCCACCATGAATTTCTGACCTAATAATGGAGATACTAAAAATCTTAACTCTGTATCCTTTGATTGCCTAACCTGTAAAGTGGTTTTAAGGAGGACATGTTTTGCCAGGAATTTGTGTATATGGAATGAAAATGGCTTATATAATGAAAATCAGTAGATTGAATTGGTGGATCAGTGGAGATTTTTCTGGCAGGCTTTTCAGTCCAAGTTTGATTTTGATATTTGACTCTTCTTTTATAGTGTGCATGTGTAGGGAAGGTGACCTGACGGACGGACGTGTCAGAATGGAGAAAGATAGGTTTGCACAGTTTAGGTAGGTGTCAGTAATATATTGGAAAACAGCTAGGAAAGTGTAGGTGACGTGCAGTACCTTGGGATGACCATTAGATGGCAGGGTGGAGCGTGAGCAAAGGATGTGACATCAGCTTAGGGCTTTAGAAACCGTTGGTCATGGGGGGCGTGGTGACAGTTGGAGTGACAGTTTCAAGGAACCGGGTGAGCTATAAATTCTGAGGGAGGGTTCCAGAAAGTTCCAGTCCCCAGGGGGAGTTCAGGTGACAGGAGGACTGTGACAGTCTTTGCGCCCTGAGGAGAATCTTACCAGGGGGACTGAGGGGAGGAAACATCAGGGGGTGGTCCTGACAGGAAGATACCGCAGAAGAGACGAGGCAGTGAGTGCTATATACCGTATTGGACACGACGACTGACCAGTGAAAGCGCTGTTGGTTATTGGGCCTAGGGCGGCCACAGTGGCGGACCTGTCAGGAGCGTCAAACAGTAAAGGAGGGACGGTACGTATATGTACGTCCCTATTGTAAAAGTACGGTGTGTAAACGGCTCTAGAAACGGAGGGCCGATAAGTGAACGTGCGGTGTGCTGCGGAGGCCGTCAGGCGGACGGCAAGTGAAGAAATAAACTTGGACCTGTTGCACCCAGTACCTGCCTCCATCTTGTCTCTGTGTCATCTCTGCGCGGTATAACGAGGGATCACCCCCCCAGCTCGCCCGACCCACCACCGACCCTACATTTGGCGTAGTCGGCAGGATCGCCGCCGCTAATACCTCATCTTCTGTGGCAGACCTGCCTCAAAGAATGGAAAAGGACTTGGACTACTCTGTTTGGATTACAATTACCTGTGGATTACAAATTATCAACCTGTGGAATATAAATGGGAAGCGCTGTGGCGGATCTGTGTGGCCAGGAGAGGATCCGGGGCGGTACCGGGAACTGTGCAGTATGGCGGTGCTGCTTCAGCGCAGAGGCGAGGTCCGGGTGTTTGCAGTCGTGTTGAATGGACTGGGACCCCCTCCAACGTACCCCCTGGACAGCAGTATGTGCACGGAGGCCGACGTTTCCATATATTGGACCCTGACAGGTGGGTGGAGAGGCCTGCCAACGCCCCACCCCACAGAGGGAGTGACACCGAAGAAAAGCTTGAGTGCGGCTGTTTGGCGCCATTCGATTGCTGCCCACCAGACGGTAGAGGCATCATGGCTGCTGGGAACGCTCACATTGGGAAGCCCGCTCCGGATTTCCAGGCCACTGCGGTTGTGAATGGCGAGTTTAAGGACATTAAGCTGGCGGATTACCGGGGTAAATACGTCGTCCTGTTTTTCTACCCTCTGGACTTCACCTTCGTCTGCCCTACAGAGATCATCGCCTTCAGCGAACGCGCAGAGGAATTTCGGGAGATCAGCTGTGAAGTTATCGGAGCGTCTGTGGACTCGCACTTCTCGCACCTGGCATGGACTAATGTTCCCCGCAAAGATGGGGGTCTGGGCCCCATGAACATCCCTCTGCTGTCAGACCTGAAGCGCACCATCTCCAAGGACTACGGTGTTCTGAAGGAGGAAGATGGTGTCGCATACAGGGGTCTATTTATCATCGACAACAAGGGCATTCTCCGTCAGATTACCATCAATGATCTGCCGGTCGGTCGCTGTGTGGATGAGCTGCTGCGACTGGTGCAGGCGTTCCAGTTCACCGACAACAGGATGTAGGTGTAGCTTCAGAACGACGAAGGCAGGGTTGACGATTGTCGAGGACGACAATGGACAAAGGAAGGGGGAGTGTAGGGAAGGTGACCTGATGGACGGACGGACATGTCAGAATGGAGAAAGATAGGTTTGCACAGTTTAGGTAGGTGTCAGTAATATATTGGAAAACAGCTAGGAAAGTGTAGGTGACGTGCAGTACCTTGGGATGACCATTAGATGGCAGGGTGGAGCGTGAGCAAAGGATGTGACATCAGCTTAGGGCTTTAGAAACCGTTGGTCATGGGGGGCGTGGTGACAGTTGGAGTGACAGTTTCAAGGAACCGGGTGAGCTATAAATTCTGAGGGAGGGTTCCAGAAAATTCCAGTCCCCAGGGGGAGCTCAGGTGACAGGAGGAATGTGACAGTCTTTGCGCCCTGAGGAGAATCTTACCAGGGGGACTGAGGGGAGGAAACGTCAGAGGGGTGGTCCTGACAGGAAGATACCGCAGAAGAGACGAGGCAGTGAGTGCTATATACCGTATTGGACACGACGACTGACCAGTGAAAGCGCTGTTGGTTATTGGGCCTAGGGCAGCCACAGTGGCGGACCTGTCAGGAGCGTCAAACAGTAAAGGAGGGACGGTACGTATATGTACGTCCCTATTGTAAAAGTACGGTGTGTAAACGGCTCTAGAAACGGAGGGCCGATAAGTGAACGTGCGGTGTGCTGCGGAGGCCGTCAGGCGGACGGCAAGTGAAGAAATAAACTTGGACCTGTTGCACCCAGTACCTGCCTCCATCTTGTCTCTGTGTCATCTCTGCGCGGTATAACGAGGGATCACCCCCCCAGCTCGCCCGACCCACCACCGACCCTACACATGCTCAAGTCAAGTCATGTGCATACAGCTTAAGAAGTACATATATGTTGATCATGGAGAGTTCAGCTTATGTAAATGTTCTATGTAGGTTTTATATGCTCATGGCAGAATCAATAGGAGAAATTTCACAGTAAGACATTTTTCAGATGGCTTTTCCTTACAAATTCTCATTTAAGCATTAACGATTTGGCAGCTAAATAACAGTTTTTAACATCTTCATTTTTGTATTGTCTAAAATTGTGACAAATACCAAAATTCTGCTGAAATAAACCCAAGGAAATGAAATCTTAATGCATGAAAGAAGCAACTTGGTGAGTGGAACTGAGGCCGCATGCATTATTTACACTTATCTAATCAGGATAACTTGAACCCTTTGTCGGATGTCCTTCCATATCAGGCCTCTGGCATCTTAAGGGCCTGTCACACTAAGCGATGTAGCTAGCAATATCGCTATAATGTCACTGGTTTTTGTGACGTAGCAGCGATATTGCTAGTGATATCGCTATGTGTGATACCTCCGACCGCTCCCCCGCTGGTTATCGCTGATCGCGCAAGAACGTCCTGGACTGTTTCTTGTCGTCAGCTTCCTGCTGGGCTTCCTGCTGTGACGACGAGCGACGCGTGGACGCGGGCAGGAGGACGTCAGGATCGCCTCGTCTGACAGGTAAGTAACGACCCCCGACCCCTGCGATGTCGCTGGTGAGATCTGCCTGTGTGGCAGCTCACTAGCGACCACTTAGCGATGTACCAGTGATCCTGACCGCGTCATATCACTGGTACATCGCTAAGTGTGACAGTACCCTTAGAGATGGAACCAATTATGCCCTTTGTGACCAGGATCCATCTTTCAATTCTGGCATCTGTCACTTTATGTGGTAATAACTCTGGAATGTTTCCACATATTCCAGTGATTCTGAGAACGTTTTTGGCGACATAATAAAAATTATGTTATTGGTAAATTTAGGTCATTATGTTTCTGATATTTGAGGAAAACAGAAAAATTTGCAATTTTCACATTTTTAATGCTTATACCCAAAAATCAGATAGTCATACCATGCAAACAAAATTAAACATGTGTCTATTTCATGTCACCACCATGTTTCAAATATTGTTTTATTTTAATGGGATATTAGCATTATTTAAGGAAAATTTACAAAATATATTTTTTTATTGGGACCCTGCAATCGGGTGCCAATGGAGTTAAAGAGGGAGCTCTCTCCTTCGGTTAGTCATCTAGCAAAGGGGTGGGGAATCTTTTTTTCTGCCAAGGTCCATTTGAATTTTCATACCATCCTTCGGGGGCCGTACAAACTTCGCCCACAAAATACATCCTGACTCTGGCACTGGTGTCAGGATGTAAACTTTCATTGCATGCCCTTCAGTGTCAGTAGTGAACATTGCATGTGTGTACTCACAGAGCAAGAAGGTATTAATGAGCTGGTGGCAATCAAAATACAACTCCCTACCAAAGCACTGCAGTCCCCGAGAATCTGGGTTAGAAATGAAAGCGGAGTTGTGATTGGTTCCAATGTGTAACATATACACTTTTTATTTTAGACAATTATCTTCATAAATAAAGTTTTTGGGGCAGATCTAGTAACCTAGACAGTTGGAATGATACATTTTAATGCATCTTTAGACTGCCTCATCTATGTTTAAACCATTTATTAGTTTACTGACTTCACGACAGAATTTTGTGCCCAAATTTTGGTGCATGGTGTTCCACCCAAAGCCTCTTTTCTCCTGTGAAAAAACACTGACATTCCCACTAAGCCATACAGTTAAGCGATTTCCTAAAACACATAATAAATTTGGTGTAATGCATGTATGGCAATTTTTGGTTCAAATTGGAGAAGTATTTTTGGCTCATTTAGCACAGTAAATGTGTTCTGTACTGTACATCCATAAGTTTTTCCTTTAATTCGGCTGCCTTAGCCGAATACCACAGGTGGCGTCACGAATCCCCTTTTCCCATACAACTATCCTACAGTCTTCCCCCTCATCTGAACTTCCATCATCTACATTGGACGCCCAGGGCCACGGACCGGGTCACTATCACCACCGTGACACACTTCTCCTCTGAAAGAGCCTGACTGACCCGGTACCGAGTTCCCCCGGCCCTGGAGGGGTGTTCCAACTATCCTATATATGACCCAGGCTGTAATGAGACATTATATAAACCTCCACTTGTTCTGATTTGAAGCACTCCCACCAATGTTTTTATCCTCTTAATATATTGCATTCATCACATTATATAGTACTGTGTACTTACAATTGCTCATTTTGCCTTTCTACCTAGCTAATTCTGTTTTCCATTAGATCAATGACATCAAATGATTAAAAACTGACTAGCTGATTCCTCCTAAGCGCTACATAGAAACAGGAGGAAGCAGCGGGGATGATAAATGCAGGGACAAGAGGCTTCCTGTTTCTACATTGAGCAGAGAAAAGAGAAGAATTAGCTGGGTAGAAAGTCAAAATGAGTAGAGTTGAGCGACTTTGGTCGGATCGGGTTTCATGAAACAAAATTTGCTTCATATGAAACTCGTCCGACTAGGGCAAAAAAAGTCGGAGTTTCGTCTGAAACCCGACCCCAATGCAAGTCAATGGGAAATAAAAGTCGGCATTGAGCGGACGAAGCTCCTACTTTTTTTGCCCTAGTTGGACGGGTTTCATCTGAAACAAATTTTGTTTCATGAAACCCGAGCCGACCAAAGTCGCTCAACTCTAAAAATGAGCAATTGTAAGTACACAGTGCTATATAATATTATGACTGCAATATATTAAGAAAATAAAAACTTTGATGGGAGGAGTGCTTCCTTCATGACTGCCTACTAGCTGATTTTCTTAAATACTTTTATTTTACAGGGTTAATTTTCATAAAATATAAATTTGTCATAATTTATTTTATTTGTTTTTGTTATTTTTATAGTTTTTTTATATTTTACAAACTGTCTATATATACGGCTCTGGAAAAATTAAGAGACCACCACATAAAAACTCTGTCATGGGCTGCCCATTCTCCAGACCTGAACCCCATTGAAAACCTCTGGAATGTATTCAAGAGGACAATGAATAGTCACAAGCCATCAAACAAAGAACTCCTTACATTTTTGTACCAGGAGGGGCGTAAGGTCTTCCAAAAGCAGCGTGAAAGACTGGTGGAAAGCATGCCAAGACGCATGAAAGCTGTGATTAAAAATCATGGTTATTCCACAAAATATTGATTTCTGAACTCTTCCTGAGTTGAAACATTAGTATTGTTGTTTCTAAATGATTATGAACTTGTTTTCTTTGCATTATTTGAGGTCTGAAAGCACTGGGCTTTTTAAATTTTGACCATTTCTCCTTTTCAGAAAAAAAAACAAAATTTATTGCTTGGAAATTCGGAGACATGTTGTCAGAAGTTTGTAGGTTAAAAGAACAATTTACATTTTACTCAAAAATATAACAATTAAGAGAAAAATCAGACAAACTGAACATTTGGAAGTGGTCACTTAATTTTTGCCAGCGCTGTATATATATATATATATATATATATATATATATGGTGAACATTTCATTAAAAATAAATATTACCTTGTACTAGAATATTCTGACAAACTGTTTTTAGACAATGATTGCATCGTTTGGGGGCATATCTTTTGTTATTTATTTGCCGCAGATCAATTTTTTCAATATGTTTTGAACTGGGCACCCCTACGGTTTTGAAGTTATGAGAAAATTGCCATTCTTTCATCTGTTAAAATTCCACTGAAATTAATTAAATTCTTTGCGCTATCAATTTTTATGTTTTATAATTAAAAAATGTATTGGGCCAAGATGCTAATGTTAATGAGTCCTTATCAATCTTTTTAGACACAGTAGTCACCTGGGCACATTATTATTTGCACTATTTAATGCTGGGACAAACTTCGTCTCAGGAGAGCTCACTAGTCAACAGCTGATAGCACTTTCAAAATCATTTATAGAGAGAAGGATCCTCTACTGATCTGGCGCACTGATCTTGTTTTTATTTTGTTACCTATTTTCCAACAAAACACGCTTCATTTTAAACATCGAACACATAAAAAGCTTTATATATCTACATTTTGCTGTGTCGCTTTAGGAACATTATATTTGAAGAATGATCTGAGTTTCTGACTTGAGGTGCATTTTTTTAATAAAATGATATGCACATAACAAAATAAAGACTGACTAACAGTGGTTTATATGCCCAGACAATAACGGTCATGAGCACATTACAAAACTACCATACTTAGCATACAATTGATCAGCATTTGGGTCAAGTTTCTTTTGGGTTTGCAGACCTGTTCTTCAGTCAGATATTAAAGTTTAAGACTCTAAGGCTGGAGTCACACACAACGAATAAAATATCGGTCCCATTTTAACGGTCCGAAATTGCACAAAAGTATCTTAACCATTGATCCGTTTTTTTGATGCGATTTTTCTTCATTGATGCGATTTTAATCGCATGTAAGGATCCTTTTGACATCCGTCTGGCGAGATTTTCTCGCAGGATAGCTAAATGGACATATAATGGAGCCTAATGACAGATTTCCCCACACAAAGAATGAAAAGATCTAGACACATTAAATACATATATATATATATATATATATATATATATATATATATTTCATACATGTCATAGAGACACATTTATATATATATTTCTAATTCATACAGTTCTTCATTGCAGAATAGCCACTGACACATTTGCCGGCTTTTGTATAATCATTCTTCTGCCCGATATGAAATGACACATGGTTTACATATAGTTAACCATTTCATTTCATGTTTTTTTTTTATGTCTATCACTATTAATTATATGAGGGCTTGTGGGTAAAATTTTGGAGTTGTAGGAGTTCATTTAAGGGGTTAATTCGTTGTATTAAATTGCGGGGACTCCCGCAGACGTCACTGAGGCTGCAGGGAGTCCCTGCAATTTAATACAACGAATTACAATTAATTAACTGTATGAATTAGAAATATATGTATAAATGTGTCTCTATGACATGTATAAAATATATATATATATAAATATATATATATTTATTTAATGTGAAAAGATCTATCAATTTGTTTCTTTATTTAACCGGACACTGTGATTTTACTGTATTTTGGATAAAAAAATGCCGGCTTTTGGTGCGATTTTATCGCGACTCACACATCGGGTCCGTTTGCAATCCAACTTTTTCACGCCCCCATAGACTTGCATTGTCAAATCCGATCCGAAAAACGGTGACAATCACAGCATGCTGCGATTGTCTCGGTCTGAGAATTGGATCCGATCAAAAATCGCATGATGGGAGCTGCCCCATAGAATAACATTGGGATGACTGCAATGCGATTTTTTTATCGCATTGCATTCGTCCGTTTTAATCGCCAGTGTGACCCCGGCCTAAGGGTGTGTGCACACGTTGCGGATTCTGCTGTGGATCTGCAGCGGATTTGGCCCTGCGGATCCGCAGCAGAATCTGCTATGTAAAATGAAAAATGTTGTGCACATGCTGCGGATTTTTCCACGTGGATTTTCTGCGGATTGCACTTTGTATCCAGCATTCTACCCTGAGTATAGATTGTATGTAACACCCTATTTGGGTAAACACATCATTTAAATAGGGTGTTTGCTGTTCATTTTGCACTTTTTTGTGAAAAATCTGCTTGTTATGAAAATTTCTTCTTTATTGTATTTTGAAGGCGCTATTTGAGATTATACTGTGTTAGTGTCAGCTGCAACCTGCATTAACATTTATGCTCTGTTCATGATTTACTTTAATAAATTATATTCAGCTTGGAAAAACTCTATTTTGATCTCTTGTTGTGCTTAATAGCTCATTTTTGAGATTTTGTTGTTATTGCAATTTTAGTGAGTTGAGCTTTTGATTATATTTCCCAGTGTTTGAGGTAGTTTGCATTTCAGCAATGCAAGATGCATGTAAAACCATAAAATAGTTTGTGGAAAAAAAGGGCAATTAGTTAGTGGAAAACATGTAATGTCTGAAAAAAATGGAACTAGTCTATACAAAAAGTTCATATTAGTTCATGAAAAAACATACAATTGCAAATGTAAACAGCAGAAGTTGATTGGTCAAACATAATTTACCTAAGACATTGGTAGAGCATTGAGTTGGTAGGACATTGTTTACTTTCACACATTGGTCAGTCATTGAATTGATCAGACTTTGTTTACTTTATCACATTTCACTAATTTAATTAAAGTGTACTAATATTAATGTCCATGCTCATGTGAGGACACCAAGACATTTTGGTTTAAACTTGGGGAAAATCACAAAAATAAATAGCTTTCACATCCAGCGGTACCTGCTTTCTTTCAATAAAATAGTGGGACAACTGATGGCGACATTTTTTCTGCTTTTTTGTACTTAGTCATTGCTTCTATGGGTGCAAAAATGCTGCAAAAACACTGAAAGAATTTATATGCTGCAGTTTTCAAAAATGCAGCAGTTTTCCAATTCAGTCAGAGAAAAGAAACAAGCAAGCATGTTCGTGGGATTTTTGAAATCTCATAGCTTTTGCTGGTACTATAAAAAGCAGCTTTAATTTACATAAAAAAGCAGCAAAACTAGCAGAAAAAACACAATGTGTAAACATTGCTGAAGGACACATTCAGTTGTCTATTTACTCACATATGAGAAAAAGGGACTGATTATTATGATCACACATTGATCAGACTCTGATCAGAGAGTTTGATCAGAGTGTGGTTTGAATATCATCAGTTTTTCTCAAACGTAGACAAAAGAAAAGTTGGCATTTATTCTAAGGCCCATAGACTTGCATTGCTGATATTTAACCGAACCTTGGATCCAAATGGGACATGTTCTCCATGATTTTCTGAAGACTACTCAATCCACCAAAAATCAGAGACCTATTAGACAATTCACAGGTATGAGTGCTATCTGTATAAAATATGCGTATGAGAACCAGGAGAAAAAAATCGAGCATGTGATAAACAACATACAGTGGGGAAAAAAAGTATTTAGTCAGTCAGCAATAGTGCAAGTTCCACCACTTAAAAAGATGAGAGGCGTCTGTAATTTACATCATAGGTAGACCTCAACTATGGGAGACAAACTGAGAAAAAAAAATCCAGAAAATCACATTGTCTGTTTTTTTTTCATTTTATTTGCATATTATGGTGGAAAATAAGTATTTGGTCAGAAACAAGCAATCAAGATTTCTGGCTCTCACAGACCTGTAACTTCTACTTTAAGAGTCTCCTCTTTCCTCCACTCATTACCTGTAGTAATGGCACCTGTTTAAACTTGTTATCAGTATAAAAAGACACCTGTGCACACCCTCAAACAGTCTGACTCCAAACTCCACTATGTTGAAGACCAAAGAGCTGCCAAAGGACACCAGAAACAAAATTGTAGCCCTGCACCAGGCTGGGAAGACTGAATCTGCAATAGCCAACCAGCTTGGAGTGAAGAAATCAACTGTGGGAGCAATAATTAGAAAATGGAAGACATACAAGACCACTGATAATCTCCCTCGATCTGGTGCTCCACGCAAAATCCCACCCCGTGGGGTCAAAATGATCACAAGAACGGTGAGCAAAAATCCCAGAACCACGCGGGGGGACCTAGTGAATGATCTGCAGAGAGCTGGGACCAATGTAACAAGGCCTACCATAAGTAACACACTACGCCACCATGGACTCAGATCCTGCAGTGCCAGACGTGTCCCACTGCTTAAGCCTGCACATGTCCGGGCCCGTCTGAAGTTTGCTAGAGAGCATTTGGATGATCCAGAGGAGTTTTGGGAGAATGTCCTATGGTCTGATGAAACCAAACTGGAACTGTTTGGTAGAAACACAACTTGTCGTGTTTGGAGGAAAAAGAATACTGAGTTGCATCCATCAAACACCATACCTACTGTAAAGCATGGTGGTAGAAACATCATACTTTGGGGCTGTTTCTCTGCAAAGGGGCCAGGACGAATGATCCGGGTACATGAAAGAATGAATGGGGCCATGTATCGTGAGATTTTGAGTGCAAACCTCCTTCCATCAGCAAGGGGATTGCAGATGAAACGTGGCTGGGTCTTTCAACATGACAATGATCCAAAGCACACCGCCAGGGCAACGAAGGAGTGGCTTCGTAAGAAGCATTTCAAGGTCCTGGAGTGGCCTAGCCAGTCTCCAGATCTCAACCCTATAGAAAACCATTGGAGGGAGTTGAAAGTCCGTGTTGCCAAGCGAAAAGCCAAAAACATCACTGCTCTAGAGGAGATCTGCATGGAGGAATGGGCCAACATACCAACAACAGTGTGTGGCAACCTTGTGAAGACTTACAGAAAACGTTTGACCTCTGTCATTGCCAACAAAGGATATATCACAAAGTATTGAGATGAAATTTTGTTTCTGACCAAATACTTATTTTCCACCATAATATGCAAATAAAATGAAAAAAAAAAACAGACAATGTGATTTTCTGGATTTTTTTTTCTCAGTTTGTCTCCCATAGTTGAGGTCTACCTATGATGTAAATTACAGACGCCTCTCATCTTTTTAAGTGGTGGAACTTGCACTATTGCTGACTGACTAAATACTTTTTTTCCCCACTGTATAAAAAGGTCATATTTTATTAGAATAAAGTACTACAATTTATACATATGTAACAATGTGCTCATCAGACAAAAGTAGATGGTATCAACCCAAATACCCTACTCCTCCATATAGATGGAAAAAATGCCCCAGAAAAAATCCCCATGAAAGCCCATGTGCAATAAGTAACAAGGTGAAGGAAGCGCCCAAACAAGAGGTCCTAAATTAGACATCATGAAAATGCAGTAAGAGAGGGCGCCAGCATGGCATAATGGCCCTGCTGCAAATTGCAGCAAAGTAACATAAAAAAAAGAGATCACAGAGGAGCTTACCGGGACAAGGAGGAGAGGGAGAACCAGGCTACGCATACATACAAACTCCTTGCAGATGTTGTCCTTGGTGGGATTTGAACCCAGTACCCCAGCGCTGCAGTGCTAACCACTAAGCCACGGTCAATATTTTAAGTAAATCTTTCAATTTTAACACTGAGTGCGACTAACATTGTGTCTGTGTCATATCAATACAACCACGGTGAATGAGAATTTCATGGATTAAATACCTTACAGGACTGTAAACTTGTAGATTATTGATTTTGTTAGATTGTTGTGAAACATCAAAATGAAAACCATCTGTTTCTTCTCTCTTCCAGATTCTTCAAGAAATGTAAAAGCTTCATCCGCTTCATCAGAACAACTTTTTCAGAAACTGAGAAATAAACATGAATTCACTGTGTTGGTGACTTTGAAGCAGACTGTTCTAAATTCAGGTGTTATTCTTTCTATCCATCAATCTGATCACAGGTAATCATTTTATGGACAGTTTTGTTGTAGATTTCAATGGTTGTCTTTAAATTCCCAATTGCAGATCAGCAGAATAAAGGCACCACTTTCATGATTTTGAGAATGTACATTGTCATACAGACTTATTATAACTGAGCTTTTTTGTGTTATGAAAATGAATGCATATTCTGGCTCTGCAAATTCTAGCACATTTACATGCAGAGAACATTTCAGAAAGATGTTGTATCTAGCAAGTTAATAGGCCTGTGGAGGACAACATCACTTATTTAGTATTTGGCATAACTGAATAAATAAGTCTCTTCTAAGAATTGGAGCTGCTAACACAGGAAGAGAGATATGATGTCACGGCATTACTGAAACTTAGTGGGATGATACACATAATTGGAATACAAACCTTAAAGGCTACAACTTATTTATATGAAGCACACTTAACAAGAGGGGAGTAGGTGTTGCATTGTATGTTAGGATAGCATTTATCTCCACAGAGATCCAATCTTCAGAGAATGGTACCTCTGTAGAAACTGTTTGGATAAGAATATAAGGAAAGAATATAAATTACAGTATTGTAGATGTATACTGTAGGCCACTTGGACAGACTGAAGATATGAATGAACTCTTTTTTTACATCAGATATCTTAGTTCTCAAAAAAGTACGACATAGTGATCAAGGGAGATTTTAACTGTCCAGATATTTGTTGGAAATCTCTCTCAGCCTAAAGTAATGGATCCAGAAAATTCTTTTCTTCTCTTGCTGACAACTTTATCTTTAACAAGGTTGTATAGAGAACAAGAGGATCTGCCATCATGGACCTAATTCTTACCAACAGGGAGAAAATGGTTGAGGAAGTAAAGGTGGCTGAGATATTTAGGAGGCAACGATCATGCTATCCTTGAATTTTGGATTACAAGAGAAGGAAGACCTATGACAACTCAGACTTTAACCCCTTCAATACCAAGGGTGGTTTGCATGTTAACTCCCGGGCCAATTTTTACAATTCTGACCACTGTCCCTTTATGAGGTAACAACTCTGAAATGCTTCCATGGATCTCGGTGATTCTGACATTGTTTTCTCGTGACATATTGTACTTCATGTTAATGGTAAAATTTAATTCAAATAACTTGTGTTTATTTGTGAAAAAAACTGAAATTTGGCGAAAATTTTGAAAATTTCGCAATTTTCCAACTTTGAATTTTTATGCTCTTAAATCACAGAGATACGGCACACAAAAAACTTAATAAGTAACATTTCCCACATATTTCCTTTACATCAGCACAATTTTGGAACCAAAATTTTTGTGTTAGGAAGTTATGAGAGTTAAAAGTTGACCAGCGATTTCTCATTTTTGCAACACCATTTTATTTTTGCGGACCACATCACATTTGAAGCCACTTTGAGGGGTCTATATGATAGAAAATACCCAAAAGTGACACCATTCTAAAAACTGCACCCCTTAAGGTGCTCAAAACCACATTCAAGAAGTTTATTAACCCTTCAGGTGCTTCACAGGAATTTTTTGAATATTTAAAAAAAAATGAACATTTAACTTTTTTTCACAAAAAAAATAATTCAGGTTCAATTTTTTTTATTTTACTAAGGGTAAAAGGAGAAAATGGATGGGAAAAGTTATTGTGCAATTTGTCCTGAGTACACTGATACCTGATATGTGGGGGGAATCACTGTTTCGGCGCATGGCAGAGCTCAGAAGGGAAGGAGCGCCGTTTGACTTTTTCAATGCAAAATTGGCTGGAATTCTGATAGGACGCCATGGCACGTTTGGAGAGCCCCTGATGTGCCTAAACAGTGGACACCCCCCACAAGTGACCCCATTTTGGAAACTAGACCCCCCAATGAACTTATCTAGATGTGTGGTGAGAACTTTGAACCCCCAAGGGCTTCACAGAAGTTTATAACGTACAGCCGTACAATTAAAAAATCATATTTTTTCCACAAAAATGATCTTTTCACCCTCAATTCTTATTTTTCCAAGGGTAACAGGACCCTAAAAGTTATTGTGCAATTTGTCCTGAGTACGCTGATACCTCATATGTGGGTGTAACCGACTATTTGGGCGCATGGCAGAGCTCGGAAGGGAAGCAGCGCCATTTGATGTTTTGGGCTGGAATTGAGATCGGATACCATGTTGCGTTTGGAAAGCCCCTGATGTACCAAAACAGCGGAAACCCCCACAAATGACACCATTTTGGAAACTAAACCCTCCAATGAACTTATCTAGATGTGTGGTGAGCACTTTGAACCCCCGAGTGCTTCACAGAAGTTTATAATGCCCGGGCGTGAAAATAAAAAAAATCATATTTTTTACACAAACATAATCATTTAGTCCCCAATTTTTCTATTTTCCCAAGGGTACCAGGAGAAATTGGACCCCAAAAGTTGTCCAATTTGTCCTGAGTACGCTGATACCTCATATGTGGGAGAAAACTACTGTATGGGCACACATCGGGGCTCGGAAGGGAAGGAGTGACGTTTTGGAATGCATGGAATGGTCTGCGGGTGTCATGTGCGTTTTGAGAGCCTCTGATGTGCCTAAACTATTCAAACTCCCCACAAGTGACCCCATTTTGGAAACTAGACCCCCCACGGAACTTATATAGATGTGTGGTGAGCACTTTGAACCCCCAAGTGCTTCACAGAAGTTTATAATGCCCGGGCGTGAAAATAAAAAAGTGATATTTTTGCCCCCAATTTTTTATTTTCCTAAGGGTAACAGGGGAAATTGGACCCCAAAAGTTGTTTTGCAATTTGTCCTGAGTAGGCTGATACCCCATATGTGGGGGTAAAACACTGGGTGCATGGCAGAGCTTGGAAGGGAAGGAGCACCATTTGACTTTTTCAACACAGAATTGGCTGGAATTGAGATCAGATGCCATGTTGCGTTTGGAGAGCACCTGATGTGCCCAAACAGTGGAAAACCCCCTAATTCTAACTCCAACCCTAACCCCAACACACCCCTAACCCTAATCTCAGCCCTAACCCTAGTCCTAACCCTAGCCCTAGCCCTAACCCTAGCCCTAGCCCTAACTGTTGAGAACTAATTTTCTGGTTTACCTCTGGCTTCTGGTGAGGGTGGTGGATCTGGCTGTGTTGACAGAGGAGTCGTGAGTTCTCCATCCGGGCTCCCTCTGGTGGTGACAGCAGGTAATGAAGCTGATCTAAATGGCAGAGACCTGCCACCTGAGGAGGAGGACTGTGATTTTACATCAGGAGTCTCTGACTGGATTTAAGACAGCCGACACCCTAATTTTGTGCTGGTGATTTTTTCCTGCCCTGAGGTTCTGGTTTCCAGTTCTGTTCCTGCCTTCTCAAGCTAAGTGTGCTCTGCTATTTTTTCACATGAGATTTGGTCTGGTTTACTCAGTTTTTGTAGTCAGCCAGCCCCTGATGGGGCTGTGCTGAATTTCCATTCTTATGTCTCTGTTTATGCCAGTTTGCTTTTTGTCCCTGATCAGATTGGTCTCTTTTTGCTCTGTCTTCAGAATATACCAGAGTGCTGATATAGGGAATTGAAGTCTAGCGACTTCAGGGTTTTTGTTATCAGAAAGTGTTGGACATTTTTTGGCAGCGTTTTGTGCGTGATTGCAGACAGCATCTTTCCTTTCCTGTCCTTTCTAGTTAGTGTGGGCCCCATCGTTTGCTCAGCCTAATTTCTATCTGTGTTTGTGTTTTCATCTTGTCTTACCGACAATACATGTTTGGGGGCTGTCTATTGCTTTGGGGTCTGCTCCGGGGCAGTTTAGATTTCCCCTTTTCTCGCTTTAGGCTTATTTAGTTCTCCGGCTGTGACGAGGCATCTAGGATCATCATAGGTACGCTCCACGGCTACTGCTAGTTGTGTGGATAGGATCATGGGTCTGCAATCCGCTTATTTTTTGCTTCGTTTTTTATTTTTTAAGGGGTTTGCTAAAGGGGTTAACTAATGGGACAGTTTTATAGGGCGGGTCGTTACGGACGCGGCGATACCAAATATGTGCACTTTTATTTATTTATTTTTTTATTTCCAAAAAATGAATTTATTAGGGAATATTTTTTTTTTTTAATTTATTTAGCAATTTTTTTTTAAATTATTTTTACACTTTTTTTTCTTTTTAACTTTATTAGGTTGTCCCAGGGGGGACATCACTGTCCTGTGACAGATCGCTGATCTGTCGCATCACAGATCACTGTGACAGATCAGCGATCTGTCACAGGCATAGACGCAGATTTCCTCATGCCTGCGCTTTGCAGGCACTGAGGAAGTCAGCTCCCTGCAGGCCCCTGAAGGTCCCCGTCGCATCTTGGATTCGGGGACCTACAGGGATGGAGCCCCCTGCAGCAGCGCTGCATATTGCGCTGCTGTGGGGGGCTCAGGGAAGCACGGAGGGAGCCCCTTCCCTGCCGATGCTTCCCTTTAACCCCGGTACACCACGATCGTGTTTGATCGCGGTGTGCAAGGGGTTAACGTGTCAGGGGCGGTCCGTGACCACCCCTGACACATTGTGCCGGGTGTCAGCTGTGATAATCAGCTGACACCTAGCCACGATCAGCGGCGCTCACCACGTGAGCGCCGCTGATCGCATTAGACGTACTATTCCGTCCTTGGGACTTAGGTCCCAGGTCACATGGACGGAATAGTACATCCATTGTAGGAAAGGGGTTAAGGTTGGACTTCAAAAAGGCAGAATTTAATTAACTCAGAAAGAGGTTATTTAAAGTCCAATGGCTGTATGTTGTTTCAGACAGGAATGTCCAAGAAGGATGAGAAATTTTTCTAAAACAAATTCTTACTGCACAGTCAGTAAAAATCTCAAAAAGAAGGAAGAATTGGAAGCATTTAAAAAGACCAGGATGGATGAACACAGAACTTAACCACTTTCTAAAAAGGAAAAAAGAAATGTATATCAAATGGAAAAAGAGTGGCATAGCTAAAGAAGAATACAATGCTTTCTGCAGGGAACGCAGGGCAAGCGTTAGAATAGATTAAGCCAGTAATGAAGTAAAGCTTGCAAGGGAGATCAAAAGCAATAAAAATGGATTTTGGGGGTATGTCAAAAGCAAAAGAAAAGTCAAAGATGCTTTTGGATTTTTACAGGATTAAAAGGGTGAAGTGGTCAAAGATTATGTTGAAAAGGCCGAATTTTTAAATTTCTATTTTGCATCTGTTTTCTCTAAGAAAGCAAATGTAACATCAACTGACTTTCACTGTGCTATCAAAGGTATAAAGGAATCCACGCTATCTATTAACAGAGAGATGGTGAGGGAACACTTGGCTAATTTAAATTAATTTAAATTTCCTGGTTCAGATGAATTACAGGGTACTGAAAAAGTTAGCAGACAAAATTGCAGAACCACTAGCCAGAATCTTTGAGTTAAATGATCTAGATAAGGGAACTGAAGGTAAACTAATCAGATTTGCAGATGATGAAAACTTAGGAGGGATAGCTAAAGGCCCCATCACACACAGTGATCTCGCTAGCGAGATCGCTGATCTTGTGACGCCACAGAGATCTCGCCAGCGAGATTGCTGTGTGTGATGGGGATCAGCAACCGGTCCCCCTGCCGGGTATCGCTGATCATGCTCGATCGTCATGGGCCATTTTTTGATCTCTGGTCTCCCACTGGCCAGCGCGCATCGCTGCGTGTGGCAGCGAGAGACCAGCGATCAGCGACGCTGGACGCTGGTTTCTAATGTAAACATCGGGTATCCAGGAGCCGCGGCTCTTAGATACCTACTGTTTACCTTGGAAACCGGCGTACACCGGCTCCTGGATACCCGATGTTTACATTAGAAACCAGCTTGCTCGCTGGTCCTGATCGCTGGAGGGGCTGTCTATGTGACAGCTTACCAGCAATCAGCCTAACGATGTCCCAGCGATCCCATCGATGTCGGATCGTTGGTGGGGTCGCTGGGACAACGTTATGTGTAGCGGGGCCTTTACAGTATAGAAGACACAGAAAGGATTCAGAAGGACATAGATAAGCTTGAACAATGGACAGCGACTATTAGAATGGTACTTAACAAGATTGTACATCTGGGCAAGAAAAATGAAAATTACATCTACAAAATGTGAGGAATAGAACTAAGCAACAGACAGCACATGTGAAAAAGACTTGGGTATATTAATAAATCACAGACTGCACATGAGTCAACAGTGTGATGCAGCAGCAAAAATAAAGCAAACACAGTTTTCAGAGGTATTAAAAGAATCATAGAGTCTAGATCACATGAAGAAATTATCCCCCTCTAGTCCTCTTTGGTCAGACCTTATCTAGAATACTGTGTCCAGTTCGGGGCACCTCTTTTTTAAAAAAAACAAAAATTGGAGAGTTCAGAAGAGACCTACCAGGGATGGTAAGCGGACTGCAAACTATGTCCTATGAGAAACAGTTAAATCTGGGAATATTTAGCTTGCAAAAAATAAGGCTTAGGAGAGACTTAATAGCTGTCTAGAAATACCCAAATAGCTGTCTAGAAATACCTGAAGGGATGTCACATTGTAGATGGATCTTCCTTGTTCTCATTTATACTACATAAATAGTAAGAAACTAAAAAATGATAGTGTTGGTCTCCTTAAAAATAGTCTGGGTGAAATGGTGGATGAGGATGAGGAAAAAGCCAATATGCTAAATGACTTTTTTCAACAGTATTTACACAAGAAAATCCCATGACAGATAACATGATCAGGGATAAAAATTCTCCATTAAATGTCACCTGCTTAACCCAGCAGGAAGTACGTCTAAAAATCACTAAAATTGACAAATCCCTGGGCCCGGATGGGATACACCCCCAAGTACTGCAGGAATTAAGCACAATCATAGACCATTATATTTAATCTTTAAAGATTCCATAATAGCAGGGTCTGTATCACAGGACTGGACAATATCAACATGGGTTTACAAGGGACCGTTCCTGTCAGACTAATCTAATAAGCTTTTATGAAGAGGTAAGTTCCGGACTGAACCAAGGGAATGCAGTGAATGTGGTGTACATGGACTTTTCAAAAGCTTTTGATACGGTGCCACACAAAAGGTTGATACATAAAATGAGAACAATGGGGATAGGGGAATATATGTGTAGGTGGGTTAAGAGCTGGCTCAGGGATAGGAAACAAAGGGTGGTTATTAATGGAGCACACTCGGACTGGGTCACGGTTAGCAGTGGGGTACCACAGGGGTCAGTTTTGGGCCTGCTACTTTTTAACATATTTATTAATGACCTTGTAGGGGGCATAGAGAGTAGAATTTCAATATTTGCAGATGACACTAAACTCTGCACGGTAATTCATACATAGGAGGATAATTTTATATTACAGGAGGATTTATGTAAACTAGAAGCTTGGGCTGATAAATGGCAAATGAGCTTTAATGGGGATAAATGTAAAGTCATGCACTTGGGTAGAACGAATAAGATGTATAATTATGTGCTTAATTGTAAAACACTGGGCAAAACTGTCACTGAAAAAGACCTGGGAGTATGGGTGGACGACAAACTCACATTTAGTGGCCAGTGTCAGGCAGCTGCTGCAAAGGCAAATAAAATAATGGGATGCATTAAAAGAGGCATAGATGCTCATGAGGAGAACATAATTTTACCTCTATATAAGTCACTAGTGCGACCACACTTAGAATACTGTGCACAGTTCTGGTCTCTGGTGAATAAGAAAGACATAGCTGAACTGGAGCGGATGCAGAGAAGAGCGACCAAGGTTATTAGGGAACTGGGGGGTCTGCAATACCAAGACAGGTTATTACACTTGGGGTTATTTAGTTTGGAGAATCGAAGGCTCAGGGGTGATCTTATTACAATGTATAAATATATGCGGGGACAGTACAAAGACCTTTCTAATGCTCTTTTTACTCTTAGACCTGTGACGGGGACAAGGGGGCATCCTCTACGTCTGGAGGAAAGAAGGTTTAAGCATACTCACAGATGCGGATTCTTTACTGTAAGAGCAGTGAGACTATGGAACTCTCTGCCATATGATGTTATAATGAGTGATTCCCTACTAAAATTTAAGAAGGGACTGGATGCCTTTCTTGAAAAGTATAATATTACAGGTTATATACACTAGTTTCCTTAATATTGCGTTGATCCAGGGAGCTAGTCTGATTGCCGTATGTGGAGTCGGGAAGGAATTTTTTTCCCCAATGTGAAGCTGTTTGCCACATGGGGTTTTTTCTGCTTTCCTCTGGATCAACATGTTAGGACAGGATATGGGTTGAATTAGATGGACTTAAAGTCTCCCTTCAACCTTAATAACTATGTTACTATGTTACTATGTTACTATTTGCACATGGAAACACAAGAAGTAATTGAATGAAACTGAAAGGGAAAAGATGCAGATTAGATATTAGAAAAAAACTTTTGCCAGTGAGCGTGATCAATGAGTGAAACAGGTTGCCACAGAAGGTGGTGAGTTCTCCTTCAATGGAAGTCTTCAAACAGAGGCTGGATAGACATCTGTCCAAGATGGTTTAGTGAATCCTGCATTGAGTAGGTGGTTGGACACGATGACCCTAGAGAGCCTTTGTATCTCTAACATTCTATGATTCTAAAACCCTCAGTGCTAATTTTGCTACTGAACCAAAATCTTGAAACCAAAGATTGTGTGTGACATAGGCAAGCCGTAACATTTTTCTTTTAAGCCAGAGGAGAAATCTATATTATTCAGACATTTAACCACCGCTGTCTACCTCAGTGTTCCTCAACTCCAGTTCTTAAGGCCCACCAGCAGATCATGTTTCAGAATTTCCTTAGTATTGCACAGGTGATGGTATAACTGGAGTTGAGAAACACCTAACAAAGTTTGCTTGTTGTAAAATAGAACATTTTTACACACTTCCTTATTTTAGTAGTTCAATATTATACACATATAAACCACTCTTGGTTACCACTTGTTACTATCCATAGCTAGATAACTTGAGGCCACGTAGACACTAATAAGGCTGTGTTTATATTAACCCCTTAACGACCGCCGATACGCCTTTTAACGGCGGTAATTAAGGGTACTTAAACCACAGCGCCGTGAATTCACGGCGCTGTGGAGTAAGTAAATAGCGCCCCCCAGTGTTGGATTTTCTCCGGTGTCTTGGCTGCAGGGGGTAGCCGAGACCCCAGAGAACATGAATTGGGTCGGTTTTTACCGACACCGCTTTTGCGATTGCTGTTATTAACCCTATAACGGCGATCTAAAAAAAAAAGCCGCGATATTGCATTTAATTTCTCTTTCCTCTGATGTGATCGCACATCAGAGGAGAGAGAAAGAGGGTCCCCGATCCCCCCCGGTACCTCTCCGTGGTCCTCTGTCCCCTCCCGGTGGTCCTGCGTCCCGCCGACGTCCTCCAGTGGGCGCCGCCATCTTGGATCCGGGGAAAATAGCGGGCGCATGCGTAGTGCGCCCGCCGGGAATCTGCCAGCTCCGGCTGGCAGATTCCATTCATTCATTTTGATCACTATGATAATCTATCATAGTGATCAAAATAAAAAAAATAGTGAATAACCTCCCCGTTTATCACCCCCTTAGTTAGGCAAACAAAATGAAATAAAGAAAAATTTTTTTTTTCATTTTTCCATTAGTCCTAGGGTTAGGGCTAGGGATAGGGCTAGGGTTAGGGCTAGGGCTAGGGTTAGGGCTAAGGTTAGGGCTAGGGTTATGGTTAGGGCTATGGTTAGGGTTAGGGCTAGGGTTAGGGCTAGAATTAGGGTTAGAATTAGAGTTAGGGCGAATTAGGATTAGGGTTAGAATTAGGATTAGGGATTAGGGTTGGGATTAGGGTTAAGGTAGGGATTAGTGTTAGGGGTGTGTTGGGGTTAGGGTTGGAGCAATAATTGAGGGGTTTCCACTATTTACCAACTTTGGGGGTCTAAAAATTGGGGTCTAAAAAATCACTTTTGTGGAAATAAAAAAGACTTTTTATTTTCACGGCTCTGGGTTATAAACTTCTGTGAAACACTTTGGGATTCAAAGTGCTCACCACATATCTAGATAAGCTCCTTGGGGGGTCTAGTTTCCAAAAGGGGGTCACTTGTTAGGGGTTTTCACTGTTTAGGTGCATCAGGGGCTCTGCAAATGCAACAAGACGCCCGCAGACCATTCCATCAAAGTCTGCATTCCAAAATGGTGCTCCTTCCCTTCCAAGCTCTCCCATGCACCCAAACAGTGGTTCCCCCCACATATGAGGTATCAGCGTACTCAGGACAAATTACACAACAACTTTTGTGGTCCAATTTCTCCTGTTAGGCTTGTGAAAATAAAAAATAGCGGGCTAAAAAATCATTTTTGAGGAAAAAAAATGATTTTTAATTTTCATGGCTCTACGTTTATAAACTTCTCCGAAGCACTTGGGGGTTCAAAGTGCTCACCACATATCTAGATAAGCTCCTTCGGGGATCTAGTTTCCAAAATGGGATCATTGTGGGGGTTTATACTGTTTAGTCACATCAGGAGCTCTGCAAACGCAACATGACGCCCGCAGACCATTCCATCAAAGTCTGCATTCCAAAATGGCACTTCTTCCCTTCCAAGCTCTCCCATGCACCCAAATAGTGGTTCCCCCCACATATGGGGTAACAGCGTACTCAGGACAAATTGCACAAAAACTTTTGTGGTCCAATTTCTCCTGTTAGCCTTGTGAAAATAAAAAATAGCGGGCTAAAAAATCATTTTTGAGTACAAAAAAAATATTTTTAATTTTCATGGCTCTACGTTATAAACTTCTGTGAAGCACTTGAAGGTTCAAAATGCTCACCACACATCTAGATAAGTTCTTTAAGGGGTCTAGTGTCCAAAATGAGGTCACTTGTTGGGGGTTTCCACTGTTTAGGAACATCAGGGGCTCTCCAAACGCAACATGGCATCCGATCTCAATTCCAGCCAATTCTGCAATGAAAATGTCAAACGAGCTCCTTCCCTTGTGAGCTCTGCCGTGCGCAGAACAAGTGGTATACCCCTACATATGGGGTATCGGTGTATTCAGGAGAAACTGCACAACAAATTTTGTGGTTCATTTTCTCTTTTAACACTTGTGGAAATAAAAAAAATTGGTTCTGAATTAAATTTTTGGCAAAAAAAAGTTAAATGTTATTTTTTTCCTTCCACATTGCTTTAGCTCCGGTGAAGCACGTAAAGGGTTAATAAACTTCTTGAATGTGGTTTTGAGCACCTTGAGGGGTCTAGTTTTTAGAATGGTGTCACTTTTGGGTATTTTCTGTCATGTACACCCCTCAAAATGACATTAAATATGATGTGGTCCCTAAAAAAATGGTTTTGTAAATTTTGTTGTAAAAATGAGAAATCGCTGGTCAACTTTTAACCCTTATAACTTCCTAACAAAAAAAAATTTTGCATCCAAAATTGTGCTGATGTAAAGTAGACATGTGGGAAATGTTATTTATTAAGAAATTTGTGTGACACATCTCTCTGATTTAAGGGCATAAAAATTTAAAGTTGCAAAATTTTAAACATTTTTTTTATAAATAAACACAAGACTTATCAAAGAAATTTTAGCACTAACATGAAGTAAAATATGCTAATTATGCAAATTGTCTCTTCAGAGAGTAAGAGGACTAGAACTCTAGTGCCACCTATTGGAGGTAGCAATCCTTAAAGTCAATGTTGACCCTTTAACGAGCCTAGTTACATGACTTAGGATAAAAGCCAAGCCAGAATCTCCATTTGCAGACACTGTCTTTCGGGGTACTGCCCCTCATCAGTGCAAAGTGGGAGATCTGGTTTGGCTGTGAGAGAGGCGTCTGACCAATATCCAAGAAGTATCATTTCTCTTTGCGAAGTAAAATATGTCATGAAAAAACAATCTCAGAATCAGAGGGATCCATTAAAGCGTTCCAGAGTTATAACCTCATAAAGTAACAGTAGTCAGAATTGTAAAAATTGGCCTGGTCATTAAGCTGCAAACTGGCTCTGTCACTAAGGGGTTAAAGTGGTCAAAACAGGTTCAATGCACTTCTATCAGAACTCGAGAATATCCCCTGTAGACTGTGAGCCCTTGCGGGCAGGATCCTCCCTCCTTCTGTACTTATGTGTGTCTTATATTGCTCATGTCTATTGTACTTGTCTATATTTGCCCCTTTTCACATGTAAAACACCAAGGAATAAATGGCGCTATAAAAATGTATAATAATAATAATATTCTACACATATTTCAGTCAAGTAATACACTTTTCATTATTGTGATTCAAGGAAAATGTATTTGTCTTGAATGAAATTTTGTGGGAAAATTGGGTGAAGTGTACAAATTTGAATTTCAAACAATCTTACCCTAATAATAATAGATGAACAGTTCATTTTCTAGAAGGTTGCATTATGTAGACTGCTCTGCTACATATTTGCATATAGCCATGCACAAAGTTATGTGTTATACAGGTGCTTCTCCCAAAATTAGAATATCATGAAAAAGTTAATTTATTTCAGTTCTTCAAAACAAAAAGTGAAACTCATATTACATAGAGTCTTTACAAACAGAGTGATCTACTTCATGTGTTAATTTCTGAACGCCTATGGAGAAAAACCCACACACCAGAAGACTTCATCCACTTCAAATTTATGTTAAGAACCTATAACGCTGCCCTTCTCCTCGCCAAGCAGACCTACTTCACCACCCTGATCTCCTCACTAGCCAACAACCCCAAGAAACTTTTTGACACTTTTCACTCCCTCCTCAGGCCAAAAGCACAAGCCCCTATCACAGACATTTGTGCTGATGACCTGGCCTTCCACTTTACAGAAAAAATAGATAATATCCATCAGAAAATCTGTTCCCAACCACCAAGTGCTGTGACTCCCATCCCTTCCTGCATCTCCCCTGGCTCACTTTCCACATTTGATCCCATCACAGAAGAAGAACTCTCCAGACTCCTCTCTTCTTCTCGTCCGACTACATGCACTACCGACCGCATTCCCTCACATCTCCTCCAGTCTCTCTCTCCAGTCGTCACAACCCACCTAACTACAATATTTAATCTCTCCCTCTCCTCGGACATTTTCCCATCCTCCTTCAAACATGCCATCGTTACTCCATTACTAAAGAAACCCGCTCTCGACCCATCCTGCACAAACAACTGCAGACCAGTCTCCAATCTCCCCTTCATCTCTAAACTTTTGGAGCGCCTAGTTTACTCCCGCCTTACCCGTTACCTCTCCACTCACTCCCTTCTAGACCCTTCACAGTCCTGCTTCCGCCACCTACATTCGACTGAAATTGCACTCATCAAAGTGACCAATGACCTTCTGACAGCAAAACGTAACGGTGACCACTCTCTGCTCATTCTTCTCGACCTATCTGCAGCTTTCAATACTGTTGACCACCATCTCCTACTCTCTAGGCTCCAGTCACTAGGCATTAAGGACACTGCTCTCTCCTGGTTCTCTTCCTATCTCTCTGACCGCGCCTTCAGTGTTTTGTTCTCTGGCTCCACGTCATCTCCTCTTCCTCTTGCTGTCGGGGTACCTCAGGGCTCAGTCCTTGGCTCCCTTCTTTTCTCTCTCTATGCGGCCCCAATTGGACATACCATCAGCAGATTTGGCTTTTGGTACCATCTTTATGCTGATGACACACAACTATGTACGTCTTCCCCCGACCTTAACCCCCGCTGTACTACAGAACACCAGTGACTGTCTGTCTGCAGTCTCCAATATCATGTCCACTCTCTATCTGAAACTCAACCTCTCCAAAACTGAACTTCTTCTGCTCCCGCCGTATACTAACCTCCCTAAATCTGACATTTCCCTCTCCATGGGTGGTACCACAATAACACCCCGGCAGCAGGCGCGCTCTCTGGGTCTTATGTTTGACACCAATCTCTCCTTCACATCCCATATACAATCTCTTGCCCGCTCTTGCGGCTTACACCTAAAGAACATCTCTAGAATCTGCCCTTTTCTCACCATGGAAACAACAAAAACGGTCACTGTAGCATTGATCCACTCTCGCCTGGATTACTGCAACGCTCTATTAATTGGCCTCCCCGTCACTCGACTATCCCCTCTCCAGTCCATACTTAATGCAGCAGCCAGGGTCGTCCATCTGGCTTATCGGTACTCGGATGTGTCCGCTCTTTGTCAGTCATTACACTGGCTGCCCATTCATTATAGGATCCAAATCAAAGTACTTGTTCTTACCCACAAAGCTCTCCACAGTGCGGCACCCCTCTACATCTCCTCCTCATTTCTGTCTATCGGCCTAGCCGATCGCTGCACTCTGCAAATGACTTTCGACTAAGCTCTGCACTAATCCGTACCTCCCACTCCCGACTCCAAGACTTCTCCCATGCTGATCCTATCCTCTGGAATGCTCTACCCCAAGAAATTAGGACTAACAACAATTTGCATAGTTTTAGGCGCTCCCTCAAAACACATTTGTTCAGAGCGGCCTATCACGTTCACTAATCAAAGTCATTCTATGTGTAAGTGTGCGTGTGTAGCCCATTCACTATCTCCATCCATCCTTCACTCCTGCAAGATGGCTGGACCTTCATTGTAAATACACACTTGTAAATACACACCTGTACTTTGTATCTCCCTCACCTCAGTGTAGATTGTAAGCTCTCAAGAGCCGGGTCATCTTAATTGATCTTATTTTGCTTCAATTATTGTATTGTTAACGTTGCTACTTATGACTTGTGTTTTGAAACTGTTAAACTGTAAAGCGCTGTGGAATATGTTGGCGCTATATAAATAAAGATTATTATTTATTAATGTTGATGATTATGGCTTACAGCCCATGAAAACCAAAAAGTCATTTTCTCAGTAAATTAGAACAATTAACAAAACACCTGCAAAGGCTTCCTAAGTGTTTAAAAAGGTCCCTTAGTCTGTTTCCGTAGGCTCCACAATCATGGGGAAGACTGCTGACTTGCCAGATGTCCAGGAGGCAGTCACTGATGCACTCCACAAGGAGGATAAGCCACAAAATGTCATTGCTAAAGAAGCTGGCTATTCAGAGTGCTGTATCCAAGCATATTAATGGGAAGTTGAGTGGTAGGAAAAAGTGTTGTAGAAAAAGGTGCACAAGCAACCGGGATAACCGCAGCCTTGAAAATATTGTTAAGAAAAGGTCATTTACACATTTGGGGGTAATTCACAAGGAGTGGACTGACACTGAAGTCATTGCTTCAAGAACCACCACACACAGACGTATCCGGGACATGAGCTACAAATGTCGCATTCCTTGTGTCATAGCACTCATGAACAATAGACAACGCCAGAAGCGTCTTACCTAGGCCAAGGAGAAAAAGAACTGGATTGTTGCTCAGTGGTCCTAAGTGTTGTTTTCAGATGAAAGTAAATTTTGCATTTCATTTGGAAATCAAGGTACCAGAGTCTCTGGAGGAAGAGTGGAGAGGCACACAATACAAGCTTCTTGAGGTCTAGTGTGGTGTAGGTCCACTGTGTTTCATCAAGACCAAAGTCAGCATGGCCGTATACTAGGAAATTTTAGAGCACATCATGCTTCCCTCTCCCGACAAGGTTTTTGGAGATGGAAATTTCATTCTCCAGAAGGACTTTGCACCTGTCCACACTGCCAAAAGTACCAATACCTTGTTTAAAAACAACATTATCACTGTGCTTGATTGGCCAGCAAACTCATCTGACCTTAACTCCATAGATATGGGGTATTATCAAGAGGAAGATGAGAGACACCAGACCCAACAATACAGATGAGCTGAAGGCTGCTATCAAAGCAACCTGGGCTTCCATTTCACCTCAGCAGTGCCACAGGCAAATCACCTCCATGTGACGCCACATTGATGCAGTAATTGATGCAAAGGGAGCGCTGACCAAGTATTGAGTGCATTTACTAAACATACATTTCAGTAGGTCAGCATTTCGGATTTTAAAATAATTTTTCAAGTTGGTGTTATAAAGTTTTCTAATTTACTGAGATAATGACTTTTGGGTTTTCAATGGCTGTAAGCCACAATCATCAAAATTAACAGAAATAAACACTTGAAATACATCATTCTGTTTGTAATGACCATATATAATATATGAGTTTCACATTTTGTATTGAAGAACTGAAATAAATTAACTTTTTGATGATATTCTAATTTTGTTAGAAGCACCTGTATTAATGAAATGACAATATTTTGGACTCAGCAATGTCCCCTGTATGTCTCTTTATTCATTTGGCTATTGTGTTCTTCTTGCATGCTTTGGTATTTCTCCCAGCACTGCTCACAGAACCTAGCACTAAAATAAAATGATGATTGAAAGGTTGGCACACTTGGGAATGGTGCTTTGCAATATGCAGATTCAGAATGCTATAAAGAAGGTTTATGTGCTCCTGCATGAGCAGAGGAAATTGGTTCTACAGGTGACCTTGTTTCATTGTCTTTGCATTTATGCCTAGAATTCTTAACGTCCATTTGTTGATGGCTGTGTACTGCGAGAAGTGGTAGCCCATGATGTTCCAACTGCAAATGTGCATCATCTTTTAAATAGATTGTGGGAATTCATCATATGGTCACTAGTTATCTATTTAAAAAGTTAGAACAACAGTAGGTTGTATATTTTCAATGCATATTTGAAGTGCCAGCAGCCTCATACAGATCTTTAGAAAGAAGAAAAACATATACATACAACATACAAACTTCATGCAGATGTTGCCTTTTTTGGAGGATTCTAACCCAGGATCATAGTGGTTACCACTGAGAAACTGTGCTGCACCATGTTTTAAAACCTCCGTACACAAAGCTGTCAACGGAACAATCGTTCGGTTGAAAGTAATCTCTCTTGACTTTTATATACTCAGAAATGATCCGTTCAGCCAAGTACATGTGTGTTCTGCATGAGAGAGACTCTTCTGGCAGCTGCTTATTTCCCTGCGAAACAAAATCGGCCATTGAAATTTCAAAATCTGAATCCTTCTCTCCCCTGTATCTTCATTCATCAGGGTCGAATCGTGAGGCTAAGTACAATTAGCATTTTATTTTTACATTTTTATTGGCAAATATAAGTTTATGTAAAGACTCAGTATTTACAATGTTGACCATTTTTTTTTAAAGACTTCTGCAGTTCGCCCTGGTATGCTGGATATCAGCTTCTGGGCCAAATACTGGCTGATGGAAACTCATCCTTGCCTAATCAGTGCTTCAGGTTTATCAAAATTTCTGTATTTTTGTTTGTCCAGCCGCTTTTTGATGATTGTATCAGGTTCTCAATGTGATTTTTTACATTTTAATGTTTTTATCACAGAGTCACATAGTTATTAGTTTGCCATGGAGCATGGTCCTCCATCATGTTGGAAATATCATTGATCATCACTAAATTGCTCTTAAATCATTGACAGCAGTTGTAGAATATTTAGATGACATTCCTTATGCATGTCAGTGTTCTTAGACAAATTTGTGAGAGAGCCCACTTCCTTGGATGAAAACAACTCTGAACCTGAATATTTTCATTATGCTTGTGGACATGACACAAGACTCATGGTAGTGTTCTGCTTTTCTTTTCCAAACAGTCATTCTTCCAAATGTCCCAAACAGTGTGATGGGTTCTTTGTCAGTTAAATACCTTTACTCAAATACTATCCTGTCCTTTTTTGGGAGATATGTGACTTATTTGTTGCCTTTTTTGATTGTAAGGCCAGCTTCTAAAAGTCTTTGCCTCACAGTGTGTCCTGATGCACTGACACCTGCTTGCTGCCATTCCTGAGGAAGCTCTGCACTGGTGATGAACTGATCTCGAAGTTTAAACATCTATAGGAAATGGTCCTGGCACTTGCTGAACTTTCTCAGGCATCCTGAAGTCTTCTTCACAGCAATTAAACTTCTCGCTTTGAAAAAAAGGAAAATAGCCAGCTTACCAATACCTTCTGGTGTGATCCTGAAGTGAAAGCCAATTCCCCGCATGGATCTAGGCAGAGCAACCAGACAAGTGCAGCAAAATAGAAAAAATCCAGTGTGGAGTAAAAGCTAAAATGTAACTTTTATTCCATAGTTACTTTAAAAAGACAACTTCAACGTAGTTATAAAGGCAGATATGATTCCATGATGACAGATCAACGCGTTTCGACGTGAGTCTTTGTCAAGATCTCTCTTTGAAATTCTTTATTATTCAATAAATGGTTGATTCAGGGACAATCTTACAACCAGCAAATAACCTTTTGATGCAAAAAAAATGATGACTACATTATGTGTTTCCTTGGAAATAACCATGGTTAAAAGTAAAAGACAATAGTTTCAAGAACCAGTTCCTTTTTAAAGCCACCAGTTTGAAATTCAGTTAGAATAACAGAGTAATATAAACTGCTTTGCTCTTGTTAACACTTTCTCCTGAGCTAAACTGATGAAGATCACTGAAATGATGTAGCAGGTCATTTTGTTTCAGGGTAGAAATTCCATGGAAATAGGGGTGTTTAAAGCAATTTTTATGGCAAGGAATTAATTTGATAGAGAAATCCAATATTAACTTCATATGGCCAGTGTGACACTGAGTCACATCTCGGACAAGCAGTGAATCGTGATAGTCGAGGAGTCTGAGGTCAATAACCAGAAAGGGAAAGTCATCAACAGAGGGAAGAGACAGCCGTAGTCAGATAAGGCTAAGTGCACACGTAGTTTTTTGGTTGTGCGGATTTTGTAGAGAAAGAGTCCTGCGGTTTATCTGCGGATTAGCCTGCGGTTTTGTCCTGCGGTTTCACACCTCATAAACCGCAGTGGAAACCGCACAAAGAATTGACATGCTGCAGATTGTAACCCGCAGCAAAACCGCGCGGAAAAATCCACAGCATGTGCACAGCGGGTTTTTTTTTTACATAGGAAATAAAGGTACTGTACAACGCAGCAGAATCTGCTGTGGACCCGCAGAGCCAAAACCGCTGTGGATCCGCAGCAGAATCCGCAGTGTGTGCACATACCCTAATGGTCTGAGGTCCTCTAATCCTCTAAATGTGTGTCCCACCTCTGAAACCTGCACTTATTGGCAGATTGGAAACTTTCTATCCCTGACAGGGACCTTTTATCTAGACTGATGAGCTACTCATTGTTTATGGCGCTGCTAAATAAAGCTGAGTGCAGCACTAAGCAGCAGTTTAGGGAATGAATGGAGCAGCATTCTATTTTAACAGAGTTAAAGGTTGCAGATTGTTTTCACTGGTCAACACCTTTATTAAGAGACCGTGAATCGATTGTATTTAAGTACACAATTTGTTCATGAGCAAATCCACACAGCAAAATGTAGACTGATGTCTTTCCATCTGGTTATATTATGTACAAAATCAATGTATCCCAATATTATGAAAATAAACCTACTATGTGGATTCATATAAACTCAGTTTACTCTAACATATGAATTCTCTCCGTTCCACATGATTCATCTGTGCAAACACCTCCACTGTTAACACTCTAAAAGGATCAATGAGTATTTTGCTCACCATCCTTTAGCTATTCTCTGTATAGAATCAGATATAGAATTAGACTTGTGTACATTGTTGTGCACATTTCCATAACTAGAGATGAGCAAATTTGTTCGGATTTTGTCCCCAAATCTGATTTTGACATATTCGTGCCATATTCGAACACTAATGTTTGTTTTATGATCGGTTCTGAACAAATTCGGTAATTTATACTCTTATTGACACTAATGACATTCGGCTGTGTTTGATGAATATTGCAAAAACAACATTCGATTCCGATCATATTCGGAACTGAATCCAAACAAATTTGCTCATCTCTATCCATAACCTCATTCACTCACTGTTTTGTATCATTCTGAAAGCCACTACCTTACTGAACCACTAAAATAGCTCCAACGTATGCTCTAGCCTACAGTGCTTATAGCTACCCTTCCTTTAGGGTTCTAATATTTATCTCTAAGTAATGCATATTCATTTACATTAAATTTTAATAAAACACTATACGCAGTATATGGGATCACAGATACTAAACTGAATACTCATGACACCGGCTGTTAATTTCTCTATATGAGCTACAGTACATTTCTACTTATTTTATGTCCTACTGAATCAATCTCTGACAGCGGCATTTTCTTTACCGTCAGTCATACTTGTTCAGTATTTGGCTTAGGCTACTTTCACACTTCAGTTTTTCGCTGTTAGTTGAAATCCGGTAAAGCTGAAAAAAATGTATCCGTTTCCGTTTGAGAAAAAACAGATGCACCGGATCCTTTTTTATGCCAGATCCGTTTTCAGTTACCAATTCTGAAATGTAAAGTAATAGGACCAGAGAGAGAGAGAGAGAGAGATAGCATGCGCTGTTGAAAAAAGCAGTCCGGCACAGGAAAAAAGTTACATAGCACGTTTTTTACAGACGCCGCACCTTCACTTTTTGCAGTATCCGGCAAAAGCCGGACGCGCTGCGTGTCTATGAGGCGCAATGCGGCACCAATGTAACTCAATGGGGAAAAAACGGATGTGGCCACACATATCGCCAGATCCGGTTTTGGAAATTTTAGCCGCAGGGCGCCGGATTTAGAAAGTCGGAAGTGTGAAAGTAGCCTTAATGGGCATTTCCATCCATTTGTGGTACGTTGAGATGGGACCAGAGGTAGAGACCAATGAGAACCTGGTTAGAATTGGAATGAGATCTGCGGGGGATCAATGAGAATTAGTATAATTCTTTAAATTTTCTTATATTAGTCTGAATGCTTCTGAACATATTTTTCATTTTTGATCTGCTCTTCTCAACACATTTTACTGCTTAATGACCAATGACATCTTTGTTACACGTTGCAGCAGATACTGGATGGAAACGATTGACAGAGGCATTTAAATGATGTAATTACCGATGTCAACGTGTACTTGCTCCCTTCGGCTTCCCGCAACACGATCACATAGAACCGCTGGATTGCCAAAGCAGCCGGCAGCCAGGCTGAGTGGTATAAGAGAACTATGATTTGTCTATATACTACAAAACCATTAAAGTCCCTTAAGGAGAGTAAAAAAATATAAATATGTTACAAAAAATAAAAATATAACGTTTTAACCATGACCCTTTTCCAGGATAAAAATGAGATTGAAAAATAAGCATATTTGGTTTTGCATCCAATTTATCAAAATATATAATTATTCCAACCATAAATTAAGATTCAAAATGAAGAAATAAAATGAAATGCCAGAATTGGTGATTTTCGGTTGCCATACTTACCTCAAAGAAATGAAATAAAAACTCAACATGGTATCAATAGAAACGCAGGTCAGCTGGCAAAATACAAGTACTCACCCAGCTCAATGGTCAAAAAATAAAAAAGTAACATTTGGGTTTTCGTTGTTTTGGGTTTTTTTTTACAAATTTCAGAAATTTTTTTCACCCCTAAAATGACAAAAATATGGACAAGTTTGATATTGCCATAATCGTACTGACCTGGAGAATCATGATGCCAGGTTTATTTTACCACAAAGTGAACAATATAAAAACATAGCTCCCAAAACAAGCCATATAGATATGTTGATTGAAAAATAAAAATTTTAAGGCTCTTGGAACAAGTGAAGGAAAAAATGAAAGCGCAAAAACAAAAAATTATCCTGTCATTAAGGTATTAAGGAGGTCCTGATACTTAATCATAAATATCATTAACCAAATCCACCATAAATGTTATAGAGGAAAAGAGGCAAAGGTAAATCAATGTATTATTAAAATTCAATGATTAATTAACACAAACGCTTTAAAATAAAACAATGGAATTTCACATAATTGCTGGGGACAAAGCAAAAAACCAAGGACTATACAAAATAGGACATATACGGTTCAGGAAGCTCAATGCATTCAGAATGTAAACTAGTACTCTATGGGCAATATTCAATGAAAGTGCCTAGTGCAATAAATTACTGTCAGAATAACCAGTGAATTACCATCAGAATGCAAAGTGCCTGGTGCTAAAAGTGCTATCAATGCTAAAACAGTGACTTTTATTTTAAAGAGTTTGTGTTAATAACTCATTGAATTTTAATAATGCATTGGTTTACCTTTGCCTCTTTTCCTCTATAACATTTATGGTGGATTTGGTGATTTGAACCACTCCAGTCTGTCCTCAACTCTGCGGCCTGACTAATCCACCTCTCTCCTTGCTACTACCCTGTCTCCCCCCTCTGCAAATCCCTCCATTGGCTTCCAATTCCCCAACAAATCCAGTTCAAACTACTAACACTGACCTACAAAGCCATCCACAACCTGTCCTCTCCCTATATCTCTGAACTAATCTCCCAATATCTGCCCTCACGTAATCTTCGATCCTCCCAAGACTTCCTGCTCTCCTCCACACTTATTCGTTCCTCACACAACCACCTCCAAGATATCTCCAGAATATCCCCCATCCTCTGGAATTCCACGCCTCAACACGTCCGATTATCCACGACCCTTGGATCCTTCAAACGGAACCTGAAAACCCATCTTTTCAGGAAAGCTTACAGTCTGCAATAACCATTCTGCCGCCTCACCACCGCCCGAGCTACCGCCTCATCACCACCAGAGCTGCTGCAACCCTGACATTCTGTCTCTTCCCCACTATCCCGTAGAATGTAATTCCGCAAAGACAGGGACCTGTCCCCTCTGCACCAGTCTGTCATTGTAAATTTGTTTACTGTAAGGCCTCTTTCACACTTCAGTTGTTTGACGTCAGTTGAAATGCGCCGATTGTAGAAAAAACAGATCCGGCATTTTTTTGGTGGAATCCGTTTTTTTCCCATAGACTTATATTAGCAGCGGATTGTGATGGATGGTCGTCCATTGCATCCATTTTTTGCCGGATCCGTTTGAATTTTAGCGTCCGCCCTCTGAAGAGGACGGACAAAGGAACGTTTTTTTCAGCGGTGGAACCGCTTTTGTAAACTGAGCATGCCCAGATGATTTTACCATACAAGCAATTTAACCCTAAATGCCGTTCTGGAACAGACAAAAAAAATCTCTCTCTCCTTTTTCTAGAGTTCTGTTCCTTTAAATATCATACACTGGCAGATCCGTCCACAAAACGGATCCGGTGCATCCGTTTTTTACATAGCGGAAACGGATCCGTTTTTTCACACTTTGACGGATTTCAACTGACATCAAAAGACTGAAGTGTGAAAGAGGCTTTAACGATATCTATAACTTTGTATGTAACCCCCCTTCTCATGTACAGCACCATGGAATTAATGGTGCTATATAAATAAATAATAATAATTTGGTTGATGATGAATTTTTGGAGGTGGTAATTAAATTGTTGGACTTTTGGAGATTTATTAATCATAAATATGTATTATTTTTTTTACTTGGTGTAAATGATGCTGTTCTCCTGAGTCTGCCATTTGTTTTTCTTTTGTTCCTGCTCATCTCCATTGAGTCATTGTATCCTTTGCTAGCTCTGTACCTATGTCTGCATGTCATCAGCGTTGTGTGTGAAGGTAGATGGCAGACTATCTTGTTTTAATAGCCAGACCACTTCAGAGGTAACTCTTTAAAGGAGCCCTCTCACAAACTTTTTTATTCAATAACGGTGTTTATATATGCATGTGATGTGTTGTGAGTCAGTGTATTAGTCAGTGTACTCACCTATCACCACTTTTTCAGATGTCTAATACTATTCTTGTTTGCTTCTCAGTGACGTCACCTCATTTCTGACTAGTCGTCCCGTTTTATGTGCTATACATGAGCCAGAAATCTATTTTAAAGTAGCTCTGCACGCGATCGCTGGAGTCATTAGATTCTGACAGTTGACTCCGGGCACTCAATGCAGGAGCGATGCCCGAACTACTCCTGGCACTTTTATTCCCTAAATATTGTGGTGTTCAGTGAACACCGTAAAAAAACCAGACAAAAAAATGATACTTTTCATCACATCACTGAAGAAAAAATGGAATAAAGCACGATTAAAAAGATGAATGTAAATAAAAATGGTACCACTGAAAACGGAATCTTGTCCTTCAAAAAACGAAATGCAAAAAATAGCTCCATCAGCGGACAAATAAAAATGTTATAGCTCTCCGAATAAAGCGATGAAAAAATAATAATTTTTTCTATAAAATAGTTTTTATGGTGTAAAAGCATCAAAAACATTAAAAAATATAAATGTGGTATCACTGTAATCGTACTGACCCAAAGAATAAAGCTGCCTTGTCAATTTTACTACATGCGGAACATCATTAAAAAATTTCATGAATTGCTGTTTTTTGTTCGTTCTGCCTTCCAAAAATCAGAATAGAAAGCGATCAAAGAATGTCTTGTGCCTGAAAAGGGTACCAATAAAAACGTCAGCTCGTCCCACAAAAACAAGTCCTCAAATGACTTTGTTGGCAGAAACGTGGAAAAATTTATATCTCTCAAAATATGGCGATGCAAAAAACAGTTTTTGTAATAAGCGTTTTTTTTAGTGTGACAGCATCCAAACATAAAAAACTATATAAATCTGGTATCACTGTAATCGCACCGATCCAAAGAATAAATTTGTCTAATCACTTATACCACACGAGGAGTGACGTGAAAAATAAATAAAATCAATTCTTCACCCACTGTTGATTTTTTTATTCTGCCTCCCAAAGATGACAGTAAGGCCAGGGTCAGACTTGCGAGAAACTCACATGAGTCTCACACCACAATGTCCGGCACTGCCACCGCCACTTGGGACCGGATTGTGTGGCTGCAGGTATTTCTATGCAGCCGCACATTGCAGTCCTGAGTGCCAGCGGCAGTGTCGGATATTGAGGTGTGAGACTCGTGCAAGTTTCTTGCAAGTCTGACTCCAGCCTATGGCTTAGCTTACATCGGGATTTCTGTGTAAATCTCTGAAATATGTGATTCAGATGGAATCCCCGGCGGAACATTCCCTATAGTAAGGCAGATGGAGTCACTGTGGACACTGTCTGGCCTGTGATCTGGCGCTGTCCGTCTTTTTAGAGATGCATTAAAGCGCGGTCCACCACAGTTTTGTGCACTTCTGAACAGAAGGAAACCACTGAAAAGAGGTCAGACAGATTAAGACTGCTGCCTCATTATAGTGAGTGGCTCCCTCGGAGCTTTCATCTGAATCACGTCACTGGGAGATTTAGCTGGAAACCCCAACTTTAGTGCTTAGCGTAAAACACTGGATTAATGTGATTCCAAATATTATGTAAAATGTTCGCAATAAAAGCTTCAACTCAATCCACAAAAATAGAAAATCTGAACTAAGGTCCATCTCCTGTCAAAGGAAATATAGGGAGATTCCACATTACTGGTAGTCCAAAGCCTCCTGGCACTATGGCTCCTCACACACCAGAAAAATCCAGCAAATTCTTCACTCCCAAATCCAAATGCCCCCCTCCCTTCTGAGCCCCAGTGTGATTAAACCACATTTAGAATCCACATGTTTGGCAATTCTGTAGTGATGAGAGCCTGCCTAATTATGGGTGCGTGTCTCCAGAAACATGAGCTGGCCGTAACGTACTGGTCATTACAATGTACTGGTCACTACAACTTCCTGGGCGCTACAATGGCAATTTGTATTTACTGAGCAGGAACTTTGAGGCAAATTTTGGTTCAATATTTACCCATTTCTCCTTGTGAAAATGTAAAATTTGGGGCTAAAATTAAATTTTAGTGGTAAAAATGTAATTATTTTTTCTTAACTACCCAAAGGTATAAAATTCTATGACACACCTGTGGTGTCAATATGTTCACTGCAATGCTTGATTAATTTAGCAAGCAGTGTAGTTTGTAAAATGGGGTCAATTATGAGGTATTCTGCTGTTCTGACACCTCAGGGACTCTACCAGTGGGTCATGGCACCCTCATACCATAACAATAAAATCTGCACTATAATCTAGCGTTCCTTGCCTTCTGAGCTTTGCACTGTGCCTGCAAAGTAATTTCCATTTACATGTAGGGTATTGGCGTACTCAGGAGACATTTTTACAACAAACAGGTCCATTTATTCTATTAGCCCATAGAAAAATTAAAAACTTGGGCCTAAAACAACATTTTAGTGGTAAAAATGTAATTATTCTTTCTTCACTGCCAATAGTATAAAATTCTGTGAGACACTTATGGTGTTAATATGATCACCTAAATGAATTAATTGGGGAGTGTAGTTTGTAAAATGAGGTCATAAATGGGGAGTTTCTGCAGTTCTGGCACTTCAGGGGGTCAGCCAATGAGACATAGCACCCAAAAACCATTCCAGCAAAATGTGAACTCCAATATGGCACTACTTCCCTTCTGAGGTTTGCACGGTGCCTCAAAAGTAGTTTTCAACCACATATGGGTTATCTGCGTACTCAGGAGAAATTGCATAACAAATTTCAGGGTCCATTTTCTCTTTGGGCTAAAACAACAGTTTCCTTATTTTAATTGTCATAGATCAACGTTGTAAAACTCTGTGACGCACCTGGGGATTCAAGGTGCTCACCATAAGTCTAGATATATTCTGTGAGGGTTTAGTTTCCAAAATGTTGTCACTTGTGGGGGTTTTCCATGTTTAGGCATACCAGTGACTTTCCAAACACAACATGAGACCCGCACACAATTCCATCAAAGTCTGTGTTCCAAAGCATCACTCCTTCCTTTCTGAGCCTTGCTGTGTGGCAAAACAGTAGTTTTTCCCCACATATGGGGTATCAGCGTGCTTGAGAGAAATTGCATGACAAAAACTTTTTGAATGTGGTTTTGAGCACCTAGAAGCGTGCACTTTTTAGAAAGGTGTCACTTTTAGGTATTTTCTGTAATATAGGTCCCGCAAAGTCTCTTCAAATGTGAGATGGTCCCTAAAAAAATGGTTTTGTAAATTTTGTTGGAAAAATTAGAAATCGCTGATTAAATTTTAACCCTTATAACTTCCTAACAAGAAAAACTTAGTTTTCAAAAATTGTGCTGATGTAAAGTAGACATGTGGGAAATGTTATTTATTAACTACCGTATATACTCGTGTATAGGCCAAGATTTTCAGCCCAATTTTTTGGGCTGAAAGTCCCCCTCTTGGCTTATACACGAGTCATATACCGGGGGGGATCGGCGGGGGGGATCGGCGGGGGAGGGGGGTGTCAGATCATACTCACCCTTCTCTGCAGCTCCCCTGCTTGTTCCATGTTGTCGGCGCTGCTCTCTTCCTGCTTCAGCGGTCAAATGGTACCCGCTCAGTAAATATGCACATATTTAGTTAGCGTGATGGCTGAAGCAGGAAGAAAGCAGCGCCGACAACATGGAACAAGCAGGGGAGCTGCAGAGACAAGCGCCAGGACCGGGTGAGTATGACCGGGGGGGAGGCATAGTCACCTGTCCCTGCGCTCAGCTGTCTTGCGTCCTCTGCAGTGACATTCAGGTCAGAGGGCGCGATCGTGCCCTCTGCCTGCACAGTCACTGCAGAGCCTGCAACGCTGATGAGCAGGGGGCAGAGACGGAGGTGAGTATTCAGGTCTTTTTTTGTAACGGAGGCAGCAGCAGCAATATGACAGGGCCACTCACTGTGTAGATAACTGGGTCCACTCACTGTGCAGCAAAGCTGGGGCCACTCACTGTCCTCATTATCTGGGGCCACTCACTGTGCAGCATTATCTGGGGCCACTCACTGTCCTCATTATCTGGGGCCACTCACTGTGCAGATAACTGGGGCCACTCACTGTGCAGCATTATCTGGGGCCACTCACTGTCCTCATTATCTGGGGCCACTCACTGTGCAGCATAACTGGGGTGACTCACTGTGCAGCATTATCTGGGGCCACTCACTGTGCAGCATTATCTGGGGCCACTCACTGTGCAGCATTATCTGGGGCCACTCACTGTCCTCATTATCTTGGGCCACTCACTGTGCAGCATTATCTGGGGCCACTCACTGTCCTCATTATCTGGGGCCACTCACTGTGCAGCATTATCTGGGGCTACTCACTGTCCTCATTATCTGGGGCCACTCACTGTGCAGCATTATCTGGGGCCACACACTGTGCAGCATTATCTGGGGCCACTCACTGTGCAGCATTATCTGGGGTCACACACTGTCCTCGTTGTCTGGGGCCACTCACTGTGCAGCATTATCTGGGGCCACACACTGTGCAGCATTATCTGGGGCCACACGCTGTGCAGCATTATCTGGGGCCACACACTGTCCTCATTATCTGGGGCCACACACTGTGCAGAATTATCTGGGGCCACTCACTGTGCACCCTCGGCTTATACGCGAGTCAATAAGTTTTCCCAGTTTTTTGTGGCAAAATTAGGGGGTCGGCTTATACACAAGTATATACGGTATTTTGTGTGACATATCTCTCTGGATTTATTTCTGTTTTTTTCACAAATAAATGAAAGTCATATCTAACTTTTACTACTATCATGAAGTGCAAGGTCACAAAAAAACAGTCTAGGAAGCAGTGGGATACGTTGAAGCATTCTAGAGTTATTACCTCATAAAGTGACAGTGGTCAGAATTGTAAAATTTGAACAGCTGACGTGCCACTAGCAGCTTTGGGTGAAATCACGATCCACCGATGGCTGTTAGCCTGTTAAATGCCTCTGTCAAACTATGACAGCAGCATTTAACGCGTGCTGGAAAACCTGCCCATTGATGACCCGTCACGTGATCGTGGATCACCATTAGGTTGGCATGACAACCAGAGGTATCCAGCAGATCTCTATGGTTGTCACTGCCATATTGCTTTGAGCGCCGCCCGGTCGTCGACGCTCATAGCAAGTGAGCAATTTTGCTACATACAGGCGATGTGATCATTGCCTGTATGTAGCAGAGCCGATCGGGTTATAGCAGCTTCTAGTCTCCCATGGAGACTATTGAAGCATGCCAAAAGTAAAAAAAAATGTTTTGAAAACTATAAAAAAATAAAAGTTCAAATAACCCCCTTTTCGCCCCATTTAAATACAACAATGAAAAAATAATCAAACATACACATATTTGGTATTGCCACATTCAGAATTGCCTGATCTATCAATTTAAAAAAGAATTAACCTGATCGGTAAACGGCATAACGAGAAAAAAGTCAAAACGCCAGAATTACGTTTTTTGGTTGCCGCTACTTTGCAATAAAATTCAATAACGGGAGACAAAAGATTCTATATACACCAAAATGTCATTAAAAACATCAGCACGATGCGCAAAAATAAGCCCTCACCCAACCCATGATCACGAAAAATGAAGTCGCTATGGGTATCTGATAATGGCGCAATTTTTTTTATACAAATTTTGGATTTTTTTTTTCACCACTTAAATAAAAAACAACCTATACATGTTTGGTGTTTATGAACTCATAATGACCTGGAGAATCATAATGGTAGGTCAGGTTAAGCATTTAAAGAACAAAAATCCAAAACAACTGTTGTGGAATTGCACTTTTTTTGCAGTTTCACCGCACTTGTAATTTTTTTCCCATTTTTGAGTACAAGATATGGTAAAATCAATGATGCCATTCAAAAGTACAACTCGTCCTGCAAAAAACAAGCCCTCACATGGCCATACTGATAGAAAAATAAAAAAGCTATAGCTATGAGAAGAAGGGGAGCTGAAAACAGAAATGCAAAAACGAAAAAGGGCTCTGTCATGAAGGGGCTAAATGGGTTGTCGAACCATAGGGTACAAGTCAGCAGTCACTCTATGTGACTGCAAACTTGTGAATCCTCACAGTGTGCACACCGTGCCCTGAAATCCTTGCAGCGCATAGTGTGATCACTGTTAAGATTCGCACATAGAGTGACTGCAGTCTGGTACCCTAAGGCCGGACAACCCTTTTAAGGCTGGTTTCATATTTGCATCTATGCACACAGTGTTTGATCCGCATAGATCAGCATGTGTCATGCGTACATATATTTAACATGGTGTACACAGGGACATGCGTTTGTATGCGTTTGCTTGTGGATGCATACGCATGAGTCGTTTCGCGGTCTGCGGTGGTGTCTGGCAAATATGTGCAGGCATGCGCATGCAGATGAGTGCGTCAAAAAACGCATTACTGTCTATGGGAACGATACGCATGCGTTATTCAAAATACATATAGAAATCCCATGAGACACGCCCATCTATAATAATAAATGCCCTAAGCAGCTTCCGGTTGCAACAACTTCTGTCCAGTTGTAACCGGTGACGTCACCACACACCTCTTTCCATGTTAACCCTCAACACACCACTCCTCCTCAACACACACACACTCCTCTCACCTTTCACCATCTCCACTCACTCTTTCACTCCACATACGACCCTTTTCTCACTCCGTCTCTCATATTCACGCCGTCATCGCTGCTGATCCACGATCCCCGACATCTTCTTCCGCCGGCGCCATCCTGGATCCAGACGTCCTCCACGCCGGCGACATGTTCTTGCGGTGACGCCATTTTGGATCGGCGAAATCCCGTGATAGTCAAGATGGCGTCGCCGTAAGAACATGTCACCGGCGTGGAGAACGTCGGCATCCAAAATGGCGTCGGCGAAATCTCGCGAGATTTCGCCAACGCCATTTTGGATCCCGACTGCATCCACGCCGGCGACATGTTCCTGCGGCGATGCTATTTTGGATCGGCGAAATCCCGCGATACTCAAGATGGCGTCGCCGCAAGAACATGTCGCCGGCGAGGACGATGTCGGGATCCAAAATGGCGTCGGCGAAAACTCGCGAGATTTTGCCGACGCCATTTTGGATCCCGACGTCGTCCACGCCGGCGACATGTTCTTCCGGCGACGCCATCTTGAGTATCGCGGGATTTCACGATACTCAAGATGGCGTCGCCACAAGAACATGTCGCCGGCGTGGACAACGTCTGGATCCAGGATGGTGCCGGCGGAAGAAGATGTCGGGGATCGTGGAGCAGCGGCGATGACTGCGTGAGTATGAGAGACGGAGTGAGAGAAGGGGTCGTATGTGGAGTGAAAGAGTGAGTGGAGATGGTGAAAGGTGAGAGGAGTGTGTGTGTTGAGGGTTAACACGGCAAGAGGTGTGATGCTATCGCTTCCTCCCAATGTGATAGCATCGGGCCATAATCTAGTGTCATATAAAACGCATGCGCATAAACAACGCAGTCGCATGCAAAAACGCATACAAATGCATGCACACGCAGCGGTTTTTAATGCCATGCGTAAGATGATGTGCATGAAAAACGCTGCGTAAAAATACGTTTTGCATGCGTGTTTGCAGATGTGGATGATACGCTGCGGACTCAAACGCTAATGTGAACCTAGCCTAATGTGTAGTAGCAGAATGAAGCTGCTCACCAGCACTGTCACTGAAGGAGGAGCAGCCGCTCTAAAAGCTGCCAAAAAGTAAGGAGACTGTAAGACGACTGCAGAGTTATGATCTGTTGAAGAGATAATTTAAGAATACCCCTTTATTTCAGATTCCTAGAAATAAAATAATTCCTAAATAATGAAAACAAACAACATTTTAAACAGGAGGTACACATTAAATGACTCTTGTTCCCTGTCCTTAAATTCATACTTCATCTTATGCATTTGCGTTTCTAAATGTTTTTGCTATTTATTAAGGTACCTCAATTAACGCCTATTCTTTTATTATTTTTGACTGTAATTCAAGGCAATTCATTCAGCACAGTTTGTCCTTTTGATTCTGAATAATAATCTCAGTACTTTGTGTCTTGTGTTTAACGTATACAGAAGATTAGTGCATGCAGTTAGAAAGCTATGTTGCTATTATTGCTACTTATATTTATCCTACTAAACATAATTGCATGTTATATTCCTTGAGGAAATTGAATTTGTTTAGTGCTACTGGAGTTCTAACTGCAGTTGGTCTTCAGGCTTGTGAATTTTGTTTACATTGCCGATATGCTAATCTAAACTGTGAGGAAGAAATAGCATCATTCATGGTAAAAAATTAACACAAACCTATTAACATGTATATATTCTAGTAACATGATTTATGAAACATGCATATGTTTTACTATCCTGAGGAAAATTAAAGGCATATATTCATCAAGACAAGCGATTATCCCTCCGGTCTTGATGAAGGACGTTATGGTATCATACATTTATGATTCATCTAAAGGTGTACGTCTCTTCATGAATTTGAAGCATCTGACAAGTGGCATGCACCTCTGTGTGCCCCACCGGAAATCTCACCCCAGTAAAGGATTGGGCAAAATATCCGGGCATACAGAATGCCACAGCTCATCAATTTGAACTGCTGTGGCGGTCATATCCCCTGTGCCCCAGCTCTGCCCATTTTGGTGGAGCTGGGAAAAAAGTCAACATTTCAAAATGTCAAAAGTTGCAAATTTTTGCAACTTTTCAAAGCTTTTACACCACTTTTTCGCATAAAAGCTTTGAGGACTTGGAGTCAAAGGCAATTTGAGGAAAAAAATTTGCCAAGAATTGCGGATACTGCAATTGCCTCGAAAAGACATTTATACCATTCTGAGGACTATATCCAACACCTTTCAAGCTGTTTCAAGCGCAAAGTCAATGTCAACGTGACCTTGTAACTTTTCTTCACTGCTGTTTTGTCACACTCACTTTCTGTAAAGTATATTGAGAGTTCTTTAGCTTTGTCTGAATATTTCTATTACAACGCTGTGATCTGTGACAACCGCTTATTAAACACATTCACCTCATAAAGGTTTCTGTGCTGCATTCCCTGCCTCACCTTTTATATAGGCTGATATCCCTTTGTTACCAAGGTTTTGTCCCTCGGACAGTTTTGAGTGTTCCTGATAGATTTTTTCATGCTGATTTCAGAAATGACTTCAGATTTTTCCTATCACATAAGGTTTTTGAGAAATGATACGAAACATTATAATATTCTTCTATAATTCTAAAAACTCATATATGAACTTTTTCTGAAACAGTATATTCTGAATTTTCCACTGAAATAATGTAAATCGCTGATCTACAAATATGCAAGCAATTATTATGCGAATTCCGCACAGGCACAGTGAATCATTCGGCTGACCGTGTACGGAGCATACCACATCTCCTGGTTAGGGGAGGAATCAAAAGACAATACTGACATACTTAGAGTATGGCAGAATGGATCACGACCTTCAATGCTGTTCGCTGTCCCAATGATATGGAGAAGTGAAGATGGCTTTAAGGTGCAATGATACACTGCGCTGCTGTAGGTATAATTCAAGGAAATTTATTGGTGCCTACGCGTTTCCTGAGCTGTCCCAGCTCACTTCATCAGGGCATGATACAAGCATGCAATGCAAGAGTTTATATACAATCCAAAGAGGAAAAAAAAAAAAAAAAAGAGGGCAGGACAAGTAACTGCCACATCAGCAAGGCAATGGTATAAAACACATTAAAATAATTGTATTTTAATAGAATATATTAAAACAGCATATAATAAGAATACATACTCAAGAACAATAAAAAAGAAAATGTATATATTTCTTTTGAAATAGACACGGGGGATCACGGGGTCCAATAAAAAAAGTAGTTAAAACCATCCTCAAGGAGTCTAGAACCCAGTTCCAAAGTTGAGAGTGTATAGTGTTTTAATCCACATGACCATGGTGACTAGTGAGGAATGGGGTATGATTTTTCAGATCAATGTTAAGATCAATCTATTCACTTCCAGAATAAAGAGTAAATCCAAAGAGATGTACCCTGAATAACGGATTAAAAAAAAAAAAAATGATTAAGGGCACTTATATAAAAAAAAGAAAAAAAAATACCGATTGTAAAAAAGAAAAAAACATTTTGAAATAAAGTGCAGTAGTGTTATAATATTAAATATATTAAATCATAAAAACATGGTAACAATGTAAAAAAAGGGGGGTTGTAGTATTATAAAGAGACACTAGATGGCGCTAACACGAGCTTCAAGGAAGTGTCAGAAGGTTGAAGAGAATACTACAGTTAAAAGAGAGCGCTTCCTGTGTGAAACAAATGTGTGGAATGGAAGGATAAAACAAGATGGCCAGGCTAAGCGTCCCAATAGAGGGTTCAGTATGCATGGGAGGCAGGGACAAAAATCTCCAAAAAAAATCGACTTTTAATAAAAGACATCAGAACCAATATTTAGTCCAAAGGGTTCCAGAGATTTTAATTTGTAAATCCAGTACAGTTCTTTCCTATTAAGTGTCTGGATTCGGTTTGGTGTATTGTCTGGTATCTGTTCAATGGGGTTAATAGTTAGTTTCTTGATGTCACGACCATGTATAAGGTCAAAGTGACGTGACAGACCATGCTTCTGAAAGCCAATTTTAATATTATGTCGGTGGGAATTTAACCAACAATGAAGTGCCTGGGTGGTACGTCCAACGTAGATTTTGGGACAAGTGCATGTAATGATATAGATGACGTGTGAGGATAGACAAGTGAGGTGGTATTTGATGTGGAATTTTTCTTGAGTGATGGGATGTGAGAAAGTGATAGTCTGATGTGCAATGTTGTGACAGCAACTACATTTAGAGTGATGACATTTATAGATGCCAGGGGATAAGGAATTGTTCTGCTTGTGAGATGGAATAGTGAGCCTGCTGGGTGCCAATGTGTTTTTTAAGGATTTAGCCTTCCTGAAGGTTATAGCAGGTTTCTCAGGAATGATTTTGTTTAAAATGGGGTCTCTTTTGACAATATGCCACAGACCCTCCATGATGTTCCTGATAGATTTGTGTTGTGAACTGTAGGTGGTGATAAAGTTGGTACAGAATTTTTATTAAAAGTCCATTTTCTTTGGAGATTTTTGTCCCTGCCTCCCATGCATACTGAACCCTCCATTGGGATGCTTAGCCTGACCATCTTGTTTCATCCTTCCATTCCACACATTTGTTTCACACAGAAAGCTCTCTCTTTTAACTGTAGTATTCTCTTCAAGCTGCTGACACTTCCTTGAAGCTCGTGTTAGCGCCATCTAGTGTCTCTTTATAATACTACAACCCCCCTTTTTTTACATTGTTACCATGTTTTTATGATTTAATATATTTAATATTATAACACTACTGCACTTTATTTCAAAATGTTTTTTTCTTTTTTACAATCGGTATTTTTTTCTTTTTTTTTTTTATAAATAAGTACCCTTAATCATTTTTTTTTTTTTTTAATCCGTTATTCAGGGTACATCTCTTTGGATTTACTCTTTATTCTGGAAGTGAATAGATTGATCTTAACATTGATCTGAAAAATCATACCCCATTCCTCACTAGTCACCATGGTCATGTGGATTAAAACACCATACACTCTCAACTTTGGAACTGGGTTCTAGACTCCTTGAGGATGGCTTTAACTACTTTTTTTATTAGACCCCGTGATCCCCCGTGTCTATTTCAAAAGAAATATATACATTTTCTTTTTTATTGTTCTTGAGTATGTATTCTTATTATATGCTGTTTTAATATATTCTATTAAAATACAATTATTTTAATGTGTTTTATACCATTGCCTTGCTGACGTGGCAGTTACTTGTCCTGCCCCCTTTTTTTTTTTTTCCACTTTGGATTGTACTGTATATAAACTCCCGCATTGCATGCTTGTATCATGCCCTGATGAAGTGAGCTGGGACAGCTCAGGAAACGCGTAGGCACCAATAAATTTCTTTGAATTATACCTACAGCAGCGCAGTGTATTATTGCACCTTAAAGCCATCTTCACTTACAAGTCCTTGGACCCTGTGCAGACTGCAGCAGCTGTTTCATGCGTTTGTAGGTGTTGTGACCGAAGTTTCACAACCCTATCAGGTGAGTCTCTCCTGGCCTCACCATTACAATTGTGTTTTAAAGGTTTCACACAGAGGATGCGCCCTGTTTTGTTTCTTTTATTTAATGATATGGAGAAAGCAGAGAGATCATGTAACAGACTGCTACTTCCGCCTTACAAATGTAACAGGATATTCAGCAAAGAATAAGAAATCAATAGAATATCCTAATCTTCCTTCAGCCAGCCATAAGACCAGTGCCACACAATGAAAGTATTCGTGTTCCAAAGCTGCCTAAAGTATGGACAATGGAGGACGGCGAAGATGAACTAACAATGTCAGTGGAAAATGAAACTGCTGCAGACCCAGATTTTGAGCCTTCTACATCTAATCCACATCTGCTCAGTCAAGCTGATCTGAGTGACTTAGTCAGAGATTTGAAGTTGTCAAAGAGGCAGGCAGAATTATTGGGATCACGGCTACAAGAACGGAATCTCTTATAACCAAGAACAAGAGTTTATGTTGTTCGCAGTTGTCAAGAATACCTTAATCAATTTTTCAAACATGTCGACAATTTAACCATTTGCAACAACATCTTGGGGTTGTTTGGTGCTCTTGGATGCAAACATGCCATGAAGGAATGGCGACTGTTCATTGACTTGTCAGTTTTAAGTCTAAAGGCTGTTTTACTACACAGCGACAATATCTACACATGAAAGAAATGTATGAGTATATGGAGCTACTGTTGACCCACATTAATTATAGAAATTATAACTGGGACATATGTGATGTTCTAAAAGTTGTTGCACTTCTTCTTGGACTGCAGCTTGGATATACCAAGTATTGTGGTTTTATTTGTGAGTGGGACAGTCGTGCACGAGAAATGCACTATTTCAGAAAGGACTGGCGACTCCGCGAAAACCTGGTTGCTGGACAGAAGAATGTTAAACATAATTCTCTCGTTGATCCAGCAAAGCTATTTCTCCCTTCTTTGCATATTAAATTTGGGCTTATGAAGAATTTTGTCAAAGCAATGAAAAAAGAATCTGAAGACTTTGCTTACTTGCAACAGAAATTTCCAAGAATAAGTGATGCAAAGATTAAAGAACATATTTTTATTGGCACACAGATCAGAGATATAATGAATGACAATAGCTTTGATGGTCTTTTGCAAGGTGCTAAACAAGTGGCCTGGAGAGCCTTTAAAGATGTGACCTCAATTTCCTTGGCAATAGTAGGGCACAGAACTTTGAACAACTCGTGGACAACATGCTCACAGCATATCATTTGATGAAATGCCTTATATCACTAAAAATGCATTTTCTACATTCTCACTTGGACTTTTTTCCAGCTAATCTTGGTGCCGTTAGCGATTAACACGGTGAAAGATTTCACCAAGATATTCCGCTGATGGAGAAAAGGTACCAGGGAAAGTGGAGTACATCAATGCTGGCTGAGTATTGCTGGAATCTTATTCGAGAAGCATCTGATACAGATTATAAATGAAAGTCATCTGCAAAACACTTTTGAACAATTGTTTTTGCTACTGACATCGTTGCACATGTATGTAGTGTCTCAGACGTCATAATGTAGATTATAAATTGTTGTTTCTTAAAAACCTCACGTGATACAGACTTTTGGAGCACATATTCGTGTTCAGCATATCAAAATCTATAAGATACAATACAATTTTCTCAGGGGGCAAGAACTTCCCTGAAATTTGTTGTGCAGTGTATTGTTTGAAATGTGCTATACTATGTGATAATTGTGCTATACTACAGTATGTGATGTGATAGCCAAGGCTGCATTGGGAAGCCCTCCCGGTTGAACCCAAGGTCATGTGAGCCTTTTCTGACTGATGAGGAAATCGATTTACATATTGTTAAAATTAGTCAGGTCAAGTGAGTTTCCTAAAATTCTACTTGAAATCAATTTGCATTTAATTAATTCACACATGTCTATCCACTGCTCCTTCCCCATTCTTTGTAGTTGCGATGTAACAATTACGGTACATTTTCACTGATGTATGATATTGGCTTGGTGTATGATATTGGCATATTTTTTTCATTCTTATTATGTGACAGGGTCTCACTGATGTGGTGCAAGTATTGTATGTAGCATTCTGAACCAATTAAATGTTTTGCCACTTCAGTAATGTCTACTTACCCACACAGAGAGAAAAGGGAGAGATACTGCAGCTGCACTTCCTCTTCCCCCAGGTATTGTCAGTTTACTGCATTACTCTTGTGGGCTGAAAATGTTTCTGAACAGAAGATAGGGACAATGGCTGCTGCAAGATCACTTTGTTATAATCAGCATGTCATCATATCCTAAGCATAGCACAAATCGGGAGGGATACACAAAGGCCAGCGAAAGAAGAAAGTAGTTTTTAGAGTTTCAATAAGGAACAGTTTAGCGAGATTTTCTTATTGTCAGACAACCTCTTTAAAAACAATGCCATAAATGACATACCCAAATTTTGGATTAAATGTAAAACATTGCTGAACATCCTATGCAAGCTTTATGCTTCTGATTTATATTTTCAGGGGAAGAGTCCTGAGAAGATCATTTGCATATTTCCAGTGCCTTCTGGGATAAGTGAAGACTAGTCTCCGCGAGCTCAACGATCACTGGATTTTGGCCGTGGCAGCTGAAAAGAGGAAATCTGTAAACCAGGGGAAGAGTCCTGAGGAGATCATTTGCATATTCCCAGTGCCTTCTGGGATAAGTTAAGAGTCTCCGCGAGCTCAAAGATCACTGGATTTTGGCTGTTGCAGCTGAAAAGAGGAAATTGGTAAACCAGGGAAAGAGTCCTGAGGAGATCATTTGCATATTCCTAGTGCCTTCTGGGATAAGTGAAGAGTCTCCGGGAGCTCAACGATCACTGAATTTTGGCCGTTGCAGCTGAAAAGAGGAAATCAGTAAACCGCGCGCCGATTTTGGCTCAATTTTCATCGTTTTGAAATCTCAATATGGAAGAGGCCAGGAGCCATTTGGTGAGCTGCATTTCTTGCTACATGTTCACAGACTTACCAGTGGAAAAGCCAAACTTCACATGCCACAAATGCAAGCTTGTGTCCCTGTTGGAGGAAAAGTTGCAAAATCTCAAAGAGAGGTTAGCTACGTTGAAAATCATTAAGGAAGGTGAAGAGTTCTTAGACAGAGCAGAATTATCTCTTCATGTTACAGAAAGAGAAGTAATTCGAAGTGCACCTGAAGAAACAGAGGAATGGAGACATGTGACCCAGAGAAGCAGGAGGATCAGGAAGCAGTCAGCACCCATACTGCTCTGGAACCAGTACCAGGCTCTCACGCAGGAGAACGATGAATAAATACATCAGGATAAGACTTTGCCCACAAACAGCAACCTTGTACGCCTTCAGAATCCTTCTGGATGGAGAAAGAAAAATTTTGTGAAGTAGAAACAGAGAGTGGTGGTCATGGGGGATTCCCTGTTGAGAGGAACAGAGGCCGCTATCTGCAGACCGGATATAACTTCAAGAAAAATGTGCTGTCTTCCAGGTGCAAAAATTAAAGATGTGTCTGACAGGATATCAGGATTCTTCAGACCTACAGATGACTACCCATTCCTGCTAATACATGTGGGGACAAATGACACAGCAAGAAATGACCTGGAAACCATCTGCAGTAACTTTGAAAACTTAGGCAAGAAAGTGAAAGAACTGGGAGCGCAGGTGGTCTTCTCTTCCATCCTCCCAGTGGATGGCCATGGAACAAGGAGGTGGAATAAGATTCTGCAGGTGAACAACTGGCTAAGTCGATGGTGCCGTCAGCAAGGATTTGGATTTCTGGATCATGGAGTGAATTACCTATATGATGGACTACTTGCAAGAGATGAGGTGCACCTTACGAAGACTGGAAAACTTGTATTTGGAAGTTACCTTTCTACACTCATCAGGAGAGCTTTAAACTAGAACAATGTGGGAAGAGAAGCAAAAGGCCAGTAAAAGCCATACACCTGACAAATGCTCTTGAGAACTCTGCTATTAGAAGTGGAAAGGAAGAACAAAGACAAAAGACTCTAAATAATAAAAATATTGGAGAAAGAGAAAACCAATCACAAACTAAAATGCTTCTATACTAATGCACAAAGCATGGGCAACAAACAAGGAGAACTGGAACTACTAACACAGGAAAAGAAATATGATGTCATTGGAATCACTGAAACTTGGTGGAACGATACACATGATTGGAATACAAGTGTCATGATCACGTGTGTCAGGACGCAGATGTTACCGCAAGGCGGACCCATAACACACGTGACCCTGGATACTCCGCCTCCAGTGGGGCACATTTAAATAATAAAACGTGCAGGTGGATACGCCGCCTCCACCTGGCGAATTTAGGTATTACACGTTATACATACAATATCTGGAAACACCGCCTCCAGTAAGGCGCATTTAAATAATAAAGGGGGGAACCTGGGTAACTTTAACAATGGTGGGCCCTGCAATAGGGAAAAGGGAATTGGAGACCTCCTGAGCTCCCCTGAGCCAGTGTCCCTGCACTCCTAACGTTCCCTATGCCGGTTTCGCACCGGGCGCTGCACGCGTACCTCAATGCCCTAGCTCGCCCTGACCCTAAACCCTCACTAGGGAATAGGTCGGTGCGGAAACTAATCCCACCACTGCACTAATAACACACATGAGGAAAGAGACAATACAGGGGAAACACCACTTAGCTTTGCTCTGTTGCGTGCGCTCCTAGCAACAGAGCCCTCCACCTGAGTGCATCTTCTCCTCCACCCGGATCCATCACCATAACAGGATCCTTCACCTTAGTGCAACCTTGGAGCAGAGTCCAACACCAGTTGCAGCTGCTTAGAACCAGAGTCCCAAGGATGAGTTCAGCTGCTGACACGAAGTCGAGCATGCTTGAGTCCAGCTCAGCGGCCAAGTCCCACATGGTGAGTGCCACTCTCCATAGTCGCCACTCCACCAGCCCATGCAGACACTTCCCGCTGACACCATCACTGCGACTCCACCACGCCATGCCAGCCCTTCGTCCAGACACCATAGCTGAAACACATCCCCCCAGGCTAAGCTGCGCAGGACTCCTCACCAGCTCCATCCTTCATCCAGGCTCTCCAAAAACAGAGTGAACACAAACTCACAATATCACAAGCTGTGATTGCACACCTCTAGCACACCTTTATAGGGTGTAACACCTGATACATGATTAAGTGCACAAAACCTAAAGTGCAATATCAAAACCACCACCGGGGACAGTCAAGACACCTTGGAACTTTCCAAAGTAAAAAAAGTTCACCCAGTGATTTAAAACTGTCAGATCACTTCAGATCATGACAACAAGGCTAGAAGGATACAACTTATTTGCAAGAAACAGACTTGATAAAATAGGAGGAGGTGTCGCATTGTATGTTAGAAACACGTATATCTGCACAGAGATTGAAGTTTCAGAGACCGGGAGTTCTGTGGAAACTGTTTGGGTAAGAATACAAGGACAGAACAATGGAAAGGACACCATTGTAGGCATTTACTACAGGTCGCCTGTGCAAGCTGAAGATACTGTATGGATGAACTCTTTATGCATCAAATGGTCAAGTTCTCCAAAAAATATGACATAGTTGTCATGGGAGATTTCAACTATCCAGACATTTGCTGGGAATCTCAGGCAAAACTAACAGGTCAAGGAAATTCTTATCCTCTCTTGCTGACAACTTTATCTTCCAAAAGGTAGGGGAGAAAACAAGGGGATCTGCTACCTTGAATCTAATCCTTATAAACAGGGAGGAAATGGTTGAGGAGGTAAAAGTGGCTGAGACCCTAGGAGGTAGCGACCATGCTATTTTAGAATTTTGGATAACTAGAGGAGGAAGATCTGATAAGACTCAGACGTCAAGGTTAGATTTCAGAAAGGCAGATTTTAAGGGACTCAAAGAGAATTGGAGGGATCCAATGGCTGGATATCCTTAAAGACAAAAATGTCCAGGAAGGATGGGAAATCTTGAAAAATGAAATTCTCAAAGCACAATTGTTAACAATTCCAAAAAGAGGGAAGAATAGGAAACATTTAAGGAAACCAGGATGGATGAACACAAAACTTAAGCACATGCTAAAAAGGAAGAAAGAAATGTTTATAAAATGGAAAGAGGGAGGCATATCTAAAGAAGAATATAATGCTGTCTGCAGAACCTGCAGGGCACAAATCAGATTATCTAATGCTGACATTGAATTGAGGCTTGCAAGAAACGAAAAAAACAATAATAAAGGATTTTGGGGATATGTCAAAAGTAAAAGAAAAGTCAAAGATGCTATAGGATTTTTACAGGATGAAAATGATGAAATGGTAAGACAGGATGTTGAGAAGGCTGAACTTTTAGATTCCTATTTTGCATCTGTTTTCTCTCAAAATGGAAATGTAACATCAACTGTTCTTCACTGTCCTATTAAGGGAATAGAAGAATCCAGGATATCTATAAACAGAAAGATAGTGAGGAAACACTTAGCTAACCTAAATGAATTTAAGTCTCCAGGTCCAGATGAATTACACCCCAGAATACTGAAGGAGATAGCAGAAGAAATTTTTGAACCCCTCTCCATAATCTTTGAAAATTCTTGGAGAACAGGAGAAGTCCCAGAAGATTGGAGAAGAGCAAATGTTGTTCCTATCTTCAAAAAGGGGAAGAAGGTGGACCCAGGCAACTATAGGCCGGTGAGTCTGACTTCTATACCAGGAAAGATCTTTGAACAAATTATTAAACAACATGTATGTCAGTACCTGGATAAGCATGAAGTGATTAAACAGAGTCAGCATGGGTTTGTACCTAATAAGTCATGTCAGACTAACTTAATTTCCTTCTATGATGGGATCACTGATTGGGTGGATCAGGGAAATGCTGTAGATATAGTATATCTTGACTTCAGCAAAGCATTTGACAAAGTATCTCACACAATCCTTATTGAAAACTTGACAAGGTATGGAATGGGCAAGGCAACTGTTAGGTGGATTCATAAAGAGTGCTCGTAAATGGCTGCACATCCAGTTGGAAGAATGTCTCAAGTGGGGTACCACAGGGCTCTGTCCTGGGTCCTGTATTGTTCAACATCTTTATTAATGATTTAGATGAAGGAATTGAGGGTAAACTGATTAAATTTGCTGATGACACAAAGCTAGGAGGGATAGCTAATACTAGAGAAGAGAGAGAGGATTCAAAAAGATATAAATAAACTGGAGCAGTGGGCAGCAACTACCAGAATGGTTTTTAACCGGGAAAAATGCAAAGTACTACATCTGGGCAATAAAAATGAAAAAAGCATATACAGAATGGGAGGAATAGGGCTAAGCAACAGCACATGTGAAAAAGACTTGGGTATACTAATAGATCACAGGCTGAATATGAGTCAACATTGTGATGCAGCAGCAAAAAAGACAAATGCAATTCTAGGATGTATTAACAGAAGCCTACAGTCTAGATCACGTGAAGTTATTATTGCCCTCTACTCCTCTTTGGTCAGACCTCATCTGGAATACTGTGTCCAGTTTTGGGCACCACATTTTAAAAAAGACATCAACAAACTGGAGCAAGTTCAGAAAAGAGCAACCAGAATGGTGACCGGTCTGCAAACCCTGTCTTATGAGGAAAGGTTGCATGATTTGGGAATGTTTAGCTTGCAAAAGAGAAGACTGAGAGGAGACTTAATAGCTGTCTACAAATATCTCAAGGGCTGTCACATTGTAGAAGGATCATCTTTATTCTCATTTGCACAAGGAAAGACTAGAAGCAATGGGATGAAACTGAATGGGAGGAGACACAGATTAGATATTAGAAAAACTTTTTGACAGTTAGAGTGATCAATGCGTGGAACAGGCTGCCATGAGAAGTGGTGAGTTCTCCTTCAATGGAAGCCTTCAAACAGAGGCTGGACAGACATCTGTCTGGGATGATTTAGCGAATCCTGCTTTGAGCAGGGGGTTGGACCAGATGGCCCAGGAAGTCCCTTCCAACTCTAAGATTCTATGATTCTATGATATAAAAAGGACGCATGTTCAACAAACTATGATGCCTATGTCACTTACACATGTTAACTTACTAGAAGTGATAACTGCATCTTTATTTGCTTAAGAAATAGCAGTAAAGATGTGATGATGTTGATAAGGAAGGTCTAAAGCTGGCCACACATATTAAATAGCAGTCAGCCGAACGCTGCCAAATGTCATCTCCCCAATAAACCAAAGGATCAGAAGTTGACATTCCAATTCCCAGATCCTTTTGGAGGCCATTAAACAGATTAGATAGTTGAAAGATCCTGCCAAAAACGGCAGGTTTGGTTATCTAAGGGTCCCGTTACACATAACGATGCTCCACCGATCCCAACAACCATACGACCTGGTAAGGATCGCTGGTACGTCGCTACATGGTTGCTCATAACCTGTCAAACAGGCAGAACTATTCAACGACACAGCAACGATACGGCAATCCGTATAACAATCTCGGCGGTCGTTGGGACCTTGTCACACAGCAGCTTTTCTGACGACTCACGCCTGCGTCCCTGAGTTCTGTGTCGCCAACGAGGTCGCTCGTCGATGTCAAACACAGCGATGCATGCTGGCCAGCAGGATGCCAACGATCAAAAAATGGCCTAGGACATTCGAGCACAATCAGCGATATCCAGCGGGGGGGGCAGTCGCGGCTATGTGTCACACGTAGCGAGATCGCTGGCGAGGTCGCTGTTGCGTTACACAACCTGTGACGTTTCAGCGATCTCGCTAACGATCTCGTTATGTGAGACGGGGTCTTAACTTTTATCAAATGTTTATGGGAGCAATAGCTCACGTTCACAGGTTCAGTATTTGCTCAGTATTTAGTCAGTATTAGTATTTATAAGACATAACCAGGAGTGGTACAATCAGAGGAAAAGTATAACAGAAACTCGTCACCACTGTTATACTATACTGAACGTGAAACATGACCTTAAGGTTGTTGTTTGTGCCTACAGAGACCAGAGGTAAATCCTTTAATTAAATAAATAGAAGAGACAGAAGATTCGGCACTGCTCCTTAACCCCTAAGCAGTTCCATGACTGCTATTCAAGTCCAAAATCACACAGCTGGACCGACCGCCAAACTACCGTCCAAACGGGTGCTCAATCCAGAAAAGCAAACATGTAATATGATTATGTACAAAAGAGAAAAAAAGTGATGGCACTCACCATTCTGTCGTGAAAATTCTTTATTGATTAAAAGGCATTGGCATGGGAGGAACGTACAGAGAGTGGACGACGGCCGTTTCACGCACTTGCGCTTCAACGGGTCCTGAGCAGAAAGAATTTTCACGACAGAACTTTGAGTGCCATCACTTTTTTTTCTCTTTTGTACATAGTCAAATCCTTTAATTATATGTATATGGATACCAATCAATCATGTATATGGTTCAGTTTGGAGTTACTCACATTGGTATATTAGACTTCTTGCTTTCAGATTACACAACACTGTTGTTCAAAAGCCCTTAGTAAGAAAGATGTGGCATTTTTGTAAGTTTGTACTTTTACTTACACAGTAGCACATTGCAAGGGTGGATACAGACAGAAGAAGGACCCTGTGCAGGAACAGTATATGGGCCCTTTAAGGTCTAATAGCACATACTGCAGCCCTTTATGTGTCTGAGACAGAGGCTGCTTGCTGCTTTGATCATGGGACTGGTACCCCTGAGACAGACCCCTGTATGTATACATAGGTTTCACCAATGGTATGTCGGGCACACTAACAGAAAATTAAATCATTTTGCCAACAACAAACTGGAATTTCTACTTATACAATTTCCTGATATCAATAAATCAAGGGTGTGCTTAATATTAAACATTTTTTTGTGATTTCTGGTATGCTTTGATAGAAAATACCGTTCTGTTTATACAAAATAGAATAAATGCATATTCTTTTCTGGTATCCCCTTGAAGGTGTTTAGTGAGATTTCCTACTTAAAAGACTTTCATGTTCAAAATATCTTCAGAATAACTTGAAGTCATTAATTGCAGTAGCCCACAGCAGCAGTGTACATCATGTTTTCCAATTACTGAATGTTTTTCATCTCTGTTTCTGTGGGAGGATAGCTAGCTTACATGCCGGATGCTAGGAGGAGGCAGAACATTTCGGCAGTTTATATTGTAAGGATACAGACACAGGAAATGAGTGACGTATAGGTTGTTGTTTTCACGATGGAAAAATACATCATTTTTATGTTCCAAATCTCAGTGCTTGCCAATATATATTAGATACATACATTAATCAATTCTGGGCGTTTCACATAGACACTTGGTAATAGATTGTGCAAATCAACGGTAACTTTTTCAGTTTTATTAATCTTTAAAAATATTGTTTCTCCTGATTGTATACATTGGTGATGAGGACAATGGCCCTAAAAATACAGAACAGTTTATGGCTTCTCACCGGGGCTGTCAGACCATATGTGCAAGCAGTGCAGTCAGTTGTCCAGATGACAAGGAGGCCCAATCAGGCTGGCTGCCCGATTCCATCCAACACTGCAGTGTTAGAGAAAAACACAGTTTAACCCTTTCACAACCTATGACATATAAGTACATCATAGGTCATATCCCGGAGCCCACATCCTTTACACCACTTGACAGCTGATTTGATCAGCAGTCATTTGCCCCTAAGAGCCATGAGTAGAATTGCGATCAACCCATGGCTGTTAACATGTTAAATGCCACTGTCAATCTCTGATAGCTGTAATTAACTCACGGTAACAAAAAGCACATCACAAACTCCACCCATTGGCGCCCCTGCCACACAATCGTGAGGCATTGATGGGTTGGCATGATCCCTGTGATTGCTATTGCAGATCTTCTATGAACACTGGCCCATGGCTGACTGAAGCCCTGTTGTGTAACACTAGCAATCAGAAGATCTCAGCTTCAAGTCTCCTAAAAGGACTATTGAAGCAAGTAAAAAGTAGAAAAAAAATTTGGAAAAAATAAATAAAAGTTCAAATTACCCCCCTTTTGCCTCATTCAAAATAAAATAAAACAAAAATATTAAAAATGCACATATTTAGTATCGCTGGTTTCAGAAACACCCCATCTATCAAAATATAAAAACAATTAATCCAATCAGTAAACGGCGTAACGAGAAAGTGAATCAAAAGGCCAGAATTTTTTGGTCTCTACAACAATGAAATAAAATGTAATAACAGGCTATCAAAACATTGTGTCTGCCACAAAATGTTATTAAAAAAAAGTCATTACGGCGATCAGAAAATAAGCTCTTACCCAGACCCACATTCCTGAGACGATGCAGGTCTTGGAAAATGGCACCTTTTTTTCTACAAATTTTGGATTTTTTTTCACCACTTAAATAAAAAAAGGACCGATACTGTACATGATTGGTATCTGAAAACTTATAATAACCTGGAGAATCATATTGCCAGTAAAAAAAAAAGCAAAAAAACAATTTATGGAATTGCAATTTCACCACTCTTGGAATTTCTTCTTGTTTTCCAGTACACTATATTGTAAAATCAATGGTGTCATTTAAAAGTACTTCTCTATTTATTTTCTATTTTGTGATTTAAAAAAAAAATATTTATACAACTCTTTTTTTACTTTTGTACTTAGTCCCTCTATGGGACTTTCACTTTCAACAGTCTGATCACTGTTATAAAGCATTGTTAGGCTAGGTTCACATTGCGTTAGGGGCATCCGTTTAACGGATCCGTTAAATGGATGCGCTAACGCTGATGTCATTTTTTACATCTTTTGTGACCTAGCGCTAATGATATGTGCTAACACATGGCAGCATTTCGCTACAATGCGTTAGCCATACAGGTCTATGCACAGCGAACGCATCTGTTTGCTTTGCGCTAGACCCGACGCACCCGAAAACGCTGCAGACCGCGTTCAAGGGTGCGTCATAAAGTAACGAATCATTGCTAACGCATGCTGATTTCGGCATGCGTTAGGATGCGTTACTATTATTGCGGCCAATAGGTGCGTTAACGCATCCGTTACATAGCATTAGTGACGCTTTGTAATGGATGTGCTCAGCGCATGGCCCCTAACGCAATGTGAACCACCCCTAATACTCAAGCATTGCTATGCTTAACCTGTCAGCCCTGTAGACACAAGTTAGTTAGATCATGCATTGTGCCTGATCAACTATCTTGCTAGTGCCTGGTGACCCGGAAGCAGAAGCAGATTTCTCTGATAAGACATATTACAAAGTTGCTTCTTTTTATGTGTACTATTGATTTATGAAATAAAAATGAAAACGGCAGTTACTCTTTAACCTCTTTCCCACCCAAGACGTATCCATAATTCCCTTTGACCCTGGTTTATCAGACCTGGGACGTATGGATACGTCCTGGTGATTTTTTGCGCACATGGGCTGTGCACGCAAGATCGCCACCAGGTGTCAGCTGATTCTGACAGTTGACACTCGGCACTAAGTACCAGGAGCGGTTCTGCACTGCTCCTGGCACTTTAACCTCGTAAATTCTCCGATTAAATGCGATCGCAGCATTTCGTGAGCAGGCAGAAGGAAAAAAACATCTCATCTGCCTTTGGATTGTAGACCCTGCAACGTCATTGCGGGGTCCCTATCGTTGCCATACTGACCCGATGTCATCATGATGAATGTCCGGGTCACCAGAGCCAGGAAAGTTGCTGATCATGCACAGTACATGATCAGTAACTTTATTTAGTCAGTGCAGAGCTGATAGTTTGCGTAGCATAGGGATGCTGCTGCATCCCCATGTTAAACAAGCGATCAGCCTGCAAAAATGATAGTAGCATAGTGGGACAAAGTAAAAAGGTTTAAAAAAGTTAAAAAAAATTGTAAAAATATTTTTTAAAATAAAAATATATTGTACCCATGAAGGAATATTTTTGTGAAAAAAAAAACAAAAAATAAAAAGTACACATATTTGGTATCACCGCTTCCAGAGTAACCTGACTTATGAAATTGTCTCACTAGTTAACCCCTTTAGTGAACAACAAAAAGTAAATAAAAAACAAGGCGAAAAAACAATGCTTTATTGTCATACTTCCAAACAAAAAGTGTAATAAAACGTGATAAAAAACTAATATAAAAATGGTACCAATGAAAACATCATCTTGTCTCACAAAAAAACAAACCATGATAGAGCTCCATCCAAAAATAAAAAAGTTATAGCTCTCAGAATAAAGCAATGCAAAAATAATTACTCTTTCAATAACATAGTTTTTATTGTGTAAAATTGCCAAAACATAAAAAAGATATAACTGTGGTGTCACTGTAATCGTAAAACTGCCATATCAATTTTACCACAAGCGGAACGACATAAAATCACCACACCGAAGATCAAAAAAGCGATCAAAAAATGTAATATCTCTGAAAATGGTACCAATTCAATAAAAACGTCAATTGGTCCTGCAAAAAAAGAAGCCCTCACATGACTCTGTGGGCTGAAAAATGTTAAAATTATTGCTCTCAAAATAAGGGGATGCAAGAAACTAGCCTAGTTTTTGCAATAAAAAGCATCCTTTAGCATGTGACAGCAGCCAAACATAAAATCCCGATATAAATCTGGTATCGCTGTAATCGCACCGACCTGGAAAATAAAGTCGTCTAATCACTTGTACAACATGAGGAATAGCGTAAAAAAAAATTCTTCACCTGTTTTGCCTCCCAAAGATCGCGGAAAGGCTCGGCGGACATTTATCCTGTGCTCAGCGCTGAGCGCTTGCAGTGGGGTTTCCATGTAAATCTCTGAAATATGTGATTCAGACTGAGCCCCCGTAGAAGATTACATATAATGAGGCAAATGGAGGCAACTGTGGACACCATAGGACCTGTCATCCCGTGGTGTCTGTCTTTTTTAAGATTGCATAAAAGTGCAGTTAATCAGAGTTTTGTGCACTTCTGAGAAGGACACCTCTGAACAAAGGCCAGAGAGAGTCCAGAGTAAGTCTGCTGCCTAATTATAGGGATTTCATCTGCCACATCACTTGGAGATTTAGATGGAAACCCCAAAGTAAGTGCTTAGCATAGAGTGCCGGATAATTGTGATCCCAAATGTTATGTAAAATGTTCCAAATAAAATTTTCAAATCAATCCGCAAAAAAGCAAGTCCTCACTCAGGTCTGTCATCTGTTAATGGAAATATAGGGGGCTTCCACATTGCTGGTAGTGCAAAGGTTCTGGAAGAGCAAAATGGCTCCACAACCCTCCAAAAAAATTCAGCAAATTCTTTGTCCTCAAATCCAAATGCCCCTCCCTTCTGAGCCCCATAGTATACCTAAACCACATAAAGCCTCCATATATGTTTGGGATTTCTGAAGTGTTGAGAGCCTGCCTAATTTGCCAGTGTATGTTTCCAGAAGCATGAGCTGGGCATAATGTACTGGTCATTAGAAAGTACTAGTCACTACAGCGTACTTGTCACTACAATATCAGTTTGCAATAAACACTTTGCAACATTCATTGCTGCTTGTTTCTTGAAAACACCCATGGAATCAAAATCATCACAACACCTGTAGATAAATTTCCAAAGGGGTATAATTTCTAAAATGGGGCTACATGAGGTGGGGGGATTTGGCTCTTTTAGCATTTAGAGACTTTGTATATGGAGTTCACAAGCTATTCTAGGAAAATCTGCACTCCTGGAGGCAAATAGCGCACCGCCCCTCCCGAGTCTCTCTGTATGGCTAAACAGTACTGTACAGCCACATATTGGGTATTGCCATGTTCAATAGAAATTGTAGAAAAAATTATGGTGCCATGTTTACCCACTTCTTGAGTGAACATGTAAAATATGGGGCTAAAACAAAATTTTGGTGATAAAAATGTAGTTATTTTTTCTTCACTGCCCAATGGTATAAAATTCTGTGACATACCCATGGTGTCAATATAATCACTGCACCCCTAGATGAATTCATTGAGCGGTGTAGTTTGTAAAATGGGGTGTTCTGCTGTTCTGACAACACAGGGCCTCTCCTAGTGGGTGATGGCACCCGCAAACCTTAACAGTAAAATGTACACTATAGTATGGCGCTCCTTCCCTTCTGTACTTGGCACTGTGCCTGAAAAATATTTCCTGATTACATGTAGGGTATTGGTTCACTCAGGAAAAAATGGACCTAAGTTTGTTGTAAAAAAATTCCTATTAGCCCTTAGAAAAATTAAAAACTAGGGGCTAAAACAACATTGTAGTGGTAAAAATGTAATTTATTCTTTCTTCACAACTCAATGGTATAAAATTATGTGAGGTACATGTGGTGTGAATATGATCACTGCACCTCTAGATGAATTCATTGGGGAGTGTAGTTTGTAAATTGAGTTCACATATGGGGGTATCTGTTGTTCTGGCACCTCAGGAGCTCTGCCAACGTGACTTGGCACATTCAAACCATTCCAGCAAAATCTAAACTCCAATATTGCACCTTTTCCTTTTTGAACTTTGCACTGTGCCTCAAAAGTAGTATTCCTTCACATATGGGGTATCTGTGTACTCAGGAGAAATTGCACAACAAATTCTATGGTGCAATTTCTCCTGTTACAATAGTGAAAATAAAAAAATTGGGGCTAAAATAACATTTTTGTGTGGAAAATGTGATTATTTTATTTTCACGGCTGAATGCTATAAACTTCTGTGAAGCATCTGGGGGTTCAAGGTGCTCACCACACATCTAAATACATTACTTGAGGGGTCTAGTTTCCAAAAAGGTGTCATTTGTGGGGCATTTTCACTGTTTAGGCACATCAGGGGCTCTCCAAACACGACGTCGTCCTCTAATCCAGCAAATTTTGCATTAAAAAAGTCAACTGGCGCTCCTTCCCTTCCGAGCTTTGCCATGTGCTCAAACAGTGGTTTTCCCCCACATATGGGGTATCGGCATGCTCAAGAGAATTTTTTTTTTCACATTCCAAAAATTCCTGTGAATCACCTGAAGAGTTAATAAACTTCTTGAATGAGGTTTTCATCACCTTAAGGGGTGCAGTTTTTAGAATAGTGTCACGTTTGTGTACTTTCTGTCATATAGACACCTCAAAGTCACTTCAAATGAGAGGTAGTCTATTAAAAAGGGTTCTATAAATTTTGTTAGAAAAATGAGAAATCGCTGGTCAACTTTTAACCCTTCTAACTTCCTAACAAACAAAATTGCTTAAAAAATTGTACTGATGTAAATTAGACATATGGAAAATGTTATTTTTTAACTATTTTGTGTAACACTTCTCTCTGATTTAAGGGTATAAAAATTTAAAGCAAAATTGCGAAATTTTCCCAATTTTCGCCAAATTTCAATTTTTTTCAAGTAAACGCTATTTTGAAAAAATATCTATCATAAAGTACAATATGTTTCAGAACCAGTGGAATCCATTGAAGCACTCCAGAGTTATTACCACATAGACTGACAGTGGTCAGAACTGCAAAAATTGACCTGGTCATTAACTTGCAAACTGCCTTGGGAGGTTAAAGGGGTTAATAGATGCTGGAGATTGAGCCCCATAGGAGTCTATTATGGACAGGTAGGTCGCCGGTAGCTGCTTCCTGTCTGATGCCTTTGCGTTGTTAACAGGTACATGGATGCAACAGCTCAGAGCATGACGAGACAGTGATATTTAAATTAACAGCTATTTATTTGATTAACACAATTAAAGGGGTGCCTATGGCACAATATCAGGAGATAACGCAATCCGTGAAAATGAACCAAGTTATGTTACAAGGAGAATACAACAATTCGTATAAGCCAGATAGTAACTCAATTCTACTTATACACTACTAGATGGAGGCCCGATGCTATCACATCGGGAGGGCACAGTGCTCTGCACTCGGGATTTCCGTTACAAACAGAGAGATATACTCACCTTCCGACGGCCCCCAATCTCCTCTCCACGCTCCTGGCATCTTCCAATCCCAGTAATGCTTAGCGTGAAGGACCGGCGATGACGTCACTCTCGCGAGACCCCAACGTCATCAGCGGTCTTTCGCGCAAAGCATTACTGGGACCGGAAGATGCCGGGCGCATGGTGAGAGGAGGGTAAGAGTCCGGGGGCCGTCGGAAGGTGAGTATATCACTATTTTTTATTTTAATTCTATTTTTTACAGGTTTTGTGGTACCCAGGGTGGAGGAGAGTCTCTTCTCCTCCAGACCCTGGGTACCATCCGCACATTGAGTGCTGCGCCGGTCATCTCCCAGCTGCGTCGCCGATGACCTCCGTTCGGCAGGAGATTACCCCCGGCAACCAACGGGAATTCAGCGGCTAGCGCCGCAGATCTCTCGATGGTAGCGGTGGCTTACGTCGTTCGAATGCTGCACAAATTCGCAGCCAGGCTGCGCCTGTCGCTGATTGGTCACGCTCGGCCGGCCGCGACCAATCAGCAACGCAGGATTTCCGTTACAGACAGACAGAATTAAATGATTACATAATAGATTATTCTATTATTTCAGTTAACTGTTACTGTCAGTGATGTCTTAGTTCTAATACTCTAACATAAAGGGTGTCAACTTCACTATCGAGTCCGTCACCATAATCAATCTCTTGGCAACACCAGACGTCACACAGGCCCAAAAACGGGTCGACAATGCTTCTCATTAGGCCGCAAGTGCCAGATTGATGAGTAAGTTGCCATACCCGCTCCGCTGGCTGCATTTGTTCCCTGAAGCACGGCCCCAATCCTCACTTTGTATCGTACATTTACATTTGAAATGACGGCTCACACGAATGTCCCTCTGCTGTGGCCTGGTCATCTCTCTTTTGACCCTAACCCTACTCACTCTGCTTGAATTTCCTAGCTCCAGCCTCTAGCCCCCAGTTCTGGTCACCTGACTCTGATCTCATGGTTCCTCACTCAGATCTGGTCTCTTGATTCCTTCACTCGGATCTTGTCTCTCAGATAAATTTGCTAAGGTCTGGTTACTCATAATGGCGGCTATAAGTCAACACTGCTGCCTCACACGTCTGCCCTGCTACAAGTCCAGATATTGACTCTCCACCTTGTATGCCCTCTCGGGCCTTTTATAGTTATTAACTGCGGAACAACTGTCACCTAACCTTGTGTCTCTGCAGGTAACAGCAGGTTCGCAGGATGCAGTGATGAGACGCGAGACTGGTTGAACTTTGAAAAGCAAACTTTTTATCATTTAAAGCCGCTAGGGCTATACTAAGCAACCAAAAACCAAAACAAACAGTTGTCCTCGCAGGACTCAGTACAACCAAACACTATTTGGAAAGAACACGACTAACCCGGCCGAGGCCGGTTACTATGGGGCCACGGTATGGCCGTCTACGGATCTTATACTCTATAATGTCACTTATCCGTCCTGACGTCCCTCGGCGTCTCTGTGGAGCTGCATTGCTGATGAAGCTGCTTTGGCGTCTTTGATAAGACTGTTGTGGCATCTTTGATGAGGCTGCCTTGGCGTCGCAGCCGCTGGGCCCAGCTGCTGAAGATTTGGAGTAGTCTTCGGGCGTTCCAGCACCCAGGAGGAGTTGGGGCACAGCAGGCCCTGATGGAGTCCTGAGATGAAGTAACCCCCTGATGTAACAGTGGGGTTGCGCTTGTTAGCGAGTTCAATGGGACTCCTGTCCCCAAGCAGGGTTGTGTCGCAGTGCTCAAGAGTGGCGGTTTACTGGCCACATGCACAGCCTGAGGCTGTGTGCAGAGTGTCTCTTTTGATGAGGAACAGGCTCCAACTGCTGACTGCAGCGGGGTGAAGGCGGCTGTGAGCGGTGATAGACCGGCCGCAACCATGGGCTGACGTGAACTGGCAGCGCCCACGGGTGGCAGCGGGCAGGCCGCAATCGCGGGCTGAAGGGGGATGGCAGCATCAGGGAGAGGGAGCGGACAGGCCGCGGAGGGCTCAAGCTCAGCGGTAACGGCCGAGGATGACCGGGGGCAGATCGTAACCCGGGATTGGGGTGAAGAGACAGTCCCCTGTCGGTAAGCTTGGTGCCTCTTTCCTGAGGGCCACTTCGTATCTACCCTCTGCTGCTGGTCTCTTCTCTGAACTGTCAATGTCCTTCCTGCTCTCTCACGCCCCCTCCATCTCCTGCTCTGTGTCTGACGTATCACCAACTGACTCCTCTGCGCGCTCCCTGCCCCTTTTATACTCGCCCCTCCCCTTGCTGTCCTGTCACTCTCAACAGTTCACTCTCCTCCTCTGTTCCCTGGGTACTGTTTCCTTAGGAACTCAGATGGCGGTCCCCTTGGTTCCGGCCCGGACACTCTGTGGGGGTCCTCCTCCCTACATCTCCTCCAATCTCTCCCAATCAGTAACCATGTATTTTGTTTTGAAGTTCTTGCTGATGCTGCTCATGCTGCTTTTACTTCGATTTTTAACCAGTAGATGGCTTGCAGAAACCCCATTAAGCCTTACAATGTGGGAATCTCTCATCTGTTCACCTCCTTACAGAGTGACAGGTCACTCCCTGCATGCATGTACAGGGAGTGATCTATCAGTCAAAGGCAGTAGGCATGGAGAATTACTGGTCCCCTGCAGAAATTAAACTGTGTTTTTCTCTGAAACATCACAGCTTTTGAGTTTTTATATATACCTGTGAATGTACAGCCAGATTCTTAGGGTATGTGCACACATTGCAGATTTGCCTGTGGAATTTTCTGCGCAGATGCTGCATCTCTGGGTAGAAAACGCAGTTAAAAATCCGCACATTTTTTATGCGTATTTTCATGCGTATTTTCATGCGTTTTTACATACTCCATTGAAGAATAATGTTTACACACAGATAGATAGATTAGATATATCTATAGATACTGTAGATCTATAGATCTATAGATAGATCTATAGATAGACAGATTGATCTATTTATAGATATATCTATCTATCTTTTTATAGATATACTGTAACTATCTATCTATCTATAGACATATTTATCTGTCTATAGATTTATCTATCTATAGATGTATCTATCTATCTATAGATCTATCTATCTATAAATCTATATATCTGTAGATCTATCTATCTATCTATCTATCTATCTGTAGATCTATATACAGCATCTATCTATTTATAGATATATCTATAGATAGATAAATATATAGATAAATGGATAGATAATACCATGCCCAATGTTTAGTAATAAACATAATAAAATGGTACATAAAGAGTTAAATAAAGACACACACACACACACATACACACACACACAAAATCTGCGTTAGGCCGGGGTCACAATTGCGAGAAACTCGCTCGAGTCTCACACCTCAGTACCCGGAACTGCCGCCGGCACTTGGACCAGGGCGTTCACTGCATAGAAGTACATGCAGCCGCACACTCCGGTCCCGAGTGCCTGGTACTGAGGTGCGAAACTCGTGCGTGTTTCTCGCAAATATGACCCCGGACTTACACAATATCTGTTTAATTAAAAAAATGGCATAGGCTCCCACTCAATTTTCTGTGCCAGAGAGGGAAAGCCAGAGACTGGGGGCCGATGTTTATAGCCTAGGAATGGGTTAATTCCCATCGATCTTCCCAAGCTATGAATATCAGCCCGCAGCTGTATATTTAGCCTTTACTGGCTATTAAAATAGGGGGACCCCCAAAAAACGACATGGGGTACCCCTTTAACTAATAGCCATAAAAGGCTATGCAGACAGCTATGGGCTGATATTATTAGCCTAAGAAGGGGCCATGGACACTGTCCCCCACCCGGGTACAAACACCAACTCACAGCCGCCATAGAAATGGTGCATCTCTAAAATGCGCCAATTCCAGCACTTAGCCTCTCTCTTCCCACTGCCCTGTAATGGTGGCATATGGGGTAATATTTGTGGGGTTGATGTCACCTTTGTATTTTAAGGTGACATTAAGCCCAGCTTACTAACGGAGAGACGTCAATAAGATACCTATCCATTACTAATCCTATAGTTGGTAAAGGGTTAAATAAACACACAGCCAGAATAAAGTATTTTAATGAAATAAAACACTACACAGTTTTCCATCTTTCTTGCATGCAACTCTGCAGCAAAACCGCAGATCTTTGCTGCGGATTTGCCTGACTCAATGGTAGTAAGTGGGTGCAGAAATGCTGCAGATCCGCAAAAAGAATTGACATGCTGCGGGAAAAAAACGCTGCACATCTGCACGGATTTTTTCACAGCATGTGCACAGCAATTCTCAATTTCCCATTGGCTTACATTGGTTGTGCACTACACTGCGGATTTGATGCAATTCCGCGCATCCAAAAATGCTGCGGAAATGCATCAAAATCCGCAGCATGTGCGCATAGCCTTATACATGCTGGCCGTGTATCTGGTAGCGTGCATCAGTTGTAAGGTTTCCTTTAACTTTTAAAAGAAGCTGGTGAGTGTTTAGAGCGTTTTTTACATAAAAACATAATTTTTAAACTATAGGTAATTTACTGATGACACATTCCTTTTAAGATGAATATTAACTCTGCAAGAGCAAGTGAGCCACACAGTGTACTTGGCTGGGGATTCTCCGCTGATTACTCCAGGATCCCACAAACCAATGTCTAGCTGCATTGCTAGGGATGTATTCCCACAGCCTGGTAATGTGAGGCATGGCAAAAGGGCTTTGTAAGGGTGTGTGCACACGTTGCGGATTCTGCTGCGGATCCGCAGCGGATTTGGCCCTGCAGATCCAAAGCAGTTTCTGCTGCATTGTACAGTACCATATAAGCCTATGTAAAATGAAAACCGCAGTGCACACGTTGCAGATTTTTCCGCTCGGATTTGCTGCGGTTTCAAATTCTTGTCAATTCTTTGCGGATTCCTAAGCAGTTTAGCACCTGCTCCATGATAGGTGTCACACCGCAGGGGAAAACCACTGGCTAATCCGCAGAAAATCCGCAGATAAACCACAGGTCTTTTGACCTGCGGATTTACCTGCAGATTTAGAGAAATCCGCGTGGAAAATTCTGCAGCAGAATCAGCAACATGTGCACACACCCTAATATGGTTCTTGGCCATCTACCTTCTAGTTCCTTGCCCTAATTTGTGCTGTGACAGTGAATAGAACTTAAACGTTATTTGTAAAAAAAAAAATAATTCTCAAATCATCAGGGCATGCCGTAATAAATATTTTAAAAGTAATGAAAACTTTAGGGAAAATGATGAGATTATGTTACCTACAACAACAAAAAAATGATATTAGAAAGTCAATCTTTACACACGGTTGTTATATGATCAGTGGAGTGTGCTTAGAATAGCACTACTAAATGCACAAGATATTCAACAAAAATATCTTCTTAGCTCCAATATCTCCTAGGATACTTGTCTCTGAATTTTTACTGGTTAATATGCTAATACCATATGGACACTTCTACACCCACATCAACCACGCTATTACAAAACATGTTTTGTCCTTGCTTATTATTTCTTCAGTGAAGGAACACTGCCATCACAACAATCCAGAATGGAAATTTTGACTTGCATTCAATTTAACCTGTTGTGTTCCTTTTCATTGCTGTGCTAGTTCATTCTTGGTTTTACTACCGACAAGATGTTCATTACATATATCTTGACCAAACACAAGCCAATTTACATTCAAACTTAAAGGCTGTCACAGTTCACCATAATCCTATTGACTTCCTTTCTCTGCAAATGTATACATATACAGTGCGTTGCGAAAGTATTCGGCTCCCTGGAACTTTTCAACCTTTTCCCACATATCATGCTTCAAACATGAAGATACCAAATGTAAATTTTTGGTGAAGAATCAACAACAAGTGGGACATATGAGGGGCGATCCAAAAGTAATAATAATCAATAATAAACACAATGAATATAGTAAAAAAAAAAATTATTTTTCTACATAGTCTCCTAACAAGTCTATACATTTAGTCCATCTCTTTTCTAAACTTAGAATTCCCTTCGAAAAAAATTCTTGATCTTGACCCTCAAAAAACTCCCCAACAGCTGTTATCACGTCGCTATTGTCGTCAAATTTCTTGCCCCGGAGGTGTTCCTTGAGCCGAGGAAAGAGAAAGAAGTCACTGGGGGCTAGATCTGGCGAATAGGGGGGGTGTTCCACCAGTTCAAAGCCCGCTTCTTGAATGGTAGCCATGGCAACTGCAGCTTTGTGAGCCGGTGCGTTATCTTGGTGAAACAGCACTCCAGCCCGCAATTTGCCACGCCTTTTCTCCTTGATAGCCTCCCTCAATCTTCTTATTTGTTCTGCGTAGTAGGAGCCCGTAATAGTGGCTCCCTTCTCCAAATAGTCCACCATAATAATTCCTTCAGCGTCCCAAAAAACGGACGCCATAACCTTCCCTGCTGAGCTTGACACTTTGAATTTCTTCGGCGTCGGTTCGTTGGCTCGTTTCCATGTCATCGATGGTTGTTTAGTTTCGGGATCAAAGTGGTGGATCCAGGTCTCATCCATGGTCAAAAAACGTGACAAAAAATTCTCCTTGTCTGCTTGGAACGTTTCGAGATTTGGTATTGAAATGTCAACTCGTTTCTTCTTTTGCTCGTCGGTTAACATTTTTGGCACTCAACGAGCGGAGACCTTTCTCATATGCAATTCTTTTGCAAGGAATCTTTGAATACTGCCATATGAGATCCCTGTGACCTCAGCTACATGCCTGATAGTCACTCTTCGATCTGCCAACACAACTTCTTCAACTTTTTTCACGTTTTCTTCATTGAGGGACGTGGATGGGCGTCCTTCGCGATGTTCATCTTCCGTCAATGTTCTTCCCAGCTTAAATTCCTTGGCCCAGCATGCAACTGTGGAATATGGTAGACATTTTTTTCAAGCAAAGGTATTTGATGACAGCTCTGAGCTCGTTTTTTTCCATTTTGATGTTCACTCCTTGGCAGTTCATATTCAAATGAATGTAGCTCCCGGGAATCGTGGCCTATTTAAGTGATTTTTTTTTCCTGGACTAGTGGGTACCTAAGAGAGAAGAAAACATTTTATTTTAATTTCTGTGTGCAATAGAAATAACCGATTATCATTACTTTTGGATCGCCCCTCGTAATTGTGAAGTTGAACGAAATGTATTGGTTATTTTAAATTTTTATGCAAATTCAAAAACTGAAAAGTGGGGCGTGCAATATTATTCGGCCCCTTTAACTTAATACTTTGTTGTGCCACCTTTTGCTGCGATTACAGCTGCAAGTCGCTTGGGGTATGTCTCTATCAGTTTTGTACATCGAGAGACTGAAATTCTTGCCCATTCTTCCTTGGCAAACAGCTGGAGCTCAGTGAGGTTTGATGGAGATCATTTGTGAACAGCAGTTTTCAGCTCTTTCCACAGATTCTCGATTGAATTCAGATCTGACCTTTGACTTGGCCATTCTAACACCTGGATATGTTTATTTGTGAATCATTCCATTGTAGATTTTGCTTTATGTTTGGGATTATTGTCTTATTGGAAGACAAATCTCCATCCCAGTCTCAGGTCTTTTGCAGACTCCAACAGGTTTTCTTCAAGAATGGTCCTGTATTTGGCTCCATCCATCTTCCCATCAATTTTAACCATCTTCCCTGTCCCTGCTGAAGAAAAACAGGCCCAAACCATGATGCTGCCACCACCATGTTTGACAGTGGGGATGGTGTGTTCAGGGTGATGAGCTGTGTTGCCTTTATGCCAAGCATATCGTTTGGCATTGTTGCCAAAAAGTTTGATTTTGGTTTCCTCTGACCAGAGCACCTTCTTCCACATGTTTGGTGTGTCTCCCAAGTGACTTGTTGCAAACTTTAAACAACACTTTTGATGGATATCTTTGAGAAATGGCTTTCTTCTTGCCACTCTTCCATAAAGGCCAGATTTGTGCAGTGTATGACTGATTGTTGTCCTATGGGCAGACTGTTCCTCTTCAGCTGTAGATCTCTGCAGTTCATCCAGAGTGATCATGGGCCTCTTGGCTGCATCTCTGATCAGTCTTCTCCTTGTTTGAGATGAAAGTTTAGAGGGACGGCCGGGTCTTGGTAGATTTGCAGTGGTTTGATACTCCTTCCATTTCAATATGATCGCTTGCACAGTGCTCCTTGGGATGTTTAAAGTTTTGGAAATCATTTTGTATCCAAATCCGGCTTTAAACTTCTTCACAACAGTATCACGGACCTGCCTGTTGTGTTCCTTGGTCTTCATGATGCTCTCTGTGCTTCAATTAGAATCCTGAGACTATCACAGAGCAGGTGCATTTATATGGAGATTTGATTACACACAGGTGGATTATATTTATCATCATTAGTCCTTTAGGACAACATTGGATCATTGATATCCACAAGGAACTTCTGGAGTGAGTTTGCTGCAAAGGTGCCGAATAATATTGCACACCCCTCTTTTCAGTTTTTGAATTTCCACAAAAATGTAAAATAACCAATAAATTTCATTCAACTTCACAATTGTGTTCCACTTGCTGTTGATTCTTCACCAAAAATTTACATTTGGTATCTTTATGTTTGAAGCATGATATGTGGGAAAAGGATGAAAAGTTCCAGGGAGCCGAATACTTTCGCAAGGCACTGTATATGCAGTATACTACACGTATATATATTTACAGTACTGTGCAAAAGTTTTAGATTTCTCTGGAAAAAAATGTTATTAGTTATCAAATAGCAAAATGCAACGTGAATGTTCAAAAGTGAAATCTCTAAATCAAGTCAATTTTTGATGTAACTACACTTTGACTTCAAAATATAATCAAAGCATCTATTCTTCTAGATACTTGCACACAATTTTTTAAAGAACTTGGCAGGAAGGTTGTTCCAAACATCTAGGATAACTAGCCACAGATCTTCTGTGGATGTAGACTTGTGCAAATCCTTCTGCCTCAATGTAATCCCACAGACTTGATAATGTTGAAATAAAGGCTTTATGGAGAATTAGGACTAATTGTTCTTCTTTAGTCTGAAGATAGTTTTTAATGACATTGGATGATTGTTTGGGATCATGATCCTGCTGCAGAAATTTTTTTAAAGTCAATTAGATGCTTATCTGGTGGTGTGATATATATCTGCCTGTATTTCTCAGTATTGAGGATACCAAGAAATGTGCAACATTGAGGACTGTAGACACAGTAATTGGCCAAGGAAACTTAGCAGAGCAGTTGAAAGACACATCATGCTTATCTCCCTTCTAAATTGGAAATTGTCCCACAGTTCTATCAGCTCTGAACTGCAGCAACCAGTGGAACACAGCTACACTCAGCTACTGTTGGGAAAGGTCTGGCAAGATGTGGTCTTTGTGTAAGAATTGTGGCCAAAAACCATACGTTTAACATGAAAACAAGGCCAGGTTACTCAACTATGCATAAGAACCGGGGTGCAAATATATGGAAGCAGGTGCTCTGGACTATGTCAAATATTTGACTGTAATGGAAGTCAGTTTGACATCAAAGGGCTGGAGAACAGTACAATAATGAGTATCTGCAGGCAGCAGTGAAACATGGTAGAAGTTCCTTGCAAAGATGCTGCTGTATTTCAGGATTAAGCGTGTTTTCAATGCTGAGAAATATAGGCAGACACATATCCATCATGCGATACCATCAAGGTGGCATTTTATTAGTTACCAATTTATTCTGCAGCAGGACAACAACCCTAAACATACAGCCACTGTCATTAAGAACTATCTTCAGTATGAATAATAAAAAGTAGCCCTGGAAGTGATGATATGTGTGACACTAGTCACTTCTTATGGCTAAGCCGTGAGTCAGAATGATCAAGGAGTCCAAGGTCAGAAGCCAGGAAGGTGCGTCATAAACAGGGGGACCAGACAAAAATGTGGTCAACTAACGTTCCGAGGTCAAAATACCAGGAGGATAACGGATCAGAAATGAAGGGGTTAAACAGACGGATGGTCAGAACAAAGTACAAGGTTAGGCAACAACAAATCTAGCATACAGAACTCTAGGCACAGGGGCACAAACCGTACATCTGGTAGAGTTCTGGGAGACACAGCTCAGTTAAGTAGCATGGCAATCACATGGAATAATGAACACTTGGAGACAGCCACCAGCTCCCAGTCACAGATTGGATAGTCGAACTGTCAATCAACACACTGACTACTCAGAATGCCCCTGTACTAGATTGGTTGGCCAAGCTGTCAATTAAAGTACTGACAGCTTCAGAACACATTTATACCACACTGGATGGCCGAGCTGTCAGTAATTGCATCCCAGACACTCTGAGGGATGAAACCGTGACAGTATGGCTCAAATAATAGAGCCCTTACCTTAACATCATTGAGCCTGTTTGGGAATAAATGAAAAGATAGAAGGATTTAGGCAAGCCTTCATCCACAGACCTCTGGTTAATTCTTCAAGATATTTGGACCAACTTCCCTGCCAAGTTTCTCCTAAGGGTATGTGCACACGCTGCGGATTCCGCTGCGTTTCCGCAGCGTTTTTGGCCGCTGCGGACCCGCAACAGTTTTAGCTGCGGTGTACAGTACCATTCAAATGAATGGTAAAAAAAAACGCTGTGTAGACGTTGCAGAAAAATCCGCGCGGATTTGCTGCGGTTTTGAAAACGCAGAAAGAATTGACATGTCAATTCTTTCTGCGGAATCCGCTGCGGGTTCCTATCTCCACCATTGTGGAGATGGTGAATCCGCAGGACCAAACCGCAGGCAAAACCGCAGATAATCCGCAGGTCTTTTGACCTGCGGTTTATCTGCGGTTTTTGCAAAATCCGTGCGGATTAATCCGCAGCGTCTGCACACACCCTAAAACTGTGTACAAGTGTACCTAGAAAAATTGATGCTATTTTGAAGGCAAAGGATGGTCACACCAGATATTGGTTTGATTATACTCAGTCTTGTTCATTCACATTACATGTTGTTAATTGATTAAAATAAACTATTAACACTTTTACTTTTGAAAGTATTCTTACCCTGCTGCAATTTTTCCATATCTGTTTAAAACTTTTGCACAGTACTGTGTATAGTGTATTCAATTACTGCAATATGTGACAAAGTATATACCGTATATACTCGAGTATAAGTCGATCCGAGTATAAGTCGACCCCCCTAAATTTGCCTCAAAAACCTGGGAAAACTTATTGACTCGAATATAAGTCTAGGGTGGGAATTGCCGAAGATACTGGTAAATTTAATGCTGCACAACATACAGTATGCCCCCAAAATGCTGCACAGTGAATGCTGGCCCAAATAATGCTGCACAACATACACTATGCCCCCAAAATGCTGCACAGTGAATGGTGGCCCAAATAACGCTGCACAACATATGCCCCCATAAATGCTGCACAGTGAATGGTGGCCCAAATAATGCTGCACAACATACAGTATGCCCCCAAAATGCAGCACAGTGAATGCTGGCCCAAATAATGCTGCACAACATACAGTATGCCCCCAAAATGCTGCACAGTGAATGCTGACCCAAATAATGCTGCACAACATACAGTATGGCCCCCGAAATGCTGCACAGTGAATGGTGGCCCAAATAACGCTGCACAACATATGCCCCCATAAATGCTGCACAGTGAATGGTGGCCCAAATACCGTAATGCTGCCCCCAAAGTGATAGGATTACTGATAATCCTTTCATGTTGCTGCCGCTGCCCCTGCTGGAATTTAAAAAAAAAAAAAAAAAACACTATATACTCACCTACATTGATGACAGCTGCTCCTGAGCGTCGCCGACTCTTCAGTGACTCAGGCAGAGGGCGCGTGCTTTCCACGTCATCACGCCCCCTGCACATCACTGCCGGAGGACGAGAGAGAGCGGCGCGCAGAGATTTTGAACGCCGCCGCGGCCCTATCATCACCTGCCGCCGCCGCCAGGACGCTGCAGGGGACCGCAGATGAACACCAGGGACCGCGGAGATGACTGGGACTGCGGAGATGACGAGGACCAGGTAAGTTGGCACCGTGACCCGAATATAAGTCGAGGGGGGTCTTTTTCAGCCCCAAAAGGGGGCTGAAAAACTCGACTTATACTCGAGTATATACGGTATATATTGTGGCATGGTGACTGGTCATGTGATTGATAGGCGGTATGTATGGCAGAGGTGGGTGGCCCTGTGATGGAAGCCTGGGCGTGTTTTGCTCAGCAGATCTACTGCTGAGGGTTTTTGCTATACTTTGGGAGGATCCAGGTGACTTGGAGAGATGGGTCCAGTCACCGACTTACCCACCCAAGGGGTGTGTGTCTGAATACCTAATGAAGCCTTTGTGGTTGTGAGTTTCAGGACCTGCAGTGAGGTCATGACCTTGTGATCAGCCCATGTGATCCATACCTGACCTGTGGGTGTGGTTGCAAGTTATGTAATGGAGGTGTGTTTAGCACTTGGCAGTGAGTGTTTGGGAGTCTGGCAGTGTGCACAGACTTCCATGTGTCCAGGTGGGACACTACAGAGTGGTCTGTGTGCAGACAAGATGAAGCCTTCCTGTGTCTGTGTCTCCAGATAGAGCTCTGCTATGGACATTGATGCTGTGTCTGCCTGATGTAAAGACTGTTAACCTCTTGTTGCGGATTTGATGGTTTATGGAGCAAATAAACTCACATGGACGTTGAAGGGAATGTGTCTCTTGTTTCCTCCTACGCAGCTGAGTGAGTACAATCGTTACTATATATATATATATATATATATATATATATATATATATATACAGTAATATGTTAAAGTTTGGGCACCCCTATTAATGTTAAACTTTTTTCTTTATAACAATTTTGGTTTTTGCAACAGCTATTTCAGTTTCATATATCTAATAACCGATGGACTCAGTTATATTTCTGGATTCAAATGAGGTTTATTGTACTAACAGAAAATGTGCAATCTGCATTTAAACAAAATTTGACCGGTGCAAAAGTATGGGCACCCTTATCATTTTCTTGATTTGAACACTCCTAACTACTTTTTACTGACTTCCTGAAGCACTAAATTGGTTTTGTAACCTCATTGAGCTTTGAACTTCATAGCCAGGTGTATCAAATCATGAGAAAAGGTATTTAAGGTGGCCACTTGCAAGTAGTTCTCCTATTTGAATCTCCTATGAAGAGTGGCATCATGGGCTCCTCAAAACAACTCTCAAATGATTTGAAAACAAAGATTATTCAACATAGCTTTTCAGGGGAAGGATACAAAAAGTTGTCTCAGAGATTTAACCAGTCAGTTTCCATTGTGAGGAACATAGAAAGGAAATGGAAGAACACAGGTACAGTTCTTGTTAAGCCCAGAAGTGGCAGGCCAAGAAAAATATCAGAAAGGCAGAGAAGAAGAATGGTGAGAACAGTCAAGGACAATCCACAGACCACCTCCAAAGACCTGCAGCATCATCTTGCGGCAGATGGTGTCACTGTGCATCGGTCAACAATACAGCGCACTTTGCACAAGGAGAAGCTTTATGGAGAGTGATGCGAAAGAAGCCATTTCTGCAAGCACGCCACAAACAGAGTCGCCTGAGGTATGCAAAAGCACATTTGGACAAGCCAGTTACAGTTTGGAAGAAGGTCCTGTGGACTGATGAAACAAAGATTGAGTCGTTTGGTCATACAAAAAGGCGTTATGCATGGAGGCTAAAAAACACAGCATTCCAAGACAAACACTTGCTACCCACAGTAAAATTTGGTGGAGGTTCCATCATGCATTGGGGCTGTGTGGCCAATGCCGGCACCGGGAATCTTGTTAAAGTTGAGGGTCGCATGGATTCAACTCAGTATCAGCAGATTCTTGATAATAATGTGCAAGAATCAGTGACGAAGTTGAAGTTACGCAGGGGATGGATATTTCAGCAAGACAATGATCCAAAACACCGCTCCAAATCTACTCAGGCATTCATGCAGAGGAACAATTACAATGTTCTGGAATGGCCATCCCAGTCCCCAGACCTGAATATCATTGAACACCTGTGGGATGATTTGAAGCCGGCTGTCCATGCTCGGCGACCATCAAACTTAACTGAACTGGAATTGTTTTGTAAACAGGAATGGTCACAAATACCTTCATCCAGGATCCAGGAACTCATTAATAGCTACAGGAAGCGACTAGAGGCTGTTATTTTTGCAAAAGGAGGATCTACGAAATATTAATGTCACTTTTATGTTGAGGTGCCCATACTTTTGCACGGGTCAAATTTTGTTTAAATGCAGATTGCACATTTTCTGTTAGTACAATAAACCTCATTTGAATCCAGAAATATAACTGAGTCCATCAGTTATTAGATATATGAAACTGAAATAGCTGTTGCAAAAACCAAAATTGTTATAAAGAAAAAAGGTTAACATTAATAGGGGTGCCCAAACTTTAACATATGACTGTATATATATATATATATATATATATATACAGGATGGGCCACTTATATGGATACACCTAAGTGAAATGGGAATGGTTGGTGATATCAACTTCCTGTTTGTGGCACATTAGTATATGGGAGGGGGGAAACTTTTCAAGATGGGTGGTGACCATGGCGACCATTTTGAAGTCCACCATTTTGCATCCAACTTTATTTTTTTCATTGGGAAGAGGGTCATGTGACACATTAAGCCTATTGAGAATTTCACAAGAAAAACAATGGTATGCTTGGTTTTAGCGTAACTTTATTCTTTCATGAGTTATTTACAAGTTTTTCTTTGTTTACAGCCAATGACGTCGCAGAGGTTAACATGTGAGGCGTGGATAGAAATTGGGTATGATGTCTGGTAAACACAGTACATAGGGTCATTGCAGCAGATTTCAATGCGAGACACCCTACGCAAGAAAACTGTCACCATTTCCATTTTATTTAGGTATATCCATGTAAATGGCCCACCCAAAAAAGTTTGCCTCATCAGTGAACATACTGTTCTGTGTAAACTGAGGGTCCTGTTCCAATTTTTGTTCTTCATCGATGGGGAAAATCAGTTGCTTTATAATGATTCTTTTGCTGCAATAGAAATAGTCTCTCTTTGCGCTGACTCCAGTGATTGGCTGCATCACACTAACTTGTCTATTAGGAGAAACAGAGCTGCAGAGAGGAGGAGGAGGAGCCAGCCTGGACCAATGATGTGACAGAGGGTGTGTCTCAGACTACCTTAGTATACATCTAAGATGAAAAGAAGCCAAGACAAAAGCAAGGAAATAAATACCAGACACTACCTATACGTATATATAGATATTGTTGTAACCTGCAGATATGAATAAAGGAAACAAGAAAAATATGAAAGGCATGCTTCCCCAACACCTTAAATTGCTCTATCCCAATTGAAGCGATGTATTTTATGTATAATCTGTCTGGAAGTTGACATTGTATTCATGTGGTTTTAAGGAGGTGGAATTGTTTAGGAATGTGTATGTCATTTAAATATATAGTGATCCAGTTATTTTCTTCTTTTTCCTGTTTTGATTTTTCTGGTTATATTATTTTTTTTAAACAGTTTAATGAATATATTTATATATGTAGATATAAGATTTTAAGAGATAGCTGTATACATATTTGAATACTGAGTGCAACATTTCGGCTTGCACAATGAAGTGTAACTATTAGGGCTGCTTTTTAGCCTCTTGTCCTTGTAGTGCTGTCTCTACTTCTTTGCCTTATTGATGTGTGTATGTATATATATATATATATATATATATACACAGTATAATAGCTTTGGCCTTGGAATAACTTGTAACCATAAGAATTGGTTACATTTCTTTTATTATCCTGTTCTATTTTTTGTGTTCCTCATCACACAGGTATCTTGAGCTTGAAAGTAGCGGGCATCGAAATGAAGTCAGATTACATTACCGCTCAGGGAGTCATCGATCGCAAACAGAAGTATTTCCGTATATTTTGGCAGATGACAAATGGCATAGATTTTCCTTGGCAATCAGCGCCTCGCACCTGGTTTTACATGTGGATTGCAACAAGTAAGGAACTATACAGCAGATTCTCATTTGTATTACTACACACAAGGGAGAAAAAAATTATAATTTCGGAGGAAATTGAAATGAAGTCCTGTATTTGAAACTGTAGTATGTGATTGACCAAAAAGCCACATATAAACTCAGAACACAAACTGTATATAGTCAGAACGTAGATGAAGACCGTGTCATGGCTATGACAGCATACATACCTCATCTAGCCATACCTGCAGTACCACAGATGACAATTAATCTCAAACTATACATGTAATGGTTTCTGTCAACTGTTAATTGCAATGGGTCCACATTGTAAAATGCGTATTTTGGTTAACAGGATTTATGAAAGAATTGTGGAAAAGCCTTACATGGATATTCCATCAGGGACAACCTTATGGGTTGGACAAAGAAACAACGCACATGGTTATTTTAAGGTATGTAGGTTTTGGATTGACGATTGAAGTCTGATCTTACATCTTTGTTTTCTCCTAGTTTTTTCATTATTAAAAGATTTGTTAAAAGGGTTGTTTGGCTGCAGTAGTGACATCACGTTACAGCTCTGGAGGCAATCACTGAGCTCAGCGTTCCCTATGTAAACGGTGCCAGCCGATGGGCTCAATATTTGGTGGTAGTAACGTCACCGCTGCAGCCAAACAGAAAATGAGGCAGTAGTAGAGACGCAGTACTGGACCTGGGGAGGATAAGTAAAGCTCAGTTTGTTTGTTTTGAAAAGTAACTGAATATATGGACAAAAGTTTCTTGAAACATTTGGAAAGGGACAACCTCTTTAATGAGTATCGAGAATCAAACTGAAGCCGAATATTTACATCAAAAAGTTAAAAAAGTTGTAGGAAAAGGTCTTTTGTCTCATTGGTCTTAGTATTATAGCACCAGTAATATGGGCCAGGACTATTTGATGTCTTAGTGGTAGGAGAAATGTATGGAATCTTGACATTTTCATCTGTGGAGAAAAAAAGATTGGCATCACCTTTTCAAGTCATTGACAGCTGATTATATACATTTTGTGATCTAGGTAAAATGAGTTATTGTATAAACAGTGATTGATTAGAAAAAAATCATATAATGTTTTCCTATTACTTGCAACTAGGGTTGATCAGTGCACTCAGTATTATTGTAGTTCTTTCAGACCAAGAAAATGTTGCAATAAATGTCTTCCTCCATTATTCAGCATGTGCCCTCTTTGTTTCCTCTTTCATTACTCCAGGGAAAGGCAAACAGAAATAAGTGATTCATCTACTTGGTGTTCTTCCACACTGTCCTATCTCTATTAAGTCATCCTGCTTCGGTTGTCAAACATAGCTGGCATATCTCTTATTATTCCTTTATCTGAAATACTGCTAGTATCTTTGTACATGTTTTTTTGTCCCATTTATTGGCCGTAAATGACCTTTTTGCAACTAATTGCTGATAACTATACATCTATGGGTTTTTAAACTTGGCCAAAATCAGTTTTATATAAGCTTCTGAGTATGAAGTTTTTGTAATTTCAGTTGTAATATTTTTTTATTTTTAAAGAATTCAATATTTTTATTTTAATTTAAATAAGATTGGATGTCTTCAGTTACTGTAGTGATGTGTACTGTTAAGGTGACTATATAGCCATTGTAAGGGACCAATGAAAAAAAAAATGTCTGGAGATTCTTGCCCACACACTGACCAGTTTTTTTTGGGAACTTGTTAAGCTACATTTTTGATTCTCCCAACTCTACCCTGGTGGCAGTTCTCAGGGGACAGGAACATTGGGAAGTTTGGATTTCACTGTGCCTACTTCTTTGTTCCTTGGAAAATAAGTCACTACCATCTTATCTCCTTAGAGTAAAGAAGCCCTTGAATAAAAATTTTATTTGAATAAATCTGTGTATATGTGTATATAGTGTAGTTTGTGTGTTAGTTCTGTATTCTCCCCTACCACTGCGCTCTCCAGTGTCTAGAGTTGTTCCACTTCTCTTCCCAGTGATGTCACCTCTCTTCAGACTACAGGTCACACTACCCTCTGCGTGTCCCAGAAGTGGCTTTTGATTTTGCATTAGAAGGCTACAGAGCATCAGAACACAGCTCCATAGGTTAGACAGTAAAAGAGACTTCAAGATTATGCATAGAGCATAGAGTGAGCCTTATAGTCTGAAGGGTAGTGACATCACTGAGAAGAGAGCAGTGCTGGATCCTGGAGAAGGAGGAGGTTGGCGAGAATATTAATGTACACACTACACACCATACACAAATGTAGTAAAGAAAATAAAGCTTCATGAGACGGATTCTTTAAATGGTAAGTTACTTACTTTCACTAGTCTTACTACTTACTACTCTAGTCCAATTAGCACTGTCTATGCATTGGAGAATGGGGCCGGTCATCTCACTGACATTTAGGTACAGTATAACTTTTAACTGGTACGAATCTGCAACTCAGGACTAGGGTAGATGGGGGAGAAACTGACCCTGCACTAGGACTAGGCTGAAACCCTACGATGGAGTGGGCGACCTATTCCTTGTGAATAGACCCACCGACGTTTCCTAGACTAAACTCAAATGAAGACCTATAGGTAGGGGGAAGGGAACCCCTGAGAAGTCTAGGGACTGGGGACAAAAACAGGTAACCTCCTAATAGAAAACTAGCGGGAGCTGCAGAAACGAACGGAAAACGAAAAACAAAACTGGCAGATCTAGAGATCCCAGAACTGCACAAAATCACTCTCAGAAAGCAAACAAGGCACTTAGCCAGAACACTAGCAGATTAACACTGTTGTCCAGCAAGGACTGGGAGGCAGGTGCTGGGTAATAAAGGGTGATACAATCACCTGACCTAAGACCAACCCAGCACCAGAGGAAAAAGACCAGCAGCCAGAAAACCACAAGATGGCAGATGGTCAAAACTAAATAGATTCTAACATTAATGTCTGGAAAACCCTTGATATGAATGTCTTATAGTGAATAATAAATGTACTACGTAATATTATAGTGTTAGGGACGAACAAATCCCTATTTTACACCTTGACTCAAAGAGATAAACTTAAAGGGTACTTAGACTTTCATAAGCAAACTATAATAATGCCGGTGTCTGTCTATCTATCTATCTATCAATCTATCGCTCTATCTATCGATATATATACAGTTTTGCTAAATCACTCTATCACTGATTTTTGATGATAACTCACAGCACAGAACGCACAAAATATATGCAGCGGGATATAGTAAACTAAACAGCTTCCTTCTCCTATTGCTGGGCTACCATCTTTAACACACCAAAAAGGAGCATATGATTTTACAGAGCGCACTCCCGCACTGAAGACAGCAGATAAGACTGATGAGCGGCATACTGCATAATTTAATGTAGCCTACAGCACAGATTTTGGGTGGTCCGTGCTGCGTTTTATCATCAAAAACCACTAATAAAATGATATAGAAGAACGATTATATCATAGAGTCCTGCCTAAAATCATTATCATTTCCTTGTGAAAGAGGAGACATGCATTAATATTGTTCTCTTATGATATATTGTTTGTTCTAATTACATAGCTTCTATGTAAAATCTTTTGTGGACATATATGCTGAAAACACAAACAATTAATCCTGCTATTCTTGATTTATACATTTCCTGTTGTTATCTGGAATGTATTTTTAATATGTTTATACTAATTAATTTCCATCAATTTCACTGGCATGAATTCATTAAAAGAAAAATCAATACATACCCTTCAGGGAAAGGCAAATCATGTTATTTAACTTATAGGCTGTTTTCTATTACCGTATGTGCTACTCATATCTTAATGGGATACAGTTACACAGATGTAAAATGATTTTATGGGAAAAATTGTATTGTGCAGTGCATGACGGCTTCCTTTGTACAAAGTAGCATAATGTTTACACTCAGTGTCATTGTTGCAGGGGATCATGCAAGATCTACAGATCGTTATCATGCCTCAAGGATTTATTTCCCAGTGTCCTGATCTAAATCGCAGTATGTATATCTCTTCGTGTTTTCTAAAAGGGTGAGGTCTGATTCCCGAAATGGTCAAACTGAAGTTTCAATCTTTATTATTTCAGCATGTCCGACATGCAATGACTTTCATGGATTAGTGCAGAAAATCATGGAATTACAAGACATTTTGGCAAAAACATCAGCAAAGGTACAATTTTATTTTTTTTTTTATATTTTTTCCAACAAAAGTATTTTTATTGCTTAAAACTGATATTTTTTGGCTGACTTGAGACTCATTTTCCTACGACATTTATAGAGAGATGGAACATCTTACAATAGGCTTTACAGGTTTTCGCAATCTCTGTTTCAGATCAGAGTCAGAGGATAAAATATCAAATAAAACTGTTGCACTTTCATTTCTAGCAACACACTTAAAATGATGAAATTGTGCAGGAGAAAGTGTTTTAGGTTATTGCACAGCACAACACTCGTATGGTGTCTACTATATACAGTATGCGGCATTCTGAATTGTTTGTAAAAACTATCTAACATAGACAAGATGCAAATATTCCACTAGAAATGGGTTAGTCTTCAGTTTATAGAAACATATTTAGGCCGGGGTCACACTTGCGAAAAACTCGCGCGAGTCTCTCGCCTCAATACCCAGCACTGCCGCCGGCACTCGGGACCGGAGTGTGCGGCTCCATGTATTTCTATGCAGCTGAGCACTCTGGTCCCGAGTGCCTGCGGCAGTGCCGGGTATTGAGACACAAGTGTGACCCCGGCCTTAGGGTATGTGCACACGCTGCGGATTCTGCTGTGGATCCGCAGCGGATTTGGCCTCGCCGGATTCGCAGCAGTTCCACAGACAGTACCATGTAAGTCTATGGGATTTACAATCCGCAGTGCACATGCTGCGGTTTTTTCACTGCGGAAAAGCTGCGGTTTTAAATCCGCAGAAAGAATTGACATGTGAATTCTTTTTGCGGATTCCGCTGCGGTTTGACACCTATTCCATTGTCCAGGTGTCCAACCGCAGGGGAAAACCGCTGGCCAATTTACCTGCAGTTTTACCTGCGGATCTGCACGGAAAAATCCGCTGGTGAATCCACAGCGTGTGCACATAGCCTTATGCTAGGACTAAACTCTGCGTGACAATGAAATCAAAGTGAAAACTTGCAACTTTGGATGCAATGATGTCCTATGTTGTCACGTTGCAACCTGTGACATACTGTGATTTTCTGTCTCTGGTCGTAATGCCATGGGCTTCAATGCTGTTTTTGCTTCAATTGCTGTTTTTTCACAGCAAAATCAGAGAATTAACATACTTGTAGCCACACAACAGCAAGTTGCAGTTGTCAGAAAACTGCTGTCGCACAACACATCACTGTGTACCCCCCATCCTTATAGGTTAATGATTATATAGAAATTAGAGTAAAAAGAGAATGTGATAAATGATGAAAAGATAGAGTTGATAATTAATTATACATATATTTAGGTCCAAAAATAACACATATTCATCTAAACCCCAGCAAGATATGACTTGATCTGTAATATAGACCTCAGTAGAAAAGGACACTTAGTAATAAAGATATTTGCTGCTGTAGATTCTGTATGATTTTACATAAAATGTCATCTGCCACTAGATACAATAGCAACTATGCCTGAAGGTTTTGACATACAGTACATCACCTAATGTTCATTTTATAGCAATGTTTTCTCCAGTTGATATTTCAGCAGTGTCCTGCTATATAGAGAATTATGCTACTATAGTATTGTATGCACACAATGGCAGAACTCCTGAATTCAGTTATGTAGAGGAATAAACAGCTGACAGTCAGCCAGTCCTGCAGTCACCAGCGGTCAATGCTTCACAGCTTGGAATACCCAAAAAGTGAATGATAAAATGTCATAAACAGTAATGTATTCATTATAGAATGTAAAGGGACAGGAGGGTAATGGCTGGAAAATTATTATAACTTCTGAAGGTATTTATGAGTTATTTTTACATCATGGTAATGCATTATACAGCATTTAACATCTTCATTTTTAACTTCTTCATTTGGTAAGAATAATCTCTAACTATAAAAAAAAAAACCCTAAATCTATTATGATCACTACATCATAAATCTGAAAGGATGAGTAAATTGACCTATTAGCTCAGATACATATTGTTGACTACTGGCTGCTTTGTATTGTATTTATAGAGGTATTCTCATGTTATTATATTGATTTAGTTAGTTAGAATCATGAAAATGAGCAAGTTTGCATTTGACTTTCTTTTTTCTGTTTGCTTTCATTCTCCTGCTTGTGAGAGCTTACATTTTACAAATTGTACAGCTTATTTCCATGGAGATTGGCCACCAGCCTCCAAACATCCCAGTCATCTCTCTCCAGCCTATTGATTTCTATACAGCAGTTAGCTGCTCACCTCCCTCCCCCTCCCTCTCAGCTCCTGACACAGCTCTTATCAGTCCTGCATAATCACAATCCCCAGCACCCAGCAGAATCAGCAATTTCCACAGCAATTCTCCTAATCAGTGCTCTCTCTGTCCTAAGCTTGTTCAGATGCCCTGCTAACTCTATATGTAAATGTAGCGATCAAAGTTAAAAGTAGGACCCCAACTGCCAACATATTGCACATCACACAGAAACATTTAGGCTATGTGCACACGTACCGGAACTCTCGCGGAAATTACCACGAGAATTCCATTAAATTTCCGCGATTTTCCAGCGGAAAAAATAGCATTTTGCAAGCGTATTTAGCTTGCAAAATGCTAGCATTTTCCAAGCGATCTGTAGCATCGCTTGAAGAACTGATTGACAGGTTGGGCACACTCGCCAAACATAGTGTTTGACGAGTGTGACCAAGTTTTTACTATTGAGGCTGCTTATGCAGCATCAGTAGTAAAAGATAAAATGTAAAAAAAAATAAAAAATGGTGTTATTCTTACCTTCCGACGTCCCGCGCAGCCGTTCCCAGTAATCCTTGGCGAAAATGCCCGCGATGACGTCCGTTCTCACGGGATCGCGATGTCTCGCGGTAATTCGCGATGATGTCGCGCGAATGACCGCGAGACTTCACGATCCCGCGAGAACGGACGTTATCGCGGGCATTTTCGCAAAGGATTACTGGGAACGAGAGCGTGGAGAGAAGCGGGAAGGCTGCGCGGGATGCCGGAAGGTGAGAATAACACTATTTTTTATTTTAAATTCTATTTTTTACAGGGATATGGTACCCAAAGCCCGGAGGACAGTCTCCTCTCCTCCGGACCGTGGGTACCATCCGCAAATGTTCTGCTTACTTTCCGTATGGTGTGCACAGCCACATGCGGGAAGTAAGCGGAACAATGCATTCCTATGGGTGCGGGATCGCCGCGATTCCGCAAAATTAATGAGCATGCTGCGGTTTTTACCGCGAAGCGATTCCGCCGCTGTAAAAGCCACAGCATTAGCACAGCATTGCGGAATCCCATAGGAATGCATGGGATGCTTATTTTTCACATTTTCGCTGCAAAATCGCGCGGTTAAAACTGCCGCGGAAACGCGAAAAAAACGCCACGTGTGAACTCAGCCTTATGGTTGCAGAAGGATCACTAATAGATCATTCTGTCACCCTACATATCATGTTTTCGGCAGCACATCTCCTGTTTACACCTTGCAATATGCTGCAAAGAACAATAGTCTGGGTTCATTAATACTAGAATTGTGCAAGGCAGACTGAATGAACGGGGCTGCTAGAGTAAGATGCACCTAATTTATTGAAAGGCACACAACACTTAATAAATTAGTAATCTTACAAGTGCCATGTGCCTATTGTGGGGATGTGGCTCGCTTAGGTGCAGCGGGAGACAAATATGAGACAGGTTCTTCAACAGTGCTTGCGGTTTATTCACGGCATAAACGCACAAGGCAACGTAACACCAAACAAATAGCCTTTTAGCTCAGGCAAAATAACACAAAATGTCCGTAGTTGTAGACTCAGAGCAGGAGTCTCAGCACACATGGGAGGCTTAGTCCTCCCCACACACAACTCCCTGGTTCAGGAGCAGGCCACATTATAAGGCTGTAGCCACACCCACAAACTCAGCAGCTGACTGGTCACCTGACTGTGACCTCACCACAGGTCCTTCAAACAACCACAATAATAATATCTGGTACGCTTTACTTATGCCTTACATTATAGAGACAAGCCATTTATGAGGCACATATCTCCCATCAATTACACGACCCTTAGCCCTGCCACATACCTCCCCCCTCTGCCTAAAGCCGTGGGGCTTGGCACTTTCACCTACCAGGCAAGGGATTCTGGAGAGGGCATCGGCATTCCCATGTAGCTTCCCGGCCCTATGCTCTACATGGAAGCTGAAGTCTTGTAGGGCTAAGAACCAGCGGGTGACCCTAGCATTCTTGCCCTTTGTTTCCCTCATCCACCTGAGTGGGGCATGGTCGGATATTAATGTAAACTTCCGTCCCACCAGGTAGTACCGTAATGTGTCCACTGCCCATTTTATGGCCAAACACTCCTTCTCTACAGCTGAGTAATTTCTCTCACAAGGAGTCAACTTCCTACTCAAGTAGAGAACAGGATGCTCCTCCCCACATATCTCTTGGGAGAGGACTGCTCCTATCCCGACATCTGAGGCATCTGTCTGGAGGACAAATTCACATTTAAAGTCTGGGGCCACCAAAACGGGTTGCTTGCAAAGAGCTCCCTTCATTTCTTGGAAGGCTGACTCTGCTTCTTCGGACCAGCTGACCATCACTGACTTCGTCCCCTTAAGCAGATCAGTTAGAGGTGCAGCCATTGTGGCGAAGTTTGGGATGAACCTCCTGTAATATCCCACAATCCCCAGGAAAGCTTTAACTTGCTTCTTTGACAGAGGTCTCGGCCATGTCTGAATTGCTTCCACTTTATTGATTTGGGGTTTGATCTCGCCACGCCCCACTACATATCCGAGGTACTTGGCTTCTTCTCTCCCCAAGGCACACTTCTTCGGGTTTATTGTAAACCCCGCCTCTCTTAGAGCATCAAACAATGCTTGGACCTTCTCCAGGTGAGTCTCCCAGTCCGGGGTAAAGATGACGATATCATCTAGATATGCGGCAGCATATAGCTTATGAGGCGCAAGGATTCTATCCATCGCCCTCTGGAAGGTTGCTGGAGCTCCCTGTAGGCCAAACGGCATCCGGACATACTGGAAGCACCCGTCTGGTGTGGAGAATGCCGTCTTCTCCTTGGCTTCCTGTGCCATGGGAATCTGCCAATATCCCTTTGTCAGATCCAAAGTGGTTATGTATCTGGCCGGTCCAAGTCTCTCGATGACCTCATCAACGCGTGGCATGGGATAAGCGTCAAACTTGGAGACCTCATTCAGCTTTCGGTAATCGTTGCAGAACCTCCATTCACCATCAGGTTTTGGGACCAGGACAATCGGGCTCGACCAGCTGCTCTTGGATTCCTCAATGACCCCGAGCTTCAACATACGCTGCACCTCCTTGGAGATTACCTCTCGCCGGGCCTCAGGAATACGATAGGGTTTCACGTTCACCCGCACATGTGGCTCTGTCAGAATTTCGTGCTCCACCACCTTCGTGCTCCCCGGCAACTCTGAGAACAGGTCGCGGTTTTTCTGGAGTAACTCCCGGCACTGCTGTTTCTGGGCCTTCGACAGAGTCTCCGCTATGGTAACGGCTCCAACCTCCCCTTCTAGGTTGCCCAGCAAGCACGGAGTTACCCCTGGCTCTCTATCTTGCCATGGCTTGATAAGGTTAATATGGTAAACCTGGTATGGCTTCCGTCTTCCGGGTTGGTGGATCTTGTAGTTTACGTCTCCCAGCTTCTCCACCACCTCATATGGCCCTTGCCACTTGGCCAAGAACTTACTTTCCACCGTCTGGATTAGCACGAGAACTCGGTCTCCCTGATTGAACTGCCTCACTCTGGCTGACCGGTTGTAGACCCTGACCTGAGCCTCTTGTGCCTGGCGGAGATGTTCTTTAACAATGGGCATCACCTTCGCAACCCTCTGCTGCATCAGTGCCACATGCTCAATGACGCTTCTGTGGGGCGTGACTTCGGATTCCCAGGTTTCCTTGGCTATATCTAGGAGACCTCGTGGATGCCGGCCGTACAGAAGCTCGAAGGGGGAGAACCCCGTGGAGGCCTGGGGAACTTCACGGATAGAAAACAGTAAATACGGTAGGAGACAATCCCAGTCTCTACCATCTTCCTCTATGACTTTTCTCAGCATGCTCTTCAGTGTCTTGTTAAACCTCTCAACAAGGCCATCTGACTGCGGATGGTACACTGAAGTCCTTAACTGGGAAATTTGCAAGACTCTGCACAATTCTCTCATCACTTTGCTCATAAAAGGTGTCCCCTGGTCGGTCAGGATCTCCTTCGGCAAACCCGTCCAGGAAGACACATGGACCAGCTCACGGGCTATACTCTTCGCGGAGGAGTTTCTCAGGGGAATGGCCTCAGGATAGCGTGTGGCATAGTCCAGGATGACTAATATATACTGATGCCCCCGAGCTGATTTAACTAAGGGACCGACCAAGTCCATGGCAATTCTCTCAAATGGCACCTCAATAATGGGCAGTGGCACAAGAGGGTTCCGAAAATGAGATGTGGGGGCAGTTAACTGACATGTCGGGCAGGACCTGCAATAGTTTACTATTTCCCGGTGACACCCAGGCCAATAGAACCTCTGTACAACCCGTTCCTGGGTTTTTTCCACCCCCAGGTGTCCCCCCAAGATGTGTGAATGGGCCATGTCCAACACTTTTCGTCTATAGGGGCCTGGTACTATTAACTGCTCTGCCACCTCCTCCCTTATTTTCGTGACCCGGTACAACAATTCCCCACTCAACATAAAATGGGGAAACCTTGTGTCTGCTCCTGGCTCTTGTGCAACCCCATTAATGACGGTGACATTGTTAAAGGCTTCCCTTAGTGTGGGGTCCCTATGTTGGGCAGTCCCAAAATTCTCCCCGGCCACCCCTAACTCCGGGATGTCAGGTACAGGGGACCCTTCCTCTTCATCCCCGACAAGGACACATAAAGGAAAGTCTTCTGCCTCTGGTGGTGGCGATACCTCAGTGGGTTGGATTGGTTCCCTGCTCTTGCTAGCACACTCAGAACCCCTCCCCCACAGATCCCAAAACAGACAGAAATCCCGGCCAATAATTATGGGATGCAACAAGTCTCGAACAACACCAACTTCATGCGACTCGGTGCCATGCGCCGTTTCAATCTTCACCCTAGCCATAGGGTAGTCCTTTGCATCGCCATGTATGCACCGAACACCAATCTTTTTACCCGGGAGTATGTTTAGAGGAAAACTGGCCCTCACAAGGGTCACCAAGCTCCCGGAGTCCAGAAGCGCCATTGCTGCTCGACCGTTCACCTTCACGGGACACGCTTGTGGCCCCTTGTTAGGTAGCGAGTTCACACTGCAAGCTGGATATGCGTAGTATGAACTACGGCGTCCCATGCTGCAGTCCATCTGCTCGGTGGTCTGGCGACAACGGGCCGCTATATGTCCTGGCTCATGACATTTCCAGCAAATAACACCCGAGAGGACCTTGGGCACCGCCTCCCCCACCCCTTTTGACCTTGGACGCACCATGCCTTTTTGTGACTCCGCCCCCTGCTGGGACCCCCAATACGGAATGGGCTGCTTCCCCAGGGAACCTTCCATCCCCTGGTATCTCTCGACCAGCCCAACCAGTTCATCAGCATTTTGGGGATCACCCTGGGCAACCCAAGTCTGTAGAGGTCTCGGCAGAGAATGCACAAACCGATCCATCACAACTCGCTCTACCATCTGTGCCGGGGAAGCTGACTCTGGCTGCAGCCATTTCTGGACCAGGTGCAACAGGTCAAACATTTGGGAGCGCGGGGGTTTGTCCCGGTGATAGGCCCAACGATGCACTCTCTGTGCCCTGGTAGTCATTGTTACCTCCAAGCGGGCGAGAATTTCCGCTTTTAATTTGGGATACTCTCTGGCATCTTGTACCGTCAGGTCAAAGTACGCCTTCTGGGGCTCCCCCGTTAGGTATGGGGCCAGTACCTCCGCCCACCGCTCTGGCTGAAGTTTTTCCCTCTCAGCCACCCTTTCAAACACCGTCAGGAAGGCCTCAACATCATCCTCAGGGGTCATTTTCTGTAATGCGCGTCTTACCGCCTTCTCGACGTCGGCGGCATCAGCCCGACCTGGGGTTGGGGCGCTCGTCCTGCCCTCCTGGATGGCGGTTGCCAGAAGCTGCATCTGCTGCCATTGTTCCTGCTGGCTCTGCTGGAACTGCTGCCGCTGCTCCTGCTGGCCTTGCTGGATCTGCTGTAACAGCTTGTTGGTTTCCTGCTGCAGTGCCTGGGACTGGACCAGGTGTTTCAGCAGGTAATCCATGATTCCCGGCAGTACTTGTTGCCCCGCTGCAAACTTCACCCAGGACATGCAGCAACTGTCTCAAGTCTCTGCTGGGACCGCTGCCCGCACGTGTACCACCAATTGTGGGGATGTGGCTCGCTTAGGTGCAGCGGGAGACAAATATGAGACAGGTTCTTCAACATTGCTTGCGGTTTATTCACGGCATAAACGCACAAGGCAACGTAACACCAAACAAATAGCCTTTTAGCTCAGGCAAAATAACACAAAATGTCCGTAGTTGTAGACTCAGAGCAGGAGTCTCAGCACACATGGGAGGCTTAGTCCTCCCCACACACAACTCCCTGGTTCAGGAGCAGGCCACATTATAAGGCTGTAGCCACACCCACAAACTCAGCAGCTGACTGGTCACCTGACTGTGACCTCACCACAGGTCCTTCAAACAACCACAATAATAATATCTGGTACGCTTTACTTATGCCTTACATTATAGAGACAAGCCATTTATGAGGCACATATCTCCCATCAATTACACGACCCTTAGCCCTGCCACACTATATACACCTTACATACACATGTACAGTATATACACATAGAGCCCATACATACACTTGTATATTCATACACATAATACATGCATATGTATACACAGAGCACATACATACACATGTACACTGGCATGTAAATGTTTAAGCAACTTAAATGATCTCTAAAAGGCCTAAAGTTAAAAATGAGACATTTCCTTTTTTTATGCAAAATATATATCTTTTTATCTTTAACATTTTAAAAATTTCAAAAAGAAAAATGGGCCAATGCAGAAGTTTGGGCATCCTGCATGGTTAGTACCTTGTTACTTTCAACTTTTTCTTTAGGTCAGCTTGTTTTCTTGTAAGCTCATCCAGAGAATCGCTCACCAGCTGCAGCCTCCTGACTTTGATATTAAGAAACAACATGTTCATATCTGGTTTCTGTCTCCGAGAAACTTTATCCACAAGACTTTGCCGTGCAATGCTGATCATCTGTTGCTCCGAGTCCTTCTGAATTATGACTTTTTTGGCTGCAATGGATATGACAAACGGAAACTGACAGAATGAAAATCTGTGAGTGTTGCCATAGAATTGCCAGGTTTGATAGTCTTCCATGAGATCAATATGATCCAACGTGGGGTTATAGAAATCAGTGTAAGGAATTAATGGTGGGTTACAGAGCATATTCGCAGCATTTAGTAACGCTGACACTTTGGGATCCACCAGGTACATTTTGCAAGAGGTGGAAACTCTTCAGGCTTGGCAGAAAAGAGGCGCAAGGAGATCAACTGGAGCAGTCAGTCAACTAGTTGTTTAAATCGTTTCTGTGACATCTTTTTGAATCGGTGAACTAACAAATTGTGGTCGGCATCAGACAAGGTGGCAATTTGTCTGAGTAGATGAGCGTAGATGACGTAAGTAGATGTACTGCTGAATTATGGATTCTGTGTCAGGATAAAGTAAGCTCTGAGGTCATCTTTAGTTCTTGGTCATAGAATCATAGAATCATAGAATCATAGAATCGTAGAGTTGGAAGGGACCTCCTGGGCCATCTGGTCCAACCCCCTGCTCAAAGCAGGATTCGCTAAATCATCCCAGTCAGATGTCTGTCCAGCCTCTGTTTGAAGACTTCCATTGAAGGAGAACTCACCACTTCTCGTGGCAGCCTGTTCCACTCATTGATCACTCTAACTGTCAAAAAGTTTTTTCTAATATCTAATCTGTGTCTCCTCCCATTCAGTTTCATCCCATTGCTTCTAGTCTTTCCTTGTGCAAATGAGAATAAAGTTGATCCTTCTACAATGTGACAGCCCTTTAGATATTTGTAGACAGCTATTAAGTCTCCTCTCAGTCTTCTCTTTTGCAAACTAAACATTCCCAAATCCTGCAACCTTTCCTCATAAGACAGGGTTTGCAGACCGGTCACCATTCTGGTCGCTCTTTTCTGAACTTGCTCCAGTTTGTTGATGTCTTTTTTAAAATGTGGTGCCCAAAACTGGACACAATATTCCAGATGAGGTCTGACCAAAGAGGAGTAGAGGGAAATAATGACTTCACGTGATCTAGACTGTATGCTTCTGTTAATACATCCTAGAATTGCATTTGCCTTTTTTGCTGCTGCATCACACTGTTGACTCATATTCAGTCTGTGATCTATTAGTATACCCAAGTCTTTTTCACATGTGCTGTCACTTAGCCCTATTCCTCCCATTCTATATATGCTTTTTCCATTTTTATTGCCCAGATGTAGTACTTTGCATTTCTCCCTGTTAAAAACCATTCTGTTAGTTGCTGCCCACTTCTCCAGTTTATTTAAATCTTTTTGAATCCTCTCTCTCTCTTCTCTAGTATTAGCTATCCCTCCTAGCTTTGTGTCATCAGCAAATTTAATCAGTTTACCCTCAATTCCTTCATCTAAATCGTTGATAAAGATGTTGAACAATACAGGGCCCAGGACAGAGCCCTGTGGTTCCCCACTTGAGACATTCTTCCAACTGGATGTGCAGCCATTTACGACCACTCTTTGGGTCCGATCACTAAGCCAGTTATGAATCCACCTAACAGTTGCCTTGTCCATTCCATACTTAATCATTTTTTCAATAAGGATTGTATGAGAGACTTTGTCAAATGCTTTGCTGAAGTCAAGATATACTATATCTACAGAATTTCCTTGATCCACCCAATCAGTGATACCGTCATAGAAGGAAATTAAGTTAGTCTGACGTGACTTATTAGTTACAAACCCATGCTGACTCTGTTTAATCACTTCATTCTTATCCAGGTATTGACATACATGTTGTTTAATAATTTGTTCAAAGATCTTTCCTGGTATAGAAGTCAGACTCACCGGCCTATAGTTGCCTGGGTCCACCTTCTTCCCCTTTTTGAAGATAGGAACAACATTTGCTCTTCTCCAGTCTTCTGGCACTTCTCCTGTTCTCCAAGAATTTTCAAAGATTATAGAGAGGGGTTCAAAAATTTCTTCTGCTATCTCCTTCAGTACTCTGGGGTGTAATTCATCTGGACCTGGAGACTTGAATTCATTTAGGCTAGCTAAGTGTTTCCTCACTATCTTTCTGTTTATAGATATCCTGGATTCTTCTATTCCCTTAATAGGACAGTGAATTACAGTTGATGTTACATTTCGTTTCTGAGAGAAAACAGATGCAAAATAGGAATTTAAAAGTTCAGCCTTCTCAGCATCCTGTCTTACCATTTCATCATTTTCATCCTGTAAAAATCCTATAGCATCTTTGACTTTTCTTTTACTTTTGACATATCCCCAAAATCCTTTATTATTGCTTTTGACATCTCTTGCAAGCCTCAATTCATATTCAGCTTTAGCTAATCTGATTTGTGCCCTGCAGGTTCTGCAGACAGCATTATATTCTTCTTTAGATATGCCTCCCTCTTTCCATTTTATAAACATTTTTTTCTTCCTTTTTAGCATGTGCTTAAGTTCTGTGTTCATCCATCCTGGTTTCCTTAACTGCTTCCTATTCTTCCCTCTTTTCGGAATTGTTAACAACTGTGCTTTGAGAATTTCATTTTTCAAGATTTCCCATCCTTCCTGGACATTTTTGTCTTTAAGGATATCCAGCCATTGGATCCCTCCAATTCTCTTTCTGAATCCCTTAAAATCTGCCTTTCTGAAATCTAACCTTGACGTCTGAGTCTTCACAGGTCTTCCGCCTCTAGTTATCCAAAATTCTAAAATAGCATGGTCGCTACCTCCTAGGGTCCCAGCCACTTTTACCTCCTCAACCATTTCCTCCCTGTTTATAAGGATTAGATCCAAGGTAGCAGTTCCCCTTGTTTTCTCCCTTACCTTTTGGAAGATAAAGTTGTCAGCAAGAGAGGATAAGAATTTCCTTGACCTGTTAGTTTTGCCTGAGAGAGATTCCCAACAAATGTCTGGATAGTTGAAATCTCCCATGACAACTATGTCATATTTTTTGGAGAACTTGGCCATTTGATGCATAAAGAGTTCATCCATAGCTTCAGCTTGCACAGGCGGCCTGTAGTAAATGCCTACAATGGTGTCCTTTCCATTGTTCTGTCCTTGTATTCTTACCCAAACAGTTTCCACAGAACTCCCAGTCTCTGAAGCTTCAATCTCTGTGCAGATATACGCGTTTCTAACATACAATGCGACACCCCCTCCTCGTTTATCAAGTCTGTTTCTTGCAAATAAGTTGTATCCTTCTAGTCTTGTATTCCAATCATGTGTATTGTCCCACCAAGTTTCAGTGATTCCAATGACATCATATTTCTTTTCCTGTGTTAGTAGTTCCAATTCTCCTTGTTTGTTGCCCATGCTTTGTGCATTAGTATAGAAACATTTTAGTTTGTGATTGGTTTCTCTTTCTCCAATATTTTTATTAATTAGATTCTTTCGTCTTTGTTCTTCCTTTCCACTTCTAATAGCAGAGTTCTCAATAGCATTTGTCAGGTGTATGGCTTTTTCTGGTCTTTTGCTTCCCTTCCCATGTTGTTCTAGTTTAAAGCTCTCCTTACAAGTGTAGCAAGGCGACTTCCAAATACATGCTTACCAGTCTTCGTAAGGTGCACCCCATCTCTAGCAAGTAGTCCTTTCCATTCTCTTAACAGACTGTTAATTATTCCTTTTAGTATGGTTTTCTGGATATCTTGAGTAGTAGTTAATAAGGCATCGTAGATAATGTTCAAAAACTTTGTATTGATTCTGAAATCTTCAACAGTGTTAAGAGGCGCGTTCACATCTCTCCTGAATGCAGCATTTAACTACAGGAACAAATCAAATGTAGTTAAATAGAAATTGTGCACAGCTTTCCATTCTCCGGTGGCTTTTGCTTTGTCTAAGTCTATCTGGAAATCCTTTAGAGTTTTTGTTCCGTACTGGAATGAAAGGTTCAGGCACGATCGGGGCTTTCATCTCTGCAGGTAGTGTATCAATGGAGATTCGCTGCTTTTGTCGAACATCAAGGCATATGGGTGGAAGGTCTTGGACATGCTTGTTGTTGGGTATAACAAGCTGCGTAGGTGAGCATCTGTTCCCAGCGGCTTCTTTCTTTTGGTTGATCGTCGAAATGAAACTGCTGAATGTTGAGAACTGGCCCTTCACTGCTCTCTCCATGCCCCCAGCAGTGGCCACGCTGGCCTCACACAGAATGGGGGGCAGCTTGTCCCTGGGCTTCTCCGGGGGTCCCAGCTGCTCCTCTTCAGTCTGGCTGTGCAGAGACATTCTCACGGGTCTCATGCACAGGAGCTGACACTCCAGGAGCCCAGTGTGGAAGGAGGAGTCCTCCTGGCGGGTGCCCCTGCTGGAGACATGTCAGCACGGGCTAGCAGCTGCAGCTGCAGGTGGCTGGTGGCTCGCCCGCGGGGCACATCCAGCGATCTCCCCCTTGCACTGAGTTAGTACCTTGTAGCACCTTGTAGCCCTTTTGAAAGTATCACAGATTGTAAATGCTTTTTGCAACCAGCCAAGAGTCTTTCAATTTTTTTTTCGGGATTTTTATCTATTCTTCCTTGGAAAATTATTTCAGTTCTATGAGATTTCTGGGTTGTCTTGCATGCACTACTATTTTGAGGTCTAGCCACAGATTTTCCCTGGTGTTCAGATCAGTGTACTGTGAGGGCCATTGTAAAACCTTTAGCTTGCACCTTGAGAGGTAGTCCATTGTGGATTTTGACTTGTATTTACGATCATTATCCATTTGTACAGGCCATCCTCTTTTCAACTTAAATTGTTTACAGATAATGTTATGTTTGCATCAAGAATTTGTTGAAATTTTATTGAATCCATTCTTCTCTCTACCCATGAAATGTTTCCCATGCCATTGGCTGCAGCACAACCCCAAAGCATGATTGATGCACCCCCATGCTTAATGATTGGCGAGATGATGTTTTCCTGAAATTCTGTGCCCTTTTTTCTCCACACATACCTTTGATCATTGTGGCCAAAGAGTTCTATTTTAACCTCGTTGGTCCACAGAACTTGCTTGCAAAATGCATCAGGCTTTTTTAGATATTCTCTTGCATATTTCTGACACTGAATTTTATAGTGATGACGTAGGAGAGGTATTCTTCTGATGACTCTTCCATGAATGTCATATTTCTGCAGGTGTCTTAGAATAGTAGAATAATGTACCACTACTCCAGAGTCTGCTAAATCTTTCTGAAGGTCTTTTGCAGTCAAGCAGAGGTTCTGATTTGACTCTATAGCAATCTTATGAGAAGCTCTTACTGAAATTTTGCTAGGTCTTTCAGACCTTAACTCGACCTCCACTGTTCCTGTTAACTGCCGTTTTTTAAGTACATTTTTAACTGAACAGAGAAAAGGGCAACTGGAAAACGCTTTGCTAAATTCTTATAGCTTTCTCCTGCTTTGTGGGCCTCCACCATTTTTATTTTCAGAGTGCTAGTCAGCTGCTCAGAAGAACCCATGGCTGCTGTTTTTTGGCAAAAGTTTTAAAAAGCTGGGAAATTTGCATCACCTGGCCTTTCCTACCAATGATATTGAACAAGCAATAACCCTAACAGGCTAATTAAGGTCTGAAACCTTGGTCAAAGTTATCTGAGCACACAATTCTCCAAGGATGGCCAAACTTTTAGATCGGCCCATTTTCCTTTTTGTAATTTTTAAAATGAAAACAATGACAATATTTATTTTTTATGCCCAAAATACAAAGGAAATGTGTCATCTTTAACTTTAGGCCTTTTAGAGCTCATTTCATCTTCAACTTGCTTAACTGTTCACAATAATCTTCTTATTTAGATACTCCAGACTCCAGCAGTTAAAGGTCCTTTGGTGACATCATAATCGCATGATCATGATGTCATCAAAGGTCCTTAAGTTGTCTTAATGTATGTTCTATGTTGTCATTGTAGTTTCCGAGGTTAAGACTGCTTAAGATTAGAACTTTTGATGACATCACGGTTATGTGACTATGATCCTTAAGCAGTCTTAACCTTGACAGCTACATTGATCATGCAGAACTTGTATTGTCACTGCAGCTTCTAATAGGCCCCACTTTGCCCCCCATTCCAACCAACACTGGCCCTGATAACAGGGTAGAGTAAACACTGACATGTGTTGTAGCAAGACAAATCTTTATGCCAGAACTATCACTCAAGCATGAGCCACCGCCACCCAAGAAATAAGGAAGCAAAGGAACCACAGACCTTTAAACTGTTTAAGAGACAAATTGAGAATACCCCTTTAATATTTTTCAGCCACATGTGCAGTATGTTGTTATTATTATCATGTTGTCAACTGTTAAAAATATTTTAAAAGTTATGATACATCCTAAAGCATTAAATTGGTTGTCCAGCAGATCAAAACTATTTTTAGAAGGGCTCAAACTATAAAAAGAATATAAAATAAATGATACTGAACCTCAACAAGATGTCACAAATCCCACTCTAGTTCTAATCTGGTCCACATTTCTATGGGATAAAGGATAGTTTTCAGATTGCTGTTGCCAAATTCCTGGGGCTCCCACAGATCCGCATTGCTCTTGACTGATCTTCAGAACTCCCATGAGAATGAATGTTGATTTCCAGCGCTCAGGTGCTGAGTTCAGATTCCATTAAGGACAAAATCTGCTAGGAGTTTGCATGTATTCCCCATGTTTGTGTGGGTTTCCTCTGTGTACTCCAATTTCCTTCCACACTGTAAATACATACGTATATATGGAATTTAGATTGTAAGCCCCAATGGGCACAGTTCCAATAATGTCTGTAATCTGCTGTGAAATTAATGGTGCTTTATACAGTTGTGCTCAAAAGTTTACATACCCCGGGCAGAATTTTTACTTTCTTGGCCTTTTTTATGAGAATATGAATGATAACACCAAACCTTTTTCTCCACTCGTGGTTAGTGGTTGGGTGAAGCCATTTATTGTCAAACTACTGTGTTTTCTCTTTTTAAATCATAATGACAACCCAAAACATCCAAAGGACCCTTATCAAAAGTTCACATACCCTTGTGATTTTGGCCTGATAACACTGCACAGAAGTTGACACAAATGGGTTTGAATGGCTACTAAAGGTAAGATCCTCACCTGTGACCTGTTTTCTGGTAATCAGTGTGTGTGCATAAAAGCTGAGTGAGTTTCTGGGATCCAGACAGACTCTCTTGCTTCTTTCATCCAGCCACTGACGTTTCTGGATTGTGAGTCATGGGGAAAGCAAAAGAATTGTCAATGGATCTACAGGAAAAGGTAGTTGAACTGTAGAAAACAGGAAAAGGATATAAAAAGATATCCAAGGAATTGATAATGTCAGTCAGTAGCATTCAAACTTTGATTAACAAATGGAAAATCAGGGGCTCTGTAAAAACAAAATCACGGTCAGGTAGACCAACATAGATTTCGTCCACAACTGCCAGGGAAATTGGGATGCAAAGAAAAACCCACAAATAACATCAGCTAAAATGCTAGACTCTTTTAAAACTAGCGGTGTGGCTGTTTCAAGATGCACAATAAGGAGGCACTTGAATAAAAATGGGCTGCATGGTCGAGTCACCAGAAGAAAGCAATTACTGTGCAAATGCCACAAAGTATCTCACCTACAATATGCAAAACAGCACAGAGGCAAGCCTCAAAACTTCTGGAACAAGTTAATTTGGAGTGATGAGATCAAAACTGAATGTTTTGGTCACAACCATAAACATTGCATTTGGAGAGAGGTCAACAAGGCCTATGATGAAAGGAACACCATTCCTACTGTAAAGCACTGAGGTGGATCACGGATGTTTTGTGGATGTGTGAGCTACAAAGGCACAGGAAACTTGGTCAAAGTTGAAGGAAAGATGAATGCAGCACGTTATCAGCAAATACTGGAGGCAAATTTGCAATCATCAGCACGGAAGCTGTGCATGGGACATACTTGGATGTTCCAACATGACAATGATCCAGTCGACCTGTCATTGGCTACAGCAGAACAAAGTGAAGGTTCTGGAGTGGCCATCGCAGTCTCCTGACCTCAATATCATTGAGCCACTCTGGGGAGATCTCAAGCACGCAGTTCATGCTAGACAGCCCAGGAATTTACAAGAACTGGAGGCTTTTTGCCAAGAAGAGTGGGCAGCTTTACCATCTGAGAAAATAAAGAACCTCATCCACAACTACCACAAAAGACTTCAAGCTGTCATTGATGTTAGAAGGGGCAATACACGGTATTAAAAAATGGGATATGTGAACTTTTGATCAGGGTCATTTGGATGTTTTGGGTTGTCATTATGATTTATAAAGAGAAAACACAGTAGTTTGGCAATGCATGGCTTCACCTAACCACTAACCATGAGTGGAGAAAAAGGTTTGGTGTTATCATTCATATTCTCTGAAAAAAGGCCAAGAAAGCAAAAACTCTGCCGGGGTATGTAAACTTTTGAGCACAACTGTAAGTGAGTAAAATAAATAAAATAATAATGATTAACCTCCATTTCAGTCATGTAGGCCTCTAAAAAACACCAAATCTGTGGGATTCCCAGCAGTCAGACAACCAGCAATAAGGAAGGCTAACCTAGAACAACATTTCTGAAAACATCACAGAATAAAGATACAGGTTTATTAACACTAGGTCAAATTACCAATGCACTAGCAGGATGCAGCAGACCCCAATTTTAAAGGCAAGGGCAGCACAGGTGCAAAATACTGATGCAAACAATCACTCACAATCCTACCAATTTATGGAGGGGGTGACTGTATAGTGTTAAACATGCACCCAGCTGGAGCTTCTATAGGACACCAGTCACAGATACCATATATACTCATGTATAAGCCGACATTTTCAGCAATTTTTTGAGCTGAAAATGCCCCCCCCCTTGGCTTATACATGAGTCAGTTGTCCCAGAGGGCTGACGGAGAAGGGGGAACTGCGGAGCAGCGGGTCACAAGAGGCAGGAGCCGGAGGCTGCAGCTGTAACTGTGCCCGCTGCTAAAGAGAAATGAATATTTACTGCAATGGCAATGAATATTCATTTCTCTTATAGCACACACAGTGACACCTGCAGCTGCCGGCTTCCGGAAGACATCCTACTCACCTTCCTGAGTGCCCTCACTGTATGTCGTTCATTCCGGCGCCAGCAGCATTTCTGGCTGAGCGATCATGTGGCCCCGCTCATTAAGGTAATGAATATTCACACCTCTCCACTCCCATAGGCGTGGAGTGAATATTCATTACCTTAATGAGCGGGGCCTCAAGATCGCTCGGCAGGAAGAGCTGCTGGCACTGGAAAGAGATGCATCGAGGGCACGCAGGCAAGGTGAGTAGGATGTTTGTTTTTTTAATAGGAAACATGCTTATAAGGATAGGGGATAAGGAGCCATGCATACAAGGACAGGGACCGGGGAGCCATGCATACCAGGACAGGGATGAGGGGACAATGCATACCCAGCTTATATTCGAGTCAATAAGCTTACCCAGTTTTTCGTGGCAAAATTAGGTGCCTCGACTTATACTCTGGACGACTTATACTCGAGTATATACGGTACGTGTGATGCACTGTGTTTGGCTTACAGCCTGTTGATGACTCCCATACTATGTGATCAGACGGTCTGTCCAGCACTATATAGGTGCACCTCACAACCTCACAAGCACAGACACCCCAGTACACCAAACCAACACTAAATGGTCTGGCTGCATCCTGCACAAAAATGGAAGAAAGTGCAATAAAAAAAGATGAATAATAACTGTGGCCAAAATAGATTAGCTTGTAACCTACACTTGTGAGTCATAACACTAAAATTAAAAATGGTTGACATAGAACAAAATTTAAAAAAACATTGTAGGAAAAGACCCACCTTTATCATGGGGTTCTGCTGCATCCTGCCAGTGTATTGGTAATCTGACCTGGTGTTGGTAAGGCTGTATCTTTTTTCTGTGATGCCCCAGCAATAGGGAACGTATCATCTATCTATCATCTATCTTTAGGTTGGGGATAACTTTCAAACTTGAGAATACCCCTTTAAAGGGGTTATACAGGGCTAGAATAACGACTCTTTATTCTGAAAAAGGCTCTACAGGTCTAAATGTTAATAATAATAATAATGTAAAATCTATAATTTAGGTGTCATAGTTTAGGTACAAATTTACAACCAATGCTGTTCAAATAGTCAATGTAGGGTAATCATATGAATTATTAACAAGTTGCATAAGGCAATTAAAGCCTAACTAGAGACCATACAATTAACTTTTAATAGGACTATTTAAAGGAAAAAAAGTTTAAAATCCTCTTATTCAGTATATACAGTATATGTCTGTGAACAGGAGTATACTGCTTTTTGCATCGGATTCATAATTGTATTCAGTGTCCTACCAGACATTATTTCTTTTATGGGCAAGGATATATTTGACTTGGCCGATGTCTATATATTCCTACTTAAACAACCCCAAACTGTCAAGCTGCTAAAACAAGCTCCTAAGCCTCCCCAACAGGTTTCACCAGATGAACTGGCGTCATCAGGAGGTTGAGGCTATAGCAGACATATACTGTATATACTGACTAAGCGGATTTTAAAAGTTTTTTTCTTTAAATAGTCCTATTAAAAGTTAATTTTTATGGTCTCTAGTTAGGGTTTAATTGCCTTAGGTAACTTCTTTATCAATAGTTTAGGTACATTCACATATAGGTGAGATGCAATACAAGATACAACTATTGGGCAGGTGTGGTGATATGTCTGTAAGCACTTTAACAATTTAACCAATATTTTGCATTATCTTGCTGATTTAATAACTGTTTGTTACAAAGAACCTGACTTCTTTGTGCATCACAGATGGCTTTTACCTTTTGTGTATTATTATGGAATTATGGAAAATATTGTTTGTGTCATACATCTTTATCTTCTTTTTACCTGATTGAAATTTCTTTGCAGCTGTCAAGAGCCGAGCAGAGGATGAATAGGTTAGATCAATGCTACTGTGAAAGATCTTGCACTGTAAAGGGCAATGTCTACAGAGAACTGGATTCCTGGACAGATGGCTGTAAGAAGTGTACATGCATGGTATGATAATCTGTTTAACATACATTTATTAAAGGTTGACTAAAGGCTGAATTTGTGTTTAGGGTTATAACAGGATTTTGACCCATTTTTTCCACTTTGTTGATACAGTACAAATTTTGAGGGTTGTCCCTAAATAAACTATTAGTTAAAATTTCTTTACAGAGGATGCAATGCCAAAATTATTTTTTGAAAAAAAAAAAATTATTTTGCCTGACAAACAAGCATTTTGTCTGGCATGTTAATACCCGGTACTGTCGCCGACACTCAGGAACGGAGCTTGCGACTCCATGTATTGCTATGCAGATGCACACTCCACCTCTGAGTACCGGCGGCAGTGCCAAGTATTAAAATGCGAGACTCGGCCGTATTCCTCGCATGTGTGATCCTGGCCTAACACAGAATAACCTGGAGCTATAAGAAGAATATAGAGGCCCCCATATATTTAGTTAGATTAAGAAGTGGTCTCTCTAGGAGTCAGAAACAGCATAGAAGGGAGTGATATGCAAAAATTGAAAACAGTAAAAAAAAATGATACCAGACTCAGTGTAAAAACAGCCACCAGGGGAACAACCAAAAGAGGAATTCAGGCACCTGCCATGTAGAAATGTTTGGGAGGCAAGAACTTGTGTGGATCAGACCCCAAGAACAAGGGGACTGTGCAAGGGGTATAGGAGAACAGGAGTGTGGGAAAACCCCACGTGTATCGCTGCGGTGCAGCTTCATCAGGGAAAGGTGCTGTATGGAAGTCACAGAAGTCTATATATAGAGAGGTAAATAGGTAATGCATTAGGCTAGTTTCACACTAGTGTTACAGGGCACAGTGCAGGGTCACCACTAAGCCCCGCCCCTGGCCGTGCCTCCTCCGGTCAGCTCCTCCTCTGATTGCATGATGCTGCATGCGATTAGCGTACCCTATATTTAGCGTTGGGTATGCTGGTCGTGCACTGGGACACTTTTGTCGGCGCTTGCTCCCTTTTGGCGCTGCGCCGAGCACACAAAAACACACTGTGTTGCATTTTTGTGCGCTCGGTGCAGCGCCAAAAGGGCGCAAGCGCATGCAAAAGTGTACCAGCGCACAACCAGCGTACCCAGCGCTAAATACAGGGTACGCTGATCGCATGCAGCGTCATGCAATCAGAGGAGGAGCTGACCGGTGGAGGCGTGGCCGGGGGTGGGGCTTAGTGGCGGCCCTGCGCTGCGCCCTGTAACGCTAGTGTGAAAATAGCCTTATTGTTATTATTTATTACTATTATGCTGAGTGTTATAATGTAATTATTGAGAACTTGATACAACCGCTTCAAATGTTTCTTCAACTGAGAGATGCCTTCAAGACACAATATTCGGAATTATTTGTCACTTTCAACCTGTTTCTCCAGTACGGTCTAACGCAACCTACTGTTCTTGAGAAAGCACTTTTTAATTTCTATAGACATGCTGAAAGGTAACTGGAAACGTCCTATACAACCTTCTTGGTTTGTGAGATTAATAATTCATGTGCAAATTGTCTCTTTTTCATCTTCTAGTTGCACTTGCATACCCTCTTTTAACCCTTCAAGTTTTGTAACTTATGTACTTCCTTTGTTGGGAATTTTCCTTCTAAAGACAATTACACATTTTTGACATATCAACCGTATCTCTAGATGATACAGTTTTCTTGGGATATTATGCAAATATCTATTCTCTTTGTGACTTTTTTTCCCACAATGTTCCTTAAAATTTTTTTTTAACCTTTTGGATGCCCATAAGAAGATATTGAATAATGAAAACATGTCTCCTCAATGTTCTCAGCGACAGATATGAAGCCTTCCCTCGGGTGGTATTATTTTACATTTTGTACATTATCAGCTTATTGAAATGGTTCTGCTGGAGACTTCTATTAGCAGCATGAGGCTGGTAATGTAACATGTAGCACAGGATTTGATGTTGATACTATTATTATGTACGAATACTTAGAATAATGTTGTAGTAATTTAGTTGTTTGTTCTTCACAGAATGGGACTGTACAGTGTGAAACATTAATCTGTCAGGAACCAACGTGTCCGGCTTATTCTGCACCTGCATTTGCTCCTGGCAAATGTTGTAAGGAATGCCAACGTAAGTGTGTTTTTTACTACAATAATACCAATCTTTTTGCTTTTCATTGAATATTCTACAGTAATCATCCCGATAATGATTATAGCAATATTTCCATTTAAAATCTAAAATAGTTTTCAAATCATTTACAGACAAAGAACAGAGGGTGGCAAATGGCATCACATAAAAGTGCTTAAAACTGGAGGGAACAATGTACCTCCTGCTGTCAAATGTATGTATATTAGGCTTTTTCACATAGCAGGATTAAAAAAATTGTGATAACATAACAAGGATAAGTGTAGACACTTTATCAGTTCCAGTCTTTTAAGGTAACTTTTCATTTTCTTTTTTACTTTGCTTAAACAACTTGCATTACTCTCCGTTTTCCACATCTTTTAGATGATTGTAAGCATTTTAAGAAAGGAATATCTTGTCTCCATAGATCATACTTACACTGCCTATTTTCAAAGGGTTGTCCAGAATTTTTCAAATTTGGGCCAATTGAAGGAAATGGTGTAATATAAATTAGCAAGGCTCCACTATTCAAAACCCCGTTGTTCCTGTGCCCCCACTCCAGTGTTCCATGCCTGCACTGTATTGATGACATCATGTCCATCATGCAAGTAGAATCATAGAATGGTAGAGTTGGAAGGGACATCCTGGGCCATCTGGTCCAACCCCCTGCTCAAAGCAGGATTCGCTAAATCATCTCAGACAGATGTCTGTCCAGCCTCTGTTTGAAGACTTCCATTGAAGGAGAACTCACCACTAGTGATGAGCGCGTATACTCGTTACTCGAGTTTTCCCAAGCATGCTCGGGTGATCTCCGAGTATTTGGATGTGCTCCGAGATTTAGTTTCTGTTGCTGTAGCTGCATGATTTGTGGCTGCTAGCCAGCTTGAATACATGTGGGGATTGCCTTTTTGATAGGAAATCGCCACATGTATTCAGACTGTCTAGCAGCCGCAAATCATGCAGCTACGGCGACAGAAACTAAAACTCAGAGGACATCCAAATACTCGGAGATCACCCGAGCATGCTTGGGAAATCTTGAGTAACGAGTATACTCACTCATCACTACTGTCCACCTCTCATGGCAACCTGTTCCTCTCATTGATCACCCCCCCTGTCAAAACATTTTTTCTAATATCTAATCATTTTCATTTGATTGCTTTTCATGTTTCCATGAGCAAATGAGAATAAAGATGATCCTTCTACACTGTGACATCCCTGCAGATATTTGTAGACCTCTACTAAGTCTCCTCTTGGCCTTCTTTTTTGCAAGCTAAACATTCTCAGATCCTTTAACAGTTCCTCTTAGGACATACTTTGCAGTCTGCTCACCATCCTGGTAGCTCTTCTCTGAACTTGCTCCAGTTTTTCAATGACTGGCCTCCACAATAATGCTGCCATTTATGGCCCATAACAGCAAAGGCAATTAGTTGGCTGCTGCAGCTACTTGAATGGTTGACATGACGTCTTTACTACAGAACCAATCTAGTCCATATGAAACAAAAGGGGTTTTCATATGTGAGCAATTGATTATAATTGATTTTTACTATTTGATGCTGTAACCTCAATTTTGAAAAATTCTGGACAACCTTTCTAAATTCACATCTTGCTTTTTTGTTATATTTACTGTGCTATGTTTCAGTGCTAAGATCTTACATAACATTTTAAGAAATCACGTTAACATATTTTGATGCCTATTCTCTTTTTAGGACTTGCTTTATTTATATTTAAACAGCAGCATGCTTAATCTTTTGAAGCTTTATTTTCCCAGTTACTTTCATTTGTATATTAACTAGTGATGAAAGGATTGTTTCGGGTTAATATCGGCCAGCTAGCCATATTTGCCCCCAAAATTGTTTTTCTCAAGACTCCAGAGCATAAAAAATGTAATATGTAAAAACCAAAACCCTAATACATTTTCGCTCACCTCTGCTACTGACTTGCTATTTACTGTTGGTTGTTCAGTCTGCCTTTTTCTGACATTGGCCCCTGCATTTCTGTTCTCTTCAGAGTAGGCCTGGACTTTTGTCCCATTCACTGCTCGTTGTAAGGTCAGTACATATGTTGTGGCATCACCATGTAGCAACCTTACGCCGTGCAGTAGCCCCCCCAAAGCCTGGTTGCCATCTGTATAATGAAGTAATGAAGAGGCTAGGAAGGAGAGGACCAGATGGTGGGCAACAATTAGCGAGGTGAAGTGAGGAGTAAAATGAGTATTACCGTAGCTTTTTTTTTATTGCCCTAAATGGTTCAACAAAATGCCACTCTTTTGCGAATGGCGAATCAAATCTCAAAGTGTTTGAATCTATGTGGAATATTGACTTATTCTTTCACCGCTATATTACTGTACTGCAGGTCTGAATCTAGCCTTAAGATTCTATTTAAGGAATAATCTTTCTTTCATTGTCCGTTTCTGTTTTCTGGCGGTAGGTTCTTATGTGTCATATATTCTGTACATTACTAAGTTGGTAGTCAGTTTGCCTGAACTACTCTTAACAGCATTCAGACATATACTTCACAGCAGCCACATGGAACATACTGAAATGTGAGTTCTACAGAAAAGATAGTGTCAGCCTGCTGTAGTAATAATCTAATATATAAAGCTCAGTGTGTGTGTGTGTATGTCCGGGACTGGCATCCGCACCGTCGCAGCTACAGCCACAAAATTTGGCACAGTCACACGTCTGGACCCCGAGAGCGTCATAGGCTATGTTGTGAGGCGAAATTTTAACCCCGCGCGTTCCAATTCACCAAACAATTTTGCCCCTGTCTACATAATGGGGAAAAAGTGTATGTATTGGCATCTGCACCGCCGTAGCTACAGCCACAAAATTTTGCACAGTCACACGTCTGGACCCCCGAGAGCGTCATAGGCTATGTTGTGAGGCAAAATTTTAACTCCGCGCGTTCCAATTCACCAAACAATTTTGCCCCTATCTACATAATGGGGAAAAAGTGAAAGGAAAAGTTTTGGAGGCAAATTGACAGCTGCCAGATGTGAACAAGGGGGACTTAAAGAATGAGAGCGATGGCGCCAAAGAGTATATACTATACAGTTGCTAAGGTGGGGCCCTGACATGGGATACTCACCACACACGGGGATATGAACACACACACTACCACGTGCTTCAACACATATACCACCCTCAGCACACATTTCACCACACATACACCAACCTCTCCACATAAAAGTCGAAACACAAAAGTCGCCACTCAAAACTCGCCACGCTGTCCCAGAGCTGTATAAAAGATGAAAAATGAGCTGTGATTGGTTGCTATCAGCAACAGTTTTCTTTGTAGACAGTTGTGGTAACTGAGGCCTATTATTCTTATCATTTCTATGGTGTTATCGTCCTTCTGTAAAGCTGGAAATAACACAATTTATTACCGTGCCAACACAGACCACCCTCTGACACAGACTGCAGGGGGAGCCCAGTATCACACAGGATAGGATTAGATACACGGCTCAGCAGTCAGCATCACACAGGAGAGGATTAGACACACAGCTCAGCAGTCAGTATCACACAGGATAGGATTAGATACACGGCTGAGCAGTCAGTATCACACATGAGAGGATTAGATACACGGCTGAGCAGGCAGTATCACACAGGAGAGGATTAGATACACAGCTCAGCAGTCAGTATCACACAGGATAGGATTAGATACACGGCTCAGCAGTCAGTATCACACAGGATAGGATTAGATACACAGCTCAGCACACAGTATCACAAAGATAGGATTAGACACATGGCTCAGCAGTCAGTATCACACAGGATAGGATTAGATACACGGCTCAGCAGACAGTATCACACAGGATAGGATTAGATACACAGCTCTGCAGTCAGTATCACACAGAATAGGATTAGATACACGGATCAGCAGACAGTATCACACAGAATAGGATTAGATACACAGCTCGGCAGACAGTATCACACAGGATAGGATTAGATACACGGCTCAGCAGTCAGTATCACACAGAATAGGATTTAGGATTAGATACACAGCTCAGCAGTCAGTATCGCACAGGAGAGGATTAGACACATGGCTCAGCAGTCAGTATCACACAGAATAGGATTAGATACACGGCTCAGCAGTCAGTATCACACAGAATAGGATTAGATACACGGCTCAGCAGTCAGTATCACACAGGATAGGATTAGATACACAGCTCAGCAGTCAGTATCACACAGAATAGGATTAGATACACGGCTCAGCAGTCAGTATCGCACAGGATAGCAATAGATACGCAGCTCAGCACACAGTATCACGCAGAATAGGATTAGATACACGGCTCAGCAGACAGTATCACACAGGCTAGGATTAGATACACGGCTCAGCAGTCAGTATCACACAGGACAGGATTAGATGCACGTTTTTTATGTGCAATATAATCATTATAATTTGTTATAACTAACCACAGTTGGTTACTATGCCCAGGCAACACCGGGCTCTTCAGCTAGCATAAAATAAACTAATATCATTCTTGGCTTACCATTCAAGAAGGTGGTCCTAATCAGTGATTGACAGTGATATTTGTACGCACACTTATGCAAGGAAAATTGTGAATCACTGGTTAGGACCGCCCCCTTGACTGCTAAGTCCAAAATGAGAAGGGAGTTCAGTAAATAAGAATACAAGTAATATTAAAAGGAATCTAACTAGTAAGTTCAACCCTCCCCCAAACCACATATTGCATATAGGCATGCAGGTCTTTCAAATGTAAATCCATCAACACCTGTGGATTTTCTAGCTGTTGCTGTGTTCCAGAGAAATCAACATTTTAAATCACATGTAAATCAAGTGTTAGGTTCTCTGGGTGTGACAGTGCACATCCAGAGCCTCTGCCTCCCAATTATAAATATGGTCCATATGAATAAAGTAAACTATGGCTACAGTGGCATTCAAAAGTATTCACCCCCTTGGCATGTTTTGTTTTGCTACCTCACAACCTGAATTGTCACGGTTTTTGGAGGGTTTGCATCAGTTCATGTAAATAACATACCTACAGCTGTGAACATTTGGTGTTCTTTTTATTGTGAAGCAAACAAATAGGACAAAATAATTGAAAATTTCAGTTTGCATAACTAATCACCCCCCTAAACTTAGAACTATGAAGAGCCTACTTTTGTGGCAAATACATCTGCAAGTCACTTTGGATAAGTCTCTATCAGCTTCCACATGTTACCCGTGGGATTTTTGCACATTCCTTAAAGGGGATGTCTGGGCTTTTCAAATAATCTCAGTACATATCTGGGCTACAGAATTATGACAATAAGTATTTTACTTTCTGTCACTAGTTTGCAAGGTTTTCTAGATATTCTGAACAGAGGGGGGGTGTTATGGCATTGAAATGAGAACTAGTCGTAACCTCCTACTCTGCTCCAAACATGCCCTCTATAGCAACAACCCCACCCTCCATAGCTACAGGCCCTCCCCGTCCACATGAAGCAGCCCTCATCACACAGTAACAGATTCTTCCTCTCCAGCAGCCTCAGTGCAGAGAGCAGAGAGCTGCTCCTCCCCCAGCCACACACTAAACAGTGATCTATGCTGAGCCTCTGCTGTGTGAATGAGACAGCTCTGTGTCACTGATGTCTTCACACAGCAGCAGATTTGGTGCAGTGTATGTGTGAGCACTGTGTCTCTAATGACACAAATACTGATGGTCTGACTACTGACTAGTTCTCATTTCAATGCCATAACACCCCCCCCTTGGACGTTCTGTTCAGAATATCTAGAAAACCGTGCAAACTAGTGACAGAAAGTAAATTACTTATTGTCATAATTCTGCAGCCTAGATATGTACCGAGATTATGTGAAAAGCCCGGACAACCCCTTTAAGGGAAAACTGCTCCAGCTCCTTCAAGTTAGATGATTTCCTCTGGTGAGCAGCAATCTTCAAGTCTGACCACAGATTTTCAATTGGATTAAGGTCTGGGGCTTTGACTAGGCCACTCCAAAACATTTACACTTTTCCCTTTAAACCACTGGAGCCTTGCTTTAGCCATATGCTTTGGGTGATTGTCTTGTTGGAAGGTGAACCTCCATCCCAGTCTCAAATCACTGACAGACTGAAACAGATTTTGCTTAAGAATATCCCTGTATTTTGCATCATCCATCTTCCCCTCGACTCGGACCATTTTCCCAGTCACTGCTGCGAAAAACATCCCCACAGTATGATGCTGCTTCCACCATGCTTCACTGTGGTGATAGTGATCTTGGGATGATGAGCTGTGTTGATTTGGCACCAAACATAGTATTTACCTTGGTGGCAAAAAAGTTCAATTTTGGCTTCATCTGAGCACAGCACCTTCATCCATACATTTGGGGAGTCTCCCACATGTCTTACAATTTTTGTATGTAAGTAAAGGTTTTCTTCTCTTCATTCTTCCATAAAGTCCACCTCAAGAGAATGTATGGCTTATTGTGGTCATATGGACAGGTGCTCCAGTCTCTGCTTGGGAACTCTGCAGCTCCTTCAGGGTTACGTTTGGTCTCTGTGCTGCCTTTCTGATTAATGTCCTCTTTGCCTGGGCTGACAGTTCTGTTGGGTGGCCCTCTTTGGGCAGATTTGTTGTGGTACCGTATTCTTTCCATTTTATAATAATGGATTTGATGGTAGTCCGGGGGATCATCGTGGTTTGGAATATTTTTGTCTAACCCAACCCTGACTTGTACTTCTCAACAACTTTGTCCCTGACTTGTTTGGAGATCTCCTTGATCTTCATGGTATTGTTTGGTTAGTGGTGCATCTTGCTTAATGGTGTTTCAGCCTCTGTGGCCTTTCAGAAAAGCTTTGTATATACTGACAGACCATGTGACACTTAGATTGCACACAGGTGGACTTCCTTTCATAAGCATGTGAGTTATGAAGGTAATTGCTTGCACCAGAAAACTTTTAAGGGATTCACAGAAAAGGGGGTGACTACACATGCACATGCCAATTTTTAGTTATTTGATCCCATAAATTTAATTTATGTCTACATTTATCTCACTTCACCAACTTGGACTATTTAGTGTTGATTCATCACACACAAAATGGATTACAAAAATATTTAAACACAGGTTGTAATGTAACAAAATATGTGAAAAGCTAAGGGGATGATTTCGTTTGCAAACCACTGTATATGTAATACCAAGGAGACCACAAGATATTACAATAAACAGAGATTAGACGATCTGAAGGTCCTGTAAGTGATAGGTGAGAAAGAAACTATTCATTATGTAATCTCAAAACAGTAGTCAAAATTTGTATGCAGAGCTAAGAACTAGAATAAAAATATTTAAAGTAGTTAGAAGGATCTCGGTGGAAAAGTTTTCGTTAGTGTGGAACATTTCACGGCTTGTGTTTCACGGCTATGCTTGAGTTGCATATAGGTTAGTGTACGCTTTTCCTTTTTGTTCATAAGAAAATGTTAGTTTTTACCCAATTATTTTATCATTATCAGCATTTAGCTCCAAAATATAACACATGTTCAATATATGGTGTAGCGTAGCGCCTACTGTGTGTGTTGGGGGTCACTCGCTTGGCAGCGGATTAACGTAGTCAGGCACGGTTTTCCACACAAAACAGTCCATAGGGTTTATGTAAACATCATAAACCGCACCATAAGCCAGGTTGCACATCACCAGCTTACACATAGTCCATTACTTCATCACGTATGGCTTTACAAAGCATTCACTAGTCATGACTGACTCTCTCCAGTCACCGGGTGACAGCACAGTTCAGTAACTGACCTTTGTCAGTGCACATAGTTCTTTCCCCATACCTGGGGTGACCTCTCAGTAGCTCCTGCGCCACAGGCTGATTCCTCATCAGTCCAAGGTCCTTATCAGGATGGCATCTTTGTCAGTGTAGGGCCTTCCCAGGCTCTGCACACACATGTGGCCTGTCCGGGTGCTATTCAGGACGTTCGTCCAACTCCCAGGCCACCAGGTCCAAGGTCTCACCGCGTACTCCTCAGGGAGTTCATCCCCACCCAGGACCTTCCAACACAGACCTTCCAGGACCTAGCACTCTGAACCATTCAGGTCCATACACTAGAGTTGAGCGATACCGTCCGATACTTCAAAGTATCGTATCGGATGGTATCGGCCGATCTTTAAAAAAAGTATCGGTATCGCCGATTCCGATACCGGAAGTCCCATTCAAGTCTATGGGACTTCCGGTATCGGAATAAGAAAAACCCTTTCCTGCCCTTGTACAGCCTCTCTGGGGTCTGTACGGGCCTTTCGGGGGGCTGTGCCGGCCTGCCAGGGGGTCTGTGCAGGCTCCGGTGGTCTGTGCCGGCCTGCCGGTGGTCTGTGCAGGCTCCGGGGGGCTGTGCCGGCCTGCCGGGGGGCTGTGCCGGCCTGCCGGGGGGCTGTGCAGGCTCCGGGGGGCTGTGCCGGCCTGCCGGGGGGCTGTGCCGGCCTGCCGGGGGGCTGTGCCGGCCTGCCGGGGGGCTGTGCCGGCCTGCCGGTGGTCTGTGCAGGCTCCGGGGGTCTGTGCAGGCATCGTCCGATGGGACTACAAGTCCCATCGGGCGATGCCTGCTACCATGACAGTGATTGACACATTAGCCAATGATGGGACAGTAGTAGTCCCATCATCCGGCTAATGTGTTAAATGTAAAAAAAAAAAAAAAAAAATTACATGCTACATACATACAACATGCATACTACATACATGCTACATTCATACTACATACTACATACATGCTACATTTATACTACATAAATACTACATGCAACATACATACTACATATATACTACATGCATGCTACATACATACTGCATGCTACATACATACCACATATATACTACATACATACTACATGCATGCTACATGCATGCTACATGCTACATACATAACACATATATACTACATGCATGCTACATACATACTACATGCTACATACTACATATATACTACATGCATGCTACATACTACATGCTACATACATACTACATGCATGCTACATACATACTACATACATACTACATATATACTACATGCATGCTACATACATACTACATGCTACATACTACATGCATGCTACATACATACTACATGCTACATGCATGCTACATACATACTACATGCTACATAGTACATATATACTACATGCATGCTACATACATACTACATACATACTACATATATACTACATGCATGCTACATACTACATGCTACATACATACTACATATATACTACATTCATACTACATACTACATATATACTACATACATACTACATACATACTACATACATACTACATGCATGCTACATACATGCTACATACATACCACATACATACTACATGCTACATACATACCACATATATACTACATACATACAATACATTCATACAATACATACATAGACATACAGTACATATAACATAGAGTAACATACTTACCAATACTTGTCACATTGTTCCCCGAAGCCATTGTCTATTCCGGGATAAATATTAACATAACAAACCACAAAAATACTCACCCACGATCCGAAGCAGTCCACGAGTGTGTCCCACGACGATCTTGGGTAGAGAACTGCAGCATCAGATGATGCTGCCGTTCTCTACGGGCTGCAGGAATCCAATGACGGAAGGTAGGTATCCTTCCGCACTGTATTCCTCCGCCACTTAAAAAAAAAAAAGTCCCTAGTCTCACTTTATGCCATTGCTGTGTGGGAAATTCCCACACAGCAATGGCATAAAGTGAGACTAGGGACTTTTTTTTTTTAAGTGGCGGAGGAATACAGTGCGGAAGGATACCTACCTTCCGTCATTGGATTCCTACAGCCCGTAGAGAACGGCAGCATCATCTGATGCTGCAGTTCTCTACCCAAGATCGTCGTGGGACACACTCGTGGACTGCTTCGGATCGTGGGTGAGTATTTTTGTGGTTTGTTATGTTAATATTTATCCCGGAATAGACAATGGCTTCGGGGAACAATGTGACAAGTATTGGTAAGTATGTTACTCTATGTTATATGTACTGTATGTCTATGTATGTATTGTATGAATGTATTGTATGTATGTAGTATATATGTGGTATGTATGTAGCATGTAGTATGTATGTGGTATGTATGTAGCATGCATGTAGTATGTATGTAGTATGTATGTAGCATGCAGTATGTATGTAGCATGTATGTAGTATGTATGTAGTATATATGTAGTATGTATGTAGTATGTATGTAGTATGTATGTATGTAGTATGTATGTAGCATGCAGTATGTATGTAGCATGTATGTAGTATGTATGTAGTATATATGTAGTATGTATGTAGTATGTATGTAGTATGTATGTAGTATGTATGTAGCATGCAGTATATATGTAGCATGTATGTAGTATGTATGTAGTATATATGTAGTATGTATGTAGTATGTATGTAGTATGTATGTATGTAGTATGTATGTAGCATGCAGTATGTATGTAGCATGTATGTAGTATGTATGTAGTATATATGTAGTATGTATGTAGTATGTATGTAGTATGTATGTATGTAGTATGTATGTAGCATGCAGTATGTATGTAGCATGTATGTAGTATGTATGTAGTATATATGTAGTATGTATGTAGCATGCATGTAGTATGTATGTAGTATGTATGTAGCATGCAGTATGTATGTAGCATGTATGTAGTATGTATGTAGTATATATGTAGTATGTATGTAGTATGTATGTAGTATGTATGTATGTAGTATGTATGTAGCATGCAGTATGTATGTAGCATGTATGTAGTATGTATGTAGTATATATGTAGTATGTATGTAGTATGTATGTAGTATGTATGTATGTAGCATGCAGTATGTATGTAGCATGTATGTAGTATGTATGTAGTATATATGTAGCATGCATGTAGTATGTATGTAGCATGCATGTAGTATTTTTTTTTTTTTTTTTTTTAACATTTAACACATTAGCCGGATGATGGGACTACTACTGTCCCATCATTGGCTAATGTGTCAATCACTGTCATGGTAGCAGGCATCGCCCGATGGGACTTGTAGTCCCATCGGACGATGCTTGCACAGACCCCCGGACATCAGCACAGCCCCCCGGCAGGCCGGCACAGCCCCCCGGCAGGCCGGTACAGACCCCCACAGGGTGCACAGACCACCGGCAGGCCGGCACAGCCCCCCGGCAGGCCGGTACAGACCCCGGGCAGTCCACACAGCCCCCCGGCAGGCCGGCACAGCCCCCCGGCAGGCCGGCACAGCCCCCCAGCAGGCCGGCAGAGACCCCCGGAAGGCCCGAAATGACGGCGCATCATGATGCGCACACACTGCGCATCATGATGACGTCAGGCCGTCAATCAACTGAACTTCCGATTCCGATGCCGAATTCCGATATTGAAAAAATATCGGAAGTCGGTATCGGAATTCCGATACAGCAAGTATCGGCCGATACCCGATACTTGCGGTATCGGAATGCTCAACACTACCATACACTCTGCCCATGTGACCAGACCTCAGTCACATTATATGGTTGTAACCACCCCCCATGGATGGGTGGTGCACATGTGGTTAGTCAATTTCAGCCCAGCTCTCTAACTAACCCTATAAGCCACTCTTAAAAGTAATACACAACAAATACTTGTGGAACTATAAGTTCCAGCATAACCATATAATTTTGGGCTTACAGTGCAGAGAACCTCTGTGACACATACCGGCCATTTACAATAATGCCAGTCCCTAATTCACCATCATAATTATGCCTCCAAGCGCATCCTGAAGTGCATACACAGCGCCCTCTAGCTGTAACAGAGGTTACTGTGTCACAGTGGGAAAACAGAAAGCAGGAGAAACTCTGCCTTACATGAAACTAACTGGACTGGAGTATTAGCCAATGTATTAACCCCTTCCTGACCTGTGATGCAACGTATGCATCATGAAAACCTGTGCCATTCCGACCTGTGATGCAGCATATGCATCACAGCAGAATCGCGTTCCTGCATGTCGGGTGACTGGGGCCACTGAAAGTTCGTCCGACCCGCAGGTACAGGAGGACTTATACTTCACCCTGGGGGGGTGGCTTTGCCCCCCCGTGGCTCTGATTGGCTGTTGAAAGGGAAACAGCCAATCAGAGCAATTGTAATATTTCAGCAATGAAACTTGGTGAAGTATTACAATCCAGCCATGGTCGATGATGCAATATCATCAGACATGGCTGGAGACCGCCATCTGCCCCCGCCACTGACTGAAGATGGCGATTTGCCGCTGCCATAAGTATTTGCTCCCCTCCGCTCCCCCGCCTTCTGATTCCCCCCGGTACCTCCCGAGTCCCGGTGCCCCTCTGTCTTAGGGTTGGGATTAGGGTTAAAATTAGGGTTAGGGGTGTGTTGGGGTTAGGGGTAGGATTAGGTTTTAGGCTTGTGGTTAGGGTTATGGTTAGGGTTGGGATTAGGGTTAGGGGTGTGTTGGGGTTAGGGTTGTGGTTAGGGTTACGGTTAGGGTTGTGATTAGGGTTAGGGATGTGTTGGGGTTAGGGTTGTGGTTAAGGTTAGGGGTGTGTTGGGATTAGGGTTGTGGTTAGGGTTAAGGGTGTGTTGGGGTTAAGGTTGGAGTTAGAATTGAGGGGTTTCCACTGGTTAGGCACATCAGGGGGTCTCCAAATGCGACATGGCGCCACCATTGATTCCAGCCAATTTTGTGTTCAAAAAGTCAAACGGTGCTTACTCTCTTCTGAGCCCCGACGTGTGCCCAAACAGTGGTTTACCCCAGCCTATGAAGCATCAGTGTACTCATCTTTTGGGGTCCAATTTCTCCTGTTACCCTTGTGAAAATAAAAAATTGTGAGCTTAAAAATCATTTGGGTGTTCAAAGTGCTCATCACACATCAAGATAAGTTCCTTGGGGGGTCTAATTTCCAAAATGGGGTCACTTGTGGGGAGCTCCAATGTTTAGGCACACAGGGGCTCTCCATACGCGACATGGTGTCCGCTAATGATTGGAGCTAATTTTCCATTCAAAAAGTCAAATGGCGCTCCTTCCCTTCCGAGCCCTGCCGTGCGCCCAAACAGTGGTTAATGACCACATATGAGGTATCGGTGTACTCAGGAGAAATTGCCCAACAATTTTTTTTAAACTCTTTTTATTGAAAGATTCCACAGAATAAAAAAAGCAGACATATGGATAATACAGTATAATGTCAAGATGATCCATATAATCACAGTCTACAGTGACATAGATGTGACATCACACTTTCAATAATAAAGTAAACAAACAAAACAAATAAAACATAGCATTCAGAAAAATATATAAAAATCACTTCTTTATTTCACATCATATAAAAAAGTGAACAACTGTGTCCAAGTGAATATAAAAACAGAGATCACATACTGATGCGTTTCTGGCTATCAGTCCTTATGACTAGGGGCTGATAGCCGGAAACGCGTCAGAATGTGATTTCTGTTTTTATATTCACTTGGACACAGTTGTTCACTTTTGGGGGAGATTTAGTGTAGTTGAGCCAAGAGAGATTTAGTGTAATGGGGGATGATTTGAGGACACTAGTTTGGGAGCAAGGAAGGGACACATGCAGCCATAATAAGGGGAGCGAGAGAAATTTGAAGACAATATGATGGTCAAGGGGTGAGATGGAGTGCATGTATGAGGGAACAGTTTGGAGGGATGGGTGCAGACCCAGTATGGTGAGTGTGGGGATGGGGCCAGACAAGTCAGATTGTAATGTGGCCAGAAGCATACTTATGCAAGGGAGAATCCTAAAAGTTTGCGGTGCATTTGTTGTGAGAATTCAGAGTATGCAGTCACACTGCAGAATTTAATCTCAAACCTGGACACACCCTTTAATATTAAAATGAAGCACTGAAGCACTATAGCATGCCAATCCTAACAGCGTGTAATAAACTCTCTGTCAGTATTCAGCTCTGCAGGTTCCAGCAGTCATCACATGGCCACTTCACTCATGCGATTTTCAATCTTATGGTCTCGTGACAACGAGCTTCTCTTCCTGCTTCTCTCAGAACTATGACGATCAGCTCGTCGGAATGTGACTAAGTGTGCAAATCGCATATGTGCTTGGGGGGATGCCAAACTGATTTCTTGCCCCGGGTGCCAGAAAACCTCTGCTTCCAAGCACCATAACTGAAATGTGTGGTGAAATAGTGAAAATAAATATGAAATTCCACCATTGCTTTTTTGGGGGGAGTTTGGTGCTATTGCATACCTTGCACAGTAACAATGAACTAGTAACATGATTATTCAGGTCTGTATGATTATGATAATAGTAGTCTTAAAAGGGTTTTGTTTTTCACTTATTTTAGTAGTTAAAAAAATCATGAACTTTATAAAAACTATTTGTTTGTGTCGCCTTTCTGTCAGACCATAGCTTTTCTTGTTTAGAGAAAATATGTCAACACAATTTTGCTAGTTAAAGTAAAGGCTTGGCTGTAATGGGCCTGTAATACAGATTAAATCAATACCTTTGGTGAAGAAATCCACTTTGTGGATCTTCCTTAATCTGCATTTTAAGTTTCCTGGTAATGGTATTTAGGTGCAAAAAGGCAGGACTGTGCATTGAGTCCTCTCCTCCTGCTCCAGTCCTTCCGCCTGACTCCGGTGCTTAACGGACAAGTCACTGACCTGCCTCCTGATTGAAATTTGCAGATTAAATTTCTGGCTGGTCATCAATAAAATGGTGCCAGGACCGGCACATATGCTGAGATCCCAGATTTAAATAAATCTCTAAAAGACATCATTGAGCCTAAATCTCAAATTGTGTATGCTCTGACTCCAACACCATTTTATTGAGAGCTAACTGGAAAATCAAGCTGTTTCAGCGTCATCCACTGTAATGATGGCACTGTTGCAAAATTTCAAACAGGAGAAAGGTCAATGAAAAAGTAGTGATATGTCTTTTAACTCCTTAACAACCGCCAATATGCCTTTTAACAGTGGCAGTTAAGGATACTTATTCTTCAGCGCCGTTTTTTAACGGCGCTGAGAAATAAGGGTATAGCACTCCCACCATGATTCGGGTTGGTTTTTACCGTCCCCAGTGTCAGGTCAGGTTTCCCATTTATTTCTCTCTCCTCTGATATGATCTAGCACATCAGAGAAGAGAGAAATGGGGTCCCCCTGAACCCCCAGTACATGCGGTGTCCCTCCGGCGGTGTCCCTCCGGCCCTCATTGTCTTCTTCCGGGAAGAAAATGCCGGCACCCGGCAGCAATAGATTTCTCCTATTGGTTCATTTTGATCACTGTGATAGACCCTATCACAGTGATCAAAATAAAAAAGTAGTAAATCAAATCCCCTTTATCTCTCCCTTAGTTAGGTAAAAATAATAAAATAAAAAATTATATTTATTTCCATTTTTCCATTAGTGTTAGTGTTAGGGTTGGGGCTAAAGTTGGGGTTAGAGCTAGGGTTAGGGTTGGGCTAGGGTTGTGTTAGGGCTATGGTTGGGGTGTTGTGGTTAGGGTGGTGTTGGGATTGGGGTTAGGGTTGTGGTTAGGGTTGGGATTAGGGTTGGGGTTGGGATTAGGGTCAAAGGTATGGCTGTGTTAGGGGTGGAGCTGGAATTGGGGGGTTTCCACTGTTTAGGTACATCATCGGGTCTCCAAACGCGACATGGCGCCCACCTTTGATTCCAGCCAATTTTGTGTTCAAAAAGTCAAACGGTGCTCCCTCCCTTCTGAACCCTGTGATGCGCCCAAACAGTGGCTTTCCCCCACATGTGGGGTATCGGTATACTCAGGAGATATTGCACAACAAATTTCGTGGACATTTTCTCTTGATACCCTTGTGAAAATAAAAAATTTTGGTTCCAAAGTAAATTTTTTGTAAAAAAAGTAAAATGTTCATTTTTTCCTTCCACATTGCTTTAGTTCTCTTGAAGCACCTGATGGGTTAATAAACTTCTTGAATGTGGTTTTGCGCACCTTGAGGGGTGCAGTTTTTGGAATTGTGTCACTTTTGGGCATTTTCTGTTATATTGACCCCCAAACTCCCTTCAAATGTGAGGTGGTCCCTAAAAAAAAGGATTTGTAAATTTTGTTGGAAAAATTTGAAATCGCTGGTCAACTTTTAACCCTTATAACGACCTAACAAAAAAATTGTTTCCAAAATTGTGCTGATGTAAAGTTGAACTGTGGGAAATGTTATTTATTAACAATTTTGTGCAATACCACTCTCTGATTTAAGGGTTCAAAAATTAAAAGTGTGAAAATTGTAAAATTTTCAAAATTTTTGCCAAATTTCCATTTTTTTCATAAATAAACACAAGTTATGTCAAAGAAATTTTACCACTAACATGAAATGCAATATGTTGACAAAAAACATTCTTGGAATCACCGGGATCCGTTGAAGTGTTCCAGAGCTATAACTTCATAAAGTGACAGTAGTCAGAATTGTAAAATTTGGCCTGGTCATTAAGTACCAAATTGGCTATACACACATTTATTGAATAAAACTTAATGGGAGAGCTTCTTTAAGTTTTCCATGTAGTAAGAAAACACAGCAGTGTTATATCACTAACAATTGCATTTTAATAAGTGGCAGAGTTCACTTATCAATATGTAATATATTGAAGGTTCTGTGAACTAAATTCATCTCCTGTGTGTAGAAGCCATAATCAGAAAAAAGAACAATGTTAAAAAGATTAAGTGCTGTTTTGCAACCGCTTATTTAAGAAAAGAATAATTGACTCCTAGTTCAAGAGATCCAATTTTTTCCAAAAATGGGGGAACATAAGGTGTTGTACAGTGAACATGGTTTTATAGATGTCTGTTGTGTTTGTTACTTGAAGCACCTCTTGTATGTGTGGTTGATCCAGCTTTTGCCAATAAATCGTGGAGATTGATTTGATATTACTTAGGTTCTGGAACATGGTAAGGCTGATAGAGATCTACAGGGAGGGCCATTTATATGGATACAAATGTGACTGATAAATAAGAAAAAATAGCGGACGGCACCGCTGTTACCGTGACTGGACTAATGGTGTGCGGCAGGCAGAAAACCAACAGCTTGGGCCTCCCGGGTGCTTGACCTTGTAGTATTCAAGTCTTGGAATCCAGGAGAGAAAGTGGTCGCACTCAACGGAAGGTGAAGAATCTGTTTATTGACATATCTGGTAACATGTCACAGTCGGGGGAGTGGTAGCACGAGTGCATGAAGGCTGACAACGGCCGTTTCGTGCTATTGCAGCGCTTCTACGGGTCCCGTAGAAGCGCTGTAACCAGATATGTCAATAAACAGATTCTTCACCTTCCATTGAGTGCCACCACTTTCTCTCCTGGATTCCACTTATATGGATACACCTAAATAAAATGGGAATGGTTGGTGATATCAACTTTCTGTTTGTGGCACATTAGTATATGGGGGGGGACTTTTCAAGATTGTTGGTGACCATGGCAGCCATATTGAAGTCAGACATTTTGTATCCAACTTTATGTTTTTCGATGGGAAGAGGGTCATGTGACACATCAAACCAATTGAGAATTTCACAAGAAAAACAATGGTGTGGTTGGTTTTAACGTAACTTTATTCTTTCATGAGTTATTTACAAGTTTATGACCACTTATAAAATGTGTTCGAAGTGCTGCCCATTGTGTTGGATTGTCAATGCAACCCTCTTCTCCCACTCTTTACACACTGATAGCAACACCGCAGAAGAAATGCTAGCACAGGCTTCCAGTATCCATTGTTTCAGATGCTGCACATCTCGTATCTTTACAGCATAAACAATTGCCTTCAGATGACCCCAAAGTTAAAAGTCTAAGGGGATCAGATCGGGAGACCTTGGTGGCCATTCAACTGGCCCACGATGACCAATCCACTTTACAGGAAAATGTTCATGTAGGAATGCTCGGACCTGACACCCATAATTGATGGTATGGTGTGGAATATGGGGTGCAAAGATATTGGGGCCATTCTTCATCAATGGAAACCTCAATGTCATTGGATATCTGAAATTGCTACATGATGATGTGTTGCCCTCTTTATGCACTGAAGATGGCACGTTCCCTGAGTTTATCCAGGAAGATGGTGCACCACCACATTATGTGTGTCAGGTCCAAGCATTCCTACAAGGAATCTGACCCCCTTAGTCTAGCATTTCTTCTGCGGTGTTGGTTATATGATTAAGGAGTGCACATTTACAATCCTTTTATTCTTCATGGCAGAATACAGATTACCATTTAAGTTTGCATTTATTTGATTTTTTGGTACCCATTCTATTCCTGGGAGTTTGATTGTACTGCAGAGTCATGTTGGCAGGTCATTTTCTATGTGTAATTTTGCACCGTAAAAATAAAAAAGCAATGGTAGCAATGGAATTTTTCAAAATTTCACCGACTTGGAATTTTTCCCCCATTTTTTAAGTATATACTATCATAAAATGAATAGTGAAATTCAAAGCTACAACTTATCCTGCAAACAGCAAGCCCCAGTATAACTATATTCATGGACAAGTAAAAAACATATGGCTTTTAGAAGAAGAGGAGGAAAGCACAAAACCTTAAAATGTCAAATCGTCCAGTCACGAAAGGGTTAATATTTAATATCTGTATAGATGTTTGTCCCACATACACAAATGTATCATTTTCCTAATAATGATAGCACTCCTATGTTATTTTGTGAAATCCAGGTCACATTGTTCTTCTGTAATTAACCTGGAAGTGTTCTTCTACGATATCTATCAAAGAAGATTGAGTGTTAAGCCATGCTTGCAATGAAACAAAAAGGCTTCTCTCAGAAACAGAGGAAATAAATTATTTACACCCCTGGTAGATTCTATTTTTAACCTTTTTCAAAAATGAATGACGTAGAACTCGCAGCCTTGGAGAAAGCTTCTGGGAAGAAAAAGCTGCTTCAATCTCATCCGTGATTTACACAGTGAAAGTCTTTGAATGCAGAATTGGTTAATAAATGCTAATGTAAAGTCATTTTACTGAGCGTAATAGGTAATTGTATATGGTAGTGTTACTAGCTGAGAACCTAGGAGTGTTACTGCTGAAGGCACATTATTACTAGTCTGTGTGCTGAAGATTGTGCTTGTGTGGAGAAGGCTTCCAGTAGCGTCCTCCTCCATGCTGCAACAGGAAACACATGCTGCTCTACAATAGGAGACGCGTGCTACTCTACTCCAGGAGACAAAAGCTGCTGTACACCAGGAGACGTGTGTTGCTCTACACCAGGAGATGCATGCTGCTCTACACCAGGAGACGCGTGCTGCTTTACACCAGGAGACGCGTGCTGCTTTACACCAGGAGACGCGTGCTGCTTTACACCAGGAGACGCGTGCTGCTCTACACCAGGAGGCGCATGCTGCTCTACACCAGGAGACGCGTGCTGCTCTACACCAGGAGACGCGTGCTGCTCTACACCAGGAGACGCATGCTGCTCTACACCAGGAGACGCGTGCGGCTCTACACCAGGAGACGCATGATGCTCTAACCAGGAGACGAGTGCTGCTCTACAACAGTAGATGCATGCTGCTCTTCACCATGAGATGCGTGCTGCTCTACACCAGGAGGCGTGTGCTGCTCTACACCAGTTGACACGTGCTGCTCTACACCAGGAGACTGGGGCTGCTCTACATCAGGAGCATGTGCTGCTCTACACCAGGAGACACGTGTTGTTTTACACCAGGAGACACGTGCTGCTCTACACAAGGAGACACGTGCTGCTCTACAGCTCACACAGCACCACATTGTCCCAAGTGGCTGGGCTAAATAAGCACTTTAACCTCAGTGAAAAATAAAATGTAACCATAAATGTAATTGATAAATCCATACAAAAAAAGAGATTTCAACAAATCAATATCCACACTTTCTATAATTGATCTTATTAAATAACTGTTTGCATGCAGTTTTCACTATTTTATGAAAATAGTAGTAGGGCTTTGAATATTCAAAGGGAATCTGTCACCAGGCTTTTGCTACCCCATCTGAGAGCAGCATAGTATGTGGCCAGAGACCCTGATTCCAGTAATGAGTCACTTTTGCCCTGTGTACCCCACCAACACCTGGGATTGACAAGTTTTTGTGTACATTGTGCATAGGCAGAAAGCTGTCAAGTAGTGGTGGGGGCATGAGTATACAAATCAGCCATCAAGTGCCTCTAACAGCTTCTGTTAATCAATTAAATGCCGCTGTCAATCACTGACAGCAGCATTTAACATGCGCAAACAGGAAGCATGCCAGCACATTCGTCACAAGATCGCAGGGCGCAGATAGGTTGACATAGCAGCTGGGGGTTTGTTGAAGACCCCTGTGCCTGTCATCACAATCCTCCTTTAAAAACTGATGTTCAAAGGAGATTGTGATTTTTGCTATGCATAACAGTGCTGAATCACTGCTATGTATAACATAGGCGATTGGACAATCGCAGCTTCAGTTCTCCTAAAGATACTATTAAGTACAGTAAAAAGTAAAAAAAAGTATTAAAAAATAAAAAAGCACAAAAGTTCAGATCACCCCCCTTTTGCCCAACAAAAATACAACAATTAGAAAAAATTTAAAAACACATATTTGGTATCGCCGCATTCAAAAATGTCCAATCTATAAAAATAAAAAATAAATTAATCCAATCGGTAAATGGCGAAACGAGAAAAAAAATCAAACCTCCAGTATTACGTTTTTTAAAAAATAATAACATCATGCCTACTCCAAAATAGTATCATTAAAAACTTCAGCTCAGGGCACAAAAAATAAGTACTCACCAATCCCCAGATACTGAAAAATGAGAATGTTACAGGTCTCGGAAAATGGTGACTAAGGTGAGATTATTTTTATTACAAATTTCTAAAAAAAATTTCACCACTTCAATTTAAAAAAAAAACAAAAAACAAACCTGTACATGTTTGGCATCTATGTACTCATATTGTCCTGGGGAATAATATTGCCAGGTAAGTTTCACCATATATTGAACATGATAAATTAAAAGCCCAAAAATACACTGTGGAATTGCACTTTTTTTTGCAATTTCACCTCACTTGGAATTTTTTTTTCCCATTTTCAAGTATACTGTGAAGTAGAATAAATGGTGTAGTTCAAAAGTATAACCCGTCCAGTGAAAAACAAGCCCTCTTACGGCTATATTGCTGGAAGAAAAGCTATGGTTCTTGGAAGAAGGGGAGGAAAATATGAAAAATCGCCTGGAGGTGAAGGGGTAACAGCTTATTTACATATTAAGAAAAATGTAGATTTGATTTCTCAAATTAATCATCAGATTACAGATATCAGTGTATCATTTTATTCAGATTCCTATGAACTACATGCCTATATAGATGTGCTAAGAGGATTGATCCAACTGACTGATGGCCTTTAGGGTAGTTTTAGATCAACGAGAGTGGTCCTTTATTCTGGACATTCATTAATCAAAGCAGAAAATTGCTTCAAAAACTCTTCTTTCTGTGGATGAGTATTTATGATGTGCAAACTGTTCCGGAACAAATTCTGAAATGTGGTTCGCTTTTATACTGGGTCTTTATAGTTTCAGTCACTGATATTCCATAGAAACAATTTTAGAGCATTTTCTGCAAAATGTTTCTTTTCTATAATTCAGAAGTAACACGAAACTGCCTGTTTCATTTCCATTGTGTTGTTTATTCTGATCTCCTTTTGTGAATCTTCTTTATACAAGATTTTCCGTGAAAAATTCAGTTCTTAACCGTATAATTTCTAATTCACTTATTTTCGATAAAATAGACGTAACAGATATTTCCAGTGGTTGTTGTGGAGCTTCATGTAGCCTTCCGTAGAAAGTGTAAAATTATACACTAATGCATTGGACGGTATTTCACACATAATTGATAATTATCCATTTTAAACCGTTTCTACGAGTACTAGGAAAATTAAGGGTTTCTTGAAACAAGTGATTATCTCCTAAGTTAGTCAGCGCTGTTATTCAATTTATCACTCTTGAATAGACTAGAAAGACCTCAGTGATTATAGCGTATTCTTGCTGTAGTACTGTATGCGGAGGGTTCCTGCTTGAGTATTTAGGCTTGAAATTAGGTAAAATGTTATTAAAAATGAATTTCTACATTGAAAGTTGGAAAATTAGTGCAATAAAAAAATAGCAAATTATGATACATCCGAATAACATGGAGTTTACCGCCCCTCATAATTGTTAAAATGTAGACTCGCGCCTTGGAACAGAGGATTTGTATATCAATTCAGAATTTCAGGACAAGTACTGATTATTTGAAGTTTTCAACCTCTGAGTGTGATAGAGCGTTAAGGAGGTGTCTGGGGGTAGTTTCCTTGCCCAGCAGCAATAAAGCTAAAGAGGCTGAGCAGGAATACCACCTCTGGGACAGGCTCTGGAAGTTATCTGTCATGCCTGGAGCACTTAATGCCTAATTTGCATTTAACAGCAAATGCTAATTACTTGGGAATGCAGCAACAGATACAAGATATAAAGGAGTTGCTGAATTTACATTTGTAATGCCTATATATAAAGTTATGAGGGGCGCAAGTTGATTGAGCTGACAGATTCCCCTTAACAGTCTTTATGTTGGGTAATTATCATCTGGTCAATCATATATACAATTCATTCCCAATCGCTGCCCGATGTCAAAAAGTTTAGATTGTGAAAGTGATCAAACAATAAAACAATAATTAATTGCACCTTTCATGCATAAATTAAAAAATTTGCTTGCCACATCCTTTACAGTGTCCATGCGTGGACGCTTTGTGGTACTGTGTATGCACCATACCTGAGCCTCTGCTCAAAATGTCACTTCTGATGCCAAGTCACACGTTCATTGAGCTCCTCCTCTTACCTAGAGCATTGCAATGCACAGTGCCAGGCTCTGCATGCATAATGGCTGCCTTCAGTCACATCTATTCACATGGGCAGCATCAGTGTGCTGTGCTCCATAGGGGTCTCGAGCACACTCCAAATTGGCCCTATGCCGGAACTTACTGAAATGATCTACCACATTTACCACCAGTTAAATGGCCATTTAATCACTCAGAATGAATCTATCTGCCCATTTTCTTTTAAAAATTAGACTTTCTAAGATCATTTCTCAAACTAGAAATTAATTTATACTTCTGTCTAGTAATGAAGGCAAGGATGTATTTTTTTCTACCTGCCTTGTTATAATAATAAAAGAAAATTACAAATAAAATTGTTAAGGAAACCAAATGAAAAAAGTTGAATCAATTTATTTTTGGCAATTCTCTTCTTTGCCTCAAAGGGTCATCTCTCCTGTTATGTTTTTATTTTTATAAATGAATTTTTCATAAAATACCATATTTTCCCTGCATTGTGCATCTAAAAATAATAAATTGTCAATAAACTAACAGCTGTATGATAGCATTTCATTTATTAGTAAGGTGTGTCCCTTCACACAAGGATGCTGTCGGCACTAATTGGACAGTGTCAGATTGTGTAGTGACACATCCTACTGACACATGGAATGATAACACCCATTGCTGTATCATTTCTTGGGGGAAGCAAGAGGGCGAAACGTGCGTCGGGGCACGGGGATCTTTTGCACGGCTCCTATTTATGGTCATATTGCAGAGAAGGTAATTAAGCTTTATACTTATATTCTATACTGTGTAATAACTGCTTCTAGTTTATTTATATATCTTTTCGGTATCTCCTGTTTGGATTACGGTATAATATCTTGTGGATAAAACTACTGCATATATGGAGACTATTTTATAGTCCTTATTGATGTGTATTAGGAAGTTAATTATTTTAATTGTTAACTTCATATAATGATATTTAAAATTAACATTAGGAAGCGTTTCTTTTGATTATACCTCCTGTGACACTTAAACTATGATATATTGAATATATTGTTCAATCGGATTATGAAAATTTTGGGCTGTGTAATTTTTCCCCTAGGGGTATATTATGTTTAAAATGACATGTGGTCTTTTTATTCCTTTTTCATGAAATAAAATATTGTGATTTTATCACAGAATATTTATTGGTTCGCTTCATTTTTCTGGGATATTAGTTACATCTTATTTCCCTGTGGATGTGTTTATAGTTTTAGAAGTTCCATTATAGCAGTGTTTAGGACACTATAGTGTGTTAGACTAAGGCCTCTTTCACACTTCAGTTTTTTTGCATCAGTTCAAATCCGCCAAAATGTCAGACAACCGGATCCGTTCTTAACTGATGTGAACGGATGGCACAGGATCCGTTTTCAGACGGATCCTGAAAATGAGGAAATTTAAAGGAAACGCTGGCCGGGGAGAGAGAGAGAGAGAGAGAGTATTTTTTTTTTGTCCAGCACCCAGAAAGAATTTCGGGTTAAATCAGTGTCTGGAGGATCTGCCAGAGAAAAAAACGTTGCAAGCTCTGTTTTGAAATCTTTGAGGATGGTGACGGACAGAAACTTTTGGCGGATCCTCAAAAAAAACGGATGCAACGGACAGCAATCCGTCACAATCCGCCATTAATGGAAGTCAATGGGGAAAAAAACGGATCCTCAAAAGAAAATTGAGGATCCGTTTTTTTCAAAACCTGGCGGATTGTGACTGATTGTAAAAAACTGAAGTGTGAAAGAGGCCTAATACAACATCTGAAGAATCACATATTTATACCCAAGACAGCACAGAAATAAAGCAATAGATAAGACAAGTGACGTGTAGCAGAATTGTCATTATGGGAGAGGGAGAAACATAGATAAGGAGCCTGACAGTTTTATTGCCCTCTGATAGGGTCTAGTTCTGTGTTGTGATGTCCCCAGAAGGTCTGAAGAGCAAATTCCTTAATTTATGTAAAAAGACATAAATCCATGCGACACATTCGTTCCTGCACTGAATGTGTCGAAAGTTTTCATAAATTTGATACATTTGTACTCCGAGATTCTTCTCTCGCTCTCTGAGACTTGAAGTTACCTTTTAATACAAGTAATTTAATGTCCATCATGTTATGACCAGGGATGCAAAAATGTTTTGCCACAGGTAGATCCATTCTTTTTTCTCTTATTGTGTGACTATGAAAATTCATCCTTGTTCTCAGTTTTGGCCCTGGTCATTATAAATGGACAGGTTTTACATTTTTTCTGGTTGCAAGGAAAGGTTGTGGATGAGGATAAATTTTGTGAGTTTCACCAGAGAACAATTGAAAAACAAATTACAAGAGCCACCAGAATATCAAGGAATCACCTGCTACATTACAAAGCTAAAGATGAAAATAACCAGGTGCCTTTAGTGGTCACCTACAATCCAAATCTGGAGGTGCTAAGGGGAGCTGCACATAAATGGCAACCTTTACTACAAAAAGATGCCAGATTACAATCCATATTTCCAGACCCCCCACTGCTGTGTTTTGGGCAGCCCCCAAATTTAAGAAGCATCATTGTCAGAAGCTCCCTGTCCTCTCCAACAGCTGCAGGAACCTTTTCTTGCAACCAGAAAAAATGTAAAACCTGTCCATTTATAAGATAAAGATCCCAAACTCACATCAGGACTACAAGATCCCAGGTACTTTCAGCTGTATCACATCTAATGTGGTGTACTTAATTATTTGTGCTAAATGTCCAACTGGGGGTCTGTATGTGGGGGAGACAGGGCAAAAACTGAGACCTAGGATGAATTTTCATTGTCACACAATAAGAGAAAAAAATGATGGATCTACATTTTTGTATCCCTGGTCATAACATGATGGACATTAAATTACTTGTACTAAAAGGTAACTTCAAGTCTCAGAGAGAGAGAAGAATCTCGGAGTACAAATTTATGAAAACTTTCGACACATTCAGTGCAGGAATGAATGTGTCGCATGGATTTATGTCTTTTTATATCAATTAAGGAATTTGCTCTTCAGACCTTCTGGGGTCATCACAACACAGAACTAGACCCCATCAGAGGGCAATATAACTTTCAGGCTCCTTATCTATGAACTGCTCCAATATTTAACCCTCTCCCATAATGACAATTCTGCTTCACATCACTTGTCTTATCTATTGCGTTATTTCTGTGCTATGTTGTGTATAAATATGTGATTCTTCAGATGTTGTATTAGTCTAGCCTGATGAAGAGACCTGAGTAGTCTCGAAAACTTGCAATTTGTTACCATCTTTTCAGTTAGCCATTAAAAGGTATCAACCAGTGAGTAGAGTTGAGCGAAACGGGTCGAAAAAATTCAAAAGTTGCCGACTTTCGCCAAAGTCGGGTTTCATGAAACGAAACCTGACCTTAGCGTGAGGTCAGCCACGAGGTCGGCGACCATCACGCCAAAGTCGCGTTTCAAAAGATGCTTTGCGCCCTTTTTCAGCCAATCAGGAAGAACGGACACTGTGGGCAACGTGATGACATAGGCAGCGGTCACCACCATCTTGGAGAAGGGCATGCAAGTGATTGGCTTGCTTTGTGTGGCGTTACAGGGGGTATAAAAGGGTGGGGACGCCGACCGCCATGTTACTCATGCTGATCTCAGAATAGGGAGAGCTGCTGCAGATGCTGATTCTGTAGGGAGAGCGTTAGGAAGGCAAAAAGAAAAAAAAACTGCTTCTGCTGCCAGCGCTTTTCACTGTAGTTACTGTGCAGTGAAAGGTGAAGATTTTTGCTTTTGTGCAGCAGCGCTGGTGGTGATTAGCCTGCCTTTTAAGGCTAGCTGCATTGCTGTGTGCACACTGGTGTTCAAACTGCTTTTTTAAAAGAAATCCAAATTGTATTGTTTTGTCCTGGTGAGGTAGTGAGCGTTCATTTTTTCACACACCGTACAGCGGTGTACGCTCCTCACACCGTACCGTATAACGGCTGTTATCACGGCCAAATTGAAGCTATCTACGTGTGTGACTCTGTAAGGAAAAGTCGAGGCGTTTGTCCGTTCTTACAGTCCTACACCTCATAGTTTTGTCCGTTTTTCAAACAGTTTAGTATATTTGCTGTTTGATTACATTCAAAACTAGAGAGAGACAGCGTGTGTCAGTCCGTATACAAAAACACGGAGCTTGACAATTTTACATACACCGTACAGCGGTGTATGTGCACGCTCCTCTATCAGTACCGTGTAACAGCTGTTATCACGTCCAAATTGAAGCTATCTAAGTGTATGACTCTGTAAGGAAAAGCCGAGGAGTTTGTCCGTTCTTACAGACCTACACTCTAGGGAGATTCCAATTCTGCCACAATTCTAAATACAGCATCCTGGATCCACGCTATAAAGGCAAATTCCAAAACATCATGCCACAGGAGAACCTTGACCTAATATTGGCTAACAAACAAGCAACTCTGGTAAACCGGTTGGTTGAGGCATTCCCAGCACACAGCAGCGGTGATGGTTCCCACACGAGCCGTAGGGGCCGGGGGCAACTTGGAAGAGGTGTTGGTGGTGCACACATTAGAAGTGGCATTGGAGACAGGGGTTTCATGACCATGTTGTGGACTGATTTTTCAAGTCCCGCTCACACGACTGGTAATACTGCATCGATTTAAAGTGACAGGAGACAGCACTTGTCAACTATGGTTACAAACTACTTCTCGTCCCATATCGATGTTCTCCCTCACAGGTCATTCCCATTTGACTATTGTGCCGCTAAACTGGACATCTTGCCTGAATTGGCACAATATGCCTTACAGGAGCTCGCTTGCCCAGCTGCAAGTGTGCTATCGGAAAGAGTCTTCAGTGCTGCTGGATCAATCCTGACAGAAAAAAGGACCCGTCTCTCGACCCAAAATGTGGATGATCTAACCTTCATTAAAATGTACCATGCATGGGTTTCCAAGGATTTTGTCACACCTTACCCTGATGACACATAGGTTGCCAGAAAAATGGCTTTCTTTGGTCCTCCTCTTCCTGGGACTTGACCAATTTCGCCTTTAGCAGCAGGTGAATGTCCCACATCAACATATGCCATTTTGTAAACCTCCCTAACTGGGCTGCCTCCTCCCCCCATGGCTGGGGTCACCACCTAGCGCACGCAACCGTGCGAGAGCCGTTGCACTGGACAGGTGGGTGGGCCGACTCTTGGGCGCGGGCACTGGCACAGGGTCCCTCATAGTGCAATCAAGTGTCTCTGACAGTGGGGGTGCACACCCGCCATCAGACACACCGCCATACTATGATGGGCCCAGTGCCAGTACCGATGCCCACGAGTGGGCCCCCCTTGCTTGGGCAGGGCCCCAGCATTTGCAATGTTTACCTCTCCCTGCTCCTCCGCTGTGTAGTCTGGGCTGTCAAATCCTTCACTGGGACTGCCACTACAAATTTGGTGAACTGATAGAAGTTGATGGTTAAGACGTAGCTATGCCCTGTCCCGCTGGCCGGGCTCTAGCTTCAGATGATCAATGGCTTCCATTTCTTATGGACGTCAACTCACAATGAGATGCAGTGGTGGTTTCTCATCAGCTTTCACAGTTTTCCTACTCACAGACGTGGGACATTCCAGCGCACATTTTTAAATGTGCCCTCTCATGCCAATCCAATTGAATCACCTACGGCCTGTGGCTTCTGTGTTTTGCACTCCAAAGTTACGTGACAGATCATGATAGGCAGTGAGCACCATGTTTACATCGCTCCCTGTGATAAAAATTGGATGGATATGAGTAACGGCGATGGGATCAACGGTACTGCGATACAGCAACACTTTCTTCACAAAGAAAGGTTTTTGCTGTCTCCACACACTAATTGAGGGTCAGCATCGCCTCTGAGAATTGTGACGGAAGTCTTTCCCGTGAATAGTAATTCCTAGATTTCTGCAATCACTAGACTTTATGTCAGTAATTGTATGCATCTCATTTCCTATTGCGGAGAGTCTGTACTTTCTTACTGAGACAGAAATATATATGAAGATTAAAAAATACCACCAAAAGTGTATACTGGTGTACGCTTCAAATACATTTCCTATTTTCGACTTTTTAGATTGTTGCCTAATCCATACTGAGAACACGGAGATTTTAAATGTTTAAACTATGCTATATATACCTGCTATCCAGTGATAATGTACCCTTTCTCAACTACAATCTGGTCAAATCCATACTGGACCTGAGAACGTCTGAGTCTGCCTCCTGATCTATAGACATATATTTTTAATGTGTAAACTATGCTATACATACCTGTTATCCAGTGATACGGTAACCTTTGTCACCTTTGTCCAATCACGTCTAATCCATACTGGGCCTGAGACTTTATGAGCCTGCCTCCTGATCTATAGACATAGGTTTTTAATGTGTAAACTGTGGTATACATACCTGTTATCCAGTGATACGGTGCCCTTTCTCACCTTTGTCCAATCACGTCTAATCCATACTGGGCCTGAGACCGTCTGAGCCTGCCTCCTGATATATAGACATAGGTTTTTAATGTGTAAACTATGCTACATATATACGTGTTATCCGGTGAAACTGTACCCTTTATCAACTTTCTAGAATCTTGTCGAATCCTTACTGGACCTGAGAACGGCTGCCGAGCTGTTAAGCAAGCTACAGCACCTGTGGTTTGGACACGTAATTTTTTGCATTTTTTCAGGAATGCCGGTTAGGCCTAATTCAGGAATTGCGGTTGACCTGCACTTACTGGGAAATCATCGTTCGCGGGGAATAATTGGAATCACAGATCCCCATCACTAACGGTGTTCAGCGGGTTATCTGCACCTGTAAGCGACAAAAGCTGGTCCTTTCAGTGTAGCACGCATGCAGCCCCGGACATGTAAGGCCATGATAGACCTGTTATTGCTCGATCTCGCGTGCCAGAGCCTCGCGTATCCCTCTAGTAAGCTTGACGCATACCACGGGGGCATGCCGGAGTCTCGTTTGTTAATGGAATAAAGCTGACAAATCGCTAGCACAACTACAAAAGGGCATACCACATCACACACAGAATCGACAAACCTTTCAATGTGTGCATCTTTTCTTGAGGTGGCATGGTTGTGGTTTCCCGGGTGGAGTCCAATTAAGCCGCAGGCTCCACTCCTGGTGGTGCCCTTTTGGACATTCCTTTAAGGTTCAGCTTTGCAATCATACAGCCCCCGAAAAGCAAACACTTTGCCTTCATGGACGCTGTTTGGAGGCTCGTGGGAATAAAGCTGCCCGATCGCCAGTTGGCATAATTTATTGGTGGGAAGTCCGATGGTAAATGATCGTGTTCGATTTCAGAATTTTTTTTTTTTGGTTTGTATTTTACATTTTTATTCCAGCCTTTCTTGACTTCATAAGGGCATGACAAGCCTATATCTGTGTCTCCTCCACCTCCTCCTTTTACTCATCCACCTCTTTTCTAAATGTAGTTGCCCTTTTCCATATGTTAATTTTTGTCTTCTGAGCATTTTTTCGGCTTTGGGACACCTTTTAAGGTGTTTTGTAATTGTTTTCTATGTGTTTGTATGTGTTTGTGATAGCCTGCCATTGTTTTCAATGTGGTTCAATGAACATTCGACGATCTTGCCTCCTGTGCGACGAACCAAAACACTAGCGGGGTGGCTCAACACTACTCCTGATATATAGACGTACATTGTTAATGTTTAAACTATGCTTTATATACCTGCTATCTGATGATACTGTACACTTTGTCTACTTTTTATATTCTTGTCTAATCCATACTGAGCCTGTGAGCGTCTCTGTGTGACTGATGGAATATATATGGAGATTGACAATTATCCTTTGACTGAATAGAGCTGTACGCTTCTGATACAGTGCCATATATCTGATGTTGTTTTGTGTCTATTTTGTGCTAAATTTTGAAGTTTGGTGGAAGAGGCCGCGGGCGTGGGCGTGGGGGGGCCAGCTGGTGCTGATGGTGGTGGTGCATCTGCTGGTAGTGGCAAAAGCACAATAGCAGCTAAGGCAGGAGGTGTTGAGCCTGCGTCATGGTCTGGCTCCGGAACACCTGGAAGGCTACCTTTTCTGGGAGTAGGTTAACCGCTTTTAAAGCCGGAGCATGAGGAACTGGTTTTTGCTTACATTGCCGAAACAGACTCCAGCAAATATGCCCACCTCTTCTGAAGTTTCAAAAAATGCAAGCACTGAGTCATCAAGTGCTGGCTCCTGGTCAGGAAGAACCCCTTTCCTTGTGTCCTGCACCCCCACCCAAAGTGAATGATGTAGCAGGCCACACTTCACATTAGTCCATGTAGCTCTTTCTATCATACCATGCCTGGGTTATCAAGTCAAATCATAAATTCCCCAGTCCAAGATGAATCTGACATGGAGTGTGGGTGGCCAGCCAGGGCAGTGGGGTTAATCGGTACCGGGCCGGTGTCTCACAGGGATGTGTCACGGTGGTGGTGACCCGTTCCGTGGCCCTGGGCGTCCATGCAAAGGGGTGAATTACGTTTATAGGTGAATGATACGTGACGCCACCTGTGGTTTCTGATTAGATTGACCAGCGCTGCAGTGTCGCTTCTCTGGGACAGATGTTGTGGTGCAGCTAAGATGTAGAAGCCCTGCACATGTTGGGCCGTAGTCGCAGGGCAGATGAAAGAGTTGGTAGATGGTGTGCAGTGCAAGATGTAGCAGAGCCATGAGCCAGGTGCAGGAGATAGATGACAGACACAGTCGTGCAGTTCCTTTACCTGTACTTGGTAATTGCCATCCAGGACCCAGAGTACAGATAGAGAAGGAGTTGATCAGCCTGGAAGCCAATTTGGAATTCTCTCTCTGCAGACAGGTAGTGTGGCCTCCATTCTAGCGCTTATCTGAGGTAATCGCAGTGCTGAGTTCAATGAAGTTCCCCCTGTTGACTCTCTTTTGGAACTTTCTCGTATGGCAGGCAGCCGTAGCCTTTTCCTTCTGGCTCCCACACGTCGCTGCTGGGGCCTCCGAGCCTTAGTTGTGTACAGAGCATTTCCAACTGCTACTTCCTCCAGTTTCTGCTGCAGGAACGTCAGTGTCCCTACAAACTCGGAGACCGGAATCCGGACCATGCGCTCCAGCTAGGAGTGAGCCTTAACTCTACTCATCCTCCAGCTCCCCTTCTCACGTCCACACACTTCCCCTTCCCTTCACAGACTGCCCTAACTTACCTCCTCCCGACCACAGAGAGCAGCTCCTGAGCAGTCAGGTTCAGAGGTCTCCCTGCTGGCCTGGAGTGGGAACTGTGTTGTGTGTTGGTTTAACTGCTAGAGAGATCCTTCGTTGCTCCCAAGCTTGACAACACACTCCCTAGGAGGAAGGTAATGCCACTGTGGCGACCGTACTCCTGGAGGCGCCAGAAGTGCATTGATGCCCAGCCACTGCTAGATGATTCTGCTGGTACATTGACCCAGACCACTACATTCCCCTCACACTCTACACAGCCAGAATCTGACCCTGATGAAACTCAGGTTCCCCTTCCCGCATACTATACCACCTTACACGGTGACAAAGAGGAAGTTTCAGATGAAAGTGCAGGTTCGGCCCACCCGCCATCAGACACACCGCCGTACTATGAGGGGCCCTGTGCCAGTGCTGTCGCCAACGAGTGGGCCCCCCCTGCTTGCTCAGGATCACAGCACTTGCAAAGTTGAAATACTTACCTTTCCCTGCTCCACTGCCATGACGTCTTCTGCGTTTCCTGACAGTGATATTCTGATCAGAGAGCGCAATGACATCACGTCTGTACACCCAGACTAGTACAGGGATTCCCTAGTGAGGAGACTTATTTGAGGAGACTTATTTAATTGTTTTCAATGTTGGGACAGCAATTTTTGGAGAGCACTGTACTCTGGAGAATGATATATGGGGCCCACCATACACTGGAGCATTCCAAAGGTGGACATCAGACACTGGAGCAGCATTTACAGGGCCCATTATACACTAGAGCATTAGAAATGGGGCCCATTATATATGGAGCATTATTTAGGCCCATAAGACAGTGCAGCTTCATCCATGGGGACCAACATATACTGTAGCATTATGTGGAGCTCATCATATACTGTTTCAAACATTATATGGGACCAATGATTCTGTATGGAGAAATATATGGGCCTCATTACTCTGTATAGCGCACTATGCGGTGGCCATAATACTGTATGGAGTAATATACTGTCCGTTTTTGGAGCTATTGGAGAATTTAAAATGGATATCAGTCATGAGATGAAAAAAGTGAAGTATTTTTCATTGTACTATACCGCTATTTCTCTGCCGTATCGGAGCATCATGAGTTGTGCTATGTGTTAAAGGGGCGCTCTTTGGCCCAGGGCACATGAAAACCTTGGGCCAGCCCTACCCCCCCACAAATTTAGCCAAATAACCCCCATTTTTCAGTGCGTAACTAGTATTATTAATAAATTAAGGTTGAAGTGCTTCAGTAATAAGAATTGATGTTTTTGGCATTCAAAAAGGCACTGTAGGTGTGTTTCCTGTCCTCCACTCCCTGCCGACTTTGCTTCCCCATTGACTTGCATTGGGTTTCGTGTTTCAGTCGGCCTTCGACTTTTCACGATAATCGGCCGATTTCGTTCGACCCGACTTTTGCGAAAGTCGGGTTTCATGAAACCCGACTCGACCAGAAAAAAGGCACAGTCGCTCATCTCTACCAATGAGGACTCTCAATTCTAAATATTCTTCTATCTACTGGCTAACATGGTACAAAGATATATATCTTTCCTGCAGCAAAGTGTATGCATCCGTGTTGACCAAGTCAATCACCTTCCAATTTTAACTACTCTAGAGTTAATGTATAATTACACTCTTCAACAAAATTTCATCAATTTCTTATAAATGCATTAAAATGAGGTTATCTCCATTTCTATGAACATAAGGGAACAGAATATTACCATACTGCTAAATCATTAGCTCTAGTACTTAAAATAGGAGAGGTGGGGCAGTGAAATGAAACACAAAATACATGGTTTCAAAGTGAAATTTGCATGAACCTTCCACATACTGTATTTATTGGGGATTTTTATGACAAACTATCAATACATGGGCCACAGTACATAAATAACTACATTTATTGTAATTTCCAGTTGGCCGCTTTCTCTAGATCTACCGATTGTAGTGTAGCTCTCGAACGTCTCTCTTAATTTTCCAGCAGTAGTCTCCTAGCATTGTCAGGCTCCATTTCCCTCCATACCTTTTCTCGAGGGCAGCAATGTCCTGATGGAATCTCTCACCGTGTTCATCACTGACGGCTCCACAGTGCTCTGGGAAGAGGTCAAAGTGGGATTGGAGAAAGTGAATCTCCAGAAACATGTGCACAATACAGCTCATCCACCAGCTCTTTGTAATTGTCCCCATGCTTGTTTCCCCAAAATCCTGAACAAACACTCTTAACCCCTTACCACCTACAGCTGTATAGGTACGTCACAGGTCATGTCCCTGCCTTTGATGCGGCTCCGACGCTGAGCCCTCTGATCAGTTAACAAGTTAAATGGCGCTGTCAATCAGTGACAGTGACACTTAACACAAGTGGGTCAAAAGAACATCACAAGTCCCACCTATTGGGGCCCCTATCATGTGTTTGTGGTGTGCTGATGCTGTGCCATGACTACAGTTAAGCGAATGTTTGGATTCGGTTGCCAAATATGAATTTGCCATATTTGTGCCATATTGCTACCCTATTCGTGCTGAATTTATGTTTAATGATCGGTTCAGAACTTATTCTGTCATGTCTACTCCCATTGACTCCAGTGACGTTCAGCTGTGTTTGGCGAATATTGCAAAAACAATATTCACCGCGAATCGTAATCTGAACCGAATTTTAAAACTCTAGTCGTGACAACCGGGGGTCTGCTCATAGTAGGGCCTCATGGGAGATTGTGATTTGTGCTACACATAGCAGTTCATTAGCACTGCCATGTGTAGCACAGGCGATTGGACAATCGCAGCTTCCAGTCACCCAAGGAGACTATTGAAGCCAGTAAAAATTAAAAATAAAAATGTTTTAAAAAATATTAAAAACATAAAAAAACTATTTCAAATTACCCCCTTTTTACCCCACTTTAAAAAACATCATTTTTTTTGGCCGCCGCAACATTGCAATAAAATGCAATAACAGGCAATGAAAAGATTGCTTTTACTCCAAAATATTATCAATAGAAGCATCAGCTCTAGGCGCAATTTAAAAAAGGTCCTCACCCAGCCCAGATCCTGAAAAAATTGCAAAATAAGCAAATTTTTATTTCTTACAAATTTCTGATTTGTTTTCACCATTTAAATAAAAAAGTACTTATACATGTTTTATATCTGCGTACTCGTACTGACTTGGGGAATCATAATGGCAGGTCAGTTTTAGCATTTAGTAAACATAGTAAATAAAAAAACAAATTGTAGAATTGCACTTTTTTGCAGATTCACCGCTCTTGGATTTCTTTTCTCGTTTTCCAGTACAAAATATGGTAAAATAAATGGTGTCATTCAAAAGTACAACTTGTCCTGCAGAAAACAAGCCCTCATATGGCCATATTGATGGAAAAATAAAAAAGTTACGGTTCTGGGAAGAAGGGGAGGAAAAAACAAAAGCCTAAAAACAGAAAATCGTAAGGTGGTGAAGGGGTTAAAAGTAAAACTATTCCACACTGCCTTTTTGACAGCCTGAAGTATGTAAGCAAACTAAATGTCAAGATACCGTCTTTCAACTTTGCATGACTTAATCGAGGACATTTTGATGTTAAGTACTTGAAACCTTCACTTTCTTGTTGCGCGCTCTTTACAACGTTTTTTCATTAGTCCTAGTTTGATGTGTAGCAGAGGGAGTAACATTTTCTTACGATCAACCAATGGTTCATTTTGTATATTTTTTTGTACCAGTCTGAAGTGTTTCTCTTCCCAGATATTTCCAACCTAATATGAAAAAATGTCTTGTAAAATACAACCTAGAACTAATTCTCAACTTTATCTGTCAATCTGTCTTTGGCAGCATCTATACAAATTACCATAACTATTTTTGTTCAATTTTCAATTTTGTTGTTGAATAGTGTTATTGATGCTCTGGATCCCAAATTGTATAAGAAGTGGCCTGTCCCTGAGACTGTGTCAGTTTTTGCAAATATTCCAGCAGTAGTTGTAAAGCACAGTACAGAGAACTGCTAAAATTAGTAAGAGACCCAGAAAAGTAGCTCCACGGCATATCTTGGGAAAACAAGGTTACCTCAGTATAACAATACTTTTTATGCCCTTTAGCTGTTGATGAAACTATTCCCATTGCACTTGCATTAATTACTGTCATGATCCAGGACGGGGTTTCGCTTTGGCCCGTCCTGGTCAGACAGGGGGTTAATTGTTTCTGCCTCTCTCTGGCAGAGGGCGGCTATTTAATGCTCACTGGATCTAGGTCCGGTGTCAGTTATACTCCTGCCCTCGGCTGAGTTAGTTGACCTCTTGTATACGTGTGCCTTGTGCCTGATAACTTGTTGCTTGTTTGGTTGTGATCCGGTTCTGTCCCTGTTACGAGTTCTGCCTGCCCCTCTTGTACTGCACCGCTCTCTCGTGTATGACTCTCTGCTTGTGACTCGACTGCCCTCTGCTCGTCCCTTTGGTACCGCACCGCCCTCTTGTGTATGACCTTTGGCTTTGTCTGACCTCTCGTCTGTTTATCCCTCCTGTACCTCGTTTGCCCGTACTGTCTATGACCTCCGTTTTGCCCGACTCTGAGTTTTCTACCTTCTCTGAAAGCAGGACGCTAAGCCGCGCCCCCTTGCAGTCACATGACCGTAGGTCCTTTGTCGGCTTGCAAACTTCTGCGCTCAGGTCCTGTGCATCTGTACTTCCCGGCTGTTCCTGTCCCCAGGGGTCCCTACAGTGCGGGTGAGTCCCTGCTCAGCGGAGGTTGTACGCCTGCACTGTCAGAATCCTGACAATTACATTTGCTTGTCATTTTAATTAATATATAATACTTTTCATAGAGAGATAATTAGCAGAACATCTGAATGTAAGGGTGTACTGTATGTGGAAGTTTGTCAGCTTTTAATAGGGCTTCCACAGACAGGATTTCCCCAAGCCACTCTGTTTAGCGGTTCCCAGGGGAACCCTTGTGTTCACCCTTTAATATGGATCTGGACTTATGTGGGGTCCCTAATTATTTCCGCAGAGTTGCCGCTTGCTGGTGCAGTAATCTGGCATAGAATAGGTGACATGTCAGGTGAAAACCAGGGAGGGCTAAGTCAAAACAGAATCATAAAGACAAATGGAAAGCCAAAATATATACATAAACTATACATCAGCAGACAGCAATTAGAAAATGCATAAACTCCACTGTTGCCATACATGTTCAAAAAATAGCGTACTTTTTGAACATTTTTTGATCAAAATGTACAAAAGTCATCCAAACACACATCAAGGCTGGATAGTGCATGTGAATGCTGGTATATTGGCCACAATATATCATGCTCAGTGTACAGCATATATAAGTCTGTATATTGTATACGAAAAAAGTTGCACTTTAAAGTTGTCAGTATGAAATATAAATAGCAATACTGCTTCTGAATACTAGGAAAAAATGAGACGCTTAGCACATAATTTTGCCAATTTATGCAAACCATCAACCAACGTCAAGGTGATCTCAAAACTTATGGGTCCCTACTAGTGATGAGCGAGTATATCTTCAAAAAGGGGAAGAAGGTGGACCCAGGCAACTATAGGCCGGTGAGTCTGACTTCTATACCAGGAAAGATCTTTGAACAAATTATTATACAACATGTATGTCAATACCTGCTGTAGATATGGTATATCTTGACTTCAGCAAAGCATTTGACAAAGTCTCTCATACAATCCTTATTGAAAAAATGACTAAGTATGGAATGGACAAGGCAACTGTTAGGTGGATTCATAACTGGCTTAGTGATCGGACCCAAAGAGTGGTCGTAAATGGCTGCACATCCAGTTGGAAGAATGTCTCAAGTGGGGTACCACAGGGCTCTGTCCTTGGCCCTGTATTGTTCAACATCTTTATCAACGATTTAGATGAAGGAATTGAGGGTAAACTGATTAAATTTGCTGATGACACAAAGCTAGGAGGGATAGCTAATACTAGAGAAGAGAGAGAGAGGATTCAAAAAGCTTTAAATAAACTGGAGAAGTGGGCAGCAACTAACAGAATGGTTTTTAACAGGGAGAAATGCAAAGTACTACATCTGGGCAATAAAAATGAAAAAAGCATATATAGAATGGGAGGAATAGGGCTAAGTGACAGCACATGTGAAAAAGACTTGGGTATACTAATAGATCACAGACTGAATATGAGTCAACAGTGTGATGCAGCAGCAAAAAAGGCAAATGCAATTCTAGGATGTATTAACAGAAGCATACAGTCTAGATCACGTGAAGTCATTATTTCCCTCTACTCCTCTTTGGTCAGACCTCATCTGGAATATTATGTCCAGTTTTGGGCACCACATTTTAAAAAAGACATCAACAAACTGGAGCAAGTTCAGAAAAGAGTGACCAGAATGGTGACCGGTCTGCAAACCCTGTCTTATGAGGAAAGGTTGCAGGATTTGGGAATGTTTAGTTTGCAAAAGAGAAGACTGAGAGGAGACTTAATAGCTGTCTACAAATATCTCAAGGGCTGTCACATTGTAGAAGGATGAACTTTATTCTCATTTGCACAAGGAAAGACTAGAAGCAATGGGATGAAACTGAATGGGAGGAGACACAGATTAGATATTAGAAAAAACTTTTTGACAGTTAGAGTGATCAATGAGTGGAACAGGCTGCCACGAGAAGTGGTGAGTTCTCCTTCAATGGAAGTCTTCAAACAGAGGCTGGACAGACATCTGACTGGGATGATTTAGCGAATCCTGCTTTGAGCAGGGGGTTGGACCAGATGGCCCAGGAGGTCCCTTCCAACTCTACAATTCTATGATTCTATGATTCTATACTTGTTGCCCGGGTTTTCTCGAGTATGCTCGGGTGTCCGCCAAGTATTTTGGCGTGCTCGGAGATTTAGTTTTCGTCGCCTCAGCTGCATGATTTGCGGCTGCTGGACAGCCTGAATACATGTGGGAATTCCCTAACAAACAGGCATTCCTAACATGTATTCGGGCTGTCCAGCAGCTGCAAATCATGTAGCTGCGTCGACAGAAACTAAATCTCTGAGCATGCCAAAATACTCGAAGGTCACCCGAGCAATGAGTATACTCGCTCATCACTAGTCCCTACGTATCTAATACCTCTCTTAGGCTGATGTCTGAATTCCTGGATGAATGTGGACACCTCTCTCAGTAAAGCCTCTATTTATGGGAAGGTAGGATCTCTGTTAGAGAGCTAACATACAAATAGCAAAAACTGACCGGCACATCTTTTGTTATTTATAAGTTTGTATATTGGCCACAGCATATATGCACACATGTACTTGTACATTAATTTAATACTAAAGGTGTGTGGACCCTTTTTTATGCTTTTTTCCACTATACAATAGGGGGTGTTTTCCTCTCCAAGGCTGATCACCCTTATCCACACATCTTTCACAAGCAATGTTTTAATTGTGAGTTAGGGCCCCGTCACACATAGCGACTCACCAGTGATCCCGACAATGATATGAACTAGTCAGGATCGCTGGTGTGTCGCTACATGATCGCTGGTGAGCTGCGAAACAGGCAGATCTCAGCAGCGATCAGGACAGCGACACGCGGGTGACAAGCGACGCATGTCGTTTAGTTACCCGCAGTGTACGCTACCAGCTCCCTGCACCAGCGCGCTGGTATCTAACGTACACATCGGGTTTCTAAGCATCATGTGGCGCTTAGAAACCCGATGTTTACCTTGGTTACCAGCTCCAGCTCGCTGATCGCTGGTCTCCCGCCTGCCACACGCAGTGATGCATGCTGGCCAGCGGGAGACCAATGATCAAAAAATGTCCAGGCCATTCGAGCACGATCAGCGATACCCGGCAGGGGGGCCGGTCGCTGATAAGTGTCACACACAGCAATCTCGCTGGTGAGATCGCTGTTGCGTCACAAAACTTGTGACTCAGCAGCGATCTCGCTAGCGAGATCGCTGTGTGTGATGGGGGCTTTACACCTGCTCTCCTCTCACTTCCCCCCAGATAAGATGAGGCATAGCTTGGTGCATAGAGAAGTGAGATCAAGTAGTAGGGACCAAGGTACACCTTGACATGGTCGGTTGGCTTTTGCACCTTATGATGGAAGTTAACTAAATACCTTACATTGTTTACATGTACAGCAATACTGTTCATGTCTTCATTAGTCGCAGCGTGCTGACTCATAATGTATGTATATCTATAATATAACGGGCTAAGCGTCACTCTGTCTGACGCCTCTATAGACTGCGCAAGCGCGACGCATCCCCCACAGAGTAACGCAGACCCCCAGGAGATCGCGGTCATGCATAAGCACTGAACACATACCGCGATCTCCACAACACCTTACCGATCCCGGTGAGGCTGTTGCCGGCGGGGTCTTGCATCTTCAGGTGTCTGGAGTGGGCGTGTTGTAGCGCCGGACTCAACACCTGCGCAGTACACACTTACCACCGCCATGCAGTGTGTCTTCAAGAACATGGCGGCGGAAAGCGAGGACTGCGCAGGCGCCGAGTCCCTGTACCACAACACGCCCAGAACAGGACTTCGCTGGACACGGGAGAAAGGTGAGAATAATTTTTTTTTTTTTTTAATGTGTGCAGTTTAATAGGGGTGAGGGGGACCTTTCATATCAGGATTGGGGGGTGATGGGACTATGTATACCACGAAAGGGGGGTGAGGGGACCATGCATACTACGAAAGGGGGGTGAGAGGGCCATACATACCAGGATAGGGGGGTGAGAGGGCCATGCATACCAGGATGGGGGGGTGAGAGGACCATGCATACCAGGATAGGGGGGTATGGGGACCATGCATACCAGGATAGGTGGGTGAGGGGACCATGCATACCAGGATTGGGGGGTGAGGGCACCATGCATACCAGGATAGGGGGATGAGAGGACCATACATACGAGGATAGGGATGAGGGGTGCAGCACATACCAGGATGGGAGACCATACACCAATAAAAATGCCCGCCACCCAGAGCTAGTGGTTATATATTGGCCATGTAGTGTATTTGTGCATCTGTATGTGTTTATTACTAAAGGTTTGTGGGCCTTTTTTTGTTGTTCTTTGGGACGTCCCAACAGCCCAATGTCAGAAAGCAGTAATGCCAGAGAATCAGGAAGCAGGGATTCATAAAGTTCAGCGAGGTCAGTACACACTTATAACTGGCAACTTCAGACAAGCCATTGGGGGTATAGATTGGGTGTGGCCCCATACAAGGTTTACAACAACGGACTAATTAGATCAGATGATTGTTCCGTGGTTAGCCGCAAGCTTGCCGATTGGCAGCACCATTAGTGTCAGCTATACTAGGCTGCACATTTGTTACCTGATGCCATCCACAGTGTAAGTGTGGCCCTACTATACTTAGCCAAATAGGCAGCAGTAGTAGGTGCAAGTTTAGATACGGAAATAACACTGAATTCATTTTTGGCTATTAGTGCATATCATCTGTAGTTCATGGAGTAAAGCGTTTAGTACATTATTTTGTAACGTAAGACACCGATTAAAGTTGTGGTTCAAACAGTGGTATAAGCATGTGTAGGGATCCGTACTCACTTAGCTGCGAAAGGAGGAAAACAGGAGACATATTCTCTTAAAAGTCCATTTGGATTTATTTGCTTCATAAACCCGGCAGCAACAACAAAAGGTTCATGGCCTTTAGGGCAGGCAAAACAACACTAATGACCTTAGCTGGATTCTGTTCCCTCAACCCTGTGGGCACACAGGCTGGGCAATGTCCAGCACGCAGGCTCAGTCTGGAGCCACACACACAGGAGGCCTTCTCCCTCCCAACACACAGACCATGTGCCAAACAACAGCCTCCATTATGTGGGCTGTAACCCACATGGGAGGTATATGGGTAGCCAGACACGCCCATCTCTCATCGCTACCCGCAACCCGGACCCAGGTGCACTAAATGACATCTTAGTGCTCACATGCACTAAAGCAAAATACTCCTGGTTGCATCGCAGGGAGCAGCCATCTCTGCGACACCTACCTCCCATCGATTATACAGCCATTCGCCTCCTTACACACCTCTCCCCTCTGCCTAAAGCCGTGGGGCTTGGCACCTTCCATTACCTGACCAGAGACCCTTCTCTGTTGCCTTTGATAGTACACCCGTGTGTCAAAATCAGGCCATGTCACTGAACCTTTTTGAAACAATGTATTATCTGACTCCATCACCTCTGGTAGGGTTGCCTGTTGTGAATTCCCTTGCTCGGAGTTCTGACCCGAAGCTCCCTCTGCTCCCTCTGGTGGTTACTGAGAGTAGTGGAGCTGGCCAGGTTGATGGAAGTTCCCCACCTGACGACGATAATTGGGAACCTGGGATTACTGGCTGGGAGCATATAATTGAGCTGGCTGCTCTTGGAGGTTGCTGGTGAATTCCTCCTTGTGCATTTGGAGTTCTTTTTTCCCCTGCCTGATCTGCATGGTTCAGTTAAGTGATTCTTTTGCTAATCCTTTGCATCTTATCTGGCTGTGCCTTTTTTTTTGCTTTCTGCTTTGTTGCTATGGTTCAGCGTGCTCCCTGCAGGGGGCAGCGCTGGGCCCTGGTTCATATATTAAAGCTTGTTCAGTCCCCTGTTATGTTAGTATCTTTTTGCTTTGCTTCCAGTTTAAACCAGAGTGCTGATCTAGCGGGGGTGAGCTGTGTGGCCTCAGGTTTTTTGTATATCAGAAGTTTTGGACTTTTTAGGGTTTTGTGCATGATTGCAGACAGTATGTTTTCTGTCCTGTCCTGTCTAGACAGCTTAGGCCCCACCGTTTGCTCAGTCTGTTCTCTGCCTGTGTTTGTGTCTCATCTTGTCTCACTGACAGTATATGTTTGGGGGCTGTCTATTCCTTTGGGGATCTGCTCTGGGGCAGTTTAGATTTCACCTTTCTGTCTTTAGGCTTAGTTAGTTCTCCTGTGACGAAGCATCTAGGGCATCGTAGGAACGCTCCACAGCTACTGCTAGTTGTGTTGATAGTATCAGGGGTCTCCAATCCGCTTAGTTACCAACCTCTCTGGTGACCCATTCATAAAAGTTGCCCATTTGTCAGACCATTCTCTCCCTGACCGCCTCCACTGCTTTGTGCGGCCACGAGACTCCCTTATCGTCGAGCCTACTGTTGGGTCTGACCCTTTGTCACTACATCCGCTACAGGGTCTCTTGCCTATGCTACTCTGCACTGAGTTAACAGAGGATTCACAACTTCTAACCCTTTTAGCTTCAGATTACGTACTTCTAGTCTTTAGAGAACCCCTTCACCTCTCTATACCTTGGGTTGGAAGTGGTTGCCACCTTCTTTCCATTTCCAGTAGCTGTACCTTAATCTGTACTCTTTCCCGTCTCAGCTGCTCTACCTCTTGTAGGTACGCCACCTGATTTTCCAGAAGTATTTGAATATTTTTAAGACTCTCCATTGATCGACAGCGAAGAATGGAACCATCGCATCTTCATCAGCTACCTTGGCTTCGGCTTCAGCCAGGATCCTCACACTCGCCACACCAGACTTATTCACAATTTCTTGCATTACTTGTCCAAGTCTCCCAATGACTTTCCTCACCAGACTTCTGGGCACTTGAACGATGTCTACACCAAAACCCCAGCCGACTTTGAGCTTTCCTTGCATGCTCCAGACATCGAGCAGCTAACTTATTCCTCAACATGATCATCTGTTTCAAGCTTATGCAGTGTAGGTGCATGTCACTCAGGATAGCCACCCGCTTCACTGTGAATTCACTGTGAATTCCCTAAATGACAGTATAACCAACTGCTGAGTCTCTGGCACCCAGTTCACACTACACACCTCCACCGCCTTTTTAAATGCCTCATGCACAGCCTCACTGGCACACGCTACTCGCACGTTCTCGGGTACCTCTACCAGGCACTAGAAGAGTGCAATCTCACCTTCTTGGACATAGTGTTTGATCGTCTCATCCTCAGTGTCATAGCCATTTTTCAAGATGTCGACCTCCCTGGAGAGCGCAACAGTTCGTTCTGTAAAGCGGAGAGCTCATTTTTCCGGCCGTCGATGTATTTCTGGAGCTGGGGCTTAGCCTCCTGCTCGATCTTGAACTCTTGGAGAACTGTATCCCACTCCCCTGCCAGGCAGCGATGCTCATCCTCTCTCCAGTGAAGCTCCTGCTGATGCTTCTCATGGACCTCTCTGATGTTTGCGTTCTTCTCCTCCAAGTCTGCGGAGAGTTCCCAGAGGGCTTGTTCACTTTGTGTCCTCGCTTTCTGAATTGAACTTATTTTTGACTCCAAGGCCGCAATTTCCTCAGACTTCTGCTCTTCCAGATGCTTTAGTTCGACCTGCAAATCTGCCACTTTTTCCTTCTCACAAACATTTGTCAAGGTCCTGGAGCGCCTGTGCTTTGTTGCAGCAGGTCCTTTCCAGCTGAGACATGTGTTCTGCGGCCTCCTGATGAGCAGAGCGAAGCTTCTCCTCGGTGGAGCGGATGGTATAAAACAGCTTCTGCGCCTGCGCTTCCTTCTTTCCAAGCTGAGCATTGGCTGCTGAGAGCTCGAACTCCAGGTGACGCACCTGATCCAGCTGCGCGGAGTTGGTGGCTTCCATACTCAACATCTTCAACCTCTCGTTCACCAGCTGTTGACAGACCTCGTCATGCTATTCCACGTGCACATTTCCTTTGTCAGTTTGTCGATTAGATCCTCTCATTGTCGGGTGGCAGCGGTCGATTTGGACAGCTTCTCCTGCAGGCTCTTCATTTTTCCTCGGAGTTCTTTTTAAACTGCGATGTTAGCTGTTGGATCCCTATCACCACCCTGGGTCAGTTTTATTTTCCCCACATCATCGACTACCTCTATGCTGGGGTTTGTCAGTGGTAACGTGACCTCCTTATCAAGGACATTAACCTTGTTTGCCTCTGACCCTGTCTTTCTGGGGCCGCCATGTCCCTGGCGATAAGGGGAAGAATTGCCATCTGTACCCGGGTCCACCTTACCGCACTCTTTTCCACTTGTGTCACAATCTGAATGGGAGTCACCACTACTCACCCTGTCTCCCTGGAACAACAAGTCCCAATTTAGACAGGTGCCGGACCCCTTTCCTGGAGCTACCCCTTCTTCAACGGTCACACTGTTGGTCACCTCTGCTATGTCCCAGAGTTGGTCAGATAGACACATTTTCATGGTCGCTCCTAACTCTGAGGCACCAACCTTAGGAAGTGCTACCTCGTCCTCTTTATGTACCACACCATCCAAAACCCCTACAGCCTGCTGTGGTGGGGCTTCCTTAGGGTCATTCTGGCTCCTCTCTGAGCAATCAGACACTTCCCTTTCCTCCCACAAGTCCCAAAACCACTCAAAGTCCTGGCCTATTACAACAGGGTATGACAAGTCCGGGACTACAGGGACATCATGGCTGGAAATAATAGTGGGCGTCTCAATGATTACCCTGGACACCGGATAATCCCTAGCGACCCCATGGACACAGTGGACTTCCATCTTCCTTCCGGGAATAAGATAGACAGGTAGTGTGGCGCTCACCAGGGTGACCAGGCTCCCTGAGTCCAAAAGTCCAGCCACGCCCTCCCCATTGACCTCCACAGAACACCTCTGTGATGTCTTGTCAGATGGATGACTGAAACAGGATGCCAGACACGTGCTGAAAAAACACTGTTTCTGGAAACAGTTCTTTCGCCGCCACCCCTTTTTGGGCCACCAACCCTTTCTGGGCAATCATCCCTGTTTGGGCTGCATGCTGTGGACTCCCCATGCCCTCTCAGGCCCCTCACCAACGGTACACAGCAGTATATCTACCCCAATAGTTCCTTCACAGCGAGGCTCTGCACCACTCTGCAAAGCTATGTCCGGCTCCATAAGGCTCTGAACGGGTCTGCATATCGAGGCTCTGCACCGCTCTGCCAGGCTCTGCATCTCTCTGCATGGCTCTGCACCTCTTCGCATGGCTCTGCACGGCTCCACACCTCTCTCCAGGGCTCTGCATGGCTCCGCTCTGCAGACTTCACCGATCCACAGCAGACAACCTAGAGTTTGTGGATCTGCCGATCCAAAGCAAGCCGCCCGGAGTTCGTGGACCTGCCGATCCACAGCAAGTTGCCCGGAGTTCGTGGACCCGCCGATCCACAGCAAGCCGCCCACTGCAATCCTCTCAGGTACCTCCTGGACTGATGCCCGCAGTCTAGCACCAAATGTAGGGATCCATACTCACTTAGGTGTGACAGGAGGAAAACAGGAGACAAGTTCTCTTAAAAGACCATGTGGGTTTATTTGCTTCAAAAACCCAACAGCAACATGATCATGGCCTTTAGAGCAGGCAAAACTACCCTAATGTCCTTAGCCAGATTCTGTTCCCTCAGGCCTGTGGGAACACAGGCTGGGCAATGTCCAGCACACAGGCTCGGTCTGGAGCCACACACAGGAGGCCTTCTCTCTCCCAACAGACCATGTGCCAAACAACATCCTCCATTACGTGAGCTGTAACCACACCCACATGGGGGTATATGGGTAGTCAGACCCGCTCATCTCTCATAGCTACCCGCAACCCAGACACAGGTGCACAAAACAATATCTTAGTGCTCATGTGCACTAAAGCAAAATACTCCGGGTTTGTTTTGCATGGAGCAGCCATCTCTGCGACACATACCTCCCATCGATTATATGGCCATTAGCCTCCTTACAGCATGTCCATGCCGATTGCTGTGGCAGTGATACGTAAAGTATTTTCCAATACTCTAATTTTTTTTAAAAGTATGGATGTTTTTAAAATAAATGGAGACATACTCGCCTACTGACACCCTCGTGAATCCAAGAAATATTTAGTATTGAGCACTCCTAGTTACCCAATCCCTACAGTCATTCACAGCCATCTGTTAATATCTAAATAGTGCAGACAGACATCACTTGCAGAGCTAACACTGTCCTCCAGAGTTCCCTGTATAGAATTTGTAAGGGCGATGAAAGGTCAGTATACATCCATTTATTATATTAAATAGATATATCTTTAAAAAACAAACATTTTTCAAAATCCTTAAATTGGTTGCTTGTCGTAAAATAACAGAAGGAAGGGATGGGTAAAAAATAACAAAATGATGTAAACTTTCATGCCCTAATTCTTCCCCATGTTGCTCCAGTGGAGGTTACCCAACTGGTGCTTTGAGCAATAGGAAGTGATAACATCCTGTTGTTCGGTCATCTGACTATTGAGGCCCATGATTAACTGGAGTGGCGTGTAATCAATAGCATATTGATGACTTATCTCAGGAATGGGTCATGAATATGCTTGGACAAACATAGAAAATCATTGCAACTCTTGTTTAACTATGTACAGTGAAAGAAATAATTAATTGATCCCTTGCTGATTTTGTAAGTTTACCCACTAACAAAGACATGAACAGTCTATAATTTTAAGGGTAGGTTAATTTTAATATCAAGAGATAGAATATCAGAAATAAAATCCAGAACATCACATTGTATAAATTATATAAATTTATTTGCATTTTGCAGTGAGAAATAAGTACTTGATCCCCTACCAACCATTAAGAGTTCTGGCTCCTACAGACCAGTCAGACGCTCCTAATCAACGCGTTACCTGCATTAAAGACAGCTGTCATACTTAGTCATCTTTATAAAAGACTCCTGTCCACAGACTCAAGTAATCAGTCATTCTCTAACTCTACAACATGGCAAGACCAAATAGCTTTCTAAGGATATCAGAGACAAGATAATAGACCTGCACAAAGTTGTAATGGGCTACAAAACCATATATAAGACGCTGGGTGAGAAGGAGACAACTGTTGGTGCAATAGTAAGAAAATTTAAAAAATATAAAATGACTGTCAGTTGACATTGATCAGGGGCACCATGCAAAATCTCAACTCGTGGGGTATCCTTGATCATGAGGAAGGAGAGAGATCATCCTAAAACTACATGTGTGGAACTTGTTAATGATCTCAAGGCAGCTGGGACCACAATCACCAAGAAAACCATTGATGGGACGTGGAGGAAGGCGGCCATTCTGCTTGTAGGTACTTGAGCTCCTTTATAGTTCTCCTTATGCACATTTATTTGTTATCTGCGTGCCTGACATATATGACCATATTTAGGCCTTGTTGACTTCACTTGTGTCAGGTTTTCCTTAGTGCTATTATGCACATATGGTTGTTGTGCTGTTTACCTGCATTATATGATGATGTCATGTACCTGCGTTCTATTTCTATTTTGCCACTGTGCACAGATGATTTTTGTGCTAAGATGTCGCTATATATCTCCCTTCTTTCATATCTACCCTGGGCCTCACATATGTGGTTTGAATGACCTTTACATCTTCCAGCCCCCACTTGTGTTTGTCTGTCTGTATGATTTTTATGTATTAATAAAAATTCTTTCAGTTTTATTCTTGACCTCATGACCAGCGTCGGACTGGAACACCTTGGGCCCACCAGAGAAAATCATTCTTGGGGCCCACTATGTAGCTGCATAGAGTTAAATACCAGACCACCAATTGTGCGGTAAAACACGCTAATATCTATAATAATCTATTATATCTATAATATAAGGTTGTACATGTCTTAATTATGTAGCAGGAGTTGGGGTAGCCCCCTCATAGAATATAAAGCAGCCCCCTCATAGAATATAATGTAGACCCCTCATAGAATATAATGCAGCCATCTCATAGAATATAATGCAGCCATCTCATAGATTATAATACTGCCCCCCTCATAGGGTATAATGCACCCCCTCATAGGGTATAATGCACCCCCTCATAGGGTATAATACTGCCCCCTCATAGGGTATAATACTGCCCCCCTCATAGGGTATAATACTGCCCCCCTCATAGGGTATAATGCACCCCCTCATAGGGTATAATGCACCCCCTCATAGGGTATAATACTGCCCCCCTCATAGGGTATAATACTGCCCCCCTCATAGGGAATAATGCACCCCCTCATAGGGTATAATACTGCCCCCCTCATAGGGTATAATACTGCCCCCCTCATAGGGTATAATACTGCCCCCCTCATAGGGTATAATGCACCCCCTCATAGGGTATAATGCACCCCCTCATAGGGTATAATGCACCCCCTCATAGGGTATAATACTGCCCCCCTCATAGGGAATAATGCACCCCCTCATAGGGAATAATACTGCCCCCCTCATAGGGAATACTGCTATATAGATATATAGATATAGAGTTAGATAGATATAGATAGAAAGATAGATGTAGAAATAGATATAGAGATAGATAGTAGATAATGGATAGAAAGTAGATAATGGATAGATATAGATAGAAAGATTCATAGAGATAGAGATAGATAGAGATAGATAGAGATAGATAGAGATAGATATAAAGATAGATATAGAAAGAAATATAGATAGATAGATAGATCGATAGGTAGATAGATATAGAGATAGATAGAAAATAGATAATGGATAGATAGATATAGAGATAGATAGCTATAGATAGAAAGATATAGAGATAGATAGATATATAGATAGAGATAGATAATAGATAGAGATAGATAATAGATACAGATATACAGATATAATAATAATATAGACATATATAGATAGATATAGAGATAAATATATATAGATGGCTATAAATAAAAATAGATATAGAGATATATATATATAGATAGATATAGAGATAGATAGATAGATATAGAGATAGATATAGAGACAGATAGATATAGAGAGATAGATATAGAGATAATAGCTAGATATAGAGATATGTATAGAGATAGATAGATATAGAGTTAGAAAGATAGATAGATATAGAGAGAGATATAGAGATAGATAGAGATAGCTAGATAGATAGATGGATAGATAGATATAGATGATAGATATAATAGATAGATATAGAGATAGATATAGAGATAGATGGATAGATCAATAGATAGATAGATAAAGAGAGATAGAGATAGATAGATAATGAGATATAGAGATAGATATAGAGATATAGTGTTAGATAGAAAGATAGATATAGAGATAGATAGATATGGATATAGAGATAACAGATAGATATAGAGATAGATAGATATAGAGATAGAGATATATAGATAGATAGATATAGAGATAATATATAGATAGCTATAGAGAGAGAGATATAGAGATAGATATAGAGAGAAACAGATATAGATATAGAGATAGATATAGAGATACAGTAGGTAGATAGATATAGAGATAATAGATATAGAGATAGATAGATATAGATATAAAGATAGATAGAGAGCGGTAGATAGATATAGAGAGAGATAGATACAGAGATCGATAAATAGATAGAGAGATAGATATAGATAATAGATAGAGATAGATAGATAAAGATAGATAATAAATATAGAGATAACAGATAGATAGAAAGATATAGAGATAGGTAGATATAGATAATAGAGATAGCTAGATAGATAGACATAATAGATAGATATAGAGATAGATAGAAAGCTAGATATAGAGATAGAGCGATAGATAGATAGAGATAGAGAAAGATAGATAGATATAGAGATAGATATAGAGATAGAAAGATAGATAGAAAAACAGAGAGATAGATATAGAGATAGAGATAAATAAATAGATAGATATAGAGAGAGATATAGAGAGAAATAGATATAGATATAGAGATAATAGATATATATAGAGATAGATAGATATAGATATAGATAGAGATAGATACAGAGAAAAGATATAGAGATAAATAGATAGAGAAAGATAGATATATAGATATAGAGATAGAAAGATAGATATAGAGATAGAGCGATAGATAGATATACAGAGAGAGATATAGAGATAAATATAGAGAGAAATAGATATAGATATAGAGATAGATATAGGGATAGATAGAGATAGATATATAGATATAGAGATAGAGCGATAGATAGCGAGAGATATAGATATAGAGATAGATAGATACAGAGAAAAGATATAGAGATAGATAACGGATAGATAAATAGATAGATAGGTATAGAGATAGATATAGATATTAGATAGAGATATATATAGATAAAGATAGATAGATATAGATGGTAGCTAGATAGATAATAAATATAGAGATAATAGATATAGAGATAGATAGAGTAAGATAGATAGATATAGAGATAGATAGATAGACATAATAGATAGATATAGATATATATATAGAAAGATATAGAGATAGATAGATATAGAGATAGATGTAGAGATAGAAAGATAGATATAAAGATAGAGCGATAGATAGAGATAGATATAGAAATAGATAGATATAGATAATAGATAGAGATAGATATAGAGATAGATAGATATAGATAATAGATAGAGATAGAAAGATAGATAGATATAAGAGAGATATATAGATAGATAGATAGATAGATAGATAGATACAGATAGAGAGAGCGAGAGAGATATATAAAAAAAAAAAACAAAAAAACACAATACTCACCTCTCCTCCTCGCTCCCACGCTGATCCCGGCTTCAATGTCAGGAGCTGCCTCCTCTGCCAGACACACAGCGGGTGCGCGATGTAGTGACGTCATCGCGCACTGGCTGTGAGCCAGGAGCAGAGAGGACTGAGGGCGGCGCCGGCCCTGATTTACAGCTGTAGTCTGCAGAGCGGCTTACTGGGCTGGGGGCGGGGCCTCTGGGGGTGGAGACCTGAAATGATATTCACTGCTTCGCAGTGAATATTCATTTCTCTTTAGCAGCGGGGACAGGGGCTCCTGCCTCCTGACACCCGCTGCTGCTCCGCTGGCAGGGGCCCCCATAGCAGCTGCATGGTGTGCAACACACCACTGGCTGGGGGCCCCTGGAACAGCGGGGGCCCTAGGCAACTGCTGGCCCTGTATGCCTGCAGGTGCCAGGGCCCACCAGATGCCAGGGCCCACAGGAGAATCCACCGGTTCTCCGGTGGGCCAGTCCGACGCTGCTCATGACTGTTTCTGCCCTCTGTCTATGACTTTAGTTTACAGTTGGTCTTCCTTGTCCGCACTTGTTGTGGGTGTGAGATTCTAATATCTCCTCTTTATATTTTTCTATTTACCCACTATGATCATTGGATTTATCTTATATGTGTGGAACTTGTTAATGATCTCAAGGCAGCTGGGACCACAGTCACCAAGAAAACCATTGATGATAACACATTACGCCTTAAAGGTTTCAAATCCTGCAGTGCCCGCAAGATCCCCCTACTCAAGAAGGCACATGTGCAGGCCCATCTGAAGTCTGCCAATGAACACAAGAAAGTGCTGTGGTCAAATGAGACAAAAATTGAGCTCTTTGGCATTAACTCAATTCGCAGAGTTTGGAGGAAGAGAAATGCTGCCTATGACCCAAATAACACCATCCCAATTGTCAAGCATGGAGGTGGAAACATTATGTTTTGGGTTTATTTCTCTACCAAGGGCACAGGACTACTTCATTGCATCAATGGGAGAATGGATGGAGCCAAGTACTGTAAAATCGTGAGTGACAACTTCCTTCCCTCCGTCAGAACATTAAAAATGGGTCGTGGCTGGGTCTTCCAACAAGACAATGACCCTAAAGATACAGCCAAGGCAACAAAGGAGTGGCTCAAAAAGAAGCACTTTAAGGTCATTGAGTGGCCTAGCCAGCTTACAGACCATAATCCCATAGAAAACTTATGGAGGGAGATGAAGCTCCGAGTTGTCAAACGACAGCTTCAAAATTATAATGATTTAGAGATGATCTGCAAAGAGGAGTGGACCAAATTCCTCTTGACATGTGCGTAAACCTCATCATCAACTACAAAAAACATCTGACTGCTGTGCTTGCCAACAAGGGTTTTGCCACCAAGCATTAATTCTTGTTTGCCAGAGGGATCAAATACTTATGTCTTACTGAAAAAAGCAAATAAATTTATATAATTTATACAATGTGATTTTCTAGATTTTATTTTTGATATTCTATCTCTCAATGTTAAAAAATAACCTTCCCTTAAAATTATAGACTGTTCATGTCTTTGTCAGTGGGCAAAGTTACAAAATCAGCAAGGGATCAAATAATTATTTCCTTCACTGTATGTGATAACTATCCATCTTATATGTGGAACATATACTTATATAAAATTAATCATGCAGATTTAAACATACCTCAGAGAATTCCTATCAAATCATCAATGATCACAGTAGTTTTTATATGTTAACAAGCTGAATTTGTTAAACACAAACTTAATTCTTAAAGATAATGTGCCAGTAGGATCACGTCAACCCTCCTAATTAGAGATGAGCGACTTTGCCTTTTTTCGGGTCGAGTCGGGTTTCATAATCGGACGATTATCGTGAAAAGTCGAAGGCCGACTGAAACACGAAACCCAATGCAAGTCAATGGGGAAGAAAAGTTGGCAGTCAGTGGAGGACAGGAAACACACCTACAGTGCCCATTTTAATTCCAAAAACATCAATTCTTATTACTTAAGCTTGTCAACCTTAATTTACTTTATAATAATAGTTAGGCATTGAAAACTGGGGGTTATTTGGCTAAAGTTGTGGGGGGGTAGGGCTGGCTCCAGATTTTCGTGGGTCCAGGGCCAAAGAGTGTCAATGGGCTCCTTTAACACATGCCACAATTCATGATCCCCTGATACGGCAGAGAAATAGCGGTATAGTACAATGAAAAATACTTCACTTCTTACATCACATGACTGATATCCATTTTAAATTCTCCAATACCTCCAAAAACGGACAGTATATTACTCCATACAGTAGTATGGCCACCGCATAGTGCGCCATACAGAGGAATGAGGCCCATATATATTCTCCACACAGAATCATTGGTCCCATATAATGTTCGATACAGTATATGATGAGCTCCACATAATGCTACCTACAGTATATGTTGGTCCCCATGGATGAAGCTCCACTGTCTTATGGGCCCAAATAATGCTCCATATATAATGGGCCCCATTTCTAATGCTCCAGTGTATAATGGGCCCTGTAAATGCTGATCCAGTGTCTGATGTCCACATTTGGAATGCTCCAGTGTATGGTGGGCCCCATATATCATTCTCCAGAGTATAGTGCTCCCCAAAAATTGCTCCGAACCTTTAAAACAATTAAATAAGTCTCCTCGCTAGGGAATCCCTGTACTCTGGACTCCTCGTCATCCCCATCTTCCATCTCTCTGCACTTGGACTGTTTAGGCGGAGGGCGTACAGACGTGATGTCATCGCGCTCTATGACCAGAATGTCACTGTCAAGAAACGCGGAAGACGTCACAGCGGTGGAGCAGGGAGAGGTAAGTATTTCAACTTTGCAAGTGCTGTGATCCTGAGCAAGCAGGGGGGACCCACTCATTGGCGATGGCACTGGCACAGGGCCCCTCATAGTGCGGCGGTGTGTCTGACGGCGGGGGGGCCCTCCCACCCGCAGAGACACTTTTATGTACTATGAGGGCCCTGTGCCAGTGCCGTCGCCCATGAGTATGCCCCCCACCTTCTCAAGGAACCTGCACTTTCATCTGCACCTTCCTCTTTGTCACCGTGTAAGGTTGTATAGTATGCGGGAAGGGGAACCTGAGTTTCATCAGGGTCAGATTCTGGCTGTGTAGAGTGCGAGGGGAATGTAGTGGTCTGGGTCAATGTACCAGCAGAATCATCTAGCAGTGGCTGGGCATCAGTGCACTTCTGGCGCCCCCAGGAGTACGGTCACCACAGTGGCATTACCTTCCTCCTAGGGAGTGTGATGTCATGCTTGGGAGCAACAAAGGATCTCTCTAGCAGTTAAACCAACACACAACACAGTTCCCACTCCAGGCCAGCAGGGAGAGCTCTGAACCTGACTGCTGAGGAGCTGCTCTCTGTGGTCGGGAGGAGGGAATTTAGGGCAGTCTGTGAAGGGAAGGGGAAGTGTGTGGACATGAGAAGGGGAGCTGGAGGATGAGCAGAGTTAAGGCTAACTCCTAGCTGGAGTGCATGGTCCGTATTCCGGTCTCCGAATTTGTAGGGACACTCACGGTCCTGCAGCAGAAACCGGAGGAAGTAGCAGCTGTAAATGCTCTGTTCCCAACTAAGGCTCAGAGGTCCCCGCAGCGACGTGTGTGAGCCACAAGGAAAAGGCTACGGCTGCCTGCCATACGAGAAAGTTCCAAAAGAGAGTCAACAGGGGGAACTTCAGTGAACTCAGTACTGCGAGTACCTTAGATAAGCGCTAGAACGGAGGCCACACTACCTATCTGCAGAGAGAGAATTCCTAACTTGCTTCCAGGCTGACCAACTCCTTCTCCATTTGTACTCTGGGTCCTGGACGGCACTTACCAAGTACATGTAAAGGAACTGCACGACTGTGTCTGTCATCTATCTCCTGCACCTGGCTCATGGCTCTGCTACATCCTGCACTGCACACCATCTACCAACTCTTTCATCTGCCCTGCGACTAATGCCCTACCTGTGCAGGGTTTTCTACATCTTAGCTGCACCACAACATCTGCCCCAGAGAAGCGACACTGCAGCGCTGGTCAATCTGATCAGAAACCACAGGTGGCATCACGTATCTTTCACCTATAAACGTTATTCACCCCTTTGCATGGACGCCCAGGGCCACGGACCAGGTCACCACCACCGTGACACATCCCTCTGAGACACCGGCCCAGTGCCGATTAACCCAACTGCCCTGGCTGGCGACCCACACTCCATGTCAGATTCATCTTGGACTGGGGAATTCACGATTTTACTTGATAACCCAGGCATGGTATGTGAGAAAGAGCTACATGGACTAATGGGAAGTGTGGCCTGCTGCATCATTCACTTTTGGTGGGGGTGAAGGACACAAGGAAAGAAGTTCTTCCTGAACAGGAGCCAGCACTTGACGACTCAGTGCTTGCATTTTTTGAAACTTCAGAAGAGGAGGGCATATTAGCTGGAGTCTGTTTCGGCAGTGTAAGCCAAAACCAGTTCCTGATGCTCCGGCTTTAAAAGCGGTTAACCTACTCCCAGAAAAGGTAGCCTTGCAGGCCTTCCAGAGCCAGACCATGATGCAGGCTCAACACCTCCTGCCTTAGCTGCTATTGTGCTTTTGCCACTACCAGCAGATGCACCACTACCATCAGTACCAGCTGGCCCCCCCACGCCCACGTCCGCGGCCTCTTCCACCATACTTCCAAATTTTGGAGAAAATGTACCCAAAATAACATCAAATATATGGTACTGTATTAGAAGCGTACAGCTGTATACATTTAAAGGATCATTGTAAATCTCCGTATGTATTTCATGAGTCACACAGAGACGCTCACAGGCTCAGTATGGATTAGACAAGAATATAAAAAGTAGACAAAGGGTACAGTATCATCAGATAGCAGGTATATATAGTATAGTTTAAACATTCTAAATCCCTGTATATATTTCAGGAGGCAGACACAGACGCTCTCAGGCTCAGTATGGATTACAACACAATATAAAAAGCCGTAAAACGGTAATGGATCTGAAGCGTACAGCTGTATACAGTGTAGAGGTCATTGTCAATCTCAGTATTTATTTCCACAGTCAGAAACAGACTGTCACTTGTTCAGTTTGGATTAGACCAGAATATAAAAACCAGTAAATGGGTAAAGTATCACAAGCGCAGAGCTGTATACAGTGTTGGGGTAATTTTTAAATCTACATATAAATTGCAGGAGTAACCCACAGACTCTCACACGCTCAGGATGGATCACATCACAATATAAAAAGAAGATCCGCAAGAAATAATCACACATGTGGGCCAATGTTCTAGGTGTCAATGATACACTTAGAGTGGTCGGTGGAGGAGGACTTTCTGGCAGAAAGGGCACAGTATCACCAGATACCAGGTATATATAGCATAGTTTAAACATTAAAAATGTACGTCTATATATCAGGAGTAGTGTTGAGCCACCCCGCTACTATCCGAGTTCGGTTCTTCGAACAGGAGGCAAGTTCGTCGAATGTTCGTCGAACGTTCGACGAACATCGTCGAACCCCATTGAAAACAATGGCAGGCAAACACATAGAAAACACATTCAAAACACTTTAAAAGGTGTCCCAAAGCAGGCTAAATGCTCAGAAGACACAAATAACATATGGAAAAGGGCAACTACATATACAAAAGAGGTGGAGGAGTAAAAGGAGGAGGAGGAGACACAGATATAGGCATGTCATGCCCTTATAAAGTCAAGAAAGGCTGGAATAAAAATCTAAAATGCAAATAAAATTCTAAAATTCTAAAATCGAAGACGATGATATACCCTCCGACTTCCCACCATAAATTATGCCAACTGCCGATCAGGCGGCGTTATTCCCACGACCCTCCAAACAGCGTCGATGAAGGCAAAGTGTTTGGTTTACGGGGGCAGTATGGATGCAAAGCTGAACCTTAAAGGAATGTCCAGAAGGGCACCACCACAAGAAGTGGAGCCTGCGGCTTAATTGGTCTCCACATGGGCAACCTCAACCATGCCAGCCACGGAAAAGATGGACAGATTGCAAGCTTTCTCGTTTCTTTGGGTGGTGGTGCATGGCCGTTTTTAGTTGTGCTAGCGATTTGTCAGCTTAATTCCGTTAACGAACGAGACTCCGGCATACCCCTGTGGTCCGCATCCAGCTTACTAGAGGGACACGCGAGGCTCTGGCAAGCGAGATCGAGCAATAACAGGTCTGTCATGCCCTTACATGTCCAGGGCTGCATGCGCGCTACACTGAAAGGACCAGCGTGTGTCGCTTACAGGTGCGGATAACCCGCTGAACCCCATTAGTGATGGGGATCTGGGATTCCAATTCTTCCCCGCGAACGAGGATTTCCCAGTAAGTGCAGGTCAACCGGAATTCTGGAATTAGGCCTAACCGGCATTCCAGAAAGAATGAGCAAAAATTAAGTGTCCAAATCACAGGTGCTGTAGCTTGCTTAACAGCTGGGCTCCTCTGCTGAGTAAAACACAGTTCTTACATAAACAGGCGTCATAGCTTGGTTCACGGGTGGGCAACTCTACTGAGTAGCAGACAGTGCTTATTTAAACAGGCGGCATAGCTAGATTCCTGGGTGGGCTCCTCTGCTGAGCAGTAGACACAGGTACTAGGCCCAAAGTATTGACTGGGCTAAATGGAGTTAAAAAATGGTTCTTACATAAACAGGTGGCACAGCTTGGTTCACGGTGGGCTCCTCTGCTGAGTAGCAGACACAGTTACTAGGTCCAAAGTATTAACTGGGCTAAATGCAGTAAAAAACTGGTTCTTTCCTAAACAGGCGGCATAGCTAGGTTCACAGGTGGGCTCCTCTGCTGAGTAGCAGACAGTGCTACAAGGCCCAAAAGGATTTCCTGGACAAGATGCGGTAAAAAATTATTAGAAACACACACGGTGTTGCTCCTTGACAGGTGTACTACACCGCTGGCTACCAGACACTGCTAGTATGCCATGAAACTGTCTATTAACATTGAAAAGCATTATTAATGTGAAACTAAAGTTACGCTTTTGGTGAACGAACCGTTCTCGAACGGAACCTCGAACAGCCGAATTTTAAGCAAAGTGTTCGAGTTCGACGAATCTCTAATCAGGAGGCATAATCAGACGGTCTCAGGCCCAGTATTGATTCGACAAGATTGTAGAAAGTTGAGAAAGGGTACAGTATCACCGGATAACAGGTATATATAGCATAGTTTAAACATTAAAAATCTCTGTGTATATTTCCAGAGTCCGACAAAGACACTCACAGTCTCAGTATGGATTAGACAAGAATCTAAAAAGTAGAAAAAGGGTAATGTATTCAAAGCGTACTCCAGTATACACTGTTGGGGTATTTTTAAATCCTCATATATATTTCAGTCTCAGTTAGACAGTCCAGACTCTCCGCAAGAGGAAACGAGATGGATACAAGTACAGACGGAAAGTCGAGTGATTGCAGAAATTTTGGAATTACTAATCACGGGAAAAACTCCCGGGAGAATTCTCAGAGGCGATGCTGACATTCAATTACATTGTCTGTGGAGACAGCAAAAACAGTTCTTTGTGAAGAAAGGGTTGCTGTATCGCAGTACCGTGGATCCCATCACCGTTACTCATCTCCATCAAATTGTGATCACAGGGAGCGATGTAAACATGGTGCTCACTGCCTATCATGATCTGTCAGGTAACTTTGGAGTGCAAAAGACAGAAGCCACAGGCCGTAGGCGATTCTATTGGATTGGCATGAGAGGACACAATTAAAAATGTGGGCAGGAATGACACACGTTTGTGAGTAGGAAAACTGTGAAAGCTGATGATAAACCACCACTGCATCTCATTGTGAATCGACATCCATAACAAATGGAAGCCATTGATCATCTGAAGATAGAGCCCAGCAGGACAGGGCATAGCTATGTCTTAACCATCATCTATCAGTTCACCAAATTTGTAGTGGCAGCCCCAGTGAAGGATTTAACAGCCCAGACTACACAGCGGTGGAGCAGGGAGAGGTAAGTATTGCAAGTGCTGGGGCCCTGAGCAAGCAGGCGGGGCCCACTCATGGGCGGCGGTACTGGCACAGGGCCCGTCATAGTCCGCCGGTGTGTCTGACAGCGGTTGTGCACCCCCACCATCAGAGACACTTGATTGTTCTATGAGGGACCCTGTGCCAGTGCCGTCCCCCAAGAATGGGCCCACCCACCTGTCCAGCTGTCCCTAGAGATTTTAGTAGGCTGAACTATTATCTCAGGCCCACTATAGATTACACCTCAATTTAACAGGCTGAAAGTGGCTGGTGTATGACAAAGTACAAGGTGTATATAGTATTGGGAAGAATTAGAATCTCCCTAGAGATTTTAGGAGGCTGAACTATTATCTCAGGCCCACTATAGATTACACCTCAATTTAACAGGCTGAAAGTGGCTGGTGTATGACAAAGTACAAGGGGTATATAGTATTGGGGAGAATTTTAATCTCCCTAGAGATTTTAGGAGGCTGAACTATTATCTCAGGCCCACTATAGATTACACCTCATTTTTACAGGCTGAAATTGGCTGGTGTGTGACAAAGTACAAGGTGTATTGTTATGAATGGGTAACCGAGGAGGGAAAAAAAAAGACAACAAGCTAAGTCTCAGAAAACCAGAGAAGTTGGTGACTATGCAGATTGCAGATCCCTGATCTTAACCGCACAACTAGCAGCAGTCGTGGAGCGTTCCTACGATGGTCCTAGATGCCTCGTCACAACCGGGGAGCTACATAAGCCTAAAGCAGGAAAAGAGGAAAACTAACTGCCCCAGAGCAGACCCCAAAGGAAAGACAGCCCCCCACATGTATTGACGGTGAAACAAGATGAATATACAAACAAAGGCAGGAAAATAGGCTGAGCAAACGATGGGGCCCGGCTAACTAAAAAGGACAGGAAAGGAAAAACACTGTCTGCAATCTGCCAAAAAAGCCTACAAAAATATTGTCCAACACTTCTGATAGCAAAATTAACCCTGAAGTCACTAGACTTCTAAACCTATATCAGCACTCTGAAATATTCTGAGACAGAGCAAAAAGAGGCCAATCTAATAAGGGACAAAAAGCAGATTGGCAAATACTGATTAATAGGAGTGGAAATTCAGCATAGACCCAGCAGGAGCAGGCTGATTACACAAAAAACTGAATTGACCAACAAGCGCAAGTGTGAACATTAGCAAAAAAACAAACTTCACTTGAGAAGACTGGAAGAGAGCTAAAGTCCAGGACCTGAGAAGCAGACTGAATCACCAGCACCAGAATAGGGCGTCGGCTGTCTTATATCCAGTCTGATACTCCAGAGATCCAAACGTTATCTTCCTCATCAGGTGGCAGATCACTACCACTTAAACCAATCTTACTACCTCCTGTCACCACCAGAGGGAGAACGGAAGGGGAACTCTCAACTGGTGGAGCAGAGAATGAGTTCATGACAGTGTATATAGTATTGGGGAGAATTAGAATCTCCCTAGAGATTTTAGGAGGCTGCACAATATATTATCTCAGGCCCACTATAGATTACACCTCAATTTAACAGGCTGAAAGTGGCTGGTGTATGACAAAGTACAAGGTGTATATAGTATTGGGAAGAATTAGAATCTCCCTAGAGATTTTAGGAGGCTGAACTATTATCTCTGGCCCACTATAGATTACACCTCAATTTAACAGGCTGAAAGTGGCTGGTGTATGACAAAGTACAAGGGGTATATAGTATTGGGGAGAATTTGAATCTCCCTAGAGATTTTAGGAGGTTGAACTATTATCTCAGGCCCACTATAGATTACACCTCATTTTTACAGGCTGAAATTGGCTGGTGTGTGACAAAGTACAAGGTGTATTGTTATGAATGGGTAACCGAGGAGGGAAAAAAAAGACAACAAGCTAAGTCTCAGAAAACCAGAGAAGTTGGTGACTATGCAGATTGCAGATCCCTGATCTTAACCGCACAACTAGCAGCAGTCGTGGAGCGTTCCTACGATGGTCCTAGATGCCTCGTCACAACCGGGGAGCTACATAAGCCTAAAGCAGGAAAAGAGGAAAACTAACTGCCCCAGAGCAGACCCCAAAGGAAAGACAGCCCCCCACATGTATTGACGGTGAAACAAGATGAAAATACAAACAAAGGCAGGAAAATAGGCTGAGCAAACGATGGGGCCCGGCTAACTAAAAAGGACAGGAAAGGAAAAACACTGTCTGCAATCTGCCAAAAAAGCCTACAAAAATATTGTCCAACACTTCTGATAGCAAAATTAACCCTGAAGTCACTAGACTTCTAAACCTATATCAGCACTCTGAAATATTCTGAGACAGAGCAAAAAGAGGCCAATCTAATAAGGGACAAAAAGCAGATTGGCAAATACTGATTAATAGGAGTGGAAATTCAGCATAGACCCAGCAGGAGCAGGCTGATTACACAAAAAACTGAATTGACCAACAAGCGCAAGTGTGAACATTAGCAAAAAAACAAACTTCACTTGAGAAGACTGGAAGAGAGCTAAAGTCCAGGACCTGAGAAGCAGACTGAATCACCAGCACCAGGATAGGGCGTCGGCTGTCTTATATCCAGTCTGATACTCCAGAGATCCAAACGTTATCTTCCTCATCAGGTGGCAGATCACTACCACTTAAACCAATCTTAATACCTCCTGTCACCACCAGAGGGAGAACGGAAGGGGAACTCTCAACTGGTGGAGCAGAGAATGAGTTCATGACAGTGTATATAGTATTGGGGAGAATTAGAATCTCCCTAGAGATTTTAGGAGGCTGCACAATATATTATCTCAGGCCCACTATAGATTACACCTCAATTTAACAGGCTGAAATTGCCTGGAGTATGACAAAGTACAAAGTGTTTATAGTATTGGGGACAATTTGCAACTCCCTAGAGATTTTAGTAGGCAGAACTATTATCTCAGGCCCACTATAGATTACACCTCAATTTAACAGGCTGAAATTGGCTGGTGTATGACAAAGTACAAGGTGTGTATATAGTATTGGGGACAATTTGAATCTCCCTAGAGATTTTAGGAGGCTGACAATGATGCTCTCAGTCCAAATATGGCAGCAGGCAGCCTAATAAGCAGGACTGCTGCACACAAAAGTGTGGAAAAATGAACGCTTGGTAACTGTGCAGAAAAGAGGAAGAAAAGTATTTTTGCTTTTAAAAAAGCAGTTTGCACAGCAGTGTGCAAACAGCAATGCAGCTATCAGGGAGCCTTATAAGGCAGCCTAATAACCAACAGAGCTGATGTACAAAAATATAGCCTCGCCTGTCACTGCACACAAACTGTTGTGTTGTAAGTGGAAATCGCTACCAGCAGAAGCAGTTTTTTTGTTCTTCTTCCCTGCCCAACGCTCTCCCTTATTCAGAATCAGCAGCAGCAACCTCTCCCTATGCTAAGATCGGCAGAAGTAAGATGGCTGTCGGCGTGCACGCCCTTTTATAGCCCCTGTGATGCCACCCAATGCAGGGGAGGGGGAGGATTTGTTACTGTGTGATGAGGGCTGCTTCATGTGGACGGGGAGGGCCTGTAGCTATGGAGGGTGGGTTTGTTGCTATAGAGGGCATGTTTGGAGTAGAGTAGGAGGTTATGACTAGTTCTCATTTCAATGCCATAACACCCCCCCCTTGGACGTTCTGTTCAGAATATCTAGAAAACCGTGCAAACTATTGACAGAAAGTAAATTACTTATTGTCATAATTCTGCTGCCCAGATATGTACAGAGATTATGTGAAAAGCCCGGACAACCCCTTTAAGGACTAAAATACATTCACTTTTATGGGGAGCTCATATCAAAATTGATTCTGAAAGGCCATTTTTATTGCAGTGACTTGCTATAAAATGCCATATATTGTTAACAGAGAGTGACTAATAAAATGAAGTAAAGTCCCCGAGGTAACATAAATGAATAGATTATGATAAAATAGACATATACATTACATAAGCATGGACAGAGTGTGGTGTAAGTAATTGCTCTAATAAATTGTGGACTGTACATTATTATAGAGGTGGGCGCTAAGTATAGAAATATACTGCAGATAAAACTACCGTAGATCAATGTCAAACCGATAAAGTGTGTATTTACTTCATAATTTATTTTTAACATTTCTCAGAAGTTGCTAATTGTAATCAGTAATTAATCACAACACTATAACTAACACTACAAAGTGATTTCTGTTGCTGCAGGTAAACCTATAGTATTATCACAATGCAACCACAAAAATCCAGCTCTTCTCCACAACGCTAAAACACACTAAAGTCATTTTGTTAGAGTCATGCCATATTTAAAGATCATCTGTCATTGGCCATAACATAGTATTTGTTTAACCTGGTGTTAATGTCAGTTTTACCCTGAATCTGGCTGAATTACTCTTTTCTTTCTCTTCATTTCTAAGATGTGGCTCCTTTTCTTTTCATAGAAATGCAGTCTTTTCAGCCAGGTGGTGTGGTCCTCAACACTTGTCTATACGCATCTTCCTGAGGAGCATGTGCAGTTGACTAGAAAGACTAGATTTGCATAGAACAGAGGGGGGCCATATCTCAGGAACAGAGAGGTGCAGGAACTAAAATTCTCAGATTCAAGAGAATAGCAACATTTAGGCCAAGTAAACAAATTCCATAGCCAGTGGCATAACTACAATATTATGTGCCCCGGTGCAAACTTTCAAATGGGACCCCCATGTCAAAATACACGCATATCTCCGCTCCGCACACCTCGTACACACATGGCTCCGCACACCTTGTACACACACGGCTCCGCACACCTCGTACACACATGGCTCCGCACACCTTGTACACACACGGCTCCGCACACCTCGTACACGCACATATGTATCATCAGTCTTAAAAGTGATATCCAGAACTCAGAACGCTGCCTTCTCTTTCGCTCTTTTCTGTTGAAGGGCACCACTACAGATGTCATGTGGATTGACAGCCAGCTCCCTGCTGTCCGACTTCTGGGAGCTACCTGTCAATCAGCATGACTTCGGTAATGATGCCCTATCGACAAATCGGAACAGAAGAGGTGGTGCTGCTCTGTTGATGTGAAACAGGAAAGATTTCCACAGGGAAGAATAGTTAGGCACCATCTGCCTATAAGTTCTTAGTCCAATAAGAAAAAAAAAATCTTAAATCTCATGATAACCTCCTTTAATGAGTAGACCCCTTATCTGTTTATTATGAATAAGTGAAATCAAGAGATATCAGATCTCTTGGCTGACATACCTAGTATTTTATCATGCACATTGTGAACCTATTTAAATGTTGGACCACTACAAAGTGTTCTGTTCTTTTCACATATATTTTCAATCTTGATATTGAAAATGGCCTTCATTGTGGTTATTCAAGTATACTGTATAAACTTTTGTTTCTTAATTATTGATAGCTTAATTATTGATAGCCTACTAGAGGCATTGTCTTATTTGGAAAACTCACTTTCATATACCCTATTATCAAAATCTAAAGTAATAGAAGACATCTTTTGTTCAGATGTCTCATTTTTTGACTGTGGTGAAGATACAGCTGATTGCTAAAGGTCCCAGCAGGGAAGAACTATGTGTGTTTTGTCAAATGCCCCTTTTTGCAAGTGTTTCACTTTAATTGGAACATATCCCATAGTGAAGGCTCATTCAGACGTCCGATTTTTCCAAGTAGGAGAGAAAAGGACTGATTATTCTGTTCGAACATTGATCAGAGTCTGGACAGAGTAAGGTACAAGTGTCATCCATTTTTGTTGCACGTGGAGAAATAAAAAAATTCTGCATCTTCTCCAATCTGAAAGTCTGTGAAAATCAGATCACAATTGGATATCATCCAAGGGCCATCCGATTTTTTTGACAGACCATTGACTTGCATTGTCAATTTTGATCTCATCCTCTGATCAAAATCCGACGTGTTTCCACGATTTTCTGCTGACCTCTTGGTCCACGAAAAATCACAGACATGAATCGCCCCATAAACTGTCACAGGAAGAGTGTTATCTGTGAAAAACACATATAGCACTCATACGTGAAAATTAGACATGTGAATGAGCCCTAAAGCTGAAAACAATCATGATTCTCAGTTTTGGAAGACCTTTAGAGTCTTGAAACTTTTATGGACTCTTATTAGTGGGCAATGTATGATGTGATACCCTTACACAATGGTTTTTATGTTTTCTGGGGGAGAGGTAGGATAATGGATGACAGGTGGGATAGTTATCATATTGCGCCAGTTATAATATAATGTTCTCTCCAGAAATGATTTTTTAACTAATTATTTTTTACATGCCACTTGGAGCAAGTATTCATTAACAAAAATTTGAGAAGCAACTAATAAAAAAAGTCTCCCTTAAAATTAACAATAACAATGAAGTTTTAAATTGGATGTTAATTAAAAAAAATTCAGCAGTTTTTGCTGAAGATCCAAAAAGTGACAGGACTTAATGTGTCAAAGATGAAGTAAGGATATAGTCTGAACGCAACCAATACAAAGTGCTATCAGTCATTGGTTTTAGTTATGCTTGAAGTCACCATTCGTTTGCCGCCAGCAGGCACTTACTATTAATGATTAATTAGTAAATTAATTTTACACTGCTAAAATGCTTACATTAAATTTATGAGATGCTTAATTTCTATCGAATTGTTCCATTATGTAAACTATCACTGAATTAATAGCTATTAGCGCAAGCAATTACTTCACTGCTTAGTGAGAGTAGCAATGCATTCATGCTGGCAAATATAAAATACCGTAATTGTATCCGATTCTGTAAGACTAAGATGATTTTCTGCACATTGGTCAAGCACTGGTTATATAAATATGTTGCGCTATGATTGTTGCTTAAGGGAAGTTGATTTATGGAGCATTTGGAAAACGCATCCATGGCGCTGACCGACCTAATGAATGCGGAAAGATTGATCTAGCATACACCAGTAATGGAACAGAAAACCATCATTGACTTTACTGTCTTATATATAGGGGAAAAAACTATCCCATAGTATATTTTTATTTCTTTATAATGGGATCCTATAGGCAATAAATACCACTATGCAGTAGTATACATGTAAGGTATCTGTCGGAGGCATACGTCAAGAAATCTTACCAACAATTGCCTTTCAAATCATAGTAAGTATTTACAGTTATTAGATTATAAATGCTGACCCCAAAATACTGCATCATTTAATTCTAAATTACCATTGGAATAAACTTTCCATATTATGTAGGCATTACTACTATGCTGCACTACTTTAAATAAAATCATGTGTGAAGGTTAACACTGGCAGGAGATTGATTTTTCTTAATGACATTAGATCCTAATTAAAGAGAAGCCTCAATTATTTTGGCATATTCTAAGCCCGAGAAAAAGCAGAACATTCTTTTACATATAAGGGATATTAAAATAGTAGGGGAGATTTATCAAGCTCAATAAGCCAGAACCTGTGTTCTATCAAGTGAATTTGGCCTTATTCTACTTATTGTAGGGCTACACCACCCGAATACCTGACAATCCTTCATTATGCCGTTGATCTGACGGAATAATGGTCTTGAATAGAGTTGAGCGAAACGGGTCGAAAAATTTCAAAAGTCGCCGACTTTTGGCAAAGTCGGGTTTCATGAAACGAAACCCGACCCTAGGATGAGGTCGGCCACGAGTTCAGCGACTTACGTGCCAAAGTCGCGTTTCAAAAGTTTGTTTTGCGCTCTTTTTCAGCCAATCAGGATCCACGGACACTGTGGGCAACGTGATGACATAGGCAGGGGTCACCACCATCTTTCAGAAGGGCATGCAAGTGATTGGCTTGCTTTGGTGGGCGTCACAGGGGGTATAAAAGGGCGTGCACGCCGACCGCCATGTTCCTCATGCTGATCTCAGAATAGGGAGAACTGCTGCTGCTGCTGCTGATTCTGTAGGGAGAGCGTTAGGCAGGTAAGAAGACACCAAAAACTGCTTCTGCTGCTAGCGATTTTGCCTGTACAACCCACCAGTCACTGTGTGTGCAGTGCAAGGGGAGGCTATATTTTGCTGGATCAGCGGTGTTGGTTGTTAGGCTGCCTTCTAAGGCTTTCTGACGGCTGCATTGCTGTTTACCCACTGCTCTGCAAACTGCTTTTTTAAAAGCAATCCCAATTTTTTTTTTGTCCTGCTGAGGTACTGAGCGTGCATTTTTCAGTGCGTAACTAGTATTATGAAGTTAATTAAGGTTGACAAGCTTAAGTAAGAAGAATTGATGCTTTTGGCATTCAAATGGGCACTGTAGGTGTGTTTCCTGTCCTCTCACTGCCGACTTTTATTCCCCATTGACTTACATTGGGTTTCGTGTTTCGGGACGACCCCGACTTTTCCCTATAGTCGGCCGATCTTGCTCGACCCGACTTTTGGAAAAGTCGGGTTTCACGACACGAAACTCGACCCTAAAAAACCAAAAGTCGCTCAACTCTAGTCTTGAATCTAACCCTTCTTAGGGTTATGTGCACACAATGTCTCTTAGATGCTGTGTCATGATCCAGTGTTGGATCTGGCGGTGTTAAAAGCACAAAGTGAACTTTTTTTTACTTTGGTTGAGTTCAAAGGTGTTTTGACTGTCCCCGGTGGTGGTTAGCGGTATCGCACCTTAGGTTTAGGTTAATGTTCACTTAATTATGGATCAGGTGGGACTCCCTATAAAGGTGTGCTCAGGGTGCTCACTCACTGCTGGTGATATTTCTTGCTGAGTTGTTGGAGAGCCTGGTGGAAGGATGGAGCGGGATAGGAGTCCTGCGCAGTCAGCCAGAGAGAATGAGTGCCAGCTAATGGTGTCTGCAGGAAGGACTGGCATGGCTTGGTGGAGTCGCAGTTTATGGTGTCGGCGGGAGGTGCGGGCATGGCTTGGAGGAGTGGCGACTTGGAAGAGAGTTGCACTCAGCATGTTCGACTTGGTTGCTGAGAACTGGACTCGAGCATGCTTGGATTCTTGGCAGAGGCTGGACTCATCTTGGGACTCTGTGTACTGGACTGCTGCAAGTGGTGATGGACTCTGCTCCCAGGCTGCACGATGGTGACGGATCCAGTTATGGTGATGGATCCAGGTGGAGGGGAAGATGCACGCAGGTGGTGGGCTCTGTTGCTAGGAGCGCATGCAACAGAGCAAAGATAAGTGGTGTTTCCCCTGTATTGTCTCTTTCCTCATGTGTGGTGTTAGTGCAGTGGTGGGATTAGTCTCCGCACCGACCCATTCCCTAGTGAGGGTTTAGGGTCAGGGCGAGCAAGGGCGTTAAGGTACGCGTGCGGCGACAGGTGCGGAGCCTGTTTAGGGAGTGTGAGGAGTGTAGGGTCACTGGCTCAGGGGAGTGCAGGAGGTCTCCATTTCCCCATTCCCTATCGCAGGGCCCACCATTGTTAAAGTTACCCAGGTTCCCCCCTTATTATTTAAATGCGCCTTACTGGAGGCGGTGTTTCCAGATATATGTATGCATGGCGTGTAATACCTAAATCTGCCAGGTGGAGGCGGCGTATCCACCTGCACGCTTTATTATTTAAATTCGCCCCACTGGAGGCGGTGTATCCAGGGTCACGTGTGTTATGGGTTCGCCTTGCGACATCATCTGCGTCCTGACACACGTGACCATGACATTATCACCAGCCCTTACTTTTTTTTTTCTGGTGAGCTTTGGCCATGTGGAGACCTGTGGTAATTGCTGCCGGGCCTCACTGAGGTGCAGTGGGGAGCGGCAAGGTGTGTTTAAGCCGCTGCAGTAGCAGTTATCAGGGTCTGGGGCCTCTGCTCAGATAACCAGAGAAACAAAAATGGCGGCTGCGGTCTGGCAAAAGTCCCTAGAGTCGCTGCTGGGGAGCGGGACTTGCTCTCGCACGGGGAGGTACCCAGGCAGGTGGGAGGAATGGTGCCCCACGGAGCTGCCTGGTATTCCCCGAGGTGAAGGGGTACATCCCTGTGGTGAGCAGACTAGGTGTAGAGTCGCTGCTGGGGAGCAGGACTGGTTCATGCAGGCGGGCGCACCCAGGCAGGTGGGAGGAATGGTGCCCCACGGAGCTGCCTGGTATTCCCCGAGGTGAAGGGGTACACCCCTGTGGTGAGCTGACTAGTGTGATAGTCCGCGGGGTTTTACACCAAATCTTCATACCATCGAAGAAGCCGCCCTCCTGGTCGTGTGGAGGTGACCAGCGAGAGTATATTTCCTCCATTTCCCGGTCCCCTTCTCCTCCTGGTGTGTGCAGTAGGTGTGCTGCGGGGGAGTAGGGACAAATCTCTACCCTCGCCATTAACCAACCCTAAGAGGCGCAGTCCTCATGGTGAAAGGGTTGGAGGGTGGTGTCCCTTGGTGAATAGTGTGGGTGTGAGTGTGGTGACACAGGGGGACGCCTCGGTCAAGTCCAGAGTGAGTTCACCAAAAAATGACTAATGTATGTGTGCAATAAACGTTCAGGTCCGGACCTGTGTGTGAACGAGCATGTATGGGTGCCACCAAAAAACATCTTGTGGAAATGTGTTGTGGAGTCTGATCAGCTCTGAGCAAACCTACACATACATTAACTCGTTCCCCAGGTCGGCGCTGTGGAGATGAGTGGTGCCTCCCAAAGGAACATATATTGCCAATATCAGCGGTGTTTGTCATAAACCTGAAGTGTCAGGGAATGGTGGGGTGAACTCAGGGTCTGGGCGTCCCCGCTGTAGGTGTTTCCCTAATGAGGGGTGGTCTTGAGGGTCCAGAGGCCCCTCATTAAGGAGGGGGTACTGTCATGATCCAGTGTTGGATCTGGCGGTGTTAAAAGCACAAAGTGAACTTTTTTTACTTTGGTTGAGTTCAAAGGTGTTTTGACTGTCCCCGGTGGTGGTTAGCGGTATCGCACCTTAGGTTTAGGTTAATGTTCACTTAATTATGGATCAGGTGGGACTCCCTATAAAGGTGTGCTCAGGGTGCTCACTCACTGCTGGTGATATTTCTTGCTGAGTTGTTGGAGAGCCTGGTGGAAGGATGGAGCGGGATAGGAGTCCTACGCAGTCAGCCAGAGAGAATGAGTGCCAGCTAATGGTGTCTGCAGGAAGGACTGGCATGGCTTGGTGGAGTCGCAGTTTATGGTGTCGGCGGGAGGTGCGGGCATGGCTTGGAGGAGTGGCGACTTGGAAGAGAGTTGCACTCAGCATGTTCGACTTGGTTGCTGAGAACTGGACTCGAGCATGCTTGGATTCTTGGCAGAGGCTGGACTCATCTTGGGACTCTGTGTACTGGACTGCTGCAAGTGGTGATGGACTCTGCTCCCAGGCTGCACGATGGTGACGGATCCAGTTATGGTGATGGATCCAGGTGGAGGGGAAGATGCACGCAGGTGGTGGGCTCTGTTGCTAGGAGCGCATGCAACAGAGCAAAGATAAGTGGTGTTTCCCCTGTATTGTCTCTTTCCTCATGTGTGGTGTTAGTGCAGTGGTGGGATTAGTCTCCGCACCGACCCATTCCCTAGTGAGGGTTTAGGGTCAGGGCGAGCAAGGGCGTTAAGGTACGCGTGCGGCGACAGGTGCGGAGCCTGTTTAGGGAGTGTGAGGAGTGTAGGGTCACTGGCTCAGGGGAGTGCAGGAGGTCTCCATTTCCCCATTCCCTATCGCAGGGCCCACCATTGTTAAAGTTACCCAGGTTCCCCCCTTATTATTTAAATGCGCCTTACTGGAGGCGGTGTTTCCAGATATATGTATGCATGGCGTGTAATACCTAAATCCGCCAGGTGGAGGCGGCGTATCCACCTGCACGCTTTATTATTTAAATTCGCCCCACTGGAGGCGGTGTATCCAGGGTCACGTGTGTTATGGGTTCGCCTTGCGACATCATCTGCGTCCTGACACACGTGACCATGACATGCTGGCTTCCACCAAGTTTTACTACAGGAAAATGCTTCTGGAAAACGCCATTATTTTTCCTAATGAATTTTCCTTGACATCTTTTTGGTTGCTCTTTTTTATATAACTTTCATATATAAACTAGTGAGTAGCTTCCAAGCAGAAGCTGCCTGAAAAATGGACTGGCCACTTCTTTTAACCACTTTATTATCCTTAAGCAGTTAAAATATATTGGAAATGCTGAACCTGTACACATCAAATCATTTTTTATGTTGCAGTGCATAGGTTCATTTTTTTTGTACATTTATTGATTAACCTAACGTATCCTCCTGAAAAAGACATTGTGTGCTCATACTGTATCGTAATGGGGAATTCCCATTTTAGACAAATTTGGACTCAGGATATGCCCTGAATGTAAAGAAAATGTGAATCCCACCAATGGCATCCCTGACCGCACACCCTTATCAGTGGAGAGGTTGTTCGAATTCCCAATGGAAATTCGAACCACCTCTCCACTGAAAGCAGTGTGTACAAGGCTTGTTTTCAAGACATGTGTGTCTCATTAGTGCAATCCACATCTAGTATAGATTTATGGCAGGGACAACACTGTGGCTCAGTGGTTAACACTGATGCTTTTCAGCGCTCTGGTCCTTGGTTCAAAGCCTACCAAGAAAACCATCTGCAAGGAGTTTGTATGCTTTCCCTGTGTTTGCCTGGGTTTTCTCCAGGTACTCCGGTTTCCTCCCACATTTCAAAGACATAGTGATAAGGAACTTAGATTGTGATCTCCAGTGGGGACAGTGATGATATCTGTAAAGCGTTGTGGAATATGATGGCGCTATATAAGCAAATCATAATAAATGGCATATCTTGATTTCACAATAACATTACAATTTTACCAAGAAAACATCAGGAGGTAAAGTTCTCAGAATTATTTCCACTGGTGGGCACTAGAAATTGCGATTGATCCTGATTTATCCATAAACCAATGCTCACTTTTCTTCTAGGCTAATGTTGCTTGACCTCTGTAAATCCAGAAGCAATGGATAAGTTACCAGAGTACAGTACTGTCACTAATGAAGACTTCACACTGTGCCGCAGCAGTTGTGTGCCATAATTGACCTTGTCTGACAGATCTACACATTATTCAACAAATAGATATATATGAAAAGAAGACGCAGGACACATGAGTGCCTCTGTTGGTAGCTGCCAGAGGACAGAAGTTGTGACAGGCTACATATTAAAGTGAATTTTTTACTCTTGTATCTGTGTATGCTATTTAGTTATCCTTTTTCTTAAAGCTTGATTTTTCTGGCTCCTTTCCTGCTCAATGTTTGTAAATGTTTTTTTAATGTATTATTTTAACAGAATTAAAATAATAATAAAAAAAAGTCTCACTCAGGTCTAATTTTGAATAAACCACTCCAAATCACAATCTTCTCTTTCTATAAAAGGTGCATCTGATATTATTGAAATAACATGTAAAAAGAGCGCACACAACTGTTTTTTTTATCTATGTATTCATTACTTTTTTGCATTTTTATCTATTCTCTTTTGTTGATGGAGGAGAATTGTGAGTGATCCCTGATTCCTATTGAATAATGCACAGCTTGTGCCCAACGATGTCTGCAGAATTTGAAACAGCGAAACAAATCAATATTTTCTTGAAATAATTCTAATTCAATTTTTTACAATAAGAGGCCTCAAAATTTCCTTAAATTACTGTACTTGTTAGTAGAGATGAGCGAATTTTGTTTGGATTTTGGTCCCGAATCTGATTTTGACGTATTTGAGCCATATTCGAACACTTTTCGTGCCGAATGTATATCTTATGATCGGTTCTGAGCATATTCGGTAATTTTTACTCCATTGACTCTAATGACGTTCAGCTGTGTTCGATGAATATTGCAAAAACAATATTCGATTCTGATCGTATTCGGAACAGAATCCGAACAAATTCACTCATCGCTACCTTTTTGAAGGGCTGTGTCGCCTGCAACTTGCCAGGGTAGTCAGCCTATTTATTTAGAACGTGTCATGTAGATATGTTTGGTGATCAGATGCATTACACAAATTCATACTGTAAATGGATTGTTTTTTGCACATTGCCTTCTGAATATCTCTATAGGTTGCATGCTCAAGTCATTCACAACATTCCATTCAAGGTTTGTCAGAGTATACCACAAATCCCATAGTAATGCCATCTGCTGCCTGTCACACATTAAAAGCATTATTTGCCGGAAAAAGGTATTTGTAATAAATTGTGTGCTGCAATTTACTCATAAAGCCATGAGCTTGGAGATAACATTTCTATGAGTATAAATTTGTACTCTGTGGCCACAGACTAGGAATCGGCCCAAGTTCTGTAACACCTACTGTACATTTAAAGCTTGGAGTCCGAATGCCAACACATCATTTATTCATAAATGTGAGTGTATCCTATACTTTCTTCATGACATAGACCTTTTACCAATCTTGGTGAAAAAGAGCCATATTGGCAAAGGAGGAGTCCACTATGTAAAATTATCTTTTATTTATACAGCACAGTACTTATTAGTTATAATGATTTAATATAATGGCAAAATAATACATGTAGTCATATTGTACATGATATGGACCGCAATGATCACAGCCATGTCAGATCTTATAGGTGCGGTGTAGACTAAGCCACATTTCTTCACATTTATTAAGCACTGGGAATAATAACAGTAATCTGTCAGTAGAATCATAACTTCTAAGCCGTCTATATGGGCACGAAAGTCCTAGAAAGTTGAATAAAATGATGCCTTGATATCTGCAGTACTCCAGAGAAATCAGCATTTTCTTAATGTGTAAATGAGCTGATAAGATCTATGGGTCAGACATAGATCTCCCCGAGATGAGACACGTAGAGCAGTGTGTCAGTCATTACAAGTTTCACATGAGTAACATCCCCTTTCATTTAAAATAAGCTATGTCCAGCCATTAGATCTTAACAGTTCATTTACATGTAAGAAATATCAAGGTATCATTTTATTCAGTTTCCTATAATCTGTGTGCCTATATAGACGGATTAGGTGGGTTGATACCACTGACCGATTCCCTATAAATTACCAATAGCTAACAATCTGTATGTTTTTTGGATGGCATTGAGTTATTAGTGCTTGATCAGTTGTTATAGTGACACTGACTACAGTTCTGTTTCTTTTTTTTTTTACCTTTGGCAGACAATTAATGTCATGCATATAAATGCTGGTTTTGGTCTTATATCAGTGGCCTTCTTTATGCTATCAGCTCTATTCATCTACATAATTGATTTCTTGTGATTTTTAAACCCAAGTTATTTCTTATAACTATCTACATGGTATTTATAAAAACCATCTGACCTGGAGAAATCAATTTAAAATGTTTCCTCGGCTGAAAAGAAATTAATAATTTATGTCTTGTAAATTGTTTTTCAAATCCACAGAGCTTAAATCAAAGAGTTATCCCCACAATAACAAGTTATCCCCTATGCATGGGGTAGGGAATAACTTACTGATCATTGGGCTAACAGAGCCTCAATCTGTAGCTGCCAGTTCTGCCACTTCTGCCATCTTGGTATTGCTTCAGGTTGCTGTGCTTAGACCCCCAATCGATCAGCAAGTTATCCCCCACATAGATTGGGGATAACTTGTTATTTTTGGAATAAATAAATCCAAAACTTATTTTTAATGGAAGTCAAGAGACATTTTTTATTTTGTTTCTTATTATGTTTGTATATTTGTGGCTTTGCTTTTGTGGTTTTCATGGCAACACATAAAGAGACTTTCTGATGCAAAGCAGAGTTTGAAGATAAAATGCTACATTTTAATATCTTTTTCCAGCCTATTTTTCTGAATGTAAATGTTGTAGTTTCCTCGTTACAGCCTGTTGAACCCACCAATAACATGAAAACTGTCGTTCTGACATTTGGAACATCTTTTTGGAAAGTATTAAACTAATTTAATTGAATGGAAATATGTTCCTGTTACAAATAAGGTAGTGTAGTACTTTCCAACTAGATGTTCAATATTCAAATGGCCTCTTCAGAGGCAATTTGCAGACCCGTTGTTTCGATGTATTGTCCCTCATCAGTGCAAAAGTATGAAAACTGATTTGGCTAGGTGATTTAATACACTGAAACACCATGACTGTAAATTGAGATCCTGATTTGGCATTTAGGGCTAGTTTCACATTAGCGTTTTTTTGCGCAGCGCATCGTGCGCATAAAAAACGCAAAGAAAAACGCAAAACAAATGTGCGTTTTTTTTTCTTCATGCGCACGCTGATGCGTCAAAATAACGCAGTGTTACTTGCGTTTTACATGCGTTTTTGCATGCGGTTGCGTTTTTTATGCGCATGCGTTTTTAGGTGTGACATTTCACAATAGCAAAATCTTTGACCACCAATGGGTCACCAGTGGGCGTGTTTCATTGGAATGTTTTATAGACCCTGTACTGCTGAATTCATCAGATTTTGCTGCTGTTTCCGGTGTCAAGATGGACTTGCGTCTGGATAATTTCCGCTTCAAGCTGGATCTTGACATTGCGCTGTCTCAGGCGTATGTCTTTTGTTGCCAGCAAGAAAGGGAGAGGGAGAGACAGCAGAGACGGCAGCGGCGTAGGTTTTGGAGACATCCAATCATCGAACTCCGGCCAAGCCGTGGAGCATATCACACGCTGTACAGCGAGCTACAGGAAAACCCGGAGAAATTTGCTGACTATACACGGATGTCCCAGGAAAGCTTCCTTGACTTGCTGGGTATGGTTGAAGGAAACATCCGGAGAAGGGACACTCAGCTCCGGCGTGCCATTCCTCCCGAAGAAAGGCTCCTTGTCACCTTACGGTATGTATGTTGTTATGTTTGCATAATTTTTTTGGCTTTTTATTTTTTTTTTTTTTTGGTCCAAAAAATTAGGTTTTTTTTGGCTATTGATTTTTAACATTATTTTTGTGAAATTGCTTTTTTGCATAATGGTTTTTCTTCTGGCATGTACTAATCCCAAGCCTTTATAAAATGTTTTTTTGCTATGTTGTATTAAAAAAACATGCAAAATAGTTAGGCCATGTACTTTTTTATTTTCAGTGTTTTTAGTAATACCCAAGACAGAAATATAATTATTTTTTCTTTTTATGTTTGGCAGGTTCCTGGCAACTGGAGAGAGTCTTTCATCCCTGCATTTCCAGTACCGGCTGGGAATCTCAACTTTATCTGGGATTGTTGCCGACACCTGCAGGGCTCTGTGGGATGTTCTGTGTCCGGAGTTTCTGCCATTGCCCACTGCCGAAAAGTGGCTTCAAATATCGGAGAAATTCTGGGCAGTCTGCAATTTCCCGAACTGCCTAGGAGCGGTGGACGGGAAGCACATCCGCATCACAAAACCCGCAAGAAGTGGCTCCGAGTACTACAACTACAAGAAGTACTTTTCCACAGTCCTAATGGCCATTGCGGATGCAGACTGCCGGTTTGTGGCGGTGGACATAGGGGCATTCGGACGGGGCAACGATTCACAGACTTTTAAGAACTCTGATATGGGCTGGAGGTTGTACGGCAACCATTTCAATTTTCCACTGGCACGGCCTCTTCCCCAAACCCAAACTCCACCACTGCCATTTGTAGTGGTTGGGGATGAGGCATTTCAGATGTGCCCAAACCTGCTGAAGCCGTACTCCAGCCGTGACTTGGACCACCGCAAGAAAATTTTCAACTACAGGCTTACGAGGGCTCGCAGGACTGTAGAGTGCGCCTTTGGCATTCTAGTGGCCAGATGGCGAATTCTCAGCACCGCCATCAATCTCAAAATGGAAACAGTTGATGAGGTCGTGAAGGCATGCGTGGTTCTCCACAATTTTGTTATGGCAAAGGAGCGGCCGAACTTTGACATGGATGAGCCTGCTGCCAACCCTTTGCCAGATTTTACTCAGCACCCTCTTCGGTCCTCAGTCGAAGTTGCCCAAATGAGGGACCAATTTGCGGACTACTTTTTATCCGATGTTGGTCGTGTAGCATGGCAGGATCAAATGGTTTAATAGTTTTGTTGTTTGTTAAAAATAAAATACATGGTTTTTTATACCTGTACCCAGTGTACTGTGTCTTAATAAACTCCACTACTCATCTGCCCAGGTTAAATTGAAGAAAGGGAAACCACCATAAAAAAAAATATATATATATATATATATTATAATATATATATATATATATTATAATATATATATATATATATATATATATTATTATATATATTATTATATATATTATTATATATATATATATATATATTATTATATATATATATATATATTATTATATATATATATATATATATTATTATATATATATATATATATTATTATATATATATATATATATATATATATATTATTATATATATATATATATATATATATATATATTATTATATATATATATATTATTATATATATATATATATATATATTATTATATATATATATATATATATATATTATTATATATATATATATATATATATTATTATATATATATATATATATATTATTATATATATATATATATATATATATATATATTATTATATATATATATATATATATATATTATAATATATATATATATATATATATATTATAATATATATATATATATATATATTATAATATATATATATATATATATTATAATATATATATATATATATATTATAATATATATATATATATATATATTATAATATATATATATAATTATTTTATATTATAAAATATATATATAATTATTTTATATTATAAAATATATATATATATATTTTATAATATATATATATATATATATATTATAATATATATATATATATATATATATATATTATAATATATATATAAATATATATATATATATATATATATATATATAAATATATATATATATATATATATATATTTATATATAAATATATATATATATATATATATATTTATATATAAATATATATATATATATATATATATTTATATATTTATATATATATATTTATTTATATATTTATTTTTATATATATATATATATAAATTTTTTGTTTTTTTTGGTGGTTTCCCTTTCTTTACTTTCTACCGGATGGTCAGCCATCCAACTCTGAAAGGGATACTATATTTCATTTTTGTTTTATTTATATATATATATATATATATATATATATATATATATATATATATATATATATATATATATAAAAAAAAAAAAGAAATATAGTATCCCTTTCAGAGTTGGATGGCTGACCATCCGGTATAAAGTAAAGAAAAACAAACCATAGTGTAGGGCGCAGTGTGTGCAGGCGGCGAAAGACACAATAACCAAACATTATTTTGAAAAAAAAATATAACATTTATTTAAATTATTTTTTAGTTGCTGGAAACTGGGGGGTGTGGAGGGATGAGGAACGGCTTTGGGTGGAGTAAGGGGTTCTAGGGGAAGGAGGAACCAAAGAAGTGGGGGAAGGGAGCTGAGGCAAGGAAAGTTGTGAAGTGGGAGGTGAGGGAGGAGGGAGGGTAAGAGTCCTCCTCTTTGTTTTTTTAGGACGGTGGCCCGTCGTCTTCCTGCTGTCCTCGCTTGAGCCTGAGGACTGGCTAGACCCCGGGGACCGCCTTGAGCCTCTGGACCGCCTTGAGCCTCTGGACTGCCTTGAGCCTCTGGAACGCCTGGAGGCTGGGGACTGGCTGGAGCTGGGGGACCGCCTGGCACTTGTTGACCGCCTGCCAGGATCTTGTTCCAGCTGTGGCATGCTGGAGGTGGTGGATGTCCTGGCAGGGGCCGTAAATATTGAATGCGGGTCCCCCAGCTGATGCTGCTCCGAGGTGGTGGTGGTGGTGGTGGCGGTCCATGCAGGCGTGGTGGCTGTGGCGGTCCATACCGGGGTGGTCCTCCCGCTGGTGGTGGTGGTTGCGGCGCTCAAGGCAGGGGTGGTGACGACGGGCCATCCAGTGGTGGTGGCGGCAGCAGTGGTGGGCCAGGCAGGAGCAGCGCTTGGCATGGTGTTGGCGGGTAAGTGTCCAGCTGCACTCGGACTTGGGGCGGTATATTGGTGTCCGGCGAGGCTTGGAAGTGTGGTGGCTGTGCAGTGATATGCAGCAGAAGTAGGTAATGCTGTAAAACGAGTCAGTGGTGGCACCGGTGGAAATGCCACCACTGACTGCTGCATAATCCTACTCTGCTGCATAGCCTGCATAAAAGCATTGTTGCAGGCCTGCATGACAGTCAACTGGAGGTCAGGGGTAAGGTGTTCCGCCGTGTCCCGAGCTATTTGGGTATAAAAATGATGCGCTGGTCTGGCGAGGTCGACTTCCAGGCGCTCAAGGCGACCCTCGATAGACTTGTAGCGTTGGTCCAAAAGGAGGAAACCACTCTCAAGTCTATCGGAGAGTGCCTTGAGGCTACTCTGAAAGACCGAGCTCAATTCAACGAACTCGGGCATGAGAGGCCTGTCCAAGGTCCTCTGCCGCTGCTGGCGGGAAGTGCCCGCAAAACCAGTGGCAGAGACCTGGGACAGGGGAACACCTGAGCGACCAGCTTCCTGGTCTCCAGATGACTGTGGTGCAGACCTGCAAGGTGCTTCCTCGCTGATGGATGGCTGGGAGGGGTCCGGGGCAGCTTGATGAAGGACCGCTTCGGGACCAGGTTGCAGGGTGCTGCTCCAGGTGCTGTGAAAAGAAAAGAAAGAAATTACTACCATAAATTAACAATCGCCAACTCCTGTGGAATAGAAAAGCACAGAATAAAACACAATACAACTAGAAAATACTTACGTTCGGGAGGCAAGGACCGGTCTTAAAAATGCCAAGGCACGATGGTATCGGTACTTCGTGCCGGTCCTTGCCGCAGCACCACTGCGAACCTTATTCTCCTGACGGATATCCCTGTTGAAGCGGTCCTTCATCGAGCGCCAACGGGTTCTGACTTTGTTCACTGTGATGGAAAAAAAAAAAAAAAGAAAAAAAGTAAGACTATGCACTGGAGGCTGTGATCATCCAACTGTGTGTGATGATAGAAACTCCATGGAGTTAATAGCATCACACACAGTTGGGTGATCCCGGCCAAGATCACTGCTGCATCACACTGCATTTAAATACTTACGAAAATCCTTGCGGACCCGGGGAGAGGCATTGTCCCAGCCATCCATCAGCGATGCGGCCACCTCGTTCCAGAGCCGCCGGATCACCACGTTGTCCGAGTGCAGTTGGTGACGGGTGTCCCACAACGGGACTCGCTCCTGGACTAGACGGATGAGCTCGTCGTTGTCCAGGGCGAGGTCCTCCTCCCGCTGTGGAGCCTAGAAAAGAAAGACAAACATTAATCTTTGAAAGATTTAAAAAAAAAAAAATATCGATAACTAGCTGAAGAGCCCGGCGCTGCCCGGGCATAGTAACTAACTGTGGTTAGTTATATAAATTTAAAATTATCCTCCATCCCATAGTCCCGTGCCCATATTCCATCATACATATCCTCCATCCCATAGTCCAGTGCCCATATACCCATCACACATCCTCCATCCCATAGTCCCATGCTCATATACCCATCATACATATTCGCCATCCCATAGTCCCGTGCCCATATACCATCATACATATCCTCCATCCCATGCCCATATACCCATCATATATATCCTCCATCCCATAGTCCCGTGCCCATATTCCATCATACATATCCTCCATCCCATAGTCCTGTGCCCATATACCCATCATACATATTCGCCATCTCATATGCCTGTGCCCATATACACATGATACATGTTCGCCATCCCATAGTCCCGTGCCCATATACCATCATACATATCCTCTATCCCATGCCCATATACCCATCATATATATCCTCCATCCCATAGTCCCGTGCCCATATACCCAAACAAACAAACATACACACACACACACACAAACACACACACACACATACACACTTTGAGCCCTAGATATTGATAAACAATCCATGAAAAAATTATTTGTTTTAAATGGAAATAAATGGAAAAAAAACAACAAACATCGAAAAAAACAACCATGAAAATTTAAAAAAAATAAAATTAAAAAATACAAAAAAAAAAAAAAAAAAAAAAAAAAACCAGACTAGAAAATAAGTAAAAAAAAAAAAACAAACAGTCCGTCTGTACTTACATCACGTCTACCCGCCCGCACTTGGCCTTGCTGCTCCTGCCGTTCCTCCGGTGGTGGTGGCGTGATGGAGGATGAGCTCTGAAAATTAAACCAAAAAAATTAATCACATGTGTTTATTTTTTCAAATCCATACGGAAGCATAGTACTCACTTCTTCTGCCTCTTGCCCTGTCCCGGGGACATATTCTTCACCAGATGAAGACATGCTGCAATAAAAAAAAAAAGAGACATAAGTACATAGAAATGTATTGAAATTTCAGCCAGACATTAGGTTTTTCATACTTACATTGGTGCAGCTTGTGCTGTGTGTCCACTAGTGAGCAATCCTTAAAGTATTGTGGAATCCCAGTGCCCACACCATTTTATCACCTTGGTTCAATTTTGTTTTTTTACTGTCTAGACCAAATTTCAGTCATGTTTATGTAAAAAACGCATGCGCATAAAAACGCAAGACCATGCGCAAGTATTGCGCTCCCATAGGCTCCAATGTGGTGTTTTTGCGCATTCCGTGCGCATTCCGTGCGCATGCGTTGTTTTAACGAGACAGGGCGGAACCAAAAATGCAACATGTTGCGTCTGACGCGCCTGGCGCAAAAGACAAAAAAACGCATGCGCACGAAAGCGCAAATATGCGCAAGACCATGCGCACATCATGTAAAATATAGGTGCGCAGTGCGCATGCGCACTGGTGCGCCCGATGCGCTGCGCACAAAAGCGCTAATGTGAAACCAGCCTAAGTCATATTGCAAGACTCATTAAAGGGTCGATAGTGACTAGTAATATTGCTGCTTCCATCAGGTGGCGCTATAGAGGTCAAGTCCTCTTCCTCTCTGAAGAGGCAATTTGCATATCAAATTTCCCAGAGGAGCATTGCACGGCGAATAAGCCTCCTTACCTTGACAAGCCAGAGCTGGTATGTTACTCTGCACAAGGAGAAACGTTGCCCCTTAGACCTCGACTAGATGTTCAAAATCTACAGTTTAAATAAATAAAATATATGGATTTTCAAACATTGTGCCATGTTTGTCAAGTTAAATGTTCAGAATTCTGTTGTAACCTGTATTTCACCATATTTTTTGTGTGTTTTAGCCACTTTTCACAATTTGTTGGATGAGAGGCCCTGGTGTCTCTAAACCGAGCACAGTTCATAAGGGAAATGTGACCTATATGCATCATCGAGCCAAAAAATGCACCAAAATTGTGGCACACATTTCTGTCACTAAAATTTGAGCATTTTATCAAGCAACATGAACTACTGGCATATTTTAAGATTTCTAGTCTAAGGTTACACTGTTCAGGAATCAGACAGCATTGACAGTTCTGCCCCATTATCTCTTCTATATCTTCTTTTCAGTCCATGTAATTTACTGTCCCTTTGGGCTATGAGATCTGACCTGCAGTAGCATCAGTATATCATCTGAGCATATTCAACATATGTGTGGAAAGTTGCCCGTATGCTATAATCAAATATGGCTGATTCTATTGAACTGACTCCTCATTTCATTTTTTTAAATTTTGTTTCAGTTGTTATTGTATGATGTATAATTTAAATATTAATCTAAAAGTAAATTCTTGTGGAAACATCGCTTTTACAAGGGTTATCCAACGGCTGATACATGTTGCCTGAACTGCGGCAGCAAGTATCAGATGCTGGTTGTATCTTTTCATGGTTTCATCCAAGTATGTGTTACTTTGAAATTCTGCATAAAAAACTCACTGGGACTAAGTGGGTGATTAGTCCAAGAGACTAGCCCCACTCACCTTGAGTGACAGGTCTCTCCCTATGTGTTGTGTGTGTCGGTCAGCTGTCAGGTTTCCTGTAACCATTCTTTCTCTATCTGTGTTCTACAAAGAGTGTGTAAAGCAATGACTGTACTCTGTGCTTTTTTCTTTACTTAACAGCCGTTTGTGTGTATCAAGGCCAGCTGTATTTTGAAGGAGAGAATCAAGCTGTCTATTCGAGTTCCGGAACCTGCACTTTGCTGCAATGCAAGGTAAACAGATATTTATATATATATATATATATATATATATATATATATATGTAGACTGTGAGCCCTCGCGGGCAGGGTCCCCTCTCCTTATGTACTTGTGTGTCCCTTGTATTACACATGTTTATTATACTTGTCTATATTTCCCCTTTTCACATGTAAAGCGCCATGGAATACATGGCGCTATATAAATGCATAATAATAATATATATATATATATATACAGTATATATATATTTTTTTCAGATAAGGTAACTATGCAGATGTTTATTCTTTATTATGTATTGTGCTTCTCCATCTTTTCTCAGTTCTCCCATAATTTTACATTGTAGGGTATTTTTGAGGTGAAGTGGCGAGGGGTATCACTCTTTTGAATAATAGTATATTTTGTCTTAATATTATTATCATACTAGTTGAAGAGCCCGGCGCTGCCCGGGTATAGTAACTAACTGTGGATAGTTGTAACAAATTATAATTATCCTCCATCCCATAGTCCCGTGCTCATATACCCAACATACCTATCCTCCATCCCATAGTCGAGTGCCCATATACCCATCACACATCCTCCATCCCATAGTCCAATGCCCATATACCCATCACACATATTCTCCATCCCATAGTCCCATGCCCATATACCCATCATACATATTCGCCATCCCATAATCGAGTGCCCATATACCCTTCACACATCCTTCATCTCATAGTCCCATGCCCATATACCCATCATACATATCCTCCATCCCATAGTCCCGTGCCCATGTTCCCATCATACATATCCACGATCCCATAGGCCCGTGCCCATATACCCATCATACATATCCTCCATCCCATAGTCGAGTGCCCATATACCCATCACACATCCTCCATCCCATAGTCCCATGCCCATTTACCCATCATACATATTCGCCATCCCATAGTCGAGTGCCCATATACCCATCACACATCCTTCATCTTATAGTCCCATGCCCATATACCCATCATACATATCCTCCATCCCATAGTCCCGTGCCCATATACCCATCACACATCCTCCATCCCATAGTCCCGTGCCCATATACCCGTCATACATATCCTCCATCCCATAGTCCAGTGCCCATATACCCATCACACATCCTCCATCCCATAGTCAACCATTATGACATCATAATGAGCGGCATGGCTTGCAACCTATGATGACATCAGCATCGCCATGGCAACCATTATGACATCATAATGAGGGGCGGGGCTTGATACACACACACTTTTTCCCCATTATGTAGATAGGGGCAAAATTGTTAGGTGAATTGGAACATGCGGGGTTAAAATTTCACCTCGCAACATAGCCTAGGACACTCTCGGGGTCCAGACGTGTGACTGTACCAAATTTTGTGGCTGTAGCTGCGACGGTGCGGATGCCAAGCCCGGACATACACACATACATACATACACACACTTGAGCTTTATATAGTAAATGACACTTTCAGATTTAAAGAGGATCAGCCACAAGGTCAGTTTTTGCTCTTATCTTATTCCTGTAGCTCTCTTATGTATTAGACCAACATTGGATATATTGGTACATGCTATTCGAGAAGCTTCTCCTGTAAATCGAAGTACGAGTATTTTCGGTGATCGGGTAGTCAGTCACTTGAACTGTGCCCAGTTGGAACACCATTGGAGCTTGGCTTACCTAATAACATCCAGGAACGGTGCCAGCATCTTTCCTGGCTGTTTAACACTCTGCATGCCAAGAGGACTCCTTCTCTCACCCTAATGGATCTCCCGCAATGAAATCACAGGATGTCAAAGGTCATCATGACGATCAAAGGTCAAATGATCTCCAATTTTGTCAAGTATAGGGACCTGTTATTTGCTGCCATAAGGAGGGCCTACTGGGCTTTCTGTATAATTCTGCATAATTTTGTTTTCTAATTTTCATCCGTGTGCTATCCATGTGTCCATTTCTTACACCTGGGTGACATCCGTGTGCTATCCATATGTCCATCTGTTTACATACATCTACAATAAATAAGCTACAGTACATTGTTGTGAGTTCATTTTTCCCTTCACCATTGAGGTCTGATGAACTCCCTCCTCTGGTGAAGGAAGGTAGTGAGGCTGATTACCAAACACCTGGGCAGCTAGATGATAACTGGGTGGCTGGAATTGAGGACTGGATATAAGGCTGCCGACGCCCTTCTTCCTGGCTGGTGATTTTCCTGCTGGATTCTTGGAGACCAGTCTGATTCCTGCATCTCAAAGCTAAGTTTTTCTGCTCTTCTTTGTACTCTTCAGTTTTGTTTTTGTTTTGCCTTGTTTTTTGGGAGTTCTGCCATCCCCGGCCGGGGGTGAGCTGAATTCCATTTTTGTCTCTGATCTGTTGATATTTTGCTCTGTCTTCAGAATATACCTGAGTGCTGATATAGTCTTTTGAAGCCTAGCAACTTCAGGGCCTGTTTTTCCTATCAGTTGGTTGGCTCATTTTGATAGGGTTTTTGCGGATGGCAGACAGCAGCTTTCCTATCCTGTCCTATGTAGTTAGCTTGGGCCCCATCATTTGCTCAACCTATCTTTCTATTTGTGTTAGTGTTTTCATCTTGCTTCACCGTCATTATATGTTGGGGGCTGCCTATTGCTTTGGGGTCTGCTCTGGGGCAGTTTAGTTTTTCCCCTTTCTGTCTTTACCCTATATAGATCTCCGGCTGTGATCGAGGGGTCTAGGGCACCGTAGGAACCCCCCACGGCTACTGCTAGTTGTTGTGGATAGGTTCAGGGGTCTGCAATCCGATAGCTGCCAACCTCTCTGGTTTTTCTGGACTTAGCTGGTATTTTGTTTTTTCCTCCTTCGGTGACTCATCATAACAGTACATGATCAAATACAGGTTCTTATGTTTATAATAGAAATGTAGCCATAAAAATCAGATGCCACTCAGTGTTTTGTGTGTGATCCGTTGATTGCTCTGCCATAGACTAGAATAGGTGAGTTATATCCTTGACTCGGAAAAAATAGTGCATGCTATGATATTTTTTCTCACGGACAGTTAGACTGATAACAAATAGGTCATCTGAATAGCCCTATTGAATAACATGGGTCATTGTGCTGTCCGTATGCTATTCGGGTACAAAATTGGACAGCCATGTCCAATTTATACCCTCGTCTAAATGAGCCCTAAAACTGACAGGCCTATTATGCTGGAATACTTATCAAAGTATTTAGTGGGCAAGTTTGTGGTGCTAATTAAAAAAGGTTAAAAAAAATCAACGTAACAATGTAAAAAGTGCATTAGCATGACAAAATATCAGTCAAAAAAGTAGCTTTAAAAATTAATTTTTTATGTAAAAACAAAGAATAAAGTTTTTTTTTAGTTTTACATCTCAGTGAACAGCAAAAATAAAAATCTTGAATTGCTGTTTATTTGTTCATTTTGGTCATCAAAATTGGAATGCGGTAATTGGGATGCTTATGTATCCCAAAATTGTACCAATGAAAACTTAAACTATTCCCACAAAAAAACAAACATACAAGCTTACATACAGCTCTTTCAGCTGAAAAGTAAACCAGTTCTAGCTATACATTATGCAATGCAAAACATTTTTTGTTTTTTTTCAAAAAAAATTTTTTTTGCTGTGTACAAGTATCAAAGTGATAAAAAAAAGGTCAAAGACAGGCCCTGTCAGGGCATAAGTCAGAGAGCGTCCAAAGTCTTTCCATCTGCCTTATAATAATGAATGGTTCCACAGGTGTTATGCTTGAATCAAGTAATTCCTGAATTTAGACAGAAACCCCTATGTACGTGCTTAGGATGGAGCTTTGGATAAATGTGAACCAACCCTCTAAAGAGATCCAAAATGTTATTTATTCCAAAATGGTACCAACAAAAACTTTAATTCTTCCCAAAAGAACAAGCCCCCACTTAAGTCCATCACTTGTCAATGGATTTCCACTTTAATGGAAACTTAAAGACTTCCGAAAAGGGACATGGCCCCACCCTCAAAAAAAATCTGTACTCCAAAATCCAAATGCCACTCTTACTTGTCAGGTACCCCATGCCCTCCAACCCAGCAGCATTCACCTATTCACCTATGTGTGAGCAAATTCTCTGCCTTTACAGCCCTGTTATTAATGACAACAAAGTATAAAAAAGCATAATGTCCCCGTTTGCTATGCTAATGAAGTCGTTGGGGTGTTAGTTGCCTGACTAGTCAGCCCTCTTTGCATGTTATCATGTCTCTGTGGGCGTGATAACATTACTTGCACAAGCGGCGTCATCGCTAATCATGCAAAATTAGTACTTGCGCACCGATCATTCCAGCAACCTCTCTGCGTCTCTGAAGCCAGGTGTACGCTTCTCAGCTTCAGAGGTGCGCACTGCACATGTCTGGAAGTTTAGAAGATAGCTTCTGGTCATGCACAGTGTGTGCCTCTGAAGCTGGGAAGCGTACACCTGGCTTCAGAGATGCAGTGACTTCTGGAATGAGCGCCGCACATGCCCTAAATTTGCATGAGCGGCAATCATGCCGCTTGTGCAAATTATGTTATCAAGCCCACAGGAGGCTGACTAGTCGGGGGCAACTAATGCCCCATAGACTAGTCAAAGACGTTTTTAGCATAGCAAACGGGGACATAATAAATGCTTTTTTATACCTTGTTTTCACTCAATAATATTATACAGGGCTGGTTAGGCAGGAAATTTGCACATAAATAGGTGAATACTGCTGAGTAGAAGGGCATGAGGGACCTGGCAGGATTCCCTTAAAAATTTACAGAAAAGGCATTGGAATCTCCAGAAGCTTAAGCAGACCATAGTATATTTGGCACTAAAATGGCATGTTTGCAATTTTCTCTCAGCAACATTAACAAATGAAACATGCAAATGTAATATTTTTGGCTTAAGCAACATTTTATTGAAAAAAAAAACTTTATATTTTTGTCTCGGAGCCCAATGTTATACAAATCTGTGATGTACCCATGGTTTTAAAATGCTCATTATACTCCTAGATGAATTCCTTGAGTTGGGTTGTGTGTAAATTGGGGTAACTTGCTGAGGTTTCTTCTATTTTAGCACTTCAGGAGCTTTGCAAACATGACATTGACCCAACAATCTATTCCAGCCAGTATTGTTGTGCTCCAAAAGACTAGTGTTTTTTCCCTTCTGTGCCCTGCCATGTGACCAAACAAGAGTTTCTTACTAAATATATTAGATAAAGCACCAATACACTCTGGCGCTCATAAAAAATGCTGTTGGAGGTGCTGGCAACTTGGAAAGCTCTGTGTGCAATCCTACCTACGTAATTAAAAGAATATCTATATCAAACAAAAAGCTCCAGCACCACTAATGCAAACCACAATGTGCTCAGGTAAAAACTGCTGCAGTGGAGTGAAGGACAGCTTCAAACTATACAATCAAGTAGATAAAGTAGCACTTACAGGAATGCTGAACGTTCTGTTGTCCTAGTGCTAGAAGCAGAGCTTGAGGTATGGCAAGCAGCTGTGGGGAACGTCCTCCCATTGCTGTGTGATTCCCCGGCACTTGCACAAACACAAGGTGACCCTGAGCGCCAGCTGGAAGCGCTGGTAGCAACACCGCAGAAGGAATGCTAGACTAAAGGGGTCAGATTCCTTGTAGGAAATTTTCGGACCTGACACCCATAATGTGGTGGTGCATCATCTTGCTGGAAAAACTCAAGGAATGTGTCATCTTCAGTGACATTGAGGTTTCCATTGATGAAGAATGGCTCCGTTATCTTTGTACCCCATATACTGCACCATACCATCAATTATGGGTTTCATGTCCGAGCATTCCTACATGTCAAGTCGGACGCTATTCAAACCACAGCGTCCGGCAGGCAGCGATAGTTCCATCTCCGTCCACTATAGCCTCAGTGGCGCCGGCTTCATTTTACTCAGGTTATCGGTGGATAATCTAGCTGGAAATCAGGTGGGATGTTTGGTCACGCCCACGGTCTTTAAATAGTCGTGCTGGCCTATAGGCGTCGCTGATTATAGCTTGTGTTTTATGCCAAGTGGTTCCGGTCTGGAGAGGAGGTGTTGGAGAGAGAAAGTCGTAGCTGGTGGCGTATGATCCGTTGTTACCTTTTCGCCTTCCTATATTTGTGTTTTGTTTTGCCCTGTTCACATTACGGTGTTGTCCTGTGTGTATGCGGCGCAGTGCGGTTTAAGTTCTCCCTGTCTGTCATTACTGTGTGGGCTTTGGTGGTTTAACGACTCACTGGGTGGAGGGTGGAGGGTTCAGCTTAGGGCTGAGCAGGAGATAAGGAAAGGTTGGAGGCTCAGGCATTTGCACCATTAGCAAAAACCCTGGGTTGAGGGTCAGACAGGGTTTTCCCTAGTTGGAGGGACTCCGCTGGGGCCCCGGGTATTTCAGCCTTCTTTGACCTAAGCCCCGCGTAACACTACATGAACAGTTTCATGGAAAGTGGATTGGTTGTCGAGGGCCAGTTGAATGGCCACCAAGGTCTCACTATCTAACCCCCTTAGACTTTTATCTTTGGGGTCATCTGAAGGCAATTGTTTATTCTGTGAAGATACAAGATGTGTAGCATCTGAAACAATGGATACAGGAAGCCTGTGCTAGCATTTCTTCTGTGGTGTTGCTGTCAGTGTGTCAAGAGTGGAAGAAGAGGGTTGCATTAACAATCCAACATAATAGGCAGCACTTTGAGCACATTTTATTAGTGGTTATAAACTTGTAAATAACTCATGAAAAAATAAAGTTATGTTAAAACCAAGCACATCATTGTTTTTCTTGTGAAATTCTCAATAAGTTTGATGTGTCACATGACCCTCTTCCCATTGAAAAAAATAAAGTTGGATCCAAAATGGCCGACTTCAAAATGGCCACCACGGTCATCACCCTTCTTGAAAAGTTTCCCCCTTCCCATATTCTAATATGCCACAAACAGGAAGTTGATATCATCAACCATTCCCATTTTATTTAGGTGTATCCTTAAAATGGCCCACCCTGTACATATAGTACCTAGCCACAAACGACCATAGAATATTTTTATCCAAAAATTATTTTATCACTTAAAAAAAGATTTACCTAAATATTCTTGTAGATGATTTATTTTAGGTTCTATTGTTATTTAAACCAATGCAGTTTTTAATCAAATAAATCTAATAAACAGTTTTTAACAGTTTTTATCTTTTAAATTAGTAACCACTCCCATCCCTATCCTTGTATGCATGGCCCCATCCCTATTCTTGTATGCATGGCCCCATCCATATCTTTCTATGCATTACCCTATCCCTATCCTTGTATGCATTGCTTCATCTTATCCTTCTATTCATGGCCTCATCCCTATGCTTGTATGTATGGCTTCATCCCTATCCTTGTATGCGTGGCCCCATCCCTATCCTTGTATGCGTGGCTCCATCCCTATCCTTGTATGTGTAATTCCATCCCTATCCTTGTATGCATGGCCCCATCTCTATCTTTGTATGCATGCCTCTATCCCTATCCTTGTATGCATGGCTCCATCCCTATCCTTGTATGCATGGCCCATCCCTGTCCTTGTATGCATGGCTCTTCATCCCTATCCTTGTATGTATGGCTCTTCATCCCTATCCGTGTATGCTCGTATAATTGGCCCCCATGAAAAAAATAAACCATTTCACTTACCTTCCTGCTCTCTCTCGCAGTGTCTTGTTCCGGTGCCATCAGCTGCTTTGCTTTATGCTTATAAGCAGTGCATGGCAGGTACGTCATGTGCTGCTCACAGGCAGAGTACAGCTGCCGGAATGCTCACTGCTTCCTACACCGGAACATTTTTTTCCTTGATGGCAGTGAGTATTAAGTAGCACGCCGAGTGTCAGCCGCCGGGCAGTCATGTGTGCCGCTACTTAAAAGAAATTAATATTCACATCTTAAGTAGTGTAGGAGCCGGCTGCTGTGGCTGACACTGTGCGCGCTATTATAGAGAAATTAATATTCATTGCCAGTGCAGTGAATATTCATTTCCCTTTAGCAGCGGACACAGGAGTTAGCTGCAGCAGCCAGCTCCTACCTCTGTGACCTGCTGCTCCGCCGCTGCCCCTCCCCCTCCATGTCCTGGGCACTTCACTCAAGTATAAGCCGAGGGGGGCGTTTTCAGCACAAAAAAGTGCTGAAAACATGGCTTATACTCGAGTCTATACGGTAGTTTATGTATGACTCAGTGTCAGTCTAAACCGTAGGAGTAGTAGATAACCGAGTAGTGATCACGGAAAGCACACACAATTTCATATATTGTCCGATGCTTTTGGAACGCATGGATACTAATTACATGGCAAGCTTGCAGACCACATGCAACCATTCATAGAATACTGTACAGACCAATAAGAAGTAGCAGAGGAGGTGAGCGACGGTATTTAAAGACAGCTGATGCTGAGGCCATACCTTGAGAAAGAAGGACTGTGTCCTTTGAAACGTGTTGATAAATGGCCCATTTGCGAGTCTCTTGGGTAGGTGATGTAACCGAAAAAATGCCCTCCGGCGCTTCCGGACGGAGCTCACCACCACTTCATGTTTGTGCGAGTGCAGGGGGATCACTCAGCAACAGGAGGACACTCCCCACTGTTGCTTGCCATACCTCAAGCTCTGCTTCTAGCACTAGGACAACAGGACGTTCAGCATTCCCGTAAGTGCTACTGCCATACCTCAACCTTTGCTTCTAGCACTAGGACAACAAGAAGTTCAGCATTCCTGTAATTGCTACGTTATCTACTTGATTGTACAGTTTGAAGCTGCCCTTCACTCCTCTGCAGTGTTTTTTACCTGTGCACATTGTGGTTTTACATTAGTAGCGCAGCAGCTTTTGTTTGATATAAATATATTGGATATTGCTGCGTTCTGGACAAACTGTGTAACAAATTGTGGGGCTCAGTTTCTCTTTTTACCCCTTTTGAAAATGAGAAAAAATTATCTATTCCAATAAAGAAATAACAAAAGCCTGCACAGTCAAGCAGGTCTAAAATAAAATAGAGTATTGGAACAGTGTCCCACATAAGTTCAATATGTGGTGCAAGTAGACGCAAATAAGTCTCAAAATCCATGCAAGGAAATAAAGGTGGCACCCGCCAACTGGAATCATTAACAGGTTATCAGGTTAAAACATCAAGATACATCAGCCAACTGCAGTTTTTCTGCTATCCATGTTGTTTTAACAGACAATGCAAAGTGCAAAGCACAAAAAAGACATTGACTGTTTTAACCTGAAAAAAATTGAAGTTAAAGCAATGCCTTAGTAGAAAAAATGTAATTTTTCAGTTTTTCATTCCACTTTGTGTTAACGCTTGTGAGGTATCAACAAACTCCCCAAATGATGCTTTGAATGCTATGATGGGTCCAGTTTATAAAATGGGGTATTGTTCGTATTTTCTTGCATATAAGCCCAATCAAAGTTTCTTCAACAATTTTGTTGAAAAAATTAAAAATGACTGCAAAACTTATACGCCTTCTATCATCGTAACAAAGAAAAGATGCTTAAAAAATGCTCCTTCTGTAAAGTAAACATGTGGTAAGTGGTATACATTAACTTTTTTGTGTGGTATAACTTTATGGTATAATGATATCCAAACTCAAATTTAATTTTTTTTTCTAAATTTTCCTAAAAAATCAGATACTTTCATAAACACAAATCTTCTCAAAGTAAATACACCACTAACATAAAGTACTTTATATGAAGAAAAAAACAGTTTCAGAATCACTGATACCTCGTATTGGCAGAAGCATTCCAAAGTTATTACAATGTAAAGTGTCACATGTCTGATTTAACAGGGAAAAATGCAAAGTACTACATCTGGGCAATAAAAATGAAAAAAGCATATACAGAATGGGAGGAATAGGGCTAAGCAACAGCACATGTGAAAAAGACTTAGGTATATTAATAGATCACAGACTGAATATGAGTCAACAGTGTGATGCAGCAGCAAAAAAGGCAAATGCAATTCTAGGATGTTTTAACAGAAGCATACAGTCTAGATCACATGAAGTCATTATCCCCCTCTACTCCTCTTTGGTCAGATGTCATCTGGAATACTGTGTCCTGTTTGGGCACCACATTTTAAAAAAGACATCAACAAACTGGAGCAAGTTCAGAAAAGAGCGACCAGAATGGTGACCGGTCTGCAAACCCTGTCTTATGAGGAAAGGTTGCAGGATTTGGGAATGTTTAGCTTGCAGAAGAGAAGACTGAGAGGAGACTTAATAGCTGTCTACAAATATCTCAAGGGCTGTCACATTGTAGAAGGATCATCTTTATTCTCATTTGCACAAGGAAAGACTAGAAGCAATGGGATGAAACTGAATGGGAGGAGACACAGATTAGATATTAGAAAAAACTTTTTGACACTTAGAGTCATCAATGAGTGGAACAGGCTGCCACGAGAGGTGGTGAGTTCTCCTTCAATGGAAGTCTTCAAACAGAGGCTGGACAGACATCTGTCTGGGATGATTTAGCGAATCCTGTTTGAGCAGGGGGTTGGACCAGATGGCCCAGGAGGTCCCTTCCAACTCTACGATTCTATGATTCTATTCTATGATTTGAAAAATCTAACCTGGTCAGGAAGGTGAAAACTGGCTACAGCGCAAAATGCTTACGATTGTATGTTTTTTTGTTCCCTTTTCAATCTGTTTTAGTGCTCCCAACAAGTTAAGAACATGATCTAAAACGGTGTTTCCCAAACTGCAGTCCTCACGGCCCCCAACAGATCATGTTTTCAGGATTTCCTTAGCGTTGCACAAGTGGGAGAATGTGTGGAAATTTCTGATACTTTAATAATTATTCCATAACCTGTGCAATACTAAGGAAATCCTGAAAACATGACATGCTGGGGCCCGTGAGGACTGGATTTTGGGAAACTGATCAAAACCAAGATGGCATTGCTCACAAGTTAATAATACAGAGCAGCCTAAAAACACACGCTCAGATAATCCTACAAGCAACACCCACTTGTTAGAGGCCACAAAAATTGACACTAAATAAAAAGGCCTATGTCTCTTAAACCGAATGGCACATTTAAAAATGAATAGTGAATACTTTTGACTTGATGAAAAGATTTTCTTTACATTTTTTTGTGGTAAGTCAGAAAAGATATCTTATAGGTAAGATTTGTACCAATTTTTTAACACTGTCCATAAAACTAATCTGTGGAATAAACAAATAAGTTACATAAAAAAGTGCAAATATATTAAGCTCTAGGGCTCAATGATAAAAAAAAAAAAACATAACTCTTAAAATATCACCTAATTACAGTTTAGAGGGAATCTGTCATCTAATCCACAGTCAGCATGAATTAAAGCCTGTTGGAAGATTTCAAAGAGAAATATTGATTTGTGCTGCAGGAATCAGATGATGGGTTCCCTTATGAAGTTACTTATTTGAAACTTGTTCTTTGGGTCCTTACTTTACAACACCATGAAATGAAATCTGCAGAATAATAATCATAAGGTAATTCTGCGTTCAGCAGTGGGTCTGGTATTACACTAAAAGATTTTAAAAAATCCAGTACTCATTTCTTCGACACACACTTCTGGCAAAAACTCTTTGAATCCTTGTGGGGTAAAGTCCAAAAAGGCCTGATGTTGGGCTTTTTGGACTTTACCCCACAAGGATTCAAAGAGTTTTTGCCAGCGCCTGTGACCAGGAAACTAGGCCTCCCCACAGAGGTCTACTGAGGCCTACAAGGCCTGGACAATCTACCTTCTCTGAACCTGATCCCAGATAGAAAGATCCGGGCAGTTTCACCCCCCAGCATTCATCCAGACTCATACTGGTCCCTGAAGGACTTTATTTCTGAATTGTACACCAATCAGGATTATATTTGTGAAGCTACAGTCCCCGGAGCCTCATACTCTGGCAGCACCCACCTCCCTCCCGCACTGCGGCTCTCCGGGGGCCCCCACAGCAAGGAAAGGAAAGGAGAGGTATCCCATCAACCTGCACAGGTCCCCCCGAGACCCAGGTCCTCCCCACCACCATCCACGCTAAGGACCGCTATACTATTAAGCAGGAAGAAGAAGGCGCATCAGCGCTCATTATAAGAAAAGCCACTGCGCAGGCGCATAAGCTTCCAGCCCTGGCTGATAACCCCAAGCGCCGCAGGGCAATAGCGGCTCACCAGGGGTCCAATTACACAGCGCCCGCAGCCACTATTGGTCTCAGAGGGCTCCGACCTCCCCGCCAACCCACGGAGCAGAGCCGCCTGTAGCAGAACCAGCTCACAGGGAGCCTTAAAAGAAGAAGCAGCGGCTGACGAATCTGCCGCTGTGACAAAACGGCTAGGTCTACCTGCGCAATGCGCAAGCGCGCACTACACCAATGATATCCCCGCTGACAGCAGGCGAATCTGCTGCAGAGACATAACTGAGCGCTCCCTCACTGCACAGGCGCGCTCGGATCCTCCTCCCTCCTCCCATACAGGCTGACAACGCTGAGCAGCGCCAAGTTATAGCGGCTGCTGCAAGATCAAGAGAACGCTACTGATAGACACCGGGGGGGATGAATAGCCTTGGGGCACCGCCACCAAATAGTTAAAATGTAATTTAAAAAAAAGCCATTACCATAGCTAAATTTCATCCCGGCAAGCAGTAAGGGTGCCGTTACACCTAGCGACTCACCAGCGATCCCGACCAGCGATATGACGCGGTCAGGATCGCTGGTGAATCGCTGGGTGGTCGCTAGTGAGCTGCCACTCAGGCAGATCTCAGCAGCGACATCGCAGGGGACGGGGATCGCTACTTACCTGTCAGACGAGGCGATCCTGCGTCCTCCCGCCCGGCTCCACGCATCGCCCGTCATCACAGCAGGAAGCGCCACAGGAAGTGGACGACGAGGAATGGTCCAGCAGCTTCTCGCGCGATCAGCGATAACCAGCGGGGGAGCTGGTCGGAGGTAAGTATCACATGCAGCGATATCGCTAGTAATATCGCTGTAACGTCACAAAATCGGTGACTTTACAGCGATATTGCTAGCGATATCGCAGTGTGTAACGGGGGCTTTAATACAGAACAGGGACCGCAGTGAATCTACAAGAAAAGAACTGTGTCCACACTATCACTGTGCAAACACACCTGCAATAAGTCTTATTAATGCTAATGAGTAGAGTTGAGCGAAACAGGTCGAAAAAATTCAAAAGTCGCCGACTTTTGGCAAAGTCGGGTTTCATGAAACGAAACCCGACCCTAGGATGAGGTCGGCCACGAGGTCGGCGACTTACGCGCCAAAGTCGCGTTTCAAAAGTTTGTTTTGCACTCTTTTTCAGCCAATCAGGATCCACGGACACTGTGGGCAACGTGATGACATAGGCACGGGTCACCACCATCTTTCAGAAGGGCATGCAAGTGATTGGCTTGCTTTGGTGGGCGTCACAGGGGGTATAAAAGGGAGTGCACGCCGACCGCCATCTTCTGCCGATCTTAGTATAGGGAGAGGTTGCTGCTGATTCTGTAGGGAGAGCGTTAGGCAGGGAAGAAGACAAAAAAACTGCTTCTGCTGCTAGCGATTTGGCCTGCACAACACACCAGTCACTGTGTGTGCAGTGCAAGGGGAGGCTATATAGTGGTGTATCAGTGGTGTTGGTTGTTGGGCTGCCTTTTAAGGCTTCCTGACAGGCTGGCATTGCTGTTTACCCACTGCTCCGCAAACTGCTTTTTTAAAAGCAATCCCAATTTTTTTTTTTGTCCTGCTGAGAAGAAAAAAAAACTGCTTCTGCTGCTAGCAATTTGGCCTGCACAACACACCAGTCACTGTGTGTGCAGTGCAAGGGGAGGCTATATAGTGGTGTATCAGTGGTGTTGGTTGTTGGGCTGCCTTCTAAGGCTTCCTGACAGGCTGGCATTGCTGTTTACCCACTGCTCCGCAAACTGCTTTTTTAAAAGCAATCCAATCTCCCTTATCCTCTAGTCACTTTTGTCACAGCAGTGCCATCGAGCCTGTCACATAGCGCTCAGATATTCATTGGGCCTCACACAATCCAAAAGTGTCCAGTGTCCAAAAGTGTGTGCAGATATTCAAAATCTCCCTTATCCTCTAGTCACTTTTGTCACAGCAGTGCCATCGAGCCTGTCACATAGCGCTCAGATATCAGTGGGCCTCACACAATCCAAAAGTGTCCAGTGTCCAAAAGTGTGTGCAGATATTCAAAATCTCCCTTATCCTCTAGTCACTTTTGTCACAGCAGTGCCATCGAGCCTGTCATATAGCACTCAGATATCAGTGGGCCTCACACAATCCAAAAGTGTCCAGTGTCCAAAAGTGTGTGCAGATATTCAAAATCTCCCTTATCCTCTAGTCACTTTTGTCACAGCAGTGCCATCGAGCCTGTCACATAGCGCTCAGATATCAGTGGGCCTCACACAATCCAAAAGTGTCCAGTGTCCAAAAGTGTGTGCAGATATTCAAAATCTCCCTTATCCTCTAGTCACTTTTGTCACAGCAGTGCCATCGAGCCTGTCACATAGCGCTCAGATATCAGTGGGCCTCACACAATCCAAAAGTGTCCAGTGTCCAAAAGTGTGTGCAGATATTCAAAATCTCCCTTATCCTCTAGTCACTTTTGTCACAGCAGTGCCATCGAGCCTGTCACATAGCGCTCAGATATCAGTGGGCCTCACACAATCCAAAAGTGTCCAGTGTCCAAAAGTGTGTGCAGATATTCAAAATCTCCCTTATCCTCTAGTCACTTTTGTCACAGCAGTGCCATCGAGCCTGTCACATAGCGCTCAGATATCAGTGGGCCTCACACAATCCAAAAGTGTCCAGTGTCCAAAAGTGTGTGCAGAAATTCAAAATCTCCCTTATCCTCTAGTCACTTTTGTCACAGCTGTGCCATCGAGCCTGTCACATAGCGCTCAGATATCAGTGGGCCTCACACAATCCAAAAGTGTCCAGTATTCAAAAGTGTGTGCAGATATTCAAAATCTCCCTTATCCTCTAGTCACTTTTGTCACAGCAGTGCCATCGAGCCTGTCACATAGCGCTCAGATATCAGTTGGCCTCACACAATCCAAAAGTGTCCAGTGTCCAAAAGTGTGTGCAGATATTCAAAATCTCCCTTATCCTCTAGTCACTTTTGTCACAGCAGTGCCATCGAGCCTGTCACATAGCGCTCAGATATCAGTGGGCCTCACACAATCCAAAAGTGTCCAGTGTCCAAAAGTGTGTGCAGATATTCAAAATCTCCCTTATCCTCTAGTCACTTTTGTCACAGCAGTGCCATCGAGCCTGTCACATAGCGCTCAGATATCAGTGGGCCTCACACAATCCAAAAGTGTCCACTGTCCACAAGTGTGTGCAGAAATTCAAAATCTCCCTTATCCTCTAGTCACTTTTGTCACAGCAGTGCCATCGAGCCTGTCACATAGCGCTCAGATATCAGTGGGCCTCACACAATCCAAAAGTGTCCAGTGTCCAAAAGTGTGTGCAGATATTCAAAATCTCCCTTATCCTCTAGTCACTTTTGTCACAGCAGTGCCATCGAGCCTGTCACATAGCGCTCAGATATCAGTGGGCCTCACCCAATCCAAAAGTGTCCAGTGTCCAAAAGTGTGTGCAGATATTCAAAATCTCCCTTATCCTCTAGTCACTTTTGTCACAGCAGTGCCATCGAGCCTGTCACATAGCGCTCAGATATCAGTGGGCCTCACACAATCCAAAAGTGTCCACTGTCCACAAGTGTGTGCAGAAATTCAAAATCTCCCCTGCCCTATAGACACCTTGTACCTTGTTTTACATTACTATATAATTTGTTGGATTTTGTCTACATTTCTACCAAAAATGAGGAAGGCTGGTGGAAGAGGCCGTGGAATTGGGCGGGGGTTGGCAGCTGGTAATGATGGTGTTGGTGGTGGATCTGATGGTAGTGGCAAGAGCAAAATAGGACCGAATGCAGGAGGTGCTGACCCTGCGTCATCGTCTGGCTACATAAGGCCTCGAACGCTTAGTTTTCTAGGAGTTGGCAAACCGCTTTTAAAGCCAGAGCATCAGGAAAAAGTTTTGTCTTACATTGCTGACTCAGCCTCCAGCTCTATCGCCTCCTCTTCTTCAGTTGTAAAAAGTAAAAGCACTGAGTCGTCATTGGAGGCTCATGTTCATGAACCACACCTTTCCTTGTGTCCTTCACCCCAACCAAGATTGAAGGATGACGCAGGCCATACTACTGATTACTCCATGGAGCTGTTTTCACATACCATGCCTGGATTATCAAGTCAAATGGTGAATTACCCAGGCCAAGATGAATCTGACATGGAGTGCACTGATGCACAGCCGCTGATGGATGATTCTGCTGGTACATTCACTCAGAGCACTACATTGTCCTCGCAGTGTACAGAGCCAGATTCTGACCCTGATGAGACTCAGGTGCCCCTTCCCGCACACTATACCACCATACACGGTGACACAGAGGAAGGTGCACATGACATAGAAGAGGAGGTGATGGATGACTCAGTTGTTGACCCAGATTGGCATCCATTGGGGGAAGAGGGTGCTGCTTCCAATAGCTCAGATGAGGAGCATCCACAGCAGACATCGACATCGCAACAGCTGTTATCTGGCAGGCCCGGAGCACTCCAAAGACAGGTTCCAAACATCAAAAGAGTTGCTGGACAGCTTGTCCAGAGGGTCAAAAGATCACAGCGTGCTAGGCCGCAAAATGTCTGCCAAAGTAGGAAGAGTGCAGTGTGGCTCTTTTTTTAACAAAATCCTCATGATCAGGCCAAGGTTATCTGTAAGAAGTGCGCAAAGACCTTTAGCCGAGGGAAAAATCTGAAAAATTTGAATACCAGTTGCATGCTTAGACATTTAACCAGCATGCACTTGCAAGCGTGGACACAACACCAAACCTCAAGTGCCACATGTGCAACTGATCACAACGAAGGTAGTCAGCAACGCTACATTGTTTCCCCCACCGTAAGCCCACCGGTTAGCACAGCAGCAAATGTTGAGGTGTCGTTGCAAGACCACAGCAGTCAGGGAATCCCACTGTTATATCAACGAAATACTGATTCTAGGCCATCAGAA